>NC_138761.1:13558521-18801949 GCF_965113315.1 Podarcis vaucheri
TGTCCTTCATAGAGCACAGTGTTTATAACGATATGGATACCATGAAATGAGACACAGATGAGTAGGTGATGTGAGATCTTCTGTTGCACCAACTAGTTGTTTAAAATGCTGCTAGCTCTTCCACATTCTTGAGGCTTTGCTAGAAATCCACCATGACTTTCAGAACAAAGAAGAAAAGTACATCTTGATATGGTCATGCTGTTTTATCTTACTTTGCCCTGTTTGAAACAAACACTTTACTGGTCACATAATGGATGTTGCTGCATCTCTTATGTCCCTCCTTTCATTCTAAAGCATGAGCAGAACTTGGGAAACAAACACGGGGAAGAGCCACTAGCAGGAAAAAGGAGGGGACAAGCCTTAGCCTCTATCTACCCTTCCTTCTTTCTCAATCCTTTGTTCATTCTCAGGGTTTGATCTTTCTCACCCCTCTTACTATGGCAAGAGGGGAGTCAGGGTCTGCCAAACAAGATGTTGACTAGCATGATCAGCCAATATTTATTGACTCAAATGGTTCTGCATTTGGGCCCTTCTTTCAGCCTTCTTGCAACCAGGCTCTTTATTGCTTAGCTTCCTTAACTCCCAAAATTTCTAGTCTCTGCCTATCACTTCCGTGAAGTTTTACTTTCCCCCGAAGTGGCAGCTTTCCCTTTCCTCAGAGAAGCTGAATTAAAAATTGCTTTGTGTGCTTAGCAGCTTGAATAATCCACATCGACCACTGTCAGAGGTTTCACCTTCACAAATGCACTACAGTGTAGCTCTGAATAGCAATGATAATCACATTACTGCTTATTTTCACTCTACTTTTTATGTAACTTTAGTAGTTCATAGAGGACATTGAGGGCTAACACACTGCACTTCTTAAACTTTCTGTGTTTATAATTATTGGACAGAAACAGCCGATGTCATAGTACACGTGTGCATGTCTTCTGGTTACAAAGTGTAGAAAAATGAGTTAATTAAAAGTGAGAAACGTTGGCAGGTAGATTTGTTTTTAAGCATCTCTACCTAGCTTTGCCACAGTTCAGTTTAACTACATCAGTTCAGTTTTTGTATATTTGTACATAAACCTAAAACAAACTAAAACCCCAAAATAAATGCTAAACAGACGAGCAGCAGCAACTAATAGACAGCAGCTATCAGGAGTCTTACTGGATGGGCAGGCTCATATTGGGAAATACAGCCTTTAAAATGCTCCGGTCTTGAACAACTTGGGACTATAAAGATCAAAACCAACACTTAAAATTGGACAGAAATGTGGATAACTATATTCTCAATATTCATGTAATGTGCTCAGTGCAGTATATCCTGTCAATCACATCGTCAACGTACAGTATTGTGAATCAGTTAAAATTATCCAAACACTCTTCAAAGTTAGACCTTTGCTTAACATGTTACTACAATCTAACCTTGACATTTCAAGAGCACGAATCACTGTGGCAAGGTCATATTTATCCAAGAAAGGGTATAGCTGGCACACCAACCATAGATGAGAAAAGGCACTTTGAGGTATAGAAGGCCATAGACGAAGGTGGAAAGAAAAGGATCTGCCATACTATGACCCTGCTTCTTACGCAGGAGTGTTTACCCCATCGACAAGCTCCTATCACCTCAGTCACCTGTAAGGTTTAGGACAGGGGTCAGCAACCTTTTTCAGCCATGTGCCAGTCCACCGTCCCTCAGACCATGTCGTGGGCCGGACTATATTTTTTTTTTGGGGGGGGGGGAATGAACGAATTCCTATGCCCCACAAATAACCCAGAGATGCATTTTTAATAAAAGCACACATTCTTCTCATGTAAAAACACCAGGCAGGCCCCACAAATAACCCAGAGATGCATTTTAAATAAAAGGGCACATTCTACTCATGTAAAAGCACGCTGATTCCCAGACCATCCGCTGGCCGGATTGAGAAGGTGATTGGGCTGTATCCGGCCCACGGGCCTTAGATTGCCTACCTCTGGTTTAGGAATACATGAATCTGAGACCTGGACCATTTTGTCTTTTATTTTTTCTAGCGTTGCCACTTTCTGCTTCACTCTGCCTTGGTCCAGCTCCATTCTTGCCAAAACAAAGCAAAAATGAAAATGAAATTTTAAAAATGAAAATGAAATACTCATGACTGATGGGTCAAATTACTAAACCAACTAGAACAGGTTATTTTCATCAGGTGAAAACGAAATGCATGTTTGGTAGCTAGAGTGTAAAGTATTATTGTTAGAGAAATTAATAAATAGGTTCTTCTTTAGACAGAAATGTCTCTCTTGGCTCATTTTGTCTGGTAGAGGCATGGATTCAATTTAAAGATTTAACTGAGGGCTAGCATGCTCTTATTCAGATTTTATAGTAACTTAATTATTCTTTAAGAGAAGCATTGTATCCAGTAAAGAGGATATTTGCCGTCCATCAATAGCTGTCATCAGGGTCCAGGGATGACTTATTCAGGAGATAGACACATTTTCTGTATTAGGTTGAGCTGATGCATTTTAGAAATATACCTTAGTAATACAAGATACAAGTCAACTTATTTTATCCCAGAGCTCTTATCGACTGTTACATGACTTCTCATTCTCTTATTCAAAACCTGATAAAGTTGCTTAGTTCAGAACATGACATAATCAAATAAGTTGTTATATTGGTGGTTCCTCTTATATGTCCCAACAGATGTTCAAGGAGAAGTAAAGAGCAGAGTCAGGAATCGGGCAGATCAGCTTTAATCCTTGTAATTAGGTCTGTAGAGTAAAGGAAGATTAGCTGCTGCATGCACACAAGAAGACGTCTAATTGCATCAGTTTCATCGTAATCTTTGCCCAATCAGGCAATTGTCTTGATATACTTCACTTGAAATAGGATCATGTAATTTACCTAACCTTTCTCTCTCTCTCTTTCTTTTTTTAGCTCTGTAGAAAGTGTTTTGAAAACCCTCGTGAAAAACTGTAGACCGTAAGTACTTTTAACAACTTTCAAAGCCATTATGTATTTCTTGAAGAGAAATATTTTCTCTTTAAAGACTTAAATGGCAAGATAGCTCTACATGTGGGTAAGGGGGCATTCCCGTTAGCCTTTTATGGAAGCGGGGGAAGTCCTGTGTGTTTATGGGGTTTTGCCATCAGCAGTGGGCAACAGAAGCCCTTCAGATACTGCACTTTTAAATTCATGAAGCTACTGGTGGAAAATAGAACACATGCATCCCTGAGAGATTAAATTGTGTAAGCAATTTTTAACCCCCCCTCCCCACTTACTCAGTAGTGAAGACTATAGTTATTTGTTGTTAATAAATATGTCAGTTATGACATGAACATATTTTTGGTTAGAAGACTCCTTGTGTTAAGAACTACTTCTATCTCATTCATAAACAAAGTAGTTGGGTCAGGTTAATCTTAATCTGACATATTGTAACCCTTTCATGTAACTGTGCTGTTCCTTATATTTTTCATTCTCCAAGATGCATTCACATATAATGTGCTGTTAATTTTTCTTTCATACTATTATACTTGTATATTTTATAGACAGAAATGCATTCACTGACATACTTAAAGTAAATCTTTTCAAATGAATTATATCCTCTCAGATCTTGTTTGGGCCGCTATCTACCATTGGGGCAAGCTAAACACTGGTCTCCAAAAAAGAGAGTCTTATTGTTCTATTCGTGTAGTTTGGGAACTAATGCATAAAGAATGTTGTCAGCATTGTATAAACCTGGCATACTGTTAATGACACAAACTTTTTTTAAAAAAAAAATCTTTATTTATTTAAATTGCACACTTATACAAAGAATTTACAATCTCATACTACAAAAAGAAAATTAAAGAAAAAAGAACTAAGAAAAAAGAAAAGAAAATACAGAAAAAAGAAAAAGCAAATTTACGTACATTAAAAAACACTTAATCTTCCTAATTAATACTTAATTAAACACTTAAATATTTAAGTGACTATTCTTTATTGTGAGATTATTTTTTACCGCCACACATTTTATAAGCAAAGTTTTAGTTTTGCTTTCGCCAAGTGTGTGGCTGTTGGGTGGGAGCATGGCTTCTGGGCTCTGCTTGGGAGACCTGGCTGCACATCACTACAATCCCCTCATGCACTCTTTAAATGCATGATCTCTCTCTCTCCTGCTTCCAGTTCTCATAAGAACATCTGTTTTGTCCTTCTGCGTCAGGCAAAAGGTCCATCTAGAATAGAAGCCAGCCAGATACCTTAGGAATGGCCACAGTCAGGCCATGCAAGTGATGGCAATCCCATCTTCTTTTGCCCCCTCCCTCCGTTACTGGTTTTCAGGGCTTATTGCCTCTGTACACTGAGGTCCTGATTAGCTACCATGATCACCTTTCCTTCATTCTCTCCACTGCTGTTTAAAAAGACGCCTGAGCCTAGTGGCTTCTATCGCTGCACCTTGTGACAGTGAATTCTATCCATCTGATTAAATATGTTGCTGAATTACCACTTGTGCATATGAGCCAACCCATCACATCCCTCTTTCCCTTTAGGTATTTCCCCGAAAATGCAACAGCCGAGATGCTAGATGAATGGCGGCCGCTAATGTGCCCTTTTGATGTTACTATGCAGAAGGCCATCACTTACTTTGAACTGTTTCTGCCTACCACTCTTCCTCCAGAACTCCACCACAAAGGCTTTAGGTGAGTTGGTCTTAGTTACTTCAAGATGTTCTCACTGAACAATCTATTGCATGGAAGGCTTTTGAATAAATTATATATGTAATGAACTGCACCATGTACTTCATTGTAGAGTTACATTCTGAATGCCTGTTTGTAACAGGAACGATCTAATCAGTTTACGTGAGAGCTGATCTCCAGAATTAACTCTCTTACAATTGATACTCTCTCCCCCCCCCTCTCTATATATATTCAATTAAAGTTCTAGTTCTTGAGTGGGAAGCAAATGAGTTGCTGATATTGAGCATCATTGCATGACTCTTTTCTTTCTACAGCAAGAATACTGTAGATACCATTGCTTTTTATTGACTGATGTACCAACTCTAATAACTTGATTTGGGTGCAGAATCATATTGGAGCCCTAAGCCTTAAACAAACCCAAGCCTTTTAATGTCTAGACTTTCGGTTCAGGCTCCAGTGCCTGTCTCCAAAGGGATGTAAGGCTGTGCATTTGCTGGTAGCTCAAAACTGGCAAAATTCCCATTATCCCAAGTGCACTACTTTTTTCATATTGCAAGATGTGCTTAGGAAGGTCAGAGGCAGCATGAGAGAACTCTTGTTTGCCTACCCTACCTGTTCCTTGCTTTGTTCATGGACTCCCACAATCCTGGAGCTGGCATTCCTTTGATTAAAGAGGTTCTGGTCATTGACATGTGTGAATAGATTTGGCATGTTTTAATTTGGCTTTCAACTCCTGTGCATTTCAGTGCTATAATAATGGTGCCAAGGGTTAAAATTTGTAATGAATGGACTGTGGCTCTTTTGAATCTTTTTTTAGTTTGTCAGCAATGAAATACGAAGCAGGTTTAAGGGAACCATGCATTGATGCAAATATTTGCATGACTAGTTGCGTCCAAAGGTGCTTTAGGCTTGCATTTCTCAAACAGCATATCCCTGTGCCACTAGGCAAGCTTGTTTTGAATGAGGAGAGTTTCAAAAGCAGTTTGTGATGTGACATTGAGGCTTGGAATTCAAGGGGGGGGGGAGAGTAAAAATATTGCCTTAGTCATGCCCTAAAAGTTGGCCACACTTACAGAAGCTCATTGTATTTCAGCCATGGCTTCTTGAGTGGTCAGGATCTGTTCCCAGTGTACCTAAGCTGCAGACTTTGGCATAAGCATATTTTATTCTGGCTCCTTTTTCAGAATTTGCAGCTTCTTTATCAAGCAACTATTGCTAAAAGATTGGGGGAATATTTGTACATATACGTATGTGTGGGGAGTAATTAGAAGTTGATGGGCGGGAGCATTCCCCCCCAGTGGATTGCTGCATCGTGAGTGTTGGAGAAGGCCTCTCCCTCCTCAGGCTAATCCCATCCGGCCTAGGGGGCGGGGCCCAGGCTCACCTTCGCCACAGCTTTAAGAGGCCTCATTGGGGTCTGGGACATCGCTGCTGCTGCATCGTGAGTGCTGGAGGAGGCCTCTCCCTCCTCAGGCTAATCCCATCCGGCCTAGGGGGCGGGGCCCAGGCTCACCTTCGCCACAGCTTTAAGAGGCCTCATTGGGGTCTGGGACATCACTGCTGCTGCATCGTGAGTGTTGGAGGAGGCCTCTCCCTCCTCAGGCTAATTCCATCCGGCCTAGGGGGCGGGGCCCAGACTCACCTTCGCCACAGCTTTAGGAGCCTCGTTGGGGCCGGGGACATCGCTGCTGCTGCATCGTGAGTGTTGGAGAAGGCCTCTCCCTCCTCAGGCTAATCCCATCCGGCCTAGGGGGCGGGGCCCAGGCTCACCTTCGCCACAGCTTTAAGAGGCCTCATTGGGGTCTGGGACATCGCTGCTGCTGCATCGTGAGTGCTGGAGGAGGCCTCTCCCTCCTCAGGCTAATCCCATCCGGCCTAGGGGGCGGGGCCCAGGCTCACCTTCGCCACAGCTTTAAGAGGCCTCATTGGGGTCTGGGACATCACTGCTGCTGCATCGTGAGTGTTGGAGGAGGCCTCTCCCTCCTCAGGCTAATTCCATCCGGCCTAGGGGGCGGGGCCCAGACTCACCTTCGCCACAGCTTTAGGAGCCTCGTTGGGGCCGGGGACATCGCTGCTGCTGCATCGTGAGTGTTGGAGAAGGCCTCTCCCTCCTCAGGCTAATCCCATCCGGCCTAGGGGGCGGGGCCCAGGCTCACCTTCGCCACAGCTTTAAGAGGCCTCATTGGGGTCTGGGACATTACTGCTGCTGCATCGTGAGTGTTGGAGGAGGCCTCTCCCTCCTCAGGCTAATCCCATCCGGCCTAGGGGGCGGGGCCCAGGCTCACCTTCGCCACAGCTTTAAGAGGCCTCATTGGGGTCTGGGACATTACTGCTGCTGCATCGTGAGTGTTGGAGGAGGCCTCTCCCTCCTCAGGCTAATTCCATCCGGCCTAGGGGGCGGGGCCCAGACTCACCTTCGCCACAGCTTTAGGAGCCTCGTTGGGGCCGGGGACATCGCTGCTGCTGCATCGTGAGTGTTGGAGAAGGCCTCTCCCTCCTCAGGCTCATTCCATCTGGCCTAGGGGGCGGGGCCCAGGCTCACCCCCGTAATAGCTTTAAGGACACTGGTGCTGCTGCAGCATATGTTAAACATGTTTATATATATTTTAAGGTGTTTTAAAGGTGTTTTTATTGTTTATTTTGTTGTACCACCGTGAACGGTGGTTTTTATCCATGTATTTTGTTTTGTTCCGTTTTGTTTTGTTTTGGGGTCGGACATTGAGTGGGGTGGGGATTGGTTTTGTTTGGGCATAATTGTTTTTGGTTGTTTTGTTTTCTATTTTATAAATGGAGGTTAGTATGAGGCCTGGGATTGCTACCGTGGAGGGGCGAGGGAGGTATGGCGGTGGGGGCAGATATTATAGGCGAAGGGGATCGAGATACGGATATGCTCATACCCCTTCCAATCTGCGCCCCATCCCGAGGGACAAGGGTAGGGTGAGCAAGGATTACTCACCTCCTTCACTGGTGTTGTGCAATGCCAGGTCTATAGGCAACAAAACCGCTACCCTGCGAGATTTCTTTACCTCGCAGGGGGTCGACCTGGCTTGTGTGACGGAGACCTGGGTGCGCGAAGGGGTAACTGTTACCTTACGAGAGATGGCGCCCCCGGGTTTCTCCGTCCTCCACCAGTCACGGACTGTGGGCCGGGGGGGAGGGGTGGCAGTATTAATCCGGGAAGATTGTTCTTTCAGGGCTCTACCATCGCCATCGATCCCCGGCATTGAATGTGTTGGCCTAGTGTGGGGCTCCGAGGAGAGCTTGGCTGTCTGGCTGGTGTACCGGCCACCTAGCGCACCAGCAGCCACCCTGTCAGGCCTGCTGGAGGCGGTGGCCGGCTGGGCCTTGGAGTTCCCTAACCTATTGGTATTGGGAGACTTCAACATCCATGCTGATGCCACTCCCTCCTCACAGGCTCTGGACCTGGTGTCTTCCATGGCGACACTAGGGCTCTCCCAGTTTGTTTCGGGCCCCACACATCAAGCAGGCCACACGCTGGATTTGATCTTTGGCGCCGGTATAGATGTGATCATGTCTCCTTCGATGAAGGTGCCATGGTCTGATCACTACGCTCTGAAAGCCAGGATTGACTTTCCACCCCCACCCTGCTTAGGTGGCGAGCCGATTTGGGCTCGCCCGCAGAGGCTGATGGACCCTGATAGATTCCGTCAAGCCTTGCGGGACCTTGCTCCCCCTGGCGACTCATTGACTGAGCTTGTTGAGGGCTGGAATACCCAGCTCCTGGCAGCCATCGATGAGATCGCACCTAAGCGCCCTCTGCGACCCCGCAGAAACCGGGCTCCCTGGTTTACCGAGGAGCTTCGGAAAATGAAGCGGGACCTCAGACGGCTAGAGCGAGTATGGCGGGGTGCCCGTGACGGAGCCTCAAGAACATCTTATAAGGTTTTTATGAAAACCTATGAGATGGCAGTGAAGGCCGCTAAGAAGTCTTACTTCTCGGCCTCCATTGCATCCGCTAGCTCTCGCCCGGCGCAATTATTTAGTATAATTCGGTCTTTAACGTCCCTTGAAGGACAGCCAAATTTAAATAACAATCTGACACACAGCTGTGAGGCATTTGCGAGCTTTTTTGCGGAGAAGGTCCTGTTGCTCCGCCATGACCTCCCTGCCAACTTGGATACAATAAAGGAACTGGAGGCCCCTCGACTGTCCTCGGGTCCAGTATTGGACCACTTTGACCGGATATCTCCAGCCGATGTGGACAGATTCCTCCAAGCTGGAAAGCCCACCACCTGTCCTCTTGACCCGTGCCCGTCATGGCTGATTAGAGCGTGTCCAGACGAGGTGCGGGCCCCCCTGGGGGATATCATCAATTTGTCCCTTGGCACCGGGATATTCCCAGGGGAACTGAAGGAGGCGGTGGTGCGTCCGCTCTTAAAGAAAACATCATTAGATCCCTTAGATCTATCCAATTACCGCCCGGTCTCGAATCTTCCATTCCTGGGTAAGGTGATTGAGAGAGCGGTTGCTGAACAGCTTGGTAGGTTTCTGGATGAAACATCTGCTTTGGATCCATTCCAGTCCGGCTTCCGTGCTGGTCATGGGACCGAGACGGCTCTGGTCGCCCTAACAGATGATCTCCGCAGGCAGCTGGATCGAGGCGGGTCGGGGCTGCTGATTCTTCTAGATCTGTCAGCAGCCTTTGACATGGTCGATCACGAACTCCTGGACCACCGCCTTGCCGACGTGGGGATCCAGGGCACAGTCCTTCAATGGCTGCGCTCGTTTCTCTCTGATCGGGGACAGAGGGTGGCGCTTGGGGGGGAATTGTCATCGCGTCACTCCTTGGTGTGTGGAGTGCCTCAGGGTGCGATTCTCTCCCCGATGCTTTTTAACATCTTTATGCGCCCCCTCGCCCAGCTTGTCCGGAGTTTTGGGCTGGGTTGCCATCAGTATGCTGATGACACCCAACTCTATCTGTTGATGGATGGCCATCCTAACTTGGCCCCAGACACACTGACCAGATGTCTGGAAGCTGTGGCTGGATGGTTACGTGGGAGCCGGTTGAAGTTAAATCCTTCGAAGACAGAGGTCCTCTGGCTGGGGCGGGACGATATGGGATCGAGGGGGCAACTCCCATCTCTTGCGGGGGTGCAATTAGTGCCAGCACCGTCCGTTAAGAGTTTGGGTGTAATCTTCGATACCTCCCTCTCTATGGAGGCGCAGATTACAGCTATAACAAAGGCGGCATTTTTCCATCTCCGCCAAGCTAAGCAGTTGGCCCCTTATCTCTCTCGCCCTGACCTAGCCACTGTGATCCATGCGACGGTCACCTCCAGACTGGATTATTGTAACTCGCTCTACGTGGGGCTGCCCTTGAGACTGACCCAGAAACTCCAGCGGGTGCAGAATGCCGCAGCGAGACTCCTTACGGGGTCTTCGCTGCGGGATCACATTCATCCGGTGCTATACCAGCTGCACTGGCTCCCGGTGGAGTACAGGATCAGGTTTAAGGTGCTGGTTTTAACCTTTAAAGCCCTATACGGCCTAGGACCCTCGTACCTACGGGACCGCCTCTCCTGGTATGCCCCACAGAGAAACCTACGGTCTACAAATAATAACACCCTCAAGGTCCCAGGCCTCAGAGAGGTTAGGCTGGCCTCAACTAGAGCCAGGGCCTTCTCGGCTGCGGCTCCAAACTGGTGGAATGCTCTGTCACAAGAGACTAGGGCCCTGCGGGACTTGACATCTTTCCGCAGGGCCTGCAAGACAGAGTTGTTCCGCCAGGCCTTTGGTCAGGGCGCAGCCTGACTCCCTCCTCTGGCAACCTGCACAGAATTTTGTTTAATCGGTTGCCATCAATTTGATTTTAACTAATTTTTATAATGAAATATTTTTAGAATGTGTTATTATTTGATTGTTTATTTGATTGTTGTTAGCCGCCCTGAGCCCGGCTCAGCTGGGGAGGGCGGGATATAAATAAAACTTATTATTATTATTATTATTATTATTAGCAGAACATGTCTCCGATAAGTTTGAAATCTTGCTTAGAATCTGCAAAAGGGTTTTGCCTCTTTGCAGGAACAATGATCTCTGTTTGTAAATTGTCTCTTAGAAATCACATGGTAGGGAGTGGAGAGAACAAAATCAAGCTGCATGTGTTAATATAGATGCAGCTATGGAATACAGTCCAAAGTTGGATAGCGAACTGTACAGCTAGACGCAATAGACATTCAGAAACTATGCTTCCTCATATTTTCTGCCCTCATCAGTTGAGACAGCACCATATTTATCTCCAAGCTGTTTCAGGCTGTCCTTGGATGTTCTCATTAAGTGGCTTCATATCTCAGTTGTTTCTCTTTGGGCTTATCACTTCAAGGTCATATTAAGCCACACTTATTAAAGTGCCTGTCCCCAGAATGCCTCCCCTCTGGACTGTGTCCCATCCTTGAGTTCCTTGCATAGCTTTATAAGTGGTTGCTTTCATCCTGATGGGTGGCAAACGCTGATAAGGCACACCCCATCATAGCAAACGTTATATATATTTGGACTTCCTAGATTGAAGGAGGCTGCCTTTCCATATGGACTCACTCTGTTTTATTGATATTATCAGTGTGTGTGTGTGTCATACTGTTTACCATACTTTGCTATTTTGTGCGTTTTGAGGCTTTTGCTTTGTTTTTAAGTCTTATACTGAGCTTACGTTGTTGCTTTTTAGCTTCTAATGTTGACAGCACTTCCTTCAAAGTACGCTCCCTTCCAGCCAGCAGGACTTAGTTCCAAGCACAGGGTTCTAAGGTTTGGGTAGAATAATGATTGTATGGAAAAGTGATTTTGTGCTGCTGGCATCTCGCCTCTCTTTGAAGTCCTCAATCAATTTTACAAATCTAAAACTGTTAGTAGCACTTATACACATACAGACATACATACGCCAATTGTAACCTAAAAAACCCAACCCAAAACAAAAGACCCTAACAGTTGTAACATTTCCCCATCTGATCACCAGAAGGCAGTTCTTACTTGTCATGGGTGACCAGACAGTGGCTATTTTGCAAGCCAGTCAGTTGTCAGTATGCACTATAGATTTATGCTTGCTTGTTTATGAGCTTTGAGTTGCTTTAGGCATGTCACCATCTCTATAAAATAGAACATAAAATGACCTCTTTATGGTTAGTATGAAAAAAAGTCATTCCCTTTCCTGAGTCTCTGAATACCAGCTTTCCCCTATCATGTTTTCTCCTGGTAGCCTCGCCGCATGGCTTGAAGGTGTGTTGCCGTTTGAGTTTCCTCCTTCAGATGTGATTGATTGTTGAGTGATTGAACATCACAATGGAATCTCCAAGCGGCACCTTGCCATTGCTTCAAACGCTCTGTGACCAGTAGTGGCAAATACTCCTTAATAGGCATGTGCCAGTGTCTAATACAGTGGTGCCCCACAAGACGAATGCCTCGCAAGACGAAAAACCCGCTAGACGAAAGGGTTTTCCGTTTTTCGATGCGCTTCGCAAGACGAATTTCCCTATGGGCTTGCTTAGCAAGACGAAAACGTCTTGCAAGTCTTGTGATTTTTTTCGCTTCCCCCCCTTTTTTCTAAGCCGCTAATAGCCTTTTAGCCGCTAAGCCGCTAAGCCTTTAATAGCCGCTAAACCGCTAATAGCGCTAATCCGCTAAGCTGCTAATAGGGTTGCTTCGCAAGACGAAAAAACCGCTAGATGAAGAGACTCGTGGAACGGATTATTTTCGTCTTGCGAGGCACCACTGTATAGCGATGGGAGTCTGGAGCAGCTATAAAATAATCAAATTTCAATTATCCAACTGTGGGTTTAGAAATGATTTGAGTGGGAAGGGGGACAACAGTACCAAGGGATAAAGCAGTATTGGGTGTTGGAGGCCACTGATAAAAAAAATGGCGTTTTCCACAGGACACCTTTTGATGACATTCTGTATGAGACTAGGAAAAGTGCCTGAAACCTTCAGTCAGAGTCAGAAACACCCATTTTAATTTCTTCTTCTTCATCCATATGCTCTCTAACTGGCCTTAAGCAAGCTGCTCTTAACAATCTACCATCTGCACTATAACTAATAATGACTGACATTGTGGGATGGTGTAATGATTTCTGAGATAATTATGTGCGCCATTTAATATTTATATAGCACTTCATATTTTGAATACCGAGCATTAATTGTTACTATGATTAGGGTGGGAGCAGTGTTTATTATTAAGAATGGGAGTGATGAATTTGGCGTAGCAACAAATCTGTTTGCCTGATTTCATTGTCTTGCAGGCTCTGGTTTGATGAGTTTCTAGGCCTGTGGGTTTCAGTTCAGAATCTTCCGCAGTGGGAAGGAGTAAGTATTCCTGCTTTGGCTTCTTTCCCCCACTCCCCCCTGTCACCAAAGTGTTGCAATTGGACCAGGAATATTAGTTCTAGGGTGGGCTGTGATTATTTAGGATTCGTATGTGCCCAGTAGTTGAATAAAGAAGCCCATCGTTGGTTGGGTTCTTCTTCCTGTTTACATTCTTACTTGCGAAATTTTCATTTTGTAACCTTTTTGTAATGTTGTTTTTCCAAGCTGAAAGTCAAAATCTAGGCCATTGAAATGGGTGTACTTTCTAATTCTTTCAGGTCACACCAGTTTAATATGATTTTTTAATTTGCAGAGAAATCATATGGCTCTGGCAAAGGGCTCTATTTTTGTTTGCCATAAATATTATTGAACTGTCAGAGTTTTGTAAAGTAAAGCATGACTTCAGGCCCTTGAATTTTGTATTTCTCACATCAGCATTGTGTTAGCTTTCAAGCCTGGGGCAGACATAGGCTGCATGTGAACATCGGTTAAGTCAGGGGTAGGCAGCCTAAGGCCCGTGGGCCGGATTCGGCCCAACCCCCTTCTCAATCCGGTCCGCGGACGGTCCGGGAATCAGCATGATTTTACATAAGTAGAATGTGTCCTTTTATTTAAAATGCATCTCTCGGTTATTTGTGGGGCATAGGAATTCATTCATTTTCTCTCTCCAAAATATAGTCCGGCCCACCACATGGTCTGAGGGATGGTGGACCGGCCCACAGCTGAAAAAGGTTGCTGACCCTTCGTTAAGCTGTGGTTTAGTATTACATGCACAAGCAGCAACAAGTCTTTGGTATGCACACCCCTTCCTCCCACATGGCCAGGAGGAGGAGTTTGCGAGAGTTTGCTTCTAGCTATGATTAGTTTCAAACAAGTAAATTACAAACCATGGTTCCTAAAGCTGGCTTGTTGAAATTAATCTTAGTTAGTATTAACCATAATTCTGCTCCCGAATTACATTTTATAATTTAGTATTTACAAAAGCATTTATGTATCACACACTTGCAAAGTGCCAGGACAATGTACAACAATGTAAGTATACACTTATTAAAATGACTGTCCATTCGAGAGACCTGGAAGTCAAAAGTGAGAATGTTGCAAGCTGCATATAACTAAAACTAGAAAGGGAATCTCCTAAATTTCTCCTCTTTTACCATACAGGAGGAGGAGGGAGTGCGGGCTAAGAGTGTTTGACACCCCACCCCCCAGGGCTAAAGTTGAAATTATATTTTGATCAAGTACCCTTGCAATTTGGTTGGTTGAAACTTTTGGCCATGTGCCAAAAGTTAAGCCCCAAATGTTAATCCCATTTTGTATGTACTGAAGTTCTCTTGTATGTATGACCTCTGTTCAGTTAAGGGAAGAAGCAGGAGCAAAGCTTGTACTGAAAAAGTTATCTGTGGTTTCTTTCTTTCCAGCACCTAGTCAACCTTTTTGCACGCTTGGCCACTGATAACATAGGCTACATTGACTGGGATCCCTATATTCCAAAGGTAATATCTAATATATAGAAGGAGTAATATTAAAACAAGGATAACATGAGAATTGTTTGCTTGCTTAGTATAGTTTTACTTTACTGACAACCTCTGCCTATGTAGGTAAGAAGAGCAGGGCTGGATCAGGCCAAAGGACCATATAGTGCACCATCTTATTTGCTGCAGTGGCCAGCTAGATGCCCCTGGAAACTCATAAGAGCTATAGTCCTCTCCTGATGGGATTTGCATCCCTAAACATCTAGGGGGCACTAGGCTGGAGAAGGCTGATATATGGGGAGGAACTTTGTCCCTTCCTCTGTTTTGTTCTCCTGCCTGCTGCAAGTGTCTGTGACTCCCTAATTATAATTTGTAATTACCATCTCATTCTTATAGCTTGTGCTAAATTGCTTCTGTAAAAAGGCCTTGAGGCCTTTTAAGCCTTACTTAATCATAACAATTGTTCCATAGTTTTAAAACTGTTCTGGAACATATTAGCTTACTACCAAGCCTCTCTCAGGGTGCACAGTAATGTAGGAAGCTTAAGCATGAGATTTAGTGGCCACTGCTGAGAAAGTGGGTTTTTGCTTAGCTTTAGTTGACTGACTTGCAATGATAATTTCTGGAGGCACGGCGGGACTTAATTTTTTTTTAGCAACTCATAAGCAGATGCTTTGCGGATGCTAGCAAGGGATGCAGCAGTGAGAAATTCCAAACCAATTTGTAGAGATGTGGACTTTCTGTGCAATAGCAAATGGTACATAAATTGAGGGAGATCTCAAGATGGCTCAGGTGGACAAAAGATTGTTCTGTTGAAATGAAGTTGCAGACACTTCCTTACCTGAAAGTTTTCCAGGATCTATTCTGAAAGCACTGTGCTAGTGCTATGCGACTTTTCTTACACACTGTAAGAAATACCAAACACCGTTCATAATGCATTTTGGTTATTTGATTGTGGAATTACTTTTTCTACAGATATTTACCAGAATACTGCGAAGTTTGAATCTTCCAGTGGGAAGCAACCAAGTATTAGTGCCACGATTCCTAACAAATGCATATGACATTGGGCATGCAGTCATGTGGATTACAGCCATGATGGTAGGACACTTTAATTTTCTCTACACCTTCCCTCCCTCTCCCCAGTTAGCCAAACACTGGTATTTAAGCAGGTTTATGATGATAAATATTTTGGCTGGCCCACAAGCTTGGGAATAAATAAAGTTGTGCTACATAACCAAGAGTTGGTGTGGCCAGCTTCTTAAGGGAGAGCATTCTGTCCTGGGCTCTTACTACGTAGGTGATCATACTCAGCAATTAAGCCATGACCATGTAGCCGGAAGCATCCCAGGAGGCATCATGTCCTCTGGTTTGCCCAGGACCTCAAAAAAGCCCCAAGAGACACGTGGGATTTATCTCACTCCTGAAAACAACCTTTTCCTTTATGAGTGAAAGAAGAGAAGAAGACTCTGGGGAGAACATTCCACCTTGTGGACCTTGTGGAGGGAGCGCACAATGAAGGGACTTAGATGGTGATTGCAGGGTCTGGGTTGGTTCATATGAAGAGAGGTTGTTCTTAAAGTATTGCTTTGGTGAGCCATTTAAGGCTTTATAGGTCAGAACCAGCACTTTGTATTGACCCAGAAACTAATTGGCAGTCAGTGAAGTTGGGCCACGATTGGTGTTATATACTTAAAGTTCCAGGATTGGTGTTACATGAGCAAGTTGGCTGCTGAATTCTGCACCAGCTGAAGTTTCTGAACTCTTCAGAGGCAAACCCACATATAATGTGCTGCAGTAATCTAACCTAGAGGTTATCAGCGCATACACAGCAGAAGATAGGCTGTCTGCTAGCTTCCTCTTTCATTTATGTTTGATTAATATATCCATTTTTCAATTGACTTCAAGATTAAATGCAATCGTTCCACCTAGCTGATCTCCTAGCATTCCTTCAGTTGTTGCTATGGTTATTGTTTTCAGAGATTAATGATACATTCTGTCAATGTACCAGGACACCGGTTTCTCATCGTTCCTACCAAAGAACAATTTTTTCCCTACTAGGAAGGGTTAGTTAAGAGTTCATACACCAGTGTGATACAAAATGGAGTCAGATCAAAATGAAGTTTTCTGATTCAAACTAGAAAAAGGAAGTTTCTCCTTCAGACCCTCTGAATTATAAACTAGTATGAGAATGTTTTTGAATTTGTTTTAACTAGTACTGGACAGATAGGTCAGATACTTGTTTTTAGGGGGTGAATTAACAGGAAAACTACATACAGTACATTACATCTGTTTTGTGTAGGTTTTGGTGCTAGCTGCCCCACAGTGAACCTGTAAATTCCAGCCTTCCATTTTGGAATTTGTAGTTCATATTTTGAAAACCTTTTGAGGGCATGTAGTTCATATTTTGAAAACCTTTTGAGGGCACAGTTTAGATAACTGAGAAGGTTGGTTTCCCCTACACATGATTGTCAAACATTATAAATATTTTGTGATGGGTTTGGCTTTCCACCTCAGAATGTTCCCTGCTACTGAAAAGAACATGTTGCGACTCTAACCCTTTATTAATCCTTTATCTTGGGGCCCATTAAAATTTGAGTGGTTTATAACTGCATTTTGGCCCTGTTCGTGTTCTTTGAAGTTGTATCAAATAACTTGGTTTATCTTTGTTCCTGGACAGGGTGGACCAAGCAAGCTTGTACAGAAGCACTTGTCTGGGTTATTCAAAAGCATTGCCTCTTTTTACCATCCCTCAAATAACGGCCGCTGGTTGGTAAGGATTTATTTGTGTATATATATTTATTTCTGATCTTGACATCAAGCACTTCAGTGTTTGTCTTGGAGTGGAATCTTAGTTCTCTTCATTTTCTTCAGCTACTGATGCATTGTATTCTGACTAGGCCATCTTATTTAATTGTACTAGTATAGCTGCACACTAGTTTTGTCTAAACTTGCTTTTAGATTGATTCAGACGTTGAAAATACTGGGTGATATTGAACTAGGATTTATTTAGAGAAGACCCATGCAAATTAATGAACATGACTGAGTTGAGTTCCTTAATTGCAGTTGTTCTGATGTGAATAAAACTTAGTTTAACACCACCATCGTGGTGGAAAATGAAAGGTGTGGTCATTGACGCCCATAAATACAAAACTTTTAACCACTTTATTCACATACATTGTTTCCAAGTAGCTTTGGCTGTATCTGGCCAGCTTGGCTACAAGTTACGCCCTCCACTCAATTGTCTCTCAAGGATAATTTGGTCATGTTACATGGAAAATAAATTGAATGTCCAAATAGGCTCTTAGTCACCTGGCCCTGGATATGTATTTTAAGGGAATAGGATAAATTAGACCACTTGACAAATAGCCCAGAAACTGACTGATTGTTAATGCACTTAAGTGTAGAGAGGGCAAAATAGCTTTTGTAGCTCTTCTTACTGCTGTGTGACTGAAATTGATTCTCTTGTCTTTTCTGTATGGTGGTAGAACAAGCTAATGAAGCTGCTTCAGCGGCTACCCAGTAGCGTTGTCAGAAGATTGCATCGTGAGCGTTACAAGAAGACAACTTGGCTTACTCCTGTGCCTGACAGCCATAAACTCACCGACCAGGATATAACAGACTTTGTAGAATGTATTATTCAGCCTGTTCTTTTAGCAATGTTCAGCAAAACTGGAAGCCTAGAAGCAGCCCAAGCTCTGCAGAATCTCGCACTGATGCGCCCTGAGTTGGTAATCCCACCAGTACTTGAAAAGTGAGTCCAAATAGGATTGGCAAAAAGTGGTTTAGCGTCTATATTTTAGATGGCCAAGAAAAGTGTTGCGTCCTTTCTGCAGCTGAAAAATTTGGCAAGGGAACATTGGACTTCTGTTGAGATGCATGATGCATTCCTCTTGCCTCTCTTCCGTTTTATGGATTTATTTTAAAAAATTATAATACTGCCATTCAAATGTGGCAGCTTATAATTGCCACAAAACAGGATCGGCTACAAATTTGAACAATGTGAAGAATTTCCTGCCATAGGTTTTTTTCATGTGGTTCCGAGTAGGAGGAAGTGCAATGCAATGTCATTTTGCTGATAATTAATGTTATTTTACATAGCCCCTACAGGGTTTGTTTGAAATTCAGTGTCTATATTTCATATAGACAAACTATAAAAATATACAGGTAGGTAACCATGTTGGTCTGCTGTAGTCGAAACAAAATAAAAAAATTCCTTCATGTAGTGCCTTAGAGACCAACTAAGTTTGTTATTGGTATGAGCTTTTGTGTGCATGCACAGTGGTATCTGAAGAAGTGTGCATGCACACGAAAGCTCATACCAATAACAAACTTAGTTGGTTTCATAAGGTGCTACTGGAAGGAATTTTTTTATTTTGTTATCAAAATATACATCTGATTAGAGCTCCTGCAGGTGAAAATAATGTTAATGCCTTATTTGCCAATATGGAGCACTAAGATGTCAAGTGCATACAGCCAGACTGGTTGAGACCAAGGGTCTACCTTGTCCACCATTCTGTTTTCTGCAATAGTCAACCAGATGCTTCTGGGAAGCCCACCAGCAGGACATGTGGGGAGGGGCAATAGTCCTCTCCCACTCTTGATCTCCAGCATCTGATTCTGGAGAGCTTACGCAGCAAAGGTCACCAACCTTCTTGGGCTTGCGGGTTTACGTTCGTAAACTGGACAAGCTGTTGTGGACACCATGCACATACCTGCTGGCTACCGTAGAATGCTTTTTTCCCCAAGGCTAATGTTGAAGCCTCGCCTTTCACTGTGAGGGGAGGGGATGCTTTGGGCACCAGGGAAGTCCTCTCAGAGTGCGTGTGTCTCTGTCGGGTGCTGCGTTGACTACCCTTGCTTATACAGTGGTGCCCCGCAAGACGAATGCCTCGCAAGACGGAAAACTCGCTAGACGAAAGAGTTTTCCGTTTTGGAGGTGCTTCGCAAAACAAATTTCCTATGGGCTTGCTTCGCAAGACGACAATGTCTTGCGAGTTTCTGCTGGGTTTTTTCCTCCCCCCCCTTTTTCTAAGCCGCTAAGTCGCTTATCAGCTGATCCGATCAGCACATAAGCCGCTAATAGCGCTAATCCGCTAATCCGTCAATGGGCTTGCTTCGCAAGACAAAAAAACCGCTAGACGAAGAGAATCACAGAACGGATTCTTTTCGTCTTGCGAGGCACCACTGTACAGTGGTAACCTCTGGTTACAGACACTTCAGGTTACAGACCCTGCTAACCCGGAAGTAGTACCTTGGGTTAATAACTTTGCTTCAGGATGAGAACAGAAATCACGCGGCAGCGGCAGTTGGAGGCCCCATTAGCTAAATTGGTACCTCAGGTTAAGAACAGTTTCAGGTTAAGAACGGACCTCCAGAACGAATTAAGTTCTTAACCCGAGGTACCACTGTAAAGTCTTCATGGCTAGTAGCTGATGATAGCCTTGTCCTTCATGAGCCCATCTAATCATCTTTAAAGTTGTCTCTAAAGTTGGGCTTTGTGGAGAAGTTATTTCCCTTTTGTCTGCCACGATCCTCCCACCTTCCAACTTTATTGAATGGCCCTGGGTTCTAACATACAAAGCTGCCTGGTTGAGAACTTACTTTGCACATTCTGCATATGGGCCATATATTTAGTACAGGTGTAGTTGAGGGCTATAGCGCATTGGTAGAGAAACTCCTTTGAATGTGGAAGGTCCTAGCCTTGCTCCCCATCATCTCCAGGTAGGGCTGGGAATGCCCCCTTTCTGAAACTCTGGAAAGCTAATGGCAGTTATTATAGATCATACATAGCTAGATGGACCCAGCGGACTGTATAAGGCAGCTCCCTATATCCCAAAAGGTAAAGGGACTCCTGACCATTAGGTCCAGTCGTGGCCGACTCTGGTGTTGCAGCGCTCATCTTGCTTTATTAGCCGAGGGAGCCGGCGTACAGCTTCCAGGTCATGTGGCCAGCATGACTAAGCCGCTTCTGGCGAACCAGAGCAGCGCACGGAAATGCCATTTACCTTCCCGCCAGAGCGGTACCTATTTATCTGCTTGCACTTTGACATGCTTTCGAACTGCTAGGTTGGCAGGAGCTGGGACCGAGCAACGGGAGCTCACCCCGTCGTGGGGATTTGAACCGCCGACCTTCTGATCGGCAAGTCCTGGGCTCTGTGGTTTAACCCACAGCGCCACTCGCGTCCCCCCTATATCCCTACATGAGTAGAAATGCAAAGAATTATTTCATTGACGCACTGCGTCGCCATAGAAGAGAGCTCATGTAATTGTAATTTTTCTCTTCCACAAAAAATGCATAGAACATACCCTGCACTGGAGACTTTAACAGAACCTCACCAACTCACAGCCACTTTAAGCTGTGTAATTGGAGTAGCTCGTAGCCTGGTATCTGGGGGCCAGTCATTTCCCGAAGGTCCAACGCACATGTTGCCTCTGCTGATGAGAGCGTTGCCTGGTGTGGATCCAAACGACTTTAGCAAATGCATGGTGAGTAAACTCTCTTCCACATACAGTTACGGCACAGTCAATTTTTTTCACAGCTTCATTGCCATGTGTCCTGTTGTCATATTTCAACACCCCCCCCCCTTTCTCCAGGCTCCCACTTCTCCCCCTCATAAGGACCCTGGACCAGCTCCGTTCTAGGGGTGAAGGGCACAGTGCACACAGCACTGCCCAAATGAGTGCAGTATGGTGGCTTGTATTGTAATGTAATAAAACTATGAAAGAATGCATAACTCTCTGGTGGCTTTGTTTTCCCTTACCTATCCACTCTGCCTAAGTGTTTTTAATGATGTTGGAAAGAAATTATCAATAGTGGTTGTTCAGGATATAGGGAACAAGGAAGAAAAAATGATACCTAGTGGGCAGCTTTAGCAAGGGACTACTGCATTTTATTTTATTTTTGGTAGTGCAGGGGGTGGGACTACCACATGTATAAAATATAAATCTATAAAGTAAATCTATATAATAAAAGTTGATAAATTACTTGCCCAGGTTGTTCCATGTGTTATACCGAGTGTTTAAAAGACTCTGGAAATTTAAACTAACACACACAAATATGAACAGAGTGCAGTTCATACAAAATATTCAACGTAATAAGACATTGTGCCAGACATCTTTTTGTAATTCATCTTGCAACCCTCTGGTTTGGTCTGGACATTTGAAATCGGGGGATCCCGTACTCATCCTTTGTTGTCATATGTGCAGTTTTTGTGCTCATTTACCTTAAAAAGGAGTTGTGGTATAAGGGCAGCAGGAATTCAAAGTAAGCATGCACTTATTGTGGTGTGATGCATGTTACCTCACACACGAGGTTTAGGATGAGTGGGCAGATGTTTTGACCCAGCCCTGACACAAGGGTTTGCCTTACCGTCTATTTCAATTTTTCACATTACAGTTCAAAAAACAAACATGCTGTCTTTCAGTATAAGTGATTCACACTGAAACTTCCTTTGCATCTTTCAATAGATCACATTCCAGTTTATTGCAACGTTTTCCACTCTTGTGCCTTTAGTAGATTGTTCATCTGTACTACGAGAGAGAAATAACCTCACAGAGGTAAGATGTTAAATGGCTAATATATGCTGTTTCAAGTGTTCTTTAGTGTAAGAAGCTCTTGGCTAATATATGCTTTTTTAAGTGTAAGAAGCTATTGCATGTTGAACTGTTTAAAAAGATGTTAAAGTGTAAATACGAGAGGGGAAAAGATGTTTGTATAAGTCAAAGCCCATTTCAAGAAAGGGGAAATAATATTCTTTTGTCTATACTTCACAAGCAAAAAATATGCTTTGCACCTGGAAGAATCAAATTACATATATTCAAATTTGCAAATGAAAGTTTTTGGTTTTGTACAGTTTTCAATTCTGATCCCAGGATTTGGAGTTTTAACCTGTTTGACAAGAATGACGATTGTGGCATGGGTAACTGAGGGGCAGAACGTTTAGAAGATGGTATAATGATTTTTTGGAGAAAATAATAATTTCATAAAACTGTATTTTGATGGTTCTGTTTTCGTTTGAGTCTATGGCCTAGCTAAACTAAAAGGGATATGTAAGATCATTCTCAGGTTTCTAGCAGCTTCCTGGAAAGTGTATCATAGTTTGGAAGGACCAGAAACTAAAGTATTTTATTTCCTGTTGTGCCCTGACATCATAGGTGGAGAGAGAACTGTGCTCTGCGACTGCTGAATTTGAAGATTTTGTACTGCAGTTTATGGACAGGCAAGTTGTGGTGGGAGACTGAGTGCACTGGTGAGGTGATAACTGCCCTGCTGACTTTCCAAGTGTTTCTAAACTTAGTCTTGCCCATCAGATGTTTTCTCCTAATTTATGTTCCCAATTCCATTGGTCACAGGGCAGATCAGTACATAAATGCTTTTAACAGTACCTGGCTACATACAGAGTAAAGGTAAAGGGACCCCTGACCATTAGGTTCAGTCGTGGCTGACTCTGGGATTGCGGCGCCCATCTCTCTCTATTGGCCGAGGAAGCTGGCATACAGCTTCCGGGTCATGCGGCCAGCATGACTGAGCCGCTTCTGGCGATCCAGAGCAGCACACGGAAATGCCGTTTACCTTCCCGCCGGAGCGGTACCTATTTACCGTATTTTTCGCCCCATAGGGTGCACCGGCCCATAGGGTGCACCTAGTTTCCCCCGACCCCAGCCCCCAGAACAGGCTGCTCTCCGCAAGCCGTGGGAGGGCTCCCGCGGCTTCCGCAGAGCTACCCGAAGCCCGGGCACGACTGCTCAGCGTGCCCAGGCTTCGGGATAGAGGCAGCTCTCCGCAAGCCGTGGGAGGGCTCCCATGGCTTGCGCAGAGCTACCCGAAGCCCGGGCGCGACTGCTCAGCGCGCCCAGACTTCGGGATGCAGGCAGCTCTCCGCAAGCCGTGGGAGCCCGGCGGGAACTCCCGCGGGCTCCCAAGGCTTGCGGAGAGCTTCCTGAAGCCTGGAGAGCGAGAGGGGTCGGCTTCAGCGAAAGCCTGCATTCGCCCCATAGGATGCACACTTCATTTTTGGAGGGGGAAAAGTGCGTCCTACAGGGCGAAAAATACGGTATCTACTTGCACTTTGACGTGCTTTCAAACTGCTAGGTTGGCAGGAGCAGGGACCAAGCAACGGGAGCTCACCCCATCGCGGGGATTCAAACTGCCGACCTTCTGATCGGCAAGTCCTAGGCTCTGTGGTTTAACCCACAGCACCACCCACGTGATGTATGTTTAAGATTAAACATTTTAAATCGCGTTTTAAAAATGGGGGAAAATGATAAGTTGAAGGATTCACAGACTGCCTGTTCTATAGGCTGGTGCTTGTGAAGAGAGGGAGAGAGCGTTGATTGTGGTGCATGAATGTTCTATGAAGGGGATTGCAGGTATAGAACCAGCCAAGTATGGATAGAGACAGGGAGCTCAAGTGACAGAACTGCAAAAGCAAAGCCACGAGCTTGGATATATCTTGCTACAGCATCCCAGTGCCTTTCTCCAGGGCTGTTTTCAAAATGAGTAGCTGTACAGCTCTTTCCTTCCTCCTCAGTTTTCTGAATTGGCGCTGTGCACTTTGAAGCCTGCAGCCAAAAAACATGATACTTCAGTGCTTCTTTAGCCCAGTAGACACTCCTGTCTTTTCTTGTGGCAGATTTCTTCCGCTTCCTTGATTTTTAGAATTCTATGAAGATGAATCAGGCACTGACTTTACAAGCCAGGCAAGCCTATTATGCAGACGGTGTGTGGAGAGACATCAGTGAGATATCTCCCCATGGTAGAAGCAAAACAAAATCCTAATATTATTTCTTCGACTTTTTATTGTGCAGGTGTTTTGCGCTCATAGAAAGCAGCACACTGGAGCAAACAAGAGAAGAGACTGAAACAGAAAAGATGACTCATTTGGAGAGTTTAGTGGAATTAGGCTTGTCCTCAACTTTCAGCACAATTCTCACACAGTGTTCAAAAGAGATATTTAAGGTATGTGTCACCAAGAGTTGGAAAAGTGTTCAACTTCTTTGCCTCACCTTTTTTCTTTGTAAAACAAAAGCTTGTGGAACCGTAGATGGTTTCCCTGTTCTGTGTTTAGGCAAGGAAGTACATTAAAAGGCCAGTGTAGATGTTCATTTGCTTAACCTGCAATCATAAAGCACTGTAAAATTGTAGCACACAATTAAAGCAGAATATACAATACGGGTTCCCAAGATCTACTTGGACATGCTTAGTTGAGGACGGAGGATGGGTTACTTCGCTATTTAAAATGGCACAACCTCATACTGTACCGCAAACTGCTTCTGAAACTTGTGTCAATTTCAAAAGAGGCATACCAAGTGGCATGGAAGGAGAATGACTGTTTGAGACATACAAGCCCAAAGCCCCCTTGGACATTCAGAATTAATAGCATAGTTCTTCAGATCTGTGCTGATGTTGTTTTCTATGCCAAGAGCGGACTTTGTGATGTCACAACTCAATGACTTTTTTTGGTTTCTTTTGAAGCTTGATGTTAAGGACCAAGTTCCGTTAAGATGATAAACCTGCACCTGGGCTATAGAACCTTCTTCCTTTGTGACATTTTCTGTTTCGGGTGTGGAGGCAATGTTTTTGTATGAAGGAAATGCATTCATTTGAGGACTTACCTGCAATCTAAAGTGGTATAACCCAGACACAGGATTATCCCCTTAGTGGAAACTAGGACAAGGAAATGCCTGCTTCCTTCTGACTTAAATAACATATAGAACATGGATAGGCAAACTAAAACACAGGGGCCGGATCCGGCCCAGTCGCCTTCTAAATCCGGCCCGCAGACAGTCTGGGAATCAGCGTGTTTTTACATGAGTAAAATGTGTGCTTTTATTTAAAATGCATCTCTGGGTTATTTGTGGGGCGTAGGAATTTGTTCATTTCCCCCCCAAAATATAGTCTGGCCCCCCACAAGGTCTGAGGGACAGTGGACCGGCCCCCTGCTGAAAAAGTTTGCTGACCCCTGTGCTAGAATGTAAGGGGAAAATCACACTGTAGCTTGATTTAAGACAACACCAGACTTAAAATTAAATGCGTTGTATTTTTCTTTATTCCCCCACCCTCAGAGGGCATAGGCCTTCTTCATGTATCTTTTAGCTCCTTAATAAGCAGCTTCTTCAATATGTACATGAGTCCTGTGTTCTGCCTTAGGAAATCAAGTGGTTCTTAAGCACGCTTTTATTATTCTCTCCTATCTGCTAAAGCTGATAGACTCCATGGTATTCTGATAGGGTGGGTGACTTACCTAAGTCACCTGCTGGACTTGCCTAAGCTGTCTCCATATCCCTGGATGCTTCACAGACCTATTACTAGCATGTTTCTTTTAATCACGGGTAGTCAATCTGTGGCAGAGGCAGCAGGTAAAAGTGACATGCCCAGAGAAGAACTATTGTGTCTCCCTTAGTCATATATCCTGCCTTTCTAGCACTGTGCCGCTGCCCCCAGGAACCAGGAGCTGCATGTTCCCTGTAAATTATGCAAGAGCGGAACTATCTCATTAAGTGTTTGACTTGCGATGCCCTTGCCAAAAGTGGTTTGCCACATGGCGTTGGCGAACTCTTGGTTTCCTTATTCCTTTCTGGTTTTCTCATCATGATGGAGACTGAACTTGCAGTGGATTCCACGTAGCTCCTCTGCCTGCACTGTGAGAATGCCATCAATTCTACATTTAAATCAGTATATATATATATATATATATATCTGCCCATAAAGCGGTGTTTCCTACCTGAATGATTGAATTGCACTTTTTCTTTTGTGCGTTTCTCTTAGGTTGCCTTGGAGAAGGTTTTCAATTTTGCCGTTTCGAATATATTTGAGACAAGAGTAGCAGGACGGATGGTGGCCGACATGTGCCGAGCTGCCGTGAAAGTGAGACCTTATTCTTTCCCTCCTCTCAGCCTTTCTTGGTTGAGATGCAAACCAAGGAGTATAGCATCTAGATCAAGGGAAGTAATAGTGCCACTGTATTCTGCTCTGGTCAGACCTCACCTGGAGTACTGTGTCCAGTTCTGGGCACCACAGTTCAAGAAGGACACTGACAAACTGGAACGTGTCCAGAGGAGGGCAACCAAAATGGTCAAAGGCCTGGAAACGATGCCTTATGAGGAACGGCTAAGGGAGCTGGGCATGTTTAGCCTGGAGAAGAGGAGGTTAAGGGGTGATATGATAGCCATGTTCAAATATATAAAAGGATGTCACATAGAGGAGGGAGAAAGGTTGTTTTCTGCTGCTCCAGAGAAGCGGACACGGAGCAATGGATCCAAACTACAAGAAAGAAGATTCCACCTAAACATTAGGAAGAACTTCCTGACAGTAAGAGCTGTTTGACAGTGGAATTTGCTGCCAAGGAGTGTGGTGGAGTCTCCTACTTTGGAGGTCTTTAAGCAGAGGCTTGACAACCATATGTCAGGAGTGCTCTGATGGTGTTTCCTGCTTGGCAGGGGGTTGGACTCGATGGCCCTTGTGGTCTCTTCCAACTCTATGATTCTATGAGTAACCTTAGCTGCTCTGTTTTTGCTGTCCCTGGGAATATTTGCCAGTTCTTCTCTCTGTGCTTGTGGGCCTTAAATTGCACATTATCTTACCCAGCCATTCATGCCTTCCAGAACCAAGGCCAGTAATCAGAGGCAGATTTCTAATTAATGCTGTAGGATGCTCATTATCTTTAAAGCATACAAACTTCCATGCTTGCAAAGAGATCTTAATGTAGAACTTGATTCTTTGTGACATTTCAGTGCTGTCCTGAGGAGTCTTTGAAGCTCTTTGTACCCCATTGCTGCAGTGTTATAACACATCTTACTCTCAGTAAGTTTCAGTGATTTTTACATTGTTTTGTGACTGGCTTGTGTTTGACTGTGTGTGTTTGCCTGTTTATAAAACTTGCTGCTATCTGGAGGATATTTTGCATGTTTATATTTCACTGTTTTCCCAAGCTGCTCAGGGCAACATACATGGCTCCACCTGCTATTTTTATTATCATGACAACTCCTGTTGTAAGCAGGTGAGGATTCGAAATCTCCAGTGGCCCATGCTCACCCAGTGATCCAGGTGACCCACGGGGATTTTTAACATAGATCTCCCCATTTCAAATCCAGCACTCTAACCCCACCTGCACTCTGGCATCATTTACTTCTTGTTTTCATGAGTAATTCCTTCCTGACTGCCCTGGGATGTAGTGATGAAGGCCAGTATATAAATAAAACAAATAAATACTAAACTACTGTAATTCCAGAAGATTAGCTGAGTGTCACTGTAGCTAAAGCCAAAAAAGGGTTCTCACACCTTTTTATTTTATTTTACGGTAGCAGATTATTGGATGCTGCTTCCTGGGCCTTCTTTACTGGCTCGCAAAGGGAGCGTGGTTGGGACCTGCTCTTTCGACGGACTACATTTGTTTCAGTTTCAAAGCAGCATCTGGGCAAGGAAGAGATTCAGATAAGCTGTTCCACACTTCTTGCCTCAAACCCTTATCTTTGCTTCACAGCGCTCCTGTCATGTGTGCACCACATGGCAGCAAACGTGTTTGTCACTCCGTTTATAGGCTGGAGAAAGTTGCAGCCGTTCCCAGTTCCTTAATTCATGTACCCATTCTGTCACGGTGTCCCGTTGCTCCGGAAGTGGTTTAGTCATGCTGGCCACATGACCCGGGAAGCTGTCTGTGGACAAAGATTGGCTCCCTCGGCCTGAAAGTGAGATGAGCGCCGCAACCCTGTAGTTGCCTTTGACTGGACTTAACTGTCCAGGGGTCCTTTACCTTTTTACGTCTTAATACACAGCAGGAAACATGTTAGACACAAGTGCTTTGAAAGCCATTTCACACAGTCTTCAGAGGCAAACCTGGCATTACAACCAAGTATACCATTGACAGAGAGTTGCAAGCCAATCTTGGTCCCAGGACAAGTGTACTGGTGTGCTACATGTACACATGAACACATGTTTGTTGCATTCATAAGCAACAGTTTTTGAGTAGTCCTTAGTCTCCCACCTTTTAAAATAATAATAATAAATATTATTATAAATAATAATATCTGTCTGGGTTTCCCCAGCCACTCTGGGTGGCTTCCAACAAAATATTCAAATACCATAATCCATCAAACATTAAAAGCTTCCCTAAACAGGGCTGCCTTCAGATGTTTTCTAAAAGTCTGGTAGTAGTTGTTCTCTTTGACATCTGGTGGGAGGGCATTCCACAGGGCGGGCGCCACTACCAAGAAGGCCCTCTGCCTGGTTCTCTGGTTAAAGTTCTCATTCCCCCCATCCCACCTGCCTTCTGGGCAGTAGAAGAAGAGGGAGACTGAACCTAATGGGGGCGGGAGTGCATCTGTTAGGGGGCTTTGTAGGAAAAAGAGACTTCAGTACACAAATTAAAACCAAAGCTATCCACACAGAGTCTTTGCCCAAAACAACCATGAGCTTTGCCAGCAACAGCCTTAGAGCATCTAAGCCGCTGAAGTGCCGGCACTATTTTGTCTTTTGTCTAATGACTAATACTTCAGGTGTGTGCCATTGTGGAAGACAACTGAGAGCAGGAAAGGGTGCCTTTAACTGGGTTTGTTCCGTTTCTAAGGTTTGAGTTGCCGTTGTCATGCCTGCGGGCACAGTGGTGGCCTTAAGGACTTCACCTGATGACTGTGAATCCTGTCGCTGCCGTCTTTGTTATGAGGCGATGAGTGTGGCTACCTCTCCCCCTCGCCACAGAAAGTTCATTTTGCTGGAGGAGGAAGTTGGGGCAGAAGCCAACACTTATTCTGTTGCTTTTCTAGGCTCACATCAGTACCTAAGCAGACTGAGAAAGTAGGGAGGGAAAGGGATCTGGGAGACGGGGGAACGGAAAACCGGGGTGGGTGGGATGAGGCGTTGGAAGTATGGTGCTGCCGGAGTCACGAAAGGAATTGCTTGTATGCCAGAGAGAAAGTGACTACACATGCCGGATCCAGAGAAATGGGTCCTTTTGAAGATTTGTGGGGGGTTTTCTGCACACACTCTGGCAAATCAAATCACAGATCACATCGGCCTTCATTGACTGAACTGTACAAAAATAATAATCACAAATTTAGTGCTTTCTAGTGTTGCTAGTTTGTTCAAAAACATTGATTCAGGAGTGCCTGGCATGCTCTGGTCCATGGGGTCATGAAGAGCCGGACACGACTAAATGACTAAACAACAACATAGCTATAATTTTTACAAGAGATCCCCTTAAACCACCATCACATCACGTGTTGCCTTTGGATCCACATCTCTGTTATGTGATTTGTTGGTGGGCTTCTTTCCATCCTGTGCAAAAGCCATGAATATGCTTTTTTTAAAACAACAACAACAACTTGTTATGTTGACCATAAGAAATTGGTGATGAAAGTGGAATCACATTAGGACTTGATGCTTTCCCCCCTCTAGATGATGATGTCTTGCGTGATGAAGAGTTAGATAAAGAGCTCCTCTGGAACCTTCAGCTTCTGTCGGAGGTATTATGGAGAATGCTACTTTTAATGCTTTATTTGCCAACTGTGTACTTGATCCATACTTAGTTTCAGTTAAAAAAAAAAATCGAGTGCTTTTAAATAAATGCTTTTCTATGCAGAACCTTCTAGGTGATGTATACACAAGGGGAAGCCTGTGAGCATTGTGACTGAGAATAAACTGTCTAGACAGTTGTGTCAGATTACCCCAGTGCAGTGCCTGCTGTCCTGTTTTGAGCAGTGACAGCTAGATCCTTATTTTATCCTGAAGGACGAGCGGGGAGACAAAAGCTTCCCTATCAAGGTTGCAGCTGCAGTGCTTTAAGTGGGAAAACAGCAGCTGCAGCATTGCTCCCAGATGTTTATCCTGTGGGGAACATAATGGCACATGAAAACTTTTCATTGCCACACCCTTTTCCTTCAGCCCATTGCAATGGATTTCCTTTGGAAATTCACTTACTACTACTGCTTCTTCTTTACCTTTATATCCAGCTGTTAAACTGAGATGCTCTAAACAGCATACATGCGGTTTGCAGGTGGGGTTGTCCTGCTTTAGCCAAAGCTAGCAGTCCTAAGTTCACTCACGAGGGCAATCTAAAAGGCAAGGTCTGGCCAGGGTCTGAAGTCAAATCCTTGGGGCAATGCAAAAGCCACGTTCCAGGAACAGTTCCACGTGCTGCAGGGGGTGCCTGAAAGTCAGACAGATTCAGTTAAGTGCAAAGGGTTCCAATAAAGTCAGGCAAAACTTGCAACGGACACATTTGGTGGCGCTGGATTGGTACCTGGGTCCTATTTAGAGTAGCTACGGTGCTCAAAATGCAAAAAATGCATTGAATTTCTCTTCCAGAGCTTGCGTTCATGTGTGTTGCATTCCTATTTTGTTGATGATATATTTAATTTCTGATGTTTCAACTCTTTGGCTAGATCACTCGTGTGGATGGGAAGAAGTTGCTGCCGTACAGGGAGCAGCTTTTGAAGATTCTACAGCGAACCCTCCATTTAACCTGTAAGCAGGGTTACATTCTGTCTTGTAACCTACTGCACCACCTTCTTCGTTCTGCTACACTTATCTACCCCACAGAATACTGCAGTGTGCCAGGTGGCTTTGACAAGCCTCTTTCTGAATACTTTCCTATCAAGGCAAGGATTTTAACTTACTTAGGATTAGAGAATTCCCCTTCCCCCCCGCCTCTCTCTGTCTCTTTCTCTCAAAAGAATTCTAAACTATTATTTTATTTGCGTTTATTTGAGGATTCACCTAACCCCCAGCAGCTATGGAAAGTGTAATTGAAAGATACAGTGCCAATCTTTAACAAAAATTTTATGTTTCTGCTTTTGCTCTCTCTAGCACATGCCACCTCAAGGGAATGGGCATTTTAGCGCACCAAAAAAATAGTCTCTAGAAGTGACAAATGCATTGTCGATCAGCTCATTATCTAGGGGCTGCCTCAAACAATGTCTCTGCACTGTTCTCCACAATGTGTGAAAAGGATGCAACTTTTACTGCATGTGTACCAGTTCTCCATTGAAGTTATATGCAGCATACTGTCAGTCAAAGATTTCTTCTTGTGTATTGTATAATACTCTGCAGTACAGTCATACCTCGGAAGTTGAATGCCTTGTGAGGTGAACGTTTTGGCTCCTGAAAGCCGCAAATCCGGAAGTGATTGTCCCGGTTTGCGAACGTTCTTTGGAACCCGAACGTCCATTGCGGCTTCCGCAGCTTCCAATGGGCTGCAGGAGCTTTCCTGCAGCCCATCGGAAGCTGCACCTTGGTTCCTGAACGTTTTGGAAGTCAAACTGACTTCCAGAACAGATTCCTTTCAATTTCCGAGGTACGACAGTATACACAAAGTGCACCTATTGGTCTTGTAACATGTGAAGCTGCTTGGAGCGCCCAATTTCATACACAACTTTAGGGTGCAATTCAAAAGCTGGCTCCGGTTAATTTTCACCGATTCAAGTGATACCTTTTGTCCACCTTTGCAGTCCAGATCATTCCTAGGCATGTGTAATGTAATCAGTATAGACAGGAGCAGTTTTCACCATTATGTTGGCATCGTTTCCGGCATGACTGTCAGATTTTACACACTGCCAGTGTGAGTGCATGTCCAAAGATGGTTAGGACTTCTTGTCAGTACAAAAAACATAGGGCGAACCTGCTTACTGTGTTAGGCCACAGTGGGTTCATGGCAGCTGACTCTGAAATGATCTCCCACGTCCATCAACTTTAGCCGTTGGTGGTTATTTTGTACAGTCCTAATATACCTGTTATATTTGATACTTTTTTGTGATAAAATGGTTGAACGCCCAAGGAAGAAACAGTGAAGCATGATATTAAAACACAAAAGATTAATAAATCAAAATAAAGTGACAGCAACATTGGTTCTCACTGGAACTAAAAACAGGTGGCAATAAGTTACTGTTTTTAATATGTGGCCAGTAACAGTGTTGTCAACTAGGCAGCAGTGTTTATGAAAAATAATTGATGCTACCTTGGACTGGCTGAAACCTGGCAATTGAGGGGCCTGCTTGTCTCTTGAAAAGTCTCAAGGACTGGTTGAAAAACTCAAGGACTGGTTGCCTGCTTTTTGGCCCTTGACGAAAACTGCACTATTTGTTTGTTTATGCCCCACCCTTTTCCCTAATGGGACTCAAGGCGGCTCACGTATAAAAATGAGAGGCAGTAAAATCAGAAAAAGCAATAATTAAAAGCAATTAAACCGTTTTAGAAGTAAAACCACATAGAATCTATAAAAATCATACGAATAATTACAATAAAGGCAGTTAAAAGCAGTCAGTTCCCAAAAGCGTATTGGAACAAAAACGTTTCATCTGCTGGTGGAAGGACCACAAGGAGGGAGCCAGTCTAACTTTGCTGGGGAGGCAGTTCCAAAGTCTGAGAATATTATTCTGGCTGGAACATGTCCTTGAACTGTGATCGTGCCTCTTGTTTGTTTATATGGGAGGTGGAGCCTACTATACAAAGGTAACATTTAAATTATTAGCTCCACCCAGTTTTGCCTATGGTGCCACCCAACACTTGCATGTGGCCATTGGAAGGCTGTCCAGAAGGGATTGTGGCCCCCAGGCCCAAAAAGGCTGCTAGTGAGCTTTATTTTCAAAATTTGCTGCAAGGCTCTCCTCTCAGTTATCCCAAACTATTACCTTCTAAGATATTTTTGTGTGTGATGCGTTCCTCTTGCCCAGGGCACGTGGTGCCAACCCTCTTTTGTTTATAGTAAATATTACCCTCATGTGTAACATGTGATATGTTTACCATTCTCACTAAGTGCGCAATGCGCGCTCTTCTCTTGTGTTTACAGGACTGGGGGAAGCCTGGAGATCTATGGAAACTTGACATCCAATGGCATGTTCCTTCAGCCGAAGAGATCGCTTTTTCCTTTGAGTTGCTGGATTCTTTTCTGCAGCCAGAACTTGACAAGCTAGGGAGCTACGCAGATGGAAATCTTGAAATGTCCAGGTTCGTAGAAGTGTATCCGGTGGTTGGGTTTTTCTCAAGAGTTTAACAGACAAGCGCATTTTGGGTTGGCAATATTTGCACAGGTAGACTGGCTGTCAGCTTACAGAGGGGCTTGGTGGGTGTCCTGCAAACATGATGTGGTTGCAAACACATCTTTATTGCGCAGTTCAGCCAATTCAGCTTCTTGGCATATGCTTTTACAGTGGTGCCCCGCAAGACGAATGCCTCGCAAGACGGAAAACTCGCTAGACGAAACAGTTTTCCGTTTTGGAGGTGCTTCGCAAAACGAATTTCCTATGGGCTTGCTTCGCAAGACGACAATCTCTTGCGAGTTCCTGCTGGTTTTTTTCCTTCCCCCCCCCTTTTGCTAAGCCGCTTATCAGCTGATCCGATCAGTAGATAAGCCGCTAATAGCACTAATCCGCTAATCCTTCAATGGGCTTGCTTCGCAAGACGAAAAAACCGCTAGACGAAGAGAATCACAGAACGGATTCTTTTCGTCTTGCGAGGCACCACTGTATTTGATAATATGTGCTTATCTGTTGTGTGAATGTGTTTTGCTTTGATTCTTGAAGATTTTGGCTTGCCGAAGTCCTCCTGGTGAGTTTGTAGTTGACATGAGGACTTCATAGTTCAGAACATTTGTACCTGCGTATCAAAAATGTAGCCTGTGAAATGCCCTCCTGTAATGAATGGTGTGTGGCTCCCGGTTTGAACTGGAGCATCCCCAACTGCCACATAATGGGTTCACACAAGGACTTCCACTTAAAGAACGAACTCCCTGCACTCCCCACCCCAAAATCTGTTCTGCATAAGTTCGATCATAGGATGACTTTGTTAGATGCGACCCTATATAGGGAGCCAGTGTGGTTTAATGCGAATATACCTGTCCAGGTAAATGAGATCCAGGTTCTAATTTCTGCTCAGTCATGGAGCTTGCTAGTACTTAGTTGATTTAAATCAAGTTTCCTGTTTATGCTACTTTGTGTATTTTCTCAACAGAGCTTACGCTCTAAGTAACTAGAGGTGGGAAACCTCTGAGCAGTGGGCCAGATGTGGCTCTCAGGGCATCCCTATCCCCTGCTTGCCCTGCCCTCCAGTGTGGCAATTAGGCTTGAGAACCGCCTCCCTTGGAGTCAGTGGGACAATATTTTCAAGCTAGTTGCCGCCCGTGTGGCAGGTTCAGAGTGGTGTTGCATCTGGAGGGGGAAGGGTTAACACAATTCTCCCATCAGGGCTGTAGTCGGATGCAGGTCAGCATGAAGAGAGAGAGAGCCAGTTGTTAGTGAAGTTTAACTTTTTATTAAAGGAAACGGATCTACAATTCTGTGACCTTTCCCAGTAGCTCTTGCCCCTTTGGAGCAGTTGCCAGGAATGAAGGCCCCTGCCTTCCACGTCTCTCCACAAGGCTTCTCCTTGCCTGGATGTTTCCCAAGCTGTATCAAACTGCTTTTGCGCACCTCTGGCTTCTGTCCTGCCCTCCTGATTATTCCATGCATTCTTGGAGTGGGGTGGGGTGGAGGGGAGTGGCGCATTTGTTGCAGCAGGAGGAGGGATCCTTCAGCTGCCGCTTGAACCCCCTCCTCTGCTTCAGCCTCGAGGTCTGAACTGCTCCCTGTCACAGGCTCTTTCTGCTCTCTAAACCCTGTTGCCACTCCAGCATCCGGCACCTTCTCCCAATCTTCTCAGGCTGACCTCTCCTCTGTGTCCCCTCATCTCTCCCCTGGCTCTGAGCCTTCCTCCCCTGGGGTTTCCCCAGCATGTGCCTCTCACCACTCATCCTGCCAGTCCCTTCACACTGCAGTCTCCTTGGGAGATCACACAACCCTCCAGCAACTTAAGTTTGAAAAATCTCCAATGCTCTTTTAAAATCCCAGTTATTGCTGGGGTGTGTGGTTTGTGTGCGCGCTTCGGATCTGGGAGATTATGCACTGTGCTATAAATGAGTCTGTAGCTGCAATAGTCATATTTTCCAGACTTCTGGGATTCAGGAATTGCGAGTTTACCCAAGAGTACCCTCTAGCGGGCATGTCGGCAAATAACCCTCTCGCCACCAAAAACTAGGTTTGCTTACCTTAAATATTGAAATACATTTAACATTTGCTTTCAGAGATGATGTGCAGCAGTGTCTTTCTATAGTACACAATTGCCTGATCGGGTCCGGGAACATTCTGCCACCTCTGAAAGGAAACAGAGTAGATCACCTGTAAGTAAACTTTGTTTTGCACAGGTAATACATGCGTAGAGTGGCCTAGAGGAAAAAATCACAGGCTGATACTTGTCGATGTCACAAAGGATTGTGTAAAACTTGTATTAGTTTTACACTAGAGTCATATGTACTCAGAACGCCCAATACATCCCATAGTGACTAGTCAAAGAGAGAGAGAGTCACAGTGTTTTGAAGCTCTGCTTTTCATCAGCAAGTTCTCTTCGCACTGGGTAGTTGAAAACTTTCTCCTGACCAAAGCCACTGAATAACTGATGGTGCAGTGTATGCATAGAACCCTACAGTTGAAAGGAATTCCTGAGGATTATCTAGACCAATCCCCTGCAATGCAGGAATATGCAGATGTCCCATAAGGGGATCAATCCTGCAACCTTGGCATTATCAGAACCATGCTCTAACCAACTGAGCTCTTCCTCCTGCCTGCTCAGAAGTAAGCTCCATTGAGTTGAGTGGGCATAGGATTGCAGCCTACATTGGTTTCTCGTAAAGAAATAATGCCTCCTGCACTTAGTTTTTTTGAAATCTATTTATGTGTCTGTTTTGTAGTTGCTATCTCAGGGAATTTGAAGGATATAGTGATGTCTGTCCTACACAAATGTTCATCTGTCCACTCACTGAGCTGTGGCAGGTAATAAGTAATAGACCCCATAGCAAGCTAAGGGGGAAAGCTTCTCATATGGAAGGAAACTTTCTTGTAAAGGTGCTGCCATAATTTCCTTATTTAGCACATACCTATTGCCGAAGACCTAAACTGGTCAAACATCTCACCAAAATACAATTTGTGGGAATCATTGGGTTTTTAAAATGCATTTATAAACTGCTGTTTATGAATAATTTTAAGGCTTGTTTATAAAAAATAGAAACATAAAGTAAAATTTAAAAATGGAAACAAAACAAGCAACAGATGAATACTAATTAAAAGTGTTATGAAACTGATGTCTATCCAAGTTTTTTGTGCTGTCTCTTGGTCCCCCAAAGTGGCTCACTAGCATTAAAAACAATAAAACGTAACATACAGAAATCCCAGCAACTGAAGCCTGGCCTGGCCTCTCTGTCTTGCCAGCTTTCTTAAGGCTTTTATTCAATTACAGAAAATCATAGTAGCAGCTGTTCTTAGCCTTCATAAATGTTAACAATGATTAAACGCATTTGGGAAAGTGCATCAGATGTTTTGTTTCAATGGTGCGGATGCATTATATGTCCTGCAGGGTCCCAAGCCTAGTGTCTTTAGAAGAGATCAAACTCTATACTGGTGTTGACTATGGTAAGTTGGTTCCATATTTTACATTTTGTGTTATGTACCAGTACAAAAACTAATCGGCCTGAATTACTCCAGTATTTGGGACACCTAGATGTACATGTGTGGCATTATATCAGACACTGAAAAGTATGGGGAAGTTCCCTTTTACATACTAGGGACATGTGTGCACTGGAGATAGTGTGTGTGTGTGTAAAATATGCCTAATGAACATAGGCATGCATGTATGTGTGTCTGTATGGATCCTTTCATGCCCTCCATCTAGTAGTGTTCGATGAAATCTGCCTTTGCGTTTATTTCGGCATGTCTGCTTTCCAGTGACCTGCATCTTGCAGCATCATGTAATGTAGAGCTATAAGTAACGTTACTATAAGTAACGACTGGTCTTACCTTATCTAGATCTGTCAAGAGCGAATTACAGGGAATCCATCAGCAAAATCACAAGGAAACTGCTACGTAAGTGCGTTTTTAGTCATTTCTTTTTGTCCTCCTGCACCCGTACTATGACTTAAGGTTTGTAGTTCAATGCAGATTTAAAATCTAATTTTGGTGATGGAAGTGGAAACATAATAAACAGTCAATCACGATTTACGCTTGCTTCCATTCTTATATAAAGCATTTGAGCTTAAATAAAGTGTCCAGTAGTGTATGAACTAACACTTTTAAGTTGTCCTACTGAATTGGATTTTCCTTTCTACCATGATAGATTATATACTTGACCATTCGGAGGATGATACAAAGTCTTTGTTTCTCATCATAAAGGTAAAGCCTTTAAGTCTGGCATGTTAAGTTCTAACATTTTAAGCTGGGCGGGTGGATTTGCTCTATATAATGCAAGTTCTTGTTTCGCAGATCATTGGGGACCTTTTACATTTCCAAGGGTCACACAAGCATGAGTTTGATTCCCGATGGAAAAGCTTCAACTTGGTGAAAAAATCAATGGAGAACAGGGTTTGTATTTTAGCCTATCTAAAGTGGCATTTCTGAAGCTCCCAGGAAGAAATTATGGGCTACATAGGACCTTAAAGGTACCCCTGCCCATCAGGGCCAGTCGTGACCGACTCTAGGGTTGCACGCTCATCTCGCTCAAGAGGCCAGGAGCCGGCGCTGTCTGAAGACACTTCTGGGTCACGTGGCCAGCGTGACTAAGCCAGCACCAGCGCCGCACACGGAAACATAGGACCTTAACTTAATATTAATTGTTTACGAAGCAAATTGTCGATACTTTTTTCAGCACCAACACACACACACCCCCAATGATATTCAGGAAAATATCCTAGCAGTTCATGTTGTTGAAAAAAATGTATTCATATTAATGTCAGGATGTTGTCGTACAATCTTTCAGAAGGCAGAGGGGTGGGGGTGGGGTAGGAATATAGTTGTTGTGCAATAGTTATACTTGCCCTGTTAGCTAGGGATGATGGGAGTTGTAGTCCAAAAACAGCTGGAGGGCCAAGTTTGGCCATCACTGGAATAGGAGGTTGATGCTGAATTGAACTGCTGTTAATTGCACAGCTGCCAGTCATTGCAGCAGACCCATTGTGAAGGAGGACACATTTTCTGAGAAAATTTGCCCAACTGTATGCACTTGAAGGGCAGCAAAGGGGGAGCAGGTGGTGCTGTGGTCTAAACAACTGAGCCTCTTGGGCTTGCTGAGCAGAAGGTTGGCAGTTCGAATCAGTGCAATGGAGTGAGCTCCTGTTGCTCTGTCAGTGTTAGACATTGTAAAGCAGCAACTGATGATCTCTCCTTCCAGTTGCCATCTTTGAATAGGGTTTTCTTTGTTGCTAACCAGTAGGACATACTGAGAAAGACGAACTGAGAAAATGAGGAAAAAGCAGGAAGCTGATTTCAAACATGTATAACTGTTTTCATGCACTTAATGGGTTTGCTTGCTTGTTTTCAGCTTCAAGGCAAAAAACAGCATATCAGAGCACTGCTGATTGACAGAGTCATGTTGCAGCACGAGGTAATGCGCCTTTCTTTACAACCAGTGTTTGCCTGTTGGTTACCTTTGAATTTGAAAAAAAGTTGAAGCCTTGTTGTTTACGCATGTTCCTTACATTTATAACGTGAACACACACAAATGCACATGTATTCTAATTTAGCCTTTTCTGTTTAGCTAAGAACACTCACTGTTGAAGGCTGTGAGTATAAAAAAGTACACCAAGACTTGATCAGGGACCTCCTGCGTTTGTCCACAAGTTCATATGGCCAGGTAAGCATATGTTGGGTATGTCAATTTTCTGCAGTCAGGGTGTTAATGGGGTTGGCTTTCAAACTAGTGTTTGCAGGTCATACAGATCTGTTCTATTTTTAGGGCAAAAACCTACGCGAAGGCACTGCGTGCTAGCTTTCTTCTTGTCAGTGATATTCTTTCGGTTTGGCAAAAGACTGGCCACTTTTTCAACCACTGCCATTCTCGTCAGGAGCAATGGCGCCAGCTCTGTTGGGGTTTGCCATATTTCAAAAAGTAAAAACCAGGACACCCCGAAAGCTGTTGGGGAAAAAAGGGGGGGAGATGGGCAGTTCCATTCACATGGCATAGGGATTGCCCTTCTCCTCCTCTGCAGATGCTTGGCTAATGCAGGCTTCCTCAAACTCAGCCCTCCAGATGTTTTGAGACTACAATTCCCATCATCCCTGACCACTGGTCCTGCTAGCTAGGAATCAGGGGAGTTGTAGGCCAAAAACATCTAGAGGGCCGAGTTTGGGGAAGCCTGGGCTAATGGCTAGTGGTTCCTGCCCCTCGTGGCATAATCCAAAGGGGGAGACTCATAAAATTCCAGGAGTCAGCCTGAAACGCAAGCAAGTGCGGAAAAACATTCATTAATTGAAGTTTATAGTTCCTGTCTTCAGCTTTTGTGCAATTGTCTGTGTTTGTTGTTTCTTTAGGTCAGAAACAAAGCTCAGCACGCATTCTTCACAGCCCTGGGAACTTACAACTTCTGTTGCAGGGACATCATTCCTTTGGTTCTGGAGTTTTTGCGGCCAGATGCGCACGATGTCACCCAGCAGCAGTTTAAAGTAAGCCAGGCACTTCTTCAGTCTCTGCACAGGCTCCTGTTTTGTATTATGTGATGCACATATTAATGGGCTTGTGAAGTTGTGCTAGCATGACTTGAAGTGGTGGCGTGACTTGTAAGTAGCAGTATGTAGTGAACTGCAGTAATCATGAAAAACAAATGACACTAATGTCAGTGTACCGAAGACTTGCCTCCCCCCCTGAATCTTGCGTGTTTCCCACGTTCTTCAGAGACTGCCATTTTATTAATACCTTCTGCAAACCCTGAGCACAGACACCTTTCTAAATCTTGTAACATGGACTAGTTTGAATGTGGGGTGAGATGGGAGGGTGGAGTTTTTATCCAGTAGAACGGGCTCAAGGAACTTAGTCTTCCTTATTTAGTTAAACCCTTAGTTATGAAATGCATTAGATTGGATGCGGTAACAAAAGGACTGGAACAACATTTCAGCAAAGGGGAGTCATTTATTATTTTTACTCTGCTGTTCAGCTGAAAATATAAAGCCCAGAGTGGCTTTCATGAGATACAATATAAAATACGCCACAGAGGAAAATGGGATGACAAGGAAAACAACATGAGGGAAACAACCAATTCTTTAAAACCACATTCATTCCATTAACTGTGTTCCCTCAACTTTTTGCATTAGTTGGGGGCTTATGGGCTTGAGAGACGTGCAACTGCAAATATCTCCTCTTTTCCATTTAGTTAGTTGTGAAGAAGACTATTATCTGAATGCAGAGCAATAGCTTAAAGGAACAAGCTTCTGCATTGTGTCTGTAGCCTTGGAAGAGTGAAGCAAGTGCTTCTAAGATGAAAGGGCTGCTTTTATAAAGTAATGTCAGAAGTGTATGGGGTGTAATTCAGCATCACGGTGTTACGGGCATTCCGTTATGCAAACGTTGCAGCTTGCCAGATAGAATGATCCCCCTGAACGTTGTTCTGGAGATTTTCTCAACCCCCTCCCCCCAAAAAGCCAATTTTTTGAGTGGTAGGAGCCCCGTTATACAAGCAGAAGTCTTTGCACAGGGCTTCTGATGGGGCGCATTAGGAACCCTGTCCCTATTGAGTATGCTGCATATTTACTGTTAGGTAAAATGATGCAGGAACTTTTCCTTGCTGCTACCTCATAGAATAAATCACTTAAGTTAGTGTTTCTGAAATGACAACTGTATAGACGACTCTGTAGGCACCTAACAGTACACATACTTTACTGCAGTTCTTTGAAGCTATACAATCAATTGTGTCCTCAAACCTCTTTTCTGTAGGGTGCCTTGTATTGCCTTCTTGGAAACCACAGTGGGGTGTGTCTGGCAAATCTTCATGACTGGGACTGCATTGTCCAAACCTGGCCTGCAATAGTCTCTTCTGGACTCAGCAAAGCAATGTCTCTGGAAAAACCATCCATAGTCCGACTATTTGATGACCTCGCAGAGAAGATTCATCGGCAGTATGAAACAATAGGATTGGATTTTACAGTAAGCATGAAAGATCCACTTCACTAAGCAACGGTTAGGAATAACTGGATGAAGGGATTGCCAGCGGTCGCATGATGATCCTGGAACCCAGTAGCGGCATGTGCGAGTCTTGAGGGTGGGCCACCAGGGCCAATTGAACTGGGTTCAAGGTAGTACTTCATTCATTTCTGCTTCCAGCGTTACGCCGGCAGAGTGATTGCCGTCATGAATGAAAACCGTTTGCGTGCTAGGCAACCAAGTAATTTTTGTGCACAAAAATTGAGCAGCTCGCACAGGATTCATGAAACTGGGGGCTCAGGACTGTATGCCAGCAGAGAAATGTGTACCAGCCGCTCCTCACAACTGATTTACCATCCAGAATAGACCCCACATGGTTTTTGTGTTCCTGCTGGATGATTGTGTGCTGCTAGCGGCAATGCACAAAATGGGCCGAATAGGCTTGCATCTAGTATGGAATGGATGTGCTACAGTTGAGAAGCTTCCAGATCATGCTGCGTTTTCATGGGTGACGCATCAGCAGATCTTTGTAACCTGCTCTGGGAGCCTTTTTTGGTTGCAAAGCAGAGAGAAATACCACAGGGACCCGTGAAGAGGCAAGTATGAGGCCCACACTTTAAAGCCCTGTCTGCATTTGCCATGGAACTCACAGCCCAGATACTGTGGGAAGCACATAGCTGAACACCCAGGTACATGCAGCAGTGGTGAATTGTGGAGCTACTCGGAGCAGGAAGAAGCCCTCATGACATGTATTTTGTTACGTGTTGGGGAGCCGCAGCTAATGACAAGGTGCCTCTAAGATAATTACTACAGGAACAGAACATTTGGAGGATAGTTATATGAGGTGGTTTTGGCCAGGATGTGAAAATATCATAACTTTTAAAGCATTTGTGCAGTTACAGTTTTCAAAAAGGCCGAATTCCTTTGGGAGAGTGGAGAGGAAGATGCAGTGCAGATATAATAATAATAATAATAATAATAATAATAATAATAATAATTTATTATTTGTACCCCGCCCATCTGGCTGGGTTTCCCCAGCCACTCTGGGCGGCTTCCATAGAAACCAAAAAAACACTAAAATATCATACATTAAAAACTTCCCTGAACAGGGCTGCCTTAAGATGTCTTCTGAATGTCAGGTAGTTGTTTATCGTTTTGACATCTGATGGGAGGGCGTTCCACAGGGCGGGCGCCACTACCGAAAAGGCCCTCTGCCTGGTTCCCTGTAGCTTTGCTTCTCGCAATGAGGGAACCGCCAGAAGGCCCTCGGCGCTGGACCTCAGCGTCCGGGCAGAACGATGGGGGTGGAGACGCTCCTTCAGGTATACTGGGCCGAGGCCATTTAGGGCTTTAAAGGTCAACACCAGCACTTTGAATTGTGCTCGGAAACGTACTGGGAGCCAATGTAGGTCTTTCAAGACCGGTGTTATGTGGTCTCGGCGGCTGCCCCCAGTCACCAGTCTAGCTGCCGCATTCTGGATTAGCTTCCGAGTCACCTTCAAAGGTAGCCCCATGTAGAGCGCATTGCAGTAGTCCAAGCTAGATATGTAGATGATCACAGAAATTAAGGAAAGCACAAGGGGCTAGGATTACTGGGCTTTTGGAATATTCATCCAGCCAGTGTGGTGTAGTGGTTAAGAGCAGTAGTCTCGTAATCTGGGGAACCGGGTTCGCGTCTCCGCTCCTCCACATGCAGCTGCTGGGTGACCTTGGGCCAGTCACACTTCTGTGAAGTCTCTCAGCCCCACTCACCTCACAGAGTGTTTGTTGTGGGGGAGGAAGGGAAAGGAGAATGTTAGCTGCTTTGAGACTCCTGAAGGGGAGTGAAAGGCGGGATATCAAATCCAAACTCTTCTTCTTCTTCTTCTATATATATTTTTGAGAGTTTTTTATGTGGCAGTGGAGGTCTTTCGAATCCATTAAACATCACGTGTTTCCCTAGGGAGGAATGTCCTTATTCTGTCAGAGACTTCATTTGCATCTCCCTTTCTTTGCCAGGTTCCAGAGAAATGTATTGAGGTCGCTGTCCTCATGCAGAAGTCAGGGGTTCTGCAGAACAACTGGACGAGTCTTAGTTCAGAGGAGCTCCAGCAGGGAATTCAGCGACAGAAAGAAAGGAATGCGGAGTCCTCTCAGTAAGTGCACCGGGGCCATAGTATAAAATTAACACTTTATTTAACGTTGCAGTGATATGTCTTAACTATTCATTTTATTTTGAAGTAAAATAAGTAAATAGCTAGAAATTTCACTTTTCCAGAATGTATACAAAGCTTCATTTGCTGTTCATCAGTCTTTTCCCCTTTTGCTTCTAAGAAAAAAAAACAATCTAATGACTGTCTTGTCTATTCACGAACACTTCAACATGTCTGTCTTTGGGTTGATAGACAAACTGGAAAATGTGGTGTTCAGTTTAAATTTTTCTTGTAAGGCACCTTGTGGCAACTCTTTCCTATGCAGCGGCTGCCACAAAGAATTGTATTATTTTAACAGGGGGCAGAAACAGAGGAGGCACGCTGCATGTTATTAAGGTCCTAAATGTGATTAATATCGGAATGTTTCTTTTCATTTTCAGAAACTATGAAAACCTGATTAACAAACTGTTAGATTGTGTGGATCAAAGAAATCTGTAAGTACGCGTGTTTCATTTCCAAAACGTAAATCGTGCTCTGGCTTTGAGAGACTTTTAGACAGGATTGTGAGATTATTCTGTGCGATTCTTTTCCCAATCCCCATTCTAAATTCTGTGGCAGATAAAACAGTTTTCTTTCAAGGTTTCTGTTCGTATAAAAGGAAATCAAAAGAAGATTCAGCCCAGATATTTTGACACTCGACAGTACCACACCCCCACAGGTCTTACGGGATCAGAGCTGAATAATGTGATGATTTAACTCAGGGATGGGGAACCTGTACCCTCCCCAAATGCTGTTGGATGCCAAACACCTACCAGCCCTAGCCAGCTTGACCAATGGTTAGGAATGATGGCATTTGTAGTCCTGCGTGTGCCGAGTCACAGTTCCTCCATCCGTGCTTTAGCTAACAATAAATTCTGAATGTTTTGCTCAGTAGCTGCTTCTGAGTAGATTGCATTTTTGTTGTAAATCGTCTGAAGATGGATCATGGTACCACCTCTTGACTCTTTATGTTTTCTTTTTAAAAATGTTCTTATCTTGAAGTAAATCCTCAACTGGTTGAAAGTCCTCGTTCGTATCTCATCTCTCTTCTTTGGCCATTATAGAAGGCTGCTGTTGACATGCTTCATCTTCCTTCCCCTTTGGGGATTTATTTTTTAAAATTTTGGAAACTCCATGCCTTTAAGTACATTATGATTAATCGTATCTTACAATCTTATGCAGGAGTTTGGTTCCAGTGGTTTAGTGTATAAGCAAAACCCTGTATACTCAAACCCTTGGAAGGGAAAGCTTTTGATGTTTAAGGGAACATTAAAAGGGAAGCTTTTCATGTTTAACAGAGTATTGTATTTTAATACTTTGTTGGAAGCCACCCAGAGTTGCTGGAGAAACCCAGCCAGATGGGCGGGGTAGAAATAATAGATGATTGTTATTATTATTATTATTATTATTATTATTATTATTATTATTATTATTATTATTATTTATTAAACCCCTGTGTGAGCATCCTGGGGCTTCCAGAACTGGCGTGCTGGCTCCAGAAGCCCTGGGATGCTTTTTCGAGATCTCGTGGAAGCATCCCAGTCCCCGTGCGATGAGGGAGCCTTGCTTCCTGAGTAAGGCCCTCCCCTCACAACGACTCTGCATTTAATTTGTGGGGTTTCAAACAGCCGGCCTTCGACTGCATGTAGTTGAAATTGTGGAAGTTAAATGCGTATAAGATGCGATCATGTGGATATTAGAATTGCATATATCTCCACTACCACACTCACCACCTTAAAATTAGACTTGTTGTAGTCCAAATGAGAGTTGGGCCTCTTGTGTGCAAATGCTGGAGTGGAGAGCTGTTCACAGTGGCCGGAGGAATTGGTTTGGCCCTAAATTGTGCTTGATAACTGCATTCATTCCCTCTGTCCCAAAAGGCTATTTGATTCCATTTCCTCCCTTTCCTCCTCAGCCCCTGGAAGTTTGAGCACATTGGCGTCGGTTTTCTGTCCCTGCTGTTAAGAGACGACAGGGTGCTGCCTCCGAGAGCCATCAAATTCTTTGTGAAATGTCTCAACCACGACGCCCTAGTGGTTCGCAAGGTAAGAAAATGGCAAATGGATTTAAGTGGTTGATTGCCAGTGCTGATCCCATTCCTCTTAACCTCTTAGCTTTCACACATGTCAAAGTGATATTTGCTGCTGTTCTTGTAAATGAGGTTAATACGCATTTTGTTTCCACACTACCACATCCTGGGCAAAGGTCAGACTTGGTGGACACATGTTGGCTTGCTGATTTTCCCAGTGTGCAAAGGAAACCACTTTGGATAACTACCACCACTGACATTCCCTTTTGGACTTCCACTGCAGCCCAAAGTGAAGGGATGAATTAGCCCTTAGTAAATCATTACTAAATCATGGAACGCGGGTGGCGCTGTGGTCTAAACCACTGAGCCTCTTGGGCTAGCCGATCAGAAGGTCGGCGGTTTGAATCCCCGCAAAGGGGTGAGTGCCCGTTGCTCGGTCCCAGCTCCTGCCAACCTAGCAGTTCGAAAGCACACCAAAAAGTGCAAGTAGATAAATAGGTACCGCTCCGGCAGGAAGGTAAACGGCGTTTCCGTGCGCTGCTCTGGTGTCAGTGTTCCGTTGCGCCAGAAGCGGTTTAGTCATGCTGGCCACATGACCCGAAAAAACTGTCTGCAGAGCGGACAAACACCGGCTCCCTCGGTCTGTAAAGTGAGATGAGCGCTGCAAACCCAGAGTCATTCGCAACTGGACTTAACTGTCAAGTGTCCCTTTGCCTTTACCTTTTAAATTGTTACATAGGCATCTGCCTTACACTAGGCCAGATTAACTGTGCAACTACCTTTAGTTTTCTCTAACTTACAGTGGCTCTCCAGGGTCTTAAGGAGAGATCTTTTCCATAGCTTGTTGCCTGGTCATTGGATGCCAGGCATTGACGCCGGAGCCTTCTGTTTATGAGATTTTGTTGAAGCTTTTTCATAATACGATAAGATCAAGGAAACTAATCTAAATAAAAAAACAAAAACAGGGAGACAGAGAAAAGAAAGCACCAAAGGAAAACCAAAAGATAGAAGAAAAGAAATGAGGAGAGAAAAAGGAAAAATAAACAGTACTTCTGATTTTCCGTCTGTCAGTCACATGAAATAAATTACTCAAAATATAAACTCAAGAATGGCATCCAACTGATCTGCTTTCTGTGAGGCAATATTTTTCACAATCTTCCAACCCAAATGACTCGTATTAATTTATTTTCCTTTTACACAAAAAGTCCAAAAGAGGTTCTGCAAGCTCGAGCCTTCCCTATGCAGGACACATGTTCCTCCACTGAACTCTAGTCTCTTCCTCACTGAAGCACAGGAAGCATAGGGTGAACCATTAGGAGAAAATAAACGAGAAGAGTAGTGGGTCAAATTTAGTGCTATGAAGGGGGGGGGGTCTAGCTTTTATGCTTGCTTTTTTCTGTTACTCAAAGCTGCTGGGTGAACCAGAAAGTTATTTTCCTTGGGATGGGATGAAAACGTGGGTGCAGATTATTTTGAAAGGACACCACTTCTTCCTATTGATCAACAGGCAGGAGTCCACTCTTTGCGTAGTTCTGTAATATTGGGAGTGAGAGAAAGGGAGGGCAGCTTTCCTTTTTAAGACAGCAATGAAGCAGTTGCTTGCACTGACTTTTTAAAACTCATGAGCTAAACTTTTCTTTTCCTTTTTTTAAAAAAGATGGCAATTTCTGCTGTGGCTGGCATCCTCAAGCAGCTGAAGAGGCCTCACAAGAAGTTGTCCATCTGCCCATTCCAAATCAGTAAGTGTCCTGAGCAAAAACAGCTGCAAGCACCGAGTTGCTTTCCCCCCATGAAGTTTTTATGTAGTGTGTATATGTGAACTAAGTACTGTGTTATATAGGGGGTGCCAGATTTCAAGCTTGCAGGATCTATTTTTCTTTCTTTCAGGATCTATTTTTCTTTTTTCCGAGGGTTCCGCAGAGCTGCCTGCAGTCCCGGGATCAGCACAGCTCTGCGCGGCCACTGGGAGCCGGGGGTGAAGCTCCGCGCAGAGCTAATCCCGCCCCGCTCCGGATGGCGGCGCAGAGCTGCCTGCCATCCCGGTATCAGCACAGCTCTGCCCATCGCCAGCCCCACAAGCTCGGGGGACAGCGGGGAGGCAGAGCGTGCCTTCCCACTGTTCCCCGACCTGGTTCTTCCAGCCCCGCACCTGGGGGGGGGGTGGAAATAATTTTTTTTTCTTTATTTCCCCCCCAAAAAAACTAGGTGCGTCCTATGGGCCGGAGCGTCCTATGGGGCGCAAAATACGGTAAATCTTGGTGTTCTTCAGCGACAAAGGCAACGATTGAGCTAATTTTCAGTAATATTGTACATTTTGGTGGGCTTCTTATACTTGTGCTTGCTTTTTGTTTTAATAATTTTGATTCCACGAAGCAAAAAGAAGTTGGGCTCGTAATGCAGGTTTAGTAGTTTTATTGTCATCTGAAAGCAAACTGCATGGCTTTCCTTTATATAGAAAATGTAGATCGCCCAAGAATTGTCAGATTTCTCCTGGAAATTCATGCAAAAAGGGAAGGGTGGGGGGGAAATGGTATGTATACAAATTCTTAAAACTGTCTTGTTTTTTTAAAAAACCTGATCGTTGATGAAGGGCGGTATATAAATTTGATAAAGAAATAAAATCGTTCCAGTCATAGGAACTGAATCACAGGGTCAATAATATACGGTCACAGTTGCTTTCTCTTTTTGTGTGTGTGAGCAGGTGGAGCCCCTCAGCTTCCTGAGATCAGGGCCGGCGACAGACCTGACAACCAGTGGCTTCATTATGACAGTGCAAGGTTACCAAAGACTAAAGAAGCTTGGGAGGCCTGTCGTTTCGTGGAGAAAACCCACTGGGGTTACTACACCTGGCCCCGGTAAGTACGGGCTTGTCCCACCCCCTCCTCTGGTGAACCTGGAAGGGGCTAGGGCACAGATGGGGAACCTCTAGCCCTCCAGGTGTTCCATCATCATGGACCACCGTTCGTGCTGGGGGAGGCTGATGGGAGTTGGAGTTCAAGGATTTGTGGAGGGCCACATGTTCCCCATTGCGAGTCTTAAAGCTCCCTTGTTGCCTTTGGCTGTCTTGCTGGTATAACAACTACTACTAGTAGTAGTACATATATCCCGCCCATCTGACAGGGTTGCCCTAGCCCCTCTAGAATGCTTCCAACATAATAAAAACACAGCAAAACATCAAGCATTAAAAACATCCCTATACAGTGGTACCTCGGGTTACATAGGCTTCAGGTTACATACGCTTCAGGTTACAGACTCCGCTAGGTGAAGGGACCCCTGACCGTTAGCTCCGGTTGTGACCGACTCTGGGGTTGCGGCACTCATCTCGCTTTATTGGCCGAGGGAGCCGGCATACAGCTTCTGGGTCATGTGGCCAGCATGACTAAGCCGCTTCTGGCGAACCAGAGCAGCGCACGGAAACACCGTTTGCCTTCCTGCCGGAGCGGTACCTATTTATCTACTTGCACTTTGACGTGCTTTCGAACTGCTAGGTTGGCAGGAGCAGGGACCGAGCACCGGGAGCTCACCCCGTCGCGGGGATTTGAACCGCCGACCTTCTGATTGGAAAGTCCTAGCCTCTGTGGTTTAGACCACAGCGCCACCCGCGTCCCGACCACAGACTCCACTAACCCATAAATATTACCTCGAGTTAAGAACTTTGCTTCAGGATGAGAACAGAAATTGTGCAGTGGCAGCACAGCGGCAGCAGGAGGCCCCCATTAGCTAAAGTGGTGCTTCAGGTTAAAAACAGTTTCAGGTTAAGAATGGACCTCCGGAACAAATTAAGTTCTTAAGATAGTTGTTGTTTATTTCCATGACATCTGATGGGAGGGCATCAGGCCCTCTACATGGTTCCCTTCAGGCAGTGAGGAAACCGCCAGAAGACTCTTGCAACTGGACCTCAGTGTCCGGGCTAAACGATGCCGGCGGAGACATTTCTTCTGATATACAACAGTATACATACTCTGCTTATTCTTGTTTTGGGGCAGCAGCAACATTATTTCTCCAATATACCTTTTAAACATATTCAGCTCTTTGGAGTTTGATCTTACCTATCTACCCAACACATTTTGGTACAGTGAGTTGCAGTGGGGTCTAAATTTTGATTTGGCCAGGCTACCTTTTTAAAAAGAACATGTTTGAGCTCTTACAGTTTGCCTCCCTTTGTCATTGCTATACTGGAACAATGACCCAGGAAATGCTGTACCTACATTTTTTTGTTCAAAAATATTGAAACCTCTCTTGATTATTATTTTTCTCTTCACAATTTCTAGAAATATGGAGATTTATGCTTCTGCTGAAGAGCAACCAAAGCTTGGGAGGAGTAGAGATGAGCTTTCAGAGGTGAATGTGATATTTTAAAACTCCACTGAAAGTATTTTCTGGGACTGATTCAAGCTTGAGCATATGTATATTTATTCCTGTTGTGATTGTGTATGTTTGAACAATTCCAAAGCCAAAATGCGTAATCTGGATTTTACATAGAGCCTAGGCAAAACAAGAATGCAATTAATGACTGCCCTATACACCATAGAACTTTTTGGTAATAATGGTTATTCTGATCATGTTTCACATTATCCTGCCTGCCCCCCCCCCCCCCGGTGATTCAGTTTATAAATGATAAATGTAATAGCTTGATCATTAATGGGAACATTTGTTAAAAGCAGCTGCTGCACAGGTTCTCTTGAGTGTTTCGCACATGTGTTTTTAACAATAATTGCAACATGAAGCGATTCTTGCATGGGCCATTATAGAATCTCATTTATGTGACCCAGTGCACATGTAAAAGAAGTCATAAGCAACGGCTTGCCATGAATTAGTGTTACTTGTTCCCATTTGTGCCTGCCCCTCAGTTTCCATTCCCAAGCCGGGAGGCGCTCACAGTTTGTTTTTCTCCATATAAGCGATGAGCAGTTTTCCATTCAAAAAAAGTTGATGATTTCTGGCGACCCCTATGGATGCTTTGGCTATTACTTTACTTCAAAGGCAGCCAACTTGGTGCTCTGCCGATGTTATTGGAATGTTTTCCCCATCAGTCCTAGCCTGGATCACCAGTAGTCAGGGGTGATGTAGACCCAAAAAATTATCTGGAGCACACCATGTTAGCGACACCTGTTTTCAGTGCACCACGCTGGTTTATGAAGCATGTGGGTTGTCTTGTCAACTCAAAATGATTGCTGAACCGAGGGTGGAAAGTTAGCAAAAGGAAAAGCATTGCTGTAAAAAGCTACACAAGGTCTTTCAAAGCTTAAGATTTAAGAGTATTTTGTCCTTGCCAGGATTCTGAAAGTCTTGCAGTTCTTCTAATGAGCATGGAAAAATGAGGCTAGTTCAAAGGTTGTCAATTGAGTTGCTGCAACTGATGTCCTGGCTCTCATTAATTTCACAGGAACCCAGATTTCTATCGCTATTTCCACCAAATGCAGCTGTTTGAAATGAGCTGCACTCGTGAATAATGTTTCCTTTGACCCCAAATGCCTGTTTTTGTTAAGGTGTCACATATCTGAGACCATAAACTATGCAGACTTTTTTCCAGGACGATGCTTAACTGTTGTACGAACCAAAAAAGCCTTTTAGTTTCATTGTGCTCTTGTTTCTTTCGTTTTTTACAGGCGGAGCAGGTCATTTATGATCATTTTTCTGATCCGAAATTTGTTGAGCAGTTAATCAAGTTTCTTTCTTTAGAAGACAGAAAAGGAAAGGATAAATTTAATCCTCGCAGATTTTGCCTCTTCAAGGTAACTAGTTATCTACTTCTTTGATTAGTTACACCTTCTAGAAAATGATAAGATCCTTGGCGAAAAGCTCTATAATATATGACCCATGCAGTTAAACTTCTGTATTCCGCATATTGGTCCAGTTTGGACAATTGAACCAAGGTCTCCTAAACCATAGTTTATGAAGCTGTGAATGAGTACCATGACCGAGTTGTCCTTAGCCCCTCTATTAAAGGGAGGTGGCGCTGTGGTCTAATCCACTGAGCCTCTTGGGCTTGCTGATTGGAAGGTCAGTAGTTCGAATCCCCATGATGGGGTGAGCGCCTGTTGCTCTGTCCCAGCTCCTGCCAACCTAGCAGTTTGAAAGCACGCCAGTGCAAGTAGATAAATAGGTACTGCTGTGGCAGGAATGTAAACAGCATTTCCATGTGCTCTTGTTTCCGTCACAGTTTCCCGTTGCACCAAAAGCGGTTTAGTCATGCTGGCCACATGGCCTGGAAAGCTGTCTGTAGACAAACACTGGCTCCCTCAGCCTGAAAGGGGGATGGGCACCGCAACTCAATAGTCACCTTTGACTGGACTTAACCGTCCAGGGGTCTGTTGCCCCCCCCTTTTAGCCCCTCTATTCTGTTTGTTGTGGGGGAGGAAGGGAAAGGAGAATGTTAGCCGCTTTGAGACTCCTTAGGGTAGTGATAAAGTGGGATATCAAATCCAAACTCTTCTTCTCTTTGCTTACCTCTTTGGAGCTTATTTTCTGACTTGTACTGAGCCAGAGTTTTCATTTGCGGACAACCCAGAATCTGCTGTGCTTATATTCATTGTATTGCCTTCTGAAAGACTTACATTTGGGGGGGGGGGAGAGAGAGACTCTACAGCCACAGCAGGTTATCTAACTTTCCAACGGTTTGACTTTCTTCCTAATTGGCAATTTTTTTCTATTGTCTCCTGTGGCAGACAGATGCCTACTTAAAAAGAGACCCTATAAAAGTGGCAATACAGTGGTACCTCGGGTTACATATGCTTCAGGTTACAGACTCCTCTAACCCAGAAATAGTGCTTCAGGTTAAGAACTTTGCTTCAGGATAAGAACAGAAATCAGGTTCCGGCAGCGTGGCGGCAACAGGAGGCCCCATTAGCTAAAGTGGTCCTTCAGGTTAAGAACAGTTTCAGGTTAAGAACGGACCTCCAGAATGAATTAAGTACTTAACCCAAGGTACCACTGTATATGCTTTTGGGGAGCTTGCTTGCAAATATATTTTGAGGGAAATGTTGGAAAATATAATTTCATGCACCTATGTAGGCATGTGCAAATGCAGGAGGGTTCTCTCTTATTCCGGGGGGGGGGGGGCACAGAACTGCAACACTTCCAGCACAAGTCTCTGTTGCTTTTCTCTCATTAATGGCTTATGCATCTTTTAAAGTTAAGACCAGTACAGTGGTACCTCTGGTTACGAACTTAATTCATTCCAGAGGTCCATTCTTAACCTGAATCCGTTCTTAACCTGAGGTACCACTTTAGCTAATGGGGCCTCCCGCTGCCGCCACGCGATTTCTGTTCTCATCTTGAGGTAAAGTTCTTAACCCGAGGTACTACTTCCTGGTTAGCAGAGTCTGTAACCCGAAGTGTTTGTAACCTGAGGTGTTTGTAACCCGAGGTACCACTTTATCCTAATCTATGTCTACAGCATGCCTTATTTTATTTTTAATACAACTTTGGAAAGTGTGCATTGTATTAATGGATGGGAAAGTACCCCTTTTGATTATAATTTTCATGTTTTTCTAGAATTAGCACTTTGTAATAGTTACATTAGGGGTTGTGCAAGCCCTTTTCGTAAAAGTGTAAAAGTGATGAGTTTAAGACTAAACCATGAGTCTTGTTTTAACAGGGCTTGTTCAGAAACTTTGATGATGCCTTCTTGCCTGTACTGAAACCCCACTTAGAACGTTTGGCAATAGATTCTCACGAAAGTCCCCAACGATGCATAGCTGAAATAATAGCTGGTGTGATAAGAGGATCGAAGCACTGGACATTTGAAAAGGTAGTGTGTACTTCACTTAATTTTTGCAAAAACGAAACAGCTGCGCATGCAAAAGGATTGCCACTTTCTCACCCCCCTGCATGTCCCCCACAGTGTCCACCAAATAGGATCTGGAGGGTTGTGGAAACCCCCAGAACAGATTTAGGAAAAGGGCCATTGCTTGTGATGACGGAACTACTTTTACAGTGCTTTGTTGAACATTACCTATATTTATTTAGGTGGGTTTTTTTATACTACACTTCATCATAAGTGTCACAGGGTGGTGTAGAGCAAAATAAAATGCAATAATTAAAACCAGTGCACACAGAATGTAAACCTGTGAAATCCCGAGGTGGTTAGGAAAGCTACCTTGAATTCCTGTACATATATAAATAATACCAGTTTTAAATCATTGCTTTTTTTTTAAGCCCGCTCCACCTCGGTGTAAAAGTTGTAGATTTATATTAATTGGTTTCTGGGATTTCCTAAACAAATACATGGAATTGCTAAAGTATATTTACCCCTTAGTATCAGAATCATGAGTAGCTGAGATTAAGAATGAACTACTGTTCTGATCCTTTAAGGTTGGCCATTGGCCCAAAATATTAAGGATTCCGTGTTCTTGGTTTTGGGTTCCTCCTGATCTTAGGCTGCAGAGATTCTGACAGGAGCTCTATTTCAGATTTCCATCCTGGCAACGTTACCTTGCCACGTCCTTGTAAGAAATTAAGTTTTGTTGAGTTTTTTGTTTGGTTTTTTAATTGAGACGGCTTAAACTTAAGCAGTGTCTGAGCAGTATGCAAGAAAACAAAACATGAAAATACAGCAGCAGTACTAAGAGAGAGTCCATGTGTCATATGTACAGGGGTGGCTCAAGGTGTTTCAGCACCTGAGACCTGCTGCCACCTCCACAATGAGAGAGCAAACACCGTAAGAAGACTCCCCTGCTGGGCAGGGGGAAAGAGGAGGTCCTTTTTGGATACCTCCTCCCACCCAGCAGTGAGGCGTTGCAACAGCTCCTCCCTTCAGGAGAAGCAGGTGCAAAGCCCCATCACACCACCTCTCGTGGGGGAGGGGAGATCTCCCCTCCCTATCTGCCGCCAGTCCCTCTCTGCTCCTAGAGACCCAGCAGCAAAGCAGAACAGGATTCCACTCCTTGGAGGGTGTCACTTGCGACAGCTGCCTTGCCTAGCCTCATGGGCGGGTCGGACGTGCATACGTACTTCTCATGATTTCTTTGCCTGTTCTTCCTTTTTGCACAGGTAGAGAACCTCTGGAAAGTTCTGTGTCCGCTTCTTAGGACAGCTTTATCCAACATAACAGTGGAAACCTACAATGACTGGGGTACCTGTATAGCAACGTCATGTGTAAGTCCTGCATATTTCCTTTTTAATTTGCTGTATCTAAAAAGAAAGAACGCGGTATAGTTCTCCTCTCTTCTTTTTCCTCTGTGAGGTGGGTACCAAGCCTCTTCCTTTTTATTCTGAGGTATGGGAGGAACTGTTCAGTTCTTAGGTGGTTCTGTCACAGCTTGCCCTGTAGTTCAGGTTGCTACAGGGCAAGGTGTCTTCTCAGTCTTCTTCACTTTTGCTCCCCCTTCCTCCATGCCTCTCCCCTTTGCAGTCATTTTTGTCCACTTTTTGCTCTCTGTAATCCGTCTGGTGTGCACAGGGCAAGGCTTGGACTTTGCTCTTAAGTTTTCTCTTTTTTGGGGTGCTCCAATTGTGACGTGTTATGCAATCCAAGAGAAAGCTGCTATCTAATTATTGGGTATCTCTGGCTCGTCCTGTGACCATCGGGGAAAATAGTGCCTTAGTTAGACAGGAAATTACAGCTGTGGCTGCTGAGTCTTAATTTTCACATGAACCTAGAAATTTGGATGAAAAAGTACTTTTGAAGACCTGTGATTCAGCCCTCTGGCTGTTTACTCAAAAGTAAGTCTTGCTTCTGGTCTTACTCCCTAGCAAATATGTATAAATGATTATAGCCCAGGGATGGCGTTTTGTGCACTCTTAATTTGGGAATAAATACCATTGAACTTAGTGACACTTCTGAGTAACCTGCTTAGGATTGGCGATAAGGCTTAGATCAAAGCTTTGGTATGCTCAGAGACAAAACGGGTATGTGCTCAGGGCAAAAGGAACATTTTATAAAAGCTGGCATTTTGGTGCTGCAATATTTTTTTTGATGAGGGCTTCTGTCTGGATTCTTATTTCTCACTTGCTTTTTTTTAAAAAACAAAACATGTTGTTATGCAATAGAACCTACTCTTTTAACAGCACAAATGTTGGATATTGAATTGTCTTTCAGAAAGCTTTACCAAGATTTCACTTGCCAGAAATCATTTTGCCCCTTTTGCCTTTTAAAATTGTTAATACAGGAGAGCAGGGACCCTCGAAAATTGCACTGGTTGTTTGAATTGTTGTTGGAGTCTCCGTTGAGCGGTGAAGGAGGATCATTTGTTGATGCATGGTAAAATAATAATAATAATAATAATAATAATAATAATAATAATAATAATAATAATAATTTTGCCTATTTGTCGTAGGCCAAAGTGTAGAAGACAGTGGGGCTCATATTTATACAGAACAGATTGTTCCCGTGCTGACGGGTTCTCACTCTTGTCAGCTGTTGCACCACAGCATACTGCAGTAATTGCTTCTGGATCAAGCCCCACTTAGGGTTCACTGCAGTAATCCAATACAGTCATACCTCATGTTACGTCCGCTTCATGTTACATTCTTTCAGGTTGCGTCCCGCAGCGACCCGGAAGTACCGGAAAGGGTTACTTCCGGGTTTCACCGCTTGCACATGCGCAGAAGTGCAAAAGGACGTAATGCGCAGAAGCGGCGCGTCGTGCGTGCGCAGACGCGCCGCTGCGGGTTGCGCTCTTTTCATGTTGCGAATGGGCCTCCAGAATGGATCCTGTTCGCAGCCAGAGGTACCACTGTATTGAAATAGCCAGTACATGAACTAACCCAGCCAAGCTTTCCCAGTCCGGGAACCGTCATGACTTTCTTACCAGATGCAGCCAGTAAGAGATGTTCCCACCCACTGAAGCTGCCTGGACTTTCAGGTACAAAGCTGCATCCAAAAACAGGCACATGCACACACCATTAAAGAGCTGCTGGAACTATTCTTAATATCCGTGCAGGTTGTACTGCTGCAATTTTGGTGGTTTTCATTTCCAGTGAATGTGTTCCTATGGCCACCCCACCCCCTTTTAACTATATGAGGAGCTGCTAGTTCGGGCATAGGCAAATTCGCCCCTCCAAATGTTTTGGGACTACAACTCCCACCATCCCTGACCACTGGCCCTGTTAGCTAGGGATGATGGGAGTTGTGGTCCCAAAACATCTGGAGGGCCGAGTTTGCCTATGCCTGTCGCTAGTTCCCTTGGTTTATTGTAAGCAAATAATTAAGTCATTGGCCTACCTTTTGTGAGCAATGAAGTGTAAGAGAATTGTTTGTGTCATGCCTTGGGGTCTTTGGGTGGCGATAAAGGTGTGCTTCCCTAAGTTATGACCTTACTGTATGTTTTTCTGTCTTTCCCCGCTCCCCTCCCCATTCCCCTGCCCCTTCCTAGTCGACTGTATGTCCTGCAAGGAGGTCTTGCACAGCAAGAATGGCGAGTACCAGAGCTGCTGCACAGATTGCTGAAGTACCTAGAGCCGAAACTCACCCAAGTTTACAAAAATGTCCGAGAGAGGATAGGAAGGTTAGTGTTCTCAAGCCCGTTCATAGTTTTTAGGCCCTCAGCTGAAAGCCAGAGGATGGGAGCTCTCTTCCTTTGGGTTGTGACCTTGTCAAGCAGAAGCCTTTAATACGGTATAATAGCAATAGTAATTTTACTATTTATACACCGTCCATCTGATTTGAGTTGCCCCAGCCACTCTGGGCGCCTTCCAGCAAAATACGAAAACACCAAACATTAAAAACTTACCTAATCAGGGCTGCTGTCAGGTAGTCAGATAGTTGTTTATTTCCTTGACCATCTGATGGGAGGGTGCTCCACAGGGTGGGTGCCACTACTGAGAAGGCCCTCTGCCTGGTTCCCTGTAACCTCACTTCTCGCAGGGAGGGAACTGCCAGAAGGCCCTCGGAGTCAAATATTAATATGTCTTTCCTTCAGAATGCTGGAGGTTGTATGATTAAATGCCCCACCTCAACAACAACAAAACGCTCTCTGTTCATAGAAAAATAGCACATCAGGCTAAGCTAGTATTCTTCTCTCTGAGATGCTAGTTCCTCACAAAAGGACCCTTTTACATGGAGCATTCAAACGTACAACCCTCTTCTCACATAACAATCTGAACGCACTCAAGAAGGCTCTACTGTGTGACTCTTGTGAATGTATTATTTAGCCATTAGATTTCTATAGAAGCTGCCAGATTCTCCCCAGGAACTAGAATGAGTGGAGATTTCTGTAACAAATTTGTGAACTCTTTTCTTTAAATAGGGTTTAAAGGAAAATATTAAACGTGAATACTTCATTTTCTTTCGTGTAGCGTTCTGACTTACATCTTCATGATAGATGTTTCCTTACCAAATACCGCTCCAACAAAATCTCCCCATGTCCATGAGTTCACTTCCCGAATACTTGAAAAACTCAAACCCCTTACGGAAGTGGATGAAGAAATTCAGAATCATGTTATGGAAGAGAACGGAGTCGGAGATGAAGATGAGCGAACTCAGGGCATTAAACTCTTGAAAACCAGTAAGTGCCTGTGCTAAACTTGCGCACACCAAATTAAATGCCCAGCTGTACTTATTTGAGAGATATTATTTCAATTTTCATTCCGCTTTTCCACATGAGTGTCACCCAAAGTAACTCAAATCACGACAGCAAATGTATATACAGGTGCATTATTACAACAAGCAGCCTAATATTGATTGTTTTCATATTGTGCCTCACTCAGAGAGATTTTTTAAAATATTAAGAAATTTATAAATGCTTTTAAATGATTGGTAATTTCAAAATGCAGCGAGATAATAAAACATAATATGACAATCCAAATAATTTCCTGTTGGGAATGCTAACAACATTTTAAATTCATTATCAAATGGGCAATATCGACCATTGTGTTTTTAAGGTAGCTGATAGTTGGAAAAGATTAGTTTGAACCATGGCTGTGTCTTGCTGTGCTCTGTTTGACCTTGTGCCTATGTTTGCCTTTCTTCTGCCTTCGACAGTTCTGAAGTGGTTGATGGCAAGTGCGGGGAGAGCCTTTTCCACAGCTGTTGCGGAACAGCTTCAGCTCTTGCCGTTGTTTTTCAAGGTACGTGGTTTGTTAGTTCTCTTTAGGCTTCAGAGGTACCGTATTTTTCGCTCCATAGGGCGCACCGAACCATAGGGTGCACCTAGCTTGCGGGCTTGGGGAGCGCTCCAAAGGTTTGCGGATAGCTGCCTGAAGCCCGGGGAGCGCAGCAGGAGTTGGCACTGTGCTCCCTGGGCTTCAGGCTGCTATCCGCAAGCACCGACCCCGCTCGCTCTCCAGGCTTCAGCAAAAGCCTGCATTCGCTCCATAGGATGCACACATTTCCCCTTCATTTTTGGAGGGGAAAATGTGCATCCTATAAAGCGAAAAATATGGTAACGTCTGAACACATTAAACCAACAATGCTTGACAAATAGCGGGACCCAGGTGGTGCCGTGGTCTAAACCACTGAGCCTCTTGGGCTTGCCGAACGGAAGGTCAGCAGTTCAAATTCACACGACGGAGTGAGCTCCCGTTGCTCTGTCCCAGTTTCTGCCAACCTAGCAGTTCAAAAGCATACCAGTGGAAGCAGATAAATCTTAGAGTTTCTTTTTTTCAAATTTAAGGAAGCTTTACACTTGTGTTTATTTTTCTTCAAGCACTTCTTCCATTTCTCAAGTATGAAAAGTTTGTTAGAAACAACAACATAATACTTAAAAGTAACTCTCTTTTTTTCAACTGCTCTCTGTCTAAATACTTACACATAGAAACTCATGCCATATTAACAGGTTCTGCCTAAAACAGTTCTTTTTACATCCAATTTATCTATTGAGAGAAATTATTTGTCTTATTTTGGCTTTTACACCTACTCTTTGATTGATTGTTTGAAGGTATTTATGTACTGCTTTTCAGGTGGGACTCACAAAGCAGTATACCAAAGATTGGCACAAAATTGCAGTGAAATTGAAAGACATCTATTTCTTTAGGAGATTGTACAACTCTTCAATTCTTTGCTTCCCTAAGGGCAAGATGGGCTTGATGAGGCACTGCGTGTGGTTTTTCATTATCCACTCTTGCGACTGTAATTTGTTTAAAACTATTTTCAATATTGTATTTTTTAAATTGCCATAACTCACCCTTGCTGCCCAATTGTAAAAGATGACAAGCCTTGAGCTAGGGAAGTCTTTTCAGGTTTCATACTGCTGAGAGTTCAATGCATATATTCAGTTCTTTGTATGCTTCAGATGAAACCCATCAAAGGTTTCCATTTCTGGGAGCAATCCACCAAACACTTGTCCTATTTAAGTCCTGTTTCAGTTAAGGGGATTAGACAGATAATACAGAAATATTTCAGGGAGGCAATTTCCCCTCCCTTTAAAGCTTTAAAATCTCAATTTCATTGTCCAAATCCCTGTATATTTCTAGATTCTCAGAGCCAAGTATTATTATTCTTTGTAAATTTATATAACACCTGAAGATCATAGTAGTGACATCTACTCAGTGTCCTTGGAGTAGGCATATTAATAGCGAAACAAGCAGCACACTTCAGCTGTTGCTTATTTTGTGAATGTACTTCAATACAGCATTTAGGGGCTTTAGGCTTGAGTATTTCCTTGATCCCATCTTTTTAGTTGGAGAAGCTGAAAAGCTCTGTGGCATTCCCCCGTTGTTGTCCTGCATTGCATTCATTGTACAAAAAAGAAACCACCTTTGGCTGTTGGTCTTCAACCTGTGTCCACTCACCTTTCCTGTTCTTCCTTCCACAGATCGCACCTGTAGAAAATGACAACAGCTACGATGAACTTAAGAGAGATGCTAAGATGTGCTTGTCGTTAATGTCTCAGGGATTGCTGTACCCTCAACAAGTGCCTTTGGTACTTCAGGTGCTAAAACAAGTACGTGGTGCTTTCTTAAGATGTGTAAACAAGAAAAGAAAAGCATATTTCGTGGTGTCAGCATTCCCTCGAGGCAACCGTTGACAGTAAATGCCTTCTGCCTCAATACTTGGGGGGGTGGGTCTCTTATAAAATTCTGAATTATTTGATGACTACCAAAATGGCCGTCCCTATAGCAGGTAGTATGTGTGTGGAGGGAAGACCTGTTTATTGCAATAACATCTTGGAGATCCTGGGCCACAGGGAGGTTAGGCTGGCCTCAATCAGAGCCCCGGGCTTTTTCGGCTGTGGCCCCGATCTGGTGGAACGCTCTGTCACAAGAGACTAGGGTGCTGTGGGACTTGACATCTTTCCGCAGGGCCTGCAAGACAGAGCTGTTCCACCAGGCCTTTGGCCAGGGCACAACCTGACCCGCTCCTTTGGTAATCCTCACAGAGCTCTAGCCCAATGGTTGCCATTAATTTGATTTTGAATTGATTTTAAAATGAATTGATTTTAGAATGCTGTGTTACTTTTATTGTTGTTAGCTGCTCTGAGCCCGGCTTCAGTTGGGGAGGGCTGAATATAAATAAAATTTATTTTTATATTATTATTATTATTATTATTATTATTATTATTATTATTATTATTATTCCCTCTGGGGTGCAGTGTATCTCTGCTGCCTCTGCTCATGGAGACCTACTGAATTCTACCCCACCTTTACAGGGTTCATGCCATTAATGAACTGGACAATCCAAGCAAGGGCACTAACCCAGTGGCTAACCCAGTGGTTTGACTTCACCCCTAGAGGCATACTCCATTGTCTCTTTAGACAGACGGATGCCAGCAAGCCCGGAAGTTAAGCTGTCATCTGAGGAATTAAGGAGAGGGGATTGGGCATGGAAATAGGAGTGAGCGTTAGGACAAATGAGCATTAGAGCAAAAGACCTGCTATGTCTACTTGTAGATAAATTCTGAAATGTAGCTATGGAGAGCTTTTGCTTTTTCTGTATGGTGGTTTAAATGCAGGCTGATCCTTGCTTCCACTTGAAGAATTGCCTGTTTAATTTTTCCTAACTGCTGCTATTTTGTTATTTTGCAGACAGCAAAGAATAGTTCCTGGCATGCGAGGTACACAGTGCTAACCTACCTCCAGACCATGGTTTTTTATAATCTTTTTATCTTCCTAAACAATGAAGAAGCGGTAAATGACATCAGATGGCTGATTATAAGACTGCTAGAAGATGAACAGCTTGAGGTGAACCATATACCTGCGCTTACATTTCTTGACAGCCTGTGAAAAATCCATGTTTGCAAAACAAAAGTTGAGCTTCGTAGGTAACGGGGCACCATCCTGCCCAAAGTTTAATCACTTTTAAAAGTTCTGTTGATCTTGGTGGAAGAATTAGGTTTATTCTTTTAAAAATAGGATCCACATATGAACCAAACACTGCAAAAACCGTAAATTATCAGCAGAAAACACTTGATAGCAGTTTATTACGTTTCCCATGTTCATTTCACACTTGTATTATTCTAGTTAGCTTGTCCATTTCACTACAGCTTTTCCATTATTGTTTCTTACATTTGCTCTGCAAAGGTCCATTCGATTTCCCAATTTTATCAACTACACTCTTTGCTGCTACCATCAGGCCAGCATACGCTTAAGTCTTCCCCTTTGAAACCAGAGGGCCTTGAATATGCTTCGCTTTTGTCATGTTCTTTTGCCATGACATTCCTCCTTTTCTCTGATATAGCATTGTCTTTTACGTTGCCCAGGCACTGAATGCATTTTTAATTGCCGTATTTTTCGCTCTATAAGACGCACCAGACCACAAGACGCACCTAGTTTTTGGAGGAGGAAAACAAGAAAAAAATATTCTGAATCTCAGAAGCCAGAACAGCAAGAGGGATCGCTGCGCAGTGAAAGCAGCAATCCCTCTTGCTGTTCTGGCTTCTGGGATAGCTGAGCAGCCTGCATTCGCTCCATAAGACACACACACATTTCCCCTTACTTTTTAGGAGGGAAAAAGTGAGTCATAGAGCAAAAAATACGGTATCTACTGTATATTTAAGAGGTCAGCAGAAGTTTGTTTTATGGTCGCTAGTGCTCTCATGCGATATTTTGATTATATGAAACAGAAGCTGCAAACATAACATTGTTCATGTGTGAGTGAAATAACCATTTATGGAGGCAAATGAACCGAGTGATAGGTTACCAGGGCAACTTTACGCTTGGCTATAAGAGAGGTTTCTGAAACATTTTGTTTCCCGAAATGGTAGATCCTGAAGCAGGTTTGCTAGTGACCTAACTGCTACAGGAAGGCAGTGTTTTGAATTTGAAGCAGTCTCTGGTCCCTGCTTCAGTGTTACATAGCCATGAGTTCTGCTTGCATCCTATGAATGCTACTAGCATCCTTTTACCGCTGTTAGTTGGAACATTTATCCTGCCGTCTAAAACAAGCAAACACCCCCCCCCCCCGCTGTTTGCTGTTCCCTCTTTAGCAGCAATGCAGACTTGCGGAACTAATTTGTAGAGCAAATTTGCAAATCGCCAGATGAATAGTACGTTCTTGCAAAACAGCAGTACAGATCGGCAAAGCGCCTCCTTGTGTGTAATCTCTTGTGACCTGGTTGCCATGGAAACCTCAAAATCTTGCGGTGGTGGTAATCTTGCGTTTCCTTGCCCTGAGCTGGCAAGCCCTAAAATGGTGCTCACTTGTTACTCCAGTGATGTTTTGCACGCTCTCTCTATGTGTGTGTGTGTTTGTGTGTGTGTTACATAAAGACAAGAGCAGCTTCTGCCATCAAGTGGAGGCTAGGTTGTGCCTGGCATAGTTGTTTAGGGTGAGGGAAATAGTGGATCTTCCATGTCTCCTTCCTCCTCCCCAGCATTTTGGTTCTCAGCTTTGCTTTTAATAAAAGGTATCAGAAAGAAAAGCTGCTCTCCCCTTTGAATGCCCCCCATATCCCATTCTCCTCACCCTGGCAGCCGTGTTCTTGGGGTGAGCCTCAATATTTTCAAATCATACCTGTTCCAGCCCCTGCCCTTCCCACATCCCATTGCTTCCCTACCTTTTCAAATTCATTCTGTGAGGCTTTTATTCTTTGGATGAAGTCCCTTCCTACTTCCATGGGCACTGTCTTGACCTTGTCTTCCCCAATAACTAATGCTGTGTCTTTATCCTGTGAAATTCCCTCTTTCTCTTTCTTCTGGCTCCTTTCTAACTACAGTTGTACCTTGGAAGTTGAACGGAATCCATTCCGGAAGTCCGTTCGACCTCCAAAACGTTTAGAAACCAAAGCACGGCTTCTGATTGGCTGCAGGAAGCTTCTGCAGCCAATCAGAAGCCCTGTGGGACGTTTGGCTTCCAAATAACGTTCGCAAACTGGAACACTCACTTCCGGGTTTGCGGCATTGGAAGCCAAAATGTCCCAAGTACTAAGATGTTCAAGGTACGATTGTACTTTCAAATATGCCACTGTTGCCCCCGTTCTCAAACCACCCATCTCCCTATCCAACTATCAGTCTGACCCCTTTCTTTGCTTCACTTCCAAATCCCCGGAGCCCCTTCTTACTCCCACTGCCTTGACTTTTCCTCTAGCTCTGCTCATGCCTTCCTTCAATCTGGCCCCTGCCCCCTGTTCCGAAACTGCTCTCTCAAAGATTGCTGGCGTGATCTGGGCCTCTGTTGCCTAAACTACTGTGGTTTCCTCCTCTCTGGACTCCTGTTAGATTTTCAATTGCTCTGATCATGCCGTGCGCCACTCCTTAAATCCCCGTATAAGTGATATAAGGTAAAGAATCTAAAACACGTAGTTTAACGCTATTCAGAAGTTGATATCCGCTGGCACATTTGCGACCGGCACTCCAGAGTACAAGCACCTGCCAACACTCTGCATCCAAATCCAGCACATTAAATTATACCCTTAAACATAATATTCTAAAGTTCTATAAAGCTAAAAGTCAGCCTGCAGACCCCTTGATAAATGAGCAAAGGAAGTTAACAGGCACTTGAGATCAACTTCCTCAAGCCTAGGGCTTGCCAATCAGAAGGTCGGCGGTTCGAATCCCCGCGACAGGGTGATCTCCCGTTGCTCAGTCCCAGCTCCTGCCAACCTAGCAGTTCGAAAGCATGTCAAAGTGCAGGTAGATAAATAGGTAGTGCTCCGGCAGAAAGCTAAACACCGTTTCCGTGTGCTGCTCTAGTTTCGCTAGAAGCGGCTTAGTTATGCTGGCCACATGACCCAGAAAAACTGTCTGCGGACAAACATCAGCTCTCTCGGCCAGTAAAGCGAAATGAGTGCCGCAACCCCAGAGTCTTCTGCTACTGACTCAACTGTCAGGGGTCCTTTACCTTTACCTTACTCAAATTTATGTTAAGCAATGAGCCTATAGAGCCCATTCTTAAACACACTCTGCTGAGCTGAAAGGTGAAGTTCTAACAGACCCCAGGGTCAGAGAACTTGGCCGTGGAGTGAGCAAACTCGCCCCCGAACCGCTTTCATTGACATCCCGTCACATATGTTAAAGTTTGCGTTTGCAGCTGAATTCAATGCGGGAACTCCTACAGCAAGGAATACCAAGCAAACCAATAATTGAAATCATGAATTACTACGGGGTCATTTGAAAAAGATATCGCAGTGGGGCAAATGCTGACTTGTCGACCAGACTTGTTCACTGGAGTAACTGGTTTCCTCGTCCATCCCTAGGTGAGAGAGATGGCGGCCACCACATTGAGCGGCTTGCTCCAGTGCCACTTCCTGGTGATTGATGACCCCCTGCAGACTCACTTTGAGCAGCTCTGTAAGAGAAGACTCCCGAAGAAGAGGAAAAGAGACCTCAGCACAGTGGTGGATACCATTCCTCCTGCAGGTAAAGGGAGGGGGGGCATACATGATGACTTCTTAAGAGAGTTCGTCCAGGCTTTGGTGTCCTCACATGCCTGAGACTAGTTCACCACCACTGGAAATAGTTTCAGTCCAAAGCAGTGGAAAAGGTGCCTCGTTGGAAGCTGTCAGTCTGCTGCTTCAGGAATCAGGAAGGCAACACAGGCGCAGTGACTGAGGACGGGAGAACCAAACCAGAGTAAAGTAAACTCAAATTCACAACTGAGGATACTTTGCCAAGGGGAGCAGGAAGTAGGAGGAGGAAGCTAGAAGCATGAAGTTTTAGGAGGTGCAAAGCCCAGGGGCTTGTGAGCACACAGGTGGGCTCCTCGGCAGATTATGCTTATGTGCTTGCAAGCTACTTGATTGTACTGCAACGCAGTGAGGCATGTTAATTGGGAGCAGCATGCTACTTAGGTGGCGTTCGTTTGTTTTTTGCCTGCTGTTTCTGCTTTCCGTCTGCCACCAAACTTACAGTATGACCATCGCATGGATCACTGGCCAGGTTGGGGCGGGAAAGGTAAGGGACCAACTGCTTGATGCGGCGAAGGTGGGAAAATGTCGCCTTGGCTGTTGCTGTAACTTGCGCCTCCATGGAAAGGGAGGCGTCAAGGATTACACCCAAACTCTTAACGGAAGGCAATGGCACTAATTGGGCCCCCGCAAGAGAAGGGAGTTGGTCCCTCATCCCCATGCCATCCCGACCCAGCCATAGGACCTCTGTCTTCGAAGGATTTAGTTTCAGTCGGCTCCCACGAAACCATCCAGCCACAGCTTCCAAGCATCTTGTCAGTGCGTTCGGGGCCGAGTCGGTGTGGCCATCCATCAGCAGATAGAGCTGAGTGTCATCAGCATATTGGTGATTGGTGACAACCCAGCCCAAAGCTCCGGATAATCTGGGCAAGGGGGCGCATAAAGATGCATAGAAGACATCTGAAGGCAGCCCTGTTTAGGGAAGCTTTTAATGTTTAATAGACTATTGTATTTTAATATTCTGCTGAAAGCCGCCCAGAGTGGCTGGGGAAACCCAGCTAGATGGACGGGGTACAAATAATAAATTATTATTGTTGTTGTTACTTTTGAGGCCAGCCGGGGAGGCCTTGTTAAGTTTACTCCAGCCACCTGAAACGTTGTGAGTAAGGTATCAGCTACCGCCCATTGTATAGTAGATCCATTTTATAGGAAATCTTTAGAAAGAAAGGGCCCTTTTCCCCCAACACACAAACACAATGTTTTGTTTCTTGTACATAGAAAGCATCAATGACTTTCTCTGTTGCAGATTTGGTGAAGCGCCATGCTGGTGTGCTGGGACTTAGCGCGTGCATTTTATCCAGTCCTTATGACGTGCCCACCTGGATGCCTCAGCTTTTAATGGACCTTAGTGCACATCTGAATGATCCTCAGCCTATTGAGGTAAGAGCCCTCTTACCGCGTCCCCTGGCAGCAAGGCTTTCTCAGTAGTAGTTCTGATCCTGTGGAATCTCCTGGCCCAAGAAGCATGCCTTGTTTCACCAATGGCAGGCAGAGGGAGGGGCCCGTTGGCAGGGCATCTGTTTTGTACGACGCAGGTTCCAGGTTCAATCCCCAGGATTTCCAGGTAGGGTTTGGAATGTCTGGAAAGTTGCAACCTTTGGGGTGAGGTCTTGGTCTGCAATAGATCAGAAGTTGCATTCGATCTCTGGTGCTGCAAACATGAATCGTAACTATAAACAGATTAAAGCTTTACATAGTAGACTCTTGAAGATAATTGAGAAGGTACTTTGTTTATATACTTAGAGAGAAAGCGTGCTCCCCTGTCAATTGAAAACTAATACAACTAGTGGTGAATTTGGAGAAGTTCGTCTAAATCATTCCCCCTCATTTCTGCAGGATTTCACCCCCCCCTTCCTTTCCTACGAAGAACACTCAACTATGCATTAGCTTTGCCTGAAGTCAGATGGTACAGTCTAGGAAATGTTTTCCCCCTGGTTCCACTTAATAGAGAAATGCAGAATGAGACTAGTTTAGGATAAGACCAACAGAACCAAGATAATACTGAAATTATTTGTCAGAACCCTCAGAATAACATGGATGTATGGCTTGTTTTATTTTATATTCTCAAAACAGAGCATGTAAAGTTTTTTAATGATACTGATTCATAGCTGAGTCCTTAAAGAAAACTGAGAATAAGTTGGCTTATCATGGATTTTTATTTTTTTTAAAATTGCCTCTGCCAATGCAGGATAGTTGTTTTAAATACGCTGTTTAGATCCATATCTCTGCTTCTCGCCACACAGATGACAGTTAAAAAAACTCTGTCCAATTTCCGGAGGACCCACCATGATAACTGGCAAGAGCACAAGCAGCAGTTCACTGATGACCAGCTTCTTGTCCTTACTGACCTCTTGGTTTCGCCGTGCTATTATGCATAATGAGGTGAGATTGCATTGTGTGATCGTGGGCCAATAATAGCTTCTCGGAAAGCTTTTCTAGATAATCCAGCCGGGCACTGTGCAAACCCAGCTCTAAAATGGCAAGAGATGTGATTTTAGACACGTTGAACTTAAATAGATAACAGGGCTGTGGCATAAAAACCAAGGCATCTTTAATGTGTTTACAGCTCCATTATCATGAAATTAAATTTGCTTCCCAGCTCAGTTAAAGCCTAGCAAGGGGGTATTTTCATGCTTGTATTGCAAGCTGGAACATGGGTAGGGAATATTTCTTGGCCTGGTGGGCTATATGATTATCTGATCCCCACCTCCATGGAGCAACCCGCCTGTCAAATCACCTGACACTGTGATGGGCAGTGAGTTCAACACTGCTTTGCAATCAAGTTCCCCTTGCCGTGCAGCTGATTTAGCCAGACCTGTGCCTGCCCCCCCACACCTGATGTCATGGTAGGATGTTAGTTGTGGCAAATGTGGGTGTGATTGCCGGGGGGGGGGGGAGAGATAGGGCCTTGCAAGCCAAACTGGGATCTGTGCTGTGCCAAATGTGGTTGGGGGGGGCTAGATGTTCTCACCCCTGCATTTGACTAACACTGACCAGCACCTCTGGCAGAGCTGGGTGGAGGCTGCAATTGAAAGCAGCCTGGGGGTGATGAGCAGCAGCAGTGGGGTTTGATGAAAGGCATGCTTCACATTAATAAGACATTCCAGATATAAGACAGCCCCGAACCTCCTGAAGAGGGAAGCTGCCATTCATATCCACGGACTGTGAAGGCTGGAGAGTGCTGGGGAAATTGACTGCCCCTTTCCCCCACACTCCTGGCGGGCGGAGAATCCCTGCTTCCTCCCAGTCTCCTTCCGCTAGAGCAGCTTTTTGCCAAAGGGCAAGGGTATAGCTGGCTTCGTCTTTCCATCCTTGGCAGTTGCGGAGAGGAAAACAGGGAGGAGTGATTATATATATTCTAAATGCAAGCTTTAGCGCAGGTGCACACGTTCTTTTTCTTGCAAAACATGACCCAAGCTCTCCTTTCTTGTTTCCTTCCGTCTTGCAGGTTCTCGGAAAAAGGAGTGCCCACTGCCATTTCCGCAAAAATAAAGGAAACTCAAAACTAATTTATTGTGTATAGAACCCTTTTGGATCTGGTAACTCTGAGGCTTAGCGCTGGAATCCTTTAAGGAAGTACATACCTTAAGTCTCTGTGGGAAGGACTCTTGAGGATTTCTGCTGCACTGGGGAGAGGGGACTGCCGCAGCGTGGCAAGTCTTTGTGTCTGAAGGGAGCAATCATGATTTATTTCCACACTTTCATGTAAATTCCTTGCATTAACCTGAAGCCCTTTAAAAAAGAAATCTTATTCTGTGCAGGTGGCTAATGTTGCAACTTCACATTACATACATGGACTTTCGAACCTAATTATCTGCAATTTTGGGTGCTCAAACTCTCCCTCTGATCTGCCTGCAAGAGTGTGCATCTGTGAGCTGCTGACCACTCGCTTGTAAGCGTAGGCCAAAAATGTCCCCCATAACATTGTTCTGTCTCTTTCCAGCTCCCATGCAATACCAGGCTAGGCAGAACTTGTAGCCGGGTTTCTTTTGAAGTCTTGCCTGCTGAGCAAACATTTCCCCCTCTATTGCTGTCCACATCAGAGCAACAGAGTTGTCCTTTCTATTGACAGGTTTTTAAGTAAGATTCTCCAGCCAGGTCCTGAACCTTAACTTTTGCCTGCCTTCGTAAGCGGCAGTCTTGTTATTTTTGTCCTCAGTTCAGCAGAGCCCACAGACAAGAGTGTCTCTCAACTGCTGGTTTTATTTCAGAGAACAAAAGAGTATGTACATATGTTAATAATGAGTGGCTAAAGACTTTTTAAATATTCCCTGTTTGCTAGTCACACATCTTTCCATTTGCCTCACGTCCTCATCTTGGAACAAGTATGTAACTTGCATTTTAAAAAAACAACCCAGAAGTACTGTATCTCCCTCTGCCTGCCCGCCCATCCCAAATTCCTTTTCGTTCTGCAACTCTGGTGGCTGTTGGCTGGCTGTTTCACAACATGTTCAATATGTGTTACATAGATGTAAAGGACTGTATAAATTGTAGAGGCACTGCACTGGCAAAGCACTGTACAGTTTGCAAAAATTTTACATAATTCATTTGTGAGAATTAACTTTTAAACAATCGCACTTTTAGGTGTTGATAATAGTGCTTTCAGCTTTTTGTATCTGATTCGATGCCAATTTCTTCTGGTTTTTAATATTACCCCCTCCCTCTAATAAGGTGACTTTAGTTTTTGGCTTGATTTTTCATTTAACTTTTTAGTGAATCTGTTGGTTTTTACTACGTAATCTCTGCCACTCTGCCCCCACCCGCTCCCTCACTTTGGGAACGCAAGCAAACATACTCTGGTGTGTGGTAAATTATAGAGTACAAGAATGCCTCCCATGTTGGGGAAAAAAATTATCTGAGAATTGTGTGTGTTTTCATCTTCTGCACATCCTGTACTTTTTTCTTTGTAAAAACAGGAATACATTTTTTTCTTCTTCTTCAATCCTCTGCCTGCTGGGAAACAACACCATGTTTTTAAAGCACAGCAGTGTGACCAGTACAGTATCTCTTGAGAGCTGATACACAGGAATAACTAATGTATAGCATAGTGCCAAAATGCCGCCTTCTCCTTTCAGTTGTGTACTTAGTTTAAAGCTGAATAAATGAATTGTTTGTAAGATCTGTGCGCGCATGATGTCTTGTTTTTCAGGGGAGCGTTTCTTCAAGATAAGCCCTTTCACCTGAGGATATGAAGGGGGGAAAGCCGTTAGCCCTACTGTGTATCAAATTGGTCCCTAGTAGAAAACATGTCACCTGTCTGTTTCCAGTTGTGCAGAACATCTCTCAGGGAACTTGTTTTTCCACTGGGCAGCATCACCTGCTCTGCAAAAAGCTAATATTTGAGTTGAGCCTAGAAAGGGATCCAATCTGGAGTTGTTTCTAAACCCTTGCAACTCCTTTCTTTTCCAGGACAGTGTTTGAATGTGAAGCTCAGTGGTAGATCAGCTGCAACATGGCGGAAGGGATATGCATGGCATGGGAAAAGTGGGTTTTCTCCCTGCCTCACAACAATAAAACTATAATAGTTGTACAGTAGAACTTGTGCACATCCATTGAAGCTGATTTAGGACAGGTAAAGAAAGGTAAATGGACCCCTGACCGTTAGGTCCAGTCGTGGCCGACTCTGGGGTTGTGGCGCTCATCTCGCTTTATTGGCCGAGGGAGCCAGCATACAGCTTCCGGGTCATGTGGCCAGCATGACTAAGCCGCTTCTGGCGAACCAGAGCAGCACCCAGAAACGCCGTTCACCTTCCCGCTGGAGCGGCACCTATTTATCTACTTGCACTTTGATGTGGTTTTGAACTGCTAGGTGGGCAGGAGCTGGGACTGAGCAACGGCAGTACTATTTCTGGGTTAGCGGAGTCTGTAACCTGAAGCGTCTGTAAACTGAAGTACCACTGGGTCGTGCAGATTCGAACCGCCAACCTTCTAATCGGCAAGCCCTAGACTCAGTGGTTTAGACCACAGCACCACCCGTAACATAGTTATAAACTTTGGAACACTCCCACAGGAGGCAATGGTCGCCACCAACTTGAATGGCTTTGGAGGAAATGTGGGCTAATTCATGGGAGGTAAAGGCTAACCCTGGCTATGAACCATGATGGCTGTGCTGCATACCAGTTGCTGGAAGCTGCTGTTCAAGTGCCAAAAGTGAAGTTGAAGCCAAGAGGAGTCTGGGTGGCAAATCTCCTCTTGGCTTAGCCAGGCTGGCATGGGAGGGGAGGGGTGAAGGGAAGAGGCTTACTTAGGCTCCTTTGCATCCTTGGCAAGGGGCTGTATCGGTGGCACCCCAGTCCCTTGCACCCTTGACAATCACCGGCACTCTCTGTCTTCCTTTGCAATTTTTGTGCACCCCTGGGTCTGCCCCCATGGCAGGCCAACCTGACTTAACACCTAGGTATGCCCCCAGTCAAGGGTCTCCCGTTGCTAGATTTACTGTGTCTGAAAACCAAGGCCACTGAAGTCAAAGAGGGAGCACTGGCAGAACCTCTGCCTTCTGTTTTGCCCTTTCTCAGGGCTCTCGGAAGCATTGCCGTGACAGGAAATATGCGTAGGAGACCCCCCCAGGCCAGTTGAGAGTCAAAAGTGCCCACCCCCTGTCCCCTTGTGTCATAGGTACAGTGGTACTTCGGGTTACAGACTCTGCTAACCCAGAAATATTACCTCGGGTTAAGAACTTTGCTTCAGGATGAGAACAGAAACTGTGCTCCAGCGGCAGCAGGAGGCCCTATTAGCTAAAGTGGTGCTTCAGGTTAAGAACAGTTTCAGGTTAAGTACAGACCTCCAGAACGAATTAAGTACTTAACCTGAGGTACCACTGTACTTGGAATACAACCTCTTTATCTTGTGGTCCTGGATGGAAGTGAACAGGTCTTGAACTCATGTTCTGAACCTGTTTAGGAGCAGCAGAAATGTAGGACAAAGTCCCCACTCTTCCTCGCCCTGTTACTTGGATTTCACAGTACTTTCTCCGTAGAACACCTGTGTGCCTGCAGTTCGGCACAGGGGCACAAATGATTCTCATTTGCTTCCCTTCAAAGGTCTGACCCCAGGTGCCACCAGAACCTGGCATTTGGGGGCAGGTGGCAGGGCCCGCTCTCAGTAACTAACTAGGCCTTCCTTCCCCCTTTCATGTTCTTGTCCAGTACTTGGGAGTTATAGCCATCCTTAAGAGATATCCCACCCTGACTCCAACCCAGCCTCCTGGGGCACCTGAGGATGCCCATTTCAGCCAGGGGAGCATCCCAGAGGACATCCTGCTCAAGAGGAGCCCTCGGGAGCCTTCAATTTGGCTTCAGCTGCCTTAGACCTCAAAGCCCCCGCTAATCCTGCTGATGGATTTATTTGCATTTACACATCCCACCTTTTTCTCCCAGCAGCAGCAGCACAGGGTGCGGGGAGGGGAGCCGCGCAGGCTTCTCTCCCCCTTCCTCCTCCTGTATCTCTCCCACAAACGCCGAAAACAAATCAGCGATGATGCGCGAGCGGCCTGAATCTGTGCTTTGGCGAAACCGGGTACCAAAAAGCCAAGGCAGCTCTTGGTAAGCAAAAGGCGCCTCCCTGCGCGCCTCGGGCCGCCCGAAGCGTTTCTGACTCCGACACAAAAGCGTCGCTTCTTCTGCTTGCCCGGGTCTATTTAGAAAAGAAATGCGAGAGAGAGAGAGAAAGAGCGCGGCGCTTCCTCCCAGCCGCTCGCTCAGATGCGCAATCGCTGCGCTGCGTGCCGCTCGTGCGGCTCCGGTGCAGTCGCGCGCACTCCCGCCGAGGTGCGCGCGCGCGCTGCCCTCCCTTCCCCTCCCGGCCCTTGTTTTTGGGGTCGTGCGCGAGAGCGGAGGCGGGGTGAGCAAGATCCCTCGGGGGCTGCGCGGCGAGCAAACCGGAGGACCCCCCACCCCCTAGCCGGGAGCCGCCGTTGCGCATTTGGAGAGCCCCAGCAAAGCGCGCGCCGCCAACCGGGCAGCATCGTGTGCGGGCTTCGCGGTAGCGGCGGCAGCGACACCCCCTCCCTCTTTTCCCATCTCTCTCTCTCTCCACCCCCCCCCCCCTTCCAATGCACAAGCGAGGTCCATCCTCTCCCGCACGTCGGCGATGACTTCAGCGTCCGCCCGCCGCCTCCGGAGCTGCCCTGGGCAGCCCGGCCGGGAGAAGATGCTCCCCGCTCCCTGCGCGCCGAGGCACAAGGCGAGCGGCGCCCGTTGCTTCCCCGGAGCCGGCGCTGGGTAAGGAGACGCTGCCTGGGGTTGGTGGGTAGGGCGGAAGGTGGGTCGCCCTGGGCGCGCTTCGTGCGTCCTGGGCAGGAGGGATGGCGGGCGATGGCCTCGGCCTCCGCTCTGGCCCGAAGCGCACAGGACTCTCCTCTCCAGCCGGACCCTCAAGGCGCAGCCCGGCGCGTAATGGCGCCACGGAGCGGCCGGGAGCGTCGGACGCCTCCGCTGCTCCTGCCCGTTGCCGGGGCCTGGGGGGTAGAAGCGCGGGAAGGAGCCCACGCGCCGCGGCAGGCGGTGGGGTGGGATTCGCTTCTCCCCGTCGGGGGGCTTTGGAAGGGGTTTGGCAGACTCGGGATGAGGATCCGTTTGTTAGGAGAATGATAACGCGCTGAATGGCAGAACCGCGAGTGGGCAAGAGCGTCGTTGCGCAGAGGGGGCCCCCATGGAGAACAGGGTGATGGATTTGGTGGGCCTTTGGCCTGATCCAGCCCGGCTCTCCTTACAGTCTGGAGGTATTTCTTATTCTACCCCCACCCCAAAAAGGAATCTGTGCCGCAGGAACTGGCTAAGTCTCTGGAGGCGACCAGGTTGGGTCAGGCCTAAAGAGCTTGGGGTACAGCTCCATTTTTCCAGCGCTGCATTCTTTTCCTTAGGGATGTTATCTCAGGACACGCTGCCTGACTCTTTTGAGGTCACCTGTCAGAAGCTGCCTTGGGCCTCCTCATGTCTGTGCCAGGTTACCAAATCGGCAGAGTAGGCACCAAACTATGGGCCCCATGCCGTTTAGCAGCCCTGCGACAACGGATCTAAATAATACTGATTTGATCTTGAAAGAAAATTACGGTCAATTATTAGGAGATAATTTACATGGGGCCCCCGGAGATTTGAACTGCCTAGGGGCCTCCACAGGGCTTAATATGGCACTTGAGTACACATCTGTTTAAAATGTGTCCCTCTTGGGTTTTTTTCTTCCTATTCTGGCCCTCAAAACTACCCCCACCCAAATGCTTTTGCCTGACTGCACTGTGTCCTTGCACTCCAACAATCATAGAGTCAACAATTAAGGGACCGAAGGGTCATCTAGTCCAACCCCCCCTGCAATGCCAAGAATCTCAGCTAAAGCATCCATGACAGATGGCCACCCAACCGCTGCTTAAAAACCTCCAAGGAAGGAGAGTCCACAACCTCCTGAGGGAGTCAGTTCCCCTGTCGAACGGCGCTTACTGTCAGAATCCTGGCAAGTGTAGTTTGTTCCCTGCTGCTGGGAGTTGTTAGGAGACTCTTGTTCCTGGAGAGGGCAGTTCGGCGCTGCAGGTGCAGGAAAAACAACATGGGAGGCCGCAGGCGCTGTGATTCTCCAGCGGTTTGACCCAACCCCCAGAGGCACAGAACAACAACAACAAAAATCCCCTCGCGGAGCCTCAATTCTTCCCCTGGAAGAAGGATTGATTCTTAAACCATTCTGGGAATCTTAGCCCCGTGAGGGAACAGGGGTCTCTTAACACCTCTCGGCACCTTTAACAAACTACAGTTCCCACGGTTTCCTCGGTGGGAGCCACATCTGTTTAAAGAATTTGCTTCTTTAAATGTAAGATGGAGCCAAACTCTTCACTGTAGATGCTGGGAACTGAAACAGGGTCTTTAATGATCTTGTCCCCCCCCCCAATGCACAGAAACAATCTTTATTGGCGAACAATGGTTCCTTCCACCCTGCCCCCAGAATTAAATAATCAGCAGTCAAAATATTGGGTGTGAACTGTCCGCATTTGATTTTCTTTAACCAGCAAGATACATATGTTACATCAAAAATGCAACAGAGCAGTTCACATAACAGCATAGAATACTGGTTTTAAAGAATAGTGATAAATACAGGTTTTAAAAACAGCCAAAAAATATACTCATTAAATATAGATAACATCTCTCTGTGTTAAAGCAGTGGTTGAGAGCAAATCAAGTTTCAGTACAATTACTCTGTGAGATTTTCCGCAGATTTAGAGTGATCGAGTTGGCAGACATAGTTTCCTCTTCATAGCACTTCATGGCTGTTAAAAGTACACAGGAGAAGACTTGAAGGCCCAATATTAGCTGTCTGTTGACTTACGTTTGGACGGGGCGTGTGTTTCTGCTTATACAAACAGGCTTCACCCACCATGGACTTCAAGCTTCTAATGGGAGGCGATTGATTCTGAGGTGCCGGAACCGCAGAGCGTTGCTTCCTGTGAGGATGAACCTGACGGGCTGGGCTGAGGCGAAGTGGACAGACCGCTCCAATTCCTCTGCACAGCCGCCACCGCCACACCCTCGGGGCAGCAATGACACCTTTTCCTTCCAAGGAGACCTCCAAGACATCATCCACACAGCCACCTTGGTGACGTGCACCTTCCTGTTGGCCGTCATCTTCTGCCTGGGCTCCTACGGCAACCTCATCGTCTTCCTGTCCTTCTTCGACCCGGCCTTCCGGAAGTTCCGCACCAACTTTGACTTCATGATCCTCAACCTGTCCTTCTGCGACCTCTTCATCTGCGGAGTGACCGCCCCCATGTTCACCTTCGCCCTGTTCCTGGACTCGGCGGCGGGCATCCCTGACGCTTTCTGCTTCACCTTCCACCTCACCAGCTCCGGTTTCATCATCATGTCCCTCAAGACGGTGGCCGTCATCGCCCTTCACCGGCTCCGCATGGTCTTGGGCAAGCAGCCCAACCGGACGGCCTCTTTCCCTTGCACCCTTTTGCTCACATTGGCCTTGTGGTCCATGAGCTTCACCCTTGCGACGCTGGCCACCATGAGGACTCAGAAATCCCGCCTCTGCCTCCCCATTTCCAGCCTGGTCATTGGCGAGGGGAAGGTAGTCCCTTACTTGTACGTCATCGACTTCATCTGTTGCGTGGCGGTGGTGTCCGTCTCCTACATCATGATAGCCCAGGCCTTGAGGAAGAACGCCCAGGTGCGCAAATGTCCCCCCATCATCACAGTCGATGCATCCAAGCCTCCGCCGTTGATCGGACCCCTTGCTGCTGGGTGCGCTGACGGCGTGCAGTGTGCCGTGCCCGCTCTCTACAGAAACCAAAACTACAACAAGCTGCAGCACATCCAAACCCACGCGTACACAAAGAACCTCAGCCAGCTGCCTGCAACTGCGGCCAGCAAGTTCCAGCTGGTGTCAACCGTGAACTTGTCGACAGCCAAGGACTCGAAGGCCGTGGTGACGTGTGTCGTCATTGTCCTCTCGGTGTTAGTCTGCTGCCTCCCTCTCGGCATCTCCCTGGTGCAGGATGTTCTGTCCCGGAACAGCGGCTTCATCCTCTACCAGTTCGAACTGTGCGGGTTCACCCTCATCTTCTTCAAGTCCGGGCTGAACCCTTTCATATATTCCCGGAACAGCGCGGGGCTGAGGAGAAGGGTCCTTTGGTGCCTCCAGTACTTCGCCCTCGTCTTCTTCTGCTGCAAGCAGAAGACGCGGCTCCGCGCCGTGGGCAAAGGGAGCCTGGAGGCCAACCGCAACAAGTCGTCCCACCACGAGACCAACTCCGCTTACATGCTGTCTCCGAAGCCTCAGAAGAAGTTTGTGGACCAGGCCTGCGGGCCGAGTCACTCCAAGGAGAGCGTGCTGAGCCCAAAGGCTTCCGCCGGCCGCCGGCATTACGGGGCCCAGAGCAGCTCTACCCCTATGAACACTCGCATCGAACCTTATTACAGCATCTATAACAGCTGCCCTTCCCAGGAGGTGAGCACTCCCAACAGCCTGCAGCCCACAAACTCTCCCTTTGGATTCGCCAACTCCTACATCGCCATGCACTATCACGCCATGACGGACGTGGTGAGGGATTTCGACAGTACTTCTGCTAAGCAGATACCGGTTCCCTCGGTGTAGCTACCGGGAGCTGAGACTCTTTAACGTCCGACCGCAGTGACGGCCGACCTTTTTCTTTGTGTGTGTGTGTGCCCGTGCGGCAAATATGCCCCCACGGGTCATCTAAAGCATGATACCGTGCCCCTCTCGTACGCATCGCAGCAGGGATAGCCGTGGTGGTGCCCTTCAGAAGCTGAACTACAACTCCCATCCACACTGGCCAGGGATGATGGGAGTTGTAGTCAAGCAACAACTAGAGGGTGCCAAGGTGGTTTTGCCTTCAGTCTGCTGAGCAGCTGGCGCATGATGGGACAGGAGTAGCTAGGCCTCAGCCAGGCTTCTGAGCTCTCCTGTCCCGGCCTGCTTCTGATATTTGATTTCGCAGGTTGGCCACATGTTTTCCTACTATCTCTCTAGTTCTCTTTCCCCCCCATCTTTCAAGATTTCTGGTTACTAGTCCTCAAGGCTCAGTGGGTGTTATTCCCCCACCCTGCCCAAAGTATTCCCTCCACCACCCTCAAACACAATGCTGCTTTTTCTGTCAAAACACCTGCCAACCACGAAATCACCTGTGGCAACTCTTCTTTAAGACTGGACCGGGTATTGTTTTACCGTTTTTGTGTGTGTGTGGTATCCTCATGAAAGTGCACGGTTTTAAGCATTGACAGAGCTTTCTAAAAGTTTCTACTCCGAATTGTGTATATATATATTACTGGTTTGATGCGGAACCTTGCTTTTCTATTTATTTACTGAAGAGTGTTTAATTGTGCTGGTTGGCAAAGCATGTGGAGTGGCAAAGCCTATCCCCAAACCAGGATTGGGACCAAGACTGAGAGGGCTTTCAGCATCCTCTCCATCAGTGGACCCCCTACTACTGATGCCTGTTCTGGACCTCCTTTTAATTTAATCCCCCCCCCCACAGTGCAGTGGGCTTCCCAACTGTGGCAGCAACCATATCACTTCCTTTCCCCCCATCCCATAGTCTCTCTGTTAACTCAACTTCTGGGGTATTATGGGAGGGGGCGGCGGAATGGGACACCCAAGATCAGGCATAAGCAAACTCTGCCCTCCAGATGTTTTGGAACTACATTTCCCATCATCCCTAGCTAACAGGACCAGTGGTCAGGGATGATGGGAATTGTAGTCCCAAAACATCTGGAGGGTCGAGTTTGCCTATGCCTGCCCAAGATGGTGGCTGGAAGCTGCTCTGCACTACCATCGTAATTATTATTATTATTTAATTAAAAGTTGTCAGAAGGTGGGCTCCTCGGAGTGTCAGGGCCATAGCTTCTGTGAAAGGATACAGCCCATGCGTTGAAGCTTCTCCTATCCCCAGTTGTATATATATATATACTCTGTCAGGACCAGAGTTTATTTTACAGTTTTGCTTCACTGCGTTTCGAAAGAATTTCGAAAGCTACACACACTGGGAAAACTTTACAGAAAGTGTTTTTAAATCCTTGGGTTTACTGTTAACAAGGAAATGTCAACTTTTATTTATGCTGAGGACATGAGATGCCTTCTTCTCAGGCAAGTCAGTCTTGTAAATAATTCCAAGTTACTAGTCCACAGCGTTTTTGTGTTCGCTGATTTGTCCGAAACCTTAGCGCGCTTTGATTCGTGAATGATATGAAAGGCAACCACACTTATGATTTTTTGTCACTGGCGACAAAGCACATGGCTATTTACGAGCCCTTTTAAAAATATCTCTCTGCCCCCCCCACCCCTTCTAATATAGGCCTGTTCCCATCCTGCAGTCAGAACACTCTCTGGGGATTGTGTTACGTTGGCAGAGCGTTCAATACCACCTCTTAGCAATGCAACTGCAGCATATGAGGAATTCTGCTTGCTTGTTTTAACTCTAGATAGGGTGAGGGGTTGGGCACGCACATGCAATTTTAAACTCTTGCAAATCACGAAGGCTAAAAAGTAACCAAACTCCCTGCCTGCCCTCTCCCCCCCCCCCATTAAAAGTTGAGATTTAAGGGGCCCAATTTCCACACTTTCCATTCTTGCATATTGTAAATGCTCTTTGCAAGAGCCTACATCCCTTCTTGTTAACATGATTATATGTGTCTTTTGCAATAATTGTCTCATAATTGCGGACCAATTGTATTTATGTGAGCATCGGTGCTTATAAAATGACCATTCTAGAAAAAATATCAAGGAGTGATTTAATTTTTTAAAAAAAATTTGCTAGATAATCATAGGCACCGTAAGACCTAACACAAGCAAAACTGAGTGCAGTATGTGAATGATGGTTGTGCAGAATCTGTTAGGGAAGTAATATTTTGCTAAAATATTTCACGTTAGTCATTTTCTCATTCCCAAAATGTTAGAGGAAGAACCTTGCTGTTAGCCCTTGTGTTTCTTTGGTATTTTAGGGTGTGTGTATTTTTTTATATATATATATAAAAAATCTCACATGCTGTCATGATCATAAAGGGATATCTAGGGATACGGATAAAACTTTTCCTTCTATTCTGTGCCAATTCATACTTAATGTGTTCTCCTACAATAAAGGAGTCTCCGTGTTCTGTGATGTTTTGACCAACCCCCGATATTGTTTGTGGTCTGTCTTTTTTAAATGATGGTATAAGAATAAGAATAATTCATTCCCCACCCATCTGGCCGGGTTTCTGAAGTGAGCCACTGACCGTGACTGGGTACACATTCCAATTTACTTTGCTTTGCTCCCTGTGCTGGTTTTAGAAGCCAGTATTGGCCACAATACACATCTATCATGTGGTTTCTTGAGAAATGCAGTGTTTCGATATGTTTCCCACCGCCTCCAACCAGGTGCGATGCAATTTGAAAGCATAAGCCACGCGGAAGACATTGAAACCCCCTCTCTCCACCCTCTGGTGTGGACAGGCAGCAGCCGACTTGGAAACCCACCCACAAGCCATACTGATGTATATCATAATGAAGGTAAAGGTACCCCTGACAGTTAAGTCCAGTCATGGACGACTCTGGGGCTGCGGCGCTCATCTCGCTTTATTGGCCGAGGGAGCCGGCGTTTGTCCACAGACAGCTTCCGGGTCATGTGGCCAGCATGACTAAGCCGCTTCTGGTGAACCAGAGCAGCGCACGGAAACACCGTTTACCTTCCCACTGGAGCGGTACCTATTTATCTACTTGCACTTTGACGTGCTTTTGAACTGCTAGGTGGGCAGGAGCAGGGACCGAGCCACGGGAGCTCACCCCATCGTGGGGATTCGAACTGCTGCCCTTCTGATTGGTAAGCCCTAGGCTCTGTGGTTTATCATAATAACCATGTGCAAATGTGATTTGAAATGCAGTTGTGGGTGGGTGTGGAATGACCCCGCTGTGTTTTAAGCCAGTTATGTGAACACCGGCTGAGTTAATGGACAAAGGCAGTATTTATTTATTTGCCAAGATTTCTATACCGCTTGGTTCAAAAACCAAACCAAAGACCTCTAAGCGGCTTATAAAGATTGAACTGGGGGGACTTGCTGGTTCCTAGCTCAGCCTCTTCCTTTCAATGAGGTGGTAAAAACAAGCTATTTTCTGGGTTGTACCTTTTCAGACCTCTTCAGGTGAGGGCTCACAGGACTGAACTCCCAACAAATCATCCACACACAGAGAAAACCTTAGCCTATTTGCCTTCCTGATATCCAGGGATACACCAGGGTATGGTGGAATGTTCTATCGTGAGTCCCCTTTCTGTCCAGTACTGTCCAGACACCCATTTTACCTCCTCCCTCTGTCGTTTCTGAGAACTAGGCCACTTGCTTTCGATGTGGGATGATCTGTGCCAAAACATACATTTGCCGACCAAGTTTGTCCCCCACCCGTTTGCAGTCTGCATTTGCATGCCCACATTACAAAAGATCTTAGCTGTACACCGAAATAAATAACCAGAACATGCATGTACATTGGTCCACAGGGACGCACAAGTACCCAGTAGCCAAGGTTACCATTGATTTGGGATAATGCTTCTGATTAATTTGGCATAGTGCAGAAGAGTCCTCTAAAAAGCAGCATGTTTTCGTTTTTTTATCTCACGAAAGCCTCTCTGTTCTAATAACTAGGACTGGGTGATCTATTGACATACCGTCCAAAACTGGTCCATATCGTGATACTAGGTTTAGTAATTTTTGACCTGGCAATATATTGTGAAACTGTGTGTGTGTGCCTGTGCTATGCAAAAATCACAATGTGGGGGAAACCCATGAAGCCAGCTAATGCTTCTATATAGCTGCATCCCTATTTCAGACATTGTGATCTATCAGTGTATCGCGATGTTTAGCTGGTGATATATTGCGATGTTGAAAACCAGATACTGCCCAGCCTTACTAATAATTGTCATAGGGAAATCTTCCAGGCTCACTTGGATTGCCAAACAAAGACGCCAGCTAAGAATATAGGAGCAAAACTCCTATAGGAGCCTGTAGGAATGATCTTTATTGTTGCAACAAGGCTTCCAGCCACCACATGGAAGAAGCAGGAAGAAACCCAGAACAAAGGATGTCTCCTTTTTTAATATAAGTTTCTCTTTTTACTCACAACACCCTTAGTGAAGCATCATACATACATCATATATACATCACTATGACATAATCTGGGAGGGGTCTTCTGGTAGAAACCTGATCTTCAGGTTTGCCCCCATCCCTCCTGAAACATACTAGGAGTTGAGTGTTGATTTCATGCTTTTTATTTCAGCTCATGGTAAACGCTGAGTGAGTGATTTCCCCTGAAACCTCTGGCTATATATACATTATTTACACAATGGGTCCCGTGTGATTGGCTGATTCAACTCCCCTCCTGGAGCCGGATTGGACTGTTCCTGCAGGCCAATCAGGTTGCTGATTCACTTCCTCCTGGAGCCAGATTGGGCGGCTCCTGCAGACCAATCAGGTTGCTGATTCACTTCCTCCTGGAGCTGGATTGGATGGCTCCTGCAGACCAATCAGGTTGCTCCCTTCTAGGATCCTACCTGCCTATTGTTCTATGATCCAAGCTCAGCACATAACACCTCCCTTGACTTCCACTTCACACCCATTAAGTCGAGTATGTACATGTTACTGTTCTCTGGTCAAGTTAAGCACACCCTTTTGTCTTGGCCAAGCTCCTAATAAACTGAGGTTGGGTTTCCTATTGTTTCTGGAATGGCTACCTGTCTGGCACTCAGGGGCCAGGATGCCAGTGATTATCACCCTGGCAAGGAGACTGCTGAGTACCTGGTCTCGGGGTTCAGAAATTATGGCTGCCCCTGCCCACGTCCCAGGCTCCCCACTTGGTAGCCATTTCCTTCCCGAGCAGAACAAAGTTGGAACGATGCAAATCCTATAAGGGAGCAATTTTATGTGGCTTTCTAAATTTTTCCCCATTTGCAGGAGTGATTGTGTTGGTTTTGGTAGACGGTGTGTGTGTGTGTGTGTGTGTGTGTGTGTGTGTGATGTCCACAGGATGAGCAACCCCTCCCCCCAAGGAAAAAACCTTTCCATAAATTCCGGTAACATAACCAAATGTTTAAACACTTGGCTTTTCATTTGACAGTATTTGATCAAGTCTTTTTCTTAGCAACAGCCCCAAGCCAACATCTCAGCGTACACCAGTCCAGAAATGTTTGCGTTCCTCATCCATGCGCCCTCGATTTCCCACGGGCCTCCTCTTCTTCCTAGCACAGCCCATTTCCCTCTGTCAAAGCCATCGGCTCGTTTGTCGTTTTCAGAACAGCGGTCAGCTGGCTCCAGAAGAGCTTTTGTTTGTGTTCCTCTGGGCTCCACTTCAAGTAGGTCTTCCTTCTCAGCAGCTTCCGGAGCTTGCTGAATTTCTGCGGGATGCAGTTGGGCGGCAGGTCTTCCAGCACAACCATAATGAGAGAGTCCTCGTTTTCACTAAGGACCCGATGTTCGGCAAAGAACAGCTCATACTGGCACCAGCAACTGTTGACAAAGCTGGGCGACAGCACAAAGAGAACTTTGTGGCTGTTCTCAATGCAGTGGAAAATGTTCCTAACAACCGGGTGCCCTGGCGTGAAGTCTCTCTCGTGGTAACATACTCTAAACTCGAGGGCTTCCAGTTTTTCCAGCAGGGTCTCTTTAGCCCACAGCGCATCGTTTTCGCTGTATGAGATAAATGCGTCATACGCTTTGTGTTCTGGCCTCTTGTATTGTCTCCTTTTCGCCATGCACCAGTACCATCCCATCTTAATGTACCAGACGCCGTCAAAACGCCAGCAAAGGCCTGTTAAGAGGGACATTGTCAAGATGGCCACACAAGCCGTAATTGCCATTTGAAGTCCCAGAGAACAACGCAGCATCGTTAGGTTGCTGTTTTCCACCGAAAGGCCCCGTTTCTTGAGCGGAAAGCTGCACAAAAGCTCCTCTTGGCCATTTATCTGCAGCTGCCGGCTCGCAAGGTACGTGTTCGCAAACCAATACAAGTCACAGTTGCAGAAGAAATGTTTCCCTTGAAGGGTTAAGACGTTCAGGTTCGTCAACCGGCCAAAGGTCTCTTCCATAATAATGGTGATGGCATTGTTGCTTATGTCCAACTCGAGCAAAGATTCGGGGAGAGACCCCGGTTGCAAAAAAGAGATCTTGTTTCCTGACAGATTCAGATATTTGAGTTCCGGCAGAAATACTCCTGTGTGGTCCTGCAGTTCTGTAATTAAATTGTGGCTTGCGTCAAGGCTGGTGAGGTGGTGAGAATGGTTTAGATTCAAATGCGTTATGAGGTTTCTAGAAACATTAAGGAATTCCAGCTCTTGTGGTGCCCTGCATAAATGGAAGACGGGTATTTGATTTTTACTGATATCCAGTTCCTTTAAGGAGTCTGGAAGATATGCAGGTGGAAGAGCCTTTATTTTATTGCTTGGAATCTTAAGCACTGTCAAATTAGGGAAGATGTTAAGATTAGCTATCTCTTGGATGTTACTGTTGCTTAAATCTAGGTTCTGCAATGAAGTTGGCGGCTGGGGAAAACCATGCATGGGGTTGTTGCTCAGGTCTAGAAAGAGAAGCTTTCTCATGGTGTTTGCAAACCATTCTGGAAGTTCTACGATGGAGCAGTTTGACATTACGAGGCGCCTTCCTTCCGCGGGGAGGCTTTCGATGGGGCTGCGTTCTGGAAAATTGACAATCGACAAGCTTTCTTTCCTGATTTTTGGTATAGACTTGAAGAGAGACGTCAGCGTTTCAGGATTGTATATAAAATGGTTTCCATGAACATCCATCTCTTCTATATGAAAGTAAGTTCTGGCAAACTCACGTGGTATTTGGTTAATGCGTGTGAAGGACAAATCAAGGCCTTTGAGGCTCGAAGGGAGGCAGATGCTTTTCAAAGTGGTAAGAGGGTTGTGGCTGAGATTTAAGAACAACAGCTCGCTGTGCTTTAAGTCACACCTGTTGGGTACAAGCACACCTGACACAGTTATGCTGTTGTAACTCACGTCGATGGACTGCACGTTCTCCATTTTCAGGAGCAGTGAAAGCAGGGTCCCTAAATCCATTTGCAGATTGTTGTGACTGGCATTCAGCTCTACAACCTTTCCCAGCGTTGTGTTGCAATGCCTAGGATCCATTTCCCTCCTCAGATCATCCTCAGACAGGTTTCTGTGAGATAGATCAAACATCCCACCCACTGGATTGCCACAACCTGCAGACATCCTCAGCGCAGGAGGTGGAACTACTGTTCCAGATTCATCTTGTCTTTCATAACCCAGAACAGTCCTTTTTAGTATCGAATGGACATTTAGAAGACGACTAGGTCCTTTGTGCTTCTCTGCTGGAAAAGGAGACCCCACGGTGCCCCATAAGGATGGGTCAGTTTGTGGAGAATTCACCATTTCATTCATTTGTGAAAACTTAGGGAGTGGCACTTCTTGTGGTGGGCTGTTTAGTAAAACTCTGAAACTCTGATTGCTTTGAGGAACTAAACCTTGACTACTGGGGACTTTTGCTTTCCTTCCTGCATTTTTTTCAGAAAGCTATGTGAGAAGTTATGGCCTCTTGTTGGAGTTTGTAATTCAGAGTGAGTTGCAGAGTAATTATCTGAGGGTTTGGAGACATAGACCTTGTCTGGAAGCTGAAATCCACCCTCTCCAACACAAAAAAGAATAGAAATACAGAAATACAGCATTCTGGTGAAGATTCCCATCCTGGAGAAGAGGAAACAGCAATCAGTGTAATGATCTAAATATTTTATTTCATAAAATGCATATACTGTTTGATTGTTCTTTATTCTGATCAAAGTATAGTTTTAGATACATTTGCACAATTCCTCACATTGGGAGTAACATTTACTTATGGAAAATTAAACTAAAAATTATAAGGGGGTAAATGTAATAGAAATAACAGTATTTTTATCCTGTTTAACCCCTCCACTCAAAGCAGTTAGTAATGTACAACAAATGTAAAAGAACTGGGCCACACCTTGTTTGCATACCCTTGAACATTTCTCGAATGAAAATAGGGATGTTCTGTTCAACTATAATTAATTAATTATGATTATACCCCACCCATCTGATAAGAGTTGCCCCAACCACTCTGGGCAGCTTTCAACATATATAAGAATATAAGAAAACAATAAACATTTTTAAAAACTTCCCTACACAGGGCTGCCTTCTGATGTCTTCTAAAGGTTGTAAAGTTTATTATCTCCTTGGCTTGGGGGTCGGATAACTCCATACCCTCCAACATTTCTCCGATGATAATAGGGACGTCCTAATAATAATAATAATAATAATAGGGACATGGGTGGCGCTGTGGGTTAAACCACAGAGCCTAGGACTTGCTGATCAGAAGGTCAGCAGTTCGAATCCCCATGACGGGGTGAGCTCCCATTGCTGGGTCCTTGCTCCTGCCAACCTAGCAGTTCGAAAGCATGTCAAAGTGCAAGTAGATAAATAGGTACCGTTCCGGTGGGAAGGTAAAAGCGTTTCCGTGTGCTGCTCTGGTTCACCAGAAGTGGCTTGGTCATGGTGGCCACATGACCCGGAAGCTGTACGCTGGCTCCCTCAGCCGATAAAGCGAGATGAGCGCCGCAACCCCAGAGTCAGCCACAACTGGACCTAATGGTCAGGGGTCCCTTTACCCTTTACCTTTAAGGAAATCTTTTTGGGGATCATTCTGGGATGAAATCAGAAACCGGGATGGCTTCTGTCAATCTGGGACTGCCCCTAGAAAACAGGGACACAGAGGATCTGTGTTTGCTTCCCACGGCGACCAACCAGATGTCTCTGGGAACTCTATAAACAAGCTGTGAGGCAAAGAGCTCTCCTGTCCTGCTTTTCACTGGCAGAACAAAGGTAAAGAATCTAAGCCCACATTTTTACTTGTGGGATACTGCCACTCAGTGCTACCTGCCCCTCAAGGGGGATACTCAAGAGCACATTACCGGCACCTCTTTTTGTGGTTGTTAAAAAGAGTGGCACTTACTGTAACAACTTCATGGTGAGTACTGGCACCTATTAGCGCTGCTGCCACAGGAAAAGGCTGTTTTTAAAGTCAGCCGATGTAGAATCAGTGGATTTTCTAAAATCTATATATAGCCGAATTCGACTTGTTGGACACTCCTAACACATGACCAGATTGCAGCTCTCTGTATCTTCCTCTGAATCATTGGTAGCCGCTGCAAACATCATATGACACGTGAAGAAATTTGCATTCCACTAGGCCCCAAAATGTGGGACGCGGGTGGCACTGTGGGTTAAACCACAGAGCCTAGGACGTGCCGATCAGAAGGTTGGTGGTTTGAATCCCCGCGACGGGGTGAGCTCCTGTTGTTCGGTCCCTGCTCCTGCCAACCTAGCAGTTCAAAAACACGTCAAAGTGCAAGTAGATAAATAGGTACCCCTCTGGCGGGAAGGTAAACGGTGTTTCAGTGCGCTGCTCTGGTTTGCCAGAAGCGGCTTAGTCATGCTGGCCACATGACCCGGAAGCTGTACGCCGGCTCCCTCAGCCAATAAAGCGAAAGGAGCGACACAACCCTAGAGTCGGCCATGACTGGACCTAATGGTCAGGGGTCCCTTTATCTTTACCTTTAGGCCCCAAAATGTATTTATGCCATTGTGTTTCTATCCCAAGGAGCTCAAAGTGCCACGTATGTTCCTCCTCTGTCCTCATTTCCTTCCCACAACAGCTGTGAGTTAGGTTAGGCCTAGAGGCAGTGACTGGCCGAAGTTCACCCAGTGAGCTCCATAGTCAAGTGGGGATTTCAACCCTGGTCTCCCAGGTCCTATCCTGACACCCTCACCAGTTGATGGAGGCAGGGTCTGTCTCTACAGTCAATATTAAGGGTGAAGCAGCTGCTGCTGAAGTCTTCTTTGGTATCCACAAGGGCCAGGATGGAGAGCTTGTGGTCCTTTGTTTGGCTCCAACTCCTCTCATCCCATTGGCCAGGAGTTGGAAAGTCCAACACAGGTAAGCTCCGCCCCGGAAAATCAATCACATGACATGGCGCGCACACACAATTTGAATGGCAATGCCCAGCAACTTTTCGGGGGGCAGCCCCCTCAAATATTTTATTAGGAGACCAAAGAGACCCCTGCCCCTAGGTGTTGGCTCCTATGGTCTAAAACAATCGGCCCCAGGCTAACTATCCCTGCGCCAGGGAAAGGAAAGACAGAGAAATATGCAACAAAGAAAGATGGCAAGACAGGGACAGATCTCACAACCACATCTCACAACCATCCTCCAACTTTGAATAATAAAGAATAAGAATAATAAAAGAATAAGAATAAATTGTCCAGTAGCACCTTAGAGGCCAATTAAGTTTGTTCTGGGTACGAGCTTTCGTGTGCATGCATACTTCTTCAGATACACTGAAACAGAAGTCACCAGACCCTTATATTTAGTGAGAGGGTAGGATGGGGTTTTTCTCAGAAGGGTGGTGGGAATGGGTGATTGACTCAGTGGGTATGGTAAACCTGTTGACGACTGTTAAGGACTGCAACTAGTCCAACAGGAAAAAGCAAGGGATGGTATGCAGATGACCAAAAATAGCTTTAGCGTATCACCCATTTCTCAGTACCCTTCTGAGAAAACCCCCACCCTACCCTCCCACTAGGGTCTGGTGTAGGGGTCAACAAACTTTTCCAGCAGGGGGCCAGTCCACTGTCCCTCAGACCTCGAGGGGGGCCAGACTATATTTTGAAAAAAACCAACATGAATGAATTCCTATGCCCCACAAATAACCCAGAGATCCATTTTAAAACATGCTGATTCCTGCACCATTTGTGGACCAGATTGAGAAAGTGATTGGGCCGTATCCGGCCCCCAGGCCTTAGTTTGCCTACCCATGGCTTGACGACTTCTGTTTCAGTGTATCTGAAGAAGTGTGCATGCACAGGAAAGCTTATACCCAGAACAAACTTAGTTGGTCCCTAGGATGCTACTGAACAATTTTTATTTATTTTGACTGCGTCAGACCAAAATGGCTACCTACCTGAATCGATAATCATGCTATTATTTATAGCCCGCCCGTCTTGCTGGGCTGCCCCAGCCACTCCTTGTCCTGTAGCGCACTTACCTGTTCATCCTTTTTGTTGTGAAAGTGGAATCTACACTTGGAAGCAGCCAGCTCCTGCAGCCCCAACTGCAGCCCCACTGAGATTTGCCTTTGCTGAGCTCTATCCCATCACTTTATCCTGCGCAGATTCTGTCGGCTAAGGAGGAAGTGTGTGGCTATGACACAGGAAAAGAGTTTTATGTCATGAACAAGGAAGTCCGAATATAGAGCGGAGAGTCCCTAAGGATGGAGGCTCATGTAACTGGAAGACAGGCAGTGACCCTACTGCTCAGGGCTTTTCTTATAGGAAAAAGAGGTGTCAGTACTGCGTACCGTTGAGTACCTAAAGTAAAGGTAAAGGGACCCCTGACCATTAGGTCCAGTCGTCACTGACTCTGGGGTTGCGGCGCTCATCTCGCTGTATTGGCTGAGGGAGCCGGCGTACAGCTTCCGGGTCATGTGGCCAGCATGACTAAGCCGCTTCTGGCGAACCAGAGCAGCGCACAGAAATGCCGTTTACCTTTCCGCCGGAGCGGTACCTATTTACCGTATTTTTCGCTCTATAAGACGCACCAGACCACAAGACGCACCTAGTTTTTGGAGGAGGAAAACAAGAAAAAAAATATTCTGAATCTCAGAAGCCAGAGCAGCAAGAGGGATCGCTGCACAGTGAAAGCAGCAATCCCTCTTGCTGTTCTGGCTTCTGGGATAGCTGCGCAGCCTGCATTCGCTCCATAAGACGCACACACATTTACCCTTACTTTTTAGGAGGGAAAAAGTGAGTCTTATAGAGCAAAAAATACGGTATCTACTTGCACTTTGATGTGCTTTCAAACTGCTAGGTTGGCAGGGGCAGGGACCGAGCAACGGGAGCTCACCCCGTTGCGGGGATTCGAACTGCCAACCTTCTGATCGGCAAGTCCTAGACTCTGTGGTTTAACCCACAGCGCCACCCGCATCCCTTTTTGAGTACCAGTAAACACATGAGACGTAACCGGCTGTGTTCTTACGATAAATAAGATACACTATTCATAGTATCAAATTGTAAATTTCAACAGAAGTAACTCATAAAGTTCAACAAACGAACAAAGCAGAAGTCCCAGTGGATCAGATCATTCTCTAGTCAGTTCATGCATAAGGTACGTCCATGTAATGGTGTCCATTCCACCTGTCTGTTCATAAAGTCCAAACCATCCACATGAAAGGTTGTTACAGTTCCGCAGAATCCTTTCACAAAGTCTAAGACAAGGATTTCCGGAATATTGGCCTTGTTTCGCCGTCCTGGGCTTCATCAGTAGTTAAAGCTCATATGTGATATTACAGGATAGTGGATCTTACGGCATAGTAGTAGCTACTGCTACTGCTCAGTCAGTGGCTACCATCCCTGAGAGTGATCATCTACCTGTTGGAAACAGAAGTCTCTGTTGCCGTGTTGCAAAAGTGGGGAAGAGTGCTGTTGTGTTCAGGTGTTGTTTGGGGGCGGCTTATAGGCCTATGGTTGGCCATTGTGAGAACACGATGATGGAGTAGTAGGTTCAGCCTGAGCCAGCAGAAATCGTCTTATGTTCTTAGGCCCTGAGCAAATGGAAATGCAAGAGGGAAGGCCAGTAGCATCCCAGATGTTCCCTTCCCATCTTCTCTCATCATTAACTGTGGTAGCTGAGGCTGATGGGACCTGGAGACAAACATCTGGAAGGTCATAGGTTCCCATCCAATTATTTCCCCTGCAAATGGCCCTGAACAACCCCTGCAAAAACACTGAATCAGACTTCCTCCAGTTCATGGATGTTTACGCTGACAAGTGACTCTCCAGGGTTTCAGGTAGCAATCTCTAAGGTGCCAAGTACCAAATCTGGGAGTACCAAATCTGGGATCTTCTGCAGACAAGACAGATGCTCTACCACTGAGCTACAGTCCTTTCCAAAATACAGATTATGGGAGGAATGCAACATCGCTGTAAAACAGTAAAACTGGAAAACAGTGTCTCCAGTTGTTTTTGGACCACAACTCCCATCATCTCTAGCTAGCAGGACCAGTGGTCAGGGATGATGGAAACTGTAGTCCCCAAAACAGCTAGAGACCCAAGTGCTGGAGCAGACTCTTGAGAGTCCCATGGACTGCAAGAAGATCAAACCTCTCCATTCTGAAGGAAATCAGCCCTGAGTGCTCACTGGAGGGACAGATCCTGAAGCTGAGGCTCCAATACTTTGGCCACCTCATGAGAAGAGAAGACTCTCTGGAAAAGACCCTGATGTTGGGAAAGATGAGCACAAGGAGAAGGGGACCACAGAGGACGAGATGGTTGGACAGTGTTCTCGAAGCTACCAGCATGAGTTTGACCAAACTGCGGGAGGCTGTGGAAGACAGGAGTGCCTGGCGTGCTCTGGTCCATGGGGTCACGAAGGGTCGGACACGACTAAACGACTAAACAACAACAACAAAATGACAGATTTTGGGCTTCGTTATAGCAGCGCTGCTGCTCTTATGATGCAGTCGGTTCGTAGTTCTGAGAGTTTCCCTAGGCAGCTCTTCCACCATCTCCATGGGATTTCAAGGGTTCTTATCAACGGTAACCTTTTTGCTAGAACCCAGTTAAAGGTTATGAGATATGGCTTGCATCATCCCTCAAGTCATGTGTTAGTGCTTCTATTTTAGCCCGCTTGTGATGGAGACATCTTCTTTTAAGGAAGTGTTTTCTCCGAGTAGCAGGTTCCCTCAAGCACTTATCTGCAGGCACCCGGAAGTTTGTGGTCCCACCATCCCACAGAAGTAATGGTGCAATACGACTGTAGCAAAGCTTGATTTGTCCCAGAATACCACCACCATTAAATTGATGCTGAATCATATGGATGTTCTTTTCATACATTATAGGTGTGGGTGCGAGGGAAAGTCTTAAAGTGGGAAATCCAAGGTTGTTTTTTTTAAAAAAAGTGTTTTTTTTAAAAAAAGGTCAGTTTGAGGTGGGTTTCCTGGGTACAGACGTACGCTAGCATATAGCTGCCACATCAATGAAGGAATTGCTCTAGACAGCAGCACCTTTTGTAGAATCAGCTGGGACCATGGGGGTCGTCCTCTAGTCCAACCCTGCAATGCAGGAATTTTTCACCCAACATGGGGCTTGAACGGCTGCCGAGACCACATAACACTGGTCTTGAAAGACCTACATTGGCTCCCAGTATGTTTCCTCCCAGTATGACCTTTAAAGCCCTAAACGGCCTCGGCCCAGTAGACCTGAAGGAGCGCCTCCACCCCCATCATTCTGCCCGGACACTGAGGTCCAGCTCTGAGGGCCTTCTGGCAGTTCCCTCATTGCGAGAAGCCAAGTTACAGGGAACCAGGCAGAGGGCCTTCTTGGTGGTGGCACCCGCCCTGTGGAACGCCCTCCCACCAGATGTCAAAGACAACAACTACCACCAGACTTTTAGAAGACATCTGAAGGTAGCCCTGTTCAGGGAAGCTTTTAATGTTTGATGCACTACTGTATTTTAATATTGAGTTGGAAGCTGCCCAGAGTGGCTGGAGAAACCCAGCCAGATGGGTGGGATATAAATCATCATCATCATCATCTCATTGTAGCCAGTGTAGTGTAGTGGTTAAGAGCGGTAGTCACCTAATCTGGTGAACTGGGTTTGCTTCCCTGCTCCTCCACATGCAGCTGCTGGGTGACCTTGGGCCAGTCACACTTCTTTGAAGTCTCTCAGCCCCACTCACCTCACAGAGTGTTTGTTGTGGGGGAGGAAGGGAAAGGAGAAGGTTAGCCGCTTTGAGACTCCTTCGGGTAGTGATAAAGCGGGATATCAAATCCAAACTCTCCTCCTCCTCATGCTCTACCTAAGAAGCTGTCCCTATTTGTTAAGCGATTCAAGGTCTGCTTAGGCAGTGGTAGAATTCGTGCTGAGAGACGACACTCTGCAGACGTTTATTGATGGTGGCAGGCTTTGGTGAGCTAGAACACCAAGGCATGGGGTAGAATCACAGAATTGTGGAGTTAGAATCATAGAGTTGGAAGAGACCACAAGGGCCATCAAGTCCAACCCCCTGCCAAGCAGGAAACACCATCAGAGCACTCCTGACATATGGTTGTCAAGCCTCTGCTTAAAGACCTCCAAAAGAGGAGACTCCACCACACTCCTTGGCAGCAAATTCCACTGTCAAACAGCTCTTACTGTCAGGAAGTTCTTCCTAATGTTTAGGTGGAATCTTCTTTCTTGTAGTTTGGATCCATTGCTCCGTGTCCGCTTCTCTGGAGCAGCAGAAAACAACCTTTCTCCCTCCTCTATGTGACATCCTTTTATATATTTGAACATGGCTATCATATCACCCCTTAACCTCCTCTTCTCCAGGCTAAACATGCCCAGCTCCCTTAACCGTTCCTCATAAGGCATCGTTTCCAGGCCTTTGACCATTTTGGTTGCCCTCCTCTTTGTCAGTGTCCTTCTTGAATTGTGGTGCCCAGGGACCAGAAGGGTTATTCGGTCCAAACCTGTGCAATACAGGAATCTTTTGCCCAACGTGAGGCAAAAGGGATGCTGGGAGAGGTATAATACTCCAACAGCACCCAGAGGGCTGCAGGCTCTCCACTCATCACACAGCACCCTCCCAGCAAAGGTCCACACGGGTGATCAGTCCACATTGTATAATTCGCTGCCCTCAAAAGCAGGATGGCTCTATACCTATGCAAGGAATGCTCAACACCGTTCATCTCCCCACCTCTTTTAGGAACAGGGCATATACTCTGCATGCAGGTGTACCGGGTGGCAAAGCAGACAAAGGGACAGGGCAGGAAAGCCCAATATTGCTATTTAAAAACAAAACAAAAAAACTGGCAGGGACGCAGAGCTGCACACACAGACCCACCTCCTGGTCATTCAATGGTTGGAGAACACAGAGGCTCACCCGCTTGGTGGTTTGACAAGACTGAAGGGAAGCAAGCAGACTTACAGGTACTTCCCTGATGGCTCAAGATGGGGAGGAAGCCGACCATAAGAGGACAGGCGTTACCAGGTATGTGTCATCTGAGGTGAGCACCCTCTGGCAAAGTGCGCTGCTCAATGGCTAAACGGAACAGGCTTAACACTCTCCCTGCCTTTGGACCCAAGATACAGTGGTACCTCAGGTTACATACCCTTCAGGTTACAGACTCCACTAACCCAGAAATAGTGCTTCAGGTTAAGAACTTTGCTTCAGGATGAGAACAGAAATCATGCTCCAGCGGCACGGTGGCAGCGGGAGGCCCCATTAGCTAAAGTGGTGCTTCAGGTTAAGAACAGTTTCAGGTTAAGAACAGACCTCCGGAACGAATTAAGTACTTAACCTGAGGTACCACTGTATAAGCTCCAGGGCAGCTTGTTTTCATTTCAAAGCTCACACACGTACTTCCAACCACAGAGTGGAGGCAATGGCAGGTTGACCGGCGCTGTGGCTCATTTGCTCCAGTTGGGAAGGAACCCGGCTCTGCTTGGAGGTCTCCTACCCTCCCCGCTGAGCTGGGTGCTTTCCCATTTTGAGCTGAAAGACATCAGTGCACCTTAACGGCAGAGTCCAGGAGACCCAGCCTTGAAGAAGCCCTTTTTCTGAAGCTGGGCATTTCCTGAAACAAGCAGAGATGCTGCAACAGGTGTTCTGATGTGTGTGAGGTTGAGTCCGTGTTTTAATAGGACAAAAAAACAACCACTCCCACTGCCTTCCTACGCCAACAGCTCCCCCACCTTGTCTGATGGCAGGCGGAGAGGTGCACAGCTTGCGTTCCTCTGCCAAGTGAAGGAATGTCACAGTAGGCTACATGATTTGACAGAGGCCGCTGGGAAACTCTTCTGCAGCAGCCAGGAGTTGCATTTGGTAGTCGTTTGAGCAGAAACCGCGGCTTAGTCGTGTTAGAAACAGCAGTTTACTTGCGTTTCCTGGAAGATTAAGGGTAGAAGATGTTCCCAGCTTCATTCTCATCCCCCTTCCAGGGAATTGGGGAACCACTCTTTCCTTGAGAGTGACAATTTCTCCACTTGAACAGACACTGCAACAACTTAGGGGGGGAAAACCACACTCTGCTCCACATTACAGGGCAACTGAAAAAATTCTTCAAGATAAGGTACTCTTTTTTTAATTTTTAAAAGTTTATCAATAGCCTCTTATATACATATAATATTCACAAAGTGGTTCATGATAGTAGCTCTTTGCTGGTGAGGTCTTGCCGGTCCTTCTCTTTGCCGTTGGTTCAGAGTGGAGAACCCCAGTGGTGTGCTCCTTCGTTGGCTTTCAAGGCCCCGAACTTTTAATGAATCCCACGTGCTATTATTAGCTAGGCACTGAAAGCATTCCGTTTTCATCTGCTGTATCCAAAATTTTACAGATAACTGGCGATTCCACCTGAAATATACACACAAAACAATGATGATAAGCATCAAACAGGAGGAAGAAAACAACATCAGACCTACCTTCTATGACAGAACGGATTACAAAGCACTTGACTCGTGGCATATGTTGGAAAACTGACCCAATATTGACAGAAGGCGAAGAAGAAATAATGGCAGGTACTCAGTTTATCAAAAAATGAGGAGGGTTACATTTTGGAATGATGATGTGCAGGATAATGGCCAGCCATTTGCTTTATTAACAGCCAGTACCCTTCAAGTGCAGGGAATAATGATTGCAAGCAGACAATTTATGGGCACTATTTAAATGTAAGATGTGTCTTGGCTTTTAAAATCTGGAATGAACAAGTGCCTAAAAAAGAAAGAGGAAGCTCTACATTCTCTCGCAGCTTATGGTTCTGAGAACTTTTAAGTTCCTTGGAGCAGAGACATGTATTTTATTTCAATGTTATGGCAGACCGTAACATTATATTCCATAGAAACATCTATAGAAGCCAGAATGAGGCTATGCAGATACCAGCCATAAAGATGAAAGACTGGGGACAGGGCAAACCTAGCCTTTCCCCCATATAAGAACAAACAGCTGCCAACCTTTCCTGTAGGGAAAAGGCAAGCCCAGCGCCAGAAAATGAAATGAAGTCTGTCCACAGCTCTGACAGGATGTCGGTTTCACACTAATTTAGCGGGACTTCAAAAGGCAAGACATTCCCCTTGAGCTCTGCCCAGGGTCCTTGCAATGTTTGGAATTAGGTTTGCTAACGTGCTCTGTATACACTCTCTGCTGTGGCAGGCCTTTGGGCAGCAACGAGGCAAGCAGACTTATCCAAAGCCCTTTGCATGTTTGTCATTATTACTGAGCATTTATCTCACATTGCCAACCCAGCACAAAATTATTTCCCCTTCCTATACCAGAGTTGGGAGGGGTTTGGATTTTTAGATGTCCAAAGGAATCCAGACTTCCAAGCCTTTGGTAAAAAAACCAACAACACATTAATAGGTACGGCCCAACCAAAACGTGCATTTTGTTGTGCATCTCTCTCCACTGTCAGATCCAGAGGTGGCTTCCACGAGCAGAAAGTGGAGGGGAGAGGCAATTTTGGCTCATTCTCTCTTCTCTCAGGAGCCCCTTGTGCCTCCCCATTGCCCCAAAGAGTCCACTAACGTTTTGGAGAAGATTTTTCTTTTATCAGTGGCAGGGGGTGGGGAGAGCGGAACAAAAATCATTGAGTCCCGTCAGGGGGAAAGGCAGGGTGTAAATAAATATAATGAAGAACCTTATTTCATCTGAAACACCCCACTAGATGTGCACACACCTCTCTCCCATTTAAATAAGTAAGGCCTTCCAAGTCTTTAAATTTTGGTTGGGTTGTGCCCAATGGTCTTAGCATTTAAAAAAACCAAAACCATCTTGTCTCCGAAAGTAACTTTTGCCCAACCGAAAAGACAGAGAGGACATTTGCACCTCAAAACCTATGCCTGCCTTTCAACTCTCCCAGCGTGTGGTCTAATCAGAACGTTCCTGACAAAAACATTACTCCTGCCAACAGATTTCTCATTATTTCTATCATCAGAATAACCTCGACTCTTGAACCCTTTCTCAAGCACGAAGGCTACTGTGAAGGCTACTGGGCTTAGCATTGCATGAGGTGAAGAGAATCTGAATCGAAAACAGCAGCATCTTAGCGAGCCTCTCTGCTGATTTTGAAATGCAAAGTGCCTTTAAAGACCACTCTGGCATTCGAACGGCGCCCTTGAAAAAGGGCACAGAAAATGGCTTTAATGAGCTCTCTTAGATCAATCTGGAGCCATTATCTTCCAATTAGGCCTATAAATAAAAGCTCTTGGAAAACAGCGAGTCCAGAACTGAGGGTCTGTCTCAGAGGTAGGATCAGTACACTGCCCCAATATGCACTTTAGAAAGGCTCGCCACTGGGTCCTGAAGGAAGCTTTTGCAGAAAATAAAATGCTCGTCTCACAGACGGATGGGAAACGGAAAGCTCTGTTTCAAAGCTTCCATGCTTTCTGTAAGTGAAATGCCCTTTTCTGCAGAGGAAAAAGTGCCTTCCTAGAGGTCAGCGAGGCTAGCGGCAAGGTCAGAAATACATACCCCGAGGACGTACTGACAGGAGTGAGGCTCCAGCATGTAGACAGTGACTGCGTGAGGAGAATCGGATTCTTTGCACCTTAAAGATAGAAATAGATGTTAGTGGGTGACCGGCACCTAGAGAACAATAGTTGCTTAACAGACTAATGTCCATTGCCAAGGATGTGTCAGGTCTGTGAAGAAACCCTAAAGGCGGTGCAAGGCTTGGGTGAAATACCGCCACGATGTCACACTCCTGTGTGACATTTCCTGGTGTTGGTATATGAACGTATCGGGTTAAGCCAGGGGCCGGCAATTTTTTTTAGCCATGTCCACAGTGCACTGTCCCTCAGAGCTTGTGGCGGGCTGGAGAGGCAGCATGGGGGGGGGGAGAAGAGGCGAGGGGGGCTAGTAGTCCTCCTCCCCACCCCCAGTGCTTACCTCCCAGGGGCTGCCACCATGGCCACCGCCACCACCACTGCCGCTTCTCGTGGGTAGACCAGTATAAAGTAAGCAGCACATAAGCGGCACACAAAACACTAAAAAACCATTCTACATTCTAAATCTTATATTAATAATCCAAAAATTGAGAGAGCTATGTACAAGAAGCCACAAACAGAAACTCATTAAAATTGTGCCCAAAAGGAAGATTCAGTCTTTAAAGGTTCCTTTAGCCAGGCTCTTGTAGATATCAACAAAGGTAAGTTGGATCAAACAGAGTGTCGGCGATGTTACGCTCAAGGGTTAGATATCAAGGAGGATAAGTTTGATCAAACGAGTGTCAGTGATGTTACGCACAAGAGTTAGACAGGGTGTGTTGCTTATGTGCTGCTTACTTTATACTGGTCTATTACGAGAATTGGCAGCATAGCTTCATTTCTTCAGAGCTTCTCGTAGGTAGGCAGAGAGATCTCGTCCACTCTGCTCTCTGTCCCACAGGGCGGTGGCGGAGGGAAGATGAGCAGTGTGAAAGGGCTGGCTCCAGAGAGGGGCTGCTTAAAATGGCGCTCAGCCAGCCCCCTTCCTCCTCTAGGCAGGGCGGGGAGAAGCCAGGAGGAGGGAGGGAGGAGCCGTGTGTGTGTGGAATGGAATGGCGCAGGGAAAAAAATGGCACAGCTCAAATGAACAGAATCTGTGGAATTTGTTTGATCTGGCGCGACCCCCGCTAATTGATTTACGATCCTCAATTAGCTCTTTACTGCCCGGCACACTTCTCCTGCCGCACGCTCTGCTCCGATCTCTCAGTCACGCCGTAGCAGAGATTACACAGCGGTGTAAAACTGTCATGTAGCTTGGCTTCCAGACAAACACACACAGTCCAGGTTTGTCTATTTACAGCTTTTATTCCAACATTTCTCAGGAATTTCCAGGACTATTTGCAGCCATGACAAAACTGCATCCTTTCCCCACAAAGTACCGAGTGGGACTGGCATACTCTTCCCAAGCTCCTCCCAAGCTTCCAAAATTGACGTCAGAATGGTGTGGCATCATGGGAAGAACTTAACCCGTTAAGTTCCAACCTCAACAGAATCCCCATGCCGATCCACGGACAGTCAGTACGCGGGCCAGATCCTGAAAGCAATTGGGCCTGATCCGGCCCGTGGACCTTAGTTTGCCGACCCCTGGTTTAAGCAGATAGGCAGATATGTAAAAGTTGATGGGTTGGGGATGTCGTGAAGCCAGCAGAGCAGGCATAGAGAAATACACACAGAAGCTTGTTTCTCCAGGAAACACAAGACAGGCATGGGCACTTGCATCAGCAGACACTAGACTGCTGAGTTAGGGTTCACTATCTAGTGAAGATGACTGAGATTTTTATCACTCTGAGCAGCAGACATGGCATTCTCTAGCAAAAGCGCTTCTGAGTGCAAAGAGTTGTTATCTGAAGCGGGAAATAATTTAAATCCCTCGCAGAGCACAGGCAAACCTTTGGGCATACTTAAAGAAGATCTCAGGATTGTGCCCAGTTAGTAAAGATACAGTCATGCAGTTCCTTAAAAGTACAGCTGGATACATTTTTAGAGCCTTCCATTAGGGCAAAGCATATAAATCAAGTCAGCCTGGAACAGGATAATGTTTAAGGGGGCCAACTCACTTCAATTTCACTGTCACCTGTCGAGGTTTGTCAGTCAAGTCACAAAGATCTCCGTTTCCGTAGTAGTGAGACACCATTCTGCCGGAAAGTCCCAAAATTAGAGCTTGGTCAGTTAAAACGTTTAGAGCGCAAGTCAACTCTCTACTTGGTACCTATGCAAGTATTACAATGCGCCCAAGCAAAAATCACGAAAAGGGCTGAATTTTGTGTGCTGCCTTCTGGAATTTGACGCTTGCACAATGTCCAACACTTGAAGGCATTTTTCTTCTGAGCTTGGAAATAACAAAGGAACTAAAAAATCAGTAAATCCCCCCCCCCCCCCGTTTTACCCTTACAACAAACTGTAAGGTAGATCTGGATGGGAAATAATGACCAGCCAAATGTTCACAAAGGGATCAGAATCTCTGTCTCCCAAGCGCAGGAGTGCGGAACATTTCTGGTTCCATGGGCCACGTTCTTTTTGGGATTTGCTTTGCAGGCCAAATTTGACAGGTGGGGGGGGGGCACGCGCCAATCAACCAACTCATGTCACAAATGGCAGGGGGCTGGGTGCTTTGAAGTTCCAGAGCTGGGACTTCAAACCAAATAGCAGGCAGCAAGACATTGCTAAAGGGCAGTTCCCCCCGCCTTGCTTTCAAAGGGGGGGGGGAGCCTTCCTGTTAGCTTTGCTGTCTGCTAAATTCCTACAGAGAGCCCTCTCACACACCTGGACCAAACAGGATTGCCATGGGGGGCAATCTCTAGCACTGGGTTTGGATGTGTGCAAGAACTCCCCACAGAGAGCTTGTGATGGCATCCAGACCAAGCAGAATCACCTTCCTGTTGCTGCGGCGTCTTTTTGTGTGTGTGGGTGGGGGGGGGGGCAGATGCTGTTTGAAACATCTTGTACTTCTCCTTTAAGTGTGTAGGCAGTGGTAGCAGGGGGGTGGAGAAGACTCGCCCCTCTACCCTGCTGCTGCCACTGGCTTGCTGGCTTAAAGGAGAAGCACCAGCTACTTCAAAAAGAGCTTTTGCACAGGGCTTTAATCCTCACTCAGAGGATGAGCAGAGAATAAATTCTGCCTTGGCTGTACAGTCTTGTTCCCTACTGGGAACAGGGTGAACAGCCAATGCAGGATTAAATCACATCCTCCCAAGCATAATAAAATAATAATACAGTGGTACCTCGCAAGACGAACGCCTCGCAAGACGGAAAACCCGCTAGACGAAAGGGTTTTCTGTTTTGGAGGCGCTTCGCAAGACGAATTTCCCTATGGGCTTGCTTCGCAAAACGACAGCCCATAGGGAAATATCCGGGACAGCGGGGAAGCGCAGCGCGTCTTCCCCACTGTCCTCGGACCTCCTCTGAAGCCGGGCGGTGGGGCGGGAACGCCTCCTCCCGCCGCCGCCGGGCTTCGGAACGATGCTCCGAAGCCGGGCGGCGGGGCGGGAACACCTTCTGAAGGCGGGCGGGGGGCGAAAGTCTTTGTCCCCCCTGCCTGCCTTCCCAGGGGCTTTTAAATCGCCCCGGACAGCAGAGAAGTCCTCCGCTGTCCCGGGGCGATTTTAAAATGCCGCCCGCCAGCATTTTAAGATCGCCCGGACAGCGGAGAAGTCCTCCGCTGTCCCGGGGTTTTTTAAAATGCTGGGGGTGGGAAGAAAAGCCCTTGTCCCCCCCCCCCAGCCTTCAGAAGAGGTCCGGGGACAGACTGTCCCCGGACCTGGTCTGAAGGCGATTTCCCTAGGAACGCATTAATTGATTTTCAATGCATTCCTATGGGAAACCGTGCATCGCAAGACGAAAAACTCGCAAGACGAAGAGACTTGCGGAACGAATTAATTTCATCTTGTGAGGCACCACTGTAATAATGTATCATTTGTACCCCGCCCATCTGGCTGGGTTTCCCCAGCCACTCTGGGTGGCTCCCAAAAGAATATTAATAACAATTTTAAAAGCGGTAAAATATCAAACATTAAAAACTTCTCTAAAGAGGGCTGCCTTCAGATGTCTTCTAAAAGTCAGACAGTTGTTTATTTCCTTGACATCTGATGGGAGGGTGTTCCACAGGGCGGGCACCACTACCAAGAAGGCCCTCTGCCAGCTTTAGGAACGGATGGAGTGCTCTGTAAAAAAATGGCATTGCGGCAGGGCTTCTTATGAAGTAGATAGGATCTCTCCTCACATCATTTTAGACCGGTTGGCCCAGTGAGGGGAAGTCTGGACTTTTAAAAAGAATGGGATGGATTCAAGATGCAGAGATTTTAATTTCAAGACTAAGGCTGGACACAGTGAGCATTGGTGACTTGGAAAACAATTCTGCTATATAACTGATTTTAAGGACAAGCTGCAAGCCCCATCTCTGAGGTTTCATCCAAAAACCAACTCAGGCATACTTCACTGTTTGCAGACCGTCGTCTTTGAGGTGATATGCTCTGGCCACGTTTTTTTGTGCCCACTGAAGGTGTTCCTCCTTGTTCCATGTGCCCACAACTATGGTCGTCTTGGCATTATCTTTATCCTGAAAGAGGACAACAATTCTCCTTGTTACTGAGATGAAAATGCTACACAGACCCCTTTTCTTCTTGCACGATCGCCTATTTTAAATGATTTATTCTTTGTCATGATTTCCGAGACTCAAATGGGTAAGATTTGTTTGATATGTGCTGAATCTGTATAATGGCAAGTGGCTGTATTATAAGAAGTGAACTCGGTTCACTCAAACTCATAAATCCTTCAAGAAGCAATATTCATGCTGTCAGGAAAGAAACACTGAAATAGCCTGAAAAATACTGCAAAAAAACCTTTTTTTTTAAAAAAATGTGATTTTGCAATTTTTGAGAAGACAGTGAATAAAAACATAACTCTTAGAGATGAAATTCACCTAACGGAGGCTTGTCCATAGGCACAATTGCTGATGGTTTTCTGTATAGAAGGGAACTTAAATTCACAGTCAGATAAAAGGTAAAGGGACCCCTGACCATTAGGTCCAGTTGTGGCCGACTCTGGGGTTGCGGTGCTCATCTTGCTTTATTGGCTGAGGGAGCCGCGTACAGCTTCCGGGTCATGTGGCCAGCATGACTAAGCCGCTTCTGGTGAACCAGAGCAGCGCACAGAAACGCAGTTTACCTTCCCACCGGAGCGGTACCTACTTATCTACTTGCACTTTGACGTGCTTCCAAACTGCTAGGCTGGCAGGAGCTGGGACCGAGCAACAGGAGCTCACCCCGTCGCGGGGATTCGAACTGCCGACCTTCTGATCGGCAAGCCCTAGGCTCTGCGGTTTAACCCACAGCGCCACCCCGTCCCTTTCAGTCAGATAGCCACAAATAAATAAGAGAACGTCCAGCAGAATCTTCTCCTGTCAAGTCCCATTAAAATGACTGGAAGCTGCGTGAGGGCACTTCTCCAGTTCCCATCCACAGAAAGCTGCCCTACGCACTTCAAGGCTCCAGATGGAAGTCTTTTCACGCTAGAGTTGGAGACGTTGGGGACCTTCTGTTTGCACAGTATGTGATCTATTACTGAGCTACAGCCCTTCTCCAGAGCTGCTTAATAAATAATAATAATAATAATAATAATAATAATAATAATAATAATAATAATAATTTATTTGTACCCTGCCCATCTGGCTGGGTTTCCCCAGCCACTCTGGGTGGCTTCCAACAATGATTAAAAATACATTAAAATGTCACACATGAAAAACTTCCCTGAACACAACTTCCTTCTGCACAGCATGAGACCATTGCAGGGTCAGAGCTAGAACAGGTTCAGTGGCACAGGGCAGTTTCCCTTGTTCATGTGATGGGGAAACTTTCATTACAGTCATACCTCGGGTTACAGACGCTTCAGGTTGTGCGTTTTCGGGTTGTGCACTACGCCGAAGCCGGAAGTACCGGAACAGGTTACTTCCGGGTTTCGGCGCTTGCATATGCGCAGAAGCACTAAATTGCGCTTTTCACATGCGCAGAGGCGCCGAATCGTGACCCGCACGTGTGTACACGTGGCGCTGCAGGTTGTAAACGTGTCTCCCACACGGATCACGTTCACAACCCGAGCATCCACTGTATTTCTTGGACTACGGAAGAAACATGCAGGAAAGTGATGGATTGAAGAGGAAGAGGAAGATGGGTGAGAGGCAGGACAGAGAGGAGGATCTCCTAGGGAGGGAGACTGGGGGAAGAGGGGGAAGCTCCCAGGTGAGAGCTAGGAGGGTTCACGCTTCTGCATGTGGAATAAAGGTTAAGATTAAATTTTCAGAGTGGACTCTGCAATTTCCTTTTGTTCTTCTCTTCATTTCCTTCCTTTCTTTATTCTTCTTTTTTTCTTTTCTAGATTAGTGTGATTTTTATTTTATGTTGAAAACTATTAAGAAAAATTGATTTTAAAAAGGAATGGGGAAACTTTCCAGCCCAGTGGGCCATATCTTTATGTCTCCCCCACTTCAAATGTTGGCAGGTGGGTGGGACGACCACCTGTCAATCACCTGAAGTCACAACACTGTCATGTGACAGAGACCTTTCAAAGTCCCTTGCACAATGCTTTCTAAGCGCTGACCACCAGCTGGTTGGAAGCACTGTGCAAAGCACCTTGCAACTAGGGCTGGGCGATATATCGTCCAAAATTGGTTCAAAGTCCGTATCGTGATATCGGTTTCATAATTTTGACCTGGCAATATATTGCGAATCATGATGTGTGTGTGTGAACGCAAAAATCACAATGTGGGAAAAACCGTGAATCCAGCCAATGTCTCTACATAGCTCCATACGTATTTCAGACATTGCAAAATATCAGTACACAGTGGTACCCCCGGTTGCGGACGGGATCAGTTTCGGAGCTCCAGTCAGATCCTGAGGTTTCCGCAACCGGAGGGACCGCTTCTGCACACAGTAGAGCACTTCTGGGTTTGCCGCTTACGTATCCCGAAGTTTACATAAGCAGAGGGATACGTAAGTGGAGGTACGACTGTATTGCGATGTTTAGTTGGTGATATATTGCGATGTTGAAAACCAGATATTGCCCAGTCCTACTTGCAATGCATTCAGATCAAAATGATCAGACAACAGCAAAGCTTGCTAGGTTTATCGAGGGTGCAATGAGATTAAGGGCCACTATCTGAACGATAATCTTGGTCATTTGATTGTCCTTTTTACCCATCGTTGTCTTTTTAATTGTATATATTGCTTGTTTTATGTTGCTATGGCCGTTGGCTAATGCGAATAAAGTTTATCTACTTGCAATGCATGCACTCAGCGCTTCCCAAATGCCAAACACATCCAGCTAGCGGTTGAGCACTTGGGAAAAGACTGTGCGGTGAGGCTTGGCAGGCAACCCTTTTTAGCCCAGCCCTGCTTTCCCTTGCCCTCAGGTGCAAGGTAGGTGGGCATGGGTCTGCCTAAAATGTCCTGGTGGGCTGCAAGTTCCCCAAACCCCTTGCACAGCACCCTAATAAAACACAGCAGCAGTAGCAAAGGCACCAATGAATTTTACTAACTCTGCAGCCCTGCTTTCAAGAACTTTCCTGTGCAGCAGCAAATTTGATGTTAAAAAGCTGTATGTGGCCACCTAGCGGCAGAACCTTCCAATGGCTGTTTCTACGTACCTTGTGATACTGATGCACATACTTGCCATAGCAGAATTCATACCTCCACCAGCCAACACCCTAGGAAGAAGAGAAGGCAATAATACTCAAGCAATCCAAGCTGCTTCCAGCAAGCACGACACCCATCAGGTTTTTTAAAAAAGCAAACACAACTCAATGTATGTTTCTAACCCTCAGATCGCCATAGAAAGGCTAGATATAACATGAGAGCACTGCTAGGAGTTCTGAGACTGGGGTGGGGAGCAGGTACACTTCCAGGGTCCAAGCTGAGACCCACTCTCTTTACTGCTCTGCTTTGCTTAACATTTGTAGGAAGACGAAATACAGAAGTTAACATGACTGGGGTTCTGGGTGGAATCAAGAGAAATAATGGGAGGGAGAAGGCAAAATACACGTGTGAAGTCGAGCCCAGCGCATAGAATTGATTCCTCACCCCATGAAAGCAGTAAGACCCGCTAAGGAACTCTTTTATGAGCTGATCGTCGGTCAGTTTGGAAATGTGTGTCGTTCCAACCGTTAACAGATGTGGCGTTCCGACGGCAACTGGCTTGTGGAAGGAGGAAAACTTCTCTTCCTTTGCTGAATTCACTTCTTCCTGAAATTAAAATATGTGCAGATTTAGATGGTACTGGGCATTTGATTTTTAGAGAGGATAGCCCTCTTAGTCTCTTACAGAACACAAAGAAAGAGACACATTCTATGTTAAGGATTAACAGATGTATTGTGATGTGCACTAATGTGCACATTGTCAAAGGCAGGCTGAATACTGCAGGCTCACTGACCCTCAGTTGGCAGATTCACACGTTTCACACATATCACACAGGTAGGGGGGGAGGCAGGGACACGGGTGGCGCTGTGGGTTAAACCACAGAGTCTAGGGCCTGCCGATCAGAAGGTTGGCGGTTCGAATCCCCGCGATGGGGTGAGCTCCCATTGTTCGGTCCCTGCTCCTGCCCACCTAGCAGTTTGAAAGCATGTCAAAGTGCAAGTAGATAAATAGGAACTGCTCCGGTGGGAAGGTAAACAGCGTTTCCATGCACTGCTCTGTTTCGCCAGAAGCAGCTTAGTCATGCTGGCCACATGACCTGGAAGCTGTACCCCGGCTCCCTTGGCCAATAAAGCGAGATGAGCGCCGCACCCCAGAGTCGGCCACGACTGGACCTAATGGTCAGGGGTCCCTTTACCTTTAAGGGGAGGGGGAGGTAACACAGTGTGGCCAAAAAGCCACAACCATGTGAGACGTGTGGCTTGTGAGACTTCTAAACCAATCTCAAATGTACGTGAGAAAAGAACAGCAGCCTTAAACTGTTGCAGTAGCTGGTGATCACACAATTCTTCTAGCTTTAATGGACTGATTTAATATCTGCAGCTTGAAAGACACTACTGGTTCCTGAATGAGGTTAAGATAGTCAGAGCAGAACTGGGCAACCTGTTTGGCGTGGGGGCAGGGAGAGAGAGATAAAGCAGGTCACCGCTTTTGGGCCACTGAAATCCCAGCATGAATTTTGTGTAGCAGAATTCCCCAGCAAAAGTCAAGCCTTGCCATCCAGAAAGGGTCGATTAATAGCAGGATTTTCCACACTTGTGCCATCAGCAACATGTCTCTGGGCTCCTACCTCCTTGCCTCTTCTATAAGGCGGCTTCATCATTTCTTGCTGCTGTTGGTGCTCCTGCTCCAGCTGCTCCAGTTTTTGCAAGTTGTGGGGCTTAAGTGGGGCTCCTGGCAGCGACTGGCAAAATATGTCATTCACGGGGGACGCTCTGAACCTGTGCAAACAACAGCGAACTTTTATCATGGGGTGGTTCACGCACAGCCCCTGCATGAAAGGTTTTGTGGCCCCAATATAGCATATACAAAAAAAAAATAAAATCAAAACTGTTTTAAAAAAGAAATTTAACTGATCCACCATTGTGGTGCCATTATGCTAAAAGGCTCTGTGCCTGCAAGGTCCCACCACAAGTTTTTCCAAAAAATAAATAAATCTAAAAGATCATTTTTACTTCCTGGTTCACACTAATATTAGAAAGCTCATATCTACACCAGGTTTCTGGGGACAGAATTACACATTACACCAAACAGAGGGTTGCCACTGTAAACAGAACCCCATGTCAAGTTTTTTCCCTCTCTCTCATTATAGGTACGACCTCTTGGGTCATAATGTCAACACCCTGTGTATTTTTCTGTACTTGCACCAAGGATGTGGAACTGAGGCAAAGAAGCACAGCAGGTGAATATATTGCAATGCTGATGGGTTATCCAACATTTTTACAGGGGAAGAGATAATCTGATACAGAAATGCCTCTTCTGGTAGCCAGCCTGTCTCAGGTAAAATAACTCACTTAATGTCACACTAGAACATGGTTTAGTTCAATAATACAAGATAGGATGAGCTAAGAGAGTCATGGACCCATACGTTAACCTCTGCCTTAGCCGTATTTACTTTTGACTTCTCTTTGATTTTGTGTAAATCAGGAATTGTGCCTTATAACAGACAGTGGTCATTTTCAGAACAAGCCAAGTTCCAACAGAGGCTTCTGAAGTTGGCTGATTGCATTAATCGGAGTTGGCTATAAATCAAAATCCCTGTCTTGTACACAAAACGCAAGCAGAGATTCAGTGTAAATGAATAAAATTGCAGTTGCAGGACTTGCCCCAGCTGCACAGGAGGAGGAGGAGGGAGTGTATGAGTCCAAGGTTTGTTCCAGCCTCTGCATGATTTAGCAAGATGTACAAATTTGTGTGACGTTCAGCCTGGAACCTCCCTTAGGTTAACAGATGAAAGTTCTGTGAGGAGAGTGAATGAGAGGGAACTCTTCAGGAAATATTGTTCCAGGTGGCTACTAGAAGGCCTGACCTGGCCTGAATTCCTTACCTGTATTTAGGATGACTGCATAAGAGAGGGGTCAAAATGACCACTTCGTATTCACATGTAGTAACTTCAGCCACTGAAAGGATTTCATGCTTGGCTTCAGGATGGCAGACATACATGACTGAACTTGATCTGGGCAGGTTTTGCCTCAGGGTGCAAGGTGTGCCATTTCCCATCCCAATGGGATAATATGGGGTCATCTGCCCTTCTATATTTTTCATAGGAATCTATATTAGCAAAATAAAATACGGAAAATGAAAGTATTACTTTGGGCAGCTACTCAGTTTGCTTAAATGCAAATTCTTCTTTAGCATGTCTACTTTGCATTCGGTGGATTTTCTGCTCTGCAGCCGTGGTAGAAACTATCTTGAAGGGGGGGGGGGGAACAAAAGACAACCTAATTTGGCAATGCAGTGTATAGCATCAGGACTAACAAAAACAGTCGCTTTCCCTTAATAAAAACAGACTTGAATCAAACAATATTATCTGCAAGAAAAGGAAGAACACATCAACTTCAAAAAGAGAGAGGGAGCTTCAACAATCTAGATCAGCCTTTTCTGGGGCTGATGAGGAGCTTCAGACCCAAACATCTGAATGGCATTAGCTTGCTGAAGGCTGATCTAGATACAGATATGAATTAAACTGATCATGGAGCAGGAGAGCAAAAGCAACCTTTTCCTACTTGCCTCTTTTGCGCTGTCTTTCTCATTTTCCTTCTCTTCTTGCTCTGGAATACATTGCAAGCAGGACAAGCATCACATTTTAGTCACAGTTTGCTATATAGAAACCAATACAGAGCCAGGAAGCAAATCTGCTGAAACAAAGATTCTGTCTCTCAACAGACCTTTCACTCTCTGGATATAAATCTGACTTAAGAATCCAGTATTGACTGACAGATTCGACACTGCCATTCAAATATAAGCTACATGCCAGCCTGTGAATACTGAACAGCATGAATGAAGAAGGGGGACATTTTCAGGCAAGATTTAAAGGAGGGCCTGGTTTCTCTATGTTGGGGTTATTTTCAGTTTCAGACGGTAGGAAAATAGCCCAGTGTTTGAAGTGCCATGACCTGTGCAGATATAACAGAATAATTTCTTGCTCAATCCCTATAAACCCAGCGGCAAGCGGAACTGCACCCAATTGCACCTAAGCTGCCTTTGAACTTGACTCACATGAATGGCTTGGACAAAATGTTTGACCATGCTCTATAATGGGGGGAGGGGGATAGAAAGCACACATAGGTCAAATCTGTGTAGTCTTAAATCCCAAAAAGTGAGAGCTGAGCATTGCATGTGTTATGTGTGCTTAGGCTCTTCTCAAACTTCACACTGAATGTTTGGATGGTGCTGATTGTTGGTGAGCAGTGGCATAAATTACACAGTGCTTTCCCTAGTGAGTTGAGTGAATGGATGGGATCTTCTTCCTGACCACTGACATTTAAAAGCAAAATAACAAACCTGGATCAAGTATCGGGCTCTTGTGTAGCATGTTCCCAAGAAAGTATTCTTGAATATTTATTTTCTACACAAAAAAGAGAAAAGACATACATCTTCACTTTTTTGTTTTACAACAACCGTTTCTCCTCCAATGCTTCAATCGTCATGATAACAAAACAATAAAAACGTCAGTTTTAAGCTTTATTTTACCCTTGAGGACCAAAGTTTTAATGAGACATACCTGCCCAGTTTCCTTCTCTTCATGATACTGACGAATATGTTTGCCATGACAAACTTCATAAGTCCAATAGGATTCAATCTAAAGAGATATATATTTGGCATTAACTGGCACACACAGCACAGGCAAATCTATTTTTTTAAAAAAACAAAGCAGCAGCCCAAGTGAAATGACAATCATGAAAGGTGATTATTTATTATAGCTTCACAGCAAAAGCATTTAGGTTTTTCCCACATTTTTGGGGTCTTAATATATACAAAAGGTGATGTCACCATTGTTTTAATGTAACGAAGGAAGTCTTTATGTAAGGGAAATGTCAACCAACAGTAGTTGTCAAAGTCAACAACCACGGAACGAGCTTCAGTGCAATGTCTTTAATGTTCCCACTGCAACCTGTGGATCAAGCAGAGAGCTGAAACCAACTCCAGCCCTTCCTATATAAACTTTGGGCTCCATTAAGTTGCATTATGAACAGTGGCCTTGCTACTTCAGACCACGCAGGAAGTCTTTTAGAGAATCCTTGGTTACTAACGGTACTGAAGGCTGTTCTTGCGATAAGGGAACACGTCAACAAAATGGATGGGTAAGAATATTTAGATTTGCAGCCTGCCCTCCCTTCAAGGACTCAGGACATGTTGAAATGTGTTGCGTTTCCATAGCAAGCAAATGAAAAGAGAAAGGAAAAAGTAGCTGCAAGATGTAATCGGAGACTCTATTTGAGAGGCAAACTTCTCAGGCATTTAAGGAATTCACTCCAGGTTAGCCCTTGGTTCTTGAGCTCAGGTTGGTGGGATACAGCGTCCCATGGCTGCTTAACAAGGTGGCCTAATGGAACTGTGCTCTTTCAGTCCCAAAGGGCACAGGCAGACACGCTGCACACCACATTTTCCACCCTGTATTCATTCGGTTAACAGGCATCAGTTGGAATTATTCAAAAACAATAATTTCCATTTTAAAGTCACAATTGTGTACATGGTTGGGTATCCATAATGCCCACTGACTTGCAGGAAAATTTGGCGCCAGAAAGAAACAGCAATGTGTCTGTGTGGTGCTGGTGGGTTTACTGGAAATAAAACATGAGCTTCTACCGAGCTTATCCACTCTATAGCGTATAGAGTGATGTCAGGATCTGCAGCCTTTTGCCTCAAATTCAAAGTGGACATACCCTGTAAGAGCAGCTGCTTTGTTTAAAGAGAGGCTCCAACAATTCCGCAGGGCTGGGCCCTTTGTAGTCCTTTTCTTCCTCCTAAAACGGGAACAGCTGGATGTCACTATTACATGGAGGGACACAGAGCTAGGTACATTCATTTATTTTTGCAAGTTCCTTAAAAAACTGACATATACGACCCAGAACACAAAGGCTATAATCCCCAAATAGTTTATATATTTATGGTTTCTAGTCAGTAATTACTTGTTGTCAACACCATATACTTAAATGTCCCATTTGGTTTTCTTTAAGGTCTGGAAAAGAAACCACACAGGCCAAGATCCACAGAAATATAGAAGTAGTTCTATGGACCCAAGAGGAATTTATGCTTCTCATCATTGCATAAAACTGCTTTTGGAATCAAGGGGAATTTCTGCTGCAACATATTCTACTAAGCTACCACAAGCCACTTGCATAAATCTAAGTACTGTACTTTTCCGTGTATAAGACGATGTTTTTTTAAATTAAAAAATTATGTTAAAAATTGGGGGTTGTCTTATAAACGGTTAGCGCATGGGGGGACGTGGGATTGGTTGCTGCCGCAAGCCAGAGATTGTCAGCAGCTATTGGGCGTGTTATTGGTGGCTGCTGCAATGGCTAGTGTTGATTGGCTCTTGCTGCGGCAATTGGGCGGGTGTTTGGCGGCTTCTGCTGCTGAGTGGACAGGCAACAGGTGGCTTTTGCAATGAGTGTGAGTGGCAGCGAAGGTCAGACGGGTAAGAGATCTACGTCAACCCCCCCCCAAAAAAAGCTCAGCAATCTCCCCTCATTTTCTTAATTTGGAATCCCCTCTTATAGGGGGCGTTTTATACATGGGGTATGTTATACACGGAAAAATACAGTAGCTCTTTCGATTCTGCTGCTTTATTGTTGATGTGAATGTGTCCTCTCTGCTCTCTCACACATATATAATTTTTGTGTGTGTGTGTGTGTGTAAACAGAAAAGATGTTCAAATTCATTAACTTATTGTTTATGTGCCAGAATTTCTGGAACGACACTGTTTTATAGTGGCTTGCAGAGTAGTAACACATCTAAGACTATCTTTTTGTGCTTAAGGCCATAAGATAAAATAATACCATTAAGTATATTCTAGATAAACATTTATCTTTATATGAATTCCAATGCACGTGTATGCATAATTAAATCTGTATCCTGCCTAAGTGAACATCTGCTCCAAGCAATTTACAAAACCACAACTCATCCCCCCCACCCACAGCCAGGCAAATACAAGACAGCAACTAACATATAAACATCAATTTAATACTCCCAATAATTCAGCTTGGGATTAATAATAATAATAATAATAATAATAATCTATGCATATATACTCCGCCTTTCCCTCTTAATTAGACTCAGGGTGTCTTACAGATAAAAACAAGAATTGCTAAAAACTTTTTAAAAAAACGAATAAAAACCCATCAACATTGATAGGAATAAAACTACATACATATATACAATCTATTTAAAATATACAAGCACAGTGGTACCTCGGGTTACAAACGCTTCTGGTTACAAACTCCGCTAACCCAGAAGTTGCGCCTCGGGTTGAGAACTTTGCCCCAGGATGAGAACAGAAATCGTGCACTGGCGGCATGGCGGCAGTGGGAGGCCCCATTAGTGAAAGCACGCCTCCGGTTAAGAACAGTTTCGGTTAAGAACGGACCTCCGGAACGAATTAAGTTTGTAACCCAAGGTATCACTGTAATTAAAAGTAGTCCTCAACCTAAAGCTGTTGTTGCAGACCCGGGTAATCTGTGGCGTAGGATTGCTTATGCCCACCTCTGGCCACCCATTGGCTTTGCCAGCCTGGCGTGATCCACCTGAATAACCTCTTGTTTGGACTATTACAACATGCTCTGCATGGAATTGCCCTCAAATATGGTCCAGAGGTTGCTGGTATTGCAGAATGCTGCTGCCAGGAGCAATGAGGATGGAACATATTGCTCCAATCATGGGATTTCTAAGCCACTAGACCAATTCAAGGTATTTGCACTGGTGTATAATGTCCTAAATGACCTAGGAACCCAAGCACTTGAAGGAGCCCCCAAGCTACGTGATAAGTTCTTCCGGGGGATTACCTGCTTGTGCTGCTGCTGCTGAGAGAGACCTGTGGGGTGGTGAGGTGAGGCAGGGCTTCCCTTTAGGGAACTCCCTGCTGACTAAGATTACAGTTGTGGCACTTAGACACCACCTTAAAACAGTTTTATTTTGCCAGGCATTTAATGGTTAATTGCCGCACTGCTGCCGAGAGTCTGTTTGCTGCTACTGCTATAAAGTGGTTATTAATTGGCTGCAATTTTAATTGTATTATGAGTCTTTGCAATTTGTATGGTTTTAAGGTTAGCTTTTACTTATCCTGAGCTTCAAGGAAGAAGAAGGCAAGGCACAAGAACAATAAGGAAATCAATGAAAAATAATTCAGACTAACCCACTGGGAGCCTCCTTAAAAAGTAAAGCAGTTCTATCTGGACTGACTGTTCCAAAGCTATTGGTCTGGGCTCCCACAGACTGCTTTTGAAGGAGGAATCTGCTCAAGCTTATACTCAAATTCAACGTATCTATGCATCAACACCAACTGAACTGTCCAATGTCTCCTTGCTCTGACCATGACTCCAAAAGGATATGTTAGAGATCCTATTGTTCAAGGTGTTCCAAGGGGCATTAAAAATGAAGTTTCCATTCAAAGTCAGGCAAAAATTCATTTGCCTGTTATGTCACAGCTAATTGCGCTCGCTCTCTTGACAAACACACACACTGAAGGTTTTTTGGTTAACACGTTGTGTTTTTAATGTATTTAACACATCCTAAATATTTTATAGAAAGGTGATGGTATGTTTTATTCATAAATTTAGGCTGTAATCCCACACATTTTTATCTGGGCGTATGGGGCTTTCTTCTGAGTAGATATGCATAGGAATATTCTGTTAGTTGCTGTAGAAACTCCTGCTTTAAAAGAGAGAGAGATAAGACACAGAACTTACCTCATTTCCGCTGGCTAACATCGGAAGAATACACTTATATTTTTCTTTTTCTGAAGTTGTCATAATGATGTAATGATCTTCTTTATACAAAACCCCAGCAGTGGGCTTAAAAAGAAAGAAAAAGGTGGAAATGCCTCAAATGTAAGCAAATATTAAAATGTAGTCTTAAATGGGTCTGCTGACTAGTTACTAAAATAGTATTTCAATACCATCTGTGTTTACTGCTTGTGGCCACAGGCCACTGCATTAAAATGCCTATTAGCCCAGACATCAAACATAGATAAATATACGCATCATTTAAAATTCAACCTTAGCACTTTCTGTGTTACTCGTAGAATTAGCTTGCTCAAGTCACCTTTACAAAGCACTGAGATATGGTTCAAGAGTCTTTGAACTTGTGTAACGTCACTGCCACCAGCTTACCAAGCAGTCTTTTGAGCAATGAAATGTTGAGGGACTTCTAGAAAGTTGTCCCTCTTCGTTACTAGAAGACACAAGGTGCAGCTTTTTCTTATCAGAGAAGAGAGCTGTCCTAGAAGTTCCACCCGCAATGTTCACAAGGGCAGAGTTATTTGTGTAGTAAACCTGCTTGAATAATAACTTAACCTGCTTCACTCAATTCAGCAGTCTTCATATCTTGTAGGCTGTCAGCGTAAGAACATGGAAGGGACATGGAAGCTGCTTTATAACAAATCAGGCCGTTGGTCCAGTACGGCCTGCCATTATGATTTTTCATGTAGTGGCTATGTAGAATGCTGTTAATCTCCATGCAGTTTTAATCATTTCCCTCCTTACAAACATTAATGATTTAATTGCTGTACACCATCTTGTAAATTCCCCCTTTAGCACATCAACAACGCTGCTAATTTTCCAATGCATTAAGATCTTTCCCCTCTTTCAGCTGTTCATAGCTTCTACACAATCAATACAATACTGATGGTGTTATCTTCTCCCTCTGCCCTACACTTAAGCGATGCCCATTCTTGCCACAGTCAAGGCCTCTTTTTAAAAATTCACTCTTCAAAATTCCTTCAATATTCCTTTGCAGAAAGGGCTACCTGTAACTCAAAAATGGCCAAAAATTAAACTGTCTGAGCATGTAGTCACCAGTACTTATTGGTAAGGGATGAGAAGACATTATTAGTCACTTTTCTCCAGAAAGGTGAACTCAGAATGATTTACAAGAACAAAATATTGGGCAGTCAACTTTTACTTCTTAATAGGAACCCCTGTGGACTACTCATATATTTTAAGTGATCAAAACTAAGAGTAAATATATACTCAACCTGTCATGACAATTACAGCATATCTGATCTGCATTAAGCAGTCTTAGGCATGCATTCTTGCTTAATAGCAAAAGAAATGCCCTGAGAGTACATGTAGTTGAGCAATCCTTGGAAGAAACACAGCTGCGTGTTCACTAGAGATTGGCTAGTGGCTCCACCAGTAGACCACAATCTATCTCCTCCCAACCCAAATAACCAGATGGAGCCATCCAATTCAGGGCTAAAATAGTCCAGTGTAGCAGATGCTGAAGGACAAGCATTCTCGGTCTGCTCTCAATGACAGCAGTCTCTCCATAAGAGCATCCTGCAGGATCACATCAAAGGTTCATGAGAATCAGCACCATGTTCCAAACAGTGGCCAATCACTTGTATCTAGGGAGCTCACAAACAGGACAGGAAGATGACAGCACCCTCGATCCTGCCTGCCCCTCACCATCTCCTGGAAGGCTCCATCTTGGTTATCACATGTAACAGCTGTTGACAGACTTACCATCTGCCATAAAAACCATTGGTGTCCATATGGGTCCATCAAGGGAAACAACGGATTCAAAAAGCCACAGCAAAGTTATTTATAAGGGTCAACTGAAACATCACTAATTAGGGAGCAAGTTTTTGAGTTCTCCTGGATTCCTTCTGTGCCTGAAGAACACTAAAGCCTGCTCATTGATTTGTGATGTCCCCTCAAAATCAACCCCACCACAATTGCTTTCTTTAAAGATGGGTGTGCAGAAGATAGAATACAGCCTAATGATTGATCTCTGGGTAACCCGCAGCAATCATTACTCGCAATGATAGTTACGAAAAGTACTCTCTTCCCATAAGTTATACTACTGCCAAGGAAGAAAGAAAGACAACCTTGAGGGTGAACAAAAATTGATTTTTTTTGTGTGTGTGGAAGGGCTGCAAGCTCAAGGTTATTTCATTCTGAGGATGTGTCTTTTGCCCCACCATTGCTGGATCTCAGGGTCATGAGTAAAAAGAAAAGACAAAACCCTGCATTGCCGTCTTCAAATACCTTAAGGGCCTTCACGTAGAAGAGGCAGCAAACTCGTTTTTGTTTTTTCTTTCCCTGCCTCCAAGAAAGGAGACTTTAAATGAGGAAGCTCTTTTCATTCCTCTGCCTCACAGTAGGGGTTCTGGATACTCTTGGAGACGAGCTGTTGAAATCATGAGATCACCTATTCCTAAAGAGTCATTTTACGTTATGGCACCATTTTTTACATTAGAGTGCAAACACTTATAAAGTTCTCTGAAGTTTTCTTTGGCCTATTTTTATATTAAAACAGAAACCAACCAAACCCTGCACCCTCACATCTGAGTAATGTTGAAATGTCATATTTTAATATTTTAATGTTTCAGTATCTTAATGTTGTATTTTAATCTTGTTTTTAAGTTGCATTCATTCAACTTGTTTTTATTATTGCTTGCTAGCCGCCCTGAACCCGGCCTTGGCTGGGGAGAGTGGGGTATAAATAAAAATTCTTATTATTATTATAGCAGCTGTTTCTCGGCTAAATACAAGCAAAGTGCCGTGGAAATTGCATTACCCCGGCCGGGTAGAAGCTCTTCGGCAGCGGAACGGCCAACCTAGGGCGGGGGTGGACTCTCCTTTCTGGGGGTTTTAAAGCAGAGATCATGGGTGCTTTAGCTGATATTCCTGAATTGCAGGGGGTTGGACTAGATGACCCCAAGGGAACCCTTCCCGCTCCACGGTGCTGTGAGGCAGCTCCCTCCGGCCTGGACCCCTGGACCCGGCCTCTTCCCCGCCCCCCCGTCCTCATCGCCGCCTGCCCCTCCTTCCCTCCCCTCAGGCCGGTCACCTACCAGGGTGAATTCGACGCCCGGCCAGTTCACTCGGAAAGGGACGTCGTCGCTGAACTGAGGGAGCGACCTTCCTCCGGCCCCGGCCGCCGCCTTCGCCCCCAGCATGGTTACCGCCCCCAGCAGCAGCAGCGCCGCCGCCGGCCCCCGACACCGCCGCTTCCCTCGCCGCTCCATCGTGTGGCGGAGCCCGGCGCGGGCGACAGGCGCCCCCACAGGCACCAAACATCGGACGCCCAGAGAAGCCGGCCACGTCTACTTCCGGAAGGCTGGGTGAAAGTCTGCGTCACTTCCGGGCTCTTTCAAACCCAACGCACGGACAAACGGCCGTCTCGCAGGCCGCTCTGTCCGCGCCTCTCTATGGCGCGCAGAGGCCCGCCGCGTCGGTTTTAATCCAATCGTAAAAAATGTAGAGGCGCCCACCAGTCGCAGCAGTCAAGACTGTTAAGCGCAGATGTGAGGAAAACCACTGGCACCTCGTATCCGTTTGTCGCCCGTCATGTTTGCTGGGACTGCTGGGATTTGTAGTTTAAGCCGCAGGTTACCCGCATGCGCTGTAAAGAATTTTTTAAAAAACAACACGGAACCTCACATTGCCATGTGTTTGTGCCACTCTTTACATTTAGTTTCTCTATGCACTTCATCGGAACGTTCCAATTGGAAGCCCGCATTGTCACTACGGCCGGTTTTGGCCACGCCCTCCCGTTCTTAAAGGAAAAGAGACGGGGAGGAAAAAAAATAGCTGGATCAACATCCGGGGCAGGCTCGGCAAGCGCGTTGCCTGGGGATACGGCGCGAGGTAAAAGACCGAGGAGCGGGCGGGGGAGTGGAACGGAGGCGAGCAAAGCATTCGACCCTTCCCTCGCCTCCGCCCGTCTTCGGCTCATTCCGGAAAATTTCGCGAAGGTTAGTTTTCCCGCCTTTTTTTTCCTCCGGCGACGGACGTCGTTCGGCCGTTCGGCGCTGTTTTGTGTGGAGCGGCCACATTCCCGCCGGAGCATGCGCAGTGCGTTCCCAGCCCGTGAGGGAAATGCTCAGTTTGTGAGGCGGTGGAGCGAAGCAGCCGCATATTTTTACGTGGTTCTGTTTGTCACATAAAAATACCAAGCCGACTTACAAGCACACGTAAAAAAGACAAATACAACAAAAGCCGGAAATTAAAACAAGACGTCAGTTGACCGTTGTGGGGAGGATGCATATTCTTAGTTGTCTGCACAGGCCTCCTCAGGATTTTCAGAATTCGCCTTCTGAATCCGTCTTGGCAAAGTATTCCCCCAAAACTGGGTTGGTGGCATTTTATGAAGGGGGTAGGAAAACCCCGAGCGCAGGAAACGAGGCTCCCAAAGAGCCTCTCCGTTTTGTCAGGATGCAAAAACACATTTTATGGGCCTTCACCCAGCCAGGCCAGGCGAGATTTCACAGCTCCTTCTCCACAAAATGTTTCAGCTCAAGGCCAGTCTTTTGTGCCTTTGAGAAGTGATGAGTAAACACCCGTTTCCTGCTTGAGGATTTTTATTTTTTAAAAATAAATGTTTCCAGCCCTCTCTTGCAAGGTGGTTGGGTTGATGTAAGTTGCGCTTAACTTATTAAAGTACGTACACAATCTTCTTGCACAATGAGGTTTAAGCCAATTCAAGCATTTCGTGTTGTGGATCTTATTTTGCATGGTGTTGATGTATTTCCCCTTGGAAGAACGTACAAATCGCCTTGCCATGAAAAGAAAAGATTACAAGGGATCATGTATGTCTTGAATTCCTTCCCTTCTGGTTGTTTCACAGCGTTTTGTGGAAGGGAATAGCGTTCCCATATAAGTGGAACTTGGCTGCTTCCCTAGAAAGGCAGATTTGGGGGTCTTGCGGCAGGTCAGCATGATGGTGCATAGCTTGCACAGGAGCAGAAATGTCTGCTTTTCCCTCTTTCCTGTCAGGGTGAAGTATGGCAAGCAGCAGGTTAGCCCGTTCCTGCAGACTCAATTATTTCCCCCCTTAAGCAGAATCCTGGATGGAAGACATGCGGCCACAAAAGTCCAAAAGAAGCCAAGGGAGATGCAAATGTATGCAATCGTACCCTGTGAATTGGCTCAGCTATAATTAGGGGCATATTATATCGGCTGGATTTCCCATCTGACCATCTGTGCACAGTAATTCAATCAAACGTTTAATATCTCCGCTCATGCAATCTTTTCTGTGCTTTATTTCAGATTCCCTGGAGGTTGCCTGTGACTGTTGAAGGTGACATATGTTAACTTAACATTTGTGTGTGTCAAAGCAGGTAGGGACTCTTTTCTTACAACTCGATTCTTTAACAGAAGAGAAAGAAATACCCTGTGCTTGATATGTTAGGTCTGCTGTTCTTCTGAGACATATAATAAAAATTGCTGCTCCCATAGTGTGTCTTGTAAGTTTTATAGTGATCTAAGGCTGTGGATAGGAATTCAGTTGCTTCTGAACTATACTGTGTGTGATAAAAATAATATACCATGCATTGTGATTCTGGATACATGAAAATACAATGCACCTGATTCAAATCATGTTTATTGAGATGCAGACCCCCCTTGATTTCAGGGGGAATGACTGACATGGAAGAGTGTTTTAGGACTGACCACTTAGGACGTTTTTCATGTGACATTCTGTGCTTGCGTCCAATTGCTAATGGTGCATTTAGATAATCACTTTTTATGGGAGCCTCACTGAAGATTAAACTTGGCTATTTAATTCTTGACTGCTGTAGAATGTGAGAAATCAGCTCAAAAGTATTGCAAATTGAAATGGCATCAGAGAATATGAAAGTTCTGTCTCTGATGCCAAGGTCTGTGATGGCTCATTCACACAAGCATGGAAGCTCATTGAGTCATTTCTTCTGTATCTGATTCATGGAAACACTCTTTGGAGCTGATCCAAACACCTATAATCAGTGCACCTAATGAAATTTTTTATCCCACCCCTTTTGAACAGGAGACCCCCGCACCATACCACAAACTGCTTTTAAAACTCCTTCAGCTAGGGAAAAAAATAACAGTAGCATGGTGTTTGCTACTTTAGAAGCTTCTTAGGATACATACTGCTGGTTTAATTGTTTGCTGGACCATGGTCAAAGATACTGTATTAGGATAAAGTCCTCATCTTATAGAAATCAGTGGTAAAATCCCATTGATTTAAGTGGAAGAGATTGTAGCCTTAGTGGGTAAAGACTAACCTATAATACCTTCTTGTGTAAATGCTTTTATAATGACTGGAGTGGTTATCTGCCATCATCCTTACATAATCTGTAAGCAATTTTTTTCATGTAGTTTGAAGAAGCCATTTATGGTCTGTAGTAAGATAGTTCTCATTAAGAACAACTCCCCAACAAAAATATTTTTCTCAGTCTATTGAACAGGTGTTACATTCTTTCTCTCTCACACACACAAAGGAATGCAATGGAACATTTTACAAGCAACTAATAAAAAGGAAGAGAGATGGTTTATGGACACAAAACATAAATAATTGTTCTGTTACTGATGCAAAGTCATACAGGCTTCAGTATGAACAATGGAAAGAAATACAGAATCACATTTTGTTATGAGAAAATGGAATAGCACTTGACACTTGGAAGAGAACCTTTATATCTATATATATATTAAAATACAAAAATATGCTTCTGTTGAAGGCTTAAAGAAAATAACTTAAACTATGAGAAGCAAGGAAATTCACAGTTGGGACGGAAACTCCTTTGCGAATCTATTGCAATAATGAGGCCATCATTTATCCCTTAGAAAAGTTAACACAACGCCCATCCATTTGGGTGGAAGTTGTGCAGACAAAGGATGGCAAATGGAGTAGAAGTTTCAGAAGTGCCTAAATGATGGCTGAGATTAACCTGCTATGCAAGTTGGATCTCAATCCCAAACGTAATAGTCTGTATGCAAAGAGGTACTTTAGGCTACCCCAACAGTCTACCTGTGCTTACCCAGTGGGAATTTTGACTTTGGCTCTGAAACCAATCCCCCATGACATGTTAAAAATACTTTTGAAACTTCACCCAGTTTCAGAAGTGTTTTGTCATGCACCATAGGTGTGGGTGTGGTGCTCGTTAAGAAATGTAAGTATAAAGCACCACAGGCTGCAAAGAACAGATCTTTAAATCCTTGCCACTGACTTGAGAGTAAGTGCTGCTGAAAATCGGTTTACTAGTAACCTGCAATCTTCAAAGAGTTTATTCTGCAGTGTTCCCTTTGAAGTCTTTGGTCTAGTGCAGACATAACACTGCTGATCTCTTCTATGGATAATGGATTGGGAGTGAGCTGTGAGCTGCTGCACTTCTTCCATCTGTTTGCTTTTTACCATAGTTCAGCATTAAATCTGCACCAATAGTTGCCTAAGGTTCCCATATTAATCGGGGATTGCAAATCCTGGTTTGGAGAAGGTATACAGTGGTGCCCCGCAAGACGAATGCCTCGCAAGATGGAAAACTCGCTAGACGAAAGAGTTTTCCGTTTTGGAGGTGCTTCGCAAAACGAATTTCCTATGGGCTTGCTTCGCAAGACGACAAATGTCTTGCGAGTTCTTGCTGGTTTTTTCTCCCTCCCCCCCTTTTTCTATGCCGCTAAGTCGCTTATCAGCTGATCCGATCAGCAGATAAGCCGCTAAAAGCCGCTAATAGCGCTAATCCTTCAATGGGCTTGCTTCGCAAGACGAAAAAACCGCTAGACGAAGAGAATCACAGAACGGATTCTTTTCGTCTTGCGAGGCACCACTGTAGTTAGTGTTAATGATAATTTAGTGTTGATAAATATGTAATACAAATCTGTGATTAAGCTGACAAGTGACCGGACCCAAGATAGACCGGGGGGGGGGGAGATTCTTGCACACTATTGTGTATGCACTTAGCCATAGGATAGTTGTGAAAATACTATGCCTAGTGATTAAGTATGGGAGTTTCTGAACATTCTTGCTATTGTAAATTCAAGTCATATCCCTAACTTGTTTTTAAAAAGGTATTGTGATGAAAATATAAGGCACCAATATGTTTTGAGTTACACATTGCTTCTATAGGTCTTCCTACATCCTAAAAGGAAAGTGCAGTTTCCTTCTCATGCAAATATTTGCTCATTTTATCAAAAGGCAGGTAGTTTATATATAAACTAACTGCTGACTCATGAACGAAATGAAAAATATCTTGTAGTGAGTTGTTTTTAAAATATCCTAGTCTTTGCATAGGAATAACTGCGGCTTACAGTGCAATCCTATGAAGTTTACTTTGAAATCAGTTGAACTTCCACGGGACTTATTCCCAAGTAAGTGTACATAGGATTTCCACGTCAGTGCTATAATCCACAAACCATTATAGACTGGTCCCACTGGGATTGCTCTTAAATAAGTGTGGTTGAGGTCTAATGTAACACATACAGCTCAATCCTATGTAAGTTTACTCCCAAAAGCAGACCTAACTTTGTTTAAGGCCGGCATGGCCAAACCTGGCCCTCCAGAGGTTTACAGACTACAATTCCCATCATCCCTGACCACTGGTCCTGTTAGCTAGGGATGATGGGAGTTGTAGTCCCAAAACATCTGGGGGGCCAAGTTTGGCCATGTCTGGTTTAAGGAGACTTGCTCCTGAGCACATATGTATAGGATTGCATCCATAGTCTGTCTGAGTGCAGGATCTAGTCCCAAACTATATTTTTTTAAAAGGAAGAAAAATCTAAATAACTTGAAATCAATAAAAATTTCCCTCAAACTTAAATTGGGCATAAATTATTTCTTCATATCTGAGAAACTGAGAGAAATGCATTCTTTAAAATTTTACCAAAATTCAAAGCTCCTCCTCCCTTAAACTCCTGAAGACATAGCTTTAAACATAATTTTCTACTGATCAATGACAGTAGCGCCCTGAATGAAACATGAAAATTAATATATTCAAAGTCCACATGGAGCATCTTGAAATCATACTACTGTCATCAGTGAAACCGTTCTCCTGATGATGAAGAGACTGTTTGAAACCACAAGGTGATTATTATATGGAATTGACATTTTTGCTTTCTTCCTGTTCTAAGAGTTTCTTTACTAGTTTCTCTAAAGTAAAAAGATGTTCATCTACATCTTCTGGCACGAGATCCCTGAGGGAGTTGCAGAGTTCAAACAGGTATTCTGTGTTTCTTCCACTGGGACCAACTGCATTAAAAATCTGTTTGGCAATTTCTTCTAGAGGTGCTGGTCCAAGGTAGTTAGGGTTTTCGCAGGTTCCGATATATAGCAGCACATCAAAGGGCTCCACTGAGGGATCTTTCGGATAGAAAATGACAGTTGTAGTCCTGTAGCCACCTTTCTCTCGGAAATCAAGATATGCTTTCACTTCACCTTCTTGTCCTGGTGGCAGTTTGTATGCAACACCCCATACACAGCCCTGTTGAAGAACACAACCAGGAAGGTAAAACATACTTCACTTTAATGATGCAAAAGGAAGCAATTTAAATCAGGGATGGGGAATCTGGCCCTCTGCATGTTGTGTGACTACAACTCCCATTGTCCCCTGGCATCCTTCTTGGGGCTGATGGGAGTTAGAGTGCAACAACAATATCTGGAGGGTCACATCCCTGCTTGAAAGGTTTTCAGATGAGTTTATATCCATAGCGCATACATGCAATGCCTCCTTCATGAAATGTCCAGGAAATATGTGTAAAAGTTAAAACTACATGTTCCAAAATCCGAATTTCCTGGGTAATCCTGGTGACGACATGTCGGGTATTTGTAGGGGGAAATGGAGAGCCTACACCCCTCTCTTTAATCTGTTTTTCCTCCCACACAGGCTTATATCAGGGGGGAAAGCTACCAGAAGGAAGGTATTACCTGGCAAAGATTTATTTATTATTATGTTTATATTATACCTTTCCTCCAAGGAGTTCAAGGTAGTGTGCATAGCTCTGTCCCTCTGCATTCTATCCTAACAACAACCCTGTGCAGTTGATTAGGCTGAGAGGCAGCAACCGGCTCAAGGCCCCCCAGTGAGTTTCATGGCTGGGAGGGAACTTGCACCTGGTCTCTGCAGCCATAATCCAGCACTACACCACACTGAGCTATTGCCATGTACTATCTAGTCCTGGCCTAAAAGAGACCTGTGTTTAAAAGTGACTTAGTCAATGTTATGTTTATCTGGTGTGTGGTTAGTAACTCTGTTAAATATTAGGAAATCCCCCTTTCTTGTTTTTTTCCAGACTTGTCTTGCTTTTTCACTCTGCTTAAGCTAACATGTAACCCTGTAAGTACTGTACTGTTGAAACAGGTCTGATTGTGCTAGTGTAGTGATATTTAAAATGAAATAAGAAAATTGCTAGTTAGAAGTTTTATTCTTATTTTTACTGCACTTTTAGTGGTACACTAATAATTGAAGATTGTTTACAGACTATAGATATAAAAGTTGTTATTTGCATTGATCTGAATTAGTTTGTTTTACCAGGACAAATACAGTAGAGGGAGAAAACACACACAAGCTGAACTATTCTTTGCTTATAGAGGAATCTGTCTGTTAGCATAATGGGGTCCCAACTGCACAGCAGTGTGAAAAAACATACCAGAAAGGTACAGAAAATTCACAATGGCTGACACTATGCTCTATTTTGCTGGCCTTGTCAACTACAAAAAATGGTTTAAGTCTATAGCAGCTATTACATTGATCTCAATTCAGTGTTAGCATTACAGGGAAACTTTCTGAGATTCAAGCAGTTTTTTTCCGATCAAATGGAAAGTTCCATGTTTCAGTTTCTAAGCTGTGTTGCACTCAAATCTGCTCTTAACATTTAGAAATGAGTGGTGTCACTGCCTACAGTGAAAGTGGGTAAAGTCCAGGGGAGCGCAACAATGGCTGGTTATGCAACACCATCCACATTACAAAAGGATGATTATGATTGACGAATATGCTAAAATATTAAGAACAATACTATTTTGAATTTTACACCTTTGACATACTAAACCATGATTTAACATGGCATGCACAAGTGGCAGCAAACACCAGGCTTATGTGTTCCTACCTGGTGGCCAGGAGGATGAGTAAAGCTTTTACTTTGCCTTAACCTTAAGAGTGGCTGGGGTAACCCAGCCAGGTGGGTGGGGTATAAATAATAAATTATTATTATTATTATTATTAACCATGGTTGTATGGCAAACTGGTTGATACAAACTGTGAGTGTTGTGGTGAGACCTACTTGATTAAGATAATAAAGGCATGTTATTTTATAAAGCTAAGCTATGATTAATTTCAAACAAACAAACAAACTTCTGAATCTGGTTTCTGAAGCTGGTTTGTTTAAATTAACCATGACTAGCAACAGCCACATTTCTTGGTTTAAATCACACAGGGAGTTGTAGTTGATTGGAAGCAAGAACTTAACAGTTCTTGCTGTTAGCTGCACAGGATGGAAGCATGCAAACCCACAGCTTGTGTGGTTCATACAGTGTCCTAACCATGCAGTGGTGTAGCGTGGGGGGTGTAGGGGGGCCCGGCCGCACCGCACAACATCTGGGGGGCACGCTTGCACTCGCAGCTCTCTGCCCCTACTAAAATCCACGGGTTAGGGGGCGCAAATTACTTGCCTTGCCCCGTGTGCTGACAACCCACGCTACGCCACTGTAACCACGGCTTAGTATGACATGTGAATGCAGCCATTATCTCAGTAACCATTGCAACAGTCTGGTAAAATGGCTCACCCTTCACCTTCATATTGCAAGAGGAAAGATGGGCAGAAAATAGACTGAAAGAGGGGTTTAAGCTCACCACTAATTTGAAATAGAAACTTCATGGCCCTTGTTTTTTGTCCTATCTTAGAGGCATGTTTTCTTGGAATAAGTGTTCACCAGGGCTTATCATGGTGCAGAGAATTACAGTCATAGCTACTACACTGCACCTAATTCAGCAAGTCACAGGGAAGGAACCTTTCTGTTCATCTCTTCACATTGTATTCCAAGCAGATTTTAACAGATGTAATAAAAATAAAAGCATCTTCCCATTGGCAATGATCGAAAAATACCTTTAAAGCACCATGCAGATTTGCAGGAGGTATGAAGAAGAGTTTGGATTTGATATCCCGCCTTTCACTCCCCTTCAGGAGTCTCAAAGCGGCTAACAATCTCCTTTCACTTCCTCCCCCACAACAAACACTCTGTGGGGTGAGTGGGGCTGAGAGACTTCACAGAAGTGTGACTGGCCCAAGGTCACCCAGCAGCTGCATGTGGAGGAGCGGAGACGCGAACCCGGTTACCCAGATTACGTGACTACCGCTCTTAACCACTACACCACACTCAAAGTTCTTGCATAAAAGTTGATAGCTATGCTAGGAATGGGAAAAGAGTTTCAAATGAAGAGTATACCTAACTACTAAACTGTGTGTTGGAATTATGGATCAAAAGTGTATTTTTGATTTTAGAGGGGGTGTTGAATCTGCCTTGGATAACCAGCAGGTTAGGCAAGAGAAAAAAGTGGTCTCTGAATATTGCGAGTGTATCTTGCAATATCTTCTCCCCAGTACCCTCTGAAATCTACAGGTAGAGCTACACATTACAAGAAAAATAAAGGGTGAACTGGCCATTTTTATTCTTGTTCGTTTTCCACATTTTTATTATTTGTAGAAGAGGAGATCACTTCTTCCAAGCCAGGGCAGTTATGGGCAATGGTATCTAGTGTGGGCTGGCCTGTCTTTCCCTTGCTGGTGTCAAACAACAGTTTGTGGCTTTTGTTCATTTGGCTGATGGATGAGGCCAAAGCCTTCTTTCCCTTTCTGTATAGCCGTGGCCAGGTTTGGGTCAAGGAAGCATTTTTTGTAGTTCATCAGTGAGCATGGAAGATGTTTAAACACCCCTCCCTCCCTCCCTCCTAGGGCAATCACAGACTTAACAGCAGCTTGCTGAGATAATGTCCCAACCATGATGAAAGAGGCTCATTGGCTGCAATATAATGTCTTGTGGCTACATAAATCACTGAGAGAAGGGAAGGTCATAATTTCTTTTGGTGCAGTGTCAAACTGTTAGGTTTACTGCAGCCACAAAAGTCAGTAGCCTGCATTTTTTTTTTTTTTGCTAGCCTCCTAAGAGGCTAGTAGCCTATGTTGCCATGCTGCCTTCAGAGGAGAGGAAGTCCCCTCCTGTGCGGCCTACATGGAAGCTGAAGTACAGAAAACAGGAGTCTTCAAAAGTGCACAGGAATTGATTTATTAGAGGCCAGCCTGTGTGAATCAAGAGACTCCTCTTCAGGGACAGATGAACCAGCTTCCTCCGGGAAATGAGTTAAACTGTGTGGTTGCCACACAACTCGCCAAGGCTTCCCAGAGCCCCTCATCATCCTGCTCTGCATTGCAATTAAGCTTCAAATAAGTCTTCTGTAGCCGATGGAAAACTTACTTGAAGCATAATTACAACTCAAGACAGGATGATCTTTATGGAGATCGTAGCTGGGGAGGGGTTAGCCCTCTCCAGCTGCATTTCCCAAGCAAATTACACTTTATTTCGGGCCTAACTAATGGTGGAGAAGGCAGGGGCAAGCAAGTAATGTTGTGTGCCTGGGTATGCTGCCCATTACAATTTTTCCAAATATGCCCATGGGCTCCAAAAGGTTGACTACCCCTGGTTAAACAGTCTTGCGTACTGTTGGGAAGGAACATGTATCTGAAGAAATGGGTTGGGCTTAAATAAATAGTTCTTGAGTTTCTCTGGATAAAAATTGTAAGCTTTATTAACTGTAAAAATATAGTTACAGATAGGTAGCCGTGTTGGTCTGCCATAGTCAAAATAAAAAAATTCCTTCTAGTAGCACCTTAAAGACCAACTAAGTTAGTTCTTGGTATGAGCTTTCGTGTGCATGCACACGAAATCTGAAGAAGTGTGCATGCACACGAAAGCTCATACCAAGAACTAACTTAGTTGGTCTTTAAGGTGCTACTAGAAGGAATTTTTTAATAAAATTATATGCATGTTTACTCGGAACTAAGTCCCACTGTGTCCTATAGGGCTTGCTACCAGGTAAGTGCATAGGATTGCAGCCCATGTTACTTTTTCTGTATTTCAGAATTAAAGAAATACAGCTGTACAGTATTATCAAAATATGCTTCTGAGTTTCTCCGGAAGAATGTATATACTAAATGGTATATAAAAACAGAATCTACTATACCTCAGGATCTTCAATAAGTGTCACAACTCTTCCAGGCTAAAATTAAAAGAAATATCACAGTAAAAAGTTTTTATTATTAAATCAGTAGCAAAACTGGAAATATATATATGTATATATTTAAAAAGAGGACCACAAGACTATCAAACCAATACAATCCATTTGGAAGAGTGTGACCTTTATTTCTGATGTTGCGTGGTACTGTATCAAATCTGTGCTTAGGGCAGACACACTACGAGCCTGACAACTGCATGGCCCAGTTAAAGGCTGAACACTTACTAGCGCTTTCTCTAATGATTTCCATAACACTGACCAAAAAGTTGTGTCTTGAAGCTAGTGCAGATGCAGTGCAACTCAAAAGTTAATTGGGGAGTAAAAACTTGGAATGGACTACAGGATTGCATGCTCCCTCCTCTTCCCAACTACGGATTGGACTTACTTTTTACCGTTCTAACCAGGGATAACAGAGCTAGTATGGTTTGGTTGTTATAGTGTCTGATTAGGGCTGGGGAGAACTGGGTTCAGTCCTGAGTCAGAAGTGGACTTGGACTAGTTCACTTACTCTTCCATTTAACCTATCACACATACTTGTTATGAGGATATAAGGGGGTGGGAAATATGTAAACCACACTGAGAACATTGGAAGAAGAGAGAGCTAAAATGTGACACATACAATATGGGTAACTATATCCAAACTGGGGTGTGTCCTTATTCTGGATTAGAATGAGCAGGCCTACCTTCTCCCTGTGGTGCGTTTGAATACAAGAGGAGAGAAAGGAAAAGGAGAAGATAACCCTAGACTAGAGCCAAACTGCGTATTACTTAAACCAAAAGTGACTAAAAGTCCTCCAGATGTTGCTGCATTCCAGTTCCCATCAGCTCCAGCCGCCATGGCCCATTGTCAGGGATGATGGGAGTTGTAGCCCAACAGTTGTCTGGAGAGCGGCAGGCTAGCTGCCACAGCTTAAAATGTTGGCATACATGCCCTGACCCTTGTTGCAAACAGGGAACATTTGAGGTGGGTAGCAGCCAGCTAGCTGAACTGTGACCATCTGTTTGCTGCAGAGCCCATATTGCAGCTTGGCTGGAACATAATGGTAGTGAGCAGGAGTACGTGGATGCATCTGAAGGAATTGTGCCCTATGGTCTTTGAAAGGGCAGCATCATGGGATAACACGGCTGGGCACATAACTAGGGTCTGCTGCTAACCTGGGGAGTCCCCTGGACCTGCTGTACTTCTGCCTGCTCACCCATCCCTTCTCTGTGAGTGAGCAATGATGGAAAGCGGGGCAGCAGCCTTACTCTAGACCTCCTATCACTTAATACTCTTTCAGTCCTCTTCACAGCAACTGAAAGTGCTTATCAGAAAGAAAAAAATGGGCATGAGTGGAAGAAATGCCAATGTGCCTAGAGCCAAATCTACAAACTGCTTAGAAGTTAATTATTCGGATTTATTTCTTTTTAATTTTGCTGGCTTCAGCGGGACCAAGCAGTGTTAAACCCAACCGGCAGGTTAACAAATTGGAGTTACATTTTTTTTAACTGCAATGCTCACATATGTTTCACATGTTCTTAAGGACTCTTTTGAACTACCGTATATGTGAAATATTTAGCACAACAATTTCTGACTTCTGATTACTGTGCAGCTGCTGGAGTTCTGTTGCCATTAGGCAAAAAATAAGCCAAGATAGAATTGGTCACTGGAAAAAACAGAATACTAAACTAGATGGACCTTCGATCTGATGTGGTAGATATATTGCAACCTGCCCCCCCCCCCCCCGTGGAATTATTATTTTTACTGTTTTATTTAGTGCATTACCTTTTAGGAGGCAAGTGCATTGCACTCTTAAATACAGATTTTGTGGAATTTGTATGTGCTAGAGAAATTGGTTTATTGTAACTCTGATTATTTTCCTGTGTTTATATTGGGAGGGGGAAGCAAGAAGCTTTTTTCCCTTTTTGATATGAAAAAGTATTGTTCTTTTATTACCCATTTCAGAAGGTGTTTTTTTTTTATGGAAACAAAATAGGACAGCAACCCAAGTCCAAAAATAAAATAAGTCTTGTGCTAACATTTTCTCTCCTGAAAGTTTTGGCATTGCCATTGATAATTTTTTATTCTCCCATTTTTAGGTTGTATCATGCTTGTTTAAAGCAGTATTGGAGTGCAACAGATTTTTGTTTTAACCTTTAAAAACTACTAGGCACAATGCATTTTTGAGCAGTCAATTACTCGCTGTTGGATATTACTAAATCTAGAAAAGTTCCAGAATGTAAAGGGCTCAGAACCCAACTTCCTGTATTTTTTAAAAAGTAAAATTCTAGCCTTTATGATGGAAATATGATTGGAAGTGATTGAGCAATACCTGCTGAAATCCTGCAAGCGAGACAGAATGTGTGCGCATGTGTGTGTCAATGCCTTGTCTGTGACAATCAAGAACCATGATGATTGATCTAAAATGGCAGACATTGCAGAACTGTACACAAAATAAAACTGTGATTTTTTTTCTGGGAGCAAAACTAAAAGTGCTTGGGTGCAGAATTTTAATTTTTTAGCATAGGTTACACACAGTTCTGAGCATGGTCTATAAAAGAGTAAACCACGTACTTTTAAATTTTGTCTTTATCACCAGAAACATTTTTCCTCCTAGTTGGGGACACCGTGATTCCTAGGTAATATTAAAGCTTTGTGCAGACATGTTGTTTGAGAACAGGTTCATTAAAGTAATCACTGGTGGTATTTGCATATTCAGTATGTTCCTGAGGTACCCTTCCCAGGTATTTAGCAAAGGAATTTAGCACTGGATCTTATATCTGAACCAGTCCTCAGAATCGGCCTTAAATAGTTATATTGAGCTGATGTCTAACCTCAGTTATGAACTCACTATTTGACCTAAGGCTGTTGTCAACAAAATGGAAATAAGAATGAGGTACACTAGAATTTGTATGTAGTTACTGTCTCCCTGCTCTTCTAAAGAACAGTCATTTATATATATTTTCTGAACATCAAATACTAATCGACACTTGGCTCAGTTTAATCCAATTGGCTGTTTAAAGAGACAATTTTACCCAGAATAGTCATTAATAATGTTTTGTACAATAACTGAATTGCATGTTGTACCTGTTTTTTCTTTTTAAAAAACAAGCTGTTGTCTGTCTTGCAGTTTGAGTCAGATTGTCAATCTTAATCTTTGTTGCAAACTTCTTGTTCATGCAGAACAAAAGAAAAAATGCAACATACATTATATCAATTTAGCATTTTTCTGTATTTATGGCTGTGTTTTCACAAAATATTATGATGCACCTTAAAATGATTCCCAGAAGTCTATCTTAAGGACTACAGGTTAGAGATGTGAATTTGGTAAATGTAAAGTAAGGGGTTCTGAAAGGCACAAGCTGTAATAAACAACAATATGGCATATTCTCATCCACAAAATAATGCCAATTATTTCTAAGTGTTGCTTCATGTATGTTGACAGTCAGCTAAGTACTTCTGATGACTGAATAATCTGCCGCATATGCAGCTGTAAATAACATAGCCCAGCCCTGTCAATGCCATTCTCTTAGATTTCTGGACGTTTCTGGATCCCATTGTTTCCTTAGCTCAACAAATGCTATTTAGAATTATATAAGCTCTATAGCCCTTGTATAGTGAGAAGCACATCGGGTTTCAAAGTACTTCAAAGTACTTTAAAATCTATTGTTTCCATTGAGGTAGCTTTAAAAATGCACTTTTCATGAAATGGAACAGTTTCCGAGAGTTCCTCAGAAATTTGGGATGCACAAACTTCTGATGGGTGGATGAAATATTTATGTTCTTTATACTGCTAATAGCATACTGAAACTCATACAAACACTAGCTAGAATGGATGTGAGTTGCTTAGATATTTTTCTAGCAGCTAACAGCCTTAATTTTATCAATTGTGACCTGAAGCTGAAGATAATGCTACAAATATAATTATGGTTATGATTCTAAATACACTTTAGTATTAAAAAAGAAGAAGAAGACACTGTTATTGGGCCAATGTTCGCTAGAGGGAAGGAGATCTCTGAACAGTGATCTAGAGTAAAGTAGACAAGTTTGTGTACACTACCAATTTTTCCTGGATGGTGAAATCCCAAGCAAACTCTGAAAAGGATCTCTAAAAAAGAGTGAGGGGATTAAGAAAAAAAATGTAGGGGTGGCGAGAGAGACATGATAGTAGCTTATAAAGGCAGGGAATGGTGTGGATAGAGTATACAGAAATTATTTTCCTCTTAACACTCAATACTTGAAGTTGAAGTCATTCATGAAATTGATTTGCAGTGGGTTCAACATTATAGGCAGGATTATATTCATACTGAATGGAAAATAAGGAATATAATACTGTAGGAGAAGCTGTACTGATAACTGCATTAGCGACATTACCTGGTATGTTAGTAACTAAGTTTAGCTATTTGGACAGGTAATACAAAATAAAAGAGGACGGAAGATCTGTGTCTTCCTCACAGCAAGCTCCCCATGTAAAGAAATAAAATAGTTTGAGAACCACCCACCTCCATCTGAATTTTTGACAACAGCAACATTAGCCTTGACAGAAGAATGGGAAAATGAGAGCACAGGGTGTGCTTTAAGGGGAGTTTTAGGGGTAAGAACTACAGAATCGTTGTGTTGGGCCTCAACAAACTCCAGCATCGTAAGAAGGGAAACCCATATATCTGCTTATGTCACTTGTAATAAAATATGGGGGGGGGGATTTAGCCAGGGAGTAGCTTGCAATTCCACATGGGATTCAACATAGCTATTTCCAAGATTCTTGGTGTAAGTACTGAGTTACACGTTCAGAAGAATTGCATCGTATTTTTCTGTTAGCATGCCACTTTGGGAAGCCAGTGGTGGAGCATCCATGGCAGCTTGCTTTTCCACATCAAAACATCTGCACAGAAAGAATGAGTATTTTAGGGTTGAGACTAGGCTAGAACCTTCCCTAATGTGCTAGGTTTCCAGTTGTGGGGAGTTTTTGATGAGGGAGAGCATTTCCCCCCTAACTACAGTGCTCTCTGCGATTCTTCCAAACACATACATCGACCTTACCTATTTATGCCTAAGAAAAGGAAGTTGACCTAAATATTTCCCAACATAACCTCTTTCCCTTCTATCTGAAATATCTCAGGAAATACCCCATTGGATTCAGCATGACTTACTTCTGAGAAAACATGCACAGGATTGGGCTATGAATCTATAGAGTTCTTTGAAAAACAAACAAACTAGGACTTCTGTTTGTTTACCCTAACAGATATACCAAGATTAAACCCCACTTTTTCCTGACAAATATTCAAGAAAAAGTAGGTGCAGTAGATGCTGACATAATGCAGTGACATATGACTGAAGATGGGAAGCCCCCCATCCTTTGTGCTCCCCAAAATAGGGGATGAACCTCAGGCTTGAACAGTGCCATTAAAAGGTTTGCAAAAGTTGCTTAACTATAAAGTGTGTGTCTATGGGTGTCTTATCTCAACACCCACCCTGGTCTTTTAAGAAAGTTTAATAGTAACCGGCCCTGTTTGGTGCCTAGCATAACCGGCTGAGGGTGTATAGCTTATGTAAGAGGTGACCCAATGCACAGCAATTAAGCAAAGGTACACAAGGAAGAACCGTCTTGGGAACTGTGCCAACATCCTCAAATGTTCTCTCTAATGTTCATCTACTGTCCTCTCGTACTGCCTTCGCAAGTGAACCGTGCCACCCCTTTCAGCATAATCATGAAAATGCGAGCATCTTGCATCGGTGGTTGCACTGATTTGCTAACCGGCTTTTGCGTGGCACGGAGAGAGAAAAGCCCTGCGTGTGTATTTGCGTGGAAAATGTTTGCAGGAAAGTGAACGGTTACAAAACCCACATGGTTGTGCGTTGACAAGAGTAATACCCGAGGGTAATAAGCGCTGGGCTGTAAGTGAAAGCGCGTCTGGTTTCTGGGGACTTCTCTGTGCGCGGGGAAAACAGAGAGACACTCAGTGTATCTGAAGAAGTGTGCATGCACACGAAAGCTTATACCAAGAACTAACTTAGTTGGTCTTTAAGGTGCTACAGGAAGGATTTTTTTTTATTTTGACTCTTATTGTGAGACAGCCGTCTTGGCGCTTGTGTACCTGCGGTGACCGGGCAAATGGCAGCGGGGCTAGCTGCCCAGCACCTCTGCGATGGGTTGGCGGCGCAATTCAGTCCTCTGCAACTCCGCCAAACTCCAGCAGCCCCGGTGCGCCCTTCTTCCCACGGAAGGAGAACCGCGAGGTACCCCCCGAGTCCTGCCTGCCTGCCTCTTCCCCATCCTCTCCCAACCTCTCGCCGCTCACCTTGCCCGGCACTCCGCGGTGATCCGTGCTGCCTTGCCAGAACCTCCTGCTGTAGCCCGTGATGTACCCGACCATCTTGTCTTCGTAAGGGAAATCCACCTTCCAGATGAGGGAGCCGTAGCCAAACACCCACATGCTTCTCGCGCCGCCGCTCTCCTCTCCTTCTTCGCTCTCCCGGCGATCGGGAGGCAGGGGGCGGCCCTGCTGGGGGCTGCCGGAGCTCTGCATGCTCTCCCCGGCCCGCGATCGCTCAGCAAGGCACCCTGGGGCTTGTAGTGCCGCTTGCTCGGCCGAGCGACCTCCGCGGCTCCAGCGCCGGCTCCCCCGATCGGGCCACGTGCCTCTCCTTCGGGCTGTCGCCGCTAGAGGCGGCTGAGCCTGCGGGTCAAAGGCAACGCTGGGTTGGCCAGGCTGAACTACAGCTCCCAGCATCCTTTTCTGTGCTGGGGAGGGGGGAGGCGATGCGGGAGGGCTGGGCTTCATAAGGCCGTTGCTCCCCTCCCCTTCCTTCCTTTGAAACGCAGCTGGTCAGCAGCGGATGCTTTTAAGGAGAGGTGACCCATACGGTAAATTGCAAAGCTCTCCTCCCTTTCCCCTTGTCCTCCTCTTGCAAGCGCGGTGGAAAGGCATCCGCTTTGCACGCAGGTGGATGCGTGTCCGAATAGGGCTGGGAAAGCGCCGCTGCCTGTCAGTGCGAGCCATGCTGAGTTATATGGGCCGCTGGTCTCGGTATAAGGCAGCTACCAGTGTTCCCAGCCGCGGCTATACCCACGGGCTCTAGGGGACCAACCAAACCAAGACACAGAACATTTAAATTGCAGTATTCTAACATAACTTCATCATGTCAATTCATAGTACATACAAAGGTGCATCTATTAATTTCATGTATGTGTGTGTGTGTGTGTGTGTATATATATATATGCACAGCAGGGACACAGGTGGCACTGTGGGTTAAACCACAGAGCCTAGGACTTGCCAATCAGAAGGTCGGCGGTTTGAATCCCTGCAACGGGGTGAGCTGCCGTTGTTCAGTCCCAGCTCCTGCCCACCTAGCAGTTCGAAAGCACGCCAGTGCAAGTAGATAAATAGGTACTGCTCTCGCGGGAAGGTAAACGGTGTTTCCGTGCGCTGCTTTGGTTCGCCAGAAGCGGCTTAGTCATGCTGGCCACATGACCCGGAAGCTGTGCGCCGGTTCCCTCGGCCAATAAAGCGAGATGAGCGCCACGACCCCAGAGTCGGCCACGACTGGACCTAATGGTCAGGGGTCCCTTTACCTTTACCTATATATGCACAGCATACTTCATTGAGTTTCTGCTCACGATGATACAAGACTGGATATTGGGATAGAATCAAACTAAATGGGGGGAGAGTACTGGAATGTGTTTTGCGGCAGGGCCCATAACAAATTATGACTACCAAGTGCATTCCCCAATCCGACTCACCCAATCCCACTGCCCGCAGTATGAGGGCAAGTGAGCAAGCAGAGATGAAGCAGCCAGTGCCTTCTTTTGCCTATAAGAGGAGCCCTGGTGTATCAAGCTAACAGGCCATCTAGTCCAGCATCTTTGTTCTCACCTGTGGCCAATGAGATGCCCATGGGAAGTTCACAGTCAGGACCATATTGCAGTGGTTCTAGCCCTTCACCAACAGGGTGCATGCCTACCTATAAGTAAGAATTTCCGGAGTAGTAGCCCTGTTAGTTTCTTACAACAAAACCAATAAAATGAGACTTGTGGCACCCTTAAGAGACTATACTATCTTGCAAATTTCAAAACTTCATGCCATAATAGATTTATTAGTCTTTGAGGTCCACAAGGCTCCTAGTTTTACCTGTGGGTAGGTCCACTGAGCTGAACAACACAAATATTTTAAAACCCTTGAAAGTAACGGCTAAAAACTTGGATAAAAATGGAAGGTTTTGCCTGGCACCTAAAACTAGACAAAGATGATGTCAGATAACCTCCTTGGGTTGAGTTACGGATAGGTAGCCGTGTTGGTCTGCCATAGTCAAAATAAAAAAATTCTTTCCAGTAGCACCTTAAAGACCAACTAAGTTAGTTCTTGGTATGAGCTTTCGTGTGCATGCACACTTCTTCAGATACACTGAAACAGAAGTTGCCAGATCCTTCTATATAGTGAGAAGGTGGGGAGGGGTATTACTCAGAAGGGTGGTGGGAATGGGAGATTGGCAGATAGCTGAGATGAGCCTGTTGACGACTCTTAATGACTGTAATAGGTCTTACAGGAAAAGGCAAGGGGTGAGAAGGTGAGAAATGGCTTAGTCATGTATAATGAGATAAGAATCCAATGTCTTTGTTCAGACCAGGTCTCTCCATGGTTTTAAGTTTGGTAATGAGTTGCAATTCAGCAGCTTCTCTTTCCAGTCTATTTCTGAAATTCCTTTGTAGTAAAACAGCTACTTTGAGATCTTGTATAGAATGTCCTGGGAGATCGAAGTGTTCTCCTACTGGTTTCTCTGTTTTGTGATTCTTGATGTCAGATTTATGTCCGTTTATTCTTTGGCGTAAGGTTTGGCCTGTTTGTCCAATATAGAGAGCTGAAGGACACTGTTGGCATTTGATGGCATACACAATGTTAGACGATGAGCAATTAAATAGTCTCGAGATGGTATGTGTGATGTTGTTGGGGCCAGTAATGGTGTTGTCCAGGTGTATGTGGCAGCAAAGTTGGCATCTGGGTTTATTGCAGGCTCTGGTGCCAGTGTCCGTGTTAAGTCTGGTTGTAGTATTATTGTGGGTTAGGAGTTGTTTAAGATTGGGTGGCTGTCTGTAGGCAATGAAAGGTCTTCCTCCCAGAGCTTGAGAAAGAGAACTGTCATTGTCCAGGAGGGGTTGTAGATCTCTGATGATGCATTGTACTGTTTTAACTTGGGAGCTGTATGTGATGACTAGAGGTGTTCTGTTATTTTCTTTTTTGGGTCTGTCTTGCAGCAAGTTCAGGATGTCTCAGGTGCTCAGACTGTCTTGCCCTGGTGAGCAGCCTGGCTGCTGAATTCTGCAGCAGCTGCACTTTCTGAACTGTCCAAAAAGCAGCCCCATTTATAATGCATTGTGGTAATCTATCCTGGAGGTTACCAGAGCATAGATGGCAGATTTTAGCCTATCCCTGTGTAGATACAGAAGTAGCTGGACCACCATCGTCCTACACGCTATTCCAACTTCTGTTAAGCCTACAAAAATGTTAATTCGTGAGACATTTGAAACTTGTGTCAGTCAAGCATAATTGTAGAATTTCACTCACCTTTTTCATCTGGGGCCTGGTTTGTCCATGCCAGTTCTCAGCCATCAATGCATTTTGAAGCAAGACTTCAAATGTCAATGAGATCCAAAGCGATATCTTTATCACACAGGCTTCAAAACACTTTCCTCAGATTAGTTTATAAACGAGATAAGTTGGAGATTTCTACTTCAAAAAGTGTAATTTTTTGCTGAGATAACGTATTGTCGACATCCTGATCTGCGCTAACTTTGTCAACGTGTGTTTTCATTTTCTCTCTTATTTTTTTTTTGCTAGGATTCTGTTCAAATGGATTTCACAGAAGCCTACTCCGACAGGTGCTCTGCGGTTGGGCTTGCAGCGAGAGAAGGCAATGCCAAGCAACTGAAGAAGCTTATCAAGCAGGGGTATAGTGTTGATGTCCCCGATAACAGGGGCTGGATGGCAATCCATGAAGCAGCATTTCACAACGCAAGTGAATGTCTGAAGCTCTTAATTCACGCAGGTAAAGGAAAACAGTGTCTCATACAAAAACAGTGCTTTAGGATCCACTGTTCTCCAGTAATAATAATAATAATAATAATAATAATAATAATAATTTTTTATTTATACCCCGCCCTCCCCAGCCAAGACCGGGCTCAGGGCGGCTAACAACCAATAATAAAAACAAGTTGATTAAAATACAATTTAAAAGATCAAGATACAACATTAAAACAATTAGGGAGCAATCTCATCATAGGAGGAAAAAGGAAAAAGAAAAAGAAAAAGGGGAGGGAATCAAACAGATTCTGAGCCAAAGGCCAGGTGGAACAACTCTGTCTTACAGGCCCTGTGGAAAGAAATCAGATCCCGCAGGGCCCTGGTCTCAAGAGACAGAGCATTCCACCAGGCTGGAGTCAGTGTTTAGAAGGCCCTGGCTCTGGTAGAGGCTAATCTAACTTCCTTAGGGCCCGGAGTAGTACAGTGGTACCTCGGGTTATGTTACCTTCGGGTAACGTAATTTTGGGTTGCGAACACGGCAAACCCAGAAGTGTATACTTCCGGGTTTCGCTGTGCGCACATGCGCAGAAGCGCACTATCGCGCCGCGCATGTGCGCAGAAGCGGCACCTCTGGATACAGACTTTACGGGGTAAGTACGGACCCCTGGGACGAATTAAGTTCATATCCGGAGGGTCCACTGTGCTGGAGTCCAGAAATTCAGAATCTACAATGTATCTGGCATCTCCTACTAGTAAATGCTACACAAATTATGGGCTGTGCATTCTTAATTAGGGAGGGAACGTAGGAAGCTGCCTTATACAGAGCTGAATTGTTGGTGCATCTAGTGGAGCGTTGTCTAGAGTTATTGGCAGCAGTTTCCTTGGTACCAGACAGGAGCTTTTTATCAGCCCTGCCCAGCTATAGGAACACAGGAACTTCTGCCTACAAGCTCTAACCCGGAGCTACAGTCCTTCCCCAACTAGCAGTAAACAAAGGCAAATTTGCAGTGGACCTTTTGCCTTGCAGTATTCATGTTGAGTAGCAATCGATAGCTGGTGTAGCATAATAGCTAATGCTTCAATCCTTATCTCATTTAACCTGGGAGTAAACCCTGTTGGATTCAGAAGGATTTACTCGGTGAGAATTGCTGTGTAGGAAACTGGTAATTCATGAAGTCCCTGGTTTAAAATCTCACGTCTGCTGTGGTTTTCCAAGTCAAACTCCTATGATCAGTCACATGATCAATCTGCTTTTCTTCATGAAACAACTCTTGCCGTAATAGCTTTGTGGCGGGTTCAGCATAGGGACGCCTTGTGGAATGCCCAACATTGCATTGGGTTTAGCTGTTTGTTTGATTCGTGATCTGCTTTTTTATGTACCGTATTTTTTGCTCTATAAGACTCGCTTTTTCCCTCCTAAAAAATAAGGGGAAATGTGTGTGTGTCTAATGGGGCGAATGCAAGCTGCGCAGCTATCCCAGAAGCCAGAACAGTAAGAGGGATCGCTGCTTTCACTGCGCAGCGATCCCTCTTGCTGTTCTGGCTTCTGAGATTCAGAATATTTTTTTTCTTGTTTTCCTCCAAAAACTAGGTGCGTCTTGTGGTCTGGTGTGTCTTCTAGAGCGAAAAATACGGTAAATTCACCCAAAAGGTGGCATAAAGTACAAACCGCAACTAGCAGTCATCTTAAACTTGCACAATAACACAAGGAAAGTAATAATTTGTTAAAACCCTCTTAAAATCTAGAGCTAGTTAGGAGTTTGTGATATAAATTGCAATCCTGACATCATAATCATAACGAAAAGCAACTGTTAATAAACAAAACAAAAAGAGCTCCACAGATACAGAACCGTGACAGAACCATGCAGAGGAGATCTTTGGGAAAAGGCTGTGGCTCAGGGGTAGATCACCTGCCTTGTGAAGCTGAGAAGGTCATCAGTTGTCCTAGCTCCTCACTACTTTACATCCAGCCCATCAAAGTCAGTGTAAGCTTATCTTCTCCTACTGCTTCCACTCCAAAACGAAGGATTTCCTGTTTTCTAATGCTATTTTGCAATGCTCTTTTTTATTTTATTACATCGTCTCCAGCACCCTCTGATAGCTACATAAGATCGAAGACATTTGAGGGCACTTGCCCATTGCATCTTTCTGCAAGTCGAGGAAGTTTGGAGTGCGTTGCTATTCTTCTGGAATCTGGAGCTGATCCCAATGAGCTTACTAATGATGCAAGCACACCATTATTCTTAGGTGAGCACACCCCATTCTGAAAATACCCTGGCCCAAAAATAATTGAAATAATTTACTTAACCTAAAATTAGACAGTATTTGTGGAGAACCGGCAGATGTCAGTGTTACTCAAGGAATGGCAAAATGCTGCAGTGTTTTGAAAAAGCTTGTATCTTCTCCTAGGAGGTGAGTTGTTGTTTGGGTCTTGGGCTGGAAGTAGGGAGAGGGACTATAAACTCCGACCTTTTCCCCAATCTGTATTCATGGATCCTGCAACTGGGGGATATGACCACTGGTGGGGATGGACTGCAACAATTTTGGTATACAAACGACTGGTAGGAGTGCTTAGCTAGAACTGGGGAGTAATCAGCTGGGAAGACTGAGAGTTCAGTGGCTAAGAATGTTTCACAGAAGCAGGTGCACCCTTGACCATAGTCAGTCTGCCTGAGGCTGATGGGCTGGAGTTCAACATTTGGAGGGCCTCAAGGTTCCCTGCTCCTGGAGTCTGTGCTCTGTCCCAGCTCCTGCCAGCCTAGCAGTTTGAAAGCACACCAGTGCAAGTAGATAAACAGGTACCACTGCGTCAGGAAGGTAAATGGCGTTTCCATGTGCTCAGGTTCCCGTTGCGCCAGAAGCGGTTTAGTCATGCTGGCCACATGACCCGGAAAGCTGTCTGCGGACAAACGCCGGCTCCCTCGGCCTGAAAGTGAGATGAGTGCCGCAACCGTTCACCGGACTTAACCATCCAGGAGTCCTTTACCCTTTTAGTGTCTCGTTCAGCTATGTTTGCAGACTGTAACATTTTTCTGAACCATATTTATGAAAACATAGCATGCTGAGACAAGGTGTTCTGGCATCTACAGCCCTTTTTCTTTGCGGCTGGAACGCATCTGTTTAACATTTTCTGCTCTTTGGAGTATTCCCAGGAATATTTTCTTCTTCTAAAATATTCCCTTTTTTATGTGGTTTGTTGACAATGCTCTCCATTGGGTCTGCTGTGTAAACGAGTATCTTCGCATGTCTGTTTCTTCAGTAATCTTTTCTTCTTCTTTACATGTTGCTGAAAAAATGATTCTAAATAGGAAGAAAATGTTTTAAGCATTAGTGCTAGGAGCGGCAAGGGTCTATAAATGCAGTTGCGCTTTCTTAGCTCAGCTCATACATTTGTGGGAAATGCAAAGGGAGAAATATGTGGGGTCTCATTTCTGACCTCATGCCAGGCTTCAGAGATACAGTGGCACCTCCGGTTATGGATGGGATCTGTTCCGGAGCTCTGGTAGGATCCTGAGGTTTCTGCAACTGGAGGTACCGCTTTTGCGCATGCGCACGCAGCGAAACACTTCCGTGGTTGCCACTTTTGCAACCCAAAGTTTACATTACCTGAGGGTAATGTAAACCGAGGTGTCACTGTACTGAAGCAAGAAGGTTTCTGGCCATGCATAGCCCTTTGGGCATGAAACCCATTCGTCTTCCAAGTTGAGGGAGAGTCAAGATCAGCGGCTGCCACAAATTTTGGGCCTGCTACCCAAGCCAGCCAAAACCTCTACAACCTGATAGGGCTAGACTGATGATAGATTTGAATCTGCTGATGGATTTCTGGGTAACTTGTAGTAGATCAATAAGTGTAACTGGCTCCCAGTTGTAGTAGCAACTCAAAGGCTTTCTCTCCCGCCTGAGTTTGGCTATTGGAATCACGACTGTCCTAATTCAGATAGTGTTTTATAAGCAGGTCTTCCCTGTGCATAAGACAGGGGTTGTGGAAGGCAACGAATTCCTGAGCCGCCATTTTGCATCTGGCTCTGGTACAAACAGAAGAGGCTTTAGGATCAAGCCAGTGGTCTGTGTACTCCAACTTGCTGTTGTAACAGTGGCCAGCCAGGTAACAACAAGAAGCCTGTGAGCAATACCTGGCCACAACAGCTCTCTATCCACTTGTGATTCCCAGAAAGTTGACAACAGAGTTGGGACATAGTCATTATGGCTAGCAGCCTTAGATCAGTGATGGCCAAACTTGGCCCTTCAGCTGTTTTGGGACTACAATTCCTGTCATCCCTGACCACTGGTCCTGTTAGCTAGGGATGATGGGAGTTGTAGTCCCAAAACACCTGGAGGGCCAAGTTTGTCCATCACTGCCTTAGACCTTCCTCATAGTCTTCTGGATCGTCAGAAGAAGTGTAGGTAGTGAGAATTTTTCCTATCTTCACAATAGCTTGTTGGATCTCATCTTCAAAGTATAATGTCCCTAGTTCCTGAATCAGGAAGTCCCTTCGTTGAGTGCTCGCCAAGAAAGTGCCACCTATGTTATTATTCTGGAGAGTGGTCATAGCTCAGTGGTTGGGTCAGTTGAAGTCCAAAAGGTTAAAGGGCCGTATAGTGGAGGTGGCAATAGAAGAAAGAGATTCACTTGGTGGCTGTGGTGAAGTTAATACATTTGTACAACTCTGAATTTTGCAATTCAGGTTCCTGGCTGAGTAAGGTGTATGAAAAAGAATATACTGTGGTAGAGTGTGCATGAAAACGCACACATTAGTGAAAATAACATACCAAAATTTCATCTGTTGGTTTGCAAAAAATGTGCGAGGGAAAATTGCATAGGAAAATGTGTATCTTAGGTGAAAATTGCAATAAAGCTTTGATGAACTCTCATAAGAACTTTTTATTTTCACTCGCTAACTGGTGTCGAAATACAGTTAACTGAATCAAAGACCGAAAGAAACCAAAATGCACTTTTTCATTTTCTGTCTTAAGATTACAGAAAATAAAGAAACACCTCCCTCCCCAGCTCAATCTTTATTAATGCTCAGTTTTTTAAAAATGTGATGGTGTTTTTTGGCCATAAAGTATGGCCAAGAAAAAGAAAAGGCTATGTATTTCGGAAAATGGTTCGTCTGCATATTCTCAAAAGGCTCAACAGGTGTCTGTTGGAAAGAGAAACCTCTTTTTCAAATTTGCTGCTCTGGTGAAAAAGCAAGGCAAAAAAGCCACAGGCTTTCAGTTGACCTAGGCTAGGAGAAACTCCTTTTTGAGCGCCACTGCAAATCCTTCTTCACGTCTCTTTGCTATTCTTGGCTTTGTTGTTTGATTTTTGTTTTGTTTTCATGCCTCAGCTGCTATTCTGTTTTCAAAGAATTTCTGACTCTCTAACCTCCTGATGTGTGGGGATTTTGGGTTGTAAGCCGGCAGAGTTAATAGATCAATGAAAAGAGTCAAGTCCACTGAGGAAGTGGAGAACAGTCAAGGCAAATTCTTGGCTTAATAGGGAGAAGAAATCTGCTTGGCAGTTCTGTGAGATTTCCAGAATCAGAGAAGCAAAAGCTTAGAAAGGTGGCATGTTCTGAGTTTATTTCCTTCCTTGGTTTCAAAGAAATACTTCCACAGAGACTGTTCCGTTAAAGTACCTGTCTTTAAGAAGTCTGTGCATTAGTGATTATAAAATTCATTCAGGGTTACAAAAAAATATGCAGTGCCTTCAATCTACGTGCCATATCATGTTTTATTTCCAGAGGGGTAGTTGTCATAGAGTCATAGAATTATAGAGTTGGAAGGGACCACGAGGGCCATCTAGTCCAATCCCCTGCAATGCAGGAATCTTTTGCCCAACATGGGGCTTGTGTGAGTCTGTGGCAGAATTTTGAGGGAGTGCTGGGGCGTCGGTCACAAAATGGCTACCATGGAAGAGACAGGCCAAAACACAAAATGGCAGCATGGGGAAGATTTGGCAGAACACAAGCTTAGAGAGACAACCACCCACAACAAGGTTATGCTTACTAGAGACTGACGTATTTTAAAACAAAAGCTCAGAGTTTGCCGTTCCTGCCAAGGGACACTTCTGGAAGTTCGCCCCCCTTCCTTTTTTTTTTTAAAAAAATCATCCTTTATTATTTTATTCACATATTATACATTCTTTACAACAAACAACTCCAGAATAAACAGACAACTCCAAAATAAAATCATATGTAACAAAACCATAAGTCTCATGTTTTCATTTACACTGATCTCCTCTCCGATCCCTTTACTTGATATTTCTTGCTGATTTCTGCTTTCCTTATAGAATCTTTATGAAAATTTAAATCTCTTAAATCCTATATCAATCTTTAACAATTTCAATTAATCTCTTCACCTCCCTCCCCCACAGCCCAGTACTTCCCTCCACCCGTGTGCGATCTTCTTTACCTACTATTATTTTTGTTATTGTTGCGTTATTCACTTTATTTGTTATTCCACCCTTAATATATTATTCTCCTATCTCCTTGTGCCTTTTAAACTTTTAAAGGCTCCTGGAAGTTTTCATGGGCAACATGGCACCCATGGGTGCTGGGTTGGCAACCCTGTTCAGTTAATTTTCATGGAAGAAAAACTAGAATAGACATTTTGTTCCCCTCTTCTCTTCTGTCCTCTCTCAGTACTTTTTGGTCTTAAGGCCATCTGTTCTTTTTAAAAAAAGAAACGAAAGATTGCCGTTATTTCCAGTAGCAAACTAGCTTTGCGACTGGAGGGCTGTAACTCAGTGACGGCGCACATGTTTTGCATTCTATTATTATTATTATTATTATTATTATTATTATTATTCAGAAGGTTCAGTCCCAGGTGTCTTCAGGTATGTCTGAGAAAGAGCCACTGCCAGTCCCAATGGAAAATACTGAGCTACATAGATTAACGCTCCATCTTTCTGCCGTCTTCTATATTTCCACACCCAATTAAAGGAAATCGCTTTGTTCACGAATAACACTGAATTTTGCTTAAAAAAAAAATGCTGTTGTTGTTGATTGCATTAAACACTTGTTGGAAGGGCAGAGTTAACTTAATAACTAATGATTTTAAATTATGGGTCTGTTGTAGGTATTTCTGTGAGATCAGGGTCATCCCCTACGATGGATGGGCGTGTGTATTTTGATGAAGGGAACAGAGTGAAAAATTATGAGTCATGCAGGGGGAGAGAAATGTACATGCATAAACTGAGCAGTGTTAAACTTACATTTAAGTTGCTCTTTTGTTTTATAGATGCTTTTTTGATTTGTTAACCCTATAGTATGGCTTAACACTGTAATTGTGATATTTAACTTGTTTTTTAAGTTGCTGGTTTGTTAATAGTGGTTTACAGATTGTAATTGTTTGGCTGATGACTTGTTAATTGTATTATATGATTTATGCTGTACTTCTAATGCTCTGCTCTGTTAATGTTATTTATTGTTTGACCATTCTTAGAATTACATCTCTCCCCCTGCCCCCCCATCATGCTTGCTGCTATCAATAAGTTTTCGTCCTATTCCTAGAATTCTGATTTAACACAGTATTTCACAAAACCTAATAGCACAGTTAATGCTGCAGTTGGGAGGGCATAACCCACAATTTCTTTCATGTTATTTATCACAGCTTTCCTACCCCCCCACCTTGAAGTTTTAGTTTACACTGCTGCCAGACACACATTGATTTTTATTTTTATTACTGACCTGTGGCCTTTTCAGACCGACTTTTTGATTTCTCTCGGGAGCGAAGGACTACTGAAGTAAAATGTTAAAGAAATCCTCGCTCCCCGAGCCAGGTTTACATATTAAAAAAAAAAAAATGTTACAGGAGAGACTGTCATTGTATCTGCCATTTGTAAAAGGTGGGCTTCAGCTGCCGATGAAGCCGCGGAAAATGATTGGACACGACTCTGATGTTTCCAAAGTCGCCTGGGAGCGAAGGAAAAGCGATCACATTTCTTCTCATGGAGGTGGGGAATCTGCTGAGAGAGATAAGCTGATGACGTGCCCCTTCTTCAGCTTTGTGGTTGTTAAAATCCAGCAGTGGTCAAAATTGTTGTTTAGTCGTTTAGTCGTGTCCGACTCTTCGTGACCCCATGGACCAGAGCACGCCAGGCACTCCTGCCTTCCACTGCCTCCCACAGTTTGGTCAAACTCATGCTGGTAGCTTCGAGAACACTGTCCAACCATCTCATCCTCTGTCGTCCCCTTCTCCATGTGCCCTCCATCTTTCCCAACATCAGGGTCTTTTCCAGGGAGTCTTCTCATGAGGTGGCCAAAGTATTGGAGCCTCAGCTTCAGGATCTGTCCTTCCAGTGAGCACTCAGGGCTGATTTCCTTCAGAATGGATCGGTTTGATCTTCTTGCAGTCCATGGGACTCTCAAGAGTCTCCTCCAGCACCATAATTCAAAAGCATCAATTCTTCGGCGATCAGCCTTCTTTATGGTCCAGCTCTCACTTCCATACATCACTACTGGGAAAACCATGGCTTTCACTATACGGACCTTTGTTGGCAAGGTGATGTCTCTGCTTTTTAAGATGCTGTCTTAGTTTGTTATTGGTTATCTCCCAAGAAGCAGGTGTCTTTTAATTTTGTCAAAATTAGGAAATGATAGTTATGCACCAGGGGTTAGCCCTGCCCAGACCTTGAACCCGAGGTCTCCTCAGATGAGCAGCAAGGGGAACAGGACCCTCCAGTCAAGGCTGTCCGTGAGCCTGAGGAACCATCAAATCTGGGCACTCATGACCAAGGACCGGAGGTCCCCAAAACACCTGTCAGATCTCAGGTTCCACCACCTTCATCTCCTCCGTGGGCCACAGAAGCAGAGGATGATGGACCAGTTGGGCTGTAACAGGAAACCATGGTTTCTTCTTACTGCCCGAGCCTCCGGCTTGCCCATTTCCCTTCCCTCTTCCTTATATAGCCACAGGGCCAGATTCAGGTTTGATGAGGCCCTAAGCTACTGAAGGTAATGGGGCCCTTTATATGTCCAGCTGTCCTTTGTCAGCAACAAATTGTCATTTTTTTTGTGTTGAATATATGTTATATGCTAATTTATGGACCTAATAGGTATCTAAAGCCAGTTGCACATGGAGAATGCAGGCACCCTATATATAGAAATGAGCAAACCAGTGATATTTTAGGGAGCTGGCTACAAGCGGGGCCCATTACTTACATCATAGGAGCCTACACAACACAAAACACTGTTGCTGTATGTAGGTTTTATTTTATTTGTTTTTTTATCTTATATTTTGGAAATGTACGTCCAGTTTTTTCCCTTTAAATTTTTTTTGGGGGCCCCAAGAGAGTGGGGCCCTAAGCTATAGCTTGTTTAGCTTATACGTAAATCCGGCACTGCATAGCCACAAGGAAGGAACCAAAAGCTTTTGTTTCCACTTTAAAATTAAGCACTATTTCCCATTACACTTGAACGTGAGGAACTGTGGTTTGTTGGAAGAAAACCAGGATCAAGCTGTGGTTTCAGACCCTGGCCTGCTCAAACAAACCACAGTTTCCCGAGTTCAGAGGTAAAGTGGAACAGATTGTTTTAAAAGTGGTAGCGAAAGGTTCTGATCTCATCCTTGTGCATAAGAGGAGGATGGTGAAGGAAATATGTTGAGCTCAACACTTCCATGTTGTTGTTGTTCTTCTGTCATTGTTATTCTTGTTGTTTCTGTATTTATTACCTACCCTTCACCACAAGGTCCCAGGGTGGATTGCCACAGTGTAAAACACAACATTAAAAACAGATAACATGCACAGCCAGAGTGAGTCTTAAATATACTGTATTTTTCCGTGTATAAGACTAGGTTTTTTTACTAAAAAATAATGCTAAAAAGGGGGTAGTCTTATACACGGGGGCAACCTCCCCCCATTTTCTTAATTTTGAGTCCCCCAAAATAGGGGGCATCTTATACAGGGGGGCGTGTTATACACGGAAAAATACGGTACATATTTCAAATGTCAAAAGGCCAGGGTAAAGAGGTGTGTCTTCACCATACGATGAAAGCTGATAATGTACAGTTCACTGGCTGCCTAGGAAGTTGCAAATCTTTTGCCTCCAAAGCAAACGTCTCTTGGAAATGATTTTTTTTTTTTTTACATTTCCTTTTTATGCAGGGAAGTTGAGGGTTGTGCAGTGCTGCACGACTACTTAAGAGAATTAATTCTGACTTCAGTAGCGGGTGGAAAACAGCATTCTGATGATGGTGTTGATTATGATGAACGTATGTGGTGCAGCTGATAAGAATAATGGTTTTTAACCCTCTGTTTATAGCTGTTCAAAATGGACACGTTGACGTGATAAAGCTCCTCCTTCAACAAGGAGCAAATATTAATGGTCCCCAGTGTTGGTCTGAATGGAATTCTCTGCACCAAGCTGCTTTTCAGGTAATCTATAAATCCACAATTTCATTTCCATATAAATAAAGTTTTACTCTTTCTCCTTCTCTCTCTTAAAATGGCAGCTTTGTGTAGTCTTTGCATGCTGTTCCTTTTGGTGATTTATGACAGCCGGTTGCAGAAAAGTCAGTTTAAATGCAAATGATCGCTCTGAATAAGGCAGGAATTGTGCCGAGCGTTAAACACAGTGAGCATGTTAAAATATTTAAAGTATTACACATGTTTTAAGAAATGATCAGGCATAACATGGGTGATAAATCTGTTGTTGAACATTAATTTGCTTGAAATAATTCTTTTGTCCCGATGCACTGGGGCTCCTCAAACAACAGGAAGAGGAGTTTCAGTATTTAAAAGGTAAAATACAAGCTGGAGAGTTTCATTGCCTGCAATTCCCTGCCCAAGCCAGCCTCCAAAGTTCTTTGGCACAGAATGCTCTCTGAACTGCTAGAGCAGCGGGCGTTCTGGGCTGGGCCTTGCAGAATCCCATGACTTTGATAGATTAGGCTTTAAATATAAATTTCTCCTCCGTCCCTATTTTCAGAGTGGTTGAGGGAGGGAGACACTACTAAGCGCTGGGAACCACGAACAACGGCACGGTACTCAATGCAAATAATTGTCGAGATCTTGCTCTGTTTTTAACAACAATGAACTCCTTTTTTACCCACTTTCAGAACTACCCAGAGATATTGAAATTACTCCTCGACAAAGGAGCCGAAAAAGAATGTGTGGATGATTTTGGGATCACCCCTTTATTTGTTGCTGCGCAGTATGGGAAGCTGGAAAGTTTAAGGATACTTATATCATACGGTAACCCTTTTCTGTTTCTGTGACGCTGCTGTCTTTCAGCAGATTTCCTTCGTGTAAGAATAACAGTATTGTTATTGTTTAATAGAAGTGGCTTATTAACAAAGTGAATGTTTCAAGGAGAAGAGTTGTAGCTCAGGGTTAGAGCACCTACTGCAGGTTGTAGCAGAGACCTGTAGCTTAGATAGCTTTTAAAAGATTTAAAATAAATTTATGGAGGGATTTGTTGTTGTTATTTTGTTGCATTATAAAAAGAAAAGTAATAGATTTATATCTCCATAAAATGCAAAACAGTTTAAAAAATAATGATGGCATTTAACTAAGACGTTGCACTAATGCAAGGATTAGCTACAGCGCAACCAGGTATCCCTTCTCTCCTCACCTGTGCATGTCTGCATCTGCTCTGGATGATTTGGGGAACCCCCTCTCTAGAACAGGTTTAGGGGGCAAGTGATGAGAAGAGAAGAGAAGAGGTGATAATAGAAGAGTGTTCTATTGCAGAGGGAGAAATCTGGGCACTGATGGACTGACATGCTTAACACGATGTTGACTGCAATCCTAAAGAACAAGAAATATAAGACCAAATTCCTAAAATAAACCGTATGACCAATAATACTCTAGAAAGAACAGATCCAACCCCTCCCCACGAGAAAATGAGTACCATAGTAAAGGCCAGAGTCATATCAAGGTGCAATCCAACGTTTGGGCAAGAAGGGTAGTCTTAAAGCTGGTGTGTGAAAACTGACCATGTTGATGGCAGGCATTTTACCCTTGGGAGAACATTCCACAAATGGAGAACCACTACGGGGGGAAAAAACCCTTGTTATTGCATTGCCACCTTCTGCACCTCTCTCAAAGGAGGCACACAGAGAAGGGTCCCTGGTGATGACTGAAGGGCCGGGAAGGTGTAATGAAATCTCCACATTTGTAGGCAGTGTATCTCTGATGATCAGATATAGAGGGGATATTTGTTAATGTCATAGTCTGCTTTTGAGCATTCATTTTTTAAAGTTTTTTAAATTCAAAATTAAAACAAGACATATTATCCAAAAACATATCATCCTTGTCCCCCCCGTTTTTCCTCCCTCCCCCTCTCCCACACAAAACCCACCCACCCCCCACCCCCGACTTCCCTCAGATCCAGTCTTTGATTTCTCTAAAAATGCTGTTTTCTGCATGTTACAAAGTTGCATAGATCCTCAAACTATTTAGCTGATTGTTATCATTAAAAAGTTTGCAAATGTTCATTCAAAACCTGCCAAGGAGTCCAGTTCGCTTTGTTGCGTCTTCAGATACTTTGTAAAGGGTCCCCATTCATCCTTAAAGCCACAGTTATCCTTGTCCCGTAGCTTATATATCAGTTTTGCCAGTCCTGCATAGTCCGTCAATTTTTCTTGCCATGATTCTTTATAATAATAATAATTTATTATTTGTACCCCGCCCATCCGGCTGGGCTTCCCCAGCCACTCTGGGCGGCTTCCACAGAAACCAAAAAACACTAAAATATCATACATTAAAAACTTCCCTGAACAGGGCTGCCTTAAGATGTCTTCTGAATGTCAGGTAGTTGTTTATCGTTTTGACATCTGATGGGAGGGCGTTCCACAGGGCGGGCGCCACTACCGAAAAGGCCCTCTGCCTGGTTCCCTGTAGCTTTGCTTCTCGCAATGAGGGAACCGCCAGAAGGCCCTCGGCGCTGGACCTCAGCGCCCGGGCAGAACGATGGGGGTGGAGACGCTCCTTCAGGTATACTGGGCCGAGGCCGTTTAGTTGGGGTTCCTTCAGTCTTCCATCCTTGTGCTACCAGAACTCTCGCGGCCGTTGTCGCATACATGCTTTTGCTCATTCAGAGGCGTCTGGCAAGACCAGATGGGTCACTAGTTTGACCCTACAGTGTACTTCATAACTCCCTGAGCGTGCATAGCAAGCATACACAGTAAAGGTAATTTACAGCGGTCCTATTGAACGGCAGGAATGTTTGCAAGATGCAGAGTGCTGGGCTTTAGCCACCTCTCTTCTTCATTAATTACTGGGTTCTCTGTTGTCTATCAGGAGCAAACGTCAACTGTAAAGCCAAGGATCGGGCCACTCCGTTATTTATCGCTGCGCAGGAGGGCAATGACGAATGCACGGAGCTGTTGTTATCCAGCGGAGCAGATCCAAACCTGTACTGCAATGAAGATGAGTGGCAGTTACCTATCCACGCTGCAGCAGAAATGGGGCACAGCAAGTAGGTTCTAGAAGAAGCTGCTACAATTTCCAAGCAAACAAAGTTGTCACTAGACTTACCTTGTACTCCAGGGGTAGGAAGGTAAAGGACCCCTGGACGGTTAAGTCCAGTCAAAGGCGACTATGGGGCTGCAGCGCTCATCTTGCTTTTCAGGCCGAAGGAGCTGGCGTTTGTCCGCAGACAGCTTTCTGGGTCATGTGGCCAGCAGGACTAAACTGCTTTTGGCGCAACGGAACACTGCTGGAAACCAGAGCGCACGGAAACGCCGTTTACCTCCCTGCCGCAGTGGTACCTCTTTATCTACTTGCACTGGCGTGCTTTCAAACTGCTAGGTTGGCAGGAGCTGGGACAGAGCAATGGGAGCTCACCACCATCACATGGATTCGAATGTGGGGACGTGGGTGGCGCTGTGGTCTAAAGCATTGAACCTCTTGGGTTTGCCGATCAGTAGGTCCAGGGGTAGGAAGTTCCACTGGCTCAGAGGCCAGAACCCCACTTGAGCTGGGTTGCAGGGCTTACATCAGTGTATCTCTGCCTGAACTGGCATTAGGGACATGTGTTGGCGCATCCCTGGCTGAGCCTTGACTCAGCCAGCAAATCTGCTGAATGCAAAGTCTCTCATCCAAGTAGATCTTAGGTGTCGATTGCACTTCAAATCTATGTAAACCAAGATTTACGGTATTTTTCGCTCCATATGCACTTTTCCCTCCTATAAAGTAAGGGGAAAATGTGAGTGCGTCTTATGGAGTGAATGGCGCTGCGCAGAGAGGGAGAACTGCGCAGCGCCCCTTCAGCCACGTGCCTGGCTGGAAGCCGGAGGAAGAACAGAAGGGACTCCTTCTATTCCTCCTCTTGCTTCGCAGCGAGGCGTCTGTCCTGTGAAGCCGGAGGAGGAACAGAAGGAGACCCTTCTGTTTCTTCTCCAGCTTCGCTTGAAGAGCGCTGCGCAGTTCTCCCTCTCTGCGCAGCGCCTCTCCTTCGCGGGAGAGGTGCTGCGCAGAGAAGGAAAACTGTGCACCACCCCTTCAGCGACTTGCCTGCCATTGCTTCTGCCTTAGCTGCGTGCAGCCTCTTCGGGCAGGGGGAGCCTTCATCCCGCTGCCCTGAAGAGGCTTGGCGCGGTTATCCCAGAAGCCAGAACAGCCACACGGTATCCCAGAAGCCAGATCCCTCTTGCTGTTCTGGCTTCTGGGATTCAAAATATTTTTTTCCTTGTTTTCCTCTCCCCCAAACTGGGTCCGTCTTATCATCTGGTGCATCCTATAGAGCGAAAAATACAGTAACTGCATTTAAATTTCAACGCTATATTTACAAATGTGTGATCCTCACCCCCCCATCCGTTAAGGATCAACCTGTTTTAAACCCTGGAATCACTTTTAATATTTATGTAACATTGAAAGATGGTTATGTTGGGTTGCTGGTTTTTAAAGTGCCAGGAAAGATTTTGCTCTTGCACTGAAACCTGTAGCAATAACAAGCACTTTTCATTTCCTTAGTATACTACGCTTGCTCGTACCTGTTACTGACCGGCTCTGTGGCAGCGCCGAAGGCAAAGTGAGCCCTGTCTACTCTGCAGTCCTAGGCGGTCATGAAGATTGCTTGGAGTTATTGCTTAAGGAAGGTTACAGCCCAGACGCCCAGGCTTGTCCAGTCTTTGGCTGCAGGTCACCCATGCCCTTGGCTTTCCAAAAGGGGTAGGTATCAGCAGGAACTGGCAGGAGAGGGTGGATAAAATCGGTGGCAGTGATCACTCAGAACCTGACATAAAATAACTTGTTGTTGTTTAGTCGTGTCCGACTCTTCGTGACCCCCTGGACCAGAGCACGCCAGGCACTCCTGTCTTCCACTGCCTCCCGCAGTTTGGTCAAACTCATGCTGGTAGTTTCGAGAACACTGTCCAACCATCTCATCCTCTGTCGTCCCCTTCTTCTTGTGCCCTCCATCTTTCCCAACATCAGGGTCTTTTCCAGGGAGTCTTCTCTTCTCATGAGGTGGCCAAAGTATTGGAGCCTCAGCTTCACGATCTGTCCTTCCAGTGAGCACTCAGGGCTGATTTCCTTCAGAATGGAGAAGTTTGATCTTCTTGCAGTCCATGGGACTCTCAAGAGTCTCCTCCAGCACCATAATTCAAAAGCATCAATTATTCGGCGATCAGCCTTCTTTATGGTCCAGCTCTCACTTCCATACATCACTACTGGGAAAACCATAGCTTTTACTATACGGACCTTTGTTGGCAAGGTTCCATATTGCTGTGTAATATATGAAGGGTCCATATTGCTGTGTAATATACTGTGTTCCATATTGCTGTGTAATATATGAAGCTGTCTTCCCCCTCTGTAGAGCTAAACATACGTATGGACTTTCTGAACTTCGGTGCTCGAATTCCACATGCGCCCTCGGCAGGTTTAACCAACGTGGTACCTTCCAGATGTTGTTGATCTTCAGCTTTGATCAGCCCCAACCAGCAGGGAGAAAAGTCAAGGTTGATAGGATCTGTGGTCCTGCGACATCTGGAAAGAACTACATTGGCTATTCCTGCTCTAGGGCTTTCTTTTAAAAACAGGGGTTCCCTCTCAGGCTGCAATTGTGTAAACACTAACCTGGGAGTAAGCCCAATTAAATCCACGAGGCTTCCTGATGAACAGGCGGCCACAGAATTGCACTTCTGCCTGGTGTATACTCGTTCTGGGTCGTATCCAAAGAACCTGGTAAGGATTTCCTTGGGGAAGTTTTCCTCTTTGAAGCAGAGGCTTGTCGAACACACATTCAGTCTAATTTCCTTGCTTTCAAAGGGTCTTTATCAGCAATCTCTGTCTCTAGGGAACTTGACATGATTTTGTAATTGAGTCAAGTATATTCTTAATTAGCATAGAACTCTCTCTCTCTCTCCCCTCCCCACCCATCTCCTTCTGCTTGAAATGGCTGCTTAATTCTCTCCTAATATCAATCTCTCATTTTCCTTTTAAAAAAAGAAGATAATGTTATTAGCATGGATTCTGCTGGGGTTTCCTTTCTATATTACGCACGGAGAGTGCAGGAGGAATGCTTGTTGACGCAGTTTGGTTTTCCCCCTCTTCCAGCTTACAGGAAAGGAGAAATTCTGAAATGCGTTAAAACAGAAATGCATTTATCAGTCCAGAGTTTCTCAAACATGATATGTGTATCTGTTGCTGGTCTTAAAGTCCTTTGTCATATTTTATTGTGTATTTGTATCATTCTTGCCTTTGTCAGTCTTATTGCAGTGACTTCTAATGAACCCTAAAAAAACAAATCAGATAAACTGGATTTCTTTTAAAACCCTAGTTATAAGCCCTGTTTGGTGTGGCAAAGGTTGGGTTTTTTTCCTATTAGCATTTGCTAATGTTAATATTTTACCTATTTTGAATTTTGTTCTAATGGTCTCTCTCGATATATTTTTGCTTTTATCATAACTCACCTTGAGCATTCAGGGAGGCATCACTCTGCAGATATTCTTTTTATGAAATTATGATAATTAACAACCTTGGTAGAAGTAACAGGGGAAACTGTCCAGGCAGCCTCAGGGAACTGTCCTACATAAGTTACAAGAGACTTGGTTTTCCAAAAACAAATTCTTTTTACGTAGAGACGGATCAAACATACAACCCTAAGCCCAAATTATGTGGACTCCTGGAGACAAGATTGCAGCCGCTCTGTTCTTCCTCTGTGTCTGCTGCATTGCTGTGAGCTAAGCCATGGTTTGGCTGAGCAGGCTTGCGGTTTCTTCTACTCCAGACAATAACCGAGGCTTATAACCAAGGTTTTTTTCCTTCGGCTTATAGCTTGTGGTTTGTCTGGAGCAGACAAACCAGACGCCCAGATTCAGGGAAGCCAAACCATTGTATATACTGTATTTTTCGCTCCAAAAGACGCACCAGAACATAAGGCGCACCTAGTTTTGTGAGGAGGAAAACAAGAAAAAATTATTCTGAATCCCAGAAGCCAGAACAGCAAGAGGGATCTGGCTTCTGGGATACCGTGTGGCTGTTCTGGTTTCCGGGATAACCGCGCCAAGCCTCTTCAGGGCAGCGGGATGAAGGTTCCCCCTGCCCGAAGAGGCTGCGCATGGCTAAGGCAGAAGCCAGGCCAGGCGCATTGCTGAAGGGGCGCTGCGCAGTTCTCCCTCTCTGAGAGGGAGCGCCCCTTCAGCGAAGCTGGAGAAGGAACAGAAGGAGACCCTTCTATGCCTTTCAGGACAGGCACGTCGCCGCGAAGCCGGAGTAGGAACAGAAGGAGTCACTTCTGTTCCTCCTCTGGCTTCACAGGAGAGGCGCTGTGCAGAGAGGGAGAACTGCGCAGCGCCCCTTCAGTGAAGCGGGGGGAGGAACAGAAGGGGCTCTGTTCCTCCTCCCGCTTCGCTGAAGGGGCGCTGCGCAGCTCTCCCTCTCTGCGCAGCGCCATTCGCTCCATAAGACACACTCTTACTTTTTAAGATGAAAAAAGTGCGTCTTATGGAGTGAAAAATATGGTAAGCCAAACCATTGTTTAGCTCGCAGCAATAGCAGGAGGACTGGGGGAAGGGCAAAATGGCCATGGTCTCCTCTCTAGGAACTCGCATGCTCACGTATTAGCAGCAACACATGGTTTTGGCTTTGCACTGCGCATGAACCAACTCATGTTTTCAAAACCTGGATGCTTTCAGTGCTTTTTTACTTTCTTCCTTTCTGCTTAGTTTCAAAAGCTATTTAAACTTCCAGGAATATAACTAGACGCTGAAGAAGAAACAGGAGGGTAGCCAGTGAGAAAGACATTATCCTAGTTTGTAAAGAAGGACGTACTTGCAGTTTAACCAGTTCCCCATACTAATGGAAATGGCTAACGTCTGGCAAGATTAACATGGCTTGTCGCAGATTCAATAAATACTATTAGAACTTCAGTGATATATCCAGGAAGACAGCAGTTTTCAAAGTGTTGTGGGGGACCCAGGGCTTCCTCAGATTGAGGATCTGCCTTCTCAGACAGTTTGCCCACCACTGTGGATCTTCTCCTGAAATGTGTGGTTGCAGGGGAACATATGCACACATGATTTTATTTGTATGCTGCTTTCCCACATTTCAAACCATGCTCAAGGCAGCTTACAACATGGGGGGAAAATGCCTAACTGCAACATAATAAAAGTTGTTGTGGTGGTTTAGTCATTTAGTCACGTCCGACTCTTCGTGACCCCATGGACCAGAGCACGCCAGGCACTCCTGTCTTCCACTGCCTCCCGCAGTTTGGTCAAACTAATGCTGGTAGCTTCGAGAACACTGTCCAACCATCTCGTCCTCTGTCGTCCCCTTCTCCTTGTGCCCTCAATCTTTCCCAACATCAGGGTCTTTTCCAGGGAGTCTTCTCTTCTCATGAGGTGGCCAAAGTATTGGAGCCTCAGCTTCACGGTCTGTCCTTCCAGTGAGCACTCAGGGCTGATTTCCTTCAGAATGGATAGGTCTGATCTTCTTGCAGTCCATGGGACTCTAAAGAGTCTTCTCAAACACCATAATTCAAAAGCATCTATTCTTCAGCGATCAGCCTTCTTTATGGTCCAGCTCTCACTTCCATACATCACTACTGGGAAAACCATGGCTTTAACTATATGGGCAAGGTGGCAAGGTGATGTCTCTGATTTTTAAGATGCTGTGTAGGTTTCATATGCTATTGATAAAACATCAAAAAATACACAACCAAGCTGAACAATTCCCATATAAAATAAAGATACGAAAACCAAACAGCAACCACTCACCCAACAACACCCCACCACAAACAACGCCCCAGTATGATTTGCAGTTGTTCCTCTGTAGGCCTTTTGGTGCTCAAGTGCAGACATTTTGAAAAACAAAACTGCATTGACAAATGTGTGTTTTTTGAACATTGGTTGCAGGTCTGGCTTAATCCTCATTCTTCTGAAGTATGGGATCACGCTTTCCGAAGCAGATTTAGGCCTCTGTCTGCATGATGGAAGGTTTTCTTTATTTCAGCATTTCTTGAAGCGAGGCTGTAAGCTTCCACGCAGAGAGCACCGGACGGAATTTACGAAGAATGCAATTCTTGCAGGAGACAAGCACAAAGAATGGTTGCCGTCCCTCCTGTTGGCTGGGTTCAATCCAGTGCATCTCCTCAATGAATCATGGTAAGCAAGATTACATACAGATACACACACACACTATATATATATATGACATGCGCCTTCACCGAACGATTTCAGTGCATGTGAAAAATGTATTTATTCAGGCAAGCCTTTGGGGGAAGGGGTTAACGTTTCCTTTTATTCTGATTTTGTAGGTCTTTCACATTTGTGAATTTTCTCTGTGTTGTTTTATACCTTGTTCTGTTTTTAATCAAAGTTTTTTAGTGGTCTCTGCATTATCGGAAATAAAATACACTGTGCACGTGTGAGCAGCATACACACATGCATGTATTCACTTGTGTGTACATTCATGCATATAGATGCACATCCACCTTGTCTATTTGTGGTTTTTTACTTTGCAGATGCACTGCACTTAATAGCTCTGGGTTCTTCTGTCGGCACAAGCATTTCTTTCTTCTTCTTCTTTTTAAAATAATTTTAAGAATTGATTTTGTTAAGAAGAAGTACAATCATAACAAAAAGAAAGAACATCACAGCCTGGAAGGGCAAAAGTACAAAAGTACAGTGCAACTCCGAAGGAACAGTAAAGTATTAACTCCTGCAAGGATTCCCTTTGCAAATAAAACAGATATGTAAAAATGAAAGTTTGCCAATGAAGGCTTTCCCCCCCACCTGTGATTTGTGTTATTATTTAACATAAAGGTTCTATAAAGCCTTAGATGAGACAGTCATCTGCATATGTAGTAGAACCGCAATGTACGTACGTTTAACTTGTGTGCACTCAGCTTTATGTGCTTGACCAAAAAGTTTTTTCCAGCCACTTTTTGACAATTTCACCTGCCATTGTAGCCAATGTGTCTTGACTATATGCAATTTTGGCTTTATGCGCTATTTTAGAATATGGTTCCTGTTGCAGGTAATGCCAATTCTCTGATTCAGTTAAATAAGCACAGTACAGTAATTGGAAGCAGACTCCTCTGACTGTAGCCTCTTTCTCCCAAATGCTCTCCTTTCCCATGATAATTTCCTCTCCCTTTTAGCCATGGTGTGGTGTTATGTCAGCACCAAGGCCAATTCTAACCATGGTTTGTGACCCAGCTTCAGATCCTCTTTTCAAGCTAATCGTGGTTGGCATGAATCTCAGGGCAGATGTAACATTGCACATTGGTTAAATTGACAAGGAGTTCACATGCACAAAAAGGGGGAGTGAATGAGTAAGGCATTCCTGATCAATTAACCATGGTTACGACTGAGGAAAAACTGCCTCTAGTGGACATCCTGGTTAGCATTTAACTAGGGTCAAGTTCAGATTTTAGCCTTGATTAGGACTCACAATGGGGATTTCTGTGGGGGAGAGATTAGGGGCAAAGGAAGTGCATGCTCTTACAGCCCAATTCCTTAACCATGGTTTCAAGAGCGTTATGTCTGCTCCAGCCCCAAGTCTGAAAAAGAAGCAGGCTTGGAATAAAGGTAAAGGTAAAGGGACGTCTGACCATTAGGTGCAGTCGTGGCCGACTCTGGGGTTGCGGCGCTCATCTTGCTTTACTGGCCGAGGGAGCCGGCGTACAGCTTCCGGGTCATGTGGCCAGCATGACTAAGCAGCTTCTGGCGAACTAGAACAGTGCACGGAAACGCCGTTTACCTTCCCGCCAGAGCAGTACCTATTTATCTACTTGCACTTTTTGATGTGCTTTCGAACTGCTAGGTTTCCAGGAGCAGGGACCGAGCAACGGGAGCTCACCCTGTCGCTGGGATTCGAACTGCCGACCTCCTGATTGGCAAGTCCTCGTCTCTGTGGTTTAACCCACAGCGCCACCCGCGTCCCTAGGCTTGGAATAGAAGCGAATAATTGTTGGCAGACAGTGAAACTGGAAGAGAACCTCCTTACAGGGAGAACATAGTGTGGATCTTTCACAGACTTGTGTTCTGTGTTGAATTCCAGCTGTGTTGACTTATCACCGAGGGCAGGAGGTCTGTCTCCGTCAAGTGAAAGGAGAAAACAAGCCGTACACTGTGTTTTTAAAGGTTTCAGCAAGGGGGCAGGGAAGGCATGTGCAGACCTGCTTCTATGGGAAAGGGGCACAAAATGCCTTTTCTGTGCTGTAAAAGGGCAGGAATCATCTTGTTGCTGAACACACAAGACTTGCAGCTGGGTTAAAATAATAAAAAAGAGCCCTGTATTCCGAAGCAAAACATTAAAGGTCACTGGATGCAGGCAGCATGAAAAAGGTTCTTTTAACTGCTTCGATCTCTAGGAAAGACCCCGGTACCTTGAAGGCTGCTTCCTTAAGGGAAGCAAAATATAAACCCTTTAATTATGGCACTTGGACAAGCTTATGGTTTCCAACTGGCAGCCCGCTTGCTGAGTGTAATTTAATACTAGGGGTGGGTGAGCAGAGCAAGTATTGCTGAATTCATCAAGCCGTCGAGAGCCTAAGTTTACAGGCCCCAAGTGCAGCTCAAAGCTGTTCAGCTAAATGAAATGATGTTCTAGTTGAAGGATGATTTCTACCGGGCAGGAGAATCCATATGTACGTTGCACCTTTGACAAGTTTAGCAAGCCCTGGTTCAAACTGCTTGTGTGTTTTTTGGCCTGGGTGTGTTCTAGGGCAGGGGTTTGGGAGCTGCATATTGTTGGATTCGAGCTCCCATCATCCCCAGCCAGCATGGCCAATGATCAGGAAGCCCTGCTCTAAGCTTCATGGGCACATCCACCCCCATGGACACCAGCTCTGACCTTCTTGGGTTGACCAGGAAACATAAAAAGAGTCTTACTGGATGAGGCTATGGGCCCAACCACTCCAGCAATCTGTTCTCAGACTGGCCAACCAAGCAGGACTTGAGGGCAACAGTACTGTTGCGGTTTCTGGTACCTGGTCTTCAGAAGCATATTGCCTCCAGCAGTGGAGGAAAGGTTTGCAGTGACTTTTCTTGTGTTCACCTGGGTCCCCCATCCCAGAGGGTATTCACACAGTCAAGTGAAAATGTAAACGCCCCCTCCAAATGTTCCCTGATCAACACAGGTCAGGGGAAGCTCAGGGACTGAGCAGACAGGACGATGTACAATGTGATTTTGGAGACGAGACTTTGGGGATGCGGTTTCTTCCTGACACATACCGTATTTTCGCTCTATAAGATGCAGCAGACCACAAGACGCACCTACTTTTTGGAGGAGGAAAACAAAAAATAATAATTCTGAATCTCAGAAACCAGAACAGCAAAAGGGATCGCTGCACAGTGAAAGCAGCAATCCCTCTTGCTGTTCTGGCTTCTGGAATAGCTGCGCAGCCTGCATTCGCTCCATAAGACGCACACACATTTCCCCTTACCTTTTAGGAGGGAAAAAGTGAGTCTTATAGAGCAAAAAAATATGGTATTTGCATCTTCAGGCAAAAGCTCTCCTAATAACAAAGTTCTGCTTGATCGTAGGGTTTCCTCTGTAAGCAGTGACACTCTCAACTTCCTTCTGGAGTTCACCAACTGGAAGAGGCTTCCCTGGGACGTGGAGCAGATCCTTTCCGACCACAAAGAAACCTCCGCCTGGGTGACTTGCAGTCACTTTAGTAAGTGACTTGTTCAGCGCTACGCGATCTCTTTTATTTCACGGCATAGATGACAAAACTGCTTTTGGGGCTGACGTGCATTACAGACGCTTGGGCAAAATAACGCCTGTAAAAGAAGTGGTACGGATCTTGATCCAGAGTAATTGCGTTTCACAAAAATCCGTGCTTCGCTGTAGAAGGCCCCGTTGCCAGGCAGACCGCGAAACCTGCCATGCTGGGTGGAGGTTAGGATATGGCAGAGGCTTTACTCTGATGGCAGGGGCCTCTAAAGCAGAGGGCACCCACTGAAAGTGTGTGTGGGGGGGTGGTGGCAGTGGCGGCAGAAGCTGTATCCCACCAATGGTAGCTAGTTTATCTCCGCCCCACAAATGGCTGAGAGAGGTGGTGGAGCCAGGCTAGCCAAGAATCTGTTTCATCCTAAGCTGCTCCAGTTTCTTGGGGTCCCTTCCAACTCTATCATAAGCCTGATCCAGGCTTCTGGGCCGGGCTAGCTTGGAGAGGTGAAAACCAGCAGTTTTATTGCCATTCTGCACTCTGGTCGGCACAAGGTCTATGGGTGTGCTAGGGGCTTCACTGCACCATTTAGCCTTGTTGCTCCCAGCTGGGAGTTAGAATTCAGGGATGGGGAACCTGTGGATCTCTAGACTGACGTATGATGGGAGTTGTAGTCCGGTCCAGTATACCTGAAGGAGCATCTCCACCCCCATCGTTCTGCCGGACACTGAGGTCCAGTGCCGAGGGCCTTCTGGCGGTTCCATTGCTTCGAGAAGCCAAGTTACAGGGAACCAGGCAGAGGGCCTTCTCAGTAGTGGCACCCGCCCTGTGGAACGCCCTCCCACCAGATGTCAAAGAGAAAAACAACTACCAGACTTTTAGAAGACATCTGAAGGCAGCCTTGTTTAGGGAAGCTTTTAATGTTTAATAGGTTATTGTATTTTAATATACTGTTGGAAGCCGCCCAGAGTGGCTGGGGAAGCCCAGCCAGATGGGTGGGGTATAAATAATAAATTATTATTATTATTATTATTATTATTATTATTATTATTATTATTATTATTATCATCATCATCATCATCATCATAGTCCAGCAACACGTGGAGAGCAGCTTGTTGATTCTCCCTGCCTTCAGTGTAGGATGTTGCTGTAAGTTTGAGGGCTACGAAGGACTGCAACCCAGAGAGCCATTGCTAGCCGGAGTAAATAATTTTGAGCTAGATGACTGGTGGACAGACTCCTTCCTATGCAGTGCAAGCTGGTTTCAGAGCAGAGGCGTCCATACAACGCGGCTCTTCCAATTAGCCTTCCCAAATCAGTGGGTATATATAAATGATCCTGTCGTTCTGCTTGATCCAGCTCTGGAGATAAAGGTCAGCCAATTACTCTTGGCAGTGGTGAAGCTCAGGACCACCCGCCAGGGAGAAAGAAAAGCGCAGATACAGTATGGAATCGTCAGTTGCTAACTAGAGACTCGGGAGAGTGAAATGCCATTTTTTTAATAATAGAAAGGTTAGGCTAGACTCTGATCAGGAAATGTCTTTCTTTCTCTCTCCTGTGTACAAGGCCAGCAAACGTATCAGGATGGTTCAGTCTGAATATTTGCTTAATTACCATCTCTTTGTGGTCTCCCTTCAATTCACTTACTCGCCCTCCCCTGCCCTCAATATTTTCATTATTTTTCTCTCTTGTCTGTTTAAAAGATCTGCAGTATTTTTTTTTAAAAAAAGAATAAGGCAGATGGTGCTATTTAATAGAAGGGAACTGGTTTCAGTCTTATATTTTAAATTTTATAAACAAAACAAACAAACAAAAAACCCAAGATCATCCAGTTTGCACTGAATTTGCAAAGCATGTCTGTGGGCTCAGGAACTCTTAATGCAGATTAGATGTGTCTTGACTGCTAAGTAGATTCAGGGCAGAAGGAAGAAAGGCTTCCACTCTCTAAACAGTGCGTGATGCATTTATGGAATTCGCCGCTGCATGGTGTGGCGATGGCTGCTCAATTAGATGGCTTTAAAAGGAGCTAAGACGAAGTCATGGAGGGACAGCCTAACCTGTGGATGTTAACTACGATGGTTTTATGGAACAATTGCAGAAGGGAGCTTGAAGTCCTCTCGGTTGTTGTGCCCCATATAATTCTGTTTTATTTTTCTGCGACAGAGCACATCCCTCCCTTGTCTCATCTCTGCCGTCTGGAGATCCGGTCACTTTTGACGAGCGATCGCTTACGGTCAGACCAGTTTATCCGCCAGCTGCCATTACCTGCTTGCCTGCAGGACGCCTTACTTTACAAAGACGTTTTGAGAAGCTATGCCATTTCGGAATCTCAGCTTAGACTGGGCGATGTGTACCAACAGAATGCCCCGCCACCTCTTTCCAGTTCAGGAAACACGGAGAGACGAGAAAACACGAGAACTGAAGCAGGCTCCTCATAGTTCTTAAGGCTTCTGGGTGTCATAAGAACCGTGTTGTGGTGCTCAATGCAATGATAGACCTCTGCACTGCTGCCCGTGTTAGGATATCCTCTCTTCAGAGATTCTTTAAACTCTTGCTCAGAGGCTTTCGGATAAGCGTCCAAGCGCCGTTCTCTCTCAAAGGAGTTCAACATTCAAATGGATGGAAACACTTGCAAAGGCATAAATATTGCCACGGATCATTAGAATAAAGACGCATTCCCTGTAAAGTTGGTTGATTTATTTTGAGTGTCATTGATTGTTGATTTCTTACCTGGCTTTTTGCCAGGTCTTAGGCTGTGTTACAATACAATACAATACAATACAATACAATACAATACAATACAATACAATACAATACAATACAATACAATACAAATACCTTTATTGGCATTAAAGACATTTCAAATCTGAGGGATAAATTTAAAAGGGACAGGAGTGAGGCTGTCGAGGGTCACAAGGCACTCGGTTGTTCTGCTTCACGCCTGTCTATTCCCTAGAGCAGGCATAGGCAAACTCGGTCCTCCAGATGTTTTGGGACTACAACTCCCATCATCCCTAGCTAACAGGACCAGTGGTCAGGGATGATTGGAATTGTAGTCTCAAAACATCTGGAGGGCTGAGTTTGCCTATGCCTGCCCTAGAGGGGTGATTCATTAAGAACCCTTTCGGGTGAGATGGAGATTAAAAAGGAAGGCACGGAGGTAGTAACGTCCTTGTCCCTGTCCGCTAAGAGGAACCTCAATTGGCTTTTTCTCGGATCCGTGGGTTGCAGGCCCAGCATCTGTTTGCGGAGTCTGCTGTGCAAAGGGCAGTCCAAAAGAATATGGTCCAGTGAATCTGGCACTCCCTGTTTGCAGGCACACAGGCAGGCTTTATAAGGAATTTGCGAGTATCTACCTGTAGTCATGCGGAGGGGAAAGCATTTAGTCTTGAGAGCATAAAAGCTCTCCGTTTACAACAATATAGTCGCGCAGTTGTGAAAACAAGTAAAACAATCTATGCACTTAAAGCAAAAAATCCATTCTAACAAAGCAGCACAGATTCAACCAAAGAGATGGTTCTCGCAAAACAATCTTGGCTTTAACGATTATAATACATGTACAGTGGTGCCTTGCAAGACGAAATTAATTCGTTCCGCAAGTCTCTTCGTCTTGCGAGTTTTTCGTCTTGCGATGCACGGTTTCCCATAGGAATGCATTGAAAATCAATTAATGCGTTCCTAGGGAAACCGCCTTCAGACCAGGTCCGGGGACAGTCTGTCCCCGGACCTCTTCTGAAGGCTGGGGGGGGGGGGACAAGGGCTTTTCTTCCCACCCCCAGCATTTTAAAAAACCCCGGGACAGCGGAGGACTTCTCCGCTGTCCGGGCGATCTTAAAATGCTGGCGGGCGGCATTTTAAAATCGCCCCGGGACAGCGGAGGACTTCTCCGCTGTCTGGGGCGATTTAAAAGCCCCTGGGAAGGCAGGCAGGGGGGACAAAGACTTTCGCCCCCCGCCCGCCTTCAGAAGGTGTTCCCGCCCCGCCGCCCGGCTTCGGAGGAGGTCCGAGGACAGTGGGGAAGACGCGCTGCGCTTCCCCGCTGTCCCGGAGATTTCCCTATGGGCTGTCGTCTTGCGAAGCAAGCCCATAGGGAAATTCGTCTTGCGAAGCGCCTCCAAAACGGAAAACCCTTTCGTCTAGCGGGTTTTCCGTCTTGCGAGGCGTTCGTCTTGCGAGGTACCAATGTAGATACCACCAATTGCCAAAGTGGCTTCTAAACAGTTTACAGGTGTCAACCCAATTGTAAAACCCCTACATATAATTAAAACACACTCAATAAAACAAGGTATCCCATTGTTGCTTTCCTGCAGCTGATATAAAAGGCATTGCTTCTTTGGTCTTCATTCTACAGCCGCTATCAATGCAGGATCTCCAGTTATAAATTGTCTCTGATATCAAGGCTCAGACAAAACCCCGACTAGCACAATGCAAAGCCACTGCTGGTTTAAGGAGGTAATACTGACCTGTACCAAGCAGGTAGGTAGGCCAGAGTAGAGGGGGAGAATCTCAGGCCCAGAGGCAATATGCGTCCCTCTAGACCAGGCATAGGCAAACTCGGCCCTCCAGATGTTTTGGGACTACAACTCCCATCATCCCTAGCCAACAGGACAAGTGGTCAGGGATGATGGGAGTTGTAGTCCCAAAACATCTGGCAGGCTGAGTTTGCCTATGCCTGCTCTAGACCTCTGATGGCTTTCAGTATTCTCTCTAGGCCAGACACCCCACAAGACCTTCTTGTTGCCTGGCTGAAATGCTGGTTATGTTCAAATAACGGGGGTAGCCTTTTAGCCTCAAGGGCCACCTTTGACCAGTGGGCAGGACCACCCACCTATCAATCATCCGGTATTACATTGGCCTCGTGGGGGGGTCTGTGGAGGTAGGGAGATGAATGAACTTGAATTAATTTCGACGTGGTGATGGTCTCCTACCCAGCCTCACTGGAGAGTCTCGTTTACAGGCAGCTACCCTTAGGGCTACATCCTCTGAGCATGCCCTTTGACCCAGCCACCGGTCACTTCTGTTGCTCTCAAGCAGTGGCCTGGGAAGAAGCCAGTGCCCTGCTGGCCACATTTTGAGGGCGGGGGGCTCTGCCCTTCTTTGTGCCTTCTCCCAGGGAGGCTGGCAGAGCGCTAGTGCTGCTGCAGCTGAAGGCAAATGGGAAGGAAGAGGTGTGAATGGCTGCTGCATCTCTGCGACCCCTTTCCCTCCCCGGCCACTTCCGCTGGCTCCAACCATTTCTTTTGAGGCATCTTCACTTGAGACTCGGGACGCGGGTGGCGCTGTGGGTTAAACCACAGAGCCTAGGACTTGCTGATCAGAAGGTCGGCGGTTCGAATCCCCGCAACGGGGTGAGCTCCCGTTGCTCGGTCCCTGCTCCTGCCAACCTAGCAGTTCGAAATCACATAAAAGTGCAAGTAGATACATAGGTACCGCTCTGGTGGGAAGGTAAACAGCGTTTCTGTGCGCTGCTCTGGTTCGCCAGAAGCAGCTTAGTCATGCTGGCCACATGACCCAGAAGCTGTACACCGGCTCCCTCGGCCAATAAAGCAAGATGAGCGCCGCAACCCCAGAGTCGGCCATGACTGGACCTAATGGTCAGGGGTCCCTTTACCTTTACCACTTGAGACTCAAGAGCGTTTCCCTTGACCTTCCCATTCTCCTCCTCTTGCAGTCTTCAGTTCCTTAGCACAGAAAGGTAGATTTGCATGGCAAATGGCTCCCAAATCCCTGAATTTACAGAATGGCTCCCCTTACGCTGCAATTCCACTCTGGGGAAAGACAGAAAAAATTGCAATGAGAGCAGTTTTCTGCTAACAGGAGTGAGCATCAATATTTCATACGCCATTCAGACTGAGAAGATGAGAAGATGGGAACCTAGATGGGAATAATTTCTTCCCCTTTTCTGTACTTGTGGTGCGACGGTATTAATTTATGGTGCTGCGGAAATTCTGACTTTCTCCTTTAGGATAGACTTGATTTATCACTCCTACAAAAGGGGAGAGGGGGATGAAATAAAATGTAGCGTATTTTGGCTTTTTATAGGAATGGTGCTGATTGCATTTGACATCACCAAAACAGCCTAGTGCAGTGGTTAGAGCAACCTTGTAAATAACTCCCCAGAAGTCACTGGCCTACCAAAAAAACCCACTCCCCACTGGAGTTTGGGAGAGGAGGGATGGCTTTCTCCTGGTTGTTCTCTAGCAGCCAATTTAGTTTCGGTGCTGCGCATAGAAAGGGACGCAGAACCCTATTCCTCTTCTACCAGACCATTCACTTACATGCATTTCCTGGTCAACATTGCTTGCCAGGCTAGTGCTTAATTCAAGGGTGTATTGAAGAGTCTGATCCGGGCTACAGGGTAAAAGGTAAAGGGACCCCTGACCATTAGGTCCAGTCGTGACCGACTCTGGGGTTGCGGCGCTCATCTTGCTTTATTGGCCGAGGGAGCCGGCGTACAGCTTCCAGGTCATGTGGGCAGCATGACTAAGCCGCTTCTGGTGAACCAGAGCAGCGCATGGAAACACCATTTTCTTTCCTGCCGGAGTGGTACCTATTTATCTACTTGCGCTGGTGCGCTTTCGAACTGCTAGGTTGGCAGGAGCAGGGACTGAGCAATGGGAGCTCACTCCATCGCGGGGATTCGAACCGCCAACCTTCTGATCGGCAAGTCCATGCTCTGTGGTTTAACCCACAGCGCCACCCGCGTCCTGGGCTACAGAGAATCAGGTTCAAATCTGCCCTAAATCAGGAACCTCATTGTAGTGTGTTTGACCTTGGGCTAATATCGCTCAGCCTAGCCTGCGCCTGCATGCATCACTGGTTGCCTGTTTCTCCCAGGCTAGTGCTTAAGTGCAAGGGTGGATTAAATAAAGTGTCAGATTAGGACGACAGAGAATCAAGTTTGAATCCCCGCTTGACCCAGGACCTAACTGGGGTGCATGTGACCTTCAGCCACCATTCCTCAGCATTCACAGGGTTGGTGGGTGAGCCGCTTGGGGTCCTGGGCATCATTATTTTGGGGGAAGGAGTGCTTGCTGCTCCACCTCAGGCTGCAAAATATATTGCAACAGTCCTCGGACTAAGGGGTTAAAATACAGGAGGGATGGACAACTCCAGGTGCAACTGGGCTACAAATCCCAGCAGCCTCAGCCAGGAGGCCCTGAGCCTTTTTAAGCACCTCATGATGCTGTCGGATTTCAAGCCTTATCATAGAAACTGGCCACTCTCCAGGCACCCGGCTTGATCTCCTTGTTGACCTCCCTGTCTGCGTTTCCCGGTAGGATACAGGCTAGGTCGCGATCGGCGATCCTCCTCAAGCGTGAGAAGAACACACCACTCTTCCCTGCTCCCTGCTCCCCCCAGGGAGGGGAAAGAGATAGACAGAAATGTATTTACATGCCTTTATTTCTGTCTTTGCAGCATTACAGAGAAATGCGTCTGCTCTCTTCAGACTCCAACAGCAGAGAGACAAACTCCACCTCCTGTACTTCCTGTACAGGTCAAATGACACTCTGAGCTAACATCCGGTGCTCAGCACAGTGAATAGACTGTCCCTTTGTTCTCACGGTACAGTCCCAACCATTCCTATCATGTTTTGCTTTCCAGCCAGCTGCAGCTCGCTGCTGCATTGCTCCTTTTCCGTAACAGATGCCCCCTCATGAGAACAACTTTGCCTTCTTCCTAACAGCACAAGTCTTTTGCATGTTGAGAAATCATTTACTGGCACAGGGAAATGTTTGTTTTTATAGTTTATGGGGGAAACGGAGCTGGTTATTGACCAGCGATAAATCCATTTCAGAAACCAGAGTTCAGGACAGTTAAAACCAGTGTTCCCGCAGCTGAGGGATGTTCGACATTTGGCCAGGGAATAAACTTCACAGGCTGTTTATGTTGAGTCAATAAAGGTCTCCTCTGCACATCTCTGCATCCCCCTATTAATACTTTTGCTCAAGTGGAAGGAATACATGCTGGCGTCTTTTCCTTCTACGATGAAGAGAGGTTGGAATGAGCTGACACTCGGTAACATCCCCGAGAACTTGTTGTGGGAGGAGAGGACTGCAAATTAATGAGATAATTAGCCCTGAAAACCATTACTGCTCGCAAGACGCTGCTGTTGTTTTCCAAAGAGCCATTCATTGTTTGTCTCGCGGTTTTTTGGGCTCTGTGTGTGGCTGCTTTGGAGGCAGAATCAAATGTGCAATGCGTTTAACATGTGAGAAAAATGCTTTGCTTACTGCTACTAACATTCATTTTATATATATATATATTTAAAAGGTTTTAATTCCACAATCCTACTCTCACCATCTGATTGTCACAAGAACCACCTGACGGGGTTGTTCCATCCACTTTGGGCTGCTTCCAACATATATAAAAATATAATAAAACATTATGTATTAAAAAACTCCCCTCTGTATATGAAAAGGTAAAGGACCCCTGTATGGCTAAGTCCAGTCAAATTTGGCTGCTTTCAGGCCAAGGGAGCCGGCATTTTTGTACGCAGACAGCTTTTCCAGGTTAACTTTTTTTTAATATAAAATTTGTATTAGTTTTTTAACATACCATTTTCAACAATAATTAAACATACTTTTACCTCTTATTCAATTTTTTGACTTCCATCAGTCCTGTCTGAAAATTTTCCAATCTAACCTCTTACTTTGCATTTCTTACTTTCCCTATTACAGTACATTTAAAACTCAGAACCAATATCTCTATCTTTTTCTACTTTGTAACACTTCGTATATTTCTCCTTACAAAACTTCTTGTAGTCCTACTAGCGTAATTTGTTGTTTACAATTGCTCTTCAAATAGTTCATATACTTCTTCCTGTCTTCTGTAAATCTCTGGTCCTGCAGGTTTCGAATCCTTCCTGTCATTTTGTCCAATTCTGAATAGTTCATTAATTTCGTCTGCCATTCTTCTTTCGTTGGAAATTCTTCTTGCTTCCACTTCTGGGCTAGCAATACTCTTGGGGGCAGCATAACTAATTCTGGTGCAATGGGACACTGTGAGGAGTGCCAGAGTGTATGGAAACGCAGTTTACCTTCCCGCCACAGTGGTACCTATTTATCTAATTGCACTGGTGTGCTTTCGAACTGCTAGGTTGACAGGAGCTGGGATAAAGCAATGGGAGCTTATCCCGTCATGACGGCATCCCGTCATGCAGATTTGAACCGCTGACCTGATTCGAACAGCACCACCTGCATCCCTTTTTACCTTCCCTATACAGGGCTGCCTTCAGATGTCTTCTAAAGGTTATGCAATTACTTATCTCCTTGGCTCCGGGGTCAGATAACTCCGTACCCTTCAAGATTTCTCCAATGAAAATAGGGACATCCTAAGGAAAAGTGAGACATTCCAGGATCAAATCAGAAACTGGGATGGCTTCTGTAAATCCAGGACGGTCCCTGGAAAACTGGGACACTTAGAGGGTCTGTGCATGCCTGCTCTGAAGTAAGCTCTGTTGTGGGAACGTTCTTTCATATGTGGTGGACTTGTAAAAGGGTAAAAGAGTACTGGGAAACGATTCATAATGAATTGAAAAAAATGTTTAAAAGTACTTTCCCCTCAAAAAACCCAGAGTCCTTTCTGTTGAGGATAATTTCAGACTGAAATTCCCAGGTGTTGGAAAAGGTTATTTATGTATGCCATTGCAGCGGCCTGTGTTTTGTTAGCCCCAAAATGGAAAACGAGTGAGGTCCCAACCAAAGAAGAGTGACAACTTAAGTCGACAGAATATGCGCAGCTTGCAGACTTAACATACAGAATAAGAGAACAACATGTTTAGAGAAGACTGGAAAACGTTTATGGGAAATAACTGTGTACAGCTGAAAACCCTGGCAGCATTAAAACAAATTCAACTGTGTAAATAAGTGGCGATGGATGTAATAATGGAATAGTTTCTGTAAAATATGCAGGGATTTATGATATGTAAAATGAACCATGGAAAGAGGAGACGGGAAGTCATTGATATCTTAAGGATGTAAAAGTGAGTACTTTAAATTGTAAAACAGAAAATTTAATAAAATTATATATGTGTGTATAAAGGAAGCAAGCTCTGTTGATTTCAGTGGGGCTTACTTCCAATGGAATGAGCATTTCAGGGTTGGGCCAGCGTTCCGCGGTGGTCCTCAGGACTCCCTCCAAGCCACGCCCCCTCTATAGGCACCGCTAGAATATCTCCTTGCATTGTAATGCCTTTTCCCGCTGTTTCTTAATTTACAGCCAGTCCAACTGGTGAATAAATTTACTGGTGGCAATAATCTTGGCTTTGCTTAGTGGAGTGGGAATTACGAGTGGCTGTCACCTCTCCTTTCCTCCAGCCAAGAAGCAAACAGCACACGCCATTCAGGAATGCATTTTAGGGCTGTACAGATCAATGCAATGCAAATAAATTAGGGAGTAATCCTTATAAATCTCGAAAGAAAACTTGAAGGGAAAGAATATTCAAAGACCAGCCACCAGAGGGAGCTAGTTAACATGCTATCGCTAATGAACACATCTTTCCCCTCCCCTCTGGCTCAGCTGTTCGGACCAGCCTTAAGAGATGCTACTTTTAGGGAAAGCAATAATGGAGGTTATCCTATTGATTATTTTTGGAATGGGAAAGAGACTTTCAATTAAGTCTGTCTAATGAGCAATGGTCCTGTGTGTGCATGAATGGTTTCAATTACTCTCTAGGTGCCTATGCAAAAAAGGGTATTTGTAGAAAACACTATATATTTCATTTTCTCCACTCCGTTTGCAATAAGAAGAATGCATGGTTTTTACCAGTGCGAGCTGCTGACATTGAAAGTAGACTCCTAGCATATTGGGTGGGCTTGTAAGTACATATAATTTTGGAGGGGCCGGTTGACATTGTTATTATTAAAGACAGTATTGCTTATGTACTGATTTAGGCAACCAAGATCGCTTTGAGTAAAGAAAGAATATCAGAGCTTGGTTGGGAATCCCTTTTCATTGGTGCAAGCTGCCTTGGGTCCTCACGTGGGGAAAAGGCGGGATATAAATAAATATATTTATAACATATAAATATATAATTATTATTATTAACAGAAGCATGCATTTGAGTTGCCCAGTAAGGTGGCAGGGGACAGGAAGAAAAGACATAATAATGTGCCTTTTTCAAAAAATAAAGAAGTCTACGTCTAACCATGTCAATTATTAGCCTGACACATTTTAAGAAGTAAATGTAGGGAAACAGGCACTCATCACATACGGGTTGAATGGAAACTGTTTATTATTCTTTAAAATAAATATATTATTGGAACAAAATTACATCTTTGGGGAATTTTAAGCAGGAAGGTATAAGCAGTAGAAATAGGGATTTGTGACTAAGCTCTCCATCATTTTCTGTAGGCATAATCTCTCCCCCCCACATCCAAGTAATTAATTTAGGGAGATTGCTGTTGTTCCATGGTGTGGCAACCTTTCTCCTCTCCTTGTTCCTTTGGGGGAAATGCTCAGCGAGTTCCAGATCGATGCTTATACTGTCCACATGGTTTAGGTAATTATAACACTTTGGTTTTGAAAAGAGATTCAAGGAAATCCTTCAACTTAAGCTGGTCCGGGTAATGCTGTCTACATGAGCGCTTACTCTTGCACTGCATATAAACTCATCAGGGTTATCTACTGCACACCCTCCGACATTTCTCTGAGGAAAATAGGGACGTCCCCTTCCATAATGATAATTGTACTATTTATACCCTACACACCTGACTGGGTTGCCCCAGCCACTCTGGGCAGCTTCCAACATATATAAAAACATAATTAGACATTAAAAAACTTCCTTATATAGAGCTGCCATCAGATGGCTCGGGAGTCAGATAACACCATACCCTCCAACATTTCTCTGATGAAAATAGGGACATCCTAAGGCAGGTGTGTCAAACTCAAATTCATCGGGGGGCCGCATCAGCAGTTTGGTCACCCTCAAAGGGCCAGTTGTATCTGTAGGACTATGTGTCCACTCTTTATTATCATAAATTATTGTCACTGCATTCAATTACTACTGTTTTTTGTAATAATGTAGAGGAAAAGCAGTACATAGTAAAGGCTACCGCACAATTTCACTCATTTCACATGCTTGCAAGGTTATGCTTAAAATTCTACAAGGAAGGCTCAAGCAGTATGTGGACCGAGAACTCCCAGAAGTGCAAGCTGGATTTAGAAGAGGCAGAGGAACCAGAGACCAAATTGCAAACATGCGCTGGATTATGGAGAAAGCCAGAGAGTTCCAGAAAGACATCTACTTCTGCTTCATTGACTATCCAAAAGCCTTTGACTGTGTTGACCACAGCAAACTATGGCAAGTTCTTAAAGAAATGGGAGTGCCTGATCACCTCATCTGTCTCCTGCGAAATCTCTATGTGGGACAAGAAGCTACAGTTAGAACTGGATATGGAACAACTGATTGGTTCAAAATTGGGAAAGGAGTACGGCAAGGCTGTATATTGTCTCCCTGCTTATTTAACTTATATGCAGAATTCATCATGCGAAAGGCTGGGCTGGATGAATCCCAAGCCGGAATTAAGATTGCCGGAAGAAATATCAACAACCTCAGATATGCAGATGACACAACCTTGATGGCAGAAAGTGAAGAGGAATTAAAGAACCTTTTAATGAGGGTGAAAGAGGAGAGCGCAAAATATGGTCTGAAGCTCAACATCAAAAAAACGAAGATCATGGCCACTGGGCCCATCACCTCCTGGCAAATAGATGGGGAAGAAATGGAGGCAGTGAGAGATTTTACTTTCTTGGGCTCCATGATCAGTGCAGATGGTGACAGCAGTCACGAAATTAAAAGACGCCTGCTCCTTGGGAGAAAGGCGATGGCAAACCTAGACAACATCTTAAAAAGCAGAGACATCACCTTGCCAACAAAGGTCCGTATAGTAAAAGCCATGGTTTTCCCAGTAGTGATGTATGGAAGTGAGAGCTGGACCATAAAGAAGGCTGATCGCCGAAGAATTGATGCTTTTGAATTATGGTGCTGGAGGAGACTCTTGAGAGTCCCATGGACTGCAAGAAGATCAAACCTCTCCATTCTGAAGGAAATCAGCCCTGAGTGCTCACTGGAAGGACAGATCGTGAAGCTGAGGCTCCAATACTTTGGCCACCTCATGAGAAGAGAGGACTCCCTGGAAAAGACCCTGATGTTGGGAAAGATGGAGGGCACAAGGAGAAGGGGACGACAGAGAATGAGATGGTTGGATGGTGTTCTTGAAGCTACTAGCATGAGTTTGATCAAACTGCGGGAGGCAGTGGAGGACAGAAGTGCCTGGCGTGCTCTGGTCCATGGGGTCACGAAGAGTCGGACACGACTAAACGACTAAACAACAACAAGTAAAGGTAAAGGGACCCCTGACCATTAGGTCCAGTCGTGGCCGACTCTGGGGTTGCAGCGCTCATCTCGCTTTATTGGCCGAGGGAGCTGGCGTACAGCTTCCGGGTCATGTGGCCAGCATGACAAAGCCACTTCTGGTGAACCAGAGCAGCGCACAGAAACGCCGTTTACCTTCCTGCCAGAATGGTACCTATTTATCTACTTGCACTTGATGTGATTTTGAACTGCTAGGTTGGCAGGAGCAGGGACCGAGCAATGGGAGCTCACCCCGTCGCAGGGATTCGAACTGCCGACCTTCTGATCATGGCCACTGGGCCCATCACTTCCTGGCAAATAGAAGGCGAAGAAATGGAGGCAGTGAGAGATTTTACTTTCTTGGGCTTCATGATCACTGCAGATGGTGACAGCAGTTATGAAATTAAAAAACGCCTGCTTCTTGGGAGAAAAGCAATGACAAACCTAGACAGCATCTTAAAAAGTAGAGACATCACCTTGCCAACAAAGGTCCGTATAGTTAAAGCCATGGTTTTCCCAGTAGTGATGTATGGAAGTGAGAGCTGGACCATAAAGAAGGCTGATCGCTGAAAAATTGATGCTTTTGAATTATGGTGCTAGAGGAGACTCTTGAGAGTCCCATGGACTGCAAGAAGATAAAACCTCTGCATTCTTAAGGAAATCAGCCCTGAGTGCTCACAGGAAGTACAGATTCTGAAGCTGAGGCTCCAATACTTTGGCCACCTCATGAGAAGAGATGACTCCCTGGAAAAGACCCTGATGTTGGGAAAGATCACAAGGAGAATGGGACGACAGAGGACGAGAGGTTTGGACAGTGTTCTTGAAGCTACCAGAATGAGTTTGACCAAACTGCGGGAGGCAGTGGAAGACAGGAGTGCCTGGCGTGCTCTGGTCCATGGGGTCATGAGGAGTCGGACATGACTAAACGACTAAACAACAACGTAAGATCAAATGTTAAAAACAAATGGAATGAATATATGCAGGAAAAAATACTATGTTAAAACAAACCAGAGAAGGGGGTTGAGGGAAGTCAGAGGGGGGAGGGGAAACTCTTGAAGTAGTGAATTATTTGTTATGATACAATACTGGAAAAATGGAAAATTATTAAAAATGATTACAAAAATAAATAAATTCCCAACTGCAGGCAGATTGATACAACCCATCATATCTTCAAAGGAGTTTACCACCTGTCCAGTATGATCCACCTAAAGGAGAACCAAGTTAGCCCCAGATCCCCAAACATACTGACGTGCAAGTTTTATAATCTTACATGCTGCAAAACAGACCATGTCCATTAAACGCTCCACTTCCTTTGCAGTCACAGATGGAATGAAAACATGGAGGGGAAGCTGGCTACGGTAGAACATTGATTTCCATCACTGCAGTGACAACCGTATTGAGCCTGTAACAAAACATTGCATTGTAGGAAAATAAGAGGTGTCTTACCCTTCCTAAGGTTGAAATTTGCCCCCCTTACCTTGGAGTAAGCCCCACTGAACTCAGTAGTCCTTGCTTTCGAGTAGTCATACATAGGGACCTGCACTCTGAGGCATTTAAAAACACTGAAATGTAGGAGGCAGAATAAATGAGATTTTATCAAGTCCCCCCCCCGCCCCGGGGCCAGCTTTTGCTACAGGTATTTTTTATTAGGGTTCACTCTGTGCTCAAGAGACAGCCTTTTCATCAGATTTCACATCAAAGCATCCTCTAAGCAGAGGGCAGTACTGACGAAGCATTTACATGTTTTTAATTACATCCCTTAGTTTAGCTTGTGAATGAGCACTGGCTTTTCTCTTCTGAGATGCATATGTATGGACGTTTAAAGTTCCCTGTACGCCTTTGCTTAAAAACCACTGTGTTAGACCTATGTGTGTTTTTGTTTTCCCTGCTTTTTAATTCTATAGGAGTTGCGCCTTGGAATGTAATTAAATCTGATCTCTCTCAATTGAAGCCGGATGAATAATTCATAGGCTTTAGTCATAATCAGGTTTTGTGCTTTGTGAAATTCTCAGTTGATATGCAAAGGTTACATCCCCCCCTCCTCCTCCTCCTCTCCCTCTGTTTCTTCCTCCCTCCCTCAAAAAAAGTTCAGACAGTTTCTTTCCCTCTGTGTGTGTGTGTGTGTCTGTCTGTCTCTATCTATACAAAACTATATTGCTGATGCACATACAGTCATACCTTGCATTACAGATGCTTCAGGTTGTGTTTTTTTTGGATTATGGATGCGCCGAAAACCGGAAATACCGGAATTGGTTACTTCCGGGTTTCGGTGGTCACGCATAAGCAGAAGCGCTAAATTGCGCTTTGCACATGCGCAGAAGCGCTGAATCGCAACTTGCGTGTGCGCGGCCACGCTGCTATGGGTTGCAAATGTGCATCCCGCACGGATCACGTTTGCAACCCAAGCATCCACTGTAAATGCAGACTGGTATGGAAGTGAGAGCTGGACCATAAAGAAGGCTGATCGCCAAAGTATTGATGCTTTTGAATTATGGTGCTGGAGGAGACTCTTGAGAGTCCCATGGACTGCAAGAAGATCAAACCTATCCATTCTGAAGGAAATCAGCCCTGAGTGCTCACTGGAAGGACAGATCCTGAAGCTGAGACTCCAATACTTTGGCCACCTCATGAGAAGAGAAGACTCCCTGGAAAAGACCCTGATGTTGGGAAAGATGGAGAGCACAAGGAGAAGGGGACGAAAGAGGATGAGATGGTTGGATAGTGTTCTTGAAGCTACCAGCATGAGTTTGACCAAACTGCGGGAGGCAGTGGAAGACAGGAGTGCCTGGCGTGCTCTGGTCCATGGGGTCACGAAGAGTTGGACACGACTAATCAATAACAACATGGATACCACATCAATGGGTAGCAATGCTTAGGATCTGTTTGTGTGTACAATCTGTGTACATTTCAGTTTAGGCAGGGTCACTTATCAGAGCCACTGATTTGCACCCAAAGACCTACCCAAGCACTCCAGCACCATTGTGCAATTGGGCAGGCAGAGTTGTGGGCTTCCCATGAACACCTGTTTGGCCACTGTGAGAAGACGATGCTGGACTAGATGGGCCACTGGCCTGATCCAGCACTGAGGCTCTTCATTATTCAGAGACAGTTTGCAAAAGAAGGCAGCGGTGGCTTCATCCCTGCCTGCCTTGGGAGACAATGGAGGAGTGTGCCTTTGTTCAAGAGTTACAGCTCCTGCTATGGTTGTCAAGACCGATACAGGAGAGGCATGTTTTGAAGAGATGGGGCGGGGTGGTGTGGGGGACTCCCTGGTCCTGAATGGGGTAACTGTGCCCTTGAAGGACCAGGTGCGCAGCCTGGGAGTCATTTTGGACTCACAGCTGTCCATGGAGGCGCAGGTCAATTCTGTGGCCAGGGCAGCTGTTTACCAGCTCCATCTGGTACGTAGGCTGAGACCCTATCTGCCCGCAGACTGTCTTGCCAGAATGGTGCATGCTCTAGTTATCTCCTGCTTGGACTACTGCAATGCACTCTATGTGGGGCTACCTTTGAAGGTGACTTGGAAACTGCAATTAATCCAGAATACAGCAGCTAGACCGGTGACTGGGAGTGGCCGCCGAGACCATAAAACACTGGTCTTGAAAGACCTACACTGGCTCCCAGTACGTTTCCGAGCACAATTTAAAGTGCTGGTGCTGACCTTTAAAGTTCTAAACAGCCTCGGTCCTGTATACCTGAAGGAGCGTCTCCACCCCCATTGTTCAGCCCGGACACTGAGATCCAGCATGAGGCCCTTCTGGCGGTTCCCTCATTGCGAGAAGTGAGATTACAGAGAACCAGGCAGAGGGCCTTCTTGGTAGTGGCGCCCTCCCTGTGGAACGCCCTCCCACCAGATGTCAAGGAAATAAACAACTATTTTACTTTCAAAAGACAACTGAAGGCGGCCCTGTTTAGGGAAGTTTTTAATGTCTGATGCTGTATTGTTTTTAATATTTTGTTGGAAGCCGCCCAGAGTGGCTGGGGAAAACCCAGCCAGATGGGCGGAGTATAAATAATAAATTATTATTATTACTATTATTGCAGCTGGGGCTAATGAAAGTGTCCGGTTGTGCTGCTGCTGCAGATGCAGCACGGCGTGTCTCTTCTCTGTGCTCCTCCCAGCTGTCATTTCCTCTCTCTGGACGCTGTTGTGGCTACATGACCTGACTGTCTGTCTCCAGGCACTGTGGGCACCTGCAAGGGATTCCCAAATGGTAGGCTTCTTGCTGCCGGCCTTCACGTCACCTTTGCAGACTGTCTTTGTAGCACAGAGTTGGTCTGCCAATGAGCCTGGTGCCTGAAGCCAGCTCCCTGCAAAGCGTGTCCTTGAGGATCCTTCCATCTTCCATTCTGCAGACATGACTAAGCCAGTGTGGACGTCACTGAGACAGGAATGTGAATTTGTTGGGAATGTGGGCTTGGGAGAGCACATCTTTGAGACTCTGTCCTGCCATGGGATGCCCCAAATCTTCCTGATACAGCACATGTGGAAGGTGTTCAGGTATTGCTCCTGGCAGTTGTAAGTTGCTACAACTCAGTTCCATAAAGCAGCATGCTCAACGTGCACCACGATGATGATGATGATTACCTACATGCCAGAGGGATGCGGGTGGTGCTGTGGGTTAAACCACAGAGCCTAGGACTCGCTGATCAGAAGGTCGGTGGTTCAAATCACCGCGATGGGGTGAGCTCCCGTTGCTTGGTCCCTGCTCCTGCCAACCTAGCAGTTCGAAAGAACATCAAAGTGCAAGTAGATAAATAGGTACCGCTCCGGCAGGAAGGTAAATGGCGTTTCCGTGCGCTGCTCTGGTTCGCCAGAAGCGGCTTAGTCATGCTGGCCACATGAACCCGGAAGCTGTACGCGGCTCCCTCGGCCAATAAAGCGAGATGAGCGCCGCAACCCCAGAGTCGGCCACGACTGGACCTAATGGTCAGGAGTCCCTTTACCTTTGCCTTACCTACATGCCAAAATGATTTCTAAGTGGTTTATGATGTTGTTGGACTCCCAGTTCCCATCAGACACAGCCAGCCAATGGTCAATGGTGATGGGAGTTGTAGTACAGCAACATCTGGAGGTGTCCATGTTGGCTTCCTCAGGTGTGGAACAACGAGGCAGGTCAATGGAGTTGTCCAACCAGGTGCTGTTAGGCAGGAGATGGAGAGACAGAGAAGTCTTGGGACCAGAGTGTTGAACCATTTGGGAGCTGTCCAGCAGAAGGGCTCCTGAATTCTCCACTAGGCTAGTTTCCATGCTGCACTTTACAGAGAGGGAATCGGATATCTGTGCTAGGATAAAATTCATCAGATTTGTATGCCACAATTCCCCCCAAATAGTACTCAAGATGCATTTCTAAGATAAGAAGAAGAAAAAGAAGAGAAGAGTTTGGATTTGATATCTCGCTTTATCACTACCCGAAGGAGTCTCAAAGCGGCTAACATTCTCCTTTCCCTTCCTCCCCCACAACAAACACTCTGTGAGGTGAGTGGGGCTGAGAGACTTCAAAGAAGTGTGACTGGCCCAAGGTCACCCAGCAGCTGCATGTGGAGGAGCAGGGAAGCGAACCCGGTTCACCAGATTACGAGTCTACCGCTCTTAACCACTACACCACACCAACAACACAAATATCATCCACCCCCCCCCCACAAAACCATCAAACACAAAACCATCAAACAGCCACACAGGGTTAAAAAGGGCAAGTGTCTGGGAAGGGAATTTTGCAGCCACATAAAAGGTCTTCCTCTGAAAACCAACCATTAAACATTTGGAGGCAGTACAAGTTAGGTAGATTTTTATGCGAGACAGCTTTCCTTTAGGGTTCCCATCCTTGAACTGTCTAGGGTAGGGTGTGGAGGCCCTCCCAAAGTTGTGGGACATCAGTTCCTGGCCAGCATGACCGATGGTAAGGGATGTCGGGAGTAGTAGTCCAGCGCAATCTGAATTTCCACTGGTTCACCAGCTGTTGTTTTGGGTTTGTAGGTTAACACCAACACATTTAATTGTGTCCAGAAACAAAACTCATGCTGCTGTCTATCTTTAATGTTCCGCGAGAAGTTATCAGCCAGGTGGGTTCCCATCCACATGACATTTCCAAGGGGTCTTCAAGGGGAACCCCGTGCGCAACATGTTGCCATCGAGATCTAGGCTCGATGTTATGAGAGCCTGGCCAGACCTTTTCTTTGTAGAAGGGTGTCCTGCTGGTGAATCAAGAGAAGCCTCTTCTTAGGTTGCGACAAGCAATTGGCAGAAAGCTTTGATCTGCCGGCTAAGAGAGGCAGTGTAAAAACAACAACAACTATCTCCTAAATCCTCGCTCATTGCTTTGGACATTTTCAGGTGCCCTGCTACGTCTTTCCTACAACAAAGGTGAAGCAGCACGACAGGCTGAGGATAAAAGGCTCACTTTGTGTTACTTGCGCACTGAATAACTTGAACCTAGATCTTTGAACAAAGGGGCTAGTATCTCCCCATGGTGATGGGTGATGACTTATGCAGAGATTATGAAGAAGGAAGAATGCACCTCTTCATTGCTTCACATATTCGGGACCAACCCAGATGCGATGTTGATTGCATGAGTGCAATTAATGTGGACGTCATTTTGTTATGTAAATAGAAGCCTGAGCAGCCTTGCAACCAAACAGGGCATGGAGAGGAAGTTTAACCCTTTCTCTTCCTGCCATGGTCCCAGTAAAAATAGCTTCTCCAAAGCTGCTGTTTGCAATTCACGGAAAGCCTCCATTGGTGACAGGCACATTGCAGCTTGGGAGAGGGTTTTTTTTTTTTGTCAGGGCTGCAGCAAGGAGAAGAAAAATGCTGCTGGTCCTCCCCATGGACCTAGGTGGGCTCTGGCTTCCCCGTGTCTCCATTTGCATAAGGAAGGCCATGCGTGTTAATTGGATTCATGCAACTAATGCCATGTCCAGCTTGGCCTTTGTAAGAACATAAAACATTGGAAGAGCCCTGCTAGATCAGAATAAAGGTCTGTCTACACTAGTCTAGCATCTTGCTCTCATGTTGGCCAACCAGATGCCTGGGGGAAGCACAGGACCCTCAGATTTGGAGACGTGCTCCAGATTATTTGGTGGCCGACTCCCAAGAGACTGCAATCTACATGTGAAACTCGGAAAATTAGAATATCGTGGAAAAGTTCATTTATTTCAGTAATTCAGCTTAAAAGGTGAAACTAATACAGTGGTGCCCCGCAAGACGAATGCCTCGGAAGACGAAAAACTCGCTAGACGAAGGAGTTTTTTGTTTTCTTAGCCGCTTCGCAAGACGCATTTCCCTATGGGCTTGCTTCGCAAAACGAAGCTTGCCCCGCAAGCTCCGGGGATAGCGGGGAAGAGCAGCGCGTCTTCCCCGCTGCCCCCGGACCCCTTTTGAACCAAGGGGAGGCAACGGGGAGAAGCGATCTTCTCCCCTCCGCCCCTTGCTTCAAAAGAAGGGACAGAGGGGAAGGCGTGCGCGCCTTCCCCTCTGTCCCCGGAGATTGCGGGGCAGGCAACGGGGAGAAGCAATCTTCTCCTCGCCGCCCCTTGCTTTAAAACAGGTCCGGGGACAGAGGGGAAGGCGTGCGGCGCTTCCCCTCTGTCCCCGGATGGTCTCCATAGGAACGCATTGATTGATTTTCAATGCATTCCTATGGGAAACCGTGCTTCGCAAGACGAAAAACTCGCAAGAAGAAAAAACTTGCGGAACGAATTAATTTCGTCTTGCGAGGCACCACTGTATATGAGATGGACTCATGACATGCAAAGTGAGATATGTCAAGCCTTTATTTGTTATAATTGTGATGATCATGGTGTACAGCTGATGTAAACCCCAAATTAGCAATCTCAGAAAATTAGAAGAGAAAAGCCCCATTTGGGGGGGGGGGTACAGAGCAAAATTGATGAGCTTTTTTTTAGGGAGAAGGAAAGCCCTGTTTATAAGGGTTATTTTTTTTTGGGGGGGGGTGAGAAGAGAAACAGCCACCCACAAACAAATCACTGGGGAAACAAACAGCCACACTGGGTAAGCTCTCTCTTCCGCTCTGTAGATCATGCAACAATGGAGGGCAGGGCGAGGGGGCGGGCTGGATTCAATTTTACCAACAGTAACGAAAGGGACTCAGCGTTCGACAGCGATCTACCAAAACCTCCCAGGGATCTACCAGTAGATTGTGATCTACGTGTTGGACACCCCTGCTCTACACTATAAAGGCAGAGGAAGGCTTGGTCCCATGGCCATATGTGGACAAGTGGTGACTGTGAGGAATGCTTGCATGCTGCGACACCACCACATCGCCACATCCACCCAGAGATTGCAGTTTTTAGCTTGTTTTGAGAAGCACTGTCTTCTAGTGCTTCCCCATGCATGCTGAAATCTAAGTCCTGCAGGCGACAGTGTGTGTGTCTATAACTCACCAGTGGCCACTGTTTGCAAACTTTACAAGAATTCCCCCCCACGGACTGTCATGCACCCATTAGCTCTATGAACAAATGAGTGGATATTAAATTTCTCGCTCCTCCACAGATTGCTCTTGTGGGATGCATCTAACGTTTTCCTCTGGCATGGAAGCGAAAGAGCAGAGGTCTCTAAGAGACACAGATGGAGCTTTACTCCTGCACCACAGCGAAAGTGCAAGGAACACATTAGGCAGCTGTGTTTATTCATCTTGCTGTCAAAAGACAGAGCAAATGGCATCCTGGTGAACATCTGGCGTCTGTTGCTGCCGCCGTTCTGAAGCGTTTGAGCCACAGTGCAATTCCTACTGCCTTGGAGGATCAGATATGGACTACTGACCCCATGGGGACTGCAGATCAGTCTCGACACCAGAGTAGGGAATTTGTGTCTGCCCAGATGATGCAGGATTCCACCTCCCACCAGTGTAGTCAGTGGTCAGGGTTGATGATACTGATTTATTATTATTTATAAAAATTCTATACCGTCCTTCATCAAAGCATCATGACGAAGTTTACAATATAAATACACAAAAAGAAGAAGAGAAGAAGAGTTTGGATTTGATATCCCGCCTTTCACTCCCCTTCAGGAGTCTCAAAGTGGCTAACATTCTCCTTTCCCTTCCTCCCCCACAACAAACACTCTGTGAGGTGAGTGGGGCTGAGAGACTTCAAAGAAGTGTGACTGGCCCAAGGTCACCCAGCAGCTGCATGTGGAGGAGTGGAGACGCGAACCCGGTTCCCCAGATTACGAGACTACCGCTCTTAACCACTACACCACACTGGCATAGCAACAAACGGACACACACACACAGTTTAAAAGGCCATAGATTATTCAATTGGGAGAAGAGGAAAGTTTGTGTCTAAAGATATGTAACAAAAAGGATGCAAAAAGGATGCAATCTTCATTGCCACTAGGTAGGCTCGATGATGAGCCCTTACCAGTATTTGATTGCATTTGACTGGAGCTTTCCTCCACTGGTGTTCAAGCTGTCTCCGAGCTTGATGGCTGTTAAGAGTCCAACAAAATCTGGAGGCCACAGGTTCACAGTATTGGGATACTGCCAGGGAGACAAAGTCCATCATGGCCCCAAGCCGTCTGCCGGACGATCCATCGATCTCCCGTAGGCACGCAGTATCAGCAATTAGCGACATGAGTTTCCTGAAATAGCTTGCCACATTCCAGAGTTCATGCACACTCTATCAGCAGATAATTCACAGCAAAAGTCGCACTCAGGAGAGCATTATTTACAAGTTTTATTCAGCGTTGATCAGAACAAAGAAAGACATGACTGCCTGCGTCAGTGTCTCCGACACACAGAGAAAACGAAAGCAATAGAAACATAAACATCCTGTGAACAGGAAATACGCAGACTCTGTGACTCACAGCCTGCTCCCTTTTAAGGTGGAACGGAAATATCCTAACACACAGTCCATGTTCTAATAATTAGATTCGTAGAATTTCAATTTTTTTTTCAATTGTATCGGTCCAATTTCATGACCCTGAGATTAAGAGTCTCATGCTCTACCAACTGAGCTGTCCCAGGTAGCTGTTATAGTAGCTATTACAGTGGTACCTTGGGTTACATATGCTTCAGGTTACATCCGCTTCAGGTTACAGACTCCACTAACCCAGAAATAGTGCTTCAGGTTAAGAACTTTGCTTCAGGATAAGAACAGAAATCGGGCTCCGGTGGCGCGGCGGCAGCAGGAGGCCCCATTAGCTAAAGTGGTGCTTCAGGTTAAGAACAGTTTCAGGTTAAGAACGGACCTCCGGAACGAATTAAGTACTTAACCTGGGGTACCACTGTTTTATGGTAATAATAATAATTATTAGTCACCTTTTTTTACTGGTTTAGTAAGACCAATAGCCATTCTAAGAGGAATTAGTTCATTCAGATACTGGTTTCAAATGAGAGTTCTGAATGCGTGCTTAAATATCTCTGTTAAGAGCTTTTGACTTAAACACAGCATTTTGAGTTATCAGAGTAACTATTATACACCATCGAGTGTATAAGGAAAAAAATATCTAGTTTTGTTCCAAAAGTGCCTCATCCTTACCTTGATCCTCTGGATGAGGATCAAGTGGCCGCAGGCTTTCCTTTCACACAGGTAAAAAGACACTGTTGCTGAACATTAGCAAACAAGCACAGTTCACACCAGACCTCTTAAGTGATACTTCAAGTGACTCTAAGCTTTAAAAGCACCTCAGCCCAATATTATCTGACTTCCATCTTTGCTGAGGGAGTCTGCCACAAGTGACTTGAACATTTTATATTGTATATCATTACAGAATCTTGTAACTTAATGTATTTTATTATCTGGTGGGCTTTTTTTTAGATGGTTATCAGGGGCGGTCCATTGAAGAGGCGAAGTGAAGCCATTTTTGCAGTTGTGGTGCCTGAACATTATGTATATGCTTAATTCTTACTACAGTGGTACCTCGGTTCTCAAATGCCTTGGTACTCAAACAACTTGGAACCCAAACACTGCAAACCCAGAAGTAAGTGTTCCGGTTTGCAAACCTTTTTCGGAAGCTGAACGTGCTCTGTTTTGAGCACCACACTTCCGTTTTGAGTGTTACGCTGAGGTGCCTGTTTTTGCTATTTATTTTGTGTTTTTTGTGGCTCTTTTTGTTTTGTTTTTGTGGCTGTGTGGAACCCAGTTCAGCTACTGATTGACTGATTGTGTGACTGCGGTACATTGTTTCTTGCTTTCATTTTATGGATCAATGGTCTTGTTGGACAGTAAAATCCATATTAAATTGCTGTTTTACGGATTGTTTTTAAAAGTCTGGAACAGATTAATCCATTTTGCATTATTTTCTATGGGAAAGCGCGCCTTGGTTTTGGAATGCTTTGGTTTTGGAATGGACTTCTGGAACAGATTAAGTTTGAGAACCAAGGTACCACTGTATAGCGGTTGTTCTTTCAACATTTCTCCCACACACCCCTTTGGGAACATTTATCGGGAAGTGGTTTATAAGCCCTTAAATAAGTGAACAAGGTGCTAATAGCTTTTAGTGTTACGCTTTGGCTGGTGTTTGCTGTATGCAGTCTGTAGAGCATGAGACTCTTCATCTCTGGGTTGTGGGTTTGAGCTCCATGTGTTTTTTTGGGGGTGGGGGTGGGGAGGTTGGACTCGATGACACTCGTGGTCCCTTCCAACTCAACGATTCTAAGACTCCTAATAATCTTTCTAGATTTGTGCTGACCCTTGTCCTGAGATTCACTTGGTGGAAGGGCGGTTTATAAGCACTCTAAAGAAATTAAGAAACACAGGTGGCGCTGTGGGTTAAACCACAGAGCCTAGGGCTTGCCGATCAGAGGGTTGGCGGTTCGAATCCCCGCGATGGGGTGAGCTCCCGTTGCTCGGTCCCTGCTCCTGCCAACCTAGCAGTTCGAAAGCACGTCAAAGTGCAAGTAGATAAATAGGTAGCGCTCCAGTGGGTAAACGGCGTTTCCATGCGCTGCTCTGGTTCGCCAGAAGCGGCTTAGTCATGCTGGCCGCATGACCCGGAAGCTGTACGCCGGCTCCCTTGGCCAGTAAAGCGAGATGAGCGCCACAACCCCAGAGTTGTCCGCGACTGGACCTAGTGGTCAGGGGTCCCTTTACATTTAAAGAAGTTAATGTCAGGGTGAGGGAATTCAGCTGGGTGGGAAAGTCTTGTGTTGGGAGAATGGAGAGAGCATCCCGTGACTGTTAAAAGGTTGGCATGTGGAGATGTCTCAGGTAGGTAGAAACAGGAGAAAGGAGAAACAGCGAAGATCCAAGGTGCTTTGGAGGTGGAGGAGAGATTTATGAGGGAAGAAGGAGGAATAGGGGGAAGTGGGGGAAGGTGAGATATACAGAACCCACCTTCTTTCTAAGATTTTTAAAATAATATTCTGTTTTAATTGTTGTAACTTTCCCTCAACGAAGGATGGGTAATTAATGATGATGATGATGCTTTGGCCCATCCCATCGTGAGTTTTTGAATTTATTTTGGATAAAGATGGCGGTTGCATGTGATAAAGCGGGCCACACGTTCCCTCACACGTTCCCCGTGTCTACACTCGTCCTCTGAGATCAAACAGGCTGCAGTCTGACTTAAGCCTCTTTTCGAAGATAATGCTTGAAAGATTCTGTAACCCCCACCCCACTTATTTTCCCCGCTTTGAGGTTGGGTGCATTATATATGAAATAAAACATTTATGTGTGGAAATGTATTCAGTTCCCCAGTATCTTATCCACCAAGGAAGCCCAGATAGATGCTTCACATAGGGAAGGGTGTATAAGATGATGGGAACATCAAGAGGCTTTGATAACATCGCGGCGAACGCAGCCACAAAGCGCAAACATGTGTTACAACTTGGAAGGCTTTGATGTGCATGTAACTCTCCCTTCCTCCCCCCCCATTTGGGGACCCCCACCCTGATTTTTCTCTTCATCATACCTCAGTTTTGAATATCTGGTTGGGGGGAAAATGTTTTTTCCATGCGATATCCCTCTTGGATGTTTACTCCTTCCTCCCCATCCCCAACACACACTATCAGAGATTTAGGATTCCTTAGAAGGCACAACAGGTAGTGCTGCCGTGTGCTGATGCAGGATAAGACAAGGAATCTCATTGAAATAGGATTTCAATGACCTTTGTCTGTTTCTTACCTTCAGTCTTCTCCGTGTACCTACAAGAGTTCTGTTGGCTTTGGTTGGTTTGAACCCGGGGGAAGCCAATGCATATTGGCCCCCTTTCCCTTATTCTGCCCTCAAAGCAAGTGTAGGGGACCTTTTTCAGCCTGAGGGCCACAATCGCTTCTAAGCAACCATCTGGAGGCCACATCTGTTTGTTTGCAATGCACACCGTAATTAATTTCTATACAGCAGACAGTGAGACAAACAACACAGTTTTTGGTGGAAGACAAATTGCAGTGGGATGGAAACAGTTCTGCATGCGATGAAAGCTAGGATGAGCAGAAATGATGCCTTCTTCCATCCTTGCTCTAGATGTCAGGTGATGGGTGCTGAAGTCCTGCAAGATCTGGAGGGCATCACATTCACTAAACCTCCTCTCGTTTGTCAGTGTCCTTCTCATAACGTAGTAGCCAGAACCTGAAGCAGAATTCCAGCCTCTGGAATTGCATTGTTGTTGTTGTTTAGTCGTTTAGTCGTGTCCGACTCTTCGTGACCTCATGGACCAGAGCACGCCAGGCACTCCTGTCCTCCACTGCCTCCTGCAGTTTGGTCAAACTCATGCTGGTAGCTTTGAGAACACTGTCCAACCATCTCGTCCTCTGTCGTCCCCTTCTCCTTGTGCCCTCCATCTTTCCCAACATCAGGGTCTTTTATACCTTCTCATGAGATGGCCAAAGTATTGGAGCCTCAGCTTCAGGATCTGTCCTTCCAGTGAGCACTCAGGGCCGATTTCCTTAAGAATGGATCGGTTTCATCTTCTTGCATTCCATGGGACTCTCAGGAGTCTCCTCCAGCACCATAATTCAAAAGCACAAATTCTTTGGCATTCAGCCTTCTTTATGGTCCAGCTCTCACTTCCATACATCACCACTGGGAAACACTGTTGCATAGCTTCCTGCAAATTTTCACACACACACACGAGCCATTTTTGGCCCTACATAATTAAGAGCGTCTGTATATACACTAACCTCGGGGAATGAACCTGCAAAGGTCTAAATTAATAGGGGTTGACTGGCCTCTTGAACCTGTCAGCAGCGGGGTCCACTCAGCTACTGCAAACATATTTACTATGTTATAATTTGGCAGCAGTCGCTGTTGTTTTGCTTCCGGCAATGCCCCTTCCACCTCATTTATCCGGTAATAAGTCTGGTGCCTAACTGTTGAAGCCTCCAGAAATTGCCTTTCATCTTTCTTCTTTAACTGCTTCAGCCAAGAACAACACTCCTGAATTACAGCACCTCCGTTTCCCACTAGGCCCCAGCTTCCTCAGACGTTTTGTCTGCTGACCGTGCTTCTTGACGTCTTTATCATGGTGGTCAGCCAAGGTCAGGATGGCGCGGGTGGAGCTACTACCTGGATTGTGCTTCAGCCGCCGGCAGCTGTACTGTGGCTGGTAAATCAGAGGATTGCACTAGATAGCTCTGGTTCAAGCCCAGGATATCAGGGCCGGCCCTATCATTAGGCTGAGTGAGCTATTTCCTTCGTTGATGGATGCTGGTGTGTGCGCGGGCATGGGAGCACTGATGTGTTGTAAAGCAGAGTTGTGTGTGCTGTATGGCCTATCTTGAATCCCCAAACCAAGCTTGCTCCCAGCTGATGCCCATTGATAGGGAGGAAGGAAGAGAGCCTACGAACACTAGGTGGAGCCATAGCAGACCCGCCAATATTTCTCCAATGTAAATAGGGACATCCTGAGGAAAAGTAGTGATGCATGGAAGTGAGAGCTGGACCATAAAGAAGGCTGATCGCCAAAGAATTGATGCTTTTGAATTCTGGTGCTGGAGGAGACTCTTGAGAGTCCCATGGACTGCAAGAAGATCAAACCTCTCCATTCTTAAGGAAATCAGCCCTGAGTGCTCACTGGAAGGACAAATCCTGAAGCTGAGGCTCCAATACTTTGGCCACCTCAGGAGAAGAGAAGACTCCCTGGAAATGACCCTGATGTTGGGAAAGGTGGAGGGCACAAGGAGAAGGGGACGTAAGAGGGCGAGATGGCTGGACAGTGTTCTCGAAGATACCAGCATGTGTTTGACCAAACTGCGAGAGGCAGTAGAAGACAGGAGTGCCTGCTGTGCTCTGGTCCATGGGGTCACGAAGAGTTGGAAATGACTAAACGACTAAACAACAACAAAGGAAAAGTGGGACATTCCGGGATCAAATCAGAAACCGGGACGGCTTCTCTAAATCAGGGACATCCCTGGAAAATAGGGACACTTGTAGGGTCTGCCATAGCCAATGACAAGTGTTCTGAACCGTAGGCGAAAGGTGAGCTTGTGGGAATGGTCTGGTGCACGTAAACCAAAGGAGGATGTCAAAAAGGGCAGAGTGATCTGTTCTAGTGATTTATTATCAGATGGCGTAAGCTTGCCATAAATCAGTTTGCTGGGCCTCGCTGCCATTACAGACGCAGGATGCAACCCACACCAGTGAGAGCTTGCGATGACTTGTCTATGCCCAAGCAAATGTTCATACAGCCAAGGCTTTTATTCAGCCGGAACTCACCGGAACTCAGTTCCGGCGCCCCTCAGGTGGGCACCGTGGCCATTCTAAGAGAACGAAGTTCGTGGTGAGTTCCGAAACCTCTTTTTCTAGAAAAATAGCACTGCATACTGCTTTTATGCTCAAAGCTGCACATATCAGTTTGCCCAGAACCTCCTATCACACCTGGTCAGTGAGGCCACAGGTGGCAGCCATCCAAAGCTTTTCCTCTCTCTAGGCTGAGAGCCCAGCACCCCAAGATCCACAGAGAAGCACAGCACCAAAGCAAGCCCATGAGCATATATCAAATCAAAGGAACGTAAACATATACAGTGGTACCTTGGGTTACATACGCTTCAGGTTACAGACTCCGCTAACCCAGAAATAGTACCCCGGGATAAGAACTTTGCTTCAGGATGAGAACAGAAATTGTGCTCCAGCGGCGCGGCAGCAGCAGCAGGCCCTATTAGCTAAAGTGGTGCTTCAGGTTAAGAACAGTTTCAGGTTAAGTACAGACCTCTGGAACGAATTAAGTACTTAACCTGAGGTACCACTGTACTGAGCTCATTCTCACAACAAATACTAATTAGTTTGGGGGTTATCTTGACTACCAAGATGGTGTTTGCAGGCGTTCTCGAACGTTTTATTTTGGTTTGACAGACAGGCAGAGCCAACTAATTCTAGATTTGTCCCCTCCTCTTGCCTGATAATAATAATAATAATAATAATAATAATAATAATAATAATAATAATGGGGCTCAGTTGTGCAAGGAAGACCAAGGAAGAGGCAGTTGACAGACGAGGCAACCCCACAGACTGGTATACCCTCCAACATTCCTCAGATGAAAATAGGGGAATTTCTTACTCCTCCTCCACTGACCCTCCTCAACTCCCCGTATTTTGTTATCCCCCAGCAAAGCATTTCCTATCGAGTGCCACCCCCACTACACCATTGAAGTGAATGGAGAATTGCTTCCCAGTCACTAGAAACTGAGCAGTGAAACTGACTAGGCCAGAAGCAGCTTGTTCATTTCTGGACCAATCAATTTACCGTGTTTTTCGCTCTATAACACGCACCCGACCATAACACGCACATAGTTTTTAGAGGAGGAAAACCCGTAGGCATGCCACCCATAGGCATTCCCTCCATAACATGCACAGACATTTCCCCTTACTTTATAGGAGGAAAAAAGTGAGTGTTATGGTGCAAAAAATACGGTAATTCCTCCTTTGAAGTGAATGGGGGAGGGGGGAAGGATCAGGCATATGCAGATAAGAGCTGCTGGGATTTGAAATTGCACAAACGCCCCCATCCTGCCAGCTAATATTTTCATCTTTGCATCTAGTCTCACAGTTTCCAGATGGAGACGTGAAGGAATAATTTTAATTTCATTTCTGAAAGGTGTCTCTGTGTTACCCAAGTCCCACCATTATACAGGCCTGCTTTTTACCTATGCTAATTATTTCCCACTTAGCCCTCGTATAAAAAGTTCCAAATAAATGCAAAACAAAAAGGCAAAAAAATGATTTGCATTCACAATTAGATCACAATCAAGGCTAATTGTAAAAGGGCGACTTTCTGCAAACAGAGGGGGGGGGAATTGAAATTCAAATGCACTTTAATTGATTTTCTCTCTCACACAGCATTCAACGTTGGAGTATTACCTCTTTCCCGCATTACCCCCTCTTAAGCCGCTTTCCAAATAAGATTATTGTATGTTAGAGAAAGGAGGTGAAAACCTGCCGTGTTGGTTTGATTTGATTTGTTCAGGATCTTGAACTAAAACCTTTTCAGCGGAGGAAGTGTATCGGCGGCTTTCGGTTTCCTGGTGGGAAGTGTGTTTACGATGCCTGGTTCATTGCGTTAAACGACCAAACAGATAAACTGAAATTAAAATGCACTAGAACGGATGGCTCAGAGGAGACTGTGGAAGATACCGCAGGCTTTCCCCCTCAGTAACTGGAGAAATATTTTAACTGCTGCTTTCATTGCGGCCTCTGGCGAAATCTCAGATGGCAGGGGAGACACTCAAAACTGGCAAGGGGAGTGGGGTGAGAATTTGTTTTCATTTTACGTATGTGTCAGGGGTTCAGGAGCAGAGACGCAGAGAAGGGAGGAAACAGAGAGCGAGGGGGAGGAATCCGAAGGGAGAATGAGTGATGATGACGACCCGAGATCTCCAAGCCTAAGCAGTGAGTCAGAGGACTCCCAAAAGGGAGCCCCAGTGAGCAGAGCAAGGGGGGGATCCGGGGGGACACCCCAGGAGGAAGGGAACAGAGGAGATTCAGAGAGCAGCAGCTGGAAGTCGGGACCCACGCTCATAACTGAGAGCGGCAGCAGCTGGAAGTCGGGACCCACGCTCAAGACTGAGAGCAGCAGGGAGGAAGGTAGCCAGGCATCGGGTTCCGGAGGCTGTCAGCAGGAGGGAGGGCACGAGTCAGGGGTGGTCACGCCCTCCTCAGAGAGCGAGGCAACGGTTAAGAGGAAGGCAGGGAGTTGGGCGCGCGCGCCAAGTTCAAATGCAGAGGAAGCTGGCGCAGCAAGCAGCCCGGAGAGGGAGCCGGGTCCCAAAGCCCGCCGAAAGGAGGAGGAAGGAAGTGGGGGGTCTTCAGCGTCGGAGGAGTCTAGGAGGGAGGAGACTAGGAGGAGCAGTGGGACCCAGAGACGCAGGGAGAGGCGTAGGAGGTGGAGCAAGGCTAGGGTATTAAGCTGGTGCACAGGGGGCGGAGAGTCAGACGAGACTTCGTCGACCTAGAATGGAAGGTGTAGAGCTGCACGCTGCAGTTCGGACATGAAACTTGTAACTCAATAAAGACTCTTATAAAGTGAACGTTGGCTAGCGTGGTCCTGTGTGAGCTGGGACCTGGTGGCAGCTTTGACAGTAAGTCTCGTCTCCCCTACAAAGAAGTTCCAGGCGCCTGAAACACCGCAGCGGGAGAAGGCGCAGCGAGGGGTGAAGAGGGGTGCCTGGACTCAAGCTCACAAAATCGGCAGGCATGACGGCTGAACAGCGAATCGCAAATCTGCAAGAGGCAGTGACACAATTAAACACAGAGATATTAGCATCCCGAAAGAGGGAGGAGGAAGCAGCGCTCGCCTACAGAGATCTCCAAGCCAGGTTTGAAGCGTTTGCCAAGCAGGTACAAACGGGACCCAAGCCGGAGGGAGTTGGGTTGGCAAGGAGATCAGGCGGTCTTGTGCAGCATTTTGATGGGAACCTGCAACAGTACCCCAATTTTCGAGCAGATGTACTGTGTGCACTGCAACTGCTGGCAAAGGACTTTAGAGATGAGGAAGAGAAGGTGGGGTTTATCCTATCCCATTTGCATGGAGATGCTAAAGCTTGGCTGCGCAATTTGTGGAGGGATAAGGATCCAGCGCTTCAAAGTGCGGATGCCTTCATCAAAGCGATGGATGCATGCTTTTTATCTAGCATAGATGTGGATCTTGCGCGACGGGAGATACATGGACTTAAACAAGGCAGGGCCACGGTACGACAGTACCACGCACGCTTTTTCGCACTCGTCAGCGCTTTAGAATGGGACCGAGATTCGCCTCCAGTAAGAGATCTCTTCTGGGAGGGTCTCAGCAACCCAGTTAAGGACGAAATTGCGAGAGGGGAGAGACCCAAGAGCACGCAGGAGGTGGTCCAGAGGGCGCTATCTGCGGGAGTGCGGCTAGAAGAACGCCCATGGGCCAGGGAGGAGGGGCGTAGTGGGCGCGAAGCAGCGAGAAGTTTTTCCTTCGTTCCCAGAGAAGCAGAGCGTGCGCAATCCACGCCTCCGCCAGGAGGGGGAGCAGAACCGATGGAGGTGGGAGGTGCCAGGGCTCAGTCAGCAACCAGAGCCCTAGCACCAGGAGCAGGCAAATCTAAGACTCCTAGAGGGACCCGGAAGTGCTACATCTGCGAAAGTCCGCAACACTTGGCGAAAGAGTGTCCCCAGAGGAGCCTGAAGCACACTGCAGCCGCTGCTAAAGTGGAGACAGCTACACAGCACAAAGAACCTCTGCAGGGAAACGACGATGTCTGGCTGGAGACGGAAGTACTGGGGCCCAGCCAGACGTATCAGTGAAGCAGTCCCCAGAGATCTTGCAACCCACAGACCCCCTCCCGCCCAAACCGGTCGTGCAACTGACCGCATCGCTCCAGCTGCCCAATGGACTCACAATAGACGTCCCGATCACTGTGGACTCTGGGAGTAATGCAGATTTTATGGCGCAGGATTTTGTGAAGCGACACGCTATACAGCTACTGCCTGCCACTCTGCCCCTGCAAGTCGTCACGGTGGATGGGAGAGAGTTACTAGGGGGGCAAGTGGTGCAGCAAACGCCGCCAATGGTGATGCGATTAGGTAACCACAGAGAAGTCATCAGCTTTAATGTCACTCAGTTGTCGGACACTCCCATCGTCTTGGGCATGAGCTGGCTGGACAGGCACAGTCCGACACTGGCGTGGTACCAGAGACAGCTGATCTTCGGTTCTTCTTATTGCGCTGAACACTGCATTATACCCAGAAGGGAGGGGGAAGAGGAAGAATCGCAACTACAGTTGGGGACGCTGCACACAGTTCCCCACAAATACGCGGACTTTTTGGAGGTCTTCTGCGAGAAGGAGGCGGACAAGCTACCCCCTCACCGGCCATATGACTGCAAGATTGACCTCCTGCCAGGGGCGACGCTGCCTAAGGGGAGGCTATACTCCATGTCTGAGGACAAAATGCAGGAACTCAAACAGTTCATTGATCATAATCTGGAGCGTGGCTTCATCAGAGAGTCCAAGGCAGTGGGGGGCAGTCCCGTTTTCTTCGTGAAAAAGAAAGACACGCCCCAAAAAAGACTCGTTGTGGACTACCGCCTCTTGAACCAGATGACCAAGCCGTCTGATTACCCCATGCCCAGGATTGACGACCTCCTCGCGACGGTGCGCAAGGGACGCGTGTTCACCAAGTTGGACCTACGAGGGGCGTACAATCTCATCCGCATACGGGAGGGCGATGAGTGGAAAACGGCCATGTTCACGCCCCTGGGCACCTACGAGTACAGAGTTATGCCCTTTGGATTACAAAATGGCTCTCACTGTTTTCAAGCTTTCATGCATCACGTATTGGCGGGGCTCCTCTACAAGAAGTGCGTCTGCTTCCTGGATGACATCCTGATATTCTCTGAATCGCAGCAAGCTCACGACCAAGACGTGAGGGAGGTGCTGAGGAGGTTGCAACAACATAGACTGTACGCCAAGCTAGAGAAGTGCCAGTTCGACACGACGGAGGTGGATTTCCTGGGATACAAGTTGTCGGACAAGGGACTAGCCATGGACAGCACCAAGGTTCGCGCGGTGTTGGATTGGAAGAGCCCGCGAAACCGGAAGGAGGTACAGCGGTTTGTCGGCTTTGCCAACTTCTATCGCAAATTTATCAAGGGGTTCGCGATGCAGACGGCGGCCATTACGGACACGCTCAGCTCCAAGAAAAAGAAATTCATCTGGACGGAGCAGGCGGAGCAGTCCTTTCAAGCGCTCAAGCGTCTCTTCGCGTCGGAAAAGCAACTGCTGCATATCGACCCCAGTAAACCGTTGAGGGTAGAGACAGATGCGTCAGACAGAGCCGTGGGAGCCGTCCTGCTGCAGCGAGACCCGCAGGGGGTCTGGAGGCCGGGAGCGTTCTACTCCAGGAAGCTCAGCAAGTCGGAGCAGAACTACACCATCTGGGACAGGGAGTTGCTGGCCATTCATGCAGCGTTCAAGGCGTGGAGGCATTTCCTGATCGGCGCCAAGCATACAGTGCAGGTTTGCACGGACCACAAAAATCTGGAGCACTGGCGCACGGCGCAGTTCCTGAACCAGAGGCAGATACGTTGGGCAGAGTTCTTTGCGGACTTCGATTTCCGAATAGAGTACGTCCCAGGAGACACCAACATCATGGCGGATGCACTGTCCCGGAAACCGCAATACCTAGAAGAGGTGACGCCAGCGGCGGCCATGCACATCTTCGCACCAACGGCGTGGGCGTGTGCCTCAGCTACGGTAGACCTGGATGCGGTGCGGCGTGCGTTGCGGGACGACTCATTCGCGCAAGAGAAGATGGCAGAAGTGCACAGAGGCACGGCTAACACAGACGAGTTCCAGGTGCGGGACGGCTTGCTCCTACATAAAGGGGCCGTCTATGTGCCTGGAGACGAACTTCGAGCCAAGGTACTGCAACAGTTGCACGACGCACCCACGGCCGGTCACTTTGGCACAGAAAAAACGGTGGAATTAGTCGCGAGAGACTTCTGGTGGCCCAGGCTGAGAGGGGAGGTCGCGGACTACGTCGCGAGGTGCGACACCTGCCAGAGGGCCAAGCCGGTACACAGACCGCCGGCGGGACTGTTAGAACCGCTGCAAACGCCGTTTGAACCGTGGGAGAGGGTGGCCCTAGACTTTGTCACGGATTTACCCAGCTCGAGGGGCAAGACAGCTGTACTAGTGGTGGTGGACTTGTTCACCAAGATGGCACATTTCATTCCGTGTGCGAAGGTGGCCACGGCGGAACAAACCGCCAAACTGTTCATAGATCACGTGTTCAAAGTGCATGGTCTGCCGCGGTCTATACTGTCCGACCGCGGACGCCAGTTCATCTCGAATTTCTGGCAGAAGCTGATGGGTTTTCTACATGTCAAGGTCAATCTGGCATCGGCAAGACACCCGCAGACCAACGGGCAAGCAGAGAGGGTCAATGCCATCATGCAGCAGTACCTGAGATGCTATGCCAATCAACAGCCTGCGACGTGGGTGGATTACCTGCCGCTCGCCGAGTTCGCTTACAACAACACGAAGCACGTGTCCACAGGGGTGACGCCGTTCTTCGCCAACAATGGGAGGAATCCCAGAACCTTCCCGGGACTGGAGAGAGTGGGGGAAGGAGAACCACAGACGGCGGACGCGTTCGCGTCAGAGTTGCAGGCGGTCCACGATCAACTCAGACGGCAGCTGGAGCTAGCTAAGCACGCCTACAAGGTGCAAGCTGACAAGCACAGGCGGGTTGGCGAAGAGATCCACGTAGGAGACTGGGTCTGGTTGGCAGCCCACGCAGTGCCGACCAGGTCACTAGCCAAGAAGAAGTTGGGGCACAAGCAAATTGGTCCGTACCAAGTCGAAGCACAGATCAACCCGGTAGCTTTCCGGCTGGCGCTGCCGGAGGGTTCCAGAATGCATCCGGTGTTCCACAGGTCGGTGCTCACTCCCTACAAGGCACCTCACAGATTCCAGGAGCCCGGGACGGCACCGAGTCCGTTCCGGGAGCGGACGGAGACGCGGGGGGTGGCGCAGCAGGACCCCATCAACGAGGTCACGGAGATTTTGGACTCCAGATGGGGGGAAGAGGGAGTCGAATACCTCCTAGCCAGAGAGGGCACCCGGGCCAGCGCCAATAGCTGGGTGCCAGACTACGCTTTGGAGGAACCCCTGCTCAAGGACGAGTTTCATGCCCTTTTCCCACACAGACCCATGCCAGCGAGCTTCTTCGACGACTGGCTGTTCACGCCCACACTTTCTTCCAGCACGTTCCATGGATTCGACTCGGACGGGGAACCCACACTGAGCACCCGTTCCCCAGAAGGATCACCGGCGGGTTCGGCGTCAGACACCTCGTATTGGTGGGACGATCGACCAGAGGAGCAATGGCGCCGGAAGTGGCTGGAGATGCCAGGTCGAGCGACCGACGCAGAGACTGACACGGACGTGTTCGGGGAGGACCTTGGGTTCGAGCACGGCGGTACAGAGATGGAAGCGGAACAGGTCAACGTCGACGACCGCGAGGAGGAAGAATCGGAGGTCTTCAGTTGGCGGCCAACCACGGGGAGCGAACTGTATCCGGCATTCCCTCCCGTGATGATGGAGCACCCAGCACCCACACCTGAAAGTGGGGAGGGGGGAAGGGGGGGCTTCGAGGGGGGGATGGATGTCAGGGGTTCAGGAGCAGAGACGCAGAGAAGGGAGGAAACAGAGAGCGAGGGGGAGGAATCCGAAGGGAGAATGAGTGATGATGACGACCCGAGATCTCCAAGCCTAAGCAGTGAGTCAGAGGACTCCCAAAAGGGAGCCCCAGTGAGCAGAGCAAGGGGGGGATCCGGGGGGACACCCCAGGAGGAAGGGAACAGAGGAGATTCAGAGAGCAGCAGCTGGAAGTCGGGACCCACGCTCATAACTGAGAGCGGCAGCAGCTGGAAGTCGGGACCCACGCTCAAGACTGAGAGCAGCAGGGAGGAAGGTAGCCAGGCATCGGGTTCCGGAGGCTGTCAGCAGGAGGGAGGGCACGAGTCAGGGGTGGTCACGCCCTCCTCAGAGAGCGAGGCAACGGTTAAGAGGAAGGCAGGGAGTTGGGCGCGCGCGCCAAGTTCAAATGCAGAGGAAGCTGGCGCAGCAAGCAGCCCGGAGAGGGAGCCGGGTCCCAAAGCCCGCCGAAAGGAGGAGGAAGGAAGTGGGGGGTCTTCAGCGTCGGAGGAGTCTAGGAGGGAGGAGACTAGGAGGAGCAGTGGGACCCAGAGACGCAGGGAGAGGCGTAGGAGGTGGAGCAAGGCTAGGGTATTAAGCTGGTGCACAGGGGGCGGAGAGTCAGACGAGACTTCGTCGACCTAGAATGGAAGGTGTAGAGCTGCACGCTGCAGTTCGGACATGAAACTTGTAACTCAATAAAGACTCTTATAAAGTGAACGTTGGCTAGCGTGGTCCTGTGTGAGCTGGGACCTGGTGGCAGCTCTGACAGTATGAGTGCTTGCATCTTGGGAAGACGGAAGCTCTTTGGGTGGGTGGTTCTCAGGCAAGTTACCCTTGCAGGTGTGTAGCTTGGAAGCTCCAGAATTGGAGCCTTTCCACCCTTCTAGGATGTGGGATGTAAGAATCAGGTGCAGTCAAACACAACATTGCTAGAGTAGACATGAAGGTAGTCTCAGTCCTCCAGCTGGAACATCCTGCTTTCCAGGACTGAGACGAAACTTCCTATGTATAACTTGAGATGGGTGTGACCTCTCCTGCAGTAGAAAGACCCAGAACCACAGGCTGGCATCCATCTTATCTTTCTTGTTTCTATCAATGCCATCTTAACAACAGTGCTACTAAGATGCACTCTTGGCTCCAGGCCAAGAGAAGAATGGGTGGGGTATAAATAAATTATTATTATTATTATTATTATTATTATTATTAGGCTTTCTCCCATAAGGAGGTAGCCACCGCATTTAAATTATGTTCTAACCTTTTTAGTCTGCCTTCTGGGAACCTTTATGTGACCAGATGATTACTTGTGAGTAAACATTTTATACTTTACAGAAGACTGTGTAGTGTCTTACTTTAGGAGGGATTAAACAGGGAAAATGCCAGGAAATATTAACAGAGACTCTAACGAGTCTGAGCAAGCTATCTGCCGTGTGTGTTTAAAAAGGGGGAATTTTAACTCTGCTGATTTTGTTGAACTTGTAAAGACAAGTTGGGATAGGATATCTTAGACAATATAGCCTCCCCAGCATCCCTAAACATTCCCACATAGGCGAGGGCAGGGCTCCTCTCTGCTCCAGCCTCAAAACAGAAGCCTGGATGTAAATCCAGGATGTCCTGCTAAAAATGGGGCAATTGGAGGGTTTGGGGCTGTTAAAGTTTGTGGGTCGTAAATCCTTTGACCCATTGAGTCTGCTGCAACGGCCCTGCAATGTATTTGATTTATTGCCACTCCGACAAACTTCCAATGGCGCCCACACGCTTCCACGTGCGCGCTGCCACTCTTCTCAGTTGCCGGATGATAGCAGAGTTCACACGCAGCATAAAATGGCTTGTCTGTGTCGACGTGGTGTCGCCAATAACTCAGCTCGACACCAGTGCGTCTATTCTAACACTCTTTACAGTGGTGCCTCGCAAGACGAAAAGAATCCGTTCTGTGATTCTCTTCGTCTAGCGGTTTTTTCGTCTTGTGAAGCAAGCCCATTGACGGATTAGGGGATTAGCGTTATTAGCGCTATTAGCGGCTTTTAGCGGCCTATCGGATCAGCTGATAAGCGGCTTAGCGGCTTAGAAAAAGGGGGGGGGAAGAAAAAAAAACCCCGCAGGTTAATTGAACGAAGGGTTGCTGAGAAAGGGTTAACATAAGGATGCAGAAAAAGGGAGGTATGGGGAAGTCCGGGAAATAAGGTGCATGAAAATAAGTTTAAGAAATTATACATGTTTATTTGTTTGTATGTTTTGTATTGTTTTGTTTTATTATTTGTTTTATTATATATTTGGAAAATCAATAAAAATTATGATAAAAAAAAGAAAGAAAAAAACCCCGCAGGAACTCGCAAGACATTTTCGTCTTGCGAAGCAAGCCCATAGGAGATTCGTTTTGCGAAGCACCTCCAAAACGGAAAACTCTTTCGTCTAGCGAGTTTTCCGTCTTGCGAGGCATTCGTCTTGCGGGGCACCACTGTACTTAGAAGCATACAAAAACAGAAAAGAAAAACCTTCAGAATCTAGCTGCATGCTTGCAGCATTCTGTCTCTAACAAAAACAAAACTACCTTGCTCACATACTCAGACAGACTGCTCTCCAGAGAGAGCTCAGCCCCCACAGAGCACAGATCAAAGGAAAATGCCCGGGTTATGTGGGCAATGCACCCAGTTTATCAGAACGCTTCTGGAGTGTTAACTCTTGGCTGTCCAGAACCACAACAGGGGGTACTGAATACATGTCTGTTATTAAGAGGCCCAAATGTTATTAAGAGGCCTTTTACTCTTTTCATCTGGTTCACCAACTATGGCGGTTCCTTGACCACTGTAGTCCATATGTTGGTAACCTTGAGGCTGGACTACTGATGTGCACTCTATGTGGGGCTGCCCTTGGGTCTTGTTCAGAAGCTTCAGCTGGCACAGAATATGGAGGCCAGATTGTTGATGGGAGCTTCTGGTTGAGAACATGCGACGCCATCATTGAAACAGCTGCACTGGCTGCCCAGGTTCAAGGGTCTTGTATTGATTTACAAAGTCCTAACAGCTTGGGTCCAGGGTACCTCAGGGATTGCTTGAACCCTTATATCTCAGAGCTCTGTTGGTTATTCTGAGTTGGTGAGGCCCATTTGGCCACAATGAGAAACGGAGTCTTTTATGCCATTGGTCCAGTCCAGTGGAATAATCTACCAAGAGGGATTTAGTGGGCAACTTCTGTGCCTACTTTTAAATGCCTGATGAAAACTTTTCTATTCCTCTGCAGGCAACGAAGAAGACATCCTTCTGCAATAGTTAATTGATGTCTTATTTTAATTACCTTTAGGGTTTTTATTGGATGGGGTTGTTTTTTGTGTGTGTAAACCTCTCTGAGATTTTTCTGTGGCATAGCAATATGCAAAATATTTTTGTAGATAGATATCTGCCTCGCCCGCCCTCGGCTCCACCACCTCAGGACTGAAATTTCTGTCACACGGCAAAGAGTTAGGAGCGCACTGCGCATGCTCCTGTAGGAATTACACATGTGTGGCAGCTCCACACAAACAGGGTGGAATGACCGAGGTCTTCTGTTGCTGAGAGTCAGAGACAAAAAAAAAGGTGGGAAAAATTCACAGAATTTTCCAGAATGAACTGACAAGGAAAAGAAAGAAGACTGAATTTTCTGCTCAGCTCAGTTCTGCTTCCCTGCCCAACCTTGGTCTGACCTTACACTGTTTTTCCTTTAAGAAGTGAGGGGTGGTGACCACTGCTGGCCATTGCTATGCTGTGCACAGGCACCAGCTTTAGGGGGGCCCTGGTGCCTAGGCTCCCACAATTTTTTTGCTGGCGCTCAGCACCCACACCGCACGGCTCTGACGTGAATTCCAGTTTCTACTGGAAGTTGCATCGGGAGGCCGGATGTGACCTCCCAGGTGACATCTGAGGCCCTGCGAAGCCTCCGACGTGATTTCCAGTAGAAAAACAGAAGTTGTGTTGGAGGTCTTGGAAGCACTGCTGTGGCATGCTAATGTTACATCATGGGCGCCATTGGGCCCCCCCTTAATCTGGGGCCCAAGTTGGCACTCTTGAGGCTGTGGGCTTCCAATCGGAACACGTGGAACCCAAGAACGGGGTCTTGGATGATAGAATTCCTTCTCCATGATTGCAGTCATGGGATTTTTGTCTATCACATGATGGTGTATGTTTTGACTCCACAGAGTGGGAAGTGACGGAGACAGGATGTTTGTGTTACTGTGTTCTGTGAAGCGGGACTATTGTCCTTTGTTCTTTCTCTTTGCTGTCTGATGCTAGAGAGAGAGAGAGAGGGAGCCATGTTGCAGTGCTCTGTGTGTGTTTGTATGTAAATAAAGTAGATTAGCCAAAATGCTGAGTTGCTGAGGTCTGCCACGCAAGCTGCGAAGACTCTGTGGATCCCTAAGTGTGCCGGTGTCAGTTGGCATAGGTTGCTGTGATGTTCAGGCTGAAGAAAGCTTCTGAAGCTCCCGAATGATCGACCAGGAGGGAGAGAACATGCCAGTCAGGCATGTGTCTCTGCCAGGGTCCTACTCGAGTGTAGGATGAGCTCCTGACATTGACGTCCAGGCAGCCCAGGACCTCCATACACACTCCCCAGGCTTGCGCCCCAGGAAAGTCACTTTGGTGCAGCTAATGCAATGGTTTGACTTCACCCCCCCCCAGAGGCGCACTCCAATGTCTCTTGAGAGAGACGGGTGCCAACAATATATATTTAAATATACCATTCTTCATTAAAAATCACAATGCAGTTTAGAGCCCGTGAATGCCAATATAATAAAAAAAAAAACACCCCTGTGCATTAAACAGTAAATGCAGCAATAACCACAATAGCTAGACAATTCTCCATGGCTGTCTGGTGTGTGTGTGCTGGGCTTTGCGCTTTGAATGTAGAAGGAAAAGGTCAAACTTTGAGGTGCGTATGCTCAGGAAGGTTTGCTGTATGTTCAGAGGGCTTCCTAGATTCTTCTTTCTCACACACTGGTTGCTGTGGAGACGAGGCCTAGTTGGGAAGGACTGAATTTTAAACCCATAACTGCTTCCACCCTGCTTTTGAAATATGTATAAATGGCTTAACAAAAGTAAACAAATCTCCTAAGTGGTGAACAGAAAATCATTTAAAATAATTATAGGTAATACCCTCATAAAATCAGGAAAAAATAAAAAATAAAACATGTATGCAAAACTAAATTATATGTCTGAGTGGACTTGTAATAATAATAAAAAAGTATTCTAGCAGGCGTCTAAGATGGAAGAGTGACCATATGGATGGAAAAAACTATCGATTTCAGTTTCTCTGTTTCTCATTTTCCCAGTTGAATCCTCCACATTTCTGCATCAGTTTGCATTATTTTTTAATAAAAGCATTTTCATGGAAATTCACCCGCATTTTAGAACAAATTTCTCCTGATATCTTTGTATGTAATTGTGCATGATATGCATGTGTTTTGCAAGCAATTTCCCTAATGCAATGTATTTTACATGTTATATTCATTTTTATGCATACTTTTCACTCCTCCTGACATATACATTTATGGACACACTCTTTTGCTGGAGAACTGCATAAAAAAAATTCAGAAAAGTGTCAATTTCAAAGGATAGCTGTTCTTCGATTTGCAAAGTGCTTCAGAAAGTACAGATTTGGTAGGTTCCCATTGAGATCTGAACCAAACTAATTTTCTCTTCCATTCCTACCCAACACCTGCTTCTAGGGAGTTCCTAGAAGACGAACTCCTTTTTGTACCCTACTACAGCAGCAAGGATACTTATCGCAAAGCATTGGAAGACTCAAGATCTACCCACTCTGGAAGAATGGCAGATGAAGGTGATAGACTATATGACACTGGCCGAAATGACTGACAGAATTCGTGAACAGGGGAAGGAGACGGCGGACGAAGATTGGAAGAAATTTAAAATTTACCTTAAGAAATATTACAAAACTAATGAATGTTAAAATATTGAGGTTCTTAGTAAGAAAAGGAGATTACAGCGACAAAAGATTAAGTAAATGAAAAGAATAAATAAGGGACAAATTTGACAAAATTATGTTTAGGATTTGCTGAAATGATTAAGGAAATTGGGATGTAGAAAGGGGAGGTTTTGGGGAGTCAGAGAAGTGAGGTTTATGAAAAAAAGGAGAAGAAATTATACATGTTTGTTTTGTCTTTTTATTTGTTTGTATTGTTTATAAAAAATTTGTAAAATCAATAAAAATTTTTATATATATAAAAAATAGAAGACCAACTCCTTGCAATATTATTATTATTAATTAAATTTATATACCACCCCACCATCTGTATATCTTAGAGCGATTCACAAGATACTGAATGAACATTATATGGCCATGAAACCTGCATGTTCAGAGGCAGTCTATCTCCCAGTACAAAATGTTGGGATAAGCCTTAAAGGTAAAGGGACCCTTGACCATTAGGTCCAGTTGTGACTGACTCTGGGGTTGCGGCACTCATCTCGCTTTATTGGCCGAGGGAGCCGGCGTACAGCTTCCGGGTCATGTGGCCAGCATGACTAAGCTGCTTCTGGCGAACCAGAGCAGCACATGGAAACACCATTTACCTTCCCGCCGGAACAGTACCTATTTATCTACTTGCACTGGTGTGCTTTCAAACTGCTAGGTGGGCAGGAGCTGGGACTGAACAACGGGAGCTCACCCCGTTGCGGGGATTCAAACCGCCGACCTTCTGATCGGCAAGCCCTAGGCTCTGTGGTTTAACTCATAGCGTGACCCGCGTCCTTACTTTTGAATTTCAAGTCCGACAGCGGTTGAAAATATGAGAACTTGACTAAGGCTGCATAAACAATTACAGCACCCAGCCAAAAAAACTTGAGAACTGTACTCCATCCCTCACAGAGCTCTAGTTCCCAGAATCTATAATGAACTATAGTTTCTAGGATTTTTGGGGGGGGAACCTTTGGCCGTTCAGATGATGTTGGAAACCAGTTCCATCAGTCTTAACCAGCATGACCAATAGTTAGAATTGATGGGAGTTTGGGTCCTGCAACATCAGTTCACCATCCTCACAGGTTTCCCACCCCCAAATTAGGCAGACCTTGGTCTGACCCAGAAAGGCAATTTGTATGTGTATGTTGGCAGGCTTATATCCCACATATTTTGTTACATAGGATTTTATTCCACCGCTGAATTTTAATTGGCATTTAGTCAACCACGGCTGCTCTTCAATGCGCAGGTTTATTTATTTTTTTGCTATTTTCAGCGCTGTTTACCTCCTGCAGTCGGCTTTGTTACAGACGAGCAAGAGAAACTCAAAACATATTTATGAACGTGAGCTATATTTGTGGCAATCAAATTATTCTGTCTTTTAAAACGTATTTATACCTTTATCTAGTCTGCCTCTCAAGCTATTAAGTTAGTGTGTCATCAAAATTTCATGCGCTATGCATATTTATTGTTTCTTATATTTAAAAAGTTGGTCGCCATCCTGTTGTTTTTAAAAAAAACAGATTAAATTTTCATGAGTCCCCCCCCCCCCCGGAACTTTTGTTACCAAATTCTTTTACAGAAATCTGGTTTAAGTTTGCATAATGCAAATGGATTCCTGAACACCCATATTTCACTATCCTTATTCATTGAGACTTTAACCTGTAAGCACTTGAGGCAGGTAGTGTTTTTTTTATGCAAATGTTCAAGCTGAATAATGAGAGTCATGTTTATGAATGATGGGAGGGCTGGCGTAAAAACATAAAAGTGCTGCCACAAAATATTAAATATGGAGGTTTGGCTGTTTCGGAGATTATAAATCGTCAGCCTTATGAAATGCTACCTCCTTGCACTCTTTGAGTGGTTTGCAAAATGTAAGAAGGAAAAGAGTATAAAATAAGAGAGATCTGGTGGATCACAGCAAGGACCTTGCTTGTCCAGGAATGGGGAACCTGCTGTTGATTGCAGTATATTTACAATGCAGTCAAACCAACAATGCATGTTTGCTAGATAGGCACATGATAGGAGCTGAAGCTCACAGCATTTTCCTGTAAAATTGCTAGAGAGAACTCTGACAGGTAGGGGGGGAGTTGTTTAGTTGTTTAGTCGTGTCCGACTCTTTGTGACCCCATAGACCAGAGCACGCCAGGCACTCCTGTCTTCCACTGCCTCCCGCAGTTTGGTCAAGCTCATGTTGGTAGCTTCGAGAACACTGTCCAACCATCTCGTCCTCTGTCTTCCCTTTTCCTAGTACCCTCAATCTTTCCCAGCATCAGGGTCTTTTCCAGGGAGTCTTCTCTTCCTTCTCATGAGGTGGCCAAAGTATTGGAGCCTCAGCTTCAGGATCTGTCCTTCCAGTGAGCACTCAGGGCTGATTGCCTTCAAAATGGATAGGCTTGATCTTCTTGCAGTCCATGGGACTCTCAAGAATCTTCTCAAACACTCAAACTGTTTGTTTGGACAAACAGGCCAAACCTTACGCCAAAGAATAAACGGACATAAATCTGACATCAAGAATCACAAAACAGAGAAACCAGTAGGAGAACACTTCAATCTCCCAGGACATTCTATACAAGATCTCAAAGTAGCTGTTTTACTACAAAGGAATTTCAGAAATAGACTGGAAAGAGAAGCTGCTGAATTGCAACTCATTACCAAACTTAAAACCATGGAGAGACCTGGTCTGAACAAAGACATTGGATTCTTATCTCATTATACATGACTAAGCCATTTTTCACCTTCTCACCCCTTGCCTTTTCCTGTAAGACCTATTGCAGTCATTAAGAGTCCTCAACAGGCTCATCTCAGCTATCTGCCAATCTCCCATTCCCACCACCCTTCTGAGTAATACCCCTCCCCACCTTCTCACTATATAGAAGGATCTGGCAACTTCTGTTTCAGTGTATCTGAAGAAGTGTGCATGCACACGAAAGCTCATACCAAGAACTAACTTAGTTGGTCTTTAAGGTGCTACTGGAAGGAATTTCTTTATTTTCCCTTCCCTCTTGTTTGCCTTAGTGTCTTTTCCTTAGCTGAAGCAGTTTTTTGCTCCTCCTTTTCTTCTAATTTCTCTCCTTATTGCTTTAGTCTTCCTGTTTTCCCCCTTTGCAAGTTTGCTGTCATACCTCCCCCGCTCCCAGGCAGCCTCCTTTGTCTCTAGCGTCCCTTATCTCTCTCCCCGATTGGCAAACAATCAGCGGCTTTGTTTCAAAAAAAAAAAAAAAGGGGGGGGGAGCATGATCTGCTTTTTGCCCCTGCACAATTCAGCTCTGGGGACCACGCATTCGCTCCATAAGACGGACAGACATTCCCCCTTACTTTTTAGGAAGAAAAAAAGTGTCTTATGGAACGAAAAATACGGTAGCTTAGCTGCCGACTCTGTTTAGCTCGGGAGATTCCCTTTGGCTGGGAGGATGGGCCTTCACATGACTAAAGAGAGGGCCAAGTACAGGTGACTTGTTGCCTTAGGAGCTAATGGTTGCTGATCATCCTGGAAAGGTGCATGTCTTTCCCCACCTCCTTCCCTGGCTAGAGGTGATATCACTGAACGGTGTGCATAAGAGGCCAATAGATTGGCAGTCCCAGGACTGAGTCCTAAGGTAAGGTTACCAGATTTTTTTTTCAAAGAATCTGGGGACACTTCTTTTTTTTTTTTTTTGAAAAGAGAAAAAAAAATCATTTTGAAAAAATCATTTTTAAAGAAAATTAAGAAGTAATATCTTCTCTTCTGTGGTCTCCTCTGTCGTGCAGCCTTCCTCTGGGCCTGATCTCTTGGAGCGCTATCCGCTGTGGAATAGGCTCAGCCATGTGTCCTTGCCCTCCCGGTAATCTCCTACCTCTCTTCCTCAGTGGCGGCGGCAGCGCTGCAAGGTCAGGGCTCCCCTCTTTTTTCTCCTTCCTCGTTCTCTCTCTTCCTTCTCCTTCTCCCTGTGTCAGCTCTGGAGTTTTTACTGACCCTGGAGCTCCGCTTGGCAGTCGGCTGGGTGGCCAGGCGCTCTCACTCCCGGCTTGACTTGGGTCAGCGGTTCCCCCAGTTGGCACGCCAGGCGTCCCTGGTTCCCCCTCAGCAGCAGCAGTGGCAGTCTCAGCAGTCCGGAGTCAGCCTGGTAGTGCAGTTGGCTCTGGCTGGCTTCAGGAGCTGCTCGCTGCTGTGGTGCCCACCATTTTGGCTCTCCAGAAGTCCCCATATGATGTGTCTTGTGCCGTTGAACCAATCACACAACGTTCATTCCCTACTAAGAAATCTACAACACTTAAAATATAAATCCGGGGACATTAAATGAAATCTAGAGCAGCGCACGGAAACGCTGTTTACCTTCCCTCCAGAGTGGTACCTATTTATCTACTTGAACTTTTGTGCTTACAAACTGCTACGTGAGCAGGAGCTGGGACCGAGCAACGGGAGCTCACCCCATCATGCGGATTCGAACCACCGACCTTCCAATCAGAAGCCCTAGGCTCTGTGGTTTAGACCACAGTGCCACCAGCAATTTAGGATTTCACCAGGACATTATCACAAACCAAAATATGCTTGGGTGACTTTAAAATACTTGCATGGCCTCTGCTGATCCTGGCTGGTTTACTTTGTGCTGTCTTATTTCCTTCTTTAATATTATATATATGTCCAGGATGTTTTTGGTGCATTTTGTGCATTTCAATCACAGAGAAGTATCCTACAAAGTGTGACCAGCTGAGATGTTTCATGGCAAAACGGAGTCTTGTTGTAAATAAAAATATGCCCTTTTCCCTTATGGGGTATCCAAAGAGCCCATACAGAGTCCTTACATAGGTTCCCTATTGGTAGGAGAAAATAACAGAGGCCAACCAGAGAATATTGAGAAGCAAAGCAGCTAGTAAGCCTGATCTTTATTGATCTGTTGCAACAGGGTGCTCCCCTCACACGCAGGAGAGGAAGAGGACCCCCTTAAAATGCCATGCAAGGGCTTATAAAGACTTTTGAAATTCCCCTCTTCTAGATCAAGACCACCCCCAGAAACATTATGCATACATCACAGAAGGGGTGTAACCTAAGACCACCCCTCAGATACATCCCACCTACATCACAGAAATTTTAATGTTGTTTTTCTCCTGTCACAGTTTATCTCCTGTCTGGCAAGTTACTTGATTGGATTGCCTGGGGAGCCTGGCCATTCTTTTGTAGTGGTAAAATACTTATTTCCTGGGCCAGGTCACAGGCTCACACCTTATTCAAACAGACATATCCTTGAGACAGGATTTGTGAGGAAAGAGACAGTGGGGAGGCTTTTCCAGTTTAACCTTGCAGAGAAAGGATTTGGTCAGTTTAGGAATCAAAATGGTTCCAGGTTGATCTTCCTGTGTTGATCTATGTATGTGCAGTTATGAACATTACCACATATCTAAGACCATAAAATTCCTATCACAGTCTTAACTATAAACATATCCCAAGCCAGTCCTTTGCTGTCCCATGAAAGGGTTTAACATCCCTCTCTCCTGGAGGAAGAAGTTTGCATTCGCTGAGGTGCACAGATAAGATGCGATCAGGTGGTGACATTGAGCCTTTAACGGCTAGGAAACAATTAAAGGGGTGGGGTGTGTGGGGAAGCAAGATCTGGGCTTTTAGAATCTGATCATGGCGATAATGAGTCTGCTGAGGTTTGCACTGAAAATTCCTGAGTTGAAGTAAGTGCTTTTGGCTAGGACTTGTTATTGATTCACCCCTCCTGCTCCCCCCCCATAGGAGCAAATGCATCTATTGAGCCTGCTCAGTGTCACGAAACTTAGTGCCAAACCCTTAGCTTCCGCTAATTCCATCTGGAAAGCCAGATCAGATAGCAGGATTTTCAACATGGACCTCTCCGTATGGCTTGCATTAAACAGAAAGGCGGGCAAGGGTAAGGATGGTCGAAACACAACGTTCCAGCAGCACGACATTGCAAAGGGTGCTCATCAATGGTTCCTCTTCATCCTGGAGAAGAGTGACTAGTGGGGTGCCACAGGGTTCTGTCTTGGGCCCGGTCTTATTCAACATCTTTATCAACGACTTGGATGATGGACTCAAGGGCATCCTGATCAAATTTGCAGATGACACCAAACTGGGAGGGGTGGCCAACACCCCAGAGGACAGGATCACACTTCAAAACGACCTTGACAGATTAGAGAACTGGGCCAAAACAAACAAGATGAATTTTAACAGGGAGAAATGTAAAGTATTGCACTTAGGCAAAAAAAATGAGAGGCACAAATACAAGATGGGTGACACCTGGCTTGAGAGCAGTACATGTGAAAAGGATCTAGGAGTTTTGGCTGACCACAAACTTGACATGAGCCAACAGTGTGACGCGGCAGCTAAAAAAGCCAATGCAATTCTGGGCTGCATCAATAGGAGTATAGCATCTAGATCAAGGGAAGTAATAGTGCCACTGTATTCTGCTCTGGTCAGACCACACCTGGAGTACTGTGTCCAGTTCTGGGCACCACAGTTCAAGAAGGACACTGACAAACTGGAACGTGTCCAGAGGAGGGCAACCAAAATGGTCAAAGGCCTGGAAACGATGCCTTATGAGGAACGGCTAAGGGAGCTGGGCATGTTTAGCCTTGAGAAGAGGAGGTTAAGGGGTGATATGATAGCCATGTTCAAATATATAAAAGGATGTCACATAGAGGAGGGAGAAAGGTTGTTTTCTGCTGCTCCAGAGAAGCGGACACGGAGCAATGGATCCAAACTACAAGAAAGAAGATTCCACCTAAACATTAGGAAGAACTTCCTGACAGTAAGAGCTGTTTGACAGTGGAATTTGCTGCCAAGGAGTGTGGTGGAGTCTCCTCCTTTGGAGGTCTTTAAGCAGAGGCTTGACAACCATATGTCAGGAGTGCTCTGATGGTGTTTCCTGCTTGGCAGGGGGTTGGACTCGATGGCCCTTGTGGTCTCTTCCAACTCTATGATTCTATGATTCTATGATTCTAAAGAGAGTTTAGGGTAATGATTAAAACAGGGAGAGTCTGTCAACAAGCCAGCCAGTGGGTTGAAAACGTCACCTTCTTATAACTGAGGTGAGGAATGAGCAAGCCTAGTCTCCCCAACACCTCAGCAAATGTGTTGTCGTAAGATAAGTATTTAATCTATGAAAGGAGGGGTGAGAAGCCTCAGGCCTTGGGGGCCAAATGTGGCCTCTCTCTCCCTCCCCAGCCCCATCCTCTCCCCACAGGCCCTGCCCCTCACCGCCCCTCCTTTAACAAAATGGCTGGCGGGATTAGGAATGGTGGGAGTTGTAGTCTAATAGCATCTGGAGGGGACCAAACTTACCTTCCCACCAGCTCTGACAACCAGACCTTGGAAGGCTATGGACTCTCTTTCATTGGAGGTTTTTAAGCAGAGGTTGGATGGCCCTCTGTCAGGCATTCTTTAGCTGTGATCCCTGCGTAGTAGAAGATAGACTAGAAGATCGTTGGAGGTTCCCTTTCAGCTCTACAGTTGTAGGAGCTCTTTGTATCCACAGCTTTCAGTGCAATCAACTTGGCACACTGGCCTTCAATCTTCTCTGATACTCCAAACATTTTGGTTGGTCCTAATACAGTGGTACCTTGGGTTACAGACACTTCAGGTTACAGACTCCGCTAACCGAGAAATAGTACCTCGGGTTAAGAACTTTGCTTCAGGATGAGAAGAGAAATTGTGCGGTGGCAGCAGGAGGCCCTATTAGCTAAAGTGGAATCTCAGGTTAAGAACAGTTTCAGGTTAAGAACGGACCTCCGGAATGCATTAAGTTCTTAACCCGAGGTACCACTGTAAAGATATTTCCCCACCATGCCACTGACTTTCACTTGATACATTCTCTTCTAAGTGTCGTAAAAATGATCACATTTCTTCCAGCTTAAATTTAGATTATTTTCCCTGCCTTGCTGTTTATTTCTGCATTTACTTCTGTTTATTATTGTATTTATCAATGTGCATGCCTGTGATGTTCCTGCTTTTATTCTTGCCGCTTTTATCGCTGTTTTTATTATTATTATTGAAGATCTATTGTTTTCCTCTTGGGTTTGATGGTTTGATTCCCAATTTCTAGCTGCCTCAGAAGCATTTCATTATAATACTTAACACTTAACATTTGGTTAGCACTTTCAAAGCCTTTCACACGCACTGTCTGGTTTTAATCCCTACACTATCCCTGCATGGTAAATCAGAATCATTACTTGATGCTGAAAGGCAGAACATAATAAATCTTCTGAATCCATAAATCAGCCATTCAAAGAATCAATCAAATGGTCATGATTGTAGATTGCCTTTGTTCTGGAAGATGAGTATCTGGATGGGGAAAGCTTAGCTTTGGTACTGGCAACCTCTAGGTCAGAATCCTGCAATGTTTTGCATGGTGGGCTGCCTTGGACTGGTACCTGGCTGCCTGCACTATTGCAGATTTTAATATTGTACAGTTTGAAGTGACTGGATGCATAAGAACTGACTCCTTTTGGGAGAAATCCTTGTCCAGACCCATAAAAATATTACTCCCATTTATTCTTGCAGAACTATCTTCATAACAGAATTGAAATATCCAATATACACCCAAAACATCCGTTCAATGTCTTGTGCTGCCCAGCACAGGCTCAGCTCCTTAGAAATAAACAATAATTCCCAAAAAATCCAATGGGGGAAAAATCCTCTTTCCCCCATTCCAGCCTGCCTTAGCCTTCCTAAGGCTATGCAGCTCAGAGAAAGACTAAGAGCTGCCACCCTTTCAAGATGGCGGATTTGCAACTCAATACCTTTGTCACCTGATCTAAGGTTATAACACTCACATGTTAGCTAGCAGAAAACAATTAGTTAATCATCAACTCAGCAAGAGCTCAGAATCCACCTAGATAGTTACCGTGGAAAACCCCCAGTGTTAGCAATACACATTTAGCTAGGGGTGCAATATTTCATGTGAAAATCTGGCAAGGGAAAATTCAGACACGAAAGTCGTTGAGTGCTTTTTTTTCCTTTTCAAAATCTCACCCCCCCCAAATAGCTTTTGAACTATTTTTTAAATGAACATCTGCAAAATCTATACTACCAGACACTGCTTAACAGGGTTGAATACCGACTATGTCCAGAAAACTCCAGACATATGGCAACCCCACATTTAGCCATTTTCCATTTTGAGCCTTCATTAATATACACACATCTTTCATTTCTGTGTCAATTAAACCAATTATACTCAACACTGCCTGTCATTTTGTTTCTCAGCCCAATTCAAGGTGTGGCTTTGACTTACACAACCATGCATGGCTGAGAAACCCGCATTCTCAAAAATTAGCTTTCCCTGCAAATCTTTGGGGGAACTCCATAGCAGAGTGGTTGAGCTTCTTCTTTACATGCAGAAAGTTCCAGCTTCAGTTGTCAGCATGTAGGACTTGATGGTCTTACGGCTCTTTTTTGAACCAACTGTAGTATTTGTATTGCTTTTAAAGGCAGCCCCATGTATGACACATTGCAGTAGTCTAAGCAGGAGCTCACCAGGACATGGATTCAGTCTGGGAACTTCTGCATGCAAGGCAGGTGACCTGCTACCACTTTTGCTTCTGTCTTGTCTGGGTTGTATATTGTGATAGGAATTTTATGGTCTTAGATATATGGTAATGTTCATAAGCGTACCAACCAAGCACGTACATAGATCGGCACAGGAAGACCGACCTGGAACCATTTTGATTCCTAAACTGAGCAAATGTTTTCTCTGCAAGGTTAAAGTGGGAAACCTCCCATTGTCTCTTTCCTCACAAATCCTGTCTTAAGGGCACATTTAAGATATGAATAGGGTGTGAGCCTGTGACCTGGCCCAGGAACTAAGTCTTTATCATTACAAAAGACTGGCCAGGCTCCCCAGGCAATCCAATCAAGTGACCTGCCAGACAGGAGGTAAACAACGACAGGAGAAAAACAACATTCAAATTTCTGTTTAGACTGCCTTTTCTGTGATGTAGGTGTGATGTATCTGAGGGGTGGTCTTAGGTTACACCCCTTCTGTGATGTATGTATGATGTTTCTGGGGGGTGGTCTTGATCTGTTGTTGTTGTTTAGTCGTTTAGTCGTGTCCAACTCTTCGTGACCCCATGGACCAGAGCACGCCAGGCACTTCTGTCCTCCACTGCCTCCCGCAGTTTGATCAGACTCATGCTAGTAGCTTCAAGAACACCATCCAACCATCTCGTCCTCTGTCATCCCCTTCTCCTTGTGCCCTCCATCTTTCCCAACATCAGGGTCTTTTCCAGGGAGTCTTCTCTTCTCATGAGGTGGCCAAAGTATTGCAGCCTCAGCTTCACGATCTGTCCTTCCAGTGAGCGCTCAGGGCTGATTTCCTTCAGAATGGAGAGGTTTGATCTTCTTGCAGTCCATGGGACTCTCAAGAGTCTCCTCCAGCACCATAATTCAAAAGCATCAAATCTTCGGCGATCAGCCTTCTTTATGGTCCAGCTCTCACTTCCATACATCACTACTGGGAAAACCATGGCTTTTACTATACGGACCTTTGTTGGCAAGGTGATGTCTCTGCTTTTTAAGGGGGGTGGTCTTGATCTACAGGGGGGCAATTTCGAAAGTCTTTATAAGGCCTTGCGCGCCATTGTTCTGGGTTCCTCCTCCTCTCTTCTGCGTGTGAGGGGAGCACTCTGTTGCAACAGATCAATAAATATCAAGCTTACTAGCTGCTTTGCTTCTCAATATTCTTTGGTTGGCCTCTGTTATCTTCTCCTACCAACAGGGAACCTATGTAAGGACTCTATATGGGCTCTTGGATACCCCATAAGGGAAAAGGGCAATTTTTGTTTACAACAGATGAGCCTCAGTTGCTTCCCCTCATCCAGTCCATTACAGGCCCTGAATCAGGATGTCCACAGCCTGGCCTGCCTCTGATGAAAGAGACAGAGTGAGCTGTGTGCCACCTGCATACTGATAACACCTGTGCAAAGATATTCATAAACGTATCTTCTTCTGCCTGACCAGTTTTTCACAGCTGCAACGGCTTTAACCTTAACGATATGTCCTTTTTGGCCTCTGCCTTGTGGTCTGTAAAAGGCACTGCAATCGCAAAAGCGAGCAAGGCAGTCAGCCCCACCTTGTTTTAGCATCATCTAATGGAGAGTGAATTCTATATTCTATCAAGCAAGCTATTGTGGGAAGCTACTGGGGCTATGCATGCACTAGGTGGAGCTCTCTGGCTGCCTTTTTGAACAGCAGCAAAACGGCCATTAAAGAACCTGATTACTCGATTCAGCCAAAGATAAGCAATGAATACTGGGATGGGACACCGTGACTCCAAGTTACTCAATGAAGCATTGAGGGAGAGCAGGATCATTCCCATTCACATGCATTCTGTGTGCCTGTTGGCCGTGTCTGGACAGCTCGGTTGGAGTGTGGTGCTAATAACAACAACAACAACAACAACAACAACAACAACAACAATTTATATCCTGCCCTCAACAACAACAATTTATATCCTGCCCTCCCCACCCGAAGCTGGGCTCAGAGAGGCTAACAACAGTAAAATACTACAACATTATAAAATCAGTTCATTATAAAATCAGTTCAAATCAAATTAGTGGCAACCATTGGGCTAGAGTTCTGTGAGGATTGCCAAAGGAGAGGGTCAGGCTGTGCCTTGGCCAAAGGTCTGGTGGAACAGCTCTGTCTTGCAGGCCCTGAGGAAAGATGTCAAGTCCTGCAGGGCCCTAGTCTCTTGTGACAGAGTGTTCCACCAGATCGGGGCCACGGCCAAAAAAGCCCTGGCTCTGGTTGAGGCCAGACTAACCTCCCTGTGGCCCGGGATCTCCAATGTGTTTTTGTTTGAAGATCGTAAGGTCCTCCGTGGGACATACCAGGAGAGGCGGTCCCGTAGGTATGAGGATCCTAGGCCATAAAGGGCTTTAAAGGTTAAAACCAGCACCTTAATGTTAGAAAAATGTTGGAACAAAATTACTTGGCTTCAGCAAAAATGTTTAAAGAATTAGGTAAGAATATTATGGTTGTGAGAAGTCAGTAAAAATAAGATTTAAGTTTTAAGTTTTTAAGGTTTTCTATAAGATAAGATGAAAATAGATTAAGGTAATGTAATGACAGAATACTATGAAATATGGAAAGGATCTGCTGTGAAAATTATTAACCAGGATACAAAAAAAGAGAGGAGGAGGAGATCAAAGAAAGAAGGTAATGAGAGCTGAGGATTTGAGAATGATGGATTTATTTTTGTCTGTTTGCGGTGTATTTTTTTTTCTTAAATGTGTATTGTTTGATGTGGTTTGTTTTTTCTTTTTTCTCTCTTTTCTTTTTCTGCTTTGTATTTTCTCTGTAAATTCAAAAATTTTCAATAAATATCTTTTTTTTTTTATTAAAAAAGGTTAAAACCAGCACCTTAAACCTGATCCTGTACTCCACCGGGAGCCAGTGCAGCTTGTATAGCACCGGGTGAATGTGATCCCGCACGGAGGACTCCGTAAGGAGTCTCGCCGTGGCATTCTGCACCCGCTGGAGTTTCTGGGTCAGTCTCAAGGGCAGCCCCACGTAGAGTAATGCCATGGTTGCAGGTTTGATCCCCGTATGGGATAGCTGCATATTCCCGCATTGCAGGGGGTTGGAATAGATGGTCCTTAGGGTCCCTTCCACCTCTACAATTCTTTAATTCTATGTCCCTAGCTTTATATTGTGCAAAGAGAAGCGGACACGGAGCAATGGATCCAAACTACAAGAAAGAAGATTCCACCTAAACATTAGGAAGAACTTCCTGACAGTAAGAGCTGTTCAACAGTGGAATTTGCTGCCAAGGAGTGTGGTGGAGTCTCCTACTTTGGAGGTCTTTAAGCAGAGGCTTGACAACCATATGTCAGGAGTGCTCTGATGGTGTTTCCTGCTTGGCAGGGGGTTGGACTCAGTGGCCCTTGTGGTCTCTTCCAACTCTATGATTCTATGATTCTATGATTCTAAAAGGGGACCTGCATGTGTACAGGGTCTGCGTGTGTAGGCCTCCTCCATTTGAGTCCTAGATCAGGGTTCCACCTTGTTTGAAGGAACTCTGTGAAGGAACTTAATACCTTTGTGGGCAGTAGGCCCCTTTTGCACAGGGTGCAACCTGGCGGCATGACTAGCTGCTGCAAGCAGTGTGGTGTAGTGGTTAGAGTGTTAGGCTAAGACCCAGGAGATGGGGGTTCTGGTGCCATGAAGCTCATTTGGGTCACCTTGGGCCACTTGCTGTCTCTCGGCCTAAGATTCCTCACCAGGTGGGGCTTGAAATGGGGAAGAGAGGGGGAGAGACGTGTAGGCCACCTTGAGTTCCTCTGAAGAAAGCTGGGGTAGAAATAGAATGAAGAATAAGTAAGCAAATCAACATTTGGGGGATGTGTGCCCACTGGGCATCATCTTATTCTTTCCTAAATTGCCACCAAACGCCATCATCACCATCATTCCTGCCGTGCAGGGACTTGGACTGAAGGGTCTCTTTAGCCTGGAAATGAGGAGACTGAGAGGGGTATGATAGCCTTCAAATATCTCAAGGGCTACCATATGGGAGATAGAGCTAGCTTGCTTTCTCCTCCTCCGGAGGGCCAATGGCTTCAAGTTAGAAGAAAGGAGATTCCAGCTAAACATCAGGAAGAACTTTATGGCAGTAAGAGCTGTTCAACAATGGACTCCCTCAGCACGTTGTAGAGTTTTTTAAGTAGAGGTTGGATGGCCATCTGTCAGAGATGATCTACGTTAGAGGTTTTTGCATAGCAGGGGGTGACGCTTAGGATCTCTTCCAACTCCACAGTTCTATGAACACTGTTGTGTATTGAGTCAAGGGATTTTATATCTGTATTATGATTGTCTGTATTTGCATTAGGGTAAAGTAACTGCCTTTTGGTTCCAGAGGGTACAGCTACTATTGGTTCATTTAAGCTGCTGTATTTGGATCCTCTGTCTTATTGGTTCCCTCCAAAAGGCAGGACTGTGATTGCCTGATATTGTTCCCTCCAAAATGTATCCTTTCTTGCTAGTCCCCTGTCCCTATAAATGTAGCTTTCCTCTCCCCAGACCTTAGTCTTGTTGCTTTAATAAAGAAGTGTTACTAGAGAACTGTCTCCAGCATGTTATATCAAGAGAGCTGAAATCACAAACCCCACGTCACAACAACTACTATACAGTGGCACCTCTGGTTGCGAACAGGATCTGTTCCAGAGCCCCATTCGCAACATGAGCAGAACACAAACCGCTTCTGCACGGGTCGCGATTCACCGCTTCTGTGCATGCGCGTGACGTCATTTTGCACGTCTGCGCATGCGTGAGCGGTGAAACCCGGAAGTAACCCTTTCTGGTACTTCCGGGTCTCCGCAGGATGTATCCTGAAAGAACGTAACATGAAGTGGACGTAACATGAGGTATGACTGTAATCATTTATGAATCGCTTCCTCTGAGGCACCCTGACTTACAATAGAATAAAAACATGTGCAGAGCAATTGCATATATCAAAACAGCTAGAACATTTGCTTATACAGTGGTACCTTGGGTTACAGACACTTCAGGTTACAGACACTTCAGGTTACAGAAACTAACCCAGAAATAATACCTCAGGTTAAGAACTTTGCTTCAGGATGAGAACAGAAATTGCATGGCAGCAGTGGGAGACCCCATCAGCTAAAGTGGTACCTCAGGTTAAGAACAGTTTCAGGTTAAGAACGGACCTCCAGAATGAATTAAGTTCTTAACCCGAGGTACCACAGTATAGAAATAACTACACATGTATAATAACATGATTCAAGCTAACAGCACATGTATAGGATCAGCTCAAATCTAATCCAGATACCAAGGGGATCTCCACTTAGAAAGCTTGTTGAAAAGGGGGTGTCTTTGGCAGGTGCTGAGAAGACAACAGAGAAGGTGTTTGTCTGATATGTAATGGAAAGGGGTAGGGCCTGATTCCAATATTATCACAGAATTGTAGAGTTGGAAGGGACCCCAAGAGTTATCTAGTCCAACCCCCTGCAATGCAGGAATGAACCTCCTGATAGGATGGGGTTTGCAGGATGCCCTTGCCTGCAGAATGCAGTGACGGTTGGGTATATAGGTCATGAGCCAATCTTCTAGGTGTCCTTCTCCCAACCTCCATAGAGCTTTGTGCATCAGTATCAGCACTTGAACGTAGCCTGGTAGCTAATTCACAGAAGCATGTTGGAGCAAGCATGTAAATGAGTCTGAAATCATGGTTGGCAGGGCAGACAAAATGGCAGATCTCGTGAAAGTACAAAATGATTGATGGGGTGGCGGTGGTGCTACAGTTCTGGCTTCTGAGCATTCCACATTTGCTTCAGATGCCTTCTGTTTTCTCACCATGCATTTAAAAAGCCAATTTCAAATGGCACAGTCTGCAAGTCGGCCTCTTCTGTTTACCACCTCATTCTGAGTAATATGCTGATTGGGAAATGAATTAGGATTCTGGAAAGGTGGGTGCGATAATCTCTAGCAGATGATCATCTGATTAATCCAGTGAACTAGAAATGAAACTGGAGCCAATGCTGGAAAGCTGCGGTTGTCTCTACAGAAAGCCTTTTGGGTTTATTTTCCCTTGTGACATTCCATGGTATCTGATTAAGTTAGTATTTATTGGAATGTTGCTTGAATCAATTTCTTCTTCTTCTTCTTCTTCCCCAATGAATGAAACAACAATAAAAATAAAATATGCTATTGTAAACCTGGGGTGTGGTGCTCCTAGAAATCAGGTCATGTGAACCCCTAAAAGTGCTGACAAATCTGTTCATTAAATATATTTGCAGGCTCTGGAAACCAGTATTCTATAGTGGCTAGATCAGGCTTTCCCAAACTTGGGTCTCCAGCTGCTTTTGGACTACAGTTCCCATCATCCTTGATTACTGGTCCTGGATGATGGGAGTTGTAGTCCAAAAACAGCTGGAGACCCAAGTTTGGCAAACCCTGGGCTAGATAGAGCAACCTTTCCCAACATGGCACAGATGTTTGGGACGACAACCTATCAGCCAGCACAGTTATTTGCATACTAAAAAGCCTTTAGCGCTGATGAGTCACTGCTTTTCTGCTATTGGCTGAGAGCAGAATTAAAAGGGTGGTTCCATTTGACACTTAGACTGGGTTCACACCAGACCAGGAGTCATCAAACTTTTTCAGCAGGGGGCCGGTCCACTGTCCCTCAGAACTTGTGGGGGGCTGGGCTACTTTTTGGGTGAAAAATGAACGAATTCCTATGCCCCACAAATAACCCAGAGGTAAAGGTAAAGGGGCCCTTGACCATTAGGTCCAGTCGCAGACGACTCTGGGGTTGCGGTGCTCATCTCGCTTTATTGGTCGAGGGAGCCGATGTACAGCTTCCGGGTCATGTGGCCAGCTTGACTAAGCCGCTTCTGGCGAACCAGAGCAGTGCATGGAAATGCCGTTTACCTTCCCACCGGAGTGGTACCTATTTATCTACTTGCACTTTGTGCTTTCGAACTGCTAGGTTGGAAGGAGCAGGGACTGAGCAACGGGAACCCACCCTGTCACAGGGATTCATTTTAAATAAAAGGGCACATTCTACTCATGTAGAAACATGCTGATTCCCGGACTACCCGTGGGCCGAATTTCATAGGCAATTGGGCCTACCCATGCACCAGACCTTTAAGGCACCGCCTCCTTCTCCCAAAGAATCCTGGGAACTGTAGTTTTGTTAAGGATGCTGGGAATGGTAGGTCTGTGATAGGTAAACTACAGCTCCCAGAATTCTTGGAGTTGGTATGTGCTTTGAATGTGTTTTAAATGTGGTGCAACTTTCCCCATCCAAAGGTAGGAACATTCACTCAGAAGGAAGCCTCATTTAGCTTTTGCTTCTTCCTGCAAAATATCCCTTTAATTGGTATAATCATCCTTGCCCCTTTCTTTTTAAAACAGCTAATTAGTTTCTGTTCATAGCCCTGGCCACGCCATTCTTGAATTGCCCCTAATTAGTCAGTTTGTCTTCTCCTATTTTATTTATTAAGATTGCAATTGCAAACGGAGACTGGCCCCTCCCCCAGGACAAGAACTGACTAATTAAAGGCAATTCAGGATTGCTAAAGGCAGGGTGATTGAACAGGAAGCAACTCATTAGGCTGTGTCTGTACTGAATGCGAATTTGTCTTTTACGTATATGACGTTACTGTTTTTGTTATGAAATTGTTTTTAAAACAACATATGAAATCATTTTGTATATTTTTTCATTGTTGATGTTTTCTTATTGTTAAATCACTCAGAGATGTTTTGTAGGAAGCAATAAGCAAGCAAAATACAATTAGCCTGTTGAAAGCGAAGGAGCAAGCAGAAGGCTATTAATCAGAGTGGGTGTGGCTGAACTTTTTTGACCCCACCCCCAGGGGCGGCAGGCCACTGGTGCGTGTGGCTACAAGTGGGCGCGGCCACCTTGGGCACTCTCTGAACATGGAGGCACAAAGTACCCACTCCCTCGATTCATCAAGTGGTTGATCGAATGATCAGGAGGAGGCTATTCACATTCCTATCAGGGTGTTGGAATCTGTCAACCCTGCAGCTACTTAAAAAAAAAATACTTTCCCTGCCACTGCTAATATTGGGGGTTTTTGGAGGGCCAAGGAAAATTGAGGAGTTGGATCAGGATCCTGAACTGGCAGCTAGCCATTCATGAATTCAGATGCCTGTTTTGGAATTCTTCTTTTAAAAAAGATACAGTGGTGCCCCGCAAGACGAATGCCTCGCAAGACGAAGACTCGCTAGACGAAAGAGTTTTCCGTTTTGGAGGTGCTTCGCAAAACGAATTTCCTATGGGCTTGCGAGTTCCTGCTGGTTTCCCCCCCTTCCCCCCTTTTTCTAAGCCGCTAAGCCGCTTATCAGCTGATCCGATTAGCAGATAAGCCGCCAAAAGCCGCCAAAAGCCGCTAATAGCGCTAATAGCGCTAATCTGCTAATCCGTCAATGGGCTTGCTTCGCAAGACGAAAAAACCGCTAGACAAAGAGAATCACAGAACGGATTCTTTTCGTCTTGCGAGGCACCACTGTACTTTGACGTTATGACTGGAGTTGGAATTGAGGGTTTTGATATGTTTCAATGCTGTCATGACATTATGATTTGTTAACCACACTGAGGTGACTTCCAGATGATCACCAGTGTCGAAGCAATGATTCTTCAACATCAACTTCATTGGACTGGTCTTGTTGTGCGGATGCCTGATTATCGTCTTCCAAAGCAACTACTCTATTCAAACTTAAAAGTGGAAAGCGTAATGCTGGTGGTCAGCAAAAGAGGTTTAAAGACTCACTCAAGGGAAATATTAAAAAATGTAGTATAAACACTGGGAAACACTGGCCTGCGAGCGTTCCAACTGGAGAACAGCCTTTACCAAAGGTGTCATGGACTTTGAAGACACTCGAACTCAGGACGCAAGGGAGAAATGTGCTCAGAGGAAGGCACGCTTGGCAAATCCACACCGTGATCAACTCCCACCCGGTAACCAATGTCCCCACTGTGGAAGGACGTGTGGATCCACAGTCGCTTATGGGCTCATTGTTAAAACCATGGTTATGGAAGACAATCTTACTTGGCTATGAGTGATCGCCGAAGAAGAAGAAGAGGAAGAAGAAGGCTTCCAGACGGTCTTTTTAGTGAGCATTCATTCTGATTTGTTTGCACAAAGTTTTTTTTTTGGAAAATATTGAGCATTTCCTTCTGATTTGCTAGTGGGGAGGTTGTCTGACATTGCATCTAGCAATTGCGAGCCCACATTTTCAAGGCTATTTTCCCATTGTTTTCCTTACAACAATGAGGGGTTTTTTGGGAAGCTGGTTGGGTGTGCAAGGACACCAAATGCACGTTAACTGCACAACCTGAATTTGCTGGTATGTGATCGAATCGCACCCACAGAACAGCAACGGTCTGGGAGCAACCCAAGTGTATTTCGAAAATTGAGAGCCATGTAAGTTTTAAAAACGAAATGTGCCAACTCCCTGGAAAAGGCTCTGTGCAATGTGTTTTTGGACTGAGAGGTGGAAGAACAAGCAGGGTTGGTGATCCTGTTGTCTTTTGACATTAGATAAGCACTCCCCATAGATCTTCCCTGAAGCACCTGTTGGAGGGTGTTTTTTGTGTTTTTTAAAAGATATTTATTAAAGTTTTTAAAGTATAACAGTAAAAATGAAAAATAAAAAGAAACATACAAAATAAAAACAGTTAAAAAACACATTGATTTTCCATAACATATCTTCCTTACACTTATTTCCCCAGACCTCCTAGTACCTCCCTTTTTTGTATTCCACTTCAGTTTGTTAGTTCAGCAAATCCTTACCATTAAGCTTTTACCCTTTTGTAAACCTTTTTTCCTATCTCTTAAAGCATTACAGCTGGAAACCACTTAATTTCTATCCAACATCCTTCTAGCATTCATTAATTTTACAATATTTCTGTAAATAGTCTTTAAATTTCTTCCAGTCTTCTTTCACCGACTCTTCTCCCTGGTCTCGAATTCTGCCAGTCATTTCTGCCAATTCCATGTAATCAATCACCTTCATCTGCCATTCTTCTAGAGTGGGTAGCTCTTGTGTCTTCCAATACTTTGCAATGAGTATTCTTGCTGCTGTTGTAGCATGCATAAAAAAAGTTCTGGCTTCTTTGGCACCAATTGGCCGACAATGCCCAGGAGAAAGGCCTCTGGTTTCTTCAAGAAGGTATATTTAAATACCTTTTTCAATTCATTATATATCATTTGCCAGAAAGCCTTAATCCTTTGGGCACGTCCACCAAAGGTGAAAGAATGTACCTTCAGTTTCTTTACATTCCCAACATTTATTATCGGGCAAATGATAGATTTTAGCTAGCTTGACTGGGGTCATGTACCACCTGCATATCATTTTCATAATATTCTCTCTTAGGGCATTACATGCCGTAAACTTCATACCTGTGGTCCATAACTGTTCCCAGTCAGCAAACATAATATTATGTCCAACATCTTGTGCCCATTTAATCATAGCAGATTTCACCGTTTCATCCTGAGTATTCCATTTCAACAGCAAGTTATACATTCTTGACAGATTCTTAGTTTTGGGTTCTAACAGTTCTGTTTCTAATTTTGACTTTTACACCTGGAAGCCAATTTTCTTATCCAAATTATATACCTCCATTATCTGATAGTAATGAAGCCAATCTTGTTCTTTAATTTGTTCTTTAATTTTTCGAAACTCTGCAATTTTAATTTGTCTTCTTCTTGTTCCAAAATTTCCCAACATGTCGGCCATTTGGCCTCCATATTGAGCCTTTTCAGAGCTTTTGCTTCCATTGGTGACAGCCACCTTGGGGTTTTATTTTCCAATAAGTCTTTGTATCTTATCCAGACATTAAACAATGCTTTCCTGACAATATGGTTTTTGAATGCTTTGTGTGCTTTGACCTTATCATACCATAAATATGCATGCCATCCAAATACATTGTTAAATCCTTCTAAATTCAAAATGTCTGTGTTTTCAAGAAGTAGCCATTCTTTCAACCAGCAAAAGGCTGCTGATTCATAGTAAAGTTTAAGGTCTGGCAGGGCAAATCCACCCCTTTCCTTTGCATCTGTTAGTATCTTAAATTTTATTCTGGGCTTCTTGCCCTGCCAGACAAATCTAGAAATATCTCTCTGCCACTTCTTAAAACAGTCCATCTTGTCCACAATTTGCAGTGTCTGAAATAAAAACAACATTCTCAGCAATACATTCATTTTTATCACAGCAATGCAGCCCAACAGTAAAAGTTTCAAATTTGACCAAATTTCTAAGTCTTTTTTCACTTCCGTCCAACATTTTTCATAATTATCTTTAAATAAGTTCCCATTTTTGGCTGTCATATTAATCCCCAAGTATTTCACTTTCTTTACCACAGTCAATCCTGTCTCATTCTGAAACCTATCTCTTTCAATTGGTGTTAAATTTTTCTCTAAAACCTTAGTTTTTAACTTGTTCAATTTAAAACCTGCCACTTGACCAAATTCTTGAATTAATTCTAAAACCCTTTTAGTACTAGATTCTGGCTCCTGTAACGTCAATACTAAGTCATCTGCAAATGCCCTCAATTTGTACTGTTTGGCTCCGACCTGTATACCTTTAACCAACCGGTCCCTTCTAATCATGTTTAGCAGAACCTCCAGGACCGGGTGTTTTGTGACTGTATGTGTAGAAAATATTCTTCACAACCCTTAGATATAGCTGTGAATTTCCAGTCTTCTGGGGGAAGGGCCTCTCTCTCTGGATTTAAAAAAAGAATCGCTTTAGCTTTCCTGACCAACAGGTGAATAATTATTTGCCGTGTAGGTCAGACTGGCATGGTTCACAATGTTACGATACCCTGCCCTGGGAAATAAAGGGTTGCGTAGTCACTGCTAAACTGTCCGTTGTGACTGTGGAAGGAACCAGCTGTGCTTAAGTATACCCCTGGAAGAAAAGAATGCATCAGTTCCCCACTGGCCTATAGACTTAAGGAGCAATTGCAAAAGGCAGAAATGCCGGTTAAATCCATCCACCTGGTGCTGGCTTGCAGTGGCATGCGGTGAATTCTTTTGTAGAGGAACAGTTAGGGCCAGAGGCACCAGCTTGCGAGGGCAATGGGGGCAATGTTGCCGCGCCTATGACGTCCTGATGTCCTGATGTTGTCCGCATGAGCATCCGGCTTCCCTCCCTCAGCTGGGCAGGAACTTCCTAGATTTTGTGAAGGCGGCATCAACATTTAGAGGACTAGCCTAGTCCCCCATGTCCGCTGACCACACGCCCTGCTGTCTTGCTGGCTTGCAGTCTTCGCATCTGGAAAAGTTGGTTCTGCAGTTCTGTCTCTTTGTCACACTCTAATGCAGCCTACATCTATATTGGTATTAGATTTGAATTTGTGTGTGTGTGTATGTGATACCTCCCCCCCACCACTTCCTCCCAGTTCGCATACAGTTTCAGAAAGGGTGACTTTAGGTATGCTCAGACTTTAGGGGGAACCAAGCCAAATTCCTCTTCCTTGCTTGTACAATCTGGTCCAATCCAACTATCATACGCAACGGCAAGTGTAACTAACTGTCAGGTATGATTGGAATCGCATCCTTAGCACCTGGAGGAACAAAACCACACGCTATAAATAAGTCAGGAAAAAAAATGCTATGTAAAATCGCAAAGAAAAGTTTTCTGCTCTACAGCACCATCTGGTGTTGCATGTCTATAACGCATTAAAGATGTGCTCTGTGTGTGTGTGTGTGTGTTTGTTTGTTTGTTTGTGTGTGTGTGTGTGAAAACCCCGATGTATGGCAGCCCTGCAGAAGGGCCCAGAGAAGTCTCTTCCACTCCAGCCCTTTTAGCCGAGAATTTTTGGATGTACAGTGGTTACCTCGGGTTACATACGCTTCAGGTTACATACGCTTCAGGTTACAGACTCCGCTAACCCAGAAATAGTACCTTGGGTTAAGAACTTTGCTTCAGGATGAGAACAGAAATCGTGCTGCGGCGGCGCAGCGGCAGCAGGAGGCCCCATTAGCTAAAGTGGCGCTTCAGGTTAAGAACAGTTTCGGGTTAAGAACGGACCTCCGGAACGAATTAAGTACTTAACCTGAGGTACCACTATCAAAATAAAAAAATTCCTTCCAGTAGCACCTTAAAGACCAACTAAGTTAGTTCTTGGTATGAGCTTTCGTGTGCATGCACACTTCTTCAGATACACATCTGAAGAATACACATGAGTGTATCTGAAGAAGTGTGCATGCACACGAAAGCTCATACCAAGAACTAACTTAGTTGGTCTTTAAGGTGCTACTGGAAGGTCAGTGTATCTGAAGAAGTGTGCATGCACACGAAAGCTCATACCAAGAACTAACTTAGTTGGTCTTTAAGGTGCTACTGGAAGGAATTTTTTTATTTTGACTATGGCAGACCAACACGGCTACCTATCTGTAACTGAGGTACCACTGTAACTGTAACCTGAGACACTGCATGACAAGCACATACCCTTGCATTCAGCAGAGGCCCCTCCTCTTTAGTGAATCCTTCGTTCACCAGGATGCCCATACCTTCCAACATTTGGGTGTGGGGGGAGATCCAAATCGGGACGCTCATTCTTTTGGTCAGCTACTCTGGTGTGAGGCAGCTGACTCTCACCCGAGCGTTGGACTGAAAGGTGGGACATAATGGGATCCAATCAGAAGCTGGGATGGCTTCTGTAATTCCAGAATGTCCCACTTGAATAGGGTCTCCCCTTACTAGCTGTTGCTGGGCTCCTGTAGGTGTGCGTTGCTAAACTAGACCTGAATGCAACACTGCTCTCTCCATCGGCAGTTCCTAGCAACTCTGACAGTGGATACAGAAGAAAAAGCTGCTCTTGATGGCTCCCTACGTTTCAGAACTGATCTCGAGAGAGAGAGCAAACATTCATGCCGGTGTCCCTGAAACAATGGCATCAACTATCATGCCCCTGACAGCTCTCTTCGTCTGGAGAAAACAAAAGCAGTTGCTTAGGCTTGTAGCTGTCAAGCACTGCACTAAAATAACGAAAATAATTCTGTAATATTCTGCACCTCAACGGAGTAGGGTGACATGTCATGGCAGATTGCAGAAGCAATTAGGAAACACTGAACCATGAAGGGGTGGACGGTGTCTTCTCCCTTTTCTTTAATCTGTTCTGCCATCCAGGCAAGTCAGAGATAAGCAAATGGCGAAGGTGTAGCTATTAATGGATATGTTCCCCTGCTTTGTTTGCCAGACGCAGTGTGTTTATTTTGCTCCAGGTGCGCTTGCAGCGCACTGGTGTTCTCAGCAAGAGGGGACATTGGTGTGAAAATTAAGTGTGAAAGACAGGTAGCTCGGGGAGAATGTCATGGCGCCTTTGCAGATGGGGGCTGCTGTGGCCCGTGCGGCCTGCAAATAATTAGGTGTAGGAAGGTGTGTGCGTGCGAATGAGACAGAAAGGAAGAATACCTCTCCACAGGCTTCAAACTGAACTGGAACAAAATAGCCATGAAATCTAGGACAATAACAATAATAAAAATAATTTACCACCCATACCCCGCCCATCTGGCTGGGCCTCTCCAGCCACTCTGGGCGGCTCCCAACAGAATATTAAAAACACGATAAAACACCAAACATTAAAAACTTCCCTAAACAGGGCTGCCTTCAGATGTCTTCTAAAAGTCAGATAAAGTCATACCTCGAGTTACAGATGCTTCAGGTTGCACATTTTTGGGTTGCGCACCACGCCGAACCCAGAAGTACCGGAACGGGTTACTTACGGGTTTTGGCGCTCGCACCTGTGCAGAAACACTGAATTGTGCTTTGCACATGCGCAGAAGCACCGAATCGCAACCCGTGCATGCGCAGATGTGGCGCTGCAGGTTGCAAATGCTGCGGGTTGCGAACGTGCCTCCTGCACGGATCACGTTCGCAACCTGAGCGTCCACTGTAGTTGTTTCTTTCCTTGACATCTGAGGGGAGGGCATTCCACAGGGCGGGCGCCACTACCAAGAAGGCCTTCTGCCTGGTTCCCTGTAACCTCACTTCTCACAGGGAGGGAACCACCAGAAGGCTCTCAGAGCTGGACCTCAGTGTCCGGGCTGGATGATGGAGGTGGAGACGCTCCTTCAGGTACACTGGACTGAGGCCATTTAGGGCTTTAAAGGTCAGCACCAACACTTTGAATTGTGCTCAGAAACGTACTGGGACAAATGTTCCAATAGCTCTGGGATCCAATCTGCTGGGTGTTCATGCCCCAGGGAAAGCAAGGATCTTGGGCAGGAAGTGGGCAAGCTGAAGGCCAGGAACTTGGTGGTGCCGTTCCTTCAGTGGTGAATTTATTTCTCACTTCTTACAAAATACAACTCATTACCAATTGCAACTCATTACCAAACTTAAAACCATGGAGAGACCTGGTCTGAACAAAGACATTGGATTCTTATCTCATTATACATGACTAAGCCATTTTTCACCTTCTCACCCCTTGCCTTTTCCTGTAAGACCTATTGCAGTCGTTAAGAGTCGTCAACAGGCTCATCTCAGCTACCTGCCAATCACCCATTCCCACCACCCTTCTGAGTAATACCCCTCCCCACCTTCTCACTATATAGAAGGATCTGGCAACTTCTGTTTCAGTGTATCTGAAGAAGTGTGCATGCACACGAAAGCTCATACCGAGAACTAACTTAGTTGGTCTTTAAGGTGCTACTGGAAGGAATTTTTTATTCTTACAAAATGTTTGACGTGATGTAAGAAGAGCCCTGGGGGATCAGGCAAGTGGTCCATCTCGTCCAGCAACCTGGTGGCCAACCAGGTGTCCATGAATAACTGAATACCAGCAGTTGGCATTCAGATGTACACTGCCTCAAACAGTGGAGGGAGATCATAGCCATCGTGGTTATTCATAGTTACAGGTGCCTTATGAAGGTAAGCCCTGCCCCACATAACTGATCACATGACACGGCATACACACACACACACCCACACCCACACACACCCACACCCCATTTGAATGGCAATGCCCATCCACTTTGGGGGGCAGCTCTCTGAAATATTTTATGGGGCGGGGTGAAGGGATCTTGGCTCCTAGGAGTTGGCTCCTATGACTGTATGGAAGTAATGAGGTGCATAGAGGGACTGTGCGTAGCCCTGTTTTTATCATTGTATTCCATTTTGGATGGGCAATGCCATTTTGTTACAGTGGTGCCTCGCAAGACGAAAAGAATTCGTTCCGTGAGTCTTTTCGTCTTGCGATGTTTTTCGTCTTGCGAAGCACGGACCGTCGCAACTGCGCCTCTTCAAGTGGCTTTTTAAAAAAGCGCAAGATGTTTTCGTCTTGCGAAGCAAGCCCATAGGGAAATTCGTCTAGCGAAGCAACACAAAAACGGAAAACCCTTTTGTCTAGCGAGTTTTTCGTCTTGCGAGGCATTCGTCTTGTGGGGACCACTGTATTTAAAATGGAAGAGTGATGTTCTTTCCAGCTTCCTCTTTCAGTTGGTTAGAGTAATTCTCCTAGATCCAAGTTTTAGCCAGCTCCTTTGGAAGAACAAAGTGTATGTCTGTGTACTTTCTCATGAGTAGGTGGGTGGGTATGCACAGTGCTTTTATTCTGTGGTAAAAAGGTAAAGGTAAATGGAGCCCTGACCATTAGGTCCAGTCATGACCGACTCTGGGCTTGCAGTGCTCATTTCGCTTTATTGGCCGAGGGAGCCGGCGTACAGCCTCCGGGTCATGTGGCCAGCATGACTAAGCTGCTTCTGGCAAACTAGAGCAGCGCATGGAAACTCCATTTACTTTCCCGCCGGAGCGGTACCTATTTATCTACTTGCACTTTGACATGCTTTCGAACTGTTAGGTTGGCAGGAGCAGGGACCGAGCAACGGGAGCTCACCCTGTTGCGGGGATTCGAACCGCTGACCTTCTGATCAGCAAGTCCTAGGCTCAATGGTTTAACCCACAGCGCCACCCGCGTCCCTATTCTGCGGTACCAGCACCTTTATTTTTCAAATGTTTGGGGGGGAATGTGTGGCACTTATTGAAAAGTGTGGCTGTAACGACGTCAATGTGAGTTCTGGCACCTTCCTTCCTTCCTTCCTTCCTTCCTTCCTTCCTTCCTTCCTTCCTTCCTTCCTTCCTTCCTTCCTTAAAAAGCACTGGGTGTGCACCAATCTACGGGAGAGATGAGCAGAGGGGCTTGCACCCGTGTCATTTACTCCAAAATTGAAATGTGCAGAGCTTGGAAGCCCTTTGCTTTAGATTGGAATCTACTTTATATTTGGAAAGCTTGCTCACCAGCAGATTCCACCTAGGAAACCTGACATTCATCACCACCATTCCCTGATTGTCAACTGTCAAGACTTTTGGAAACGGGCCCTGTTCAAATCCAGGGAAGACATAAACCACTCTGATGTTCTGAAGAGGGGACTGCAGACATGCTTCAGGCCTGACCCATGTGGAACCCCAAGGAAGGCAAACAACCTTAGTCCTGAACTAACCAAAGCCTCCTTGCCCCAGGCGGCGAGACACACCATTACTCATGAGCAGGGCTGTCTTCAGTGCCTGCAAAACATCAGAGGCCGGGAAGAGTTTAGTGAATGTTTTATTGCCCGAGACGCTGAAAATTGAGACCATAAGTTATCCACTTTGACCAAGGCAGTGGAAAGCGCAAAGCTGGTGCATTGTGTCTATAAGACAGTGCAGCCATTTATCATGGCTGGTGATGGGTCAGCCTTGAAAGGTCGGGGGATTCTCTTCTGTTTGGATAAGTGCCTGAAATTGTAGCTGCTTCTCTGGGTGACTAGCATGAACTGCTTTTCTGGATGTGTTGGCGTGAATAAGGATCTCCGGATTTGTACAATTTGGCTGCGATGTCAATGGAACACTGTTGCAATGTACTCCCAGCAATCCAATCACATCCGGCTTCTGCCTCCTTTGGCTTATCTCCAGCAGAGGCTGGTCCATCAGGATGAATGGGGCACTGCCCCACCAAGTTCATCCTACCTTCAACCAGCCCCACACCTGCCTGCCTTCTTTCATACACCCAATCCAGGGGGTTGCATTGCTACACATTAGTGGGCACAAGTAATTCAGTTGTGGGGAAGGGCCATAGTTCAGTGGCAGAGGATCTCTTTTGCATGCAGAATGTCCCAGGTTTAAGCTCTGACCTCTCTAGGCTTGAAATACTCTCCACCTGAATCCCTGGATAGCAGCTGCTAGTCAATGTACCATATTTTTCGCTCTATAAGATGCAACAGAACACAAGACGCACCTAGTTTTTGGAGGAGGAAAACAGGAAAAATAATATTCTGAATCTCAGAAGCCAGAACAGCAAGAGGGATCGCTGCGCAGTGAAAGCAGCAATCCCTCTTGCTCTTCTGGCTTCTGGGATAGCTGCGCAGCCTGCATTCGCTCCATAAGATGCACACACATTTCCCCTTACTTTTTAGGAGGGGGAAAGTGAGTCTTATAGAGCAAAAGATACGGTAGATGCTCCTGAGCCAGCTGGACCAAGGGACCTAGAGGAGCTTCTGAGGAACCATCTTGCCCTGAGGCTGAGGGCCACTCTGTCCGGCCCTCTGGGACTCTCCCCAAACTAAGCACCTCACCAGCTCTGCTGTTACCTCTCTTTGAGTAGTTTTGCCTGATCTGTGATAATGCTCCTTGCTTAAATGGATGGAGAGATGCTGTGGGGTGTAGATATTGCAGATATTAATATTGCACAGCATGAAGCAACTGGATGCAAAAAACCTGCCTCCTTTTGCAATGAAACATTGTCCACACCCGTTAGCTGTTATTCAAAACTTTACTTGAAGAGCTTTCTCCAAAACAGAACAAAAACGTCAAAGATACATCCAGATAATTCCCTAAAACACATGCTTAGCCAAGCATAGGCTCGGCATCTTTTAAGAAATAACTTTAAACAGGATTGAGATCAAAACTCTGTCTCTCCCATATTCCAGCCCAAATTACAGCCTGAGGCTGGGTGCTCATGAAGAGCTTTACATCCTTAATCCCACAAAGTCCGGGGGAAAAAAGATTCCAGCTACCACCCTTCCAAGATGGCAGGTTTGCAATTCAGCAGCCTCCCATGTGATCTATAGTTAAACACCTTGTCAGATCTACCAGAGAACAACAGCTAATCATCAACCCAAGAAGAAGCTCAGAGATTTCTTTTTGCTTTTCTTTAGCGTCAGTGAAAAATGTCCCCATCCCCGGGTTCATGGTGTGCCCTTCCCTGGTTGTCAGTACAGGGAAGAGGTGGGCTGCAGACAGGCAAATGAACAAAGCCCTGCTGAGCTGCGCCCACCATTGTGAGGTCTGAGGAGGTTTTAATGATTCCTCCCCAGCTGTTGCCATTGGCTGTGAACACTTGTGATGTCACAAAAGCACATGCCAGCTGAGTGGGTATGAAGGAGGAAAGACAAGGGCAAAGCATTTTCCTTCCCTATCAGAACACAGGGACATTCAACGCTGGGTGTTCTCCTGCCACAGGTAGGTGGACTGGCAGATGGAAGGAGGTGACCATTTAGTAGCAGGGTGCTGTGGAGAGATGAGAAGGCAAGTTCTCTAGTTGAGTGAGGTTGCAGCTTGAAGGCATATCCATGGTCAGAAGCTGGAGCAAGTTGGCAGGAGCTGGTGGGTAAAAGGTGATTGAGTTAGCATTTGGAAATTGGTAGGTGTGGCAAGGCTGAAACAGGCTGATGTTTGTGAAGGTAAGCTTGTTGAACTTCACCTTTGGAAGCTGTGTGGATATTTGTGGATTGAAGCTGGGGATGTATGCTTTAAGGAGAGGGCTGAGGACCAAGTTTAAGTGATCTGGTAGACTAACTGGTTTAAATGGAGGGACTATATCCATGCCTTTATAGGGCTTTGTATGTGACCCATAACTTCCTTGGCCAGAAACTCTACTTTGCTCAAAGCTCCAGATCTCAGGACAACAGTCTGTAAACTTTGTGAAAGAACTTAGATCAACTGATGTTTTCTCAAAACGCTCTTTCTTTTGCTAAAGCATCCCCCCCTCAAAAAAGCCCTCCATATATATTACAAACATTTCTGCCTCTCCAATCAGCCAGTTATTCAGAGGTTCCTCATTTCGCTCCTTGAAACAGATTGTTCCTCTCTGAAAATTGCTGAAAAATGGCGGGTGATTATGAGCGGCTGGCTTGAATGAAAACACATTTTCATTTCAGTAATACAATAGCAAGTGAAAGTCAGCTGGATATAAAAATATATGTTTCTACTTAAGGGTGAGTGTTTCTCGGCGCCATTGATCATTTTGTACTCTTGCGAACTTTCATCCAGAGTCCCTCAGATTTACATTTTCTCTCAGGCATCAGTGAGTTCGATTTTTTTTTTTTAAAGTTAACTCTGCTGTTATTGGTCAGGAAGAGATTGATGTTTCTGGGCATACAAACGAGAAGGAAATCTCTTGTCATTGCTGGCTCTCATCAGGAACTCATTCATTGATCAAGGAATGCTTGAAAATGGTCCAGCGCCTTTGATCAAATTAAAGATAGATTGGATGGATGATTATAATATTACCAGATTAATGAATTGTATAATCTTGATAAGAAAATTGGTTTTGTGATAGAAAAATCCAAATTGGAAACAGAATTGTTAGACACCAATGTTAAAAATCTCTCTAAAATGTATAATTTATTGTTGGAATGGCATACAAAGAATGAACAAGTTAAGTCAGTGATGATTGATTGGGCAAGAAATGTTAGACACAATATAATGTTGGAAGATTGAGAAAGGTTGTGGAAGAAAGGGGTTAAGTTCACTGCATGTACTGTATTAAAAGAAAATATTATGAAAATGATGTATAGATGGTACTTAACCCTGGTGAAATTAGCAAAGATCTATCATACAAATGATAATCTATGTTGGAAATGTAAAGAAAAAGAAGGTACTTTTTATCATATGTGGTGGACGTGCCCTAAGGTGAAAGACTTCTGGGAAAAGATTTATAATGAGTTGAAAAAAATGTTGAAAAATACATTTATTAAGAAACCAGAAGGCTTTCTACTTGGAATAATAGGACTGGAATTGCTCCAAAAAGATGTTAGATTGTTTTTGTACAGCAGCAAGACTTTTATTAGCCAAAAACTGGAAATCGCAAGAAATACCAACAATAGAAGATTGGCAGATGAAGATGTTGGTTTTTTTGGAGCTGGCTGACCTGACTGGAAGAATCTGTGACCAGAAAGAAGAGGATACACAAGAGGATTGGAAGAAATTTAAAGAATATTTAGCTATATATTGTAATATAAGATAAATAGAAAATTCTTGGAAGTAACAAATAGGCTTAGGGGTAGAATAAGAATATGTGGTAGTAAATATTAATTAGAATAGAATTAGAATAATAATAAAGGAGAAGAGGTTAGTTAATGAAAGGAGTTAATATTATTAGAAATATGAATTTGGAGAACTGTTATACAGGTGATATAATGAAATTCAGATAGAGGGGATTCTAGGAAGTCAGTTACCAATGTTAAGAGATTTAGGTATTTGAAGTAATAATTTTCTTATGTGTTTAGTTTATTGTCTTTGTTGTGTGTTTTGTCATGTTTTTTCTTTGCGTGAAAAATCTGGAAAATCAATAAAAAAATTTGAAAAAAAGAAAAAAAGGAAATGGTCCAGTGCCAAGGGCCTTCTGGTGGTTCCCTCACTGCAAAAAGCCAAGTTACAGGGAACCAGGCAGAGGGCCTCCTCGGTAGTGGTGCCCACAATGTGGAACGCCCTCCCACCAGGTGTCAAAGAGAACAACTTTTAGAAGGCACCTGAAGGCAGCCCTGTTTAGGGAAGCTTTTAGTGTTTGATGGATTATTGTATTTTGATATTTTGTTGGAAGCCGCCCAGAGTGGCTGGGGAAACCCAGACAGATGGGTGGGATATAAATAATAATAATATGTTGTTGTTGTTGTCAGATGGGTGGGATATAAATAATATGGTGTTGTTGTTGTTGTTGTTGTTGTTGTTGTTGTTGTTGTTGTTATTATTATTGAAAATATACAGCCTGAGACTTAAAGCAGCCGTAGTTAGCATTCACCAGGTTACCAGGTTATTTATTACATTTTTGTATGAGAAGCCCAGGGCTATGTATCCAAATATAGCCTCACAACAACCTAAGGAAGTAGGTAAGGCTGGGAGTGATTGGTCCAAGATCATCTAGTGAGCTTCATGGCTGAGTAGGGCCTGAACCTTTGACTCCCTGATCTTAGCCCAGACATCACAATAGCTCCGTAGTAACCACAGCTAACCTGATGCCTGCTGTCAACAGGGGCAAAACTGCATGCACAGCCTCCATGCCATTAATATAAAAGGACTATTGCTGAATCAAACCAAGGACCATCTTTTCCAGCGTTGCCTTTGTATGAGCTGCCAACCAGATGCCTCCAGGTGTTTAGAAGCAGGACTTGAAGGTGACAGTTTTGTTAAATTCAGGAACAGCAAGTTAACTGTATACTGTCCTTTTAAGTATAGCTCAGCATGCATCCTGCCCAACCTGCCCCCATTTCTTTGTGAATATTAGTCTGGATTTCATCTATGTGGATTGCTATTTGCAGTGCTTTTTTCTGTGGGGACTCAGGGGTACGCATACCCCTAAACATTTTGTGAATCTAATGGGAGAAGAAACTATTTTTTTTTTTTTTTTTAGTTTCTTCTGTAGCACGGTGAATCGCCAGTTTTGTTGCGACCCCCGATGGCCGCCTCCTTTCCTGTCACGGTGTTTCCTGAGTCTCAGACGGAAGCTAGCATTTAATGTGTGAAGTAGGAGTTGGAAGTAGGAGGGAAGATATTAGTGCCCACAACCTCGAGAGCCAGCGTGGTGTAGTGGTTAAGAGCGGTGGACTTGTAATCTGGTGAACCGGGTTCGCTTCCCTGCTCCTCCACATGCAGCTGCTGGGTGACCTTGGGCCAGTCACACTTCTCTGAAGTCTCTCAGCCTCACTCACCTCACAGAGTGTTTGTTGTGGAGGAGGAAGGGAAAGGAAATTGTTAGCTGCTTTGAGACTCCTTAAGGGGAGTGAAAGGTGGGATATCAAGTCCAAACTCCCCCTCCTCTTCCTCCTCCTCCTCCTCCTCCTCCTCTTCTTCTTCTTCTTCTTCTTCTTCTTCTTCTTCTTCTTCTTGCCAATGCGGAAGTTACAGTGAGCTGTTGGCTGTGTAATATGAGGTAATGCATGTTCTTTGTACTTCTGCCCATTTACTGTATTTATTTTTTCCTGATTTGAACTATAAAATGGTGATTTTCTTGAGTCAAAATGAGAGTACCCCTAAACATTTTCTTAAAAAGAAAAATAGCACTGGCCATTTGCTCTGATTCAGTAGCAAAATGTGGGTATTCCTTGGGAGAAAGCGCCAGGACAAAACAACAACAAAAACTGATTGGATGCAGAGCTTGAAAGCATGGAAAAAGCTTTAAAGCATGCAAAAGGAAGTCTGGATGAGCCCCAGGATACCTAAGAACATAAGAACAGTCTGCTGGGTCCAGGACCCGCTTTTCACAGGGTCCACCTAGATGCTTGTGGGAAGCTTGCAAGCAGGACCCAAGGACAAGAGCTCTCTCTCCACTGGTGGTTTCCATAGCTGGTATTCAGAAGCACTCCTGCCTCTGACCATGGACAAAACAAAATAAAAAACTCCTTCCAGTAGCACCTTAGAGACTGTGGCATTTGCCCTCCTGTGTATGAGACATCATACTGGGTTCATAAGGAAAGGGTTAACTAATTGTAAAATGACTAACCAGTGGGAACCCAAGGGGACAGAGTTAACTGTGTATAAGGTTTAAGCACAGAGGTTTTTTAGGGAGTTAGAGTTGTTGAGAAGACTGTCTGGAGTTAGAAGAGACAGAGAAGATACCGTGTTTTTTGCACCATAACACTCACTTTTTTCCTCCTAGAAAGTAAGGGGAAATGTCTGTGCGTGTTATGGAGCGAATGCCTGCGGGTGGTGGTGGGGATCTGCTGCAGTCATGAGCAGGGGATCCATGGTTCCCCTTCCTTCCCTCCTCCGTGGTTACAAAGCATGGATCCACATGGATCCTCAAGATTTTTGCATTGGGCTACTCCAAACTCATTGTCAGATCACATGTCTGTGGCCACAGCATGAACCACAAAAATCATATATCCACTATTTCGTTTAGAATATATTTTTTCTTGTTTTCCTCCTCTAAAAACTACATGCGTGTTATGGTCTGGTGCGTGTTATAGAGCGAAAAATACGGTAAGTCTGTGGGTTGGGCTAGTCTGGTGTGAGCGAGTGAGAGAATTTGTTAAGAGGAGTCAGTCAAACAGTTGAGATAGTCAGAAGGTATTAGGAAGGTATAGGCCAGTAAAGAAACTAAAGTTAAGATACTGACAGGAATATTATCTGAGAAACCATAAACTTGTTAATGTTTGTAAAATAAACTTGGTTTTTTGGTTCACTTTTAACAACTGACTGGACTCAGTGTTTTACGAGAGAGTAACTGGTTGGTCGTAGTGGGGAAGCGAGCACAGTGGTGGCACAGGGATCAATAGCCTGTTAAACGTCCGGGGACCCTGTGTGATCACCACATTGTTGTTGTTTAGTCATGTCCGACTCTTCGTGACCCCATGGACCAGAGCATGCAAGGCACTCCTGTCTTCCACTGCCTCCCGCAGTTTGGTCAGACTCATGCTGGTAGCTTCGAAAACCCTGTCCAACCATCTCGTCCTCTGTCGTCCCCTTCTCCTTGTGCCCTCAATCTTTCCCAACATCAGGGTCTTTTCCAGGGAGTCTTCTCTTCTCATGAGGTGGCCAAAATACTGGAGCCTCAGCTTCACAATCTGTCCTTCCAGTGAGCACTCAGGGCTGATTTCCTGAAGAATGGATAGGTTTGACCTTCTTGCAGTCCATGGGACTCTCAAGAGTCTCCTCCAGCACCATAATTCAAAAGCATCAATTCTTCGGCGATCAGCCTTCTTCATGGTCCAGCTCTCACTTCCATACATCACTACTGGGAAAACCATAGCTTTAACTATACGGACCTTTGTTGGCAAGGTGATGTCTCATGATCACCACAGAGACCAACTACGTGAGTTTGTTATTGGTATGAGCTTTAGTGTACATGCACACTTCTTCTGACCATGGAGGCAGAGCATAGCCATCATGACTAGGAGCCACTGATATCTTCCATGGATTTGTCCAACCCTCTTTTAAAACCATCTAGCAGACCACCTCCCCTGACAACAGGACTGACCTGCTGGGAGCCTAAAGGGCCCTGCCCTGCTTCTCTCCACCTGGCTTAGGGTGGGACCTGGCAGGCTCCATAAAGGAATGCTGCTATTACTGGGCAGAGAGGGCTCCGTTTTTGTTTTTAAATTGCTTTTATTTTTTATCTAGGTCATTTTAAATTGCGATTGATATTAATGCTGTATTCTTAGTTTTAGATTTTATGATTTATGTGGAATGTGTTTTCCATTTGGTTGTGTGCTTTTTGATGTTTTTTATTTATTGTTTATGACTTTTGTTATGTTGGTAATTATGTAAATCTTGTCGCGTTGTAAGCCTGAAGGAACGTCTCCAACCCCATCATTCTGCCCGGACACTGAGGTCCAGTGCCGAGGGCCTTCTGGCGGTTCCCTCACTGTGAGAAGCCAAGTTACAGGGAACCGGGCAGAGGGCCTTCTTGGTAGTGGCCCCCGGCCTGTGGAACGCCCTCCCACCAGATGTCAAAGAGAACAACAACTACCAGACTTTTAGAAGACATCTGAAGGCAGCTCTGTTTTGGGAATCTTTTAATGTTTAATAGACTATTGTATTTTAATATTCTGTTGGAAGCTGCCCAGAGTAGCTGGGGAAACCCGGCCAGATGGCCAGGTATAAATAATAAAGTATTATACTATTATTATTATTATTATTATTATTATTATTATTATTATTATTATTATCCGCCTTGAGCTTTGTTTTAACTCTGTAAAGGCAGCATACAAATAAAATGATGAATGAATATCACCCTTAGCTGAATCAGATTCCTTTCCCATTCCTAACCTAATGGCAACATTACTGCTGATCAGAAATGGCCTGTTCCAAAACAAATAGGTTTTAGGCATGTGGCAAGAAAGGCAAGCACTATTTGTGCATGCCAAATCTCCAAGGTGGGAGAAGGCTGCTGCGAGGATTCCAAAAGTAAGTGCCATTATTGTAAAAGAGCTCTTCTGGGTGGATACAAGTTGGAGCAGCATCTTCAGTGTTCATCAGCAGCTGATTGCCCGAGGCAGAAAATGCTCTCTCTTTGGAACATTTCCCGAGAAGCAGCCAGAGAGATGCTGTAGAAGTTTCCTTGCCCTCCTCTCCTGCTTATGTGCAAAGGACTCTGAAGTTGTTTTGCTCCATTTGAACTTGGCATAAGGGTTTTCGGCGGGGTGGGGGAGAGAATGAACTCACCCACACACGTTCAGAGTCACGGCAGCCTGATAATCCTCCTTTCCCAAGGCACAGTGATGAGATTAATCAAACAGCATAAGTCACCACACACACACACACACACACACACACACACACACACACACACCTACCTTTCTCATGCAATCCATGCTTTTAATTTCCCCAGTGTTCAGTAGCACACTGGCATTTTGGAGAGATAAGCTTACCTGATTTTGCAAGGATACAATGCTGGGGAAAGGAGATTACACGATTATCAAGGAATCCTCAATATTGCCCAAGTGTTGCCTTTTCTTCTTCTGTTTCTAATCAGGGCTGTTGGCTACCTCCAGGCCCTATGAGTCTCAAACTTGGAGCACTCCAGGTCGCAAGAATGCAAGAAGGACCCTGCTGGTTCAGGTTGGAGGTCAGTCCTGGACAGCATCCTGTTTCCAGTAGTGACCAATAAATGTTTCATTCACACTGTAATGCCTGCATGTATGTTGCTAAAGGTTTAACATAGGAAAATTCCATTGGAGCATACTAAGCTAGAAGCAGCTCTCTCTGAGCTCTAGCTGAGCTGATAATTAACTGTTGTTATTGTTTGCTGCTAGCTCTGATGTGAGCGTTTAACCTTAGATCAGGTGATTAAGGTATTGAATTGCACATCACCGTTTTGAAAGGGAGTTGCCTTTGGTCCTTGTTCCTAGGCTCTGTGAGAGTGAGGAGGTAAATGAAGGCTATTGGAGGCTGTAAAGAGAGAGAGAGAGACCTTTGCTTGTAGGTCTGTTTCGAGTATTTCAACTTTTCTAAGATGCTGTGCCTGTTCTGGACAGCACAAGATGACTTATGGAATTATTTGGACGCATCTTTGATGTTTTTGTTCTGTTCTTGAAGAAAGTTCTGCAAGTAGAGTTTTGAGCCATCTAATGGGTCTGGACAATGCTGCATTCCAAAAGGAGCCAGTTTTTATGCATCCAGTCGCTTCAGACTGCACAATACTAATAATATCTGCAATAAGTGCTGGGAATTGAACTTGGCACCTTCTGTATGCAAAGGCTGGGCTCTGCAAGGCCCTTCCTAAAAATGCTTGGGATATCTACAAGAGTATATTATTAATTATTACATTTATATATCACCTTCACTCCATCCCCACCCCCCAGAGCTTAAGGTAGGATACATGATTCCCTTCCCCATTTTATGTTCATACCCACCCTGTGAAGTCTGGTTGGGACAAGAGATACTGACTGGCCCAAGGTCACACAGTGAGCTTCATAGATGAGTGGGAATTTGAAACCCGGTCTCCCATGTCCTATTCCAACATTCACTATCATTATAGGCTTCGCTGATTCTAAAGTTTGGGGAAGCGATACTGCCTTTTGCAAAAGCCATGCTGATTTGTCATGAGCAAGGCTTCTTCTATGCAGTGGGGAACTCTAGCAATCCCCCCAAGGGCAGGAATTAGGCTGACAGTTTGCAGTGCATCAACTCTCCATTTTAAATCTTTTTTGAAAACTGGTGTTTGCATTACCAGCTCTTTCCCAGCCCTCTGGTATGTAAGCTGATTTTAATGAGAAGTTGAATATTTTGTCAAAAAGATCAGCGATTTCACATTTAAGCTCTTTAAGGACTCTCGGGCGAATGCCATCTGGTCCTGTTGACTTGTTAATTTGTAAGTTGTCAATTAGCTCTAAAACATCATCCAGTGTCACCCCTGTTTGACATAGCTCCTCTGACGCCCTCCCTGAAAACAACCCTTCTGGTGTGGAAAGTGTTCTATCTTCCATGCTAGAGGCTGATGTACAGGCCACCCAAGATTGAATCAGCATCTTTCTGTATGCCAAACATGTTCTCTGTCACTGAGCTATATCCTCTTTCCTTGGTTGTCTTCTGTTGCAGCTGGGGGTATATGCTCCTGTTGGGATCAGAGGGTGCTTGGATATCTCCTGGCATTTGTTCTGGTGTCCCTTATCATGGTGGGCTGATTGAATTGAGAAAGAACAGGTGGTATTGCCCAGTACTGATGCCGCCAACACTTTGGGAGCTCATTGGTTCATCCTTGCTCAGTCAGCCTTCCTATGAATCTGCCCCAAGGTGCCATCTAACTCTGGCCATGGCCCTGCTAGGGCTCCAGCTGACCACCTCTTCAGCAGCTGCATAAAGCCAAGCAGAGAGGTGGAGAAGCCTTTTCACCCTGAGGGCCACATTCGCTCCTAAACAGCCTCCCAAGGGCCACGTGGCAGGGAGGTGAGTGGAACAATGAATGCAACTGTCACCTTTCCATTCTGCATTGGTAAGAAATCGATCTTTTAATGTGGTGGAACTTAAACTTTGGAACTCACTACCTATTGATATCAGGTAGACTCCTTCACTGTATTCTTTTTGGCACCTGCTGAAAACATTTTTGTTTGGAGACGCCTACCTATTTAGAATGCTGGTTTTTTCGTTTATTGCTGGTTTTTAATTTGTTTAATTTGTTTTTACTAATAATCTTGCTGTCTCGTTCTTTTTGTAAACTGCTTCCAAGTTTTCTACAATCAAGCCATTTATAATTTTTATGAAATAAACAAATCAAATATTGTTGCAAAGGTTGTGTGCCGCCCCTGATCTCTGTGTCAGGAGTTCAGCCTACACTCGAGTAGGACCCTGGCAGAGACACATGCCCTACTGGCATGTTCACTCTCTCCTGGTCTTCCGTTCGGGAGCTTCAAAAGCTTTCTTCTGCCCGAACATCACAGCGACTGATGCCAACAGACATCGGCACACTTAGGGATCTGCAGAGTTTGTGCAGTTGCGTAACAGAACCCCAGCAACTCAGCATTTTGGCTAATCTACTTTATTGACATATAAACACACACGGAGCGCTGCAACATGGCTCCCTCTCTCTCTAGCATCAGACAGCAAATACAAAAAGAACAAAGGACAATAGTCCCCACGGAACACAGTAACACAAACATCCTGTCTTCATCACTTCCTACTCTGTGGAGTCAAAACATATACCGTCATGTGAAAGACAACAATCCTATGACTGCAGTCACGGAGCCAGGAATTCTAACACTCTGCCGAGTAGTAGCAAAATACCAAGGGGTTCCAGGTGCTCACCCAGGGCTGTGTTTCTGTTGGGAATAGAGGCGTGGTGGAAACTGTCATGCCTTTAAGAAATATTTACACATATTGACACCTAAAGTCTTGAGTGGAGGGGGTGCAGAGCATTACACCCCGAAGATGTCCCTCATGGCTAATCTCACAGCTTCACCAAGCTGGGGACCGAAGCAGCAGCCAGTCATGGCCCCTGGTCTCTTGGTGTAGCCTTTTCCAGCCAGCACCACATGGAGTTCTTCCCACTTTCTCATTCTTGTTTCCAGAACACCTTGCCAACCCCCCCCCAACTCTATCTCTTTTTCTAACTAACACTCAGTTGTGGGGGAAGGACAGCAACTGCATGGCCAATTGTTCTTTAATGGCCTGGCCCTTAGTAGTTCTCCTAGTGTTCTTATGCACATTGCTCCCAGAGAGTTCCTGAATGGGAGAGCTGGTTCTGTCCATAGTCCCTTTATTAGTTTCTGACATTCACTAACTCTAGCAGTTATGGGTGCCCTTGCACCTCCAAACTCTGTTACCCCAGGTCTGCAACAATACCTTTGTACAGTGGGCTAGTTTTTACATGCATTCCTCTTTCTTCTAACCAGTCAAGCAAGAGCCATGATCAGATTTCCAGGACCCATTCCAAAAAGTCAAAAGGGAGGTTGTAAAGAGGGGTGTAACCTGGGGAGCTTTCTGAGGGCCTGATGGATAATTGTGGAGGGCCATGTTCAGTCCCCGAACCTGAGGTCCCCCACACCTCCTAGCCTACTAGCCTATCTATAACAAGCTGGAAGCCAAGCAAAGGCATGGCACACAAAAGCCAATTTACCACATGAAAGCCAATTTACCACACAGCTATCGGCGTTAATGGCACCGCAGTAACCCGACTGCAGCGTTCAGTTCAAAGCCAGAGATCTCGAAAAGGGAGGAAGAGCTAAGTCACTGGATTCCTCTGTCGTGATGACAGCCCACAGGTAAATTCTCTTTCATGGAAGGTCAGTTCAAAACACGACACCTGGAAACATTTTTTTCTGCTTCGTTAATCTCCAGCGGAGGGAAGAAGAAAAACAGCCTTTTGTTTTTAATTCCAACCGCAGCCCCTCATTGCTCTGAACGTGTGCTCCTGAATCTCCCAAGTCAAGCCGGCCTGCACCTTTGTTGTGAGGTGACGTGGTCCGTTTATGCAATTTCTCTTCAGTTTTCAAATAGCCCTTTATGCCGGAGCTACACTGTTTTCCTTTTGGATATAAAGCCATGCAATTAAGGGACGACAGCTAAATGGACCCTCAACTGTCGTGCTGAGAGGCAGTTAGCTGTTGCTGGGGGATGAGGAATGGGGGGACGGGACTGTTAGCTTCAGGCCTTGTTTGAAGGCTTTCTGGAAGCACCTACACTGGCTGTAGCTGATGGGAATTGTAGTCCATAACACCCAGAGGGCACCAGGTTGGCAATGCCTGGACTTGGCAATGCCTCTTTTTGGTTCAATAATTGTATGCTCACACATCACTTGGGAAGACAGGCGAACTAATGCCGGTGTACTGGAAGAAGCAAAGCTCACCAGTGTTGAAGCAATGATTCTTCAACATCAACTTCGTTGGCACGGGTCATATTGTGCAGATGCCTGATTATTGTATTCCAAAGCAATGACTCTATTCCAAACATAAAAATGGAAAGCGCAATGTTGGTGGTCAGCAAAAGGGTTTAAAGACTCTATCAAGGGAAATCTGAAAAAAAGTAGGATAAACACCGACAACTGGGAAACACTGGCCTGTGAGCGCTCCAGTTGGAGAACAGCCTTTACCAAAGGTGTCATAGGCTTTGAAGACACTTGAACTCAGGACAAAAGGGAGAAATGTGCTAAGAGGAAGGCATGCTTGGCAAACCCTTGCCATGATCAACTCCCACTTGGAAACCTATGTCCCCATTGCGTGGCAAGTCCCCTCCCCCATGTGAAATGAAGACACTGGACACAGTATTTAAGGTTAATGGGCATAAAAGGCCACAACTTTATTGATTACAGAATTGGAAGGTATTGGCCTTAGGCATTGGCTCCTATCGACTACCCGGCATGGGGACCGGGAAGGGTTGTCCACAAGCCGTGGGAGTCCTGTTGAAGTACGCCAACTAGGATCCCAACGGGTGTCACCGCTCTGGGGCGTGCCGGAGGCCCTTTCCTCCCTAGGTTTCGGACAAGGCAACGCCCCCCAGAGTCCTCTACCTGACTACCCTTTTCTTTTGGGGAAGGTGATGGCGTTTCCTTCCCCCCTTTATTTGCATAACAACTGACCCCTGCCAATGCCTAACCGCCAATACCGAATAAGTTGTGATGTTTGCTACGAGGTAGGCGAAAAAACCAAAAGGCTCGAATTCCTACCAGGCCCCTTGCGGCGACCAACCGAAGTCCATAGCAAGGTCAAAGCTACCTAAAACCTAAGGGGTGGGTGGGATGGGAAAAAACCGCTCAGCTGGAAAGGGGCAAAGAGGGCGGTCCCCGGGCGTGCCTAGTCTTAAATAGTCTAGGCCATGCCTCCCCGGTCCGCCAATTGGCAGGCCGGGTTGCCGACACGCCCGGGGATTTCCTAATCACGCGGGGGCAACGGCCAGCCCCTGCGTGTGGGATGTGGGAGGGATTTCTGCCCACAACCCCCTCTCCTCCCAGGTCGGAAATGGCTCTGTGGAAGGACGTGTGGATCCAGAATTGGTCTCCCCAGTCACTTATGGACTCACTGTTAAGACTGTGTTCAAGGAAGACAATCTTACTCGGCTACGAGTGATCGAAGAAGCAGCAGCAGCAGCAGCAGCTTGTCCTATCATTGTCCCTTTTTATGATCTGCATTTTGTAAAAACAGCTTCATTGTAAACGTGGCCTCTTCTTTCACTGTATCTTTGATGTTATTTGTGAACATTTTAGACCTCCCTGCACAAAAGTAATTCATTTCATTTGATCTGCCTCACTTCAGTATTTTGCCTCTGATGTGTAAAGGGCAGCACAACTATCGGTTAAAAGCTGGCTTTGTAATCAACCCTACCAAAAAAAGATAGATAGAAAGAAAAATAAAATAAAAACTCCACTCGGTAGAAGGTGGCGTTATTGTTGCTTCTGATGCTTGTGCAATTAGGTATATTTATTTATTGCAATAATACCCCCACCAGTCCTTCAAGGAGATCAAAGTGGCATGCGTGGTTCTCTTCCTCCTCTTTAAATCCCCACAACATTCCTGTGAAGTAGGAGAGGCTGAGAGAGAAAAACTGGCCCAAGGCAGTTTTTTCACGACACAGATAAAACTGACAGATGTTTACAACAAAAGGACGTAATATAATTACATATCTGGATAAGCCTGCCTAAACATAAGTGTTTTCAGCAGCTGCAGAAAACAAAAGTGAAGGTTCCTGCCTGAAATCAATAGGCAGGGAGTTCCAGGGAATAGCTGGTACCACACTAAAGGAACAATTTATTGCAAGTGTGCAAGGAACATTATGTGGCGCTTGCAAATCTGGCACTTCTGGAGATATATCTGGGCACGTATTGGGCCATCTGTTTTAAATGGTTATCTTCACTGAGTTAAGGCATGGGCAGCTGATATGGAACCTTTATTTCACTGCCCCATTTGCAAGTGGCAAAATGGTGGGGGACACTATGGTGACTTTTTGGGGGTGGGGAAGTATTCAGGATGACCCTTGCTGAAACTCAATGCTCCCGGGTGCCAAACTCACGACAATCACTCCCTCCAAACCTCCTTGCTCAAACTGCAACTCTCCACAGTCCTCAACGGTCGGTGCAAGGGTTCCTGGGATTGCTCAGAGCTGTTTTTGCTGCTTTTTTTGCCCTTTCCGGGCTCTTTTAGGGCCATTTTTTGCTTTTAAAAAAGTCATTTCTGGGTTCTGCGTGGTTGCCTGTAATGCTTTCTAAAAAGTTGGTGCAAGTTGGTGGTATAGACGTCTCCAGGTTTGTTGCTAGGATTAATAGTGTCAAATCTCAAAACACCTTGGGCCAGATTTATCTAAATAGTTCCAATAGTGTAGCACCCTGCTTGTGGTTAACGCTTAGCTGGAATGAAATATTCAACGCAGCAACAGAGAAATTAAAATAATAATTTATTTGTCAGACAAATAAATAAGAGGCACAGTGGTATATGGTTACCAAGCTCTGGCCTGGCCTCCTGCCATTATGGCCAGCACTTATATTCCCTTAATCCAGCCCCCTTTGCTCCTCCTGTGGCTGTCTCTGTTCAATCAGCCTGGTTGGATTTCCTATTGGCTGATTGCTATAACCAATTCTAAAAGATACACCCATATTCTCCTGTCCTTATATGGAACACAAAGAGCTATATATTGTTACATCTATAAATGACAAATAAGTAGTAATATATCTTACATGTGTCTCTTGCCTTCCTTGCCCTCCAAAACAGATGGTTAATAATTTTTATCTTAAACATATGTCAAGGATCTTGAGTTTCACATCAACATTGAAAGATCTCCTTCATTTGAAGGTTTCTAAACAAATGTCTGACAACTATTTGTCAAGAGGGCTCGATTGGCGTCTCTTGTCTGACAAGGGGGGCTAAATACAACTATATGAAATCTAGCATTTCTTAAATCCTTTGCATAATTACATTTAAGACAATATATTTAATACATAACATAGGTAGCCTTTTAAAAGGATAAACTTCCTCAAAGTAAAAAGGAAGAAACAGTTTACATCCTCAAAATAAAATAGGAGAAAAAGCCTCTTCCCCTTTTCACACTCTCCCCCCTTCTCCTAGCCAGTTGCTTTTCCCATGTGCCCTTGGCCTTTTGTCCTGTGGCTCAAGTTTAACGGTTTTATTATGTTTGGTCTCTGCCCTTTTTATCTTCTGTAACATGTAGGGTCAGTGTCCTCACTCAGTCTGTAATTCCAGCTTTTACGACTTTGAGAATTGTTTTCTGCTATCAATCAAAGGGCCCCTTGTCTAGGAAAAACATTGCCAATGTTTTCTTAAGCAGCTGGTCTGCCTGGCATGAAACTTTTGAAAATCTTTAAGCTCTTTCTTTAATATACAAGTCCTGATCAAACATTAATAAAATGCAGGCTTATGCCTGATGCCACATTCCCCCCTTTCAAGCTCAAGGACCTTGCTACCAAGCGTCCTTGATAGCTTGATCTTCATCATATTCCTGAGTTAAAGCTCTGTATAGGGCCATGATATGAGGTAGAGTTTCATTCGAAATTATCTTGCTAATTGTACTTCTAGAACATGAAATGATACATGGCATCATACATAAAACCATCACTACTACTATCAAGAAAAACAAGCAAGACAATAGTATCCCTTTGAGTCCTGTGACATTAGGTAATCAATTGGTGAGCCATCCCATATCCCATCCTTCCCATGTTTGTACTGGGACATGTGCTATACTTTCCATCTTTGTGGCCAACACACGGATTGCCTCACCATTATCAGAAATGTTAAAGCAACAGGCATTCCCTGTCAAGTTCAAGACTCCACATAGGCCTCCCTGCTTGGCAAGTACATAATCCATTCCCATTTACAGCTGCAAAAAGGCGGCTCTACTTTCATCCAGCTGTTATGCAATAAGTCTCAAACTCTGGGCCGTTACATTGGTTACAAGTTCCACTACTGCTTGCAATCGAATTATTCTGTTTAGATTATAAATAGGATCCCGTGCCCCTTGTATGAGCTCACCAGGATTCCAGGAGGCAGGATCATAATAGGCTATAATGCGCTCTGGTGGCCAATCATCAGTACCGCTCCAACTTTGGGTACTTCCTCCTGCTATATGAGAAATATCAGCGTTTCTTCGTGTTCGCTTTGCTGAACTAGTGGGCATAATCCACATTGGTGGTAATACCCATCCCAGGAAACAAGTCCCACTCCATTTGGAAGGGAGTTTCTTGTATGCCCATTCTCCACATATCCACCACAACCATCGGGTCTGAGGGTTTTGGTATGTGGAGTGCATAAGGCGAAATATCACAAGGGGTATAGAGTTCACAGTGCAGTATGTTAGATTGCCTTTCTCTGTCACAGTTATGTTCCATACCACTTTCCATGCATGAATAAAAGAAGGTGCACAGGGCAAGGTATTCCGAGTTCGATAGGTAGTACCGTTTGCCCAGGTATTCTTAATATTATCCCAAGTATAGTGACAATGAGAAGAGCCTATCATGGTAGAATCAGCTGCATCTGATGATTTATGTACACAGAATTCCCCTTGTACAGGTATAACTTGTAATGGTTTAGTTGAGTTCCATCCGGGGAAATTCTGTATTTCTGTTTGGTGTGGTATTTCGCTTACCATACCAATGGCATTTAATGGTATTGGTAATAAGGGCATACCTCCCTCTGAATCATCTGGCCCAAGAGAGCAAACAAGGCAATTGGTCCTATTTGCAACATTGGCTACCATTTCAGCTAAGCCTACCCACATATTGTGGTCATAGCGGAATCCATATTTAGCAAATCTGGTCAGATTCAAGGACCCTTCCCCTTCCCAAGGGATCAGGATTAATAATAAAATCATGTTGATGTCTAGCATATGCATTCCTTTCACAAAAGATTACCTTATTGTGATAGCATAAAACTATTAGTCCCAATATAATTCCCCCAGTGACAGAAATGGGGAACCACCAAGACCAAAACATATATCCCAAGAATCCCCAATGTGTAATATCTCTGATAATTGTTCCACAAGGGGGCAGTCAATCAATTGTATAAGAGAATCTTCCTGCTCACAGTCACTGGTTCAGACGCTCCTCAAGCTTCAGGCGTGCGCAGGTCAGCCAGCTTCCAGTGTTGTGGCTGCAGCAGGCCGGTCGTCTAATGTTGCCCGTGACCTAGCCCGTTCCCCGTAGGGCTAGATACAGGGGTTTTTGGAGAGAGTCAGTTTTAAAGGATTAGAAGGGTCACCTTTGCATGTCCAACTGCCTTCGGACTTCTTCAAACGGGAGTGATGAATCCAGGGGGGTCACCTCAGCTACCTTCACCGCTGTTGGAGTAGAGAGCAAGACGGTGTAAGGTCCACGCCACTTAGGTGCAAGTGGATCACATTTCCACTCTTTCACCCATATGCTATGCCAGCCTGGAACTGATGAATCGGCTTGGCAATGCTGCACGGCGTGCGCTCGAGGGCCCACCTGTTAAGATAAAAAACAAACAAACAAACACGGGAGAGAGACAAAAACACGGGAGAGAGATTGCACTTGTCCCTGTGTCGCATGGTCTCCTATTTGTTTGAGGTCAGTTGGAATATCCTGAACAAAGGAGGGCGGCCTCCCATACAGGAGCTCAAAAGGTGACAACTTAAGTCTTTTTGTGGGTGTGCACCAAACACGAAACAGTGTTATGGGTAACACGTCTACCCTCCTGAGACTTTAGACATATTAGTGGGCTTCTGGCATGCCCTGCAGATACCTTGCGCAAGCGTCTGGCGGTACGTGGTAAGCCTGGCCAGGTGAATTGCATTATTTGGATCCCAATTAGGATCTTCCAAGGGAAAGTTGTCCTGGAGATGACGGTCAATATTATAAATATTTCCCACTCTGGCCTGCTCACGCAAATATATCTGTGCCTTTTCAATTATGTCTCTCCTTTCCTCAGTGGTGAAGAGAGTATTCAGGAGCTGGCGACAATCTGTCCAAGTAGGACTATGAGTATTTACTATTGAAGTCACCAAGTCCATCATAGCCTGAGGTTTTTCTGCGAAAGATGGGGTGTTTTCCAATTCATCAGATCCGTAGTTGTGAATGGAATGTACTGGAGGATCGAAGTTCGAGGTGGCCGTGGTCCGGGTTGCCCATTAACCAGCACAGGCTCCTCAAGTACATCAAATACTCTTCTAAGAGGGGCTACTACGTGACCTTTCTCTTCGCTTTGCTCTAGGGGCCTCAAATCATAGGGGATGGTATTTGTCCCAAGGCGTTCTTTTAGCAGCTCTATACGCCTGGCTGTATTGCTTGCTGACCGATCAAGGTCTCCCTGTAACTTCTGTAATAATTCTCTAGGACTTGGATGTACAGGGGTTTGGGGTAGGCAATCAGTTATTCCACTAAAAGAGACTGTAGATGGAGTTCTACTGGGACTCACAGGTGGAATAACCACTTCTGCTTGGGCTTCATTATAGGACTCCAATGCCTCCTGAAGATATTTATCATAATCTATCAAGGAATCGAGTTCTGTGACTCCACCCCCATTATTCGTTCCACTTTCTTGCCTTGGGGTTACAACTGGTAGAGGGTTTGAATTAGGCTCCCTTCGATGTGGAGCATAGGGTGGAGATGGAAACACCTCTTCCTCTGGTCCCTCAAAAATGGGTTTGAGTTTATTTGGCAAGATTCCTTTCCTAGCTTTGGCTTTTACAGCCAATAATTTGCATCGTTGGACTTTGCATTCCCTTATCCATGGAGGATTTTTATTTAATGTGCTCAGCCAGGAATCTATATATGAAAATTGTTCTGGGCACCCTCCAGTTTCTTTGGCGATGTTAGACCAAAGTTTGCTTACTAAATTTATATCAAAGGTTCCTTGAGATGGCCATTCAGTATTTTGCTTTGGCCATTCTAGTTCACATAACGTTCTCAGGCGCTCTGGCGTCATTTTGACTCCATATGCCCCTGAGAAGGCTTTCTTAAAATTATTTAACATACATTCAAAAGGTGTATTTCCCCCCTTTGAACCCCCAACTCCCATTGTATGGCCCTGTGAAGTATCCACTCAGTCACTCACACACACACCTTACTGGGAAACGAAGTAGTACTCACTCCACTCTTAGGTCAGCTACACATTGTACTTTCTCACACATGCAATGCGCCAGATACTTCAACCATACTCTACCTCCCAATCTTCCCTTTTCCCTACACCAGATCACCATCTGATGTACCCAGCCACCTAGCGTACTCAGTTCCCCTTTACTGAGACGCAGAAGTTTGATCAGGACTTCTCTTCCTCCCAATTAATTGGAGGGCCAAAACCCCTTAGTGCACTTACCCTTAGCTGGTTCCCTGTTTATTTCTCTGGTTCCCCCCCCCGGTCCGTCGCCGTCAGTGGGCAGGGTATCAGACAGACGAGACTGCTGCGTTCCCCTGGAAAAAAATTTTCCAGTGCGCGCTGGGTAGGCAATCAGTTGTCTTCTCTCTTGTACCCCGTCCAGTAAGGCGAAGGGGCTGCGTTCCAGCAGACCACTTATCCGAGTCGCAGGCACCATAAAATGTAGCACCCTGCTTGTGGTTAACGCTTAGCTGGAATGAAATATTCAACGCAGCAACAGAGAAATTAAAATAATAATTTATTTGTCAGACAAATAAATAAGAGGCACAGTGGTATATGGTTACCAAGCTCTGGCCTGGCCTCCTGCCATTATGGCCAGCACTTATATTCCCTTAATCCAGCCCCCTTTGCTCCTCCTGTGGCTGCCTCTGTTCAATCAGCCTGGTTGGATTTCCTATTGGCTGATTGCTATAACCAATTCTAAAAGATACACCCATATCCTCCTGTCCTTATATGGAACACAAAGAGCTATATATTGTTACATCTATAAATGACAAATAAGTAGTAATATATCTTACATGTGTCTCTTGCCTTCCTTGCCCTCCAAAACAGATGGTTAATAATTTTTATCTTAAACATATGTCAAGGATCTTGAGTTTCACATCAACATTGAAAGATCTCCTTCATTTGAAGGTTTCTAAACAAATGTCTGACAACTATTTGTCAAGAGGGCTCGATTGGCGTCTCTTGTCTGACAAGGGGGGCTAAATACAACTATATGAAATCTAGCATTTCTTAAATCCTTTGCATAATTACATTTAAGACAATATATTTAATACATAACATAGGTAGCCTTTTAAAAGGATAAACTTCCTCAAAGTAAAAAGGAAGAAACAGTTTACAGCCTCAAAATAAAATAGGAGAAAAAGCCTCTTCCCCTTTTCACACTCTCCCCCCTTCTCCTAGCCAGTTGCTTTTCCCATGTGCCCTTGGCCTTTTGTCCTGTGGCTCAAGTTTAACGGTTTTATTATGTTTGGTCTCTGCCCTTTTTATCTTCTGTAACATGTAGGGTCAGTGTCCTCACTCAGTCTGTAATTCCAGCTTTTACGACTTTGAGAATTGTTTTCTGCTATCAATCAAAGGGCCCCTTGTCTAGGAAAAACATTGCCAATGTTTTCTTAAGCAGCTGGTCTGCCTGGCATGAAACTTTTGAAAATCTTTAAGCTCTTTCTTTAATATACAAGTCCTGATCAAACATTAATAAAATGCAGGCTTATGCCTGATGCCACAATAGTAGGAGCCATCGCAGTGAGTTCTGCTGATGCAGTGGGGCTCCCCCCCTCGTATGGACCCAAAGACTTCCCAAATCAACTCTGGCGTGCTGGGAGAACCCCCAGATCCACACATGGGGGTAAGAGGTGGATTATTTCATTCTGCACTGATGGAATGATCGCTTCTGTGCAACATTGAGTTCCACCCCTAAACTCCATGATTCCAGTGCTTGCAGACTATGGTTGCAGCCAAAGTATGGATTTTTTGGGTGGGGTGGGGTGGGTGGGTTCTACAGTTCCCTATCCTTATCCTGGCCACCAAAATGACTGGGACTAGATCAATCTGTTCCTTGTCATCTGCTAAGTATTCTTGGCAGGAGGAGGCATCGTCATATTGTTAATGCAATCTTAAAATAGTCTGGCAGGTGTTCTCTCTTCTGGCTAGGAGGGATGTCTGTGCATCCTTCCAATTTGTTGCTAATGTAAAATGACTTAAAAAAAGAGTCAATTTCTAATTAAAAGTGGAAAAACAACCAGATCGATAAATGTTCCAATGTATTAGGTTTTGGCCACACTTAGCCTCAGCGACGGCGTTGCACGTCGACTCCTAAATGGCTGCCATGCTGGTAAGGACTCGGCAGTTATTAAGCACTAATTCAATCTAATGAGTTGGGTAATTCAGACAAGAGGGAAGTGATCCACCAACCGAACGAGGAAGCATTTTTAAATTGGCATCAGCAGTGTTTACAAGTCTATGGTGCATGCCAAGCTCTGACAGCAATCGTCAGAAGAAATATAGTTGAGAAGATGATGGCAGGGGGGGAAAAAGGAGTTGTAGGAGGAGAGTTTAAAAGCGAAGCAAGCTGCACAGAACATTAAGAGAATATGGGCTACATCTGACTAAGCTGTGCTCAGAGAAGACTCACTGCGATCGATGGAACATGGCTAACTGAAGTCCATTGTTTACAGTGAGCTACTCTGAGTATGACGTGGGCCCTATCTGCACTATGCATTTAAATGAGCATTATACCCCTTTAAACAGTCATGGTTTCCCCCGAGGAATCCTGGGAGCTGTAGTTTGTGGAGGGTGCAGAGAGTTAGAAGACACTTATTTCCCTGGCCGAACTACAGTCCACAGAGTTCTCTGGTATAACCCACTTTGATTGATGGTTATACGAGATTGCTTCTGCTGGTGTACCAGCCTAGCCCTGATCTCCCCACCATCTCTGCCTCCCGGTAAATGTCAGTGCTGCTGCTGCTAGGGAGCTAGCAAAGCAGGCACATAGAAGATGAGATGATAGTTGATAGTTTATGGATGAGAGCTTAGGTAAGGAGGCTGACCCAATAGCCAAGGAATCTATCCACCTCTTCATTTAGACACTGCTCAGTAGATTAATGTGGGAATAGATAGATCATGCTTCAGATCTGGATTTTTGGAAGAAGGCTTAGGTTGATTGTATTGTGCAACACCATGTGTTTATCATTCTTACATAGTACAGTGGTACCTCAGGTTAAGAACTTAATTCGTTCTGGAGGTCCGTTCTTAACCTGAAACTGTTCTTATCCTGAAACACCACTTTAGCTAATGGGGCCTTCCGCTACCTCTGCGCCGCTGCTGCACGATTTCTGTTCTCATCCTGAAGCAAAGTTCTTAACCCGAGGTACTATTTCTGGGTTAGTGGAGTCTGTAACCTGAAACGTCTGTAACCCAAGGTACCACTGTAATAGGTAAAGGTATTACCATATAGGTAAAGGTAAAGATAAAGGACCCCTGGACGGTTAAGTCCAATCAAAGGTGACTATGGGGTTGCAGCACTCATCTTGCTTTAAGGCTGAGGGAGCCAGCCTTTGCCCATAGACAGCTTTCTGGGTCATGTGGCCAGCATGACTAAACTGCTCCTGGCACAACAGAACACCGTGATGGAAACCAGAGCACACAGAAATGCCATTTACCTTCCCGCCACTGTGGTACCTATTTATCTACTTACACTGGCGTGCTTTCAAACTGCTAGGTTGGCAGGAGCTGGGACAGATCAATGGGAGCTCACTCCATCACGGGGATTCGAAATGCAGACCTTCCAAATGGCATGCCCAAGAGGCTCAGTGCTTTAGACCACAGCACCACCCGTGGCCTTTGACTGGACTTAACCATCCAGGGGTCCTTTACCTTTACCTATATGGTAATACTGGTTGGATGGTGTCTTGTATGCCTCCTTCCGGACACTCCTGCTGTTAAGATGATTCTAAGTGTATTGCTCTGCTTTCCTTTGGACCACATCAGCGAGGCTGATAGTGGGGTCTTTTGTCTGGCCCAATACCTCCACACACACACTGCCCAGGCTTGCACCCTGGAGAGCTCTCTTTGCTACTACTAACGTAGCAAAAACAAACATGGGAGGTAGCAGTAACAAGTTACCTGTCTCTGCAGCCACAGCAGGCGCTGTGATTCTCCAGTGGTTTGACTCCACCCCTGGATCCGCAACATGTCTTCTCTTGGGACAGACCGATGCCAACTAAATACTGGCCTCTGCCAAGCAACAAAGCCTCAACCCGGTAGCAAAATATTCCAATACATTTCTTTAGTAAGACATTTCAAAACTGCTGGTGTAAGGATAAATGTTGAGACTTGAAGATTCATTTGTCCTGAACATCTTACAGCTCAGATGATTAGACAAAGATGAATTCTAGAGCAAAAGCAGATCTTCAAATGCTCTTTGACATAGTTTTCGAGGAACAAAGAAAGCGAAAGTGAGCAAAGCTCCTTTTAAAATGATGTGCCTCTGATGTGTGGAGAAAGAGTGTGTCCTGCCAATGATGAACTTCAGAGTCTCTCTTCTGAAACTCCTGTCTTCCCTCCCCAGAGTTATCTCACTCTCTTGCCTGCGGATTATCTCCTTGGGGTGTTTCTCCCCTCATCATGTCTCAACCCAGGAGTAAATCAAAGTAAGGGGAAAGGGGAAAATGAAGCAGCTACAGCACTGTTAGTCTTGGGATAGATCAGGAAATGAAACCTAGTGGCAAGTTTCTACAATCTCTGTGTTGGAGAGTGGCTACCAACAGTGATGTAGCAAGGTCAGGTCGGGACCCAGTGCGGAAAATTTCTTGTCACACACCCCTCCCACATAGATTTATTTATCCCCCCCCCCTGCAAAAATGGTTTGACTTCTTTCATATTTTCTTACAAAGGAATGTGGATTCTGGGCCTCGGATAATAATAATAATAATAATAATAATAATAATAATAATAATAATAATAATAATAATTTATTTATACCTCACCCATCTGGCTGAGTTTCCCCAGCCACTCTGGGCAGCTTCCAATCAAGTGTTAAAAGCAATACAGCATTAAATATTAAAAAAAACTTCCCTAAACAGGGCTGCCTTCAGATGTCTTTTAAAAGTAAGATAGAGTGGTACCTTGGGTTAAGTACTTAATTTGTTCCAGAGGTCTGTACTTAACCTGAAACTGTTCTTAACCTGAAGCACCACTTTAGCTAATGGGGCCTCCTGCTGCCGCCGCGCCGCCAGAGCACCATTTCTGTTCTCATCCTGAAGTAAACTTCTTAACCTGAAGCACTATTTCTGGGTTAGTGGAGTCTGTAACCTGAACCGTATGTAACCTGAAGCATATGTAACCCGAGGTACCACTGTAGCTGCTTATTTCCTTGACATCTGATGGGAGGGCATTCCACAGGGCGGGTGCCACTACGGAGAAGGCCCTCTGTCTGGTTCCCTGTAACCTCACTTTTCGCAATGAGGGATCTGCCAGAAGGCCCTTGGCGCTGGATCTCAGTGTCTGGGCTGAACAATGGGGGTGATTAGGACCGAGGCCGTTTAGGGCTTTGAAAGTCAGCACCAACACTTTTAACTGTGCTCGGAAACGTACTGGGAACCAAGTAGGTGACTGTGGACAGATACTTAAATCTACAGGATGGGTTGTGTTAATTTATTTATAGCAGGCATGTCCAAAGAGGCTGCAATCTACTCCCACTATAAAAAAAAACAACTGGGAGTGATCTACCAGACCAATGATGTTGAGCTTTCTTGGGGGAGCCAAAGTTGCTGAGCTTTTCTTGTAGAGATCGTGTGCCTTGCGACGAGGAGTCTGCCTGCCGCCCTACAGCAGAGGGGGACATGGTGGGCAGACTGTTTTGGCAGCGGGAAGCCTGCGCGTGCCAAAGCCACAGCGTCTCTCATGTACAGTGAGTGCTGCACACCATTTTGTCACCCCCATCAGAGGTGACACCTGGGGTGGACTGTCCCCACCACAACCAACCTGCTCCGCCCCTGGCTACCAAACATTGCTTAAAATGAAATCCAGGGCAAAATTGGAAGAAACGGTGCCCTCAAATCAAGCACACATTATTTTTGTTAGATCCCCTATGTGTTAATTGAGAAAGTGCCCTAGGTATTTATATGTTTGATTTTTTATTTAAATGCTTCCCATAAACCTACAGCAAGGCAGTATACCAACATGCCAAATTACAACAATGTTGGAAAAATGAAATTCATATTTCAAAGACCTGCTTCCTGCTGAGGCTCTGCATGTGGGGAGTTCCATAGGGCCCACCTTGCCACAACAAACCACTGGCATAGCATGGGTTGCCAGTGCCTGGGGCAAGTTACACCAGCCATAGCACGCTCATAGGAAGCTCCACTGGTCTGGACTAGGTGCCAGCATGCTGCCAGCCAAGTCTTGTGTAGCTGTTTGTCTGTGCCCGTTCACAAATACAGTGGTACCTCGGGTTAAGAACTTAATTCATTCTGGAGGTCCGTTCTTGACCTGAAACTGTTTTTAACCTGAGGTACCACTTTACGGGACCTGAAACTGTTTTTAACCTGAGGTACCACTTTACGGGACGCGGGTGGCGCTGTGGGTAAAAGCCTCAGCGCCTAGGGCTTGCCGATCGAAAGGTCGGCGGTTCGAATCCCCGCGGCGGGGTGCGCTCCCGCTGCTCGGTCCCAGCGCCTGCCAACCTAGCAGTTCGAAAGCACCCCCGGGTGCAAGTAGATAAATAGGTACCGCTTACCAGCGGGAAGGTAAACGGCGTTCCGTGTGCTGCGCTGGCTCGCCAGATGCAGCTTTGTCACGCTGGCCACGTGACCCGGAAGTGTCTCCGGATAGCGCTGGCCCCCGGCCTCTTGAGTGAGATGGGCGCACAAACCCCAGAGTCTGTCAAGACTGGCCCGTTCGGGCAGGGGTACCTTTACCTTTACCACTTTAACTAATGGGGTCTCCTGCTGCCGCCACGTCGCTGCTACGCCGCCACCGCACAATTTCTGTTCTCATCCTGAAGCAAAGTTCTTAACCTGAGGTACTATTTCTGGGTTAGCGGAGTCTGTAACCTGAAGCGTCTGTAACCTGAAGTGTCTTTAACCCGAGGTACTGCTGTACATGCATTCATTATCTTCAAAGGTATCTCCATATATATGTACATTCATACATCTTGTTTGGCTGGATAATTGCATAGGAAAATAGGGAGAAGTGCAAATTTCAAATGATATCTGTGTTCCAGTTCTGACATTGGTTTGAGAAGTACAAATCAGGTAAAGGTAAAGGGACCCCTGACCATTAGGTCCAGTCGTGACCAACTCTGGGGTTGCAGTGCTCATCTCGCTTTATTGGCCAAGGGAGCCGGGTCATGTGGCCAGCATGACTAAGCCGCTTCTGGAGAATCAGAGCAGCACACAGAAACGCCGTTTCCCTTCCCGCCGGAGCGGTACCTATTTATCTACTTGCACTTAGATGTGCTTTCAAACTGCTAGGTTGGCAGGAGCAGGGACCGAGAAACGGGAGCTCACCCCGTCGCGGGGACTTGAACCGCCGACCTTCTGATCAGCAAGTCCTAGGCTCTGTGGTTTAACCCACAGCGCCACCCCCGTCCCTTAATCAGGTAGCTTCTTATTAAAGTTGCAGTTGAAATCAACTTTCTCCTCTATCCCTTGCCCTGCTTTGCCTATGCAACCTTCTGGGGAGCCATACACACTGATGCCAGGGCGTACAAACCATAAGTAATATTATCAGTTGTGGGGTTTAAAGGTGAGACCTTTCTCTCACCTAAAGGCTGCAGCCAGATGGAATGCTTAAGCAAAATGTGGGTTGGGGGCGATAGCGATGGCAAGTTCCCCAGCTACAATTGTTGACTTTAGTGGGTGTTTTGTGAGAGAAGTGGATGCTCAAGGTTAATGGTTCAGCACAGTGCTTTTTTTCTGGGGGGGGTACACAGGGGTACGCATACCCCTAAACATTTTGTGAATCTAAGTTTGGCCTCATTGAGGGGCAGTACAGTCATACCTTATGTCACGTTTGCTTCAGGTTGTGCATTTTCAGGTTGCTCCCCGCGGCGACCCAGAAGTACTGGAAAGGGTTACTTCCGGGTTTCGCCGCTCACGCATGCGCAGGTGTGCAAAATGACATCATGCGCATGCGCAGAAGCGGTGAATCGCGACCCGCGCACATGCAGATGCGGGTTGCGTTCTTTTCAGTTTGTGAACGGGCCTCCGGAACGGATCCCGTTCGCAACCAGAGGTACCACTGTATTTCAATATGAGTAGGAAAATGAGAGTACCCCTAAACATTTTTTTAGAACAAAAGGACTGGTTCAGCAAGGCAGGCACGGAATCAAGTGGAAGTTTGACTATCAAAAGGGTGACACGTAATGGAGTGTGCGGGCGGAGGGACAGGCAGATAAAGTGAGTGAGTGGTGGCACCCTTGACAAACACTGATGAAAAACTGACGGCTTTTATTCATACAAAGAGACAAATCTTTTTTTAAAGCTAATAAATACATGACAGGGACACTTCTCGTGGCATTGATAAATGGTGACAAGTCCGTCTGGCTATGAGGGAGAGCTGTCCAACATACAGAATTAGAGCTGGGCGCATGTAACGCCGAATGCAGACAGTAAAGGGGGAGGTAGGATGGAGGGAGAAGGAGGCATTTACACGTCATTAAATACAGGTCATGGTACCCCATGGCTTTATTTTCAAAAACGGCAATGATTTGCTTAAGGGGGAAAATATATTTAAGTCCTGACTTACTGAGCTGGGGCATTAAAAAAACAATGTCAACAAGGGGCGGTGGTGGTGGTGGGGAGAAGTTATTTTAAAAACAGCTCTGTGTTCAGAGGGAAGGTTAATGCCATTTTTTAAACATCGAGCCTCTAGGTCCTTGTGATCTCTATTGATGTCTGGTTTGGAAGAATAAGAGGTGCAGAACAAAGGACAGCGCCAGTGTGACAAGGTATAATGAGGCGGAGGGGGGAGAAGAAGAGAAGATAAAACAGCGAGATGGAGATAGAGCGAGAGGCTCAGATCATTTAAAGTATAATAGATGAGAAGGACAGTTTGGTGTGGATAAATGTAAAGCAACAATGACTTTGATGAGCTCCTCTCTCTCTCTCTCTCTCTCTCTCTCTCTCTCTCTCTCTCTCTCATTGCCGCCATATATTGCCAACAATATCACAGAAAGGGAGGGTTGGGAGGTACGGCTCTGGGCCCTGCTAATGGGAAAGAGGGAGATGGATGAACTTGCCTGGGTTGGGTATTCATAATGGGAAGGCCTTGCCCAAGTTGTTGGTCTTCTTGGGTTTCCAAAAATATAATTGGTTCAGAGTTTATATAGCAGAGCAACAGCTTAGGAGCTGAAGCTACCCATTCCCACCACCACCTGTTCTATCTCATTTACCCATCACTAGCGTTGCTTAACAGGGACGCAGGTGGCGATGTGGGTTAAACCACCGAGCCTAGGACTTGCCAATCAGAAGGTCGGTGGTTTGAATCCCCGTGACGGGGTGAGCTCCCGATGCTCGGTCCCTGCTCCTGCCAACCTAGCAGTTTGAAAGCACGTCAATGTACAAGTAGATAAATAGGTACCACTCTGGCAGGAAGGTAAATGGCGCTTCCGTGCGCTGCTCTGGTTCGCCAGAAGCGGCTTAGTCATGCTGGCCACATGACCCAGAAGCTGAACGCTGGCTCCCTCGGCCAATAAGGTGAGATGAGCACCACAACCCCAGAGTCGGTCACGACTGGACCTAATGGTCAGGGTTCCTTTACCTTTATCTAACAGCTTAGGAGCTGAAGCTACCCATTCCTATCACCACCTGTTCTATCTTATGTACCCATCACTTGCGTTGCTTAAAACAGTGAATAAAACACATAGAGGTTCCATTGGTAAAGGGGGGTGGGGAACATTCCTTACTGATACCAGGAAAGGTCCTAGAACAGATAATTAAATATCTGGTTTGTGAGCACTTTGAAAAGATGTGATCCCCAAGCATGGGTTTCTCAAAAACAAGTCATGCCAGACAAATCTCATTTCTTAATTTGATAGATGCTTGGTGGATCAAGGGAATGCTCTGGACATAGCGTATCTTGATTTCAGCAAGGCTTTGACCAAGTCCCCATGCTGTTCCAAGGGAGTGCGGCTGCCGGCCAGTGACTGGAGCCAACTGGGGGCCTGCCTGATGCCCCCATCTCCCCGGCAGTATCCCAACATCCTTGTCATCCTGGGAAAAAAATGTGACAATTGGGGTGCTGCAGTGTTCTGCCCTGGGCCTGTTGTTGTTCAATGTCTTTATAAATGACTTGTTTGAAAGAATTGAGGCTTCTCCAATCTGCAGATGACACCAAACTGGTTAATGCTACAGAAGACGGAATCAGGATTCCAGATGACCTTAACAGTTTGGAGAACTGGCTCCAAATTAACAGAATGAAAATTCAGTAGGGACAACTGTAAGGTTCTGCACTTAGGCAGGAATAACCAGCTGCACAAATACAAGATGGGGAACATCTGAATCCAGGGGTTTTAGTAGATGCCTGTGGGAAGCCCAAAAGCAGGGCTTGAGAGCAATAAGAGTGTCTCTCTTGATTCCCACCAGCTCTCATTCAGAGGCAAACTGCCCCTGACAATGGAACGGCGGCATGGGAAGAAAAATGGAGTGACCAGGAGACATGCATGTTTGAGGTGGGCAGAATTATATCAAGCAATGCAGGTGGCAAGATGATTTGTTTATTATTAAATTTGCATCTTTCTAATCGGAGAGTATTACACGAATGGTACCTGTGTGTCTGTCGGTTTGTGTGCTCACAATAAGGAGAGAAGAAACAACTGAGTCTGTCGGCACACAGATGTCTCTGAAGCCCTCAACAGCATCTTGAGTATTTACAGAAACCATTATCCCATAACCAGAATTTTATGCTTCTGAATGACAGAACAATAGGAGGTATATTTTGGCTTATGTATTGAGAGACGATCAGCTAAGGGGAAGTTTGCATTTCATTCATGCATAGCTGGAGAGCTTAAATGAATAAATAAAAGCAGCAGGAGCAATGGGATACAGCCTTCTTTCCCTCCAACAGGATAGTTATGGAGAACCACATGCCAGTCATACTTCATACTTCCAGCAAATTATACAGATTTATTTTTTTCTGTGCGGTGAGTAGGAAATGCCTCAGATTCTGAAAAATAATTATTCTTGGTGGGGTTTTGAGTGCTCAAACCAGATTTCTACCCCTTAGCTTCAGACTGGTGAAGCTTTCTAACCTTCCTAGATCAAGAAGAATAAAGTTGCCCAGTACCTATTGTATTTTGAAATATATGGTTTGTCTAATAGATATGCATACCTGAACTAACTTTTAATTTTAAGGACTCCTTTCTAATGATATCCAAGCTTTGCCTCACAGCAGCGGCGGAGGAAGGGGGGTGCGGTGGGGCGGTCTGCCTCAGGTGTCACCACTGAGGGGGGTGACAAAATGGCGGGCGGCACTCACTTCGGGGCCTGCAGCGCTCCCAAGCCACACATCACTCCTGGGAGCGACGCAGTGGCTTGGGTGCCCGCAGGCTCTGCGCTGCCCCAAACGGTCCTCCCGCCGCCTCCCCCTCAGCTGTAGGGTGGCTGAGTGAGAGGAGGCAGACAGACACCTCAGAGGCCCCATGGAGCATCCTGCACTGGCTTTCCGCACCCCACAGGTGGCTGGCCCTGGCCTCGGCGGCGGGGCACGCCAACCGCCTCAGGCACCCAATCGGCTTGCTCCGCCGCTGCCTCGCAGCCAGATGGGGGGAGAGGAAGAGTGAGTTGGAAGGTTTTGACTGTGCCCTAACTGTACGCAGTTCCACTGTACAGTGGTACCTCGGGTTACAGATGCTTCAGGTTACAGACGCTTCAGCTTACAGATGCTTCAGGTTACAGATGCTTCAGGTTACAGACTCCGCTAACCCAGAAATAGTACCTGGTGGTGGTGTGGTGGCAGTGGGAGGCCCCGTTAGCTAAAGTGGTACCTCAGGTTAAGAACAGTTTCAGCTTAAGAACGGACCTCCAGAACGAATTAAGTTCTTAACCCAAGGTACCACTGTATTGGCAGTTGGCTTGCTCCAGCTGCATTTCCTGTTCTAGAAAAAGCAAATGATCTGTCTGTGAGCAGGGAACGGAACTTGTAGACTAATTAACAGTCACCAAATAACAGTTGTCAAACTACCTGGAAACACTAGTTAAGGGCTATTAAGTGTTCAATGTAAACTAATTTTAATTAGATGCTCTCAGGTGCGTGCAGGAGCGCTCTTTTTCTTATATGCTTTCAAAATAATTTATGCATGGAGTCAGTTGGGCATCTCCGATAAGCGCTCTATAAATACTTAAAAGGAAAGTAGACTCTCAAGCTGGTTATTTTGTTTTCCCACCTTAATTCTTCTCTCTCTCGCTCCTGGTGAGTAATTGTCCAGTCGAAAAGGCAATGCCATCAGAAGACAAGTGCGATCTCTTCCAGTACTTCACAAGGCAATAAAAAATGTATTGTGCCAGGTAACTAGTACACTGTACTCTGACTAAATGCCAGTATCTGCCTGGTTCCACTTACTATTCTGTAAATTCCAGCCTGGGACAACTACTGATATACCGGAATCTGTGGTGGCTCCATTCCTAATTTGTAAGAGTCCATTACAGCTCCGCTTCCAATTCACCAGTTTCTAATTTGGTTCTACTTTGGAATACCTTGGTTCTCAAACACCGAAAACCCAGAAATAGGGGTTCCAGTTTCTGAACATTTTTCAGAAGCCAAACATCCAATGCGGTTGTTGGCTATTGTTTCCAGGGCATCTGCACCAATCAGAAGCTGTGCCTTGGTTTCTGAACATTTCGGAAGTCAAACGGACTTCCGGAACAGATTAAGTTTGGCGCTTTTGTTTTTGCTATTTCTTTGGCGTTTTCGTTTCTGAGGCTTTTTTGGTGAATTTGTTTTTGTGACTGTGTGGAACCCAGTTCAGCTACTGATTGACTGTGTGACTGTGGAAATGGATAAAAGCCCCCCATCCAAACAATGACTACTATCAGTGCAGGTAAGAAATAAATTTAATTTTAATATTTATCATCTACAATACTGTCTTATTTTATAGTACAGTACATTGATTATTGCTCTCATTTTAGGGATCACTGGCCTCGTTAGATAGTAAAATTTATGTTATATGCTGTTTTAGGGGTTCTTTTTAAAAGTCTGGAACGGATTAATCCATTTTGCATTACTTTCTATGGGAAAGCTAGCCTTGGTTCTGGAACGCTTTGGTTTTGGAACAGACTTCCGGCACTGATTAATTTTGAGAACCAAGGTACTACTGTAATAGAATGTTGGTGATGGAATTTGTTTAGTGCAACCTCTTTCTCAGTGCAGGATCTGCTGTTAAGTATGCAACTATGACATCCTAGGTAAACTTTGGGATTTCTGGGAAATCAGACAAAATGTGGGGGACCGACAGCTGCAAAATTCCTTAATTCCTGGTTTGAGGTTCAATGGCTTGACTTTACCCCCAATGGCACACTCTTCTATTGTCTCTCAAGACAGATGGATGACAAAACATGCAAGGTGTAAAGTTGCCCACTATGGACAAGTGGGAAGCTGGATATAATGAACATTATATCCAGAGAGCCAGTGTGGTGTAGTGGTTAAGAGCGGTAGATTCGTAATCTGGTGAATCGGGTTCACGTCTCCACTCCTCCACATGCAGCTGCTGGGTGACTTTGGGCCAGTCACCCTTCTCTGAAGTCTCTCAGTCCTACTCACCTCACAGAGTGTTTATTGTGGGGGAGGAAGGGAAAGGAGAATGTCAGCCGCTTTGAGACTCCTTCGGGTAGTGATAAAGCGGGATATCAAATCCAAACTCCAAACTCCATTTAGCATGATCCAGTAGAGCTTTTCTGTTCTTAGCTCACAGCTCATTCTCTTTACCACTACAGTGGTACAGAGTGTATTATGAAGTGGTGGTTGCTTGTAGACCAGGCAGTAAATGCCATTCCAAGTGAGTAAGATGATGGCTGACATCATTTGTGGTACCTTTGATGGTTTTGCTGCAAATTTTTAGGAAGCCCCTATTTCCCTCACAGAGCTACAATTTCTAGAGTTCCCCATGAAGTTTCCCAGTTCCCCAATTTCTAGAGTTCCCAGAATGCAATTCTTGTTCTAAACGCAGTATAAGGAGTCTCTATAGTATATTGTATTTTAAAATGGGATTTCAGAGTTTTTAGGGGGTTTGAATGTCTTACGTAGATTTTTCAATTTCATTGTTCTGTATGGTTAAATGACAATAAAGTTATCAGGGAAAGAAGAGGGATTGCTGGTTCAACTGCTTTGGAAATTGTAGCTCTGTGAAGGGAATAGGGGACCTCTTAACAACACTCAGCAGCCTTAACAAACTTCAGTTCCCAGAATTCTTTGGGGGAAGCCATGACTGTTTAGAGTGGTGTCATGGGGCCTCAGGCCCATTAAGAATGGAAGACTCCTCCCATCCCTAAAATATAAAGAAGTCCGAGAAAATTGGCACTGCTCCAATAGACGGGCCATGTATTTTAGAACGAATATGTTTCCTTTCAAATAGGAGAGTGAATCTATTTTACACAGAGCTCAACACCTGACACATAATGACCCCCCCCCCGCTTGAATCGCAACAAAATGTTAGGAATTCCTTGGCTTGAAGTTTCATTGGGGTGATGGCAGTGGTGGAGAATGAGGCCTTCATGTCCCTATCCTGGGAAAAATCATGCTGCTTGGTCTACATCCTTCGCGTTTCCCCTGTACAAAGCAGCTCAATATGAGAGCCTGTGCAATATACAGTTTACATTCTTCCAGCTAGCCTGGTCTCCCAGTATCAAATATTCAAAGGCATTTGGATTAAGAACAAATTTATTCCCTAACCGGAGAACCCCATGAGGGTGTCTGCGAGGCTGAGCTTCACACAGTCTTCTTATCTTGGAATCTCCAAAGCTGCTTCTGAATGCATCCCACCTTAAGCCCCATAATTCCTCATGAATTTAAAACAGAGTGGTAATTATATTTCTTCTGGAAGAACAGCCCTCTAGCGCTTCGGTGGGGCAATCCACTGGAAAGACAAGCATATTTGCACACAACTGAAGGGAGCCTTCAAATCCTTCCACGGCCGATGACATTTTACAAGCCCAGAGGATAATTTAATATGAGTAGCCATGGTGTTTCTACATTTTCACAGTAATTTTTAAATTTACCAAGCTAATTGTATCTTTAAATCCAGGGTCTGTATTTTATCTTTTTTTGCTGGGGTTATGCAGTGCTCCAAGGCCCGAACTATATGTGTAAAGGTAAAGGTAAGGGGACCCCTGACCATTGGGTCCAGTCGTGACCGACTCTAGGGTTGCGGCACTCATCTCACTTTATTGGCCGAGGGAGCCGGTGTACAATTTCCGGGTCATGTGGCCATCATGACTAAGCCGCTTCTGGCAAACCAGAGCAGCGCACGGAAACGCCGTTTACCTTCCCGCCAGAGCGGTACCTATTTATCTACTTGCACTTTGACGTGCTTTCGAGCTGCTAGGTTGGCAGGAGCAGGGACCAAGCAACCGGAGCTCACCCCATTGCGGGGATTCAAACCGCTGACCTTCTGATCGGCAAGTCCTAGGCTCTGTGGTTTAACCCACAGTGCCACCCATGTACATATGCCCTTTTTCAAGGCAGGCCCAGGCTCGTGAGATTCCACAGCAAGACCTCAAGCAGCCCACAGAATTGGCACCCAGAGGCTGCAATTCAGGCAAGGGCCAAGGCAAAGACAAGTTCAAAAGGCAGTCCACGACCTAGTTGCATGGAAGCAGTAGTTCAGGCAAAGGCAATGTATCCAAGGGCAAAGTACAGGGCAGTTGGCAAGGCACTGTTCAGTAGCTCTGTACGTTTTAAAAGCGGGCAACATAAGACAAGAGCGGTTGATCGTTTTACAGGAAGCAGTGGCTTGATTTGTGCACAACAAGCAAGCCACGGTTTGCTTGACAGAGAATCAAACAAACCGTGGCTTGTTTGTCCAGAGCTTGGTTTGTTTTCTAGCTGGTCTTCCCTGGAATTGGATAAGCATCTAGTAGTTAAAACTAGGGTTGCCATATTTCAAGAAGTGGAAATTTGGAAAGAGTTGTTGAGCTTCCTCTCCCCCCCCCCCCGCCAGCCAAAGTTGTTGGGGGCTGTTGGTGGGAGCTGTCTCCCTGTCTAAGGCACAAAAGTAAGGGGTAGACTTTCTCACATGCCCCCATTGTTTGTCCTGGCATCTACTTGCGACTGAGAAGGGCTTCCATCATAGTCTGTGCTTCCCCAGGGCGAGAGCTTCAGTGCCCTCACTGCTGGCAAGAAACAGAGAGAGAAGGGTGGAGGGTGCGTGAACGAGCGGCCCATTTCGGTGGTGATGCAGGCAGGAGTCTGGCTTCATCGGGGGGCATGCTCAGGCACAGTTGCCCATGGCCTTGAAGAGCGAGCTCTTGGGCAGCGCTGTCTCCAGTTCTCTCCCCCCCCCCCAATTTTTTAATTGATTTTCACAAAATTATAAACAAACAGAAAAACAAACAAACAAACAAACAAACATAAATCATAACCTTATTAAAATTACACTTATTAACATTGTTAAGTGGCTTCCTCGCTTCCCCTTAGTTGAATTTCAATGCATATCTGTAGTGGGTTTGAGTTACTCGTGCGTAAACTGTCCCCGTTAGGGGGGCTTAATTGCCTTGGTTAACCTTCCTGACAGCACAGCCCATCTCAGTGTGGCTGCCTCAGTCGCTAGCAGAATCTGTCTGTGGGCGTTTCTTGAACCTTTTCCAGCATAAAAGCTGTTTGACTCCCAGTCGCCGCCGCCTCTCATTGCGCGGGAGTCTTCTGCGCAGGGAGGGCGTGGGTAGTGGAGGACTAGTGCTTTCCTCACTGATGTCCAGGGAAGAATCCCGGAGCTCTCCCTCCGCTTCCCCCATTTGCCCCCTTTGATCCCTGGTGTTACACCGATTTCCTTCCTCCTCTACCAAGCTCCGTCTCCCCCTAGTGCTGGTACCTTCTCCTGCAGAATCGGAAAGCCTCTCCTTCGCCTTTCGCTCTGATGTCAGTTCCCTGACAATATCCTTGAACAGTTTTCCAAATCAGAGTTCTCATAAACTTAACTTAATCATTTAACATCCTTATACCTTTTCAATTCAAGATTAAATATATTAATTCATCACTTAACTTATATGAAATCCTAAACCAATCTAATACCTGCAAGCGATTTCTAATTAGTTTAACTTAACTAAATAATCATTAAATTTTGTCCATTCTTCTTGATACTCCTCCTCCTTCTGGTCACGGACTCTTCCGGTCAGGTCGGCTAGCTCCGAAAAATCCATCGTCTTCATCTGCCATTCTTCCACAGTTGGTAATTCTTGCATTTTCCACTTTTTAGCTAGTAAAATTCGAGCGGCAGTTGTGGCATACAAAAATAATTTAACATCTTTCTTGGGCAATTCCAAACCTGTTATTCCAAGAAGAATGGCAGTCAAAATTAATGGACTATGCAGAATTGGATAAGATGACAGGAAGGATTCGAAACCTGCGGGACCAGAGATTCACAGAAGACTGGAAGAAATATGCAAACTATTTGAAGAGCAACTGTAATCAACAAATTACGCTAGTAGGACCACAAGATGTTTTGTAATATATGAAATATTGCAAAGAAGATAAAGAAGAGAGACATTAGTTATGATACTTAAATGTAATAGTGAAATTAAGAAATGTAAATTAAGTGGAAAAGATTGGAAAATTTTCAGATGTGATTGGTGGAAGTCAAAAAATTGTATAAGATATAAAAGTATGTTTTATAATTGTTGAAAATGATATATTAAAAAGCTAATAAAAATATATATTCGGTATATATAAAAAGATGTCAGGAAGCTCTGAGGCCAGGTAGCTGTTGTTGAGGTGTGTGTGTGTGTGTGTGTGTATATATATATATATATATATATATATGCAGGTTTTGGTGTCTTCGGGTGTCTTCCCGTGTAAGAGTCGGGGTGTCTGGGCGACGTTTCGACGAGGTCTCACTCGTCATCTTCAGGCTGGTGCTTTCGGCTTCTTGTTACTGGAACAGAGCAGAGTCTGGTGTTTGAGTTCCTATAAATACTGTTGAGGGGTGTGGTGTAGGAACTCAAACACCAGATTCTGCTCTGTTCCAGTAACAAGAAACCGAAAGCACCAGCCTGAAGATGACGAGTGAGACCTCGTCGAAACGTCGCCCAGACACCCCGACTCTTACACGGGAAGACACCCGAAGACACCAAAACCTGCATTCCTGTACCCGTGAAAATCTACGAAAGCAAATATATATATATATATATATATATATATATATGCAGGTTTTGGTGTCTTCGGGTGTCTTCCCGTGTAAGAGTAGGGGTGTCTGGGCGACGTTTCGACGAGGTCTCACTCGTCATCTTCAGGCTGGTGCTTTCGGCTTCTTGTTACTGGGCTTCTTGTTACTACTCCAGTAACAAGAAGCCGAAAGCACCAGCCTGAAGATGACGAGTGAGACCTCGTCGAAACGTCGCCCAGACACCCCTACTCTTACACGGGAAGACACCCGAAGACACCAAAACCTGCATTCCTGTACCCGTGAAAATCTACGAAAGCATATATATATATATATATATATATATAATTTTATATATATTTTTCATATATATATAGCTCTGGGAAAAAAATAGTTTTGAAGCTTTTTAAAGGATTTTCACCAGAAAACTGGCCGCGTTGCCATACGTCTGGGTTTCCCCTGACATTTTAGCGATTTCCGGAAATTCCACCTGGACGCCATTTCCAGTATCGGAATCCCGGATATGTCTGAGAAAACCTGGACATGTGGCAGCCCTATTAAAACAAACCAAGGTTCATAAGACAACAACTAACCATGACGGCAGCTCATGGTTTGTTGGCAGTAAACAAACCATAGTTAAGATAGTGGGCAGTGTTCCCACATAAGAACGCTAAGCCAGGGTTTAATAATAGTGCTGTGTGCGAACAAGGCCTATACTAGCGCAATCCTAATGAAACCAGATGAAAGTCCGTCATAAAAAAACAGATCAACATAAAAAGGCCTCGACAGATAAAAGTCATATTATGGTTTGTCATGCCATCTGAACTCAGAATATGGTTTGCTTCAAAGAGATCATGAGCATTAAGGCAGAAATAAATAGATTTGTTTTCTGCTTTTTTCTGGCTTAGAGCTTGTGGTTTGTTTGGAGCAAAACTAACCATGGTCCAGAGTCAGATGATGCAACAAGTCACCGTATGGCTTATCTGAACCATCTTTTTTTATGTCTTGGGATGGAGGTGGGGTAGGGTAGGGCAGAGAAGAAGCCATACAGAGACCCACGTGACAGTGGAGAAGCCCTGGTTAAACCATGTGTGGCGATCACACAGGGTCCCTGGACGTTTGACAGTCTATTGATCCCTGTGCCACCATTGTGACTGCTTTCTTCGCAGCCACCAACCCGTTTCTCTCAGGTACACACAAAGTCCAGACAGTTGTTAACATTAACAAATAATCAAGTTTATTTTTATAAGCATGAACAAGGTTATGGTTTCAGTTAATTTTTCTTGTCAGTTTCTTAATCTTAGTTCCTTAACTGTCCTATAGGTTCCTAATAACTTCAAACTGATTAATCATTGACAACCATATGTCAGGAGTGCTCTGATGGTGTTTCCTGCTTGGCAGGGGGTTGGACTCGATGGCCCTTGTGGTCTCTTCCAACTCTATAATTCTATGATTATCCCAACTATCTATCTGGCTCCACCTAACAGTTCCTCTCACTCTCTCACCACACAACTTGACCAACCCACAAGCCTATCCCCCCTCTTCCTTCTCCAACTCCCAACTCTCAACTGACTTTCCAACCAACTCCGACTCTAACTCTTAACTCCTCCCCTTGGTTCCCACTGGCCAATCACATCACACTCATTTAACCCTTTCCTTATGACCCACCTAGGAGGCAAACGCCACACTATGGTTTAAAACAAACTGGTTTATCATGAAGGGTGAACCAGGACAGTTCTATTCTCTCAAGTATCAGGGAGAGTCTGTCTAAACAAATACATTTCCAGTTGCTTCTTGGAGCACACCCCAGCTAGTGCCTCCTGAATTTCACTCTCCAGACACCTCAGATACGATATTCATAAGCTATAACTCAAATATCATCGTTCTACATTTCTCCATACATCTAAAGAATGTGTTTTACATGTTGAAGGATTTCGGGGTCCAATTTTCTCCGTCCTCCTTGCATTTTCCACGAGCTCTTGTCATTTCCTTGTGCAATACCAGTTCTTTGTCTGTATAAATGGTTCTTCTGAATACCACTTTGGTAGAGAGCCTACGCTGGTACTGTAATATCTTGGCAAAGATTGGAAAATTACATGGGACAACTGCTCTCTTTCTCTCATTCTCTCTCACTCTCAAAAAAAAATAAAAAATAAAATATCTTCTAGTATAATTACATACCTACATTGTTACAAACTGAGTCAAGCACTCAGGCTACTGTTAAGTCTCCTCTCTGCGCCACCCGCGTCTCTGGGATAATCAGCACTGTGGAAATGACCAGAAATAGCTGTCTTCACGTCAGAAACTTTGTTTTGAAAAATCAACGTGTTTTGCAGGAAGCTCAGAGAATGCCTTGAGGTTAATCGCATACCTTTCTGAACACCTCATATAAAGTTAATCATTATGCCTTTATTAAATTGTACTTCAAATGTAAAAACAAAACCCCCCAAAAGCTTTTTTTGGGGTGGAGGGGAGCAAATCCTGAAAATGAAAGAAGCATTGAAGGGCAGAGAACTCAAGTTTAGGGGCCAAATGTGGCCTCCCAAATCTTTTTTATAACAATTTTACTTAATTTTTCAGTTTATACATCTCAGAATAAACATTTTACTTAATACCATGTAACAATTGACTTCCCTCCTCCTTCTCCTTTCATGGTTCATTTTACTTATCTATCATTCCTGCATATTTCACCCTAGCCAATCTAATCGTTTCTCCATTTTACATCCTTCACATATTTACCATACTGTTGAATTTATCTAAATGCTACCAGCGTTTTCAATTGTACACAGTTATTTTCTAAACATTCAGCAAATATTTTCCACTTCTCTTTGAATAAAGATTCTTCTTGCTCTCTTATTCTGTAAATTAAACTTGCTGCTTCTGCAAATACTACCATCTTAAGTTGCCAATCTTCCTTACTAGAGATCTCGCTCACTTTCCATCTTTGGGCTAGCAAAATTTGAACTGCCGTAGTTGTGTAGATAAATATTTTTTTCTGACAACTGGGAACTTCAGACTATTTCTAGCAAAATGGTCTCAGATTTTTTTTGGGGGGATGTTATTTTAAGCATTTTTAAAAACTCATTGTAGATCATTCCCCAATAATCTTTAACCTTTTTACATGTCCACCACATGTGAAAAAATGTCCCATTTCTCTGCATTTCCAACACAGATCTGATCCAACTTTGTACGTCTTGACCAACCTACTTGGGGTTAAATACCATCTATGCATCATTTTCATACTTTCAAAGTATAACATGCGGTAAATTTCAAATCATTCCTCCAAAGTTTCTCCCACAGCTTTAGGTCTATGTTATGCCCTATATATGGTGGACTTCAGGAGACAGAAGAGCTTGTGGTGGACTTCAGGAGACAGAAGAGCAATGTCCAGCCACTTTTGATTGATGGGGTCTGTGTGGAGAGGGTAACAACGTTCAGATTTTTGGGCACTGAATTACAAGAGGATCTGTCCTGGAGTGTCAACACAAGGGGGCTTGTGAAGAAGGCGCAGCAGAGACTGTACTTTTTGAGAATTCTAAGGAAAAACCATCTTCCGCAGAAACTGCTGCTTGCCTTCTATCACTGTGCCATTGAGAGCGTGCTCACTTATGGCTTATGTGTGTGGTACGGAAGCTGTACTACCCGGGACAGGTTGGGGTTGTGCAGAGTTGTTAAGGCAGCAGAGAGCATTGTTGGCTGCCCACTCTCCACCTTAGAGCAGATTTATGCCACAAGGTGCCATAGGAAGGCACTGGACATAGTAAAAGATCCATCGCATCCTGGTCACTGTCTCTTCGAGCTCCTGCCGTCGGGACGGAGATACAGGACGATGAAGACAAGAACGAGCCGTCTTAAGAACAGCTTCTTCCCCAGAGCGATCTCGGCCCTGAATGGGAAGCCTGGACTTTGAAAGTCATCTAATCTTCCTTGCTGTTTTATACTGTCTTGTTTTAATTAGTGTTTTTATAGTTGTTTTGATTTTGTGTGGAGTGCCCTACTGGGTGGATGGAGCAGTCAAGTAATTTCGTTGTCCCCGAGAGGGGGCAATGACAATAAAGATATTATTATTATTATTATTATTATTATTATTATTATTATTATTATTATTATTATTATTATCTGTTGCCCAGTGTGTCATTGATGCTTTGACTAACTCGTTTCCCATTCAAATAATAAGTTATACATTTTTGACAATGATTTATCCTTATTCCATAATAATTATTTTTCATACTGTGAGCTTTGATCCGGAAACCCATGTTTAAAATCTAATTCAAACATATCATATATTTGATGATACTGTAACCAATTCATAATTTGGCTCCGTACTTCTTCCATTGGCTTCAATCTAGGTTTCAGTCCAAGTCTCTCTAAGGCTCTCCCCAGGATGCCCCCCTCCCTGGCCAGAGCCCTCTCCCTGTAAGCTACTTCACTCACTGATTCAGCTTTGCATCCTCCTTGAGTGTGTGTGCCTGACTGGAACATGTCACTGAACTCGGATCCTGCTTCTTGCTTGCCTTGATGGAAGGATGGAGACCATGGGGCATGAGTGTATGTAGAAACTAGCCCTTTTGTATGGAGGTGGGTTTAAGATTTGCTGCTCCACTCACTTTTGCCTTTGGTCCTGCCTGTTATTGGCATTCAGTCCTTGGAATCAGTGGTATGCGGTCAGTGGACTAAGAGGACTAGGTAAAAAGGTAAGGTAAAGGACCCCCGGATGGTTAAGTCAAGTCAAAGGGGACTGAAGGAATGACCGTCGGGTGTGGAGCACACTTCCACCCACAGACAACCTCAGCTGTCTGAACATCATGCCCTCTATCTAACCTTTGGCTTTCTCAGTGGTCTGCCATGCCCTGTCTATGACCTTTGTCTCCTTCGTCATACATTGTGCAAGGGGAAAGTGCTGCGGTGGAAACAGGTGCCAAAATAACTTTGTACCACCCCACAATCTCGGGATTGGAAGATGTGTAAAGGTGACAGTCCAAAATGTATCTGACTGGTTTTGCATATTGTGCTAATAAAAAGAGCCTTGATAGAGCTAGCTGGCAGCTTGCTTATGCACAGCTCACCTGCATTACCAACTCCTGCCTCATGCCTTCACTTCAGTGACTATGGAGTTGTGGCACTCATCTTGCTTTCAGGCTGAGGGAGCCAGCGTTTGTCCACGGGCAGCTTTCCGGGTCATGTGGCCAGCATAACTAAACCACTTCTGGCGCATGGAAAAACCATCACACCGTGATGGAAACCAAAGAGCATGGAAACACACTTTGCTGCAGCGGAACCTATTTATCTACTTGCACTGGTGTGCTTTTGAACTGTTAGGTTGGCAGAAGCTGGGACAGAGCAACGGGAGCTCTCCCCATCGTTGGGATTCGAACTACCGACCTTCTGAGCCCAAGAGGCACAGTGGTTTAGGCCACAGAATGGTGCATCCAAAATACGTTGCAAAGGGCTAATGCTGGAGCATTGAATCATGTGATGTCATAGACATACTGAGGCTGTTTTCTTTCAGTTAGTTCAGTTATCAACTGCGTGAGAGTTTTGACGGTGAGAGCAGCAAGTGTTCTGCGCTGTGCTGCTACTTGCCTCAGAGCCAGTCTGTAAATATCCGTCAGTCTCAGATACAAATTCATGTAAATATGTTTCAGTAACGTAAGTATCACCTGCATTTCTCATACATTCAATCTGACAAGAGCAAGCACAGCAAGTAAAGGTCATATGTTATGTTTAAACTTTAAAAGCAAGGGTCGCCTGGTTTTTCTAGGAGAAAAGAGAACTATTAAAAAGGGTCAGGCAACCCGGGGCGACTTCCGCACTATGTACAATGACCATAGCAAGTCCCTTAAATGTTTCCCTGGTGCCTTCTTCCCAAAGAAGAAGTGGAAGAGGAAGAAGAGTTGGGATTTGATATCCCGCCTTTCACTCCCCTTCAGGAGTCTCAAAGCGGCTAACAATCTCCTTTCCCTTCCTCCCCCACAACAAACACTCTGTGAGGCGAGTGGGGCTGAGAGACTTCAAAGAAGTGTGACTGGCCCAAGGTCACTGTAATGTGTATGGGTTGCTCGTGCGTAAGTTGCCGCCTCTCCAGGCTTTGTTGCCTTGCTAAACCTTTCAGTCTGGGCAGCCCTTCACTTCGTGGCTGCCTCAGTCGCTAGCAGAATCCGTCAGTGGGTGTTTCTTAAATCTTTTCCAACATAAAAGTTGTTTGACACCCAGTCTCCTCCTACTCTCTCTGCGCGGAAGTCTTCTGCGCAGGGTGGGCGTGGGTAGCGGAGGACCCGTGCTCTCCCCGCTGGTGTCCGGTGAAGAGTCCTGGAGCCCTCTCGCCGATTCCCCCATCAGCCCCTCTATATCCCTGGTGTTGCGCTGATTAGCTTCTCCATCTGCGGAGCTGCCTCTCTCCCTGCTGGGCCCTTCTCCAGCATCATTTGAGAGCCTTTCCTCTGCCTCTAGTTCCGATGTCAGTTCCCTGACAGTCACCCAGCAGCTGCATGTGGAGGAGCGGAGACACGAACTCAGTTCACCAGATTACGTGACTACCGCTCTTAACCACTACACCACACTGGCTCTCAAAGCTGGGAAGCTTCTTCCCAACTGAAGGAGGAAGACGCAATGCTCACAAATGTGACATCACAACATTCCCCTTCCCACATTCCTACATTCATTGCTTTTTCTTAAACTTCTCAGTAGTTTGCTGCATTTGTGAAGGGATTTGTCAGCCTTCACAAGGGTCTTGCATTCCGGTCCAGCAAATTTCAACCATTTACTGTGAAATATGCAAAACCAAAGGTCTTGGTCATTGCTACTTCTGTTACTGGTGCACACCCTCTAATATTTCCTCGATGAAAATAGGGATGTCCTATTCCATTATTATTATTATTATTATTATTATTATTATTATTATTATTATTCAACATATATAAAAACATAAAACATTAAACATTTAAAAACTTCTCTATACATGGCTGCCTTCTAAAGGTTTTATAGTTACTTATCTCGGCTCGGCGGCGGCGGGGGGGTGTCACATAACTACATACCCTTCAACATTTCTCCAATGAAAATGGGGAGATTCTGTATATCCGAGCCGTTCCCTGGAAAATACGGATGCTTGGAGGGTTTTCTGGTGTTAAATAGGACTCAAGACTGGCAACACAGTCTTTCTTCTCTCACCATAAAGGGGAAGGTAGTTCCATCAGTTTTGATGATATTTTTCCTCTTCCGATATATAGCTCAATATATTTTTTTTAATTAGGCAATCCTGTCTGCTCAGATGGGATTTGGAATTGAGCAGTGCTGAGATCATTATTAAAAAGTGTAGATGAGGTAGCTGCAGAAGCAAGCCTTAAGTTGTTGTGAAGGGAGCAAAGGGATGCCTTGCCTTCATCGAAAGATTCATTAAATAATCAGAAGTTGTTTTTATGGTATTTCAGGTGCTCTCTCTCAAATCCCCCAGTCTGCTTACTACAGCAGCACTTCGTGGCCCAGGAGCATACTAGGAAACTGGGTTAATCCATGACTTGAACATGGAGGGGTGAACTGAATATTTCAGTTCCTTGGACAGTGGATGGAATGTATATTTCATGGCAAGCAGGTATTAGCCATGTGAGGGGGCCTAATGTGCGACTGGCAGGCTGTGTGTGTGCAGACTTTGAAAATGGGATGCACTAGAGAATGACTGCTAAAGAATGAAAATCCACAGCCATTATCCTCTCTCTGCTGCTGTAAATAATTCAGCTATTTGGACTCGGTGGATCACAACTCGACTTTTCACCAGAGAAGGTTACAGCCGCGGTCTAAGATGAGGGTCAAAATGCATGTTATACAGAAAAGTGCACAGTAGTTGGGGGAACCTGTGTCAAGGCTGGATTAAGACCTTTAGAGACCCTAAGCACTGAAAAGATTACGGCAGAAGTGTAATTAGGGCCGCGTGACCCAGCACAGGGCACTGAGTCGAGGGGGCACCTTCTTGCCTCCTTCACAAAGCCTAGTAAGCAAAATGCCAAGGCTTTGGGGAGGAGGCACAAGCTTCTGGCAGGGTCCTGCAGCTCTCCTGTCTCCTTCCAAAAGCTGGGAAAGCACTAACTAGGCTTTGGGAAAGAGAAGGGAGGACTCTAGGACCCTGGCAGAGCCCTCATGCCTCCTTCCCAAAGCCCTGCTCCTCTCTTTCTTGGCTTTGGGAAGGCAGATTTGGGCTGGGGTGTCAAATTTTGGACTAGCACAGAGTGTCACATTACCAAGGTCTGCCCCTGAATATGGTGCCCCCTTGTGCTCATGTTCTTCTTGCGGTTTCCCACAGGCAACTGGTTGGACCAGGGTGCTGGACTAGATGGGTCATGGGCCTGATTCAGGTTTCTTACATTCCCACATTCTTATGTCCTAGGCTGGCTTCCACACAAGCTCACAACACCCCTCCCTGTGCTGCAAACAGGCAAGCAAGAGATTGTGGGACAGTGGCTGGGCTAAGGTTACCTGATGAGCTTCAGGTTCAGAGATTTGACCTAGGACCCACGTACCTACGGGACCACCTCTCCTGGTATGCCCCGTGGAGGACCTTAAGGTCCACAAATGACAACACTTTGGAGGTCCCAAGTCGCAAGCTGGTTAGATTGGTCTCAACGAGGGCCAGGGCCTTTTCAGTACTGGCCCCGACTTGGTGGAACACTCTGTCATAAGAGACTAGGGCTCTGCGGGACTTGACATCTTTCCGCAGGGCCTGCAAGACAGAGCTGTTCTGCCTGGCCTTTGGTTTGGACTCAGTCTGAGCCTTATGTTTCCCTCCCCTTATGGTTTTGATCTATGGGCTACTATTAAATGAGGCTGCATTTTAACCCGTATTTTAACCCATATTTTAAATTGTTTTCCCCCCCTTTTTTCTTTCCACCCCCTATTATGTTTTTATTGTAATTTTACTAGTGTTAGCTGCCCTGAGCCCGACTCTGGCTGGGGCGGGTGGGGTATAAAATAATAATAATAATAATAATAATAATAATAATAATAATAATAATAATAAAAAATAAAAATCTTTTCAGTCCAAGTTTTAAGATATGATGCTCTGTAGTGGCTCTCTGGACCTCCAGCTCTGTGTATGATACAGGAGCAGTTAAAATGGATGTTAAGAATCAAGTTTGTGCTCTTAAAATATTCCCTTTGCAAAGAGTGCAATAAAAGAATAAGGGAACACTTCAGGTTTGATCTTTGTCTTAGTGATCGGAATGAAGCATCTTGGGACTTTGCCTACTTGTTTCCCTTTTATTTCTGCATAAACCATCTTGGTAATTTGATGTTCCTTATGAAGGGCTTATTGCCATGGACCAAGCAGTATGTTGTATAATATATACATATAGAGAGAGAGCACACGACACCCCTGTTAAATATTCCTTTTAAACCCTTGCTTCTTTTTCAGAAGTCGATCTACTGTAGGGTATTGGTTGTGAAATTAGAGGGACGACTTTGCACATTCAGCTTCTCAATACTTAAGGTGTTTTCTCTCTTGAGTTAATGTGGCATTTCAGACAGCTTAATTAAGTGGCAAAACTTTTAGACTTCTTTTAAAGCACTGCTCGTTCAGCTCCAGCAAATTAAACTGAAGGTCTTTACCCCCCTTCTCTTCTGAAGCATTTTCAGATATATTCTTTTCTGATTAGGCTTGAAGAGTTAGAAGATGTTTAGGAACATGCTGTTTGCATCATGTTTGTCAGGTGAGACTGTGCTGATCTTGCACCAATGCTTGGAGGCAGTGGTGGGCTGGATGAGGGCCATTGAACCCCCGGTAAGCTCCTTGCGAGCCAAATGCTCTTCCTGGATCAGCCCATCAGCGAATTAAGATCCAAGTCTTGTTGTCCAGTAATTGTTTGGCATGGGGGGAATAATTATTGGAACTGTAATTTCTGGGGCCTCACTAGTGCCTTCTAACGAAGTATAGAAGATTCCATGCATTATGAACACTTCATTGCAAATAGCTCTAGTTGACCAGTGGTCTACTGGAGTTGGTCCAATAGACGGCACCAACTTATCTTCCTTCTTCTCTATGCTCTTTCTAAATAGCGGTACAAGAAGGGTCATTTTCATAAAAGAGGATCAATTACCCTATCACAAGGACGTAGGCAAGAGATGGGTGCTTTTATGGGTTGCTCCAGGGAAGTCTGGTTTTAAGTTTGCTGAACAATATATGGGGTGTTTGGCTTGTTCGAAAATAGAGCTCTTGCCTGTGTGCTTTCTCTCACTGTGTAGTTTTGACTGTGTCTAAAATTCCATCCCCAGAGTTAATAACCTGGAGAAAAATGCATAAATGGCTTTCAAGGGATCATAAACCTCTTAGACAATTTATCAGACCAGCCCATCTTCTCGCCTTATTAACAGGAAACTATTTTAAAGCAAATCTCTCTCTCTCACACACAAAAAACCCATTGCACAATTCCAACAATGAATTATTTGAGCTGGCAATGGTGTGTTAGAAACTCTTTCCTCTGCCTCTTTCCTATGCCCTGAGACGATGTCAAATCGCAAAGTCAGGGGCGCTGGTGAGATTTCAAGGCTGCCCTGTCCTCTTCCTCCAGCAGCAACCATCCAGTTGTTAAGGAACATTAAGGGTTTTGTAGTTGCTGTTGTACTCCCTGGCTGCTCATCTGTTGCCCTTTTGCAATGATTTGGAGGGGAAGCCTAACATCACGGCTGTCTGAGGCTTTCCATCAGCCTTAATGTTGACTTGTTTCTGGGGAGGCAGCATGATATGGTATTGGCGAGGGTGTTGTTGTATTGATTCAGCTTCACATCCTTGCATAGCTGTGAAGCTCAAGCAAGTGGCCTGTCTTCTAGCCGAACTCAGGAGTGGCTTGTGTGTTGAGCAGAACTCTGGAAAATCATGGTGCAATGCCACATCCTGCCACGGAGCAGACGGGAAACCACTGTCTCCCAGTATACTCTGTTTGTGGCCAAACTGGCTGTAGTGTCCCATAAACTGTGGCTTTTCCTTTCTTGTTTTTAGGCCAGGCTAATCTTGTGTTCCACTAGTTCCTGGGAGAAAATGGGATGGAGGCGACTCTTGACGGGCAGGATCATGACCACCCCATAGACCTGTCCCCAATGAGATCCATATTGAAATATACTCGGAGTCCTGCATGATTTCATTCTCTTTATTGTGGCTTGTAAAATAGTGATTGAATCCTCCCCACCTCCAACCTCAGGCTTTTATATATATTATTTACACAATGAGTCCCGTCTGAGTGGCTGATTCTGCTTCCCTCCTGAAGCCTGATTGGTCTTCTCCTGCAGGCCAATCAGTTGTTGCATTCTTTGATCCTACCACCCTAATAGGCTGATTAACTTCCTCCTGGAGCCTGATTGGACTTCTCCTGCAAGCCAATCAGTTGTTGCGTTCTAGGATCCTACATGCCTGTTGTTCTAGGATCCAAGCTTGGTACATAACACATATATACGCTCTCACACACCCTAAGAGCATAGCAAAATACCCAATTGGTTAGGAGCAACAAGACTGCAATCCAGTGTGTGGTCTCCTAGGATTAAGCTCAAATGAACTCAGTGGTGCTTACTTCTGACTACATTGGCTCAACTTAATAATTTTATTATTTATACCCCGTCCATCTGGCTGGGTTGCCCCAGCCACTCTGGGTGGCTTCCAACACACATAAAAACATAATAAAACGTCAAACATTAAAAACTTCCTGATACAGGGCTGCCTTCAGATGTCTTCTAAAAGTTCTTCATCTCCCTGACATCTGATGGGAGGGTATACATATCATGCTTAACAAAAGATTCTTAGCCAGCTGAAATGTAACTCTGAGCCTTTAATTCCATTGAATTCAAAATGCAACAATCTTGCAGAGAAGATTTTAGCTTCAAGCATGAAGCAAGAACCCCATCAAAGAAAAGGGAAGAAGCACCTAACCTCTATTCATCCATCTTCTGCATTCTCTGACTGTCTTTTTGGCTAATCTTGTCAGAACCAAACTCATTATCACCTCTTTTCACTTTCCAAAGCAGGGATTTTGATTGGTCAATTACCCTGGCACTTCAGCAGATGATGTAATTGCTCCTGCTCTGATAAAAGAAACCCTGGAGGTGCATTCTCCTCTATCGCCCCAAGTACCACTGCTAGAAGGAACATGCCTTCCTTTTTACCTTTCTCTCTTTTCCTGAGGACACATCGGAAAGATAATTAGCCCTGAGGGCTGGCAATAATGGAGCCAGCTTTCATGGTTCCTTCTCTCAGATATTTCCAGAGTAGTTAAGGATCAGACGACTGGGAGATGGCTCTCATATCTCTCTAGTAATTAGTGATGATGGGTAAACTCCCCTCTCCTCATAATTAGCTTTCTCAGAGAAATCAGAAAAACACAACCTTTTTACACACACACACACACACACACACACACACACACACACACACACACAGTACCTTGGTGTACCTGGGAGAGCTCTCTGCTTTCCACTCTTTCCTAAAACAGGGAGGGAAAGGATAATAAAACTATTATCAATTTCACAATTTATTTGAATGAGCTTGCAATGTGCCAGTGTGTGGCATAGCGAGTGAATGCTTCGGTCCACCATTACAACCAGCTCCAAACTTTGGGAATGCACACCCTGCAAGCGTCCCAGAAAAAACTCAACATCTAATTTTGTTGTGTGAGACTGTGGCGGTCATTTGGGGTTCCGCTATTTCCTGCCTAGAACTGGCACTTTTTTGGGCGGGAGCGATCTTGTGTGGCACCCCAAATTCTGTGTTTTTGAGCACAGTCCTGAAACGTGTGCCTTTGGGGCTTTGTGATCTCGCACAGATTATGTGACTCGCATGAGAGCATGGTCAGGAAGACATGCGTCCCAGTTTGGGGACTCAAGATGTTGGAGGCTATGGTAATGTCACATATAGAATCATAGAATCATAGAGTTGGAAGAGACCACAAGGGCCATCGAGTCCAACCCCCTGCCAAGCAGGAAACACCATCAGAGCACTCCTGACATACGGTTGTCAAGGCTCTGCTTAAAGACCTCCAAAGAAGGAGACTCCACCACACTCCTTGGCAGCAAATTCCACTGTCGAACAGCTCTTACTGTCAGGAAGTTCTTCCTAATGTTTAGGTGGAATCTTCTTTCTTGTAGTTTGGATCCATTGCTCCATGTCCGCTTCTCTGGAGCAGCAGAAAACAACCTTTCTCCCTCCTCTATGTGACATCCTTTTATATATTTGAACATGGCTATCATATCACCCCTTAACCTCCTCTTCTCCAGGCTAAACATGCCTGGAGAATATGAGCCAGCTCTCAGTCTACAGCAGGTGTGGGCGACCTTTGGCTATCCACATGTTGTTGGACTACAGTTCCCATCACCCCTGACCATTGGGCATTCTTGCTGGGGATGATGGGAGGCGTAGTGAAGAAGTGTCGGGGGGAGGGAGCAAAGGTTCCCAACCCCTGATCTTTAGCATACTTAGCATAGCTGTTAATTGTTGATATAGCAGAGTCCGTTTGCACAACGGAATGACGAATAGTACGTGCCACATGCTTTTTGTTGCTTTATTTTCAGTTCATTGTAGAGAATTTACAAACATGCATCTTGCCTCTGCTGGAGCAGAGAAGCAACCGTCCTTCTCTTCGGACTAACGAACACCGAGAGAGATGTGAAAAACAGGAAGCCAGTGTACGTCACATCCAGCTTCCCATTCCCGTGGGAAAACCCAACAGTACTCTGACTGTGGAATGTAAACATTGTCTTGTGACAAGCACTCTGCTGCACAGTGAAGAGAGCAGAAACCAACATCCTCCCCCTTTCCGTGAACATCACTGGGCAGCGTGTTCGTACAATATCAGTACAAACCCAACTTCTGTACATAGGTACAGTGTTGATCCCTTGACACAATCTTGGACAATACATCAGCAGGAATTTCATTACCTGGCATATAGGACACCGTTACGAGTCCCTTCTGAATATGTTCCCTAGCATGTTGCAACTTCAACTGCAAGTGCTTCGTGCTTTGCTTACAACCTTCCGAATTCAGCAAAGCCAAACATGCTTTGTTGTCCTGGTAAACCTGGATTGGACATTTGACAGGAATTTTCATGTCTTTGCACAATTGTAACAACCATTCACAATCCTTAAGTGAATAAGACAGTGCATTCAGTTCAGCTTCACAAGTACTTAAGCTAATCGTTGTTTGCTTCTTGCATGACCAATCAAATAGACCCTGATTGTACATGTAGCAAACTCCAGACGTACTTTTTCTGTCTGTAGTGTCACTTCCAAAACTTGCATCTGCAAAGATCTCAAGACCACCAGACTTCTGATTGTTAAATCTCAGTCTGTAATGCATAGTGCCTTTCAAATAGCGTGCTATGCGTTTCAGAGCTTTCCAATCCTTAACAGTAGGATTGTTAACTTGTCTGCTTAGCAAATTACAGCTAACAGCAATGTCAGGTCTTGAACATCTGGCAATGAAGTTTAGCTTGCCTAGCACACTTCTGTACAGTGTAGTGTCAGAAAATGCTTCTTCAGTGTCTTCTACCTGATAACCTGTTGTCATCGGTGTGTCTACAGGGTTAGCATCCATCAGGTTCAGTTTGCTTAACACATCAGCAATTTTCCGTGACTGGTGTACTAGAATGTTACCACTTTGATCTTTCTCTATTTCCAGAGATAGGTAGTTGTTTACCTCACCAAGATCTTTCATGTCAAAGTGCTCTTTCAGTTGAGCTAGGGCGTTATTGTACATTGTGACATCTTTCCAAAAGAATAAAATATCATCAACATAAAACAAACAATACAGCTTCTTTTGCCCCTCCTCTTTGACAAATACACATGGTTCAGCTTTCCCTTGTTGAAAACCTAGAGAAAACAATGCTTCAGTGAGTTTTGTGTGCCAACACCGTGCACTTTGTTTGAGACCATAAAGGGACTTCTTCAGAGCACAAACAAATCCCTGTTTTACCTGTACGCCATCAGGTGGATGCATATAAAGTGATTCACCTAGAGATCCGTACAAAAAAGCTGTATTCACATCGTGGTGACTAATGTGTAGATTCTCTTCTGCAGCTAGCTTGAGCATAAGTCTAATGCTCTCATACCTCACCGTGGGTGAGTAGGTCTCGTGATAGTCTTCACCTGGTACTTGTGCAAAACCTCTGGCTACCAATCTGGCTTTGTGTCTGACTATCTTGCCATTTTGATCAGTCTTCGCTTTGAAGACCCATTTGCTTCCAAGCAGTTTCATTCCTGGAACTTCTGGAACTAGCTCCCAAGTTTTGTTCTTTTCTAAGGAATCAAGCTCAGCCTTCATTGCATTTAACCAAGGCTCAGCTTCCTTAGAATCCAAATCCTGGATTTCTTGGAAACTTGAAGGTTCAAATACCTTCTTGGAGCTTTTAACAGCTGCCACTGCTGTCTTAGCATATTCATCAGCAAATCTCTTTGGAGGTCTGCCTTTTGTGGCTCTTTGTGACCTGCGAATCAGCCTTTGGTCTTCAACACTCTCCTCTTCCTTCTTAGGAGAAAAGTGACCTATTGTGAACAATGGTTCTTCCAATTCCTGATCAGAGCTTTCAGAGGGTCGCATAGAGGCTTTCGCACTCTTGAAATCCTCTGACTTATCCGATTCAGTTTCAGACTCAGAATCAGAACCGTCATCAGTGGGTGTGGGTTGTTGTTGCTTATCCTCAGTCTCATCACTGTCATCAGGATAACATTGAAAAATTCCCACGTTCTCCCCCCACTTGGCATTGTACTCAACACTTCTTGTGAGCCTAATTGTCTTAGAGTCAGACATCATTATTCTGTAAGAACCTTTCTGATAACCTAGAAAGATACCATGCAATCCACGCTTGCCTAATTTGGAGCTTTGTGGTGAGTGAATCCACATATCAGAACCAAAAATTTTCATGTGCTTGATGTATGGTTTCTTGCCAAACATCTTTTCATAGGGGGTACAACCAATCGCTGAAGATAACCTGCGATTGTAACTGTAAACAAAACATGAGAGAGCTTCGGCCCAATAACTCTCTGGAAGATTTGCATCATGCAGCAAGGTTTTTAACCCTTGAAGCAATGTTTGATTTGCCCTTTCGCAAAGCCCATTCTGCCATGGCGAGCGAGGACTGGACAAATCGTGCTGAATTCCTTTCTCAGTCAGAAAAGCTTCAAACTGCTGAGAAGTGAATTCTCCCCCGCGATCTGTGAAAAGAATTTTTATCTTCTTACCATGCACATTTTCCAACCAAGCACAGAATTCCTTGAACCTTGGAAAAGCCTCTGATTTCTGCTTGAGATTGTACACGTAAATATACCTGGAAAATGCATCAATGAGAACCATGAAGAACCTATTTTCACCCAAAGAGGGCGATAGTGGACCAACTAAATCAGCATGAACAATCTGGTATGGTTCTGTAGCTTGCCTACTAGACACCTTACCTTTCACAGCCATTTTCACCTTGTTTGCTGCGCATGCCTTGCACTTCATGTGGGACCTGCAAGGTTTAATAGTCATACCTTCAACCAAGGTAGGCATCTTAGATACTGCCTCAAAATGCAAATGACCAAATTTCCTGTGAAAATCATGAATACATCCTGCATGCAAACTTTTGTTAGAACCTGCAATGCAACAAGTATCATTCTGCACAACATCATAATACAAAACAAACAAACGATCAACACATTCAGCATGCAATACATAATCGTCTTTCTTTGTGATGGTGCATTTCTTGTTCTTGAAGGAAACGTCAATGTTCCGTTCATTCAGCTGCATCACACTTAGAAGATTGTGTGTGGCATCTGGAACATAAAGTACATCCTGTATCGATAAGTCCAAACTGTGAAGAACAACAGTTCCGTAGCCTTGACTGGGGATCGTGTGGTCATCCGCCTGGTGAATCGCACCTTCCTGCGGTGTAAAAGACACGAACAGTCTCTTATCGTTGCACATGTGGTGGGTAGCTGCTGAATCAACAACGAAGAAAGATCTAGACGTCTTCTGGACCTTTGCAACCTTTGGAGTGAAGCGTGAGACCATTGCCTTGTGCTGCGTTGTCCTGGACACCGGACCTTTGCCTTTGCTTTGGCCTTTTCCACGCGATGAACCTCCGCTGCGCTGCTCTGTCTTGGCCCTGGGATATTTGCATTCCCTCTTCATATGGCCTAGACGTCCACACGAGTAGCATTTCACTGCCTTCAAAGCTTTGGCGCCCTCTGGTGGTTCCACTGCACTCTGGGATGACGTCTGTGAAGACTCCCCCATACCCATGCAGCTAGCACCCCGGCGATCTGCTTCATTCTGGATCACGGCAGTAACAAAGGCTACTGTGAGCTGAGCAGTTGGTTGAACAGCAATCTGAGTGGCAACGGACTCCCAACTTGGACCCAAAGAATGTAGTATCATGAAGGAATACACAGCCTCTGGAAAGTTGAGTCCTCTCTGCTGCAACTCATGTCTCAGATTTTGCATCTCCATCAGGTGTTTACGCACATCTCCACCTTCAGCAAGAGCCATGCCATGCAGCTTGGCATAGTAGTACATTGAGGAACCAGCTTCTGTCCTCAAGTGAGCCTCTCTTAAAGAGTTCCAAATTTCTCTGGCTGTGGTCTTTCCACGCAACAGACAGAGCTCTTCTGGGGATACTATCAACGTAAGCGTTCCCCGTGCTTTGGAATCCTTAGCAGTCCATTCAGCTGTAATTGGAGCTGGGGGGTTGTCTGTAATAACATTAAACAGACCTTCTTTCCGCAGAATTGCCTCTGCATACTGCACCCACTCTGTGTAATTTTTCTTATTGAGCTTAGGAATCCCAAAAGCTTCAACCAGCTTTGCTTCAGCCATCATTGCTGCTTTAAACAAGCTGCGTCACAGTACTGCAGCTTCTTCTAAAAGCACTTGTAAAAAGTACTTTCGTTTCCCCCAGCCATCCAAGCCTGTTAGCTTGTGCCTTAAAGCCCTTGCCTGTTTCGCGGCAAAAACGGCTTTAAAAGTACAAAGTCCAGCCATGAAGCCATAAATTAGAAACTGGCAGGCTGCCAGGCTGCTCCGGGCAGCATGAGCACATACCTTCATCAATCAAACTTGACGCGCAGAGCAGATAACGCGATCCGTTCCTCTGTACCTCTGCCGGCATTCCGACTCAGCTTCTCAGTTTGATTTACGTCTTTCTGGGCCCGGAACCAAAATGTTGATATAGCAGAGTCCGTTTGCACAACGGAATGACGAATAGTACGTGCCACATGCTTTTTGTTGCTTTATTTTCAGTTCATTGTAGAGAATTTACAAACATGCATCTTGCCTCTGCTGGAGCAGAGAAGCAACCGTCCTTCTCTTCGGACTAACGAACACCGAGAGAGATGTGAAAAACAGGAAGCCAGTGTACGTCACATCCAGCTTCCCATTCCCGTGGGAAAACCCAACAGTACTCTGACTGTGGAATGTAAACATTGTCTTGTGACAAGCACTCTGCTGCACAGTGAAGAGAGCAGAAACCAACATTAATTGGTTTCCAAAATGGGAAATGGATGCACAATATGTGGTGCACAGCATTCTTTGCAGATGCTCCCTGTTCTCAAGATTGCATGCATAGCATCAAAAAAATAAATAAATTCAATCCTGGCGTCGGACGCATTAACCCGCGCTGCTTTGGTTGAGCAGTCGCTAACTCGTGACTCTTGTTTTACTGCAAAATGGCTTTTGAATAATTAAAAACAAGAGAGGACGGCGATGTGTTTTGCTTTCCAATCGACAAGCTCCATTTGGGGAGCCCCTTTCCCCACCACCACCATGACCACCGACCAACAGACCGGCCAATGAAACAATATATGGATTTGCAGGTCTAAGATTTGATCAATAGTGCCTTCCTTGGGGAATTACTTTATTAGACAACTGAAGCTGCCATTGTGCATAAGAAAGAGTTACTCCCTGCATCTATTAGCAAGGAAGATGGCAAACACGAGGACGTTTTGGTTCAGAGCCAAACGACATTGTGCAGTGAATGCTGGCACATTTATATTTAGCTCCAGACAGGCGCTCTCTCTCTCTCTCTCTCTCTCTCTCTCTCTCTCTCTCTCCTGCAAACTTATTCTGAGGTTTTTATACCCACCCCCCTTCACTCAAGGCTGATATCCTTTCACAGACTGCTTCTTTATAATCCCTGCTCAGTGGGAGATGTCGGCAAGGATTACACTTTCAAAAACCAACAGTACAAATGACAATGAAATCTTATAAACAATTGTTGAGATGATCATCTGGGGCTCTCCGACATCAGAGTACCTTGTCTGTGATGTGTGCAATAGCATCAGGGTGCCACAAGTAAAAAGAAGGGGATGGCAGGATAACAAAATGGCTTTGCGGGAGTCATGTAGCCAGCTCAGTCTTCTTATCGCTTCAGGCTTAGACAAAACAGCTTTTTCGAAATGTCACGATTCCAAGGCAGGGCATTGACGTCTGCGGGAGGTTGTCCACTCATATGAGCGCTGGGTGTTGGGTAGCTGTGCAAAAGGTGCTAGGAAGTCCTGAGGAGATGGGAAGAGGCGTCCAGGGTACCATAGGCTGTGATGGCCAGTTCCAGAGCAAGCCAGGTGGAAGCCCGTTTTCTCCAGTTGTTCCTTGCTACTGCAATACCACCTCCTTTCCCCAACAACAAACACTCTGTGAGGTGAGTGGGGCTGAGAGACTTCAGAGAAGTGTGACTAGCCCAAGGTCACCCAGCAGCTGCATGTGGAGGAGCGGGGAAGCGAACCCGGTTCCCCAGATTACGAGTCTACCACTCATAACCACTACACCACACTGGCAACCTGACTGCTGAATTCTGCACTGTCTCCGGAGGCAGTTCTGCCTGTAACACATTGCAGTAACCTAACCTTGAGGTTACGAGAGCACAGACAACAGTAGTTAGATAGAATCCTGCCCGAAGAGAGAAGCTCTTTGCACCTCTCCATTCAGAACAGATGGGGTTTCATTTCTGGCATCCAAAAAAACCCCACACATGGCCATGTTCTGTGTTGGAGCCACTGCTAACTGGAACTGAGCAGGAAGAGCAAACAGTCTCTCATGTGCATTGCAAGCTTTTGAGGGGATATATACATTCTCTGGCACCATATGAGGTACTGGTGGGCATGCACTGGGTTGGCAACCCCTGGTTTAATATCCCCAGGTCCCTGGGCTGACCATACCCGGACATGATGGCTACACCTTGAACTAGGCCTGGTAACCCGTTGGCAACCAGTGGAGGTCTCTGAGCCGAGACGCTATATGCTGGCAGGGTCTTGCTCCTGCTAGCAATTGTGCTGCAGCATTCTGCATGAACTGCAGCTCCTGGCTCAAGAGCCAGGGAAGCCCCACGAAGAGTGCATTGCAGTAATCCAGCCTTGAAGTCACCGATGCAGTAACCACTGTGGCCAAGCTTTCCTGGTCCAGAAATGGCCGTAGCTGTCACAGACTTCTCCCGTGGCAGAAGGTAGCATCCTTACGACTGAGCTGCCACTAGACTTGATGGTAGCATTTGGCAAAAGCTGCCATTAGGAGCCTGCTTTAAAATGCTTCATTAACTTTAAAATGCAAGCATTTCATTAACTGGGATGATGTGACGAGCTCCCACGCTTGCACGGCGAAGGGTGCCAACAGATGCTGCGTGCCGCAAGAACTGCCATAAAAATGAAGGTTCTAACGGAAAGATGATCTATGCTCTTTGTTTAGATGGTTCAAGGGAGGTAGACGTTAGCTAAAGAAAAGGAGGGGAGGAGAACGCAGGCACACACAAAGCAAATCTCCTATTTATATGCATGTTGTGCAGAGAGGCATTGAGCCGTCAGTGAAGTGTGACCTCCATCCGCTTTTGTTAGTGTCATATTTCTTCTTGCACAGCCAGAACTGTAAAAATATTTCTCGTCGTAGCTTATTAAAGCAATCACTCAGTCTGTGAGAACAGATGTTTTGGGGGTGGGGGTGGGGGTGAAGAAAGGCCTCACGGATAACGGTCACTGGGATAGATCTGATGGAAGTAAATTAACATCTAGCAGAACCTCCCAAGTTGCTCCTGCAAGAGCTCACGGAAGTTTGGGTAGCAGAACTCTGGTGCATGTTAGACACATCCGAGCGTCTCGGCTCCTCTTCCACTGTAACGTGTCTCCAACCAGGTAACCCTCCAGAGACTTTGGGAGGTAGCTCCCATCATCCTTGTCCACTGGCTGTGCTGGCTCAGGCTGATGGGAGTTGGAGTCCAACAACATCTGGATGGTACAAGGTTGGGGGACGGGGACAGTTCTACTGCAGTCCTTTGGTGCCCTTCAGAAACCCAGCTTAGTAAGCCATAAGGCCCCTTTGCTTCAGCTCAGCCCCAGGCCAGACCCACATGTGCCTCTTAATTAGTTGTTTGGTTTGGGGCTGAGATGGTTTGCACAACTGCAGATTGGGGGGATATTACCTTTCCACTCACCATAAAAACCGCAAATCTTCCTGTAGATTGAAAAGAAACAGTTCAGGCTAAAGATTATAGAGCCAGTGTGGTGTAGTGGTTAAGAGCGGTAGACTCGTAATCTGAGGAACTGGGTTCGCGTCTCCACTCCTCCACATGCAGCTGCTGGGTGACCTTGGGCCAGTCACACTTCTCTGAAGTCTCTCAGCCCCACTCACCTCACAGAGTGTTTGTTGTGGGGGAGGAAGGGAAAGGAGAATGTTAGCCGCTTTGAGACTCCTTAAGGGAAGTGAAAGGGGGGATATCAAATCCAAATTCCTCCTCCTCCTCCTCCTCCTCCTCCTCCTCCTCCTCCTCCTCCTCCTCTTCTTCTTTTTCTTCTTCTTTGTCATGTACTGAAGTTCTCACCCTGGGCCAGCAGGGGAATACTGTAGATGGTTTTCACTCAGGTCCACATATGCAAATAAGGGATTGAAAGTGACGTTTGGTGATTGGATAGTTACAGAAAGTTGTTATTGTTGCGTTCTAGTGGAGCTCTATATAAGCAGGTTGGCTGAACCCTTCAGTTCAGTTCTGTTCTGGGCCTATGAATAAACAAGAACTGTTTGAAAAATCGTTGTGTTGTCTGATATGTTCACCCACAACTTAACATTCATCTTCTTCTTTTCTCCTCCTGCTGAGCTAACCTTCTACTTGTATAAAATGTATACAAGGATTAAGAACAATGATCCCTGCCCCCTGCCCCCTGCCCCTGCAGCTTGGAGTCAGGGGTGTCAATGCATGGGGGCTGAGACTTTTTGGGCTCTCCCAATATTTTTTGAGAGGGGGCCAAGCCCCACAATGTCCCAAGAAATCAGGGGACATAGAAGGCTGAGTGTGGAGCTGAGCAAGGCATGGCTTCAGTGGCTGGCTCCTCCTCCTTTCCGCTTCATCCTGGAGAAGAGTGACTAGTGGGGTGCCCCAGGGTTCTGTCTTGGGCCCGGTCTTATTCAACATCTTTATCAACGACTTGGATGATGGACTCAAGGGCATCCTGATCAAATTTGCAGATGACACCAAACTGGGAGGGGTGGCTAACACACAGAGGACAGGATCACACTTCAAAACGACCTTGACAGATTAGAGAACTGGGCCAAAACAAGCAAGATGAACTTTAACGGAGAAATGTAAAGTATTGCACTTGGGCAAAAAAAATGAGAGGCACAAGATGGGTGATACCTGGCTTGAGAGCAGTACATGTGAAAAGGATCTAGGAGTCTTGGTTGACCACAAACTTGACATGAGCGAACAGTGTGACGCGGCAGCTAAAAAAGCCAATGCAATTCTGGGCTGCATCAATAGGAGTATAGCATCTAGATCAAGGGAAGTAATAGTGCCACTGTATTCTGCTCTGGTCAGACCACACCTGGAGTACTGTGTCCAGTTCTGGGCACCACAATTCAAGAAGGACACTGACAAACTGGAACGTGTCCAGAGGAGGGCAACCAAAATGGTCAAAGGCCTGGAAACAATGCCTTATGAGGAAAGGCTGAGGGAGCTGGGCATGTTTAGCCTGGAGAAGAGAAGGTTAAGGGGTGATATGATAGCCATGTTCAAATATATAAAAGGATGTCACATAGAGGAGGGAGAAAGGTTGTTTTCTGCTGCTCCAGAGAAGCAGACACGGAGCAATGGATGCAAACTACAAGAAAGAAGATTCCACCTAAACATTAGGAAGAACTTCCTGACAGTAAGAGCTGTTCAACAGTGGAATTTGCTGTCAAGGAGTGTGGTAGAGTCTCCTACTTTGGAGGTCTTTAAGCAGAGGCTTGACAACCATATGTCAGGAGTGCTCTGATGGTGTTTCCTGCTTGGCAGGGGGTTGGACTCGATGGCCCTTGTGGTCTATTCCAACTCTATGATTCTATGATTCTTCCTCCTGCTGCCGAGGGGAAGGAGAGATGATGAAGGCTCCCCCCCCCGTGGCAGCAGCAGCAGGAACTGCCAGCCAATGAACGTGCGTTGCCACTGTGTTTGACTCCACCCCCAGCTCTTCCTGACATGGCTGGTGTTTCTGCTTGGAGTGGTATTGTCTACAGTGGTACCTCGGGTTACAGATGCTTCAGATGCTTCAGGTTATAGACTCTGCTAACTCAGAAATAGTACCTCAGGTTAAGAACTTTGCTTCAGGATGAGGACAGAAATTGCGCAGCAGTGGGAGGCCCCTTTGGCTAAAGTTAAGGTTAAGAACAGGTTAAGAACAGTTAAGAACAGTTAAGAACAGTTTCAGGTTAAGAATGGACCTCCAGAACAAATTAAGTTCTTAATCAGAGGTACCAGTGTATTCTGTTGCTGTTACACTACAGTTATTTATTTATTCAAATAATTCCTAGCCCACCTAGCGGGGCACACTGAAGGTGGTTTACAATGAAGTTCTCCAACATATTACAACAACAACAAATCACGAACAAAATAATCAATACAGCAGTTGACAATTCCCCCCCCCCAATTTTTTTTATTAGTTTTACAAAAATTTTATAAACACAAACAAATAAACAAATACACAAACAAACATGTATAATTTCATGTCCTTTTTTTCCTTAAACCTTACTTCGTCGACTTCCCCATACCTCCCCTTTCTGCATCCCAATTTCCAAAATTATTTCAGCAAATCCTAACCCTTAATTTTATCGAATTTTTCCCTTATTCTTTTCTTTTACTTAATCTTTTACAGCTGTAACCCCCATTTTCCCCTAAAACCTTGACATTTTAACCTTCATTAATTTTGCAATATTTCTTAAGATAAATTTTAAATTTATTCCAATCTTCTTCCGCCGTCTCTTTCCCCTGGCCACGGATTCTGCCGGTCATTTCAGCCAGTCGCATATAGTCTATCACCTTCATCTGCCATTCTTCCAGAGTGGGTAAATCTTGAGTCTTCCAGTGCTTTGCGATGAGTACTCTTGCTGCTGTGGTAGCATACATAAAGAAAATTCTATCCTTCTTTGGCACCAATTGGCCGACAATGCCCAAGAGAAAGGCCTCTGGTTTCTTAGAGAAAGTACATTTGAGTACCTTTTTCATTTCATTATATATCATTTCCCAGAAAGCCTTAATCTTTGGGCACGTCCACCAAAGGTGATAAAAGGTACCTTCAGTTTCTTTACATTTCCAACACTTATTATCAGGCAAATGGTAAATTTTTGCTAGCTTGACTGGGGTCATGTACCACCTATAAATCATTTTCATAATATTTTCCTTTAAGGCATTACATGCCGTAAATTTCAAACCGGTGGTCCATAACTGTTCCCAGTCAGCAAACATAATGTTATGACCAATGTCCTGTGCCCACTTAATCATAGCTGATTTAACTGTTTCATCTTGTGTATTCCATTTCAGCAACAAGTTATACATTCTAGACAAAGTCTTAGCATTGGGTTCTAGCAATTCTGTTTCTAATTTTGATTTCTCCACCTGGAAGCCAGTTTTCCTGTCTTGCAGCAGTTGACAATTTTACCTAGTCATGCTCCTTTCATTGGGCTTACCGGAAAGCCTGAGGTCCCCAAACTCTGATTTAGGATCTGTGATTTTCCAGGTCTGAGACGTTTTTGCTTTGTCCCACTGCTTTCCCCAGGAAAACCCATGGTTCATTGCTGAATCGGAACAAACGTCAATGGCGGTTTTTCTTCTTTCAATGCAGAGGTAAACAGCGGGTTTTCCCGGGGAAAGAGGTGGAACAAATGAAAAAACCTCTCAGAGACATGCTTACAAATCACAGGGAGAATGTAAGAAATCAAGATAAAAGGAAGTAGAGATGAGCCCTTTGGAGAGTTCTTAAAATGCAAAACTGCACATGCTCAAATCTCTTCCTTTTTAAAATTAGCATTGGCAAGCACAGTGTTTCCCAAACCTGGGTCTCCAGCTGTTTTTGGACTACAGTTCCCATCATTCCTGACCACTGGTCCTGCTAGCTAGCGATGATGGGAGTTGTAGTCCAAAAACAGCTGGAGACCCATGTTTGGGAAACACTCATCTAGCATATCAAGGATGTAAGAGTAGTTGTAAAGCATAGAATATTGAGGCAGGGAAGGGAGAAGAGAAGAGCTTTCCAACTTAAAACACATGGTAGGGCCTGAAGGCCAGGCTCAATAATAATAATAATAATAATAATAATAATAATAATTTATTATTTGTACCCCGCCCATCTGGCTGGGTTTCCCCAGCCACTCTGGGCGGCTTCCAGAAAGACCAAAAATACACTAAGATGTCACACATTAAAAATTTCCCTGAACAGGGGCTGCCTTCAGATGTCTTCTGAATGTCAGGTAGTTGTTTATCTCTTTGACATCTGATGGGAGGGCGTTCCACAGGGCGGGCGCCACTACCGAAAAGGCCCTCTGCCTGGTTTCCTGTAGCTTTGCTTCTCGCAGTGAAGGAACTGCCAGAAGGCCCTTGGCGCTGGATCTCAGTGTCCGGGCAGAACACTAGCTGCGCCACTAACTTTATTTAGATTATCATATCTGAAGGAAAGACCCGGACATACGTATATGAAGGCCTAATTGGTGTACTTCCAAAAGTGAGCAAGCAAACTCTCAAATCAGAACCACCAAACCCATGGACAGATGTCAGCGGCTGCAAAAACATTAAATAAACTTGATGTGATTGTCATTTAATTGCCAAGCACATAATCATGCTGCCATATATCATTTAAATGAGAACTGCCTTTTCATGTTTGGAATGTTTAATTTTATTCATTGTCGCTTTAAAATGTTGAATGGAGCTGAATTGCACGAGAAGCATAGTGATGGGTAAATGAACATTGGAGGGATATTGTTTGATATGCTAATCAGCGTATGCTTTGAAAGTAGAGGAGGAGAAACTGTATGCGAGGGGCACCCAGCTGTACTGTAGGCCTCTGTCAACAGGCGAGAGTGGTCATCATAGTTTTCTTGGCTCAACTCAGTATGAAATCTATACTTATCACTACCTATCTGAAGAAGTGTGCATGCACACGAAAGCTCATACCAAGAACTAACTTAGTTGGTCTTTAAGGTGCTACTGGAAGGAATTTTTTTTATTTTACCTACGCTCTGGCACTGTTAGAAACTCAGATATGTAAGCTAGGCACCAAATGACTCCTTAAACCAGGGTTTGTTGTTTAGTCATTTAGTTGTGTCTGACTCTTCATGACCCCATGGACCAGAGCACGCCAGGCACTTCTGTCTTCCACTGCCTCCCACAGTTTGGTCAGACTCATGTTAGTAGCTTCGACAACACTGTCCCACCATCTCATCCTCTGTCGTCCTCTTCTTCTTGTGCCTTCCATCTTTCCCAACAGGGTCTTTTCCAGGGAGTCGAGTCTTCTCATGAGGTGACCAAAGTATTGGAGCCTCAGCTTCACGATCTGTCCTTCCAGTGAGCACTCAGGCTGATTTCCTTCAGAATGGAGAGGTTTGATCTTCTTGCAGTCCATGGGACTCTCCAGAGTCTCCTCCAGCACCAGAATTCAAAAGCATCCATTCTTTGGCGACCAGCCTTCTTTACAGTAAAAACATAATAGGGGAAAAATAACCAATTTAAAATACAGGTTAAAATGCAATTTAAAATGCAGCCTCATTTTAAAAGTAGCTCATAGATCAAAACCATAAGGGGAGGGAAACATAAGGGTCAGACTAAGTCCAAACCAAAGGCCAGGCGGAACAGCTCTGTCTTGCAGGCCCTGCAGAAAGATGTCAAGTCCCACAGGGCCCTGGTCTCTTGTGACAGAGCGTTCCACCAAGTCGGGGCCAGTACTGAAAAGGCCCTGGCCCTAGCTGAGCCATGGATAGCCTTACTTTCCATGAACTCATATCCACTTTAGCGTGTCATTGTCACATGAAATGACTCAACGGATCAACCAATGCCGTCATAATCTCCCCAGAAGAAAATTCACACAAATTGCTGTGGAATAACACATATTTAAACAATTCTTTTTTCCCCTTTCTCCTTTTTGAGATATTTCAAGTTCAATATATACTCAGAGGTTTCATTAAAAAGAAAAAGCTGCGCAGCATCATCTAATTTAATTTTTGTCAAGTCCGAAGTAAGCCCAGGCACATACACTCTGAAAAAGCTGTCAGAAATATGAAAATTAGCCACCCACCATTCCTACTATTACCACCTAATTATTATGCAGAGTGCCAAGGTACTACTTAGCTTTCTCATCCAATTTCATTAATTTCCTTCCCCCCTCCCCAATGTTCCTGGCGAATGTGGGGATGCCTCTATCCCAGTGGTTCTTTATCTTTTTTTTTTTTGGTGGGGACGACTTGAAGATTCCTGGGGAACTCAGTGGCCAATCAATAAATTTGCATTGGTTTGTTTTGCATTGTTAGAACAAACATTCCCTTCCCTTCTGGATTCAACATGAAAGAAAAATTTTGCATTGGGTGAAACATTGAGTGTAGTCATAGTCTAAGTAGAGCCCATTGAAACCGATGGACAAACCTCTACCGTGTATGAGTAGATTTTTTAAAAAACGACATTGTCACTGTTGTTTTAATTTCATTTTTGTATTATTCCCTTGTATTCATGGATACATATTTGTACTTACCTTCACACTGATTTGAAGCCACTTTGTGTCCTTCCTAAAAGAGGCTCCTGGGAGGCCAGAGGGATGTTGCCGGAACAACTCTTGGGTTGGCGCAACTGGCTAAAATGTTTTAAATGGTTCTAATTTTGGTTCCTCTGTTTTGTTTTTGTCGGGTGGATGTTGGTTAAATGTTTAGTTGGAGTTGGTTGTTATTTTAATTCAGGTATAACTGTAAACTGTTTATTATTTGCTATTGTTGTTGTTATTGTGATTATTATTGTAGTTTGCTTGTTGCTCATATAGGATATTTTGTTTTTTAATGTTTGATGCTTTGTTGTGTTTTTATAAATGTTGTAAGCTGCCCAGAGTGGCTGGAGAAACCCAGAAAGCTGGGCGGAATATAAATTTAAATATTATTCTTATTCCTATTCTTATTCTTATTATTACATTTCAGTGGGTCTCTTCCAAGTATAACTACACTGGACATCACCCTTTTCCTTTCTTTAGCACTAGCATGATTGTCAAAAACAGCTCCATGTTCCAAAAATCAGAGGTCCTTTATCTTCTTGGTGATAGTTGGCTGGTAGCCCTTTCACAGATGTGGGAGATACGGAACGTGTGTCCACAGGGACACCATTTTTCTGGACCAGCTACATGTACTCTATGATCTGTGCATTTGGGGTGACTGAAATCTTGCAAATACCCCTCATGCAGAGGGGTCAGTTCATAAAAATGTTGTTTTTGCCTAATGCCTTCTACCTGTGAGATCTGATGTGGCTTTTATACTCAAGGTACACAACAGCTTCCTAATAAACATACACCTTTGCTTCTACTTATTGTATGCAGGGAACCTTTGTATCCTTGCAACTATAATGCCATAACACTTAATTATGGTTGGCGCTAACTTGGTTTGTTGCCATAACCCTGGTCAAGACCCCTGACTTTGCCAAGCTAAGCCCTGACCATAGCCAACATGTACAAGTGCAAGCATTGAGACGGAGGAGGTGGAGACATATTTCCTGTGGCACATAACCATGGTTAATGCCAGTGCCAGCTCCATGTTTGGGAGGGGTCCTTGAGCAATATACCATCCATGGGGCCTCCTCTCTCTGAATGCCCTTCCTTTTCACCCTTCCCATGCTCATGCCCTCTTCCTCTGGCCCCAATCTGGACAACTTCCCAGCAAGGAAAATGGAAGGTGCTGGGCCACCTCCTAGCATTTACATGTTTGGAGCAGTCAGGTGAACAGACAATGGCAGGCAAGGAGGAACAGCATCAGCAACAGGCAAAGAGGCTTAGAAGTCAGTGGCAGGTCCCCTAAATTGGTGTGGATAGGACCAGCCCAACTATTGGGCAAAGTGAGGTGAATGCCTCAGGTGAAAGCTGCTGGGGGCTAAGAAGTGGTGGCAAGGTACTTGGAAGGCAGAGCAGTGTATATTTGAGGATGGGCTATATTAAGTTTCATTTGACAGGCTGATGAGCTTCTGTACACATAGCATCTCAGACAGCAAAATGTCTTGGGCCAGCCTTGGGCTTTGGCAGGTGTCAAATAATGCCAGTGGCCCTGGTTAATGCAAACCATGGTTTGTAGCCCCCACTTCACAATGATTTCAAACCCTGGTTTGAAATCCTTAGCCATGGTTTAGGTATCCAGATTATAACGCTTAACCATAGTCAAGGAAAACAAACCTTAATTGTTATGTCTGGATAGAATCCATAAAGACCTCTCTATTTCAGCTTTCAGTCTCCAAGTTTAATGTATCCAGGAGTGATATAATTGAGGGAACAATTTTGTCCCTCCAGACAATTCCTCTCTTTAGTCCTCACATATATACTGTACTAGGAATTTGAAGAGTTGGGTGGGGGAAGGTCTGAGACGCTTATACACAAGAGCATTTGAGGACTCAGGCAAAGAAAATAGCATTCAGATATCACTTAAGAAAACCTCTCGCTCTGTGTGCAATAAAATAAAAATGGTGTTAAAATGCTTCAGCAGAACACCTTCTTTTGGAAATGTGAATACAGTTGATTTTTCTTTCTTTCATATTCTGCGTTCATTATGGAAGTCCTTGTCATGCCTGCACAGCGAAGGTTGAGAGGAGGTGAATACTTGAAGTATTCTGCATTGGCCCCCAATTCACTGAGCTGATGAAAGACGTAGAGCTGCCTGAAATACAGTCTTATCTATGACCATTTAAATGAAAAAGTGTTTGGATTCAGGGATGATCAATGGCCTGGCATGAAGATGTTGAGCTGAGATAAGGAATTGTGGAGATCCGAAATGTGGTTAACGTTTTGAACGTTGCCATCTAAGAGTGAAACCCAAACCGTGTCTACTCAGAAGTAAGTTCTACTGAATTCAGTGGGGCTTGCTCCTAGGTAGGTGGGGTTCAAATTGCAGCCTACATTTCTTAATTTTAGGTTTCAATGGAATAGTTTAACACAAACTTTAAAAGTGGACCACATCTATGTTTATTGGTATCTCTGGGTTATATCCAACCCAGTTCCACTCAGAGAAGACCCACTGAAAAGAATGAACTTTAGTCCTGCTCCTTAATTTCAATGAGCCTGCTGTGAGTATGACTAACGTTGGATATGGCCCTCTGTTCTTTTTTAATCAAGAGCCATTCACATTTCATAATTTGTCAACTATGCAGGACTGCTATCTATTAAATTCCATGTCTTGACAGCTATTGGATACTGTCAACTATATCATTGCATGCCAACTGACAAATTTAGCCAAATATTAACTGCTATTGTGTTCTGTAGCTGGCTATCAAATGCAAAAACTGTGCATGCTTGCTATCAAATGTTGTCAAATAGCAGCTGTCAAATAGCAAATGTTTTGGTTCCTCGGTAGCAATATGCTGCAACCATCATGTAAAAACTGGCTGTCACATTTCAGAGGAATTCCAGGAGGTGATAACCGGTGATTTCATGACTTCTCATTCTCATGGCAGCCTAGTTACACCAACATTCGCCTCTTTGTTCCACGATGAGACCTTTAACTTTCTCATTTGAAAAATCCCCTAGAACATCCAGGAACATATCAGGTTGCATCAGATTCTGAGGGCAGGCATACAAATGGGCCCACCACACTTACTGGGGGAATTACTGTTATCAGTCCAAACTTAGCCAGATATAGTCATCATGGCTAGTAGACGTTGATAGCCTCCTCCCAATGAATTTGTCTAATCCTTTTTTTAAAGTCTTCCAACTTGGTGGCCATCACTGCCTTCTCCTCCTCCTCCTCCTCCTCCTCCTCCTCCTCCTCCTCCTCCTCTTCTTCTTCTTCTTCTTCTTCTTCTTCTTCTTCTTCTTCTTCTTCCTCTTCCCCCTCCTCCTCCTCAGTGCTTTTTTCTTCTTCTAAAAAATGTTTAGGGGTACTCTCATTTTCCTACTCATTGAAATACTGCCCCTCAATGAGGCCAAACTTAGATTCACAAAATGTTTAGGGGTATGCGTACCCCTGCGTCGTACCCCAGAAAAAAGCACTGATTATTATTATTATCATCTCCTATGAGGTAGGTTCAGTGGAGAGCTTGTAATTGACTGATGTAGATGTGTATATGATGTCTATGTGTTCAGCGAGATCAAATGAGGGAGAAGCTTTGCAATGTAAAATAGGATATCCCTGTTTTCATCGGAGAAATGTTGGAGGGTATGTCTTACACAGGACGAACAAACTGACCGAGGCAACCAGACACACATTCTCTCCACTTTGTAGGCCTGCTTTTAAGGGGGAAGGACTGTGGGCAGGAAGATCATATGGAAAATCTGTGTGTGAGATGGACTCTAAATGCCTTGCGCTCCGTGTCCTGAAATCCAGAAGCAAAGTAATTTTGCAGAACAGGTATTAGCCCTTTCTAATCTCCTTAGTTTTCATCTGAAAGAACTTAGTCATTGCTCAGTGCACCCTGGGCACAGCTTATATGAGCATTCAAATGTCTCAGCTTTCAAGAACGAGCCCAAGAGAGGGAGATAGCGATAGGGATGACCACATTTTTCTCCCAGCGCCATCCCTGAAATTGCTTTGATCATCCACTCCCCCCGATTAAGAAAATTGCTTGGTTTCATCAGAGAAGACCGTTCAGCCTCTGTATATTAGAAGCACGGGGCAGGGTGGAGGCAGTGAAGAGGGAAATGAACAAGCCTGCCCAGGACCAGTAAAATAACTGCTTATGCAGCCTGTCAGATGGTTTTTGTGTCCCCTCTCCTCTTATTGCTGTTGACAGTTTGACTTTTTATCACAATTTTACTATCTAAATGGGTTGCTGGCGAGGACTCTCATTAATTCCGAGAGGCATATGTCAAAATTGTGCTATCGGCATGGCAGCTGTCAGCCTCCCTGCCCCTTCTGTGTGTGTGTGTGTGTGTGTGTGTGTGTGTGTTTGTTAGATTGTTAGAGAAGGCAAAACTAATGTGGGACACATGCTGAATAAATCTAATTAAGGTTTTTAGCTCTCCCCAAATTCCAGCTTACCAGAATTTCCGAGCATTCATTTATCAGCGTGTGACAATGTTCCAGATCTAACTGTGGGACGATATTGGCTGATGGCGGAGGAGTTAATTTCCACTTGGCTTTTTTTTTTTAAAGCTCCTAATTATTTAACAACTCGGCAGCAGCAAACAACAGCAGCAACAAACAAACAAACAAACAGCTTCCCTTTGGACGCCAAAACCTTGATTCAGCACCGCCTAGCAGAGATGGTTACAGCAATAGCTCAAAGATTCCCAAGCAACACCATTACCAGGCAAAAGATCTATATGGACCGTAGGTTGTATTTAGCTTCCATGCTTGTGTGAGATAACTCCAATTTATATAGCAAGATACTGATAACTCATTTGCTAACAGCTGTCCGTTTAGTTGTAGCTTGAGGCCCAGGGTTGGAAGAACACTTTAACGTACAGTAGACCCTCGGGTTGGGACGCGGGTGGCGCTGTGGGTTAAACCACAGAGCCTAGGACTTGCCGGTCAGAAGGTCGGCGGTTCGAATCCCCGTGACGGGGTGAGCTCCCGTTGCTCGGTCCCTGCTCCTGCCAACCTAGCAGTTTGAAAGCACGTCAAAGTGCCAGTAGATAAATAGGTACCGCTCCAGTGGGAAGGATAACGGCATTTCCGTGTGCTGCTCTGGTTCTCCAGAAGCGGCTTAGTCATGCTGGCCACATGACCCGGAAGCTGTACGCCAGCTCCCTCGGCCAATAAAGCGAGATGAGTGCCGCAACCCCAGAGTCGGCCACGACTGGACCTAATGGTCAGGGTCCCTTTACCTTTACCTTTTAGACCCTGGGGTTACATTACTCTTGAGTAACGTAAACTTCAGGTTGCAAAAACGGCAAACCTGGAAGTATTTTTCTGGGTTTCGCCGCTTGTGCGTGAGCAGAAGTGCTCTGTTGTGCTGCGTGCATGCACAGAAACGCTCTATTGTGTTGTGCACATGCACAGAAGTGCTCTATCGTGCCACGTGCGTGCACAGAAGCGGTGCCTCTGGATACAGATTTTTCGGGAGTGCGCACGGGCCCCCGGAATGAATTAAATTCATATCCGGAGGGTTCACTGTACTCCATTACAAACTGATTTTTAGAAGCCTTATTTATAACCACATCAGAAAAATTGACCCACCAGGCCCAGGTTCTCAGAGGGGAAGTTAACCCATTGGACTCTGAGGCAGTCTAGTGGCTTTTTGTACCTTATTTAATGACACAGCCATACAGATGGCAAATTCCATTTCATGTGGCAACTATTTTGATTATATGAGTTTATGACCTGCTGTTTATGTCTTGTCTTGCAGTATTGTCCCATCGCTTCTTTTAATACTTTTCTTTATAACTTTTGTTAAGTATAGTGATTTACTGTATTTACTCGAATCTAATGCTCACCTTTTTTGGTCAAATTACTTTGCGAAAATTAAGGTGCACATTAAATTCAGTGGCACATTTACATTTGCCAGCAAATACTTCTTTTTTTGGTTTCAAGGTTCTGAAAACTGAGTGCGCATTAGATTCAATGGCACATCAGACTGGAGCAAATAAGCTAATTTACTGAGACTGGGAGTGCTTAAATGCATTACTGTGTGTTTAATTCTGGAATGTTCCCCAGTAACTCTTGTGTGATTGGTTAACTCTGGTCACATGGGAGGCATCTTATTACATTCTCCATTTTGTTTTGTGTGTGAGTGACTTGACTATAATGGCTGCATCTCCATGACCACTGAAGAAGACGGATAATTCTCTCTCTAAAAGAAATAAAGGAGAGGTTTGCTAACGTTTCTGTGTGAATGCATGTGACAGAAAAAAGTACTGGCCCACTGCCTGCCTTCTACTTACAACCAATCCAGGGTGTGTGAAAAGTAATCATGCAAATTTACTGGCATATTAATGTGGTTTTCTCCCAAGATACTTTTTTTTTTTTGGTATACAACAGTCCCTAAATGTAATGCATTTTCGAGTGTTGCATGCAGTTTCCCCCAATGCATGCATTTCTGCAAAGCGATTTCTCCACGACATCATGCATTTTATGTCCTTTTCACTAATATATGCACTTAAAGGCACACTTTACTGCAGTTTACGCATTTTGGTCCGAGAACTGCATTGCAAAATTCAAAGAAGTGTGAATTTCAAAGAACCGCTGTGTTTTGGTTCTTGTAATGCAAATATGAAGTATGTTCACCTCTCAATGTGGACTGAATTGGATTTCTTGCTCATCCTTAGTGGTTACGGTCAAGTGATGGGAAAAAAATAAATCCATGTTCTCACCTGTGGTGCAATCTTGGCCTATTGGATTCTCTGCCTGTGTAGCCTTTCTGATCTTAGTTGTGTTTTGTGGATTGTATAATATCCTATTCTCTCTCCCTACCCACTATAGTATATAGCATTTCTCTTTCTCTCCTGCTTCTGCACACACACTTCCCCCTCCACCTTAGCACACCAGGGAAAGTTAGGTCCTTTGCTAATGCTTAAAACCTGCCTGATGGTCTCTCAAGCTGGTGACTGAGTGCCAGTGATTTTTCGGTGCTTGCAATATGTCTTTTTTGGGAAGGACCTTTCCCCCCTAGAAAGCTCTAATGGTATATAGCAAGGAACTGGTGGACTTTTATTACACACTTCGATCAAAAGTTCTCTTTTCTTTCTTTCTTTCTTTCTTTCTTTCTTTCTTTCTTTCTTTCTTTCTTTCTTTCTTTCTGGAAAAATATGCTACCTTCCCTGGCTGGGAAAGATTTATAATCGCACTAAGCGCTTCCTTGTTACTACTCAACAAATCCAATTAGAAGTCATTAAAACGGATAAATTGCTGGCATCACAACATTATAACATTCTCATAGCGAACACATTTTATATACAGTTTTGACCAATGTAAATGGAAGATGGTGGTTCCCCAAAGAGCAGCATGGGGATCTTTGCAAAAGGGCTTTTAAACAGCCACACACAGTACATTGTACACCTTCTCTCAGTAGAACTCTTATGGAACCTCGTGGACCAATTTTGAGCCCCTGGAGGTCAAAGATTGGCTCACACCCCTAGTGTGAAATTAAGCAAGCCTTCCCCATCTCTCCATCTTTGAATTTGACCTAAGAAGAGAAGGAGATGTGAAAGGCCTGGTGTTAAGGACAGAAATCTTTAAATTTAGTCCAGCATTTTAAAATCAGCATTCCTCTTTGCTCGTTTGCCCTTGCTTATTTTTTTTTTAAATGCTTTGCTTACAGTAGCAAAGGTCAGCATCCCAATTCCCCTGCTTGATGTGGCTTGTGTCATTTCAGCCTTATTAGGAATCCACAATCCAAGGTCTCTCTCCTCCTTCTCCTAAGCAACAAAATCGTGTAAAAGCCACAATTCCCGTCTGCCCCCAGCCCCTTAAAAACAGTTTAGTGGAGTGGTTTTTGCAAGGTCAGCTCAGATCCAGCTGTCCCTTGAGCATCCCCATGTCACATTGAGAAATAGTCATGTATATAACGATGTACTGATGGGAATTGCAGCCATTTATGACTTAAGAAATAACCGCTGCTGGCTGACATAGAAAGAGATGGACTTTATCCTTTTCCCTATCTCCTTTTTTATTATAAGGAGCTCATGCCGCAGAAAAGATGTTGCCAGGCTCCAGGGAAGGGTACCTAGCCAAAGGATTCCTTGTTAACCCAGTGTTTGAAATCCTGAGAACTCCATTCGCTCACATTAAAGGCATTGCTTCTATGAACTGAGAATAATAGCAAGAATCTATTCTTTATTAAATTTATATCTCTTCCTTCACCCTTTGGGGGAAATTCACCTTGGGGGCTCAAGTATGAAGGCTCCCATCAAATTCCCAGTCAGCCAGACTTATTCAGTAATGCATCACTGGACAGAGTCTGGAAGAGATTTTCATTAGGACGCACACAATATAGGAAATGTATTTCATTCTTAGCTGTTCATCCTTTACCAAACCACTTTCTGTCACTCCAGGAACTCACCATCTTCCATCCAACCACAGTCCTTGGAAACACTTACTCAATCCTTATTTTTTTTTAACTATATGCGTTAGCACCCTCCTTGTATCTTATCTGGAGTTGTTTTTCACTTTAGCATTTAGCTATTAGGTTTCTCCTTAACTGGTTTTTACCAGTTTTTCGGACAGGCTGCATTCTTGCGTACATGACACTGCACTCACTGATAATGAGCCTAGCAGAAATTCCACGTTGTTTCCAAAGGAGCCCAGGGTGGCAAACAGACAAATTATAAAACAGCTAAGTACAATTCTAGTAACAGATGCAGACTGGGAAAGATCTCTGCTCAAGATGCTTGTTAGAAGAGGAAGGTCTTCAGCAGGCATCAAAAAGACAGCAGAGATGTTGTTGTTTAGTCGTTTAGTCATGTCCAACTCTTTGTGACCCCATGGACCAGAGCACGCCAGACACTCCTGTCTTCCACTGCCTCCCGCAGTTTGGTCAAACTCATGTTAGTAGCTTTGAGAACACTGTCCAACCACCTCATCCTCTGTCATCCCCTTCTCCTTGTGCCCTCCATCTTTCCCAACACCAGGGTCTTTTCCAGGGAGTCTGCTCTTCTCATGAGGTGGCCAAAGTATTGGAGCCTCAGCTTCAGGATCTGACAGCAGAGATGGTGCCTGTCTAATATTTAAGGACAGGGAACTCCAAAGGTGTGGCAACACTCAAGGCCAGATTCCTGTATTGGGCAGAATGGACCTCCAGATAAGATGATATCGGCAGGAGGTCCCCATCTGCAGAGCACAGTGATCAGGTATATAAGGGGTGAGACAAATTTTCAGGTAAGATACTTTTTGTCACGGTTAGCATTTTGTGTTTGCTGGAATGTAACTAAAACATGGTTGAAATAAATGAAATATATAATGCAACAAAGCGAAAGCAATGCCCACACTATATATCTCTTTCAGTGTCCTGTTTTAATGCCCTCCTTACCTCCCTTCTTTGTGGCTGTGAGACTGTGCTGCTATCCTAGTCAGGTGAAAAGATTCCAGCTTTGCTGCCTAAGATCTGTTTTATAATGCAAAATGATGGGGTTTCTCATACGGAGCTTTTGGAATGGTGTCAAATTCCTAGCATCAAAGACTTAATGAGCCAAATTCACATCAGACTTTCTACATGGTGGCCTCCTTTCAACCTAAAATGATGCTCTGTGGAGAACAGAGCATGTGAATTCACTACAGAGCCCCACACTTTTGAAAGTCAATCTCATCTTACAGCATGTAGGAAATAAATTAAAACCCGGGAGCTAACGACACTGGATATATTAGATCAGCAGTGGGGAAACTCAAGCTCGCTGGTCTAATTAGACTTGCCTTGTCTCTGAATTTGAAAGCAAGGCCTTGTCTATGAATTTGAAAATCATACCCACCTGTTAGTCACCTGATATCACAAGACACCAGGCGCATGATCTGTTATTTCTGATTTAAGTAATAAGATTGGAGATAAGGGATCTCAGATGTTAGGGTTAAGTACCAAAGCACTAAGACCCAAGATAAAAGCAGGAAGGCATGAAAAAGGCACCAGGCATAAAAGAACCTCTTTCTGCTCTTTAAAAGGCAGAAGACAGAAGGCAAGAGGCTTATCTATCATCTTACTGCTGTGATATTACAGCTGCCTTTCATCTTCAAAAAACAGGCCGGGGTTTGGCTTTGATCTTAGTGCTGTGGGACCACAGGGCTAAGGTGAGGGATAAGCCTCTGCTTGCTCCTGGCTTCAGCTTTGAAATCATGTCAGATGATTGACAGGTGGGTGACTCCACCCATCTGACCAAAATGGCCCACATAAGGTAGGCCAGTTCAGGATCCAGCCCTCTGGCCATAAAAGCTCCAGTTCACCTGTTCTAGATGGAGAGCCTGTGTCTTAAGGCTTTAGCTGTTTCCAGAGGGATAACTGTGCCAGTCTTTTTGTGGCAACACCAACAAAGGAAGTTTTGCAGCACCTTTAAAGGCTATGAAATTTATTGTGGCGTAAGCTTCTGTTGACTGCTGTCGTTTCACCAGATGCTTTAGCTTCTCTTGAGGGCTGGCATGTGCAGTCTCCCTTGTGGAAAATGGCACATTGCAAAGCCAGAACGGTAAGCTCCATCCCTCTCACACTAAGACGTACATTTGCATCATATACAGATGTGCCTGCCTGCCTGTCTCAGATCTGACGCATCTCAGGAGGGAAACTATAATATCCTAAAAATGTAGGACTATAATATTTGCGTACTCATACATGTTAAGCAACTAGGAAAAACAAAGTGTGTGCATATTAGCACTGGGCCAGAACCTGTAATCCAATTTCTGGGAAGTTTTCATCTCCTGTAAAAGAGGCTTTTTCTGCCTCATTTGCATGGTGGTTATAATTTCAGTAGGGACGTGGGTGGCGCAGTGGTCTAAACCACAGAGTCTAGGGCTTGCTGATCAGAAGGTGGGTGGTTCAAATCCCCGCGACAAGGTGAGCTCCCATTGCTCAGTCCCTGCTCCTGCCAACCTAGTAGTTCGAAAGCACGTCAAAGTGCAAGCAGATAAATAGGTACCACTCCGGCGAGAAGGTAAATGGCGTTTCCGTGCACTGCTCTGGTTTCACCAGAAGCGGCTTAGTTATGCTGGCCACATGACCCAGAAAAACTGTCTGCGGACAAACACCGACTCCCTTGGCCAGTAAGGCAAGATGAGCGCTGCAACCCCAGAGTCGTTCACGACTGGACTTAACTGCCAGGGGTCCTTAACCTTTTTTAAGGTGCTACTGGACAATTTTTAAATTTATTATTATTATTATTTCGACTTCGTCAGACCAACACGGCTACCTCCCTGAATCTACGTACATACAAACATGCACATGCATGCACAAAATATCCAGGCCAACTCAAGCTTCTGTCTTTCCACTCAGCAGACAGCAGAAAGCCATTACAGGGTTTCCACTTACTTTATAAGTGCTATAGTGGATGACATTTTCTCAAGTCTTCAAATAGCTTTGATGTTTATACGTTAATAAATCTGCAAATTAATGAAGTAAACAGCTTTTGTAGGTGTCAGTTGAACAAACAACCCATTAAAGCAATTTACAGCTGATGGCACGTCAAAGCCTAATTTCCCTGTATACACTTCTAGAGCCGCATGAAAAAATGCCGGCATCGTCATTTCGGCGTATTAGTTGCAATTGGGGGTTAGCTGCATTTATTTGACACAATTGTGCACCCTATAACACAATGCAGTTATGCGATTATGTTGAACTCCTGGCAGGCCAGCCACATGCTTAGCAGCAGTTGGCAGAGCTGCTTAGGATCTAGACTCAAATATATATTGTTTTAGGACGGCAGTGAACAAACTCAAAATTAACTGAAATGTCAAATTTTACAATACAGATTTGGAACCTGAAATTAGAAATGTGACTCTTTGGGGAGCTAGAGGTATATCGAAGAAACGTCCTATCATAAAATGATAGAATTGTTGAGTTGGACGGGACCCAAAGGGTCATACAGTCCAACTCTCTGCAATGCAGGAATCACAACTGAAGCATCCATGACCGATGGACACCCGAGCTCCCCTTGAAAACCTCCAATGAAGAGGAGTTCTGATTGATTAAATACATGGAATCAGTATAGTACAAATGCAATTCACACAATATATAAACCATGGAATTTGCAGTGATAGCCGCCAACTAGGATGGCTTTGAAAAGAGTATTAGACAAATTCATAGAAGTCAAGGCTATCAATGACTCCTAACCCAGCTGCCTTCTTTGTGGGCTTCCCACAGGCATCAGGTTCTCCACTGTGAGAACATGATGCTGGACTGTCAGGAGTGCATGCAGGAGCCAGGCCCTGTGACCAGTAGGACTTCGCAGGACTGGGACCTTCCTAAGTTTGTTCTGAAGAGGCAAGGCGTGGCCGCATAGGTGAGGCCAATTGGTAACTCACAGCACCTGGTGGCAAGAGCTGGGAAGGGATATAAGGTCAGCATTTCCCTTTGGCTCTTTACCACAGCAACCTGCTTCCTGCCGTGGGCTTCATAACTCCTTGCTTCCTGATCCTTGGACCCTTGACTTTGTAAATCCTTTCTCCTGATCCTCAGACCCTTGACGTCGTGACTCTTGGCTTCCTGGCTTCTGGATTCTTGTTACTGCTCCCAGACTGCCATCTTGCCCCCAGCCCCAACATCCTCAGCTGGGACTTCGATTGCCCATAACCCGGACCATGACATGGACTTGGTGAACTACTGGCCTGAAGCAGCTGGCTCTTCTGACATTCTTCAACATTACCTTGCCCCCTTCTACCGATTACATGAATGAAGGGGACACCATCAGGGATAGATCTACATGTCAGTTTGCATTTCTTAGTGCAGAAAGAGGGTTCTGGAAGCTGCTCTGTGTGAAAGAAACAAGCAGAAGGTTCCTGTTGTTTGGGTTACAGTGGTGCCTCGCAAGACGAAAAGAATCCATTCCGCGAGTCTCTTCGTCTCTTCATCTTGCGAAGCAAGCCCATTAGCGGCTTAGCGGATTAGCGCTATTAGCGGCTTAGCGGGCTTAGCGGATCAGCTGATAAGCGGCTTAGCGGCTTAGGATCAGCTGATAAGTGGCTTAGCGGCTTGGGGAAAAGGGGGGGGGAGGAAAAAAAACCCCGCAGAAACTCACAAGACATTTTCGTCTTGCAAAGCAAGCCCATAGGAAATTCGTTTTGCGAAGCACCTCCAAAACGGAAAACCCTTTCGTCTAGCGGGTTTTCCGTCTTGCGAGGCATTCGTCTTGCGGGGCACCACTGTATACTTTCAGAGAAGCTGAGTGCAGCTGGCTTAAGCTGGTTCTCTTATCTCTTCTGTCAAGGTGATACTGACTATATAAGTGAGGCCAGAAGGAGACTGGGTCTCACTTTCTCTTTCTATCTCTCTTTCATTCTGGTGTGGTGTTGTGTATATTGTTAAGGTTTAGACATTATAAGTTATTGTAAGTTTAAGTCTGCTGCAACTAGATTTCTTATGGACAGTGCCAATCCTGAATGTATTGGATTTGTAACCATTATGCTCATTTGCCTTCAGTAGCAGTAAAGCTCTGCTGGATGAAATACAATTGCCTCTGGTCTATTTTTGGGAATAGTACAACGTGTTTAAGTTTTTACTCTGCTAACTATATGTTTGAGTTCTCCTCTGGATCAATGTTGAATAGAATTCCATGACACTACTATCAACCAATGAAGCTTATGTGTCAGGGCCCCAATCCCAGAAGGGTTGCTTAAAATGTTTGGATCTAGTAGACTCAATTTGGGTTGCATGACTCAAATTGATCATATTTGTTGTATATATTTCAACAACCCCAAAGTTTAAGAGTCAGTAGCACAGATGTTGTAAAGGTGGAGCGTTGTGCTAAGTTGGTTGCTCTGCTGTGGCTAATGTAAACCTCCTCCCTTTTTAACAGAGGTCAAGACCCTAGGAATAATAAGGAGGTCATGAAGGTATTTGGGATGATACCCCAAAACACAAACTCATGTAATAATCGTGGTGATCCATCATGGAAAACCCCCACTGATAACAGAGGTTACCCAGACCTCGTTGCTGGTTATGAAGGGGCTCCCAAAAGCTGTGGGGCACCCAAAGACATAGGTCTACCATTGAACACTATACGGCTACTGGGTAGCAGGGCTTCAGCACTGATTCCTCTTTTACACACACATAATGGGGATTCACACTAAATGCTATTGTGAATTATCTCTGTTTACTTTCAAATACTAGCCCTATTCAGGTCTCTGCCAGAATGATGATGTTGTTTAGTCATTTAGTCGTGCCCAGGATGTCAATATTTATTCTTGCCATCTCATTTTTGGCCACATCCAACTTACCCAGGTTCATGGTTCTTACATTCCAGGTTCCTATGCAATATTTTTTCTTTACAGCATTGGACTTTCCTTTCGCATCCAGGCATATCTGCAACTGAGCGTCCTTTCTGCTTTGGCCCAGCCGCTTCATCAGCTCTGGATCTACTTGTACTTGTCCTCCACTCTTCCTCAGTAGCATGTTGGACGCCTTCCAACCTGAGGGGCTCATCTTCCAGCATCATAACTTTTATATGCCTGTTGTCTTTGTCCATGGAGTTTTCTTGGCAGGGATACTGGAGTGGCTTGCCGGTTCCTCCTCCAGGTGGATCACGTTTGGTCAAAACTCTCCACTATGACCTGTTCATCTTGGGTGCCCTGCTCGGCATAGTTCATAGCTTCTCTGAGTTATTCAAGCCCCTTCGCCACGGCAAGGCAGTGATCCATGAAGGGGTGCCTTCCCAACTAGTGTTGTTGTTTAGTCGTTTAGTCGTGTCCGACTCTTCGTGACCCCATGCACCAGAGCACGCCAGGCACTTCTGTCTTCCACTGCCTCCCACAGTTTGGTCAAACTCATGCTGGTAGCTTCAAGAACACTGTCCTTCCAGTGAGCACTCAGGGCTGATTTCCTTCAGAATGGATAGGTTTGATCTTCTTGCAGTCCATGGGACTCTCAAGAGTCTCCTCCAGCACCATAATTCAAAAGCATCAATTCTTCGGCGATCAGCCTTCTTCATGGTCCAGCTCTCACTTCCATACATCAGGGCTGCCATAATACATGTGGCTAAATATAGGTTTCTGGATATGGGGAGCCATCTAGGGGTGGGGTCCGACAGGCTTCACAAGGACTGCAGCTGCTTTTAAATTGTTTTTAATTTTTATCTGTGTTGTTTTAAACGAGTCCATCCTTGGCTGTGAGCCCTGGGAGACCTGCACCCTGCCTTGCTGGCCTTTTCCCATCTGGTCTGGAGTGCTGACTGACTCCAGTCACAAAAGCTGAAGCTGTTGAACAGATTCTTGGGCTGGAGTATTGTTTTCGGGGCGCTGAGTGAGCTGTTGCTGTTATTGATATTATTGCTGTATCTTTAGTTTTAGATCTCATGATTTACGTGGAAATGGTTTCCATTTGGTTGTGTACTTTTTGATGTGTTTTATTTATTGTTCATAACTTCTGTTATCTTTCTAATTATGTAAATCTTGTCATGTTGTAATAATAATGATGATGATGATGATAATAATAATAATAATAATAATAATAATAATAATAATAATTTATTATTTATACCCCACCCATCTGGCTGGGTTTCCCCAGCCACTCTGGGCGGCTTCCAACAGAACACAAAAATACAATAACCTATTAAACATTAAAAGCTTCCCTAAACAGGGCTGCCTTCAGATGTCTTCTAAAAGTTTGGTAGTTATTTTTCTCTTTGACATCTGGTGGGAGGGCGTTCTACAGGGCGGGTGCCACTACCAAGAAGGCCCTCTGCCTGGTTCCCTGTAACTTGGCTTCTTGCAGCGAGGAAACTGCCAGAAGGCCCTCGACGCTGGACCTCAGTGTCCGGGCAGAACGATGGAGGCCGAGATGCTTCTTCAGGTATACTGGACCGAAACCGTTTAGGGCTTTAAAGGTCAGCACCAACACTTTGAATTGTGCTCGGAAATGTACTGGGAGCCAACGAAGATCTTTCAGGACTGGTGTTATATGGTGTTGGCAGTAATATAAAAAAAATAGAGGAATACTTAATAGAAAAAGGGGTGCAGAAAATTCTGACAAAAGAAAGAGGAAAATTAAATGAAAAGATAGAATTAGAGGAGATTAGAAATGCAATAAAAGAATTAAAAAGTGGGAAGACACCGGGACCCCATGGACTAAGTGCAAGATATTATAAAGAATTGAAGGACATCCTACTTGTCCCATTAAAAGAAGTTATGAACAACATTCTATTAAACAGAGAAATACCAGAAACATGGAAAGAAGCATACATCACTTTGATACCCAAGCAAGATTCTGATCTAAATCAGGTTAAAAATTTTAGGCCGATCTCGCTTCTGAACAATGATTATAAATTATTTGCAAACATACTAGCAAACAGGTTAAAAAAAGTATTGAAGGAATTAATACATAAAGATCAGGCGGGTTTCCTGCCAGGTAGACAAATGAAAAACAATATTAGAAATATAATTAATATTTTGGAATACCCGAATGCTAAGAATGACAAACAAGCGATGTTAATTGTGGATGCAGAGAAGGCCTTTGATAATATTTCTTGGGAATTTATTCTGAATAAGAAAAAAACTAAAGCAATTACTAAAAATGTAGATTCGGAGAATGTAAACAGATTACAGCAGCAAACTGAAATAGAAGTGGTAAAGAAAGTTAAATATTTAGGAGTTTGGTTAACCCCCAGGAGTATTGACTTGTTTCAGAATAATTATATTCCAACATGGAATAAGATCAAAAGAGATTTAGAGGTGTGGGGAAGAATGAAATTGTCATTTTGGGGAAGAATTGCAACGATAAAAATGAATGTGCTACCGAAGATGTTATTCTTGTTTCAAACAGTTCCAGTAATCAAAGGGGCAGCGATTTTTAAAAATTGGCAAGGAGAAATTTCAAGGTATATCTAGTAGGGTAAGAAGCCGAGGATAAAATTTAAGATATTGACGGACACAAAAGAAAGAGGAGGCTTCGCCCTGCCAGACTTGAAATTGTATTACGAAGCATCTTGCCTCTGTTGGTTGAAGGAATGGGTTAAATTAAAAGATATGGATGTGTTAGATCTTGAAGGTTTTGATAATAGATTTGGGTGGCACGCGTATTTGTGGTATGACAAGAGACGAGTACATAAAGGTTTTGAAAATCACATTATAAGAAGGTCTTTGATTGAAGTGTGGGAAAGATATAAAAACTTGTTGGAACAAAAAACTCCATATTGGTTGTCGCCGTTGGAGGCGATGTGTGAAGAAAGTCAATATGACAGGGGGTTGGGTGACATATGAGAAGTTAATGTGTAAAAGTGTAGGAAAATGGAAAATGAGATCATTTGAAGAAGTTAAGGACTATGTGAATGACTGGCTGCATTATTTTCAAATTAATGAGATGTTCAGAAAAAAATTAAATCAGAGGGGTTTTGCTGACAAAGAATCAAAATTTCAGACAGAAATACTGAATAATGATTATAAGAATTTAGCAAAAATGTATAAGATATTACTGGAATGGTGTACGAAGGATGAGGAGGTAAAATCAGTTATGATCGACTGGGCCAAAGATATAGGGCATAATATTCAAATGGAGGATTGGGAAAGACTTTGGAAAGATGGTTTAAGATTCACTGCATGCACAGTTATAAAAGAAAATGTTATGAAAATGATGTACCGATGGTATGTAACACCTGTGAAGTTAGCAAAAATGTATAAGATAAGTAACAAATGTTGGAAATGTAAAGAAAAAGAAGGTACCTTTTTCATATGTGGTGGGAATGTAAGAAGGTAAAATGCTTTTGGGAAATGATTTATAATGAATTGAAGAAAATGTTGAAATATACATTTGTTAAGAAACCAGAAGCATTTTTACTAGGCATTACAGGTAATGAGATAAATAAGAAAGAAAAGAAGTTATTTTTATATGCGGTGACAGCAGCAAGAATATTGATGGCCCAGAAATGGAAACAGGAGGAATTACCTACGATAGAAGAATGGAGAACTAAAATGATGGATTATGCAGAACTGGACAGAATGACAGGAAGGATCCGGAATCGACAAGACGAAAGATTTACAGAAGATTGGGAAAAGTTTATCCAATATATGCAAAAACTGAGTGATAATAAAATTACGTTTGTAAGCTTTAAGGAAGCTCTGTGAGGGGAAAGGGTTAAAAGGGCAGAAATGTGTAAAAAGTAACAATAGGAAGGAATGGCAGACAAATTGAGGGAAGTCAAAAAAGAGAAGTAAGATGTAATTAAGATGTATGGAATGTATAAATTTGTTTTTGTATTTGAAAACTAATAAAAATATAATATAAACAAAAATATATGGTGTTGGCATCCACTCCCAGTCACCAGTCTAGCTGCCGCATTCTGGATTAGTTGTAGTTTCCGGGTCACCTTCAAAGGTAGCCCCACATAGAGTGCATTGCAGTAGTCCAAGCTGTGTTGAGCATAGTTTCAACTATGGAAAGGCAGCATACAAATAAAATGATGATGATGATGATGATGATGATGATGATGATGATGATGATAAAGCCAATGCAATTCTGGGCTGCATCAATAGGAGTATAGCATCTAGATCAAGGGAAGTAATAGTGCCACTGTATTCTGCTGTGGTCAGACCTCACCTGGAGTACTGTGTCCAGTTCTGGGCACCACAGTTCAAGAAGGACACTGACAAACTGGAACGTGTCCAGAGGAGGGCAACCAAAATGGTCAAAGGCCTGGAAACGATGCCTTATGAGGAACGGCTAAGGGAGCTGGGCATGTTTAGCCTGGAGAAGAGGAGGTTAAGGGGTGATATGATAGCCATGTTCAAATATATAAAAGGATGTCACATAGAGGAGGGAGAAAGGTTGTTTTCTGCTGCTCCAGAGAAGTGGACACGGAGCAATGGATCCAAACTACAAGAAAGAAGATTCCACCTAAACATTAGGAAGAACTTCCTGACAGTAAGAGCTGTTCGACAGTGGAATTTGCTGCCAAGGAGTGTGGTGGAGTCTCCTTTTTTGGAGGTCTTTAAGCAGAGGCTTGACAACCATATGTCAGGAGTGCTCTGATGGTGTTTCCTGCTTGGCAGGGGGTTGGACTCGATGGCCCTTGTGGTCTCTTCCAACTCTATGATTCTATGATTCTATGACATGCATAACTTGGTGGCTGCACCAAGCACATTCAGATCCGGACACCGCTTCCCTCTCTCGTGCCTCTCTCTCCCATGCGCCCTCTCGTCACAGATGCCTTGATCCCGTCTTCCCTGCATGAGTTTCCTTCCTTCAGATAGATCATGCTGCAGGCTCATTGTTCTGCAGGTTCACCCTTCTCCCTTGTCAGTTACAAAGTTCACCCACTTTCTGTGAGTCTTGTGGAGCCTTGTGATAAAATATTGGCTTCATAATAATCCCTGAGCTTTTGGAAGAAAAAAAAGCCACCATACTATACCAGCTTCCAGCTAAAAGAAAATGACAGCCACCTATCTGCAAATGCTAAGATCACGACCTGATGTTCCACTGATTGCAACGGAACATTCATTATAACTTCAGTACAGGCACATTTGGACACAAGGAAGTGAGCAGCGACTTCAGAAGGTAGTTAAAGAGGAATTTCAAACGTGGAGAAAAGCAACAAGCCTCTTCTGAATCTCCTGCAGCGTTGCCACAGCCCACGCATCAAACAAACAAATGCAGTAATCATGGGGAAATGATACCACTATTATCCATGGAGAAAGCTAGGCTGAGAAGTCCACACAGAGTTGGCAGAAAGGAAGTAAACAAAAAAACAAAAACAAAAAAACCAAAACCCGGAAAAAACAATGAAAATGTAACAGGGGGAGTGTGTGTGTGTGTGAGAGAGAGAGATAAGAAAGAGAGCAGATAAGCCCTAATCAACAAGCTCTCATTAAAACCAATAAAGTAAAATGCTGCCTTGCTGGCCCTTAACATCTGCTGGCAAGAACAGAAACATTAAGAATCAGATTTTTCTGAAGTGTTTACTTTGGGTCTAACAGCTATTTTCCAAATCTGATGGTTGTTTCTTGCTGTTGTTTGTTTTGGCATGTCTCTTGAAATCGGTGGCCTGCCAGAAATTAACTGTGGTTATTAATCATTGTCATATGGGTTTCCTTTGATCAAGGAAATAGCTATAGAAGCTTCCCCAGAATACATCCCAAGACTTCCCCCATGGGCCAGTGGCATAGCGTGAGTTGCCAGAGCCCGGGGCCACGTGGAGGGGATGGGAGGAAGAGAGGGAAAGGGATGGCGTATTCACATGCATTCAGCAGCATCTGCGTCACCCAGGAGATCGCATCTGCAGAGATAAGAAAAGTCATTCTATTGTCTGGAGAGGTCACTTCTTGGTTCACACAAAGAAGCCATTTTCAACAGAGCCCGACAACAGAAGCACACAGCTGTATCGAGGCAGCACGTGTTGAAATTTTGCGTCCTTAACAATTTTGCACCTGGGCAACGGCCTCTGCTATGGGTATAAGAACATATGAAGAGCCTGCTGGGTCAGGCCATGGCCAATCTAGTCCACCATCCTATTCACCCTGTGGCCTACCAAGACGCCTACAGGAAGCCCACAAGCAAGACCTGATTCTGATTCCCAGCAACTCCAAGATGGTCTCTAGTACCAGAGCTAGTACACAGCCATCATGAGTAGCCATTGATTGCCTTAGTTGAATCTCTTTTTATGTTGTCCAAGTTGGTAGCGTTATCTCTACATACTTTGATAGTGGATGTCAGGAGCTCGTCCTACACTCGAGTAGGACCCTGGCAGAGACACATGCCTGACTGGCATGTTCTCTCCTTCCTGGTTGATCGTTCGGGAGCTTCAAAAGCTTTCTTCAGCCCGAACATCACAGCGACCGATGCCAACTGACATCGGCACACTTAGGGATCCACAGAGTCTTTGCAGTTCGCGTGACAGACCTCAGTAACTCAGCATTTTGGCTAATCTACTTTATTTACATATAAACACACACGGAGCACTGCAACTTGGCTCCCCCTCTCTCTAGCATCAGACAGCAAAGAGAAAGAGCAAAGGATAATAGTCCCACTTCACGGAACACAGTAACACAAACATCCTGTTTCCGCCACTTCCCACTATGGAGTCAAAACATATACTGTCATGTGAAAGACAACAATCCCATGACTGCAATCACAGAGCATGAATTCTAACAGTGGATACCATTGCTTAATTAGGAACTGTGGGGAAAACACTTCCTTTTGTCTCTCCTAAAACCAGTCTAGAATTATGAGAGAGGGGAGGAAACATCTCCCCAGTTTCTCCACAACATGCTTCACTTTATATATGCACCCCTCCTCTGCTTTTCCTTAAACCAAATACAGTGGTGCCTCGCAAGACGGAATTAATTTGTTCCGCAAGTTTTTTCTTCTTGCGAGTTTTTCGTCTTGCGAAGCACAGTTTCCCATAGGAATGCATTGAAAATCAATTAATGCGTTCCTATGGAAACCGCCTTCAGACCAGGTCCGGGGACAGTCTGTCCCCCGACCTCTTCTGAAGGCTGGGGGGGGGACAAGGGCTTTTCTTCCCACCCCCAGCATTTTAAAAAACCCCGGGACAGCGGAGGACTTCTCCGCTGTCCGGGGCGATCTTAAAATGCTGGCGGGTGGAATTTTAAAATCGCCCCGGGACAGCGGAGGACTTCTCCGCTGTCCGGGGCGATTTAAAAGCCTCTGGGAAGGCAGGCAGGGGGGACAAAGACTTTCGCCCCCCCCGCCAGCCTTCAGAAGAGGTCCAGGACAGCGGGAAGCGCTTCCCTGCTATCCCGGACTGCTTTTAAAATGCTGGCGGTGGGGAGCAAAGCCTTTCGGCCCCCGCCGGCCTTCCTGGACCTCTTCTGAAGGCTGGAGGGGAGGGGAGGCTTTGCTCCCCACCGCCAGCATTTAAAAGAGGTAGGTCCCCGGAGATTTCCCTATGGGCTTTCTTCTTGCGAAGCAAGCCCATAGGGAAATTCGTCTTGCGAAGCAACTCGCAAACGGAAAACCCTTTCGTCTTGCGGGTTTTCCGTCTTGCGAGGCATTCGTCTTGCGGGGCACCACTGTAGCCTGTCCTACCCACTCCAATTTCAACCTTCTCTCATAGTGGTGGGACTCCAGCCTTTTGATCATCCTGGTTGACCGTCAGATTTCTACTCAATCTGGTTGTCAGGATTTTAGTGCTATTGAGATTAAAGTGCAGAGAGATTTGAACTCAGGACACCTGAGTCCAAGGCTCTCTCCACCCCAACACTGCATTTTATGTCGCTTGAAGAGGGTCAAACAGCAAGAAGCAACAGCAAGAAGCAACTTGAACAGTGTTTGTATCCATCATCGTATCTCGGAATGCACTATGCTCATATATTTGCATTGGCCTGTGATGGTTATCTCAAGGTTTCAAGGTTGATTAATTCTACTTTCATTAGCCTGAGGGTGGGGAAGCAGACCACCCTGCTGTAAATGAATACCAAAATTAAATATCCTCCACTATAGAACAATAGCCTGAACTATCCCGGGCTATTGAGTTAGCAGATTATACCGTATTTTTCGCTCTATAACACGCACCTGACCATAACACGCACATCGTTTTTAGAGGAGGAAAACAAGGGAAAAAATATTCTGAATGAAACAGTGGACGTATCATTTTTGTGCTTCATGCTGTGGCCACAGACATGTGATCTGATGGTGAATTTGGGGTGACCCAATGCAAAAATCCTGAGAATCCCTGTGGATCCATGCTTTGTAACCACGTTTTTGCACCATTGCAGCCCCAGGCAACAGTGGGTGCGTGATTTTTTTTGGGGGGGACAGGCTGTAGCCATGGACATGCTATGTGCTCTGATGGTGAATTTTGGCTGACCCAATGCAAAGATCCTGAGGATCCATGTGGATCCATGCTTTGTAACCACGTTTTTGCACCATTGCAGCCCCAGGCAACAATGGGTGTGTGATTTTGGGGGGGCAGGCTGTAGCCATGGACATGCTGTGTGCTCTGATGGTGAATTTGGGGTGACCCAATGCAAAGATCCTGAGGATCCATGTGGATCCATGCTTTGTAACCACATTTTAAGTGGGGAGGGAAGGAAAAACACAGAAGGCTAAGAATGCAGGAGAGGGCTATAACGTGAGGAAAGGAAGGCAAAAGTTTCCCCCCACCCACCCACACAAGCCAGCCACTGTTTAAGGATTTCATCCTTTTAAATGGAAGAAAGCATATTTGAATGCTGTGTGTCTCCAAAAACAAAAAGCAGGAAGTCAAATCAGAATTTTAAGCCGAACCTGTAATCTCTCTTCCCTTCACAAACATTGTTCCCTCCAGAGCAGGGACAGGATAGAGCGACGCTCTGCTTTCCTCTCTACTTGCCTGGAGGGGAGGGGCTTTCCCTGCTCTTTGTTCCGTTTGAGCAAACACAGCAACGAAACAGAGAGGGCGGGCAGTAAGACCCTGAGGCAGAATGCAGGAAAGCAGCAACTTCCTGTCTCACGGAGCTCCCTTCTCCCTGAAGCGCGGTTTGATTTTTGCCTTATTTTTCGGCTCCAGAGACCACACATTCGCTGCATAACACGCACAGACATTTCCCCTTCCTTTTTAGGAGAAAAAATCTGCGTGTTATAGAGCGAATAGTCTATCCAGTTAATGTTTTATTGAAGTACCAAATACCAAATATCACTTGTTTCTGAGAAAGCTGACAATCCTATTGCATTTGCATAACTTGCTAATGAAATGAGAATCTCCCAAAATATTTGCGTGGCTTGCAAGAAGAAGAAGACATTGTTCACATTCTCCCATGAACTGGAGCTATTGTTGTCCTCTGCTGCACAATTGCAGTCCTTTTTTGAGCAATGGAGTGGGCTGGAGGCACCTGGATCTCAGATAGTGCTCTGTTCAAACAATGGCCACTTCAGCACAGCAGTGCAGGAAGCTGGTCCAATTATCTGTCCTCTGCTGGCTCAGTATTTGCCCACCCATATGAACTGTTAGCATCAGAAATGCACATGCTCTTAATCAGAATGCTTACTCTTTAAGTTCAGAAGCTTTTGCGTGCTAATAAATGAACATGTTCCTTCAACAAATGACTCATGTAAAAAGGGATGGATTTATGGATGAGTTTGTGCGAGCTATGTGAAAGTCAAGTGTCATAGAAAAATTAATTACAAACTCCTTGAATATAATGACTGGTCTATTTTCCCCCATAAGTCTTAAGGATAATAATAGCCCATGATGAACAAGGTGTACCCAAAGATAAACAACATTGTTTATGCTGTAACTGGGAGAACATGTAAAAAAACAAAACGAAATCAGCGGGGTTCCTCCCCCCCAGACCTTTGGATTTAATTTTACGTCATATACCAGCCTTTGCCAAGCTGGTATAGCCTGGAGAAGAGGAGGTTAAGGGGTGATATGATAGCCATGTTCAAATATATACCGTATTTTTCGCCCTATAAGACGCACTTCCTGCGTCTTATGGGGCGAATGCAGGCTTTCGCTGAAGCCTGGAGAGCGAGAGCGGTAGGTGCGCACCGACCCCTCTCGCTCTCCAGGCTTCGCGGACCTCTCCCCAAGCAGCGGGAACGCTCGGGAGGGCTCCCCCTGCTTCGGGCGAGTGTCTGCAAGCCTCGCGCACCCGGCAGGAGGTCCCGCCGGGTGCGCGAGGCTTGGGGCGGCAGCGGACTGCTTGCGCGCACCTAGAAGCTTGGGGCGCGTTGAGCTCAGCACGCCCCAAGCTCCTGGTGTAGCGCAGCGATCCACTAGCCCTGGGAGAGCCCGGCGGCTCTCCCAAGCCTAGCGGACTGCTTGCGCGCACCTAGAAGCTTGGGGCGCGTTGAGCTCAGCACGCCCCAAGCTCCTGGTGTAGCGCAGCGATCTGCTAGCCCTGGGAGAGCCCCGCAGCTCTCCTAAGGCTAGCGGACTGCTTGCGCGCACGCAGAAGCTTGGGGCGCGCTGAGCTCAGCACGCCCCAAGCTCCTGGTGTAGCGCAGCGATCCGCTAGCCCTGGGAGAGCCCCACGGCTCTCCCAGGGCTAGCGGACTGCTTGCCGGCACGCAGAAGCTTGGGGCGCGCTGACCTCAGCTCGCCCCAAGCTTCTGGATTAGCGCAGGGGTCCGCTAGCCCTGGGAGAGGCGCCCGGCTCTCCCACGCTAGCGGATACCTTACCGGCACGCAGAAGCTTGGGGCGCGCTGAGCTCCGCACGCCCCAAGCTCCTGGTGTAGCGCAGCGCACCTGGGGGGGAAATAATTTTTTTCCCCTTTATTTCCCCCCCAAAAAACTAGGTGCGTCTTATGGGCCGGTGCGTCTTATGGGGTGAAAAATACGGTAAAAGGATGTCACATAGAGGAGGGAGAAAGGTTGCTTTCTGCTGCTCCAGAGAAGCGGACACGGAGCAATGGATCCAAACTACAAGAAAGAAGATTCCACCTAAACATTAGGAAGAACTTCCTGACAGTAAGAGCTGTTCGACAGTGGAATTTGCTGCCAAGGAGTGTGGTGGAGTCTTCTACTTTGGAGGTCTTTAAGCAGAGGCTTGACAACCATATGTCAGGAGTGCTCTGATGGTGTTTCCTGCTTGGCAGGGGGTTGGACTCGATGGCCCTTGTGGTCTCTTCCAACTCTATGATTCTATGGTGCCTTCCAAATGTTTTGGGTTACAACTCCCACTAGCCCCAGGCAACAGATTGACAACCAGAGTAAAGCAACTTCCATCCATTCTCTTTGTTCATTCATCAGCTTATTTCATAGAATTATAGAATTGCAGAGTTGGAGGGGACCCCGAGGGTCTTCTAGTCCAACCCCCTTGCAATACAGGACCACGCAGCTGTCCCATCCAGGGATCAAACTTGCAACCTTGGCATTCTCAGCACCATGCTTTAACCAGCTGAGCTATTTTATGTCTCTTTCCCACAATGGTGCTCAGTGGCCCACTACGTAGTAACCCTAAGAATTAAACAAAGCACAACAACAACAACAACAAGAACAACAAGAAGAAGTTTGGATATCCCGCTTTATCACTACCCTTGTAGCCTTATTGGAGTTCACCGATTGGGTCTGCGTTGCTCCGTGACAGGAGGAAGGAAGTCAAAATGACACCGAGTTGGTTCAAAGAAAGAGTTTATTCTGCTCTCCGGATAGCAGAAGGCACCTGCGTGGTGAGTCCACAGCAAGTCCAAAGAAATGACAAGTTTCATGCAGTATATATACCCTCCAGGCACCCTCTCACTCCTCCCCTAGGAGCCCAACCACGTTGGCGTACGTACACAGGTTGACATCACATATGTTCCTGCTCTGGTACTCTCAACCATAAAAGGATCTTCCTTCCTGTACTTCTGACCATAAAAGGATATTCCTGTTCCTACTCCTATCTTGGAGCAAGAGGTCACTACTTCCGAGAACATGCTCTGGCGTTAGTCCGAGACTTGGGTCTCTGCGTCATTTGTGGTCAGGACATAAGATATGTCTGTGTCTGTTCTACTGGTAAAGTCAAGGCCAGTCTTGACGTCAAACTGATAAGGGAGAGAGCTGTGTTCTTGTTTTGCATTTGTTCAACAGCTAAAGTTTATGCATTTTAGCTAAGGAGAAATGGGGATTTTGGTGCAGTTTAGAAACTGCCTGCACAGTCAGTTTTGGGGTTTGGGAAACCCATTCCTTCACCCTAAGGAGTCTCAAAGTGGCTAACATTCCCCTTTCCCTTCCTCCTCCGCAACAAACACTCTGTGAGGTGAGTGAGGCTGAGAGACTGCCTTCAGTGTTCATGGAGATGCAGCCATTACAGTCAAGTCACTCACACACAAAACAAAATGGAGAATGTAATAAGATGCCTCCCATGTGACCACAGTTAACACGAGAGTTACTGGTGAACACACAGTAATGCAAGCCCAAGAGGCTCAGTGGTTTAGACCAGTGTTCCCCAACCTTGGGCCTCCAGCTGTTTTTGGACTACAATTCCCATCATCCTTGACCACTGGTCTTGCTAGCGAGGAATGATGGGAGTTGTATTCCAAAAACAGCTGGAGGCCCAAGGTTGAGGAACACTGGTTTAGACCATAGAGACACCAGCGTCCCTTCATGGTAGCCTTATTTCCCAGCTCTCCCTTGGGTCTCCTCTCTCAATCACCTCCCCGTCTCTCAACTGCAGCCATCTGATTGGTCCCTGTGAGGACAGGGTGCTCGAGTAAGATGGACCATTGGCCTGATTTGGCAAGCTCTTCTCACGTTCTTATGGACTGTATGTGAATGGTGACTGCAACGCCTCGCTTGACAGCAGAAGACAATATATTGGTGGCAGGAGCAAGAAAGAGGTCAGCCGTGATGTAGATGGGACACTCAGGGTCGGCGCCTCAAGGAGAGCCAAGAACAAGCAGCTGTGAAAAAGACAAATGCCCAGGGATCTGAGAGAGAGGAGTACCCAGAACATGCAGGATAACCGAGAACAAAGCATGATGGGAATTTGCTTTTTGAGGTGAGCACTGAGGTGGAAAGCAAAGGAACTTTTTGCTGATGTCTGAGAGCTGCTGTCAATCAAGTTGATCCAAATCTCTTTCCTGAATAAATGCATGCTTAATTTTGAGAGAGAACGCGAAGGCAAGCCTCCCAGAAGAGACCCTTCTTTGCTGCGACTTTTTAGCAGCCTGCCAAAAGCTTAATCACAGCCATGTGCTCTGCTACATATTGCTAGCGGAGCAAGGTGAGGCAGTCATTCTCAAAGGGAAACATGATATCAGCCTGGGAAGTTGAGAGATTAGAATGAATGTTTGTGTACACAGGACCATGGATGGAGGGAGAAATTCTGTTTACTTCAGATTTAAAGGTTAACTTACCCAGTGTTATTTTTCTAGAAAAAGAGGTGCCATAATTTACAATGTTCTCATAATGGCAATGGTGCCCACTTGAGAGGTGCTGGAACTGAGTTCCAGAGAGTTCCGGCTGAAACCCCACCCCCGGACTTACCTAATTTGCACTTCCTGAAAAATAATGCGACCCTAAAGTCATTTTTTTAAAAAAATCTGCACATCTCTGAATCTTGCAATGCAGTTGTTGTTCTCCAGCTAAGCAGTGAGTACAAAAATGTACCAAGTGAGTGGAAGTTGTTTGCAAGAGTGTATGCATTTGGAAAAATTGCATACAAAAACATGTTTATTAGAAGAAATTTGCACTGAGGTGCTGATGAATTTTCATGAGGCATTTTTTTAAAAAAATATCCAATTCCTGTGGAAATCTGGAAGACTGAATTTGATATAGGAAAACAAGGAACTGCGAGAACTGAAATGGGCAGAACCATCCATTCCTACTTCCTTGCGTATTGTTTGATTATTGTTTTGGGACAAAGAAATAAAATCTGACTTTAGTAAAGCACTAGAGGAAATGCTTTGATTAGAACTGTTTGCGAAACATTAGCTCTGGGCTACTCAAACCTCTTTTGAAGTGTTTGCTCATTCTATTAGCACATAGGTACACAAGCCATGTGAATCAGGCTGTGGAGAAGTGAAAAAATTGTGTTTGTGTAGCACACAAAACACACAATAAAAACAAGAACAAAAATCCACAAACCAGTAACCCCCCACCACAAGCATATTTTAAAGGCATGGTAATCAGCCAAAGAAACAACAAAAGAAACAATTTTGCCTGGCGCCTAAAGGTGTAAAATGAAATCTTACCCATCACTTGGGAAAACAGGCAAGCTAATGCCAGTGTACTGGAAGAAGCAAAGATCATCAGTGTTGAAGTAGTTATTCTTCAACATCAACTTCGTTGGATTGGTCATGTTGTTCGGATGCCTGATGATCACCTTCTGAAGTAACTACGCTGGTACCTTGGGTTACAGACCCTTCAGGTTACAGAGGCTTCAAGTTACAGACTCTGCTAACCCGGAAATAGTACCTCAGGTTAAGAACTTTGCTTCAGGATGAGAACAGAAATCGTACGGCAGTGGCACGGTGGCAGCGAGAGGCCCCATTAGCTAAAGTGGTACCTCAGGTGAAGAACAGTTTCAGGTTAAGAACGGACCTCCAGAACGAATTAAGTTCTTAACCCGAGGTACCACTGTACTCTATTCTGAACTTGAAAATGGAAAGTGTAATGCTGATAAAAGGAATTTATGTAGTGTCAAAGCATAATAGGAAAAAAAACCATTCTTCATGATGCCGGAGCAAATCTTAGCCTCACTTATCATTATTGCTGTCAGATGGCAGATCCCCCTACACATTTAAACACATCTCATGCACATTTAAAGCACATTGCTTCCCCCCTAGAATCCTGGGAACTGTAGTTTGTGAAGGGTGCTGGTAGTTGTAGCTCTATGATAGGAAACCGCAGTCCCAGAGTTCTTGAGGGAGGGTGTTGGATGTGCTCTAAATGTATCTGCCCAGAGAAAATCCAGCAGAGGTAGGATATGGTGATGAAGATGTGAGTCCATCCGTGTAAGAACTGAACCACAGTACACAAAAATGCACCGGGGCCCCACATTGTTGAATTCTCATTCTAGATGCAGTAGACCTTACTGCACATGCACAAATACATTTTGCACCATGTGCTGTGATGATGATAATAATCATAATTTTAATATATATACCCCACCCACCTGGCTGGGTTTCCCCAGCCACTCTGGGCGGCTTACAGATGTCAATGCAACATGCATGCATATACTGTTGGCATCTACCCAAGGAAATGGGGGCAAGTGGCAGGCCCCCAGCTGGCTCCAGCCCACTGGCTGGTGTGCCGGGAGAACTCCAGTCCTTGGTGCAGCATAAATCTGCGGCCCAGGCTTCGGAAGACTGAGCGCGCTATTCATTTTTTTAAAAAATATTTTTTATTGCTTTTTTCCAGATAAAGATATACGTTCAATTTACAAAGAAACATCAACAACAGAGAAAGAAAAGAAAAAAAGAAAATATAGATCATTTCAAAACTTATTTCAGTTTCCTATCGGACTTCCCCACATCCCCCTCACAGTGCATTCTTAACAATAAAGATATCAGCAAATTATAACCTTGTTTCATGCGTTTCATTTATACTTTCAAAAACTTACGTTTTAGTTTAAATTACTTATTTTCAATTTAGTCTAGAGAAACAAATGAAATATCATTTTCAACATTTAAACATTGGTTCTTTCATTAATTATTATTTAATTTCATATGTCCTCCACTCTCTTTGCTGGTGCTAATCTTTCCAAATCGTGCAAATTCTTATAGTTCATATAATTTATAAAACTTTTGCAAATAGTCCTTAAATTTTTTCCAGTCCTCCTCCATCGCTTCTTCCCCCAAGTCTCGGATCCTGGCAGTCATCTCGGCTAATTCCATGTAGTCCATCAGCTGCGTTTGCCACTCTTCCAGTGTTGGCAAATCTTGAGTCTTCCAGTATTTGGCAATAAGTATCCTTGCTGCTGTAGTTGCATACATAAAAAACGTTCTATCCTTCTTTAACACCTTTTGGCCGACAATGCCCAATAGGAAGGCCTCTGGTTTCTTAGGGAAGGTGTACTTAAACACCTTTTTTAACTCATTATATATCATTTCCCAGAAGGCCTTCACTTTAGGGCACGTCCACCATAGGTGAAAGAATGTCCCTTCAGCCTCTTTACACTTCCAACATCTATTGTCAGTCAAATGGTATATCTTTGCTAGTTTGACTGGGGTCATGTACCACCTGTATATCATTTTCATAATGTTTTCTTTCAGGGCATTACATGCCGTAAATTTCATACCGGTGGTCCATAACCTTTCCCAGTCTTCAAACATGATGTTGTACCCAATATCTTGGGCCCACTTTATCATGGCCGATTTAACTGTCTCATCCTGGGTGTTCCATTTAAGCAGCAAGTTATACATTCTTGATAATAACTTAGTCTTTGGTTCTAACAATTCTGTCTCTAGTTTCGATTTTTCCACCTGGAAGCCTGTTTTTTTTTAATCCATCTTAAATACCTCTTGAATCTGGGCATAATGAAACCAGTCTTGCACCTTGTCCTTTAGTTTTTCGTAACTCTGTAACCTCCAGTTATCTCCAATTTTTTCTATTATTTCCCCATATGTCGGCCAACCGACCTCCATATTGGGTCTTTTCCGCGCCTTGGCCTCCACTGGTGATAGCCACCTCGGGGTCTTACTTTCTAGCAAGTCCTTATATTTTGTCCAGACTATAAAGATTGCTTTTCTGACAATATGGTTTTTAAACATTTTATGTGTTTTTACCTTGTTGTACCACAAATACGCATGCCATCCTAAAGAGTTGTTAAACCCTTCCAGATCTAGGACATCAGTGTTCTTAAGCAAGAACCAATCTTTCATCCAGCAGAAGGCTGCAGCTTCATAATATAACCTTAAGTCTGGCAGGGCAAACCCCCCTCTTTCTTTTGCATCAGTTAGTATTTTAAACTTTATTCGGGGCTTTTTGCCCTGCCAAACAAACTTTGAGATATCCTTCTGCCACTTTCCAAAACATTCCACTCTGTCCACGATCTGTAAGGTTTGAAACAAAAATAACATCTTTGGCAAAACATTCATTTTTATAGCTGCTATTCGGCCCAACAAGGAAAGTTTCAATCTTGACCAAATTTCTAAATCTTTTTTCACTTCTGTCCAACATTTTTCATAGTTATCTTTAAATAAATTCAAATTTTTTGAAGACAAGTTTACCCCCAGGTATTTCACTTTTTTCACCACATTTAACTCTGTTTCCCTCTGAAACCCATCTGTTTCTAAAGGTGTCAAATTTTTACCCAATACCTTAGTTTTTTGTTTATTCAACTTGAATCCCGCCACCCGACCAAACTCCTGAATCAGTTCAAGGACTCTTTTTGTACTAGATTCTGGCTCCTGTAATGTCAAAACCAAATCATCTGCAAAGGCTTTCAGTTTATATTGTTTCGCTCCGACCTGTACTCCTTGTACCTGCCGGTCCTTCCTGATCATATTCAAGAGCACCTCCAGGACCGAAATAAATAATAAGGGGGAGAGAGGGCACCCTTGACGTGTCCCTTTTTCAATTTGAAACTCTTCTGTCACCACATTGTTCACTATCAACTTAGCTTTCTGTTCTGAATAGATTGCCTCTAAACCATTTGCAAACCCCCGTCCCACTCCCATCCCTTCCAAGTTCTTCTTCATAAACTTCCAGGAAATATTGTCAAAGGCCTTCTCCGCATCTATAAAGATTAACACTGCTTTAGTGTTAATATTAGTTTGCAAGAATTCCAAAATATCAATGATGTTCCTGGTATTGTCAGACAAATGTCTACCCGGGAGAAAGCCTGCCTGGTCCTTATGAATTACTTCATTCAATACCTTTTTAAATCTATTTGCCAAAATGTCTGCAAATATTTTGTAATCCACATTAAGGAGTGAGATGGGACGGTAGTTCTTTAGTTGAGTCTTTTCAGTTTCCACTTTGGGTATCAATGTAATGAAAGCTTCTTTCCACGTTTCTGGTGCTCTCCCTCCGTCCATAATCTGGTTACAAACCTCCATTAATGGTTGTGTCAAATAGTCTTTTAATGTCTTATAATATTTGGAAGTAAGTCCATCTGGGCCTGGAGATTTGCCCAGCTGCATATTCTGAACGGCAGCCTCAATTTCCTGTTGTGTTATTCTGTGATTCAAGATTGATCTCTTTTCCTGAGAAAGTTCTGGTAGGCCATTAACTTTCAAAAATTGGTCCATCTCAAACGCTTCCTCGGGCCCTTGCGTATACAGTTTTTAAAAATATTTCTGGAAACACTTTCTAATTTCACCTGGTTTCTGGATGTTTTTCCCTTCGACCTCAAGATTGGTTACATAGTTCAATTTTTGTCTTTTCTTCAACTGCCATGCTAGCAGTTTTCCACATTTATTCGCTGATTCAAAAGATCTTTGTTTCATTTGTTTAATTTTCCATTCCACTTCTTGGTTTACCAATTTCATATATTGTGTTTGGTGGAATTTAATTTCTCTCAAAGTCTCTTTTGATTTTGGATTTAATCTCAATTTTTTCTCTCCATCTTTTATCTTCTCTAATATCTTGTCCTTTTTCCCATTCCAGAGTTTTTTCTTGACCGTATTCTGTTGTATCAGAAAACCTCTCATTACTGCTTTGCTTGCGTCCCAGATTGTTCTCTTTTCCACCGAGGTGTTCAAGTTAATCTCAAAATAGTCCTTTAAAGCTTTTTGGCCCTTCTTAACAATCTCTTGATCTCTTAACAGGTTGTCATTCATTCTCCATCTGAAGGAACCAGCTGGAGTAAGTCTTAATTCCATTTTCAGAGCATTATGGTCGGAGCAAGTCTTTGGGCAGATTTCCACTCTTACCATCTTAGGTGCCAGCCCTCTAGTTACCCAAATCTGGTCGATTCTTGTCCATGACAGGTGGGCCTCAGAGAAGAATGTTCCCTCCTTACCTAGGGGGTTCCTTGTCCTCCAAGTGTCAATCAAATCCATATTGTCAGTCAGTTCGAAAAAGGTTTTAGGTAGTCTGCCGTCCTTAGTCAAATTTTGGTTCTGGGACTTGTCCATTAGGGTAGAGACCACCCCATTCATATCTCCCATCATGATGATGTTAGTATAGTCCAGATAGTCGAGCAATGTCTCATGCAGTTTCTTGTAAAATTCCGATTTCCCCTCATTTGGTGCATAAATTCCTAATATCAAAACTTTTTCTCCTTGAATTTGTGTTTCAATTGCCAAAATTCGTCCATGTTCATCTTTAAACAAAAGTTTTGGTGACAAATTCTCCTTTGCATAGATCACCACGCCTCTTTTCTTGACTCTGTCTGATGAAATAAATTCTTGGCCCAATCTTTTATTAATTAAAACTTTCCTTTGGAGTCTTGTCACGTGTGTTTCCTGCAGGCAAATTATATCCAAATGTTCTTTTTTCAAAATATGAAAGATCCTTCTCCTTTTCTCCGGGGAATTTGCGCCATTAATATTCCAACTATATAGCTGCAGAGACATCCTTGATCGATCTGTTGTTACTCTATAATGGGGTGTCCTCTTTTTCCTCCGTACCCGAGGCAGTAGGCGATGGTACTACTCCAGGCAGTGGTTGTGGCCAAGGAGCCGCTATCCCCTTCTGTAGATCCTCTCCGTGGTCGTGCAGGAACTTCTGGCAGTCTTCTTGTGTTTTGATTTTAATTTTCTTTCCTTTGTATGTAAAAGATAACACTTGAGGGAACTCCCACCTGTAAGGTATCCCGTTGCCTCTCAATAGTCTCGCTAGATCCGTATACACAGCTCTGAGGTCCAAAAGTTGTTTTGGTATATCCTTGTAAATTTCCACTCTCTTGTTTTGGAACTCAAGTGATTTCTTAAAATGTAGGTCCAATATCTTGTCTCTCTCCTGTTTAGATCTCAAAATGATCAAACAGTCCCTGGGTCTGTCCTTCCTTGTCACTCTTCCCAATCTAAATGCAGTTGTTATTTTAAAATCTTGATCAACTTTTATACCCCAGAATTTGGAGAACTCCTCTGTCAAATAGCCAATCAAATCTTCTTTCTCAAGTTCTGGGATAAGGCGGAGTCTCAAATTATTTTCCCGATTTCTCAATTCGACCATAGACAGATAGGCTTGCTGGTCACTAATATGTTTATAGAGTGGCCTTACTTCTCCTTTTATTTCCTCAATTTTTTTATTTGCTTGATCAGCTTTCAAATTGGCAGCTTCAGCCAGTTTCCGATTCTCAGATGCTGTGTCTTTAAGATTTCCAATTGCTTGTGAATGTTGTGTCACTTGTTCAGTAAGTTTTATAATGGAGGATGTGGCTAAATCTATTTTTGCCGTCTGTTCGTCCACTTTCTTATTTAAAATTGCAAATTGATCTAGCATCTCTTTTAATATAGTAGACTCAGTTCCTCCTGCAGCCATATCCTCTGTTGTAGTCTGACCAGCTTCGTCTAACACAGCGGGAACAGATGATCTGCGTGGTTGAGTTGTCAAAGTTGTTTGCACAAATTGTCCTTTCCCAGCTTTCGCTTTTGCAGCCCTTGTTTTCGGTGGGCCACTCATTCCACACCTGTCTATGGCTCAAGGTCAAATTGTCAGCCTTCCCATGGGAAAGGCAGTCCCACAGTTACCAAAGAAAACCACAGAGAGTCAAAATAAAGTTTGTTCCCAGGCACTTGTAAATCCAAAACTCCACTAGAGGGAGTATTGTTGCAATTCAGGAAAGAAAAAAAGAAATTTATCCGCCATTAAAGTCCCTGCAGTCCCTAAAAGTTTAACAACAGTCCTTTTTAAAAGAAAGGAAGAAATAAACTTTTTTCCTCCTCTTTAAAACTTACAGAGCGTTCACAAGTTGCCACAAAGTCTCTCCAAAAGGTGCCTGCTACAGTTCTTTAAAAGTATCCTTCATAAGCGCCCAAATGTATCAAATTCCACTTTAGATACAGTTCCCGCAGCGACGGTTCTTTTTCACCCTGCCAGCCCGATACTTGGTATTTTTAGTTTGTAATCCAACAATGAGGAGAAAGTTCCCAGTTTAAATCAGTACCGTAAAAGATAAAGAAAGACTTGCCTTTACCCTTTCAGTTGTCAATTCCGTTTACGCACGATGGTTCCAGTTCTTAAATCCCTTTAAAATCGCTTCCAGCTGTCAGTTCTTTGTCTTTGATCTTTAAGCAGTGCGAAGAGAAGGACTTCCTTTTTTCGTCCCTCGCTTTCAGCCAAATTTCAGAATTTGTAATCCAAGAGAAAGTAATCCTTACTCACGAGTAGGTGGTTTTATAATCCAATTCAAAGGAAGAAAGGTCAGCGCTCATCGGCAGCAGCCGCACGGCTTCACTCCAGCAGAAAGAGCGATGAACTCACAGCACCGCTTCCCCTCCACACTTCCGGAGCCCCTTACGGGGTCCCTTCTTCGTTTCGGGGGTCGCTCCAGGTGCCCGCCGAGTCCCACGGCCACGAGCTCGCTCTGCTCGTGGTTTTTCTTGATGGATCATCGCTGTGCCGTAGCGCACGATCCTTTTCTGCGTAGCCCCTCTTCAGAAGCTGAAGAGGACCGCCATTGCCGTTTCGCGCCGCCCCCGGAAGTCCCGGAAGACTGAGCGCGCTATTCAGCAGAGAAAACGCTGCGCAAACAGAAGTGGCACGAGAGGCTGTGTGAGCATATTGACAAGCAGGTTTATTCAGCGTAGATCAGGACAAAAGGAAAACATGTCTGATCTCCTTCGTGTCCAAAGCAAAAACAGCAAACTATACACAAACGGATGTTCCCAGCAAGCTGTGCTGGAATGTAAACAGACATGTGACATGCAACAATTCCACACGTCTGTCTCTCAAGGTGGAATGGAATTCTCAACATATACACCCTTGGCACCAATGAGGTAAGGTGAAAACCCCACTCTTTGCCCCATAAAAAGTGAGTGAAAATTGGTATCACAGGAGAGGAGAATGTGTTGATTTCTGCACTGCAGGGAGTTGGACCAGATTATCTTTTGGGTCCCTTTCAACTTTGCAATGCTATGTTTCTATTTATCTGCTGAGTGCAGAAAATTACGCAGCTCACCGTCTGAGACCAATGAGTGCGCAGGTCTAAACAGTCTCGGTTTGGAAGCAGCCTTACTCTTCAGTCCTGACTACTTGGGTTGTCCGACAGCTCATCAGACTACAGGTGATACTGGTACTGGAAACTAGATTTCCCAGAAGGCAATAGGATAAGACACCTGCACGCAGCACCAGCAGGACGCAGGCTCCAACGTTAATAATAATAATAATAATAATAATAATAATAATAATAATAATTTATATCCCACCCTCCCCGGCCAAAGGCTAATAATAATTTTTATTTATATCCCACCCTTTCCGGCCAGAGCTGGGCTCGGGGCAGCTAACACCAGTAAAATTACAGTAAAATCATAATAGGGGAAAAAACCCAACCAATTTAAAATACAGGTTAAAATGCAATTGAAAACGCAGCCTCTTTTTAAAAGTAGCCCATAGATCAAAACCATAAGGGGAGGGAAAACATAAGGGTCATACTGAGTCCAAACCAAAGGCCAGGCGGAACAGCTCTGTCTTGCAGGCCCTATGGAAAGATGTCAAGTCCCGCAGGGCCCTATTCTCTTGTGACAGAGTGTTCCACCAAGTCGGGGCCAGTACTGAAAAGGCCCTGGCCCTAGTTGAGACCAATCTAACCACCTTGCAACCTGGGACCTAAAAAATGTTGTCATTTGTGGACCTTAAGGTCCTCCGCGGGGCATACCAGGAGAGGCGGTCCCGTAGGTACGTGGGTCCTAGGCCACATAGGGCTTTAAAGGTCAAAACCAGCACCTTAAACCTGACCCTGTACATCACTGGGAGCCAGTGCAGCTGGAAAAGCACTGGATGATGAACGTTGTGAGTTGGGAGGGAACTCTCTGAAAACAGAACTTTCCCTTCTTATTCTGAAGGTTCTCTGAAAAAGTTTGGAATTACTGAGCCGATTCTGAACCCAGCAGAGGAGTGTTCAGCCATCACTAAGTGGCTTGGTGGGCAATGTCTAAGCCAGCCTGTCACCGTGCAGAGATCAACATCCTGCCTTCTATCCATTTCAAGCTTCGATTTCTTTGTACTTCTACATTATGTAAAAAGAGATTTGTCTGTGATGCAAAAGGAAGAGAGAGGGAGAGGATGGGGGGAGTAAGTTTGAAAGTAAGACACCCCGCCATGAGCTGAAATGTCAAGAAGCTCCAGTGAAATCGGGATGACCTCCATTTTTATGCTGCCAACGGCACAGCATCAATCGAAAGTGAGGAGTCAAAAGGTTCAATGGAGATTTTGTGGAGCAAGACGAGATGCACCTTTCTTCACACTCTGGGTGCTTGTTTGAAGCTCCTAGCGCAATTGGCATTCATTTTGGTGGCCACGGAAGGCCTTACTTTGACACTTCAGCTATATTGAGTGCCTGTATTGTAAACGGTGTAACTTTATGCAGGTTAAAAACAACAACCATTATCCCCTTAACGCCAATGGGGTTTGGCTAACTCTACTGGTGTTAAACGGTTACTTGTTTATTTATTTTAATAAATGCAGCAGAATACAGTGGTGCCCCGCAAGACGAATGCCTCGCAAGACGGAAAACTCGCTAGACGAAAGAGTTTTCCGTTTTGGAGGTGCTTCGCAAAACGAATCTCCTATGGGCTTGCTTCGCAAGATGACAATGTCTTGCGAGTTTCTGCTGGTTTTTTCCCCTCCCCCCTTTTTCTAAGCCGCTAAGCCACTTATCAGCTGATCCGATCAGCAGATAAGCCGCTAAAAGCCGCTAATAGCGCTAATCCGCTAATCCGTCAATGGGCTTGCTTCGCAAGACAAAAAATCCGCTAGACGAAGAGAATCACAGAATGGATTCTTTTCGTCTTGCGAGGCACCACTGTAAGTCGGAGAGCCTATTAGGTTAGAGTGTTGAAATGTGACCTGAGATCAGGGTTCGAATCCCTACCTGGCCATGAAGCTCACTAGCTGACTTTGGACCACTTGCTGTTTCTCAGGTTCTTGTGAAGACAAAATGGGGGAAGCAGGGAACCATGTCCACCAGCTGGAGCTCGTTGGAGGAAAAGAAGGTATATAAATGTAATAATCGAACAAAACAAAACACACAATGGGCTAAGCTGTAAACGGATCTCAGAAATAATTTTGGGAGAGCAGCAGTTGGAGATATGAACAGAATGCCCTACGCTAAGGTGTCTAGCCCAGATTTCCACACAGGTTATGGTTGGACTCCAACTCCCATTAGCTCCACCTAGCACAGCCAATAGTCAGGGATAATGGGAGCTGTAGTGTTGGAGGCAGAGGAGAATGGTCCATTCAGGTGAAAGGCCTCCAGAATCTTAGCCAGGTCCCACCTACTTTTTTTTACCTATAACCGATCAGTGGGACAGCATCTTAAAAAGCAGAGACATCACCTTGCCAACAAAGGTCCGTATAGTTAAAGCTATGGTTTTCCCAGTAGTGATGTATGGAAGTGAGAGCTGGACCATAAATAAGGCTGATTGCCAAAGAATTGATGCTTTTGAATTCTGGTGCTGGAGGAGACTCTTGAGAGTCCCATGGACTGCAAGAAGATCAAACCTCTCCATTCTGAAGGAAATCAGCCCTGAGTGCTCACTGGAAGGACAGATCCTGAAGCTGAGGCTCCAATACTTTGGCCACCTCATGAGAAGAGAAGACTCCCTGGAACAGATCCTGATGCTGGGAAAGATTGAGGGCACAAGGAGAAGGGGACAACAGAGGACAAGATGGTTGGACAGTGTTCTCAAAGCTACCAGCATGAGTTTGACCAAACTGCAGGAGGCAGTGGAAGACAGGAGTGCCTGGCGTGCTCTGGTCCATGGGGTCACGAAGAGTCGGACACAACTAAACGACTAAACTGTTGGTTTCTGCTCTCTTCACTGTGCAGCGAAGTGCTTGTCACAAGACAATGTTTACATTCCACAGTCAGAGTACTGTTGGGTTTTCCCACGGGAATGGGAAACTGGATGTGACGTACACTGGTTTTCCTGTTTTTCACTTTCTCTCGGTGTTCTTCATTCCGAGGAGAAGGACGGTTGCTTCTCTGCTCCCGCAGAGGCAAGATGCATGTTTGTAATCTCTCAACATTGAAGTGTAAATAAAGCAAGTTAAGCATGTGGCACGTACTGCTCATCATTCCGTTGTGCACAGGACTCTGCAATTACAACATAAACAACAACAATCAGTAGGTGGCTCTGCTTGTCATCATTCTGCCTCCCTCTACTGTAGCTTTCCCTGCCTTCTTCCCAGTGAGTCCCAATAAGCACCAGCCAACATTGGCAGGGGTTTCTCCCAGGCCTGCCTGGAGATGTTGGGGATTGAACTTGGGACTTCTTGCATGCAAAGCCAGCGAGCTACATCCCTTCCAAATTTCAGTGGAGGAAAGAAATGGCACAAATGAACACTTAATGAGCTGCTGCAGACAATAAAAAAAGAAGTGGGATATAAATGCTTTGGACAGAAATAAAACCACCGGGTTTCTGAAGGAAGTCAAAAGAGATTCCACATGGAGATGCTTCACAGCTCCAACTTGGCTCCTTGGTATGGTTTTTGAGCATCAAACTTCAGGCGGGTTAGAGTTCAGTCTTCCTGCTTCTTGCCCTTGTCAAAGCAGGATGAAGAGCGGCTTGAATGACCTCCCTGTTCTTTCAAGCCAGGATGAATTTAGCCTATGGGCGAACTGCTTGAAGATTAATGATGCTTACAGCTTTGCCTCTTGCCCCGGGGCAGTTGGCATTCAAAAAGGGCTTGCTCCCATAGGATGAGGAAGGATAGCTTCAAAGAATTGGAGAATTCTATCATGTTGGAAAGGAACAAATGCCATTGAGCAACTTGCTGAAGAGAGTGCATAAGGAGCGGCCTGATGCAGTTGGATTAATAGTCAATCAAGCCCAGCGTTGTCTACCTGGATTGCTAATGAATCTCAGGGGCTTTCTGGTGTGGTGTCCCTTGTGGTCTTAGCCAGCAAGAAATCAAGTTTTCAGCCATATACATAAAAGAGCCAGAGTAATTGTTAGTTCTCCTACTGCAGAACTGGGAATCCTTGTGTTGATGCAATGTTTACTTAGCACTGCATTGGTTACAAGCCAACACAACAAATAGTCAGCTATTATTATTCAGTAGTAGAAGGTTCAATCCCTGGCATCTCCAGGTAAGGATGAGAAGGTCTCCTATCTGAAATCCTGGAGAGCCTCTACCAGTCAGTGCAGATCATGCTAAGCTGATGGACCATGGGCCAGTGTAAGGCAGCTTCCTATTGTGCTAACTCACGGCCGAAAGATGTGATGAGGTACAATATCTTAGATGGCTTTAAAATGGGTGAGACAAATTGATAAGAACCTCTGGTGGGGGACATGCTGTGTTCCTTCTAGGGTAGTTTGTCCACCTTTGATCACCACCTTGCACTTATCTCTCACCTGTGGCTCCTAGAAGCTGTCTGCATGCGACAGCAGCCACACCTTGGGAATGACTTCAACTGGCCAGCTAAATCAGGTGATGGTTGTCCATCAGTCTCAAACGCTCAGTAAGTTAGGGGCATCCTCTGCATGGGAAGACAGGGTCTGGTGGATCGAATGAACAAGACCAGTAGTGGGTCCAACCATCAAGAAGGTGGTTTGTGCACATGCTGTAGTAGAGGGAAGTGAGGGGCAGATGAGGCTCGTCAACCTGGGAAGGTACCCCACCTAGGAGAAGAAAAACCTCTGGTCCTAAACCTTCACTGCCTTGCATGACATCTTCAGGAGAAGAAAAGGCAAAGAAATTGAGAGTGGAGGCCCTAAGACAGCTGGATGATGCCTTGTATGCACCCTTCCGGCAACTCCTGGAGCCAAGCTGGTGCCAAACATATTGCTCTGTTTTCCTTCAGACCACATCAGCGAGGCTGAGGTGTGTGTGTGTCTTGTTATCTGAGCCACCCAGGACCTCCACACATGCTGCCCAGGCTTGCGCCCTGGGGAGTTGACTTTGGTGTTGCTGATGCAGCAGTTTAACCAGAGGCACACTCTGTTGAGATGGATGGATGCCACCAATCTAGGTCAGTCTGTTGAGATGGACGGATGCCACCAATCTAGGCCTCTGGTTTCATCCAGCAGGGCTCTCCTTTGTGTTCCTAGCTGCATTTCTTTTAATCGTCACTGTGCTGCCTAATATAATTTCTCTTTGGTCATATGTTATGGAACATCAGAAACTGGATATATTGAGATTTTACATGCATGCGCTTTAAAATTAAGGCGAGTGCTAGTTCTGAGTTTTGCAAGCTGCTCCCTATTGGGTTTTCACATTGCTCCAAAGGAAAAGGTTAAGCAAAAGTGGCCCTCGAGGGAGAAGCACGGCTTGTACTGCTTTAAGGCACTTTTCATTAGAAAGGCAAACGAATGAACAAACACCTGAAGGCATGCTTGGAAATTTTTTAACAGAACACTTGACCTTCTGCCCCTGGTGTTTCAGGATGAAAACTTTGAGAGCAGCCGTAGTTAAGATCCAGTTTTCTTACTTTAAATGAAGTCAAGGAAAGTTTTTGAAAAAGTATTCCCTCTATGGTGAGAAACGCATAGAGACTTTTGAGGCTCTCCCTTAAAAAACTTTATTTGGTGATATCTTCCCCTTTATTACTAAAAAAAAGGGGGAGGAAAAGAAGCTGAAATTAAAGAGGATTTTAGGAAACATGGTCACTTCTTTCAAATTCAGACTAGATGGATTATTAATTCAGGAATTAGTTTACATTTTAAGACAGCTTGGAGCCGGTCTACTGGAAGGATGACCTTATCTGTAGTCCTTGCTGGGAAGCTGACTCAGAAACTCCAGGGGTGCAGAATGCTGCGGCGAAACTCCTTACGGGGTTCTTGCTGTGGGATCACATTCATCCAGTGCTTTACTAGCTGCACTGGATCCCGGTGGAGTACAGGGTCAGGTTTAAGGTGCTGGTTTTGACATTTAAAGCCCTATGCAGCCTAGGACCCTCGTACCTATGGGACCGCCACTCCTGGTATGCCCCGCGGAGGACATTAAGGTCCATAAATAACAACACTTTGGAAGTCCCGAGCCCCAAGGAGGTTAGATTGGCCTCAACCAGGGCCAGGGCCTTTTCAGCCCCGGCTTGGTGGAACGCCCTACCGCAGGAAATCAGGGCCCTGCGGGATTTGACATCTTTCCTCAGGGTTTGCAGGGCAGAGCTGTTCCACCTGGCCTTTGGGCTGGACTCAGTCTAACCCCCCTCCTTTTTTTTTTTTTTGATGGAACCCCTTATATGGGATTTGTATACAAATTTCCCCTCGGCTCTTTTTTGCTGGCCCATGTAGGACCAACATGGATAGCTGGCCCCGGTGAATATTTGACATTTTCTCCCCTTATGGCTTTGATCTAAGGGGTACCACTAAAACAAGGCTGCATTTTAAGCTGCATGTTAAACTGTATTCTAACTTATATTTTAATCAACTGTTGTTGTTTTTGTTGTTGGTTTGTTTTTAATGATTTTACTGTATTTATATTCAGTGTTAGAAGCCCTGAGCTTGGTCTTGGCTGGGGAGCGCGGGGTATAAATAAAAAAATATTATTATTATTATTATTATTATTATTATTATTATTATTATTATTATTATTATTAGAACTATAGTCCAAAAACAGCTGAATACCCAAGTATGGGAATCCATGCATCTATCTGTGGAGACATCATTCCTTGCTTGCTGATACATCTCTTGGGGATGGATGGTGTGATTTTGGCATAGACAGTTGGGGAATAGTATGTTAGTAGTGAATAGATAGGGTAGGACGGGTTCTGTGAAGATCTACTTTCTGTTGTCTGTTTCAACCTTACACCCAGTTTCATCTGGCAATTCCAAGATTTGGCATCATATTTATTAATTTTATACCACTCTCTCACTGCCTAACAGCTCTCAGTAAATCTTTCTCCTTCCACCAGTCCTGAGTAAAATCTGAAGCTGCTCTCAATTGAGTTCTGGCACTGAAATGACTGTGACTGTTAGGGGGCAAATAAAACCTTGTTATGCCTTGTACTTTTCTCTCCCCCCCTTTTTTTGCTTTTCTTTAAAATAAATAAAAAGAAACACTGCAGAGGAAAAGGTTGCATCCTGTAAATTGATCAAAACCCTTGGTGATGCTTTCACCTTAGATACTGGGAAGCTGTAGAACAATAATTCGAGTAGGATTATCTGGCAGCACTACACTGAGCGAGATCAAATTAAAATTGATCCTGAGAGTTGCATGCCCTTCTCCAGCAGAATAATTCAAGGTAATGCGGTTATGCCTCCAGAGCTGGAAGCAGGGGAAAATATATACGCAAAATTCTTGGTGTTTGTGTATCCCTTTGATTTCTGCTATTTCCCCCAAAGCAACCAGGCAGGGCCAGCCCTACCATGAGGCAGAATGAGGCAAGTGCCTCAGGTGACTGATGCTGAGGAACAAGGGGAGGACAGAGCTATTTGTGCCATGCCCTATGACCCCTAAGCTGGCCCGTGCCCTCAGGTAAAGTGGCAGGTACTGTTCTGCTGCCAGTGCTGAAGTAAGATTAAGTTGCCAGTCTGCTTGGCTTTTGTACATGGAATGAGGAGAGGAGCAATGTTGCCCTTTGCTCTCTGGTCCACTCTGTTACCAGCCAATGTTTCTGCCCCAGTACCTAAACTCCAAGCAAGACCAAGCATTCATTTATTTAGAAGCATGTTCATGTTAGGATATTTCCGTTCCACCTTAAAAGGGAGCAGGCTTTGTGAGTCACAGAGTCTGTGTATTTCCTGTTCACAGGATGTTTCTGTTGTGTCTATGCTTTCGTTTCTCTCTCTGTGCCTGAGACACCGAAGCAGGCAGTCATGTTTTCTTTGTTCTGACCAACGCTGAATAAAATTGTAAATAATGCTCTCCTACGTGCATCTTTCGCTGTGCATTAACTGCTGATAGAGCGTGCAAGAGCTCTGGAATGTGGGAAGCTATTTCTGGGGCTCGTGTCGCTAATTGAATGATACTGCGTGTCTACGGGAGATCGATGGATCGTCCGGAATCGACGTTGGGCATTGATGGATGATGTCTCCCTGGCAGTATCCCAATAGTTCATATTGCTTTATATTGTTACACGCCACTCCGAATCTCTGTCAAGTGGTAGTAGTAGTAGTAGTAATACTAATATTATTAATAATAAATGTCATTATTTGTATCCTGCCCATCTGATCGGGTTGCTCCAGCCACTCTGGGCAGCTTCCAGCATATATAAAACATATTCCAGGGGGTTCCAGGTATTCACTCAAGAATTTGTGTTTCTGTTGGGAAATCAAGGCGCAGCGGAGACTAGCGTATTTAAGAAAGATGGTTTATTTTACACGTATTTGCACCTATAGCCTTCAGTGATGGCAGTGCAGAATATTACACCCCGAGTATGTCCCTTGTTGTTCTTCTTCTCATAGCTTCAGCAAGCTGGGGTACATAGCAGCAGCCAGTCATGGCCCCTGGTTTCTCAGTGCAGCCTCCTCCAGCCAGTATAAAGCTCTGCCTATGTTATGTACTGATTCAAAAGGCAGCAGTCTGATTGGTCCTAGAACAATAGGATTCAGAATGCAGCAGTCTGATTGGTCCTAGAACAATAGGGTCCAGAATGCAGCAGTCTGATTGGTCCACAGGAGCCACCCAATCCAGCTCCAGGTGGAAGTGAATCTGCAGCCTGATTGGCCTACAGGTGAATCCCAGAATTAGCCAATCACGTGGGGGCCATTGTGTAAATAATGTATATAAAGCAGACATTCTGTGGGAACGTCCATTCCTCCTCAACACTATGAAGTGAATAAAGAGCATGAAATCCACTCTTGACTCCGAGTATATTTCTTCTTCTTCTTCTTCTTCTTCTTCTTCTTCTTCTTCTTCTTCTTCTTCTTCTTCTTCCCAGAAGCCTTTGCAGAAAGCATCTCCTACCTCCAGTGGCGTAGCGTGGGTTGTCAGCACCCGGGGCAAGGCAAGTAATTTGCGCCCCCTAACCCGCATGCCTGGCACCCCCCCTCCACAGTGGGCGGCGACCCGGCAGCTTGGATCAGATTCGCACAGCCAGCACTGCAGTGAGAGAGAGTGAGTGAGCCAGGTAGGGGCAGAGAGCTGCGAGTGCGAGCGCGCCCCCCCCAGATGTTGCGCCCGGTGTGGCCGCCCCCCCTGCACCCCCACGCTACGCCACTGCCTACCTCTGTCACCCTCCATCTCAGAAAGGACTTTTTCTCTTGTGACATCACACCCACTGTAATCCTAGCCGTCTCTTGTCTGATGCTGAATGTCTCACTTTTCCTCAGGGTAACGACTCTGTCATCACCTGTCTTTGTTCTTTGATGGCACCTCTCTAAGCCAAGCTCATGAAGAAGCAGCCTTGTCTGAAAACCCCAGATGTCAGCCTAGATAGCTCAGTTGGTTAGAGCATGCTGCTGATAACGGCCAGGTTGCAGGTTCAATCCCTGCGTGGGACAGCTGCATATTCCTGCATTGCATAGGGTTGGAGTAGATCAGGGGCCTGCAAGCTTACCAAGTGATGGGCCAGTTGATGCTCTATCCATCGGAGGATGGGCCGGAGCATGTGCGCATGTGTACTCTTCCGGGTCGGAGGAGTGCCCGTGCGCATGCGCACATGCTATTTCTGGCGCTCCTCTGACCTGGAAGTGCGCTGGAAATAGCATGTATGCATGCACATGGGCAGTTCTCCATCCTGCATGCATGCACACATACTATTTCCGGTGCACATCCAGGTCGGAGGAGCGCCCATGCACATGCGCACAGGTGCCATCAACCCGGAAGTTGGTCCCCGTGCCGCACTGCACCGCGCTGGTAAGAGCAGGCGGCGGGGTGTGTGTGGCAGGGGTCTCCATGGGCTGCATAGACGAGTCCTGTGGGCCACCTTAGGTTGCTGACCCTTAGGTAGATGATCCTTAGAGTCCTTTCCAAATCTACAGTTTTGTGATTCTATGATCTACTAATTGCAGAGATTACAGGGAGATTCTGGCACCCAGGAATTTTAGGCCCCCTGAAGACTCATAACAGTACTGAAGACAAATAACCAACGTGAAGTGCAACGTAACATAATAAAATTACAGCACGATAAAGGCAATAAATCAATGTGAAATCATAAAACAGTGATGCATAAATAATACAATATTCAATCTGACAGTAATATTACTGGTCAGGAATTGCCTGCTTAAGCAAATTCACTTTAAGCATGCAGCGAAATGATAGTACAGTTTGCTCATCCCTAATCTCAGAAAGAAGGCTGCTCCAGAAAGAAAGATGCCATTACAGTGGTACCTCGGGTTAAGAACTTAATTCATTCCGGAGGTCCGTTCTTAACCTGAAACTGTTCTTAACTTGAAGCACCACTTTAGCTAATGGGGCCTCCTGCTGCTGCCGCGATGCCGGAGCACAATTTCTGTTCTCATCCTGAAGCAAAGTTCTTAACCCGAGGTACTATTTCTGGGTTAGCAGAGTCTGTAACCTGAAGCGTCTGTAACCTGAAGCGTCTGTAACCCGAGGTACCACTGTACTGTTAAGGACCTCTTCCAAATGTCTACAGGATGGAACTCACTGATCTCAGGGAGTGGGCAGATATATATTTTAGGGCAAAAGTATATGGGAAGCTAATGCAATGATTATGCATCGTTTGTGCCAGCTGTGGGGTGTTGTTGTCGAGGAGTGTTGGGATTTCAGGAGGTGTGTTGGGGAAATTAAGTTTTCACATAAAAAGAACCTGCAGGATCAGGCCAGTGGCCTGTCCAGTCCAGCATCCTGTTCTTGCAGTGGCCAACCAGATGCCTAGAGGAAGCATTCAAGCAAGAACCGGAGTGTAACAGTAATCTCCCCTCCTTGAGTTTCCAGCAACTGGTATTCAGAAGCAGGTGGCGCTGTGGTCTAAACCACTGAGCCTCTTGGGCTTGCTGATCAGAAAGTCGGTGGTTCGAATCCCTGTGACAAAGTGAGCTCCCTTTACTCTGTCCCAGCTCCTGCCAACCTAGCAGTTCGAAAGCACACCAGTGTAAGTAGATAAGTAGGTACCACTGTGTTGGGAAGGTAAACAGTGTTTCTGTGCGCTCTGGTTTCCATCAGTGTTTCCATTGCACCAGAAGTGGTTTAGTCACACTGGCCACACAACCCGGAAAGCTATTTGTGGACAAATGCTGGCTCCCTTGGCCTGAAAGCGAGATGAGCGCCGCAACCACATCGTTGCCTTTGACAAGACTTAACTGTCCAGGGGCCCTTTACCTATTCAGAAGCATACTGACTCTGACCATGGAGGTGGAATGTAGCCATCAGTTGGTCCTGATGGGAATCCCAACTCAATCTGCTCTTTGTAGTAGGAGAGATGTCTCCACTGCTGAAGCTCAAGCTCAGGTGCTTCAAATAAGATTGGGAGGAAGAAAAAGAGAAGCAAGGCAGAGACTCTGTGTCTGTTCGGCTTTCACCATTAATGGACCACAGCTTGACTGTTTTGAGAACTCCACTGGACTGGACTGTGATTCCGGGACCGACCCTAGGATTCAAACCCTGTACCTCCTTCAGTGTGGGGAACCTGGCTTTATGGTTTGACTTTGAACCTTTCTCATTGCGCTGGACCTGAACTGGTATTTGATCTTTGGACTGAGTGACTCTCTAACATTCTCCTTGGGCTGGGGTCAACAGAACTTTAGACTATGCTGCTCCCTGTGCACGCTATCAGGACTTACCCCAGAATATGCCTGGGTTCAGGACAGTGGGTGCTTTAACTCTGTAGCAGGAACACCCCCACCCCAATCATTCTGTTTGTACAAACTTCACACACACTCACATTCACACACTACATACGCCACATTTCTGTTATAAATTCATAGAAAAATCAACCATACATCGGATTTGCACTGTTCCATTTTTATTTTACTCCATATGACAAGGACTATCAAAGGGGGGGTGGCTTGGTTCTGGTCATCCATAATCCCTTCACCATCCCAGCACATCCACAGGAGCCCTGCCCAGTTGCTATGTCAACCCTGATGGTCCTAGACAGAAGACCATCAAGATCACAAAGAACTTGCATATGGGAGTGGATTCAGCATGGACTGAAAGAAAGGACAATGATCAGATCTTCCCTCTGGGGGCAGGAAACTGCCAACTCCCCTTTGTCTCCTGGAAGTGACTCATGGGGGGGTGGGGAAGGAAGAACCAGCCAGGTGACAGGACACTCAGGTTACCACCAACTCCTCCCTCAACCCCTCCTTTCTGTAATGTATGCATGATGTTTCTTGGGGTGGGCTTGACCTAGAGGATGGGAATTTCAAAAGTTTTTATAAGGTCTTGCACACCATCTTTCTGGGTCTTTTCCTCTCTCCTGCAAGTGAGGGGAACACCCTGTTGCAACAGTTCAATAAAGGCCAAGCCTACAGGCTGCTGTTTTGCTCCAAGTTATCCTGGTTGGTGTCTTTGTTTTTGTCCAAGGGAGCCCTCGGATTTTTCCGGTAACAACTCTTTGCTGTTGGTTTCAATTCAGATTGCCTCCTGCACTTGGAATTTGCATTGCAAAACAAGGTCCAATGAATGGAACCTCTTTTGCAAGCCAAATTGCAGGTTTCATGGGTGTGTGTGTGTGGGAGAACTGATCTGGATTTTACACCCAGTCTGGACTGGGGACCCTTGTGCCTGCATTTTTTGGGGGTGGGGGTGGGGGGACTTGAACTCAAGGGCAGAGCAATGCAGTTAAAATCATGCAGTGGTTGGCCTTTAATAAAGATGGAAGAATCTGTCAATTTCAGTTTCTTTTGGATTCTGGTTTCCCCCAGTATAAAGTTCGGTTCTCCACATTTATGCATTGCTTTTAAAAAAGGAATTAGCATATTAGTATGAATTGGTCAAGGGACACAGGTGGCGCTGTGGGTTAAACCACAGAGCCTAGGACTTGCCGATCAGAAGGTCGGCGGTTCGAATCCCTGCAAGGGGTGAGCTCCCGTTGCTCAGTCCCTGCTCCTGCCAACCTAGCAGTTCGAAAGGACGTCAAAGTGCAAGTAGAAAAATAGGTACCACTCTGGCAGGAAGGTAAACGGCGTTTCCGTGCGCTGCTCTGGTTCGCCAGAAGCGGCTTAGTCATGCTGGCCACATGACCCGGAAGCTGTACGCCGGCTCCCTTGGCCAATAAAGCGAGATGCAACCCCAGAGTCGGCCACCCCAGAGTCTGCAACCCCAGAGTCGGCCACAACTGGACCTAATGGTCAGGGGTCCCCTTTACCCTTTATCTTAACTGGAGAAGTGAGGATTTTGAAGCATAGCTGCACTTGTTACAATACAAATAATAATAAAAATTTCTCTCCCAGTCCCTAGCCACTAATATTTAAGAATACTGTCAAGAAGATGAAGACCACAAACAAAAGGCTTTCCTCTGTCTATCTATGCAGGAAAGACATTGTTCCGCAGCTCTATGGGATGCAACGAAGAAAGGTAAATTCTCAATGAACGCCTTGCTGTTGACTTATTGCTGAAAATGGAATCCTCCCAGCTGCACCCCAGTGAGACTTATTCTTAGCAGACAAGCCAAATTTATTCATTCATTTATTTATTTGAGATATGAGCAGCTTCTTTCTTAAAAAGACTAAAAGTGTTGGTGGTGGTGACTGAGGGGCCTGCTTTTCACATCAAGGGAGGCATTCAGAACAGGACTACTGAATGGGATTTGTATGTGAAAGTCCTATTATAGCAACTCCCACAGAAATCTGCTTCCAAGTTTCCCAATTGCTATTGATATGCTCTAGCAGTGCACTCGACTTGGTCAATTTAGATTGGGAGGATTTTAACATGCGAGGTGCTTTGAAGAAAAGGGAGGGGGGGTGAACTAATCTATTGATGGGGAAAGCTTAGAAGGCTTTAACATCTTATTAGGAGGCTGGAAGTCCTCCCATCTCAATCCAGCATGGCACTTCCTTTGAAAGGAACCAGGAGGCAGTGCCAGCGTTATGCACACATTATTTCTGATTGCGCCGCAAAAGTGTTTGGCCTCTTGTTCCTTGAGGCACCTGTGTCAGGAAGAGAAAAAAAAGGAAAGGGAGAAAATGCACTTGCCAAAAGTCACTGGGGTTCGTTCTTCAGCAAATGCCAGTCTCTACTTGCCAAACCCCTCTCCGCCTAAAATTACAGGCACAGTGCGCATATACGGCACACAAATAAAGCACAATGGAATGATGAATCTTACTGGGCGCTGAGTTTTGTTTCGTTGACCCGGGCACTGCTCACACGCTGTTAGAGAAATGTTTGCAAGGGTGAAGGCTAGAAAGAGGTCACTTTTTTGGGGGGGGGGGTAATAAAAGAGAGTGGATTTCTTGGGAAGCCAAACCTTGGCTTCAGTGCCACATGCAGTTTGCGTGCCAAGTTCAAACAGATTCCTTCTCTCCCCCAATGCTTCCTATGTATTTTGCCATTATCTTGCTCCTGTAATCCTTCTGGCAGGAGCTCCAGCTCCATGGCGCTGAGGGCTCTACAGCCTCCTAATGTCCATGGATATGGGGCTCAGCCCCCCCCAATCTTGAGGGGGCTGAGGAGGCCTGGCAGCAATTCACCCCAGGCCGTGTGGTGTCTGCCGGCATGGTGCAGCCTGGTGAGAAGTTTCCCCTGGCCTTGGAGCATCTCCTGTTGCTGCATGGTCTGGTGGAATGTTGCCCTGGCCACGCTGAGTCATGTGATGCAGTGCAGACTGGTGGGATGTTGCCCTGAGCCACATAGCATCAGGAGAGGCCACATGGACCAGCATTGACTGCATGGACCTGGTTGGCGAATGTCATATTAGAAGGAGGCCTTCTCTGTGGCAGCCCCTAAGTTGTGGTGCAGTGGTTAAGAGTGGTAGACTCGTAATCTGGTGAACCGGGTTCGCGTCTCTGTTCCTCCACATGCAGCTGCTGGGTGACCTTGGGCTAATCACACTTCTCTGAAGTCTCTCAGCCCCACTCACCTCACAATGTGTTTGTGGTGGGAGAAAGGGAAAGGAGAATGTTAGCTGCTTTGAGACTCCTTCGGGTAGTGATAAAGCGGGATATCAAATCCAAAGTCGTCGTCGTCGTCTTCTTCTTCTTCTTTGTGACAGAGGTGCATCTAGCAACTTCATTACGCATCATATGCTGAAGATGAATCCCTTTGACCCTTGAGAGAGACGTGTTTAGGAGACACTTTAGTTGTGATTTCCTATGAACATGTTTCTAATGCTGTATTTTACGTAACCCTAACCTGCCCTGGTCACGACTGGGAAATAAAACTAATAATAATAATGCAAAGCTTTCTACCTATTTTGTAACTTCTGATCATTCCTAATATCGGTCAATAAGGGACACAGGTGGCACTGTGGGTTAAACCACAGAGCCTAGGACTTGCCGATCAGAAGGTCGGCGGTTCGAATCCCTGCAACGGGGTGAGCTCCCGTTGCTTGGTCCCTGCTCCTGCCAACCTAGCAGTTCGAAAGGACGTCAAAGTGCAAGTAGAAAAATAGGTACCACTCTGGCAGGAAGGTAAACAGCGTTTTCGTGTGCTGCTCTGGTTTCGCCAGAAGCAGCTTAGTCATGCTGGCCACATGACCCGGGAAAACTGTCTCTGGACAAACGCCGGCTCCCTCGGTCTGAAAGCGAGATGAGCGCCACAACCCCAGAGTTGTCTGTGACTGGACTTAACTGTCAGGGGTCATAGAATCATAGAATCATAGAGTTGGAAGAGACCACAAGGGCCATCGAGTCCAACCCCCTGCCAAGCAGGAAACACCATCAGAGCACTCCTGACATATGGTTGTCAAGCCTCTGCTTAAAGACCTCCAAAGTAGGAGACTCCACCACACTCCTTGGCAGCAAATTCCACTGTCGAACAGCTCTTACTGTCAGGAAGTTCTTCCTAATGTTTAGGTGGAATCTTCTTTCTTGTAGTTTGGATCCATTGCTCCGTGTCCGCTTCTCCGGAGCAGCAGAAAACAACCTTTCTCCCTCCTCTATGTGACATCCTTTTATATATTTGAACATGGCTATCATATCACCCCTTAACCTCCTCTTCTCCAGGCTAAACATGCCCAGCTCCCTTAGCCGTTCCTCATAAGGCATCGTTTCCAGGCCTTTGACCATTTTGGTTGCCCTCCTCTGGACACGTTCCAGTTTGTCAGTGTCCTTCTTGAATTGTGGTGCCCAGAACTGGACACAGTACTCCAGGTGTGGTCTGACCAGAGCAGAATACAGTGGCACTATTACTTCCCTTGATCTAGATGCTATACTCCTATTGATGCAGCCCAGAATTGCATTGGCTTTTTTAGCTGCCGCGTCACACTGTTGGCTCATGTCAAGTTTGTGGTCAACCAAGACTCCTAGATCCTTTTCACATGTACTGCTCTCAAGCCAGGTGTCACCCATCTTGTATTTGTGCCTCTCATTTTTTTTGCCCAAGTGCAATACTTTACATTTCTCCCTGTTAAAATTCATCTTGTTTATTTTTGCCCAGTTCTCTAATCTGTCAAGGTCGTTTTGAAGTGTGATCCTGTCCTCTGGGGTGTTAGCCACCCCTCCCAGTTTGGTGTCATCTTCAAATTTGATCAGGATGCCCTTGAGTCCATCATCCAAGTCGTTGATAAAGATGTTGAATAAGACCGGGCCCAAGACAGAACCCTGTGGCACCCCACTAGTCACTCTTCTCCAGGATGAAGAGGAACCATTGATGAGCACCCTTTGGGTTCGGTCAGTCAGCCAGTTACAAATCCACTGAGTGGTAGCATAGTCAAGACCGCATTTTACCAGCTTCTTTACAAGAATATCATGGGGCACCTTGTCAAATGCCTTGCTGAAATCAAGGTAGGCTACATCCACTGTGTTCCCTTCATCTACCAGGCTTGTAATTCTGTCAAAAAACGAGATCAGGTTAGTCTGACATGACTTATTTTTCAGAAATCCATGCTGACTATTGGTGATCACAGCATTCCTTTCTAGGTGCTCACAGACTGTTTGCTTAATGATCTGCTCCAGAATCTTCCCTGCTATTGATGTCAGACTGACTGGGCGGTAATTATTTGGGTCCTCTCTTTTCCCCTTTTTGAAAATAGGGACAACATTTGCCCTCCTCCAGTCTGCCGGGACTTCGCCTGTTCTCCAGGAATTCTCAAAGATGACTGCCAGTGGTTCTGAGATCACATCTGCCAGTTCTTTTAATACTCTTGGATGCAGTTCATCTGGCCCTGGAGACTTGAATACATCTAAACTAGCCAAATATTCTTGTACTATCTCCTTAGTTATTCTGGGCTGTGTTTCCTTTGCTGAATCATTTGCTCCAAATTCTTCAGGTCGGGCATTGTTTTCTTTATCGGAGAAGACTGAGGCAAAGAAGGCATTGAGTAGTTCAGCCCTTTCTGTGTCCCCTGTTTGCATTTCACCATCTTCTCCTCTGAGTGACCCCACAGTTTCTTTGTTCTTCCTTTTGCTACGAACATACCCATAAAAGCCTTTTTTGTTGCTTTTAACCTCTCTAGCAAGCCTGAGTTCAATCTGTGCTTTAGCTTTTCTGACTTTGTGTCTACATGTGCTGGCTATTTGTTTGAATTCCTCTTTGGTGGTTTCCCCCCTTTTCCATTTTTTGTACACATCCTTTTTTAATCTTAATTCAGTTAAAAGTTCTTTAGATAGCCACCCTGGCTTCTTTAGGCACCTTCCATGTTTCCGTCTCATTGGTATTGCCTGACGTTGTGCTTTTAGTATCTCCCTCTTAACAAACTCCCAGCCATCATGAACTCCCTTTCCTTTTAGTATTGTTGTCCATGGGATCTCACCCAGCACTTCCCTAAGTTTTATGAAGTCGGCTTTCTTAAAGTCAAGAAATTGAGTCCTAGTATGCTTGGCTGCTCCTTTCCGCTGTATAGTAAACTTCAGAAGAGCATGATCACTCGCGCCTAATGATCCTTCCACTTCTACCCCACTAACCAGGTCATCAACATTGGTTAGGACCAGATCTAAAATGGCTGTTCCTCTTGTTGCTTCTCCCACTTTCTGGACAATGAAGTTGTCTGCAAGGCCAGTGAGGAATCTGTTTGACCTTATACTCTTGGCTGAGTTTGACGTCCAACAAATATCCGGGTAATTGAAGTCCCCCATTACTACTATCTCCCTTCCTTTTGCATGCTTGGCCATCTGTTCCAGGAAGGCATCATCTATGTCCTCCGTTTGGCTTGGGGATCTATAGTAAACTCCCACAATGAGGTCTCTGTTATTCTTCTCTCCCTTAATTTTGACCCAAATGCTCTCACTTTGGCTTTGAGGATCTAAATCTTGGATCTCTTCACAGGTATACACATCCCTGACATATAACGCCACTCCTCCTCCTTTCTTGTCTGGTCTGTTTCTCTGAAATAGATTGTATCCCCCCATTATTACATTCCAATCGTGGGACTTATCCCACCAGGTTTCAGTGATGCCTATTATGTCATATTTAGTTTGCTGTACCAAGAGCTCAAGCTCATCTTGTTTATTTCCCATGCTTTGCGCATTAGTGTACAGACATTGAAGTCCATTAATCATTCCCCCGTGTCTCTTATTTAAGGATTTTTTCCTCCCACCACTAGGTCCGTGTGCTGTTTTCTCCATTTGGTCTATGACATTTGGATGATCATCTTCATTAATTGATAGGCTCCTACCTTCAGGAGCACTGTCTCCCTCCCCCACATTAGTCAGTTTAAAGCCCTCCTGATGAGGTTTCTGAGATTTTTGGCAAAAACATTTCTCCCAACCGTTGTGAGGTGCAGCCCATCACTTGCCAAAAGTCCATCTTCAAGAAACTGCAGTCCGTGATCTAAGAATCCAAACCGTTCCTGTTTACACCATTTGCGAAGCCAGCTGTTCACTTCCACTATTTTCCCCTCTCTCCCTGGGCCACGTCGTTCAACTGGGAGGACAGATGAGATGACAATTTGTGCATTTAGTTGCTTCAATTTCCTGCCGAGAGCCTCGTAGTCTCTTTTGATCTTCTGGAGGCTATTGCTTGCAGTGTCATTGGTTCCCACATGAACCAAGAGGAAGGGGTATTTGTCAGTGGGTTTTATGATTCCTTGCAGTCGTTCAGTTACATCTTGGATCTTAGCCCCGGGGAGACAGCACACTTCCCGAGACATCTTGTCAGGCCCACAGATCACTGCTTCTGTTCCCCTCAGTAGGGAATCCCCTATCACCACTACACGCCTCCTCTTGGGTTTGGTCGGGGTTCTTCCGTGAGCTGTCCGTTCCAAGGTCACCTGCACATTCCCTGAGGACTGACTTTGCTGCTCGTCTTCATATACCTGATCGACTGTAATGAGGGAGAGATCCTCAAATGGAGTCTGCTCTTCGTCTTCCATGCTAGGGAAGAGGACCTCAAAGCGATTGTGTATTTCTAAGCAATCAGAGTGAACCCTGGGCCTCCTACTTCTTTGAGTCACGTTTCTCCATATATCTGGCTCCTGTGTTGGTGAACTAGACTCCTTCTCAGGGGAGTCCCCTGTCTCCTCCTTGGTGGAGACGGTGTGCTCTGTTGCTTCCAAGAAGAGCTCCAGCTCTCTAATTCTTTGGAGCGTAGCTACACGTTCCTCCAGTTGCTGGACTTTGTCTTTTAAGAGAGCAATCAACATGCAATTGTTGCAGGTAAAGCTGCCTGCAACCTTTGGCAAGATGGCAAACATTGCGCAGGAATCGCAGGCGACTGCAGCTGTTCCCTCCCCTTCCATCTTGAGATCGTGTCGTTGGGGTTGGCTACAGAGGTCCTCCATCATAAAAAGCTTGAAGACAGGACAAATAACTTCCCCCCCACAAAAAAACACCTAGATCTCCCCCCACAAACGTTTGAGACTAGCTCCCCTAAATCTAAAAGATGGATCTAACTGCGCGTGCCGCTAGGCGCGCGCCGCTGCCCTGCAAACTCTGATAAGCTCCTCCCACAGCTAATCCCCTGCCTCAACAGAAACCCTGCCCCCTCTGACCTTTACACAGGGAAAACAGCTAATGAGCCACAAAGAAACACACACACACAAGAAAACCCTTTTTGCTCCTTCTTCAACTGATGCCCTGCAAACTCTGATAAGCTCCTCCCACAGCTAATCCCCTGCCTCAACAGAAACCCTGCCCCCTCTGACCTTTACACAGGGAAAACAGCTAATGAGCCACAAAGAAACACACACACACAAGAAAACCCTTTTTGCTCCTTCTTCAACTGATGCCCTGCAAACTCTGATAAGCTCCTCCCACAGCTAATCCCCTGCCTCAACAGAAACCCTGCCCCCTCTGACCTTTACACAGGGAAAACAGCTAATGAGCCACAAAGAAACACACACACACAAGAAAACCCTTTTTGCTCCTTCTTCAACTGATGCCCTGCAAACTCTGATAAGCTCCTCCCACAGCTAATCCCCTGCCTCAACAGAAACCCTGCCCCCTCTGACCTTTACACAGGGAAAACAGCTAATGAGCCACAAAGAAACACACACACACAAGAAAACCCTTTTTGCTCCTTCTTCAACTGATGCCCTGCAAACTCTGATAAGCTCCTCCCACAGCTAATCCCCTGCCTCAACAGAAACCCTGCCCCCTCTGACCTTTACACAGGGAAAACAGCTAATGAGCCACAAAGAAACACACACACACAAGAAAACCCTTTTTGCTCCTTCTTCAACTGATGCCCTGCAAACTCCTTTACCTTTACCTTTTTAATATCAGTCAATATCTCAAATTTGCTTGTTTGCTTGTTATCCCAATGGATCAACATGGCTACAACCATTTTATGAATAGATTCCTTGGCCTTGCCCCATGAACTATGAGTGATGACTTCCAATCCACGTGAAAACAAGCAATGGCAACTAAAATCTCACCCCTGGACTTCTCTCCGGGTCTTCTACTCAGCATGGGATATGATCAGGCCAAAGCACTCATTAAACAACATGTAGCAGACATAGAACACCAATTGGATCTAGCCAGGACCCCAACTTTTATTGCCAATGAATCCATCAGGTACTCTGCCTCCCTCGTGGCATATCTAACTAAACTCGAAGTCCCTAAGCATTGGAGGGCCTTTACCCTGGCTCAGTGGCCTCCCCTCAGCTGTCATTGAAGGTTGATATAAGGAGATTGCTTACTCGGAGAGACAATGCCTCTGTGATTCTGGTCAAACAGAAACAATAGAGAGTGTGCTTCTCCAGTGCCTATATTATAGAGACATCAGGTTACAAACACCTTGAGTTACAAACACTTTGGCTTACAGACTCCGCTAACCCAGAAGTAGTACCTCAGGTTAATAACTTTACCTCAGGATGAGAACAGAAATCGTGCGCCAGCAGCGTGGCAGCAGCAGGAGGCCTCATTAGCTAAAGTGGTACCTCAGGTTAAGAACGGTTTCAGGCTGCAGAGCTTTGAAAAATTAAAAAACAGAGTACGAGATTGGCTCCATTATTATCAAATAATGGAGGCATATAACTTGGACAAAAAATTAGGCTTCCAGGTGGAAAAATCAAAATTGGAAACAGAATTGTTAGACCCTAAAGTTAAGAATTTGTCAAGAATGAATAACTTGCTGTTGAAATGGAATACTCAAGATGAAACGGTGAAATCTGCTATGATTAAATGGGCACAAGATGTTGGACATAATATTATGATGGCTGACTGGGAACAGTTATGGACCACTGGTATGAAGTTTACGGCATGTAATGCCTTAAAAGAGAATTTAATGAAAATGATCTACAGGTGGTACATGACACCAGTCAAGCTTGCAAAAATCTACCATCTGCCCGATAACAAATGTTGGAAATGTAATGAAACAGAAGGTACATTCTTTCACCTTTGGTGGACATGCCCAAAGATTAAGGCATTCTGGGAGATGATTTATAATGAAATGAAAAAGGTATTTAAATATACCTCCCTGAAGAAACCACAGGCCTTTCTCCTGGGCATGGTCGGCCAATTGGTGCCAAGGAAAGATAGGACTTTTTTATGTACGCCACAACAGCAGCAAGAATACTTATCGCAAAGTATTGGAAGACACAAGATCTACCCACCAGGGAAGAATGGCAGATGAAGCTGATGGACTACATGGAACTGGCGGAAATGACTGGCAGAATCCGAGACCAGGGAGAAGAGTTGGTGGAAGAAGATTGGAAAAAATTTAAAGTATATTTACAAAAACATTGCAAAATTAATGAATGTTAGAAGGATGCTGGAATGAAGTTATATGGTTTTAGCAGAAATGTAGTAAAGAATTAAGTGAAAGCTGATTGATAATGGGCCAAAATGAAAAAAATTTAAGGTTAGACCGTTAAGATAAATTGTAGAACAAAAATTGAGAAAAATGGAAAGAATTTGCTGAAATAGTTAATTGAACTAGAATACAAAAAAGGGAGGTGTGAGGAGGTCGATGAAACAAGTAAATGAAAGGTAAAGATATGGAATATTGGATGTGTGTTTTAGTGTTTTTGTTTCTTTTTGCTGTATTGTTGTATTGTTTTTTATGTTTTTCTTTTTATGTATTGTAATGTATGTTCTGTTAAATTTTTTATTGTTTTCCTTTTTTCTTTTTTCTGTAATTTTTAAAACTTCTAATAAATATTATTTTTTTAAAAAAGAAAAAAAAAACGGTTTCAGGCTAAGAACGGACCTCTGGAAGGAATTAAGTTTGTAACCCGAGGTCCCACTATATTAGCCTCATCTCCCCACTACTCCATATGCTCCCAGGGTGCACAGGACAATTCTATACCTCCCTGCTGCTTTCAGATACTAACCCTGCTACAACATACAATGTTGTCAGGTTCTGCATAGCAGCGTTCAAAATCCGTCGGTTGATGACCTGTGCAACAATCTAGATTTAATGAACACCCATATGAGAGTGCTTTGTAAATTGATAGTCATAGCCTTTCGTATACCAACGTTTTATGCTCTTCCACATCCATTTAATGCTCCTAATCCTTCTTTTAGCTTCTTATAGTCTTTTATATATACCTTCTGTTTTAATAATTTTAGCTTTCCAAAACGTTTTACAGATTTTAAATGATTGTACCCCACCCTACTTATGCTGGTCTATGACCATAATAAAGATTTGATTGATTGATTGAATAGATCAATTGAAGTTTTATTTTTCTTGCCATTTTCATTTGAGTTTTTTATTTCTAAAACACTCCTTGCTGCCGTGTTCTTATTGTGCTCTGCTACAGGAAAAGCCTGTAGCTTAGTGGTAGAAGAACACAGCTCTCAGTCAGTGGAGGGATCTCAAAGGCACGTGAAGCCACTCTGATTTGTACAGTCCAGACAAAGCAGGGCTTTCCCATCTGCACCGATTGCCGACTTGCCCACCCAGCTGATGGAGCCGACTGCTGGACCAGTGTGGGAAATCATCATCATCGTTTTTTTGGTATGCCGCCTTTCCATAGCTGAAACTATACTCAAGGCGGCTTACAACATGACAAGATTTACATAATTACAAACATAGCAGAAGTCATAAACAATATATAAAACACATCCAAAAGTACACAACCTAATGTAAACAATTTCCACATAAATCATAAGATCTAAACGTGGCAGATCTGACGCGGCAGCTAAAAAAGCCAATGCAATTCTGGGCTGCATCAATAGGAGTATAGCATCTAGATCAAGGGAAGTAATAGTGCCACTGTATTCTGCTCTGGTCAGACCTCACCTGGAGTACTGTGTCCAGTTCTGGGCACCACAGTTCAAGAAGGACACTGACAAACTGGAACGTGTCCAGAGGAGGGCAACCAAAATGGTCAAAGGCCTGGAAACGATGCCTTATGAGGAACGGCTAAGGGAGCTGGGCATGTTTAGCCTGGAGAAGAGGAGGTTAAGGGGTGATATGATAGCCATGTTCAAATATATAAAAGGATGTCACATAGAGGAGGGAGAAAGGTTGTTTTCTGCTGCTCCAGAGAAGTGGACACGGAGCAATGGATCCAAACTACAAGAAAGAAGATTCCACCTAAACATTAGGAAGAACTTCCTGACAGTAAGAGCTGTTCGACAGTGGAATTTGCTGCCAAGAAGTGTGGTGGAGTCTCCTACTTTGGAGGTCTTTAAGGAGAGGCTTGACAACCATATGTCAGGAGTGCTCTGATGGTGTTTCCTGCTTGGCAGGGGGTTGGACTCGATGGCCCTTGTGGTCTATTCCAACTCTATGATTCTATGATTCTAAAATTAAAGATACAGTGGTACCTCGGGTTAAGAACTTAATTCATTCTGGAGGTCCGTTCTTAACCTGAAACTGTTCTTAACCTGAGGTACCACTTTAGCTAATGGGATCTCCTGCTGCCACCACGCCGCCGCCGCACGATTTCTGTTCTCATCCTGAAGCAAAGTTCTCAACCCGAGGTACTATTTCTTGGCTAGCGGAGTCTGTAACCTGAAGCGTCTGTAACCTGAGGTACCACTGTACAACAATAGTACCGATAACAGCAACAGCTCTCTCAACAATAATCCAGCCCCAAAATCTATCCAACAGCCTCAGCTTTTGTAGCTGGAGTCAGTCCGCGCTCCACTCTCCCAGGCCAGATGGGAAAGGGTCAGTAAGGCAGGGTGAAGGTCTTCCAGGGCTCACAGCCAAGGATGGTCTCGTTTAAAACAACACAGATAAACACTAAAAACAGTTTAAAAGAGGAGTCCTTGGTGCTAAGCAGCAGCCACAGTCCTTGTGAAGCCTGTCAAGTCCCGCCCCAAGCCAGGTGGAAAGAGGCAAGGGCTGCGTCCTTCAGGTCCTCAGCAGGCAGTCCGCCTCAATTAAAACACACAAAGAGCTCCAGTGGTCTGATCAAAGGCCTACCTAGTCCAGCACTCTTCTCTCACAGTAGCCAGTCAAAAATGCCCATAGGAAGCAAGACACGAGCACAACAATTTTCATGTTCCCCAGCAATCCTACCTCTGATATCAGAGGACAATACCTTCTGCATCACTCCCCAGTAGACAATATTGTAGGAGAAGGCAGATCTGCATTCTCACAAGGCAACTCTCAGATACCTCTCGCATGTATATCCCCTAAGCACCTTCAATCTCTGAGCCCATCAATTGTTTTTTTTAAAAAAGCAAGCCGAAAGAGCACCGTTGCTTCGTTCCTCCCCGGCAGACTGTGCGATGTCAGTAGCCTCCAGTAGATGGCGATGTGGACCTCCGAGTGAGGCCTTTTCCGTCCTCCGCCCCCCCCCTTGTCATTTGCCATGTTGTCCAATGCGCTTGATAGCTGCGGCAACATCTCTAAGCATCTCGGTAAATGACAGCTTTGAATGACAACGCTTTCTGCATTGCCAGTTTTTGCTCGCGATCGAGCCGTGAGGGGACAGATACCTGCCACTTCCATTTTAAACTCTGACAAAGAATTCGAAAGCAGGCCAGGTTTCAGCGAATAAGTAAAAGGATTGCTTTCACGATAGCGAAGTGAATGAGAATAAACTGGGCTCTCCTCCCCCCCCCTCCGTCCCTAGCAGAGATGTGGTCTTCTGCTTTTTTTATCGTAGCCCAGCCTTCATCTGAGTAGCTTGCAATGCTTGGTAGCAGTGTGCAAGCTTTCCACAGAAAACGTCACAGCATCTCCAGGTACGAATGGGAAACCATAGCTGGATTGCTAGGCTAGGTAGAGCATCTGTGTAAGGCAACTTCCAGCGTTCCATTTAATTTATACAAAACTCCTGCGAGGTAGGTTAGGCTGTGGGGTTCACATACTAGCTCAGGACAACCCACTGAGCATCATGACTGAGCAGAAATCTGAATCTAGTGCAGTCTGTCCACCATAGCGCATGGGGTTGCATGTGGCTCTCAGCCTAATTTCAAAGCCCTCTTAGGGCAACCTGATCAGATCTCTGGCAAGAGAGGTCCATCCCTTTCTTGGCAGCCCACTAGGTAGAGGAGAAGAAGAAGAAGAGTTTGGATTTGATATCCCACTTTATCACTCCCCTTCAGGAGTCTCAAAGCGGCTAACCTTCTCCTTTCCCTTCCTCCCCCACAACAAACACTCTGTGAGGTGAGTGGGGCTGAGAAACTTCAGAGAAGTGTGACTAGCCCAAGGTCACCCAGCCGCTGCATGTGGAGGAGCGGGGAAGCGAACCCGGTTCACCAGATTACAAGTCCACCGCTCTTAACCACCACACCACACTGGCTCACACTGGGAGAGATAGCTGGGGAGAGAGTGAGGGGGTGTTAGAAAGCGAAAGAGAGAGATAAAGGGTGTCAGGGTGGGGGGGAGAGAGGGAGAGACATGTCGGGTGTCAAAAAGAGGAAAAGAAAGGGAGAAGAGAGAAGAGGTGGCAGAAAGTTAGAGGAAAGAAAAGGATGGCCAAATCCACTTTGGCATCTCTCCTTATTCACGGCTGCACTCCACTCAGGTCAACTCACCACTGAATTGTGGCCCTCAACAAGATTATTCTCAAAGGAATGTGGCCCCTGTCAGAATAAAAGGTTCCTGAACGCATGCTGCAGTGAGTCTCTGTGAATACAGTGGTACCTTTGGTTACATACGCTTCAGGTTACAGACTCCACTAACCCAGAAATAGTACTTCAGGTTAAGAACTTTGCTTCAGGATGAGAACAGAAATCGTGCTCTGTTGGCGCGGCAGCAGCGGGAGGCCTCATTGGCTAAAGTGGTGCTTCAGGTTAAGAACAGTTTCAGGTTAAGAACAGACCTTTGGAACGAATTAAGTACTTAACCCAAGGTACCACTGTATGTTTTTCTTTTTAACTATAGCACTTGGAATATTTATAAATATATGCATCCCAAGCCTTTACTAACCATCCTTTCCTTTCCATTTAGAACTTTCCATTTTGCTCTGATTATTCCTTCTGTGGTGGTTAAAATATTCCCATTTCACACCCAATGAAATTGTGAATATACAATTTACATGTCAGATCAGTCAAGATCCAGATTGCAGATGTTAGTGGACTACAGGTTTCCTTCAGTCAGAGGCTTTGCTGGAGAAAGGGATTACACATGGTTTGTGTGACAACTGGAGAACACGGTTAAACTGTTCCGTATTACATAAAAAAATTCACACGATGCCATCTCTCTTGTTATATATAGCTGGAAGTGTTACTTTTTCAGCTCTTGCAAGCATTGCAATGCCGTCAATTAAGATTTAAACCCTTTAACATTCTCCAGAGATGCACTGTATACAGTTGTGAAGCTATTATTAAGAAAACTAACAGTATATATTTTGCATTGCCCCTTCAAAGAGAGATAATGGAAACAATTGCGAGATAAAGGCTATTATTGGAGGAAGACGGCTGCCGAATTCTTGAAGCAGGGTTTTGAGCTCTAAGGCCAACTCTAAGGCAAGTTTCTGCTCTATAACCAACCCTTAGGATTTGTTTTTATCCTCTCTTCCATTTTATTTCTTAACTCCTTTTAGTGCTTCGTTTTGTTGTTTTACTTTATTGTTTTATTATTGTCCCTTGAGAATTACCTCAGAGGTCTTCTCCCAAGCAGCAGACACAACTGGGACACTACCACCAGAGATGTGTATATGTGCCTCAAGGACCACAATTACAGCAACAGTCTGGTTGACTTGCTGTCATCATGTGTGGAAGTTATACAAAGACCCATGGTTCTCTATACTGATACTGTCTGTTGTGGCTTACATTAGAAAAAATACACGTTTTATGTGTATTTTCTCTAATGTAAGCCACAACAGATCCTCTCAGTTGAGAGGACCATGTATCTTGGCACTGGGTGTTATCTCCCGACCCAAATCTGTCTTTCACTTGGAAGCCAGCTCTCTTCATTAACTGTTATTTTTGAAGGCTAGTATCACTTGAAATTCAGGAAGACCAGTCAAGCATGTTGGTAGACTTAAGATTTCTTCCTGGCCTGTCAGGAGAGCAGTGAAGCTTACATTGGGAGCATCTCCCTTTTTAGCTTCTCTTTTTCTTTTTTGGTGTTTAAGAAAGTCTTCATTTTTTCATGTGAAATTCTTAACTCTTGTCACAATTCTCCACCAGAGCTCAGAAACTGTCCAATTCTCTGTGCAGAGCTGAATAGTCCTGACGGTTCCTGCCATCTCCTTTCCTTTTGTTGAGCTCCTCAGGCTCTGTTGCAAATGAGCTCCACCCAAGCCAAAATTATGTTTGCTACACCTTTCTTCTTCCTAAAACAGAACCAACAGCATGCACACAACCAGTGCTCCCCCCCCTTAAAAAAATGTTTAGGGGCACTCTCATTTTCCTACTCATATTGAAATACTGCCCCTCAATGAGGCCAAAGTTAGATTCATAAAATGTTTAGGGGTATGCGCCCCCCCTGAAAAAAGCACTGCACACAACACATTTTGAGTTTTGTGTTAAGCCTGTTGCAGCACACACAGCAATGAGCCCGGTGGGAATAGCCCTACGGTGCTGTTATCCCTCCTTTCTTTAACTTGTATTAAGTGGTATGTAGAATCTGTACATTGAGGCCACATTCAACTATCTTGTGTAGACTCTGGGCTGGCTCCCCATTCATTCAAAGGTATTGTTTTTGGCACCCATCTATCTCCGGCAGTGCTTTCTTCTTCTTCTTGGGGTACTCAAGGATATGCAGTACCAACACCCCTTTCCCCCCCCTAGAAGAAAAGCATTGGTCAAACGTGTGGCACTTACTATAACAACTTCATTATGAGCACCATTTTTTCTAGAAGAAAAGCACTGATCTCTGGAGACAATGGATAAGTTTATGCTGTTGGAGAGTTACAGCGCCTGCTGTGGCTGTAGAGACCGATATGGGAGAAACATGTTTTGTCGCACTTGGAGCAGATGATGGCATCCAGTTGTGCTGCTGCAGATGCACCATGGCATTTCTTCTCTCTGTGCCTCCGCCTGGTGGCCATTCCTCCTCTGGGAAATGCTATGGATGCACAACCTGACTGTCTTCAGGCACTGTGGTTGTCTACAAGGGATTCCGACATGATAAAGAATTAGAGTAATTGAGTTTTGAAGATGTGCTCATGGCAGGTGATGCAAAGATGGGGACCATGTGCCCTTCCAAGTGTTATTGGATGTCAACCCACATCAGCCCTAGTCGGCAAGGCCAATGCTCAGGGATGAGGAGAACTGTCATCCAGAAATGTCTGGAGGGCAACAGGGTCCTACTATATTTTGAAGAATGCCTACTATACAGGTGCCAAATCATCACATGAACTCTGAATATATTAAGGGGCTCTGGGCATAGTGTTCTTTGGCAAGCCCCATCCTGCTTCTCTGTCTATCTATCATCTATCTATCTATCTATCTATCTATCTATCTATCTATCTATCTATATCTATCTATCTATCTATCTATCTATCTATCTATCTATCTATCTATCATCTATCTATCTATCTATCTATCTATCTATCTATCTATCATCTATCTATCTATCTATCTATCTATCTATCATCTATCTATCTATCTATATCTATCTATCTATCTATCTATCTATCTATCTATCTATCTATCTATCTATCTATCATCTATCTATCTATCTATCATCTATCAATCTAACAATATATGGATATGAACACACAAAAAGTGCATGAAAATTTCAATTTATTCTAGCATATTCCAACTCAATACATCTTTTGGAATGCATTCTGAATATACACAATAAGTTGTACTTAAAAAAATAAATGTTCCATAGACTTTTTAAATTTTTCAATGTGTTTTCCTTTCCTTTCCTTTCCTTTTTAATTGTATTTTTAAAAATTACCATGATGCAAATTACCTCCATTGAGAGGAAGGGCAGGATATACATTTGATATATAAATAAAGAAACCTAAAATGTAATCCTTATAGGCACATTTTAGGTACACATTTTAGCACTGTTTTTATAAATGTCCTGAAATGTGGGCATAGGGAGGCTAATACTACTACTACTACTACTACTACTACTACTACTAATAATAATAATAATAACAATGGGGGACTTATTGCAAAATTCAAGAGCAGTGTGAAAAACGAATGAGTTTTGTTTCAAGTCACATATGAGTCCAGGAAGTGCAAATCAGGCCAGCTCCTTAAAAAAATGTGCACCAGATGAAAATCCTAGTATATCCCTACCTTGTAGTGGTGCTAGGGTCAGATAACTGTGAGAAATTACATGGGTAGGTAGACCAAGTCAAATGACATTGCTTTTAGTGTTGGGCCAGAATTTATTTTTTATGGTAGTCCAAAGCAGACACCCGCATTGTGCTCCCTCAAGTTCTTGGGGACTTGTCTGCTGTCCAGGGATGCCAAGTGTTGATGCCAGCCCTGGACAGACATTTCTTGCACTAGTGCACCACCATATGCTCAGTCTACCATATAATACAGGGCCAGCTAAAAGTGACAGAATGCTTGTGCTATTAGCTCATCTCCTGCTGGAGTTTCTCAGACTCTCATCTGTCCTTGGCAGTAAAAAGCAAAGGTACCCCTGACTGTTAGGTCCAGTCGCGGACGACTCTGGGGTTGCGGCGCTCATCTCACTCCATAGGCCGAGGGAGCGGGCGTTTGTCCGCAGCTTCCAGGTCATGTGGCCAGCATGACTAAGCCGCTTCTGGTGATACCAGAGCAGTGCATGGAAATGCCGTTTACCTTCCTGCCGAAGTGGTACCTATTTATCTACTTTGACGTGCTTTCAAACTGCTAGGTGGGCAGGAGCAGGGACTGAACAACAGGAGCTCACCCCGTCACAGGGATTGGAACCGCCAACCTTCTGATTGACAAGTTACAAGAAAGAAGGTTCCACCTAAACATTAGGAAGAACTTCCTGACAGTAAGAGCTGTTTGACAGTGGAATTTGCTGCCAAGGAGTGTGGTGGAGTCTCCTACTGTGGAGGTCTTTAAGCAGAGGCTTGACAACCATATGTCAGGAGAGCTCTGATGGTGTTTCCTGCTTGGCAGGGGGTTGGACTCGATGGCCCTTGTGGTCTCTTCCAACTCTATGATTCTATGATTCTATGATTCTAAGTCCTAGGCTCTGTGGTTTAGACCACAGTGCCACCTGCGTCCCCTTCCTTGGCAGTACCCACTTGCAAATAAGTGGTGTGTTTTTCTTTAAAAACACACACACACACACACACACACACACACACTCTTCCATTGTTAATCAGCTGATTGCCTCACCTGGCATTTTTTAAAAAGTCAAAAGTTGGGAAGCACAACAGCTTCCAGCACCTTCCAGCTGCCAGCCATGCAGGGAGTCCCGGCTTTAATCATTTACGCAAAGAGTGGAGACCATGTTACACAGAGCTGCCTATTTTAACAACGCCTTTGATACAAAACTTCCCCCAGGCATGGCCTGAGCTGGGCAGCCGATTCTGAAATTCTAATCACCTCGTCAAGGTTAAGCTTGCCTTGTTCAGCCAGGATATCATACATTTCGAACCATGTGTATGCATTAAAATAAATTAGCTGTGGGTTGTAGCTGTAGATCACCGCCCTCGGGGAATTCATTCTCCATATTTCAGATATACACAGAGGCTCATCCCATTATCTAATAACGCATTCATTTTGGTGTCCTGTAGGTCCCGTCTCAGGCTAGCTACATGATGAATTGGATGGGCTGTAATAAGAAAACATTATGAAAGATAAAGAATAGGAATGATTTAAAATCCATTGAGGTGTCCCTGATAGTTAACGCTACAGCTGTTGTTTATGGACAGCGGAAAAGCTGCTCTGCATTTAGCAAACATTTGTTTCTGCCTAAAGGCCATTTAGGGGTGAGCTCTGATGCTGGGATTTTACGTGATTTCATTCACTTCACTGTATACATGGGCTGGGCTGCAGACTTGCCAGCCAAGGAGAGGAATCTGGCCCTCTCCATCAACAAAAAAAGTCCCTCTCTCTGAAGCTGATAATGAGATGGACTCCATCTCTAGATGTGCATCTGGAGGTGCTGTTAAGTACAGTGATTTAATTTACCGAAATTGGGAGTGCTTAAATGCATTGCTGTGTGTTCCCCAGTAACTGTCGTGTGATTGGTTAACTCTGGTCACATGGGAGGCATCTTATTACATTCTCCATTTTGTTTTGTGTGTGAGTGACTTGACTGTAATGGCTGCATCTCCATGAACACTGAAGAAGAGACAGTGTTAGATACATAGGGATGTGGGTGGCACTGTGGTCTAAACCACTGAGTCTCTTGGGCTTGCCAATCAGAAGGTTGGTGGTTCGAATCCCCGCAACGGGGTGAGCTCCCGTTGCTCTGTCCCAGCTCCTGCCACCTAGCAGTTCGAAAGCACACCAGTGCAAGTAGATAAATAGGTACTGTTGTGGTGGGAAGGTAAACGGCGTTTCTATGTGCTCCGGTTTCCATCACGTTGTTCCGTTGTGCCAGAAATGGTTTAGTCATGCTGGCCATATGACCTGGAAAGCTGTCTGTGCTGGAAAGCTATTTCTGGACAAATGCCGGCTCCCTCGGCCCGAAAGCGAGATGAGCACCGCAAGCCTTTGGTAGGACTTAACTGTCCAGAGGTCCTTTCCCTTTCCCTTATGTAGGTGAATTTCTTTTTTATAGCATTTTTATTGTATTGTATGATGAAAAGTTTCAGTTTAAAAAATTATGGCTGGGGAAAATGGAGGGAGCAAGTCTAGCTTCTCCAAAGAGGGAGTTCTAGAGACTGCGAGCTGCCACCAAAAAGCCCCTTTCCTACATCTTCACAAAGTTTGCCTATGAGGGTGGCAGGACAGAGAAAAGGCCCTCCTCTGAAAACCTCCATATTTCGTATGAAGAAATATGGTCTCTCAGATAGCCTGGACCTAAGACCTGCTGGGCTTTATAGGTCATAACTAGCACTTGGAACTGTGTCCGGAAACAGACTTTTCATTATTTACAGTATATCCATTTTAAAAAAAAGTGTTATAAGTCATTGGGAAACCTTCAGGTCTCATAAATACTCCTACTACTCATTTTCACTCAGTTTCTCTCTCTCTCCCACCTTCCCTCCTCCTTGCCACCCCCATGAAATTAGGCTGAGGGATGACCACAGATCATTCCTACTCTAAGTACTGGCTAATGGGATCAAAATTCAGGGCAATTAGCTGACCAATGCGCCGTAGCAGGAAGACTTTATAAAGTTATTTATTTCTGCTGACTCTGATAAAATGCCAAATTAGGCAATGTTAAAACAACAACAGGATTCCGGAGGTCCCCTTCTGGTGGCAGTTGCATGGAAGCTGGTTCTATAAATCAGCCCCGTGAGTTCTTTGGGAGCAAGGATCCATTTCTTGCCAATGTGCAGAATTATCTCTTAGCTCCGTTGCAGGAAGCAGTGAATAGGAATAAATAGATAGTTCTCCAAATAGAGAGATGTAGAACGTGGGGTCTCCCAAGGGACTTGTGTTGTTTTACTTGTTCATAAATGATTTAGAGTTAGGAGCGAGCAGGGAGGTGGCCAAGTTTGCTGATAGACACTTGAATTCAGGATGCAAGGGACAAACGGAATAATAATAATAATAATAATAATAATAATAATAATAATAATAATAATTTTTTATTTATACCCCACCCTTCAGAAAAGCGGGCTCAGGGCGGCTAACAACAAATTAAAACAATTGATGCAACAAAAAACAGCATAAAATACAGTATAAAATGTGAATAACAATAAATTCAGAATTCAAAAATCTATTTAGGGGGAAAATCCATCCAATAAGCATTAGATGCTCCCCAGGGCTAGTTGGTTAAATTAGTCCTATTTCGGCCAGCGAGGAGACCAGGGGAGAATTAGCTGTGGGATCCCAGAGCTAAGAGGAAGGCACACTTGGCAAATCCACACCGTGATCAACTCCTGCCCGGAAACCAATGTCCCCACTGTGGAAGGACATGTGGATCCAGAATTGGCCTCCACAGACACTTATGGTCAATGTTAAGACAGTGTTCATGGAAGACAATATTACTCAGCTACGAGTGGTTGTCAAAGAAGAAGAAGAAGTTTGCTGATGATTCCACATTATTCAGGGTCACTGAAACTAAAAGAGATTGTGAAGAGCTCTGAAAGCACCTCTCCAAACTGAGTCAATGGGCAGTAAAATGGTGAATGCAGATCAATGTAAACAAGTCTAGAGTAATGCGTGTCAGGCCTAGATATCTTCATTTCAGATATACAGTCCTGGTTGTAGGTTTGAGCCCCACGTTGGGCAAAAAGATTCCTACATTGCAGGGGATTGGACTAGATCACCCTGGTGGCTCCTTCCAACTCTATGATCCTATGACCATTATCCTCATCTGCTTGCAAATTAAGAAATGTGGAATGGCCATGGTCTGAACTGCCAGTGATGGACCAGGAACAAGAGCTTGGAGTTATAGGAGATATCTGATGAAGATGTTGGCCCTGTGTGCAGTAGCGGTGAATAAGGTAAAAATGATGCTAGGGATCATAAGGAAAATAAAACTGCCAATAGAAGAATGCTGCTGCACAGATCTATGGAGTGACCACATTTGGAATACCATGTACAGTTCTGGTTGCCGCATCTGAAAAAGGATATGGTAGAGTTGGAGAAGGGTTGGAAAAATGCAACCAAAATGATCAAGGGGGTGTCGTGACTCTCCCAAGGGTGCTGACTTGCTGACATTGAGGGGGCCCAGCATCACGTCCCACGTCACGCTCCTGCCCATTGCACCAGCGCTATCCTATCAGCGGCAGGGATTGGGGAAAGCAGAGGGTGATTTTCAGTGTGGTGTAGTGGTTAAGAGCGGTAGTCACGTAATCTGGGTAACCGGGTTCGCGTCTCCGCTCCTCCACATGCAGCTGCTGGGTGACCTTGGGCCAGTCACACTTCTCTGAAGTCTCTCAGCCCCACTCACCTCACAGAGTGTTTGTTGTGGGGGAGGAAGGGAATGGAGAATGTTAGCCGCTTTGAGACTCCTTAAAGGGAGTGAAAGGCGGGATATCAAATCCAAACTCTTCTTCTTCTTCTTCTTCTTCTACTTCTTCTTCTTCTCTGCATGTCCTGCCCCCATCTCATGAGCGAGCCTTCGCCTGGCAGTAACAACAGCAACAACAACAACAACAACAACATATTTATACCTCACCCATCTGGCTGAGTTTCCCCAGCCACTCTGGGAAACTCCCAATATTAAAAACACAATAAAACACCAAACATTTAAAACTTCCCTAAACTGGGCTGCCTTCAGGTGTCTTCTAAAAATCAGATACAGTGGTACCTTGGGTTGTGAACAGTCCTGCTTACGAATGCTTCAGGTTACGAACTCCACCAACCCAGAAGTAGGTGTTCCGGGTTACGAACTTTGCCCCAGGATACAAACAAAATCTGCTTCCAGGGCCACGAGAGGCCTATGTAGGGAATGCACGCCTTGGGTTAAGAACGCTTCGGGTTAAGAACGGACTTCCAGAACGAATTAAATTCATAACCTGAGGTACCACTGTAGTTGTTTATTTCCTTGACATCTGATGGGAGGTCGCTACTAGCGAGAAGGCCCTCTGCCTGGTTCCCTGTAACCTCACTTCTCACAGTGAGGGAACCACCAGAAGGCCCTCAGAGCTGGACCTCAGTGTCCGTGATGGAATATGGGGATGGAGACGCTCCTTCAGGTATACTGGGCCAAGGCCATAGCGGGGGAGGGCAACCCCTTCAATACTGGGGTGGGGACTCGGTCCTCTGCCCACATATATTGAGGGGGCCAAAGCACCTTCTGTCCCCTAGAGTTGGTGTCCCTGGATTCTCCTATGGGGAAAGGAGACATTTTAGTTTAGAGAAAAGGCAAGTCAGGGTGACATGATAGGAATTGTTTTGTTTTAAAAAAATATATCTTTATTAATTTAAAATAAATACATTTATGAGAAAACAGACATACATACAAGTAAACAAACATACAAACAAAGAAACAACAGAAAAATCAAACAAACCACCACACTATAAGATACAAGAAGATTAATATACCGTATTTTTTGCTCTATAAGACTCACTTTTTCCCTCCTAAAAAGTATGGGGAAATGTGTGTGCGTCTTATGGAGCGAATGCAGGCTGCACAGCTATCCCAGAAGCCTGAACAGCAAGAGGGATCGCTGCGCAGTGAAAGCAGCGATCCCTCTTGCTGTTCTGGCTTCTGAGATTCAGAATATTTTTTTCTTGTTTTCCTCCTCCAAAAACTAGGTGCGTCTTGTGGTCTGGTGCGTCTTATAGAGCAAAAAATACGGTAATTATCATCATATATGTGCCATGATAGGAATTGATGGAACTATGCACGGACTGTAGAAAGTCGCAAGAGAAAAGACCCTCCCCCTCTCTATCATAACACTTGAACTTGTAGGCATCCAATGAAGGTGAAAGTTGGAAGTTACAGCAGGGGAGAGAGTCCTTCTGGAAGGTTTCCCATGTGGTTGGCAACTGTGAGAACAGGATTCTGGATGAGATGGGCCATTGGCCTGATCCAAAAGACTCTTCTCATGTTCTTATAACCTGGGACCTTCTGCATGCAAACCTTTACCACTGAAGCTCTACCTCCCAAATGGTACAGAACTTTATTTTCCATGTCATAAACACACTTCTGTCCAGTTACTATGCCTCCTTTTGATTCTAGAATGTCTCCGATGCTTATAGCACAAATGGCTTCCTGTTTACACAGAAGTTTAATGGGACTTGCCTTCAGTTAAGCAGGCATATAGAATTGCAGCATTAGCTTTCAGCCTAGCGATCTTCATTACAACCTTAGGATGTGTACAGAGAAAGCCAAGCAGAACTCTGTTTTCTAAGGAGATATAATTCTGCAGTGCAGAATTCGGCCTGCATGGCCGAAGGTCTTTAATTATTCTTCTGGACTGTAGAAAGCTCTCTCTTTCCTTTCAAACAATATGTTTTATTTATTATAGCATCCAGTAGCGATTTCACATCTTTCTATGGGAATATATGGATTCCAAAATTGATTTAAATCCACCGTCCCCCCCCTTCTTCTTGGTGATTTTGACTACTGATTTAAGATCAGAATCCTTGGCGTGTTGTTGTTGTTAAAATTTGTATACCCTTCAACTTAAGATCATGGGATGGTTCACAGCATGATGATATAAAATGAGAAGGCAAAATGCATAATAAATTAAAAAGAAACACAGACAATAGCCCCCACAGTTTAAAAAGCCATAGTTCAGTTAGCTAAAGCTCTGGAAGTAGAGGAATGTTTTTGCTTGGCACCTAAAGATATTGTTACGAAAGCCAGGTCCCTCTCTCTGGCAAGCAGTGCCAAGAACCCATGGGGTCCCTGCCACACACACAGGGTTTGTGTCCCTTTGGAGAATAGAAAACACTGTGGAAACTGTCATGCTTTAAGAAATATGATTTACTCACCTATTTACACTTTCAGTCTGCATAGAGGAAGTCTAGATCTTACAGCATGCCCATTTCCAGAAGCAACAGGGGAGACACCTTCGGGCAGGGGTGCAGGAAGAGGGGGCGGGCAGCTCCAGGTGCCACTCTGGGAGGGGTGACAAGATGGCCCCTGCCTCCCCCCATCTGTAGAGTGGCTGAGGGCGCATGCAGTCCGTATGGGCGCTGCTCACTCACAGTCCGTATGAGCTGCCACTCTTGTGCTCTTTCCATCCGGAATGCCGCTGGTGTGGCAGCCTGTGTGGTCGCCATGCGAGTGGCAGCCTGTACGGACTGTGCATGTGCGGCATCCTGTATGGTCCCCGCACATGCACAGTCTGTTTGGTTGCCGCGCATGAGCGCCATTCCATACGGACTGTGCACATGGGGGATGCTGCACATGCACAGTCCATACGGGTCGTGCCACTCCGGGAGCCAGAGAGGGTTCCTCCGCCACTGCCTTCAGGCTGCCTCTTTCAAAGATGGAACCCAGGCCTTCTTCCCCCTTCTTCCTCAAAAGAACACCCCACCCCATCACCTTGGCAACCCTTCAAACCCCTGTTCACACCTCAGGGCAGGAGGGAAATTCTCTTGCATTGGCAATGGCCCTCTGTTGTTCCCTTAATGGCCAGGCTGGTATACATAAGCCACCCCAGGAATTTCCTGAATTCTGTGTCTGGCACAGTTTAATCCATATCCCTTTATAATCCATATCCCAATTAATCAAAATCCTAGCGTTTATTCATTCCTGGGGTTTAGGGTTATTCCCCCCCCCTAATTTACAACAATATGTAAAGAAGGTGAGCAAGGCAAGCCTCCCTGGGGATATTGTTGTTGTTGTTGTTTAGTCATTTAGTCATGTCCGACTCTTCGTGACCCCATGGACCAGAGCACGCCAGGCCCTCCTGTCTTCCACTACCTCCCGCAGTTTGGTCAAACTCATGCTGGTAGCTTCGAGAACACTGTCCAACCATCTCATCCTCTGTCGTCCCCTTCTGCTTGTGCCCTCCATCTTTTCCAACATCAGGGTCTTTTCCAGGGAGTCTTCTCTTCTCATGAGGTGGCCAAAATATTGGAGCCTCAGCTTCAGGATCTGTCCTTCCAGTGAGCACTGAGGGCTGATTTCCTTAAGAATGGATAGGTTTGATCTTGCAGTCCATGGGACTCTCAAGAGTCTCCTCCAGCACCATAATTCAAAAGCATCAATTCTTCAGTGATCACCCTTCTTTATGGTCCAGCTCTCACTTCCATACATCACTACTGGAAAAACCATAGCTTTAACTATACAGACCTTTGCTGGCAAGCAGTCACAAATGGGGAGCCACCACAGAAAAGGCCCGTTCTCGTGTTGCCACCCTCTGGACCTCTCACAGAGGAGACATACGGCCTGAGGTGATGGCATTGTATGGATATTTTCGATGTACCTTTGATGTTTTACTTCTGTTATGAAAAAAAAGTTCTGCCGGTAAAACTCTGAATAATATTTTTATGAGTCTGGAAAATGATTTCTTCCAAAAGGAGCCAGTTCTTATGCATCCAGTCACTTTGAACTGCACAATAATAATATCTGCAATATGAACTAGGGCCACATTTGTTTTAAAACGTGTATACAGGGGAAACGAGAAGGGCAAGAGCCTAACTCCATTTCAAGGGGCACGAAAAAGCCTTGGCCCCACCTAATAGTGAGTAGGGAGGGCTTCCTTTCCAACCCACTCCTTCGGGAGCAGGGGAGCTGCACAAACATTTCATATCCAGCTGAAGGGTTCTAGCCTCATATATGTAATCCTAGCATGTTTAACCTAATTAGTGCATGAAGGGGCTAAACCATAGAGTAAGATGTCCTCCTAGGCTTAGCCTATGGCATCACTTCCCACCTTGAGAGGAAATGGGTCACCAAGCTTTTGTTATCTCTCTCTCCATGTGGAATTCAGTATGTAAGAAGCTCTGAGCTTCTCATTCCAGCATATGACTTTAACTAACCTCTTTTGTTTCAGCCCAGAATGGAATCCTGAAAGATCAGCCCTCTGCCATACCAATACTTTAGAAGCTTAGTAGCTAAGCAACATTTCACCGCCCGTGCATTGTTTCTGAATGCTGTATGGAAAAGCACATGAATATGACCTTTGAAGAGTTTCGTAAGCAAACTGTTTCACGACCTACCGAACGTGTGATCTATGCTAGGGAAGTGGGAAAGCTAGGAAAGAGCATTTAAAAGGAGGCAATTTTGGGACTCACTGGAAGGGCACATTTTAAAAGTTTTACAGCCTAAATTTCCATGTTTGCCCTTCACCTTTCCCATACCTCCCTGTCAACAATGTGACCAACCTATCCATGCAACCAAATCCAGCTATTTAACAGCGCTGCTAAAAATCCAGGACAGAATAGGTGGAAAAATTCTCCTTGCCCAGTGTGCAGGCAAGAAAAAAAAAATGCCCTGGGTTTTTCTAGTGGATTTCCCACAGGTTTCTAGTTGGTCACTTGTGAGAACAGGAGGGTGGATTACATTGGCTTGATCCATCAGAATCTTCACATGCTCTTTATTTTGATATTGTAATTCTAATTTGTGTTCCATAGGAGTAGTTTATGATCCTTTTATTCTTTGCTTTGTCTGAGGAATCTCACCCCCTCACTTTTAATTCCAAAGTAGCTTTCTCCGGTGGCGACAGTAGCAGTTGAGGAGTGCTTGGCGAAAAGACTTGTCAATTTAAGACATTTTGCTTCAGCCTGTTGCATTTCCAGATGCGTTGATTTAGCATCCGGCATCGTGCACCCGCTTCGCTCTAGTCTCTTAGGCTGTTTGGCTACAGACTCTGACTCAAACCTAGACCTTTCCTGTCACTGACGTACAGGGAGAGTGCATAGAGGGGCTTGTGTGCACGCTGGCTGTCTCTCACATGCCAGGAACATTTCCCTCTTGGGCATCAGGGTTGGCTGTTTATTAAGGTGGGGCAAGGCAGGGCAGAGAGCTACATACATGCTGCAAAACTCCATAATCTGTAGACTAGTAAAAAGCCGGTTGGAAATGGATTCAAGGAATGCAGATATTATGCCTGAAGGATGCTTTCAACCTCAAAGTAGGCGAAAGCAACCTCTCTCTCCATCTCTCCTCCACTTCCACTTCACCTCCAAAGTGTTCTCTTCTTTGTTTTGTATTTAGCAGGGCAGAACTAGGCTCTTCACCTCCACCCTCCTTCTGAGCACCAGGAACAATACAAAAGCCTGGGTACAAAAAAAATCCTCAAGACTCTGATGAGCTGAGGGAAGTTGGAGTTCATCTTGAGAGCTTCAGGTTGCCCATCTGTGCATTTAAAAAATGCCAAGACTGAAGGAATGGGTTTCCCAAATCTAAAGCCTGACTGCAGTCAGTCTGAAACAGGCCCCCAAATCCCCATTTTTCCTTCTCCAAGGGTTCATTAGCTAAAAAGCATTAACGAGCACTTGAGCCAATGTATAACAGGAACCCAGCTGTATAAATGAAGCCCTCACCTTTATCAGTCTGTGATGCTTAATGGATGGCCTTGTCAGTTCCGAAGTGGAGACGCGACGGCAGAGCTGGCGCTTATCTTATCTTGAAGGTTGTAAATATCCGAGGGCTAAAATGTTGAAGTTATAGAAAACAGGGGATTACAGCTGTGGAAGATTAAGTAAAAGAAAAGAACAAGGGAAAATTTGATAAAAGTAAGGGGGAGGATTTGCTGAAATAAATTTGGGAATTGGAATGCAGAAAGGGGAGGTACGGGGAAGTCGGTGAGGTAAGGTTTAAGAAAAAAGGATTCGAAATTATACATGTTTGTTTATGTTTTTGTATGTTTGTATTGTGTATTGTTTGTGTTTATATAAATTGTGAAAAACCAATAAAAAAATTATAAAAAACAACAAATAAATAAATAAATAAATATCCTGACACACTGACGCACAGACTCTGCAAGACAGGGTCTGTCAGCCCCCACGGCTGGAGATAGAGATGGCGTCAAGGGAAACTCCTATAGCTGAGTGACCCTCCTAACCCCAAGATAAGAGTACAGGAACAGGAACATCCGTTTATGGTCATGGATGTCAACTTACGTACAGGAACATCTGTTTACGTTCATGGATGTCAACTTACGTGTAATCATGTACGAGGCTGGATTCCTGGGGAAAGGGGGAAGAGGGTGCCTGGAGGATATATATACTGTGTAAAATTTCTCTTGCTTTTGTGCTTGCTGTGAACCTATCACGCAGTGCCTTCTGCTATCCAGAGAGCAGAATAAACTCTTTCTCTGAACCAACCTCAGTGTCATTTGACTCCTTCCTCCCTGCTCTGGGAGCAACACTCACCCTACCAATCAGTAAAGTCTAATAAGGCTACAAGACCACTTCCCTACTTTTGCTGTAGCGTGAATCTACCATATGCAAGCATCCAACACAGTGGGAAACTAGAAGAAGGTACCCAGACATAGGCCCTATGTGACTCCAACCCTAGTTTTCCTGTGACAGCCATATATGTATATAAAAGGCACCCAAAAAGCAAGTCATTTTCACAAAGGCTCACACTACATTACCAGTAACCATGACACTTGATGTAAGGGCAATCTTCCATCTTTCTGTCATCTCCTAAATGGGAGGTTTCTCTTCTTGGAAGGTCAATTTTAGCATCCCCAAGCAATGCTTGTTGCGTAGGTAATAGCAGCTGATATCTGCAGGTTGCCAGATGGCAACCAAACGTGAGGGCGTTGTGTAGATGTAACTGCGTCTCATAGAATGTCTCTCAAGCTTATTTTTCAAGGAAAGCACCCAGAATCACGTCTCTTCCCTCACTTCAATCTTTTATTTTGATGGGCTTGAAAACTCCCTTCTGCTTCGCTTTTTGATTAGTTGTCTTTGCTCTCTTCAAAACTCGTCTTCTCAGGCCAAGAGGGGTCTTTGAAATATCTCTGCAAAACAAAGTTTCACAAAGAAATGAAAATGATCTTGCTGTGCTTATAAAATTAGGTTTCGTTTATTTCTATTTTTTTTAGGTGTGAGGAGGAGGAAAGATTTCCATCTGTTGAGAAATAGTTACCGGGCTTCAGGAAAATCTTGTATAAAAAATTGTGCACAGAGATTTCCATGCCCGCCCCCCCCTTACAATGTTCCTTCACTTAAGACAGGGTTATTTGCATTTTCCAACACAACGTTCAAAATATGGTAGCAAAAGATCTGAGCAATAATCAAGGTGTAATTGATCCAATTGCGCAGAGAGACACATTTTGCTATTGTCAAACAGCATTATTATTGCACTTTGACGGAGCTTTCTCAAAAGATGTTTCAAATTTGTTATGAGTACCCAACATCAGTACTATGCTACGATGGGGCTTTAAACCCTGCCTGCTAAAATGTTCACTTCTCCATATTTATTAGCTTTCTCTTCTGCTTAAGTTTTACATCACATTCTCGAGTTTGCAAAAGGAAAAAGGAAATCCCCTTTCCTTTCCCCCCTACTTTTTCCAGACTGCACACATAGCAAATAGGAAAACCTTCAGGTTAGGACTTCTTTTCTGCATGGGAAAAGCAAGGGGGGAAATAAGCAAGGGAAAGGAGGAGCCATGCATTTCCTGAGTTCCTCTTCATCCTGGAGAAGAGTGACTAGTGGGGTGCCACAGGGTTCTGTCTTGGGCCCGGTCTTATTCAACATCTTTATCAACGACTTGGATGATGGACTCAAGGGCATCCTGATCAAATTTGCAGATGACACCAAACTGGGAGGGGTGGCTAACACCCCAGAGGACAGGATCACACTTCAAAACGACCTTGACAGATTAGAGAACTGGGCAAAAACAAACAAGATGAATTTTAACAGGGAGAAATGTAAAGTATTGCACTTGGGCAAAAAAAATGAGACGCACACCTGGCTTGAGAGCAGTACATGTGAAAAGGATCTAGGAGTCATGGTTGACCACAAACTTGACATGAGCCAACAGTGTGACGTGGCAGCTAAAAAAGCCAATGCAATTCTGGGCTGCATCAATCGGAGTATAGCATCTAGATCAAGGGAAGTAATAGTGCCACTGTATTCTGCTCTGGTCAGACCTCACCTGGAGTACTGTGTCCAGTTCTGGGCACCACAGTTCAAGAAGGACACTGACAAACTGGAACGTGTTCAGAGGAGGGCAACCAAAATGGTCAAAGGCCTGGAAACGATGCCTTATGAGGAACGGCTAAGGGAGCTGGGCATGTTTAGCCTGGAGAAGAGGAGGTTAAGGGGTGATATGATAGCCATGTTCAAATATATAAAAGGATGTCACATAGAGGAGGGAGAAAGGTTGTTTTCTGCTGCTCCAGAGAAGTGGACACGGAGCAATGGATCCAAACTACAAGAAAGAAGATTCCACCTAAACATTAGGAAGAACTTCCTGACAGTAAGAGCTGTTTGACAGTGGAATTTGCTGCCAAGGAGTGTGGTGGAGTCTCCTACTTTGGAGGTCTTTAAGCAGAGGCTTGACAACCATATGTCAGGAGTGCTCTGATGGTGTTTCCTGCTTGGCAGGGGGTTCGACTCGATGGCCCTTGTGGTCTCTTCCAACTCTATGATTCTATGATTCTATGAGTATTCTAATCACATATTCAGCAAATGTCAGGTGGTTTAAGGGCTTACCTAAGGTGGGTGGGACTTCCACATTGGGCTTTGCTTGGGGATGTCCAGTGGTGTTTTTGTCTGGCTGGCTCCCAAATTCTGCAGTTGTGAAAATTGTCCAACTGTAATTGTAATAATAAAATTTAAGGTCTTATACATATATAAAATAAATGTTCATAAATGTACTAACCAAGGACGTACATAATCAGCACAGGAAGACTAACCTGAAACCATTTTGACTCCCAAACTGACCAAATGTTTTCTCTGCAAGGAGAAAACTGCAGGGAGTCTTCCCATTGTCTCAGGAATTGGGAAATCACCATCTCAAAGGGTGACAGACTACCAGGAAAGGCAATCAGATAAGGCATTATCAGGTAACCTGGCAGACAGGAAAAACAACAACATTCAAATTTCTGTTGTAGACCACCTTTTCTGTGATGTACGGTAGGTATGATGTTTGTGGGGGGTGGTCTTGGGTTACACCCCTTCTGTGATGTATATATGATGTATGGAGGGGTGGTCTTGAGCTCCAGGGCAGGGAATTTAAAATGTCGATATAAGGGCAGGCACACCTGGGTTCTGGGTCCTCCTCCTTTCCTGCGTGTGAAGGGAGCACCCTGTTGCAAAAGATAAATAAAGATCAGGCTTACTAGCTGCTTTGCTTCTCAATATTCTCTGGTTGGCCTTTGTTATTTTCTCCTACCAATAGGGAACCCACATAAGGACTCTATATGGGCTCTTGGATACCCATAAGGGGAAAAGGGCAGATTTTGTTTACAACATAATATTTAAGGTGGGTTGAACAACCCCTTTGCAAGGAGTTGATCCTTCAGTGAGGCAGCAGCTGTGCTTAATAATAATAATAATAATAATAATAATAATAATAATAATAATTTATTATTTATACCCCGCCCATCTGGCTGGGCCTCCCCAGCCACTCTGGGCGGCTTCCATAAAAACCAAAAATACAGCAGGTGTTCCAAAGTGTAGGTGCTGCCACACAAAGCAAGCAAGTTTTAACAAATGAATTTCGGAGGGTGGCTGTGTTTTGGTTCACATGCAATTTTTTAGAAAGTGCAAATTAAGTAAGTTCACCTTGGAATCCGATGGAATCTGATTTCTCCTCCATTCCTGCCTGTGAGTCCTTGTGTCCCCTCTCACATATACCCTGAACTGCGTTTCAGTCTTCAATAACAAATTCAAGGTCAGAGAAGGACAATAGCGCCATGACAATTAACATCACCATCCCCTTCTGATATAAACTTGGTGTGCAGCGTGGGAAAGCGACACACCCATTTCACTTCTAAGAACCAGACTGTACATACATTATGAATGAAACGCGGTCTGGGATTGCTTAGTGAGGGAGGGGCAGGGGCAGGATATGACTCTTGCAAATAAATGAATAAAATGGCTGGAAATCATGTTTTCGTTCCTTGTTCTCAAAGGTTAAGAATGCCAGCCTTTTCCACATCAACATGCCACTGCATTGCAGTGCATTTAGCTGAAGCGATCTGACTACCCTCGAGTAAGATCTTTTAAATCCCAAGATAATACAGAGAGGCTTCAAGTTGTATCCTTTCAGAATGTCAACCATCTGCATGCACTGCTTGAATGATGAGGCTGTCATTCAACTTGGTATTTTGGAGTCCGCACATTCGCTGAGGATCTCTCTGTGTGTTGGTGGGGGTCAGGGAAAATGCAGGAATGGAAGGAGGGGGAGATATATTGGGTGAGCTTTGTTGCTTTGTGCAGACACGGTTTGGATAGTAGCATCCCTTTCAATGAAACAAAGCAAAATGCACTGAGCGCAGGGGAGAAGACAAGCGATCTCTAACAAACATGCTTCCTTTTAATAGCTGGGCTGGTTGTTTATGGGCACGCATCGTTTGGGAAGAGCTGCCATCCATCTCCTCCAGCCACTGCAAAGCTGCATCGGCAACATGCGCTGCCAGAGCCCCACAAAAGAATTACTGTAGAGATAATCGAGGCAGTGCTTCACCTTAATATATGTCCTTTCATTCCAGGGGTATTGATGCAATGGAGTCTTGCTATTTGGCTGGCTAGCCTCTTGGATGTAACAAGGTTTCTTGGGAAGCAAACAGTCATCCACCTAGACAGCGTGGGTCCAAGTGGTTTAGCCTTGGTCACACTGCTTTCCCCTGGGGAAAGTGCTAAATGGAAGCAAAAGTCAACCCAGAGAAAACCCAATGTTTGCTCCATCTCAGTGGCAATGAATGGGTTTACTCCAGAGGAAAGCAGTGCGGAAAGCAGAAGTGGGACTGAGCCCAGAGTAGCTGGTTCAGATTGGGCGGCTTGGCATACTGTAGGGTATTGTTACAAAAGCCGTGTGCCATCACCACTCTCTGCAAGATCCCTGGGGGTTCCAGGCACTCACTCCGGCTCTATAATATAATATAATATAATATAATATAATATAATATAATATAATATAATATAATATAATATAATATAATAATATAATATAATAATAATTTATTATTTATACCCCGCCCATCTGGCTGGGTTTCCCCAGCCACTCTGGGCGGCTTCCAACAAAACACTAAAATACAATAACCTACCGTATTTTTCGCTCTATAAGACGCACCAGACCACAAGACGCACCTAGTTTTTGGAGGAGGAAAACAAGAAAAAAAATATTCTGAATCTCAGAAGCCAGAACAGCAAGAGGGATCACTGCGCAGTGAAAGCAGCAATCCCTCTTGTTGTTCTGGCTTCTGGGATAGCTGCGCAGCCTGCATTCGCTCCATAAGACGCACACACATTTCCCCTTACTTTTTAGGAGGGGAAAAGTGAGTCTTATAGAGCAAAAAATACGGTATTAAACATTAAAAGCTTCCCTAAACAGGGCTGCCTTCAGATGTCTTCTAAAAGTTTGGTAGTTATTTTTCTCTTTGACATTTGGTGGGAGGGCGTTCCACAGGGTGGGTGCCACTACCGAGAAGGCCCTCTGCCTGGTTCCCTGTAACTTGGCTTCTCGCAGCGAGGGAACCACCAGAAGGCCCTCGGCACTGGACTTCAGTGTCCGGGCAGAACGATGGAGGTGGAGATGCTCCTTCAGGTATACTGGGCCGTGGCCGTTCCTTTGAAGAACTGAGACACAGGAGAGAATGCCACAGCTTTAAGAAATGTGGTTGATTCACCTATTTACACCTTCTGTCTGCATGGAGGGAGTCCAGATCTTACAGCGTGGTCATTTCAAGAGGGGCTGGTCCTCCACAGCAGTGCAGCCAGCCTTCAGCCATCCTACCCAAGATGGATCCCAGTCTTTCTTCCTCCTCCTACTTCCCAGAACACCCTGCTAAAAACTTTCTTTTCCTGTCACCGCACACCCAGTTTACCCTGGCAACTTTCTAAATCCCTAGTCTCTTTTCACACCTGAAGGTAGGGGGGAGGACAGTTTTCTTGCATTGCAAATTGGTGCCAATAGCCCTGCATTGTTGCTTAATGGCACCTAGATTGGCCAGTTCATTTTGCATAGGCTAGCTGAGGAATTCCTCTTGCATTTCTCCCTTCACATCCCAAATAATCAAAATCTTACCATTTATTAATTTTTAGGGTTCAGTGGAGTCTCCCACAAATGTTCTGTTGTTGTTGTTTAGTCGTTTAGTTGTGTCCGACTCTTCGTGACCCCATGGACCAGAGCATGACAGGCACTCCTGTCTTCCACTGCCTCCCACAGTTTGGTCAAACTCATGCTGGTAGCTTCGAGAACACTGTCCAACCATCTCGTCCTCTGTCGTCCCCTTCTCCTTGTGCCCTCCATCTTTCCCAACATCAGGGTCTTTTCCAGGGAGTCTTCTCTTCTTATGAGGTGGCCAAAGTATTGGAGCCTCAGCTTTAGGATCTGTCCTTCCAGTGAGCACTCAAGGCTGAGTCAATTCAATGACAAACCTGAATGGGTGTTTTCTCCAGCGCCCAACTCTGAGGTAAGTTGTAGGTCATCACTGCCGCCTGTGGAAGCAAGGCCCATAGTTTACTGCACAAAAGCATCTTTGCAGATAGGATTATACCAAACAGCATGGCTTGTACTGTATTGTTTCGGGGGAATTACCATTGGTGATGGATTAAAAGCAACAAGAACAATTTTGTGCTGTCCCTGGGACATTATAATGCTGGACATTTGGATACTTTGTACGAATTAATGAGAATCGTTTATATGAATGAACGACCTGATATCTGTTAGGAGAGTGTGGGTATGGTCTTTTATTTTAAAAGAAAAGTTTTCGGAAAACACCTTTTCACCCAGCACAGATCCCAACAGTGGAACTTTCTCTCACAAGATGTAGAGTTGGCAAGCAACCTGGATGGCTTCAAAGCACCCAGCTGAAATTCGCTGGACCTCTGAAAGCGCTGAGCCCTACTTTTTGTGGACCCAAGGAGCTTGACAGATGTCACTTCCACTTAAAGGCAAATGATCTGTGCTGGATTCCACTCCCCCCGCCCCAAACCCACTACCAAGCGGGTGATGCTTTCTAGACCAGGATGCGTGTGTTATCTGTGCAGTGGATGCTTGGGTTTCCATAGCAACGAGGATGCAGTCAACCACATCTGCTCCAGCACCTGCCCATTAAACACACAGATAATAGGCGGCTTACTTACTATATTAATTACTAGTTTTGTTCTGATTAGAGTTATTCAGCTTCGTGATACATTAATGGGCTCAAGGGGAAGGAGGGAGGAAAAGGGAACCTTTCTCTAATTGCCAGCATTTCTGTTGAAGGTGCCAGATAACATTATCTTCTAAGATCTCTGGAGTGTGTTTTGTCCTTGTCTGGGATCCACGTCAGCTAATTAACATGAACAATAGGAGAATGTTTGAGGGCAGCAAAGTTGAGGGTAGAGGGAAGAGTCAGATGAGATAAACACAAGGAAGGCTGAGCATCAAAAGGTCTTTGGGTTTAGCACACATGGCGATAGGTTCCTGAGAGCATATATAAAAATGGTATTAAGGGTGGTGGGAGAAATGAGTTTGGATTGTATTTTAATGCAAACCGACTTAAGCTGTATTTACTGAACCATTAAGTGAACACGGTTATCTGCACCTCTCTGAATTTTTGGATGCAGTTCTCCCAAGAATGCACAAAAATGCAGATCTCTCTAAATGGCACTAATGTACAAAACTACATGACACATTAGGGGGGAATGGTTTGACAAACGGCAGAAGGCAAAATTCTCCCCCCCCCAAATTATCTCCCCTAAATAGTTACGAGGTATAGAAATAGAATAAAACTACATGACACTTTAGGGATGCGGGTGGCGCTGTGGGTTAAACCACAGAGCTTAGGACTTGCGGATCTGAAGGTTGGCGGTTTGAATCCCTGCGACGGGGTGAGCTCCCGTTGCTCGGTCCCTGCTCCTGCCAACCTAGCAGTTTGAAAGCACGTCAAAGCGCAAGTAGATAAATAGGTACCACTCCGGTGGGAAGGTAAACCAATGGGGTGTTGTGGCTATCCAAACGGTCCCACCCCACATCAGGAAGGCAGTTTAGGCGATCTCACCATAACACGTGCTCTCCACGATGGAGGACATGATTTCTCACATTGCTGGAATGAGGTGGAAGAGCCCTGGCCAGGTGAGGAGATTCTATGTATGGATATGCCCTCCCCCTAACAGGGCTAACCATGGGAGTGTCTCTCAGAGTTTCCTCTCTAGGAAACTTACAGGACTCTGAGCTCCTATCGTGTGCTTGTCTAGCAAACATGCATTGTTGGTTTCACTGCATTGTCAATATCCCCTACCAATGAGATGCCTGTGTGAAGCCTGAAAGCAGGACTTGAGTGCAATAAGCCCTCTCCCAGCTTGCATTCCTCAGCAACGGGCATTCAGGAACATACTGTCTCCAAGAGTGGAAGAGGAACATAGCCATTGATCTCTGGGCTAAGAGATGCGCCGGGTCCATGCTGGTGATTAATCTCTGCGATGGGCTTTTTCTGTAGGTTCCCCATGCTAGAGATTAAGCAGCGGTGAGGACTCATCATTCAGGATTTCTCATTTCAAGCTCCAGTGCTCCCAGACTATTGCCAGAATGTGTACGAACAGAAAGCAGGTTATGAACTATGGAGGGAAAATTTAGGACACACTGAAGCGCTGAGTCAAGTAAGTAGTTCTTCCCGGGCAGCGTTTGCCAAACACTTAGAACCAGTAAGGAAAGTGAGAGATTTAAAATAACTGGAGATGACCAGGAGAATGCAAGTTTACAGACCTATCCAGCCTTGCTCAGAAATGCAAAGCTTTTTTAAAAAAACAACAACCAACAACTAGATTCCTTGACCTGGTTTCCATTTTGTGTTCTCTCTGGATTACAAGGGGTTGAAAAGACCAATACAACCATTCCGTTTCAAACGATGATATGCTATTTATGCATTCTTAGCTACAGTCCTGTATAAATTGCATATCATCATATTATGCAGTCTTAGCTACAGTCCGAAAGGGACGCGGGTGACGCTGTGGGTTAAACCACAGAGCCTAGGACTTGCTGATCAGAAGGTCGGCGGTTTGAATCCCCGCGACGGGGTGAGCTCCTGTTGCTTGGTCCCTGCTCCTGCCAACCTAGCAGTTCGAAAGCATGTCAAATTTCAAGTCGATAAATAGGTACCGCTCCAGCGGGAAGGTAAATGGCGTTTCTGTGTGCTGCTCTGGTTCGCCAGAAGCGGCTTGGTCATGCTGGCCACATGACCTGGAAGCTGTATGCCAGCTCCCTCGGCCAATAAAGCTAGATGAGCGCCACAACCCTAGAGTCAGTCACGACTGGACCTAATGGTCAGGGATCCCTTTACCTAGCTACAGTCCAGTTAGACCGGGATTTAAGTCTGGTTTAGTCACCTTGTGCAGATCTTAGCAGTTGGAGTTGGCTAGTGCAGTACCCTCTGGTGTAAGCCACTGGAATGGCTGGTAGTAGAATGACAATATCTTATTTATATTTATGAGACAGCTATTAAAAAAGGTGCCACCTGCGTCCCTGTTTGCCTGGTCCTAATACAGTGGTACCTCGGGTTACAGATGCTTCAGGTTACAGACTCTGCTAACCCAGAAATAGTACCTCAGGTTAAGAACTTTGCTTCAGGGTGAGAACAGAAATCGTCTGGCAGCGCAGCAGCAGCAGGAGGCCCCATTACCTAAAGGGGTGCTTCAGGTTAAGAACAGTTTCAGGTTAAGAACGGACTTCCAGAACGAATTAAGTTCTTAACCTGAGGTACCACTGTACAGAGGTGAATTTAGGGGAGTGCAACTAGTTTAGGTACACTGCAGGGGTTGCAGCAACTATGATGTAGAATGGAATGCAAGAGACGGGTGGGATGGGGGTGTTGGCAGGGGGCAGGGTTGGCAGTCTCTAGTACAAACTATAATAGCACTTTTCTTTTTCTGGTGGGGAGCCCACAAAAGCTTATATATTACTTGGCAGTGCATCAGGTTGGCAAGCGTTTGCCTCCCCCCCCCCATGCCATGTTGGCAGATGAATTTCTCTCTTTAATATCTTTAGGCACTGCTGCGCATAAGTCTCACTTCACATCTGTTGGTGGAATGCCCATCAGTTCAGATTACGTGGAGTTGCAGCGGCCGAGAGGCAGCCTCAAGGAAAACAAAATAGCACAGCCAATAACTCAGATATTGGATTTCGGAAAGGAAAGAAGGTGCTCTCTAAACAGAGATAGCTCTTGAACAGGGTGTGTGGATTTACTTAGAGATGTAAAGATAAAAGATGCAAAGTTCCAGATGTGTGAGCTGACCATCCTACTAGCTGGGATGCCTGGGGTAATCCAGCAATGATGATGATGACACAGTTGGTTGATGCCTTGGAGCAAAGGATCAAGCAGCCCGGCACTTGACTATGTGACTATTCACCTCTTCCAGTGCCATCTTGCTTCCTCTGATGCTGATACGTTGGCATCAAGACGTTCTCTGCTTGCTGCTCCTCTCTCTCTCTCTCTCTCTCTCTCTCTCTCAGATTAGCCATGTGGGTGATTTCAGGATCTTTTCATAAACACATCACCTATAGCCATTTTCAGAACCAATACCCTCCAATACTTTGGCCACCTCATGAGAAGAGAAGACTCCCTGGAAAAGACCCCGATATTGGGAAAGATGGAGGGCACAAGGAGAAGGGGACAAAAAAGGACGAGATGGTTGGATAGTGTTCTCGAAGCTATCATCATGAGTTTGACCAAACTGCGGGAGGCAGTGGAAGACAGGAGTGCCTGGCGTGCTCTGGTCCATGGGGTCACGAAGAGTCGGACACGACTAAACGACTAAGCAACAACAACATAGCCATTTTGTCAAGTTTGGCGACTTTCTAAAATTAGAACTTATTTCTTCTACTCTGCCCATCTGACCAGGTTTCCCCAGCCAGTCTGGGTGGTTGCCAGCTAAATATAAAAGAACACACCAAATTAAATGAATATGAAACATTAAACAGAGGAGTAATTTCAGCTGTGCAATAATGCATACCTGGTACAACTGATAATTTTTTTGTAATGCAATTCAACAGCAGGAATGTAGTCCTATTAAGTCTCATGTGTGCCCGTCCGATAACTTGATTGTCCTACTTTTCACCATGATAGGTGAGGTGTTCAAATGACCTCCATGCAAGAAGTGCCAACAGGCCAATTGCTGGCTGTGTGTTCATTGGAAACTGAGGGAGGCACATTATACAGAGTCAGACTCAAGGGTCCAGCTAGCTCAGTGCTGTCTACACGGACTGGCATAGTTTTCCAGGATTTCAGCCCTACCTGAAGATGCCAGGCATTGACTTGATGGGCCGTTGACCTAATCCTATGTTCTTAACTTGAAAGGGATCAGGGACAGAAGGAATTGTTTTTTGTTTGTGGGAGTCTGCTTCAGTGCTGAGAGAGTGGCGTGGTACTGATGAAGAGCAATTGGCAGCATGCTATTATATGCCATTATTGGTGATTTTTCTTTCTCCCTCTTGTAGAAAACAAGAGGCTAACCTTGTTAGGAGATGTAAGCACAACACAGAATGGCACAGCACCATGTAGTTGCAGTGCATGCTATCAAACCCTGATCATACGTTCCTTTGCTTGAGAGCAGTGAAACATGAGGAGAAAAGATCACTTTGAATAGTTCCTTCTTCCTTCTTCATACCAGCAAAAATGGCTTCCAAACAATTAGTTTAGGGAAGTTTTTAATGTTTAATGCTGTACTGTGTTTTTAATATTTGGTTGGGAGCCGCCCAGAATGGCAGGGTATAAAGTATAAATAATAATAATTTTGACACCCTTAGCCCTGCTCCTTAAAAATTGCCCTATCCATTAAAGAGTGGGTGCTTTAGTAGTACTTGCTGAACTGATGAATGCCCCAAGTGAATACACCAGGGAAGGGGGTCAAATGGTCCTCCCTATATAGTTGGATTTGAGTGCCAATCATCACTGGCCATTGGCTACGCTTGACGTTTTATTATGTTTTTATGTGCTGGAAGACGCCCAGAGTGGATGGGGAAACCCAGCCAGATGAGTGGGGTATAAATAATAAAATTATTATGATTATGATTAGCTGGTCGGAGTTGGACTCTAACAACACCTAGAGGGCCACAGGTTCCCTTGTTCAGGATAAGGCCAGAGCATCCCGAGAGTGCAAAATATTTTCAAGGTATATTGAAGAATTGCAAACATGGGTCTACTATTTGAAAGCCATTTTCATAAATAAATTTGCAGGACAGGAATATCCTAAGAAAGCTTTATGAGTTCTGGATTTTGCAATAAATAAACACAACCGCATGCTGAATTTGTTCCCTGTTGTGTTGTAAACACAGATGTAGATAAATAACCTTTGGTGGATTAAAATATGTAGACTGACATTTCCTCAACATTTTGTACAAGATTGTATGTGATGAATGGTAATGGCTAAAATAATAAAAGTGAACAGAAGAGGAAAGTGGTCTATCACAGGGCTCACATGTCAATTGTTTAGGGCTGGTTAAGTAGCTGTAATTCCTAACAGGAATGATGAGTGGAAATTATTGTCCTGATAGTCCTGCTATGTGTATTCTTCTCCTTTGTTACAAAGAAGGGCAATGGTATTTATTCCGCGCAGCTCAACATCTTGAGCATTAAGCTTGTGAGTCACATATTTGCTAATGCAGTTTTCAGTGCTGTGTTTAAAAGCTGAAAGTCTTAAGGGTTGACCAAGCATTGACGTGCCAATAAAGCAGAAACCTTGATGTGAAAAATACACACTGGATAGCATAAACAAACCTTTTCCATTCCTCTCTGGAAGCAAATATATCTCAGTAAAGTGCTTTTCAGTGGTTATTACTGCTCAGGAAACTCGGGGAGTGAGATATTGGTGGAAAAAAATAATGATCTGTGCAAATACGATTAGGAACTACAGTGACAAAGGACAAACTGAGACTCATCAAGACTTGGTAACAGAAAGGATGATCCTGGGATATCATCTTCCAATGCCCCTTGGATTTATTATCCCTTCCTGCAGAAGCTGGAAGTTCTAAGACAGGAGTGGAGAAATTATGACCCCCCCAGAGGTTGTTGGACCACAACTCCCATCATCTTTGACCAATGTTCTGGTTGGCCAAGGCTGATGGGAGTTGAAGTCCAACAACGTCTGGAAGGTCAAAGCTCCCCGATCTTTCTTCTCAGAGATACAGTGAGATGACTAAAACTTCCTGGATTTATTTATCAAATTTAGAACAAGCCCTTCCTTTCAAAACACAATAGATAAAGCTATCAAAATATCTTTAAAACAATCTGCAAAACAGATGCAGACTGGGAAAAGGTAAAGGTACCCCTGCCCGTACGGGCCAGTCTTGACAGACTCTAGGGTTGTGCGCTCATCTCACTTAAGAGGCCAGGAGCCAGCGCTGTCCGGAGACACTTCCGGGTCATGTGGCCAGATCTCAGGTTAAAAGGCTGGTTGAAAGTAGGTTTTCAATTGATGCTAAAATGACCAAAGAGATGGCCTAATATTCAAGGGGAGAGAATCCCAAAGGGTGGGTGCCATGACACTAAACATTGTGCAGAATGGACCTCCTGATAAGATGGTATCTGCAAGAGGCCTTCACCTGCACAGCACAGTGATTGATTTGGTATAAAAGGGGTATGACAGTCTTTCAGGCATCCTGGTCCCAAGCTGTATAGGGGTTTTCTACACCCAAACCAAAATATCAACGCTGGAAGAATTTCATCCATAGGAAAAAAAGGTTCCCCACCACCATCTTCACACGATGTCACAGCCGCCTTTGTTTGCATCAGGTGTAGAGCAGGTGAAATCTGTGAAGCAAAGCCTTGCCTGCTACCTTATTTCTCTCTGCAGGGAACAAAGTATCTGAAACAAGGAGACTGTCCAAGTATAGAGGGACTGGGAATATTTGGCCAACTTCCTCACGCTGCTAATGAGATCTTGCTAACAGCCTGATTAAAAATGCAACGGGGAGAGAGAAACCGAGAGGAAAAAACAACTGTTCTCTAGAATAATTTCACTATTATTTCACACCGTAAGTTGATAATGGCAAGGTGAAAAAACAGCACAGTAATCTGATAATGTTTTTTTCTCCCAGGGAGGTGGAACTGTTAAACTCACCCAGCATGTGGCAGAGGCTCCAATCCTATGTCCATTTACCCATGAGTAGAACTCCTTGAAGGGACGCGGGTGGCGCTGTGGGTAAAACCTCAGCGCCTAGGGCTTGCTGATCGCATGGCTGGCGGTTCGAATCCCCGTGGTGGGGTGCGCTCCCGCTGCTCGGTCCCAGCGCCTGCCAACCTAGCAGTTCGAAAGCACGTCAAAGTGCAAGTAGATAAATAGGGACCGCTTACTAGCGGGAAGGTAAACGGCGTTTCCGTGTGCTGCGCTGGCTTGCCAGAGCAGCTTTGTCACGCTGGCCACGTGACCCGGAAGTGTCTGCGGACAGCGCTGGCTCCCGGCCTCTAGAGTGAGATGAGCGCACATCCCTAGAGTCTGTCAAGACTGGCCTGTACGGGCAGGGGTACCTTTACCTTTTTTAGAACCCCTTGAATGCAGCGGCTCTTACTTTTGAGTAGAGATGCTTCGGCTTGTACAGAAGGCTCCTGAAAAGTAATGCAATGGTGAGAATGATAGCAGCCTTCAACCATATTTCCTCAGCTCCGTTTATTTCCTGCAGATTGAAGAACAAACTAGATGTGATGTGGGTTGTGGGGATGCAATTAACAGCTGCATTACTTGTCAGGTAAGTAGCAACCAATAGCTGGTCTCAAGAGGCTTGTGTGTGGTGGTTGGTAAATAGCAGTCCATGACACGCCTTGGAGTCCTTCCTTGGGATTACCTCACACATACATGGATATTGCTTGAGACTATTGGGTTAAACCTTAGCACTTGAGCCTGATGTGTGCATTAGCCATGTGTAGAGTACACTCAAAGTACAGATGGACAGGATTGTACTTTGAGCCCTGAACCTCAACTTTGAGTCTTCTTTTTTAAACAACCAATATTGAGCGTATGTTTCTGTACAGGAAGCCCCATGAAGCACTCTCTCATCGCATGTACAGGGTCCAAACAACCAGGAAACCTGGTGTTCTGATCACACAGAGTCCCCTGAGCCTCTTGGACTGGCTGATCAGGAGGTTGGTGGTTCGAATCCCTATGATGGAGTGAGCTCCCGTTGCTCTGTCCCAGCTCCTGCCAACATAGCAGTTTGAAAGCATGTAACCCCTTGGTCATCTTTGATTGAACTTAACCTTCCAGGCGTCCTTTACCTTTTATGGGCACGTAAGGTAGGACACGGGTGGCGCTGTGGTCTAAACCACAGAGCCTAGGGCTTGCCGATCAGAAGGTCGGCGGTTCGAACCCCTGCCACGGGGTGAGTGCCCGTTGCTCGGTCTCTGCTCTTGCCAACCTAGCAGTTCAAAAGCACATCAAAGTGCAAGTAGATAAATAGGTACCGCTCCAGCGGGAAGGTAAACGGTGTTTCCGTGCGCTGCTCTGTTTCGCCAGAAGCGGCTTAGTCATGCTGGCCACATGACCTGGAAGCTGTACGCCGGCTCCCTCGGCCAGTAAAGTGAGATGAATATGCAACCCCAGAGTCATCCGTGACTGGACCTAACGGTCAGGGGTCCCTTTACCTTTAAGGTTTCCTTTAAAGCAGATCTCCCTTTTTGGGCCTTGGCAGATTCCCAAAGCTACAACTCCTCCATAGACACACTCTCTCCCAACACAACCCCCTGTTCTCCCGGACACACTCTTCCTAGACCTGCCTTTTACTCTCCTTGAGTGTTTTTGCTTGGCTGGAAGGTGTTCCTGAACTCTGATAATACCTCTTGCTTGTTTGGATGGGGAACAGACCAAGGTGTGAGAGTATGCATAAAACCTAGACTAATGTGCAAAAGCAAAAAAAAATTACATTCACTGCTCATCTTACTTTTGTCCCTGGCCCCTGGAAGGTTGCCCAGAAAGGCCCACAAAGCCTTCTTTGTGAAGGCTCCACAACCCCTGCTATAAAGGGAGTTATGCTCAACATGTGGCTATTAAAAAAAACAGAAGACCCAACTTCAAGACTGGGGCCAAAAGCACGACTCCCCCCTCTAGTTTGTACTTGAGAATACCCTATGCTCAAGTAGTGCGCTCATAGTGCTTTGATGAATCTGTGGTTCTATGGAGGTAAGAAAACAACAGCAGCTCAGGTGAAACAGAACAAGGATGTAGCAGACATACACTTTGGATGTACAATTCTACTGCCCTGCACAGGTATTCCATTTCATTATTCTTTGCCTGCTACCAGTGAAGCAACTTGTTTCTGGGTCAGAATGCAGCGAAGTCTTGAGCGTATTGGGATCCGGCCAAAGCTCAGGAATAAAATGGGTCAACCTCAGCAGCTTGGTTTCCTCCGGAAAGTGCCTTCTGTTCTTTAACCAGTTACTGATCCACAAGAGTGTGTTAGAGTCACACAAGAAAAACTGGTTGATATTACCAGGCGTTGTGGGGGAGCAATCGTGGAACGGAGTACTCCATTTATAGCAGAATACAGAGAAAGAATGGCATGTGTGGCTTGGAGGGTATCCATGAAGAGGAAGGGCAGAAGAGGCTGGAGTCCATCTTAGGTTTGGGCAGGAGAGGGCTTATCCATACTTCCTCCCCCACCGCTTTTCACTGGGGAAAAGCTCTCTTTAGTGCTCAATCAGAGCAAATGGCAACCAGGTTTTCCATGAATGGCTGTTTGTTCCTGTAGCCTTATTAGACTTTACCGATTGGTTGGGTGAGCGTTGCTTCTGGACGGGAGGAAGGAAGTCAAATGACACCAAGGTTTGGTTCAGAGAAAGAGTTTATTCTGCTTTCCGGATTGCAGAAGGCACTGCGTGAATCAGTTCACCGCAAGCACAAAAGCAAGAGAAATTGCATACAGTATATATCTCCTCCAGGCACCCTCTCCCCCCTTCCCCAGGAATCCACCACGTCAGCTTATACACGTAAGTTGACATCCATGACCATAAACAGATGTTCCTGTTCCGGTACTCTTGACCATAAAAGGTTGTTTCTGTTCCTATACTCTTATCTTGGGGCAAGAAGGTCACCAACTCTAAGAGCACTCCTGGCGCCGTTCCCGGGTCTCTTGACAGACCTGACAAGGTCTGTGCGTCTTTGTGGTCATGATGTAAGATAAGACCCAGATGTGCCGTCCCTGCTCCACTCGGAACTGGCAAGGCCATCCATTGCCGTCATGGACAGATAAAGGAGAGGGCTTTGAGCACTTGTTTATACAGCTGGGTTTCTGTTTATACATTGGCTCAAGAGCTCAAGTTAATGCATTTTTGAAATGCTCCCTTGGAGAAGGAAAAATGGGGATTTTGGGGCCCGTTTCAGACTGACTGCACAGAAACCCATTCCTTCATTCCGATTTAGGGCTAAAGAGTGGAAAACCACTCAGACCCACGCTTTCTAGGCATGGGACCTGTAGTTTACTCCTTCCAGAGCTACAATTCCCAGGACCCTGGAAAACCAAGGATTCTTGGGGGAAAGCCATGAGCTTGAAATGTTAGGTATGGAAGTGACCTAAGCCTGTCTCCAGGGATGATTAGGCCAAAAAGTCTGCTGCTTATTGGGGTCAAGGCTTATTGGTCAAGGAGAGGGAGAAATACAACTCAAGTTGATATGAAATTTAATTTCGTATTTCAACTTTTTTCTACATTTTAAAGTATTGTAATGATTTCCTTGGAGTTTTTTTTTCTTTTGGTAAACTGCTTTGAGGGTTTCCTCCCCGCCTCCAATCAAGCGTTGTATAACCGTTATGAGATAAAATTAATTAATTGATTTTCTAGAGCTCAGCAACTGACTGCACTGGAAGCAGAGCCTTTCAGGGGAAGGAGGTGTTAAGTTGAACTGAACTGTGAACACAAATGTGTTGGGTGGGAAGGAGAGAGAAACAGAATTGGGGTAGAAAGTGAAGAGGCCGAGCCCTGAACACAGAGCTTCTATTCTTGAATTGTGTGTTTTCAATGCAGTTGGGATCCTTTTGGAATTTAATAGTTAATTTAATGTTGGAGCACCGTCACCCCTCCCACTTAAAAACAAAACAAAACAAAAACATGCTCCTGGGTGGATTGGACCACATGTTTACATCTATAGCATAATTGAACCTCAAACAGAGCTCAGCACTGCACACGTAGATCCTTTGGTTCTTTATTCCTTAAAACCAAAGGAAGTATGTAAGGGTCTGGGGGAAGGGAAAATAGCATGTTCAATCTGGGGACTTTTTCATTATTTTTTTTAGCAAAGCAGCACCCAATATTCAGCTTTCAAAAGGCTTGTTTAGAAAGTGATAGATATAAACAACTCAAAATAACTAATTAAGAGAGAACCTTGTTGAATTGTACATCCACAATGCGCTTTGAGAAAGCTGTTTTCTATTGAGTCACTCTCATGCAAACTGCAGATGGTTACCTAAGTTGGTGTTGGTGGTGAGGAAGAGGCAGCATTTACTGGTGATCTGAGGAATGCGAATAAGGCTGTCGGCAGATGGCTTACAGATATCATTCCGAAATATCTTATCCTGACAAATAACAACAGTGTGTATAATTAGCACTATGCAGATGGCATTTGGAATGATTCCCTTCCATCTCAGCACTCTTCTTCCGCGTACGATTTTAAAAGGCTATTTTTAAGAGACTTAAAAAACACACACAAAAAAACCACACACGCTACCAGCAGCATCTCTGGTACTACTTTAGAGTTGGCTGCCATCACAGTTCAGTGGATATACCAATATGCTTTATAGCACGTTAGAGACCCACATCAGTGAGAAGATAGAAATGTTCAGAAGGATGGGAGGCAAGAAAAGGGAAGAGGAAGGACCCCCATCGAAGACCTCACTGAGAGTCTTGCCAAGGCAGGGTGGGAGTTATTGCAGATACGAATATTGCGCAGCTTGAAGCAATTGGGTGCATAAAAATTGAGTCCTTCTGGAATAAAAATGGTTCAGATCCCCACTTATAATTCAAATCTTTACTAACTTCTTAAAAACAGGTACAAAACAAATCAATATAATATATCCAAAAAGTTCCGTAAGACATACGCTTGTCCAAGCACATTCTAAGAAATATAACAGAATTCCAAACAGACCAAGAATCTAAGGTCTCTCTCTCCTTACTCTCTGCATTAGCCCGGAGCTGCATTCTCTTCGGAATAAACCCATTTGCACATCCATCTCCCACTGTACCTGGGAACAAATGACCAAAGGCAACTCCCTTCAAAACGGTGATTTGCAATGAAATACCTTGACCATGTGAGTTAAAGTTAAACACTCATGTGAAGGAGCAGAGAACATTAACAGTTAATTATTAACCCAGCTAGAAGCTGAAAGAGTTATTTCTAGCTTTAGTATTTCTCAGTGGAATTTTCCGAGGTTAAACCCTCCAGTAATATACATACAGGCACTTTCCATTTCAGTGTGCAATTAAACAAATATGCTTAACGGGGTGGAGTGGGAACAGGGCCCATCAGGACTGATGGCAGAGGCACATTGTCCTGTCTGGAGATGCTATATTGCCACCCAAATCAAAAGAATGAGGGCGGGGCAGGCAGCAGCATCATCCAAAACAGGAACTGTCATGGTGGGTGGAGTTAATATGATATAGGTCCATCTTTTTTATGTGTTTCCATTTACTGATAGCATTTGTATGCTTTGTGATTTTAAATCTCTGCTGGGGCTCTCTCACCAAGAGAGTATTTGCCCGCCCCAAATCTGGATCTAGACATCCAGGGAATTCTTCTTTTATTCTTTTCAACCAATTACAACCAAACATTAAAAAAACCTCCCATATGGTTTGTGTTTCTCCTCATTAAATGACTGATAATAACTTCTGCTTTCTGCATAATAACTTCCCCTTTTGCCCTTTTAGCGTGGATCAGACAATTACAAGTGCAGAGCTTGCTGGTAAGATGAGCTAGCCAGCAAAATTAAAAAAGCAAATTTGTTTGCTTAGCCATGGAACAAAGAAAAAATCAAGAAGGATACCTTTGAATATACGTTATATATGGATTGGATGAGGCCACAGGTCATGGCAAAACCCACAATTTGATACACAGAATACAGGATGTCAACATCTATATAGTCATTGATCATTACAACACGCTATTGCATTTGCAGCAGAGGAGAAACAAACCTTTGGTGTACGCAGCATGCAAAGGCATAGAAGGCAACCTCTATTGTTCTTCTTGTTGATTAGACTCTTCACCTCCAAATGTCCACTTTTGCTTGTAAGAAAGAATCCTAGACATTTGTAAATAAAGCCATTAGACAGAAGGGCAAATCTTCCACGGATACAATAGAGTTGCCATATTTTAAAAAGTTAAAAATTATTAGTTGTTGAGGTTTGTTTTTTGGGGGGGCCAATTGCTGAACATTTGAAGTTTTAAAGCTATTTTTAAGGAAATTCACCCAAAACTAGACTTTCGACATGGGCTGTCATATGTCCGGATTTTAATGGACATCTCAGCAATTTACACCCGGGCACTGTTAGCGACTCCCATATTCTGGCTGTGTCTGGGAAATTCCAGATGTAGGGCCACCCTAAGATATAAGCACATAAATTGTTCCATTTTCTCTCAGCGAGTGAAAATACACCAGAGGGAAAGAAAACGAGCAAAGGTAAGCACCCTTGTTGCTTACCATACTTCTGCTAGGACTGAGCAGAAAAAAGAGAATTATTATACTTTTCTTACTAATGGCGAGGCACTACTTGACTTTGTTGATCCTTGGCAGGTTGTGGACTTCCCTTCGTTGGAGGTTTTTAAGCAGAGGTTGGATGGCCATCAGTCATGGATGCTTTAGCTGAGATTCCTGCATTGAAGGGGGTTGGACTAGATGAACCTTGAGCTCCCTACAATTTTATAATTCTCTTTTATGATCTTCAGAAGGTTTAGAGGTGCATGATAGAGATGTTCTAAATAAATGTAAGAGCATAGGAGCCTGTTGGATCAGGCCCATGGCCCATGTTGGACTAGATGGGCAGTGGCGTAGCGTGGGTTGTCAGCACCCGGGGCAAGGCAAGTAATTTGCGCCCCCTAACCTGTGGATTTGCGCCCCCTAACCCTAACCCCCAGATGTTGCGCCCGGTGCGGCCAGCCCCCCCTGCACCCCCCACGCTACGCCACTGTAGATGGGCCAGTAGCTTGATCCAGTACATAGATGTCAACTTTTCCCTTTTCTTGTGAGGAATCCTATTCGGAACAAGGAAATTTCCCTTAAAAAAAGAGAAACATTGACAGCTATGATCCAGTAGGCTGTTGTTATGTTCTTTAATTTGTACATAACCGCTCCGTTATGACTATCTAAGAGCTCAGATGACATTTTTTGGAATTGTTAGGGAGCCAGAAACCTCCCTCATAATATCTGTTAAATGCATAGGATTACAGGAAGCTTCCTTATGCTGAATCACAATAGCATCCCATCTAGTTCAATAGTGTTTACACTGACTGGCAGTGGCTCCCTAGGAATTCAGATAGGTAACATTCCAGTCCCTACCTTGAATCTGGAACCTTCTGCATGCTAACAGATGCTCTATCACTTCCCTAAGCCTTCCCTAAGTGGCTTTCACAGTTATGATTACTTTTACTGATGTAGTAGCAATAGGCTGGTTTTGTTTTGGGGAACAAAGACTGATCTGTCTGCACCAGTACTTTGGTGAAAAGGTAAAGGACCTCTGGACAGTAGTGGCGCTCATCTCGCTCATCTCGAGGGAACCAGCGTTTGTCCACAGACAGCTTTCTGGGTCATGTGGCCAGCATGACTAAACCGCTTCTGGCACAATGGGACACTGTGATGGAAACCAGAGCACACAGAAACCATTTACTTTCCTGCCGCAGTGGTACCAATTTATCTACTTGCACTGGCGTGCTTTTGAACTGCCAGGTTGACAGGAGCTGGAACACAGCAACGGGAGCTCACTCCCTTGTGGGGATTTGAACTGCCGACCTTCTGATCGGCAAGCCCAAGAGCATGGATAGGCAAACTAAGGCCTGGGCTGGATCCAGCCCAACTGCCTTCTAAATCTGGCCTGCAGATGGTCCGGGAATCAGTGTGTTTTTACATGAGTAGAATGTGTCCTTTTATTTAAAATGCATCTCTGGGTTATTTGTGGGGCATAGGAATTCGTTCAAATTTTTTTCTCAGCTCCCCACAAAGTCTGAGGGACAGTGGACCGGCCCCCTGCTGAAAAAGTTTGCTGACCCCTGCCCAAGAGGCTCAGTGGTTTAGACCACATAGCCAGGTAATGGAGCCAGTAACAAAGAAGAAAACCACTTTGACCCAGGTTGTGAAATTGCTGGTATCCAAGGGCTACTTCACACCACCCATGCTAGCGATATGTGTTGGATTGCATCTACCCACACAAAGTTCAGCCCATGAAAGGTATGATCCCCTTTCACTTGGGAACGGCTAGTTTTCATCACCCCAGCAGAACCTGTGTTCACACCCTGTGTGATCATAAGCTGATAAAAGTAACATGTGCAAAAAGAGCCATCACGGATCGAACACCCCGGACCAAACATAAATATCGCCTCCCAGCACTACAGACACAATACTTTCCAAGGAAAACGGTCCACTTTTTCAGCAACTAATCACCACGTGGTAAGTCATTATTTAAGCAATTCGCATGCATATGCGAATCAATCCCTATACTGCACCAGTATTCTATTTAGCGGGGAAATATATGGGCCATCTAAGTGTGGCATATGGTAGCAGCTTACAAAATTTAATTTGTTTTCATATTCAAATTGTGCTGGCAGTAGATATAAGGTTGTGGCAGGGCAAATCGGAAGATTTAAGTACAAAAAATGTGAGTTGTGCAAATGGAAAGATAAACACAGTGACTGATACCCATATAAGTGATTTTGTACTTAATTACCGAAAAGCTGCATATATCTTGGTTTCCCATTTCGGTGTCTGATCAAGTTTGCTTAGTTATGCCATAAAATATCCTGGCCTCCCCCCCTTTTTTAATGTAGAGAAAAAGTTACACTGGGTTGTTTTTAAAGCAAAAATAACATTAGGCTCAAATGCATATATGAAGTTGCATGCACCTTCTTCCCAGATGTCACCTCCTGCAACTATTCCTGCTCCTTGCTCCCCTTGAGTGATTTTTCATGGCTGGAAGTGTCCTTGAACTGTGACCAGGGCTCTTGCTTGTCTAAATGGAGAGAAGGTTGCCTGGCTGCAACATAGACCTCTGTAGAAAGGCAAGAGCCCCATCCATTGCCCTGCCCACTTTTGACACTCGCCTTGCCCATCACTGGTATGCGGCCCCTGGAAAGTTGCCCCTGGAGGCAGTGTGGCCCTTGGACTGGGAATGGGTTCACAAGCCTTGATCCATATTGAGCAAGACGAATGTTGTGGTTTCTTCTCACAAAAATGTTGCCAGCACCCAGAGAGGGCAACACTAGAATAGGAGGAAATGGCATAATTTGTCCCACCCAGGTGTCCACTCCATGAAGATGCTTCAGGAATAGCATGGGGGCCAGACCATAGGGAAGAGGAACCTATGCACACTCTTATCCTACAAGGGACTGGATAGTTTATGGAACCACTGCCATAATAGGTGGGGATGGATACAAGCTAAAATGGTTGTAAAATGGCAGTATACAAATCCACGGAGGAGGAGGAGAACTCTGTGTTAGCTACCTATAATATTCAGGTGCTCCATATCAGTTGCTGGGGGAGACAAGAGTAGCAGAGGCAAATGAAGCTGAATACTGGTAGATTAAGGCAGAAGTACTTCTGTGGGTTAAACCACTGAGCCCAGGGCTTGCTGATCAGAAGGTTGGTGGTTCGAATCCCCGCGGCGGGGTGAGCTCCTGTTGCTCGGTCCCTGCTCCTGCCAACCTAGCAGTTCGAAAGCACGTCAAAGTACAAGTAGATAAATAGGTACAGCTCCGGCGGGAAGGTAAACAGCGTTTCCGTGCACTGCTCTGGTTCACCAGAAGCGGCTTAGTCATGCTGGCCACATGACCTGGAAGCTGCACGCCGGCTCCCTTGGCCAATAATGCGAAATGAACTCTGCAACCCCAGAGTCGGTCACGACTGGACCTAATGGTCAGGGGTCCCTTTACCTTTACTTCTGCACACAGTATGTAGTTAATACTATGGAATTTGCTCCTCCAAGAAGTAGTGGTGGCCACCAACTTGGATGGCTTCAGAAGAAGGCCACACAAACCCATGGAGCTATCACTAAGGGCTACCAACCCAGATGGCTATGTTTTGTCTCTGCTGCAAGAGGCAATTGCTTCTCTATACCAGCTGTTGGAAATCACTAGTGAGGAGAGAGCTGTTGCTCTCAGGTCCTGCTCTTGGACTTCCCATAGACGTTGGGTTGGCCATTGTGAGAAGAGGATGCGGTACTAGATGGACCACTGGCTTGATCCATCAGGCTCTTAAGAGGTCTATTGCTTCAAAGCAGAGGCATCTGGTTGGCCACTGTGGCAGGAAAAGCATGCTAGATTATATGGATCTTTGATCCAGTCTAGTAGGTCTCTCCTTAGGTTCTTACCTTGCCTGAAGATGCTAAGGTTGTCCTGCTATAAACAAATCATTTAATATCTGGTATTCTGCTAGGGGCTTTTTTTCCTTCCTCCCTCTCCCTCTCCCTCCCCAAAGCCCACAAGCTCACAACCTGCATGGTCAGTATTTTTGGGGGGAGGCAACTACGGTATATTAGTGAACACTTGGCCCCAGGCAGTCTCAGAGATCACCCACCCCACCCGGGGGAAGGGCTAATATCCTAGTTAAACATATGGTTGAGAGAGAATAGGGGAAGAAGGAAAGCAGGAAGGTTGCTAGCTGCTACACAGAGGATTAGATCCTGTGGGGCATTGCTCGAGAAGGAGTAGAGGTCACATGGGAAGCAGGAGGTCAGGTGGCAAAGCCATTTGAAAAGGAGCACTCTGAATCCAGACCCAGGCCTGAACCTAGACTGGCATAGATCCAAATACAGTGGTACCTCGGGTTAAGTACTTAATTCATTCTGGAGGTCTGTTCTTTTTCTTTTTTTAAAAAAAGATATTTATTAAAGGTTTTAAACAATAAAATCACCAAACATATAAAATACCATCACCAAGATATAACAAACAAAGAGAAGCAGAAAGAAGCAAAAAGATAAACATAGAATAGAAAAGATACAACGAAAACAACTGTCTGTAAATCAAATTTCCATAACCTTTTGGACTTCCTCACATCTCCCTTTCCTGCGTTCCCAATTATAAAATTATAAGCAGCAATTTATTACCTTATTTCAATTCTTATTTTGTAATTTTCAAATATTATGTCTCTGACTTTAAATATTTTTATCAAATACCGTATTTTTTGCACCATAACACTCACTTTTTTCCTCCTAGAAAGTAAGGGGAAATGTCTGTGCGTGTTATGGAGCGAATGCCTGCGGGTGGGGGTGGGGATCTGCTGCAGTCGTGAGCAGAGGATCCATGGTTCCCCTTCCTTCCCTCCTCCGTGGTTACAAAGCATGGATCCACATGGATCCTCAGGATTTTTGCATTGGGCTACTCCAAACTCACTGTCAGATCACATGTCTGTGGCCACAGCATGAACCACAAAAATCATATATCCACTATTTCGTTTAGAATATTTTTTTTCTTGTTTTCCTCCTCTAAAAACTACGTGCGTGTTATGGTCTGGTGCGTGTTATAGAGAGAAAAATACGTTAATTTATCCTCTCCTGCATCTCAGTTTTTTTGCTCAAAGGCAAAGATGAACATGCGAGATCACTGACTTCTTCGCCACCTGCTCAACTGCACTGTGAATTCACAGTCTGCCATAACCACCCTATGAAGGCTCTGGAAGCAGAAGTCGGTTCATAGACCTATGTTTTTTATACAGCCAAGCTTGCTCCATGACAACCACAGAATTAGCAAGCTTAACTGCCGATTCTTTGTTTGATCAGAGCTGGCCTCAGTTTCTAGGTAGCAATGAGCTCAGCTTGAAGCAGCAACTGAACAAAATCATCTGTGGCGCTGTTACAGCAGGTCAGGGCTGTCTCAGAACAGGCAGGAGAAAGTTTTGGGAAGCTCTCAGCCATTCCTGAGAGTCAGATTCTGCCTGTCGAAGTCAATGCAACAATGGCATAAGAGCACCTTTGTGGGTTGCAAAAGGAACTCATGAGGCAGTGAAGAACAAAGCAAAAATAGCTACATTTTTAAATGAAATATAGATGTGCACACATTCATATGAATGGACTGGAACATAACCGAGAGCCCAGCTGAGGAGCTCATTACATTTTATGGAGACTCACTCTGCAGAGTTTAAATTTAACAATTAAAATTGCACCAGGGAAGAAGGTAATGTTCCATTTTGGGACATTAAACCAGACATTAGGGGCTCCTCTGAAATTTTAGTAGCTGAAGCTTGGAAATGAAAGGATCCCTGTTTTGCTGGGTGAGCAAATGATTTTGATTTAGCAACCCTGTAACCTCTCTACTGAAAGGATAATGGATGGCAGTTCTACCCCCCCCCAAAAAAAATCAACAGCCCCACTTGAAACTAATTCGAGAATAATCATAGACCACTGGATCTGAAATAAAAGAAAAACTCAACTGATTTTTCTAACAAGCCACACCAACATAAAAACTAACACCCTGCCCCTTACACACATTTTTATTGGTGTGGATGTTCCTATGCCAATTTCCATGTCACAGTCTTGCTGTGCTTACAGCACCGTGGGAGCATTAAAATCCTTTAAAGCACAGGTTGCACTAGCAATTACCTAAGTTTAAAGACAGACAGAGCGTTTCTTTGCGGGACAATGAAAACAAAATTTCAATCTATTGAAGTCTATGGCAAATGCAATTTAGAGTGAAGGCCCTGCAATCCTACTACTGCCATGGGAGGTGTTACGTACTGAAGTTCTCACCCTGGGCCAGCAGGGGGATACTGTAGATAGTTCAGGTCCACATATGCAAATAAGGGATCGAAAGTGACGTTCAGTGATTGGACAGTTACAGAAAATGGTTACTGTTGCATTCTAGTGGAGCTCTATATAAGCAGGCTGGCTGAACCCTTCAGTTCAGTTCTGTTCTGGCCTGTGAATAAACAAGAGCTGTTTGAAGAATCACTGTGTCATCTGATATGTTCACCCAAAACTTAACAGGAGGAGGAAGCCGATTTCCCGAAGCCTGACACTGCCTTCCCACTGCTCTCTAAGGCTCTTCCCCTGATTCATTCCCCGGCAGCCTAAGGCTCTGTCATGTTATCTCTTGTTGCTCTGCCATCTTCATTTTTCTGCATGTTCTGGGAGACCGAGATGTGGGAGGCAGCAGGCGCAGGAGACTATTCTTACAGTGACCAGCCAAACCCTTATGGGAAGTCCAAAAGCATGCTTCTGCTGTCCATAGAGGTAATACCTACCATGATGGGCAGCCATTTCTTAGCTTTATCCTCCATAAATTGGTCGGATCCCTTTATTTAAGGCCACCTAAGGGCTTGTCCGAGCAAAATGTGGATTCCCACAAGCCTGTGTCTCCATTAATATAGGTTCATCCACATGACATCTTACAAGTGTCCCAGACCCTTTCCTCTTTAAATATGTGTTGTTGTGGTTGTTTTAATCCTCAGAAAATCCAAAATGACCAGGACTGGGGCAGGGAGGAAGGGAAGGGAACCACACCAAGGTCCCTGAACAATGGCGGCTCAGGAAGAAGGGTAAACAGAGCTCCATGCCACCAACCTTTTCTAAGTTAGCCACCACACATGCTCTCTGAACAGTCGGCAGTGGTTCTTGCTTCACCTGCTGTTGGGCTCCCAGACTTTTGCCATACAAGTCCCAGTGCCTACCAACCAATACGGATTCTGTGACTCATAGTCCCAAGTCCCTAGCAGGAGAAAAGGGCACTGTGTCCGTGTTGAGAATTCCGTTCCTCCGGTGCTGCAGATGTGTGGGATTGTTACATGTCACATGTCTGTTTACCTTCCAGTACTGATTATTTGAGTCTCGTGAGCGGAAAGGGAGATAAACTGTTTCCGCTCTGTATAGCTATTGTGTTTGCAGTTCTCTGTCCGAGGAAAACAGACAGAGAGAGAAGCCAGGTTTTTCTTTGTTCTGATACATTTGCTTTAATTTGCAATGAATTAGCTTAGATGTTACTCCTCAAGGCTGAGCTTCTGAGCTATGGTTTCCCCGGTAGTGATGTATGGAAGTGAGAGCTGGACCATAAAGAAGGCTGATCGCCGAAGAATTGATGCTTTTGAATTATGGTGCTGGAGGAGACTCTTGAGAGTTCCATGGACTGCAAGAAGATCAAACCTATCCATTCTGAAGGAAATCAGCCCTGAGTGCTCACCGGAAGGACAGATCCTGAAGCTGAAGCTCCAATACTTTGACCACCTCATGAGAAGAGAAGACTCCCTGGAAAAGACCCTGATGTTGGGAAAGATGGAGGGCACAAGGAGACGGGGACGACAGAGGACGAGATGGTTGGACAGTGTTCTCAAAGCTACCAGCATGAGTTTGACCAAACTGTGGGAGGCAGTGGAAGACAGGAGTGCCTGGCGTGCTCTGGTCCATGGGGTCATGAAGAGTAGGATACAACTAAACGACTAAACAACAACAACAAGTTGTGTGCTCATGTCCTTGGAGAGACCGAAATGATGAATCCCTGGCGACATTGCATGGGGGGTGGGTGGGTCGGGGGGGAGAGGCACTGGCCTCAGCGTTATCACCCAACAGTCGGTTGTGAAGAGGGGGGCTTGGAGAGGATGGAGGTGGTGAAGGTAATGGCTTGAGCACACAGATTTCTTCAAATGTTACATCCAACACTGAGGAAGTCTGCTATCTGATGGCTACCCTCCAAAGACCTGGATCCCCTTTCATGGCTAGCAGAAAGGCCCATCTCTGAGCCAAGGTAACCTGCAAAAAACCCATATCCAAAGTCCTGCAATCTCTTCATACCGACATTCTTCCTCATTGAAAGGGTCGTGGAAATCAATGTGATTTCTCCCAGAAATGCCACAGGCAATTGTTATGAGGCAAATGAAAAATAGCATCCCACTGTTTATTTTCCCAGGGTGGTACTTTAGTTTGGTAAAGGAACAAAACAGGCCATATTTGTGGGGGCGACTTTAAACATCAAGCTGAGCTGTGAGATGGCCAGGGATTATTGCTGGATATCTTCACTTACCTGACACGAGAATTACTCTGTTTTATGCTGGAGCCTGCCATCTAAGATGGGGAGTTATCTTTTCTATTACCTCTGCTTTTTCTTTGTAATGTTTATCCATCAGCTCTAGATAACAGCTAACTGAAGCTTACAAAGTAAATAAGTCTGTATGTGTGTTGTTATTTGTAGGGATGGGGGAGAAATCGGATACAGTTTGCACTTAAATGCAAATCTACCTATTTTGCACTTTCAATAAGAAAAGTGCACCAGAACATAACCAGCCTTCCAAATTCACTCTTCATCAAATTTTGCAGTGCTGTTCTCAAGCCAAATAATAATAATATATACAGAAATGCATATACTAATTTTAAGGTGCACACGAAAATACTTATATTAGTGAACACTTAGCCCCAGGCGGTTCCAGAGATCACCCACCCCACCCTGGGGGAAGGGCTAATGTCCTAGTTAAACATATGGTTGAGAGGGAATAGGGGAAGAAGGAAAGCAGGAAGGTTGCTAGCTGCTACACAGAGGATTAGATCCTGTGGGGCATTGCTTGAGAAGGAGGAGAGGTCACATGGGAAGCAGGAGGTCAGGTGGAGCACCCTGGATCCAGACCCAGGCCTGAACCTAGACTGGCATAGATCCAAATACAGTGGTACCTCGGGTTAAGTACTTAATTTGTTCTGGAGGTCTGTTCTTAACCTGAAGCACCACTTTAGCTAGTGGGGCCTCCTGCTGCTGCTGTGCCGCCGGAGCACGATTTCTGTTCTCATCCTGAAGCAAAGTTCTTAACCTGAAGCACCATTTTTGGGTTAGCGGAGTCTGTAACCTGAAGCGTATGTAACCTGAAGCATATGTAACCCGAGGTACCACGGTACTCAGTCTCATCCAGGAATGCCTGCAGTTGATCTGCCATGACTCACTCAGTCACCTTCCCTAGAAAGGGGGTACCGTATTTTTCTGTTTATAAGACGCCCCCATGTATAAGACACCCCCTCTTTTTTGGGACTCCACAGAGGAAATGCAGGGGAGATTGCCCAGAGTTGTTGAGCTTTCGGGGGGGGGGGTGTTACTGAAAATCACATACTCGCAGGAACGCAACAGCCAATTGCACGCACGTCGACGAAGCCACCAATCGTCTGCACGCTCGCTGAAAGCAAGCACCAATCGCCTGCCCAATTGCCACAGAATCCAATAGCCAGCGGACCTTGCCACACCCACCAATCACCTGCAAAAACGCCACAGGCAATATCCTGAACACAGTAGCCGCCAGTCACCCGTCCCACCTCTCCACTAACCATGTATAAGATGACTCCAAGTTTTCAGCATAATTTTTTAATAAAATAACCTTGTCATACACGGAAAAATACGGTATTTGCAGTTGGGCAAGTATTGTTACTATCAATTGGGTCAAGGAGTGGCATTTTCAAAAGTGTTCCCACCACCGTCTCCTTTAAGTGAAGCATTTGCCGCTCCCTGGAGCAACCTGGTCAACCTCTATCCATCTCACCAGCCATGATGGGCAGAAATCAAGGGAGCATGTAGGTGGGTGCATTCCTACAAGCGTCCTGTTGACATCTTCGGGCCTCGTGAACTGAAAACAATCCCACGAAGTCAAAGTAGCATGGGACACCTCAGCTGGGACTGTAATGGCAACATCTAAATCACAAGAGACTTGAGCAACTTGCTCCTCAAAATGACGGGTCACATGGTCACAGCAGGCCTCCGTTGCCTACAAAGGCCCATCTCCCATTGTTCAGCCCTGAGGTGCAGCTCCGAGGGCCTTCTGGCGGTTCCCTCACTGCGAGAAGCAAAGCTACAGGGAACCAGGCAGAGGGCCTTCTCAGTAGTGGCACCCGCCCTGTGGAACGCCCTCCCATCAGATGTCAAAGAGAAGAACAACTACCTGACATTTAGAAGACATCTGAAGGCAGCCCTGTTTTTAATGTTTGATGTTTTATCGTGTTTGTAATAATATTTTGGGAGCTCCCCAGAGTGGCTGGGGAAACCCAGCCAGATGGATGGGGTATTATTATTATTATTATTATTATTATTATTATTATTATTATTATCTTCACTGATGTGGTTTTTTTTTTTTATTGCTGACCTACTCCTGACTCCGGTGCCTGACAAGAGGAGTGAAGTGATGGAGACTCAGGTGCAGGGCAAATTATTAATATTATTTATTAAAATTGTATACCACCCTAGACCTGCAGGCCTCAGGGTGGTTGCAACATAAAATCACAATACAATGCAGTGGAGGGAGAGCTGAATTGGCTTCAGCTGTGCTTTTGTACTGTATCAAGTTTCCGCACTGCTTCAGCCGTCTGTTTAACAGCAGCGAGACACCTGACCAGAAGTGAGCATTGCAGTTCCACCTGACCCAATGTGCCACATCTAACAGATTGGTTATTTTCTGTGACTCTGCTGAACATACACATCAACATTGTGGTTTTTCAGGGGCGTTCCACATATATGCATACGTTAGTGGGAGGAATGTACACGTATGCATTCCATTAAGGAAAATAGCTGGCAGAAATGTGTATAGCAGGTAAAATTAGACACAAAATGCATACAGTGGTACCTCGGGTTACAGACACCTCGGGTTACAAACACTTCAGGTTACAGACTCCGCTAACCCGGAAGTAGTACCTCGGCTTAAGAACTTTACCTCAGGATGAGAACAGAAATCATGCGCCAGCGGCACGGTGGCAGCGGGAGGCCCCATAAGCTAAAGTGGTACCTCAGGTTAAGAACTGCTTCAGGTTAAGATCGGACCTCCGGAATGAACTAAGTTCATAACCAGAGGTACCACTGTACATTGGAAGGAATAACTGCTCTCAAATTCTGATGAATTTCCATGAGAACCTTTTTTTTTTTTAATGCAAACTGATGCAGAAACTTGGTGCTCTGGATTGGAAGAAATGGAAAAGGCAGAGAAACCAAAATTGGCAGATTCATCCATCCTTATGTTCATACTTGAAAAAAACATTCAAATAATGCAGAATGTGTAAAGGGCTGAGCTGGCCCTCATCCCTAGGAGAGGTCTTCAGACAACTACAAAAACTACAAATAAATGTCAAATGAGAGCTCTGCAATGAAAGTCTATGCCCCAATCGGGGAAGAAAAGTTTTGAACTCTGGCACCAGGCAAGTGGATTTCATCCTCAGGAGGATCAGTAAGTAATGAACGCTGACATTTACAAACAAATATGTTCCAACTGACCCTATTGACTAGGGACGCCCCTCATTTCTGGAACTGGTCCCTAGCAAATCATTGTCCTCCTTGTGCCCCTGCTTTGCCTTTACAAAAATCCTGAGGGAAACTTTTTAAAATACAAATGTGTATGAAGATGTGCAGTGTTGTTCATCGGATTTTATTCCTTTCCCCCAGGTCTCTAGAACTTAAACCCATAGTACAATTAAATGATAGAATAAACTTTCTTGATATAAACACACCGATGACCTGCAATGCAATGTTGCAGCGTGAAGTTCTCTTTTTCAACCAGCCCAGCGTTAACCTGTATAGTTAAAGCTATGGTTTTCCCAGTAGTGATGTATGGAAGTGAGAGCTGGACCATCAAGAAGGCTGATCGCTGAAGAATTGATGCTTTTGAATTATGGTGCTGGAGGAGACTCTTGAGAGTCCCATGGACTGCAATAAGATCAGACCTATCCATTCTGAAGGAAATCAGCCCTGAGTGCTCACTGGAAGGACAGATCCTGAAGCTGAGGCTCCAGTGCTTTGGCCACCTCATGAGAAGAGAAGATTCCCTGGAAAAGACCCTGATGTTGGGAAAGATGGAGGGCACAAGGAGAAGGGGACAACAGGGGACGAGATGGTTGGACAGTGTTCTCGAAGCTACCAGCATGAGTTTGACCAAACTGCAGGAGGCAGTGGAAGACAGGAGTGCCTGGCGTGCTCTGGCCCATGGGGTCACGAAGAGTCGGACACGACTAAACGACTAAGCAACAACAACATAGCCATTTTGTCAAGTTCGGCGACTTTCTAAAATTAGAACTTATTTCTTGTACCCTGCCCATCTGACCGGGTTTCCCCAGCCAGTCTGGGCGGTTGCCAGCTAAATATAAAAGAACACAAGAGTCGGACACGACTAAACGACTAAACAACAACAAGTCAGCGGTGGAGCACGGGGATTCTGGAAGGAAGATTGTGAGCCTGCCTGTGGCTTCTGCAAGGGCAGAGCTATAAAATAAAACTATGCATCACTCAGCGTGAAGACAGGAGGCAGTGGAAGTGTCTGGCATGCTCTGGTCCATGGGGTCACGAAGAGTCGGACATGACTAAACGACTAAACAACAACAACAGTGTTAACCAGTGAGCTTCACAGGTGTGTGGATTTGAACCCTGGTCTCCCAGGTCCTAGTCTAGCACTTTAACCTCTACACCACTATAATGGTGGTATTTCTATGTACTCTGAAACTCTCAGACATGATGCGATTAAACTATAAACAAATAAAAATAAACCATAAAGCTTTGGCAATTAAAGATGGCTAGAGAATCTAGCTTTAACCAGTGTTACCAGTTGTTCTGCCTGGTAAATCACTAGTATAAAACATTTATCTTTTTTTGCATGCTGGTTGAACCAGCATGTACTATAGACTGTGACTAAAGCTAAGATACTTAAAAGCCTTTTTCCTCTGCTTCTGGCAAGAAGCATTAAACAAATATAATAAATCTTGTATTTGACTTTCATGAAAGTGTGCCAGCCTAGGAGATGGGAATGTGGAATTTTCTTTTAGCTTATAGAAACAGAATTGGAGGGAACCATGTAGACCATTTAATTCAATTCCTTGCTTGATCCAGGCAATCCAGAGCAAGAATATCTTCAGCCAATGGCAGCCCAGCCTTTGCACAGAGACCTCTAACAAGGAAAAGGTCAAGGGCTCCATTGGTCCAACTGCTCCGACTGCCAAGGCATAATGTCACTCAACATGCACGCAAAATCTACCCTTCTTCAACTTCATCAAATCTGGCCCTATTCTCCAGGGGCAACAGAGAAAAAGCCTTAGAAGTAAAAGTGTGAATGGTCACACCCACTGTATCTCAGTACAAGTCCCATTAGCTAAAAGAGGCACCTCTCCTGTGGGAATGGCTTTTTGGAGAGAGTTCCCACCTCTTGCATACTGTTGTTGCTGTTTAGTCGTTTAGTCGTGTCCGACTCTTTGTGACCCCATGGACCAGAGCACGCCAGGCACTGCTGTCTTCCACTGCCTCCCGCAGTTTGGTCAAACTCATGCTGGTAGCTTCAAGAACACTGTCCATCAATCTCGCCCTCTGTCGTCCCCTTCTCCTTGTGCCCTCCATCTTTCCCAACATCAGGGTCTTTTCCAGGGAGTCTTCTCTTCTCATGAGGTGGCCAAAGTATTGGAGCCTCAGCTTCAGGATCTGTCCTTCCAGTGAGCACTCAGGGCTGATTTCCTTCAGAATGGATAGGTTTGATCTTCTTGCAGTCCATGGGACTCTCAAGAGTCTCCTCCAGGACCATAATTCAAAAACATCAATTCTTTGGCGATCAGCCTTCTTGATGGTCCAGCTCTCACTTCCATACATCACTACTGGGAAAACCATAGCTTTAACTATACAGACCTTTGTTGGCAAGGCGATGTCTCTGTTTTTTAAGATGCTGTCTAGGTTTGTCATTGATTTTCTCCCAAGAAGTAAGCGTCTTCTTGGGGCTCCATTACCTGACTATAAATGAAGTACTGATGCAGACAGATCAGTCTTCGCTCCCCAAAATAAAATTGACCTATTGGTACTTGTGTCTTGGCAGACCACACCTGGAGTACTGTGTCCAGTTTTGGGTGCCACAATTTAAGAAGGATATTGACAAGCTGGAATGTGTGCAGAGGAGGGCAACCAAGATGACCAAGGGTCTGGAAACCAAGCCTTATGAGGAACGGTTGAGGGAGCTGGGTCTGTCTAAACTGGAAAAGAGGAGATATGATAGCCATCTTAAATATCTCAAGGGCTGTCGCATGGAAGTTGGAGCAAGCTTGTTTTCTCCTGCTCTGGATGGTAGAACCCGGACCAAGGGCTTCAAGTAATAAGAAAGGAGATTCCAACTTGATATCAGGAAGAACCTTCTGGTGGTAAGAGCTGTTTGACTGTGGAACGGACTTCCCCAGAAGGTGGTGGACTCTCCTTTCTTGGAGGTTTTAAAGCAGAGGTCATGGATGCTTTAGCTGATATTCCTTCATTGCTGGGGGTTGGACTAGATGACCCCAAGGGAACCCTTCCAACTCCATCTGTTGGATATGCTTTTGGTGTAGATCTTCCCTATACTTCACAATGTCTCATTATGTAACCAACATTTTAAATCAGAAATGAGGGTTTAAGGGGGGGGGAACCAACAGATCAAGTGTCTGTGGGATTAGTCTGTGTGCTTGGTTTAAGCCGTCTGGTTTAGTCTATTTTATTTTTAAATGGCAAAGCTGTATGTTCTATCTGAATTGAAAACCTAAGCCATTTCCTTCCACTGCAGTGACCTTTCGAGTCATTATCCTTTGGGCGAACTGATAATGAAAAAGGGGGGTGGGAAAGCGGCGGAGAGCTGCCCCCATGATGCTTTGTTGTTGTTGTTGGTTGTTCTTGTTGTGTAACCATTTGCAATCTTGCTAGGAACTCAAGGCAGGTTTCATTGATCATTCTCTCTCCCCCTCCCCCCCTTTCTCTTAATGGATGTTTGGAAAGTCGCAAACTATTCCAATGTAAGCTCAAAGAGCAAATGCAGGAAACTGATAATTACCTTCTTCCTTAGGGAAAATAGAGAAAAAAGACTTAGGGCATAGCAATATCTTGGACTTAAATTGGTTTAAACGCTGTTCCATTTCTCTGAGGAACGCCCAGGTAGCTGAGATCTGTGTTGTAAGGCAACTCCATGCCTTGGGACTTAATTGTGGATGCAGGTCTCTGTATTTGACAGACCCTCCTGGCAAGTGCCCTTCAGCATTCATAGGTGGGTAGCAGCAGCAGCAGCACACTCCCATCTATGCTTGGTTAAAAACACAGGAAATGAAGGCACATTAGCTCTCTCAGTGGCCAACTAGATGATGATGATGATGATGATGATGATAATAATAAAAATAAATTTTATTTATACCCCGCCCTCCCCAGCCAAGACCGGGCTCAGGGCGACTAACAACCAATAATAAAACAAATTGATTAAAATACAACTTAAAAAACAAGATTAAAATACAACATTAAAACATTAAAATGCAGCCTCTTCACAGGAGGAGAAAGGAAAAAAGAAAGAGGGGGAGAGAATCAAATTGGCTCCAAGCCAAAGGCCAGGTGGAGCAACTTTGTCTTATAGGCCCTGCAGAAAGAGATCAGATCCTGCAGGGCCCTGGTCTCATGAGACAGAGCGTTCCACCAGGCCGGAGCCAGTGTTGAAAAGGCCCTGGCTCTGGTTGAGGCTAATCTGACTTCCTTAGGGCCCGGGACCTCTAGGGTGTTGCTATTTAAGGACCTTGAGGCTCTCCGTCGGGCGTACTGGGAGAGGCAGTCCTGTGGGTACGAGGGTCCTAGGACATGAAGGGATTTAAAGGTCAAAACCAGCACCTTAAATCTGACTCTGTACTCCACCAGGAGCCAGTGCAGCTGGAAAAGCGCTGGGTGAATATGCTCCCATGGCAGGGACCCCGTGAGGAGCCTCGCTGCAGCATTCTGCACCCGCTGGAGTTTCTGGGTCAGCTTCAAGGGCAGCCCCGCGTAGAGCGAATTACAGTAGTCAAGCCTGGAGGTGACCGTCACATGGATCACTGTGGCCAGGACTGGGCGGGAAAGGTAAGGGACCAACATGCCCATGAGAAGCAGAACCTGAGCACAACAAACCTCTTCGCACTTTTGATTCCCACTTGCTAGCAACTGGCATTCAGATGAATACCGCCTGACAGTGGAGGTAGAATATACCCATCACCAGGGCCTTCTTAAGCATATCCGGTGCCGTGGTGCAAAGACCCATCCAGCGCGCCCCCTGGCAATTCCAAAACAAAGGAGGGGACGGTAGAAAATGTCCTCTGCCTCCCCCACCGCCCCGATCCCTGGCGTGGTGGCGGCGATCAAGTAGGAAAGCATGCTGGCGGACATGCTTTCTGGCATTGGGTGCCCAAGAAGGCAGCCTGGGAAGGCTGTGCGCCACCTTTCGCCAGGAAGCAGGAGGAGGACAACGACCGGGAGCAGCTTCTATCCTGGAACGGAAATATCCTAACATATAGTTGGTGGGGCGCAGCTGGTGGGTGTGCAGGGAAAGAGGAGGCTGCCGGCAAAGCCACGCAGCTCCCCCACTCGCTAGGGCGCCCCTGAGAGGCCGGCGCCCTGGCGCAATGAACCACTAACACTAATGGGAAGGACGGCTCTGCCGATCATGCCTGGCTGCCATTGATCAACTTAAAAGGGAAGCTTTTAATGTTTGATGTGTTACAGTATTTTAATATTTTGTTGGAAGCCGCCCAGAGTGGCTGGGGAAGCCCAGCCAGATGGGCAGGGTATAAATAAATTATTATTATTATTATTATTATTATTATTATTATTATTATTATTACCCTTTGTGAATGGACCGGAAGCCACTGTTTTCACTGACCATCATATAGCATTATTCTAGGCCATTGTGGTGCTAATTGCAGTGCCAGGTAGTGGGTGCTCATGGCAGGTGCCAGTGGTAAGTCATGCTGGGGCACTGAAGGACCCGCAGTTGCCTGAGGCCAATATGTGCTGAGGCCTCTGCCAACCCCAGATAATTTCAGTAACTGGCTATGCCTCCCATGAGTGGCTGTCAGGGGCTGGGCAGAGGAGGAATGGTGCATGCTGCCTCCTTAGCCTGACTCTTCCAGGGAGGAGGAAGAGGGAGACAGTTTCGATTTCCAACAGGGGTTTGCGGGAGGTCGCAGCTCAGACGCAGATGAGGGGGAAAGTTGGGGAATAATGGGAGAGGAGGAGGAAGCAGCAGAGGGGAGACAGCTGATGGATACAGTGTCTTTAGAAAGCATTCCAGATCCCTCTTCAAGAACCCGGCAAGCTTTGAAAGTAGGAGAGCAAAGAGCTCCAAGACAGAGGGCACGTAGCAGAACCTATAGAAGTGACAAATGTGGAAGTGGGAGAGATTCACTTGGGACAACGCCATTATCCAAGAGGCTGGGTTCTATAGCCTCTCTCTGTAAAGACTGAAATAAAAAAGGATAGTAAGAAACCTCCCTTGTATTTATACTTTCCTGGCAATCAGCCGGGAGTTGCTGACAGAATCCTGACAGCGGCACTCCATTCCCTTTTGGGGTCAGCTAGACTCTCTGCATTTGTTAATGTTATGGCCCTGGACCAGGAATCATAGAATTGAGGAGTTGGAAGGGACACCGAGCATCATCTAGTCCAACTAGATGGCCCAATCCAACAGGGCTCTCATTTGGCAGAGGTCCTTCTCTGCCTGCACTCTGTAGTGACACAGTCTGCATGACCTACCCCACGTGGACCCACTGGTTGTGTGGCTTGGCTGTAAGTATATCAGATATCTGGGACACAGATAGCACCATGGTCTAAATCACCGAGCCTCTTGAGCTTGCTGATGGTAAGGTCGGCAGTTCGAATCTACACGACGGGGTGAGCTCCCATTGCTTTGTCCCAGCTCTTGCCAACCTAGCAGTTTGAAAGCATACAAGTATGAACAGATAAACAGATACCACTGTGGTGGGAAGGTAAACGGCATTTCCATACGTTCTGGCACTTGTCACGGTCCTCTGTGTGCCAGAAGTGGTTTAGTCATGCTGGCCACATGACCCAGAAATCTGCCTGCAGAAAAACGCCGGCTCCCTCGGCCCGAAAGCAGAGATGAGCGTCTCATGCCAAAGTCGAATTCAACTGGACTTAACTGTCCAGAGGTCTCTTACCTTTATACCAGGTGTTGCTGGATTGTGAAAGGTTGTGTGTGAAAAACCAGCCATTGTCTACATTTCTTATTCTTTTTTCTGTAGCATTTCAGTTCAACTGAAATAAGAAAAGGAGAAAAACTGAGAAAACCTTTGTTGCCCGCCTCCCAAAGTCTTTCTTTACAGTGACAATCAAAGTGGGAGAAGGGACACATTTTATTAACTGAGCTAATGAAGCATCTCTTTCTGCTAACGTTGCCTAACTTCCCTAGGAGCTCATGTGCTTTTCGCTCAATTTCCGTCTGTTTCTGAACCATCTCGGCAATTCACGAGATTCCTCTCCTCACTTGTGGATAATTTTCTACACTGTCGTCTTTAAGCTCTGCTGGAACCGCAGACTCGCTGGAGCATGGAGGGACTTGGCAATATACAAACCCACCAAGATTTCTTTCTTACAGGTGTTAGTCTACCTTGCAGTAATTTGCTCCCATGCAGGGCTCCTGGAGCACATATCCACATATGCAAATTCATATGCACATCAGGTCAGTTGCAAAGCATTTGTGCGCGTGGTCTTTGCTGCTTCCTTTCAAACACATGGAAGCATGGACTGGGGAAAAGGTGGAACAACAGTTCTGTCCTGTTCATATTTACTTTATGGCATCCTTGGTAGCAAAAGACTAGAGCAAACATATGCACTTCAATATATATCAAACAAAGAAGTAACACAAATAATGCACAGTGACAGCTACAGATGGGCAAATTTGTCAATATTAGTTTTTCTCGGTTTTTCATTTTTGAAAATTCATCAGAATATTACTGCTATGCACACTGTATAAAATTTTCCCCAATGCACACATTTTTGCAAAACAATTCCCACTGGAATAATGTGTTTTTCTATTTTATTTCCAGCAATATATGCATTTTTAGACACACTTTAATATGTTGAATTTTAATGCAACATTGCTCGGTTGGAGAATTTGCAAAATTTAGAGATGGCTGTGTTTTCTTTCACTTACTGTTTCCAAAAGTACAAAAAAGGTAAGTTTGCTTTCAAATGCCAACTGAATCAAAGAGAATCAAGAAATTTGAGAGAAATAAGCGCAGAAATGCACTCAAATATTCATGCTCAGGTTCATATAGAGAGATGTAGTTCTTGAGGTATTGTGGTCCTGAGTCACTTAAGACATGAATATGACAACACTCTCCCCAATTGTGATTCCCCTGAACTAGTATTCAGAGGTAATCTGAAGGGCCACACCTGGTACTAGATGTTATGGTGTGTGGGAATTTTTGAAGCATTTTGATGCTGTCTTAACAGCAGCGACAACAACAAGAATAATTTATTTTTATCCAGGTCTTTCAGTAACAACACCCAGTTTCCAGAGACAAACTGTTTGCCTTTACAGGCTCATCTTGTTTGGTCCTCAACCAGATATCTTTCATTCCCTTCCTCCAGCTCATTTCCCCTTTCATATTGTATTTACAGTAACTTTCTAAGAGTGAGAGTCAGCCAAATTAATTTTCCTCAAGAATAGTTATGATAGGGTTATATAGCAGGCAGGAAGAGAGAGGAAAATGAGGGGGACTCTCTTACTGTGTTTATTGTTACCTGTCGCTATTGATCATTAACTGCTCTCAGCTGAAGTATGACTTCCATTTCCCTTTCCCACCCTGGATTAAGTCACACACATTCTTCTCTGTCAAAACATTTTAAAAAGTTACATAGGCAGCACGTTCAGAGTTTGAAGGCTGCCTCTTTCAGTGTAGGAAGTCATTATGTTTCAAAAAGAACCATACTGCATGTCACTGAATGGGATGTGTGAATTGCTGCATGAGAAATTGGGCTCATCTTATTCAGGGTCTTTTAGAATCATAGAATCATAAAACTGGAGAGTTGGAAGGGACCACAAGGGACATCTAGTCCAACCCCATGCAATGCAGAAATCTTTGTTGGGATCCACAGAATGCTGTGAGAGATAGTAAGTCTGCAGACTTGAGTTTGCTAGCTGATGCAACTGGTTGATGCAATCAGCCTGCAATACTTTCTGTGGAGGTACTGGGTCAGAATGACTCGGCAGTGATGTGCTGACAGTTGATTGGCTGCCATCGGTTTAAAAGGGAAACCTGTCCAGCAGTAAAGATGGTGGTGTAGAGGCATGTGGTGTGTGTGTGTGTGTGTGTGTGTGTGAGAGAGAGAGAGAGAGAGAGAGAGAGAGTGTCTTCCTATTTGCCTTAAGGTGCAGCCAGGTACCCTGTTTGACTCTATGAACTGCTCGTGTATTAAAGCGTGTGTGTGTGTGTGTGTGTGTGTCACAATAAATATACTGCACTGAAGAACCTGGAACTCTGAGCATTTCTGCTAAAGCGCTGCAAAGAATTCGTGGCCATCTTTCCCCCAATGTGGTGCTTGAACCCCCCCCCCAAACCCTGAGATTTCCCTCACCCCAAGCTGGAACCTTCAAATTTGCCCAGAAATTTTGTGAATGGGGAGGGGGAAATGCTATTGTTCAAGAGGTGACCCTGAAGGTCAAAGTTATACAAATCTTTCCTTTTGGATCCATCTTATGACTGGCCAGCTTCTGAAGCTCAGGTCAAGTGGGATCTCCTAGGAAGGGGAGCCTCCTATAGCCCCTAGTACAGAGATGGGGGACCTGTGGCCCTCTAAATGTTTACTGGAGCCCAGCTCCCATAATCTCTGAGCACCAGCCATTCTGTTGGGACTGATGAGAGTCCAACAACATCTGAAGGGTCACAGATTAATAACCACCACCTTTGTACATGCTGGGAGCCCAAGGTGCTGCCTTCTGCTAGTGGAGACTCAGGAACAGCCAGCTTATTCTGTGATCCTCCTAAAGTCCAGCCTTTCTCAACCTGTGGGTCCCCAGATGTTATTGAACTACAACTCCCATCACCCCTAGCTAGCAAGGCCAGAGCTCAGGGATGATGGGAGTTGTAGTCCAACAACATCTGGGGACCCACAGGTTGAGAACCGCTATGCCTAAACCCAGACATATGGGTATATATGTTTTACAGAATGCTTGACCTTCCTCTGAGTCTTAGGATTGTTCACAATCATCCCCTTGGCCCTAAGAACAAAAACAGCAGAGAATTGGACAGGTTATCAGGCAAAGTACTCACCTGGGACAACAGAAGGCCTCATTCCACCAAGCTCTGCTGCTGAGGATTCACTCTTCTTGGACTAATATGGAGATAGGAACTCAGTTGTCCTCCAGAATTTGGCAATACAGTTCTTGGCTCAAAAGAATGTGGCAAATTAAAGACATTGTCTAGGTTGAAATGTGTACACAAATGCTTATTTTAGGGCAAGGGCAACAGGTGAGTCATGGAGCAACTGCTTTGCATGTAGAAGATTCCAGGTTCAATTCCTGGCATTGGGGCTGGGAGTGTCCCCAATATGACATCCTTGGTAGATGCTACAGATAGGTAGCCGTGTTGGTCTGCCATAGTCAAAATAAAAAAATTCCTTCCAGTAGCACCTTAAAGACCAACTAAGTTAGTTCTTGGTATGAGCTACTTTGAGATCCCAGGACATTCTATACAAGATCTCAAAGTAGCTGTTTTACTTATAAAGGAATTTCAGAAATAGACTGGAAAGAGAAGCTGCTGAATTGCAACTCATTACCAAACTTAAAACCATGGAGAGACCCGGTCTGAACAAAGACATTGGATTCTTATCTCATTATACATGACTAAGCCATTTTTCACCTTCTCACCCCTTGCCTTTTCCTGTAAGACCTATTGCAGTCGTTAAGAGTCGTCAACAGGCTCATCTCAGCTATCTGCCAATCTCCCATTCCCACCACCCTTCTGAGTAATACCCCTCCCCACCTTCTCACTATATAGAAGGATCTGGCAACTTCTGTTTCAGTGTATCTGAAGAAGTGTACATGCACACGAAAGCTCATACCAAGAACTAACTTAGTTGGTCTTTAAGGTGCTACTGGAAGGATTTTTTTTATTTTGGTAGATGCTGTTAGGGAAAGTAGACAATGCTGATATTGAACTAGATGGACCAATGTTCTGACTTAATGTAAGGCAGCTTCCTGTATCTCTATGTTTGTGGGGAAAATATGTACAAAAATAAAGCAGTGTGTGTGTGTATGTTTAAATGCAGATTGATGCAGAAACAGGAGGGAATAGACTTATGAACAAACACCATGCAAAAGTGGCATAGACCAGAAAGAGACAAATCCACCCATCCCTAACTGTCACTTGACCTCTTTTTGATACAGGAGAAGTTAGGAAGAAATAAAAATGTGCTTTGATGCTGGATTGCACTCTGCACAGTTGGGACTATGCCAACTGAGCCATTAATTCAGTGTTGCAAGGTTAGTGTTATTAGCTAAAGGAATATGAAACACCTTTCTGACTGAATTAGTATATGCAGAGCTAAGCTCTTCGCAAATGGAATTTGCTTAGATATGCACACGTGTCTGAACACCAAGGAGCTAATGTGGCAACAGCCTTTTGAAAATAGTCAAAATAAATAAGTAAGTGGAGTAAAACGATGCCGTGGAAATCCTCCAAGACTCTGTATGGGAATCAAAAGGAGGAAGAATGGGAGCTCTAGCAGTGTAGTGAAATATATTCATTTATACATACATGCAGAAAGACGAAAAGATCAATCACGGACACATTAAAGTAAATAGTGTTGTAAGGTTTCTGACTTGACGGGAGGAGTAAGTGGGGAACTTGCAAACTATAAGAACGGTTAATGGCAGGCTGTTGAAATTTACGGTTAAATAGATATTATGGGAACGGCATTCATTGAGAAAGAGAACCGTAAATTTAAGATAAGCACGTATAGGTTCCAAGGAGACCATGAAGAAATGGGAGATTTAGGATCAAAGAGCAGTTAAGAGGATGCAATAAAAGAATGGGAGTGCAGAAAGCAGATTCATGTAGGAATTTAAGAAGGTGGTAAAGAGGCTTCACTCACAAGATCACATGAAAAAGCCTACAGCTTGATCCAGAATCATATGATCTCAGGGAACGTTGTGTGAGATACCTGCAACCAGAAGCATCTTGACAGGTGGGGCAGATCTGCTATGCTAGGTTCCTGGCACTGTTGCTTGCCAGGAGTGATGGGGAACTGGTGGGCAGAAAGGTTGGTACGGAGCAAACTCACCAGCAAGACCACTGGATTTGCACCTAGCTGACCTCCCTGCTGCCCCCCTTCTTTCTCTCCCAGTAAGAAATAGCTATCCACTATTTGCCAGGAGGACGCAGGTGGCACTGTGGGTTAAACCACAGAGCCTAGGACTTGCCAATCAGAAGGTTGGTGGTTTGAATCCCCATGATGGGGTGAGCTCCTGTTGCTCGGTCCCTGCTCCTGCCAACCCAGCAGTTCGAAAGCACGTCAAAGTGCAAGTAGATAAATAGGTGGGAAGGTAAACGGTGTTTCCGTGTGCTGCTCTGGTTCGCCAGAAGTGGCTTAGTCATGCTGGCCACATGATCCAGAAGCTGTATGCCGGCTCCCTCAGCCAATAAAGCGAGATGAGCGCTGCAACCCCAGAGTTGGCCACGACTGGACCTAAGGGTCAGGGGTCCCTTTACCTTTATTTGCCAGGAAGCAAGAGTAGGAGCTCCACCCCACCCAATAAACTGCTTCTGGCTGTAACAACGCCTGACGACTCCCTACTTTGTTTCTCTGTTTTAATTTCTTCCAACAGGAAATGCATTCTGGATGTTGAATATAGAGGGAGGAAGCGAAGGAGAGGCTTGCTGGTTTTCCTTTGATGGACTGCCTAGTGCAAGATGGAGGAGGACCATAGCTCTATGAGAGACTTATACATAGCTGCCAAAAAAGCCGCTGTACTTTTGCAGGAGACAAATGGCCTTGCAAAAATGTGTGTGCATGTAGATTGTTTGACTCTTTGCTACCAAGGCTGAGTTAGTTGGAGAAAGGGTTTGACAACGTGGCTTCCTACATTTCATGATTTTACTGGTGTGGCATTGGCTTGGTTCAAGCCGTGCATGCTGATCAGTTGACTGCAATCTCCAACGCTGAAGTGATTGTGTAAACCTGCCATCACAGATATACAATGCAACAGATGGAACCTCCGCTTTCCAACCGAGTCAGATCGCACAGTTAGCGTCTAACAGCCAAGTGTTCAGTAAGCAACAACAACAACAAAAAGTAAAGGTAAAGGACCCCTGACAGTTAAGTCCAGTCGCAGACGACTCTGGGGTTGCGGCGCTCATCTCGCTTTACAGGCTGAGGGAGTGGCGTTTGTCCGCAATTTTTCTGGGTCATGTGGCCGGCATGACTAAGCCGCTTCTGGTGCAATGGAACACCGAAACCAGAGCAGCACATGAAAACACTATTTACCTTCCTGCCGGAGTGGTACCTATTTATCTACTTGCACTTTTTGATGTGCTTTCAAACTGCTGGGTTGGCAGGAGCTGGGACTGAGCAATGGGAGCTTACCCTGTCATGGGGATTTGAACCGCTGACCTTCTGATCAGCAAACCCAAGAGGCTCAGTGGTTTAGACCACAGCGCCACCTGTCTCACAAGCAACAAAAGGAAAGAGGAATTAGGAGGTGTGCATGTTTGTGAACTGGCTCTTGTCACTGCCACTTGGTTGCATTGCTACCACTACACCACCTCTCCACCTCACATGTTGCCAGGGACAGTTTGCACAATGAGTTGAGGTAGCATTTTGGGGTGTGGATTTCCTGCACAGATGCAAGCAGAAATGACTTGGTGGGCAGGGTGCAGCCACTATATGCTAGCTTCCAAGCAGGTAGGTTGCTGTTGCTTACTTGGGGGGTTGGGGAGGCAGCAGGGTGCAAACGACTGTTTGGTGTTCCTGCAGGTGCATTTGCACTGCACCCACCTCCCTGCTCCCTTCACTCTATCCCAGTAAACAACACTGCAACAGTGATCCACCTGCCAATAAATTATCATAGCAGCTCCACACCAAACCACTTCTGGATGCAAGACAGCGATTCATGCAACGACTATTCCACTTCATCCAACTCTTGCTTTGCATTGTAGCCCATATGAGGAGGCTGTTAAAACAGCTGTTCTTACACTCTGTTTTCTCAGTTGAACACTGAACTAATGTCTTAGATCAGGCACCCCCAAACTCAGCCGTCCAGCTGTTTTGGGACTACAACTTCCATGATCCCTAGCTAACAGGACCAGTGGTCAGGGATGATGGGAATTGTAGTTCCAAAACAGCTGGAGGGCCGAGTTTGGGGATGCCTGTCTTAGAGTTTATGGCTACAGTCCTATATGTACTTACCTGGAAGTAAACTCCATTTAATTCAGTGAGCCTTACTTCCTTGCAGGCACACATAGGGTTGTACTGCCAGTCGATTTCTAGTCCTGTGAGGAGACCCTGTATTTTAGTCCCAGAGTGGTCAGAGGGATCCATAAAACAACAACAGCCGCCATACTCCACACCATAATAAATAGCAGTCGGGAGGGATATGTTACTGAGATGATGTTCTGCTATAAAACATTTAATGTTCACTGGCATCAATATCTATTACAAAGTCAACTGCATTGATATTGCAGTAAAGAAGAGGGAATTTTTTTGTAAAGCTTGAGATAATTAGTGAGCCCAAGCCAGGGCATGGCAGAAATGTATCGACAATAGATAGCTCAACCGAAGAACATGACAGGTCCCAAAGAGCTAACCCCAAAACCATCATTCAAAATAGGCAGGTTGTTCAATAGGCAAGTTATTCAGTTCAGTTTCCGACATTTTTGCATCTCTTTGCAGCTTTTTTTAAAAAAATGCCATTTGTATTTTTGTATGCATTTCTCCTAATAATAATAATAATAATAATAATTTTTTATACCCTGCCCTCCCCAGCCAAGGCTGGGCTCAGGGTGGCTAACAAGCAATAATAAAAACAAGTTGAATGATTACAACTTAAAAACAAAATTAAAATACAACATTAAAATATTGAAACATTAAAATATTAAAATGTAGCCTCATCGCAGGAGGAGAAAGGAAAAGAAAAATGCTTTTTGCATGCATGCAATTTTACAGAGTTTTTTCAAGCATCTTTCCCTCCTAATATAACTCATTTTGTGTGCTGTTTTCACCAATTTGTGCATTTTTATTATGCGCTTTCCCTCCAATATGCACATGTTTGCACCTTTGTGTTTGTTGGAGAACTGCACCCTCAAATTTGGAGAACACCCATCCATAATATAAGCCAAAACCCATGATGTAAGAGAGAGAAGGTATCAGAGGCCATCAACACCACCTGCTATAGCGGCCATCCAAGACAATGGTGGGCATCACTTGGAAACGCAGCTCAATAATGGCATTTCTTCAGGAAACCAGCAAGAGTTTGGTCAGATAACTAGCTCTGCAATGCTCTGTTCTTGGGAGCAGATACCAAGGGGGAAATTGGGTATTTCAAAGTAGTTGCAGTTAGATAGAATCCAGAAGAGACCATCTCTTCGTTGGCACTTATTCAAGGTCAATGCAGAGCTTACTGAGGTTGGTGGGGCAAAAGTCTGACTCAGTGTAAGGCAACTTTTATGTTCCTGTGTCTTGAAATGTCTGTGGACTCTTTAATGAGGGACTGACTTTCCCAGAATAAAGACAGAACTGGCTGTTCTTGGATTGTCCTGGGGTGTATTTCAGAAAAAGCTGGAAGAAACTTACCAAGAATACAGCTTTTGCTACTAACTTAAACCAAACCAGGGTTTTGCTGCATTATTTGTTCCATGTTAACTGGCCCAGGCTCTTCACCGTTATTTCAAAGAGATACCCTTTGATCTATTGCACCAGATGGGTATGTGTGTGTGTGAAGCATCCCAGCTTTTAATGCACTATTGATAAATCCATATAGTTCAATTGCAACCTCCTGATAAATCTTTTTTATAGCTTTTAATGTTGCTGCCTCTCCCCCAGCATTTTATATATAGTTTAGGTTTTGTTTGGTATTTTAGCGTCGACTGCTTCTGCATTCGATACCTGCAAACCAATGGTCTGGTTGCTAATTTCAAATCACCACGTGAAATTTGCTCTCCTATGACACCTTTGCTCCCTCGGCTCCTTGATCTACAGTCAGAAAGCAGAATTATGTCAGGAAATTGGGGTTTCCTAATTCCTTGTTGCCTCCAGGGTCAAAAGAATGTTGTTGTTTTTTAAAAAGGTGATAATTGCAGATGTTGATAAAGGTAGAAATTCAGTATCATCTTCTAAAAACACATGCTTTAATAGCACAGAGCATCATCAACAGCCAAAAGTTATAGTTGTACTACTGTATAGTAGCCAACATGGTACCCTCCAAGTGTACCATGGGACTTCAACTCCCATCAGCCCCATGCAGCATAGCCAATAGCCAGGGACAATGGGAATTGTAGTTCAACAGCTGCTCGAGGGCACCATATTGGTTGTTCCAGATTTAAATGCATTGTTTCCACCATCCATACTGAGTAATACAGTTAATGTACATAGCATTAAGGGATGCGGGTGGCACTGTGGGTTAAACCACAGAGCCTAGGGCTTGCCGATTGGAAGGTTGGCGGTTTGAATCCCCGCGACGAGGTGCGCAGGAGTGCCCATCGCCCACCCTTGACACACACTCACTCTCTCTGTCTCTCTCTCTCATTTCCTGCTTAAAAGAGAACAGTAAGTTCCCAAAAGGTGGCGCTGTGGGTTAAACCACAGAGCCTAGGACTTGCCAATCAGAAGGGGTGAGCTCCCGTTGCTCGGTCCCTGCTCCTACCCACCTAGCAGTTCAAAAGCACGTCAAAGTGCAAGTAGATAAATAGGTGCCACTCTAGTGGGAAGGTAAATGGCATTTCCGTGTGCTGCTCTGGTTGGCCAGAAGCAGCTTAGTCACGCTGGCCACATGACCCGGAAGCTGTAGGCCGGCTCCCTCGGCCAATAAAGCGAGATGAGTGCCGCAACCCCAGAGTCGGCCACGACTGGACCTAATGGTCAGGGGTCCCTTTACCTTACATAGCATTAAGGATATGTGATTAGTGCTGACCCATAACTGTTCCTCTTGTCTTCCTGGCAATGCCTTAGCTAACTTGGTGCCCTCCAGTTGTTTTGGACAAATCACTCCTGACCATTGGCCTCTGTAGCTGGGGTTTATGGAGTCCAACAATATCCAAAGGGCATCTGGTTGAGGGAGGATGGTCTAGTGCAAAAGGCACATGAGTTGGCTGTATTTACATGCCCTTACCTTACCTCCTGGCAAATAGAAGGGGAAGAAATGGAGGCAGTGAGAGATTTTACTTTCTTGGGCTCCATGATCACTGCAGATGGTGATAGCAGTCACGAAATTAAAAGACACCTGCTTCTTGAGAGAAAAGCAATGACAAACCTAGACAGCATCTTAAAAAGCAGAGACCTCACCTTACCAACAAAGGTCCATATAGTTAAAACTATGATTTCCCCTAGTAGTGATGTGTGGAAGTGAGAGCTGGGCCGTAAAGAAGGCTGATGGATGAAGAATTGATGCTTTTGAATTATGGTGCTGGAGGAGACTCTTGAGAGTCCCATGGACTGCAAGAAGATCTAACGCATCCATTCTTAAGGAAATCAGCCCTGAGTGCTCAATGGAAGGACAGATCGTGAAGAAGAGAAGACTCCCTGGAAAAGACCCTGATGTTGGGAAAGATGGAGGGCACAAGGAGAAGGGGACGACAGAGGACGAGATGGTTGCACAGTGTTCTTGAAGCTACCAGCATGAGTTTGACCAAACTGCCGGAGGCAGTGGAAGACAGGAGTGCCTGGCGTGCTCTGGTCCATGGGGTCACAAAGAGTCAGACATGACTAAACGACTAAACAACAACCCCACACTGGGGGCTGCTTGTGGGAATCCTTATGGAAGAGAAGGCTCCCAGTGGTTACATGCTCTGCCTCCACGGTTGCAGGCAGTAATGCTTCTGAAACCAGTTGTTGGGGATCACAGGTGGGGAGAAAGTTGCTGCATGCTTGCAGGCTTCCCACTGGGACATCTGGTTGGCTACTGCGAGACCAGGATGCTGGAATAGATGGACCATTGGCCTGAACCAGCGAGCTCTTCTTATGTTCTTGTGGATCAGGAAACTGGGGTAGGCATAGCTGGTTAGCAATGGCTGGTACTGTTGTTGGGGATGGGGCAGCAAACAGGCTTACAGTCAGTGTTAGACACATTTTCTCACATTTCTCTGGTTGAAGGCACCATCTTGAAAGGCACCTCCTGCCTGCCTCCCAAAGTGTAAGGTGAAACGGCTTATTTGTGTGTATCGAGCCCAAGCTCCTGATAGCCAAGCTATTGTTGCATCATTAGCACTTTTGCTTCTACTGTAATCCAAGAAGACCAGGCTCTGTGCTTTGAGGACACTTCCTAGGCCAGGGCTAGGCAACCTAAGGCCCGTGGGCTGGATGTGGCCCAATCGCCTTTTCAATCCAGCCCGCGGACGGTCCGGGAATCAGCGTGTTTCTACACAAGTAGAATATGTCTTTTTATTTAAAATGCATCTCTGGGCTATTTGTGGGGCTTAGGAATTTGTTCATTATTTTTTTCAAAATATAGTCCAGCCCACCACATGGTCTGAGGGACGGTGGAGCAGCCCATGGCTGGAAAAGGTTGCAGACCCCTGTCCTAGGCTGCAGTACCAAGCTAGCCTGAGCATTCAGCCAGCTGGTCCCTGCCTGCTTTGAGATGCACAACTGCTTCTGATCAAATTAGATGGACAGATGTCCCTTATCCCTGCTTCTAGGACTGCTTGGAGCCTCCAATTACTCAAGAGCTTTGAGACCTGGGCATTCTGATTACAGAGGCAAAAATTAAGACAAATTGCTTGCAGAACTTTAAATTCAAATTATGATAACTCCAGAGCCCCTTTAGCACTCAGCAGGTGATGACACAGTGAGATTGGCACTGTATCCCAGGGTGCTGTGACATCAGAGCTAATCAGCCAATGGCAGGGCACTATGGGGGCTTCAGGGTCCCTTGTAAGTCTGAGGCAAGCAGAGGATGAGATGACTCGCTTGCGAGGAGAGAGGTTTTATGGGACCCACAGTCCATTGTATGGATGAACCTTTTGCTAATACTGCAAATGAACTTTGATATTTGCAGTAGTGCTACGCATAAAGGCAAGAAAAATAATTCTGCTGAAGAATCATAATGAATCTTTAACAGCTGAGCATTGCTCTGAGACTATCAAATAAAAGGTTATTCTCTCAGTCACAATACGGAAACATTCACCATGGCTTCTTTAATTTACATTAGTACTTAAAGTCACAAAAATGTCACATAAAAGAACAAATTCTGCTTATGCTAAGGCAGGATTACAGATTCATCTTGCCTGATCCAGCAGGGGGGAATACAATGTTTCCCCCTTGATTTTCTTCCAGCAGACTTCCCCAACCAAAAAAACAAACAACAACCCCTTTTATTATGGGTTAAGAAATGAAGCTATAACTGTATACTATAACAACCTCTGATATATGATATCTGTGCAGCCCGTCCCCATGCGTATCCTGGCTAAATTATTCATTTCAGATATTTATAACCCACCCTTGCCTGGGTCACAGGGTGGGAGGACAGCAACAAACATTTTAAAATCTGATGCAACAAAATATAATACCGAGCCAAACTAAGTATAAATCACCGGCAATGGCCGAATCAAAAAGGCAGCAGAAATGAATCACAATGCACCCCTCAACTTTTAAAGGGTCTGGACAAAGAGTGATGTCCTCACCTACCTTTGTAAAGGCAGTAATCCTGAAGCATGATACACCTCAGAGGGAAGGCCACTCCCAAAACATGAAGTGACCATAATAAATAGTAATAAATAGTACAGGTTATTGTTAAGTTATAAAAATTCAAGGAGAGGGAATGGGAAGACACAGTAAAAAGAAGCATGGACAAGGATTCTCCCAAACGCTTGTTGCAAAGGCACCAAGAAGTCCCTTATATTTTTATTATAAAAGATCAGTTCTCCCATAGCCAGATATCCCAGGCCCTCAAACCATGCACTTTATGTAGAACAAGTTTCCAGTGACACTTAATCAACCTTCTATGAAGAAAGGATCGAGAACCGAGGTCTTATGAGCATAATGGAGTACCATAGTTGTATTCCCATCTTGTAATTTGGAGCCATTGGTTTGAGTCCTGCCCTCCAGAGCAGGAGAAAAAACAACTTGCTCATCTTCCATGTAACAGCCCTTTAGATATCTGAAGATGGCTGCCATATCTCCTCTCAGTCTCCTCTTTTCCAGGCTAAACATACCCAGCTCCTTCAACCGTTCCTCATAAGACTTTGTTGGTTTTTTTGGGGAGAAATACTCATTGAATTTTTGTTTTTATTTATAGAGAGGTGACACATTTATATTTTATATTTTTTATTAGTTTTTTAACATATCATTTTCAACAGTAATTGAACATACTTTTACATCTTACACAACTTTTTTGACTTCCATCAATCACCTCTGAAAATTTTCCAATCTAATCACTTAATATACATTTCTTACTTTCACTATTACATTTGAATCTCATAACTAATATCTCTATTCTTTTTCTACTTTGCAATGTTTCATATATTTCTCCTTACAAAACTTCTTGTGGTCCTACTAGCGTAATTTGTTGATTACAGTTGCTCTTCAAATAGTTTGTATATTTCTTCCAATCTTCTGTGAATCTCTGGTCCCACAGTTTTCCAGTCCTTCCTGTCATTTTATCAAATTCTGCGTAGTCCATTCATTTTGTCTGCCATTCTTCTTTCATCGGAGAGGTGACACATATAAATACATCTGAGAATATGATCTGCAGGACATATTTTGAGAAGATTTTTTTTAAAATTCTCAGATTGATGTGGAAACAGAATGCAATAATGAGTAAAACCACCTGTAAGTGCCACAGATTAGAAATAGACAGATTTCAGAACATACAAATAGCTTGCAGGATCAGACGAGTATCCCTTCAAGTTCTCACAGTTCTCCATTCCCCCACAGTTCTCCCTTCAAGTTCTCACTGTTCACACAGTGGCCACCCAAATGCCTGTTAGAAGCCAGTTCGTCTAATGTTTTAGAGCTACCTAGTTTGGTGGCTCTCGCTACATCTTGCGAGGGGAAAACCCCATAGTTCACCTCTGTGCTGTCCCAAACCCTTTTTTGTCTGTCAAACCTTTCAACATTCAGTTTCCTTGTATGTTCATGAGTTCTAGTGTTATGAGAGAAAATATATTTTCTCTGTCCACTTTCTCTACGTCATGCATATTTTTACACACCTCTATCATGTTGCTTCTTACTCGTCTTTTCTCCATAAGCTTGTTGTTGTTTAGTCGTTTAGTCGTGTCCGACTCTTCGTGACCCCATGGACCAGAGCATGCCAGGCACTTCTGTCTTCCACTGCCTCCCGCAGTTTGGTCAAACTCATGCTGGTAGCTTCGAGAACACTGTCCGACCCTCTCATCCTCTGTCGCCCCCTTCTCCTTGTGCCCTCCATCTTTCCCTACACCAGGGTCTTTTCCAGGGAGTCTTCTCTTCTCATGAGGTGGCCAAAGTATTGGAGCCTCAGCTTCAGGATCTGTCCTTCCAGAGAGCACTCAGGGCTGATTTCCTTCAGAATGGATAGGTTTGATCTTCTTGCAGTCCATGGGACTCTCAAGAGTCTCCTCCAGCACCATAATTCAAAAGCATCAATTCTTCGGCGATCAGCCTTCTTTATGGTCCAGCTCTCACTTCCATACATCACTATTGGGAAAACCGTAGCTTTAACTATATGGACCTTTGTTGGCAAGGTGATGTCTCCATAAGCTACAAAGCCCCAAATGCTTTGTCCATGCCTGCTGGTTTCTCCAAACGTATTTTGAGCATCTTCAAATTCACTACATGGCAGGTCATTCTGGTCACTGGTATGGATAGTCCTGAGTTTTGCTGCGCTCACATCAGAACATTGGCTCATGTATTTGCTTACTGTGTGAATGGAATGCAAATTCCTCATCTAGCCCTATTTTTGCACATATCACCTCATCGCCCACCGGCTTAATGAAGTGCAGCTTTCTCTCGCAGGCAATATAGATGCTGTTGCCTGCGAATCTAATTCGACATCCCACACCATGCAAGGTTGATGGCTCTGCCTTTGTTATTCAGCTAGCTGACTCGGCTGTCACATCATGAAAACCCTTCAGTAGCTGCTCACAGAGATTGGAGTCACCCTGAGCCATTGAATAAGAAATCACCCACATAATGCTGCAGAGATACTAATGGCATCAAAGTCTGGGCAGGGAAATTAAACAGCCCATCGGCCTAAACTATGGAAGTGGGATGGGTGGGGAGGTAGGATGGGTGGGAAAGGAGGAATCAGCTTGTCTTGGGAAAGAAAGAAAGAAAGAAAGAAAGAAAGAAAGAAAGAAAGAAAGAAGGAAACATACTATTTCCAAAATCTGATGTGTTTACTAGCCGAAGGAAATGACATGCAAAATTGATGTCACCCTCCTTCAACTCCCCCAAGTGTCTTTGCCTGGTGCTGCTAAACCGAACTTTGCATTTTCAGCACCAACATGCAGGGAAGATTAATGGAGCAAACTGTGGTTTGCTCTGTCAAGATGAGAGCCCATTTCAGGGAGCCTCAGGCTTGCAGTTTCATTTGAATTGTAACTGGCGAAGAAACCAGGCTATCAAAACAGTGCAATCCCTGTGGCTGGATGCTCTGATTTGTTAGCTACAGCTTGGGCAAACCACAGTTTCCTGCAGTGGTTCTACATGGGAAACGGTTGTTTGTGATAAATGTGATGCAAAGCTTTAAATCTCTACCCCCTTGCATGCAAGGATTGAATGAAGGGGAAGCGTATGAGCCTGAGGCTTGCTGCTCCACCCTCTCATAATGCTAAATCATTGTTGAGTGTTACGTCTGCATATCCTCATCTCACACAAATACGCTTTCCATGTTTTATTTAATGGTATCCAAGGTTGCTGTTGACTTAAGTGGACTATTGAAAATTGTTATCTTACAATGCAACAAAACACAGTTACGTTCCAGCAGGCTAAAACTATGAGCATAAATCAAGATGTCTCTGCAACCTTGGTGCTGAATTGAAATGCAGTTGAGTGGAGCCATTCCCAGGCTGTGAAACAGGGGAGGAGGCATTTCAGATATTTTGTGGGGCAGGGTTTTTAATTTGAGGACGATGTGTATGCAGCTGTCTGGTGCTTTCCCCAGCTCCTATCTGCATGTTAGTTTCCTTGGAATGCCCTGGAATTAGAGGTGGGGGAGAAATTCAGCCCAGTTTGCATTTTAATGTGGATCTGCTTTATTTGCACTTCTCAAAACCATGTGCATACCGAAACACAGCTTTCAGAATTTGCCTAGAGTTTAGGTGGGGGCTTCCTATCTTGTTGAGTGGTGTGAGAAGTCCTTTTTCGCTGACGAGGTCAAAGGCTATCATCAGGTGTAAGAAAGCAGTGTACTAGGGAAACCCAGCCAGATGGGCAGGGTCTAAATAAATTATTATTATTATTATTATTATTATTATTATTATTATTATTATTATGGCCATCTCTGCTCCCGGCATTTCTCCTGCAGCTGACACAGTGAAAAAACCATGCTGATTGTTGATCTCTGAACTCCAAAGCTGCATTGTGACTGGGTAGACCTTTTCAGTGAGTGACTGTAATAATAATAATAATAATAATAATAATAATAATAATAATAATAATAATATCTTTATTGTCATTGCCCCCTTCGGGGACAACGAAATTACTTGACTGCTCCATAAAAACGCTAATTAAACAATACAGTATAATACAGCAAGGGGGATTAGATGACTTTCAAAGTCCGGGCTTCCCATTCAGGGCCGAGATCGCTCTGGAGAAGAAGTTGTTCTTAAGATGGCTTGTTCTTGTCTTCATCGTCCTGTATCTCCGTCCCGACGGCAAGAGCTCGAAGAGACAGTGCCCAGGATGCGATGGATCTTTTACTATGTCCAGTGCCTTCCTATGGCACCTTGTGGCATAAATCTGCTCTAAGGTGGAGAGTGGGCAGCCAACAATGCTCTCTGCTGCCTTAACAACCCTGCACAACCCCATCTTGTCCTGGGTAGTACAGCTTCCGTACCACACACATAAGCCATAAGTGAGCACACTCTCAATGGCACAGTGATAGAAGGCAAGCAGCAGTTTCTGCAGAAGATGGTTTTTCCTTAGTATTCTCAAAAAGTACAATCTCTGCTGCGCCTTCTTCACAAGCCCCCTTGTGTTGACACTCCAGGACAGATCCTGTTGAATAGTACACAGGTGCTCAGCAGGGAGATTGCATGGTACAGTGGTACCTCAGGTTAAGAACTTAATTTGTTCTGGAGGTCCGTTCTTAACCTGAAACTGTTCTTAACCTGAAGCACCACTTTAGCTAGTGGGGCCTCCTGCTGCTGCCGCGCCGCCAGAGCACGATTTCTGTTCTCATCCTGAAGCAAAGTTTTTAACCCGAGGTACTATTTCTGGGTTAGCGGAATCTGTAACCTGAAGCGTCTGTAACCTGAAGCGTATGTAACCCGAGGTACCACTGTAGTTGTTACAGTTGGCGGTCACCTTTGTTCCAGCAGAGGGTCACATTGCTGGAGTTGTGCATGTCTTGTAGCATGGCTCCTGTTCCCCAAGACTGCTAGAGAAAGCCATGGAGGTGCGTCAGGAGAGGGGACTTGAGGTCAACTTCCCGCACTTCTGTTGCGATTCTGTCCTACCTGGGGCTTTCTCACATGCTAGAGAGTCGATGGCGTTCTTCTGCTCATCAAGTGAGAGACATCTAGCTCTTCCAAGACAGGCAGAGTCTGGATGCTGTGATTTGCTCTGTCAAAGACCATGTTTTCCCATGAGTACAATTCTCAATAGTGATCTTCCCATTGTTTCATCTGCTTGCTGCAGTCTGTGATGGTCTCTCCATCACAGGTTTTCAATGGTGCAGTGTTTTGACTGTTGGTACCAAATAGTCAGCAGTTCTCAACCTATGGGTCCCCAGATGTTGTTGGACTACAACTCCCATCATTCCTGAGCTCTGGCCTTGCTAGCTAGGGGTGATGGGAGTTGTAATTCAACAACATCTGGGGACCCACAGGTTGAGAAAGGCTGGCATAAGTGCTCTCTGCTTCTGAGCATCACTATTACAGATTTGTGCCCTCCCTTTTTGGGTTTCTCCAATGGCCCAACCATCTAAAAGTACAGCAACCTCTGTAATGGAATGGCATGGCCTCTCATATTCAACTGCATGCACAGGACGGCGTAGTAAAACCTCCAGAAACATCAACGGCATATTCACTCTTCATTCTTAATGTATGCTATTTGAGTAAGTAATATGCTGGTCATTTAATCTGGACAAATCTGCCTAGAACTGTATATCTGGAATAGTTCAAGAGCAGAAATTATTAAAGGGAATATCTAAATTTGACTTTACTCTTTGAAATGGTGTGTGAGTGTATGAGTAGGAGCCTTCAAATCAGAAAAATAATTGGAGGACAAATACAGGATATGCAATAGATGTTAGGCTAATTTTATTTTCTGAAATGGTATATATATGTGTATTTATAACCTTTTTAATGAAATTGTGGTATACAAGTATTTTGATAAAGAAATATCTCTGTGTTATATCCAATTAAATGATTCTGCGTGCGAAATAATTGCATGAGAGCAATGGAACATCCCCTCCATCTCCTCTGTTAACATCCTGACCCTAATAGCTCCTCTGCTAACATCCTGACCCTAATAGCTGCAGAAAAGATCAGAGCACTATTCCTTGTATTTGCTTACAGGGGTTAAGATGTATACCTAATAATACCATCTATCTATCTATCTATCTATCTATCATCTATCTATCTATCTATCATCTATCTATCTATCTATCATCTATCTATATCTATATATCTCTATCTATCTATCTATCTATCTATCTATCTATCATCTATCTATCTATCATCTATCTATCTATCTATCATCTATCTATCTATCTATATCTATCTATCTATCTATCTATCTATATCTATCTATCTATCTATCTATCTATCTATCTATCTATCATCTATCTATCTATCTATCTGTCTGTCTGTCTGTCTATCATCTATCATTCTATCTATCATCTTATCATGCAACCAAGAGAATGATACTAAAACAACCCATTTTTAGGTGCAAGGCAAAAACATTCCTTTTCTCCCTGGTTTTTGGCTGTTTAAGTGATCTATGGCCTTTTAAACTATGTGTGCGGAGGGGTAGTTTTGTTCGTTATTATATTATGCATTTTTGTTTTTTAATGCTGTAAACTGCCTTGTGATTCTCAGATGAAAGGGTGGGATATAAATTTAATGAATAAAAAAACAAAAGAACCAAGCAGTGCTTGTTTCGCTTGATTTATTATACTGCAACATCTTTTTTTTAGATGTAACCTGCTCTGACACCTTATGGTGAAGGATGGGTATTAAATATAATATGTGATGATGATGCTACCCATGCACAATATTTAATTAAATGTCTTACAACTGAGAAAAATAACTGGGCGACCCTTGCAGGAAATTCAATTAAGTGCTGTGTTTTTAAAGAAGCTGTAGTCAGATCATCACTGAGCCACAAATCCACACAACCGCTTTCTGTCCCTTCTTCAACCTTTGGAGAAAAAGAATGTAGGAATTTCTGAACAATGCTGCCCAGACTTTCCTTGGCACAACATTGATTCAACGAAGAGGGCCTCCAGTTTCTGCCCATCTCTCAAAATTTGAAAAGTGCAAAGGAGGGAAAATATTTTGAAGTTTGTCACATATTTTTTCCCCTTTCCAGTGGCAGCTGTTGGCAAAGTAATTGGAGTTAGTTGGTCTTCTGGGAGATGAAGCACTCAAGCGGGAGCTGGAGGGGGCAGTGAAGTAGACTGAGAATCTGACATTGTTGCTTTGTTTTCAGCAACCAGAGTCTTCTGTTTTTTATATGTGCAATTTTCGGGAAGCGATCTGGTGCTGTCTTTTCTTAGGGTGCTCTAAGGAAAATCAACTTCCTCCAGACGGTTATCTTTTTTACCGTTTGGATCCCCCGAGGGATGAATGTGAGCAAACTGCAGCTTCGTCGCTTCCCCTAAAAAATATGTATGCTGATGTAAGTAGATATAGATATGGCCAAAGGTTTACAACGTGTCTCTTTCCAAGCGTCGTGGGATGGAAATGGCAAGATCTAATTAGGATTGCTGTGCTTGGTTTCGGTGGCACAAGTAGGAAAATGTACACTGCAGTCCTATACATGTCTATCTGCTCAGGCAATTGTGTAAAGGATTACGGCCTTAGATTCTGAATTCAGTGGCATTGTGGGAACCCCATGGGTTAAGATCATAAGGGACGCGGATGGCTCTATGGTCTAAATCACTGAGCTTAGGGTTTGCCAATTGGAAGGTCGGTGGTTTGAATCCCCACAACGGGGTGAGCTCCTGTTGCTCGGTCACAGCTCCTGCCAACCTAGCAGTTCGAAAGCAATCTGGCCAATGGGACGCAGTCCAAATGGTTCGAGGGACCTATTTATGACCATACATGTGACCCAGAGCTTCCTCTTTCAGTGAGTGCATTCGGAACACCCGCCCACCTCTCCCTACTTTTAGGGCTTGTTGCACTTGACCTTGCTATGCCATCGTGTGTCATCTGTCGTTGGGACAGGGGCACGGCAGGAATTTTCCCCACTTGGTGGATTGGCTGTTGCCATTTGGGTTTCGCCTGCTGTGTAGCAAATGATCACAACTTGTAAGGTTGCAGATAGGCTCTGGTTCAGGTGATAGGGATGGGAGAACACTGTCACCATCCCTATGTGAAGGGTATTCCGATAAAGGAATCCAGGGACTCAATGGTTTGGTCAACCCCTGGGAGGGGGTTGTGCCCATGCCTTACTCCAGGGGGACATTTGGGTGGCGGAGTTAGCCCGTGACCGGCTTTCCGCTTATACAGGTGTTCACCCTTGGCTGACCTATGCTGGTGCCCTGGGTCAGTACTACCTGCATGGCAGGGAGCTAGTCAAACCAGAGCCTATGCAACCAGTCACTTTCTGTAATCAATAAAGCCAAACCAAAAATTTGATTCAAGTGTGAATTTATTTAGGGGGTAGGTTTCTGGGTCTGAACACACAAATGGCTTTAGTGATTAACTGCGGGTGGCACTGTGGGTTAAACCAGAGAGCCTAGGACTTGCCGATCAGAAGGTCAGCGGTTCGAATCCCTGCAACCGGGGGGAGCTCCTGTTGCTCGGTCCCAGCTCCTGCCAACCTAGCAGTTCGAGAGCACATCAAAGTGCAAATAGATAAATAGGTACCACTTCAGCGGGAAGGTAAACTGCATTTCCGTGTGCTGCTCTGGTTCGCCAGAAGCAGCTTAGTCATGCTGGCCACATGACCTGGAAAACTGTCTTCAGACAAATGTCGGTTCTCTTGGTCAGTAAAGCGAGATGAGTGCCGTTTGCGACTGGACTAAACTGTCAGGAGTCCTTTTCCTTTTTTTAAAAGATCATAAGACGAATCAATGGCCCACTTAGTCCAGCATCCTTTTGGGTTGTCCCAACCCTGCACTGCATTGGCCCAATCTTCCCATGTGTCAGGAAGCCGTCAAGGAGAGCAGGTTGCTTGTAGATCAGAGAAAGAGAGTGAAACACCTGGCTAGCTTACAGCTAGTTATTACTATTATAATGATTATTAAGGAACAAAGAACACACAGAGGCTTCTGAAGGTTGCTCCTGTCTTGGTGAAGCAGTTGTTGCCTTTAGCTCCCCCTTCTTCACTCCCTAACCCTCTATCTCAGGCCCCTCCCTCTGGCTACGGCAATCCCCAAGGGACCCTCTCTGTGTCTGCTTGGCTCTTTGCCTGGCAACGTGCAACAAACGCCTTCTTCTGGAAGGGCGGGCTGCAAGCTGTCAGCAGAGAAGCTATCGGAGTGGTTCTGCCAAGTCTGATTCCTGTCCCTGCCCTGTTTCCTTGCCTGTTTCCTCCTCTTCACTATTTCTCAAGCTCCCTGCCTTCAGTACTTCCCAGCTCATCTCCTCCTCTGGGGTGTGGCTGGTTTCCCACCACCAGGAGTCAGGGTCCAAATCCTCTCCCTCTGTGCTTTCCCTGGGAAGCTCAGTGTTAGAATTCCTGCTCCATGACTGCAGTCATGGGATTTTTGTCTATCACATGACGGTGTATGTTTTGACTCCACAGAGTGGGAAGTGACGGAGACAGGATGTTTGTGTTACTGTGTTCCATGCAGTGGCGTAGCGTGGGTTGTCAGCACCCGGGGCAAGACAAGTAATTTGCGCCCCCAACCCGTGGATTTTAGCACTGATTTTAGCACTGCAAGTGCGAGCGCCCCCCCCAGATGTTGCACCCGGTGCGGCCAGCCCCCCCTGCACCCCCCACGCTATGCCACTGGTTCCATGAAGTGGGACTATTGTCCTTTGTTCTTTTCTCTTTGCTGCCTGATGCTAGAGAGAGAGGGAGCCATGTTGCAGTGCTCTGTGTGTGTTTATATGTAAATAAAGAAGATTAGCCAAAATGCTGAGTTGCTGAGGTCTGTTACGCAAGCTGCGAAGACTCTGCAGATCCCTAAGTGTGCCGATGTCCGTTGGCATCGGTTACTGTGATATTCGGGCTGAAGAGAGCTTTTGAAGCTCCCGAACGATCGACCAGGAGGGAGAGAACATGCCAGTCAGGCATGTGTCTCTGCCAGGGTCCTACTCGAGTGTAGGATGAGCTCCTGACACTCAGGTGGCTTCCACCACTCCTCCTCATCTAGTCAGTCCCTGACACCATGCCTTACTCCTTCCTGCTCTATCTGGGTAAAGGCTGGTGTTTTGTGAAGCTGGGAGAGCAAATGGTGCCCCAACTGCGTGGCCTCAGTGGCCACTATTGAATTAACCTACTGGACCAAGGTAAAATCTACATTTGCTGCTCCACCCACTTTTGCAACACCACTGGCATGTAGTCCTTGGAAGCAGTGGAGGCTGTTCCATTAGGTTGAATGGGGCAGTGTCCCACCAACCTCAATCTGCCTTAACCACTCCACAGCCGACTGCCTTCTTGTTCACAACCAGTCAGAGGGGCGATTTTCCTGTCATTGGCTCAGGCCCTACCTACTGTTGCTCTCTTTGCCTTCCTTCCTATAAGTCACAATGGGCACCTGCCACCACTGCTGTCACTGAGTCTGGCTCCACCTGACTTAGAATATTCTACATGTTGAAAACATGTCTATTTTGGGCCTCTTAGCCCCAGTGGTTGTTTTTTCAGAACTGGCTATTTTAACATCAATGACTCTGTTGGCCGGGTGGTAATTTATATGGATATTTTTTTAAGTGGCTTCGGTTTTTTATATGGATATTTGTTTTAAGTGGCTTCGGTTTTTAAAGGATGGCAAATCCCCTTGCTATAGTTCTGTTGTTTTTGCTATTGGATTTTATAGATGTACTATTTTGTGATGTTGTGAGCTGCTCTGGAGGGGCTGTGCTCAGAAAGGTGGCATCCAAATGATTTATAAATAAACATTAAAATAGTGCACACCTCTCCTGGTTGACTTACCAATATGTTAACCCTCAAGTTACAAACTGAATGATCCCTGCTGTTGCAATTTCAATAGTTGCCCCATGTGATGAACTACCAGTCCTGCAACTTGAAACATCCTTTTGATTGCGATATAGACCCTGGACTGGCACCACACATTGGGTCCTCCTGGATAGGAAGGGATACACAGAAGTTCCTCTTTGGTTTGGGACCTTGTCTGACCACCTAGGTCTTCCTTTATCTGGTGTATCCCTGTGTGTCCCCTGAACTTTGATTCCTAGTTTCTGGTTCCTGCATTCCTGGCTCACCTTTTACAGATGTCCTTATACCTGCGGCCATCTCCATGTGTCTAGCATAGAATGAAGGCATTGGTTCTGCAGCACAGGTAGGCCCTTTATCAACGTGTCCTTAATAACAAAACACAAAACAAGGGCCTGATATTTGGGCTGGCAGATTGCATGATAACAATTCCCCCCACCTGAACACAATGTTATCCTAATTCTGATTCCAAGGCATCAAGACTAAGTCTCATATTGAACAAAGGCAATCTTTGGGTTGTATCCATGGCAACCGCCTCTCGGAGAACTAAGGATTGAGAGTGAGTGTCCACCGCCAGTGACAGATCCTCGTTCTGCAGCAGACCAAGCAGGCAGGTGTGCTGTCACAAAGCAGCTCAGCCCGTTTCCCCCTGCCAATCACTTTGACGTTCACATAATTACAAGGAAATAGTTCTGCTGCCTCACGATGCAAATCGGAAGCGACTGTATTTGCAGCAAATGCCGGGAGCACAAAACTCAATCTTTCTTTCAAATACATTTTAATAATCCCGTCCCTCCAGACTCCCAACTTTTGCAGCAGGAAGGGGTTCTCTCGTCTTGCTATCTTGTCAATCTATGTGGTAGGGACTCTCCTCTATTTTGGGGTGCCTTAGGCCTAGCAGAGGGAACCAGGCTTAGCAAGGAGTTTCCCATAATGCACTGGGCCTTGAATCCAATCAGTGTTCTGCCAGAGGTGGAATGCTTGCAGTTCTGAAAGTTAAAAGCTTCATTTAAGCTTTCTTTTTTACAAACAAACAAACAAACAAACAAACAAACGGTGATGCTCTGCTTTATGGAAAACAACAGAGCTTTTCAGAACTCCACAGACAGTGTTTTGGAAAACCCAATGTTATAAAGTCCATTGAAGAAGTGTAAGACCTTTTCAAGCCTATAATGTCTACTGGAGGACAGAAGCACTGGAAAGGAAGGGCTGTTGTGAAGCCGCAAAGTTTTTTTTAAATGTACAAGTAGGACTACACACTGCCTGCTCATCTCCTAAGCATAAGAAAGAGACAGACTTCTTCTCTTCCACCCCCCCCCCTTCATGAACTATGGAGGAAAGTGAATTCCTTTTGCTTCCACCACAATTGCCCTTGGACCTATTTGTTTGCAACTTTACACGCTTAATCCAACTTGGAGGGGCTACTGTGCCTGTAAATTCCACCCACTTTGGTCAAAAGAAGGACACGTTAGAGCCATTTCTAGATTCCCCAGTATGGTGAAGTAGCGGAGGCTGCCTGGCACTGCCTGGGAATTTGTAGAAACCAAAAATTATTGTGTTTTTCAAATGGGTAGTGCAATTTGCGAATTTGCCCCATCATGCCAAAAATTGGGCAAATTCACACCAAAGCCACATTTTGTCCTGCCATCTTGATTCAAAATTGCACTCAAACATTGATGCAAATTGCCACTCCCACTTCATTATTTCAAGAGACATCGTCACCTATGCAAAAAAGAAAAGAAATGGAAAAATAAAAGGAAAAATAAAAGGTGAAATCATGCCAATGTCATATTTTGGTCCATCATCCTGAATCAATATGGTGCCTGGCATCTGAACATCAATGAAGACTGTGGGAAGCTTCATGCCAAGTTTGGTGACAGTACAGTGAGAGGTAGCCACACCTATAGCAAACAGATGGACAAATAGAACACTTTCTAAAATGTATAGTATATAGGAGAACAGATCTTTCTGCAGGAGTGCTTTCTGCTTCTTGCTGCATCGGGATTTTGGTCCCATGAAAGGTGATTTGCTCATTGCACTCAGTCAGCAGCTTGGCCTAGTGCAAGGGTAGCCAACATGGGATCCTTCAGAACATGTGTGGACTACAACTCCCATCCATCCCATCCAGCATGCCCAATGACCAGGAATGATGGGAGTTGTAGTCTACATCACTTAGAGGACTTCGCATAGGCTACTCTTGAGATAATCAAATAGTGCATTTTGTCAGTGCACAGTATTTTGTACTGTAATGGGGTATTTTTTTTGTCAACTGGTTTATTTATTGGCTCATTGCTTTATGTGTTCCCCACCTTCTCCAGGCATTTTGTGATTGGGTGGATTAGAAATTGAAATGAGCGAATGGATCAATAGCATCCATAGGTCAGCTCAACGGGATGACAGCCATGTCAAACCTTTTTTCAGATAGTAAAATGTATTGCTTATAACCTACCAGCTATTGGGGTGGGGGTGGAGGGAGGGAGGGAAGGAGAGAGAGAGAGAGAGAGAGAGAGAGAGAGAGAGAGAGAGAGACTGTTAAAGTGCAGGAAGAAATACTGACATTTATAAGAAGGACATGAACTTTTAGTCTGTCCACCACGAGGAGAAAATATTTCATTATTTAAATGGGATCACACTGTCTTCTTCCTGTCTCCACTTCTGTGTTACATTATTGGTCCTTCTTGGTTATAATAAAATCACGACACACAGGATTCTTGCAAACAACATTCCTGAAAATGTCACTTCAGCCAAGTGGCAAAGAAGAAGAAGAAGAATTCAGTTTTTCTAACATTTTCCAGTTGGACTTTGGTGGCTAAAATGACATTCTTTTAGCTCATTAAATTTATTAGGGTATGTACTCGGGTCTGTGGTTGGAGACAGCTTTTCTTCTTATTTGCTTAAAAATGTAAGGAGGATTTGCAGTGCTGCATCACAGCTCTCAATTTTTGTGAAGTCGTGGCTGGGTAGGGCAGCAGAAGAGAAGGCAGATTGCACAACAGTGGTCATGGCATAAGAGTGAGAAGGATGGAACACTGAGAGGGGGCAAGTAGTGGTTTAAAATAACAGCTGAACTTTGAGCAAAGCAGGGATGGAGGAAACTGAGAGGGAAATGGCAATTTTAAACCATGGCAGAAGTTTCAGTAAAATACCTCACTACAATGCAACATCTGAGGGCTCTGCATCAATTATTATTATTATTATTATTATTATTATTTTATTTGTACCTTCTCACAATGCATTTCACTCTGTATGCAGTTTACAACATGAAGTTCCATATTCAGTGTAGTAGTTTAGCAAAGATATTTTATTAACAAGCAAACACTCATATACATACCAACATCCAACAAAGGAACATCACTTTCTCAAACTGAAAACGATAACTGACAGGATTGGTCTTAAAGATTCTAAAAGAGTGGTCACTGGGTGTGCACTCTTCCCACCTTGGATCAAATCTATGCTTCCAGGTGTCATAAGAAAGCTGCAGAGATAGCGCAGGATAGTGCACAACCCAAAAATGACCTCTTTCAGCTTCTGCCTTCTGGAAGAAGGTACAGGGTTATAAAGACTAGGACTAGCCGCCTGAGAAACAGTTTCTATCCAAGTGCGATTTTGGTTTTAAACGCAGGGGAAGGAGTCTCTGTGGGAGTATATTGTATTTAAATATGGGGTATCAGAGTTTTTAGGGGGCTAACCAGGTTGGGATAGCAGGCTTGTTGGTTTCTGAATGTCTTATGTAGATTTTTCAGTTTCGTTGGGGGCAATGACAATAAAGATTATCATATTGTATTATCGTATTGTATCATAAGGCATGGAAATGGAGGTGATCTGTGTGCCCGTGAAAGCTGAAAAAGCAAGGAGAGAGGAAGAAAAATGGCAGTGATGGTGAAAATTGGGGTGTGTGTGTGCAAAGGTGGTTGCCTAAGCGAGGGAGCAGGAAGCATAGGGATGGGGCTGAAGATGAACGCAGGTTCATGAGAGGGTCTGCAGAATAGGAGGGGATGGTGCCCTCAGAATTGGTCAGAAGGTGAAAAGGGTGCTTTGCGTGTCGAGGTCCCCAAGCCACCCCCCAAATAACTCACAACGCTCACTTAATTTTTGTTTAAGGTTTTTGGCATAATTTTGGCCACAACTTTATTTAAATACAAAACCGTGAGTGGTTGTTTAGGCATTGGTTAAGACTATCTGTCCCCCTGCCTGGGGACAGAACTGACTTCCGGGCACCACCGAAAGACAGTGCGGGGGAAAGCAAGTCGGGGAGAAATGGAGCTGAGTCACAGACCCTCACCTCTCATCCGCATGCTCCCCGAAGGCTTGCCGGCCCTAGTCCCATTCCAGGGATTGGACGAAAAGATGGCAAGCCCCAGGATTCCTTTAACGGAATTCCCTTTCCGCGGCAACCATGGAGGGGCAGGCCCAGCCTATCCTAACCCCTCCTCCACCAATTTATAACCAATGCCTAACCGCAACCTTACAAGTTGTGACGATTTGCTACACAGTAGGCAAAAACCAAATGGCCCAGCCAATCAGCCAGATGGACAAAATTCCTACCAGGCCCCTGCCCCAACGGCAGGTGACCCCATGACAGGCATAGCAAGGTCAATGCAACAACCCCTTACTCAAGGGCGGGTGGGCGGGTGATTCGTTGCACGCAGCAAAGAGAAAGCTCCAGGCTGCATGCAGAGTATTTAAACATTTTACCCCTCCCACCAAAATTGCAACATAACTTTTACCCCAGCAACCCAGTGAACCAATCACTGCCCCAGGCCATCTTTAGAGTCCCTGCCTGGTAACAGAGGGGTGGCTCAGCAGACCCCACTGCAACACGTGCTCTCCATGAAGAAGAACACACTTTGTAGTTGCTGTGGTGGAGGGAAGAGGAAGATGCAGGAGGTTACTTTGGGGCTGGTTTGTGTGCATGGGGGGTTTGCACAAAAGGAGGGGGAGAAGGGATGGACATGGGGTGAAGGTGAAAACAAGGATGTAAAGCAAGACTGCAGAATAGAAGAGAGAAGTGGCTTCAGAAATGGGGTTGAGAAGGTGAAAAGCAAGATCAGTAGTTGCATGGGGTGGAAAGGTGAAATTCTAGGAGGTTAATGTGGGAAAATAGCAGGGTGGTTGGTAAGCAGAGCAAACAGGGACAGTCCCTTGTTAAAAATAAAACAAAACTGAATCATTATTATTATTATTATTTTAGCTGCAGGATCTGTACAAGTAATTAGCATAGGCAAATCATATAAAGTATGCAGCACGATGAGTCAATAATAGATTTCCCCCCAAATTATTATAATCTGATGACTTCATTATCTGGCATGTCAATTAACATGTCAGTGAGAAGAAGGGAAAAGATAGGAAATATCGTTCTTTTTTTTTTTTCCCCAGTATCTGACACATTTTATTTTATTTTTTTTATAATAATTTTTTATTGCATTTTTTCCAAATTACAGAAAGAGCAAAAGAATAGACATATAGAAAGAAAAAAAGAAAAAAAGAACAGAAAATCACAACCATTTCAACAACTTATTTCAAATTTCCGTTGGACTTCCCCACATCTCCCACATAATGCATTCTTGATAATAAAGTTATCAGCAAATTATACCCTTATTTCGTGTGTTTCTTTATATTTTCAGTTGCAATTTAAGTTTAAATCTCTTATTCTCCATTTACTCTAAAAATATAACATAATTTCGTTTTTACCCATTTAAACTTTGATTCTTTCATGAATGTTATCAATTTCATAGATAATAAATTTCGTTGCTGGGGCTAACGTTCCAAATCATACGGCGTCTTATGTTTCATACAACTTATAATACTTTTGCAGATAGTCTTTAAATTTTTTCCAGTCCTCCTCCATTGCCTCTTCTCCCAAGTCTCGGATCCTTGCAGTCATCTCGGCTAGTTCCATGTAGTTCATCAATTGCGTCTGCCAATCCTCCAGTGTGGGCAAATCTTGGGTCTTCCAATGCTTAGCGATAAGAATTCTTGCTGCTGTTGTAGCATACATAAAAAAAATTCTATCCTTTTTTAACACCTTCTGGCCGACAATGCCCAGAAGGAAGGCCTCTGGTTTCTTGGGGAAGGTGTACTTAAACACCTTTTTTAACTCGTTATAGATCATTTCCCAAAAGGCCTTCAATCTTGGACAAGTCCACCAGAGGTGAAAGAATGTCCCTTCAGCCTCCTTGCATTTCCAACATTTATTATCAGACAAATGGTATATCTTAGCGAGCTTGACTGGGGTCATGTACCACCTGTATACCATTTTCATAATGTTTTCTTTCAAGGCATTACATGCCGTAAACTTCATACCGGTGGTCCATAACCTTTCCCAGTCCTCAGACATAATATTGTAACCAATGTCTTGAGCCCATTTTATCATGGCTGATTTAACTGTCTCGTCCTGAGTATTCCATTTAAGCAGCAAGTTGTACATTCTCGATAATACCTTGGTCTTTGGTTCTAACAACTCTGTCTCAAGTTTCAATTTTTCCACCTGGAATCCTGTTTTTTTATCTAGCTTGAAAACCTCATTAATTTGGGCATAGTGTAGCCAATTTTGCACCTTATCCTTTAATTTTTCAAAGCTCTGCAATCTCCAATTACCTCCAATGTTTTCTATTATTTCCCAATATTTCGGCCAATATGCCTCCATATTGGGTGTTTTCCGAGCTTTGGCCTCTATTGGTGAAATCCACCTCGGAGTTTTACTTTCCAATAAGTCTTTGTATTTTTTCCAGACCATATATATTGCTTTTCTGACAATATGGTTTTTAAACATTCCATGTGTTTTCCCCTTGTCATACCACAAATACGCATGCCAACCTAACGAATTATTGAAGCCTTCCAGATCTAGGACATCAGTGTTTTCCAATAAAATCCAATCTTTCATCCAGCAGAAGGCCGCAGCTTCATAATATAACCTTAAGTCCGGCAGGGCAAACCCCCCTCTCTCCTTTGCATCGGTTAGTATTTTAAACTTTATTCGGGGCTTTTTGCCCTGCCAGACAAACCTAGAAATATCCCTCTGCCACTTTCCAAAACATTCCACTCTGTCCACGATCTGCAAGGCTTGAAACAAGAACAACATCTTTGGCAAAACGTTCATTTTTATAGCTGCAATTCGGCCTAACAAGGATAGTTTCAATCTTGACCAAATTTCTAGATCTTTTTTGACTTCTGACCAACATTTTTCATAGTTATCTTTAAATAGATTCAAATTCTTAGAAGACAGATTGACCCCCAGGTATTTCACTTTTTTAACAATGTTTAGTTCTGTTTCCTTCTGAAACCCCTCTGTTTCAGTAACTGTCAAGTTTTTCCCTAACACCTTAGTTTTTTGTTTGTTCAGCTTAAAACCCGCCACCCGACCAAATTTCTGAATCAATTCCAAAACTCTTTTTGTACTAGGTTCTGGCTCCTGTAATGTTAAAACCAAGTCATCTGCAAATGCTTTCAGTTTATATTGTTTCGCTCCGACCCGTATTCCTTGTACCTGCCGATCCTCCCTTATCATATTCAGCAAAACCTCCAGGACTGAAATAAACAATAAAGGGGATAGGGGGCACCCCTGGGGTGTTCCTTTTTCAATATGAAGTTCTTCTGTCACCACATTGTTCACTATCAACTTAGCTTTTTGTTCTGAATAGATTGCCTCTATTCCATTCTCAAACCCCCTTCCCACTCCCATCCCTTCCAAGTTTTTCTTCATAAATTTCCAAGAAATGTTGTCAAAGGCCTTCTCCGCATCAATAAAAATTAACACTGCTTTGGTGTTAATATTTGTTTGTAAAAGTTCCAGAATATCGATAATATTCCTGGTGTTATCAAACAAATGTCTACCTGGGAGAAAGCCTGCTTGGTCCTTATGGATTACTTCATTTAATACTTTTTTAAATCTGTTAGCCAAAACATCCGCAAATATTTTGTAATCCACGTTTAGGAGTGAGATGGGGCGGTAGTTCTTAAGTTGAGTCTTTTCAGTTTCCACTTTAGGTATCAGTGTGATGAATGCTTCTTTCCACGTATCTGGTGCCCTCCCTCCCCCCATAATCTGGTTGCAAACCTCCATTAATGGTTGTATCAAATAGTCTTTTAACATCCTGTAGTACTTGGAGGTGAGTCCATCAGGGCCTGGAGATTTGCCTAGTTGCATATTCTGAATGGCATCCTCGATTTCCTGTTGTGTTATTTTACAATTCAAGATTGATCTCTTCTCTTGAGATAGTTTTGGTAGGCCGTTGTCTTTCAAAAATTGTTCTATCTCAGTTGCTTCCTCGGATTCTTGTGTATACAGTTTTTTAAAATATTTCTGGAAACACTTTCTAATTTCTCCTGGTTTCTGAATGTTTTTCCCTTCAACTTCTAAGTTGGTAACATAATTTAATTTTTGTCTCTTTTTCAACTGCCAAGCTAGCAGTTTCCCACATTTATTCGCAGATTCAAAAGATCTTTGTTTCATTTGTTTGATTTTCCATTCCACTTCTTGGTTAATCAATTTCGCATATTGTGACTGGTGAAATTTGATTTCTCTTAAAGTCTCTTTTGATTTTGGATTCAATCTTAATTTTTTCTCTCCATCTCTTATCTTCTCCAATATCTTGTCCTTTTTACCATTCCAAAGTTTTTTCTTGATCGTATTCTGTTGTATCAGGAACCCTCTCATGACAGCTTTGCTTGCGTCCCAGATTATTCTCTTTTCCACCGAGGTATTCAAGTTGATTTCAAAATAGTCCTTTAAGGCTTTTTGGGCCTTCTTTACAATCTCTTGATCTCTTAACAGGTTGTCATTCATTTTCCATCTAAAGGAGTCGGCAGTAGTAAGTTTCATTTCCATTTTCAAAGCGTTGTGGTCGGAGCAAGTCTTTGGGCAGATTTCTATTTTTGTAGTCTTAGGTGCCAGCCCTCTAGTTGCCCAGATTTGGTCGATTCTTGTCCATGACAGGTGGGCCTCAGAAAAGAAGGTTCCTTCTTTACCTAGGGGGTTTCTCGTCCTCCATAAATCAATTAAATCCATATTGTCAGTTAGTTCAAAGAAAGTTTTTGGTAGTCTTCCATCTTTGGTCAAATTCTGATTCTGTGACTTATCCATAAAAGTGGAGACAACCCCATTCATATCTCCCATCATAATGATGTTGGAGTAGTCCAGGTAGTCCAGTAGTGTCTCATGCAGCTTCTTATAAAATTCTGATTTCCCCTCATTTGGTGCATAAATTCCTAATATCAAAACTTTCTCTCCTTGAGTTGATATTTCAATAGCCAGGATTCTTCCTTGTTCGTCTTTGAACAAAAATTTTGGTGATAAATTCTCCTTGGCATAGATCACCACGCCTCTCTTCTTAACTCTATCTGATGAGATGAATTCTTGGCCTAATCTTTTATTTATTAACACCTTCCTGTGTATCCTGGTCACATGGGTTTCTTGCAAACAAATTATGTCCAAATTTTCTTTCTTTAGAATATGGAAAATCCTTTTGCGTTTTTCCGGGGAATTCGCGCCATTAATGTTCCAACTATACAGCTGCAGAGACATCCTGTATCAACCTGTTGTTACTCTTATTGGGCGTCTTCTTTTTGGTCCAAGTCCGAGGATGGTAGCTCTTTTCCAGACTCTGGTGGTGGCCAAATAGCTGCCGCTCCTTTCTGCAAGTCTTCTCCGTTGTCGTATAGGAACTTCTGGCTGTCCTCTTTCGTTTTGATTTTTATCTTCTTTCCTTTGTATTTGAATGAAAGGCCTTGTGGAAACTCCCACCTGTATGGTATTCCGTTACCTCTCAAAAGTCCAACTAGATCAGTGTAGTTAGATCTGAGATCCAGTAATTGTTTAGGAATATCCTTGTAGATTTGTACTCTTCTATCCTGGATCTCAAGTGCTTTGTTAAAATGTAGGTCAAGTAGCTTGTCTCTCTCCTGCTTAGTCCTTAAGATAATCAGACAGTCTCTAGGCCTGTCCTTCCCAGCAATCCGTCCCAATCTGAATGCAGTTGTTATTTTGAAATCTGTATCTTCGTTTATACCCCAGAATTTAGAGAATTCTGCTGTTAAAAAGCCAATCAAGTCCTCTTTCTCAATCTCTGGGATAGAGCGTAATCTCAAATTATTTTCCCTGTTTCGCAATTCCACCAAAGACAGGTAGGCCTGCTGGTCAGTAATATGTTTATGGAGCGGCCTTACCTCTCCTTTCAGTTCCTCCACTTCTTTAGTTGCTGCTTCTGCTTTTTCATTCGCAGCCTCGGCCAATTTTCAATTTTCAGATGCAGCGTCCTTTAGATTTCCAATATCTTGTGAATGCTTAGCCACCTGTTCGGAAAGTTTGGTGATTGAAGATGTGGCTAAGTCAATTTTTGCAGTTTGATCATCCACTTTTTTATTCAAGATTGCAAATTGTTGTAACATTTCCTCTAAAAGAATGTTAGATCCCCCAGCTGCCATATCTTCACTTGTTAACTGTTCAGCTTCTTCAGCTGGGGTTGTTGGTGATGGTACAGCCTGTAGAACAGCAGGGACTGAAGATCTACGAGCCTGGGAAGCCAAAGTTGTTTGTACCAATTTGCCTTTCCCTGCTTTCGACGCAGCTCTTGTTTTTACTCGGTCGCTCATTCCACACCTGTCTTTGGATTCAAGGTCAAATTATCAAAAGTTCCATGGGAAGGACTGGCCTCAGAGCAAATAACCAAACCACAGAGAGACAAAACAAAGTTGGTTCTCAGGAAATTGTAAATCCCAAACTCCACTAGAGGGAGTATTGTTCAGTTCAGGAAAGAAGAAACAAAGTTTCAGTCGCCATTAAAGTTCCTGCAGTTAAGTAAATTAACCATAGTCTTTAGAGAAGACCTTTTCCCTCTGGCAGAGCCCTCTCTATGTTGCCACAGTAGTTTCTTAAAAGGTGCAAAATGCAATTGCTTAATTGTATCCACCAGTAATGCCACTGAGTATCCGTTTCAACTTTGTAAGTGTATCCGCAAAACAGCCTTTTGCCCCACTGCAAGTCCGGGACTGGGGGTTTTCAAGTCTTTAAAGATTTTAAAGGTCCAGCAGAGGAGAAGATCCCCAAATAATATAAACACAATAGCAAGAAAATAAAGGTAACTTGCCTTTCCTTTCAGTTTCCAGCTTCTCCAGACGTATGCTGTCTCTCATTTAAAAGCCTTTTTGTACTGCTTCCAGCTTGTCAGTTCCTTTGCCTTTGATCACTAAGCACCACCGGGAGACGGACTTCCTTTTTCTCGTCTCCCGCTTTCAGCCGAATTCATAAATTTGTAATCCAATCTCAAGTGAATCTTACTCACGAGTAGTTGATTTATAATCCAATGTAAAGGAAGAAAGGTCGGCGCTCATCCGTAACAGCCGCGCGGCTTCACTCCCGCAGAAAGAGCGATGAATCCACAGCACCGCTTCCCCTCCGCGCTTCCGGAGCCCCTTACGGGGTCCCTTCTTCGTTTTGGGGGTCGCTCTGGGTGCCCGCCGGATCCCACGGCCACGAGCTCGCTCTGCTCGTGGTTTAACTTAATGGGTCGTCGCTTTGCCGTAGCGAACGACCCTTTTCTGCGGAGCCCCTCTTCGCTGCGCAAAGAGGACCGCCATTACTCGTTTCGCGCCGCCTCCGGAAGTCAGGAAATATCGTTCTTTTGCATTTTTTGAAATCTGTCATCCTGTGAGCAGTAGATTTGTGAGAATATCTCGTAGCCATCACTGTTCCAATTTGAATAATAAAATACTTTACGGCTGCAAGGATTGGGCACAGATTGCATGTTCTACATGCACGTGTCAGTAAACCTTGTCCCAGTTGAACAGACGTTTTGAAGATGGCTGGGAAGTTATAAGCAAGCAGTTTGGAGAGAGGTTTGGCAGGACCACTAAGAATAACAGAATCATGGAATTGTAGAGTTGGGATGGACCGCAAGGGTCATCTAGCCCAACTGCTTGCAGTGCAAGAATCTCAGCTAAAGCATCCATGACAGATGGCCACTCAACCTCTGCTAATAACCTCCAAGAAAGGAGAATCCACAACCTCATGAGGCAGACTGTTCCACTGTTGTATGGCTTTTACCCTTAGAAAGTTTAGTTGATGTTTAGTTGGAATCCCCTTTCTTGTAACTTGAATCCATTGGTTCGGGTCCTTCTACCCAGAGCAGGAGAAAACAAGTTTTTTCTATCTTCCATAAGACAGCCCTTGAGATATTTGAAGTTGGCTATCATATCTCCTCTGAGTCTCCTCTTTTCCAGGCTAAACATACCCAACTCCTTCAACCGTTCCTCATAAGGCTTCCCCCTCAAACCCTTGATCATTTTTGTTGCCCATGCTCCAGCTTGTCAACAACCTTCTTAAACTGTGGCATCCAGAATTGGACACAGACCTCCAGGTGTGGTCTGACCAAGGCAGAATAGAGTGGTACTATTACTTCCCTTGATCTGGACACTGTACTTCTGTTGATGCAGCCTCGAATAGCATTAGCTTTTGTTGTTGACTTGTGATGGGTGCGAGGACTGAACCTGAGACACCCCATCTCCAGGTTCACGGGCGGCATGCCTATGAAGACCACTTGCTAGGGAGCACCAGTGGGAAAGGGCTAACACCTGTATGGGCTGCTTGTGGGCTTTCTGAAGCCATCTGATTGGCTGGTCTCAGAAACAGGTTGCTGGATTTAAGGGTTCTTTGGTCTGGTCCAGCAGGGCTCTCCTTATGCTCTTATGCATGCAAAGCAAGTTCTCCTCCAATGAGCTACGGCTCCTTCCTGCTACCTATTTCCCACTAATGTCTTGACATATGGAGCAGACATCACGGTGAGCAAATAAGGCGTCCTTTGACATAGTGTGCAGCTCTTCCGCATAATCTGTATCGGTTCCCTCCACTTCCTCAGTGCTCCCTTCTGATTCCCCAAACTATGAATAAATTAAAGACAATTTTCCATAATGTTTTACCTTGTGTTATATAATATGTCTCGAAGGAACCATTACATTGTTCGGGTGCTTAGAACTGCTTAATAATATGGCAGGATTTGTGTCTAGCAATATCGTAGTTGCTAAAGGAGTTGTTATGCATCCAAGGGCTCATCATGGCCAGCGAAGAGCAATTTTCTTTCCCCTTTTTATTAAGAGATGTGTGATAGTTCACGCAGAGAACGAGAGGCTCCTTTGCATGTAAAATGGTGCAGCATCCCAGCTGTGCTCTGCTTTGAGGGAGCTGGTTCGTAAAATTGGTTTCAAGGATGGCCTTCTGAAATATGCCCTCCTAACTTTGCCTCTGCCTTCAGGCCAGCTTCATTTTGCTTCAGGTTTTCCAAATAATGCCACTGGCATGTGGTAGAGCTGAAAAGAAAGGCGGGGATGGGCAAGTGGAAATAAGGGCTAGGGACACAGGTGGCGCTGTGGTCTGAACCACAGAGCCTAAGGCTTGCCGATCAGGAGGTTGGCAGTTCGAATCCCTACGACGGGGTGAGCTCCCATTGCTCGGTCCCTGCCCCTGCCAACCTAGCAGTTCAAAAGCACGTCAAAGTGAAAGTAGATAAATAGGTACTGCTCCAGTGGGAAGGTAAACGGCATTTCCGTGTGCTGCTCTGGTTCGCCAGAAGCGGCTTAGTCATGCTGGCCACATGACCCGGAAGCTGTACACTGGCTCCCTCGGCCAATAAAGCGAGATGAGCGCCGCAACTCCAGAGTCGTCCGCGACTGGACCTAAGGGTCAGGGGTCCCTTTACCTTTAGCCAACAGCTACTGGTCACAATGGCTATGTTCCACCTCCGCTGTGAGAGACACAATGCCTCTGAATACCAGTTGCTACAGGAAGCCACAGGAAGGGAGAGTGCTGCTGCACTCTGCATGTTTTGCTTGCAGACTTTTCACAGGCATCTGGCTAGCCGCATGAGAGGAGGACGCTGTATTAAATGGACCACTGGTCTACTTTAGCAGACTCTTCTTAATGTTCTTAGGAGGGGAGGGAATTCTCAAGCAAATTCTTCTGATCTGCTTCCTTGTGAAAAGTGCCATTTTTTGCAGACTGGTATTTATAACAAAATGATTTATGGTCTCTTAATTTCTCATCCCCTGTTATCCAGTGATGGATGTTATTCGACTGAAGGGTGTTGGAAAGGAAAGAGGGTAAAAGTGTCAGATTTGGCATCGAAGGCAATCAATGTCTATTCTGAAGCGAACCCCAGGCCTAATCCCAAGGAAACGCATACAGAAAACACACTTATGTTGGGAAGGGCTGCAGCTCAGCAGTAATGCATCTGCTAACATATAGAAGGTCCCTCATTCAATCCTGAGCATCTTCAGGTAGGGTTGGGAATATTCCCTGCCCCAAACCCTGGAGAGCTGCTGCCACACTTTATGCACAATATTGAGCTAGATGGGCCAATGGGCTAACACAGTATTAGACAGAGTCCCTTCTTCTTATCTACTTGCTAGCCCCACTGGATGCAAGTTCTTCCAAGTTGGCATACATAGGATAGGGTAGGCTGTAAAGTATGATCCTAAGCACTCACTGCCCTGGGAGAAAGTCCCATTGGCCTCAACAAGAATCACTTTTGATTAGTCAGCCTGGATAGCTCAGTTGGTTAGAGCATGGTGCTGATAATGCTAAGGTTGCAAGTTCAATCCCTGTATGGGACAGCTGCATATTCCTGCATTGCACAGGGTTGGACTAAATGATCTAAGGGTCCCTTCCAATTCTATGATTCTAAAGCATTTTTAGAATTGCACAGGGAATATTTGTGCATTATTGGAGCATATTCTTCCCATGCAAAAAGTTCTGATTCAATTCTGGGCATCTCCAAGTGGTCCTGGAAATGACTGCTATCTGAAACTTTGGAGAGTTTCTGCCAGTCAGTATAGACCATGGATGGGGACCATCTCTGGTCCTCCAGATGTTGCTGCCTTAATAACTACTATCCATCCCTAATCATTGGCCATGCTGGCTGGGGCCAATGGGAGTTGGAGTCTAGCAATCTGGAGGTTCACACAGATTCTCCATCCCTAGGTTAGATCATAGTGGGATACATTGGAGCTGACTGTGAAACTTAAGAACTCCCCTTTTCTTATGTCGCCTGCAGTAGGGGATCCATACATCCTTGTGGTGGAATCCCATACTCCTGGTAAGTGACTGTAAATATTCCAACCACATGAGTGGGGCAGATTTCCTGAATCTCCCACCTGATTAGCATCTATTTCAGCAGGGTTCTGATTGGGAGAGAAAGGCACATGTGACTGGTCTTTCCTATATGTTTGGAAGAATGGGGATATGGGGAAGAAACATCAAAGTTAGAAGGAGACCCCTCCCCCTTTAAAATGTTACATTTATTTGTTGCTTGCTACATAAAATGTCTCTGATTTCTTCAAATTCTCAAAGTGCCATGTTTCTGAATTAATTCTTACAGATTTAACCAGGTGCGCTGTATTGCTGACACTGTTTCAATCTGCATTTGGCTTTTGAATACCATATTTTGATATGAGTTTTTGTTGCATTGATTTTTAGTCTGATATTTTGTATTAATTGAATTTCTGTTTATGTTGCTGGCTGCCCAGGAAGGAAGAGCAGGATGTAAGCAACACATGAAATGGTGAAAGAAAATGACCATCAATATTAATAATTGAGTAATAATCACTTTTTTTTTTTAAAAAAAAAGCTTGTTCTGAAGGGGTTCCTTCCTTTTAGTCTCCTCCTTCATGAAGCCGTGGAATCCTCAGGTGGCAACCCAAGCGTTGCCATGGCAGCTGAAGGTGATGTCACAAACCTAACATTCTAATCTGACCGAGTCCAAGTAACCAGGCAGAATTAGGGGCAAAAGTGTGAGAGAGACTGGTTTTCATAATTAGAAATGAGAGGGCTTCAGGAAAAGGCTACAGGCATAAAAATTTGCTTGTTTATTATATTGTTCTCTTGCCCTCCCATCCCAAGTTTGCCTCTGTGTGAAAGCCATTTAAAAAGAAAAGAAAGGAAAGCAATGTGAATTACCTTGGCTAATGCAGAAATACATCTTGTACAATTAAATGCTCACAGAAAGACGAAAACAATAACATTAAGACCAAAGCAGCTTCAACTCAGGAGTGAAAAAGGACCCCCACTGATTATAATGGGCCTTGGGGTGCTGCTAAAGAAGGAGGGTGAACACCTAAATTATTATAGCATCACCTATTGAAGTCAAATAGAAGCTAAATTTGATATTCATTGCATTTTTCCTGAGGCTTTCAGAGTAGGGTTGCAAGAACGCCAGAAAAAGTGTGATTTTTTTGATTGACTTGCCTAAAATCCAGGACAAAGCACCACATTTCTGAAATTTTCCCCAGACGTCAATGACACCTTTGAAATCCTGGTAATGTCCAGGGAACTCCAGACGTAGAGGCAAGGCTTCTATTGTGTTCGCAATCATGTTAAGGAACATAACATGTGACCTGCAATATAGAATTTCCTGGAGGGATGCTGTGAGTTTTCTTCTGATGGTAGCAGGCAACCTAAGAAGACGATTAGTAGACAACAACAATACATGGACAGGCTAAGATGGGAGCTGGTGGGGCTCCAATATAATCCCAAGGACTATATGGATGCTAGCAAATTAAGTTGTAACTCATCTCTCTCATTCACTGGGAGGGGCAAGGTGGCAGGGAGGTTGGTGTGGTGTAAACAGACCACCAGGAGCACCCTGCAATGGCTGTACTGGTGTGTTAGCACTGCATGGGCCTCCCTGTTGCCATGCCCTTACCCAATAGCAACTCAACTGTTGGGAGGTCAGGTGTGTATTGCCATCCCACCATGCTGCCCAGTACTGTTACTTTCAAAGTTCAAATGCAGCCCTTCTGGAGCTATTCAGGATATTTAAATCATGCTCATTAACGCTACAAAGGACTTCTCTCTCTCTTCTCTCTCTCAATAACCATTTGAGATATACCTCACTCTCAGAATGTTGAAGAAATTTTTTTACTTATATGACCACTTTGAGTTTTAATGTCTGGGCTGCAGTGACATACTGGGCTTGACCCAGTGTACCTGAAGGAGCGTCTCCATCCCCATTGTTCAGCCCGGACACTGAGGTCAAGCGCCAAGGGCCTTCTGGTGGTTCCCTCACTGCGAGAAGTGAAGTGAGGTTACAGGGAAGCAGGCAGAGGGCCTTCTCAGTGGTGGCGCCCGCCCTATGGAATGCCCTCCCTTCAGATGTCAAGGAAATAAACAACTACCTGACATTTAGAAGACATCTGAAGGCAGCCCTGTTTAGGGAAGTTTTTAATGTTTTATTGTGTTTTTAATATTCTGTTGGGTGCCTCCCAGAGTGGCTGGGGAGGCCTGGCCAGATGGGCAGGATATAAGTAATATATTATTATTATTATTATTATTATTATTATTATTATTATTATTGCAAGATCTCTTTCATCAGATATTTCCTCACGTGTAATCATGGATGTTGCAACAAATGCCAAGACCGGGTAAGCTGCCTGGTGACACTAATGTCCCACTAGGCTGGAGGCAGCCATTGTGGTTGTTATGCACTGAAGTTCTCACCCTGGGCCAGCAGGGAGGGATACTGTAGATAGTTTTCACTCATGTCCACATATGCAAATAAGGGATTGAAAGTGACGTTCAGTGATTGAATAGTTACAGAAAATGGTTACTGTTGCGTTCTAGTGGAGCTCTATATAAGCAGGCTGGCTGAACCCTTCAGTTCAGTTCTGTTCTGGCCTGTGAATAAACAAGAGCTGTTTGAAGAATCACTGTGTCATCTGATATGTTCACCCACAACTTAACAGTAGTCCCTCTAGAGATTGCAGACTCCAACTCCTATAATCTCTGACCGATGGCCATGATGGTTGGGGCTGATGGGAGTTGGAATCCACCAGTCCTGCAGGTCACCCTTGTGCTAGGCCAAGCTGCAGATGAGTGCATGATGACCAATGAACCTCTCTTGGTGCTTTTCAAGCATTTGACAGCTAGCAGCATGTAACATGGCATGTAACATCCATAATTGTTATAATGGAATAGGCATTTGCTCAGTTAAGCAAAATAATACCTTTTGCAAGGCACAAATTAGGCACAATACATAATTAGTGGTTCTATGCTTTGACTGGACTTTTCTGAAAAGTGTCACCACTCAATTTCTCGATAGAGTGTGGCTGAAGCTCTTGTGGGAACTCCAAGCATGAAGAAAAAACTATTGCTTTGCTACACTTAGGCTTGCAAGGATTTGTAGCGCTTACTAGCCTTTCAGGCATAGCCAAATAACATGGTACACTGTTTATTCACCGGAGGAACACAAAAGCCTTGATTTTGAAGCGAATTGTCACAGACAGTGCTTGGGCGCCATTGCTGTTCCAAACGATCCTTGGGCTGTCAACCCCACAGCTGCCATTTTAGGGACTTAAAGGTAAAGGGACCCCAGACCGTTAGGTCCAGTCGTGGCCGACTCTGGGGTTGCGGCGCTCATCTCGCTTTATTGGCCGAGGGAGCTGGCGTACAGCTTCCAGGTCATGTGACCAGCATGACTAAGCTGCTTCTGGCGAACCAGAGCAGCGCACAGAAATGCCGTTTACCTTCTCACTAGAGCGACACCTATTTATCTACCTGTACTTTGACGTGCTTTTGAACTGCTAGGTGGGCAGGAGCAGGGACCGAGCAACGGGAGCTCACCCCGTCACAGGGATTTGAACTGCTGACCTTCTGATCGGCAAGTCCTAGGCTCTGTGGTTTAACCCACAGTGCCACCTGTGTCCCTTTAGGAACTTACTGTTCTCTTTTAAGCAGGAAATGAGAGAGAGAGACAGAGAGAGTGAGTGTGTGTCAAGGGTGGGCGATGGGCACTCCTGGGCCCAGAGCCATAGGAAGGGGGTTGCGGAGGTTGTGGACTGCCCCGGGTGTCATCGCTGAGGGGGGGTGACATTTGGCGCGCCACCTGCCTGTGACTCCCAAGCCTACCCCAAGCTGTCAATGTGTGTTGGGTGTGTGTGACAAAAAAATTCTGCACCGGCTACCACCTGACTTTGCTACGCCTCTGCCTGGGTCCACTTTTTCAAGAAGCGTTTTGATGGCTATTCTGGATTATTTATTTATTTAGCCCGTCACCCTTCCTCCAGCAAGCTTAAGGTGGTCCACGTTGAGGTGGTGGCTCTCCCCCCAACTTCAGTTTCTCGTTACAACAGTCCACTATACTACATTGGCTCTCTCTTCTCTCCTTCCCCTTTAATTTTTTACATGTCTATTCTCCTTTGCAGCCCAAAGATGGGGAAGGAAGGAGTTTCAAAAGATATCAAGTCGAGATCATGATCTTTGTAGCTCAGTAATAAAATGAATGTTTAGGATATTACCAGCGACCAACCCTGAGTCCTCTGATTCAGTGAGGGGGGTGGAGACATTATTGGGGGATGTTATTGATAGGCTTCACTCTTCTTCTTTGTAAATGAACATATAATACATAGCTGGCCTTCAGTAAATATTCCCAGGGTAGCTTCCTTCCTTGCTTGCTTGCTTATTTATTTATTTATTTATTTATTTAACAAACTGTGTATGTACACACACACACACACAGAGAGAGCGAGCAGTTTACAATAATGCAAAATATTCATAAGAACATTTACAAGCAAAATAACATGAGAATATAATACATAACAATTAAGATCACCAAAAAATAAAAGGAGAACATTTCATTGGTTTTTCAGCTTGTAAACTGCCTTGTGTGTAGTAATATAGGAAGGTGGTATACAAATTAAAAGTGAAATTGCATAAAACAGGCTAGATTTAAAAGAAAAAAAATTGGTGAACAATAATATGATGCCAATATGACCACAAAGAAGGCACCGGGTGAGTCTCTTTGGGGAGGCTGTTTCATAACTGGGGTGCCACTGCCCATCTTGGTAGCCACTCACTTCTCTTCTCTTGGTAATGGTACATAGAACAGGGCCTCCAATGAAGATATAGGTTTGGGTAGGCCCTTCCCCAACCTTGCTTTCCTTCTCAAGCGCCCTCCCTTCACGGAAGGCATTCCTTTATTTCTGGACCTGGACTAGAACTTGCTAAAAAGCAGCAGGTTCTGGATTCACTCTGGAAACACTACCACCATGGATCCAGTCTGGATTTTAGAGCAGATGAAACTGTCCCCAGCCTTTCCCATGTTTAGTAAAAGTTACATGCTGACAACAACTGCCAATGGCTCCAGTATGATGAGTTTCTGATTCAATTTGTTATCCTTCCTTTGTTCCAAAAATAAACGCTTTCCCTGATGGAGCCATGATTGATCTATTCTGCATAGCAGAAGGGCTTCTATCAGATTCATGACAGGCTAGCTTTTTGGCAATGAAAAAAAACGAGTGTAGAGACAGCAGATATACCGATGAGTCCTTTGCAAAGCAGAGAATGAAAGCAACAATGACCGCTCCCCACATTAAATTGGGGCACCCTTTGCGTGGTTGCGCGCAGCCCCTGGACCTTATGTGGCTCCATTAGCACAGGTTTGGCTTCGCCTCTCCCCAGGTGGGATACCTGGAGGTCTCCACCTACCTCAGTCAGTTGCCCAATCCCGCCTGGGGAGGCATTGCCAAGGTGATCAGGCCAGGTAGGGGGAGGGACTACCTGCCCACACAATAGGGGGAGGATCTTACCTGGGAAACGTCAGTTGGCTCCAGAGCTTCTCCCACCGAACCCACCCTCAGTTAAGACTTCTTTTGCAGGTTAACCTTTTCTTCACCGGTATGCGGGCGCTGCTACGTCAGGGTCGCTGTTGAAGGGCTGGAAAGGAATTCCCCTGCATTGGCAGGTTTGCTTTGGCCATAGCAAAACGTCACAACTTTGGCGGTATCAGGCCTTGGGCGGAATCCTTTAGTCTAGCTTCCCTGAATGGGGGGGGCCGTGCAGCAGTGACCCACGCCCCCCTCTTTGCTGTGGCGAAACCAGGGTTCCCAATTAAAGGGGTTGTTTGAGGGGAGGCTTTGGCCGTACACCTAGAGGTCATCATTGCTCTCCTCTGTGACGGCAGCGTAACGGGGGCGGTCTCTCTCTGCTTGAACATATGTTCTCCAGAGCCAGCCCATTCCCCCAACACACTGGATAACCCTGATGTTCCCCAGATCCCCGGCGGGGGACTGAGAGGGATAAACGCCCAATGCTTGAGCCAAGGTCTACTCACATCTGAAACATAATAAAGTTGTGGCCAATTTTAATCCCATAGCACGTTGTCTTGAGTCGTTATTCCACCCAGGGTTTGGGGGACTCAGCCTGTCCACGCAAAGGTCTTTGTGATCACTGAGAAGCAAGCTTGCTTGGTTGGAAATGGTGTTGATAAAGTGGGAAATAGATCCTGGGAACATCTTATTTTTCCAATTCTCATTGCTTCTGGATGTTGCATAGAACCCAACCATTAGTGGCTGCTAGCTACATCACACAAATCCCTTCCTAGGCAAAGGGTCAACACATTTTGGAACTTCTGATATTGTCGATATTGGGGTCCAGAAAACATCTGGAGCCCAGAGTTTAAGATGGCGTAATACCCCTCAGGGTAACTCTAGACATTTTCATTCTGTGAGGCTAAGTGAGATAGAACAGCTTTTTTGGCTATGGTTTTTGATCCAGTAGTTATCTCTAAATTAAAACTGACCTCAAGATTCTCCCAAAGCGGGGCGAACGTAATCACATTCTAGGAAACAGCAAAAAGTGTCCCAAGGCGGTCTGACATACCTATTGTCTCCAAGAAACCGCCTTCAACCAGCAGCCCAATTCAAGTGTTCAGTAAGTGGTGATGATTAAGCATCATCACCTCCAGATAGGTGTCAATGCCTTTGCTGACCTACTCTGCCTTTGGTAATTAACATCAGACCTGGCAGAATCCAGCTTCAAAGAAATAATCCCATATTGGCTACTCAAAGTTTCCAAGTGTTGCTGAACTCTTGCCCTCATGCCTGTTTGGGGCAAGCATCTCAGAGGAGAACATCACCACTGAGGACTGTCGTTTTGAAACTAAAGGCTGTTGCTTCCAAGTTGCTTCCAAACTTTTTATTTACCTAGGTGGTTGACAAATACAGCACCAATGATCTCCAGCAGGGGCAGAAACCTTCGGGCTGTGAGCATAATCTGACCCACCACATCCCTCAATCCAACCTTCCGGGTCCATTCCTGCAAACCCTAACCACCTGCTAGTCATTGACAATCTGGAGCGAGTGCAGAGGAGGGCAACCAAGATGATCAAGGGTCTGGAAACCAAGCTTTAGGAGGAATGGTTGACAGAGATGGGTATGTTTAGCCTGGAAAAGAGGAGACTCAGAGGAGATATGATAGCCACCTTCAAATATCTCAAGGGCTGTCTTATGGAAGATGGAGCAAGCTCGTTTTCTCTTGCTCCAGAGTGTAGGACCTTATCCAATGGCTTCAAGTTACAGTGGTACCTCAGGTTACATACGCTTCAGGTTACAGACGCTTCAGGTTACAGACTCTGCTAACCCAGAAATAGTACCTCGGGTTAAGAACTTTGCTTCAGGATGAGGACAGAAATTGTGCTCCGGCAGTGCGGCAGCAGCAGGAGGCCCCATTAGCTAAAGTGGTGCTTCAGGTTAAGAACAGTTTCAGGTTAAGAACAGACCTCTGGAACGAGTTCTTAACCCGAGGTACCACTGTACAAGAAAAGAGATTCCGAATCAACACCAGGAAGGACTTTCTGGTAGTAAGAGATGTCTGACAGTGGAACGGACTCCCCAGGGAGGTTTGCCTGGTGCCTTCATTATATATTATTCTATATTCATTATATATTTTTAGGTGCCAGGCGAAAACGTTCCTCTTCAACCTGGCCTTTGTCTGATTAATATCCAACAGCCTTTTAAATGTATCTGTGGGAAAGGGAGAGGATATTGTTTTGTTGTTTTGGTTTAATTATTTGCTGTTTTTTTTTAATCTTGTATTTTATTCTGTCAGCTGCCCTGGGATATCTTATTGAAGACTAGTATACACATTTGATTGAAAAATTAAATAAACGAGTAAGGTGCAAACACAACAGCAGGAGCTCCAGATTGACGCCGCTGGTTTGTTTGCACCGCACCGGCCTCACCATTGCATCCCTCTTCTTCCCTGTCCTGTTGTGACTCAGCTATATGGAGGTCAGGTGAGTGGCAAAGCCCCATCACGCTGGTGACAGGTCTGCCATTGCTTACAGACAGCCTCCCGATCAGAAACCAGCAGCAGCTCACAAAACAGATCCACAAACACAGGGACCAGAACCTCCAGCAAACCCAGATCCCTGCTCTATCCCCGTAAATCTACGCAGGCAACATTATTGCAGGACCTAATCCTTCTGGTCACAACACTGAGAGATGGTTCACCCACTCATCTTCCAAAATGATTCCCTGGCATTGCTCTTCTGCCTTATTTCCATTAACCTGCAGGAGCTCTCTGCATAAGTGCAGAGCTGTGCATACAAGTGTGCATTATTGGTAAAAGTCAAGCACCACCCATTGTATGGCTCTCTCATTTTTTATTGCCCTTTGTGGTCACATGTTGCATGACGTAGCTTCATAAACAAGAGAGATGAAGAATAGTATTTATGCTTGTGTGGCAATTGTGTTTATGAAAATACAAGTAATACCTTGCAAATGGGGATAAGCTTCGTTGTCAACTGAACGGCCATTTATCAGGAAATTCAATTCTATCACCAGTGGTTTGAACTGGGATTATGGGTTTTTATCCCACTACAAGTGTTATTTAGCTATCAATGCCATGGTGTTTGTGCTATCATCAGCAGGGCCTTGGTAATGGTGTTCTGGCAAAGAATTACAGAACTGTAGAATTGGAAGGGATCCCAAGAATCATCTGGTCCAATCTCCTGCAATGGAGGAATCATAATTAAAGAATCTCTGGCCCATGGTCAAAGAGAAGGTTCAGAGGCATTACATTCTCGAAGTAACACTAGTTCTGATCCCATTCCATTATTTAAGACCCAGGCACAATATTGCCAGTCCATCTGCAATGAGGACATAACGCCAAATATAAAATGTGCTGTATTTAAAGAAATCCTGTATTAAAACACACACACACCCTGATTAATTTCTCAGAGGGAAAAAGCGGCGCTGGCTGAAAAGAACAGCAATGTTGATCTCATTCCATTACTTTCAACTCTGCGATGCCTACTGAAGCATAATGATGTTTTAGAAGGAAAAGGAAATAAAGTGTTTCGCAGACTGCAAAGGAGTTGTGACATTTCACAGATTCATAATAGGCTTTCTGAAGTTCTGGCATTAACTCTTTTGTGCTACTGTACCTTGGTACTAAATGCAGCCTTTGTTCCGCACACAAATGATCTTGTTTGGAATTCTTCAGTAGCTCTCAATTCACAGCAAGGAAACGTGCGGATTTCTTTCTTTCTTAGCCTAGTTTAGTTGTGAGGTAGCTAATCTGGGACAGGACTTGCCAGTTCACCTCATTTGACCTGAGTTTTCAAGGTTTTAGGACCTACATGGGGAAAATAACAGAAACCTGGGGGTGAAAATCCTTAGGATGAGTGATTCTGTTTTCATAAAATCATAGCATAAGAAGGAGACTTGGAGGTCATAAAGTGAGTCTGTGCACATCCACACCTAGATCTGGTTCAGGGCCCAATGTGGTACCTTGGATCTGGCCTTCTCTGACCCAGGATAAGCCAGACCTGATCTGACTTGGGGTCCAAACCAAAGTGGGGGCTTTGCATAGCTCTAAGTTTTATTAAGGGTTAATCTCCCCAATCCCTGAGTCCATCCTCCAAGTTCTGCCCATCACTTGACCCCACTCCTATATTCCTCACTGTTGTTTTTTGCTGGTTGGGTGAACAATATGCAAGGGGGGTGGGTCATGGAAGGGGAAGCATCAGAGAAGAAGTGTGTGTGGCTATCATATCCAGGGAATTTAATTTTGCACCATGGGCTTTGTAGTGTCACACACTGAATAAACTGCCATTCCCATGCAGGCATGCTTAAAGAGTGAGGCTAAGGATGGTTCGGTGCTTGCTCCACCTCCCCAAACTTTCCTCATTCTGTGTCCTGCATGATATATTTTTCTAGCACCACCACACAGCAAAGGGGGATTTAGGACAGTGTGACCAGTTTCCCTGGGCTGAGAGCATGCCTTCCCACCTCCTTCCCAAAGCCTAGCAATCACTTGTTTTGCATTTCCCCAGCTTTGGGGACCCTGACGGATCCCTCATACCTCCTTCCCAACCCCCAGTGCCTCGCTTACCTGGTTTTGGGAAGGCAGAGTAAGTGTTGGGTAATGGTGGTGGGGATTGTGTCAAATTTTGGCCTCTCACAGGGCACCACACAGTCGTACCTTGATTGTCAAACAGAATCCATTCCGGAAGTCCGTGTTAGTTTCTGTTTGCCGCTGAGCAGTGCTTTGGAGTCACAAGACTCTGTTTACATTCCACACATTCCATACTGTTGGAAGTCTCACAGAGACTGATGTGACGTACAGTGGTGCCCCGCAAGACGAATGCCTCGCAAGATGGAAAACCCGCTAGACGAAAGGGTTTTCCGTTTTTGAGCTGCTTCGCAAGACGATTTTCCCTATGGGCTTGCTTTGCAAGACGAAAATGTCTTGCAAGTGTTCCGATTTTTTCGCTCCCCCCCCCCTTTTCTAAGCCGCTAAGCCGCTAATAGCCTTTTAGCCGCTAATCCGCTAAGCCTTTAATAGCCGCTAAGCCTTCAATAGCCGCTAAACCGCTAATAGCGCTAATCCGCTAAGCCGCTAATAGGGTTGCTTCGCAAGACGAAAAAACCGCTAGACGAAGAGACTCGCGGAACGGATTAATTTCGTCTTGCGAGGCACCACTGTATTAGTTTCCTGTTCCTTTGTTCCTTTGTTGTTCAGTTGCTCTCTTCTTTCATAGAGAGAGGACGTATTTTTCTTTGCTGTCTGCGTAGCGAGAAATAAAACTCTTTAGCCATGTAGCCATAAATCTCATCACTCCCGTGTGCTGCTTTGATTCTCTGCTGGATGGGAATGTGCTTGAGGCCTCATCAAAGGCTCAGGTCGTTAATCACGTCAGGAGGCGATTCTGAAGGACTCGGCCAGAGGAAAATGAGCTTTATCAGCTTGGCCGAGCAGAGATCCCAACAGTCTGTTCGACTTCCAAAAACATTTGACAACCAAGGCATGGCTTATGATTGGCTGCAGGAGCTTCCTGCACTTGGTCAGAAGCTGCAGAAGCTGTGTTGGATGTTCAGCTTCCAAAGAACGTTTGCAGACTGGAACACTCACTTTTGGGTTTGGGGCGTTCAGGAGCCAAAATGTTCAGGATCCAAGGTATTACCAATGCCCACTCCTGATTACAGGTTACAAGGAATGGAAGGTTATTATAGATCCCCACGCCATGATGTGATACACGTAGAAAGTCAAATAACCTGCTATCAGTAAGAAAAAATTATTTCCCCCCTCATTCGTGATCGGAAGCAGTAATGCATTTGCACATGTATGCATTAATAAGAAGCTTGTGACATATCAATATGCAATGCTTGCAGTCTGACGGCTACAGCTATTTTATTGATTTTAACTGGAGCTGAAAGGTGATAAAGTTACCTAACCTGCCATGACCGGATGTCTGGCAGGAAGAAAATAACCCTACAATTAATGGCATTTCTGTTTCCATTATCAGCTGTTCCTGGTACCTAATTACAGCGACACAAACTGAGATAGGGATGGGGCATGTGAGAAAAGAGCTAACTGTCACCTGACAGTTCAGAAGAAGATTAATGGGTAGTATTTATGAGGTACCAGCAATAAATAAGATAATAAGGTTTCCGGAACATGGCACAAACATTCATTCCAAGTTGTAAAGCGGTGTGAGTACAGTAATAAATCTTTAGTTTGTTAATCATTTTGTAAGTGATAAGGTGAGCCATAATTTGGCCATGGAAAGCTGAGGAGCTGGAAAGACATTCAATTAGTTCCTCGGCAAGGAGGCCGTGCCACACACTACATTATCCTGTCGGAGAGATGTCAGGGAATCCATTCCCATCAGCAACCTAATCCTAAATGCAGAAGATCTAGGAGGGGAGGGCCCTAGATTAGCAGCAGAGCAGGTGTCTTACATGCAGGTCTGAACACCTCAGTCCCTGGAAGTTCTGGTCGAGAGGAAGTCAAGTACAAAGGCTGGGAACAGGGATGTCCCAATCTATTCATTCCAATTTCAATCACTTTCACATTTTCCCAATATTGAGTTCAGCTTGCTCAGTCAGTTTGCAGTTTCCACCCCCTTAAAATAAAAATAAAAATGGCACAAAATTCCATACACATTGTCAGAGAGCCAGTGTGGTGTAGTGGTTAAGAGCGGTAGTCACGTAATCTGGGGAACCGGGTTCGCGTCTCCACTCCTCCACATGCAGCTGCTGGGTGACCTTGGGCCAGTCACACCTCTCTGAAGTCTCTCAGCCCCACTCACCTCACAGAGTGTTTGTTGTGGGGGAGGAAGGGAAAGGAGACCGTTAGCTGCTTTGAGACTCCTTAAAGGGAGTGAAAGGCGGGATATCAAATCCAAACTCTTCTTCTTCTTCTTCTTCTTCATATATACTCAGTCCAGCATACCTGAAGGAATGTCTCCACCCCCATCGTTCTGCCCGGACACTGAGGTCCAGCACCGAGGGCCTTCTGCCGGTTCCCTCATTGCAAGAAGCGAAGCTACAGGGAACCAGGCAGAGGGCCTTCTCGGTAGTGGCACCCGCCCTGTGGAACGCCCTCCCATCAGATGTCAAAGAGAAGAACACTGTATTTTAATACTTTGTTGGAAGCCGCCAGATGGGCGGGGTATAAATAATAACAATAACAATAACAATAACAATTATCATAACCTTCATCTTGGTGATCTGAATTGGGATGCTCATTTTTGTTGTTCCCAAGCTCTTGCGGGAGCCGCCTGACTTGCGAGACCCAAAAAATGAGCATCTTTTGGTCCAGTGCTCTGGCGCGAGCCAGCTGATTTGCGCCAGAGTTTGAGACCAAAAGACAACATCAACACAAAAAACTACGGGGCGTTCTGGGATCCAATGAGAAGCTGGGAAGACTTCTGTAATTCCAGGATGTCCCACATAAATCAGGAGGGTTGAGCGGTATGCATTTTCATGCGTCTTTCTCCTGATATAATGCACATGGCAAGCAATTTCCCCTAACGTAATGCAAATTTTTGTTTTGCTGTTTTAACGATTTCAGCACATTTTTGTGCGTGGGTCTCACCAGTTTATGCCTTTGCTAGGCGTTATTTGGTGGGAGAGCTGCACAGCAAAATTTGGAGCCATTTGGCTGCATTTCAGAAAGTGCATATTACCGTATTTTTCGCTCTATAGGACGCACTTTTCCCCCTCCAAAAATTAAGGGGAAATGTGTGTGCGTCCTTTGGAGCAAATGCAGGCTCCTTGGCTTCACCAATAGCAACGTGAAGCCTCCGAAGCGCAGAGGGAGCGCTCCTTCTTCTCTCCAGAGGCTTCGCGTTGCTTTCGCTGAAGCCTGGAGAGTGAGAGGCGTCGGTGCGCACCAACCCCTCTCGCTCTCCATGTTGGGATACTGCCAGGGAGATAAAGTCCATCTTGGCCCCGAAGCCGGCTGCCGGACGATCCATCGATCTCCCGTAGTCACACAGTATCAGCAATTAGTGACATGAGCTCCAGAAATAGCCCAACATCTAGAGCCAATGCACACTCTCTATCAGCAGATAATGCACAGCCAGAAGTTGCACTCAGGAGAGCATTATTTACAAGTTTTATTCAGTGTTGATCAGAACAAAGAAAGACATGACTGCCTGCATCAGTGTCTCCAGACACACAGAGAGAAACGAAAGCAATAGGAAACATAAACATCCTGTGAACAGGAAATACGCAGACTCTGTGACTCACAGCCTGCTCCCTTTTAAGGTGGAATGAAAACATCCCAACACTCCAGGCTTCAGGGATAGCCCCCTGAAGCCTTCGGAGTGCAGCGCGAGTTCCCACTGCGTTCTGGAGGCTTCAGGTTCCTTTCGCTGAAGCCAGGAGAGTCTGGCTCTCCTGGCTTCAGCAAAAGGAACCCAAAGCCTGAGGAACGCAGTGGGAACTTGCGCTGCACTTGGAAGGCTTCAGGGATAGCCGCGTGCAGCCCCTCCGGCAGGGAGAGGCTGCACACGGCTATGGCTTCTTTAGCCCCGCACAGCCTCTCCCTGCTAGAGGGGTTGCGCGCGGCTCTAGCACAAGACAAGACAGCGAGCAGGGTGGAACATCACTGTCTTGGCTTGTGCCATAGCCGTGTGCAACCCCTCCAGCAGGGAGAGGTTGTGTGCGGCTAAAGAGGAAGCCAAAACAGCGAGCGGGATCCATCCTGCTCACTGTCTTGGCTTGTGCCATAGCCGCGCGCAACCCCTCCGGTAGGGAGAGGTTGTGCACAGCCTGTATGCTGCTCTTTGGGGATGGGGGGGGAATAATATTTTTTTTCTTGATTTCCCCCTCTAAAAACTAGGTGTGCCCTATGGAGCGAAAAATACGGTAGGTACTGCATCACTCCATGGAGAAGCCAAGCCTGAGCAGCCACAGTTTCCTTCCTTCACTGCCCCTTTACCTTTCCTCCCCAAATTCAAGCACTAAATGAGGCTTCCTGTGAGAACTTCCTAATACTTTTTCTAGTAGCTAGACGACTGACTGGACCTTCTGCACTGACTCACAATTTGCTTCCCAGCACAATGCAAACACTTTTATTATAGTGCCACTGTATTCTGTAATAGTGCCACTGTAATAGTGGCACTGTATTCTGCTCTGGTCAGACCTCACCTGGAGTACTGTGTCCAGTTCTGGGCACCACAGTTCAAGAAGGACACTGACAAACTGGAACGTGTCCAGAGGAGGGCAACCAAAATGGTCAAAGGCCTGGGAACGATGCCTTATGAGGAAAGGCTAAGGGAGCTGGGCATGTTTAGCCTGGAGAAGAGGAGGTTAAGGGGTGATATGATAGCCATGTTCACATATATAAAAGGATGTCATATAGAGGAGGGAGAAAGGTTGTTTTCTGCTGCTCCAGAGAAGCGGACACGGAGCAATGGATCCAAACTACAAGAAAGAAGATTCCACCTAAACATTAGGAAGAACTTCCTGACAGTAAGAGCTGTTCGACAGTGGAATTTGCTGCCAAGGAGTGTGGTGGAGTCTCCTTCTTTGGAGGGTCTTTAAGCAGAGGCTTGACAATCATATGTCAGGAGTGCTCTGATGGTGTTTCCTGCTTGGCAGGGGGTTGGACTCGATGGCCCTTGTGGTCTCTTCCAACTCTATGATTCTATGATTCATATTTAGGCGAAGGGCAGTAGCTCAGTGGTAGAGCTTCTTCCTTGCATGCAGAAGGTCATGGGTTCAATCTCTAGCAACTCTAACAGGGAGGTCTGGGTGGGACTCATGGCCTGAAAATCTAGAGAACCAATGCTAGTCAATATAGGCAACATGGAGCTAGAGAGACCAGTATCCTGCCTCAGTGCAATACAGCTTCCTTTGCTCACATTTAAAGTCTTAGACTGAAGATGGGGAAGTTGGGTCTCTCCGGATGTTGCTGAGCTGCAATTCCCATTGCTCCTGATCCAGTAGTGGCCTGTGGGGTTGGGTGGAGCGGGCCTCCTGATAGTGGCATGGTTGTAGTTTACCTGGGACTCAGCTACATTTGTAAAGATAAAGCACTTTATACATGTTATAACTTCTTCTTCCTCTTCTTCCTTCTTTGGCGATCACTCATAGCCGAGTAAGATTGTCTTCCATAAACACGGTTTTAACAATGAGTCCGTAGGTGACTGTGGAGGCCAATTCTGGATCCACACGTCCTTCCACAGTGGGGACATTGGTTTCCGGGCAGGAGTTGACCACAGTGTGGATTTGCTAAGTGTGCCTTCCTCTTAGCACGTTTCTCCCTTGCGTCCTGAGTTTGAGTGTCTTCAAAGCCCATGACACCTTAGGTAAAGGCTGTTCTCCAATTGGAGTGCTCGCAGGCCAGTGCTTCCCAGTTGTCAGTGTTTATGCTACATTTTTAAAGATTTGCCTTGAGACAGTCTTTAAACCTCTTTTGTTGACCATCAGCATTATGCTTTCCATTTTGAAGTTCGGAATAGTTTGCTTTGGAAGACAAGAATCAGGCATCCACACAACATGACCAGTCCAATGAAGCTGATGTTGAAGAATCATTGCTTCAACACTGGTGATCTTTGCTTCTTTCAGTACACTGGTATTAGTTCCTGAACTAATATGCGTTATAACACTATGACACCAGATGGCTCTTTGGAGTCCCATTTTTTGCCAAACGTTGGGTGGAATTGCTTATTTGATGTGTTTTGATCCAGCCCTGGAGAGGGGTGGAGCAGGGCACCAGTGATGTCAGGGTTGTGTGTGATGACTCAAGGACCACCTCTTGGCTGCAGTGGTACACCTGCAAACCCATGCATTTCCTGTTCTCAGTCCCATCCAGGTAAGGTGAGAGGCTGTCTCAGTGGCTCTGACCTATCACCACCCAGGCTACCACTGCCCTGATCATTGGCCACCTCTGTAGGGCTGCAGGTTCTCCCGTTACCTTAAAGATCACCTCCCACTTTTTATTCTGGAAAATCAACCCCAATTTTCTGTTCTTGTTTTCAATATGCTGATCTTATTATTAGGTCTTTATAGTTTATTGTAAGCCACTCTGGATATTTCTGAAAATTGAATTGCTTAAATAAATAAATAAATTGTTTGCTGTAAGGAGTCTAACTTTCATAGGATGAGAATCTTTAGGACAGGGATGGGGAACATGACAGTGTTGGACTCCCAACTCCCATAAGCCCTTGTGAGCATCGTCAATTGCTGGGGGTGATGGGAACGGTAGTCCAACAACATCTGAAGGAACAAAGGTTTCCTGCAGGATGCCTTACTCAGCCATTTTGTTTCTCACAATAATTTATACTAAATGCCAGAATAAGTGTATAATGATGTTCTGGCAATTCTGACTTGCAGATTATGGGGAGTAGAATGAATCATAAACTGTTGTAAACCGGGGTTTGTTTGTTTTTAGAAGAAACATTCATTATTGTAAAGTTGTCTTGTTAGGACCTAATATTTTTCTAAGTAATTGAAATCGGGCGTTTTCTCCCTCCCCAAGTCTGCACACACTTCTATTGTTCAAAGAGCAAGCGGCTAATCTACCTGAGATCAATTCTCTTCAGACAAATCTCTTCTCCCTAATTCCCCTGTTGCCGTAGCAACAGCCAACTCCATCTGGCCTGACTCAGCTCCCAACAAAATGGAACCTGCCCTGTTTGCCATGATCCGTTAATTTATTTAAAAATGCAAAGATATGAAAGCAAGTGCATGACCTTAGGTGAGCTTATCCTTGCAACAGCTACCTATTAGCTTTGAGGTTTATCTTGACTACCAAAATGGCATCCGCAGACCTTCCGGAAATAGCTTGCCTTTGGTTCAACAGACAACTAGAAAGGCTGCAGTTCCTGCAGCCATCTGCCGAACTTCAGCCAAGTGGGGGACTTTGGGTAGGTCTGCAGATGCTGATCAGACTGGACAAGAGGAAATGAGCAGTGGAAAGTGGTTCTTAATGTATCTGCTAGATCAGAGGTGGGAAACCTTAGGTTCAAGAACCAAGTGCAGACCTCCAGGCCTCAGAAGACTTCCCTTTTTTAATTTCTCTTTATTAATTTTCATACACACATATACACACATATGTACAGAAAATAAATTCTTCACAAAAAAACACAATAATAAGAACAACATAACTTAATTATAAGAAGAAAAAAAAAAGACAAACATGTAAGTTATTGACTTCCCTCCACCTCAGTTTTGGGTTATGTAATACATTTCCCCCCGCAGTTTATCTTTAAAACTTTTGTCTGTCGAAGGGTTATATTAAGCCTACTGTGATCTTTGGATTTTTTAAATCTACTTCAATATAGGTTATGAATTTATTCCATTCTTTAATAAACTTTGTTTCTTTCTGGTCTCTGATTTTTTGTGTTAATTTTGCCAATTCTGAATATTCAAATAATTTACTTTGCCAATCTCTTACTGTTGGGATATTGATTGATTTCCAATTTTGGGCGATTAAAATTCTAGCAGCTGTTGTTGCGTACTGGAATAAGGTCTGGTCCTCTTTCTTAATTTCATTGCCAATCATTCCCAGAAGAAAATTTTCAGGTTTTTAAACAAAAGTATATTTAAACATTTTTTTTAGTTCATTATAAATGAGCTCCCAGAAGTTCTTGATTTTTTCACAAGTCCACCACATGTGGTAAAAACTACCTTCCTTGTTTTTACGCCTCCAGCACATTTCATCTCCATTCTTATAGATTTTTCCTAATTTTAAGGGGGTGATGTACCATCTGTACATAATTTTTTTCATGTTTTCTCTTAAGGCAACACAAGCAGTGAACTTCATATCTTTATTCCAGAGCTTAATCCAACTATCGTATTCCAAATTATATCCCAGATCTATCGCCCATTTCACCATAACTTCTTTTATTTCCTCGTCCTTAGTATCCCATTCTAACAGTTGATTATACATTTTTGATAAGAGTTTTGAATTTCCTTCCAGTATTTCTATCTGGAATCTTGATTTTTTTCCGTTTATCCCGATCTTTTTATCTTCTGTCCACAGTGCATTAATTTGATGGAACTGTAACCAACTCGTTAATTTATCTCCTAGTTTTGATCTGCCAACCTTTTTCTGTTCTCACCAATAGATCTTCATATGTCCATCTCTTACCTTCTATGTTTGTTTTTTTAATTGTTAAAATATCCATTGGTGACAACCACCAGGGAGTTTTCCTTTCAAGAAGATTTTTATTTCTTTCCCAAACCTCTAATGATGTGACTGGAGAATTCTTTATGTACTTTTGCTTTATTATGCCACAAATATGCATGCCAGCCGAATCTGGTGTTAAAGCCTTCTAAATCTAGTAGGTCAGTGTTTTTTATTACAATCCATTCTTTAATCCAACAGAGGCATGAGGCCTCGTAATACAGTTTCAAATTCGGTACCGCAAAACCTCCTCTTTCTCTTCTATCTGTAAGCAATTTAAATTTAATTCTAGGCCTTTTCCCCTGCCAAATGAATTTAGATAAAATTTTCTGCCAATCTTTAAATACTTTGTTTCCTCTTATCACCGGAATATTTTGAAATAGAAATAACAACTTTGGAAGTATATTCATCTTAATTGCAGCCATTCTTCCTGACCATGATAATTTTATTCTGTTCCATATATCTAAATCTTTTTTAATTTCTTTCCAGGTTGTTTCATAATTGTCTGTCATTAAATTTATGATCTTCATAGTTAGCCAAATTCCCAGGTATTTTACTTTTTTTACCGCTTTAATTCCAATTTTAGCCTCCAGCTGGTTTTTCATAACTTCTTCCATGTTCTTCATCATCATTTTAGTTTTTGATTTGTTTAACTTAAAACCCAATAACTTTCCAAATTCTTCTAACAATTCTATTACCTTATGGACACTTTTTGTGGATCTTCTAATGATACCATCAGATCATCAGCGTATGCTTTCAGTTTGTATTCTCCCCCCCCCCCAATTTTAATTCCACGTATTTCTGGAGTTTTTCTTATCTTATTTGCTATAATTTCTAGTATCATTATAAATAAAAGAGGGTGATAGAGGGCACCCCTGTCTCGTACCCTTTGAAATTTCGAAATAATCAGTTAAATCGTTATTAATAATCAATTTTGCTTTCTGGCTTGAGTAAATAGCTTTTATCCCTTCCAGGAAGGCGCTCTCTATCCCTACTGTTTCTAGACATCTTACAAGGAATTGCCAAGATACATTATCGAAGGCCTTTTCGGCGTCTATAAAAATTAGTGCCGCAGGTATTTCATTCTTGGCCTCTAGATATTCAATGATGTTAATTATATGTCTTATGTTGTCTTTTAATTGTCTATTGGGTAAGAATCCGACTTGATCTGTATGGATAAGGTTTCTTAAACATTTCTTAAGATGGTTGGCCATTACCTCTGCAAATAATTTATAATCATTGTTTAATAATGAAATTGGTCTGTAGTTTTTCATATCTAATTTATCTGTGTCTGGCTTAGATATTAATGTAATATAGGCTTCCTTCCATGAGTCTGGTGTCTTTCCGCCGCTTAAGATGTTATTCGCTACTTCGCACAGCACCGGGGCTAAATATTCCTCTAGAACTTTGTAGTATTTAGCTGAAAGGCTGTCAGGCCCTGGAGCCTTTCCTAATTTCATTCTTTTTATCGCATCCTGGATTTCTTCAATTTTTATAGGATTATTTAATTGTGTTATTTCTTCTTCTGTTAATCCTTTTAGTCTATTTTCATCTAAATATTCCTTTATTTCTGTGCTGTCTTCTTTTTCTCTTTTGTATAATTTACCATAAAATTTGATGAAATTTTCCTTTATTTTCTTAAGTTCTTCCACAATTTGCTCTTCTATTCTTAATTTGTTGATCATATTTTGTTTTTTGTTTTTTCATAATTGCCACACTAGTAATTTTCTGGTTTTATTTGCTGATTCAAAGAATTTTGCTTCCATATCTTGATTCTCCATTCTACTTCTTGGCCTACTAAATTTGAGTATTGTGTTTGTAATATTCTATAAGTTTGTTTAACCTGCTCCTCAGTTGGATTTATTGCTAGTTTTCTTTCGCAATCTCTTAATTTATTGAGTATTTCTTCTTTTTTTTCTCTCTCTTAACTTTTTCAGAAGACTTCCCAAGGCAACCCCACATGGTTTTACCTGGCGAGAACTGAAATAATCAGTGGCGAAGCTACCTGCCCCGGCACCGGGAGTTGTGTACACCTGGGGGGCGTGGCTGGTGTGTGTCCCAAGGGGTGTGACGCATGTCCCAGGGGGTGTGGTGCACCACCTGTGGGGTGTGTGGCACACATCAGGAGTGTGTGCAGCAAACGGCGAGCATCTCAGGGGTGTGCGCCGAGCACCGAGTGCCCCACAGAGAAGGATGTGTGAGTGTGCCTAGAAATTACCCTACTGTAAAGGTAAAGGGACCCCGACCATTAGGTCAAGTTGTGGCCGACTCTGGGGTTGCGGCGCTCATCTCGCTTTATTGGCCGAGGGAGCTGGCATACAGCTTCCGGATCATGTGGCCAGCATGACTAAGCCGCTTCTGGTGAACCAGAGCAGCGCACGGAAACACCGTTTACCTTCCCGCCGGAGCGGTACCTATTTATTTACTTGCACTTTGACCTTCTGATTGGCATGTCCTAGGCTCTATGGTTTAACTCACAGCGCCACGCGCGTCCCACCCTACTGTACAAAGGGGGAAATAACAGAAATAACAACAACAACAACAACAACAACAACAACAACAACAACAACAACAATTTATTTATACCCCGGCCATCTGGCTGAGTTTCCCCAGCCACTCTGGGCGGCTTCCAATCGAGTGTTAAAAACAATACAGCATTAAATATTAAAAACTTCCCTAAACAGGGCTGCCTTCAAATGTCTTTTAAAGATAGGATAGCTGCTTATTTCCTTCACATCTGAAGTGAGGGTGTTCCAGAGGGTGGGCACCACTACCGAGAAGGCCTTCTGTCTGGTTCCCTGTAAACTCACTTCTGGCAATGAGGGAACCACCAGAAGGCCCTCGGTGCTGGATCTCAGTGTCTGGGCTGAACGATGGGGGTGGAGACGCTCCTTCAGGAAAAAAAATACATGCATTTGTCTCTGGCCCCACTTACTAATGGCATGTGGACCCCATAGGGTCTCTCAGAAAGCAATGTGGCCCTAAGGCTGGGAAAGGATCCCCCTCCCTGTGCTAGATTTTTCAAACTTAGGGGAAAACTTAGGCATCAGAGGGAGTCTTTTTGTAACTCGTTGCTGAGGACCTCAGACTAACTAACTGCCCCACTCCCTGCAGCTAAAAGCAGATCTCTCTCCAATAGCTACTGACTTCAGCGGATTTAACTGTGTAGAGTCAGTTGAACTATATGAGGGGAAAATGGAACCAAAGACTTTTGAGTGTTAGATTGAGCATTGTTAACAAACTCCTACAGATCCCCTAGGTGTCCCTATTTTCCAGGGACTGTCCTGGATTTACAGAAGTCGCCCCAGGTTCTAATTTGATCCTGGAATTTCCTTCTTTTCCTTGTTGTTGTTTAGTCATTTAGTTGTGTCCGACTCTTCGTGACCCCATGGACCAGAGCACGCCAGGCACTCCTGTCCTCCACTGCCTCCCACAGTTTGGTCAAACTCATGCTGGTAGCTTCAAGAACACTGTCCAACCATCTCGTCCTCTGTCGTCGGTGGCCAAAGTATTGGAGCCTCAGCTTCAGGATCTGTCCTTCCAGTGAGCTTTTCCTTAGGATATTCCTATTTTCATAGGAGAAATGTTGGAGGGTATGGAGTTATGTGACCCCTGAGCCAAGGAGATAAGTAACTATGCAACCTTTAGAAGACAGTTGAAGGCAGCCCTGTATAGCGAAGGGTTTTAAGAAATGTTTTATTATGTTTTCATATATGTTGGAAGCTGTCCAGAATGTCTGGGGTAACCCAGTCAGATGGGCGGGGTGTAAATAATAAAATTACTATTATTATGCAATAGGAAGTCCCTATTTTCATAGGAGAAATGTTGGAGGGTATGCTCTTACAGGCACAGCAAGTCATGATGTATGTACTCGGGTTTTTTTCTGGCTTGCTAACAATAACAGTGTTATCATTGCATAAAATATTTATACATCAACAACATAAAAATATGCTAATAGTGACAGGCCTCTGCCTCCTGAGACATTTTCAGCATGCACTGAATATGTGTGTCTGCATCAAGCAATTTGTCCTGCCACAGTCCTGTGAAACGAGAGGAGGGATTTTTTTCATTATTTTAAGACTCTTAGGCTAGCATTCGATGAAAAATATAAAATATTCCTGGGACAGTTTACAAGGGAAAATAAAAAAGTATACAGCACAGTATAGTGGTACCTCGGGTTACATACACTCCAGGTTACATACGCTTCAGGTTACAGACTTCGCTAACCCAGAAATAGTACCTCGGGTTAAGAACTTTGCTTCAGGATGTGAACAGAAATCGTGCTCCGGTGGCGCGGCAGCAGCAGGAGGCCCCATTAGCTAAAGTGATGCTTCAGGTTAAGAACAGTTTCAGGTTAAGAACGGACCTCCGGAACGAATTAAGTACTTAACCCGAGGTACCACTGTATAGTGTAAAAAAATAAAATAAATAAAATAAAAGAGTAAATGCAGCATAACATAGACAAAAGATAAAGGGACTAAGGAGAACATCTGCCTGGTGTGGAGGGTTGAAGGTCAGTGGTAGAGCAATTGCTTTGCATGCAGGAGGTCGCAGGTTCAATCTCCAGCATCTCCAGGTTGGGCTGAGAGACACTCCTGTCTGAAAAACTGGAGATGTTCTACTAGTCAATATAGATCAGGGATGAACAACTTATGGTCCTCCAGATGTTGTTGAGATTCCTGTTTCCATCATCCCATACCACACGCCAGGCTGCTGGGAGCTAGAGTTTTGTAACACCTGGAAACCAAAGGCTCCACATTCCTAGCTTAGACAATACTGGGCAAGATGGGCCCAAAGGTCTTATATGTTCAAAAGAAGCTTCCCTTGTACTAAGGCAGAAGATACATCAAGCCTCCCTGGGGAGAAGCGTCCACACTGAGAATGCCCTGTCCTCCATCACCACTTGCCTCACCTCACATAGCAGGATGATGGCTTCAAAGAAGTCTTCAGTTGAGGGCAAGCTCATGGTGAGCATATACAGACCCCCAAGCCATGTAGGCAGTGGCGTAGCGTGGGGGGTGCAGGGGGCCCCGGCCGCACCGGCCGCAACATCTGGGGGTTAGGGGGTGCAAATCCACGGGTTAGGGGGCGCAAATTACTTGCCTTGCCCCGGGGGCTGACAACCCACGCTACGCCACTGCATGTAGGGCATGGAAGGTGAGCACTAACACTTTGAGCTGTGTCCAGAAATGGAACAGATGGCAATGCGGCACTGGTAAGATATCCAACTTAACTGGTTCCAGTTGACAGCCTAGCAGCTGTATTCTTGTCTAGTCTTTTCCATGTTTTTCGCTTGTTCTGTTTTATCTGTGTAAGCCACCTTGAGTCCTGGACTGGGGGAAAGCCAGGATATAAATCAACATCACAATAATGCTAACAATATTCTGAGATAACTGCAATTTGTGAACAGATTTCAAAGGTAGCCTCCGCGTATATTAATTTACAGTAGTCTAATCTGAAAGTTAACAAAGCATAGATAACAGTCTGGGCAGGCTACTCCTGTCTAGCGGAGGTATAATACTTGGTTCAGACATTTTGCCAGGGGCAGTTGGGGGCTCTGGGTAGTTCCAACTGAACTCAGGATTCCTGAGTTCATGGGATAAGTCTCAGCTTCAGCCATGAACTAATTTCTTACATATTCTGTGGGAATGTTCAGGGATGCAGGAGAGGATATATTGTTTTATTATAGCCTTTCCAACTTGTGTTAACAAGTTCACAATTTAGCAGAGTAACATTCCCACAGCAGATGTGTTTGCTTAGGTTTGCTAAAGCCTCTATAATAACTGTTCTGGTATTTTCCCCTTATTTCCTCATAAAAGATAAGACACGACACAGTCTTCTATAAAAGTATAAAAAGAGTTTACTCATGTTCTGTTCACAATTGGATCCCAGAAGGCAGACTTAGCTTAGTAAAGTTGCATACACCTGGAAACTATCTCATTAGGAGACAACCCCTTTGTCCTCTCTTGGCTGGAAGACAAGAGAGCATCTTTGGCTAAGCAGATGTTCCTTTTCGGTGCATGTAGTCAAAGAGAGAGAGATGGCTTTTGTCATTACCTGCACAGGTGAGGCCACGCCCATCTCTAGTCACATGAAGAGGAAGCCTGTCCCAGCCCAGAAGGAAACAGGAAGTTTACCTGCTGGCTGGACAAACATTCCTTCCCATGTGTAAACATGTTCACTCTAGGAATGTTGTACTTGACTGCTCTTGTGTTTCACATCCCACACATTCTCCCTATTGCTGCTGCATCAAAGTCCATGGCAGAATGTGGCAGCCGTGTCAGGGTTGGAGTCAGATGCAGATCAACAAGTAAGAAGCAGAGTTTGTCAGTGCAGTTAACTCTTTATTTTTTTTTTAAGTAGCATGCAATACTGCCCAGTAAGTCTTGCACCTATAGAGCAGTTGCTGGGACTGACAGTTCCCACCTTCACCCCCCTTGAAGACTCCTTCTCTGCCAGATGTTTCCCAAGCAGTCTCAAACTGCATCGAGGCATCTCTAATCTCTGTTCCACTCTGTACATCACTCTGTGTGTCCTTGGAGACAAGGGTGGAGGGGAGTTTTCCATAGTAGGCGAGGCAGGCTCCCTGTTTTCTTCTGAAGCCTCTTGCCCCCCTCCTCTGTTTCAGCCTCTGAGTCTAAACTGCTCCCTGTCCACAGGCTCTCTGTGTTCACCAAATCATGTTGCCCCAACTTCTACCATTTTTCTCCCTCTGACCTCTGCTCTGTAACACCACCAATCCCCTTTCTCAGAGCCTTCCTCTTCTGTGATTTCCCTTAGGGGTTCCCCAGCTGGTGCTTTGCACTACTCCTCTGAATCCAGCCAGTCGCTGACAACTAAGTAGCAGGAAAACAGGTAAGGCCAGGCTGTCTTTTCAAACTTCTCTCTGCTTAAATGCTACATTAGCAAGTCTGGAATAGCCACCACATATCAACCACTATAGCAAGACCATTACACAAAGGTCCAAAAGCCACTAACATTAACCACAGCAACCCCTGGCCGATGAAATGTGGAATCAAGCCTGCAATAACTATTGTACCCCCAAATCCTATATACTGAATTCTGCATATAAGGCTGTCTGTCAGGTTGTTATAACGAGCCCTTTAATAGCCAGTTAAAATTTCATAAAGTGAATAGGTATAATTCCACCTAGACAGCTTTGAACCCCCCCCCCATTTCATTAATGTTACGGAATTTAAATGTATGTCCTAATTGGGCATCGTTCCTGGTGGGAATATTTCCTAAAATTAAAACCAGGGCAAATATATCCATTATGCTAATGCCAATTGACTAGAGAGCTAGATTGTATCAGTACCTACAAGGTGTAAGACAAGAATAAAAAGGCTTTGCTGGAAGTAGGAGTCTTGCCTCTGTATTGGCGTTCACCCCCCCCCCAACAACCAAATACAAGTGGGCAGCTATGTGAGCTTAATGGCCTGACTCACCTGTCCTTCCTTCCTTCCTTCCTTCCTTCCTTCCTTCCTTCCTTCCTTCCTTCCTTCCTTCCTTCCTCTGAAATTCTCTTGTTTGAATTATCAGAATCCAATGATGCCACTCTTATTCAAGCTTTTCTAATTACGTGAGGGAATCAGATGCCCAAATAGGACCCTTGGCCCACACAGATGGGAAGTGGTGGGTGGAATCAGTATTAGAGTAGTATTACAGTGCAGTGCTAGCTGGTACCCATTGCGACTGGTAGGGTAGAAAGCAAGGAGACCAACAGTAGGTTGAGGGAAAACCAATGATGGGCAGAGCCACTCTCTGTTTAGTTGCATGTAAGAAGGCAGGCAGGTGGGCAGTGGCTGAGGGCAGGCTGAGTTGTAGGACCCTGGCAGAGACACATGCCCGACTGGCATGTTCTCTCCCTCCTGGTCTTTCATTCGGGAGCTTCAAAAGCTTTCTTCTGCCCGAACATCACCGCCAACCGACACCAGCACACTTAGGGATCCGCAGAGTTTGCGCAGTTGCGTAACAGAACCCCAGCAACTCAGCATTTTGGCTAATCTACTTTATTTACATATAAACACACACAGAGCACTGCAACATCTCTCTCTAGCATCAGACAGCAAAGAGAAAAAGAACAAAGGACAATAGTCCCACTTCACGGAAGACAGTAAGGCAAACATCCTGTCTTCGTCACTTCCCACTCTGTGGAGTCAAAACATAAACCATCATGTGAAAGACAACAATCCTATGACTGCAGTCATGGAGCCAGGAATTCTAATAGTGGCTGAGGGCAGGCTGAGTTGTTGGGGCAGTGCCCCATGTGCCATAATCAGAGGTAGATTTAGTACTATGAAACAAAAGAAACTAAAGAGCCAGTGTGGTGTAGTGGTTAAGAGCAGTAGACTCGTAATTTGGGGAACCAGGTTCGCGTCTCCGCTCCTCCACATGCAGCTGCTGGGTGACCTTGGGCTAGTCACACTTCTCTGAAGTCTCTCAGCCCCACTCACCTCACAGAGTGTTTGTGGTGGGGGAGGAAGGGAAAGAAGAATGTTAGCTGCTTTGAGACTCCTTTGGGTAGTGATAAAGCAGAATATCAAATCCAAAACTCTTAAGCTTCCCCTAATTCTGGAGGGGCCAAAGAAGCAACTTAAGTCCACAATGCTTAAAATTTTGGGTCTAGTAGACCACTGTTCGACAGTGGAATTTGCTGCCAAGGAGTGTGGTGGAGTCTCCTTCTTTGGAGGTCTTTAAGCAGAGGCTTGACAACCATATGTCAGGAGTGCTCTGATGGTGTTTCCTGCTTGGCAGGGGGTTGGACTCGATGGCCCTTGTGGTCTCTTCCAACTCTATGATTCTATGATTCTATGAACTTTGAGTGGCACAACTCAATTTGATTTTTATTGTTGTTGTATATATTTCAACAACCCCAAAGTTTGACGGTCAGTAGCACGGAAGCTGTGAAGGTGTCGTGATCGGTCATGGAAGAACCCCACTGAAGAAGACAACAGTGGTTACCTAAATTTCATTGCTGGTTGTGAAGGGGCTCATGGGAATTATATTCCAAACAGCTGGCGTGCATCAGGTGGTGAAGGCTATTGCATAGGATTACTGCCTCAGACTACAGTCCTACCTTCCCTGAAGTTGATAGCTTGATGGGGTGGGGTTGGTGCTTCTGTATCAGCCACTGCTAGTAGATAGAAGTGTTGCCAGAGAGGGAGAAGGTCTGCCATGCTGGGGCCCCCAACTGCACCCAGATAACAACAACAACAACTACAACAACTTCACTTCTCACAGTGAGGGAACTGTCAGAAGACCCTCAGAGCTGGACCTCAGTGTCTGGGCTGAACGATGGGGGTGGAGATGCTCCTTCAGGTATACAGGGCTGAGGCCACTTAGGGCTTTAAAGGTCAGCACCAACACTTTGAATTGTGCTTGGAAACATACTGGGAGCTGAACTGAAAGCTACCAATAATGGTTCTATTGCAGTTGGTAGCAAACATAATCCCCCCCCCCAAGATTTTTTTTTTTGGGGGGGAGGGCTTCCGGATTAGCGCGAACAGCTAATGGCTGATTCCCTCCGAGCTCCGGAGGGAATCGGCTCCGCTGGAGACGGGTCTTGCTGCGACGGCGACGCGGAGACCCTTAAAAACCGCAGGCGCGGATGCCTGCGGACCTGGTGACTCGGTGGGCACCTTAAACGCCCCCTCTGACCCACGAAGAGCCTTTTTAAAGGCTTCGGAGAGGGTACGGAGAGCAGCGCGGTGCTGGGAGTAGACCGCTACCCCAGTGGAGCGAAGCCGCGTGCCATGGCTGAAGAGCGCTGACTTTTTTCCCTGAATTCGGCTGGAAAAGAAATAACCCGTGAGTAAGCGGAATTTGGACTTTAAAATATCTATTTGTGAATTCGGTACGACCGGGGTGTGTGTTAAAGGGAAGTCCGCACCCCCCCTTTTACAGACGATCTAAAGCAACAATAGAAGAACTAAGCTGGAGAGCCTACCCTTTGCGGGGTGAGTTAAAAAAAAGATATTAACTTCCTCGATTTGGCAAAAAGAAATTTCGAGCTGGAGTGTAAGAGTGGAATTTTAGAAGCTTCCTCTGTTGTGTACAACCCCCCCCCTCCCGGGCCCGGGAGCGTCCCGTGTTTGAGTCTGTGGAAGAGCAATACGGAGTCAAAGCTGTCAAACGGGCAGTTTAAAGATGAAAAATTGTTATTTGAGATCTCTCTGGACTAAAATGAGTTACAATTGAACTAAAATTGTTGGAAACAAAGAAACAACAACGAGTCAGAGGTTTGTTGGAAAAAGATTACTAAGTAACCAGATTCCCTCTAGGGGGAATTCTGTGACATTACAATGGCTGCGGATGGAAAGTTACTCGCTGAAATCGAAAGAATGTTTTATTTGGTGGGAATTTTACAAGAGCAGAGTCTGACTATGAATAAACAACTCACGGCCTTGACTTCTGGAATAAGCAGCTCTGCTGAATGTATTGAGGACTTGAATGAGAAAGAATCTGCAGCTGAACTGGAAATGATATCTCAAGAAGTGGAGGAGACTAAACAAGGAAAGGACAAAGCACAGATGGAAAGCACCAACCAGAAGCTTACACTAGTGGAGTATAAGCAAGGAGACTTTTGGATCACATGGATTACAAATCTGCGAAAGATGCGAAAGATGAAGGAGGAGGCTCCTGGAGTATATGGAATACAGGAACTTAAAACAAAGAAGAAATACGATTGGGGCCTCCACTTTGACTCTGAAGTTGAATGGTTTGTGGAACTTCTGCAGCAGTTGTTCTTAAATACTCTTGTGGGAAGAAAATTTGGTTTGATGGGGATAGATCTCCTTCGAGATTCGACGGCCAACATAAAGGACTACCAACAAGACCGGCGGAGAGGGACGGAAAGAGACTTGAAAGCCTTGGATGTGAGGAATCCAGGCTAAGAACTGTTATTTTGGACATGTATTGGGGAAGGGACGAAAACCGGGGATGGGAGGGAGGGGAAAATAGAACGTTAAAATCACTCATGACTTTTGGGTTTAGTTATTATGACTTTTATCTAATATAAAATGGGAAATCGATGGAAGAGAATTTGAGTCCAACTTAGGAAAGAACTTATTTGTTATAAAAGATGTAATATTAAGATGGTAAAGAGGAGAAATAATAATTTGCTGACATAATTATGGGAATTAGGATGCATGAAGGGGGTGGGGGGAAGTCAAGGAACAAGGTTAAGAAAATAGGACTTTTGAAATTATACATGTTTTTGTCTGTGTCTTTTTTTGTGTGTTATGTCTTTATAAAATGCGAAAAACCAATAAAATTTTTTATAAAAAAAAGATTTTTTTGGGGGGGGCAGGGTCACCTGATCATGCAGAGTTAAAAAAAGAAGGGAGAAGCTTCTCCACCTTTCACCCTAGCTGGTATGAGCTGGCAGGTCTTGAGATATAGTGATGAATTTGCCACTCTGCTCCTTCACAACCTCACTTGGGCTTGAATTATTGACTACTGAAGAAGGCTCTAAACTTACAAGAATGGTGCTCATTTTTGTGCTCCACCATCCACATTTACAAATTCATTTAGGGTTGATCTGTTAGCTGCTGAACACGACTGTATATAGAAGTTGCTAGCCTGGCGTGGAGGAGCTGCTCCACTAGCTACTAAGCCAGGTGGGTCATTGTTGCTTACCAGAAGGTAGAAGCGGGAAGGGTGAGGTGGTGGGAGGTTGACGCAGTGCAAATCCATGGTCAGGCATGCTGGATTGGCTCCACTGGTGTGTTTGCATCACACCAACCTGCCCATTTGCTTGCCCATCCCTCTGTCCTCCTGACAAGCAATAGGGACCCATCTGTCGGGAAGCTAGTATAGTTGCTCTGCCCCACCCAGTGAGCCACTTCTGGCTATATGCTCATAAGAACTGTGGTAGTTATTGTGCATTTAGATTTGGCCATTGAGAGTGTTTATCTATTGTTTCCTCATTCAGCAGCCAATATCGGCTGCTTCCCAAGAAGCCACATGGGTATTAAGAGCTGGTATTATTCCTTCCCCATTGTTTATTCTGGCAAGTGTCTCATGGTATGAAGCTGAATCATAGGACAAATAACAGACAATTTATTGAAGATCTCTCTCTCTCTCTCAATTATTACTTGCCAAATCCATTACTGAACAGGGTTATTTTCTTGGTCCTTTCAACAGCCCGCATTAATGAGATTCATGGGGTTAATCTTCCTTTCTGTGAAGAGAAAAACCCCACCACATTTTGTAATGAAAAAATGTGGCTAATTTTATTAAGTGGGATCTAGCATTGGTATTAAATCATCTCTATTTGGAGTGTGCATCTATAATTCATCCTTACAAAGGGTTAATACTTTCCCCACTGGGCATCTTCATAGTGAATTATTCATCCCAGTCTGTCCTGCCAAGAAAGAAGACTAAATCTCTTGCATATTTTTGCAGCTTTTATAGGGGTGAACTTGGACTGAATTTTGAATTTTGGTATCCTGGAAATCTTCAATAATCACTCATCCTCATAAACTCTGTGCTGGGATGCTACTGAGCTACTAGATTCTACAAACATTTTCTCTGTGACACACAAACACCAGTGATCAAAATTCTGTCTCATTATAGTGTGGTCAACAGACAGAACAGGGCTATCCAAATAGGAAGAGGCTTGATTTCAAACGATATGGGTGGAAACATAGGAAGCTACATTACATCAGCTCAGACTTTATTGTCTACTCTGTACTGTATATTTCATACTGCCTATTTGGACTGGTAGCAGCTCTTCAGAGTCACAGTTAGAGATGTAAGAAGGCAGCAAATTTCTGGTCTGACATGCATAAGTGCTGTTTCTATTCTGTCACAAGTTTGGCTTCTGCCAAAAATACTGCCTGCCTGTGCTTGAATTTAATGATGCCATTAATTACATCATTGATTCTATCATTCCACACCATTTTTGTTGTTGTTGTTGTTGTTTAGTCGTGTCCGACTCTTCGTGACCCCATGGACCAGAGCACGCCAGGCACTTCTGTCTGCCACTGCCTCCCGCAGTTTCGTCAAACTCATGCTGGTAGCTTTGAGAACACTATCCAACCATCTCATCCTTTGCCGTCCCTTTGTCCTTGTGCCCTCCATCTTTCCCAACATCAGGGTCTTTTCCAGGGAGTCTTCTCTTCTCATGAGGTGTCCAAAGTATTGGAGCCTCAGCTTCAGGATCTGTCCTTCCAGTGAGCACTCAGGGCTGATTTCCTTCAGAATCGAGAGGTTTGATCTTCTTGCAGTCCATGGGACTCTCAAGAGTCTCATCTAGCACCATAATTCAAAAGCATCAATTTTTCAGCGATCAGCCTTCTTTATGGTCCAGCTCTCACTTCCATACATCACAACTGGGAAAACCATAGCTTTAACTATATGAACCTTTGTTGGCAAGGTGATGTCTCTGCTTTTTAAGATGCTGTCTAGGTTTGTCACTGCTTTCCTCCCAAGAAGCAGACATCTTTTAATTTCGTGGCTGCTGTTACCATCTGCAGTGATCATGGAGCCCAAGAAAGTAAAATCTCTCACTGCCTCCATTTCTTCCTCTTCTATTTGCCACCATTTACTTCAGTGCAAAGGTCATTTATTTAGATGCAAAGGAAATATCGGGGGGGGGGTGGCTTTTTTTTTGAATTAGTTTTGTTTGTGGAGTGAAAAACAACAGCAACAGTGAACACCAATCATATTTGCTGACCTGATTTCTGTTCCTGGCCATGCGAACTGTGGCAATTTTGGTGCGGCCCAGGGTTGAATTCTCTGCCATCCCTAGTCTCATGCAGAAGTCTTTCTCATCCTACACGATCCTTTTAACTCTAGATGCTGGTGAACGAACCCATGTACAAAGGATGCAATCTACCAGCGTTCTATAGTCCGTCTCCCTAAAGGTGCAAGAAGGTGGGCAAGCACTCCTGTTTGGAAAACTATATCACGACACTGAACACTGTTGCATTGAGACAAAATTCTGGATGCCTTGATCTCCCCTGACAAGAATTCAGATAGACTGGCAAAAATGAACAGAACAAATAGTAATAAATGTTGGAGATGTAATAGAATGAAAGGCACCCTATACCATATGTGGTGGACATATCCAGAGATTTAAAAAATTTGGGATATGATTCATGAGGAGATTAAAAAATTGATAAAAGTATCATATATTAAAAGGGCAGGAATTTTGAATAAGGATATTCCAAAAGACAAAATCAATATATTTCTGTACGCAACAATGGCAGCGAGAATGTTGGTAGCCAGTCATTGGAAAGGAAATTATATTCCAACAAATGGGGAATGGTTAAGTAAACTTTGTGAGTACCTGGAGTTAGCAAAATTGACGGATTTAATAAGGAATAAGTAAAAAAAAATAATTCAGAAACATTGGAAGTGTTTAAATGATTATTTATACAAGCAGGGCTCAAATACGGAAGTTTGGTTGTGTCTAGACTAACCTTGTGAAGAATACAGAGAACATAAAGATTTGATTGATTATGAAAGAATCTAAGGCAGGGAAATGATTGAAGAACAGATGTAAATGCCAGTAAGACAACTAAGAGATGTGTGGTGAATGCGGTGGGAGTCTTTTATAATATTTTAGCTAAGATTTATATATTGCAGTATTTGAAGCAAGAATTTGGTAATATTCCAGGTTATGAAAAGTATTTTTTCTTTTCTTTTGTCTTTTTTTCTTTCCTTTTTTCTTTTTTCCTTTTCCTTTTTATTAGTTTTCATTTTGGAAAATATGTATATAAGTGTACTTACAGTGTTATGTATTGTTCTTTGTTTTTCTTTGTTTAATTTCTATTTTTTGAAAAACTTAATAATTTTTTTTTAAAAAGGGAGACTTCTGGGGTGGCGCCTCCGGTGATGGCGGACTCCCTCTGAACTGGAGGGACAAGCTCCGCAAGAAACGGGTCTCTCCGCTGCGGCGTAGCGGGGACCCTTTTGAAAATCACAGGCGGATGAAGCCTGTGACCGTGGGACTCGGCGGGCACCTTTAGCGCCCCCCCAACTCACCAAGGAACCCAGAAACGGGCTCCGAAGTGAAGAGGGGGAAGTGGCGTGGTGCTGTGAGTCGATTGCTTTTTCTGCGGAGCGAAGCCACACAGCCGTTTTCCTGGGACAATTTGGCATTGAAAATAACTAACCGTGAGTACTGGAACACTAAATACCTGGATTTTAAACAAGCATTGGCAAAATAAAAGGAACTTGGACCCTAAAATTTACCCTAATTTGGTACTGAAACGGAAAGGGTTAAACAGGAAGTCACCCTTCCGTTTTCTTGTAGTAACAACAAAGCAAAGACAACGTAAACTAGAGCCTTAAAAATCACTTTTAAAGGATTGTCTTTCATCATTCACAATTGCGGAACCCCCCTTCGGAAGCAGGAGAAGAAGGGGGATTTTTATTGAGTTGTTTAAACCTGCGGAATTAAAGTTTAAGTAAAGAAATTTTCCACTGTCCTGACCCTGGAGCGGGGTGTCAGATTTGACGTTTGAAGCTCATTGACCAGAAATAAAAGCTTTGACAGATAGTTAAAAGGAGGGAAACATTGTGATTCCATTGTTTCCTTTCGCTTTTCAAAAAAAGAACAATATGGACATAATATTTTAAAGAAGAAACTCTGTTGTTATTGTCTTCAAGGAAAAGAACAATCAGAAGTTTCTCCCCCTAGAGGGGAGCTATGAAATTGTAACTAAATCCTGGGAACTTGCTGCTGTTTACTGATTACAACTGTGGGAAACAGTTTTGTGACCTTGCAGGACAATGCCTTCAGAAGCACTGTTGGGTGCCTTCTGTAATATAAGCGCCCTATTGGATCAGTTAAGTCAGAAGATGGATTTTATGACAAAAGCTGCCAGTGCCTTTGATCAGGTAGTGGAAAATTATATGGAGCCGACTCAGGAACTAAAACAGGAGTGTGCCATGACAGAACAACAGAAAGAAGAGGACCTTGCTGAATCTGGGACGCCAGGGATGGAGGGACTCTCGGCCCAGCAGGAAAGTGAACTTTTGGATTCGACAAATGAACTTGGAAAAAACCAGACTTGGAAAGATAAAGTTTGGATTGAACTGGAAATGGGGGGTTGGATTGACCCCCCCTATGCAGGGAGGTTCGGACTTTCCGAGTCTGGAAATGGGCCACCAGAGGTTTGGAGCTGTTGGGACCCCCAATTTTGGAGGGAATCTGAAATATGTTTTAAAACACCACATGGAGCTTAGTCTGGACTATGAGAAAGGGGCTGATTTGCTGAAAAGGGTCAAAAACACTACAAAGCTGGAGTTCCCGCAAGTGAAAGGAAAATATGAAGAAGAGCTGCGAAAGGGACATGGAAGAGACTTGAAAGCCTCGGATATAAGGGCACCAGATTAATGTGCCAGACTAAAAAAAAAAAAGACTGACAACCCCGGGACCGGGGGGAGGGGACGCTGGAAGAAGATTGGATTGTTTTTATTTTATTGTACTTCTTTTTTCTTGTATTATTATTAATAGAAATGTTTTATGAATGTTGGGGAAACGTTGAAAGGAAATTACTTGGCTCTTGTTAAAATGTCTAAAGAACTAGGCAATAAGGTAATGGTTATGAGAAGTTGGTAAAAAAGATTTAAGTTTTAAGCTCTAAGGTCGTTTCTATAAGATAAAATGAGAATAGAGTAAGGTAACGTAATGATAAAATATTATCAATTATGGAAAGGATTTGCTGCGACAATTATTAATCAAGATACAAGAGATGGGAGGAGGAGGAGGCCATGGAAAGAAGTAATGGAATTTGGTGAATTTGATAAGGATGGTTTTATCTTTTTACGTTTTTTTCCTTTTTTGTAATTTTGTCTTTTTGTGTGTATTTTTTTTAAAAAAAATCTTTTGTTTCAATAAATATCATTAATTATTTTTTTTAAAAAGAATTCAGTTGTGGTGGTGGTGGCTGGGCTACAAGGGTCTATGTGCACAGATTTCACAGACGTGCACTATGAACACACACACACACAGAGAGAGAGAGAGAGAGAGATCATTGCAATACATGAGGCCTCTCTCACAGGTACCCTGTCCATCATCATGCTGGGCACTACACTAATGTATGCATATACGTCAAACTGCTCCTTAATTGTCTAATAATGGCTAGCAGGCATAATGGCTGTGTGCTGCCTCCAATGTCAAAAGCTGTATGCTTTTGTTTTGTTTTTTTTAAAAAAATATTTATTACTTTTTCAACAATTTAAACACTACACAAAAAGAAAAGAACAATAAAAAAGAACAATACAATACAATACACAAACACTACACAACACTCACACATTAAACTGACAAAACAAAAACAATTTTAAAACACGTCAAACAATTTCAATACTTATCTTTCATTCACTTATTTCAACGATCTCCTCGCACCTCCCTTTTTGTATTCCACTTCTATTAATTGTTTCAGCACTTCCTTTCCATCTTCTTCTGTTTTCTATCCTATAATTATCTTAACACATTCTAACCATATTTTTTCCTTTAATATTCTATTAATCTATTTATACTTAATTCCTTATAACATTTCTACTAAAGCCATATAACTTCATTCCAACATTCTTCTAGCATTCATTAATTGTACAGTATTTCTATAAATAGTCTTTAAACCTTTTCCAGTCTTCTTCCACCGACTCTTCTCCCTGGTCTCGGATTTCTGCCAGTCATTTACGCCAATTCCATATAGTCCATCAACTTCATCTGCCATTCTTCCCGGGTGGGTAAATCTTGTGTCTTCCAATACTTCACGATGAGTATTCTTGCTGCTATTGTTGCATGCGTAAAAAAAGTTCTATCCTTCTTTAACACCAATTGACCGACCATGCCCAGGAGAAAGGCCTCTGGTTTCTTCAAAAGGGTATCTTTAAATACCTTTTTCATTTCGTTATAAATCATCTCCCAGAGTGTCTTAATCCTTGGGCATGTCCACCAAAGGTGAACTCTAATCCTCAGATTCATCTGTTTTTCTTTAAGTTCAATCATAGTAAGCGTCAACTTATGTTCATCAAATTGCCTCTGTAGGGCTGGGGCTCTCTTTCTCTCCAGTTGTGTTACTTTACATTCAGCAGCAACGGCTTTCTCCCTGGGTTCCTCCGCAGTTTGCCGTATCAAAGTAGATTCCTGTATCAATTTCTGGGTGGTTTCTGTATTGGTATTATTTATACTTTCTGTATTTAAGTTGATTTTAGTAGTTGAAACATCCATTTTCGCATTTATCGCGTCCATTTTCTTGTTAAGCTGTTCCAGTGAATCATTTATCTTATATAATGCAGCCACTAAGGCCTCTTCTGTCGACATTCCTCTTGATTTTGAGTGTACTGGAACAAAGGCAGCAGCAGAAGAAGCAGGGGGGCCTGAAGATGAACCTCTCCTAGGTTGTTGCCAAGTCCTCCCAGATCTTAATGTTTTGTCAGCAGTTGACTGGTCTGTTTTTCCCCTTCCATTTGCCATAGCACTTAAAAGATTCAAGGTCAGTCCCAGAGTCTCACAGTTTTTTTATCTTGCAGCTGGAAATTCCCCTAGCCCAACTCTTGTAAAACAACCAGCTTCAAAGCTTCCACTAGGGGGGAACAGTTTCTATTTGTAATAGTCAATAATGTCCTCTTTTAGACACAATTCAAACAATCCAAAGTTAGTTTCAATTTTCAGTTACTTTTACTCCTTTTTAAAGCAGCCGGAGACAGTAGGAACAATTTATTTCTCTTATTTAGCTAGCTGTCAATGAACGTTCTAAACACTGTCAATGAACATTCCAAAAGACGTCAGTCCTGCTAGCAGCCCGTTTCCAGGGTCAGAGCGGTGGTATTTTAGCTCTCTTCGCTCTCTCCTACAGGCATACTCAGTCCGCAAATTCCCCCCCTCTTCTCCTGCCTCCAAGGGGGGGTTTAATGTTCTTTGCCGATGGAAATTTAGTCTTTTACAAAAGGCTTTCCAAGACTTCAGCTTGCCGCCTTCTTGCTTCAGTCTATTTACAAAAGGGGAAGGTGGACTATCTGTTTTGAACCTCCCCGTTACGGTACCAAATTAAACGTTTAGAAATCCAATTCTCCAGCTTCAGCTCTACTCACGGGTAATTACTTTAAAGTCAAATTGTCCACAGGAAAAGGTCAGCACTCTCCGGCAACAGCTATGTGGCTTCGCTCCGTGGAAGAAGCAGACGATTCGAAGCACCGTGCCGCTCACCCCATGTCGCTCCGGACCCCTGAAACCGGGTTTCCCTGCGAATCCCACATTCACAGGCTTCTCCCGCCTGTGATTTTTTGCGGGTCTCCACCTCACCATGGCGGTCAGACCCAAATTCCCACGGGGCAAATTCCTCCCGATCAGAGGAATTCCGCCATTACCGGAGGCACCTCCCCGGAAGTCCTCCAACAGCTGTATGCTTCTGAATACCAATTGCTGGGAATGACAAGTGGGAAGAAAGCTGTTGCGCTCAGGTCCTACTTATGCACGTCCCACAGGCATCTGGTTGGCCACTGGGAGAACAGGATGCTACCCTGGATGAGCCTTTGGCTGGATCCAGCAGGGCTCATCTTGCATTCAATATTCTCCCAGAGAGTGACTGAACTCCCAAAATATCATGAAATATTCAAACTGCAGAGGAACAAGGGTCAGTCGCTGAAGGAAGGACAAAAATGTAGGACAGCTTAATTCAGCTTGGCTGGGGGGCGGGGAATGTCTCGCTGCACCAGAAGGCATGGGTGTTGTCAAGAAGGCAATGGGATGTGGTCAGGCCGGGGGTCTGGCCAGCTGGAGACCATTGAGATGAGAAGCAATGGAACAGGGAGAGCCAGAAGAGGATGGCTTAATAAGGAGAGGATGCACAACCACAGAGAGATGGGCATGAGGAACTCTAGTGGGCTGCATTTCACCGTTTCATTTGAACTTTGCCTGCAGATCCCAAATGTACCTTGTACACGGTGCCAACTTCCCCATTTTCCCCCTTTTGTTTTGCTGCGAAAAGCCTGCCTATCAATCTTCACTTTATATTTCCCAACTGATTTAAAAAGAAACAATTTCTATGTGCCCTTAAAAAAAAGGAAAGATATCATTTTGGGAGATTTGGAAAGAAAAGGTGGAGAGGGGTGAGAGGCAGACTTCATTAGAGATTGTGTCTTGGGCACAGCTCAGTTCTTTGATTGTAGGTTTGCTAAGGACATTATAATTGCCTTGATGTTTTCTTTTTATTCAGCAAATAATGCCCCGAGGACCAATCATCAGGCAGCAAAGCATGAAAGGGTATATAGTATAACTGAGACAGGGAAATCCTCCCAGGATGTTAAGACAGCCATTTCCAGTTCATTAATTTTAACTCTACATGACATAAGAACTTACTCAATGGCAAAAAATATGCCTTTCTCAAGTGAAGGGTTGGGGCAATTTAAGTGACAATCCTGTATACCAATGTAGGGAACCATCCAGAAGTTGCTGTACCACACTTGGAATAGTGTCACAGTTCTGGTGAGCTCACATTAAAAAAAAAAAGAGATTGCAGAGCTGGAAAAGGTTCAGAAATATGCAGCAAAAATGATCAAGGGGATGGAGCAGCTCTCAAAGAAGGAAAGGTATAGAAATCAGGACTTTCAGTTTGGAGAAAATGAAAGATAGAGGGGATGTGATAGGGCTGTATAAAATAAAGCATGGTGTGTAGAAAGTGGGTGAAGAAAAGATTTCTGCTTTGTCTCAGACTGCAAGAACTTGTGGACATCCAATCCACAAAGAGCTGGGTATGTTTAGCCTGGAGAAGAGGAGACTGAGAGGAGATACTATAGCCACCTTCAAATATCTCAAGGGCTTTCCCATGGAAGAGGAAGCAAGCTTGTTTTCTCCTGCTCAGGAGGGTAGGACTTGAACCAATGGCTTCAAGTTACAAGAGACATCAGGAAAAACTTTCTGATGGTAAGAGCTGTTTGACAGTGGAAGGGACTCCCTCAGGAGGTGTTGGACTCTCCTTCCTTGCCAACAAAGGTCTGTATAGTAAAAGCTATGGTTTCCCCAGGTGTGATGTATGGAAGTGAGAGCTGGACCATAAAGAAGGCTGATTGCCAAAGAATTGATGCTTTTGAATTATGGTGCTGGAGGAGACTCTGGAGAGTCCCATGGACTGCAAGAAGATCAAACCTATCCATTCTGAAGGAAATCAGCCCTGAGTGCTCACTGGAAGGACAGATTGTGAAGCTGAGGCTCCAATACTTTCGCCACCTCATGAGAAGAGAAGACTCCCTGGAAAAGACCCTGATGTTGGGAAAGATTGAGGGCACAAGGAGAAGGGGACGACAGAGGACGAGATGGTTGGACAGTGTTCTCGAAGCTACCAGCATGAGTTGGACCAAACTGCGGGAGGCAGTGGAAACAGAAGTGCCTGGCGTGCTCTGGTCCATGGGGTCACAAAGAGTCGGACATGACTAAACAACAACAAAGCAGAGATTGGGTGTGTTGTCAACATGCAGAGGGTCGGGAGGCCAGCTGGCTAGCCCCAGCTGGGCTGTCTCCTTCCAGCCACCCCACTGCGAAGACCATTGACCTCTGTGCCGACATAAATCAGCGACCCGGGCTTCAAAGCCAGGGCACACTATCAGCAGATCGAACTCTGCACACAAAATAGGTGTGAGGCTTGTGAAAGCATAGCACAACTACAGATTTATTAATCATAAATCAGGAGAAAGAAACATGTCATCTCTCTCTCTCTTTGTCTTATCAGAGAGGACGGAAAAGCAAAAGCAATACACTCAATGGAAGTTCCCAGCAAGCTGTGCTGGAATGTAAACTATGTAAACAGACATGTGACACGCAACAGTTCCACACGTCTGCTCCTTAAGGTGGAATAGAAATCTCAACAGGGTGGCCATCTGTCATGGATGCTTTAGTTGAGATTCCTGCATTGCAGAGAGTTGGACTAGATGACCCTTGAGATTCCTTACAATGCTACAATTCTATGATTCTATGTGAATGTTGGAAGGTTCAGGAGTCAGGAGAGCAAAAAAAGAAGTATGACTTTGCACAATGCATAGTAAAAGTTGGATTTCCTCACCTAAAAGGTTCTGGTGGCCACCAAGGTGGACATCTTTAAAAGGTAGAATTGTGGAATAGAAGTCACTCAATAGCTACTAGCCATGATGGATATATTACTGCCTCTCAGTACCAGTTGGTGCAAACCACAAGTTGCTGTGTTCAGGTTCTGCTTATGGATTTTCCCTAACAAACCCCTGCATTGCAAAGAGAACGTCAGCAATGTCTAGGCAACACGATGACCATGTACATACGCAATAGACAATCTTTTATAGAATTCCTTCAAACCATAACAAGTCCAAAATGAAATCTTTAGTCTCAAAGTCTCTGAAAATCTTTAAATTCTACGAAACAGTAGTTAATATCTGGAATCACTGTTCAGTGTTGGACAGTGTTGGATATTAGCTGAATACACAAAGCTTCACAGCTTGTCTTTCATTGTACAAAGTCTGGTACCTCGCTTCATTTAAAGATTTTCAGACTTTGAGACTAACGATTCCATTTTGGACTTGTTATGGTTTGAAGGAATTCTATAAAAGATTGTCTGTTGAGTATGTACATGGTCATCGTGTTGCCTAGACATTGCTGATGGATTTTCCCTAGGCAGCTAGTTGATGAATCTGACAATAGTGAGACAGGGGCAACTTATACTGACCAGGAACGACACAGCAACAATTTCCACATGCACTGCGTCAAGAAGATTTTGGGACAGAGTCTTAAACAAAGATGAGATCTCCCAAGCCTACATTCCCAGCAAGTTTGCACTCCTGTCCCAGCAATGTCTATGCTGACTTGGTCATGCCCACAAAATGGAAAATGGCAGGATCCCCAAGGACATGCTCCAAGGGGAGGTGACTTCAGGCACCAGGCTCACTGGCAGGCCAACTCTGTGCTACAAAGACAGTCTGCAAACATGCCGTGAAGGCTTGCAACATTGACCCCATTGTGTGGAAATTCCTTGCAGACGACCACAATGCCTGGAGACAGACAGTCAGGTTGTGGTCCATAGCAGTGACCAGAGGAGGAGTGAGCACTGGGAGAAGTGCAGAAGAAAGAAATGGCATGGTACACTTGCATCAACACAACCGGACACCTTCATCTGCCCCAGCTGCAACAAAACATGTCTCTCCCATATTGGTCTCTATAGCCACAGCAGGCACTGTAACCCTCCTATGGTTTGACTTCACCCTGGAAGACTCACTCTTCCATTGTCTCTCAAGACAGATGGGTGCCGACTAGAATGGTGTTATGTTCTTGTGGGTCCAACTTAAATAATCCCTGACCATCAACCATGCTGATTAGGGCTAGTAGGAATTGGAGAAGACCATCATCTGGAGGTCATCAGGATCTGCCACCCCTGTTATAGACATCTACCTGAAAGTAAGCCCCACTGACCTAGCTCTTTTCAAACTAAATCATACTCGCAGCAGTCCCATTGAAATCAACGTGCCTAAGTTAGAAATGTCTATTGATTTCGGTGGGTTTACTCTGAGTATGATTTATCTGGAGACAACCCTTCTGAGATGAAACGAACATAAATCTCTATATCCAATCTCTTTTAAGTCATTTATTAATAGAATGCCATATATTACATTCCTGGTGGATGTAATTGCATCAGAGTTTAAAAATATGTGCAACTTGAGAGGCTCTGGCTACACAATTATGCTTGGGTATGATATTTCTAGCTATGGAAGAGCTTTTAGCAATGTGCATACCAGTGCAAATCTTTATGGGTTTTCTGAGATGTAAGTACTATGTTTGAGTTATTTTTTATCAACGTATTTCTTAACCACCCTTCCTCTGAAGACTCCAGGGTGGTGTACAATAGGCTTACTTCCTAGTAAGTGTGCATGGGACTGTAGCCTAACTTTCCCATTTAGATTGGGGTCTGAAAGACTCCAATAAGTCCCCAGGTAGGGGACCACATCCAGAGAGGACAGTTTCCATTACAAATCAGGCATGTCTCTTAAAGGGGTCAGCTACACACACTAGTGGGGAGGCAGGAACAATATAATAATAATGAATTAAGAAACGCATTTGTTGTTCTAATGAATTAAGAAACGCATTTGTAACATAGTACAGCTCCCTGCAGTGCAATCTGTTTAAAGCAGGGGTAAAAGGTTAAAGGTAAAGGGACCCCTGGATGGTTAAGTCCAGTGAAAGGCGAGTATGGGGTTGCGGTGCTCATAATAATAATAATTTATTATTTATACCCCGCCCATCTGGCTGGGTTTCTCCAGCCACTCTGGGCGGCTTCCAACAAAATACTAAAATACAATAGTCTATTAAACATTAAAACCTTCCCTAAACAGGGCTGCCTTCAGATGTCTTCTAAAAGCCTGGTAGTTGTTTTTCTCTCTGACATCTGGTGGTAGGGCGTTCCACAGGGTGGGTGCCACTACCGAGAAGGCCCTCTACCTGGTTCCCTGTAACCTCACTTCTCGCAGTGAGGGAACCACCAGAAGGCCCTTGGTGCTGGACCCCAGTGTCCAGGGTGAACGATGGTGGTGGAGATGCTCCTTCAGGTATACTGGACTGAGGCCATTTAGGGCTTTAAAGGTCAGCACCAGCACTTTGAATTGTGCTCAGAAATGTCCTGGGAGCACATATATGAGCACATATATACTGGGAGCACTATATGAAAAGGACGGGGACTCTCAAGCCCAGGTTCTGAATGTGGCCTTCCATATCTGTGTGGCCCCTGAAGTTTCTTCAGGCCATATTCCTTCGCAGCCACACTCCTTCTTTCCAGGTTGCACCCCTCACTAACCCTACAAGTATTTTCTCCCTCGCCCCCCAATCTGGAATGTGTCCTTGGATTTTGATAATTCTTCTTTGCTTGCTTGGGTGAAGCTTAGAGAAGTGTGTGTGTTTAAAAGCAAGCCTGGCGCGGAAAGGCAAAATAAACATCCATTGCTCTGCTGACTTTTGCTTCTTTGCTGCCAGCCCGTGTGGGGAATACTGGGCTAGGTGGGGCCAACAGTTCAATTTGGTATATGGCAGCTTCATGCATTTGTATTGATTGGTTTGCCTTGTTTAACATGATCCCCATCTCTAGAGGAGCATGTAGCATAGATCAGCAACAAAGGATGTGTCCTCATACCTGTGTCCTCTCTCTGCCTGGGTGACTTTGTCAGTTTTAATGCATATTGCAAAGATATCTATTCCAGATCTCCTTCTGCAGGTAATGCCTGCGACACTGATCTAAATTACTTTCCATTATGTGTTTTATGGAAAATAAATTCCCACAAATAAAAATTCAAGCAATTTGCTGCAACAGCAAACTGCCTCTGGTATTTTGGGTTTAATAAACAAAGCCATCTTTGTATGGGGGGGGGAGTCTGGCAAAATATAATCAAGGATGACAGGCTGGCTGTGGGAAATGCAAGTCCTTGATGTATATATCTACTTAAAAGCTTGTCAGATGCTCTGACGCATTAATTTAAGTCTATTGTGCAATGAAAAGTACCTGCTTTCGTGGGGCAGAGAGAACATATGGCGTGTCACTTAGCACATGACATATTTTTAGATCACATTGTCGTACGTTTGTGTGGATATTTGCTGAATGCAAATGTCTCTGTCTCTGTGTGTGGTTATTTTGCAAAGGAAGACTATAATCCTGACTCGTTGCTAACCATGGTTAATGTTAAGTTGTGGGCGAACATATCAGACGACACAGCGATTCTTCATACAGCTCTTCTTTATTCTGAGGCCAGAACTGAACTGAGCTGAAGGGCTCAGTTAGCCTGCTTATATAGAGCTCCAGTACCTTGTTTCTGTAACAACTTTCTAAAACTATCCAATCACTGAATGTCACTTTTGATCCTACATTTGCATACAAACTATCCAATCACTGAACGTCACTTTTGATCCTTCATTTGCATAACTATCTACAGTATCCCCCTGCTGGTCCAGGGTGAGAACTTCACTAAAGGTAAAGGTAAAGGTACCCCTGCCCGAACGGGCCAGTCTTGACAGACTGTGGGGTTTGTGCGCCCATCTCACATTTATTGGCCGGGGGCCAGCGCTGTCCGGGGACACTTCCGGGTCACGTGGCCAGTGTGACATCGCTGCTCTGGCGAGCCAGAGCCGCACACGGAACGCCGTTTACCTTCCCGCTGGTAAGCGGTACCTATTTATCTACTTGCACCCGGGGGTGCTTTCGAACTGCTAGGTGGGCAGGCGCTGGGACGGAACAGCGGGAGCGCACCCCGCCGCGGGGATTCGAACCGCCGACCTTTCGATCGGCAAGCCCTAGGCGTTGAGGCTTTAGCCCACAGCGCCACCCGCGTCCCTGAGAACTTCACTACATAACAGTTAATATATCAGAAACCATTGCCAGACTCTCAGCAAAGATCCTTCCTTTCCTGGAGCAGATTTCTGTCCCTCTCTCCTGCCCATAAGCTCTTAATTGGTGGCACCAATTTTAACTAGAGTTAAAGTGTGCCCCTTTAAACCCAGCATGTGAAATTCACTCCAGAATAACACTTTCAGATTGCAGTTAAACAGCAACCTTGTTCACGATTGTATTTATTTATTTTCAGTATTTATATTCTGCTCCAAATAACAAAAGTACTCTAGACAGTTTAAACCTTCAATGAAGCTCAATAGTGTTTGTTTAGGCCAGTAAGAGCTCCTATGTTTGCAAAGGGACTGTTTTAATGTGAAATCAAAAGCAATTACATAGTAAATAAGATGAAATTTCCTGCCAATTTTTGTGGACGGCCTCTCGGCTAATTATTATTTTTTAATGAATCTTGAAAACTAAGGCCAGAGCGACAAAAAACAAACCAATATCCACATACCAGGGATAAAGTGATTCCTGTTTATTCCCTGTCAGCTTTGCATGCACTTGTTCGCAAGGCCATTTTTGCCTCATCCTAAGATATAAATGCACCCACAGATTTAGCAGTTTTGGAAGTATTCCAAACACCCCCCCACACACAAGTACACATTTTTGGTACACGTGTAAAGTCTAAATACTCATTTTCAGTGTCTTTTTTGAGTACATTCTTTGAACCAAGAACTATACTGCAAAATTTGGAGCAGTATGAAAATCAAAGGATGCATATTATGAGGTTCTAAGCCTCAAGCCTCCCATGACCAAACCAGTAGTGGAGCAGCTGTAAGTGATGGCCCAGCTGAAGGCAACAAGGTAATCCCCGCATCTGGAGCCAGCGCAGGCTAAGGCCCCTGACTTGGCCCAGCTGGTGTTTGTTGCAGGAGAACAAACTGGGACTCTTCAGGATCAGGCCCCAGACTTGGTTCAGGTGATGCCTGATGCAAAGGATCCGGTGCAGACTGAGATTCCTCTGGTTCCGAGTCCAAGTCCCGGCCATCACACTTATGATCTTGGTGAGAAGCCATGACTGTTAAAGTGGTACACGATAGTGCTTAAAATGTATGGTGGTGTAGCCCACCTTTAATGGTGCCATGACATGAGGCAAGTCACTGAACTACTTGTAAGAAATGGAGGAACCCGGCCCAGAGCTGTCATTTCTAGCAATTTTAACCTTAGTTCTGCCTCACGTCTTCCGTTAAAACAAGGTTGTGTTGTAAATAAAAATATGCCCTTTTCCCTTATGGGGTATCCAAGAGCCCATATAGAGTCCTTACATAGGTTCCCTATTGGTAGGAGAAAATAACAGAGGCCAACCAGAGAATATTGAGAAGCAAAGCAGCTAGTAAGCTTGATCTTTATTGATCTGTTGCAACAGGGTACCCCCCTCACACGCAGGAGAGGAAGAGGACCCAGAACAATGGCCTGCAAGGCCTTATAAAGACTTTTGAAATTCCCCTTCTCTAGATCAAGACCACCCCCAGAAACATTATGCATACATCACAGAAGGGATGTAACCTAAGACCACCCCTCAGATACATCCCACCTACATCACAGAAATTTAAATGTTGTTTTTTCTCCTGTTGTTGTTTATCTCCTGTCTAGCAGGTTACTTGATTGGATTTCCTGGGGAGCCTGGCCATTCTTTTGTAGTGGTAAAATACTTATTTCCTGGGCCAGGTCACAGGCTCACACCTTATTCAAACAGACATATCCTTGAGACAGGATTTGTGAGGAAAGAGACAATGGGGAGGCTTTTCCAGTTTAACCTTGCAGAGAAAGGATTTGGTCAGTTTAAGAATCAAAATGGTTCCAGGATGGTCTTCCTGTGTTGATCTATGTATGTGTAGTTATGAACATTATCATATATCTAAAACCATAAAATTCCTATCACAGTTGCTTATCATCACCACCAGGACAGCAGAGGAATTTACCTCAGAACTGACTCCTAACCCTGCCAACTATCCCCATCGTTGGAAGTTCTGCCTTGAAAAGGGAGTGGAATACCCACAGCATATCCGTTAGGTTAAAATGCTCTATCCATGAGGAAAATGTTTGCAAGTTTTGGGCCCAGGGGCCTCCTTTGTTGAAAACGTTTGTGTGTTTGAATTGTCCCAGCGAGAAATGAAATCTGCCTTCCTGCCTGCCGGGCTCTGTCAGGTGCAGAGCGGCACAAATTCATATGCTCATATTTCTTACTAATACCCAGCCTGACAATTCTCATTGCCTCATGGTCTATCCATTTAGATCACGGGATGTGGAACCTGGCTCTCCAAAGATTGCTTAATTCATCAGGGTTAGCTAGGGTTTAGCCAGCTCTATTAAAGGGGGAGCAGAAGTTTAGACAGCCATGGCTTAGGAAACAGCTATTCATCTGACTGTTTGCTACAGCTAACTACCGATAATTAGAGTCTGTGGCTGAGGTCAGGCCTGTGGGAGCAATTTACTTTGGGGTTTGTCTGAATAAGGTCCAAAGACCACTCATAAATAACACTAAAAGTAGTAATTATTGAAAATTGGTACTCAGATGTGCATCCTCTGGCCAGCCACTCTATAATTGTAGATTAAGACCTTGGCATGAAATTAGATAGGCAGCAGATTTAAAGGGTAGCACGGAGACTTCTGTCAGCACTGGGCGTGCGATGGCTAATTTTGTAAATAGTATTATTGAAAATGGCTTGGTGTTTTGTTTACAGAATGGCATGCTTGACAGGTAACCTTTAAAGCTGACTGAATAGTTTTGCTTGTTTGTTTAATATATATGAAGTCAACTCTACACCCTTGTTTTGGAAAAGGCAATCTTTGCCCTTGTCGGCAGCCTCTCCTTATAGCCAAAATGAGGAATTGCTCCTACACTGATAATCTTGGTTGCAGAACAAGGGTGGGGGTGGGGAAGCTCAGGCCTGATGGCCAAATGCGGCCCCCAGACCTGCCTATCTGGCCCTCACCAATACATACTCCAGCCCAGGCCATGAGCATTATAACCAAGTCATACCCCACACTGGCACTGCTTTGTCCTGTCCTAGACCTGTGGGTGTCACTCAATGAAGCTTGACTCATAGTAGACCTATTGAAATTAATGGAACTTACTCATGCTCATTGGACGCAGGTGGCGCTGTGGGTTAAACCACAGAGCCTAGGACTTGCCGATCGGAAGGTCGGCGGTTCGAACCCCTGCGACGGGGTGAGCTCCCGTTGCTCAGTCCCTGTTCCTGCCAACCTAGCAGTTCAAAAGCACATCAAAGTGCAAGTAGATAAATAGGTACCGCTCTGGCGGGAAGGTAAACGGCGTTTCCGTGTGCTGCTCTGGTTCGCCAGAAGCGGCTTAGTCCTGCTGGCCACATGACCCGGAAGCTGTACGCCGGCTCCCTTGGCCAATAAAGCGAGATGAGCGCTACCACCCCAGAGTCGGTCACGACTGGACCTAATGGTCAGGGGTCCCTTTACCTTTACTCATGCTCATTAATTTGAGTAGGTCTGCTCTGGGCAAGACCCACCTCATAGAATTTTAGAGTTGGAAGAGACCACAAGGGCCATCGAGTCCAACCCCCTGCCAAGCAGGAAACACCATCAGAGCACTCCTGACATATGGTTGTCAAGCCTCTGCTTAAAGACCTCCAAAGCTGGAGACTCCACCACACTCCTTGGCAGCAAATTCCACTGTAGAACAGCTCTTACTGTCAGGAAGTTCTTCCTAATGTTTAGGTGGAATCTTCTTTCTTGTAGTTTGGATCCATTGCTCCGTGTCCGCTTCTCTGGAGCAGCAGAAAACAACCTTTCTCCCTCCTCTATGTGACATCCTTTTATATATTTGAACATGGCTATCATATCACCCCTTAACCTCCCTCTTGCTTGTCTAGATGGAGAGATGTTTGGGTGTAGAAATGGCGTTTCTGCATACCTGGAGGTTAGGTGACTGTACAAAGGTAGAATCACCTTTGTTGTTCCAGCTACCTTGTCTCTGGGCCCCAACCAAGCTGGAAGGTTGACCTTGGGTCTCTATCTCTGTCCACAGACAATACTGAACATAACCAACCCTCGCTGCTTCTTTAATTTGATGTTGCTGCTTCTAAAGAAAAACGAAACAAGCCAATGCAACGCTTCTAATTGCAATGGCAGCTTATGTTGCCTTCATCGCTTCACGGAAAAGAGACAAACGAATGCGGTCAATAAATAAATGAAGAAATAAAATGTCTGTGGCTATTAAATGTCAAGTCCTCTTCCTGGAGATTTTTTTGTGTGTGGTTTTGGCAGCTCACACCGCTGTTCTGCGTGCTGAAGAAAATGTGCTTAAACATTGCTTTTTAAGGAGCACGACCTTTCATTTCAGCTGTGGCTTAAAACCCTCAAGAGCTGTTTACTCAAGATGTGAGCATTTGGTGGAAAAGCCCTTTTGAGCCTCCAACTGTCATTCAGCTGTGTTAAGAAAAGGAAGGAAATGTTTTATTTTAAGCTTAAAACACCCCAGTGCCTCCTTTCCCTCAGTGATCTGGGGCAGGGACCAGGGATAGGGAACCAATGGTTCTTCACCTAGATTCCTTACATCCCTGCTCAGTCTCTGAGACCTTCCAGGGAGTCTCCTAGTGGTTCTTCATGGTTCAGAGTCATGGCTTGTAACAAAGTTGTGGAAATTCCTCCCCACATAGGTTTGACTGGCATCTTCACTATACCGTATTTGTCATATGCTGAAGATTCACCTTTTTATCCTGGCCTTTGACACTTGAGATGTATTTTTTAGGACCCACCCTATTCTTGTGTTTCTAATTTGTTTCAAGCTGTTTTCAAGGTTATATTTTGAATTCCCGTGACTCGATGAACAATAAACTTCGGGTTATGACAAATTCATACAAAAATGTGCATCTTGGCGGGAAATCATAGCAATGCATACATAAAAATGTGTACTTTAGAAGGGAAGTGCATACATATGTACAAAATGTGCACAATTCAAACGCATTTTTGGTGTGCTTTTGCATTTCTCAGGAAATGGGGTAGAACAGACTTACGATTGAATGCATGGGAAATGGACACCGACACCACACATGTAAAGCATATTTATAGCATTTTAACAGTCATGGCTTTGCGTGTTCAGACCCAGAGACTTCCCCCCTAAATAAACACACATTTGACTCAAATTTTAGTTTTGGTTTTTGGCAGAATTTAGGCCACAACTTTATTGATTACAGAAAGGTGAGTGATTGCATAGGCTCTGGTTCGACTAGCTCCCTGCACCCTTGCAAGTAGCGCTGACCCAGGGCACCAGCATAGGTCAGCCTAGGGTGAACACCTGAGGTAGGTGAAAAGCCCAGGAACAGACTCTGTTCACTCCCCAGATGCTCCCCTGGACTCAAGGCATGGCACAACCCCCTCTTGATGAAACCAAGTTGAGTCCCTGGATTCCTTTAACAGAATACCCTTCACATAGGGATGGCGAGACCGTTCTCCCATCCCTGTCACCTGAACCAGTGCCTATCCACAACCTCACAAGTTGTGACGATTTGCTATGCGGCAAGTGGAACCCAAATGGCAACAGCCAATCAGCCAAGTGGGGAAAATTCCTGCCGTGCCCCTGTCCCAATGACAGATGACACACGATGGCATAGCAAAATGCCCTAAAAGTAGGGAGAGGTGGGGTGAAGTAGGGAGAAGCTCTGGGTCACATGCATAGGTATTTATAGGTCCCTCAATCCATTTAGACTGCACCCCATTGGCCAGATTAAACCCAGCAATGAAGGACCTACCAATCGGGTGTTGTGGCTGTCCAATATACCCACCCACAACCAGGAGGTCAGTCTCCAGGTCTCACTGCAACACATGCCCTCTTTTAGGGCTTTTTAAAACAAAGCTGCAGTTCTCAGCACCCTTAACAAAGTACAGCTCCCAGGATTTGTGGGGTGGGGTGAGCCATGTACGTTAAATGTATGGTGCGCATGTCTCAATGGAATGATACCAGGCTGATCCATCCATCCCTACTGCAGATAAATCTTGGTCTGATCCTACAAGGCTGATATAGAAATGGGCAACCACACTTCTCACATAATGTTGGAAGCAGACCTTTGGTGAACTGGAGAGCAGACAAAATACTCATGTGATAATCCCCCAGCACACTGCTTTGTTCCGAATCAAGGGTGCATGCTATGTTTATGTCACTTTGCTTCGAATGGCCTAGGTTGTCAACACAAGCTTGGCTTGCAAAATGGCATTTCTCTCCACCTAAATAAAAACAAATCTCAAACCCACTTGAGACCCAAATAGTGTTTGTCTATTTATTTGCAGAACTTAATTGGGTAGCACCGACTGCTAAACAAAAGCTGTCTTCTTGGCTTGCAGCTACTTTTTGGAGATCAGCTGCATTTGCACTTTTGAGTTTATTCCAGATCAGCCTACAGCGTGTATACTAAGCAGGCATCACTACAGTAAAATAGTTTGGGAGGTGCCCGATGACGTTCTCCAGAGTCTCATTAAGGTACCGAAATAGAGGTTACTTTTGTTGAGAGGGGCGAAGTAGCCTGTACCACTTGTGATGTACCAAACTGAACATAAGCTAACAGCTGTGAATTGTGGCTTCTCAGGTACCTGGCAACCTCCTATCCTCCACAGCCTGCCGTTCTATTCAGGCAGAAAAAAGAATAAAGTAGGCTTAGGGTCAGTGTTGTTATAGCTGTTGTATAATGTATAGCCTGTCCTTCACCAAGGGGGTCCAGGGAAGGTTACATATAACATAAAACACAAATATTATTATTTTTTGAAATGATTTTTATTGGTTTTACAAAATAAATCTAACACATTTAGATTTTAACATCAAACAAGATTCTTCCGAATCTTCGGACTTCCCTCCTCCCCTCTGTGGGTCCTTTGTATATTTAAACCAACTGCATATTATAATCCATCCACATTATAGTCCTGCAAAATATCCAAAATCTTTGCAATATTGCAAGAGTTATTGAAAGCCTGCCAAAGAGCTCAAGTGATTACAGTGTTCTTTTAAGTACAACCTGTATTTGACCCATTCACTACTGAAGTTGTGATCTGGCGAGATGGTGTAACATAAGGCACAAATAGCCATCCAAGTGTCACTGGACTCCAACTCCCATCAGTCCCAGCCAGCATGGCCAATGATCAGGGATAATGGAAAGCAGAGTCCACAACATCTTGAGGACACCACATGAGCTTCCTCTAGCTTACAACAACCAACATACCCATGTAATGCTAAAAATTAAAACCATCAGCTATGGTTGTGAATAGCTATGATGGCTATCGCCTCTGTTTCCAGAGGTCTGGATGAAAAAGATGCCTCTTGACCCATCAGCAGAAAGCATTCAAAGATGGTGCCATTTTTTATGTGGACATCACAATCATGTTCAAGAAGGACACTGACAAACTGGAACGTGTCCAGAGGAGGGCAACCAAAATGGTCAAAGGCCTGGAAACGATGCCTTATGAGGAACGGCTAAGGGAGCTGCGCATGTTTAGCCTGGAGAAGAGGAGGTTAAGGGGTGATATGATAGCCATGTTCAAATATATAAAAGGATGTCACATAGAGGAGGGAGAAAGGTTGTTTTCTGCTGCTCCAGAGAAGCGGACACGGAGCAATGGATCCAAACTACAAGAAAGAAGATTCCACCTAAACATTAGGAAGAACTTCCTGACAGTAAGAGCTGTTCGACAGTGGAATTTGCTGCCAAGGAGTGTGGTGGAGTCTCCTACTTTGGAGGTCTTTAAGCAGAGGCTTGACAACCATATGTCAGGAGTGCTCTGATGGTGTTTCCTGCTTGGCAGGGGGTTGGACTCGATGGCCCTTGTGGTCTCTTCCAACTCTATGATTCTATGATTCTATGTATAAATTGCAGGAGGGAGGTGTCTTTTTCACTCTCATGGGTATACTCACATGACCCAAACATCTCTGTGCCCAGTTTCAGGGCTGGAGTTAGATGCCGTCAGCAGAAGAAGCAGAACCAGTGGTTCTTGAAATTAACTTTCTATTCAAGGCGTTGAACACACACCCAGAAACACTCTTGGTAGGTCTTGCCCTATGGAGCAGTTACCAGGACTGGTGGTTCCCGCCTTCTAACCCATCCAGTGTGGTGCAGTGGTTAAGAGTGGTAGACTCGTAATCTGGTGAACCGGGTTCGCGTCTCCACTTCTCCATATGCAGCTGCTGGGTGACCTTGGGCTAGCCACACTTCTTTGAAGTCTCTCAGCCCTACTCACCTCACAGAGTGTTTGTTGTGGGGGAGGAAGGGAAAGGAGAATGTTAGCTGCTTCGGGTAGTGATAAAGCGGGATATCAAATCCAAATTCTTCTTCTCTTCTCCATCTTCCTCTGTTGGTTATTTTCCAAGCAGTCTCCAACTGCGTCTGGTCATCCTAGGAGACAAGGGAGGAGGGGAGTTTGTCACAGTAGGAGAGACAGCTTCTTCTGCAGCCTCTTGCCCTCCCCCTCTTCTGCTTCAGCCTCTGCGTCCAAACTGTTTCCTGTCACAGTGTCTCTCTGCTCACTAAATCCTGTTGCCCCTTCAGGACTCCACTCTTTCCCCTCTGACCTCTCCTCGGCATCCCACCACCAATCCCCAGGCTCTGAGCCTTCCTCCTCTAGGGCTTCCCTTGGGGGTTCACCAGCCAGTCCCTGACACCCAACCATTTCACTGCTGTGTATGGGCAAAGGATGTCCTATTTCCCTAAAACAAGACAAGCTGATAAATCCATGTTGGGTTCTTTGCAGCACTGCCTTGGCATTTATTAGCATACCTTGCTGGAGTGGATTTTCTTCTTCTTCAAGGGAACAATGCCTTTTTTTCTTCCTTTGGTGTGAAAGGTGAGATAAATGTACCTCCCACTTAGCAACAGTTTCTATTCTTTCCTTGACAGCTTGTGGCTTCTCCTTTTTTATTCACAGCATGCTTTCTGGTGTCATTACTTCTCAGTTTCTGTCTTCGGCTAACACCAGAGGTGCGTCATTTCTATCACTGGCAAGTCGATATTCATTTGCTTTCTTCAAGGTTTTGCAGCTCTGCTCCATAAGCACCACAGAGGGCCTGATTGTTATAGCAATTAAGCAGGGCGTATCATGCCCAAGGCGATCGCTGATGGGTTTCTCTGGTCCCAGAGAACGTTAAGTCCAAAAAAAGACGACAAATGGCAATTTACCCAACTGATTATTGGCTGCTTTGAAACCCAGTCGGCTGTTGACAATGGTCTCATATCAGCTGAGCAATATGAATCCAGAAACTGTGAAATCATATTGGGGATTTCTAGATTGCATAATGAGATGTCCCTCTGCGCAGGTGTGGAATCAAGGAATAATCGAAGGGGCTTATATAAGATCAGGGAAGAAATATTAGCCAACATCCCAATTAAGAAATGAGATAAACAAAACAGCAATGAAAAGGGTAAACCAGACAGGAGTGGGCAGTGCCGACTTGCGAGTTCCATGCAGATTTGTGTCAATCTGACTTTAGGAAATTGGATTTCTTTCTGCCTAAGTTCTTGTCCCTCACGATTATGCAGAAGATGGGATGTCAGTGGAAAGTGGAGATCCAAAATAGGGCACTCATCCTGAAGCAAAGTTCTTAACCTGAGGTACTATTTCTGGGTTAGCGGAGTCTGTAACCTGAAGCGTCTGTAACCCGAGGTACCACTGTATTTAACTAACTAACATGATTGATATACCACTGGATTGTAACAAAACCTCAAAGCAGTTTACAACAACAAAAAGAATAAGATTGTCAGAAGGTTGGCGGTTCAAATCCCCGCAACGGGGTGAGCTCCCATTGCTCGGTCCCTGCTCCTGCCAGCCCGTCAAAGTGCAAGTAGATAAATAGGTACCGCTCTGGCGGGAAGATAAACGGCATTTCCGTGTGCTGCTCTGGTTCGCCAGAAGCAGCTTAGTCATGCTGGCCACATGACCCGGAAGCTGTATGCCGGCTCCCTCGGCCAATAAAGCGAGATGAGCGCCACAACCTCAGAGTCGTCCGTGACTGGACCTAATGGTCAGGGGTCCCTTTACCTTTACCTATGCTGCATGGCAAGCAGCAGTGGTTTAGCACTCCACCATCCCTGTCCATTAGGAGTGTAGATGTGAGGAAACAATTTTCTACCAAGCTAGACTGAAGGTGTGCTTTGGTGGGGCAGATCTGCTATGCTAGACTCCCAGCAAGGGCATTATTGTTGCTTTCTGGGAGAGGTGAGGCATTTGTAAGGTTGGTGCAGTGCAAGTGCACCAGCAAGAGTGCTGGGTTGGTACCTTTTATCATATGTGGTGGAGCTGTCCGAAGGTGAAAAACTTCTGGGGAAAAAATTATAATGAATTGATTATTTTTTTTGAAATATACATTTATTAAGAAACCAGAAGCCTTTCCACTTTGAATAATGGGATTGGAATTGCCCCCAAAAGATGCTAGATTGTTTTTGTATGCCACAACTGCAGCAAGAATTTTGTTAGCCAAAAATGGGAAATTGCAAGAAATACCAACAGTGGAAGGATGGCAGATGAAGATGCTTGACTTTTTGGAGCTGGCAGCCCTGACTGGAAGAATCAGCAATCAGAAAGAGGAGGAATACCGAGAAGATTGGATGAAATTTAAAGATTATTTAGCTAGATACTCTAATATAAGTAGAATTACGTGAAAGTACCAAACTGGCCTAGGATTAAAGTATGTTTAATTGTATAATATTATGGATTGAGAATATTATGAAAAGGAAGGAAGATAGTAATCTGAATGAGTTAATTTCATTAGAAAGTGGATATTGGAAAACTATTACAAGGAGACTCATTGAAATTCAGTTGGGGGGGATTTGAGGAAGTCACTTAACAATGAAATTTAAATTTGGTTTTTATTTTTATTTTAAAATATTTTATTAAGTTTTCACAAAAAAGACAAAGAAGATACAAAGTCACACAAAAAAACAATACAATACAATACAAAAATACAAACATTAAACACATCAAAAGAAAAAGAAAAAAGAGATAAAAACACATATAATAACAAAAAACAAAAATTCCCTCTTTCTTAATTTCTCATCTTCAATTAACTTATTTTACGGACTTCCTCACGTCTCCCGTTCTTGTATCCCTTTTTAAAAGTTAATTCAGCAAATTCATATCCTATTAATTTATCTGTTGTTAATCCAATCTTACATTTTACTTTGTTGCTAAAACCCCTGCGATTCATTTCAATGTCCTTAACATTCATAAATTTTACAATATTTCTGCAAATAAATTTTAAATTTCTTCCAATCTTCCTCCACCGTCTCCTCTCCCTGATCTCGGATTCTGCCAGTCATCTCCGCCATTTCCATGTAGTCCAGTAATTGCATCTGCCAATCTTCCAAGGTGGGTAGATCCTGTGTCTTACAATGCTTTGCGATGAGAATTCTTGCTGCTGCTGTAGCATACATAAAAAAAGTTCTATCCTTCTTTAACACCGATTGGTCCACTATGCCCAGGAGGAAGGCCTCTGGTTTCTTAAATTTGGTTTTTAGAAGGGTTGGGTGTTTATATGTTTGTTTGTTTTTCTTTTTAATATTGTAATGTTTTTCTTTTTTGTGCATTGTATTTGTTATAAATTCAGAAAAAAAATTTAAAAAAATTGGGGGCGGGGAAGAGTGCTGGGTTGGCTCTGCTTGTGCATTTACACCATGCCAGCCTTCCTGCTGCCAAACCCCTCTTCCCTCATGGTAAGTAGAAGTGCCCCACCGGAGAAATTGTTTCTATCTAGTAGTGGAATACAAAGCCCTGTGTGGTTCCGAACCAGTATATCTGATAAGCCAAGCCTCCCACTACATCCAACCCCCATTGTTTAAGATCTGTGGATGAAAGTATGTTTATGCCTGATGAAAACCCCCACATCAAAGCATGCTGTGTCTCAAGCAAGTACCTTTAGCACTGTGGCAACGTCAGTTCTCTGGAATTTCCCGACCCTTAGAAAGGAAACAAGCTCTGGCATGGTTATCTTTTAGAGGTTCATTGGAAACTTTTCTTTTCTCCCAAGCCTTCCCTAAATTACCTCAATTTTATTTCTGTAGTTTTTAATTTTGGTTGGTTTTTTTTTAACCCTGCTTTATTCTCAATTTTCTGCTTTCTATATTTCTGTATATCATTTGGGTTTTCTCTGAATGTAGAGTGGGTTATAAATTCTTGACTGGACCAATGAATAAGAATGAAATAAATGGCGCACTTAGCTGGCTCAACCAGTCCATGGTGCAGTTAGGTAATTTTAGACTATGGACTTAGAATAATAAAATCACAGAATAAGGAAATTTTAATGTTGGAAGAGCCCCAGTGGAACATCTGGCCCAACCGCCTGCAATGAAGGTATCACATGTAGGCCTTAATAGTCTACAACTTCACCACATGCCATACACAATGCATATTACTTTGTCTACTTCAAAATGTGGTATGCCACATGGAGCGGGATGAAGGTGGTGCTTTGGTCTAAACCACTGAGCTTCTTGGGCTTGCTGATCAGAAGGTCGGCGGTTCTAATCCACATGATGGGCTGGGCTCCCGTTGCTCGGTCCCAGCTTCTGCCAGACTAGCAGTTCGAAAGCACACCAGTGCAAGTAGATAAATAGGTACTGGTGCAGCGGGAAGGTAAATGGTGTTTCCATGTGCTCTGGTTTCTGTCATGGTGTCCCGTTGCACCAGAAGCAATTTAGTCATGCTGGCCACTGTCAGGAAAAAGCACCAAGGCAAAAGCCAGCTCCAGATGGCTGGAATGCAAAACAGGATGTTGTGTTTTGCAGATGTACTGTTGGAGAAAAGGTGGAGCCTATTCTCTGTACTGAGCACCGGATGTTAGCTCAGAGTGTCATGTGACCTGTGCTGGAAGTGCAGGGGAAGAGTTGTGACTCTTCTGATGGAGTCTGAAGGGAGCAGTCGCATTTCTATGTACTGCTGAGTGACAGGAATAAAATATGTAAAAAGGACTCCTGTCTGTCTCATTTCCCCTCCCTGGGGGAATGCAGGGAGGGAGAGAGAAGAAGAGGAAAGCAGAGGGTGTGTTCTTTCTCACGTCTAATGAGAAGAATCGCCGGGTTTGTTTACCTAGCCTGCCGGGGGTCGCAGACGGATGGTAAACACAGTATCTCGCTCAATTGCCTCGGGGGAGGCCAGGTACCTCTGACTGTGAGCCAAGATACTAACATATGGCAGCCTTCGGATGGTTGCGAGTCATCGGGCATCTGCATGAGAGGCTGGTGGAATGTCCTCCTCTGCTCCAAGGGAGAAGGCAAGCATCTGAGAGAAGCCAGAGGCTGAACAGACCCAGAGGAAAGTGTTTCCAAGCAACGGAGATCAAGGTATGCTGCATTACGGGCTAAAAGTGTGAACGCAGGTTGATTAATTCCCTGGTTCATGGGAGCTGCGTTTTGGAAAAATAAAAGCTCCGGAAGGAAAGGCCTGCAGCTCAGAGGCTGAAGCCTGCATTCCACAAATTCCTGTGGTTAAGATAAGAAGTCCTGAATGCACTCTTGCATGGAAAGTTACTGGCAAAGGGGCTGGACTGTGAGTGTAAGCCTGGGAAAAGTGAAACAAAGCCACGGAGTGTTTTGGCTACAAGTTTACGTGCTCTTGGAGGGACTTTCCATAGCAGCTAGCGTTTAGCTGCCAGTTGCAAAGAGCGTAAACAACTTGCAGTTTGCCTGCCTGAGAAAGGAAAAAAACAACTGTTGGATTTTACAGTTTGTTTGAGAGTGTGAGCTGGAGGCTTGGCTTCAAGATGGATGCCAAGAAGGGAGTGCTGCCTTACCCACCTCCCTTAACTAATGACAATTATTCATCTTGGTCTGTAAAGATGAAGGCCCTGCTGCAGAATCAGAGGCTTTTTGATGTAATTGAAAACCCCATCCCTGCAGCACCAACCAGAGGTTGGGAATCACAGAACGTGAGGGCCAGGACTGCTATAATTCTGTGTGTCTCAGATCAGCAGCTTGTGCATATCCAGCATTTACAAAATGCGAAAGAGGTTTGGGACACGCTGCGTACAACGCATCAGAGAGATGCTGGTTCTTCAGCGTTGCTGTATTTTGAGAAGTTAACCAATCTGAGACTTGCGCCTGATGGAGATGTTCAAGCGCACCTGACAGAGATGAAGTTTCTGCGTCAACAGATGGTGGAATGCAATTTCCGTCTTCAGGAGGAAGTGTTTTGCTTCATGATGATAAACAGCCTTAATCGCACCTACAAGGTTGTTGCCAGTCAGCTTGGTTCCCTACCGGCCGCGCAGCTAACCGCGGAAAGAGTGTGTGCTGTGGTCCTGAACGAACACAACAGACTTGCTGCACTGGAAGTGAAGGACAGGGGGAGGGTAGAACAGAGTTCAAATCTTCCCACTGCTGAATCTACTGGAGAGCGTGGAGTAGCATTGAGTGCTGTCCGATGCTACAATTGTGGACAGACTGGGCATCTACAACGAAACTGTAAGAAGCCGCGACAGTCAAGAGGAGCAAGGAGCAGCTCAAGGAAGCCTGAGGCGTCAGGCAAAAGCCGTTCCAAGTGCCAGGTGAAACCTGCAAAGGCTATGATGGCGAAAGGAACCACGCCAGATGTTGGGAACGCGTTCATAATCGACACTGGATGTACAAAACATTTATGCCCGCACAGACAACTGTTTTCGACGTTGAAGAAGCAAAGCTTCACTGTGAAACAGGCCAACGGTAAAGAGTTGGAAGCGACTGGAATCGGGACTGTGTAACTTGAGAGTCTGAACTTGACTATAAGTGATGTTTACCTGGTTCCAGATCTGAGATTCAATCTGCTGAGTGTGTCGCAGATTGCAAAGAAAGGACTGAAACTGTCCTATGATGCTAAAAGCTGCAAGATCTACAAAGATGGAGAACTGTTTCTTACTGCCAAAGAGAAAGATGGACTGTATTTGTTGACTTTTGATCAAAGTGATTACATGAAATGTAATTCTTCTGATTCTAACGTAATCTCTCTTGCAGGTGTGACCAAGAGCGCCTGGAAGGTGCCGAAGGTCGACAGAGCATTTCAGTGGGTGTATGCTGATGTGATTGGTCCTCTAGAACCATCTAGGGGCAGTGCAAAATATTACCTTTTGTGTGTGGATTGTTTCACTAATTATTCTTGGGTTTTTGTGATGGAGAAACCGCAAGAAGACTTCCGGTGGTGCGCGTCTCCGAGGCGAGAAGGGATTCGGCCAGGAGCACGAACCCAGTCCGGTAAACGGGGGGCCAGGGGGGTGCTAGAGGGCGGAAGCACCCCAGGAACACGTCCGGAGGGTGTCCGGAGTTACAGGGAGCCAGCAGAGACCGGCTCGCACCGCCGCTAGGTAACCCAGAGAGGTGAGGAAACAGCGGTGTCGGGCAACAGGTCCTAGGCAGCCATTACTCCACCCCCCGAACAGCGGACAGCCCAGTCCTCGCTGGAGATTAGCGCCCCGCTCCAAGAGCAAGAAACCCGAGGACGGAATTAAAGTGTCGGTCTTGCAACTTTAAAAAGCAAGGAGAAACTGTAAGTCGAAAATAAAACCCGGGGAGAGAAAAGTGCAACTTTTGAGGTTCAGCCGTTACCAGGGGTCGGCAAAACCGCAAAGAAACTGCAGAGCAGAGACAATCATACGGAGCTACCACCAGTGGTGATTTTGTTTCCCTGAAAGACTTTTTAAAGGGAACAACGACTCTCCCTAAAAGGAGATGTTCAAACAGGGAACAGAGGTCACAGTTACTACATTAAAACCCATTTATTGAAGCGAAGACGCCAAAACGCCATCTTTGCCTCAGGACGCTTAGCGGAAAGCGGAAAAGCGGAAGGGAAGTGCCAGCGGCGCCATTTGCAAGAGCAGAACACACAGAACTTATATATTTACAACCTACAAATATAACAAACGGAGGTACCTGCTCTTTGGATATATCTGATCTGGAATTTGGTGGAAGTACTCATCTCCGTCTATCTAACAACGGGAAACGATTAGGCAATAATCTCCTGCGTAGGACTGCTGGAGCACCCGATTTGCCTGTGTGACGCGCTTTGTCTTCAGAGCCAGGCAGCAGCAGAGAGAGAGACATCTAGCGGCCAGAGCGCTTATTGCAATTGGAACTTTTTATTCTGAAGCCTCTCTTCTCTCTTGGTCTTATTTGATTCTTGCGGCCCTGCGTCTGCTCCCCTTCCGATCCCCCACCTCTCTCTTCTTTCTCCCCCCCTTCGTCCTCCCCCTTCCCCTCCCCCTTCCCCTCCCACCACCCCTATATATATCTTTCTTTCCTTCTCCCTCTCCTTTCTATTTGGTTTCTTATAGGTAAAAACATAAAGTCTTTCGATGAGGAACTGCTGTATTCCGAAACTGCCACTTGCGAACTGCCACTTTTGATGAGGAACTGCTGTATTCCAAAACTGCCACTTGTGAACCACAAGTCGACCCTCCTGAAAAACCTCTAAGAACTCACTGTACAGATCGAAGAACATACATTGCATTTTAACACAAACACAAGATCTCCAACTTCTTGAACTTTCTGTAGCTCAATCTTTTGAACTACTAGAAGCTTGAGACTATAAGACTATTATTGACAATACCAGGGCTACAGAACAGCGGAACGAAACAAGACGATCTTCTGGAACTTAAAGACTGTTAAGTGACTGTAAATTGAGCCGAATTCTGTTAAGTTAAAGACTGTCAAAATTGAGGGCTAGGACTGATTAACCATACAGGTAATTGCTTCAGGAGTGTTACAAGTATACTGTCTTTTTAAGGTTGGGACACCCTTCAAATTTAAGAATGTCAAATATTGGAAAAAGACCTGAAGGGGGAACGCCAGGGGACAGGAAGGGATCAAAGCAAGAAGGGGATTTCAGAGCAGAGATATTGAGAATGTTTGCGGAGATAAAAGAGAGCGAAAAAAATGTTGAGCGCAAATTAGAACAAGTAGAACACAGAATTGGGGAAGTGGATAAGAAGTTAGAGGAAACAGTCAGTGAATTGAAAAGTCAAATGAAAGAGGTATTCAGGAGGACACAGACAGTGGAAGAAGGTCTGAAAAAGACAAAAGTAGAATTGAAGGAAGTAAGACGTGAGGAAGAAAGAATTAAAGCCGAGATACTGGGTCTAAACAAAAACCAAGAGGATTTAAAAGATTGGATTGCTATGAATGAATTAAGACAGAGGGAGGCTAATCTTAGGATGAGAGGGATACCTGACGTTCAAGGGGAAAATATAAAAGAGAAAATAACAGTAGAATTAGCCCTCTGGTTGGAATTATCGACAGAAGATGTAGAAAAGGCAATACAAACAGCCTTCAGGTTAAAAGCAAAACTCCCAAAGAATAAAAAATTCATAGGAGACTGCTTAATTATATTCAAGGATAAGGAAATAAAAGATAAGATCCTACACAAGAGCAGAGAGAAAAGGTTAAATATCGGAGGAAATAATATAATAATCTTCAAAGACATTCCAGTTAGGCTTTTAAAACGTAGAGACGCTTACAAAGAATTAGTACAGATACTAAAAAGGAATAACATCGAGTATAAGTGGGAGTTTCCGGAAGGAATCTCTTTCACATATAGGAGCAAAAGACAAAAACTGACAAATCCAGGAGAAACAGACAAATTTTTAAGGAAATACAAAGAGTTGAAACCGCAAAAGGAAGTGGGGGAGGGGGGGCTGGGTTCGGGGGGAGACTTGGGGGGGGGGAGACGGGGGAGGAGGGGGGGGAGGGAGGAGGGTCTGAGGAGGAAGTCTAAAAAGAACCAACAGTTGTTTCCCTCTTCCTCTTTCTTTCTTATTTTTTCTTTTTCTATCCTTTGCTCTCCTTTAATTAAATTACAATGGTGCTAAAGATATTTAGTTGGAATGTTAATGGGATGAATGATAAGGGGAAAAGGAATAGAATCGAACATATCTTGAAGAAGGAAGGATTAGATATTATTTGTCTCCAAGAGACACACATAGCGAGGAAACATAAAAGAACGCTAATCAATCCAAGATTGGGGAATGAGTTTATATCTTCAGATCAGAGTAAAAAGAGAGGAGTGGTTATCTATATAAAGAAACAAATTGAAGCGAAACATCTTTTCAAAGATGAAGAAGGAAGGATAGTAGCAGTACAAATAAATTGGCAGGGAGAAAAGATTATTATAGCCGGAATATATGCGCCCAATACAAACAAGGCAGAATTCTACGGAAGGTTGGAAGAAAAGCTATTTGACTACGCCGATCAAAAAATCATATTATTAGGTGATATGAACGGCGTGGTGTCGCTAGAATTGGACAGACTGAGGGACATAAAAGGCAAAGAAGGGAAGCTACCCAGAACCTTTTTCTCTCTGGTCCAGAACTGTAACTTAGTGGATATTTGGAGGTTCAAATACCCACTAGAAAAGCAATATACCTTCCACTCAGAACCTAACAACTCATCCTCAAGATTAGATCAGATATGGGTCTCGAAGGAGCTAGTCTTAAGATCTCTACGGGTGGAGATCCAGGCCAGAACTATTACAGACCACAACCCAATAAAAATGGAATTGAAAGAGCAGGAAAGCAGACTATTAAGATGGAAATTGAAGGACTACCTGCTGGATGACCAAGAGGTAGCAGAAAAGGCTCAAATCAGATTAAAAGAATACTTTGAAGTCAATTGGGGAAATAATATAAAGCCTAAGGTGGCATGGGACGCAGGAAAAGCGGTAATGCGGGGATTTTTCATCCAACAGAGTGCAATCAAGAACAAAAGAAGGGAAAAAGGGAAAAAAGAAATAATACAACAATTAGTAGAGAATGAGCAGAAATTAATCGAAAATCCAAAAAATAAGAAAATAAAAGAGAATATTAAAGTTTTACAATCCCAATATACAATGCTGATAAATAGAGAGATAGAATGGAAAATCAAAAGACTGAAACAGAGGAATTTTGAATATGCTAACAAAACGGGGAAGATATTAGCTTGGCAATTGAAAAAAAGAAAGGAACAGAACACAATAAATAGGATAGTGGTGGAAGGAGAGGAAATAAACAAACCTAAAGAAATCAGGAAAGCCTTTTTGGCCTTCTATGGAGAACTTTTTAGAAATACAGAAAAGAATAAAACGAAGGAAATAGAGAAGTATTTAATATCCAAGAACATAAATAAGATCCCCGCGACAGACAAAGAGAAATTAAACGCTCCGATTGAGGTGGAGGAAATAAAAGCAATAATAAAAAACTTAAAAAATGGGAAAGCCCCGGGTCCAGACGGGTTCACCAGTAGATACTACAAAGAGATGGAATCGATCCTGTTACATCCTCTACAAGAAGTAATGAACAATATTTTGAAGGAAAGAGAAATACCGGAGACGTGGAAGGAGGCACTGATTACATTAATACCAAAGCAAGATTCAGAATTAGAACAAATTAAAAACTACAGGCCGATCTCCTTATTAAATGTAGACTACAAGATCTTTGCGGGAGTTATGGCAAGAAGATTTAAAGCCACTTTGACAAACAGTATCCATAAAGACCAAGCCGGCTTCCTGCCGGGAAGGCAAATGAAGGACAATCTAAGAAATATTATAAATATTATAGAATATTTAACAGAAAGGTGCGACAAACAAGGTTTACTGCTATTCGTGGACGCTGAAAAAGCGTTCGACAACGTAAGCTGGGAATTTCTATTGAAACAACTGGAATATATGGAAGTAGGTACTGAATTTTCCAATGGCATTAAAGCAATATACACGGAACAAAAAGCAAGATTAATAATAAATAATGTAGAGACGGAAGAAATAACAGTAACTAAGGGAACAAGACAGGGATGCCCACTGTCCCCACTATTATTCATAACGATATTAGAGGTACTATTAAAAAACATCAGAGATAACAAAGAAATCAAAGGCATCAGGGTTGGTAAGCAAGAGTACAAAACCAAAGCTTTTGCAGATGATCTGGTCGTAACATTGGAAGAACCATTAGAGTCAATAAAAAAGGTACTTAGAGAATTTGACCAATTCGGGGAGGTAGCAGGCTTCAAACTAAACAAAAGAAAAACAAAAATAATAGTTAAAAACATGCAGGCAGCCGGAATTGAGGAATTACAGAGAGAAACAGGAATAGAGGTAACAAAGAAGGTGAAATACTTAGGGATATGGGTAACGCCAAAAAATATAGATCTTTTTAAAAATAACTACGAAACAGTATGGAAAGGAGTCAAGAAAGACATAGAAACGTGGGGTAGGTTAAGACTGTCATTTTGGGGCAGAATAGCTACAATCAAAATGTCGGTATTCCCAAGAGTTCTGTTTCTCTTCCAAAACATTCCGATTATTAAAGGTAATAAGATATTCAAAATCTGGCACAGAGACATCTCCAGATTCATATGGCAGGGGAAGAAGCCGAGAGTAAAGTTCAAAATTTTAACAGATACGAAAGAAAGGGGAGGCTTCGCCCTCCCTGATCTCAAGATATATTACGAGGCATCTTGTCTATGCTGGATAAAGACATGGATAAAACTAGAAGATGGGGAAGTGCTAGACTTAGAAGGCCATGACAATAGATATGGGTGGCACGCTTACCTATGGCACGAGCGGAAGAAGAGCCACAAAGGATTTGGGAATCATATATTTAGGGGCCCCCTGTTGGAGGTCTGGGAAAGATACAAGGAGTTGTTAGAACCCAGAACACCCCAATGGCTATCTCCATTAGAGGTAATGGCCATCAAAAAGGTTAACATGGGTACTAATTGGGTAACGTATGAACAACTGCTTACGAAGGAGGAAGGAAAATGGAAAATGAGGCCCTACGACCAGGTTAAATCTCAAGTACACGATTGGCTACACTATCACCAAATAAATGATATGTTCAGGAAAGACGCAAAAGAGAAAGGCTACGCCGATAAAAGTTCTAGGTTTCAAACTGAGATTTTAGGGAGCAATACAAAAATATTATCAAAAATGTATAAGTATCTATTGGATTGGAACTTAGCTGACGAAGAGGATAAGGCGGTAATGATCCATTGGGCCAAAGACCTTGGCCGTAACATCTATTTTGAAGAGTGGGAAAAACTCTGGAAACAACACCTAAAATTTACGGCCTGTGTGTTACTCAAGGAGAACTTAATGAAAATGTTTTATCGCTGGTATCTGACCCCGGTTAAGTTAGCCAAAATGTATGGATCCTGCAATAAATGCTGGAAATGTAAGGTAAGGGAGGGTACCTTCTACCACCTGTGGTGGGAATGCCCAAAGGTTACAGAATTTTGGGAAAGTATACATGATGAGATGAAAAAAATGCTAAGATATACCTTTAAGAAAAGACCAGAGGCGTTCTTGCTAGGTATGGTAGGAAAGGAAATTAAGAAGAAAGATTACAAATTGTTTCAATATGCAACAACAGCAGCAAGGGTCCTAATAGCAAAAAATTGGAAGCAGGAGAGTATTCCAACAATGGAGGAATGGAGAAGTAAATTATTAGAATATGTGGAGATGGACAGGATGACATGTAAAATCAGATATACAAAAGATCAGAGGTTTGTTGAAAATTGGGAAAGTTTTACGAAATATCTGGAAAGCTTAATCGATGAACAGACAACACTAGTAGGCTTCTTAGGAGCTCTGTAAGAGGTAAAGGGTAAAGCTAAAAGAAAATGGATAGATGAGAATGACTTATGGCTTTACAAACTTGGAAATGCGGATTTGTTGATTCAATGTTACTTTGGACGATTCGTGGAACGACTGAAGGAAGTCAACTTATTTTCTTTAAGTAAATGGATATGAGTTTGGATAAAGTTTGTTATGTATTGTAACTTTTGAAAAACCAATAAAAATTATGCATAAAAAAAAAAAGAGAAACCGCAAGAAACTTTAGAAAAGTTTCAGGAGTTTTGTGACAAGGTTAAAAATATGCATGATGCTAACATTGATTGTCTTTTCACAGATGACAAGCAAATTTTTCTGTTACAGAAGTTTCAGAAGTTCCTGGATGGAAAAGGGATAGACCACAAAGTTGCTGTTTCGACCGAAGCGTGGAACAGGGGGGTCTGTGTGAGGGTGAACAAAGAATTGTAAAAGGGGATGCATGCGCAATTGCTGAGTTCACATTTGCCACATGAATATTGGGCGGAGTCTCTTCATGTGTGGTTGAGAAAAGTCTCAACAGAGTTGGGATGTTCTCCTTTTGAGAAGCTGTTCAATAGAAAACCTTCTGTTGCCTATTTTAAGGTTTTCGGGTCTCATGTGAGAACAGAAGCTCCAGGTGGAGTAAAGAATGGCAGAGGCATTTTTGTGGGTTATGAAAAGGGTCTCTACAGAGTAATTTTGTCTGAATCTGATCAGGTGATTCTCACAAAGTTTCTAGAGAGTGCTCCAGAGCAAAAGCGGGTTGTAGAACACACATTTCCCACAGGAAACGATTCAGATGATGATTATGATGATTTTTCTGATGTCACAGATTACAGTGGTACTGATGATGACACTGATAGCTCAGAGAGTTCAGTTGTAACAGTCATCGAGAGAAAATCTCACACAATGGATAGACCTTCACAGGTGAAGGAAGAACCACTGATTGCTACTGGTTCTCAACAAAGTCCAGAGGTTGAACCAGTGAGCACAGAGGATCAGAACCTCATACGCAGGTCTGAGAGAGTCACAAAGGGTGTAGCACCAAAGAGGTACTCAAAAGAGTTTGCTAACTTGGCTGTTGCGTGTGTTGCTATTGTTAACAACTCAAAGCAGGTTAAAGCAGTGTCTAAGTCAGAGACAAAGACACAACAGAGAGTAGCAAGCCAAGGTAATGCAGAAGCACTCATTCCTTGGAAGCCAGACAACCAGAGAGGTACACTAGTGAAAACAGTGGTGGGGAGTTCCAAGGGTGGAACTGAAACAACAGGGGACTGTTATATGTATAACAACTGTTTGTTCTCTTCTCTGGATCATGTTTTGCCTATTGGTGCTTTTAGGGGAGGATGTCAGGAAAAAGCACCAAGGCAAAAGCCAGCTCCAGATGGCTGGAATGCAAAACAGGATGTTGTGTTTTGCAGATGTACTGTTGGAGAAAAGGTGGAGCCTATTCTCTGTACTGAGCACCGGATGTTAGCTCAGAGTGTCATGTGACCTGTGCTGGAAGTGCAGGGGAAGAGTTGTGACTCTTCTGATGGAGTCTGAAGGGAGCAGTCGCATTTCTATGTACTGCTGAGTGACAGGAATAAAATATGTAAAAAGGACTCCTGTCTGTCTCATTTCCCCTCCCTGGGGGAATGCAGGGAGGGAGAGAGAAGAAGAGGAAAGCAGAGGGTGTGTTCTTTCTCACGTCTAATGAGAAGAATCGCCGGGTTTGTTTACCTAGCCTGCCGGGGGTCGCAGACGGATGGTAAACACAGTATCTCGCTCAATTGCCTCGGGGGAGGCCAGGTACCTCTGACTGTGAGCCAAGATACTAACAGCCACATGATCTGGAAAGCTCCCTGTGGACAAACACTGGCTACCTTGGCCTGAAGGGAGATGAGCACTGCAACCCCATAGATGCCTTTGACTGGACTTAACCGTTCAGGGGTCCTTTACCTTTACGTTACGCCACATGGGTGTGGGGCCCAGAATTTCTGTGCCTCCAATCCTGACTTCAATGCATTGATGTCAACCAGAGAAACCGTTTAAATTATGCACCTCTGTAAATGACCAACCCTTTCTCCTCTTAATTTGATAAAACACGTCTGTTCGGGGCAAGGAACACAGCTAAGCATTGCATGCAGAAGTTAGGGTTAGTAGACACCGCCTGTCTGAAACCCTGATGTGCTTCTGCCAATCAGTGTAGATCATATTGAGCTACATGGACCATTGGATTGATTCGGTATAAGGCAGCTTCCTCAGCTGCTAAGTTCAGCAAACTGGGATACAGCCCTTGAGGCCATCTGCCTCACTTTGGGATCGCTTGATCTGGAATTGGCTTAATTATCAGTGAACATTCAGAAAAAGCATACGTTCCCTGGGAATTCACTCCCAGCTTGTAATGTTGACATATGTGTGTGGATGGTGCTGCATGCATGAGCCTATTGCATTGCCCCCTGGGGAATTCTCATTCCCAGGACTTGCCAAAGCTGAAAAGCTGCTTGGAAATTCAACTCCCCACCAAGAAGTGGGGGAGAAATCTGTTTTGGTTCATCTTTGACTGCGAGCCTAGCTGATTTGAACTTCCCAAAACAACATTCAAGCTGAAATTCACACTTCTCTGAATTTTGTGATGTAGTTCTTCAGCCAAATGATGTGTGCAGACATGTACACGGGGGAGGGAGAGATGTGCGTGAAAATGCATTTGTTCCTGAAAATAGCATGCACAATGTGTTCTGTCAGGCTAGGGGTGGAGAACCTCAGGCCTGGTGGCCAAATGTGGCTCTCTAGGTCTCCCTGTCTGGCTTACCAGCTCTGGTTTGCCCTCACCTTGCAGCACCCTGTCTATTAATGTGGGGCAGACTCCTTTGCTGTGCTCTTTTAGGCACCTGCTAAAAACGTTTTTGCTCAGGCAAGCCTATTCAGCTATGCAGAAAATTGGGCATGCATTTTAATCTGGTTATTGGCTCATCATTATTTTTTGGAATGCTTTAGGTAAAGGTAAAGAGACCCCTGACCATTAGGTCCAGTCACGGACGACTCTGAGGTTGTGGCGCTCATCTCACTTTATTGGCCAATGGAGCCAGCGTACAGCCTCCAGGTCACGTGGCCAGCATGACTAAGCCACTTCTGGTGAACCAGAAGCGCAAGGAAACGCCATTTACCTTCCCGCCGGAGCGGTACCTATTTATTTAATTGCATTTTGAGGTGCTTTTGAGCTGCTAGGTTGGCAGGAGCAAGGACCGAGCAATGGGAGCTCACCCTGTCACGGGGATTCGAACTGCCGACCTTCTGACAATCCTATTCTTTTTGTTGTTGTAAAGTGCTTTGAGGTTTCGTTACAATCCAGTGGTATATCAATCATGTTAGTTAGTTAGTTAGTTAGTTAGTTTTAGTTAGTTAAATACAGTGGTACCTTGGGTTACCGGTGCTTCAGGTTACAGACGCTTCAGGTTACAGACTCTGCTAACCCAGAAATAGTACCTTGGGTTAAGAACTTTGCTTCAGGATGAGAACAGAAATCGCGCGGCGGCGGCATGGTGGCAGTGGGAGGCCCCATTAGCTAAAGTGGTACCTCAGGTTAAGAACAGTTTCAGGTTAAGAACGGACCTCCGGAACGAATTAAGTTCTTAACCCGAGGTACCACTGTAAATCCATCCATCCATCCATCCATCCATCCATCCATCCATCCATCCATTGAAAGCATCTCTGTGCAGGGCCGAGAGCGTCCTTCACCTGGAATCCTGGAGAGCCACTGCTATTCAGTGGAGATAATATTAGTGCTAGATGGATCAAGGAAGGAGAGCTTCCATCCTCTTTTCCCCTTGGGCAAGCAGATGGTGGTGGCAGAGGTGGGCACTCACAAAAGTCTCAAACTTTGGGAGGGGAGAGAATTGATCCTGACAGGGAATATGTTCATCCCACAAAAGGCTGCTTTGTTTAGGTTATCTGGCCATGAAGCTCAAAGCAACGGACAAGAGCCTCACGCAGAGGAAGGCGCTAACATTAGCACAGTCTTCCCCATGAATGTGCTTATTAAGCACCTGGCTTTGGGCAGCTGGCCTGCCAAATCCCGAGTTAGCACCTGACACGCAGAACCCAATTTTCCATTCTCACTCTTCTTAATGGCCGGGCTGGCTCCATTCATTCTGAAGTTCCTCCAAGCCTGAAAGGAGATTGATAATTCAATGTGTTTTCCAATTTATTGCAGCAAGTAAGTAAATGCAACTCTGTGTCTTCTCTAGATTGGATTCAATTGTACAAAATATAATGCTTAGAAGCCTCCTAATAGACATCTGCCAGGAAATGGTCATTTGGTATCTGTCTGATGAGCTCTTTCCTGGGAATGGAATTCTCACTTTGGCAGGCTTCCGACCCCCCCCCCCAAACAATCTTTCTTGTTAGTCGCTTCAATCTTTTTCTTTTCCACTCCACACAAAACAAGAATGATTCTCTGCTTTGAAGAACATAAAGTATATTAAGCCAAGGGGGGGAGGAGGAGGCTTAAAACACAATTATTTATTTGGGATCTATTAAGGAGGTTGCTGCTATGAAGACTTTTTGGGGTCTGCAGGTGAGCACCTCTTTTAATTTTGGACTGATGAATGCATTTTCCAATGGGAGAAATGAGTGATGAATTTTGGGGTGGTAGCTGGATCTGTGTTTTCACTGCCCAGATCAGAGCTTTCCAAACTGTGTGCTGTGAAAATTTGTGTATCGAATGTAGTGTGCCGGTGTGTCGCGTGAACCCTCCCCGTTCTCCTCCCGGGGCTTGTAAGGGGTTAATTTAACCTCTGGTTTCCTAGTAAAACTGAATTAGGTAAAGGTAAAGGGACCCCTGACCATTAGGTCCAGTCACGGACGACTCTGAGGTTGTGGCGCTCATCTCACTTTATTGGCCAATGGAGCCGGCGTACAGCTTCCAGGTCATGTGACCAGCATGACTAAGCCACTTCTGGCGAACCCGAGCAACGCACGGAAACGCCATTTACCTTCCCGACGGAGTGGTACCTATTTATCTACTTGCACTTGACGTGCTTTCGAACTGCTAGGTTGGCAGGAGCAGGGACCGAGCAACGGGAGCTCACCCCGTTGTGGGGATTCGAACTGCCCACCTTCTGATCAGCAACTCCTAGGCTCTGTGGTTTAACCCACAGCGCCACCCGCGTCCCAAAAACTGAATTATTGCATCGCAAAACGATGCATGTCCAAAAAGGGTGTAACCAACATGAAAAGTTTGGAAAGCTCTGGTCTAGCTTGAGAGTCCGGGTTGCCATATTTCTTGTGTTTCAAAGTTGCTCAGTAGTACTACCTATAAGAGAATGAGATGGTAAAGCACCAGTGTGGTGTAGTGGTTAGAGTGCTGGGCTGGGACGTGGGAGTCCAGGGTTCAAACCCCTACTCAGCCATGAAGCTCACTGGATGACCTGGGGCCAGTCACCACCTCTCAGTCTAACCTACCCCAGAGGGTTGTTGTGGGAATTAAAATGAAGAAGCATGTATGTCACTTGGAGCGCCTGGAGAAATAGGTGTGATATAGATACAGTCTATCAAATGAAAGGGATGCGGGTGGCGCAGTTGGTTAAACCACAAAGCCTAGGGCTTGCCGATCAGAAGGTTGGTGGTTCAAATCCCTGCAATGGGGTGAGATCCCATTGCTCGGTCTCTGCTCCTGCCAACTTAGCAGTTCAAAGTGCAAGTAGATAAATAGGTACCGCTCTGGCGGGAAGGTAAACGGCGTTTCCTTTTTTAAAAAAATTTAATATTTATTAGTTTTCCAACAAATTAAACACAACACTACAAAATCCAGAAAAGACAACAATACAATACAATACAAAAAAACTACAAAACACTAACACATACAACTAACACATACAACTAACAAACGGCATTTCCGTGCGCTGCTCTGGTTTACCAGAAGTGGCTTAGTCATGCTAGCCACATGACCCAGAAGCTGTACAGCCAATAAAGCGAGATGAGCGCCGCAACCCCAGAGTTGGCCACGACTGGACCTAATGGTCAGGGACCCCTTTACCTTTATCAAATGAAAACAAATAGATACAGCCCTACCTCAATGAGAAACTGTGATGGAGTGGTCCTACAGTGGTACCTCGGGTTAAGTACTTAACTTGAAACTGTTCATAAACAGAAGACCACTTTAGCTAATGGGGCCTCCTGCTACTGCCACGCTGTCGGAGCAAGATTTCTGTTCTCATCCTGAAGCAAAGTTCTTAACCTGAAGCACTATTTCTAGGTTAGCGGAGTCTGTAACCTGAAGCGTCTGTAACCCGAGGTACCACTGTATTGCTGTTTGTAAATAGGTGGGTGAATAAGCTGCACACAGCATAGGATATATGGTTTATTTACATATATATACAACCTGAGCATAGGATGGAGATGCTCACAGTATTAACATTTCAACAACTCTGGGCTCCTCATCAGGTTCCCAAAGAGATCCTCAAGCCCAAGCCTTTTTTCCCAGCCAGAACTCACTGGAACTCAGGTCCGGCACCCCTCAGATGAATCATAGAATAGAATCATAGAATCATAGAGTTGGAAGAGACCACAAGGGCCATTGAGTCCAACCCCCTGCCAAGCAGGAAACACCATCAGAGCACTCCTGACATACGGTTGTCAAGCCTCTGCTTAAAGACCTCCAAAGCAGGAGACTCCACCACACTCCTTGGCAGCAAATTCCACTGACGAACAGCTCTTACTGTCAGGAAGTTCTTCCTAATGTTTAGGTGGAATCTTCTTTCTTGTAGTTTGGATCCATTGCTCCGTGTCTGCTTCTCTGGAGCAGCAGAAAACAACCTTTCTCCCTCCTCTATGTGACATCCTTTCATATATTTGAACATGGCTATCATATCACCCCTTAACCTCCTCTTCTCCAGGCTAAACATGCCCAGCTCCCTTAGCCGTTCCTCATAAGGCATCGTTTCCAGGCCTTTGACCATTTTGGTTGCCCTCCTCTGGACACGTTCCAGTTTGTCAGTGTCCTTCTTGAACTGTGGTGCCCAGAACTGGACACAGTACTCCAGGTGAGGTCTGACCAGAGCAGAATACAGTGGCACTATTACTTCCCTTGATCTAGACGCTATACTCCTATTGATGAGCCCCATTGCCATTCTAAGAGAACGAGGGAGGTGTTCATGGTGAGTTCCAGCACCTCTTTTTCTAGAAAAAGAGCACTCCCAAATCATAATGTTTGGTCCAGCGCAGAGCAAGACAAGCCTCTTTGACTCCAGCTGCCAGGGCCAGCCAAAAACTCTGTTACACACAGCTCCCTTTGACTATTGTTTTCCATCCTGGGATAATGTGGCATCCAGCCAGGTGAGGTGGGGAAAAGCCCATCCCTTTGTCTCCATGGCAACAGAGCCATCTCTTTGGGCATGTAAATAGTAGTGCTTCACTGGCCAGCTAAAGCCATTATCTTACAAAGAGACTGTTCTGACTGGCTCAGTGGCCTCTTCTACTGGATTATAAGCTTCCTTGATCCAGGATCCCAAGCCTGGAAGGGACCCACAGCTGTCACCCAGTCTGATCCCCCAAACGTATAACATTATGCTTACTTTTGTAAAGCAGGAGTTTACTCTATAATAACAGGTTGACAGGGACGCGGGTAGCGCTGTGGGTTAAACCACTGTGCTTTTTGGGCTTGCTGATCAAAAGGTCAGCGGTTCCAATCCCCGCAACGGGGTGAGCTCCCATTGTTCGGTCCCACCTCCCAACCTAGCAGTTCGAAAGCACGCCCCCAAAGTGCAAGTAGATAAATAGGCCGGAAGGTAAACGGCGTTTCCATGTGCTGCTCTGGTTTTGCCAGAAGTGGCTTAGTCATGCTGGCCACATGTCTGGGGAAGCAGACAAACGGTGGCTCCCTTGGCCTGTGAAGCGAGATGAGCACCACAACCCCAGAGACAGAACTTAATTGTCAGGGGTCTCTTTACCTTTACCTTTACCAGGTTACTGGGGATTAGTTGAATTTTTGGCATGGATGAGAAGAGAGGAGTGCATGAGAGTGGGTCTTGGATGGGGAGAATTGTTCAGGATATATTTGGGAGAGGTTACTACATCATGCCTTGTGGGGTTGTGGATGCAGCTTCTATCTCAATTTTTTCGTTTAGTTACTAAACTAAAGTGAAGTTTATTTTTGTATTTTATTTTTATGCACCAATTTTTTAAGTTTAAGAGAATATTTTGCTTCCCTGTTAATAGTGCTGCATTAAATCTGTATTTTATATTTCAATCTAGACTGTAATGGATTTGTGTATGTGTGAGTGGATATTTTGATGCTTTAATCTAGGTTATGAACTAATTTGATTACACACACACACACACACACACACACACACACACACACACGTGTGATATAGAAACAGTTTAAATAACAAACAAACAAACAATACAGAAGCCAAAATCCAAAAAAGGCCATTACTTCAAATGCTGTTTTTCCTTCCTCACAGAAGTTTATTACGTCAAATTCCCTTTCTTCCATCCTCTGCTTTTTTCATTGCAGATGCTAGTCTTCCATGTGACTGGTTACTGCAAAATAAAATAAATCATTTTTATTATATTAAATTAAAAATCACATTCTATTTTTACTCCCTTGTGTGCAGTAGCTATTGATTTGTATCCTGCAAGGGTGAGTTTGTTGAAAGAGTCAGAAAATCAAGCAGTTTATTAAAATGGCATTTAACTCCGATTGCCTATCAAACTGAAGAATGAACCCAGCTCCTGCCAAGAGAAACTTATTTTATTTTAATGCATCAACTTGTAATTACCGTGTCCCCAAAGGCCTAACCTAACACGTTATCTTAAACACTGAGCGTCTTTAAGTCAAAGTGTTTATATGCCTCACCCTTTATTCAGAAAGGCACCCATATTGGCTTACCAAAAAAAACAGTTTTTAAAAATAAATTCTTTAAAATTCTTTTCATAATAAGTAACATTATTAGAAAGAAATCCCTGCCCTTAGGCTTACAATCTGAAAAAAAAGACATGGCACAAGAAGAATCAGGAAGAACCGGGGAGATGAAAAAGGAAGTTCAGGCACCTGTTATTTGTCTTATAACACAACTGCTTATTTATTTCTGGCTGTCTAGGACAGCAGTGCCCTCCATCCCACTTAGGTGACAATGTCTGGGCCAAGAGGGAAGATCTCTCCCACCATACAAGCTTTCATGGGCTGATTGCATACAGTTGGAAGTCTTGCAGAAAGGAGCTTGATGGAGCTGCTGGGCTCATTCACCACTGTCTGATGCTGGCCCACCAATGTCGCAAGGTGAACACCCACCTCCGGTGGTGGAAATTGAAAAAGTGAAATACTTTATTGTCACTTGTACAACTTGTTTAGGGAAGCTTTTAATGTTTGATGTATTACGGTATTTTAATATTTTGTTGGAAGCTGCCCAGAGTGGCTGGGGAAGCCCAGCCAGATGGGCAGGGTATATATAATAAATTCTTCTTCCTCTTCTTCTTCTTCTTCTTCTTCTTCTTCTTCTTCTTCTTCTTCTTCTTCTTCTTCTTCTTCTTCTTTCCAGTAAGATTACACAAGCACCCCCCCCACTCAGCTCTCTTAGTCTTAATTCCCCTCGTTTACTGACGCACTCCCACCAAACCCGAAAGTCAGTTGCCCTGTTGTTATCTTTTCATTCAGCAGCAGGATAGAAGCTGTTCTTTGCCCTGTTGGTGCGACTAATCATGCTTCTATATCTTCTGCCAGAGGGCAAGAGATCAAGAAAGTACCAGCCAGGGTGTGAATCATCCCTGAGAATTTTCCTCACTCTCCTGAGGCAACGTTCTTCCGATATTTCATCCAGCGGATTCCCGGGGCAGCCCATAATATCTTGTGCTGTATTCACCACTCTCTGTAGGCACTTCCTATCAGATGATGTCAAACCAGCGTACCACACCGTGATGCAGTATGAAAGGACACTTTCTATTGTGGACTGGTAGAAGGAGATCATCAAATGTTGATGATCTGGAAGCACAAGAGGCAGTCCTCCGCCAGCCCCACCAATTCTGCCCCCTTGCAGAATGAGTTCAGCTAGAGTGGAGAACATCCCAGCATATGGTAGAAGGGAGAAAATGCGGTAGCAAAATCCAATTTCGCCTCAGGTGGGGTTGAGGCATCTGATGAAGACCTGAATTTTTAAAATGAGCTTAATATATATATATTTGTAAATGTTTGTATCTCTCATTCTCTCATGCCAGGCATAAAGCAGCTGCCTGGGTGCTGGCAGCTGTTTATCTTCCTGTTCAAGGGCCCCACTGATTTATTGCAGGAGACGAGTATTTCAGGGTTGTAAAAGGAAATTACAGGCTAGGAGCAAAAGGTCACACTGACCATACAAATTACAGAATACAATCAAGCTGCAAAAACACAATTAAGAGTTGGTAAATAGTAAGAATTATTGTGCCTCCCATTAGAGAGCCACATCTTCATAAGGTTAAAAGGGCAAATAGAAACAGCAGCTGGACTAGGAAAGAGGCTGCTCTCTGAAGCTGCTTTGAAGCTTCAGAGAACTAAGTTCTCTAAGTTCTTTAAGTTCCTTTTCTTCTAAAAATCTATATATGTTATGTATGAAATATATTGGCTTAAATGTAATTATGCAAAGGATTTAGAAAGTAAGAAATGTTAGATTCTTATGTTAGATTCTTATTTCATAGATGGTGTGTGAGAAGGTGAACCCAAGATCTCTGACCTCTGATTAAGATCTGCTTTAGCCATCTGTTCTGGAGTGAATAGGGCAATAGGGCAATAGGGCAAAGATAATCTGTTAATTAAGGTGCCTGGTCGAGGTAAATGTAAGATATATGGCTACTTGTCTGCCATTTATAGATAGAAGGAAATATAGTTCTTTGTCTCCCATAAAAGGTAATAGAAAATGGGTGTATCTTTTATGATTGGTTCTAGCAAACAGCCAACAGGAATTTCAACCAGGCTGATTGGACAGAGACAGCCAAAGGAGGAGCAAGGGGGCTGGGCTGAGGGAATATAAGTGCTGGCCATCAGGGCTGGAGTGGGTAGAGCTTTGGTATCCATATACCACTGTGTCTCTCATTTATTTGTCTGACAAATAAATTATTATTTTAATTTCTCTATTGCTACGTTGAATATTTCATTCCAGCTAAGCGTTAACCACAAGCAGGGTGCTACAGGGTGACGGGGTGGGTCACCTCTGCCACTGGCAGTTCTAGTTGTCTTGGCAAAGAGCAAATCTGCCCCCATCGAATCCATTCCCTGTTGCCCAAGTGCCAGGAGGGGAGGGAGGTCTGAAGAGGGGAGCAAGGCCATTGGTCCATTTGCAACTTGAAATGCATTGGGGGCAGGGGCGGGGAATGACCTTGTTGTGTTTTAAGCCACTAACGTGTACACAGCCTTAGATATCCAGCTGTCTTTCAAAATCTCGAAATGTTCTGATACAGATTTAAAAAGAAAAGCCTTAAAAATACATATTTTGGGAGATATTTTTTTTAAAAAAACAGATTTTAAATTTATATGTGAGTACATGTTTTCATGCAGTACCCCTTCCCCTAAAACCCACCCCCTACAGATTAATCTGGAAGTGGACTGGAACATATTTATGGGCGAACACATGCAAAATTGACTTGAACGGGAAACAAGACTGATTCCTGCCCTGCCCCAAATCTGTACATGGGATGTTTGAACATCTAGATGTAAAGAAAAAAAAGGGAAAGGGGAAAAGTGGGGGGGTATTCTAAGGAATTTTGTCTCACATATAGGCCAAATTTCAGCATCCTGGCTGAAAATGTGGATGTACTTATGCACTTAGAATCTTCCATTTGGCAGTAAAATATACACCATGCCCTCCAACATTTCTCCAATGATAATAGGGACGTCCTGTTCCATAAGGATAATTTTACCATTTATACCCCACACATCTTACTAGGTTGCTCCAGCCTTTCTGGGCAGCTTCCAACATCTATAAAAAGACAATAAAACATTAAACATTAAAAAACACACACTTCCCTACAAAGGATTGCCTTCAGGCGGTTCGGGAGTCGGGTAATTCCATACTCTCCAGTATTTCTCCATTGAAAATAGGGACATCCCAAGGAAACCTGGGACGTTCCAGGATCAAATGAGAATCTGGGACAGCTTCTCTAAATCAGGGATGTCCCTGGAAAATAGGGACACTTGGAGGGCCTGTATATATATGTAGCTCAGCTATCTAAGTCAAGTGGAAGTACCCTAACCATTTTAACAGTCCCCTGCAAAATGAGTCAGATTGTATACAACCTGTCTGTGTATCTCTCCATCCTTCCATCTATTATTATGCCTACGTCTTGATTGCTATTTGCATGCCTGATCACAATGAATAAAGGCTATAAGAGAAAGTCAGACTTCTCCTTCCCTGAATTATTTGTCTAACCCTAGGGCTAGGGAGTGGGGTCAACACCTGCCACCCGAGAAGTTTTCCAGTCAACACAGATTTGTGAGCCTTTATGAATTCTTGTCAGGTGAGCGTTCCAAATAGGAGTTGTTGCATGTCAGCAGCCTGGAGATTTGGATCACTCGCACGCACAGACTTAGATTTATGTCGCATGCACGATGGGATTTATTTAGTTCCTGCCCATTAGGAATTTATGATGCATGCATGGTGGGAGTTAAAACGTTTTGCTTACTTTGCCCATCCACACCAGCTCGGCAAGACCTGACATAAGTTGAAAGATGACAGTCCGTGCAGAAACTCTGTTTTAAATGCACACACATATAAAACTGATGGATGGGAACAAGATGGACTTGCCTTGTGTGTGTGCGTGCACACTGCATATTAGGTGCTCGCTGTGTATTGTGGGCGAACTCTGCGCAGTGATACCTATGCTGAGGATGGATGAGGAGGAAACAGGTGGCTTTCTCCCCCTCTCTTCCACATTCATCAGATTCATGGCTGTTTGAAAGTTCTCTGGCACTAAACAAGTGGTATCATGGAGAAGCCATCATTTGTTGCAATCAGCAGGCTGTGTTTAGAATTCTTATAAACTTTACAACACACTTGGTATGAAATGTGATGTTTACCTTGCTGCGGTATATTGCACAACCGTTTGAAGATATTTTACAGCTCTGCGGTCTTGAGATTTTCAATCTGCCTTTTTAGTGCAGATCTGCATAGTAAGGAAAACATGACAGGCACATGGGCAAAACATGGGTGCAACCCTTGAGAAGGTGCATGTCAATAAAGGGATATGACTTTCACCTTTGTGGAATAGGCTCTTGTCCAGCCAGGCAAAAGATAGGAGTTTCTACACATACCTCTCTCCATCCAGGCGAGCGAGAAACCTTATTCAAGGACACATTCTGCACAGGCAAAAGAACTGCAGTAGGGTGTGAGGGAAGGCTAGTGACCTCAAAAGAAGGGAGCACAGCCTGGGGAGAGTCCCAAGGGGTCTGCAGGTCCATATTTGGCCTCTGGGCTTGAGGTTTCTCACACCTGACTTACGCATGTAAAAGATGGTGATGGGGTCATGTACCATTAATTGGGACACGGGTGGCGCTGTGGATTAAACCACAGAGCCTAGGACTTGCCGATCAGAAGGTCGGCGGTTTGAGTCCCCGCAACGGGGTGAGCTCCCGTTGCTCGGTCCCTGCTCCTGCCAACCTAGCAGTTTGAAAGCACGTCAAAATGCAAGTAGATAAATAGGTACCACTCCGGTGGGAAGGTAAACGGCATTTCCGTGCACTGCTCTTGTTCACCAGAAGTGGCTTGGTCATGCTGGCCACATGACCCGGAAGCTGTACACCGGCTCCCTCGGCCAATAAAGCAAGATGAGCACCGCAACCCCAGAGTCGGCCACGACTGGACCTAATGGTCAGGGGTCCCTTTACCTTTAATTTAAAATAGTGTGCATGGAAAGCTAGTCCACCAAGAAGAGTTAGAGTCTTCTCCCTTACATGCTAAGTTTCTATGAGTAAGGAGTCTTTATACGAGGGATCATTTAAACATGGAATACCACACATTTTTCCAAATGTGAAGATAATACCTTAGTTGAATACTTTGCTGATACTGGGCAAGAGGGATGTGTGCTCATCTGGAAGTGATGATGTAGAAGAACTGCTGAAATACTCACTGGAGCTTAATGTGCTGGGCCCGGGGGTAACCCGTGCAACACAGTCCACAACCAGTCCAGAATCTGAAGGTTCTGCTAGGAGTCAGTGCAACAGGGCCAAGGCAGGAAACCAGGCAAAGACAGGTACAAGATCTGGCATACAGCAATGTTGCTCCCGCAACCTGGGGCAGGGCCTGACAGCCTTTTATCTTTGTCGGGGTAACAGCCGGTCCTGATCCCCCGGCGACTCACCTCCCTGTTTCGCCTGAAGATGAGCACTCCTCCTGTGAGTACTCAGGTCTCTCCTTCTCTCCGACCTTAGTCTCTGCAGCTCAGGAGATGTCGGTGGGTTACTAGACCCAGGGGCCACCTCAGCCTCCCCTGACCAAACCCTGGAGCAGCTGTAAGCGATGGCCCAGCAGAGGGCAACAAGGTAATCCCCGCATCTGGAGCCAGGGCAGGCTCCGGCCCCTGACTTGGCCCAGCTGGTGTTTGTTGCAGGGGAACAGACTGGGACTCTTCAGGATCAGGCCCCAGACTTGGTTCAGGTGATGCCAGAGGCAAAGGATCTGGTGCAGACTGAGTCTCCTCTGGTTCTGAATCCGAGCCCGAGTCCCAGGCCATCACACTTAATTTGATCTCTTCAGTATTTATGTGGGGCTGCCGTACGTCTGGGTTTTCTTGAACACATCTGGGAATTGGACTGCAAAATGGCATCAGGGCAGATTTTTTCTGAATTGGCCAAATGTCCAACTCCCCCCCCCCCCGAACCATGTCAGTATCTAAGGAATATGGGTGAGGAGAGTACTGTTGGACTTGGCTTGTGTGCTTCCCATAGTCATTTGGTTGGTCACTGTGAGAAAAGAATACAGGGCTTGATGGATCTTTGGCCATCAGAGCTCTTCTTATTTTCCTCTGCTCTCATTTGGTCCAGTTCCAAATGCACTGTGCTGATAACCATGACACCAGCCTGCCTTGGCCAAGGATCTAATTATTTAATATCTTGTTCCCAAGGGTCAACTGCCCTGGTGACACCTTAGAAAGAGGACTTTTTGTGTCAGGATCCTCTTCTGACTTCGCTGCTATTACATTCCAGAGGAAGTGGAACTTTAAATCTAATTCTATGATCTGTGACGGGGAAGTGTTTTTCAGTCAAAACCAAGGGAATGAGATCGCTGCCTCTGGAAATCCAGACTTCCGAAGCTTTGCTCTAAGTTTTCTTAATGGGTTTTGTAGCCCGAGATAGCAGGCATTCAGCAGGATGACAACTCGGCTTTTGAAACTCATTGAACACACCTAATGGAAAGGGAGACCAAGTGAAGTAATCGTTAAACTGTAAAGCTAATGCAGCCCGTACCCTTGAGGTAAGTTTCATCAACTGAACTGAGACTGTGGAACAGTTGCAGACATAGAAAGCAGGTCATCTAATCATGAAAACCGTAGATCACTCTTGACTGACAGAAGACTAGAACAGTCCAGAGCTTTCTTTTCCCCAAAAAAGGTTTGAGTAGCAAGAAGGAATGCTTCATGTCCCCCCCCCCCTTACAATGATCTTCCATTTCTTTTTAACAAAGTCGTTGTAAATAACGGGAAGTGATTTCCAGGAATTTTTACCTGTAAATTGATTGGAGAGCATCCCTGCTTGAAAATCAGGAGAGCGGCTGCCAGACTTTGTAAACAACACAGCGATAGATGGAACGGTAATCTTATTTGATACAGGACAGCTTCCTATGTTTTTCTCAGGCAGAAGTCTCCTTGAACTCCATGGGGCCATATCTGAATAAAATATTGGGGGAGGGGCCCAGGTAATCCCTGCCCAACATAATCGACCACAAGACGCAGCACACACACACACCATTTGAATGCCCAACAACTTTGGAGGGGCCCAGCCCTCTCAAATATTTTATGGGGGCAGGACGAAGAGACCTCGGCTCCTAGGAGTTGGCTCCTATGCATGGGGCTTACGTGGAGGTGAGTGGATAAAGGATTGCAGCCCAACAGAGCAAAATCTTCAAAAAAAAGCATAGGTCTACTTAAAAGTAAGGACCAATGGGGCTTTCCCCTGGTGACGTGGTAGCCTAAGTTTCTTACTTAACCCTGAGTCTACATTAAAAAGATTTCATTTTAATTCAAGTACAAGGAAGCTCACTGCATCATGCTGAATAATTAGTTGGGGGATTAACTGCGAAATTGGGGAAATAATTAATTGGGAAATTAAATATAGTTGTTGGTTTAACTCTTTTTGTGAGAGGGTCTCCCTTCTTCTGAGAGCTTCTGGTCAGGGACACACTTAGCAAGTCTGCCTGCTTCCATCATACATGACTTGTTATCTTCTTATTTCCATTTCTATCCTGCATGGATGTATTTATTTATTTAGTACTGAAGCCACATCCCACATTTTCTCCCAAGGAGCTCAAGTGCAGCATGCATAGATCTCCCCTTCTATATATTATCTTCAGAACAACCCTGTGAGGTAAGTTGGCTGACAGCAGGTGACTGGTCCAAGCTCAATAAAAAAGGATGGGATAATATCTGTAATCATAACACACTCCCTTCATAATATGGGGCCTCAGAGATACTTTCACGTTTCCTATTAAAATCTCCAGGAGGCATTAATTTTTTAAAAGCCTTCCATAACAGAATGATGAGCACTGCCTTATCTCAGGGTTGCCATATTTCAAAAAGTGAAAATCCAGACACAAAAGTTGTTGAAATCTTTTTTTGGCAAGGTTGTTGAATTTTTGTTGTTGTTGCAAAAACTAAATAATAATAATAATAATAATAATAATAATAATAAGAAGAAGAAGAAGAAGAAGAAGAAGTTGTTTTTTGGTCAAAGAGTTGTTGAGTGTGCTTTTTTTTAGTTTTGCCCAAAGTTCTTGAGCTTCTCTGGCAAAATCTAAAAATAAAAATGAAGTTTTTGAGCTATTTTTAAGAAAATTCACCCAGATCTACAGTTCCTACATGGGTGTCCATACATCCAAATTTTCCCAGACATGTCAGCTATTTCTGCCCGGACACTGCTTATGACTGCCAAATCCCGGCAATGTCCAGAAAATTCCAGATGTATGGCAACCCTACCTTATATTGACTATTGCACTGACACAAACCAGCTATTGTATTATTATTAAATACGGTAATAGTTTTTACCATGCTGCGAACCCTTTAGACCTCATAACTGGGGTACCGCTTCTGAGAAGGCCCTCAGTATTGTAGCCATCTGTTCAGATGCAGCTATGCACATGCATCAAGGTTTCCATTCTTTGTCTGTGTGTTTCTGTGTCTTCCAACATATATGTAGGAAGAGACACGGCTTCTAGAAAACCAACTGGCAACCACTTTGACTTTTTGAAAACACACATAATACAGTCTCTTCAGGCAGCCTCAGTTGGGAGCCGGGCCTCCATTTTCTGAACTAGGTGAGATTCTTGAACAGCCTTCAAGGGCAATCTCCCAAACTGTGCTTTATAGACTACTGTAAAGCACTCTCATTGGGACCAGCCTTGACGGCCAACCAGAAACCACATCCAGTTCATTCCCCGGGTTAGACACACTCTAACCCAAGCGAGGACCTTTCAATTGCCATTCATTTCGACAGGAAACTTAAGCACACTCTTAAATCTCTTCCTTTGACATCAATTGGACTTTAAAGTGTTTTAACGCTAGCTCAATATTCCTACAATTGCCTTTGTTGAAGCTATAGGGATGATTCTTTTTTTATTCCAGTAGTTCTGAAATAGACAGTATCTTGTACACTAAGCCAGCTGTCTCCTGGGCTTTTATTACATTAGAATTGAACTACTTTTACACGTTAATCCACATTTTCTCTGCTTGAGAAGTGCCCCTAGAAAGAAGATCTTTTGTCTCAAATTGCGGCTACCCTAGATGAAATCTCAACATTTGATACATTTCTTTATGCTCTATATATTTTAATAGGTTTCTGACAATGAAAAAAAAATTAATCTCCTCTACCAAACACCTTCCCCCCCTTCTTTTTTATGGCTGTTTCACTTTTCCTCTGCAATATGTTTAATTTCCCAGTAGCGATTCTGCTTAGTTAATATACTACCAGTGTTGAATTTATATTATATATGTGAAATGGCTCTCTGCCAGCAAAATAATTTCTCTACCAAAAATCATGTCTTGACAAAGAGATGTGATGGTTTTAGCAGTTTAAGAAAATTTAATTGGATACTGTAAAATTCTTTAGGCAATTGTGCTGATTAGGGCTGACACCTGATTAAAGAAACTGGGAGTCGATTAATCATATGCATTTTAGTCAATTAATGAATAAATGGGTTAATATGCATACATTTGTGTATGAATAAAAACTGATCAGGTTTCCCCCTGCTTAGCTTCAGCAGTGCTGTGGCCTCTATGGTCATTTTTTATTTATTTTTTATGCATTTATTTATATAAACAATTAAAGCCTGCCTTTTAGTCTTGGAAAACACTCCCAAGATGGTTAACAATAAAACTTTTTTTAAAAAAAATCCTTAAAATGCAAAACCTTTTAAAAATGCCGCCTTCTAAGTTGCTTGCCATATTCCCCTCTTAGCACAGAAAAAGACCACATGTTTGGTAAGTTAAAAATGGTTTACTTACAAACTCTTCAAAGGTCAAAGTCATGTGGTTTCCCATACAGCAGTCAGAAAACACAGACAGTAAAACTTAGGTTCCAAAGTGGTAAATGTTTCCAAATTATTTGTACAGAAACACAAAGCTGGCTGACTTAAGCCATGTGGTCTAAGCTTAGAGCATCCAGCTTGGACCTCCTTGCTGGTAGGGTTCACATGATGGAATGGGAAGAACAAAGGCTTGATAACCCTTCCTCCTAGGGCGAGGGGAAGTGACCTAGCTAAGCCTGGCAGGACAGCTTACTCTATGGTCTTAACCCCTTCATGCATTAATTTGACTTCAGCATGATGGTTATATGAAGCTGCTTATCCCATCACCTTGCCAACAAAGGTCCGTATAGGAAAAGCTATGGTTTTCCCAGTAGTGATGTATGGAAGTGAAAGCTGGACCCTAAAGAAGGCTGATCGCCGAAGAATTGATGCTTTTGAATTCTGGTGCTGGAGGAGACTCTTGAGAGTCCCATGGACTGCAAGAAGATCAAACCTCTCCATTCTGAAGGAAATCAGCCCTGAGTGCTCACTGGAAGGACAGATCGTGAAGCTGAGGCTCCAATACTTTGGCCACCTCATGAGAAGAGACGACTCCCTGGAAAAGACCCTGATGTTGGGAAAGATGGAGGGCACAAGGAGAAGGGGACGACAGAGGACGAGATGGATGGATAGTGTTCTCGAAGCTACCAGCATAAGTTTGACCAAACTGCGGGAGGCAGTGGAAGACAGAAGTGCCTGGCGTGCTCTGGTCCATGGGGTCACGAAGAGTCGGACACGACTAAACGACAACAACAATCCCACATCTAGTGCCAACTCTGTGCTGAAGTTCCCACTTTTCTCAAATATCTTTGCTGTGTGGAGAGTTGGAGACCACATGGTTAATCTGGACCCTGCTAGACCAACGTCAGAAGACAGTAAGTAACCATAACGGAGCAAAATTGATTACAGGAATGGGGGGGGGGATGCCATTTTTATACAGTGGGATGGCTACTCCTTCCCCGGGAAGCAATGAGATGCCTTGCGGTGCTTCTGTTTGCTTCCTGTACCACTGACCCCATTCTGAATGAGCACCACGCTGAGCTTCCTTTCAGTTGCTCTCCCCCTTCTGACTCCAGCTCCATTGCCTTTCTCCATCCACATTCTGATGCAGCTGTTTCTCCAGTTTCCCTGGCAACCCAGCAGGGGGGCTGAAGCTTAATCTATGCAGCATCATTCCCACTTGGGCTCATTTCAGCTTGCTTCAGCAGCCGCGCTTGCTGTGATCGGTTCGATTCACATTCTACTTTGTCAAAAGCGTGGAGACATCGGGATGCCACAGGGCCAGCCACATCTGGAGGCAAATAAACAAATGCAACGAGGAAGAGGACTGAGTGGGTCACCAGAGTTTCCACCTGGAGCAAAGTTTTGAGGCCTATCCGAGAGTTTCTCCTGTCTGGGAGACAGAGAGAGAAAAACAAACAAGTTTTTAAAAGCATCACGTTCTCCCCTCATCCTCTTTGTTGTTATGTTGGAAGATTTAGGACCGGCAAAAGAAAGTATTCCTTCACACAGCTCATAGGTAGGCTATGGAAGTGATGGTCACCAATCTAGAATTAGGTTGTAATCTGGTGAACCGGGTTTGTGTCTCCGCTCCTCCACATGCAGCTGCTGGGTGACCTTGGGCCAGTCACACTTCTCTGAAGTCTCTCAGCCCCACTCACCTCACAGGGTGTCTGTTGTGGGGGAGGAAGGGAAAGGAGAATATTAGCCGCTTTGAGACTCCTTCGGGTAGTGATAAAGCGGGATATCAAATCCAAACTCTTCTTCTTCTTCTAGAAAAAAATTTAGATGAATTAGTGGAGGAGAGGGTTACCAATGGCTACATGCCATGATGTCTATGCTTTGCCTTCATCGTAACAAGCAGTAATGCATCTGAAGACACCAGCTGCTGGAAGCCACAGAAGGGAAAAGCTCTTGAGCTCAGGTCCTGTTTGTCAGTTTCCTCACAGTCTTCTGGCTGACCACTGTGAGAACAGAATGCTAGACTCAGCGGCGGAGGAACCTAATCGGGCGCCTGGGGTGGCGCGCGGGCCAGCCGCCCGTGGGGCAGGGTGAGCCATGGCAGGATGCTCTGCAGGGTCTCCAATGAGTCTGCACACCTCCTCTCACTCAGCTGCCCTAGAGCAGGGGAGGGAGGCAGTGGGAGGACCGTTTGGGGCAGCGCGTAGCCTGCGGGCGCCCAAGCCACCGCGTCACTCCCAGGAGAGACGAGTAGTTTGGGCGCATTGCAGGCCCTGCGGTGAGTGCTGCCCAACATTTTGTCACCCCCCTCAAGTGGTGACACCTGGGGTGGTCTGCCCCCCACTACACCGCCCTTTTCCCACCCCTGGCTAGACTGTTAAGTACAGTGGTACCTCGGGTTACAGATGCTTCAGGTTACAGTCTCCACTAACCCAGAAATAGTACCTCAGGTTAAGAACTTTGCTTCAGGATGAGAACAGAAATTGCACGGCGGTGGAGAGGTGGCAGTGGGAGGCCCCATTAGCTAAAATGGTACCTCAGGTTAAGAACGGTTTCAGGTTAAGAACGGACCTCCGGAATGAATCCTGTCCCCAGAGGACAGGATCACACTTCAAAACGACCTTGACAGATTAGAGAACTGGGCAAAAACAAACAAGATGAATTTTAACAGGGAGAAATGTAAAGTATTGCACTTGGGCAAAAAAAATGAGAGGCACAAATACAAGATGGGTGACACCTGGCTTGAGAGCAGTACATGTGAAAAGGATCTAGGAGTCTTGGTTGACCACAAACTTGACATGAGCCAACAGTGTGTCGCGGCAGCTAAAAAAGCCAATGCAATTCTGGGCCTCATCAATAGGAGTATAGCATCTAGATCAAGGGAAGTAATAGTGCCACTGGATTCTGCTCTGGTCAGACCTCACCTGGAGTACTGTGTCCAGTTCTGGGCACCACAGTTCAAGAAGGACACTGACAAACTGGAACGTGTCCAGAGGAGGGCAACCAAAATGGTCAAAGGCCTGGAAACGATGCCTTATGAGGAACGGCTAAGGGAGCTGGGCATGTTTAGCCTGGAGAAGAGGAGGTTAAGGGGTGATATGATAGCCATGTTCAAATATATAAAAGGATGTCACATAGAGGAGGGAGAAAGGTTGTTTTCTGCTGCTCCAGAGAAGCGGACACGGAGCAATGGATCCAAACTACAAGAAAGAAGATTCCACCTAAACATTAGGAAGAACTTCCTGACAGTAAGAGCTGTTTGACAGTGGAATTTGCTGCCAAGGAGTGTGGTGGAGTCTCCTCCTTTGGAGGTCTTTAAGCAGAGGCTTGACAACCATATGTCAGGAGTGCTCTGATGGTGTTTCCTGCTTGGCAGGGGGTTGGACTCGATGGCCCTTGTGGTCTCTTCCAACTCTATGATTCTATGATTCTAAGTTCTTAACCTGAGGTACCATGGTATAGTGATTTTTTTTTTATATTTATTTCAATTTTTAAAATTGATTTTCACATGATTATAAACAAAAAAACAAAAACACACACACACACAAACAAACATAAATCATAACCTTATTAAAAATTACACTTATTAACATTGTTAAGTGACTTCCTCGCTTCCCCTTGGTTGAATTTCAGTGTATATCCTTTTAACGGTTTTCCAAATCACAGTTCTTATAAAATTTAATATGAAGATTAACATCCTTAAATCTTTTCATTTTGAAATTAAATATATTAATTCATCACTTATATAAAATCCTAAGCCAATTAAGTATCTGCAAGCTGTTTCCAATTAATTTAACTTAACATATTTAACTAAATTATCATTAAATTTTGTCCATTCTTCCTGGTACTCCTCCTCCTTCTAGTCGCGAATTCTTCTGGGTAGGTCGGCTAGCTCTGAAAAATCCATCAACTTCATTTGCCATTCTTCCACCGTTGGTAATTCTTGCATTTTCCACTTTTTAGCTAGTAAAATTCGAGCAGCAGTTGTGGCATACAAAAATAATTTAACATCTTTCTTGGGCGTAGTGATTTAATTTACTGAAATTGGGAATACTTACATGCATTACTGTGCGTTTGATTCTGGAATGTCCCGCAGTTATTCTCATGTGATTGGTTAACTCTGGCCACATGGGAGGTATCTTATCACATTCTCCTTTTTGTTTTCTGTGTGAGAGACTTGATTGTAATGGCTGCATCTCCATGAACACTGAAGAAGAGACAGTGTTAGATAACTCACTAGAGGAGAGGAGTGCTGATGTTTCTTTGTGAATGTATGTGACAGAATGAAGGACAGAAGTTGATGTTCTCCCAGAGAAACAGTAAGGAGAAAATGAAAGCCTCTCAGAAGGAATTGCCTGGCCTAGCTGGGGTAGTATTCAGGAGGCTGAGTGTAAGTGCTGGGAAGAGAGAAAGACACAGTATGTTTGAATGTTAAAGAAGAAACTGTAGTCTTCAACTAAGCAAAACTAAGTCCATGCTTGGATAAGCACGTGAATGAAAATACTTTGCATATTTTCTTCTTTAGCTACTGTATTTTTTGCTCTATAGGACGCACTTTCCCCCCTCCAAAAATTAAGGGGAAATGTGTGTGCGTCCTATGGAGCGAATGCAGGCTCCTTGGCTTCAGCGATAGCAATGCAAAGCCTGGAGAGCGAGAGGGGTCGGTGCGCACCGACCCCTCTCGCTCTCCAGGCTTTCAGGGTCGGTGCGCACTGACCCCTCTCGCTCTGAAGGGGTAGCTGCCTGAAGCCTTCAGAGCGCAGTGCGAGTTCCCGCTGCGCTCCGGAGGCTTCAGGTTCCTTTCGCTGAAGCCAGGAGAGCAAGACTCTCCTGGCTTCAGCAGAGAGGGAGAGCTACACCGCGCCCCTTCAGCCAAGCGGGAGGAGAAATGGAAGGGGCTTCGTTTCTCCTGCCGCTTCGCTGAAGGGTCGCTGAGCAGAGAGGGGGAGAATTTTTCCCCCCTTGTTCTCCCCCTCTAAAACAAGGTGCGTCCTGTGGTCGGGTGCGTCCAATAGAGCGAAAAAATATGGTATATGTTCTGCAGGTAAAAGCTTCTGAATATTTTAACAAGTGTTTGGATATTGTTTTAATTTCAAGAAATGTGTCAACACTGCACATGATTTGGCTTCCTAGCTGCAAATTAGCTTCCCTGCCAACATAGATGGGCTATTGGTCTGATCCAACCGGGTATTATTATGACCTTATGTTATGGTCTATGAAAGGTGGTCTCTGATGATGATGACAGGGGGAGGGAACCAGCAACTGCAGTACTTCATGGTGATGGTGGTGGTGGGGTGGTAGTCCCTTTAACAGAGGGGATATTGGCACTTTTAATTCAGGTCTGTGCCAGTGCCAATGCATATGCTAAGTATGGGCACAGTGAACATCAATGAACTGTATGGGACATCAAATAATTGTGACGGGCATTCTTAGCTACTCCATAGCACATGGATGTATGGTGCTGGCTGAACAAATCCCATTTCTCCTCAATCACATCACAGTGCTATCCACTAAGCCGGGCTTGGTGAAGCATTGGCTCCTTAGGTATTGCTGAACTTCAGCTCCCATCATCCCATATCGCTGGTTGACATCCCACTGTACATAATAGAAACTCCACACCATTCTCTTGATACTTGAAGGACCTTGTATTTTCAGTGTTCCTTAATGCTTAGCTTAATGCTTAGAGCCAGTGTGGTATAGTGGTTAAGAGCGGTAGTCACGTAATCTGGGAAACCGGGTTCGTGTCTCCGCTCCTCCACATGCAGCTGCTGGGTGACCTTGGGCCAGTCACACTTCTTTGAAGTCTCTCAGCCCCACTCACCTCACAGAGTGTTTGTTGTGGGGGAGGAAGGGGAAGGAGAATGTTAGCCGCTTTGAGACTCCTGAAGGGGAGTGAAAGGCAGGATATCAAATCCAAACTCTTCTTCTTCTTCTTCTTCTTTGGTGCATCCATGATAACTCCTCCTCAGTATTCAGAGGAGCCAATCCTCAGTGGCTGACTCACCTCCTTTCACTTTGATTGACTCTGATTAGCACAAAGGGTGAGAAGACTACTTCTCAGTGGCTGAAAAGCTCCCTTTTCATGCTGATGGAGCAAGCTCTAGGAGGCTGGAGACAGGGACCCTTCTCAGATCCTGCTGCAGAAATAGTAATGAGCCCTACACACACACACACACACCCCACAACCCCAGCCACTACCCCTCTGCTGCTGTTAGATCAGACATGGCCAACATGGGGCCCTTGAGATGTCATTGGACTTCAGCTGCTATCATCCCTGACTATTGGCCATTCTGTTTGGGGCTAATGGGACCCAGAGTCCAATACCATTGGTAGGGTATCAAACTGGCTATTTCTGTGCTAGATGATTACTAAATGAGTCTTATCTTATACTTGTTCCATTAGAAGACTGCAGCTGTAAACACATTCAGAATGGGACTACACATTATATTACCTTTATTCTGATCCCTTCCCCCCGATCTTCTAGGTCAGCGGTTCTCAACCTGTGGGTCCCCAGATGTTGTTGGACTACAACTCCCATCACCCCTAGCTAGCAAGGCCAGAACTCAGGGATGATGGGAGTTGTAGTCCAACAACATCTGGGGACTCGCAGGTTGAGAACCGCTGCTCTAGATGATGTTGGACTACATATCCCATCATCCCTGAACATTGGCCCTGCTGGCTAGAGCAGATGAGAGTTGGAGTCCAATGTCCAGTGCAGCACAGGTTCCCCATCCCTGCCTTAAGTTGTGTCTCATGCTGGACCTCTTCTCTTCCATGGCAACAACGTTGCTGCAGAAGGAAAATGAGCATTAGATGGGGACTTGGAACTTTGCTATGCAAAATGCATGATGATGACAGTGATAATGCACAAAAGTCTGCTAAAAATAATCAGGATTCCTAAAACTAATCTAATTGTATCAGTTGGCAGCTGGGACACACTGTCACGATTACACGAGGGCTAGAGTGACAAAGATAAACCTCAGGCTAATTTAGCGAGCGAAATCTGTCAGCCTGAGCAAGCCTTTTTGTTTAAAAATTGGGTAATGACAATCTTCGTTTCTAATGGCTTAAATTATGCATCAGCAAGAGGAAGTGAATGCTTCTCCGTTTAGTTAACACTTAATTGCCATCTCCATTGGTGATGGCAGAATGTGCCAACATTTGTGATGGATATAGAAAAGGCTTCAAAATTCCTCCGAGTGACAGCCTGGAAAATCTACAGTTGCTTATAGTTTTGAGAATAACATCTGGTTTCATGTCTTTCCCCTCCATCTCCCTCTCTCTCTTTTTGACAATGAGTAATAACAAATAGGTTTCATCCGATCATAAATTTGCAAGGGAGACAGAAGTTACTGACTCATAAATCCCAAACTTTCCTATGCTTTTCCCTCTCAAAATGAGCAAATGTCTCGCGTACCAAAAGTTGCTAAAAGAGGAAGACAAAAGTGAGAGCTGAGCAACGTGATGGAGAGAACTGTCTGGTCCAGTGCTTGTTGGACTTTGCTGCTTCAGGCAGCGGTTAAGGCATTACAGTTCTGATGGCTCAACCAAATAGAAAAGTTCCCTGCTGAGGAGAGAGGAGGCCTGATGGGGCTAGTCTATCACAGGAGAGCCAATGAAGTAAGCCCTGCCTCTAAGCTCTCCTGCTGAGGCTGTCTGATCATAAAGCTGCATGAGTTGATGGAGGAAGCCTCCATCTTGTGCTGCTTGTGTCATCCTGTCATCTGACCTCCTAGGTTGGTAAATTTTTGTGTTTCTCATGAAGTACAGTCATACCTCATGTTACGTTTGCTTCAGGTTGAACATTTTCAGGTTGCATCCCGCGGTGACCCGGAAGTACCGGAAAGGATAACTTCCGGGTTCCGCCGCTCGCGCATGTGCAGATGCGCAAAATGACGTCACGCGCATGTGCAGAAGCGGCAAATCGCGACCTGCGCAAGTGCAGATGCGGGTTGCTTTTTGCTCATGTTGCCAAAAGGCCTCCGGAACAGATCCCATTTGCAACCAGAGATACCACTGTAGTCTTGAATTCAATGGTCTATATCCACTTACATTAGACTAAGGCTCATTGAAATCAGTGGAACAGTCTAGCAGACTGTCCAAGTGTCCCTATTTTCCAGAGACAGTCCCAGATTTACAGAAGCTGTCAACCTGGAATGTCCTGCTTTTCCTTAAAGGTAAAGGTACCCCTGACTGTTGGGTCCAGTCACGGACGACTCTGGGGTTGCGGCGCTCACCTTACTTTACTGGCTGAGGGAGCCGGCGTTTGTCCAGACAGCTTCTGGGTCATGTGGCCAGAATGAGTAAGTTGCTTCTGGCGAACCAGACCAGTGTACGGAAATGCCGTTTACCTTCCCGCCGGAGTGGTACCTATTTATCTACTTGCACTTTGACGTGCTTTCGAACTGCAAGGTGGGCAGGAGCTGGGACTGAGCAATGGGAGCTCACCCCATCACGGGGATTCGAACCGCCGACCTTCTGATCGGCAAGCCCTAGGCTCTGTGGTTTAGACCACAGCACCACCCGCATCCCTGCTTTTCCTTAGGACATCCCTATTTTCATTGGAGAAATGTTGGAGGGTGTGGAGCTTTGTGGTCCCTGAGCCAAGGAGATATGTAACTATACAACCTTTAGAAGACATATGAAGGCAGTCCTGTATAGGGAAGCATTTTAATGTTTAATGTTTTATTGCATTTTTATACATGTTGGAAGCTGCCCAGAGTGGGCAACTCACTCAGATGGGTGGGGTATAAAGAAGAAAATAATAATAATAATAATAATAATAATAATAATAATAATAATAATGGATATCCCCTATTTTCATCAGATAAAGGTTGGAGGGTATGTGTATAGTATGGCGCTTTAAGAGAGCCAACTTGCCTTTGTAAGCTAAAACTCTCGTCACCATCTAAGTTTTGTGGATTTCCCTCAAAGGTGCCTTCACGGTTGATGCCTATTACTTATGGGCTCATTATGTGCAAGGTTTGCTTCTGAACGATATGTCTAATTTCATATTCAGCCTTATGAGGACATCAGGAAAGGGAGAGGGAGGGAGAGAGAAAGTAGGAAGAAGCGGAAGACTCCTGTGAGCGGTCTCCTGTGAGCCTTCTCTGTGGTCCTTAATGGCAAAATATGTGAAGATTTGAGCTCAGAAGGCAACTGGGGAACTTTAATGACACAGGCTCATGGTTGTGTTTGCTGCTGCTGCTGCTACAAATGAGGAAAACAAGCTTAATAGGATTAAACCACTCCTGTTGGGTTATTATTGGGACCTGTTTCCTGGCAAATTATGTTTCAAAAATGGGCTACTTCTTCCGTACTATTACAGCTGAAAATTTAGAGATTTGATTTTATATAGCTTTCTCATCTCCCTTGGGTTTCTTTCTTTCTTTCTTTCTTTCTTTCTTTCTTTCTTTCTTTCTTTCTTTTTCTTTTCATTTTCAGCTTCTTCTTATTTCTGACTACTTTTATATCATGTTAAAAGATTCATATGCCCCGAAATACATTTGATTCTCACTATAAAGGCATTCAATTTTTAACAAAAAAGAGGGGCAAATTTCAGGTTTGTGTGCATGTGTGTCCCACATGTATATAACTCATTAGCACATGGCTGGGCTAGGTTTTATTGAGTAGAGGCCATAACCTTGAATGGTGCCTTTGGCCGGTGCCTTCCTCTGCATCTGTTGGCTTCTTCCAGGCCCTAGGATTGCAAGGTGTGAGGATATCTGCTCAGGGCTCCACTAACCCTCTGAGGAATCTGTGGGTCAGTGATTGGCATTTGATGGCAGAGCTGCCTCCTCGAGTTTCAGAGAAGGAACAGTGAGCTCTGGTGATCACAGCTCCTTATTAGATGGACCATGGAATGGTTCCATCTCCTCCTTGGGGCTGTCAATGGAGGAGGACTCTGTTTCTGAGGACCCTATTTCTGGGGCCATGACACCTCTCACTCTGAACTGGCTTTGTGATGTCATTACATCGTCGATTATGACAGAATATAATGCTCTGTGGCAGTTTCACATTTACTTTGTGTTCTCTGATTGGCTAGGATCATATTCCCAGGAGGAGAAACTGTTTCAAATGCAGACCAAAGCAGCTAAAGGTAAAGGTAAAGGGACCACTGACCATTAGGTCTAGTCGTGACCGACTCTGTGGTTGCGGTGCTCATCTCGCTTTACTGGCCGAGGGAGCCGGTGTACAGCTTCCGGGACATGTGGCCAGCATGACTAAGCCGCTTCCAGCGAACCAAAGCAGCGCACGGAAATGCCGTTTACCTTCCCGCCGGAGCGGTACCTATTTATCTACTTGCACTTTGAGGTGCTTTTGAACTGCTAGGTTGGCAGGAGCAGGGACCGAGCAACTGGAGCTCACCCCGTTGTGGGGATTCGAACCACCGACCTTCTGATCGGAAAGTCCTAGGCTCTGTGGTTTAACCCACAGCGCCACCTGTGTCCCACCAAAGCAGCTAGTGCCCCCCAAAATCATGTTTTCACAAATGAAGCTAGCTTCCTTCCTTCTCTTACTTCCTCTGTGTTAGGAATTGGATTGGGACAATATGGCAAAAATAAAATGGCAGACACCTTAAAACGAATAGCTAAGTGTCAGGGGTTCAGAAGCAGAGACGCAGAGAAGGGTGGAAACAGAGAGCGAGGGGGAGGAAGCCGAAGGGAGAATGAGTGATGATGACGACCCGAGATCTCCAAGCCTAAGCAGTGAGTCAGAGGACTCCCAAAAGGGAGCCCCAGTGAGCAGAGCAAGGGGGGGATCCGGGGGGACACCCCAGGAGGAAGGGAACAGAGGAGATTCAGAGAGCAGCAGCTGGAAGTCGGGACCCACGCTCAAGACTGAGAGCAGCAGGGAGGAAGGCAGCCAGGCATCGGGTTCCGGAGGCCGTCAGCAGGAGGGAGGGCACGAGTCAGGGGTGGTCACGCCCTCCTCAGAGAGCGAGGCAACGGTCAAGAGGAAAGTAGAGAGTTGGGCGCGCGCGCCAAGTTCAAATGCAGCGGAAGCTGGAGCAGTAAGCAGCCCGGAGAGTGAGCCAGGTCCCAAAGCCCGCCGAAAGGAAGCGGAAGGATCAGGGGGGTCAGCGTCAGAGGAGAGTAGAAGGGAGGAGTCCCAGGGGGGCAGAAGGACCCAGAGACGTAGGGAGAGGCGAAGGAGGTGGAGCAAGGCTAGGGTATTAAGCTGGTGTGCAAGAGGCGGGGACTCAGATGGGTCTTCGCCGACCTAGGGCAGAAGGTGTAGAGCTGCACGCTGCAGTTCGGAAATGAAACCTGTAACTCAATAAAGACTCTTTTAAAGTGGACGCTGTGTGGCGTGGTCCTATGTGAGCTGGGACCTGGTAGCAGCTCTGACACTAAGTATTTTTAGCTTTGACTTAGGGGATTTTTTTTCTACTTTGTTGCATCTCAGCTGTTTTCTTTCTGTGCATTATTGTACCTGTCTAAAGTCATTGTGGCTCTGAATAACTGAAAATATCATTTGGAAGATGGCATGTAGTGGGACATCCATTGTGCCTCCATGTCTGGAGGCTTCATATTTCATCGTGTGCTTTTGTTTTGACATGCTGTGTCACTTCTAAATGATGCTATAAAAGGCAGCATAGAGTGTAGGAGGAAACATTTTTATTGTCGAGTGGAACCTAGTCATCATCATGATTTCTCCAGATGCAAGGTGAAGGTACAAGATTTGTTCTCAAACACACTTTGGGGAAGGAAAAAAAAGAAAGGAAGGCAGGCTGATTTATGCCAGTACAGGTTTTAGCATGTGTGTATTTGCAGGGGGTTATCTTGGCTCGGCTAGGAATATTCACCTTCCTCCCCACACCCAAAGCTCGCATTGGATGGGAGATGAACCAAGTTGCCCACCCCAAACTAGGAAATAGATCAGCTAATTGCTTAGCCAACACAAATTTGTACCTCTCTCCTACCCACTCTCACTTGCCAACAGGAGAAGAGCTTGCTGGATTAGGCCAATGGCCTATCTAGTCCAGCATCTTATTGCATGGTGAGTTCCTGTCTTCCCCAAGTGGAAATAAAGACACATGACACAATTACTTAATGGGCTAAATATGGCCACAACTTTTATTGGTTACAGGTGATGAGCGGTATTGGCTTAGGCATTGGTCCTAACAGACTATCTGGCTTCAGCCTGTTTGCTTGAAGTCTGGGAAGGGTTAACCACCAGCAGGGGGAGTCATGCTGATGCACATAAACTAGGAACTCCCCCGGGGTCACTGCTCGGGGGCGTGCCTTAGGCCCTCACCTCTGCAGGCTTCGAACAGGGCCACGCCCCCCGGAATCCTTTATAGGACTACCCTTCAATATGTGGGGCAGGTGATGCCGCTTCCTCCCCTCTTCCATCTACAAAACAATACCAATACCAATGTCTCACCTCCAATACTAAGAAAGTTATGACGATTTGCTACGAGGTAGGCGAAAACCAAGTGGCTGGTGCCAATTTGCCAAGTGGAAAAATTCCTACCAGGCCCCTCAACAGCGAGCAACCAAGGTCCATAGCAAGGTCAAAGAAAGAAAAGTTTATAGGGCGGGAGGGTGGGGAACAGGAACAGCTGGTATGTGGGGAAAGCGGGAGATCCCCGGCCGTGCCTGCATTTAAATCAGGCAGGCCATGCCCCCAAAGCCAGCCGATTGGCTGGCTAGGGGGTGACATGGCTGGGGATTCCCCCAATCGCACGGGGGCTGGGCTCCAGCCACTGCACGGGTGGTGGGGCCATGACGCCTGTAATCCTACCTCCTCTGCAGGGCGGAAGTGGCTTTCTTACAGTGGCCAAACAATTGCCTGCACTCTCCCCTCCTGTGGCTTCCAGCAATTGACATTTAGAAGCAGAGCATAGTCATTGTGGCCAGTAGCCATCAATAGCCTTGTTCTCCATGAATTTCCCCAATCCTCTTTTAAAGCCATCCAAGTTGGTGGTCATTACTGCCCCCTGTGGATTTGTCTGCAATCTTCCGTTTCTCTATCCAGTATCTCCATGCCATATATAATTTTATACCCGGCTTCCTCAACCTCAGCCCTCAAGATGTTTTGGCCTACAACTCCCATGCTAGCAGGTCCCTAGCTAGCAGGACCAGTGGTCAGGGATGATGGGAATTGTAGTCTCAAAACATCTGGAGGGCCGAGGTTGAGGAAGCCTGTTTTATACACTTCTAGGGATGCGGGTGGCGCTGTGGGTTAAACCACAGAGCCTAGGACTTGCCAATCAGAAGGTCGGTGGTTCGAATCCTCGCGATGGAGTGAGCTCCAGTTGCTCGGTCCCTGCTCCTTTCCAACTAGCAGTTTGAAAACACGTCAAAGTGCAAGTAGATAAATAGGTACCACTCCGGCGGGAAGGTAAACGACGTTTCCGTGCATTGCTCTGGTTCGCCAGAAGTGGCTTAGTCATGCTGGCCACATGACCCGGAAGCTGTACGCCGGCTCCCTCGGCCAATAAAGCGAGATGAGCACCGCAACCCCAGAGTCGGTCACGACTGGACCTATTGGTCAGGGGTCCCTTTACCTTTACCTTTTATCATGTCTTACTCACCTTTCCTTTAAACAAAAAAGTCCCATTTCCTCATAGGGCAGATGATTTTCCTTGCCCTTTTCTGAACCTTTTCCAACTCTACACTATCCTTTTGGAGGTGAGGTGAACAGAACTGTATTCTCACCCCTAGTCTCCCAGATCTCCCCTCTGTTCCTGTCAAAACACACTGACACACAGCCTTGGGGGAAAAGGTAGGGTGGTAAGGAGCCTGAAGCTTGTCCTTACCACTCTCCCCTTCTGCAAGGACTCTCTGGCTTAAATTGCAAAGAAGACATGATTAAATGTTGCATAGTTCCTTCTGTTTAGTGCACACTTGAAGTCCTTCTCAGAGTAAACACGAATGCAGATCTATCAGCTCAATAAGAAGAGTAGCATGGATTCTCGGGCCCCATCTGCACTATGCACTTAAATTATAACAGCCATGGCTCCCCACAAAGAATTCTGAGGGCTTTAGAATCATAGAATCATAGAATCATAGAATCATAGAGTTGGAAGAAACCACAAGGGCCATCGAGTTCAACCCCCTGCCAAGCAGGCAACACCATCAGAGCACTCCTGACATATGGTTGTCAAGCCTCTGGTTAAAGACCTCCAAAGTAGGAGACTTTAGTTTGTTACTGCTGCTGAGTGTTGCTAGGAGACCTCTATTCCCCTCACAGAGCTACAATTCTCAGAGTGCTTCAACAATAAATCCCTCTTCTCAGGGAACTCTAGAAATTGTAGATCTGCCCCTTTAACAAACTACAGTTCCCAGGATTCTTTGGAGGAAGCCATGACTGTTTAAAGTGGAACGATACTGCTTTAAATGCATAGTGCGGATGCAGCCTTGCAGCTGTCAGGTGTCACATGGAACGGTAGCACGTCCCCATTTATTTAAACTTGGCCCTGTTAGGTTGTGGGTGAACATATCAGACAACACAGCAATTCTTCAAACAGCTCTTGTTTATTCACAGGCCAGAACAGAACTGAACTGAAGGGTTCAGCCAGCCTGCTTATATAGAGCTCTACTACAACGCAACAGTAACCATTTTCTGTAACTATCCAATCACTGAACGTCACTTTCGATCCCTTATTTGCATATGTGGACCTGAACTATCTACAGTATCCCCCTGCTGGCCCAGAGTGAGAATTTCAGTACATAACAGGCCCCACACCCAATATTCTGTTCACGGGGTTGCAGCAGGCCTCATTCAGGGAAAGCATTTGAAAAACAAGGCATAAAGAAATGTGTCACGTGACGGAAATTGCGTCCATGAGTGCTACAAGCAAGGCCACTGCATTATTGCTTTCTTTCCTCCAGGAACTGCAACAGACAGCTTTATAAACAGGAGCATTATTGGGAAATGGCAGCTGGTCTCCATGGAGAAGGAAACACTATTTTCCACCCCCCAATTTATGTTTATCCCTCGGATAGGTCTGAGAAATAACTTGCTCCTTATTCATATAACTGTGTGCTGTGTAGTTTTAATACTCTCTTAGGGATCGCAGTCACTGGCTTCTGTGGAACAGCCAACATTTCAGCGAGGGTGCTCAATTTCCCCGTTCTTGAATCGTAATGCCTAAGGCAACTTGCTTGCTAGCTTATTGCATGTGCTTTTTATTTGTTTATTTATTATGTAATTTCTAGACCACTCTTCATAAAGAAAAGAAAAATAGAGCAGTTCACAAGTATAGCGTAAAACATACAATGCACGCAACTAAACCAACATTGCTAAAATCTCAAAAACAATCACCAGCAAAATAGTGCCTTGGAATACATTGTTCAATAAATCAGTGGTCTAGATATAAGAAGAGTAGAATATCAAGGGGGTGGGGATCGCTAAAAACAGGGGGGCGTATGAGAAATTGGGATGCAGCAAGCATCTATGGTTTCCATTCCTCAAAGTGAAACCCGGATATTTGCCATTTTAGATAAGTGTTCGCACAAAGCAACAAGTTTCTGAATAGTTATTATGGATAATGTTCCCAACACCTCACAGTGAGCCAGTGACTGAGATGAGAATCTTTATATTGCCTCATCCTCTGGTGTGCTTGGATTTTTTTAAAAAAGGTATGAAGACAAGGAGGCTCTTTCCAGTTGGCTTGCTGAGAAGTAAAATGTGCAGACAATATTCTTCCCGAAGTGTGATGCAGCCTAAGGGATTTAGCTGTTAGCACTACTAACAACTTCTCACAAAACACTGTCTCCTCTTACAGTCTTGAGCAGTGGAGTCATGATTAGGAACTTTAAGCCTCAAAAATTGAATAGCACAAGCATGCACAGACTGCCCCTTCCTCACCAATGAGGAACCTGCTTGTATTCAATCAGGTGATTCCGCAACAGATATCCTTTGTAGCTTCTGCATATGGAGGCATACAAATTGGACAAAAAAGTTGGTTTCCAGGTGGAACAATCAAAATTGGAAACAGAATTGTTAGATCCCAAAACTAAGAATTTGTCAAGAATGTATAACTTGCTGTTGAAATGGAACACTCAGGAAGAAACGGTGAAATCAGCTATGATTAAATGGGCACAAGTTGTTGGACATAACATAACGATGGCTGACTGGGAACGGTTATGGACCACAGGTATGAAATTTACGGCATGTAATGCCCTAAGAGAAAATTTAATGAAAATGATTTACAGGTGGTACAGGACACCAGTTAAGCTTGAAAAAATCTATCATTTGCCCGATAATAAATGTTGGAAATGTAATGAGACTGAAGGTACATTCTTTCACCTTTGGTGGACGTGCCCAAGGATTAAGACATTCTGGGAGATGATATATAATGAAATGAAAAAGGTATTTAAATATACATTCCTTAAGAAACCAGAGGCCTTTCTCCTGGGCATGGTCGGCCAATTGGTGTTAAAGAAGGATAGAACTTTTTTTATGTATGCAACAACAGCAGCAAGAATACTCATCGCGAAATATTGGAAGACACAAGATTTACCCACCAGGGAAGAATGGCAGATGAAGTTGATGGACTACATGGAATTGGCGGAAATGACTGGCAGAATCTGAGACCAGGGGGAAGAGTCGGTGGAAGAAGACTGGAAAAAGTTTAAAGACTATTTACAGAAATACTGTAAAATTAATGAATGTTAGAAAAATGTTGGAATGAAATTATATGGCTTTAGTAGAAATGTTACCAGGAATTAAGTATAAATAGATTAGTAGAGCTTTAAAGGGAAAAATATGGTTAGAATGTGTAAAGACAATTATAGGATAGAAAACAGAGGAAGATGGAAAGGAATTGCTGAAACAATTAACAGAAGTAGAAAACAAAAGGGGAGGTGTGAGGAGGTCGAGGAAATAAGGGAAAGAAAGATAAGATGTTGAAATTGGATCAGTGGCGTAGCGTGGGTTGTCAGAACCTGGGGCAAGACAAGTAATTTGCACCCCCTAACCCGTGGATTTGCGCCCCCTAACCCGTGGATTTGCGCCCCCTAACCCGTGGATTTGCGCCCCCTAACCCTAACCCCCAGATGTTGCGCCCGGTGCGGCCGGCCCCCCCCTGCACCCCCCACGCTACGCCACTGAATTGGATTGTGTTTTAAATGGTTTTTCTTTTTTGTTTTGTTTTGTTTCTTTTTTTTGTATTGTATTGTATGTTTTTTTCTTTTTTGGTGTTTTGTAGTGTTGTGTTTAATTTGTTGGAAAACTAATAAATATTATTTATATATATAAAAAGAACACTATCCAGCCATCTTGTCCTCTGTCGTCCTCTTCTCCTTGTGCCCTCCATCTTTCCCAACATCAGGGTCTTTTCCAGGGAGTCTTCTCTTCTCATGAGGTGGCCAAAGTATTGGAGCCTCAGCTTCACGATCTGTCCTTCCAGTGAGCACTCAGGGCTGATTTCCTTAAGAATGGATAGGTTTGTTCCTCTTGCAGTCCATGGGACTCTCAAGAGTCTCCTCCAGCACCATAATTCAAAAGCATCAATTCTTCGGCGATCAGCCTTCTTTATGGTCCAATATAATTATATAATTTAGCAGAGTTTAAATGATCCCCTGTTTGAGTTTATGCAGTGACAAGCGGGCTGCTAACTTGTTTAAGTCCTATCAATAATTATACCTTCCTGGTTGATAATCCCTTTCTGTCCCTCTTAAAGAACACACACATGAATCTGAATCATATTAAACATAAACTACTATCAGATTCATTCAGGTTTACAGAGTTGTTCCTGAAGGCAGACTTAGGTTACATAACAGATAAACTATATACTAGATTAGGAGTCAGCAAACTTTTTCAGCAGGGGGCCGGTCCACTGTCTCTCAGAACTTGTGGGGGGCTGGACTATATTTTGAAGGGGGAAAAATGAATGAATTCCTATGCCCCACAAATAACCCAGAGATGCATTTTAAATAAAAGCACACATTCTACTCATGTAAATATACCAGGAGGGCCCCACAAATAACCCAGAGATGTATTTTAAATAAAATGACACATTCTATGCATGTAAAAACACACTGATTCCCAGACATTGTATGTATGTATGTATGTATGTATGTATGTATGTATAAATAAATAAAATAGTGCCTGATATTCTCCTTGGGAGGACTGTGCCTTAGTAGTGCTAGCAGACCAGTCTCCACTGCCTGGCATTTACACAAGAGCAGGGGTCAGCAAACTTTTTGAGCAGGGGACCAGTCCACTGTCCATGAGACCTTGTGGGGGGCCGGACTATATTTTTTGGGGGGGAATGAATTCCTATACCCCACAAATAACCCAGAGATGCATTTTAAATAAAATGACACATTCTACACATGTAAAAACACAGTGATTCCCGGACCGTCCATGGGGTGGATTTAGAAGTTGATAGGGCCAGATCTGGCCCCTGTACCTTTGTTTGCCTACCCATGTACTAGATAGTAGTGAGTCATGAGAAGAATGCATCCAAGCAGTTACCAGTTATCACTCCTAGCAGCGACCAACCAACTGACAAAACTGCCTGCCACATAGAGGCAGTTAGTCCTCTCTCGGAATGTTGGACTTGACTGACAGCTTTATATCCCACACTCCCGACTAGCCGCAAAGCACATGCTTTGAGGTACGGCTTTCAAGGAAACAGCACTGAGCATGCTCAGACTGCCCTTCAAGGCAAGTCCTAATAGACCAATACTGTTAGCTCTCAAAACAGCTGATGGAGTGGGAGCCCTTATAGTAAGTCTGCCTTGAAGGGCAGACCGATTAATCACATGGCTTTTCTGTTTGGGTTGCCCATCTTTGCTATAGCAATAATTTTGGATCAGGATTGGCTGAGTGCTGTTAAGACCTAATTGGCCAGAGAACAAGTTGATTGACAAATGCTGGTAAAACTTCTCTGAGTTCAAGAAGTATAAAACGTTTGGGACAAGAAAGTGTGTGTAGCCTAGAGGTGGTTTTTTTTTTTTTGGGGGGGGGAGGAAGAACCAAGCACATGACCTTCTCGGTAGTGGTGCCTGCCCTGTGGAATGCCCTCCCATCAGATGTCAAGGAAATAAACAACTATCTCACTTTTAGAAGACATCTGAAGGCAGCCCTGTTTAGAGAAGTTTTTAAATGTTTGATATTTTATCATGTTTTTAATATTCTGTTGGGAGCTGCCCAGGGTGGCTGGGGAAACCCAGCCATATGGGCAGGGTATAAATAAATTATTATTATTATTATTATTATTATTATTATTATTCTTATTCTTATTCTTATTCTTATTCTTATTCTTATTATTATTATGGTGTCTGATATTCTCCTTGGGAGGACTGTGCCTTAGTAGTGCTAGCAGACCAGTCTCCACTGCCTGGTATTTATACAAGAGCAGGGGTCAGCAAACTTTTTGAGCAGGGGACCAGTCCACTGTCCCTCAGACCTTGTGGGGGGGCGGAATATATTATTTGGGGGGAATGAATGAATTCCTATACCCCACAAATAACCCAGAGATGCATTTTAAGTAAAAGCACACATTCTACTCATGTAAAAACATGCCGATTCCCGGACCATCCACGAGCTGGATTTAGAAGTTGATTGGGCCAGATCCAGCCCCCGGGCCTTAGTTTGCCTACCCATGCACAAGAGAGTTCAGTTTTGCATGTTAATTAATGCTGAACTGAAAGGGTTAGTTTTGCAAAAACTTCATTAGGATCAAAAGATTCCCATCACCAACTCTGGTAATTTTGAGCTTGATTTGCTTTTCGTGTCATCAGCACATAACAAAATTTGATTGGCTGCACAGTGTTGCGGTCATTACTGCTGGCACTTGATCCCTGATAGACTAGGTTCAATCAATCAAGGGCAGTGAAACAGAGAGCTGGGGAAATGGCTCAAGGAGGGAAACAGTGAAGAAAGAGTGGCTCTGAACAAGCAAGAGGGGAAAATGTAGGATTATTGGATTTTGTGGAGCTGCTGCCTGTTGCCTAGCTATTATTTTCACAGTGAAAATCCTACCAGGTTTTCTGTTTCCTTTTGCATCTGCCAGCTACTGAGTATGAGACAATCACTGAGATGCTTTGGATAAGTGGAAGGTGAATGTCATCATGGATACTCAGATTTCCGAAATGTAAGTCCTGGAGAGGGTGTGTGTGTGTATATGGACACCAAGCAGAGAGTATATTAAATGGAGCAGACTATAAAGCATAGAGAGGGGAAAGGATTTATAGCTTAGTTATTGTTACAGAAAATCATTGAAGCCACCAGCCAACTTAAATGGCTAAAATAAAACAAGCAAACAGACCGCTGGGATAGAGGAAATAAAAACAGAAATGTGATAGGCACACATCTAGCGGAAAATAGGAGCACTTCGTTGACACAGTGCATGGAACCAAACTAATTTGCACTTACAAAATAAGGTAATAAATAATATATTATACGTACATAGCTAGAGCAGACATGAGGGCTGCCTAGGCGAGGCTGCTAAGAGGAGGAGTCAAGGGAGGGTATTTGCATAAGAGCTTCATGTCCTAAGGCAGAACAGAAAGATAACAGTAGGAGGTGAAGGAGAGATTTCATCATCTCTAATAAGAGCAGAACTTGGAGTCACCCAACAGAATGGATTGCTAAGAACATAAGAAGAACCCTGCTGAATGGTCTTCCATTGAAGAGCCTTTTTGGTCTTCCAAAGGACCATCTAGGTCTTTGGTCTTCCAAAGGACCATATAGCCCAGAATCATGTTTTCACAGTGGTCGGCCAGAACATGACCCCCAGCATTCGATAATCAGGAATATGTTGCCTCGGATACTTTACTAATATAACTGTAGTGACTAGTAACACCCATCCCTTGGTTGAGAAGATTCAGGAGAGACCAAGAAAGGTACTGAATTCACACAAAATATAATTATTACCTTATAGGATTTGCCACCATCAGGTATGGCGTTAGGTCTCTAGCTTAGGTGGCTAAAAAGAAAGAAAGAAATGTAATGAAGTGGACGGGCTTGTTCCAAGGTAATTAAGAACACAAGACTGGCCTTCTGGAGCAGGCCAATGGCCCACCAGGACACCATCCTGCTCTCACAGTGGCCAACCAGATAGATGCCTGTGGGAATCCTGCAAGCAGGACCCAAGCACAAAAGCCCTATTCCCCTTCTGTGGCTTTCAGGAACTGGTATTCAGAAGCATCGTTGCCTCTGTCCGTGGAGGCAGAGCAAAGCTAACATGGTTGGAGCCACTGATGGCCTTTGTCCTCCATGCATTTATCCAATCTTTTAAAGCCACCCAAGAAGATGGCCATCGCTGCCTCCTGCAGGAGCAAGTTCCATACTTTAACTATGTGATGCAACAAGTACTTTATTTTACCTATCCTGGATTTTCCAAAAATCAGCTTCATTGGATGTCCATCAGTTTTAACATTATGAGACAGGGAGGAAAACTTCTATCTACTTTCTCCACCCCGTGCGTAATTTTAGAAGCTAATCACCTCTTACTCTCACTGCTCTCTGGACAAAAAGGTCTCAAATGCTAAATGCTGGATTGCAGCCTAAGCCTCTGTTCTGGGCAGCATGTGATGATTTTAAATAGCGGAAGCACATTAGAAGGCTAGACTATGAGTAATGCCGGAAAGCTGCTGTGTGTACCCCAAATGACCTTGCATAAGAAAGGCTCCAAGAAGCTACAGCGTAGGGGCATCTGCCTCAGGCTTGTCCATTAGGCTCCTTACCCAGCTCTCCATTACATTTAGAGTCTTTAGCACAGCTTTTCATTTATCAACCTACCTGGAAGCCAGGAATTCCACACAGGCAAGAGACCTGGCTAGTGGCAGAAGGATAGATTGCATTGTTCTGTCTCCACCAGCCCACCTGTTTAGTTATGCAGGAATGAAGCTCTTTTCCTCCACAACCTGCAAAGGAATGTAATGGGCGATGGGACAGAGTGTTCCATCTTATAGGTAGGTAGGTAGAGAGCATAATGAAAGCATCAAGTAACCCTTCAGACATGTTTGTTCCGGATCCTTGTCGGGTGTAGCTAATCATTAAAGCCATTTGCGTGTTCAGACCCAGAAACCTCCCCCCTAAATAAATTCACACTTGACTCAAATTTTTGGTTTAGTTTTTGGCAGAATTTAGGCCACAACTTTATTGAGTACAGAAAGTGACTAGCTCCCTGCCATGCAGGTAGTGATGACACAGGACACCAGCATAGGTCAGCCAAGGGTGAACACCTGAATAAGCAGTAAGCCGGAAACAGGCTCTCTCCACCACCCAAATGTCCCCCTGGACTCCAGCACGGGCACAGCCCCCTCTCAGGGGTTGACCAAACCATCGAGTCCCTGGATTCCTTTAACGGAATACCCTTCACATAGGGATGGCGAGACCATTCTCCTATCACCTGAACCAGAGGCTATCCGCAACCTTACAAGTTGTGACGATTTGCTACGCGACAGCCAATCAGCCAAGTGGGGAAAATTCCTGCTGTGCCCCTGTCCCAATGACAGGTGACACACGACGGCATAGCAAGGTCAAGCGCAACAAGCCCTAAAAGTAGGGAGAAGTGGGCGGGTGTTCTGAATGCACGTGCCGAAAGAGGAAGCTCTGGGTCACGTGCATGGGCATAAATAGGTCCCTTGAACCGCTTGGACTGAGTCCCATTGGCCAGATTGCACCCAGCTATAAGGGATCTACCAACTGGGTGTTGTGGCTGACTAATCGTACCCACCCACAACACAGGGTGTCGGTTGCCCAGGTCTCACCACAATACATGCCCTCTTTAAGGGAGGACCCAATATATTTATTACAGACTAACAGAACATAACCCTTGAATTTGTCTACCAAAATGTTTCAGCTTCCACCTTTAGTTCACACACACGCACATGGCTAGTAACCTCTGTTTACATGCTGGCCATCAAGCTTAATTGACATTAACCAGCCTGCTTGGTAGAAGTAACTTTAAAAAAACAAACAAACAAAAAAACTATACTACTGGTCCTGGTAGATTCACTTGTTGCTCTGGGGTGAGAACAGGTGTCTCCTAATGATTCTCAGCACCCTTAATGAACTCCAGCTCCCAGAATTCTTTGGGAGAAGCTATTTAAAGTGGTATCATAGCCTTAGAAGCAAGCAGAATGTAAAGTCAGGGACCAGATATCTTTGCCCTTTGTGAGAGTTAAGCTCTCCCTTTTGGAATCCTGTGCCTGCAAGGCAACAGAGTTTCTCACCCATTTCTTGGTCTTTGATCCATCATCATAGAGCAAATACCGGGGTCCCATTGGAACGGTAAACTGTAAGACCATGGAAAACCTGGGGTTTAACTATAGTTTGAAGCTAACTGCTCTGTGGAGAAGGGAGGAGGTGAGTGAATAATGTAGCACCTAAGTCCTTTGAACTATTGTTTGTTCTTGCAAGTTTACTATTCTGTTTAATGAGATGGGTTTGAAAGTTAAGGGGACATAACCTTCATTTTGGGAAACCACATATATAGTTATCTATACAGTTCCTGAATCATAAATTTGCTCTTGAAATAGGAATTAATTATCTATATGAAGTCTGGTTCCTGCTTACTGGAGGGTGATAATTAAACTTTCCTGGTACTTACTAGAGCAGTGTGCTGATCTTTACTGTAACAAGGAAGAGTCAGAATGTTTGCTGTACCTTCCAGGTCGCATATAAGCTAGGAGCTTGTAGCAGGGTCATAGAAAGCTCATATGGAGTATATTTTATATTAAACTCATGGCACCTGCACGGATGCCATGACCCGCTGAAATAAGCAATGCAAAGCACAGGCTAGCACTCATCATTATAGCAATGTGGCCCTTGAAAAAGGTTTCCTTTCCTCATATTTAATGCAGGCATAGGCAAACTTGGCCCTCCAGATGTTTTGGGACTACAACTCCCATCATCCCTGACCACTGGTCCTGTTAGCAATGAGGGAACCGCCAGAAGGCCCTCAGCACTGGATCTCAGTGTCTGGGCTGAATGATGGGGGTGTAGACACTCCTTCAGGTATACAGGACCAAGGCCGTTTAGGGTTTTAAAGGTCAGCACCTTTAAAACACCTTTAGATTTGTATAACGGCATTATGACATATGCTGGAGTTAGGCACAAATTGACCTCTTCCGGTTTCTTCCATCAGATCTCATCCTCATTTTTAAGTATAAAGTGTCAGGAGAATACAGGCAACAAGAGAGACCAAGTTAGTACAACTTATGTGAATTAAAATTATTTAAGTAGTGACACTTTCAATTAAGGATAAAGGCTGGAGAGAGTGAGAAATTAAGAATCTCCATCAACAAAACTAGGTTAAACTAAAGTTGAAGAGGTTCTGATCCTACATAGTTTCATTAATGAATCTCATCATTATTTTCAAGCCAGCAGTTTTAATTAGAGATGTGCCCAGCATGGAATACCCACTTTTAGCCATGCTGGTAATTGCGTATTCTAGCCAATTTCTTGCACATTTTAGGAGAGCGAAGGCTGCAATCGAAAAAGGAAATCTATAAGCAAATTGTAGTCTTAAAAAAAAAAAAGGTACTGACAGCAGAATTTCCCTACTCCAAGGGATATAAGTCATGTGGCAAGCAAGGAAGGGGACTTTGAAAATGCTCCATTGAAATCACTTGGTGTCCTGTCCTGTCAGGATATATAATGCAGTGGTAAATGGACCCAGCCAAACTGTTTTAAATCAGTTGTTTTACTAGAAGAAGAGTTTGGATTTGATATCCCGCTTTATCACTACCCGAAGGAGTCTCAAAGCGGCTAACATTCTCCTTTCCCTTCCTCCCCCACAACAAACACTCTGTGAGGTGAGTGGGGCTGAGAGACTTCAAAGAAGTGTGACTAGCCCAAGGTCACCCAGCAGCTGCATGTGGAGGAGCGGGGAAGCGAACCCGGTTCACCAGATTACGAGTCTACCACTCTTAACCACTACACCACACTGGCTCTACAGGAAGGAGTGATGGCTATCACCTTGGATGGATTAGAGAGGTTCATGGAGGATAACGCCAACTAGCCATGAAGGTTGTGCTCTGCCCCCATGGTCAGTGGCAGTATTGCTTCTGAATTCCAGTTGCTGGGATGCACAGGAGTAAAACAAGCTCTTGCCCTTGGGTCCTGCTTGCCAGTTTCCCTCAGGCATCTGGTTAGAAGTTGTGAGAAGAGATGAACATTTGGCCTCACAGGAACCAGGTTCTGACCAACTTTGGTCACACCCCGGGAGTAAGTCAGATGGGACCCACTGTGGCCACAGGAAGGCCTGATGGAGTCTGTCATGGCTGTCAGTAGACCCCCAGGAGGCCTGCCACAGCCATGGGAGGGCCTGCAATGGCTGTGGGTAGTCAACAATGTCTAGGCAACACGATGACCATATACCGGTACATACGTCATAGACAATCTTTATAGAATTCCTTCAAATCATAAAACTATGATGGGGCATGTACTCTTTTTCATTACTGTTTGTATTATAGTTTATAATTTTTGTAAAGTGATATGTCATGCAGGTCATCATCTGTAAAATTTTATTTTCAGTTTATGAAGCATTCTATATCCACCCACCACGCTGACGAATAATTCTATGAAACAGTAGTCAATATCCAGAATTCCTGTTCAGCGTTGGACATCACTGTTGAATACGCAAAGCTTCACAGCTTGTCTTCCACCGTACAAAGTTTGGTACCTTGCTTCATTTAAAGATTTTCAGAGACTTTGAGACTAAAGATTTCATTTTGAACTTTTTATGATTTGAAGTAATTCTATAAAGATTGTCTATTACGTATGTATATTTTTTAGGGAAGCTTTTAATGTTTGATGTATTACGTATTTTAAAATTTGGTTGGAAGTCGCCCAGAGTGGCTGGGGAAGCCCAGCCAGATGGGTGGGGTATAAATAATAAATTATTATTATTATTAGGTCATCTTGTTGCCTAGACATTGTTGACATTCTCTTTGCAACACAGGGGTTTGTTTGGATACTTATGGCTGTGGGTAGGCCTGGCAGGGCCCATTGCAGCTGTAGGAGGGTCCAGTTGGGCCCGTCATGACCACGGCAAAGCTCTTGGGGCCCATCACAGCCATGGGAGGGCCCAACAGGGCCCTTTGCACCCAGAAGAAGGCCCAACGGGGCCCGCTGTAGCCCGCAGAATATTAAGGGGGCCTGGTCCTCTTTTTGAATTTTTTTGGGGGGACTTGGCCACTGCCCCACCAGATGGCGCCACTGTTTGGTCTGATCCTGCAAGGCTCTTCTGATGTTCTTGTTGTTGGTTAGTCGTTTAGTCGTGTCCGACTCTTCGTGACTCCTGGACCAGAGCATGCCAGGCACTCCTGTCTTCCACTGCCTCCCGCAGTTTGGTCAAACTCATGCTGGTAGCTTCGAGAACACTGTCCAACCATCTCGTCCTCTGTCGCCCCCTTCTCCTTGTGCCCTCCATCTTTCCCAACATCAGGGTCTTTTCCAGGGAGTCTTCTCTTCTCATGAGGTAGCCAAAGTATTGGAGCCTCAGCTTCAGGATCTGTCCTTCCAGTGAGCACTCAGGGCTAATTTCCTTCAGAATGGATAGGTTTGATCTTCTTGCAGTCCATGGGACTCTCAAGAGTCTCCTCCAGCACCATAATTCAAAAGCATCAATTCTTCGGCGATCAGCCTTCTTAATGGTCCAGCGTTCACTTCCATACATCACTACTGGGAAAACCATAGCTTTTACTATACGGACCTTTGTTGGCAAGGTGATGTCTCTGCTTTTTAAGATGCTGTCTAGGTTTGTCATTGCTTTTCTTCTGAGAAGCAGGCGTATTTTAATTTCGTGACTGCTGTCACCATGTTCTAATGTTCTTAAGAACTAAAAAAAACAAACAAACAATAGAAGGCAATTAGAAACGGGTCGTGTATCTCACTAAATTCCCCCCGTCATTTACCATACGTGGACAACAAGGACAGGAGCTGATTTCAAGGCTCCCCCTCCCCATCTTTGAAAAAGGAGCTCTCAGGACAGAAACATAATTAGCTATAAAATGTACAGATGCTTCATGCACAGTACGATATCATATTTCTCCCCCTTGCTGCAAAGGACACTTTTGTAATAAAGAGGAGAACCATTTCTGGCAAGTTGCGGAACGTTTATGAATGATAGATAAAGAGCTTGAGCGTCTCTTCCTTAAGCAGTTCCACAGGCCCGAGGCTCCAAACAATATTCTGGTACTTTATTTAATTCCTGCTCAAGCCTGAACAATGCAAACGGAGGGTCCACAACTTACAATATTACACCGCTAATGTTCTCAGGATTTCCTGGAGGCAAGTCTGGTAAATTGCTTGTCTGCGTTTGGATACAGAAAACTAATTTAAAAACTAAACTAAAAAAAATAATCTTCATAAATATAAGCAGTGCTAGCAGAGAGTTGTTTACTCATAAAAGGCAGGCCCTTCAAGGCTGTTCAATTAAAGTCCGCAGCATTTTGTTTCCTCTGGGTTAAGGATTGGGAAGTCCATCAATTTCAGTTTCTTCTAGTTTCTCGTTTCTCATTCCCCCCCCCCCAGTTCAGTTCACATCTCTTCACAGTGTGCAATTTGTATTTTTTCCCCAAAAAAGTCAGCATGAAAATTTAGCAGCATTTTAGCTTACATGTAATTTCCCATAATAAAACACATTTTCCCGTTATTTTTCAGCAATATATGCATTTTTAAATACACATTCCCCTAACATGCGTGTCTTTGTACATTGCATGAGCAAATAATGTGTGAATATTGTCGTTACGCTACACTGCATTTCATATATCATTTGCATGCATTGGCTGAGGACTTTGGTAAATGCTTCTCAAACGTCCAGTTAGACAAGCACAGTTCTAGGTTACGTGCAATAGTTGCACCATTAACACTTCAAGCCAATTCACAGTTTGCAAGTGAGACAATAGGGAACGGGCATAGTTCAGTGGCACAGCAGTGACCGACCAGATGCTTGTTGGACATGAGTGTGACAATACAGTGGTACCTCGGGTTAAGAACTTAATTTGTTCTGGAGGTCTGTTCTTAACCTGAAACTGTTCTTAACCTGAAGCACCACTTTAGCTAATGGGGCCTCCTGTTGCCGCTGCGCTGCCACTGCACGATTTCTGTTCTCATCCTGAAGCAAAGTTCTTAACCTGAGGTAATATTTCTGGGTTAGCGGAGTCTGTAACCTGAAGTGTATGTAACCTGAAGCATATGTAACCCGAGGTATCACTGTACTCTCATACTCTCCAACACCAGAGTGAGGCAAATCGGGACATAACCTTGACAAAGGCCGCAACCCCTCTCATTCTGGCAAGCCCCCTCTCACTCTTTCTCCCCACCTGCCTCTCTCCCTCACACCTTCCCCCCCACCTCCTCCTCTGCCGCTGCTGCCTCCACCTCTGCTGATGTCCTTCAGGAAGCTGGTGCTGCATGGTGAAAGGAGGAAGAAGAATGGGCGACATGCGTGTGGCAGGCAAGGAAAGTTGGCATGTCTTTTGGTTCCGTTTTGTGACCCCATGTTCTGGTGTGAGCCAACTGACTTACGCCATAGTGCTGGACCCAAAAATGTGCATCTATTGTTCTCGTGCTCTGGCCAAAATGGGACATCCGGGGTTGGGCCCAGAAGCCCAGGCGGCTTCCGTAAATCCGGGATGTCCCTCTTAAAATGGAACAGTTGCATGGTATGAGCTCTGCCAGCAACTAGTATTCAGGGGAATACCACATCTGACGGTAGAGGTGGCAACATAGTCATCATGGCCAGTAGCCATTTGCATGCAGAAGGTCATGGGTTCAGTTGCCTCCATCATCTCTTGGTAGGGCTGGGAATGTCCCTTCTAAAACGCTGGAGAGCCTCTGGAAGTCAGTGCGAACCATACCGAGGTAGCTGAACCAGTGGCCTGATTCAATATACAGTGGTGCCTCGCAAGACGAAAAGAATCCGTTCTGTGATTCTCTTCGTCTAGCGGTTTTTTCGTTTTGCGAAGCAAGCCCATTGAAGGATTAGCGGATTAGCACTATTAGCGCTATTAGCGGCTTATCTGCTGATCGGATCAGCTGATAAGCGGCTTAGCGGCTTAGAAAAAGGGGGGGGAGGAAAAAAACCCAGCAGGAACTCACAAGACATTGTCGTCTTGCGAAGCAAGCCTATAGGAAATTCGTTTTGCGAAGCACCTCCAAAACGGAAAACTCTTTCGTCTAGCGAGTTTTCCGTCTTGCGAGGCATTCGTCTTGCGGGCCACCACTGTATGGCAGATCTATGCATTCTTATGAGGTACTACAGAGTTCCCTGCATCTCACCCAAGAACATGGATACTTGTTTAGGATTAAATCAAGGGCTAGCTTTCATCGGCTCTATAATTTGAAAGAGGAACTCTTGTTTGATTTTTTTTTTAAAGGAGCAAGTGCATAAGCCCAGGCTGAATGTCAGTGAGGATTCCCGTAAGCAGCCCACTGGAAGCCATTTGGATTCACCAACAGATGCCTCCCCTGTATGTATGTTTTGATATGTGGTGTTTTCTGACTTGGTAGTTTCCTGCTGCTGTTAATTGGCCAGTTCCCAAGGTAGCACTTTCCAAGCGCGAGAGCTCTGTTGCTGAGCACATTTATTTATGTGAGGACAATTTTATAGAGCATCTAACTGTGGGCTGGAACGCAAACTGTTGGGCTCCAGTGAAGTGTGCAATCCTCATCTGTACTTCATTTGGTTTTTTTTACTTGGGTGAGATTCGTTAACTCTTAGAAAGCTGTATATTTTGTGAACACACAAACACACTCAAGAAACAGCCCACAGTCCTAATTAGGCCAAGAAGGACTCCTAATTGGTTTATTTTTATTTATTTCATCAAATTTATGCACTGCTTGGCTGTAAAAAACAACAACCCTCAAAAACAAAACAATGAAATCAAGAAAAAAGCACAGACATACAAAAGTTTAAAATACCGCAGCAGATTAAAATTACCTCAACTTTCTAAGCATCTGGATAGACCTGTCTAAAGAAGGTTTCTAAAGGTAAAGGGACCCCTGACCATTAGGTCTAGTCGTGGCCGACTCTGGGGTTGCGGTGCTCATCTCGCTTTACTGGCTGAGGGAGCCAGCATGTGTCCAGCATGACTAAGCCGCTTCTGGTGAACCAGAGCAGCACACAGAAATGCCGTTTACCTTCCCGCTGGAGTGGTACCTATTTATCTACTTGTACTTGACGTGCTTTCAAACTGCTAGGTTGGCAGGAGCAGGGACCAAGCAACAGGAGCTCACCCCGTTGTGGGGATTCGAACCACCGACCTTCTGATTGGCAAGCCCTAGGCTCTGTGGTTTAACCCACAGACCACCCGCTAGGTTTCTAGCAGGTGCCAAAAAAAGAGTACAGTGAAGGCACCTGCTGGATCTCAGCAGGCAAGGAGTTTCAAAGTGAAGTTGCTGCCACACAACATGATGCAGTTCTTATACATGTAGAATACATATTATGTAGTACCAGTAACGGTGCCAGTTCTTCTGATCAATGTGTCGAGCGGGCATATATAGTGGAAGGAGATCTCATAGGTAACTAGTCCCAAGTTGCTAAGGTCTTTAGATAATAACACCTTCAACTGAGTCCAGTACCAAATTGGCAACCAGTGCAGATCGCTGAGCACAGATGTTACATCGGCCCAGTATACCTGAAGGAGCGTCTCCATCCCCATCGTTCAGCCCGGACACTGAGGTCCAGCTCTGAGGGCCTTCTGGCGGTTCCCTCACTGCGAGAATCAAAGTTACAGGGAACCAGGCAGAGGGCCTTTTTGGTAGTGGCGCCCGCCCTGTGGAACGCCCTCCCATCAGATGTCATAGAGATAAACAACTACCTGACATTTAAAAGACATCTGAAGGCAGCCCTGTTCAGGGAAAATTTTAATGTGTGATATTTTAATGTATTTTTAATCTTTGTTGGAAGCCGCCCAGAGTGGCTGGGGAAGCCCAGCCAGATGGGCAGGGTACAAATAATTGATGATGATGATGAAAATAGGGACGTCCTATTCAACAACATGGCCAGTAAAGTGAGATGAGCAACCCCAGAGTCATCTGCGACTGGACTTAATGCTCAGGGGTCCCTTTATTCAATAACAACAACATTTTTATTATATACGCCCCACCTGCCTGGGTTGCCCCAGCCATCTCTGGATGACTTCCAACATATATAAAAACATTAAAAAACAAGAACATTAAAAAACCTCCCTATGCAGGGCTGCCTTCAGACGTCTTCTGACGGTTGTGCAGTTACTTGTTTCCTTGTCTCAGGGTTGCATACCCTCCAACATTTCTCCAATGAAAATAGGGATGCTCTAAGGAAAAGTGGGACATTCCAGGATGAAATCAGAAACTGGGATGACTTCAGGGACGAAATCAAAAAAGAGGATAAGGTAATATTTCAGTATGCCACAACCGCCGCCAGATTACTAATTGCCCAAAACTGGAAGAATCAAAACACCCCATCAATTAGAGACTGGCAAACAAAATTATTTGAATTTGTTAACCTTGCAAAAATGACACAGAAAATCAGAAACCAAAAATATACAAAGTTTATTAACGACTGGAGTAAATTTATGATATATATTGAAGGGAATTACAAAAACCTAAAAACTATAGCAGGTTTGATATAAATCTTACGCAGGAAAAACAAACTATGTATATTAAGAAGCCTGAACGCGGGTGGGATGGAGGTCGGTAGAGGGCAGAGGAATGACTTAAGTTTTTAAAACTATAAAGAAATAAATACAAAGATAAATAACTGTAATGGAAACGGATAAGACCATTTTGCTATGTTTAAACACTTGTAAATTACTTATTCTTTTCTTTTTCTGTGATTGTTGATTTGTTTTTCTTTTTTTGGTTATGTACATGAAACTTAATAAAAAGAATTAAAAAGAAAGAAAGAAAAGAAACTGGGATGACTTCTGTAGGGTCTGTTATTTGCTGACAAGGCCTCACTTCTTCCAGCCATTGTGCTGTAGCATTCTGTACTAACTGCAGCTCCTGGACCAAGTGCAAGGGAAGCCCCACATAAAGCGCATTGCAGCAATCTAGCCTTGAAGAAACCTGTGCATGAGCTGGCCTATGAGATTGTTATCCCAAGCCACACCCACCTGCTCTACATATGACATCAGAGGAGACAAAGTGCCCTGCCTACCACGGGGCTTGCAGTTGCTGCCAATGAGCTGATCAGCGACACCTGTAAATTCCTGAGCATCTACTAATGTGGTTTGATTTGAAATTGCACGTGCAAAGGAAAATGCTTCACCTGACTGTACATTTCAACCTCCCTGGCTGTTACTTCATCTGAGGAGAACGGGGGTGGGGAATCACTTCGCCCACATTTAATGTGGTTGCAAAAGATTTTGGGAGGAAATGGGAACAATGGGAGAAACTGCAGTCAACCTGTAGCCTAGTTTTTTTAATGTTTTTTTAAAGGGGGGTGAATTACCAGTAACTACCAAGAGGCACATAAAGGTTACATGCAAAATGGGGTTAGAAATGGCATAACAAAGCAGCACAAAAAGGTTCGTTTCAGTGCGATGCGGCGATAAATAAAACCATGTGCCGTGTAAAGATGAAAAGGTGAGGGCATAAATCAGCGAAGGCTGGGGAAGCTGGAGCGAGAAGCTCCCTGATGCATTGATTTCGGGAAGGTTTTAATTTCGACTGACTCTTTAGCAGCACCTCATATTTCTGTCTCGTAGAGCCATTTGTAAAAGGCTCCACATCTCAGAAAGCAGTCGATGTCTCTCATCAATCTGGCTGCTGTATCTACATAGTTGTCGCACAACAAAAACAGAATCTAATTGCTATTTATTTATTGCTAGCATCCCAGGTCTGGGGCTGGGCTTTGGCAGATCCGATCCATACTGACAAGGAATGAACAAATCTGCTGATTTCCATTTCTCTCTTAATTTCTCATTTTTTATTTTTCAGCTCAGTTCACCAAATTTCTGCGGCAGTCTGCAAACTTCTTTTTAAAAACCCCTGTGAAATTCATACATATTTGGGGGTGCATTTCATACAACATAAACCTTCTTTTGCCAGCAGTTTCTTCTACTATAATGCATTTGTGTATGCTATTTTCACTAATGCACATTTTTGTGTGTGCAGTTTTCACTAATATGTGGTGCTTTTGAGGGTGAGGGATGCTGCTACAGAACTTTGGGTGATGGGCGGGGTACAAATAAATTATTATTATTATTATTATTATTATTATTATTATTATTATTATTATTAGCTTCTAGGAGCCACAGGTGAGAGATGAGTGGGTGGGGACCAAAGGAGGGCAAACTACCCAAGGAGGAACACAACGTGTTCCCTACCAGAGGTAGTATCCTTCCCCTAGCAGCCCCCACACCCCAGAATTCAAGTAAAGTTACTTGTAAGAGGTAACTTTACTTGAATTCCCATATACCCTGGGTTGGAGAAAGTGCACCACCAAATTCAGAGAAGTGCAAAATTCAAATGGCGGTCACATTTTGTTTCTCATATTTTTTCGTGAAGTCCAAATTACCTTGCAATTAACATGCAAACTGAACAAATTTGTTTCCCGATCCCTAATACCGGTTGAAGCCTTGCACTGAAATATCTGTTGAGCAGATCAAACCAACAGGGTGCAAAGCAGAACTGGTATAGTGGGTGTCCTGGGGAGAAGACGAGAGGCTGGGCCGAGACGGTGTGTCTGGATAGAGTCATGAGAGCAAGAAAGAGCTCCCATTGCTGCTCTATGGACTCTTCCTTTCCCAAACCCCACAGCTCCAACTTGCTCCAACTCCTCTGTGGCTACTAGTTACCTTTGTGTTAAGTTGTGGGTGAACATATCAGACAGCACAGCGATTCTTCAAACAGCTCTTGTTTATTCACAGGCCAGAACAGAACTGAACTGAAGGGTTCAGTCAGCCTGCTTATATAGAGCTCCATATAGCCTGCTTATATAGAGCTCCAACGTAACTGTAACAATTTTCTAAAACTATCCAATCACTGAACGTCACTTTTGATCCCTTATTTGTATAACTATCTACAGTATCCCCCTGCTGGCCCAGGGTGAGAACTTCAGTACATAACACTGTGCCTGTTAATTGCATCTATGCAACCAGTTTGGCCCTTTGAAATAACCGAACTTTTGGTCCAAGGCCTGGTAGAAAATCATTACTCATAGCACGAACTGGAGGTTTATTCCCTGGACTCTGTTTCTTCTTCTTCTTTTAATAAGATTTAAAAAAATACAATGCTGATGGTAGCTGAGTGAAGATTCCTTTTTATCTTGGTGATCACGGACACAACAATTTAATCTAAACGAAGCCCAAAGAGAATATCACTGGGGCCTTTTGCATATTTGCCTTTGGGGGTGGGAGTAGCTTTATACGCAAGAAGCTAATACCAGTGTGAATATTTGCAAAGGGGAACAAAACAAAACTGGAAACAGACAAACAAATCCTTAGCCTGTCAATGTAATTTTCTGTGGGGAGTTTCAGAAAACCTAAGAAAAACAACGGGGAACGATAGCATCGGCAAATTCAACACTAATGTCATTCCTATTTTCTTTTGTGTTCTTTTCTGCTCTTTTTATCTTTCACTTCCCAGTTGTGGTTAAATGTCCTGCAGGATGGCACATTTTTACTTGATATCTTCTGCCTCATATTTTTGGGGAGAGCCTCTAATTGCCTCGCTAGCATCAACAAAAGACAAATGTATTTTCAAGGGGTGTTTGATTCCCCCCCTTCTATTTGCAAGTCGAGATAGAATTCAGAATGTAATCACATGTGTAAATTATTATGCATTGTTTGAGTCTCAGCAAACAACGGCCTACAAACACGATTTCAGGATTGTAAGCAATAAAGCCCGTAGGTCGGGGCAGCTCCAATTCTATTCCTGCTAACTTCTCATCACAATTTTCGGTTCCTAAATAGCTGCAAATTTAGAAAAATTCAGCAGACAACAGAAGGATGAGCGGTAGGGAATGACATGTCTATCCCATCTCATTATTTTTTACAGATGAAAAACCCACATGTAAATCGAATTGTCTGCATTTTGTTGACACTTCCTCTGCAAAATAAGGCTTCCAATCCTTTTCAGTACGTTTCCCTAAAAAGCAGAGACATCACCTTGCCAACAAAGGTCCATATAGTAAAAGCTATGGTTTTCCCAGTAGTGATGTATGGAAGTGAGAGCTGGACCATAAAGAAGGCTGATCGCCAAAGAATTGATGCTTTTGAATTATGGTGCTGGAGGAGACTCTTGAGAGTCCCATGGACTCCAAGAAGATCAAACCTCTCCATTCTGAAGGAAATCAGCCCTGAGTGCTCACTGGAAGGACAGATCCTGAAGCTGAGGCTCCAATACTTTGGCCACCTCATGAGAAGAGAAGACTCCCTGGAAAAGACCCTGATGTTGGGAAAGATGGAGGGCACAAGGAGAAGGGGACGACAGAGGACGAGATGGTTGGACAGTGTTCTCGAAGCTACCAGCATGAGTTTAACCAAACTGTGGGAGGCAGTGGAAGACAGGAGTGCCTGACGTGCTCTGATTCATGGGGTCACGAAGAGTCGGACACGACTAAATGACTAAACAACAACAACAATCCCACATCTAGTGCCAACTCTGTGCTGAAGTTCCCACCTTTCTCAAATATCTTTGCTGTGTGGAGAGTTGAAGACCACATGGTTAATCTGGACCCTACTAGACCAATGTCAGAAGAGAGTAAGTAACCATCTCCATTCTGAAGAAAATCAGTCCCGAGTGATCACTGGAAGGACAGATCCTGAAGCTGAGGCTCCAAACCTTTGGCCATCTCATGAGAAGAGAAGACTCCCTGGAAAAGACCCCGATGTTGGAAAAGATGAAGGGCACAAGGAGAAGGGGACGACAGAGGACGAGATGTTTCTCGAAGCTGCCAACATGAGTTTGACCAAACTGCGGGAGGCAGTGGAAAACGGGAGTGCCTGGCGTGCTCTGGTCCATGGGGTCACGAAGAGTCGGACACGACTAAACGACTAAACAATGCATTTTTTTAAAAAAAAGAAAAATGCATATTTTTTGGTGTACACTATTTAGGTCTGAAACTGCATCACCAAATTCAGAGAAGTATGTAATCTGTGTGATAGGTGTCATACCCTCCAAGTGTCCCTATTTTCCAAGGACAGTCCTGGAAATATGAAAGCCATCCTGGCAGTGCCAGATTTATGTATAAGCTAAACAAGCTATAGCTTAGGCCCCACTCTCTTGGGGCCCCCCCAAAATTGAAAGGAAACAAACAAACCTGGATGTATATTTCCAAAATATAAGATAAAAAACAAATAAAACAAACCTACATACAGCAACAGTGTTTTGCGTTGTGTAGCCTCCTATGATGTAAGTCATGGGCCCTGCCTGCTAGCCAGCTCCCTACAATATCACTGGTTTGCTCATTTCTATATATAGGGTGCCTTCATTCTGCATGTGCAAATGGCTTTAGATACCTATTAGGTCCATAAATTACCATATAGCATATATTCAACACAAAAAACAGTGACCATTTGTTGTTGACAAAGAACAGCTGGAAATGTAAAGGGCCTCATTACATTCAATAGCTTAGGACCGCATCAAACCGAAATCCGGCCCTGCATCCTGGCTTCTGATTTGATCCCGGAATGTCCCTATTTCACCTGCCAGTGCCACCGCTGTCGAGCTTGGGGATGAGGATGCAGTGGTGGCACTGAGAGCACCCAAGGAAAACCCTGCTGCCTCTCCATGGCTGCCACTGCTGGTCTCCTCCCTTGGGCTGCTCATAGCGGTTTCTGGAGAGTATTTAAAGACCTTTAAAGCCCTAAACAGCCTCGGTCCAGTATACCTGAAGGAGCATCTCCACCCCTATCATTCTGCCCGAACACTGAGGTCCAGCGCTGAGGGCCTTCTGGCGGTTCCCTCGCTGCGAGAAGCCAAGTTACAGGGAACCAGGCAGAGGGCCTTCTCGGTAGTGGCACCTGCCCTGTGGAACGTCCTCCCACCAGATTTCAGAGAGAAGAAGAAGAGGAGGAGGAGTTTGGATTTGATATCCCGCCTTTCACTCCCTTTAAGGAGTCTCAAAGCGGCTAACATTCTCCTTTCCCTTCCTCCCCCACAACAAACACTCTGTGAGGTGAGTGGGGCTGAGAGACTTCAGAGAAGTGTGACTGGCCCAAGGTCACCCAGCAGCTGCATGTGGAGGAGTGGAGACGTGAACCCGGTTCCCCAGATTACGAGACTACCGCTTTTAACCACTACACCACACTGGCTCTCAACTACCAGACTTTTAGAAGACATCTGAAGGCAGCCCTGTTTAGGGAAGCTTTTAATGTTTAATAGACTATCGTATTTTAATATTGGATGCCGCCCAGAGTGGCTAGGGTGGGGTATAAATAATGGGCGGGGTATAAATGGGCGGATGGGCGGGGTATAAATAAATTATTATTATTATTATTATTATTATTATTATTATTATTATTATTATTTATTAGAGATGCCTTATGTGACCTCCCCCTCCCTTCAGAAATAACTAAAGGAGGGGGAGAGTAAAAATTTACCCCTGCACAGAGAGTTGGGTGAATCCCCAGAACAGATTTGGGGGACACACAAGAAGTGGAAAGAGGGGAACTTCCATTGCACAAGCTTGTTTCCTGCTTGGCAGGGGGTTGGACTCGATGGCCCTTGTGGTCTCTTCCAACTCTATGATTCTAAGCAGAAATCCTTACGTTAACAGAACAGGTTACACCAGATACATCTCACAGTTGGCCTTTGGAGAAGACCCTGATTTGCAAGCTCATTGGCAAGGCAAGGAGCCCCTCCTATTGTATGTAATTCACCCCCTCCTCAATTTTATTGTTTCTGGCAGGCACAGCAACAAAACGTGCATTGTTGGAAGCAAATCCTTCAGTTGGGGAGTTAGGAGAGTATAGTCCTATTTATTTTTAAGTGTCATATAATAATCAATTCATTTACTCTCCATTGTAACGCGATGAATCATAATGAACATATTTGCATAATATGCAGTTTCACAGATATTCAATTACAACTCGGCATTTGCTAAACGTACTGTGGAAATCAAATGGTTCTAAGCAGAGGCAGGCTGGCTTTCCAGTGTGCATGGGGAGTCTTGGGGAGGTGGTGTGTGCCTGTTCCTCCTCTGTGCCATCGTCTACTCTGACAGCTACCCGAGGACTGAATGTCTGCTCATTAGCACCACAGGAGCTGCCTCATATGGAGTCAGACCATTGGTTTCTCCAAGCCCTGCCTAGTGGACAGGAGTCACCCCAAGTCCTATTTGTCAGGAGTTCAGCCTACACTCGAGTAGGACCTTGGTAGAGACACATGCCTGACTGGCATGTTCTCTCCCTCCTGGTCAATCGCTTGGGAGCTTCAAAAGCTTTCTTCTGCCCGAACATCATAGTGACTGATGCCAACTGACACCGGCACACTTAGGGATCCGCAGAGTTTGCGCATCATGTGTGACAGACCTCAGCAACTCAGCATTTTGGCTAATCTACTGAATTTACATATAAACAGACACAGAGCACTGTAACATGGCTCCCTCTCTCTCTAGCATCAGACAGCAAAGAGAGAAAGCACAAAGCACAATAGTCCCACTTCACGGAACACAAACATCCTGTCTCCATCACTGGAGTCCCACACTGTGGAGTCAAAACATACACTGTCATGTGATAGACAAAAATCCCATGACTGCAATCATGGAGCAGGAATTCTAACACTATCTACAGATACCTCCTTCAAAAAAGTTCGAGACTTTTGAGAGTGGCCCCCTCTGCTGTCACCAACATCTCCTTCTCTTGGTGGAACATAGGAAGATACCTTACACTGAGTCAAGCCACCGGTCCATCTAGATCGGTATTGCCCACAACAATTGGTTGCTGAGGAAAATATAAAGACAAGGAAAAGTTTCGTACCATCCTTTTTTATTTCAATATTACAGAGAGAGGCTATAGAACCCAGCCTCTTGGATAATGGTGTTGTCCGAAGTGAATCTCCACCCCCTGTGTGTCCCACTTCCTCATTTGTCATCATCATCATCACCTCCTCTGTTGTTGTTTAGTCATTTAGTCGTGTGCAACTCTTCGTGGCCTCATGGACCAGACCACGCCAGGCACTCCTGTCTTCCACTGCCTCCCGCAGTTTGGTCAAACTCATGCTGGTAGCTTCAAGAACACTGTCCAACCATCTCGTCCTCTGTCGTCCCCTTCTCCTTGTGCCCTCTACCTTTCCCAACATCAGGATCTTTTCCAGGGAGTCTTCTCTTCTCATGAGGTGGCCAAAGTATTGGAGCCTCAGTTTCAGGATCTGTCCTTCCAGTGAGCACTCAGGGCTGATTTCCTTCAGAATGGATGCGTTTGATCTTCTTGCAGTCCTTGGGACTCTCAAGAGTCTCCTCCAGCACCATAATTCAAAAGCATCAATTCTTTGGCGATCAGCCTTCTTTATGGTCCAGCTCGCACTTCCAACCATCACTACTGGGAAAACCATAGCTTTAACTATACGGACCTTTGTTGGCAAGGTGATGTCTCTGCTTTTTAAGATGCTGTCTAGGCTTGCCATCGCCTTTCTCCCAAGGAGCAGGCGTCTTTTAATTTCGTGGCTGCTGTCACCATCTGCAGTGATCATGGAGCCCAAGAAAGTAAAATTTCTCACTGCCTCCATTTCTTCTCCTTCTCTTTGCCAGGAGGTGATGGGACCAGTGGCCACGGTCTTACTTTTTTTGATGTTGAGCTTCAGACCATATTTTCCGCTCTCCTCTTTCACCCACATTAAAAGGTTCTTTAATTCCTCCTCACTTTAATCACCTCCTCTACTATTACTATTACTCTCTGTGGTTTCAGGAAGGCTTTCCTTCCACCCCACCTGCTGATGCTTGTGATTGAACCTGGGACCTTCTGCATGCAAAGCAGCTTCTCTTCATCCTGGAGAAGAGTGACTAGTGGGGTGCCACAGGGTTCTGTCTTGGGCCCGGTCTTATTCAACATCTTTATCAACAACTTGGATGATGGACTCAAGGGCATCCTGATCAAATTTGCAAATGACACCAAATTGGGAGGGGTGGCTAACACCCCAGAGGACAGGATCACACTTCAAAACGACCTTGACAGATTAGAGAACTGGGCCAAAACAAACAAGATGAATTTTAACAGGGAGAAATGTAAAGTATTGCACTTGGGCAAAAAAAATGAGAGGCACAAATACAAGATGGGTGACACCTGGCTTGAGAGCAGTACATGTGAAAAGGATCTAGGAGTCTTGGTTGACCACAAACTTGACATGAGCCAACAGTGTGACGCGGCAGCTAAAAAAGCTAATGCAATTCTGGGCTGCATCAATAGGAGTATAGCATCTAGATCAAGGGAAGTAATAGTGCCACTGTATTCTGCTCTGGTCACCTCACCTGGAGTACTGTGTCCAGTTCTGGGCACCACAGTTCAAGAAGGACACTGACAAACTGGAACGTGTCCAGAGGAGGGCAACCAAAATGGTCAAAGGCCTGGAAACGATGCCTTATGAGGAACGGCTAAGGGAGCTGGGCATGTTTAGCCTGGAGAAGAGGAGGTTAAGGGGTGATATGATAGCCATGTTCAAATATATAAAAGGATGTCACATGGAGGAGGGAGAAAGGTTGTTTTCTGCTGCTCCAGAGAAGCGGACACGGAGCAATGGATCCAAACTACAAGAAAGAAGATTCCACCTAAACATTAGGAAGAACTTCCTGACAGTAAGAGCTGTTCAACAGTGGAATTTGCTGCCAAGGAGTGTGGTGGAGTCTCCTACTTTGGAGGTCTTTAAGCAGAGGCTTGACAACCATATGTCAGGAGTGCTCTGATGGTGTTTCCTGCTTGGCAGGGGGTTGGACTCGATGGCCCTTGTGGTCTCTTCCAACTCTATGATTCTATGATTCTATGATTCTTTGGAAACAGCACAGCCATTATTCAGACATTAGTCTGCTGAATCTGGGAGCATCGATTCCAAGAGCGGCATGTTATCATGGCATTCTGGATCGTAGTTTAGCCACTTTGGCTTCCTGGAATTCCCATTGTTCCAGCCTTCTTCTTCTTCTTCTTTTTTTAATGAAGGCCAAATTAGTCTGTATGGAATGCACATCCTCGGAATCTCTGGCTTGACATGCTTTGAAAACCCAGGCCCTTGTGATATAATAAGATGGATAACAGAACTCTACTATAAGCATATGTTAATGTCAGGAACCCGTCTGAATTCTTAAAACCCGACGTTCGGCTCATTTGCAAGTTTAGTGCATGTTCCATTGAAGATGGGGTCTGCATTTGAGCAATTCCCAGGCCGCTGGAAATGATTACGGTGTCAGTGTTTTATCTCTGTGCTTCCACTATGGTTTAATTTCTATTGTGTGTGTGGGTTTTTTTCCCCAAACAACCCCTGGGTTTTTTGGCATGCAGAAGACACCATCAAAAAAATTACTCCCCTTCCAGATGTAAAGGCTAAAAAAAAAAAAGCCCTGTCAAAACAGCAGCCAATGGTTTACAAATTATTATGGAAAATGAAGATTTATTTTTGCAAGCATAATGCATTTGGTGGATCCTCAAGGGTTTTCGAAAAAGCCTGTTCTGCATTCAGAAAGCAGCAATGTAATGGCAAAAGGCTAACCCAGCCAACAATGCTTAATTTGTTTTGACTCTTGTTACCATTGGCTTGACAGTATGGAGGAAATAAAAAGCGCATTGCAGAAATGGGTAAGTGGATGCTACTAGCAGAAAATAGCAATATAGCTATAATACTTTTAATCAGGGGTGGGCCACCTTTTTAAGCTGATGGGACACATTCCCTTTTGATCAGCTTTCCAGGAACCAAACGCCAGTAGTCATTTTGTACTCACAGCTGTCCATGGAGGTGCAGGTTAATTCTGTGTCCAGGGTGGCTGTCTACCAACTCCATTTGGTACATTGGCTGAGACCCTACCTGTCTGCACACTTTCTCACCAGAGTGGCACATGCCCTGGTTATCTCCTGCTTGGACTACGGCAACATGCTCTACATGGGACTACCTTTGAAGGTGACTCAGAAACTACAACTAATCTAGAATGTGGCAGCCAGACTGGTGAGTGGGACTGGCGTTTACCAACTCCCTTCTCACTGTACTTAAACCTTGTCTTAAATTTTCATTCCCTCCCTCGGTGTTAGACACCTTTAGCTCTACTCAAACCTCTGCCACTGCTTAAAATCCCCCCTCTCACTGTTTCTCCAACCTAGCTTTACTCAAACTTTTCTCATTGCTTAAAGCAGCTACTTCCGCCTGCTTCCAGAATCTCCCCCTTCTAACTGTAACTAGACTTCTCCCTCTTCTAATCCTTAGCTGTGAGAGAGATGGAGGATGAGGAGCCCTCAGATATCTCATAGTACCTTCATACCATACTAAAACCTCTCTGGTTGTTTAAACCACAATTTCCCTCCATTCCTACTTTACTCAGATTTTTGCTATAGTTTTAAACCACTCTTTTTGCTCCCATGCCATAACCCGTTGTGCAACCTGGCTTCACTCCCCCCCCCCCATGCTGCTCTGGCTTCATGCAAATCCTGGATTACTATGAGGCACCACAAATCCTACCATGGAGACTGTGCTTTGACATTTTTAACTGCACATAGGATCACAAGAAGTGACCTTATGCCAGTGGTTCTCCCCCCCCCTCGGGCCACACTTAGGGAAGCTGTTAATGACTGGTATTTTAATGTATTTTTAATCTTTTGTTGGAAACCGCCCAGAGAGGCTGGGGAAACCCAACCAGATGGGCGGGGTATAAATAAATTATTATTATTATTATTATTATTATTATTATTATTATTATTATTACAGTGGTGCCCCGCAATACGAATGCCTCGCAAGACGGAAAACTCGCTAGACGAAAGAGTTTTCCATTTTGGAGGTGCTTCGCAAAACGAATCTCCTATGGGCTTGCTTCGCAAGACGACAATGTCTTGCGAGTTCCTGCTGTTTTTTTTTCTTCCCCCCCTTTTTCTAAGCCGCTAAGCCGCTTATCAGCTGATCCGATCAGCAGATAAGCCACTAAAAGCCGCTAATAGCGCTAATCCGCTAATCTGTCAATGGGCTTGCTTCGCAAGACGAAAAAACCGCTAGACGAAGAGAATCACAGAACGGATTCTTTTCGTCTTGCGAGGCACCACTGTACTTTCAGCATCAAAATTTGCTTGCTCCACACCAATTATTATTATTATTATTTTGATAGGCAATACATTGGAAAACAAAAAGTAACAACTCCTCACAGGGCTTGATTTATAACATAGACCATAAGTACTTTATAATATTACCATGGGACATCAAAAAAGGATAAAACAGTGCAGCTACATAAGAACACGAATGATTCCCAAAATATAATACTGGCGCCAACCATTTTGCGTGGGGGTTCTGTTTCTGGCATAAGCCTGCTCTGCGCCATTCCACCCTGTGTGTCCCCCCCATTCTGTCCCAGTTCTGCCCTCTTCCATGTCCAAAGGGACCCACGCCTCAGCAGTCACTTGTCAATTGGATGCACGCAAAATGGCCGCCGCCTGCATTGATTGTCCTTGAGTCTTTCCACCACACTTGCCATCCTCTCCTGCCACACCAGCGAGGTGCCCCACACCCTTTGAGAACCACTGTCTTATAGCATCTCTCCATGTAGCTCAGCATTCCCTGCCCTGGCTGGCAGCTGGCTTTCCAGAGTCTCAACTGGGAGATGCCAGGAAGTGAACCATGCAAAGAAGGTGTTCTGCCACTGAGCTAGATATGGAGTAGAAATATATTTAGGTTACTTCACCCCACTTGATCAATTGGAGAGCCATGGATTTGCCAGCCTGATTTCTCAGGGGGGGAAATGGGATACAATGGTAACGAGGGGTGGGGTGGGGTGGGAAGAGGTCCATAATTACAGTCATTTTTGTTATTAAATACCTGTCTGTTTCATTGCTGATTTTTAAAAAAATCACCTTTTATCTGGTGTGCCTTTGTTAATAACACATTTGCCTTGTTGCGTAATTTTTATTTGTCACTTTTTCTTCCTTAAATGTGTGTGTGTGTGTGTATTTAGGGTGGTGGCAATAGTCAGCAGAGCCAATTTCAAAACCTGCTATTTTATTAGATCATTCTGGGACAAAGGGAATTCTGGGGGAAATAGTGGCAGACACAAAAAAATGGTAGCATCCACACCCCTGACAGATCACAACATCCGGGTCATCTTGAAAACTAAGACAGCCGGATGAAAATGAATGGGGAGAAATGAACCCAATTCATAACCATTAGTTACCAATAACATTTGTTTCGTAATGAATGAAGATTGAAATGAATGGGGTCCATCTGCTTTATATTCATTTGTTGTAGTATGAATGCACACCTTCTAAACAACCCCTTCCTCCTTAGCTAATGGCTGAATGTGGTGGGGTGAGAAGATGGGGCAAGTGCTCCCTATAGCACAGGTGGAGTCTGCAGCTCCCAGACTCATTTTATGTAGTCCCAGATGCCTCCTGAAGCTGCCCCATTGTTCCAACACAAGAAGACTTCCTACCTTCCTTCTTCATTTCCTCCAGCCTTTAAAAATGTCCATCTCCCACTTTTTATAGAACAATTAGAATTGAATTCTGCATACCTGAAGTCCATCAGCCTTTGTTTGATGACATGCACAAAGGCGCAGATCCATAAAAGGAACATTCGTTTAATAACCCCCATTTCATTTATAGCCCTTGCTTATATATTCAGTTCACATTACATTTAATAGCTGATCATAGCCCTGAAATCAACAGCACTGTTTGTTCTGTTTATGCACGGCAGAAGCGCCGCAAAGCATCCCAGCAAAACCATTTCTTTACTTGTTTTGTTCCTATTCTGCCTTTGTGAGACCACACGTGGGATACTGTGTCCAATTCTGGGCACCACAATTTAGGAAGGGTGTTGACAAGTGTGAACGTGTGCAGAAAAGAGGGACAAAGAGGTGCCCCCCCCCAGGTTGGATTTCAACTCCCGCAACCTTTTGCCATTGGCCATGTCTGCTGGGGCTGATGGGAGTTGGAGTCCCAACAAGATCTGAAGAATACCAGGCAAAAAATCTACTGAAATAGATAATCAAATGGCAATTTATCAATGGGGTGAAAAAGAGCATTCCCTGCAAAGGCCCATTCTGCAATAAATCTTGCAGCTGTTGTGGTGGGACTTTAAGAGGTTAACATGGACTGTACAGTGGTACCTTGGGTTAAGTGCTTAATTCATTCCAGAGGCCCGTTCTTAACCTGAAACTGTTCTTATCCTGAAGCACCACTTTAGCTAATGGGGCCTTCTGCTGCCGCCGCACCACCAGAGCACGATTTCTGTTCTCATCCTGAAGCAAAGTTCTTAACCTGAAGTACTATTTCTGTGTTAGCGGAGTCTGTAACCTGAAGCATCTGTAACCTGAAGCATATGTAACCCGAGGTACCACTGTCAATTAAGGTTGGGTGAACCATCATAAAGGTAAAAGGTATAGGACCCCTGGATGGTTAAGTCCAGTCAACGGCGACTATGGGGTTGTGGCGCTCATCTCGCTTTCAGGCCCAGGGAGCCGGTGTTTGTCCACAGACTGCATGACTAAACTGCTTCTGGCAAGACAGAACACTGTGATGTAAACCAGAGCGCACAGAAACACTGTTTACCTTCCCGCTGTAGTGGTACCTATTTATCTACTTGCAGTGGCAGGCCCTCTTACTAGTTGTTTCCTTTTCCTGTTGCATCATGTTTTCTTTAAGCACTTGATAGCTTCATGCTCCATAAATTTAGTACCATGCAAATTGATGTCGACGCACACCAATATCTTCTGCAGATTGCCCAGGAAGCCACCTGTACGAAGGAGTAATTGGCACCTTTTCAAACGCTGCTTCCAAAACATCCTCCCTTTTTCCTCCTGCATGAGATCACATTAATTTCACCTACCGGGGAATAAAGTTCAAATTGAGCAATCTATGTAAAATAGTACTGCTATGGGAAAGCATGTTTACACCCCCAACACACACACACACAAGCACAGATCTTCTATATATTCCTAAGGTACTGCAGCAGGAGTGGCAGAGTTTGTGTTTGCGGGGAATAAATGATCAGTTTTCTTTTTCTACCACCCTCATTTTCAACGGCTTGCAGCTGTTCACTAGGAAAAATGACTTGGCTTTCAGCTGATATGAAAAGACTCGGCAAGTTGGTGAACTCACCCACCCGTACGAATGTGCAAATCTCCTCAGCCTGCAGACCTTTTCCTCACTCCCCCAAATCTTATGATAAGATTCTTATTGGAGCACTCATGAAATCCCACAGATATTTTCACTGGGGACAAACCTCCAAATTCACTGGCAATGCCATTGTTGCCTTAGCTAAAAATCTGATGTAAACACCAGGAAGAGGTGCGAATTTCCCCTTCCACATGAGAAATGTAGCCAATAAGGGTCAGAACTTATTTGGAGAACCTAATTGTCCCTCCACACTCGAAACAGTAATCGTAATAGTTGGCACCTGTCTGTCTCAAGAGACAATGGAGTGCACCTCTGGGTGTGAAGTCAAACTGCTGTATTAACATCACCAAATTGACCTCCCTGGGGCACAAGCCTAAGCAGTGTATATGGAGGTACTGGGTTGCCCACATAACAAGACCTCCCTCTCTCGGCCTTGCTGATGTGGCCCAAAGGAAAGCAAGCAATACATTGGGCATCATCTTGGCTGCAGGAGTTGTGAGAAGGAGGCATACAAGGCACCATCCAACCGTCTTAGGGGTTCCCCTCTAGATTTGTGTAGGGTTTACTCCGTAGCCTTTTTCTTCTTCTGAATATATCCTGAAAGGCGGTGGAAGTTTAGGATCAGAGTTTTCTTTCACCTATATGGGCTACTTTCTCTGCTGATCTGCTGCATCTGTCCCTATAGGATATGCAGAAACCACCTTCTTGACTGTTGGACCCACTATTGGTCTCAGTTACAGATAGGTAGCCGTGTTGGTCTGCCATAGTCAAAATAAAAAAATTCCTTTCAGTAGCACCTTAAAGACCAACTAAGTTAGTTCTTGGTATGAGCTTTCGTGTGCATGCACACTTCTTCAGATACCTTCAGATAACTTAGTTGGTCTTTAAGGTGCTACTGGAAGGAATTTTTTTATTTCCACTATTGGTCTCGTTAGCATAATCTGCCGAAGTCTGTCTTCACATGCAGGGGAAGTCCCTAACTCACTGAGGGTTTGAGGCCCATTGGCTACCCTCTTCTGGTTGAGCCGGCCAGTTGAAGTCATTCCCTGGAGTGTGGCCAATGTCGCATGCTGACAGCTTCTAGGAGCCATAGGTGAGAGCAGAGTGCAGGATGGGGACCACTGGTGGACAAACTACTGCAGAATGAGCATTACATTACCCCCCCACCAGAGATGTTTCCCCTACCCCATACCCTCCCCCAAACTCTAAGTATCCACATCGTTCTGCCCGGGCACTGAGGTCCAGCGCGGAGGGCCTTCTGGCGGTTCCCTTGCTGCGAGAAGTCAAGTTACAGGGTACCAGGAAGAGGGCCTTCTCGGTAGTGGCACCCATCCTGTGGAACACCCTCCCATCAGATGTCAAAGAGAAAAATAACTACCAAACTTTTAGAAGACACCTGAAGGCAGCCCTGTTTAGGGAAGCTTTCATGTTTAATAGGTTATTGTATTTTAGTGTTTTGTTGGAAATCCTCCCAGAGTGGCTGGGGAAACCCAGCCAGATGGGCGGGGTATAAATAAATAAATTATTATTATTATTATTATTATTATTATTATTATTATTATTATTATTATTATTATTATCATTTATTCAATATCATTCTGAAAAAGCAATCTTCCATGATTAACTCTATCTGACACTGTGATCTTCCAGGCTGTGTATACACTAAACATTTAAAAAGCACACAACTTTGCTGAAAGAATTCTGGGAACTGTTGTTGTTGTTTAGTCGTTTAGTCGTGTCCGACTCTTCGTGACCCCATGGACCAGAGCACGCCAGGCACTCCTGTCTTCCACTGCCTCCCACAGTTTGGTCAAACTCATGCTGGTAGCTTCGAGAACACCATCCAACCATCTCGTCCTCTGCCGTCCCCTTCTCCTTGTGTCCTCCATCTTTCCCAACATTTCTTACCCTTTACAGAGCTACAATTCTTGACATCCTTAGCAAACCATAGTTTCTTGGACAGGAGCAATGTGATTTAAATGTATGGTGTGTAAGTAGCCCAAAGCCACTGTGGCCATTTTTGCCTCTCTGCAAACGCTGCATTTGGCCTATTCCTCTGATGATAAATGCACATCCGCTGTGCTATATTAATTTTAGTCTATGGGTGGCAGTCCTTTTCTAAATTTCTTACACAGAGATTGCATTATAGTGTTCCTTGTTCCAGGCTTATGAAATTTTCTGTTTGAGAAACTCAATAAGATCGCTGCTAATTACATAATGTGCATTGGGGGAAGCTGGTTACATCTGGCTTCAGTATGAGCAGATGTTAAGTGAAGGTTAATACAGTGTGTCATCTTTTAAGAAGGGATGTCCCCACTGGGACTTCGTGGTGGACCAAGCTTGTTTCATGTTGATGTGAAACGAAGAGAAATGCAGTGACTGAGAAGGCAGGCAAAGCAGCACATTTCGAAGTACTCAGATGTAGTATTGGATTTTAGTTGTGAATTTGTAGAATAGCAGTATCAGGGGCAGAGGGAGGCCATGGGGGTCATGAGGTTCAATTTCCATGAAAGCAACCTACATTCTGAAGAATACTTATTTATTTGTAAGAGTTCTCAACCGGCTTGCACCATAAATCTGCAGGGTGCATTACAGCACTATAATCATAAAAAAAGAAAAACAGGGGGAAATAGTTTACGCAGGTATTGAAAACAATTTGAGACAAAAACATTCAGGCTAAACCAAACTGAAGAGGGGGGTCCCTCAAAAAGAACCTTGACTGTCAAGGGCCTGGTTAAAGGGGATGTTTCAATCTGCCATATTGATTCAAAATGGTGCCCGGCATCCAAACATTGGTGACAACCTCAACCTTTAGAACCCGTGTGCAGAGTTTGGCAATGATATATTGAGAGATGACCAAATATGTGCCAAAAAAGGAGGTAAAGTAACCTATGGAGAACAGATGGACAGAAAGACGCATGGATGGACAAACCACTTTTCAAAATATAGATCATAGAATCATAGAATCATAGAGTTGGAAGAGACCACAAGGGCCATCGAGTCCAACCCCCTGCCAAGCAGGAAACACCATCAGAGCACTCCTGACATATGGTTGTCAAGCCTCTGCTTAAAGACCTCCAAAGTAGGAGACTCCACCACACTCCTTGGCAGCAAATTCCACTGTCAAACAGCTCTTACTGTCAGGAAGTTCTTCCTAATGTTTAGGTGGAATCTTCTTTCTTGTAGTTTGGATCCATTGCTCCGTGTCCGCTTCTCTGGAGCAGCAGAAAACAACCTTTCTCCCTTCTCTATGTGACATCCTTTTATATATTTGAACATGGCTATCATATCACCCCTTAACCTCCTCTTCTCCAGGCTAAACATGCCCAGCTCCCTTAGCCGTTCCTCATAAGGCATCGTTTCCAGGCCTTTGACCATTTTGGTTGCCCTCCTCTGGACACGTTCCAGTTTGTCAGTGTCCTTCTTGAATTGTGGTGCCCAGAACTGGACACAGTACTCCAGGTGAGGTCTGACCAGAGCAGAATCCAGTGGCACTATTACTTCCCTTGATCTAGATGCTATACTCCTATTGATGCAGCCCAGAATTGCATTGGCTTTTTTAGCTGCCGCATCAAACTGTTGGCTCATGTCAAGTTTGTGGTCAACCAAGACTCCTAGATCCTTTTCACATGTACTGCTCTCAAGCCAGGTGTCACCCATCTTGTATTTGTGCCTCTCATTTTTTTTGCCCAAGTGCAATACTTTACATTTCTCCCTGTTAAAATTCATCTTGTTTGTTTTTGCCCAGTTCTCTAATCTGTCAAGGTCGTTTTGAAGTGTGATCCTGTCCTCTGGGGTGTTAGCCACCCCTCCCAGTTTGGTGTCATCTGCAAATTTGATCAGGATGCCCTTGAGTCCATCATCCAAGTCGTTGATAAAGATGTTGAATAAGACCGGGCCCAAGACAGAACCCTGTGGCACCCCACTAGTCACTCTTCTCCAGGATGAAGAGGAACCATTGATGAGCACCCTTTGGGTTCGGCTAGTCAGCCAGTTACAAATCCACTGAGTGGTAGCATAGTCAAGACCGCATTTTACCAGCTTCTTTACAAGAATATCACGGGGCACCTTGTCAAATGCCTTGCTGAAATCAAGGTAGGCTATATCCACTGCGTTCCCTTCATCTACCAGGCTTGTAATTCTGTCAAAAAACGAGATCAGGTTAGTCTGACATGACTTATTTTTCAGAAATCCATGCTGACTATTGGTGATCACAGCATTCCTTTCTAGGTGTTCACAGACTGTTTGCTTAATGATCTGCTCCAGAATCTTCCCTGGTATTGATGTCAGACTGACTGGGCGGTAATTATTTGGGTCCTCTCTTTTCCCCTTTTTGAAAATAGGGACAACATTTGCCCTCCTCCAGTCTGCCGGGACTTCGCCTGTTCTCCAGGAATTCTCAAAGATGACTGTCAGTGGTTCTGAGATCACATCTGCCAGTTCTTTTAATACTCTTGGATGCAGTTCATCTGGCCCTGGAGACTTGAATACATCTAAACTAGCCAAGTATTCTTGTATTATCTCCTTAGTTATTCTGGGCTGTGTTTCCTTTGCTGAATCATTTGTTCCAAATTCTTCAGGTCGGACATTGTTTTCTTTATCGGAGAAGACTGAGGCAAAGAAGGCATTGAGTAGTTCAGCCCTTTCTGTGTCCCCTGTTTGCATTTCACCATCTTCTCCTCTGAGTGACCCCACTGTTTCTTTGTTCTTCCTTTTGCTACGAACATACCCATAAAAGCCTTTTTTGTTGCTTTTAACCTCTCTAGCAAGCCTGAGTTCATTCTGTGCTTTAGCTTTTCTGACTTTGTGTCTACACGTGCTGGCTATTTGTTTGAATTCCTCTTTGGTGGTTTTCCCCCTTTTCCATTTTTTGTACACATCCTTTTTTAATCTTAACTCAGTTAAAAGTTCTTTAGATAGCCACCCTGGCTTCTTTAGGCACCTTCCATGTTTCCGTCTCATTGGTATTGCCTGACGTTGTGCTTTTACTATCTCCCTCTTAACAAACTCCCAGCCATCATGAACTCCCTTTCCTTTTAGTATTACTGTCCATGGGATCTCACCCAGCACTTCCCTAAGTTTTATGAAGTCGGCTTTCTTAAAGTCAAGAAATTGAGTCCTAGTATGCTTGGCTGCTCCTTTCCGCTGTATAGTAAACTTCAGAAGAGCATGATCACTCGCGCCTAATGATCCTCCCACTTCTACCCCACTAACCAGATCATCAACATTGGTTAGGACCAGATCTAAAATGGCTGTTCCTCTTGTTGCTTCTCCCACTTTCTGGACAATGAAGTTGTCTGCAAGGCCAGTGAGGAATCTGTTTGACCTTATACTCTTGGCTGAGTTTGACATCCAACAAATATCCGGGTAATTGAAGTCCCCCATTACTACTATCTCCCTTCCTTTTGCATGCTTGGCCATCTGTTCCAGGAAGGCATCATCTATGTCCTCCGTTTGGCTTGGGGGTCTATAGTAAACTCCCACAATGAGGTCACTGTTATTCTTCTCTCCCTTAATTTTGACCCAAATGCTCTCACTTTGGCTTTGAGGTTCTAAATCTTGGATCTCTTCACAGGTATACACATCCCTGACATATAACGCCACTCCTCCTCCTTTCTTGTCTGGTCTGTTTCTCTGAAATAGATTGTATCCCCCCATTATTACATTCCAATCGTGGGACTTATCCCACCAGGTTTCAGTGATGCCTATTATGTCATATTTAGTTTGCTGTACCAAGAGCTCAAGCTCATCTTGTTTATTTCCCATGTAATAAACAAGTAAAGACCCAGTAAAGAAAAAGAAAAAGCCCTCTAAGCAAATACTGTTTTTTTTTTACACACACACACACACACACACACACACACACACACAATGGTACCTCGGGTTACAGATGCTTCAGGTTACAGATGCTTCAGGTTACAGACACTTCAGGTTACAGACTCCGCTAACCCAGAAATAGTACCTCGGGTTAAGAACTTTGCTTCAGAATGAGAACAGAAATCGTGCTCCGGCGACACAGTGGCAGTGGGAGGCCCCATTAGCTAAAGTGGTACCTCAGGTTAAGAACAGACCTCCAGAACGAATTAAGTTCTTAACCCGAGGTACCACTGTATTTTAAAACAGCAACACAGAAAATAGAGTGGAAGAGACTTAATGGATGTGTGATGAGAAACTCCCAAAGAACAAAAGTTAACTCAACTCTTCATCCTTAGTTGGGGGAGAGGACATTTCATGCTAGAGTCAGGCAGCCACCCAGAAAGACAGGCTGCCCATCCTTTTTGTACTACTTCCAGTCTTTTGTCTCCATTGGAAGCCAATCAGAGATAGCAATTCCTATTGTCTTACTAGAAGTACCCAATTAGCTTGGCAAGAGTGGCCAGATCTATCATTCCATAGAGATGACATCATTTCAATGCATTTTACACTTGCAAATGCCGAGAAGACAATAACCATTTAACGATCAGATGTTTATCAAATGCTGAAACGGGGCAATCGTTTGGTAAATATAATACTGAACAATAAAGGCATTTCATCTCATATCTCGGCAGTGTGTTTAACAGTGCAGGGGTTATAATACTAGCATTTCTGAAGCTAATGGGAAAACCCTCATTAATTGCATGGAGGCGAAGATTTTATGCCAGGACTCTCCACATGCAAGATGAAAAGCGAGAGATGAGAGTGAGATACATTCAGAGGAATAAATTCAGCAGGATCAACGGGGGGGGGGGGGAGGGATGTCTGTGGACCACAATGAACCAGAACATCATCTGCAGACACATTGATATGGAAAGGACTTCCTGGAGACAGAAAACTGGAGAACTACTGAGCTAGTAGGAAAGGCCAGATTGAGCAGAATGACAGGCACTGCATTGTCGGATGGCCTCATTGTGTCATGGTTTGGAAAGCCTGAAGTGGGGTGCTGTTAGCTTCACAGACACTGGGACACAGTTGTCGCCTGGACTAGCAGTGAGGAAACAGTGTTGGCGTCTTTTAAATCAGGTGCAAAGATCCCGTGGCCCTCCAGGCACTGCTGGCTACAACTCCCATCATCTGCCCATTGGCCATACTGGGTTGGCCTCGCATGCTAAGCCATCTGCCTCGCACGCAGCCTCAGTTGTGCATCTGCAAAGTGGGAAGAAACACGATTTACTTGGGAGGCTTGTCAAATGACAGCATCCATCAAAACCTCGAGGGCCACAGGCGGGAGTGCTGCGGTCTAAACCACTGAGCCTCTTGGGCTTGCCGATTGGAAGGTCTGCAGTTCGAATCCGCGTGACGGGGTGAGCTCCCGTTGCTCTACCCCAGCTTCTGCCAAGGAGTGTGGTGGAGTCTCCTACTTTGGAGGTCTTTAAGCAGAGGCTTGGCAACCATATGTCAGGAGTGCTCTGATGGTGTTTCCTGCTTGGCAGGGGGTTGGACTCGATGGCCCTTGTGGTCTATTCCAACTCTATGATTCTATGATTCTATGATTCTATGATTCCTAGCAGTTCAAAAGCACACTAGTGCGAGTAGATAAATAGGTACCGCTGTGGCAGGAAGGTAAAGAGCGCTTCCGCGCACTCTGGCTTCTGTCGCGGTGTCCCGTTGCGCCAGAAGTGGTTTAGTCATGCTGGCCAAATGACCGAGAAAGCTGTCTATGGCCAAATGCCAGCTCCCTCGGCCTGAAAGCGAGATGAAGGAGCCTCTCCACCCCCATCATTCTGCCCGGACACTGAGGTCCAGTGCTGAGGGCCTTCCCTCGCTGCAAAAAGCCAAGTTACAGGGAACCAGGCAGAGGGCCTTCTCGGTAGTGGCACCCACCCTGTAGAAAGCCCTTCCACCAGATGTCAAAGAGAACAACAACTACCAGACTTTTAGAAGGCATCTGAAGTCAGCCCTGTTTAGGGAAGCTTTTAATGTTTAATAGATTATTGTATTTTAATATTCCGTTGGAAGCTGCCCAGAGTGGTTGGGGAAACCCAGCCAGATGGGCAGGGTATAAATAATAAATTATTATTATTATGAGCGCTGCAACCCCACACTCATAGAATCATAGAATCATAGAATCATAGAGTTGGAAGAGACCACAAGGGCCATCGAGTCCAACCCCCTGCCAAGCAGGAAACACCATCAGAGCACTCCTGACATATGGTTGTCAAGCCTCTGCTTAAAGACCTCCAAAGAAGGAGACTCCACTCGCCTTTGACTGGACTTAACCAACCAGGGGTCCCTTTACCTTTAACCTTTCCCCCCTGCTTTAAACAGATCGCACTGCAGGGAGCTGTACTATGTTACAAATGCGTTTCTTAATTCATTAGAACAACGGTGCCTGGATGAGACGTTGCCTCGCCACACACGCACACTCCCTCCTACACCCGACCACGCAAACCCATATTAAAATGAATTGTGTTGCTTTAGGAAGTGGTGGGAGGGGTGAAATTGCTTAATCTTATTACTTCCTTGGAGAAGATTGAGCACCTCCTCATGCGGAATCAGAAACCTCGGAGCTGCGCAGAGAGAGATCGCTGTTTAGAAAAGTTCAACGGAAAGCATATGGGGGTTTATTTTCTGGTGTGAGTCAACAGTGATTTCTGAGCTTGTTTATCACGTAAATGTTACCCGGCGAATTATTAGACAGTTGCCATGGCAGCAAAGGCCTAGTGCTGGTAGTGTTCCTTTCCTCTAAGCAGTTAAGACAATGATCAGTCTTGCACCCTTAGAGCTAACAGTCAGCTCCGGAGCGTCAAAGTGACAGATAACATAACACCTAGTTTTTACTGATAACAAAGCAATTTGGAAATATTTATCAGATGGGCTTTTGCCGTTTGAGTGCATTTACGCATCTTATGTAGATAATGTATATGCACGACAAAACTGAAAGCAAATATGTTCTCGTTTCATTTCCAGCGGCTTCGGGAAAGTAATAGAGACATCAGGGTGTAGTAGCGGGGAACCGAGATGAGGGAAAGCTGGACCAACTCCTGAGACACGTTTCTGAAGCAAAGCCAAAACAGAGCAAGACAGAGTGGCTGCTGTGCCAGCTGTCAGGGTTGTGTCTGCAACCTTTGCTTCACCGGCAGCTTGCAGGGTTAGCCTCAACTGGCAAGCAATAGGACCGCAGAATTGTGTCCTTGGAAAGGGTCCCGAGGGTCATCTAGTCCAACCCCCAGGAGTGCGGGAATCTCAACTAAAGCATCCATGGCAGACGGCCATTCAACCTCTGCTTTAAAACCTCCATTGAAAGAGAGTCCACAACCTCCCAAGGGAGACTGTTCTACTATCAAACAGCTCTTACTGTCAAAAAGTTCTTCCCGGTGTTTAAAGTTGGAATCTCCTTTCTTGAACCCATTGGTTTGGTTCCTACCCACCAGAAGCCTACTCCATCCCCCCTTTAGATATTTGAAGATGGCTATCATATCTCCTCTCAGTCTCCTCTTTTCCAGGCTAAACATACCCAGCTCCTTCAACCGTTCCACATAAGGCTTGGTTACCAGGCCTTTGATCAACTTGGTTGCCCTCACCTGCACACATTCCAGCTTGTCAACATCCTGCTGTAATTGTGGTGCCCAGAACTGGACATGGTATTCCAGATGTGGTCTGACCAAGGCAGACCAGAGCAGGACTATTGGTCAGGACACTAGACTTCTGTCGATGCAGCCCAGAATAGTATGAGCTATTTTTTTGCTGCTGCATCACACTGTGATCTCATGTTCCACTTAATATTTTTTTATTTGTACCCCACCCTCCCTGGCTGGAGCCGGGCTCAGGGCGGCTGGCATCATAAAACTAACACAGTATACAAAGAACATAAGAACATAAAAACAGGCAATCAATTAATTAAAATACATCTTAAATTTGGTTCAGAGCAAATTAAAATCTGGACAGATGGCAGTCCACGGGTAAAGGAGTTTTTTTTTCTCATGAGGCGGCCAAAGTATTGGAGCCTCAGCTTCAGGATCTGTCCTGAGTGCTCACTGGAAGGACAGATCCTAAAGCTGAGGCTCCAATACTTTGGCCACCTCATGAGAAGAGAAGACTCCCTGGAAAAGACCCTGATGTTGGGAAAGATGGAGGGCACAAGGAGAAGTGGACGACAGGGGACGAGATGGTTGGACAGTGTTTTTGAAGCTACTAACATGAGTTTGACCAAACTGCGGGAGGCAGTGGAAGACAGGAGTGCCTGGCATGCTCTGGTCCATGGGGTCACGAAGGGTCGGACACAACTAAATGACTAAACAAGAACAACAACAATATTCTCCAGGGCCAACTGTTACCACTAGTCTTATAAAGGACCTGTAAGCGGGCTAGGAGGCCTCTTTAATGCTTGTTCTTATACAGAAAGAAAAGAATCAGACTGAACCCTGACCAAGGGCCAGGCACTTATGGTCTTCTAAGACCCCTAGAGTCTTTCCACATGTACTGCTGGTGACCAGGCACCCCATCTTATATTTGTGCAGCTGCTGCTTCCTGCCTAAGTGCAGAACCTTACATTGCCCCTGTTGAAATCATGAATGGATATGGAACAGAACAGTGGGAACTGCCTGATCAGTGTGTGCAGCATGGAGGTGATATTATTTCTGGAGCGTGGTGGGGGAAAGGAAAGGGTTTAATCTCCTCATTCAGTCTTCCATGCTCCTTATCTGGTTTGGGAGGGGATTGGCATGCTGCCAGTTTTATTTAATGCACCGAATATCTTGTCTAGTTAGTTTATGCAGTGATAATAAAATTAGATTTTTTAAAAAAGAAATCTGGTATTTGGACAGGACTGGGGAGTGGAAATTTGAGGGAAGAACTTGGTGGAGCCCAGAGAGAATAAATATCCCAGAATAGCTAGAAAAGGTTTCAGATTATAACAAAATAGCATAGGTGGGGGTAGGGCGAGAGGAAAGGGTTAATTGTTTAATAGAGAGGGGCTGGGAGGAGGAGAAGGAGCAGGACCCTAAGCAAAAGATTCAAATATATATTTAGCATCACATCTAGTTTGATTTTAGAACGTTCCCATAACAGTAAACTGAAAGCTGAGGATTTAAAGGTGCGCAACATGATGTAAATTGCTGCCACCTACAGTTCAAAATGAGTAATGCACTATCTTCCCACTGCAGAAGCACTACTTATTTCTGTCCGTAGGTGGCAGTGACTTTCTTTAGAACGGCTCTCAAATCAGGGCTTTAAAAAAAAGGCAATTAATGTTTATAATCAATTAGCTGCCTTCTTCTGAAAGCCATTGCACAGGCCACTTAGTTTCTTAAATTGGAACACATTTCCTAGAACCTCACTGGAAAGCGCCTTTTGTCTGGGATAGAAGGTACTGGGGAAATCCTGGAAGAATGCATTTTGATAATTTAGTGATAGTGTGCTGTTAGGAGGAACAGCCATATCTGAGAGTTGTTTTCCTCATTAAATGTGGCAACATGGGGGTAAATCCTGTCACAGTAAGTAGACCAGAGCCCAACTGATTTGCCAATAAACTAGCTCAAAACCCATCAGCACGTTATGAAATCATTTGTGGCCTAGTTTTCACAGAGACAATGAAGTTGCCTTTTACGCTTTTACAACATCAAATTTTCTACCAGGGATGGGCGAGTTCAGTTCTCGCCATTTCCACATCAGTTTGCATTTAAAAAAAAACACAAGGCATCGTGAAAATTCAGCAGCATTTAAGTTTGAATTTCCTCTGACACGCACACCTTTGTATGCAATTCTGCATCATAAACATATTTCTGAAAGCCACTTCCCAATATAAAATGCATTTTATACAGATATATATTCCTTTTTATGCACTGCTGTAGAATTGCGCTGAAAATTTCACAGGAAGTGAAAATTTTGAAAGATGGCTGTCTTCAGATTCCCTGGTGTTTTGGAAAGCACAAATTTGATAGGTTCACCTATAAATGCAAACTGAAACAAATTTCTCCCTCAGCTCTGCCATGGACACACAGCATCTTAAAAAGCAGAGACATCACCTTGCCGACAAAGGTCCGTATAGTTCAAGCTATGGTTTTCCCAGTAGTGATGTATGGAAGTGAGAGCTGGACCATAAAGAAGACTGGTTGGCGAAGAATTGATGCTTTTGAATTATGGTGCTGGAGGAGACTCTTGAGAGTCACACAATGTACCAAAATACATTTAGAAATTTTATTTAGAAAGGCATATACTAAGATGAAATACGTATTTAAATGCAGTCCACTGATAACTTAACTTATTTTAATATGCATTTAAATGCACACATAAATACGGGCTGGTTGTTTTTCCAAATAACAACAAATGCAGATTACTGCATAAGTGGGTCCGAACAGATGTATAAATGAGCATATGTGATATTGACATGGGATATTGAGTTTTGTGGGCATCTACTGGCTACAGCAGTCATGAAATTAAAAGACGCCTGCTCCTTGGGAGAAAGGCGATGGCAAACCTAGACAGCATCTTAAAAAGCAGAGACATCACCTTGCCAACAAAGGTCCGTATAGTTAAAGCCATGGTTTCCCCAGTAGTGATGTATGGAAGTGAGAGCTGGACCATAAAGAAGGCTGATCGCCAAAGAATTGATGCTTTTGAATTATGGTGCTGGAGGAGACTCTTGAGAGTCCCATGGACTGCAAGAAGATCAAACGCATCCATTCTTAAGGAAATTAGCCCTGAGTGCTCACTGGAAGGACAGATCCTGAAGCTGAGGCTCCAATACTTTGGCCACCTCATGAGAAGAGAAGACTCCCTGGAAAAGACCCTGATGTTGGGAAAGATGGAGGGCACAAGGAGAAGGGGACGACAGAGGACGAGATGGTTGGACAGTGTTCTTGAAGCTACCAGCATGAGTTTGACCAAACTGTGGGAGGCAGTGGAAGACAGGAGTGCCTGGCGTGCTCTGGTCCATGGGGTCACAAACTAAACGACTAAACGACTAAACAACAACAAGCTGGCTACTGTGAGACAGGATGCTGAACTAGATGGGACTTTGATCCAACAGTGCTCTTCTAATGTTCTTAAGTCAAAATGAGACTTATCCATCTCTTTCAAATCTGAATATGACTAAATCGAACATGACTCAATGACTAAACAACAACAACAACAACAACCTCAGACTACATCTATGAGAAAAGACAAAAGAACACATTGCCATGAATATTAATGGAGCCCTTTTAGCATCAATTGCTAGAAGCGGTTCCCTTTGCAAGAAAAGAACTCCACAGAAATTTAACCCTAAAAGGCAAGTTCCCTTTAAATCCACACTGGAATCAAAAGCCAGTCAGATGTTTCATTCTGCCCATGTGGGTAGGAGATGCTCAATGAATCCATGCGGCAGGAAACTCCTGAGACGTATTTTGTTTCGGTTTTGGATATTTTCTGCCGCAACAGTCGCACAGGGTGGGAAGAGCAGAATTTAATCAGTGATTAAAGATTTACTTGATTCTTCACACTGATTAATGACTTTCGTTGATGTGTCAAATCTCTAGCCTCCGGGATTAGCTAACATGTAAAGTAAGCTATAAAGTCTCTAGCACAATGGTTTTCACTCTGAAATGAACCTAAGGCTTTAAGGAATAGCCTTTGGCCTTCTCTTGAGCTCAGTTCCTGCCCTTCAGTATACACACACAGAATTGCATGTGTGGAATAGGGGAGGTTTACCTAAAAGCCCCATTTGCTTCCGCCATATGTTAAACAGAAGGTAAAAATTGGACTCAGGGAATAGCACACCATCCATATAAAGCAATATGATACCACTTTAAATAGCTATGGAATTTCCCCATAGAATCCTGGGAAATGTAGTTTGTTAAGAGTGCTGAATGTTGTTGTTTAGTCATTTAGTCGTGTCCGACTCTTCGTGACCCCATGGACCAGAGCACGCCAGGCACTCCTGTCTTCCACTGCCTCCCGCAGTTTGGTCAAACGCATGCTGGTAGCTTTGAGAACCCTGTCCAACTGTCTCGTCCTCTGTCGTCCCCTTCTCCTTGTGCCCTCCATCTTTCCCAACATCAGGGTCTTTTCCAGGGAGTCTTCTCTTCTCATGAGGTGGCCAAAGTACTGGAGCCTCAGCTTCAGGATCTGTCCTTCCAGTGAATCAGCCCTGATTTCCTTCAGAATGGATAGGTTTGATCTTCTTGCAGTCCATGGGACTCTCAAGAGTCTCCTCCGGTACCATAATTCAAAAGCATCAATTCTTCGGCGATGAGCTTTCTTTATGGTCCAGCTCTCACTTCCATACATCACTACTGGGAAAACCATAGCTTTAATGCTGAATGTTGCTAGGAGACCTCTATTCTCCCCCCGGTTCCAGAGTGGTTCAACAATCAATCCATTCTTCCCAGGGAACTTTGGGAATTCTTGCTGTGGAAGGGAAACCAAGCCTTACAATGAGCGGTTGAAGGAGCAGACTAAGTCTGTTTAGTCTGGAAAAGTGGGGACTGAGGAGATATGATAGCCATCTTCAAATATGGCTGTCACATGGAGGAGGGAACAAGCTTGTTTTCTCCTGCTCTGGAGGGCAGGATTCATACCCATAGCTTCAAGTTACAAGAAAAGAGATTCCAATTAAACATCAGGAAGAACTTTCTGACACTAAGAGCTGTTTGACAGTGGAATGGGTTTCCTCGGGAGGTGGTGGACCTCCCTTCCATTGAGGTTTTTAAGCAAAGGTTGGGTGGCCATCCGTCGTGGAGGCTTTAGCTGAGATTCCTTCATTGCAGGCGGTTGGACTAGATGATGCTTGAGGTCATTTCCAATTCTATGATTCTATGAATTAGGTCTCCTAAAAATTCCAAGCACCCTTAACAAACTGCTGCTCCCAGAATTCTTTGGGAACCAGGCAGAGGGCCTTCTCGGTAGTGGCGCCTTCCCTGTGGAACACCCTCCCACCAGATGTCAAAGAGAACAACAACTACCAGGCTTTTAGAAGACATCTGAAGGCAGCCCTGTTTCGGGAAGCTTTTAATGTTCGATGTATTATAGTATTTTAATATTCTTTTGGAAACTGCCCAGAGTGGCTGGAGAAGCCCAGCCAGATGGGCGGGGTATAAATAATAAATTATTATTATTATTATTATTATTATTATTATTATTATTATTATTATTATTTGGAGGAAGTCATGACTTTTTAAAGTGGCGTCATAAAGTGGTGTGAATGTGGCAGGGAAGCCAACTTGAATAAAATATTGGGGGGGGCAGGTAAGCCCCACCCCGCATAATTGATCACAAGATGTGGCACATGCACAGTATTTGAATGACAATTCCCATCAACTTTAGGGGGGGGCACAACTAGAGATGGGAAGGCCTGGAAAAAACTGGAAAAAAATCCAGTTTCCCCCCCCAAAGTGTGTGGAATATTCAGACTATATCATACTGCCCCCCCTTTTTCTGGAAAAAAAATGGCTTTGGGAAAAAACAGAAAAAATGGGAAAAAACAGGTTTTCCCCCAATTTTTTCTGTTCCCCCTCCCCCAGGCCTTCCCATCTCTAGCCACAGTCCCCTCAAATATTTCATTGGGAGAGCCGAAAGGACCTTGGCTGCTAGGAGTTGGCTCCTATGGAATATGGCATATATGTGCGTACAGGGCCTATGTTTGCAATCCAGTGCTACTCTGAGCAATTTATTCGTGTTGATATTTTCATTTCTATTCTGCAAACTCATCTAAAATATATGTCCACGCGGCGCGCCAAATCTCGGTTAAGGAGCGAAACAAAACAGAGCAAGGAAAATCAAAGCAAAATACGTGAAGGAAACAGAAGGGCGAAATGGGTCATCTGACAAGAAGGTTATAAAAACAATAAATCATTTTCCATAAGAAGGCTAGCTGAAATAACCAAACCTTAAGTTGGTGGCCTTAAACTCATTATAGACAGTGCCAGCTTGATTTCGTGAGGTAGAGTCTTCCATAACCCCTGTGCTGCCACACTAAATGCTAAACATCCCAGCCCAGATCTGCCCCTGAAGCAATTTGGGGAATGAGGTGAACACTTATTAAAGCATTTTTAAAACCCTGTTTCAACATACAGTTAAATTACAGTTTGGAAATATCCTGCGGGCGGCTATTCCTTCATGAGCAGAAGAGCTATTCTGTTCTCAAATTCTGCTGAATGTATTGAGGTCAGTGGGGAGGAATGGGCCATCTCTTCTAATTGGTTCCTCCATCGAATTTGGGAGCGTGCAATATTTTCTCTCATAGTATTAAGGCAGAACGGAAATGATTTGCAAAGGAACAAGTGCCAGACCCGTCAGTGCTGCAGGAGATTCCAGGCTTCGTTTTCACTGAGGCAGGGAAGCTGTGTCAGGTCTTTAATGCTGAGAGAGTACCTGGCCAATCGTACATCAGTGTGTTAGAGAGTGACAACAAGGCTCTGTTGGCCCGTGTGTTTTGCAAAGGATTCTGGGAAGTGTTGCGGAGTAAACACAATCCACACAGGTGATGACTGTGAGCTAGAATACTCGAAATGCAAACTTTTCATGTATATCGGGAATATAGTGGCGCCCTCCCTGTGGAACGCCCTCCAACCAGTCAAAGAGAAAAACAACTACCAGACTTTTAGAAGACATCTGAAGGCAGCCCTGTTTAGGGAAGCTTTTAATGTTTAATAGGTTATTGTATTTTAATATTTTGTTGGAAGCCACCCAGAGCGGCTGGGGAAACCCAGCCAGATGGGCAGGGTATAAATAATATATTATTATTATTATTATTATTATTATTATTATTATTATTATTGCATACAAGCTAGTTTTTGAGCAGTGTGCCTGCCAAGATATACTATGTCCATAGCATTCCCGTGATCTACCAAGCTAGTACTCCACCAGAAGAAAAGGAGATAGCATTACTTCATCTTACTGAATTCATGCTGTCTCTTGATGATCACAACTGTCTATCTCTCTCTAAATGCTCACAGACAGACTGTTTAATTCTTTTTTTGAGATCACATAGGCACCAAGTTTACTGCACATGCAGTCCTATCAGCTTCCTCCCCCTGAAACAGCAAAATAATAATTGTTCATAAAAAGTCATATATGAAGAAAAAGAAAATCCTCAGAAGTCGGAGGCGGGTGGGTGAGAATCAGCGCTACCCATCACAGCCTTCAAGTACTGCAGTGGAAGTTAGCCACTGGTGATGTATTTTTTTATTGATTGATTTTGAACAAATACTTCCTCTGTTCTGGTGTCTACTTAAGGACAAAAGAGTTTTCGTGTTTTGTTTACTTCTTTACTCTTGGTTCCTCTGAGGCACAATTAGGGAATGAAAAGGCACTTTTGTTTTGAGAAATATCAAGGTTGTCTTTTCCTTACATGCAGATTAGCTCTGATCCACTGTTCCCTTTTGGGTGCAGACACAGTTGTGTATTTTTGGCATATGATGCATTAAAAAAAAAGTTGCGAAGAACTGAACAGAGGGAGGATAGATTATTGATAAGACAGTATAGGCTACTGAGGGTAGATGATGATGATTTCTAACCAAGAATGCTTGAGTCTGATTTTAATTCATCTGATTTTCATTGCACCTTTCATTAAAGACGGTAGTTTTGGGATGAGCCCTTCTTACCTTTTTTAAATATATATATATAATTTTTATTAACAAACCAATCAAATCACATTAGTTCCAAATTACAAAGCCAAATTTTTAAATTTTTGTTGGGGGTACCCATGCTTCGAACTCAGAAAGGGATCCAAACATCTCTCTTGCTGCTGCTTTGATATTCACTGTTCTGTCCAAATAATATTCACAGTTCTGTCCAATCTTCTCTTTATTATTTTCCTCATCTTCTTGTTGTTATCATATATTCCTTTCTTTGTGACCTCTGATAGTCTCCACAAGCGGGTGAAAAACAAACGTTATGTCCTGTGTGGATATTCCATTCCTCCAAGAGCCATATTCATACAGACAGATGCCATTTCAACACTTCCGTACAAAACATTCTTAAAGTCTGTCCGTTAATCCTCGCAGGCCTGTCCCTCTCTTATCAATTTTGGGGGTTCTGCCCGGTCAAACTCACAGTCCGATATAATAACAAACCAAGGTCTCCTCCCCCTATCATAAATCCGGCAGCCAGGCCTGCTTCCCTAACGAGTCTCTTTTTATAACCGTGTCATTCCAAAGGCCTTTCATTCCTTTCCAGATATTCCACAAACCATGTCTTTGAATAGTAATTCATTTCCACACAGTTCTTAATCATCCCTCTTATAATCAGTAATTGCAACGATTCTTCTTGGGGGGAGGATTGTTAGGTAATCACATAAGGTAAAAAAAGAAAAGTCCCCCCCCATTCCGTCCCGTTCCGACATACTGATCCTTTGATGTATCTTCTTCTTAATATATTGTTGAATCCAGCCCGTCGCTCCACTTCACAGAGGTCACTTCAATTAGCAGTCTTAACTCCCGTTCTTCACTTGAAATATGTACATTTGCTTCTCTCTAATTGTTTATTTTGAGCTCCTGCAAATAGGTCAGAGACAGCGTGTGGGAGAGCCGTACCACACGAGTGCTGTGCGCCTTGTGCCCTCACCCCCTTCTTTCAAACTCGGGGGTGATTTATGGCAACCGCAGGTGAGGCAGTGTTCCCCATTCTCTTGGGGTAACAAGGGAGGCTGCATACTCCCATATCAGTTACTTAATTATCTCGTGTGAGACGGAGAGATGGTATTGTCGGCCATCTTCCAATGCGCCCCTAGTGGCCCCCCGAGCCCTTCTTACCTTTCCAATGTGAACGAGGCAGGAAGTCAGTTGTTCCTATTGCACAATGTCTGCAGACTTTAAAATCAGAGGATGAGCTTCTCTGGATTTTGTGAGGCAGTTACGGTACAGAAGAAATACTTTTAAGTAAAAGATGCACACAAAATGCGAATTTGGCAGACAATGCGGGAAAGCACTGAGTACTGCATGTTTTAGAACTGCCAGTAAAAGTATATACACAATGCAAATAATTTAAATGTAGAGTATGAACACGTTACTTTAAAAAGCAACACAAAACAGGATGGAACAGACTTATGATTGACAGCAACCTTGAAACAGGATGTAATTAGATACTAGTGAAATATTCAGATTTGAAAGAGATGGGTAAGTCTCATTTTGACTTAAGAACATTAGAAGAGCACTGTTGGATCAATGTCCCATCTAGTTCAGCACCCTGCTCTCACAGTAGCCACCCAGCTGCCCACAAAATTCGATATCCCATGTCAGTATCACATATGCTCATTTATACATCTGTTCTGACCCACTTATGCAGTAATCTGCATTTGTTGTTATTTGGGGAAAAAACCAGTCCATATTTATGTGTGCATTTAAATGCATATTAAAATAAGTTATCACTGGATTGCATTTAAATACGTATTTCATCTCAGTATATGCCTTTCTAAATAAAATTTCTAAATGTATTTTGGTACATTGTGTGAGCTGAGAACTCCATCACAGCTTGCAGAGAAGTGTGAAATCCAAGGGATAATTACTTGTTCCGATCTGTGCATTAGTCCAGGAGGTGCAAATTAGGTCAGTTCACTAAAAAAAAAAATGCAAACGGAACAAAATCCTCACCCATTGCTAGTCCAGCATCACATCTGGAAGGAAAAGAAAATCATCGCAGACTTCTCTGAGATGCACGAGTCATTGCAGAGTCAGGGCCTGCAAACCAACCACCACTTTCTGAAAGTGCCGGCAGGAAAAACAGAATAAGGGAGGGAAAGAGTAGTGGGTGGAGCTTTGTATCTGCCTTCCTTGCCCCTGGCTCATCTGAGAAACCTGGAGGAGATCTGAGGCCATTGACTGTGATAAATCAACACCAAATGATTACTGAGCTGCCGAAGCGGTTTTGCTAATTAAAAAACCTCCAACTTCTCAAGATCTCCCCAGCAAAGCATTTGCGGCTGTTACCTAGTCATTACTTACCGTGTGCTTGGCATCTTATTAATTTCCATGATGAATATTCCAAAGCACCTTAGGAGTTTCCGTCAAGCACCCGTCCTTTGCAAACTGTGAAATCAGGATCGGTCAACCACAAAATGCTGAGTCACAATCCAGGACAGAGGCAGGGGACAGGTTTCAGTCCTACGGCCACATCTCTCTTTCGAAGGCAACCTTCCGGGGCCCGAATGCATATATACAGTCATACCTTGTGTTATGTTTGCTTTATGTTGCGGCTTCTCAGGTTACAAACGCGGCAAACCCGGAACCGATCTGCGTGCTTTGCGCATGCGCAGAAGCGCTCTATCGCACTTTGCACACGCACAGTAGCAGCTCTCTACTTATGGACTTTTCAGGGTGCGAATGGCACCCTGAAATGGATCGCGTTTGTAAGTAGAGGTGTGCAAGTGGGGAACAGGTATAGATAATACGAATGCTGCAGTTGCTAAATATAACAAACAAGCAAACAGTCATGGTATTGACGGAGAATGAAGGGGAAGAGGAGAGACAGGCAGAGGAAGGGGGACAGGAAGTGACGGTGGAGGAAAGAAGGGAAGGTGAGGAGGAGGGACGGCTCACCGATGTTGGAACAGAGCCTCAACACCGCACAGGAAGTTCTGGCACGGACAGTGAAGCAATGCCTGTTCCATCTGCCCAGGAAAGGAGGGTGTTAAAGAGGAGGACAGAGACATAACATGAGAATTCCACGCCTTTTCTGCTGGAGAAGGGGTGGGCGTAAGGCACTCCAGGAATCTGAGGCGGAGGATTCAGATGCATAATTGTACGTGCTGCTTGTACATATGTAAAATAAAGGATGTATATATGTATCTCTGAGTGAGCAGAGGCATTTCTTGCGGAGAGCGTTCACAAGCCATCACACAAACCAGCAAGCAAAAAAAAACCCAATAATTTTTAAGGGGTTCCCCTATGTTCTGAAAGTTAGAGATTAATTCCGAATCCACAACAGAAGAAAAATTCAATGGTGTAACTTTTGGGGTGGGGTTGGGATGGGGTGGGCTGGTTGGCAGGGAAATAAAATACAGTGTAAAATGACAGCAAGGCAGTGTGTTTCCATAGCACCCTTATGTATAGCTATAACAACATACATAGCTGGAGATGGCGGAGAGCAAAAATCCATATTACTTTCACTTAGAGGGGATGGTGTTCAATAGAGCGCAGAATTATTGACTTCCCTGGTAGGGAAAGGTTAAGACTTATATTTAAGTAGCCGCTACAAGCCAGCAGAGCAGAACAGTCACACATGTTCAACCTTCAATAGCCCGTTGCTGTTTCTGCAGTGTTTCAATACCTAGCCAGTAAACTGTGTGAAATATGTAATATTTCCATACATACATACTTTATTTGCATGCCGCCTTTCAACAATTCAAGCCAAGCTTAAACCACTTTACAAAAAGGAACAAAATACGTAAGTCTAATGTAAGAAACGCAGGTGGCACTGTGGGTTAAACCACAGAGCCTAGGACTTGCCAATCAGAAGGTCGGCGGTTCGAATCCTCGCGACGGAGTGAGCTCCCATTGCTCGGTCCCTGCTCCTGCCAACCTAGCAGTTCAAAAGCACGTCAAAGTACAAGTAGATAAATAGGTGCCACTCTGGCGGGAAGGTAAACGGCATTTCCGTGCGCTGCTCTGGTTCGCTGATGCGGCTTAGTCATGCTGGCCACATGACCCGGAAGCTGTACGCCGGCTCCCTCAGCCAATAAAGCGAGATGAGCGCCGCAACCCCAGAGTCGATCACAACTGGACCTAATGTTCAGGGGTCCCTTCACCTTTTTAATGTAAGGAAAGAAGTCATAAAAATAGACGAAACATTAAAAAACACACAACCAACTGAACAATTGACACATACATTTCTGGGTTGACATCCGTCTGTCTTGGGAGACTATGGAAGAGTGTGCCTTCGGGGGCAAAGCCAAACAGTTGGGGAGCTACAGTGCCGGCTGTGGCTGCAGAGACCAATATGGGAGTGACATGTTTTATTGCAGCCGGGGCAAATGAAAACATCTGGTTTTGCTGCTACAGATACAACACGGCATATCTTCTCTCTGCGTTCCTCCCAGTGGTCATTCTTCCTCTGGTCACTGTTGTGGATACACAACCTGTCTGTCTCCAGGCACTGTGGCCGTCTGCAAGGGATTCCTTTATGGCGGGTTTAGTGTTGCCAGCCCAAACTAAAATGGGTGCAATTTGAAGGTGGAGGTGCCTTCAAATGGTATTCAAGGCTTTTGAATTGGCCATTGGCTGAACGGTTGAAAATTTAACCCCCTGCAAGGAAAGGAGATTGTTCTCCCTGAAGCTTAAGAATACTTGGTTGGAGAAAAAAAAAGACTTCCCAATTGTTTGTAATAAAGAGAAACAGAGTCACTGCAAGTTAATGGCCCAGCTGGGGATGAGGAGGCTAGAGATCAAGTGATAAGTCTACTGTGCTTTGCCTGGTCGGCTTGAGAAAGAAGCCATGAAGGTCAGTGGTCCTTGCAGAAACAATAAATGGAAGAGGAGTGCAGAATGCACAATAACTCTTGTGTAATGCTGCGTAAATACTCCTTAGAGCAGCCTCCCTCAAACTAGTTCTCCTCAAACATTTTGGACTACAACTTCCATCAGCCCTGACCAGCTCTGCCATGCTAGGGCACCAAGCAGGAGCATGCCACACGTTTTTTTCTACAGGTCCATTGGAGAGGAATAATAATAAAACAAATACACGTGTGTTTGCTCATCCCAAGAAGAGGCCGCAGCTCAATAACTTGGTGAACCACCCAGAGGACTCGTTTACTGGAAGCGGGTGGCACTGTGGTCTAAACCACTGAGCCTCTTGGACCTGCTGATCAGAAGGTCAGTGGTTCGAATCCCCATGACGGGGTGAGCTCCCATCGCGCGGTCCCAGTTCCTGCCAACCTATCTGTTTGAAAGCATATCAGTGCAAGTAGATAAATCGGTATCACTTTGGCGGGAAGGTAAAGTTGATTCCCGTCGCAGGGAGTCAATATTGTGGCCAGATCATGAGCCCTACTCATGCATGCAGGACTTAGGTAGCTCCACGTCACAGGGAGTTCCTGGCTGCGTCATTTCATATTGGCCAGTCTGGCTGGCTGAGGGGGATGTGGCTTAACCCATTTAAACAAGCCCAGTGGGTGGTTAGGCATTGCAGTATTCGGTTGGAGGTGAGGGGAAGTGGCAGCCATCACCTTCCCCTCCTGTTTCAAGGGTATTCCGTTAAAGGAACCCGGGGGCTGTGTCCTCTATCTGAAGCCCATGCGGGGGCCAGGGCCATAGCACGACCCCTACCAGTGACCCTGGGGTAATTCCTAGTTGATGTGCATCAATAGGGCTCCCCCTATCAGTGGTTGTGATGTTAACATATGAGAGTACTGGATGTGAAATAGTTAAACAGGTTACCCAATCAGAACCCAGGGGGTGGAGTCAGAGGAACTATAAAACCAGCTCTGGGAGGAGCAAAGGAAAAAAAGAAGTTTGTTGGGAGCTGGGTGGTTGGTTGGAGTGGTAGTGAATTAGGATAGAGTCTGTGGGTAGGTTGAGTTAGTGTAGAGAAATAAGCTGAGTCAGGAACAGTTAGGGGCTAGTTACAGATAGGTAGCCGTGTTGGTCTGCCATAGTCAAAATAAAAAAAATCCTTCCAGTAGCACCTTAAAGACCAACTAAGTTAGTTCTTGGTATGAGCTTTCGTGTCCATGCACACTTCTTCAGATACCAAGAAGAAGAAGATACCAAGATACCAAGAAGAAGAAGAAGATACCAAGATATCTGAAGAAGTGTGCATGCACACGAAAGCTCATACCAAGAACTAACTTAGTTGGTCTTTAAGGTGCTACTGGAAGGATTTTTTTTATTTTGAGTTAGGGGCTAGGAAGACAAGTAAATATCTGAGAGGTGGTCTAGTGAGTGAGAGCAGGGAGCGGACGTTATAGGTCTGGATAAGCACCCCATGATGGTAATTGACCGATACCGTTTATGAAACCACACGCTTGTTAAACTTCAAAAAATAAACAGAAATTTATGTTCCAGTTTAACCCTGACTGGACTCAGTATTGTACCAGGTAGGGCCTGGGTGGTGGCAGTGAGAAATAAAGTGGTGGCACAGGGATCAATAGACGGTGAAACGTCCGGGGACCTTGTGTGGTCGCCACAGTAGTTAACCCTTATTAGACTCCCTGCAGGTGGGCAGGAGTCAGATATAGTCATTGGTTCCAATGCCTAAGCCAATACCACTCACATTCTGTAATCAATAAAGTTGTGGCCTTTTTGAGCCCAGTAACCTAAATTCTGGTGTCAGGCATCTTTATTCTACAATGGGGTGAGGGTTCAGGACCTTGCCACGCAAACAGTATTTTTGTTTGCTCTGACTTCCGTCACGGTGTTCCCTTGCGCCAGAAGCGGTTTAGTCCTGCTGGCCACATGACCCGGAAAGCTGTCTGTGGACAAACGCTGGCTCCCTCGGCCTGAAAGCGAGGTGAGTGCCGCAACCCCATAGTCACCTTTGACTGGACTTAACCATCCAGGGGTCCTTTAGCTTCTTTTACCTAGCGTCAGGGATGGGACAGAGGAGGAATGGTGGACACAGCCTCCTTAGCCTGACCCTTCCAGAGAAGAAGAAGACAGTTCAGAATTACAACAGGGGTTTGAGGAAGGTCACAGCTCAGAGTAAGATGAGGGGGAAAGTAGGGATATAATGGGAGAGGGAGAGGAGGAGGAGGAGGAGGAGGCAGAGCCAGGATAGCTTATCACTAGAAAGCATTATTGATTGATTGATTGATTGATTGATTGATACAGCAAGAAAAGAAAAAAGCGAAAACACAAATACCAAATTACACACTGGAATAACCATAGACACAGAATTTTCATTAGCAAACAATAAAACATAAATTGGTCTTAACACCAAAGTCCCAACCTCCCATCTATTCCATATTTCGATTTCGTATTACTTATTGCCAATATACACTTTTATTGTAATTAAACTTTTTCTTAATATATCTTAATTCTTATATCTGCCTTACAACTATTACTGAATTTCCTCGAATGCTGCAACAGAGTTTAAACTACTATATTTATATTTCAAATATTCCTTGAAAACCTCCTATTTTGAAACAGATTCCTGGTTTGATTTATTCTTTATTTTTTTCTGATAGACGGTCTAATTCGGCATATTCTGTCAGCTTTTGGATCCAAACTTGTATAGAGGGAATTTCATTACTCTTTCATTTTGCCACGATAAGAAATCTTGCTAGCAGCAAGGCGGCAACCAGAAAGCATTCTAAACCTACCATCCTCTCATGTGAGGTTAACATGGGAAAGAAGGAAACTGTACATCTAAAATACTGGTAAATAAAATCAGAAACCCACTTCTCCAATGCTGGGCACTTTTGGGCTGCAAATCTGTATAATCTTAGCTAGTGGGGAAATGAAAATTACCCATTAGAACTTACTTCTGAGTAGTCATGTATAGATTTGTGATGGAGAGAACAGAACTCCTTTTCTTTTGTTTCAGTAATTGCAGGAAGAAATGTCAAATACAGAGATGAGCTGGCGAGGTCTTGTTCCCTTTTAGCATGTACCGCACTAACTATATTTGCTATACATTTTCGTAAGGAAGAAAAAAGAATGGTACTCTCTGGGAGAAATTGATTTCATACAAGATGATTGCTCCTGCGTTAGACAGCGGAGTGATATGTGAATGGCATAATTATGGGAAAAAAAGTTTCCTTTTATAGAAGGACTGTATGCAGAAGGTGACTTTTCTACTGTATAGATTGCTGACAAAATTGCGGAAATCGGTGTGCTTAATAGCCCCTATTGGAAATGATTAAAAGTTCAAGAATGATATTTCCCAGCCTTCCTTTCAAGTGGATGATTTTTATTTTATTTTATTGCTAAAACACCAGTTTTAAAGCCCATTCCACGATTGGACTCAGCTTTAGACCGTTGAAAACTACTTAGCTGTACTAGCTGAACATTAGATGGTGATGGAACTCAGATCTGTAGAGTGTTGTGAAGAACCAGCCACCTAAGGGACTGCAAGCAGGGGTTGCAATCAGTTTGTGATTATTATTTTTAAGTCCTCATGAAAATTCATCAGTATCTTAAAGTGAATTTCCCTTAATAGACACACGTTTGCTTAGCCATTTTGCCTAATGTATAAAAATTTTTTAAAAACAATTTCCACAACAACAACGCATTTGGTATGTTACCTTCACTAATATGTGCGCTATTATTATTATTGCACACTTTAACCCAGTACATTTATTTTTATACATATTACTTGGCATTGCATGGGATGCGGGTGGTGCTGTGGGTTAAACCACAAAGCCTAGGGCTTGCCAGTCAAAAGGTCGGTATTTTGAATCTCCATGACAGGGTGAGCTCCCGTTGCTCGGTCCCTGCTCCTGCCAACCTAGCAGTTCAGAAGCGCAAAGTGCAAGTAGATAAATAGGTACCACTCTGGTGGGAAGGTAAATGGCGTTTCCGTGCGCTGCTCTGGTTCGCCACATGACCCGGAAGCTGTACGCCGGCTCCCTCAGCCAATAAAGCAAGAACAGCGCTGCAACCCCAGAGTCGGCCACGACTGGACCTAATGGTCAGGGGTCCCTTTACCTTACTTGGCATTGCAACATTTGGAAAAGTGCAAATTTCAAACGATGGCTGCCTTTGGGTTCTCATACTGTTTAGGAGAAGGTGAATTTTGTAGACTGAACTTCAGGGTGAACTTTATCAAATCCCCACTCCATCCCTAGCTGATGGGATTGGTTAAGTCACCCTGGGACAGGGCTGTTGACTCGGAGCCGGGAGTCGGAACACGCTACAACTGGGAAGGCAAATATTGTGAAGGCGAAAATCCTAGTCTAAACTCCTAAAGTGGAAGCTCCTAAACTACAACTAATGGCCAACCTGAGATGTATAATTCAATCAGTGTTGAAGTAGGATTCTGCTACCAATCTGGTCAGCTTTGGTGTGTGGAAAGGGGATTGGGGACACCACCTTATCCTTCAAGTCTGTCAGCAAAATGGCTTGAGAATTTCTCACTGGTATTTTGAACAGCCAAGAGATTTTGCTCTTGCTTGCTATGGAGCCAGCTCTGGCTGAGTGGGAGCCAGCTCTGACAGCTGGTCAATTTAGCACTATTAAATCAATTAAAACAGGTTGGCTTATACATTGTCTGTTTAATACTTTGTAAAAAAAGAAAGAAAAGGAAAAGGTAATGCCAAATGCACTGCATTTTAGGCAATCAAATTTTGTTTGTTCTGCATGTGTGCGCACTGGAGCATGGGCATAGAGACAGGAAGTTTGTTTTGTGCAAACGTGCTCACTTTTTTCTAAAACACATAGGCTGGGAAATATTGGATTGTTTTCGTGATTAGAATGCTAGCACTTCTGTCCTGTTTCGTAATGTTCCTTTCACACTTTGGTACCTGTTGCTTTATAGAACTGTGTTTTTTTTTTTTTACTGCAATACAGGCATGTTGCGCCGAATTTCATTCATAGAATCACAGAATTGGAACTGTAGGGATGGATGGATGTAGGCACCCCAATTTAAGAAGGATATTGGCAAGCTGGAGCGTGTGCAGAGGAAGCCAACCAAGACGATCAAGGGTCTGGAAACTAAGCCTTACGAGAAACGGCTGAGGGTGCTGGGTATGTTCAGCCTAGGTTTACCAGACGTTCCCAGGGACAGTCCCCTGATTTGCAAATCTGTCCCCAGAAAAATTCCATCCTTGGAATGTCCCCAGATTTGCAAATCTGTGCCGGGAAACATGGCAGTGGCACCCTCAGCAGCCCGGAGCCCGCCTGGTAGTGCAGTTGGCTCTGGCTGGCTTCAGGATCTGCTTGCTGCTCACCAGTGGCGTAGCGTGGGGGGTGCAGGGGGGCCGGCCGCACCGGGCGCAACATCTGGGGGTTAGGATTAGGGGGTGCAAATCCACGGGTTAGGGGGCGCAAATCCACGGGTTAGGGGGCACAAATTACTTGCCTTGCCCCGGGTGCTGACAACCCATGCTACGCCACTGCTGCTCACTGCCATGGCGCCTGGCATTTTTCCTTGCCAGAAGTCCCCATATGATGTGAGGACTTCTGGAGAGGAAAAATGGCGGGCTCCATGGCAGTGAGCAGCAAGCAGCTCCTGAAGCCAGCCAGAGCCAACTGTGCTACCAGGTTGGCTCCAGGCTACTGACTGCCGAAGGGGAACCAGGGACATCTGGTGGTACAGATCTCCTGCCCCCTTTCCCTTTTGTTTTGACTGATCGGGGGAGGCTCAGTGTGGTGTAGTGGTTAAGAGCGGTAGTCACGTAATCTGGGAAACCGGGTTTGCGTCCCCGCTCCTCCACATGCATCTGCTGGGTGACCTTGGGCCAGTCACACTTCTCTGAAGTCTCTCAGCCCCACTCACCTCACAGAGTGTTTGTTGTGGGGGAGGAAGGGAAAGGAGAATGTTAGCCGCTTTGAGACTCCTGAAGGGGAGTGAAAGGCGGGATATCAAATCCAAACTCTTCTTCTTCTTCTTCACAGGTGTGTGGCGTGCCATTGTCCAGTGTTTAGAACATTTATGCACATTTATGTTTCACAGGGTGCAAAAGAAGGGCTTTGCACCTTTATACAATATGCATGTGTGCTTGGGCCCAGGGTCTTTTGCCTCACCATCCCCACTACTGACTCCCTGTTGCTACTCAGCTTCCAAAAAAAAAAAAAAAAAGTGTCCCTGGATTCATTGAAAAAAATCTGGTAACCATAGTTTAGCCTGGAAAAGAGGAGACCGAGAGGAGATATGATAGCCATCTTCAAATATCTCAAGGGTTGTCACATGGAGGATGGAGGAAGCTTGTTTTCTCCTGTTCTGGAAAGGAGATTCTGACGAAACATCAAGAAAAACTTTCTGGCAGTAAGAGCTGTTTGACAGTGGAACGGACTCCCTTGGGAGGTTGTAGACTCTCCTTCCTTGGAGGTTTTTAAGCAAAGGTTGGATGGCCATGTGCTATGGATGCTTTAGTTGAGATTCCATCATTTCAGGGGGTTGGACTAGATGGCCCTTGAGGGGTACCTTCCAACTCTACAATTCTATCATTGATTGATTGATTGATTGACATATGCCATTTTCCCCACAATGAGCTGTATCTAAGTGGCTTAGAGTAAACATTCAAAGCATCAAAATACAGAACATTGGAAATACCAAATGCACAAAATACAGAAAACTGTCAGTAAATTCAAAAAATGTCAGTAAATTCAATGACAAAAAACTAGCAAATTGGTAAACACAGAATAAATTTGATATTGTATAGGGTTTCAATTTTGCTGCAAAAAGAGAGTTTTTGAACTATTTTTATTGAAATTTGCCAAAACCCACACTTCTGACATGGGCTGCCTTTTGCCTGAATTTTCCTGGACATTTCAGAGATTTCCTCCCAGATGCTGTTTACCAGGGCCAAATGCCATCCATGTCTGGGAAATTGCAGATGTATGGTAACCCTATCAAAAACAACAATCTAGGCTTAAGTGCAATGACAAACCTAGACAGCATCTTTAAAAAGTAGAGACATTACCTTGCCAACAAAGGTCTGTATAGTAAAAGCTATGGTTTTCCCAGTAGTGATGTATGGAAGTGAGAGCTGGACCATAAAGAAGGCTGATCGCCGAAGAATTGATGCTTTTGAATTATGGTCCTGGAGGAGACTCTTGAGAGTCCCATGGTCTGCAAGAAGATCAAACCTATCCATTCTGAAGGAAATCAGCCCTGAGTCCTCACTGGAAGGACAGATCCTGAAGCTGAGGCTCCAATGCTTTGGCCCCCTCCTGAGAAGACTCCCTGAAAAAGACCCTGATGTTGGGAAAGATGGAGGGCACAAGGAGAAGGGGACGACAGAGAACAAGATGTTTGGACAGTGTTCTCGAAGCTGCTAACATGAGTTTGACCAAACTGCGGGAGGCAGTGGAAGACAGGAGTGCCTGGCGTGCTCTGGTCCATGGGGTCACGAAGAGTCGGACACGACTAAACGACTAAACAACAACAGGCTTAAGTGCATAAGTACATAGCAAAACAAGGGTTTCTGGTACTGGTGACAAGTTTCTGGTACTGGTGTTTGTGCAGTCCAAGGAGTCTGGTTTAAATACAGTACACAGGGGAAGGAACCTCTCACTAGGCTAGATGACATATGGCGGGCTCCTATACCCTTACCCCAGAAGATGGTAACAGCGGCAAAATGCAAATAGGGCAATAATGGCCAGTCTATTCCCCAGCTTCCTGGAAGTACCAGCTGCTGGTTCAGGTCTTATTGAACTTCTGTGCATATGGTGGATGAGAGAACTTGTGCACTCACAAACTCTTGTGTGCCCATGGAGACAGTTCTGGAACTAGAGGCGTATTCCAAAGAGAATGCAAGACAATGCAATCGCCAGATTATTGCCGAAGATACAATTGTACAAACAGGGCAAAGGGAAGCAAAAGCAATTTTGCTGTTCATTTAAATTATACTATGCATTGAAGATGATAAAGTATATGTTCCATTATCTTTGCGCAGTGCTATAAATGATTCATTATCAGTTTAATTAGCTCTGCAACAATGATGTTATTATCTGTACAAAAAAATCTCCATGTGTGCTCCATTTGTACCGCATCTGCTAACAACAGACAGCTATTATGCTAGACAAAGGCATCCAATTGATGCCGCTGAAACGGCTCCCATACATCTCAATGGAGCTGGACAGCACCCAAAACTGGCAAACATTTCGCTGTTATTAGAGGCAGAAGTTCTTAATGCGGGGAAAAGTGATCTTTTCATGAAGTTGCAGAGGGCCAAGCGTCTGGGTAAAATTTGCTGGCAGCGTTATGGAGCAAACCATGAACACATGGGCTGAATCTACCCAAGTTCTCCAGTTTGTGCAAAGACTTCTGCTTGAGCAAATTTGTTCTAGGGGTTACCTCCAGAGTAGAAGAAGAAGAAGAGTTTGGCTTTGATATCCCGCTTTATCACTACCCGAAGGAGTCTCAAAGTGGCTAACATTCTCCTTTCCCTTCCTCCCCCACAACAAACACTCTGTGAGGTGAGTGGGGCTGACAGACTTCAAAGAAGTGTGACTAACCCAAGGTCACCCAGCAGCTGCATGTGGAGGAGTGGGGAAGCGAACCCGGTTCACCAGATTATGAGTCTACCGCTCTTAACCACTACACGACACTGGCTCTTGGGGAGCAAAGGGAGAGGAGAGGGAGGGGAAGTTGCATTGTTCAAGCAGAAGAACTTGCACAAATGGTGTGACTTTCTTGGATACCATCACAGATAGATAGATAGATAGATAGATAGACAGACAGACGACAGAAAGCAATAGATATTCAAATAAGAAATATTTTGCCCAACAGGGGGTTTGAACCTGCGACCCCGAGATTAAGAGTCTCGTTCTCTACTGACTGAGCTATCCCAGATGGTTATGAGAACAGGATGCTGGGTTAGGTGGGCCATTGATGCAGAAGCGCGCTTCTTATGTACTCACAGCTCATTGGCAGAAGCTTTCAGGAGGGTAGGAAAGCACATGGGGGGGGGAGATGTTAAATTTCCTTGCTCCCTACCCTGTGATATATGGCTCTTGTTCTAGGCTGGCTGGAGTCCCTGAAAGGAGTATAGTGGTAACTTGGGTTAAGAACTTAATTCGCTCTGGAGGTCCGTTCTTAACGTAAAACTGTTCTTAACCTGAAGCGCCACTTTAGCTAATGGGGCCTCCTGCTGCCGCCGCGCCGCCGGAGCACGATTACTGTTCTCATTCTGAAGCAAAGTTCTTAACCCAAGGTACTATTTCTGGGTTAGCGGAGTCTGTAACCTGAAGCATCTGTAACCCGAGGTACCACTGTACAGTCATACCTCAGGTTACAGATGCTTCAGGTTGTGTTTTTTTGGGTTACGTCCCTGCTGAAACCCAGAAGTACCAGAACGGGTTACTTCTGGGTTCCGGCAGTTGCGCATTCGCAGAAGTGCTGAATCACAACTCGCGCATGCGCAGATGCCCCATTGCGGGTTGCGAATGCTGTGGGTTGCGACTGTGCATCCCGCACGGATCACATTCACAACCCAAGTGTCCACTGTACTTTTGTTAGCAGCTAGTGACGCCTCGTGGGTCCCTACCTGCATGGAGTTATGTACCACAAAGCTGGTATGAAATTGGAGGGCATGGCAAGCGGTAGCCCATTTTCCAAATTGTGCCCACTGCACCCTCAGGGCTTCCCTTAAAATGTAAAGGGACCCCTGACCGTTAGGTCCAGTCGTGGCCGACTCTGGGGTTGTGGCGCTCATCTCGCTTTATTAGCCGAGGGAGCCGGCGTACAGCTTCCAGGTCATGTGGCCAGCATGACTAAGCCACTTCTGGCGAACCAGAGCAGTGCACGGAAACGCCGTTTACCTTCCCGCTGGAGCGGGACCTATTTATCTACTTGCACTTTGACGTGCTTTCGAACTGCTAGGTTGGCAGGAGCAGGGACCGAGCACGGGAGCTCACCCCGTCGCGGGGATTCGAACTGCCAACCTTCTGATCGGCAAGTCCTAGGGTCTGTGGTTTAACCCACAGCGCCACCCGCGTCCCTAGGGCTTCCCTTACGCAGGCATAATTGTTTGGGTTTTCTTAAAGATGCTGCACTCAGAATGTGCACCAGAATCACCAAAAACCTGAGTCCTAAACTGAATTGGTGTGATTTGGGGGTTGGGGGTCAGGTTGCCGCCTGAGTTGGGTTGAGACAGTCCCAGATTGCTGTGGGTCAGGTTGTGCACATCCTTAACTATCGTCGTGAATGAAACCCCAGGAAATTCAAGTTTCTCACTCTTTAAAATAAATAAATAAACTTCCTCTGTGTGAAACATTTCTGCCAGAGGAACATTTCTCCTTCTTCTTTTTTTAAACAAATATCCTTTCAAATAGGAGTTTTCCAAGAGGCTCAGCAAGTTTAAAAATATTTTTGCATACACATTTGTATCAGCTTGGGAACCAAAGAAACATCTGCGTTGTAGTAATACATCTGTCTTTAGTAATAGCTGCGCCTTTTTCTAATTGTTTTAATTTACATGCAAGGCAGCTAGAACATATCAATGGGAGGAAACCAGATGATAAAATATTGCTGGATCCGCTGTTTAGAATTTATTACTAAAATGAGACTTTAAAGCGAAGGGGTACGTACGGGGTGGTAGAATCTACACCACTGGGGTGAAATATAACACGCATTACATTTCTTTAAAAATGTATATCCCTGCCCCAACTTCCAAAGCTAGCCAGAAGTCAAAACAGTCTTATTCAGGCTAAAGTCCTAGGCACATCAACTTTCAATTAAGAAACAGAACTGGCTTCCCCGTAAATATGACTTCAAAAGTATGAGTGATAAATTTGTTTGAAATGTTGTTTTCAGCAGAGGACCGTGTAGTGGGGAAGAGAACTGTCCTTTGCCCTAACAATTAAAACACAACATTAAAGCAGGTTTTAAACAACTTAGAATCATGAAAATGATGTGGTTCCTAAAAAAACCATACAGCTCAGGTGTCAAAAACCAGGGTTGAAGAGTTGCATCTTCAGCATTCGCCAGAAACTGTATAATGAAGGTTCCTCTTTGGGGCTGCCATGGAGAATGCCCTCCAACCCTCTGAGAGTAGAGAAACTGACAAGAGGGCCTCCTCTGCCAATCTTATTGCCTAAGATGGACTGTAGGGATGGAGGTGGTCTTTCAAGTATTTGGGGCGCCTGAAAAATCTAGGGCTTTTTTTTAAAAAAATATTTTTTTATTAAGGAATTTCAAGATAACAAATTATCACACCATATAATCACATACATTATGTCCCCCCTTTCCCTCCCCCCTCCCCCCCAACCAGGGACTTCCCTCAGCTCCTCTCTCTGATCATATTATGCTCTGCGTGTTATAGAATTATACATATCCTTGCATTGTCTATCTATCATGATATCAGCCAATAAATTTGTGTATGTTTATTCAACACCTGCCAAGGAGTCCAGTTCATTTTGTTGTCTTTTTAGATAATTTGTAAAAAGTTCCCATTTTTCCTTAAAGTCACAGTTGTCCTTGTCCTGCGGTTTTTATGTCAATTTAGCCAGTTCTGCATAGCTCATCAATTTTTCTTGCCACTGTTCTTTCATGGGGATTTCCTTATTCTTCCATCCTTGTACTATCAAGACTCTTGCTGCTGTTGTAGCGTACATAAATGAAACATCTAGGGCTTTAAACACTAATGTGAACACCTTGTGTCGATCCCAGAACTAAGCCGGCAACCAGCAGATGTAGAACCACCTTTGTGTGACAGTGTTGCTGCTGTAGCTTGTGTGTGTTGGAAACACGCCCGGGAAGGCCGCCAACTTCCTAAGACACCAGTGGAGAGACCATCTCTCCGGTGGTCCTCCCTGGATGTAAATCTCCCTTAGTCCGGAGAGACCGGTGATAAGTGACCCCTCCCTCCTGAGAGGAGCACACTCGTCTTCTGGCATATCATAGCAGAAGAAAGAGTCAATCAGTAGCTCCAAACTACTTTATTTTACAGTCTATATACAGAGAATCCATCAGCATGTCTGTGCTCTTTGAGCACCAGTACAGAACAACACATGCAGAAGTGAAACTAAATTCCAACAGTACTCCAACTGTACTGAGACTTCCTGTCTCACGCTCTCTCAGAGACTCACATGATATACACAAACATAGCGCTACTGCTGGAGCAGCCGGGATGGATAAAAATCCTAACGGGGTGGATGGGGGCAGGATGGGGCAGAGCGGCAGTGAGGTTGGGCTGGGTGGGGGCACAGGTTGAGTCAATTGGGCACTTTTGTTAGGAAAACATTCTGTAAGAAATAGATAAAAGTTCCTGGAAGCTTTAAAGAGGGTTCCAGAATTTTCTTTCTGGCACTCTAGGCTTGATTGGTGTCAGATGGAGGTGCAAATAAAGGGAGGAAGTTGCAGGCTTCAATTTCTGCAAGAGGAAAGCACACACACACACACACACACACACACACACACACATGCTTGGCAGGGGGTTGGACTCGATGGCCCTTGTGGTCTCTTCCAACTCTATGATTCTATGCATGTGCACACGCTGTCAGCACACACGCTGACAACAAGGTTGAAAGTAAGATCATGTGTGCTGCTGATACTGTGAGTTTTGCTGTGTCAGGATTGTTAATTACTGGACTGAGATTATACCATGCTGGAGAGATAAAGAAGGAATGTAAATAGCTTGTATAGAATAGTAACAGAAATGCTTGTGCAACAAGTCAAGCAACAAAGAAGCTCTTGACTGTGAATTTGAGTATGACTCCTGTTCTTGTCCTCTGCCTCCGGGAAAACTCTGCTACATACAGTAAGAAGTGGTTTTACTGAGGTGCCACCACACAAGCAGAAAAGCACACCAGAAGTGTGTGGGCAGTAACCTCTAATAACTTCTGCTGGTTTGCTACACAGCTGTGACCTCGCCACCCTGCTCTTCCCTGCCTCACTCCTGTCCCGGTCACCTCTACAGGAATGCTGGTGATGAGACACTGGCTCTGAGTCTTTGTGCATGTACCACTACTCTGTATTTTGGTTCCTCACTTGTACCAGATTGTATCCACTTAAATATTCATTTGTATTCTGAATCCAAAGCGAAACATGCATTCTTGGTTCAGTGTAACACCAAGGGGAGGGTTGTTGCTCCACGGTGGAATGTTTGCTTTGCATAAGTCATATATGCATCGGCATCTAGAAGCATTGAACTGTTTTCTTCAACTGTGTACAGCATTATTTCTAACATATATGGCCACTGAGAGAAGAAGAGGAGGAGGAGGAGTTTGGATTTGATATCCTACTTTATCACTACCCTAAGGAGTGGCGCTGTGGATTAAACCACAGAGCCTAGGGCTTGCCGATTAGAAGGTCAGCAGTTTGAATCCCCACGACAGGGTGAGCTCCCGTTGCTCGGTCCCTGCTTCTGCCAACCTAGTAGTTCGAAAGCACGTCAAAGTACAAGTAGATAAATAGGTACTGCACCAGCGGGAAGGTAAACGGTGTTTCCGTGCGCTGCTCTGGTTTGCCAGAAGCAGCTTAGTCATGCTGGCTGCATGACCCGGAAGCTGTATGCCGGCTCCCTCGGCCAATAAAGCAAGATGAGCGCCACAACCCCAGAGTCGTCTGCGACTGGACCTAACCGTCAGGGGTCCCTTTACTTTTAAGGGGTCTCAAAGCGGCTAACAATCTCCTTTCCCTTCCTCCCCCACAACAAACACTCTGTGAGGTGAGTGAGGGTGAGAGACTTCAGAGAAGTGTGACTAGCCCAAGGTATGATATGGACTAAATTCAGTGATACGTTTCAGTGGATCAGTTTCGTCTTCTGCTATGATCCCATATATCAAATGTGCACCAGCTTCCTAATGTTAAGCTATCACGTTCTTCTCTTCATTAACCTCTTTGCATGTCCAAATGATACACGGTGACTTTGGGCCCGCTAATTAAGCTTCCCACTCTCTTTAACCCTTTGTTTCCACTTATTCGCCTTTGCTAAACAAATTGAGCCCTCCGGTATTAGAAGTGTGCGTTGTGTGTTGGCTAAAGAATGAAGCAAATTGTAGTCATTTGGGGACTTCCCTTCCCTCCCCTGAACTGAATCACAATGTCAATATGCCCTGAGGTGGATTTCTCTTCCCACCCTCTGCCACGGAGACTTGCATTGCTCTATTTCTCTGCAGTATAGCCATGTTTCCTCATGCTTCTCTAAAACCATGAGCTTTGCAGGATGTGAGGCTGTCCGAAATGTTGCCTGAAGACCTCTGAATCTTTTGTTTGTTTGTTAAAGCACAGCATGATGGCGAGGGTGGCATGTTGAGTCAAAAGCATCATTTTAAAACATACATTGCTGTGCTTCAGCTACAATCAAAACAACTGCCACAGAGCTCTTCAGGCCTGAAAAGGCTTGTCAGGAGATTTGTAGAGGCCTAGATTTGCAAAGGCCTATTAGAAGACACAGAAATCTACCGAAAGGAAAGGCCAGTGTGAAGCTGCAAAGTTTTTACTGGATCTTTGCCTCACTCCACCCTTGCCTGCTCTAATTGTCCTCTGCCTTTTCCCGTTTCTGAATAAAGTTCTTCTCTCCGTTAGTGGGTTTCCTCCCCGCTCCCCTTAAAAATAAAATGAAGTATTGCTTCATACATAAAATATAAACACCAACAACAAGTGTAAAGAATACAAAAAGGACAGAAATTACAAAGGGGGCCACGGATTCATTCTCTTACTTTGAAAAAAAAAAAAGAAGCTGTGAGGAGATACCTGTTATTAAAAGGGATCCACATTTAACGCACTGGTAGCATCAATGAGTCCTGGAGTTTAGTTGTATTGGTATGAGGATAAAGCCACACCATACAAAAATGTCCTGGATCTTCTCAGCCTCTGGAAACCTATATCTTTTCTGGGGTCACCAAATTCCTGCAAAGTCTTCCATTGTTGTGCTGTGGATATCCTAGCAGCTGCCAGCAACTGTGCTACAAATCCTTTAGAATTCGCAGATTTTGAGCAACTCCCTCCCTGGCCAAAAAACAAACCAAAAAGCTTCTGGCTTGATGTTCAGAGACTCCATTCCTAGTTCTGCATCTGTTTGGGATTTAAGGTGGTTTCCTTTTCCGTTCTGTCCTGTATTTATCATATGCAGCACTGTTTGCATGCTGCTGCTGTTCGGCTTCTGTCAAAAACCGATGCCGTTCATCTTACTGTGGTTAAATTATGCCGTTTATGTGCTTTACATAATTATTTACATAAACTGTGCTGCCATTATGTTGTTTCATCCCATTCATTTCAATACAAGGAAGTGCAGTGCAAATGGAGAGGAGCGACTCATTGCGGTCTGAAAGCAACCATGACAATGAATCCAGATTGCATTCACTAGACTGATTTCCATTCGGCACATGGCATGAATAAGCAACACCAGCAATTTCCACTCCCATTTCCATTTTCTTCTGAATTCGCCAACATCCATAGTCTCTATGTGGTTCAGCTTTGCAGACTGGTCTTGAAAATGGCTCCCCGCATTCCTTATTCCAGTTGGTTCTGTTGGTGGCTTCTGCCCGTATATTGGTCTCCTTTACTTGGGCTGGAGCTCTGAAAATGACCTTAGTTTGACCCTTTGTCTTTTTCATTTCCATCCTGCCCCTTAGTCAGATTTACCAGCCAAGCTGTAAATGATTGGAAAAGGCCCAGTCTTTTGAAATTCAGGACCTCCCTTCCCTTCACCTGTGAGACCCTGACCCCACAGGGGAGCAAGGGAGCACTCCAGCCCTTGACAGGTGGTGGGATGTTTCAATTAACTCACTCCTTGGCAAGGCTCAACGGGATTAACAAGAAACAAGCAACCAGATTTAGTGGCTGCAGATGGAGAGTATCAGGAATGTTCAGTTGCAGAGTTCTGCAGGACATGATTAATTGAAGAACTGCAACCCAGGGAATATTTTTTAAAAGTTTTATGAACCAGAAAGGCAGCACAGGTGAACTTTTTACTGACGACTGATGATGAATGAAATATATGTGGTGAGATTACACTGATGGGCTGACAAATCTCTTCCAAATGATTTATCTAGGAAATTCATTGGATTGGTGCTTCATATGATAAGCTGGTGGTCCCATGCTACATGCAGATCTGAATCTATCTATCTATCATCTATCTATATCTATCTATCATCTATCTATCTATCTATCTATCTATATCTATCATCTATCTATCTATCTATCTATCTATCTATCTATCTTCACAGGACAGGCACGTCGCTGAAGGGGCGCTGTGCAGTTCTCCCTCTCTGCGCAGCGCCATTCGCTCCATGAGACGCACTCACAGTTCCCCTTACTTTTTAGGAGGAAAAAAGTGTGTCTTATGGAGCGAAAAATACGGTAAATAAAAATATTATTGTTAATATTTGGAAATGTTGGTAATAGCAATAGGAAAAAGACGATGGTGATTCCAAAGAAAATTAAACAAGAAATGGAAGATTTGCAGTCCTGTTGCAGGTCTTACCCTCAAAACTGACTGGCCTGTATTAAACTAAAGTGTTCGACTTTAGTCGTGAGTGGGATTGCAATCAACACTGTGGTTTGTTATATTCTAGTACCAAGAGTTAAAATTATTTTTCTCTCTCTTCATTTGATGGTAATCAGTGCTTGTATTTTACTGCCAGTAGGGGTTTATGGCATTAGAAGGCTTATGGCAACTTTATTTCAATGATGTGTTTGAAACGAATGCGGGAAATGATTGGATTTGTGAGATAAGGGTAATGAAGACAAAGGCCACGAGAATATTTATTTAAGCATTTTTTTGGGTTGTTAAATGAGGTCTTTCAGATTAGGATTAGGAAAAAGAGGGGGAGCTGGCAGGGAGTGTCGGCATGGGGGTAGACATTGACTTAATTTAGGGTCAAAATGGCTATTTAATCAGGCCTTACTCTAAATGCAGTTTTTAACGAGTATCAAACAGAAATAAAATTTTGCAGTGAGTGCCTTTGTCAATGACAGGGATGGCTCAGAAAATAGCCTGTGCTGAATCTATTGCTTGGCAAACAAGCGTTGCATTACTCAACCTGTGTTCTTCCATTAAAAAAAGAGAGAGCTTCTTATTCGTATAGTGTCATTTTTGTTAAGCCGTGTGGATATATTGCAAGTCTATGTGTGTTTTGAGAATTGAGATTATGCCAGGGAGGTTTATGTTTAAAAGGAAAGGGGGTCCATGCCAGTTAATCCTAACAGTGTACCATCAGAGGAGTCAAGGTTTTGTCTTGGGGGGTGGTAATGAAGGCACCATATTGAATGCATCTAGCAGTCTGTGGTCCTCAGTGCACATTATGTGTACTGCATGAGTGGAGTTTGGAAGATGTGGATCTCTAGCTGAAGCAATGAAGTCCTTCATCTCAGGTCACCCAGAGATCCACTAGTTGTAAGTTCTCCATCCCAACTGGGGCTCAGCCAAAATAAGTCCCTAAAATGGAAACGACTGGGTGGGGAGGGGGCAAGACAAGGCAAGGCAGGGCAGAGCAAGGCTTACCTCTGTTCTTAACTTCTTTCAGCTTGGTCACGTGGTCTAGCAACACAACAGAAGTTAGACTATATTTTAAAGGCTTGTTTTGAAAGACCTACATTGGCTCCCAGTACGTTTCCGAGCACAATTCAAAGTGTTGGTGCTGACCTTTAAAGCCCTAAATGGCCTCAGTCCAGTATACCTGAAGGAGTGTCTCCACCCCCATCATTCTGCCCAGACACTGAGGTCCAGCGCCGAGGGCCTGCTGGCAGCTCCCTCACTGCGAGAAGCCAAGTTACAGGGAACCAGGCAGAGGGCCTTCTCGGTAGTGGCACCTGCCCTGTGGAATGCCCTCCCACCAGGTGTCAAAGAGAACAACTACAGTGGTGCCATGCAAGATGAAATTAATTCGTTCTGCAAGTTTTTTCTTCTTGCGAGTTTTTCGTCTTGCGAAGCACGGTTTCCCATAGGAATGCATTGAAAATCAATGCGTTCCTATGGAAACCGCCTTCAGACCAGGTCCGGGGACAGTCTGTCCCCCGACCTCTTCTGAAGGCTGGGGGGGGATAAGGGCTTTTCTTCCCACCCCCAGAATTTTAAAAAACCCCGGGACAGCGGAGGACTTCTCCGCTGTCCGGGGCGATCTTAAAATGCTGGCGGGCGGCATTTTAAAATCGTCCCGGGACAGCGGAGGACAGCCAGCCTTCAGAAGAGGTCCTGGATAGCGGGAAGCGCTTCCCTGCTATCCCGGACTGCTTTTAAAATGCTGGCGGTGGGGAGCAAAGCCTTTCAGCCCCCGCCGGCCTTCCTGGACCTCTTCTGAAGGCCGGAGGGGAGGGGAGGCTTTGCTCCCCACCGCCAGCATTTAAAAGAGGTCCCCGGAGATTTCCCTATGGGCTTTCTTCTTGCGAAGCAAGCCCATAGGGAAATTCGTCTTGCGAAGCAACTCGCAAATGGAAAACCCTTTCGTCTTGCGGGTTTTCCGTCTTGCGAGGCATTCGTCTTGCGGGGCACCACTGTACCAGACTTTTAGAAGACATCTGAAGGCAGCCCTGATTAGGGAAGCTTTTAATGTTTGATGCATTACTGTTGGAAGCCGCCCAGAGTGGCTGGGGAAGCCCAGCCAGATGGGCAGGGTATAAATAAATTATCATTATCATTATTATTATTATTATTATTATTTTCCATCTGTCAGCTTCAGGCAGGCTTAACCATCAGTAGCCTCACTCCTGAAAGAAATAATGTTCCATATTGCAAATTATGCTGGCTCCCTATAGTTTGGATGGCTTTGCCCATCAAATCAGGACAGAGCTTGTTCTTCAGCTGTTGTTGGACTTTTATTAGCCCCAGGCAAGCCCTCTCAGAGATCCAAATAGGTCCAGGCCACATTTGAGCCCTATTCTTTTTGATGGCACTCAAAAACAAAATAAATCACAAGAAAAGAAAGGAGACATAATGTCTGATTAATATCCATGAACATCTGAATCCTTCAATAAGACTAGTAGCCACCGATAGTCTTCACCTCCATAAATTTGTCTAATCCTCTTTTAGTGCCATTCAAGTTGGTGGCCGTCACTGTCTCCTATGTTCCATGGTTTAATTATGCTCTGCATGAAAAAGTACCTAAAGATGTGCTTCTTCAGTAGCAAAGATGTAACCTGAGTCTCCCGTCTCTCCTGGAATCCAAGTGCACAAACCACAGGCATCATTCCAGTAGGTTTGATGCCAGGAGCGAAGGCTGATGCTTAAATCATTTCCAGTAAAGTAGTTTCTGAAATTGTCTCCTGGGACATGAAGGCTTCACCACTGATGACTGACAAGATCATACGACTTGGAAGGAGGATGTAATACATAACAAGGGAAGCAGCGGTAGCATTCATGTCTCATATGGCAGCTGATCCCTGACATGTGCCGCGTTGGTACTCAGCATTGCTAATGAACATATGCCCATTCTCCTTCCATGCGCTTTTACGAAAGGTACCAGTCTGGTTAAGTTTGATTAGGGGGAAAGATAAAGATCTGTGATTTTAATTTTAGAAAATGCTAAGCAGTTGAAATGGTCATCAATGTAGGCTTTTGGTTTTTTAAATATGAAATTGAAAGAATTTGATTAACTGAAATGTAATTGATCAATGTACAATCCAACTTAGGCAGGGATGGGCAATGGTCAGCCTACAGTCTGGATGTGACATACAATATATCTTCATCTAATAATAATAATAATAATAATAATAATAATAATAATAATAATAATAATACTTTTATTTGTACCCTGCCCATCTGACTGGGTTGCCCCAGCCACTCTGGGCAGCTTTCAACATATACAAAAACATAATAAAACATCAAACATTAGATGATCCATGGGGTCTCTTCCAACTCTACAATTTTATGATTCTATGAAAAACTTCCAAATGCCTTACCAAATTTTAAAATGTGGCAAACAGTTTGCCCACGGTTTCTTTTCATAAGAAAAAGAAGAATTGTTTTCTGGTTGCAGGTGCTCTGTGACAATATATGCTGGAGCTTAGATGCAACATGTAAAAAAAAAAAAAAAGGTAAAGGGACCCCTGACAGCTAAGTCTAGTAGTCGTAGACGACTCTGGGGTTGCAACCCTCATCTCACTTTACTGGCCATGGGACCTGACACTTGTCCACAGACAGCTTCCGGGTCATGTGGCCAGCATGACTAAGCCGCTTCTGGCGAAACCAAAAGAGCAGCGCATGGAAACTCTTTTTGCCTTTCCGCCGGAGCGGTATCTATTTATCTACTTGCACTTTGACATACTTTCAAACTGGTGGGTGGGCAGGAGCAGGGACCGAGCAACGGGAGCTCACCCCATTGCAAGGATTCGAACCACCAACCTTCTGATCGGCAAGCCCTAGGCTCTGTGGTTTAGACCACAGCGCCACCTGCGTCCCGATGCAACATGTACTTGTTATTTATTGTGTATTTTAAGGACTTAACAAGAGCCCTGCTGGATCAGGCCAAAGGCCTGTTCAAAAACCAACATCCAGTGGTCAACCCAGTTAGAGAGCCTTTCCAGTTGTGGCATCCCATTTGTGAAATGCTCTTCCCAGCGAGGTCTGCCGAACACCTTATACTGTTATAATTTTGGCACCAGGTAATACATCCTCTCTCCCGCAGCTTTCAATGGACTCTGACAGAGATGGGAATCCTTTGACCCTCCATCCGTTACTGGACTCCAACTCCCATCAGCCCCAGGCAGCATGGCCAATGGTCAGGAATGATGGTAGTTGAAAACCAACAACATCTGGAGGGCTACAGGGTCGCCAACCCTGGACAACAGTGATGCTGTTGGCTGTTAGTAGCTGCTGCTGTAGCTTTCTGCGGCTGTTAGGGAGGGCTGCTGTGTGTGTGTTCTCTATTAACTGAATGTGTGTTTGTGCAAATATGTGTTCATATATATGTGTTTATATTATCATGTATTCTTAAAGGTAAAGGTAAAGGGACTCCTGACCATTAGGTCCAGTCGTGGCCGACTCTGGGGTTGTGGCGCTCATCTCGCTTTATTGGCCGAGGGAGCCGGCGTACAGCTTCTGGGTCATGTGGCCAGCATGACTGAGCCGCTTCTGGCGAACCACAGCAGCTCACGGAAACGCCGTTTACCTTCCCGCCGGAGCGGTACCTATTTATCTACTTGCACTTTGACGTGCATTCGAACTGCTAGGTTGGCAGGAGCTGGGACTGAGCAACGGGAGCTCACCCCGCCGCGGGGATTCAAAACGCCGACCTTCTGATCGGCAAGTCCTGGGCTTTGTGATTTTAACCCACAGCGCCACCTGCATCCCCATGTATTCTTACTTATGATTAATATTTTAAAAACTGTTGTAAGTCACTTGGAGACCTTTTGTGTAACAAGTGACTAACTCCTTCTCCTTCTCCTTCTCCTTCTCCTTCTCCTTCTCCTTCTCCTTCTCCTTCTCCTTCTCCTTCTCCTTCTTCTCCCTCTCCCTCTCCCTCTCCCTCTCCCTCTCCTTTAAATGTCCAGAACTGGACAACAACAACAAAACAGGGAAAGAGAAGAGAATTTGTAATGAGTCACCACCATCACTTTGCCTCACTGCCATCAATTATATCAGAATAAATGACTACTCCAATTTTAAAAGATACATCCATATAGATAAGTAAATATATGCTACGGGGGGGGGGGCACATATTATCTCTGTATACAAGGCCATACATTGATTTTTTTCCCCAGTGTCAAAGTAGCAATGGTATTTCCTGATAAATAATGCATCTTTAATTAAAAAAAATATTACCCAAAATCTAATTGAGTCTAGGATTATTTATTTCCTCATAAAACCTTCAGCCTTTTTCCTGTTTGTGCAGACCCTGCTTCGTATCAGTCCTTTTACTTTGATAGCAAATCAAGGCCCCATTTAATACAGTCAGTAGTTTCAGACATCTCTGAGGTTGGTATATCCTTCCACATCCATTAGAGAACAAAGACCTTGGGATGGTGGTGGATTGTTGGAAGTTGAGTATTTGTGGCCTGGAAAAGAGGAGACTGAGAGGAGTTATGAAGGCCATCTGCAGATGTCTGAAGAGCTGTCACAAGGAAGAGGAAACAAGCTTGTTTTCTCCTGCTCTGGAGGGTAGGACTCGAACCAATGTCTTCAAGATGCAAGAAAGGAGTTTCTGACTAAACATTGGGAAGAACTTTCTGATGGTAAGAGCTATTTGACAGTGGAATGGACTTCCTCGGAAGGTGGTGGACTCTCCATTCTTGGAGGTTTTTAAGCAGAGGTTAGATGGCCATCTGTCATGTATGATACCAATGCCTAACCGCCAATACCCAGAAAGTTGTGACGATTTGCTACCAGGTAGGCAAAAACCAAGTGGCTGGTGCCAATTTGCCAAGTGGAAAAATTCCTACCTGGCCCCTCAATGGCAACCAACTGAGGTCCATAGCAAGGTCAAAGAAATAAAACCTTAATAAGGCGGGAGGGTGGGAAAACAGGAATAGCTGGCAGGCGGACAAAGAGGGAGATCCCCGGCTGCGTCCTGTCTTTATAGGGCAGGCCATGCTCCTGAACCAGCTGATTGGCCGGCTAGGGGGTGACGCAGCTGGGAACCCCCCAATCGCGTGGGGTTGGCCTCTCCCCCCCCCAAGCGTGGGCGGGGGGCCGTGATGCCCGCAACCCTACCTCGTCCTTAAGGCAGAAATAGCTTTAGTAGACTTCTCCCCCATGAATTTGCCAGTTCTCTTTTTGCAGCCATCCAAGTTGGTGAGCATCGCCACACCTTGCAGCAGTGAACTCCATAGTTTAATCGTGCATTGTATGAAGTAGTTTCTTCTTTTGTCTGTCCGAAATCTCCAAACATTCAGCTTCTTAAGATGATGCTAAGTTCTAGCATTATGAGAGTATATTGTGAAAATTATAAAAGGTAAAGGTAAAAGGTAAAGGACCCCTGAATGGTTAAGCCCAGTCAAAGGCGACTATGGGGTTGCAGCGCTCATCGCGCTTTCAGGTCGAGGAGCCGGCATTTGTCCACAAACAGCTTTCCAGGTCATGTGGCCAGCATGACTAAACCGCTTCTGGCGCAACAGAACACCATGACAGAAACCAGAGCGCAAGGAAACATGGTTTACCTTCCCGCCACAGTGGTAACTATTTATCTACTTGCACTGGTGTGCTTTCAAAGTGCTAGGTTGGCAGGAGCTGGGACAATGCAACAGGAGCTCACCCCATCGCAGGGATTTGAACCACTGACCTTCTGATCGGCAAGCCCAAGAGGCTCAGTGGTTTAGACCACAGCACCACCCACATCCCTTTACCTTACCTTGTGAAAATTATACCATGTTGTACACCTCTGTCATGTTGTTATCATTAAAAACCTGCTCTTCATCCTTTCCCCCCTAAATGATAAAAGTCCCATTTTCTCATAGGAGAGTTGCTTAGCCCCTTAATCATTTTGCTTCCCCTTTTCTGAACCCTTTCCAGCTCTCTGAGTAAAAACTGGATGGGGAGGAGTCACTGATGGAACCCTTGCATAGACAAGGCTCTGGTTTGTAGATGTGATGCATAGATTTAGCAGAGCATCTTTTTCATGGACAATGTAAATATTGCCACTAATACTCTCCTAATTTTGCAATACATGATGGGCTATCTTACAATCAAATTGATTTGCCTCCCGGAGGTCTGGGAAAGAGTGGGTAATAAGGCAAATTCTTAATAGATGTACGGTGTAATGTAGACTCACGGCCTAATTGAGTCGCATAAAATGGATTCCCAGCGAAAGCACATGAGTGTCAACATACATTTAATCTCCCTGCTTTGCTGGAAATTATAAAAGCCATTCGCCATCTGAAACAAGGCGCGCCAGACATCATTCACTTCTCCAGAGCACACTGAACAATCCATAAACTTCGAAGCACATATTGTAATCGCTCTCAGAAGAATGATAGGGAGAGCTCAGTCAGTGAGGATCGGAATTAGGTAAAGAATCAATTAAGTTGTTTGTTTTTATCTTCCCTGCGCATTATGATATAGCGAAGGCGCAATAATGTAAAACATTCACTTTTATTAATTTCAACCTGGAGACAGCGGCAGACACCAGGACAAGAGCTTTCCCTTTCTCCCTGTCTCTCTCTAGCAGCTGTTAAAATAAGTATTTCAAAACAGTTGCGTGTTGAGTCCCACAAGCCACCATTGGAGGGGTAGGCACTTACCCCTCCACCAACCATTTTAACCAATGCCTAACCGCCAACCTTACAAGTTGTGACGATTTGCTACGCAGTAGGCAAAAACCAAATGGCACCAGCCAATCAGCCAAATGGCAAAAATTCCTACCAGGCCCCCGCACCAAGGCGAACGACCCCATGACAGGCATAGCAAGGTCAAATGAACCAGGAAACCCCCCCCCCTTTAATAAAGGGAGGGTGGGCGGGTGATCCGGTGCAAAAAGGCCAAGAGGACGACCCACTTTGGGCGTCTTATATTTATAGCCTCTGACCCCTCCTCCAAATTAGCAACATCCAAAACTCCCCAGTAACCAAATTAACCATTAATGTCCCAGTTAGCCAAACTGCCATTCACTCAAGGTGGCTTGTATTCCCAACCGCAACACGTGCTCTCATTCAGGGAGAACACGCTTTGCGTGTTGAGTCCCACAAGCCACCCCCCTTCCAAAAAAGTCACACATCACACATAATTTTTTGTTGAAGGTTATTGGCATAATTTTGGCCACAACTTTATTCAAAATACAAAAATTGTGAGTGGTTGCTTAGGCATTGGTTATGACTATGTCCATGCCCAGGGACAGAGCTGGCACTTCCGGATTCCAGCGGAAGCCAGCGTGGGAAACAAGTATTGGGGAGAAGATGAAGCTGGGTACCAGTCCATCACTTCTCACCCTCATGTTCCAGTGGGGCTTGCACGGCCCAAGTCCGACTCCGGGGACAAGGACGAAAAGAATGGCAAGCCCCTGGATTCCTTTAACGGAATTCCCTTTTTCGCACACCATTGGAGGGGTAGGCACTTACCCCTCCACCAACCATTTTAACCAATGCCTAACCGCCATGGAGCCCCAGGCTCCCCGCCAAACCACTCACAGCCCCAGCCAAGACTTCAGCTTGGCCACCACCGCACCTAGCCAAGCCTCATTTCCCAAGGCAGAAAGGTGCACGCCATCCTCCCTGTAGAATGATACAGCCTGAAACTGAATCCCAGGATGGGAAATCACCTCACCGCCCAGCTCCAAAACTTTTTTGGCCACAGCCGAATTGACACGTTTCCTGGCCCTGTCAATGGCAATTGGGCAGCGACTACCTTTCCATATACGTCGTTGCAGGAGCTTCGACCAAAAAATCTTTGCTGACGGCACCAATGACCGCAGCTCCTCGAGATCACCCACTATAGCGGCACGTAACGACAAACAGTCCGTGGATACCAGATCGTTCTCTCCCAGCTGTACCACAATAGCCATGGGCGGCCCTTCTAGAAGTAACTGCCTCCGGATCAACGGCAGGAACTCCGGCCAGTGCATTCCACGTCTGGATAGCCACGATATGCGAACGTGTGGCGGAAGGCCGAGACCTGGACCCAAACCGGATTGCTTGGCTCCGACACCAGCCCAATGCACGATGCTGTGCCCCACCAGCCAGATGCGAACGGCCGCCAAACCTAGGTAAACAAGTAAAATATGTAAGAATAACGAATAATTACCGTACATAGCCCCTGAATGCGTCTGATTTCCAGCGACCCAAGTCCTTTATTCTGCTGGCCGACGGGCCCCAGTGCGCTGCTGTCGTGGCTGCCCCAATCCTAAAGGAATGGGGGGCGAAACCATCAGCTGAATCCCCACCAGCCTTAATTGCTTTTCGCATTACCATTGTGAACTGGTGTCTAGTAAGGGGCAACCCATTCTCATGCCGCAAAAGAGGACCATCCCCTGGGGAACGAACAGCCAGGAACCTTTTTACATCTTTTACTGGGCAGGGGCCCGCCTCCCCCGTGGCAGGGAGGCGAAGAATGGCCCCCCTACCCCTCTGGTCCGTTTTTGAGCTCCTAACATAGAGCCTCAACTCTGACGGGGATAACTGCGCATCCTGGAGCAACAGACCCCTGGAGCGACCGTCCCCAAGAGCCTCTAAGAGGAGCTCACCCACCCTTAAAGCTCCAAAGAAAGCCATAGAGAATGCTGCCGAAAAAAGGCGAGCCTCGTACCCGGACCAGCATACATGCCGCAAGGCTTTTCGCATCTTGCACAGCAATTCAAATGAAATTGGGCGCCGGGTTGCTGGCTGGGGAGGACAAAGCCTACCCCATCCTTCCAGGGCCTTACGCACAACAAACTTCGCGCAAGGATCCTTATCAAAATATGATTTACAGAAAAAGGCTATTGCCGCTGCCTGGATCCTAATTGTCTTGGCTGCACGACCCAACCTGAACAGGTGCGCCAAATATTCCAGAACCTGAGAAGTGGAGGGTGAAACCCTCAATTCAACCTTAGCTGACTGATGTGTAAAGGCCAAAAAATCAGTCCACGCTTTTGTGTACGACCTGAGAGTAGAAGGGGAAATAGATGCCGCTACTCCCTGAAAAACTAATTGGTGCCAAGGTTCCAGAGATGATCCGGGAAATATTCCGGAGGTTTTCGAGCCTCTGGAACCAGAAGTCTGAACCGCTCCATCTGAAAACGGGACAGAGCATCAGCAATTTCGTTAGACACCCCTGGTATGAAACGAGCAGAAAACACTATATTATAACGTAAACAATGTAGAACAAAGGCCCGCAAAAGGGCTGACACCCTGGGAGAGCGTGAAGATAGTTTGGCCAGCACATTTACCACCGCCTGGTTATCGGTCCAGAAGCAAACACGGCGGTCCCTGAACTCATCGACCCACAAGTGCACTGCCACTGCAATGGGGAAAAACTCAAGAAAAGTTAGGTCCCGTGTAATCGCTCCACCCTGCCAAGCAGGCGGCCAACGCATGGCGCACCATCTGCCTTTCCAGTACAACCCAAAACCCAGGGAACCTGCAGCATCTGATTGCACTTGAAAGTCATTATGCAAGTTCAACGTATCTTGCCATAATGACACTCCGTTGAATTCCCTTAGGAATTCCAGCCAAATGCTCAGGTCGGCCTTCACCCCACTGGAGAGCCTAGCCCGATGGTGTGGTGCCTTCAGCCCCACGGTGAGACGAGCCAAGCGTGAACAAAAAGGGCGCCCAGGGGCCACGACCCTGCACGCGAAGTTTAGGTGACCCAAAAGCGACTGGAGTTGCAATAGCGACACCTTCCTCAACGGGAGCAATTCCTCTATAACTTTCTTCAGAGCGACCAGCTTATCCTTTGGCAAGCTGGAAGTCTGGGACACCGTATCCAGCAGGATACCCAAATATGTCAACCGGGTCGAAGGACCCTCAGTCTTTTCCGCTGCGAGCGGAACCCCCAATTCCTGCGTAAGGTCAGCAAAGGCCTGCAGCAGCACCGAGCAATCGCCGGTGTTGCCAGCTTAGGCCAATAAAAAATCATCCAAATAATGAGTGACTCCGCCCAGTCCTGTCTTCTGTTTGAGGGCCCACTCCAAAAAGGTGCTGAAAGATTCAAAGGCAGCACATGCTATAGAACAGCCCATAGGCATGGCCTTGTCAAAGTAGTATTTGCCCTCAAACTGGAAACCCAGGAGCCAGAAATCCTCCGGATGAATTGGCAATAAGCGAAAAGCCGATTCAATATCGCATTTTGCCAACAAAGCAGCCTGGCCGAATTTCCGAATCATTTTGATTGCGTGATCAAGCGAGGCATACTTTACAGAGCAAAGCTCCGGAGGAATAACATCGTTGACTGAAGTGCCCCTAGGATGCGATAAATTATGAATCAAACGAAATTCACCTGGGGCTTTCTTTGGCACGATACCCAATGGGGATACATGCAAATTACGAAAAGGAGAGACACTAAAAGGACCAGCCATACGATGCTTGGCCACCTCCTTTGCAATCTTTTTTCTAGCAATTTCAGGAAGCTCACGAACTGACTTCTGATTAGAAGGATTCCGTGCCACGGGAGGCATGGCTACTGGAATCGGAAAACCCAAAGAAAAACCATCACTTAGATAACGCGCAGCCTCCTTATTGGGATAAGACTGCAACCAAACTTGAAGGGCCGGCAGGCATACAGGAGTATGAGCCAAGGCGGTAAATACACTATTTTCCTGTTCCTGAGGTTGAAGGGAGTGGGGCTGACTTAGGGGGTTGCTGAGAACCCCCTCTTCCCGCCGACCACTAAAACAAGAGGCAGCCGGATGAGACCCATTGCATTTCTCACACACATGAGCAAATCTGCACGTTGCACGCTGACAGGAGCCCTTATTAAAATCCCAGCAGAGCAAACGACGGCCAGGTCTAAAAGCAGAAATCTTAGACTTCTGCTGATCCGGCACCTTTTTATCAATTAGCGGGGCCACGTAGGTGGTCCACACATCAAGATCCTTTCGATCGCAGCGCGCCGAAGGGATCTTGGCAGCGCGGCGCCTGAAATTTTCATCATATTTTATCGCGGCTTTTTCTCCAGCCTTACTGAATGCGGAGCGCACCGTGGTTAGATAAACCATCAAATGCAGGGATCTCCGCGGGTAAGCCGCCATAACTACACCAGCAAAGACCTGGAAACAATCGAGCCAACGTTCGAAAGTCCTGTCCGCGCTGGCGATTCCAGGGCGTTTCTTGGAGGAAGAACTACCCTTCTCCTGATCATCCGAAGGTGGGATCAATTTAAAAATGTCTACGTAGCGACCATTTAATATCCTGGATCGCAGTTTTGTTGACAATGCGAGCCTGGTATGATGTCCCTGGCAGAGTTGGTTGAGACTTTAACGTCGGGAACCAACACACCATCTCTACACTCCTGGACTGCCCCATATTTCGCCCTGTGAGTGTTGGCCCTTCGTTCCCAAGCCCACCGCGGGAGCCCCGATGCCGATTCGCCAAAACCCCAATAAAGTTCCATATGATTATCCTCATCATCAGAGCTAGAAGAGGACGTACCCGAGAAAGAAGAAGATGATTCATCCCTCCTCCGTTTAGCACGCCTCCGGGATGACCTCCTGTGGCGACGCTTTCTTCCTGAAGACTTCCTGGCAGGGACTGGAAGGCTGTCCTCAGTGGAAGACTCGGATTCAGGATTTTGCTGGGATGGGGCTGAAACAGACTGCAAAGAGACAACACGTGAGAGGCCAGAACCCGAGGCCGCCTCAGCAGCAGGTTGAGTGGGCGTACGCCGGCGAGTGGAAACTGCTAAAGGGCCACCCCTTGCTGAAGCCCTCCTGGTAGGACGGCCTGACCTCTGAGACCGGCCCCGGACTGCAGGTAAGTCAGGGGACTGGGATAACTGGGGGTTCGCGATGACACTCCCCAATGGTGACCCCTCTCTCCCATCCTCGCTAGATGACGGTGACTCTGGAGGAAACGCCCTTGCCGCAGGAGGTGGCCGTCGGGACGCAGAAGGTTGGGCGGAACAATGCTGCAGGAAACCATCCATTTCAGCCGCAAAGCGTGATAGGGCTGCTGGATCGCCGGCCATACTTGCCACCAGAGATTGCACCTGCCCTACTGGTTGGCTCGAAGTGGGTGAGCGAAGCGCCTGGGATGGGCCTCTAATAGGCCTTTTCGAGGTGGTGGCAGGGCCCGGGCGAGCAGCGACCTTCTTTGGAGCCATGCGTGCTAGTTGGGAATAAATCACAATCAAAATAACTCTGCGATATCACCAAGACAATAAAACGGCCAACAAACTTTATTAAATCAACCGCAATTGCAAAAGCACTTAACTGATTTACCTATGTATTTACACAGGCCAGCCAGCAGGGGGCCCCCTGCTGCACAGGCCCAATAGCTGGGTCAACCAAGCAACCAAGGTGAATAAGCCACAGTACCAGACTTAGCCACTGGGGGAGCCCAAGCGCAGCCCAGGCGCAATGACGGCAGCTGGCCACAAGAGGGAGCAGGTAGCCGCAGAGTACAGGCAGGCACCCACCCCTCTTGACAAAATGGAGGGCCTCCGCCTATTGCGCAGCGATTTTTTATTTATTCCCACCGCGGGAAGGTGCAAACCGCGCCGGAGGAGGTCGGGGGCCCGTGCAGCCGCCGCGCGCTGCCTAGAGGCGCGCGACAACAACGCTCCGAGGCTCCCAGTAGCCAATTAAATAGGAGGCGCGTCCTCTCTAAGGAGACTCGGCCCAGCGCACCGGGAAGGAGCGAAATGGCGGCAACGGCCCCTTTGCTGAAGCCGCGGCCTAGCGGTCGCGCCGAGAGCCGGAGGGAGTCCGACAGGTAAGCGAACTCCGCCGCGTGCTGGCGTGGGAAGGGGGCGGCAGAACTTCGCGGCTTCAGCCGCGAGGCTATGCGTAGAAAATGGGCGCTCCCGCGGCCCGAATAGGAAGGGCTGCAAGCCTCTCCTCCGTTAATTCTGCCGCCAGAGAGTCCGGGAGGCTCCTAGAAGACGCTGAGGGAGAGGCGCCCGCTGCGCCACCGCCCAGCGGGAGTAGCCGAACGCACCGGGAAGGAGCGGGACGACGGCAACGGCCTCCTCGCCGAGCCGCGTTCCTGCGATCACCCCCACGGACGCAGGGAGCCCACCAGGTAAGCGATCCTCCTACTCGCTGGTGGGGGGGAGGGGGCGGCTGCGCCCCGCGGCTGCAGCCGTGAAGCTACCCAAAGGGTGCAAGGCGCTCCCGCGGCCTGGATAGGAGGGCTGCGACCTCTCCTCCGTTAATCCTCAGGCCGAGAGTGCCCGGGCCCGGAGTGACCAGGAGGGACCTCCCAGGGTTGGGGGGGGACCCCACCCTCAACCAAGCTCCCTCCTCCCCAGGAAAATTAAAAATAAAATTAAAATTAAAAGTTAAGAAATATTAAAATTAAAATTGGACAGACGATTTAAGCCGGGAAAGGGAAGGCAAAGGGGACGGAGGGAGAAGAAGGGAAAAGCAGGGCAAGGTCAGAGGGACCTAAGGGATAAGCAATGAGTGGTTATAAAATCTAGCAGGGCCTCATATACAACCGTCTCCAGATGCAAACTGCTCCTTGATCCGGTGCAAAAAGGCCAAGAGGACGACCCACTTTGGGCGTCCTATATTTATAGCCTCTGACCCCTCCTCCAAATTAGCAACATCCAAAACTCCCCAGTAAACAAATTAACCATTAATGTCCCAGTTAGCCAAACTGCCATTCACTCAAGGTGGCTTGTATTCCCAACCGCAACACGTGCTCTCATTCAGGGAGAACACGCTTTTTTTAAAGCACTGCTGTAAGCTTTGCATCTTTCATTGGCAATTGTGTTTCCCTGAGACCCTGACACACTGACAAGAACATTTCACCACACAAATAATCATTAAAATAAAAAAAGACACCCCAAAACTTTGTTTTGGTTTTGTCCAGGGGCGGGGGATCCTTTTCAGTCCAAGAGTCCTTGTTCCCTTCTTGGCAACCTTTCTGAGACTCACATAGAATCATGGGATTGTAGAGCTGAAGAGACCAGAGGGTCATCTAGTCCAATCCCCTGCAATGCAGGCATATCAGCCAACGCATCCATCACATGCCCAGTGGTGGGTGTGGCCAGAGGCAAAAGGGGGTGGGGCAAATGTTTACCTTTGTAAAGGTAAAGGGACCCCTGACCATTAGGTCCAGTCATGACTGACTCTGGGGTTGTGGCGCTCATCTCGCTTTATTAGCCGAGGGAGCCAGCGTACAGCTTCCGGGTCATGTGGCCAGCATGACTAAGCCGCTTCTGGTGAACCAGAGCAGCGCACGGAAATGCCGTTTACCTTCCCGCTGGAGCAGTACCTATTTATCTACTTGCACTTTGATGTGCTTTCGAACTGCTAGGTTGGCAGGAGCAGAGACCGAGCAACGGGAGCTCACCCCGTCGCAGGGATTCGAACCGCCGACCTTCTGATCGGCAAGCCCTAGGCTCTGTGGTTTAACCCACAGCGTTCCACAGGGCAGGCGCCACTACCGAGAAGGCCCTCTGCCTGGTTCCCTGTAACCTCACTTCTCGCAGCGAGGGAACTGCCGGAAGGCCCTCAGCACTGGACCTCAGTGTCCAGGCTGGATATATGATTTGTCTACCGCCCTATACCCGCAGGTCTCAGGGTGGTTCCCAAGATAAAAAATGCAGTAAAACCCCCCACAAAATACATAATCAATTTTTTAAAAAATCCAATGCAATAACTCCACCCAGACACATTTTAAAAGGGCATTGGATGTCAACCAGCCAAAGAACTGGTTAAAGAGGAATGTTTTTGCCTGGTGCCTAAAGGCTTACATCAAAGGCACTAGGTGAACTTCCCTGGGGAGAGCATTCCACAGATGGGGAGCCACTGCAGAAAAGGCCCTGTTCTCATGTCTCCACCTTCCGGACCCCTTGAGGAGGAGGCACACAAAGAAGGGCCGCAGAATATGATCCCAGGGTCCGGGTAGGTTCATATGGAAAGAGGCAGTCCTTGAGGTATTGCGGTCCTGAGCCAATTAAGGCTTTATAGGTCAAAACCAGCCCTTTACTTCCCAGGATTCTTTGGGTGGGTGGGGGGAGACATGAGTGTTTGAAGCAGTATGATACTGCCTTAAATAAACAGTGCAGATTGGGCCCTCAGTGTAAGGCTGGTTGCTATGTTCCCCATCTGTAATCAAAAACAGCAAGGTCAGATGTTGACAGTGCCCTCTTCCACTGCTACATGTGGTGTCTTTCACACAGTTGCTAACCAATTCCGCCAGGCTTGCCAAGTATTATTGGGTCCAAAAGGACAAATCAATGAGTGGTGCGAGAACGACGGTTATTTGAAAGAAAAGACCTTGGCATTAGCAACCTTTATTAAGGCCTCGTTCTGTTCTCAGCAGGGAGAGACATTTGGTCAGACAATGGAAATGGAAGGAGCCAAAATAAGAACAGGTGTATGGCATGCGACCAACACCTGCCCTGAGTAAGCAATGAATTATCCACAGCAACCTTCAAGCCAGGGTGACAGAGTTGCCTCTGGGTATAGCGAGGGCAGGCGTGGAGGCAGTGATGAAAAAGGAAGGGTTAGAAACCATGCATAAGCAGGAAAAGAAAAGAAAGAAGAAGAAGTGTGCTTACAGAACCAGATTCACCATAAAGAAAACAAGGAAATTTCTTCCAGTGAAATCAGGGGATGCAGATTTCTGGCTGGTGGCCCATCTAATCCAGCTTCCTGTTCTCACAATGTCCAGTGAGATGCTGATAACAACAACAACAACAACAACAACAACAACAACAACAACAACAATTTGTTATTTATACCCCGCCCATCTGGCTGAGTTTCCCCAGCCACTCTGGACTGAGACAAGTTTGAAAGCAGGACTGAGCACAAAAGCATTTTCCCCACTATGATGCCTGGCATTCAGAAGCATACTGCCCCCACACCCCTCTACACTCACAATTGTTGGGGTGCAGATCCCAGCTGCATGAGCAATCAGGAACACCTCTTCAAAGTCAGTCATAGATGCCTCCAGGCATTAATAATAATAATAATAATAATAATAATAATAATAATAATAATAATAATAATTTATTTATACTCCGTCCTTCCCGCTTCTGAAAACCAGGCTCATGGCGGCTTACAACAAATTTAAAACACTTAATTGATGCAACAAAAACAGCATAAAATACAGTACAAAACGTGAATAACAATAAATTCAGAATTCAAAAATCAATTTAGGGGGGAAATCCATCCAGTAAACATTAGATGATCACCAGGGCTAGTTGGCTAAATTAGTCCTATTTGGGCCAGCGAGGAGACCAGGGGAGAATTAGCTGTGGGATCGCAGAGCGGGTAATCTTCATAAAAAGGGGAGGGGGAGGGAAGGAAGGGGAATAAAAGATCAGGCTAAGTTCAAATTGAAAGCCAGGTGGAATAGCTCTGACTTACAGACCCTGCGGGAGGAGGTTAAATCCTGCAGGGCCCTGGTCTCATGGGACAGAGCATTCCACCAGGTCGGAGCCATCACTGAGAAGACCCTGACCCTGGTGGAGGATAATCTGACTTCCTTAGGGCCCGGGACCTCTAAACTATGATTATTCATGGACCTTAAGGTACTCTGCGGGGCATACCAGGAGAGGCAGTCTCTTAAATGTGAGGGCCCTAAGCCACAAAGGTAGATAGCAGGGAATCTTGTGAGAAAGGGCAACTAATGGTCAGGTGCATAAAAGACAGCCCAAGGATGACCCACTCACCTTTCTTATCCGGGATCATTCTTCCTTTAAAAAAAATAAAAATGTAATTGTAGGAGTTTAATGATAACTACAGCTAATGGGTAGTTAACTTCTAGTGAATGCCAAAGAATGCAGAACACGATGTCCCGTTACTTTCTGAAAAGAATTATCTTCCTCTGAAGCTCCAGAATGTAATGCAAAATTGAAAACCTGCTATGATTGTAAAAATAGGTCCAGAGAGAAGAGTTTATTCTAGATGATTTAAACCAGATTTCCTTAAATAAGAACGGAGGGAAGCTTTTCTCTGTATCTGCTAGGGATGGAATTACTACAATTTTCAATAAAACACTTTCTTTTGACATCTCAGTGGCTTTTCATATGTTTTTGGGTGCTTCTGGTTTCTAAAGACTCCCTCCCCCCCAACCCCAGCTTTCTCTACATTTTTGGAAGAATAAATGCAAAAGATTCTTAGGGAAGAAAGCTAAGTAGAAATGCTGATGTCTCGGAGTCATTCCTGGTTTTAAAAGAGTGGAGATTAGTTTTATCTGTGCCTTCAGATATTTTACTTCACCTGCATACCAATGGGCAGTCGAATCGTGTTAGTGGGTGACTGCTTCAGAGCTATTTAACTGGCAGGAATTCTTGTTTTAATTTAATACTTCTTACTGCCGATGTTTATCTTCAGTCTGGCTGGAAATAAAAGGTTTTTCTTTGGCGAGGGGAAAAAAAAGCCCTCCTTTCATCCTGTCTAATTTAGAGCAATGTGCAGTGGCACAAACTCAACACATCCAAGAGATCACATGTTCCTTTATATCTCGCTAGACTCTGGTGTATGGCCAGTGTGGTGGCACAGAGCTGTAGAGTCGCCCTCCCGGTAACCAACATCAGTGCAGTTTATTGGACAGGGTTGGGCACAGGGGCATCTAGCCCCAACTTCACTGTTGCTCTGCCTCACGCCAGCCCCATCCAGGTAAGCCGCTGTGATGCTGGCATCAGGCAGGTGGCCCCATCAAGCCCCCACATCCCCACCATAGCTGTCAACTTACAGTTTTAAAAATAAGGGACCAGCAGCCTCGAAAATAAGGGATCAGCAGCCAAAATAAGGGATTTTCAGAGCACAGTTATGTTCAACTTCTGAGCCCCTCCCAGCCAAAGGCAGAAAGCCCAGCCAGCAGCCAAACGAAGCCTCAAGCCGTGGTTCCCACAGCGCAGCAACCTGGCAAAGGGGCTGCAGCAAGGAAAACCACCGTCACCTCTCTGCTGCGAAGCGCTGAGCAAAGGCAAGTCCCCAGGCAATGCGGCCAATTTGATTGGCACAAGGCATGCAAGCTCCACCCCCCAATTGTTCTTAGACTCCTTCTTGGGTGAGCAACGCAGCCAAGAAACACAGTTGGAGTCCCCCTCCTCCCTGGCTGGCAGGGAGGGAGGGAGAGGAGCTGCTTCCTTTGAAACCTGGGAAATTTAAGGGACATCATCAATAAGGGACAGCAGCGGGACACGACGCTGGGATAAGGGACTTTCCCGCCAAATAAGGGACGGTGGACAGCTACGATCCCCACCTGTGAGTCCTTATTATTTCTTTATTTCATAAAATTTATATGCCACTTGATTGCAAAAACCAACCAACCAATCTCAAAGCAGTTTACAAATATATATATATTTGGTGGTGTACTGAACTGAAGATTGGAAGAGTGGGAAATGGAGAAACCCCCCCAACTGAGAGATTTGTCCATCCATAAGGCTACTCTGGATCTCTTCTGGGAGGAATCATGGTCCATCAGACGTCTCCTGTCAACACTCCCATTGACTGAGATACAGTGATGAATGAGGGACAATCCGTAAATCAACTTGGTTATTGAATGATCTCTGAAGAACCGAGATAAACTTCCAAAGCACTGAAAGGACTGCTATGGATTATTGCCTCAGTATATGACTGTAGTGAAGAGACTCCTGGGGGAATAAAGATCAAGTATTTATTGTTTCTTAATCATAGAATCATAGAATCATAGAATCATAGAGTTGGAAGAGACCACAAGGGCCATCGAGTCCAACCCCCTGCCCAGCAGGAAACACCATCAGAGCACTCCTGACATATGGTTGTCAAGCCTCTGCTTAAAGACCTCCAAAGTAGGAGACTCCACCACACTCCTTGGCAGCAAATTCCACTGTCGAACAGCTCTTACTGTCAGGAAGTTCTTCCTAATGTTTAGGTGGAATCTTCTTTCTTGTAGTTTGGATCCATTGCTCCGTGTCCGCTTCTCCGGAGCAGCAGAAAACAACCTTTCTCCCTCCTCTATGTGACATCCTTTTATATATTGGAACATGGCTATCATATCACCCCTTAACCTCCTCTTCTCCAGGCTAAACATGCCCAGTTCCCTTAGCCGTTCCTCATAAGGCATCGTTTCCAGGCCTTTGACCATTTTGGTTGCCCTCCTCTGGACACGTTCCAGTTTGTCAGTGTCCTTCTTGAATTGTGGTGCCCAGAACTGGACACAGTACTCCAGGTGTGGTCTGACCAGAGCAGAATACAGTGGCACTATTACTTCCCTTGATCTAATATTGGGGGTAAAGTTGCTATGCTGGACCAGAGGATGGACGATTGCTGACTTATTGATAATAGCATTTGGAAAACCTCTTTTAGACTTGTGTGGAAGGAAAAATGAATGAACTTGAGATGCCTGGACTTGGAGACTGGAAAAACATCGCCTAGCAGAAGGAGCTGGAGACCACCTTGGAGTGAACATTTTGAATATTCTTGTATATACAACTGACAGACAGAAAGTTGGAGGTCCTTTTTACTTATTTCTTTTTCCTTATCTCTCTTTCTTTCTTTTTATTCATTTGTTCCTTTCTCATTCCTTTATTCCTTTTATCTTCTGTTACTTTCCCTTTTTGTTTTTTCCCCTTTGCTCTTGCTTCTGTTTTGTTTTGTTTTTTCTTTTTCTTTTTTTAAAAAATATTTATTACCTTTAAACCTTACAAATAGAAAAGAAGGGAAAAAAGAAAGAAAAAGAAGAGAAAAGAAGAGAAAACATACAGTACAATATATAAACAATACACAACACAACATTAACACATTAAACAAAACAAAAGCAAAAACAGTTCAAAAAACACACATCATACCATCTCAATATCCTCTCTTTCATTCCCTTGTTTCATCAACCTCCTCTCACCTCCCTTTTTGTATTCCATTTCTATTAATTGTTTCAGCAAATCCTTTCCATCTTTCTCTATTTTCTGTCATATGATTATCTTAACATATTTTAACCTTATTTTCCATTAAAACTATAATACTTATTTATGCTTAATTCCTTAAAACATTTCTACTAAAGCCATATAATTTCCTTCCAACATTTTTCTAACATTCATTAATTTTTACATTATTTCCATATATAGATTTTAAACTTTTTCCAATATTCTTCCACCGTCTCTTCTCCCTGGTCTCGGATTCTGCCAGTCATTTCCATCAATTCCATATAGTCCATCAACCTGGTGATCTTCTGTCCGAGGCTCTTAACTCTTTTCCAAGTCCCTTCTGCGAGTCTTCTTCATGTTTATACATGCACTTTACTTTGTCTTCTCCTGATCTTGTTCTTATTTTCCTTCCTTTGATGCTGAAAAGTAAATCTCGAGGAAATTCCCATCTAGCAATGTTTTTATTCCTTCTCGACAAATCAGCCAAATCTCCATAGTTAAAACTGAAATTCACGAGATATTTCCAGTCATATTTCAAAGTTCCTCCAAGTCTGGCAGTCCCCACAACTCCAGTCTCCTCCTGACCCAAGTCCAAGTCCCAAAAGTCAATAAATCCCTGCATAAAGGAGGGATCTATCCAACTTTCCTTCTCCAGTCCAAGCGGGGCTCCAATCCTCAAAGTCTGGCCTTCTCTAGATTCAGTCATAAAAGCCATCCACTTATTGTCATCAAATTGCATCTGTGAGGCTGGGGCTCTAACAACTTTCTCCCCCGCCTTCTCCTCAATTTGCCATGTCAAGGTAGATCCCTGTATCGATTCCTGAATAGTTTCTGTATTAATATTCACTTTTTGTCCCAAGTTAGTCACTTTTTGTTCCAAGTTATCAATTTTTATAATCATCACATCCGTCTTCCTATGGAGCTGTTCCAGTGAGTCATTAATCTTACATAATGCAACCACTAAGGCTTCTTCTGTCAACATTCTTAACAGTCCAAGGTCAATCCCAGATTCTCACGGTCTTGTCTTACAGCTGGAAATTCCCCGCTCAGCTCATGTAACAATTTCAAAGGCTTCCTCTAGGGGGAAACAATTTCTATTTGTATCAATCCTTTTAAGCACAATTCAAACAATAAAGTTAGTTTCAATTTTCAATTACATTTACTCCTTTTTAAGCGCAGAAGGAGACAATGGAAACAATGTATTTCTGTTTTTTCTTGCTCTCTACTGTGGGTTAATGAGGGGACGGCATGCAGATGAAAGTGATAGATGGTTGATGAAGGACCCTGTGTGAGAGACCAGGAAGGGAAGATCTCTCAGGGTGGGAAGCTGGGAGGAGAAAGGGAAGCTCCCAGGTGAGAGCTGGGAGGGTTCTCTTCTTTTTGTGTGAAGATCTACCCATGAGAGAGGACTTTGTAATGCAAAGCCATCATGACTAGCAGCCATCATGTATGGCCTCCATGAATTTGTTGACCCTCTTTTCAAGCCACTCACAATGGTGTCCATCACTACATGTTGTGGAAGCAGTACTTTAACCATACATTGTGTAAGAATGTACTTTCTATTGTCTACCTTGAATTTTCCAACATTTAGCGTTTCTGGGTGGCCCTGAGCTGCAGGATTGTGAAACAAAAGCTACTCCTGATCCACTTGCTCTGTGTGCACACCCCCTCTTGTCTCCACTTATTCACCTTTTTTCTATACAAAATAGCTCCAAACCTTGTACAGTGGTACCTCTGGATGCGAACGCGATCCATTCCAGAGCCCCGTTCACATCCTGAAGTGAACACAACCCATGTCTGCGTGTCTGCGCATGTGTGGGTTGCGATTTGCCACTTCTGCGCATGCACATGATGTCATTTTGAGCGTCTGTGCATGCGCGAGCAGCAAAACCTGGACGTTATGTGTTCTGTTACTTCCAGGTTACCGCGGAGCGCAACCCAAAAACACTCAACCCGAAGCTACTTCAGCCCAAGGTATGACTGTAATCTTTCCTCACAGGAGAGTTGCTCCATAAATTATAGTTATTGATAAACAATCGATCAACAGCTCAGCGTAACTGCTAGGATTTGCTAGACCAGCAGGAGCACGTTTCCAACTAGTCCCCACCAAACTATGGAGGTAATCTTCCAGGGAGAGGAGAGGAGTTTCCATAACACACTAGGCATGTTGATAAAAGTCACCAGCCTCACTCACTGCAGGGTGGTTCAGAATACACTAAAGAAAACAGAACTTGACACAAGTTCAACAATAAAATACAGCAATACATTAAAACCAATTTCCAAATCATCATAACCAATAAATCTGGCATATTTAGGGTTGCCATATGTATGAGAATTTCCAGACATGTTGTCAGGGACTGGGCAAAGGAGGAATGGTCGAGACTGCCTCCCCATCCTGACTCTTCCAGGGAGGATGAAGAGGAAGACAGTACAGATTTACAACAGGGGTTTGAGGGCGGTCACAGCTCAGAGGCAGATGAGGGGGAAAGTTGGGAAATCATGGGGGAACCAGAGCAACACTCGACTGACACATTGTCATTAGAAAGCATCCCAGACCCTCCATCTCCCCAAACCTGGTGGGCCTTAAAAGTAGGAGAGCAAAGAGCTCAAAAACAGAAGGCACTTAGTGGCACCTGTAGAGGAGGTGATAATGATGATGAATGAGGAAGTGGGAAAGAAGGGGAGTGGAGATTCACTCAGGACAATGCCATTATCCAAGAGGCTGGGTTCTATAGCCTCTCTCTGTAAAGTTTGAAATAAAAAAGGGCTATAAGAAACTTTTCATTGTCTTTATACTTTCCTGGGCAACCAGCCGGGAGCTGCTGACAGCATCCTGACACATGTCCTCTTTTGGGAGTCCTACATGCCCATTCAAGGGGAATTTTACATTTTAAAACAAATGTCCTGGATTCTGACCTTTTTTTAAAAAAAGGTTTGTGGGTGGCTCTGGCGTGGGTAGCCCAGGGCTCTGGTTCAGGCTCGGCGGCAGCGGAGGGGCTATTGAGCAATTAAAAAGCTGCACAACCTTTTGTGTCTAGATTTTTATCTCTTGAAATATGGCAGCCCTACCATATTTTACTGCAAATGTAAACATATTTTATTGCACACCACCCTGATTGTTCTCAGTGAGCTGGTGGTTTAGAAATTTAAAGGAATAAATGACATATGCCTATAAGCACAAGGCAATTAAGATGGCTGGAATATCTGCATGAGGAAATGTGGTGTGGCATTGTGGACCTCCTTTGCTTTCTCACATATACACTGTATCACTTTTCACAGATCATGTAGGGCATCTTTGCGATAGATAGCGCTTCCTTTGACACTTTTGGGAGATGCACTTTGTTGATAATTCTTTTTTTAAAAAACAAAACAAAACACCCAGACATTTGCATTCGGTCTTGTATATTTTAGCAAACAATTATCCAAAGTGACAATCCACAATTTGCTGCGGCTGTAACGCGCGGAAATACCTCCCAGGGTGGAATTCAGAACTAGGAATTATCTGTGATAAGATAATCATGACTGAACCAGAGAGAAGACGTTGTGGCAGTAACCATAAGTGGCAGGCGTCAGGCAAATCTGCTTAAGTGAATTTTAATTGAGAAGGTTGATCTTCCATAACCACAGCAGGGTAGACTGCCAAATTGTAAACTCAGCCCCTAATAAAGCCATCACTGTGATCTCATACATGCACGAGATTGGTGTGTAGCCAGAGAGATGTAAGCAGATGGGGCAGTAATAGTTTTCTCCCTTTGTCTTTTGATATGGGTAGTTAAAAGGGCGTAGAAGTCAGAAAACGGAACGGAATCAAACAGGATGAGCAACTGATTTCAAAACCATGAGATAATCTAGAGATGCTTCTGAAGACGTCAGATCCTATTTTTAGAACGTGTGGGAGAAAACTAAAGTGGTTACTTTTGTAACGTGCTTAGAGGGGCTTTGCCTCTACAGCAGGGGTCAGCAAACTTTTTCAGCAGGGGGCTGGTCCAACTGTCTCTCAGACCTTGTTGGAGTGGGCGGCCTGGACTATATTTAAAAAATAATAATGAATTCCCCACAAATAACCCAGAGATGCATTTTAAATAAAAGGACACATTCTACTCATATAAAAACATTGTGCTGGACCTGGGTGTGTGTGTGTGTGTTACCGTGAGGCGTGGTCAAAGTCTGGTCCTGGGCCGAGGGTCTGGAGACTGTCCACCAAGGGGGAAGCGGGGTCCAAAGCAAGAAGCCGGGCGTGGTCAGGAACTCCGGAAGAGCAGGTCAGGGTGCTGGCAGGAACAGGTTTCCAGCGATGTTGCTCCCACAACCTGGGACTGGGCTGACTAGCCTTTATCTCCTCTGAGACCAGGGGCGGTCCCGGCCCACAGGTGACCCACCTCTCCTGGCCTTAAGCCGAGCGCTCCTCCTGAGAGAACTTAGTTCCCTCTTCCTCTCTGCCCTGAGCCTCTGCAGCTCAGGAGAGGCTGGAGGGTTACTGGACCCAGGGGCAGCTTCACCTTCCCCTGACAGGGCTGGGAGAGGTGCACCTGCAGGCAATGGCTCTTCAATCACCTCCGGAGCCAGAGTGGATACATCTGGTGTCTGCTCCTGAGGACCTGGCACAGGTGCAGGCCCTTCAGATTCAAGCCCCTGCCCCGGCTCAGCCGGCCCTGGAGGCGGGGACTCCTGTGCAGGCTGGGACTCCTCAGGTTCAGCTTCTGAATCAGATTCCCAGGCCATCACAAACATGCTGATTCCAGGACCGTCCACGAGCTGGATTAGAAGGCAATTGGGCCGGATCGAGCCCCCGGGCCTTAGTTTGTCTACCCATGCTCTACAGCCACAGCAGATGCTATAACTCTCCAACTGTTTGACTTCACCCCGAAAGACACACTCTTCCATTATCCCCCCGAGAGAGAAGGGTGCCAACAAGTGGCAAATTTTGTAAAATAATTTAAATGAACGCATAAGAGAAATATATTACCAAAACACCCTCTCTCTGGCTTCTCTTCCCTACCTCCCTTTTCTTTTCCGGATACCCATTTTGAAAAAGGCTACAAAATCATAAGATGCCAGCTTTTGTAGGGTAGGTTGAACATTGGTCAAGGAATATGGTTGGCAAGACTCCCAGCAGTTAGTACTGAGAGGCATTTGTCTTATCCTCCATGGATCTGTCTCAAAACGTAGCACTGGCTACCAACTTTGGACTGAAAGGTGGGTTAGACAAATTCATGGGACAGAAGGCTATCACTCACTACTGGCCACAATTTCCATGTACAGTGGTACCTCGGGTTACAAACACTTTGGGTTACAGACTCCACTAACCCGGAAGTAGTACCTCAGGTTAAGAACTTTACCTCAGGATGAGAACAGAAACCGCGTGCTGATGGCGTGGTGGCAGCAGGAGGCCCCCATTAGCTAAAGTGGTACCTCCAGTTAAGAACGGTTTCAGGTTAAGAATGGACCTCCGGAACAAACGGTACTATCAGAAGCAGTATGCCTCTGAATACCAGTTGCTGGGAACCACAACTGTGGAGAGCACTGTTGCATTCTGGTCCTCCTTGCAGCCTTTCTTAGGCATCTGATACCCCAATGAGATTCAGAAAATGGCACAAGAACAGTCTGCTCCCTGGAGTTTGTCACCTGGGAGTCACCTCACAGAGTGTTTGTTGTGGGGGAGGAAGGGAAAGGAGAATGTTAGCCACTTTGAGACTCCTTTGGGTAGTGATAAAGCGGGATATCAAATCCAAACAACAACAACAACAACAACGTATATGCACTGAAGTGCTGAACTTGAGGGTTCAGACATCTTGAAATATTATTATCTATTAAATTTGCATGACACCTGTTATGTACTGAGTTGAATAGGATCCAAAATGCAGCAGTCTGTTGGTCCTAGAACAATAGGATTCAGAATACAGCAGTTGGATTGGTCCTAGAACAATAGGATTCAGAATGCAGCAGTCAGATTGGTCCTAGAACAATGCTGGGAAATGATATATAATGAATTGAAAAAGGTATTTAAATATACCTTCTTGAAGAAACCAGAGGCCTTTCTTCTGGGCATTGTCGGCCAGTTGGTGCCAAAGAAGGACAGAACTCTTTTTATGTACACCACAACAGCAGCAAGAATACTTATTGCAAAGTATTGGAAGACACAAGATCTACCCACTTTGGAAGAATGGCAGATGAAGGTGATGGACTATATGGAATTGGCAGAAATGACTGGCAGAATCCGAGACCAGGGAGAAAAGTCGGTGGAAGAAGACTGGAAGAAATTTAAAGACTATCTAGGGGAAATATTGTAAAATTAATGAATGATAGAATGATGTTGGATAGCAACTAAGGGGTTTCCAGCTGTAATGATTTAAGAGAATATGAAAAAAGGGTTATAAATGGGTTAAAATCTAATGGTAAGGATTTGCTGAGCCAATAAATTGAAGTGGAATACAAAAAAGGGAGGTATGAGGAGGTCCGGGAAATAAGTTAAAAGAAAATAAGTAAATGAAATAATGTATGGTTTTAACTGTTTTTATTTTGTATTTTTCTTTTTTATTTTTCATTTTTTCTGTTATATTTCAAAAAAAATTAATAAATATTTTATTAAAAAAACAGAATACAGCAGTCTGATTGGTCCTAGAACAATAGGATTCAGAATACAGCAGTCTTATTGGTCCTAGAACAATAGGATTCAGAATACAGCAGTCTGATTGGTCCTAGAACAATAGGATCCAGAATGCAGCAGTCTGATTGGTCCACAGGAGCCACCCAATGCAGCTCCAGGTGGAAGTGAATCCGCAACCTGATTGGCCTACAGGTGAATCCCGGAATTAGCCAATCACGTGGGGCCCACATGGGGCAGACATTCTGGGGGAACTTCCATTCCTCCTCACCACGATGAGCTGAATAAAGAGCATGAAATCCAAGTATATTTCACCACCCTTCATCCTAAGGCTGCAGGGCGGTTCACAACATGGTGAACCCTTCCCTTAAATATTAATTAAATATATATGCATCCATCCATTTGATCTTCAAAAATATCTTAAGTTGCTGTCAGAGTAAAGGTAAAGGTAAAGGGTATATTGTGCCAATTAGTTCCGTAAGTTGATTGTGCATACAAATCAAAACGAATGCTCCTGAGAGTTGTGCATTTATTGCTGTTTTATTCTATAGCAGTTTACGTTATTGCATGGCTCTTGTATGACATCTCCTTATCTTAAACTTAACACATTCCACCCTCTTTACCAACTTTTCCTGTTTAATCTCTTAGCACAGTATTATGCTCTCCTTCTTTAAAACCTTATTTGTCTTAAATCCTATGCCTTCTTTGCCACTCTTATTGCAGAGCCCCTAGCTGTTTAGGCACGTTAATACGTAATAAATATTATTTCATTGTTTCTACAAACCTTATCTCTGACATCTGTAGCATCTTTGGAAGAAGCTCCACTTTCTGAAAAAGTCCCCTCCTTGATGGGCGGGGTGCCTGCGTGCAGAAACACCCATGAAATTGACACCATGGTTTGTCTTTTTAAAAACACACTCCTTTCAGCTAAGCTAGGGAAACCGCTGCTAGCATTACAATAGAATTCATATGCAGAGAAATTCCTTTCTGATATTGCAACTCCTCATCTTGAACAGGCATTATACACAGTTCTCACGGCTGGCGGTTCGACATTATATATCAGCACCGGGAGCAGCTGCAGTATTTTCTGGATGAAGAATCTCCAGGCTTGCCTTTTAATAAGAGAGCCAGTTTGGTGACATCCCCGGCACTCGGAGCTGCTCATGTGTTGGTAACAGTAACACAGCTGCTGATGAAAATGCATGATGAATAAATGAGGGAGGGTGGGAAGGTTCGGTGTAGGAGCATCGGGAAAACTTCAGCAGGCCCACACTCAGGGTTCACCCACACTTCTGCTGCTCTCCCCCTGGGAAACCCGATCTTTACCTCTGAATCGGAACAAACGTCAGTTGGGTTTTCTCCATATTGACGCAGGGCTGTCAATATGTGGCGCTGGGGTGTAAAGATCCACCTGGCAGCCCCCCCAGGTTGCCCAGTCCCAGGCGCGCCTCAGTGTCTTGCTGGCTCAGTCACCCCCGAACTTGTGGCACAGAGCCGCCCGCAGCAGAAGAACCCACCGCAACGCTCCAGCCAGTGGGTGGGCTCTTCTCCAGACTCAACTCTTGGGCCCCGGACTCTTGGCCCGGGTGCCAGGCACCCCTAGCACCTATGGGTAAGACGGCCCTGTATTGATGTTTGTTCCGATTTAGCACTAAAGAGCAGGTTTTCTGGGGGAAAGCTAAAACCAGTCAGACCCATGAGTATATGATGAGTACACCTGTGCTTTCTGGACATGGGGCAAGCAGAAGTATGGGCAACCCCTTAATTTCAGAGATAAGCAAGAAAATAATTGTATTAAGGGTCAAAGGAACCTAGAAGCCATCAAGACACCTTTTGCCCAAAAGATGTGGGACATAATATTAGGATGACATTGGGAAAGACTATGGAAGAATGGAATGAAATTTATGGCCTGTACCTTACTTAAAGAGAATTATAGGAAAATGATGTATAGGTGGTATTTAACACCGGTATAATATAATAATAATAATAATAATAATAATTGTCAGGGTTACTTCCAGATCCTAGCTCACAGAGGATCACGCTAGCCAGCGATCGTTAAATGAAAGTCTTTATTGAGTTACAGTCTCCATTCTCGAGCTGCTGCGTGCAACCCTACGTCTTATGCTTAGATCGGCGGCTGCTCCGTCTGAGTCTCCGCCCCTTGCGCACCAACTTAATATCCTAGCCCTGCTCCACCTTTTCCGCCTGACAGTTCTCCTCTGGGTCCCTCTGCCCCCCTGGGTCTCTTCCTTTCGGGATTCTTCTGACGCTGACCCCCCTGACTCTCCTGTCTCCTTGCGCCGGGCTTTAGGACCTGGCTCCCTTTCCGGGCTGCCTACTGCGCCACCTTCCTGTGTGTTTGAACTTGGCGCGCGCGCCCAACCTTCCACTTTCCGTCTAACCGTCACTTCGCTCCCCGATGAGGGTGTGGCCACTCCTGACTCGTGCCCTCCCTCCTGTTGCGAGCTGCCAGCACTTGATCCCTGGTGCTCTTCCTCTTTCCTACTCTCTGGCGGTGACGCTGGTCCCGATCTCCAACTGCTCCCTTCTGAGTCCCCTCTGGCTCTATCTTCCTGGGGTGTCCCCCTAGTCTCCCCCCTTGCCCTGGCCACTGGTGCTCCTTTTTGTGAATCTTCTGATTCACTGGAAAGACTCGGAGATCTCGGGTCGTCGTCATCACTCATCCTTTCTTCTGCCTCCTCCCCCTCGCTCTCTGTTTCCTCCCTTGCCCTCGCCTCTGCTCCTGAACCCCTGACATCCATCCCCCCCTCGAAGCCCCCTCTTCCCCCCTCCCCTCCTTCCGGTGCGGGAACTGGGTGCTGCAGTGTCAAGGGGACGAATGTCGGGTACAGTTCGCTTCCCGTGGCGGGCCTCCATCCGAAGTCTTCCGGTTCTTCCTCCCTGCTCTCGTCGACGACGGTCACCTCTGCTTCCATCTCTGTGCCGCCGTGCTCGAAACCCTGGTCGTCCCCGAAAACGTCCATGTCCGTCTCTCCCTCGCTTCCTTCTGGAGGCGTTGCTCGTCCTGGACCCTCCAGCCACTTTCTGCGCCACTGCTCCTCTGGTCGATCATCCCACCAATACGAGGGTTCTGAAGCAGATCCCGAGGGTGACCCCTCCGGGGAACGGGCGTCTCGTGTCGGTTCCTCGTCCGAGTCGAACCCCCGGAACGTGCTGGCTGAAAGCGTGGGCGTGAAAAGCCAGTCGTCGAAAAAGTCCGCTGGCATTGGCCTATGGGGGAAGAGGGCATGAAACTCTTCCTTGAGCAGAGGTTCATCTAAAGCGTAGCCCGGCACCCAGCTGTTGGCACTGGCCGGGGTGCCCTCCTTAGCGAGAAGGTATTCTACCCCCTCTTCCCCCCATCTGGAGTCCAAAATCTCCGTGACTTCGTTGAGGCGCACCTCCTGTGCCACTCCCCGTTGCCTGGTTCCCTCTCGGAGCGGACTCGGCGCCGTTCCGGGTTCCTGAAACCTGTGCGGTGCCTTGTAGGGAGTGAGCACCGATCTGTGGAACACTGGAACCCTCCGGAAGCGCCAGCCTAAAAGCCACCGGGTTGACCTGCTCTTCGACTTGGTAGGGCCCCAGTTGCTTATGCCCTAATTTCTTCTTGGCCAACGACCTGGCCGGCACTGCGTGGGCTGCTAACCAGACCCAGTCTCCCACATGGATCTCTTCGCCAACCCTTCTGTGTTTGTCTGCCTGCACCTTGTATGCGTGTTTGGCCAGCTCCAGGTGCCGCCGCAGCTGATCGTGGACCTCCTGCAACTCCGACGCGAACGCATCTGCTGTCTGCGGCTCCCCCTCCACCAGTCTTTCCAGACCCGGGAAGGTTCTGGGGTGCCTCCCGTTGTTGGCGAAGAACGGCGTGACCCCCGTGGACACGTGCTTCGTGTTGTTGTAGGCGAACTCGGCGAGCGGCAGGTAATCCACCCACGTCGCCGGCTGTTGATTCGCATAGCATCTCAGGTACTGCTGCATGATGGCATTGACCCGCTCCGCTTGCCCGTTGGTCTGCGGGTGTCTCGCCGACGCCAGGTTGATCTTGACGTTTAGGAAGCCCATCAGCTTCTGCCAGAAATTCGAGATGAACTGCCGCCCGCGGTCGGACAGAATAGACCGTGGCAGCCCGTGAACCTTGAACACGTGGTCTATGAACAGTTTGGCTGTTTGTTCTGCCGTGGCCACCTTCGCACACGGGATGAAATGTGCCATCTTGGAGAACAAGTCCACCACCACCAGCACGGCCGTCTTGCCCCTCGAGCTGGGCAGATCCGTGACAAAGTCCAGGGCGACTCTCTCCCATGGTTCGACCGGAGTTTGCAGCGGTTCCAACAGTCCGGCCGGCGGTCTGTGCACTGGTTTGGCCCTCTGGCAGGTGTCGCACCTCGCCACGTAGTCCGCGACCTCCCCTCTCATTCCGGGCCACCAGAAATCCCTGGCGACTAATTCCACCGTCTTCTCCTTGCCAAAGTGCCCGGCAGTGGGCGCGTCGTGCAGCTGATGCAGTACCTTGGCGTGAAGTTCGTCTCCCGGCACGTAGATGGCCCCTTTACGGATGAGCAATCCATCTCTCAGCTGGAACCCGTCGGTCGCTGCCGTGCCCCTTTGCATCTCTGCCATCTTTGCTTGCGCGAAGGAGTCATTCTGCAACGCTCGTCGCACCGCCTCCAGGTCCACTGTCGCCGCAGCGCACGCCCACACTGTTGGTGCGAAGATGTGCATGGCGGCCGCTGGCGTGGCGTCCTCCAGATACTGTGGCTTACGGGAGAGCGCGTCCGCCATGATGTTGGTGTCCCCCGGGACATACTCTATTCGGAAGTCGAAGTTCGCAAAGAACTCAGCCCAACGTATCTGCCTCTGGTTCAGGAACTGTGCCGTGCGCCAGTGCTCCAGATTCTTGTGGTCCGTGCAGACCTGCACCGTGTGCTTGGCGCCGATCAGGAAGTGCCGCCACGCTTTGAATGCTGCATGAATGGCCAGCAACTCCCTGTCCCAGATGGTGTAGTTCTGTTCGGACTTGCTGAGCTTCCTGGAGTAAAATGCCCCCGGCCGCCAAACCCCCTGCGGGTCTCTCTGCAGCAGGGCTGCTCCCACGGCTCTGTCCGAGGCGTCAGTCTCGACCCTCATCGGCCTGCTGGGGTCGACATGCAGCAGCTGCTCTTCCGACGCGAAGAGACGTTTGAGTGCCTGAAAGGACTGCTCCGCCTGTGCTGTCCAGATGAACTTCTTTTTCTTGGAACTGAGCGTGTCCGTGATGGCCGCAGTTTGCATAGCGAAGCCTTTGATGAACTTGCGATAGAAGTTCGCGAAGCCGACAAACCGTTGGACCTCCTTCCGGTTGCGTGGGCTTTTCCAATCCAACACCGCTCGAACCTTGGCGCTGTCCATGGCGAGCCCCTTGTCAGACAACTTGTAGCCCAGGAAATCCACCTCCGTCATGTCGAATTGGCACTTCTCCAGCTTGGCGTAAAGCCTATGTTGCTGTAGCCGGCTCAGCACTTCCCTGACGTGTCTGTCATGCTCCTGCTGCGATTCCGAAAAGATCAGGATGTCATCCAAGAAACAGACGCACGTTTTGTAGAGGAGCCCAGCCAACACGTGATGCATGAAAGCTTGAAAAACGTGGGAGCCATTTTGCAATCCAAAAGGCATAACCCTATATTCGTAGGTGCCCAGGGGCGTGAACATGGCTGTCTTCCACTCATCTCCTTCCCGCATGCGAATGAGGTTGTACGCCCCTCGCAGGTCCAACTTGGTGAACACACTGCCCTTGCATACTTTTGCGAGGAGGTCGTCGATTCGGGGCATGGGGAAGTCCGATGGCTTGGTCACACTGTTCAAAACGCGGTAGTCCACTACGAGCCTTTTTTGGGGCGTGTCTTGCTTCTTCACAAAGAATACAGGACTGCCCCCCGCTGCCTTGGACTCTCGGATGAAACCGCGCTCCAAATTATGATCTATGAACTCTTTGAGTTCCTGCAGTTCGTCTTCAGACATGGAATACAGCTTCCCTTTGGGCAGCGCCGCCCCCGGCAGCAGGTCAATTTTGCAGTCATATGGTCTGTGGGGGGGGGGGGTAGCTTGTCTGCCTCCTTCTCGCAGAAAACCTCCAAAAATTCTGCGTACTTGTGGGGAATCGCTTGCAGCGTGCCTAGCAGCAGCTGTGACTCCTCTTGCTCCCCTTCCTGCTGGGGCATGATGCAGTGTTCAGCACAAAAGGAAGAGCCGAAGGTCAGCTGCCTCTGGTACCAAGCCAGCGTCGGGCTGTGCTTGTCCAGCCAACTCATGCCCAATACAATAGGCGTGTCCGACAGTTGAGTGACGTTGAAGCTGATGATTTCCCTGTGATTTCCAAGCCGCAGCACCATAGGTGGCGTCTGCTTCACCACTTGCCCCCCTAACAGCTCCCTGCCATCCACCGTGACAACCTGCAGGGGCAGCGTGGCAGGCAGCAACTGTATGGCGTGCCGGTCGACAAAGTCCTGCCCTATGAAGTCTGCATTGCTTCCCGAGTCGACGGTGATTGGCACGTCCATGGTGATTCCATTGGGTAGCTGGAGCGATGCGGTGAGCCTCACTACTGGCTTGGGCGGGAGGGGGTCCATGGGCGGTAAAATCTCTGGGGACTGCTTCACTGACACGTCTGGCTGGGCCCCAGTGCCTCTTCCTCCAGCCAGACATCGTCGTTTCCCTGCTGTGGTTCTCCGTGCTGCGTTGCTGCAGTCACCATTGCTGAGGCTGCAGTGTGCTTGTGGAGCCTCCGGGGACACTCTTTCGCCATATGCCCTGGATCCTCACAGATATAACACTTCCTGTTCCCTCTAGGAGGCTTCGCTTTCACTGCTGCCGGTGCTAGGGCTCTGGCTGCTGACTGAGCCCTTGCACTCCCAACCTCCATCGGTTCCACCCCTCCCCCTGTTGGAGGCGTGGATTGCGCACGCGCTGCTTCTCTGGGAAGGAAGGAGGAGCCCCTGGCTGGTTCGCGCCCGCTGCGCCCTTCGTCCCTGCTCCACGGACGTTCTTCCAGCCGCACCCCCATCGCTAGCGCCCTCTGAACGATCTCCTGCGTGGTCCGGGGTCTCTCCCCCCTCGCAATCTCATCTTTAACCGAGTTGTGCAAGCCCTCCCAAAAAAGGTCTCTGACAGGAGCCGAATCTCTGTCCCATTCCAGGGCACTGACCAAAGCGAAAAAGCGGGCATGATACTGCCTTACGCTGGCCCTCCCTTGCCTTAGTCCATGCACCTCCTTTCAGGCAAGATCCACGTCAATGCTTGATAAAAAACAGCCATCCATCGCTTTAATAAAGGCGTCCGCATTTTGGAGCGCAGGATCCTTATCTCTCCACAAATTGCGCAGCCATGCTTTAGCGTCTCCATGCAAATGGGACATGACGAACCCCACTTTCTCTTGTTCATCTCTAAAGTCTTTGTGCAGCAGTTGCAGTGCACACATTACGTCTGCTCTAAAGTTGGGGTACTGTTGCAAATTCCCATCGAAGTGAGAGACCAGACCGCCTGTGCGTCTCCCCAACCCAATCCCCTCTGGTTTGGGAGTCTGTTGCCCTTGCTTCGTAAGCACGTCCAACCTGACCTGGAGATCCCTGTAGGCGGCAGCTGCTTCCTCCTCTCTCTTCCTGGACGCCAGCGCCTCGGCATTCAGTCGTGAAACTGCTTCTCTGAGTTCCGTTATTTGCTGTTCGGCCGTCATATTGTCTGCCGTTCGTGAGCTCTCTTGTAGGCACCCGCTTTCTCTCCTCTCTGCGAGGCCGTGGATGCCCACAATTTGAGGAGACGGAGCTTACTGTCAGGGTTACTTCCAGATCCTAGCTCACAGAGGATCACGCTAGCCAGCGATCGTTAAATGAAAGTCTTTATTGAGTTACAGTCTCCATTCTCGAGCTGCTGCGTGCAACCCTACGTCTTATGCTTAGATCGGCGGCTGCTCCGTCTGAGTCTCCGCCCCTTGCGCACCAACTTAATATCCTAGCCCTGCTCCACCTTTTCCGCCTGACAGTTCTCCTCTGGGTCCCTCTGCCCCCCTGGGTCTCTTCCTTCCGGGATTCTTCTGACGCTGACCCCCCTGACTCTCCTGTCTCCTTGCGCCGGGCTTTAGGACCTGGCTCCCTTTCCGGGCTGCCTACTGCGCCACCTTCCTGTGCGTTTGAACTTGGCGCGCGCGCCCAACCTTCCACTTTCCGTCTAACCGTCACTTCGCTCCCCGATGAGGGTGTGGCCACTCCTGACTCGTGCCCTCCCTCCTGTTGCGAGCTGCCAGCGCTTGATCCCTGGCGCTCTTCCTCTTTCCTACTCTCTGGCGGTGACGCTGGTCCCGATCTCCAACTGCTCCCTTCTGAGTCCCCTCTGGCTCTATCTTCCTGGGGTGTCCCCCTAGTCTCCCCCCTTGCCCTGGCCACTGGTGCTCCTTTTTGTGAATCTTCTGATTCACTGGAAAGACTCGGAGATCTCGGGTCGTCGTCATCACTCATCCTTTCTTCTGCCTCCTCCCCCTCGCTCTCTGTTTCCTCCCTTGCCCTCGCCTCTGCTCCTGAACCCCTAATAATAATAATAATAATAATAATAATAATAATATATTATGTATACCCCGCCCATCTGGCTGGGTTTCCCCAGCCAATCTGGGGAATCTCCAACAGGAGATTAAATTGGCAAAAATGTATAAAACAAGAGAAAATAAGTATTGGAAATGAAAAGAAGTAGAAGGTACATTTTATCACATGTGGTAGCAATGTAAGGTTATTTTAAAAATTCTGGGAAATGATATACAGTCATACCTCTTGTTACGTTTGCTTCATGATACGTTTTTTCAGGTTGCGTCCTGCGGCTACCCGGAAGTACCGGAAAGGGTTACTTCCGGGTTTCGCCACTTGCGCATGCGCAGACGCACAAAATGACGTCACATGCATTCGCAGAAGCGGTGAATCATGACCCGTGTGTGCACAGATGCGCAGACGCGGGTTGCGTTCCTTTCAGGTTGCGAACGGGGCTCTGGAATGGATCCTGTTCGCAACCAGAGGTACTACCAGTGGCGTAGCGTGGGGGGGTGCAGGGGGGCGGCCGCACAGGGCGCAACATCTGGGGGGGCGCACTCACACTTGCAGCTCTCTGCCCCTACCTGGCTCACTCACTCTCTCTCACTGCAGTGCTGGCTGTGCGAATCCGATCCGAGCTGCTGGGTCGCTGCCCACTGTGGAGGGGGTGGGTGCCAGGCGTGCGGGGTGGAGAGAGAGCAAGGGACTATCTGGGAGAGGGACAGTGCAGCGGCTGCCCAGCGCAGCGCTGAGCGCAGGAGAGAACCACACCAGACCAGACCAGGCAGCAGCAAGAAGAAGCTGGCAGCGGCGGCAGGTTAGGGGTTAGGGGGCGCAAATTACTTACCTTGCCCCGGGTGCTGACAACCCACGCTACGCCGCTGGGTACTACTGTATAATGAATTGGGGGGGGGGAACCCATTAAAACTAACCTTTGTTAAAAAGCCAGAAGCCTTTTTATTAAGTATTACAGGAATGGATCTACCTAAAGAATATAAGAATTTGTTTATGTATGCAACGACAGCTGCCCAGATATTGCTAGCCCAACATTGGAAAGAAGAAAAAGTCCCCACCAAGGAAGACTGGCAAATTAAGTTAACGGAGTATGCTGAAATGGCTAAATTAACTGGGAAACTTAGAAATCAAGATGACAACAAATATAAAAAAGAATAGGAAAGGTTCATTGCATATTTACAAAAGCAATGTACACAAGTTAATACATTAGCAGGATTTTTTTTTTAAAAAAACCCACTTATAATGTTGTAGACAATGTTCAATATTGGAGATAATCAGAGATAAAGACTTTAATCCCATAATGTAGATTCAATACTGTGTATATAGTTGTTTTAAATGTTTTATTTTATGCTTCTTTCTTTAATGCAAGGTTTTTGTGAAAATTAATAAAAATATTATAAAAGAGGCCATCAAGAAACCTCTCCTTTCAAAAGAATGCCATCTATCCGCACGTCCCACCTAGATATTTCTCTCCAGTACAGTCTTCCATATATACTGCTGTTACGTTCAGGTTCTATATATGGGCTCCCCATGGACATCTGGTTGGCTGCTGTGAGAACAGAGTGCTGGACTAGATATGTCTTTGACCAGGGGAAGGGTCATAGCTCAGTGGTAGTTCCATAGAATCACACTAACCACCCTGAACACAACTCTTTATTCCCATGATTCTGGTCCATGGGAGTTTAAAGTATAATTGCTTTAATTCACACTGAATGGGAATGGCCGACTGTGTATTGGTGAAAAGGTTTAATATGGAGAGATTGCACTGAAGCTAAAGAACAAGCTTTAACTAGTTGATAATTAACTACTGTTGCTTCCTGCTAGCTAACATGTGAGTAACCTTAGATCAGATGACAAAGGTATTTGGTTGCAAATCTCCGTTTTGAAAGATTTCTAAGATGCTGAACCTGTGCTGAACAGCAAAAAAAGATTGCATGAATTTTTTTAATGTACATTTGATGTACATTTAATTCAGTTATGAAGAAAGTTTTGCAAGTAAAAGTTTGTATAACATTTTTATGGGTCTGGACCAGGGGTTGGCAAACTAAGGCCCGGGGGCCGGATCTGTTGCGAATTCTTTGCGGCGCTTTAGCAGAAATGCTCAGAGTCCCAGGTTCTTCAGTGCAGTATTATTTATTGTGAGCTATATATACACAAATATCTACAGAAGCAGTTCATAGAGTCAGATAGAGTACCTGGCTGCACCTTAAAGCAAATAGGAAGACTCTTTCTCTCTGACCACACTCCTATACACCACCACCTTTACTGCTGGACAGGTTTCCCTTTTAAACCGATGACAGCCAATCAACTGTCAGCACATTACTGCTCAGTCATTCTGACCCAGCACCTCCATAGAAAGTATTGCAGGCTGATTGCATCAGCCTGTTGCATCAGCTAGCAACCTCAAGCCTGCAGACTTACTATCTTACACAGCATTCTGTGATCCCAACAGGATCATGCCCAGTTGCTTTTGGGATCTGGCCCGTGGTCTGTCTGTGTATCGGTGTGGGGATTCTGTTTGTCTGGGCTGCACCATTTTCCCCCTGCACCATTCCATTTCCCCCCTCTCCCTCATACACACCGCGGCGGCTCCTCTTCCTGGCTCCTGTGGGCCAGAGAGAGGAGCGGATGAGCTCCTTTTGCCTACCCATGACAAGGGTAAGTGCAGCAGCTGGGGCTGGGGCTGGGGGTGGGGAGGAGGACTACTTGCCCCCCTCGCCTCTCCTTCCACCCCCCCCCCCCGGTGCTGCTTCTCCGGCCCACCACAAGGTCTGAGGGACAGAGGACTGGCCTGTGGCTAAAAAAATTTGCCGACCCCTGGTCTGGACAATGATTTCTTCCCTAAAACAATCAGTTCTTCTGTTTCCAGTTGCTTCAAACTGCTCAATCTTAATATCTGCAATAGGGAGACCCACTAATAGTGCTCCACTAGATGATCTCTGACCCCTGATGTTGAGAAAGATGGAGGGCACAAAGAGAAGGGGACGATAGAGGACGAGATGGTTGGATGGTGTTCTCGAAGCTACCAGCATGAGTTTGACCAAACTGCGGGAGGCAGTGGAGGACAGAAGTGCCTGGCGTGCTCTGGTCCATGGGGTCACAAAGAGTCGGACACGACTAAACAACAACAAAGATGATATCATCGACTGACTTGGGAAATGGGGATCAGTCAGTACTTTAGGTATCCTAATTGTTCAGAGTTTTGTACATCAGAACAACTTTGAACCAGACAGGAAGCCAGTGTGGGTTTTCTAACACTGATGTCATGTGTTGGCAAACAAGTAGTTACTGGACAAAAGGATTTCGCTGTGAGGATGAAACTAAATGTCTATGCTGTTTGGTGGGTTCAGTTACGAGGAGTCGTAATTTGAGAACCGAACACATTGCAGAGCCCAGCTAGGTGGAGGGCATAAAGTAGGATGGGTTAAAAGATCAGTTGTATGAGATTAGAGGATGATCTTGGTAAGGCAGAGAATGGTGTCTGCTGGATTCTAGTGCCTATGATAAATTGCTAGTCTCTGGGTTCAGCCGGAAACCCATAGCAATGCAGCAATACAAGACATATTGTGTCATTTATAATACTTAACCCCATAAGCCAGATATTGTTTTCCTCTAGGGTTGTTTCGGGAACATAAAAAGAGCACATAGGGATTTTGATGATTCAGCTTTAAGTGATTATAAGCGTGAATAAGCGGCTTGCATTTTACGTTATAGGGCAGTTTCAAAAAGAGACACTAATTAAAAATATAAGAAAATTAAATACTTCATTGAAAACAGATCCAATTTTTAATTTAAAACATTATAGATTTTAATCCACCCCGTTTTAGTTAAGCTGGCCATGGCTCTTCCTGCAAAAGAAACTTTGGAACAATAGTTTGGTGGGATGGTATCATATCCATCCTGGGCCTGATCTATACATGTTGGCATTGCCTGTGATTCATAACCCTGATCATGCATGGTTCTAACCCTGGGAGAATTATATATATACAGAACTGGCTACTCTATCCAAACCCTGTCCCCCCCCAAAAAAAAATGTGAGGATGTTGGGGGACGCCAGGAGAGACAAAATCATAGAGGCAAGGCCAGCATGCAAAATCCTGGTTATGATTACACAGAGGAGAATATCTGAAGCAAGGCAAAGAGGAAGATAGAACATGGTATTATACAGTTGCGGAGGGCAGGATGATCATACTTCCACACGACATAGCCATTATTCAGCTGCTTTTCTGGAATAATGTACTGAAAAACACTTGCTTTTTCTTTCAACATTTTTGAAATAGCCTGGATGGATCCTCAATATATTTTCATTTGTGTGGGATATATTAGAGAGTTATTTTGCTTTTTTAAAAAGAGGCATAGTTTGGGAAACATCCATTTCACACCATTTCTCTCTGACTGGTGTGTGCTGGCCACTTTTGTAAAAAGACCACGGCAGATAACAATGGGAGTTGCTCAGGGACGAGGCATAGCTCAGACAGACACATGTGGTTCCTCTCTTCCAATCCCTTCTTCTCATCTCCTATACTTCCACAAGCTTAGAATTCCAGAATACTTGCTATTATATACAAGACAACAAGGCACAAACAAATCTGAGCAAGGGCTATCCCTGTGCACAAGCTCCTAACTCCTTATATTTCCTGGCTGAAGGAACACAAGGGTTTGTAGGTGTGGTGTAATGGTTAGAGGGTTGGACTATGACTTGGGAGACCAGGGTTCAACTCACCACTCATTCATGAAGCTCATTGGGTGACCTTGGGCCAGTCGCAATCTCTCAGCCTAACCTACTTCACATGGTAGGTTAGGTCATGTACACCACCTGCCAGGGACTGGGAAGAGGAGGAATGGTGGAGACCACCTCCCCAGCCGGACCCTTCCAGAGATGAAGAAGACAGTTTAGATTTGAGGGAGGTTTGAGGGAGATCACAGCTCAGAGGCAGATGAGGGGGAAAGTTGGGAAATCATGGGAGAGGAGGAAGAGGAGGTAGCACCAGGAGGGCAACAGCTGATGGACACAGTGTCTTTAGGAAGCATTCCAGACCCCACCTCTCCCAGAACTCAGCAACTCTTGAATATAGGAGAGCAAAGAGCTCAAAGACAGAGGGCCTTCCTCCTGGGCATAGTTGGCCAATTGGTGTTAAAGGAGGATAGAATTTTCTTTATGTATGCCACAGCAGCAGCAAGAATTCTCATCGCAAAGCCTTGGAAGACACAAGACCTACCCACCTTGGAAGAATGGCAGATGCAACTAATAGACTATATGGAGTTGGCGGAAATGACTGGCAGAATCCGAGACCAGGGAAAAGAGTTGGTGGAAGAAGACTGGAGGAAATTTAAAATGTATTTGCAGAAATGTTGTAAAATTTTTGAATGTTGAGGACATTGAAATGAATTGCAGGGGTTTTAGCAACAAGGTAAAATGCAAGATTGGATTAATAAATAGATAGGCTAACAGGACATGAATTTGCTGAACTAACTTTTAAAAGGGATACAAAAATGGGAGACGTGAGGGAGTCAGGAAAATAAGCTAATCAAAGAGGAGAAATTAAGAAAGAAGGAATTTTTGTCTTTTTATATGTGTTTTTTTCTTTTTTGTGTTTAATGTCTGTATTTCTGTATTTTGTAATTTTGTATCTTTTTCATTTTTTGTATTTTTCTAAACTTTTTTTATGGGTAAAACCTAATAAAATATTATTTTAAAAAAACACAAAACAAGGGCAAGATGGTGGGGTGGGAGCAGGGACGAGAGTCCAGAAGCCAGGGATCTGAGGATCAGGAATCAGGGAGTCACAAAGTCAAGGGTCCAAGGGTCGAGAAGCAAGGGGCCAAGAAGCCGAGGTCCGATGATCAGGAAGCAAGAAGCCAAAGGCAGTAACAGGAAACATGTTGCTGTGGCAAAGAGCCGAAGGGAAATGCTGACCTTATATCCCTTCCCAGCTCTTGCCACCAGGTACAGTGAGTTACCAAGTGGCCTCACCTGTGTGGCTACGCCTTGCCTCTCCAGAACAAACTTAGGAAGGCCCCAGTCCTGCAAAGCCCGACTGGTCACAGGGCCTGGCTCCTGCACGCACTCCTGACAGAAGTTGAGGTTGACGAATGAGGAAGTGGAAGATATGGTGGGTGGGTGTGTTTGTGTGGAGATTCATTTGAGACAATGCTGTTATCCAAGAGGCTGGGTTCTATAGCCTCTCTCTGTAAATACTGAATAAAAAGCAGACGATAAGAATATTCCTTGTCTTTGTAAATTCCTGGGCAACTGGCCGTGGGAATCGCTGGCAGCAGTCTGACACCACCTTGAGCTCCTCGGAGGAAAAAGGAGGTATTTAAATGTAATAAATGTAATGTAAGGATTCTGACTACAGCCACAAAATTTTCTCAGTTTGAGCACAGTGTGACATTAGTGTGGAAAGGGGGAAAAATACATTGACTCTCTAATGACAGTGACATGTGGCTGAAGATGCAGCCAGTCAGCTCCAAAACCCCTCTTTAAAACATCCAGTGAAACAGCAACTAAGCCATTCTAAAAGTTAAGCTCACCAGAAAGGGAATTCCTTCCTAAAAAAGTCACTTTCCCATGACCTTGAATGGGCCACTGTTAGGAATTTCAACACCATCGCTTTTCAGGGAGTTGAACTAGACGACCCTCGCGGTTCCTTCCAATTCTACAATTCAATGCTTCTATGGTTCTTTATCCACATCACAAGTATAATTGCCATGAAAAGCTGAAGTGTTCTCAACTGCCTGATTTGTGTTTTATTCCTAGGCTGTTTTATGGCACATGCAAAATTATCTGCTCCTGCCATGAACTATGAATTATTGTGCTAACATATGCACTAAAGGGAGGCTGTTTCTCATAAGTGGCATGCACATGAATCATTCTCCAGAGACATTTATCTGCCAAAAGTAAGAGGTTCGATGATCAGGGCACCTGGAAGCAGGCACCAGTTTGCTTCTCCCATTGCATATTTCACCTGGTGACATGATCTCTTTACTGATGTAAATACAACATCACTACGCAAGTGAATAAAAGTAATATATAAAACTTTGGTGCCATTCACCGGGAGGGTTTTTATAGTCCGATTTAATTCCTCCAAACATTTTCCTCCTTTGGAGATCGTTCAGGAGGGAAAATAGCAAATGCTCAATTTTGGCACCAGAAAAGTTGCTAAAATTGTTTGTGTGTGATGAATGTGCACTAAGAGGTAATAGCAAGCTTTATAGCCTCTGATATACCATACAGAAGAAGTCAGGTTTTACATTTTGTAGCCTTGTGCAAAGATTACAATCAGCTCTAAACTAAAGGTCGCTCTGCTGGGCATTTTCGGATCCATTAGTGTACTAACAAGTTGGTTTTCGAAGTTTGTACCTTCAGGGAATGCTTTCCACATCAGCTTGTCTGGAGAAATGCCCTTGTATAAGTTTCTAAGTTAAGATTCAGAGAACCATACAACAAATTCTGTTTATGTAAGGAGTGATGATATTACTGAAATTCGTAATTACTTGGCTGAGCAAATGAATTTGCCTGACTCAAACTTTAGAGCCATAGGGACCAAATGTTATTGCTCTCCAAGTCCTCCCATACTTTGGAAGAGGAGATGAGATTTTGCTCATGGGCAAATTACTTCAGAAGAGCCAAAAGGTCTAACTCAGGGTTGGGAAACCACCAACCAGTGGGCCTACTGAGGCCTCCCAGTCCTCCCCATTTAGCTAAGTCACACCCACCTGTCCTAGACCTGACATCATAGATGAAGTCAGGTGTAGGGATAATATGTGCACATATTATGGCAACAATGTACTCAAAGCAGTGTGAATACTCTGGTGCAATGCTGATAGCAACAATACCAGACCCTCTAAGTGTCCCTATTTTTCAGGGACAGTCCCATCTCGGTTTCTGATTTGAACCTGGAATGTCCTGCTTTTCTTTAGGACATCCCTGCTTTCATTATAGAACTGTTGGAGGGTATGGCTAGGTAAAGGTAAAGGAAAAGGGATCCCTGACCGTTAGGTCCAGCCGCAGACAACTCTGGGGTTGCGGTGCTCATCTCGCTTTACTGACTGAGGGAGCCGGCGTACAGCTTCCAGGTCATGTGACCAGCATGACGAAGCTGCTTCTGGCAAACCAGGGCAGTGCATGGAAACGCCATCTACCTTCCCGCCGGAGCGGTACCTATTTATCTACTTGCACTGCATGCTTTCAAACTGCTAGGTGGGCAGGCGGAGGGTATGGCTATGATGATGCCCATATTTTCATCGGAGAAATGTTGGAGGGTATAGAGTTATATGACCCATGAGCCAAGGTGATACGTAACTATACAACCTCTAGAAGACATCTGAAGGCAGCCTCGTATATGGAAGTTTTTAAAATGCTTAATTATGTTTTTATGTATGTTGGAAACCATCCAGAGTGGCTGGGCAACCCAGTCCAATGGATGGGGAATGATGAAGATGATGTTGTTGATGATGATGATAATGATGATGATGGAAGGGCCATCCCTGTTTGCATCAGAGAAATGTTGGAGGGTATGCAATAATAATTCATTTCTATTTGAATTGATTTTTCCAGCAATACTGCAGAAACATGAGGTTGGGCCGAGTACATTGTCTAACATGCCATTTTAAGTTTTGAGAGCATCAGTTTGAGTTTCCAGACACTGTTGACTATAAAGAAGCCAGGCTTGTGGCTTTGAAAAGCTGTGATCCCAAGAGTGCTTGTTTGTGGGAGAAGAGGCTTCATGGCTTCAGCCTGTGTACACAGTCCTTGATCCACCCGTTCCTTGTTTGCATTTATGATAGTGCTGCCACTCCACTGCATAACAGAAGAGCCCTTGAAGGAAATTTTTGGAAGGAAGGATGCAATGCCAATCTCTTCTCAGAAACAAAAATGTGTGTGTGTGTGTGTGTGAATGTGTCTCTGTGTAGGCTCATGGAAAATTGGCCTCCACAGTCACCTACAAACTGATTATTAAAACCACGTTTATGGAAGACAATCTTACTCGGCTATGAGTGATTGCCATAGAAGATGGAAAGAGAATTGTCAAAGAAGCAGACCAAGGTACGTTCTGCAATTCTCTCCATCTGCTCCTTTTGGTGGGAGAGGGAAAACGCTCTAAGAAATATTAGAGTGGTATTGTTGTTGTTTAGTCGTTTAGTCGTGTCCGACTCTTCGTGACCCCATGGACCAGAGCATGCCAGGCACTCCTGTCTTCCACTGCCTCCCGCAGTTTGGTCAGACTCATGCTGGTAGCTTCAAGAACACTGTCCAACCATCTCATCCTCTGTCGTCCCCTTCTCCTTGTGCCCTCAATCTTTCCCAACATCAGGGTCTTTTCCAGGGAGTCTTTTCTTCTCATGAGGTGGCCATATTTCGCCCATTAACCTAAATTCTTGGTGTCCTGTGTCTTTATTTCTTCCTGGGAGGGGGCGGGAACTCGCCACGCAAATCCAGATCAAGCCTAACAAAAGACAGTGATATTTAGGTATTTCTTGGTATTAGTGCTGTGCTTTAAGATAATCTTGGACTAACGCAGTGACTTTCATTCCGTACGTTTCCAAATCACCTTATGGCCAAATTTTGTTTCACTGCACACACAGTCAAGGGAATGCAAGGATCCAACTTAAGACTTCAATCCTAATCACACTTACTAAGGAGCAAGTCCCATTGAATTTACTGAGATGCATTCCTGGAAAAATATGCTGAGTTTGCACAGCTCAAGTTCAGGTAGTCACTGGAGAGCTTGGGTTAGGCTGAAGAAATGGAGCAGTAAACTGCTCACTATAATTTATTATTATGTTATTTGCACTTAATCATTTTTACCCTTATTTACTATGAAATTGAGAGAGGTGGATATTCACCATAGGAGAATGGCATCATTTTCTGTTCTGCTCTGTGTTCATCACATGAAGCTGTTTCTCTTCCGATGCAGTTCACCTTCTGGCAAAAGCTACTTCATTCATCTCACTAACCACATGTGAGAAATTTACATAGATGATTACATAATTCATTACATACATTACAGTACGTTTCCGAGCACAATTCAAAGTGTTGGTGCTGACCTTTGAAGCCCTAAATGGCCTCGGTCCTGTATACCTGAAGGAGCGTCTCCACCCCATCATCCAGCCCGGACACTGAGGTCCAGCGCCGAGGGCCTTCTGGCGGTTCCCTCCCTGCGAGAAGTGAGGTTACAGGGAACCAGGCAGAGGGCCTTCTTGGTAGTGGCGCCCGGCCTGTGGAACGCCCTCCCAGCAGATGTCAAGGCAATAAAGAACTATTTGACTTTAAAAGACAACTGAAGGTGGCCCTGTTTAGAGAAGTTTTTAATGTCTGGTGCTGTATTGTTTTTAATATTCAGTTGGAAGCCGCCCAGAGTGGCTGGGGAAACCCAGCCAGATGGGCGGGGTTTAAATAATAAAATTATTATTATTATTATTATTATTATTATTATTATTATTATTATTATTATCTATTGTCATTCCGTCATTCCACTCCATTCATTTGAATGCAAAGGGGAGGGAGAACACAATCTATTATTACATATTGTTTGCAGGCAAAGCAACAGCAATATCCACCATATTCACTGCATTGATTTCTGTTCTGGGTAGGGAACAAATAAGCCAACATGGGCAATTTCTGATCCTGTTCTTTGGCCTCCTTGGATGTAGCTGAGTGGTAGGACACTTGCCCTGTATCTAAAGGAGTCACCAACATCTCTAGACAGGCTGCTAGGAAAGAGTCCTGCCTGGAGAGTCAGTTGAAATAAGCAACTATCTGTCTTTTAGAAGACATCTGAAGGCAGCCCTGTTTAGGGAAGTTTTTAATGGTTGATGTTTTGCTGTGTTTTTAATACTTTGTTGGGAGCTGCCCAGAGTGGCTGGGGAAACTCAGCCGGATGGGCGGGGTATAAATAAATATTATTATTAGTCAGTTATACAAGCAGTACCAAGCTAGATGGCTGTGGCTAGATAGCCACAGATCCACAGTTTATTGGCAGGTTCCTGTGCTCCTAAAACACAGGTAGTCAACAAGGTGCTTTTGGCATGTTGTACTACAAATATCACCAACACCAGCCTGCATGATCAATGCTGGGCGGATGAGGATGTTTATAGAATCATTGAATCATAGAATCATAGAGTTGGAAGAGACCACAAGGGTCATCGAGTCCAACCCCCTTGCCAAGCAGGAAACACCATCAGAGCACTCCTGACATATGGTTGTCAAGCCTCTGCTTAAAGACCTCCAAAGTAGGAGACTCCACCACACTCCTTGGCAGCAAATTCCACTGTCAAACAGCTCTTACTGTCAGGAAGTTCTTCCTAATGTTTAGGTGGAATCTTCTTTCTTGTAGCTTGGATCCATTGCTCCGTGTCCGCTTCTCTGGAGCAGCAGAAAACAATCTTTCTCCCTCCTCTATGTGACATCCTTTTATATATTCGAACATGGCTATCATATCACCCCTTAACCTCCTCTTCTCCAGGCTAAACATGCCCAGCTCCCTTGGCCGTTCCTCATAAGGCATCGTTTCCAGGCCTTTGACCATTTTGGTTGCCCTCCTCTGGACACGTTCCAGTTTGTCAGTGTCCTTCTTGAACTGTGGTGCCCAGAACTGGACACAGTACTCCAGGTGAGGTCTGACCAGAGCAGAATACAGTGGCACTATTACTTCCCTTGATCTAGATGCTATACTCCTATTGATGCAGCCCAGAATTGCATTGGCTTTTTTAGCTGCCGCGTCACACTGTTGTAGTGCAACAGGATCTGGAGGGTACCGCATTGTCTACCCCTGCCCTGAAATATGAAAACACACAATGAAAAAAGTATAACCGCTAAACAGAGTTTAGAGCAACACCACCATTTACAGAAGCAACATCCAGTAAACATGAAAATTCACCACCCCAGTCATTGGTGGCAAATATGGGAGTCCATTTCTGTGATATATATTTTTCAATGTTTTTTTTTGCACTTTCCACTTTTTTCCTTGCTTGGTTTTTACATTTGGAGTATAAATCTGGGCTGCACAGCCTTCAGAATCAATGTGATGTAGCAGTTAAAATCTTGGATAGAGACCTGGGAGACCCAAGTTCAAATCAACAGCCATATTGTGGGTGACCTTGGGTTTCTCAGCAGCCTGGGTGACCTTGGGCTTCTCACTCTGTCTCAGCCTAACCTACACCACAAGATTGTTGTGGGAATTATATAGGGCATGGAAAACCATGTGGGCTGGTGTGGAAGAGTCCCAACTGTGAGATGGAGAGGTCTGGAGAGCCACATTTCACCTCTGGGCCTGAATTTCCTTGCCCTAATTGAATGCATTCCGAAGCTATGGGGCCACCACTGTGAAAGCCCTTCCTCTTTTATCATAACACTCCTCAGTTATGATTCTGTGTCTGAATATATAGTCATCCCAATATAATGCTGCCTCTCTTATTACAGGAAAAAGTAAGGCCTGCCCTGGTCAGCCCAGAGGAAACTATTACACTAATTAATATACATTTTGGGGCATCAACTAAGCAACTGAATGCAGAAAGAAGGGAAAATAGAAATCCTGGAGATAATGTTTTATTGAATAGAGTCTCGAGTGCTGAAAAATAGCCTTGACACTTCCCAAGTCCTGCTAAAATCCCAATCTTGAGAAACTTGGAAAATAAGAGGTTGCCTTGAGCAAGGGCTATTGTTCAGAATATAAGGTTAACCAAGACAAAATAGAGGTCAGAGTAATGGCCTCACACTTAATGACAGAAGCTTTCAATCCCACCGAAAACCTTTCAGACAAGAAATTAATAGCTGGAGGGACAATGCATTGGGAGGAATGTTAAACTTTTTGGGTCCAAGCAAATACGTTCTTTTAAAATGCCTGCTTTTGACCTGCAGCTAAGAAAGTGAGGATTTCTGAGCAGAGATTGCAGTGTAATTATTTGTGAAAGGCTTCAATGAGAGAGAGTGGGTGGCTATCTGAGATTAATAAGGTGGCCAACCAATCAATATTTTTCTGATAAGACCACTAAAAATCATGGTCTGCTGCATAAGCCCCACCTAGTTAAGCAGCACTCTGCTCTCACGATCCTCAAACTGATGCCCATTGGAAACTCCCCTTGACCTTCTGACTTATTCTCCATGCTAGGATGACCATCTTGGCTGTGAGTCCTGCAAGACCTGCTCCATGCCTTGCAGGTCTTTTTTCTAACTCGTATGGGAAGGTGGGGCCCTGACTAATTCCAGCTACAGAAGCTGTGACAACTTTGGGGTGGGGTATTGCTTTGGGTTTTTGTTGCTGTTCTTGATATTTGTTATGTGCTGAGTTGAATAGGATCCAAAATGCAGCAGTCTGATTGGTCCTAGAACAATAGGATCCAAAATGCAGCAGTTGGATTGGTCCTAGAACAATAGGATTTAGAATGCAGCAGTCGGATTGGTCCTAGAACAATGCAGCAGTATGATTGGTCTGCAGGAGCCACCCAATCCAGCTCCAGGTGGAAGTGAATCCACAACCCGATTGGCCTACGGGAGAATCCCAGAATTAGCTAATCACGTGCCGCCCATTGTCTAAATAATGTATATAAAGCAGATATTTTGGGGGAATTTTCATTCCTCACTACTATGAGCTGAATAAAGAGCATGAAATCCACACTCGACTCTGAGTATATTTCAATATTAATATTATGCCTCTTTATTATAATTTATGTGGAGATTGTTCAATTTGGTTGTGTCCTTTTTGATGCGTTTATGACAGCTTTTGTTACATTTGTAATTATGTATTTTTTAGGTTGTAAGCCACCTTGAGCATGGCTTTAACTACGGAAAAGTGGCATACAAATAATTATTATCATTATTATTTATTGAAGGAATATATCGCCTATACCCGCAGGTCTCATGATGTATGTATCCATGACGTAGCATCCAGCCTGGTAAGGTAGGAAAAGACACACCCATTTCTCTCTATGACAACAGAGTTCATTCTTCAGACTTGTAAATGGAAGTACTTAACTGGCTAGCTAAGCCCATTGCCTTAACAAAGGAACTGGTTTGGCTGGTTCAGCCAGTTTCCTCTTATCGCTTCTAACCTAACAGAGACAGGATTACAGGTTTGGGAGGGACCCACAAGTATAGGAGTCTGATCTTTGCTTGATGAAGGGAAGAAAACTCAACATTAAACTCTACATCTATGTTCTGGTTGGTGTTCAGTGCTGAGGCAAGCGTGCCACATCCGTGCTGACTCTGGAGAGATCCCAGTCCTACACTGGGCTGGTGAGTCCAGTTCACCAGCTAGCTGTGCTGTAGACCTCTGCCTTGATGTCCCCAAGGCACCAGCAAGGTTGATACCCTGTGAGTTCCTCCTGCCTTCGCCACCCATCAGCCATTGCGCCTCTGTCGATCTCCGGCCTCCATGGTTCTCCTCCCCACTACACTCACATCAAGCAAGCATCCACTCTGGGAAGTTGTGGCAACCATGAATGCCCCAGCTCCCCTTCTTACAAAGCCCTTGGCCCTCAGAGACAGCAGGGATGTCCTGTTCCTCCAGGGTCCTAGCTCCCACTGTGTTGGAGGGCTATGTGACCTCCAGGTATTGTATGATGACTTGTGGCTCTCCTGCTGGCCTCTTGTCCAGCAGCTCCTCCCAGTGTTCCATGGGATTGCTGAGGTCTTCTGAGGTCTCCTGCCTCCCAGTAGCCACTAGTGTCCTCTACCAGGGCATTCTCGTCCTGCCACTCTTGATGCCCCTGCTACTCTATGACCCTCTATCAATCTTATTCTGCATTCTGGAGCTTATTCCAAAGGATTCTAGGCTCTCTGACTACAACACAGAAACTACTGAAATATTTGAATGGGTGTTCAAAAATCGTCTGAAATGTCTGGATTATTTCCAGGTCGCCTTTGTTAAACCTCGACCAGTGCCTTTGATTTATTTGTTTGAAATCTGGTATACACCCCTATCCAAAGTCTTCACCTAAATCTCCAGCAATGAATCCAGTTATTCTGGAGTGCCGGCAACAGTCATAGGATAGAGGGGCTTTTTTATATATTAAAAAAACCCATTCATTTCATATTTACCCATTTGCAAAGCTGAGAGCAACTGAACTGACCCCATCTATAACATTCAATCTCAACTGTTTAAAAGTGGTTTTGGAAACCTTTTGTTACATTGCATATGAAGACTGTTATGACTCCTGTACAAAGCATTTCATGGGGTGTATATTCTAAGAGGCTATTGATCTAGAGCGGTGGCTAAGGAGAGGGAAATATTATGGTGATTTAAAATATAGGATTTTTAATAATAAGGTTTTCATGGCTGTCTTCAAAGCTATTATTATCCCAGCCAGTCTTTTACGTCACAACCCAATTTCTGCCCTTAGATTGCTCTTTTGCTCTATTCATGGGAGTTACTATGTGAGTGAGTAAACCAATATTATAGCTTTTTCACGAATGTTTTCAGACGTGCCTCTCCTTTTTGAAAGTCTGTTGACTCATCTGTTCTGTCCTACTTGCCCTTGCTCTCCATCTCACTTCCCCTCACTGGTTCTGAGATAATGTGGAATGATAGATCCCATGAACTTTGCTGTTGCCTGTGTGACATTGCTGATGAAAGCACAGACCTGTTATTTCTGAATTCCTCTTTTTTATCATGATGTTTTTACTGTTTTATTATCTTTAACGTTGTCTCTGTGGACCGTATAGAGAATTCAAAGGTTAGGATGGTGGGGGTTGCAAGAGAAAAAGGGGAGCTGGCAAAATCACCTCCTTTCCATTTCCAGTAGCAGATACCTTCACTAGATCAAAAGCTCTTCTGTAAGTACAATTGCATCAGTTGGATCTCACCCTCTGTGGTGGAATGAAGGTGTGGTGAGAATTTACTTCTGCTCCACTTTGTTTGTTACCCAGGTGAGGGAACACCTTTTAAATATACCACAGAACCAAGGAAATTCCCATATGCAGGAGGACCCAGGATTTATTGTAGCTGTTGCAATAGGGAGGAGCTCAACCTAACATGGTTGGGTTCTAGCTGAGAAGAAACCTGCCACAAGGAGAATTGGAACAAGGGTATTATAGGCAAAGCACACAAAGAGTCGTAAAACATCTAACCATTCTTAAAACATAAACATCCCTCTACATACATCAAGAAAGGTCATGGGATGTTAAATACGCATGGCTTCATACTGATATCAGCTTCCTTGTGGTGTCCCAGAACAACTGGTCTGAAATGTCATAATTGTATCACCATTCCCCTGGCAACTAGGCCTTCGGTCAGGCTGTTGACATTCCTTCCTTTGTCTTACTTCCCTTGTGTCTCCCATCTCCCAGGAATCTTCAGGAATAGCTGATTTTACCCTCTGGTGCTAACTCAAAATAACATCCTAGAGGGCCATTTGTGGCACATTCAAGTTTAGATAGGATCTCTTGTTTATGACCCAAAGGAACCTCACACAGAAATCAAACCTTTCCCACTCTGTCTAAAAAGTTAAAGGCTATTAAAAGTGAAATACTGAAACATTGTTAAAATAGAAAAATAAACGGCTTGGGTCTCTAATTTGCATATCAAAGGGATGCCCACAATGCTCTTTCATCATTCAAAGCCCATTGCTGGCCCAGGCCTGTATGAATGAAGCCAGTTGTTGGAAATTTGTTTTCTGGCAGTTATCGCTTTGCTCAGTTCTTTGTTTGTTTCAAAGAGGGACACCGAATGGATTCTGGGTCCTCTCTGGATGCACCTCAGGGATGGAACTGTTTCTAAACCCAAGTCTATGTACATGTCACCATAATCTTTCCTATGTAATGTGGACATCCATCATAATTTCTAATCACCCATGCAAATTGCCTTCCCAGCTAAGTAAGTGGAAATGATATTCACCTCATGTTTTCAGCACAACAACAACCTACTCCACTGTTCCAAGCTATGACAAGCAATTTAATCATGGTAGTTATAAATGGACTTAACTCCACTTCGGCGGAAAGAGGCTATTAATGCAAGTTATTACTGCCCCAAAGCATTAGAGTGCGGAGGTTAGTCAAAACAAGTGTCAAATCAAGCTTTTCACCCAGAGACAAAATAATGACCTATATTCAGACTTCTTCCTCTTCTTTGACATCGGTGAAAAGAGTAAAACCCTAGGTTCGATGACATCTAATCATGATAGACTGGAGAAGAGACAGTGAATTAACCAAAGAGACATGTTGTTTCAGCCATGATCGAATTCGAAAATAGTTCAACTAGTGTACAAATTCCTAATGAAATATTTTCTCCCCAGCAAATTGGAAAGCAACTGATTTTGTTCAAAGGGAAGTTTAAAGGAAAAAGTTGGCATTTTTTGGATGGGATTCTATCGCATCCCAGCAGTTGCGGGTTGCAGAATGATAGCTGGTTGGAAGGCGTTGCACAACAGAATGGCTTCCCCCAGAGAAGGAAAGCGCTCTGGAAATGCAGTGGAAAGTGTGGGATAACTTTTTAGCTTAGAGAAAAGGTCAGCGACATGGAAGAAGTTTATAAAATTATTGTTATGTACTGAGTTGAATAGGATCCAAAATGCAGCAGTCTGATTGGTCCTAGAACAATAGGATCCAGAATGCAGCAGTCTGATTGGTCCTAGAACAATAGGATCCAGAATGCAGCAGTCTGATTGGTCCACAGGAGCCACCCAATCCAGCTCCAGGTGGAAGGGAATCCGCAACCTGATTGGCCTACAGGTGAATCCCGGAATTAGCCAATCACATGGGGCCCATTGTGTAATTAATGTTTATAAAGCAGACATTCTGGGGGAACTTCCATTTCTCCTCACCACTATGAGCTGAATAAAGAGCATGAAATCCACTCTCGACTCCGAGTATATTTCAATTATAAAGGACCAGGTGCGCAGTCTGGGAGTTATTTTGGACTCACAGCTGTCCATGGAGGCAGAGGTCGGTTCTTTGTCCAGGGCAGCTGTCTATCAGCTCCATCTGGAACGCCAGCTGAGACCCTACCTGCCTGCACATTGTCTCACCAGGGTGGTACATGCTCTGGTTATCTCCTGCTTGGAAGACTGCAATGCACTGTGCAATGCACTGCAATGCAATGTGTTGTATTTTTATTATTTTTTGTTGGGAGCTGCCCAGAGTTGCTAGGGCAACCCAGTCAGATGGATGGCATAGAAACAACAACAACAACAACAACAACAACAACAACAACAACCACAACCACAACCACAACCAAAACAACCACCTAATTATTTGTATTATTCATGGCATGGAGAAAGGGGACAGAAAATAGTTTTCCTCCTTCTCCCCTCACACATGAATTTGTGAACATCCAGTGTAGCTGAATGTTGGAAGATTCAGGACTATTGAAATAAAATACTTCTTTGCTCAGCCCATAGTTAAACTATGGAACTATGACTTCCAACTTTTATTGCTTTAAGGAAGATAGGAGAAATCCACGGAGAATAAAGCTAACCCAAAGCAATAAATGGTAAAAGCAACACCCCCTCTCCACTGCCAATCATGGTTTGTTTTTCTCAATGGTCACATTTCCTCCAAACAACTGGGCCAGGATGATGCTGATGATCTCAGATGAAAATTCTGGAGACTGTATATAGATAAGGATGCATATTCATGAAATGTTTAATTAATAAAAAAATTATCAAGCTGCTGAATCATGCTCTCAATATATTTATGTGATTTTATTTTATTTTATTTTATTTTAAAAAATCTGAACATCATAAATAGAAGTAAGGCTCAGCTGGAATTCTGACCAGCAGTCAAGGAGGAAATGTGTTGTGTTTGTCTCCAACAACCTTAATTCAATAATATTCCGAGAGCTTGAAATTCCCAAAGGGGGCCTGCTGCATGAAAATAATAATTCATTAATTCTGCAGCTCAAAAATCAATATAGGAAACCCAACTGAACTAGAAAGCATATACCATAAGTCAAATCATCATCATTATGGATTACTCATTTTCATTTATTTTATTTTATGAAAATTCAAATAAGCCACTTTGAGGCAAATGCCATTTTGTGTGTGTGTGAGGCTGAAATACGATTGGAAAGGATATCAGAAACAAAATGATAATAATAATAATAATAATAATAATAATAATAATAATAATAATAATAATTATTATTATTATTTCAGGGGTTGAGAACTGGGGTTGATTTCTCCTCCTTTTTTCCTTCACTGGAATATTGTTGGGGCCTTGATAAATAAGAGGCAGTTGAAGCCTTAACTGGGCATGACTGATAAGCAGGGATGGCAGCAACAGGCTAGGGAGAAGGCATGGAGGATGATGGGTCCAGCCTTGTTATTTCCCAATGGAGGTTTTATGTAGACACAGGCCACATTCAGACTACAGTGGTACCTTGGGTTACATACGCTTCAGGTTACAGTTGCTTCAGGTTACAGACTTTGCTAACCCAGATTTAGTACCTTGGGTTAAGAACTTTGCTTCAGGATGAGAACAGAAATCACACAGCGGTGGTGCGGCGGCAGTGGAAGGCCCCATTAGCTAAAGGGGTGCTTCAGGTTAAGAACAGTTTCAGGTTAAGAATGGACCTCCGGAACGAATTAAGTACTCAACCCGAGGTACCACTGTATATGTTTTAAGCATCATCATGCCACTTTAAACAACCATGGCTTACTCCACAGAATCCTGGGAGCTGAAGTTTGTTTGTGAAGGGTGCTGGGAGTTGTAAGAAGGCTGCTGTTTGCCTCATAGAGTTCCCTGGGAAGAGGGGTCAATTGTTATACCACTCTGGGAACCGTAGTTCTGTGAAGGAGGTTGGGGTCTCCTGACAACTCTCAGCACCCTTAACAAACTACAGCTCCCAGAAGATGTTAGCAACTGCAGAGCACTCTCCTCGCTCAGCCTGTTAACCTCAGGTTTTGAGAAAGGTTACATGTCCACCTTGGGAAGTTGTGTCACCACTGCAGCAATGGCAAACAGTGAAATTTGCAAAAACCTTGCTTTTCCTTTGCATATCAAAAGATAATTGGACAGTGCATTATCAAGCTTTATATCTCTGCTCCGTGTTCCTGTACTTATTACGCAGGGCCCTCTTCACAGATTTTATGAAGGGATTGCCTGTTTTAACAATACGGAAGGCTTTGGATCAACAATTTAAAAATGTTTCCAGACCCTTGATTGCCTTCGTTGCCCTGCTCTGCACTCATTCCAGCTTGGACACGGAGCAATGGATCCAAACTACAAGAAAGAAGATTCCACCTAAACATTAGGAAGAACTTCCTGACAGTAAGAGCTTTTCGACAGTGGAATTTGCTGCCAAGGAGTGTGGTGGAGTCTCCTACTTTGGAGGTCTTTAAGCAGAGGCTTGACAACCATATGTCAGGAGTGCTCTGATGGTGTTTCCTGCTTGGCAGGGGGTTGGACTCGATGGCCCTTGTGGTCTCTTCCAACTCTATGATTCTATGATTCTATTCTAAAATTGTGGTGCCCAGAACTGGGCACAGTATTCCAGGTGTGGTCTCACAGAACTGTAGCCTTGGAAGGGATCCTTGGGGGGGGGGGAATCCACTCCAACCCCCTGCAATGCAATCTCAACTTGATCATACATGACAGATGGCTACCCAACCTCTGCTTAACAGACTTAACAGACTCTGCTTAACCTCTGCTTAGTTTAGTCCTGTGACTAAAGTTTACTGTTATGATCTTCAGTCGTTAGCATGCTGTTGTCAGAGGCAATATGCTTTTCAATTCCAGTTGCTCAAAACTACAAGGGAGTAGGGAGGTTACTGTTGTATCCAGGTGTTGGTGTCTAGGGAGCCAAACAAAAATGCTTGAGGTTCCAGACCTGGCCTATGGGCCAGTGATTCACCAATTTTCTCTCTAAAACATCGGGTTGTGTCCATAAATTCTAAGACACAAGATTCTAAGACACAAGTTTTATTTACATAGCTTGTTGGTGATACAGTGCAATGGAACCTCATGGTTACATGTTGCTGCACCTTGTTTGAAGAGGGAAAAAAGCTCCTGTGGTCTTTTTATTGCTTGTAATTAAAGCAGACACACAAACACACACATACACCCAGCAGCAAACGTCTCCTTATCTAGTTTTTGAAATTAACTTCTATACACTTGTCAAGTCCATATGGTGATAAAAAGAAGCATTTTGTATAATTAGAACTAGGGATGAGTTGAAACAGTTTTTCATGAATGTTTTTTTGACAGTGTCAAAAACCACCTGCTTTTAAAAACAGCTTTGTGACGTTCCTTGAGAAATCTTTGCCTATTTGTTTGTATTATTCCGGCTTCCTTTCTGTCTCTGTTTGGTAGCACATGCCTTCAGTGATACTCTCATATCTGTAGCACTGTGAGTTCCTCATATTCAGTTTGCGATTCCTGATTGGCCAGGATCGCACAGAAACTTGAGATTCCATTGTGTTCACTCTGTGATTCTTTATTGGCTGGGTCCAGGGGTCAGCAAACTTTTTCAGCAGGGGGCCAGTCCACTGTCCCTCAGACCTTGGGGGGGGCAGACTATAATTTGAAAAAGAAAAAAAAGAAGGAATGAATTCACATGCCCCACAAATAACCCAGAGATGCATTTTAAATAAAAGGACACATTCTACTCATAACAAAATAAAAAAATTCCTTCCAGTAGCACCTTAGACTTTTTTCCTCCTAAAAAGTAAGGGGAAATGTCTATGCGTGTTATGGAGGGAATGCCTACGGGTGGCATGCCTACGGATTTTCCTCCTCTAAAAACTACGTGTGTGTTATGGTCGGGTGCGTGTTATAGAGCGAAAAATATGGGATATATATATATATATATATATATATATATACATACACACACACATATATATACACATACACATATATATACATACACACACACATACACATACATAATAAAACATTAAATATTTTTTTTTTTTTTAAAATCCCTATACTGAAGGATTGCCTTCAGATGGCTCAAGGGTCGGATAACTCCACACCCTCCAACATTTCTCCAATGAAAATAGGGACATCCTAAAGAAAAGCTGGACATTCCAGGATCAAATCAGAAATTGAGACAGCTTCTCTATATCAGGGTCGTCCCTGGAAAATAGGGACACTTCGAGGGTCGGCACCCAGACCAGACTCTGAAGCCATGAATATACAGTGGTAACTCATACGCTTCAGGTTACAGACTCCGCTAACCCAAAAATAGTACCTCGGGTTAAGAACTTTGCTTCAGGATGAGAACAGAAATTGTGCTCCAGCGGCGCGGCAGCAGCAGGAGGCTCCATTAGCCAAAGTGGTGCTTTAGGTTAAGAACAGCTTCAGGTTAAAAACGGACCTCCGGAACGAATTAACCCGAGGTACCACTGTATAGAGAGTTTCTCTGATAGGAGTGGGAGACTTTGCTTAGTGTGCCAAAATGCAATGTTATAGAGAAGACGGGAAATGTTAGAAACTGTGATCATGGCAGGTGATCACTTAATGCCCTCTCTGCCTCCTTTTCAGCAGCTTGTTGTGCATTTAACATCGCACGAGCAATGCAACCTTTGATCTCTACCAGCCAGCCTGAGCTTAAGGGAATGTGCACAAAATGAGCCTTATACTTTCCCAATGCGAATCTGCATGAAGAAACTGCGGCAGGAAGAACCCGCCACCCAGGGATTGATGGACAGGAAGCTTGTTTTCCTATGGAGCAGCGCCAGTTGCGTCTGTGTACAACAAACAAGACTGTCGATCAGAAGCGGTCCGGGCTGGATGACATGACAAATAGTCGAGGCAAAGCTTTCATTATTCATAACGCGATGGTGAATTATTAATTGTGTGGACCGCGGAGAGGACTGGAAATCGTGCCGTAAAAGGTTTCAGAGAAGGACAAAAAAAGAGAGGAGAAATAATTATTGTTATCTTTTGGACGCGTGTATTTTAAGACAGCTTGCTGCTTGCTGCGAGTTGATCCAAGGCCATTGCTCTCCGCCGCAAGAATTCTGGGAGCTGTAGTTTGTTGATGGTCTATTCTCTTTTCTCCACCCTAAGCTACAATTCTCAGACTAGTTTACCCATTACTCCCTCTTTGCAAGTAACTCTGGGAGTTGTAGCTCTGTGAGAGGGACAAGGGGTCTCCTTTGGCCTTCCAGATGTCGTTCTTTTTCTTTTTGAATACTTTGTATTTGTGTTTTTTAAATGTTTTTGTTTCAACATGGTATAATTTTAATTCATTTACAAATGAGGAAGCACATGGTCAGGCAGCTGCGCAGTCTGTGAAAATATACTCAGCCAGGTGTATGAGATATATATATATAATCACACACCTGACTGAATATACCTTCACATTTATTAAGACAAACTGGGAAAAGAGACCACAGAAAGTAATGTTATTATAGTTCTTTCTATTCCTCTGTGAAGCCTGCACATGGACATGGACATTTAAGTTTGACAGTTTAATTGTTTACACAAGGATGTATTGTAATAATTTTATTTTCCTGCCTGCAATGATGCTGTATATTATCGATGTTTCTTCTTTTTTCCTCTTTATATGTTATCCCTTTTCTTATACAGTGGTACCTCTGGTTACATATGCTTCAGGTTACATACGCTTCAGGTTACAGACTCCGCTAACCCAGAAATAGTGCTTCAGGTTAAGAACTTTGCTTCAGGATAAGAGCAGAAATTGGGCTCCGGCGGCGCGACGGCAGCAGGAGGCCCGATTAGCTAAAGTGGTGCTTCAGGTTAAGAACAGTTTCAGGTTAAGTACGGACCTCCGGAACAAATTAAGTACTTAACCTGAGGTATCAATGTAATGTGAAAACTTAATAAAAATAATTTGTAAAGAATACAAACACATACATTAAATGGTAACATGTCAACAAGAGTCTTTGGGGTATTGGGAAGCTACAAGTCTCATCATCCCTGACATTTGGTCATGCTTTCTGGGGCCGATGGGAGTTATAGTTCAGCAGTGTCTGGAGGGTCAAAGGTACCCGGCACCTGACATACAAGAAACATGCCAATTTCTAGTGTGTGTTAGGAGGGCAATGGCAGATTTGTGATGGGGGAAGCCTCCTATTCAACAAATGCTGTGGTGGGTTTGCTGTCCAGTACAGGAGGGGTTAAAAGGGATGTGGGTGGCGCTGTGGATTAAACCACAGAGCCTAGGACTTGCCAATCTGAAGGTTGGTGGTTCGAATCCCTGCGACGGGGTGAGCTCCCGTTGTTCGGTCCTTCTCCTGCCAACCTAGCAGTTTGAAAGCACGTCAAAGTGCAAGTAGATAAATAGGTACCGCTCTGGCGGGAAGGTAAACGGCATTTCCGTGTGCTGCTCTGGTGCGCCAGAAGCGGCTTAGTCATGCTGGCCACATGACCTAGACTGTACGCCGGCTCCCTCGGCCAGTAAAGCGAAATGAGCGCCGCAACCCCAGAGTCGGCCACAACTGGACCTAATGGTCAGGTGTCCCTTTACCTTTACCTTACAGGAGGGGTTTAGCAAACGCCATTCATGGGAATCAGGGAAAGAGAGCTGTGAACTAAGGAAGACCTCCCTGTCATCCTTTTCAGCCTGAGCTAACACATCCTCAGGTGTATTCAGCAAAACCTGTGGCCTCTACCTGCATTGTTCGCTTTGCTCTCATGGATGGAGAGTCTTTAGGAGGTACAATGTCCTTAAAGAGACAGAGAGTCAGGTCTTTGTTCTGTCGTCAGAGATGCTGGCAGGAGATGAAAGACCCAGTTGGTCTGAGAGATGAGCGGATTCCATTAAATAGCTGGGCAGGTAGTGAGTGGGCAGGGATCAATTTCCAGAGCCGGCTGGAAACATGAAAAGAGGCTCCATCGGTGGAGGATGTCTGGAGTGTGAAATGCTTTGTGACAGGAGAAGAAAGACTCTGCGGGTCTGAGGGATGAGCAAACCTCCCCCTGTCCATTCCTTTACTGTTCTGAGCTTTCGCTCTCTGCTCTGCTCCTCCTAAATGCCAGTTGAACCAGGAGAATTTTCTCAAATTGATTGTGGGATTGGAGCATGCTCAGTTTGCCACAGCTTTCCATATCAACATATTTGCTCCCTTCTCCTGAGGCTCCATATGCTTTTTAAAAGAAGAAGCAATATTTATGTTTATATGACTGCATGAATGATTCTCTCTCTCTGTATGAATCTAACAATTTCAGTTTTTATCAGTTTCTCCTTTCCCCAGTCAAGTTGCTTGGCAGGGGTTGGACTCGATGGCCCTTGTGGTCTCTTCCAACTCTATGATTCTAAGTTGAGTTTGCCACACATCCCCATGACTTTGAGACTTTAAAAAAACAAACAAAGCTCCCCCGAAATTCCTAATTTTTAATTTTTTATTGGCATTTTATTTACAACATAACATAAACCCCACCTCCCCAATACACAAATCCACCCTCATTAAACGCAAACATAACATACAATGAGCATAACATACAACAATACAAACAACCAAATAAGAGACTTCCTTTATCCTGTATCCTGCCTCCTTATTCGGTTCAGGCACTGTTTCAAGTATTGAGTTACTTAATCATAGAATCATAGAATCATAGAGTTGGAAGAGACCACAAGGGCCATCGAGTCCAACCCCCTGCCAAGCAGGAAACACCATCAGAGCACTCCTGACATATGGTTGTCAAGCCTCTGCTTAAAGACCTCCAAAGTAGGAGACTCCACCACACTCCTTGGCAGCAAATTCCACTGTCGAACAGCTCTTACTGTCAGGAAGTTCTTCCTAATGTTTAGGTGGAATCTTCTTTCTTGTACTTAAGTCCATTGGTTTCAATTGGGTCTGCTCTATGAACAATATTGTATATCCCCCATTGTAGCTATGTGTCAATTTAAATGATCATTAAAATCAGTGTGTAGCATAACTTCAAAAGGTTGTTTTTTTTAAGGAATCAGAGCATCAGAAACGTGCACGCATATGCCTGAACATTTCTTTGCTGAAATGAGAATATATATATATATATATTACAATGTCTGTGAAACCTGAGTTTAAAAAGCAGAGCTCCAGAGAGAAGTACACTGTTCTGAATTCTTTCAGTTGCAGTACCAGTATATTGAAAAAAATGATTATGAAAGGTTTTCCATGACAGAAAGCTTTGTATGTAGAATTTGCTCGCCCATTGCACGTTATCGGGGATTCAAGATATAAGTGAAAATCACGGGTCTATTTCCTTCTGAAATAGTAAATCCTTCAAAAACTATACTTTTGCCGCAGAAAAATATCTTATTAAACTGCACATATATTGCTGACATTAACAGTATCTGCTCCCAGTTAAAGTGATACTCAAAGCCACTTTTTTGCATTTATATGATACATAATGTCAGGCAGAATGAATGTTTTCCATCCATGAACTGCCAATTTCCTCCTATCAGTGGGGAAAATCCTAATGGAAAATCTCCCTTTCTCTCTCTTGAAATGCAGGTGGGATGGATGGATAAATAAATAAATAAATCCATCCCTTTCTGATCAACTCAAATTATTCCCCCCCCCATTTCCATAACTCTTTGTACACGATGCTAGAGGAATTTCTATTGAAATGGCTGTCGATTTCACTTGTGAATTACAACTAGTCTCATACACTATGTTATATACTAGTGTGTGTGTGTGTGTGTGTGTGTGTGTGAGAACATGAGTAGAATCAAGACTATGTATAAAACTTGACCATTGTATCCTTTCACCAGACATAATGGAGAGTGTGCACAGATGAACATCATCATTGGACGACTTTATATACTGTGTGGTCCATGTGTAGAGCTTCCAAACGATGCAAGTGAACATGCAGAATAGCTGCTTGTTGATAGGCATTAAATGAATTGCATGGTCAGTATGCATATATATTAGAGCTGAGCACTGGCCACATGGTTCAACCTGTATCTATAGCTTTGGAAACATCTCAGTCTGTTTCAGAGCTGTGTGCTTTTCCTGTACATCTTTTTATTTGGTGCTGAATTAGATATGTTAAGAAGCTGTTCCCTTTCCCCATTTCCTATAGCGAAGGATTATATAGATTTTCCTTTTCACAGAAGTGGATGGAATTTGCAGGCACAGAAGACCTTCGAGAATGGATTAAGTTTACCAGATTGAATAATGTGGTTTTCATGCAGGACACCTTTCAGATTTTCTTACATTTTGGTTTTAAAGAAAATGTCTCTTTTATTTTCTACCAGACGTGTCGCTTCTGCGGGGACAAAGCCACCAAATTCCAGAATGCTAGTTTCAGTTGAAACTTTACTATTTTGGGGTGGGTACAATAAGAGTCACGCAGTGGTGATGGGAAAAGGATCAAGGATTCCCAGGAAACACTGGGGTTTGGAAAATGTCAAATGTACCCTCAGAAAGGACTCTGCTACTGTAAAGGTGGGTGGGGTCCTCTAAGAGAAAACACACACTGTCTTGAAAAAGACCCCCCCCCAAAAAAAATGGCAGACATACTTCCAGGGCTGGCCCAGATATTTGTTACCTTTTCATTTAGCATGTGGGAGTTGATCGGACTGGCTGTTGAAGATATTTTTCAGCACTGGTGATTGGACAGCGTCCTCTTGAGCACAGTACTCTAGTTTAGAAGGCACAAGGATAGAATCATAGAATCATAGAATCATAGAGTTGGAAGAGACCACAAGGGCCATCGAGTCCAACCCCCTGCCAAGCAGGAAACACCATCAGAGCACTCCTGACATATGGTTGTCAAGCCTCTGCTTAAAGACCTCCAAAGTAGGAGACTCCACCACACTCCTTGGCAGCAAATTCCACTGTCGAACAGCTCTTACTGTCAAGAAGTTCTTCCGAATGTTTAGGTGGAATCTTCTTTCTTGTAGTTTGGATCCATTGCTCCGTGTCCGCTTCTCTGGAGCAGCAGAAAACAACCTTTCTCCCTCCTCTATGTGACATCCTTTTATATATTTGAACATGGCTATCATATCACCCCTTAACCTCCTCTTCTCCAGGCTAAACATGCCCAGCTTCCTTAGCCGTTCCTCATAAGGCATTGTTTCCAGGCCTTTGACCATTTTGCTTGCCCTCCTCTGGACACGTTCCAGTTTGTCAGTGTCCTGCTTGAACTGTGGTGCCCAGAACTGGACACAGTACTCCAGGTGAGGTCTGACCAGAGCAGAATACAGTGGCACTATTACTTCCCTTGATCTAGATGCTATACTCCTATTGATGCAGCCCAGAATTGCATTGGCTTTTTTAGCTGCCGCGTCACACTGTTGGCTCATGTCAAGTTTGTGGTCAACCAAGTCTCCTAGATCCTTTTCACATGTACTGCTCTCAAGCCAGGTGTCACCCATCTTGTATTTGTGCCTCTCATTTTTTTTGCCCAAGTGCAATACTTTACATTTATCCCTGGTAAAGTTCATCTTGTTTGTTTTGGCCCAGTTCTCTAATCTGTCAAGGTCGTTTTGAAGTGTGATCCTGTCCTCTGGGGTGTTAGCCACCCCTCCCAGTTTGGTGTCATCTGCAAATTTGATCAGGATGCCCTTGAGTCCATCATCCAAGTCGTTGATAAAGATGTTGAATAAGACCGGGCCCAAGACAGAACCCTGTGGCACCCCACTAGTCACTCTTCTCCAGGATGAAGAGGAACCATTGATGAGCACCCTTTGGGTTCGGTCAGTCAGCCAGTTACAAATCCACTGAGTGGTAGCATAGTCAAGACCACATTTTACCAGCTTCTTTACAAGAATATCATGGGGCACCTTGTCAAATGCCTTGCTGAAATCAAGGTAGGCTACATCCACTGCGTTCCCTTCATCTACTAGGCTTGTAATTCTGTCAAAAAACGAGATCAGGTTAGTCTGACATGACTTATTTTTCAGAAATCCATGCTGACTATTGGTGATCACAGCATTCCTTTCTAGGTGCTCACAGACTGTTTGCTTAATGATCTGCTCCAGAATCTTCCCTGGTATTGATGTCAGACTGCATAGCCTGTCCAGTTTTGTCATCCAACACATCACTGACACTTCCAGCTTACCAGCATTTGCCTCCTGAGGCACCTGCTTCACTCTGGCCAATTATAGGGCCTGCCCTACATGGGCCCAGCATCGAAACTCAGCCAACTCCCCAATCAGGAGCCTAACTCATGACAATGCCCAAATGCCATGTGACATGGATGGAGCCAATCCATTTAGCAGTACAGCCGTGCTCTGGGGGGTTTCAGTGACTTACATTTGGGTGGTGGCATCTGTCTATCTCAAGAGTCAATAGAGTGTGCCTCTGGAGCACACGACTGGACAGTGAATATGGAGATCCTGGGCTGCCTAACAAGACCCCTCTATTGGCCTGCCTAATGTGGTCCAGCTGGGATGTTGTTATTGTTGTTTAGTCATTTAGTCGTGTCCGACTCTTCGTGACCCCATGGACCAGAGCACGCCAGGCACTCCTGTCTTCCACTGCCTCCCGCAGCTTGGTCAAACTCATGCTGGTAGCTTCGAGAACACTGTCCAACCATCTCGTCCTCTGTTGTCCCCTTCTCCTTGTGCCTTCAGTCTTTCCCAATACCAGGGTCTTTTCCAGAGAGTCTTCTCATGAGGTGGCCAAAATATTGGAGCCTCAGCTTCACGATCTGTCCTTTCAGTGAGCTGATTTCCTTAAGAATGGAGAGGTTTGATCTTCTTGCAGTCCATGGGACTCTCAAGAGTCTCCTCCAGCACCATAATTCAAAGGCATCAAATTATGGTGCTGGAGGAGACTCCTATGGACCACAAGAAGATCAAACCTATCCATTCTTAAGGAAATCTGGGATCTTCTTCTGTTATTAAGGACAACTTGCTCAAGAACCCTTCTCCTCCTTCCAAAAGAGATGGCGCCAACACAGCGGGACAGGGGGTTGCTTGCATTTGGCTACCTAATGCGTTCAGGCATTTTGTTTTGAGACAGCTTCTCTGCTCAAAGCACTGACCGTTGCTGTGCTGTCCACCCCAGCTTTGCAGAAGACTGCAGCCCTAAATCAAACGTGGAGCTTTCCATTTTAAGTATCCTTCCCTGCCGAAAAGAAAAAGAAGGGGAAAAGGACAATTGCTCTTCCACCCCCTCGGTCTTGCAATCCTCCTGGACATCTGTGCGAGATGCATCCACCCCCATGTCAGAGGAATGAGTGCCATCTGGACATCAGAGTCCAAGGCAATCTGTGAGTAATGAGGTCATGCCTCAGGAGTGAAATGTGGCACGCAAAGCATGCCATTTTTATAATTTACTTATTTACTGTTTGGTCTAGTTCTTGCTGAGGTGTGTAGGCTGGCCTAAACCACATCACCTAGCTGAAAGCCCTTTCACACAGGAAGAAAAAAGCCCCTCCAAATAGAAAACGAGATGTCAGCCAGACCTCTGGTTTCTGCTTCAAAAGGCCAAATAAGAGTCTAACCACCTGACAGGCAGGGACGGGGGTCTAAAGAATATTCCCTCGCTGGAGGAAAATGTCACTAAATAAGGCAAAGAGTGTAAGATGAACATTCTATTTAAGCAGTTCATAGCATAATCAGGCTGATTGCACCATCAGGCAGGTGCTGATTCCACAGTAGAGACCACTGTTGCAAACTCCATGGGGCCGTGTTGCAGATTTAGCTATGGTCAGTGGCTCAACACAGGTCTTGAAACCCGGAGTCTTGAAAGGGGTACAGGGTTGTCCTCAAGGGACGGGAAACCACGCCCAAAGGCTGTTTTCTTGGAGAAGGAAGCTGCACCATGTCCAGAGGCTGTGTGTGCCAAAACTGATTCCTCAGAGAGGAACGTGGCTAGGGTTCGGGTCCCAACAAAGCCTGGTGTGAGACTTCCTGATAGTCAGAAGGGTTATGACGCCAAGTCTAGTCAGAAGTGCAAGATGGTGAGGCCCAAGGCCAATCCAGTTGCAGGTAGTTCCAAGGGTGGAACGGGTGATACAGGGGTATGCTGTGTGAATGACATCTGTATGGTTGTTGCAGTTACACTGATGACTGCAACACAGATCATGAATTGGGGGAGGATGTTAGAATTCCTGATCCATGATTGTAGTCATAGGATGGTTGTCTTTCACATGACGTGATATGTTTTGACTCCACAGAGTGGGAAGTGATGAAGACAGGATGTTTGTGTTACTGTGTTCCGTGAAGTGGGACTATTGTCCCTTGTTCTTTTTCTCTTTGCTGTCTGATGCTGGAGAGAGAGGGAGCCATGTTGCAGTGCTCTGAGTGTGTTTATGCCTGGCTGACTCACTGATGAGATGGTCACCACTATACCTGATTGAGCAGCAGGGACCACTGCCTATCCTGCTGCCAGCTGCACTCACCCATCCATTGCTTACAGTCACCAACTGAAACCATGGAACTATGGAACTTTCTCTCCCAGGAGGCAGTGATGGCCACCGACGTGGATGGCTTTTGAAGAGGATTGGACAGATTCATGGAGGAGAACGCCATCGATAGCTACTTGCCATGGTGGATGTGCTCTGTCTCCACAGTTGGAGGCAGTCATGGTTCCAAATATCAGTTGCTGGAAACCACAGAGGGGTTCTCTTATGCTCACATTTTGCTCCTTGGTTTCCCACAGGCGTCTTCTTGGCCCCTTTAAGAACAGGATGCTGGACTAGAGGAGTCATTGGCCTGATCTACAACGCCTTCAGATCTACATCTGAAGACACCTGAAGGCAGCCAGGTTTAGGGAAGTTTTTAATGTTTGAGTTTTATTCTGTTTTTAATGCTCTGTTGAAAGCCACTCAGAGTGGCTGGGGAAACCCAGAAAGATGGGTGGGGTATAAATAAATTATTATTATTATTATTATTATTATTATTATTATTATTATGCAATTCTAATGTTCTTATATGGCCTGACAGGCTTCCCTCCTACAAAGGAATGGAACAAGCACTCCACGCCTGATTCTGAGACAGGGTTCCTTGCTTAAAGAAGGGGCTATGGGCGAGGGTCACCCAGAGAGTGCCTGCCCTAAATTTGTTTTACAATTTGAAATACTCATTTTACATCCTTAAGATATAAATGACTTCCCTTTTCTCTTTCCATGGTTCATTTTACATATCGTAAATCCCTGCATATTTTACAAAAACTGTACCATTCAGTATTCTATTAATTGCATCCATCAAAACTTGTTTACACTGTTGAATTTATCTTAATGCTGCCAGTGTTTTCAGCTGTACACAATTATTTCCTGTATATTTAATAAACGTTTTCCAATCTTCTTTAAACATATGTTCTTCTTGTTTTCTTATTCTGTATGTTAGGTCCGCAAGCTGCACATATTCTGTCAGCTTAAGTTGCCATTCTTCTTTAGTCAGGACCTCGCTCGTTTTCCATTTTGGGGCTAACAAAACATGGGCTGCAGTAGTTGCATACATAAAAAACCTTTTTTTGAAATCTGGGAATTTCACTTTGAATTATCCCCAACAGAAAGGACTCTGGGTTTTTTGATTATTATTTTTTGGAAAGTTCATTATAGATCATTTCCCAGAGAGCAGCAAATTTCTTTTTAACATCACTTGAACAAATAAGGGAAAGTTAGCCTAAAATATGGGAGTCACCTGCCTTATTCATTTAAACGGCTTTTAAACATTTGCTCTCGCAGCCATTGGTGACAGCATAGGCCCTATCTGGGTGAACTGTTCCTAGGTGCTTAACTTTGGTGGTTTCATCAGGCAGCAGTTGTTGATGGTGGAGATATTTAACACAAGTCCCACAAGACCAATCAGTACAGTCGTAACTTGGATCCCAAACGCCTTGGTACTCGGACGTTTTGGCTCCTGAACGCCGAAAACCCAGAAGTGAGTGTTCTGGTTTGCAAATGTTCTTTGGAACCCGAATGTCTGACAGGGATTCTGTGGCTTCCGATTGGCTGCAGGAGCTTCCTGCAGCCAATCAGAAGCCGTGCTTTGGTTTCTGAACATTTAGGAAGTCAAACGGACTTCCGGAATGGATTCTGTTCAACTTCCAAGGTATGACTGTAGTCCCTCAGCACCACCTTCTGGGTAGGAACTGAGACCAAACCACTAGAGCGTTGTGCCCCCAATTCTCAGCCTGGATTGTCTATACAGAGTGATACTGTGGCTGATATATTCTCAAAACTTACTGGAAGATCCAGGAAGTGTAACAGTCTCTGTCACCCAGGATCATCCATCAGAGAATCCAGTGCAGTTTCTGTTACAAAACCAGACCTGATAGCATATTTAGACGGCTCCAGATACACAAAATATGTATTCTGTTTTTCATATCAGTCCTTTTTTTATAAAATATTTATTAAAGTTTCAGAAAAAGGAATTACATAAAAACAAGAAATACAGAAGTAAAAGACAAAAATAAAAATACAAGAAAAATACAGAATAAGGAAAAAAAATAAGTACACTTACAGAAAAAAGGGAAAAAAATAAAAATAAAAAATCAACCTTTCCATATCTTACATTCATATCCTTGTTTCCCTGACCACCTCATACCTCCCTTTTTTGTGTTCCAATTCAATTAATTAATTCAGCAATTTCTTTCCCTTCTTATTATCCTGATCTTTGATCTTAATATATTATAACATTAAATTTTTACCTATTTAGAAATCCAATTTTTCCATATTCTTTTATATCATTACAGCTAGAAACCGCTTAACTTCAATCAAACATCATTCTAACATTCATTAATTTTGCAAAACTTCTGTAAATAATCTTTAAATTTCTTCCAATCTTCTTCCACCGACTCTTCTCCCTGGTCTTGGATTCTACCAGTCATTTCCGCCAATTCCATGTAGTCCATCACTTTCATCTGCCATTCTTCCAGAGTGGGTAAATCTTGTGTCTTCGTTTTTCATATCAGTCCTGTCTGGCATGCCTCACACCTGCAGAGAGGGTTGTATGACAACTTCTATTTCTTCTTGAACCAATTGCATTTTTTTTCATTCATAAAATTGACCCAGGATTCTAAAAATATGCCTGGAGTCAATTTCTCCTCCCTCCAGAATGATTAGTTAGTCCTTTGTGCTGCCTGAAGTGAAGGAACTTGTGGGGTGGAGGTTGGATGTTTTTAATATTGTGCTATCTGATGGGACGTGGGTGGCACTGTGGGTTAAACCACAGAGCCTAGGATTTGCAAATCAGAAGGTTGGCAGTTCGAATCCCCACGACGGGGTGATCTCCCGTTGCTCGGTCCCTGCTCCTGCCAACCTAGCAGTTCGAAAGCACGTCAAAGTGCAAGTAGATAAATAGGTATTGCTCCAGCGGGAAGGTAAATGGCATTTCCATGCGCTGCTCTGGTTCGCCAGAAGCAGCTTAGTCATGCTGGCCACATGACCCGGAAGCTGTACGCTGGCTCCCTCGGCCAATAAAGCGAGATGAGCGCCGCAACCCCAGAGTTGGTCACGACTGGACATAATGATCAGGGGTCCCTTTACCTTTTTATCTGGTGGAACCTGCCCGTTTTTCTAAAAGAAAAAAAAAAACCATGGGAAAAGGTCCGCTCAATAAAATATCCAACCAACTATCAATATGATTGCAGGGGAAATTGATTCATGACTCAGGCATGTCTTCAGCGGCACATGAATCATGTCATTCACCAAGGATAATCATGCCGTCAGCACATCCTAACTTACAGTATTTCCATAAAATAATAATAATGGGGAAAACCCCTCTTTGCATTAAAAACAGATATAGGTTTTATTTATTTTTGTCCTGGTGCAAAATGAATCAATTTCAACGTATCAAAATTCTTGAGGAATAGACAGACAGACAGATAGAAGCTTGGAGTTTTGGTTCATCATGCCTCCATTTAAGCAAGATTTGTAGTTTACACTTATTTCAAGCACAGCAAGACTGACATTTTTTGTGTGGAAGTTTTTAAAGGACTCTGAGATTCAAGGTTAGGTGGAGAGAAACCATTTATCATGTTTTATCACAAACAGAAAAGAGCACCCAGGAGACAGGAAGGGTGTGTATGTTATATACTCCCAGCATAAAAGCAGAGGGGAAATTCTAGTCCATCATGATTAGAAAGGAAGGAGATGGCACAGAATAAAAATAGACATTCACACCACCATCTTTTCTGCAGCTTCCAAACCCCTTGCATGTTTATATCAGCAAACACTGTAATCCTTTAGATCAGCGACAACCAATATTGTGCCTGCCAGATGCTGCTGAACTACAAATCCCATCATTCCTGATCACTGTTCATGCTGGCTAGGGATGATGGGAACTGTAGTCTAAAGACACCTGTAAGGGCATCTGTATGTTGGCTAACTCTGCTTTAGACCATAGGGAGAAACCAATGATAGAAACCTGATTTGGTGTTACATAGTGGCTTGGCTTTACCCACATCCAAGATTGTTTCCGTCTTTTTTGTTGCACTGTGATCTGCTGGGTCATTATGTCATGCAGAAGTCAGTGGCAGAGTTGAAGCTTCATATAAAGTGCCACTAGAATCAAAGGGGAAGGGGAATTTAGCAACAACAAAAAAACCCTTTGAGGTCTATGACCCTGCTATGGCTATCTCTTGCTTGGACTACTGCAATGTGCTACCATGAAGGTGACCCAGAAACTACAATCAATCCAGAATGTGGCACCTAGACTGGTGACTGGGAGCAGCTGCCAAGACCATATAACACCGGTCTTGAAAGACCTACACTGGCTCCCAGTACGTTTCTGAGCACAATTCAAAGTGTTTGTGCTGACCTTTAAAGCTCTAAACGGCCTCGGTCCAGTATACCTGAAGGAGTGTCTCCACCTCCATCGTTCTGCCCGGACACTGGGGTCCAGCATCGAGGGCCTTCTGGCAGTTCCCTTGCTGCGAGAAGCCAAGTTACAGGGAACCAGGCAGAGGGCCTTCTCGGTAGTGGCGCCCTCCCTGTGGAACACCCTCCCACCAGATGTCAAAGAGAAAAATAACTACCAAACTTTTAGAAGACATCTAAAGGCAGCCCTGTTTAGGGAAGCTTTTAATGTTTAATAGGTTATTGTATTTTTGTGTTTTGTTGGAAGCCGCCCAGAGTGGCTATTATTATTACTATCATCATCATCATCATCATCATTATTATTATTACCCAAAGAGCTGCATATACAGGTATTTGCTGGTCCAATCTCATTTTTGTAGGTGTACAAAGAGGATCACATCCTGGTATCAATGTCAGCCCATCTGAAGCTATACATCCTGGGTGCCAAGCTATGGCGAAGGCCTGCCCTCTCTCCTTCATTGGTCTAGGTTTCTCACATAACCATGCTCCAAGATGGGGTTACTAACCCTTTTGGATCAGTGGGCAAGTATAATTCAATTTAATGTAATTATTTATTACATTTATATATCACCTCTCCTCCAAGGAGCTCAAGGTGGTGTAGACACTTATTCTCTGCAGCATTTTATCCTTACAACAAACCTGTGGTAGATAAGGCTGGTCCAAGGTCATATCCATAGCTCAGGGGGGACTTTAACACCGGTCTCCTGGGTCCCTAGCCCGACGCTCTAACCCTAATACCACCCTGTGGTGTAATTTGAAATCTGAAAAGGTGTTGTGGGCTCCAGTCACAAAGCGGCTGCCTTGGGCCCATGGCATAGCATGAGATGGCTGCCATAGGGTTGGGTGGGGCACAACACAAACTTAGAGAGAGTCCTAATGGTGCTATCTCCCTGCTGAAAGGGTTGGGCTCTGAGAGTCTTTGCTGCTTCTCTCCCATAGAATTTCTCATGCTTACCATGGAAAATCAGCTCTGTCCTGCTGGTCCTGATTGTGGAGATAGAACAGTTAAAAGATCCCCAAACCCTGAGTTGAATTGGATCCAGAATGCAGCAGTCTGATTGGTCCTAGAACAATAGAATCCAGAATGCAGCAGTCTGATTGGTCCTAGAACAATAGGATCCAGAATGCAGCAGTCTGATTGGTCCTAGAACAATAGGATCCAGAATGCAGCAGTCTGATTGGACCTAGAACAATAGGATCCAGAATGCAGCAGTCTGATTGGTCCTAGAACAATAGGATCCAGAATGCAGCAGTCTGATTGGTCCACAGGAGCCACCCAATCCAGCTCCAGGTGGAAGGGAATCCGCAACCTGATTGGCCTACAGGAGAATCCCGGAATTAGCCAATCATGTGGGGCCCATTGTGTAAATAATGTATATAAGGCAGACATTCTGGGGGAAATTCCATTCCTCCTCGCCACTATGAGCTGAATAAAGAGCATGAAATCCACTCCCGACTCGGAGTATATTTCACCCTGTTTTTCCCCCTGTCGCCAACGCAACTGGTTCCCTTTTGGTTTCCTGATGAGCCTGATCAAATTCTACAGCAGTCACCTCTCTCTGCTGATCTTCCCCAGTTGTCTCCAGGCCATCTAAGCTGGTGGAATCGAACTGGATCAAAAAACAGACTTACCAAAATCTAGTTGGTTACACTCAAGTTTGGAAGGTCTACGTTCTCATTTTAGATCATGCCAGGTCAGCCTTGATTTACGTGCCACAATTGGGATGGAAATTATTTGAAGTTGACTGCAAGATGATCCTAGAATCTGGACATCAGGAGTCCAATGCCCATTTGGACCAATGGCAAGGTCCTCCTCATCACCTGCCTCCAAAGAACATGTGTGGGGCTTCTAAAGGATTAATTTCACACCAATGAAGCAAAAGCACTGGAGACTGATACCCACAACCTTGTGTTTTCCGAAGACATTCCCACCAAATGCAATTGATTTTTCCTGACAGTGAGGCTAGATGTTCACTTGCCCTTAAATATCTGTGCTTTTGGAAGAAATAAATATGTGACTTTGCCCAGAATGCTGAATGAAATGCGAGCCTCATTTCTCACCTAAATGGTAATAACGGTGTCTGCTCCCTTCTGCGAGGGCTGGGGCTCTGACAGAGGTGGATTGACAATGTTCTCTCAGCGGAAGCAATAAACAGATCAATAAGGAAATGTCGCCTTGGGTGATGGAGGTGTGACAAGTCAACCATGTTTGCAGAGTCTTGCTGGGACCCTTATTAAATTCATTTATCGGAGTGAAAACAATGGACACTTCATTGCGTTGAGTTAGAGGGAACTTGCCAACTTTCCAAGAGAAAGTAAGGGAGCAGGGTGCCATGTGAAGCAACTTGATTTGGTTTTTTGATGGAAACAATGGCAGGTACTGAACGCAGGCTAAAATGTGATGGCTAGGTGTGTGTGTGTGTGTGTGTGTGTGTGTGTGTGTGTGTAGGAATAGGTCCCTATTATTTATTTATTTATTTATTATTTATTTATTAAATTTGGATAGTGCCATATACCCATAGATCACAGGGCAGTTCACAACATAAAAAGCGCCCTAAAAGCTTCCCAAGAACAATTTGCAATATTAAAATATGTCAAAAAATTGTACATATAAAAACAAAACCGTTAGAACATTTGCATACACACACACACACGCACACACACACACACACACAGTGGCGGAACTTCATGCTCTGGCAAGGGGGGGCGGAGAGCAGGCGGGGGCGTGGCGTGCACCCTGGAGGTGTGACACACACACACACACACGTTATATAAAGAGAGAAAAACAAAAAACAAAAAAACAGCATCAAGAACAGCACATTTAAAATTAATTCTAGCAGATCTATACTGTAGGTCAGTAAAGGTAAAGGTAAAGGGACCCCTGACCATTAGGTCCAGTCGCAGCCAACTCTGGAGTTGCGGCGCTCATATCGCTTTATTGGCCGAGGGAGCTGGCATACAGCTTCCGGGTCATGTGGCCAGCATGACTAAGCTGCTTCTGGCGAACCAGAGCAGCGCACGGAAACGTCGTTTACCTTCCCGCCGGAGCAGGACCTATTTATCTACTTGCACTTTGATGTGCTTTCAAACTGCTAGGTTGGCAGGAGCAGGGACCGAGCAACGGGAGCTCACCCTATCGCGGGGCTTTGAAAAGCCAACCTTCTGATCAGCAAGTCTAGGCTCTGTGGTTTAACCCACAGCACCACCCGTGTCTGTATACTGACAATATACTGTGTGTTGTGAGACGTTAGTGTGTTGGCTGCAGTGTGTAGGTGTGTCTCACAAATGCTCCCAGTGTTCATCCCAGGGCTGGAAAGGGGTTAGTTTAACCTCCTGCTTGCTAGTAAAACTGAATTATTGTGTCACGAAATGATGCACATCTAAAAAGTGTGTCACCAACATGAAAAGTTTGGAAAGCTCTGTTGAAGGTACTGACGGTTACACTAAACACCCTGCTTCTCATAGATATCATATTACATTGACAAATACAGAACCTGGACTGGGGTATAAGAAGCCAGGTCATCCCTTAAGAAATCTCCCCAACATTTGCTTTTTGTGGTTGCCAGCCTCCTCTGGAATAAGGATATGGGAGTCAGCTGTATATTATCTAGCCTGGTAAGAGAACTGTTAGGATATTTCCGTTCCACCTTAAAAGGGAGCAGGCTTTGAGAGTCACAGAGTCTGCATATTTCCTGTTCACAGGATGTTTATGTTTCCTATTGCTTTTGTTTTCTTTCTGCTGGAGACACTGACGCAGGCAGTCATGTCTTTCTTTGTTCTGATCAACGCTGAATAAAACTTGTAAATAATGCTCTCCTGAGTGCGACTTTTGCTGTGCATTATCTGCTGATAGAGTGTGCATGAGCTCTGGAATGTGGCAAGATATTTCAGGAAACTCATGTCACTAATTGCTGATACTGCGTGCCTACGGGAGATCGATGGATCGTCCGGCAGACGGCTTGGGGCCATGATGGACTTTGTCTCCCTGGCAGTATCCCAGCAAGAACTCCTTGTATCTGAACTGTACTTAAGCCAGATTACTTTGAATTTATGTACTTAAACACACACACACACACACACTCGATTTGATTCATTCTGTGTATGTTAAATTGTTGAGATTATTTCTGAATTCACTGACATGCTCTGTGATTCGTATATTTATATTTTGATGCTTTGAATGTTTCCTGTAAGCCGCTTTGGGCACAACTCATTGTGGAAAAGTGGCATATAAGTAAAAGTGTTCATTCATTCATTCCTAGTTGTCTTGTTCCTCTGGCTTTTCAGGGACCTGCTTCTGTTCTCTTTGAGCTGTAAAACAGCTGAATCCAGCATATACAGTTCAATGCTGAAATGAAAGATTGTGGTGAACAGTGATGAGTTATATTCATTGATCCCTTCTCCTTCCCCAAAGAATTAGGCAATCAGTCCAATGGCTTTTATTAAGCTAAGGGCTGTCTTCCTCCTGGTAGTTTATCACTAGGCTTTTCTTTCTTTCTTTCTTTCTTTCTTTCTTTCTTTCTTTCTTTCTTTCTTTCTTTCCCTCTCTCTTTCTCTCTTTCTCTCTTTCTTAATGCTGCGATGTCATTTTTCAAAATTGTCTTCAGCAATTAGATAGTTGTTCCTCTGGTAGTTTAATGATCCCATGCAGGAGGAGGAGCAAATATTACCTTTGTTTTGGGTACGAAGAACATATGGTGGGAAGAGAGGTTAATTTGCTGCTCAGGTTGATGCTTCCTTATTGCTTATGGTTCACAACAGTAATTAGCTTTCAAAATAACACCAACATGATGGATATGCTAACAAGGAGGAACAATTTGCCCCAAGCCTTTCCCCGTATTTGGTTGATTTGTATCTTATCACCGAATATAATGTTGTGTTAGATGAAGCATAACTTAAGTGGCACAGAAACATGATGGAGCAAAACTGAAGATCATTCCTCCCCCCCACCTTTGTTGCAAATTACAACGATAAAGCTGTAATAAAAATATCCTGGGTTTTGTTTTGTTGCATTTTGAAGAGGCAAAATGGCTGTGATCCAAAATCAAATAAGATTTAAGGTAGTGTGGTATCATTGCTTCAAAGTGTTGTGGTTCCACTGATGGGTTTGAAGTGGTGCAGTTCCATTGATGGGTTTGAGGTGGTTCAATTCCATTGTTGGGTTTGAGGTGGTGTTGTTCCACCAACTGGAGTCAGGAGAAGAAAATGCCAACATTCTGAATTCGTGCGGAATCAATCTGCAATGGGCTTTCATTTTCAGAATGAAACCAGTTACTCAAGAAGCATTTTTCAGTGGCAAATATGTGCCATGGATCCCCATTGTGTGTTGACTTTGTAGAAAAATCAGGTACAGTGGTACCTCAGGTTAAGTACTTAATTCATTCCGGAGGTCTGTTCTTAACCTGAAACTGTTCTTAACCTGAAGCACCACTTTAGCTAATGGGGCCTCCTGCTGCTGCTGTGACGCCGGAGCACGATTTCTGTTCTCATCCTGAAGCAAAGTTCTTAACCCGAGGTACTATTTCTGGGTTAGCAGAGTCTGTAATCTGAAGCGTATGTAATCTGAAGCGTATGTGTCAGGGTTACTTCCAGATCCTAGCTCACAGAGGATCACGCTAGCCAGCGATCGTTAAATAAAAGTCTTTATTGAGTTACAGTCTCCATTCTTGAGCTGCTGCGTGCAACCCTACGTCTTATGCTTAGATCGGCGAAGCTCCGTCTGAGTCTCCGCCCCTTGCGCACCAACTTAATATCCTAGCCCTGCTCCACCTTTTCCACCTGACAGTTCTCCTCTGGGTCCCTCTGCCCCCCTGGGTCTCTTCCTTCCGGGATTCTTCTGACGCTGACCCCCCTGACTCTCCTGTCTCCTTGCGCCGGGCTTTAGGACCTGGATCCCTTTCCGGGCTGCCTACTGCGCCACCTTCCTGTGCATTTGAACTTGGCGCGCGCGCCCAAACTTCCACTTTCCGTCTAACCGTCACTTCGCTCCCCGATGAAGGTGTGGCCACTCCTGACTCGTGCCCTCCCTCCTGTTGCGAGCTGCCAGCGCTTGCTCCCTGGCGCTCTTCCTCTTTCCTACTCTCTGGCGGTGACGTTGGTCCCGATCTCCAACTGCTCCCCTCTGAGTCCCCTCTGGCTCTTTCTTCCTGGGGTGTCCCCCTAGTCTCCCCCCTTGCCCTGGCCACTGGTGCTCCTTTTTGTGAATCTTCTGATTCACTGGAAAGACTCGGAGATCTCGGGTCGTCGTCATCACTCATCCTTTCTTCTGCCTCCTCCCCCTCGCTCTCTGTTTCCTCCCTTGCCCTCGCCTCTGCTCCTGAACCCCTGACATCCATCCCCCCTCGAAGCCCCCTCTTCCCCCCTCCCCTCCTTCCGGTGCGGGAACTGGGTGCTGCAGTGTCAAGGGGACGAATGTCGGGTACAGTTCGCTTCCCGTGGCGGGCCTCCATCCGAAGTCTTCCGGTTCTTCCTCCCTGCTCTCGTCGACGACGGTCACCTCTGCTTCCATCTCTGTGCTGCCGTGCTCGAGACCCTGGTCGTCCCCGAAAACGTCCATGTCCGTCTCTCCCTCGCTTCCTTCTGGAGGCGTTGCTCGTCCTGGACCCTCCAGCCACTTCCTGCGCCACTGCTCCTCTGGTCGATCATCCCACCAATACGAGGGTTCTGAAGCAGATCCCGAGGGCGACCCCTCCGGGGAACGGGCGTCTCGTGTCGGTTCCTCATCCGAGTCGAACCCCCGGAACGTGCTGGCTGAAAGCGTGGGCGTGAAAAGCCAGTCGTCGAAAAAGTCCGCTGGCATTGGCCTATGGGGGAAGAGGGCATGAAACTCTTCCTTGAGCAGAGGTTCATCTAAAGCGTAGCCCGGCACCCAGCTGTTGGCACTGGCCGGGGTGCCCTCCTTAGCGAGAAGGTATTCTACCCCCTCTTCCCCCCATCTGGAGTCCAAAATCTCTGTGACTTCGTTGAGGCGCACCTCCTGTGCCACTCCCCGTTGCCTGGTTCCCTCTCGGAGCGGACTCGGCGCCGTTCCGGGTTCCTGAAACCTGTGCGGTGCCTTGTAGGGAGTGAGCACCGATCTGTGGAACACCGGATGCATTCTGGAACCCTCCGGAAGCGCCAGCCTGAAGGCCACCGGGTTGACCTGCTCTTCGACTTGGTAGGGCCCCAGTTGCTTATGCCCTAGTTTCTTCTTGGCCAACGACCTGGCCGGCACTGCGTGGGCTGCTAACCAGACCCAGTCTCCCACATGGATCTCTTCGCCAACCCTTCTGTGTTTGTCTGCCTGCACCTTGTATGCGTGTTTGGCCAGCTCCAGGTGCCGCCGCAGCTGATCGTGGACCTCCTGCAACTCCGACGCGAACGCATCTGCTGTCTGCGGCTCCCCCTCCACCAGTCTTTCCAGTCCTGGGAAGGTTCTGGGGTGCCTCCCGTTGTTGGCGAAGAACGGCGTGACCCCTGTGGACACGTGCTTCGTGTTGTTGTAGGCGAACTCGGCGAGCGGCAGGTAATCCACCCACGTCACAGGCTGTTGATTCGCATAGCATCTCAGGTACTGCTGCATGATGGCATTGACCCGCTCCGCTTGCCCGTTGGTCTGCGGGTGTCTCGCCGACACCAGGTTGATCTTGACGTTTAGGAAGCCCATCAGCTTCTGCCAGAAATTCGAGATGAACTGCCGCCCGCGGTCGGACAGAATAGACCGTGGCAGACCGTGAACCTTGAACACGTGGTCTATGAACAGTTTGGCGGTTTGTTCCGCCGTGGCCACCTTCGCACACGGGATGAAATGTGCCATCTTGGAGAACAAGTCCACCACCACCAGCACGGCCGTCTTGCCCCTCGAGCTGGGCAGATCCGTGACGAAGTCCAGGGCGACTCTCTCCCATGGCTCGACCGGAGTTTGCAGCGGTTCCAACAGTCCGGCCGGCGGTCTGTGCACTGGTTTGGCCCTCTGGCAGGTGTCGCACCTCACCACGTAGTCCGCGACCTCCCCTCTCATTCCGGGCCACCAGAAATCCCTGGCGACTAATTCCACCGTCTTCTCCTTGCCAAAGTGCCCGGCAGTGGGCGTGTCGTGCAGCTGATGCAGTACCTTGGCGCGAAGTTCGTCTCCCGGCACGTAGATGGCCCCTTTGCGGATGAGCAATCCATCTCTCAGCTGGAACCCGTCGGTCGCTGCCGTGCCCCTTTGCATCTCTGCCATCTTTGCTTGCGCGAAGGAGTCATTCTGCAACGCTCGTCGCACCGCCTCCAGGTCCACTGTCGCCGCAGCGCACGCCCACACTGTTGGTGCGAAGATGTGCATGGCGGCCGCTGGCGTGGCGTCCTCCAGATACTGTGGCTTACGGGAGAGCGCGTCCGCCATGATGTTGGTGTCCCCCGGGACATACTCTATCCGGAAGTCGAAGTTCGCAAAGAACTCAGCCCAACGTATCTGCCTCTGGTTCAGGAACTGTGCCGTGCGCCAGTGCTCCAGATTCTTGTGGTCCGTGCAGACCTGCACCGTGTGCTTGGCTCCAATCAGGAAGTGCCTCCATGCTTTGAACGCTGCATGAATAGCCAGCAACTCCCTGTCCCAGATGGTGTAGTTCTGTTCGGACTTGCTGAGCTTCCTGGAGTAAAACGCTCCGGGCCTCCAAACCCCCTGCGGGTCCTTCTGCAGCAGGACTGCTCCGACGGCCCTGTCCGAGGCGTCTGTTTCAACTCTCATCGGCCTGCTGGGGTCGACATGAAGCAGCTGTTCCTCCGACGCGAAAAGACGCTTGAGTGCCTGAAAGGACTGCTCCGCCTGTGCTGTCCAGATGAACTTCTTTTTCTTGGAACTGAGCGTGTCCGTGATGGCCGCTGTCTGCATAGCGAAGCCTTTGATGAACTTGCGATAGAAGTTCGCGAAGCCGACAAACCGTTGGACCTCCTTCCGGTTGCGTGGGCTTTTCCAATCCAACACCGCTCGAACCTTGGCGCTGTCCATGGCGAGCCCCTTGCCAGACAACTTGTAGCCCAGGAAATCCACCTCCGTCACGTCGAATTGGCACTTCTCCAGCTTGGCGTAAAGCCTATGTTGCTGGAGCCTGCTCAGCACTTCCCTGACGTGTCTGTCATGCTCCTGCTGCGATTCCGAAAAGATCAGGATGTCATCCAAGAAACAGACGCACGTCTTGTAGAGGAGCCCCGCCAACACGTGATGCATGAAAGCTTGAAAAACGTGGGAGCCATTTTGCAATCCAAAAGGCATAACTCTATATTCGTAGGTGCCCAGGGGCGTGAACATGGCTGTCTTCCACTCATCTCCTTCCCGCATGCGAATGAGGTTGTACGCCCCTCGCAGGTCCAACTTGGTGAACACGCTGCCCTTGCGTACTTTTGCGAGGAGGTCGTCGATTCGGGGCATGGGGAAGTCCAACGGCTTGGTGACACTGTTCAAAATGCGGTAGTCCACTACGAGTCTTTTTTGGGGCGTGTCTCGCTTCTTCACAAAGAATACAGGACTGCCCCCCGCTGCCTGGGACTCTCGGATGAAACCGCGCTTCAAATTATGATCTATGAACTCTTTGAGTTCCTGCAGTTCGTCTTCAGACATGGAATACAGCTTCCCTTTGGGCAGCGCCGCCCCCGGCAGCAGGTCAATTTTGCAGTCATATGGTCTGTGGGGGGGTAGCTTGTCTGCCTCCTTCTCGCAGAAAACCTCCAAAAATTCTGCGTCCTTGTGGGGAATCGCTTGCAGCGTGCCTAGCAGCAGCTGTGACTCCTCTTGCTCCCCTTCCTGCTGGGGCATGATGCAGTGTTCAGCACAAAAGGAAGAGCCGAAGGTCAGCTGCCTCTGGTACCAAGCCAGCGTCGGGCTGTGCTTGTCCAGCCAACTCATGCCCAATACAATAGGCGTGTCCGAGAGTTGAGTGACGTTGAAGCTGATGATTTCCCTGTGATTTCCAAGCCGCAGCACCATAGGTGGCGTCTGCTTCACCACTTGCCCCCCTAACAGCTCCCTGCCATCCACCGTGACAACCTGCAGGGGCAGCGTGGCAGGCAGCAACTGTATAGCGTGCCGGTCGACAAAGTCCTGCCCTATGAAGTCTGCATTGCTTCCTGAGTCGACGGTGATTGGCACGTCCATGGTGATTCCATTGGGTAGCTGGAGCGATGCGGTGAGCCTCACTACTGGCTTGGGCGGGAGGGGGTCCATGGGCGGTAAAATCTCTGGGGACTGCTTCACTGACACGTCTGGCTGGGCCCCAGTGCCTCTTCCTCCAGCCAGACATCGTCGTTTCCCTGCTGTGGTTCTCCGTGCTGCGTTGCTGCAGTCACCATTGCTGAGGCTGCAGTGTGCTTGTGGAGCCTCCGGGGACACTCTTTCGCCATATGCCCTGGATCCTCGCAGATATAACACTTCCTGTTCCCTCTAGGAGGCTTCGCTTTCACTGCTGCCGGTGCTAGGGCTCTGGCTGCTGACTGAGCCCTTGCACTCCCAACCTCCATCGGTTCCACCCCTCCCCCTGTTGGAGGCGTGGATTGCGCACGCGCTGCTTCTCTGGGAAGGAAGGAGGAGCCCCTGGCTGGTTCGCGCCCGCTGCGCCCTTCGTCCCTGCTCCACGGACGTTCTTCCAGCCGCACCCCCACCGCCAGCGCCCTCTGAACGATCTCCTGCGTGGTCCGGGGTCTCTCCCCCCTCGCAATCTCATCTTTAACCGAGTTGTGCAAGCCCTCCCAAAAAAGGTCTCTGACAGGAGCCGAATCTCTGTCCCATTCCAGGGCACTGACCAAAGCGAAAAAGCGGGCATGATACTGCCTTACGCTGGCCCTCCCTTGCCTTAGTCCATGCACCTCCTTTCGGGCAAGATCCACGTCAATGCTTGATAAAAAACAGCCATCCATCGCTTTAATAAAGGCATCCGCATTTTGGAGCGCAGGATCCTTATCTCTCCACAAATTGCGCAGCCATGCTTTTGCGTCTCCATGCAAATGGGACATGATGAACCCCACTTTCTCTTGTTCATCTCTAAAGTCTTTGTGCAGTAGTTGCAGTGCACACATTACGTCTGCTCTAAAGTTGGGGTACTGTTGCAAATTCCCATCGAAGTGAGAGACTAGACCGCCTGTGCGTCTCCCCAACCCAATCCCCTCTGATTTGGGTGTCTGTTGCCCTTGCTTCGTAAGCACGTCCAACCTGACCTGGAGATCCCTGTAGGCGGCAGCTGCTTCCTCCTCTCTCTTCCTGGACGCCAGCGCCTCGGCATTCAGTCGTGAAACTGCTTCTCTGAGTTCCGTTATTTGCTGTTCGGCCGTCATATTGTCTGCCGTTCGTGAGCTCTCTTGTAGGCACCCGCTTTCCCTCCTCTCCGCGAGGCCGTGGATGCCCACAATTTGAAGAGATGGAGCTTACTGTCAGGGTTACTTCCAGATCCTAGCTCACAGAGGATCACGCTAGCCAGCGATCGTTAAATAAAAGTCTTTATTGAGTTACAGTCTCCATTCTCGAGCTGCTGCGTGCAACCCTACGTCTTATGCTTAGATCGGCGAAGCTCCGTCTGAGTCTCCGCCCCTTGCGCACCAACTTAATATCCTAGCCCTGCTCCACCTTTTCCGCCTGACAGTTCTCCTCTGGGTCCCTCTGCCCCCCTGGGTCTCTTCCTTCCGGGATTCTTCTGACGCTGACCCCCCAGACTCTCCTGTCTCCTTGCGCCGGGCTTTAGGACCTGGCTCCCTTTCCGGGCTGCCTACTGCGCCACCTTCCTGTGCATTTGAACTTGGCGCGCGCGCCCAACCTTCCACTTTCCGTCTAACCGTCACTTCGCTCCCCGATGAAGGTGTGGCCACTCCTGACTCGTGCCCTCCCTCCTGTTGCGAGCTGCCAGCGCTTGCTCCCTGGCGCTCTTCCTCTTTCCTACTCTCTGGCGGTGACGTTGGTCCCGATCTCCAACTGCTCCCCTCTGAGTCCCCTCTGGCTCTTTCTTCCTGGGGTGTCCCCCTAGTCTCCCCCCTTGCCCTGGCCACTGGTGCTCCTTTTTGTGAATCTTCTGATTCACTGGAAAGACTCGGAGATCTCGGGTCGTCGTCATCACTCATCCTTTCTTCTGCCTCCTCCCCCTCGCTCTCTGTTTCCTCCCTTGCCCTCGCCTCTGCTCCTGAACCCCTGACAGTATGTAACCCAAGATACCATTTTATTTGGTCTCCATTGATACTGGAATAAAATGCTTCATGTACACAGCCTTAGTTCCTCCAGATAACTGAATCTCTAACCAGAGGTGTCATGAGAATGTACAGAGGAAAGGGAAAGGCCTTGTTAATTCTTCTCCCATCATCTTTACCTCCTGTTAGTCATAGCCTCAGGACTTTGCTTGCTGAGCAGGAAGCTCCGAAGGGGAAATCTTTGTGCATTCAGTTGAATGTGCTGTGTCTCTTCCATAAGATCTGGAATTTTGCCTGGATGGCATTCCAAACTACACATGCAGAGTTCTAAACATGCTCTCACACATTTGAAGATTCTGCCTTTGGACCTTTCTGCTCAATGTGTGAAGCTTAGGAAAGGAGCCAGTGTTGAAAATGGGGCTCTCCTCCCTCCATGAATTCTGAGAATACATGAGGAAAGGGCTTCAGCACATGTCAAAACCAGCCATGATTTCTTCTCTGTTTTCTCTTTGCACAGACAAGCTAAAGACCCAACAATACCCATGCTCCACATTAAATAATAATCAAGATACTAATAATAAAATCAATGCAGAGTGTCAAACTCAATGCAAGGTGCTCTGACCTTGTGGTGTCCTGGCCTGTCTCTCCGTCCCCATAAATATTTGATGTGTGAGCATGAGATCAATAAGACGTAAAAGGTTCATATATGAAAGCTACGCTAATGGGAATAAATGCTGGGGAACAGATATTACGAGAGGTTGCAAGTGTCACCTGCTCCAACCAAGTGTTGTAATGTGAGTGCTCCTGTTTACGGTTTCAGCCAGCCATGCCCTGCTCCTGAATACTCTGATCACTGCCTTGCTGTGGCGAAGGGGCTTGAATAACTCAGAGAAGCTATGAGCTATGCCGTGCAGGGCCACCCAAGATGGACAGGTCATAGTGGAGAGTTTCGACCAAACGTGATCCACCTGGAGCAGGAACCGGCAAGCCACTCCAGTATCCCTGCCAAGAAAACTCCATGGACAAATTTTGAATTATGGTGCTGGAGGAGACTCTTGAGAGTCCCATGGACTGCAAGAAGATCAAACCAATCCATTCTGAAGGAAATCAGCCCTGAGTGCTCACTGGAAGGACAGATCGTGAAGCTGAGGCTCCAATACTTTGGCCACCTCACGAGAAGAGAAGACTCCCTGGAAAAGACCCTGATGTTGGGAAAGATGGAGGGCACAAGGAGAAGGGGACAACAGAGGACGAGATGGTTGGACAGTGTTCTCGAAGCTACCAGCATGAGTTTGACCAAACTGCGGGAGGCTGTGGAAGACAGGAGTGCCTGGCGTGCTCTGGTCCATGGGGTCATGAAGAATCAGACACGACTAAATGACTAAACAACAACACAACACCAAAAAGTCACCCAGAAACCCACATTTTTTTTGGGTTTCTTCCCACTCCTTCCAGGCTTTCCCCCCTAAAGTTCTTTTTTCCTGGGCTTATGCAAACCTTAACTGCGTTCGCTATTATTTTAGTAGAACTGTCCCAAAATTTCTCAGATGGTGATGGAGTTCTACAAAATCATCTGGTCTCTGAAATGCCCTCCCAGGCACTACGGGTTTGCATCCTAAATGTGCTAAAATAAAAATGAAATCTTAATTGATAAGCCTGGCTTTACTTGGCATGGAAAAGGTAGCAAAATGGGCACCTGGTAAGTCTCTCTGGGGAGGACATTCTACAACAGAGGAGCCACCACTGAAAAGGTCCTCTCTCCTGTGATCCCCACACTAATAAAAAAAGATGATCAAAGATGAAGGATGAATAGCATCAGTAGTATTGGGGGAGGACAGTTTAGTCTCCAGTCAGAGGTCCAAAGGCATAAAGCGTGTTCTCCCTGAAATGAGAGCACGTGTTGTGGTGGGGTCTTCCAAGCCAACCCTCTGTTGCCAGGCAGGTAAAAGTGAGTTGGCCTGGGGCAACAATTGGATGGCCGGGTTGCTGGGGCAAATTGCACATTGTTGCAATGTGGTGGGTGGGACCAAAGGCTTTAAATATTGGGGCACTCAGGTTTTGCTTTCTCTTTCGCTGAGTGCATCAGATCACCCGCCCGCCTGCCCTGAGTTCCGGTTGACCTTGCTATGCCTGTCATGGGGTCATCTGCCGTTGGGGCAGGGGCCTAGTAGGAATTTTGTCCATTTGGCTGATTGGCTGGTGCCATTTGGTTTTTGCCTACTACTTAGCAATTCATCACAACTTGTAAGGTTGTGGTTAGGCATTGGTTATAAAAATTGGTGGAGGAGGGGTAAGGACAGGCTGGGCCTGCCCCTCCAATGGTGGTGTGGAAGGGAATTCTGTTAAAGGAATCCTGGGGCTTGCCACGATTTCGTCCAATCCCTGAAATGGGACCAGGGCTGGCAAGCCCTGGGGAGCAGGTTGGGTGAGCGGTGAGGGCCTTTCACCCAGCTCAACTGATCCCCAATATTGCTTTCCCTTCACTGGCTTCCGAGGGAGTTCGGAAAGTCAGTTCTGTCCCAGGCGGGGGGACAGATAGTCTTAACCAATGCCTAAGCAACCACTCACAGATTATGCATTTTAATAAAGTTGTGGCCAAAATTATGCCAAAAACCTTAAACAAAATTATGTGTGAATTGTGAATTTATTTTGAGGGGTGGCTTGGGGACCTCAACACACAAAGTCTATATTGCTATCAAATCTATCTCTGCGGCTGGCCAAAAAATTATATACAGTGGTACCTCGCAAGGCGAATGCCTTGCAAGACGAAAAACGCGCAAGACGAAAGAGTTTTCTGTTTTTTGAGTCGTTCCGCAAGACGAATTTCCCTATGGGCTTGCTTCGCAAGACGAAACGTCTTGCGAGTTCTTGCGAGTTTGTTTCCTTTTTCTTAAAGCCGCTAAGCCGTTAATAGCCGCTAAGCCGCTAAGCCGCTAAGCTGTTAATAGCCGCTAAGCCGCTAAGCTGCTAATAGCTGCTAAGCCGCTAATAGCCGTGCTTCGCAAGACAAAAAAACCGCAAGACGAAGAGACTCACGGAACGGATTAATTTCGTCTTGCGAGGCACCACTGTACAAGACTAAAATGGCAGTGCACAGCTTCTATCTGTCATGAATTTAGAAAACTTTTCCCCTGCTCTTGAGAATGAAACTGTGGGCACATTTCCACACCTTGATTAAAATTTAGTAGGGCAACAAGGGGGGTGGGTAGATAAACTGCTTCAGGAACCACACATCTGAGGCAGGAAAAAGTTGCTGTTAACTCTGGGGTTCTGTACACTTCACAGATGAGACTACATGCTCTGTTTCCATTTTCACTTCCTTTGCCATTTTAACAGCTATTGGCCATAAATAGTTTCACTCGTCTGCAGCTATCTCACCCCTTCAATTCTTTTGCCACCTGTTAGACAGCTCATCTATATTTGATTTACGACTATCATAACCTTAAAAATGGGCGGAAAGAAGTGCAAATCTACCTGAGGAAAACAGATACTGTGTGTGTGAGTGAGAGAGAGAGAGAGAGAGAGAGAGAGAGAGAGAATCTAGGAGGGAAATACAAGAGTTGAGTGAACACACAGAGAGAACGACAGGCAGGATTACAGCAGGAAAGGTCATGTGATGCAAGTACTTATTAACAAAATGGCCTCCTGACAAAAGTTGTGAACTTCTCTCCCAAAAGAAATTATCTTTGTCTGCCAAAGAAATTACACTTGTCCTTCGACGCTCTCTTAACTCCTGACAGATTTCAAATGGGGTGGGGTGGGGTGGTTCAACTGAACAATTTTTCAGAGAGGTCCCCTCTCTACTGAATACTGATTTTATTCCAGCAGCTGTTTTAACTGATATTAGATTTTATAGTTTTAACTGATTTTTTTTGGGGGGGTATCTTTGTGATCTGCTTAGAGACTATTGTAGTCAAGCAGCATATAAATTGCTTAAATAAATAAACCACCAATTTTTGTTGGCTTTCCTTTTTTTTGCAATTTCAATCGGCAGCTTTTTATTCTGCCAATTGTATTTTGTGCTTCTATTGCATCTTAAAATGTTTGTAATGTCATCCACCTTGTGGATCTTTTATGAAAGGCAGGGGGAAAGACTTTGTCTCTGGCCCCACTCAGCACTGGCATGTGGCCAGCCAGAAAGTTGCCCAGGTGGGAATGTAGTGCTTGGCTTGAAAAATTTCCCCACCCCATAACATTTATTTCCAAAATAAAAAAAAAATGAGGGGGGGGCAATGAGGGAAGCAATCATCGTCAGCATGCAGTGGTTAAAGACACACAATGTCCCTAGGAAAATGCATTGCATGTTGCTGTTGTGTTAAACTCATCTTGGAAGGTTCCTGAAATTATATCTGCATCGAGCTATCCAAATGAGTAATATGGAGAACGGCTGGTTTGATTAAACACCACGGTGTCTTATGGCTGTAAAGTTCCAACTTGGAGTACAGCACAGAGGAGCTAGACTGGAATTAATCTCTCATATTTCTTCCCCCAAGAAAAGGGGTTGGGAGGGGGGGAAAGTATAAATCATCAATGCTGCTTGAAATTTCTGGCATGGGAGCTCCCCCCCCAACCAGCGAGAGGAAAAGTGTCTTACCTGGAAGTGTCTTACCTGGCTTGACAACCATATGTCAGGAGTGCTCTGATGGTGTTTCCTGCTTGGCAGGGGGTTGGACTCGATGGCCCTTGTGGCCTCTTCCAACTCTATGATTCTATGATTCTATGAAGTGGGAGAAAGAAGAGCGAGAGGCTGAAATCCTGGACTCTGAAGACTGAAACTAGAGGAGACAAAGATGCCCTTTAGATATTGTAGGAGTGGAGTGGAAATCCTGTTTCTCATCTCAGAGTGCTACTCTTTTAAGGTTTAGCAGCAAGAATGGAGGGACTAGTTTCACAGCCACCTCCTGGGCAATTGATGCTACACTGGGTTTGGGGGCAATGACTTGATTGGAAGGACCCACACACATTAGCATGCACACCCAGGAAATGTGACCTTTGTAGAAGAGGGAGCAGGAGCGATCTGAGGGAAATGACCTCCGTTGTGCCCTTGAGTGCCAAACATGACTTTAACCTTGAGGAACCACCTCTTGGAGGGGCCTGCGGTGAGCTAACAGCGCAGGACCCCCCACATGCACGTGCCAAATAAGCAGCCCTTTAACCCCAATGATCTTTTGCCACAAAAGGTGGCGCGTGCTAAGCTCCTCCCAACCCATTTTTGGATGTATGCACCAAAGACGCTCATGGCTTGGGCAGAGGTGGGCACCTTCTGTGTCTGGAACTCCAACCTCAATCTTCTATATCAGGGGTTGCTAACTTTTTTTGGACCAGTGGGCACCCATCACAAAAAATTTTTGGACCAGTGGCACCCATCACAAAATAGCTGTTATGGGAATGTGGCTGACACAAAATGAGAGAGAGAGCCATCCAGTCCCAACAACCTTGTGTTTACCATGGGACACCAGTTATGTCCTGATGGTTCTGATTGTGGAGATCACACATTCATGGTAGGCCTAAACCAATGTTTGGTTGGCTTCTGTACAAGACTTGCAGCCTCTTGCTCGACAGTGTTCATTTGGCTTGCTTCATAGCCTGAAGCTTCCCAGAAGACCACTTGAGCTCCACAGTGCCAGACAGGACACTTGGCAGTGATTGTGTTAACTGCCACCTTCATCTTGCCATTCCATAATGAGACCAGGACTTCGAAAGGATCATCAGCTTTCTTGTGGGAAATCCCCCAGAGCATCCAGGAACACATCACTTCCCATCAGTCTCTGTGCAAGGACTATCTAAATGGGTTCGCCACCTTCGAGGTGTGAATTGCTACTACCAGGCCAAATTCTATCAGGTAGTGGTATGACCATCACAAAACAATACATTTCACCTCCCCTACCTTTGGTCAATCCCTCCTCACCCAGCCTTGTTCTTATAGTGCAGCACATCTGTGTGGTAAAAGCTAAACTTGAGTTTAACTTTATGTTGAAACTGGAGCTTGATGTAACAAAGCAGAATGACTTTATACCACTATATTTTAAGTTGGGGAAATAACATATTGGTTAAATAACATAACACATATTGACTTGAGTGTAATCAAGTTTAAACACTATATGCTTCACTTTTAATTATCGACACTCTAATTAAACAATTCTCTGAGGCCATCTACAGATGTTACTTTACATTTCTGTGGTTACTGTTGGGTAAGAAATTACTTAGTTTTAATCAACTCCTTATCTACTGGTCCATTCACAACCATGGGGGTTATTCAATATGCAGTCTCATTTAAATCAATGGACCTAAGCAGGAAATTTATGATGTCACTGGGTATCACCCTACAAGAAGTAGTAGCACAAGACAGACAAGACATTCTGCTGACCGATGACCTTCATGGTTTTGTTGAACTTCAGCTCCCATCAGTTCCAACAAACATGGTCCATGGTCAGGGATGATTGGAGCAGTAGTCCAGCAACATCTGAAGCCCCACAGATTTCCTATCCTTGAAATAGAGGAATGTTGGAAAAGAGCTATAATGCAGTGATAGAACATAGCCTCCCAGGTATAGCTGGTCTGCACTCTGCTGAGACACTGCCAGCCACTATAGACAATATTGAGCTAGATGAGCCCATGGTCTCACTCAATATGAAGCCACTGTCTGTGTTTCTTATATCTTTTGGATACTGAGTGTGTGACATGGAGCTGTGCTTGCTGGCTAATTATCTGGAGGTAGCTGCTCTGCAGTTACTTTTCCTGAGATAGGGATGCATGATTCCCATTTTGCTCCCTTCCAAAATTATTTGGGCTTTTTGAGTGCTCCTGTCAAATGCAAGGGCTTTTATTTTTAAGCATTAAAAAACCAACACCATCCTTGAAAACCCAATTATTATTTTTTTCCTGTTGCTTTCTCCTTCCCTGCCAGACTTTCCCAAACCAACCAACTCCATTGCTTTTACTTTTGTGCACAATACCATTTATATGCAGGGGATTGTGGGGGTTGTGCTTTGCTAACTACAAGCGCATGATCTCTTGGGAAAGAAATACTGTTCTGAACATCATTTGTGGCTTAGGATATGTATGCCAGGAAAGGTATCTCCACCACATAATAGCCTTTCAAACTGGCTGAATTTAAGAGTGGGGGTTTTTTGGGGGGGTGTAGTGAAAATAATTAGGCCACCCACCCACATTCTTTCCAGGATCCTCCATCCTGTTCATTTATATGCTGCTTTCCCAATAATGCTCCAAGTGGCTGATCAGAAGAGTAAGCAGATTAGTACATAGGTATACAAGGGAGCGTGTGGCGCTGCGGTCTAAACCACTGAGCCTCTTGGGCTTGCCGATAGGAAGGTCGGCGGTTCAAATCCATGTGACGGTGGTGAACTCCCGTTGCTCTGTCCCAGCTTCTGCCAACCAAGCAGTTCGAAAGCATACCAGTGCAAGTAGACAAATAGGTACGGGTGCATCAGGAAGGTAGACAGCATTTCTGTGCACTCTGGCACTCATCACGGTGTCCCGTTGTGCCAGAAGCGGCTTAGTCATGCTGGCCACATGACCCAGAAGGCTGTCTGTGGACAAACGCTGGCTCTCTCGGCCTGAAAAGCGAAATGAGCGCTACAACGCCATAGTCACCTTTGACTGGACTTAACCATCCAGGGGTCCTTTACCTTACCTTTTGCACAGGTACAACAAAAGCACAGTCAAATACAAAAGCAGGTCTCTTAGTGGGTTGGAACAACCATGTTAGCATCAGAGCAGCTGGGTCACTCTTGCTTACCAGTAGGGAGACAGAAAGGGGCAGAAGATAATGGAAATGTAGCTGAAATTAATAAGATTATGAAACACAGTGACATTAGATCGGAAATGCATCTAATACATCATGCGGGGAAAAATAATTTATTAATTAACAATTAATAAATTAATACTAAAATGTATTAACTGGAAGGTGGCTGCATTTGAATAACTGTATAACTGTACTAATTTGGGACTAATTGGTATTGTTATATTCTGGTTATTATTGGGGGAATATATATAAAAAACGCAGCAATAGGAATACATCTCTGCTTCCTCATCCATCTCCCTCTTGATAAACAGCAGCAACTCACAGGGATGAGTCCTGCAGGGAAAGCTAGCAAAGTGATTCTATTCCACCTGGTGAGCAGCTTCTGTTCAAACATATCAAACACGTTTCATAATGTAACATTGAAATTCACATTAGCAAGCTAACAAAAAAGGAGTGCTTTTTATTTATTTTGTTTATTAAATTTCTATACCTCCCTTTATCCAAGGATACCGAGCAGTTTGCAATATATATTTTAAAAAAAACATAATATAGTAAAGCAAATAGTGGATTTCTTTTTTAGCCAGAGTGAGTCGGAGAGCAGTTCCAGCACCTCTAAGGTGGGTGTTATTGCAGGCCAGCGCTCCTCCTTTTTGCTTCTTGCTTTTATGCAGTGGCGTAGCGTGGGCGGTGCAGGGGGGGCCCGGCCGCACCGGGCGCAACATCTGGGGGTTAGGGTTAGGGGGCGCAAATCCACGGGTTAGGGGGCAGAAATTACTTGCCTTGCCCCGGGTGCTGACAACCCATGCTACGCCACTGCTTTTATGTACATCTGGGAAGCCCCAAAAGAACATTTCAAGTCAAAATGGAAACTGGCCAGTGTGTGCGAGCCTACACTTTTGTAGAACCATGATTCTACCTAGCTCCCAGCCACTCCTGCATGCAATCGGTCAAGCTATGGGGCAGGGCCAATTTGTATTTCCTTTTCTTCAGTCCATCTCCCATGTAGCAGCAACAGGCTTTGAGCTTTCCAGTCAGGCGTCTACCATTTCACACACACATGTTTGCGCGAGGGCCCTTCCAAGGTGCCCAAGCCATCCGCCTGAATCTCAGAGCAATGATTCGGAGCTGTATTGTGAAAGCCATATATATCTGCTTTCCCACATCGCTGGCCAGAACTTGTGATGCCTTTGTGGGGAAGGTGGAAATAACTGGAGAAATAAAGAGACGGATTTCACATCTCTCTTCTGTGTAGCCATCTCATGAGACGGTGTGGCGACTGTATCAGCTCCATCCTTGGTTACTTTAGCAACTGAAAGGTGCCTTTGATCCCGCAGTCAGGCCTTTGTTTCTGCATTTTGATGATTTTATCATGAGTTAATGTTTAATTCATGTCAAACTGATGTGCTAAATGGCAACACTCAAAGATAGATACACTTTCCCCCCTGCAAAATCAAACCACATTCATTTTGAACTCCATATGAACCACTTCATCCCTTTGTAGCTGAAAAATATTAATGAGAATATTAATACTAAGAAAATGACACTCTTAGTCACATTCATTATCTCATGTGAAGCTTTAATAGGGGTAGGCAACCCTAATGAAACACTGATTGTGTTGTCAGGAAATGTTGCCTTGATATCAGACCTTGCCTAATTGTTTTGGTGTTTTCGATAGGGAAGCAAATGACTAATTGTTGTCTTGGGTTCAGATTTTCAATATTTGGTCTTTGCCGCCATCCTTTATTCACATTTTTCCTCTCTGGAAACAGACAGCTTTGATGCAGACTAATGCATGCATAACTAATTTTGTAATTAGACCAACGTAGGCAAAGAGAGAAGGGAAGAGAATCAGTAAATATGTTGGCTATTAGCCATGATAACTAAATGGAAGCCCTTGTGATGAGACTAGATGAGACTGCATCTAGATGTGGGGTTTATAGAGCAGGGGTTGATAGTAAGCAACCCAGTAAGGTAAAAGGTAAAGGTAAAGGACCCCTGGACAGTTACGTCCAGTCAAAGGTGACTATGGGGTTGTGGCGCTCATCTCACTCTCAGGTCGAGGGAGCCAGTGTTTGTCCACAGACAGCTTTCCGGATCATGTGGCTAGCATGGCTAAACTGCTTTTGGTGCAATGGGACACTGACAGAAACCAGAGCGCATGGAAATGCCATTTACCTTCCTGCCACAGTGGTACCTATTTATCTACTTGCACTGGCGTGCTTTCGAACTGCTAGGTTGGCAGGAGCTGGGACAGAGCAACAGGAGCTCACCCTGTTGTGGGGATTCGAACCGCCGACCTTATGATCAGCAAGTCCTAGGCTCTGTGGTTTAACCCACAGCGCCACCCATGTCCCCTTGCTGACCTTAGACAGCTCCAAAATCCAATCCCTTCTACCTGTCTCTTGGCAGGCCTACCAATGGGCACCAGCTACCACTGGGTGGGGAACCTGTGGCTTTCGGGATGTTTTTGAACTACTTCTCCCATCATCCCTGACCATTGAGCATAGCGATTGAGACTATGGGAGTTGTAGTCCAACAGCACTGAAGGATGACAGGAAGTGCCTTCTTTTTCTTTGGCGATCACTCGTAGCTGAGTAAGATTCTCTTCCATAAACAATGAGTCCACAAGTGCCTGTGGAGGCCAATTCTGGATCCACACATTCTTCCACAATGGGGACATAGGTTTCCAGGCGGGGGTTGATCATGGTGTGGATTTGCCAAGCATGCCTTCCTCTTAGCAAGTTTCTCCCTTGTATCCTGAGTTTGAGTGTCTTCAAAGCCCATGACACCTTTGGTAAAGGATGTTCTCCAATTGGAGTGCTCAGAATCAAGTGTTTCCCAGTTGTTGGTGTTTATACTACATTTTTTAAGATTTGCCTTGAGACAGTCTTTAAACCTCTTTTGTTGACCACCAGCTTTATGCTTTCCATTTTGAAGTTCGGAGTAGAGTAGTTGCTTTGGAAGATGATAATCAGGCATCCAAGCAACATGACCAGTCCAACAAAGTTGATGTTGAGGAATCATTGCTTCAATACTGGTGATCTTTGCTTCTTCCAGTACACTGGCATTAGTTCGCCTGTGTTCCCACCCATGTCTAGACCGTCTGCCTTATTTTGTAGGAAGTGAGTAGATAATAGAGAATCCTTAAGTATTCCCATTGAAAAGTAGTTGTTTCTTGTAGACTGTTGCAATCTCCTCCTTCTCATTGAGAGGTCAGAGCTGGGTAAATGCCGCCTGGCAGGTTTCCAATGACAAAGAAGGATGGTGTTAAATGCCTCACAATGCAGCTATTTTTAAAAGCAAATTAAAAGGGGGTCCATCACACAGCAATTACAACTTAAAGAGAAGAAAATAATTGCGAGTATATAATAGCTAAATTGGATTATATTTAAATATATGTAAATTTGATTGAACTTGAAATTTAATCTCCAGGACTGCATTTTAATTTAGTCACATACAGCCAGTTCTCCTTTTCAGTCAAAAACAAATTAGTTATTTGGAGATTGCAGGTGATTGATCTTGTTTGAAATTTCAGGAGTGGGCTATAGAGTTTCTGGGTTTCTTTTTTTAGCTCTCAAGAAAGAAAAGGGGCTGTGAGGAAGCTTTAGGCTGATCTTGATGGCATAAATGCACAATTATTGCCTAGGAATAGCCTGGGCTGAAAACCACATTCCTGGCGGGTCCCAGTTCCATTTGGGACCGGGGTCAAGCTTGTCCTGTTCCAGCTCCATGCATTTCATTTGGTGGGGATATCTACACAAATCATTTGTGTGTGTGTGTGTGTGTGTGTGTATTAAATGCAATGATTTTTTTTAAAAAAATATAAAAATAATCTAGATGATAATGATGATGGTGATCATCAACATCATCATCATCATCGCCTTTATTTGTTTGTTTGTTTGTTTGTTTAATCATTCCCTGCCCATCTGGCTGGGTTTCCCCAGCCACTCTGGGCGACTCCCAACAGAATATTAAAAACACAATGAAACATCAAACTTTGAAAAACCTCCCAGTACAGGGCTGCCTTCAGATGTCTTCTAAAAGTCAGATAGTTGCTTATTTCCTTGACATCTGATGGGAGGGCGTTCCACATGGCGGGGCACCACTACCGCTAATCTAACTGAAGCACTAAATCAGACCCCACCAAGCTCCTTGTGAAAAGTATCATCTCAGGTTGGGCACATTTTCTTGTATCTTGTAAACCTTTTAATATGGTGGTTCTCCCCCATCATCATACGTATACTAGCCATGGACCAATATCTAACCTCATGCAGCAGTCACACCATCCATATAAAACGCTATGGTACCACTCTAAGCAGTCCTGGCTTTCCCCAAATAATTCTGGGAGCTGCAGTTTCTTAAGGGTGCTGGGAGTTGCGAGGAGAATCCTATTCCCCTCACAGAACTACCATCTGCAGAATTACCCAGGAAAAGGGATTGATTGACAACCCACTCTGTAAATGGTAGCCAACAACAGCAGCAGCAACATGTTTTGGGAATTAGTTTTTATGAATGGTCTGCAATGTGGAAATTCTCATAGCTAAACTGCAAGTTCAGAGGAGTGGAAAACAAACCAGAGCAAACCAGAAGGACAATAAAGAAGCAGAATGGGAGAAACCATTGAATACCTTCCTTAATAAACAGTCTACATCTCTAGGCTTCCAGTTCCCCCCATTAAATCAGTGCAACTTGTATCTATGTAGATCTGTTTGTGACTGGAGTGCAAGATGTAACCTGTTGGATCTGGAGCCTTTCATCTTAACTGGTATGCAGATTGTTAATCTATGCAAAATTGACTTTAAAAGATATTCCAGTTATTTTTCTGCATGCAGAGGCATGTTTCCGTAGTCCAAAGTACATTACTAATTGGCTGCCTGAGCTTGTTAAAATATAGGGTTTCTTTTTTAAAAAATTATTTAAAAAAATCAAATATTCTAGTTGCTTTTCCAGCCAAGCCCTCCCAATTAGATCAAACTGAACTGTTGATCACTTGACCTAAGAATTACATCCACTCTCTAGATAGCTATCCTAGTTTAGGGCTTTTCAGTGCAACAGGCTGATCAGTGAACCATCCTCTAAACAGTCTTGAATCCCTCTACCTTGCCCTCTGACCTCCTTTTCCTTGTAATATCTATGTGGGGCTCTGATGTCTCAATGCTGCTGGGTATCAGATGTCATTGGTCCTCTTCTCTTGTTGCCTTGTATTTTTTTTTTTGTTAAAATAATTCAGCTTTAATACACGCATATTGCAAATATACAAGCATACAAACATACATTTTATACAATCCTTAAAAATGTTCAAACATACCTACACTCAATCCCACAGATAATTCCTTTTCCCATCACCATCCACCACCCCTCACCCTTTGTGTTAGACTTCCAATCTACTCAATTACAATTTCTTTCCACTTCTATTACTTTCTTTCACAAACCTTTAACCTACTTTCATGCTTCTTTTTCTATTATACATTGTTATCCATCTTATTTAGTATTTCAGTATTTAAAACGGAACTTGTTTATTCTAATAGGAGTTCTAATAGGAGTTCTGATTTTTCGATGTGGTTTTGCAAGTATCCTTTAAGCACCTTCCAGTCCCTGTCTATCTTCTCTTTTGAGATCATTCCAGTTTCTCCCATTGTTTTGGATATATTGTAGTACTCCAATAATTTGGCAAGCCACTCTATTTTTGTTGGTATAATACCACTTTTCCAATTTTTCGCAATCAATAGCCTTGCAGCTACTGTTTCATATAAATATAATGTCTTGTCTTCTTCCTTTAGACTTCCTTTAGAATAGTACCAGGAAGTTCTCTTGTTGCCTTGTTTGTGATGCAACTTGATGTGTCATACTGCCTTTTGTTTCCTTGGACTCAACAGCCATGATGTCACAGACAGGCTTGCTAGTCTAGAGGCAAGCACAACTATGGCAGAAATGACTGGCAGAATCCGAGATCAGGGAGAAGAGTCGGTGGAAGAGGATTGGAAGAAATTTAAAGACTACTTGCAGAAATACTGTAAAATTAATGAATGTTAAAATGATGTTGGAATGGAAAATAAGTGGTATTGGCAAAAAGATTATTAAGAATATGCAAATATGGATTGACAATGGTTGAAAATACATAGTTATAACAGGTTAAGATACTGAGTAAAGATAAATGATAGAGGGTAAGGATTTGCTGAAAGGAATTTTAAATGGGAATACAAAAGGGGAGGTGCGAGGAAGTCAGGAATCAAGTAAATGAACTATAAGATATGAAATATTGATTTTTCTTCTTTTTTAAACTGATTTTTATTTTTTCTGTGTTTTGTTTTTGGTATTTTTGTACCCTTTTTCTTTCTTTTTTCTACTATGGCTATTCTTTGTTTTTATCTTTTATGTTTAAATTTTGTAAACTTTTATTGTCTCTAAAATTCTAATAAATATTATTTAAAAAAAATAGAGGCAAGCACAACTGATCACATAGGGAAACCTGGGAAGCATCAAGATGTTCTTTTGCTAAAGCAAACAGCATCCCTTGGCATGTCTACGCTTTCACCTTAAATGGTGGATGGGGGCAGGAGTGCACCTCTGCCATCAAGAATCTGAGGCATGTGGACTCCTGTTTGCACCTTTGTGCACCAGTGCCAAGGTTTGAAGGTGGTTTCTGTTTAATGCTTACTGTAGCTATCTTTCCATGATAAGGGACCTTGATAAGGCTCCTGATCCCAGAGAGGATTCAGTATGTTGAAGTAAACAGCCTAAACGGCCTCAGCCCAGTATACCTGAAGGAGCGTCTCCACCCCCATCATTGTGCCCGGACACTGAGGTCCAGTGCCGAGGGCCTTCTGGCGGTTCCCTCATTGTGAGAAGCAAAGCTACTTGGAACCAGGCAGAAGGCCTTCTCGGTAGTGGCGCCCGCCCTGTGGAACGCCCTCCCATTAGATGTCAAAGAGATAAACAACTACCTGGCATTCAGAAGAAATCTTAAGGGAAGTTTTTAATGTATGACATATTAGTGTATTTTGGGTCTTTGTGGAAGCTGCCCAGAGTGGCTGGGGAACAAATAATAAATTATTATTATATATTATATAAACACACTAAAAAAAACCTTCATGCTTAGGACTCATCCCTGTGGATATTGCAGGTGACAATTGCATGGGAATTCCTGCCCTGTCCATGACCTGAACGTTCCTGCTATTGTATATACATCATGGGCTGTACGTATGTACGGTTCTGTTAGTCTTGTAATCACTGAGTAAACTTGTGCATCAAATTAAGGAGGTCTTGGAATCCTTGTTCATATGAAAGACTCATAAGATCAGAACTTTTAAACAAGAACTGGGGAGCCTTATGGGGGACGACAACGACCAAACAGTGAAGTACAGGAGTTATGGAAGAGGACACCTAATAGGAGGAAGAGCCCATTGGAAATGAGGAAGAGGACTTTGAGCCAGAGCCCACCCATCTGTGGATTCACCAGTTTCCACATTGTGCCTTGGCCATTTCCAAACCCATGGCTGCCATTTTGTGATCCCCACTCCTTTTAAATGAGTGAGGTGGCTTACAGATAAAACAGAAACAGCTAGAAAAAACAAACCACAGGAAAAAACCCATATTTAAAATTCAATTAAACATTAATAGAATTTAAACTCTCTCGCTCCCCTCTACCCCCAGTCTAATTTTCTAGGAAGGGAATTCCAAAGTCTGGGAGCAGCCACCAAGAAGACCCTCTTCCATGTCCTTACAAAGCATGTCTGTGAGGGTGGCAAGATCAAGAGATGGGGCTCCTCCAAAAATATTATACCCCAGGCTAGTTCATATGAATTGCCTTTCAGATATCCTGCATCTAAGCTGTAAAGGGCATTCTAGGTCATAACCAGCACTTTGAACAATGCCCAGAAACAAACTGGTAGCCAGTGCAGTTTTTGTTATCAAGGGAATTGTATGCTCCATATAACCAGCCCCAGTCAACAATCTGCAACTCCCTGAGCCAGCTGAAGTTTCTGAGTACTTTTCAAAGGCAGCCCCATATAGAGCATGTTACAATAATCCAAATGGGGATGTAGGTAAGGCATGTGCCACTGTGGCCACACAAAATAAGGAGTACATTGTGGAAATTTAAGAAAGTGATGCTTTATGTGTGTTAGGATATTAACAATACCTTTTAGAGTACGAGTACACACACACACACACACCAAGAAATAAGCTGCATTCCTTATTAGCTTGAAGAGGAATAAAGAAACACCTTCGTTGAAGTAAGGAACAGGTAGAAACTCAAATCATCTGCCTCCTCCAGATCAACGGGACACACAGTGAGTGCTTTACCCAAAGGCCCCCAAATTCTGGAGCTGTCACTGATCCCCAGTTTTATCACCCTATCTGTACATAGGCAGACCAAGCCTTGATTAAAATCATTGAAATGTTCCAATGATGCCCTAAGGTGGCTTCATACAGAACAGATCTATTTCTGGGTGGTTGTCACCCAATTCTCCTCTAGTTCTGTAAGCTACACATATATCACTGGTGAGATGCCCTAATCCCCTCTCTGTCTGGAGGTAACCTATTTGATTTTCTGTCTCAATCCCATGCCTTATTTTTCTCCCATTTCCCATTTCCCCTTGCATTATATTTTTCAAAGCCATGAAAGAAATGCAGTTCAATGACAGCCTCTGGTGATTTTGCTGATATACAAAATCCACATCTTTCTAAAACAGGTGTGTGTGTGCGCGCACACAGATTTATGCATCTAGCTATCTTATTTGCTTGTTTGGCCCCACATTGATTCAGAGAAATAATTATCAAGGTGGCCAAGAATCAATTTAATTTTGTCCCCACTGCTTCCTGACATTTGATTCATTTTCTCCCAACTTCATGATGTCAACAATGTGCTGGTTTAATAGGATAACTGAGAAGGAAAACCTGCTCATTGTTGACATCATTATTCTGCCTGGATAATCGAGATGTGGTTTGTAGCCCTAGTACAGCTAAGGGCAAAAGACTGGAGAGCATCTCTTGTTGCTCTCGGTGGTTCTGTCTCCCTGGTGAATATGAGATCTGGTGTCTAGAGGAAACACTCAAACCATAAACCTGATCAGGTTTTGCAGATGCAATAGTTAACTTCAGCCCTAACTGTTGCCTACATTGATCATAGCACTTCAGCCCCAACTATTCTGAATGAAGGCCTCTGAAGCACTGAAGCTAGCCAAACCCAGGTACCATGAATGACTTAGGCTGGAAACTCTATCAAACAGAGGTATCCAAACCTTTTGGACCTGGGACATATTTGGAAATCCAGAGAGCTGTCAGACACAGCAAAATATTTATTTCACAAGAGGAAACTGACAATGTTCAAACTCTCCTCTAAAAACAACAAAAAACCTCAGGTAGAACATTGACACAGCCCTCCCCCCAAGAAATAAAATGAGAAGAAAAAAGCAGGCGACATCATGTAAAGCAACCCACTTAAAATCAAGAAAAAGGAAGGAAGGGAAGGGAAAGGGAAAGGGAAAAAAGAGCCTCAAAAATTCATTTTTTAAAAAATCAGGAGGGGCCAGAGACCTTCCGTAAGAGGTAAAGGTAAAACTAAGGGACCCCTGACAGTTAAGTCAGTCGCGAATTGTGGCACTCATCTCACTTTACTGGCCGAGGGAGCCGATGTTCATCCACAGACAGTTTTTCCAGGTTGGCCAGCATGACTAAGCCACTTCTGGAGAAACCAGAGCAGCACACGGAAACACTGTTTATCTTCCCACCGGAGTGGTACTTATTTATCTACTTGCACGTTGACGTGCTTTCGAACTGCTAGGTTGGCTGGAGCTGGGACCGAACAATGGGAGCTCCCTATTGCGGGGATTCGAACCGCCAAACTTCCGATTGGCAAGCCCAAGGCTCAGTGGTTTAGACCACAGCGCCACCCGTGTCCCTATCCATAAGAGGTAGTGATGGCCATTAACTTGGATGGCTTGAAAAGAGGATTGCACAAATTCGTGGAGGGGAGAAGGCTACCCAAGGCTACTGTCCACTATGGCTGTGTTCTACCTCTGCCTTCTGAGGCTATATGCTTCTGGATACCAGTTGCACAAGTGTGGAGGGTGCTGGTCACCTGTGTCTCCACCTGTGCTTCCCAACAAGTGCTATTTAGAGGCATTCTAATCTGGTTACACTGGTTACACTGGTTACACTGAGATTAGCTTGCTATTTGGAACATTGGCAGTGATGGGGATTTGAGACTCTCACTATCATTTCCTGCCACAGATGCAATCCGTGAAATGAGTTTAATGATCCCTGACATGGGAGTCTTTTCTCATAAGTAGATGTCATCAGCAATATACAGGTTCTCCAGTCTTACATTTCTTTCTTTATTTTTGTTTAAGAAATGTTTCTATCCTTCCCTTCAATCCCAACAAAAATCCACAAGGCATCTATCAGTAGGAAATTGGCAAATGGAAACAGTCAGTGAATCCAATTGCACAGCACGCATCATATACAGCAAAATGGCTAAATTAAAAAGTGGGGTACAGGGTATCATTGTGTTGTATACTGTCTCTTAGCCCTTCCCCAATATTCTCTGAACTTTGATTCAAATTTCCATTGTAAGTAGTTCCCATTCCCATGTCATGTCTGGCATATCCAATAGAGAATATATATTCTCTATTATATAATATATAAATATAATATATATATATTTAATCTGGTAGTTAAGGAAGTTATATGAAAATCCACAGTATTCCTCTGCTTTTCACAGAAGTCCTGGACAGTCAGGACAGCTCAAAAAAGAGCTGGGCAAAACCTCACAAAGGCTGGTTTTTAAGGGATCAGTGAAGTATGAAATCCTTGAGCACTTGGGTGCACAAAGCATGGCGAGGAGCTCTGTGATTCTTGAGTTTTTCTGACCATGCTTAGGGAGTTCCTCTACGCAGATGAGCAAAGGCAGAGGCAGAGTGATAAACAAATGAATGGAAATAAACACATCAGTCTGTACTTCATTTGCAACGATGGTCCACTTGTTTTTCGTAACCATGAGGGATATGGGGGGGGGCGGAACAGGAAAGCTTTGTAAGTGTTTAGATAAAGTATTTTGGAGAAAATAAATTTTGAGGAAGCACAATGAGGCCTGAAGCCTTATTTCCAATTTCTGTTACAGTTCTACTTTGAATTTTGAAAGTGTCTGTAACCCAGGAATCAGGTGTGCTCAGCAATGTGAGAGTCACAATCTTTAAAAAATGGTAGAGCATCTCCTTTAGATGCAGAAGGTGGTAGGTTCAATCCGTGGTCTCTCTAGGTAGGGCTGGGGGGAAAACTAGGTCTGAGACCATGGGCAGCTGCTGCCAGTTTGTGTAGGTAATACTGAGCGAAATGGATCAGTGGTCTGACTCAGTATAAATCAGCGTGCTGTGCTCCTGTGGAAAGGGAGATGCTTGCCAATGAAGAGGTTGATTGCAACCAACTATTCATATCTAGAAGGATTAGCCAAAAAGGATGCAGAAAAAGTTATAAGACATGGCACAAAAATGGGATGAGAAGGAAAAAGGAAATTAAGCAACCTCAGATGCCCATTCTTAAAGTTGCAGCCACAATGGAACAGTTCTGGGAGATGACAAGCCAAATAGAGCTTGCCTGCTAGCAAAGACAATAAAATGACTGTTTCTCATCTCTCCCTCTACTATGGCTGCATGCCAGTTGATGGGAGAAGGAACCTGATGGAACTGATCTTCCAGCAGAGCTGATAGAAAGGCCCTGATCTCTCCCACAGCTTCAGCCTGATGGATATGTAATTCATTTAAATAAGTATTCGCAGAGTATTCACCCATTCACAGAAGTGTCAGGTGACCCAGTCAACTGACCTTACTCATGGTAGGTGCAGAACTATATGAAGGTTATATCTATATATCTATATATACATTTCCCAAAGCAGACCCATTGGAATCAACAGACTTAGCTCACAGGTACCAGAACATGGTCTGAAGAAACACTCAGCCACCAGCTTTAACTCCACCAGTGGAGTTGAACAGATCTGGGTAACTACCGGCAACTACATACACTATAACCTGCCTTGGGTTCCATGATGGATGGGAGGTTACATAGAAATGTAATCGGATTAAATAAAGATATAATTTCAGTTGATCTGGGGCCTAGTCCTGCACAGACACGGCCCAATTCTCCAAGTGAGAGATAACATCTGGGAAAGGTTTTCCAGTGGCAAAGCATCCTAAAAATTTCCTAGAAGTCTGACAATGTGCTATTTAACCCTGAACGGGAAACAGAGGCTGATTAGGCTGTAATTACCTTCAACAAGTGAATTATACATTCCTGCATTTCGCCTGGTGTTTATCAAGATTTGGAGCTGGCTGTTTCCACCGATTGCCTCTATGATTGCGCTATCTCCCCAACCCCAAAGCCACCCACCCCACTTCTGCTGCCCCAATGAAAGACTCTCCAGTTCTCCTAGGAACATTCTCAGCTGTCTCCCCTTCACAAAGGCTGTGATTTGGGATCTATAAAATGAATTATTTCTTTTGTTAGCTATAGCACAGGCAATGGGGTTGGGGGTTGGGAGTTTGCCTTCCTTGGAAACCAGAGAAGTCTCCAAATAAGGTCAAGCACAGTTGTAGTGCCTCTAAGAAATGAAAGCAATCCAAGTACTTTACTAGCCCTACTGAGAATGATATATGAAAGCATAACCCTCTGTAGCATGGCAATCAATTGAGCCACTGGTATAATAGATGATTGCCCCAGCCAACATAATTGGCATCTATATAATAAAATAGCGAACACCGAGGGAACTGTTTCTTATTGTTATGAATCATTGCTATGCTTATTATAAAAGATTGGCATATGCCGGTAGAAAGGCAATTAGACGATTGAGTCCCCTGAGCTACTCTTACAGTGGCTTTGTTTAATCACCTCTTAAGTTATGTTAACCATTAACTAACACAAAAGAACTCCAGCTATCCACACCCCAATTATCCGAATCGCTCCGTTCACTCTGTGCTGAATTCCTATGCAGCATCCTCAGCATCTTTGTAATGAAATGAAGATTAGCACATTCTAGTGAGTTGGGAAGCAGCAATAATAATCCGCGTGTAGAAAATGGCTGGATGAAGAGCATTTTGTAGTTTTGTGTCTTCTCTTATATAATCTTTCCATGATTTAGTAGGCTCTGTGCGGTGACCAAAAGGCAAGGCAAATTTGGGGTGATTCAGGACCTCAGCACCCCTCCCAAGTTGTAGCACAATGTTAATAACCCTCCCTTGAGTCAGAACACAGCCCCCACAGGCAAACACAAAGGGTTCTGTTACTCTCTTCTTCTGTACAGAATAGCTGGACGTTTGTGTACAGCCTGGGGTTTCCCTAGGTCCACAGGTTTTGCCCAAAGTAAGGCTGTCTAAAATGTTGCTCGTGGAGAACTGAAGGGATCTGGATTGGTTGCTGCTGCTGTAGTTGGTAAACACAGCAGCGGATGATTTATTTTTTAAAAAATAAATAAATAAGGAAGCTGAAAGCTGAAGAAGCAAAAACACAATCCTACATTGCTCTCCATTAACAAAAACAAATAAAAACAGAGCTCTTCAGAATGCCACAGGCGGTGTTCTAGAATTATTTATCGAAGGCTTGTGTGGTCTATCAGAGGGCACTGGAAATTAAGGCCAGGGTGAAGCGGCAAAGTTTGTAAACATATACCGTGGTACCTCGGGTTAAGTACTTAATTCATTCCAGAGGTCCGCTCTTAACCTGAAACTGTTCTTAACCTGAAGCACCACTTTAGCTAATGGGGCCTCCTGCTGCTGCCACGCCACCAGAGCACGATTTCTGTCCTCATCCTGAAGCAAAGTTCTTAACCCGAGGTACTATTTTTGGGTTAGTGGAGTCTGTAACTTGAAGCGTATTGTCAGGGAACTGACATCGGAGGAAAGGGAAGTGGTAAGGCTCCCAGAGACTGGGAGAGAGTCAACAGCCAAAGCAGGGACCAGCAGGGGGAGCGCGGGGTCTCTGGAGGAGGATCTCAGTAATGCTGAGAGAGACGCAGCAGCCCAGGCAGGAAGCAGCAGGGGAGAGAAAGGGGTGAGAGACACTTCGAGCGAAAATAGCGGGGAGGTGTCAGAAGCAACTGCAGGGAGACCCATGCTTCGCCGGAAGCTGCCACGTCGTGAGTCCAGGAGACGCGTTTCCGTTAAGGAACTTCTTTGCTGGAAGCGCTTCCGCAGACAGCCACTGTCAGACTCTACTAGTGACTAGAGCAGACATGTCTGAGGAGCTCTGTCACACACAGAGGTTTGTGGGGTCGCACAAACTCTGAAGGGGCACAATTTTAAGCACAAGCAGCTAACCATCCCCTGACAGCAGTCTGACAGTCTCTGTACGCTGCCTGTGCAGGAGAAAGCATCATGAGCAACCCAGCCGGAACCGGAGAGGCAGGGGTTGGAGCTGGTCCAAGCTTGGAAGAAAGGTATCAAGCTCTGGAGGTCCAACTTGCGCTGCAGACGGCGAGGCTCGAGGAGAGAAGGGCTCAGGATGCTGACAAAAAGGGGAGAACCACTCAGTTCCCCAGAAAGGTACCAGGATTGGTGCAGAAGTTTGGGGGGGACCCCAAGGATTACCATGCCTTTAGGACTGAGATGCAATATGCTCTGAATGTGCAGTTTGATGAGTTCCCTGATGAGGAATCGCGAGTTGCGTTCGTAATTGGGCATCTTGAGAAGGGGGCGCGGGACTGGGTTCGACCCCTGATGGCAACGCACAACAATATCCTAAAGGACACTATGAAATTCTTTCGTGCAATGGATATCATGTTTTCCAGCGATATTGAGGAAGGGGTGGTACGCAGACAGCTAATGGCTTGCAAGCAGGGAAGCAGATCTGTCCGTGAGTACTGGACTGAATTTACCATGCTGATTCACAGATTGGGGTGGGATTTATCGGCGGCACCCATTCAGATGCTATTTGAAGAAGGTCTTTCTTCAGCTGTGAAAGACGAGCTGGCCAGGAGCCCCAGGGCGGGGTCTATGGATCAGCTGACCAAATCTGCGCTGACCATTGGAGCGCGTCAGGAGGCAAGAGCCTTGGAGAGGCGGGAAGGGAGAGGGGAACGTTGGAAGGAGTTACGCATTCCAGACATTCCTGAGCCAGCTTTCCCGCCGGCAGAGCCGATGGAAATCGGAACAGCCCGCGCGCGCGCAGTTTCAAAGCCCAGTGAGGGGGCGAAGAAGGAGGGAAAGGGAGCCCGGAAATGCTATCTCTGCCAACAGCCAGGCCACTTTGCCAGAGTCTGCCCCCAGAGGAAGGAATGGCAAGGGATGGTGGGAGCTGTTGAGGGGGAAGAGCAGGGAGAAACGGAGCAGGTAAAAGCCAACGCCTGGTTGCCAGCAGGGCACTGCAGCCAGGCCAAAGAGCAGTGAAAGTGCCCCTTCCCCAAGTGCCAGTGCCAGAAGCTCCTCGACCTGCTCTAGTGATTGAAGTGTCGCTAGAGCTGCAAAATGGACACCCCCTAAAAATAAAGGCGCTGTTGGACTCAGGCAGCTCCTGCAATTTCATGAGCAAGGAGTTTGCTGCTGAGCACCAGATACAGACTATCCCTTTAAGCAACCCCCTGCAGGTGACCACGATTGATGGCAGGGAACTGTTGGGAGGAGGCGTCAGCTTGCAGACCGTCCCAATGATAATGAGGGTGGCAAGGCACACAGAACTGATAGCGTTTAATGTGGCCACCTTGGGAGGCGCTCCCATTATTTTGGGAATGAGCTGGCTAGCCCTACATGATCCGCTGGTGGGCTGGCATCAAAGAGTGGTTTCCTTCGGTTCCGCACACTGCTTAGAACACTGCAGGGGGGAAAAGGGGTCAGCAGGGGCCCAAGCCACCCTAGCAGGGACGGAAGTGATGGAGAAGGGGAAGGTGCCACCACAGTATGCTGATCTCAGCGACGTGTTCAGCGAGAAGGAAGCGGACCAACTACCCCCGCATAGGCCCTTTGATTGCCAGATCAATTTACTCCCTGGAGCACAGCTTCCTGTAGGCAAGTTGTATGCCATGTCAGACAGGGAGATGCAGGAGTTGCGAGCGTTCATTGACAAGAACCTGAAGAGAGGCTTCATCAGAGAGTCCAAGGCAGCGGGGGGTAGCCCAGTGTTTTTTGTGGATAAAAAAAAAATGGACAAGCCGAGGCTGGTATGTGACTTTCGGGCCCTAAATGCAGTGACAGAGCCGGCGGCTTTTCCTATGCCCAGGATTGATGATATTTTGACCAGGGTGCGAAAAGGAAAGATTTTTACAAAGCTGGACCTAAGGGGGGCGTACAACCTGATACGTATAAGGAAAGGGGATGAATGGAAGACCACCATGTTCACCCCTTTGGGGGCATTTGAATACCTCGTTATGCCTTTTGGATTACAAACAGGCTCCGCGTGTTTTCAAGCCTTTATGAACCATGTACTGGGGCCTTTGCTCTACAAGAATTGCGTGGCCTTCTTAGATGACGTGTTGGTGTATTCGGAGAATGAGGAGCAACATGTGAGAGACGTCAGAGAAGTGTTGAGCAGGCTGCAAGCCAACAGACTGTGGGTGAAACTGGAAAAGTGTCAGTTTCATACCAAGGAGGTGGAATTCCTGGGGTACCGCTTGTCAGACAAGGGGTTGGCCATGGACCCCGGCAAGGTTCAAGCGGTGCTGGAATGGAAAACACCCAAGACCAAGAAGGATGTGCAGAGGTTCCTAGGGTTTGGAAACTTTTATCGTAAGTTCATCCGAAACTTCGCCCACCTGACGGCGCCCATCACGGACTGTCTCAGCAGCAAAAAGAAGTTTGTTTGGACGGGGGAGGCGGAGCGAGCGTTTGAGGAACTGAAAAGGGCCTTCGCCTCTGACGAACAACTTCTACATGTGGATTTACAAAAAAAGCTGAGGGTCGAAACAGACGCTTCTGACAGAGCCATAGGGGCGGTGCTTCTTCTGCAGCCGGGGAAGGAGGGGTCAGAGTGGCGACCGTGTGCCTTCTTTTCGCGAAAGCTGAACAAATCTGAGAGAAACTACACGGTGCACGACCGGGAACTTCTTGCGATTTATGAGGCCTTCCGGAGATGGAGGCACCTACTAATTGGTGCACAACAGAAGGTGCAAGTGTGCACGGACCATAAGAATCTAGAGTATTGGAGAACTGCGCGAGTGCTCAACCAAAGGCAGTTGAGATGGGCCCAGGAGTTCTCCAAATTTAACTTTGAGATTTGTTACGTACCAGGCCCGGAGAACGTTAGGGCGGACGCTCTCTCACGCAAACCTGAATATTTGGAGGGAGAGGGTGCACCCGAAGAGACCCATGTTATTCCCGAGGACCGCTGGGTGTGTGGGGCGGCTTTGGTGGGGCAAAGGGAACTGATAGAGGGAACGGTGCAGGATGAATACGCCCAGGACAAACTCAGGGGTCTCAGGAGGGAGGGAGACAAACCCGGGGGTTTTGAGGAGAGAAATGGGGCGTTGTACTACAAGGGAGCGTTATACATACCTGAAGGGGAATTGAGGGAAAAGGTACTCAAGCAACTGCACGATAGCCCCACAGCAGGGCATTTTGGGCAACACAAAACCATGTGGCTGGTTACCAGGGAATTCTGGTGGCCCAAGGTCAGGGAAGATGTGCGTGAATATGTGAGAGGGTGTGACCGATGTCAACGAGCCAAGGGGGAGAGGCGGGCACCGGCAAGGTTATTAGAACCACTACCCACGCCGGAAAGACCATGGGAGGCAGTGGCAATAGATTTCATGACTGATCTGCCCAGGTCCAAAGGGAAGACAGCCATTATGGTTGTGGTAGACCTGTTAACCAAGATGGCCCATTTTATAGCCTGCTCACATGCGGTCACAGCAGAAGAAACCGCTAAATTGTTTGTGGAAAATGTGTTTAGGTTGCATGGTGCCCCCTTGAGGGTGGTTTCGGACCGAGGGAAACAATTTACTTCCAGGTTCTGGAGGAAGCTCATGAGCTTATTGCATGTAGAGGTGAATTTTTCCACTGCCCGTCATCCAGAAACCAATGGGCAGGCGGAAAGAGCTAATGGTGTCCTCCAGCAATATTTGAGGTGTTATGTGAATGACAGAGAGAATGATTGGGTGGAGAAGCTGGCGTTGGCAGAATTTGCCTATAACAATGCAGAGAACGTGTCCACGGGGATGAGCCCTTTTTTGGCCAATCACGGGTGTCATCCCCGAGCCTTCCCAGGGGGGGAGGGGGAGAACTGGAGCGTTCCTGCCGCAGAACAGTTCGTTGAAGAAATGGAAGCGATCCATCGCCAGCTCCAACTTAATTTAAACAGGGCGAAGGAGGAATATAAGAGGCAGGCAGACAAAACCAGAAGGGAAGGGGAAAGCATTAGGGTGGGGGACCAGGTGTGGCTGTCCACCCAAGGGTTACCATTTAAAGGAGGTTGTAAGAAGTTAAGACCCAAAAGACTGGGCCCATTTGAAGTCACGCAACAGGTCAACCCAGTGGCTTTCAGACTCCGGTTACCGAACCACATGAAGTTGCACCCAGTGTTCCACAGATCATTGCTGTCACCGTATATAGGGGACAGAGAGGGGAGGGTCAATAGGGGACCAGCTATGGAGGAAAAAGAACACAGCTACCATGTAGCGGAGATTCTCGATTCCAGGTGGAGGGGAGAGCAAGTAGAGTATTTGGTAATGTGGGAAGGGGAGCCGGAGTCGGAAAACACCTGGGTCAGGGCAGAGGAGGTAGATGACGAGGTTTTGATTGAAACTTTTCATCAGAGATTCCCTAGAAAACCCCAGCCAGTGGCGAGGTTCCGGAGGGAATACTTCGCCACCACCGACGACGAAGAAGAGTTGGAGGGGTTCGCTGATTCCGAGGTGGAGGAGGATTCAGCGAGTCGGAACGAAGACCGATGGAGGGAATTGTTCGAGACGTCTGAAGATGAAGAGGATTCTTTTAGGGGTTTCAGCTCCTCACCGCCCAGAGGAGAAAGTAGGGGCGGGGGAGAGGGGGGCCCTGGAGGGGAGGTGGATGTCAGGGAACTGACATCGGAGGAAAGGGAAGTGGTAAGGCTCCCAGAGACTGGGAGAGAGTCAACAGCCAAAGCAGGGACCAGCAGGGGGAGCGCGGGGTCTCTGGAGGAGGATCTCAGTAATGCTGAGAGAGACGCAGCAGCCCAGGCAGGAAGCAGCAGGGGAGAGAAAGGGGTGAGAGACACTTCGAGCGAAAATAGCGGGGAGGTGTCAGAAGCAACTGCAGGGAGACCCATGCTTCGCCGGAAGCTGCCACGTCGTGAGTCCAGGAGACGCGTTTCCGTTAAGGAACTTCTTTGCTGGAAGCGCTTCCGCAGACAGCCACTGTCAGACTCTACTAGTGACTAGAGCAGACATGTCTGAGGAGCTCTGTCACACACAGAGGTTTGTGGGGTCGCACAAACTCTGAAGGGGCACAATTTTAAGCACAAGCAGCTAACCATCCCCTGACACGTATGTAACCTGAAGGGTATGTAAACCGAGCTACCACTGTACAAGCTAGGTTACACACTAGCTCAGTAAGAAAAAGCAAGAGGCAAACTTCACTTCAACACCCCCCCCCCCAAATGAAAGAGGCAACCACACCCCACACTTCCTGCCCAATAGGGGATTATGGAGGAAAGTGAACCCTGTTTACTTTCCCCATAAAAAGGTCCCTGGCCTTCCTTTCCTTTCATTTGCAATTTGGCAGGCTTAATCCACTCTAGAGGGGCTTCCATTCCTGTGCATTTCATCCTCTTGGGCCAAAATGGGGGAAAGGTTTTAGCCATTTTAAGATTATGGGGAGCACACAGAGACACTTTCATTTTATATAAAGCAGGTCAGGTGCTAAATTACATATTTTTAATCGTGATGATGTTGATAGTGTTTAGTCCATTCTGTCCCATTTCCTAATGAGTGTGCATTAAAAATGCTTTGCAAAAATAGCATTTAAGTATGTATTTCAAGAAGTATTATATATCTAGATGAACCTTGAGGTCCTAGCTGTATGATTCTATGTTCAAAATGCACATTTCTTGGGGGTACTGAAACTTTTATTTTTAAAGGCACACCTCAACTCTTGCCACCTGACCCACTAATCACAAAGACTGGTTCCATCTTTAATGGTGGGACATAAATGAAGGATATGATCAAAAAGTCAGAGGTAGATATGTTCCAAAGTCAGAGTAGATCTCATGGTTTCCTCCAGAGCTTGAGATCTACAAACACCCATCATCTCTGACCATTAGTCATGCTGGCCAGGTTTGATACATTTTGTAGTCTGGAACATCTGAAGGGGCCTATGCTCACTACCTCTCTTCTAAGTGAAAGACACATTTAAGAGATACCTGTACAATATGTGTGACTTAGCAGAATTGTTCTTGCTGTCTTATCTTAACCATGCATGATTATTGCCTTTCCATTGCCGAGTCTATACTAAGCTGAAAATGCCCTGTAGCTTGTGTTCCCCATCCCCGGGGACAGTCCAAATATAACTCCCAGTATTATTACTGTTTCATCTTTATCTTCAATTTCTCTTACTTTTTTCATGTGAAGGGTCAGGCTATGTCAAAGTTTTATGAGGTATCTATTTCACTATAAAAATTACCCCTCTGTGACTGACACCTGCTATCAATCACATTCATTTCCATTATGTTGTAGCTCTGCCTAGCAATTCAGTATTATGGGATAGTACTTTGGTACGGATATAAGATTTCTTTCTCGCTTCCTGCTTGGGAGAATTGGAATCCTACAAGTTTGGCTTCATTTACCATCTCTTCCCTCCTACCCTCCAGAAGATCAAAAGAGACTACGAGGCTCTCGGCAGGAAATTGAAGCAACTAAATGCACAAATTGTCATCTCGTCTGTCCTCCCAGTTGAACGACGTGGCCCAGGGAGAGAGGGGAAAATAGTGGAAGTGAACAGCTGGCTTCACAAATGGTGTAAACAGGAACGGTTTGGATTCTTAGATCACGGACTGCAGTTTCTTGAAGATGGACTTCTGGCAAGTGATGGGCTGCACCTCACAACGGTTGGGAGAAATGTTTTTGCCAAAAATCTCAGAAACCTCATCAGGAGGGCTTTAAACTGACTAATGTGGGGGAGGGAGACAGTGCTCCTGAAGGTAGGAGTCTATCAATTAATGAAGATGATCATCCAAATGTCATAGACCAAATGGAGCAAACAGCACGCGGACCTAGTGGAGGGAGGAAAAAATCCTTAAATAAGAGACACGGGGGAATGATTAATGGACTTCAATGTCTGTACACTAATGCGCAAAGCATGGAAAATAAACAAGATGAGCTTGAGCTCTTGGTACAGCAAACTAAATATGACATAATAGGCATCACTGAAACCTGGTGGGATAAGTCCCACGATTGGAATGTAATAATGGAGGGATACAATCTATTTCAGAGAAACAGACCAGACAAGAAAGGAGGAGGAGTGGCGTTATATGTCAGGGGTGTGTATACCTGTGAAGAGATCCAAGATTTAGAACCTCAAAGCCAAAGTGAGAGCATTTGGGTCAAAATTCAGGGAGAGAAGAATAACAGAGACCTCATTGTGGGAGTTTACTATAGATCCCCAAGCCAAACGGAGGACATAGATGATGCCTTCCTGGAACAGATGGCCAAGCATGCAAAAGGAAGGGAGATAGTAGTAATGGGGGACTTCAATTACCCGGATATTTGTTGGACGTCAAACTCAGCCAAGAGCATAAGGTCAAACAGATTCCTCACTGGCCTTGCAGACAACTTCATTGTCTAGAAAGTGGGAGAAGCAACAAGAGGAACAGCCATTTTAGACCTGGTCCTAACCAATGTTGATGACCTGGTTAGTGGGGTAGATGTGGAAGGATCATTAGGCGCGAGTGATCATGCTCTTCTGAAGTTTATTATACAGCGGAAAGTAGCAGCCAAGCATACTAGGACTCAATTTCTTGACTTTAAGAAAGCCGACTTCATAAAACTTAGGGAAGTGCTGGGTGAGATCCCATGGACAGCAATACTAAAAGGAAAGGGAGTTCATGATGGCTGGGAGTTTGTTAAGACGGAGATAGTAAAAGCACAACGTCAGGCAATACCAATGAGACGAAAACATGGAAGGTGCCTAAAGAAACCAGGGTGGCTATCTAAAGAACTTTTAACTGAATTAAGATTAAAAAAGGATGTGTACAAAAAATGGAAAAGGGGGGAAACCACCAAAGAGGAATTCAAACAAATAGCCAGCACGTGTAGACACAAAGTCAGAAAAGCTAAAGCACAGAATGAACTCAGGCTTGCTAGAGAGGTTAAAAGCAACAAAAAAGGCTTTTATGGGTATGTTCGTAGCAAAAGGAAGAACAAAGAAACAGTGGGGTCACTCAGAGGAGAAGATGGTGAAATGCAAACAGGGGACACAGAAAGGGCTGAACTCCTCAATGCCTTCTTTGCCTCAGTCTTCTCCGATAAAGAAGACAATGCCCGACCTGAAGAATTTGAAGCAAAGGATTCAGCAAAGGAAACACAGCCCAGAATAACTAAGGAGATAGTACAAGAATATTTGGCTAGATTAGATGTATTCAAGTCTCCAGGGCCAGATGAACTGCATCCAAGAGTATTAAAAGAACTGGCAGATGTGATCTCAGAACCACTGGCAGTCATCTTTGAGAATTCCTGGAGAACAGGCGAAGTCCCGGCAGACTGGAGGAGGGCAAATGTTGTCCCTATTTTCAAAAAGGGGAAAAGAGAGGACCCAAATAATTACCGCCCAGTCAGTCTGACATCAATAGCAGGGAAGACTCTGGAGCAGATCATTAAGCAAACAGTCTGTGAGCACCTAGAAAGGAATGCTGTGATCACCAATAGTCAGCATGGATTTCTGAAAAATAAGTCATGTCAGACTAACCTGATCTCGTTTTTTGACAGAATTACAAGCCTGGTAGATGAAGGGAACGCAGTGGATGTAGCCTACCTTGATTTCAGCAAAGCATTTGACAAGGTGCCCCATGATATTCTTGTAAAGAAGCTGGTAAAATGCGGTCTTGACTATGCTACCACTCAGTGGATTTGTAACTGGCTGACTGACCGAACCCAAAGGGTGCTCATCAATGGTTCCTCTTCATCCTGGAGAAGAGTGACTAGTGGGGTGCCACAGGGTTCTGTCTTGGGCCCGGTCTTATTCAACATCTTTATCAACGACTTGGATGATGGACTCAAGGGCATCCTGATGAAATTTGCAGATGACACCAAACTGGGAGGGGTGGCTAACAGTACCTTTTCAGTACTGGCCCCGACTTGGTGGAATGCCCTGTCATAAGAGACCAGGGCCCTGAGCGATTTGACATCTTTCCGCAGGGCCTGCAAGACAGAGCTGTTCTGCCTAGCCTTTGTTTTGGACTCAGTCTGACCCTTATGTTTTCCCTCCCCTTATGGTTTTGATCTATGGGCTACTATTAAAATGAGGGTACATTTTAAATTGTATTTTAACCTGTATTTTAATAATGTTTTAACCTGTATTTTAATTGTTTTTATTGCAATTTTACTGGTGTTAGCCACCCTAAGCCCGGCTCTGGCCGGGGAGGGCGGGGTATAAATAAAAATTATTATTATTATTATTATTATTATTATTATTATTATTATTATTATTATTATTATATCATCTCATTTCTTCATTCACCTGGCCTTTCTAGAAGAAGTGATGATTCTAGCAAGCTGTCATGAACTCATACGAAGCTCTACTCTCCAAGCTGACTGACTGCACCTCTCCAGGATTTCAGACAGATTTCAAATGTCACTGAGATGGCCTTACCATACAAGCGAATGGACTCAAAAACCAGCTTCGGGGGGGGGGGGGAGTGCATGATTTATTATCTTGGATATTTAAGATCAGATGCTAATTTCCAAAGATGATTACTATACACTACATATTAAAATGCTGGTTTTTTTAAAGTTGCACTTCAGCAGTTTAGGCAACTGACAGCAATCAAACAGCACATTAATTTGTACTGTTGGCTCTAGGGTGAGACGATGCCATTTGTTTGGGGCTTTTGGGCACAACACAACAGTCATTATTACTCTATGAGCTAAGCTACTCAACACTTCTACACAGGGAGGAGAAGCGGCTTCCTTATCCTATCAAAGCAGCAGGGGATTCTAGGTACATTAGGCAGAATGCAATTACCCAACTTGGACTGAGGCCAGGGCACAGGAGATAATATCTTCCTTCTTTGGGAGAACCACACGGGACTCATAATGATGATGTTTTATCAAGATCATGGATTTGTGCTTTTTGTGCATGCAAAAGTCAGGACTTCACAGCTAAGGAAGTTTTCTCTCTCCAGATAAGAGGATCACTGTGCATAAGAAAAGGCACGTATTTCTTTTAATAAAGGAGAAATTAATTTGTTTGCATTGTGTTTCTGGTTGCATCGATGCCACCTATATGCTACAAAACCAGGCTTGCAAATGAGGCAGATGTTCAAGACACCCCGTGCTCTTCAGAGATGAATAAATTGTTTCCCTAGCAACAGAAACTTATGCAAACTCTGGAAATATCTTTCCTCTGCTTCAGGTTCCCGTTTTTCATTTAATGCTTCATGTGCTTATTAGCCTCTTAGGTGGAACAGCCACAGAGCAAGTTTCGAAAAGGGAAGCTCAACAGAACGGAATAAACAAAGCAGGTGTGTTTCTGGAACTTCAGTCTATCAACATCAATTATGTATTGAAAAAATTAACTCACTAGAATGTATCTTTTCCCTTTCAAGAATTCTTCACAGTTCTGTCAAAACAGCGAAGCCGATGATTTAGCAAAGTGGCTTTGTATGTTTATAAGCAAATGCATTTCACAGAATCATTGAATTGCAGAGGGCCATCTTCCTGATGTTTGCTTGGAATCTCCTTTCTTATAACTTGAAGACATTGCTTTGGATCCTACCCTCTGGAGAAAAAGAAAACAAGCTTGCTCCATCCTCCATGTGACAGCACTTAAGATATTTGAAGATGGCTATCATAACTCCTCTCAGTTTCCTCTTTACCAGACTAAACATACCCAACTCCTTCAACCATTCCTCATAAGGCTTGGTTTCCAGACCCTTAATCATCTTGGTTGCACTCCTCTTCACACATTCCAGTTTATCAATATCCTTGATAAATTGTGTTGCCCAGAACTGGACACAGTATTCCAGGTGTAGTCTGGCCAAGGCAGAATAGAGAGGTGCTATGACTTCCCTTGAATGGGACAGTAGACTTGCTAAGACCCCTAGATCCTTTTCACATGTACTACTGGCAATCTGGTTGTTTCCCATCTTATATTTGTGCAGCTATTTCTTCCTGTCGAAGTGTAGAACCTTACATTTGTCCCATTGAAATCTGTTTTGTTAGTTTTGGCCAATTCTCCAATCTGTTAAGGTAATCTTGAATCCTGATTCTGTCTTCAGCCACGTTAGCTAACCCTCCTAATTTGGTGTTATCTGCAAATTTGATATCCCCTCAATACTTTTATCCAAGTCATTTATAAAGACATTAACAACAACAGAACCCTGTGACACCCTACTTGTCACTTTCCCCCAGGATGATGAGTAATCATTAGTAAGCACTTGCTCTGTCCACCAGCTACAAATCCAGATCAAGATACACTACATTCAAAGCATTCCTATGATCTACCAAGCTTGTAATTATTAAAAAATGAGATTCATCTGGCATGACTTACTCTTAAAGGGAGTGTGTGTGTGTGTGTGTGTGTGTGTATAGCTGAGAAGAGAGGGTAGGAGAAGCATTGTAGACAATTAAGGAGCACTCCAGCTTAATGGTGAGGAGATTGTGTTGACCTTACAGCACAATGGACATCTGTTGCATTCCAGCTTGAGAGAAACAAAGCAAGATGGTTAAGGAAAGCTGTTTCCAGCCATGCAAGTGTCATGATCCCTGATAAGATATGACATTTTTCAAGGACCATTTCCAACTGTGGAAAGTGCTTACATGTCTTCTCATGTCATGTCCATGACCAGCTCCAATGCAAGGCTCTCCCCTCCCTTTTTTTCTTTTTGCAGGAGAGACTGGCAGGAAGACCGGGGTAGCTGCAGACAGAGAGGAGCAAATCCTGTTCTGAGTTGAGTCCAAACAAATCTCACATCTTCCCTGCCTATGGTTGCCCCTTCAGATTTGCTCAAGGCCCTCCATGGTGCAATCACACCATTCTGAATGGCTATGTATCCCCTTATCCCCTTCTGCTGTGTCTCTGCAAACCCTGAGCTATTGTACAGAAGACAGTGGAACTGATATATTGGTTCTACTGTGTGGGGATCCCAATTAATTTTTTTTAAAGCCCCAGTAAAGCAGGGGGTGTCTGGAAGAGTAAGAGCAAAGGTCTATTAATTGTACTAGCTACATTGCCATTTGGCACCCTTTTCTTTGTGATGTGGAAGGCATTCAGGGATGACTTGGACAGGAGGCAGGAGAAAAGCTTCGAGCGAGGTGCACCTTGAAGTTGATAATGCAGGAATCCATGGCCAAAACTTCCCATCTTTCTTCAGGCAAAGCTCCTATTGAGTAAGTGCGCAGTAATTGAATGAAAGCTGAATTCCTGCTGTACTGAACAGAGTTGATAGAGGACTTCCAGATTACACAGCTCAATTTTCGGCGTCTTTTTGCAAAGGCCCGCTGTGAAGCAATTAGTGGGGACCCTTCGGTGCCGTGGTGCAAAGGAGGAGCAATGTGCATCTGGTCTCCCTCTAATCTGATCATGCTCTTTTCGGGGGGTGTGGGGATAAAGCAATGCTGCTTTGTCACATTCCTTTCTATTTTGATATACAGTGGTACCTCGGGTTACAGACGCTTCAAGTTACAGACTCTGCTAACCCAGAAATAGTACCTTGGGTTAAGAACTTTGCTTCAGGATGAGAACAGAAATTGCGCTCCTGCGGTGCGGCAGCAGCGGGAGGCCCCATTAGCTGAAGTGGTGCTTCAGGTTAAGGACAGTTTCAGGTTAAGAACGGACCTCCGGAACAAATTAAGTTCTTAACCCAAGGTACCACTGTATATGCTCAAAGTTGCTCAGGGGGCAGATTTGCTGTCATCATCTCAAGCATTCAACAAACCCAATATGCGCTTGAGGCATGGTTTTCATGTGCTGGTCCCACACTCCCTACTTCACTCTGATCTTTATGCATTTAGTGCAGGTGAGGGGAACTTCATATAGCAAGTGAGCAGGATCCCAATCACCCACATGGGTCAGGTTCTACAAATGGGTGGAGATTGTCACTTGTCAATCACTTGACATCACAGGACCTGCTTTTGCCTCTTTGGACCTGGGTGAAAAAGGCTGAAACGTTCAGCTAAATGGCCTTTGATGTCTTCTTGCCATTGGAAGTTCTTCATTTTCAGGGTTCCTATTGTGTGGGTGGTGCTGTGGGTTAAACCACAGAGCCTAGGACTTGCTGATCAGGTCGGTGGTTTGAATCCCCGCGAAGGGGTGAGCTCCCATTGCTTGGTCCCTGCTCCTGCCAACCAAGCAGTTCGAAAGCACGTCAAAGTGCAAGTAGATAAATAGGTACCACTCCGTCGGGAAGGTTCTCCAGAAGCGACTTAGTCATGCTGGCCACATGACCCGGAAGCTGTACGCCAGCTCCCTCAGCCAATAAAGCGAGATGAGCGCTGCAACCCCAGAGTCGGCCATGACTGAACCTAATGGTCAGGGGTCCCTTTACCTTTACTATTGTGCAGAGGCTTCTGAAGTTGTTCAGTTCAGGTGATGCAGGGGGCATTGTGGGTGAAGCCCGCACATGCACCCCTTGGCTCTTAACACATGATCAGGCTGACCACCTGAAAAGAGCTCATAGCTCCAAGTACAAGGCTGTACTTTCTGCCAATGCCCTCCTATTCCAGAGGAGTAAATGGCAAATGTTGTGAAGTGTCTCCCCGCAATCTGCCTCCTCTAATTTGCTGGCGGGTGAGTTTTCACCCCTAGATCTACCAGTTAATTCTGATCTACCTTCTGACTACCACTGATGTATTAAAAAGCCGACAAGAGCAAAGGCCAGGCAAGTGGGTGGATGCTGGTGGTAATGGGGATTGACTTCCATATCAGTCTTTGGCCAGTGCTAACTCTGCCTTTGAGAAGCTTGTCACCAGCAATGTAACATGAACATGTGAGACTAAATTCAGATTGCCCCCAATGCACAGCTTGTTCCGCCCCAAAAGGTGGATGATAACAAGAATGCTGCCTGCCTGATTAAACTGAGCAAACATGACATGGGAGTCATAACAGAGCCGTATCTATGCACCATCAAGCTGTCACTTTGATAAAACGACTTCTTCCCCAACACCTCCATGTGCCTGAGCACCATTATGATTAGCCGCACTAAATCTCTATCATGGTGCTTGTGCTGGTCTAAGTGGAGCATTTTCATATTTCCACAACTACGGCCCTTGCTTTTAACTTGGCCATTGGGGTGACGAACCGTTTCAAATCGCAGAGAGCTCTAAAACCCATGGGGGTTTCTTATGTACAGTATCTGTCTGAAACCATACGTTTTTGTTATTGTAGCATGGCAAAAAATATAAATATTTTGATGCAACGTAAGGCTCAGCCAGATGAAACTAAACCCTTTAAATGCAGCAGTTCTCAACCTGTGGGTCCCCAGATGTTGTTGGACTACAACTCCCATCATCCCTGAGCTCTGGCCTTGCTTGCTGGGATGATGGGATTTGTAGTTCAACAACATCTGGGGACCCACAGGTTGAGAAAGGCTGCTTTAGAGCAAGGTCACAGTCTAGAACAAGCCACCTCCTGACCCATTATGAACTGGTACAGCAGCAAAGTCAGAGAAACAGACATTGTTCAAATGATCTTCTCTTATAAAGGAGCGAACAGCTACTTGGGTCTCATCAGAAGCCTTTGCGCCAAGGGTCTTTTCATAAGGAATATTCCAAACCTGGAAGACACCAAAAATCCCAACTATAAATGAGTGGCAATCCAAACTATTTGATTATTTAGAATTGGCAAAAATGACACAGAAAATAAGAAATCAAAAAGACACAAAGTTTAATAATGATTGGAATAAATTTATGGCATACATGGAAACAGAGGTAAAAAAATCTAAAAATTACAGTAGGTGCGATATAACACTTGTGATGTAAAGAATGGTCTGAGGAGAAGAAACTGCAGATAGAAAAACTATATAACACATTCTGATACCGAGACGAAGGGAAGTCAGTTAGTGTTATGTGTTTTGTAGTTAATGTAGTTAATCTGTTGCTGTCCTATGTTAATTCTTTATGTTTTTTTTTTTTGTGTGAATGTGTTATGTATGTCTTTTTTGTTTGGTTTAATGTATGAAAATCAATAATTTTTTTTTTAAAAAAAGGAATATTCCAAACCTCTTGATTGGTTGATTGGCTGTTTCCATGCACAGAAAATAAGGTGTTTCAGCCTTTTCCAAGACAATGCATATACACATTCTGTGATCACAGATTGGGGGTGGGGTGGGGTTGTAGTCTAACAACATCTGGAGGTTGGGGAAGGCCAAGGAAGATGCAGCATGGCGAACCAGACCCATCAAATTGGGTAGCTTTTGTATATATAATAATTTGTGCCCATGCATCGATGCACATGTGTAAGAAAGAGCTTATCACCACTTATCTAAAACAAAGTAAGCATTACATTATGTACCCGGTGTTGCCCAGGAATTCTTAGGACCCCCTAAACGCTGAGATAATGTGATTTGTTCCTAGAGCTGTGCAGACTTCAGGTATCACCTGCAGACTGCAGGTATCATTCTCTGCTCACCACTTTGCTGGGAACAGGCTGTCACAGTCGAGGGGCCATTTGAAAGCCCAGGTGGTGCAACGGACATGACTCTTAGGTTTGTACAGCAAGCTACATCCGACTCCATGCAAGACAGCAGAAGTTTCTGTGCTCTTTCTTCCTCTCCAATGATTCCGACTCAACATCAGGAAGAACTTTCTGGCACTAAGAGCTGTTTGACGTTGGAACAGTCACGCTCAGGAGGTTGTGGACTCTCCTTCCCTGGAAGATTTTAAGCAGAGGTTGGATGGCCATCTGTCATGGATGCTTTAGCTGAGATTCCTACATTGCAGGCGGTTGGACTAGATGTCCCCCGGAGTCATCTATTATGGGTCTATTATTTCATTCATAGTCAGTCTTCACTTCCTAGGGTTGAAGACCTTCACAAACTGTGCACAGAATGGAAAGGATTTGGCTTAAAATACATGCCTTTTTGTAATTGATTAATGTTTTTTAAAATACAAATCACTGTTTTCATTAACTTCTTGTTATTAAAACCAATCGGCTGCATATTCCATTTTTATTTTTTGTTTTGGCAGAAATGAGTTATGGAACCTTATTTTTTCCCCCTGTGCAGCAGCTAAGAGGGAAAAAAAAGCAGTTTTCCAAAAGCTGCAGTGATTAATTGTCATTCAATTATTTCCTAACTATGTTCAAATTAGAAAATAGGCTGGCTTAGATCAATGAGTATAAAATTCACCCAGCTATGTCTTCAAGCCAGGAACATTCCTGATGATGATAAAGAGGAGAAGATCAATGACATCAACTGGTCCATCTTCCTGCAACAGGCAGCCTGTACGCCAGAAGTGACCCGTGAAGCAATTTAATCTGTTCCCTCCCTGCAGCCCTATTACATTTAAATCTCTTTTAAGGAAAAGGATATCTTGCTGATATGCAGCACCAACTACTACAGAGTCTGGTGATATTTAAAAGGAGATTGGCTATACAGCAGCATTTTCTTTTGGCCCATAAGCCACCACTGATGAAGAGTGGAGGGGAACAGTTCTCTAATTCAGACATACTGTTCGTTTTGATCCCCTTCAATTCTGGTAGGAAATCTGGATTTAAAATTTGCTGATTTGTTTTGAACTGGTGAGAAATGAGACCTGCTATTGTGATTCATTCTATTCTCTTGTTATGGTGATTTGAAATAATATTTTGACGTCAAGTTTGAGTCTGCCTTTAGCATTTTTAGTCCTAGACATCGGTATTAATTTGTGAGGAGGTCTCCATGGTGCAAACGCACCAGCAGAAGCTCTGGATTGGCTCCATTGGTAGCTTTGCACTGCGCTGACATCCCTGCTGGCTTGCCCCTCCCTGTAAGCTACAACAACCCACATTCCAAGGAGATAGTGTAGTGGCTCCATCCCACCTGGTGATCCACTTTGCATGCATCTGCTGTTGAAGGTGATGCTTTTCAAGTCTGTAGCCCAATGACACCATTGGGGATGTGATGTTCCACTTACTCAGACTAAGTCCAGTTTGAAAGCAGATTAATTTCAAATGTCATTTTGGAAGTGTATGAATTCCAAATACCTGGTAGTGGGGTGCATCCTCCATATCAATCTGTTTTATATGGAACCATTCAGAACCAGATGTTCAAGTCTATTATTTCAATAGCCATCATGTGCTGAGGACCTTTTGAGAGGACCTAATTCTTAGATGACCAGGACTTCATCTGTCCATTGAAGGTCTGAAGTTTAAGGAGAAGGACCTAAGTGAGCATATGAACAGGGCTCCTATTAGCGGTAATGATCGCTGTGATCAGCATCGGGTGGCAAATTTCCTGGGTAGGCTGGCATGAATATTCTAATTCCAGTTAATTGCCATCAGTCATAATTGGGAAAGGAAATGGCTGTCTGAATCCCGTATTGAAAAATGATGTCAGGTGATGACTATGGAATGCATGGGAGGTAAACGAGATGAGCCATTTCAGGTGATGATAATTGAACAGAAACGAGCAACTGAAGATGAGTGACAGAGGATGATGTATGCTGAGTAGGCAGAAGAAGATAAATAATGTGCAGTGAACTTTGCTAATCAGCTGGGAATCAGAAAAGAAAATTATTCTAGGGCATATTTGTAGGGAGTGTATCTGCACTATGAATAACTCTGCCCGGAAAATACAATGATAGACAGATACAAATTCCACAAAGGAAATGAATGTGCTATTCTACTCTTGGTGACTATAGTCACTCTAAGGGACGAGGAAGGAGATTGTAGGAATCATTGGAGGCTTATGCAATGTGTGATCGGCTGAGTCTCCTAGACCAATCCGTGCACTTTGGCTTATTTTACAGAAGAAATGGAAATAGGCCTGTACGTATGGGTTTGTGTGGGGCTGCAAAATTAGCGGTGTGCACCAAGCACAAGATTCAGATTGAACATGGGTTCAGCACTTTGAAACAGAATCTGCCTTAATCCAGAGTGCTCTGTAAGATGCCCAAACTGGGAGGGGGTCCATCTGAGTCCCTCTTCCTCTCAGTCTCTTGGCTGTTACAGACTCCTCCAATTCACTGATCCCTTATTCCAAGTCATTCTCCAACCCTGCTTCTTCTGGTGCCCACTCATCAGTTGACCCACCACTTCTCAGTGTCCAGCTGGTCCCTGGCAGTAAGTAGGGGAGGTTGGTGACTCTAGGTAATGGAACATGTTGGAACACAGCTTTTATTTATTTATTTATTTATTTCCTGCCCTTCACCTTAAGGTTCCAGGGTGGATTACAGCATTAGACCGCAATATATTCTTATTCTTATCCTTCTTCTTCTTCTTCTTCTTCTTCTTCTTCTTCTTCTTCTTCTTCTTCTTCTTCATTCAATATATACACTGCCCTATACCTGAAGGAGTATCTCTACTCCCATCATTCAGCCCAGACACTGAGGTCCAGCTCTGAGGGCCTTCTGGCGGTTCCCTCACTGAGAGAAGTGAGGTTACAGGGAACCAGGCAGAGGGCCTTCTTGGTAGTGGTGTCCACCCTGTGGAATGCCCTCCCACCAGATGTCAAGGAAATAAATAACTATCTGACTTTTAGAAGATATCTGAAGGCAGCCCTGTTTAGGAAAGTTTTTAATGTTTGATGTTTTGTTGTGTTTTTAATATCCTGTTGGAAGCCACACAGAGTGGCTGGGGAGGCCTGGCAAGATGAGCGGGATATAAGTAAATAATAATAATAATAATAATAATAATAATAATAATAATAATAATAATAATAAAAAACAAGCAATTTAAAATAAGGCGGGTCCTAAAAACATACACATCAATTGTCAAAAACCAGGGTAAAGAGGAATGTCTTCAGCCTTCTCTGAAAGCTATATAATGAAGGTTCCAGACCCATATCTTTGCAGAGGCCATTCCACAGCCTAGGGGCTGCCACAATGAATGCCCTCTTCCAGGTTGCCATGCCCCAAACCTCTGAGGGTGGAGTAACTACCAAGAGGGCCTTCTCCTACCAATCTCAGTACCCAAGAGGGCGTGTTGTGAAGAAGGTGACATTTCACATATTCAGGGTCTGAGTCATTTGGGCTTTAAACACCAATGTGAGCACCTTCAATGAGGCCCAGAAACAAACCGGCAATGTGTGTTGCTGTTTTAAAACAGGGGTTATATGAGATCTAAATGGAACCTCAGCCAGTAAAATGGCTGCTGAAGTTTCTGTGTCATTTTCAAGGGTAGTGCCGCACAGGGGAGGAGGAAGGGGGGTGCAGTAAGGGGGGTCCACCCCGGGTGTCACTACTGAGGGGGGTGACAAAATGTTGGGTGGCACTCACCGTGGGGCCTGCAGTGTGCCCAAGCCACACGTTTCTCCTGGGAGTGACGTGGTAGCTTGGGCAGCCACAGGCTCCACGCTGCCCCAGATTGTCTGTCCACCACCTCCCCCTCACCTGTAGGGCGGCTGAGAGGGAGGAGGCAGGCAGACTCCTCAGAGGCCCAATAGAGCGTCCTACCCCCCCGCTTGCCCTGCCCCGCAGGCGGCTGGCCCCTCCTCTGGGCATGTGATGGCCTGGGACTCGGAGGCTGAATCTGAGGAATCCCAGCCTGCACAGGAGTCCCCGCCTCCAGAGCCAGCTGAGCCGGGGCTGGGGCTTGAGCCTGAAGGGTCCTCACCTGTGCTGGATCCTCAGGTGCAGGAATCAGCTGAGTCTGCTCTGGCTCCTGAGGTGATGGAGGACCCATTGCCTGCAGGTGCTCTACTCTCAGCCCCGTCAGGGGAAGCTGAGGTTGCCTCTGGGTCCAGTAACCCTCCAGCCTCTCCTGAGCTGCAGAGGCTCAGGGCAGAGAGGCGGAGGGAACTAAGTTCCTGCAGGAGGAGTGCTCGCCTCCAGGGCAGGAGAGGTGAGTCACCAGAGGATCGGGGCCGTCCTATGCCTCAGGGCAGATAAAAGCCAGCCAGCCCCAGTCCCAGGTTGCGGGAGCAACATTGTTGGTAGCCTGTTCCTGCCTGAACCCTGCCCTGCTTTCCCGCCTGAGCTCCTGACCCGCCCTGGCTCCCTGCTTGCAAGCCTGTTCCTGACTTCGCCCGACTCCCTGCCCTGCACCCAGCTTCAGCTACTACAGACTGCCTCCACGTTGCACCTTCGACCATGGAACAGACTTGGACCTCGCCTCTCGGGTAACCCATGGGACCAGCACAGGGCACACGCACCGCCCCAGGTGCCTGATTGGCTTAGAATCATAGAGTTGGAAGAGACCACAAGGGCCATCGAGTCCAACCCCCTGCCAAGCAGGAAACACCATCAGAGCACTCCTGACATATGGTTGTCAAGCCTCTGCTTAAAGACCTCCAAAGTAGGAGACTCCACCACACTCCTTGGCAGCAAATTCCACTGGCGAACAGCTCTTACTGTCAGGAAGTTCTTCCTAATGTTTAGGTGGAATCTTCTTTCTTGTAGTTTGGATCCATTGCTCCGTGTCCGCTTCTCTGGAGCAGCAGAAAACAACCTTTCTCCCTCCTCTATGTGACATCCTTTTATATATTTGAACATGGCTATCATATCACCCCTTAACCTCCTCTTCTCCAGGCTAAACATGCCCAGCTCCCTTAGCCGTTCCTCATAAGGCCTCGTTTCCAGGCCTTTGACCATTTTGGTTGCCCTCCTCTGGACATGTTCCAGTTTGTCAGTGTCCTTCTTGAACTGTGGTGCCCAGAACTGGACACAGTACTCCAGGTGAGGTCTGACCAGAGCAGAATACAGGCTTGCTCCACCGCTGGCCCCACATAGAACACATTGTAGTAATCAAGTCTGGAAATCACCAGAACATGGAGTACAGTGGCCAAGTCATGTCTGACCCCAAAGGGCTCATAGTTGGAGAACCAACTGGTAAAAAGGCACTGCTAGCCACTGGGCACCCCTGAGCTTCCAACGACAGGAACTACAAGGCCATTTTGCATTTCCAATCTATATCCTTGGGTTGTGGGATGAGCGCTGAGGATGAAGCCTTAGGCACACATATTACACAAATATGATGTAACAGCTTGAGGATTCCAGTGGCTCAGTTACTGTAGAGCATTGGCGGCAGCGCAGCTAATCAGGAAGTTTCACGATGTTGTCAGCCCAACCTTGTGATTGGTTGCCTATCCGCAGTTGGCGATGCAGCTGTAAAATACAATACGACTAAGCAAAGTGAAGTGATTAAAAAGTTTGGGGGATTAAATGAAAAGTAAAAACCTCAGCGCTTTGGCTTTGTGATTTGCTGCCTAAAAGGCGTGTTGGAAATGAATGCCTCTCTCACATTCTCTATGAAATTGACTGAAATGGAACATGATTCTAGTGAGTTCTGAAGTGATTAAAATGTTCTCTCTCATAGCGATTGATTAAATACAAAGTAAACCTCAGCTTTGTAATTTGCTGCATCTGTGTGCATCTCTGGCCCAGAAGAGATCAGCTAACAGCCCCTCACAGCCCACAGTGTGAGGCAGAGGCATTTGCATTAGAATCCGCATTCCATTTCATATTTCTCTCTAGGAGAGATTGCAATAATTGGAATGCCATTGCACATCCCGGTGCTCACTAGTTAATTAACATCCCCTGGGGCTTCCTTGCACCGCAAGCTCATTGCCACATAGCATCTCAGGGACTGCAGTATACTTCCTGTTGTGCATGCAGTGTGGTAGATACAGTGGTACCTCGGGTTAAGTACTTAATTTGTTCCGGAGGTCCGCAAATGTGGTCCATTCTAGCTATTCGGGGACATTGTGGGGAATTTAAAATGGCAGCCAGTTATTGATGCCACTCATTGGGGGCCCAACGATGTACAGTGGTACCTCAGGTTAAGAACTTAATTCGTTCTGGGGGTCTGTTCTTAACCTGAAACTGTTCTTAACCTGAGGTACCACTTTAGCTAATGGGGCCTCCTGCTGCCGCCATGCCACCGCTGCACAATTTCTGTTCTCATCCTGAAGCAAAGTTCTTAACCCAAGGTACTATTTCTGGGTTAGTGGAGTCTGTAACCTGAAGCGTATGTAACTTGAAGCGTATGTAACCCGAGGTACTACTGTACAATGCAACGATGCCCGTGAGTTCGAGGTGCTGAATCCATGTTTTGTGCTTTATAAAGGCAGCTTAATAATAATAATAGTAATAATAATAACAACAATAATTTATTATTTATACCCCGCCCATCTGGATGGGTCTCCCCAGCCACCCAGGGCGGCTTCCAACAAAGTATTAAAATACAGTGGTCTGTTAAACATTAAAAGCTTCCCTGAACAGGGCTGCCTTCAGATGTCTTCTAAAACTCTGGTAGTTATTTTTCTCTTTGACATCTGGTGGGAGGGCGTTCCTCAGGGCAGGTGCCACTACCGAGAAGGCCCTCTGCCTGGTTCCCTGTAACTTGGCTTCTCGCAGTGAGGGAACTGCCAGAAGGCCCTTGGCGCTGGACCTCAGTGTCCGGGCAGAATGATGGGATTGGAGACGCTCCTTCAGATATACTGGACCGAGGCCGTTTAGGGCTTTAAAGGTCAGCACCAACACTTTGAATTGTGCTCAGAAACGTGCTGGGAGCCAATGTAGGTCTTTCAAGACTGGTGTTATGTGATCTCGGCAGCCGCTCCCAGTCACCAGTCTAGCTGCCGCATTCTGGATTAGTTGTAGTTTCTGGGTCACCTTCAAAAGTAGCCCCACATAGAGCGCATTGCAGTAATCCAAGCGAGAGATAACTAGAAGGAGCTTATACCATTGGTCCACCTCATTCAATATTTTCTACACTGGCTATCAGTGGTTCCCGAGGGAGACATGAAGAATTGTATCTAGGCATTTCTGCTTGCAAATCAGATACTCTACCACTGAGCTGTGGCCTTTTCTAGTTTAGCAGAACAAAGGAGTATGATAGTTTGGTGCCTAGAGGAAGTTTCTAGGGAGGGCTGCCTACTGCATAACAATGACCACACAGAAGGACCATGGCTCCGTAGTAGAATCCATGCTCTAGATGAACAATTTTCATCCCAGTATGTTTCCGAGCACAATTCAAAGTGTTGGTGCTGACCTTTAAAGCCCTAAATGGCCTCGGTCCAGTATATCTGAAGGAGCATCTCCACCCCCATCAATGTGCCTGGACACTGAGGTCCAGCGCCGAGGGCCTTCTGGTGGTTCCCTCATTGCGAGAAGCCAAGTTACAGGGAACCAGGTAGAGGGCCTTCTTGGTAGTGGCACCCGCCATGTGGAACACCCTCCCATCAATGTCAAAGAAGAAAACAACTATATGACCTTTAGAAGACATCTGAAGGCAGCCCTGTTTAGGGATGTTTTTAATGACTGATGTTTTAATGTATTTTTAATCTTTGTTGGAAGCCGCCCAGAGTGGCTGGGGAAACCCAGCCAGATGGGCGGGGTACAAATAATAAATTATTATTATTATTATTATTATTATTATTATTATTATTATTATTATTACTTTTGATGATGGCTCCTGGGATCAAGGAGCAAATTTTCATCTGCATTTGGATGCAATTGGACACTGTTTTGAATCAAGATGGCAGACAGAACCTTTCAAATCTGTGTTAATTTCAACCAAATTTTGAGTAATTGTTCCTGAGATCAAGGAGCAGGCTTTTTTGTCTATGTTTGGATGCCATTTTGAATCAAGATGATGGGGTTTTGGCCTTTCAGAATTGTTGGAGGCCACTCAGAGTGACTGGGGCAACCCAGCCAGATGGGTGGGGTATAAATAAATAAATAAATAAATAAATAAATAAATAAATAAATAAATGCACATGACTATTGTTGGAGTAAAGGTTATATAAAAGGATGTCACATAGAGGAGGGAGAAAGGTTGTTTTCTGCTGCTCCAGAGAAGCGGACACGGAGCAATGGATCCAAACTACAAGAAAGAAGATTCCACCTAAACATTAGGAAGAACTTCCTGACAGTAAGAGCTGTTCGACAGTGGAATTTGCTGCCAAGGAGTGTGGTGGAGTCTCCTCCTTTGGAGGTCTTCAAGCAGAGGCTTGACAACCATATGTCAGGAGTGCTCTGATGGTGTTTCCTGCTTGGCAGGGGGTTGGACTCGATGGCCCTTGTGGTCTCTTCCAACTCTATGATTCTATGATTCTATACTGTGCTTCTTGAGACGCCTTTACCAGAGCTGAACGCTATTCTCCAAGAACAAAAGTTCTCACTAACGTCTCTGGCAGGAAGGCCAAATGACCTCCCATGGCTAACTCATAATAAGATCCCATTAATGGAGCCCAGCATGGTGTTGGCATCCTTTGCAATGAGACCAATAATGCTGACTCATATTCAGCTCATCATCTGCTGTCTTGTTACCTCCAGACAGATGGCTGCAAATTGTGCCCAGTTCTTGCATGCATTTTTTCCTTTAGGTTTACCATCTTTCCAACTTCCTGGTTTTTTTTCCTCTCCCCCCTCCCCCTCCCCCTTTAACAGAGCGCATTAATTAGGCTGAATGGTTCTGCTATCTGCAGGGCTGTGATTAATTCTACCTTGTGGTTCACCTGGGGATGGAGCGGAAGGGAGGTTTTTAACAAAGCTCCTTGGTTTCCAGTGAAAGGCAAAATTCCACCACCACAAAAAAGCCTGACTTCGACAGATTTTCACCCCACTATGATTTCCCTTTGGGTGGTTGCTTTCCTTTCCTTCAGATTACAAGACAGATCTGACAATATTTATCCCAGCACCATTTGTTTACAAAGATGGGTGCCTGGAGCTTATGATTTGCAGTCTCCTGACAGGTGCAAGAATGTGTGTGTGTGTGTGTGTGTGTGTGTGTGTGTGTGTCAACTTTTCTTTCTGGACCTCTGCAATTATTATTTTTATCTGAAGGCTCTTTTGCGGGAGAAATAAAACAGCTCACATCAAGCAACACATCTTTTAACTTTAGTCAGGTTATACCTAGGCAGTTGGAGAACACTGGTGTCTGTCGGGGGTTTCGATGGAGTTTATCCTGCATGGTGTATATTTTGTGGTGTTTTTCATGACATTTGTTTTGGACTCAAACTCTGAGGAGTCTATTTTTTTATTGATTTATTGAATTTCTTAGGTCTTTTGCTATTGTAACTCACTTTGGGAGATGGATGGATGTGTGAAGTGATGTGTATACAGTGATACCTTCGTTTAAGAACAGCTTAGTTTAAGAACAACTTGGATTAAGAATGCTGCAAACCTGGAAGTAGGTGTTTTGGTTTGTGAACTTTGCCTTGGAAGCAGAACATGTTCCGCTTTCTGTGGAGTGTGTTCCATTTGTAAATTGAGTCCCCCGCTGCTATGGGAAAGCACGCCTTGGTTTAAGAAGGCTTTGGTTTAAGAATGGACTTCCAGAACAGATTAAGTTCATAAACCAAGGTAGGTAAGGTAAAGGGACCCCTGACCAGTCCAGTCGTGACTGACTCTGGGGTTGCGGCGCTCATCTCGCTTTATTGGCTGAGGGTGCCGGCGTACAGCTTCCGGGTCATGTGGCCAGCATGACTAAGCCGCTTCTGGCAAACCAGATCAGTGCACGGAAATGCCGTTTACCTTCCCGCCGGAGTGGTACCTATTTATCTACTTGCACTTTGACGTGCTTTCAAACTGCTAGGTTGGCAGGAGCAGGGACCGAGCAACGGGAGCTCACCCCATCGCGGGGATTCGAACCGCGACCTTCTGATCGGCAAGTCCTAGGCTCTGTGGTTTAACCCACAGCGCCACCCGCGTCCCCCATAAACCAAGGTACCACTGTATATTATAACCCAAGGTAAGGTTAGGTAAGAGACTGCTCTGTCGTCCCCCCCACCACCCCCTGGCTGTCACCTCAAAGGAGATGTTGTGAAATATTCCATATGATCTAGTGGTACACCTTACATGACCTAGAAACTGAGCCTTGAGTGAAGGGCTAAAGTTCAGTGTTTAGAGCATCTGCCTTATAGGCAAAGATTTCTCCAGGACTTTAAACAGTAACATGAGCACCTTTAAAAACTCTTATTGGCATATATATATTGCTAACATAATAAAGTATATTAACGGATGCCAAATAAAGCAAACAAAATTAAAAGTAGAAAGGGAGATCTAGAACTAAAAATACAGGGACAAATTTTCATACTGAACATAATAAATTAACATCACAGGATTCCAAGTAAACACAGGCACAAGGTTTACATCATCTTCTACTTTATTACTCCCGTACATTATAAAAAAGACATAATGTCTTTATCGAGAAATGATGAGCACATTTAATTGGGCCCTGAAATTAAATTGGCGCCCAATTCAGCTGTTTTAGAAAAAGGGGTTATAATAGTTCTAAAGGCAACCACAGCTGCATTTTGGACCGGTTGAAGTTTCCAATGTCAGGTAATGAGGCACATTTTCTAGTTCATGAGATTTGAAGCTCTGTGCTCCACCGTGGCACTTCCAAAACACTGTGCGTTGCACTGTGCAATCTAAATTCATGCTCAGAAACACCATTTCAAGTTCTGAAATAGGTTGGGACCACACAACTGTAGCAGTGAGCATTTGCGTGGACAGGCGGAGTCCCTAGATCCCGAGCGGTCCCCCCACCCATCATGTGTAATAATGACTCAAGACAATGTGCTATGGGATTAAATTGGCCACAACTTTATTAAATTTCAAATGTGGGTAGACCTTGGCTCAGGCATTGGGCGTTCTCCCTCCCCAGTCCCCAGCCGGGGACCTAGGGAGCTTCAGGGTTATCCAGTGTGTGTGTGGGGGGGGGGATAGGCCGGCTCTGGAGAACATATGTTCAAGCAGAGATAGCCACCCCCGTTACGCCACCGCCGCAGGGGAGAGCAATGACGACCTTTCGGCGTACGGTCAAAGCCTCCCTTCAGAAACCCATTTAACGGGGAACCCTGGTATCGCCGCTGCAAAGAGGAAGATGGACTAAAGGATTCCGCCCAAGGCCTGATACCGCCAAAGTTGTGACGTTTTGCTACGGGAAAGGCGAAACCTGACAATGCCGGGAAATTCCTTTCCGGCCCTTTAACTGCGACCTTATCGTAGCAGCGCCCGCATACCTGTGAAGAAAAGTTAACCTGCAAAACCTATGAAGAAAAGTTAACCTGCAAAGGAAGACATTAACTGAGGGTGGGTAGGGTGGGAGAAGCTCTGGAGCCAAGTGAGGATTCCCAGGTATTGTGTGGGCAGGTAATCCCTCCCCCTACCTGGCCTGGTCTCCTTGGCAACGCTTCCCCCAAGTGGGATTGGACAACTGACTGAGGTAGGCGGGGACCTCCAGGTATCCCACCTGAGGGAAGGCAAAGCCAAGCCTATGCTGATGGGGCCGCTCCAGATCCAGGGCTGCGCGCGTCCACGCAAAGGGCGCCCCCCGTTTTAAGCGGGGAGTGGTCATTCCGTATTAGTTAACAGATATAACAGATACAAAAAATGCTATGGGGAAAATAAACATTATGGGGGTGGGGGAAGCTCCCAAGGCAATCTGCCATTGATTTCTGAGGCCCTCCTTTGTGTGCCTCCTCCTCGAGAGGTCCGGAGGGTGGCAACACGAGAACGGGGCCTTCTCTGCAGTGGCTCCCTGCCTGTGGAATGCTCTCCCCAGGGAAGTTCGCCTGGTGCCTTCATTACACACCTTTAGGCACCAGTCAAAAACATTCCTTTTTAACCAGGCCTTTGGTAGATCTTATTGACATCCAACACCCTTTTAGAATATGGCTTCTGGGGGGGGGGTATTGGGTTACTGCTTTTGGTTTGATTTTATATGTTATGGTCTTGTTGTGAACCGCCCTGAGACCTCTGGCTGTAGGGTGGTGTATAAGATGAATAAATAAATAAAATAAATCATTTTTGCATTCTGCTATACAGTGCCATCTGCTGCCACATTTTTACAACACATTTTTAACGTTATAAATTGACCTGTGTAGCTGAGTCCTTCCGGTTTCTCCTTTTCCCAGTGTGAAGTTCAGTTCTCTCCATGCTGTGGATTTTGGGGGTCTGTAGAGATGAATAAAGACAGACGAGATGTTTTCTTTCAGGGAGCTTGCGTGTGTGCCAGATGAAAAGTGAGAGAGAGAGAGAGATTCCTCCTCCAGCCTCACAGCATCTCCTTTTATTCAAAGTTACAACAAGCATGGCCACGAATGTGCTAGTGGCTGATTGGCTCAATACAAGACAAAGAAACTGAAATCCTATTGGCTCATTTGTATGTAAGGCGGGCTTACATAGCTCCATAGATCTTTGGCACATGAAAGACAGAATGTTAGAGCTGTATTTAGACAGGCATATAAGCTCTTAATCCACCTATGACTAAGATTGATAATGTTATGACTAAGGTGTTTACTAATGTTTAGATTGTTATATAAACTCACACAATTAATTATACATTGAGGATTAACACATCATTGTGATTTACACATCATTGTGAACTAAAGGTGAACTAAAAGAGACAAGTGTGGTATGTAAGGAATGATATACAAAAGGATCTGTGCCAGGCACAGACCTTTAGCCTTGTGCGTGAAAGAGAGGGAGAGAAGCGTGATTGATTATAAACAGGTCTTATAGTCTGTTTTAGAAGCAAAGGGAAGATAGAAATAATTCCCAGAATGCAGGAGGAAAAGAACCAATGTTTTACTATGCTAGGCACATAGAAATAACATGTCTACATCTCCTCCTTTTTTTTCTTCTTAGCGAGGTAAGGCAACTCGGTGAATAAAGCAACAATACTTCCGGATCAGTGGTTTGCCATCAAATGCCGGAAATAATACTGCTAGGCTTGATGGGGCAAAAGTACTTCAAGATTAGTGGTGTGCCAACAAATCTCAAAATAATCCTACCCACATCTCCCCTTTTATTTTTGTTTTTTACTTACTGGTGGCGTTGCCATTTCGCATAATAGGCTGCAAGGAGCGCGCTAGGTGGTGGTGGAGGAGAGAGAAGGCGAGAAAAGAGATTTGTAAGGCTAGGAATGCATTGGAGAAAGCAACAAAACAAAATTAATATACATACAATAATAATGGTATAATAAAAGACATCGCGTAGCCATTTGAGATTAGGTAGCCACGCCGTCGACCACAAGGAAAAGGAATCCCAGAGTCCGGAAAATCCGATATCCTCTTTGATGTGGTGAGTGAGATTTTGCAAATGAGAAATTTGCCTTTGAACGGCCTTAGAATTGTCAGTGATGTTAAAACAGCACATTTCCTTGAATTGTTCGCAACCATAATGATGTACCATGAGTAGGTAGTCCAAGGTAGATTTCGACCTTAATAAACCGTTGCGAAGTTCAGCTTGCTCTGTGTTGAGAAGATGAAGCGCCTTAGACGTAATATTCAGGGATTTTGCTGCAGAGCAAGCTAAAGAATTAATATTTGCGCTATTACGCACAGCCAAACCTGGAACACCTAAGAGAGAGACAGCTAAAGAGATGTATTCAGACCTGCTAGGGAGAGAGACAAGATCATCGCAGTCATCAGACAATTCAACACTACGCTGATGTCTAGAGTAAGAGAAATGATGTTTTTCAGGCAATATGATAGACAGACGGCTTAAACAACAAGGTGTGCCGTGACTAATGTTTGCCGGAATGTAATTGAAAGTGTAACCTGGGCAGGACCAAAACCAGCCTGCTGGCAGTTCTGTGTACTTATATATATAAGAAATGTTTACATAATCAGAGCAATTGAAGTTATTTTTGCCCATTTTCACGCAGTTCTGTTTCGTACAGTTGACCATACGTGCACAAACAGCGTTATAAGAGGCTACATATGGTGTTGTCAAATCAATAGCTAAAGGTGGGCGTTCACGCATTTGCGTTCCCCAATTGTGATAGCCTTTATATCCAAGGGTACGAAGTGAATCATTTTGAGGTAGGAATGAGAAAAACCAAGTATCATTCTGTATGTCATGAGGATCATGGCAAACTGGAATGAGACAAGAGCCAAGGATATCACCAATGGCTACTTGCTGAGTAAGGCAAAATGATGAGACATTGAGCGTCCTTGCAAACGATTCCCATACATTTAACGATGTGGAATCACCAGTAGGAAGAGCTGAAGTAGAGAGAGGCAAAATTAAAATACTGAAAATGAGAATTATCATGGAATTCATATTAAGACAAGCAATGAGGGATAGAAGCTGGTTAGTAGGGCTTGCTTCCAGTTGCTGTTCTCTCCTATACTGTTCAGCTTGTAGAGAGAGCGATTTTATTTGGCCCCACGTCACTGGGGGATTGCGATGTCCCCGCTTACGAGTCCTGGGGGGGCTGGACGTCACATCGCGGGTGATCTGGAGTTGGTGGTTGAATTGAGGCAATGGATCCGGAAGAACCTGTCGCCACGCCATGGTGCAGCCGAATACAACGTGCAGGAACCCACCGAGCACCCTGTGGAGTAGAAACTGCAGCGTAACCCTTACCTCATGTAATCAATTTCACTGGTTCACTCCACTCATTGGAGGGTAGAATTTTATAGCGCACCAGTGGAGCTGGAAGAATTTCCTTTTGCTGGAAATGCTTTTGAAGACGTGTGTAAGATTGGTGATCCTGTATGGAGATATTCAAATGATTAAGAGTGAAAAGCACACTTGACAACCAACTTTCCTTTTCTGAAAGTGAGTTTGGAATGCCTGCTTTCTTTTCCTGCCTGTTCAGTGCAGTTTTCAGGGTACGATGAGAGCGTTCAACTATAGCTTGACCTTGTGAATTATAAGGGATGCCAAACAGATGATGAATATCCCAAGTTTCACAAAACTTAGCAAAGCCTTTTGCACAATACGCTGGGGCATTGTCAGTTTTTATAGAATGAGGCTTGCCCATAACTGACATTGCACGAACAAGATGATTGCAAACATGTTTTACTTGCTCTCCTCTTTGAGGCGTAACCCAAAGGTAGCCAGAGTATGTGTCGACAGAGACATGCAGAAACTTCCAGGGTGAAAAAGGGGCAAAATGAGTTACATCCATTTGCCACAACTGATTTGCTTCCAGTCCACGGGGATTAACCCCAGGGCTGGGATGGCCAATCTGATTGGAGCATTGAGGACACTGCTGAATAATTGCACGCGCCTCTTCCAATGAAATTTGAAATTGGCGGCTAAGGGCTTTTGCATTTTGATGATGAAAAGCATGACTTTCTATAGGAGAGACAGGCAAAATCTTTAGCAAAGAATCTGCTTTTGCATTTCCATCTGAAATGAAACCTGGAAAAGGTTGGTGAGAGCGAATGTGCACTACAAAGAGTGGGTGAGAACGATTAGAAAGAAGCAGTTGCAAAGACAGGAAGAGACTCAACAAGTTATCATCTAATAAAGGACTTACATAACTGCCTTGCATTCTACATATGACGTTTGAAACATATAAGCTGTCAACAATCAAGTTAATTGGTTGTGAGGAAAAATAATGCAGAGCTTTTATAGCAGCTGCAAGTTCAGAACGCTGAGCAGACTTTTGTGGGAGAGTGTACAGGCTATGCCACTCCTCATTCTGTTGCCAAGCAACAACTCCTCTAGAAGGAGCCCCGTCAGTGAAAACAGTCAGGGCATTCAAAGGAACAGGGGAAATGATAGAAGAGAAAGACATAGGGAATTGCTTGCTCATTTGCAGGCGCGTATCGGGTGGAATATGACAATCCACCTGACCCACAAAATCAGCGAACGCACACTGTAAATCCATGCTAGTGGAAAGAGCTGTTTCCCATTGTTCTAAAGGCATAGGGACAATAATTTGATTACAATCAACACCAAAAAGATGCTTACAACGTCGTCGTCCCTTGCTAATGAGCTGAGCAAGGAGATCCACTAAAGGGTTTACTGTGTTTCTTGGTGCATGATGTAAATAAAGCCATTCTAGTATATGAACTTTTGATGGACCTTTCTGAATAATTGCAGCAAAAGGTTGTACAGAATCCGTCATTATGACCAAATCAGGCATAACATTAGGAATCGCTCGATCCACCCAATGAATACGCATGAGTGCTTTCAACTGTGCAACAGTTTTGAGTTGATCAGAGTTCAAGGTGATTTGCTCACCTGGAGATTGATGGCCTTTTAAGGCTGAAAACAGTGGCCTTAGCACTTCAAGTGGGATTTTAAAATAAGGCCTTATCCAGTTAATATTTCCCAGCAATTGTTGCAGTTGTACATATTTCATTGTTTTTGAAATATGAAGTTCAGGGATTATTGGAATAGAATAACTAGCTATCATTTTATGTCCTAGATATTGAAAGGGGGAAGATTCCTGAACCTTCTCTGGAGCTATTTTTAAACCATACAAAGACAAACTGGTTATTAAATCATGTTTCCAATTAGGGGGAAGGACTGGAGAATAAAAAAGGATATCGTCCGTATAATGATGAATCTTAAGATGTGGGTACTTAAGACGAAAGGATTGAAGTGCCTTATCCACAAAATATTGGCACATAGTGGGGGAATTTATCATTCCTTGTGGCAGAACCTTCCAGTGATATCTCTTAGATGGTCTACAATTATTTAATTCTGGAATTGTAAAAGCAAAAAATTTGCGATCCTTTTCATGCAGGGGAATAGAGAAGAAGCAATCCTGCAGATCTATTATAGCCAATTGATATGAATGTGGAATCATATTTGGATTAGGCATACCACATTGCAAAGGCCCCATGGGTTCAATGATGCTATTTATGGACCTCAGATCGTGCAAAATTCTATATTTCCCATTTTTCTTCTTAATTACGAAGACTGGGCTATTGAAAGGGCTGACAGAAGGTTCTATATGGTCAGCTAATAATTGCTGATCGACCAATTGTCTCAAAGCAATCAATTTCTCTGTAGTAAGAGGCCATTGCGGAATCCATATAGGATCAGTGGACTTCCAAGTAAGTGGAAGCACAAACTTACTCATTTATTTGAATCGTTGCTTGTAATTGTTGCAACAAATCTCTTCCCCACAAATTAAGATGAATTTTGAGCACACAGGGCTGAATATATGCAATAACTTCAGAGCTATCAGGCAAAGAGACAGGCAGCCACTGTGCGCTTTTGCAAGAAGCCTGATTACCTCCCACGCCCCACACTTCAGGAGAAGTTTCAAGCGGCCAATTTTGTTCCCAAAAATTAATGGAAATAATCGAAACATCCGCACCAGTGTCTATCAGACCCTCTAATATTTTTCCATTGATTTTATACTTACGAAGGAGTTTCTCTCTTCCAATACGTTGGGTCACAGCTAGAAGCTGAGGGGAAAAAGATAAAGAGAGCTTGTGCAGATTAGTGTCAATTGCATAAACAACATCAGGTGGTGAAGGCAGCATCACCAAATGAGCAAAGGATTCACCCTTTGTTAACTGCATGGGCATATGGCTCCAAAATTGAACCATGATTGTGCCCACATAGTCAGGAGGCAAGGCACCTGGGATGACATGAATGCCTTGTTTTGCAGCAGAAAATTTAGGTAAAATTAAACCTGTGATATTAGGAGGAAGTGGACCTGCCATTTGGCTGGCCATGATTATGATTTCACCAGGCAATGCAGTGTTTTTGGTTTCTTGATTAATCAAATCAATGGCAAATTCAGAAGGCATATTTTTAGTAACTTTTGCAGCAGCAGAAACCAAAGGCTGACATCTCTCTATTCTTTGGGGCCCGAGAGACTGGGCCCACTGAAGTTTCCCTGAGACCTGCATTGATTTGCCCAATGATAGCCTTTTCCACACTTTGGACATTTTTTGGAAGGTCTGGTTGTGGTATTTGCATTATTATTCTTCTGTGCAGTCCCACCTTGGGCCTTGCACTGTTTTGCAAAATGACCAGGCCGGTGACAATTATAACAGTTTCCTGTTTGTATCACGGAAGCGTGAAGTGCATTGGCAAACAAAGACATTGTATGAGATTGACTCCCTACTTCCGAACACGCTTTTATCAAATCTGCAAGGGAATATGTTGAACGGCTTATGATTGATTGCAGCAATTTTTTGCAGTCTGTGTTAGAGTTCTCATAAGCCAATTTTTTTAGCAACTCACTTTGAGCCGTTTCATTATCAATCTGTCTACAGATCGATTCCTTCAATCTGTCCACAAATTGATGGTATGGCTCTGTATTCTGCTGTTTAACATTTACAAAAGAACTCAGTGGCTGTCCTGAGACAGGAATTTTACGAAATGCACGCTGCACGCAAGTTGCAGTGCGCTGAAGGTGTGAAGGTGACAACACGGCTTGGGCAGCCAGGGTCTCAAATGGAGGAGCGCCGAAAAGCTGGCTTGCTGTATGCGTTTGATCAGCCAGAGCGATGGCGGCATGTTTAAATTCATTTTCAAAAACTAAAAATTGCGCTGGAGATAACATCATCCTCATCAAATCTTTCCAGTCAATCGGAATCATTGTAAAAGAGGTAGAAATGCCCTCTATAATTCCCATTACATAAGAAGATTTAAGACCTGAATCACTAATGGCTTTCCTGAGATCTTTCATGACAGCATAAGGCAATTTTTCATGATAAACTTGTAATTGCTGACCTCCAGGAGCATTTTGATAAGTGAGAGGAAAAATTAATGGCATTTCACCAGCCCATGCAGCTGTTTCTTCCATTGAAAAAAGCCCATCCTGCTTAGCCTGTAAAAGCCCAGCACGGACGGCTCCATATTGTTTTGGCAAAGCAGCATGGTCTAGAGACAAAGAGGAAGGGACAAAGGCATGCTGATTTGCTTGTTCAGGCAGAGAAGGGGGGTGAGGGGGGATTGGGGGGGAATTTGTAAACTGAGAAGGAGCAGCAGCAGAAAAAGCAGCAGGCTGAGCCACAACTTTTACAGCAGGGAGAGGGGGAGGGGTCTCAGAAAGCTGAGACGACGCAGGAGCAAGGGAAGGAGAAAAGGGAGGGGGATTTCTGCTAGGTGATGAAGGAGACAAAGGGGGCAAAATCAGGGGGTATGGCGGGGGGGAAGTGATTTCTTCAGTTACCAGCAATGAAGAAATTGAAAGAGAAGATTGTTCTAATTTTGCTATGGCGGTAGCACACTTTTGCCACGTGAGTAGGCAGCTGATTTGGGCACGTGGCTCAGAGAATAAAATTTTGCCGATTTTCTCCCATGTGCTAATTTGCAATGTGCCTTCTGCTTTATAAAAAGGACATTGATGATTTATCTCCTGCAGCAGCTGTTCAATCTCTTTTAGAGAAATTTGGACTTTGTCTATTGTCTGTCTTACTAACGAAAGAAGCTCTTTCGCATGAGCCTTTTGCACCTTACTTAAATCCCCTCCCATACTAACGAATTAAGCGCTTTAGACTTTTTCCCAGTCGGATTAGTATGAGGAATGCTTTTGGCTCTAAAGGGATCTCTATTGGGATCTGATTACTTACCCTTCTTCAGGATCACGTCGGGGTCACCAGATGTGGATTTTGGGGGTCTGTAGAGATGAATAAAGACAGACGAGATGTTTTCTTTCAGGGAGCTTGCGTGTGTGCCAGATGAAAAGTGAGAGAGAGAGAGAGATTCCTCCTCCAGCCTCACAGCATCTCCTTTTATTCAAAGTTACAACAAGCATGGCCACGAATGTGCTAGTGGCTGATTGGCTCAATACAAGACAAAGAAACTGAAATCCTATTGGCTCATTTGTATGTAAGGCGGGCTTACATAGCTCCATAGATCTTTGGCACATGAAAGACAGAATGTTAGAGCTGTATTTAGACAGGCATATAAGCTCTTAATCCACCTATGACTAAGATTGATAATGTTATGACTAAGGTGTTTACTAATGTTTAGATTGTTATATAAACTCACACAATTAATTATACATTGAGGATTAACACATCATTGTGATTTACACATCATTGTGAACTAAAGGTGAACTAAAAGAGACAAGTGTGGTATGTAAGGAATGATATACAAAAGGATCTGTGCCAGGCACAGACCTTTAGCCTTGTGCGTGAAAGAGAGGGAGAGAAGCGTGATTGATTATAAACAGGTCTTATAGTCTGTTTTAGAAGCAAAGGGAAGATAGAAATAATTCCCAGAATGCAGGAGGAAAAGAACCAATGTTTTACTATGCTAGGCACATAGAAATAACATGTCTACACCATGCCCACATCCATTTGCGATTATTAGTCTTATAATTTAGTCCCCATTAAAAATAAAATAAATCTTTTTTGTGAGGGGGCATGGATTACTTTGCTGGAAAACTGAATTGTAAAATCGAGAGGGTTGGCTGTGTTTCCGTTTGCATGTTGCTTGGGGAAGTGCAAATTATGTTGGTTCTCCTTGAATGCCAACTGAACCAAATCTCTGTGTTTGAAGCAAGGCACACTCATCTGCTGGGCCAGCTGGCACAAAACTACTGAAAATTGCAGTGAACAGGAAGCCATTTCCAACACACATGAAAAGGAACAGAAAACAAGGTTTTCTCCATTTCTGGCTCAAGCCTGCACAAGACCAGTGTTCTGGGGAGAAGCTGAGACATGGAAAATGCCAAGCACATGTGGCTTTCAGTAAGTTAGTGACTGTGGCGTAGAGTAGAAATTTTATAGCACCCTAGGAGGATTATTTTTCATTTTGGTAACTAGCCTTCATTGGGTTAGATTGCCCCTCTTGGCTGTCATTCTGAGGATATGATAGCTAATTAGGAAGGAAATAGACAATGTCTCCTCTGCTGCTTCTTTTTCTACTTCATATTTTGAAAAGTTGTTTGTCAGTTTGCTATACATTAAAATAGCTATACATTAAAATAGCTCCCAGGGCGGTTCACAGAATAAAATCAAGATATAAAACCACAAATGCATAGTAAAAATAAAAACAAAAACCCAATAGCCGACACCCCTGAAAACACATTTTAAAAGGGCATAGAATGTATAGATCAACCAAAGGCCTGGTTAAAAAGGAATGTTTTTGCCTGGCACCTAAAGGTATATAATGAAGGCACCAGGTGAACTTCCCTGGGGAGAGCATTCCACAGACTGGGAGCCACTGCAGAGAAGACCCCGTTCTCGTGTTGCCACACTCTGGACCTCTTGAGGCGGAGGCACACGAAGAAGGGCCTCAGAAGGTGATCTCAGGGTCCAGGTAGGTTCATATGGAAAGAGGCGGTCCTTGAGGTATTGTGGGTCTGAGCCATTTAAGTCAAAACCAGCACCTTGAATTGTATACCTGTATACCTGAAGGAGCGTCTCCACCCCCATCGTTCAGCCCAGACACTGAGATCCAGCTCCGAGGGCCTTCTGGTGGTTCCCTCATTGCGAGAACTGAGGTTAACAGGGAACCAGACAGACGGCCTTCTCGGTAGTGGTGCCCGCCCTGTGGAATGCCCTCCCTTCAGATGCGAAGGAAATAAGCAGCTATCTTCTCTTTAAAAGACATTGGAGGTCTTTAAGCAGAGGCTTGACAACCATATGTCAGGAGTGCTCTGATGGTGTTTCCTGCTTGGCAGGGGGTTGGACTCGATGGCCCTTGTGGTCTATTCCAACTCTATGATTCTATGATTCTATGAAGGCAGCCCTGTTTAGGGAAGTTTTTAATATTTAATGCTGTATTGTTTTTAACACTTGATTGGAAGCCGCCCAGAGTGGCTGGGGAAACTCAGCCAGATGGGTGGGGTATAAATAAATTATTATTATTATTATTATTATTATTATTATTATTATTATTATTATTATTATTATTATTTGAATTGGGCCCAGAAACGTCAGTGACATCGGACCAGGATCGGTGTAATATGCTCAAACGGTCTTGCTCCAGTGAGCAACCTGGCCTTTGAATTCTGCACTAGCTGAAGTTTCTGAACTGTCTTCAGAGGCAGCTCTTTGTATAGCGCATTGAACTAATCCAACGGTAGTTTGGCTATCCCTGTCCAGATAGGGGCATAGCTGGGCCACCAGCCGAAGCTGATGGAAGGCACTCCGGGCCACTGAGAATAAAGGCTATTGCCCTGTTCAGAGGTACCAACTTATGAGGGAGATGGGGGCGGGGTTATAATTATAATTATTCCCATCAGAACACTGTGCTTGGCTATCTGTGTTTAAACATCTCTGCCCACCCTGTTCAATGCCCTCTTAATTTTTGGTACTGTGTCTGGTGGGGCCTTGGAGTGGGCAGAAAACTTTGCTGGGAGGGCTGAGGGTTACCCATCTCGGTTTTATGGCACCAGCACGAAGCCAACTGTATATCTCCCCACTCCCTCTGGTTTGCATAATGTCTAGTCTGATGAAGAGTCTTGGAAGTGTGAAAGCTTTCTGACATCTCTGTGACATTTTGGTTCATCCTCACAGAGGATTCACTGTATCTTGAGGATCTTGCATTCATCGTTGAGCCCTGGCCAATGAATACAGATACACAGTTCTGAATATGAACTCTTATTTTCACATGTTCATTGGAAGTACTTGCTCAGCTACAAGTGCATTGATTGTATGGTTCTCCAGCAGGCAATTAGCAGTACTTTAATTACAAAGATGCAGCGTATTTGAAGTTGGCAATCTTATTTTTTGCACTTTGTTCTCTCCTCTAGTAGTCTACCCACCCCCAGTTAATGAGTTTCTCGAAACCTTCCCTTAATAAGTTCCTGTTTAGTTTGCCCTCAGAGATCCGACACTAATTTTGACTTTTCAAAATGCAAAAATTGTCATGTCTGTTCCTTGCAAGCTAACTGACCTGCTGATTACAGATGAAAAGAAATGTGGACCCAGTGCATTCATCACCTTAATTAATTTAATTGCTTCATTAAGATGGCCTGCGCCAGCATACTGGATGGAAAGACACACCACTTGCGGCAGAACGTCTTGCCGAAATCATAACACAGCCATTGTATATTAATTTATGAACTTCCAAATTAAAAGGAATGATTAGACAAATACAAATATTAGTATGCGGAGAGCTTCAGGGCTCTCTGAATTCTGAGAGAATTTGGGGACTCTAATAATTGGATCATTATAAAGTGGCTGCAATTCAGTGCATAAACACAGCTTATGGGCTGACCAGAATAGGAAACTCCATCGATCCCATCCCTTATCCTTGGAAATGGGCTCTGATGCTGTTGAAGCTGCAAGTGAGGACAAACTCCACTTGTGCAGTGGTACCTCGGGTTACATGCGCTTCAGGTTACATACGCTTCAGGTTACAGACTCCGCTAACCCAGAAATAGTACCTTGGGTTAAGAAGTTTGCTTCAGGATGAGAACAGAAATCGTGTGGTGGCGGCGCAGCGGCAGCGGGAGGCCCCATTAGCTAAAGTGGTGCTTCAGGTTAAGAACAGTTTCAGGTTAAGAACAGACCTCCAGATCGAATTAAGTTCTTAACCCGAGGTACCACTGTACATCGTTGGGCTCCGAATGAGTGGCATCAATAACTGGCTGCCATTTTAAATTCCCCACAATGTCCCAGAATACCTGGAATGGACCACATTTGCACCATACATTTCATTATCATCACCATTTTATTTGGATGCCACCTTTCCGTATTTTAAATCACGCTCAAGGAGGCTTACAACAAGAAAGGATTTGCATGATTACAAAAGTAGCAATAAACAATAATTACATATAAAAGTTTAAAACAAAACAAAACCATAAGCTCTGAAAATGAAGAGACAGAAAATTAATATCAGTAACAGCAGCAAAATAACCCATCAAAATTTCACAGCCCAAGAGTCTCTTCAGCAGTCTCAGCTTTCGTAGCTGGAGTCAGTCATCCATTCAAAGCATGGCGATACTACTTCAAGCAGTCATGTTGTTGTTGTTTAGACGTTTAGGTGTGTCCGACTCTTCGTGACCCCATGGACCAGAGCACGCCAGGCACTCCTGTCTTCCACTGCCTCCCGCAGTTTGATCAGACTCATGTTTGTAGCTTCGAGAACACTGTCCAACCATCTCGTCCTCTGTCGCCCCCTTCTCCTTGTGCCCTCCATCTTTCCCAACATCAGGGTCTTTTCCAAGGAATCTTCTCTTCTCATGAGGTGGCCAAAGTATTGGAGCCTCAGCAGTCATGGCTTCCCTCAAAGAATTATGGGAACTGTAGCATGTTAAGTGTGCTAAGAGTTATTAGGAGACCCCACTTTCTTCCCATAGAGCTACAATTTCTAGAGTCCTCCGGGAAGAGGGATTGCTTGCTTTGTCAAAATAAAAGAAAAAGAAAAAATAATAATAAAGAAAAAGAAAGAAAAAAGAGGGATTTCCACTCTGGGAATTGTAGCTCTGTGAGGGTGATACAGGCCTTTTAATATCCATGTCTTGTTCTGGGTTTTTTCCTCCCCCCCATGAATTTCCAAGGTTGCAGAATGAACACAATATTGTGCTAGCAGATGTCCTTGTTTGGTCTTCTGCTAGTGGACATAGTTAGCTGAATCCTTCCCCATCTTTCTTCCTCATGGTATATATAGGCTTGCCATATTGCAGGAAAATTCCTGGCATGTCCTGGTTGTCAGGTGTAAAAATGTCGTGGGGGGGGGGACTTTGCTGAATCTGCAAAATGTCAGGGAAAACCCAGGTGTATGGCAAGGCTATGAGAAGAGTAGTGGAAGCAGCTCAGAACGCTTAAAACCACTATTTTAGGGTTAGCCCCCGAAAAAATAGCTCAACAATTTGGGTTTGTTCCCAAAAACAGCTCGACAACTTTGTGGGTGTCAGGAATTTTGCTTTTTGAAATCTGGCACCACTAGATGTATGTGAATTTCTTAACGTTGTTATTTTGTTTTTGTTTTTTTTTACTGTTTGTCGATTTGCTTTGTTTATAGTTGGCATTTTTAATTACTGCTTTTTTTAAAAAAAGAACTTGTGCTTTTTATCTTCGCATACTGATTCACGAAAAGCTCTCCAATTTGCACACCTCTAAATTCAACCTACCAATCAGCCCTCAGTCTCCAGCATTGCAAATTACTACTCACTTTTGTCATATAATGGTATCATTTTCTCACTGGATACCAGAAGCACTTGAAATGATGGCATGTTTCCAAAAATGGAGGGAGGGGAGGATTTGTATTTTTTTAAAAAAAATTAAAAAGAGAAGAAATTTGAATGTCTTTGGCAAAGAAAGAGAAGACTGTAATTTTACTTTCTACCTCAGCAGAATACTCGAGAAGCGGTGTCAGGAAATTTCACTATCCTTCTCTATAAAGTTCTATTATCTAAAGAATAATAATCAGAGGCAATGAGAAATATATGCACGGAAGAGCCCTGAAAATTCATATGGAATGGCATCAGGAAATTACTGATGGAAGATTTTCTTCCTGGCAGAGCAGCACACTATGGCCAAAAAAGTTCACTAATTACTAAAATGCAAGGAAAAAAACTTATGTGAGTTTGGAGAGTCATCTGTTATGGATGCTTTCCGTTGAGATTCCTTCCTTGGACTACATGACCCTCGGAGTCCCTTCCACCTCCACAATTCTATGATCCCATGCATCTATGAACATCTATAAACTGGGCAACAGATAAGGGCATAAAATGAGTGCTGGATTAGGCCAATGGCCCATCAAGTCCAGTATCCTGCTCTCATTGTGGCCAACAAGATGCCTGTGGGAACCCTGAAAGCAGGGTCTGAGCACAGCAGAATTCTACCCACTTTTGATTCCCAGCAACTGGAATTCAGGGCAGGGCCAGATTTAGGTCTGATGAGGCCCTAAGCTACTGAATGAGGCCCTTTATATGTCCAGCTGTCCTTCGTCAACAACAAATTGCCGCTTTTTTGTGTTGGATATATGCTAGATGGTAATTTATGGACCTAATTGTTGCGCAGAGGTAAATGAATCAAAGCAGAGTCTTCTTCACAAACAGAATAAAACTTTTACTTGAGGAAAATAAAGTTGCTCATAAACAGCATAGTTAAAGAGCATACACAGAGTGCTCATAGCAGCTATCGGACTCTTCACAGAGGCAACAGTCATAGTTACAGTCATACCTCCTTTTGCGTCCGGGATCCGTTCCGAATCTTCTCTCTTCGGAACATCAATCCAAATGGAGACCCAAGGAGAGAGTTCCCTCACAACTCTACTTGTTCTCAGCTTCAGCTTCCCAGGTCTTGCTCGTCTGTGCATTCTCAAAATACACTAACCACTGTCTTTCTATCTAAGTTCAGAGACTTCTTTCTCTGGCCATTGTAGATGGGTTTCCTCAGGGCAAATTTTGCACACACAGCTCAGAGGCTATCCTCCTATCCAGCAGAACGCCAGGAACTCAAGTTCTCAACTTTCCCTACCAAAGTGCTATGTCCACCCTGCTCTGGCTAGCTGTACCTATGGCCAAAAAGAGTGAATCTCCAGTCCAGGACTCTGGTGGAAATCCATGGCACAGCATTACCAAACCTCTGATTCCAATAGCCTTTTCCTCCACTTATTTGTCTAATCCTGTTTTAAAACCTTCCAAGTCGGCAGCTAGTTGTGGGAGCAAATTCCGTTGTTTAACTCTGCACTTCACAAAGAAGAACTTTGTTTGGTCTGTCAGCAGTCAGATTCATGTCCATGAAGTTCTAGTTATGAGAGAGGGAGAAAAACCTATCTTTGTCCAATTTCTCGGCACCATGCCTAATTTCATACACCTGTATCATGTTTCCTCTTGCTCCTCTTTTTTCTTCAAAAAAAACCTAGATCTTGTAACCTTTCCTCATAGAGGAGTTGCCCCATCCCATTTAACATTATCCACACAGCAGGCAAAAGTGATTTAACACACATTGTTCATGCTTATATGAATCATTTATACAGGGATGAAACTTTAGCTGTGGTATTACCCTGCAATTCACACACACACACACACACACACACACACACCTCCATTCACATAGACATTTTTCACTACAATCTTTTTAAAGATTCCTTTGTCTCCTTAAGGACTTCAGCAGGTGCAACATTTCCAGAATAATCTAAAGGGAGGGGGCGAGAATGGCAGAGGGTTGGATGGACTTTGTAAACCTTGCCTGGATAGTAGTGAGAGAGTTTTGCTAAATTGTACAGTCATCCCAGCCAGATGACAGGTGCTGTTATTTTAAACGCTTCTCTGGCTCCGCGGTGCATTAAGTAGTTCTGCCTGTTCATGCAAGGTATGAAAAGGATGGGTTTTTCTCTCCACGCCTTCCCCAGTAGTGTCTCATTAGCAAAAATCATTCGAGTGCAACGTGAATTTGGGACAAATTTTCCCAGCATTTTTCTATCCGGCAAAATCAGGCAAAACTGTGGAACAATAGTCAACGTGCACAAGCAGCCTCTTGCTCTTGCCTTGGCAGGGGAAATCAGCACGTTACAGATGTGAAAAAAAGATGCAACAGTTGTTGTTGTTGTTTCCCTGGTCCTGAATGGGGTAACAGTGCCCCTGAAGGACCAGGTGCACAGCCTAGGAGTCATTCTGGACTCACAGATGTCCATGGAGGCGCAAGTCAATTCTGTGTCCAGGGCAGCTGTCTACCAGCCCCTTCTGGTACGTAGGCTGAGACCCTATCTGCCTGCAGACTGTCTCCTCAGAGTGGTACATGCTCTAGTTATCTCCTGCTTGGACTACTGTAATGCACTCTATGTGGGGCTACCTTTAAAGGTAACTCAGAAACTGCAATTAATCCAGAATGCAGCAGCTAGACTGGTGACTGGGAGCGGCCGCCGAGACCATATAACACCGGTCTTGAAAGACCTACATTGGCTCCCAGTACGTTTCCAAGCACAATTCAAAGTGTTGGTGCTGACCTTTAAATCCCTAAACAGCCTCAGCCCAGTATACCTGAAGGAGTGTCTCTACCCCCATCGTTCAGCCCGGACACTGAGGTCCAGCGCTGAGGGCCTTCTGGCGGTTCCCTCCCTGTGAGAAGCGAGGTTACAGGGAACCAGACAGAGGGCTTTGTCGGTAGTGGTGAAACGCCCTCCCATCAGGTGTCAAAGAATTAAACAACTATCTGATGTTTAGAAGACATCTGAAGGCAGCCCTGTTTAGGGAAGTTTTTAATGACTGGTGTTTTAATGTGTTTTTTATCTTTTGTTGGAAGCCTCCCAGAGTGGCTGGGGAAACCCAGACAGATGGGCAGGGTATAAATAATAATAATAATAATAATAATAATAATAATAATAATAATAATAATACAGTGGATGTTTGGGTTGTGAACATGATCCATGTGGGAGGCAGCTGGCCATCCACCCTCTGCTTTAAAATCCTCCGAGGACGGACTCCCCACTACCTTCCAAGGTAGTCTGTTCCACTGTCAAACAGCTCTTACCATCAGGAAGTGCTTCCTAATGTTGAATTGGACTCTCTTGTAATTTGAATCCACTGGTTCAGTTCCTACCCTCTGGAGCCAGAGAAAAGAAGCTTGCCCCACCTTCCATGTGACAGCCCTTAAGATATTTGAAGGTGGCTGTCATACCTCCTCTCTGTCTCATCTTTTCCAGGCGAAACATGCCCAACTCCATCAACTGTTCCTCATAAGGCTTGGTTTCCAGATAGCTGAAACATAAATGACAACCTGCCCCTTGATCTCAAGAACCGCAATGAAAAATTTTGTTATGCTATCTTAAGAGGTGTCCAAGTGCATACTAAAAAGACAAACTTTTAAAATACAGTGGTACCTCGGGTTAAGAATTTAATTCGTTCTGGAGGTCCGTTCTTAACCTGAAACTGTTCTTAACCTGAGGTACCACTTTAGCTAATGGGGCCTCCTGCTGCCGCCACGCAATTTCTGTTTTCATCCTGAAGCAAAGTTCATAGAATCATAGAATCATAGAGTTGAAAGAGACCACAAGGGCCATCAAGTCCAACCCCCTGCCAAACAGGAAACACCATCAGAGCACTCCTGACATATGGTTGTCAAGCCTCTGCTTAAAGACCTCCAGAGAAGGAGACTCCACCACACTCCTTGGCAGCAAATTCCACTGTCGAACAGCTCTTACTGTCAGGAAGTTCTTCCTAATGTTTAGGTGGAATCTTCTTTCTTGTAGTTTGGATCCAAACTACAAGAAAGTTCTTAACTCGAGGTACTATTTCTGGGTTAGCAGAGTCTGTAACCTGAAGCACCTGTAACCCAATGTACCACTGTATATAGAAGAAAACAACAAGAACCTCCCACCACCCGATCATTGGCCATATTGGCTGGGGCTGATGGTAATTGGAGTCTAGCAAATGGCACTCAATTTATACTGCTGTGAACTATGTGAAAAAGTATGAATTCCAGTAGCTAGGCTCATTCCACTGCTCACATTAATATGAGAGGTGCAGATCAGAGCCATATGGGACTTGGCAAACATCAAAATTCCTCAAGCATCCCCCATTGCAAAATTGTATCAGTCGCCCCCATTGTGGTTATCTACACTGGATCAAGCTTCTTAATCCCTTTCCTCCAAGAATGGGATCCGAGCTGTGAAGTGATGAGAAGCAAATCTGTGAGAGCCATTGTATGGAAAAGGAAAATACAGCGATATTATTTTAAGATCTCTGTCATCTTGTGCTTTTTTTGTGTGTGGGGAGGGGAGCAGGAGTCGTTTTCAAGTGCCACAGAAGAATGAAGATTCACAGCTGCCTCGGTGCTGCCACCCTCTCTCCTGAAACTGTACATTCAGTTCTAGCCGGAGTGCATTGACCCTATGGCTTGTCATTCAACAAGCTGATTCATAGTTTGCCTGAGTGGTGTGGTTATATATGAATTTGGTATGATGAGGGTCAAAAATGAGCTGACCTTGTCTCTATGGGAAGTCCTGACTCACATTTCAAGTGCCTTGGCTAGAGAGTGTTTCCATCAAGCCCTGCTGTGAATGTTCTGTTTCCTCGTCTCAGAATAAGCCTGCCCATCTGAACTCCAGCTCACTTTAGCTGAGTCATGTTCAGCTCTCCCTCGGCTATTATGTTGAAGTCCTCCCCCCCTTTTTTTTTTGCTGTGTGGCTGCCTATCATGTTATTACCCCCTGCCTTCCTACCTGTGATTCACTCCTTCCCCCTCTGTGCCTCATCATTTCTTGTGTCTAATCTCATGTTCTGAGCAGAAAAAACCAGGAGACATTGTTCAGTACAGACTTAGCAGGTGAAAGTTTAGTTGCCGTTTCTTGGGGAAGCCGTGCAAACTTATAGGATAAACAAGGGAACCATTGTTCCAAGAAGAAAAAACCTACCAGAAATAAAAGTACTATATACTCAAATTAAAAACAACAACTATGTTATAGAAGCAGGGAGTTTCCAGTCCTCTCTGCTTAGGAATACACCCTCCCCTTCATTTTGGTAATTGTTTCATAGGTCAGAATAGGTATGGAGTGAAATTTCACTTTGCAATCATTGTTCTAGTTTGTTGGTAAAGAAAGAAAATTGTATGTATGTATATTGTTGGGATGATATACCCTTGCCTACTTTGGTGTTCATCTTTTTAATTAATAATAATAGTAAATTTTTATTTATATCCTGCCCTCCCAAGCCAAAGCCGGGCTCAGAGCGGCTAACAACAGTAAAAATAGCACAGTTTACATAAAATCACAGTCAATTAATTGAAATACATTCTAAAATCAGTTCAGAATCAAATTAATGGCAACCGTTGGGCTAGAGTTCTATAAGGATTACCAAAGGGGGGAGGGGTCAGACTGTGCCCTGGCCAAAGGCCAGACGGAACAGCTCTGTCTTGCAGGCCCTGCGGAAAGATGTCAAGTCCCACAGGGCCCTGGTCTCTTATGACAGAGCGTTCCACCAGATCGGGGCCACAGCTGAAAAAGCCCTGGCTCTGGCCCTGTGGCCCAGGATCTCCAATATGTTTTTATTTGAAGACCGTAAGGTCCTCCGTGGGACATACCAGGAGAAGCGGTCCTGTAGGTATGAGGGTCCTAGGCTGTATAATAAGGTGGGGCAGGACCTGCCCTTTAATGGTATTGCAGGATGAGCACCTTTAGAAAATAAGTAAATAATGTTGCATTATTTTGACGTTGTCTGCAATCTTTGCATTTGTGTGTTGTTGTTTACACTTTGAGACGTTTTATGTAGTAAGCGATATGGCTGGCTTCCATCTGTCTTGGGAGGCAATGGAAGAGAGAACCTTTGGGGGTGAAGTCAAACAGTTGGTGAGCTACAATGCCTGCTATGGCTGTAGAGAGCTGTTTTGTTGCAGCTGGGGCAGATGAAGGTATCCTGTTGTGCTGATATAGATGCACCACAACATCTCTCCTTTCTACCCTCTTCCCAGCAGTCATTCTTTTTCTGGATACTGCTGTTGGTGCACAACCTGACTGTTTGTCTCCAGGCCTAGGACCCTCATACCTACGGGACCGCCTCTCCTGGTATGTCCCATGGAGGACCTTACAGTCTTAAAATAAAAACATCTTGGAGGTCCTGGGCCACAGGGAGGTTAGGCTGGCATCAACCAGAGCCAGGGCTTTTTCGGCCGTGGCCCCGATCTGGTGGAACGCTCTGTCACAAGAGACTAGGGCCCTGCGGGACTTGACATCTTTCCGCAGGGCCTGCAAGACAGAGCTGTTCCATCAGGCCTTTGGCCAGGGCACAGCCTGACCCCCTCCTTTGGCAATTCTTCACAGAACTCTAGCCCAATGGTTGCCATTAATTTGATTTGAACTGATTTTATAATGAATTGATTTTAGAATGCTGTATTATTTTACTGTTGTTAGCTGCTCTGAGCCTGGCTTTGGCTGGGGAGGGCGGAAAATAAATAAATAATAAATAAATAAATAAATAAATAAATAAATAAATAAATAAATAAATAAAATTTCCCATACAGCAGGGTCAATGTTGCCTGCCTTCATTTCACATTTTAAGACATCTTTGTAACACAGAGTTGGTCTACCAATGGTCCTGGTGCCTGAAGACATCCTTGTTGATTCTGCCACCTTCCGTTCTGTGGACATGACCAAGTCAGCGTAGATGTCACTGAGACAGGAGTGCGAGCATGCTGGGAATGGGGGCTTGGGAGAGCACATCTTTGTTTGAAATGCTGTCCTGCCCAAAATCATCCGGACACAGCGCATGTAAAAGACATTGAGGCATTGCTCCTGGAGGGTGTAAGTTGCTCACGTCTCTGCCCTTGGCATTTCTCCTGCAGCTGACACAGTGAGAAAATCATGTCAACTGTTGACCTCTGAGCTCTAAAACCATGTTGACCCTGTCAGCGAGTGGCTGTAATCTGTCGAGACTTAAGCGGGCAAAGGCTTTCCCCACAGTGCTCAGCAGGGAAATTCTACGGAAGTTGTTACAGTTGTTAAGTGATATAGTAAACATTATTACTACTAATTTATTAGCCTTATTGGTTGCCTTATACAAATGGCCTCAAGGTGATTTACATAATGTACTTTACAAAATCAGAGGTTAAAACCAACACATGTAAAACCAAATCCAGTGAAGAATTGGCTGGGTGCCTGGATTCTAAAAAGAGGGCTAAACTCACTCTGCAACCAAACAGAGCAGAGTTTAAACTCACAAGTCAAGCAGTAGTATAATATTATGAATATAGGTTCTTAGATTGTTTTATTCCATTTAGTCCGCTTACAAACAGTGCTACTTTCTTGCTACCCTTCTTGAAATGAACAGACCGCACACTGTTAAGTAAGTTTAAAATGCTTTACTTACAAAACGTTCCAAAGGTCAGATTCAAGCATTTATCCAAGCAGTATCAAGGAAAACACAGGCAGAATATTATTGGGTAGAGAATACAGAAAAATAGCTTCAGACACATGCTGTGAGCTTGGTGCTTGCTTAGTCATGTCTTTCTTGGTCAGTTACATGGCGCAGAGTGGGGAAAGAAAATAGAAGGTTTCACTTCCTCTCTCATCGGAGAAGAGAAGGCATAACCTACCCAAGTCTAGGAACGCAGCTCACTTGTCTTAACCCCATCATGCACTAACTAGCACTCATGCATAATTATGTTTGATTGCAATTTCCCACACCCTCCTTCCAGCAAACATGACATGATTAACAACAACCACCACCACAACAGAAATCCCTATAGAGGGTCAAGGATAATTTAAATTATAGTTATGCTAATCTTGAAGGAAATGCCAACCATACTTAGGACATATCTTGCCTTCTGAGTAGGGATGAACTAAAAGTAAAATGCTTTCCACAAACATTTTCAGTAGCATAAAAAATACACTCCCTTTTCTGGTACTTTTCAGAGATTGCATTTTAAAGGGGCAAATGTGTTTGCCCATTGAGAATGAGATCTGTCTATACTTTCTGAAGGCTGCCTTGCCTTCTTTCAATGACACCGGCATGTTGTCGTATCTTACAGACTACAAGTGTATTGACATCCCATGTATTATGTTGTGATTACTTGAGATCACCTATTTGACTAGTTCAGGCTGCATCACCCTTTCCCTTCATGGGTACCACTTGCTCCCAGTGATGTTCTCATGAAACCAGATATGACTGGCATTGTGACATCATCCCAGACGTTATGCAATCCCTGATTGGCTGGGTCTGTTGAAGTCTGAAGAACATCAATGATACCAAAGCAGCTGCAGCAGAGAGAAAACAACAGTAATTAATAGGCTAAAAAAACCCCTCCTACATCTCTCAACATTATGGCCACCCCCTCCCTGGAAATCAGTTGCTTCAAAAGCAGCACTTTCCCCTTGAACATCAAAAATGGGTGAACACTGACACAGCCCTAATTCAGACCAAATGAAATGTTGCTCCTAGGCAGGAGTGATGCTGTTCTAATTGAGGTATCTGATGCATAAGACAGAACCATTCTTCAGTGGAGATCAATGCCTCCAAGGACAAGAAAAAGGAAATTATAGGCTCTTTCAGTCATTCTCTTCCCTCTGCCCAGACTCCTTGCTTATTACAAAGCAAGACAATTTGCCCTGGGCAAAGCAAGTTGCATGCTAGCACCAGTTTGTAAGGAGATGCACTGGATTAACTATTTCAAATGATTTCTTTTTTTCCTCTGTACACTATAAGGGAAAACCTCAAGACAACATGGTTGCAACTTGGGTGAAAATCAAAAGCTGCCATATATATCGTCATCATAAACATATATATCTTCATCATAAACAACCAGAAGGTGAGTTACAAGAAAAACAATTACATCCAAATTTGTAAAATTATTCAAAATAAAATGTACAGATCAGTAGAAGCTTTAATCTACTGACATATATTATACAGGCAAGACATCTAATATAGTCATTGTGCATCTGCTCCTTGTTTATTTCAGATGTGTTGATTCATAAATCTGTTCTGTCCCTTTTCTGCATTAATATGACATTAGAAAAATGCATATGAAATTTTGCATTTAAATTTTATTTAATTTAAATACATATCTCATCACACACACACACACACACACACACACACATTATCTCAATGAATATGTTTCTAAATATACTTTGTCCTGAAATATATATTTCAAACACATTTTTGGAGCTGAGAACGCCACTATAAAATTAAGAGAAGTGTGACTTCTAAAGGATATTTCTGTTCCAATTAGGGGTGAAGGAGAAATTCAATTCAGATTGCATTAAATAATTTACAATTTCTGAAACAATATGGGAACTAAAACTCAGCCATCCTTCCAAATGTAGTTAACCCAACCATGCAATGCTTATAAAATTGAATTTATCAGGCAAAAAAATGAATATACTAGTGAAAAAAACATACAAAAGAAATTGCTTGCAAAAATATGTACATTAGTGAAAACTGCATACAAAAATGTGTGTATTAGAATAGATTTGCACTAAAACACTGGAGAATTTTCATGAGGATTTTTATTTTTAAAAAATCACTAATTGCTGCAAAATGTAGAGAACTGAATTTAAGACTGGAAAAACGGGGAACTGAGAGAATAAAAATTCTTAATTGGGAGGATACCTAGGATAATAGAGAGCTAAGGCAGCCACAAGAGATGACTGTCCAATGTGAGCCTCTGCTTTATTTTTATTTTTTAAAAATGCAAATTTCTGCAGAAAGGTGGAAAACTAAATTTAATATTAGAAAACCAGAAGCGAAGAGAATTGAAACTGACAAATTCTAATTCCTAATCCACACTTTAATCCAGGAGGTGCAGATCATGACCGTTCAAACTGAAATGGACAGAAATCACATTATCCATGCACAATTCTTACTGAATATTGCCAAGGCGGCATGCAACTTTGAGGCAGACTTCAAACAAGTGCATATTAGAGTTCTTGAATATTTGGCCTATCTCATCTCTGCAGTCTCTGAACATGGATGATGGCAGTCGGGGTCCAAAAATTGTTGTAGTCCCTTAGGCTCCGTATCTCTGTAAGATAAACGACTCCTGATTAATTGTCCCTTCTTACTGTGGGGAGCCTCAATTGTGCAGGAGATTGTCATAGACCTGGTTATTACTGGAGCTATCAAATTTCTCCTCATGTGTCAGAGCTCTGCACTTCAAGGAAGCCTTAAAAAGTACACTCACTGCAGGTTCCAAGTGATCTTAGCTTGGATGGGTAGTTCATTTATCTTCCCACTGTGTAAAATAGCCAACACAATTCCTTCCATAAGCCCAGTTGATCTGAGTCTGTGGCTTGATTTGAGATACTTCCTGCTGGTTCACACAGAAGAAAACTTGAACTTTGACCCTCAGGGGAAGCAGAGCTCTGAGTTAAGTGAATGCTTTCGGACACGGATCAAGAACTTGGTCAAGAAGCAGATATCTTTATCCAGATCGTGTGACAGAATGGCTGATAGGGGTTGGAAGCAAGCAAGCAAGGAAAGGCTTCAAGCTCAAGCTCAAGAGGTCAAAGTGCTACATAATTCTATTATAGTGTGTAGCAATGCAGCACTACAAGGAAAAAACAGTAAATAAAACCGTCGCACCCCTATATGGATGAAAAGTTTGGAACAAGTTTCCATCTGTAGTTTTTGCAACATAGGAAGTGACCTTATAGTCCGGCCACCTCACTAGTTCAGTACAGTGGTACCTCAGGTTACATACGCTTCAGGTTACATATGCTTCAGGTTACACACTCCGCTAACCCAGAAATAGTGCTTCAGGCTAAGAACTTTGCTTCAGGATAAGAACAGAAATCGGGCTCCGGTGGCGCGGCGGCAGCAGGAGGCCCCATTAGCTAAAGTGGTGCTTCAGGTTAAGAACAGTTTTAGGTTAAGAACGGACCTCCGGAACAAATTAAGTACTTAACCCGAGGTACCACTGTACTGTCTACTGCAGGGATCGGCCAATTTGTTTAACTGTGGGCCGCTCCACTGTCCCTCAGACCTTGTGGCAGGCTGGAGAAGCCGCATGGGGGGGGGGGAGCTGGAAGAAGAGGCGAGGGGGGCAAGTAGTCCTCCTCCCCATCCCCCAGCCCCAGCCTGAGCGCTTACCTTCTCTGGGGCTGCCGCCGCTGCCAACACCACTGCTCCTGCTTCTGGTGGGTAGGCAGAGCGAGCTTGTCCACTCCACTCTCTGGCCCACAGGAGCACCAGGGCGACAGTGGAGGAGGGAAGATGAGCAGCGCGAAAGGGCTGGCTCCAGAGAGGGGCTGCTTAAAATGGCGCTCAGCCAGCTCAGCCCAGCCCCCTTCCTTCTCTAGGCAGGGCTGGGAGAAACCAGGAGGGAGGGAGGAGGCGCCACCACGGTGTGTGTGAGGGAGAGGGGGGGAATAGAATGGCACAGGGGAAAAAATGGTGCAGCCCGAATGAACAGAATCCCCATGCCGATCCACGGACAGTCCGCAGGCCAGATCCTGAAGGCAATTGGGCCTGATCTGGCCCGAGGACCTTAGTTTGGCGACCCCTGGTCTACTAGTTCAGATCTATCTACAGTGACTGTCAGCAGAGCCCCAGGGTCCTAGGCAGGGGACTCTCCTAGCCCTACTTGGAGATTCAACCTGGGACCTCCTGCATGCAAGACAGATGTTCTGTCACTGAGGTACACTCGTTCTTCAAAGTGGTGGGGAGAAAAACCAGACCAAGGGACAAACTCTAGAGTTAGGAAGACCTTGAAAGATTCCGTCAATGGCGTCTCTGAAATTTTTTAATCATCACTTGAGAAGACAGGCGAACTAATGCCAGTGTACTGGAAGAAGCAAAGATCACCAGTGTCGAAGGAATGGTTCTTCATTGCCTGATTATTGTCTTCCAAAGCAACTATTCTATTCCAGACTTGAAAATGGAAAGCATAATGCTGGTGGTCAACAAAAGAGGTTTAAAGACTCTCTAAAGGCAAATAAACAAAATAGTATAAACACTGACAATTGCGAAACACTGGCCAGCGAGTGCTCCAATTGGGGAACAGCCTTTACCAAAGGTGTTATGGGCTTTGAAGATGCTCAAACTCAGGACGAAAGGGAGAAAGGCACGCTTGGCAAACCCTCACCATGATCAACTCCTGCCCGGAAACCTATGTCTCCACTGTGGAAGGATGTGTGGATCCAGAGTTGGCCTCCACAGTCACTTACGGACTCACTATTAAATCCATGTTCATGAAAGACAAACTTACTTGGCTATGAGTGATCGCAAAAGAAGAAAAGAAGAAGGCTCAGACAGGAAGTGCTTTACAGCCCATCCTATCCACAAGGGCCCTATAGCTAGCTTGGGTGGGCAGGGCCATTCTAAAACCAGATAATATTTTACCACTAAGAAGATGTTTTATAGCTTGCTTTCCTAGGGGCACCTCTCCACCATATGCCATTGCAATACTAAAATCATCGCCCACAAAACCACAAGGTTTCCCATCTCCCAACTTGTTGGTTCCTTAGTCATGGCCTGGAAATCATTTCAATAAAAGATCATTGGCTGCTACAAAGTGGTAATCTTTGAATCAAAACTGTGCATGTGTCATACTTTTGCTCCAGATGGTGTTTTAGTTTTCTACTTCCACTTTACAGGAAGCTGAATTAAGTTGACCACTTCTTATTCAGACATGTCCTAGTGTTGCCTCTTGGTCCTATTCCAGCAAATAGAGACTTCCTCCCCTAATCTGGCACCTTCTCCAACAATTGTTTTAATTAAAAAAAAAATGTGTGTAAGCTAGGAAATGATGTTGTTGTTTAGTTGTTTAGTCGTGTCCGACTCTTCGTGACCCCATGGATAAGAGCATGCCAGGCACTTCTGTCTTCCACTGCCTCCCGCAGTTTGGTCAAACTCATGTTGGTAGCTTCGAGAACACTGTCCAACCATCTTGTCCTCTGTCGTCCCCTTCTCATTGTGCCCTCCATCTTTCCCAACATCAGGGTCTTTTCCAGGGAGTCTTCTCTTCTCATGAGGTGGCCAATGTTGGAGCCTCAGCTTCAGGATCTGTCCTTCCAGTGAGCATTCAGGGCTGATTTCCTTAAGAATGGGTAGGTTTGATCTTCTTGGGGTCCATGGGACTTTGAAGAGTCTCCTCCAGCACCATAATTCAAAAGCATCAATTCTTTGGCCATCAGCCTTCTTTATGGTCCAGTTCTCACTTCCATACATCACTACTGGGAAAAGGAAATGATAGAGGTGTGTAAAATTGTCTCCCTTTCTTGTAAGTAGAGCCCAGGGTTATCCAATCAAGGTGAATGTTGGAAAATTCAAGACATACAAAAGGAAGCACATAGTAATCTATGGAACTCATTATGACAGGATGTAGTGATGGCCGCAAACTTGGATGGCCTTAAAATGGATACACTCATGGGGATACAGCTATCAACAGCTACTTCTTTCAGGTTCAAAGACAGCATTCCTCTGAAAACATGTTGCTGGGAGAGGGAGAGTACCATTGTATCCATGTCTTTCTTATGAGTTCCTGGGACATAGACTAGATGGGCCTTTGTTCAGATCCAGCAGTGCTCTTAATGCATTTTTATAACCCTGCGGATTCACTTTGGGTTTTATTTTACGAAGACATTGGGCCATACCAAGCCCCCAAGGCCTCAAACATCTTCACTAGCTAGAGGAGGGACCACCACATCCACTTGTAATTTCAATGCCAATTTAGAATCCCTGCATTAGACTGGTCAAATTTCACAACAAGGATGTTAACACCTTGATCTTGTATAGCTTCCGCACACACATTTCCATGGCAAAAGAGAATGTTTCATGAATGATATCTTCCTTAGATCCAAGTATAAGTATTACAATTGTACCTCGCGGTGCCTCCTGGCCTCTCCTTCTTTCAGACAGACTCTTGCTAAATATCTCATAAATGTTTAATTCCCAACAATAGAGTACTGGAATAATGTTAATGGTCTGGAAATGTTACAATGACCGGAGTGCAAATGCTAATGCGACCCCAATGTCAGTCCTTGAAAGTAAATTTAATACACCAATTCTCTTGGAGGTGGAAATTGGCCTGATTATCAGCTGCGGAGTGCATCCCAATTTCTGTCTTTGCTTATGAAGCTATATTTCACACTGGAGGCCCATGAACTCAAGGCAGGGCTGTACTACTATGGGCTGTACCACCATGTGTTACGTACGGAAAGTTTCAGGTTCGGCCCTTGCCATCTCCACTCAGAGCAGAATGTGATGTCCCAAGACAATGGAAAGGTGGCCTGATTCATCCAAGCAACCCCTCATGTGTTGTACGCAGCGACACTGCACATGTGCCCTATGTAGCAACACCCCGCCCCACGTGTCATGCCTTTGTTTGCCCCTGCTTCCAGAAAGTGATATTCAGACACGTTATTGCCTGCAACCTTAGAGGCAGACAGCACTAGTGTCAGGGACTGGACCGAGAAGGAGTGGCGGAGACTGCCTCCCAAGCCTGAACCTTCCAGAGAAGAGGAAGACAGTATAGATTTGCAACAGTGGTTTGCAGGAGGTCACAACTCAGAGGCAGATGAAGGGCATAGCTATCAACTTTCTCCCCTTTTTAAGGGACATTCCCTTATTCCGAATAGGATTCCTCACAAGAAAAGGGAAAAGTTGACAGCTATGATGAAGGGCAAAGTTAGGAAATAATGGGAGAGCAGGAGGAGGAGGCAGAGCCGGAGCAGCTGGCTGACACGTTATCAGTAGAAAGCATTCCAGACCCACCATCTCCCAGAACCCGGCAAGCATTGAAAGTAGGAGAGCAAAGGGCTCAGAGACAAATGTCCCTAAGCGGCCACTGTAAGTCGGGTGGTGCTCTTGATGAATGAGGAAGTGGGAGAAAAGGGGGTGGGGTGAAGATTTACTCGTAGCAACACCATTACTCCAAGAGACTGCATTTCTAAGCCTCTCTCTGTGACTATAGAATAAAAGACATGGGTAAGAACTTTCCTTGTCTCATCTATTCCTGGCAGCCTACTGCCGGGGGGTGGGGTGGGTGGGATCGGATTCCCTGATGCCTTGACAGCTGATAGCCTTCTCCTCCAGGGGTTTGTCCAGTCCTCTTTTGAAGCCATCCAAGCTACCTTGCGTTTCTGCCTAACGGAAATCCCATGCGCAGGATGCAATCCGTGCAATTTGGAATCAAATGAAACATCACATTTTTTCATAAGTTGAATCGACGCCTTGGAAACCTGCCAAAAGACAGGGGGAAATTTTCCACTTGTGCTACTGCGACAGCCTCTTTCAAACCTACTGTTAAGCAGCAGGAGCACATACGCACTTCATCCCCTTTTCTATTACGAGGAGCTGACACATTAAGCTCTTTGGAATAGTATTCATATTTTATCAGCTGTCCCAACACTGGTTCTTTATTTATAACCTGCTCTGACATTTATTTATTTTTTATTTTTTTACCCATCTGCATTTGCTGGATTTAGGAAAGAGACAATGCAAAAACCCTTTTAAAAGAAAGAGAGAGGGAAAGTCAACCCATAAATTTAACTATTCTTTTTAGCCTCTTCAAGCAGCTTTATAGATCTTGGCAGATCACCAACTATTATTTTTTGAACATTGCATCAGGTCTGTATGACACGAGAGCCACCAAGCTGGATGCAAACTACTTGCCATGTTATTTTATTAGGATTATTAAATCTTTTATCAGTACTGCCTTTTTGTCTTCAGAACCCCCGTGAGTGGTAAACAATGTATTAGAATAGCAATAGGATTTTTTAAAAAAAACAACACACACACACACACACACACACACACACACACAAAACAGCAATAAAGCAGTCATTCCAAATAATCAAATAACAAAACCACCATTTAAATATGCAAAATGGAAGAATCAGGGGGTGCAAATAGCCTCTGTTGTCACCCCCTCCCAAAAAAGGACTCTGGAAAAAGTATAAGTCTTTACTGATCAGGAAAGGGGCCAGTCATTTACAGCAGAAAAGGCTGTTTGTTAGAGGGTGACCCACAAGAGGATCAGTCAGCATCCTGTTTCCTCCCCCTATCTTCCAAGGAATGGGGGGAGAAAAATCAGGTAGGAGTGTCAGGTTGTGTAGGTCTCTTTGCTTTTAGATCAAACGAGGATCTTGATTAATATGTTAAAATCACAACCATATGAAATTTTAGCTGCTGTTTTCACATGGTGTGCATTTAGCCTGCAGGTGACTTCACTTCTTCCTGCAGATATTTCACAGCTAAAATTCTTGAAGGTGTTGCCACAGCATCAGCAGCACATCTGTCTGAAGTCAGGAAAGATGGAGATGAGACAAAATATGAGCTACAAAATTTGAATGCTTGAAACTTGATTTTCTTCCCCCCTCACCAGGTTTCAGGGAAGGCCTGTAGCTTGATGGTAGAGCATCTGCTTTATGTACAGAAGACCCCAGCTTTGATCACCAGCAACTCCAAGGAGAACTGGAAACATCTTCTGCCTGAAACCATGGAGAGACATTCAATGCAGATCAGGGTGAGGGATCTTTTTGGCCCAGCAGGCCAGGTCTTTAACTCCCACCCCCAAGCCAACTTTGACAAGTGGATGGGATTATCCACCAGTCAACCATCCATTGGTTGATGGAGGGGTAATGCCATTAACCAACCCCATTGATGGTCCTTGCTTGCAACACCTGGTCATTTCAAATAACCATGTTATCCCACAAAGCTAGATTATTATAAGAGATGGGAGAAATACTCTGCAGTGGTACCCTGCTAGGAATGCAGACTGCCTTGAAGCCATTTGAGCATCCATGGACAAAAGGAAGCAGGAAGAAGCTGCTAGTTGGCTCCTCAGCCAATTCAGATGCCTAATAGCATAACTGTTAGCAGTGTAGTATAGTGTTGGACACGGCCTGGGACTGGGAGACAGGGGTTCTAATTCGCTAATCCATGAAGCTCATTGGATGACCTTGGCCTAGTCACAGTCTCTTAGCCCAACCTACCTCATTGGCTTGCTCTGAAAATAAAAGAGGGAGGGGCTCCTTCAGCCATCTTGAACTCCTTAGGGGAAAGTTGTGCTAGAAATGGAACGAGGTATTAAATTAATTGGGGGACGCGGGTGGCTCTGTGGGTTAAACCACAGATCCTAGGACTTGCCAATCAGAAGGTCGGCGGTTCAAATCCCTGCGACGGGGTGAGCTCCCGTTGCTCGGTCCCTGCTCCTGCCAACCTAGCAGTTCGAAAGTACGTCAAAGTACAAGTAGATCAATAGGTACCGCTCCAGCAGGAAGGTAAACGGCGACATGACCCGGAAGCTGTACGCCAGCTCCCTTGGCCAATAAAGCGAGATGAGCGCCACAACCCCAGAGTCAGCCACAACTGGACCTAATGGTCAGGGGTCCCTTTACCTTTACCTTTTTATTAAATTAATTTATTAAATCAAGCCAAGATTGCAGTTTCATGGAGGATAAGGCTAACAAACGCTACAAGCCATAATGTTCTCCCACCACACTTGGAGGCAGCAGGCCTCTGAATCCCAGTTGCTGGGAATCACAAGTTCTGTTGTGCTCAGGTCCTGCTCTCTGGCATTCGATGGGCATCTGTTTGGCCACTGTGAGAACAAGGTGCTGGAATAGATGGGCCATTGGTGTGGTCTTTCAGGGCTTTTCTTACATTACTGTCTTTCTTATGTCAAGATGTCTTCCTGCGGACAGTTACAGTTAGGTAGCCATGTTGGTCTGCCGTAATCGAAACAAATTAAAAAAAATCCTTCCAGTAGCACCTTAAAGGTAAAGGGAGCCCTGACCATTAGGTCCAGTTGTGGCCAACTCTGGGGTTGCGGCGCTCATCTCGCTTTATTGGAAGAGGGAACCAGCATACAGCTTCCGGATCATGTGGCCAGCATGACAAACTGCTTCTGGCGAACCAGAGCAGCACATGGAAACGCCGTTTACCTTCCCGCCAGAGCAGTAGCTATTTATCTACTTGCACTTTGATGTGCTTTCAAACTACTAGGTTGGCAGGAGCAGGGACCGAGCAACGGGAGCTCACCCCGTCACGGGGATTCGAACCACCGACCTTCTGATTGGCAAGTCCTAGGCTCTGTGGTTTAACTCACAGCGCCACCTTAGAGACCAAGTAATAATAATAATATCAATAATAATAATAATATTTTATTTATATCCCACCCTCCCCAGCTGAAACCGGGCTCAGAGCGGCAAACAACAATAAAAATAACACAGTTTACATAAAATCACAATCAATTAATTGGAATACATTCTAAAATCAATTCATTCTAAAATCAATTCAGAGTCAAATTAATGGCAACCATTGGGCTAGAATGCTATGAGGATTACAGAAGGGGGTCAGACTGCGCCTTGGCCAAAGGCTTGGTGAAACAGGTCTGTCTTGCAGGCCCTGGGGAAAGATGTCAAGTTTGTTATTGATATGAGCTTTCGTGTGCATGTACACTTCTTCAGATACTTAGAAGTGTGCATGCACACGAAAGCTCATACCAATAATAAACTTAGTTGGTCTCTAAGGTGCTATTGGAAGGAATTTTTTTATTTTGTTTTTCCTGGGGACAGTTGAGGTTGATGTCAACCATTCTGACAGAGGCATACCTCATTGAGTATAAGAATAGTCTTAAGTGATTGAGGTCCATTTTCATGTCTAAGTATTGCACTGAGATGTTTTGAAATTAATAAAAAAAAAACGGAATGGATCCTCCAAATCTAGCAAATGCACATGGCAATTTTTTGTTGGCTCAGATAATTGCCCGGAAGCCTGTCCACCCTTGTAAGGAAAAAGAAGGAGAAAGGAAGTGGCTGATGATTGAGTATTATGTTATCACTCAACTTGCTTTGCATTTCCCAAATTAATCCATTAATCTGATTCTCCCCCGCCCTCCAACTTGACAGCTTTTCTGTATCAAGGGACTAGGGAGAGACAAGAACATTGGAAGGAGGGAGGCTTCAAATTAATTAAAAATCATAGGTGCGCCTTAGCTAATGTTAAATGTTGTGTATCTCCTGGAAAGGTCAAGTTGAATTACACCAGATTTTTTGCTGGTGCAACACAGATTTCTCCCTGGAATATATGAAATGTCAAAGAACAGTTTGAAAAATGATCAATGCTCGGAGATCCTAGGTTCTGTAGGGTAAGCTATTTTACTTGGAGATAAAACTTTTTAAAAGAGGTTTATTCGAAACTCTAGAGAGTTGAAGGAGAAGGCAAAAGAGTGAAAATATCTCTGCAGGAAAAGTAAACATTTGGAAAGTGTTCATTTAAGGATTCTCTCCGCCCCCCCATGCTCTTATCCAAAATTTCCCCAGATTTTGGATGGTGGAAGCTGGTAAAATTTTGACTTGGTAGGGATGCAATTTTTCATAGAATCATAGAATCATAGAGTTGGAATAGACCACAAGGGCCATCGAGTCCAACCCCCTTGCCAAGCAGGAAACACCATCAGAGCACTCCTGACATATGGTTGTCAAGCCTCTGCTTAAAGACCTCCAAAGGAGGAGACTCCACCACACTCCTTGGCAGCAAATTCCACTGTCAAACAGCTCTTACTGTCAGGAAGTTCTTCCTAATGTTTAGGTGGAATCTTCTTTCTTGTAGTTTGGATCCATTGCTCCGTGTCCGCTTCTCTGGAGCAGCAGAAAACAACCTTTCTCCCTCCTCTATGTGACATCCTTTTATATATTTGAACATGGCTATCATATCACCCCTTAACCTCCTCTTCTCCAGGCTAAACATGCCCAGCTCCCTTAACCTTGCTGTTTTCCTTGCAATACAATTGTACAGCACTTATTTATGAAATTGTGTCATGATCAGCAGAATGTCACCATTGCCTTAATAACAATAATAATAATTTATTATCTGCACATTTACAGATAGGGGGAGAGCTTCTATGTAAGAAGGCCCAATTATGATTTTCAGACGATATTGACTCCATATGTCTTATTTAAAAATTAAGCCATAACACAAGACATATATTTTTCAATTTATGTATTGTTTACAGCTAAACTTCCGCTGCCAAAAAAGTAATCAAACACACAAAAACTTTTAAAATGTGGGGAACATTTGTTTCTAGTTGAATGCTGTTTTCCTCCCTAAAATATCAGTTAAACTTTACCATCCAAAACACTAATTTCTCTATATGGAAAGCATGAAATATTGGAAGCAGATCTCTATGTATGCATACACCAACACCCAACCCTCCTTTTCTGGAAATGTTCTGGAAAATACTCTGGTACTGCATGGAGCTCAAATAAATCTGCCCTCCCCTATCCAGTCAATTATGTAGCTTTTAATAGGTAAATGGTTAATGCATAGCTTGTCTCAATGCATCACAAGCAATCCACCATTTCTCCTTTCTATCCAGTTGACAAAAATAGTTGTAAAATTATTATGCAAAGAAAAAAAGTTAAGTACTGTATTATTATAGAAAGACACACACTTAGTCAACCATTGCTTGTTTGCTTGCATGCTCTCTCTAGGTCACCAAACAAATACTAAACAAAACAAAAAAGTTCCTCAAGGTAGGAAACACAGCGTTTGGATTATCCTGGTGAGGTGGTGTGGCCTTCAAGGAAACCACTCTGGGCATGTTCAAAACACATAACTATGATACAGCTAGGAATGTATGCTAATTATTGTGTCCTATGAGGCTGGATTTCCCAAATGGCAACAGGAGGGAATGGGAACCTGTGAAATTGTTAAAGCTAACAGTGGTGAAATCCTTATTTTTAAATTTTGGATCTTACGCCTAGAGACAAGAGCCTCCCTATGGGACTTGGACATGAGCTATCTCTGCTCATAGAAGATTCATTTTGCTGCTATGACTATCTTCTACTACCATATGAATTTGTCTAGTACAGTCGTACCTCGGCTCCCAAATGCCTTGAGAGTCAAACGTTCTAGCTCCTGAACGATTGAAAACCGGAAGTGGTTGTTTCAGTTTTCAGACATTCTTTTGGAAGCCGAACGTCTGACGGGGCTTCCAATTGGCTGCAGGAGCTTCCTGCAGCCAATCAGAAGCTGTGCTTTGGAAGTCAAATGTTTTGGAAGTTGAACAGACTTCCGGAATGGATTCTGTTTGACTTCTGAGGTACAGCTGTACTTTCAAAAGATAAATAAATTGGAGTCCATCACCACATATTATGGTGGTGAACCTCATTACTTAATTGCACATTAATAAGTACTTCTTTTTATCTGCTTTGAACTTCCGAATAATTCCATTGGTTGATCCCCAATGATGTTCTCAAACCAATGTTTGGATCAGACCAAAGGCCCATCTATTCTGGTATTCTGTTCTTACAGTGACCAGCCAAATGTCACCAGGATGCCTGCAAGCAGAACTTGAGAGCAACAGCACTCTTTGCTCATATTTCCCAGTGTCTGGTGCTCAGAGACATACTGCCTCTGAAGCTGGGCATGAAGGTAAAGGTAAAGGGACCCCTGACCATTAGGTCCAGTCGTGACCGACTCTGGGGTTGCGGCGCTCATCTCGCTTTATTGGCCGAGGGAGCCGGCGTACAGCTTCCGGGTCATGTGGCCAGCATGACTAAGCCGCTTCTGGCAAACCAGAGCAGCGCACGGAAACGCCGTTTACCTTCCCACCGGAGGAGTACCTATTTATTTACTTGCACTTTGACATGCTTTCGAACTGCTAGGTTGGCAGGAGCAGGGACCGAGCAACAGGAGCTCACCCCGTCGCAGGGATTCGAACCACCGACCTTCTGATCAGCAAGTCCTAGGCTCTCAATGGTTTAACCCACAGCACCACCTATGTCTATATATATATATATATATATATATATATATATATATATATATATATGCAGGTTTTGGTGTCTTCGGGTGTCTTCCCGTGTAAGAGTCGGGGTGTCTGTGCGACGTTTCGACGAGGTCTCACTCGTCATCTTCAGGCTGGTGCTTTCGGCTTCTTGTTACAAGAAGCCGAAAGCACCAGCCTGAAGATGACGAGTGAGACCTCGTCGAAACGTCGCACAGACACCCCGACTCTTACACGGGAAGACACCCGAAGACACCAAAACCTGCATTCCTGTACCCGTGAAAATCTACGAAAGCATATATATATATATATATATATAAAAAATATGTTGGGCATAATATATAGCAAAAGCTAGCCACTGATATCCTGCTCTTCCAGGAATTTATTTAACCCCCCTTTAAAGCTGTCCAAGTTGTTAGCCATCACTGCATGTTGCAGAAGGGTATCAAGGTATCAATTGTTGCAGATATTAATATTATGCAGTTTGAAATGACTGGAAGCATAAGAACAGACTCCTTTTGGAGTCAGACCAGGCCCATAAAAATATTATTCAAACTTTGGCTGGCATAACTCTTCAAAGCAAAACGTAAGCATCAAAGATACAACCAAAATATCCATACAATGTCTTGTGCTGTCCAGCACAGCCTTAGCATCTTAGAAAATCCAAACAGACCTAAAACCAAAGGTCTCTCTCTCTCTCTCTCTCTCTCTCTCTCTCTCTCTCTCTCTCTCCAAAGCCTGCATTTCAGCTTCCATTGGGCTTAGGCTGTTTACTCTTCCTTCAGGAGAACTTCATTTACATCCTTACTCCATGGAATATGGGAGACAAAGGACTAAAGGATACTTTGGAGATTTGCAACTCAATACCTTCACCACATGATCAAAGATTCACCCCCAGCACAGAGTAGAAAATAATCAGCATTTACTCATTAAACCATTAAGTTTAGGGAAGTTTTTAATATTTAATGCTGTATTGTTTTTAACACTCGATTGGGAGCCACCCAGAGTAGCTGGGGAAACTCAGCCAGATGGGCTGGGTATAAATAATAAATTATTATTATTATTATTATTATTATTATTATTATTATTATTATTATTATGCGCTCAAAGTCTGTTATAAAAACTACTGTGGAAAAGCTCCAGTGTTAGCAATAGACACTTAGCCATTTCCCATTTTAAACCTTCATTAATACACACAAATTTTCATTTCCTTGTCAATTAAACCAAATATACCTGTCAGGGAACTGCCATCAGAGGCGAGAGGAGAGGTAAGACGCTCCAATGATGCAGGGGAGGGAACTAGCAAGGAGATAGAGAGAGCTTCCGCTGGGGAAGGAAATCCAGGGGACACCAGGGAGGAAGGAGAGGTGGAGAGTACTGCGGAGAGGAGGCTCCGAGACTCTTCTAGTGAAATCAGCGGAGAGAGCACTGGACCTCCGCTTGGCATGCCCACGCTGCGCAGAAGGCTTCCGCGCAGAGAATCTAGGAGAAGACTGGGCGTCAAAGAATTTCTATGTTGAAAGAAATTTAGGAGACGCCCACTCACGGATTCTGCCAGTGACTAAGACAGTCGCGTTTCAAGGGCTGTCAAACCAGGGAAAGTTTTAGCTATACGATTAGCTCAGAGCAGTTTGCAGTTTATGCACCATAAGCAACCCCAATTCCCATTACAATACTTAACATTAATTACATCATAAAATGATGCACTATTGGACGGATATTTCCTGACTCTCCCACTCTCATTGAATGACCCTGGCTTCTAGGAAGAGAAAGGAAGAAGAGCGTCTCTCTCTCTCCTACAAGTTTCTCTCATCTCCTTGTATTAATCATCCATCTAAAGAGGTTTGTCTGGGATCAGCCACTTCCCTTTCCCTTCATCCTCCTATTTCAGCTGGTGTGAGTAAAAAAGAGCCCATCAATGGCAAAGGATTCAGGTTCAAACCCTTGCATATCCAAGTAGGACTTGGAGGCTCTGAAACCATGGAGAACCTCTACCTAACACTGAGCTAGGTAGACTAATGCCATGAGTCAATCTATGGCAGCTTCCTGTTTTCCTAAGCAAAACACCTATGCTAGAGCAGTAATTGCATGGCTCTTTTAAGGAACTGATTATGAACCAAGCTCAACTTTGGAAGGGAGTTTGGCTCAACTTATAATTGCTTCAGCATTTCTGAACAGGAGAGAGCGAGAGAGAAATCCAAAACATGCAGACACATTTCTGAAACTCACGGGCCTCCCTGTTTCTCTAGTTCTCCCCTTGCTTTAATTCAAAAAACCAGAAAATGCCACGATCTACTCTCAGCATTTCCCATGGGAAAATAATGCCACCAGAAATTTTGACCTGCTGTAACAAGCCCTTCCATTGCAGGGCTAATTGGAATGTTTCAACATCAGCTCAGAAGAGAGTTTTTAAACATGGTGATCCATATCATTAAGCACTCTTAAGGAAAAAGTAGCGGATAACAGGGCTTTGGGTGTTATAAGCTGGAGAACTGGGTGGAAAACTGGCCATTTGGAATAAAATGAAAAATGTATCACATCTTATCCTTACCATCCTAGAATAAGATAAAACATTGAACAGTGTCTGTGCAGATATGAAAAACATTATTTTGTGGGGGGGGGCATGGGTGGTTGGCTAATGGTTCAGATGGGATTTCCTTTTATTCTGACAATGATGGACATAAAATATCCTGAAATGGTTGTATTCCTAATTACACATACTCCTAAGGGCAAACAAGCTCATTTCCCTGCACACTTTTGTTAAGGGTGGTGATGATAATAATTCATATCCCAGGGCCGCAAATAACAGAAGAATGCAATTAAAAAATAAAGAAATAAAGCATTTTGTTGCTGTTGCTGTTTAGTTGTTTAGTCGTGCCAGACTCTTCGTGACCCCATGGACCAGAGCACGCCAGGCACTCCTGTCTTCCACTGCCTCCCACAGTTTGGTCAAACTCATGCTGGTAGCTTCAAGAACACTGTCCAACCATCTCATCCTCTGTCGTCCCCTTCTCCTTGTGCCCTCCATCTTTCCCAACATCAGGGTCTTTTCCAAGGAGTCTTCTCTTCTCATAAGGTGGCCAAAGTACTGGAGCCTCAGCTTCAGGATCTGTCCTTCCAGTGAGCACTCAGGGCTGATTTCCTTCAGAATGGAGAGGTTTGATCTTCTTGCAGTCCATGGGACTCTCAAGAGTCTCCTCCAGCACCATATTTCAAAAGCATCAATTCTTCGGCGATCAGCCTTCTTTAGCCTTCTTAATGGTCCAGCTCTCACCTCCAATAAAGCATTAAACACGTTTAAAAACAGTCACATCACCCACACAGCTAATAATTTCAAGGTTAACACGAGCCACAGATTTCAGCCATCAAATCCCTGGGGAAACAGGTATTTTTAGAATGCCTCCTGAATGCTAATATTGAAGGAGGAAGATGCCCCTCACTAAAGAAGGCATTCCATAAATCAGGCATGGTCACCCTGAGGGTCCTATGGGATGGCCACCCATCCAGCTGGGGGGCTGGTACTATCCGGGGATGGGAAATCAAGCCACAACAGAGTGTACCCCTCTGACTTCAACACCCCCCCCTTTCCCACTTAAAGATCTTGCTGCCACCAGATAAAGAATGGGGGATATTTTTACTTGCCTGCCTTTATTAATCAGCCTAAATGCTTCCCTATGGTCTCCCTGACGCCTCTCAAGGTAGGGTAGTACAGGTTATGTCTTCCGGGTTTGAGGGTGTTTACAATAAGCTGAGAACTCACAGGTGTATGAAAAAGTGGGGGGAAATACTAAGAAGGAAATAATATGGCATTTTAAGCAGAAGTATATTACATGGAAAAGTTACAGAAAACCCATATATTCCCCAGCAGAGCAAAATAAAGTAGATTAAAATGCAATCACCTTTCCCTCTTCTCTCAGTACTTACTCTACTGCTGAATCTCACTTTCTCTCGCATAGTGTAGTTCTTCTTTGCACCTTTCTCTCCCAGTGGCTTTCCTTATCACGCTGAGATCCACTGTGATTTGCCCACGTTTTCAAAAAGCTGTTTTTTATCCACCACCTTTGCATCACAATTCCTCCTATCAGGCTACACAACCCAAATGCACAGAAAAGAAAACACACGTTTCCATGCATAAAGGTAAAGGTAAAGGGACCCTTGACCATTAGGTCCAGTCGTGGCCGACTCTGGGGTTGTGGCAATCATCTCGCTTTACTGGCCGAGGCAGCTGACGTACAGCTTCCGGGTCATGTGGCCAGGATGACTAAGCCACTTCTGGTGAACCAGAGCAGTGCACAGAAACGCCGTTTACCTTCCTGCCGGAGCAGTACCTATTTATCTACTTGCACTTTGATGTGCTTTCGAACTGCTAGGTTGGCAGGAGCAGGGACCGAGCAATGGGAGCTCACCCCGTCGCAGGGATTCGAACTGCCGACCTTCTGATCGGCAAGTCCTAGGCTCTGTGGTTTAACCCACAGCGCCACCCGCATCCCCCAATTTAGTACCCCACCTGAGGTACCACTTTGAATAATGGGGCCTCCTGCTTCCGCTGCGTGATTTCTGTTCTCATGCTGAGGTAAATTTCTTAACCCGAGGTACTATTTCTGGGTTAGCGGAGTCTGTAACCCGAAGCATTTGTAACCCGAGGTACCACTGCACTGAATTGACACCTGTACTTAAAATTAGCATATGCAAATCTTATGCAAATCAGTGTCCTCTTTTTAGACACAGTGTCACATGGAATAAAAAAATTCCTTCCAGTAGCACCTTAAAGACCAACTAAGTTAGTTCTTGGTATGAGCTTTCGTGTGCATGCACTCTTCTTCAGATACACTGAAACAGAAGTTGCCAGATCCTTCTATATAGTGAGAAGGTGGGGAGGGGTATTACTCAGAAGGGTGGTGGGAATGGGAGATTGGCAGATAGCTGAGATGAGCCTGTTGACGACTCTTAACGACTGCAATAGGTCTTACAGGAAAAGGCAAGGGGTGAGAAGGTGAAAAATGGCTTAGTCATGTATAATGAGATAAGAATCCAATGTCTCTGTTCAGACCAGGTCTCTCCATTGTTTTAAGTTTGGTAATGAGTTGCAATTCAGCAGCTTCTCTTTCCAGTCTATTTCTGAAATTCCTTTGTAGTAAAACAGCTACTGTTGGTTGGCAGACCAACACGGCTACCTATCTGTAACTGTCACATGGAAGATAAAGCAAGCTTGTTTTCTCCTGCTCTGGAGGGTAGGACTCAAACCAATGGCTTCAAGTTACAAGAAAGGAGATTCTGACAGTGGAACTGTCTACCTCGGGAGGTTGTGGGCTCTCCTTCCTTGGAGGTTTTTAAGCAGAGGTTGGATGGCCACCTGTCATGGATGCTTTAGCTGAGATACCTGCACTGCAGGGGGTTGGACTAGATGACCCGTGGGTGCTTTCCAACTCTACAATTCTATGATTTCTGTTTTTAGACACAAGTGCCCCCCCTACATTTGGATTCAACCCATTGATGCAGCAGCAACAGAATACTAGGCATGATACAGAACACAAAAGTGGCAGGGTCTGCTAAGTATAATTGATCTAACTGGCACAGAAAAGGAAAACGCTTGTGTATTAATGAATGTTTAAAATGGAAAATGGCTAAATGTGTATTGCTAACATTGGGGGTTTTCCCACAGTAATTTTCTCAGGGACCCTAAGCTCCTAAGTGGGTTAATGATTACCCGTTGATTGTTTTCTGCTCTTTGCTGAGAGTGAATCTTTGATCATGGGACAAAGCTACAGAGCTGAAAATTCGCCATCTTTGCAAGGGTGGTGGCTGTTAGTCTTTCTCTGAAGGCCTTAAGGAACAAGAAGATGTAAATGAAGCTCTTTAGGAAAACAGCTCAAGGGCACTGAGAGGCCTTTGCTTCTAGGTCTGTTTGGATTATTTCATATTTTCTAAGATGCAGAGCCTGTGCTGAACCACACAAGACATTCCATGGATGTTTTGGATGTATCGTTTACTGTATTCTGTTTTGTTTCTGAAGAGTTCTACTAGTAAAATTTGAATAATATTTGTTATGGGTCTGGACAATGCATCCAGTCACTTTAAACTGCACAGTATTAATATCTGCAATATCCTTCCCAGATTTATGACCTCCCATTTTTCAATATATATATATATATATTTACAAAGAGTTCATCGCATCATATCTTTATTTTGTCATTGATTGGGAAGTTGAGCCACTCCTTCTAGAGCACGGACCTGAAGTGTCAGCTCAAGAAAAAGGCCGATGGATTCCGCAGACTGAAACCAATCCAAACACTGAATCAAAGCCTTGTTCAACATCCTGCAGTTTCAAATAGGTGAAAGCCTCGACTCTCTCTCTCTGCCTCTTCAGTAGGGAGAATAGCACTACAGAAAGCATTGGCAGCCTCCTGAATATATTACTTGATTTCTCACTATTGATTGCTGCCATGCATTTTAGGCATGTGCATTCGGCTTCTATAGATTGGTAGCCAGAGATTGAAAGGAGACAGCTCTGAGCCAGTGTGCAAATGTGCACCATAAATTAAATCTTTCTTTCGTTCTTATTAATGCACGTATTAGCGAGCTTCATTCTCTGCTGGAAGACAACACAAAATAGCAACAAGAGCCAGCACACAAATATTAAATGAAGAAACAAAGCCACAAAAGATGCATAAAATAGTTTGAGAGAGAGAAATAGAGTAGAATCAATGGAATACTATCAGAATAGCAAGATCACAGATGAAACCACATGCACACATCTGCACATGGTATAGATCAGAGGTCAGCTACCTAAGGCCCCTGGGCCAGAAGTGGCCCATGAGGGTTGCTTAACCAGCCCATGAGCTGCCCCTGAACCGAGTCGCCCGCTCGGTGAGTCCCCCCGCGCTGTGCTAAACTAGCTCAGCGCTGTGCAGGGATTCTCTTCTGTGGCTCTGGAAATGGCTTCTGCACATGGCCAGACACCGGAAATCGCATCTGCGCATGTTCGCAGTGCCAGAAATAGTTTCTGTGAATGCCCAGGCGCCAAAAATCGGTTCCGCACAGGAGAGATTTTTGGCTTCTGGGCCTGTGCAAAAGTGATTTCCGGCATCGCGCTGTGCCAGTCTGGCCCACGGAGGATCTCTGCAAGAGTGATTCGCCCCATGTCCGGTAAGCCTTGCCAACCCCTGAGATAGATAGATTAGATAGATAGATAGATAGATAGATAGATAGATAGATAGATAGATGATAGATAGATAGTTGATAGATGTTGTTGTCGTTTAGTCGTGTCCGACTCTTCGTGACCCCATGGACCAGAGCACGCCAGGCACTTCTGTCTTCCACTGCCTCCCGCAGTTTGGCCAAACTCATGCTGGTAGCTTCGCGAACACTGTCCAACTATCTCGTCCTCTGTCGTCCCCTTCTCCTTGTGCCCTCCATCTTTCCCAACATCAGGGTCTTTTCCAGGGAGTCTTCTCTTCTCATGAGGTGCCCAAAGTACAGTGGTGCCTCGCAAGACAAAAAGAATCCGTTCTGTAATTCTCTTCGTCTAGTGGTTTTTTCGTCTTGCGAAGCAAGCCCATTGAAGGATTAGCGGATTAGCGCTATTAGCGGCTTTTAGCGGCTTATCTGCTGATCGGATCAGCTGATAAGCGGCTTAGCGGCTTAGAAAAAGGGGGGAGGAAAAAAACAGCAGGAACTCGCAAGACATTGTCGTCTTGCGAAGCAAGCGCATAGGAAATTCGTTTTGTGAAGCACCTCCAAAACGGAAAACTCTTTCGTCTAGCGAGTTTTCCATCTTGCGAGGCATTCGTCTTGCGGGGCACCACTGTATTGGAGCCTCAGCTTTAGGATCTGTCCTTCCAATGAGCACTCAGGGCTGATTTCCTTCAGAATGGAGAGGTTTGATCTTCTTGCAGTCCATGGGACTCTCAAGAGTCTCCTCCAGCACCATAATTCAAAAGCATCAATTCTTCGGTGATCAGCCTTTTTTATGGTCCAGCTCTCACTTCCATACATCACTACTGGTGATGATAGAGAGCAAAAAACAAAACCCAAACAGATATACAATATTGAATATGGAAAGCTAGAATGCCTTCCATATTTAATGTCAAAGGCAACTTTAAAAACCCTGCAAAATTACTGAACAAAACATAATAAATATTTCAAAGTTAACAAGGAAAAAAGTTAAAAATGGCAGGTCCCTAAAATAAAGAACCATAAAATGATGATACGATACATCAAGGCAGAATAATAGCCAATCTGTCAGGACACGAACCTGGCAGAAAGGAAGGTCTTGATTACTCAGCAGAAGTCCTCTAATGAAGTGTCTAGAAGGGCATTTCTGCAGCAGGTTGGGAGATGAGTTCCAAAACCTAGGTGCAGCCGTTGAGAAGGCCCTGTTCTGTGTTCCCATGAAACACACATCCGGACTTAGGAGGAAACGGAGAAGAGCATCTCTCACAGGTCTTAACACATGAACAGGTCAGTGTGGTGTGCCACCATGATGATGTGTGGGTGGGTGAATGTGTGCAGACGTAGGTTGATTGGAGGTGTTAGTAGATGTGGGTACAGAGTCAGTGGAATTCTGTGTTTGATGTTCTTTGTAGGCATTTATTTGCATGGTTTCAATATTTCTCTCTGTGTGCCTTTAACGATTGTTTCACGCCTTCTGTATTCAACTGTTCTTATTTTTATCTGTATGCCACCTGGAGTCCCTTTCAGTGGAAAAGGCGGGGTATAAATAAATATATAATAATAATTCCTTAGGAGCATATCCAGTGCTTTTTTCTGGGTGTGGGTGTGTGCGCAGGGGTACACATACCCCTAAACATTTTGTGAATCTTTGTACTTTTGTCCATTTACTGTATTTCTTTTCCCCGATTTAAACTATAAAATAGTGATTTTCTTGAGACAAAATGAGAGTCCCCCTAAGCTTTTTAGAAAAAAAGAGAAAAAAGCACTGAGCATATTGACAAACATTCTGGCTGGCCAGTCAACAGAACCATGCCCTGTGATTATGCCAAACCTATTCTAGTTCAATCAATAAAGTTGTGGCCTTATTTTACCACAACTTTGTGGCCTTTATTCCCCACTCATCCCTTCGAAGCTTCACTGCACATGGGGCCACAGAGAATCCATAACACTGCACCCTGAGCTTTGACCTATGCGATACAAAACAACCTCCTCCAAATATGAATCTTTCTTTTGTGATAGGAATTTTGAGGTCTTAGATATATGTTAAGTGTTCATAAGTGTACCAACCAAGCACATACATAGATCAGCACAGGAAGACAGACCTGGAACCATTTTGATTTCCAAACTGACCAAATGTTTTCTCTGCAAGGTCAAAAGAAAATGGAAAAGCCTCCCCATTGTCTTTTCCTTCACAAATCCTGTCTTAAGGGTATGTCTGTGTTTGAATAGGGTGTGAGCCTGTGACCTCCCCAGGAACTAAGTATTTATCATTACAAAAGACTGGCCAGGGTTCCCAGGCAATCCTATCAAGTAACCTGCCAGACAGGAGATAAACAAGGACAGGAGAAAAAGAACATTCAAATTTCTGTTTAGACCGCTTCTTCTGTGATGCATGTATGATGTTTCTGGGGGTGGTCTTGATCTACAGGGTGGCAATTTCAAAAGTCTTTATAAGGCCTTGCAGGCCATTTTTCTGGGTTCCTTCTCTCTCCTGAGGGTGAGGGGAGCACTCTGTTTCAACAGATCAATAAAGATCAAGCTTACTAGCTGCTTTGCTTCTCAATATTCTCTGGTTGGCCTCTGTTATTCTCTCCTACCAATAGGGAACCTATGTAAGGACTCTATATGGGCTCTTGGATACCTCATAAGGGAAAAGGGCAATTTTTGTTTACAACATTTTCTTTCTTTCTTTCTTTCTTTCTTTCTTTCTTTCTTTCTTTCTTTCTTCTCAAAGTGATTGTTTGCAGCAGTTGCTTATATAATGACTTGAAAGCTTCCCCAATTCAAAGACTACAGAAAGAAAATAAAACAAGACCCAGCAAGACCCAGCTATGAAATCTGTCTGACCTTATCAGCATAAACTGAGCTGACAGGTCTCTTCTTGATGGGCGAGTGTGGTTTTGCTAGTGAATTGGAGCCCAACAGGCATTTGCTTTTGCTGGGTCACTCTCTCCGCCTTGTTGGTCTCTGCTGAATTTAATTGGCTTCATTAAGGCCATAACATCACCCTCTTACAATGGGAACAAAAATAAAAAAATGTCACTAAGCTCTTGTTAAAGGTTTAGTTTGTGCACGGATGATGTTTTGCCATCTAAAAGACTTCCATGAGTTTAAAGCAGGGATTGTCATGATGTTGTTGATGATGTTGTTGGACTACAACTCCCATCAGCCGCAGCCAACATTGCCAATGGTCAAGGGTGATGGGAGTTGTAGTCTAGCAGCATTTTGAGGACAGCATGTTAGCTATCCTTGGTTTAACGTGACCATAAAATCAAACGATTTATGGGTGGAATCATCTTTGGTGTGCGTTAGGCTGGTTTCATGCCAAGTTAATATATTCTCAGCAACTGTTCTTTTTCCTTGTATAGAATGTCTGCCAACTATAAAAGAGAACTTATTAAAAATGTTTTGAACTTCTCAAGGTGATCTTAAGACTTTGATCCACATGTCGCTGATGAATTAGAAGGCTTTGAACATCAGTGGTGTGAGGAGTTGTGCTTGACTGGACTTTTTACCTGGTTCATTCTTCATTCTTATGGATCACTACCTGCTTGTATGGTTTAAAATCTTCCCCTTGCAAACCTACGTTAAAATACTAGGTACAAGTCTCTCCTTCTTCGTAACCTGACAAGAGAAATTTTGTGTACCTTGCTAGTAGACCTCAAAATACCCATATGCCTTTTGGGTACAAATATCTTCCAATATATTAATTTGAAAATGTAGTCGGACACTTATATTTAGTTTTATTTTCCTTTATTTGTTTCTGTGCATAATTTTAACTAATCCTTTTTCATGATCCTTGCATGTGCATTTATGAAACTAAATTTTGTCGTTCAGGCTGTATGTGAAAACTGAATTGCAAACCTCAGAGAAGTTCAAATTTTCAAGGCTGGAGATGTTTCAGTTCAGGTATCATTTTGGAAAGTGCAGATTACAGTGGTACAAACTTAATTCGTTCCGGAAGTCCGTTCTTAACCTGAAATGTTATTAACCTGAGGCACGCATTCCCTACATAGGCCTCCCGCGACCCCACAAGCAGATTGTGTTCATATCCCGGGGTAAAGTTCACAACCCAGGACACCTACTTCCTAGTTTGTGGAGTTCATAACCCAAAGTGTTCATAAGCAGGACTGTTCATAACCCAAGGTTCCACTGTAAATGTGAACTGAATTGCATTTATTCCCTATTCCTATAGCCAAGCTAGGTCGAGTAAGGAGCCAATAGGCTGCTTGGAGGGTGCAATCACATTGGATCTTGGTGTTCTGTGCTGCCAGTTCCAAGCCAGGAGACCCCCACTCTGTTGCAGGGTCGCCAGTTCCTGGGGGCTGAGTCCCTTGCCCTTCCAATATTTTTGAGGTAGGGGCCAATCCCATGTCCAAAAAGTGTGGAGGCAAAGCACAGAGCCAAGTGTGGCGCTTTTCCAGTGACTTCTTCTCCTCCTATTGTGGAGGGGAAGGTATTAAGTTGTGGGTGGACATAGCAGACGACACAGAGATTTCTCCAAGTGGTTCTTTATAGTAATCTGGAACTGAACTCAAACAGCTCAGCCAGCCTAGCCTGCCTTTATAGGCAGCCGGCTGTCAACACTGTAACAACAACCCAGGGTTTCCCGACTAAACTAACTTACGTGGACCTGAGTGAAAACTATATACACAATCCCCCTGGTGGGCAGGGTAAGAACTTCAATACATAGCACCAGGAAAAAGCAGCCTCCTGCCAGTGGTGGTACCAGAAGGAGGCAGAGGAGGAGCCACTAGCCATTCAAGCCATTCACTTGCTGCATTTGGCTCCGCCCCTGGCTCCTCCCAACATCCTGATGTCACACACAACATCACACATATGATGTGACCCTCACAAGATGGCATCTCTGCTCTGCTGACAACTGTCTTTCATGTAGCACCTCATAGAATCATAGAGTTGGAAGAGACCACAAGGGCCATCGAGTCCAACCCCCTGCCAAGCAGGAAACACCATCAGAGCACTCCTGACATATGGTTGTCAAGCCTCTGCTTAAAGACCTCCAAAGTAGGAGACTCCACCACACTCCTTGGCAGCAAATTCCACTGTCGAACAGCTCTTACTGTCAGGAAGTTCTTCCTAATGTTTAGGTGGAATCTTCTTTCTTGTAGTTTGGATCCATTGCTCCGTGTCCGCTTCTCTGGAGCAGCAGAAAACAACCTTTCTCCCTCCTCCATGTGACATCCTTTTATATATTTGAACATGGCTATCATATCACCCCTTAACCTACTCTTCTCCAGGCTAAACATGCCCAGCTCCCTTAGCCTGTGAAATCTAAACCCACTGAGGCCATGATCCTGAGCACTATAGGTTAGATGGAAGTTCCATTGATTTGGGCAAAACTATCTTCCCAGAAGGGTGTTTTTTGATCCGCTCAGGAGATTTCCGGATATTGTGTTCCTGAATCATGGCACCCCTCTCCTGTAATCCACTCAGCTGCCATGTGCTCTGATCTCCACATCCTCTACATTGTGCTCTTCTTATTAAGCCATTAAGATCACCAAGACTGTCACAACATCTTATTATTTCAGCTCTCCCTTTAGTCTCTTTTGCTCTCTGCACACCTTTTGGCTCCGTGGTCTTATTTTGATTAAGCTTGTTAATACTTTGTCTCTTCCATTTTCACTTTCCTGCAAAGAAAAATGACTTATTTGTGTAAGGACAAAAGGCATCCTAACCATTTTGTGGATGAAACCTTTCATTTAGACCGACGCTGGGAAATTTTCTAGCTCCTGAGTCTTGAACCAAATTCAACTGCTGTGGATCAACGCTGTAAGTTGTGGCTATTTTATCTCAGAAATGTCTTGCAGGAATTGTCTCACACTCTGCCATTCTCCTTTAGATGTTGGGAGTTACCTACTGGTCTGCTCTTGGAGGTTCTTAAGAGTTGAATTCTCTTTATTGACCTTCATTTTCTTTTTCATTCTCTCCCTCCCCTGGCACTGATTATTTGATGATGTCATAAGAACATAAGAAGAGCCTGCTGGTATAGAAATGGTATAGAACCACTTGTTTACAGTGAAATAAGCCAGAGGTGCATTTTAAATAAAAGCACACATTCTGCTCGTGTAAAAACACCAGGCAGGCCCCACAAATAACCCAGAGATGCATTTTAAATAAAAGGACACATTCTACTCATGTAAAAACACGCTGATTCCGGACTGTCCGTGGGCTGAATTTATAGGGCAATTGGGCTGGATCCGGCCCCCGGGCCTTAGTTTGTCTACCCATGCTCTAAACTAAACTATCCCAAATACTGCAGCCTAGAGCTAGTGTGGTGTAGTGGTTGAGAGCAGTAGTCTCATAATCTGGAGAACCGGGTTCGCGTCTCCGCTCCTCCACATGCAGCTGCTAGGTGACCTTGGGCCAGTCACACTTCTGTGAAGTCTCTCAGCCCCACTCACCTCACAGAGTGTTTGTTGTGGGGGAGGAAGGGAAAGGAGAATGTTAGCCGCTTTGAGACTCCTTAAAGGGAGTGAAAGGCGGGATATCAAATCCAAACTCTTCTTCTTCTTCTTCTTCTTCTTTCTTCATAGGTTTCTTCAATGTCACAGGACCCCAGATCACTCCGGGCTTAGGGCAGCTGTACTCCCTTACTCATCATGGAGGAGAGCAGATGATGCAGCAGACACCTCCCTACCAGATCCTTCTCCCTCCCTCTCCCTCCTTCCCTCATTCCATGCCTTCCTATGGGGGTGCCTCAAAATGACCTTTCAGTTTTGCATTCATGATATTGTTGGAGTGGTTTAAGGTGCTGGTTTTGACCTTTAAAGCCCTATGCGGCCTAGGACCCACGTAGCTATGGGACCACCTCTCCTGGTATGCCCCACGGAGGACCTTAAGGTCCACTAATGACAACATTTTGGAGGTCCCAGGTTGCAAGGTGGTTAGATTGGTCGCAGCTAGGGCCAGGGCCTTTTCAGTACTAGCCCTAACTTGGTGGAACGCTCTGTCACAAGAGGGCACTGCGGGATTTGACATGTTTCCGCAGGGCCTGCAAGACAGAGCTGTTCCACCTGGCCTTTGGTTTAGACTCAGTCTGACCCTTATGTTTCCCTCCCCTTATAGTTTTGATCTATGGGCTACTATTAAAATGAGGCTGCATTTTAAATTGTATTTTAACCCATATTTTAAATTGTTTTTCCCCCTATTATATTTTTACTGTAATTTTACTGTTGTTAGCTGCCCTGAGCCCGGCTCTGGCAGGGAGGAGCGGGGTATAAATATATTATTATTATTATTATTATTATTATTATTATTATTATTATTATTATTAACAAAGCATCTTGCTTTGTTTCCAGTTGTTACATGCCCCCTAGATTCCTGCAGAAATCCTGTAATTGTTCATAAGACATTTTTGGGGGGAGAGGGATTGTCCCAATTTTGTTGAACTAGAGGGCAAGAGTTCCCCCTCAGACAACATTGCATTATGGAGGAAACATTGCAGGATAAAGTGGAATGACCCATGAGTGGTTCAGTACAGTGGTACCTCGGGTTACAGAAGCTTTGGGTTACAAACTCCGCTAACCAGGAATTGGTTGCTCCAGGTTAAGAACTTTGCCCCAGAATAAGAACGGAAATCGTGCGCCAGCAGCACAGCAGCAGCAGGAGGCCCCATTAGCGAAAGCAAGCCTCAGGTTAAGAACTGTTTCAGGTTAGGAACGGACCTCTGGAATGAATTAAGTTCTTAACCCGAGGTACCACTGTATGTCTGGGACATGAGTGGCGCTGTGGTCTAAACCACAGAGCCTAGGGCTTGCCAATTGGAAAGTCAGCAGTTCGAATCCCCGTGACAGGGTGAGCTCCCATTGCTCAGTCCCTGCTCCTGCCAACCTAGCAGTTCGAAAGCACATCAAAGTGCAAGTAGATAAATAGGTACTGCTTCGGCGGGAATGTAAACGGTGTTTCCGTGTGCTGCTCTGGTTCGCTAGAAGCGGCTTAGTCATGCTGGCCACATAACCTGGAAGCTGTATGCCGGCTCCCTCGGCCAATAAAGCGAGATGAGTGCTGCAACCCCAGAGTCATACGTGACTGGCCCTAACAGTCAGGGGTCCCTTTACCTTTACCAGTGTATGTCTACCCTACTAATACATATTGTGTTAGCAGCTCTGTTCTCTTAAAAAAATTAAATATCCAATAAAGGCAAGCCAGATAGCGGTGAAGTTATTGTTCTTAACTTCCCCAGACTGGACTATCTGTCAGATAAGGAGCCCACCATTTTCTGTATTGTTAGAAGTTTTTTTAAAACAAACCAACATGAGTCCACTTTTATAAAATGTCATCTTATTTTCGTTGTGACTCTACTACGCAATGCACAGTAGCTTTAGCAGATGATGATGGTGGCAATTTACAATTTGATCTGCATCCAAAGGAAATTGACGAAACATTGCAGCTGTGCAATGAAAGGAAAAGCCCAAGTCAGCTCTCTCCGGGGTGTTCTTTCTTTACTAATGCTACACTCAGCCATTAAATCTCCCTCCACTAAATTACAGGGGACACATCAACTGATTATCCTTTACAGTATATGCACATTTCCCCCCGATCCCATTTAATTAGCAAAAGTAGAAATTGTGCATTTACATTTTTTGACTTTATACATACACATAATTTACCAGAGCCAATCCTAGATGTTCAGAAAACCTAGAGCAATCCAAAATGTCCCTTCATCTCTCCCACTACCACTGTTCCCCATGTGGTTCCACAGCTTTCCTACCACTTTGTTTTACCATCAGCGTCGTGGCTTCTGGTCTTGGCAAACCGAATCAAAGGGCGAGGTTGCTAGGCAACCACCTGACATCCATGACCTGCATGCTACTCAAAACCTTCCCCAAATTGAAGAAAGAGTAACATGAATGGACACAGAGAATCAGAATGTTGAAGGGGAATTTATAAGCAGGCAGTCGGAAGCTGGGACATCCCAAATGGATGGTGGTTCAGCCTCTGCTGGAAGGTCTAGATGAAGGGAATCTGTAGGTTCATTGGCTTCATTGTTGAACTGCTCAGATAAATTAATCTGATTGATTTTTAACCTGGTTTCCTTTTTTTTAAATCCATCACAAAGTGGCTTGCAACCAGTATAAGCAACAAAACATATAAGTAATCTAGGTTGTTAAAATGGAAACAGGAAGCTCTCCCTTTCAAGAGTTTAAAGGTTATCTGAAAGGGGAGAGTGCTCTTTTGCTCAGATCCTGCCAATGGGTTTCCTACAGGCATTTAGTTGGACCCTGCAAAAACAGCAGGCTGGACAAGATGAGCCATTGGCCCAATTCAGCAGGTTCTTGTATGTTGAGGTCCCCAAGCCACCCCAAATAACTCACACATCACATGGATTTTTTGTTTAAGGTTTTTGACATAATTTTGGCCACAACTTTATTAAAATACAATATATATATATATATGAGTTGTTGCTTAGGCACAGGATGCGACTATCTGCCCCCAGTGGGAACAGACTGGCATTTCGCAAGCCTGCGAAAGCCAGAAAAGGGGAATACATTTTGGGGATAGCGATGGAGCAGGGAACCTGCCCTCAGCCCTCCCCAAATGCAACCAGGGGCTCTTGCATGGCCCTAGACCCTTGACAGGGTGGACAAAAGCAATGGTGAGCCTCTGTATTCCTTTAATGGAATACCCTGCAGCAGCAGCATTAGAGGGGCAGGCACAGCCAATCCATGCCCCTCAACCAACCAAACCATAAACCAATGCCTAACCACAACCTTACAAGTTGTGACGATTTGCTACGCAGCAGGCAAAACCCAAATGGCAACAGTCAATCAGCCAGATGGACAAAATTCCTACCAGGCCCCTGCCTAGCAAAGTCAAGCGAACAACCCTAATTATGGGGAGGGGGGACGGGCAATACAATGCACGGAGCGAAAAGAGGAAGCTCTACGCTTTGTGCAGGGAGTTTTAATATTTCAGGCTGTCAGTCACAGAATGGCAACATTAACTTCTTCCCAACAACAAGGGAAGCCCAATCACAACAGTGGCCAATGATCAATTAGCCCACACCACAACTTTGGATTGTCTTGTCGACCCCCATGCAACACGTGCTCTCCATGAAGGAGAACACGCTTTCCCATGTTCTTTTGACTCCACCTCTAATTTTTCAAATTCTCCACAAGTGCTACCTACCAATGACCCATCAGTCTCTGCCCTGGCAGCACCCTTCCCTTGACAAATTATACTCTGGCTCCACTCTTGTTCTGAACGTTTTCCATTTTCTGTGCCCAGCCTGTTCAGCCAACATGGCTTCCCGGTGCAATAACGCAAAGAAATTTTGTTTCTTCCCATCGATCTGCCAACAATCTTCCTGCCAGCACCACTCCACACAGGCAGACAACTGGTTGACTAATGTCGGTAAACTCTGATTAAAAATGTATTTTTCCCCTTCTTCCCTTTTCCATAACAACAAAATGGATTTGTTCCAGCCAGCTGTGAAACCTTTCTGCTTGGTTAAAACCTTATCTTCGTTGTGAACACAGAAAACGCAGGAATTGCCATATCAGATCAGCCCAGTGATCCATCTCGGGCAAGATTTTGCCTCTGGCCATCCCCTCTACCTGAAGGGAGCATAATGAAGCTGTTTTTAAAAAGGCATCTTGCTAGCACATTGCACAGTACGTCCAATATGCCATTACCAAGAGAGCAAGCAGACTCTTAATCTTATTCAAATTAACGGAGATTGGGAACTGTTCGTTAAAACCTGCTCAGGTTGTCAGGAGGCAGAAATCAGACGGATACCTTGTTTCGCTCTGATGTTTTGGCCATTCCCCTCTTTAACTGCAGCTTGTTAGTAAAATGGTGGTTTCCATTCTTAACCAATGACTTTCTGTAAATGTCCAAACAGCCAGCAGCACCTAAAACAGCATGAACCCTACAGGTTCCAGTCTAGAAATTCAGGATACAGTGGTACCTCAGGTTACATACGCTTCAAGTTACAGACTCCACTAACCCAGAAATATTACCTCGGCTTGGCAGTGTGGGTTAAACCACAGAGCCTAGGACTTGCTGATCAGAAGGTAGCAGTTCGAATCCCCGCGACGGGGTGAGCTCCCGTTGCTCGGTCCCTGCTCCTGCCAACCTAGCAGTTCGAAAGCACTTCAATGTGCAAGTAGATAAATAGGTACCGCTCTGGCGGGAAGGTAAACGGCGTTTCCGTGCACTGCTCTGGTTCGCCAGGAGCGGCTTAGTCATGCTGGCTACATGACCCGGAAGCTGTACGCCGGCTCCCTCAGCCAATAAAGCAAGATGAGCGCCACAACCCCAGAGTCGGCCATGACTGGACCTAATGGTCAGGGGTCCCTTTACCTTTACCTAAGAACTTTGCTTCAGGATGAGAACAGAAATCGTGCTCTGGCGGTGCAGCAGCAGCAGGAGGCCCCATTAGCTAAAGTGGTGCTTCAGCTTAAGAACAGTTTCAGGTTAAGAACGGACCTCCAGAACGAATTAAGTATGTAACCAGAGGTACCATTGTATAGGAAGCTGCCATATACTGAGTCAGACCATTGATCCACCCAGCTCAGTACTGTCTACACGGACTGGCAGAGGCTTTCCAGAATTTCAGAGAAGTGATATCTTCTAGCGCTACACAGAGATACCAGGGATTGGACCTGGCGCCTTTGGCATGCAAGGCAGATGCCATACCACAGAGCTACACTGCTTTCCTGCATATTAAGTTCAGAGACAATGATTAAAGTATGGCACACAACAAGGTGAGAGAGCCAAACAAATTAGTCATGGACAAAGTCATGGACAGTTAATCATGGACAAAGGAGGCTGGGGAATTGGAATAATAATAATAATAATAATAATAATAATAATAATAATAATAATTTATTATTTATACCCCGCCCATCTGGCTGAGTTTCCCCAGTCACTCTGGGCGGCTTCCAATCAAGTGTTAAAAACAGTACAGTGTTAAATATTAAAAAGATAGGATAGCTGCTTATTTCCTTCACATCTGAAGGGAGGGTGTTCCACAGGGTGGGTGCCACTACCGAGAAGGCCCTCTGTCTGGTTCCCTGTAACCTCACTTCTCGCAATGAGGGAACTGCCAGAAGGCCCTCAGTGTTGGACCTCAGTGTCCAGGCTGAATGATGTGGGTGGAGACGCTCCTTCAGGTATACAGGACCGAGGCCGTTTAGGGCTTTAAAGGTCAGCACCAACACTTTGAATTGTGGAAAAGTGAGGCAAAGTATGATGGAACATGGGATGATCCTAAGGCAAGATAAGAACCAGAAACTTTCCAAAAGGGGTGAGCTATAAAATATTTTTCATTTCATTTCTCCTTTAGTTATTTTTATTTTAAAGAGCACACTCATTTCATTATTTATTTGCACAAATCGCATTCATTTCCTTAGCCATTCATTGACAGTCCATTTGTTTCATTACCTGCATTTGTTACTCATTCTAACCTTATTTATTAACAATATTTTTTTGCTGCTGCTGTGCACCAACCACGTGATTTGGTTCTGACCTCAGTACATAATACATAAAAATTCCTTTCGGGTCAATTTCAGTTCCCAGCCCCCTCACAAAACTATCATCCCCACGCTTTCCTACAGAGAAGGAAGGACTGTTAAATCAGGTCCAGTCTGTGGTGCTGTGGTGTACATGTTGTTCTTGTTGTTAAAGCATCCTTCATCCTAAGGTCCTTGGGTGGATTACAACAATTGAATCCATTTTGAAAACACTTTAGAACAACTTTCAGCCAAAAGCATAATGTGGGTTCACCTGACTGGCCACAAACTAGGCGCCAAAGGTTCACAGCTGACAAGTGGACTGCGAGGAAACAAATATTTTGATGTGGAACTGAGGAAACAAACTACAAAACACAGAGAGAAGGAAGGAAGGAAGGAAGGAAGGAAGGAAGGAAGGAAGGAAGGAAGGAAGGAAGGAAGGAAGGAAGGAAGATGTAAATAAATTCTGTGAGTGAATTCAAGATAAAAGTTTTTAACACTTTGGGCCTTTTTAAACCAGCAAGCTAAAATGGTCACGCAGGGTGAGTGCCTCCGCACGTCTGTGTCTTCATCTGCTGTCTTTGACCAAGGACAAATGCTTCTCTTGACAAGTTGTGATGAACTACCCCTATTGTGATGCCGTTTTGGCCTTTCTGTCATTTCTGCTTACTGTCTTCTGTGCAGAGGCTGCCTCACAGCTACGCAACGTGAAGGAAAGACTCCGTTATGCAATATGGCCCTGCCACAGAAGCTGCGTTTCTTAGATGACATTTGGTGCCTGTGACTCGACTTCTTCGTGGTGCTTCCCATCTCCCTACAGACCAGTTTCTCTTACCTTCCCACACCTTCCCTTTCCCTGTACTCATTCTTTTTTTAAAATTTTTTTTTATTAAAGATTTTCTTGGTTTACAAAAGCACATGCATCGCCTCTTTTTCAGGTTGTAGAGCCTTCTTTTAACATTTCAAGTGAAACATTGTATACAGAATGGGGTTGGGGAAGAAGAAGAAGGGGGGAGAGGAGGTGAGGTGGCAATATTTAGTGCTGTCACACTCAACTCTTCGGTCAAAGAAAACGTGTGAGGATGCTGGTCGTATGGTGCTAAACTGCAGGAAGTGTTGAGATCAATACTAATAGTTTGACTAGCACATTATTTCAACTCCTTCCTCCCCCCATCCAGCTTTAGGATGACTTCCAGGACTATTTAACAGAAAGTGTGTGTGTGTGTGTGTGTGTGTGTGTTGGAGGTGGGGGGAATAATTCAGGAGAATTGGCAGGCAAGTCAATTGAAATTCAGCGAAGATTGATGTTAATTGAAGCTGAACTAAGATTGAAGTTGGCCTTGGGATGGAAAAGGGAATAGAACTGTGCTGAAAATCTCTCCCATCTCACCCCAACTCTTCTCCATAAATTAATGAGGAGGGAGATTGCATTCAAAGGGGGAGGGGAACGTGTGGCAATAAGTATCAGAAAGTGATGGACTCTCCTTCATTGGAGGTTTTTAAATGGAGTTTGGATGGCCAGCTGTCAAGGATTATTTAGCTGTGATTCCTGTATTGCAGGGGGAGCGACAAGATGATTCTTGGGATTTCTTCCAACCCTACAATGCTACAATTTTATGATTCTCATGAACTGGATGCAGGGATGTAATAAGGCATCGTTTTCGATTATGCCCTGTATCTGTCATTTGCAGCACTGTCTCCATTCAGCTGCAGTTTGCCTTCTGCCCAACCTTTCTTAACCCTACCCCTGAATTGTTTTTTTTTGGGGGGGAGCAGGTAACCCCAGGGGCAGCACCAGATGAATTGGATTGATCTCGGGGGGGGTGTCACTGATTGGGGGCACAGGGCAGATTTGAGATGCTATGCGCAGCCCTAGTTGGTACCCAACATCCAACAGCTATTGCGGCATGCAGTGCCCAGCATGTCTGTAGAATTTCTGCCAGCAAACGTATTTCTCAGGTGATAACTTCATCATGCAAACTGTTTTTCAGAGTCCAGGTCTACTGAGTCTCTAAAGAAGAAAATTCCATAATTATAGGGAAACCAACAAGCAACTTTCCCCATCTGATTCTGTGGTGCAGATGGTACAACAAAGATGGCCACCTTGGCAGGTATCACTGCAGAATACAGGTAGGTTGGTTAATGGTCCAAGCTGTTTAGGAAGGAGTGAACACCTGTGCCTCACCAAATGTTGTGCGACTCCCAATTCCCATTAACCCCATCTAATATAGCTAATGGTCAGGGATGATGGGAGTTGTGTGGAGGATCTCAGGTTCCCCATCGCCATGTTAAGACGGGACTGTGAGGAACTCCTAAGGGACTTAGATTCAGGTAGGTAGCCGTTTTGGTCTGATGCAGTCAAATTAAATTAATAAATTAAAAAATTGTCCAGTAGCACCTTAGAGACCAACTAAGTTTGTTCTGGGTATAAGCTTTCGTGTGTATCTGAAGAAGTGTGCATGCACATGAAAGCTTATACCCAGAACATACTTAGTTGGTCTCTAAGGTGCTACTGGACAATTCTTTTCCTAAGGGACTTAGTTAGAATTTTGTGATTCAGCCAAAATTTCTCAGCTTCTCCTGAGCAGAAATCTGCCTCTGCCTCTGAATTTGGTCCATTTGGCGTGGGCCTCAGCCGAATCCAGTACACAGCTTTAGTTAGTACCAATTAATCTAAAGTAGGGTTGCCATATTTCAAAAACTGAAAATCTGGACAGAAAAGTCTTGAGCTGCTTTTTTTTAGCCAAAGTTGTTAGCAAATAAATTGGATATGTGTTGAGATATTTCTGAGGAAAATCAGTAAAAATGACACGGACTGCCACATGTCCAGATTTCCCCAGACATTTAGTCACTTTTTCCATATGAAAAATGCTTATGTCCCTGTGGAGATGGCAGTACTGAATCAGTTGTGCATGCCCTTCTGGCTTGCACTATTTATAAAGACTTGAGGAATGAGATTATCATCCCTCTTGTATTGTCCATTCTGGGTCGCCCAACCACTGCCACAGTGTCCTTTCTCTTGGCAGGTCAAGATGAGCAGATGACAGCAAAGGTTGCAAGGTTTGTAGCTGGGGCAATCAGAATAAGGTCCATTATTTGACTGCTGATTCAGGACCCTAAAGCGTGTTTTATATAATCAACTTTTTATTTCTGTTCTTTGTATATTGCATTGTTGTTTTGTTGCTATGGCTGGCGCAAATAAAGATTCATTCATTCAATTTCATCACTTTCGGCTTGGACACTGCTTGTGGTTGCAGTATTCTGGATATGTCCAGGAAATTCAGGACGTATGGCAACCCTATCTAAAGAGAGAGAAAAGGAGAGCACCTCCAAACATGCTTTGGTGAGCTTCAAGTAGACGCCAAGGAAGAACATACTGATATTATTAAATTACCAAACAAGTGTCTTCTCAAGGGGAAGTATTGCCAAATCCTTCTAAATCACAATGTACTCTGCAAAGAGTTTGAGCTGACACCATATGTGCCTCAACTCAACCGAGCCATCAAGTGACAGATGCAGTTATCATGTGATAAGCTGTGGTCATGTAAACCCTTCAGAACTATTTTTAATTATGCATTGTTAAGAACACTTTTCTTAACCACACCACCTTTCTATATTTTTTGCACACCCACGTACATGCTAGTATCTCATTAGAAAACACTGCCTATGTTTCTTTCTACGGCGTGCACTGTGAACTGCTTGTGAAACTTTAATGCAAGATGGAGATGCTATTCAAATTAGTTCCCATGTGTCTTCATTCCCTTTTAATTAAAAGTAATGAGGATATTGATTCAAAGAGCATAACCCAAACTCTCTTTTTTAAACAAGCCTACAGATGATAAATATGTTTGTCAAGGGTAAGGCCATAAAATGAAGTTCGCTGATGTAAGTGATCGTTGTTGCAGTAAAATCAGTAGTTGTTAGACATTTGTATCATGTTTTCAAATTGAGGCTGATTGCGGAATGCGCTTTCTGCACAGATCAAAGAATCCTGAGTAGTCAGATGCTTTTGATGCAAGGGTTATGCCACTATCATAAAGAACCATTCACCCTTCTCAGGGTCATCATATCCTAATGAAAGGAAAATAAAAACTGACAAATTTCCCACCCACCCACCCCCAATAGAAATACCCTAAGGCATAGCTTTGCAAGACAGAGAGAAAATAAAGCATTAAAAGTGCACTGGCAGTGCTGCTGCTAAAAGGATTTTGCTGCAGTTCACAGGGCTGTTTGGCCACTCTGTATCTGCCCCTCGGCAGTGCCCCAGTCAGGCCAACCTTCAAGCCAGTTGCATGCCACCCCAAACTGAATCCAGTTCCAAAATAGTTAGGGGTGTGGCTAATGTTTAATTATGGCAAAAAAAAAATCTAATTCAACATATGGCTGAGAGGGGATGAGGAAGGAAATTTTACAGCGTTCTTATTAGGTATGGTAAGAGAGGAAGTATCAGAAGCTGCCAGAAATTGTTTAGGTTTGCTACTACGGCAGCTGGAACTTTATTAGCCCCAAGGTGGAAACAACAAGAATTACCGACAGTAGAAGAATGGCAGACGAAGATGATGGACTATGCAGAACTTGCAAAGCTGATGGGAAAAATCCAAAACCAGAGCGATCAAGCGTACCAGAGGCACCCGCCCTGTGGAACGCCCTCCCACCAGATGTCAAAGAGAAAAACAACTACCAGACTTTTAGAAGACATCTGAAGGCAGCCCTGTTTAGGGAAGCTTTTCATGTTTGATGTATGACTGTATTTTAATATTTTGTTGGAAGCTGCCCAGAGTGTCTGGGGAAGCCCAGCCAGATGGGTGGGGTATAAAAAATAAATTATTATTATTATTATTATTATTATTATTATTATTATTATTCCAGAGATAGTGGAGTACATTTATTCAATATATAATCATTGTAAATGCATAAAGGCACTAGCAGGATTGCGTGAAATCTTGGGGCATTTATTAGAAGGAACTTTTCTACAAACAGGCTTAAACACTTATAAACATTAAGAAAAATGTAGAAATGTGATGGTATAAATGTGTGGAAATTTGAGGTAGTTATATATATAAAAAACCAGATGACGGGATGGAGGGAAGTTGAATACCTCAGTGGAGCTAAAAAAATTGTAAAAGAAAATAAGATGTTATATCAATGTTAAAAAATGGAAAATCAATAAAAATACTATATAAAAGGAGATATTACAGTTCCTTCTCCTCCCTCATCCCAGCAGGAGGGGCCAACCCTGTAGGGTGCTCATTCTCAAGCGACTTCTCTGCAGGATTTTGTTCGTGGTATTGACATTATTAGTAATTTAAAGAGTACCTCTCCCCTTTGCACCTTTAATACTGCAATCCTGTGCCCAGATACATGACTGTAAGGCCTATGGGAGTTGATGGAAGACGTATGCATTTTTAGAAGACGGATACAGAATTACACTTTAAATAGCCAAAGAACTGTACAGTTAACTCCACGTCCTCAAAGGAGCTTTGGATTTGAGTTTCTGGCCCTTGATTAGCCACGGACGTCATGCCACATGGTAAACTGATTTTGAGACTGGGGGGCGTTTCTGAAGCAGTTTCTGATCTGACAGTTTCTGATCTGACCATCTGTTCAAAGAGGAGAAGGGAGTCAGCAAATCCCATTTAGCTCCCTGAAATTCTTGCTTATACACAAAGGAACTCTTGAGGGATCTTGGCCTGTGTCATCGATGCTCAGATTATTCCCTATTGACTTTCCATCTTCCACATCTTTCTCGGATGCAAATGTAGTCATGGATCTTATTTTTTTAAAAAAACAACTCATTATAACAAACAAGGCAATCATGATTCTTTCTCTGTCTTCTATCCGGCCTTTGTGATTAAAACACCACCCCTCTCCAATATAAACAAACAATTAAATAAAAATCCGGAAGGCTTAGTTCACTTAGTCTGTTCAAAAGGCATTACTTTCTCCCCAAATTTATAAGGAGGTGCATTAATGATGAGTGTAATGTTTTCATGCATACAGCTCTAAGCGAGAATGATGGACTCAAATACCATGTAATTATGAAGAGTGTCACAACAGTAACAGTTCCAAAGGGCCATAGATGGATGTTGGATTAACAGAAGGATACCCACCCCTGAAAGGGGTTGTATACTTATCTCCTTGACAGATGTCAAGGGAGGCGTTCCACAGGGTGGGTGCCACCACTGAGAAGGCCCTCTGCCTGGTTCCCTGTAACCTGTTATGAAATACAACACAATAGGAAAATCAATTTAAAATCCAAATGGTCAGTGGGTATAGAGAGACAGAGGTGGAGAAGGGGGAGCGAGAGAGAATCAAAAATCAAGATGAAGCCATGTGACTTCAGCATGTGACAAAAGCTACACAGCAAAGGTGCCAAACGCACCTTTGTGAAGAGGGATTTCCCAAATTCAGGGGCTGCCACTATCTGAGAGCGCAGGAACCACCAAGAGGGACCCCTCTGCTAATCATAACACCCTAAAAGTTCTTTAAGGAAGGAGAGTCTGCCTTCATGGGCCCAACAGGAGAAGAAATCCTGAGCTCTCAATGCTTTAGCAGGGAGAAATGATGGCCTCTTGTTTCAGTGCTTGAAAGATCTGTGCCCTATCCTGCTCTATGGAGCTCTGTGGCATAATAGGACTTTTCCCCACTCTCCTCTCTCCAAATTTGTTCTGGAGGTAGGTCAGGAGAACCCTCAGGACAGAATGCAAGCAGAGAAGAAGAGGGATTGTTTTATCTGGCAAGCTGAAATGCTTGCACTGATGGAACAATGGCCATAGTTCTAGGTTAGAGTCCACTCGACTGAAATTCTGCAACATTAGTAGCAATTCCGTAGTTTTTAATTATGTTTTGATAGGTTGCATTTTAGGGGAATGTTGTGCATCACTCTGGAAGCCTTTGGGTTGAGCAGCTGTTTGGAAACGTTAATGATGGTTGTGGTGGTGTTCCCATCATATCTCACCGATAAGCTGCTATTTCAGGGAAATATCTGACTGCAAACACATATGGAGGTGACACAATTACTGGCCAGTTAAAACTCATCAGCTCAAGGTTTTGCACTCTCTGCTCATTATCATGCCTGACTAGATGCCCTGCATCTGCTGGCTGTAAAAAATCCAGCCCAACTGTAGTAATGTTGCAGTTTGATGCATTACAACTTTCACGCTATTAAAAGCAACGTTCTTTATGATGTTAAGATGAATTGTTCTATATGAGGAATCAGTGACTAGGCATCCTTGGCCACATCTTGGAAATACTAGTGTCCCACACCCTAATATTATTATAAATAATAATCATTTCAATAGCAGACAATCAAGGAGTATGAATTAGAAACATCTATAGCAACCGGAGCTGGTAGAATAACGCTTGAGAGAGGACTGGGTTTAGCCTTAGTCCATCACCCTTTATGAAGGAACACGGTTGGCGCTGTGGGTTAAACCACAGAGCCTAGGGTTTGCCGATCAGAAGGTTGGCGGTTTGAATCCCCGCAACAGGGTGAGCTCCCGTTGTTCGGTCCCTGCTCCTGCCATCCTAGCAGTTCGAAAGCATGTCAAAGTGCATGTAGATAAATAGGTACCGCTCCGGCGGGAAGGTAAACGGTGTTTCCGTGCGCTGCTCTGGTTCGCCAGAAGCGGCTTAGTCATGCTGACCACATGACCCGGAAGCTGTACGCCGGCTCCCTTGGCCAATAAAGCGAGATGAGCGCTGCAACCCCAGAGTTGGTCATGACTGGACCTAATGGTCAGGGGGCCCTTTACCTTTACCTTTATCACCCTTTATGCCTTTCCCAAAGTGACCATGAAACTAGGTGCTGATCAGGGTTGCGTAATTCCCTGGCATTTGTTGGTGGCCTTGGGAATAATAGCATTTCCCGGGAGCCCCTGCAGCCAGCATACCATTTAGTGTTATGCCAAATATCTGGAGGGTTATAGAGTCCCACTGCTATTCAGGGGCGTCTTACCCATAGATGCTAGTGGCGCAGGGCGCCAAGTTCTGGAGGGTGCCAGGGAAGAGATGCAGGCTGGACGCAGCGCTTCCTGGCATCAGCTCACCGCCCTCGCCCGCCTCTGCCATGCCGCACCAAAGGAGTGCCGCGCCTGGAGCCTCTGCCTGCCGTGGCCACCACGGCACAAAGCGGTCCAGCCTCCGACTCTTCCCTGCCAGAGGAGCTGCCCTCCAGCCGCTGCCCACCTCCTCCAGCCCTGCAAAGCTGGGCACATTGCCGGCAGCGCCATCCTCCCTAAAAAAGGTAGGTAACTCTGGGAAATGGGGGGCGGCGCTGGAGGGATCTTTGCACCATGGCGCCGGATATGGTTAAGATGGCCCTGCTGCTATTTTTCTAGAAAAATAGGAGCAGGAACTCACCATGAACACCTCCCTTGTTCTCTTAGAATGGCAATGGCACCCACCTGAGAGGTACTGGAACTGAGTTCTGGAGAGCTGGAGCTGAAAGGGGAGGAAAAGCTCTGCAGAATCCCCATTTCTGATGTAGGACTTGATGTTTTTAAGTAGATGGGTGGAGTGGCATGGGTTTTATAGGAAAAAGCACACCTTTGTTGTTGTTTAGTCGTTTAGTCGTGTCTGACTCTTTGTGACCCCATGGACCAGAGCACGCCAGGCACTCCTGTCTTCCACTGCCTCCCGCAGTTTGGTCAAATTCATGTTAGTAGCTTTGAGAACACTGTCCAACCATCTCGTCCTCTGTATCCCCTTCTCCTTGTGCCCTCCATCTTTCCCAACATCAGGGTCTTTTCCAGGGAGTCTTCTCTTCTCATGAGGTGGCCAAAGTATTGGAGCCTCAGCTTCAGGATCTGTCCTTCCAGTGAGAACTCAGGGCTGATTTCCTTAAGAATGGATAGGTTTGATCTTCTTGCAGTCCATGGGACTCTCAAGAGTCTCCTCCAGCACTATAATTCAAAAGAAAAGCACACCTATATTGGGACAAATTAACACCAGCTGTCTGGCCCAAGATATATTTCCAGTTGTGAGTGCTGAAGAATTTACTTGTCCACACTTTACATAAGCAAGCCTCATTACCTGGGGAGATAATAGGATTCTCAGATCTGCAAGGAGGAAAGCGATGATTTCAAGTCTCAAGAGCATGCATGCTTTTGGTGCTGATGTGCCAGCACTCAGCTCTGATAAATGAAGAGCCATATCAGCAGACCAGCTGTCTTGAATTCAAAAGCATTTCTTAGCTTGTGTTTTTTAAAACCACTTCCCCCCCACCCTCCCAGTTTCAGGAAGTGTTAGACTCCATCACTAACTAAAAAGGGCGCATTCTTCTCACTTGGTATACTCCAGAGTTGGCGATGAAACATCAGTGTTCCTAAGTTGCTGTGAGATGCAGCTGCCTGTCGATTCATTGAACGGGGAGCATTCCATGCGCAAGATGTAGCCAGATGAAAACCAACCTGCTGTTCTCATTATCACCTGTCAATTGCTTTTCTGGTTTGGCTCCGAGGCAAACCTGCAAAGGAAAGTTTTTCATTCGTTTTCTTCTTCTTCTTTTTTGTGAGAATGCGTCCAATTCTGTTCTCAGTATTCCAAGTGCAGCTGCTATTCGCCATCCCCACATCTGTACTGCCTAATTTGGAAATGTTTTATTTCTTCATCCCCACCCCAAGTTTTCAAATATAAATTAATAAAGTAATTTAAATTGAATAAGTGAGTTAATAAATTAACTTTACTTAGTATAGAATCATTTCTGCTACGTTGTAGTTTTGGCCTACATTTTAATTTTTTTGTGGCCCATTCCTGACTGGGTTGACTCAGAAGTAAGCCCCATTGATGCCTATGGGACTTCTGTCCAAGGTAAGGCAAGGCAGTGGACCATCCTTCATTGGAGGCTGGAAGGCCATCTGTCAAGGTTTCTTTAGCTGTGATTCCTGCATTACAGTAAGGTAAAGGTAAAGGGACTCCTGACCATTAGGTCCAGTCGTGGCCGGCTCTGGGGTTGCGGCGCTCATCTCGCTTTACTGGCCGAGGGAGCCGGTGTACAGCTTCTGGGTCATGTGGCCAGCATGACTAAGCCGCTTCTGGCGAACCAGAGCAGTGCATGGAAATGCCGTTTACCTTCCTGCCGGAGTGGTACCTACTTATCTACTTGCACTTTGACGTGCTTTCGAACTGCTAGGTTGGCAGGAGCAGGCACCGAGCAACGGGAGCTCACCCCGTTGCGGGGATTCGAACAGCTGACCTTTTGATCGGCAAGTCCTAGGCTCTGTGGTTTAACCCACAGTGCTACCCGCATCCCTGCATTACAGTAGGTAGGACTATATGACTCTACAATTCTATGATTCTATCAAAAATGGCAAATTATAGCCCAGTCCTGGCTTCCTGGGATTAGTTCCATTGAATATTGTGGGGTATACTTTCGAATAAACCTGTGCTGTAGTGATGGGTAGTTATTGGAGTTAAATACCCAATACTTTGTTGGTTTAGTCTGGATGGCCAATAAGATCCAGACTCGAATTGTCAGTCGAACAGGATGTATATTTGGGTGTTGCAAGGCCAGTGTAGCACAACCTCAACTAGCAAGCGATTGAGGGGTGGCACACCAAATATGAAGAAAGGGCAAGTATTTATTCCACCCTCCCTATGGAACTCCCTCCCATCAGATATCAAGGAGATAAAGAACTACACAATATTCAGAAGACATCTGAAGCCAGCTCTGTATTGGGAAGTTTTTAATATCTGGTGTTTGATGCTGTAAGCCGCCCCAGTGTAGCTGGGGAAACCCAACCAGGTGGACAGGGTATAAACAATAAAATTATTATTATTATTATCCATTTATGTGCAAAGGGGCAGCTATGTTCGTATATGACAACACTTCCTTCTACTACCTTCTACTGGTTTAGACAGAAGGCACAGCAACTTTCTTATCTCTGACCCTCTCCTTTATCCCTAACAGTTAAAGCAATAACTCCCACCCTGGGAACTGCTGGTGAAAGGTGGATGATAAATTTAGTGTTGTTTAGGAAGATGATCTAGAGTTTTCATTCCACAGAAGCAGCCTTGCACTAATACAGTTCTCACCATGTCTCCTCTCTTCCTATCTCCCCTTCTCTCCCCCCCCCAGCTGCCAAGCTTTTACTTCATAGCTGCCCACCCTCGTCGTAATTCACCTAAGATGCTAATCTTTTCCCGATGATTTGATGGAGTCCCTCCAGTCTCCATCCATCACACTTCACTATCTTGTCTTCCACCCGCCCTTCCTGTATCTTTCATTTCTTCTCCAACATTGTTAAAGTAACGGTCAATATGAGAGTCTAACTCTTGGCAATCTCTATGTTTAATCACTATTTTATTGCTGTAAACATGGTTATCAGCAGATAAATAGTCCCAGAGGGACATAACCAAGAAGCCGTAAGTATTTAAACTGCCTCATTAAGATTTTCCAGTTTCTGTTTGGATGTTAAATAACTGTGAGTCCTACAATCTCATAGTAGCATACAATCTATATATGAAAAAAATCTTTTTCAATGAATCTCTAGAATAACTTATTTAAGCAGTGTGATATTTCCATAGATACCCAAAAGGACAAAACTTCATTGCCTGGGGAGAATGGTCACATTTTAGAGGAGCTAAAAGGCCACGCTAAAGTGGCACAGAAACCTTCTTGACAATTACATTAGTATTCCAAAGAGCAAAGGGAGAATAGTGTACATGGAGGTTGCTCTATTTCATGTAGAGCTAAGCTAAAAGATCTCAAAAGACCTTTTCCCCTTTGAGAAAACTTTGAGCTCTTGCATTTTCTTACCCCTCCATAGACTAAGAAGCCACCTGACCGAATTTTCACCATTTTTTTTGTGTGATGACCCCTCCTGCATTCGACACCTCTTCCAGAATGCCACAGAACAATGGTCATTGTGGAGGTGCAAAATTGTGACCAGGCTGCCAACACAGCCTGTTCGAGAGTCTCTGTGTTCAATAGTCTTAAATTGGCCTGCTTAAGAAGAAGAAGAAGAGTTTGGATTTGATATCCCGCTTTATCACTGATGGTGTTTCCTGCTTGGCAGGGGGTTGGACTCGATGGCCCTTGTGGTCTCTTCCAACTCTATGATTCTATGATCACTACCCGAAGGAGTCTCAAAGCGGCTAACATTCTCCTTTCCCTTCCTCCCCCACAACAAATACTCTGTGAGGTGAGTGGGGCTGAGAGACTTCAGAGAAGTGTGACTAGCCCAAGGTCACCCCGCAGCTGCATGTGGAGGAGCGGAGAATCAAACACAGTTCCCCAGATTACGAGACTACCGCTCTTAACCACTACACCACACTGGCTCTCTAAACACAAAACTCTAGGTTCAATGAATGATTGGTTGACCCTGTTGAGACCAGAGTCTGGTTCCTTCATCTCTATGGCTTGTGTTGGTGGTTCTCCATATGCAGCTTGTTCCTCCCTCTTTGCGTTTGATTCCTGGCTGTTGTTCAGAGTCAGGGTCATGAAAGATCTGGGTGGGCTCAAAAGGTGCACTGTTTGGAGCATGGAGGTGTCACAGCTTGACACTCACCTTGCAAAATTTCTCAGATAATCATTAATTAGTTCCAGTGTCAAGGTATGCAGAACCAGTGCTTTTTTTCTGGGGGGGATGCAGGGGTACGCATACCCCTAAACATTTTGTGGATCTAAGTTTGTCCTATCTCAATATGAGTAGGAAAATGAGAGTACCTTGCTGAAATTCTTCACATGTTTAACTAAAAGAAAACAAATTTAGCTTTGTCATTTTCTTTAGAGTGGAAGTTGTGAGAGTTTATTCCTCCCCACATACACTTCTGAATGTATAATTTATATTTATTAGAGCTGTTCCTGGACCTCTGATCTGATTTACAGTTCCAGTTTGTAAATCCAGATCAGACTTGATTCAGCCTAGATCATTGGTAGGCAAACTAAGGCCTGGGGCCTGGATCTGGCCCAATCAACTTCTAAATCTGGACCGTGGATGGTCCGGGAATCATCGTGTTTTTACATGAGTAGAATGTGTTCTTTTATTTAAAATGCATCTCTGGGTTATTTGTGGGGCATAGGAATTTGTTCATTCCCCCCAATATAGGTCCCCCCCAAGGTCTGAGGGACAGTGGACTGGCCCCTTGCTGAAAAAGTTTGCTGACCCCTGGCTTAGATCAATCTGGAGCTGATTGGGCCCACCCCAGATCCAGATTATTAGCACTTTCCTTATATTAATAATTGCAACAATTTGGAGACAGTCTTTCTGGCTTTATAGGAGACTGTTTGAGGTACAGATCAGCACAAATCACTATTAATCAATTTAAGATGACTCAACCTGCTCTGTAGCTTCCTCAACCTAATCTGGCCAGAGCAAAAATCATCCTGAATCAACTGGATTCACTACAGGATTCAGTCAAATCCAGCACCCAGCCATCATATTTCTGAAGTGTTGCATCACATCAGGTTTTTCAGTATAAAGAAAACTGGCTTCACACCGTATGTCCCCCCAGCTTTTAAAAACCTAGGGTTTTTTGTCTTTGTTTTTGCTTAAAAATCTGCTTAGTTAAATCCTTGCATTTACCAACACAAGATAGCTGTCAAGTTCCAACTCTAGTGGGATGAATCACATCAAAATGAACTTGTAATCTCTTACACTGCAAAAGTACATACAATAAAAAGGAAATGAGCAAACATTCAGCCCTTCCCAAAATAACACACCTTATTTGCTTGGAAAATATTTACCACATAGATTCTGTTTACCTAAACTGAGCCTACTTTCAGGAAAATAATATAAGATTAACAGACCACTGAGAGATTATCACAACAAGGTGTTTTTTTAGCCTTTCCCCCTGTTATGTTGAAGTCTGCCTAGATTTGTAAACTACTTCTGTTCCAAGCTATGTGGGATGCAAGCAGGGAGGGACAAACATGTCAATTTCATGATTTTTATTTTTTTGTTTCTAAATTTTCTAATCTTTAAATTCAATCTGCTACATTTCCTCATCAGTTTTTTTTTTTACAAAAATCCTAATGAACACTTTTTCTTAATACATTTTTTATTCAGCTTCCTGTAATATAATGCGTTGATTTTAGAAGTTATTTCCATTAACATATGCATTTTGTGCACACTTTCCCCTAATATACACATATTTGGTTGTTGAATTGCACCACAATGTTTGTAGGTGTATGGATTTTGAAGGAGAGCTGTGTTTCAGTTTGCTTATTGTTTCAGGAAGAACAAATGAGGTAGATTTGTATTAAAATGAAAGCAGAACTGAATTTCAAACCAATTCCTAGATATGTGTATTTCCCCTCTATCATTGACAGCACATACTATTTTGAAAAGATAAGCCTATAATCTCCCCCCCCCCAAAAAAAAGGCACAGAAGGAAAAGATGTTGGTCTGGAAGAGGAAAAACACCATCAGGCAATAGTTGTAAGTTACAGAGTTCTTGTAACTAAGAACCAGAATGGAATGAAAAAAAATAAAAGAAGAAACCCCACAAATTACTGGACTTTCGACAGAACTGATAGAGAGGCCTTGATTTCCCAACATCCCCCGTCTCCTACAGTCTGGTGGAATGGCTGCTAATAGACAGTTGAAGGAGCTGCTTGTTGAAGTTGATCTTTAATCATAACTGATGGCCCATCTCTCCCTCTCTGTTGTGATCCATGTTGCTGCCCACCACCAAAGACTGGTGATGATCAAAATAAAGCGAGGTCAGTAGTTCCTGGATCCCCAGGCAAGACAGCTAGGCAAGGCAAACATCTTGGAGGACCACAGTCTAGTTTCAGGACCACGGACAGCGTTCTGGAAGCTGAGAGCAAACATCCAAGTCGGCTCAGCGAATTCCTCCAGCAAACAGGCTGAGTTTCGTTGTAGTCCTTGGTAGTCGTTGCCTAGGGTCCCTTGCCTCTTAGCCAGTTAGAGGGTCAGTAACTTATGCAGCCTTGGCTCCTTCAGGATTTGCTCTCTATGAAAAGCTCTCTGCAAGGCTCCACTGATCCACTGGAGTCTGTGGATAGACAAGGGCTTCCACCCAGCTCCTTCTTGGAGCTACAATACAATGAGTCCAGGGCCATGACATTCTCCCACAGCCTGATGGGATGGCTGGTGACAGAAGAGAGTTGGCCTCCCAATGTACCTCTTTCTCTGCTTAGCACCTGAAACATATATTGGAGCACTTTTCAATGTTGTAACCCCGCATGAGGGCCACCAGATAAATATCTGCAGTAGTTCTGATAAGAATATATGGAGAAGTCAGTTGGCTCAAACCACAGGTCCATCTAGTCAAGCATTCTGGACTAGCCAGATGTTCCAAAACACAATGGGAGTGGAACTCAATACACTGAGATACTATGTCTTAACACAGCAACATTCCCATTTCCGAGAGTTCCCTTGGGATGATGGATTGATAGTTAAACCACTCTGAGAATTGTATCTCTGTGAGGGGGGTGGAGTCTCCTAACAGCTCTCAGCACCCTTAACATATTAAAGTCCCCAGGATTCCTTGGGGGAAGCCACAGTTGTTTAAAGCGGCATGATATTGTTTTAAATGTATACTTTGGATATAACGGGATGCGGGTGGTGCTGTGGGTTAAACCACAGAGCCTAGGGTTTGCTGATCAGAAGGTCAGTGGTTTGAATCCCCACAACGGGGTGAGCTCCCGTTGCTCAGTCCCTGCTCCTGCCAACCTAGCAGTTTGAAAGCACGTCAAAAGCACAAGTAGATAAATAGGTACCGCTACAGCGGGAAGGTAAACGGCGTTTCCGTGCGCTGCTCTGGGTCGCCAGAAGTGGCTTAGTCATGCTGGCCACATGACCCGGAAGCTGTACGCTGGCTCCCTTGGCCAATAAAGCGAGATGAACACTGCAACCCCAGAGTCATCCGTGACTGGACCTAATGGTCAGGACTCCCTTTACCTTTATAGATATAACAGAAGCCACCAATTCATACTGTGTGTCAGCTGCTGAATACTGTCCCTGTTTTGGAATTGTACATATGATTTATTGGCTTTTTGGAAAAAGGAACAAGGTTGGTTCTTCTTCTCTTGGGCTATTTTGTATTCCCTCCTACTCTCAACAGAATGGACTTCACTTTTTTCTTGGCTTCTATTTCACTCACATAAAATTTTATGATTTTGGTTTATCTGGATTGATCTCATGGTACCCAAAATGCATGTCAATTTGTTGTTTTTAATGGCATTGCAGACATAAGAGGACATAATAACCCAAATTACAATATCACATTGCTTTGCACTGCATATATTTTGGAACTTGCCAAGCATTTCATTTTTTTAAAAAATCTGTCTGTGTAAAATAGTTTTCAGGCTTAGACCTTTGGTGGCCATCATGTGTCTGGAACTCTTTTTTAATTGCAAAACTTATAAAAATCTCCATAATGAAAGCGTTGCTACAATGCTAGCTATCCCACGATTGAAGGGAGTCCCATCCCACCAGGTTTCAGTAATGCCTATTAGGTCATATCTGCCATCCTGTACAGTGGTACCTCGGGTTACATACGCTTCAGGTTACATATGCTTCAGGTTACAGGCTCTACTAACCCAGAAATAGTACCTCGGGTTAAGAACTTTGCTTCAGGATGAGAACAGAAATCGTGCTCTGGCGGCGCGGCGGCAGCAGGAGGCCCCATTAGCTAAAGTGGTGCTTCAGGTTAAGAACAGTTTCAGGTTAAGAACAGACCTGCAGAACGAATTAAGTACTTAACCCGAGTTACCACTGTATTAAGAGCTCAAGTTCTTATTGCTTGTGTCCCATAGGTACAATTTGCTATAGATGACAATGACCAAGATTTCCTCCTCTCTCTTAAAACTCTCTTAAACTAAATAAAACCCCACAGCAATGACCACAGTCCTTGCAATAAGGAAGAGATACGCTTTTCATATCCTGTGCACCCAAACAGCCACATTTGTAGAAGAAGAAGAAGAGTTTGGATTTGATATCCCACGTTTCACTCCCCTTCAGGAGTCTCAAAGCGGCTAACATAATCCTTTCCCTTCCTCCCCCACAACAGACACTCTGTGAGGTGAGTGGGGCTGAGAGACTTCACAGAAGTGTGACTGGCCCAAGGTCACCCAGCAGCTGCATGTGGAGGAGCGGAGACGCGAACCCGGTTACCCAGATTACATGACTCTTAACCACTACACCACACTGTACACTGCGATCAATAATTTGGAAGGAAATCACAGGTATTTAATAAATAAGTAACAGCAAGGCAGAACCCATGGATATAGTTTCATAAACACAGGCACTGTGTACTGAGCTTTCGGCAGAACTCAGGGGAGCTTCTGTCCTATATAGAGTTCAGCACTGTTCCTTGTTCCCTGCCAATCTTCTTCCTAATCACATCTCTCCTTAAGACAAATACCCTTTTTTAATATTCCAGAGCAATCTTATTCCAGAGCAATCTAGGGTGGGCAAGTCATCGCACAAATGCCATAAAACAGGCAAAGTGCACCTCATCAGCAGTTGCCCGTTTTTTTATTATCAGAAAGGTAATCAATTTATTCCTGCGGCCAATCAGATTTTTCAAACAAAAGTGCAAGCCCAGATATTCTATGGAATCCCGCTATGGATTCAAGCATATAACAGTGATTTAAATAAGATTCACTCCAGCTTTCTGAGACGTATTCTTGGACTCCCAGCTGCGATCAAATATGAAACAATGTGTGCAGAAATAGGCATACACACAATGGAATACTGGGCCTGGTCCACCTCAATAAAGTACTGGTTACGCTGCCATTTTCGCTGCTCTCCATCAAGCCTGCTCGCTGATCTGCTCAAAGACCCCTATAAATCAAGATGGTATCAGTACCTCGAAAAAAAGATTGAATCTTTAGGCATCGAGCTGGAGCCCCTGTATAATTCTAATGAGCAATACATTTTCCATAATATCCTAGCTAGACTAAAGGATGTGGAGAGACAAAATATTATGGCAGCTGTAAATAAAATTTGCTCCCCCATATTCTATGATTTAAATATCTTAGATAGCAGAGTCAATTACGTCACTAAATTAATAATCCCAGCCCAACGTAGGGCTTTTATGCTGGCCCGGTTGAATGTCTTTCCCTCAGCATTTGTCTGGGGAAGATATCAAAACATCCCTAGAAACAAGAGATTCTGCAGATGCTCTATGAATGTCCCGGACACTGTAGAGCATATTCTCTTTCATTGCCCATTGTACAGTACGCTCCGTCAACGCGTGCTGTCCCCTCTTTTGGGTGGTCTGGAACCCCAGCAAGGTGAATGTGCGGGATTCTGCCTATCCGACGTTGACCAAAGGGTAACGGCGGGGGTAGCCGAGTTTTTGGCTGCAGTCCTCCAAGGAGCAGGATAACAAGGAAAACCACTGATTTTATATGTATATATATATATATATATGATTGTAGCCAACTGCTGCCTTTTTATATATATTTCAAGGCTTTTACATGTTATTTTCCTTCTTACGGTTTTTATTTGCATAATGCCTAATAAAGGTTTGATTTCAACATATAAAAAAATGCTCAAAGACTGTAAGCAAAATTCTCATTTATATACAAGCGTTACCTTGATACGTATTTTTTCCAAATATTTTTTTAGTGGATGCCAAGTTAATATCGCTTTTGTGCTTGGTATCATGTAAACTCTTTCCACATGAGTTCATAGACTGTTCTTCCTTATATAATGTGTTTGTGGGAGGGGGAATATTGGTTCATTTTTGTTTCTTTTTTGTGTTCTCATTTTGTATTTTTATAAATAATAATAATAATAATAATAATAATAATAACAACAACAACAACAACAACAGTGTTATGTACTAAGCTTGGATCCTAGAACAATAGGCGGGTAGGATCCTAGAACGCAACAACTGGTTGGCTTGCAGGAAAAGACCAATTAGGTTCCAGGAGGAAAGTAAAATCAGCCTATTAGGCTGGTAGGATCCTAGAATGCAACAACTGATTGGCCTGCAGGAGAAGACCAATCGGACTCCAGGAGGGAAGCAGAATCAGCCAATCAGACAGGACTCATTATGTAAATAATGTATATAAAAGCCTGAGGTTTTGGGGGGGAATTCAATCACTGTTTCACAAGCTGCAATAAAGAGCATGAAATCACTACAGTATAGGACTCCAAGTATATTTCAAACACCGCTGCAAACCTCACAACTGCCAGGTGTTCTTTTCATTTAGGGCTCATCCAGACCTCCTTTTGCTCCACATTTCTAGGCACAGGTCTGGGTTCAAACAGGGTTTTTGGTCCTTCACTTTCCCCGGGGAAATCCATGCTTTATCGCCGAATTAGAGCAAATGACAATTGAGTTTTTGCAGATTGCCATTAGATCCAACTCAGCAGAAAAACACAGGTTGTGCTGGGACAAAATAATAATAATAATAATAATAATAATAATAATAATAATAATAATAATAATAATAAAATGTTCTGACACACAGCTTTAAAGAATGGGCCTGCGCCTGAGAAATGTGGTGCAAAAGGAACCCTGGATGAGCTCTTGGTTGCAAGTCCCATTGTTTCTTCTTTCTAGGCTAAATAGAAGGAAGCTCTCTATAACTTAGGGGAAAGACTCTCTACGTTGCCCAGCTATGAGTTGTGAAGGCCACTCCCTGCAAGGCCCTTTCCACCTGGCCTAGGGGGTGAGGCCCACACTCACTCAGCTCTACTAAAGAGACTCCTGGTAAGACCAGAGGGACATCACTCTGCCTGCAAACAAACTCTAACTATTGGAGTCTTTTGCCCCATTTTTTGTGCCTGCTAAACAGCCGTGTCATGCTTATGACAGTATTTTATTCTCTTGTTAATTATGCTGTTTTAAATGTGCATTTTGTATTACATTTCACTTAGCAATTTTTTAAAAGAAAATGTTTAAGATTTTTTTTTTGTTAACTTCGTTTGTGCTAAATATGTATTCTGCAGTTGACCTCCTTTGTAATGTTTTATTTTGAAATCTTTAAGATAATATTTTAGTTTTCTGTTAGTTATATTGCTTTGACTGTATACTCTACATTTGACTTTCTTCATATTGTTTTATGGTAGTACCTCGGGTTACAGACGCTTCAGGTTACAGACGCTTCAGGTTACAGACTCTGCTAACCCAGAAATAGTACCACAGGTTAAGAACTTTGCTTCAGGATGAGAACAGAAATCGTGCTCTGGCGGCGCGGCAGCAGTGGGAGGCCCCATTAGCCAAAGTGGTGCTTCAGGTTAAGAACAGTTTTAGGTTAAGAACAGACTTTCGGAACGAATTAAGTTCTTAACCTGAGGTACCACTGTATTGATGCTTTAATATACTGTAAACTGCTTTGAAGTTTGTCTTTGAAATATAAAGCGGTATAGAAATGAAATAATGAAATGAAATGAAATGAAATGAAATGAAATAAAATGAAATAAATAAATAAGATGATGATGATGATACCTTTAACACAATATACTTTCAACTGATCCTATATAAATAGACAGTGTGGGAAATGCTGCTCAGGGCTCTCTTCTTACCTCTGAACCCTTCTCAGTCACAACCTTATACTAACACTATCACATAACGGCACAGATTGAAATCCAAGGCCTGTAGACAAGAGTATAAGACTAGGACAAAGGAGAGCCCTGAAGCTCACTGGGTGACATTGGGTCAAAATCTCTTTTCGGGGGCTGTTGTGAGGCTAACATGGGACAGTATATTTCCCATCAAGCTTCTTAAAGAAATCAGAGAGTAAAAATAAATAAATAAATAAATAGAACACAGAAAATAAATCCATTGTCTGGATTTATTAATTTAGCTGGAGGAGCTGCAATAAAGTTCAGTACAATTCAATAATTCTGAAACAGCATTTTCACTTTTTCGCATAGAATAGTCAATAGATTACTCAAATATCATGTTAATTTTAAAATGTATTAACTCTCAGAAATATCCATGTACATTTCAAGTGTTTGGGGTTTGTCCTCCAAAGCTGTAGGCCTTGTTCTCTTTAATGTACTAAAATACAGAAGAGGTGTAGTGAAAGGAAAACAGAAGGAATTTTTCGGGTGCCGACATTATCTGCCATAAATGCCAGGGTTGTGGGAGCAAATGTGGAGACAACAAAAGCTTTCAAGTTTGTTTGTGACAGATAAACATAGAAGAAGACCAAAAGTAGGGAAAATAACTAAGCAGTGTCTGGATACTTCTTTTCTTTCCTTTGATGGGGCAAGACTTCACATTAGTAGTTTAAACGGCAACAGTTCTTTGTGAGACTTTCTAATTGAAAGCTAAAGGTTGCATTTCAGCTGACTGAAGATCTTTTGTGAAAGCTCAGCATGTTTAACAAGCTGAACCTTTGTTGTCAGAAGAAAGCACCACTGAGATCATTTGAGCTTACTCCCAGGGAAGTCTGCATGGGATTACAGCCACACTGATCCCAATAAAATGGATATTATGCTACCTATCTACTCATTCCTCAGTTTGTCTAATTAAATTTATAGGCTGCTTAATATATTAAAAAATACTCTATGCGGTTTACCAATTAAAAACACACACACATAAAACCGCTAAACTAAATAAATTAAATACATGCTGCCAATAACATAATCAGAATCAAAATAGATTTTTGTAGGTGTTGTGGGTGAACATATCAGACGACATAGCGATTCTTCAAACAGCTCTTGTTTATTCACAGACACAGAACAGAACTGAACTGAAGGGTTCAGCCAGCCTGCTTATATAGAGCTCCGCTACAACGCAATAGTAACAACTTTCTGTAACTACCCAATCACTGAACGTACTTTCAGTTCCTTATTTGCATATGTGGACCTGAGTGAAAACTGTCTACAGTATCCCCCTGCTGGCCCAGGGTGAGAACTTCAGTACATAACACCAGGTCTTCTAACACCATTGTATTGTTCATTTTCACCACAAGTCCTTGATATTTAGGTATATGGCCAGTGAATGAGTTAAATGAAGATAAAAGAAATGATAAAATCAAAGAATGCCTGTGCTATGTCCTTTCAAAGAAGGTTGTGTGGGCCCTTGAATTATGTTGTGAATGACAGACAACATCCCTTGGCATACTATCTTTCTTTTTTAAAAAACAAAACTTCCATGATCGTAGGTGTTTTCCCACACCACCATCTGTGCTGCAATATATATATATATTTCCCTTTCTTCTAATTCCCCAACGTATTGTTATGCTCTCAAAGAATTTTGGTGACATTTCCCATCACCCCCTGACACATATATTTTCCCACTCGCTCAACAATCAATGCCAGCAGAAGTAACATCCATTTACTTCCATTTAGAGCACCCAGTGCCCATTGGGAATCCATTAAATGTACAATTGTATGTTTTGTCTGTCACTGGCTAGCCTTGTTTCGGCTTTTCAGTGCCGAGATGCCATTTATTCTGCTTGACCTTCCCCTGTTGTCTATAGGTTTCAGCCCCTTCCATTCATATCACTTATCCCAGGTATGTTGGTTCCCTGTCAAAGTCCATTACTTCATGTGCAACATTTTAAAGGCTTTGCTGCTGCTTTGAAAGCAACAGCAACACATCTCTAGGCCAGTTTAAAGCATCTTAAGGCACCTTTAAAACAAACAAACAAGCAAACAAACATGATACGTTGAAGAAAATTATGTGGTTAAAAGAAGGGAAATGTGCAGCAAAAAGTTTGGCCAATGTACGTTTTGGGTTTTATCTTCTGTTAACAAGCCTGACATCAGGAATCAATGTAGTGATTTAAACAACAAGGCCTGTAAAGGAGGTCTTAGCAAGTTTTCAGTAATTGGAACATCGTTTAGAAAGGGGGGAAAGGTGGATATCAGAACAGATACCTGCTTCAAGGATTCAGGTTGTTGAGTATCCTGCTTTCAGCCATAGCCACCAGATCTCTCTCACCTCTGCGACCTCAGTATACTGTATTCATGGAGGGGAAAGGAACCACCAAAAGGGAGTTTCCATTCAACCAATATTCCCTCTAAAAGACTGGGAGGAGATTATTTTTTTTAATGCTTTATTTTCCGTACTTGCATCGATACATCAAATACATATTTTCCTTATTTTACATAAACAATCCCCCCTCCAAAACATACTCCAACAAAAGAATATAGGTCTTCCTACTCGCCCATAAAGAAGACTGATCACCGAAAAATTGATGCTTTTGAATTATGGTGCTGGAGGAGATTCTTGAGAGTCCCGTGGACTGCAAGAAGATCAAAACCTTTCTTATCTTCTTAACAATATCTGGGCCTAATAATACCCAATAAAAACGATTCTGATTTTTTCAAAAAAGTTACATTTAACATTGTTTCAGGCTCTCTCTATATATACGGTAATTCCAAAAGCTTTTAATCTTCTTGCATACCCACCACATATGAAAGAGAGTTCCATCTGGTTCTTCACATCTCCAGCATATATTAGTAAAGGTAAAGGTACCCCTGCCCATCGGGCCAGTCATGTCTGACTCTAGGGTTGTGCACTCATCTCACTTAAGAGGCCGGGAGCCAGCGCTGTCCGCAGACACTTCCGGGTCACGTGGCCAGCATGACGAAGCTGCTCTGGCGAGCCAGCACCAGCGCAGCACACGGAAACGCTGTTTACCTTCCCGCTATAAAGCGGTACCTATTTATCTAGTTGCACTTAGGGGTGCTTTCAAACTGCTAGGTGGGCAGGAGCTGGGACCGAAAGATGGGAGCTCACTCTGCCGCAGGGATTCGAACTGCCGACCATACGATCGGCAAGTCCTAGGCACTGAGGTTTTACCCACAGCGCCACCCGCGTTCCTTCCAGCATATATTAGGAACACTTTTATACATTTTGGAGAGTTTATTGAGAGTTAAATACCATTGGTATAGCATCTTTTGGAGACTGGGGGGAGATATGTTAGTCATCTTCAACTACAGTGGTGCCTCGCAAGACGAAAAGAATCCGTTCCGCAAGTCTCTTCGTCTTGCGGTTTTTTCGTCTTGCGAACCAAGCCCATTAGCAGCTTAGCGGATTAGCGCTATTAGCGGCTTAGCGGGCTTAGCGGATCAGCTGATAAGCGGTTTAGCAGTTTAGCGGATCAGCTGATAAGCGGCTTAGCGGATCAGCTGTTAAGCGGCTTAGCGGATCAGCTGTTAAGCGGCTTAGCGGCTTAGGATCAGCTGATAAGCGGCTTAGCAGCTTGGGGAAAAGGGGGGGAAAGGGAAAAAAACCCCGCAGGAACTCGCAAGGCATTTTCGTCTTGCGAAGCAAGCCCATAGGAAATTTGTTTTGCGAAGCAACTCCAAAACGGAAAACCCTTTCATCTAGCGGGTTTTCCGTCTTGCGAGGCATTCGTCTTGTGGGGCACCACTGTATCTAAAAGTCTGGAAGATGGAGCAAGCTTGTTCTCTCCTGCCCTGCAAAGAGCTTCAAGTTACAGGAAACGAGATTCTCACTAAACATCAGGAAGAATTTTCTGACAGTAAGGGTTATGTGACAGCCAAACAGTCTCCCTCAGGAGGATGTGGACTCTCCGTCATTGGAGGGTTTTAAGCAGAGGTTGGATGGCCATCTGTCATGGATGCTTTAGTTGAGATTCCTGCCTTGCATGGTGTCAGACTAGATGACCCTTAGGTCCCCTTACAACTTTACATTTCCATGATTCTGTTATTCTAAGGTGCTTGCATTTCTGGACCATTCAGAAGAACACAACTTTGAATTCCTCCCTTTCTTGCCATAGATTCATATAAAGGACTGGTAACCTTGGCCTTTTTATTTTTAAATCAACTTTCTAATAATTGGCAATATTTGTTTCCCTTTTGTTGCAGTTGAAAATGGGGTTGACATTTTCACTGAGCTTTTTTAGCATTGCCCCAATATCTCTTTCCAGCACTATAGATGCTTCCAATGGGGCTCACATTACACTGAACATCATTTGCTAGTTTGTTCCATGTATTATTAGTTAAATAACTCCAGTGCCTATTGAAAACTCCATTACCTGCTTTCCCCTACAGTGGTACCTCAGGTTACATACGCTTCAGGTTACAGACGCCGCTAACTCAGAAATAGTGCTTCAGGTTAAGAACTTTGCTTCAGGATGAGAACAGAAATCGTGCTCTGGCGGCGCGGCGCCAGCAGCAGGAGGCCCCATTAGCTAAAGTGGTGCTTCAGGTTAAGAACAGTTTCAGGTTAAGTACGGACCTCCGGAATGAATTAAGTACTTAACCTGAGACACCACTGTATCTTGAAAACTCGCCCTTTGTCAATTCTGTTGTTTAACCAATTGCTAAGATAATTCCTTTTATGAAGGAATTTGTCAAATGCTTTTTGGAAGCCCAAAGATATGAAATGCACTATATCACCCCATCTACACAATAGCTGACACTTTCAAAGATTTCAAATATATTGGGAATATAGTACTTCCCTTTGAAGAAGCTATGCTTCTTCATCCTCAGTACAGCTTCTTCTTCTAGATGTTTAAAAAAATCTACCTTTAACTATGCTTTCTTAAAAATTTACTGGATCAAATACTAGGCTGCTAGGTCTGTAATTTTGGGGTCCCTTTTAAAGCAAGTAGTTTTACAGTGACTACCTTCCAGCCATCTTGTTGGGAAATTGATTTTAATATGCTACATATTCTTCTTAAAGGGTCAGTCATTTTCTGTTTCAGCTTCTTAAGAACTTTCAGGTGGACGTTCCTCAAAAGCACACAGATCGCTGTTTATTATGAAGTATAAAAGTAAACCCCAATAAATGGTCCTAGGCCCTTGCTTTCTTTGCCATTTCATCTTGAATATACCCAGCAGCAGGCCTGTTGACACTCTCTGAGAATATTACTTCTCCACTGAAATTCGAAATGGCACCTCCACTGTGTGATTAAAAAATGGAAGCCTTTAGGGGTTTTGAAAACCATTTTATAACATTAATCATGACCAGCTCTCTTTTTCTGAACAACAAACAGTTTTCAATCTCCTCTGCACACATTTCTTTGGCCATCTGGAACTATCTCCTTTGTAGGCTTCTTGGCTTGAGCACCATGTTCCTTCCAGATGTTACACTGTTGGGGGGGGGGAGTAGATTGAGGTGTGGATGACCTGATCCTATGGTCCAAGGGTGGTTCAGAGGAAAGTTATTAGACCACGGGTTGCCAACCTGGTGCCCTCCGCACCATCCCTAGCTAGCAAAATGGATGGCCAGGGAAGGGTGGAGTTGTAGTCAGAAACACTTAGAGGTCACCTTGATGGGAACCCTTACGATTTCCTGGTCCCAAGATTTTCTTTTAGCTTTTAAAAACTGGTACTTGAACCAGTTAAGTCTTTGTTGTTACTGAACTGTATATGACCGTAAAACAGACTTTCCACTGACTACAAGTGAAACCGGCCTTTTGTGATATTCTCAGCTGAAGGACTATTAAAGCAGATTTATAGTTGAACATTTTGCCTCAAATTCTCAGTAACCCTTAGCTGAGTTTATCTCTACAGAAGCACTGGCAATGATGTGTGGCCTCCATTTGATGCAGATCAGTTTTTGTCACCTTTTCTTCTTGTTTACAATTATGACCCTCTTTCGGTGTGACTTATTCCTATGGTGTATAATATTTTCCTTCTGTGGATAACTGAATTTGTTTCCATGCAGATCTGGTGTTGGTTTCTTAGCTTCTTGCTTAAGCATTCTTACATATCTAGTGTTATATGTGTGTGTGTGTGTGTGTGTGTGTGTGTGTGTGTTAAGGAAGTTAAATTCAGTGACTTTCTGTGCTCTTACGTTCTCACAACACACACATAGCCCAGACACAAATCAGTTCTCACAATGTTTCGCATATACCCAAATACACATTTTGAATATCTACCCAATTCAATAAATTTCACAATTCAAGAAATACCATATGTTTAATCAATGATTGTGTCAAAAAAACTAAACAAACAAAAAACAAGCTATGCCTTTCATGAATTGGAATCACTCAGGGGATATGCATCTTATAGGTTAGGCAAAAGACTTGCCAGTTTCAGTTTACAGGAATTGGAGATACTTGGTTGATCCATGCAATTTGATGGACAAAGGAATTTCACACTTTTACTGGAACATGAACGCAGTGCCTGCCTATAATGTTGGCAAATGCCGAAACTACTTTTGATAAATGAGTCTCCGTCCCATGCTATACTATCTTGCCAAAATCCCATTCAGAGAATCTACAGGCTCATTCATCACTATGGAGACTGGGGCTGCCACCTTGACTAAAATAGCATAGATGGGTCTAGGTTACCTTGATACTTTTTTCATCAAAATCCATAATATTGCAGTAGTTTTTTGGGACTGTGTTCAGAAATTTCTGCAGTGCACACGCTGCCTCCCTCTTGAATGTGTAACCACAAAACATAAGCCTAAAACTAGAAATTTTATGTAGCAGTTGAATGTTGGACTTGGGTGTACAAAACCCCGGTTCAATGCCCTGCTTAGCTTCAGCATAGCCTACCTCACAGGACTGTTGCAAAGGAATTGCTGCTTGGAAGTCTGTGGAGGAAGAGCAGTATGCCAAGGTATCCAGTACAAAGAAAGGTAAAGGTAAAGGACCTCTGAATAGTTAAGTCCAGTCAAAGGCAACTACGGGGTTGCGGAGCTCATCTTGTTTTCAGGCTGAGGGAGCCAACGTTTGTCCATAGACAGATTTCCGGGTCATGTGGCCAGCATGACTAAACCACTTCTGGCGCAATGGAACACCATGATGAAAACCAGAGCACACAGAAACACTGTTTACCTTCCCTCCACAGCTGTACCTATTTATCTACTTGCACTGGCATGCTTTTGAACTGCTAGGTTGGCAGGAGCTGGGACAGAGTAACGGGAGCTCTCCCCATTGCAGGGATTCGAACCGCCGACCTTCCAATCAGCAAGCCCAAGAAGCCCGGTGGTTTAGACCACAGCACTACCCACGTCCCCGTACTTACAGCCTGATCATTTGAAAGTAAGACTATGTGTGTTCAAAGGGTCTTATTTGGAGAGAATTCAAGTATACAAACTGTTGTAGACTTAAATGGGTTTAAGCAGATTTATTGATTTACTGCAACTGTATCCCAGCTTTTTGCCAAGGTACTCTAGGGAGTTCACAGTTTGAAACCAAACATATATTACAAGATATAGAACAACGAAGACAGATTGAGGATCTGTTCTAAAATTTGATGGCAGCACCCTCGCCATTTCCCCCCTCTTCCTCCCCTATGAGTAAGTACCCCCTGGGAAGATGGGTCAAGGCTTTTTCTAATTGTTCTTCCAGGCTCCTGGAACTGATGGCATAAGGTCCATGGGTTCCACAGTTGCTTGAGAGTTATTAGAATGAGAGTTCTGAGAATTTCACACACACACACAGAGAGAGAGAGAGAGAGAGAGAGAGAGAGAGAGAGAGAGAGAGAGATCTGTTCCTTAGAGGGATGGAGCACAATGTGAATAAGAATGTGGTTGACACACATCTCCATTTCTCCATAACAACAGAAGCAGGTGAAGCCATATGCAGGTGTTAGATAAGTGTCTGGGTTCAGCAATGGGTCTCAGAGTAGGCCCTGCAAAGAATGACTGAATGTGTATGTTTCAAGTGAGCTTGCATTTCAAGGCAGGGCGGTCACGAAGCCACACACATTTGCAGTGTGGGCTATCAATTATTTGGAATGAAACAGCCAGTCAGAAAAAGCTGAAAACACGGGGGGGGGTGATTCAGAGAACTTGGAGGCTACAGGATCATCTCGCCCCTTATATACACTGCGCTCTGCAGTTGAGGGCCTCTTCCAGATACCTTCTTATCAGGAGGTGCTGGTCTTCTCCCACATAGGACAGATCCCTGCCTGAAATCGTGCAAAACCACTGGCACCAGTGAATGCAGACAATACTGAGCGAGATGGAGCAATGGTTTGACTCCGTATAAGGCAACTTCCTGTGCTCCTATGTACCTCCAAGATTACTAGGCTTTACCTTTCACCACCTCATCATTCTAATACTTGACGATCAGGCACACTTTCCCCTTTTTAAAAACCCTTTGATGACTCTCACATTGAAGAGTCCTTGGAGGAGCAGGTCGCCTCTGTATCTTGCATATGTCTGCTCCTTCCTGCATACACAAATGCCCCCATCAAATATTTTATCAGAAAATGAAGGACCGGCTATTCTTGCAAGACATCCATCCTTTGTCAATATGGGCAGCATCTTCATTTACTTTGCTGGGCTCTTCCTCCCTCCCCTGCCCCACACCACCTGGGTTTTGTTTAACTGCCTTTATTAAATTTTCTTCTCCACGTTTCTTTACCAAAACCGTCTTTTCCTGGGTCAAAGATTCTGCCTTAGCCTATGCATGAACCTTGGCTGTTATTTCTTTTACTTACTTTCTAGCTCCTCTCTACCTTTGAAGAATTCCCTTCATTTCTCTGGGCAATTTTTTTTGTTTTCAAAAGACCAAATGTGTTGCTTAAGTTCCCTAGTGGAATGTGCATCAAACTTTCCTCACCCTCTCAAAAAACAACAAAAAAACAACCACATTTCATAGATCTTTCCCCCCCATCTCTCTGATGTGAGCTGGGCCAGACAGCAGTCTATTCTTACTTGTCTCCTGGGGTAGATACTTAAAAAAAAAAACCTGACTTGGAATCCCTCCTTCTTTTGAACATCCACTGATGCTATGCAGAAGTGGTGAGATTCGCCTTAAGCTCATTTGTCAGCCAAATTCAAACACCTTGGGAACGTTGTGAGGAGAAAGACTCCTGTTGCCCTCCTTGCTTTGTGCCTTTAAGGGGAAATTGTTCTGTTTTTATTTTGTTTTTAATTTCATTTTCTTTTCCTTTCAGCACTCCTCTGGAAATGGTTTCTTTGTTTCAGCTCCAACTTGTTGCCGCCACTCTGCATTAGCGGCCTGAGGCCTGTTCTGCCTCATTCCTCCTTGCCCTTTCAGCCTCTTGCTATTTTTGCAAAGTGCTGGTTCAGGGATTCACTTGATTTGCTGGCTGGTATTAAAGCGAGCAAAGCCTTCGATCTGGATTTTTGGTGTGTGGTGAATTTTGGGTATTCCCACTCCAAAGAACTGGCACTTTCACAACTGCCACGTAATATTCACTCCACGCTTGTGACAGATTGATCTATTTATCTATTTTCAGTGTGGCAGCACCTATTATCTGAAGTCTCTTCTTCACTGTTGCGTGATTGTGTTGTTTTCAATGTCTGCTAAAAGCGTTCTTATTTTGGCAAGCCTACTCAGAAACATAATGTTGGTGTGTGCATTTGTTTTTAAAATCTGCTGGTTTTGAACACATCCACACCTTGCTTTTAATGCACTAGTATGTCACGTTAACAGTCATGGCTTCCCCCAAAGAATCATGGGAACTGTAGTTCATTAAGAGTGCTGAGCATCAGTAGGAGGCCCCTCTACTGCTCACAGAATTACAATTTTCAGAGTGCTTTAACATCCAATCTTTCTTCTCAGGGAAGTCTGGGAATTGTAGCTATGTGACGGGAATAAGGGTGTCCCAGTGGTGTAACATGGGGGGGCAGGGGGGCTGTGGCCCTGGGCACAAAATTCTGAGGGGGTTCAGCCAGGTGCCCCCACACAGACAGTGGGTTCCACGGGGATTTGTCACCATATTCAGGACCAAGAAGGAAATTGCCTGCAGACAAACTGGGCCAGTCTTGGAGTTTAGGCTTCCTCATAGCAATTGTCACAACATTGGCAGAAAAAGAGATTGTTTTGGATTCATAGTCTAAGTTCTGGGGGGTGTGGGTGAGGAGTCACTAATCAGGAGTGAAATTCAAGGGACCCCAGTAAAGGGGTCCAGAGGGTTCTGTCTGAGGGTCCAAATGAGGCAGGGGGAGGGCTTTGGCCATAGAACATCCTAATGGCAGGATGCCCCATTTGATCTGTATCATGGGGAGATACCTGTGTTAGGATGCATCCAAGGGAACGTGGGCAATTTGCAAGCTCCCAGCTGGCTCCAGCCCACCGGCCAGTAAGCTGGGCGATCTCCAGTCCTTGGATCAGCATGAAACAGCGACCCGCAGCTTCAGAAGCCTTCAGAAGCTGGAGCATGCAACACTCAGCAGAATGAACAACATTGCACAACAGAAGTGGCAGGAGACGGCTGTGAGAGCATATTTACAGGCAGTTTGTTGAGCATACATCAGGACAAAGGAAAAACATGTCTTCTCCCTTCCTGTCCAAGAGCAAGCAGCATAAGCAATAGCCATACACAAAATGGAAGTTCACAGCAAGCGGTGCTGAAGTGTAAACAGACATGTGACATACAACAATCCACACATCTGTTCTTAAGGTAGAACGGAATATTCTAACACCCTGAACCTAGGATTGTCCTGAAGGGGTATCAATCAGCAGACAGGTTGGTAGACATAGGATATATACCCAATGCCTGTGCCAAATCCTACCACATTGGTAATCAATAAAGTTGTGGCCCGTTTAATCCCAGATCATTGACTGTCATCATTTCTCATCCAACTCACTGGTTTGCTTCCTTGGCCCCACAAATGGGGATGGCGCCAGAAAACTCACAGCAGGACATGAAGGCAGCACTACTCTCTCATTGGTTATCTCACCTGTTCTTCAGGTATTTTTTACAGCCCCCATAAGCATGTGCCTCTATTTTACTTTTACTTAAAACACACACACACACACACACACACACACAAAACAAAAAACCCTCTGCTCCAGCAATAAGAAGTTTAAGAGACATAGAAACATATTTCTGGCACAGCGATTTTGAGAATTAAACACCCCACACTTTGCACAGCTAGTTGCATTTGCAGACTTCCCATGACTCTTTATTTTTGACTGGGCCACACAGACAAGCAATTAATTTAAATTAGTCTGTATGAGAACCATGGAGCAAAATACCTGCTCATTAATTTGGAACTAGGCAGAACAGGCATCCAGTTAAGTTTATTCTAATTTGCCCAAGACAGTTATACTGAAATGCAGCTGAGAAAAAAGACTGAAATTTTGGGAGATTCTTGGTTCATGTGGCTTTCATTCTTGCAAGGCCAAGCTATAATTTTAGATAGCCTGGCTGGGAAACCAAAGACCCACCCAGGGAAGAATCAAATTTCTGCTAATGGGATTGTTCTAGAGGACACTAGTTTTGAGTCACAACCTGGGAAAGCATTCTGAGATTTCTTGACAGCTCCTCAGTTGTCCCATTTGTCTCCAAAGACTTTAAGGTTCACACTTTCCTATAACACCAACTTTCACTACCATCTCAACATTTTCAAGGGAAATAAGCGCGCCCTGGGTAGGAAAACACATTACACAACACTTCCAGGCACTGGAAAAAAAGCAGTCCTATTTAGGAACATAGAAAGATGCTCTGCGGTGGCTTAGACCATTGTTTCTCTGGCTGACACTGACTGGCTGTGTTTCTCCAAGGATTTCAGACAGGCATCTTTGCCAGCCCTACCTGGAGATGCTGGGGACTGAACATGGAGCCTTCTGCATGCCAAACATCTGCTCTATGACTAAGCCGTAGCCCTTGCACACCATTATTGTGCGAATGTTTAGGAAGGTAAAGGTAAAGGGACGACTCTGGGGTTGCAACGCTCATCTCGCTTTATTGGCCGAGGGAGCCGGGGTACAGCTTCCGGGTCATGTGGCCAGCATGATTAAGCCGCTTCTGGTGAACCAGAGCAGCGCACGGAAACGCTGTTTACCTTCCCGCCTGAGCGGTACCTATTTATCTACTTGCACATTGAAGTGCTTTTGAACTGCTAGGTTGGCAGGAGCAGGGATCGAGCAACGGGAGCTCACCCTGTTGCGGGGATTCGAACCACCAACCTTCTGATCGGCAAGCCCTAGGCTCTGTGGTTTAACCCACAGCACCACCCACATCGGAAGGTAGGAGGGGATATATTGTTTTGATATTACCCCTCCTCACTCACGCTAGTGAGTAAACAGCAGAGCACATTCCCTTGCAACTTATTGGAAAAGTTGACGACTCGTTAGAGTCTTTTAATTAAGCAGTCCAGTCTGGCTTGTCCAGACTGGATTCTTCCAGGTAAATTTCCCCCTTATTTCCCTCTTAAAGTAAGAATAAAACAACACAGTCTTCTTGAGAATAAGAATAAGGTTTTACTTACATTCAGTTCACAGCAGTAATCTGAAGGCAGTCTTTATTTTGCTGTTATAGTTACATTTATAGAGAAGCCTGAGCTAGGTCTCAGACTTTCTACTTGTGGGCTCCATCCTCTGTAAGGATGAGTCGTCTGCTGGCTAAGAGCCAGGAGCAGTAGAGAGCCAGAAGTGAAGATCTAAAAAGAGGAAGTCCAAATAGACAGAGAGATGGCGGCATGGCCAACCCTTATTACTTGGTCAGCTATGGTCACGCCCGCCCATCTACCTGGTCACACACAGGGAGAGGAGGTTCTCAGCAGGTTTGACAGGAGTTCCTCCCTATCTGGAGCCACATTCCCCTCTGTGTCCATTCTAGGCAGCAGGGAAACTTACTTGACTGCTCTAGCAATACATCCCACAATTATTCCATGTCCTGATGTTATTACACTGCTTATGCCAGCCAACTATAAGGAGCAGGGATGGTAAAGGTTATGGAGCTCAGGGTAGGAAGGATTTTTGTACGTTGTGGAGAAAGTGGTGATGGCAATGACCATGGCTCTTGCCTGTGTACAATAGGCATGCAATTACAGACATGCAAAAGTAGGAGGTTACCACACACAAATCTCTCCATCATCGATTCTGGCAAGCAAACTTTGTGGTCAGCAGGGCATATCTCTGTATTCCAGCTAGACAAAAGCACTCACATTGGGCATGGAACTGGACTGGTGAGAAGTCTAGCCTGTGGAGAGGAGATGCAGCTTGGGGGAAGTCCTAAGACCCTAAAAGAGAAAGAAAGTGAAGGGCTTCTGGGAGATGATCATTAACGAAAGGAAAAAGATGTTAAAATATACATTTGTAAAGAAACCAGAGACCTTTCTTTTAGGAATTACAGGGAATGAAATTAGAAGAAAAGACTGTAAACTGTTTCAATATGCAGCCACAGCAGCAAGAATTCTACTGGCCCAGAAATGGAAACAAGAGGAAATACCGACAATAGAAGAATGGAGACTGAAACTGACTGACTGTGCAGAATTGGACAGGTTAACCGGGAAAATTAGATATCTTCGAGACCAAAAGTTCATCGAGGACTGGGGCAAATTTGTTGAGTATCTGAAAAGAACATGTGATGTGCAAACAACACTGGTGGGATTTCAAGAAGAACTGTGAAAGTTGAGATATATTGTTAAAAAGAAATAGGAGTGGGAGGAAAGTTTAATGGCAATATAAACAGAGGAATGCATAAACTTAGATGTAAAAATGGATGGTTGTCAGAAAAGCCGAAGGAAGTCTAAAAAGAAACAAATTTGTGAAAACCTGATAGAATTGTATATTTGTGTTGGAAAATAATAAAAAATATTTATTAAAAAAAGACCCTAAAAGAGAGGCCTGTAGGGCCCCATTATCCCCTGGTCCAGAGGGGCCATTTAGCCCCGGTCCTCCCCCTTTTAGGCCTACTCATCATCTCAGTCCATACATCTCCTTTAGTTATATTTATATCCCTTCTTCTCCACATAGAGAAGGAAAGAATCATTCACCAGCTCCAAAAAGGACATCCTTTCTAGTGCTCTCTCTCTCAAATTATCATATGTGGTTGCCAGGTGGTAAGGCTGTCCTCCCTTTGTATACCAAGTTGTTGGACAGATGAACCGTGCAAGGATCTTCATCACAGAATGGTGCTTCACTCTGTGCAGCCATCGTTTACAAAGCTGTAAGTATTGGATTGTCTGGGTGTGAGACTTGGTGACTTTGATGCAGGAAGAGGCATCTCCGATCTGATAGGTGATTCATCTGTTCCCTTTAGGTAAGTCATTAATTGTCATCAGATTCGGCTGCACAAGTTGGTCAGCATCCGGCTGTTCGTTCATGGTCTTTGATGCCCTTCTCCCCGGTAATTACAAGAATCGGGTGCTCTAAGCTGCCAGACTGTGACTTCTTCCTGTAACTGCCACCTTTCACAGGTGGTGTTTAATTCCAGGCATGACTACACAGCATCTGCCAGTCAGCACTTCTGTCTCAGAAAGTAATATTTTCCCAGGGAAGACAGTCTTTCTTGGAACATCAATAGCTGCCTGGTTTTTGATGCCAATGTGGCAACCAGTGAGATGGGAATTTTGCTCATCTTACCTGCTCAACCAATCACATATTTGATGAAAACACAACAAGATGAAACTTGTGGGGCTGAGCTGAAATTTGATGGGGTTTGCAAGAAAGAAACCCTAGTGTATTCAAGACTATTTCATGGGAGGATGGATTCACATGGTTCGAAAAACTAGAAACTGAGGAGTTTTCCAATCATAGCCCAGTGGAAAGCTTTCTTAACAGGGTGTGTGACGGGGAACAACTGAGGTTGAATGTGGTCGTAACAACTCAGTGGTTTAGACCACAGCGCCTGATTCAAAGCTAGGATTAAAACCTTTTTGTTTTTCCTATCTATCTATCTATCTATCTATCTATCTATCTATCTATCATCTATCTATCATCTATCATCTATCTATCTATCTATCATCTATCTATCTATCATCTATTTATCTATCTATCATCTATCTATATCTATCTATCTATCTATCATCTATATCTATCTATCTATCTATCTATCTATCTATCTATCTATCTATCATCATCATCATCATCTATCTATCTATCATCTATCTATCTATCTATCTATCTATCTATCTATCTATCTATATCTATCATCTATCTATCATCTATCTATCTATCATCTATCTATCTATCTATCTATCTATCTATCTATCTATCATCATCATCTATCTATCTATCTATCTATCTATCTATCTATCTATCATCTATCTATCTATCTATCTATCTATCATCTATCTATCTATCTATCTATCTATCTATCATCTATCATCTATCTATCTATCTATCTATCTATCTATCTATCTATCATCTATCTATCGATCATCTATCTATATCTTTCGTCTATCTATCTATCTATCATCATCATCTAATCTATCATCTATACAGTGGTACTTTGGGTTACATACACTTCAGGTTACAGATGCTTCAGGTTACAGACTCTGCTAACCCAGAAATAGTACCTCAGGTTAAGAACTTTGCTTCAGGATGAGAACAGAAATCGTGCTCTGGCGGCGCAGCGGCAGTAGGAGGCCCCATTAGCTAAAGTGGTGCTTCAGGTTAAGAACAGTTTCAGGTTAAGAACGGACCTCCGGAACGAATTAAGTACTTAACCTGAGGTACCACTGTATATCTATCTGCCTGTCAATCTATCCATCATTCTCTCTATCTTCCAAGAACATAAGGAGAGCCTGATGGGTTCCGCCAGTGCCCCATCTAGTCCAGCAACTTTTTCTCACTGTGCTCAACCAGAAATCCACAGTTAGGATTCAAGCACAGGAGCAATCTCCCCTCCTGTCATTTCCATTAACATATATCGTTTGCTGAATATCTATTTTACTCATTAAAAACCATGAGGAGGGACACAAGTCCAACTAGCATCAATGACTCCTGAGGTCCATGCTAGTTTCCCCCCCCCCTGAAGTTTTTCTCACTCCTCTGAAGCATTTCCTGGGGATCCATAATCCTTTCCCTCACCAGCAGTCCTTTAAGAGGAACGGAGAGGACAAGGAACAGTATCTCCTGGTAAAAAGCTGCTTCCACCTCCACTACTGGCTTTCCTGAAAACGGCAATCTGGGCTGGTTTCCTTCCTTCACACAGAATTTGACAGGAATTCCTGCAGCCTCAGCCTCTAGCTCTGACTTCACTCATTGGTAGGAACTAAAAGCAGCCAAGCTAGACCAGTCCATTTTCACAGAAATTGTGTGTGTGTGTGTGTGTGTGTGTGTGTGTGTGTATGTGTCGGGGGCAGCAGCTCATGTTTAAGTTTATAGCTACAGCATTTGCCATGCCCTCAAATTCACTGCCCTGAGCAATTGCCCCGTTTGCCCTCCCCTAAAGACATCTGTAACTAAACAGGGCAGCAAAGGGGGAGATCAGCCTAACGACTAATTCCAATGCTTTCAATTAAACTGCTTAAAATGGGTTTTAAACTCTGCTGAGAGAGCTTTCTCTCATGGGAGAGTCTGCAGGGGCCCTGCATTTCGAAAAATGCTTGCAGCCGTGTTTTTCTCTTTGTCCCTACCCACACATGTGGGTCTATAGAGGGATAAAATATAGCTAATATATTCCCTCCCCAACCTAATAAATCCCATCAGCAGCCTCTGGTGGGGGGGGGTGTGAATGGACAGGAGAGTCTTAGGAGATGTCTTGTCCCATAGCTCCCCTTAAATTTGGTGGTGTGCTTCTCGGCTAATAATAATAACAATAATGTACCAAAATATATATTTTTAGAAAGGGATAATCGAAGGTAAAATTGAAATGGGTATGTTGTGAGACAACATGCAAAGCTCTCTATTTAAATGTGCATATAAATACCAATTTTCATACCCCCCTCCCCCAGATTAAGGTGGAAACAAGATGAAATGGATTTATGAAGGAATGCAAGCCCAAGTAACATGGATTGGGAAAAGTCTCAGTGGAGAGGGGCAGGTGTGTTTCTTTCTCACCGGAGACCACAGGCTATGTCTGCTTAATAAGCATACTGTGCTTACTTTCTAAGCTAGCCTTTGCTATGGAATTTACATTGTGCAAGCCTGCTTCTGGAATGCCAGATGCTTCTATATATTTAAACCATCCAATGTAATTTTGCTTTGCTTTCCCCCCGGAAGTCAAGGAAGTAGATGTTTGAATAAGTATAGCATCGCATTAACTTGAGAGAAAGGTCAGCTCTTTGCCTTACTTCTAACCTTTAATTTGAAGGTTGTGGCAAATTCAAATCGATTACCAGCCCTCCCTCCTGCACTCGCAAAAACACACACACAAAAAAACCTCCACACATAGATATTCTGTTTTGTTTATTATTGGGGCAGGTGCATTGATCGTACTTCTTTCTCTGCTAATGATAAGTCTTTTTTTTTTGATCCCAGCAACAGAAATAAGTAACAATTCTCTTTGCGAAGAACCACCCCCCTCCTTGGAAACAACCATAGTGAACATCTTTGCTACACCACACAATCCCAAAACAAGACGGCCCTCTCTGCTGTCAATGCATCATATTTTGTATTAAGCTTTGGAAAGGTCATTGGTCTACACGAAGTGAAGGAAGCCTTGTAGATTTCCATTAGTTGGCACAGCATTAGCACAGCACTTGTCAGATGTGGTCTTTCGAGACAGAGTTGACATCCTTGTAAAACAGGCTACTCGGCTGTTTGCTCCATGGAGAAAACACACACACGTACAATGACAAAGCTTTCGCACCATTTTAAAGTTCTCACACTATTTATTCCGGTCTTATTTTGTCTTCCATAAACATGGCTTTAACAGTGAGTCCGTAAGGGACTGTGGAGGCCAATTCTGGATCCACACATCCTTCCACAGTGGGGACATAGGTTTCCAGGTGGGAGTTGATCACGGTGAGGGTTTGCCAAGCATGCCTTCTTAGCACGTTTCTCCCTTGTGTCCTGAGTTCCAGCATCTTCAAAGCCCACGACACCTTTGGCAGAGGTTGTTCTCCAATTGGAGCATTCTCAGAAGATCAAACCTATCCATTCTGAAGGAAATCAGCCCTGAGTGCTCACTGGAAGGACAGATTGTGAAGCTGAGGCTCCAATACTTTGGCCACCTCATGAGCAGAGAAGACTCCCTGGAAAAGACCCTGATGTTGGGAAAGATGGAGGGCACAAGGAGAAGGGGACAACAGAGGACGAGATGGTTGGACAGTGTTCTCAAAGCTACCAGCATGAGTTTGACCAAACTGCGGGAGGCAGTGGAAGACAGGAGTGCCTGGCGTGCTCTGGTCCATGGGGTCATGAAGAGTCGGACACGACTAAACGACTAAAAAACAACAACAGGCCAATGTGTCATACAATCATAGAATTGTAGAGTTGGATGGGACACCGAGGGCCATTCAGTCCAACCCTCTGCTGTGCATTCAGCTTAAAACCATTTCAGATCCTGCTCAGCTTTGCAAATGGGTTAACAATTTTATTGTAGATACTTTTTCCCCCCTAAGCAGCAGCAGCCAGTGGGTCAGATCTTGTTCAAAAGTGTGGTGGGGGAGATGGAAATTAACCCTTTTCTCAGCACTACAGTCCTGATGAAAACTGTCCCCCATCCAAGCTGCTATTGGCCCTTGGAGGGAAAATACAATGGGCACAAACACGATGGGGAGGAGCGTTTTCGTCAGGGAAATTGAATGTCTGAAAAATTCTAATCCCTTCTCTTCCACCACAGACTCAATCTGATACCTTCACAATCTATGCAGATATTGATAAATAGATGATAGATAAATAAATAGAGCTATAGAGATAGATATGTACGCACATGCAGTTGTACATTTAGATACTGTCCTCTTTGGCCCTTAAAAGAAACCTCATCTCAGGAGACCACAAAAACCTGGGAGTAATGCAAACAGAATGCTTAAAAACTCTCAAGCTATGTTTACTTTGTGGTGTGACAGACTATGATCTTTTTAAAAAATAATAATCCATATACGATTTAAATATTTATTTGTCAAAATATACAGAGCTTAGTGGGGGGATGTGATGTTTCTAAGACTAATGCAGCCAAGCTGTTCAATGGGCTGTGATGGTGGGGCATCACCCAAATACCATCCCAATTCTTCCAATGGGTTTTTGTCTCATATATTCATTATATCTCACTGTCCTCAAATCACCCACTTCCTGCACAGTGGTTGTGAAATATACTCAGAGTCGAGAGTGGATTTCATGCTCTTTATTCAGCTCAGAGTGGAGAGGAGGAATGAAAGTCCCCTCAAAGTATCTGCTTTATATACATTATTTACACAATGGGCTGCACGTGATTGGCTAATTCCAGAATTCTCCCGTAGGCCAATCAGGTTGTGGATTCACTTCCATCTGGAGCTGGATTGGGTGGCTCCTGCAGACCAATCAGACTGCTGCATTTTGGATCCTCTACAATTTAGTACACAACAGGTTGGAAGGCCATTTTATTTTTCAAGGTAATCAGCTATCTTTTGAGGTCATTGGGCGGCTGGAGTTTTAGAAAACAGCAAATATGCACATACACACATACACCCACACCCACACACACCAATACACCAGTAATGGACCTATAAGCCCCCTACACACCCGCCCTGCTTCTCCCTGCTTGGATTTGAAAATAGTACATCATTATTTTTTTGATAACAGAAAACTTAACATGTGTCACATCCCTGACCTTAGAGACATCAAATGTTCTTTTTATCTCAAAAACAGATTTCCCCGTCTCTAACCCTCGTGGCTGAACAGCCCCTCCAATTAAGCAGAGGCAAACTGAAAATTCAGCACAGCAAGATTGAGCCTTCCTTGTCATTAAGCAGCATTCTGCACGCTGCATGTCCTAATTTCTCAATAGTTACCTCCAGATGATAACATTTACTTTTAGTCTGTTTGTTTGCCGGCTGGCAGTTTTGTTTTCTCTCCCCCCCCCCCAATAAAAAAACAAATTGCCAAAGTGCAATTATTATTCCAGTTAGGGGCAGGACTGGAAGAACATTTTCAGAGAAGAGGAGTAAAAGAAGCAGGGACCCAGGAAAGCAAGCTTGGAGAAGGGATTGGTCTAGGGGAGCGCTGGAGGACTTGTGGCCCTTGAAAGGTTGCTCGATTCAAACTCCCATCAGTGCCCACAGGCATGAACAATGGCCAAGAGTGAGGGGATCTTTCATTGAATCATAAAATAATAGAATGGTAGAGTTGGAAGCGACCCCGGGGGTCTAGGGAATCTCGGCTTAAGCTACCTGGAGTTGCTTAACTCAACTTTAGCTAGCCAGCAGCATCTGCTACAGGTTCCCCACCATTGACCTTGGAGAGTTTGGTGTGGTAGGAGAGCTGGAAAGGATGCCAATATATTTCATATCTGGCAACCAATGTGCCCCTTTGGTTTCAGATAGTACGTGGGTAGCTAATAATAATAATAATTTATTATTTATACCCTGCCCATCTGGCTGGGTTTCCCCAGCCACTCTGGGTGGCTTCCAACAAAGTATTAAAATACAGTAGTCTGTTAAACATTAAAAGCTTCCTTAAGGAGGGCTGCCTTCAGATGTCTTCTAAAAGTCTGGTAGTTGTTTTTGTCTTTGACATCTGGTGGGAGGGCGTTCCACAGGGAGGATACCACTACCGAGAAGGCCCTCTGTCTGGTTCCCTGTAACTTGGTTTCTCATAGTGAGGGAACCACTAGAAGGCCCTCAGAGCTGGACCTAAGTGTCTGGGCAGAACGGTGGGGGTGGAGATGCTCCTTCAGGTATACTGGACTGAGGCCATTTAGGGCTTTAAAGTAGCTAAGTCTAAAAAGCCTGGGACACAAATTTCTACGGCCCTCTGGCGGCTATTGTGGCTCATTTACCAGGCGTGATGTATTTAGTGTTACCTCTGGAAGTGAAAATATATGTATATGTTCAGCTCTCCGACCCCACTAGCAAGGGAAAGAAGTGAATGCATCAAAGGTATGAAAATGATCTATAGGTGGTACATAACAACAGTCAAGCTTGCAAAAATCTACCATCTGCCCGATAATAAATGCTGGAAATGTAATGAGACTGAAGGTACATTCTTTCACCTTTGGTGGACATGCCCAAAGATTAAGGCATTCTGGGAGATGATCTATAATGAAATGAAAAAGGTATTTAAATATACCTTCCTGAAGAAACCAGAGGCCTTTCTCCTGGGCATGGTAGGCCAATTGGTGCCAAAGAAGGATAGAACTTTCTTTATGTATGCCACAACAGCAGCAAGAATACTTATTGCAAAGCATTGGAAGACACAAGATCTACCCACCTGGGAAGAATGGCAGATGAAGCTGATGGACTACATGGAATTGGCGGAAATGACTGGCAGAATCCGAGACCAGGGAGAAGAGTCGGTGGAAGAAGATTGGAAAAAAAATCAAAGTTTTTTTACAGAAATGTTGCAAAATTAATGAATGTTAGACGGATGTTGGAATGAAGCTATATGGTTTTAGCAGAAATGTTATAAAGAATTAAGTAAAAATAGATTGTTAATGGGCCAAAGTGGAAAATTCAAGGTTAGATTGTGTTAAGATAAATTATAGAACAAAAATTGAGAAAGATGGAAAGGATTTGCTGAAATAGCTAATTGAACTAGAATACAAAAAAGGGAGGTGTGAGGAGGTCGACGAAACAAGTAAATGAAAGGTAAAGATATGGAAATATTGGATGTGTTTTTAAATGTTTTTGTTTTTTATGTTGTTTAGTTGTATTGTTTTTTGTTTTTGTTTTTGTTTTTGTAAGGTATTGTTTTGCTCTGTTTAAATTTTTATTGTTTCTTTCTTCTTTTTTCTGGAATTATTAAATTTTTAAATAAATATTATTTTAAAAAAGAAAGAGAATGCATCAAAGGAAAAAACTAAGGAATCTGATGGAGATTGAAGTTAACATATCGTTTTAAAATAAGCAGCCAAATTGTTTGCCACAGGCATCTAATATATAGTTATCAGTTATTTCCTATTGCTGTGTTTGCTATTGATGTTAAAAAGGAGAAATGAGTGTGTGTGTCATACTAAGATGGGCAATTGCCATATCTAATTCAGTAATCACCAGCTTCGGTAAATGAGGGCAGGTTACACCAATAACCAGTAATTTGAAAGAGGTTTCCCTGTGATAGACCCAAATTTCATGGATTTCAGTTTTAATATCAGCCGCTTCCAAGCTCACTGCAGCACCTGCAAAGTTAAGCTGAAATGGATTAAGCTGATCTGCTTTCCCCCATTATTTGCTCTCCCCCCCTCCCCGCCCTCTTCTTGCCGGAAGCGTCTCGTGAATGGAGAAAATGTCATTTTGGATGAACGTTCATTGTATTAGAGAGCAAAGAACAGCTGGGCTACGCAGTTTTCTGAGCCCCTTTGGAAGAAAAAGAGGAGATGCGCTCTCTCCCTATTCTCCTGTCTAGCTCTGTACATTTCAGTCACTTTTGGGGTCTGTGGTGTGACTAATAAGGATGAAATGTAGCACTTAATTTATTTTTTTTAGAGGATTTGCTTTTCAGAACTGCTTTCTTCTCCTCTGAATGTATGGCACTTTTTGCCAGGGTGGAGCTATCTGAATAATGCTGTGTTATTGTGCAGGTGGCACATATTATATAACTGGAAGCCTCGGCTAGGGCAGGATGGGGCAAGTGGCAGGAATACTAGTAGTCTATATCGTACCCATACTGTGAGCTCTAGATATTCTCTCTAATTCCAGCAACATCCATAGACTATTCAGTACTCCATATAATAATAATAAATAATATTTTTTTATTTATACCCCACCCTTCCTGGTTCAAAAACTGGACTCAGGACAGCTAGCAACAAATTTAAAACACTTAATTGATGCAACGAAAAAAGCATAAAATACAGTATAAAATATGAATAACAATAAATTCAGAATTCAATTTAAGGGGGAAATCCATCCAATAAGCATTAGATGATCACCAGGGCTAGCTGGCTAAATTAGTCCTATTTGGGCCAGCATGGAGACCAAGGGAGAATTAGCTGTGGGATCCCAGAGTGGGTAATCTTCATAAAAAGGGGAGGGGGAGGGAAGGAAGGAAGGGGAATAATAGATCAGGCTAAGTTCAAGTTGAAAGCCAGGCAGAATAGCTTTGTCTTACAGGCCCTATGGAGGAATATGCCAGTCCTGGTTTGAGAGCATAAGGGGAAACAGTGTTAGAGTGACTGCTTTGCATGCAGAAGGGCCTAGGTTCAAGCCCCAGCATCTCTGGGTAGGGCTAGGAAAGATTCCCTATCTGAAACGCAGGAAAGTTGCTCCCAGTTAATATAAATAATACGGAGCTAGACGGACCAGGGTTCTGACTCAGTAGAAGGCAGCTAAGGGGAACTGCAGGCATTTCAACTGCAGGGATGTTCCTGGCTTGAGGGTCATGTTGGAGAGCCAATCTCATATCACTGCCTCCTATAGATTTGCTGTGTTCTCTGAGCTGAGTTTTGGGAAAATAAAAAAATTGCTTCCAGTAGCACCTTAAAGACCAACTAAGTTAGTTCTTGGTATGAGCTTTCGTGTGCATGCACACTTCTTCAGATACACTGAAACAGAAGTTGCCAGACCCTTCTACATAGTGAGAAGGTGGGGAGGGGTATTACTCAGAAGGGTGGTGGGAATGGGAGATTGGCAGATAGCTGAGCTGAGCCTGTTGACGACTCTTAACGACTGCAATAGGTCTTACAGGAAAAGGCAAGGGGTGAGAAGGTGAAAAATGGCTTAGTCATGTATAATGAGATAAGAATCCAATGTCTTTGTTCAGACCAGGTCTCTCCATGGTTTTAAGTTTGGTAATGAGTTGCAGTTCAGCAGCTTCTCTGACCAACACAGCTACCTATCTGTAACTGAGTTTTGGGAGTGGTTGTAGGAACTGGGGGCAATAATCTGAGGGTTCTTTGTGACTCCAGAACCAGGCAGAAGTTTTCACCAGCTGCAGCCCCAATGAGGAGATGGATCTATACTCTGGTTCACCCATGTGGGTCTGTGGGTACTTGTATGGACAATCTATCCAGAAGGTATTTGTATTTCAAGGAGTTAGGTGATCTGACATGGTTACCCTTACTGCCCCCTGTTCCTTCCCCCTCCCTATCTCTTGTTAAGCTCCTTGATGGCTGAGAACAGCCTTTGATGTCCTAATCTGTTGGAAGAAAAGGATAGTGCTGGGTACATTTTTTGATGCTGGACATGGTTTGGAGAAAGTAAGGCATTGGGAGAGGGTGGCTAATGAATAATCTCCATGGAACCAGTAATCTGCACATAGCCAGTCGGGCAAGCCACACAGGATAACAGGCTAGCTGTCTATAAATCGGATGGTTTTGGGCATAGTTTCTAAGAAGCTCGTGTCCGACTGATGGCCGTGGGGGCTGTGCAACCTGAAGCTACCTGGGGGAGTCACTTTGCCACTCCTTGTGGACCTCCAAGTGGCAGATTGAGGTGCTTGCTTGGTGTGTATATATTGTTTGCTGTTTAGAATAAAATCTTTAATATTCTCACTCACTTGTGTTTTGTATTACTTCTGAATCTCATTTTAAAAGAACCACCTTGCATTTGTCATGACAGTGCTAGAGGCCAGATTATCTCCCTTGTGCCCAAGGACACATCTCTGATTTCAGACACTTGTGTGATCAAGAAGCCTTAAGGAAGAAGAAGAAGAAGAAGAAGAAGAAGAAGAAGAAGAAGAAGAAGAAGAAGAAGAGGAGGAGGAGGAGGAGGAGGAGGAGTTTGGATTTGATATCCCGCTTTATCAATAGCAAAAAAATTAACAAAGAAACCACAATTTATTTATGTATCAGGAATGCAGCTTGATCCCACTGTGAAATATTCACCGGTCCTTAATTTCTATGGAAAATATGGCTCTGACTTACCATCAGCATCAGGAACATTGGTTCCAAAGTGGGAGGGTACCTGTCATCCTCACAAAGACAGTCACTGGAAGTGCATGCTACGGGACTTAAAGGTGTTTATTATTTTGTATTATTGGTAAGAGCAGAGTGTTCAGCACATCTCAGGTGACTGAAAATGCCTCGCTTCTTGACAACCGCACGTAAGGTGTGAGCCAGTCAGTGGAAGCAAGATCCGAAGGCTAATGATGAACATAAGAACAGCCCTGATGGATCAGAACAAAGACCCATCTGGTCCAGAATTTGATGTTCAAATGCATTTAGAAAGCCCACAAGCAGCCCACAAGCACATAGCATTCTCCCATTTGTGTTTTCCAAGATGCAGCAATGAGGGATAAATTAGATTTCATTCACATTTTTTAAAAAAGAAACAACCAGCCTGATTTGCACTCTCTGAACCAAAATATGGACATCCTCTGAATTTTGCAACACCATTGTCCAGCCCAGTTACATGTACAAAAATTCACATGCTATGGTAAAATGTGCATATAAAATTCATATATCAGGAGAAAAGGTATAGGGTAGGTAAAATTGTACAAAATGTGTACATCTGGAGAAATTGACACTAAAACACTGGTGCTTTTTCATGGGGACTTAAAAGGGGGGGAAAGGTTCAAATTGATATGGAAATGTGTAGAACTGAATGAAAGATTAGAAAAAATGAGAAACTGAGAGAAACCTATATTAACAAATTTGTCCATTCCTAGCATGATGACCCTGTAGCCGATGACACTGAACAAGGGGAATCTGGAGAAGAACTGTATTCAGAAGACAGGCAAGAAAACACTATAAGTAGAACAAAACAAACAAAGCAGTATCCTATGATAGAAGAGGACAACAGAGGTCTTTGAGTCAGTGCCCCATTCTGAGAACAAGAGGCCACCATGCGTTTTGATGACTCCTAGGACCAGACCCAGGGATGGAGCTGACAGCCATATTCAAGCATTCAAGTGATGTGTGTGAGGATAAAGTGTGGAGGAGATTTTGAGTTGCACATATCAGTTTTGCCGCTCAGATCTCTATCCTCGCCAGCTGCACCATGGCATTCACGTATTAAAACTGAAGCTCTGAGGAGCACAAAATCATATGGGCACCAGAAGTGTCCTGCTGGACCAGGCCAAAGGCCCATATTGTCCAGCATCCTTTTCTTACAAAGACCAACCAGACAGATATTCACCGGTCCTTAATTAAATTAATGTTTCCTGCTTGGCAGGGGGTTGGACTCGATGGCCCTTGTGGTCTCTTCCAACTCTATGATTCTATGAGATGCCTATGGGAAACTTGAAAACAGTCATGTGTGCATTCCCTCTTGCAGTAGTTTCAGAACATATCAGAGTCTTTGGGCATCCGGATGACCATGCTTAGAATACCAGTTATGTGTATTTTAGGTGAAAACACATACCATTGAAATGTACATTTTTCACATGGGTTGTTGTTGTTGTTGCTGCAATAATTGGGACAGAAGAGATTTAGAACAGAAATAGGCTGACCTGCCCATCCTTTAAATATGAGTACCTCTCAAGAGCTCAAAATCTAGTTTTGCACTTTCTCTCTGTGTTTAGTAATGAGTTGCACAAGGTAAACAATTATTCTAGCAACACCTGGAAGGCCTAAGGTTCCCACATCTGATTTAGGATAATGGAGCACAGCTGACTCCAACCCCCCATGGTGGACAGGAGATTTCCCTCTCTATCCTCATGTCAGGGACTGAACAGAAGGGACGAGATGGAGGAGGAACAGTGGAGATCACCCCCCCTTCTCCTGAAGCTTACAGAGGAAGGCAGTTTTGAGTTACAGCAGGGGTTGGAGGAAGGTCACAGCACAGAGACAGGCAAACAGAAGAGTTGGGAGGCAAACAGAAGACAAGGGGGAGGCAGAGCCAGGGGACTTACAGTCAGAGCAGCCGACTGACACATTGTCACTGGAGAGTATTTCTGACCCCCCTTTCTCGCAGAACTTGACGTTCATTCAGAGTGCAAGAGCAAAGGACCCAGAGACAGTTGGCCACAAGCGCACAAGCGGACACCATAAGGGGAAATGTTGTTGCTAGGAAGGACGGAGAGGGTGGTCAGTTGGAGCGACGCCATTATCGGTGGACAAACTGCATTCTTTTGTCTCTCACTATTATGAATGAATAAACCCATTAGAAAGGATTCTACCTTTCCACCCCTCTGCTTCTTGCTGCCACTGGGGACGGGATAGAATTCCTGAAGCCTGACACCTCGTATGTGCTACCTTCCTTCACTTGGTAAAGTTTAACTATTTGGTGAAGATCCTCAAGTTATATTTTAACGACTATAACTATTTTACCAAACTGTGGTCTCTCGAGTCTGTGAGCAGAAGCGGCTTACACAGTGTTATGTACTGAGTTGAATAGGATCCAAAATGCAGAATTCTGATTAGTCCCAGGATCCAAAATGCAGCAGTCTGATTGGTCCTAGAACAATGCAGCAGTATGACTGGTCCAACTCCAGGTGGAAGTGAACCCGCAACCTGATTGGCCTACAGTAGAATCCCGGAATTAGCCAATCACGTGTGGCCCATTGTGTAAATAATGTATATAAAGCAGATATTTGGGAAAAACTTTCATTCCTCACTACTATGAGCTGAATAAAGAGCATGAAATCCACACTCGACTCCGAGTATATTTCACACAGTCTTATGCCTCTTAGGGTCATACTACACCTGACAGAGAAGATGTGTGAATGCATCCCTGTTTCTTTTAAACAGTAACTATGAAATATACTCGGAGTCCTGTAGTGATTTCATGCTCTTTATTGCAGCTTGTAAAACAGTGAATGAATTGGCCCCCCCAAACCTCAGGCTTTTATATACATTATTTACACAATGAATCCTGTCTGATTGGCTCATTCAGCTTAACCTCCTAGTGCCTGATTGGTCTTCTCCTGCAGGCCAATCAGTTGTTGCATTCTAGGATCCTACTAGCCTAATAGGCTGATTAACTTCCTCCTGGAGCCTGATTGGTCTTTTCCTGCAAGCCAACCAGTTGTTGCGTTCTAGGATCCTACCTGCCTATTGTTCTAGGATCCAAACTACAAGAGCCCCAATCTAGAATAGTACCACAGTGTGGGTGAAGGGGAGATTAACACTCCTCCCATACAGTTTTCCCAATGAAAATCCTTTTTCATTCCTCATATTTTTTTGACTGAGAAAGAGAAAACAAAGCAATAAAACAATGGACATGGCATTATTTTGACTTAGATAATTTTGGGATTTCCCCTTGCCCTCATTTACTTTGAGACATCAAAATTGCAGATGCAATTACCTTTATTGGTGAAAACATTACTCAAAATATTTCAGTCTCTGCCACTTAAAGTTAATTAGGAATGGAATTCCTTATTTTGCAAGTATTTGAACCATAACATTTCATTTGTAAAGTTGGTCTAATCAGAGTATTTGCCGTCAATGATTGGAGATGTCACTTATTATCTTCCCCCTCCCTGCAATTACTGAGAAGCTCAATGTGTTCAAGTAATCAAAGTTGATGTCCCTAAAAAATAAACAATTAGATGATGGCAGGTGTTTTTAAAATCCCATATTTTGTCTCAGTCGTAAAAATACAAGACTTCTTCATTCAAGGCTTCATTAAGATTCAGAAATCTCCAGTATTTCATCTGAGTTATCCAGAACCCATTGCTTGAACCCATTTTTAGTTGTTTATGCTGAGTTGTATCCAGTGATTGCACAAGCAAAGACTAGCTTGCCCAGCCATTCATTCCATCCCCTCATCTGTCTCGCAGCTCCCCTGCACCCCAGCAAAAAAGAGTAGAAAGTCATAGAAAGCTATGCCACACAGAAATGTAGTGCAAAGGGGAGATCATCATCATCATCATCATCATTTATTTATTTATACCCCGCCCATCTGGCTGGGTTTCCCCAGCCACTCTGGATGGCTTCCAACAAAATATTAAAATACAATAGTCCATCAAACATTAAAAGCTTCCCTAAACAGGAAAAATGGAAAACTGGACAAAGCAACATTTCATGAAGGGGAGCTCCAATGATGCTAGATTTCTCTGGATTTGATATCCCACTTTATCACTCCCTGAAGTAGTCTCAAAGCGGCTAACATTCTCCTTTCCTTTCCCTTCCTCCCCCACAACAAACACTCTGTGAGGTGAGTGGGGCTGAGAGACTTCAAAGCAGTGTGACTAGCCCAAGGTCACCCAGCAGCTGCATGTGGAGGAGCGGGGAAGCAAACCCGTTTCACCAGATTACGAGTCTACCACTCTTAAACACTACACCATGCTGGCTCTCTCTACCACTAGGATGAGTTCCCTCATTTGCACTGTGGACAGAGTCCAAGTCATTCAATAAAGTCTCTTAATCTTCTGGAGAAGATGGGAATGGGAGACTCTTCCTCCTTTTCCAATTTCTTCTTTCAATAATTCCTCCCCCCACTGTGTAAGAACTATTCTTGCATTGCAGTCAATGGAGGCTGGTCCATCATGACAAAGAAAAAGAAATTATATCCAAAATCTGTGTCTCATTGCAAGAGTTATTTAAAGCCTGCCCAAGAGCTCAGTGACTGTGGAGGCCAATTCTGGATCCACACCTCCTTCCACAGTGGGGACATAGGTTTCCGAGCAGGAGTTGATCACTGTGTGGATTTGCCAAGCGTGCCTTCCTCGTAACACATTTCTCCCTTGCGTCCTGAGTTTGTGTGTCTTCAAAGCCCATGACATCTTTGGTAAAAGCTGTTCTCCAAATGGAGCTCTTGCAGGCCAGTGTTTCCCAGTTGTCAGTGTTTATACTACATTTTTAAAGATTTGCCTTGAGACCTCTTTTGTTGACCACAAGCATCATGCTTTCCATTTTTATGTTCAGAATAGAGCCAGTTTGGTGTAGTGGTTAAGAGCGATAGACTCGTAATCTGGGGAACCGAGTTCGTATCTCCGCTCCTCCACATGCAGCTGCTGGGTGACCTTGGGCCAGTCACACTTCTTTGAAGTCTCTCAGCCCCACTCACCTCACAGAGTGTTTGTTGTGGGGGAGGAAGGGAAAGGAGATTGTTAGCCGCTTTGAGACTCCTGAAGGGGAGTGAAAGGCGGGATATCAAATCCAAACTCCTCTTCTTCTTCTTCTAATTGCTTTGGAAGATGATAATCAGGCATCCGCACAACATGACCAGTCCAACGAAGTTGATGTTGAAGAAGAGTAAGAGCTGTTCGACAGTGGAATTTGCTGCCAAGGAGTGTGGTGGAGTCTCCTTCTTTGGAGGTCTTTAAGCCAGTGTTTCCCAACCTTTTTTGGGCAAAGGCACACTTGTTTCATGAAAAAAATCTCGAGGCACACCACCATTACAGCCCCGTGACGTCAGCGCGCAGCGTCACGCCGGGAGGGACGCACGAAAGCGTAAGTTTCAATCCCCCCCCTTGCCTTCCTTCTGTGCCAACCGCCAAAAAGCCAAGAAAAAAGCCAAGACTTTAGGGCAGCAGGTCGACACGGAAGAAGCTCCTACCTAAGGACAGGTGCGACGGCCGTGTCCTCTTCTGCCACACTTGGCAGCCCTGCCTCACGGTCGTGACTCCCACCCTGATTTCTCCCCGCAGGTCGAGCGGCACAGGCAGCCCAATGTGTCCAGCCCAGACAGAAGCCCCGCTTCCCCACTCTAGATCCTGAATGCGACCAAGTGCTCTGGACTCCCGAGCAGGGTGGGAAAGAGGACTCGCATCTGGTAGCCTCCGGGCTCCTCGCCTGCTCGAGGGATGGCATTGCAGGCAAGCTGCCGGCCGTCGCCATCGCCGCCCCCTCATGCGAGTGGACCTGCCCGGAGTGGTGGGCCGGGGGAGGCTCGCTCTCTGTGGGGATGTGGCCCGCACGCGCGGCCCCGCTTCCTCCTGCCCAGGGCTGAGCTCCTTACCCGCGATCTCGGTCTCGCGCACGCGGATCCCACTTATTCCGAAGCTCGCGCCACTAGCCGGGGCTCTCACACCGTGCCAGGGCGAGGCGGCGCGGCCCACTGACGTCATCGCGGCTCACCGCCGCCCTCGACTTCCCTGTTCCCTCCCCTCCCTCGGGTCGCCGTGGTTACCGAGGACTGCAAGCTGCTCGGGCGAGCGTGGGGCATTAAGTGGGAGAAGGAAAATTAAAATTAAAACTCGCCTGAAGGCCGCCTCTCCAGATATCTTTCGAATTTTTTAATTTTTCCCGCGGCACACAAGGCAACGTCTCGCGGCACACTAGTGTGCCGCAGAACACCGGTTGGGAAACACTGCTTTAAGCAGAGGCTTGACAACCATATGTCAGGAGTGCTCTGATGGTGTTTCCTGCTTGGCAGGGGGTTGGACTCGATGGCCCTTGTGGTCTCTTCCAACTCTATGATTCTATGATTCTAACACTGGTGTTAGTTTGCCTGTCTTCCCAAGTTATGTGTAAATTTTTTGGGAGACACCATTGATATAATGGAGGATGGTAAATTAGATGGACTTATTATATGCAGTTTAAAAAGTTATTTAAAGAATCCACAGAGGGGAGGAGGGAAGTTTTGAGATTCAGAAGAATATCGTGCATAATTCTAATATCTGTAATAATATTATTTGTGTGAATAAATTTGTAAAATCAAATAAAAATATTTTTTTTAAAAAAAGAAAAGAAAGTGGTGTCCTTCATCTGCCCCACACCTGACATCATATGACATCATGAATGGAGCAGGTGGGTGTGGCTTGTGGCCAAAATCAGGACCTCTTCTGGATCTTCCCCATCTTTGCTACAACAACTCCTCAAATGTCACGCTGGACATGTCATGGACTGAGGGATAAAATAATGATTTCTGAAAGAAAAAGGTTGATTTAATAGTGCTGGCTATCTCTAGAGTTCAGGAATCCTCCCCAAAGCTTTCTAACCTTTGTTTTTCTTTCCCTGGTTCACGCAACTGCCCTCCGGGTCTCCCTTCTAGTCCAAGGTCCTCTGCCACTAGAGAAAGAACCTCGAAAGATTTGCGCAGCACGAATGTTAAGCAGAGACACATCACTAACAAAATGTTCTCCCCGTCGTTTGCTTCTGCTTGCTGGCAAATGTCATGACCCATATTATTCAATGTGCATTAAGGAAGCTGGCAGCTGAAGCGTATTGGAGGAAAATAATATTGGCTGATAAATTCATGTTGTTGGGGATTCTTCTTCCTCCCTGCCGCCACCCGCGTCTCCTGCATCTCATTCCGCTCTCTCCGCTCGCGCCAGACTAAGACAATGTCCTCTTGTCAGCTAATATCCATGTATATTGTCAGCTACTAAAACATGAGGATTGTAAATTGTCTTTTAATTTCAGACAATGCATAGACAGTGTTGCGGGCGCAGCAGTTATGAGACTGGATTATGAGCAATTGGAGGGGAACTGCCTTTCAAACAGGGTTACAAACAGAGCTGCTTGTCAGGGACTGGCTGATTTATTTTATTGGTCTCAGGTTCTCAGGCTATCCTGCTCTCAGGCTGCCAGATTTTCTCTGTAGTAGGGGGCACAGAAATCTTGATGCAATGTATGGGGAACTATCAAGACTCTTCCCCCCCCTGCAGTGTTTTACTGATGTGCAATTCTATGGTTCTAACATCTGGAGGGCCCCAGGTTCCCCATCAGTGACGTAGCAGCTGTGTTGACCCATCTGGGCACCCACATAGGATCATATAATTGTAGACTTGGAAGGGACATTGAGTCATCTAGTCCGACCCCCTGCAATGCAGGAATCTCAACTAAAGCATCCATAACAGATAGCTATCCAACCTCTGCTTAAAAACCTCAATTGAAAGAGCATCTACCAGCTTCCAAAGGGGTATGTTAGTTGTTTTGGACTACAGCTCCTATCAGCCTCAGCATGAGTCTTATGGGAGCATGGCTAGCGCTGATAAGGGCTGATAGGAATTGTAGTCTATAACACATGGAGGTCACCAGGTTGGCAAATGCTGAGTTGTGCTGTGAAATTGGAAGGAAGGTAGGTCCTTTGACCAATTTTTAAAGAAATTATGACATCACCACCTTTTCAGCTTAGAAGGGTAAATCAGGACTGTGTCAAGAGAAAATTTAAATGTCAGCGCAGCACTTACTTTATTGAGGCATGAAGTAATGTCTGCCTGTTTTCCGGAGGAAGAAAAAAAAATTATTTAAGCCTGATTCAAGAGATCAAAGGCAGTTTTCTGGTAATGACGCTTTTTGCTTCTTCTTTTTTGCTTTTTTTGAGATGCTTTAGGACGAGAGAGAGAGAGACCGTGCAGAAGACTGAGATAGATTTGATGAGGCGAGAACAGTGGGGAAAAATTAGAAATTCTCTGCTGGTCTGCCAGAGTCACCATGACCAGATTGCAGCTCTGCTTCCTACATGAGGAAAGAGAGCGGATATTTTAAGCAGCTGAGGAATGGGGAAAAAAGATTCTTGATTCATGGAGAAAGCGAGGCAGAAGCCACACGCTTCACGTTCTATTTTTGAACATCACAATATTTGAGGGATGTTTAAGGTCACTGCTCCTCAAATCATCAACAAGAGACTCTCAAACGACTCATGCTGCCAATTGGAAATGGGATCTACCAGTGGTATGTAGACACGTGTTCTCTCATCTATCAATTCCATCCCGTTAATTAGGGATCGGTTAAAAAAAACCAAAAACCCTCATGAAAATTTGCTTTTAGGGCATACTTCTATGGTCCCTGGGAAGGCGTCCTGGAAGGGGGACAGAGAATATTATGGATTCCCTGCCCCATGACACCCTTGCAGGGATATTTAACCTCAGAAGCCTCCTCCCAGCTGCTGTGGGAATGACCATGACACTGATGAGGGCAAAATATAAGAAGAGCCTGCTAGATCATGCCAGTGGCTCATCTAGTCCAGCTTCTAGCGTCCAATCAGATGCTTGCGGGAAGCCCACAGCTAGGACCTGAGTGCAACAGAAGGCCATCACCACTGTAGACCATCGCCATTGTAAATAATAGTCATTGCAACTAGCAGCCATGGGTTGCACAATAGCAGCATATACCATAGTATTGTTCGAAAACGCCCTGGGGTGCCCCTGCTGCCACCAAACTCAGAGTGTCCTCTGGTATGCACAGCTCGGGAAAAGGCATTTCCCTTCTTCTCCAGTGCACTTCAATGACATATATCAAATGATATATGCACACTAGTCTTCTAGCATAACACAGCAAGAAGCGTGAGATAATGTAGAGATAACCTACATCTTTATTTACACCAGGGGTCAGGAAGCTTTTTCAGCTGGGGGCTGGTCCCTCGGACCTTGTGGGGGACCAGACTATATTTTGGGAAAATATATATGAATGGATTCCTATGCCTCACAAATAACCCAGAGATGCATTTTAAATAAAAGGACACATTCTACTCATGTAAAAACATGCTGATTCCCGGACCATCCTCGGGCTGGACTGAGAAGGCGATTGGGCCGGATCCGGCCCCTGGGCCTTAGTTTGCCTACCCATGATTTACACACTATGTACAGACAAAGGAGTCATGGCGTCCTCTCTCTCCAGCTCCGAGAGAAGAACAGGGACAAGTAAAAGCAAAAGTAGGTTACAATAGTACATATAGTGGAAGAGATAAGACTGTCTTCTGTTCCCACACTCTTCCCAGACAGGCATGTGATTTACACCAATCTCATATGCAGCATCAGAGGAGTGAAATCCTAACAAGTACAAGGTTTCCACAGGTGTTCATATGATGTGATGGTAGACAGGGAGCCCTTCGCTTGACTGATTTTCTACCTTGTTGTGGAAATGGTCTCCATTTCATCTTCACAGCAACCCTGTGGGGTACGTTAGGCTGAGAGACAGTGAGCGGCCCAAAGTCACCCAGAGAGCTCTATGGGTGAGTGAAAATTTGAACCCTGGTCCCCCAATTCTTAGCCCATCACTCTTAACATCCATTATAACATATAATACACAGAAAAGAATCAAGCTCTATGCAGTGCTATACTTTTCTGCAGCAGAATTTTATAAATATTAATATGTAAGTATTTTTGGTACCATCATTTGCATTTTCTGTACGTCTCTATTTAAGCGCTGGTTACTTTAAGAAACCTGGAGTGTATATGCATATAACAGTGTATAGGAAATGAAAGAACTGTTTGGACTTTTGGAGGAGTCAGTAAAAATAAAATAAAAAAGAGCTTCTTGCCAAAATCAAGGGATGTGATGAGAATTAGAAGAAAATCCACACAGAGAGTGCATCCGGGAAGACAGAGTGTCATCACATGCCATGGCTAGCTTTTTTTTAAGTGCAAAAGGTAGGGGTGGGGTGAAATAAGCCCTTTCCACCTTGTCAAAAGAAATCCTACCTGAATATTCCCCACCCTAATCCTGATTTTCATGAGTGTTCTCCTGCCCTATCAGAATGCAGATAAATTCAGGGAAGACGGATGTTCAGATCAACCCCATTCTAAACTACTAAACTATTTTGTTAGGGAATCATAGACTTGTGGAGTTGGAAGGGACCCCGAGGGTCATCTAGTCCAACCGCCTGCAATGCAGAAGTCTCAGCTAAAGCATCCATGACAGAGGCCATCCAACCTCTGCTTAAAAACCTCCAAGGAAGGAGAGTCCACCACCTCCCAAAGGAGACTCTTCCACTGTTGAACAGCTCTTACTGCCAGAAAGTTTTTCCTGATGCTTAATCCTGATGAACATCCCATAATACCCAAATGACCATGGTATACATGTTCGCTTTATATTATTGCAATCTGTTGCAAGGTGACCTGAGAATCGTTCAGTTAAGAAGTGGGGCTAAATCCTTGGAACGAATGAATGCAACAGGCAGAAATTCATAATTCCTACAGTCCTTGGTCTAGTATGCCCCTGGAATTTGCACTGATTCATAACCCAGGGCCTGGAGATGAAAGGTACCTAAAAATGCTAAGATTTGGGGATTTTTCTGTCCTCTTATCCTAAACTATTCAGGTGTTATGTACTGAGTTAAATAGGATTCAGAATGCAGCAGTCTGATTGGTCAGCAGGAGCCACCCAATCCAACTTCAGGTGGAAGTGAATCCACAACCTGACTGGCCTACAGGAGAATCCCAGAATTAGCCAATCACATGCGGCCCATTGTGTAAATAATGTATATAAAGCAGACATTTCGGGGGAACTTCCATGTTCCCCCAAACTATGAGCTGAATAAAGAGCATGAAATCCACACTCGACTCCGAGTATATTTCAGTTCACAAGATACCTTACTACCTAAAATGTTCCCTTCCATAGAGATTCTAGATTTTTGCCTGACCATGGCTACTCCATAGAACAGAGAGAGAGAGAGAGAGAGAGAGAGGGAGAAAGAGAGAAAATCCTCTTGCTGATGGAACATTCACTTTAACATCTCACTGAATATATGCCACTACAGTGGTACCTTGGGTTAAGAACTTAATTCGTTCTGGAGGTCCATTCTTAACCTGAAACTGTTCTTAACCTGAGACACCCCTTTAGCTAATGGGCCTCCCACTGCTGCCGCACCGCCACCACACAATTTCTGTTCTCATCCTGAAGCAAAGTTCTTAACCTGAGGTACTATTTCTGGGTTAGCAGAGTCTGTAACCTGAAGCGTCTGTAACCAGAAGTGTCTATAACCCGAGGTACCACTGTACTAGTTGCCTGTAAAAACAAACAAAAAACACCTAGTTCTGCTGGTGGGCTAACCTATTGCAGCATGATTTAGCATTAACTGTGAAAAGTAAAGCAGGATGGGAGAGAGGAACCTTTCAGATATTTCTTCCACAGGAACATAAACTTTTGAAAAGACTTAATTATCGTATATGGTGCTTATTTCTACTGAGATCACATAACTTAACGATAAATGAGTATACCTTTATATTAAGCTGTTCATAGTACAGCCATTGTCAAGTTTATTTATAAGCCACACTTTCCATAAATACATGGCTCTCAAAGCATTTCACAGAAAATAAGCAATCTAAATACAATAATGGCACAAGAGCCACAATACATACCAAAAAGATCATGCACTACAGCATAGTGTTGGCAATTCAACCATTAACAGTTTATTTAGGACATTTGAAAATGTGTGCTGCACACAAAATCTGACCTCCAGTTTCTTGAAAGTTTTCTCGTCTGGTGAAAGAGGCATGTATTCTTAGCCTCCTTTTGGGGGGCATTTAACAATTTCTTTGGAAGTTAGGTTGGTATGTGAGGTTTTGAGGGAACCTTATCATTGGCAGGTGCCCAAGGGATGCTATAAATGTCTTTTGTTCCAATCAACGGTTCTCCAGAGTGTTTTTGTGTCCCTGGCGAAAGCGAGGTTCTCAATTTGTCATAGTGAGTGAGAGGATGGTGGCCAGAGATTGAAATCTGTCTGCAAAATATACTGCAAACTCATTAGCTCAGTAGGTGCTCATTGCTCATTGGGACTGGTAGGGCAGAAGGCCAGGAGATCAACTGTAGGTGGAGCTAGAGACAATGACAGCTGCAGCCAACAAGCTGAAGCTGCTGAAGAGCCCAGAGACCATCTTGGCTGCCTCTTAGTGCAGACCCAGGTCTCATTGAACCTGAGCTTCCACAGTTGCCACCAGCCATGAACCATCTTCTTCTTCTTTGGTGATCACTCATGGCCGAGTAAGATTGTCTTCCATAAACACAGTTTTAACAATGAGTCCATAATGACTGTGGAGGCCAGTTCTGGATCCACACGTCCTTCCACAGTGGGGACATTGGTTTCCAAGCAGGAGTTGATCATGGTGTGGATTTGCCAAGCGTGTCTTCCTTTTAGCACGTTTCTCCCTTTCTTCCTGAGTTTGAGTGTCTTCAAAGTCCATGACACCTTTGGTAAAGGCTGTTCTCCAATTGGAGCGCTCACAGGCAAGTGTTTGCCAATTGTTGGTGTTTATACTACTTTTACTTTGAGACAGTCTTTAAAACTCTTTTGTTGACCACCAGCATTTCACTTTCCATTTTGAAGTTTGGAATAGAGTAGTTGCTTTGGAAGATGATAATCAGGCATCTGCACAACATGACCAGTCCAACGAAGTTGATGTTGAAGAATCATTGTTTCAACACTGGTGATCTTTGCTTCTTCCAGTACACTGGTATTAGTTTGCCTGTCTTCCCAAGTGATGTGTAACTTTTTTTGGAGACACCGTTGATGTCTTTTATTGTCTTGCTAATTATGCTGTTTTAAACTTGCATTTCATATTTTACTTCCTTCACTAATGCTTTCTTTTGCAATAAGATTTTTTTTTGCTAACTTTGCTAAATTAAATGTGCATTCTATAGCTGACCTTCTTTGTAATGTTTTATGTTGAACTCCTTAAGATCATATTTTTGTTTCCTGCTAATTATGTTGCTTTGAATGTATACTTTATATCTGACTTTCTTCAGTAAATTTTTGTGCTGAATTCTTTTATTTGGTGTTTTAACGTGTTTTAAATCACTTTGAGATTTCCCCTCCCCTTAAAAATGTATAGTGGTTATAGAAATGAAAGGAATAATGATATTAATAATTACTAATTTTAGTTTTGGCCCCATCCTGTAAGTCCGGTTGCGGTAGTGGCAATCTTTGCATGCACACAACCATTGAGTTGAATACTGCCCTTAATAATGATGGCTCATGCCTAATTTCCAATAAGAGACTTTTCCACATGGTAGGTGCTACTGCTGTGAAAGGACTGTTCCATGGACTTACGATGACTGAGACACCCACAGAGGATCTTCAGATGATGACCACCATGAACTTGGTTGGTTTGCAGAGGTGTAGCCCCTGTAACCCCAAAAAGCTGCTCTTAAGGATTGCGTGATTGTACGAGCCACTGTGAGCCGTTGCAAAATGCAGCCTCTAGCAAAGCGTCCTATGATCAGAAGTATTTATGGAAAGTCTGGATCCAGCTCATAGTCCTCATAACTTTCTATTATTATCCTTGTTTCTGCTCTCCAATCTTTTGTCTTTGGGTATTTACCTTCTCCCTTTGTTTCTTCTCATTCATACCCTGCCATCTCAGCCCTATTCAAGCCCTACAAAGCCGTAGGTTTTTGTTTTCATTCAGTTCAGTCCCACCTGATTGAGTGAGGAAAGGAAGATATGTCCTCATATATTTGCTTTGATTTGTGGACAGCATGGTTTATTTTATTTTTTACTTTTTTGAAGCATTTTGAGTGGTTTAACTGAATCAATAGGTCACGTTCTCATGGAACTGATTAAGTTGCTGGCAAAAGGCTGTGTATTTAATGAGTCAAGGGGGTGCTATTTCCCTAATAGGTCTGTTATTTTGCATGGATATTTATCATTATCATTATCACTGCTCATCCTAGTGGGCACCAAGAAAGCTGCCTATTCGTCACTCTGAAAGGAGCCGGGGCATACAATACATCACACTGTTACTTTTTAATAGGCTGTGAAGCTCTCAAGCATGATTTATATATTTTCCCCATATTTTTTGGTAATTTGATGAAAGCTCTCTCATATAATGGACATTTTTCATTCTCCCTCACAATCTTCTTCCGCTTGTCAGCCTCAAACCTGATCCTCAGCAGCAGTCAGCCCCACATCTTTTAGAGCTGTAGCCTCACCGCAACCTTTTCAGAGCCACATCCCATTTTCTTTCGAGCCACAGCTCTCCACATGGGTCCCTTTGCTTATTTTTTTATAGCAGGTATGAGAACAATACTTTCACATTTTTTTAAATAAATCACCAACCCAAAGAAAAGATCATGAGCACCTTCATTTGCTCCCTTAGAGTACAAATTTATAAATGTTTTCCCCATTAACCAACATTTCATTAACTGCTCGTTTCAAATAGTTGCAAAATTGGTGATGGTACAACTGCTCCTAAAAAAAGCCAGCCCTGTACCCATAATTGTCCAGCTGTGAATATACCCTTCCTAGGGAAGGTGGAGGAGATGGCCATGGTGAATTATCTATGACCATTATTGGGTGGTTCCGATTATCTAAACCAGGGTTTCCCAAACTTGGGTCTCCAGCTGCTTTTGGACCACAACTCCCATCATCCCTAGCTAGCTAGCAGAACCAGTGGTTAGGGTGATGGGAATTGTAGTCCAAAAATAGCTGGAGACCCAAGTTTGGGAAACCCTGATCGAGACCCAGAGGCACTATCTTCCCAAGTTGATTGAGGAGGCCCGACATGATGTCCTGACATCAGACTCATGATGTTACACAACATCATGATGTCATGAGCAAGATGTCGCAAGGAGCTGGGGGCAGAGCCAAATGCCCTCTAAACATTGAGGAGGCCAGGCCTACTAAAAAAAACGCTCTCCGTGTGGAAGTGCCTTGACCCCTAGGAGTTGGCATGCATGTCTAGACCCAATTGAATCTAGGTTCAAGCCCAACTATGGAACTGAATCGGCCCTAAGCCACCTTGATGGATGACCTTTATTGAGAACAAGACTATGAGAGTGTGATCTTGCTCTTTGTTCTCAAGCCTTTTGTGGCTTTTTATACTGTTGATCATGGTATCCTCCTACAGAGGCTCTGTGGGATGAGTCTCAAGGGCATCAATGCTTCTGAACACCTGTTGCTGGAAACCACAGAAATGGTAAATGCTCAAATCCTGTTTTGGGGTTTCCCTCAGGTATCTGAGTGGCCACTGTGAAAATCAGATGCTGGACTATACAGTGGTACCTTGGGTTACAGACGCTTCAGGTTACAGATGCTTCAGGTTACAGACTCCACTAATCCAGAAATAGTACCTCGGGTTAAGAACTTTGCTTCAGGATGAGAACAGAAATCATGTGGCAGCGGAGCAGCGGGAGGCCCCATTAGCTAAAGTGGTACCTCAGGTTAAGAACAGTTTCAGGTTAAGAACGGACCTCCAGAACGAAATAAGTTCTTAACCTGAGGTACTACTGTACGGGCCACTGGCCTGATCCAGTCGGCTCTTCTTATGTTCTTATGGCATCGTGTTACAGGACAGCTGCCCAAGGTGAGTGGAAGTCAGGCAATATTTATTGCTCTCCATGTATACGGACTGGGCAGTGATAGCAGCCCATCACTTTATACTTGTTTGGCTCACGTCCCAATTCGGTGGGAAGGTATGTAAATTGTGTGCAAACTGTACACACAACGGGTTGCCTGCAACACATAAGACATCACTGAGTGGTGCTGAGGGTGTGTGCTTTCAGGACACAGTCCTCAGTGTCACCATGCAAAAGCCATTTCCATTGAACTGGAATAAACCAGGCAAACATTCTCAGGCACACCTATTAAGCATATTGTGGAGACTGCTACGTGAGGCAAGAGAAAGTAAGCACTTTAAGAATCGAGGCTTAGGCTTATTAAAAATTTAAATAGCAAGTGCTCATGCAAAGTGAACAATGAACTAGCTCACCAGCATCCCCCTGTATAATTCAGTCTTCTGTCAGAATAATATAGCCATAAAGATTCAATTACATATATCATGGATATGCAATGACAACTTCCCCTGGGTATTGTGATGTGCAGAAATGCAGGAAAATCTCCCACCAGTTTCTTCTCATGTTTTTCAGCAATATTCAGGGAGTTTTCCAGAGAAATTTCTGTGAAGGCTGGGATAATCCCCCCTCCCCTGGTAAATGCAGATGGAGTCTTTTAAATCCTGTTGGGAGGAATCCATGAGACCTGCAAATAGGCTAACTGGGAAGAAGCACATACTGAGGCTTCTAGGTCCATCTGGTGGTCCATTGCTAGAGAGGTATGTGCTGAACTAGGTTGTCCCAGAAGGGATCTTCCAAGGATTTTATGCTGTAACTCGCATCATGCATGATGTCAGGTGCAGGGCATGTGGGTGTGGCTTCAGCAAAATGGCCTTGCGGGCCAAATGAGGATTCCTGGTGGGTACCATTAAGCCTGTGGGCCGGAGGTTGCCCACCCCTGCTCTAACTAATACACAGGCTACACAGGCTCTCCAATGAGAAGGGAGCAACGTGGTGGAGCGAGATCCACACTGAATTAACACAATTCACTTAACGGGACAATTGATGCATCTTCAGACAGTTGGTGGCAAGGATTAGAGCATAATAATAATAAAAATAATAAATAAATAAATAAATAAATAAATAAATAAATAAATAAATAAATAAATAAATTATTTGTACCCCGCCCATCTGGCTGGGTTTCCCCAGCCACTCTGGGCGGCTTCCACAAAGACCAAAAATACACTAAGATGTCACACATTAAAAACTTCCCTGAACAGGGCTGCCTTAAGATGTCTTCTGAATGTCAGATAGTTGTTTATCTCTTTGACATCTGATGGGAGGGCGTTCTACGGGGTGGGCGCCACTACCGAGAAGACCCTCTGCCTGACTCCCTGTAGCTTTGCTTCTCGCAATGAGGGAAACGTCAGAAGGCCCTCGGCGATGGACCTCAGTGTCCGGGCAGAACGATGGGGGTGGAGACACTCCTTCAGGTATACTGGGCCGAGGCTGAGTAACAATATTGTGTTCTCGTGCCCTCTTCTTAAGTCTTTTAAGCATTGTCCTGGAAGGGAGCTCTATATAGGGATTGAAAGACATATTCCACGAAGGGGGAGGAGTTATTTAACCCACTTTTTCTGCATTCTTCACTCTGGCACAACCTATCGTTCACTATCACTGCTTTCTTTCTTCTCCCATTTGAGACTGGAACATCCATTACGATGGTCAGGCAGAAGTCATTGAAAATACCTCCCTTTTGTGAACTGCATTCCCCTGCCTGTACCTGTTGCAATTCTCGCTCACCCTGCAATAGTTTTTCCCAACCTGCTGCCTTTGAGATATTGTTGATCAACAATAAACCATCCTCACCACAATGGCCAATGGGATTCATAGTGCAAAATAGATGTGTGCCTGACAGTGGTTGCCCAGGGTGTGTCGCAGGACTATGGAGGCTCATACTGTGACTGGGATGTGACAGCTACTTGCAAATATTATGGGCTGGGAAAGGGAAGGCTGTTTTTAGCTGCATGCCTTCATGATCACAACATGTGCACCAAATCTCATCGCAGACTCCTCTTTGACGACGCATTCTCCCTTGGCCCTTTGTATGCTGAGTGAGTGCTTTGCAATGGCAGTTAATATTAGTCTTTTATGTGATTACTTGCATTTATGGCTAAATCCATTTGGAATTGGATTCCATGCGCCACCATTGCAAAGTAGTTGCTAACCATCGTTAATTTAAACATAATTGATACTAAAGCCAAGTGTAATTGCAGTTTCAATGTGTTGTCTGGAAGAGAATTGTTGTTCAAAGAGAAATGCACATCTGGATTCCCAGGTGGCCTTGTTTACAGAGTGTCATAATGGAGGGGGAAACCCTGTACATAGTAGAGAGATGCTTTAAAGAAGAAAGTGTGCAGACCAAATGTTTGTGATAGCTCAGAAGAGGAGCATATTCTGGAGAAATAAAGAAACATATAGAAATAGTGGGGTGATACGCAACTAAGTTTTACTCATAGTAGATCCACTGAATCAAATGAACATGACTAAGTTAGGGTCATTACTTTCAATGGGTCTACTCTGAGTAAAAGTTTATTGCATACCATAGTGCACACCATGGGTAGGCAACCTAAGGCCCGTGGGCCAGATCCGACCCAATCGCCTTCTAAATCTGGCCCACGGACGGTCCGGGAATCAGTGTGTTTTTACATGAGTGGAATGTGTCCTTTTATTTAAAACGCATCTCTGGGTTATTTGTGGGGCATGGGAATTTGTTCATTCCCCCCCTAAAAAAATATAGTCTGCCCCCCCCCAAGGTCCGAGGGACAGCCCCCTGCTGAAAAGGTTTGCTGACCCCTGGTGTACACAAACAGAGCAACAATGAAATGAGACTTTTTGTGTGTCCTGATCTACCTCAAGGTTCTTTGTTGACATTAACACAGGGAAGAGTAAAATCACCCCAAATCCCAATTTGCCATGTTATGTGTTCCCAGCACGTAACAGCTGTACATGCCTAAAATATAACATGAAGACAGGCATTTCCCCCTAGATAATTGAAAATGGTTTGAAAGATGGATCACTGCTGATGGTGTGTGTGTGTGTGTGTGTGTGTGTGTGTGTGTGTGTGTGTTCACTGTGCTTTTGCCTCTGGAAAACAACTTCTACAGGTTTTATATTCTTTCAAAGACCCACAAAGCCTATTTGATCAGAAGCGACAGTGGAAGAAAACAAATAAATGTGTGTACAACATGGGAAGCAAAGCCTCCCTTAAATCATTTTCTTTCAACTTACTTAAAACAACAAGAAACCTTATCCACATCTCACCAGTGTCAGCCAATAACTGAAAGGGAATTTACCAAAACTCAGGAAAGTCCTTCAAGGTTTCATCTCCTGGTGGTTAGCCAAGCAGTATATCTAGGTAGCTTGCAAGTCCCAATCATGTCCTTTCTGTGACAGATGTTCCCATTTTCGGGACAGCCTTTTAGATTCAATGCAGGCATTTTCATTGCAAACAACAGCAACAAGAACTCAGCAGCAATCTTGATTTCAGCTGTTAAGGATTACAAAGCTATCTCAAGTAGCAACAGGCAAGCTAAAAAGGAGTCGGCAGTTCTGCATTCTGAAGACTGGGTTCTGGCTCCCAAGAAATCCAACCGTGTTGTGGAAAATCATTAATCTAAGTCCAATCCCAACAGTTATCACACTGTGATGACTTTTTGGAATTTTGACAGCTTGCATTTCATCAAGAGCATTGATTCAGCATTTAGATGTCTAAGGAGACTTCCTTTGCATAGCTGTCAAGTGTCCCTTATTTGAAGGGACAGTCCCTTATTCCAGCGCCATGTCCCACTGCTGTCCCTTATTGATGGATGTCCCTTAAATGATGTCCCTTAAATTTCAAAGGAAGCAGCTCCTCTCCCTCCCTCCCTCCCTGCCAGCCAGGGAAGAGGGAGGCTCCAACTGCCACTACCAAGAAGGCCCTCTGCCTGGTTCCCTGTAGCTTAGCTTCTTGCAGTGAGGGAACCGCCAGAAGGCCCTCGGCACTGGACCTCAGCCTCTGGGCTGAACAATGGGGGGGTGGAGATGCTCCTTCGGTTTAAAAATGCTTTTTTTTTTACCCATTGCAGATAAAAGAGAGTGAAGGAGTAACTTCATTGAGGTCCCAAGCAAGCAACCTGGTGTCTTTGGCTTAGGGTTTAAAAATGGAAAGGTTTCCCCAGAGAGCACACAAGTTTTATGCTCCCTTAAAGTTGGCTAAAGCTGAGGAGGTCTTTCCCCATGGGTATCCATGTGGGCCACCAAGTTCATATAAGAGGAGAATTGTGGGAGAAAGATTCAGTCCGTAGAGCAATCTCCAGGGTAGAAGACTGAACAGCGCAGGGCCTGACAGAGGATAATTACCTTAAGGACTAAACTGGATGTAAGGAGACACTGAAAGCTAATTAACAAGTACCGAGCCATTCCCAGACAGATCAATACAGGTTTCCTGCCAAATAATGGCAGAGAGGTCGTGAGAGGTCTCTAGTCAATTGGAGCTCACCACCGGGTGACCTCATGGGGAAAGGCAGGAAGTGTCTCGCAGGAAATGCAACTCTGTTTCCTTCATGTAAATTTACACTCAATCCAATTACTGGTGTGTGTTGTGCGCTTGCTGGAGGATGCCCCTTGATTACTGTCCAGAGTTAATTAGTGAGAAATAAGGGTGTCTACTTGCATTAGATATGGCAGAGGTTCTGGGGACTAATTAGGCTTGCACTTAAGTCTTCCATTATGTATATCGGTTATTGCGAGGAAAACTCCCTGTACAGAAGCTACTAAGCTGAGGACGTTTGGCAGAAACCCCCAGAGCTTCTCTTGATGGGAACATATTTAAGCTGAGCAGCTATACTTACCTTGAACTACCATGTTTTCCTCTTCTCCTTTGAACCCACACCACTTTCCATGGTGAAGATATGGTCTCAAATAGGGATGGGGGAGAAATCCCATTCAGAAACCCGATTTCAAGGTGAACTCAACTCCTTAACATTTTCAAATCATTGTACAAACTGAAACAAAGCCATCTTTCAAAGGCCACACTTCCCCACATTTTGCAATGCTTACCAAAACGCACATACTGGGGCAAAGTGTGTACATATTCTTTTAATATTAGTGAAAATAACACAGAGAAACACATTATATTAGGGGTAGTTGCTTTGCCAAAATGTGTGAATAAGAGATGGAAATGTGGAGAATGAGCATTCACACTTTACACTGTGGGTGCCCTTTGCGGGATCATGTGTGGTGCTACAGTTCCCAGGGAGCTTACTGGCAAACAGGGCCTCTCAGTGTTAATTTTGGAGGTTCGTGCCCAATTTCTTGCTGGGAGGTGGGGCCAGCCCCATTTATAACTAGGGGATGGAGCAGACAATAGCCAGGCAGTTGGCTCTGGAGATTCACCCTCCCTCCCCTCTCTTTGTTTAATGTTTCTTGTTTGCAGGTTAACTTTTTCTTCCTCTTTAGGGTGTGCTGCTACGGTCTTTGACTGGTTGCTGTTTCCTGCATTGGCAGGTTTTGTCTTCCCCATAGCAATTCATCACAACTTTGACGGTTATGGCCTTGGGTGGAACCCTTTAGTCTTTTCTTCCCTATATGGGGGGCGCGTGAAGTGGTGGCTCACCCCCCTGCGACGGCGATTCCAGGGTCCCCCTCTTAAAGGGGTTATATATATGGGTGTCACTGGCCATATACTGAAAGGTCATCAGTGAACTACCCTGCGTGCGGGGATATGGGATGGGCTGCCTGCTACCCTTACGTCTCGCAGAGCACCCCTATATCCCATTTAACCTGATGAGCCCCAGTTCCCCCCAGCTGGGGGGCTGGGAGGGATACACACCCAAGGCCTAAGCCAAGGTCTTCCTACATTCAGAAGTTTAATAAAGTTGTGGCCTAATTTTAATTCCATATAACATTGTCAGAGTCTTTATTCCTTCCTTATGATCCCTGGGGGCTGGGGCTGTTGCCGCCTGCTCACGCAACTGAGTTTTAAGGCTGGAAAAATGAGAAACTGTGAGAAACTGAAATGGACACATTCACCCATCCCTAGTCTCCTTTAAATAAATCTGTATTAAGTTTTCCATCGTAATAACACAAAGCACAAAGCAAAATGATACACAAAAACAGAAAAAGGGAAAAAAATAGAAAAAAAAGAAAGGGGGAAGGGGGAAAATAATAAACAAATAAACAATAATAGCAAACTTAATTCTTCCCAAATCCAACTTTTTAAACATCTTAATTGACGTCCTCAAGTCCCTCCCTTCTGAGTTTCCTTGTAATTTTAAAGTAACAGCTTTACAGTATCATTGTTAAACTAAAACAACTTCCAACTATAGTCATCTTATTCATTGTTCTTCACATTCTGAATCCCATTTATTTACCGTATTTTTCGCCCCATAGGACGCACCGGCCCATAGGACGCACCTAGTTTTTTGGGGGGGAAATAAAGATTTTTTTTTAATTCCCCCCCCCCCAGGTGCGGGGCTGGGGCGGGGGAAGCCCGAGCTTCCCCTGACCCCAGCCCCCAGAACAGGCTGCTATCTGCAAGCCGTGGGAGAGCTACACGAAGCCGGAATCCTGGGGCGTGCTGAGCTCAGCGCGCCCCAAGCTTCTGGGTGCAGGCAAGCTCTCCGCTAGCAGTGGGAGCAGCTCTTCACGCAGCTCTCCCACAACTTGCGGATAGCTTCCTGAAGCCTAGAGAGCGATAGGGGTCGGTTCGCACCGACCCCCCTCGCTCTCCAGGCTTCAGCGAAAGCCTGCATTCGCCCCATAGGATGCACACACATTTCCCCTTCATTTTTGGAGGGGGAAAAGTGCGCCCTATAGGGCGAAAAATACGGCAATTATAACTTAATTTGTCCTAGGCCTATTTGTTTCTTTCAAGTAATTTCTAATTTTTTATATTACAATATTTGTTCAAATAGTCCTTGAATTTCCTCCAATCCTCTTGAAACTCCTCTTCTTTCTGGTCGCGGATTCTTCCAGTCAGGTCAGCTAGCTCTGAAAAGTCCATCATCTTCATCTGCCAATCTTCCACTGTTGGTAGTTCTTGTGTTTTCCAATTTTTAGCAAGTAATATTCGAGCGGCTGTTGTGACATACAAAATTATTTAACATCTTTCCTGGGCAATTCTAAACCTGTTATTCCAAGGAGAAAGGCCTCTGGTTTCTTAATAAATGTATATTTCAACATTTTTTTCAGTTCGTTATAAATCTTCTCCCAGAAGTCTTTCACCTTGGGACAAGTCCACCACATATGGAAAAAAGTGCCTTCTTTTTCTTTACATTTCCAACAAAGGTTATCACTTTTGTGATAAAGCGTGTTCTCCCTAACAGAGAGCACGTGTGGCGGTTGGAGGAACAGGCCACCCCGTTTATGACTAGGCAAATTTGGTGGAACCCAGCCTTTAAGAGGTTAACTGGGTTGCTGGGGAATTTTGATTGTTGCCAATTCAGAGGAGGGGTCAGAGGTTTTAAATATAGGGACCAGACGATGGGACGTCCTCTTGGCCGTTTTGCACTGGATCACCCGTCCTCCCTCCCTTTAATTAGGGTGGTTTGTTCATTTGACCTTGCTATGCCTGTCATGGGGTCGTTCGCCTTGGTGTGAGGGCCTGGTAGGAATTTTGCCATTTTGCTGATTGGCTGGTGCCATTTGGTTTTTGCCTACTGCGTAGTAAATCGTCACAACTTGTAAGGTTGGCGGTTAGGCATTGGTTAAATTGGTGCTTGGAGGGGTAAGTGCCTACCCCTCCAAATGATGTGGAAAGGGAATTCCGTTAAAGGAATCCAGGGGCTTGCCATTCGCTTCGTCCTTGTCCGTGGAGCCGGACTTGGGCCGTGCAAGCCCCACCGGAACATGAGGGTGAGAGGTGTTGGACTGTGTCCCAGCTTCATCTCTCACCCAATACTTGTTTCCCACGCTGGATTCCGGTGGTGTCTGGAAGGGCCAGCTCTGTCCTTGGGGGCAAGGACAGATAGTCATAACCAATGCCTAAGCAACCACTCACATTTTTTGTATTAAATAAAGTTGTGGCCAAAATTATGCCAAAAACCTTAAACAAAAATTGAAGTGTGAAGTGTGAATTATTTTGGGGGGGTGGCACTGTGGGACTCAACACGCAAATCTTTGCTAGTTTTACAGGGGACAAGTACCATCTATACATCATCTTCATAATGTTTTCCTTTAACATCGCACATGCAGTGAACTTAACCCCTTTCCTCCATAGCCTCTCCCAGTCCTCCATCATTATATTATGTCCCACATCCCTTGCCCAATCAATCGTAATGGATTTAACTTGTTCATCCTTTGTATGCCACTCCAACAACAAACTGTACATTTTAGACATATTCTTATCATTAGTATCTAACAACTCCATTTCCAATTTGGTTTTTTCTGTTGCAAAACCATTTCTCTTATCCATCTTATATAATTTGTTAATTTGATAACATTGCAACCAATTCACTTTATCTTTAATTTGTTCAAATGGTTTTAATTTAAAACCTTCCTGATTCTCTAACAACAAATCTGAATACCTCAACCATTTGTTTTCCATATTTAACTTTTTTGGGGCCTGTGCTTCCATTGGTGAAATCCATTTTGGTGTTTTTCTTAGTAGGAGATCTTTATATCTAGTCCATACATTGTATAATGCCTTTCTAATTACATGATTCTTAAAACCACTGTGGGCCTTTACCTTGCCATACCATATATATGCATGCCATCCAAAACGATTATCTAGTCTCTCCAAGTCTCTCATCCCTAGTCTCAGGCTGCCTGCCTCACCTGACTCTCACCGCTAGACCATCCCACCTTCTGACAGCCCTGTTGCTCCAGGTGGGTGCAGTTTAATTCAGGATGCGGGCTTCAGCTAGTTCCAATGCACAGCACAAGTGAAAACACAAGAAAGACACATGTTCCCCAATTCCCTGTCTTCTACCTGGATACCGAGCAAAAGGCAGACATAAATGACCATTCTGAGCTACTGATGAGTATCCCTGCAGAATAATGAATGATCAAGCCATTGATTTCTCTGTCATTTAAGCAGAGCCATTATTTTCCTTCTAACACGTCCATGATAGACACATATCTAAATTCTTTTGAATTCAAATGAGGGCAGCCTCCAGCCTTCCATCTATTGTAACTTTTCTACTTTACCTGAGTGTTCAGTCAGGTTAGAAAATCCTTCCAGACATTTAACCTAAACTCTTTCAATTTGAGCCCATTGCTTTTTTGTAACCTCCTCCTGGTAGCCCTGTCTGAACAATGGACTGCCATTGTTCTCCTACCAATGTCTATTACACATTCAAAAACCTAGGCCATTAGCAAAACAATTCTACTGTGCATTTATAGCAGAGGAGACTGTCAAAACCCTTTTTTGTGAGTTACAAAGGGCACAATGGAAAGGGGAAATTAGGGTTCAGCTAAATGTTCTACAGTGAATGCTTTTGGTGTGAAAAAAGAAGTGTCTTGGGAGCTGCTGTGGCTGTAGCAGCAGTGGGGCAGGGAGGGAGGTGGTGTAGCTCTCCCCCAGCCAACTTTCACTCCGAACGCTGTTGCAGTTGCATAAATAGGATATGGAGTGACCTCCCTCCCACAGATGCTGCCACAGCTGTCAAACAGTGAATTGGAAGAGTGAACTTAGATTGAAGTTTAGATTGGGGTTACCAGACGTCCCCGGTTCCCGGGGACAGTCCCCAGATTTGCAAATCTGTCCCCGGACAAATTCCGTCCCCGGAATGTCCCCAGATTTGTAAATCTGTCCTCGGACAAATTCCATCCCCGGAATGTCCCCAGATTTGCAAATCTGTCCTTGGACAAATTCCGTCCCCGGAATGTCCCCAGATTTGCAAATCTGTCCCCAGGAAACATGGCAGTGGCAGCCTCTGCAGCCTGGAACCAGCCTGGTAGGGCAGTTGGCTCTGGCTGGCTTCAGGAGCTGCTCGCTGCTGTGACGCCCACCATTTTTCCTCTCCGGAAGTCCCCATAAGACGTGTCTTGTGCACAACACATCATATAGGGACTCCCAGAAAGGAAAAATGGCGGGTGCCCTGGCCGTGAGCAGCTCCTGAAGCCAGCCAGAGCCAACTGCACCACCAGGCTGGTTCCAGGCTGCAGAGGCTGCCACTGCTGCTGCCACTGCCGAAAGGGAACCGGGGACGTCCAGTGGTACAGATCTCCTGCCCCCTTCCCCTTTGTTTTGACTGATCAGGGAAGGCTCAGGAGTCACGGGAGGGTGGCTGTTGCCCAGTTTTTTTAAAAACTCTGCGCATTTTTGTTTCACAAGGTACAAAAGAAGGGCTTTGCACCTTTATACATTATGCATGTGTGCTTGGGCCCAGGGTCTTTTGCCTCACCATCCCCACTACTGACTCCCTGTTGCTACTCAGCTTCCAAAAAAAAGAAGTGTTCCCGGATTCATTGAAAAAAATCTGGTGACTATATCTTAGATATGAGAATGGGAATCATAGAATCGTAAATTATCGAGTTGGAAGGGACCCCGAGGGTCATTTAGCCCAGCCCCCTGCAGTGCAGGACTATGCAGCTGTCCCATACAGGGATCAAATAATAATAGTTTCCCAGCCAATTACCCTCCCACAATCTTGTATAGCCAATATTTTCAGCAAACATGGGGTTGGAGATGTCTGCCAAATAAAATCTAGTTCCAAGTTTAGGATTTTGATTATTACCAACGTGGTTTCAACAATGATATTAATTATTACCTTTTTAATTGGTACCAAAATGATGCCGAAGGACCATGACACTTGAAACTGAAGTGGCCCAGAAAGTGGCAGTTGTTTCCAGATTCACTGAAACTGGATTCACCAAGCAAACTTTTTTGCAAATCAGTACGTACACACACACTCCTGAATTATCAACAGCCAGTCATTTCAATATATTGTGGCATGTACAATGCGTGCCTTTCAAGATCAAAGAGCTATTGTTCAGACTCTGAGGTCTGTCAGTTTCAACTGAAAGCCCTAAAATTATTATTATTTCCTTCAATATGCCTATATTATTCTGAGAACATCTTGTCAATTCTACAACTACTCCCATTATTTATAGGATACTAGACCAGCTCTTTATTCCAGACTCTAAAAAACCAGTATCATTTCTTTTGTGAGTAAGTAGAGCTGAATGTTGAATCAGTCACCTATTTACAATGTTTCTGGGATGCACACACCCATGCTAGGACCATAATTCACAAATGGTTTACTAATCCTGCAATAACCCCATGCAACCAGTTTTCCTGAAGTTCCCATATGACACTCCAGGTGTTGTTAAACTACAGTTCCCATAATCTTGTCTATCTAGTGCCCAGAACTAGACAGGTCATAGCCACACAAGACATTTGAAGCACTGTTATAAGACTTTAACAATCATCACTTTCCCCAACAAACCCTGAGAACTATTGTATGTTAAGACTTTAAGCATCTTTAAGAAACTATAATCCCCAATGTCCTCATAAAGTGCTATAAGAGAGAGGTCTGACCAAAGCAGAATAGAATACTATACTTCTATTGATATTTTAGCACTGTTTTATATGTGGCCATTTTATCTATTTTTTTTGTTGTCAAATTCCTTTCTTTTATCATCTCATTGAGAAATAAGGGGTCACAGTTTTTCATTTAAAAGTCCTTACTGCTGGATATTAGTGATAATACATCATCATCATCATCATCATCATCATCATCATTTATTGTCATTTACTACCACATACCAAATGTGGTCACATTAGCTAGTTCTTATCTTTGTTGAAAGTGTTTGTCAGGCTTCAGAGGATTCAGCCCCCCACAGCAGGTTGCCAGGAATGGAGGAGACAAGGAAGTTCTTACCAATGCTTTTTATTCAATATTCACAGAGAGAGGCTTATAAATGCAGCCTCTTGGAGTAATGGTGTTGCTCTGAGTGAAACCCCACCTCCTCCGTCTTTCCCATTATGCGTCATCCCTACGGTGGCTGATCTGTGCCTTCTGCCTCTGAGCTCTCTACTCTCCTACTTTCAATGCCCACCGGGTTCTGGGAGAAGGTGGGCCTGGAATGCTTTCTATATATATTTTTTCTCTACATAAATATTACATATATTACAAATATGACATATATGCCCCCCAAAAAGAGTGCAGTTAACGGTTAAATCGGTCATGATTAAATGGGCACAAGATGTTGGTCATAATATTATGTTTGCTGACTGGGAACAGTTGTGGAGCACCGGAATGAAATTTATGGCATGTAATGCCTTGAGAGAAAATATTATGAAAATGATATATAGGTGGTACATGACCCCAGTCAAGCTTGCAAAAATCTATCATTTGCCCGATAATAAATGTTGGAAATGTAAAGAAACTGAAGGTACATTCTTTCACCTTTGGTGGACGTGCCCAAGGATTAAGGCTTTCTGGGAGATGATATATAATGAACTGAAAAAGGTATTTAAATATACCTTCCTCAAGAAACCAGAGGCCTTTCTCCTGGGCATAGTCGGCCAATTGGTGCCAAAGAAGGACAGAACTTTTTTCATGTACGCTACAACAGCAGCAAGAATACTCATCGCAAAGTATTGGAAGACACAAGACCTACCCACTTTGGAAGAATGGCAGATGAAGCTGATTGACTGTATGGGACTGGCAGAAATGACTGGCAGAATCCGTGACCAGGGAGAAGAGTCGGCAGAAGAAGATTGGAAAAAATTTAAGGACTATTTACAAAAATATTGTAAAATTAAGGAATGTTGAATGATGCTGGATTGAAATTAAGTGGTTTCAAGCTGTAATTATGATAAAACGACTCTCTTTTTGTAAGCAAGAATTTAAAGCTACAATAATTTAATATGTTGAGATAAGGATTTGCTGTATAAACAACTCAAACTGGGTATACAAGAAGGGGGGGTATGAGGAGGTCGGGGAAATAAGCTACAAGAAAATAAGTTGTGAAATTTAAGTGTTTTTTAATATTTTTATGTTGGGTTTTTTTTGTAAAAAATTGGAAACTTTAATAAATATCTTTTTTTAAAAAAAACAACACACAAAAAAGAGTGCAGTTATACAAATAATACAAGTTACCAAATACAGTGGTACCCCTGGTTGCGAACAGGATCCGTTCCGGAGGCCCGTTCACGACATGAAAAGACAGCAACCCACAGTGGCGCATCTGCGCACATGCAGGTTGCGATTCGCCGCTTCTGCGCATGCATGTGATGTCATTTTGCACTTCTGCGCATGCGCAAGCGGCAAAACTCGGAAGTAACCCTTTCTAGTACTTCTGGGTCGCTGCGGGACGTAACCTGAAAGAACGTAACATGAAGCAAATGTAACATGTGGTATGGCTGTACCAAAAAGCTACTAATAAGAAGATTAAAATTAAAAAGTCAAAAGGAAAATAGAAAAATAGAAAAAGTTGACTTCCTTCAACCACTATACAGTTTATATGATCTCATATATGATTACAGTTGTCTGTAATCATTTTGCATTAACGGAGAGACTATTTGTTTACCTATGGAATTTTTAGTTTAGACTAAGCCAATTACAATTTTGGGAACCGACTTTCTTCATATAATTTGTAAAGACATGCTTTCTAAAGACACTGAGTCTGTCAGCTGTCTCTCTGGTGCATCTTCCTCCTTCTCTTCTCCCATTATTTCCCAGCTTTTCTACTCATCTGCATCTAAGCTGTGGCCTCCCTCAAACCCCTGTTGTAATACTGAACTGTCTGCTTCTTTTCTTGAAGAGTCAGGCTGGGGAGGCAGTCTCTGCCATTCCTCCCCTGCCCAGTGCCTAACATTGTCGTGCCTCCAAACATCAATTCTGCTTGTTGGCTTCTCATGGGCTTCTGGCTGGCAATTGTGAGGGCCAAGATGCTAGACTAGATGGGCCTTTGGGTTCTCCTTATGATAGCATCAGACAGATAGGATCAGACATGGGACAGGTATGCCAGATGGGAAGAAGAGGAGACTCTTGCCACCACACACAGGGGAGAGATCTAGGAAAATATTTTGCCCAACTTGATAAGATAGAATTAGCAATCCACTGATCAAAGTCATCAGTCTGGCCCAATGGCAACATGGACATTAAAAATTGTGTGAAATTATTCATCCCAGAACTCCCATGTGCTTTGAGCCAAAACTTTTTTCAATGAAATGTTTATATACTGCTTAATATTCAATCTCTCTAAGTCATGTACAAAAAAATACAAATTATTGATTAAAAGGAAACTAGAGTCCACAAAACTATTAAAATACAAGTATATGCCAACCTAGCAGTTCAAAAGCACGTCAAAGTGCAAGTAGATAAATAGGTACCGCTCTGGCGGGAATGTAAATGGCGTTTCCATGCGCTGCTCAGGTTTCACCAGAAGCGGCTTAGTCATGCCGGCCACATGACCTGGAAAAACTGTCTGCAGACAAACGCTGGCTCCCTCGGCCAGTAAAGAAAGATGAGCGCCGCAACCCCAGAGTCGTTTGCGACTGGACTTAACTGCCAGGGGTCCTTTACCTTTATATGTAAGAGGATCTGCCATAAAATACAAAGAACCAGTAAAAGGTTTAAAGCAAACATAGATAACTAAATTAAACATATGTCCGGGTTAGTTTGATGAAATAAACAAAAAGGTTTTCTTCTGGAAAATCACACTTTATCAAATTGCAAATCAAGTTTGGATAACATATTGCACTTTTTGGGATTCTTTTTTCTCCTTTGGTCATTGCATGGGATAAAACTTCTTTCCTTTCAGTTAAGATTCTATATTACAAATGTGCTTTGATGGTATAATCTCACAAAATGGAAGCAAAGCAGGAGAAGAAAAGCAAGGATTAGAAATATCATCCCTTCAGCCTTCACCATAATGGAGAAAGGATGTTGTCGCTGGTATGATATAGAGTAACCATTAAATGAAATTAATAGATTTGATATTGTCTAGGTGGGTTTTTTTTTAAAAAAGTGTTTTTCTGCTTCTTTTCCTCATCTGAGTTTCACTTGAAAGATGGCTATATAAACCCTTTAAGTATGGGCTAGGCTATATATTATGAAGATGGATAAGGAGTTGCTCTAAAACCAGGGAGATCAATCCTGAGCTGGAAGATCAATTCAATGTGTCTATCATTCATGGAAAGGAGCACCACTTGCTTCCATCTGTCATTTTCTGCTACAGTTTTTAGAAATCTCCAAAGCCTTCCTCAAAAGTTGCTTAGTGAAGGAGGAAGAATCCATTTTAAATGGATTTAAACACAGAATTTGGCAGTTTTGACCCCATCAAGCTTTGTTTGTGTAAAACTTCCTCTTGAATGGGGATGTCTCCAAGCCAAGATGGGTGAACTAGAGTGTCTGGTTTTACTGGTGTCCAAAGAGGACATTTAGTCATTTAGTACAGAGGACATGCTATTGTCTCCCTGATCAAAAGGCTCAGAGAGATCTTGAGATGAAGAATGAAATCAAGGAAGCATCCAATAGAGGAAAAGTTGTATTAAAAGTTCAACTGGAGTGCATACCGCAGATCAGAAAAGACACCACTAGGGCCAAGAGGATGTCAGCAAGGCTAGCACAGAGTCAAATAAGCTATTTGAGCCTTCCTTCAGAAAATTGAAGTCCAAATGAAGAGAATATGGGCGCATGGGCCCCAAAACCCTGGTGACCCAAGAAGCATTTGTTCACACAACCATCTGCCTACATTATCAAGCAGAGGACTATATGAAGTGCAAAGGAGGACTATATGGAGTGCTTTTCATGAAGGCTTAACATTGCATAGTGGGGCTGTCATTCACTTGTCCATCACATTCACATATAAAGTGATGGAAGGAAGAGACAAACCTCTGTTAATGTTTTCAAGATCTGTGGATGCTTATCTTAGCAAAAGAAGAAGGAGGAGGAGGAGGCAGGTAAGAGGGGGCGGGCTAGAGGTGTATACAATTATGTGTGGTGTTGCAAATATGGCTAGGGGTATATTTTCACCCTCTCTTACTAGAAAATCTCAGTGTTCTCTGTTTTCCCTAGTCCCCATGGCTTCCATAGCCATTCCAGAAATTCATTGCTTCTGGCCATGCTTATTTTCTGAAGCCAAGTTCTGAGATCATCCTACTGGCCTCTCTCATTTTTTGGTTTTATTTTCCAGTTGCTGTTGCTACGTCTCCTCCTCCTCCTGAGCACCTCAGCCTTGACCTGTCAGCCAGCCAGGGGCAGCGTGTGCAGGAATCCCTTTTCTGGCCACAAGGAGAAGGAGATGCTGCCTCAGCCCCGAAGGTCCTGCCCTGCTTTCCTCCCCACAGCTCTGGAAGGTGGCATGAGCTCAGACTGGTTCTGTCCCTTCATATTTGCACCCGGGGCAATCGCCTTGCCCTCACCAGTTCTGGAAGGCTCCTATAGAAGAGTCCCAGACGCACAGAGACTTTGCGCCTGCCCATTAGGGGAAATAGGAAACCTCAAACATATATTTTTTAGATGTCCGTTGAGTTTCGTAGAGACACCATTGACCCTTTGCTGAAGAGGCTCGCCGATCTTTCAGACAAGTCTAAACCTAATTCTCTCCTCTTAGGCAAAGATCATAAAACGACCTGGCTTGTAGCCAGATTCTGTGCCCAGATTTGTAGGCACAGATCCTCCTCTAGTATAAAATAGCTTACTAGGCAAATGCTGAAGTTTCCCTTTGGGGCGCCTCAGGGTCAATTTTTTATGGTAGCCTAAATCTCAGTTGTACGGGTGTATGTATAGATCTCAATTTTAACTCATGAGCTATTGCTGCAATCTGCTCCGATTGTATAATTTGTCTTTATGAATGCTGTTTTTATTGTGTTATGTTATGTGAGCTGGTCTTTGACCTAATAAATTATCTATCTACACCCACTCACACCCAGGGCAATCACTCCTCCCGGCCCCTGCCACACCATGCCACGCCACTGTGGCCTTGGCATCAAAACCAGCTGTATATAAATGGGCCTGCAACAGAACGTTGCGGTCAAGACTGCTTCTGTTCATTGTTCCAGTTATCCATGCTCTCCTCTAGATATCCCATTCCAATTTTTCCCTCCTCCCAACCAAACAATCAGCCAGGATTACACGGCTACTGAACATATCCAGTCCTTGATGGACTGAGTTCTTTTTTGGAGGTTAGGTTGCCCCATTGGCATTTTTTTCTGATGGATTAGAACCAACAATAGTAAAGGGTAAAGGGGAGCCCTGACCATTAGGTCCAGTCGTGGCCGACTCTCGGGTTGCGGTGCTCATCTCGCTTTATCGGCCAAGGGAGCTGGCGTACAGCTTCTGGGTCATGTGGCCAGCATGACTAAGCCGCTTCTGGAGAACCAGAGCAGCACTGGAGCGGTACCTATTTATCTACTTGCACTTTGAACTGCTAGGTTGGCAGGAGCAGGGACCAAGCAACAGGAGCTCACCCCATCACGGGGATTTGAACCACGACCTTCTGATCTGCAAGTCCTGGGCTCTGTGGTTTAACCCACAGTGCCACCCGTGTCCCAGAACCAACAATACTCATTCCTAAAGATTGGAAATAGAGAGAATGCTATAGATTTTCATTGTCCTGAATAGGTGATAGATGAGGACCTGAATTACACCATGAGCATACATTTTTATCATGTTTAGTTATTCAGCTGAACATAGGAGGTGCTGAATTTGAAAGGAGCCATGTTCACAGCAGGAGGGAAATAATATACCATTTCTCCTGTGAATACCATCTCTCCACAAGACTGTATAAGTTATCTTTACCTTTTTCATGTTGATTCATTAGGGTGTTGTTTTTTTAAAAAAAAAACTTTTATGTAATAAGATGAAGCAGTCTGGTTTTTCCAAATTATTTACATTGTTAAGATAGAGTGATATGGAACACATAGGGAGAGTGTTTAGAACCCAATTAGCAGCTGGTGTTCAAGCCCCCGTTTGATCCAGCTTTTTTAAAAAAAGACACCTAGATACAATATGTGCTATTTCTTCAATGGGGAAAAAACACTTTAAACCCTCATGATCTGTAGGGGGTGTCTGAACTTTAAGGACCCAATTATAATTGCAGGTGTTTGAAGCGTGGGCCGCAAATGTTTTATGCATGATCCCAGGTGCTATATTCCAAGAAAGTGAGGGATGATTTGAACGCAGCAAAGAAGGCGAGTGGCGCCTACAGGCAAAACCGAGCGCAATAATCACATTTGGGGACGCAGAAAATTGCACTATTTTCAACATTTTACGGAATAACCATGTAACTGCAGAAAGGCACTTAATTTCAGACCCTTAATTTCACCTCTGTAGTACCCCCCATGATAGGAAAGACTCAGGTGTGCACAGAGGTGAAAGCAGAAGACTATATTCCCTAGTTCATGAATGGGTAAATCTGCTATTTTGGGGTGCAAAGCCATGTGAGGGTTGTGCTCAAATGCCCACTGCCCCTTTGTGCCACCACATTCAGAGGCAGTGTGAAGTTGCATTATGGCATGTTATTCATGAAGGTGGGAAGGTAAGTACACAAACTATGGAATAATAATAATAATAATAATAATAATAATAATAATAATAATAATACAGTAGTACCTCCAGTTGCATACGGTATCCGTTCCAGAGCTCTGGTTGGATCCCGAGGTTTCCGCAACCGGAGGGACCGCTTCTGTGCATGCATGTGGCGTGGTAGAGCGCTACTGTGCATGCGCGGGCAGCGAAACCCAGAAAAATAGTTCCGGGTTTGCCGCGTATGTATCCCGAAGGATACATAACCAGAGATGAACGTAAGTAGAGGTACCACTGTAATGTGTATACCACCCTAAACCCACAGGTCTCAGGGCAGTTCACAACACAAAATCATAATACAAAAAAGACAAAGCACATAATAAAAACAAAAACAACCTAATTCCCTGCTCCCCGACACATTTTAAAAGGGTATTGGATGTCAATCAGCTCAAGGTCTCATTAAAGTGCACTCTACGTGGGGCTCCCTTTGATGGTGACTCGGAAACTACAACTAATCCAGAATGCGGCAGCTAGACTGGTGACTGGGGGCGGCCGCCAAGACCATATAACACCGGTCTTGAAAGACCTACATTGGCTCCCAGTACGTTTTGGAGCACAATTCAAAGTGTTGGTGCTGACCTTTAAAGCCCTAAACGGCCTCGGTCCAGTATACCTGAAGGAGCGTCTCCACCCCCATCATTCTGCCCGGACGCTGAGGTCCAGCGCCGAGGGCCTTCTGGCGGTTCCCTCATTGCGAGAAGCAAAGCTACAGGGAACCAGGCAGAGGGCCTTCTCGGTAGTGGCGCCCGCCCTGTGGAACGCCCTTCCAGCAGATGTCAAAGTGATAAACAACTACCTGACATTCAGAAGACATCTTAAGGCAGCCCTGTTCAGGGAAGTTTTTAACGTGTGATATTTTACTGTATTTTTGGTTTCTATGGAAGCCGCCCAGAGTGGCCGGGGAGGCCCAGCCAGATGGGCGGGGTATAAATAAATTATTATTATTATTATTATTATTATTATTATTATTATTATTATTATTATTATAGAAGATTGTTTTTGCCTCGCACCTAAAGGTGTATAAGGAAGATGTCAGCTGAACTTTCCTGGGAAGAGCATTCCACAAACAGGGAGCCACTGCAGAAAAGGCTTGTTCTCTGGTTGCCACCCCCCAGACCTCTCATGGAAGAGGCCCATGAAGATGATCTCAGGGTCTTGGTAAGTTCATATGGAAAGAGGCAGTCTTTGAGGTATTTGTTGGGAATTTTGACTACATGCTATTTGATGCAGCTTCCCACAGAAGCAATTAAGGAATTGGCCGAAGGCCAAGAAAACTAAGCAGAGAGAGTTATTCTGCCTAGAGATATGGGACCTTGGATACAACTCTGCTATTGGTTGAGGTCACCCACATAGGCATGATGACTCATGACCTTCCTGCATGGTTGGTTAGTTGGTTGGGCAGTTTGTTCTGAGAGTTCATTGGAGTTTGTTCAGAGATAGTTAAGATCTGTGTCTGTATCCTGTATATAGTAACTTGTGAGTCTGCTGTTACCTATAAGTAACCAAGTTACTAGTAGCAGCGTCTTGTTCCTGCTTCATCCTGCCTGCAGTTGACTGCTTCTGGACAGTCTGCATATGCTCTGCTATATTCAACAGGTTCTGGCTAAGATCCATCAACAGTATTCACTACCTGAAGACATGGTGTGGTGCAGATCGGAACACAGGAAGCTATCGTGGACTGCATCAGACACTTTGCTCCATCTAGCTCAGCGGTCTAAACCACTGAGCCTCTTGGGCTTGCCGGTCGTAAGGTTGGCAGTTCGAATTCCTGTGACGGGTTGAGCACCCGTTGCTCTGTCCCAGCTCTGGCCAGCCTAGCAGTTCGAAAGCATACCAGTGCAAATAGATAAATAGGCAGTGCCACGATGGGAAGGTAAACAGTGTTTCTGTTCTCTCTGGCTTCTGTCACGATGTCCCATTGCCAGAAGTGGTTTGGTCCTGCTGGCCACGTGACTCGGACAAACGCCAGCTCCCTCGGCCTAAAAGCGGAGGTAAGTGCCATACCCCATAGTCGAATTCAACTGGACTTAACCGTCCAGGGGTCCTTTACCTTTACCGTCAACCCTGATTGGCAGTGGCTCTTGGGGGTTTCAGTCAGGGGACTTTATCAGCCCTACTTAAGAAGTGTGCATGCACATGAAAGCTCATACCAATAACAAACTTAGTTGGTCTCTAAGGTGCTACTGGAAGGAATTTTTTTATCTTGTTTCGACACCAGGGTTAGAAGCTGATGCTTTTTGCATGCTATGACAGTTCTCCTTTTGATGCTGATATATGTGGGACGTTCTTGCACCATGGCCACACAATGTGAGAGAACAGGGTGCTGGAGTAGATCTTCCTTTGGCCTGATATAGCAGCGCTCTTCCAAAGTTCTTTTGAAGGTAACACTACCCCACCAACAACCAAATTTGAGGTTCAACGTCTCATATCAACAAGCCTCAGGTCTGTGTGTATATTCAGCTTCCATTTGCAGAGTTTATTTTGGTCTTTCCTTTAGTGTGAAAGTAATTAATAAAATCCCAATCCCCCTTTTCTTGTAGCTTTTTGACACTGAACATATTATGCTTCCAGCTTGCAGGGAATGCCAGAAGCTTCTATCACTCACACCCCCAGTTATCAGCAACCAGATTTCCTCCCCCCACTTCTTAACATATTCAAACTGATAGAGAGCTGCGGAGAAGAGACATACAGTGCCTTCTACAGAGAACCAACAATCTCCTGCCAACAGAATTGTTATGATTAATTGCCACCTAGACGGAAGGTAGGGTGTTTTGAAACAAGGGGGAAAGATAAAAATGGCCTCAAAAATTTGAAGGGTCAAGCAATTTAACTGGCTAGAAAATAACCAATTAAGGCAAAAGGGAACATGTTAAAGGTGAATCGGTTCTTAATGACAAGCGATAATGACAGGTCACAGAGGTGCTCCTCAGATCAAGAAAGATCGCATATTTTTGTGTGTGTCTTGATGTATAAATATGAAAGAGAATAAAGAATTGCAGCAATCACATTAATTCATAAATGGCAAGTTTCGTGAGCAGAGTTCATGCATATGGATGAAAATTTGAGCAATAATAAACTGGATTGGCACCATTTGTCTTTAAACAACACACACATCTGATGGCAGATTGAGTCATTTAGTTTGATGCAGGAATGAAGGTCAGAACCAGACATTTGTGATATATGCTTAGCTGCCAGAGAAATGGCAGCTCTGGGTCTCTCAACATAGAAAATAAGACATTGATGGTCCCTCCATTCATTATACTGGCTTTTGGCTCTTCCTTCCCAAAACCGTTTCTACTGGAAACCTTTTCCACCTGGCTTAATCATAAGAGGACAGACAGGAAATCCAACCCATCAGAGCAGCCTGGACCACTGCCAATTTCGATCATCAATGACCACTCCAAGCGGTCGGTCCTTTAAGAGTTGATACCTGATTCACTTGTGTCTCTCCCTTCCCTCCCCATTCATTTCCCCTTTTGTTTCACAGAATCACAGAATTATAGAATCTTACAGTTGGAAGGGACCCAAGGATCATCTAGTCCACCCCTGCAATTCAGGAATCTCAGCTAAAGCATCCATGGCAGATGACCATCCAACCTCTGCTTAAAAACTTCCAAAGAAGGAGAGTCCACTAGCTTTCGTGGGAGTCTGTTCCACTGCTGAAAAAGCTCTTACTGTCAGAAAGTTTTTCTGAATGTTTAGTTGGAATCTCCTTTCTTGTAGTTTGAAGTCATTGTTTCGAATCCTACCTTCCAGAGCAGGAGAAAACAAGTATGTTCCCTCTTCCATGTGATAGCCCTTAAGGTATTTGAAGATGACAATCATATCTCCTCTCAGTCTCCTTTTTTCCAGGCTAAACATACCCAGCTCCTTCAAGGGCTCCTCATAAGGCTTAGTTTCCAGACCCTTGATCATTTTGGTTGCCCTCCTCTGCACACGTTTCAGCTTGTCAACATCCATTTTAAATTGTGGTGCCCAGGACACAGTACTCCAGGTGTGATCTGACCAAGGCAGAATGCAGTGGTACTGTTACTTCCCTTTGGTCTGGACACAATACTTCCGTTGATGTAGCCATATAGTGTCCAGATTAACTTTTGTGTCTCTTATTCTTATTCTTATAGTTTGCATTTATTCATTGCTTACCACAAAAACATCTTGGAGAAAGTTACAGTACTAAAATATACATGATACAAGATGCTTAATACATCAAAAAAGGTAAAATAACATTAATGGTCACACTGCAGTAACAAAACAAACAAACAATCCTACCCCAGCCCACTAACAGATGAAAATGAACAGGCTTGGCTATCATGATATCCCAGGACCCTACTTCAGAGCCAAATGCCTGCATGAACAAGAATATATTTTCCTGACACCCAAAAGTTGACAGTGATGTCCACCAGCCATGTCCCTATGATGAGAACATTATGATGCTGGAGGAGACTCTTGAGAGTCCCATGGACTGCAAGAAGATCAAACCTCTCCATTCTGAAGGAAATCAGCCCTGAGTGCTCACTGGAAGGACAGATCATGAAGCTGAGGCTCCAATACTTTGGCCACCTCATGAGAAGAGAAGACTCCCTGGAAAAGACCCTTATGTTGGGAAAGATGGAGGGCACAAGGAGAAGGGGACGACAGAGGACAAGATGGTTGGACAGTGTTCTTGAAGCTATGAACATGAGTTTGTCCAAACTGCGGGAGGCAGTGGAAGACAGGAGTGCTTGGCGTGCTCTGGTCCATGGGGTCAGGAAGAGTCGGACATGACTAAATGACTAAACAACAACTAAAAAGGCTTGTTATTGTGCTCCATCCTCTGCACAACACAAGCAAGGGCCTCAGGTAATGAACATAGGCTTTGGGTATGTTCATATGATGAGAGGCAGTCCTTAAAGGTATTGGCACCCAGAGCCGCAAAAGGCTTTGTCCTTTGCCTGACTTTGTCCAATCACTGCCTCTCGTGGGAGTGAGTTCCATAGCGTAATCATGAGCTACATGAAAATGTACTTTCTTTCATATGTCTTTAATCTTCCAGCATTCCTTGGATGGTGCCAGGTTGTAGCATTTTGAGAGAAGGAGAAAAAATGTTTCTCTGTCAGCTTTCTTCATACAATGCATGATTTTATACACTTCTGAAGAAAAAGAATCACAATGCAATCACATCAGGTTTGCTTTTGAGGGGGAGGTGTTTCATCCATGCACATATGCTCCTCAGCAATATTTTGAGGGGGAAGATGCAAATGAGCTGAAACAGCTGGTTCCTGCCGAATACTACATGCTACATATTCCAGTGCTGGCATGGGTTTTAGAAATTCTCCAAGTTAAACCAAATTCAGGAAGAATGAAGAATGTGGAACAGAAGACCTGCTTGCATAGGAGTGCAGAGTAGTTCATACACGGAAATTACTTAGTGTCAACAGACTCAAGAAGAAAGAAGAAAAGAACTAATACCAGTATACTGGAAGAAGCAAAGATCACCAGTGTTGAAGCAATGATTCTTCAACATGAACTTTTTTGGACTGGTCATGTTGTATGGATGCCTGATGATCGTCTTCCAAAGCAACTACTCTATTCCGAACATCAAAATGGAAAGCGTAATGCTGGTGGTCAACAAAAGAGGTTTAAAGACTGTCTCAAGGCAAATCTAAAAAATGTAGTATAAACAGCAATAATTAGGAAACACTGGCCTGCGAGCGCTCCAGTTGGAGAACAGCCTTTACCAAAGGTGTCATGGGCTTTGAAGACACTCACACTTGGGACACAAGGGAGAAACGTGCTAAGCAGAAGGCACGCTTGGCAAATCCACACTGTGGGCAACTCCTGCCTGGAAACCAATGTCCCCACTGTGGAAGGACGTGTGGATCCAGAATTGGCCTCCACAGTCACTTATGGACTCATTGTTAAAGCTGTGTTTATGGAAGACAATCTTACTCGGCTACGGGTGATCACCAAAGAAAGAGAAGAAAGAAGATTAAAACATAGCAACTATAGGTTCTGCCAATCAGAATAATTCCACTAAATTAACCAAAACAAATAAGGCCCAGGCTGTGAGGTGAACTGACCTTAATGCTCCCATCTCCTGAGCCAGCTACAAGCCACACACTGGGAACACACAGCAAGGCCTGAGGAACGCCCCTGCCCCCTCCACAATGTGTTCCTTGAGTGTATGATCCTGACATGTGTGCCATGGCCCCATTGGCCAGCATTCACACCAATGCGCCTGACAGGCCCCAAAATCACTCTGGCTCAGATAGTAATTAGATATTTTCCGAAACGGACTCACCCACAAGGTCCAAATGGCAATTAGCCAAATTCAAACAAAACAGCTCTCCAATCATAGAGTGTGAAGTCTCCTTCCATAGAGCAACTAGCAGAGCCCCCACACTGCAAAAGGGTGGGAAGGTGGGTGTCTCAGTGAGAAGAGGTGAGAGTTTTGGGTGGAACAGGCTTAAAAAACCTGATCTCTGCCTCTCGCCTATAGGGCAAACCACCCTCACTTAATTGCCCATGCTACCCTTGTAGGAGAGTCCATCTCTCTTCTTCTTGCAGGGGTGGAGGGTGTGGTAAATGTCCCCCACTATACAGGGAAGGAATGGAACCCACTGTTTAGGGGAGTTTTAATGTTCAATGTTTTATTGTGTTTTTAGCATTCTGTTGGGAGCTGCCCAGAGTAACTGGGGAAACCCAGTCAGATGGGCGGAGTATAAATAATAAATAATAATAATAATAATAATAATAATAATAATAATAATAATTATTACACAGTACACAGCTAAGCCAAGGAACTTGCTACCACAAGATGCAGTGAAGGTTGCCAGCTTGAGCTATTTTAAAAGGCAACTAGAGAAATTCAGTATGTATCTCTTAAGGAAATCAGCCCTGAGTGCTCACTGGAAGGACAGCTCCTGAAGCTGAGGCTCCAGTACTTTGGCCATCTCATGAGAAGAGAAGACTCCCCGGAAAAGACCCTGATGTTGGGAAAGATGGAGGGCACAAGGAGAAGGGGACGACAGAGGACGAGATGATTGGACAGTGTTCTCGAAGCTACCAGCATGAGTTTGACCAAACTGCGGGAGGCAGTGGAAGACAGGAGGGCCTGGCGTGCTCTGGTCCATGGGGTCATGAAGAGTCGGACACGACTAAACGACTAAACAACAACAACAATCTCTGATATCAGAGGCAGTGAACCACTGAATACTGGTTGTTGGTGAGCCTAAGCTATAGATTATGATTGTCGTCATGCCTTCTTGCAAGTCATGGTCTTGGCCACATAGTCACACTGAGAATCAATTTGCCACCCATGCAAACATGTTTGGCCACTGCAACAAGCTTCTTGTAAGTTTTAGTGTGTTCTTGTTGTCAATAGTGCTTGAACTTAGCTGCACCACGGAAGCCTGTTCTGAGGCTTGTTGAAATTTTCAGTGCATCAGCAGGGAGCTCTCCAACTCTGTCCTGGTTGATATGTGGCAGTACCTACTGGATTTGTCTCGACTACTGGATATGGCTTGCCTTGCTGCTGTTCTTTGGGATACAACCTCTGCCCCATCAGCAAGGGCTTCAGTATTAAGCCAGCCTCCCCAGGACTGTGCATTGGAGGAACACAAGACACATTCAACAGGAGTAATCCCATTGTGTTTCTGCATTTGCTGCATCTTCCAACTCAACCAGTTTAAGAAAAATACAGCAATATAAGCCCACAGATAATGGTCAATCCATGGAAATGGAGAATGGGCTGACCTTTCTTTGTCCTTTGCCTCTGCCAAGAATAACACAAATTGTAGCCCTGTAGAAATACATCTATACTATTCTGGGCCCTCTTCATTTTGAACACTTTCTGTCCCTGAATCCTTCCATACCTTACTTTCATTGTTCCACAAGGGTAGATTAATGTTTTAGTGCTGTAAATTATAGTTATTCCTGGCTACAAAAGCCTTGGTTTGGACCATGTGATTGTGCTGCTAATCAACTGTCCATGCAAACATATCTGGTCGTTTCCACAAGCTTCTGGGTAAGTCAAAAATGTGTAATTATTGTCAGTAATGCTTGCACTTAGCAGTACCACAGAAGCTCACCTTGATGCTTGTTAAAGGCCCCCTTTTTCAACTTACAGTGCATCAGCTAGGGATTCACAGTTGCTATGGACTCTCAGCTGATTCAGAACACACTGGGATCTGTCCAATATCCACAAACTGGCACATGTCCAGAGAGGCTGACAAAGATAATGAAGGGCCTGTAGACCAAGTCCTGTGAGGATTGGTTGAAGGAGCTGGGTATGTTTTGTCTGGAGAAGAGATTACTAACAGGCAATATGATAGCAATCTTCAGATATTTTTATACCAATTGCAGGGAAGCACAAAGGGGAGAGTGCTATTATAATTGTGGCCTGCTTGTGGGTTTCCCAGGGGCATCTGATTGGACCCTGTAGGATACAGGACCCTGGACTAAACTGATTCAGCAGAGCTCTTATTAAATTCTGATGTTCTATTTGAAGGGGTGTAGACATACATGGAAGGGACACGGGTGGCGCTGTGGGTTAAACCACAGAGCATCAGTCCCTGCTCCTGCCAACCTAGCAGTTCGAAAGCACGTCAAAGTGCAAGTAGATAAATAGGTACTGCTCTGGTGGGAAGGTAAACGGCGTTTCCGTGCACTGCTCTGGTTCACCAGAAGCGGCTTAGTCACGCTGGCCACATGACCCGGAAGCTGTACGCTGGCTCCCTAGGCCAATAAAGCGAGAGGAGCGCTGCAACCCTAGAATCGGCCACGACTGGACCTAATGGTCAGGGGTCCCTTTACCTTTATCTAGACATACATGGGCAACAAGGAGAAGGGGACGACAGAGGACAAGATGGTTGGATAGTGTTCTCGAAGCTACCAGCATGAGTTTGACCAAACTGCGGGAGGCAGTGGAAGACAGGAGTGCCTGGCGTGCTCTGGTCCATGGGGTCATGAAGAGTCGGACACGACTAAACAACTAAACAACAAAAGCAAGACATATATGGGAGCAGAACAGGTGGCCTTGGAAGATGGTGAACCCACCTTTTTTAAGAGATCTTTTTAAAGGTGACACTCCACTGTCGTGGCTCCAAGATGTTGCTTGTAAGGGACGTTCCTCTTTTTACTTTAATCAAACAAACAAAAAATCAATCCACAATGATATGCTTAATAGTGAAAACATTTTATTTGAATAACAATGAACCACTGTCAGAAACACAGTAGGAAGCCTCCACACCTTCCAGCACTTACAGGAAAGCCCACCCAAGGGTGCCATGGGGTTTTCAGGAAATGTGATCACTCAGGAAGGCTTCAGCATGCAGACTACCAGGGAGATGGTTTGAATAATGAAAGAAAAAAGGCTCAGAAATACCCTGTGGCTACCTCAACTAAACTAAACTCTTCACCCCAACATTGTGAATTTCACCAAAAGAGTTTATCTTCCCTTCAATGGTTTTGGAGTACAATTTCTTTTCTCATTAATTGATGGCGGGCAATCGGGGGGAGAGGTTGAGAGAGAGACAGTCAGACAGACAGACAGACAGACAGGTGCCAGCCCAATCTCTGAGCAGGGAAAGACTCCAGGGCCTCCAATCATTTCCCCCAGAGTTTGGTTTCCTAGGAAAGAGGTCAATGGAGACTGTAGCATATTTAGGATATATGGCTTTTTTTGACATATATATATATATATATATATATATATATATATATATATATGCAGGTTTTGGTGTCTTCGGGTGTCTTCCCGTGTAAGAGTCGGGGTGTCTGTGCGACGTTTCGACGAGATCTCACTCGTCATCTTCAGGCTGGTGCTTTCCAGCAAACCACCCAGAAGCAATTTACACAAAGAAGAACAGAAAGCACTCACCAACCTGAGGAAAGACAACAACATAATCATTCTCCCAGCAGACAAAGGCAACGCCACTGTTGTGATGAACACATCGGACTACCAAGCAAAACTATCAAATCTACTCCAAGACCTACCAACCTATAAAAACAGATCCCACCACCTATCTGGAAAAAACCACCAAATCCAAAATAAAAGCCTCTCCTATCAGTGAAGAAATCCAGCTAAGAATCATCCCCAGAGAAAAATCTTCCAGATGCCCCAAACTCTACGGTCTCCCCAAGATACACAAAGAAGGAACACCACTCAGACCAATAGTCAGCTCCATAGGCTCACCTCTACAAAATCTCGCTAAATTTCTCGCTAAGCAACTTCAGCCCTATGCAGAATCCATCGCTTCACACGTTACTAACTCCTTCCAGTTCATAGAAACAATAAAGAAGCAATACCTACATCCCGATGACCTACTTGTGAGCTTCGATGTTGTATCTCTCTTCACTCAAGTACCCATTAATGAAGCCTTGACAGCCATTCAAAACAAATACACCCCCCCCCAAATACATCCTGGACCTGACCAACCACTGCCTAACCAACACGTACTTCATCCACAATGGACAAAGATACAAACAGATAGAAGGAGCACCTATGGGATCACCCCTCTCACCGGTCATCGCAAATTTGTACATGGAACACTTTGAAACCAATGCTTTAGACAAGTCAGAACACAAACCCAAACTTTGGCTCAGATATGTTGACGACACCTTTGTAATTTGGCCACACGGGAAAGAAAAACTAGATAGCTTCCTCACACATCTCAACAGCCTACACCCCAAAATACAATTCACTATGGAAATAGAAGACAACAACCAACTCCCCTTTCTTGACGTCCTAATCTACAAAAAACCTGATGGCTCCCTAGGACACACTATCTACCGGAAAAAAACACACACCAACCGCTACTTACATGCACAATCACACCACCACCCTGCACAAATAAACTCCGTAGCCAAGACTCTCATCTCCAGAACCAAACGCCTGGCTGACAAAGACCACTTGACAACTGAGTTACAGAATCTCTCAAATGTGTTAATCGCCAATGGATACCAAAAAACCAGGGTTACGAAGCTAATCCAAAAAGAAACACCCCCCAAAAACCAAGACACAGAAGAAAACAATGGCATGGCCCTCCTTCCTTATATCAAGGGCACTACAGACAAAATCAGCAAAATCCTCCATAAACACAATATCAAAACAGCCTTCTGCACCAACCAAAAAATAGCCAATATCCTCAGAAACCCAAAAGACAAAATCCAGCTGGAAAACCAAGGGGTCTATGAAATACCCTGCAAAGTCTGCCCAGCCACGTACATTGGACAAACAAACAGACGAATAAATGCACGTATCGCAGAACACAAGAATGCCGTCAAAAAAGAAGAAAAAACTTCCTCTCTTTTCCAACACATGAAAGAAACAGGACACGAAATTAATTTTGCAGATTCCAAATTGCTCTTTAACATGGAACATCACCACAAGAGAATAATCATGGAAGCCATCGAGATAGAGAAACACCCTCACAACATGAACAAGCGTGACGACACGTCCCGCCTGCCAGACATCTGGAAATTAGCCCTCCCCACAAAAACCGACACCAGAACCAGAGGCACACAGAACGCCGTCACCAATCAACCACACCAGACCCAAACCCAGACCCTCTCCACAGACATATTACAGACTCCATCCAGTAGCCAAACTATAGTGGCACCTCCGGATGCTGCACCCCCCTGCAATCCCTACACAGATCTGGCTGGCACAAGGCACAAAACCACAGCTCGCCCCTATACACGAAGCCAAGCCAGAGCACAACTAAATGCAGCACAGCCATCTTCTCAGAAAAACTCTTCACAAGCTCAAGAGGTCAAGACACAAAAGCTTTAGCAACTAATCTACACTTAATGACCCACCCAGTGGTATTCAGAATATCACTCATGAAATCACTCAAGATATCCCTCAAGTAATTAAGGAACAAAAGAAGAAAAGGCACACTAATCTAGGAACTTCCTCTCTGCCCAGAACGTTGGAGGCTATACACCACACCCCTCAACAGTATTTATAGGAACTCAAACACCAGATTCTGCTCTGTTCCAGTAACAAGAAGCCGAAAGCACCAGCCTGAAGATGACGAGTGAGATCTCGTCGAAACGTCGCACAGACACCCCGACTCTTACACAGGAAGACACCCGAAGACACCAAAACCTGCATTCCTGTACCCGTGAAAATCTACGAAAGCAAATATATATATATATATATATATATATATACTGTATATATCCTGAACAAAGGATGGAGGGACTCACAGCACTAACATTCCCATAGATCTTGTTTCTTCTTCAGGTGTCCAAGGTGCCCGAAGTCCAGCACAAAGCAGCAGATACCTTTCACCCCAACACTACACTGGACAGCATAGTAGCAGACTCCAACATATTGGAGTTGGTCCCTTACCTTTCCCGCCCCGATCTGGCCACAGTGATCCATGCAACGGTCACCTCCAGGCTTCACTACTGTAATTCGCTCTACGCAGAGCTGCCCTTGAAACTGTCCCACAAACTCCAGAGGTTGCAGAATGCAGCAGCGAGGCTCCTCACGGGGTCCCTGCCATGGGAGCATATTCGCCCAGTGCTTTACCAGTTGCACTGGCTCCCGGTGGAGTATAGGGTCAGGTTCAAGGTGCTGGTTTTGACCTTTAAAGCACTTTGTGGCTTAGGGCCCTCATATTTACGGGACTGCCTCTCCTGGTATGCCCTGCAGAGGACCTTAAGGTCCATGAATAACCATAGTTTAGAGGTCCTGGGCCCTAAGGAAGTCAAACTATCCTCCACCAGGGCCAGGGCCTTCTCAGTGATGGCTCTGACCTGGTGGAATGCTCTGTCCCATGAGACTAGGGCCCTTCAGGATTTAACCTCCTTCCGTCAGGCCTGTAAGACAGGCCTTTAATTTGGATTCAGCCTGATCTTTTATTCCCCTTCTCTTCTCTTCCCTCCCGCTCTCCTTTTATGAAGATAACCCGCTCTGAGACCCCACAGCTAATTCTTCCCTGGCCTCCTCACTGGCCCAAGTAAGACTAATTCAGCCAGCCCTGGGGATTATCTAATGCTTATTAGATGGATTTCCCCTAAATTGATTTCTGAACTTTGAATTTTATTGTTATTCATGTTTTTATACTGTATTTTATGCTGCTTTTACAATTAAGTGTTTTAAATTTGTTCTTAGCTGCCCTGAGCCTGGTTTTGAACTGGGAAGGACAGGGTATAAATAAAAATTTATAATTATAATTATAATTATTATTTTATGACACACTAAGCAAGAAAAGTACAATACATCTTGGGTAAAATTCATGACAATAAGAACAGTGGTGTTGCACTCTGACCTTTTCAAATTCTCATTCCGCTAGACCATTCCTGAGGTCTGCGAGGGCACAAACCTTTTAGAAAAACATAGAAACAACAGTGTGTTTAAACACAGCCTTAATCTGGATTCAAATGCCTTCTGGTGCAGTAAAACACTGACATTTGTTTCTCTGTCGTATTTTTGGATAGCACTTCCCCCTCCCACCCTCTTAGGCATTCCCAGGTGGAAGCATGTAGAGAAGAGAAGGCCGATTGCATGAATAAGCTGACTGTGAACAATCTGAGTAATTGAATCCCCTGGTATTTGCTTTTATGCAGGCAGGTTTTAATGGATTTTTAATGCAGAAACAGTTTAGTTTAAATAAAACTGTTGCCATAAAACATCTAAGTATTGGAGTGATCTCCGCACCCTTCGGAAACCGTGAAAGGTTTCCCTCCCCATAGCCTTTAAAAAAGAGATGCAGCCAGAGCTCCAGCGCTTGTTAAATACATTTATGGGTCACTGAGATGTCAGACACTGCTGGATGTATGCTGTCTGTCTAGTATTTTCAATAGTGCTGGGTTAAGGCTAGTTAAGAAAAGAATTATAGATCTGTGGGTGGAACGGATTCTGCAGATCGGACTAGATGAGATGCAGGAGACCCGTGTTCAGGTCTCCAAGAGCTTTCCTTAAAAACAAACAACGAAGCAGACACTGGTTGGGATTGCAGCAGATAGGTTGGATCCAGAATTACTGTGAGTGGAGTAATTCATGGTATAATTCTTTGGGAAGTGATTTTTTACAATCTTCTCCCTGCTGCTCCCCTGTGTAGGAAGCCAACAGTGTGACGCGGCAGCTAAAAAAGCCAATGCAATTCTGGGCTGCATCAATACGAGTATAGCATCGAGATCAAGGGAAGTAATAGCGCCACTGTATTCTGCTCTGGTCAGACCTCACCTGGAGTACTGTGTCCAGTTCTGGGCACCACAATTCAAGAAGGACACTGACAAACTGGAACGTGTCCAGAGGAGGGCAACCAAAATGGTCAAAGGCCTGGAAACGATGCCTTATGAGGAACAGCTAAGGGAGCTGGGCATGTTTAGCCTGGAGAAGAGGAGGTTAAGGGGTGATATGATAGCCATGTTCAAATATATAAAAGGATGTCACATAGAGGAGGGAGAAAGGTTGTTTTCTGTTGCTCCAGAGAAGCGGACATGGAGCAATGGATCCAAACTACAAGAAAGAGGATTCCACCTAAACATTAGGAAGAACTTCCTGACAGTAAGAGCTGTTTGACAGTGGAATTTGCTGCCAAGGAGTGTGGTGGAGTCTCCTTCTTTGAAGGTCTTTAAGCAGAGGCTTGACAACCATATGTCAGGAGTGCTCTGATGGTGTTTCCTGCTTGGCAGGGGGTTGGACTCGATGGCCCTTGTGGTCTCTTCCAACTCTATGATTCTATGATTCTATGAAATCTGTCAATTTCTATTTCAGTTTATCATTTTTCCAGTCTCAGTTTCACTTATCCATTTTTCCACATCAGTACATGATTATTATTTTTTAAACATCCCCATAAAAGTACATCTTTTATCTTAGTTTAAATTTCTCCTTTACCCCTCAATTTTTTAAAATTCATTTTATAACACAAATGAAAAACACAAACAGAAAAGACAAACAATACGAACAAATTCTTGTCATATCCTTATTTTTCTAAATATTGTTAAGTGGGCTTCCCCAAGTCCCACCTATCTGATTTTTATTTTACTTCATCTTTAGCAGTTTACATATATCATAATTTCTAACCATCTTTTTTTAAAAAATCACACTTAAAATAACTTCGCATTTTATCACTTACAAATAATACTTTTTAAAGATACCCTATCTTCTACTTCTAACCCTACAGCCTATATCTACGTCCAAAGCTATTCTAAGGTTTAAATATTAACATATTTTTTCAAATATTCCTTAAACTTCTTCCAGTCTTCTTCCACCATCTCTTCTCTCTGATCTTGGAGTCTCCCAGTCAGTTCGGCAAGTTCCATATAGTACACTCCTAGTACACCCATTGTTTCTATGCAGTTTTGCCTAATAAACACATTTCTGCAAATCAATTTCCCCCAATATAATGCAGTCTTGGATGTTCTAGAATCATACAACCACAAAATTGTAGAGATGGAAGATATCCCACGTGTCAGGCTTGGGTCTCTCCCCCACACACGAGACGACTCTGGCAGTTAATTATTTCAGATTTATTAGTCAATTAAAAGCTCCAGTTCGAGCTCAGCTAATCTTAGTCCTCCTCCAATAGCACAGTTGCCAGAACTAAGCTCCACCCCCTTTCCCCCCAACGGGAAAAACACCACCTTCTCTTCCTGTTAGTTTCTCGCTTCTCATTTAATCTCTTGAGTCTACAAGATTGGGGAGATTGTACTCCCACTATTTCCATGTCTGTGTCACTATCTGAGCTTTGCAGTTGCATTTCTGCATTTCTGTGTCTCTCTGTGTACAAAGGTTGAATCAGTGGCGTAGCGTGGGGGGTGCAGGGGGGCCCGGCCGCACCTGGCGCAACATCTGGGTGTTAGGGTTAGAGTGCGCAAATCCACGGGTTAGGGGGCGCAAATTACTTGCCTTGCCCCGGGTGCTGACAACCCACGCTACGCCACTGGGTTGAATTCCTGTGACTGACTGCTTCTCCCCCCTCTCTTAGGAATTCTCCCCCTCCTTCCACTGTATCTGTCTGTCTCTGCCTGTCAGAGAGTCCCGTTCTCTGACACCAAGAGTCATCTAGTCCAACCCTCTGCAATATAGGAATCTTCACTGATACGTATACAGTGGTACCTTGGGTTAAGTACTTAATTCATTCCAGAGGTCCGTTCTTAACCTGAAGCACCACTTTAACTAATGGGGCCTCCCACTGCTGCCACCAGCGCACGATTTCTGTTCTCATCCTGAAGCAAAGTTCTTAACCCGAGGTACTATTTCTGGGTTAGCGGAGTCTGTAACCTGAAGCGTATGTAACCTGAAGCATATGTAACCCGAGGTACCACTGTATATCACATATTGGATGCACACACTATACTAATACAGTCATACCTCGGGTTACAGATGCTTCAGGTTGCGTGTTTTCGGGTTACGGATGTGCCAAAACCTGGAAGTACCAGAACGGGTTACTTCTGGGTTTTGGTGCTCGTGCATGCACAGAAGCACTAAATCACGCTTTGCGCATGCACAGAAGCGCCAACCCGCACGTGCACAGACGTGGCGCTGTGGGTTGCGGACGCTGTGGGTTTTGAATGTGCCTCCCTCACGGATCACGTTCTCAACCTGAGCGTCCACTGTATGTGTGTTTTTTTACACATTACTGGGCTGGGGAACGGCATTATAGTGTACATTTTGAAGGAAGGTTGCTTTAGAAAGTGTGAATTAGGAAGATTCTCCTTTATATGTAAACTGAACTGAATTTCTCCTCCGTTCCTACTTCTTTACCCTGAAACATTGCTCTAGAGAGTTAGGAGATCCTCTGCATAGTATGAGGGTGGGGAGCTTTGGTGGTGGGAGAAAGGGAGCAGAGAATCATAGCTTTCAACTTTTCCCTTTTCTTGCGAGGAATCCTATTCGGAATAAGGGAATTTCCCTTAAAAAGGGGGAAACGTTGACAGCTATGCAGAGAATCAATCGCAATTGTCTCTGCCTCCACCTGGAGAGTCCACTGAATCGAGTTATTGCTGCTAGATTTAGATTGGGAAGGTGGTATGTGAACAAAGAGGTAAAATCCTTTCCCAGAAACAGCATGCTCTAAGTACACATTAAGTAAAGTTAGATCTTTCTTTTTGCCCTCAATAAGGTGATACATGCAGATCCCAATAGGCAGGCAGGTAGATTACATTGATCATTACTCTGAGGCTTTGCCTCATTGCTTATTATAGAAAATAATATGCCCTTTTCATGTATAGGAAGATACCAAAGTGTTTTTCCAACTTAGGAAAACAATATAAAATCAATAAAATCAACGAATAAAATCAAGCAAGAAAACAGCTAGAGCACAAACAACAGGACGTTAACCAGGACTCTCTTCCCCTGACCAGGGACTCTGCCTGTCCAAGTGTAACTAAGACAAGCTAAAATTGCCATCAGGTTTCAGTGCTCTGTCATCTTGATACTTAAGACTTCTCACTGCTGGGAGGAAATAGAATTGGCTTCACCAGACTCTAGTGAGGGCAAAAGGGGGACATGTTTGAACAACCTAAAACTGTTTGGAAAGATACGTTCCTGTTTTCTCATTGAATATCTCCTGCAGTATTCTTAAATTTGCCTAAACCATGTTATCTTCCTCAGATACACCTTGCTGAAAATGTGAAGCTGAAGTGTTTGCCTGTTTTAACGGGGATAGGTCCCACATATGGCCATGGCTTCTGCTGACTTTGGACAATGTTATGGAAAACTTGCAGAAAACTACCCACAAGATGGTCCTGAAAATCGCACAGTTCTTTCCTAAAGTATGGACATCTTACAACCTAACTGATCCACGTCCTAAGGTTCAGAAAGCTACTGATCCTTTAAAACTTGGTACAATGGAATTTACAGGGATGCGGGTGGTGCTGTGGTGTAAACCACAGAGCCTAGGGCTTGCCGATCAGAAGGTCGGCGGTTCGAATCCCCGCGACAGGGTGAGTAGATAAATAGGTATTGCTCCAGCGGGAAGGTAAACAGCGTTTCCGTGTGCTGCTCTGGTTTTGCCAGAAGCGGCTTAGTCATGCTGGCCACATGACCCGGAAAACTGTCTGCGAACAAACGCCGGCTCCCTTTGCCTATAGAGTGAGATGAGCGCCGCAACCCCAGAGTCATCTGCGACTGGACCTAATGGTCAGGGGTCCCTTCACCTTTACAATGGAATTTGGCAACTAGTCTTGGCTGAAAAGCTGACCCAGGAGGAGGAAAAGGTTTTGGGGGGATCAGAACTGATAAATTTTTGTATATACCTTTTTCTTCCATTTTTTTACTTGATTGAATGTTGTCGTGTCCCCCCTCCCCCGCAGCTTCTCTCTTTTTCTGGGACAAGGTTGTGTCTTCCCCCACTCCCTCCTCTGAAGTCCCAGCCATGCTAAAAACACCTTATATAATTTTCTTTTTTTCCTTTCATTTATTCTGCTATTGGACAGAATGATACTGTTGTTGTAAATTGATAGCTTTGTTTATGGAAAATAAACTCACCACACATGGGTCCCCACCTGAACATCTCTGAATTGGTGCTATTATTCCTATTCCCAATTCTTAGCCCAGTTCAGACAATGAATGTAGACTAAATCCAGGTTATTCTGTCATTTTGCATCTTGCTTTGAGCTCCTTTGCCTCCAGAAGAGCTGGCGTGAAGACGGAAGGCTACCTTTGCTTCTGCAGGTGCACCAGTGATCTGCCCCTGTGAAGCACACAGTGAAGCTGAAGAAGAAGAAGAAGAAGAAGAAGAAGAAGAAGAAGAAGGAGGAGGAGGAGGAGGAGGAGGAGGAGGAGGAGGAGGAGGAGGAGGTGGTCACTCAGCAGCTGCATGTGGAGGAGTGGGGAAGCAAACCCAGTTCACCAGATTACGAGTTTACCACTCTTAACCACTACACCACACTGGCTGTTGCTCCCACAGGAGGAACTGATGGTCACCTACCTTGATGGCTTCCAAAGAGAGTTGGGCAAATTCATGGAGGAGAAGGCTATAAAAGGCTATTAGCCATGATGGCTTGGCTTTGCCTCCATGGTCAGAGGAAGTAATCCTTCTGAATGCCAGTTGCTCTTACACGTGGGTCCTGCTCATGGGTTTCCCACAGACATCTTGTTGGCCACAGGCTGCTGCACGAGATTGGCCATTGGCTTGAACCAGCAGGCCCTTCTTACATTCTTTACAGTTTCTTCTTTTAATGAAGTTTGGGTTTCTCTCCTTTCATGGGACAATCCTCACCTCCCCATTAGAACATAACAAGAGGCTGCTGGATCAGGTCAACAGTTCATCTAATCCACCATCCGGTCCTTGTTGGGATACTGCCGGGAAGACGGGGGCATCAGGCAGGCATCAGGCAGGCCCCCAGCTGGCTCCAGCCACCGGCCAGCAGCCGGTCTCCCTTGTAACAGCATCAATTAGTGAAACGAGCCTCAGATATGTTTAGAGACCCATGCACGCTCTATCAGCAGAGTGTGTAAATCTTCTCACAGCAGAAGAGGCAGACAGAGAAATGTGTACGTATAACGTACAGCATTTTATTCAGCATAGTTCAGGAACAGAGGAAAACATGTCTGCTTCCCTTCGTCTCCAGCAAAACAGCAGAAACACAAAAGCTATATACAAGCGGAAGTTCCCAGCAAGTGCTGGAAGTAAACAGGCACGTGACATACAACAGTCATGCCTGTACCCTTTTAAGGTGGAACAGAACTATATCCTAACACCGTGGCCAACCAGACGCCTGCAAGACTTGATACCCCATGTCAGCATCACAGAGATCAGAACATGACCACAACAGTCCTCTCTGCTCTAAAATTCTACCAAATTTAGCACTTCTGGGTGGGGAAACCATATGCCTTGCTTGTTTCACTTTGTTCCACAATGCATTCAAGCATATATGCTTTTCAAAACTGCTGCCACTCACAGGGTAGACGTTTTCGCGGTTGTTCCTGTGTCTGTTTCCTTAGAGGACCCTCCATGTTGTGACCGCATCTGCCTACGCTACTTGGAGAGTACGGCCTATTTTTGTAATATGTGCTATTTTTGCATTGACTGCTGTCAAATATCATCTGCCATTGTCATTTCATTCCTTCAGTGGCTGAAAGCCCATCTGGACCTCACCCTGGCCCCGACTATGTAATCCTAAATAGCCTTTCTGCTCTCTTCTTCACCATTGTTCTTAAATGCAATCATTTGCTCCAAATCCCCATTTTTCTCTTTTTTTATATTCCATGGCTGGAGCTCACATTGCAAATTAATCCAGCTCAGTACACTGTGATAGGTGCATTATTGCTCATTTTAGTTACTATTATCCCGTGGAGCAACCATGTAACAAGGAAAGCACAGTACAAAAAGTTAATAGATCTGATAGCAGTAACCACATCTACCCGGATGTAAGTTCCACTGAATTCAAGGGGGCGTTCTTCCAAGAAAATGGGGTTAGGATCAGCCCTTTTATTATCTAACTTGAAGAGCAGCTTCACCATTGGATAACACCTCTGTGCCTGCCTGAAGACTGCTGTGGGACATCTTTCTACCTTTCACATGAACACTTGCTCCCTGAGACATTTCCCAAGGCTCACTGAAACTCTTTTGGGTTCCTTTTGTATTCTTAGTTTTTCCCTTGGAGGAATCTCCAAATTTGTTTCAACCCCAGAGTGTGCAGGTTATCTGAGTGGACACATGTCTATGCAAGATCACGTAGATCATCTTGGAAAATTCTACTCATGGCACCACACCCTGAAGAATAACATAGGGCAGTGACCTTAAGGCAGGTATTTTCTGCTGTTTCCCATGTACTTTGGGAGGTCCACAGGTTTCCCATCCCTGTTATACAGTTATACCTTAGCTCCCAAATGCCTTGGAAGTTCCAGCTCCCGAACGATTGAAAACCAGAAGTGTGTGATCAGGTTTTGGAAGCTGAATGTCCGACGGGGCTTCCATGGCTTCCAATTGGCTGCAGGAGCTTCTTGCAGCCAATCAGAAACTGCACTTTCGTTTCTGAAGTCAAACAGATTCTGTTCAACTTCCAAGGTACAACTGTAATCCATAAAGATTTAAGCATTTGAGACAAGTGATAGTACAAACATTTGCGATTACTTCGCTGATTTCAAATTTGAACTCATCCAGTTTGAATGTGTGCAACTGTATTACAAAACAAAGGAACCCTCCGGCTGTGGGTTGTTATTTTTAAAAAAGAAATAAAGCAACTTATTTGACTACTTTTGTTGCTTAATATTGGCTTAGTCTGGTCCTGGGTTTTATTGGGGTTGAGTGGGTGATATTTATTGATTCCTTCTTTAAGTTTCCCACGCCCAGGCTATGACAACGAAGCCATTGCTTTCAGACATTTTTATATATAGTATTGATAACAACCAGAAGTAGTGCGCTCTCTCTCTCTCTCTCTGTGTGTGTGTGTGTGTGTTTGTATCGCCCCACATTTTGAAAAGTTAGCCACATTTTCACCTCTATCCATAGAAAATTAAGAGATAAGTGGCAGCTTAACTTCTTTTCAAAGGTAAGGGTATGGTTTTTGGTCTAACTGCTGCTGCTGCTTTTATTTTTAAATATTGGTTTTAACCCTGGTGGGTTTTTAAAAGAAATTGCATTGTTATGTTGTTGTCATCCCCACCACTTTTTGTTTTGTTTAAAACCAGTTTTTTGGGGAATATTCCTGCTTAAAAGCTAGTTTGCAAGTATTATAATTGAATAAAAGAAACGTGTTCTCTTTACTATTGTTTTATTTTGGAATTCATTTTAGTATTTTATTTATTTTGCTTCATCAATTGCCTTGGGATCCCTGTTAGGGCAGAAAGGCGGTGTGTCAGTATAAACCAACAGGAAGAAATCAACTAGTACTTCATTGGTTTCAGATAGGTTTCGGTCTTTGAAATGTGAATTTCTTTTATATTTCAAGGACTTCTCCAGTACTTTTGGTGGGAAATCTAAAACGATTACATACTCTTATTCTGATTTCCTTTCTATAGGATCAGCTGATTGATATTCATCCACAAACGCTCAAAGAATTCCCCTCCAAAGGCTGAACAATTCAGTGTGTACTGTATGCTTTCTGATAAGGGAATTCATTCAGGGAAGTGGAACACCAAAGTGATAGCCGGCGGCTAGGAGGAAAACAGGCATAAACATATTTTTGTTGCTCTTTGCTTGAGTTTCAAGAGCTCTCTTTTGGAGATGGAATCCCCACATGTAGGAGATGAAATCTCCCACATCTTCAGTTGTGTGAGCCTTCCCTCAACGGCAGTCACCTTTGGCCCGCAATTAAGCAGGGATGTGGTGAAGCTGTGGTAAGAACTTACTTCTAAACTACTGGTCCGTTACCCATGTGAGGGAACCCTTTTTAAACAAAACACAAGGCCAAGAGAATAGCAAGCTGAAGAATCCTGTAGGGATCTAGTTTATTAGAGCTATTGCAATAGTGAGAGCCAGTGTGGTATAGTGGTTAAGAGAGGTAGACTTGTAATCTGGGGAACCGGGTTTGTGTCTCCGCTCCCCCACATGCAGCTGCTGGGTGACCTTGGGCCAGTCACACTTCTCTGAAGTCTCTCAGCCCCACTCACCTCACTGAGTGTTTGTTGTGGGGGTGGAAGGGAAAGGAAAGGAGAATGTTAGCCGCTTTGAGACTCCTTCGGGTAGTGATAAAGCGGGATATCAAATCCAAATTCTTCTTCTTCTTGCAGAACTGCTAGTTAGAAAGATTGGCCCAAGGCGCATTAGAAGAAAGCTTATATGGGGATTTTAAACACAGCACACAAAGGGTCATAAAACATTGAAACATCTTTAAACATCCTTCTACATACCTCAAGAAAGGTTACAGGTCATGGGATGCGTGACTCCATATTGATATCATCTCCCCCCTGGGTGCCCCCAAAGTGCCCAGGCTATTTGGGTCTCAACTTACAACTTACTGGACAGTTGTCTAGGCAACCAGACCTTCAGTGAGATGGGAAGAGGGTCAAAAATTCCTCTCCCATCTCGAACAAATTGGTAGTGAGTTTCCAAAACTCACTCATTCTCCAATAAGTGGCTGCTTGGGCTAAAGGGGTCCCCTGTGGGGACATGGGTGGTGCTGTGGTCTAAACAACTCAGCCTCTTGGGCTTGCTGATCGGAAGGTCGTGGTTCGAATCCCTGAGACGGTGTGAGCTCCCAACGCTCTGTCCCAGCTCCTGCCAACCTAGCAGTTAGAAAGCATGCCAGTGCAAGTTGATAAATAGGTACCACTGCAGCAGGAAGGTAAACAGTGTTTCTGTGCACTCTAGTTTCCGTCATGGTGTTCCATTTCACCAGAAGCGGTTTAGTCATGCTGGCCACACATCCTGGAAAGCTGCATGTGGGCAAATGCCGGCTACCTCAGCCTGAAAGCAAGATGAGTGCCACAGTCACCTTTGACTGGACTTAACTGTCCAGGGGTCCTTTACCCTTTACCTTTTAAACTAGGGCCTCCACTTCTCCATGGCCTTCTCTTGAGTTCTATGGTCTAAAAGCATTTTAGACCAAGGCATGGAGTCTAAGGCTTTCAATAGTTACTAGCCATTTTAGCGGTGTGCTACATGTGCAGTTTGTTTGATCTGGTGCGACTCCCGCTAATTGATTTACGATCCTCAATTAGCTCTTTACTGCCCGGCACACTTCTCCTGCCGCACGCTCTGCTCCGATCTCTCAGTCACGCCGTAGCAGAGATTACACAGCGGTGTAAAACTGTCATGTAGCTTGGCTTCCAGACAAACACACACAGTCCAGGTTTGTCTATTTACAGCTTTTATTCCAACATTTCTCAGGAATTTCCAGGACTATTTGCAGCCATGACAAAACTGCATCCTTTCCCCACAAAGTACCGAGTGGGACTGGCATACTCTTCCCAAGCTCCTCCCAAGCTTCCAAAATTGACGTCAGAATGGTGTGGCATCATGGGAAGAACTTAACCCGTTAAGTTCCAACCTCAACACCCCCCCTTGCTGCACCTTCTGACAAGACCCTTTTGAGCTCAACACCTTACCCTTTGCCTTGTGCTCCTTCCAAGCATCTTTCCCAGGCACCTGTTGAACCCTTTCAACACTCCCAGAATCACACTGTGCGAATCTCGCCCACGCACATGTTGCCTGGTATCTTTCAGGTGGAATGCCCTTTGTTGTGCGACTAGACCTTCTGGGCATAAACTCAGATGTTACCTCTGACTCACTGCCACCAGGAAATGTGTCCTCAGCATCACGGGATTCCCCCTCTGACTTAAAACGTTTTCGAATCTTCTCCATTACACTCACAGGAGAACTAGGCTCACTTTTGGCCTCCCTTTTTACAACTTGTGGAGAAACTACCGATACCTCCTCCTGTTCCTGACTTTGGTCAGTTACCTGATCGTCATCATCAGACTCAGCTTCTTCTTCCTCCCCCTCATAATCTTCCTGTTCTGAATCAGAGAGACACTCTGAAAGAACATCACGCTTGACAGCAGCTTGTGTCTTTTTATCCTGCTCATAGAATTCAGCGTGTTTACTGATCAGTAACTTACTCTGATCACCTGATGGAAATGCAAATCTCCATGCACTCGCTGTTGGCTCATACCCACAGAAGATCATTTTTCGGAACTTGGATCCGTCTGGCCCCTGCAAAGCAGCAGGTACCGGCACAGACGCACGTGACCCGAACATACGCAAAAAATGAATCTGGGGTTTCCTGCCATGCAACAAACCAAACGGTGTGTCCCCTACCATGGAATTGTAGGTGCGATTCCATGTGAAGCTTACATACTTGATTGCCTCCAGCCAAAACCTAGGAGGTAACCCAGAGTCTTCCAGCAACACCTGTGCAGTTTTAACCAGAGCCTGACACTTCCGCTCTGCCACCCCCCCCTGATTGGGTGAAGTCACTGTGTGACGTATCCCTTTCTTGCGAAAGTACTTCTGCAAAGCAGAACCTGTAAACTCAGCTCCTCTGTCACTTGTGACAGCTTGCACTTTGGTGGAAAACCTTTGTTCCACCCCCTCAATCCACCCTTTGATCAGCTGTGCTGCATCATCCTTGGATTTGAGGCCATGTATCCAGGAATTCTGAGTAAAATCCTCCTGCATCGAGAGCAGAAACCTTGACCCTCCCAGACTTGGTTCCTCTACAGGACCCCACAAATCTATGTGAATCAGTTCAAAAGGCCTTGTTGTTATCCTTTCAACCTTTGGATAACTGCATCCTTTTACCTTTGCCAGTTTGCAAGTTTCACAACTTACAGCATGTCCACATTCTGAGATCTTACAACCATTGGAAACTTCCGGCAGCACCTGTAGTTCTTCAAGAGAACTATGAGCTGTACGTGTATGCCAAGCATGTACGCATGAATCATGATTGGGAATTGTAGCACGCAGTGCTTGTGCTTTCTCAACCTTCCCACCACCCTCCAGAGACGTTTTAAGAATGAAGAGATCATTCTGCCCCTTTTTAACCTTGGCAAGCATCCTCCCTCCTTTGGAGATTGTGCACACATCACCCTGAAAACAAACCGTAAATCCCTTTTTCAGTAAATAAGGCACAGATAAAAGACAGTGTTGCATCCCAGGAACAGTACAACACTCCAACGTTTCCTGTAAAATACAAAAATGCAAATTTACAGCATTAGTCATATTTCTTTTCTGTCCATTTGCAAACAGTACAGTTTTCCCGGCAGGAATTGCCGTGCAGTTCCACCTCTCGACAGCAGGTGTCTCTGGAATCAAATTGCGATTAGCTGCAGAGTCAATAACAAAACTTAGCTTTTGGCTTGTCCCACGGCTGTCTTCAGCCAACGCCAGACTAGCCGTGATTTGATAAGTCTCCTGACGTTGTTTTCCTCGTCCTTCTCTTGCGTTCTCACGCTGACCTCCCCTTCCAGACTGGTTCCCATGGAAACCCGACTGATTTCCATGGAAGGTGTCCTTGAAGCCTTCCTGTGCAGCTGCTCTCTGTGGGCAGTCTCTTTTGAAATGACTGTGGGATCCACACACGTAGCACCGACGAAACCCAGTGGAAAAACACTGCCTGGGGCTCCTCCCAGCTGGCCTCCTTCTCCTTCTTCCGGAGAAGCACTCCTTGCCAGATCCGCCCCCCCTGAACTGCCGCTCCATTCCAGCAGATTCAGTGGAAAACTTTTCAAACTTGCCTTTGGAACTTTCCGCCCCCCCGACTTGCTCACTAGCACTCCTTGAGGCTAAATCATCAGGAACAGGGGCTCCAGCCATCTCTAGGCTTTCAGCTTCCATCTGCTCTTGGCCTCCTGCTGAGCCTTCACACAGACGTTTCAGCACACTCCAGGCCTCACATGCAGATTCAACGTTTTCCAGGTGATGTTGCAAATTAGCATGAACACCTGCTCTCAACATGCAGACCTCAGCTCTCATAGCTTTCTCCCTCTGCATTCTCTCCTCCAGAGAAACAGACTTCAGCTTTCCTGCATCTCTGTCCACCAGTTGCACTGGTTCCCTCTGGGAAATGTCCCAAACCTCCGTGGCTATGAACCACGCTCTCACCCATCTTGCCCAGGTATTCCACGCTTGGGCGGTGAGTTCCTCAAGCTGTTCAAACGGAGCTTGAATCACCTCCTGGCCATCTGCCATGTTTTCCCTTTCTCCCAAGTTGGCCCCAAGCTGTACTTACAAAAGCACCAGCTCTTCTGGCGTGGAGAAACGTTTCCTTGCTGCTCTCAGCTCACAGCTCCACAGCATTCAGCAACAGCTTCTTTCAGCTTGCTTGCTTGCTTGCTTCCGTGCTCCTCTGCTAGACACCGCAGATTTCTCAGCTCCCGGCAGCTCTTCCGTGACAGTTTTACGATAGGTGATTTAGGGTATCCATAACCTGTGCAGTTTGTTTGATCTGGCGCGACTCCCGCTAATTGATTTACGATCCTCAATTAGCTCTTTACTGCCCGGCACACTTCTCCTGCCGCACGCTCTGCTCCGATCTCTCAGTCACGCCGTAGCAGAGATTACACAGCGGTGTAAAACTGTCATGTAGCTTGGCTTCCAGACAAACACACACAGTCCAGGTTTGTCTATTTACAGCTTTTATTCCAACATTTCTCAGGAATTTCCAGGACTATTTGCAGCCATGACAAAACTGCATCCTTTCCCCACAAAGTACCGAGTGGGACTGGCATACTCTTCCCAAGCTCCTCCCAAGCTTCCAAAATTGACGTCAGAATGGTGTGGCATCATGGGAAGAACTTAACCCGTTAAGTTCCAACCTCAGAGGCAACCCCTATCAGAGGCAGTATGCCCTTAAATACCAGTTACTGGTCAGCAGAAGTTGGAAAGTGTTGTTCATCTGTTGTTGACTTTCCATGTGCATCGGGTTGGCCACTGTGAGAACAGAATGCTGGACTTGGTGTGAACTTGGTCTGATTCATTTCTTATGCTCTAGTAGACAGACCATTGGAATAGAGGGCAAAAGCTCATCCCCTGTAAGGGACATTATTTTGTCCCTACCTCCAGTATTCTTGAGAGAACCTCTTCATTGTCCTATCTTAGCAAAGTAACAAACCAGGTAAGTCGTTATCTTGGAACTTTGACCCTGGGTAATGGAGGTCCCTGCACTGGGGCCACTTTCCCATGGTGCATCACTTCAAAGGAGGAATAAGCCAGTAGGGTCTTCTTCAGGTCAGGTTTTAACCTGATTTGATAAAGAATTTGCATTCCTCTGATGCTTGCCTGCCCTTTGAAATGAACATCATTATCTCCGGAGCTTGCATCTAAGCTTGAGTCCAGCAAACTTTGCAAGCATTACTTACTCTATCCCTTGTGCTGGCAGTATGCCACCAGGCTAGCTATTATGCTGGGATTTTCTGTCTTTGATGCAGCGGTCATCCAAACCTTCTGTTCCGCCAGCACAGAATATGGTGTGTTGTCTGATCAACAGGCGGCACTCCCAGAAAATAACTGAATAATTGAATCATAAAGTAAAGGGACCCCTGACCATTAGGTCCAGTCGTGACCGACTCTGGGGTTGCGGCGCTCATCTCGCTTTATTGGCCAAGGGAGCCGGCGTACAGCTTCTGGGTCATGTGGCCAGCATGACTAAGCCACTTCTGGGAAACCAGAGCAGAGCATGGAAACGCTGTTTACCTTCCCGCCAGAGCGGTACCTATTTATCTACTTGCACTTTGATGTGCTTTCGAACTGCTAGGTGGGCAGGAGCAGGGACTGAGCAACGGGAGCTCACCCCATTGTGAGGATTCGAACCACCAACCTTCTGACCGGCAAGTCCTAGGCTCTGTGGTTTAACCCACAGCGCCACCCACATCCCCATTGAATCATAGAAGTGTACAATTGTAGAGTTGGGGGGACCCTGAGAAATATGCAGTAGCCTGATATGGGAATCAACCCTTGTCATTAGCAGTACCATGCTCTATCCAACTGATCATGTTGTAATGAGTACATACATCCAAATGTTAATAAACAAGATAGAAAATATAAGATTGACGTTGGAATGTGGATCTGAGTTTCACATGCACCTAACAATATTTTTTAATAATAAAAAATCACCACTCAGGAGGACTTCCGGGTTGGCGCCATCGCCGAATGGCGGACTCCCTCCGAGCTCCGGAGGGAGTCTGCTCGGCAGGGGCTGGGTCCTACCGCGCCGGCGACGCGGGGACCCTTAGAAACCACGGGAACGGATCCCGTGGACATGGTGACTCGGCTGGCACCGTTATCGCTCTCCCGGCTTGTGAAAGAGCCTTTTTAAAGGCTACGGATCGGGCGCCGGGGAGTAGCGTGGTGCTTTGAGTCCTCCGCTTCCCCTGCCGGGCGCAGCCGCATGCCATTCGGCGGAGAGCGCTGGCTTCTTCCAAAGGAAATTCGGACAATTGATCAACAACCCGTGAGTAATTGGGCAACCGGGTTTAAAAGGAGGAAAAAAGAAAATTTTTTCCGGATTTGGCACGAGCGGGAGGGGATCCAAAAAAGGAAGTCAGTCCCCTCCCTGATTGTAAACATGCTAAAACAAGGACTGAGAAACCAAGATCTATTCAGAAGCTTATTGATGATAAAAATTACCAACTCCACGATGTGAATTATAAGAACTGTGCTGGAGGAGAGGAGTCGAGGGTGAGGAAAAAGCAACCCCCCCCCCTGGGAACCGGGGCGATTCGGACAGCCTGGTGAAGAGAGATGGAGATTTTGACAGCTGTCAAAGGAGCTGTCAAAACTGGAAATTATAAAGAGGACTTTGCTACAAGTTCTTTGCTGGTTAATTTTGTTACAATTTGATAAATATGGATATAAACTGTCGGGAAAAAGAAACAACAAATTGACTTTTGGATTAGAGGATACAAAGTTATTGTAATCCCTCTAGAGGGGATTCGGGACATTACAAGTGTCGTATGTGGAAAACTACTCTGGGATGTGTAAAGGTCTTATCTCCTGGGAAAGCTGCAGAACTGAAATATTATTTTGTCTACAGAGGTGACTATAACACAATAGAATCTTCTATTGAAGCAAGAAAGGAATTGGACGTAAGTCTGTGTCCCTGAATAACAAACCTCTGTAGAGACGTTAAATTTTGGAACAAGAATGTTTTGACAGCTGAACAAGACAGAAACCTGAGAAACCAAGAAATAAAAGAGTAGATGACTGAATACGACACGGAAAGAATAATGGGAGGAGCAACAAAAGATTAAAGAAAATTAAAGGCCTCTATTAGATTGGATTTTCGACGTTAAACATCATTAAGACAATCAAATCCGAAGAAAACAGCATGATGGACTGAGATAAATTTGGCTGTGGACTTAAGATCTCCAGGCCGACAACATACAGACAAATGGACATGGGGAATCAAAACCGGGGAAGGGAGGGGGAACCTTAGAATCCAAAGGCTTTGTAACCAACTTTTTGAATTTCTCTATATTTTCTATCTTATATTCTTTATAACTTTGATATTTTACGTTTCTGTTTTTTCTTTTTTTTTAGAAAGGGGGAACTCGTGGAAGAAATGAGAGCGGATCTTGGGGAAAATTTTGTTCTATTATAAGACGAGGAGTGATGCTAAGATGGTGTAAATTTAAATTGGTTTATGAGTATAATATATTAGGTTTAATTGGGGATGAGAACTTGTGGAACCAACTTAGATAAAGGGGAATACAATCGGGAGGGGAAGGAGGAAGTCCCAGAAAGAAGGTTATGAAAAGAAGGGTCTAAGTTAGTTTCTCTTTTTCTTTCTTTCCTTTATCTTTCTTATTTTCCTATTCTGTTATTATTGGAAATTTTAATAAATATGATTATAAAAAAAAAAAAAATCACCACTCAGTATTCAACAAATCTTCTGTTATTTCATTCCCAAATCAAGGTGAATTTTGATAATATAAACAAAACCCACGGGCTGTTGCTTATTATGGCTCTTGGATTGGGAGAAAACAAATCTCTCTTCCATCCCCGGATTTATTTTCAGTCTCATTTATAAATTAAGGCGTCTTGCCTGCCTTAAAATTGTCATGGAGAGGAGGATCGTCTCATCCTTGTGAAGTTTAAGTTGGCAAATTAGTCCTCAGCACAGACTGCAAGAAAGTAAAGACAACAAGAGGGAACATTCTGTTCCCCTTTGAGTCATCCACTTGTCAGGGTTTTTAATTCGTTGCCAACCATATCCTTCTGCTGGAGATGATTCTCCTGCAGTTGAAGATCCTCTTTTGCATATTTAAATATTTTGATGATATGAAGAATCAAGCATAAGCGAGGCTTTGGTGACCTTTTGAGTTCCCCCCAAGAATGTGGTGCTACAGTAAAAAATAAAATAAAAAAAATGCAGCCTCCAAACGGGAAACAGATTTTGAAAAATGGCTTTCATTTAGATTTTTGTGTCAACTGGGTGTCTATCTGCTGCAGATGCCATTTCTTTTTCAGGCTGTTGCGTTTTAGAAAGTTGCCGAGCTTCTGTCACATATTACCAGTGACTCAGATCTACTTCATCCACACCTCAGCTCTCGGCACATGAATGACATTAATTACTTTGCGATTGCTATTCTTGATGTCGCGTCAAAAAGATGGTGAACTGCAACCACTTTGCGTTAGTCGTTGAGTGGCTACGGAATCTGTCTAAGGCAGCCACCCTAAACACACTTAGAATCATAGAACTGTAGAGTTGGAAAAGCCCAAGATATTTTGGCACCTGCGGCAGACTCCAAAATGGCGCCCCTCCTCCCCACCGGGGGGAAAGGGTGAGTGAAGAACTACACCAGGAGCAAGGTGGGGAAGAAAGATTGACAGAGGGATCTGCTGCCCTGGGTGGAACCTGTCACATGAGTCAGTCACCTCACCTTGCCTTATGGGTGGGCTGGCCCTGATGAATGGTGTAAATGTGTGTGTGTTTAGTCGTTTAGTTGTGTCCGACTCTTCGTGACTCCATGGACCAGAGCACGCCAGGCACTCCTGTCTTCCACTGCCTCCCACAGCTTGGTCAGACTCATGCTGGTAGCTTCGAGAACACTATCCAACCATCTCGTCCTCTGTCGTCCCCTTGTGCCCTCCATCTTTCCCAACATCAGGGTCTTTTCCAGGGAGTCTTCTCTTCTCATGAGGTGGCCAAAGTATTGGAGCCTCAGCTTCAGGATCTGTGCTTCCAGTGAGCACTCAGGGCTGATTTCCTTAAGAATGGATAGGTTTGTTCTTCATGCAGTCCCTAGGATTCTCAAGAGTCTCCTCCAGCACCATAGGTGTGAATGTAGCCTCTGTGTAATGCAGCTTACGCCCCAATGTTTCTAGGTCTTGCCACCATTTCATTGTCTTCTACAAAGCAGCAGGTTTCTTGGCAGACAACAACATAGATTCTGGCTTTTTTTATAAAGCGAGTGCTGTTCTTTTTAATTGTGCCCAACATGAAAACAAGTCACACACTATTTTAATTAGATATGGTTGGAGGAACAGCTGAGAGTACTTCCACATCATCAGTGAAATGGACATGTGTCACTGTAGATGGAAATACCTATTGCTTTAAAATGTATTATATGCCACTACGATTAGTCAACAAATGAGACAGGATCTTGCAGACCGTTAGCAATGCTGAAGGCTAGTTAGGACTCAGAGTTCAATAAGCCTTCACTTTCCCCACCACTCGTATTTTGCTAAAGAAAATAATATGCCTGACTTCTGCTTCCTTTAGAGCTTGTTTAAAACGGCATACATACAGTGTTTGTTCAAAAGCATATGACTGAATGACAGTGATTGTTATTTAACTATAGAAATATGTCGGGATTAGGGATGGTGGAGAAATTTGATTCAGGTCACACTAAATTGTGAACCTACACAATTTGCACTTTTTGAACCCATACACAGTCATCCTTTGAAATTTGCACTTCTCTGAAGTTTGCAATGCAGTTATCCGGCCAATTAATATGTACAAAAAAGTGCGTACACTGGGGCAAAGTGTGCATAGAAGTGCAGATGTCAGTGTAAACTGAACGCAAAAATGAGTTGGGGGGGATTGCTTTGCCACAATGTATATATTAAACAACTTTGAATATAAACATGTGTATATTTTTAGACATTTGCACAATGGGTTAATGTGTCTGGCTGCTAACCAGAAGATGGATGGTTCAAGCACTGAACTCACTTGTTCCGGTATCTCAGAGACTTTTGGATACTTTTCCCTTTGCCTCCTCCTCTCATAGGCACCCACCCCCCAAAAAAATCTGTTCTTGGAGATCCCCAAACACTCCCCAAAGATTTGGGGAGGGCACACAGAAAGGAGAAAGGGGAGGGAGAGATCTATTGAGCAAGCAGAAATCCTTGCATTCATGGAATGAGTACACTGGATACCTCCTGTGGTTTTCATGTTGGGAACAACCATTTGAATGGTTGTTGTTGTTGTTTAGTTGTTTAGTCGTGTCCGACTCTTCATGACCCCATGGACCAGAGCACGCCAGGCACTCCTGTCTTCCACTGCCTCCCGCAGTTTGGTCAAACTCATGCCGGTAGCTTCGAGAACACTGTCCAACCATCTCGTCCTCTGTCGTCCCCTTCTCCTTGTGCCCTCCATCTTTCCCAACATCAGGGTCTGCTCCAGGGAGTCTTCTTTTCGCATGAGGTGGCTAAAGTACTGGAGCCTCAGCTTCACGATCTGTCCTTTCAGTGAGCTCTCAGGGCTGATTTCCTTCAGAATGGATAGGTCTGATCTTCTTGCAGTCCATGGGACTCTCATTTGAATGGAAGAATCCCTCAAAAAAAGAAGAAAGTGAAATTGGAATAACTGGGCAGCCACAAGTCTCGCTGTTCTCTCCGGTGGCATTTTGACTGATGTTCTGGCCAGATGTGGGGACAAAGAGAGGCATCTTCCCAGCATGTTGCCCGAAGGGGAACTTCACAACTTCACCATTTCGTAAGCCAACACTGTGGTGTATTTGTAGACAGCATTGTGATGCTACGTTCCCTCCTTGTTTATGTCAACAGATGTTCCCATGAATATATAGCAGCCGGCATAACAGAAGGTGATATTGTGGCAGTTGTAATTTTTCTCCATAGTCACGGGCTTTCCTGACTTTTTCCAAAGAGCTGGATTTCCCAGAAAAGCCATTTCCATGGACTTTCGCTTCAGTAGCAACAAATGCAGCATTTTATCTTTTACGGGAAAATCCCCTTTATGCAGTGGAAAGCAATTATTTCCTTGCCATCACACCTTTGAACAGGACTCAAAACACAGTATTAAAACACGGCGAGGTCATATTTATTAAAATGTGACAATAAAAATAAAGTGGCTCTGCAGAAACCAAATAACCAGAACAAACCAATACACCAAATCAGCATCGTCAACGCAGGAAAGTTCCCTAATGAGGGAAGGGTCATCTCCCTCCCTACTCCTGGGCATACAATTGGGTGCCACCTGTGTCCCCAAAACAAGGAATGGAATGAGTTCTTTTCCATTGTAACAGGGCATTGGGTCTGTAAACCAGACAAGAGCACCATGGAACCACCAGTTCATTGTTCACATTGGCACACATGCCCATTTCTTTGGGCATCCCCATTGACCCACAAAGCCAGAGCAGTGTAGGTTGACCCAAAATATATTTAATTCCTCTTTCCTGTCCAGGTTAGAGGTCAGATTAAACCAGATAATAATAATAATAATTTATTATTTATACCCTGCCCATCTGGCTGAGTTTTCCCAGCCACTCTGGGCGGCTCCCAATCAAGTGTTAAAAACAATACAGCATTAAATATTAAAAACTTCCCTAAACAGGGCTGCCTTCAGATGTCTTTTAAAAATAAGATAGCTGCTTATTTCCTTGACATCTGATGGGAGCGCGTTCCACAGGGCGGGTTCTACTACTGAGAAGGCCCTTTGTCTGGTTCCCTGTAACCTCACTTCTCGCAATAAGGGAACCAACAGAAGGCCCTCGGCGCTGGACCTCAGTGTCCAGGCTGAACGATGGGGGTGGAGACGCTCCTTCAGGTATACTGGACCAAGGCCGTTTAGGGCTTTAAAGGTCAGCACCAACACTTTGAATTGTGCCCGGAAACGTACTGGAAGCCAATGCAGATCTCTCAGGACCGATGTTATATGGTCCCAGCAGCCACTCCTAGTCACCAGTCTAGCTGCCGCATTCTGGATTAATTGCAGTTTCATATTCATTCATATTCATCTTCCTCTGCCAGTTTCACTGCTGCACTATCTCTAAGTTGAGACAACCAGAAATGCTGTGGAGCAGAATTTCAGATATTATAGGACTACTGTTCCCATCCGACCCAGCCCATGTATTCAGTGGTCAGGGATAACAGGAGTTGTAGTTCAACAACATTGGACTGATATGGCAGTTCTTATACTCTTAAGTTCCACCACAAAGCTAGCATTTAGAGTAATATTTATTGTACATACAAATGAGTTCATAACTTGTTTTCGGAATGTTGAAGTTCTTTACTCAGAAGCAGCATTTGTTTTTCTGGCTGCCTTCCCCTTATTTGCCATGTTCTATTCTGAATAGCACATAAAATACCACTGTCTCCTGTAGTCTCTCTGAACGCATTTCATGTCATTTTGCTCTCACAAATCAAGACGGGGGGAGGAATCTTTCAGTGCAATTTCTGACACATCTTTCTGAGTGTTCGATATTTTGCTAAAGTCTCATCTTCCCAGCACATTGCCACAGGCTACTAGAGTGGAACAAAGCTCTCAAACATAATAAAAAGGTGAAATCACAGAAGGGAAAGTTTACGGCCATGCTCCGGCTCTGACAGGCTTGTCAAGATATTTTAGCATCAACCACAGTGAAGTAAGAGGTCCAAGCTTGTTGCTGCAACTTTGTCCACCTTTGGGGACAATGTTAAGTAACGCTGGGGAGCTCAGCAGTGCAGCAGTGTCTGCTGAAAAACAGCCAGAACTCACAAACTTATATATTTGATTTGTAAGAACATAAGAAAAGCCTGCCGTACCAGGCCTATGTTCCATCTGGTCCACCCTCCTGTTATCCTCTCCTGTGGTTTTGTGGTCATTGCTGCATCCAACCGCTGAGGTAATTTGCAGCCCTCAATGGCTAATAGTAGCCCTCACATCAGTGCATTTGTCTAGATAGGACTTGGTCCATTTATGAAGCACTGCCAATATCTCAGAGCAATTTCACGACAAAAAGCATCAATGATAAAAGCAGTTAAAAAGAATTCCATAGTAAAAGCATTTTTAAAAAATAGGTTGAAAACTATTCCATATGTACAAAATAATTTTTTTAAAAAAATCTATTCAAACTGAAGGAATGGGTTTCCCAAACCCAAAACTGACTGTGCAGGCAGTTTGAAACTGCACCAAAATCCCTATTTTTCCTTAGCTAAAATGCTTTAACTTGAGCTCTTGAGCCAAAAACCCAGCTGTATAAACAAGTGCTCAGAGCCCTCTCCTTTATCAGTTTGTGACGGCAAGGATGGCCTTGACTGTACCAGTAGAATAGGGAAGACACGTCCGTGCCTTATCTTATATCCTGACCACAAAAACACACAGACCTAGTATGGGAACAGCGCCAGAGGGTGTTCTTGGAGATGGTGACCTATTGCTCCAAGATAAGAGTAGGAACAGGAAGATCCTTTTATGGTCAGAAGTACAGGAAGGAATATCCTTTTATGGTCAGAAGTATAGGAAGGAATACCCTTTTATGGTTAAGAGTGCTGGAGCAGGAACATCTGTGATGTCAACCTGCGTGTACAAGCTGACGTGGCTGGGGAAGGGGGAGAGGGTGCCTGGAGGATATATATACTGCATGAAATTTCTCATTTCTTTGGACTTGCTGTGGACTGACCACGCAGGTGCCTTTCTGCTGTTCCGGAAAGCAGAAATAAAGAACTCTTTCTCTGAACCAACCCTCGGTGTCATTTGACTTCCTTCCTCCTGTCCGGGAGCAACGCAGACCCAATCGGTGAACTCCAATAAGGCTACAAAACAATTCAAATTAATTTCATTTTTTAAAAATGATATTTATTAAGGTTTCAAAGAAAAGAATTACATGAATTAAAGAAAAGAAGAAAAAGAAAGACAAGAGTAAAATTAAATAAAAAATAAAAAATACAAAAAGATAAAAAACACTTAAAAAAATACATCAGTCTTTCCATACCTTACATTCATTTCCTTGTTTCCCTGACCTCCTCACACCTCCCTTTTTTGTATTCCAATTCAATTAATTAATTCAGCAATTTCTTTCCCTCTTTGTTTTTATCTTAGTCCTTTAACATAATATATTATAACTTTGGATTCTCACCTGTTAACAATCCATTTTTACATACACCTTTATAACATTGCTGCTTAAACCACTTAACTTCATTCTGCAATTCAAATTAATTTCAAATCCAATGCAGGTACATTGGGATAAAGATGGCTTGTTGAAAAAGGAAGATTTTCAAATTGTGCTGAAAAGACAACAGGCACTTGTCTGATATGCAACAGGATTTTTTGTTGTTGTTGGAATGGACTTCCTGATGAAATTTTATTATCAGAGGTCTCTCCCCTGCAGAGCACAGTGACCCCACAGTGATTTTCTCTGACTCTGCCCAAATCTAGCATAATTCTGAGAGGGTTTCTGGGAAAATGTGGCCAAGAGTTCAAATATGGGATCATCTGAATTTCCAGATTTAGTTCACAACTTTCAAAACGTTCCCCATTTCTCCCTTCTATCCATTCATTCCCATCAACTTTCACTTGCCACGTTGCCACTTACCATGCCAGCTCCCAGCTAATGATTTTATTGTGAATTGCAATTTACCACTGCTAACATTTAAAATATCAATTAAATCCATGTTGCATGAACTTAATTACCAATTTGAGATATTAAGAAGAATGTGATTGTGTATTTATTGCTCGTGTGATTTTTCGGTTAATTACAATGTCAAATAGATTTATTGTTGGCATAATAAATAATGCTAATGAATGCCATTTTAATAGCAGCCTGCTTATATATATTACAAAGATATTGCAAGATATGCGCCCAGGTGTGCTCATAACCAGTTGTTGGACACCCCCACCTCCCCCACTTAACATGAGTGGAATGACTGCAAACACCCATCATCTCTAACTATGGGCCAAGTCTGCCAGGTTCAGCTTCTCACATTTTCTTGCTTTTTTCCATTCTGAAGTTCAGCTCTGCACATTTTCACATCATTTTGCAATTAATTGTTGTTGTTTAGTTGTGTCCGACTCTTTGTGACCCCATGGACCAGAGCACACCAGGCACTCCTGTCTTCCACTGCCTCCTGCAGTTTGGTCAAACTCATGCTGGTAGCTTCGAGAACACTATCCAACCATCTTGTCCCCTGTCGTCCCCTTCTCCTTGTGCCCTCCATCTTTCCTAACATCAGAGTCTTTTCCAGGGAGTCTTCTCTTCTCATGAGGTGGTCAAAGTATTGGAGCCTCAGCTTCAGGATCTGTCCTTCCAGTGAGCACTCAGGGCTGATTTCCTTCAGAATGGATAGCTTTGATCTTCTTGCAGTCCATGGGACTCTCAAGAGTCTCCTCCAGCACCATAATTCAAAAGCATCAATTCTTTGGCGATCAGCCTTCTTTATGGTCCAGCTCTCACTTCCATACATCACTACTGGGAAAAGCATAGCTTTAACTATACGGACCTTTGTTGGCAAGGTGATGTCTCTAGTTTTTAAGATGCTGCAATTAATTGGGGGGGGGGAATTAGCATGAAAATGCATTGCATATAGAACCATAAAATCATAGAATTGTGGAGTTGGAAGGGACCCCAAGAGTTCAACGTCCTGCAATGCAGGAATCCAAACTAAAGCATTCGTGACAGATGGCCAGACAACCTCTGTTTAAAAGAAGAAGGAAGAAGTGTCCACAACATCCCAGGGGAGACCATTTAAATAACTGGATGAATTATTGCAGATTTATCCAAATACACACATTTTTATATGCAACTTTCTCTAACATGCACATTTTTGCCAAGACATTTTCCTAGTACAATTTATTTTGCATATTTCCACCTACACACCAATACGTTCCTTATATTATATTATAATTATAATCTAATTTTTCTGCCACTTGTTTGGCCAATCCAATGCTATATCCAGGATAAAATAACCAAAGGGGAAAAGGGGGGAAAAGGGGAAAAAAACCAAAAATATATCTTCTGCCACTTGCCTGGCCAATCCACCTTAAAATTCAGAACTCCAATACATTTTTGCCATGAAATTTTCCTAGTACAATTTATTTTGCATATTCTCACCTACACACCAATACATTCCTTTTTTAATGCACAATGTAATCCAGTATATCTGCATCTGCGCACACATTACTTGGCTGGAGAACAGCATTGCAAAATTCAGAGACATGAAAATTTTGGAGGACAGCTGTGCTTCAGTTTGAATATTGTTCCCAGAAAGTGCAAATCTGATAGGTTTGCCTTTAAATTTCTCCCCCACCCCTAGCCAAAGATAAGTCACCACCAGCTCTAGTAACAGTTTGAGCGGCCATACAAATGATAACCTCGGTGGTGCATTGCCTTTGTGGCATGCTGAGAATTCCACAGGGGAACGATGCGCATGGAAGCCTTTAAACAGACCAATAGGCATAGGGGCTTTGGGGGCTTTCAGATGGGGTTCTTTCTCAACAGTACCTGGAAATATCATAGAATATATTCATAAAGTTGGAAGGGACCTGGGAGATCTTCTGTTCCAACCCCTTAGGAATAAGCAGCTGTCCCATATGGGGATTGAACCTGCAACCTCTACATTATCAGCACCATGCTCTATCCAACTGAGCTATCCAGACTCTAAGGTCTCTAAGCAGGGATTGAACTTGAGGCCAGCTGAATGCTGTGCTACTACATGCTCTGCCTCTGAGCTACCACCCAGACAAAGCTGGGGGAGTCCCCTTTGTGAAACTCAGCAAATTTTTTGAGCAGGGGGCTGGTCCACTGTCCCTCTGACCTTGTGGGGGGCCGGAATATTTTTTTTTTTTGGGGGGGGGAGAACGAATTCCTATGCCCCACAAATAACCCAGAGATGCATTTAAAATAAAAGCACACACCCTACTCATGTAAAAACATCAGACAGGCCCCACAAATAACCCAGAGATGCACTTTAAATAAAAGGACACATTCTACTCATGTAAAAACATGCTGATTCCCGGACCGTCTGCGGACTGGATTGAGAAGGCAATTGGGCCGGATCCAGCCCCCAAGCCTTAGTTTCCCTACCCATGCCCTAGAGAAACACAGTCAGTCACTGCAGCTACCACAGAGCTAGATTATGCATGCATACATACTTGGCTACGATTACTGAAATCACATCTAATTACACGGCATATATAAAGTGAGATAAATACATGTGGGTTTCCAAAGGGAATCAAAAAAAGAAGTTTAAGGGCAAATAAAAACAATCAAGCCATGCCTCAATGTGCCTCTGGTAACTACTTAGTGCTAAGTGAATTAAAACAGCCATCACCACAAAAACAACATAGCCACTAAACTGCCTCTTTTATGGGCTCATGGAACAGGTGCCATTACAACCCGAGCATTTATCATGCTGCAGCATTTGCAGCCAAGCCCTGTGTTCTGAATGGAGAAAGACTGGAAACAATGAGGCGATATTTACAGTAAAGGTAAAGGGTAAAGGGACCCCAGTCATGACCGACTCTGGGGTTGTGGCGGTCATCTCGCTTTATTGTCCGAGGGAGCCGGCATACAGCTTCCGGGTCATGTGGCCAGCATGACTAAGCCACTTCTGGCAAACCAGAGCAGCGCACGGAAACACCATTTACCTTTCTGCCAGAGCGGTACCTATTTATCTACTTGCACTTTGACGTGCTTTCGAACTGCTAGGTTGGCAGCAGCAGGGACCGAGCAATGGGAGCTCACCCCATCGCAGGGATTCGAACTGCTGACCTTCAGATCAGCAAGTCCTAGGCTTTGTGGTTTAACCCACAGCGCCACCCGCGTCCCGATATTTACAGCAACGAAGGTCAAATGTTAATGGCCTGGCCCCTATTCACTTGAGATGGCTCTGGCGGCACCATGGCTTGCAGAAACAGTCCTTGCTTCTCTTCCTTGGATACGGAGATTCTCTTCCACCTTCCCAAAATACCTCCACGTCTCCTAATTGGATGAAAAGCAGTACTTAGATAAACTGTGGAACTCGCGCCCATAGGAGGTGGTGGCGGTGTTAAAAGATGACTAGACAAATTCATGAAGGAGGGGGATGCTGATGGCAACTACCCACAATGTCTATGCTCCACAGATGGAGGCAGCTATGCTTCTGAATGCCTGTTGCCAGCTCTACCTTTTTTTAAAATCAGAACCAGTGAAGGTGGTGAAGGTCCTGTGTGAGTGTCTGGAGGCAGTTGGAGGATGGATGGCAGCTAACAGATTGAGGTTGAATCCTGACAAGACAGAAGTACTGTTTTGGACGGACAGGAGGCGGGCGGGTGTGGAGGACGCCCTGGTCCTGAATGGGGTAACTGTGCCCCTGAAGGACCAGGTGCGCAGCCTGGGAGTCATTTTGGACCCACAGCTGTCCATGGAGGCACAGGTCAATTCTGTGTCCAGGGCAGATGTCTACCAGCTCCATCTGGTACGCAGGCTGAGACCCCACCTGCCTGCGGACTGCCTTGCCAGAGTGGTGCACACTCTGGTTATCTCCTGCTTGGACTACTGCAATGTGCTCTACGTGGGGCTACCTTTGAAGATGACCCGGAAACTACAACTAATCCAGAATGCGGCAGCTAGACTGGTGACTGGGAACAGCCGCCGAAACCACATGACACCGGTCCTGAAAGACCTACATTGGCTCCCAGTACGTTTCTGAGCACAATTCAAAATGTTGGTGCTGACCCTTAAAGCCCTAAACGGCCTCTGTCCAGTATACCTGAAGGAGTGTCTCCACCCCTATCGTTCAGCCTGGACACTGAGGTCCAGCTCCGAGGGTCCTCTGGGGGTTCCCTCACTGTGAGAAGCCAAGGTACAGGGAACCAGGCAGAGGGCCTTCTTGGTAGTGGTGCCCGCCCTGTGGAACACCCTCCCACCAGATGTCAAAGAGAACAACTACCACCAGACTTTCAGAAGACATCTGAAGGCAGCCCTGTTTAAGGAAGCTTCTAATGTTTGATGCATTACTGTATTTTAATATTTTTTTGGAAGCTGCCCAGAGTGGCTGGGGAGGCCCGGCCAGATGGGCAGGGTATAAGTAATAAATTATTGTTGTTGTTGTTGTTATCAGTAGGGCTTGTTTTTCCAGTGAAAACTTGCCAGAACTCAGTTCCCGCACCTCTCATTCTAAGAGAATGAGGGAGCAGATCATGGTGAGTTCTGGCACCTCCCCCCCCTTGAAAATCGCACTGATTATCGGGAAACATTTTAGGTGGCTTTTACACTTGTATGCAACCGAAAACTGCAGTCAATAATGGGGGACAAGGAAAATATTAAAAGTTTGTGGCTGATGGGGGATATTTGGCCCTTCTAGGACACCTCTCCTGTCCTTGTCAAATGTTCACAGGAAAACATTTGGTTAAGCCCTTCAGATATCTTGTACAGCAAAGACATTGGAAGGGCAGGACTGAAAGCAAACAAATAAAAAAGCACCATGCAACAGTTAACACAGAGCTTTAGACCTTGAAATCTTGTTTTTATTAGGCGAGGGAATGTTAGCCAGGAGACTGAGGTTATCGCAGAGGGCCAGAGGATTTTTAACTTCCACATGGACAGCCAGCACAGATGCGGGAGTTAAAAAAAGACTCATGTTTGCATTCCATATGTCTAGCGAGGACAATTTGCTCTTCATCTGGGCAGAACACCAAAAGGATACATGCTCAGTCCACCATAAAACCCCAAAGGGTCAAAAACCTGCACTGAAATTATTATAATTTTTAAAAACCAACCAAAAAAACCACCATAGCACATAGTATTATTCCCCAGTATGTTTCTTTTTTAAGCCCTAATCTCCTTAAACCAGGAGAGCCATCAGCTTTACTCAAAACCAAACAACATCCATAACCGTTGGACCAAGACGTACGAGTCGCTCAAAGTACATCACAAAGCAAGACCTTTTGTGAAGCCCGATAGGGAACTGCAGTGCTGCCTTCACTGTGCTCTTAGGGGGCAATTTATATTGCTGTCCTGAGCTGCTTTGGAAGGGCAGGACAGAAATTAGTTAGTTAGTTAATTAATTAATTAATTATGCCCTCAGCAGTGTCAAGCAGTAAGCTATCCCTGGAATGCCACTTTAGGCTTTAAGTGTCTATATGTGTGCCGATTCAGTGATCTACAGTTGCCGAAAAGCAAAGCTGCATTGCATATAGCTAGCACATCTAGACATTTAGAAAACTGATGCGTTTTTAGTTTGTTTCTGTTTTGAATTTTGCGAAAGTTTTAAACTATTGCTAATTCTTCTTACTGTTTTATCTTTTCTGTAAACCACTTTGAGGGTTTGTTTCTTGTTTCTACAATCAACTGGTGCGGAAATTTTAAAGAACAAAGTGCTGGACTTGTTAGGACTTTGGCCTGATCTATCAGATTCTTCTCATGACTTCCTAGTGAATGGTTTGATTTAATTCTACAAGGAAAGCACTAACAGCAGCCAGTGCTGAGCTAGGGGAAAGTAAAAGAGGGCCGGGTCTAATCCTGGTTTTCACAACTATTATTGATTGCAAACTCTTAAGATTTTCTTTGTCAAAGGGGCTCTCTAGGACAGATGCCTCCAACATTCTGTTGGACTACAACTCCCACCAACCCAAGCCACCATGGCCAATAGCAAGGCATGATGGGACTTGTAGTCCAGCAACATCTGGAAAGCAGCACATTGATCATGCCTTGACTAGGGGACACTGGCTTTGCAGATGAAAAGAACACTTTTTAAAAAATAAAAGGGGAAATGTAACACTCTATTAAACACTGGGCGGTATTTAGCTACTGCATCCCATCAGCACAATGATTTCTGCTCATGCAACCTGATTCCTCTGCCTCTCCTCCCACTGAATGCACCTCATGCTCTTCCCAATTCTGCTTCAGAGGGTTGGGGAAACCTCTGGAACAAATTTAGGGGGGACACTGGGAGGAGGCGAGATGGAGAACGCTCTCTGTTTCATAAGCAGAAATCCTTGCACTGATGGAACAAGAAGCTTAGCGCTATGTTGCATACATCCCCCTAGTTCTCCCCCCGTTTTCAATGGCGGCTTAACCCAAAGAAATTTCGCAAATGATGCATTTTCTAGCGGGGAGACAAAGGAACGGGGACGCTTTGCCTGCCTAATTTCTTCATGTTTAAAGGCAGAGAAGCAGAAAGAGAAGAGGGGAAATGGCAACCTTAAGCTCAAGCCATGTAATTGCACTTAAATAACTTACTCCTCATCAAAGTCAAAGAGATTAAGCCTGCTGAGGTTTACACATATTAGTTTGGTTTGTGGGCCACAACCTATGTCATCTGCTCATTTGAGCTTACAAACGGCTGTGGTTTCCTTTCCAAGCTGGAGATCAAGGGATTACTGCTGTTCACTTAGAAGAAGTGAGAACAAGTTCTTGAGGGTGGAGGGGAAGAGGTTTAAAAATACTGAGGCAACAGTATAAAAGGATATATATCTTTTCAACTAGTATATCCTTCCTTCTTTTCTTTTCTTTTCTTTTCTTTTCTTTTCTTTTCTTTTCTTTCCCTTTGATTTGTAAGAGCAAAAATAAAGCTTTCATTCATAGGACTATGCTGGAAAAATCTCCTGCAGTGCATGTATGTGTGTGGAAAAAGGGGTGCCAGAACTCACCATGAACATCTCCCTCGGTCTCTTAAAATGGCGCCCACCTGAGAGGTGTTGGAACACAGTTCCTTTGAGTTCCCCCTGGAAAAAAGCTGTGTATGAGAGAGAGAGAGAGAGAGAGAGAGAGAGAGGGAGTTCTCAACAAGATAGGGAGAGGGGCAAAGGCACCATCAGAATCAACTCTCTTCTTCCACAAAGAAGAGAGCAAGGGAAGAAGGCAAAGACAACAGCAGGGCTTAATCTATTCAGGACTGCCCATTTCCTTTTTTTAAAAAAAAAAATTTTTATTGGGTTTTCACATTTTATATAGACAAAAACAAAAACACAAAAAACAAGTAAACACATAAACAAAGAAAAAAAAAGAAAACAACAACAAACATATATACTTTCCCGAAAATGTTATTTCCTAACCCTGGTCATTGACTTCCCCCTACCCCCTCTCTTGCATCCCCATTTCCAAATTTATGTCAGCAAATTGGCATTTCCCTGTCTTAATATTAGTCCTTTTATAAAAGCAAACAAAATTAATTTTTTCTAAGTTGGACCTCAATTCCCTTCCATCGATTTCCCATTTTGTCTTGAATAATGATCTTTTTAACCAAATCCCATAATCATGAGTGTTGTTAGAACTTAATTTTTCCCTCCCTCCCATCCCCGGTTTGCATCCCTTCCCAAAGCATGTCCAAAATAACAGTTATTAGCCCGGGTTCCTCACGTCCGAGGCCCTCCAGTCTCTTTCAGTCCCTCTCCGCCGGTCTTGTTGGTAATCCTTTATGCCAGTCGTCACATCTCGAAAGAGTTCTTTCACCATCAATCCAAAGTCTCTTCCCATATTTGCAAACAGCTGCTGAAGAGTTTCCACAAGGCATGAATCTTGAAGGTAATCAAAGTCAGAGTCTATGTGGAGGCCCCGATTATATTTCTTTATTTTAAATTCCTTAATTTCATAGACTCCCAGGGCCTCCACTTTCGTCTTCTGCATCTTTCGTGGATTTATAGTAGATTTACTCCAATAATCTCCTTGTTTGTATTCCACAGGCGTCAGCTTCTGCTCAGTATTTTCCCACATCACTTCTTCTCTTTCTTGTTTTGTCTTCTCCTCTTCTTTTATTATCATTTCTGGTTCAGCTGTGGATTCTTTCTCATTGAGGTCCTCGTTACATTCAGCAGGACTACTTGTTTCAGAAGTCAAGGTCATCAATTGTTCACTCATAGCCGTAGTCTGCTCTTGTAAGATTCCAACCAAATAAAACATCCTTTCGATTTCTCCCAGTATCTTTCCATCCACAGCCATTGTAGTTCCACAGAATTCCCTCTAGAGGGAATCTGGTTACTTAGTATTCTTTTCCCCAACAGTCCTCTGTCTTGTTATTGTTTCTTTATTTCCAACAATTTTAGATCAATTGTAACTCTTTTTAATCCAGAGGTAACTTAGGTAGCAATTTTCCACTATTAACAGTCCGTTTGACAGCTTTGACAGCTGTCAAACTCTGCACTTCTTAAACCAGCTCCAAAGCAGGACGCTCCCGGGCCCGGGAGGGGGGGTTGTTTACAACAGAGCATAAAACATCCAACACTCCTCTCTCCTGCTCAAAATTTCCAAATCTTGGAAGTCACTGTCTTTTTTAAAACTCACCCTTTACAGGGTAGGCACTCCAGCTTAGTTCTTTTTTCGTTGCTCTAGATCGTCTGCAAGGTAGGGGGTGCGGACTTCCTTTTAGCACATCCCCCGATCGTCTCAAATTCAGTGGATAAATTTCTTAAAAGCCAAGTCCAAATTACTCACGGGTTGTTTTTTCAGCCGAATTTCAAGGAAGGAAGTCAGCGCTCTCCGGTCATGGCTCGCGGCTTCGCTCAGCAGAGGTAGCGATGGACTCTCAGTGCCGCGCCACCCCCCGTATCCCCTCTGCAGCCTTTAAAAAGGCTCTTCGCGAATCAGGGGGGGCGCTTAAGGCACCCGCCGAGTCTTCAGTCCGCAGGCACCGCGCCTGCGGTTTTAAGGGTCCCCGTGTCGCCGGCACGGCAAGACCCGTCCCCTGCTGAGCCGATTCCCTCCGGAGCTCGGAGGGAATCCGCCATTCCCAGATCGCGTCAACCCCGGAAGTAGGACTGCCCATTTCCTCAGGAGCAGACTTCGTTAATATGGCACACTGTGTGAGGCCTAAATTTGGCACCCCCAAATGGATCTTCTCAATTATGGGTCTTCTCAATTTTGCATCCCACCTGTGAGGGGGAACCACCCACACCTCCTAAAATCTGACGTTGATTTCCCTCTCCTGGCCCCGAGGGAGCCCAACTTTACACTTTAGGTCATTTGCTTACCAGTACACATTTATTCTATTTTACATGAACGATTTATATGCTGCTGAGCTGAAATAGTCTCTAAGCAGCTTATAAAGATACAATACAAAAAATAAAAATCAATAATAATAATAATAATAATAATAATAATAATAATAATAATAATAATTTATTTAGACCCTGCCCTTCCCGGTTCAGAAAACCGGGCTCAGGGCAGCTAACAACAAATTTAAAACACTTAATTGATGCAACAAAAAACAGCATGATACAGTATAAAACGTGAATAACAATAAATTCAGAATTGAAAAATCGATTTAGGGGGGAAATCCATCCAGTAAACATTAGATGATCACCAGGGCTAGCTGGCTAAATTAGTCCTATTTGGGCCAGCAAGAAGACCAGGGGAGAATTAGCTGTGGGATTACCCAGAGCAGGTAATCTTCATAAAAAGGGGAGGTGGAGGGAAGGAAGGGGAATAAAAGATCAGGCTAAGTTCAAATTGAAAGCCAGGTGGAATGGCTCTGTCTTACAGGCCCTGTGGAAGGAAGTCATTAATTCAAATATCAATCAAAATGCTTACTTGAATAATAATGATAATGATACAAATACAAAGTAGGCATCGGAAGTTCAGTAGGGATGGGGCATGCCTGACCTCAAATGGAACAGAGTTCCATAAAACTGAGCCCACAGTACTCAACACATCACTTCTGTTGGATACGAGCTGTACATCTGAACTATGACTCTGTCTCCCAAGTGTTCGTCTGGGCTGTGGTGTCACTGCAAGCTTCTTTTGCGGTGGAAGAAATCAGGGGACAGCTTTGAGCACAGCACTGTTCACAGGAATCACGTGGTCTCGAGCTGATTAGCTATTTTTTTGAGGTTTAACTATATATTCAAATGTCAGAACATTCCAGAATTGCATCTGCATCGTGCGGTGCCTTTGGCCTGCACTTGAGGAGTTGTTATTAACACTTCAGTCTCTTTTGCACAAACAAACAAAGCCGATCAATCAGATTATCCAGTCACAGTTCGCCCCAGGAGGTCCGCAGTATCGCTGCAAATTAAGGAGCACGGATGCATACAATATAGCTAAAGCAAAATGTTACTATTCATTTTATTTCTAGTTGGGGTGGGTTTTTGTGTGTGTGTGTGTTTGAGGGGGTGCTAGCAAAACATCACGGGGGAGAGAAAACAATCTACCATATTTACATTTGCATATATTTTTTTAAAAAAGAAAAGTTAGAGTTTAAGAATATAAGAAGCTGTCTTATGCAGACCATAGATCCATCTAGCTCAGCACAGTGGTACCTCAGGTTACTTACACTTCAGGTTACAGACTCTGCTAACCCAGAAATAGTGCTTCAGGTTAAGAACTTTGCTTCAGGATGACAACAGAAATCGTGCTCCGGCGGCGCGGCGGCAGCAGGAGGCCCCATTAGCTAAAGTGGTGCTTCAGGTTAAGAACAGTTTCAGGTTAAGAACAGACCTCCAGAACGAATTAAGTTCTTAACCCGAGGTACCACTATAGAGATCTGGGATTGGATGGAAGAAGAAAGATTTGGGTTGCAGAAAAGCCCTGAGTGCATATAGGTAGTACCAGTAGTAGGGGTGTCGTGCTTAGCTTAACACTGAATTGCTTATGCTAAATGGGAAGGGAAGTGGGAAAGCAGTGAAGAGACTGGCGCAGTGCAAAGCCACCGGCAAGAACACCATATTTACTTCACCAATGCATTGGCAGCATCGAACCTCCCTGCTCCCTGCCCCTTCTCCATCCCAGTAAGCAGCAGCAGCAATTCAACTGTCAGGAAGTCAGGTGAGGTGAGCACCAGCAAGCAATCCTAATAAACTGGGCAGTAATGAAGGCTCTGGGATAATAATAATAATAATAATAATAATAATAATAATAATAATAATAATAATAATAATTGTACCCTGCCCATCTGGCTGGGTTTCCCCAGCCACTCTGGGCGGCATCCAACAAAGATTAAAAATACATGTCACACATTAAAAACTTTCCTGAACAGGGCTGCCTTCAGATGTCTTCTAAAAGTCTGGTAGTTGTTTATCTCTTTGACATCTGATGGGAGGGTGTTCCACAGGGAAGGCCCTCTGCCTGGTTCCCTGTAGCTTTGCTTCTCGTAGTGAGGGAACCACCAGAAGGCCCTCGGAGCTGGACCTCAGCATCTGGGCAGAACGATAGGGGTGGAGATCCTCCTTCAGGTATACTGGGCCAAGGCCATTTAGGGCTTTGAATGTCAACACCAACACATTGAATTGTGTTCGGAATCGTATCTGATCTGAACTTACAAGGTTTAACCAATTCCTGTGATAAAAGACAGGGCTTGTTTGAACTGCTTTGCAGTATTAATGGATCTGAAGCTTTAAAGCAATATTTATCATCAGATTGTTCTGCTTCTCACCCCTAGTAAGAAGTCCTTGCTGCAACCATCCCTTGGATCTCGGAGACTCAATTTCAGTGGCGCTCTGTGCCACGCCAAAATTCATCAACCTTCTGCCTCCAGCTTCCTTGTAAATCATCTTTGTGGAGTCTCAGTTGTGCTCCCAAGGCTCCATGCCCAGTGCAACTGAACGGGCAATCATTCTGTAACACACTGCAGCCTATGTGAAAACTTTCTGGTGCGTCTACAATGGCAATATGTGCAACATTTTCTCAAGCATTTCCTGGATCGTGCAAGTTGTTCCGCAGCCTCCCTAACATGTACATAGGCTGGAGTTTGAAGTTTAATCTTGCCTGACCCTTCTATTCCATTCTGGAATAATCATTCCCCTTTCATGTACACATAAATATTGTTGTGTGTCCACCCCAACCCCCTGAATTTTGCGCTGCTGACTCTGACGGTTTAGATCAGTTATAATATTTGAAAATATATATAAAAGCTAATGAATTAAAATAATGACCCCACTCACCACAAATGCTCAGATGCTTAACCACTGAAAACTATCCCTTTCCCGCTTGGAATATACCAGAAAGGAGCTCAGGCCCTGGTTTCAGCAGGTGGAAATAATGTGTATTTAAAATATTGTGTTGGCTTCCAACAGTCAGCCCTGGTCTGGTGTCCGCCAGATATTCTGGACTTCAACTTCCATCTGCCCCAGCTAGCATGGCCAATGGTCAAGGATTATGGGAGATGTGGTCCAGCAACACCTAGAAGCCTTGATTTCTTCAGATGGGTAGGAATTTGAAAAACTGGAGTGTGACTATTTATATTTTCAAAATATTCACTGTGCAATTGTGTTCTGATGTTCTCTGTCCCAAAAGCAACCATAACTGTGTTTTCCCCCATACAATGTGCAATATTATCCTCAAATTACACTGGATTACAAGAAGATACTGACTCCTCAAGTTACACCAGCTGGATTCTGAGAAGATACTAACTCCTCTGGTGCCAGTGAAGTCCAAAGGCATGCTGTCATGAGAGATCTGCATCATCGTGGTTGTTCCAGCATACTGTTAAAATAATGTCAGTAGCTCCTAGCACAGCATGAACAGAAGATCCCACTGCTAAACAGAAAGGAACATCTACTGGTATGCATATGTGAAAAGTGTGTGTTGGCTCTGTTTCGGGACTGAATAATGATGTGAATTAGGGAATGGTGTCTATGGGAAAACAGATTTGCTCAGGACCCAAAGCAGAAAGAAGCAGAAAGAGCAGAGAGTGACTCAGAAACAAACAAACAAATAATACAGATGCACATATAAGATGAATCTTGAGTCTTGTGCTGCTGCTGCTACTGTTTAAACTCACCAATTGCTTTGCACATGCATCTCAAAGTTACCTACAAAAAATACTTTTAAAAATATGCAGCACATGAAACATACAGTGAAGAACAATTCAAGGTAAGGTTATCAAATCATATCATTTCGCTTCAAACCTATTTTGGAAGTTTTTAGAAGTCTTCTGGCCTAGGGGATACAGTGATTAAGCCATTCAAATCAGCCTGATGTTTTCTGCAGGGTTGCCAAAACGGACCTAAAATGCACCTCCTTGAAATTATTATCTGATATTCAGATTACTATTCAAGATCAAGAGATTTCTTTTTTAGAATGATTTGTGAAGCTAAGTGTGCTTCCTGGTCCAAGTAGCTTGAAAGGTATCACTTTTGAGGGTATCACTCTCCTGATTGGATATTCTCATTCTCACTAAACTTTTTTTTTTTTGCCACTTCAAAATCATTTCCACTCACTTACTGACTTAGTATCAGTATTCAGCTCAAGGGAGACTTTTGCTTTACTTACTTTCTTTTTTCTTTTTTTTTTAAAAAAAGGAATACTGCTAAGTCAGCGGCTATAGTATATGTTAAGTCAACCTTCACGAGCAACTTTTTCCCCTCAATTTGCTCTACTTTCGGAGACTAGACACTAACACACAATGCATTATTTAAATCCACCTCACACTCGGAGCATTTTGATAGAGTCTTTAAAACAGCAATATTCTGAGTGATGGTTTCAGCGGCTTCCAGAGATTGTTTATTTAAATGAAATGTTTCAGTAGTAACTGGCACCTTTAAAAGAAAGGGGCCGCGGTAATTTTGTGACAATCTTCTCAAACGTTCTTGCGGCAAGGTTACCTGGTGCTTCCAGCAGGTCACTGGCATTTATAGGTTTGGTTGTGTTAAGGATCGGAAGACTAAGCAAAAAGTGCCTAGAATGAAAGGTTGTTGCTCCATGACAGGCAACTTGCTTTGCAAGCAGAAGGTCAGAGGTCCAGTCCTGAAACCCAGGAAAGTTGTCGCTGCTCAGGGTTGAAAATACTGAACTAGATCTTGGGTATAATAGGACAGGAATTACCAAAAGAGCAAAAGAAGTTGTTCATGTATGCTACAATGGTGACTAGGGTTCTCCTAGCCCAAAAATGGAAAGACAGTAAGATACCAACAAAAGAAGAATGGCAAGCCAAGCTTATGGAATACGTGGAAATGGAGAAGCTTATGGGAAAAAAATCAGAGACAATGACAATGACGACTTTTTTAAAGGCTGGGAACCCTTCATGTTCTACTTACAGAAATACTGTAAAGAAATGGACTCCCTAGCAGGGTTTGATTAAACACTTACGACTAAGAAAACAAGTTCAAAGGTCAAGAAGCAATAAAATGAAATCTAATTGCGTGTAAGATGTAATTATGAAAGAAAATTCAGTATAAAATCGATAAGAAAATAAGAGCATTTAGGCATAAGATCATAAAAATAGGACTACAATTAAGCAGAAGTAGTAAATATTTTAAGAAGCAGAAGGGGAAGTTGAGGGAAGTCATGGGGAGGGGGGAGTTATATGATAAGTGTTATATTCTGTTGTATGGTTGAATATGAAATTGTAAAATTCAATAAAAACTTTATATATAAAAAGAAAATACTGAACTAGATGGACCAATGGTCTGAATTAGTATAAAAGATCTTCTGATGTTCCTGTTTTTATTTTCTTTCCCTACTAGGATAAACTTTCAAAGTCTTAAACTGCATTTGTAGACCTCTTGTAATGACAACCAAGATACGTTAGTATTGTTGCATGCGACCTACCCCAGTCTCTGAGTAGTGCAATATTCTAGGGTTTGAAGTGACTGGATGCATGGAAACTGACACCTTCTTGGAAATAAAACATTGTCAGGGCACATAAGCTATTATTCAAAGCTTTACTTGCAGAGCTTTCTTTAAAACATAGCAAAAAAATCAAATGATACAACCAAATGGTTCCATAAGACATATGGCAGGCCAAGGCATAGGCTCAGCACCTTACAAAACATTAAGTAATTCCAAACTGACCTAGAAACAGAGGTCTGCCTCTCCCTACAGCCTGCATTCCAGCCAGAATCCTGCCTTAAACTGTTTACCCGGAGAGCTTCATTTACATCCTCACTCTCCCAGTAGAGAACAAAAACTAAGGGCAACTCCCTTCAAAATGGAGATCACAACCAAATACCTTTGTCACCTGATCCAAGGTCAAACACTCACGTGTCAGTTAGCAGAAAACAACAAAAGTTAATCATCAACTCAGTTAAAGCTCAGAGTCCCTGAGAATATGGCAGTGGAATTTCTCCAGAGTTACCAATACACATTTAGGCATTCACCATTTCAGTATGAATTAAACCAATTGTACTTAACATTCAGAGTGGTCAACCTGTGGGAAACCTACAAGCAGGACCTGAGTGCGAGAGCATTACCTCCTCCTGCAGTTTCCAGCATTCAGAAGCTTACAGCCTCCAAGCATGGAGGCAAAGCATAGCCATCATGACTAGTGGCCACTGGTAGCCTTTCCCTCCATGGATTTGTCTAATTAGAGCCATCCAAGGTGGTGGACATCACCACAGCTTAACTATACACCATTCACAGAGGAGGCCCTACCTTGACCTCCATGGATTTGGCTGCAGGTCTAAACAGAGCCCATGTCTGTCTGTGTACAACCCATACAACCCAAATCCTATAAGGTTAGTGTTGCAGTGAAAATGAAATGGCAAGCCGATAAGACAACATATTGCAAAAATCCAATCAGCAAGAGTTTTAGCAGCAATGAGCAGTCTGAGTCCGGTGTTTAATGAGCTTTCGGATACTTGCTATCAAAACATAGAAATAGCTCCCAAATTGTAGGAAAGCTACTTTAATGGGTTTTTTTTTCCCCTTCCAGAAAAGCAAGAATAATTTCGCATTTCTCCCCATTTAGCAGCTCTTTCAAATTGACATCTAATAGTGCTTTTGGTCCATTTAGGCTTTCAGCTTACATAACACCTGGATACGTCTGGATTCTGTTTCAGCTGACAAAGGCATCAAGCTATTCTGATCTCTGCAACCCTAGCTAGAGTCATGCTTGCTCTGGCCCTGTGGACCTGGCAAGGCCCACAGATGAGGTTTGCCCTAGCCCCACATTTTTAAAAATATATATCCAACAGCTGGATTTACCCACCATTTTAATTTCTCACCACTGCCCCCAATTTAACATTGCTCTAGCAAAGTGGATGAAATGTGAATATTTGCCAGAGCCATCCACCCGAAGCTATCACTGCAAAGAGGAGATGGAGCCTCATCAGACAACCCCTTTTCCAGGGCCTTCATCATAGATGTGTGTTTTAGATCTTTCCTGCCCCTGCAGGAAACGGAAGGAAGCTTCAGCTGGGCTTTCAGCTGAAAAAGCACAATACTATCCTGAAGAACAACAACCTCAGTTTGATCCTTACATGTCAACAGTCAGATTGTGCTGCATTTTTTTACATCTTAAAAGTGGGTGCAATGTTTGAAATGGGATTTGAATCTAGAATGCAGATCAGGGCAGTGGCATAGCAAGGTCAGGTGGTACCCGGTGCAGAAAATTTCTTGTCACCCACCCCCACACTGAAATCTAGTTGGACTCCCAAGAGACTGCGATCTACCTGCAGAATAAAAATACTGGTTGTGATCTACCCATTGTCATTGCCAGGAGTTGATGAGCTTTTTTTAGGGGAGGGTTGTCCAAAGTTGTTAAGCTTTTTTTTTTTGGGGGGGGGGTTTACAGTGTAGCCTTATTGGAGTTCACCGATTGAGTCTGCGTTGCTCCGGGACAGGAGGAAGGAAGTCAAATGACACCAAGGTTGGTTCAAAGAAAGAGTTTATTCTGATCTCTGGATAGAAGAAGGCACTTGCGTGATCAAGTCCACAGCAAGTCCAAAGAAATGAGAAGTTTCATGCAGTATATATATCCTCCAGACACCCTCTCCCCCTTCCCCAGCCACGTCAGCTTGTACACGCAGGTTGACATCACAGATGTTCCTGCTCCGGCACTCTTAACCATAAAAGGGATTTCCTTCCTACACTCCTGTCCATAAAAGGATATTCCTCTTCCTACTCTTATCTTGGAGGAAGAGGTCATCATCTCTGGGAACACGCGTCAGGCATTTTTCCCAGACTTGGGTCTGTGCATCTTTGTGGTCAAAACATAAGATAAGGCACAAACATGTTTTCTCTGTTCTACTGGTGCAGTCAGGGTCATCCTTGACGTCACAAACTGATAAAGGAGAGAGCTGTGTTCTTGTTAAGCATTTGCTCAACGGCTCAGGTTTATGCATTTTAGCTAAGGGAAAATAGGGATTTTGGTGCAGTTTAAAACTGCTTGCACAGTCAGTTTTGGGTTTTGGGAAACCCGTTCCTTCAACAGGGCTTGGGTCCTCACTTGAGGGAGCTTCTGCTTCTCTCCTTCCCTCCACCCTCTGCTTGCCAGCCTCCTTCCCATCATCTCCCTGTCTGCCTGCATGCCTCCTCCAGCAGCACAGGAGCGTGGGGCTGTCAAAACGAAGGGGGAAGGCCACTGCCAAAGCAGTGCAACTCACCCCTACCCTCCAATGGCTCAGGGCAGGCAGGAGTCGTGGGCGGGCAGTGCGCCAAATGTCTCCCCCCCTCGGTGATGACACCCGGGGCGGATTGCCCCCACCTTGCTCCACTCCTGGATCAGGGTAGTTGCACATGCAGACCAACCAGTACTCAGTTGATCTGTTCAGACTGGACAAAATGCAATTCTCATAATAACAAGCAATGCATCCCCCCAAAAGGGGATAATGTATTTGCATTCACAAATACAAATAACTCAACCTTTTATCAGGGTGCTTTTGATCTCTCCCTTTAATATCTATGTAATTTTTGTCTCCTGTTTGCTACTGTTTTTTTGTGGGGGGAGCAGGCTGGATTGGCCACGAGACTTTCCCCACAAGTGGATATTTATATGTATTGCACACATGCAGCACTGAATCAAGCAACAGGCAAGATTTTCAACAGCTGATGCCAAATTTTGCATTTTTGCTCATTTCTTTAATAAAAACTCCTCTCAGACAGGATGGCATCTTCTGAAATCTTTCGAAGAATCAATGTTTTGAAAATTTGGTATTTTGCAATCACCAGTGCCTAAGTCTCATGAGAAAATTTGTTCATGAGAAGCTTTTCACATTATTTGGTTTAGGCATATTTAAAATATCTTCAGTTCTTCGCTTCAAATGAATTGAAGCCATAGCTGTTCCCATGGCATTAATTAATAAGAAAACCCCTAACAGTGAATTAAATTCATTGTCTTCTGATACCAAGAAGACTCTTTTGGCACACTTTATGAAATTTCTTCTTGAAAGCAAAGTTTAGGCAATTTATCACTATTCATGGTCACTAAGTACTCTAACCCAATAATTAAATATATGAGATATATGAATCTTCAATGGACATATCATATTGAAGTGCACTTATCTCTTTCCAGGCCTACTTGAAACGGGTGTGGAGGTTGATCTATGCTTTGAACTTGGAATGTACAATGAAGTCATTAACATAAACATTATCTTTCAGTTCAATATCTTCATCATCAAAAGATATGCCATATTAGAATATGTTTTGCATTTCCTTCACCCCTTTGAAAATGGGCATGGGGGTTGGCTGAGGTAATATTCATACTTAGTGGGTGGTATTCAACTCAGTTTTATCCAGAACAGATCCATTGATATGAATGAACATGACTAAGTAAGGACTATCAACTTTAATGGGTTTACTCTGAGCAAAACTTGGTTGATTACCAGCCAGGTACGTACCACAAATGTGTTTGTTGAAAATTAACCTGCTGGTATGATTACCATGGGGATGCGGGTGGCACTGTGGGTTAAACCACAGAGCCTAGGACTTGCCAATTAGAAGGTCGGTGGTTCGGTGGTTCGAACGGGGTGAGCTCCCGTTGCTCGGTCCCTGCTCCTGCCAACCTAGCAGTTTGAAAGCACGTCAAAGTGCAAGTAGATAAATAGGTACCACTCTGACGGGAAGGTAAACAGCATTTCCGTGTGCTGCTCTGGTTCTCCACATGACCCAGAAGCTGTACGCCAGCTCCCTCGGCCAATAAAGCGAGATGAGCGCCACAACCCCAGAGTCGGCCACAACTGGACCTAAGGGTCAGGGGTCCCTTTACCTTTTATGATTACCATATCTTGAGTTTTGACCCAAAGTCTCAGCCTTCTTCTCAGGCTACCCAGGGGAAGGAATTACACCAATACAAGTATCATAAATCCATTCGGGGGGGGGGGAATAGAAATTGCACAATAAATCTGCACTGGGCATTACCTACGAAGCCAGGCTTGATGGCTCCTTAAAAATCCTCACCCACTACGATAAATTCAACCTATCAGAGGAAATCTTAGTCTCTCCACACACCCTGCCCCATTCTTTGGCTCTGAGACTCACAAGAACTCTAAACAGATCCCCAAATAGGCAAACAATTCATATATTTTAGAAGCTATACTGGTGAGCAGGATTAAGCTGATAATGTGCTGATTTGATTTTATACAACATGGGCACCTGGTTGGCTTTTCCCTGCTCCCATTGATGGCTGTTGCACTTACATTGTCTAGGAGACAAAGCATATCATGGGGGCTACTGATCCATTGCTGCTGTTGCCAGTGGTGAAATGTCCCTACGCTCCAGCCTCCCCATTGCTGCACAGCCTAAATAAAGGGTAGGCTGACTTGTAGTTACTGGAACAGGGGGCATGGCAACCTTCCAGGCTTACTCTGTAGCTCCCTCCTAACACATAGGTGAAGCAGTGAGGACCTGGAACATGACCCACAACATATAGGTAGACTACACACACACCGTATTCTTGTCTTTGCCTCACATCTCAAATGAAATGGGGGGGCAAGGTGACACATGGAAGAGGCAGCAAGCCTGTTTTCTCCTGCTCTGGAGTATAGGACCTGTACCAAGTCACAAGAAAGGAGATTACAGCTAAACATCAGGAAGAACTTTCTGGCAGTAAGAGCTTTTTGACAGTGGAATGGTCTCCCTCAGGATTCTGCTTCCATTGAGGTTTTTAAGCAGAGGTTGGATGGCCATCTGTCATGGAGGCTTTAGCTGAGATTCCTGCATCACAGCGGGTTGGACTAGATGGCCCTTGGAATCCCTTCCAACTCAAATTCTATGATTTTGAGCTGTTATAAGCAAGCTCTCTTCCCCAATGCTATTGGCCTAAAACTAGCCACATGTGGAGGAAGCGATCTCCCCTCCCCTCCAAAGAATACCAGTAAGACTTCCTTTCTCACCAAGGGGGACGAAACCCACCCATGATTGAAGGTAAGGAGTGACCTTCCTTCAAGAAGCTCAAGGAAAGCCTGCCTTTACTTTCACTTTTAGGCTTTCGCTGTTCTCACACAGTCTCCACTCAGTTGCTTTTTCTCTTCCATCTCTGAAGAGGCTTGCTTCACTCTGTCGGTTCCAGGAGACTCCAGCTGGGACAAAAACAGCTCCCGGTCCTTCTTCTGCTGACACTGGGTCTGTGGCCCTGATCGTGTAGGACCCTGGTAGAGACACATGCCCGACTGGCATGTTCTCTCCCTCCTGGTTGATCGTTCGGGAGCTTCAAAAGCTTCCTGCAGCCCCAACATCACAGCGACTGATACCAAGAAGCATCAGCACACTTAGGGATCCTGTAGTGTATTCGCAGTTTGTGTAACAGAACTCAGTAGCTCAGCATGTTGGCTAATCTACTTTATTTACATATAATACACTTGGAGCATTCTGCTTTAGCTCCTCCCTCTTTCTCATCAGACAGCAAAGAGAGAGAAGCAAAGGACAATAGTCCCACTTCACGGAACACAGTAACACCAAAACATCCTGTCTCCGTCACTTCCCACACTGTAGAATGAAAACATACACAGTCATGTGATAGACAACAATCTCATGACTGCAAACACAGAGCAGGAATCCTAACATGTACCCTGCTGTATTGTTATCCTCAGAACAACCGTATCTGCAAGATAGGTTAGGCTGAATGCTGGTAACCTAGTTCAGTGAGGATTTGATCCTGGGCATCTCCAGTGCTAGTCCAATACTCTAACCACTAAACCACACTGACTCTTGGATATCTGTCCTATTGCATTTGTTTTATCATGATTTTTAAGCTTTGGGTTTTGGGTATAGGTTGAGTAAAAGAAAGCTAGATTGGAAACAAATAAATACCCAGCACACAGAATTATGGCATCTCCACATAAAGGAAACAAATGCGCACCGAGCATTATGAATGATTATCTCTGCTGTGCAAGTAATTACCTTTCAAAAAAGCACAGTCACCGAATGAATCAAACCTTGCTCACAAGAAGGATCCGTAGAAGCGTAATCAAATTAGGAAACTATATAAAGCGGGTCATGAGCTGGAGAGGCAAATGGGGGAAAGGGTTAAAGATTCTACACAAGCAGGCAGAGCCAGCAAATCGGTATTGACCTCAAGGTGTTCCTCGGGAGCCATATGAAAAGGAAAAGATAATTAGTAATAAACATAATTAGCAATTAAGAGTGCAACTAAGCAGATGTTTATCTTCACAGATTGCTCCCACTGAACACCTTGTGGGCCTGACATCATTGGTGACTCTATTTTCAGTGTGTGTTTTAGAGATAACTATCTTAGCCTTTCCCAGGCTGTGTGATTCGGGTGTCACAACCATTAACTCGCAGTGACTAATGGCTTTATAATTCCTGCTCTCCTAAAAGTAGCATCTAGAAGGGCAGTGAAGGAAGCCCGGACTAGGATTAGTCTAGAGCAGCTCTCTTCTACTAAAGCCAGCAATGAAACTTGGGGAGCAGAGAACCCCTCAAAGTAGGGTGAGCGACAGAGCCTGTCTACAAAGAGAGGTGACCATTCCATATGGATAGGGAATTAATGTGCTTGGCTCTCTTTCCTTTCCTTTCCTTTCCTTTCCTTTCCTTTCCTTTCCTTTCCTTTCCTTTCCTTTCCTTTCCTTTCCTGCAACAGGGTGACCCAGTCTGAGGATCCTGAAGTTGGTTGTGCATCAGTCAAAGAAAGTCAGAACCTTTTTTATGTATGCTACAACAGCAGCAAGAATATTCATCTCAAAGTATTGGAAGACACAAGACTTACCCACTCTGGAAGAATGGCAGATGAAGGTGATAGACTACATGGGACTGGCTGAAATGACTGGCAGAATCCAAGACCAGGGGAAAGAGACGGTGGAAGAAGATTGGAAGAAATTTAAAATTTATCTTAAGAAATATTGTAAAATTAATGAGTGCTAAAATGTCGCGGTTATAGAAAGTAGGGGATTACAGCTGTAAAAGATTAAGTAAAAGAAAAGGAAAGGAAAAATAAGGCAAAATTAAGGGGGAGGGTTTGCTGAAATAAATTTGGGAATTGGGATGCAGAAAGGGGAAGTCGGTGAAGTAAGTTTTAAGAAAAAAAGGACTCGGAATTATACAGGTTTGTTTTTGTGTGTGTATGTTTGTATTGTGTATTGTGTGTGTTTTTATAATTTGTGAAAATCCAATAAATATTTATTTTTAAAAAATGAAGTTGGTTGTGCATCAGAATACGACTCCCAGTCAGATGATGATGATGATGATTAAATTTGTATCCTGTTCTTCCTTCCAAAGGATGCCAGGGCAGCAAACATCATCATTAGCCTGCCCGTAAAGTCCCAGGGCAGGTTAAAACATTAAAAAGGCAAAATTAAAGGAGCTTTAACAAACTCGCAATCATAACAAAATAATCTAGCATCAAAATGCTAAATTCAGAATATATTGTTGTTGTTTAGTTGTTTGGTCATGACTGACTCTTCATGACCCCATGGACCAGAGCACGCCAGACACTCCTGTCTTCCACTGCCTCCCGCAGTTTAGTCAAACTCATGCTGGTAGCTTCGAGAACACTGTCCAACCATCTCATCCTCTGTGGTCCCCTTCTCCTTGTGCCCTCAATCTTTCCCAACATCAGGGTCTTTTCCAGGGAGTCTTCTCTTCTCATGAGGTGGCCAAAGTATTGGAGTCTGCTTCAGGATCTGTCCTTCCAGTGAGCGCTCAGGGCTGATATCCTTAAGAATGGATAGGTTTGATCTTCTTGCAGTCCATGGGACTCTCAAGAGTCTCCTCCAGCACCATAATTCAAAAGCACCATAATTCAAAACATTATTCAAAATTCAGAATATAGCATAAAGCATATTTAAAATATTTTAAACCCATCTAAAACATTTAAAAACATCTGAAATGGTTCAAACCAATAACATGCCCGTACAATTGTTAATTTAACCATTGCCAAGGCTGGCATCGATCAGCCATCAAATGCCTAAGTAAATAAGAATGTTTTAAATTTTCTCCTGAAATTAGGGAGACTGACACACCACAACAAGAAGGGCATTCCACAAATGGGCAGCCACCATTGAGAAAATCCTGCCGTGAGTCAACAACAGGGGCCAGCAAACTTTTTCAGCAGGGGGCCGGTCCACTGTCCCTCAGACCTTGTGGAGGGCCGGACTATATTTTGAAAATAAAAATAAAAATGAAGGAATTCCTATGCCCCACAAATAACCCAGAGATGCATTTTAAACAAAAGCACACATTCTACTCATGTAGAAACACACTGATTTGCAGACCATCTGCGGGCTGGATTTAGAAGGCGATTGGGCCGGCCCTGGTCCCCAGGCTTTAGTTTGCCTACCGATGTTCAACAACAACCAGGCATCAGCCAGAGGCAGCATCACCGTCAGGGCTTCCCCTGGCAATTGAAGGCCCCAAGGAGGTTGCTACTGGTGGTGGTGTGAGTTCCTTTAGAGAGTTTTAACTATCAAGCCCTTTTCCCAGGGAACTCTGTTTATGATGGTTTAACATGGCATGATACTGCTTTCATTGCATAGTTCAATTCAGCCCTAGTCCCATCCAGGTAAGATGGTGCAACACTAGTGTCAGAAGGAAGGCACCAGTGTAAGGAGGGGATTCGGGTGGCGCTGTGGTCTAAACCACTGAGCCTCTTGGACTTGCTGATCAGAAGGTCGGTGGTTTGAATCCCCGTGACAGGGTGAGCTCCCATTGCTCTGTCCCAGCTCCTGCCAACCTAGCAGTTTGAAAGCATGCCAGTGCAAGTAGATAAATAGGTATCACTGTGGCGAGAAGGTAAATGGAGTTTCCATGCACTCTGGTTTCCATCACGGTGTTCCGTTGCGCCGGAAGCGGTTTAGTCATGCTGGCCACATGACCTGGAAAGCTGTCTGTGGACAAATGCCGGCTCCCTCTGCCTGAAAGTGAGATGAGCGCCTCAACCCCATAGTCCCCTTTGACTGGACTTAACCGTCCAGGGGTCCTTTACCTTTTACCCTTTGCCATGATACTGCCTTCCTTTACATGCCAGTTTGGACACCTAGCCATTATGAGTTGAGCTAAGCCCAAGCCCTAAGTCCACCTTGGCTTGGAAGGATCAGAACCAGCCACTGGGGATAAGTCCCACGATTGGAATGTAATAATGGGGGGATACGATCTATTTCAGAGAAACAGACCAGACAAGAAAGGAGGAGGAGTGGCGTTATATGTCAGGGATGTGTATACCTGTGAAGAGATCCAAGATTTAGATCCTCAAAGCCAAAGTGAGAGCATTTGGGTCAAAATTAAGGGAGAGAAGAATAACAGAGACCTCATTGTGGGAGTTTACTATAGATCCCCAAGCCAAACGGAGGACATAGATGATGCCTTCCTGGAACAGATGGCCAAGCATGCAAAAGGAAGGGAGATAGTAGTAATGGGGGACTTCAATTACCCGGATATTTGTTGGACGTCAAACTCAGCCAAGAGCATAAGGTCAAACAGATTCCTCACTGGCCTTGCAGACAACTTCATTGTCCAGAAAGTGGGAGAAGCAACAAGAGGAACAGCCATTTTAGATCTGGTCCTAACCAATGTTGATGACCTGGTTAGTGGGGTAGAAGTGGAAGGATCATTAGGCGCGAGTGATCATGCTCTTCTGAAGTTTACTATACAGCGGAAAGGAGCAGCCAAGCATACTAGGACTCAATTTCTTGACTTTAAGAAAGCCGACTTCATAAAACTTAGGGAAGTGCTGGGTGAGATCCCATGGACAACAATACTAAAAGGAAAGGGAGTTCATGATGGCTGGGAGTTTGTTAAGAGGGAGATACTAAAAGCACAACGTCAGGCAATACCAATGAGACGGAAACATGGAAGGTGCCTAAAGAAGCCAGGGTGGCTATCTAAAGAACTTTTAACTGAATTAAGATTAAAAAAGGATGTGTACAAAAAATGGAAAAGGGGGGAAACCACCAAAGAGGAATTCAAACAAATAGCCAGCATGTGTAGACACAAAGTCAGAAAAGCTAAAGCACAGAATGAACTCAGGCTTGCTAGAGAGGTTAAAAGCAACAAAAAAGGCTTTTATGGGTATGTTCGTAGCAAAAGGAAGAACAAAGAAACAGTGGGGTCACTCAGAGGAGAAGATGGTGAAATGCAAACAGGGGACACAGAAAGGGCTGAACTCCTCAATGCCTTCTTTGCCTCAGTCTTCTCCGATAAAGAAAACAATGCCCGACCTGAAGAATTTGGAGCAAATGATTCAGCAAAGGAAACACAGCCCAGAATAACTAAGGAGATAGTACAAGAATACTTGGCTAGTTTAGATGTATTCAAGTCTCCAGGGCTAGATGAACTGCATCCAAGAGTATTAAAAGAACTGGCAGATGTGATCTCAGAACCACTGGCAGTCATCTTTGAGAATTCCTGGAGAACAGGCGAAGTCCCGGCAGACTGGAGGAGGGCAAATGTTGTCCCTATTTTCAAAAAGGGGAAAAGAGAGGACCCAAATAATTACCGCCCAGTCAGTCTGACATCAATAGCAGGGAAGATTCTGGAGCAGATCATTAAGCAAACAGTCTGTGAGCACCTAGAAAGGAATGCTGTGATCACCAATAGTCAGCATGGATTTCTGAAAAATAAGTCATGTCAGACTAACCTGATCTCGTTTTTTGACAGAATTACAAGCCTGGTAGATGAAGGGAACGCAGTGGATGTAGCCTACCTTGATTTCAGCAAGGCATTTGACAAGGTGCCCCATGATATTCTTGTAAAGAAGCTGGTAAAATGCGGTCTTGACTATGCTACCACTCAGTGGATTTGTAACTGGCTGACTGACCGAACCCAAAGGGTGCTCATCAATGGTTCCTCTTCATCCTGGAGAAGAGTGACTAGTGGGGTGCCACAGGGTTCTGTCTTGGGCCCGGTCTTATTCAACATCTTTATCAACGACTTGGATGATGGACTCAAGGGCATCCTGATCAAATTTGCAGATGACACCAAACTGGGAGGGGTGGCTAACACCCCAGAGGACAGGATCACACTTCAAAACGACCTTGACAGATTAGAGAACTGGGCAAAAATAAACAAGATGAATTTTAACAGGGAGAAATGTAAAGTATTGCACTTGGGCAAAAAAAATGAGAGGCACAAATACAAGATGGGTGACACCTGGCTTGAGAGCAGTACATGTGAAAAGGATCTAGGAGTCTTGGTTGACCACAAACTTGACATGAGCCAACAGTGTGACGCGGCAGCTAAAAAAGCCAATGCAATTCTGGGCTGCATCAATAGGAGTATAGCATCTAGATCAAGGGAAGTAATAGTGCCACTGTATTCTGCTCTGGTCAGACCACACCTGGAGTACTGTGTCCAGTTCTGGGCACCACAGTTCAAGAAGGACACTGACAAACTGGAACGTGTCCAGAGGAGGGCAACCAAAATGGTCAAAGGCCTGGAAACGATGCCTTATGAGGAACGGCTAAGGGAGCTGGGCATGTTTAGCCTGGAGAAGAGGAGGTTAAGGGGTGATATGATAGCCATGTTCAAATATATAAAAGGATGTCACATAGAGGAGGGAGAAAGGTTGTTTTCTGCTGCTCCGGAGAAGCGGACATGGAGCAATGGATCCAAACTACAAGAAAGAAGATTCCACCTAAACATTAGGAAGAACTTCCTGACAGTAAGAGCTGTTCGACAGTGGAATTTGCTGCCAAGGAGTGTGGTGGAGTCTCCTACTTTGGAGGTCTTTAAGCAGAGGCTTGACAACCATATGTCAGGAGTGCTCTGATGGTGTTTCCTGCTTGGCAGGGGGTTGGACTCGATGGCCCTTGTGGTCTCTTCCAACTCTATGATTCTATGATTCTATGATTCTATGATTCTATGATTCACTCAGCTGCAAAGGTGGGGAGGGGTATTACTCAGAAGGGTGGTGGGAATGAGAGATTGGCAGATAGCTGAGATGAGCTTGTTGACGACTCTTAACGACTGTAATAGGTCTTACAGGAAAAAGCAAGGGGTGAGAAGGTGAGAAATGGCTTGGTCATGTATAATGAGATAAGAATCCAATGTCTTTGTTCAGACCAGGTCTCTCCATGGTTTTAAGTTTGGTAATGCTGAATTGCAACTCATTACCACCTTCTCACTATATAGAAGGATCTGGCAACTTCTGTTTCAGTGTATCTGAAGAAGTGTGCATGCACACGAAAGCTCATACCAAGAACTAACTTAGTTGGTCTTTAAGGTGCTACTGGAAGGATTTTTTTTTATTTTGACTATGGTAGACCAACACGGCTACCTATCTGTAACTGGAACCTATTTCACAAGGATGTTAAGAACATAAAAACCAGGAGAGGGAGAATCATGTATGCCCCTCTGAGCTCCAGGGAGGAAAGATGTAGTGACAGATGCAAAATAAATAAGGATCAAGTGGCTCTTTTTCCTGCCTCTCTTCATTTTTTTGAAAAATAGTAATTGGTCTCTGCTTTCTTGTGTGGTGAATTCTCATATTTAAAAGGGAACAATTGTCGCTTGTATGCAGGGTTGTCTTAGGGGGCGAGTGCAGAAATTGGGACCGCTGGTCCAGCAAGGCTTTCCACTTGTGAGCCTGGATAGCTCAGTTGGTTGGAGCATGGTGCTGATGACGCCAAGGTTGCAAGTTCGATCCCCGTACAGGACAGCTGCAAATTCCTGCATTGGAGGGAGTTGGACTAGATGTTCCTCAGGGTCCCTTCCAACTCTACAATTCTGTGATTCTATGAAGTATACCTGAAGGAGCGTCTCCACCCCCATCGTTCAGCCCGGACACTGAGGTCCAGCGCCAAGGGCCTTCTGGCGGTTCCCTCATTGCGAGAAGCCAAGTTACAGGGAACCAGGCAGAGGGCCTTCTTGGTAGTGACACCCACCCTGTGGAACGCCCTTCCATCAGATGTCAAAGCGATAAACAACTACGTGATATTTAGAAGACATCTGAAGGCAGCCCTGTTCAGGGAAGTTTTTAATATGTCACATCTTAGTGTATTTTTGGTCTTTGTTGGAAGCCGCCCAGAGTGGCTGGGGAAACCCAGCCAGATGGGCGGGGTACAAATAATAAATTATTATTATTATTATTATTATTATTATTATTATTATTCGCACAGGAGAATGGGAAGCTGCATTATCCTAAGTCAGACTGTTGCTTTATCTAACTCAACATTGTCCATGCTGAATGGTGGTGGCTCTCCAGGGTTTCAGACAGGGGATGTTCCCAGTCTTACATGGAGAGACCAAGGATCGAAATTTGGACCTTCTGCGTGCAAAGCATCCAGTATTGCTGAAGCCCATCTCCTCCCAAAGGCTGCCAGGATCTGAGTGGCAGTGGAAGCTGAGGGTTATGCCAAGCAAGGTCAGCCTGGCATGTGGTCCCTGGCACCGTGTCATGAGCTTGATGCCCATCGCTCTTTTCAGTCTAATAATAATAATAATAATAATGTATTTATTATTTATACCCCACCCATCTGGCTGGGTTTCCCCAGCCACTCTGGGTGGCTTCCAACAGAGCACTAAAATACAATAACCTATTAAACATTAAAAGCTTCCCTAAACAGGGCTGCCTTCAGATGTCTTCTAAAAGTCTGGTAGTTGTTTTTCTCTTTGACATCTGATGGGAGGGCGTTCTACAGGGCGGGTGCCACTACCAAGAAGGCCCTCTGCCTGGTTCCCTGTAACTTGGCTTCTCGCAGCGAGGGAACCACCAGAAGGCCCTCAGCAATGGACCTCAGTGTCCGGGCAGAACAATGGGGGTGGAGATGCTCCTTCAGGTATCCTTCAGTCTGGGCCTTTTCTTCAAGTAGCACAAGACTGTGTCCCTGTGTTCATGCCTAGCCTCTGCCAAGACACAAACCCCAGTTCACCATGGAATGAGAGTAACTGTCAGGCTGGAGCCAGCAAGCGAACAGCAGCAGCTGCCAGACTTGGACGACAGCTCAGGGGACGAAGGGAGGTTTGCCATGGGAAGATCAGAGGAAAGGACAGGGGGGAGTTCACAGACCAGAGAAACACGGGTCTTAGCAGATGATAGCTTGTCTGAACCAGTTTGCAAACTTCGCAGCATGCAAGAACGCAGAAGAGGAGGGGGGTACAAGAAAAGGGGAAATTGTCATCACAGAAACAACGGAAGAGATTCGTTTTCATGCGTTGTTTCCGGAAGAAGTGGAACAACGCTGAGGATTTAGTTGAATCACCATCAGGGTAGCCATAAGTCACGGGGGCAGAGAGCTCCGGACAAGTGGCATTTTTTTTTCTGGAATAAAACCAACTTTTAATTGACTGTACATGTACGCGTCTTGCTGCCACTACAGTAACGATAACTTACTTTTGTGTGTTGCCATGAGGGCAGGTGCAAAAAGCTTGCTGAGTGCAATGTAAATTAAAATTGCTGCATCAGTATAGATCTAGGGCTATCTGCTGTTGCAAACTGCCGTCTGTGGTACTGTCCAAGTGCATCACCAAAGCAAACCCTGAAAACGTTGCTTTTACCCTGAAATTGTAAAAGAAATATATGCTGCTTCACTATGAAAAAATAATGAGAAAGACTAGAGCGTGAAAGGGAACAGAGGAAGACCAAGCTCACTTCCGCGCATCTGTTAATGAAATGCTCATATTCAAAATGACTAAATATAAACCCATTATGCAAAGCCTGTTTTCATTAAAATAATTACAATGGTGCCAGATGTTATGACAAGGAAGGTCTGTAGGCCACATTTGCTTAGTTGCATGAATGCAAATCCAGACCATCTTTGCTGCAGCAGAATCATTTTGAGAGGGTTTTTTTAAAAATGTACCCTCTATAAAACAAAGAGGAGGAGAGGGTCGAATCAGGAAAGTGATATAACACAGGACTTACACTGAGTCAAGCCATTGGTCCATCTTGCTCAGTATTGTCTACACCGATTGGCAGCTGGTCTCCTAGGATTCCGATTTGGGGTATTTCCCAATCCTACCTGTTGATGCCAGAGAACTTGAGATCTTCTTCATGCAAAGCAGACACTCTGTCCAATCCTATGCCTCCTTACTAAGAATAAAGATCCAAGTGGCTTAGTGGGACTTGTCGTCAAGAATGGGCCAAACTAGACACGCACTCAAATGCAACACAGGCAGCTATGCTCCTTATTTTTCCTCCGCTAATTACAGGGGGAGCCCAGTTCTCACTGTGGAGCAGACACGCTTATTCTAGGGTCTGGAGGTGTCGTCACCTCCCTCAATAATCTTTATCAGGGGGCTTAGCCCCCACCCCAGTGGTGGAGCTTCATGTTCCAGCACTGGGGGCAGAGAGCAGGAGGGGGCACATCCTAGGGGCATGGTGCGCCATCCTCAGGGGCGTGGCACACATCCTAGGGGCATGGCGCGCCACCTGCAGGGGTGGGTTGCGCATTCTGGGGATGGGGTGCACCGCCTGCGGGGACGGGGCACCCAGCGTGGGCAGGGGGGCAGCCGTGATGGAACCCCACTGGGATCGCGCTGCCGGGGCGGTGTGCTGCCCCCACCGCCCTCTTCCTCCGCCAGTGCCCCCACTCCAGTACTGAAGGTTTGGAGGAGGCTGAACTGCCAAGCCAAGAATGACACAGCATCTGAGTGCAAGAGAGGAGAAGCCACGGCCATTGAAGCTGCATGGTGCTAGAGAAGGATTCCTCCCGATAGCACACCTCCTCCCAGCAGTGCGGTGCAGTGTGACATCACAGGCACATGACATTGTCGCTACCGCCCCCCAATCTTCAGCCAAAGGTGGCACCTCTTCTGTGAAGGCAGCACGTGGGAAAAACAGCCCATCTCTTCGTTGCCTCATCATGACTGGAATGGAGAGTTTCGATCCTCTCTTCCACCCCACCAAGTTCATGCCTAGGAGCCTTACAAAAAAAGACCTCACCCACTTCTCTCTCTTCTCTTCTCTCTCTCTCTCTGCCTAGTTGTAGCAAAGGGTAGGCCTAATCAGAGAGACCGCAGGGTGAGTGAGGAGTCTCCCATAGGCCACGTCTAGCCTTCAAGCCAGATGTTTCTCAATCATGGTATAGACAAAATGTGAAGTAGGAGAAAACTGTAGTTTGGCCCAGTATAAACAGTGGCTTCCTATGTTGCTAAGAACTGTGGAGCAGGCATTAGAGGCCGAGGTGAGAGTTACAGGAATGTATACATTACCTAGCTACCATTCAGGTATGAGAATGCCTGCTTTAAACCCTCAAGGTTCCTTGCGTCTGTTTCAACAAATGACTTCTTGTATCCTCTTATATTCTGTAGCACCTACCTATTGTGCTCCTTCACGAAGAAGTATTATCTGTTCGCCAAGGAACTGTGTGACAAAACTGATGATGGGGTCGTGGGATCCCTCCGTTTTGTCTATTTGCATTCTTAGTGGGAAATAAAGGAAGGCTGCAGAGACAAAGCTCCCATTCAGAGCTGTCTGCCGAGAGCACTGTGCATTATACATGTTGCAAAAATAGGATTTAGTGATGTTCATAAAACTCCTCTGCGGAATAAAAACTAAGTATAGAACCCTCTGGAATTATAAATGGAACAAATCAGGGCTATAAATGATAAACCTCTTAGCAGAATCTGAAGCATTATTCAGAGACATCTCAACCAATTTAAAAATTTAGCACCATTCACAGTACAGGAGCGTTTGTTCTTTTCTTTTCCTCCTCCCCCTTAAGGAATCTACAAAGAAATCTGATCATGAAACAGTCAGGAGCCCTCTTTAGGAACGAATGGATTGGCACCACACAATTTGCAATAAAGGCCAACAGGAATAATCAAAGACGGGCACATCAAGAAGCTGTTGCAAGAGGCCATGCTAAGGCAGCAGATATTTGGGGAGATCTCTAGCCCTTTAGAATCATCAGGCCTTCAGAAGTTCCTTCCTCATTAATGAGACAGTGTCCACAAACCTAATGGCTACCCAGTTGTGCAAAAGTGTATAGAAATGTGAGCTAGAAATACATTAGGGCTTTAGAAGCCTAGAGTTCAAATCTCCATTCGGTAATGAAACTCATCAGGTGACCTTGAACTCATGGATCTCTAACCCCTTTCTCTTCCATCCCTGCCTAAGCTACGCTGTAGGGCTGTTGTAATGATAAAGTTAGGGGTAAACCTGCCTTGAACTCCTTGGAGGGAAGGTGGAGTATGAATGTAAAGAATAAGGAAATAGACATAATGTAAATTAAGATTGCCGGAAGAAATATCAACAACCTCAGATATGCAGATGACACAACATTGATGACAGAAAGTGAGGAGGAATGAAAGAACCTTTTAATGAAGGTGAAAGAGGAGAGCGCAAAATATGGTTTGAAGCTCAACATCAAAACAATGAAGATCATGGCCACTGGTCCCATCACCTCCTGGCAAATAGAAGGGGAAGAAATGGAAGTAGTGAGAGATTTTACTTTCTTGGGTGCCATGATCACTGCAGATGGTGAGAGCAGCCACGAAATTAAAAGACGCCTGCTTCTTGGGAGAAAAGCAATGACAAACCTAGACAGCATCTTAAAAAGCAGAGACATCACCTTGCCAACAAAGGTCTGTATAGTTAAAACTATGGTTTTCCCAGTAGTGATGTATGGAACTGAGAGCTGGACCATAAAGAAGGCTGATTGCCGAAGAATTGATGCTTTTGAATTCTGGTGCTGGAGGAGACTCTTGAGAGTCCCATGGACTGCAAGAAGATCAAACCGATCCATTCTGAAGGAAATGAGCCCTGAGTGCTCACTGGAAGGACAGATCCTGAAGCTGAGGCTCCAATACTTTGGCCACCTCATGAGAAGAGAAGACTCCCTGGAAAAGACCCTGATGTTGGGAAAGATGGAGGGCACAAGGAGAAGGGACGACAGAGGACAAGATGGTTGGATAGTGTTCTTGAAGCTACCAGCATGAGTTTGACTAAACTGCAGGAGGCAGTGGAAGACAGGAGTGCCTAGAGTGCTCTGGTCCATGGGGTCATGAAGAGTCGGACACGACTAAACAACAACAACATATAAGTGGAGGGCTATTTTATTGTTCATCAGTCTGGAGAATGCCTTGCTACAGCAGAATCTGTACTCGGTTGCAAGCCTAGACAACGGCTGTGCTGATGAGGCTATGTTTTGACATCTACAAGATGAGCAGCTTACCATGTAGAGCTTGGCATTGTCCAACATGCCATTAAAGGAGATGGCAAATAGAACTTGTTGGCACATTGGATTCTGCAGTCACAACAGCTCCTAGCAGTGCTGTTGAGAACATTCTGTTTTCCAAGAGCTACAACTCCTAAGGACCATACAATGGTGTGGAAGTTGAGAACCTTCAAGGAAGACTTAAAGACTTCTCTTCCTGGCCCTCAGAGGTGGGAGTGCACCCATTTGCCCAGTGTGGCTACAGGGCTACATGGGTTGTAAATTAAAGCTAAAATTGTGCATTGAGTGGTATCCTAGAAGGATAGAAAAATGCCAGGTTTTCCCAGCTCTGGTGCAACACTGAGTGGTATCCTAGAAGGCTAGAGAAATGCCAGGTTTTCCCAGCTCTGGTGCAACTGTTCCTCCACCCAGAGTCATCTTTCTGGTTCTGTATGTGGGGGGAAAGAGGACTTCCATCCCTCTGATTCTGTTTAGGTTTGAGTCATCTTTCCTGTACAAGCATTCTAAGCAAACACTATGTTGAGGCCCTGGTATTCCAGTTTTAAAAGGATAAGATACCAACAATGGGGGCCTTTGTCTTTCTAGTAAGACATGGTGGCCAAGGAACAGTGTTCATGATGAGGTGCTCCAAGCAGGGTTGGATGGATCAGTCTATTTGCGCTTTGGGTCAATTTCACATGTCTTCATTCATAAATCCATTACGTCCCATTTCTGCCTTGATCTGTGATTTTTTAAAATAAATAGATAAAATAAATTCATAGGAAATTTGTGTTTAAGTACACATATATTTACAAAACACATATTTAAGGTGTATTATATGTAAATACATGCATTTCTAGATGTACTTTGTCCTAGATATTGATTCCCTTTTGGTACTTTGAGAAATCTGAGAATCTTTTGCAAAATTCAGAGAAGTGCAAAATTGGATGGATAATTATGTTTTCACCTGTGGTTTGGTCCATAAAGTACAGTTTGCTTTAAAATGCAGGCTGAATTATATTTTCCTCCATTGCTAGGTCCAAGAAGCCCTGAGGTTTGAGTCCACTGGTGGATAAGGACCACAACATCGCCCACGATAGCAAGGACAGCCTTTTATTTTAGCAGGGTTCTTTTCTTCTTTATGAACCCACTTTGACCTCTGATTTGGCCCTTGAATTCACAAATAGCTCCGAGAAGAATAAATCTGAGCTAACTAGATCACACAAAGCCATGACAAACACCCATTTGTTGTGTCTCTGAATTTTGTTATATTTCCAATTCGGCATCCTTTGATAAACAGGCTTTCGTGTTCCCCAGCCCTAAACTATTTCCACTAATTAGGCTCAGTTTCAGGATGAGAAACACAAAATGTCATTTTGTTATCTTTAATTAAAAGGGGGGAAATGGAATACAACCTGACAGACTTCGGCGCTCTTATCAGTGGGAGAAAAAGTGAATCTCCATGGTGAACGAGAACCTGGCACCAGCGTTATTGATACAACGTCTAGCAGTTCCTATTCCCATATTTTATTTTCAGCACATATTTTACAGATTTCTTATTTTTGTTCAAGGAGGTGCCAGGAAAGAGTTTCCTTTAAAAGAGACAGAGAAAGGGGGAGGAGGTGAATTTTCCATTCTCCTTCATCAGTACTGTTTGGAGAGAGATGATAATGAAGTGCTTCAGTAACTTACAGGGGAGAGAGAGAGAGAGAGAGCTCAAACACACTAGGCAATTTTCCAAAATGCAAAATATTCCTATTAAACAGTGATTAGCACTAGACGAAATAAGAGGTGTTGCATCCTTAAATGCCTGTCCATACATTCAAGCAATCAATATTGCGTGCCCTTTATACATCACCTCCTTGTAAAGGAAATTGCCATTCACTGGCAAGTGTGTTCTTATTGACAGGGCTTTTCATTCGGGCTCCGTCCCCAGAACACACAGACAGAGTGTAAGCCATCATTAGAGATGCCAGTCACAGTTCCCTCTCATGGAGTAAGTACTAAGATAGAGGCCTTCAGGGCTGGTGGTCAGGAGGCAAGCAGGCAGTCAAGAGTGGGGGAAATCTGGACCAACTAAAGAATCAGGCCACAACCAGAAACTTCACCTGATCAGGTAGAGCACTATTGGCTCCTGGTGGCAACCTGATCCCTGCCCAGTTAGAACCTGTAGAGCTTTCATGGTTGGTGTAAACATGAAGCTGCATGAAATTCTGCCATCTGGTTTCTTCTCTGAGAAATCAGCTGATTCCCCCCCCCATTCTTTTCAGGTCTCTGGCTGATATTTAAACCAGTAATAACAAGCAATGGGCCCTACTAATAAGGGGGTTAAGGGCTCACTCACTCTCTTCTTGTTTTTGAAGCTGAACAAAGTATTGCTAGAACGGAGTGTTTGATGAGATTTGGTCAATGGCAAAATGCACCAATAATGACAGCAGCTAACCACATGTGTGGTTAAATTGTAGTGGATGAGGGCCTTCCTTCCTTCCTTCCTTCCTTCCTTCCTTCCTTCCTTCCTTCCTTCCTTCCTTCCTCCTTCCTTCCTTGCTTTCTCTCTCTCTCTCTCTCTCTCTCTCTCTCTCTCTCTCTCAAAAGAAGGAAATAAAATCAAAATCAAATGCCAGCCTTCCCTTCTCTGCCTCCTCACTCAACTAATGCCATGCCTAGCCCTGACTCAATACTAAACATGGGAGTTCTCAGAGGATGAACCTGATTGCCCTCAGATTGAGGACCTAGGCCACTATGCATGTTCCCCTCGAACCCTCCACAGGGAAACCCACTGAAGAACTAGATGTGTTACGAAGAAGAAGAAGAAGAAGAAGAAGAAGAAGAAGAAGAAGAAGAAGAGTAGTAGTAGTAGTAGTAGTAGTAGTAGTAGTTTGGATTTGATATCCTGCTTTATCACTACCCGAAGGAGTCTCAAAGCGGTTAACATTCTCCTTTCCCTTCCTCCCCCACAACAACACTCTGTGAGGTGAGTAGGGCTGAGAGACTTCAGAGAAGTGTGACTAGCCCAAGGTCACCCAGCAGCTGCATGTGGAGGAGTGGAGACGCGAACCCGGTTCCCCAGATTACGAGTCTATCGCTCTTAACCACTACACCACACTGGCACCTTTTACCATCCTGCCCTTTATTTGTCACATGCAACACTATCTTGTTCTGTGGCAGTGAAAGTGAAGCGGTGTGTGTGGAACATAATTATGTCTGTGGGCTGAAAGCAACAACAGAAAGGAGTTTCTGACTAAACATCAGGAAGAACTTTCTGGCAGTAAGAGCCGTTCAACAGTGGAACGGTCTCCCTCGGGAGGTTGTGGACTCTCCTCCCTAGGAGGTTTTCAAGCAGAGGTTGGATGGCCATCTCTCATGGATGCTTTAGCTGAGATTCTTGGCATTGCAGGGGGTTGGACTAGATGACCCCTGGTGTCCCTTCCAACTCTACAATTCCATGATTCTATGATCAGGAAAGCCAAAGTAGATAAAGTCTCCTTTTTTTGGAAACAGCAAAATTTAAAGGTGTAAAGGTGGCTAGCATGAAATTTGTATATTGTTTCATAAATAATAATAATAATTTATTTATACCCCGCCCATCTGGCTGGGTTTCCCCAGCCACTCTGGGTAGCTTCCAAACAGAATATTAAAATACAATAGCCTATTAAACATTAAAAGCTTCCCTAAACAGGGCTGCCTTCAGATGTCTTCTAAAAGTCTGGTAGTTGTTGTTCTCTTCGGCATCTGGTGGGAGGGCGTTCCACAGGGCAAGTGCCACTACCGAGAAGACCCTCTGCCTGGTTCCCTGTAACTTGGCTTCTCACAGGGAGGGAACCGCCAGAAGGCCCTCAGCGCTGGACCTCAGTGTCTGGGCTGAACGATGGGGGTGGAGATGCTTCTTCAGGTATAAAGTGAGGATTTGGGGAGTTAACCTTTAAATGTAAACTAAACATGCTTTCCTGATGGTTTTCTACTTCAAATCCCATCAAAGCATGGCCAGTAGTCAGGGACAAAGTGGGGCCAACAGCATCTGAAGTACCACAAATTCCTGATTACCAATTTTCTGCCTTTTTCTTTCCCATGTTTCCCATGAATTAAGATTTCAACTCTTGCCTCCGGCTGTGGCAGGCTCAATGCTCTGCACAACCACCCAACAGGAGGAAACCCCCAGAACTTCACGGGCGAAAGAAAAGGGGAGAAAATGCCTGTTTCTCATAGGTAACAACTGAGGGAATGCTTTTTCAAAAAGTATAGCCTTTCATTATCTATTCAACTCTGTTTTGAAACCAGAGTCGTTCTTTGCTCCCATGCCTGTCCTAGGCGTGAAATTTCCATTTTAGTGTTTAAAGAAAACAAGAAGCTCCATGAAATTCTGCCATCTAGTTATCTTTTCAAGAAATCAGTTGATCTCTCCCCCCCTTTTTTTAGGGCTTTGGCTGATATTTAAACCTGTAATTACAAACAATGGGCTCTGCTAATAAGGAGTAAATCGCTCCCTTTGTTTCTTTGCAGTTGAGCTAAGCACTGCTGGGATATTGTGCTAGATTAGCTTTGGTCCAAAGCAAGAAATATCAGCCCCTTCATGGATCACTGCCTTGCCGTGGCGAAGGGGCTTGAAGAACTCAGAGAAGCTATGAACTACGCCGAGCAGGGCACCCAAGATGAACAGGTCATAGTGGAGAGTTTTGACCAAACGTGATCCACCTGGAGTAGGAATCGGCAAGCCACTCCAGTATCCCTGCCAAGAAAACTCCATGGACAAAGACAACAGGCATATAAAAGTTATGACACTGGAAGATGAGCCCCTCAGGTCGGAAGGTGTCCAACATGCTACTGGGGAAGAGCGGAGGACAAGTACAAGTAGATCCAGAGCTGATGAAGCGGCTGGGCCAAAGCCGAAAGGACGCTCAGTTGTGGATATGCATGGAAGCGAAAGGAAAGTCCAATGCTGTAAAGAAAAATATTGCATAGGAACCTGGAATGTAAGAACCATGAACCTGGGTAAGTTGGATGTGGTCAAAAATGAGATGGCAAGAATAAATATTGACATCCTGGGCATCAGTGAGCTAAAATGGACGGGAATGGGCGAATTCAGTTCGGATGACTACCATATCTACTACTGTGGGCAAGAAACCCGTAAGAGAAATGGAGTGGCCCTCATAGTCAACAAAAGAGTGGCGAAAGCTGTACTGGGATGCAGTCTCAAAAATGATAGAATGATCTCGATACGAATCCAAGGCAGACCTTTTAACATCACAGTAATCCAAGTTTATGCACCAACTACTGGTGCTGAAGAAACTGAAATTGACCAGTTCTATGAAGACTTACAAAACCTTATCGAAGTGACACCAAAGAAGGATGTTCTGCTCATTATAGGGGATTGGAATGCTAAAGTAGGGAATCAAGAGATAAAAGGAACAACTGGCAAGTTTGGCCTTGGAGATCAAAACGAAGCAGGGCAAAGGCTAATAGAGTTCTGTCAAGAGAACAAGCTGGTCATCACAAACACGCTTTTCCAACAACACAAGAGACGACTCTACACATGGACATCCCCAGATGGGCAACATCGAAATCAGATTGATTATATTCTCTGCAGCCAAAGATGGAGAAGCTCTATACAGTCAGCAAAAACAAGACCTGGAGCTGACTGTGGCTCAGATCATCAGCTCCTTATAGCAAAATTCAAGCTTAAACTGAAGAAAGTAGGAAAAACCACTGGACAGGTAAGATACAATCTAAACCAAATCCCTTATGAATACACAGTGGAAGTGAGGAACAGGTTTAAGGATTTAGATTTGCTGGACAGAGTGCCTGAAGAACTATGGATGGAGGCTCGCAACATTATACAGGAGGCAGCAACTAAAACCATCCCAATGAAAAAGAAATGCAAGAAAGCAAAGTGGCTGTCCAACGAGGCCTTACAAATAGCGGAGGAGAGAAGGCAAGCAAAATGCGAGGGAGATAGTGAAAGATACAGGAAATTGAATGCAGATTTCCAAAGAACAGCAAGGAGAGACAAGAAGGCCTTCTTAAACGAGCAATGCAAAGAAATAGAGGAAAGCAACAGAATGGGAAGAACCAGAGATCTGTTCAAGAAAATCGGAAATATGAAAGGAACATTTCGTACAAAGATTACCATAATAAAGGACAAAAGTGGTAAAGATCTAACTGAAGCAGAAGACATCAAGAAGAGGTGGCAAGAATACACAGAGGAATTATACCAGAAAGATATGGATGTCTCGTACACCCCAGGTAGTGTGGTTGCTGACCTTGAGCCAGACATCCTGGAGAGTGAAGTCAAATGGGCCTTAGAAAGCACTGCAAATAACAAGGCCAGTGGAAGTGATGGTATTCCAGCTGAACTGTTTAAAATTTTAAAAGATGATTCTGTTAAGGTGCTACACTCAATATGCCAGCAAGTTTGGAAAACTCAGCAGTGGCCAGAGGATTGGAGAAGATCAGTCTACATCCCAATCCCAAAGAAAGGCAGTGCCAAAGAATGCTCCAACTACCGCACAATTTCACTCATTTCACATGCTAGCAAGGTTATGCTTAAAATTCTACAAGGAAGGCTCAAGCAGTATGTGGACCGAGAACTCCCAGAAGTGCAAGCTGGATTTAGAAGAGGCAGAGGAACCAGAGACCAAATTGCAAACATGCGCTGGATTATGGAGAAAGCTAGAGAGTTCCAGAAAGACATCTACTTCTGCTTCATTGACTATGCAAAAGCCTTTGACTGTGTTGACCACAGCAAACTATGGCAAGTTCTTAAAGAAATGGGAGTGCCTGATCACCTCATCTGTCTCCTGCGAAATCTCTATGTGGGACAAGAAGCTACAGTTAGAACTGGATATGGAACAACTGATTGGTTCCAAATTGGGAAAGGAGTACGGCAAGGCTGTATATTGTCTCCCTGCTTATTTAACTTATATGCGGAATTCATCATGCGAAAGGCTGGGCTGGATGAATCCCAAGCCGGAATTAAGATTGCCGGAAGAAATATCAACAACCTCAGATATGCAGATGACACAACCTTGATGGCAGAAAGTGAAGAGGAATTAAAGAACCTTTTAATGAGGGTGAAAGAGGAGAGCGCAAAATATGGTCTGAAGCTCAACATCAAAAAAACGAAGATCATGGCCACTGGGCCCATCACCTCCTGGCAAATAGATGGGGAAGAAATGGAGGCAGTGAGAGATTTTACTTTCTTGGGCTCCATGATCAGTGCAGATGGTGACAGCAGTCACGAAATTAAAAGATGCCTGCTCCTTGGGAGAAAGGCGATGGCAAGCCTAGACAACATCTTAAAAAGCAGAGACATCACCTTGCCAACAAAGGTCCGTATAGTAAAAGCCATGGTTTTCCCAGTAGTGATGTATGGAAGTGAGAGCTGGACCATAAAGAAGGCTGATCGCCGAAGAATTGATGCTTTTGAATTATGGTGCTGGAGGAGACTCTTGAGAGTCCCATGGACTGCAAGAAGATCAAACCTCTCCATTCTGAAGGAAATCAGCCCTGAGTGCTCACTGGAAGGACAGATCGTGAAGCTGAGGCTCCAATACTTTGGCCACCTCATGAGAAGAGAGGACTCCCTGGAAAAGACCCTGATGTTGGGAAAGATGGAGGGCACAAGGAGAAGGGGACGACAGAGAATGAGATGGTTGGATGGTGTTCTTGAAGCTACTAGCATGAGTTTGATCAAACTGCGGGAGGCAGTGGAGGACAGAAGTGCCTGGCGTGCTCTGGTCCATGGGGTCACGAAGAGTCGGACACGACTAAACGACTAAACAACAACAACAACAAGAAATATCAGGTGGGTGGGTGGGTGTCAGTGACCTTACTCAGGTGTAGGTAAAACAAAACCAATTAACATCCAATGGGTTGTGTGAACAATGGGGCATTCCTTAATAAAGGGGAAAGGTGATGGAGGCATTAACCTACCACAATCAAAACACTAAGGATTATTTTTGTTAAGACAAAATCCAGAACACCTGGGTAGGAATCCCTCTTTTGTTTTCCTCTTGTATTCATGGCACTGGATGCAAAAGGAACACAGCTTTCCAGGCAACGGCCTTCATGGTAGAAACCCCTGGGAGCCAGGGTGTGAACTGATCTCACAGTATATTCAGCACTCAGTGACACCCCTCCACAACATCAGGAGAGGATTGTGCATGAGTGTGTGTTATACACACACAGTCTCCTTCCACAGAAGCAGCTCTCATGTTTAGCTGCGAGTCAAGCTTCAGGCGAAACCCATGCTTCATTGAGTCATTCTTCATGTGTGTCTGGATATTAGTTTCTGAGTTTTACTTTGGCTGCTTCCAAACTCAAGCAACAGAGTGTGAGGAGCTGAGTCCTCAGCAGGCCATGAACTCGGGCAAAGTTTTAACCTGTTCTGCATCCTGCTGTGGAACTCTGAACAAAGGGAAGAACTCTAGTAACGCTGTCCATCCCAGCCAAGGGACCTTCTTTGTATGACAAGTGTTGAACTAGGCAGCTGATAAACCTCTCAAATCTAAACAATGAAGAAGTCGACTCTTGCTGTCTTCAGATTTGTGCCCCTTCCCTTTAAGGAGTCTGATCTTTACTAATATCTTCACTGACTCCCTGTTCTTCCCTGAACTTGAGAGCCTCACAGCATAGTGGTTACAGTGTAGGACCAAGGATGGAGAGATCTTTGTTCAAATCCCCCCTCTGCCATGAAGCTCACTGGTAGCTTCAGCCAGTCATCGTTTCTCAATCTAAACCTACCTCACAGGGCTGCTGTAAAGATAGATGATGGTCACATGTATCATCCTGAACATATTGGAGGTAAGGTGCTAGCTATCTATTTGTTTGTTTGCTTGTTTGCTTGCCAGATGGGGCACAGATAATCCATAGGAAATCTTTAGTCAATTGGATGAAATGTTATTCTCCTCCATGCTTTGTTTACTCTACCCTAAGGCTTACCACAGAGCCTAGGACTTGTCGATCAGAAGGTCGGCGGTTCAAATCCCCGCGACAGGGTGAGCTCCTGTTACTCGGTCCCAGCTCCTGCCAACCAGCAGTTCGAAAGCACGTCAAAGTCCAAGTAGATAAATAGGTACCGCTTTCCGTGTGCTGCTTGGTTCACCAGAAGCGGCTTAGTCATGCTGGCCACATGACCCAGAAGCTGTATGCCAGCTCCCTTGGCCAATAAAATGAGATGAGCGCCGCAACCCAAGTCGGCCACAACTGGACCTAATGGTCAGGGGTCCCTTTACCTTTACCTTTACCTTTTAAGGCTGTAGTATGAAATACTATATATACTGATCACCTGAAGGGACCTGTGTGTCATTCTAATTTTTAGCAGTTCTTAGGAAGAACTTTCTGATGATAAGAGCCGTTCGACAGTGGAACAGTCTCCCTAGGGAGGTTGTGGACTCTCCTTCCTTGGAGGTTTTTAAGCAGAGGTTGGATGGCCATCTGTCATGGATACTTTAGCCGAGATTCCTGCATTGAAGGGGGTTGGAATAGATGACTCTTGGGGTCCTTACCAACTCTACAATTCTATGATTCTAAGAGCATGTCTATATGGCAGGGCTGGAGATCCTAGGGCTCTCCAGAGGTTGAGCTTCAACTCCCATCAACCCCAGCTAACATTGCCAACAGCCAGAGATGATGGGAATTGTCATTCAACATCTGAAGGACACAGGTTCCCCATCCCTACTCTTATTTTGTCATTGAGAAAGGCAGAGCTTTTGGAGTCACAGCAAACTGCTTCACATTGAGTTGGTACATGGAATCATAGATTCACAGAATTGCAGAGTTGGAAGGGACTCCAAGAATCATCAAGTCCAACCAGTTCCTTGGGTTTTCAAACACTGGTCTCTCTTAGTCCTGCCTGGTGGGATGCTGGAGATTGAACCTAGGCCCTTCTGCATGCAAAATAAGTGTTCTACCACTTAGGAAGAGGCTGTCTATCAGATGGCAGAAAGGGGTAATCATGGGTAGGGATGGAAGGAGCTGTCATTTTCCATTTCTCATTTCTCCACTGTTTGGTTCTCCACATCAGTTTGTGATTTTTATTTTATTTTTAAGGTTATCATGAAAATTCATCAGCATTTCCCTGCAAATTTCTTCCAATATACACTTTCAAAATGCAATCATCCCCAATGGATGCATTTTGGTACGTCGTTCGCAGAAATATGTGCAACTTTAATCCACATTTTTACTCTGGTAAATGCATTCTGATACACATTACTTGACTGGAAAACTGCATGGAAGGACACCTGCATTTTTTTTTGCAAATTGTTCCAGGAAGTACAAATGAAGTAACTTTGCCTTTACATACAAACTGAACCAAATTTCATCCTCAGCCCTAATCATCGTGAGGTCAGAATAAGCCGCACCATTTGCATATCCCGCTGCATGATGGTGTGCAAAGTTCTAGAAGATTTCCTTACTTGTGTCTGTGCTGTATGGGGAGAAAGTCCTAAATGAAATGGAAAAATCTGTGCGCCTGTGTGCAAGTCTGCTTCTATAAATGAGAGTGAAGTGTCCTAGCAACAGAGGGGCGAGGAGGATAGGACTTTTCTTTTCCAGGTATGCTGGGTTTGAAAGGAAAAATGCTCACTGCTGAGTAAAAAGGACTCGGATAAATTGGAGCAGGCGAGAAGAACAAAGATGGGGAAATGAGGAGACTAAATGCTAAATTAAGGAGAGATCAAGCAACCTGCCTTCCGCCTAGCAGCAAATTGACAAAGAATTACATGGAAATTGGCAGGGGCGGGGGAAAGAGAGAAATGTAAGAACGGAACAGGGAGAGAGAAAGCAGTTAAAAACTATTTGGATCACAGGTACAGGATGTGTGCTGAGGCCTGGTCCCAGGTATACCTAAAATAAGGGAGTCACAATGGGGTGCTTCTCTGATTGGCTAGAGGATGAGTGGAGTGTTCTAAAATGGACCTAAATCCAAAAAGCTTCTACAACAAGAAGATCTGCAAACAGAAGAAAGGAATAGCTCAGTCAATAGAGTATGGGACTCTTAATCTAAGGGCTGTGGGTTCGAGCCCCATGGGCAAAAGATTCCTGCATTGCAGGGGGCTGGACAAAATGTTGGGTCAGAAGACACCAGGGAATTTTGGCAGCTTCACAGTGGTGTGGTTGAGCGGCCTGCACAAAGTGTGCATGATAAGGATGGCCTTCTATTTATAATTCGGCCTTGCCAAAAAATAAAAGGAAAAAGGACAGCAATTTGCAAGTACTCCATTGCGTGTATGGATGTACATTTGGAAAGTATTAGTATAATTCAAGTAGAGCTGCTCTATGGGGAAGGCAGTGGGTGAGGGCTCAACTTCTTGGCTCCTGTGGTCACTTTTTATAGTTCTGTATCTTTAAAGCAGACTTGGACTACATGATCCTCATATAAAGGACCATGTAAAGGATTGCCCTCTGTAAAACAGGACACATGGCTACCCTACTGATATCTGACAAAGTTCCATGTCAGGTCATCAGAGGGAACTGAGGAATTACTAGGGAGTGTACCGGGCCAAGAATGGTATGGTGGTTAGAGTGTGGAACTTTCAAATGGGGAAATTAGGTGTCAAAAGTCCTACAGCTCATTCACCCTCTCTCAGCCTAACCTAATTCATAGGGCTGTTGCAAGGATGAAGTATGGTCAAATAAATCCAATGCACCATTCTGAAGTCAATAGAAGGAAGGTGGGATGCAAATGTGAGCAGCAGGGCCATGCACCAGATTCAGCCAAAGCAAGAACTTAATGGGGCTGATTTTTTTTTTTTTGGGGGGGGGGGTCCAGGTTTCCCTGAGATGGATACAGGTCATGTTGGATTGGGCTGTCCAGGGTGAGCCAGCATTCTTAGGGAACAGGGCATTAGGTGGCGAGAAGACGAGCCAGGCAGCCCTAAAGCGTTCTCTACCCAAAAGACACTAAGGAAGGAATAACCCGGATGTAAAACAATCCTGTGCTGTGCTATTTTTCTTTCCAGTGACATCTTGAACTTCCCAATTTGGGTTGGGTGAAATGTAGGTGTCTCCTCTACCATAAAAAAGGACTTCCTGTCATTAAGGTTCTACTGTATATGCTCTTAAAGCTGATGTTCTGTCAGTGGATTTATAATCATCCAAGTATCCCAAAATTCATGTTCATAATTACAATTCCACAACTTTGTATTGTGGATAGAATGGGGGAGAGATCCAATCCACTTCATGTCTAAAGATCAACCTACTGAATTCTCACTTTCTGAAGCAATATGCAAACCAAAATCGAGCAAAATTGCATACAATCATATATATTAGGAGAAATTTACTGATGAATTTTCTTTAGGTTGTTTTTTAATTACAAACTGATGTAGATATGTAGAGAACTCAATTTAAGATAGAAAAAAATATGAGAAACTCAAATTGACAGATTTGTCCCTCTCTAATTGTGGACACTGAGAATCAAGGATATGGCCAGCTTGCCTCACCTTATCTTCCAACATTTTATAATTTTTTTATTTGCAGGCTTCACCAGGGTGACTGGCATGGAGACAGAGTGGAAACATCTTTTCATATCTTTCCCTCAGCCACCCACGGCAGGAAGATGTAGCTGTTTATTAGAAGGCTTAAATGAAGGCTAGGAGTACAGATGGAGACAAGAACAGTCAAATAATAAAAAAGAGCTTCCAAATAATACTGAGAGACTCTAGCCAAGGCTCTAGAGAGATGGAGAGCTGAGCCAGAAATAGGCCTTAAAAGGAAAGAGAGGGAATGTCTGGTAGACCTAATAAATTCACAATTCAGATCACAGTCAAGATAGCCAACTAGCTACGTTCTGTAGCCTATGTGTAGGTGTGTCAGGTTTTGAACAGGTCTTTATCTGCAGCAATTAGTGAGCAATGATATTTATCGCTCTAAGAGTGATACTCTATTTTACTGCCCCTGTAGGATGCTTGACCTTGGGGAAAACATTCTGGCAGATTGGATTTGAAAGGCAGCAAGCAGGCAGTGGCATCTACCAATGTTGTTTAGTCATTTAGTCGTGTCCGACTCTTCGTGACCCCATGGACCAGAGCACGCCAGGCACTCCTGTCTTCAACTGCCTCCTGCAGTTTAGTCAAACTCATGCTGGTAGCTTCGAAAACACTGTCCAAATATCTTGTCCTCTGTAGTCCCCTTCTCCTTGTGCCCTCCATCTTTCCCAACATCAGGGTCTTTTCCAGGGAGTCTTCTCTTCTCATGAGGTGGCCAAAGTATTGGAGTCTCAGCTTCAGGATCTGTCCTTCCAGTGAGCACCCAGGGCTGATTACTTTTGATATTGATTACCAATACTTTTTGTCTATTGCTTCACCGTTGTCAGGACCAGAATGAAAGGCAACAAACTAGTAGGTTGCAGTGCTGAAAGAGGAATAGCTGGTCTGGGGGCTCTGGTCAGCGTGTGCCACGCCCTCAGCAGATGCCAGCTATGCTGATCCTTGATGCTGCCCTGATCTTAAGGTACATAACCTGGGCAGACTGGGTCTTCTATTGGAAATGAGAACTGAGAATCTCACGAAGCATCTCACTGATCTGGTAGGGTGGGCCCTGAGGCTGCTGAGGTGTTGTTGGGGAGTGAGTTGTTGCTCTTGTTGCTGATGGGTTTGTGTGTGTGTGTTTCTTTTTTTGTTTTGCTGTGATTTATGTGGATTGTTCAGTTTGGTTTTGTATTTTGTATTTTTGTATTTACTATTGATGGCTACTTTTGTTATGTTGTAGTTATTTATTTTTTCATGATGTAGGTAAAAGGTAAAGGTAAAGGACCTCTGGACGGTTAAGTCCAGTCAAAGGCGACTATGGGGTTGCGGTGCTCATCTTGCTTTCAGGCCGAGGGAGCCGGTGTTTAACCACAGACTAAACCACCTCTGGTGCAATGGAACACCATGACGGAAACTAGAGCACACGAAAACACTTTTTACCTTCCCGCCGGAGCGGTACCTAGTTATCTACTTGCACTTGACGTGCTTTCAAACTGCTAGGTTGGCAGGAGCTGGGACAGAGCGCGGGAGCTCACCCCGGCGTGAGGATTCGAACCGTCGACCTTCAGATCGGCAAGCCCAAGAGACTCAGTGGTTTAGACCACAGTGCCACCTGAATCCCATTTTCATGATGTAAGCCACATGGACAATAACAGAGGGGTAATAACCGCACTCCTCAAATATTCAGAGCCTCTTTTTGTAGGGCTGCTGTTTGTGCTGCCACTATTGCCCCATTTCTTTTTCTCCTTGTTCATCTTCTCAGGGTCTCATGTGTTGCAGCGCCAAGGTAGTGGCCCTACTGCTGCTGCCTACTGGCAACACTGCAGTCACCTTTCAGTTGCAGGCTCTCTCTTCCCTATCCCAGCCCTCTTCTCCCATGCAGCAGCGAGTGGAGTCAGCATCTTCAGGCTACACTGCCAACCATGCCTCACCCTCGCTGGCACAGCTGCGTGTCAGACCCAGCGCGGTGTGGGAGTTGGAGCCGCTTCCAGCTATTTCTCCACAAGCGGCTTCACCAGCTAATTACTGCATATGAAGTAGCTTTCAAGACACGAGGGCAGCGATGGCTGTTGGGTCCCCCCCCCCCCCGGGCCAGTTGTAGCCCCATCTGTGCAGCTGGAAATGAACATGTCTATGTGTGTGTGTGTGTGTGTGTGTGTGTGTGTGTGTGATCCTAGCAATATCCGAAAAGCAATCGTGTAATTTCAGAAAATGTGTCTTTTTCTATATTTATATCAGGCCTTGCTTTGAAATGGCAATCTTTTGTGTGTGTTGGGCATATATATATATATATATATATATATATATATATATATATATATGCAGGTTTTGGTGTCTTCGGGTGTCTTCCCGTGTAAGAGTCGGGGTGTCTGTGCGACGTTTCGACGAGGTCTCACTCGTCATCTTCAGGCTGGTGCTTTCGGCTTCTTGTTACTGGAACAGAGCAGAGTCTGGTGTTTGAGTTCCTATAAATACTGTTGAGGGGTGTGGTGTATAGCCTCCAACGTTCTGGGCAGAGAGGAAGTTCCTAGATTAGTGTGCCTTTTCTTCTTTTGTTCCTTGATTACTTGAGGGATATCTTGGGTGATTTCATGAGTGATATTCAGAATATCACTGGGTGGGTCATTAAGTGTAGATTAGTTGCTAAAGCTTTCGTGTCTTGACCTCTTGAGCTTGTGAAGAGTTTTTCTGAGAAGATGGCTGTGCTGCATTTAGTTGTGCTCTGGCTTGGCTTCGTGTATAGGGGCGAGCTGTGGTTTTGTGCCTTGTGCCAGCCAGATCTGTGTAGGGATTGCAGGGGGGTGCAGCATCCGGAGGTGCCACTATAGTTTGGCTACTGGATGGAGTCTGTAATATGTCTGTGGAGAGGGTCTGGGTTTGGGTCTGGTGTGGTTGATTGGTGACGGCGTTCTGTGTGCCTCTGGTTCTGGTGTCGGTTTTTGTGGGGAGGGCTAATTTCCAGATGTCTGGCAGGCGGGACGTGTCGTCACGCTTGTTCATGTTGTGAGGGTGTTTCTCTATCTCGATGGCTTCCATGATTATTCTCTTGTGGTGATGTTCCATGTTAAAGAGCAATTTGGAATCTGCAAAATTAATTTCGTGTCCTGTTTCTTTCATGTGTTGGAAAAGAGAGGAAGTTTTTTCTTCTTTTTTGACGGCATTCTTGTGTTCTGCGATACGTGCATTTATTCGTCTGTTTGTTTGTCCAATGTACGTGGCTGGGCAGACTTTGCAGGGTATTTCATAGACCCCTTGGTTTTCCACACCCCTCTATACACCACACCCCTCAACAGTATTTATAGGAACTCAAACACCAGACTCTGCTCTGTTCCAGTAACAAGAAGCCGAAAGCACCAGCCTGAAGATGACGAGTGAGACCTCGTCGAAACGTCGCACAGACACCCCGACTCTTACACGGGAAGACACCCGAAGACACCAAAACCTGCATTCCTGTACCCGTGAAAATCTACGAAAGCATATATATATATATATATATATATATATGATTGACAGGTTCTTGACAGCCTCCCTGGCTTTTGCAGACCTAGGCAGGGGGCAACACCAAGCAGCCCATTTATTTGTTTTATTTTATTGAATTTATATGGCTGTCCATCAATAAATATTCCCAAGGCAGGCAAGACACGAACTAAGCCAGCCAGTATAGTTCGTTCCACTCTTGTTGGATCAACATACATATGCAGTGAGCTGAATTTGATTTGGTGAGCCTGCTGTGCAGCTTTGCTCATTTACAGCTCTGTCTTAAGCATGTTTCCTCAAAAGGTAGGTTCCATTAATTCCAGACGAGCTTCCTTTCTCAGAGATGTGCTTAGGAATGTTCATAATCCTTAGCACACTTACTGGGAAAGAGGTCCTCTTGTCTCAGCGGGACTTCAGGTAAGCACACTTAGCATCAAACTGTTCTTTTATTTCCAAATACCTGGGCAAATTTAGAACATGGAAGTCTATTTCGTGAAGGAAAAAAGATAATCTTCTTCTTCTTCTTTGGTGATCACTCGTAGCCTAGTAAGATTGTCTTCCATAAACATGGTTTTAACAGTGAGTCCGTAAGTGATTGTGGAGGCCAATTCTGGACCCACACGTCCTTCCACAGTGGGGACATTGGCTCCTGGGTGGGAGTTGATCATGGTGTGGATTTGCCAAGTGTGCCTTCCTCTTAGCACGTTTCTCCCTTGCGTCCTGAGTTCGAGCGTCTTCAAAGTCCATGACACCTTTGGTAAAGGCTGTTCTCCAACTGGAGTGCTCGCAGGTCAGTGTTTCCCAGTTGTTGGTGTTTATACTACATTTTTTAGATTTGCCTTGAGATGGTCTTTAAACCTCTTTTGTTGACCACCAGCATTACACTTTCCATTTTGAAGTTCGGAATAGAGTAGTTGCTTGGCACTGTAAACAAGAAAAGATTGTTCATAGACTGGAAGTCTAGAAAGTAAGAAAGAGAGCTTTGTGGTTTCCCTTACATTCTCAGCCACCAGTTCCTACTAGAGATGGATGGATCTATCCATTTCAGTTCTCTTATTTTCTCTCTCTTTCTCTCTCCTTTTTTAACAATATTCAATACAGTTTTCCACTTGTATGCAGCAATTGTGGTTGTTTTGTTTCAAATCCTGATAAAAATATCAGCACTTTAATGTGAATTTATCTTAATAAACATATTTTTGTAAGGATTTTTAACTAACATACAATGGTACCTCTGGTTGTGAACGGGATCAGTTCCAGAGGCCCGTTCGCAACATGAAAAGCCCTCAACCTGAAGTGCTGTATCTGCACAGGTGCGTGACGTGATTTGGCGCTTGTGCGCATGCGCAAAGCACAATTTTACATTTGTGCCCATGTGCGAGCAGCGAAACCCGGAAGTAATCCTTTCTGGTACTTCCAGGTTGCCGCGGGACGTAATCTGAAAAAACGTAACGTGAGGTATGACTGTACACATTTTTGTAAGCAATATCCCATAATATAATACATTTTGTATGCAAATACATGCATTTTTATGCACGCATTCCCCTAATATCTGCATTTTTGTAAACATTAGTTGGAGAACAGCATCACAAAATAAGTGCAGATTTGGAAGGATAGTTGTTTTCAGTTTGCACATTGTTCAGAAAGTGCAAATTTCACAGATTCATTTTTATATACAAACTGAACCACATCCCCCCCCCCAAATCTCTAAGTTCTTCCATATGACTTGTCTTACTAAAATCAGATCAGGGTGAAAATCTGTATGTAACCCACATAGTTAATTCTCAGAACTATCAATAACTGAAATTGTTAATTCAACACAAACTTTTAATTTGTCCTTCTTTTTCTATATTTTACTCTGTGAGTGACAACATTATATATATATATATATATATATATATATATATATATATATATATATATGCTTTCGTAGATTTTCACGGGTACAGGAATGCAGGTTTTGGTGTCTTCGGGTGTCTTCCCGTGTAAGAGTCGGGGTGTCTGTGCGACGTTTCGACGAGGTCTCACTCGTCATCTTCAGGCTGGTGCTTTCGGCTTCTTGTTACTGGAACAGAGCAGAGTCTGGTGTTTGAGTTCCTATAAATACTGTTGAGGGGTGTGGTGTATAGCCTCCAACGTTCTGGGCAGAGAGGAAGTTTCTAGATTAGTGTGCCTAATTAGCCTGAAGATGACGAGTGAGACCTCGTCGAAACGTCGCACAGACACCCCGACTCTTACACGGGAAGACACCCGAAGACACCAAAACCTGCATATATATATATATATATATATATATATATATATATATATATAATCAGGTAACCATTTTGCAGTAATGCAAAAATAAATAAATAAATTCTTTTTTCAAGTTACAATTTGCTGACAAACACAGACTTTGAACTGGCATAGACTTAGAGTCTTTTTCCTTAAAAAAAAAAACAAAACAAAACAAATCAGAAGCATTTTTGATGTTCCCTATCTCACTTGAAAGTTTCATTTCTGAATGTCGCCTGAGTGACAATCAAATCAATAGGACCAAAGGAAAGTTTTCATTTTGGGATTGTGCTACTTTTAATTGAAGAAAACAAAAGGTTTTGCTGCAGTGGAAAGGAAACTTTTCCAGAATGTCTCATTTCCCCCAGAAAACAGTGAAGAGCTTTGCCAAAAAGTATTCAAGTCCCCTCCCCACCCTACTTTCTCCCATCTTTTCTGTTCTTCCTGTTAGACTGGGGGAGTGTCTCCTCTCAATACTTTAGGCTGAAAGTACATGCGTTCTGCTTAAAAAACAACAACTTATATGACATTTTTCATTTACACTTTTATAAATCTCAAAGCAGTTTGCAATATATCTTACCCTCCAAGCTTTTCAGCACCTAAATCGGGAAGCTCCCTTTCTGCTCCTGAGCTCTCATGCATGTGTGAGAGCACAAGACCAAAATACACTCTTTTTTTTATTGCATGAGAACAAAAAATGAGTGGCTTTCATTCTGGTGCTCTGGAGGAACCCAGCTGATTCACACCAGAGTGAGCTTCTTTTGGTCTGGCAATGGAACCAAAAAACGGGACATCCCAGGAATCAAACAGAAGTCTTGACTGCTTAAAATGGGGCAGTTGAGGGGTACAAGAAATGCAAAATGAGAAAAATCAATAAAGAACAGCGATTTAAACATCCTGGTAGAACCAGACTTGTCTCCCTCAATAATGGTCGGGAAACGGCAGAGTGAACAGAAAGGTCTTAACAGTATACCTGAAGGAGCGTCTCCACTCCCATCGTTCAGCCCGGACACTGAGGTCCAGCTCTGAGGGCCTTCTGGCGGTTCCCTCACTGCAAGAAGTGAAGTTACAGAGAACCAGGCAGAGGGCCTTTTCGGTAGTGGCGCCCGCCCTGTGGAACGCCCTCTATCAGATGTCAAAGAGATAAGCAACTACCTGATGTTTAGAAAACATCTGAAGGCAGCCCTGTTTAAGGAAGTTTTTAATGTCTGATGCTTTATTGTATTTTTAATACCGTACTTTTCCGTCTATAAGACACCCCCTTTTTTTAGGGTGGATGGCCAAAAATCTGCCTCTCGTCTGTCCCCTCACCAGCAGAAGCTGCCAATCGCCCACCCTATTGCCGCAGCGTCAGCCAATCAGCACCAGCCATTGACATAGCAAACGATAAGATACCCATTTTTTTTAACAGTCCCCCAAAACACCCCTAGTCAGTGCTTGCCTGGTCTCCGTAAGGTGCTCATGACACAAAACAGCCACTGAAGTGGAGAAGGTCCTTCTTTGAACCCTGGCTAACTGACCTTGGCCAGTCACAGACCACAGTGATGCATTATGGGAAATTAATGGCGGCCACCTAGTGTCATCTACAATTGCAGTCAAATGCCCTCAATGTCCCTCTGGCCTTAACAAATGAAACCAACTAAGCGGCTGCTTAGTTCAGCCCTTTTTTCCTAATGTGCTCAGAGGAAAAAAGCTTGGGGTGTCAGTTTCAGCAGGTCCTCAAGAATCTCAGCTCCTGACATCAGACTTGCTGCAATCCAAAAGAAATCTCCAAGAAGAGGAGAAATTCTGCCTTGTATCTTTATACATATATCACTATGTATCCTCATTGAGATTCATATTTCCAGTGCTGGAACATGAGTCTGAATAACATTTCAGGTCCTTAAAATGACGAAAACATATCTGGATATGACTTGAAAGCAACGAGTGTGTTACCGAATCATGGAGAGCTGCAAAACTGTTGTAAAATGGTGTAAATTTGTTACCCATTATTATTAATAATAATAATAATATTAATCATATTAGTTGCTCATTACAAGAAAGGCTCTACACAACTCACAAAAATTAGCTAAAGGTATAGCATAAAAACAAAAAGAACACATGGCAACAAAACCATTACAACCCAGAAAACTTCAGCAACAGAGAAAGATTTGCAATAAAAAGCAGGCCATTTTCCACCCCTAATTTTATACCAGTAGACCTGGTATGAAGCATTCTGCCATAAAGCACCAGTCCTGCTGTAAAACACCATAAGATACAGCGCTCTTCAAATGGAAAACCTGTCAAACAAAACTGCCTCAAATTTATTTGCTATTTTTGCTTGCATGGAACACAGTAGTGTTGGAATTTCCATTGGCTGCAGCAGTGAGAGGACGGTCTCCTCTAACCTGGCCTGCTCCCAGATGTTGTTGGACTACAACTCCCATCACCCCTGATCATTGGACCATCCTGCCTTGGGCTGATGGGATTTTGAGTCCACCAGAGGGCAGATCTACACTCATGGCTTTTAACATTAGGGGTTAAGGAATGGTTTTGATAACCATATGGACACGCAATGTTATTTTTTTGGACGTTCACAATACGTTCTTAAACTATTACACCAGAGAGCGCTGCAGAGCAACCAGCTACCAGCAGTAGGGAGAGAGCCATTTTGAAGAGGGGGGGGGGAAACAAAGGTAGGAAACGCTTTATTTTACAAGTATGCCCTGTGACGTTTTAGAATGATATGTCTAATATCGTTCTAATAACATTAAACAGGTCAGTGTAGAACCAGCCAGAATCTAGAGGTCACCAGGTTGGAGACATCTCTATAACTAGGCCTTTGGCTGATTTAACAATTTGTGACCTTTTAAATGTGTTTGTGGGAGGTGGGTTTATTAGCTTGCATTTGTTTGCTTTGGTCTGAGATTCTGTGTTCACATTTTGTATTTCTATGTTGGGAAAGCCCCATCCGACCTCAGGAGGAGGTGGTGTTGCGGGCTCCCGCCCCCAACAGTCGCGCGGAGGCTGGCTCCCAGCCCCGCATGATCTGGGGAATCCTCTGCCGCGTCATCACCCTGGCCAGCCAATCAGCTGGCTTGCGGTGTGTGGCTTGCCGCATTTAAGGCAAGCGCGGCAGAGGAGCTTCCTCTTTGCTGTTGATCAGCTGGGGAATTTCCCACCCACGCACCCACCCTCTAGGTTTATCCTTTGACCTTGCTATGGACTTCGGTTGGTCGCCGTTAAGGGCCCTGCTAGGAATTTTTCCACTTGGCAAATTGGCACCGGCCATTTGGTTTTTTCTGGTAACCTCGTAGCAAATCGTCACAACTTTCCTGGTTTGGCGGTTAGGCATTGGTCGGGGTATTGCTATGTAGATGAATGGGGGGAGGAGCGCCATCACCTCCCCCGGTTATTTAAGGGTAGTTCGCTAAAGGACTCTGGGGGGCGTGGCCCTGTCCGAAGCCTAGGGAGGCCAGGGCCCAAGGCACGCCCCTGAGCGGTGACCCCAGGGAAGTGCCTAGTTGATGTGCATCAGCAGGCTCCCCCTGCTGGTGTTAACCCTTCCCGGCCTACAGCCGGATAGCTGATTAGGTAAAGGTAAAGGTACCCCTGCCCGTACGGGCCAGTCTTGACAGACTCTAGGGTTGTGCACCCATCTCACTCAAGAGGCCGGGGGCCAGCGTTGTCCAGAGACACTTCCAGGTCACGTGGCCAGTGTGACATCGCTGCTCTGGCAAGCCAGAGCCGCACACGGAAACGCCGTTTACCTTCCCGCTAGTAAGCGGTCCCTATTTATCTACTTGCACCCGGGGGTGCTTTCGAACTGCTAGGTTGGCAGGCGCTGGGACCGAGCAGCGGGAGCGCACCCCACCGTGGGGATTCGAACCTCTGACCTTTCGATTGGCAAGCCCTAGGCGCTGAGGCTTTTACCCACAGCACCACCCGCGTCCCATATAGCTGATTAGATCAGGACCAATGCCTAAACCAATACCACTCATCACCTGTAATCAATAAAGCTGTGGCCAATTTTAGCCTATTAACCTTAATAATTGTGTCTGTCGTTATTTCCAATAGGAGGAGGCGGGAACTCGCCATGCTCTGTGATCTTCAGGTGAAGGGCTGTATACAAATTGTAATCATCATCATCACCATCATCTCTTTCAGCAAAGAGAATCTCATTGGGTGAGACACGGCACATGCAAATGTAAGAACTTAAGAATAACCTGTTGGACCAGGCCAATGGCCTGTCTAGGCCAACATCCTGCCCTTGCAGTTACTGACCAGATGTGCCTGAGAAACCAGCAAGCAAGATTTGAGCACTCTCCCCTCCTGTAAATTTCAGCAACTGGTATTCGGAAGCATATACCCACCAACATTCCTCTGATTAAAATCGGAACCCTCTGTCTTTTGGTGTCTTGCCAGAACCAGCTGACTCACGGCACCAAAATGGGACATTGCCGGATCCAATCAGAAGCTGGGGTGGCTTTAGTAATTCTGGGATGTCCTAGGAAAATCGGGACGGTTGTGGAGTAGGGAAGCATTGCTGCCTCCAACTGCAAAGCCAGAGCATAGCCATCATGACTAGTAGTTTTCAATAGCCCTCTCCTCCACGAATCTGTCTAATCCACTTTTAAAGACATCCAAGTTTTAAAGCCATCACTGCTTCCTGTGCGAGTGAGTTCCACAGTTTAACAATGTGCTGCGTGAAGAACTAAAAAGATACCAGCAACACCATTCCTCCTTTAAGAGTTTGCCATCTATAGTAGACTAGGAAGTCACTTTACACCCTGTAATTTCTTTTTTTAAATATATATTGTGTCTGGCTCGGCAATGGTAGATATTAGGGCAGGCATAGGCAAACTCAGCCCCTCCAGATGTTTTAGGACTACAAAGCCACTCCCGACATCAGGAGGGGGGTTGCGGGCTCATGCCCCCATCTACATCCTCGCGGGGCTGGCTGCAGCCCCACGAGACTCAGGGATTCCCGGGTCTCATTATTATTCATCATTCACCCCACCAGCCAATCGGCTGGCAGTGGGGACGGGCTTATTAGGGGGGATTTAAGGTCGGGGCAGCCCATGCTCGCCCCCTTTCTCCATTTTAGCAGCTGTGGTTTTCCCACCCACCCACCCTCTAGGTTGGCATTTGGACTTTGCTATGGGCTTCGGCTGGTCGCCGCAAGGGGCCTGGTAGGAGTCTTTCCATTTGGCTAATTGGCTATATTTTGGAAGTCACTTGGTTTTTTCGCCTACCTCGTAGCAAAACGTCACAACACCTTTGGTTTTGGCAGTTAGGCATTGGCAGGGGTATTATTATGCAAATGAGTTGGGGGAAGGAACGCCATCACCTCCCCCAAATGATGAAGGGTAGTTCGTTAAAGGACTCCGGGGGGGGGGTGTTGCCTCGTCCGAAACCTATGGAGGCTAGGGCCTAAAGCGCGCTCCAGAGCGGTAACCCCTCGGGGAGCGCCTAGGGATGTGCATCTCAGGGGCTCCCCCTGTTGGTGCTTAACCCTTCCCGGTTTATAGTCTGATAGGGCCAATGCCTAAAGCCAATACTGCTCTTACCTGTAATCAATAAAGTTGTGGCCATTTTACGCCCTGTAACCTAAATTCTGGTGTCCGGTGTCTTTATTTATTCCATCTGTGGGAGGGGGCAGGAATCGCCACGCAACTCCCATCATCCCTGGCCACTGGTCCTGTTAGCTAGGGATAATGGGAGTTGTAGTCCCAAAACATCTGGAGGGCCGAGTTTGCCTATGCCTGTATTAAGGTTTTCTGTAGAGTGAAATCGAACCATTCACTAGGAAGTCATACAAGCGGCACGTGAGCCCTCATAAGCTCGCTTGCAGAAAAGGATGCTGGACTTAACATGCATTCTCCCTGTGGGCTTGCAGTGAACAATGAGCCTGAATCACAGCTGTAAATCATACCACCAAGCTGCCATAGGAATTCAAAGTACTCCAAGATGAGGAGACAGGGGAGCTATTACAGTGATAGCAAACCCATAACTTAGCATTCAGAATAAAACGGCCCCTCCAGAATACGATTGCCTTCATTCTTTCCTCTGTGTGTGTGCGAGAGAGCGAGCAATAAGTTTGCCAGAAAAGCAACATGAAATGGTATCTAATGTTACAGCGGCTGGCTAGCTTTTTCCTTTGTTAGGGAGGTGGTTGGTTAAGAGGCCAGTGTGTTTGATCATTGGGAGGCAATTTCCTGATAGCTCAGGGATCGCTCTCTGTTTATGAATGAGACACTCACCAGAGTTTGGAGAAGGGAAAGAAGCTGGTGTACGGGTGCACTGAATGTAGTTGTCTGTTTTTAAAAGAGATAGAGGAGAGTTGAGTCCTCAACTGATTTTAGGGGAACCTGGGGTTTATTTGCTACAATTCCACCCCTTTCCCCCAATGAATCCAGGGCACCATATATTGCCTTCCCTGTTTCCCTTTTACTGTTACAGTAATACTAGGAGGTAGATTCAGCTGAGAGTCAGGGTCTAATCCAGAGGTCAGCAACCTAAGGCCCGGGGGCTGGATACGGCCCGAAGTGGTCATTCAACCGGCCCCTAAGTTGCACACGAACCCTGCTGACCGCTCAGCAAGTCCCCATGTGCTGCGATAAACCAGCGCAGTGCATGCAGACACCTCCTCTGTGACTTCTCGGTGCCGGAAATAGCGTCTGTGCATGCACACGCACACACAGACGTCTTCTCCGTGCCAAAACACATGCGTGTGATCCGGCCCGCAGAGAGATCTCCAGGGGAGTGAAGTAGCCCAGGCCGCTTAAGCCTTGCTGACCCCTGGTCTAACCCACTGTCATCCAATAAGTTTTGTGTCTGAGTGAGGATTTGAACCCAGGTCTTCCTGGCTCCCGGGTATCACTGTAACCACCACATCACCCTGTTGTTGTTGTTGTTGTTGTTGTTGTTTTTGTAAAGGTAAAGGGACCCCTGACCATTAGGTCCAGTCATGACCGACTTTGGGGTTGTGGCGCTTATCTCGCTTTATTGGCTGAGGGAGCCAGCGTACAGCTTCCGGGTCATGTGGCCAGCATGACTAAGCCGCTTCTGGTGAACCAGAGCAGCGCACGGAAACACCGTTTACCTTCCCACCTGAGTGGGACCAATTTATCTACTTGCACTTTGACGTGCTTTCGGACTGCTAGGTTGGCAGGAGCAGGGACCAGGCAACGGGAGCTCACCCTGTCGTGGGGATTCGAACCACCGACCTTCTGATCAGCAAGTCCTAGGCTCTGTGGTTTAACCCACAGCGCCACCCACGTCCCTGTAAGGGCCTGCAATTATTTTTCTGCCACCCATTATGATCATGGTGGTGATTACTTTATATAATGTATTTATATCTCTGCTTTCTCCCGAGTTGGGATTCAAGATGGCTTACAAGACTTTTAAAATAGCATTGTGAAATGCAAAGTAACAAAAAGAAACTGGATAAAAGCAATAGTTGAAATACAATAAAGTCAAGACTAACCTGGGTGCAAGAAGAGCTTGAAGAGGTGTCTGTCCAAATATGGATGTGTAGGGCTGCAATACATCCTAATTTTCAAAGGCAGAATTGACGTCCAGGGGGGATTTCCAAAAGGCGGTTCTTTGTCCTGGATCTTTAGCAAGTCGGCTGAACAATCATGGGTTTTTGGGCGTTTTCGGTGGTTTCCGAAAGAGAGTTCAACAATTTTGGGGTGTTCTGGTTTTTACTTTTTGGCAACCCTGTGGATATGAGAAGCTGCAAAAGAAGAAAGAATAAGTGGCAACCCCCCCCCCTTCAAAATGAAAATGCATCCCCCCCCATCATTTTTCAGGAGGGTTTCATTTTACCCCACCCATCAAATGGTTCAAAAAGATTTTGCAGCTTCAAGAACTGAGCTGGCAGGTAGGCAGTGCTTCCTTTCCAATTCATACGTGATGACATGGCTTCTGACAGCAGCAGGGTATGAAAGGTAGAGGAGAGATGGAACGTGAGGTGTGGATTTCAAATGAGGAACCGTATTTTCCTGCAGCAGAGAAGTGCAGAGCAGCCACTGTCAAACCGTCTAGCTTTAGATGGGGGGGGGTGTCTTTTCCAGCCCGAGCATCACGTCTTTTCTTCACGTGAACCGCATGCATGTGGTGGGTGGGGCCAAAGCAATTGTTGCAACTCTTACAGGAGGCTACATCCCAGTCACACAAACGCTGGACATTTCAACGCACACAAACATGTATTTCCTTTTAAGTGTCATTGTTCAATGTAGATTGAAATGGGAAATATATAATGTCCCTGTATTGTACATTGTGAAGCATAGAAAACTCTAGGAAGTTGAAGAGCCCAGCAGGTGAATCTGCAGCATTTGACTGTCTCAGGAGACAATGGAGGAGTCAGTCTTTGGGGGTAAAATCAAACTGTTGGAAAGTTACAGCTCCTGCTATGACTGTAGAGACCGATATGGGAGAGACATGTTTTATTGCAGGTGGGGCAGAGAAAGACGTCCAGTTTTGTTGCTACAGGTGCACCGTGGCGTTCCTTCTCTCTGTGCTCCTCCCAGTGGTCATTCTGTTAGGATATTTCCATTCCACCTTAAAAGGGAGCAGGCTTTGTGAGTCACAGAGTCTGCGCATTTCCTGTTCACAGGATGTTTATGTTTTCTATTGCTTTCGTTTTCTCTCTGTGTCTGGAGACACTGAAGCAGGCAGTCATGGTTTTTTTTTTGTTCTGACCAACGCTGAATAAACTTATAAATATGCTCTCCTGTGTGCATCTTACGGTGTGCATTATCTGCTGATAAGAGCGTGCATCAGTTCCAGAATGTGAGAAGCTATTTCTGGAGCTCATGTCGCTAATTGCTGATACTGCGTGTCTATGGAAGATCGATGGACGCACCGGAGGTGATGTGGGGCCATGATGGACTTTGTCTCCCAACACATTCCTCCTCTGGTCACTGCTATGGATATACATCCTGGCTGCCTGTGTCCAGGCACTGTGATAATCTGCAAAAGCTTCCCATACAGCAGAGTTAATGGGACTTAATCATGGAAGAACATCACATTGCACTGCTAATTCTCCTTGATGTCTCAGTGGCTTTCAATACTATTGACCATGGTATCCTTCTGGGACAGATCTGAGTCAGGGGTGGGTGTGACAGCCCTTTAGATATTTGAAGATGGCTCACCTTCACCCCCCAGTCTCCTGCAGGCTAAATATAGCCAACTCCCTCAACCATTCCTCATATGGCTTGGTTTCCATATTCCATATTCCATATTCACCCATCAAGATTACAAAGATGTGTGATTATATTACAGTCACACACTAGATTTGGGTACCACTTTCCCATGTCTCTCTCCCCCTCCAACACCCTTTTCAAACTGTTCTAATCCTGTTGACACACCTAGCAAGCATTAATCTGGGTCTTAAACAATCACTAAGGTAATTTTTCTGCCTTTCTGTAAATTATTGGTAATGCAGAATATAGTGCACGCTCCGATACTCAGCATCTTTCTCGGGTCTTGGCTTTTCATCCCAATGCATTTTATCTGTGGATTTTCAGATAATAAATCCATGAAACAAATGCATGCAGACACACATCCCTGAATTTATTACTTCATTAAGTTAAACTTCATTAGGGTTATTGAAGTGAAGCTAATATCTGAGGTGTGCCATATCAGGCTGTGTTTTGAGGCTGTGGAAGTAAAATATAGAAATAAGACAAAAACATTTTTAAGTATTTGTGGGAGATAATATTGTGGTCATGTGTACAAGTTTATTTTTCTTTACTTTGCTGATATGTTAAAAATCATCAGCTGAGATCTGGATAAAGGTGACCCTCCTTTGGAGATCACGTGATTGTTCATCAGAAGCAGGGCCCTTTGTGTTGTGGCACCCCTCCAAATAAGGTGCCATGGAAGGATGGGAAGGGGCTAAGGAAAGGAAAACGTAAGGGAGAGAAACAGACATTGGGGTTGCATCCAGATGAAATCACCCACCTTGGTTTGTTTGGGAATATAGAAGAGGAAGAGAAGGAGGAGGAGGAGGAGGAGTTTGGACTTGATATCCCACCTTTCACTCCCCTTCAGGAGTCTCAAAGTGGCTAACATTCTCCTTTCCCTTCCTCCCCCACAACAAACACTCTGTGAGGTGAGTGAGTTTGAGAGACTTGTGACTAGCCCAAGGTCACCCAGCAGCTGCATGTGGAGGAGCGGGGAAGCGAACCCGGTTCACCAGGTTACGAGTCCACCGCTCTTAACCACTACACCACACTGGCTCCCAGCATGGAATGGAATGGAAGAAGCTGCTTTGAACCAAGTCAACAGAAGTATAGTGTCCAGATCAAGGGAAGGAATAGTACCACGCTATTCTGCCTTGGTCAGACCACACCTGGAATACTGTGTCCAATTCTGAGCACCATAATTGAAGAAGGATGTTGACAAGCTGGAACGTGTGCAGATGAGAGCAACCCAGGGGACCATGGGTCTGGAAACCAAGCCTAAGGAGGAACACCTGAAGGAGCTGGGTATGTTTAGCCTGGAAAAGAGGAGACTGAAAGGAGATATGCTTGCCATCTTCAAATATCTCAAGAGCTATCACATAGAAGAGGGAACAAGCTTGCTTTGCTTTCTCCTGCTCTCGAGGGCAGGACTCTAACCATTGGCTTCAAGTTACAAGAAAGGAGTTTCCAACTAATAATAATAATAATAATAATAAATTTTATTTATATCCCGCCCTCCCCAGCCGAAGCCGGGCTCAGGGCGGCTAACAACACTAAAATAGTGCAACATAGTGCAACTAAACATCAGGAATAACTTTCTGACAGTTAAGAGCTGTTTGACAGTGGAACGGACTCCCTCAGGAAGTTGTGAACTCTCCTTCGTTGGAGGTCCATATGCAACCAGACCAGGATCAAGTCTATTGTGTTGATATGCAAATCCCTGAAGAACTTGGGTCCTGGACTACCTGAGCCTTTAAATCCCAGCCCAATCACCAACACCATCTGGAGGAACATTGCTCATTTGCTCCCTTGTTATGGAGACCCAACTTAAACAGAAGTTGGGCATTTAGTGCCACCAGTCCCATGCTGACAAACACTCTTCCAGGAGAGACTCATCAGGCATCCTCACTCTCAATTTTCAGGCATCTCTTCAATGCTTTTTTAAGCCAACAGGCCTATGCAGTTTAACATTTTCCTTGAGTAGCCAGTCATTTTAATGATTGTTAATTGTATTTCTTTTAACTGGTTTCTCATGCCTTCCAACAGTTCTCCAATGAAAATAGGGAATTTTAATATTAATTCCCCAGCCCCCTGACTGGGTTGCCCCAGCCATTCTGGGACGCATCCAACATATGTAAAAGCATGATAAAAATTCAACATTAAAAAAACTTCCCTATACAGGGCTGCCTTCAGATGTCTTCTAAAGGTTATGTCTTATCTCCTTGGTTTGGTGGGGGGTTGGTGGTCCTCATAACTCCATATCTTCCAACATTTCTCTGATGAAAATAGTGTTGTCCTAAGCAAAGGTGAAGGGACGCAGGTGGTGCTGTGGGTTAAACCACAGAGCCTAGGACTTGCCGATCAGAAGGTCAGCGGTTCGAATCCCTGCCACTGGGTGAGCTCCCGTTGCTCGGTCCCTGCTCCTGCCAACCTAGCAGTTCGAAAGCATGTCAAAGTGCAAGCAGATAAATAGGTACCACTCCTGCGGGAAGGTAAACGGCATTTCCGTGCACTGCTCTGGTTCGCCAGAAGTGGCTTAGTCATGCTGGCCACATGACCCGGAAGCTGTATGGCTGCTCCCTCTGCCAGTAAAGCAAGATGAGTGCCGTAACCCCAGAGTCAGCCACGACTGGACCTAATGGTCAGGGGTCCCTTTACCTTTATCTTTAAGGAAAGGTGGGACATCCCAGGACCAAATCAGGAACTGGGACTCCTTCTGTAAATCCAGGACTGTCCCTGGAAAATTGGGACACCTGGAGTGTCTGGGTTTCTAAAAATGTTTTTAGATTGCTCCACAGTGTCCTGATATTCTATGAGAGGGCAGTATGTAAATAGTCCAATCAATCAATGACTCAGTCAATCAAATTGTCCCAAATTATACAATGGACCAAGCAGTCGCCCCATATGAACCATATGGCCCTGGAGGATGTGGCGAAGCAGTTCAGTAATGATGGGCAGGCTTCTTTCCTTATGTCCCTTGTCAAGAAACCTCTTCTAAGCTTCTGGGGGATGCCAAAGTTCCCAGGAACTCCATTTGAAAGCTGCTGGACTAGTGAGCAAGCTTCTTCAAGCAACTCATTGCCTGACAGGGGTTCGGCCTTGAGTGGGTTTTAATCATTCAACTAGAAATACCTTTGGTGAATAATCTTACTTTGAAGGCCAATATGAAAGGGGCCTTTTGAAGTTTTGGAGTTTGATTTTCTCTAAAGAGTGATTAAGCAGTTTTTGCACTTGCGATCCAGCCCAAAGGCCCTCAGCATGCAGAGTTATTTTTTTTTTCTTCTCCTCAGATTAAGGAGATTTACATGTATGTAAGGCTACCCTATTTATCCGGATGTCCTCAGAGACAGTTATAAGATGTTTGGGTTGCTCGTAATTTACTGAAGGAAAAGGAGAAGGAGGGAGTGAATGGTACAGCAAAGACCTGTGTGCACATTGTTAGAGCAGGTAATTTAAATGGGAAAAGAATGGAACTAAATGCCAGAATGAAAGCTGCTGTCATAATATACGACAGTGTGCTAAGTCATGATGAAAATATGTTGTCACTGGTGTATAGCAATGATTAGAATCCAGCATGAGGTTTTTTTAAAGTGCTTAGAAATCAAAGCTGTGCCAAATTTATTTCAACAATGGCATTTCCTCTAGTATAAGAAGGTAGTCAGGACCTTTAATTTCAAATTATAAGAGACAGGAAGACATGAAACTGGCTTACACTGAGCCAGCTCATTGGTCCACCTAGCTCAGTATTGTCTATAATGATTGGTAGTGACCCTCCAAGATTTCCCAGTCCTGCCTGGGGATGCCAGGGGTTGAACCTCAGATCTTCTGCATGCAAAACAGATGCTCTACCACTGAGTTATGGGCCTTCCATTATCTGTGTCATTATGACAACCAGTGTTTGAGGAGGGTCTATGTCAAGCATTCCCAAACTTGGCCCTCCAGCTGTTTTGGGACTACAACTCCCACCATCCCTAGCTAACAGGACCAGTGGTCAGGGATGATGGGATCTGTAGTCCCAAAACAGCTGGAGGGCCGAGTTTGGGGATGCCTGGTTTATGTTGTGGGAACTATTATGAGGAATGCATTGTGCAGTGCACTATGGGAGACCCTGAAGCATGTTAGGTCTTCCCATATGAATCCCACCTATTCCTGTGAAGAATCAATAAATGGGGACACCAGTAGGGTGGGAGTTGAGTCTGCTCCCTGGTGACCCTACTGCTTTTACCACTGTAAATTATAGCTCCATATTTTAGCCTTGGATCTGGTCTGATATATGCAAAAGTATGGAATGGTATAGTCTTGAGTAGGTAGAGTTGACTGCACCACTTCAGACTGCAAGTGGGAGGTGCCATTTTTGTATTCTTCCCATTTTTTTTATTTAAATAAATAAATCCTGAAAATGGGGAAAAATCTAAGACATTAGGGAGAAAAAAATATAGACCAGTTTACTCTGTTGTCCTAAATTCTATAGGTATTTATTTACCGTATTTTTCCATGTATAAGACTAGGTTTTTTTCCTAAAAAATAATGTCAAAAATTAGGGGGCATCTTATACACAGGGCCATCTCCCCCCATTTTCTTAAACCTGAGTCCCCCAAAATAGGGGGCATCTTATACATGGGGGCATCTTATAGACAGAAAAATACGGTATGCTAATCTGAAGATGTTGCCTTACTGGAATAAGTCCACACATAATTGTTGTGCCCTTGAAGAAGGTTCCCAGTGAAAACATTTGTGCAATTTACCCTATGGTCATAGGACTGGAGATTAAGTCTGGATTATATCCATGGATCCCTTCCAGGCTTATGATTTTGTACCACAGAGGCTTAGAATCCAGTAGAAGAGGCTACTGAACTAGTCAGAACAGTTTATTTGTAAGACAACGGCCTTATCTGGCCAGTTTAGTGCCACCATTTACATGTACAAAGAGGTTGCCCTGCTGCAATACAGACAAATGGGTGTAACTTTTCCTGCTTCGCCTGTCTGGGTGCTATGTCATCCTAGGACAGAGAGCAAAAGGGCAAGTGGGGTTGTGTGTAAGAAAGATTTTGTTGATGGTGAGAGCTGAAAGGAGACCAGTCTTGTTCTGTGCTGAACCTCAAAGCTGTGACTTAGATATTCTCTGGAACCCTCATGGGGAAACTAGAGCTACGGAAGGGTTAACTCTGTGAGCTCTTCTATTCCATGCTAAGTTGTGAATATGAATAAATAAAACCATTTAAAGATGCCATATCCTCCATTGACCTTCATTCACACCTGGAGTCTCTAGCCACTCTGAGATTTGAGTGCATGCAAACATATGCATTTATTTACTTACTTATTTAGAATAACATAGTATCTAAAATAAGTACACTTAAGTTGGAAGTGTAAGAAAAAAGAAGGCATGTTCTACCATATGTGGTGGACATGCAAAATAATAAAAGAATGCTGGGAAATGATATATAATGAATTGGAAAAAAATGTTTAAGAAAACCTTTGTAAAACAAACAAACTAACAAACAAACACCACCCAGAAGCTTCTTATTAGGAATAATAGGTGATGAAATACCAAAGGATTAGAAAAGATGGTTCATGTATGTGCCGACAGCCGCAAAAATGCTTTTTGCCCAGAGATGGAAGGAAGAGAAAGTCCCCACCAAAGAGGAATGGATAACCCAGATGATGGACTATGCCGAAATAGCAAAAATGACCATGAATATCAGAAACCAAGATGAGAAGAAATTTAGTAAAGAATGGGAAAAAAATACAGAGTACCTTAAATATCACTGTAGATATTTAAAAACGTTAGCATGATTGTTATAACACTTATAATGTAATAAGGTTAAAGTTAAAAGTGGATATAAAATGAATTTGGAAACTGTAATTATATAGAGGTAAAGGTAAAGGTACCCCTGACTGTTAGGTCCAGTAGTGGATTATCTGGGGTTGAGGCGCTCATCTCACTCTATAGGCCGAGGGAGCCGTCGTTTGTCCGCAGACAGCTTACAGGTCATGTGGCTGGCATGACTAACCCGCTTCTGGTGAACCAGAGCAGTGCACGGAAACACAGTTTACCTTCCTGCCAGAGCGGTACCTATTTATCTACTTGCACTTTGACGTGCTTTTGAACTGCTAGGTGGGCAGGAGCTGGGACTGAGCAACAGGAGCTCACTCCATCGTGGGGATCTGAACCACCGACCTTCCGATTGGCAAGTCCTAGGCTCAGTGGTTCACACCACAGCACCACCCGCGTCCCTGACCAGAATATATACTGCTGAATAATTGTAGGAATCTCTGCCATTCCAGAATAAGTGCAAGCGCCTTTATTGCAAAATTAACCATACTTCTTTTAGTTCTTCTTTAAGGGGAAGGGTCAGTTTTATTAACACGTCTCCTTCAGGAGCCAGGACGAGATGGGTTACTTCAAACCAAATGAATACTACATTGAACCACCAGGGGAAATCCTTCACTGATGTGGAATAAGAGTGGGGGGACGACACTATCCTTCTGGCAATATGAGGCTAGGGGTGTTCGGAGAACGCAGGTGTCCTGCATGTCTTCTGCAGAAGATTAAAGGCTGTGCTCTGGCTTGACACTGAAAATATTATGGTTATCGGCACCAGCCTTTTTAATTTTAATTAGAGTGTCTAATAAAAGGCAAACAATCTGCTAAACTTTAAACAGATGTCCTGGACTTGTAAATTACTAATCAGTTATTATCTGACTTCAAAGGTCCTCCAACGCCTGCAGCAATGTGGAGTAGACTTGGAATTGCTGGATGTAATTTGCCAAGATTAAGACAAAGCACCTTTGAAATTCTGCCTCATGATCTGAAGGTGGCGATGAGAAAGAGATACGGGGGTCCCACTACTCTGGAGTCCTGATAAAGCATTGCCCCTGCCCTAGCATTTATCAATTTTTAACCACGGTACAGGGCTTCAAGCAATCAATTATTTCTCAGCTTGGCAAGGGACTCTACTCTACCAGATAAACCAGAAATCAATTTTAATGCCCTGTAGCGGACTTCTAAATATGTTTTCCCACCTCCCAACTACACTGAAAATAAACAACGGCTACACTTTTCATCACCGGCATTTTGACACTTTCTGTGTACATACAGTGTTTAAAATGGGAGGTGAGCATTCGGATTTCTCTTTGTTCTGCTGTTTTAGAACTAAAGAAGGGTTAAGATGAGAAGAAAACGTTATCTTTCTCCCCATCCAGAAAAGAGGTAAAGGTAAAGGTAAAGGGACCCCTGACCATTAGGTCCAGTCATGACCGACTCTGGGGTTGCGGAACTCATCTCGCTTTATTGGCCGAGGGAGCCGGCATGCAGCTTCCGGGTCATGTGGCCAGCATGACTAAGCCGCTTCTGGTGAACTAGAGCAGCACATGGAAACGCTGTTTACCTTCCCGCTGGAGCGGTACCTGTTTATCTACTTGCACTGGTATGCTTTCAAACTGCTACGTTGGCAGGAGCAGGGACCGAGCAACGGGAGCTCACCCTGTTGCGGGGATTCGAATCGCCGACCTTCTGATCAGCAAGTCCTAGGCTCTGTGGTTTAACCCACAGCGCCACCCGCATCACTAGAAAAGAGGTGGTGGTAAGTAAATGCAAAACCAGATTTAATAGGGTGTGTTTCTTCTCTCATCTCCTGGTACTGATGATTCTAAGGCACTGATAATGCCTGGAAGGTTTGTGGATTAGAGAGCAATCACCCAGCCAAGGTTCAGTCTCCAGCATCTTCAGGTAAGGCTCAGAGATACCTGGAGCGCCATTGCCAGTAAGTGTAGACAATGCTGGGCAAAATGGACCAAATATCTGACTCTGTAGAAGGCATGTTATAGTTTCCCTATTTTTCTGATGTATCCATCCTGGTTTGGAAACCTCCAGTTCACACTGGAATCTCACCCAGAGGCACCAGTAAATGTGTTGAAATGAGCCCCACTGATGTGCAAATCGGACTGTGTGAGATGCTAACCTGGGAGATTTCGCCATCTTGTTCCCAAAGCCATTTATTTTTGGACGATGAGGGATATTTCCTCCCTGGGTCTCCACAACACCAGGTGGGTAAGACAGGTTAACCCAAAATGTTGAGCAATATCCTGCTCACAGGTCCGCAGTCCTGAGCAATGAGCCTTGGGAAATGCCAATCACCCATTCAGGTGACTCAGGGTGCTCACCTATTATCGGCTTATTTGATAAATTCCCTTCACATTCTAGCCTAAACCTGATCAAATTAAGAGGGACATCCATGCTAATTGTAATTCCTCACCCTCAGTACAGAAGGGCTGGGGGGGGGGAGTATCCTGTTTTGCCCCAGAAAAACTAACTGGTCTTTTACAAGGGAGAAAAGAGGATGAGTGGGTGCAAGTAAATTGGAAAGAGGCTTGATTTAAAAATAAATAAATCTTTATTGAAAGTTCAAAAAGTTATATGTGCACTAAACGTAGATAAAAGAGAAAAAGAAAAAGAAAAACAGAACCCATGTAGAAGGGGAAAATAAAGGGGTGAAACCCAAAACTACCGGTATATACTTCACGAGGTTGTTATTGTTCTTCACCAGATTACAATATTAGTAAGAATGGATTCCAAATATCATTGAATTTGTCCATGGCAATTCTGTGTTTATATGCAAGCTGTTCATATGTTGCTGGTTTATCTTCAGTCTTAGAAGGGATCCACATTTTTATTTTTCCAGTTTCCAGTTTTATTTTTCCAGTTCATCAGTCTTTTTGCTGTGGTAACGCTGCAAGGAGAATGCACTCATGTTGTCCTTTTGTAAGGTTCCATGTGCTGATTTTGCTCTGTAAATGTAAGGTTGTTCCGTACAGTTCTGTTGATAGTTTCAGTTACCTTCTGCCAAAAATCTTTCAATATAGGACAGTGAAAAAACATATGTTTTAGAGAAGCATTATCCCTATTGCATCTCCAAGGGGCTTGATTTAGGGCCTATTGGGCTTAAATAGCAGTTAAATAGCCAACCTAGCAGTTCGAAAGTATGCCAAAGTGCAAGTAGATAAATAGGTACCACTCTGGCGGGAAGGTAAACGGCATTTCCGTGCGCTGCTCTGGTTCGCCAGAAGTGGCTTAGTCATGCTGGCCACATGACCCGGAAGCTATCTGCGGACAAACACCAGCTCTTTCAGCCAGTAAATTGAGATGAGTGCTGCAACCCCAGAGTCGTTCGCTACTGGGCTTAATGGTCAAGGGTCCCTTTACCTTTACCTTTAAGCTCCACCCACTGCTTTGTGACAACATTGTGTGAGCCTGCATGCTGGCATTGTGCCCCACGAAACCAGCCCCACCAGTGAAAGCCCTGTGCAAGTGCATCCACATGTGCAATGGGGCTTTCCTCCCCCCCCCCACCCCACTGTATGTCCCCATGCCCCCCAAAGTATGCTCTGGAGAGGTCAGGAGAACATCCAGAAGTGTACACTATATGCAGGGAGGAAAGGGAGGGTATCATTCCATCTGCATAATGCTTATGCAGACAGAACAATTGGAAGAGCGCAAAATTGAATTCTGCCCACTATTCTGCACGCACAGTTCTGCAAACCTAATGTATAGATCATCACTATCACAGATTGGGTTATATTCATCTGCTTCAAGCCCATCTTGTTACAGAATGCTTAACTCAGCTCGGATCATTACGTTCTTCGGCAAAAAGGTAATGAACTCTACCCTTCTATTCTTTGACAGCAAACCTTTGCCGCACTCTGAAGTTGGAGTAATGCCGTTGCGTTACCCTTCGGCTAATTGGAACCTTTTGCCTACCAGACATAATTCATGCCCTTATTCCTTCCACTCATCCAGCACATAAACAGCTTTTGTAGGCAGGGGGACACCCCATTTTGATGCTTCGCTCTCATATTCTCCCTGTCAAAAGGAGTTTTAACAGGGAAGTAAACTGTTGCAACGAAGAACTTCGATAAAAATAAAAATGATGAGGCACCTCGATAAAGACCTGCAATTTATTTTGTTTTGTTTTATGCAAGCAATTGCCGTTTAAGCTGCCATACACATTGCACACATTAGCTACTACAGTGTGCCATTTAAAATAAATGCTGGTGAGTTACAGTTTTGCGTATAAAGTCTCCATAAGTTCTTTGGAATATGGTTGCTCGTGAAAATAGAGAACGAGGGGGGGGGAGAGAGAGAGAGAGAGAGAGAGAGAGAGAGAGAGAGAGAGAGAAATCCATCTGATATTTTTGCCTTGGAAGCCACTCTGGGCCTTGGAAGAGTTTTCCAAAACAAGAATTCTGACAATCTTCTTTGAGGGTCAATGGCAACCTGCATGGTTGATGGTCAAAGACAATGTAAGCAGTATCTGGGTGGGTAGAGGTTTCCTATCCTTGTTATATCTAAATTAATAATGTTTTAGCCCATGGGAAATGGAGAGGAAGGGGCATTTATTAATCAGGTTCCTCAAGTAATGTCATCAGAGGTATCGCTGAGAATGCAGCTTCTATGCATGCCCTACCCCAGTTGATGATCTTAGGTATTATGTATTCAGGTGAAGCCTGAAGTTGAAATTAAAGAGGTAAAGGACCCCTGACAGTTACATCAAGTCGCAAATGACTCTGGGGTTGTGGCGCTCATCTCGTTTTACTGGCAGAGGGAGCTGGCATTTGTCCACAGACAGTTTTTCTGGGTATTGTGGCCAGCATGACTAAGCCACTTCTGCTGAAACCAAATGCCATTTACCTTCCCGCCGGAGCAGTACCTATTTATCTACTTGCACTGGCATGCTTTCGAACTGCTAGGTTGGCAGGAGCTGGGACCAAGCAACGGGAGCTCACCCCATTGTGGGGATTCGAACCGCCAACCTTCTGATCAGCAAGCCCTAGGTTCAGTGGTTTAGACCACAGCGCCATCTGCGTCCCTATGAAGTTGAAATTAGTTCCCTTTAAAATCAGCAAGCCATCCCTTTACAGTGCCCTCCAAATGGGGTTGGAGGTGCAAACTGGTTGACTGGCCACGAAATCTGGAACCTGTGGGTGTTTTGGTTAATGTAGGGTTATGGAAATTGTGAATTTGGTAGGTTCACCTTTAAATGGGACCTGAATGGATCTTCTCCCCCATCGCTGGGAAGCTGTGTATGAGAAGGAGGGAGGGGAGAGACTAGGGGAATCTTTGAGGTCATTGTGTGGCTGAGGGGTGCAGTGGTCCCCCCCTGTCCCCCACAGAACAAATTTCTTTTTTTAAAAAAAGAATATTTATTGAGATTATACAAAAAATTACACATAAAGAAAAAACAAACAAAAACTAACAAACACAAGCTAACAAGAAAGTTGACAAAAAGGCAACCTAGAAAGAAGGAAAAAAGGAAATAGGAAAAAAGAAAAAAAGATATTTTAAAAAAGGATAAATCCATTTTTCAGCATCTTTGATATCATTTGCTTATTTCCTTGACCTCCTCACACCTCCCCTTTTGTATTCCCGTTTTCCAAGTCTTTTCAGCAAATCCTCACCCTCTTTCATTTAACTTTGCTCTATACTTAACCTATTATAACTATACATTTTCATCCGTATAACTATCTATATTTACCTATTCTTATTAACCTTATTACCAAAACCACTTCTTTTCAGTCCAACATCATTTTAACATTCATTAATTTTACAGTATTTCTGAGAAATACACAGAACAAATTTCACAGGAATAAAAGTTCTTAGCAAGCCAGCCTGTTTCATTTGTATCTTGTTCCTTTCCAGTAAACAAACTGCATGTCTAACCCAGCTTATATGAACAGTTTATATCCCTGTGTTCAGAAATACCCTCCAGCTAGAGAACATTTTATATTCTTTGATTGTTTTTAATCTCGGTTTGCACAGAGCCCCATTGAAATCAAGGGCTTTTATAGTCACCCTCCAGCATTTGTAAGTATCAATGGCAAAACTGAAAAGATTTCTCTCTTCCTCTACTTTTTTTTTTTGTCACACTGATCAGTTAAACTGTCAGCAGACTAAAAGCACTTGCAGAATAACCCAAGAGCGAGGTGAGAAAAGGGTTGTGGGTGCCGAGGAGCAAGCGAAAAGAAACCACTTGGTAATAAAAATATAAAATAAGCATGTCTGGGAGGCACTGGAACAATCAGCTCCAAACTATCATAGAGCCGGTCAGTTCCTTAGCGTTTATGACTGATAGCACTGCAATGAAAAATCTGGCAATAAGATGGATAGTAAATATGATGGTGGGAATATACTTGCATTCCAAATGCAAGTCAAAAACAAAACAAGCGATGGGAAAGCAAGCGGAGAATGTCAATAAGAGTTTTTAGTGTTTGGCTGGTTAAGGAGGGTGTACTGTTCAGATGAGGTATTTGATATACTCAAGCAGCACATCAAATCCACAGAAGGCATCCAAGAGCATGTTTCCGAGCACAATTCATAGTGTTGGTGCTGACCTTTAAAGCTCTAAACAGCCTCGGCCCAGTAGACCTGAAGGAGCGTCTCCACCCCTATCATTCAGTCCGGACACTGAGGTCCAGCACCGAGGGCCTTCTGGTGGTTCCCTCATTGCGAGAAGCCAATTTACAGGGAACCAGGCAGAGGGCCTTCTCGGTAGTGGCACCCGCCCTGTGGAACGCCCTCCCGCCAGATGTCAAAGAGAAAAATAACTACCAAACTTTTAGAAGACATCTAAAGGCAGCCCTGTTTAGGGAAGCTTTTAATGTTTAATAGGTTATTGTATTTTAGTGTTTTGTTGGAAGCTGCCCAGAGTGGCTGGGGAAACCCAGCCAGATGGGCGAGGTATAAATAATATATTATTATTATTATTATTATTATTATTATTATTATTATTATTATTAGAGCAACTGTGCTGATCTCCTCCTCTGAGCGTGCAGATGTTACATCATGGCAGTGGTGATGATCTGGGCAGTGACCGATAGGCAGTCACAGCACCTGAACATACACATAGTCATGCTGGCCACATGACCTGGAAGCTGTACGCCGGCTCCCTCGGCCAATAAAACGAGATGAGCGCCGCAACCCCAGAGTCGGCCACGACTGGACCTAATGGTCAGGGGTCCCTTTACTTTTACTTACAACTGGCATGCAGCCCCTGAAAAGTTGCCTAGAAGGAAATGAGAAAAGTTTCTCTCCCTGTGCTACAAAATCTGCAAAAAGAAATTGGTCGGCTTGGTAAAAGAATGTAACATGTTTTTTAAAAATGCATCTGTGTACAGTGAGCAATGATGACTCTCTGAAAAACATTCATCTGCGCTCTGCCTGAAATAGAAAGTAGTGATGGCAACAAGCTCACAAGTGTAGGCACTGAATTACAGGTGTCCCTCTGACAGATTCGTTTCAAATCAATATCCAGTGTCTGTTTTCATCCCTAATTAATTTGTATCGAGCTCCAATGAAGGCTTCCAGCCAATGGTTTGTTGCAATTATATCTTGGGAACATGTGGAAGGTTAATTTGGATATTCCAGATTCTTTCTAGAGCAAACTTTAAAAAAATTATTTGTTAGGAAGATTTCTGGTCTGAAGCTCAACATCAAAAAAACTAAGATCGTGGCCACTGGTCCCATCACCTCCTGGCAAACAGAAGGTGAAGAAATGGAGGCAGTGAGAGTTTTTACTTTCTTGGGCTCCATGATCACGGCAGATGGTGACAGCAGTCATGAAATTAAAAGACGCCTGTTTCTTGGGAAAAAAGCAATGACAAACCTAGATAGCATCTTAAGAAGCAGAGAAATCACCTTGCTGACAGTGGCCCATATAGTTAAAGCTATGGTTTAACCAGTAGTGATGTATGGAAGTGAGAGCTGGACCATAAAGAAGGCTGATTGCTGAAGAATTGATGCTTTTGAATTATGGTGCTGGAGGAGACTCTTGAGAGTCCTATGGACTGCAAGAATATTAAACCTATCGATTCTTAAGGAAATCAGCCCTGAGTGCTCACTGGAAGGACAGATCCTGAAGCTGAGGCTCCAGTACTTTGGCCACCTCATGAGAAGACAAGACTCCCTGGAAAAGACCCTGATGTTGGGAAAGATGGAGGGCACAAGGAGAAGGGGATGACAGAGGACAAGATGGTTGGACAGTGTTCTCGAAGCTACCAGCATGAGTCTGACCAAACTGCAGGAGGCAGTGGAAGACAGGAGTGCTTGGCGTGCTCTGGTCCATGGAGTCATGAAGAGTCGGACACGACTAAATGACTAAACAACAACAACAAATTTCTTATCCACTCATTACCATATAATCCCAAGGCAGGTTAACATTGACAAATACAGTTTTTGAAAAAACAACTGAAACCATTGCAATGATCAAACATGTATAACCATTCCAAATTTAACACAATAATGTACATTTGGCGAAAGAGAGGAGTCCGACAAATGAGAATACCTTAACTGTTCAAGGCCGGGGTGAAGAGGTATATATATTCAGCATATGGAGAATGCAGTACCATGAATGTGCTTGATGCTTCTCTGTGGGGAGAGAGTATCACAACTTAGAAACTGCTGCAGAGAAGGTCTTCTCTCAGCCTGCCGTTCCTCACACTTCTGAGGGAGTCAGAACTACCAAGAGAGCCCCTTCTACACAGCTCAATACCTGGGAAGCTTGGTAGGGGTGGAGGTGGTCTCTCAGATATTTAGGGTCCAAGACGCTGAGGGCTTTAAACACTAATCTGAGCATCTTGAATTGGCTCCAGAAATTAACTGGCAACCACAGCAGTTGTTTAAATTCTTGTTTCCCAAATACCTACCACATCTGGAAGTGCTCTTCACCAAAATTATTTTCCATATAGTGCTCTCAAGCCCCATTCAGTTCTTCTTCTTCTTAGGCAATGGGTTGTGTTTGTATAAAGGTAAAGGTAAAGGAACCCCTGACCATTAGGTCCAGTCGTGACCAACTCTGGGGTTGCGGCGCTCATCTCGCTTTATTGGCTGAGGGAGCTGGCATACAACTTCCAGGTCATGTGGCCAGCAGGACTAAGCTGCTTCTGGTGAACCAGAGCAGCGCATGGAAATACCGTTTACCTTCCCGCCAGAGCAGTACCTATTTATCTACTTGCACTTTGACGTGCTTTTGAACTGCTAGGTTGGCAGGAGCAGAGACCAAACAAAGGGAGCTCACCCCGTCACGGGGATTTGAACTGCTGACCTTCTGATCGGCAAGTCATAGGCTCTGTGGTTTAAACCACAGCGCCACCCGCGTCCCTGCAACCAACCAGGCATGCCATGCCTTCGTATTAAAGTCCTGTTTGAAAAGGTCTTTGCATTTGACATTCGTTTCTTGAGCATGCTCCTGGGGAAACAGTCGTGAGTTAAAACACTCAGGCCCAAGGTGAGAGAAGCAAATTAATTCCTCTGGTTTGCTTGAAAAATCAGACGCGGCCAGTCTCTGCTACAATTCAAAATGGCACGAGGGGAGTTGCATAGCATCGGAGACGTTGTCAGATCCATCAAGCCGCTCTGTAGTTGACAAAGCAGAACTAAAACATTGACCCACAGTGGTAAAGAGTCCTCTGTCCTCCACAAATGTTATCCTTGGAGACACAGGCACCAAGAAACAAAAATGTAAGAATTGACATTAGGACAGACTTCCTCAGCCAGGCATGCATCGTCAATGCTCAAGTCCTGTGGGTTGTATGTGATTTGGGGGGGGGGATATTTCTGTAGAAAAAGAGGAAACTTATGCCAAACAAATAGCCCTCTCTCAGAAGCATGGAAGCTAAGAGCAAAGGATTCTAGTAACAGAAGTTGCAACCTTATACATCAGCCTTCATCAGTGTGGCGCCTTCCAGACTACAACCCCCATCACCCCCAGGCAGTGCACTAAGCAGAGAAAGCCTGCACACTTACCTGAGTGCAGGATTAGGCTCCTGAGCAGTGTGGAGGATTTTGCTGTTAGGTCAGCTACTTAGGCAGCAGTTGTGCTTTTTTGTTTCTTATTCTCCCTGACATTTTAACTGGTAGATTTATTAATTTGTTTATTCATTTCACTTATGAATCACTTCCAACAAAGCATCTTGAAGCAATTTCACAATACAATAAAGAAACACATATAAAACGATTGCACATATAAAAATGATTAAAATAATTGCATATATAAACACAGAAGCACATTTTTTTAAAGAAACCATGAAAGAGAATATGTTGGAAGCAAGGGTGATTTGGATCTCTTCTCCATTCTTCTGCATAAATCCCATGAGAGCAATTTGGTAGGTGTTGTTAGCAAATCTTTACCCACAAAGTGTGCCATAAACTGTCTGGAGCGTTGAGAGTTTAGAATTAGGGGCGGCCTTTTTGCATTTAAACAGGCCCAATTTATCAGGTGAGCAGAGCATGTAAATGTTGCGTCTGTGAATTGGCTGATTGAGCTAATCAATGAATATTAATCTGATGCTGAAATGGAAAACACATGTATATTCTAATGTAATGGACAATATATGTCAAGTTTCTAAATATTTGTCCCTTGAATCCTGGATTTTATGACTTCTCTCAAACTCCCATTAACTTCGATTCATCAAGCAACTCTTTCCACAGGAGTCTCACCAAGCCCTTCTCTTCAAGGGAGAAGGTGAAGAGAACTGAGGAGAACAACTTCTAGCCCATGTTCCATGTTGATCCAAAGGCCGCAGGGTCAAGCTCCACCAATATTACTCCACCAAGCAGAGCTTGGCCTTGGCCCCACGACCAGGGTTGCCTGGGGCCATAGGTGGAGTGTGCATAGCACTGGTGCTGAAATTTGTGGGTGCTCGGCCCTTTCATGGGAATAATAATAATAATAATAGAATCATAGAATCATAGAGTTGGAAGAGACCACAAGGGCCATCGAGTCCAACCCCCTGCCAAGCAGGAAACACCATCAGAGCACTCCTGACATATGGTTGTCAAGCCTCTGCTTAAAGACCTCCAAAGCAGGAGACTCCACCACACTCCTTGGCAGCAAATTCCACTGTCAAACAGCTCTTACTGTCAGGAAGTTCTTCCTAATGTTTAGGTGGAATCTTCTTTCTTGTAGTTTGGATCCATTGCTCCGTGTCCGCTTCTCTGGAGCAATAATAATAGTAATTTATTATTATTATTATTATTATTATTATTATTATTATTATTATTATTATTATTATTATTTTGTGGGTGCTCCAGGAATCCGGTACCTAGGCAACCAAGGCTGGCTAATGCTGAGCCAGAACTTTGGGGCTATCTAGCCCAGTCTTGGGACGTGGGTGGCGCTGTGGTTAAACCACAGAGCCTAGGACTTACTGATCAGAACGTCGGCGGTTCGAATCCCCGCAATGGGGTGAGCTCCCGTTGCTCGGTCCCTGCTCCTGCCAACCTAGCAGTTCGAAATCACGTCAAAGTGCAAGTAGATAAATAGATACCGCTCTGGCGGGAAGGTAAACGACGTTTCTGTGTGCTGCTCTGGTTCGCCAGAAGCGACTTAGTCATGCTGGCCACATGACCTCGGACAATAAAACGAGATGAGTGCTGCAACCCCAGAGTCGGTCACGACTGGATCTAATGGTCTTTAGCTTTACCCTTTACCTTTACCTTAGCCCAGTATTGCTGGGTCAGATTTCTGGTTCCTTCCAGTTGAGTAGGGCTGATGGGAGTTGTAGTCCAAAATACTCTGGACAAAACTGGACTACACCAACTGTGAATGGCTCTTCAGTGTTTCAGCAGGGCTCCAACATGGGCTGGATAAGATGACAGCACATCCTCTATTTGATACATCATGTGGGAAAGGAGTGCATATGTCCTGTCCACTGCTACTCTTCCAGAGAACTAGCCCCACTTCCATTGTCCCTCCCCCTCAAATATCCATGTTGAGATGGAACGTGCACAAGCTACCTACTTTTTTTTTTTTAATCCATCATGTAGTGAAAATTCCATGACTTACTGGTGAATTTCATTTCGTGAATCGGCCATGCAATTTTAGCCTATGTGCTATGGATTTCATGCTCACAGATGGCATTCTCACATTTCATCCCCACATGGAGTAGGGATGGGTGAATATTTCAGCTTCCCTCGGTTTCTTATTTTTTCCAGTCCTAAGTTTACTTCTCCACATTTCAACATCAGTTTGAATTATTTTTTAAGTCCTCATGAAAATTCGTCAGCATTTTTTGTGCAAATTTCTTCTGCTATGCACATTTGTATGCAATTTTGCCCAATATAATGCAGTACACACACTCATTTATGTGTACACTTTAGCCTAGCACAAGCATTTTTGTACTAACTGGAGAACTGTACTGAAAAAATCAGAGAAATGTGAATTTTGAAGAATGGTTGAGTTTCAGATCATGTATTGTTTTGGAATGTGTGAATTAGGTAAATTCAACTTTAGATGCAAACTGAATTGAATTTCTTCCCCAGTGTAGGCAGGACCAGTGTGCTAGCAGAACTGGCTTTACCCCAAGCAGGATTTGGGGAGCTGTATTTTCCAATTCAGGGCACTGTTTATGACCAGACAATATTCATATCTATGGAGTAGAAGATTACAATAATCTGCTTTTAAGAAAGGAGAAAAGAGGCATTATTTTTGGAAGCAGACCTGTAACATCTTATCCTTTAAAACTCTCACTAGCACAGAGGGCAGCTCTGCTACCACAATGGTTCCCCACACATTCCTGCCACCTGTACCCCATCAGGACCCCATGTGCACTGGAGGTCTCCCTGCTTCCAAGTGCCCAATAAAGACATACCTTGGAAGTCAAATGGAATCTGTTCTGGAAGTCCATTTGACTTCCAAAACATTCAGGAACAAAGGCTCAGCTTCTGAATGGCTGCAGGAAGTTCCTGCAGACAATCGGAAGCCGTGAAATCCCCGCCGAATGTTCGGCTTCCAAAAGAATGTTTGAAAACAATCACTTGCAGTTTTCGATCGTTCGAATTCCAAGGTACAACTGTACCACCCAATGGAACTCACCTTATAGTTTGAGGACCAGTGATATGAAAAGACATTGGGTTGTTATTGACTAATTCAGACTCAGAGTGGACTTGCTGAAATAACTTGGCATTGATTTCCATTGATTTCAATAGTTTGACTACGACTAACACTAGATATCACTCAGTGTATCTTGCTCTGAGTAAGAGGGGGCCCTAATTGGAAGAGATATTGTAATAGGCTGGTGTGCCCTTTAAAGCTCTCAAGTCTAGGCTGCTGCAGAATGAGGGCTAAACATCTCCTTTCATTGCCAATAGTATTGGGTTTTTTTAGCTCATAAACTGTGTGGAAGCACTTGTAATGTGTCAGCCCTATGAGGAACCCTCTAACATCTTCCCACTGGGGAGCCTCTTTTAAACTTCTTATCAGCAAAGGCACTAGACGACCTCCAAGATGCAGGAAGAATGGAGGAGGGAGGCATATTCTGAGAACAAAGCTTCTATTTTTCCCTGCATTGTTTGATATGCTGATTTTCTAGAGTGGTACATTAAAATTGCACCATACCAGTAAGGATTAAAAGGAGCAAAATGGATTTTTAAAACCCTCTATTTATAGTAATTTTTTATCCCTTTCAATTATGATGCATTTGATGTTTTAACTAGCTCTGCTGTGCTTACTTATCATCTTCCCAAACAAAAACAACTCCATAGTTCACATAAGGCCTTATGAACAGTCCTGCAGGATTTTTTTTATATATATAAATTTTTTATTGGTTTTACAGAAATTTTTTAAAAACAAACAAACACTTAAAAAGACATACAAACACGTATAATTTCATAACATTTTTTCATAGACCTCTTTTCCGGGACTCCCCCATACCCCCCCTTTCTGCATCCCAATGTCCAAAATTTTATAGCAACTCCCAATTGTTCCTTTCCACCCTCTGTCATCTTAGTCTTTTCTTTATTCTGACCTTATATCACTGTATCCCTTTATTCCTGAAAACCACAACATTCTAACATTCATCAAGTTTATAATAGTCCTTAAGATAGCTTTTAAATTTTCTCCATTCTTCTTCCGCCGTCTCTTTTCCCTGATCACGGATTCTGCCTGTCATCTCAGCCAATGTCATGTAGTCCATCACCTTCGTCTGCCATTCTTCCAGAGTGGGTAGATCTTGTGTCTTCCAATACTTTGCGATGAGTATTCTTGCTGCTGTTGTAGCATACATAAAAAAAGTTCTATCCCTTTTTGACACCAAATGGCTGGCAATGCCCAAGAGAAAAGCCTCTGGTTTTTTCAAAAAAGTACATTTAAGTACCTTTTTCATTTCATTATAAATCATTTCCCAGAAGGCCTTAATCTTCGGGCATGTCCACCAAAGGTGATAAAAGGTACCTTCAGTCTCTTTACATTTCCAACACTTATTATCGGGCAAATGATAAATTTTTGCCAGCTTGACTGGGGTCATGTACCACCTGTAAACCATTTTCATAATGTTTTCCTTTAAGGCATTACATGCCGTAAATTTGATACCAGTGTTCCATAACCATTCCCAGTCAGCAGACATAATGTTATGACCAATGTCCTGTGCCCATTTAATCATAGCCGATTTAACTGTTTCATCTTGTGTATTCCATTTCAGCAGCAAGTTATACATTCTTGATAAATTCTTAGTATTGGGTTCTAACAATTCAGTCTCTAATTTTGATTTTTCCACCTGAAAGCCAATTTTCCTATCCTGTTTGAAAAACTCCATTATTTGATGATATTGAAGCCAATTTTGTACTTTATGTTTCATTTTCTCATAACTTTGCAATCTCAATTTGTCTCCCTCCTGTTCCAAGATTTCCCAATACTTTGGCCATCCGACCTCCATATTGAGTTTCTTCACTGCTTTAGCTTCCACTGGAGACACCCATCTAGGGGTTTTGTTTTCCAACAGATCTTTATACCTTATCCAAACATTATACAATGCTTTTCTAACAATATGATTTTTAAAGGCACTATGCAGCTTAATTTTGTCATACCATAAATATGCATGCCAACCAAATGCATTATTGAAGCCTTCCAGATCCAAAATGTCTGTGTTTTCGAGGAGCATCCACTCTTTCAGCCAGCAGAACGCTGCTGCCTCATAATACAGTTTTAGGTCCGGCAGGGCAAAGCCCCCTCTTTCTTTAGCATCTGTCAATATTTTAAATTTGATTCTGGGTTTTTTGCCCTGCCAGACAAATTTCGAGATATCTTTCTGCCACCTCTTAAAACATTCCATCTTGTCAATAATCTGCAAGGTCTGAAACAAAAATAACATTCTAGGCAATACGTTCATCTTAATCACTGCAATTCGGCCTAACATTGACAATTTCAAATTTGACCATATTTCCAGATCTTTTTTGATTTCTGACCAACATTTTTCGTAATTATCCTTATACAAATTCAAATTTTTAGTTGTCAAATAAACCCCTAGGTATTTCACCTTCTTGACCACCGTCAACCCTGTCTCCTCTTGAAATTTCTCCTTCTCCATATCTGTTAAGTTTTTTCCTAGAACTTTAGTTTTTTGTTTATTCAACTTAAATCCAGCTACCTGACCAAACTGTTGGATTATTTCTAACACCTTTTTCGTACTAGTGTTTGGCTCTTGCAGAGTCAATACTAAGTCATCTGCAAATGCTCTTAGCTTATAATGTTTAGCTCCGACCTGTACACCTTTAACCTGCTGGTCATTTCTAATCATATTCAGCAACACCTCCAGAACGGAAATAAAAAGCAATGGGGAAATTGGGCACCCCTGTCGTGTTCCTTTTTCTATCTTGAGTTCCTCAGTTATTACATTGTGTACAATCAACTTAGCTTTTTGTTCAGAGTATATTGCACCCAAGCCATTCTCAAAACCCTGGCCTACCCCCATCCCCTGAAGATTCTTTATCATAAAGCTCCAAGAAATATTGTCAAAGGCTTTCTCCGCGTCCACAAAAATCAGTACTGCTTTAGTATTTATGTTCACTTCTAATTTTTCCAAAATACAGTGGTGCCTCGCAAGACGAAATTAATTGGTTCCGCAAGTTTTTTCTTCTTGCGAGTTTTTCGTCTTGCGAAGCACGGTTTCCCATAGGAATGCATTGAAAATCAATTAATGCGTTCCTAGGGAAACCGCTTGCCAGGCTGGCGGTGCGGAGAAGGGCTTTTCTCCCCACCGCAAGCCTTCAGGACAGGTACAGGAACAGAGGGGAAGGCGCGCAGCGCTTTCCCTCTGTTCCCGGGGCTTGCGTGGGAGGAGGGTTTTTCCTCCGCACCGCCAACATTCAGAACAGCATTCTGAATGTTGGCGGTGGGAAGGAAAACCCTCCTCCCACCCCAAGTCTTCAGGACAGCCATCCGATGCCGGGCGGGGGGAGGAGGCTTTTCCCCCCCACCGCCCGGCATCGGAGCTTCGTTCTGATGCCGGGCGGGGGAAGGAGGCTTTCCCCCCCCACCGCCCGGCATCGGAGCTTCGTTCAGATGCCGGGCGGGGGAAGGAGGCTTTTCCCCCCCCCCACCGCCCGGCATCGGAGCTTCGTTCAGATGCCGGGCGGGGGAAGGAGGCTTTCCCCCCCCCACCGCCCGGCATCGGAGCTTCGTTCAGATGCCGGGCGGGGGAAGGAGGCTTTCCCCCCTCCCACCGCCCGGCATCGGAGCTTCGTTCAGATGCCGGGCGGGGGAAGGAGGCTTTCCCCCCCCACCGCCCGGCATCGGAGCTTCGTTCCGATGCCGGGCGGGGGAAGGAGGCTTTCCCCCCCCCACCGCCCGGCATCGGAGCTTCGTTCAGATGCCGGGCGGGGGAAGGAGGCTTCCCCCCCCCACCGCCCGGCATCGGAGCTAGGTTCTGATGCCGGGCGGGGGGAGGAGGCGTCCCCCCCCCGCGATCGGCATCGGAGCTAGGTTCCGATGCCGGGCGGGGGGAGGAGGCGTTCCCCCGCCCGGCATCGGAGCTTCGTTCCGATGACGCGCGGCAGGAGGAGGCGTTCCCCCCCGCCGCCCGGCATCGGAGCTTCGTTCCGATGCCGCACGGCGGGAGGAGGTCCGAGGACAGTGGGGAAGACGCGCTGCGCTTCCCCGCTGTCCTGGAGATTTCCCTATGGGCTGTCGTCTTGCGAAGCAAGCCCATAGGGAAATTCGTTTTGCGAAGCGCCTCCAAAACGGAAAACCCTTTCGTCTAGCGGGTTTTCCGTCTTGCGAGGCGTTCGTCTTGCGGGGTACCACTGTATCTATTATATTCCTTACATTGTCTGATAGATGTCTTTTTGGGAGAAAGCCCGCTTGGTCCTTATGAATCTTCTCAATCAACACTCTTTTAAATCTTTTTGCCAAATTGTCTGCAAAAATTTTGTAATCCACATTAAGTAATGATATTGGGCGGTAGTTCTTAAGTTGAGTCTTTTCAGTCTCTGTCTTTGGTATGAGTGAAATATACGCTTCTTTCCACGATTCAGGTGCCTTTTTCCCCTCTAAGATCTCATTACAGACCTCTTTTAAGGGTTGAATCAACCACTCCTTCAAAGCTTTGTAATATCTAGAAGTCAGTCCATCTGGTCCTGGAGATTTGCCCAATTGCATTTTCTGAATGGCAGCCTCTATCTCTTGTTCTGATATTCTCTGATTCAGATCCAACTTACTCTGATGAGAGATTTTTTGTAATCCATATTTGTCCAGGAATTTGTCTATATCTTCTTCATTTTGCGGTCCTTGAGTATAGAGTTTTTTGAAATAGCTTAAAAAGCAATTTCTAATTTCATCAGGTTTAGATATATTCTTTCCATCCACTTCTAAACTTGTGACTGTATTTAATTTCTGCCTTTTCTTCAGTTGCCATGCCAAAAGTTTACCACATTTGTCTGCCGATTCAAATGTCTTTTGTTTCATTTGCTTTATCTTCCATTCAATCTGTTGGTTCATCAATTCCATATATTGTACTTGATATAACTTAATCTCTCTTAGTATCTCCTGGGACTTTGGTTTTACTCTTAATTTTTTCTCTCCTTCCTTTATCTTTTCCAAGATCTTTTCCTTCTTCTCATTCTGTTTCTTCCTCTTTATTGAATTTTGTTGAATCAGAAAACCTCGCATCACCGCTTTGCTTGCGTCCCAGATCACTCTTTTCTCGACATCGGCCCTTAAGTTTATTTCAAAGTAGTCCTTTAAAGTTTTTGGGGCCTTCATGAGGATCTCGTTATCTCGAAAGAGGCTGTCATTCATTCTCCATCTAAATTGACCAGTTGTTGTAAGTTTCATTTCTATCTTCACAGGTTTTCGGGCAGATTTCTACCTTTTTAATCTTTGGAGCCATCCCACTAGTAATCCAAATTTGGTCAATTCTGGTCCAGGTCATCATTGCTTGGGAGAAAAAGGTTCCCTTCCTTGGTAACTGTCAGTCTTTGTGCCTTATCCATGTTAGTGGAGACCACACCGTTCATGTCTCCCATAATTATCATATTGTAATCCAGATAGTCTGTCAGAGTCTCATGGAGTTTCTTAAAGAATTCAACTTTACCATCGTTTGGTGCGTAAATTCCAACTATCAAAAATTTTTCTCCTTGTACTTGAATCTCAACTGCCAAATATCTCCCTTGTTCATCTTTAAAGATCATTTTTGGAGCCCACTTCTCTTTAACATATATGACAACTCCTCTTTTTTTAACTTTGTCTGATGATATGAATTCTTGTCCTAATCTTTTATTTATAAGTAGTCTCCTGTGAGCTCTGGTTATATGGGTCTCTTGTAGACATATCAAATCCAGTTGTTCTCTGTTCAATATATGAAAAACTTGTCGTCTCCTCAATGGCACATTGAGCCAATTACAATTCCAACTAAGGAATTGCAGGGCCATCTTGTTATTTTTCTGGCACTCCTCCGACAGCTCCAAGTTGTTGCTCTTCCTCTGATGGTGGTGGTTTGTGTCCAAACGAAAGATTCAGAATGTCTAGTGCTCTCCTCTGTTGTGCAAGTGGGTCCACAGTTCCCTTCTGTAGGTCCTCTCGATTTCTTTCCAAAAATTTCTCTTTGTCTTCTATAGTCTTTATTTTCACCTTCTTCCCCTTGTAGTCGAAAGACAATCCCTGTGGAAATTCCCACCTGAAAAGTATAGTGTTCTTCCTTAGCAGGTAAACCAGATCCTTATAAAAGGCTCTCAAATCCAGGATGTGTTTAGGAATGTCTTTAAAGATCTGTACAGCTGAATTTCCAATTTGCAAGGCCTTTTCAAAATGTAGTCTTAATATTTTGTCCCTTTCTTCCTTGGATCCAAGTGTAATCAAACAATCTCTCGGGGTCTTTCTGTTCTGTTTTTTTCCCAGTCTGAACGCTGTTGTAATTTTAAATTCGTCTTCCTCCAGATCTTCCCAACAGTCAGCAAACACTTGTGTTAAAAACTCCACGAGACTGTCAGCTTCGTCCTCTGGAACCAATCTCAGTTTAAGGTTTCTCTCTTTTCTCTGTAATTCCCACAGAGCCAAAGTTGCTTCGTGCTCATGCACCTTTTTGGCGATCGGTTGTAAGTTGTCTTGAGTCTCCCCAGCAATAGCTCTAGCTTCTTCAGCAATTTTACGTGTAGCAGAATTTTCCTCAACTAATTTATTTATAGATTCTGTATTCTGGTCTAATCTTGCTGATATTTCTGTTAATTTTTGTGTATTTTCTGAAGTCTGTTTTGTTAGAGACTCCAGGGATTGGTTTATCTTAAGTAAGGCTTGTGTCACAGCATCCATGGAGACAGCTGTCACTTTTTCTTGTCCTGTTGTTCCTGTCGGTCCTGCAGGTGTTGCGCCTGTAATCGAGCCTCTTTTCTTTAGTTGCTGTTGCTGTTGCTGCTGCTGGTGCTGTTGTTGTTGTTTGGTCTTGGCTCTTGTGACTATCTCTTCTTGTGAGCCGCTCATGTCAAGGTCGTTTCTCACGGGAGCTTCCCTATGGAAAGTTCCACTGTCTTAAGCTGTGTCGGTCTCTACTTTACCCTCTAGGGGGAGCAAATCAAAATGTCCGAATACAAAGGCAAAGAGAAAATCCAAATACGTAGGATAAGAAGAAAGAGAAAAGTTAAAACAAGTATAGCAGGGGGCTTGTAGCTGCAAGTTACCACAGTTTCCCAATAGATACTGTCTCAGCCTACTCTGGTATACTGTAGCCAAGCTATGCCAAAACTTTGTTGCACAATGTAACTTCCACAGGAAAAAGTCAGTTCAGTGTTCTATTATCTTATTAGGCAGACCATTTCAGTTTCTTGAGACAGCATAGGATTTTTCTATTAATTAAATCATGCAGTTACTAATGTCTGTTTTGCCTCCCCTCTGCCCTGCTAGCTAGAGTGGAGATCTAAGGTCCAAATGTCAGGTTTAAATGAACAAAAGCAAAGTCTTTGATGGATGCAGCTTTTCAGTTCCGTTGCTTTCACTTTCATGCAGTCGGGGGAAGGCAGACTTCCTTAATTTTCGCCTCCCCGTTTTCAGCCAAATTTCAGATTGTAATTCCAAATAAAGGTTTCTTTCTACTCACGGGTTTTTTTCTGTCCAAAATTTACAGGAAGGAATCGGCGCTCTCCACTAATAGCGACGCGGCTTCACCCTGCGGGCTGGGTAGTGATTCTCAGGGTAGTGATTCTTAGAGTGAAGATAATTTGCCGTCCAGTCACTCTTCCCTGTGAGAACTCTGCTGGGAAAAATGACCTGGCAAGATAGCAGAGTAGCGGCAACGGTCCTGCTTCCGTGTGAGAATAGGGATAAATCAGGTCCAGAAACGGTCCGTTCTAGTCTCTAGTAGCTTTATTTACAGAGCAATAAATCAGTCAGACACCATCGGAACATTCCGGCATGTTTTTGTGCTTTTCCAAAGCACTCGCCCAGCAGCCTCTAAGTTGGGCTGCTTCTCTGTCCGTTGCAGAGACAGATCTGAAGAGCGTCAGAACAACATCCTGTGACGCACTTCTCGGCATGTAGCTCCTCCCAGCTCCTCCCAGAACCAGATACAGGACACCAGTGAGTTTTAACCCTGTTAGTTCCAAACTCCACACCCCCTCTTGTCCTGCATCTGGAGACAACAGTCAACAATGCTTTCCCCATACACAGACCCTCACAGAACTCCTCGTGCTTCTGGAAGGTTAATGGTTTTGTGAAACCATCAGCGAGGTTCTTTGTTGAGGGACAGTATTTCAGAGCAACTAGCCCCTCATGAACGCTCTGACATACATTCCGGAAACGTATGTCCAAATGTTTGGTCCTCGCCTTGAATTGCCCCGTCTCAGCCAATTTGAGGCAAGGTTGATTGTCTTCATGCACCACAACGGGTAGACAATTCTCTCCACAGATTTCCTTGACCAAACACACATAGAACTCCAGCTCTCTGCAAGCATCTGATAGCGCACTGAACTCGGCTTCAGTAGATGAAAACGCTATGAGACTTTGCTTCCGGGACCTCCACCCAACTATAGAGTCCCCAAACTTCACCACTAGGCCTGACACTGATTTGCGGTCTTCAGAGTTAGCCCAATCCGAATCCACAAAGCAAGTCAGCTTTACTTCTCCTTGAGCTGGCAACCTAAGACAAAAGTCTTTGGTTTCCTGCAAATACCTCAGAACTCTCTTGATGCCATTCCAGGCTTGCACACTGGGGTTTGATGCCTCTCTGCTGAGCAGATTGACAGCAAACGCAATGTCTGGTCTGCTCCATTGAGACAAGTACAACAAACTCCCTAGGGCTGACTGAAATACTTCAGTATTTTCAAACGCAGCGCGTTCTACTTGCTGAAATTCCTTTACGTATCCAGCTTCCATGGGTGACCTGGCACCTGCACAATCAGACATCCTGAACTTCTCAAGCAACTGTTCAATCTTGCCTTTCTGGCGAAGCAAAAAGCTACCATCCTCAGTCTTCGCTATCGGAACACCTAGGTAGGTTTTGACATCCCCAAGCTGCTTCAGCTTGAACCGCTTTCCAAGTTCCCTAGCAAACTTCTTCACCTGCTCACTAGTCTGTGCCATCATTAAGATATCATCAACAAAGACAAGAATCACTTCCTGTGTCTCTCCTGACCTCTTCAGGTACAGGCAACTGTCTGCAACAGACCTCTTAAAACCTAGCTCTTCTAAGGCTTCATGTAGGCACATATTCCAATTCCTGGCAGATTGGCGTAATCCATAGATGGATTTGTGCAACCGCCACACGACTCCTTGCTCACTGACTTCAAACCCTGGAGGAGGAAGCATGTACAACTCCTCCTGGAGATCTGAATTTAGGTAGGCAACATCTACATCAAAATGGTTCACCTTCCAACCTCTCTGTGCTGCTATCGCCAAAAACATTCTCAAAGTCTCCGCTCTTGAGGTCGGCGAATAAACCTCTGTGAAGTGGACACCCTTTTTCTGTGTGAATCCACGTGCCACTAATCTCGCTTTGTACTGTGGTTCTCCCGTTTCTGTGGGTTTCAAGCGGTAAATCCACCTACAACTAACAGCTCGCTGGTTAGCCGGCAGCTGAGTTAGTGAGAACACACCAAGAGACTTCATTGAGTTCATCTCCTTCTGCATCGCCTCACGCCATTTGCTAGCTTCTTCCTGAGGCAACTTCTGAACATCCTCAAAGGATTCAGGCTCACACCTAGCCACACCAACCCAAACACTAGTGGCTTCATACCTTTCAGGAGGCTTACCCTTGGTTGACCTAGCTGACCTCCTCAGCGTGAATTCCGGACCTGCGCCTGATTCACCTGGATCAGCCCTACCATCTCCTGTGTCAGAAACCTCCCCCTCTGACCTGCTGCGCCGTTTCGGGCGTACAGCTGGTTCTGCTGGCGAGGATGGTTCACTCCTCGGCTCAGACTTGACAGAGACCTGTGGAGGGGTCTTGGGACTCCCTTTTGGAGAGGTTTGAGGCCTCTGCCTTGGAGATCCCTGCTCTGGACTCTGTGGCTGTTGACCGTGCGCCTCAGCAACAGGTTCAGCCTCGTCCTCCTCCTCCTCATCACCTGAGTCTAACAGAACATCTGGGTTCCCGTGAAGACGTTCCCACCCACTCTGCTCGCAAAACTCAGCACTGCCGCTAATAAGCAGCTTAGACTGGTTGCCAGTAGGGTATGCGAAACGCCACGCCTTTGAACCCGGCTCATAGCCTACAAAGATCATCTTCCTAGACCTTGGCTCACCCTTTCTGCGCATGGCCTTTGGAACCAGAACCCAAGCCTGCGAACCAAAAACGTGCAGAAAGTCCACCTTCGGTTTCTTTCCATGAAGCAGAAAGTACGGTGTGTCTCCTACACTTGAATTGAACACCCTGTTCTGCACAAAGCATGCTGTCTTATAACTTTCAGCCCAAAAGCGCTGTGGCAATCCCGAGTCTGCCAACATAGCATGCGCTGATTCCTGTAAAGTGCGAAACTTCCTCTCCGCCAACCCGTTCTGTTGCGGAGAGTAGGGGGCAGTCAAACGATGACTGATACCTTTCTGTCTGAAAAACGATTGCAGCGCAGAACCTGTGAATTCCCCCCCGCGATCAGATTGAAAGGAAATCACCCTGGTAGAGAAACGCAGCTCTACCGCTGTGATCCAATCCCTGATCAGTGCAGCTGCTTCTGATTTGCATCTAAGCGTAAACAGCCAGGTGTGTCTCGAAAAATCATCAATCAGAATCAGAATCCATTTAGACCCAGCTAAAGAAGGTGTTGGCATGGGCCCTGACAAATCTGTATGGACCAGTTCAAAAGGTTTGCTGGTCCTTCTCTCTGACCTGGGGTATGTGCATGTTGTGACCTTTGATTGCTTACAGGCTTGACAATCTAGGAATTTGTCACATGCCTTGAACCTACACCCAATTGTGTTCTCTGCAGCTTTACGCACATACGACCACGCTGCGTGCCCAAATTTCCTGTGCCACAGATGGATACAATCATTGTGTGGTGGGACATTAGCACACTGCACTTGGGCATCATCAATGGACCCACTAGCCACATTTTCCACCAGTCCCATTTTCCCACCAGCCCCATTTTCAATGGGCAGCTCCACCAGAAAGAGCCTGTCTTTCCTCTCAACACTGTAGATCTTCTTCCCATCCCTGTAAAAAGAGCACAAATTGTTAGAGAATAAGACATCAATTCCAATAGCCAATAATGCTGACACACTCAAAAGAGAATGGGCGAGTTCCGGGACGTAATAAGCTGGCACTTCACAACCTAGAAAAGAGCAAAACAAAGACCCAGATTCAGTCAGTGGTCTTTTTGACCCATCTGCTAAAATAACAGAGCATGCAGTTTTAACTGTCTTGCAGTTCCTCAGGAGCACTCTGGAGTTAACGAGGCAATGCGAAGCTCCTGAATCGATGATCAGAGAAAAGGTGTCTCTCTGGCTGTTTTCCAAAGATGCCATGGCGTTGGTTGCACCCCCACTGTCAGTGTCCTTCCTGGTTGCCATGGCCACAGCCTTCCCTTGACTGGGGCTTTCGCTGCTTCCCAGAGAGACCAACACAGCTGTGAGGTGATAAGGCACCTTGTCTTCCTCCTGGCCTGCAGCTTTCTCACGCCTCTGCTGAGCACCGGCCCTGGGAACCTGCTTTGTTGACATTCCACGCCAGCTGGTGTCCTTGGCAGCCTGGGCCTCTAGCGGATGCTTCCCAGCGCTGTTGGACGACGCCACAAAGCACAAACAACTCTTGGAGACTTTGGCTTTCGCAGAGCTCTTGGATCGGCTTGCACCCCCACTCTTGGGTGCTCTGCTGCCTAAGGAACAGCCTGCAACTGCGTTCCTCTTCCCAGCTCTCAGCCTCTCTCCAGCACACAGTCCATCACACAGATGCGTCGAAGCATGGACACAGCTTCCCAAAACAGCTCCAGCCCCCTCTGAACTTTGGGCTTTCTCTGGGCAACTCTCAGCCCCCTCTGGTGTGGCTCCCACTGAGGCTTGACATGCCATCTTCAGTGCCTGCCACGCGACCCAGGGCTTCCTCCCTTGGAGCTTTGGCAACAGCCAAGTATCAACGCTGGCTCTTAAAACGGCTAGCACCCTTTGCTCTCTCTCCAGAGCAGCCACGTCTGCTTCACAAGCTTCTGCAGACCCCTCACCGGACTGGGCATGGACTGGATCAGCCTGGGTGCAGTCCCACAGCTTCCTCTCTGCCAGCCAGTAGTACATGTGTGTACTCCAGGCTTCCCAATTGGCCCCATGCAGCCTTTCGAAGGGGATGTTGAAGCTTTCATGGCCCTGCTGTGCCTGAACAGCAGCCATCTCCTCCCCCCAGGGCTTCTCAAGCGTACTCACAAGTTTGCCATCAAGCTGGACCTCCTCCGAAGCAGCCGTCTCTCTTGGCTCTTGGCTCCGATCACCAGCATTCCTCACTGCCCTTCCTGGCAGGAGATCACAGCAACTCAAAGCTGGCAGCCTTCCTCCCTTCTCACACTTATCAGGAGACGCGGATCATCCATAACCTCTTAGAGTGAAGATAATTTGCCGTCCAGTCACTCTTCCCTGTGAGAACTCTGCTGGGAAAAATGACCTGGCAAGATAGCAGAGTAGCGGCAACGGTCCTGCTTCCGTGTGAGAATAGGGATAAATCAGGTCCAGAAACGGTCCGTTCTAGTCTCTAGTAGCTTTATTTACAGAGCAATAAATCAGTCAGACACCATCGGAACATTCCGGCATGTTTTTGTGCTTTTCCAAAGCACTCGCCCAGCAGCCTCTAAGTTGGGCTGCTTCTCTGTCCGTTGCAGAGACAGATCTGAAGAGCGTCAGAACAACATCCTGTGACGCACTTCTCGGCATGTAGCTCCTCCCAGCTCCTCCCAGAACCAGATACAGGACACCAGTGAGTTTTAACCCTGTTAGTTCCAAACTCCACAACTTCCACAGGAAAAAGTCAGTTCAGTGTTCTATTATCTTATTAGGCAGACCATTTCAGTTTCTTGAGACAGCATAGGATTTTTCTATTAATTAAATCATGCAGTTACTAATGTCTGTTTTGCCTCCCCTCTGCCCTGCTAGCTAGAGTGGAGATCTAAGGTCCAAATGTCAGGTTTAATTGAACAAAAGCAAAGTCTTTGATGGATGCAGCTTTTCAGTTCCGTTGCTTTCACTTTCATGCAGTCGGGGGAAGGCAGACTTCCTTAATTTTCGCCTCCCCGTTTTCAGCCAAATTTCAGATTGTAATTCCAAATAAAGGTTTCTTTCTACTCACGGGTTTTTTTCTGTCCAAAATTTACAGGAAGGAATCGGCGCTCTCCACTAATAGCGACGCGGCTTCACCCTGCGGGCTGGGTAGCGATTCTCAGCACCGCACTCCCCCGATGTCGTTCCAGAGCCTTTAAAAAGGCTCTTTCTGCGGTAAAGGGGGGGGCGCTTCTGGTGCCCACCGAATCTCCTTGTTCACAGGCTTCCGCGCCTGTAATTTTAGGGGTCCCCCGCTTGCCGTAGCGGGACAGACCCGAACTCGCAGGGCAGTCCTTTTCCGGAGCTCGGAAAGAGGACCGCCATTAGCGCTGGCGCCGACCGGAAGTCTCGAACAGTCCTGCAGGATTGGGCCAAATGCTCATCAAGGCCAGCATCCTGTTCTCACAGTGGCTAACCAGATTCCTATGGGAAGCATGCAAGCAGGATGATGTTAATAATAATAATAATAATAATAATAATAATAATAATAATAATAATAATAATTTATTTATACCCCACTTATCTGGGTGGGTTTCCCCAGGCACTCTGGGCAGCTCCCAACAGAATATTAAAAACACAATAAAACATCAAACATTAAAAACTTCCCTTCAGATGTCTTCTAAAAGTCAGATAGTTGTTTATTTCCTTGACATCTTAAAGGAGGGCGGTCCACAGGGTGGGTGCCACTATTAGGAAGGCCCTCTGCCTGGTTCCCTGTTACCTCACTTCTCGCAGGGAGGGAACCACCAGAAGGCCCTCAGGGCTGGACCTCAGTATCCAGGCAGAACGATGGGGGTGGAGCACCCTCCCCTCCTGTGGCAAATGGTATTTGGAAGCATTATCTGGTATGCAGGCTGAGACCCTACCTGCCCGCGGACTGTCTTGCCAGAGTGTTGCATGCTCTGGTTATCTCCCGCTTGGACTACTGCAATGCGCTCTACGTGGGGCTACCTCTGAAAGTGACCTGGAAACTACAACTAATCCAGAATGTGGCAGTTGACTGGTGATTGGGAGTGGCTGCCGAGACCACATAACACCGGTCTTGAAAGACAAACATTGGCTCCCAGTACGTTTCCGAGCAAAATTCAAAGTGTTGGTGCTGACCTTTAAAGCCCTAAACAGCCTCGGTCCAGTATACCTGAAGGAGCATCTCCATCCCCATTGTTCTACCCAGACACTGAGGTCCAGCACCGAGGGCCTTCTGGCAGTTCCCTCCCTGCAAGAAGCCAAGTTACAGGGAACCAGGCAGAGGGCCTTCTCGGTAGTGGCACCCTCCTTGTGGAATGCCCTCCCACCAGATGTCAAAGAGAACAACAACTACCAGACTTTTAGAAGACATCTGAAGGCAGCCCTGTTTAGGGAAGCTTTTAATGTTTGATGTATTACGGTATTTTAATATTTTGTTGGAAGCCTCCCAGAGTGGCTGGGGAAGCCCAGCCAGATGGGTGGGGTATAAATAATAAATGATGATGATGGTGATGATGATGATGATGATTATATAATACACAGCCTGAGTCTTCATTAACTTTGGCAAACAGGAGCTGGCTCTAGCCCAGTGCTGGGTTACCAAATAGGCAAAATAGGCACTGGCCTATGGGCCCCACACCTTTTAGGGGTTCCGCAAGAACAGATCAAAATAATATTGTTTTGATCTTGAAAGAAAATTGTAATCAATCTTTCTTAGTTCAGTGTTATCCCAATAGAGCCCACTCACAAGAAACCTCCAAATATGAAGGTTTCTGTGAGTAGACTTCCTAGATATCCTGAAAGATTTCACCACCCAAAAACTGAGGAAAGTGAATGTTTAAAGTTTTGTTGGTTTTTTAAAAAATAATAATTAACAAAAGTTTTATAAGTGTGTGTCATATTGTTTAATAATGTTTAATCGTTTTTTGTTGAATAACATAATAGGTTAATTTGTTTAATAACATAAATAATTGTGAATGCCTGTTTTGTGTAATAAAATTGGCTTATTAGATTTGTTGGTTGGTAAAATGAAAAACGTATTAGGAGATAATTTGCAAGGGGGGCTGTGAGATTTCAACTGCCTAAGGGCCTCCATAGGGTCTAATCCTGAACTGGTCCAGCCTCACATTGCTACCCAAAGGGTACTTTGCTGTGTTTCCAAGCTCATCTTGGCTCTTCCTCCGAGAACAGAAAGGACTCCATATCACAGGAAAAGCTGGGTGGCTTTTTTCTTTTTCTTTTAGTGAGCTATAGATTTCATTGAACCTTCGCAGGCTCATTAGTTCAGCTAACAGCTTCCACTTGTTAAGAAGCTCTGCGGGTAAGGACAGCAGCGGCAGTCAATGATGCTTAAACAGGGATGGCGGCAGAGACCATTGTGCCAGCTATTGCTAAGGTTAGGAGAGGGGAATGGGCGCATAAACTGTCGTGGTGGAAGTAAAGGCTCTCTTTAAAACAGAACCATTCAGCCTCACTGCACAATGTTCAGATGAGGCCATTGTTCGCTAAAACAAGGGAAAGAAGGGAAGTGAATAAAACATCAGTCATGGGCAACTTTCTCTTGTACCCTATTAACCCCGCTGCTTTCCACCAGATTGCCCAGCTTTCAAGGAAGCGAGTGTCTAGCTTTTATAGCTGACTCCTTTCTCTGTGTGTTCCCTAGTCACATACTTCACAAAATAGAAAGTTCATGGGCTTCCAGCCCACCTGGCAGACACATCTATAGAGAAAAGACCATATGGCTGCTCAAGTCTACATCAGCTTAAGGAATCCAGAAACGACAATTGTTGTTTGCAGGAGATATTCAAGAACTATCTAGCATTATTGAATGCTTGGGGTCCCTATATCCTAGAGGCCTAGAACAATGTTCAACCCGAGAGCCACAGTCCCTTCTGGGCAATCTCCTGGAGGCCACATGTGAGATCAGAGGCAAAAGTTGATGAAGCAACGCCACAGAAGGCTAGCTACTATAAGCTCCTCTCTTACTCTTCCATGGAGACAAGCGTTATCAAAGTTGAAGGACACATTCCAGCCCAGCAAAGACACTCCAGGGACAGAGCAAGGCCAGTGAAGCGGTATGGCCTGGGGAGAATTCCAAGGGCCACATAAAGAGGCCTTGAGGGCCACACTCCATCCACGGGCCTCATGTTCCTCACCCCTGCTGTATTCCATATCTGGGGTTGTGGCTACCTGGATTGAGAGGGGAGTGAGGTAACATCTGTTCCCTGCCACATATATTGGCAAAACCTATTGGCATTTCACAACTTTCTGACTAGTTGCAGGACCTTAGCCAGACCTAGCAGAGTAAACGCAAACGTTCACAAAAGCAATTGGCAACTTGGCTGCAGACAGGATGGACGAAGCAGGAAGCGGGAACTTGTAGTTAGGTGTTTATTATATACAGTGGACTATTTACAGGAACAGAACAGAACACAGGTCTTTAGCTAGCTCTCTCATACACGACTCACAACTCTCAACCTCCAACTCCTACACTGACACTCGTACTACCACACATTCCAGTTAGTGGGCCATTAATCATTATTCCCGTGAGAGAACTTGACCAATCATGGAGCTGTCTCCATGCCTCTTTATCACCAGGCAGACTTACTCCTTCACACTGCCTTGGCTGTCTGCCAAACCCTAATTGACTCTGTGTGAGTAGCTGCATGTATTCAGATTCCCAACAATATGCTCACCTCCATCAAAACTGTGAGCAGATTCAATAAGTACCCAATTGATGCACTTTTAGGGTTCCAAATCTTCGCTGGCAGCCACATTTCTACCTCTTCCATACCTGCTGTGGGCCACATGGCCATGGCTTTGGGAAAACGAGCTCACAGGCTAAACTGGGGCCCGCATGCTGTAGGTTTCTGGCCCCCTGGTCTACACAAACAGGCAGCAGTTCTCAAATAGTTCAGACATGGGTCTCTTCAAGCCCTGCACAGAGATGCCATTGATCAAACCCGGGATTTTCTGCCTGCAAAGCAGATACTCTCTCTCTGAGCTATGTGTGCTGGGCCCGGGGGTTAAGCCAAGCAATGCAGTCCAGGTCCAGTCCCGAATCCAAGGGTTCTGCAAAGAGTCAGTCCGACAGGGCCAAGGCAGGAAACCGGGCTAGATCAGGCACAGGGTTACAGGCAGGTTCTAGCAAACAGCAATGTTGCTCCCACAACCTGGGGGGGAGTCCGACAGCCTTTTATCTCTGTCGGGGTAACAGCCAGTCCTGATCCCCTCTTGACTCAGCTCCCTGTTTTGCCCAAAAGCGAGCACTCCTCCTGCGAGTGCTCAGGTCTCCTTCTCTCAGACTTCAGCCTCTGCAGCTCAGGAGATGACAGTGAGTTACTAGACCCAGAGGCTGCCTCAGCCTCTCCTGACCCAACTGGTAGTGGAGCAGCTGTAAGTGATTGCCCAGCTGAAGGCAACGAGGTAAACCCCGCAACTGGAGCCAGGGCAGGCTCAGGCCCCTGACTCGGCCCAGCTGGTGCTTGCTGCAGAGGAACCTGTGCAGACTGGGGCTCTTCAGAATCAGGCCCCAGACTTGGTTCCAATTCCGCCTGAGGCAGAGGATCTGGTACAGACTGGTACAGACACTCCTCTGGTTCCGAGTCCGAGCCCGAGTCCCATACCATCACACCATGTATGGTCCTTCCACATCAACAGGATAGCTGTACAGTGGTATCTTAGTTCTCAAACTTAATCCGTTCCGGAAGTCCGTCCCAAAACCAAAGCATTCCAAAACCAAGGGGCGCTTTCCCATAGAAAGTAATGCAAAATGGATTAATCCGTTCGAGACTTTTAAAAACAACCCCTAAAACAGCAATTTAACATGAATTTTACTACCTAACAAGACCAACTGATCTATAAAATGAAAGCAAGAATCAATGTACTGCACTACAAAATAAATAAGACAGTATAGTAGATGATAAAAATTAAAATAATTTTTTTCCCTTACCTGCACTGATGATAGTCATTGTTTGGACGGGGGGCTTTTATCCATTTCCACAGTCACACAATCAATCAATAAGTAGCTGAACTGGGTTCCACACAGTCACAAAAACAAATTAACAGAAAACGCCTCAAAAACTCCATTTGAATTCCTAAATGTTCAAAATGTCCTAAATGTTCAAAAACTACAGCACAGCTTCTGATTGGTGCAGGTGCCCCGGAAACAATAGCCGACAACTGCATTGGATGTTCGGCTTCCGAAAAACGTTTGAAAACCAGAACACTTACTTCCAGGTTATCGGAGTTAGAGAACCAAAGCGTTTGAGAACCAAAGTGTTTGAGAACCAAGGTACCATTGTACATCCTCTTTCTCTTTCTCCCACTAATCCTTTTCCTAGATGCTATTCTTTTTTTGCAACTAGCATAAAATCCAATATTTGAGGGAGAGGAAATGATCGGTATTGTTATAATGCATTGCTCACGCAAGTGTCTTGCTCTGCAGTAATGAGCATTTAAGGCACATCAGGGTGGGAATCTGGGAGCATGGGCACGCTTCCACAGGAATCTCTTCAACAATAGGTCCTGAATGTGTGGCTTTCTGAACTATTAAAAGCACAGGTGAGATCCTACCAATCACAGAAACAATTGATTCTCTATGACTTTGCAGCTTCGGTTTTAAATAGGGTTTTGAAATTCAATTAGCTAATGGACAGGGCAAACCCATGGTGCAATGTGTCCTGGGGAGGCTATCTAAGTTGGTTGTGGGAGGAATTTGGTTCAGTTTGCATTTCACTGTGAACCTAGCTAATTCATGCAATACGTGCATTGAAATGTAAGACCATAAGAGCTGGCATCAGGCCCATCAGTGATTCTACAGGGCTTTACCTAAGAGGGGAGGTATCTGAGAGGTGAACTTTGCTGAAGGAGACAGTGCTGAATGCGATTTCCACCAGATTTCACCCAAAGCTAAATTGTGATCATAGAATCACAGAATGGTGATGTTGGAAAATATCCTGAGGGTCATCTAGTCCAACCCCTTGCAACACAGGAATCTCAACTAATGCATCCCTGATGTGATGAATTTTGAGAAACGGTTCAGGGCAAAATATTTGAGGAATGCTGTGAGAAGCTCAAAGAGTCTCATTCAGACTTGGCAAATGTCCTGGGGTTGTGCTGGTTTGTACATTCCTAGCGTAAATAAGGAGTAACCCCCCCTTCTGTAAAAAAACAGCAGTGGTAACTCTTAACAACCTCAAAACTCCAAGAAATAAATAAAAAATCTAAAAAGACATGGAGACTTTGTTTCCTTCTAGTGACTCACTATGAACCACCTGAACACTTGGAGACAGAAAATGTGTCTTAATTAATTTATGTTTTCTGTCCCCATTTAATATTTTTAGATGCTCTACTGTGTGCATTTGATACTGGAAAGCTGGATGACTCTCAACTCGAGTTTGTTGTTATATAGTTTAGTAGCATTGTTAAAAATTCATTTTTCCCCCTAATCTGTCACTATGCACTTTTAGCTGAGAGCATCTGTTTAAATTATTTACCACGCAGTAACAGCTGGAAATTTCTGACAAGACTCTTTCTAAAAGCTCAACTCCCAGATGCAGTTTCTGTTTAGATTTCCTGGGATCTCTTAACCACCCCCGCCCCCTTCTCATTTGCTGTTTTATTGCACTTTTGAGAATTCAGACCTTAGCGAGTTGATTAAACTTTTACATCTGAAGGAGCAGGTCAGTAAATTTTTAGACTCTCTCCTGTGATTATGGTTACCGATAAAAATGCATCTTAAAAAAAGTTTCCTTTCACTCACTTAAGACTCAGCCATATAGGTTTGTCTCGTAAACTCAGGAGCAATGACAGTAAATGTTTTGATAATGTGTACCATGATGCTAGTTAAGGTCATGAGTCAGGTCTGCCACTCTGCACACTGCATCCTGGGTGTTTAAAGGGGAGGAGGAGACACCAGGTTAAATCCCTGATGTGCCCCAGTAGGACCGGCAAATACCCCTGCCTGCATCCTGGAAGAAATAGTGACAGTCAGTGTAGACACTATAAGGATGGAGGATAATTCTGATTTTGTTGTTGTTGTTTAGTCATTTAGTTGTGTCCGATTCAAGTTATAAGAAAGGGGATTCCAGCTAAACCTCAGGAAGAACTTTCTGACTTTAAGAGCTGCTCGGCAGTGGAATGGTCTCTCTCAGGAGGTTGTGGACTCTCCTTCCTTGGAGGTTTTCAAAGCATCTGTCTTGGATGCTCTAGCTGAGATTCTTGCAATGCAGGGGGTTGGGCCTGATGACCCTTGGGGTCCCTTCAAACTGTCTGGAGTCCAGGTTCCTAGCTTGATTACACAATAAGCATAGATACCGTATTTTTCGCCCCATAAGACGCACTTTTTCCCCTCCAAAAATGAAGGGGAAATCGGGGTGCGTCTTATGGGGCGAATGCCTGCAAGCCTCGCGCGCCCGGCAGGAGGTCCCACCGGGTGCGCGAGGCTTAGGGCGGCAGCCTGTCGCCCGAAGCACGGGGAGCCCTCGGGAGGGCTCCCCCTGCTTCCGGCGAGTGTCTGCAAGCCTCGCGCACCCAGCAGGAGGTCCCACCGGGTGCGCGAGGCTTGGGGCGGCAGCCTGTCGCCCGAAGCACGGGGAGCCCTCGGGAGGGCTCCCCCTGCTTCGGGCGAGTGTCTGCAAGCCTCGCGCACCCGGTGGGACCTCCTGCCGGGTGCGCGAGGCTTGGGGCGGCAGCGGACTGCCAGCGTGCACCTAGAAGCTTGGGGCGCGCTGAGCTCAGCACGCCCCAAGCTTCTAGGTGCGCGCTGGCAGTCCGCTGCCGCCCCAAGCCTCGCGCACCCGGTGGGACCTCCTGCCGGGTGCGCGAGGCTTGGGGCGGCAGCGGACTGCTCGCGCGCACCTAGAAGCTTGGGGCGCGCTGAGCTCAGCACGTCCCAAGCTTCTAGGTGCGCGCGAGCAGTCCGCTGCCGCCCCAAGCCTCGCGCACCCAGTGGGACCTCCTGCCGGGTGCGCGAGGCTTGGGGCGGCAGCAGACTGCTCTCGCGCACCTAGAAGCTTGGGGCGCGCTGAGCTCAGCACGCCCCAAGCTCCTGGTGTAGCGCAGCGATCCGCTAGCCCTGGGAGAGCCCCGTGGCTCTCCCAGGGCTAGCGGACTGCTTGCCGGCACGCAGAAGCTTGGGGCGCGCTGACCTCAGCTCGCCCCAAGCTTCTGGATTAGCACAGGGGTCCGCTAGCCCTGGGAGAGGCGCCCGGCTCTCCCACGCTAGCGGAGACCTTGCCGGCACGCAGAAGCTTGGGGCGCGCTGAGCTCCGCACGCCCCAACCTCCTGGTGTAGCGCAGCGCACCTGGGGGGGGGGAATAAATTTTTCCCCTTTATTTCCCCCCCAAATATCTAGGTGCGTCTTATGGGCCGGTGCGTCTTATGGGGCGAAAAATACGGTAATTAAAAAGGAGGATTTATTGCAAAAACAGATAGCTCCAGACAGCTCTAACAAAGCCTCTGGCATCATTACTCAAGACGACCCTTCCGGTGTCGACAGAAGATATTGAACTTATGACCCTTACGTTTTATGTTTAGCTTCCTATCTAGCAGCCCTCCCATTCACCAACTCTTTGGACTGAGTGGATCAACTCCAACCTTTTTCGGTTCTGAGAGGCTGTCTCTGAGTTTGTTCACTGATGTTTGTGCTTCCGGCAAGTTTTGGCTGTGTTCTAGCCTCCTCTCAGCTACTACCTTATCAGCCTGCCCATCAAGGTCAGGAAGAGCCAAAGTCTACAGCAGCCGGTTCTCCCCTGCCTGACTAACATCAAAGCCTCTCTGTTCCTGGCTGCTTTGTGCAGTTGGCTATAAACCTCCACTGGGAGCTGGCTCATTCCTGACACAAACTCTATGATTCTATTAAATACTTTCACCACTGACCCAGAATATTATACACCTCTATTGTGCCCTATTCTGAACCCTTCTTGAATGTTTTTGCTTGGCTGGTCTGGATCTTTGAGCCTCTTCCTTGCCTGGACATAGACTAAAGAGGGGTGTATCTGGGAAAACCTCTGGCTTCTGCATGGCTGGTAAGAGTCACATATGCCCATTCACCACTTTTGCCTCTGGCCTGTCCATCAATGGTATGTGGCCCCAGGAAAGTGAGCCATAAGGGAATGTGGCCCTTGGGCTTATTAGGGCTCCCTACTCCTTGTACATAAGGTAGCTTTGTACGTGTTTTCCTCTTTCTAGATCTGGACTGAGAAAGAACAGTAAATGGCAGCAAGGTGGCCTCCCCCAGGGCCAGATTTAGGTTTGATGAGGCCCTAAGCTACCGAAGGTAATGGGGCCCTTTATATGTGATATTTTAGGGAGCAGGCTAGCAGGTTACTTTCATCAAAGGAGCCTACACAACACAAAACACTGTTGCTGTATGTAGGTTTTATTCTACAGTGGTACCTCGGGTTAAGTACTTAATTTGTTCCAGAGGTCCGTTCTTAATCTGAAACTGTTCTTAACCTGAAGCACCACTTTAGCTAATGGCGTCTCCTGCTGCCGCCGTGCCGCCGGAGCACAATTTCTGTTCTCATCCTGAAACAAATTTCTTAACCCGAGATACTATTTCTGGGTTAGCGGAGTCTGTAACCTGAAGCGTATGTAACCCGATGTACCACTGTGTTTGTTTTTTATCTTATATTTTGGAAATGTACATCCAGTTTTTTCCCTCTATTTTTTTTTAGGGGCCTGAAGAGAGTGGGGCCCTAAGCTATAGCTTGTTTAGCTTATACGTAAATCCGGCACTGGCCTCCCCCTTTGCATCTGTCTTATGGAGGTGTTGCAGGAGCAGGGGAGGTAATAGTGGCTGGAAGGAGTTTGGGTAGCAGCAGTGAGTTTTACCTCATGCACGAAGGTGTAATTTTCTGTTCTGAACCGCTGTTTCTGTTCTGCTGCAGGCAAACTTTTGCCAAACATTATGCTGTCTGCTGCAGTGAAATTGCATAACTTGGTAATTTACATAATTAACTATGTTATGATGTTATTCCACCCATTCATTTGAATGCAAAGGAAGCACAATGCAAGGTGTTTGTGTGTGTGTGGATAATTAATTTTGTATCATTTGTGGGCTGAATCCAACAACAGCCAATATCAATCCTCTTCACTGAATTGATTCCCGTTTTGAACAACGAGTAAGTGAATACTAGCAATTTCCACTCCTGATTCTGTTTTCTACGGATTTCTCTGACATCCTAAACGACACCCAAACCTTTCACCCCACCCTCCAAATCCACTAATGTCTGAACCTCTCATCTTTTGGCTCAGAACTAGTTTATACTCATTTTTCTTGCTTTTGTATAGAAAATGATGAATAATGGTGTGTGTCATCCACCAAAAAACAAATTCAATGCATGGTTTCAGTTTCACTATAAACCCTAGCCATTTAAAACTGACCGTCAGAAATCCCCTTTCCCCTCCTGTTCCTCAAAGTGGTGTTTTCTTTAGGGTTTTGTCTCCCTTTTCCAGCAGCCGCTGTCTGTGAGCTAGGCAGTTTCACAGCCACATGGTGGAATCGGTTAAGGAGGAAACAAAGCAAAGTTCAAAGGAGGTCCATTAGCCTCAATATGCCATTTCACTCAAGAGCAACATCTCCTGCCGTGACTCACTGCGTTTTTACCTCAGAATCTTTAAAAACGCACAGCAAAGAAAGAAACTGCTCCACCAGCAATGCTTATTATAAATGAGGATTTATCCTTAATGTGGATGAGGACATAGGGGGCTTCAAAGTGGGGTGCCTAAAATCAGGTGAGGTTCTACCTGATTTGGTGTGATTCCTCCTCCTGCCAACAACCTTCCATGTCTTCCCAACCCACCAAGCTTTCCAGTGGGTGCAAATGGTGGCAGAGAGAAAAGGAGACGGGAAGAGTGATGCACAAGCTAACAGTGTCAGCAGACTTTTTCAGCAGGTCCACTGTCCCTCAGACCTTGTGGGGGGACTGGCCTATTTTTTTTGGGGGGGGGTGAACAAATTCTTATGCCCCACAAATAACCCAGAGATGCATTTTAAATAAAAGCACACATTCTACTCATGTAAAAACACCAGGCTGGCCCCACAAACAACCCAGAGTTGCATTATTAATAATAATAATAGTAATTTATTATTTGTACCCTGCCCATCTGGCGGTGTTTTCCCAGCCACTCTGCGCTGCTTCCAACAAAGATTAAAAATACATTAAAATGTCACACATTAAAAACTTCCTTGAACAGGGCTGCCTTCAGATGTCTTCTAAATGTCAGGTAGTGGTTTTTCTCTTAGACATCTGATGGGAGGGCGTTCCACAGGGCGGGTGCCACTACCGAGAAGGCCCTCTGCCTGGTTCCCTGTAGCTTTGCTTCTAGCATTGAGGGAACTGCCAGAAGGCCCTCAGCGCTGGACTTCAGTGTCTGGGCAGAACAATGGGGGTGGAGATGCTCCTTCAGGTATACTGGGCTGAGGCTGTTTAGGGCTTTAAAGGTCAACATCAACACTTTTTAATTGTGCTCAGAAACATACTGGGACACATAAAAGGACACATTCTACTCATGTAAAAACACAGTGATTCCTAGGCCGGATTTAGAAGGGGATTAGGCCAGATCTGGCCCCCGGGCCTTAGTTTGCCTACCCATGGTTCGGGGCAAAATTATGAGGGGCCGTTAACTACCGTGTTATACACACACACACACACACACACACACACACACACACTTGGTTAAAAAATAAAGGACTCAGGGAAAACAGACTGAAAAAACAGAGAGTCTCCTTCCGATATAACAAAAATATACTTAATGGCTGCACAGTTATGAGTCATACTGTGTTTACAAACCTGAGCAGAAATAAGTATAATATCGTTTTCAGATATGCTAAGTAAGAAATTATAAGGTATTTTAATTTAAAGGCATTTCATATGCAAATAGGCTTATTGCTATCTGTTTTGGTTAGACTAAGTTTTTAGCTGCATCCATGGCTATGTACTGATATGTATGCAAATGTAAACATTTATAATATCTATTTTCATGGTTATTTCTGTTGCAAGAAATTTAAATTGATAAAACCTATGGTCTTGGTTTGTCGTAATCCAGCCTGGATGGGGAAATGTTCCTTCCATGAACTTCCTGCCTTATCCTAGGATAAAAGCCAATGCATTCAATGACCAAGCCCATATCCAAAGCCATGAGGTATAGAAACTTGCTTGTTGTTGTTTAGTCGTGTCCGACTATGGACCAGAGCATGCCAGGCACTCCTGTCTTCCACTGCCTCCTGCAGTTTGGTCAAACTCATGCTGGTAGCTTCGAGAACACTGTCCAACTATCTCGTCGTCTGTCGTCCCCTTCTCCTTGTGCCCTCAATCTTTCCCAACATCAGGGTCTTTTCCAGGGAGTCTTCTCTTCTCATGAGATGGCCAAAGGATTGGAGCCTCAACTTCAGGATCTGTCCTTCCAGTGAGCATTCAGGGCTGATTTCCTTCAGAATGGATAGATTTGTTTTTCTTGCAGTCCATGGGACTCTCAAGAGTCTCCTCCAGCACCAGAATTCAAGAGCATCAATTCTTCGGTGATCAGCCTTTTTTATGGTCCAGCTCTCACTTCCAGACATCACTACTGGGAAATACATCACTACTAGGAAATAGAAACTTGCAGAGTTAAATTAAAGTTGGGATTCTCAGAAATCACATGCTACTTGTCTGAGCTCTGCAAACATTGAACTTCCAGGTGGCGAACCTAACAGATGACTACAAAACCTGATGATAACTGTATTTTGGTACTATTGGCAGTTTAGTACTATTTGGTTCTATGGGCATCACCCCATAGCAACCCAAGATTTGAGGAAGCACAAGGATAGTTCAAGACATTTTTTTCTCACATCATTTTGTTTCAAATTTTTCAGCTGAGGAGCTAAAGCAGGGGGCAGGGGGAGAACAAACTCCTCCCACATGAAATGATCTATCAGCTTTAAAGCTCAACAGCCAAGAACCCTTTGTCAATAGGAATAAATTGTGACATCTGCTTGTTTGCATGTATAATGAGAACTGGCATTTCTGAGCACAATGCTGGAAGCATCGTCTTCCTGGAAAGAGATATATTTTGTGACAGTAGATTCATGACAGCCCAGTGGAAGAGAACATTAGGTTGGTATACGAGTCAGAAAGGGGGAGGGAACTATACATACAATAAAACTTGCAAAACGGATAGTCTTGTAAGAATTTCTTCTTGTGGGATTATTATTATTATTATTATTATTATTATTATTATTATTATTACTATTACTCACATCTGGGCGTGGTCAGTGTTGGGAAAGGAAAAATAGGCATATAAAGGTCTATAAAAGGATAATTTCTGGATGCAAAATTCAAGGTTTGGGGTAAGTACTCTTTGGTCAGAAAACCCCAGATAGATAGATAGATAATACTTTATTCGGCTATGAGCCCACAAGGTAAAACAAATCAATAGATAAATATCAATAGATATTTAAAATCACAAAATATCCAGCAAAGAAAAACATGGAAATATAGGCTGTTAGACCTTTAAAATATGCCTTTCCGCATTCCTTCCAAAGTTCCCCTCATCTCCTAGCATAGAAAAAGATCACACGTTTGTTAAGTTTAAAACTGGTTTACTTACAAACTCTTCAAAGGTCAGGTTTATGTGCTTTTCCATATATCAGTCAGAAAACACAGGCAGTAAAATGTAGCTTAACTTCAGTGGTGAAAGTTCCTAAATTATTGGTATAGGAACTCAAGGGAAGCTTGTTAGAGCCATGTGGTCTCAACTTGGAGCAACAAGCTTAGACCTCACATGTTAAGATTCTCTGGCGGACTGAGGAAGAGCAGTAGACTTGAATTCCTTCCTTTCCAAGGTGACGAGGAGTGACCTAGTTTAGCCCGCCAAGACAACTTACTCTATGACATTAACCCCTTCATGCACAAATTAGACTTAAGCATGTTGGTTACATGAGGCTGGTTCTCCCACAGTCAGCACTCAGATGCCACAAGTATCCTTTTCTGGTGCAAAGGCTACATCTTCAGTATACATGCCCTAAACAGGCAACATAACATCCTGGAGAATTTTATAATCAAATCCACAAAAAGTAGTGCCTGGGTGTATAAGCTGTTGCACAGTTGAGCCAGTAACAAATATGATGTGCATCAATTCTCCAAATCTTCATTGTACTGCTATCTGGGAACATTATGTGCATTCAGGGCAACTGCTGGTAAAGATGTCACCAAACTTCATATTCTCGGCTTGGTATACAAAATATCATTATTTTTGGATAGGAGACAAGTGGATGGATCAATGGATTGGAAGCAATGAGACCCTGTTTCCTTCCAAATGTTGTAACTAGGTGGGTAATTGGATGTAATTTTGTTCATATTCACCCAGAATGAACTTAGTCGTTTTGCATTTTCCCAATGAAAGTAACTGAAGTCTTGAACTAAACTGAGGACAGGGTGATGCTAAAATGGTGCTTATGCATCATTAATTGCATATAACAATATGCAACAATGCTTTACAGCAGCATTGCAAAGCATCAGTTATCCACAATTGCAGACTGATATCATAGAAGTGAACTATCACTGTGCATGATTGTGAAAATTCTCACTGAAATTACCGAAAAGGTGTTGAACGTCCATAAAAAATTGAAAGCCGTTTTATTTCTTGAAGTTGCTTAGGACTAGAAGAACTCAAAGGCGAGCCATTTAACCTTGCAAATACGGTAGGCATGATGCAATGTATCTGATACTGTGGTTTAGGTTCTGCAAAACTTGCTTTAATTAGGTTGCAAAAGAGCTGAACACTTTTGGAAAGTTTGTTGCTTTGGCGATGAAAATCTAGACAGATTGTCTTCCATGTTGATAGCATTATTTCAGATGTTTCAATGTCTACAAAACTGACAGATTCAAAAATAAATTCAGGGAATGATATTTCAAAGAAGGAAAGAGAGTGTTTCTTCGGCTAAGAGGCACAAATCACATACGTCACTGTGATACACTCTCTACTTATAAGTTGCCACAGCATACTTAAAGAAGACTTCATTGTGTATCTTTTCATTGTGCATGCATACTACCATATTCTACCCTCTTGTAAAGCAAGTATTCTATGTAGCATGACCATGGCTGAAGCATAGGACTGCTGGTAAATATTTTGTCGGAAGACTTCTAAACCCAGGATGCAGTGTGAACATGAGCAGCGCAAAACATGCACAAAAGCATCTTGCCTTCTTTTTTCAAGAACACAGCTGTAAACAAATCCATGTATTACTGGGCAAACAGAACTGCCAGAAATTTGAGAAGCCAATGGGAATATTCATGTTCACATTGCTACATTCTTGGAATCTGTATCTTCAACCCCACTAAATTGATTAGACAACGTGGATTTAAAAAGAAGGTCCACCCAGCAGTTTCCTTGCCTGTGCTATCAATTGTCTCTTGCTCAGAGCAGTGGCAGAGGTACCCCCTTCAGCACCGGGGCGGCGGAGCCTATATGGACTGTGCATGCACAGCATCCCATATGGACTGCGCATGTGCGGCATCCCATGCGTGCGCACTCCGTACGGAATGCTGCACATGGGCACTCCATATGGGCTGCCGCTTGCATGGCATCCACATGGGCTTCCGCTTGCATGGCGACCACAGGGGCTTCTGTGCGAGTGGCATCCCATACAGACTGTGCGTGTGCTGGGACCATACAGGATGCCGCACATGTGCAGTCCATATGGGATGCCACTCTCGCACGGCGCCATATGGACGCCATAGCTGTCAACCGTCCCTTATTTGGTGGGAAACTCCCTTATCCCAGCGCTGTGTCCCGCTGCTGTCCCTTATTGATGATGTCCCTTAAATTTCCCGGGTTTCAAAGGAAGTAGCTCCTCTCCCTGCCTCCCTCCCAGCCAGGGAGGAGGGAGGCTCCAACTGTGTTGTTTGGCTGCCCCCCCCGCCCCCCTCCGGCCTCCTCTCACCAGCCTCGGCCCCCAGGAGCCCCTCCCCACCAGGACTGAGGAGCCTTGAGAAGAGAGCGAGGGCAACCATAGAGACACATAGGTGTTCCAAGGGCTAACCATAGAGGGGGAAAGCGGAGGAAGGACTGCAAGCGCTTCTCCCATAGATTTGTAGTGGTAGACTAGCATAGATGGTCTGATCTGCAGGTTTACTTCGGGCACTATTTCCCCCCGTTCCTCCAGCCCCGCCTGATGGAACTGAGAGCTGCAGATGGAGCACAAGAGAAAAGATACAGAACCGCACCAGCATCTTCACAGCTTGGACTTCGTTTTGCGCGAAAAGTGGTTGGTGCTTGTAGTTATTTAATTGCAGTGTTTCATCAGCTGGTGTCTTGAGCAGCAACCCCTGGAAACAAAGGGCTAAAAACCGGCGCTGCTCTTCCAAATTATCTGGTCCCTTTTAACTTCGTATTTCAGCTGGTTGACTAGAATCCCTTATTTTGGCTGCTGGTCCCTTATTTTTGAGGCTGCTGGTCCCTTATTTTCAAATCTGTAAGTTGACAGCTATGATGGACGTCCGTACGGACAGCACGCAAGAGCAGCAGCCCGTATGGACGGCGCGTGAGAGCGGTAGCCCATACGGATGCCATGCAAGCGGCGCCCATACAGACTGCGGGAGCCCTTAGCCGCTCTACAGTTGGGGGGAGGCAGGAGCCATCTTGTTACCCCTCCCAGAGTGGAACCCGGGTCGGACTGCCCCCACCATCCCCCTTTCCTACGCCCGTGGCTCAGAGCAGTGATGTTTGAAGATGCTCGAACTCAGGACAAAAGGGAGAAACATGCTAAGAGGAAGGCATGTTTGTCAAATCCACACCATGATCAACTCCTGCCCGGAAACCTATGTCCCCACTGTTGAAGGACATGTGAATCCAGAATTGGCCTCCACAGTCACTTACGGACTCACTGTTAAGACCGTGTTCATGAAAGACAATCTTACTCAGCTATGAGGGATCGCCGAAGAAGAAGAAGGCATATTACTATTCGTGCTGAAGCAGCAAAAGAGTCTCTCTGGTGTGGAGCTTTAACTAATAGCTTTTGTGCATGAAATTGATGTGAGCTCCCTCAAGGGTTTCGCTTCAACTTCTCCAGTTGTCATTCATGCCCTGCATAGGCTGACCATGTTTGAATCGCAGTATGCTGGGGCACGGTCAGTTTTGTTGGTGTCCTGATTCTGTTTCTCTTCTTTCCGTGTGCGTGCCTTGCCTTGCACTTCCATTCCAATCTGAATTACATTGCAATTTTCGAGCCCAGAAAACAGCTTGTGGGGCAGATTCTGACATTCTGCCAATATTGCCCAAGTCCGAATGCACTTTAAGAGAAGGATAGATTGAAAATATCAGTTATAGAAGCTGATTTCCAACTACTGTTAACTGGCATGGTTCATTTGTTCAGTAAACCCACTTTTGTGGTTTGAGTTGGGTCACAGTGGGTTCCTTTGTGTATCTGTTAAGGTTGCTCATTCACTGGTTGCACTAATTCAGGGGCCAGTAAGCTAAGGCCGATGGGCCGGAAGCAGCCCGTGGAGGTCGTTTCACCAGCCCACGAGCAGCCCCCAAACTAAGCTGCCTGCTAGCGCACTGAGCTAAACTGGTGCAGCACAGTGCTGGGACTCACTTCTGCTGCGCCGGAAATCGTGTGTGCACATGGGATCTCTGTGGGACCAATCCGGCCCAGGCAAGATAAACTTTGTTGACCCCTGCACTAATTGTTTTTAAGCTTATGTGGTTAATAAATATTGTTCCACTCATTAGGACCCCCAGGGTGTCTTTCGTTCTTATCACAGAATCCTGAGACATGGCAGAGCTTGCCATCTGCTGTCTTTACAGGTGATTGGATGAAAAATTGTATTTCTTTTCCCCAAAAAACCCCCACCCAGTTAAATGTGGCACTTTTTCAATCCATCAGAAGGTTTTTTTAACCAACTGAAAGGCTGGTAGGTTTCTGTCTTTGTGGCAATTAATTGAAAAGTTTGATTGATGAAATTTAGCCCTAATTTAGATAAATGTTTACTCGCTAAACTAATAATAACAATAAACAACAACAGCTAATAATAGTAGCAATGGTTAGAAATAATGATTGGCATTCTGAACTCCCCCTTAAAGGGGAAAAACAAAGGAGGTTTAACTGCAAGCAATACTGGGAACGAACACTGCAATACAAGCCAAGAATATCCAGCATTTTATTTACTTTGAAATTGCTTTTCAACAATACTGGGAGCAGGTCTGCATTATTCCCTTAAGTTCCAATCACAGTCAACCTCAGGTCTCTCCCTCTTGCTCATTTTATATTTATGTTCTCCATTTCTGCAAACCATGCACTATGTATCCCCGAGAATTTGTCTGCATTACATTTCATTTGTCACTGATACTGTTAGCCCAGTCAGGAGCAATTACACAAAATGATGCAGTGAGAGTGGATGGAAACAATGCATCTCAGAATTTACATTACCCGAGACATAAGATATTTGCTACATACACAATGGTGGGCATTTCTCAGGGACTGGGAGCTTGGGTGCCTCTATTAGGATTAATATGTTTCAAGGAAGCTTGAGCATTGTGGCAATTAATCAAGGGCCCCGTAATTAAGGTGGCCTTGATTTAAGCAAATTATCTTTAAAGCTTTTCAGGAATCAATGGTTTAGACAAAAGTGCAAAGTCAGTAAAGAGGGTGGTTTTATAAGTGGATTCTTACTGCTGATTTATGATTGAATTTCCATGAAGGACTCGCTTGCCTGTTGCCGCCGCCGCCACCACAATTGCAAATGGACTCAGAAATCCAGAAAACCTTTATTATGGCCTGCTCACAATGGTGATTTTTATGGTGCTCTTTTTTCTTACTGGACAAAATATTCATGCCTGTAACAAGAAACTCAAGAGACTCAGCTTCTCATGAATGGGGGAAACATACCTCCAACATTTATCCAATGAAAATAGGGGTGTCCTATTCTATTATTATTATTATTATTATTATTATTATTATTATTATTATTATTATTCCCCACACATCTGACAGGGTTGTCCAAGCCCAGGGGTGCAAACTTGAAACAAATATGGGGGGGGGACGACAAATAAGCCCCGCCCTGCATAATTGATCACACGATGGGACACACCCACACTATTTGAATGGTAATGCGTATCAACTTAGGGAGCCCCCACCCCCTCAAATATTTTATTGTGTCCAAACCACTTTGGATGGCTTCCAACATATATAAAAACATGATAAAATATTATTATTATTTAAAAAAAAACCTTCCCTATATGTCTTCTAAAGGTTGTATACTTACTTATCTCCTTGGCTTTGTGGTCGCTTAACTCCATACCCTACAATATTTCTCAGATGAAAATAGGGATGTCCTAAAGAATCGGGAAGGGACGCGGGTGGCGCTGTGGTCTAAACCACTGAGCCTAGGGCTTGCTGATCAGAAGGTCAGTGGTTCAAATCCCCATGACGGGGTGAGCTCCTGTTGCTCGGTCCCTGCTCTTGCCAACCTAGCAGTTTGAAAGCACGTCAAAGTGCAAGTAGATAAATAGGTACCGCTCCAGCAGGAAGGTAAACGGCATTTCTGTGCGCTGCTCTGGTTCGCCAAAAGCGGCTTAGTCATGCTGGCCACATGATCTGGAAGCTGTACGCCGGCTCCCTCGGCCAATAAAGGGAGATGAGTGCCGCAAACCCAGAGTCAGTCACGACTGGACCTAATGGTCAGGGGTCCCTTTACCTTTACCTTTAAGGAAAAGCGGGACATTCTGTGATCCAATCAGAAACTGAGGTGACTTCTGTCAATCTGGGACTGTCCTCACAAAATAGGGACACTTGCAGGGTCTGGGGAAAAGCTACATCTGTTGAATTCCTGCTTGCCTTGTTATAAGTGTGTTTCCTTTAAATGGAAAGAAATTGCTTATGCCCACTTTCAATTCCCTCTAGCGGCAGTGATTCTTCCAAGAAGAGCAACCTATGACATATTACGATATGGAGTGCTCTTGCTCAGCAGTTCAGCCAGCCAACCATGCCCTCTTCCACATGACAGTCATACCTCGGGTTACATATGCTTCAGGTTGCGTTTTTTCAGGTTACGGACGCGCCAAAACCTGGAAGAACTGGAATGGGTTACTTCCGGGTTTCAGTGGTCATGCATGCGCAGAAGTGCTAAATCGTGCTTTGTGCATGTGCAGAAGTGCCAAATCACACCCCACACTTGCGCAGACATGCTGCTGCAGGTTGCGAACACTGTGGGTTGCGAACGTGCATCCCGCATGGATCGCATTCGCAACCCGAGTATCCACTGCACTCTATTCTATCTCCACCTGGTTTTCTGCCCCCCACGGCGAGACAGAATTCTGTGCCCCCCCCCCAGCAAATAAACTGCCCAGAAATGTCCTTTAATTGTAAATAGCCTATTCCCCCCCCCTATAGAAACGCTCCCGAGCTGAAAGAAATGCCCCATTTGGATTCAGTTAGATTTCTCCAAGGAAGCAGCCCTGGGCAGACAAATTAACCGGGACCAGATAGGTCACAGATCACCATAAGGGGCTGCATGGCCGAAGGCTACAGGCTTGCTTGTGTTTGCACTAAATTAGCATCACCCAGCATCATCAAGGGCAATTTTATCCAGGAGAGATCATCAGCCTCCTGATCACAGTCAGCCTTCATTGTTAAAGTAGTGGAAGGAAGAAGATGGATGCAGCAAACTGGGGAGATTATGAGCTATTCCACAGAAATGCATCAGTATAGCAACGAGAGGACTGAGCCATCAGTATCTGTTATTTTTTTTCCAGATAGCTCTGCGGTGGACACTAGGATAGTGCTCCCTCCCCAAGGCCCCTCTCCTTCAGTGCGCTGTTAAATTGGCTCCTCTTTTGTTCTTGCTGAACCACAGGTAAGCTGTATAAATGACTCAGTGCAAGTTACTGGATGTAACTCTCGCTTTTGGGGCGAGCCGTAAAACAGATATATTGCCTCTATTTTCTCCCTGTCCTCTTTTCTTTTGCAAATTGTATCTGTAGGCCTAAGCGCACCGGCGAAAGCTCAAACAAAAGTGCACTGAAAATTCCTCCCTTGCCGTATACGTCTGTGGTTCACCTCAGGGGCTTAGGGTGGACATGGTGACAGGCAGGGGCAATAGATGGTTGTTGTTTTTCCTCCCATATATCAACAGCCCTTTCAATAACATTCCCAGAGAATTAGACATTCAAATTCAACATATTTTGCTGGGTCAACTTAAGTTTTCAAGCTGTGTTGCAAGGAACCCAGAAGCTTATCAGAGGCTCTATGGTGAGAGGATCAGTAATGGGAAGCGAACCATTAGTGACAAACCCCTGCAATATGTAGATACAGCTAAATGATTGGTACAGTGCAGGAATGGCTAATGTCTCCCCACAGATCATGTTGAACTCAAATCCCCATCAGTGATGGGGCACCTGTGGACCTTCAGAAGTTACTGGACTCCAATTCCCATCATCCTCAGATGTTATTGGACTCGAATTCCCATCAGCCCCAGCCAGTCTGTGCATCATTTTAAGAGGGGCAGGTTTTTTTTAAACCAGGCATAGGCAAACTCGGCCCTCCAGATGTTTTGGGACTACAATTCCCATCATCCCTGACCACTGGTCCTGCTAGCTAGGGATCATGGGAGTTGTAGGCCAAAACATCTGGAGGGCCAAGTTTGCCTATGCCTGTTTTAAACCATTAATAGCTGCCAAGAGGAATGTTTTCATTGCACTGGGCAAATGTAAGCATTATATAGCAGTTGACACATCATCATGCTTTATCTATGGACTCTTAACAATATAATTTATATCTTTTTCTTTCATTTATTTGAAACATTTACTGCCCTTCTGTATGGTTAACAGGCAGCTGCAACCATCCATGGGCTTTGGCTTTCTCCTATATTTGACTTTGGAATAGAAATATCTGTTTATTCAGTCGGTATTGTAGTTTCAGGGATGCTCTTGTTTTCCGTTAGGGCAAACTTAAGAGGCAAAACTAATAAACGCAAACTCTGCAGCATTTATTTAAGAAGAAAAGGGGGAGTGAAACAAATATGAAGGGCTTCTGTAGTCTAGATTTGTCACACGTGATCCTGGCAATTAATTACTGTGCCTGAATATTCAAAAATAATGATATTTTTTTTTTTTAAAAAAAAGGATTAACAAGTTTTAACATTTTTATTACCTTCCCATTCACAGCAGCCTGGGTATATCTCATTATTCTGAGATTGGGCTCTGCTGCTGTTCTAATCCATTGTTGTGCCGCCAGAGTGTCTTGGGGGTACTGAAAATATTAATTAAACCAGCAGGCCATTGACTGCTGAAAAGCATCTATTAGAAGGTTCATGCAGTTCTTCTTCTTAAGACTAAGTATTTTTTAGGGATGCATAAGTTCTTGAGAGATGGCCAACATGGTAGTCTAAGGCTACCATATGCCTGCTTATTCAAGGTCCAGATTCTCCTCCTCCTCCTCCTCCTCCTCCTCCTCCTTCTCAAAACAACATCCCTTCAGACAGAGAAAGAAGGAGAGGGGATTGGTTTATCTGGAGCCTGAAGAACAGTGTGTTGAGACACACCTGCTCTTGCTGAGATAATATATAGGTCAACCAGAATTTCTGGCCCCTAAAAAGCTCTGTGGGGATGGTTCACAATCCACTGAGGTGTCTACTGCTAGCAGGTTGCTTGCAATTATTCAAATACTCACAGCAGAGCTATAGTTTAGCACATCTATAATTAGCTAGACGTAGGTGTTCATATATGGAAACATTGTGGTGTTTAATATATGGACATGGATTTTACATTGCAATTACTCACGGAGTGTTTTCATTTTCAGCAGCGCTGAGCTAAATGGTCGAAAGTGAACATTTTCAGCAGTAATGTCTTTTTTCTCTGCAAGGGGGGGGGAGAATCGAAACCTTTTACCCCTCCCTGAAACTTTCCTTTTCACATTTTTTTCACTCCAGTTCACAGCCTGAATCCTAGCTGTTTCAGCACCATTTTTGGGGTGTGTGTGTGGAATAACAATCCTTCTTCCTAGTTAGGTCTGAGTGCATAACACCAACCCTGACCTGATTGCACTGGCTGCCAATTAGTTTCCAGGCCCAGTTCAAAGTGCTGATTTTGACCTACAAAGTCTTAGGTGGCTCATGACCCCAATACAGTGGTACCTCAGGATGCGAACGGGATCCGTTCTGGAGCCCCGTTTGGGTCCCAAGTGGAATGCAAGATGCAATGGCGCGTCTGCGTGTGTGCGGATCGCGTTTTGCCACTTCCACGCATGCACATGACATCATTTTGAGTGTCTGCGCATGCGTGAGCAGCGAAACCTGGAAGTAACGCACTCCGTTACTTCTTAGTTGCCACGGAGTGCAACTCGAACGCGCTCAACCCGGAGCACATTCAACTTGAGGTATGACTGTACCTCAAGAACAGTCTCTCGCTATATGAACTGACCTATACCTTGCAATTATCATTTGAGACCCATCTTCAGGAGGTCTGGATGGTAGCAACATGAGAGTGGGCCTTTTTAGTGGTGGCTCCCCATTTGCAGAATGCTCTCCATGGGAAGGCTCACTCGGCCTCATCATTATGTAGCTTTAGGCACCAGACAAAAACATTTCTTTTTCTCCAGGCTTTTGGCTGTTAATGATCTGTGGTCTCATGTGCTCTCTGTCCAAAAGCAGAGAACAAAGAGCAGAAAAACAAAAGCACCAAGAGCGGAAGTTCTCTTGTCTGAGTTTCCATTCCCACACTTCCAGCAGTATGGAATATAAATAAGGATCACATGATCCAGCAATGAGAGAATGAATTACTGACAAGAATGTCTCAATCCTACCTTTTAAAAACAGGATTGTCTTTTAGATTTTTCTGTTTCTTTTTGTTTTTATGCTGGTTTCCAATATCTGTGCCGGTTTATATTCTGTAAGTCACTTTGAGTTACGTTCACAAAAAAGGCCAATAAATTTAAATAGCGACAACATTGAAGAAGATGATGATGATGATGTAGCCAATCAGATTTACCCATGTGATGGCAAAGCAGCATTTTAATTCAGAACAAAGTCAATACACCACATCGATCCTGTTGCTTTGACCTTTCAAATGGGGAGGGAGATTTTCCCACCTTCCATGTTTTCTATATGAGCTTCTCCAATTCCAGAAAAAGACAAGACTGGGGTGACTTGCTTTTAGCACATACATTCAGAAGTGCACCCCTCTGCTTAGGAAGCAACCTCATGTGTGGCCTGCAACTAAGGTTACTCTGTTTAATGATATAATGCAACATGATTATCTCTGGAGAGCCATTTGAGGAAGAGATCAGTATGCTGGGCTTAGCAAAACTAAACGCTTAAAAAAAATGTTGCCCAATTTAAGCATTGGGCAGATGTGTTTGATGAAACCTGGAAAGGAATGTACCTTAGCATGTCTCATCTTTATTAGGATAGGGAGGGCTGTTCTTCCCATTTATTTTAGGCCAGGTGCAAACACTGATAATTGCAGTCAGCCATAAGTAATGTCGGGATCAAAGCATCCAGCACATACTAAATGCAGTTGTAGCTGAAAACGAATAAATGCATGATAGTTGACAGACCAGAAGGTTAGACCAGGCAAGGTCAGAGCCCAAGCCTGAATTGATAACTAGAAGAGGTAGTCTGGGGAGACAGAAGCTGGAGCCAGGAACATAAGCTGGGAACAAAAACTGAAATGGCCAGAACAGCCTTTTTTTGTGATTCCGTGTCTTCTTTTGATGTCTTCTTGGGTTCATGATGTTTTGTAGGGTTCACCACTAGGTGGTGCTGGAGTATGGTTTGCTCCCTCCTTGTTGGCTGAAGTGAATGGTAAAACAAAGGGCGCTCTAGTGACACCTAGAAACAAAACACTTGCATTACAGATTTACAACTCCAACAAAGGTGAGATCACCCTCACACAGGGGAAGCACATTCAACAATGAAATCCTCAAATTCCCCACCACCCAACACAGAAACATAACAACATATCCCGATTGCAGAAGCAGCTCACCATAATTCCTGTTTCGTGGTATACAGTCATACCTCATGTTACATTTGCTTCATGTTACGTTCTTTCAGGATACATACCGCGGCGACCCGGAAGTACCAGAAAGGGTTACTTTTGGGTTTCGCCGCTCGCACATGCGCAGGCACACAAAATGACATCACGTGCATGCGCAGAAGTGGCAAATTGCAACCCGTGCGTGCGCAGACGTGCCACTGTGGGTTGCGCTCTTTTCATGTTGCAAACTTGCCTCCGGAACGGATCCCGTTCGCAACCAGAGGTACCACTGTACCCTGATGTTTTATTTCCTATCAATTCAATAATAACATGCTGTGCTGAGAAATTTGCAGTCTGCAGAACAGCCATTCCCTGCAAGTCTTAAGGCCTACAAATTCCCAACTCCATCATACTCACGTGCACACGACATGTTTCACAAACCGAATTTCAGAATAAAATCCCCATCAAGGTTTCACAGTGCAAATGTGCTAATCCAGTAGAATAACGCTAAAGATGAAACACACACGCACAAAAATCCAGCACTGCACTCTTACCAGACAAATACAACTTGCAAGCAGAAAAGCAGATCAGCATCAAGAGTCCCGACTTTAGTATGTGTCAGAGCTATCCAACCTGCCTGTTTTCTTCTCAAAGAAATACAAATTTGCTAGTTCATATTACTGGGGCCCACCAGCCTGTCTGCACAAGGTCAGGTCATTCACACATTCTTTCTTCAGCAACTTAACTGCACCCTGTGATTGAGGTTGCACCACCACTTTTCGGCTCTGATTTTAAGAGCACCTTAAGCATAAACTACCAGAACTGGAGTCAAGGCTAAAGTAAAGAATATCCCTGCCAAGACCAAGATTACAGGACAGACTAGAATAATTGGGTCCATTTTTCAATCTTACAGGTGAGCTTTCTATGGGATCAAGACTGTTATTTTCTTACACAAGTGTAAGTGGTTCCCTTTGTTTTCCTTTAGAACAGTTATAGCCCATTCACCTCAAGTACTTATAACATAGTGTGCTGTTAAACCGAAAAAGGGGGGGGGGGACCGCCAGAATATTGGTGATGTACAGTTTATTCCTCAATATGATTCATGACGTTTTGAGGATTCTTTGTGTTCTTAGAATGCCTTGCATCAATCCTGTGCCATCTTTGATGTACTGGGGGATTTCCTTTCAGCTTAAAATTGCTACCGAATTGGTATTTTATGCCTTGTCTGATATGGGTCTTGTACAGATGTATCTTTGAAGAGGACACACCATCTTCACTCCTCAGCATTTTAATCAATGGCTTAAAAAAGGAAATCCTTATCAAAACTGCAGATGATACAAAACAGCTAGGGATAACTTCCACTTCAGAAGGCAGGGATAAAATTTAAAAGGGAACAGGGACAGAGAGCTACTAAACCAATGCAGTCTGATCCGGAATCTGGGTGATCTTGGGCCAATCACCATTTCTCAGCCTAGTCTACCTCACAGGGTTGTTGTGAGGATGAAATAGTAGTAGTAGTAGTAGTAGTAGTAATAGTAATAGTAATAGTAATAATAATAATAATAATAATAATAATAATAATAATAATAATATTCCCTCACTGCGAGAGGCCAAGTTACAGGGAACCAGGCAGAGGGCCTTCCCGGTAGTGGCGCCTGCCCTGTGGAACGCCCTCCCATCAGATGTCAAAGCGATAAACAACTATCTGACGTTTAGAAGACATCTGAAGGCAGCCCTGTTCAGGGACGTTTTTAATATGTGACATTTTTGTGTATTTTTCATCTTTGTTGGAAGCCGCCCAGAGTGGCTGGGGAAACCCAGCCAGATGGGCGGGGTACAAATAATAAATTATTATTATTATTATTATTATTATTATTATTATTATATTTTATTTCTATACCGCCCAGTGGCGTAGCGTGGGGGGTGCCAGGGGTGCCGGCCGCACCGGGCGCAACTTCTGGGGGGGGCGCGCTCGCTGCCTCCGGAGTCGCCAAAGAGCCTCGGGCGCAGGCTGTAGCGGAGCCGCATGTCTCGCAGCGCCCGGCTGAAGGCGCCCGGCAGGCAGCGGCTCTCCGCGCTCGCCACGGAGGATGCGCCAGGCAGCCCCTCCTCACAGCCCCGCCTCCGCCGGTGCTGCTGCAGCTGCTGGGCCGTTGCATTTTCCTCGCCTCTCTGCCCCCCTCCTCCTCCGGGCAAGCGGCGTCGTTTGCTCGGCAGCGCCAGCGGCAACTTGCAGGTTAGGGGTTAGGGGGGGCGCAAGTTACTTGTCTTGCCCCGGGTTAGGGGGCGCAAATTACTTGCGTTGCCCCGGGTGCTGACAGCTCACGCTACGCCGCTGATACCGCCCAACTAACTGGGTTTCCCCAGTCACTCTGGGCAACTCCCAACAGAAAATTAAAAACATGATAAAACATCAAACATTAAAAACTTCCCTAAACAGGGCTGCCTTCAGATGTCTTCTAAAAGTCAAATAGTTGTTTCTTTCCTTGACATCTGATGGGAGGGTGTTCCACAGGGTGGGCGCCACTACCAAGAAGGCCCTCCGCCTGGTTCCCTGTAACCTCACTTCTCACAGCAAGGGAACCGCCAGAAGGCCCTCGGAGCTGGACCTCAGTGTCCGGGCAGAACGATGGGGATGGAGACGCTCCTTCAGGTATTCAGGGCCAAAGCCATTTAGGCGAAGAGAACCATGTAGACCACCTTGAGCTCCTTGGAAAATAAAGGTGGTATAAAAAAGTTATCTATCCCTACCTCTATCTCTATATATCTACAGTGGTACCTCGCAAGACGAATGCCTCGCAAGACGGAAAACCCGCAAGACGAAAGGGTTTTCTGTTTTGGAGGCGCTTCGCAAGACGAATTTCCCTATGGGCTTGCTTCGCAAGAAGAAAGCCCATAGGGAAATCTCCGGGGACCTGTTTTAAATTGCTGGCGGTCGGGAGCAAAGACTTTCGCCCACAGCCGGCCTTCAGAAGAGGTCCTGGACCTCTTCTGAAGGCCGGCGGGGGGCAAAAGTCTTTGCTCCCCCCCCGCCTGCCTTCCCGGGACAGCGGAGACTTCTCCGCTGCCCCGGGCGATCTTAAAATGCTGGCGGGCGGGAACGAAGCATTCGCTGCCGACCCCCAGCATTTTAAAATCACCCCGGGACAGCAGAGAAGTCTCTGCTGTCCCGGGGAGATTTTAAAATGCTGGGGGTCGGGAGCGAAGCGTTCGCTGCCGCCCGCCAGCATTTTAAGATCGCCCGGGGCAGCGGAGACTTCTCTGCTGTCCCGGGGAGATTTTAAAATGCTGGGGGTCGGGAGCGAAGCGTTCGCTGCCGCCCGCCAGCATTTTAAGATCGCCCGGGGCAGCGGAGACTTCTCTGCTGTCCCGGGGAGATTTTAAAATGCTGGGGGTCGGGAGCGAAGCGTTCGCTGCCGCCCGCCAGCATTTTAAGATCGCCCGGGGCAGCGGAGACTTCTCTGCTGTCCCGGGGAGATTTTAAAATGCTGGGGGTCGGGAGCGAAGCGTTCGCTGCCGCCCGCCAGCATTTTAAGATCGCCCGGGGCAGCGGAGACTTCTTTGCTGTCCCGGGGAGATTTTAAAATGCTGGGGGTCGGCAGCGAAGTGTTCGCTCCCGCCCGCCAGCATTTTAAGATCACCCGGGGCAGCGGAGACTTCTCTGCTGTCCCGGGGAGATTTTAAAATGCTGGGGGTCGGCAGCGAACGCCCAGCATTTTAAAATCTCCCCAGGACAGTGGAGGCTTCGCTCCCGCCCGCCAGCATTTTAAAATCGCCCCGGGACAGCAGGGGCTTTTAAAATGCTGGCGGTCGGCAGCAAAGCCCTCCTGTCCCCGGAGCTTGCGGGGCGGGAGGTGGGAAGAAGGGCTTTTCTTCCCACCGCCAGCCTTCAGAACAGCCTTCTGAAGGCTGGCAGTGGGAAGAAAAGCCCTTGCCCCCCCCCAGCCTTCAGAAGAGGTCGGGGGACAGACTGTCCCCGGACCTGGTCTGAAGGCGGTTTCCCTAGGAACGCATTAATTGATTTTCAATGCATTCCTATGGGAAACCGTGCTTCGCAAGACAAAAAACTCACAAGAAGAAAAAACTTGCGGAACGAATTAATTTCGTCTTGCGAGGCACCACTGTACTATGCCAGAGAGCAATTGGGGATGGACAAATTTCTCAATTTCTTATCTGTTTCTTTTCTCCCCCACACCCTGACTTTTATTCTCTGTTCACCACATTTCTGCATCAGTTTGCAATAAAAAAAAATCTCCTGAAAATTCAACAGGATTTTAGTGCAATTTTCTTCTGATATTGCTGTATGCACTTTTGCCTAAGAGCACATTTTTGCAGCATGCGTTATCTCCACCAATATACAGTGGTACCTTGGGTTAAGAACTTAATTCGTTCTGGAGGTCTGTTCTTAACCTGAAATTGTTCTTAACCTGAAGCACCACTTTAGCTAATGGGGCCTCCTGCTGCTGCCGCCACACTGCCACCGCACAATTTCTGTTCTCATCCTGAAGCAAAGTTCTTAACCCGAGGTACTATTTCTGGGTTAGTGGAGTCTGTAACCTGAAGCATCTGTAACATGAAGCGCCTGTAACCCGAGATACCACTGTATGTGTTTTAGCTACATTTGCCCTTATATACACATCTTTGTATACATTATTTAGTTTCAGAACAGCGTCACAAAATATGTAGAAGTGTGAATTTTGCAGGATAGCTCCCTTTTGCTTCACACGGTGTTTCAGAAAGTGCGAATTAGGTACATTCATGTTAAAACCTTAACCAGGCTGAATTTCTCTACCATCGCAACCAGCGACATGTCACAGTCTTTCCGGGTAAGACGCACCTTCACTGAATAAAAATATCTACACGGTACTAAAAGTAGATTGATCCTCTATCACACATTGGATCAACTTGAGCAAGTGCATTGGGAGTTTTCAAGCTTCATCCTGCTGATTTGTAGGCGTGTTGCCTTGGCATGTCGTTCCGGAGCCTTTAAAAAGGCTCCTTCTGCGGTAAAGAGGGGCGCTTCTGGTGCCCACTGAATCTCCTTGTTCACAGGCGTCCGCGCCTGTGATTTTAGGGGTCCCCCGCTTGCCGTAGCGGGTCAGACCCGAACTCGCAGAGCCGTCCTCCTCCGGAGCTCGGAGAGAGGACCGCCATTAACGCTGGCGCCGACCGGAAGTCCCCGAGGTACTATTTCTGGGTTAGTGGAGTCTGTAACCTGAAGCATCTGTAACATGAAGCGCCTGTAACCCGAGATACCACTGTATGTGTTTTAGCTACATTTGCCCTTATATACACATCTTTGTATACATTATTTAGTTTCAGAACAGCGTCACAAAAATATGTAGAAGTGTGAATTTTGCAGGATAGCTCCCTTTTGCTTCACACGGTGTTTCAGAAAGTGCGAATTAGGTACATTCATGTTAAAACCTTAACCAGGCTGAATTTCTCTACCATCGCAACCAGCGACATGTCACAGTCTTTCCGGGTAAGACGCACCTTCACTGAATAAAAATATCTACACGGTACTAAAAGTAGATTGATCCTCTATCACACATTGGATCAACTTGAGCAAGTGCATTGGGAGTTTTCAAGCTTCATCCTGCTGATTTGTAGGCGTGTTGCCTTGGCATTAATAAATATATGTATTTCAAATAACTCGTTAACATGACAATCTCTGATTTTTATCGTACCCCACAGAAGTATTTCTTTTCGGTGACACAAGGCAGCATTAAAACATGCTCTTAAGCTTTGATTTATTCTTGTAAAATATTAATGGTACTAAAGAATCACACTGATAGAGTCACGCTGAAATATCTTGTTTACAACAAGGTGGCAATAAGAGAACAGCTTAGGAGGCTTGGAAGAAGGAATTGGAGTCAATTGGGGAAATTAGCACTTACATCACCCAAGTGATAGTCAAATGGCTTCACTGCCTGGGATGCTTTGACATTGCCATTTTTAGTGTATTATACAATGAAAGGAAGAGATGTGATTAGCAATGTTTATTCTAGGCACCTTTTTTTGTAACAGAAAGGACCATAACGCAGTGATAGAGCATCTGCTTTGCATGCAGAAGGTCCCAGGTTCAATCCCAGGTATCTCTAGGTAGGGCTGGGAATTGTTAGAATTCCTGCTCCATGATTGCAGTCATGGGATTTTTGTCTTTCACATGACGGCGTATGTTTTGACTCCACAGAGTGGAAAGTGACGGAAACAGGATTTTTGTGTTACTGTGTTCCGTGAAGTGGGACTATTGTCCTTTGTTCATTTTCTCTTTGCTGTCTGATGCTAGAGAGATAGGGAGCCATGTTGTAGTGCTATGTGTGTGTTTATATGTAAATAAAGTAGATTAGCCAAAATGCTGAGTTGCTGAGGTCTGTCACGCAATGCTGCGAAAACTCTGCGGATCCCTAAGTGTGCTGGTGCTGGTTGGCATCGGTCGCTGTGATGTTCGGGCAGAAGAAAGCTTTTGAAGCTCCCGAATGAAAGACCAGGAGGGAGAGAACATGCCAGTCGGGCATGTGTCTCTGCCAGGGTCCTACTCGACTGTAGACTGAACTCCTGACAGGAATATCCTCTGCCCAAAAGTCTGCTTCTGGTAGCCAGTGAAGACAGAATTGAGCTGTTGTTGTTTAGTCGTTTAGTCGTGTCCGACTCTTCGTGACCCCATGGACCAGAGCACGCCAGGCACTCCTGTCTTCAACTGCCTCCCACAGTTTGGTCAAACTCATGCTGGTAGCTTTGAGAACACTGTCCAACCATCTCGTCCTCTGTCGTCCCCTTCTCCTTGTGCCCTCCATCTTTCCCAACATCAGGGTCTTTTCCAGGGAGTCTTCTCTTCTCATGAAGTGGCCAAAGTATTGGAGCCTCAGCTTCACAACCTGTCCTTCCAGTGAGCACTCAGGGCTGATTTCCTTCAGAATGGAGAGGTTTGATCTTCTTGCAGTCCATGGGACTCTCAAGAGTCTCCTCCAGCACCATAATTCAAAAGCATTAATTCTTCAGCGATCAGCCTTCTTTATGGTCCAGCTCTCACTTCCATACATCACTACTGGGAAAACCATGGCTTTAACTATATGGACCTTTGTTGGCAAGGTGATGTCTCTGTTTTTTAAGATGCTGCCTAGGTTTGCCATCGCCTTTCTCCCAAGGAGCAGGCATCTTTTAATTTCGTGACTGCTGTCACCATCTGCAGTGATCATGGAGCCCAAGAAAGTAAAATCTCTTACTGCCTCCATTTCTTTCCCTTCTATTTGCCAGGAGGTGATGGGCCCAGTGGCCATGATCTTGGTTTTTTTTGATGTTGAGCTTCAGACCATATTTTGCACTCTCCTCTTTCACCCTCATTAAAAGGTTCTTTAATTCCTTCTCACTTTCTGCCATCAAGGTTGTGTCATCTGCATATCTGAGGTTGTTGATATTTCTTCCTGCGATCTTAATTCCGGCTAGGGATTCATCCAGCCCAGCCTTTCGCATGATGAATTCTGCATATAAGTTAAATAAGCAGGGAGACAATATACAGCCTTGCCGTACTCCTTTCCCAATTTTGAACCAATCAGTTGTTCCATATCCAGTTCTAACTGTAGCTTCTTGTCCCACATAGAGATTTCTCAGGAGACAGATGTGGTGATCAGGCACTCCCATTTCTTTAAGAACTTGCCATAGTTTGCTGTGGTCGACACAGTCAAAGGCTTTTGCATAGTCAATGAAGCAGAAGTATATGTCTTTCTGGAACTCTCTAGCTTTCTCCATAATCCAGCACATGTTTGCAATTTGGTCTCTGGTTCCTCTGCCCCTTCAAAATCCAGCTTGCACTTCTGGGAGTTCTCGGTCCACATACTGCTTAAGCCTGCCTTGTAGAATTTACAGAATTGAGCTAGAAGGATTCAAATGTCTGACTCATTGTGAGGCAAATTTCTATGCTCCTGTGTTCCAGTTGCTCATATTAGGACTGAGTGGAAATCCATCCTGCTTTCACAGACCTAAATGGTGGCTTTGAAAAAATGTGAGGGCTTTTCAGCAATTGAAGGGCAGGTGGATTTCAAGTTTATGGGGCACTAATATTATAATTATTAATAATTACATTACGTAGTCACTTCCCACCCCAACAGCAACTCAACGTTACTTACTAATGGGAGTTGGAGTCCAACAGGTAAAAGGTAAAAAGATAAAGGACCCCTGGACAGTTAAGTTCAGTCAAAGGTGACAATGGGGTTGTGGTGCTCATCTCACTTTCAGGCCGAGGGAGCTGACATTTGTCCACAGACAGCTTTCTAGGTCATGTGGCCAGCATGACTAATCCTCTTCTGGTGCAATGGGACACCATGACGGAAACCAGAGTGCATGGAAATGCCATTTACCTTCCCGCTGCAGCAGTACCTATTTATCTACTTGCACTGGTGTGCTTTTGAACTTCTAGGTTGGCAGGAGCTGGGACAAAGTAACAGGAGCTCACCCTGTTGTGGGGATTTGAACCACCAACCTTCTGATCAGCAAGCCCAAGAGGCTCAGTGGTTTAGACCACAGTGCCACCCACATCCCATGGAGTCCAACGTCATCTTAGGGGCCAAAGGTTCCTAATCTTTGAGCTAGAAGGTGCCAAGTCTCACTGCCCCCTCCATGCATAAGGACTTGAGTGATCAAAATTTGTGTGTACAGTTATGTGAGAAATGACCCTAATATTCCAGGGATGAGCAATGTGTGACCCTCCAGATTTAGCTGGACTGCAACTTCCATCATCTTGTTACCATTGGCCATGATAATGGTTGAGGCTGATGGCGGTTGGTATGCAACAATATGAAGGGTCAATCCTGCAATAATCATACTTGTAAATGCAAGAAAGCAGCAGTACATTCATTTGAATCCCCATTTTTAAAAAGATTGGGAGACTCTTGATTGTGAGACACACAAATTGAGCAACCTGATTTCCGGAAACAGTCCTATGGTGTTCCATATATTGTCTTATATTCCATAAACTCCCACCACTTGTTTACAAATGTACCGACACACCCACCCCCACCCCCACCCCCACACACCACATGTTTTGCCCCAGACATCAGGGCCAATGGCCAGCGATGGTGAAAACTGAAGTCCATCAGCATTTGGAGGGTCAAAGCTTCCTCACAACTGCAGTGAGTGGAGATCCTGGCTCAGTTAAATATATGCCATTATCTCACCCATGTTAAACGGGAGTTTGATGAAAGCAGATATGGCTGCCTCTTCCAGATAGTTTTTGGAAAGAAGCTCAACATCTTTCACTTACATGTCTAGGATGAAACTGAGTGTTTTGAAGCATGTTCTGGGAGTTGGGGTGTTCAGCTCTGCCTGCCCAGCAATGCGGCGAGATCTAAGCAGACATCTCATGCTGACCAAATGGAAAGCTCACTGTCATAGCTAACAATCCATTGCACAGGATGTTGGGGCCAATTCCTGAACATATAAAATGACACCTTTTCCCTGAGGAGCTGCTCTGGCTAGAAAATAGTTGGCAATCAAAGCTTCAGCGTTTACACTACAGTGCTCTACAGGCACGTCTACACTGCACACTTAAGCCCGATCAATAGTCATTCTTTCTTCCTAGGGAATCTTGGAAATTGCCACAGAGTCACCAACCTTTGCTGGCTAAGCAGTAAGACATCCGTATGGTGAGAATTTTGATTCCAAGAGAATGCACTATATCACCTCCACTTGAAAGGAATGCCTCGGAATATTAAAGCTTTAACCTTTGGCACGACATCTCCAGCAAACGCTGTGACTTGTGAGGCACAATACTTCCCAGACACCTTACCTGCCATGCTGCCTTTGAAGTGTTACGTCTTGGCAATCACCCTCAAAGCAGCCAAGTGCCTTCAAGGTCTGGCCAAGTACTTTGTAGACGTGACAAGGTTAAGATACCATCAGCATTTCTCTTCTTTGGAACAGTAGCAGTCCAGCATATTTTGATTGGGGAGTTTTTGATCTTGAGGAATGCTGTGCATGACATGTAGGTTTAAAACGATGCTGGTGGAAATCCGGTGGTGGGTGTAGATTTTTACAAAAGCCTGCCTCATTCTCCGCCAAGCAGTGGAAAGAGCGCACGAGGCCACAGGCACACACACAGCGTCATGCCTTAAGAAACATGGTTTATTTACCTATTTACATCTTCAGTCTGCATGGAGGGAGACCAAATCTTACAACATGACCCAAAGTATTGCAGGTAACCTTTAGTTCTCCCCCACCAAGATGGGTCTCAGCCTTACTTCCTCCTTCTTCTACCCAGAAACCTTCAAACCTCCCTTTTCCTGTTCCCTCAAACACACTGTTACCCCCGGCAACCATTGTAACATCTGACTCCCCAGGCCAAAGGATCCTTCTATGGCATATCAACACCTTTTTGTAATGCTAACAGGTCTGATCTTCCCCCAACCAGCCAGGCTGGTTTGCATAAGCCAGCTCAGGAATTGCATTCTTCCCTCATCTCATAAATAGCCCAAATGCTAGCACTTATTAATTTTGCCCACATCTATAACAATATTTTTCATTTGCTGCGGATGTTAAGGCTGAAAAGTGCATTCCCTAATATTACTGAAGAATTGCCTTCTTTATCTGTGAGTAATAAAGTCCCCATAATTCAACGGGGCAGGACATGTCAACCTTTGGATACTGAAAGCTGAGCTGAGCCAAGACAGAATGTCTTACCCTTTTGATATTCAGAAGAAAGACCCGTTTTTTTCAAAAAAAGAAAATGTTATAAATGAATTTGTTTTAAAAATATGAAGCTTTCCACTGTTACATCACCATCTCTTTGATAATGTCTCTTTTCTGTTTCAGTATGAAGCACAGAAGCTAAGCTGATGTTTAATAAAAGGAGCATCAAAGAAAAGAATGAAAAGGGACAGAATTTTTTTTATATAAGAATGTGTATTCTTTCCCCCTAGTTTCCCCCTTCAACAACTTTTTCATTGAAAAGCTGGAAATCCACAGCACTTAAATATCCTTTTGAAAGCCTCCTACAGAATTAATGTCCCTAATGTTTCTAAAACAAGGATGACCATGTGCTACCGGGCGGCAGGACGGAGGGGAGAGGAGTCAATCCACTCACCAGGAGCACAATGCAAATGCAATCAGATCTTGTGGAAGATACTGAATGGAAACATTAGAATGAGAGAGAAAGACCAATACAGTGGTACCTTGGAAGTCAAACGGAATCCGTTCCAGAAGTCCGTTCAACTTCCAAAACATTCAGAAACCAAGGCGTGGCTTCCAATTGGCTGCAAGAAACTCCTGTAGCCAATTGGAAGCCGTGGAAGGCACGATGGATGTTCGGGTTCCAAAGAACGTTCACAAATTGGAACACTCACTTCCGGGTTTGCGGCATTCGGGAGCCAAAACGTTTGACTCGCAAGGCGTTCAGTGTCCAAGGTATGACTGTATCACTTCTAACTCTCTGCTCTAAGGCAGAACCACCTAACAGCCACCCCTCCGCCAGATGACCTACATCATTGTTTTCAATCTTTTTGGTACGATGACCCGCCAGTCCAGATTTTCTTGATATGGTGACCCTTCAACTTATTGTCACATTAATTCTGGCCCTTAGGTCTTCTGCAGCCATCAATTTACCAGATTTTTAACTGTAACTTTGCTTATTTTATAACCATTACTTGAGACAAAAATGAACTAACACCCTTATTAATGTGGAATTTGTTGAAATATTTATAGTACTTACAAAGTTATTCACAGTTGTTGTGTTTTTAATGGGAACGTGATTGCAAGGTATTGTGCCGTAAGTTATGAAAAAGTATTCTAAAAAGATACAGGTAGATATGGATATAACAAACGAGGAATATTTTTAATCGTTGTATTCACACTAAAGTCCATGTTGGCAAGTATTGGTGGGATAGCGGAGTTTGCGTTTTGCAGTGTGGGGTTTGATGGTTGCTAGACATTGCCACTTTTAGATGATTACTGATACATAGCCTCATCCTCATAGCAGTCATTGTTGGAAAAACCTGTCCCACAAAGATATGTGCTGCCAGGTGTCAGCAGCATGGCTATTGCTCCATCAGCGAGCTCAGAATACTCTGTGTGGAACCAATATGGTGGACCCTATTCAAGGCATTCTTGGTTATTCAGGAGTTAGCTAGAACTTTATCAATCTCTGATCTCCAAGCATGGGAAGTCAGCCAAAAAATTTATAATTAGGCATAATATTGGGACTGTTCGATTATTGGATAATTTGTATAATTTGGAATATATAATATGGTTTGATTGGATTGTTAAAATGGAAATTTAATAAATATTATTTTTTTAAAAAAAGAACTTTATCAATTTGTTTTCTGGGCTGGTTTTGAGATGTGTAGCAGGAGAGGAACAGGAGCAGGAAGGAGAGAGAAAATTGTTCATTTTGCATTTTAATTGCAAAACTGCCTAATTTGCACTTCCTGAACCAACAAGTGGTTCAGCACTCACTCCTTTGAAAGCCACACTTCTCTGATTTTTATGATACAGTTCTGCAACCAACAATGCTTATACAGCTGAACCTTGGTTTTCAAACAGCTTAGTTCTTGAATGTTTTGGCTCCCAGATCTGCAAACCCAGAAGTGACTGTTCTGGTTTGCGAACTATTTTTGGAAGCCAAACATCCAACGGGGCTTCCGCAACTTTCGATTGGCTGCCGGAGCTTCCTGCAGCCAATCAGAAGCCACTTGTCAGGGATCTGCTTGCAGGGGAGGGGGAAGAGACAGGAACGTACAGAGAGCCTCCTCCTCTGTTGAGCAGCTGCACTTTGTCAGAGTCTGGGGAGGGGGAGCTTTCAGGAGACACGGAAGACGAGAGAAAGGGGAGCCAAAACACTGATACCAGGGAAGGGGATGTGCTGCTTCCGTAGCATAGCTTTCCACGTAAGGAAAAAAGGCAGAGAGGGATTTTTCCAGGCTTTCTATGCTGGAGGGGAAATAGGAAGAAGGCACTTCTGGAATCTGCTAGCGATTAAGGCAGACACGGTTTTGAAGTTTCTGCACTGTACATAAGTTTGCACTCAATAAAACCTGAAATGACAGGCTAGAGTCCTGGCTGTTATCTTTGTGAGCAATCACACACCCACCTCACACCATGCTATGGTTTCCGAACATTTTGGTCGAATTGACTTCCGGAATGGATTCCGTTTGACTTCCAAGGTACTGGTGAAAATAACATACCATATTTTTTGCTCTATAAGACTCACTTCTTCCCTCCTAAAAAGTAAGAGGAAATGTGTGTGCATCTTGTGGAGCGAATGCAGGCTGCGCAGCTATCACAGAAGCCAGAACAGCAAGAGGGATCGCTGCTATCACTGCGCAGCCATCCCTCTTGCTGTTCTGGCTTCTGAGATTCAGAATATTTTTTTTCTTGTTTTCCTCCTCCAAAAACTAGGTGCGTCTTGTGGTCTGGTGAGTCTTATAGAGCAAAAAATACGGTAAATATACATCATATTAGGGGGGAATGCCTCCAGGGAAATTTTGAAAAGTCACGTGTATTAATAGAAAGGAACCCATGAATGGATATGAATTTTTGTGCAGACTTTCTGAAGAAAAATTTGCAGACTGGTGTAGAAATGGGGAGAATGGAACTTAGCGGCCACAAACCTGAGAAGAGCCAGAACTGACACATCCATCCATCCCTAGACAGGAGAAATGTGGGGCTGTCAGTTCTCTGGTTCTCTTCAGTGACTTTTGATGCCGTTGCATCTTTCTGGATAGGCGGGGAGTTAGTCCCACTCCTACCTTTTTGGCAACTGCAAGATGGTGATGCTAGGAGAGGCGCTGTTCCTATGGAGTCTGATGACGTTCAGCTTTTGTCTCCCATGCTGTTTAACACCTACAGCACAAAGCTGTTAAGGGGAAAGAGGGCACAAAATCTGCAAGAAGCAATTATATTTTGTTGTGCTAAAGAGCTGAGAAATCCCATAGATCAATGCTTGGTGTGCCTCAGTCAAATATGTGAACTGCCTATAGCAAAATACATTGTTTCTTGATATTGGGTGATATGTAAATTCCATCTGTGAATCGGTAAGTCTGGAGAATAAGGCGCCCCCAATATATTGAAGGCTTTGTCCCTTTCCCCCTGCTTTTAGTTCATAAACAACTCTTTGGCATTGCCAGAATGTCATGTTTGAATTCACCTTCTATGAATCAAAACAAATGCACCCAAATCTCCTGGAATAACAATAAGCTCAAAGTCCTATTTTGACCTGAAAAATTACTTTTCAGGAGCTGCCATCTATTGTCCTGTGGGATGATCTATGCAATAGCAGGATCTTAAGGAAGAACTTTCTAGATATGCCCTGGCTCCACTTACTCAGACCAGCGATTGGCTCCTCCTGAGCAGGAAAGTGCAGTCAAGATACACACATTCGCCAAGACTTGCTGGAGATTATGCATAATGTGCAGAGAACATATGACTTCAGTTGATATACATGCAGGTCCCCTACCCAAATACTTGTTATGTGAAATATACTTATCAAAAGCTGAGGAATTAGTACTAAAACTTTGCTATATACGCTGCAGATTCAGATATTCCAACAACTGGACCTGCATTTAATAATAATAATAATAATAATAATAATAATAATAATAATAATAATAATTTATTATTTATACCCTGCCTGTTTGGCTGGGCTTCCCCAGCCACTCTGAGCAGCTTCCAACTGAATATTAAAAACACGACACATAGTGGAAGCAAGTGCTAGGCGATGGCCACACCTAGCACTTTGACACACCACAACACATTATTCCAATGCCTAACCTACCCACCAATACCACAAAAGTTGTGACGATTGCTACGAGGTAGGCGAAAAAACCAAAAAGCCTAATGCCAAATGGAAAAACTCCTACCAGGCCCCCCGGGCAACCAGGGCGACCAACCTAAGGTCCATAGCAAGGCCAATGACCTAAGCCCTAACTAAAAGGGAGTGGAGGGTGGGTGACTCGCGATGGGGCGACGATGAGGAATGAGGCCAGGGAGAGGCTGACGCTGCAGCAAAAGGCTGCTGAACACGCCCCCTCTGTGGCACCTGGTTGGGTGGCCACCGGGGGCGTGAGCGCCAGCCAGGTGAGCTGGAGGCAGGGGGCCACGCCCCCTGCTGGGCGGTGCTCGGGCTCCCGACCACAACAACTCCCCTCTCTTTCAGGGAGGAGAGTCTATGTAAGAAGATGTGGGAATGTTGTGGACAGCAGGAGAGGATATATTGATTAAATATTATCCTTCTTCACTTGTTGCTAGTGAGCACATTTCCTTGCACACTGCTGGAAGCTAGCTGATGGATTCGTTAGAACCATTTGAGTTAAGCAATCCAGTCTGGCTTGTCCAGATTGGACTGTTCTGGTAAATCCATTTTAGGTAAAGGTAAAGGGACCCCTGACCATTAGGTCCAGTCGTGGCCGACTCTGGGGTTGCTGGGGTTGCAGCGCTCATCTCGCTTTATTGGCTGATGGAGCCGGCGTACAGCTTCCGGGGCATGACTAAGCTGCTTCTGGCAAACCAGAGCAGCACACGGATACACCGTTTACCTTACCGCCGGAGTGGTACCTATTTATCTACTTGCACTTTGATGTGCTTTCGAACTGCTAGGTTGGCAGGAGCCGGGACCGAGCAACGGGAGCTCACCCCATCGCGGGGATTCGAACCGCCGACCTTCTGATCGGCAAGTCCTAGGCTCTGTGGTTTACGACAGCACCACCCGTGTCCCTTTTAGTTCCCTCTTAAAAATAATAATGATGCAACAATCTTCTTTTAAAAGTAATGCTAAGGTTTGCCTACATTCAGTTCATATTATGGTTCTTAAGTTACACTTACAGAGAAATGTGTGGGTTCATCCTACGTGAGAAGGTGAGCCCATGTGCTGCTGGCTGAGAACCAGGAGACAGCAAAAGGCATCAAGAAGAGATGGGATCGAGAGAGTCAAGAGGAAGATGGCTGTGTGTCTGGCCCTTTTATAGGGTCTGCCAGGGTCACACCCATCTACCTGGTCCCATGCAGGGGGAGGATGCTCCAGACCAGGTCTGACAGGAAGTCCTCCTGGCTGGAGTGTCCACTCTGGGAAAACAGGAAATGTTGTATTTGACTGCTTCAGTGATGTTGCATCCCACAGAAGAGCCTGTTGGAGCCCATCTAGTGCAGCGTCCTGTTCTCACAGTCCCCAACAGAAGCCTACCAACCACAGGTAGATAGGGAGCCAGTTTTTGTTTTAAAAAATGAATCATTTCCACAGCAGTGGTTGAACTTTAGCCAATAGTTGCCATAGTTCATTGCCTGTTGCCTCTCCCTATTCCAACATGTTTGCTGATTACATATAAGTCAGCTTTGAGTCTTTTGCAGGGATTTCTCCCCACGTAATATTTTCCCCACTGTATTACGTTCAGAGTCTACGTTTCTCTCTAGTCATGTCAGAATACACAAATCATATGGGCTCATTGACTCGTTTGCCAGCCTTCTGCTGTGGTTTTGTTTCTGCATTTTGCTGTGAGGAGTGTGAGCCCTGCCCGTTACAAGTTCAGAAACACAACTGAGGATGAAGAAAAGGAGAAAAACAAGTCTCCTTTTTTCATTCCTTCCATTTTTATTTTATTTCAGAGCAATCGCAGGATGGCCTCTCTAAGCCAGGTTTTCCTCCTTAATAGCCTAACCTGTTTACATACTGGTAGACCAAACTATCCATCACTTTAATTTAATAACAAAAGACTCTCAAGAAACAGAGAGCCAAGGGAAGTGAAATAAAATGTGTTCCCAGATCTTTTGCCTTGAAGCAGTTTATTTGGTCCCACAGCAACTATATGCAAGTCCTTTTGTCATGGAGTTAAGTTTTAACTGGAAAACGACAATCACAGAAAGAATCTTGGAAGGACAAAGCAATTTCTAGGAGAGGGAGAGAATTTCTGGCATTTAAATATTTTCCTCCAGACTGTGATTATAGCTCCACTTTTTATCAGAGCAAATCTTATTCTGCATCGCTAGAACTCCAAATGTTTTGCTTGGGACAAATTTTGCATACATTTGCATATATATATATTTTAAGAAACTTTAAATCTTTTTATTTTATGTTCTAACAAATACACAAATAGAACACAAGATGCGGCATTGTGTAGAGGTTCAATAACTTAATTCTAGCGCAGAAGAACTATTTTATGTAAATGATATCTTTTCTTCCAAAATAGTCTCCCTCCAAACCATTGTGCATGTTCTGTACACACTGGCAGAGCAAATGGTCCATCACTTGAATAACAAAAGCAACTTAAAAGTAGAAGGAAAAGGAAAATATTTTCCCTAAGATTTATACCACCATTCAGTGCTAGAAACTAAGGCTTTACACCGTTTATTGGCAATTAAAACGTTTGCCTCTTGTTCTGACCAGGTTGGGGTTTTGTGTGGTTTTTTTTGCTATTTTTAATGAGCCTATCAAGTAAACCCAAAATGATATTTATGGGATTAAGTGGGATGTCATCAATTTAATTACATATAATGTGGGCAATCCATCTTCTCGCAGGCTGGAGGCTTAATAGAGCTCTCTGTCCTCACTCAAAACAAACAGAAGGGAGGCTATCCATTTGTGGAAGGGATTTAGCTCACTGGTAGAGCCTTTGCATCACACGCAGAAGGTCCCAGATTCAGTCCCCAGCATCTCTGAGAATGACCCCCTTCTGAAAACCTGGAGATTCACTGCCAAACAAGGCTGGTGAGGGGTGTGGCCCTTCCCCATACAACTCAACCCAAGTCCCACCTTCTGTTAAATGAGTGATTTTCTGACATGCCCCCTCACCCCAATGGAACCTTGCTGCAGTCATGTTTAAAGGAGGTAGGAGGCACTTCACATAGTGGTTTGCCAAACTATAGCTCACCTGGACCCCTGACACCCCCTATTGGTGACTATACAAACTGCAGGTTGACAGCAACCTTAGGTTTTGTGTATATAGGAAGGTTGATCGAAAAATCAATCCGTCTTCTAACCTCTATCCTCTGTCTATCTCCTGGTTGAAATAACCACTTCCTCACCAAACCAGTGCATGGAGGGAAAAGATTGTGTCCACAATCCCATCCTACCTACCCAAGCCTCCATTCCTGCCATTTTCACCTTTATATGTGGGTTGGATTGTTTGATTACTGTATATGTACATACAGATTGCACGGTTACATAATTTGGAAAAAAAATCAGAAAGAAAAAAATCCTTCACAAATACTCTTTTTTCCCTGTGCTCCTTTAATTCTTGCTTACATCTTTTTAAAAAGAAAGAATAATATATCTGACGAGCCCAACAACCTCTCTCACATTCCTTCTGCTATGAATTCCTAGGAATGAAAAACTGACATGACGATATCATGTGTGAGTTCTTACCTACACAACCTGACATTTAATGACATTCAGATTAGAGAGGCCACACTATACTTTAAGATGCGCTGAGTGATGCGGAATATATCACAAAGGACCATCTGCTGTGCAGATACAATGGCTGGCCATCCAGTCACCCCAAACTACAAGGCTAATTGAAGTCTTCACTAAAGTTTCTTTTCCTCTCCTACCTAGAAGGCATTCATATAAAGTCACGAAAAAATGAAGCTGGCAAATACACTGGTTTTTACACACATATAATTGGTCTGACTTGGGATCTTTTCCAACACATTTCTTCCTTTTGCATAACAGCAGAAAATCTAATTCAATTGAAAATGGTGCACTAGCTAAGGTATCCATGCTTCCTGAGATGCAAGAACTGGAGAAATACCCTTGCAGAAGTACAACTGCTTAACCCACAGTGCTTGGGGGTTACTGGTGGGTGACGCAGTCATGAAGTATCAAGCACTGGGTAGCACTGCTAACATTTTTTTCCTTCCTTCCTTTCAGCTGAGTGTGTGGCGGCTGGGAACAGATGCCTCCACCTTCATCTGCACAGTGGTTTAGTCATCTCAGGAAAACAACCAGAAATTAACCACAGAGCTATAAATATGGAACAAAAGATATTGTTTCCTAGTGGGGCAGCCTCATTTGGGGTGATCACTGTAATAAAATGTCAAAGCACAACCCAATACACACCATTTAGAAAAACTTGCCAACACACCCCAAAGAAGCCTGAAGGCACAGAATGAAATCTAAAAGCTTAGAACATCTAATAATAATAATAATAATAATAATAATAATAATAATAATAATAATATGTTATTTATACCCCGCCCTTCCCGGTTCAAAAACCGGGCTCAGGGTGGCTGACAACAAATTTAAAACACTTTAAAACACTTAATTATAAAAGCAGCATAAAATACAGTATAAAAACACGAATAACAATAAAATTCAAAAATCAATTAGATAATCCCCAGGGCTAGCTGGCTGAATTGGTCCTACTTGGTCCAGCGAGGAGGCCAGGGGAGAATTAGCTGTGGGGTCTCAGAGCGGGTGATCTTCATAAAAGGGGAGGAGGAGGGAAGAGAAGGGAAATAAAAGATCAGGCTGAAATTAAATTAAAGGAATAGCTCTGTCTTACAGGCACGACGGAAGGAGGTTAAATCCTGAAAGACCCTAGTCTCATGGGTCAGAGCATTCCACCAGGTCGGAGCCATCACTGAGAAGGCCCTGGCCCTGGTGGAGGATAGTCTGACTTCCTTAGGACCCGGGACCTCTAAACTATGGTTATTCATGGACCTTAAGGTCCTCTGTGGGGCATACCAGGAGAGGGGGTTCCGTAGATACGAGGGCTCTAAGCCACAAAGGGCTTTAAAGGTCAAGACCAGCACCTTGACCCAATACTCCACCAATCTGCAAACCAAATTAAAGGAGGCAAATCAAAATGCAGTCCAGGCAGGAAAGCTTCCTAAGATAGGAGGGACCATGTTCCTCCCTGCTCCTCACCATGTTTACAGGCAGACCAAATGTTTGGAAGGAATACAATTTCTTTCTTGCTCTGAGAAACTTGGGTATATGACCACACAAGCTCACAGTGGCACCACTGACTTGGCATTCGCCCGAGTGTGCATGCCAGGCCTAAAAGGCACCCCTAACAACCCCACACATAGCAATTTAAGGTGATCAGAGGAGGTTTTTTGGTAGTCCTAACCACTGGTGGAGGGACACGGGTGGCGCTGTGGGTTACACCACAGAGCCTAGGGCTTGCCGATCAGAGGTTCGGTGGTTCGAATCCCCACGACAGGGTGAGCTCCTGTTGCTCTGTCCCTGCTCCTGCCAACCTAGCAGTTCGAAAGCACGTCAAAGTGCAAGTAGATAAATAGGTACCGCTCCAGCGGTAAGGTAAATGGCATTTCCATGCGCTGCTCTGGTTCGCTAGAAGCGGCTTAGTCATGCTGGCCACATGACCCGGAAGCTGTACGCCAGCTCCCTTGGCCAGTAAAGCGAGATGAGCGCCGCAACCCCAGAGTCGGCCACGACTGGACCTAATGGTCAGGGGCCCCTTTACCTTTACCTTTAACCACTGGCGGAGGAAGACGAGTGCGCGGGGAGCGTACCGCCCCCGGCAGCACGATCCCAGTGGGGTGCCATCGCGGCTGCCCTCCTGCCCACGCTGGGTACCACACCCGCACAGGCGGCGTGCCACGCCTCCAGAACACACACCAGCCCGACCCCCGCCTGTTCTCTGCCCCCCCGTGCCGGAGCATGAAACTCCGCCACTGGTCCTAACAGCACCTTAAAATAACCCTCAATCCTTTCCCCCCTCTTCTGTTGTTGTTTTTCTATTTTAAGGAATCTATTTGTTTCTTTGCACACACGTCCCACATCAATATTCCAAATGCCGCTGCCATTAATTCAAGATCAGCTATGACATGCGCTATCCGGTGGGGAAAGGGGGGAACGGGGGAAAGAATGACAAATAAATAAATAAATGCTAAATGGCTGCCTTCTGATAACTCCGACTGAATCCGAAAGCAGCACCTGTTAAATCTGATTAGAAGCAGAGATTTGCTGAACTCTCAGAATAACTCAGGTCTTAGAGGGAGAAAGCTCATTTGATGCCCTGCAACCCAGGACAATAAATTGCGTGCTTTGAATTTGAATTAATTGTAAATAAAAGCAGCGGGAGATTTCCCTCCCCCAACCCTTAATTTCAGCAAAACTCTCTCTAAAGCACCCGTGACAATGGGGGTAAGAATTAATAAAGCCTTACTGTGGCGGAGAATTGTTTACATTGTGTGATGTTCTTTTCTTTTCTTTTCTTTCTTTTTTTAAAAAATGCTCTTTTGCGAAAGGGGCATGAAAGTGAATTGATTGAATCGCTTGGAGATGCCTATTTTGGAGAATTGTGAAACGGTTCTTACTCCAGCTTTATTTGGTAAATAACTTAGCATATTGTGGCGGAGAAGGAAAGCAGGCTCACAATAGTGTTATTTTCTGATTCCTGTGATGGAGATGAATCACTGAAGAGAACCTGCCAGGTGGAGAGCTCTGTAAGATGTTTCCAGAGACTCACCCACAAATTCCTAGAGTAGAGGTGGGGAAGCTCTTTCTGTTATGTACTGAAGTTCTCACCCTGGGCCAGCAGGGGGATACTGTAGATAGTTATGCAAATAAGGGATCGAAAGTGACATTCCGTGATTGGATATTTTTAGAAAATTGTTACAGTTACGTTGTACTGGAGCGCTATATAAGCAGGCTGGCTGAACCCTTCAGTTCAGTTCTGTTCTGACCTGTGAATAAACAAGAGCTGTTTGAAGAATCGCTGTATCCTCTGATATGTTCACCCACAACTAAAAACTTTCCACAGAAGAGGTGGAACTAGAGGCATTCCACACTCTTGTACTTTACTTTTCCCTCATGGGTAACCCTTCACCAACTGATTAACTCTTACCTCTCCTGTGAGTCTGATAATCACTGTCCCTCCCCATGCTGCTACTTACTCATCCCTTTCCTAGCTTTAATGGCAGCACGGGGGGCAATTTCTATCAGGATGGTGGGAGGGAAATTTTTAATCTTTCTTGTCCCCATGATCCCCTTGATTGGGGGAGCAGCTGAGAGTGGGGAAAAGGAGGCTGGGCTGGTGAAAAGCAGCTTTTCTGGCACCCCACCCCTTCCTGCTGCTCCAGGTCATGGGCCTTATAAGATTAGGCTGAGGGAGATTGCACACTTCTGTACTAGAGCATGTATCTTGGAGACTGTGCATACTGACTGGGAAATATGCATATTCGCTGGAGAATGTGCAAAACGCAATCAATATATGCACATTCCCCAAGGCCTCTTGGTAATTATGCATAATGACCAGAGACTGTACAACGTTCTCTCGAGATAGACATGTTCCCCAATAGCCTGTTACGAATTATATTGGTGTTTCACAACTTTGATCTGTTGCAGGACCTTAGCCAGACCTTAGCAGAGCATATGCACAGTTCCAGAAAGCAATCAGTTGCAGGCAGGATGGATGAAGCAGGAACAAGAGGCTGCTACTAGTAACTTGGTTACTTAGAGGTGTTTGTTATTTACAGCAGACTCTACAAGTTACTATATACAAGAACAGACATGCTCCTAACTAGCACTCTCTCTCTCTCTCTCTCTCTCTCTCTCTCTCTCTTTGTTCACCGCTATCCAGTCAGGAAGGTCATAAGTCATCATACCTGTGTGAGACCGCGACCAATGGTAGAGCTGTATCCAGGCAGAATAACTCCTCTCTGCTCAGTCATCCTTGGCTTTCGGCCAAAGCTTAATTGACTTTGTGTGAAGCTGCACAGAATGGCACGTAGTCAAAAATCCCAACAAATTACCATAGATTCCAGCGCATTAGGCAACTGGGCATATTAGATGACCCCCCAAATTGGCAGCTACAATTTGGGGGGTCGTCTAATACGCCCAGTCGCCTAATACTCTGGGCAGTTCCACGCCGGGAGAAAGCTGTCCAAAGCAGGAGCGGCGGGTGACGGGCTCCACGCCGGGTGGCCTTCTCCTGGCGCGGAGCCCGCCCACCTTATACCTGGCGTATAAGGCGACCCTCGACTTTTTAACCTCTTTTCCAGGGTTAAAAAGTCGCCTTATATGCCGGAATGGTATGCATAATGGCCATAGAACATACAAAATGTACTCAGGATATGTACATTCCCCAAAGCCTTTTGGGGATTATGCATAATGACTGAAGAACATACAGAATTCTGTTGATATACGCGCATTCCGCAAGACCTGATGGGGATTGTGGATATTGACCATGAAAAATGCACACTCCCTTCTTCATGGATGGATTATATGCACATTCTCCATGGGGCCTGGTGAATGTGCACAGTGGTCAGTTATGCACATTTACTGTTCATCTTACATCCCCTATATTACCTGTTCATAAAACATCACTTCAGGATTTTTTAAAACCTCGGCCTAAGAACAAGTGGGGTGTGTAACAAACTGTTGTAGTGGAGTGCTTCTCCTCCAAAGAAAATTCAGAGATGCAGTTACATGCCTTAGGTGTCATGTGTAGTTAAGGCCATTTGTGTGCCTTGGCCTTCTTAGTAGTGGCACCCTCCCTGTGGAAACCCTTCCTTCAGATATCAAGGAAACAAGCAACTATCTGACTTTTAGAAGGCAATTGAAGACAGCCCTGTTGAGGGAAGTTTTTAATGTTTGACCCTTTATCATGTCTTTACTATTCTGCTGGGAGCTGACTAGAGTGGCTGTGGAAACCCAGCCAGATGGGTGGATTATTATTATTATTATTATTATTATTATTATTATTATTATTATTATTAGCAATCCAGTAGCTCTGTGGCACACATACTTTTACCAGCTATCAAGGAATAAGGCCAGCCCACATTATGTTGTGTTCACACCCTCCCATTTGTATATTATTTGAAACAGCTCTTCAGATGGAGAGGCATCTCATTATTACCATTAGTAATCCTACTTAAAGCATCCTTTGACAGGTTGAATCTCTGTGCTATTGGAATATGGGGCTCATCATCCTTTTATCCATTATTTACAGCTTGTTGTGCATGTGTTAACAAATAGATTAAGGCAGCACAGCTAACAGCCCAGCATGAACTTTGCCACCAAAAAATTTGCTGAGATTAAATGTATTGTGTTTCTAGTGCTATTATGGGAAAAGACATGAAGTATTTACTACAAAAGATGCCTTGTTCCGTGTTGACTATATACATGCAGGGTGAATATTATTATTTTCTCAAACTGACCAGAAAAGAGCAGAACCATTTCTACCTCCAGTTACTCTCAAGGGGCTTTTGAAATCCAGAGATTCATAATATTTAGCAGAATACTCCTCTATCTCTTCTTTGGTTTTAACATTTCAGTTACTTTACAGCTTTGGAGTCTGGGTATTTCTACTCCAAGTCATCCTTCTACTCCAAGGATGAGCTTGCCATCATTCTGACATCATCTTCTGAAACCTTCTGTCCAAGTGGCTAACCATGACCTTCTGAGGTGACATGGGTGACGACGGCAGAATGGGCCTTTTCGGTGGTGGCACCCTCTCTCCAGTAATCACCAATGAGCCTCATGGACTTGCTGATTGTAAGGTCGGCAGTTCGAATCCCCGCGTCAGGGTGAGCTCTCATTGCTCTGTCCCAGCTCCTGCCAACCTAGCAGTTAGAAAGCACACCAGTCCAATTAGATAAATAGGTACCACTGCGGCGAGAAGGTAAACAACATTTCTCTGCGCTCTGGTTTCCGTCACGGTTTAGTCATGCTGGCCACATGACCCAGAAAGCTGTTTGCAGACACCAGCTCCCTTGGCCTGAAAGTGGGCATAAGAGCCATACTCCATAGTCAAATTTGACTGGACTTAACCGTCCAGGAGTCCTTTACCTTTTACCTTCGCCCAGGCTAAAACCTTAATAATAAATGAATAAATATAGCCTAAAGCAGAACAGTCGATTCTGTAGAATGCAGAAAATTAACCCACTTTTAAAAGACTTTTTCAACTCCTAAAAGGGGGAGGAAGGAGAAAGCAAACAACTGTCTTTGAACTTTTGAATTCATAGTGTTTAAATGCACTCAGCACAGGTAAAGTAGCAGAAACGCACACAAACACCCACTGCGACCTCAACGCTCCTTTCTTCAATGCTTGGGAAAGCAAGCCTCTGGCACTGCTGTGAACTGATAATTTTTACCTATGTATTCACATGTGCTGGCTCTATTCAGGATTAAATAATGCATAACTCAGAAATGTATTATTTACATCAGGGAACTTGAACTGACTAATAGAACCTGACATGATGTTCTGTATCAGATAATGCATTTGTCAAAAAATCATTTTATATATATATAATTAGAGCTGAGCCAGAAACAGTGATGTTATGTTTCATGCGCATCCCACCCATCCCTGTGAAATAAACCACACTGAAGAGAGGCTGAAAACAAAGGGTTGGGGGGGAATGTTGGCAGCTTCATCCTTGACACCCATTCTGAGTGATGGCAGTCATTCCTTCCCTCGGTCTGAATGGACTTTGTTCAATTTAAAGCTCCCTTTTTATTTAACACCTTGAATAAAGTTGCGTGTCATGTTTTGATATTGTATTTTACATTTTTTTTGTAACATTCTGAAAAGCGCAAATGAAATGGGTTACATCCAAGGATGCACAAAGGAAGGGGTTTTGTTTTTTGCAAGCTACCTGGTTGGTGAAATCTGGCTTGCAGCCTAAGCCATTCTGTTGTGTTTTTGCTTTTTTCTTCTCTCGCCGAAGCCTAGTAGAAGCCATTCAAATGGTTCAGAGCCCATTCTGCCATATGAGGGTCATATAAATTTAAGAACAATTGAGTTAATGCTTGCATCCAGCTGCCTCTGCCTACTCTCTGGATTACTGTACACTATCTCATTGTTGCCTAAATGTGTGGACAGAACAGAGTGCTGCTTCCACTCTGCCCCTTGTATGAGGTTGCTTGTTTGTTTCAAACCCCCTGCTGCCATCAATGGTGTAGCCTGTGTGGGGAGGAGGGTCGCACAGGGGCAGTTGCCCTGGTCGCAAAATTGTTAGGTGCAAAATTTCAACACCTGGTGCTGCCTCAATACAGCTGTGTACTTCCATGCCTGGGCTCCTGAAAAATACTCAGAGTCTCTGCTGTGGCCTCATCCACCGGCAACTGCTGATAGGCTTGGGCCAAGTCCAGCTTGCCAAAATTTTATGACCCAGCCGGGGTGGCAAGGACATGGCTGACCACTGGCACTGGGTATGCATGGGTCGTGAGGGCCTTGTTTATGGTACATTTGTAGTATACATTATTTACACAATGGGCCCCGTGTGATTGGCTAATTCTGGGCTGCTCCTGTAGGCCAATCAGGTTGCAGATTCACCTCCTCCAGAAGCCTGATTGGCTGCTCCTGCAGGCCAATCAGGTCGCTGATTCACTTCCACCTGGCGCTGGATTGGGTGGCTCCTTCGGACCAATCAGACTGCTGCATTCTGGATCCTATTGTTCTAGGATTCAGCTCAGTACATAGCAACTCCATTGAAAATGGCTTCTCATGAGAACCAGGAAGTGACCTCTCCAGTCCAGACAAAGGAGCAACACTTCTTTTCTTACCTCCCTCCTGGGTGACACAGACCCCATTAGGCAGTTGAATGCACATGCATACTGCATCCATTTCCCCCCTCCCACCCCTTCTTCATGTGGCCCCAGCCTCTGACAACCCATGCTACGCCACTGGCTGCCAGCAAATTCAGGAAGGGCACATAACTTTCTCAACAATGGCAATTCAGGTGGTGGGGGTGTATGTGTGCATGTATTTGTGTAGAGTAGATAATGATTTAGCATCTATTTGATAACCCCACACAACGCCACACAAACTTACTGTAAATGTTTAACTGGCAGATCTACCCACCCTCCTACTTTTGGAGCTACTGTGGAATCTCCTCTCTGCACTCTCATTTGCCTCTACTGCCTACCAACACCTCTAACTCAGTCCAGTTTTGCTGACCTGTGTACTTAAGGGGCCGTGCTGATCAAAAAGAGGGCTTATTTGTCACTTTTGAACTACGCTGCTTCAGTCTATTTATCTTAACTCGATTGTTCCTTTTTCACTCCCCTCTTCCCGCATAAGATGCTTTTTTGATTTACTGTGCAATCCCTAATTTACTGTGTTTGACTGGCCGCCGGTAATTTCACTGTAAGCTTTCTGGGTATGATATACTGGGAGAGGAGACTGCCTTACAATTTAGTGAGGTTTTGCTCCTCATAAATATCCCAAACAAACAGATAGACAAACCAATAAAGAAGATGTGAGGTTAACCTAACTCGGTAAATAGATTCACCAACACAAAACATCTTGTATTAAATCCTGAGAACTGGGCACTTAATGCATATCATGCAAATAGGAAATGTTTTTCTTTTGGTTTTTTTAAAACTACAAATCAACCAACATTTTGTTTATGCTTTTTTAAAAAAAACAATAGGAATTTGTTACATTTTGGAGGAGGGGGAAGACATTTAGAAAACCCACAAACCCCTAGATATGTCTTTTTATGGCATTTGCATCAAAGAGGTTCCAATCTTTCTGAATGGATGGCTGGATGGATCAATACATTCTGGGTCAAGCTAGCCTGTTAACTGATCAGAAATAATTTATGGGATGGATTTTCTGTTGGCCTCTTGCTTCAGCTGCAACAAGTCTGGGAGAGAGACATCATTTACTCTCTTTTGTTGGATATTTGGAATAAAACATCCCAGCGAGAAACAGAGGAAGTGGCAATAGACCATGGGCCCATCAAACTCAGTAATGTATCCACTGCCTGGGAGTGGACCTCCAGGATTTCTGGTTACCCAGGGCTTTCTGCATGCAAAGCAGATGATTTTCCACTGAGCTGCAGCCCTTCTCATGTACCAATGGAGACCATTGATTCATCTAGCTCAGTTGTGTTCAAACTGGCTATCAGATTGTGTCCTCCTCCCAGAGAGCACGTGTTGTGGTGAGATCATCAGGACTGACCTCACTGCTTGTGTGGGTGGGAGCGATTGGATAGCCACAACAACCCAATTGCTAGACCCTCGGTTGCTGGGGTATTTCTGGCCATTGGGCCATTGGGCTTGTTCATGAAAGACCTACATTGGCTCCCAGTACGTTTCCGAGCACAATTCAAAGTGTTGGTGTTGACCTTTAAAGCCCTAAACGGCCTCGGTCCTGTATACCTGAAGGAGCGTCCCCACCCCATCATCCAGCCCGGACACTGAGGTCCAGCGCCGAGGGCCTTCTGGCGGTTCCCTCATTGTGAGAAGCAAAGTTACAGGGAACCAGGCAGAGGGTCTTCTCGGTAGTGGCGCCCGCCCTGTGGCATGTCTTCAGATGTCAAAGAGATAAACAACTACCTGACATTTAGAAGACATCTGAAGGCTGCCCTGTTCAGGGAAGTTTTTAATGTGTGACATTTTAATGTATTTTTAAACTTTGTTGTAAGCCGCCCAGAACATGCCAGTCGGGCATGTGTCTCTGCCAGGGTCCTACTCGAGTGTAGGCTGAACTCCTGAAAAGACATGTAATGATGGCATCATGTGAGCTGCTCTGGGGATCCACCACAGAAAAGGCCTCTTTTCATGTTGTCACCCCCCAAGTCTTGGAGAGGGAAGGACACATCGTGAAGGGCCTCAGATGACAAGCACAGGGTCTGGGTTGGTTTATATGGGGAGAGGCGGTCCTTAAGGCATTGAGGTCCTGAGCTGTGTGAGGCTCTATAAGTCAAAACCAGCACTTTGAATTGGGCCCAGAAAAAGTAATTGGCAGCTGGTGCAGTCCATATGAAACAGCTTTCTATCCAACCTACTGTTTCAGTTTTCTCAGTGCCCCTGTTGCACTGATGCCCCTGAGACATTTGGAGTAATTCAAACAGCAGATAGATCCACAGGTTTGACAGAGTTTGAAATGCTGTGCCAGATGTTTCATTTAATTTTGGTTCCCCGCCCCCCTCAATAAGTCCAGGTTAGGTGTTTGTGGTGGGGTCCTGTCAGCTGCCCAAGGATTCCATTTGCTGGTTCTGACCCCACAGCTAGCTGGAAACGCTTTTCAGACCCTTGTGCTTTTGCCTCCATGCAAGTATTTGGAAAACTTGTTTTGAATGAAGATGAAGCAGCCGACAGATGTCACTGGCATTTATTTTTGGTATCCCCCTAGCCAGAAGATGAAAAGCAACAGCTGCAAACTAGAAAAGTGCTAAGCCTCTGTAACACCAGCCAACAATATTTCACCTTTTTAGATATATCATGGGTGAAAGGGCAAAAAATAAAACTAAACAAAAAAATCTGTTTTCACCTGCAGCTTCAGAGACATCAGGGGATACAGAAGGCAATGCCACTTCTTTCAATTAGGTGTGATTTATTTCACCTTGCAGAATAAATACAGGGATCTTTCTATGTGTAGAACCTATACAGACCTGATCCATATGTTACAAATTCAGTGAGACTGTCACCTCCCCAAAACAAACACTTATAGGTCCACAAAACAAAACCTGTTACCAAGGTTGTCTTTTACATTAGTCCTAACTTGCTCTTCCTCCATGCGATTAGGCTCCTGTGAAATGAGACCGAGATGATCCCATTGTCTCCATCTCCCCCGTTGCACCCTGCTCACCTCTCTCTGCTGTCCTGTCCTTGGGGCTGGCCCTACTATTAGGCAGAGTGAGGCAAGCACCTCACACGGCTGATGCGGTACTTTCATCTATCTGCCTTGAACCTCCCAACATTCATGGAGGTCCATGATACCTAGTGTTGTGAAAGAGGGAGAAGTCTCTTTCTCTATGACATCCATCATTTCATACACCTCTGTCTTGTCACCTCTTGCATGCCCCTTTCTCTAAACTCAAAAGCCCCCAACACTGCAACTTTTCTTTATAAGGGAGTCACTCCACTCCTTGATCATTTCGGTTGTTCTCTTCCCAACCTTTCCCAACTACCATATCCTTTTGGTGACACCCACAGGCCGCATACACTTTCCCCAGACTATGCGGCCTCAGCCCAGTATACCTGAAGGAGCGTCTCCACCCCTATTGTTCTACCCGGACACTGAGATCCAGCGCCAAGGGCCTTCTGCTGGTACCCTCACTGCGAGAAGCGAAGTTACAGGGAACCAGGCAGAGGGCCTTCTTGGTGGTGGCACCCACCCTGTGGAACGCCCTCCCATCAGATGTCAAACAAATAAACAACTATCTGACGTTTAGAAGACATCTGAAGGCAGCCCTGTTTAGGGAAGCTTTTAATGACTGGTGTTTTAATGTATTTTTAATCTTTTGTTGGAAGCTGCCCAGAGTGGCCAGATTGGCAAAACCTCTTGGTGTTTCGCAACTTTCTGACTAGTTGCAGGACCTTAGCCAGACCTAGCAGAGTAAACACAGAATCCACAGAAGCAATTGGTGACTTGGCTGCAGACAGGAAAGATGAAGCAGGAACCAGGAACTCGTAGTTAGGTGTTTATTATATACAGTGGACTATTTACAGGAACAGAACACGGATCTTATGCTAGCTCTCTCTGATACGACTCACAACTCCTATACTGACACAGAACTCTAAACCTCCCAAACTCTGAACTAACACATTCCAGTTAGTAGGCCATTAATTATCACTCCCTTGAGAGAGCTTGACCAATCAGGGAGCAGTCTCCATGTCTCTGTTATCACCAGGCAGACTTACTCCTTCAGATTGCCTTCTGGCTGTCTGCCAAACCTTAACTGACTCTGTGTGAGTAGCTGCACGTACACAGTTTCCCAGCAGGGCAGGGTATAAAGTTGTTGTTGTTGTTGTTGTTGTTGTTGTTGTTGTTGTTGTTGTTGTTACAAAATGGCCCTGCTCTGCAATTTTCAAGTGATTTCCCCAGGCTAGAATGCCTTCTTGAACTGTGACAGGGCCTCTTTCTTGCCTGAAGAGGAGGGAGAAACCTTTGACTTTGGTGTGTGCTTACTTCACCAATGTGGTTAGTGTCGCATTCATCGTCACAGCCACTTTTTGACTCTTGTTCCACTCTCCGTTGACATGTGGCCCCTGGGAGGTCACTCAGATGTATATGTGGTCCCCAGGCTGTTAATAAAAGGTATCCCCATGCATTTTAAGCCTCTGTTTTCTGAGCCATGCATTTCCCCCCTCCCATAAACACATCTTCCTCTGCCTTTTCTCCCCTCCCCTGGCAGCTGGCTTCGCTTGTCTATCTGACTGAACTCCAGGGATGTCCTTGGGCTTCTCAGGAATGGGTTCAGTCAGGTAAGAAAGCAGGAACATTATTTATTTGTCAGAAAAAGAGAGCGACTCCAGAATATTCTGGCCTATCTCATCCGTCTCACACCAACAAATTACCCATCATTGTAACAGGAAAGGGGTGGTGGTGGAAAGGATACAAAGATTCCTAGGAGAGTACAGGAATATACACAGGATATAGCAAGGCTTAAACCCCCTGGACAGGATACTCAATAAGTGATGACTAGGCCCAGCCACAATATCAGGGGTAGAATCAGCTCTACTGCAATGCAAATACTGTGGTTTTGTGTGTTTCCTCTTACAACTTTTGTACTTGTCTGGGAGGAATGCTCAAGCAGAGACACTGATGTAGCATAGAATGTCCCTATTTTCATCTGGTGACAGCAGCCACGAAATTAAAAGATGCCTGCTTCTTGGGAGAAAAGCAATGACAAACCTAGACAACATCTTAAAAAGCAGAGACATCACCTTGCCAACAAAGGTCTGTATAGTTAAAGCTATGGTTTTCCCAGTAGTGATGTATGGAAGTGAGAGCTGGACCATAAAGAAGGCTGATCACCAAAGAATTGATGCTTTTGAATTATGGTGCTGGAGGAGACTCTTGAGAGTCACATGGACTGCAAGAAGATCAAACATGTCCATTCTTAAGGAAATCCGCCCTGAGTGCTCACTGGAAGGACAGATCCTGAAGCTGAGACTCCAAAACTTTGGCCACCTCATGAGAAGAGAAGACTCCCTGGAAAAGACCCTGATGTTGGGAAAGATGGAGGGCACAAGGAGAAGGGGACAACAGGGGACTAGATGGTTGGATAGTGTTCTCGAAGCTACCAGCATGAGTTTGACTAAACTGTGGGAGGCAATGGAAGACAGAAGTGCCTGGCGTGCTCTGGTCCATGGGTTCACAAAGAGTCGGACACGACTAAACAAATAAACAACAACATTTTCACCTAAGGAATGTTGGAAGGGTTGCTGTCAGCTTCTCTCTCTCTCTCCCCCCCCCCCGCGCCTCAGTTTTGCCCATGCAGACCTCAGTAAGGAGGTGAATTGGGACAAAGCTAGAATTAGACGGTTGCACTGGTCATTGTTTGTTGCTCTCGGCCCTCTACCCTACCAGTCTGAATGAGCACCAGCTGCCACTGATTGCAACTGATGGCAAGACACAGAGAATCGTATAATTGTACAGTTGGAAGGGACCACGAGGGTCATCTAGTCCAACCCCCTGCAATGCAGGAAGCATTCACCCAACATGAAACTCGAACCCACGACTCTGAGATTAAGAGTCTCATGCTCTACCAACTGAGCTAAGATGATCACAGCTCTTTTATATTCAGGCACAGCAAATTTAACTGACTACTAAGGACAAGCAAGACTCCAACCATTGCCTTTCTCTATTCCCTCAATGAATGAGAATCCCTGCTGCAGGCCTGTGTTGGGAGCACTGTCAGAGGAATGTGTATATTACACAATATAGGATATGATAGCCTATTCACCTGGTTCCAACATTAGTATCCTTTTGTTGCCAGCTTAAAACTTTACTCTCAGGCATTTGATGGCATGTGATGTTCTGCTTTTACTGAGCATTGGTTTTTATTCATTTGCATGTTCAGACCCAGAAACCTCCCCCCCTAAATAAATTCACACTTGACTCAAATTTTAGTTTTGGTTTTTGGCAGAATTTAGGCCACAACTTTATTGATTACAGCAAGTGAATGGTTGCATAGGATCTGGTTCGACTAGCTCCCTGTACCCTTGCAGGTAGCGCTGACCCAGGGCACCAGCATAGATCAGCCAAGGGTGAACACCTGAATAAGCAGTAAGCCGGAAACAGGCTCTCTCCGCCACCCAAATGTCCCCCTGGACTCCGGCACGGGCACAACCCCCTCTCAGGGATTGACCAAACCATCGAGTTCCTGGATTCCTTTAATGGAAAACCCTTCACATAGGGATGGCAAGAGCGTTCTCCCATCCCTATCACCTGAACCAGAGCCTATCCGCAACCTTACAAGTTGTGACAATTTGCTACACGGCAGGCGAAATCCAAATGGCAACAGCCAATCAGCCAAGTGGGGAAAATTCCTGCTGTGCCCCTGTCCCAATGACAGATGACACACGACAGCATAGCAAGGTCAAGCGCACAAGCCCTAAAAGTAGGGAGAGGTGGGTGGGTGTTCTGAATGCACATGCCAAAAGAGGAAGCTCTGGGTCACGTGAATGGGCATAAATAGGTCCCTCGATCCCTTTGGACTCTGCCCCATTGGCCTGATTGAACCCAGCATCGAGGGACCTCCAATCGGGTGTTGTGGCTGATGAATCGTACCCACCCACAACACAGGGTGTTGGTTTCCAGGTCTCACCACAATACTCCCTCTTTAAGGGAGGACCCGATTTGTTAACTGTATATTTTGCCTACCTTGATCTTGTTATTTTTTTGTTACTTTTTACATACTTTTACTGTTACAGGCATTCATTGTTGCTTTGCTGCTTTGTACATTCTATATATATTCATATTTCCGTAAATTACCTTGTGTCATTTTTGAGAAAGGCGACCGAGGCTGCAATCCTAAACCCCCACCCCCTTACTCAGGAATAAGCCCCACCGCATTCAATAGGACTTGCCTCCAAGTAGGTATGGTTAGGCCTGTGCTTTAAGATGTTTAATAAGCAATAATAGATGATACATTAAGTTACCAACACCTGAATCCAGTTGTCAAGGCTCAGCAGAGAACCCATCAAAAAGCTGTTAACACAAACTGTGTGAGTTGTCGGGGGTTTCAGAGCTCTGTGATGGCCATGGAATTCTTGCCTTTCCCCCCTTGTCAGTGACCAGGTATGCAGCTGAAAGTGCCTGAGCCATTCATATAACAAGACTCCTTTCGCACCAAGCGATTTGACACTCTGTTATGAAGTGGTAAGCAGAAGAAGGAGACGGCTGGAAGCTATGTGCCACCTTTTTTCACACACAACTTCCCACCTCCGAATACAACAAAAGGTGGCAGACACAGAAGAACACCTGAGTACCATAATTTGCTGTCTTTGGTTATTCTTTTTTTGCAGCTCACAATATTTTGATCTGAGAAAAACTATTACTGTTGGTGACAAATTGTCGGGGCTTTGTCGGGGTACACCAGCTGACATCCATAGACCTGCCCCTAATGTTTTTTCCACAGCCTGGAGTACCATATAGTAAAGGTAAAGGTAAAGGGACCCCTGACCATTAGGTCCAGTCGTGGCCGACTCTGGGGTTGCAGCGTTCATCTCGCTTTATTGGCCGAGGGAGCCGGCGTACAGCTTCCGGGTCATGTGGCCAGCATGACTAAGCCACTTCTGGCGAACCAGAGCAGTGCACCGAAATGCCGTTTACCTTCCCACTGGAGCGGTACCTATTTATCTACTTGCACTTTGGTGTGCTTTTGAACTGCTAGGTTGGCAGGAGCAGGGACCGAGCAACGGGAGTTCACCCCGTCGTGAGGACTTGAACCGCTGACCTTCTGATCGGCAAGTCCTAGGCTCTGTGGTTTAACCCACAGCGCCACCCACGTACTTGAAACATATTCAGTTGTAGTACTCTGTGCCATGGGATTTGGATGGCCAAATATGAAAATGAGGAGAAGCCAGATACTTGCCTGCCCAGAAGAATCCCAGTCAATGGAGACATTGGGTTCCTTCCCTTTCTTCTTCCACTTTAATCAAATATCTGAAGGGCTGTCCCATGGAGGATGGAGCAAGCTTGTTTTCTCCTGCTCTGGGAGGTAGGACTCAAACCAATGGCTTCAAGTTGCAGGAAAGGAGATTCCGACGAGACGTATGGAAAAACATTCTGATAGTAAGAGCTGTGACAGTGGAACAGTCTCCCTCAGGAGGTTGTGGACTTTCCTTCCTCAGAGGTTTTTAGACTGAGGTTGAATGGTCATCTGTCATGGATGCTTTAGCCAAGATTCCTGCAATGCTAGGGGTTGGACTAGATGACCCTTGTGGTCCCTTCCAATTCTAAGATTCTATGATTCTAAGTCCTCCAAATATGGGTAATTGATATCATGGTTCATCTCTCTGAAGATTTTGCAGCCCGTGGACTTACCAACCTGAAGAGTTGATGTTTGTTTTTAATTTCTTTTCACTTTTCACTTTTTTTTTTTTTTACTTTTTCTGCTGTTATTGTTTGGTTTTATGTTTATATATTGTTCTTTTTTGTTAATATTCTTTATTGATTAAAAAATTTGCATATCTATACAAACATTATGTACTATCTCTTAACAGGTAGAAAAAAGAAAATTATATAAAATAGAAAAATTATAAAGAAATAAAAAAAATAAAGTAGTAACAAAGATAAGAAACAAAGAAATAAAAAAAGGACAAAGTTATTTACATAGTAAAAGTACTCATCGACACAATCCTTCCCATACTTCTCATTATACCGTTTGATATAACATTCTTTTTACACAGGTATGTTTTTATATTGTTCTAAACCGCAGTGATATATTTTTATAAGACAGCTGTTTATAAATCTTTTATAAATAAATAAACAAACAATTGATTGATTGACTTTAGAGACTGCGAAAGGGCCCATGGCAAACTGACTCCACTCATCCCACGCAAATTCATATTCCCGGCGAGGTTTCCATTCATTCTTGGGAAGTAAATATTTGTTGTTTCCCTCAAAAGCACATGTTGCAATGATCTCTGCAGAGAAACATCACTAAGCTTCAAATTGCTCTGCTCAAATTCCCAGCTGGCCGCTTAAAATGCAGATAAGACTTAATGGTTGAGATTTAAGCAATGGAAGATATTTTTAATGCTTTTGTACATAATGACATCTCAAGAGTCTTGCTAATGCCTAGGGAGGAGCAGATTCTTCGCACACCCCATTCATGCCTTTATTTATCTATTTATTTCCCTTTGGTTTGTTCTGCCTTGTCTTCCATGCCTCCTGAGTCCTGCCTCAGCTAGAAGAACATCTAAATTGGGGCATGCTCAGTTTGCCAGCTATGGTTTTCCAATAGTGATGTATGGAAGTGAGAGCTGGACCATAACGAAGGCTGATCGCCGAAGAATTGATGCTTTTGAATTATGGTGCTGGAGGAGATTCTTGAGAGTCCCATGGACTGCCAGAAGATCAAACCTCTCCATTCTGAAGGAAATCAGCCCTGAGTGCTCACTGGAAGGACAGATCCTGAAGCTGAGGCTCCAATACTTTGGCCACATCATGAGAAGAGAAGACTCCCTGGAAGAGACACTGATGTTGGGAAAGATGGAGGGCACAAGGAGAAGGGGACGATAGAGGACGAGATGGTTGGACAGTGTTCTCGAAGCTACCAGCATGAGTTTGACCAAACTGTGGGAGGCAGTGGAAGACAGGAGGGCCTGGTGTGCTCTGGTCCATGGGGTCACGAAGAGTCGGACATGACTAAACAACTAAACAACAACAGTTTACCACAGCCTTTGCAGTTCACATGTATCAACAGCTTTCCCTCCCCTGCCATGGACACACAGCTTTTGCTAGCAATGTACATGTGTGCATTGATAGCTTTCATTCACTGCACTTGATTATGATTTTGCATTACTTGGTTGCAGGAGTGCCAACTTGAATAAAATATTGTTGGAACCCAGGTAAGCCCTGACCCACATATTTGATCATGTGATGTAGCACACACATCCCATTTGAATGGAAATGCCCATTAACTTTTGGGGGCCCTGGGCTCCTCAAATATTTTATTGTGGGGGAGGCAAAGAGACCTCAGTCCCTAGGAGTTGGCTCCTATGCTTGGTTGTTGCTGTGGGAACTCTTCAGGAAATAAACTGGTGAAGGAAAACCAGTGCTGATGTGATCATAGGGTGATGATGATCTCTCTTTCCACAAATATATCTCAAGGTGATGTACAAAATGTAACAAGCAAACAAATAAAAGCAGTTAAGAACAGCAAAAGAAAAAGAACACACAAGATTATTTTTATAAAAAATAAATAAATACAAAATGGATTTCCACAGGAGAGACCCAGGACAGGTTATTTGGACATAAATGTATTCAGTTGATTCTGGAAAACACAGTTACAGTGGTACCTCAGGTTACATACGCTTCAGGTTACAGACTCTGCTAACCCAGAAATAGTACCTCGGATTAAGAAGTTTGCTTCAGGATGAGAACAGAAATCACATGGTGGCAGCATGGCAGCAGTGGGAGGCCCCATTAGCTAAGGTTAAGAACAGTTTCAGATTAAGAACGGACCTCTGGAACGAAGTAAGTACGTAACCAGAGGTACCACTGTAGTAGGTAGGTTCCTGTATCTCAGCAGGAATACTGTTCCACAAAACAGGGTCATTGAATGCTTTGCTCTGAGTGAACTGGACTCCTAATAACTTTGGAAAGTGCAGGAGAAGCTCTCCTGTAGACCCCAGTGACCTACTGAGTTTATAAGGCAGTATTTCATGTACAGGGGTATATAGCTGTATAGGGGCTTACACATTAAAAACTTTCCATAGTTCTAGTTACAGGTAGGTAGTCATGTTGGTCTGCCGTAGTTGAAACAAATTAAAACAATTCCTTCCAGTAGCACCTTAGAGAACAACTAAGTTTGTTATTTGTATGAGCTTTCGTGTGCTATCTGAAGAAATGTGCATGCACATGAAAGCTCATACCAATAGCAAACTTAGTTGGTCTCTAAGGTGCTACTGGAAGGATTTTTTTTTATTAAAAACTTCGACATTGGCCCAGTAGCAGATTGGCAGCCCATGCAAATGAAGTGAGCAAGGTGTTATATGGTGGTTGTACTCCCCCCCCCCCTCAAACAACCTGCACTAGTGGCCAAAATTGTGGAAACCTTTCGGGAAAAGTGTATTTCCGAGGTTTGATGGCTCATAACACCTGATTGGCTCTCTAAACACTCATGCTCATTGGTTACATTCAGATGAAGGAAAGCTCCTGGATATCAACCTAAGCAAGTTATGCTTCCCTTTCCTGGTTATTTGGCTATAACTTTTGATAGACTACAGATATTGACTACAGATAATTGAACAAACTTTGTTGCATTACATTATTCATTAAATTATATTTCCATTGATATATACTTTTATGGTATTACTCCAAAAAATAGTGGTGTTATGAGCCATCAAACCTCAGAAGTACACTTTTCCCTAACGGTTTTCCCTATTTTGGCTGCTAGTGTAGTTGCCGTGTGTTCTGCACTAGCTGCGTCCTCTGGAACAACCTCAAGGGTAGTCCCACATGGTGCACACAACATACCCTCAAACATTTCTCCGGCGAAAATACGGACATCTTATTCCATTATAACAATAACAATAATATATCTAACCCACCCATCTGACTGGGTTGCCCCAGCCACTCTGGGTGGCTTCCAACATATATAAAAACATAATTAAACATTAAACATTTTAAAACTCCCCTCTACAGGGCTGCCTTCAGATGTCTTCTAAAGGTTTTACAGTTACTTATCTCTGGCTTCAGGGTTGCATAAGTCCACGCTCTTCAACATTTCTCCCATGAAAATAGGGATGTCCTACCATAGCCTCTGACATTTCTCCAATGAAAATAGGGATATCTAAAATAGGAAAAGTGGGACATTCCAGGATCGAATCAGAAACCAGGACGGCTTCTGTAAATCTGGGACTGTCCCTGGAAAATAGGGACACTTGGAGTGTCTTCTCTCAGCTTTTGTAGCTGGAGTCAGCCAGGGCCCTGTCAGGAGTTCAGCTTACACTCGAGTAGGACCCTGGCATGTTCTCTCCATCTTGGTCGATCGTTCGGGAGCTTCAAAAGTTTTCTTCAGCCCAAACATCACAGCGACTGATGCCAAAAGACACTGGCACACTTAGGGATCTGCAGAGTCTGCGCAACTTGCGTAACAGACCCCAGCAACTCAGCATTTTGGTTAATCTACTTTATTTACATATAAACACACACGGAGCACTGCAACATGGCTCCCTCTCTCTCTAGCATCAGACAGCAAAAAGAGAAAAAAACAAAGGACAATAATCCCATTTCACGGAACACAGTAACACAAGCATCCTGTCTCTGTCACTTCCCACCTTGTAGAGTCAAAACATACACCGTCATGTGATAGACAAAAATCCCATGACTGCAACCATGGAGCAGGAATTCTAACAGGCCCCACCCTCCCAAGCCAGGTGGAAAAAGGCAAGCCAAGCAGGAAGCAGGTATTCTAGGCCTCACAGCCAAGATGGCCTCTGGCCTCTTCAGCAGCCTCAGTCTTTGTAGCTGAAGTCGGTCAGGGTCCCACCCATTCCCTGGAAAATAGGGACACTTGGAGGGTTTGACACAGCAGTAATCCAAACTTGAGATTACCAATGCATAGACACTTGAGGTCAAGCCAGGAATGGTCATAGCTGTCTTGCCAGCAAAGGTGGCACGCCAAGCCACAAAGGACATCTGTACCTGCAGCAGCACCCCTAAAACGCTCACCTGTTCCCTTGCAGAAGAGTCTTTCAGCCATGTCATTAGCCGTGCTCTTTTGTCATTTCACCTCCCTCAATTATTTCCTGACACATGAGCTATCCTGGGCATCTTCTCCAGGAATGTTCAACGCTTTATAAGGTGACAGGAAAAAAATGAACCTTTTTCTTTCCTGCGGTTTTGTAACCCTGACCCAGCAGCTGTTCTCTAACAGATGACAATGTAAATTTAGCAAGCTTCCTTATAAATAAATATCTCTGGAGTGTTTCTACCGGATTTAATTGTATGCATCCTACTTCTGTCCACAAAATTAAAACATTAATAACAGTCACTGATTGTTTAGCCACATGAACTCTGTGGCGTGTGTGTGCGCGTTTTAAATTAGGCTGTTCATTAAGCCAAGTTATCTGCATATTCAGCTACAGACTTGCTGCTCTATGAAACAGACTTTTGATTCATGTGTTATATAGTGATGTGCTCACCCTAGTATGCCTAAGACTTGTGTGTCAGCACTTCAATTATAAAGCCAGCTTTTATTGGCTTATAGCTCAACTGTAAAATCTTGCTATCGGCTCCAGATATGACAGGCAATGTCTCTGTTCTCTAATTCATTATTTCCTGCCAAAATTCAAAGATTAAGCCCTAATCCGATGGACCCACTTTCCACCAATTAGGGCCACTTCACGACACTGCTCTCACTTCAAGGGTGCACACAAATGCCACATGCCATGTGTGCATTGATACATACATATTGGTGAAAATAATGCACAAAAGCAGACCATAATAGGGGAAATTGCTTGAAAAAGGTATCCCTTCCAACTCTACAATTCTATGATTCTATTTGACAGTGGAACAGTCTCTCTTGGGAGGTTGTGGACTCTCCTTCCTTGGAGGTTTTTAAGCAGAGGTTGGATGACCATCTGTCATGGATGCTTTAGCTGAGATTCTTGGCATTGCAGGGGGTTGGACTAGATGACCCCTGGTGTCCCTTCCAGCTCAGCGTGGTGTAGTGGTTAAGAGCGGTTGACTCGTAATCTGGTGAACCGGGTTCGCTTCCCCGCTCCTCCACATGCAGCTGCTGGGTGACCTTAGGCTAGTCACACTTCTTTGAAGTCTCTCAGCCCCACTCACCTCACAGAGTGTTTGTTGTGGGGGAGGAAGGGAAAGGAGAATGTTAGCCGCTTTGAGACTCCTTCGGGTAGCGATAAAGCAGGATATCAAATCCAAACTCCTCCTCTTAATATTTTATGATTCTGTGTTACTCAAAACTGCATACAAAAATGTTACTAGTGGAAATTCATACTAAAATGCTGAATTTCCATGGGAATTTTTTTTTTTTAAAGAAGATCACAAATTGCTGTGGAAATGTGGAGAACATTACTTAGGATTTGAAATATAAGAAACTTAGAGAACTGAACTTGAAAGATTCACCCAAGAACTAGCACTGTTCTGGTGCCTTGCCATCAAATGGCAAAACTGAGGAAACTATTTAGACATCTTTCAACAAAGTTGCCTTCCTTTTATTGGGTGGTAAGAAAAAGAAAAATCTCACACTTCTAAAATGTATCTTAAACACATATTCTGTATTTTTTCAGCTCAGTTTGCCTTTGATTGCATCACCAATTGGTACTTTAAATGCTTTAGATGCAGCTGTGCTAATACAATGCAGGGTAGCTATCTTAAATCCCATGTGTCCCCCAAAAATGTAATTCCATTCCTCAAAAACTCATAATTTTGACTGATTGCCACTTGCTGCAGAGCTTGGGCATGGTTTTTCTTTTAAAAATCAGTTAATCAGTTAGCATTAAATCTAAATGTAACATCACATTAATTTCTTTACCTCCCCACCCCTCCTGGTTCTCCATATTCTCCACACACATTTATCATTAATTGTGTGATGGTGATAGCTGTTCCTAGAGCCACACATTTTGGGATGATGACAACCTTTCTTTTACAGACAACCATCATGCAAGCGATGGAGCACTGTTTGCAAGTGGCTGATACAACGTGGCACTTGCACAAGCTATTTGAGACATCTCCAGAGCTTTCCACAGCATGCTGCAATGGCATTTTGCCGTCCAAGGCAAAGGACAAGATGGTACCCGTGTGCTGATGCCTGCACAAATTGTGGCTGAAACTCAATTCCACACTGGTGAGAGCAGTTAGCAGACCCCATTCCCACCCCCCAACAGAACTACAATTCACAGAATTCCCTGGGTAGAAGGATTCATTGTTAAAGCGTGTTGCGGTGGGGTCTGACAGGCCACCCCTCTGTTGCTGGGCGGGTTAGTATGGATGACCATCTGCAATGATTGGGCGGTTGGGTTACTGGGCAAATTTTGGTGTTGCCATTTAGGGGGATGGACCAAAGGTTATAAAATAAAATCACGCAGCACTGACTGGGCTCTTTTGCTGCATGCATCGGATCACCTGCCCACCCTCCCTAATCTAGGGCTATTGCGTTGACCTTGCTATGCCTGTCATGGGGTCATCTGCTTTTGAGGCAGGGGCCTCGTAGGAATTTTGGCCATTTGGCTGATTGGCTGGGGCCATTTGGTTTTTGCCTACTGCGTAGCAAATCGTCACAGCTTGTAAGGTTGCGGTTAGGCATTGCTTAAAAAATTGGTCGGTGGAGGGGTAAGGATTGGTGGTGCCTGCCCCTCCAATGCTGCTGCGGAAAGGGAATTCCATTAAAGGAATCCAGGGGCTTGCCATTCTTTCGTCCGTACCCCTGAATGGGGCTTGGGCCGCGCAAGCTCCAGGGAGCATGCGGGGGGGGGGGTGTGAGGGTCTGGTGTCCAGCTCCATGCTCTCCCCAATATTGTTTTCCCTTATTGGCTTTTGCTGGAATTCGGAAGTCAGTTCTGTCCCTGGGCGTGGGGACAGATAGTCCTAACCAATGCCTAAGCAACCACTCACATTTATGTACTTTAATAAAGTTATGGCCAAAATTATGCCAAAAACCTTAAACAAAAATTATGAGTGAATTGTGAATTATTTAGGGGTGGCTTGGGGGACCTCGACATGCAAATTGCTCTGGAAATGGTAGGTCTGTGTGAGTAACAGGGGTCTCCTAGAAATGCTAATCACCCTTAATAAGCTACATTTCCCAGGATTCTTTGGGGCAATCTGTTAATTTTAAAAAAATGGTCTCTAATGTAGGGGGCTGCTAAGGCCTTAGCTCTATCAAAAAAGCCAACAACAACAAACCCTGAGAATACAGCCTTTGTCCAATGTGTTCATATTTACCGAGCCTGTCATGGTTTTTATACACCTCTGTCATATTCATGATGTCTTTCTATTTAAATATGTTTTTGCTGGTAGCCTTGCCAGCCATCCTAGCTGTCACCCTCCTTTTCACCTCTTGTCTTTCCTCAGGTCACGCTGACTTTTGGTTTCATGATGTGTCAAAAGAGCTATTTGCACATGCTGGGCCAGCTGTCAGTCACCCCCATGAAGCTGTGAACTATGTAAAGAATGTTATTGTGCACTAAGCAGCCTGGCAGGGCATGGTCCAGCTTTTACATTAAAGAGAAATAAAGGTAGCTGCTTAGTAAGAATGGAATATATATATATATACATACATACATACATACATATACACACACACACACACACACACACACACATATACACACATACAAACAAACAAAAGCACACCTATTCCCACTGGTCTTGTTAAAAAAATAAATTGTGACATCTTTACCACTGTTGGCTTCAGAACGCCACTATGCAATACTGGTCCCTCTAGGATTCCTCTTGCAAATATATTCTTATGCCTGTGGGTGGCAATTCCATCCTTTTAAACTTTGGCAGAATTCCATCCTAGGTACATATATAGGAAATATCTACCTTTAGTCCAACTTACACATGGTTTCGCTTTAATAACCAGCCGCACAAATATAATATCGGCTTGCCAGTATTACATGTGAAAAGGTTCTAGGGGGTCTTGTTGGACCACAAGCTTAACACAAGTCAACAGTGTGATGTGGCAGCAAAAAAAAAGCTAATGCTATTCTAGCTGCATCAACGGAAGTGTAATGTCCAGATCAAGGGAAGTCAAAGTACTGCTCTATTCTGCCTTGGTCAGACCACATCTCGAGTACTGTGTCCTGTTCTGGGCCCCACAATCTAAGTAGGATATTGATGAGCTAAAACATGTGCAGAGGAAGGCAACCAAAATGATTAAGAGTCTGGAAGCCAAGCCTTGTGAGGAGCAGCTGAGGGAGTTGAGTAGGCTTAGCCTGGAAAAGAGGAGAATGAGAGGAAATACGATAGCCTTTTGCAAATATATCAAGGGCTCACACATAGAAGAGGGAGCAAGCTTGTTTTCTCCCGCTCTGGAGTATAGGACCTGTACCAATGGCTTCAAGTCACAAGAAAGGAGATTACAGCTAAACATCAGGAAGAACTTTCTGACAGTAAGAGCTGTTCGACAGTGGAATGGACTCCATCAAGAGGTTACGGACTCTCCTTCCTTGGAGGTTTTTAAGAAGGGTGTTGGGTGGCCATCTGTCATGGATGCTTTAGCTAAGATTTCTGCATTGCAGGGGGTTAGACTAGATGACTCTCGGGGTCCCTTCCAACTCTACAATTCTGTCATTCAAGGCAAGCCTTGTCATCATCTTCATCATAACTATTAGCATTTATATCCCACCTTTCTCCTCAAAGAGCTGAAGGTGGCATACAGTGCATCGTTCTCCCCCTCATTATTTTTTAAATAATAATTTTCATTCGTTTTCAATTACACTCCAACAATAGCCTCATGATAACAAATTCCAAAGTAAGATGCATGGGGTATAAATAGTAAAATTATCATTATGGAATGGGACGCCCCTATTTTCAATGGAGAAATGTTGGAGGGCATGTAAGATCAGAGACAAAAACCGTGGTGTGAAAAATTACCTAAATCAGAGCTGTTCTTGGAACTCTCTACTTAAAAAGAGGGGAGGGGGAGGACTCTAAGGGAAGCAAAAAGGAAGGAAGGAAGGAAGGAAGGAAGGAAGGAAGGAAGGAAGGAAAGAAAGAAATTGAAAAAGACGAGCAAAAATATATTTATAAGGGAGTGAGGCATTCTGCACATTCCGATTTGGTATTCAAACTTGTTCTTCTGAGATCATGGATGTTGCCTTTGCTGACATCCCTGAATATCAATCTGTGTTGCTGAGGGGAATGCGAATGATGTCCAGTGTAGCATAAGAACAGGTCCTAGAACAGCTTCTTCTCTCAGATGCTCAGATTTGGCACCAGCCCAAGACCACAGTTCTGCTAACACAGCCGGAACATTAATATTCACACCATGTTCAATTCCTCTCAGCTAGAATGTGGGTTTTTTTTTGTTTTTGAGTCTCTAGAATGCCAGAGAACGAAGGAGGCCTGGGAGGCTTCCAAGACGGTGCTATTTCCTCTTCTGAAATAAGTGGAATCTCTCTTACTCGCTCGTGGATTAATGGTGACCTCTGCAGATGACTGTGTAATGACGGGAAATGCCCACCGAGAAAGGTACGCCTGCAGGAATAATTAGAGGCACCATCACTGCGGACGGACTTATGCAAGTATCTGCAATGAGCAGGGGCTATATTGGGAGAGATACTGTTTGTGCACACTTTTCGTATTCAATTCTGCACCTAAAAAAAGGGGGGGATGATAAAATATGAATAACTGGCATTTGAATCCAGGCAGACTTTGACTCTACACCGGCAATGCATAACAAGAGGCAAAAGGTCAGTTGGGGCTCTTCCTTCTCCCATCTCTAAAGCTATGTGCAAATCAATGGGTAGGGGTGGTAGAAGCAAGTTGGTTCACACATACAGATGCCTCGCTTGATTTTTCGGTGTGTTGACCTCAGTAAATTGATGATTTAAAGCTCTAAACGGCCTCGGTCCTGTATACCTGAAGGAGTGTCTCCACCCCCATCGTTCAGCACGGACACTGAGATCCAGCGCCGAGGGCCTTCTGGCAGTTCCCTCACTGTGAGAAGTAAGGTTACAGGGAACCAGACAGAGGGCCTTCTTGGTAGTGGTGCCCACCCTGTGAAACGCCCTCCCTTCAGATGTGAAGGAAATCAGCAGCTATCTTCTCTTTAAAAGACATCTGAAGGCAGCCCTGTTTAGGGAAGTTTTTAATATTTAATGTTGTATTGTTTTTAACACTTGATTGGAAGCCACCCAGAGTGGCTGGGGAAACTCAGCCAAATAAAATATTATTATTATTATTATTATTATTATTATTATTATTATTATTATTATTACAATGAACACACATCAGAGGAATACAGGCTGTGCCCATGCCTATGTTCCCATATTAGGACTTCTGCCCGTATAGCCATGTACGTGGGATATTTACATGGTATGGTAGGGACTTGGGAGGCGCTGTGGTCTGCTGATCGGAAGGTTGGCGGTTCGAATCCCTGTGATAGGGTGAACTCTGTCCCAGTTCCGGCCAACCTAGGAGTTAAAAGCATATCAGTGCAAGTAGACAAATAGGGACCACTGTTGCAGGAAGGTAAACAGCGTTTCCGTCTACTCTAACACTCAACACAGTCCTCTATGTGCCAGTAGCAGTTTAGTCCTGCTGGCCACATGACCCAGAAAACTGTCTGTGAGCAAACGCTGGCTCCCTCGGCCTGAAAGTGAGATGAGCGCCGCAACCCCATAATCACCTTTGACTGGACTTAGCCATCCAGGGGTCCTTTACCTTTACCTTTCATGGTATATTTTCATCTTCCAAAGCAACTACTCTCTTCTGAACTTAAAAATGGAAAGTGTGATGCTGGTGGTCAACAAAAGAGGTTCAAAGACTCTCTCAAGTCAAATCTTTAAAAATGTAGTATAAACACCAACAACTGGGAAACACTGTCCTGCGAGCGCTCCAATCGGAGAACAGCCTTTACCAAAGGCGTAATGGGCTTTGAAGACGCTCGAACTCAGGACAAAAGGGAAAAAAGTGCTAAGAGGAAGGCACACTTGGCAAACCCTCACCGTGATCAACTCCCACCTGGAAACCTATGTCCCCACTGTGGAAGGACATGTGGATCCAGAATTGGCCTCCAGAGTTACTCACGGACTCACTGTTAAAATTGTGTTTATGGAAGACAATCTTGCTCAGCTATGAGTGATTGCCATAGAAGAAGGTGATATTTTTATGAATCTTGACCCTCTCTCCTCCCAAGTAAATGCCTAAAGAGGAACCACATGGGCAGGAACTGTCGGAAAATCAAGTGATGGGCATGCATTGAACCAGCTCCTCATTTTCTTTCTAAGTCCTAATGACTCTGAGATGATACCTTTCGTTAAAAAAATATCAGTTCAGTTCATTATGTACATGTTAAGATTTGCAGCTCACTCCAGCCTTAATGTTCAAAACGGGTAATATATCACACATGCTCCTTATCTGATTCCTCTTCAGAGATCCCTGGTAACTTATGCCACAATTACTCATGTGTTTTACTGATGAGAAAAGGCTGGTAAAGAGTAGCTGTAAGTAGGGTGGGTTTTTTAAAAAACAAAATTTGGGGGGAATTCTTTGAAACTTTCATGAGGAGAGCACTATTGTAGTGACAGGGGCAGCTTTTCCCTTTTACTTATGTCTTACTGTCACCAAGCACGCTTGCGCAGGGGCAGGGTGTGTTTGAAGCCCAACATTTCCCCCAGATTACCCTGACTGTAATATTGTTCCCAGGCATTATGCGGCATGGCCGGCCCTACCATTAGGCAAAGGGAAACAACTGCCTCAGGTTGCAGAAGCTCCTAGCTACTGGAAGACAGATCTGTGTATCCCCGTGGCCTCTCCTGGCCCCTCATAAACTAATGTCAGATACAGTGGAGCATGCTATTCCATTGCCAGTGTTGATGTAATATCCAACTACAAGTCAGTGTCAGAACATGGAATGGGAAGGAGCTCCATTTGTCCTTTGCCTTGGGCAGCAATCTGTCTCAAACTGTTTCCTTTCAGGGGCATGCAACAGTGGTGCTAAAAATACATTTTAAGGGATATTGACCCCACTGCCGCCATAATGGCAAGCCTCCCATGAACCCTCTGCACCTTTTTTCTCCTTCCCCTCAAATTGCCCCTGGTTTCACAGGCCCCAAATTTCACGTGCGCGCACACAAATCTCCATAGGACGGCAATGGGACAGAGTCTGAGATACTCATACAACAGAAAAAAGTAAATCACATTATTCCTGAGCAGAGGAAGCCTGCCAGTTTATTTTGAGAGCCAAGCGTTTTTTATATGTGAACCACCCTGAGACCTCTGGGTATAGGGCATGGGTAGGCAAACTAAGGCCCGGGGGCCAAATCCAGCCCAATCACCTTCTCAATCCGGCCTGCGGACGGTCCAGGAATCAGCATGTTTTTACATGAGTAGAATGTGTCCTTTTATTTAAAATGCACCTCTGGGTTATTTGCAGGTCCTGCCTGGTGTTTTTACATGAGTAGAATGTGTGCTTTTATTTAAAATGCATCTCTGTAGGGCATAGGAATTTGTTCATTATTTTTTTCAAAATATAGTCCTGCCTCCCACAAGGTCTGAGGGACAATGGACCAGCCCCCTGCTGAAAAAGTTTGCTGACCCCTGGTATAGGGCATTTTATAAATTTAATTAATGATGATGATGATGATGATGATGTGTGACCCATTTGTATAATGAACACATTGAGGGAGCGGGCTGTACACCCTCTGGAAGGTTTCACAATGTATGCACAATGCTACCTGTTAATTATATATGCAACTTAACACACAGAGGACTGTTCTCTACCCTGTTTCCCCGAAAATAAGGCAGCGTCTTATATTACTTTTTGCTCCCAAAGATGTGCTAGGTCTTATTTTCAGGGGATGTCTTATTTTTCCATGAAGAATATGGTACACATATTCCGGGGAGGCCTTATGTTCAGGGCAGCCTTATTATTGGGGAGATCTTATTTTCAGGGGATGCCTTATACTACAGTGAGAGGCAAAACTGGAAATAGGTCTTATTTTCGGGGGATGTCTTACTTTCAGGAAAACAGGGTATGTGTTCTGGAACCCTGAGAAATTAGAGTTCCAGAATACACAGAGAAACATCCTCTGCAGTGGAATAATGAGTGCATAGACAAGATGAAGAGAGTCTGCCATTGTAATGGTGGCTTCCTAAGTGTGTGGATAAGGTATGAAAAGGCCTGGGGCAGGGTTTTGCAACTTCTCTAAGTCGAAAGCCATATTCCCTTCTGGATGTGAGGCAGCACCAGTGAGGGGCGTGCCTGGAGGATAAAGGGTGTGGCCAAGGAAGAGTTTTGGTGGGTTGATAGAGATGAGGGTTACCCATTGCTACAATTTGCTAAGAAGCAAGACAATTCTCTGCAGCCTTCATTAACATTCAGATCTGTGCAGACCAATTAGAGGGTTATGATCTAAACATTGATTATTCCCTCCTTTCTTTTTCTCACCAGCAATCCCAAGAATGGATATGTATCACCGGATGAACTCCACCTAATGATATGATTTGTCATATAATGATCTGTGATTGATGTTATAGGGATTTCCTGCCCAGAACCTCGAATAAATAAATCTGACATTAGGCTCTTAGCGTAAGTCATGGATTTGCTTTCTTGTTCATTTATTTTAAGAAATATTGAGTTGATATATACCGTATTTTGCACCCCATAGGACGCTCCGGCCCATAGGACACACCTAGTTTTTTTGGGAGGAAGTAAAGAAAAAAAAAATTATTTCCCCCCCCCCCAGGTGCGGGGCTGGAAGAACCAGGTCTGGGAACAGTGGGAAGGCACGCTTTGCCTCCCCGCTGTCCCCCGAGCTTGTGGGGCTGGCGATGGGGAGAAGTGCGCTGATCCCGGGACAGCAGGCAGCTCTGTGCAACCCTCGGAGCCGGTCTCCCGAGGGTTGCACAGAGCTTCCTGAAGCCTGGAGAGCGAGAGGGGTCGGTGCGCACCGATGCCTCTCGCTCTCCAGGCTTCAGCGAAAGCCTGCATTCACCCCATAGGACGCACACACATTTCCCCTTCATTTTTGGAGGGGAAAAAGTGCGTCCTATAGGGCGAAAAATACGGTATATATATATATATAGAGAGAGAAATTAACCAAAATGAATACTCTTAAAGTATGCAGATTTGAAAATTAATTTTGGATATATATAAAAGATGGAGATGGAATACCTCTCAACTGACCTGATTAAATTGGGACACCCCATTTTTTTTGGAGGGGGTGCTCTCGCATGAGAGCATGGTGCCCAAAACATGAGAGATCACAGCACCCAAAAAGGCGCAACGGATCTTGTACCTCCTAAATGTTGTCAGAAGGTTCTTGAGGCAACAAGTGTCAAAATTCATTGAAGATGCATATTCTGAGAGAAAATACCTTTAGAAATCTGCACTTTTTAGAGAAGATACGATACAGTGATACCTTAGTTCTCAAACTTAATCCGTTCCAGAAGTCTGTTCCAAAACCTAAGCGTTCCAAAACCAAGGCACACTTTCCCATAGAAAGCAATGCAAAATGGATTCATCCATTCCAGACTTTTAAAAACAACCCCTAAAACAGCAATATAACATGAATTTTACTGTCTAACGATACCATTGATCCATAAAATGAAAGCAATAAACCATGTACTACAATCACACAATCAATCAATTAGCAGCTGAACTGGGTTCCACACCATCACAAAAACAAAACAAAAAGAGCCACAAAAACAAAAACGCAAAATAAATAGCAAAACCCGGCAGACCTCAGAATAACACTCAAAACAGAAGCGTGGCACTCAAAACGGAGCACGTTCAGCTTCCAAAAAAAGTTCGCAAACTGGAACACTTACTTCTGAGTTTGCAGTGTTTGAGTTCCAAGTTGTTTGAGAACCAAAGTACCACTGTATATAAAAAAATGCACATTTTAAGATGCATATAAATGTGAACTGTCACACACATAACAGTCACAGCAGACTAATGTGGAACTGATACAGAACAGACATTATGGGTAATTGCTCAAAAACATGACACATACTGTATATAGATTGACTCACCCACCCCTGCTCTAAGCACTGCTATTGGGCCACCAAACCACAGTTTCTATTTTCTGTCAGCCAATGTCATCACAGGAATTGAACTTTTACAGAGAACCACCCTCTCCCTAGTCTCCTGCCTAATGGTCGATCTAGCTAGTTTCCTAAAGGCGTTTTCACAAGGTGTTCAATGGTTTTGCAACAGCCTTGGAGGTCAATGAGTAGCTCTCCGCGCAAACGTCTGCTTGTTTATCAGGTGATACATTTTGTTGGTTATTGATTTGACTCAGCTGCTTTTTATCACCCGGCAGAAATGCTGCACTGACATCAATAAGAAAAGAAGATGGGGGGGGGGGATGGGATGAAAAAAATAAACACACATTATTGACTTCTACAGAAACAGGGTTTAGCCTTTGCATTAGCACTGCAGCATTTGATAATTGTGAATGAAGATGTCTCACTTTTGTGTGTCTGGATAACAGGAACGGAATTCTTCTGACCTGATGCCCTGAAACAACCAAAGAGAGCAAAATCCATTGCTTGTGAAAGTGGGTTGCTACAGAACATTAAGACAAAAATTAGGTTTTGCCAAAATGCTGTTACTCCTCCTGTAAAGAGGAATAGACAGAACTGGTCAATGAAAGATAACAGCTCCCATTGTTGTTCCTGTTCCATCAAAGATAATTAGGCAACGTACCAGAAACAATGAGAAGACACCCTGCCCACAACCTGGAAATCTAATGAAATAATAGCTTTACAAACCATCTGTAGGACTATTTGCAGCAAAACAGAAGATCTGCAGCAATAATGGAGTCTCCTCTATTTCCAGTGTGGTGTAGTGGTTAAGAGCAGTAGACACGTAATCTGGTGAACCGGGTTCGCGTCTCCGCTCCTCCACATGCAGCTGCTGGGTGACCTTGGGCTAGTCATATTTCTTTGAAGTCTCTTTTTTATATATATAATAATATTTATTTGTTTTCCAACAAATTAAACACAACACTACAAAAAACCAAAAGAGAAAAAGCATACAACAATACAATGCAATACAAAAAAAACCCACTAACATACATCTAACAAAACAAAACAAAAACCATTTAAAACACAATCCAATTTCAATATCTTATCTTTCTTTCACTAATTTCCACGACCTCCTCACACCTCCCTTTTTGTATTCCACTTCTATTAATTGTTTCAGCAATTCCTTTCCATCTTCCTCTGTTTTCTATCCTATAATTATCTTAACACATTCTAACCTTATTTTTCCCTTTAATGCTCTATTAATCTATCTATACTTAATTCCTTATAACATTTCTACTAAAGCCATATAACTTCATTCCAACATTTTTCTAACATTCATTAATTTTACAGTATTTCTGTAAATAGTCTTTAAACTTTTTCCAGTCTTCTTCCACCGACTCTTCTCCCTGGTCTCGGATTCTGCCAGTCATTTCCGCCAATTCCATGTAGTCCATCAACTTCATCTGCCATTCTTCCCTGGTGGGTAAATCTTGTGTCTTCCAATATTTTGCAATGAGTATTCTTGCTGCTGTTGTTGCATACATAAAAAAAGTTCTGTCCTTCTTTAACACCAATTGGCCGACCATGCCCAGGAGAAAGGCCTCCGGTTTATTAAGGAAGGTATATTTAAATACCTCTTTCATTTCATTATAAATCATCTTCCAGAATGCCTTAATCCTTGGGCACGTCCACCAAAGGTGAAAAAATGTACATACTTCTTTGAAGTCTCTCAGCCCTACTCACCTCACAGAGTGTTTGTTGTAGGGGAGGAAGGGAAAGGAGAATGTTAGCTGCTTTGAGACTCCTTCGGGTAGTGATAAAGCGGGATATCAAATCCAAATTCCTCCTCCTCCTCTTCTTCTTCTTCCTGCTTCCTTTGCTCTCAGTCCTCTGAACCAGTTTGAGTTAAGCTGAGGTGAGTAGTATAATAAGGCACCCCTCCATTGGCACCTGTTCAACTCAGCACATGTTGCAACTCAGTGCTTCAACAGCCATCAAGGAGGCCTTTTTGCCAGAGTCTGTGATGAGCACCCCTGTGGTTGGAAAGAATCAACCAAATACCAAGGTATGCCTCTGCTCAAATGAAAGCAGGGAGCACTTGGGCAGCTCAAAAAGGGGAACTGAAGAAAGACACGGAGGAGAAGGCTAATAATAATAATTTATATGCCACCCATCTGACTAGGTTACCCCAGGCACTCTGGGCGACTCCCAACAAAATATAGTAAAAATACAGTACAACATCATGCACTAAAAACTTCCCTTCAGATGTCTTTTAAAAGTCAGATACAGTGGTACCTTGGGTTAAGAACTTAATATGTTCTGGAGGTCTGTTCTTAACCTGAAACTGTTCTTAACCTGAAGAACCACTTTAGCTAATGGGGCCTCTTGCTGCCGCCGGAGCACGATTTCTGTTCTCATCCTGAAGCAAAGTTCTTAACCCGAGGTAATATTTCTGGGTTAGCAGAGTCTGTAACCTGAAGCGTATGTAACCTGAGGTACCACTGTAGTTGTTTATTCCACTGACATCTGATGGGAGGGCAATCTACAGGGCAGGCGCCACTACCGAGAAGGCCCTCTGCCTGGTTCCCTGTAACTTCACTTCTCACAGTGAGGGAACCACCAGAAGGCCCTCAGAGCTGGACCTCAGTGTCTGGGCAGAATGATGGGGGTGGAGATGCTCCTTCAGGCATACAGGGCCAGAGCTGTTTAGGGCTTTAAAGGTCAGCTGGGAGCCACTGTAGTTCTTTTACAACTGGTGATCTATGGTCCCAGTGGCTGCTTCCAGTCACCAGTCTAGCTGCCACATTCTGGATTAGTAGTTTCCGAGTCACCTGAAAAGGTAACCCCACATAGAGAGCATTGCTGTAGTCCAAGTGGGAGATAACTAGAGCATGCACCACCCTGGTGAGACAGTCCGCGGGCAGGTAGGGTCTTAGCCTGTGTACCAGGTGGAGCTGGTAGACAGCTGCCCTGGACACAGAATTAACCTGCGCCTCCATGGACAGCTGTGAATCCAAAATGACTCCCAGGCTGCGCACCTGGTCCTTCAGGGGCACAGTTACCCCATTCAGGGTCAGGGAATCTTCCCCACCCGCCCGCCCCCTGTCCCCCGAAAACAGCACTTCTGTATTGTCAGGATTCAACCTCAATCTGTTAGCCGCCATCCATCCTCCAACCGCCTCCAGGCACTCCACACAGCACCTTCACCGCCTTCGCTGGTTCTGATTTAAAGGAGAGGTAGAGCTGGGTATCATCTGCATACTGATGAACACCCAGCCCAAACCCCCTGATGATCTCTCCCAGCGGCTTCATATAGATATTAAAAAGCATGGGGGAGAGGACAGAACCCTGAGGCACCCCACAAGTGAGAGCCCAGGGGTCTGAACACTCATCCCCCAACACCACTTTCTGGACACGGCCCAGGAGGAAGGAGCAGAACCACCGTATAACAGTGCCCCCAGCTCCCAGCCCCTCTAGACGGTCCAGAAGGATGTTATGGTCGATGGTGTCAAAGGCCACTGAGAGATCCAGCAGAACTAGGAAACAGCTCTCACCTTTGTCCCTAGCCCGCCAGAACTGACCTGGTAGCCATATGCCATGGCCAGGATCTGAGGCAGCAGGCTTCTGAAGCCCAGTCCCATAAGCATCTGGTTGGCCACTGCAGAAAACAGAATGCTGGACTGCAGATGGGCCTTTGGTCTGATCCAGCAGGGATTTCTCTGTGTTCTTATGACAGCAAACAGATCAGATCGGAAAAGAGCAAGGCTGCATTTTCACACGGGTTGTCTGCGTGATTTGATCTAGCGTAGGATCTCATGTGGTGAGCTACATTCAGGATGAGGGAGGAGTAGGGGGGAAATCAAAACATAAATAAACTAAAGCCCTTGCTTTTAATCAAAGCAGCTGGAAGAATCACTGTAGGTTTCAATCCACCACCTCATCGTGGTTAAAAGCTCCCCACCTTTTTTTCCCCCCCTTTTACCCTCCGCTCCCAATTGTACAGTGTTTCAATTTCTCACCAATCTGCTTTTCAAAAACCTTTGACACAAAAGTTCAATTTAGATTCCATGCACAGAAAACAAGCTGTTGCAAGAAATCTCCCTAGGTGGGCAAAGCTGAATAAGGACTTTCTTGCCTTCCTCTGATGCCCCCCCCCCAATACACCCACAGACCTTGCACTTCTAAGGGTTTTTTTTCCCCTCTACATCTGAATGCCAGGCATTCTCGAAAGATTCTTTCTTACAACTGCATCCCAGTGAGTTCCACAGGACCTGCATAAAACTATATTCACTTAGGCTGCAGCCTAAAGATTTTATTTTATTCTCACTGTAAAAGTCTGAGCTTTATTTTTAACAACAACAACAACAACAAGGCACATTAACTAGAATCTTGGGAAAGATGGAGGGCACAAGGAGAAGGAGACGACAGAGAATGAGATGGTTGGATGGTGTTCTTGAAACTACTAGCATGAGTTTGATCAAACTGCGGGAGGCAGTGGAGGACAGAAGTGCCTGGCGTGCTCTGGTCCATGGGGTCACGAAGAGTCGGACACGACTAAACGACTAAACAACAACAACAAGGAGTTGAATGGTTTTCCCAGTAGTGATGTATGGAAGTGAGAGCTGGACCATAAAGAAGGCTAATCGCCGAAGAATTGATGCTTTTAAATTATGGTGTTGGAGGAGACTCTTGAGAGTCCCATGGACTGCAAGAAGATCAAACCTCTCCATTCTTCAGGAAATCAGCCCTGAGTGCTCACTGGAAGCACAGATCCTGAAGCTGAGGCTCCAATACTTTGGCCACCTCATGAGAAGAGAAGACTCCCTGGAAAAGACCCTGATGTTGGGAAAGATGGAGGGCACAAGGAGAAGGGAACGACAGACGACGAGATGGTTGGACAGTGTTCTCGAAGCTACCAGCATGAGTTTGAGCAAACTGCGGGAGGCAGTGGAAGACAGGAGTGCCTGGCGTGCTCTGGTCCATGGGGTCACGAAGAGTCGGATACGACTAAATGACTAAACAACAACAACAAGGAGTTGAATTACCAGTTGCACTCGGAAGTATAGAACTGCAATCTTCAGTCACCCAGTCTAAATCAGGTGTGGAGAACATTTTTGACCCAGGAGCTCAATGTTCACGTGTCATCAGATGCAACCTGCCAACTTTTTCATTGAAACTGCTGCTAAAATGGAGTGTTCCCCCTGCAAAGTGCTTCATTCTTTCAGAGCAAAGCATGCTTCCACTTTCCATCAGATGATAACTGATAGTAATGTGCTCTAAGACAGCAAAAAAACCTTCGGAACTCAAGCTCCCAGTTGTTACTCTGTAACCCTGTGGGAACCTGCCTCACACCTGATATAACAGATGGCATCAAGTGTAGGGCAGGTGAGCATGGTTTGTGAGGAACGGCCTTGCAAGCCAAACTGGAACTCCCAATGGGTCAAATTTGGCCCACAGGCCAAAGGTTCCTCATCCTGGTAAGGAATGGGTCCTGATAATATGGCGCCTTTTGCAAGGTGAAAATTTGGTTTACTCAACCGCCCCATGCTGTCCTTGCTCTGTCTTCCCAAAGAAGACACAAAAGTGTGTATTTTGGGGTGCCAGACAAGTTCTTAGACCTTAAAAACAGCTTTTTCAGGGTGAGATCTCAGCCCAAAATCACGTGAGAGCAAAGCACCCAAAATGGCTGCCTTGGTCTTCCTGGATATCCCATTTTTTCCCAGGTCAGCTGATAGGTATGGCTGTTTGGACTTGACTCATCCAAGGCCTTCAACATATGCCCAGTTTGGCTTGGCCCTCAATGCACGGTGCTACGAAATGGAAGAGAAGTAGAAAACGCCTTGGTATTTGTCACACTGCTTTCATGGAAACTAAATCAGTATCAGCCCAAGTGGCCTGGCTTAACTCGCCAGGAGAGCACCCATCAGCTGGTCTGCATCAACATTTCCCTTTGTGTTGGCAGATGCAGGCTGAAACACTGTGTGAATCTTCTGCATTTCCAAAGAGTTACAGTCCTGGAGGGACTTTTAATTGTGCCATTATTCACTTTGAGTATGCTCTCAGTTGTAGCTTTTTATCCCTGGTATCATACATTGTTTAGTGAGTCAGAGGAACACTGTTTTGATGCTCGGAGATTGTTTGCTTGCTTGCTTCCATTCAGCTCACCAGCCACATTCCATAACCATAGGTAATTAGAACAGCGAAGGATAACCCACTGTTACACACACATGGATCCCTTTAAGCGTAGTAGTGCTATCCTAACTGATCTAGTTGAGATTCCTGCATTGCACAGGGGTTTAACTAGATTACCTGCAGGGTACCTCCCAATTCTACAGTTCTATGATTCTATAACCATGTCTACTTAAAATATACTTGGAGTCAAGAGTGGATTTCATGCTCATTATTCAGCTCATAGTGGTGAGGAGGAATGGAAGTTCCCCCAGAATGTCTGCTTTATATACATTATTTACACAATGGGCCCCATGTGATTGGCTAATTCTGGGATTCACCTGTAGGCCAATCAGGTTGCAGATTCATTTCCACCTGGAGCTGGATTGGGTGGCTCCTGTGGACCAATCAGACTGCTGCATTCTGAATATTGTTCTAGGACCAATCAGACTGCTGCATTATGAATTCTATTGTTCTAGGATCAATCAGACTGCTGCCTTTTGGATCCTATTCAACTCAGTACATAACACTACTCAAAACCAGGGATGGAGGAGGAATTCAATTCAGCTTGCAGTTAAAGGCAAACCTCTCCAATCCTCTCTGGATTTCTCTGGGAGGAAAACCTTTCATTGCCTACAGAAAGCCACCCAATCTTAAACAGCTCCTCACACACAATAATACAACAACCAGACTTAACATGGACACTGGCACAAGAGCCTGCAATAAAACTAGATGCCAACTTTGCTGCCACATACGCCCGGAAAACATCATTATTGCTCCCCACAACATCAAACATACCATCTTTGGCCTATTTAATTGTTCATCTTCCAACATTATATATGCTATCAAATGCCAACAGTGCCCTTCAGCTCTCTATACTGGACAAACAGGACAAACTTTACACCACCAAAGGATAAATGGGCATAAATCTGACATCAGGAATCATAAAAAGAGAAACCAATAGGAGAACACTTCAATCTCCCAGGACATTCTATACAAGATCTTAAAGTACTTGAGGTTCCTCAGCCTCATAGCCCTGGGGCTTCTCCAACACCCACAATTTTTAATTTATTGTTTGCTGATTATTTGTACTTATAGCATCCTCCTAGTCCTTCTGCGCAGATTTGGGGAGGGGGTGGGAAGTGTGGGCAGAAGAGCAGGGAGTCCGGTTATGCCAGTGGAAACTGCTGCACCTTCTCCTGCTAGCACAACGATTTAATTGAACACGACCCCAAGTGTGTAGAATTGTGGAACAATAGAATTTTAGAGCTGCATTGAACATAAGATTTAGTTTGGATTCCATTCGGGGTTTCAGAAAACAACTCACCTTGGTCCCGGGTGCTATATATGCTGCCCAATTTAATTTGGCATCCATCTTGAGCCCACTTCATTTCTCTTTCCTGCCCTGCTCCCATTCACTATTGGGAAATATAAAAATGGCTATAACATTTCCCCCCTTTTGACAGAAGTAGGTGAAATTCGCAGGCATATTATCCCCTATAGAATAGATAAAGGCTGCCGAGGTGCAGGAAAATAGATACAGTGTCTCCTGGGCTCGACACCTTTAAAGTTTGTGTCCCCCCCCCCCTCACGTTTGTGACTATATAATATATAGTGGTCTATGCTCAGCTAAACTTTCTGCAGTACATTTCTTTGCCTGATTGCTCCCCATCTCAAACAAACATCATTGACAACAAAATATTGCTCTAGAAAGGAAAAGTGCTATGGAAAGTGTGGAAGAAAGGAGGTGAACTATGTCAGAGCAGAGCTCTTTTTTAAAAAGAAAGAAGAAATATCAGTAGTGCAACAACTTTCACTAGATAATACATGGTTAGATTACACCAAGAACAGAACTGTAGGTTCCAAATAGTGTTGTTTTGGTGTTATAGTCATTATTTTTAAAATTAAAGTTATATCTCCTTTTTAATTTTGTTAAAGTTGTGTCCATTTTGTTACTTTGATTTGTCATATTCACTTCAGTGCTTACACACATGAATTTTACTTATTTTCCTCTCTCTGTGTGGTTTTTTTCCCTGGGTTTTAAAGCATATTTTTAAAATTGTTGCTACCTGCAGCTTTGGTGGCTGGAGAACTAATTCCTGTATCCACTCCCGGAAGCTGCCACTTTATTTTCCCAGAATGTTCCAGAGGTTCCGATGTTCTAGGCATTAAAAAGTGGCAGCTACCACAAAAAAGTGTGGGCCCCGTGGGTGCAACCATTAGTTGTAGTTGTAGTAGTAGAAGAAAAAGGTATATTCACACCCCAGCTTTTTTCCAGGCCGGGACTCAAGGTGGATTATAAAAAAAAAAGAAATACACTGGCAAAATACAGAAAACTAAAAACATATAAAAGATAACAGTTACAAAGTGATTAAACTATAATATAATTAATGCAACATGAAAACAAATATAGCATTAAAAGCTATTTAAAAAGCACCATTGTTTGCCTCTGGATTACCCTGGAATGGCACAACAATTGGGACATTTTGAGAAAACAAAATGGCGGACACCAGGAGCAGCTGCCAGTCATCTCACTTGCATCTGATGGAGAATGTAAGTGCCTAAATCAACAATGAAATTAAGAGGAAGAGATGGCAATGAATTTAAGGAAGATTGGAAAGACTATTGCATATATACAGAAGCAATGTACAGTGGTGCCTCGCAAGACAAAAAGAATCCGTTCTGTGATTCTCTTCGTCTAGCGGTTTTTTCGTCTTGCGAAGCAAGCCCATTGAAGGATTAGCGCTATTAGTGCTATTAGCGGCTTTTAGCAGCTTATCTGCTGATCGGCTCTGCTGATAAACGGCTTAGCGGCTTAGAAAAGGGGGGGGAGGAAAAAAAACCCAGCAGGCATAAAATGATAAATAATGAAACCAGGGAAGGGACTGGGGGAAGTAAATTTTTTCTATATTCGGTTATGAATTTGTATTTTTTAAAATAAAAAAATTCCTTCCAGTAGCACCTTAAAGACCAAGTAAGTTAGTTCTTGGTATGAGCTTTCGTGTGCATGCACACTTCTTCAGATACACATTTTTTTAAAAAAAATGTTATTTGTGGAAAACTAATAAAATATTATATGTATAAAAAGAAAATCATAGAATCATAGAGTTGGAATAGACCACAAGGGCCAACCCCCTGCCAAGCAGGAAAATGTAAGTGCCTCACCCCTGAATGATATGAATACAGAATGAATGGGTACAAATGTAAGTAAAACTTACCCATTCATGTCTGTGAGTTCCTCAATGCAATCAGTTCAGAGCTGAATGGACCACAATTTGATTTCATTTTTCTTTCCTTCCACAACAAATGTGTACCCTTGTTGGAAAGTATTTGGGACTATGTGAAAATATAAAGCCCTAAGGAATGGAGGGTGGAGATATACAAACATCTCTGGGGGCACGCACACCCCAACTGCTCCTGCTTCAACATCTGTCAGATAAGAGAGGATTGCAGATTGGGCATGGCGATTATAAGTCAGTTGAGAACTCTAGGTGGGGGAAAGACCTGCCATGGGATGTTTGGAGGAGCTTGTCAGGAAGTCAAACAAGATCTTTATTGTCTCTCTCAAACACAAACGGAACAGTAACAGGAAATTCGTGATTCCTCTGAAAAGTAACAGAGTCATCTACTGACTAAATTGCATAATGACACTACCCACTTGGGAACTACCTAAATATATATATATTTACTGTTTCTGTTTTTATTGTCAAAGCTATTGAACATTTAATGATTTCAGGCCCATCAGTGTCAGTGGAAACAGACACATAGGTTGAGAAAGTTGAGGATTTTCCTGTTTTGCTGCAATGAATGTTACCCATCTTTCGTTCCAGCTCCTCCTCTTCCTATCAATTCTGTCTTTAAAACACACACACAACTTTTTCCTCATTCAAACCTTTATTCCAATCCTGGGCATAATGTTTTGATAAGTCAGTGAAGGGAGAAGATTGCATTTACTTTGCTCATCATAAAATCTTTTTGTTGATTTGATCATTTTCTCCCTCTCAGCATTTACGCTCAGGTGTCATTCTTTATGATGCTCCAGGATTGTTGATAGTGTTATTAGGAGACATCCCACCCCCTGCTAGATGCTTGACAAGACAGCTCTGTAGCATCTTCATGACACACAAAAGTAAGCTAGTATTTTTCTTATTGAAAAAAATGAGAACTGGAACAACTTTAAAGCTATCTGAAGCTACAGAAAAGAATATGGCTGCATTTTCCCCATAATCTCAGTAGTCTGAGCTCTGTGCAGCTAGATAAGCAGTTGTACTTCTTCCTGTGGTTTCTCTGTTTCAAAGTCCCCATCTCCACTATTCATTTAAAGCAATGCCATTCAACTTCAAACAGTCATTGCTTCCCGCAAAGAATCCTGGGAACTGTAGTTTGTGGAGCGTGCTAGAAGTTGATATAAGAGCCCTGTTCCTCACACTAAGCTGCAATGATCAAGAGTTTATTGGGAAGATGGATGTACTGCTAAACTACGGTACTCTGAGAACTGTAGATCTAAATAAAAAAATTCCTTCCAGTAGCACCTTAAAGACCAACTAAGTTAGTTCTTGGTATGAGCTTTCGTGTGCATGCACACTTCTTCAGATACACTGAAACAGAAGTTGCCAGATCCTTCTATATAGAATCCACTATATAGAAGGATCCACTATATAGAAGGATCTGGCAACTTCTGTTTCAGTGTATCTGAAGAAGTGTGCATGCACACGAAAGCTCATACCAAGAACTAACTTAGTTGGTCCTTAAGGTGCTACTGGAAGGAATTTTTTTATTTTGACTATGGCAGACCAACACGGCTACCTACCTGTAACTGTAGATCTGTAAGAGGAACGGGGGTCATGTAATAACTCTCAGCACCCTTAAAGAATTAGGGAAGATTACAGTGGTACCTTGGGTTACATATGCTTCTTGCAGGCCAATCAGGTCACTGATTCACTTCCACCTGGAGCTGGATTGGGTGGCCCCTGCAGACCAATCAGACTGCTGCATTCTGGATCCTATTGTTCTAGGATTCAGCTCAGTACATAACAGTGATAAAGAGAGAGAAAGAGAGAGAAAAGGAAGGGGAATACACATAATGAAAATGAAAGTAAATATGGAAACGAATATGTTGTTCATGAATAAGTAACGAAATGAATGTGGTTGTAACAAACAAATTATGAAACAAACAGTAATGAAAACAATAAGGAAACAATAAGGAAGTCTTTAATAACAAAAGCAAATGGGATAGCGAAACTATTGTTTTTCTTGCAGACCATGTAACCCTCACATTCCCTCCTACCGGCCAAGTCCTGTGTACTGTAGCCTGGGCAGCAGCGGCTGCTGAAGTAGAGACTGTTACTCAACTCAACTAGCACAGCTTCCTTTTTGAAAATATAAAACTTAAGCATGTTTAATAGGATGCTTAATTTCCCAGAGGGTCTGGTTGTATTTATTGTAGCATAGCTGAAAGCCAAAACATATTCTGCAATGTTTACCACCAGCATAGCAGTTATTAGGATAGGTAGAAAAGCAGCTATACTAGTGTGGTTTTTTTATGTTCATCTTTACCTATCTGGGTCACAAATCCTGCCCACTCAGAGTTTTAACTTCTAGAAGGCTGGAATCTGGACATGTCCCTCCTGCGACAACAAAGTTTAATGTTTGAAATCATTTTAAAATGGTTATTTAAAACACATTCTCCCAAATCACTTCTGGGAGAGTGGTCTATCCTGGACAGAAAGCAGGGGGGGGAATCAGACAACAGTCTAGACTACTGCAAAGATGGAGATGGCTTGGGAACATTTTAGGATTTGGGCCTCTGCCATTGGCCCTTAAACTCTGATTTATGATTCACAGCTTGGAAATTTAGACAGCCAATCCCATTGGGAGTGGGAGTGGCCCAGGCCTCCAGAAATGTATATAAGCAGTTGCTTTGCCCCTGTTGTCCAGTTCTGTAGTTCAATAAAGGTTCTTGCTGTTATCATTGTGTCTTGCCTCATGGGAACCCACCTACACTTCACTGCACATAGTCTGCTACTGAATAACACACAATACACAACTGCGTATACAGTGGTACCTCTGGTTACGCACTTAATTCATTCCGGAGGTCCATTCTTAACCTGAAACTGTTCTTAACCTGAAACACCACTTTAGCTAATGGGGCCTCCCACTGCTGCTGCACCGCCAGAGCACGATTTCTGTTCTCATCCTGAAGCAAAGTTCTTAACCCCAGGTACTATTTCTGGGTTAGCGGAGTCTTTAACCTGAAGCGTATGTAACCTGAAGCGTATGTAAGCCGAGGTACCACTGTATATGCAAAAACTATCTGACAGTCAGAGCTGTTCGGCAGTGGAACTATCTCCCTTGGGAGGTTGTGGACTCTCCTTCCTTGGAGGTTTTTAAGCAGAGGTTGGGTGGCCATCTGTCATGGATGCTTTAGTTGAGATTCATGTATTACAGGGGGTTGGACTAGATGACCCCCGGGTTCCCTTCCACCTCTATGATTCTATGACTTAGGTGGGCCACTGGTCCACTGATCCAGAGGAGCTCTTCTCATGTTCTTATTAGAGATGCATCGGGTCACCTTGGCTTAGGAGCGAGCTTGGTTTTTGCCCCTCAATGGCCCACCACACACTTTGCGGGCCACAAGTCTCAAATGCCGCATTTACGGTTAAAACTGTGCAGGATTCTCCTGCGGAAACATGGCCCTTTCCGCCTTTATTCCTCTGCAGCTTTAGTCAAATCCTTGCCAAATCCTTTCTCACTTTAACAATATGCCAGTATCAAAGTAGACCCTGCTCCTCTTTGCAAAAACAAGTATCCTTCTACTAACGACAGAGCTGTGCTTGTTTTAAAACACCCTCGGACTGATAAAAAGCTGTTTAATCGGTTCGGGGTTAAACAGGGTTCAGGCTCAATAAGTACAGGAGGCGAGAGAAACTAAAAACTCTGCTTAACGAGCAAACACACTGTACAATTTCTAGAAAAAGGGGGGGAAAGGCTATCAAAGCCTGTGAGTTTACAATATTTCCATTAAAGCAATTTGCTATTAATTTGAAATATACCCTGGATGCTCAAATGTTGAAAGAACCATACTGCGGAAATGTCCCCCCTCCCCCGTCTCTTCAAATTATTATTATTTCACAAGGATTCATTGTCACTGCATGTCCATGTTAAGATCCGCTCTACATGAGGATACATTTTTAAAAAATAAAAATGCTGGAATCATATTTCCGGAAGGATCCAACATCATGAAGTTTAAATGACTGAACAGATCCTCTTTTCTTAAAACCAGGTACAACCGTATGCCCACATTCAGAGAGGCAGAACTGAAATTGAACACATGAGAACTTATTTCAGCACCATAGCTCAGTTATACAATGACAGAGAACTCCCCATTTATGTGAGAATTACGTTCTGAAGCAACTTACCGTATTTTTCACCCTATAGGACGCACTTTTTCCCCTCCAAAAATGAAGGGGAAATGTGTGTGCATCCTACAGGGCGAATGCAGGCTTTCGCTGAAGCCTGGAGAGTGAGAGGGGTCGGTGCGCACCGACCCCTCTCACTCTCCAGGCTTCAGGAAGCTCTCTGCAAACCTTGGGAGCCCGTGGGAGTTCCCGTCGGGCTCCCTAGGCTTGCGGATAGCAGCCTACATCTCGAAGCCCGGGGCGCGCTGCACAGCGCACCCCGGGCTTCAGTTCCCCGACCTGGTTTGGAGGCTTGTGGCGGGGAGAAGCGCGCTTCTCCCTGCCGCCAGCCCCACAAGCTCGGGGGACAGCGGGGAGGCGGAATGCCACCATGCTGCTGTCCCCCGACCTGGTTTGGACGCTGGCGGCGGGGAGAAGTGCGCTACCCATGTCCAAATTGGTCACTGTCACTGCCTCCTGTTGGAGTCAGTTCTATAGGTTGACTTTCTGCAACAGCACAGAACCAAAAAAATATGAACTCTGGCCTATCACTCCACGCAATGGGGTGAGCTCCCGTTGTTCAGTCCCAGTTCCTGCCAACATAGCAGTTCGAAAGCACGTCAAAGTGCAAGTAGATAAATAGGTACCGCTCCGGCGGGAAGGTAAATGACGTTTCCGTGCACTGCTCTGGTTCACCAAAAGTGGCTTAGTCATGCTGGCCACATGGCCCGGAAGCTGTATGCCGGCTCCCTCGGCCAATAAAGCAAGATGAGCACCGCAACCCCAGAGTTGGTCACACCTGGACCTAATGGTCAGGGGTCCCTTTACCTTTACCTTTACATTCAGTTGACTTTGTACATATTTTCAAAAAAATGAATAAAAATATATCAACAAAGCAAATAGCAATTCTGTCCTTCAAGGGAAAAGAAATCTGGAAAAAATGTGAAAAAATAGGGTGGGAGTATTTCAAAAAATACAGTACATATATTACTGAAAATAACATCATGGATCACGGCGGGGGGGGGGGAACTGCTTGCAAAAATGTCTACATCAGAAGTATTCCCTCTTAATTTTTTTTTGTGTGATGAGCTGTTGCTGTTTTTATTTTTTTAAAAAATAGATAGATAAATTACAAATTGATGCAGAAATATTGCAAACTGAAGAACTGGAAAAATGAAAAACAGAGAGAAACCTAAAGGGACAGATTTTTCCACCCCTTTCTGTGAACAGATGCTTGGCTCAACAGTATGCCTCTTTGACTTCTTGATAAAGTTTAAACAGGCTTAAAATGAAATAAAATATATACTTGGAACTCAGGAATTTCTGGTGTGTGTGTGAGAGAGAGTTCAGGATCTGAACTTCATTTCTTTTTTTCTTTCTGATCTCTGAGAACGTTCGGCATTTTCAATGATTCATTAATAGGTAATTCTAAAGACCGCCAATGTTTTATCTCCCTTCCTTGTGTTCTTTTCATCCAGCCATCTCTACTGAATGCCATCTGTTCTTGGTACATCCTGAGAGACTTGAGAATGTCTGTGTCAGATCAGGGCTGAGCAGAAATAAATAAATAAATAAAGCAAATTGCAGCTCAAAAAGCAGAAGATCTAAGGCAGGTGAGAAGAAAAATTAAGCCCATATTCATGCTGAAGGTTCTTCAGTTCCGTTTCTTACCAAATCCATCAAAGAGGGCTCGATTTTAAACTAGCTGCTTCAGGGATACAGTGGTATCTCGGGTTACATGCGCTTCAGGTTACATACGCTTCAGGTTACAGACTCCGCTAACCCAGAAATAGTGTTTCAGGTTAAGAACTTTGCTTCAGGATGAGAACAGAAATCGTGCTCCGGCGGGGCGGCAGCAGCAGGAGGCCCCATTAGCTAAAGTGCTGCTTCAGGTTAAGAACAGTTTCAGGTTAAGAACGGACCTCTGAAGCAAATGAAGTACTTAACCCGAGGTACCACTGTACAGGGAACCAGGCAGAAGGCCTTCTCAGTAGTGGCGCCCATCTTGTGGAATGCCCTCCCATCAGATGTCAAGGAGATGAGTAACTATATAATCTTTAAAAGACATCTGAAGGCATTTCAGCCCTGTATAAGGAAGTTTTTAATGTTTGATGTTTTACTATGTTTTTTATATATGTTGTAAGCTACCCAGAGTGGCTGGGGCAACTCAGTCAGATGGGCGGGGTACAAATATAAATTAATTAATTTTAAAATTCCACAAAATATATACCTGAAATCAATCTCTCTCTCTCTCTCTCTCTCTCTCTCTCTCTCTCTCTCTCTCTCTCTCTCTGTGTGTGTGTGTGTGTGTGTGTGTTAGGATCCACCCTATTCTTCTGATTGTTAATTGTTTCAACTTATTTTAGTATTATATTTTTGTATGGTAATGTGCTTTTCAAATGTGCCTGGCTCCTCGTAGTTAGAAATTACTATGTGCCTGCAACCTTACAGTAAGAAATTCAGATAACCACTACCATCAAATCTGTGCTTCCAGGTGTCATAAGAAAGCTGCAGAGATAGCGCAGGATAGTGCGCACCCCAGAAATGATCTCTTTCAGCTTCTGCCTTCTGGAAGAAGGTACAGGGTTATAAGGACTAGGACTAGCCGCCTGAGAAACAGTTTCTATCCAAATGCAATTTTGGTTTTAAACACAGTGTAAGGTAGTCTCTATGGGAGTATATTGAATTTTTAAAATGGGGTGTCAGAGTTTTTAGGGGGCTAACCAGGTTGGGATAGCAGGCTTGTTGGTTTTGAATGTCTTATGTAGATTTATATTTTATATTTTCAATTTCGTTGTTCTGTATGGGACAATGACAATAAAGATTATCGTATTGTATCATCATCATAATTCTAAATACAGTGGTGCCTCGCAAGACGAAAAGAATCCATTCTGTGATTCTCTTCGTCTTGCGGTTTCTTCATCTTGCGAAGCAAGCCCATTGACGGATTAGCGGATTAGCGCTATTAGCGCTTTTAGCGGCTTTTAGAGGCTTATCTGCTGATCGGATGAGCTGATAAGCGGCTTAGCGGCTTAGAAAAAGGGGGGGAGGGGAAAAAACCAGCAGGAACTCGCAAGACATTGTCGTCTTGCGAAGCAAGTCCATAGGAAATTCGTTTTGCGAAGCACCTCCAAAATGGAAAACTCTTTCGTCTAGCGAATTTTCCGTCTTGCGAGGCATTCGTCTTGCGGGGCACCACTGTACACAGTCGCCCTTTCCACCTTAATGGATCCTTAGGCCTTAAAAGCATACTTTCTTAGGACAAAGATCCAGTGTCCTTGGGATCCTTTTCAAATGTGAATGGAGAAGAAAGTTCCCCTTTGCTACTGAAAAGATACAGGGGAGAACTGGACCCTCGAACATTACACACAACTCCACCTCCTCGCTGGATCAGTTTGACACTTAAAAGGCAGCCCCTGCCATCCCTTTCATCTCTAGGATACTCATTCTAGAGGGTTCAAGCAGGTCAGAGAAGGTCTTTTGCTTTTTGCTCCCCCCCCCAACGTACCATAAGACAACCATCTTTATTCACGCCTGCCTGAAAGTAAAAATGTTCAACTGACATCCCTGGATGTAAGTACAGATATGCCATTAGTAAACTGACAAAACGTAAGCTCCAGGGGGAAGTGATGAATTTGGGTATATCTGCACTACAAAAATGGCATGCAACTTTCATTGCTTCCTGCAGACCTGGGAATTGTAGTCTGATGAGTGCTGGAAAAAGCTTCTCTCTGAGCTCAAGCCTCCTCACAGAAAAAAACAGCGCCAGTCCTTTGGGTGAGAGGAAATAGTTGAAGCCAGCTTAACAAAGGCATCTTATGTGCCCGTAAACAGGAGCAAGTCCCACTGAAATCACGAGGACTTTATTCTGAATAAAGATGCATGGAATCAGCCTACACGTCTCGTGATGCGCATATGCCCCATTTTTAAAAGTGTGTCCTTGTTCTACGGTTGTTCTGCCGTTCCAGTTCTTAATAAAACACACAGGGTAATAACGGGAAAAAAAACCTCTTTGGCTAAGCACACTTGCCATTCATCGCGAAACGAGGCTGTGTAATGTATGCATGAGTGGCGTTCGGCTGGCTGTATGACTGGAATACCTGGCAGCTGTTCTGCAAGCTGAAGGGAGGGGGAAAATTGGCCGCTTTTCAAGAATGATGCTTACACTGTGTTCCACAGATCCACTGGAGTCAGCACGTATAAACAACAGGGAGGTAGTTCATCATGCTGAGCAGGTCGTGGCTAGCTGGAAAGATTAAATGGAAAGAAAACATTAACAAATGCTGCGGTGACCAGGCCACGTATGCAAAAAAACCCGAACAGGTAACAAGACCACAAGAAGACATCTGAAGGTGCTTCCTGAAGGGGAGAACTCCCCACCCCAGTCAGTGATGGCATGGATCTTTCTCGTTCTGGTGCTGGACGGCTGCTCAGTCTGGTGTAAGGAGGATCAATTCTCAGCTGTCACTTTTGGAAGCCAGTGGCCGGTACTGCTGCTGACCACATTTGCACCGTGCATTTAAGCACTATGGTGCCACTTTATGCAGTCACGGCTTCCTCCTGAAGAACCCTGGGAGCTGTTTTTGGTTAAGGGTGCTGAAAGTTGGTAGGAGACCTGTACCCCCCTCTCTGAGCTACAATTTCCAGAGGGCTTTAACAATCAATACCTCTTCTCAAGGAACTGTAGCTCTGGGAGGGGAATAGGGGACTCTCATAGGCCAGTATGAGAAAAGAGGAATGGACTAGATGGGACTTTTATCTAACCCAGCAAGGTTCTTCTTCTTATATTCTTAAAATATTTGTGTCTGCATGCACACATAGAGAATGTGGGTCCTCTCTCTCTCTCTCTCTCTCTCTCTCTCTCTCTCTCTCTCTGGTTCTAGGAGTCCTCAGAACCCAGGTAATATCTTGTTCACAGGGAATGCCCTGGTGAGGACCTGTTTTCTTTTTTCCCCATACAGCATTTTCTCTCCTGTCCGCGTCCTCCCTTCTTCCGCTTGCCCAGTCTTTTCTCCTGTCCACCCTTCTCTCCATCTCTCCCTTTGTACACTTTCCTCTCCTTCCTGTCTTTCTTCAGGCATTCTCACTTTGTCATCTCCAGCACCTGGTATTCAGAGGTTCATTCAGGTTCGATCCTCAGCATCTCCAGGTGGTTGTTGTTTAGTCGTTTAGTCGTGTCCGACTCTTCGTGACCCCATGGACCAGAGCACACCAGGCACTTCTGTCTTCCACTGCCTCCCACAGTATGGTCAAATTCATGCTGGTAGCTTCGAGAACACTGTCCAACCATCTCGTCCTCTGTCGTCCCCTTCTCCTTGTGACCTCCATCTTTCCCAACATCAGGGTCTTTTCCAGGGAGTCTTCTCTTCTCATGAGGTGGCCAAAGTATTGGAGCCTCAGCTTCAGGATCTGTGCTTCCAGTGAGCACTCAGGGCTGATTTCCTTAAGAATGGAGAGGTTTGATCTTCTTGCAATCCATGGGACTCTCCAGAGTCTCCTCCAGCACCATAATTCAAAAGCATCAATTCTTCGGCGACTGGCCTTCTTTGTGGTCCAGCTCTCACTTCCATAGCTTTAACTTATACGGACCTTTGTCGGCAAGGTGATGTCTCTGCTTTTTAAGATGCTGTCTAGGTTTGTCATTGCTTTTCTCCCAAGAAGCAGGCATCTTTTAATCTCCAGGTAAGGTGGGAAAATACTCTCGCCTGAAGCCCTGGGATCTCACTGCCCACCATGGTTCTGCAATTTGAGCCCATTGCCATCTTCCACTCTCACAAAGACAGAGGACCCTCAGCTTCTATGCACTCTCATCAGATGCCAAACACACACACACACACACACACACACACACACACACACCTGCTGCCTTATTTCACCAGAGCAGAGCAGACTATATACTCCATCTTCCAAACACATTTCTCCCCTTTTGCAGTTCTTCTATCAGCTAGTCTATAAATAATGAATAACACAATTAAGTCTTTTCTAGCTTGGACCACGAAAACCATGTTTAAACAAGGTGACAGTTTCTGTAGGAAAGCTAACAGAGTTGACATCCACCGCCCCTCCCCCTCCCTAAAAAAAAAAAGTTTAAGAAAGGGGGGGAATGTCTCCCAAATGGATTAAAATAACACAAAAGATTTAACGTGTGAGACTGAATACAGAATCAGTATCTAGATGGATGGGGAGAAGCACTCTGAATACATATCTTGCTGTTTGAGAGGCGTGTGCCGTCAGAGCTGGAAGAGAGCCTGATCAGAATTGCATTTATTGTAGGGATGCAAAGTTTATTGGATCGAAACAGCAATCAGTTAGCAGCACAATCTCATAAATGTCTTGAATCACGGAATCATAAAGAAGGGACCCTCAAGTTTAATCTAGTCCGACCCCCTGAAATGCAGGGATCCCAGCTAAGGAATGTGCAGGTTCTCAAACTTCCAGCACAATTTAGTCAGCTGCTTTCCTCCATGTTGGGCTTCCCTTCTGCACTTCCTGGCTGTGCTTAACCCATAGGTAAGTGTGTTAAGTTGTGGGCGAACATATCAGACGACACAGCGATTCTTCCAAAGCAACTCTTTATTTGTAAGCTGGAACAGAACTGAACTGAGGAGCTCAGTCAGCCTGCTTATATAGAGCTCCACTAGAATGCAACAGTTACCATTTTCTGTAACTAGCCAATCACCGAATGTCACTTTCTTTTTTTTTAATATACTTTTTATTAAGTTTTCTTCATCATACACAACCAAAGAAGAAAAAAGGAAAAACCCCCTCCAAAGAAAAACAATACACATTAAAAAACATTAAGTAAGAATAAAAGATTAGAAAAAAAGAAAAGAAAAGATACATACAAACAATTTACTAATAACAACTTCCTTCCCTTCTGATTTCGGATTCCTACCTTTAATGATTTCAGTCTAACAGCTGGTATAGGATCTTTGATTGTAACATTGGAAGATTAGGTCAAACCTACTGTAGTTGATAAGCTGCTAAAATTACTATTGAAATAAACCATAAATTTGTTCCAGTCTTCTTTTAGCTTTGTATTTTTTTGATTTCTAATTCTTTGTGTCATTTTCGCCATTTCTATAAAGCCATAAAGTTTCAGTTGCCAATCTTTCACCGTTGGTAAGGTTGGGTTTTTCCAATTCTGGGCAATTAACATTCTAGCCGCCGCTGTTGCGTATTGGAATAAGGTTTTGTCCTTTTCCGGTATTTCTTTTCCCACCATCCCTAGTAAGAAGGCCTCTGGTTTTTTGGGGAATGTGAGTCTAAATATTTTTTTTAATTCGTCATATATCTGATTCCAAAATTTTCTTACTCCCTCACAAGTCCACCACATATGTATGAAATTCCCTTCATTTGTTTTGCATCTCCAGCAGGCCTTGTTACCAGTCTTATACATCCTATTTAATTTTTCTGGGGTTAAATACCATCTATATATCATTTTCTCTAAGTTTTCTCTAATAGCAGCACTTGCTGTAAATTTTATTCCCTCATTCCATAATTTTAACCATTTCTCCTGTTCTATATTATAACACCGAATGTCACTTTCGATCCTTCATTTGCATACAAAATATCCAATCACTGAACGTCACTTTCGATCCTTCATTTGCATAACTATCTACAGTATCCCCCTGCTGGCCCAGGGTGAGAACTTCAGTACATAACAAAGTGACACAGGGGTACACTTTTATTCTTCGTAAGAAGCCTTCTTTCTTTGCCCCTACCTCACCCTTTATCTTCACAACCATCAGCTGAGAGAGAGTGACTGGTTCTCTCATGTGGGCCTCATGGATATGATGCAGATCCAGTTCTAACACTCTAACCCAGGGATGAGGAACTCTTTCCATCCCAAGGGCTGCATTGTCTACTGGGTGAACGTCTGACGGCCACATGTCAATGGTGAGCGGGACCAGAGGCAAAAGTGGTCAAAGCCAGGAGTGTGAATTTTATTTTTGCAGATTAGCACCTTCATATGCATCCCTTTCTCTCTTCCATTCAGGCAAGCAAGAAGCGTTAGGTGTTCAAAGTCACCTTTCTGCCAGCCAAATACACTCAATGAAGATGCAAAGCAGGACTGGAGGGGGTAGGCCTGAACTCCGACAGAGAGACCTAGAGGGCTGAATTTGGTCCGCAAGCCTGATATTCCCTATCCATGCTTTAACCCAGCACCTTTAACAAACTAAAATTCCCAAGATTCCTGGGAGGAGAGGATGTGTTTTCTAATTCACCTCAGGCAGCAAAATGTCTGCCATATCCATCAAAAATAGCCTGAACCAATATCTAGCTATCTATAAATACAGTGGTACCTCAGGTTACATACGCTTCAGGTTACATACGCTTCAGGTTACAGACTCTGCTAACCCAGAAATAGTGCTTCAGGTTGAGAACTTTGCTTCTGGATGAGAACAGAAATCGTGCAGCGGTGGCGTCAACAGCGGGAGGCCCGATTAGCTAAAGTGGTGCTTCAGGTTAAGAACAGTTTCAGGTTAAGTATGGACCTCCGGAACGAATTAAGTACTTAACCTGAGGTACCACTGTATAGCTATATCATCACCATTTTACTTTTTCTCAAGAGAGTAGCCTGATTCCTTTTTCTTTGTTTGCTTGTTTGCATCTGATGAGTTGGGCTCTAGTCCACAAAAGTTCATGACATCATAAAATTGGTTCGTCTTTGTCAGGGAACTGACATCAGAGCAACAGGAGAAGGAGAGGCTCTCCGATTCTGCAGGGGAAGGTACCAGCACAAGGGGGAGACGTAGCTTGATAGAGGGGGAAGGAAATCAGCGTAACACCAAGGATCCAGGAGAGCAAATGGCAGAGGAGGTGGAAGGGCTCCGGGATTCTTCCTTGGAAGTCAGTGAGGAGAGCACTGGTCCTCCACTATCCACGCCCTCCTTGCGCAGGAGACTCCTGCACAATGAGAGGCGGAGACGATTGGGAGTCAAACAGCTTTTATGCTGGCAAAGGTTTAAGAAACGCCTACAGACAGATTCTGCTAGCGACTGAGGCAGCCACGCTGAGATGGGCTGTGCAGTCAAAATGGTTTAAACTATGCAACCAAGCTTCCAAAAGGGAAGGTTTACGCATGAGTAACTCCCAACCATTACAGACTTTAAGGTACCACAAGACCCTGGCTGGGTTTTATTTGTTTTGATACTGAGCCCACATTCGTTTTGCCACCTCCCTATATTAGAAGCATAAGGAAAACTCAGTCTGTTTCCCCTGTGACATGCTAGACTGGGCCATTTCTTCTTTGCAATGTGAAAAGTGCATTTCCCCCAAACTTAACAAGTCATTTATTTTCTCAGCATTCATCTTGTTTTCCTAAATAAGTGTCAATGCCCAGGATATTAATTTCTTTGCCATTGAGCTCTATCTGGGCAGTGGAGAGGCTCATTTGTAAAATCTGTCAGTGAAAAAGTGGCCTTTGGAATGCATAGCATTATGTCCCTGCAATATATACAAAATCTCCTCCCGGTGCAATGGACGCTTGGGATGACATGCTCTGACAAATCTGCTTCTAACTCGGCATGGAAATCACAATTCTTCTCCCCTGCCCCCATGTTGTCTTTTAAGAACTGCTTGAAATAATCAATTATTTTCAATAGGGAGGCTTGCCGTGATTTGATTAGAAGGAGGATTTGGTGGTAATAATAATAGAGGCCCTTTCTGCATTCCGTTGCATTCATCAAAACATTATGCTTTTAAGACACATTTCAGATAATTTGCTCGGTTGCTGGGGGGGGGGGTTGCACCTGTTACAGCTATATTTGTATAACAAATAAATATGCTTTTAATAAATGATCGTTAATGGGAGTCAGGTTGGTGACAAAATGGATTCAGTAGTTATAACAATTAGTGTGAACTTTCCTCTATCCCTCAGATGGCCTGCATCGCTCTCACGCGTTGATCAAATCCTTTGAAAATACCACGGCCCTGGATTCACCACAGCTCATCAGCATAAGCACAGCCAGGGACAAGCTGTGTGGCCTTGGCAAGCTCTCCGTCTCACAGAGACAATGTGATTGCTCATGCATCAAAATAGAATCTTGCAGGCAATCTTGCAGAGCCGAATATATACAAGTTGCCTTAAGCCCTCCTTCAGCTATTTCCTCTCTCTCTCTATTTTAAAAATAATTTTTATTAAGGTTTTCAAGTTTTACATTCCCACATTAACATCTTTCATTATACCCATACATTCAATGACTTCCCTCCTTCCCCTTCCAAGGTTCTTTTAATTTACCCATAATTCCTGCACATTCTTGTATATCCATCTAAATCCGTTTCCCCCTATTTTATACCCTCTTAAATGCATTATACTGTTGAATTTACCTCAATACTGCCAGTGTTTTCAACTGTCACTATCCTTACTGAGGTAAATTACTGGTTCCATCCTCCCAAATCTTCCATGTTCCATGGTTTGTTCAATACAAGGACCATCTCTTCTCATAAGAACTGACCTGGACCCTGCAATTGCCATCTGAGGCCTTTCTCCATGTGACCTGGCCACAGGAGGTCCAGGGGATGACAGTGCCAGAACAAGCCATTTCAGTGGTGGCACTCCACTGGTGTGCTCTCCCCAGAGAGACTTCCCTGGCACCCTCCTTTTACCTAGTTTTAAGCACCACCAGGCAAAAACAACAAAAACAACCCTTTTTACTCTGGCTTTTGGCTCTTAGTTTGAAAGTGTTAAAAGTATTTTTGGCCTCTTTTGGTAGGGCAGGATCTGCTAGACCTGTCTTTTATTTGTATGCATGCCTTTGTTTGTTGCCTAGGTTCTATTGATTATGTTTATTGCAATCAATTTTAGCATATCTATGTGTTTGTAAGTCGCTTTGAGTCATTTCCATGAGTAAAGTGGAAGGAGGAGGAGGAGATTGAAAGGGTGTGTTGTTCATTGAAAAGGTAAAGGTAAAGGACCCCTGGACAGTTAAGTCCAGCTGAATTTGACTATGGGGTGTGGGGCTCATCTCGATTTTCAGGCTGAGGGAGATGGCGTTTGTCCACAGATAGCTTTCTGGGTCATGTGGCCAGCATGACTAAACCGCTTCTGATGCAATGGAGCACTATGATGGAAGCCAGAGCACACAGATTTGCCATTTACCTTCCCGCTGCAGCGGTACCTATTTATCTACTTGCACTGGTATGCACTGCTAGGTTGGCAGGAGATGGGACAAAGTGATGGGAGCTCTCTTGAGAGAGTCACAATTTGCTCTGATGCACATGAAAACAAACTGAAACTTATCAAATGGCAAAATAATCATCATCAGTGTCTAAATTTGAGATCCCCTCTGAGCTTGAATCCCTGGGCCAAATTGCCTTTCTGCCCACCCACCACCAAAATCAGGAAACCCAAGGCAGCATTGGAAGTCACCCATCCAGGAAGAGACCAGATCAAGATCTAATTACACTTCAGCCAGGTAGCTGCATCTGATGCCCTCAGACCAAGCCCTAAAGCAGGTGTAGAAAACTGACCCATATCCAACTGTGAGATCAATTGTTATTGACCCCTGCAGGTAAATTTCAAGGTGGCATCTCAATGACCATTTTAGGTAGGAAGCAGAATGCTGAACTAGATGGACAGTTGGTCTGATCCAGCAAGGCTGCACTTATGGACAGTGAGAGAAACTTCATTGACTTATCCATCCCAAAGATTGCCATGACTCCTTCTATGAGTAAAAATAAAAAAATTCCTTCCAGTAGCACCTTAAAGACCAACTAAGTTAGTTCTTGGTATGAGCTTTCATGTGCATGCACACTTCTTCAGAGCACACGAAAGCTCATACCAAGAACTAACTTAGTTGGTCTTTAAGGTGCTACTGGAAGGAATTTTTTTATTTTGACTATGGCAGACCAACACGGCTACCTATCCTTCTATGAGTTGCAACAGTTCAGTAAAATCATTTTGTAACATTAGGGCACACCATCTTTGTTCATCATGTTCCTCATCTTTGCATGGCTTAAAAACCAATTGCCAGTTTGGTGTTTGGAATTGAACAAAGAAAAGTAAGAAGAAGGTGTGACAGAGATTTGGAAATTGACTGACATGAGTCAAATGAGAGCTTGGTGAAGAATGTGGTCTTTAGGTGGCATTGCAACATATAACTTTATTGGAATATGCTTGGGGGGGGGGTCACAATCCTTAATACAGGTAGGCCAAATATTCCAATATTTTTATTCCAGTTCCCCCTCCTTCTCTGTATGTTGTGTGAGTAATTCGCTTCAGATTTTAAACAAAGGGATCCACTGCAACAGCTGAGTACAAAATCATTTTGCACAGTGAGAGAGGGAGAATGGGAGCCTGCACATTCAGTGTAAGACAACACTCATTTAATAAAACATAATACATGGCATGAAAGGGAAAAGAAGATCAAAGTTCCATCTGCAAAGTCTAAGGTGGCCAACTCTTGCCGATTTATCCTCCAGCTGTCTAATAGGGCCCATCTGTAGACCCTGAAAAAGAAACAGGAAAATGCATTATTACAGGAAAATGTGAACATGTCAGATGTCTTCCACTGTAGAAGCCTCAATCCCTCTCACCTTGACTTTCTGCTGGGGACAGTCCCCTAAGAACCAGAACCAGATCCTGGTTACTGATGTGATAACTCACACTCTGAATTAGCACCTCATAATGTTTTTGCTTGGGACGCGGGTGGCGCTGTGGGTAAAAGCCTCAGCGCCTAGGGCTTGCCGATCGAGAGGTCGGCAGTTCGAATCCCCGCGGCGGGGTGCGCTCCCGCTGCTCGGTCCCAGCGCCTGCCAACCTAGCAGTTCGAAAGCACCCCCGGGTGCAAGTAGATAAATAGGTACCGCTTACCAGCGGGAAGGTAAACGGCGTTCCGTGTGCTGCGCTGGCTTGCCAGATGCAGCTTTGTCACGCTGGCCACGTGACCCAGAAGTGTCTCCGGACAGCGCTGGCCCCCGGCCTATAGATGTGAGATGGGCGCACAAACCCCAGAGTCTGTCAAGACTGGCCCGCTCGGGCAGGGGTACCTTTACCTTTACCTAATGTTTTTACACTCGTGTTATGACCCTGAGTGGACCATAAAGAAGGCTGATTGCTGAAGAATTGATGCTTTTGAATTATGGTGTTGGAGGAGACTCTTGAGAGTCCCATGGACTGCAAGAAGATCAAACCTCTCCATTCTGAAGGAAATCAGCCCTGAGTGCTCGCTGGAAGGACAGATTGTGAAGCTGAGACTCCAATACTTTGGCCACCTCATGAGAAGAGAAGATTCCCTGGAAAAGACCCTGATGTTGACAAAGATGGAGGTCACAAGGAGAAGGGGACGACAGAGGACAAGATGGTTGGGTAGTGTTCTTGAAGCTACCAGCATGAGTTTGACCAAACTGCGGGAGGCAGTGGAAGACAGGAGTGCCTGGCGTGCTCTGGTCCATGGGGTCACGAAGAGTCGGACACAACTAAACGATTAAACAACAACAACAACATGACCCTGAGAGAAGCCACCTTCCGAAAGGAAGGGGCAGTCAAACATAAGCATGGGTGCACAGAGCACCCAAGAAAGTCAGAGGCTGTATGAGATAAAACTCTCAGTCTGCATGCCTCCAAGGCCAGCCCTGTTATTAAACATGTGCAATGTGTGCAGATGTAGCCCCCCTGTGGCTGAGGGTCCCCAAGTTCTTAGTATGAATTGTTAATTGAAATAATACCTTTGACACATCACTATGATTCTTCAACATCAACTTTGTTGGACTGGTCATGTTGTGGGGATGCCTGATTATTGTTTTCCAAAGCAACTATTCTATTCCGAACTTAAAAATGGAAAGCGTAATGCTGGTGGTCAACAAAAGAGGCTTATAGACTCTCTCAAGGCAAATCTAGAAAAAATGTAGGATAAACACCGACAACTGGGAAACACTGGCCTGCGAGTGCTCCAATTGGAGAACAGTCTTTACCAAAGGTGTCATGGGGTTTGAAGATGCTCAAACTCAGGACGAAAGGGAGAAACGTGCTAACAGGAAGGCAAGCTTGGCAAACCCTCACCATGATCAACTCCCACTTGGAAACCAATGTCCCCACTGTGGAAGGACGCGTGGATCCAGAATTGTCCTCCACAGTCACTTACGGACTCACTGTTAAGACCACGTTCATGGAAGACAATCTTACTCAGCTATGAGTGATTGCCGAAGATGAAGAAGATGGGGCCCATCAGGGATGCAAGGGTGGGGGTGGGGCTGCACACATCTTTCAAATATCCTGATCCTTCAAGTCTAATCATGTGGTCCAGAGCACACGAACAAGACTTATATTAATCTATTACTTGCAGATGGCTTGTCTTTATCAGGATGCAAGGAAGTAATTATCATATTGCACATTCAACAAACATTGTGTACACCAGGGCAGTTTACAGGGTGTTTTTTTATTATTATTTAAAAATGCTGTTTTGGTTACATAAGTGTTCAGGAAGCATTCTAAGCCTTCACTTTTCCTAAGCAGATCTTGCAGTTCCTTGCGCTGTACTCAATCAACAAAGCCTTATTTTCTGTGAGATGCACAGATTTAAACAGTGATGCAGGAGCATGACCACAAATACTGCCATGTTCATTTCGGCTCCTTTTGAAATAAACTGAGGGAAATAAGAGAGGCATCAGGATAGAACAGCCTCCTCACTGCTTCCTGCAGGCACATTTCTTTTTTTCCTGTTTGCATTGCCTCTCCTCCAAAATTGCTTTTCCAGTGCCCTTTTGCTAGTTGCGAACAAGCTTCTGCTCTTCTCTGAGAACCCACCAGAAATGTTGCTTATAAAAAAAGAGGTCTGCTAGTTGCACTCACCACCTCCAGTACATAATGCAACAGGCTCCTTCCCTTTCTCACGCTGCTTAGGTGTATGTTGCAATGTCTTTTGGACTGGGATTCCTCCATCAAGTCTCTTTGCAGTGGCTTTAGCTTTGGGGTTTACTATCTGTACACCATTTCAGGAACAAAGAGGTCTTCTTGCTTCCTGCTTCAGAAACATAATTCCCTTATTCAGCTTGAAGGAATGGGTTTTCCAAATCCAAAACTGACTGTGTAGGCAGTTTGAAACTGCACCAAAATCCCTATTTTTCCTTAGCTAAAATCCATTAACTTGAGCTCTGAGTCAATGTGTAAACAAAAACCTGGCTGTGCTCAAAGCTCTCTCCTTTATCAGTTTGTGACGGCAAGGATGGCCTTGACTGTACCAGTAGAACAGAGAAGACACACCTGTGCCTTATCTTACGTCCTGACCACAAAGACCACAGACCCAGTCTGGGAACAGCGCCAGAGTGTGTTCTCAGAAATGGTGACCTCTTGCTCCAAGATAAGAGTAGGAACAGGAATATCCTTTTATGGTCAGAAGTACAGGAAGAAAGATCCTTTTATGGTCAGGAGCATAGGAAGGAATACCCTTTTATGGTTAAGAGTGCCGGAGCAGGAACAACTGTGATGTCAAACTGCGTACGTAGGCTGACGTGGTTGGATTCCTGGGGAAGGAGGGAGAGGGTGCCTGGAGGATATATATACTTCTCATTTCTTTGGGCTTGCTGTGGACTAATCACGCAAGTGCCTTCTGCTATCCAGAGAGCAAAATAAACTCTTTTTTTGAACCAACCTCGATGTCATTTGACTTCCTTCCTCCTGTCCAGGAGCAATGCAAACCCAATCGGTGAACTCCAATAAGGCTACAAGCTGAGTTTCCCCAAGAAGGGATGGGCAAGAAATTTGATTTTGTTTGCGTGTTAATGAGAAACTACTTAATTTGCACTTCTTTTTAAAAAAATCTTTTTTATTGATTTTCCAATAAAAATCCAATTAATATATCCAATCATAATACTCCAATTAAAATAAAAAACTAAAATAAAAAGACCAAATTATAGTCCAAGTTATAATTATTAATTTTTCAGGGCTCCCCACTGTCTGGATCTCTGACACATATCTCCACATCTCAGTCCTGCCTCTTCTTGTTTCCATATTTTCCACATCTCGATTTTGACGCTTTATAATTCCCATCCCTGAGTCCACAATTCTCAGTCTCAATGCACTTCTTGAACAGATGAACGAATCAAAGCTGTTATCCTTTGAAATTCACACATCTGTGAATTTTGTGGTGCATTGTGCATAATAATAATAATAATAATAATAATTTTTATTTATACCCCAGCCTCCCCAGCCAAAACTGGGCTCAGAGCGGCTAACATCAAATGTATAACACATTAACATAAACTCAGACAATCAATTAAAATGCATCCTAAAATCAAATCAGGATCAGAACAAAATCCAATCAGATTAGGGTTGGGGACCTTAAATGCACACCAGGCCCAACTGTTTGTGCTGAATGCATATGGGCCTGTAAGAAAAATTGGGAGGCCAATTTCATGCAAGTTCTTATGAAAGGGGAGAGGGAGTCAGAGTGAACCCCGACCAAAGGCCTGGCGGAACAGCTCCGTCTTGCAGACCCTGCAGAAAGATGTCAAATCCCGCAGGGCCCTGGTCTCTTGTGACAGAGCATTCCATCAGGCCAGGGCCATGTGCATGCATATGTTAGGGAAAATGTGTATAAAAATGCATAAATCGGTGAAACTAACTTACAAAAATGTGCGGTTTTAAGGAGAAACTGCTTCCAAAAGAATTCTGGTGAGGATGAGTGTAAATTGCTGAGGAAATGTAGAAAACTGAATTTAAGACTGGAAAAATGAGAACCTGATGTTGGCAGATCTGTACCCAAAAGCCTGTATATCAGAAGCACTGGGAAACCCTAACCATTTCATCTGGCTTTTAATAGTGCCAAGGCCAAGGCTGGTTCATTTATTTCATTCATCTTAATGGGTTGGATCTGCACTGGGTTGCTGTTGGTTGTTTTTAACGTCTCGTTGGATGCTCTGAGCCTCCAGGATGGGTTGAGTAAGAAAATGTAAATAAGCAACGGAATCATCACACCCATTAATCTTTTAGCAATACAATCAATTCTAATACAACAGCGAGGGTGGAAATGTCAGCTCTAATTAAAAAATAGTCAAGCTTAAATTTGACTGTGCCGATTATTCATCATGAAATGTGCTCATTAGACGTTGGTTTCCATACAGAACGAGCGAGTGCTACCTTCTGTAAAATGAAAAAAAAAATACTGGTGTGTTCATTTATTCGATTCCACCTCCTTTGTGCCTTTAATCCCATTGTTGTTGTTTTTAATACATGGTGAGAGGGGAAAAGAGTCTGCTCCCATCATTGTAGGATAACAACAAAACATCAGTCTTCAGTCCCTCGGTCCCAAATGACATCGTTTCCCCACCGTGTGCCAGGGCATATGCAATCAAGGAATCAGTCAATGGCTGCCAATTAGCTAATTCCGAGACGCTGGCACTGGTGCTCAAACTCCTATAGAGCTGGGGACCATGATGCCTAAAAGATTGTGTCAATCCTCAGATGCCCAACTGATCACTGGGACCTGAGGAGAACTTCTTGTTTAAACCAACTCATAAAGAGGTTTAGCCTAAAGGACTGGTCCTAAACACAGCACGTTTCCAAGCACAACTCAAATTGTTGGTGTTGACCTTTAAAGCACTAAATGGCCTTGGCCCTGTATAGCTGAAGGAGTGTCTCCACCTCCATCATCCAGCTCTGAGGGCTTTCTGGTGGTTCCCTCACTGCAAGATGTGAAGCTACAGGGAACCAGGCAGAAGGCCTTCTCGGTAGTGGCACCCACCATGTAGAACACCCTCCCATCAGATATCAAACAGATAAACAACTATTTGACTTTTAGAAGACATCTAAAGGCAGCCCTGTTCAGGGAAGATTTTAATGTTTGGAGGAGGAGGAGGAGGAGGAGGAGGAGGAGAAGGAGAAGAAGAAGAAGAAGAAGAAGAAGAAGAAGAAGAAGAAGAAGAAGAAGAAGAAGAAGAAGAAGAACAACAACAACAACAACAACAACAACTATCATCACCATCATCCTGAATGATGTAGGAATCAGGTCTCTAGTGTGGCAGCAGCTACCATCTGAAATAATGCCCTGTTATGTATCATCTGCTGAAGACCTTTCTCTTTCAGAAAGCCTTCTAAGTGGAGATTATTATCCTATTACATATCGGTATTGGATTTGAAATTGTTTTTGTCTATGAATTTATATATATATATATATATATATATATATGCTTTCGTAGATTTTCACGGGTACAGGAATGCAGGTTTTGGTGTCTTCGGGTGTCTTCCCGTGTAAGAGTCGGGGTGTCTGTGCGACGTTTCGATGAGGTCTCACTCGTCATCTTCAGGCTGGTGCTTTCGGCTTCTTGTTACTGGAACAGAGCAGAGTCTGGTGTTTGAGTTCCTATAAATACTGTTAAGGGGTGTGGTGTATAGCCTCCAACGTTCTGGGCAGAGAGGAAGTTCCTAGATTAGTGTGCCTTTTCTTCTTTTGTTCCTTAATTACTTGAGGGATATCTTGGGTGATTTCATGAGTGATATTCTGAATACCACTGGGTGGGTCATTAAGTGTAGATTAGTTGCTAAAGCTTTCGTGTCTTGACCTCTTGAGCTTGTGAAGAGTTTTTCTGAGAAGATGGCTGTGCTGCATTTAGTTGTGCTCTGGCTTGGCTTCGTGTATAGGGGCGAGCTGTGGTTTTGTGCCTTGTGCCAGCCAGATCTGTGTAGGGATTGCAGGGGGGTGCAGCATCCGGAGGTGCCACTATAGTTTGGCTACTGGATGGAGTCTGTAATATGTCTGTGGAGAGGGTCTGGGTTTGGGTCTGGTGTGGTTGATTGGTGACGGCGTTCTGTGTGCCTCTGGTTCTGGTGTCGGTTTTTGTGGGGAGGGCTAATTTCCAGATGTCTGGCAGGCGGGACGTGTCGTCACGCTTGTTCATGTTGTGAGGGTGTTTCTCTATCTCGATGGCTTCCATGATTATTCTCTTGTGGTGATGTTCCATGTTAAAGAGCAATTTGGAATCTGCAAAATTAATTTCGTGTCCTGTTTCTTTCATGTGTTGGAAAAGAGAGGAAGTTTTTTCTTCTTTTTTGACGGCATTCTTGTGTTCTGCGATACGTGCATTTATTCGTCTGTTTGTTTGTCCAATGTATGAAATACCCTGCAAAGTCTGCCCAGCCACGTACATTGGACAAACAAACAGACGAATAAATGCACGTATCGCAGAACACAAGAATGCCGTCAAAAAAGAAGAAAAAACTTCCTCTCTTTTCCAACACATGAAAGAAACAGGACACGAAATTAATTTTGCAGATTCCAAATTGCTCTTTAACATGGAACATCACCACAAGAGAATAATCATGGAAGCCATCGAGATAGAGAAACACCCTCACAACATGAACAAGCGTGACGACACGTCCCGCCTGCCAGACATCTGGAAATTAGCCCTCCCCACAAAAACCGACACCAGAACCAGAGGCACACAGAACGCCGTCACCAATCAACCACACCAGACCCAAACCCAGACCCTCTCCACAGACATATTACAGACTCCATCCAGTAGCCAAACTATAGTGGCACCTCCGGATGCTGCACCCCCCTGCAATCCCTACACAGATCTGGCTGGCACAAGGCACAAAACCACAGCTCGCCCCTATACACGAAGCCAAGCCAGAGCACAACTAAATGCAGCACAGCCATCTTCTCAGAAAAACTCTTCACAAGCTCAAGAGGTCAAGACACGAAAGCTTTAGCAACTAATCTACACTTAATGACCCACCCAGTGGTATTCAGAATATCACTCATGAAATCACCCAAGATATCCCTCAAGTAATTAAGGAACAAAAGAAGAAAAGGCACACTAATCTAGGAACTTCCTCTCTGCCCAGAACGTTGGAGGCTATACACCACACCCCTTAACAGTATTTATAGGAACTCAAACACCAGACTCTGCTCTGTTCCAGTAACAAGAAGCCGAAAGCACCAGCCTGAAGATGACGAGTGAGACCTCGTCGAAACGTCGCACAGACACCCCGACTCTTACACGGGAAGACACCCGAAGACACCAAAACCTGCATATATATATATATATATATATGCAGGTTTTGGTGTCTTCGGGTGTCTTCCCGTGTAAGAGTCGGGGTGTCTGGGCGACGTTTCGACGAGGTCTCACTCGTCATCTTCAGGCTGGTGCTTTCGGCTTCTTGTTACTGGAACAGAGCAGAATCTGGTGTTTGAGTTCCTATAAATACTCGTCGAAACGTCTTACACGGGAAGACACCCGAAGACACCAAAACCTGCATTCCTGTACCCGTGAAAATCTACGAAAGCAAATATATATATATATATATATATATATATATATATATATATGCTCCAGCAAACCACCCAGAAGCAATTTACACAAAGAAGAACAGAAAGCACTCACCAACCTGAGGAAAGACAACAACATAATCATTCTCCCAGCAGACAAAGGCAACGCCACTGTTGTGATGAACACATCGGACTACCAAGCAAAACTATCAAATCTACTCCAAGACCCTACCTACCAACCTATAAAAACAGATCCCACCACCTATCTGGAAAAAACCACCAAATCCAAAATAAAAGCCTCTCCTATCAGTGAAGAAATCCAGCTAAGAATCATCCCCAGAGAAAAATCATCCAGATGCCCCAAACTCTACGGTCTCCCCAAGATACACAAAGAAGGAACACCACTCAGACCAATAGTCAGCTCCATAGGCTCACCTCTACAAAATCTCGCTAAATTTCTCGCTAAGCAACTTCAGCCCTATGCAGAATCCATCGCTTCACACGTTACTAACTCCTTCCAGTTCATAGAAACAATAAAGAAGCAATACCTACATCCCGATGACCTACTTGTGAGCTTCGATGTTGTATCTCTCTTCACTCAAGTGCCCATTAATGAAGCCTTGACAGCCATTCAAAACAAATACAATCCCCCCAAATACATCCTGGACCTGACCAACCACTGCCTAACCAACACGTACTTCATCCACAATGGACAAAGATACAAACAGATAGAAGGAGCACCTATGGGATCACCCCTCTCACCGGTCATCGCAAATTTGTACATGGAACACTTTGAAACCAATGCTTTAGACAAGTCAGAACACAAACCCAAACTTTGGCTCAGATATGTTGACGACACCTTTGTAATTTGGCCACACGGGAAAGAAAAACTAGATAGCTTCCTCACACATCTCAACAGCCTACACCCCAAAATACAATTCACTATGGAAATAGAAGACAACAACCAACTCCCCTTTCTTGACGTCCTAATCTACAAAAAACCTGATGGCTCCCTAGGACACACTATCTACCGGAAAAAAACACACACCAACCGCTACTTACATGCACAATCACACCACCACCCTGCACAAATAAACTCCGTAGCCAAGACTCTCATCTCCAGAACCAAACGCCTGGCTGACAAAGACCACTTGACAACTGAGTTACAGAATCTCTCAAATGTGTTAATCGCCAATGGATACCAGAAAAACAAGGTTACGAAGCTAATCCAAAAAGAAACACCCCCCAAAAACCAAGACACAGAAGAAAACAATGGCATGGCCCTCCTTCCTTATATCAAGGGCACTACAGACAAAATTAGCAAAATCCTCCATAAACACAATATCAAAACAGCCTTCTGCACCAACCAAAAAATAGCCAATATCCTCAGAAACCCAAAAGACAAAATCCAGCTGGAAAACCAAGGGGTCTATGAAATACCCTGCAAAGTCTGCCCAGCCACGTACATTGGACAAACAAACAGACGAATAAATGCACGTATCGCAGAACACAAGAATGCCGTCAAAAAAGAAGAAAAAACTTCCTCTCTTTTCCAACACATGAAAGAAACAGGACACGAAATTAATTTTGCAGATTCCAAATTGCTCTTTAACATGGAACATCACCACAAGAGAATAATCATGGAAGCCATCGAGATAGAGAAACACCCTCACAACATGAACAAGCGTGACGACACGTCCCGCCTGCCAGACATCTGGAAATTAGCCCTCCCCACAAAAACCGACACCAGAACCAGAGGCACACAGAACGCCGTCACCAATCAACCACACCAGACCCAAACCCAGACCCTCTCCACAGACATATTACAGACTCCATCCAGTAGCCAAACTATAGTGGCACCTCCGGATGCTGCACCCCCCTGCAATCCCTACACAGATCTGGCGGGCACAAGGCACAAAATCACAGCTCGCCCCTATACACGAAGCCAAGCCAGAGCACAACTAAATGCAGCACAGCCATCTTCTCAGAAAAACTCTTCACAAGCTCAAGAGGTCAAGACACGAAAGCTTTAGCAACTAATCTACACTTAATGACCCACCCAGGGGTATTCAGAATATCACTCATGAAATCACTCAAGATATCCCTCAAGTAATTAAGGAACAAAAGAAGAAAAGGCACACTAATCTAGGAACTTCCTCTCTGCCCAGAACGTTGGAGGCTATACACCACACCCCTCAACAGTATTTATAGGAACTCAAACACCAGATTCTGCTCTGTTCCAGTAACAAGAAGCCGAAAGCACCAGCCTGAAGATGACGAGTGAGACCTCGTCGAAACGTCGCCCAGACACCCCTACTCTTATACGGGAAGACACCCGAAGATACCAAAACCTGCATATATATATATATATATATATATATATATATATATATATATATACGTTTTATTATGGATGTTTTTTATTGCCCTTATTCTGTTGTGAAATCGCTTTAAGATATTCCATAGGAGGCCATTTATAAATGAAACCTATTAAAATGAGAATTAAATGACTTTCTAGAGGTTAAGGCTGTCATTGACTCCTAACACTGATGGCTATGTTCTGTCTCCACTGTTAGAGGCAGTACAGCTCTGAATAGCATCTGCTGGGAATTGCAAGAAGGGACTCTGCTGTTGCACTCATGTTCTGCTTGTGGGTTTTCTGTAGACAGCTGGTCAGTCACTGTGAGAAAGGGATGCTGGACTAGATGGGTCACTGTCCTGATTCAGAATAATAATAATAATAATAATAATAATAATAATAATAATAATAATAATAATTTATTATTTATACCCCACCCATCTGGCTGGACTTCCCCAGCCACTTTGGGCAGCTTCCAGAAAAATATTAAAATACTGTAATACATCAAACATTAAAAGCTTCCCTAAACAGGGCTGCCTTCAGATGTCTTCTAAAAGTCTGGTAGTTGTTCTCTTTGACATCTGATGGGAGGGTGTTCCACAGGGAGGGCGCCACTACCGAGAAGGCCCTCTGCCTGTTTCCCTGTAACTTGGCTTCTCGCAGTGAGGCAACCGCCAGAAGGCCCTCGGTGCTGGACCTCCGTGTCTGGGTAGAACAGCAGGGTGTTTGTTGTTTCTTCTGTTCTTAATCTGCTTTGGATGCCTCTGAAGATATTGTTGCCCAAGTTCATATAATGGAGGGTCGGGATTTTGTCTGTGGTTGGATACAACAGGATGCCATTTTGAGTCAAGTTCCAAACCATTCCAAAATGCACTGATTTCAGCTAAACTTGCAATAGGGCTGTGTACAGTATTCAGCCAAATTCCAAGTCCCAAACCAAATTGGGCTTTCTTCAATGCTTGTTATCCTTCCCAATCTTAAAACTAAGGGGAATGGAGATGTTTGTTTGTTTGTTTGCTTGCTTGCTTGCTTAGTAAAGAGGTGAAGAGATTAACTAGTAGCAGGATCAACAGTGAACCTCATTTCGAACCAAATCCAAGATTTCAATGTCCACCCCCACAGTCTCTACAGGTTATTATCCTCTAAATATTGATAGGTCTTACTTTCTCACGTCCTAAACATAAACGCATCTTTGTGTAAAAGTGTAGGATTTCAGTTATTGGAGATTTGGCAGACATAACCCCTGTGATACTTACATCAGAGAGTACTGCTCTCTTTTTCAAATGAAGCTAGATAAATACATCTTATGGCTTCTTTCTCCTCTTCATGTTGAATCATGGAGATAATTAGAAAGGGTCTCCTAGCTTCTCATTTTCAAGATTTCATTATGATCTCCCTAATCTCCTTGTGTAGGTGGCAGCAGATGATTACTCAAAGTTCAGTAAAGTTTCTCTTCCCTGACTCAGTAATTATGAGCCCTTGAATTATTATTCTTTTTTAAAAAAAAAAAGATTATTATTTGCCCTCTCTTTTTGTATCCTCTTTTCTTCAAGTTTCTTTCCATTTTATTAATTTTTCAGTATTTCTATTTCTATTTAACTACCATATTTTCCACAACCTTTGAAAGTCATCCGTATAAAACAATTCCCCTTTCAAAGCAGCATGATAAAGATTCTGACACATGTTTATAACATGTAATATATGTACACTATGATTTACATGAGCAATTTTTAAGCACTTAATGGAAAAGACTGGATTATAGCCAAGTCACTTAAATAACAGAGTCCAGAGAGAAAATAAATCCTGATAATGCTTTACTGAACAAAGAAAGAACTGTGTATAATGTGAGGAGAAAGGAACAGAGAGGTTTTGCCTTTCTTACTTCAGGCCTTGTACATAATGTTGTACATAACGGAGGGACATTCAACTAAGCATACAGAGGAAAAACTCCCTCAGAACTACACAGCCAATCAGAGAATGTGCTACCTCACTAGATACCATGGCATTCTGATTAGCTGCTAGGCAACACCTTCACTTGCCTTCTTGGCTAGTTGTCTCGAACACTGACAGAACTGACACTTAAGTTAGAAACTGAATTATTCCTGTTGCTGCATTTCCAACACTGGGCACCCTAAGGCATCAATCAACTGTATACTACAGCTAGGTATTACACAAAGCAATGGATTCTACTCATAGAACAGAATAATAGAATTATAGACTATGAAAGGAACCCAAGGGTCATCTAGTCAAGCCCCAGCAATGCAGGAATCACAACCATTATTATTAATTATTAGATTTATATACCACCCTTCATCAAAATATCTCAGGGTGGTTCGCAAGATAAAATTACAAGATAAAAACACAAATAATTTTTTTAAAAAAAACTAATAATAATAATAATAATAATAATAATAATAATAATAATAATAATTTATTATTTATACCCCGTCCATCTGGCTGGGTTTCCCCAGCCACTCTGGGCAGCTTCCAACAGAATATTAAAATACAATAACCTATTAAACATTAAAAGCTTCCCTGAAGAGGGCTGCCTTCAGATGTCTTCTAAAAGTCTGGTAGTTGTTTTTCTCTTTGACATCTGGTGAAAGGGCGTTCCACAGGGCGGGTGTCACTACCAAGAAGGCCCTCTGCCTGGTTCCCTGCAACTTGGCTTTTCTCAGTGCGGGAAGTGCCAGAAGGCCCTCGGCACTGGACCTCAGTGTCTGGGCAGAACGATGTGGGTGGAGATGCTCCTTCAGGTATACTAGGTTGAGGCCATTTAGGGCTTTAAAGGTCAGCACCGACACTTTGAATTGTGCTCAGAAACATACTGGGAGTCCTCGTCCCACAAACACATTTAAGCACAAACACTAAGGCATCCATGGCAGATGACCATCTAACCTCTGCTTACAAACCTCCAAGGAAGGAGAGTCCACCACCTCCTGAGGGAATCTGTTCCACTGCCGAACAGCTCTTACTGTCAGAAAGTTCTTCCTGATGTTGAGTCGGAATCTCCTTTCTTGTAACTTGAAGCCAATGGTTCGAGTCCTACCCTCTTCCATGTCTCAGCTCTTGAGATATTTGAAGATGGCTATCATATCTCCTCTCAGTCTCCTCTTTTCCAGGCTAAACATACCCAGCTCCTTCAACCAGCTCCTTCAACTCTTCAGTAATTAAACTAGCAATTAAGCACCATATAATTTGGTGTGTACAGTGGTACCTCTGGTTGCGAACGGGATCCATTCCAGGGGTCCGTTCGCAACATGAAAAGAGCACAACCCGCAGTGGCGCATCTGCGCACGTGCGGGTTGTGACTTGCTGCTTCTGTGCTTGCACGTGACTTCATTTTGCGCTTCTGCGCATGCGCAAGTGGCGAAACCTGGAAGTAACCCTTTCCGTACTTCAGGGTCGCCACGGGACGTAACCTGAAAGAACATAACATGAAGCAAACGTAACATGAGGTATGACTGTATTTCTTCGGCTCTTGTTAATAACAGCAGTTACATTTTTACTTGCAAGTAAAAAACTCCACGTTTCTTTTCAGTGCTTTTTGGGGTTTTTTCCGATGCTTGAGCTTCTGTGAAGGAGGAAATGAGTAAGCTCAGCCTTGCCCCTAGAACTATGGCCCCAATCCAATCCAAAATCTGACCTGCCTGTGGCTATTTTTCACCAGCTGATCAGTTCACAGAAATAAAAACTTGTGGTTTCTCATTTCCCCCCATATCAATCAAGTCAGCTTCGCTGCTCCAGCCAAATCCTCCTTGCCCCATGGAAATCCATTTCCTTCCTAAGCGTTTGTATGGGAAACTAATTCTTTTCTTCAGAAGGGTAATATGTATGACTCTTCGCAACACTGCAAGTAAATCTACAAAAATGCAAATTCCTCTCTCTGCCTCCATCTCCCGCCCCTTGTATGTTGAGGCTATCTTGCCCAACTAAATAATGGCTAGGAACTGGATGGGGAAAGAGGGTATTTTATAATCTATATTGATGGCAGCATCCGTTCCAATCCTAAAGGACATTTTTCCTTCCTATATAGTGCTATCATCCAGAATAAACGGGAACACACAAAAGGAAAGGAGTTCAGATTTGATCACAGAGCAAATGCCTCACAATTCGGGCCTCATTTCGATGCATTCCGAACTGCCATGATTTTTATTTCTGATTTTTTGTTGTTGCTGTTGAGGCAGACAGACAAGCCAAGGTATCCCGTTGGGGTTGAGCTGTGGAGAAACTATCAAGCATTTTTGCCCCTGTCCACTGCATTGCATTCAAATCTTATGCTTGCATTCAAAATGAGAGTTGATGTTGGATCGGGAGGAATAATGTGTTCCTCAACTGCATCCTAATGTTTCACTTCAAGTGATTTCATGTCACAGGCTGCTACTCGCAAGCTATAGCTTCCGGAGATTGCATTTCACCTAACCCAAAGCACTGTCCTCTTACCAGTGCGCTTGGATTTAAACTGGATGCAATCCCACAGCAGATTACTTATTTAGGAATTAAAATATTTATATCCTGCTTTTCCAGCCTAAAAATAGGACCTTCCCAGTGCCCAGTAACAAATTGGCTGATGTGGGAGCCCGAGACCACTGAATATTAAACTTGTGTTGCAGAACTCTATTCTGGTATGGTTGTTCTTTGCAGAAGATTTCTGACATTACCAAGGATAATGCATGAACAGCATTTGAATTAGGGGGAAAAGATGATTCTGTTTCCACAATCCAGTGCTGTTTGTTAGTACAGTGGTCCCTTGGTTCTCAAACTTAATCTGTTCTGGAAGTCCGTTCCAAAACCTAAGCTTTGCAAAACCAAGGCCCGCTTTCCCGTAGAAAGTAATGCAAAACAGATTAATCCATTCCAGACTTTTAAAAACAACCCCTAAAACAGCAATTGGACATGAATTTTACTATCGAACAAGACCATTGATCCATAAAATGAAAGCAATAATCAATGTGCTGTACTATAAAATACTATAAAATATATTTTATTGATAATTTTAATCTTTCTTTTTTTTTGGTCAACTGCTTTGAGTTTTTATGAAATCAAGCAGTACAGAAACGTTGCGAAATGAATATATGCACCATACGAATGAAGGGACCTTGATACCCACAGTAGCGCAGGAGACTTTGATCATCTCTCTTAGTACAGCTGGAGGTGAAAATGTGGCAGCTGGTCCCCAATGGACCAGGTCTTCTCTGTGCTGCTTCCATTCCCCGAGGAGAGGGCTATCAATGGCTGCTAGCCTTCACAGTCAGAGGCAGGAATGCTTCTGGACATCAGTTGCTGGAAACCACAGGTGGAGCGAGCGCTCTTGTTCTCAGGTCCTGCAGACAGACTCCCCACAGGCAGCAGGTTGGCCACTGTGAGGACAGGATTCTGAACTTGGCCTTTTTCAGCAGACTCTTCTTATACTCTCAAGTGTCTCCCCAGGGAGATTGGTCCAGCACCTCCTCTCAAGTGTCTCTTAATGCTAGTTTTCTTGACCCAGACTTTACGCAAACAATTAATAATAATAATAATAATAATAATAATAATAATAATTTATTATTTGTACCCCGCCCATCTGGCTGGGTTTCCCCAGCCACTCTGGGCGGCTTCCAACAAAGATGAAAATTACACTAAAATGTCACATATTTAAAACTTCCCTGAACAGGGCCGCCTTCAGATGTCTTCTGAATGTCAGGTAGTTGTTTATCGCTTTGACATCTGATGGGAGGGCGTTCCACAGGGAGGGCGCCACTACCGAGAAGGCCCTCTGCCTGGTTCCCTGTAACTTGGCCTCTTGCAGTGAGGGAACCGCCAGAAGGCCCTCGGAGCTGGACCTCAGTGTCTGGGCAGAATGATGGGGGTGGAGACGCTCCTTCAGATATACTGGACCGAGGCCGTTTAGGGCTTTAAAGGTCAGCACCAACACTTTGAATTGTGCTTGGAAATGTACTGGGAGCCAATGTAGGTCTTTCAAGACCGGTGTTATATGGTCTCGGCGGCCGCTCCCAGTCACCAGTTGAGCTTCAGACCATATTTTGCGCTCTCCTCTTTCACCCTCATTAAAAGGTTCTTTAATTCCTCTTCACTTTCTGCCATCAAGGTTGTGTCATCTGCATATCTGAGGTTGTTGATATTTCTTCCGGCGATCTTAATTCCGGCTTGGGATTCATCCAGCCCAGCCTTTCGCATGATGAATTCTGCATATAAGTTAAATAAGCAGGGAGACAATATACAGCCTTGCCGTACTCCTTTCCCAATTTTGAACCAATCAGTTGTTCCATATCCAGTTCTAACTGTAGCTTCTTGTCCCACATAGAGATTTCGCAGGAGACAGATGAGGTGATCAGGCACTCCCATTTCTTTAAGAACTTGCCATAGTTTGCTGTGGTCGACACAGTCAAAGGCTTTTGCATAGTCAATGAAGCAGAAGTAGATGTCTTTCTTGAATTCTCTAGCTTTCTCCATAACCCAGCGCATGTTTGCAATTTGGTCTCTGGTTCTTCTGCCCCTTTGAGTTTGCCTACCCATGCCCTAAAGACCTGCTCCAGAAGGCTAAGGGACAATCTGGAGCAGTTTGGGGGGGGGTGCCCACAAAGAGGAGAGGGAGTCTCATTTCACAAACAGAAAACCACTTGCACAGCATTGATATAGCACTTGCATGATATAGCACTTGCATGATGTCAGGACATTGGGAAGAACCAAAGGCTACAGCAGAGTGGCTTCAATAGCTGCCGCCAGCAGGGGACTGCTTTGACCATCCTTCCCCTTCACAGCAGCAGCAGGAGGAGGAGCTGGGCACTGAAGCCATAATAATAATAATAATAATAATAATAATAATAATAATAATAATAATAATAATTTATTTATACCCCACCCATCTAGCTGGGTTTCCCCAGCCACTCTGGGCGGCTTCCAACAGAATATTAAAATACAATAACCTATTAAACATTAAAAGATTCCCTAAACAGGGCTGCCTTCAGATTTCTTCTAAAAGTCTGGTAGTTGTTCTTCTCTTTAACATCTGGTGGGAGGGCATTCCACAGGGCGGGTGCCACTACCAAGAAGGCCCTCTGCCTGGTTCCCTGTAACTTGGCATCTCACAGTGAGGGAACCAGCAAAAAGTCCTCGGTGCTAGACCTCAGTGTCTGGGCAGAATGATGGGCGGTGGAGAGGCTCCTTCAGGTATACTGACCCGAGGCCATTTAGAGCTTTAAAGGTCAGCACCAACACTTTGAATTGTGCTCGGAAACGTACTGGGAGCCAATGAAGGTCTTTCAAGACCGGTGTTATGTGGTCTCGGTGGCCGCTCCCAGTCACCAGTCTAGCTGCTGCATTATGGATTAGTTGCAGTTTCCGGGTCGCCTTCAAAAGTAGCCCCACGTACAGCACATACCACTCTCAGCTCCATGCTTGGCCTCCACTGCCCCCTGATATTCTGGACATTACCCTCTGCTCCAAAAAATATTGTGGGGCTCTAATTGCTGCCCTTTCATGACACCTAAAATCAGCTTCCTGAGGGCACTATCTCCCTCTGCTTAACAGTAGAGCCAACCCTGAAGAACAGCAATATGCTGGCAATGTAATTAATAGTTCTGAGGTCCCAGTGCAATAAAATGATTTGCAAATCATTGGAATTATCTGCAGTGTTCCACTAATTCATTTTTCTTTTTCTTTTTTAAAAAGGAGGCAATGTGCACTTGACACCAACTTTCAGCAGATATCCATCTCCTTTTCAGTGGACTTGAGCAGACAACTTTTCTTACTGAGCATCACTGGTGGAGGAAGGTGGGTGGGGGGTACGGTGCGCACCAGGCGTCAGCCGTGAGGGAGGGTGACATTGCCGTGCCACCCCCAACCCCACCTCACGCTTGCTGCGCAGGTGACACCCCTGGAGGCTCACTGCGTGGGCGGTGGGCCACTAGGGACGATGCGGGCAGTGAGCTGTGAGCCTGTGAGCATGGAGACCAGGCGAGAACATTGAAAATTTCCATCTTGCTGGTTTACAAGGAGATAATCAGGCACCTTCAAGCAATTTCTAAGAAATCTATTCTTCGCCAACAAGCACTCATATCATTTCCGTAAGAAATGACAGCACAAAATGTTTCAGCACAGGACACAAAGTGCTCTGGATCTGAATGTGAAAGGTTTTGTATAATGACTATTTCAGAAGAGTACACACAGTTACTGCCTCACGTCGTGGTCAAAAGCATTAATGGCTTTCTGACTTTTTCTGATCAGCCAGAGGAACTATAAAGGAAGCTCCTTACTTACGCAATGCAATCAAGTGAAACAGTCAAGATCGCGTGTGGTTAATTTTTCTGGGAATATTTGTCCCATGTGCAGGAAAGAATTACCTGCTTCCATAGAGACACACACACAAAAACCCTCAGAGCATATGATATGCAAACAGCCTGATAATGCAGAACACAAAGTAAAGAAACTGAAATAAACAGACTGGCAGAAAGTGCAGCCTTTGTACTGAAGTAAACCCACATATGGTGTTGGAGGAGACTCTTGAGAGTCCCATGGACTGCAAGAAGATCAAATCTCTCCATTCTTAAGGAAATCAGCCCTGAGTGCTCACTGGAAGGACAGATCCTGAAGCTGAGGCTCCAATACTTTGGCCACCTCATGAGAAGAGAAGACTCCCTGGAAAAGACCCTGATGTTGGGAAAGATTGAGGGCGCAAGGAGAAGGGGACGACAGAGGATGAGATGGTTGGACAGTGTTCTCGAAGCTACGAACATGAGTTTGACCAAACTGCGGGAGGCAGTGGATGATAGGAGTTCCTGGCGTGCTCTGGCCTATGGGGTCATGAAGAGTCGGACATGACTAAATGACTAAACAACAAACCCATTAACACACATGTCTGACAACATGCTGTAGTAGAATACCTGGTTTGCATGCAGATTGATCCAGGGACCAGCAGGTAGGGCTGGGAGAGACGACTGTCTGGAACCCTGCATAGCCACTGTGAGTCAGTGCAGACAGCAATGAGCTTGATGCCCCATGCTTTGCTACTGCTTCCACAGTTGCTCTCAAAGCAATCTGTGTTAGGGATAGGCAGAAATTTGTTTCAGCACACATTTTAATGGGAAACTGCCAATTTGAACTCCCTGAAGCAATACATGAACCGAAGCACAGCTATCCTTCAAATCCTGCACTTCTTTGGACCAAGGACCTCACTAAGCCATCCAGTTGGCAGCAGCAATTATCTAACCAAAAATTAGGTATTTAGGGAAAGTGTGCATTAAAATGTATATATTCCTGGAAATAACACACACAAAAATGCATTATTAGGAAACTGTGCTTGCATAACCAAAATGTGTATATTAGGAGAACCATGTGCTAAAATGCTGACTAATTCTGGTGAGGGCTTTTCTTTTTAAAAATGAGAATAATATTACAAACTAATGGAGAAATGTGAAGAACTGATGAATGGAAAAATGTGAAGCTGATGGAAGCTAAAACAGGCAGATTCATATATCCCTAGTCTATTTATGTTACATAAAACTAATAAATAATTAATAAAATTAATTAATTAATAAAACTAATAATAATAATTGTAAACTAATGGAGAAATATGAAGAACTGATGAATGGAAAAATGAGAAGCTGATAGAAGCTAAAACAGGCAGATTCACATATCCCTAGTCTATTTATATTACAGCAAAGTAATGCTGCTACTACTACTACTACTACTACTACTACTACTACTACTACTAATTTATTATTTGTACCCCGCCCATCTGGCTGGGTTTCCCAGCCACTTTGGGCGGCTTCCAACAAAGATGAAAAATACACTAAAATGTCACATATTAAAAACTTCCCTGAACAGGGCTGCCTTCAGATGTCTTCTGAATGTCAGGTAGTTGTTTATCGCTTTGACATCTGATGGGAGGGCGTTCCACACTACTGACTCACACTTGTATGCGCGAAAGGGTTAATGAGCCCTGAGCTTAGGTTGCAAGTGGGTGTGGCTTAATAGGCTCTCAGCAGCCCCTGCTCCTCCCTTCTCAGTTTTTTCTTTCTTTATGCTTCCTTGAACAAACACAGGAGTCATGGCTCCTTGCAAGTGAACTGACTCTCTCTAAGAAAGAGGATTTTCAACACTGCATCTTAACCTGAAGATTATATTGTCCTTTTTGTAAGGAAACCCAAGTACTTTTCTTTTAAAGTCACTTTGGAACCTTTTCCTTCTTCACTTTACTGCCAATGGATGGGGGCTGTAACATCGGGAAACTCTGTGAGTAAAATATCCAGTTATTTGCAAAGTTAAGTGTATGTGGTTTATTCTGGCTACTGGCATGTGTAGCATCTGAGATAGGAATCAAAATGTGCAGGCAATATTGTTCTCAGTTTTTGCATGTGGAGGAAAATGGCCTACCTCCCTCCCTCGAATGCTTTTCATCACTTTCTCCTTGGGAAATGAAAAACTGCGGACACCAGTGGTTGCTACTGCCATTTACTTGTCCTTTGGGACCAATCCACCATTCAGCTTCCCAGAAAGAGACAGCAGGGGGGCTGGAGGCTGCTGTGTCTTCCTCATGGCATGCCCTTCTCATGACTCACCCACTGAGCGTGAAGAAGTGAACAGGCAATGATACTAAGAGGAGGTCTAGGAGAGCCCAATGGTCTCCCCTCCTTGAATATGGGCCTCAACACATGCCCAGTGATACCAAATGCTAACACCAGGCCTAGTCGCTTGCAGCATTTCTGCTACTGTGACTTACCCGCTACTCATACAATATGATACAATACAATACAATATGATAATCTTTTTTGTCATTGTCCCATACAGAACAACAAAGTTGAAAAAATCTACATCAGACATTCAAATACCAACAATCCTGCTATCCCAGTCTGGTTAGCCCCCTGAAAACTCTGGTACCCCATAATTAAATACAATATACTCCCATAGAGACTACCTTACACTGCATTTAAAACCAAAATCACATTTGGATAGAAACTGTTTCTCATGCAGCTTGTCCTAGTCTTTATAACCCTGTACCTTCTTCCAGAAGGCAGAAGCTGAAAGAGATCATTTCCGGGGTATGCACTATCCTGCACTATCTCTGCAGCTTTCTTATGACACCTGGAAGCATAGATTTGATCCAAGGTGGGAAGAGTGCACCTAATTATTCTCTCCACAGTCTTTACAACCCTGGACAGCATTGTTTTTTCCCTGACCATGCAGATTCCAAACCACACACAGACCATAAGTTAATACACTCTCAACAGTACAATGGTAAAATGCCATCAACAGGTCCTTTGAGAGATTATTTTCCTGGAGGATCTCACCATGAGATCCCAACATTAAAATCAGTTCTACATATATAGTCAAAGGTCAGGTCAATGGATGTGTCTTCAGCACACAGTAGAGACTATATAATGAAGGTGCAAGACGCAGAAGGGAATTCCACAACTTAGGGGCTGGCCCAGATAATGTCCTTTCCTGGACCCCACAATATTTTGAGGATGCTAAGACTCCCCTATGCTGATCTTAACACCCAAGAGAGTCCCTGGGAGAGGAGGTGCTCTTTCAGGAGGTAAGAGCAAAATGGTACCGCATCTGCTTCCCGGCAAAGTCCTTTAAAATAAAAATAAAAATCGGAGGTCTTCCAGCAAATTACTGAAGTTGGTTTTAAATGGTGGTTTTTATTGACTACTGGGTTTTATCTTTGTGGTGGTGTTGCTTCTGCCGTTTTAAGACCCTAATGTTGTGTTTTACTGTATTGTTATGTATCTCCCCCTCCCCCGCCCTCATTTTGTGAGCCACTTTGGGAATCTTTAACTGAAGCACAGCATATTTATTTGATTTATCAACCTGATTTACAGCAGGTTCCCGGGGTAGCTTTAGTTAAAATTACAGTAAAACGGATTAAAGCAAAATCATTAAAAGAGGAACATTAAAGGACCACTGTCTAAAAGAGGACATAAGCCTTAAATAAATACAATAGGGCTGCAGTCCTAATTCCACATTTGGGAGTAAGCCCAAATGCATTAAGCAGGAATCACCTCTTGAGTTATATGATTAGGATTGCTCTGTAAGCATCCAGGTAAATGAGGGGTCGTAAAGGTAAAGGGACCCCTGACCATTAGGTCCAGTAATGGCCGACTCTGGGGTTGCAGCGCTCATCTTGCTTTATTGGTCAAGGGAGCCGGTGTACAGCTTCCGGGTCATGTGGCCAGCATGACTAAGCCGCTTCTGGCGAACCAGAGCATCACATGGAAATGCGCAGAGCCTTAATATACAGTGGTACCTTTGGTTGCGAACAGGATCCATTCCAGAGGCCCGTTCGCAATATGAAAAGAGCACAACCTGAAGCACCGTATCTGCGCAGGTGCACAGCGCGATATGGAGCTTGTGCCCATGCGTGAAGCATGATTTAGTCTTCTGCGCATGTGCGAGCAGCGAAACCCAGAGGTAACCCTTTCCGGTACTTCTGGGTTGCTGTGGGACGTAACTTGAAAGAACGTAACGTGAAGCAAACGTAACATGAGGTATGACTGTACTGCTGCCAATGCCCCTTCCAGACCCAACTACTCACAGACATCTTCCCTAAGATTCCACCCCCCAACATACCTCACTGCAACCAGAGACCATAAGGCTATGATTGCATTCACGTTGGGACCTTGTTGCATTACTTAAACCAATTGTAAGGCTAGCATTATAAACTGGCAACCTCAGTTCATAGCAAATGTACCGGGATTGGAATGGCATACATTGCCAAGTCAATGCACGTAACTGACAAGTTGCATTGGAAGTTCAGAGTTTTGCACACCCAAGAGAAGGGAAATCTGCTTGGTGGGGAGAATACAAAACGTGTTTTTTTTTAATGTTATTTAATGCCAAAATGGTGCCAGGAGAAAATGTTTCTCTGCAACCAGGCCTTGGGCTGATTAACATTCTATGGCCTTTTAAATGCATTTGATGGAGGGGTGTGTGTTATTGGTTTATTTCTGTTCTTGTTTTGTTATGTATTTTGTGTTCTCATTTTGTATTTTTATGTTGTGATGCGCCCTGTGATCTTCAGATGAAGGGCAATATAAAATAATAATAAATAATAATAACAACAAAGGTGTGTACAGAGATATTCTTGAGACTACCAAATAAGTGACTGTGGAACTCCCATGCTCATGATGCATCTAACAGTATATGATATTTGCCTTATGGAAGTCATCCGAAATGGCCTCCATTTCACAACTGATTCCCCTTTATTGCATAACCTTTTTGAAGTATTTTGTGTAGTTTTTTATATTTCGTGTAGGTTTTATATTTGGGTAAGAAATATTAATAATGATAATAATACAATAGGTAGGGAAGGTAAATGACTGCTGGATGGCTAAGTCCAGTCAAAGGGTGTGGCTCTCACCTTAGCTTCAGGCTGAGGGAGCCGGCGTTTGTCCACAGACAGCTTTCCGGGTCATGTGGCCAGCATGACTAAACCGCTTCTGGCGCAACAGGACACCGTGACGAGCACCAGAGCGCACAGAAACGCCGTTAACCTTCTCACCACAGTGATACCTATTTATCTACTTGTGCTGGTATGCTTTTGAACTGCTAGGTAATAATACAATACAGCAGGCAAGGGGGAAAAAATTCCAAGCAATCTGTTATATCTCTTCCCAGCTCCCTTCTAAGTTCTTAAAAGTAGTACCTTGTTTCCAAAACATGGAGCAATTAGAGAGCCATAAATAATGCATTGTCATTAGCGATCTAAATAAAAAGAGATCTGAGAAGCGGTGCTGAAAGCCACTTGATTTATTGTGATGATGATGTATGGCTAATGTTTTGGAAAAGGGTTTTATGACCATGTTAAAAGCAGCTATGTATTAAACCAACAAATTAGCTTCTGTTCTGCTGGAATCTAATTACCTCCTTTATTGGAGCAGGAGTCCAGCAAAGTTACAAGTGCCACAGAATACACATTCTGCGTTTGCAAGAAATAGATCTTTCAGTACGTCAGAAACCAGTCTTTGGAATTCCCTGCCTGTTGATAACAGGCAAGAGCTTCTATCTATATCTATATCTATATCTATATCTATATCTATATCTATATCTATATCTATATCTATATCTATATCTATATCTATATCTATATCTATATATCTATACAGTGGTGCCCCGCAAGACGAATGCCTCGCAAGACGGAAAACTCGCTAGACGAAAGAGTTTTCCGTTCTGGAGGTGCTTCGCAAAACGAATCTCCTATGGGCTTGCTTCGCAAGATGAAAATGTCTTGCGAGTTCCTGCGGGGGTGTTTCCTCTCCCCCCTTTTCTAAGCCGCTAAGCCGCTTATCAGCTGATCCGATAAGCCGATAAGCCGCTAAAAGCTGCTAAAAGCCGCTAATAGCGCTAATCCTCTAATCCTTCAATGGGCTTGCTTCGCAAGACGAAAAAACAGCTAGACAAAGAGAATCACAGAACGGATTCTTTTCGTCTTGCGAGGCACCACTGTATCTAGATAGATAGATAGATAGATAGATAGATAGATAGATGATATAGAGATAGAGATAGAGATAGAGATGATAGATATAGATTAGATAGATATAGATATAGATATAGATATAGATATAGATATAGATATAGATATAGATATAGATATAGATATAGATATAGATATAGATATAGATATATTTGGCACCTGCTAAAAAAATATGTTCATTTAGCCAAACCTATCCAGATATGCAGAACATTGACCGGTGTTTCACTTTGATAGTTAGCGCATCGTTTGTTTCATTGTTTCGTTCTTTTTTTTGTAAACTGCTTTGGTTTTGGTTTTATAAACAAGCAGTATATAAATTGCATGAAGTAAGTAAAATATTCAACAAGAAAAGATGTACAGTCGGTGAACTAGCAAGGCAGGAAATCCACATCAATAATCAAGATGGGTTCACATATCCTCTGCTCTTAGCTGTGGCTAAAGCCGCCTTTTTAAAAGTATCCTTGCCTTTGTATTTCACTTTCCCCTATGTTTGAAAGAGCAATAACCTGAGTGCTTTAAAAGAATAATTCCCCTGAAATCCTGCTCTCCTCAGAATGTATACATTGTTTCTTCCTGCCTCCTGCAAACAGCTTCAGCCATCGATATTTGCCAACAAGATGGCTATTCATTTGATGTGTTTTGCTTTGTTCGTGACCTTGGATATGCAAACCGGGGATGAAAAATGATACTGAGAGGAGAGCTCTCTTTAAAACTTTGGAAGATGAACACAAAAGTATCTGATAAAAGCATGGCTTATAATACAGAGTGTGGATGCTTCTGAAGGAGCTCTGCACAAGATTTGAAGTCCTATTGCTGTAAACAAATCTCACAATGCAAACACCTTAGATGGGTTAATGGGGGACAGCCAACTGGTAGTAACTTTATGTGGTCATGTTGAGAAGTCCCAGCAATCATCAAAGTATGGAAGCATGTTTGCTTACAGTTTCATTTGTATTTATGCATGCATTGGATTTCTATCCCACCTGTTCTACAAGGAGTTTAAGGTGGCATTCATCTCACTCTCTCTCTCTTTTTTTTTTAAAAAAAATAGTTTTATTAGTTTTTTTAACATATCAATTCCAACATTCATTTAACATAATTTCTTATCTTATACAATATCTTTGACTTCCGTCAACTCCTCTGATGATTTTCCATTTCTATCACTTATTCTGCCTTTCTTAATTTCTCTATTACCCTTATCATTAACTAATAATTCTCCTTATAGCCTTTCTTGCAATATTTCAAATAGTCCTCCTTACAAAACTTCTTGCAATCCTACTAGCGTAATCTGTTCATTACAATTACTTTTCAAATAGTTCGTATATTCACTCCAGTCTTCTAAGAATCTCTGGTGCCGCAGGCATTGAATCCTTCCTGTTAATTTATCCAGTTCTGCATAGTCCATCAATTTCATCCTCCGTTCTTCTTTCGTCGGTAGTTCCTCTTGTTTCCATTTTAGGTATTCATCTCATTCTCATCTCCTTTTCTATCCTCTCAACAACCCTGTGAAGTATGTTAGGCTTAGAGATACCAACTGGGGCTCAGGTACCCAATGAACTTCGTGGCTGCTTGGGGATTTGAACTCTGGTCTCATATTTCCGCATTGGTTTGCTTTTTAAGCAAATGTTCTCATGGAAATTCATCAGCATTTTAGTGCGAATTATGACACAATTTTGGAATGCAACTTTGCTTTATACGCTCCCTTTCAAAGCAATTTCCCACAGCATCATGATATTTTGCACACATTTAGAATCATATAATCATGTTGTACAGTTGGAAGGGACCGCTAGGATCACCGAATCCAGCCCCATGGAATGCAGGAATCTTTTGCCCAGTGTGGGGCTCAAACCCACAACCCCAGGATTAAGAGTCTCATGCTCTACTAAATGAGCTATCCCAGAGGTTCCATGTTGTTGTTGTTGGTATACGGCCCTAAATCTCAGGGCAGTTCACTACACAAAATGATATATGCATTTGTGGACACATTACTCAGCTAGAGAATTGTTGTTGTTTAGTCGTTTAGTCGTGTCCGACTCTTCGTGACCCCATGGACCAGAGCACGCCAGGAACTCCTGTCTTCCACTACCTCCCGCAGTTTGGTCAAACTCATGCTGGTAGCTTCGAGAACACTGTCCAACCATCTCGTCCTCTGTTGTCCCCTTCTCCTTGTGCCCTCAATCTTTCCCAACATCAGGGTCTTTTCCAGGGAGTCTTCTCATGAGGTGGTCAAAGTAATGGAGCCTCAGCTTCACGATCTGTCCTTCCAGTGAGCACTCAGGGCTGATTTCCTTCAGAATGGATAGGTTTGTTCTTCTTGCAGTCCATGGGACTCTCAAGAGTCTCCTCCAGCACCATAATTCAAAAGCATCAATTCTTCGGCAATCAACCTTCTTTATGGTCCAGCTCCCACTTCCATACATCACTACTGGGAAAACCATGGCTGTAACCATACGGACCTTTGTCGGTAAGGTGATGTCTCTGCTTTTTTTTTTTTTGCTTTTTTTGCAATATTGCAATATTGAAAGAAAAGCAAATTTTGAAAGTTGGCTGTGTTTTAACATATTGTTTCAGAACTGCAAATCAGGTACCGTCTGCTGCTGCCATGGGAGCCGGATTTGGCCTCTGCCGTGGCCACGCGGGGCTTCGCTCGGCTCGTGGGCACCATGAAGAGCCTGCTGCGGTGAGGTGGTGCACGGCTTCGGCTGGGGCTCCAAGGAGCTGGGCATCCTCACAGGTGAGGGCGGCGGAGGCCAAGGTGGCCGCTCACAGCCTTTTCCTGGAGGGAGGGAGGGAAGGAGGCAGGAGGGAGGGAAGGAGTTCTGCCCACCAAATGCTTCACGCGCCTTGGGCTGCTGCTGTGACAGCAGAGGCAGCGGAGGGGTGCGCGCTCTGACCCTGGCGGCGCTTGGCGGGTGGCCAAACTCTATAATTTAACAGCAAAAGTTGGGGGGGTCGTCTTATACAGTGGCGTAGCGTGGGAGGTGCAGGGGGGCCGGCTGCACCAGGCGCAACATCTGGGGGTTAGGGTTAGGGGGCGCAAATCCACGGGTTAGGGGGCACAAATCCACGGGTTAGGGGGCACAAATCCACGGGTTAGGGGGCACAAATTACTTGCCTTGCCCCGGGTGCTGACAACCCACACTACGCCACTGGTCTTATACGCCCAGCCGCCTAATACGCTGGAATCTACGGTAGAGTCCCATTTCCTTTGCTGAAATGTAGCAAAAATAATGCCCAATTCTGCTGCTGAGCTGAGCTATTATTTAATCTTAGAATCTTAACTGCTTCAGAATTTTAGCATCCTGTCTGCCTGTCCATTAGAATTTGCTTGCAGAAGTTGACCCCAGCAGCACAATCAACTTCCCTTACGCAATGGATAGTTTAAATTCTATAAGCATGTTCATATGATTTAATCTCAACAACTAAGCCACCAAGTGTTAAGTATTATAATACTGTTTACTCTTTTACTTCTTCTCAAATAGACTGAGAGCTATTATTATTATTATTTTAATTCCTCAGAGGTTTTATAGCAACTCGGATACCACAGCTTTAGCCTCGCTGAGATTTATAATCTAAATATCACTCATCTGAGCCGCAACCACGTGAGGTCAGCCTCTTTCATTCGTAGTGCAAACTTTAAGAAATTGGTAAGCTTCCAAAATTGCAGCCCCCTGGTGGCGGGGAACTGAGATTGTCTTCATGATTGAGCAGACCTTCATTTGCATAGCAGAGTGGGACTTATTTATCTGTTTACCAGTACAGTGGTACCTCGGTTTTTGAGCTTCTCGGAAGCTGAACGTTTCAGTTTCCAAACACCAAAAACCCAGAAGTAAATGCTTCTCTTTTCGAATGCACCTCGGAAGTTGAACTTCTGAGGTGGCTTCCTGTTTGAGTTTTCCATACATTTTGAGGCTTCCGTATTGAGTTTCCATTTTTTGAACGTTTCAGAAGTCAAACGGTCTTCCAGAACGGATTGTGTTTGAAAACCGAGGTACCACTGTACAGATTTTTTGAAATGTAGGAAGAGACCAAGAATTTGACGTGTCCAGAAGCTGTCATGAGACAAAGGTTCTTAAGAGCAGAAGCAGTAAGGCCTACAAGGTCTACACAATCATTCAAGCCTGCTAACTGTTAACAGCAAACCACTGAATCATTGTGACTCATCTACAGGATGACTCATTCTCTCTATAAATTTGTATCCTGTTTGCAGGCAGACCCAGTGCAATGTCTCGTCTGTGTCTGTGTGTGTCTCAGCCAGAGCACTCTGTGCATGCTCTTTAACTATGCTGTTTCTGAACAAGTTTATTTTCTCAAGTAAAAGTTTTATTCTGTTTGTGAAGAAAACTCTGAGAGATTAATTTACTGTTGTGCGACAGAAGCTTGTTCCCTCCAAAAGCACAAGTCTATGTCTGGAAGAGCTATTGCAACTGGCCAGGGAGGGAGACAATGCATGGTGGTGCCAGTTCTGCACATTGGCATCTGGGAGCTTGACCAAGAGATGTTTAGACCCACACCTTGCCCCAGAGGCATATTTGACCATTCCTGCATTCATTCATTCATCCCTCCCTCTCTCAGTTCCAGTGCAAATTTCCAGTCACTTGGGGGCTGAGTGGGATTTTTTTAAATTATTTTTTCTGCCTCCCCACAAACTGGCCAGATCAGGCAGTTACTTTTTGGTTTTTTACCAGCTCTGAACTAGTGGGAGTTTAGGGTTGGGTGCAGTTAAAGAAGGTAATGGGAGACAAGGGAACAGATGAGCATACTTGGACACCTCTAAGGTGAAGGATGTTTTTGGTGTCCAACTGTTCTTCGTTGTGAGTGTCAGGAGCTTGTCCTACACTCGAGTAGGACCCTGGCAGAGACACATGCCCGACTGGCATGTTCTCTCCCTCCTGGTTGATCATTCGGGAGGTTCAAAAGCTTTCTTCAGCCCGAACATCACAGCAACCGATGCCAACAGACATCGGCACACTTAGGGATCCACAGAGTTTGCGCATCATGCATGACAGACCTCAGCAACTCAGCATTTTGGCTAATCTACTTTATTTACATATAAACATACACAGAGCACTGCAACATGGCTCCCTCTCTCTCTAGCATCACACAGCAAAGAGAGCAAGGACAAAGGACAACAGTCTCACTTCACGGAACACGGTAACACATCCTGTCTCCGTCACTTCCCACTTTGTGGAGTCAAAACATATACCGTCATGTGATAGACAACAATCCCATGACTGCAATCATGGAGCAGGAATTCTAACAGTGAGGACCTTAGGTTGGATATGGGACACTTTGAGGCTTACTTCACTAGAATATGGGTGGCCTGGAAGGCAAGGCTTCCCCAGTGTAAGGTGGCTGCCTAGACTTTGGGGCTATGCTCTGTAATGCCCCTGTGCTAGTCCCGGGGGGAAGGTTACCGTTGTCATAGTCAAAGTCCAGTCCTGAGTCACTAGCCTGGAAACAGTTCACAAGGAGCAAGGTGAGGTCCGAAGCAGGAAGCCGGGCGGGGACAGGAACACTGGAAGGTCAGAAGCAGGAAGCCGGGCGGGGACAGGAACATGGAAGGTCAGGTCTGGGTCCGGGTAGGAGCAGGTACTCAACGACGACGTTGCTTCCGCAACCTGGGACCGGGCTGACTGGCCTTTATCTTCTCTGAGTCCAGGGGCGGTCCCGGCCCCCAGGAGACCCGCCTCTCCTGGCCTTAAGGCGAGCACTCCTCCTGGGAGAAACCAGTTCCCTTCGCCTCTCTGCCCTGAGCCTCTGCAGTTCAGGAGAGGCTGAAGGGTTACTGGGCCCAGGGGGAGACTCACCTGTAGGCACTGAGTCCTCAACCACCTCTGGAGCCAGAATGGATTCACCTGGTGCCTGCTCCTGAGGATCCGGCACAGGTGCAGGCACCTCAGAATCAAGGCCCTGCCCCAGTTCAGCCGGCCCTGGAGGCGGGGACTCCTGTGCAGGCTGGGATTCCTCCGGTTCATCCTCTGAATCGGATTCCCAGGCCATCACAGCCCCTTGTCATGGACAGGTCTTTTTGGCTCACCCAAGGCTGATGTTTAATAACATAAGAAGAGCCTGCTGGATGGCCGTCATCTTGTTCACACAGTGGCCAACCAAATGCCTGGGAGAAGCTCAAATACAGGACCTTGTTAAGTATAATTGATACTGTATTGCTAACACTGGGTGCATACTAGCAGACTCTGATAATTAACTGTGGATGTTCTTTGCTCTAATGTGGAATGTTTACCTTTGAACATGTGATGAAGGTACCGTATTTTTCTGTGTATAAGACGCCCCCTATTTTTGGGAACTTCAAACTAAGAAAACACCCCAAAGCACTACATGTGTAGAAGGCGAGCCCCATTTTTAAACCTAACTTTTTGGTTAAAAAACCACCTAGTCTTATACACGGAAAAATACGGCATTTGGCTGCAAATCTCCATTCTGAAGGGAATTGCCTTTGGTTCTTTGTTCCCAGGCTTAGCGGGAGGAAGGATGTGTAAATGAGCCTATATGAGAGTGAATGCAGCTCCAGGCAAAATGGAGGCTGTAAGGAGAGACACACTTTTGCTTCTAGGTCTGCTTGGAATTACCTTTTATTTCTTATTAGTTGCTGAGCCTGTGCTGGACATGCACAAGATATTGAATGGAATTGTTTGGATGTATCTTTGATGTTTTTGTTCTGTTTTGAAGGAAGTTCTGTAATTAAAGTCTTGAATAATATCTAATCGGTCTGGACAACGTTTTATTCCAACGGGAGTCAGTTTTTATGTATCCAGTTGCTTCAACCTGCACAACAACATTATCCCTTGATGCAGTTTCCAGCAACTGGGATACTGCTTCCACCATGGAGAAGGAACATAGTCGTGGTAGCCAGTCGCACTGGATAAATTTATCCTCCATGAATTTGTGTAGTCCTCTTTTAAAAGCATCAAAGGTTAGCATAGCATCCCACGCTGCTCATTTCCCCTGCAGAAGTTACTAATAACACGTGGCCCTAGTTCAACCCATTTCATGTATCACATCTCTTTATTCCCAAGTCCCTGCACAACGAAGCCTGTAACCCTTATTGCTGTGTCTCTATTATCAGTGTGGAGAATTTGCATATTGTACAGGCATCTCGTTCCCCAACCCTGACTCATGCAGGGGATGGGGTTGGGTATTGAATTCTCACTCCTCTGAAAACCTCAAAAACTGCTTTGCACTTTGGTTTATGCAAAACCCTGTGGGAATTAAGCCTGTTAAGAAATTTTGCTGATTTTTATCAGAGCGCTTTTGATTTTTCCTACACTCCTGCAAGGTTTCGTTTGAGGAATTCCAAACTTGCTCCAAAATCCCACCCCCATTTCCTTGATAAATCACAAGTCCCAGCAAAATGATTTTGGGTTTCCAAAATGTCTCACAATCTCTCCCCCCGCCCAGGAGATACTCCCAAATGAGTTCATATCAGAGTGCACAAAATTAAAATTTCTTCATTTCCAGAAACCTGCTCCTCACAGTGGCCATCCAGGGATTTTAGGAAATCTCAAAAGGAAATACCACTTGCCCTCCAAATGAAATGGAAACCAGTCATCTTCAAGGCAGTCTTTCCTAGGAATGTTTTCACATCATTTCAAACTTTTAACACTCCTCTTGTCTATTTCACGGGATGTATGCTAGGAACAATGCAATTGCCTCTAGAAATGTGGGGGATTGTGTGTTGTTGAAGTCAGAGGTCTTTTTTTTACCCCAGATTCACATTGATTGCTCACAGAGCGCCTTAGGCATTATTGCAAATACATTCTTTAATTATTAAACTTCAAATTCAAACTTTTGTTTTTCCTGCTTGCTCATCCAGGGCTTTGCTTTGCTACAAATCCGACTTGTGTTTCCTGCTGTTTTTCCTCCCATTTAGATTAGATTTATTATTAACATCTTTTTGTTTTTATTTTAAAGCATTGCAAAATGTAAATATATATAAACAAAAGCACATACGTATGAACCCTGAAAATGAGTCCTAATACTATTTTTATGTAGACTAAGATTGCGGGAGCAGACAGTTTTCAACAAAATCTACATATGCACTCACCAAAGCAAGGAGAAGTAATTAGACTTTCATTTGCCACCTTTTCCTCCAAACAAATGAAATCTCCTGCCTATCCAGGCCTTGAGTGCTTGATCAGAATTCAAAATGTCCCTTATCAGCTTTTCCAGGAAATGTATATTTAGCAGAAGAAATACTGGCCGTTTGAACTGAAGTTTTTGGTGTTGGATCCAGACATAGCCAGACTTAAGAGTAGACCAACTGAAATCAATTGTTCCACTGATTTCAGTGGGTCTACTCTAACCATGCACAATCCTAACCATGTCTACTCAGAAGTGGATCCTATTGAGTTCAATGTGACTTATTCCCATTCTGGATCCAGCCCATTACGTTTCCATGCAAAGTCCCCAAATTTCTTGTGCTAAAGTTATGTTCAACTACGAAATTCGTTGTACAACACACATTAAGCACCCAGCACCCTCCAGAGGTTTCTACCAACGCTTACATTTGTACCCTGATTTTTCCCATCCTCTGGGCATCTTTGAAGAACCATTTCCTTAAAGGAAGTAGAACCTTCTGTCAAAAAGGTTCTGAGGAGATGGATGCAACTTCAAGTGTCAGGGGCGAACTGGAGAAGCCAGTGTCTTGTCCCAGCATTAGCCGACGTATGTAAAGATAATATAAATTTAAAGAAGCAATGTCATCTGTCACGCTGCATTTGCCATGTCTTAATCTCTAGTAACCTGTGGCTGGAGCTTGAGGGTGTATTTTGACATGCTTCCAAGCAAGTTAATCCCAACGTCACATTTGAATAAGAAAGGGTAGAATGACCTTTCTCCCAATACAATGTATATATTAGGTTTTGTTGGTGTGATTGTTGCTTTCATGTATATTTTATCACTTCAGAGGTGTATATTTTAAAATAAATATACTAGCTGCTAGTCCTGGCAGCAGGCCTTTGACCTTGCATCCCCCTCGGATATGATGGGATGTTTCTATAAACCATTTCTATAGGCCATCTATATGATTTGCAAGGAACAGACTTGACAAATTCTCACACAAAGGGATTTACAATCTAAAAACAGATAGAAGGAAAGAACAAAGGAAGGGAAAGGAAATGGAGGAAGATGTAAACGGAGAGGAATATGTGATGATGATGGTGATGATGATAATGAATTTCATTACTGTACCACTTTATATTTTTAAGAAAAAAATGATCTCAAAGCTGTTTACAATCTACGTTAAAACATCAAATAACACAATCCAAAATAAAACATTACAGCGGAAAGTGAAATATAAAGTATGCATTCAAAGCAACATAGTTCACAAAATTTTGAAATCATTTTGAAATAAAACATTACAAAGAAGGTCAAGTAATAATAATAATAATAATAATAATAATAATAATAATAATAATAATATTTATACCCCACCCTCCCCAGCCAGAGCCGGGCTCAGGGCGGCTAACACCAGTAAAATTACAATAAAAACATAATAGGGGGAAAAAACAATTTAAAATACAGGTTAAAAATACAATTAAAATGCAGCCTCATTTTAATAATAGCCCATAGATCAAGACCATAAGGGGAGGGAAACATAAGGGTCAAACTGAGTCCAAACCAAAGGCCAGGCAGAACAGCTCTGTCTTGCAGGCCCTGCGGAAAGATGTCAAGTCCCGCAAGGCCCTGGTCTCTTGTGACAGAGCGTTCCACCAAGTCGGGGCCAGTACTGAAAATGCCCTGGCCCTAGTTGAGACGAATCTAACCACCTTGCGACCTGGGACCTCCAAAGTGTTATTTGTGGACATTAAGGTCCTCCGCGGGGCATACCAGGAGAGGCGGTCCCTTAGGTATGTGGGTCCTAGGCTGCACAGAATGCAGCACACTTAACCAAATAAATAAATAAATACCTTAACATATCAAAAGAAAACATTGCTAACAGAAGTCGAAATATAAAATGCACATTTAAAACAGCAAGAGAATAAAATGAAGCATAGAACCTATCTGCTACCATTGCTGCCAGTGGTGGTTCATGGCGGGCGGTCTCCACTAAGAGACAGCTAAAATTATTCTGATTGCATGTACATTGGCTTAGTTACAATAAGGTACTGGGTTTATGGCAGGGTTGGGGAAGCAACTGATGTCAAAATTACCAGGGTATACAAGGCTGGCATCTACTGGCACAAACTCCTACCCTCCTCTGTCCTCCATGTAAGTGAGCAAGGGGCATTAGCAGAGATCAAGGGCACCTTCCAGTGAGATAAAAATACTTTAGGGTAACTAGTAGAGCCCATGGGGTGTGTGGCCTACCGGGCCTTCCTTGAAAAGATGGATTTTCAGGAGAGATTGGGAAAAAAGTAAAGGTCGTGTGAAGGTGATCTGGGAGGTAGTCCCAAGCATATGAGGCAGCAACGGAGAGAAAGGGAACTTTTCCCAACCCTAGAGTCACATTTCATTATAGGCGACCTCACAACAGGTGCACCATCTATGCGGGGACTGTGGGGGCCAAGGAAAGATGAGTGAAGGTCAGTGCATGAATTATCCTTGTTTCCCCACCCCCAAATTTGGTGCTTTATCTACTAATGACAATGATTCATTAACTATATACAAACTTGTGTGCATTTTTCGCAGCAGCAGATCTTGTTGAGTTCAGTGGCTCTCCAGTCCAGGATTGTGGCCGAAATGTACATCCTTCCATTTCATTGGCATGCTCAAGGCGACGAGCAAAATCAATATCACACAAAGCAACAGTACCAGATCAATATGAAATGATTAAAACAAAGATATAAATCTTTTTAAATTTTATTTCAAAATATTTAACGCAGCACCTAGAAAAATAAATAAACCTTACATGATGATAAAAGCCTAAGATGGGAACATAATTACAATAAATCATGGCGGTTTTAGTGAAGCGTGTGGCAGCTGAACATAGACATGTTCTTTGCTGTTCCAAAACACCACAAACAAATGGTCTATTTGTCTCTTTTCCATGATACATATGAACTTTGCAATTGCATCGCTGGAACCACACTACAAGCAGTAAGTAACTAGTCCATTACAGAAGATGGAGCCATTTTTCACCCCATTTATGTGCAATCATCTTTCCTGTTTCTGTTAAGAGATGAATGATAATTGCCAAATCCTCTCATTTAACAAGGACCTCCTGAAAGCCAAACAAGATAGAGGGGTTCTTTATCCAGTATTTCTCCAATGTGATATAGAATCATAGAACTGTAGAGTTGGAAGGGACCCCAAGGGTCATCTAGTCCAACCCCCTGAAATGCAGGAATCTCAGCTAAAGCATCCATGACAGATGGCCATTCAACCTCTGCATTAAAAACCTCCAAGGAAGGAGAGTTCACAACCTCCTGAGGGAGACCATTCTACTGTCAAACAACTCTTATGACATTAGATTTAAAAAGTTTTGGAAATTTACGAAAACAGTTTTGAATCAAATTAGCAGCTACCCTGTCATACATCCAACGAAGAAGAATATTTTATTTAATCACGACAAGGTGAGATTTCATTTCATTTCACTTTTAATTTGCATACTATCTTTCCATATTACTATGTTCTATTTTGTGAACCACCCTGAAACCCCTGGGTATAGAGTGGTATATCATAGAATCATAGAGTTGGAATAGACCACAAGGGCCATCGAGTCCAACCCCCTGCCAAGCAGGAAACACCATCAGAGCACTCCTGACATATGGTTGTCAAGCCTCTGCTTAAAGACCTCCAAAGTAGGAGACTCCACCACACTCCTTGGCAGCAAATTCCACTGTCAAACAGCTCTTACTGTCAGGAAGTTCTTCCTAATGTTTAGGTGGAATCTTCTTCCTTGTAGTTTGGATCCATTGCTCCGTGTCCGCTTCTCTGGAGCAGCAGAAAACAACCTTTCTCCCTCCTCTATATGACATCCTTTCATATATTTGAACATGGCTATCATATCACCCCTTAACCTCCTCTTCTCCAGGCTAAACATGCCCAGCTCCCTTAGCCGTTCCTCATAAGGCATCGCTTCCAGGCCTTTGACCATTTTGGTTGCCCTCCTCTGGACACGTTCCAGTTTGTCAGTGTCCTTCTTGAACTGTGGTGGCCAGAACTGGACACAGTACTCCAGGTGAGGTCTGACCAGAGCAGAATACAGTGGCACTATTACTTCCCTTGATCTAGATGCTATACTCCTATTGATGCAGCCCAGAATTGCATTGGCTTTTTTAGCTGCCGCGTCACACTGTTGGCTCATGTCAAGTTTGTGGTCAACCAAGACTCCTAGATCCTTTTCACATGTACTGCTCTCAAGCCAGGTGTCACCCATCTTGTATTTGTGCCTCTCATTTTTTTTGCCCAAGTGCAATACTTTACATTTCTCCCTCTTAAAGTTCATCTTGTTTGTTTTTGCCCAGTTCTCTAATCTGTCAAGGTCGTTTTGAAGTGTGACCCTGTCCTCTGGGGTGTTAGCCACCCCTCCCAGTTTGGTGTCATCTGCAAATTTGATCAGGATGCCCCTGAGTCCATCATCCAAGTCGTTGATAAAGATGTTGAATAAGACCGGGCCCAAGACAGAACCCTGTGGCACCCCACTAGTCACTCTTCTCCAGGATGAAGAGGAACCATTAATGCACACCCTTTGGGTTCGGTCAGTCAGCCAGTTACAAATCCACTGAGTGGTAGCATAGTCAAGTCCGCATTTTACCAGCTTCTTTACAAGAATATCATGGATATATAGCTATATATATATATAGAATATATAGATGATGATGATGATGATAAATAATAACATATACAAGGCAGTTTACAGCAACAAATATCACAAAGAACACACACCTTATAAAATCTGAGCCAACACAGAAAGTCATAATAAAACATAACTTTAAAATGGAACGACTTACATCAAATAAAGTAATATTCAATAATCTAGTAGAAAACTAGTTGTAATTAACTCTCAAAACATTAGCCAATAATAATTAAACTGAAATTCACTCTTAACAATTACAGTGAATAACTATAGTACGATCAGAACCCTGAATTTCTGATCATGTTGCCTAGGTTAGGACCAGACGTGGATGGAAGCCACACAAACTCAGGGATGTGGTCATGCACCTCCTAAACCAGTAATGGGGAACATTTTTCAACCTGAGGACCACTTTCTCTTCTGGGCAAACTTCCAAAGGCTGCACGCCAGCGGTGGACTTGGCCAAAGGCAAAAGTGGAGAGAACAACAAATGTAAAGGTGAACAGCAGGCTAGTGTGTGGCAACCTCCCTCACTGAAGATGGCCGAGAGGTAACAGGACCATTGTGGAGGGTGGTTTTTAAAGCTTAGATGAGAATGCTTGAGATGTCTTTTATTGGGTTCCTGTGGTAGTGTTTCTTGATAACCAGCAGTATGGGATGGCAGTTGTGTGAAGGGATAACCACTTATCCATCTCTCTGAGGATCAAACGATGGCCAGACCAGGGGCGCCGACTTATAAAAAATATTGGGGGGCCCATACCGGGGTCCATACTGGTGGCAGGATGGCAGTGGTGCTTTTGCATGCAAGAACCGGCCTGCCCTCCCCAGGCTTCGCGCCGGGAGGCGGCCACCCCCTCCTACCAACGTCACCTTAGCCGAACCCAGAAAAAAAGCCCCGCTCCGGCGGCGGGAACTCCCGTCCCCTCCATTCTCCCCTCACCCAGGTCCCTCGCCGGCGATGAATACGCCGTTCCTCGGCCCCGCAGCTCCATTTTTTTCTAAAGTCCCGCCGCTGGGGGTCTTCCTCTGACTGACCGACCTGCCCGCCCCTTCTCAGGAGCTCCCGGTCACTTTGGGAGGCGCGCGCCGGAGTCCCCTGCGCGGTTTTTGGCAAGGTGCCTAATAATTTTCTTAAATTATTGGGGGGGCAGAGCCCCCCCAAATGAATTTTTGAGGGGGCTCGGGCCCCCTCAGGCCCCATGGAGTCGGCGCCTATGGGCCAGACTAGGCATGTCCCCCTATCTGAAAACCTGGATCACTGCTGCCAAGCAGTGCAGACATTACTGAGCCGAGTGGACCAATGGTGAGTCCCGTTTCATCACTTGAAGTGAAACAGGAAGTGCTGCCCTGCTGCCTGCTCCATCTACTCCACCACCTCCACCACCAATGAAGAAGGGGCACCAATTCCCAATTTCCAGTGAGATTTCATGCGCTTTTCACAGGATCTCGCTGGAAACCCATGCCGATGGAAAAGCTGTTTCTTCACCAGCGGTAGAGGAGGTGGGGCATATCCTTGGGGCTTCTGTCCCAGGAAGTGGCAGCTTCACATCACCTAATGGCTGGCCCAGCCTTGTGTATATGCCATTGGATTATTGTAAGGCAGAAATGAGGTGCTTGTGGACCCCCAGAGGCTGATGAACTCCAGCTCTCTTCAGTCACAGCCAGCAAGAAAATTATGGGTGCTGTCCATAGAGTTTTCTTGACAGGGATACTGGAGTGGCTTGCCGGTTCCTGCTCCAGTGAGAGCTGGACCATAAAGAAGGCTGATCGCAAGAATACTCATCGCAAGAATACTCATTGCAAAATATTGGAAGACACAAGATCTACCCACCTTGGAAGAATGGCAGATGAAGTTGATGGACTACATGGAATTGGTGGAAATGACTGGCAGAATCCGAGACCAGGGAGAAGAGTCGGTGGAAGAAGATTGGAAGTAATTTAAAGACTATTTACAGAAATATTGCAAAATTAATGAATGTTAGAATGATGTTTGATTGAAGTTAAGTGGTTTCTAGCTGTAATGGTATAAAAGAATATGGAAAAATTGGATTTTTAATAGGTAAAAATTTAATGCTACAATATATTAAGATTAAAGATCAGGATAATAAGGAGGGAAAGGAATTGCTGAACTAATAAACTGAACTGGAATACAAAAAGGGAGGTATGAGGAGGTCCGGGAAACAAGTAAATGAAAGATAAGTGACAAAAAGATGGAATTATTTTTAACTGTTTTTTATTTTTTTATTTTGTATTTTTTCTTTTTCATTATGTAATACTGTGAAAACTTTAATAAATATTTATAAAAAAGAAGAAGAAGGCTGATCGCCAAAGAATTGATGCTTTTGAATTATGGTGCTGGAGGAGACTCTTGAGAGTCCCATGGACTGCAAGAAGATCAAACCTATCCATTCGGAAGGAAATCAGCCCTGAGTGCTCACTGGAAGGACAGATCCTGAAGCTGAGGCTCCAATACCTTGGCCACCTCATGAGAAGAGAAAACTCCCTGGAAAAGACCCTGATGTTGGGAAAGATGGAGGACACAAGAAGAAGGGGATGACAGAGGACAATATGGTTGGACAGTGTTCTCAAAGTTACTGACATGAGTTTGACCAAACTGTGGGAGGCAGTGGAAGACAGGAGTGCCTGGCATGCTCTGGTCCATCAGGTCACGAAGAGTCGGACACGACTTAACAACTAAACAACAACATGGGTGCTGTAATCCCATAGATCGTCAGAGACCACCAAAACAGAAAACAAAAATATTTGGCTTTTTACTTTCACTTGCCAAATGTATATGAAATGAGAATACCTTTTTCGTAATGTCAAGCAAACCTTTTCTAGACCTTTGCAGACTTATTCAGCGTAGCATTCCCGGCTCTGCTCATTATTTAAAAGCCCCTCACAAATATGTGAAGGAATAGGAACAAACCATGGCTATTTATTGCTTTGTTATTAGCACACTACATTCCGTCAAGCTCTGCAACAGATACCAGCCTTATCGATATAATCTATGAACACGCTGTTTGTAATTTAATTTTAAATCCCCAGAGCTGGCACTCGTTGAACACAAATGGGGAGAAAATGAGGTAGATACCTGAAAGCATTGGGGAGGGGCAGATAACTTTTGTATCATTATTATCATTGTTATTATTATTTTGAAAAAAGCAAAGAATGAATAGAAGCTATTGTCACCCGCTGGAGATAAAACCCACACTAATGATTGTGCAGAGCTACTGTTCAAAGCCTACACAATTGCTTCCCTAGTGAAAATTCTGTTTACAACAGTAAATTAGGAAAAAATACTGTGGATAGAATGTGAGAGCTGAAAGGAAATATTGCAAAGTGATCAAAAAATACGATTTGGGATATGAGATAGATCTGGAAAGATGGAAAACTTTTTGGGAGAAACATTTTACTGCATGTGATTTACTAAGGGAGAATTTCAGAAAAATTCACCACAGATGGTACCTAACCCCTGACAGATTGTCAAAAATAAATAAAAGGAACAACGACAAATGCCGGAAATGTAACAGAACAAAAGGTACGTTATATCACATGTGGTGGACTTGCCCAAAGACTAAAACCTTTTGGGACATGATCTACATCAAAATAAAAAAATTGATAACGACATCACACACAAAAAAGGCAGAGGCATATCTATTAGGAATTCTAGTCAAAGATATCCCAAAAGATAAAACTAACTTATTTCTATACGCGACAACAGCGGCAAGAATTTTGATTGCTAGCTCTTGGAAAGAAGACAGCATCCCAACAAAAAGAGAATGGTTGGGGAAACTTTGCGAGTACCTGGAACTAGCAAAATAATGTGAGAGCTGGACGTCGGTGGCTAGTAGTCCATATGGGCAAATGGGGCTCTGCCCCACCAACCTCAGTCTGCCACCAACCAACCTCCACCATCTTGTCCTTTGACTCACAGCCAGTCGGAGGATGGCTCTGTTTGTTGATGGCTCTGTCTTCACTTACACTTATTACCCCTACCTTCCTTCTCCAGGAGTCCTAATCAGCAGCAACAACCACTGTTGGACAGGGATGGACAAAGACTCAGTTTTTGGTCTGAATCTTTCGTGTGTGTTCCACCATATTCTCATTCCATCCTATTTCTGCAGTAATCTGTTATTCTTCTTCTTTTTAAAAATCCATATGAAAATTCATGTTCAATACATACACAAATAATGTATTTGAATGATTTTTTTTGTCTCAAAATATGCATTTTCAAACATATTCTGATATTTTATTTCAGCTGAGAACTCTGTCAGAACATTGGGGAAGTATTAAGCCAAATGTATATCTAAGTCGGCGCCTGCATATTGGATTGGAAACATTTGTATTGGAGCTCACCCAGCTTGACTTTCTAAAGTATCTCTTGGGTAGTGGAGCTCATTGGGTGACCTTGGACCAATCTCTTCCCATAACTCATTACGTCATGTATGCCACCTTCAAATCTGTGGAGAAAGGGTGTGCAAGTCAACCAATCTGAAGGATTTCAAAGGGTGTCCAAAGTTTAGAAAATTCAAGTGCAATGTCTCCATTTTGGACCCAGCTTCCATGTGGTCAAAAGTGGAACAACGCAAAGGCTGAAGGAAGGCAGAACGAAAGCCAACTGTACAAATTTGCTTTCCTAAATGGGCAGTCCCATTTGCAACTGGTGAATTGGGGAGGAATTTTGGTGTGTGTTTTTATGGGAGGGCAAAAATTTGCATCTGGGGGGTGCATAGCTCACTGGGTAAATGCAATGGAACTGATGACAGATATGAATTGTGACTGAATTATTATTAAATATTAGTAGTTTGCAACAAGAAGTTTTTCTTGGTTAATGGATAAAGACCTTTTGAGGGAAATTTGTAATATGTGCAGTGCAGTCCTGTACATATCTTCTCAGAAGTAAACCCTCATTGACCTTGGCAGGGCTTACTCCTGGGTAAATGGGATTGGGATTGCAGATATGCCTTAAATAACACTGAACAGCTTTATTTATAAGAAAAGGGAGCTGTGCAATTGATTCTAATGATTCCTGAAGGAAAAAATGACTGCCATGTAATGTTTTAACCCACAAAAGAGCAAAATGCATACAATTACAGATAAGTTGCAATGTTTAACCCAAGACTGTTCAACTCAAAATTCACAGTTTGCGTTGTTGGCATTGTGATGAACAGCATGGAATCTCTCCCTCCCTCCTTCTCTCCATTTCTCTCTTTTAAAAAGATGACATTTTCAAAATTGAAATTTGGCGTTGTGCTTGTTATCAAGGCCAGTTGATCGTGTTGTGACTCACGCTTCTGTGGTCTGCCTTCCCGGATGATGCCTGCACAACAGCATGTTATCTACTGCAGCAACATAAAAATCAACTCCGAACACATTTTAGGGGCTATTGTGATATTACATCAAGGCATCCGTCTGTCTCAGGAGACAATGGAATGTGCCTCTGAGGGTGAGGTCAAACTACTGCATTAGCAGCACCAAATTGGCCTCTCCAGGGCACAAGCCTAGACAGTGTGTTTGGAGGTCTTGGGCTGCCCAGACAACAAGAACCCCCTTTCAATCTCATGGATGTGGCCCAAAGTAAAGCTAAACAATACATTTGGCACCAGCTTGGCTGCAGGAGTGGCCGGAAAGAGGCTTAACAAGGCACCATCCAATCGTTTTAGAGACTCCGCTCAGGATTTGTGTAGGCTTTACTTCTTGACCTTTTCTTCTCTGAAGGATATCTTGCAAGGCAGCGGAGGGCTAGGATCAGAGTTTCCTTCTCCTAGATGGGCTGCCTTCCCAGCTGGATGAGCCCCATCTGCCCCTGGTATAAAGTGGTTGTAATACTAATAGTTGTCTACTCTGTCTGGCTGCAAGTCTCAAGAATAGCTCTTTCCTAGCACCTGCTACCTGAGATTCACTTACATGGCTATGTTGGGGATGGAGATGTCCTTTACACACCAAGCCACAAGTTCTGCCATTGAGCGATGGCCTTTCCTCCCATTTGCCAAAGCATATGACATGTGTGGATGAACCCTAGTAATTAAACATTGTTAATGTATAAAATAATATTATTGTATCTCGTAACTGTCAAAATGTTTGTATAAACAGCATATGTCTCCCAGGAAAATGAATCAATAGATTGCCATAGCAACTTAGAAGCGTCTATAATTCTTCTGAAGGCAGAGTTCAATATTCTACTGGTGCAATTTTCACCACCCTCCTCTATTTAACAGCAGAGTTGGAAACAAAAAATGTGATTTTTCTATACCTCCCCATGTAAAGAAAGGGAATTATTTATGCTGTCTGCTTTCTTTTTGATTATTTCTTTAACTTTCCATTGTGCAGAATGTGCAATTCTCCCCTCTCTCTCCCAATTTTATTATGATTGCTTGATTATTTAAAACCCATGCTTACCAAATTCAGTGCTTTGACCCACTTCGGTGCTGGTGAGCTATAACTTTGTGTCTAACAAGAAAAGGGGGAGGGAAGCTTTTCCCAATCAATTTTCTCTTCTTTTAGCAGCTAAGACATATTTTCCCTTGACTGTTTTATTTGCTTTGACACACTGAATGCCGAGTGAAAACCCAAAGTAATTACATGGGTAGCTACTGAGTCAGTTCTCTGAATATCTAAATAATCTTTGTTTGAGACCCATTTTTGGGATTTTTTAAAAAATGGGTAATTCCTTGCACTGTAAGTTTTGCTCATTAAATATGAAAAATATGGGGAAGAACCCATGCAACAGTCACTTGTTGGATTCCAGTTCCCATAATCCCTGAAGCTGGCTGGGGCAGATGGAAATTGTAGAACAAAATATACAGCAGGTCAAAGGATGGCAAAGGCTTCTTTACGCCAAAGAGAGTCAAGTGGAAAAGTCTACTTAATTTCATTTTTGTCGGAAAACATCTGTATCTTTTTGGTAAGCATTTAACTACCTCTTGAAATTTTGACTATTTTCCTTCCACATTGACAGCTCAGAAAGAGCTCTGCAAAAGCCCCCATCCAACTGATTTTTAAGATCCCTGGCAACTCTCCAGTCTCTGAGCTAGAACAAAGCAAACAGCTGAGCCTTGCAAGGAAGGGAGCTGCACAACACTGGAGTTTGTTTGACAAATCTGGGAACACCCAGATAGATTGGGCTAAAGCTGAGGCAGAAACCCTTTATTTACTCTCTCTAATATACTTCCATTAGCCTATTGCGCAGGTAAGAGCCACACCCTAGACACCTTCACTTTAGTAAGGTGATTTTCGTGGCTGTTTTTCATAGGACCTTGAAATGTTCCTTCTCATCAAGCACAAAATTTCAGCAGAAAATCTGGCACAGCTAATCTCTAAGACCAAATCGTACCCTCTGAACTGTCAGGGAACTAGTTTTTCCTAGCTGGATCCCATGTCATGATCCAAATGTCCAGCAGTGATCTGAACACAGTTCCAGATGAGGAATGGGCAGTGGTGTTTATAGAGGAGGCAATGGACCTGAGCTCCACCACTGAAGCAGAGAACCCCAAGCCTGAAGCCATTGAGCCTAGACCCTCAGAGACCTCAGCCCCCAAGCAAAGGTTCATCAAGAAGCCGGTATACCTAGCTCCAAAACCTGTAGTACAATGGTAGAACGTCTTCCTTTTATGTAGAAGTTCCCAGGCTCAATCCCTGGTATCTTCAGGTAGGGCTCTTCTTTGAAATCTTAAAATAAAATAAAATCCTAGATGCTAGATGTTCCGACACAGTATAAGGCAGCTTCCTATGGTCCTGTGTGAGGACCAATTAGGACAGTGTGCCATGCTCCATGGCCTCATGGAAGGACAATAGCATCCTTGAGTAGAGCCTGAAAGGTTTAGTCAGACTCAGGGAATGTAGAATAACTCAGTTGATAAGGAGCTGTCAATAAAACAAGTTAGCTGCTTCCTGGGCTCTGTCCAGGGTCCTGAAATGCCTACCATAGACCTCCCGAGTTTGCAGACATGCTAATTTTTTACTGAACTCTTTCTCTCTTATTCCTGCCTCTTCCTTCCTCCTTATACAGACTGTTTTCTGGATGTTGTTGGTTGTTGTTGTTGTTGAACATGGAGTTAGCATAGGCATGGGGAATCTCCAGTGCTTGGTCCTAAATATACCCACCAGGCATCTCCATATTAGATGTGACAGTTTTGGCCAAGTCATTCAACCCTCCCTGCCACCTGATGTCATATAGGACATAAAATGAGGTTGGGGCAACATGTAGTTCCTAAGGCACTGGTTGCTCAGCTGGGTATTAGCATCAGGAATTGCTGCCAGTTGTCAACAGTGCCAGTTAGCTATACCAAAGTAGTATGCTTTGTGTTGTTTTATTATCCCTTAGGTAGTATCCAGTGCTGGATGCAATGAAATTATTAAACCTGATTTACTTAAATTCATTAATTTCAGTGGGTATACTCTCAGTAGAAGTTATGTCCCCCTGGCCCTACTCAACCATAATTGCGAGTGAGTTCTGTTTTTGCATCCCCCCTCCTTGTTTTCTATTACCATTTTTGATCCTGTCTGAAACTAAGTATTGCATTTAATATTATCCGTATTAAAAGCAATACATCATTTCAGAAAGAATTTTTTTTTAGCTATCTGTGACATGGAGTGAAATGTCAAGAGATGAAATACCAAGAATAATAAAGCGACACAGTGATCTCAAGTTTTATAGCTGATGTTGTAATGGTTTGTGCCTGGTCATAAAGTTGATGTATTTTGTAACCATAAATAAATAAAATTACTAAGTAGTCCTTTAGCCCATGAATCAGACTGTCATCCTAAACACAGGGACTCAGGAATGGTATGCTACGTCACAGCTTTCTTGTTACTTGCTGTGAGGTAGTAAGTGGGGGAAAGTCCAAATATCCATAATGAGTGTGTGTGTGTGTGTGTGTGTGTGTACACACAGGGGTCAGCAAACTTTTTCAGCAGGGGTCTGGTCCACTGTCCCTCAGACTTTGTGGGCGGCTGGACTATATTTTGAAGAGAGAGAAAATGAACAGATTCCTATGCCCCACAAATAACCCACAGGTGCATTTTAAATAAAAGGACACATTCTACTCATGTAAAAACATGTTGATTCCCGGATTGTCCGTGGGCTGGATTTAGATCCATAATGAGCATGTGTGTGTGTGTGTGTTTGTGTACACCAGGGGTCAGCAAACTTTTTCAGCAGGGGTCTGGTCCACTGTCCCTCAGACTTTGTGGGGGGCTGGACTATATTTTGAAGAGAGAGAAAATGAACAGATTCCTATGCCCCACAAATAACCCAGAGGTGCATTTTAAATAAAAGGACACATTCTACTCATGTAAAAACATGTTGATTCCCGGATTGTCCGTGGGCTGGATTTAGATCCATAATGAGCATGTGTGTGTGTGTGTGTTTGTGTACACCAGGGGTCAGCAAACTTTTTCAGCAGGGGTCTGGTCCACTGTCCCTCAGACTTTGTGGGGGGCTGGACTATATTTTGAAGAGAGAGAAAATGAACAGATTCCTATGCCCCACAAATAACCCAGAGGTGCATTTTAAATAAAAGGACACATTCTACTCATGTAAAAACATGTTGATTCCCGGATTGTCCGCGGGCTGGATTTAGATGGCAATTGGGCCAGATCTGGCCCCCAGGCCTTAGTTTGCCTACCCATTGCCTACACATTCACAGACACACTTCTAAAGATAACTTTTAAAAATGCCCACTTAAAAGCAGGCAGTGGAGGAGCCAGCCAAGCCTCTCTCAGGAAAGGAATTCCATTATTTGGGCGACACAATGGAAAAAGAACATAGGAAGATGCTTTATACCTGGACAGACCATTGATCCATCTAGCTTAGTAGTTACTGGAAATAGCTCTTCGGGGTTTCATACCTTTCCTGCTCTAACTAGAGATGTCAGTGACTGAACCTGGGATCTTCTACATGCAAAACATGTCATCTACTACGAAGCTACAAACCCTCCCTTAAGTAATGGTCAGAGAAGATAGCTTACTATAGAACAGCCATTCCATTCCCACCAACTAAACCTCTTTCAGAGCTGGAGTGATCATAAGGGACCCAGAGGTTCAGTGAAGGTTTCTGAGGGCAGAGGTCGTCCCTGAAATATCCTGGTCCCAGCCAATGCTCCATATGTCAATCAGAAGTTTTGGGTATAATGATAGCTCAGTCAGTAGAGCATGAGCCTCTTAATCTCAGGTCCATGAGTTTGAGCCCCACATTGGGCAAAACGATTCCAGCAGGGGTTGGACTAGATGACATTCATGTTCCTTACAATTCTGAGATTATATGTGTGCTCACTTGCCCTGGCCCTCACTCCATACACCTAGTGCTAAATTTCATAATAATCTGACAATAGTATCTGCAAATATGTTCTGGAAACTTATCCAAACTAGCAAATATGCATCCACTTCAGGAAATGTGGGGATGGGGGAATCACGTTTGTGTCTTCTCTACCAACACTATTTCCCCCCAGTCTCTAAAATCTATGAACCCAAATCCTTTCTCCTGCTAGTAATGGTCCTTACCACACTTTGGTTTCCATCAGAAGAATTTGTCTTGAATCACATCTCCCTCTGCACACATACAAACACACCTTTGTAGCTCAGAGAAATGATGTTACAATTGCAATTCATTCGGAGGGGAGGGGGAAATGTTACATTCTCTTGCCCAAGATGAAGAGGACTGGGAGGCAAAAGGTTACTGTCAAGACGCCAGCGGTAAGAATAGATCTGTAATGTTCTGTGTAAATTACCCACCCCGGCCTGTGGAATCATTCATCTAGAAGCAGTATAAGTCCAAACAAAAATAATGACTTCTTCTTGGACGCATGTGGAAAAATCAGGTATTAAATCTGTCCGAACACATAGAGGCCTCTGCCCCCAAACACTAAATATTTCAAGTTGTATGCTGACCTTTCTGCACCTTTTGCATGTGCTGCTTTGCCGTTACAAAATGCTACAGTGGATGGAAATGTTGTCAATTAAGTAAAAAGGGTGTTTTTATCAACCTTTTCATGTGAGGAATTTAATGACATTTTAAGGTTAAAGGAAAAGTCAAGCATTGATTTGTGCCGTCTGCCTTTAATGTGGCTAATGAATAGAGTTTTCTATAAAACCTTTGTAATCCGTTTTAAACCTTAAGCTATCAAAAGGCTGCTAGTCTCCCCCCCCCGTTCCCCCTAACAAAAAAAAAAACTTTTGACAATTGAAGGCATGCTAAAACAGTCTACAGTATCTATATCTATCTATCATCTATCTATCTATCATCTATCTATCATCTATCTATCTATCTATCTATCTATCTATCTATCTATCTATCATCTATCTATCTATCTATATCTCTATATATAATGAGGATAATTGTACATGTACAGCAATGGGGGAAATGTAGGGAAACATGGGTGGCATTTTATTATTATTATTATTATTATTATTATTATTATTATTATTTATACCCCGCCCTCCCCAGCCAAGGCCGGGCTCAGGGTGGCTAACAAGCAATAATAAAAACAAGTTGAATGAATACAACTTAAAAAGAAGATTAAAATACAACAATTAAAATATTGAAACATTAAAATAATAAAATGCAGCCTCATCACAGGAAGAGAAAGGAAAAAGAAACAGAGGGAGGGAATCAAATTGGCTCCAAGCCAAAGGCCAGGCGGAACAGCTCTGTTTTACAGGCCCTGCGGAAAGAAATCAGATCCTGCAGGGCCCTGGTCTCATGAGGCAGAGTGTTCCACCAGGCCAGAGCCAGTATTGAAAAGGCCCTGGCTCTGGTTGAAGCTAATCTAACTTCCTTAGGGCCCAGGACCACTAGGGTGTTGCTATTTATGGACCTTGAGGCTCTCCGTGGGGCATACCGGGAGAGGCAGTCCCATAGGTATAAGGGTCCTAGGCCGTGAAGGTCTTTAAAGGTCAAAACCAGCTTTAATGAAGCTTTACTCAGAGGAGACCCACTGGGAGGAATTTAATGTAGTGCTAAGGTGATTGTTCCATCAGTGCAATCATTTCTCCTATCTCCTCCCCAACCCCATGCACTTTTTGGGGGGAGGGGGGGTCTGACCCCTAAACCAATTTGGTGGGGGAGAGATGCAGGAGACTGAACCTGGGACTTCTTTTTGCCAGAAATGGCAACATAAATGAGATGGAACATAATTAACAAATGTGACAGAGGCAGGGACTAAAAATGGATGGATCCACTATCAATGCCTGCTCAGGATGTTTAAGTGCTGATTTGAGATCCTCTGGAAACACACAGTGAACGTATAACAGGGAGGCTCTATTGAAGGTTCACGTGGCATTTTCTCAAATATATGAGAGCCTCAATAATAGATCTAAGCATATACAAATATGAGTGTGGACTCTACACTTAAGTGGAAATGAATCACCATTGTCTTCTGTGCTTCCTGGCATTATTTTTCCCTAGTGGCATTCAGAGTCAGGATGCAGGATCCCATTCAGTTCAACAGCTTCTCCGTCTGCTAGTCTCTTCCTGGATTTTCTCTCTTCTCTTCTTCACCCTTGCAGTGAGAAAGAAATCTTTCTTAATTACAGGTTATGTAATTACTTTAGTGATTGTTGTTCCCCATTACGCTCTCAGAGACATGGTTATTTGTGTAAATGAATGTGTTACGAAGTCAAGAGGTTAGAGCCATAACCTCATCATTTGATGTTTGTGGGCATCTTTCCTTCCCGGGTCGCACACCTTTTAATAAAATGTGCGGGGACTTTCATTTCAGAAGGCCTTTAGCAAACGCGACCCAGATAGGAAGGCACGTGATCTGCACAAAATAATTATTTGCTTTTATGATAAATAATAAATGCATGCTAAATGGTCTTTGCAAATGGATGTAACATTAAAGGTGGCCTTCCATTCAAAAGTTCATCCACATTTTTGCAGACAGTGAATGGAAATACGGCACATTTTGCTGAAAGCAAAAGGACTGAATGCATAAGGTCTACATTTGGCTATACTGGAGGCAGTGTAAAGATGGACGCCGTCTAATTTATCACCTGTGCAGAGATCTCATTAAAGTGTACTTAATTACAAAAAGAAACCTGAGAAACTTGACAGCAGTGTTCATCTTTCTTGTGATTTGTCCTCATGGCACTATAGTGCTCTTAAAGGACCACTCCCAATTCCTAGTAGCATGACATTGTCCCTCTGGTGAGTAAGGAAATACATGCAACTGCTTTATATTAGATTAAACTATTTTTTCAGCTAGCCCGGATGCATCCTGGAAGCTGTAGCCTAGACCCAATGCAAGGTGTGTATGTGTGTACGGGGGGGGGGGAATACTCCTGGGCAGGTGCCCCATGTCGGAATCTCTGCTGCGACCAAGCTACTCCTCCGGTCGAGCCTTCAGAATCTCCTCCGACGATGATTAACGACCTGAGCCTTTGATAAGGCTCCAGGCACGTTCCCCATTCAGCAGAGTATCAAAGCAGCAGAAGAGACGTGAAATATGAGGTACATTGCTAAGAGTTTTATTTCTAACTACGCAGACAGAAAATACATCCTCTCTCTGTGAAAGGCAGAGAGCAACTGGAACACAAAGGAACAGAAACCAGTAACATCACATCCGTCTCCCGTCTTCGGTGAGACTTCCAACAGTTTGGAATGTCTGGAATGCAAAACAGAGTCTTGTGGCTCCAAGCACTGCACAGTGGCATAAACAAAAACCAACACCCCAGACTCTTAGCTTTCATTTTTAAATATCTAAGTCTCTAGCTCTCCTAGGAAGAAAGTTATGTGGCAAAATGTGCAGTGACTGCTGTGAAATGAGAGTTAGCCAGACAGAACAATCCTCCCCTTCACCTTGCACAGTCTTCTGGGGTTTCCCCTGACCCATTCCCAAGTCAATTTTTTTGAGAAGGGGGGTGGAGAGTCCCATTGCACAAGTGGAAGCCCTTCTGTAAGGCTTCTACTTATAGGGCTGGTTAGGAGAATCCTGCCCATAGGATGGTATTCAATGCTAGTCCTACCCTGAAGTAGACCTACTGAAGGTGATATACCTGACTAACTTAGGTTCACTTCAACCAGTCTACTCAGAATAGGACTTAGTTGAATGTAATCCATAGTATTTGCTTCCTGGTCTCTTTCCTCAGCTCAATTTGAGTTCCTTCCTGCCTATCGACTTTACTTCCCCTCCTTATTTCTTCCCTTTTTGGAAACAGCTTTAACTCCCCTTTTCTCCATCTCCCATTTGCTTTTTGCTTCTTACTCGGACAGTCAAGATGTCTGGTTTCTTATCCCATATGTGCCCACCTGGCCACTTCAGTCTGCGGAACCAGCACTGGTAGCACATAATACTCATTCCACAGTAAGAAATCTTTTTGTGTTGCAGCAGCCAAACTTTGGACCTCCCTGCCTATTGACATCAGGCAAGCAACTTGACAGTACTCTTTGTTAAGATTCCTGCTCCATGATTGCAGTCATGAGATTGTTGTCTATCATGTGACGGTGTATGTTTTGACTCCACAGAGTGGGCAGTGACAGAGACAGGATGTTTGTGTTACTGTGTTCCGTGAAGTGGGACTATTGTCCTTAGTTCTTTCGCTTTGCTGTCTGATGCTAGAGAGATAGGGAGCCATGTTGCAGTGCTCCGTGGGTATTTATATGTAAATAAAGTATATTAGCCAAAATGCTGAGTTGCTGAGTTCTGTTACACAAACTGCGAAGACTCTGTGGATCCCTAAGTGTGCCAATGTCTGTTGGCATCGGTTGCTGTGATGTTCGGGCAGAAGGAAGCTTTTGAAGCTCCCGAAAGAATGACCAGGAGGAAGAGAACATGCCAATTGGGCATGTGTCACTGCCAGGGTCCTACTCGAGAGTAGGACAGCTCCTGACACTCTTTTCAGTGCCTGCTAAAAACATTATTGTTCAGGCAAGCTTATTCAGACATATAAATGTGTGTTCATCTTTTCTTTTCTTTTCTTTTAGCTTTTATGTATCATTTTGCTGTTTTTAATTACTTGTTCCTCAACTGCTTTTATCAATAATTTTAATATTTCTTGGTAAACAGCCAAAAGTGGTATATAAATGCAATCAAGGGGTATATACATTTTGTTAAATAAAATAATTTCTCTGATGTTGCAACCCAAATATTGTCAGTCCAACATGAGTGAGTACGTCTCAGTTTATTAAGCAGTGGCTTGTGGAAAGAGAAAGTGCAGTCCATTGATCATTTTGCATAGGGTTGATTCATTAAGTTTAAAAAGGATTCTGTGTGTATACAGACTTAAGTGATATCAGAAGGGGCTCTGTGCCTAGAAACCTATTCAAGTTTTTGCAGAGCTGAATGCCAAATGTTCACAGAAGACAAATGTTTTGAATGCCATACTCAAATGAATGGGGAAACCCTCATGGAGATTCCCACATTGCAGGGGGTTGGACTAGATGACCCTCGTGGTCCCTTCCTACAGTTCTGTGATCTATGATGAGCCATGCACGTACATTAGGGCCACCCATTCTCTCTCCCACAATGAAACTGGTGTGCACGAGTTGCGAAAGGGCTACAACCCTGAGTGCGCAGTTGGCTGCCAAGAGGCCATCAACATTAATGGGATTCAAGCAGGGCAACTGAGTGCAGGATTGCAGCCAAGGCTGACAGCCGATCCATTTTAATTAAATTATCCTGATTCCTAATTTTATGGCTTCTTCTTTGCATGGGGGAAATGGTGTAGAGATTATTGTTGGTGTAGCTCTGTTTTCTCTCTCTCTGAGTCGGCAGTATTTCTATATATATGTGTGTGTTTAAAAGAAACACAGACCTTACCATCTTCGGAAAACCCAGAGATCCAATTATTTAATGTAAAGACTATGCAGGCATTTGCTGAGCAGCCTGTCAAAATGTAGCCTGCAGTAGAATTCCACCTTTGGCCAGGACTCAGCCTTCTATATGAACCTTCCAGCTATGGCAAGCTCTGCTCTGCTGGAGGCCTCCTCTGCAGAGATCCCGAGGCTCAGGCATCTTGTCATCTTGATTAATAGTAAAGCTTCCTCCTTTGTTTCAATACAAATCATGGAAGGTGGCAGTCCATCGCAATGGTTTGTAATCTTTTAGGCATGTGAGCTACTGAACTGAGCTTCCCAGTGCACATCTCTCTCTCTATCACACACACATTCTCCTTCCATCCTTGTCTACTCTTGAGTGGGGTTTGTGGGAGGAGTACATACAGTAACCTTTGCACTCTCATAGGTGTTCGGATTTTAAAGAGTTCACTTCAAACTCACAGATCTTTTGCTGTTGATCTCAGAACAGCTTTCTTTTTTTAAATAATAAAATAATGCACAGATATTTGGCAACCTTCTCTGTTGTCAAGCTGTTCTGGTCGGCTAGGAGTGAGAACAATTTGGCTTCGCAAGAGCGGCCCGGGATGGCAGATAGGAGCAGCGTGATGGTCTCGTCCCTGAGATCTTTATATAGGGAGCAAGACAAGAGAATGTGTGACACAGTCTCTACGTAGCCAGCTCCACAGGGGCAGAGCCGGTTCTCGAATGAAATTCCTTGATATCTACCCTCAAGAACAGCCGAGGGTAACATATTTAGTCTGGCCAGTGTAAAGGCCCGCCTGAGTTTTGGAATGGTTAAGGTAGACAAATAAGGTGCCCGAAAACCAAAGTGGGAGGGGGGCAGATAAGCGTACCAAGCACTAAATTTCTTAATATAGGCCAGATTATTCTGTTGCTCAATATCCTTCATGCGCTGGTCAGTAATGGTTTTTGCCTTGGGGAGACCCATTTTCAGGAGATGCTGTGCTTGGAGGCCACATGTAAGTAGTTTTTGATGCACTACTTTGGACCACCTACTTCTATGAGCATCTCGTGCTACTAGAGGTAGTAGTCCGGATGGGTTTAAATTTAAGCGAAGCCAATAGTTGAATGTTCTTAACCAGGTTCGGGTTTCGACGGAGAGGAGGCCAGTCTCCAGCCGTAGGGCCGCATTTGGTGCGCATGGTGGAACGGCTAGAATCCGTCTTAAGAATTTAGACTGGACCGTCTCAAGTGTGTGGCAATGATTTCCCGTCCAGATTTGGGCCCTGTAGAGTAATTGCGCCAAGGGTTTTGCTTGAAAGACCTCCAGAGCTGCTGGAATATGTCTGCCCCCCTTCATAAAGTAAAAGCGAGACAGTATTTTGGCGCTTTGAGATGCTTCCCCCCTAGCATATTTATGATGGGCCTCCCAGGCCCCTGTTGACTGGAAAACTACTCCGAGGTATTTGAAAATTTTGACCTGTTCTATTGGCTGATTGTTCATCTCCCATCTGTGATGTCTGTGTCTCCTATCGAAGACCATGACTTTGGTTTTTTGGTGATTAACCACCAGTTGATCTCTCCTGCAGTAGGCTGAGAATTCTCTTAGTAGCCTTTTGAGGCCTACTTTAGTTCGTGATAAGAGAACTGCGTCGTCTGCATAGAGGAGCGCTGAAATTGATTTTTCGGCCAGTTTGGGGGCATGAAACTCCGGGGATGTTAGGTATTTGACCATGTCATTTATATATAAGTTGAATAATGCCGGGGCTAAAATACAGCCCTGCTTGACTCCTTTGGTGGCTGGTACAGGGCCAATTAGTTGCCCATTTACTGAGGTTCTTACATATAACTTGGAGATTTTATATAGGCTTTTTATCAAGAATAGTAATCTTTTGTCAATGTTGGTAGCATTGAGTTTAGCCCAAAGTTTGACTCGTGAGATCAAGTCAAAGGCCGCCTTCAGGTCAATAAATGCTGCGTATAGAATCCCATGTGTTTTATTGACGTATTTGTCAATGAGGTGTGCTAATACGAAGTAGTGGTCTATTGTTGTTCTGCCCTGTCTGAAGCTGGCTTGCTCCTCTGCCAGAACTGCCTCAGTTTCCATCCAGTCAATTAGTTTGATGTGGAGGTGTTTGGCATACAATTTGCTGGGGATAGTAAGGAGGCTAATGGGTCTATAGCTTGCTGGATCTGCCATAGGACCCTTTTTATAGATTGGGATGATTACTGCCTCTGTCCAGCAACCAGGGATTATGCCTGTTGAATCGATGCATGTAAATATTGACGCCATTAAAGGAGCCCACCAACTGATATTGTTCTTCATGAGCTCTGCTGGAATGTGGTCTATGCCCGGGGCTTTGTTGTTTTTCAGTTGGGCAATTAGTTTCCCCACCTCCTCTATGGAGACAGGAGGCCAATATGGTAAATTCTCGGAGTAGGCACTTGGATCATTGTGCTGAGCTTTGTTGTCATAGAAGAGGGTTTGAAAATATTTCATCCACTCCTGGGGTTCTACAGTACATGTGGGACCAATCCGCTCCTGGCCCAGGAGGCCCATAATGGTATGCCAGAAGGAGGTTGAGTCTTTCTCATTCGAGGCCTTCACTAAATTACACCAGGCCAGTCCCTCAGCTTTTTGTTTTTTTTTTTAACCTTTAATAGCTGTTTGTAGTTTCGTCTTAAATAGATGTAAGCCATAAATAGCGAGGGTGCTCCGGTGTTTCTGTAATTCCGATAGGTTGATCTCAGGCGTTTCCTTGCTTGTCTACACTCCAAATCAAACCATCTCTCTTGATCCTTTGCCCGCTTTGTAACAGAATTAAGTATCTCAGTTGTTAGGAAGGTCTTTAGTCTTGCTAATAACTCGTTGAACGAGTCCATGGCCTTTTCCCCAGTATTAGCTGATACAATGGCTGTGTAGATGGTCTTCACGTCTTCCGAATGGAGGAGATGAGTTAGCTCTGTATTGAGCATGGGGGTCCATTTAATTCTTCTGGGGGCCAGTGATCCCAGATTAACGATGGGGGTGTAGTAAAGGTTAGCCGTGGGTTTGTTAAACGATGGGCCATTGAGCGCTAAAATTAGTGGGAGGTGGTCGCTTTCGGTGTTATGTCCCACTTGAAACTTCGACACAGAGTTATAGGTGAATCTTGATACAGTGGTGCCTCGCAAGACGAAAAGAATTCATTCTGTGATTCTCTTCGTCTAGCGGTTTTTTCGTCTTGCGAAGCAAGCCCATTGAAGGATTAGCGGATTAGCGCTATTAGCGGCTTTTAGCGGCTTATCTGCTGATCGGATCAGCTGATAAGCGGCTTAGCGGCTTAGGAAAGGGGGGGGGAAACCAGCAGGAACTCGCAAGACATTGTCATCTTGCGAAGCAAGCCCATAGGAAATTCATTTTGCGATGCACCTCCAAAACGGAAAACTCTTTCGTCTAGCGAGTTTTCCGTCTTGCGAGGCATTTGTCTTGCGGGGCACCACTGTACAAGAATATAGTCTATCCCATCTTTGAAAAATGGGTATACTCCCCTGGGCGATCCTCTTCCTTACTACCGTTTAATATCATCAGCTCCCTTCCTTTTGCGACCTGGGCTAGACATAGCCCCGAGTAGTTGCATTTATTATCTTTAGAAAGTCGTGAAACGCCTGCTTCGGTTGGACTCTCAGGGTCCTGAATCTGATTATATTGGCTGTAAAGATTGTTATCATCAATTCCCATACGGGCGTTGAAATCCCCCCCCCCCCCCGATTATAATCGGTGTAGAAGGGTGGGAAGATTCTATGGACTCTAGGAATGCCTCTAACTCTGCCCAGTTAGCTTTCACTATAGATTTTTTTTGGCAGGGGGGCAGATAGACATTGACCACTACCAGTGCATCTCTCTTAAATTTGAGTAGGACTGCCGTGGCTAGTGAATTGCAGTTTGGGAGGGCTTTTAAGGAATGATCAAGCTCTGTGGAGATAAGGCTAGCTAAACCTCCACTAGGCCTACCTCCCCTCACAGATGGAATAGCAAATAGGGAGTGACAAGAATACCCATTGGACAGAATGGGGTCGCTGTGCCAGGTCTCCTGCAGGAGGATGATATCGAATCGCTTAAGGAACATTGCAAGTTGTTGATTGTTTTTCTTAGCGTGCCATCCTGCAATGTTACAGGACAGCAGCTTTAATTCTCTGTCCCTCCATGGTGTAGATTTGTTGGGTCCACGGTGTCCAGTGACCCCTTTATATCTAAAAATACACTCCCATTAAGTTTGTCAATAGGCATCTGCTGCATAAGGGAATGATTATCCATAGCTCTTGGGGACTTAAGGGGGTGGTTTGGACTTGGGGGAGTAGCTATTTCATTTGGGGAGAGTTTTAGATAGTTGAACCAGGTACTCGGAGATGTGACAATCTGTTTTAGTTTTGCCTTACCATACACCAGCGGGGGCTGCAATTGGTTTTCCGAATCTACACATTTAAAGGCGCCTCCCACCGTCCTCTTCTCCACTAGGCACTTGGGGGATACAGGCCGTGTGTGAGAGCCTTCCGTAGTCTCAACATGGACCTCCTTTTTGGTCAGTCTGCTTCTCAGGGTGTCCAGTCTAACCAAGATTTCCTTTTGGGCTGGCATCTGCAGTGACCAGAACCGATTCATTAGGGCATGTTCTTCTATGTAGAAAGAGTCCTCTCTGTCGTTCAAATGAAGTTTGAGTCTCAATAGGGGCTATGTTTTCCTGCTGGTGCACTAGGCTCTGGTTTTGCTGGTTTTGTTGCATGTGCACTCTATCGTTTTGTTCCTCTGTTCCTGGTCTCCCTTCCCCCTTGGCCGCCAGTAGGGAGGTTAGCGGGGCTCTGTTTTCAAAGATTCTTAATAAATCTATTCCTTTCTTTAAAAATAGATTTCTTGTTCTAAAGATGAAGTTGACCAGATTATGATCTGTGAAAGTGATCAGGGCACGGACTGAATGTCCATCTTGATATAGGTAGTCTATACTGTCTATGTCGGTTGCTTTAACTGCCCCAGGTAGAACGTTGTTTATAATAGTCAGCAGGTGCCTCACGCGGTCTGTCCCTGTGCGAGGACCCAGTGGTTTTGGATAGTTCGTGAATACCATCTTTTCCGGGTGTAGTAGTTAAGAGCGTTAGACTCGTAATCTGGTGAACCGGGTTCGCGTCTCCGCTCCTCCACATGCAGCTGCTGGGTGACCTTAGGCTAGTCACACTTCTTTGAAGTCTCTCAGCCCCACTCACCTCACAGAGTGTTTGTTGTGGGGGAGGAAGGGAAAGGAGAATGTTAGCTGCTTTGAGACTCCTTCGGGTAGTGATAAAGCAGGATATCAAATCCAAACTCTTCTTCTTCATAACCAGAGGTACCACTGTATAGTGCCTAGGTGTGTGTGTGTGTGTGTGTGTGTGAGAGAGAGAGAGAGAGAGAGAGAGAGAATGGGAAGTTCTCACATACCCATTGAACTCTGTCCTGCAATGCAATACTGAATAAAGTCTGACCGATTGGGAATTTGGTGTGAGGCTCGGTACTTGAACGTGCTAGAGAAAATTCTCCCAAATTCTCTCCTTTGCAGATGGCTTCAATGCAGAGAAGCTGCTTGTGAGTGAGCAACCCTTGGAGTAGAATTTAGTAGCATCATACCACCCGTAGCTGGTTTCAGTGCAATGGGCATTTTTTTAAAAGCACAATATTGCAAGGAAACAGGGTGTCTAGAGCACTGGCTCTTATCTTAACTGCTGGAAAGCAGCATAGAAAGATGCAGCAACCATAGCAAAGGGAGAAGAGGTTGGAGATCAGAAAATCTAGCATCCCATCTCTCTAGAAGCTGTGTTATGCATGCCTTGGGAAGGACAATTTCCAAAATCAGGCTACAATTGACTTATGTTGTTTCTACAGCATCTTGTTTTCAGACCTCACGGTCAATTATACTGGATTTATGGGGTCGAATGGCCTTATTAATCATCAAATTTTATCCGAGCATGGCTACACGAAAAATGTAATTCAATGTAAAAAATGAAATCAGATCAAGAGCTAAATTGAATTTAAAAATTCACCCCAGACTAGATACTGAATTAATTTTAGATTTAATCTGAGTACACAATAAATTGATTAAAAATTTAAACCTATTTGAACACTAAACTGATTTAAGCGATTAAAATATAGAATAATACTGAAACAATTTAAACTTAAGCAACCCAAACTAAAGGGCAATTGCAGGGAGGAGAGAGAGGAGCAGGCCTGAAAAAACAGCTGTTTACGGTTTCAGTGTGAAGTTTTCTTGTCGTTAGAATTATAAGGAAGATGTACAATATCATTCAATGGAGAAGAGCAGGACTTTTCACAGTGGATAGATGTTTTCATTTCTAACCTTTGGCCTGCCTGCCATACTGCCTACAGTCATATAGATAGATACAGCCCAACCCTTTGAATTTGGCTATGCTGTCAGAATAAGGAACTAAGAACAGCCCTGCTGGATCAAGCAAAGGTCCAGTGTCCTGCTTTCCAGCAGGCCAACTAGATGCCTATGGGAAGCCTGTAAGCATGGGCTGAATGCAACAGTATTCTCCCCGCTTGTGAGGTCCAGTTACTGGTTGGTATTCAGAGGGACACTGTCTCCAAAAGTGGAGGCATTTTGACACATTGAGCAAAGTGAATAAAACCAGGGAATAGAATCATGGAATCATAGAATTGTAGAGTAGGGTTAGACGTAGAAGATAGTGTATTTTAAAATAGTATTATTTGTAAGTGATAAAATGTGAAGCTTTTATGGTTAAAGTAAGTGTGATAAAAATGGTTAGAAATTATGATATATGTAATAAGGTCCAGCGCCGAGGGCCTTCTGGTGGTTCCCTCCCTGCGAGAAGCGAAATTACAGGGAACCAGGCAGAGGGCCTTCTCGGTAGTGGCACCCGCCCTGTGGAATGCCCTCCCACCAAATGTCAAAGAGAAAAATAACTATGAAACTTTTAGAAGACATCTAAAGGAAGCCCTGTTTAGGGAAGCTTTTAATGTTTAATAGGTTATTGTATTTTAGTGTTTTGTTGGGGGGACCCAGCCAGATGGGCGGGGTATAAATAATAAATTATTATTATTTTATGTAAACTGCTAAAGATGAAGTAAAATGAAAATCAGATAGTTGGGACTTGGGGAAGCCCTCCTAACAACGTTTAGGAAAATAAGGATAAGACAAGAATTTATTTGTATTGCTTGTTTTTCTGTTTGTGTTCTTTATTTGTGTTATAAAATGAATGATTTTTTTTGGGGGGGGGAGAATTGTAGAGGAAGGGACCCTGGGAGCAGTAGCGAAGCTGCATGCTCCGCTATCAGGGGTGGAGAGCAGGCAGGGGCATGGCTGGTGCCCCCCAGGGGGGCGTGACACATGCCCTGGGGGACGTGGCACACACCCCAGGGGTGTGGTATGCAGCCCATGAGGGTGAGCCGCGCTGCCCGCAGGGGTGTGATGTGCGTTCTGGAAGCGTGATGCACCACCTATGGGGGCATGGCACCTGGCTCACGGGGGGGGGGGGTACGGCGCTTGTCTGGGGGGCACTGCAATGGCAGTGTCTGGGGGGCACTGCCGGGGGTGGTCCGCTCCCTCTGCACTCCTGTTCCTCCGTCAGTGCCTCGGGGTCATCTAGTTCAGCCCCCTAAAATGCAGGGATCTCAACTAGGTAAAGGGACCCCTGACCATTAAGTCCAGTCGTGACTGACTCTGGGGTTGCGGTGCTCAACTCGCTTTATTGGCTGAGGGAGCCGGCATACAGCTTCCGGGTCATGCGGCCAGCATGACTAAGCTGCTTCTGGCGAACCAGAGCAACGCCATTTACCTTCCCACCGGAGTGGTACCTAAGAGGGTTCTGGAAACTTCTGGAAGCATCTCTGTGTGAAAGAAACAAACAGAAAATTCCTGATGTTTGGGTTATACTTTCAGAGAAGCTGAGTACAGCTGGCTTAAGCTGGTTCTCTTATCTCTTCTGCCAAGGTCATACTGACTATAATAGTGTGGCTAGAAGGAGACTGGGTTTCACTCCCTCTCTCTCTCTCTCTCTCTCTCTCTCTCTGTCTCTCTGTCTGTCTCTCTCTCTGGTGTGGTGCTCTGTATATAGTGTTAAGGTTTAGTCTTTTTATAAGCTATTGCAAGTTTAAGTTAAGTCTACTGCAACTGGATTTCTTATGGACAGTGCCAATCCTGAATGTACTGGATTTAAAAATTAAAAATAAATAAAAAGTTGTCTAGTAGCACCTCATAGGCCAACTAAGTTTGTTCTGGTATAAGCTTTTGTGTGCATGCACACAAAAGCTTATACCAAAACAAACTTAGTTGGTCTACGAGGTGCTACTAGACAATTAATAAATAAATAAATTATTATTATTTGGAATGTGCCAGACCAACACAGCTACCTCCCTGTACTGGATTTGTGACCGTTTTGCTCATTTGCCTTCGGTAGCAGTAAAGCTCTGCTGGATGAAATACAATTGCCTCTGATCTATTTTGGGGGGAATTACTGCAACGTGTTTTAGTTTTTACTCTGCTAACTATATGTCTGAATATACTCTGGATCGATATAGAGTAGAATTTCAATGACACAAAGATGAAAAGGAAATCCCATTGCATGAACATAACTCCATGTAGGCAGGAATGGATCCATCCCAATGCAATAAATGATAATAAATAAATGATAATAAATAATAAATAAATGGATAAGCAGCTACATGAGTTAGTCCTGTTTAATGCATAAGGAGTGCTTTAAAAATTGCTTGGCCCAAGTATTTTCAAAGTCGTCTCCACAAAATATGAGGGAAAAGATTTCATTGGTGGGGGAGAGTCATTTTGTCTGAAATCTCTCTTTATTTTCATATAAAACTGTAGATATTAATAATGCCACAAACTCACACATCCCACACACAAATGAGGCAGGATAAACAGTTACACTTGGAGCTTGTATAGCCAGCCACAGTGCCATATTTATTTATCTGAAAGAAATATAAAAAAATTTGAGGTCAGACAGAAGAATTAATCCTCTCTCCCAGGATTACACAAATTAGTTAGGAAGAGGAAAATTTAATCTAATAAACTAAATATGGCTTGCTCATAAATATCGCTATCTTCCAGGAGCCTGGAACAAATGGAGGGAAGAAAGGAAAGAGCACCAAACAGCATTTAAATAAACAATTAATGAACTTTTTACAGTTTATGAAATATATTAATTCTAATTTGAGATTGCATTAGCAGTTGGGTTTAGGGAATATATATATATATATATATATATATATATATATATATATATATATATATATTTGCTTTCGTAGATTTTCACGGGTACAGGAATGTAGGTTTTGGTGTCTTCGGGTGTCTTCCCGTGTAAGAGTCGGGGTGTCTGGGCGACGTTTCGACGAGGTCTCACTCGTCATCTTCAGGCTGGTGCTTTCGGCTTCTTGTTACTGGAACAGAGCAGAATCTGGTGTTTGAGTTCCTATAAATACTGTTGAGGGGTGTGGTGTATAGCCTCCAACGTTCTGGGCAGAGAGGAAGTTCCTAGATTAGTGTGCCTTTTCTTCTTTTGTTCCTTAATTACTTGAGGGATATCTTGAGTGATTTCATGAGTGATATTCTGAATACCACTGGGTGGGTCATTAGGTGTAGATTAGTTGCTAAAGCTTTCGTGTCTTGACCTCTTGAGCTTGTGAAGAGTTTTTCTGAGAAGATGGCTGTGCTGCATTTAGTTGTGCTCTGGCTTGGCTTCGTGTATAGGGGCGAGCTGTAATTTTGTGCCTTGTGCCAGCCAGATCTGTGTAGGGATTGCAGGGGGGTGCAGCATCCGGAGGTGCCACTATAGTTTGGCTACTGGATGGAGTCTGTAGTATGTCTGTGGAGAGGGTCTGGGTTTGGGTAGAGAAACACCCTCACAACATGAACAAGCGTGACGACACGTCCCGCCTGCCTGACATCTGGAAATTAGCCCTCCCCACAAAAACCGACACCAGAACCAGAGGCACACAGAACGCCGTCACCAATCAACCACACCAGACCCAAACCCAGACCCTCTCCACAGACATACTACAGACTCCATCCAGTAGCCAAACTATAGTGGCAACAACTTAACTCCCACATGCTTCCAACTTAAATTCCACTCTAAAACCCCAGCTACCGAAAGGATCCTGAAACGAACTGAACTATCCCTAATCAGAAACGAAATACATAAGAAAAGATACCTACTAAACCAAACCAACAAAGATCTGCTCACTCTTCACCTCAAACTATGTAACAAAATCCACCCTGCACTCTGGGACAAATGCAAACAACTAGCCGTCTGGAGAGCTGAAACTGAGACCTCACATAAGACAGACATACACACCAACAAACTCTACAAACTAGAGAAACGCCAGAAGCCCAGCCACCCTCCACAACAACCCATGAAACAAACAGTACATAACATATCAAACAGGATCCTCACCCCAACTGAAACCAAAGTACTCTCCAAAGGTTTCAACTTTGCAGTCGCCCCGAGACGCATCCCCACGGAAAACATCATATGCGGAGTCGAAGCTAGCCTGACCAAAATCGACCCAGATGAAGCCAATAAAATCAGACTTGAAGTCACCAACATCCTCTGCTCCAGCAAACCACCCAGAAGCAATTTACACAAAGAAGAACAGAAAGCACTCACCAACCTGAGGAAAGACAACAACATAATCATTCTCCCAGCAGACAAAGGCAACGCCACTGTTGTGATGAACACATCGGACTACCAAGCAAAACTATCAAATCTACTCCAAGACCCTACCTACCAACCTATAAAAACAGATCCCACCACCTATCTGGAAAAAACCACCAAATCCAAAATAAAAGCCTCTCCTATCAGTGAAGAAATCCAGCTAAGAATCATCCCCAGAGAAAAATCATCCAGATGCCCCAAACTCTACGGTCTCCCCAAGATACACAAAGAAGGAACACCACTCAGACCAATAGTCAGCTCCATAGGCTCACCTCTACAAAATCTCGCTAAATTTCTCGCTAAGCAACTTCAGCCCTATGCAGAATCCATCGCTTCACACGTTACTAACTCCTTCCAGTTCATAGAAACAATAAAGAAACAATACCTACATCCCGATGACCTACTTGTGAGCTTCGATGTTGTATCTCTCTTCACTCAAGTGCCCATTAATGAAGCCTTGACAGCCATTCAAAACAAATACAACCCCCCCAAATACATCCTGGACCTGACCAACCACTGCCTAACCAACACGTACTTCATCCACAATGGACAAAGATACAAACAGATAGAAGGAGCACCTATGGGATCACCCCTCTCACCGGTCATCGCAAATTTGTACATGGAACACTTTGAAACCAATGCTTTAGACAAGTCAGAACACAAACCCAAACTTTGGCTCAGATATGTTGACGACACCTTTGTAATTTGGCCACACGGGAAAGAAAAACTAGATAGCTTCCTCACACATCTCAACAGCCTACACCCCAAAATACAATTCACTATGGAAATAGAAGACAACAACCAACTCCCCTTTCTTGACGTCCTAATCTACAAAAAACCTGATGGCTCCCTAGGACACACTATCTACCGGAAAAAAACACACACCAACCGCTACTTACATGCACAATCACACCACCACCCTGCACAAATAAACTCCGTAGCCAAGACTCTCATCTCCAGAACCAAACGCCTGGCTGACAAAGACCACTTGACAACTGAGTTACAGAATCTCTCAAATGTGTTAATCGCCAATGGATACCAGAAAAACAGGGTTACGAAGCTAATACAAAAAGAAACACCCCCCAAAAACCAAGACACAGAAGAAAACAATGGCATGGCCCTCCTTCCTTATATCAAGGGCACTACAGACAAAATCAGCAAAATCCTCCATAAACACAATATCAAAACAGCCTTCTGCACCAACCAAAAAATAGCCAATATCCTCAGAAACCCAAAAGACAAAATCCAGCTGGAAAACCAAGGGGTCTATGAAATACCCTGCAAAGTCTGCCCAGCCACGTACATTGGACAAACAAACAGACGAATAAATGCACGTATCGCAGAACACAAGAATGCCGTCAAAAAAGAAGAAAAAACTTCCTCTCTTTTCCAACACATGAAAGAAACAGGACACGAAATTAATTTTGCAGATTCCAAATTGCTCTTTAACATGGAACATCACCACAAGAGAATAATCATGGAAGCCATCGAGATAGAGAAACACCCTCACAACATGAACAAGCGTGACGACACGTCCCGCCTGCCAGACATCTGGAAATTAGCCCTCCCCACAAAAACCGACACCAGAACCAGAGGCACACAGAACGCCGTCACCAATCAACCACACCAGACCCAAACCCAGACCCTCTCCACAGACATATTACAGACTCCATCCAGTAACCAAACTATAGTGGCACCTCCGGATGCTGCACCCCCCTGCAATCCCTACACAGATCTGGCTGGCACAAGGCACAAAACCATAGCTCGCCCCTATACACGAAGCCAAGCCAGAGCACAACTAAATGCAGCACAGCCATCTTCTCAGAAAAACTCTTCACAAGCTCAAGAGGTCAAGACACGAAAGCTCTAGCAACTAATCTACACTTAATGACCCACCCAGTGATATTCAGAATATCACTCATGAAATCACCCAAGATATCCCTCAAGTAATTAAGGAACAAAAGAAGAAAAGGCACACTAATCTAGGAACTTCCTCTCTGCCCAGAACGTTGGAGGCTATACACCACACCCCTCAACAGTATTTATAGGAACTCAAACACCAGACTCTGCTCTGTTCCAGTAACAAGAAGCCGAAAGCACCAGCCTGAAGATGACGAGTGAGACCTCGTCGAAACGTCGCACAGACACCCCGACTCTTACACGGGAAGACACCCGAAGACACCAAAACCTGCATTCCTGTACCCGTGAAAATCTACGAAAGCATATATATATATATATATATATATGTATTACAATTAATTCCTCTTACTAAAACCATCATCAGCTCTTTGCTTAGCATTCCTTAAAGTCTTAACAAAGATAAGCAGTGTGTATTTAACTGCTAGGTGTTTTTTCTTTTTTAATGAATGAATAAATGAATTTATAAAACTGCCCCAAATACACAAAGCAAAGGAGGAAACCCTCATCCTCCTCCTCTCCAAAACCATCTTCAACATCTCCAAAAATAGGAAGCTTCCCTGAAAGGGGAAGGAGGACATTTTGCACCATCTATGAGAGACTAAAAGACTGCAAAATAAACCATATGACAAATGGCACATAGCTGCATATATTAAAGCTGAGGTCAGGCCCATGGTAGGGCTGTGAAAGACATCTTCTGAAACCTGGAGAGCCACTGCCCTCCAGTGCAGACAATGCAAACCTGGTTTGTATTTTGCACTAAACTGTATTTAAAAACAAATTGTGGTTCAATCTTGCCACACAGGGTGCTAATGCCTGCTGCTGAAAGGTTCTCGCTCTGCTCCTCATCCAATCCTACTGCTGCTGTGCTGCCATGAAACAAGCCGGAATTCGTCTTGCAACGGGATCTGAACCTGGGATCCTTGTTGGTTTTCTCCAACAAATCACAATCAACAAGGGAAAGAACAAACATTGGTTACCACTCATGGTTTGTTTGGAGAGAAGCAAACCACAAGTCTGGATAGCTCAGCTGGTTAGAGCATGGGGTTGATCATTCCAAGGTTACAGGTTTGATCCCTCTATGGGGTATATTCCTTCACTGCCAGGGGTTGGACTAGATCAGGCATCCCGAACCTTTGGCCCTCCAGATGTTTTTGGCCTACAACTCCAATGATCCCTAGCTAACAGGACCAGTGGAATTGTAGTCCAAAACATCTGGAGGGCTGAAGGTTGGGGATGCCTGGACTAGATAATCCTCAGCAAAGGAGCCAACTCCTAGGGACTGAGGTCCCTTCACACGCACCCCAATAAAATATTGGAGGGGGCTGACCCCCCCAAGTTGATAGGCATTTCTATTCAAATGGTTGTATGTTTTGTGATTGATTATGTGGGGCAGGGCTTACCTACCCTCAATTGTTTACTCAAGTTTGTAGCCCCGATCCTCAGGGTTTCTTCCAACTCTGTGATTCTATTTTTTCTATAATGGATGCCACTGTTTCTTCTTCATTCTCTCTCTCTCTGTCTCTCATATCCTACTCTCCCTCTCTCTCTTTAATATACACAACCACTACCAGTCCACTACCCAGTCAGCCAGCCACACATATAAACCAAACATAGACACAAAAGCATGACCCACTATTATCTGCCATTTACAAACATGTCCAATCCAGCCAGCCAGCCATCCATCCATCCATCCCCCCACCCACCCACTGATAAATCCTTTTTAGCCCCCACCCCCTTCTGCAATCATTCATTAATTTGTGCCCACTTCCATTCACTTCCCTCAGCCATGCATAGGGTAGGGATAATAATAATAATAATAATAATAATAATAATAATAATAATAATAATAATATTTTATTTATACCCCGCCCTTCCCAGTTCAGGAAACCGGGCTTAGGGCAGCTAACAACAAATTTAAAACACTTAATTCATGCTACAAAAAACCAGGATAAAATACGGTATAAAGCATAAATAACAATAAAATCAAAAATCAATTTAGGGGGAAATTCATCCAATAAACATTAGATGATCACCAGGGCTAGCTGGCTAAATTAGTCCCACTTGGGCCAGTGAGGAGACCAGGGGAGAACCAGCTGTGGGATCCCAGAGCGGGCAATCTTCACAAAATGGGGAGGGGGAGGGAAGGAAGGGGAACAAAAGATCAGGCCAGGTTCAAATTGAAAGCCAGGCAGAATAGTTCTGTCTTACAGGCCCTGCGGAAGGAAGTTAAATCCTGGGGAACCTGCATTCTTTCAGATGTTGCAAGACAACAAATTCCATCATTCAATACCTGGCCATTAGCTATGTTGGTTGGGGCTGATGGGAGTTGGAGTCTGGTGCTCTCTCTCTCTCTCTCTCTCTCTCTCTCTCTGTGTGTGTGTGTGTGTGTCTGTGGCACATGTTCCTTCCCTAAGGCATGCTCAAAATGTCCCATTCAAAATGTGACATCCACATAACCTGGAGGCATGTCTTCTGTGATGGACACAATCCCACAACACTTCCGTAAGTCACCTTTAGCCACGCAAAGCAGTTTCCAACCGATCCCAAGTGATGAGAGATCAGTTGCTGTAGATGTCTCTTTGAATCAGCTCTAACATTCTACACTTTGGACGACTTTTCCTTCTGTGATTGCCCCTCTAATCCAGAATGTGGAAACAGATTTTTCAGTGCTAAGTTTTCCTACTCTGCCTTCTGAATGTAGAAAGCACTCTCTTCTATCTGTGGCATCCGTTCGGGATCCTTCTTCCTAGGCTAACATCAATACAGTTTCCCCCCCTGTTGGTGCTCACACCTGAGTCACAGGGACCATTTTTTCCAGATGCTGCTCCTACCCATAATCCCTCCCACAATCATAATGGGTTGCCTGTGTCCCTTATCACATCACTGGGCAGCACAATCTCCTTTGCATCTGCAGCAGAACACAGCAAACGTGTGTGCTTTAAGCAAATGGGCAGCAGTGGCCTTTGTATATTTTTTTCCTAGAAGAAAAAAAGAAGTATTTGCTCCTAATGAACTAGCTTGTTGAAGCATGGAAAAGTCATTTCCACATTAATCTGCACCCAAAAAGCTGCTCAGATAAGGGCTGGACTGAGCCAGTAAGTCCTTCTCGACTCATCTTGGTGCTACAGGAAGTCTAATTGTGCCAGCAACAATTATCTATCTGACAGTGGGAATGTCTTAATTTCTCAAACTTCCTTTTATAGTTTGGCCACCATGCATCTCTCTGCTCATCTGCCTGCCATACTTTGAGTGCTGCTTGCTGATGTAGTGCTAATAGTCTGAAACTCGGATTTTTCTCACCACCACCACCTAATTCTAATCCGTGCTGAACTGCAGGATGTATAGTTATTTGTGGGCTTCCCGCAAGTACATCCCCCTCTAAGAAGAGGACATTAGAATGGATACATTAGATAAATATTTGCTCAGATCCAGGAGGGACATTCTTATTATTATGGATGCGGGTGGCGCAGTGGGTTAAACCACAGAGCCTAGGACTTGCCGATCAGAAGGTCGGCGGTTCAAATCCCCGTGACGGGGTGAGCTCCCATTGCTCGGTCTCTGCTACTGCCAACCTAGCAGTTCGAAAGCACGTCAAAGTGCAAGTAGGTAAATAGGTACCACTCCGGCGGGAAGGTAAGCAGCATTTCTGTGCGCTGCTCTTGTTCGCCAGAAGCAGCTTAGTCATGCTGGCCACATGACCCAGAAGCTGTACGCCGGCTCCCTTGGCCAATAAAGCGAGATGAGCGCCACAACCCCAGAGTTGGCCACGACTGGACCTAATGGTCAGGGGTCCCTTTACCTTTACCTATCCACTGGGTATAAGTAAACCTTGCAGCTTCCAATCAGTAGAGGGCAGGGTTGAGACTAGGGAAAATATACCTTGTGGTTTCCCACTAAATGCTTAATCTCCCCCCCTTTGTCCTTCCCCCTTGCTCTCTCTTCACTCCCCTCTTGCCTGAGGCCACTATGAAATCACCGCTCATGATGTAGAATCAAAAGTTACCATTGTGAATATGAAGTAACCAAGTAAAAAATATTTTTTTCTATAACAATGAGATGCCTGTGTGTTTTATTTTACCTTTGTGAGCACTGCTAATGTAATGAGAATGAAGTAGATGGCAGGTTAGCTCCAGCTTCTAAGCTCCCCCCTCCCCCTTGCTAAATATAAAAAGGTAAAGGGACCCCTGACCATTAGGTCTAGTCGCGGCCGACTCTGGGGTTGCGGCTCTCATCTCGCTTTATTGGCCGAGGGAGCCGGCGTACAGCTTCCGGGTCATGTGGCCAGCATGACTGAGCTGCTTCTGCTGAACCAGAGCAGCTTACGGAAATGCCGTTTACCTTTCCGCCGGAGTGGTACCTATTTATCTACTTGCACTTTGACGTGCTTTCAAACTGCTAGGTTGGCAGGAGCAGGGACCGAGCAACGGGAGCTCACCTTGTTGCGGGGATTCGAACCACCAACCTTCTGATTGGCAAGCCCCAGGCTCTGTGGTTTAACCCACAGTGCCACCCGTGTCCCTCTTGCTAAATATATATTGTGACAAAAGTTTGGTGCCTCCCCATCCCTCTGTTGAGCGGTGGCAAGAGCCCAGGGGGTTCCAGGCACTCACCCAGTGTTCCTTTTCCCAGACCAGCACTCCAGACGGCTTACACAAATGAAAACAACACTGATAAATTACAAAAAGCTGAATGCATATAAAAGAATAAGTAAACTCTAATAGTATTAACCATATGAAAACATATCTATTAAAATATGGATAATCGAAACAGCACAGCAGTGTTTGCATTTGATAGATTATAGATTGCATTTTTTCACTCATACTCTGTTGATGCCTGAGTATATTTGCCTTGTTTTTACACTGGCTGGAGGCTCTTTGTTTTGTAGATGTGTCTCTATAGCTGTGTTGGAAGCATCTATTTATTTTTGACAATTGCCAGCGCTAGGAGGAATAACTGTTTTGTCCTGTGGGCTGTATGTCAGCCATGAGCCTGTTCCAGATCTAGCTGTGTGCAGTTCATCACAAGCAGACCCTACCGGCCCCCGAAGGGGACGCACATCCCCAACCATATCAGATTTATCCAATTGCTCCATTGGGGCCTGGAATGAGCATTGTGTTGTGGATGCCAGTGCATATCCAAATGTCGAGAGTTAGACATTGTGTGCTTGGAGAAACCTGTTTCCACATTCAGAACACCAGCACCAGATTCAAGTAGCTTTTGCAGCTGTCATGACCTGAATTCCACCAGACGTGCATTGTGTGTGTGTGTGTGTGTGTGTGTGTGTGAAACTATATAATGCCTGATGATAGTTATTCTGTTATAATATTTTTCTTGGCATTATTATGCATCATTACCTGTTTCATCATCTTTGATTATCGTTGAGGGTGGGAGCCGTTCCTGACTGCACATGAAAGCACATTCAGCCTGGTCTGTTTCAAATCAGTAGGAGATTATATGCTTCCGAGATGGCTTTTCAGGGCTAAAAGACCTGTAGGGGATTAAATAGCCATTTAGATTTTTACATTATTATAATTACATTTCTTTTTGTACAGCAACATACTTTAAAATCATTTACACTGGCCCTACCTAACGGAAACCTTTATTATGGTGCATCAGCCAAATTATGTCTGTTAAGTTAAGCAAGGACTGAAGGTAACGCTTTTGCTTTGCAAAAGGGCAAAACACAGAAGTGGAGGTTGGTGCCCATTGGGAGTAATAGGGCAGAATGCAGGGAGAGTAACAGTAGGTGGAGCCAGAGGCAACAGTGGGTGGAGCTGGAACCAATGTTGGCAGAGCTCACTAATTCTGGCTTTGTTCCTGTTATGTATTCAGTGGCCTGTGTTTGCCTGAGCTTGAGTCTGGACTAAGGATTCTGAGCTCCTGTGTTCTGATTCGATACATGTTCTCCAGTCACAGAACATTTCAGGATTTGGGCCTCTGCCATTGGCTCTTGAACTCTGAGTTGTGATTCACAGTTTGGAAGTGTAGACAGCCAATCATGTTGGGAGTGGGAGTGGCCCAGGCTTTCAGAAATGTATATAAATAGTTGCTTTGCCTCTTGTTTCCCAGTTCTGTAGTTCAATAAAGGTTCAAAGGTTACTGTGGAAGGCAGGAGTTCCCTGCATGGGTGAGCTAGCCCCAGTGCCAGATTTACGTACAGTGGTACCTCGGGTTACAGACGCTTCAGGTTACAGATGCTTCACGTTACAGACTCCGCTAACCCAGAAATAGTACCTCAGGTTAAGAACTTTGCTGCAGGATGAGAACAGAAATCATGCGGCGGCAGTGGGTGGCCCCATTAGCTAAAGTGGTACCTCAGGTTAAGAATAGTTTCAGGTTAAGAACGGACCTCAAGAACAAATTAAGTTCTTAACCCAAGGTACCACTGTATAAGCTAAACAAGCTATAGCTTAGGGTCCCACTCTCTTGGGGCCACCCCAAAATTTCCATTATTAATATACTTCTTCTTAATTGTATTTCAGTTCAACAATTACTTTGATAAAATACATATTTTGTTATGTGCAAATGGTCTTTAGATACCTATTAGGTCCATAAATTACCATATAACATATATTCAACACAAAAAACAGTGACAATTTGTTGTCGACAAAGGACAGCTGGACATATAAAGGGCCACATTACCTTCAGTAGCTTAGGGCCTCATCAAACCTAAATCCGGCCCTGGCTTGCCCCCCCCCCCGCCCCCTACTCAAGTAGTCTTACTGTTCAGTTCCTACGAGAGCATCGCCTTTCCATAAACATACACCTGCCTACGCTGGGACAAAGGAATCATTAAGCATTATGCTGCTTCACGAGCTATGAGAGCTATACAAACATGCGGGACTTCCCCCTGCTTGGTATTCTCCTGTGGTTTCCAGTCTTTATTTACCATTGTGCGCTCAGTTCTAATTGGATGCCATGTGCTCAGATATGTGCTACCATGGCTTGCGAAACATCTGCCGCTGCCTTATATATGTATTTGCAGTGGTGACACACATACAATACACACACAATACTGGAAGGAGATGGGTAGAGCGCCAATTAATTGGCTGCCCCTCTTCTCCCAAGAGGATTCGCTTTTCTGCAATGTACTAGACACAAGCTAGCCATTTTTCTCGCTTTCCTATGAGAGGGAATTATTTGCAGACAACATTAGGCATAATAAGTGGCAAGGTTAAGCGCATTGCTGCCAGGCCGGGCTCTCATTGTAAGCATGCTTTGGGTAAGCCCCATTGATTTCAAAGGGCACAGTCCGGCAATAATGAATTCTAGGCAAGTTGCAAAGGAATCTCATTCCATTTCTTTTCTCAGGACTTATTTTTGCTCATTTCAATTGTGCTCACTGAAAAAACACATGGATGGCTAGAGGCAGTCAGTGAAAATCTGGGGAGGTCTGTGTTGAACAACTTGCATGGTTACGATTGGTCTCATTGAGAAAGAGAGAGAAATGACCCCTTTGACTTCCTTCTCCTACTTATGTATTGACAACTACTGCCATGCTGGTCTTTTTTTCAGCCTGTGGGTTGCATGACTAGGTAGGCAACCCTCCAGAAACCACATGCCAGTGGTGGGCGGGGCCAGGTGCAAAAGTGGGTGGAGCAACTAAAGCTTTGTGCAGTGAGTAGCCTACATTCCAGCCAAGCAAAAGTCAGTGATTGCTAAGAACATAAGAACAACCCTACTGGATAATGTTATGCTCCCTCTGCTGCCACTGTGAACATTTACATTGGCAGCTACTAGGACCTGGACTTTGTTTCTGGCAGGGCCTGATTTCAAAGCTGCCACTCTTGAGAGATCCAGTTAGTTTAGTCTTTGGGCAGTCTGGGGCACTTTGAGGAACTCAACCAAACATGTGAATTTTCCCTGAACAAAATAAAAAAAAAATTCCTTCCACCTTAGAGACCAACTAAGTTTGTTAATTGGTATGAGCTTTCGTGTGCATGCACACTTCTTCGGATAGCACATGAAAGTTCATACCAATAACAAACTTTGTTGGTCTCTAAGGTGCTACTGGAAGGAATTTTTTTATTATGTTTCGACTACGGCAGACCAACACGGCTACCTACCTTTGCCTGAACAGTTTTTGCGTGGTACTTTTTATGTGTGTCTGGTTTCTTTTAAAAATAAAAAAATTCCTTCCAGTAGCACCTTAAAGACCAACAAAGTTAGTTCTTGGTATGAGCTTTCGTGTGCATGCACACTTCTTCAGATACACACTTTGTACAGACTGCACACTTTGTACAGATGCACACTTTCGTGCATGCACACGAAAGCTCATACCAAGAACTAATTTAGTTGGTCTTTAAGGTGCTACTGGAAGGAATTTTTTTATTTTGACTATGGCAGACCAACACGGCTACCTATCTGTAACTGGTTTCTTTTAAAGATTGCAATGGTTGTGTTGTGTTGTGTTTATGCTAGAATGTGCAGTTTGGGGAAAAGTTTGGATCTCCACTTGTTGCTGAACTGCATTTCCCATCAGCCCCAGAAAGCATGGCCATTGACCAGGGATGGTGGGAGTTGTAGTTCAGCAACATCTGGAGGACCAAAGTTTCCTTGTCCATTTTCTAAAGAAAGGCAGAGTGTAAATTGAATACATAAACAACAGCTCTCAAAAAAATGGTGGAACAAGATAAGCATTTTGCACTGATCATGCACACAAACACACAGAGAGACATTTATTTTATTGGGGTGGGGTGGGTTATTTTTGTTATATGGAAGTTTCAATGAAGCGTTTTGAAGCAGGAGAAATGTAACATTCAATAATACAACAAGGAAAGGCAACTGATAAAGACCAAGATGCCAATAAGCATAAAACATCTCAATAGCTGCACAAGGTGCCATTCTTGCTGCTTTTGTGAAGAAAAATAGCCTAAGTGTTTTTCTCCTTCCACTTTCATCCTGAGATAAATAAAACCCAATGATTTCTAAAGAGATGCCTCCATTAGATAAAGTCATCATATTACTCAGTAGCTGTAAGGGGGAAGCCACCATTATGAGAAAGTATGAGTTTAAAATTCTATCCTGTTGGTAAAATTTACTGCCTCAACCAAGTGGCTACCCCCTTGGCACTGCAATTTAAGTCTTAACGTGGCTCTAGAAATAAGTATATTTCTAGTATACATCTTGCATGTTCCTTAGCATCCATTACCTTTTTGCTCTTACAAGACTACTTTTTTATAGAATACTATATTTTATTTATTTGACAGACCAATGAGTAAAAAAGATTGTCTGTTCTTTATTCCTCAAACCTCAAACATCATAATATATCAGGCAAAAGTAGGAATTGTTTTGTTTATGTGCAATATCTCCAAAGCACTTTTTTAAAAAAGTAAAATACTTAAAGCGGTCTAAAACCATTAAGATGTTCTCCTTTGTGGCCAATTCCCATGTCCCTTTTTGGGCAAATAATGTCACGACAGGCCTTTTCATAGCAGAGGACTGAACATCTTTATCCTAGTTCAGTTTGGCTGGCACTCAACTGTAGGTCAGTTGCATCCCATTCCGTGCAGATCTTTTGAAAGAACACATTTAAAATCTATGCATTTTGTATTACCCTTATTAGATTTCTTAGCCACCCTTCACCATGAGATCCCAGGGCAGGCTACAACAATTTAAAAACACGTTAAGGAGGGGATTCCACAACTTTGAATATATTGAAAATGCACTCTGCCAATCTTAACACCTGAGAGGGTCTCCTACAGGGAAGGAGTTGGTCTCTCAGAGCTAAGTTGTAGCTTCCTGGTGCATTTTCTCAGCGACAGTTCTACTACATTCCCTTTTATATCTTTTCAATGATATAAAGATTCTCTTTTTGTGTGTGCCAATATTGTCAGTGGAAAGGCCTTAAGATATGAGGCTGTAAGTAGCAAATATGATATACAATAAATGGACTCTGGGCTTTTCAGCAGTAGTAATACTTAGCCTCTGAAATGGAGTAATTAGAATGTTAATTAGTTCACTTTTGTGAAGTGCTCTAAAGGCATGTAAGTCCTGACGTTGCCATTACTTGAATTTTATTTTTAGCCTTCGTCACCTTTAGGGGTGTTTTCCTTTTCTTAAGAAGCAAGCGGCAAAGTAGGATGTGTGAGGATCCTGAGAAAAGATTCCAAACATGGGAGAGGTTTTTTTTGGAGGGGAGGGAGAGAGACATACATTGAGGGCAGTGCTGGATTTATGTGTAAGCTAAACAAGCTATAGCTTAAGGCCCCTCTCTTGGGGGGCCCCCAAAAATGTTTAAAGAAAAAAATCCTGGATGTACATTTCCAAAATATAAGATATAGTATAGGTATTATTTATGAATGTGACATATTCCTAGAAATACCATCTTTTACACTCACTAAGTGTAACAGGGTACAAAGGTCTGCTATTCCAATGAACAGTGTAGACTACTGTGGTGATATTGATATTATATTTAAAAAATGCATTGTTTTAACTACATTTGCATTGTACAGGTTATAACACTTAATTTCATATTACTAAAGCTATTTATAATTATTAGCAATTTGAATCATAAATCACCTATTATTGTTTCGTTTTATAGCAAGTTTCTAGAGGCTAGATTATGAGTCTTTGTAAATTGTGTTTCTAAAGGAACTTTTGTTATTGCCAAATGTAAATGTGTTTGCATTATTAAGTTTGTTATGAATAAAAAAATCATTTTAAGTTAGAGATTAATAGTTATTTCACTATTAATGTACTTCTTCTTAATTGTATTTCACTAATAATATACTTCTTAATTGTATTTCAGTTCAAACATTACTTTGATAAAATACATATTTCGTTATGTGCAAATGGCTTTAGATACCTATTAGGTCCATAAATTACCATATAGCATATATTCAACACAAAAAACAGGGACAATTTGTTGTTGACAAAGGACAGCTGGACCCCATTACCTTCAGTAGCTTAGGGCCTCATCAAACCTAAATCCGGCCCTGACTTGAGGGTCTTGTGTTATCCATCAGGCATCCAGATAGAAAATAGGACACATCACATCATATCAACACATCAGCCTCTACTGTAAAATCTGTGGTTTTGGATTGCAGTGAAGTCCCACCAGAGGGCAGCTCCATTATTCTGCCGGCAGTGTGGTGGTGCCAGCTCACATGAACAGGGTCAGAAAGTGCCAGGGTGTGGAATCATCCCAGATGTAAAACCAGAATAAGAACATAAGACGAGCCTGCTGGATTCAACCAATGGATCCAACCAACCCTTCTAACAGAGCGTTCTCTTCTCACAGTGACCATCCAGATGCCTGTGGGAAGCCTTCAAGGCAAACATGAGCACAACTGCATTCAGCCCACCTGTGATTCCCATCAACTGGTATTCAGCATCATTATGCCTCTGACAGTAGAGGCAGAACATAGCCATTGTGGCTCATCGCTGCTGGTGGCCTTCTCCTCCAGGGATTTGCTTAACCCTCTTTTAAAACCATCCAGGTTTTGGGCAGAAGGCGGGCTGCAGCAGAAGAGAAACACTGTTGCATGTGTCAAATATGGAGCAGAACGGAAAGCAATGCCTTCTTATATTCCCCAATAACCAAAAGATAAAGTGGATATAGTCCATGTATATGGTCTGTAGGAATTGTTGGGTCCTTTGGGCTCTTTCTTCTGCATGCTTTTTCATTGAAGCCTCTAATATATTATACCTCCAGAGAGAATTTGTGTTATTAGTTGTAAACACACACAAACATAAATTTGGTTTTTTCAACGCACGGAGATTTATAGCTCTCCACTTTCACAAAAGAGTAATTTTTATCTCAAGCATATTCGAGTCATTAAAATTAAAACAACACATGGCCAGATTTACAACTGTGTACCTTTTTTATTGGGAAGTGTTAATCTGATTGGTTTTACAATACGGCGTTACTCATTCTGTAGCATGCCCCCAAAGTTTATTAAAGCCCAGGGCAGGCTGCCTTTCTGCCTGTTCCAAAATGCAGTGAGGTTGAAGTATTTGATGTGCTTTTCCACCAAGGGTTCTCCTTGCCAGAATGTCATAATTGCCTGCAACCAGTTTCAATTAATTATGTGGCATTTCCTTTCAATGAATGAACTGCTTCAATGAACGCTCAAGCTGGATGTGTCTCTTTGAAATCCATGAGCCTACATTTATGATAAGATAATGAATGCACTCTCGTCAAGCGCAACCATATTGAAAAAGGCTGTGGGCAAAAGTACAGTATAATAAATTTTGCTAAGTGGAGACTGTATATGTTTTAAAGATGGGTCATTTTCTCAGTGGCTGGAAGAGAATGACAGAGGCCAGTGGCAGTTCCCAGATTGGTTAGGTATTATTAAATGGGGGACTAGTGGAACCAGGAAAGACTCCAAGGATTGCTTGGTACCCATTCCTTTGGGACAACCCTGGGTTCAAACAGAGGGGTTAAGGTAAAGTTAAAGGGACCCCTGACCATTAGGTCCAGCCATGACCGACTCTGGGGTTGCAGCGCTCATCTCGCTTTATTGGCTGAGGGAGCCGGCGTACAACTTCCGGGTCATGTGGCCAGCATGATTAAGCCGCTTCTGGTGAAACCAGAGCAGCACACGAAAACGCCGTTTACCTTCCCGCCAGAGTGGTACCTATTTATCTACTTGCACTTTGATGTGCTTTCAAACTGCTAGGTTGGCAGGAGCAGGGACCGAGCAACGGGAGCTCACCCCGTCGTGGGGATTCGAACCGCCGACCTTCTGATCGGCAAGTCCTAGGCTCTGTGGTTTAACCCACAGCGTCACCCATGTCCCACAAACAGAGGAGTAAGCCATGCCAAATGCATTGCTCACAGTGCTGATGATGTGGCTTCTGTTAACCATCCTGAAGATCACCAGAAGACCAGCATGGGCTTCATATCCTGCAGGAATCAGGTGCATTTACGTATCCCATAGAACACCAGAAGTTGAAACCAATGCACGGTCAGAATGATCACATGTAATTCTTCTTGAAGAGGCAACGAACAAAGCCCATTCTACATAGGGAGGCATGGCAGCTCAAGAAGAAAAAGGGAGCATTTGGGGGAAAGAGCAAGCTTAAATAGCCTGGCTTCCTCCCCATCCTCGTTGGGTGAACCACCCATGCAAGCCATCCCCAATGCCTTCATTGGGGAAAACAATTCTAAGTCTTCTTCCCAGGGGAGCTGGGATATGGCAAACACACACACACACACACATACACACTATGGTGAGAGTGGCAGTCTCCAAGGATGGACCATCCGAACTGGTCCCTAACCCTCTTGAGCTGAAGCACAAGTTCTGTCTATGGTGCTATATCTGTGATGGCCTAACATGTCTTCCATGTAAGTCACAAGATGCTGTAGTCACCAAGAGCACATGCATATTTGAATACTTCTTGAGAGTCCCATGGACTGCAAGAAGATCAAACCTCTCCATTCTTAAGGAAATCAGCCCTGAGTGCTCACTGGAAGGAAGAAGAAGAAGAGGAGGAGTTTGGATTTGATATCCCGCCTTTCACTCCCTTTAAGGAGTCTCAAAATGGCTAACATTCTCCTTTCCCTTCCTCCCCCACAACAAACACTCTGTGAGGTGAGTGGGGCTGAGAGACTTCAGAGAAGTGTGACTGGCCCAAGGTCACCCAGCAGCTGCATGTGGAGGAGCGGAGACGAGAACCCGGTTCCCCAGATTACAAGACTACCGCTCTCAACCACTACACCACACAGATTGTGAAGCTGAGGCTCCAAGACTTTGGCCACCTCATGAGAAGAGAAGACTCCCTGGAAAAGACCCTGATGTTGGGAAAGATGGAGGGCACAAGGAGAAGGGGACAACAGAGGACGAGATGGTTGGACAGTGTTCTCAAAGCTACCAGCATGAGTTTGACCAAACTGCGGGAGGCAGTGGAAGACAGGAGTGCCTGGCATGCTCTGGTCCATGGGGTCACGAAGAGTCAGACACGACTAAATGACTAAACAACAACAGCCATGATGGCCACTGTCTAAAGCAGTATGCCTCTGATTGCCAGCTGTTCGGAACTGCAGGTGGGGTGAGTGCTGTTGTGTTTGGGTTCTGCATGCAGGCTTCCCATGGGTATCCAGTTGGCCAGTGCTGGACTAAATGGGTATTTGACCTGATCTAGCAGGGCTCCTCCTGCTTATTTTTTGTTACCCCTCTCTCACACTACACCCCCATGCAGCACAACTTTCACTGTTCCAGAGAGCCCTCTGATCCTTGAAGCTTTTCAAGGAGCAAAGGGAAGAGGAGATCCATTGTGCAAGTTTGATACCCACTCACACACTGCTAGATACAATGCAACTCCTGCTAGGATGGATGATGCACTGTGTTTGACTTACCCTGATCTTCACCTTTATAGACCTTATCCATGTAAACTCATTCCATCTCTGATCTACTCTGTCAATCTGCAGATCTTTTCCTATGTCTCTCTGGCTTGCAGCTGTCTGATTCATTTATCACTATGGAGAAAGATTCTATCAGGCCTACAGTTTCCCCCCAGAGCAAGGGTCAACAAATCGCTTGTTAGAATTGCCTGTGCAGACACAGTGTCTTAAATGGACGAGGCTTGAGAGAAAGGTCAAAAACAAATCTTAATTGTTCCTATGGCTCAATCTTTGGCCTAAGTGACATCTGCTAGAGCTTTTGCTGCACAGGCATTAACAACCAAACTGGCTTTCTACAATAGATTCAGGACCAAGAGAAGCCCTTTGGACATCCTCCAGGCATCTTCTCTTTGATTTCACAATAATTGGCTCGAAAGGGAAACCTACAACATACCATGATTCAGACACTTTCTCCATCACTAGGTCCACAGGCATCTAGATAGAATTCCAGCTCAGCCACCATCCCATAATAAATCCATGTTGACACACACAATAATAATAATTTTTTTTATTTATACCCTCCCCTCCCCAACCAGAGCTGGGCTCAGGGTGGCCAACAATAATAAAATTACAATAAAACATAATAGGGGAAAACAAACAAACAAACAAACAAAAACCAGTTTATTAAAATACAGGTTAAAATACAATTTAAAATGCAGCCTCATTTTAATAGTAGCCCAAACATCAAAACCATAAGCGGAGGGAAACATAAGGCTCAGACTGAGTGCAAACCAAAGGCCAGGCAGAACAGCTCTGTCTTGCAGGCCGTGTGGAAAGATGTCAAGTCCCGCAGAGCCCTAGTCTCTTGTGACAGAGCGTTCCACCAAGTTGGGGCCGTACTGAAAAGGCCCTAGCCCTAGTTCAGACCAATCTAACCACCTTGCGGCTTGGGACCTCCAAAGTGTTGTTATTTGTGGACCTTAAGGTCCTCCGCAGGGCATACCATGTATGTTTCATGGTGTTAAGGGTAGCTTCAGAAACAGGCAACCCGAATGATCAAGAGGATGGAAAGCAACTCCCTTATGAAGAAAAGGTGTGTTGTTTGGGTCTTTTTAAGTTTAGAGAAAAGGTGAGGAGGAGGTGACATGATAGAAGGTTATAAAATTATAATTGGCAGGGAGGAAAGTGGATTCTTCGTTTTCCAAAACATTGGAATTCATGGACATCCAATGAAACTGAATGTTGGAAGTACTTCTTTACGCATACCAGAGTTATGGAACTTGCTCCTCAAAGAGGCAGTGATGATCCCCAATCTACACACCTTTAAAAGAGGATTGGACAAATTCATGGAGGAGAGGACCCACTGGTGGCTACTGTTAGAATTCCTGATCCATGATTGCAGTCAAGGGTTTTTTGTCTTTCGCATTACAGTATATGTTTTGACTCCACAGAGTGGGAAGTGACAGAAACAGATTGTTTTTTATAATAATAATAATAATAATAATAATAATAATAATAATAATTTATTATTTGTACCCCGTCCATTTGGCTGGGTTTCCCCAGCCACTCTGGGCGGCTTCCATAGAAACCAAAAAACACTAAAATATCATACATTAAAAACTTCCCTTAACAGGGCTGCCTTCAGATGTCTTCTGAATGTCAGGTAGTTGTTTATCGTTTTGACATCTGATGGGAGGGTGTTCCACAGGGCGGGCGCCACTACCGAAAAGGCCCTCTGCCTGGTTCCCTGTAGCTTTGCTTCTCTCAATGAGGGAACCGCCAGAAGGCCCTCGGCGCTGGACCTCAGCGTCCGGGCAGAACGATGGGGGTGGAGACGCTCCTTCGGGTATACTGGGCCAAGGCCGTTTAGGGCTTTAAAGGTCAACACCAGCACTTTGAATTGTGCTCGGAAACGTACTGTGTTCCATAAAGTGGGACTATTGTCCTTTGTTCTTTTCTCTTTGCTGTCTGACACTAGAGAGAGGGAGCTATGTTGCAGTGCTCCGTGTGTGTTTATATGTAAATAAAGTAGATCAGCCAAAGTGCTGAGTTGCTGAGGTCTGTTATGCAACTGTGCAAACTCTGTGGATCCCTAAGTGTGCCGATGTCTGTTGGCATCAGTCTCTGTGATGTTCGGACAGAAGAAAGCTTTTGAAGCTCCCTTACGATTGACCAGGAGGGAGGGAACATGGCAGTCGGGCATGTGTCTCTGCCAGGGTCCTACTCGAGTGTAGGCTGAACTCCTGAGAGCTGCTAGCCATGCTGGCTCTGCTCAGTTCATTTCTGTTAGGCTTCCGAATATCAGTTGCTAGAAGCCACAAGAGGGGAGAATGCTCTTGGTCCTGAATCCTGCTTGAGGTTTTCCCATGGGCATCTGGAAGACCTGCTCCCTGCAGGCTTTTCCTCACCTGGCCTGGGAGGGCAGGGCCCTGACTGACTCCAGCTACAAAAGCTGAGGCTGCTGAAGACTCAGGTCATTGAGCCTCAGCTTCCACAGCTGCTGCCTGCCATGAACCACCCTTAGCAGAATTGGCAGCAACAGCAGCTGATACGTCCGATGCTTAGGATAGTATTTTAATCTCTTGCTAATTAGGCTGTTTTGAATGTGCATTTTATATTTGACTTCCTTCAGTAATAAGTTTCTTTTGAAATGTTCAAGATAATTTTTTTTGTTAACTTTGCAGTGTTAAATGTGCATTCTGTAGTTGACCTCCTTTGTAATGTTTCATTTTGCAATCTTTAAGAAAGTATTTTAATTTCCTGCTAATTATGTTGCTTTGAATGTATACTTCCTTCCTTCCTTCTGTAATATTTTATCCTGAATTGTTTTATTTGATGTTCGGATGTAGGCTGGAAGCAGTATAGAAATGAAATGATAATAAAAATAATAATCTGGTTAGCCACTGTGTGAATAAGATGCTGGATTAGATTGGCCAGTGGCCGGATCCAGCAGGCTCTTTTTACATTCTTAAGGGTTGAGAATAATGACCACCTTTAATGGACAGTGAAAGAGGAGAGGTAGATAGCTCTAGTTCTGGTCAGCGGACCATTTTCACATCAATCTATGAATACATTTATACAATAGAAACCATTTAAAATATTAAAATCAGAGTCATCCAGTATTGCTTCATTGGCTTCTCCTGTCTTGTTGAAGTATAATGTATTTGCCAAGGTCCTGTGCATTAGCTTTGGGAATAATTAAAAAATGACGACTGCACAACCCATTTTAAATATAAATTAATAAATTTCTATGAAAGGCTATTAATGTTTTGTAATGTTCCAGACAGTACTTTCCCCAATACCAGTAGGCATGTATCTAGAATTAACGTTAAAAAGACTGTAGCTGCCATTTCATATTAAACCACCCTGTGTAATGCTATGTTCCACCACAAGCAACTTTTAAGTAATTTGGTTTCATGTGCTCCCGAGAGCTCTTTTAAACCCTGGCCATTGTACAAATATGCACTTCCAGAAAACAAGCCATTCCAACATCCACAACAATCATGATCCCTTCTCGTGATCCTTGCATAGGATACATTCGATTTACTAGATTCAAACAAGACAAAATGATTCAGACCCTATTAAGGACCACTTGCTTCTTTAAATATTGGTTAAAAGTCATGTGTGTACACAGGGGGGTGGGTTGGACTGGGGACAGGGTACTTGGGGTTGTAGGAGGTAACCTCTGTAGCTATACTTTTTCCCTGATGGGGCAAATAATGTGTAATTTATTTGGGGAATGGTACATGGAAAGGGCTTTTTAAAATCCTCTCTAGATCCATGGGCATGATCCAGACTGTGTGGTGAGGGGGTGTATGTGTCTGTGTCTACCAAAACTGAAAGAGAGTATCACAGAGGCAGAGATGCATCAGCTTGCCTATCTTGACCTTCAGAGAGCCAGTGTGGTGTAGTGGTTAAGAGCGATAGACTCGTAATCTGGAGAACCAGGTTTGCGTCTCCACTCCTCCACATGCAGCTGCTGGGTGACCTTGGGCTAGTCACACTTCTCTGAAGTCTCTCAGCCCCACTCACCTCACAGAGTGTTTGTTGTGGGGGAGGAAGGGAAAGGAGAATGTTAGCTGCTTTGAGACTCCTTAAAGGGAGTGAAAGGCGGGATATCAAATCCAAACTCTTCTTCTTCTTCTTCAGTTTTTTCTATCATTGGAAATGGGAATCTGAAGGGCCTCCAGATGTCATTGGACTCCAACTCCCATCAGCCCCATCCAAAATGACCAATGGTCAGGCATTACGGAAGTTGTATTTCAACAGTAGCTGGATGGCCACAGGCTTCACATCCCTGGTGTTTAATATCAACTGAGGAACATTAATTGCTGGAAAGGAATAGAAGAGCAGAGCAGCTGATAAGATCAAATCCAGGTGTTTTTCCAAACTCCATTAAAAAGTGAATGAAATTGAAAATGAATGGTTTACATTGATTTACACAGGATTTTGTAAGTGTCTAATTTATTAATCAGTAGCTGCTCTTTAAACGTGTGTAAATCAAATTTGCATAATGTATGTAAGCAATTTAATCTTTCAATTAGCTAATTAATGTAAATGTTAATAGAAACCGAGCATTAACACTCAGTTGCTCAAATGCTATCCGTTTAAAAAAAAAAAGGGACAAGCTTTCTCAAGCAGCCCTCATGGTTTTCTATTTGTACTCTCTTAAAATTTGGGTTGGCAAACATCACACATCCTGAACAAGCGATACAATTTTAGCCGCATATATTTATATTCCAGTAAATCTTATATTCAGTGTCATGTCTGTAAATAGAGCACAAAGAATGCAGGAGATTTGAAGAGCAGAGTTAGTCGAGTCATATCAGAGGTCCAGGTATGAATACGAACTAATATCACTATTTAAAATTATAAACAAAGGGAAGAAACTAATTGTTTGTGGTTTTACACAGATGAAGATTGGCTGCTGTTTGTGGTTGGTGGAAAAGATTCCCCCCCTCCCCCCGAGCTAAGAAATAGGACTGGGATATAATAGGACACTTCATAGGTATGGAAATATCTTTTGGGTAAATAGAACAATTGCTTCATCATTTCCATTGGAGTGGGGCATCTGCAACCCATGGGCCTAATTAGGCGTGCTAAGTCCACCCATTTGGCCCAGAAGGCCATTTGAGCCAAGCCATATTATCTATATGACATTAGGTGTGGGACTGTTAAAGATTTGGTTCAGTCAAGGTTTGCAAGCACTGTCCTATGCAAAATGCTGTTCCCAGATCTCAACAAGACCCAACAACCAGCTGATTACTGGGTCTTGTGAAGCCCCTTACAGTGCACTCTCCATGACTGTTGGATCTTGTAGAGCGCTTTGCAAGAAGACCTAGTTTGACAAGTGGGGCAGGACCTTCCACCTGTCAATCACTTGATGTCACAATGGTGTCAACTGTTCGCACATGCCTTACAGAGTTCCCCTTGCAAAGTGTTTGGAAGGAGCTCTTGGAGACTTTCCAAGACCTGTAGCTCAGCTGATGAGTTTAACGAACCTCTGTGTGTGAAGTAATTTTCACAGGGCTTTGAATGACCTGCAGATGTTGTTGTTTAGTCGTTTAGTAGTGTCCGACTCTTCGTGACCCCATGGACCAGAGCACGCCAGGCACTCCTGTCTTCCACTGCCACCCACAGTTTCATCAAACTCATGCTGGTAGCTTCGAGAACACTGTCCAACCATCTCGTCCTCTGTCCTCCCCTTCTCCTTGTGCCCTCCATCTTTCCCAACATCAGGGTCTTTTCCAGGGAATCTTCTCTTCTCATGAGGTGGCCAAAGTATTGGAGCCTCAGCTTCACGAACTGTCCTTCTAGTGAGCACTCAGGGCTGATTTCCTTAAGAATGGATAGTTTTGTTCTTCTTGCAGTCCATGGGACTCTCAAGAGTCTCCTCCAGCACCATAATTCAAAAGCATCAATTCTTTGGCGATCAGCCTTCTTTATGGTCCAGCTCTCACTTCCATACATCACTACTGGGAAAACCATAGTTTTAACTATACGGACCTTTGTTGGCAAGGTGATGTCTCTGCTTTTTAAGATGCTGTCTAGGTTTGTCATTGCTTTTCTCCCAAGAAGCAGGTGTCTTTTAATTTCGTGGCTGCTGTCACCATCTGCAGTGATCATGGAGCCCAAGAAAGTAAAATAACTCAGAGAAGCTATGAACTATGTCGTGCAGAGCCAGATCTTTACTTGCCCCATATCATAGATGGGCACGACTTGCTCAGATTGGCCTAGTGGACCATATGTGGAGGCCTGGCACACCTAACTAGGCCCACAGACCAGAGACCCCCACCCCTGATGCACAGCAACCCATGTTTCTTGCACAGAGTCGATTCCAAAGATATGCAAAGAGATTGTTCTGCAGGAAAAAAGCTACTTGTGGAAAATGTCTAGTCCTATGAGCAGTGATGTCAAAGCCACAGGCTCATGCAAAAGCATAGCAACTCTTTCATAAAAGGAAAACAACAGCAATAGTTTTTTAGTAGCAACTGTGGTGCGGAGGGCATAATTATCAGTGTGGGTGATAGAGGACCAAGGTGAGCAGAGAAAAGAAGCCAGGATCTGCAGAGGTCATCATGGTTCATCCCGTGCAGTTGTGTTCAGTAAATCAGCTCTTTTTACTTCTGCAACCATTCCCATGCAACGATTCCAACATCTGGATGAGCTCCAACACCTCCTCAGATGTTTTTAGGATGTCACAAGACCACTGTGGGAATGTGAAAGCAGGATTTAATCTACCCTCAGTTGCAAACTTCTTTCCCCCCCCCCCAGCAGTTGCTTCAAATTCAAATTGCTTTTAAATACATACATACATACATACCGTACATATATAATTAAGATACGATCATTTATGTCTTATAAAGTTATTACTACAGTCATTGTCTATGGCCATAATAAAGCATTTTAATTATGCCGTTTCACATGCCGTGAATATAGAAATAGCTCTTCAGGAGAAGATGCCATTTCAGTCACTTCAATGATTATAATTTCAAAAGTTTTAAAGACTTTTCTTCCTGGAAATTCCCCCTTAGGTGTTTCAATATTGTCCACTATCACTTCCAGGCTGATTACTGAGCTAAATCAGAGGCAGATTTAGGGCAGTGTCCCCAGTTCTCCCACAATGGGTGCCAAGCCAAGTGGGGCATAGGAACTGCGATGTAAAAAGGTAAAGGTAGAGGACCCCTGGACGGTTAAGTCCAGTCAAAGGTGACTATGGGTTTGTGGCACTCATCTCGCTTTCAGGCCGAGGGTGCCAGCGTTTGTCCACAGACAGCTTTCCGGGTCTGCAGTAACTAGGGCTTTTAGTGTGGCTGGCTCCATTCTGTGGAATAGCAGTCCTGTCGAGATATGACAGGCACCCAATATCTGCACTGTCTGGAAAGAATCAAAGATACATTTGTTCCAACAGGCTTTCTGAGCTGGATAAATGGGTCTTTACCACAGGTGCCAACTTGATAGGCTTTATTCCTGTTGTGGTTTTTTTTTTTTTTTTGCATTTTTAACTATTTCAAATTATCTTATGTGCAAATGGTGTAGAGACAGTGGTTTAGAAGGCAATTAAAAAACCAGTACTATTACTACCAATAATAAAAAAATTATACCACCCCAAAGAAGAAGTTCCTCAAAAACCAAACTACTGAAAACAACACAGGAAACTATTATGTGGGTGAGGGAGGTGTCATGCTTTCCATCCCAGCCAATCTGGAATCATGGGCAGCATATGTAATTCTCATAGCTCTTTTCCTTGGCTGGCTATGCCCCATTCCTTGCCTGGAAAGAAACAACAACAACCCTAAGAATTATTATTCGGTACAGGTTTCTTCTTCTTCTTCTTCTTCTTCTTCTTCTTCTTCTTCTTCTTCTTCTTCTTCTCCTCCTCCTCCTCCTCCTCCTCCTCCTCCTCCTCCTCCTTCTCCCCACTCAATGTGAACTCCCTCTTGAAAACATATTTTCTCAGAAAGTGTACTTTTTTTTTGCTAACAGTAGCAAAATAAAAATAAAAAAGATATTCTGAAAGTACTCCAGACTGCCACAACACATTTAAAAATAATTCGTCTCCCTTTCACAGTGTATATTGCACCCTGAATATGTAGGCCACAATCCAACGGAAGAGTTCGTTCTGCTTAATGAAATCCATTTGTTTCCGTGGGGCATAAGCACGCTTTTGGCTGCAACCCCATCCATACTTTCCTGGAAATACATTCCACTGAGTTGAGTAAGACCCAAGAAGACATACAAAGAATCATATTGTGATTGGGTGTACATGGGTGGACAAACTTCTTTTTTTCTATCAAGAACTACATTCATTCTCTCAGGGATATCCTGTTGAGAGTCGAATTCTCTGGGGGTCTCAATCTAGCAGGGGCCACATGATGACTATGGGTGGGGCAGGCCACCTCTTTCCTTTCTGCCGCTCTGTCACCACCCCCTTTTCTCTTGTGGTAGGGGAGGAAATCCAGGGTTGTGTCCTACACTGGTGGAAGGCATCCATCAGCAAAACAGGATGGTATTTGGTAGTTCTCCAACCGCCTGCAGCAACCTGCTGCTCTCATGCTGTGCTCTGAACATCTGGGGCATATTTGGAGGTGAGGTTATGAGGGCTTCAGGACCAGGACCAAATATTGGCTCCCTCCCCACCCTAACCCACCCTGCTGGGATGTTTGAGGGGAATAGGGGCCTCCTAACAACTTTCAGGATTCTTTTGTGGACTTCATGATGAATAAAGTGGCACTAGAGTGCTCTAAATCTATGCAATGAATGCATAACCTCCAATGTTGCTCCAGTGAAAATAGGGGCGTCCCATTCCATAATGATCATTTTACTATTTATACCCCACATATCAGACTGGGTTGCCCCAGCCACTCTGGGCGGCTTCCGGCATATATAAAAACATAATAAAATATTATTATTATTTATAAAAAACTTTCCTATTCAGGATTGCCTTCAGACGTCTCGTTGGATGGATAACTTCATACCCTCCGACATTTCTCCAATGAAAATAGGGACATCTTAAGGAAATGTGGGACATTCTGGGATCAAATCAGAAACCGGGATGGCTTCTCTACATCAAGGACGTCCCAGGAAAATAGGGACACTTGGAGGGGGGGAGTGTCAGTGAATGTAACCACATAATATAAAAAGTCTGTGACAATATTGATTCAAAGGTTGACTCTTAAAAGCCACCCCATCCCTTGTTTGCCTGATTCACAAACACTAAAAGCAAAAGGGGAGGAGATTCCCAGAGAAGCAGCCTGGAGAGCAAGAATGGGTCCACAGCACTCAGGTCTTGCTTGTGGGCTTCCCAAAGGCATCTGTCTGGGAAAAGATGCTGGATTGGCTGGACCACTGATGTGTTCAAGGAAGCTCATCTGCCATTGTAGGCTGCAACTTCAGCATCCTTCCAGTGGCAGACTTGGGTCCTGCGGTGGCCCTGTATGAGCCCAAATTTTGGTACCCGCTCAATCCTCAAGCTGCCGTCCCAAAAGCAGGTAGGGGGTTGCCCAGCCTTGGGAAGGAGGCACAAAGGCTCTGTCTCCTTCCCAAAGCTGGGAAAATGCTAACTAGGCTTGGGAAGCAGGTGGGAAAACTCTAGGAACCTATCAGAGCCTCACACCTCTTTCCAAAGCCCAGCACCTTGCTTACCAGGCTTTGAGATGGTGCCCCTCAGCTCAGTGTCCAGTGCCTGCACACCATTCACACAGCCCTAAATCTGGCCCAATCCATCCAATGCACACATGAAACCTCAGGGGCAAATCCTGGCTCAGCTGTGTATTTTGCAACCTGGACAAACAAAGCTGAGCGAGATGAAAGTGAGAAAGCACTCCACTATTTGCAAGGCAAGTAGGAAACGTCAGAAAACCACATTGTTCCTGTGCTTGTTTACATGCAAGTTAAATTCACAGGAAAGGCAGTTTTCAAATGTAAAGCACTTAACTTTTTAATGTAGCCGGTTAGCAAATTGGATAAAGGCAATGTATTGCACTAATGTGAAAATAAAAGTGCTTATTTTCTGTTTTCTCAGGGCTCTGTGATTTGCATAACGGCTGCCACAGAGAGGCTGCAGACAACTCGGCTGGCCTTTTGTGATCCTCAGCGCTCAAATGAAGCAACTTAATGAGAAAGTGAAACACTGGCATAAATATGTGCATCAGGCAAGTTGATTTGAACAAATTTATCTTCAGAAGAAGAAGAAGAAGAAGAAGAAGAAGAAGAAGAAGAAGAAGAAGACGACAAGCAACTCTGTTGTGCTGAGAATTGTGTGTGCCTGTGGGGTAGAAACACTTGGAATACTAAGTAGTATCTAAGAAACTGATGCTCAGAGTAAACCCACTGAAAATAATGGACATAAGTTGATCAGGTCCATTTACAAACCCAGAACATTTCTCAGATGAAAATAGGGATGTCCTATTCCATAGTAACAACAACAACAACAATTTAATTACTTATACTCCGTCCATCTGACTGGGTTGTCCCAGCCACTCTGGGCAGCTTCCAACATATAGAAAAATGTAATTTAAAAAATCTTCCCTATACAGGGCTGCGTTCAGATTTCTTCTAAAGGTTGTATAGTTACTTATCTCCTTGGCTTGGGGATTGCATAACTCCATACCCTCCAACATTTCTCCGATGAAAATAGGGACACCCTAAAGAAAAGTGGGACATTCTGGGATAAAATAGTTTCTGTAAATCTGGGACTGTCCCTGGAAAATAGGGACACTTGGAGGGTCTGCATTAATTTCAATGGGTCTACTCTAGCCAGGACTAACATTAGATACAGCTGTTTACATTTCTGTCTGCCCTATCCCAAACTAGATATTGTAGAACAGGGAAAGGTGTGAAAAGGGAAGCCACGAAGGAAAGGTAACAAGGGACTGATAAGTCAGCGTTGTCATCTTCAACATATCATTTAGAGCTTTGTAGTTTTGAAAAGTAAGAGGGGGAGACATTGTCAAGCCTTGTTAAATTATATACAGTGAGGAGGAAGTATATTTCTCATTCTATCCCAAGTGCTCAGAGTGTCATACGGCCGTTTTTCCTAAATGTTAATAGAACCCTGAAGGCTCACAATCTTTGGCAATCAAATGCTTTGGGAAGGAAAAGGAAGCCAAATGAAATTTAAAAAAGAATTCTAAACATAAAAATCATTTTAAGTAAATAAAAGGCACCCGTACCACACCATAAATAACCAGTTCAGAAAGCCACTCATAGTACCAGCCCCCTGCTAAATGCCTTGTCTCAAGTGAATTTATTTGAATATTTCAGAGATGCCTTTTAGGGTTCTGCCCGCTGGTCTGTCCTCTGATTCTGATTGGTTCTGACACCCAATCGGCCTCATGGCTCCTGGCTCATCCCACACTGCTGCCCACAACCCAGCCAGCCAATAGGGAGGGGCAAATCTGCCCATCTTGTTTCCTTATTTTCCCAGTCTTCTCCACATCTGCAATTTGTTTTCTTGAAAGTCCACCACCTTTCCGTCAACCTGAGATAGTTGAATTACCTATGCAACATTGATAGAACATGGATATAGTCCTGCAAGGACACAAGCAAACTTGTAGAATGATACAGTGGTGCCCCACAAGATGAATGCCTCGCAAGACGGAAAACTCGCTAGACGAAAGAGTTTTCCGTTTTGGAGGTGCTTCGCAAAACGAATCTCCTATGGGCTTGCTTCGCAAGACGACAATGTCTTGCGAGTTCCTGCTGGTTTCCCCCCCCCTTTTTCTAAGCCGCTAAGCCGCTTATCAGCTGATCCGATCAGCAGATAAGCCGCTAAAAGCAGCTAAAAGCCGCTAATAGCGCTAAGCCGCTTATCAGCTGACCCGATCAGCAGATAAGCCGCTAAAAGCCTCTAAAAGCCTCTAATAGCGCTAATCCGCTAATCCTTCAATGGGCTTGCTTCGCAAGACGAAAAAAACCGCTAGACGAAGAGAATCACAGAACGGATTCTTTTCGTCTTGCGAGGCACCACTGTACCTTTATTTAAAAACTGAAATGACTTTTAAGTTTGATGTAATTTAATAGACACTTGGTGCTCTGGGGGTGGGTGGGGGTGTTTAATAATGATTGTTGCTTCTTGTATAATTTTTTAGGGGGAAGGCAATGTATCCCAGAAAATCCATGGTTCAGTTTCTGGACAAGTTTGCATAGATGACATTTTCTGATGAAGAAGTTTTCAAATTAATTTTTTCCAAACTCATCCCATGGATCTGAAATGTCACATTGGAAATCGGACCTAAGCAATATATACAGAACCCCTTTATGAGCAAAAGAACAGTATGACAGACAAAAGGTTAGCAGAAGAGTGAGGTTTTTTTCTCCTACAAACACAATGACAAAATTGAACTTGGTAGCCAGGAAGTAATTAAACTACCATGAGCAGAGAATGATTAAATTACTTGAGAGACTTGGGTTTGCCATAGCTTATAAGATGTACATTTTCTTTACATTTCTTAATTTAAAACTTATGATTAATATAAAGTAGGCTGCTAGACGGGTTTCATGGCACTGTGAAAACGCACAGTTTATTAAAATGAATGACCCCATGAAAAAGCATTAGCATTTGGCAATTTCTGAGATGTAATGAAGCAGAATTAAAATGATTAAGAAATAAATTGGAAGAAAACAGTGCAACTTTTTTTGTGTAAGTGAACTTCTGTTCCAAGGGAAAACTGGATGTGCAGTGTTGCGTTCTACATTGTAGTCCACTGAAATGTTGAGAGGCAAAAACTCTGGGAAGCCTTGATACCATGAAATGAGAATATGTTAAGTGGAGAAGTGGAGAATGAAAAAGCAGTAGACAAGTACTTGTAACATTTCAACCAAAAAAGGCTGGGACAGCCCCATAATAATAATAATAATAATAATAATAATAATAATAATAATTTATTTATACCCCGCCCATCCGGCTGGGCCTCCCCAGCCACTCTGGGCGGCTTCCTTAAATACCAAAAATACAATAAAATATCACACGTTAAAAGCTTCCCTGAACAGGGCTGCCTTAAGATGTCTCCTGAATGTCAGGTAGTTGTTTATCGCTTTGACATCTGCTGGAAGGGCGTTCCACAGGGCGGGTGCCACTACCGAGAAGGCCCTCTGCCTGGTTCCCTGTAGCTTTGCTTCTCGCAATGAGGGAACTGCCAGAAGGCCCTCGGCGCTGGACCTCAGCGTCCGGGCAGAATGATGGGGGTGGAGACGCTCCTTCAGGTATACTGGACCGAGGCCGTTTAGGGCTTTAAAGGTCAGTACCAACACTTTGAATTGTGCTCGGAAACGTACTGGGAGCCAATGCAGGTCTTTCAAGACCGGTGTTATATGGTCTCGGCGGCCGCTCCCAGTCACCAGTCTAGCTGCCGCATTCTGGATTAGTTGTAGTTTCCGAGTCACCTTCAGAGGTAGCCCCACGTAGAGTGCATTGCAGTAATCCAAGCGGGAGATAACCAGAGCATGCACCACTCTGGCGAGACAGTCCGCAGGCAGATAGGGTCTCAGCCTACGTACCAGATGGAGCTGGTAAACAGCTGCCCTGGACACAGATTTAACCTGTGCCTCCATGGACAGCTGTGAGTCCAAAATGACTCCCAGGCTGCGCACTTGGTCCTTCAGGGGCACAGTTACCCCATTCAGGACCAGAGAATCCTCCACACCTGCTCGCCTCCTGTCCCCCAAAAACAGTACTTCTGTCTTGTCAGGATTCAACCTCAATCTGTTAGCCGCCGGTGGTACATGACCCCAGTCAAGCTAGCAAAAATTTACCATTTGCCTGATAACAAGTGTTGGAAATGTAAAGAAACTGAAGGTACTTTCTACCATCGTTGGTGGACATGCCCGAAGATTAAGGCTTTCTGGGAAATGATATATAATGAAATGAAAAAGGTACTTAAATGTACTTTCCCTAAGAAACCAGAGGCCTTTCTCTTGGGCATTGTCGGCCAATTGGTGTCAAAGAAAGACAGAACTTTCTTTATGTATGCAACAACAGCAGCAAGAATATTTATTGCAAAGTATTGGAAGACACAAGATCTACCCACCCTGGAAGAATGGCAGATGAAAGTGATGGACTATATGACATTGGCCGAGATGACTGGCAGAATCCGTGACCTGGGAAAAGAGACGGCGGAAGAAGAATGGAAGAAATTTAAAATCTACCTTAAGGACTATTATACACTTGATGAATGTTAGAATGTCGAGGTTTTGAGAAAGAAAGGGTTACAGTGATATAAGATCAGATTGAAGGAAAGATTAAGAGGACAGAGGCTTGACAGAAATATTTAGAAGTTGCTAAAAAAAATTGGACATTGGGATGCAGAAAGGGGAGGTATGGGGGAGTCTGAGAAACGAGGTTTATGAAAAAAAGGTTATGAAACTATACGTGTTTGTATGTCTTTTTACATGTCTGTTTTGTTTTAAAATTTTTTGTAAAAACCAATAAAAAAAGTTATAAAAAAAACCACAATCTGTTAGCCGCCATCCATCCTCCAACTGCCTCCAGACACTCACACAGGACCTTCACCGCCTTCACTGGTTTTGATTTAAAAGAGAGGTAGAGCTGGGTATCATCCGCATACTGATGAACACCCAGCCCAAACCTCCTGATGATCTCTCCCAGCGGCCGCATGTAAATGTTGAAAAGCATGGGGGAGAGGACGGAACCCTGAGGCACCCCACAAGTGAGGGCCCAGGGGTCTGAACACTCATCCCCCACCACCACTTTCTGGGCACGGCCCAGGAGGAAGGAGCGGAACCACTGTATGACTCTGCTCCCAGCTCCCAGCCCCTCAAGACGGTCCAGGAGGATGCTATGGTCGATGGTATCAAACGCCGCTGAGAGATCCAGCAGAACTAGGAAACAGCTTTCACCTTTCTCCCTAGCCAACCAGGGATCATCAACCAGTGCGACCAAGGCAGTTTCAGTCCCATGATGAGGCCTGAATCCCGACTGGAAGGGATCCAAATGGTCCGCTTCTTCCAGGCGTGCCTGGAGTTGTTCGGCAACCGCTCGCTCAATCACCTTGCCCAGGAATGAGTAATCAGCTGAAAGCAGATTTCAACAAGCCAGGTATTTAAACAAGCCCGTTTAAGAGGAGTCAATGAGGCACACTTCATGTAGGATGAAGTTCCATAATAATGGAGCCACCACTGAGAAGGTCCTTCACACTCCGGCACTGGGGGGTGAAGAGCAGTGGGGGCGGGGTGCACACCTGCAGGGGTGCCCAGCGGGGGTGGGAGGCAGCCACAATGGCACCCTGGGGATCGAGCTTCTGGGGGCGGTGCCCCCCCCCCGCACTCCTCTTCCTCTGCCAGTGGGCCCCGCCTCTTATATCCGCCAGTCTGAGGGATCCAGCAGTCAAGCAAGGCCTTGGCAGCCAATCTTGACTTCATGTGCCTTCACGAGTAGCACCCAGCAATGTGGGATATGGGTGAAGAAATGCAGAATATTTTCATCTCACAAGATGGGGTAACATATTAAATGTTATGGAGGTGGAGGGGAATAGAATTCACTACTTAGTGAACAACTGTGCAATTAGCACAATGTCTCATTTCGCCTACAGCCAAACAGAATCATAACAATCCATGTTTCTTTAAAAATAATGGTCCCCATTTCATTAAATGTACAGATGTATCAGGAAAATTCCACATCGATGGGAAACAGCAAGGAAATAACAGCATGACACCAGGACTGGACCTTTCTGCAATGCCATCAGCTAAAAACACAAAGGTCTTTTTTTCATTACTGAGGTGACCTCCAACTTCCTTATTGATCATTTCTGTTCCAGAAAAAGAAGCCAACAAAAAGTGTAATAGGTATAAAAGATTCTTAATGTTACAGGGTTATGAAAAATTGTTCTCGGATTGTTTTGTGTGTGGTGTGTGTGTGTGTGTGTGTGTTTAAAAAGCATCAATCCCCAAAGAAAGTATACAAATAATTGTATGGTTTCAGATTTCATAACCATGCTTTTCTTGAAAGATTCATTTTCACTGGAAGCACTGTCACACAAACAGCCTCCAGGCTGATCAGGCTGTGCAAAAAAAAAAAAAAAAAAGGAAGTAAATCCATACCAGAGGGGAAAATACAATTCAATTTTACCAATATAAATTCGAGTCACTACATGGATAATTGCTGAGCAACCCACTGGCTTCCCAAAGTTAATATCTTTAATTTTGTTTTATTTATGATTTTCAATTTCATACATTTAAATAATTTTTCAATTTATTTTCAATTATTTTAACATTTCAAAACTCAACTTGCTTCCCTCTCTCTGTTTCCTTAAATTTATTTTTTGTATTTTCTGCATATTCCAAATTAACTTAATTTACTCATTTTTTCATCTACTTTAAATATATACTCTTATAAAACTGCAGGTTATTACAGTAATCCTGCCAATGTTCTTATCTCTTTGCAGTTTATTTGTAAACATTCAATAAACCATTTTCATTCTTTTATAAAAGGTTTGTTTTCGATTTCTTATTTTTCTGGTAAGTTTCGCCATTTCTGTGAATTCCTTAAGTTTTTATATTCATTCTTCTTTTGTCGGGATTTCTTCTTTCCAGTTTTGGGCAATAACATTCTTGCCGCTGTAGTCGCATACATGAATAAATTTCAATGCCGTTTGGGTTGTTCTGTCCCTATAATTCCCAAAAGGAAAGCTTCTGGGCTTTTAAAATAATAATAATAATAATAATAATAATAATAATAATAATAATAATAATAATAATGTTTTTTAACGTCTTTTTCCATTCATTATATATCATTTCCCAGTAAGCTTTAACCTTACTACAAGACCACCACATATGATAAAAAAGCCTTCTTTCTCTTTACATTTCCAACACTTATTTGATTTTGATTTTTACATTTTTGCCAAATTACTCGGTGTTAGGTACCCTTGATATAGCACAGCCTGATGTTCTTATATCCTGAAACTGACCACAGCTTTAGTCCTGTGCACATAAGACTTGTTGGAAATTGTGCACAGTTCCCTCTTCATGGACTGATTATGTGCACATTCTCCATGAAACCTGGTGAACGTGCACAATGGCTGGTTGTTATGCACTCAGCATACAGTCTCCCTAACACAGACATCCCCAGCACTCCTTTCAGCTCTCTTTCTAAAACCCAAAATAAAACAGGGTTGCAAAACCACACTACTTCTCTCACAAACGTGTTGGGCTGCGGCTCCCATCACCCCCTGACCATTGGCTGAACTTCCTGGGGATAATGGAAGATGTCGTTGAGCAACATCTGGGGACTAAAGTCGGAAGCACACTGTTCTAAAGCAAGCCAGTACCAATACCACCACAGGCAGATGTTTGAGATGAGGCTTAGAGAACAGTCCCTTGTTCCAAAGGCCGCCCAACCGAGATCTTGGCTGAGGAGAGGTTTGTGGTACAGGCTTCCCAGTTTAAACTCTTAGCCGCTATGCCAGTACATGAAGAGTGAGTTGTGTTTCATTTTCTTGGCTTCATCATACCTTAAGAGGAGTGCTTTTGGACACTTGCTCCAGTAATTAAAGACTTTTTCCTAGCTGCCAGAGGTGGGTAACAAGCTGGAACATCAGCAGAACAAATTCATTGTGTTTATCCTCCGGCAGTCAAATGACTGCGGTTCTTTCGCACTGACAGCACCAGCTGGGTTGGGAATCATAAACATTGGTCATACTGTAACTCTATGCACAGTTAAGTGAGTTCTATAACCAGTGAAGTGATCATGCTTTACAGAGAGAGAGAGAGAGAGAGAGAGAGAGAGAGAGAGAGAGAGAGTCTCCTTCCTCTCCTACTTGAATAACATGACAACAATATAACCTATAACAACATATCACAGATTTTATTCATTGCATATTGCTATCTGGTGATAAAGACCAGCAGGAGCATAACAGTGGATGCAAAGTTATTGGGTCCTTCGCTCACTGTCACCCCAGTACCAAAAATGATTGCAAGAGACTGCCTGAAGCCCTAGCAAAACACCAGTGTCGTAACTGTCAAATGCATTAAGCGCAAACAGCAATGAGTGAAAAGAGAGCTTTCAGAAGGTGGAGACAATTACCCAGATCAGACAAATTACCCAGGCAGTGATCCATTTGAATGGTGAAATGGAGTTGTGCAGCCCATCTAATGTAATACGTGGAGTGGCTACTTCACACAGAAGCCTCTAAATAAAGACGATAGCCAAATCCACATAATTCCCCTCAACAACAACAAAAGTGGAGGGGGAGCAGGTGAACTGGGTCATCGCACAAATCGACATCAGCACGGAGTGCCTGCCTCATCTGGTCTCCCCTTTACATGGCGGGAAAACAAGTGCCTGTCTGTCCACCAAATGAATCACTGCCTCGTTGTAGAATGGATAATCCACTGGAATGGACTGTCCAAACTGCATTATTGTCCCATTGTTGCAGGTCATTGGTCTAACTCAATTGTTATAGGCCAATTTATTTCAAAGCTGTGTTTGTTTGTTTTATTAATAATTACATTAATATTCTTTTTGTTGTTGTTTAATAGAACCGTACTTTCGTTGGAGAATCAAGGTAGCATCATGAAGTTACCAGGAGGTCTTCCAACCAGCCATTGACCAGTCCCATTGACCAGTGGCTGCATCTTACATTCCTTTTTTTAAAAAAAATATTTTTATTAACAAATTTCAAAATAACAATTTGTCAATCCTCATAATCAATTACATTATTTTCCCCACTTTATTCCTTGCCCCCCAACCCTCCCTCTCCCCCCCACCAAGGACTTCCCTCAGCTCCCCTCCCTTGTTTTCTGCATGTTATAAAATTGTACATATCCTTGCTTTGTCTAGCATATGTTCAACTAATAAATTTGTGAATGTTTATTCAAAACCTGCCAAAGAGTTCAGTTCATTTTGTTGTCTTTTTAGATAGTTTGTAAAAAGTTCCCATGCTTCCTTGAAGTCACAGTTGTCCTTTTCATGCAGTTTATATGTCAGTTTGGCCAGTTCTGCATAACTCATCAATTTTTCTTGCCACTGTTCTTTCATTGGGATTTCCTCATTCTTCCATCCTTGTGCTAACAAGATTCTTGCCGCTGTTGTAGCATACATGTAATGGTTCTAGGGCGGGGGTCGGCAACCTGCGGCTCCAGAGCCACATGCGGCTCTTTAAAGCCTTTGCTGCGGCTCCGGGGCGGTGGCGAGGGGAGGAGGTGAGGGGAGGAGGCGAGGGGCGGAGGCAGAGAGCGGAGGCATAGGCGCAGACTCCATGGGGCCTGAGGGGGCCCGAGCCCCCTCAAAAATTCGTTTGGGGGGCTCTGCCCCCCAATAATCTCGGGCGCCCCTCCAGCATCAATCCCCACGCCCGCGCCGCCAGCCCCCGACGGGCGCCCCCTCCCCGGCTTGCCAGCTCCGCGCGCGCTCCGCCTCGCCTACCAGCTCGCCTCCCTCCTTCCCTCGCGCAGCTTGTTTTGAAATTCCCCTTCCAGCTCTGCCATGGCTCGCCCACTCCCTCCGCCCTCGCCGCCGCCGCCTCCTCCTCCTCCAGTCCCCTCCTCTCGGCTGTCCCCGGCACAGGCTGCCTCACGTACGCGGCTGCAGGCAGCCCCTGGAATGGAGTCCCCGCGCGCGGAAGGGAGTGGCGGGCGCGCAAAAGGAGAGAAAGCCGCCGGCGCGCGGAAGGGGCCAGTGGATGGATGGACCGGCGGGCGGCGGAGTCACCTGGCTGGAGGGAGGTGGCGCGCAGCGGAGCTTCCAGGAGCGGCGGCAAGTTACCTGCACGTCGCCAAGGGCGCACCTGCCTGGCCGCCAGCTGGAGGCTGAGGGCCGTGCTATCTAGACTTTTGGCTTTTGGTCTGCAGAAAATGCACCCACACCCAACAGGGGGTGAGAAAGGCCTAAATAGCTTTTTATTATCACTATATGTATGGTTCACTGGGGCCCTGGTTAATTTTCTTTGGCATTTTGTGGCATTGATTATGCAGTCGCGGTTGCGTGGAATTCCACGTGGAGTTAGTTGCCTGAAGCCCCTTTTTAGTTGCTTGAAGCCCCTTTTTAAACTTAAGCAGGGGAAAGTTTGGTGAAAGTTTGGTGAATTGCTGCCAAGGAGTGTGGTGGAGTCTCCTACTTTGGAGGTCTTTAAGCAGAGGCTTGACAACCATATCTCAGGAGTGCTCTGATGGTGTTTCCTGCTTGGCAGGGGGTTGGACTCGATGGCCCTTGTGGTCTCTTCCACATATGTATGTGAGCAGGTCTTCTCCAACATGAACTATATTAAAAACAAACACCGATCACGCCTCACAGATGACAGCTTGCAAGCCTGTGTGAAAATGAAGGTGACGTCTTACAGCCCTGATGTGCAGACACTGAGCACTGAGGTTCAGGAGCAAAAGTCCCATTAACCTGGTTACCTGGTTGTAAATTAAATATTTTAATTAGCTATTAATTTGTCCTTTTTTCTTGAGATTGACAGCTGACTGCACGATCCTGTATATATAGCATTAAGGCAAGAAACAATATATGCAGTGTTATATTTGTTTTAAATGTTGCAATGTTTTTGCGGCTCCCAGTTGTTGTTGTTTTTTCGGAAACGGGTCCAAGTGGCTCTTTTTGTCTTAAAGGTTGCAGACCCCTGTTCTAGGGGTTGCTTGTGTGTAAATCAATGCCACCCTAGGCTGGTTGCCTGAATGAACCCTTTCTGTCTGGACAGCCACGCGCCCGTGGCTGTCTCAATCGCTGGCAGAATCCATTAGTGGGCATTTCTTGAACTTCTTCCAGCAAAGAAGCTCTTTGACGCCTAGTCTCCGCCTACTTTCCCTGCGCGGAAGCCTTCTGCGCAGGGAGGGTGTGGGCATAGGAGGACCCATGCTCTCCCCACTGGTTCCCGGCGAGGAGTCTTGGAGCCACCTCACCGATTCCCCCATCTGCCCCCCTTCTCCACTGGTGTTACGCTGATTTCCTTCCCCAGAAGATGTGCTGCTTCTCTCCCTCCCGGGACGCTCTCCGGAATCCCTCTGGAGCCCCCCCCCCTCTGGCTCCGATGGCAATTCCCTGACAATACATAAATAAGTTCTTTGTTTTTCTTGGCAGGTCTTGTCCTACAATCCCTAACAAAAATGCTTCTGGGTTTTTTTGGTTTTTTTTTTTTTTTTTTGCAAATGTCAATTTAAACATTTTTTTCCAATTCATTATATATCATTTCCCATTTTTTTTAACTTCTCTGCATTCCCACCACATATGGTAAAAAAACATCTTACTTTATTTTTAAGCATTCGTTCATTCAAGACAAATCACACAGCACATAGTTAAACTATGGAGCTTGCTCCCAAGGAGGCAGTGATGGCTACCAACTTATATTCAAGCTAGTGGCTTGAATTAATTAATTTTTATAATGAATGATTTTAGAATGTTGTTTATGTTGTACTTTTGTACTGTTTTATTGTTGTTAGCCGCCCTGAGCCCAGCTTCGGCTGGGGAGGGCGGGATATAAATAAAAATTATTATTATTATTATTATTATTATTATTATTATTATTATTAAGCTTTAAAAGAGGACTGGACAAATTCATGGAGGGGAAGGCTATCAGTGGTCAGAGGCAATAATGCTTCCGAATACCAGTTTCAGAAGTTTGAGAAACTATGAGGCCGTATTACCTCTAGCACCGGATATCACTACAGTGGTACCTCAGGTTAAGAACTTAATTCGTTCTGGAGGTCCGTTCTTAACCTGAAACTGTTCTTAACCTGCGGTACCACTTTAGCTAATGGGGCCTCCCGCTGCCGCCTATCCGCCGCCATGCGATTTCTGTTCTCATCCTGAAGCAAAGTTCTTAACCCGAGGTACTACGTCCGGGTTAACGGAGTCTGTAACCTGAAGTGTCTGTAACCTGAAGCATCTGTAACCCAAGGTACCACTGTATTCTGTACTGGACATCCAGGGCTAGTGAAAAATCTTTCTGTACAGGGGGAAGGTAAGAGATCTGGAAACAGAGCATTCACCAAATGAATAGTGTCAAGTAAAGTAGATTTGCCCCATTAACAGGAAGAGCTGTTCCACTCTAGCCACAAAAGCATGAGTCTCTACATCACACCATAGATCCAACCACAGTGTAACAGATGCTCATATTTTGCTGTTAGTTTTGTCCCATGAAAAACAGTTCTGCTGACCGAGGAAGGCTTAATGTTTGGCTATTCATTCCATGGTGTATGCCAATTTGACATTCTTATGAAACAAGCTGTTTCTTGTCTTTCGCAAAGATGTTTATGTGAACTTCCCATAAACATGAAAATTCAAAACAAGCCCCTTTCCATCCAGCTGGATCAAAATCATCTGAAATTCTCGGAATGTCTTCTCCCAGAACACCAGCAGTACAATCCTTATCCCACCAAGAGAGAGAGAGAGAGAGAGAGAGATGCCAATCAATTTTATATGCTGGATGTTACTTCATATTCCCGCAAATGTGATGAGGCAAAACAAACTGCATCCTAACTATTTATGAACCTTGTTAAACTCCCTGGACTTCTTTTCCCGTAACAACAAACGCAGCAGCAAAAATGTCATATGTTAATGAGAGGACTGAAAAAGACTTTCCAACTTCAAAGCCCTCTTTATAGGCCCTAAAGATGAAGCCCTGATTTCAGCAATTTTGTGAAGATGAAGGATCTACCCACCTTGCCAGTAGTAAAGTGTACAAGGTGTACACTGCAGGCAGAGCGATGGGAAGCCTTTTGGTGGTGACAAGGACCACAATAGCAGGCAAACTGAAACTCCCTGGGCTGTCTGGCCAACAGCTGTCTGGCCAACCACATGATCTTTTAAGAGCTAATTGGAGGAGCATTGGTTGGAAGAGTCCAAGGGATAGTTAATGCCTCAGTGGCAGAGCTGCTGGGAAAGGTCATCCAGGAGTTGAGAGTTGTCATCAGTATACAGATGACACCCTGCTCTATCTTTCCATTCCATGCGAATCAGGAGAGGCTGTTCAGCTGCTGCACCAGAGTCTAGAGGCAGAAATGGACTGGATTAGGGCCAAAAACCTGAAAGTGAATGCCAACAAGATGTGAAGACATTGATGGTGAGTGATTCCCAGGACAAGGAGTTGGGTGAGCAGTCCAGTCTTCTGGACAGAGTTGCACTCCCTCTGAAGGAGCAGGTTGTAGCCTGAAGGTGCTCCTTGATCCAACACTATCTCTTGAGACCCAGGTGGCCTTAGTGATGAGCATCTACTTTCAGATACAGCTGGTTCACCAGCTATTGCCAAACAATAGTAGCATGCACTCTGGTTACCTCTCATTTAGCCTATTGCTAAATGTTCCACCTAGTGCTGCCAGAATGCAGCTGCCAGCATAGCTAGATGAGCTCATCTCATACCAATCCTGAAACAGCTGCACAGGCTGCCTGTTTGCTACCAGGCCCAATTCAAGTTGCTGGCTGATGTATAAAGCCCCAAATGGCTTAGGACTCAGATATATAAAGGATTGCCTCTCCTATTATCTGACCCATTCCTCGAAATCTGCAATGGAGGCCCTGCTGATAGTTTACTCTATGGCCATGGTCCGTTCTACTATGATGCAATCAGTGCTGGATTTATGTATAAGTTAAACAAGCTATAGCTTAGGGCCCCTCTCTCTTGCCCCCCCCCAAAAAAAAATTTAAAGGGGAAAAAACTGGATGTACATTTCCAAAATATAAGACAAAAAACAATCAAAATAAAACCTACATACAGCAACACTGTTTAATGTTGTGTAGGCTCCTATGATGTAAGTAATGGGGCCCACCTGCCAGCCTGCTCCCTAAAATATCACTGGTTTGCTCATTTCTATATATAGGGTGCCAACATGTGCAAATGGCTTTAGATACCTATTAGGTCCATAAATTACCATATAGCATATATTCAACACAAAAAACCAGCGGCAATTTGTTGTTGACAAAGGACAGCAGGACATATAAAGAATCATAGAATCATAGAATCATAGAATCATAGAGTTGGAAGAGACCACAAGGGCCATCGAGTCCAACCCCCTGCCAAGCAGGAAACACCATCAGAGCACTCCTGACATATGGTTGTCAAGCCTCTGCTTAAAGACCTCCAAAGTAGGAGACTCCACCACACTCCTCGGCAGCAAATTCCACTGTCGAACAGCTCTTACTGTCAGGAAGTTCTTCCTAATGTTTAGGTGGAATCTTCTTTCTTGTAGTTTGGCTCCATTGCTCCGTGTCCGCTTCTCTGGAGCAGCAGAAAACAACCTTTCTCCCTCCTCTATGTGACATCCTTTTATATATTTGAACATGGCTATCATATCACCCCTTAACCTCCTCTTCTCCAGGCTAAACATGCCCAGCTCCCTTAGCCGTTCCTCATAAGGCATCGTTTCCAGGCCTTTGACCATTTTGGTTGCCCTCTTCTGGACACGTTCCAGTTTGTCAGTGTCCTTCTTGAATTGTGGTGCCCAGAACTGGACACAGTACTCCAGGTGTGGTCTGACCAGAGCAGAATACAGTGGCACTATTACTTCCCTTGATCTAGATGCTATACTCCTATTGATGCAGCCCAGAATTGCATTGGCTTTTTTAGCTGCCGCGTCACACTGTTGGCTCATGTCAAGTTTGTGGTCAACCAAGACTCCTAGATCCTTTTCACATGTACTGCTCTCAAGCCAGGTGTCACCCATCTTGTATTTGTGCCTCTCATTTTTTTTGCCCAAGTGCAATACTTTACATTTCTCCCTGTTAAAATTCATCTTGTTTGTTTTTGCCCAGTTCTCTAATCTGTCAAGGTCGTTTTGAAGTGTGATCCTGTCCTCTGGGGTGTTAGCCACCCCTCCCAGTTTGGTGTCATCTGCAAATTTGATCAGGATGCCCTTGAGTCCATCATCCAAGTCGTTGATAAAGATGTTGAATAAGACCGGGCCCAAGACAGAACCCTGTGGCACCCCACTAGTCACTCTTCTCCAGGATGAAGAGGAACCATTGATGAGCACCCTTTGGGTTCGGTCAGTCAGCCAGTTACAAATCCACTGAGTGGTAGCATAGTCAAGACCGCATTTTACCAGCTTCTTTACAAGAATATCATGGGGCACCTTGTCAAATGCTTTGCTGAAATCAAGGTAGGCTACATCCACTGCGTTCCCTTCATCTACCAGGCTTGTAATTCTGTCAAAAAACGAGATCAGGTTAGTCTGACATGACTTATTTTTCAGAAATCCATGCTGACTATTGGTGATCACAGCATTCCTTTCTAGGTGCTCACAGACTGTTTGCTTAATGATCTGCTCCAGAATCTTCCCTGCTATTGATGTCAGACTGACTGGGCGGTAATTATTTGGGTCCTCTCTTTTCCCCTTTTTGAAAATAGGAACAACATTTGCCCTCCTCCAGTCTGCCGGGACTTCGCCTGTTCTCCAGGAATTCTCAAAGATGACTGCCAGTGGTTCTGAGATCACATCTGCCAGTTCTTTTAATACTCTTGGATGCAGTTCATCTGGCCCTGGAGACTTGAATACATCTAATCTAGCCAAATATTCTTGTACTATCTCCTTAGTTATTCTGGGCTGTGTTTCCTTTGCTGAATCATTTGCTTCAAATTCTTCAGGTCGGGCATTGTCTTCTTTATTGGAGAAGACTGAGGCAAAGAAGGCATTGAGGAGTTCAGCCCTTTCTGTGTCCCCTGTTTGCATTTCACCATCTTCTCCTCTGAGTGACCCCACTGTTTCTTTGTTCTTCCTTTTGCTACGAACATACCCATAAAAGCCTTTTTTGTTGCTTTTAACCTCTCTAGCAAGCCTGAGTTCATTCTGTGCTTTAGCTTTTCTGACTTTGTGTCTACACGTGCTGGCTATTTGTTTGAATTCCTCTTTGGTGGTTTCCCCCCTTTTCCATTTTTTGTACACATCCTTTTTTAATCTTAATTCAGTTAAAAGTTCTTTAGATAGCCACCCTGGTTTCTTTAGGCACCTTCCATGTTTTCGTCTCATTGGTATTGCCTGACGTTGTGCTTTTACTATTTCCGTCTTAACAAACTCCCAGCCATCATGAACTCCCTTTCCTTTTAGTATTGCTGTCCATGGGATCTCACCCAGCACTTCCCTAAGTTTTATGAAGTCGGCTTTCTTAAAGTCAAGAAATTGAGTCCTAGTATGCTTGGCTGCTACTGTCCGCTGTATAGTAAACTTCAGAAGAGCATGATCACTCGCGCCTAATGATCCTTCCACATCTACCCCACTAACCAGGTCATCAACATTGGTTAGGACCAGGTCTAAAATGGCTGTTCCTCTTGTTGCTTCTCCCACTTTCTGGACAATGAAGTTGTCTGCAAGGCCAGTGAGGAATCTGTTTGACCTTATGCTCTTGGCTGAGTTTGACGTCCAACAAATATTCGGGTAATTGAAGTCCCCCATTACTACTATCTCCCTTCCTTTTGCATGCTTGGCCATCTGTTCCAGGAAGGCATCATCTATGTCCTCCGTTTGGCTTGGGGATCTATAGTAAACTCCCACAATGAGGTCTCTGTTATTCCTCTCTCCCTTAATTTTGACCCAAATGCTCTCACTTTGGCTTTGAGGTTCTAAATCTTGGATCTCTTCACAGGTATACACACCCCTGACATATAACGCCACTCCTCCTCCTTTCTTGTCTGGTCTGTTTCTCTGAAATAGATTGTATCCCTCCATTATTACATTCCAATCGTGGGACTTATCCCACCAGGTTTCAGTGATGCCTATTATGTCATATTTAGTTTGCCCGACCAAGAGCTCAAGCTCACCTTGTTTATTTCCCATGCTTTGCGCATTAGTGTACAGACATTGAAGTCCATTAATCATTCCCTCGTGTCTCTTATTTAAGGATTTTTTTCTCCCTCCACTAGGTCCGCGTGCTGTTTGCTCCATTTGGTCTATGACATTTGGATGATCATCTTCATTAATTGATAGACTCCTACCTTCAGGAGCACTGTCTCCCTCCCCCACATTAGTCAGTTTAAAGCCCTCCTGATGAGGTTTCTGAGATTTTTGGCAAAAACATTTCTCCCAACCGTTGTGAGGTGCAGCCCATCACTTGCCAGAAGTCCATCTTCAAGAAACTGCAGTCCGTGATCTAAGAATCCAAACCGTTCCTGTTTACACCATTTGCGAAGCCAGCTGTTCACTTCCACTATTTTCCCCTCTCTCCCTGGGCCACGTCGTTCAACTGGGAGGACAGACGAGATGACAATTTGCGCATTTAGTTGCTTCAATTTCCTGCCGAGAGCCTCGTAGTCTCTTTTGATCTTCTGGAGGCTATTGCTTGCAGTGTCATTGGTTCCCACATGAACCAAGAGGAAGGGGTATTCGTCAGTGGGTTTTATGATTCCTTGCAGTCGTTCAGTTACATCTTGGATCTTAGCCCCGGGGAGACAGCACACTTCCCGAGACATCTTGTCAGGCCCACAGATCACTGCTTCTGTTCCCCTCAGTAGGGAATCCCCTATCACCACTACACGCCTCCTCTTGGGTTTGGTCGGGGTTCTTCCATGAGCTGTCCGTTCCAAGGTCGCCTGCACATTCCCTGAGGACTGACTTTGCTGCTCGTCTTCATATACCTGATCGACTGTAATGAGGGAGAGATCCTCAAATGGAGTCTGCTCTTCGTCTTCCATGCTAGGGGAGAGGACCTCAAAGTGATTGTGTATTTCTAAACAATCAGAGTGAACCCTGGGCCTCCTACTTCTTTGAGTCACGTTTCTCCATATATCTGGCTCCTGTGTTGGTGAACTAGCCTCCTTCTCAGGGGAGTCCCCTGTCTCCTCCCTGGTGGAGACGGTGTGCTCTGTTGCTTCCAAGAAGAGCTCCAGCTCTCTAATTCTTTGGAGCGTAGCTACACGTTCCTCCAGTTGCTGGACTTTGTCTTTTAAAAGGGCAATCAACATGCAATTGCTGCAGGTAAAGCTGCCTGCAACCTTTGGCAAGATGGCAAACATTGCGCAGGAATCACAGGCGACTGCAGCTGTTCCCTCCCCTTCCATCTTGAGATCGTGTCGTTGGGGGTGGCTACAGAGGTCCTCCATCATAAAAAGCTTGAGGACAGGACAAATAACTTCCCCCCCCCACACAAAAAAACCTAGGTCTCCCCCAACAAACGTTTGAGACTAGCTCCCCTAAATCTAAAAGATGGGTATAACTGCGCGCGCCGCTAGGCGCGTGCCGCTGCCCTTCAGACTCTGATAAGCTCCTCCCACAGCTAATCCCCTGCCTCAACAGAAACCCTGCCCCCTCTGACCTTTACACAGGGAAAACAGCTAACCAGCCACAAAGAAACACACACACACACACACAAGAAAACCCTTTTTGCTCCTTCTTCAACTGCTGCCCTTCAGACTCTGATAAGCTCCTCCCACAGCTAATCCCCTGCCTCAACAGAAACCCTGCCCCCTCTGACCTTTACACAGGGAAAACAGCTAACCAGCCACAAAGAAACACACACACACAAGAAAACCCTTTTTGCTCCTTCTTCAACTACTGCCCTTCAGACTCTGATAAGCTCCTCCCACAGCTAATCCCCTGCCTCAACAGAAACCCTGCCCCCTCTGACCTTTACACAGGGAAAACAGCTAACCAGCCACAAAGAAACACACACACACAAGAAAACCCTTTTTGCTCCTTCTTCAACTGCTGCCCTTCAGGGCCCTATTACCTTCAGTAGCTTAGGGCCTCATCAAACCTAAATCCGGCCCTGGGTGCAATGCAGGGCCTATTCTGTTGTGGAACATCAAGAATTGTAGGAATCCCACTTTTCCGGCCACAGCAGGAGAGAGGAACAGGCGCCGCAGCCATGTCGCTCATCATCCCCGAGAATTCCAGCACATCCTGGAACGTGTCCAGAGGAGGGCGACCAAAATGGTCAAAGGCCTGGAAACGATGCCATATGAGGAACGGCTAAGGGAGCTGGGCATGTTTAGCCTGGAGAAGAGGAGGTTAAGGGGTGATATGATAGCCATGTTCAAATATATGAAAGGATGGCAGAACCGTGGGCGTCTCAAAGAATAAGTAAATCTTTTCCCGTGCAGATAATAATAAAAAAGGGTTTTAAAAAAGAAAAAGAAAAAAGAATTGTAGGAATCCCTTCCATTGGATGTGTAACACACGAGCATACTCTTGCTTATCTCCTTTTGAACTCATCTGCAGATATATCTGTTCTCTTTGGTCACTGCAGATAGATGAGGCAGCTGGCTGTTCTTTGGGTGCAAAATTATGTATTGCTGAATTTTTGGAAGACTATTTTATGCTTTTTAGTGTTGATACTATATGTAGTTGAAGGGAAGTTTACAATTCTTATTTATCATGATCATCAAGATCAACACTGTCTGCTGTCCCAATGTCAAATCTGATTGGTTATGGGGAACTGTGACACCACAACATCGACAATGTGGTTCCTGATTGACTGAGATTATGCTGTGAGGAAGGAACAGCAAAACTGGGATAAGTCTTCCATCCCAATGCATAAGACATTCTGGAAACAAAACAAAACAAAACAAAACAAACAAACAAAATGGCCTTGCCATGAACGTAAAATGTAAGGAAAAGATAACAAACACATGATTCATTAAAAATAAAAAGAACTTTGCAAAAAGTAGGTCAGAGAGAGATTCAGATTTATCAGATTAATTCAGTGGTTACACAACAGGTTATTGAGTCAAACAGTGTGAAGGTATCATCTGTCTGGTGGTCTGATTGCTTCATTTTAGATCTCCTCCCCTCCACCAATACTGGAAATCCATTCTCTCTGTTAGAAAGCCAAAGCTGGGGGAGAAACTCTCTCTGCAGGTTGCAAAGCGAGAAGATCTGTAAATTGAGCTTCCACCCAATCCATCTATAAGTGAAATGGTGGAGTAGATTTGAAGGCTCCTGCCTGACGGTGACACTGAAAGCATTTCAGAGAGAACCAGAAGAGTGGAGAAATAATCCAGTGTGACATGTGGATCAGGCTTTTTCCTGTTTGGTACAAATATGCTTTCTCTGAGTTCCCAAAAAATTGTGAAAGCTAAACTAATACATGTCAGCTGGCTATAGTTCTCAGAAATCCCCTTGAGTCCCCCCCTACCAATGGCAACAAAGGTTGCAACAACAACAGAACACGTCAAATGCAAACAGCTGTTATAAATTGGATAGAAACTAGTTTGGGCAAGCTAGCCGTGATCTGATTGACTTGTGGTCCATTTCCTGGACTAATGAGTAAGGTTTTATTTGTTTGCTGTATTGAAAAGGGAACCAATGGTCAAGGAGAAGGGCTGATGTTATTTCTGAGGACCGGACCCTGTTTCTTTTGTGTATATTTTTTGCTCTGCTGCCACAGTGGATAATGGGTGGGAGTTTCTTGCTGTGGGCAACAATTACTACCAGTTCTGGGCACCAGAATTTAAGAAAGAGATTGATAAGCTGGAATGTGTACAGAAGAGGGCAATGAAGGTGATCAAGGGTCTGGAAACTAAGCCTTATGAGGAGACTGAGAAGAGATATGGTAAAAGGTAAAGGTACCCCTGCCCGTACGGGCCAGTCATGTCCAACTCTAGGGTTGTGCGCCCATCTCACTTAAGAGGCCAGGGGCCAGCGCTGTCTGGAGACACTTCCGGGTTACGTGGCCAGCGTGACGAAGCTGCTCTGGCGAGCCAGCACCAGCGCAGCACACGGAAACGCCGTTTACCTTCCCGCTATAAAGCAGTACCTATTTATCTACTTGCACTTAGGGGTGCTTTCGAACTGCTAGGTGGGCAGGAGCTGGGACCGAAAGATGGGAGCTCACCCCGCCGTGGGGATTCGAACCGCCGACCATGCGATCAGCAAGCCCTAGGCGCTGAGGTTTTACCCACAGCACCACCCGTGTCCCAAGAGATATGGTAGCCATCTTCAAATAGCTTGATGGCTGTCACATGGAAGATACAGCGGGCTTGCTTTCTCCTGCTCTGGAGGGTAGGCCTTGAACTAATGGCTTCAAATTACAAGAAAGGAGATTCCGACTAAACATCATGAAGATGTTTCTGACTGTAAGAGTTGTTCAACATTGGAACTGTCTCCCTCGGGAGGTTGTGGACTCTTGTTCCTTGGAGGTTTTTAAGCAGAGGTTGGATGGCCATCTGTCATGGATGCTTTAGCCGAGATTCCTGCATTGCAGGGGGGGTTGGACTAGCTGGCCCCTGAGGTACCTTCCAACTCCGCGTTTCTATGATTGGGCCGGAGAGAGACAGTGAAAGGTATTGAGTCACTCTGCTTTCTCCTCTATTGATTTCACCTGCCGGAAATACAGTGGTACCTTGGGTTACAGATGCTTCAGGTTACAGACGCTTCAGGTTACAGACTCCGCTAACCCAGAAATAGTACCTTGGGTTAAGAATTTTGCTTCAGGATGAGAACAGAAATCGCGCAGCGGTGGTGCAGAGACAGTGGGAGGCCCCATTAGCTAAAGTGGTACCTCAACCTCAGGTTAAGAACAGTTTCAGGTTAAGAACGGACCTCCAGAACAAATAAAGTTCTTTTTTATTATTTATTATTTTTATTGGAAATTTTATTTACAACGTAACATAAACCCACCCACCCCCAATAAAGAAATCCACCCTCATTAAATACGAACATAACAAACAATAAGCATAACATACAACAATACAAACAACCAAATAAAAGACTTCATTTATCCTGTATCTGGCCTCCTTATTTACTTCTTATAAGCTGTTTCCTTTATGCATCATTCTTAAGATTTTTCTAATTATAACTAAAATATCCACAAAGTCTCCTGCAGACATTAATCGAAACAAGTCCGTTCGTCTGTTGTTCAGAATGAATTAAGTTCTTAACCCGAGGTACCACTGTACTTCTAGCCTGCCCCACTGGAGAATAGAGAATGGTGTGTGTTTGGCCCCGCCTTCTTTCCCCAAACTCTCTGCTGGTATGTTGCTCCCCAGAGGTTGCCTATGAAGAGATGTGGGCCTCTATCTCCCCACACCTGGTGCACTGGAAAGCCAAGAAGACCCTGATATCTATCTTGATGTTTTTCTCGAGTTGTTTGGGAAATGATAGCTGAAGCCTAGATAAATCACAGCCACAATAAACTAATTTCCTTGATTGACTGTGCACCCATGCTGCCGAGGCAAGAGACAGTCACTCGTCCCAGCACCGCAGCCATCTGCTCTGCAATTTCTCCAAGAGGGAGTGATTGTTGATTAACGCTCTCTATGCAAATTCCCTCTCTTTACATGGAGTACCCCCGTGATCATTTGCATAACATAGACTGATGAAGAAATGAGTCCGTCTATTAATGTGGATAAAGCACCGCTAATGGCCCTAGACTGCCCATGAGTACAGGACAGATGCATCCACTTTGGCACCTGTAATTTAGGGCAGGCTGTGAGCATCTCCTCTCCAAAGGTCCAAATCGGCAATCAGCTCAGCTCTTGCAACGGCATGCTGTGTTCCCTCGCAGGGAGGTTGAGGACACTCAGCGTTCTGCCAGCTCATCAGACAGTGATGCATAAGGACGCTTTGTATCAGAGGGTGGGAAGCTCTGAGGAACCAATGCAAATTTGACGTGGAGGAACAGATTGTGGGAGCAGCTATATGCGGCAGGGAGAGAACTGGTGCGTTATAAGGCAAGATTCTGCCCTCTTTCCCAAGTATAGCTGGAGAAAGACCCACCATAAGCATAATGCAAGCAGCAATTAAGATCTCTACCCCCACAAACGCTTCCCAGCACCACTCGCATAACGCCACCTGTCTCTGCACGCACGTTCAAGCTTGAGATTGGTTCTTCTTCTTCTCTGCTCTGGCTGTCGCCTGGCAGGGCTCGGAGCACACAACTTGCAGTTTTTGAAGAGCTGTTTTAATGGCTGGCATGCGTGCAATACCTCCCAATATTTTCCAGATGGACACAGAGACACTTGATATTTTTGCTCCAAGGGTTGCCGCCACAGACCCCACAACCATTACATATTGCTGAAGGGCTTTCTCTGCCAGCTGCACGATGTGTTTATTGAATCTTTAGACGCTTGCCCTGCCCTGATTTATATGTCAAGTATGTGTTTGGTCTATCATCTCAAGGCAAGCTTTAAAAATGTTGTTATTATTACTTTTATTAATTGCATTTCTATCCCACCCTTTCCTCCAAGGAACTCAAGGTGGTGGACACAATTCTCCGCCTCCTCATTTAATCCCCACAAGAACCCTGTGAGGTAGCTTGGGCTGAGAGGAAGTGACTGGCCCAAATGAGCTTCATGGCCAGGTGGGAGTTCAAACCCTGTTGTCCCAGGTCCTACTCCAACACTCTAGCCACAGTTGGACATTATCAGCTGTAGCACACAAAATGGCAAGCTGTGAGTGACAAAGTTCCTCTGCCTGCAATCCTAGTTATGCCTAAAAGTAAAGGTAAAGGGACCCCTGACCATTAGGTCCAGTCGTGGCCGACTCTGGGGTTATGACGCTCATCTCGCTTTATTGGCCGAGGGAGCCGGCGTACAGCTTCCAGGTCATGTGGCCAGCATGACTAAGCCACGTCTGGTGAACCAGAGCAGCGCACGGAAACGCCGTTTACCTACCCGCCACAGGGGTACCTATTTATCTACTTGCACTTTGACGTGCTTTCGAACTGCTAGGTTGGCAGGAGCAGGGGACCTAGCAACGGGAGCTCACCCCGTCACAGGAATTCGAACCACCGACCTTCTGATCGGCAAGTCCTAGGCTCTGTGGTTTAACCCACAGCAACCAACCGCGTCCCTGAGTAGTTATGCCTACTCAGACATAAATCCCATTGAATTTTGCTCTGTGTAAAAGTAGGGCTGGATCACAGTCCCGACCATGTTTATACTAGGGTCACGCATTTAAGCAACATGGCTTCCCCCAGTGAATCCTGAGAATTGCAGTTTACCCCTCACAGAGCTACAGTTCCCAGCACCCTTTCCATACTAAATGCACAGTAAGGATGTGACCCATAAGTCATCATTTTTACTCCCCCTTTTGCCTTGGAACTCAAGGTGGCAAACATGGGATCCCAGGCAGCCTTCTAGTCAGCCCCTGACCAGATCCCCATGCCTTCCTGCCACCTGTTCATTTCTTGCAAGTGAGGAAATAAAAGACATGTGATGCTAACGTAGAAGATAAACATCCGTAGATCAGCCAACTTTATGAGGTGCATGAAACAGAGAAGCTGGTGGGTATATATAAATAGAAAAATGAGTGGTGAGTCACTCAGTTTTGCAAAGTGACACAGCGGGGTGCAAATGCACAGAGCCTCTCTGTGGAACATCTCCAATCTTATTGAACGTATTCATTTATTTTGGCCACCCCTTAAAATTCCTTGGGTGATTTGCAGGGTGGCCAATGTTGCTCGTCTGATATCTGAAGAACACTGTAAGGATAAAAGCTCCCCCAGAAAGGAGATTTAAGCAGCGGAGGATAGAGTTGTCAACATCATTGGGATTCGTTTGTTTTTGTTTGTTTGTTTGTTTGCTGGTTTCTGCAGCTCTTGGTAACACACCAGATCCTAGCTGGGCTGGCAATTAGCTCTTTGTACAGGTCTGGGAAATGGCCTAGGCAGTGACCTAATTCTGTGTCAAATATGATTTTCCATGCATTCAGTGGACATCTGGGAAATTAATCCAATTATTCTGAATTATTTCTGAATCCGATTAAGGGCAGGTTGCCCATCCCTAGCCACTGCACAGAAGACTTTTGTAAATGAGGGCTTGGATCTGCAAACATGGGGCTTTAGCCTTCCTTTATTGTATAGGACAACTTGACCATCAGTTTTATGAACCTATTAAGGGGCTAACCACATACTTGTACTATTGGACTCTTCTCTGTTAGTCATGGAAAAGGGTGTGTATGTTTATGTGTTTGCTTCCGTTAACTGCTAGATGATGAATTTGGTTACAATTTTCTGGGTGATTGACACAGTACTGTCTTTCTTTGCAACTATGAGTCCAGGGAATGATATACTGAAAGCAAAACCCATTATGACAGGGTAAACCAAAGAAATCAACCTGAACTTACAGGCAAGGTAGCTTGCTGAATTGTTGCCATTCAGTGTTTTAAACTCTTGCTCAAGTCAAGTTGGTTGGCCATCTGTCAGGGATTTTTAGCTGGGATTCCTGCATTGCAGGGGGTTGGATAAAATTATTTTGGGGGTTCCTCCCAACCCTGCAATTCTATTGGTCTGCTTCCCATCATCCCTGGCCATGCTGGCTGTGGTTGATAGGAGTTAGCAACCATCAATACCTACAGAGCCACAGGTTCCCAGTTTCTCTTACATCTATCTCAATAAGTAGAGTGGCACCTTGGTTGTCAAACACTTTGGCTCCCGAACAAATTGGCTCCTGAATGCTGCAAACCCAGAACTAAGTGTTCTGGTTTGCGAAGGTTTTCGGAAGCTGAACATCCGACCTGGCTGATGTGGCTTCCGATTGAGTGCAGGAAGCTCCTGCATCCAATCAGAAGTCATGCCTTGGTTTTCGAATGGACTCCTGGAACAGATTAAGTTCGACAACCAAGGTACCACTGTATCATTTTAGAAGAGGCATTAAGCTTGTGATGGCAAACCTGTGGCCCTGAAGATGTTATTGGACTGCCATCACCCTGACCATTGGCTGATGGGGGTTGGGGTCCAACGCAAAGCAGAATCCATATTCTCACAATTCCGAAAGGTCACATTACTTGGTGTTGAAAAACATGAGCAAATTATGGGTGAATGTTCAAGCAGATTTGATGAAAACATGATTTGGGGAAGAGCGTATGCAATTTCAGAATGACCTTTTGATTTGATGAAGCAGCACATTTCGATCCAGATTCTGCCAATAAGAAAACTCAGCTGGCAACCTTATAGCTCTATTCACTTAAGTTACGAACATTGTCAAGTCCTAATCAAAATGTGTGTGGGTGTTGGGGTGCAGGCGAATGTACAAGTGAGTTTATTGTAATAGCTGCAATTTGGTTTGCATTTATGGAATGGAATTGTAAAATATATGGCATGCTGTAATGTGTTATTGGTTAAGGATTACACCCATTCAGAATTGTTGGGCAAGCATATAGCAGAACCGATAACATAAAGCAAGCTCAGTTTCAGGCAAGTTTCCCAGTAAGTGGAAGTTGCCAGAGATGGAAGGTCTTCCCCCATTGAGAATGTTTTGTCTGCTCTTCCCCAGGGAGTCATCTGGCCATTCATGTTTCATGGCTGCTTTGGTACAGAATATTGTAGATGCCGACCTCCTGGGACTTCATTATATTTATTTAATGAATATTTGTTATATATAGAAGTTTCTAACCATTATGGCTGGCAAAAAAAAAAAATGAAGATTAGAAAAAGGATAAAGGGGTTCTTTCTTTCTTTCTTTCTTTCTTTCTTTCTTTCTTTCTTTCTGGACAATCCTCAGGAAGAACAAGTCCATTCCCTGAATCCTTAGGAAGGAAACAGAAACTCTGGGATGCTGCAGTGCACAGACATATCTTCACAGGAAGCAACCTGTTGGTAAGGCTTTAGGACTAACAAAGGTCCAAGCTGCATCCATTCTATCAGGTAAAGGAGAGGGAGAGATGGGATCACATGGCTTCTCCACCTACTCTGCTGTTAGAGAAGTTCCATCAGGCTCAACCCTCTACTGTCATCTACCACACTCGTTCCATTAGGTTATAGGAGAGAGAAAGAGGAGGGAGTTAAATGGACAGCATCTCCATCAGCTCTGAAGAGCAACAACTTTCAGCTCCTCCCCATTTTTTATTTCTTGTTTTACCATTCCTGCTGTTCACTACAGATCTCTGAAACTAAGGATTAGTGTCGGAGACTGATTTCCCCCCCTCTTCTTCCTTCCCAGTCCTTTTCCTTTTTCACTGTGTGTCTTAGATTCTGAGCCTGAAGGCAGGAACTGTCTTCTCAGTATGTGAAAGGGACCTTTTTAAGTTAAAGAGTAGGGCTGTGTGCGCACCATACATTTAAAGCACATCATACACACACACACACACACACAACACACAAACAAATCCTGGGAAATATAGCCTGTTAAGGGCGCTGGGAATTCTAACCCATGGAGGGGTAAGCTCTGGCTCCCAGGATTCTTTGGAGCGGGGAGACCCTTTTGGTGCATGGTGTTTTTTATGCAGTCTAAGATAAAGATGGCCATCATCACCATCATCCATCCCCTTTGCCTTCTCAGTGCTACTGGATGATTAAATTATTGAAAAGGAAACGGGGGGCTTGCAAGGGTACTGCCCCCCCGGATCATCTGTCTTCTGTACAGTAGGGAAGAGGTGGGCTCTGGACATCTCTACTTTGCAAACCTTGTTTCATCTTCCTAGCTGTTTTTACTTGGACACCAGACTCATTTGGTGGGATTCAACATAGTCCTAAGGAGGTAATTTTATCAGTGCAGTGATTTCTGTTTTCTAACAGAATGACTTCCGTATTGCAGACATTAATGTTGTGCAGCTTTAAGCAAAAGGATGCAGACTGTCTCGCCAGAGTGGTGCATGCTCTGGTTATCTCCCGCTTGGACTACTGCAATGCGCTCTAAGTGGGGCTACCTTTGAAGGTGACCCGGAAACTGCAATTAATCCAGAATGCGGCAGCTAGACTGGTAACTGGGAGTGACCGCCAGGACAACAGCAGTCCTGAGAGATCTGCATTGGCTCCCAGTACATTTCTGAGCACAATTCAAAGTGTTGGTGCTGACCTTTAAAGCCCTAAGTGGCCTCGGCCCTGTATACTTGAAGGAGTGTCTCCACCCCCATCGTTCAGTCCGGACACTGAGATCCAGTGCTGAGGGCCTTCTGGCGGTTCCCTCATTGAGAGACGTGAGGTTACAGGGAACCAGACAGAGGGCCTTCTCGGTAGTGGCGCCCTCCCTCCCTTCAGATGTGAAGGAAATAAGCAGCTATCTTATCTTTAAAAGACATCTGAAGGCAGCCCTGTTTAGGGAAGTTTTTAATATTTAATGCTGTATTGTTTTTAACACTTGATTGAGAGCCACCCAGAGTGGCTGGGGAACCTCAGCCAGATGGGTGGGGTATAAATAATAAATTATTATTATTATCATTATTAATTAAAAACTGACTCCTCTTGGAACAAAAATTGTGCAGATCGATGAATATGTTTCAAAAGCTTTACTCACGGAACTTTATTCAAAACAGGTACAAATACAGATAATGTTACGTCCAAATAGGGTCATAAGATAAATACTTGTCAAAGAATAGGTTCATCTTCTTTGTAATATTAGATTGCACCAAACAGACCTTCAAAGGTTAAATATTCTATCCCAACACTCTCACTAGGCAGCACCCCTCAGCAACCCTGCTTTGCACTCTCCTTGACTGCTTTGTCTGGATTGAATGTGTCTTGGACCCTGACAATGCCTCAGGAATATAGAGAGCTGTGCATCTAAACTATCCAACTGTAGAAAGGTAGATTTTACATTTATTGGTCTGCTCGCTCTTGCCTCTGGCCCCATCTACCACCTAGAAGAGAATTGCCTAGAAGAGAATGTAGGTTTTGGGCTGAAAAACATTCCCTATTCTTGGCATGTGGGAAGGGCCATATCTCAGTGGTGGAGCATCAACTTTGGATGCAAACGGTCCATGGTCCAGTCTCCAAGTAGGACTGGTCCCCTGCCTGAAACCCTGGCAAAGAGTCTTCAAGACAATATTGAGCTAGGTGGACCAAAGTTCTGACTGTATAGCTCAGCTTCTTATGAGTTTGAGACCTGTGGCATCCCAGAACAGAGCTCACCACTGGACTCTCCCTATCTGCTAATCCAGCACATTTCTACAAAACTCTGAACACAGTGCTGTGCACTGACACTTGAAGGGGTTTGACAATAACACTTAAAACGATTTTCAGGACATTGCAATATCATTGAAACTTTGTTTTATTGAACACTTGATAAAAAAGCAAGAATGCTATTCTCTTTTCCTGTCAGATAACGGGAGAAATATATCTTGCCCGCAACAGAATATCACTTTTCCAATCCATGCCTATCTTTAACGCGTTTGCTATCTCCCTACTATTATGCTGTGTGACAGTGGCAAAATGAAGCACTCTTGGGCTGTGGCTGTACTGGCCTTATTCTGTACCATATAGAGATTAGAGAAGGGGAGAAAAGTCATTTGGTTTTCATTTTAATGCAAACCTACCTATATTGCACTTTCCAAACAAATGCAAAAAGTGAAATGGCCGTCCCTCACAAATCACACTTCTCTGGATTTTGTGACGCATTGCTCCTATAAAACAATGCCATTGTTTTTAAATGCACACAGTGGGGTAAAGCAGGCACCAAAATGTGCACATTAGTGAAATTTCTTGCAAAATGTGCTATATTAGGGGAAATTACTTGCAAAAAACGTATTCCCTACACAACTCAGGCCCTGAATATCTGAAAGATCACTTCTTTCCCTGCAGATCCTGTCTGGTGCTAAGATCAGTGGAGGGGGCCCTCTTGGTAATTTCTCTGCCCTCAAAGGCTTAGGGTCATGATGGTCTGAGAGGGGGCCTTCTCTGTGGTAGCCCCTAAGTTGTGGAACTCCCTCTCCACACAGCAGACCCTCCAAGTGCCCCTATTTTCCAGGGACATCCCTGATTTAGAGAAGCTATCCTCGTTTCCAGTTTGATCCCTGAATGTCCCACTTTTCCTCAGGATGTCCCTATTTTCATTGGAGAATTGTTGGAGGGTATGGAGTTATCCAACCCTTGAGCCATCTGAAGGCAATCCTGTATAGGGAAGGGTTTTTTTAAAAAAAATGTTTTTATATATTATGTTTTTATATATGTTGGAAGCTGCCCAGAGTGGCTGGGGCAACGCAGTCAGATGTGTGGGGTATAAATAGTAAAATTATCATTATGGAATGGGACATCCCTATTTTCATCGGAGCAAATAGGCACCTTCATTGTACAGTTTCCAGAGGATATTGAAGATGCATTTATTTACCCTGGCTTTTGACACTTGGGGTTCATATTTTTAGGACACTGTCTTATTTTTGTGGTTGCAATTTGTTTTTTAACTGTTTGTAATATTGTGACCCATGCTGGGAGCTTGGGGTGAAGGGCAGGTAATAAATAAACAATAACACTGTATTTGCATGCTTGCATTAAAAAAAAAGAAAACAAAATGCACACCCAGTATGGTACAGAAGTGGAGTGACCTGTATTTGAATGGAGAAATGAGAATCCATTTCCAACAAGTAGCTTTAGCACCTGCATCTTTTAATACCTATGTACACGTAACCCTTTGGTTATTCTTCTGCCTCAAGCCCCTATGCAGGAAAACCGGCACCCCAATTTGAATGTGTGAGTTGCAGCCTTCTCACAATTCATATCCTGTCTCAAGGTATCTGTGAGCAATGGCATATGCTCAGCTAACAACCAGAAATTAACAATTTAGGAAGCCATACACAAATAAATTTCAGTCAAGAAGGTCTCAACCTCTTCCAAGGGCCAGCAATGCCAAAGGAAGTCCGTTCCCTTAGGCCTTACAGTCAGTTTAGGGATCCAACCGATGGGCGGGGTTCTTCCAGATGCAGAATTGAGAGTGAATCAGTAAAGAACTCCAACCAGAAGGTGGCAGCAGAGAGGCTTCAGCAGCAACTGGGGTGAGTTGCAAGAGGGGACTCCAACAGATGGCAGCAGAGGATGGTTTCCATTGCTCTGCAGCTCTAAGCCAGGTCTAGGATATCTCTAAGCTTCACTCCCCAGGTGGATTTCAATAATAGCAATTTCAACTGGAATTGTTCCAGACAGTGAAGCTTAATAACCCCCTAATTGAAGCATTCTACAGGAATCCAGTCCAGCTCTTCACTTTTCTCTCCTTCACAAAGAGAAGGTCCCCTCTTTTCCCTAGCAGATCTGTGACCCCTGCTCTCCAAAGGCTTCTTATGCTCAAGTGAACCAGCACCAACACTCTTACTGAGTGACAAGGAGCTAGTTGACATGGAAGCTCAAGTGGCCCAACAGTTATTCCAACGGTTACAATAAAATGTCAAGTGCAGCTCTATCCAACATGCAAATGAGTGTGGCGTGGTGGTTTTGGACGTTATGCTTTCTCTGCACTTTCTGCTTCCACCACTTGGTGCCATACATTCTTGTCTCTACAGCTTTACACACTGTATTCTGCTCTGGTCAGACCTCACCTGGAGTACTGTGTCCAGTTCTGGGCACCACAATTCAAGAAGGACACTGACAAACTGGAACGTGTCCAGAGGAGGGCAACCAAAATGGTCAAAGGCCTGGAAACGATGCCTTATGAGGAACGGTTAAGGGAGCTGGGCATGTTTAGCCTGGAGAAGAGGAGGTTAAGGGGTGATATGATAGCCATGTTCAAATATATAAAAGGATGTCACATAGAGGAGGGAGAAAGGTTGTTTTCTGCTGCTCCAGAGAAGCGGACACGGAGCAATGGATCCAAACTACAAGAAAGAAGATTCCACCTAAACATTAGGAAGAACTTCCTGACAGTAAGAGCTGTTTGACAGTGGAATTTGCTGCCAAAGAGTGTGGTGGAGTCTCCTTCTTTGGAGGTCTTTAAGCAGAGGCTTGACAACCATATGTCAGGAGTACTCTGATGGTGTTTCCTGCTTGGCAGGGGGTTGGACTCGATGGCCCTTGTGGTCTCTTCCAACTCTATGATTCTATGATTCTATGATTCTATGATTTTTTGCACCATAACACTCACTTTTCTCCTCCTAGAAAGTAAGGGGAAATGTCTGTGCGTGTTATGGAGGGAATGCCTGCGGGTGGCGGGGGGGATCTGCTGCAGTCGTGAGCAGAGGATCCATGGTTCCCCTTCCTTCCCTCCTCCGTGGTTACAAAGCATGGATCCACATGGATCCTCAGGATTTTTGCATTGGGCTACTCCAAACTCACTGTCAGTTCACATGTCTGTGGCCACAGCATGAACCACAAAAATCATATATCCACTATTTTGTTTAGAATAATTTTTTTCTTGTTTTCCTCCTCTAAAAACTATGTGCGTGTTATGGTCTGGTGCGTGTTATAGAGCGAAAAATACGGTACATATAACTTGCTCTTCATGTCTGGGGAGGAGTTACAATTGAGCTACGATTTTTATATTTTTTGCTGGTTTTGTGGTGTTTTTAAACTGTTGCTACTGTGTGGGTTTTCTATGGGAAAGGGGCACAACAGTTTCTAACCACTTTGTAAGCAAATAAAATTCAGCAAGTGTTCAAACCTCACGGAAGATCCCCAGCACCCTTGTGATGCGCACATCTCAGGGAAGGAATAGCTGTGGAGATCTGCAGGTGGAATGAGTGTACCTCTCATTAGAGTTTACGGTAGTCTCAAGCATTTGAGAAGGGATGCAAGCTGCATACAGAAGCTGAGATCTGATTGCACTTCAGTGCAGCAAATCACATACCCCTGATCCTGCTCAGAGGCCCTGAAACTATTTATTATAGAAAGATATTTACACTGTGTCCACTACCAGTCTCTCTTAAATATTAATAAAAAACAAGCTGCTCAAACTAGCAACCACACCCTTCTCTTGGCTAGCTACAAAGAAGGTGCTTTGAGTTGTTTGGATGTGTGGCCTTCAAGGGAACAGCTCTGAGCATGCTCAGAAGGCAGGAAGTACTGCAAATCAAGTAGTTCTATGTCATCCTATAGTCAGAGGCTGCAATAGCCTTCATACCAACAAGGAGGGAGAACCTTCACAACAGGGACTGAAAAGCTGGCAGTTTTAACACTCACATTTCACATGGGTTTTGCACCCAGAGATGCACAGCAGTGATTTTCTCATCATAGGTATAATTTTGGATTAGAATTGACTTAGTGGTGCAGAGTCCTGATTGGCCTGAGAACTGTAGATTTGACAGAAATGTGTGCAGACCTTCTCTGAGTCCAAATATAAAAGTGTGGGAGGGACAAGGACGTGTGTGTTGCTAAGAGAATTTTGGGGGGTACAGGTTAAAATTGCTTGATATTCTCCTTGGGAGGCCTTGCAGAATTGCCAGTGTGAATTATAGGGTTTAGTTCCAGCCCCAGTTGAGAAACGGCTGGCGCCTGGGAGGACTCATCAGCGAGGCAAGTTTCTGCGACTGAAGAAGCATGGGAGAGGGCAGAAGCAGGTGATCCCAAGGTCAGGCACTACCCTGTGAGGCATCTCATCATAGCCTGCATTTTTATCAAGGCTTATAGTTTGATTAGGGTCTGTATTTTAAAATGAGCTTAAAGATTTTCAAATGTTTTATGCCAGGCAGAAGACCAGCTGCCTAAGTACTTTGGCAAGATGTTTATCCTCCTGGACAAGGGGGCCCCCTGATTTATAGCAGAAAACAATTCTCAAAGTCAAAGGGAATTATAGGCTGAAGAGCAAGGCTACACTGACCCTACATAATTAAAGGGTTGGTAAACAGTAAAATAAAACCATGTGCCTCCATTAAACTTGAGCCATATCTTCCTAAGGTTAAAGGCCAAGAGCAAATGGCTGGAGAAGGGGAGTAAACAGAAGAGGCTTTTTTCCTATTTTATTTTGAGGCTGTAAACTAGTCCTTCCTTTTTACTTTGAGAAGGTTCATTCTTCTAAAAAGCTATCTATGATAATGTATGAAATATACTGGCTTAAATGTAATTATGCAAAGGATCTAGAAAGAAAGAAATGTTAAATTCTTATTTCATAGGGTCATATTGCTGTAGGAGACCAGGGGGGCAGATGAGCCCAGCCCCCTGCCAGACAGGAGACGCCATCAAGCACTCCTGATATATGGTTGTCAGGCCTTTGTTTAAAGACCTCCAAAAAGGAGATCTTTCATTGATGATGCATGAGAATGTGAACCCAAGATCTCTGACATCTGTTTAAGATAAAAATTTAAAACTATTAACCATCTGTTTTGGAGGGCAATAGGGCAAGGAGGGCAAGAGGTGAGCTGGTAATTAAGGTTCCTTGTTGAGACAAATGTAAGATATATGACTACTTATTTGTCATTTATAGATAGAAGAATAGGCTTCTATAAAAGGCTTTTTGTATCCCATAAAAGGCAATAGGAAATGGGTGTATCTTTTAGGATTGGTTATAGCAATCAGCCAATAGGAAATTCAACCAGGCTGATTGGACAGAGGCAGCCAAAGGAGGAGCAAGGGGCCTGGGCTGAGGGAATATAAGTGCTGGCCATAATGGCAGGAGCCCAGGCCAGAGCTTGGTAACCATATACCACTGTGCCTCTCATTTATTTGTCTGACAAATAAATTATTATTTTAATTTCTCTATTGCTGCGTTGAATATTTCATTCCAGCTAAGCGTTAACCACAAGCAGGGTGATACACCTGCTCATGCCCAGGGAGAAGCTGGAGGGAGAAAGGAAAGAGCAAGAAACCCTTTCCTGTTTGCGCGCAACTTTGGGCACCAGGAGAGCTGCATTCATTGCACCAAACATGCTCTTATCATGCTCTGAACTGTATAGCAAATGTATGACCCATCTAGATGCCCCAAAAGCACAAGAGATATTTGTGCAACTTCCTCCCCTGCCAGCTAATGAAAGACTTTACTTGGTCGCTTAATAGCCCAGCTAAAATATTATCCAACAATCCAACGAAGACTCGGAGGATTAATTGACTTTTAGATGCCATAGGCCCTGAAGGACCCATCTGCTAACTAGCTCATGGAAATAATTAATGTCTGGGGTCATGTGATCGTTACATTAAAATGTCAGGGGGAAAACAATTTCTTTGCACAAACATAGCAGTGATGAATATGAGCAGACTTTAAAGCAAGAGGTTTCATTAGCTGTGTTTTATTTAACTTGGGCAGGATTGAGTGTATGTAGAAACATGGATTAATATTTAATTTTGCAAGGCATGTGGTAGATATTGCAAGGCATGTGGTAGATACTACATTTTGCAAGCAAGAGGAGGAGAATGAGGAGCAAATGAGGATGATGATGATGATGATGATGTTGAAGAAGAATGTTTCCAGTGGGCCAGTTGCCACTGCATCCCAGACTCAGGTATACGCAGGAAGGGAAGGGAAGGGGGAACTCATTAAAAAAAGTAGAGGAATCAGTCTGTAGAAGCAATCTCTGGAATTATGGTGAAATATATAGTGCAAGTTTAGTGCTCATTTCCATGCTGTTTGCTTGCAGAAAAAAATATGTTTGCAGAAAATATGGGAATGAGTGCTAAACCTAAACTACATGTCACTATAGAAGAAGATGAGGAGGAGGAGGAGGAGTTTGGATTTGATATCCCACTTTATCACTACCCGAAGGAGTCTCAAAGCGGCTAACATTCTCCTTTCCCTTCCTCCCTCACAACCAACACTCTGTGAGGTGAGTGAGGCTGAGAGACTTCAGAGAAGTGTGACTAGCCCAAGGTCACCCAGTAGCTGCATGTGGAGGAGCGGGGAATCGAACCCGGTTCACCAGATTATGAGCCTACCGCTCTTAACCACTACACCACACTGGCTCTCAGTGATCCCTTCTTTGAGAAAGAGATTGTCCCCTTGGGTGAGGCCCATAGTGTTAAAATTCCCGCTCCATGATTGCCATCATGGGATTTTTGTCTATCACATGACGGTATATGTTTTGACTCCACAGAGTGGGAAATGATGGAGACAGGATGTTTGTGTCACTGTGTTCTGTGAAGTGGGACTATTGTCCTCTGTTCTTTTTTCTCTTTGCTGTCTGATGCTAGAGAGAGAGGGAGCCATGTTGCAGTGCTCCGTGTGTGTTTATATGTAAATAAAGAAAATTAGCCAAAATGCTGAGTTGCTGAGGTCTGTCACGCATTATGCGCAAACTCTGCGGATCCCTAAGTGTGCCGGTGTCGGTTGGTATCAGTCACTGTGATGTTCGGGCAGAAGAAAGCTTTTGAAGCTCCCGAACGATCGACCAGGAGGAAGAGAACATGCCAGTTGGGTGTACCACATGCTTTGCTAGCTAATGCTATTAGAATCATAGGACTGTACAGATGGAAGGGACCCCAAGGGTCATCCAGTTGAATCCCCTGCAATGCAGGAATCTTAGCTAAAGCATCCATGCCAGGTGGCCATCCAACCTCTGCTTTAAAACTCCCAAGGAAGGAGAGTCTTCAATCTCCCAGGAGAGACTATTTCTCTGCTGTAGAATAGCTGAGGCTCTTGTCTGGGTCCTTACTCTGAGAGAAGCTCAGAGGTTGATGAAAAGGCGGGTGGGTCTTTTCAGTTGTGGCTCCTCCTCTGTAGAATGTTGTTCCCAGTGAGTTCCACCTGGGACATTCACCAACTCCTTTTCAGGACCAGGTAAAGACTTAGCTTTCCCTTAGCCTTTGATGGACTGAGTAGATTCTGTCCGATTGTAAGTGTATTGCCAAAGATGCCTATGCTGTATTGTTTCTAATACAGTGGTACCTCAGGTTAAGTACTTAATTCATTCCGGAGGTCTGTACTTAACCTGAAACTGTTCTTAACCTGAAGCACCACTTTAGCTAATGGGGCCTCCTGCTGCCGCCCTGCCGCAGGAGCACGATTTCTGTTCTCATCCTGAAGCAAAGTTCTTAACCTGAAGCACTATTTCTGGGTTAGCGGAGTCTGTAACCTGAAGCGTAAGTAACCTGAAGTGTATGTAACCTGAGGTACCACTGTATTCGGTTTGGAAGCCACCCAGAGTGGCTGGGAAACCCAGCCAGATGGGTGGGGTATAAATTATTATTATTATTATTATTATCGTTATTGTTATTATTATATATTATTATTATGCAACAAAGGGATTTGTGTGGAAAATGGTAATGTATTAGTAGCAATAATAAATTACATTATCCAATTCCTGAGTTCTGGCTAGTATTTTGACAGCTATCTCAAAAGCCCGATTCACATACAAAAAAATAATAATATATATATAGCCGTCCGGAAAGGATGAAACAAGTGCATGAGTGACCAAGACCAGGTCTATTTTTTCTAAAGTTGTGATGAAAGTAGGCATAGCTGCTTGACCCTTGTGAAAAGTTGCTTCAAGAGCCGATATGTCCTGTCATCTTCCACTGTAATACAAAAAAAGCAACTAACCAGGATTGCTCCCTCTCTTAAGTTCCATTGCATAATATTACAGATTAGATCAGTTAAGCCTTCAGTAAAAGGTTCTCCAACAATGCAGGAAGTGGGGGTGAGGGAGAAGACATTTGATTGCTTATGCAGTGTTCATTGGGCCCTGAAGAAAGTGTGGTGAGGGGGAGGAGATCATCAGCAAAACTATTATGACAAGTGAAATTATGGAGAAAGCCACATGCCAGAGGTACTAAATTATCAGAGAAATGTCTGACTAATAAGGGTTACATCTGGTGTATTGAGAAGAGAGACATAAAAAATCTAGTTAATATCAAGGATTAATGTGAATGCCTTGGCTGGCAAACTGCTTGGGTGAAGCAAACATATTGAGCTGAACCGAATGCAAATTCTGTGAGTTTCTTTGAGAGCAGATGAGTGCATTTTTAAAGCATACAGAACTTTATTTAGAAGCATACAGAACTTTCTTTCTATAAAGTTCTACAATTCATCATCATAGTTGGTCCAGTGAGAAAACGAGTACAGTATGATCACATCTTAACTCATGCAATTTCAACCATACACAGTTGAAGGACGGCTGGTTGGTATCCCTCAAGTTAAATGAAAGAAACATTGGGTTTTCCCAGGGCAAAAAGAGCTTTTAAGCTCTTTGCCTTGCTTGGGGTATGGGGTGCACCAGCTCTGAAATGCTAGGGATGCTTGCATGGAGACAGTTTGAGTATATGCACTTTTGCGTATAAGCGCCATCCCCAGAATGTGTGGGTAAGATGCCATCATTCTATACTCATCAGCTCAAACGGTACTTACTCAGGAATGCCATCACGAATCTGTTGAATGGTCTCTTTAAATTTGAAGGTTCATTATTGTTCCACAAGATGTGTATTTCTTTAATGGCCAGAGCAAATAACGTGACCTAGTTTTACAGCTGTGAAGCAGTACAGCAGGTGCTGTTAAGTTATGCTAATTAAGCTGTTGGGTATAGTATATAAAGAGCAGCACCTAGCTCCCTCAGTACCCTGGTGGATGGGTCGGTGGTTGGGTCATGCTTATTGATATATTTAGTGTAAAAGGAGTTTTTGTTATTAAAACCTAGCAAAAGTTATTTTTGCATTCCTTGTAATGTGTGGTCTCCCCAGCACGCCTTCTGCAGTGCAACTAATCTGCAAATAGCCAACAGGACCATCTATAGCTATAGATCAGAGAACCTTACAGGAATTTCTCTGTGTTGCTTCATTTTTCCAGGAGAAAACACTGCAGGTAGATTAGACAAGGGTCAATTGAATGGATTCTGCTTTCATATAGGTGATGGTATTGTTGAGGGAAGTAGACATTTCCTTGTTCTTCAGAAGTTTGAATATTCTCCCCTTTTCCCTCATGATATAGCTTATGGCTGAACTGAATGGATCTGTTATAAAAAAGGTAAAAGACCCCTGGTAGTTAAGTCCAGTCGTGGACGACTCTGGGGTTTCAGTGCTCATCTCACTTTACAGGCCAAGGGAGCCGGCGTTTGTCCGCAGACAGTTTTTCCAGGTGATGTGGCCAGCATGACTAAGCTGCTTCTGGTGCAACAGAACACCGAAACCAGAGCAACGCATGGAAACACTGTTTCCTTCCCAGTGGAGCGGTACCTATTTATCTACTTGCACTTTTTGCCATGCTTTCGAACTGCTAGGTTGGCAGAAGCTGGGACAGAGCAACAGGAGCTCACTCCGTCACGGGGATTTGAACCGCCGACCTTCTGATTGGCAAGCCCAAGAGGCTCAGTGGTTTCAACCACAGCGCCACCCACATCCCCAGGATCTGTTATAGCTATAAACTATTTGAATATGCTGCTTGCATGCATGTCTTGTTGGAAGTGCAGCAGCCAAGATCATTCAGTGTGTAACTAAAGGGTTAATTCTGTTCTCAGTGTTGCATAGCAACCCAGAAAGCTGTCATGATCCTCAGTGTGACAGCACCTGCTCTGATAGACTCTCTGGCTGTGAGGGAGCTTTCTTATGGATGTATCTTCAACTCTAATCCTGCTCTGAAAAGGTCCCATTGAAAAGGCAAACACCCTTTGTTTCTTTTTCCTCAAGTTGTGCATTGCTTGGTTTGGTTTGGTTTGAAATCTCATTTTCTCTCTGGACTCTGCATTACTTAAGTGCCTCTACCAACAAATGTTGCATGTGAATATAGTGACTGGAGACAAGCTCACCTAAACTTCACCCAGCCCACCTACTCTGTGTCAAAACATGTCAATTTAAGTCTTATTGTCAGTGTAAAGGTAAAGGTAAAGGTAAAGGGACCCCTGACCATTAGGTCCAGTCATGACCGACTCTGGGGTTGCGGCGCTCATCTCGCTTTATTGGCCGAGGGAGCCGGTGTTTGTCCGCAGACAGCTTCCGGGTCATGTGGCCAGCATGACTAAGCCACTTCTGGCGAACCAGAGCAGCACACAGAAACACCATTTACCTTCCCACCGGAGCGGTACCTATTTATCTACTTGCACTTTGATGTGCTTTCGAACTGCTAGGTTGGCAGGAGCAGGGACCAAGCAACGGGAGCTCACCCCATCATGGGGATTCAAACCGCTGACCTTCTGATTGCCAAGTCCTAGGCTTTGTGGTTTAACCCACAGCGCCACCCGCATCCCATGGTCGGTGTACACCCCTAGAAAACATTGCTTAAATAGAGTTAAATGTGATTTTTCAATATGTTTTTTTAAAAATTGCACAGATTAATGTGGGAACAAGGGAGAAAGGGCTTCTGAATAGATACATGCAAAATCAATCCATTCATCTCTAGTTAGCAATGTGGTGAGTCATCCAAACAGTACTTGTTCCCAAGTTTTCAGAGTCTAGGCTGAAGCAAGAGAGGAAAAAGTCTTCATGGTTTATGAACTCTGCCCTTAGGCTGCCCAGCAGTCACACACGCAAGAGCTATGGAACGAGAATGAAATCTCTAGCCAGTCACCACAGGCTTCTCCTTCAGTCTTCCACAGACATTTTTTTCAGTTCGGAGATTAAGAGAAATAACAAATATGTAGCACAACAGATGCCTGTAAGAGGCAAAAGTAGCATCTGTAGCAATCAGTTGGCAAAAATCTCTTCTCTGGATGGATGGTCCAGCCTCTGGATTGGGGAGGAGCTTTTCTTAAACAACAACAACAACAACAACAACATTTTGTATGCCTTCCAAATCCTGTGGTTCTACAACTCCATGAATTACTGAAAATATCATTTGTTGTTCAAGAGAAAAGTAACGGTTCTGCAGAGGCTATTCTTGGCTCTGTGCTGTGATTTTGAAGAAAAAACAGTCCATTTTATAGAATGAATTGCTATTTTCGCATAACATCATAATGTGTGTGAATTACATTTGTGCAACTTTTCCCATTATGTTTATTCTGTGCTTGAATATGAATAAAAATTTTCATTCTTATTATTTTGCTTTGATTCCCATTAGGTGCTTATTCAAGATAGCCACATATTTATGAGACAATTTCAAGGAATACAGGAGCTGAAAACAACTGTGCTAGCACTTGCAAATTCAAAAAAAGAGTATCATTTGCACAGCATACATATATAATAGCATTTTAAGAAGTTTGCGGATCAGTTCCTGTCCTAGCTAAACTGCACTTGGTTTTAGCTAAGCCCCACTGGAGGGCAAACATTCCTCATTGCATCTGCCAGGAATCTCAGCACTACACAAACAAAAAAAAAGTGTGGTGTAGTGGTTAAGAGCAGTAGTCTTGTAATCTGGTGAACCGGGTTCGCTTCCCCGCTCCTCCACATGCAGCTGCTGGGTGACCTTGGGCCAGTCACACTTCTTTGAAGTCTCTCAGCCCCACTCACCTCACAGAGTGTTTGTTGTGGGGGAGGAAGGGAAAGGAGAATGTTAGCCGCTTTGAGACTCCTGAAGGGGAGTGAAAGGCGGGATATCAAATCCAAACTCTTCTAATTCTGCCATTCCAAGGTCCAGCATTGATTTCCGAAGGTGACATTTCAGGTGAATTTGGGAGTTCCTGCCAAAGCAAAACATCCGAGGCATTTGAAGAAAAACCACCTGAGTTTCCGTAAGACAAGCATAATGGGAGGAATTCAAAACTGAAACAAAGTGATCATTCACTCCATCAATTTGGACAATCCCTCCCTTCTTCCCCTATGTACCGTTTTGGGGGTTTTCTCATTCCCCTGAGACAGATGTGGGGTGTGCCAGGGGGTTCAGGGGGAGGAAAATGTATGTACAAGTGGTCATCGTTGTATAGGATTTCTGCTGCTGGGACATATTAGATGAAACCTGCCCAATGTATTGAGGCATATGAATTCATTCTGATACTGGAATCCATGCCCTGTTCCTGCCTAAATACAGCACTCGCATCAATAAATACTAAAGTTTTCACTGGCAACTAAAACAAAGTAAGTGTAGCTCCAGGCTAATAGAGGTACTACATCTGAAAAGCCCCCATATCCAACAACTATCTTACTTCACTTGAAGGCTCACATGGGAGCAGACAGTCCTTTAGATAGCCCACATTTAGCCAGTTTGCTAATCAGAATATCATGGAAGGGCTTGGCCAAAGGCATTGCTGAAATCAAAATGATTAGGGTTGCCATGTTTCAAAAAGTGAAATCAACACTTCTGACATGGGTTGCCATATGTCCAATTTCCCGTTTTCCGCCCAGACACTGTTTCCAATGACCAGAATGTGTCTTGGATTTTTTTTTTTAACAGAAAAATTTATTCTTGACCTATAAATAGTGGCTCCTGGCGATCACTGCATTGTTATCAAGATGCTTACAAGGTGACTCTCTTATGATAAATCTTCCCTCATACTGAAGTCAGACTGGTCTGTCATTTCCTGGATCTATCTTTGCTTCCTTTTTGAGATTTGAACAACATTTATGCATATTCAGTCCTGTGCTCACTGTTTCTCCAGGATTTCTCAATGCAAGAATCATTAAGAGAATAAGGCTCTTTAGTGCCATAGTTTGTCATTCTTCTGGTCTAAAGACTTGAACTCCTTTAAGATAAGTCGTCTTCTTCTTCGTAGCTGAGTAAGATTGTCTTCAATAAACACGATTTTAACGAGTCCATAAGTGACTGTGGAGGCCAATTCTGGACCCACACATCCTTCCACACTGGGGACATTGGTTTCTGGGCAGGAGCTGATCACAGTGTGGATTTGCCAAGCGTGCCTTCCTCCTAGCATGTTTCTCCCTTGTGTCCTGAATTCAAGTGTCTTCAAAGCCCATGACACCTTTGGTAAAGGCTGTTCTCCAACTGGAGCGCTCGCAGGCCAGTGTTTCCCAATTGTTGGTGTTTATACTACATTTTTTAAGATTTGCCTGAGACAGTCTTTAAACCTTTTTTGTTGACCACCAGCATTATTTCGACAGAAAAATAAATTTAAAACTTCATGGAGGCATCCTCGGTCAAACCACTGGCACCTCTTAGACTATGTTATTGTCCGTGCTAAAGGTAACCATGATGTGCTCCTTACCAGAGCTATGACGAGCGCCGATGACTGCTGGACAGATCATCGACTGATCCGCTCCACGATGGCTATCAAGATTATACCTCAACGCAGGCTTCAAGGAAGGAAACCAAGGCGCAAAATGAACACTCAAGCCCTTCAAGATCCCATCAAGCGGGATTGCTTCCAAATGACTCTTAAGATAAGTAGTCATTTACTGACCAACTCAACAATCTTATATTGCAATCTTGACCCCTCACAAGTTATGTTACTTGTGCTAAGCTACTTTGGGGAGTAGATGGGTGTCAAATAGGAGTCAATGAATTATCCCTTGTCTTTATCACTCATTAAAAATTGCCATCCTCATTGAGAACTGTCCTAGGACCTTGGACGTTGTACAGAAGTGTTATTCCCCTTGAAGAGGAATGTATTGTGAAGTAGCACAATGGCCTCCAATTCTGACTGTCTACATCAGGGATAAGAAATCTGTAGGCATCCAGAAGTTGCTAGACTTCAAGCATCCCTGACCATGGGGCCATACGGACAGGAGTTGATGGGAGTTGGAATCCAGCAACATATAAGAGGAGATGCATTCTGCCTAAACCAAGTGAATTTGCATCTGTGCTTAATGTCACATCCCCTAAAATAGCTAGGCTACACTGCATTTTTTGTGTGTGTACAGTTGTACTGTGTGCCTCATTTCTCCCTGCTCTGGGACAGAAAGGATCGCAGAGGGAAATTAACCAAATGGATTAGGGCAGCCACAATCTCCTACCAGACAAAAATAGAGCCATATATTGATGCAATGTGCTACTGTTGCAATATTCACAAAGTGAGAATGATTGCTTTAATCAAAGACAACAAAATGCTTATGTTGATGAGGAACCATCCTATTTCCTCTGAGAAAAAGGCATAGCATTTAGCTGGGCTGAAAGATTTGAGATATGTATGCATCTCAAGACACACTTGAAAGAAACTTGCAAGCACACATTAGATGGGAAGCATCTGGCCACATGGCAAGATTATTTGCTTCATCTCCACTGTATTCTTCTGTTTTAATTAAAAGATGTGTGAAACAACCCTGTGAAATTTCAATGAATCTCTATGGAATTTCACCTAAAGCGAAATTTGCAAGAAAACTGGAAGTCTGCAGTGGGGGTTCTGGACACGTCTATCTCCAGATCGTATTTCAATCCAAGCTTCAGTCTCTCAGAAAATATTAATGAAGGTCTCTAAATTAAGTTGTGCTATGGATTGCATCTCCTTCTCGTATCCTTTTGTTGGGAATCCACTGTGGATGGGGACAAGGAGGAAAACCAAAACTCTTCATCCAGTGGGTGAAGCTGGTAAAACTGAGAATGAATTTCCCATGGAAGTTTTTCTAAAACAAAATGGTGAAGGGAATTCAGAATATACAGTGGTACCTCGGGTTAAGTACTTAATTCGTTCCGGAGGTCTGTTCTTAACCTGAAGCACCACTTTAGCTATTGGGGCCTCCTGTTGCTGCCACACCCCCAGAGCACGATTTCTGTTCTCATCCTGAAGCAAAGTTCTTAACTCGAGGTACTATTTCTGGGTTAGCGGAGTCTGTAACCCAAAGCGTATGTAACCCGAGGTACCACTGTACTGCCATAGAGTGACTGGGGATGTTGGAGGACTCTCAAATAGATTTCCTTCAGGTGGATTTCCCATCACAGCATGGACTCTTCTTATGAATGCTTTTTGTCTTAGTCCTTTACAACATTTTTTTTAAAAAATGGAGCCTTAGTCAAAATTTCTTTTCCATAGCAACATGGGAAGCTGCCTTATACTGAGTCAGACTATTGGACCATTAAGCCCAGTATTGTCCACACTGACTAGACAACTAGCCAGGGCTTCAGACAGGGATCACTTCCAGCCCTATCTTATAAGCCACCCATCGTACTGGGTTATCCCAGCCACTCTGGGTGGCTCCCAACAGAAACAGATGTTCTACTAATGAGCTACAACTGTTCCCCAAAGATGCAATCCATCCATCCATCCATTATTTTATTTGTACGCCACCGATCTACAGTTAAAACAATGTCCAAGGCAGCTTACAACATGAAAAAACGCATAATTACAGCATAACAAAAGTAGTCAATAAACTATAAATAACATACATCAAAAAGTACACAACTAAATCATAACAAGATCTAAAAATAAAGATACAAAATAACAATATCAATAACAGCAACAAGGTAAAGGTAAAGGGACCCCTGACTATTAGGTCCAGTCGTGATCGACTCTGGGGTTGCGGTGTTCATCTCACTTTATTGGCCGAGGGAGCTGGCGTAAAGCTTCCGGGTCATGTGGCCAGCATGAGTAAGCCGCTTCTGGTAAACCAGGGCAGCGCACGGAAACGCCATTTACCTTCCCGCTGGAGTGGTACTTATTTATCTACTTGCACTTTGACATGCTTTCAAACTGCTAGGTTGGCAGGAGCAGGGACCGAGCAATGGGAACTCACCCTGTTGTGGGGATTTGAACCGCCGACCTTCTGATCTGCAAGTCCTAGGCTCTGTGGTTTAACCCACAGTGCCACCCATGTCCCAACAGCAACAAACTCACCCCCAATAATACACCAACTCAAGAGTATTTTGCAGCTGGAGCCAGTCAGGGCCCTGCTCTCCCAGGCCAGGTGGGAAAAGGCCTGCAAGGAGCAGGTCTTCCAGGACTCACAGCCAAAATCCAGGCATTCAAGTCCCAAAGTTGCTTCTGTCTTTGAAGGGCACCCCTGACCCAAGCCCAGTGCCAGAGATGTTGTGGTGAAGGGGACTAAATCCTGGGTGCTGTATTAAAACAATGAAATGTTTTGCTTGTACATGAAGAAGCATGCATTTCAGATATTCTGGTTGGGCATTACAACAAAAGATTATTTCTCCTTGTGGTGCCAGTGTGAGAGTCAAATGAATAACCTATTATATATTTCGGCTCATCTTCATTATTTGAAGTGTCATAGGTATGCCTCAAATCTTGCTGGGCTCAACATGAAACAGCACCCCCAAAGCTGATAGATTTCTAACCGCCTGTAGTATGCCATGACTTTTGAATAGGTATTCCTTGCCCAGGAATGTGAATAGACACAGTGGGTTTCAATTCTGAATGGCAGTAGCAACATTTTCTTATAGATTGTGTACTTAATATTCTTTTCAAAATAAGCATTGTATCATATATTATCAGAATTGCCTTCCTGTATCGGACCATGATTGAAAAATACTATGAAGAGCAGATCACACAGAGCATGCATAAGCAGCCAGAACTTTAATAAAAACCGGCTTGCAGATAAAAAAAAGTGATACAGCAGACTGCTACTTGCAATACAGAACTGGGACTGAAGCAAAGCATCTGAGAGCTGACTCAAGCACTTCCTGATATGACAAGCCAGCAGACTCAATACGCTACCCAGATAATCTAGTCCAGAATCTTTTCCCAACAACAGGAAGCCAGATGTCCCACGGAGGGCAAGCGATGTTGGAGGATCCTGATGAAAAAGGAGACAGCAGCAGAAATTGCAGATGGACTAGAAAGTATTCCGTTGTATGTATTCACTGTCAGTTGTTCTTGATTTCAGCCCACAAATGTAATACATTGTGTTTCTTCCTGACTTGCATTTCATTTTCTTTGCACAGAATGGGTTAGAATAACATAATGACAATGTGATTACATAATTTAAGCAATTAATTGTGTGAATGTCATAAGTTATGTAATTTCACTTCAGCAGACAGCAAGTCAAATAATGTCAGTTTGGGCCGAAGATGAGCTGCAGCAGAACAGAAACAGATGTGACAAATATAGAGCGGAATGGAGAACTATACCTTCTTACATTCTTAAGCAGGGCTTTCCCTTGTTCACCATCACCAGCATTTGGAATTGAGAAGTGTACAACCTATGTTAATGTAAGTTCCATTTAACTGTAATGGATACTAATCATTGATAGATGATGATGATGACTTAGTTGCTTGCCTCCCAAAAGTGACCCAGGACTCAGCTGCATTAGTCAAAATACAGTGCTTTGAATGTGTTATAAATATGCAACACCAGATGGCGATGGAGAGCAAAAAAAATTCTATAGCGTTGTTTTTCTCTTTTGTTATAACCATCTAATTTCTGACTTATTTATAGTGGTTTTTTTCCTGTGTGTAGATCTACCCCCAAAGTGACTTAGAAACACAATGTAATCCTTCTTCCATGAATTTTCCGTATCTTTTAAAAGGCCACAACTCAAGAGATGTGGACAGTATCTTTTTCCAATTAATTCCATAATCAATGCATTTTGTTAAGTGGAGGGCTATTTTGTCAATCAGCTTAGTGGATGAGCCCAAACTCCAGCATTACGAATGAATGAGATGGTTGCCTTTTAGGTGCTATCTTCTGCAGATCAGTAGGGCTCAGGAATAGGCTCATTATATCACTGCACTTCTCAAAATGGTACAGCTGATTCCCTGTGAATCGAAGAGACACAGGTGTGCACAAGCATTATCTTGAACACATCAATGCTCAAACTGGGGAAAGGGCCACAGTCACATGTGAAGGCTCCATCTCTAGGCATGTAGGCTCCTTTTTAGACACAAGTAGCATGAAGGTATGAAAAGATTTAGATAATATCCAGTTGTACATGCTTAGAAATCTCCCTATGGTTGGTTAAGGTTACTGATTAAGGTTACTGATTCATACCTTTCATGCTAATTTGTGGTAAGAACATAATATAAGAACATAAAGAAGAGCCTACTGTATCAGGCTAATAGCTGATCTAGTACAGCATGCTGTTGGTTGCTTATTTTATTTATAACACCACCTTTATCTTCCAATGAGTTCAGTGTGGTGTGTTAGGATATTTCCGTTCCACCTTAAAAGGGAGCAGGCTGTGAGTCACAGAGTCTGCGTATTTCCTGTTCACAGGATGTTTATGTTTTCTATTGCTTTCGTTTCTCTCTCTGTGTCGGAGACACTGATGCAGGCAGTCATGGCTTTCTTTGTTCTGATCAACGCTGAATAAAACTTGTAAATAATGCTCTCCTGAGTGCAACTTTTGGCTGTGCATCATCTGCTGATAAAGAGTGTGCATCGGCTCTAGAATGTTCTGGAGCTCATGTCGCTAATTGCTGATACTGCGTGTCTATGGGAGGTCGATGGATCGTCCGGCAGCCGGCTTGGGGGCCATGATGGACTTTATCTCCCTGGCAGTATCCCAACATGGTGTACATGGTTCTCCTCCACCCCATTTCATCCTCACAACAACCCCATGACATAGGTTAGGCTAAGAGATGGTGACTGACTCAAGGGCATCCAATGAGCTTCATGTCTGAATGAGAATTCAAACTCTGGTCTCCAAGGTCACAGTCCAATACTCTAACCATGACACCACAAAGGCTCTCACAGGGGTCAAGCGGAGAGTGATGTGTGCTGGTCCCGTGGGTTACCTGAGAGGTGAGGTCCAAGTCCGGTCCGTGGTCAAAGGTGCAATGGGGAGGCAGTCCATAGTAGCTGGAGCTGGGTGCAGGGCAGGGAGCCGCGTGAAGTCAGGAACAGGCTTGCAAGCAGGGAGCCAGGGCAGGTCAGGAGCTCAGGCAGGAAAGCAGGACAGGGTTCAGGCAGGAACTATCAACCAACAATGTTGCTCCCGCAACTTGGGACTGGGGCTGGCTGGCTTTTATCTCCCCCGAGGCATAGGGCGGCCCCGATCCTCTGGTGACTCACCTCTCCTGGCCTGGAGGCAAGCACTCCTCTTGCGGGAACTTAGTTTCCTCCACCTCTCTGACCTGAGCCTCTGCAGCTCAGGAGAGGCTAGAGGGTTACCAGACCCAGAGGCAACCTCAGCTTCCTCTGACGGGGCTGAGAGTAGAGCACCTGCAGGCAATGGGTCCTCCATCACCTCAGAAGCCAGAGCAGACTCAGCTGGAGCCTGCATCTGAGGATCCAGCACAGGTGAGGACCCTTCAGGCTCAGGCCCCAGCCCCGGCTCAGCTGGCTCTGGAGGCGGGGACTCCTGTGCAGGCTGGGATCCCTCATGTTCAGCCTCCGAGTCCGAATCCCAGGCCATCACAACCTGTAGGAAATCCACAAGCACTCTCCCCCTCCTGAGCTTTTCAGCAGAAGCATTACTGCTTCCAGGTCCATGACCTTCTTCACCATCAATTTGTCCGACCCTCTTTTAAAGCCATCCAAGTTGGTGGCCATCACTGCCTCCTTGTCAGGCTTCAAGGAATCCGATCCCTCTCACGGTGGGCAGCCAAGGGGTAGATAACAAGAAGAGTTCTTACCAAGTCCTTTATTCAATATACACAGAGGGAGACTTTGGAAAGTGCCTCTATGTTGAAGTAATGGTGTTACTCTGAGTAAAGTCCCACCCCTCTGTCTTTACTATACTACGTCATCCCTGCACTGGCTGATCTGTGCTTTCTGTCTCTGAGCTTTCTATTCCACTACTCTCAATGTACGCCAGGTCCTGGGAGAGGGGGGGGTCAGGAATGCTTTCCAAAGACACTGTGTGTGTCAGCTGTCTCTCCCCTGGTGTTTCTTCTTCCTGCTGCTCTCCCAACATTTCCCAGCTTCTCCCTTCTGCAGCCTCTGAACTGTGCCCTTCTGCAAATCACTGTTCTAAATCTATACTGTCCTCCTCTTCTCGGGAAGGTTCGGGGGGGGGGATCCCCACCATTCCTCCTTAGTCCAGTCCCTGACACTCCTGTGGGAATGAATTCCATAGTTGAGCTCTGCATTGTGTGAAGAAGTGTTTTCTTTCATCTGTCCTGAACCTCAAAATAGTCAGGTTCACTTGATGTTCACAAGTTATTGTTGGAAAATTCCATTCCACCTTTAGTTGCAAACATGGAATTGTTGCATGTCACATGTCTGTTTACATACCAGCACAGCTTGCTGGGAACTTCCGTTGTGTGTATAGCTTTTGCTTTTCCCTGTCTCTCTGGGAAGACAAAGAGAGAGACGACATGTTTCTTTGTCCTGATTTATGATTAATAAATCCGTAGTTGTAGTATGCTTTCACAAGCCTCACACCTATTCTGTGTGCGCAGTTTCTATCTGCTGATATAGTGTGCCCTGGCTTTGAAGCCTGGGTCGCTGATTTACGTCGGAGCAGAGGCCGATGGGTCTTCGTAGCGGGACGGCTGGAAGGAGACAACCCAGCTGGGGCTAGCCAGATGGCCTTGCAACCCTCTGCATGCCAACAGTTCTATGGCCACGAGAGTGGGATTACCTAAAGGGTAGCCCATACTTCTACATACATCCCTGCCCACTGTTTCAGCCTTTGTGTGTTCACACCAAGAATGACATCTGCCCCAACCACACCATCCATTTCCCAGACACACTGAATTACTTTGCACTCCAGAGGAATCACAGCGGATGATGCCGTGCGGTGTTGCAGGTGGTCTCTCAGTTCATCCTGCCATTTGGGTTTCCCTCTTCCCTTTTCATCCCCCTCCCTCCTTCCATTTGTCATAGCTTTGATGAAAGCCCTTGCCTCCTTCTGTGATACGATTCTCTCCCCATGATAGGCATAAAAGTGAGATTAATTAAGGAGGGGCAGCTGGGGAGCATAAAATGTGCAAAATCACATCAAGGCCAGTATTTCTTGCTCTGCAGATGGTGAGTTGCCTGGAAGAATCAACACAGGCTTAATTACAAGAAGAATCAGAGAGCTTGGGAAAAAGGAGGAAGGAGCTGTGTGCAGGTTATTGCATCAGAATAGCAGTAGATGCCAGCAGTGGAGGTTAAAAGGAAGTTTTCCCTGAGGAATAAATTCAGGAAGAAGAGGGTCTGATGCCCTTCTAGAGGACAATGTGCTGTGGGGCATGGACACTGTCTTAGTTAGGACTTTAGGACTAGTCTTCAGGTCACAAATTGAGCTAGATGAGACAGAGACAGAGAGAGAGAGAGAGAGAGAGAGAGAGAGAGAGAGAGAGAGAAGGCATGGGTGAATCTGTCAATTTCGGTTTCTCCTTTTACCAGTTTTGAGTTCAGTTATCCACATTTCCAGTTTGCCATTTTTTATTTCTTTTAAAGTCCTCCTGAAAATTCACTGGATTTTTCATACAAATTTATTCCGCTACACACATTTCTGCAATGCAATTTTCCCTAAATGGTGCAATTTATATGTTACTTTCACTAACTTATAAATATATGTGGATATTTACCCCCAGTGTAGGCATTTTTGTACACATTACTTGGATGGAGAACTGCATTGCAAAATTCAGAGAAGTGCAAATTTTGAAGGCTGTTTCTCAGTTCTTGCATTGTTTGTGGGGGCATGCAAATTAGATAAGCTCACCTTTCAACATGAACTGAGTTGGATTTTTTTACCATCCCTAATGTACGGCAGCTGGGGATGTTGCCATAGGCAATATATAAATACTTTTATAAATATATAAATGGCATGAAGCCAGAGAAAAGTTGGTTCCATGGTTCCCTGATAATTGTTAAAGAGAACCAATCTTGGTAGCAAATTCAGTAAAGAGATTCAGGTTAAGCAGCAAGTCTTCAGCATCCAGAGATTTACGAGGATAACACTTATCACAGAGAGTTTGAATCCCAACATTTGAACAAAAGTATAAGACATTGTGTCTGTTTCATAGCAACTGATGTGGGTGATACATGAAAATATTATGATCTCAAGAACAAAACAAAATGTCCTCCAAATCCATCCGAAAATGTTTACCGGTGTGTGAGCTGTATTGTGTGGGTGGGATTAAATGCACAAAATAGCTAATTGTGCTTTATGTATCTACTTTTTGGGCTCCTGCACAAAGATACTCTGTTTTCCCAACTTAGCTTCCTATTTTTTGCCATAAATGATCTGCCAGGGCAGAACTATTTAAAAACCTGTTAAAATGACAACTTAATATTACAAACAAAAGAAGCAAAATAGTGTAAACCCTTGACACACCAACCCCTTAACACTCCCCCAGCTGTAAACAATATCTCCCAAACATTTCTCTTTAAAAACATAGGCTGCTTAAGAACACCCATGCACCAGAACCTTGATATTTTCAAGTATATTTTAAAGTCAGACCACATACAGTACAGTGGTACCTCGGGTTAAGTACTTAATTCATTCCGGAGGTCCGTTCTTAACCTGAAACTGTTCTTAACCAGAAGCACCACTTTAGTTAATGGGGCCTCCTGCTGCTGCTGCGCCGCCAGAGCACAATTTCTGTTCTCATCATGAAGCAAAGTTCTTAAACTGAAGCACTATTTCTGGGTTAGCAGAGTCTGTAACCTGAAGCGTATGTACCCTGAAGCATATGTAACCCGAGGTACCACTGTACATTTAAAATCAAGGCTGACACCAAACTATTTTATTAGGAACATTTTCAGGATCACCAGAAACATCTCCTTTCCATTGCTCCCATCCCATAGTATTTCAAAAAGGGACATGGGTGGCGCTGTGGTCTAAACCACTGAGCCTCTTGGGCTCGGAAGGTTGGCAGTTCAAATCCTCGCGACGGGGTGAGCTCCCATTGCTCTGTCCCAGCTCCTGCCAATCTAGCAGTTCGAAAGCACGCCAGTGCAAGAAGATAAATTGGTACCACTGAGACGGGAAGGTAAACGGCATTTCTGTGCGCTCTGGCTTCTGTCACGGTGTCCCATTGCACCAGAAGCGGTTTAGTCCTCCTGGCCACATGACCCTAAAAGCTGTCTGTGGACAAACACCGGCTCCTTCAGCCTGAAAGCAAGATGAGTGCCACAACCCCATAGTCGCCTTTGACTGGACCTAACCATCCAGGGGTCCTTACCTAGTGTTTCAAAACATCTTGCTTTTTAAAAATGGCTTATGTTTTTCTGCTGCCCTCACTTGTGGTTGCCCCCATTTGCTTTCAGTGATGTCAGTACTGCCAATTGACCTGAGGCTACACCACTGGCCTCCCAGGAAGAACAACACAAGGATAACAAAAACAGCTTTTTCCCATCTGTTGGACAGAAAATGCTTCTTCCCTTCCCCCAATCTAAGAAATAGCTTGGTCACGCCTATCCTGAGACTGCAGAGCTAAAGAGAAGCTCTCCCTGGCCTCATCCATTGGCCAGGGAACTAAGAACTGATCAGTTGTGTATGTGTATGTCTGAGATTTTTATTTTGCATGTTTATAAGTGTAAGGGACGCGGGTGGCGCTGTGGGTTAAACTACTGAGCCTAGGGCTTGCCGATCAAAAGGTTGGTGGTTCGAATCCCCACGATGGGGTGAGCTCCCATTGCTCGGTCCCTGCTCCTGCCAACCTAGCAGTTCAAAAGCACGAAGTGCAAATAGATAAATAGGTACCACTCCAGTGGAAAGGTAAACGATGTTTCCGTGTGCTGCTCTGGTTCGCCAGAAGCAGCTTAGTCATGCTGGCCACATGACCTGGAAGCTGTACGCCGGCTCCCTCGGCCAGTAAAGCGAGATGAGCGCTGCAACCCCAGAGTCATCCGTGACTGGACCTAATGGTCAGGGGTCCCTTTACCTTAATCTAGTGTAAGGTATTGTGACGAGCTTTTGATCAAAAGAAGGGATAAAAATCTCCAAAACATGCAAACATGTAGCATTGTTTTGAATCCTGAGTGAGCATTCTAGCCCAACAAGACAACAAGAATCCGCCAACAGCATACGAATCAATCTGGCTAACCTGATTCAAAAATACAGACTCACACCCCACTCACACACAAAAAGAATTCTCACTACAGCCAACCAAAGACAACCAACCACACCCTAAGCCACCCCCAACCTCTCTTACCACCAAGGAAATACAAGAAGTGAATAGTAAGAGAACCCATACAAGTAACCCTGGCACCCCCCCACACACACACTAAGTAGAATAATAGAAGCATAACCACCCAACTCCACCCCACTCACCATTCCCCCCGACCCTCTTCCCCCCTTTTTATTCCTTCCTTTTTTAACAAGGGGCTGGTCCACTGTCCCTCAGACCTTGTGGGGGGGGCAGACTATAGGTTTTTTTGGGGGGTGGGATGAACGAATTCCTATGCCCCACAAATAACCCAGAGATGCATTTTAAATAAAAGGACACATTCTACTCATGTAAAAGCACGCTGATTCCTGGCTGGATTTAGAAGGCGATTGTGCTGGATCCAGCCCCTGGGCCTTAGTTTGCCTACCCATGGCTTAAACCAATTCATGAACCAAGAACCTGTACATTGACCAGTAATAATGAAGCATATGTTGTAGATATATTTTCCACATTTATTATGCTATTTTTGTGATATGGGAATGGCATGAGAAAACTTGGTACACTTGTTTGTATAACATTATTGTTATTTATAAAACCCAGTAAAAAAGAACACAATGGGACTTACCCTCCCTCTGCCCATGTACCCCCAGAATCTGCTCTGGAGGGTCCACTAACCCTCAACAGCAGATATTAAGGGTGTGCAAGAGACTGAAATAGAAAGAAGAGGAAGCAAAAGTTTCATTGTGCAAGCAGAAGTCTGTTGCACAAGTAGAACAGCAGTTTTGGCTGCAAACCTCTGGCTGTTTTGCATCTGTGTTGTTATTTGGACTTTTTGTTGTTTAGTCGTTTAGTCGTGCCCGACTCTTCATGACCCCATGGACCAGAGCACGCCAGGCACTCCTGTCTTCCACTGCCTCCCGCAGTTTGGTCAGACTCATGTTGGTAGCTTCGAGAACACTGTCCAACCATCTCTGTCGTCCCCTTCTCCTTCTGCCCTCCATCTTTCCCAACATCAGGGTCTTTTCCAGGGAGTCTTCTCTTCTCATGGGGTGGCCAAAGTATTGGAGCCTCAGCTTCAGGATCTGTCCTTCTAGCGAGCACTCAGGGCTGATTTCCTTCAGAATGGATAGGTTTGATCTTCTTGCAGTCTATGGGACTCTCAAGAGTCTCCTCCAGCACCATAATTCAAAAGCATCAATTCTTTGGCGATCAGCCTTCTTTATGGTCCAGCTCTCACTTCCATACATCACTACTGGGAAAACCATAGCTTTAACTATACGGACCTTTGTTGACAACTAGTTGCTTATAACAAATATATATATATATATATATATATATATATATATATATATATATATATATATATATGCAGGTTTTGGTGTCTTCGGGTGTCTTCCCGTGTAAGAGTCGGGGTGTCTGTGCGACGTTTCGACGAGGTCTCACTCGTCATCTTCAGGCTGGTGCTTTTGGCTTCTTGTTACTGGAACAGAGCAGAATCTGGTGTTTGAGTTCCTATAAATACTGTTGAGGGGTGTGGTGTATAGCCTCCAACGTTCTGGGCAGAGAGGAAGTTCCTAGATTAGTGTGCCTTTTCTTCTTTTGTTCCTTAATTACTTGAGGGATATCTTGAGTGATTTCATGAGTGATATTCTGAATACCACTGGGTGGGTCATTAAGTGTAGATTAGTTGCTAAAGCTTTTGTGTCTTGACCTCTTGAGCTTGTGAAGAGTTTTTCTGAGAAGATGGCTGTGCTGCATTTAGTTGTGCTCTGGCTTGGCTTCGTGTATAGGGGCGAGCTGTGGTTTTGTGCCTTGTGCCAGCCAGATCTGTGTAGGGATTGCAGGGGGGTGCAGCATCCGGAGGTGCCACTATAGTTTGGCTACTGGATGGAGTCTGTAATATGTCTGTGGAGAGGGTCTGGGTTTGGGTCTGGTGTGGTTGATTGGTGACGGCGTTCTGTGTGCCTCTGGTTCTGGTGTCGGTTTTTGTGGGGAGGGCTAATTTCCAGATGTCTGGCAGGCGGGACGTGTCGTCACGCTTGTTCATGTTGTGAGGGTGTTTCTCTATCTCGATGGCTTCCATGATTATTCTCTTGTGGTGATGTTCCATGTTAAAGAGCAATTTGGAATCTGCAAAATTAATTTCGTGTCCTGTTTCTTTCATGTGTTGGAAAAGAGAGGAAGTTTTTTCTTCTTTTTTGACGGCATTCTTGTGTTCTGCGATACGTGCATTTATTCGTCTGTTTGTTTGTCCAATGTACGTGGCTGGGCAGACTTTGCAGGGTATTTCATAGACCCCTTGGTTTTCCAGCTGGATTTTGTCTTTTGGGTTTCTGAGGATATTGGCTATTTTTTGGTTGGTGCAGAAGGCTGTTTTGATATTGTGTTTATGGAGGATTTTGCTGATTTTGTCTGTAGTGCCCTTGATATAAGGAAGGAGGGTCATGCCATTGTTTTCTTCTGTGTCTTTTGGGGGGGAAACACCCCCCAAAAACCAAGACACAGAAGAAAACAAAATCCTCCATAAACACAGCAAAATCCTCCATAAACACAATATCAAAACAGCCTTCTGCACCAACCAAAAAATAGCCAATATCCTCAGAAACCCAAAAGACAAAATCCAGCTGGAAAACCAAGGGGTCTATGAAATACCCTGCAAAGTCTGCCCAGCCACGTACATTGGACAAACAAACAGACGAATAAATGCACGTATCGCAGAACACAAGAATGCCGTCAAAAAAGAAGAAAAAACTTCCTCTCTTTTCCAACACATGAAAGAAACAGGACACGAAATTAATTTTGCAGATTCCAAATTGCTCTTTAACATGGAACATCACCACAAGAGAATAATCATGGAAGCCATCGAGATAGAGAAACACCCTCACAACATGAACAAGCGTGACGACACGTCCCGCCTGCCAGACATCTGGAAATTAGCCCTCCCCACAAAAACCGACACCAGAACCAGAGGCACACAGAACGCCGTCACCAATCAACCACACCAGACCCAAACCCAGACCCTCTCCACAGACATATTACAGACTCCATCCAGTAGCCAAACTATAGTGGCACCTCCGGATGCTGCACCCCCCTGCAATCCCTACACAGATCTGGCTGGCACAAGGCACAAAACCACAGCTCGCCCCTATACACGAAGCCAAGCCAGAGCACAACTAAATGCAGCACAGCCATCTTCTCAGAAAAACTCTTCACAAGCTCAAGAGGTCAAGACACAAAAGCTTTAGCAACTAATCTACACTTAATGACCCACCCAGTGGTATTCAGAATATCACTCATGAAATCACTCAAGATATCCCTCAAGTAATTAAGGAACAAAAGAAGAAAAGGCACACTAATCTAGGAACTTCCTCTCTGCCCAGAACGTTGGAGGCTATACACCACACCCCTCAACAGTATTTATAGGAACTCAAACACCAGATTCTGCTCTGTTCCAGTAACAAGAAGCCGAAAGCACCAGCCTGAAGATGACGAGTGAGACCTCGTCGAAACGTCGCACAGACACCCCGACTCTTACACGGGAAGACACCCGAAGACACCAAAACCTGCATATATATATATATATATATATATATATATATATATATATATATATTCAACTTTCAACAAAAGGTTAAAGCTCAAACAAACATATTTAACAATACATTTCAATAATACCATTATTGCAGAGATATTTGCTTTGTTAACCCAGTGAAAAACAGAAGTCGGCAGCTGAAAATTGGACAGAAAGAGCTGGGTGGGTGCCCCCTGTTCTGTGTGCTCATGTCCGCTAGTTTTTCATGAGGTACATGAAATCCATCTGAGAGCAGCAGGAGCAGTATTGGTCATATGTCTCAAGACAAGACAGCTCCCAGAACTGAATCTGCATGTGTGAAATGATCCACGGTTTTCAGGTGTGGGTGGAAAATGCCATTTGTCTGACTGGAAAAAGAACAACAAAACATCTAATGTGCCTGCTAACAATCTATCTCAGGCTTTCAAAACAGAGATGAAATTCTTCAGGCTGCAAGAAATCTTCCACAAATACACCATAAAGATGCCAGAGTATTCTTATTCATCTTGGTTTTGAGTTATGCTCCCCATCAAACAGAAAGCCTTTGATTCTTCGGAGTAAAAAGTATATGATGAGGATATAACTTTCTCTGCTCCCCACCTGCATCAACCTCAGCTAGGTGAGAAATTGCGGAAACGGTGCAAGCATTCAGTGTGCAGCTTGAAAAACGTGGGTTCCCTGTTTTCTGGGATATTGTTGGAGGACCCTAAAATGATAACCCTGGGTGACTTCAACTTCCATGCAGAGGCTGCTGTCAGACCAGCTCAAGCATCCATGGCCCCCATGACAACCATGGGTCTTTCTTTCTTTTTCTTAAAGATTTTCTTGATTTACAAAAGTGTGTGCAATGTCTCTCTCTCGTATTTTTTTCCCCATGTAACATTTTTACAAATCAGTTTCATTTGTTGAGACATTAGGAAGAAAAGGGAGAGAGAGGTCTCCCCACCAAAGGAACACAAGTGAACAGCAAAGAACCTGGACAAGCAACGCTGACACCAAACCCTACAAATACAGTCATAAAAGGTAAAGGTAAAGGGACCCCTAACCATTAGGTCCAGTCGTGACTGACTCTGGGGTTGCGGCGCTCATCTCGCTTTATTGGCCGAGGGAGCCAGCGTACAGCTTCCAGGTCATGTGGCCAGCATGACGAAGCCGCTTCTGGCAAACCAGAGCAGCACATGGAAACGCCGTTTACCTTCCCGCCGGAGCGGTACCTATTTATCTACTTGCACTTTGACGTGCTTTCGAACTGCTAGGTTGGCATGGGATATACAGTCATACCTCGGGTTAAATATGCTTCAGGTTGAGCGTTTTCAGGTTACGCTCCGCGGTGACCCGGAAGTAACGGAATGCGTTACTTCCAGGTTTCACTGCTTGTGCATGCACAGATGCACAAAATGACATCACGCGCATGCGTGGAAGCAGCGAAACGTGATCCACGCATGCACAGATGCGCAGTCACATGTTTCGTTCTACTTAGGATGCGAATGGGGCTCCAGAACAGATCCCATTCGTATCCAGAAGTACCACTGTAGTAAGTAAAATAGAAACATCGCCACCTGACCCCAACCCCACCCATGGATCTTTCTCAGATTGTCCTTGATCCCATCCACCAGGAAGGGCACAGTGTTGATGTGATATTTGCCCCAAGTGATGTGAAGGATGGACTGAGGATAGAGGGACTGCAGTGCACTCCCATGTAATGGTCAGACGTTTGCTGGATTGCATTATCCCTGATCAATGCCTATGCTGGCTGGAGTTGTTAAGAATTAAAGTCCAACAAGATCTGGACTCCCTAATCCCTGATATATGGGCAAGGGTGGTCTGCAAAGATAGGAACACAGGAAGCTGTCTTATCCAGAGTTAGCTCAGTATTGCCTTCACTGACCAGCACTGGCTTTTTGGAGTTTAAGAGTTGGAACATTCCCAGCCCTACCAGAGGATACCAGGAAATGTGAAACTGAGACCTTCCACTGAGCTCAGACCTTATCCTGGGCTCCTTTAGTTCCTGGGTTCTTGGCCACTTCTTTTGGCCTACGTTTCCCTTAGAGGATTTCCTGGTATAAACTATCTGCTGGTCCACTCAGATTGCCCCATGAGCTGTAGGTGGTGCACCCAACCTTATTCTGAATTCTCCAGGGCAATGCGTATCAATCAATCAATCAACCTCTACTGAGCAGCTAGGCTGATTGTCAGCAGACCTGTAGCCAAGACCTCTTGGTCAGTTAGCTCTTGGATATTTTGTGTATACTCAGAGAAAGTTGACTATCGATCAGCAGCTGAAGCACACATGATCACAGCCTATTTTTCCTTCTCACTCAGAGCTCAGCTAAGATTGTGGACCAAGGTTGGATTCCCAAGCAGCAGAACTGAAAACAGGGTTCAAAAGAAATTAAGTCTGATGCAGACTGCGGAAAGACAACGGTGTGAGTACAGAGGCTGACGGAAAGAGCAGAGAATAATTTTGCATATGTAATATTACTATTTAAATGGCTTCATTCTTATCCTGAAATGAAACATGTACGACCTCTTTCTTTAAAAAAAATGAGCCTTGGAATAAATATTCATCACCTTTGATTGTGATAACATTCATAAAGTTTGATAGAAATGATAAGTAATATTACTATAAAACCTATCGGTCTTTAAGATCTTGAATTAACTCATATAGAGAAATGATTACACTGAAAAGCTTATGTGCTCCTTAATCACTTTTTTCATGTTATCATTTCTATCAAAGGTTTTGAATGTCATCATAATCAGGAGAGGATGGGAGTTCTGATTGGTTTCACCCACGCAGTCACCAGTGGAGAATCTGAGGTTATTACATATGTTTTCCAGGATTATGGCATGGGAAGGCATCCATGTCTTTATAAACCCGAGATTTTTTTATTGAATGAAGTACCCTATTTTTTGCACCATAACACTCACTTTTTTCCTCCTAGAAAGTAAGGGGAAATGTCTGTGCGTGTTATGGAGCGAATGCCTACGGGTGGCGGGGGGGATCTGCTGCAGTCGTGAGCAGAGGATCCATGGTTCCCCTTCCTTCCCTCCTCCATGGTTACAAAGCATGGATCCACATGGATCCTCAGGATTTTTGAATTGGGCTACTCCAAACTCACTGTCAGATCACATGTCTGTGGCCACAGCATGAACCACAAAAATCATATACCCACTATTTCATTTAGAATATTTTTTTTCTTGTTTTCCTCCTCTAAAAACTACGTGCGTGTTATGGTTTGGTGCGTGTTATAGAGCAAAAAATACGGTATATTAATGTTCATTCTGTAAGGAACCACCATTAGCCACAATCATTGTTTCTTTGTCTATATGTAACAGTAAATAACAGAAACTCATTCAACGCTGATGTTTATTGGTAGTTGATCAGATTTTAGGAGATCCAGCAAACATGCCAGAAATATCCTTGCATTTACCTGTGAGTCTCAATCAGAGCGAGGAATGTTCATTTTAAAAAAGGAAATAGTTCCACTTCAACTTATTCAAAAAGGAGCTAACTCCAGTTGACATTTGTCCCTTTACAAAACAAACTACTGGTAGTTTGCTTCACGTTCAGTTCACAGTTCAATTCAAGTTCGTCCAAATGAGCCTCACCAAAAAAAAGAGGATGGAATGGAAAGAATGGAATATGAATTGTCTAGTTTATTTTCCTCTGTTCAATCATGATCTTTAAACTAAATGCCCCAAAGTCTAAAGAATAATAAAAAAGATACATGTAAGAGAATAAACTTGAAGATGAGCTACTTTCAAGTGTACCTTTTTCAGATAGTGTTTTTATAGAGTGCTTGTACAACACATTGCACCAGATATATATCAACAATTACAAAATGAAGACCTAACAGCAATGAACTAATGCAATGAACTTCCTTAACCCAAACTACTTATTCCAAGCACTGTTCTCAATGGCTTGATTTGTGTGACTTGCTAAATGAGAGTGTGGAGTAGCTCACAGCTACTTTGCACCTCCCCACAGCGGTGGATGAAGCCTCTTGGGCACCTGGGGCGCGTGCCCAGGGGTGGGGCAAACTGTGGGGCGAACCGCCCAAAGGGACGGCACAGACAGCACCCAAAGGGACATCCCATTCACTGTCTGCCCACTGCCTTCCCCCCAGCTGTAAGGCGGCTGAGGCCCCAGTGCGTGCCCCATCCCTATAGGTGCCATACGTCCATTCCCTATGGGACTCCCTATTGGCACATCAGTAATCCACCCAGGGGGGATTTGGTCAACCCCCCCCCTCAGAGATGAAACCTGGGTCAAACCACCCCCCTTCTCTACCACTGCCTCCCCAGAGTGGTTAAAGCACTCTCTTCATGAACGTTGAGCTTTAGATTTATTCTGTAAATTTATTGATTTACATTCATTCAACAGAATTCAATAATTCAAATAGATTTATCAAACTGTAACCAAGATTTATTCATGGTTGCAGTTCAAGGATAGTGTGGAGAGAGCTGAACTGGGAGACACTAGGTCAGTGTTTTTCAACCACTGTTCCGCGGCACACTAGTGTGCCGCGAGATGTTGCCTGGTGTGCCGTGGGAAAAATTGAAAAATTCAAAAGATTTTTTAAAAGAAAAAAGTCGAATTTTCGCCCACTACGTGGGCACCGGACTGTGTCCACCCTATTTTCCATCCATCCTGGGTGGGGATCAGATCGGATGGGATTGGATGAGAGCGGACAGGCGGTCCGCTCTCATCCGATTCCCCATAGAGAGCAGCGGGGCTCTGACATCTCCCTCTCCACACACAGTGGTGGTGTGCCTCGTGATTTTTTTCATGAAACAAGTGTGCCTTTGCCCAAAAAAGGTTGAAAAACACTGCACTAGGTAAAGGTAAATGAGCTACTGTCAGGGAGTCCATCTGCTCAGGCAGTTTGGCTTACAGTGATGAGTGAATCATGCCAATGCCAACTAAGTATCTTTGCGGAATGATTATATTCCATCCACATTCAACTGTCAAGACATTCTTTGAAGATGCCCCCCCAAAGTTGAACATACTGTATCAGGGGCAGATACCAGAACAAAGTGGAAGTGGAGGAGATGGCAGAGAGTGAAGAAAGAGCTGTGTGTGGAGAGGGACCCTTCTTCCCATCCTTCGGACCCCCTGGGAAACTCAGCAAAGTTTCTGTACCTGGGAATGGGTGTGGAGAGTGCAGTTGAATGGAGCACAGCTGTTGGCAGCCTGAGGAATTACCATCTACCTTGAGCCTGCCTATAAAAAGTAAGTCTAAAATGAGAGTCTAGGGCAGCGGTTCTCAACCCGTGGGTCCCCAGATGTTGTTGGACTACAACTCCCTTCATCCCTGAGACATGGCCTTGCTAGCTAGGGATGATGGGAGTTGTAGTCCAACAACATCTGGGGACCCACAGATTGAGAAAGGATGGTGTAGGGAGATGTCTGTTGTCTCCCGGAACTCTTCTCATTGGTAAGACTTTTGTTGGTGAGCTGACAGTGTGTTTGGACCCTGGGTGAGAACCCGGAGACTAAGAGGGAGGGTGTGTCAGAAGAAAAATGAACTGATATTGATTTATCTATGTTAGTAACTTTATATTAACGTAACATTTTTTAAATGTAACTGTATTTCTGTAAGACAGTGGAACCTCTACTCAGGATCACAATCCATTCAGGATGCCTGTTTGGAAGTCGAAACAGGTCACTGGGAGAGGCGCCATTGTGCGCAGGCACGGGCAGCGATTGCACGCTTCTGCGCATGCACGAACAGCGATTGCCGCTCCTGTACATGTGCGAATGGCAGCAAACCCACGGGTTACTTCTGGGTTTGCCATGAATGTTGGGCGAAATGGATGTGAGCGGAGGTGGACATGAGAAGAAGAAGAAGAGGAGGAGGAGGGGGGAGGGGGAGGAGTTTGAATTTGATACCCCGCTTTATCACTACCCGGAGGAGTCTCAAAGAGGCTAACAATCTCCTTTCCCTTCCTCCCCCACAACCAACACTCTGTGAGGTGAGTGAGGCTGGGAGACTTCAGAGAAGTGTGACTGGCCCAAGGTCACCCAGCAGCTGCATGTGGAGGAGCAGGGAAGCGAACCTGGTTTACCAGATTACGAGTCCACCGCTATTAACCACTACACCATACTGACTGTACTTTGTTTGTTGTCTGTTGTTTCAGTTTTCTGTACACCACTAAGAGATATTGTTAATACAGTGGTACCTTGGGTTACATACGCTTCAGGTTACATATGCTTCAGGTTACAGACTCCGCTAACCCAGAAATAGTACCTCGGGTTAAGAACTTTGCTTCAGGATAAGAACAGAAATCATGCTCCAGCAGCAGCAGGAGGCCCCATTAGCTAAAGTGGTGCTTCAGGTTAAGAACAGTTTCAGATTAAGTACTGACCTCCAGAACGAATTAAGTGCTTAACCCGAGGTACCACTGTATATTAATTAGTGTAGAAATTAAATAATCCATTCATCAATCATTTTTATCCTGAAATCCACCACCTCTGTTTCATCAATTTCCAGAACAGGACTTCTGGCAGAAACATTTCTGATGTTTATTGGTAGATCTAAATTCCCAACAAAGAAAAAGAGAAGAAGTCTGCTGACTAAAGCACAAAATTTCTCCATCATGTCCATTACGTACTGATAAAGAATGAGACTGAAAAAGCCAAGTTGACACGTGTCCCAAACAAGCTATGCAATGCTATTATTTCTGTAGAAAAGATTGTTCCTTCTCTTTACTACACGGGGAGGAGATATAGCTCATCATAGCTATCAAAGGATTGCCATAGGATTTAATAAGTGAGTGATTGTTTTTAGAGATGGAGAAAGTCCAAAGTAACAGAGTTTGACTTATCTAGCCACTCAGATAAAACAAGGATCAGTGAATAATCCACATTCTGTGTGGGGATTGCTCTGCTTATGGGTACACTGGGGGCCTCACACATAAATTTCATCAAAGAGATACCACGGAAATGAGAGCAGCTAGCTGTGGCCTGGGCAAGAACTGTCTACTGCACCAAATTTGTCAAAGGACCTTTGTTAAATATCATGCCATCTCAATAAACAAGTGACTTTTGAATTGTTGTCAACACGATTAACCCTGGCTATTTTCGGTTCGTAAGTGAACTGAATACCCCCCAGTGAGAGGACATCTCTTGTTAATATAAGGAGGGAAGTCTTTTGATTCAAAACTTGAGTTGCCCATTTAGGAGCTGCCTTTCATGTCAGTTTTGAAAGACCAAACGCACAGCTGTAACATAGAAGATCCAGGGAAAGAATTTCCATGTGCTTGGAGGCCATCATCTAAGGGAGTCTTAATATCTAGGTCACGATCCTGCAGGAACTAAGCAGTGATTTCAATGTTGTTAAACACGTGCTTAACTTTTCTGGATTTAAAAGTGCTTTAATTTGGATTGATTGTGCCTCTAGTGTATGGACATCTTAATTGTGGCCATGGAAGGGATGCTGTTGGGGGAGCCAATGGTGAGCCAAGCCCAAACCTCTGCGACAGACTGGGCTCAGCTTAGAACACCACAAGGTTTTCCATTATCCAACAGCTTTTACTGTCAGAAAGTTCTTCCTAATGTTTAGCTGGAATCTCCTTTCTTGTAGTTAGCACCCACGGGGTTGGGTCCTACTCTGGAGCAGCAGGAAACAAGCTTGCTCCATCTTGCATAAGACAGCCCTTCAGATATTAGCCTCCTTAGAAATACTTTGAATATAACCCATATCTTTCACCATCACAAGCATTATTGCTGCTGCTGCTATTGTTGTTGTTGTTATAGGTAAACAGAAAAAAGGTGGACGCTGGTGGCGCTGTGGTCTAAACCACTCAGCCTCTGGGGTTTGCCAATCATAAGGTCAGTGCTTTGAATCCCTGAAATGGGGTGAGCTCCCCTTGCTCTGTCCCAGCTTCTGCCACCCTAGCAGTTCAAAAGCGCATCAGTGCAAGTAGATAAATAGGTACCACTGTGGCGGGAAGGTAAACGGTGTTTCCGTGCACTCTGTCATGGTGTTCCGTTGTGCCAGAAGTGGTTTAGTCATGCTAGCCACATATCTGTGGACAAAGGCTGGCTCCCTCGGCCTGAATGTGAGATGAGCGCCGCAACCCCATAGTTGCCTTTGACTGGACTTAACCATCCAGGGGCCCTTTACCTACCTTTTACCTATTGTTATAAATTAATTGCCCATCAGCAGAAGACGCCAAAGTAATGTGCATAAAACTCAAACAAAGTACAATAAAACAGAGCTAAAAACATATAGGCAGTAAAACAAATAAAGTGAAAACGAATCTATTAAAACATAAATTAATTGCAGTAAACATTGGTTCCTCGTGATTGAGAGTGGCCCATGGGCTCATAATTTTCTGAGCATTCCTTTCTCCTTACTTCACTCTCTTCCCCACCCCCATGTCTGATTGCTTCTATTTCAAATCCTTCAAACTAAATTAGACAATTGTTTTGATGGCAGCTGCTGCGCAAGGGGTGCTCTTGAATTTTACCTTGAGCCTACTAATTAAATTGTATATAATAGTGACAGCACATTGACATTGCAGAAGTAAATGATCCAATCTGTTTGCCGTTGAGGAACGTTTCAGAGTTGGCTTAATTTCATTAATCTTGACCAATGTGAGCAATATGAAATAGGTTGTTTGGGGGAGGGAAAAAGATTATGTCCTGGGGCATATTTTTGCAAGCGGTATTCTTATCGAGAATTCTGATGGTATTTGCATATCCGCATACTGTTACAAAATGACATAGATACCTAAATATTTGCACAGTGGCATAGTTCCAGCTACCTGGAGAGGTCAAGACAGGGAAGCAGAGACTTTGATTTGTGAGTGGGGAATCTACTTATTTATATATATATATATATATATATATATATATATATATATATACACACACACACACACACACACACACACACACACACATGCCACATAGTGTTAAAATAGGTTTCTATGCTCTTACAAGGGGTCATGTGGCCAAACACGCTGAGAGCTATTGGACTGATGGCTAAGAGGTACTGGCCATTGCAATCTCGAAACTGGTAACCTGGTGATTGCTTTTAAATGTACTTAGTCGTTGTTGTTTTTCATTTGAAAGAATAACAGAATTATAAATTTTTATTTCAGTGTTTTAATTTTACTTCAAACATTATTGTTTCAATATATGGATGTTTGTTGGCTTCAGTGCATTTGAAGACAGTTCTCCCTTTCCTCATTTAATCCCCACAGCAAGGTTAGGCTGAGTGGGGGCGACTTGCACAAGGTCACCCAGTGAGGTTTGTGGCCAAGCGGAGATTTGAACTCTGGTCTCCCAGATCCTAGTCTGACATTCTCACACTACCACCCTGAGCAGTTTTGCGAGGAAGAGTATGATACAGTACAAATTAATTTTTTTAAACCTGTTATTTTTCCTTCCCGTCTTAGAAGATGGCAATGCCAGTCCTTGCCTCAGTTTGTTAGAGAAAAGCTGGACTTCTATGTGGAGTGAATATGTAGCTCAGAGCTTGAGCTCTGGTTTTGCATGAAAATATAATCCTGGATTTCATTCCTGGCATCTTCAGCTCTAAAGGTCAGATGGACTCAGGAGAATCCCTGCCAATCATGAGAGAGGCTAGAATCTTGCTGTTTGGTGGACAAATAATCTGACAGTAGAAAGAATCTTCCCGTGGCAAACACCATTTCTGTAAATCTTCGGTAATGCAACAGAATAGGATCCAAATGTAAGATGGCCATATAGCGTGGCTACAAATAAGAAGCAAAATGTTTCCTGCATGGGCACCAATGAAATGAATAGGATCAGTCAAGGAGCATAAAAGCAACCACTGTTGCACAATTACTATTCATTTAAATGGAACTTGATACTGCTGAAGTTACTGCTGTAGAACTGTATTCAAAGGGAGTTCTGTGTCGGCGACTATGAGTAATGTCTAAGTCCCTTGAAAAGCACTGGCTGGAATCCAAAGAACTATGCAAAGAGCTCCACATCCTCAATTGGTGTTGGGCTTGAAGAGCAGATCTCCACGCCACACGATGCAGCCCTTTCTGAAAGGCAGAGGTGCTTTTAAAAGCAACTTGTAATATGGCACATTTAGTCGTGTCCGATTCTTCATGACCCCATGGACCAGAGCACGCCAGGCACTCCTGTCTTCCGCTGCCTCCCGCAGTTTGGTCAAACTCATGTTAGTAGCTTCGAGAATACTGTCCAACCATCTCGTCCTCTGTCGTCCCCTTCTCCTTGTGCCCTCCATCTTTCCCAACATCAGGGTCTTTTCCAAGGAGCCTTCTCTTCTCGTGAGGTGGCCAAAGTACTGGAGCCTCAGCTTCAGGATCTGTCCTTCCAGTGAGCACTCAGGGCTGATTTCCATCCCATGGTTGTGCCTAAAGGAAGTTGAATCCTTACCCATAGGGTTAATCTCATGCTAGTCCTACTCAGAGCAGACCAAGTGAAATCATAGAATTGCAGAGTTGGAAGGGACACGGGGGGTCATCTAGTCCAACCCCCTGCAATGCAGGAATTACAGTTTAATAATCCCTAACAGATGGCCATCCAATTTCTGCTTAAAAACATCCAAAGAAAGAGAGTCCACCACCTTCCAAGGGAGTTCGTTCCACGGTCAAACAGCTCTTACTACCAGAAAGTTCTCCCCAATGATCGGAATCTCCTTTCTTGTTGCTTGAACCCATTGGTTCGGAATGAACCTGATTAATGTAAATCCGTTGATTTCAATGGGTCTACACTGAGAACTAGCACTGGATACATCCAATGTGTTTGTGTCACTTGAACATCCACTATCATCCATGAGACAGGCCACAATTTTCAGATGCGCTAGGATAAGTACAAAATAGGCCACCCTAGTCAGCGATGGAGCATGGGGATTCTGGAAGGAAGATTGTGAGCCTGCCTGTGGCAAGGACAGAGCTATAAAATAAAACTATGCATCGCTCAGCGTAATTTGAATCTTACTTCTGCAGAGTCCTGGGCCTCTGAACACAAAAGCACCTAGTCCATATGGATTTCTCTATCTTGTAATCTCATTATATTGCTTCTTGCAATTCACAGACTGCTAAGTATTGCATTTACAGAGCCAATACAACTGCCAAGACACACTTGCAGCTGGATTCTGTTTGATAGTTTCTGGTTTCCAGGTGAAGATGGCGAGGAGTAAGGCTGCTTGTCTTTGAGTTCCACGGTCTGTTCTAGTTTTATTTTGTGGTTTTTAAAATTTTGAATAGTTTTAAAGTCAGTTGGCTCAGCGGTATTAATTGCAACATACAGTTAAGGAGCATATCAGTTTTATCTGTTTTATATTTACATGAGCTAAAAAGCTATATATTTTAACTGGGGAACAGGCACTGGGAGAGCAGCTGTTTTGGCTCAGTGTTTAGCTGATAAGGAATGCTTAGCTGCCCTACCTTGCCTGACAGATACTCTGCATTTTTAACAGGCGTAGGCAAACATGGCCCTCCAGATGTTTTGGGACTACAACTCCATCATCCATAGAATCATAGAATCATAGAGTTGGAAGAGACCACAAGGGCCATCGAGTCCAACCCCCTGCCAAGCAGGAAACACCATCAGAGCACTCCTGACATATGGTTGTCAAGCCTCTGCTTAAAGACCTCCAAAGTAGGAGACTCCACCACACTCCTTGGCAGCAAATTCCACTGTCGAACAGCTCTTACTGTCAGGAAGTTCTTCCTAATGTTTAGGTGGAATCTTCTTTCTTGTAGTTTGGATCCATTGCTCCGTGTCTGCTTCTCTGGAGCAGCAAAAAACAACCTTTCTTCCTCCTCTATGTGACATGGCTATCATATCACCCCTTAACCTCCTCTTCTCCTTAACCTCCTCTTCTCCAGGCTAAACATGCCCAGCTCCCTTAGCCGTTGCTCATAAGGCATCGTTTCCAGGCCTTTAACCATTTTGGTTGCCCTCCTCTGGACACGTTCCAGTTTGTCAGTGTCCTTCTTCAATTATGGTGCCCAGAACTGGACACAGTACTCCAGGTGAGGTCTGACCAGAGCAGAATACAGTGGTACTATTACTTCCCTTGATATAGATGCTATACTCCTATATCAAGGGAAGTAATAGTACCACTGTATTCTGCTCTGGTCAGACCTCACCTGGAGTACTGGTGAGTATTGATGCAGCCCAGAATTGCATTGGCTTTTTTTAGCTGCCGTGTCCCTAGCTAACAGGACCAGTGGTCAGGGATGATGGGAGTTGTAGTCCCAAAATATCTGGAGGGTTAAGTTTGTCTATGCCTGCTTTTTAACATGGCTACCACATGAGCACAGACCCACAGCACTTCAGACAAATCTTCCAGAATTCCATTGCAAAATGTAGTCCAGAAATCTAAGTTCAACTATTATGACTCAGCAACTGGAACAAGGAAGGTGGAAGTAACTGCAAAGAGATTGCAGCAAGATGTAATTAATATAGGTTATATGGACAGCCCTGGCCCTTTAAATGGCGAGTGTTGAAGAAATGGGGATGGAAATACCTTATCCCAAGGAGAAAGTTTGGTTACATATTCCTCTAATGAAAACTTAACTAACTGGTCAATTGACGTTCAATGCTGATACACATACTGTACTTCCACGCAACCTCAGCTTGCTTCATATAATGAAACCTCAACAATGCATAACAAGGCCTGGCGTGCTCTGGTCCATGGGGTCACGAAGAGTCGGACACGACTAAACGACTAAACAACAACAACAAGCATGGTAGACTTGGACACAACAAAGACTGAAAATTTTATGCAACCAATTTCTCTTGTCTAAACAAACAGCAGAGTATAGACACATTGGAGAAGCAAGTTTTTGGTTTGAATGCCATAAATTGTACGCTGGTTGGGTTAGTGGAGACAGGCATTCTGACTGTAGCCCCACAGATAAGACCCTAGCAGCAAAGAAACTGCAGTTAGTCATGGTTTGAGGGTACATCAAGACAGTGACTTAAATAGAAGATATTCTGCTTTTGCATAAGGCTTTGGTTTGAACCTGAGTTAAAAAGTTCATTGAAAGAAATGTCTACAAGATGAGAACAAATGAAAAACCAAGCAAACCTCCATTCACCCTCTATTAGTTTTGCTGGAATAATCTGACGGCTTCGAGCAGGTGAAGATTTGCCGTTGTTATGTTTGCCAAGATTCTAGCACTCCGACACACTAAATAAATATTGTTATTAGGGCCTAGAAACAGCGTCAGATGTCAGACAAAAGGAGTAGCCAATTTTTTACCCATCCATGTCACATCTGAGCACAAATATTATCTTTTCTCCTTCCTCCAAATATAATCAGTAATAAATAGCTGTGAGAAATTTGCTGAGCAGGAGTCATTTGCTGCCTCATAAACTCATAAGCAAGTGAAACCATCACTTATAAGAACAATTAAACATCCGGGCTGCTGATCTGTAAGGGCCTAAGCTAAGAGAATGCTCTTGAAATCTGTAGGCCTACAGTGACTCCCCCTCTCCACCAGAAGCACCAAATGAAAAGCTGGCTGCACATTTAATAGGAATGCTCAAAGTTCATTAGATCTGGAGTTATTCTGTGAGCCTCAAAATTGCCCAGATTTTAACACGTTCCCTGTGATTTGTGATCTAATTACCATTTCTCATTATGTGTACTACCGAAAGAGCAAATGAGCACTGGAGAATTTTTGTTGTTACTGCTTCTGCTGCTGTAGTCGTTGCCTAATGTTAGTTATTTACAGAAGGAACCTCGCTAACAGCCTCCTTGCTCAAGCTGCCAAAAAGGAATCGCACCTCACCAAAAATAAATAAATAAATGAAAACAACCCCCTCCCCAAAAAGGGGGACGACGACACAGAAAAGCAACAGATGAATGGGCTCTGAATATACAGTGTTATTAATAGGAATAGGAAGGATTCCATGCGCTACTTAAAAACCCTGCAGAGGCAAGCAGAGAAATCTGGAAATCAAAATGCATTGTGGAGGGGGGGGGGAAAGTATCTTGTGGGAAAGGTTACGGAGGATGATTCAGTAATATTTCTATTGCTATCGTTCTAGCGATACCGGTGAAGTTCTCCCAAGGCAGACTCAAAAGTGATCTTTGGGGGCTCATTAAAGCACACCTCAAATGAGAGGGCAGCTGTAGAAGCCTTGCAATCTGTATTCACAGATCAAATTCACAGATGCTTTGTATGCTGAGGATCCTAAATCGAATCCTTGGCATCTCCCTGTAGGTCTTGGAATGACCTATCTCTGAAATCCTGGAGAACCACAGCCAGTGTAGACAATGCTCCACTTAATGGACCCCAAAGGTGTGGTTCCGTTCTAAAGCAGCTTCCTGTGTTCAGGAAAAGAGTCACAGCTCCATGAAAGAGCATCCATTTTGCATGCAGAAGGTCCCCAAATCCCATGTTCCCACTGCAGATCTCCACTGCTGTTCCTGGTCCTCAGCCACCACTAACCCCATCTCCTTTCCTTACCTTTAGCTCAGGGTTTCCCAACCTTGGGTCACCAGCTGATTTGGGACTAGAGTGCCCATCATCCCTGACCACTGGTTCTGCTAGCTAAGGCATGATGGGAGTTGCAGTCCAACAGCAGCCGGAGACCCAAGTTTGGGAAAAGTCACTTTAGCTGGTGTGAACTGCTGAAGCGCTTCCAATATTATTACATGTAAACTTAAGAATCTGATCCACAACTAACCAAAGCTGAAGTACTCAGTATCCGATGAGGGAAATTGCCTTTGATTCCATCTGAACATGAGGTTGTGGTTTGAGCTGAATGTATTTTACAGCCTAGCCTTATATTTCCACAATACAGTCTGGTCAAACAGCGCACTCCATGGGACCATAAAATGTCCATTTGTGCACCATATGCTTCCTGCTGTTCTAAGCTGATTAAACAAGCATCAAGGACGCCAGAGATGCCTTGTGGTGTAGCTGTCATTTTTAGTGGTTACATAGCTATATATGCAGTAAGCAAGGCATTAAATAAGCATGTAAAATAAATATATATTTATGAGCACGATGCAAAGGAGGCTTCCCTCTTGGGGAATGCTGAGGATTGCTGGGGATGCCCTCTCCATTGAGGTGTGCTTTTAATGAGTCCCTGAATATCATGTCTGAGTCTGTCTCAGGAGAACTTCCCTGGCATCTCTAGAATGATAACAACGGAAATATTGCTGTATCATACTCCATAACTTTTCCTGCAAGATAAAATTTTTACAGTGCCTTTCAGATTTCTGGGTTTCCTGCTTGTCTCCCCGCAAAGCATCTTTGAGTAGATTCTTAGATGCACCCTACATTTGATCTCATTTCGTTCCTGGCCTTCCTCTGATAGCTCACTCGGTAGATCATGAGAATCTTAATCTCAGGGGGCCACATTGGGCAAAAGATTCCCGCACTACTGCAGGAGGTTAGATGACCCTTGTGGTCCCTTCCAGCTCCACAATAATTCTATGAATCGGTGGCAATAATAATAATAATAATAATAATAATAATAATAATAATAATAAATAATTTTTATTTATATCCCGCCCTCTCCAGCTGAAGTCGGGCTCAGAGCGGCTAACAACAATAAAAGTAACACAGCATTCTAAAATCAATTCATTCTAAAATCAATTCAAAATGAGTTGAGTTTTGCCTGATCAAAACCATGTCCATTGGTTTCCACTGTAGGGTCATGGCTCCTGTACTGCCTTGTTTCTACTTTTGCTCGACCCAGAAGCAAACCAACTTGAACTGGTGGCGCATGGCTTGAGACTTTGAAACTCTGGGCCTTATTTATGTTACCTAAGTGGTACAATGACTGCGCACAAAGGATAGATTCCATAGTGTTGGCAGATGCACTTTGTCATGCAGGAGCAGAAAAAGCTGGCTCTGCTGAACTCCCCTCTCTAACACAATTTTGGAAAGTACTAGAGATTTCTCCTCTGTTCTTGTTCCTCTCCCTCTCCCTTTCCTTGCATCTGCTCACCCAACTAAAAGCTGAGCTCTTCTTTTTAAAGCCCTTCTAGCAGACAAACACTTTATAGACATTTCCTCACTGGGGAAGGGAGCAGGACCTCTCAGAGTGCAGCCCTGCAAGGGCTAATGAGTTGTTCCAAATAGTTATATATTACATCTGCATTTTGTGAGTCTAGACTGATCTCTGCCAGTGAGTGACTTCTTAGGAAGGGCTATCAGATGTCCTTGACTTCCTTAGGGCTCTCTTTCCTTCCACCAACAGGATACGATTGGCATCAGCGTTGGTCACACTTTCATAAATCATATTTTGCCACTTTCTCCCCTATCTCAAACATCATGTTCTGGTGTGTCAACTGAGATGCCTCTTATTATTATTATTTTTTAAAGCTGAATCTTTGGTAGCCTACAGATTTTGAACAGATGATCACTAGGGCAGTGACCAAGCATCCTTGCATCTTGTCGATGGATGTTCCTGCCCAAGGGCCAAAAGCTTTATCCCCCGCCCTTCTTATTTTTTTGCTCACTGTTTTCAATTGATAGCTGAATTCAATGACTTTCATATTTGACATGAAAGTCTACATGTTTCCTATATCATAACAGGATGATAGTGAGCTGGTGTGGTATGATGTATACCAAAAAATTGTCACATTTCCCCCACCACCATTCTCAGGAACACAGCAAGATGTATTTTAAGATTGCTCAGTATAAGTTCAGTATGGCCTACAATGACTGGCATAAGTTTCAGATGTGGGAAGCAGTGTCTCCACCCCCATCATTCAGCCAGGACACTGAGGTCTGGCTCCAAGGGCCTTCTGGCGGTCCCCTCCCTGTGAGGTTACAAGGAACCAGGCAGAGGGCCTTCTCGGTGGTGGCACCTGCCCTGTGGATCAGCCTCCCATCAGATGTCAAGGAAATAAACAACTACCTGACTTTTAGAAGACATCTGAAGGCAGCCTTCTTTAGGGAAGTTTTTAATGTTTGATGTTTTATTGTGTCTTTAATATTCTGTTGGGAGCTGCCCAGAGAGGCTGGGGAAACCCAGCCAGATGGGCGGGGTATAAATAAATTGTTGTTTTTGTTGTTGTTCTTACAACTCCAACATGTAATCAACCAATTAATGAGAAATTAATGAAATTGTATTCAAATGCTATTAAAGGGAAGATAAAGTTTTGCCCCCACAATAACGGGAGCATTACTGTTGCAGACTCTTTCAGTGCCAGGCACCAGAAAAGCACAATGGCCAGTCTTACATGTTGTGACCACAAGGAGGGAATGTTATTGTGCAGGGACTGCTTTTATCTGTGTCATTGTTTTTAATGCATGCATACATATGTACAAAATTGTATTTGTATTTTGCCTTACCATAGTTCAAACCATGCTCAAAGCAGCTTGCAACATGGGGAAAAGACATTACAGCAACATAACAAAAGTAGCCATCAACAATAAATAAAACATTAAGAATACACAACCAGATTGAATAATTCCACATAAATCATAAGATCTAAAATAAAGTTACAAAAAAAATCAACAACAATAAACCCTCCCCGCAAAGAACAAAACCCTTTAAAACAATGCCCCAGCCCAAAAGTCTGTTCAGCTGCCTCAGCTTTTGTAGCTGGATTCAGTCAGGGTCCCACCCTCCCAGACCAAGTGGGAAAGGACAGCAAGCAGGGAACAGTTCTTCCAGGACTCACAGCTATTTGGCCTCTTCAGCAGCCTCGGCTTTTGTAGCTGGAGTCAGTCAGTCAGTTCTCCAGTTCTGGAAGTCCTGAATGGGTGGCACCAGGGCCATCTTTACCAGGGGGTGCAGTGCACCTGGGTACTGAATTCTGGGGGGCGACAAATGTATTAGACCTCACCTGGAGTACTGTGTCCAGTTCTGGGCACCACAGTTCAAGAAGGACACTGACAAACTGGAACGTGTCCAGAGGAGGGCAACCAAAATGGTCAAAGGCCTGGAAACGATGCCTTATGAGGAACGGCTAAGGGAGCTGGGCATGTTTAGCCTGGAGAAGAGGAGGTGAAGGGGTGATATGATAGCCATGTTCAAATATATAAAAGGATGTCACATAGAGGAGGAAGAAAGGTTGTTTTCTGCTGCTCCAGAGAAGCGGACACGGAGCAATGGATCCAAACTACAAGAAAGAAGATTCCACCTAAACATTAGGAAGAACTTCCTGACAGTAAGAGCTGTTTGACAGTGGAATTTGCTGCCAAGGAGTGTGGTGGAGTCTCCTACTTTGGAGGTCTTTAAGCAGAGGCTTGACAACCGTATGTCAGGAGTGCTCTGATGGTGTTTCCTGCTTGGCAGAGGGTTGGACTCGATGGCCCTTGTGGTCTCTTCCAACTCTATGATTCTATGAAATCCTGGAGAAAGTACTGAGTGAGTTGACTCTGCATCAGGCAGCTTCCTCTGTTCCTATGAACTACATTCATCTCCGGAGGACATTCTAAGGTACGGTGGCTAGACATGGGAGACAGGGCCTTTTCAGTTTTGGCACCTTTCCCTTGGAGGGAGGCTTTGCTGGTGCCTATTCACATATCTTTTTAAGACAAATGCCTCTGTAATTTTGCCATGCTTTTTTTTAAAGGACTTCAGCCAGGTAGGTTTATATTCTGCTGCTGAGATTTCTTTCTTTAAAAGAAAAAAGAGCTTTCACTGTTTTGCTGTTTCTTTCAGGTGGGATTTTATTTTTTACTACCCAGGGCTTCTGGCCTACTGCTTTCAAAAATGAGAGGAACCATGAAGTGACCTGCCAATGCAGCCGCAGAATGTGCCACCCATGTGTAAACACACTTGCGCACGCCTAAGGAGCTTTTCAGATCCTGGCACAAAAGGGAACATTTGGAGGGCTCTACACTTCATCATGTACTTCCCATTGATGTCTAATCTGTTTCTTTTCCCTCTAGAAGCATCTCAGAGTAAAATTACTACCCTTGGCCAATTTAGCATGTATGGCATTAAATCTTCGGAGGGTGGGGGGAAATGTGCGTATGTTATTGAGCGATCCGTTCTAAGTATCATATTGATTTCTGTAGTGGAAGCAAAGAGTTCCCAGATGTTAGCTTTTCCTAGCCACTGACATTTCAGAGTTTTAGGCCAAAAAGGAAAGGAAAACAAATGTTCACGGCTCTGTAAAAAGCGGGTCTGCAGGAAACGCTCAGTTATTATACGAGGAAAGGAGAAAAGAGCCAAGAACAGTGGAGGGGTTATTGCTGATATTTCTTAAACTCCCATAGGAAAGGAGAGTTCACAGCACATCTGTAAGGGGAAACATTCTGGTTCAGAAGACGCAATGTAACTACAGTATAGTAATAAATGACTTAGCTGGATCTCTCCGTATGAAGCAAATCTTCAAGCAGTAGGCATATAAACCTCGCTATTTGTTCCAGTGCTTTGTGAACATTCCTTCCCATGCAGGGTGATAAAATTATAGCCCTCCATGTCTATTATAAAGTATTTGACTCTCTTTATTCCAATTATTCTAGAAAGCCTTTTAATTCCCCACCCTCTTGAGGAGGAAAGTTGTGCTATGCTACAGATAAAGGGACTGGCTTGTAGGCAGAACCTATTAAATGGGACCCCATAGCAATGGGGATTCAAAATGCTAATATATTTAAAGTGAAACTGGAAGAGGGGTGGATTAAGTAAAATACCGTGGGAAATTCAAAGAAAACCAAACAAGTAGGAATGAGACTAGCAACATTTGTCATCTTTAGTAATGATCACTTTACATCATCATCATCCTATGGCCTTGTCAGTTGTTGTTGTTGTTGTTGTTGCTGCTGCTGCTGCTGCTGTTGTTGTGTGTTTATATCCCATCTTTCCCCCAGATTGGGACTCAAGGAAGCTTACACAAATTAATAGAACACAAATAAAATACAAATGGCTAGAAACAGTGGCGTAGCGTGGGTTGTCAGCACCCGGGGCAAGGCAAGTAATTTGCGCCCCCTAACCCGTGGATTTTAGCACTCGAGTGCGAGCGCCCCCCCCCAGATGTTGTGCCCGGCCCCCCTGCACCCCCCCACGCTATGCCACTGGGGCTGGGGGCGAGTGAAGGAGCCAAGGACCCCCCCCCCAAAGGCTCAGCAGGAATTTATTAAATTTATTATTTGCGGAGCCCCCGCAGGCCAAGGCAGCCGAAGCCCCCTCCCCTCGGGCACCTCCCCGCCCCCTCCTCTCCTTGGGCTGGAGGTGGAGCTCCAGATCCGGGCTTGGCGAGCGCCTCTCCTCCTCCCGGCCGGGTCCGGGGGCTTCCAGCCGTGCTCCGTCCTCGTCCCCCCCCCCGCGGCTGAGACGTGCACTGAGAGCCGGAGCCAGCGGCGCCCCCTTCTGCCGGGAGACCCTCGCCCGCCCGCCGGCTTCCTCTCGGAGGGTTTTGGGGAGCGCAGGGCGCGGCGAGGCCCCTCAGAGCTCTCCTCCCTCCCAGTTGGCAGAAGCAGCCACCGCCTGTGGCTGGGCCGAGGGGATGGCGGCGGCGGCGGGGTGCGGAGGCTGCCCGTGCCCGGCCAGGCGGTGGTGGCGGCAGTGGCGCTGCTGCAGCGGCTGCTCCTCCTGCGAGCAGTGAGTGGAGCGCAGCCGCAGCGGCGGCGGGGGGCGCGCACGCGCTAGGGCGCAAGGTTGGCGGTGGCAGCGGGGAGCCCAGCAGAGGAAGGAACTTGTCCCTTCCCTCTGGACTCGCGCCCCCCCCAAGATGTTGCGCCCGGTGCGGCCGGCACCCCTGGCACCCCCCACGCTACGCCACCGGCTAGAAACATATAGAGCAGGGGCCACCAAACTTTTTCAGCAGGGAGCTGGTCCACTGTCCCTCAGACCTTGTGGGGGGCCGGACTATATTTTTGTTTTGGGGGGGTGAATGAATTCCTATGCCCCACAAATAACCCAGAGATGCATTTTAAATAAAAGGACACATTCTACTCATGTAAAAACATGCTAATTCCTGGACCGTCCACAGGCCGGATTTAGAAGGCGATTGGGCTGGATCAGGCCCCCGGGTTTGCCTACCCATGATAATCATTACAATGTAATCAAGCTCTAATAGAAATAAAGCTACATTAAAAACAAATCTATTAAAATACAGAGAATAAAAACATCACAGCACTATCAAAAGCCCTTTCCCTAAAAAACAATTAGTTCCCAAAGACCTTTCAGAATAAAACAGCCTTCACCTGCTGGCAGAAGAACAACAAAGGTAGGACCCATTCTAGCTTCTCGAGAAGCAGAGTTCCTAAGTTTGGGAGCAGCCACCGAGAAGGCCCTCTCTCATGTCCCTACCAAGTGTGCCTGTGATGGTGCGGGACTGAAATAAGTGCTTGCCATGAAGGTCTCAAAACCTGGGCAGGTTGGTATGGAAGAACATAGCCCTTCAGAAAGCCTGGGCCTAAGCAAGCACCCTTGTGATAGCAGATGACAGAGTTTAAAGGTTGAGCAACAGTTGAGCAACAAATCCAATGCAACAGTTACAGAAGCTTGTTGCCCAACAGCTGATTCCTGCTCTGCCGGCACTAGTATACAGTTACAGGAATTTAACTTAGGACTCAGCTTGTTGTTGTTTAGTCGTTTAGTCGTGTCCGACTCTTCGTGACCCCATGGACCAGAGCATGCCAGTCTTCCACTGCCTCCCGCAGTTTGGTCAGACTCATGTTTGTAGCTTCAAGAACAGTGTCCAACCATCTCGTCCTCTGTCGTCCCCTTCTCCTTGTGCCCTCCATCTTTCCCAGCATCAGGGTCTTTTCCAGGGAGTCTTCTCTTCTCATGATGTGCCCAAAGTACTGGAGCCTCAGCTTCACGATCTGTCCTTCCAGTGAGCAGTCAGGGCTGATTTCCTTCAGAATGGATGCGTTTGATCTTCTTGCAGTCCATGGGACTCTCAAGAGTCTCCTCCAGCACCATAATTCAAAAGCATCAATTCTTCGGCGATCAGCCTTCTTTATGGTCCAGCTCTCACTTCCATACATCACTACTGGGAAAACCATGGCTTTAACTATACGAACCTTACTATAGGACTCAGCTACATTAGTCAAAAAACAAAACAGTAATTTGAATGTGTTATAAACATGCAACACCAGATTGGAGCTGAAAACCTTTCTATAGTGTTCTTACATAAGGTGTTTTCTTTTCTTTTGTTATAACAATTTAATTTCTGACTTATTTATGGCAGTTTTCCCCCCTGTATGTAGATACACCCTTAGTGTGGCATTGGATACAACCCATCATATATTTTTATCAGTTATTATTATCTATATATGATATGATTTAGCAGAACTGCGATTCTTGGTGATGTTCAAGAGCAGGGGGACAAGTCCCTGCTCCCAAGCAGTCTACAATGTATCATCTAATGCAGGGATCATATTGTGGATATAACTTGAACCAGACAGATTCCTGCTTAGCTATGAAGATCATTGGATTGCATTGGCCCAGACTCTATATCTATGCTAATCTATCCAACAGGGTTGTTGTAAGAATGAAATGTGGATAAAATATAATCATATCCACAATGATAATAATATATAATACATTAGAAATGGCCTTGTGACCCTAACAACATAAGAAAAACCATATGTTTGGCATGAAACTTTCCAAGTTCACAGTCCTGATAAGATACTTCTTTTTCTGTCTGTTTGGTATATATTTGCAAATGTCACCTTCAACCGAATAGGGTCATGGTTTATCCAAAGGTGTTACACAATTGTTTCAAGGTAAAGTTAAAGGGACCCCTGGCAATTAAGTCCAGTTGCGAACGACTCTGGGGTTGCGGCGCTCATCTCACTTTAAAAGCTGAGGGAGCCAGCATTTGTCCACTTCCACAGACAGTTTTTCCGCGTCATGTGGCCAGCATGACTAAGCCGCTTCTGGCGAAACCAGAGCAGTACACGGAAACACCATTTACCTTCCCGCCAGAGTGGTACCTATTTATCTACTTGCACTGTGTGCTTTCGAACTGCTAGGTTGGCAGGAGCTGGGACTGAACAACGGGAGTTTACCCCGTCACAGGGATTCAAACCAACGACCTTTCAATCAGCAAGCCCAAGCAGCACAGTGGTTTAACCCACAGTGCCACCCGCGTCCCCCTACACAATTGTTTTATTGCACATCAAATGCAGAACAGTAAACCACTGTTACTCTGTTTATTTTTTCTCCTCCTCAGCCAACCCTTCACCCATGAATAAATGTAGGATGAGGTATATTAATCTGTGAGAAATAATTCTAACAAAGAGCTATCCAGATGGTGCCATAGCATAATAAATGCTCCTAATGGAATTATGTGATGCCTGCACCATTGATGTCATGGTAATTTATCTCTTCCTTTCTGTAGACACATCTGAACACAAAGCTTAGCATTGCCTGGGAAATAGCATGGTGCATCAATGGCAATGTCTCTTTGAATGGCCACGTGTAAGATTAAAGATGTGAAATTGCTTGACTACAGGATTTAGAAATAGAAAGTTGTGGGGGTTTGTGGGTTGTTGTTTTTTAGTGGGGCAGCAGGGAGCTGAGTACAGCCATCCTCCAGAGCTTTCCTTGCAATGAAGTTTCAAAGGGAAGGGGCTACCACAGACAAGTCCCTGTTGGTTAGCTTATAGGGACCGGTGGCTTGTAGCAGGAGATACTACAGGATCATCTCGCCAGCAAACCCGTTCCATTGGCTACAACCTATTTATTTTATGAATTTATTTTACAGATTTGCTGATAGGTCCCTCTCCCTTTTCCACTGTGCCACAGCACAGGAACAATTCAACGGCGGCTTAAGACATTTTGCAACCTAAGCTGAAGGAAAAGATGGCACCCTTCCCCAAGGCACATACAAAAGCCAGCTGGACTGGTAGAATCATAGAATCATAGAGTTGGAAGAGACCACAAGGGCCATGGAGTCCAACCCCCTGCCAAGCAGGAAACACCATCAGAGCACTCCTGACATATGGTTGTCAAGCCTCTGCTTAAAGACCTCCAAAGTAGGAGACTCCACCACACTCCTTGGCAGCAAATTCCACTGTCAAACAGCTCTTACTGTCAGGAAGTTCTTCCTAATGTTTAGGTGGAATCTTCTTTCTTGTAGTTTGGATCCATTGCTCCGTGTCCGCTTCTCTGGAGCAGCAGAAAACAACCTTTCTCCCTCCTCCATGTGACATCCTTTTATATATTTGAACATGGCTATCATATCACCCCTTAACCTCCTCTTCTCCAGGCTAAACATGCCCAGCTCCCTTAGCTGTTCCTCATAAGGCATCGTTTCCAGGCCTTTGACCATTTTGGTTGCCCTCCTCTGGACACGTTCCAGTTTGTCAGTGCCCTTCTTGAACTGTGGTGCCCAGAACTGGACACAGTACTCCAGGTGAGGTCTGACCAGATCAGAATACAGTGGCACTATTACTTCCCTTGATCTAGATGCTATACTCCTATTGATGCAGCCCAGAATTGCATTGGCTTTTTTAGCTGCCGCGTCACACTGTTGGCTCATGTCAAGTTTGTGGTCAACCAAGACTCCTAGATCCTTTTCACATGTACTGCTCTCAAGCCAGGTGTCACCCATCTTGTATTTGTGTCTCTCATTTTTTTTGCCCAAGTGCAATACTTTACATTTCTCCCTGTTAAAATTCATCTTGTTTGTTTTTGCCCAGTTCTCTAATCTGTCAAGGTCGTTTTGAAGTATGATCCTGTCCTCTGGGGTGTTAGCCACCCCTCCCAGTTTGGTGTCATCTGCAAATTTGATCATGATGCCCTTGGTAGTTGACTCTTACTCCAATACAGTGGTACCTTGGTTGTCAAATGGCTTGGCTCCCAAACAAATTGGCTCCAGAACGCCGCAAACCCGGAAGTAAGTATTTAGGTTTGCAAATGTTTTTTGAAAGCCGAACATCCGATGCAGTTTATGCATCTTCCAATTGAGTGCGGGAAGCTCCTGCAGCCAATCGGAAGCCGCACCACTGTTTTCAAACAGTTCCGGGAGTCAAACAGACTCCCAGAATGGATTTAATTTGACAACCAAAGTACCACTGTACTAGTGAAAGGAAAGTGTATCTCACTGCAGTTGAGGGCAGCAGGCTAGCCTAGGGGGTACAGGGCAGGTGTCACGGTCAGGGCTACGGGCAATCGCAGTCCCGGCTGAGGACGTCGGGACCAGGGACAAGATGGTGGGGTAGGAGCAGGAACGGGAGTCCAGAAGCCAGGAGTCCAAGGGTCAGGAAGCAAGCAGTCACAAAGTCAAGGGTCTGAGGATCAAGAAGCAGGGAGTCAAGAAGCCAAGGTCCAAGGATCAGGAAGCCAGAAGCCAAACGCAGGAAGCATGTTGCTGTGGCAAAGAGCCAAAGAGAAATGCTGACCTTATATCCCTTCCCAGCTCTTGCCACCAGGTGCTGTGAGTTACCAATCGACCTCACCTGTGCGGCCACGCCTTGCCTCTTCAGAACAAACTTAGGAAGGCCCCAGTCCTGTGAAGCCCAAGTGGTCACAGGGCCTGGCTCCTGCATGCACTCCTGACAGCAGGTAACAAGGCACTCCCCGTACCGCAACATCTGCCACCTGAGGCAGCTGCCTCACCCTGTCTCATCGTGGGGCTGGCCCTGCCACAACAAGTCTGTGATCATCTATATGGACAGGCAAGGAGGAAATCCTGTATCCCCCTTTATACACTTCTGTGTGAATTCAGTGATACTGATGACAGCTCTGAATCAGAGCCTCAAAATAATTTGATGGGGAGCGGTTCAAATGAACGGATATCAGTGCTGCATCTGGTTTGAAGGCTAGTGGGCAATGTTAGATGCTTTTTGGCATGCCTTCTAATTCTTGTGCTCTCTGCAAATTGCTCAGCAAAGAACTCCAAAAGTTTGCACAAAATCTCTGAGAATCCTGTGTTTTTGAGTAGTTTATTAGCAGAATCTCCACTCACCTGACTCCCCCGTGCAAAGTGACAGACTGGCAGAAATGAAAATGTTATTGTTACCAAAGGCAAGCGGGAGAATAAGGGTCTCAACAATGTTATCCTTGTGGGAATATCCTTCCTAAATTGCACTAGCAAGTTTCTTCGCTTAGCAGAGTGCATCCCCCTTCTTACGCAGCAAAAAGCTGCTTGCAAACTCGTGTGAGTTTCTTAAGACAATTGAGATTGAGATATGTTCTAATATTTCTGGTAAGACCCCTTTTGAATCCCTCATTAAAGAATAAAGACACCACAGTTTTATTCATAAGTAACAAAAAGTAGTTTTACTCACAATCAGGCAGAGCACAGTCTGATCCCTGAAGGCAGGCTTTAGGCTCAAAGTTGCAAACATGTACAAACAGGTTTACCCCATATAGAAGATAAGCTGGGGAAGTTCTGTGGCAGCCAGCGGTCCAGTCCAGGTGATGCAAGAAGCAGACAGGATGAACAGGAAGGTCAAAAAGAAAAAGGTAGCAAGCGTGACTTGGCCTTCTACCAGGTCTGGAAAGGTCACACTCACCTACTATTCACATGCAAGGAAGGATGCTCCAGGCCAGGAGGAACAGGAAGATTCGACTGGTTGGACCAAACATTTCCTTGCATGTCCACTCTAGCAAAACAAGGAATGTTGTACTTAACTGCTCCCAGTGTATTACATCCCACAATTTTAACCATCTGAAAGCATCTGAAAAGTAAAATAAAATAAAGTATAAATTTTAAAGAGAAACCACTCATGAAACTTTGCTGCATACCTGAATTTTGAATGATATTAAAAAAACAAAAACAACAACCCTTTCTCAAAATAACAGGTGTTCCTCAATGAATAAAAACATGCCACGGATTGTGGTTCTAACTTTACTTTCTTAGTGGGGGGGGGGAGTCATAGAAGAGAATTAATCTGTAGATCAGGCATGGAGAACCCATGGACCTCCATTCCCACCAGCACAGCCAATGGGCAGTTATGATGAAAGATACTTCCAGCAACACCTGGAGAGCCATAGGTTCTCCACCAGTCATCTATAGAAACTAAAACAATAGTTCCGCAGGTTCTTAATGTCTAAGGAATTTTAAGTATCTGAGTTTTCATAGGCAAAAGTTTCATCCCATGGCAGGAATTAGAAAGGATGCATATCACAAACAACCATTGAACATACTGTACTGCAGAGTTATTTACTCTGAAACAGACCAGGTGCTTAAAATTTCCAGCCTCTAGAGTTGCCACAAATGTTTTGACGGAAGTTAAAACTAAGGCAGATTTCAGGTTTTCCTCGTGAGGTGAAAATCCTGGTGAATTTTGACAAAACCCAAAATAGTTTCAATAAAATTGGTAACCTTTATTGGGGTGGGGGAGTTTCACACAAATCTGGATGTTCCTACTGAGTTCAAAGGAACGCATTAACTGTCCGCTTCATGCCTCCGATGACGCAGCCCTTTGTCTTTGTTGAGAGCCAGTGTGGTGTAGTGGTTAAGAGTGGTAGACTCGTAATCTGGAGAACTGGGTTCACGTCTCCACTCCTCCACATGCAGCTGCTGGGTGACCGTGGGCTAGTCACACTACTCTGAAGTCTCTCAGCCTCTCACTCACCTCACAGAGTGTTTGCTGTGGGGGAGGAAGGGAAAGGAGAATGTTAGTCGCTTTGAGACTCCTTCTGGTAGTGATAAAGCAGGATATCAAATCCAAAGTCTTCTTCTTCTTCTCTTCTTGTCTTCAAAGCCAACAGGGCTTGTTGTCCTTGTGTGACTTGCTGGTGGATAGACGGGTGTAGGTGTTCAGAAACTTCTGGTTTTTGTGTGCCCAGAATGTAGACTACTTTACAACAGACTACTTTGCTCCACCCACTTTTGCCTTTTTGCCCCGCCCAGTTTTTCACCTGCCCCTCCCACTACTGGAAGGAAGTCCCCTGGAATGTTGCCTACAAGAGATTGTGACCCTCAAGCTGAAACAGGTCCCCCCCACCCCTGATTAAGTCTTCAAAGCTTAAGAAAGGCACTTGGAATATTGGGTAGAATTAGTGCCTTACTTTTTAACATTGTTATTAAAAATCTCAGTTTGCTGCTGAAAGTGGAGTCACCACAGGGAATGCATAATTCCAGTGATTGTATGTTTGGATTTTTCCACGATGGATTCAGTGTCCTTTGGAGCAGATGGAAAAACAGGTGTAGAGTCAATGCCAAGACTGTACAACAGATGGTAGTACAATGCACACGGAGAAATGCAGTACACATCGGGCACATAAAAGATGCATATATTAATAAGTGTGTGATGGTCTTGAATTTCAACTTCTGAGCCTTATGTGGCACTGGTGTTGGTGTTGGCTTGTGTTGGTGATGGCTGGGGAGAAATTGACATGACAACCAATATTTTAAGTCAGGCATTCCCAGGCAACATTTCAAATCACTGCCTGTTTGCTGCTCTTGGAAGGGGGAGAAATTGGCAATATCTTGTTTGATGCATTTGGGGGTTTCCTCCCCCAGGCTACCCCCAGCAGAAGCTGTTGTGATGTTGAGTGTGTACAAGCAACAATCTCCACGATAATTGTCTTAAGAAGGATAATTTGTCCTAACATCTTTATCATCTCTTCTCCAGTTTCTGGAAACCTTTCTTCCCCTGCAAAGGAGAAGCTATTTTTCAGCCTCATTCATAAGGCATCATAGAATCTCTTTGGAATTCTGGTGAGTGAGGGTGTTTGAGCTTGCCTTAATAATTGTGAGCTGGACAAGACTTTTGGTGGCTGAGAAACCATTTTTCCAGTGCTCTGCAGTGCATTCTGCCTGTGCATTCTGATCTGAAGAAGCCTCTTGGGAGAAGCTAGATTCTGATGTCTTCTCTAGGGATTTAGCTGAAGCATAAGGACTACGGAAGGCTGCCGAGTGCAGACCACGAGGAAGATCATTTGTAGAATGAAAGAAAGAACAATCATAAACTGTGCTGCTCTTCACTGCCAGATAAAGAACTCGAACTCCAAGCTTGGTTTCCACCAAAGACTTAATTGAGAGTTATATATAAGCAAAGCATGATTGCAAGACGAAGCAAGTTCCCTTGACACTTCCCCAATCCTGCTATGACTCCCCTTGAGAGGTCAACTCTTTGATAAATTTTGAATTAAATTTCTTTTCTCATTAATGGAATGGAGATGGGGAGATACAGGACAATTTTATGGTACTAACCTGTACCATATCAGAAACCTGGAGCAGGATTTTCTTCAACACTTGGCAAAATGATGTGGGTGGCAATATGGCTCCACTAGGTAAATGATCACCAATATTTAACTTATCCGTTGAGTGATGAAGAACTTTGATGGGGGTTTTCCTCTCCTGTTTCACAGAACCATTTTACTTAGCCAGATATTCAGCAATCCTTTCTCCCATCTAAGATATCTGCCACTGCACTCCTGCTATTAATGAAATAATTAAGGAATTAATATTATTAATTAATAGCAATTAATTATTAATTAAAAGGAAGGGTTTTTTGTTCCTGTTTAGGGCCATGCCCTCACAAAATAATATGCAAACAAGATCTTTGTAAGATAAGAAAGATTTCATAGTTGAATTTGCAAGACTACTTTAAAGAACTGCCCTGTAACATCCAATTACAATCTGAAGCTCATCTAATTACAGTCTCCATTAGAGCTGTTTTTTTTTTGTTTTGTTTTTTTGGTTCAGGTCTAAAATGCTTTGGACAGGCAGTAGAAAATCAGCCTAAATAAAATGAGGAGATGAATAATGGCAGTGAGCTACATATAGGGCGGTGTGCAAGCTAATGAGAAGAGAGTCCCACAGTTCTGGAGTCACCACTCAGAAGGCCCTGCATGTCAACCTTACCAATTTAATGGCCTTGAGAATGACCACTGAAACAAATCTTAATATTTGTGCAGGATTGTATAAGTGAAGGCGGTTATTTAACTGACCTGGTGCTAAGCTTCTTGGGTTATTAAAGTTTACAATCAGCACTTTGAATTGGGTTCAGAAATTTATTCCTTCTTGCACAGGTAAGCTGCTCAGGATCCTTCTGCTTCTTCAACTTCCATAACTACCATGCTGTCCTCTCATTCCTGAGTTATCTCTTTGCACCAACACTGGAATAGTGTCCTTTTCTTTGCCTGCCCTGCCCTGCCCTGCATGCCTTCTCAGGGAGGTTTGTTTACTGCGCTGTGCCTCTCTTTTGAAAGAGGCTGTTAAGGTGTATTGGAGAATGAAGTTGGGATCAAGTCTGCCAAGCTCTGAAACAGGCTGCAGACACAAGTCAGTCCTGCTGCGTGCAGGTCAGGGTTTGGTCCAAGTCAGATGATGGTGGTATTGGCCATTGCTACTCTCACCTTCACCTAATTAACCCTTCTTCTTCTTTTCTTTGGAGATCATTCATAGCCGAGTAAGATTGTCTTCCATAAACATGGTTTTAACAGTGAGTCCGTAAGTGACTGTAGAGGCCAATTCTGGATTCACACATCCTTCCAAAGTGGAGACATAGGATTCCGGGCGGGAATTGACCACAGTGTGGATTTGCCAAGTGTGCCTTCCTCCTAGCGCGTTTCTCCCTTGCATCCTCAGTTCAAGTGTCTTCAAAGCCCATGACACCTTTGGTAAAGGCTGTTCTCCAACTAGAGCGCTCACAGGCTAGTGTTTACCAATTGTTGGTGTTTATATTACATTTTTTTAGATTTGCCTTGAGACAGTCTTTAAACCTCTTGTCGACCACCATTCAGCTGTGAATAAAGGAGCATAGGAAGCTCCTGATTCAATGCTGATTCAAACAATTTGTCCATGAAGTTCAGCATTGCCTACACTGACTAGCTGTGAATCTCCACCTTTCCAGACTGGATACATTCCCATCCCTACCCAGACATGCTGGGGATTGAAACTTTCTACCTGCAAAACATATTACTATTGAGCTACAGCCCTTCCTTTAAGTGAAGCTCATTGTTGTCTTCCAACACTTATTCTCTGTTAGCCCAAACTATGTCATAGGATTGTTTTGGGGATGTAAGAGCCATTTATGCCATCCAAAGCTCCATGTTGGGTAAAAAGTGTGATTTCTAATAATACATTCAGGAGAATATAAGTGCTCACAATCTCTTTGGAGTAAATATTGATCCTAACTTCAAATATGGAGTCTGACTACTAGTGCAAGTCCACTGAACAGAACTGCAGACCACCCAATACTCAACATATATATTAACATATATGTGCATTTTAAGTATTTTTGAACAAAACAGAGGTTATGAAGTCTTGGTGTTGGATGTTGCAAATTAATAACTCCTTACATCTTGTAAGACCAGCAGAATGGCAATCATCTGATACTTTACATTTAGACTAGTCATGCATTTTTCCCATCTCCTAGACCTCATCGGAGGTAGAAAGCCCTATATCATTAATTTCCCCCCGTAACTGTGCTGCTTAGCTGTGCTTGTAATTAGGGTCATCTTTTCAGCCGTGATAGCTCAACCCATTAATGCACAATTTGAAAAAGATAATTAAAAATATAGGGAGGGATATGAGCCTGCCATTCGAGAGGCTACTTAGACTCTAAGATGTTGACACTGACAACTGCCCATTTTTATTTCAGTAGTGTAAGTTTTAAGGTGGCGTGCCTGGCATGCTCTGGTCCATGGGGTCACGAAGAGTTGGACACGAGTAAATGACTAAACAACAACAATGAAGTTTTAAGATAATTTAGCTCTGTGCTTTCTATGCTTTGAACACTTTTCTATGGAAGCCAGAACGACCGCAACCAAAGCATTTTTTGCCCTGATCCCTCAAAGGGTTGTGTGCAGGTGAAAGCAGATATTCATGCACACTTTCTTAGTTTAAGGCAGAATTGTTTGTGCGAAGGAATGATAACTACAGGATTTCTCAGCCTGATTCAACAGGCTTTTCATTGCCTGACATTAAGAATGGAGAGCCTCTGGTCCTCCAGGTGTTGTTAAACACTGTCTCCCATCAGTCTCGGTCCGCCTGGACAGTGGGCAGCAGGGTAGATGTTGTAACCCAGTAACACTGGAGGGTCGTGAGTTTCCAATGCCTGCGTTAAATCTTCTGGCTATCAATTTCACTGAATGAGTCAAAGGGTTTTTGAATTTAATAGTTTATTATTTTCCCCTTTCTTTTTCCTTTTTCCTTTTATTTTGACAAAGTAATAATCATTAATAAATAAGAATAAAAATGTGCACCCCACCACCGAGACCATTCCATTGTAACTATCTAACCTCCCAAAATTTCAACACCTCTTGCGATGCTTTGAACCCTTTCCATTTTAACAGTACAAATTCTACAAACACCCTCCATATCTCCTAAAAATAATTTCTCCTGCATATTCCCCATCTTACCTTAACGGCACATGTTAATTTATAATTAATAGCTATATCCCACACCTCTTTATTGTTGGGAAACTGTGTACGTGCCGCTACTCACACAGAGTCAATTAAGGTTTGGCAGACAGCCAGATGGCAATCTGAAGGAGTAAGTCTGCCTGGATATAACAGAGACATGAAGACAGCTTCCTGATTGGTCAAGCTCTTTCAAGGGAGTGATAATTAATGGCCCACTAACTGGAATGTGTTAGTTCAGGAGTTCAGGAGTTCAGTGGTTTAGTGCGTCAGTGTAGGAGTTGTGAGTCATGTCAGAGAGCGCTAGCAAAAGATCCATGTTCTGTTCCTGTAAATAGTCCACTGTATATAATAAACACCTAACTACAAGTTCCTGGTTCCTGCTTTGTCTATCCTGTCTGCAGCCAAGTCGCCAACTGCTTCCATGGATTCTGCGTTTACTCTGCTAGGTCTGGCTAAGGTCCTGCAACTAGTCGGAAAGTTGTGAAACACCAATAGGTTTTGCCAATATTTATACCATTCTTCCATTGTGTATTCTGCTTGCCCCTTCCACTCCCTAGCTATTATACTTCATGCAGCTGTCAATAAATTTGTGGGCGAGTCCTTCATAGCCCGCGAACCTTCCACCCCATCGCAAATAGATAATAATGCTACCTCTGGACTTTTGGTCAGCTTTAACCCAGTGATTTCTGTTATCTTCTTAAAAACCCTTTGCCAAAAATAAATTCTACATATTTACACCTCCACCACATGTGAACATAATACCCTGTTTCCTGGCATCCCCTCCAACACAACAACAGCAACAACAACTTCTTCCTACCCATAATTTTATAAACTTATGCCATTCCCTTCCACAGTCAACTTTATTTCTAAGTCAAGTAGCTCAAAGAAAGGTGTTTCATTACTTCAATACATTGACTTGACATGAAGCTTGACATGAGCCAACAGTGTGACGCGGCAGCTAAAAAAGCCAATGCAATTCTGGGCTGCATCAATAGGAGTATAGCATCTAGATCAAGGGAAGTAATAGTGCCACTGTATTCTGCTCTGGTCAGACCTCACCTGGAGTACTGTGTCCAGTTCTGGGCACCACAATTCAAGAAGGACACTGACAAACTGGAACGTGTCCAGAGGAGGGCAACCAAAATGGTCAAAGGCCTGGAAACGATGCCTTATGAGGAACGGCTAAGGGAGCTGGGCATGTTTAGCCTGGAGAAGAGGAGGTTAAGGGGTGATATGATAGCCATGTTCAAATATATAAAAGGATGTCACATAGAGGAGGGAGAAAGGTTGTTTTCTGCTGCTCCAGAGAAGCGGACACGGAGCAATGGATCCAAACTACAAGAAAGAAGATTCCACCTAAACATTAGGAAGAACTTCCTGACAGTAAGAGCTGTTCGACAGTGGAATTTGCTGCCAAGGAGTGTGGTGGAGTCTCCTACTTTGGAGGTCTTTAAGCAGAGGCTTGACAACCATATGTCAGGAGTGCTCTGATGGTGTTTCCTGCTTGGCAGGGGGTTGGACTCGATGGCCCTTGTGGTCTCTTCCAACTCTATGATTCTATGATTCTATGATTCTATGACTGTTGCATTCAGGTCTTCCCCATGGCTGGCCACTGTGAGAACAGGACACTGGACTAGGAGTGATTGCCTTGTTATTCTTTTCTCTATTTCCCCCAGTTTTGTCATGAGGTGTCCGGAACAGCACACCATATTCAAAGTATTGTAGATATATAAAACAGGGAAATATACTGGATACAATCTGATTCCATTTAGGCCAGTGGGAGGTTTGTCATTAGTTTTGGTGAGAAGAGTGTTATGTCCTTTGTCCATGCCACAGGACATGGCATCTATGATTTCACTAAACTTTCTCCTACAGGCCATGATCTGGAGCAGCTGGATATAATCTGCATTTAACCACAATAAGACTTCTGAGACTAGAGACTTTTGGCCTCACCATGAGCTGGAAAGGTCAAGAAAATACAAGCTAGAGAGAGATAGCTAACAGAGAATGCATAAAACGTCTTTTGCAACAGCTTTAGGCTGATAGAATTGCGAGGCAATCATGTGTGTAATCATACCAAGTTTGTTTCTTTGCAGAGTTTTATTGATGCACGCAAACATCTTGAAAGCGGAGGGAGAGAGAGAAAATCATGAAGGAACTGAAAACTGTAGCAAACCATCCACACATATGGTGATACTATGTAAAAAAAAAAGTGTCTGTGTCTGTCTGTCTGTCTGCCTGCCTGCCTGCCTGCCTGCCTGTCTAAACAAAATAACAAAATTCCTTCCAGTAGCACTTTAGAGACCAACTAAGTTTGTTATTGGTATGAGCTTTCATGTGCATGCACACTTCTTCAGATACCAGATGTCTGTCTGTCTGTCTGTCTGTCTGTCTGTCTGTCTGTCTGTCTGTCTGTCTCTCTCTCTCTCTCTCTCTCTCTCTCTCTGTGTGTGTGTGTGTGTGTTAAAAAACAGGCAATCACTAATGCATTGGTTCAATTTTGGAGACAAAACCAGACAAAACCTCCCAAATCAAAGGAGGATAAGAATAAACATCTGGAAGTTAATGCTATTAACCTAGAAGGACCAGTGTTCTGACTCCTTATAAAACAGTTTCAGCCACCAGCCCCTCTCTTTCCAATGTACAGTGGTACCTCGGGTTACATACGCTTCAGGTTACATACGCTTCAGGTTACAGACTCCGCTAACCCAGAAATAGTGCTTCAGGTTAAGAACTTTGCTTCAGGATGAGAACAGAAATTGTACTCCAGCATTACGGCAGCAGCAGGAGGCCCCATTAGCTAAAGTTGTGCTTCTGGTTAAGAACTGTTTCAGGTTAAGTACAGACCCACCTGGAAATGATGCCTTATGAGGAACAGCTAAGGGAGCTGGGCATGTTTAGCCTGGAGAAGAGGAGGTTAAGGGGTGATATGATAGCCATGTTCAAATATATAAAAGGATGTCACATAGAGGAGGGAGAAAGGTTGTTTTCTGCTGCTCCGGAGAAGCGGACACTGAGCAATGGATCCAAACTACAAGAAAGAAGATTCCACCTAAACATTAGGAAGAACTTCCTGACAGTAAGAGCTGTTTGACAGTGGAATTTGCTGCCAAGGAGTGTGGTGGAGTCTCCTAATTTGGAGGTCTTTAAGCAGAGGCTTGACAACCATATGTCAGGAGTGCTCTGATGGTTTTTCCTGCTTGGCAGGGGGTTGGACTCGATGGCCCTTGTGGTCTCTTCCAACTCTATGATTCTATGATTCTCCAGAACGAATTAAGTACTTAACCCGAGGTACCACTGGACAGGCATTTAGTGTCATTGCTTATGTGACCAAAACTTCAGCATCCATGCACATAAGGGAAATATCATCAGGCACTGGGGAGCTGGAAGGTTTGCAGAAAAGTGGAAGGAAGAGAAAGTTAAACTGAGTGGTTGGAATCCTGAGCACGGAGCACTCTGCAATGCAACATTTTGTAGAGGTCTGGTTTTTCAAATCTATAAAAGGAAGGTGGGGTGTGGCAGCATGCGTGAGTAGCCTGAAGCAGAGGCCAGGGGATGGGGTGAGGGAGTAGCAGAGAGGGATGCATGAGAAATTTGATTCAGCTCACACTTTAAGGTGAATGTGCCTAATTAGCACTTTCTGAAGCAATGAACAAACCAGAACACAGCGATGCTTAGAAATTGACATTTCTCTGAATTTTCCAGTGCAGTTTTCTGAACAAGTAATGCTTCAAAAAATGCATACATTTGGGTACATTGTGCATAAAGTGCTTACATTAGTGAAAAATAACATACAAAAATGCATTATGGGAAAATATGATTTTTAAAATCATGTATATTAAGCAAAATCACATGCAAAAATGTGTGCATTAGGAGAGATATGCATTAAAATTTTGGGAAATGATATATAATGAGTTGAAGAAAATGTTTAGATTAACATTTGTAAAAAAGCCTGCAGCATTTTTGTTAGGGATTGTAGGGAAAGACCTGCCAAGGATAATGAAGAATATATTTATGTATGCGACAACGGCGGCAAGAGTCTTAGTAGCACAAGGGTGGAAGAATGAAGAAATCCCGACAAAAGAACAGTGGCAAGAGAAATTGATGGACTATGTGGAATTGGCAAAATTGGCGCACAAATTACGTGACAAGGACAACTGTGACTTTAAATAAGAATGGGAACCTTTTACATAGTATCTAAAGAATCAACAAAATGAGTTGGACTCCTTGGCAGGTTTTGAGTAAACATACACATATTTATTTGTTAACATAATAGATAGCTCAGAGATTTTTACATTTTTATAACATGCAGAGAACAATATGTGTTAATAAACCAGAAAGAGGAACCGAGGGAAGTGGGAGGATATGGGGGGGGGGATGGGGAAAAAATACAATTGTTGAAATAATTTGTTATGTTAAAATTGTTAATAAACATTATTATAAAAAGGAGAGATATGCATTAAAATGCTGAGAAACCGAAAATGACAGATCTGTGCATCCCATGTCGCAAGAGATGATAGAATAATATCACTATCATCATTTATTCAATTTATATATCCTTATCAAATGACCCCAGGGTGGTGTATAACATTGAAAACGCATTACAGAACTTCAGTGATAAAAATATAATAAAAAGCATACTGACAGACAGTGATAGAGAAGGAAGGGACCCCATGGATCATCTAGACCAACCCCCTTCAATGCAGGAGTATGGGGATCAAACCCATGACCTTGGCATTATCAGCACCACAACGGCCTCGGCCCAGTAAACCAGTATATATCTCCACCCCCATCGTTCTACCCAGACACTGAGGTCCAGCTCTGAGGGCCTTCTGGCGGTTCCCTCACTGCGAGAAGCAAAGCTACAGGCAACCAGGCAGAGGGCCTTCTCGGTAGTGGCACCCGCCCTGTAGAACGCCCTCCCACCAGATGTCAAAGAGATAAACAACTACCTGACATTTAGAAGACATCTGAAGGCAGCCCTTTTCAGGGAAGTTTTTAATGCGTGACATTTTACTGTATTTTTAATCTTTGTTGGAAGCCACCCAGAGTGGCTGGGGAAACCCAGCCAGATGGGCGGGGTACAAATAATAAATTATTATTATGATTACTCTAACCAACTGAGCTAACCAGAATTTGATAGTAGAGCAGAATATGCCAACTTGGTGCCTTCCATGCTAGCTGGGGGTGATGGAAGTTATATCCCCAAAACAGCTGGAAGGCACCAAGCTGAGGTAAGTTTGCTATTTACACAGCCATGGGGCATCGCCGATAGGAAATCTTCTCAGTTTGTTTCATTGTAGGGATGGATCTTGTGCAGACAAAGGGATGCAGTACACGTGAAAAGGATCTAGGAGTCTTGGTTGACCACAAACTTGACATGAGCCAACAGTGTGACGCAGCAGCTAAAAAAACCAATGCAATTCTGGGCTGCATCAATAGGAGTATAGCATCTAGATCAAGGGAAGTAATAGTGCCACTGTATTCTGCTCTGGTCAGACCTCACCTGGAGTACTGTGTCCAGTTCTGGGCACCACAATTCAAGAAGGACACTGACAAACTGGAACGTGTCCAGAGGAGGGCAACCAAAATGGTCAAAGGCCTGGAAACGATGCCTTATGAGGAACGGCTAAGGGAGCTGGGCATGTTTAGCCTGGAGAAGAGGAGGTTAAGGGGTGATATGATAGCCATGTTCAAATATATAAAAGGATGTCACATAGAGGAGGGAGAAAGGTTGTTTTCTGCTGCTCCAGAGAAGCGGACACGGAGCAATGGATCCAAACTACAAGAAAGAAGATTCCACCTAAACATTAGGAAGAACTTCCTGACAGTAAGAGCTGTTCGACAGTGGAATTTGCTGCCAAGGAGTGTGGTGGAGTCTCCTACTTTGGAGGTCTTTAAGCAGAGGCTTGACAACCATATGTCAGGAGTGCTCTGATGGTGTTTCCTGCTTGGCAGGGGGTTGGACTCGATGGCCCTTGTGGTCTCTTCCAACTCTATGATTCTATGCGGATGTGATTTTTATGTCATTTCTTAAATGGGAAACACACTCCTCAGATGAGGATAGATAGCACATTGGTGCTCCTTGGCAGACAATTAATGGTATGTAATAATCTATAGCTGAGATAAACCAGAAGAAATGGGAAAGCAATTAAGGGTCAATAGGAACCACTGTGCGAATGATAGAGGTATGAGCAAATAATAACAAACGATGAGAATAATTCAAAATCGGTTAATACCCCCTAGATTCCTAATCATCAAATTACACGTTCTGTTTGGCTGACTCGAATGGAGTGCTATATCACAGATATGTACACAAGAAATTCATCGGAAAATATGCTGTATTCAAAAGAAGGCCCGGTTTCATTGAAGCTAATGGAGCAAGGCCAATGCTCAGATAGCCTCAAGCATTTATCTAGTGCTTCACAGTGTTCCAAGTAGATATCTGCTTGGCCCATTCACAGGCTCTATGATGTCTTATGATCCTCTTGTGAAGGACTGAGGGATAGTGTCTATACCGTTTTTAATGTATTTGGGGAGCGGGGTTTATTGGTTTGGTTTGTTCTTATTTTTATTATGTATTTTGTGTTTTTATATTGTATTTTTATGTTGTGAACCACCCTGACATCAACGGATGAAGGGCAGTATACAGATTTAAATAATAATAATAATAATAATAATAATAATAATAATAATAATAGTAATAATGGGTTAACCAAACTACAGAGCATGGCAAGGTATGAACCTGAGACATCTTGGCAACAAATTGGTGTGCATGAGGCACTCTGTTGCTTGGCTACAACCCTGTACTCTAGTGCTTTAACCTGGTCATTAATGATACTTCATGAATTGATTACTTCTGGTTTTGACCATATTCTGCCTTGGAATTACACACAACCCAATGCTGCTTCTAGATATACAGAGGCTGTTCAACATTTAGTCCACCCAGAGAGAGTTTCCACCATTCCTACCTATTCTGACCCTTCCAGGGAAGAGGAATACAGTATAGATTTACAACAGGGGTTTGAGGGCGGTCACAGCTCAGAGGCAGATGTGGGGAAAAGATGGGAAATCATGGGAGAGCCAGAGCAACACTTGGCTGACACGTGGTCATCAGAAAGCATTCCAGACCCTCTATGTCCCAGAACCCGGAGCACCTTAAAAGTAGGAGCTCAAAGAAAGAAGGCACATAGCAGCACTCGTAGAGGAGGTGATGATGACGACGAATGAGGAAGTGGGAGAGACAAGGGGTGGAGATTCACTTGGGACAACGCAATTATCCAAGAGGCTGGGTTCCATAGCCTCTCTCTGTAAAGATTGAAATAAAATAGGACTGTAAGAAACTTTTCATTGTCTTTATACTTTCCTGGGCAACCGACTGGGAGCCGCTAACAGCATCCTGACAGATGCATACTCTTCAATGTAAAAATAGTGTCTTGCCCCTCCCTCTCCGCTGCCTTCTCCTCCTCCACCTCCTGCATCTCCTCCTCCTCCGGGGCTAGGGCTGGGGGCAGGGAAGAAGAGGCCACACAAAGCCAAGACTTTCATAGGGGTAGTCAAGTGACCCGATTCATGTTTTCACAAAATCAGAAAATGGTGTTTATTGATTGCGGGGGGAGGGGGCGAGTGAGAGGCATAGATCTAAGAAATGTTCTAAAGGGATGCATGGATCTGAACTCCCAGTAACACATCGAAATGCTGTACGGAAGGGAAGGCCCCTCAGGAAATCAGGACTCTCAGTGATACCATGAGAAGCCATGATGGCCAAAGGGTGGTCCCAGCATTTTCAGGGCAGTTGGAGGGTATGGGAATGTGAAGGTCTCTGCAAAAAAGAGAGAACTCTATGTTCCTTACTGCTCTAGCATAGCAACAATCCCAGAAATCATTCCTGTACCACAAGGCTAAGGAGCCTGTGGCCCCTGAGGTGTTTTTGTCGGAACCTGCATACAACCAAGCAACTCCTCCGGTCAAGACCTCCGATGATGATTAATGACCTGATCCTTTGATGAGGCTCCAGGCACATTTCATAGAATCATAGAATCATAGAATCATAGAGTTGGAAGAGACCACAAGGGCCATCGAGTCCAACCCCCTGCCAAGCAGGAAACACCATCAGAGCACTCCTGACATATGGTTGTCAAGCCTCTGCTTAAAGACCTCCAAAGTAGGAGACTCCACCACACTCCTTGGCAGCAAATTCCACTGTCGAACAGCTCTTACTGTCAGGAAGTTCTTCCTAATGTTTAGGTGGAATCTTCTTTCTTGTAGTTTGGATCCATTGCTCCGTGTCCGCTTCTCCGGAGCAGTAGAAAACAACCTTTCTCCCTCCTCCATGTGACATCCTTTTATATATTTGAACATGGCTATCATATCACCCCTTAACCTCCTCTTCTCCAGGCTAAACATGCCCAGCTCCCTTAGCCGTTCCTCATAAGGCATCGTTTCCAGGCCTTTGACCATTTTGGTTGCCCTCCTCTGGACACGTTCCAGTTTGTCAGTGTCCTTCTTGAATTGTGGTGCCCAGAACTGGACACAGTACTCCAGGTGTGGTCTGACCAGAGCAGAATACAGTGGCACTATTACTTCCCTTGATCTAGATGCTATACTCCTATTGATGCAGCCCAGAATTGCATTGGCTTTTTTAGCTGCCGCGTCACACTGTTGGCTCATGTCAAGTTTGTGGTCAACCAAGACTCCTAGATCCTTTTCACATGTACTGCTCTCAAGCCAGGTGTCACCCATCTTGTATTTGTGCCTCTCATTTTTTTTGCCCAAGTGCAATACTTTACATTTCTCCCTGTTAAAATTCATCTTGTTTATTTTTGCCCAGTTCTCTAATCTGTCAAGGTCGTTTTGAAGTGTGATCCTGTCCTCTGGGGTGTTAGCCACCCCTCCCAGTTTGGTGTCATCTGCAAATTTGATCAGGATGCCCTTGAGTCCATCATCCAAGTCGTTGATAAAGATGTTGAATAAGACCGGGCCCAAGACAGAACCCTGTGGCACCCCACTAGTCACTCTTCTCCAGGATGAAGAGGAACCATTGATGAGCACCCTTTGGGTTCGGTCAGTCAGCCAGTTACAAATCCACTGAGTGGTAGCATAGTCAAGACCGCATTTTACCAGCTTCTTTACAAGAATATCATGGGGCACCTTGTCAAATGCCTTGCTGAAATCAAGGTAGGCTACATCCACTGCGTTCCCTTCATCTACCAGGCTTGTAATTCTGTCAAAAAACGAGATCAGGTTAGTCTGACATGACTTATTTTTCAGAAATCCATGCTGACTATTGGTGATCACAGCATTCCTTTCTAGGTGCTCACAGACTGTTTGCTTAATGATCTGCTCCAGAATCTTCCCTGCTATTGATGTCAGACTGACTGGGCGGTAATTATTTGGGTCCTCTCTTTTCCCCTTTTTGAAAATAGGGACAACATTTGCCCTCCTCCAGTCTGCCAAGACTTCGCCTGTTCTCCAGGAATTCTCAAAGATGACTGCCAGTGGTTCTGAGATCACATCTGCCAGTTCTTTTAATACTCTTGGATGCAGTTCATCTGGCCCTGGAGACTTGAATACATCTAAACTAGCCAAGTATTCTTGTACTATCTCCTTAGTTATTCTGGGCTGTGTTTCCTTTGCTGAATCATTTGCTCCAAATTCTTCAGGTCGGGCATTGTTTTCTTTATCGGAGAAGACTGAGGCAAAGAAGGCATTGAGTAGTTCAGCCCTTTCTGTGTCCCCTGTTTGCATTTCACCATCTTCTCCTCTGAGTGACCCAACTGTTTCTTTGTTCTTCCTTTTGCTACGAACATACCCATAAAAGCCTTTTTTGTTGCTTTTAACCTCTCTAGCAAGCCTGAGTTCATTCTGTGCTTTAGCTTTTCTGACTTTGTGTCTACACGTGCTGGCTATTTGTTTGAATTCCTCTTTGGTGGTTTCCCCCCTTTTCCATTTTTTGTACACATCCTTTTTTAATCTTAATTCAGTTAAAAGTTCTTTAGATAGCCACCCTGGCTTCTTTAGGCACCTTCCATGTTTCCGTCTCATTGGTATTGCCTGACGTTGTGCTTTTAGTATCTCCCTCTTAACAAACTCCCAGCCATCATGAACTCCCTTTCCTTTTAGTATTGTTGTCCATGGGATCTCACCCAGCACTTCCCTAAGTTTTATGAAGTCGGCTTTCTTAAAGTCAAGAAATTGAGTCCTAGTATGCTTGGCTGCTCCTTTCCGCTGTATAGTAAACTTCAGAAGAGCATGATCACTCGCGCCTAATTTCCCCATTATGCAGAGTATCCAGCACACAGGGAAGGAGCCGAGAAATATGAGCTACATTGCAAAGAGTGTTTTATTTCTAACTACGCAGACAGAAAAGAAATATACATGCTCTCTCTGTGAAAGCAGAGAGCAACTGGACAACAAAGGAACAGGAAACCAGTAACATCACATCCGTCTCCTGTCTTCCGTGAGACTTCCAATAGCCTGGAATCTCTGGAATGCAAAACAGAGTCTTGTGGCTCCAAGCACTGCACTGTGGCAACACACAGAAACCAACAGGTTTGGACATCAACACCCACCAGACGCAGTCAGCATGGTCAATGATCAGAGATGATGGGAGGTTTTCAGGTTCTTGAAGAGGAGAAAGGGCCATTGGCAGTCTGAATTCTAAGGTCTCTTCGAATTGCCTCACCACCACCTATCATAGCTAACTGGGTCAAAGTTGTTATCTGTGCTGATGCTCCTGAGTTAAACCTTTGTGGTGAAGGCACTGTTTGAAAAACTGACGCCACTTAATGGATGGATATTCCCTGCTCCCCTCATGCTATTTTGCTTTCTTCAAGGTGAAGTGGCTTCTCATTTTGCTGTGGCATGTAATATTTCTATTACGTGGGGGTTTTTTTTAAGGGCAAGTGGTTCTTCTTCAGTCTTTTATGGTAATTCCAGCATTCTGGAATCTGGAGCGTTTCCAGTGTTTTCCTTCTACAACTGACCAGGCAACAAAGCAAACATTCTTGTAGGTCTTTTATGACCATTTAGTTTGAACTAGGCCTGCTTCAATAAATCCTATTTTATACCTTTTTCGCCCATTGCCTTCTGTATCGTCCTTGGTTCCTTGCATCCATAAGGTCCCAAATAGGAAGGGCAATCCTTCTGTTGCAATCCTTCCTAACGGAGACCCTCTAGGGATTTCTGTATCCATTCTCCCCCTGGGATTTTGAAATAGGAGGACTTTATATATCTTTTACAGCCTCTCCTCCTGGTCAATGGGAAGATGGGGAGGCATTTTCCTTGCAGTAGGATTTTTGTTTGCCTATTTTCCAAATACTGTATTGCTTCCTCCTAGTGGTAGAGCAATGTCACTGAAGTTAGGAAATTCAAGAAGGATCTGAGCCAAGCTAGCATTTGAGTTGATGCCCAGGCCTTGTCCACAACTGGAAATGCGATATCTGATCACAAGACAGTGTTGTGTTTTGTTTTTTTAAAATCTATTTTCATTAAATAATGCATCTTTCTCTATTTCCTATAGAATCAATTGGCTAAAGAAATACCCTCTAAATTATACAACAATCACAGGGGTTTCCCCCCTGTGAAATAATACTCAGGATGCTCCAGTGCCAACTTCCTAGAGTTTGAGAGATTTTAACTTTCATAAATCTTTCATTGCCATGTCAGAAGAAATCAGGATTCCTCTATGATGTCTATCAAGACATTTAGTATTATTGTTGTGGGCATTTATCTTGAAGGAAATGTACAAATGTTTGTAGTTGTGTCTTTGAAGAAAACGACTGCATGAGGAATCATCTTCTCACAAAGGAAATGTGTCATGTTCCAATGCCATATGTTCGTTGCGCCAGATGAACACTGAAAGCTAGTGGAGAATCTGAAAACCATTTAGATTTATAGAGAAGATGGAAAAATCTCAGACACATGGATGCTGTCAGTCATTCCACAGGGACACGTGTATCTCTACGGAGTTGAACACATGTATTTGACACCCCTCCTTTTTTTTAAGGGTTTATTGATCATTTTCCTACTCCATCCTGCCTGTGCCTGAGCACAACCGAAGTTCCATTCAAATACACACAAATATTTCTCATTCAAATAGACATATCTTCCCATATGCCCCTGTGAGTTGCTGGTGGTCTATAGTCATGTTCTTCTGTAACTGCATAGGAAATAGAGCCGATCCGTGTTTTACATAACTTTTCTGATTTTGTGTTGCTTCTTCAGTCTCAGACTTGGTTAGTTTCCCCATTAGCACTGGACTTTTTATATAAGATTTTATTATTGATATTGCATTGCAGAGGGTTGGATTAGATGCCTCTTTGAGTCCCTTCCAAACCTACAATTCTATTATTCTGTTGTTGAATCACATAAGGATGCTTTATGGGGAGTGATAGCATAAATAAGATAGAATAAATGCAATAATAATCTCTGGACAGCTTATAGGATCAACATGCTGAGAGGCTAATTTTGAGAACACACTTTTTTTGAGAAGTTCAGAAAAAAATATTTCCTAACAATCCCATATGCTTTTTTTTTGTTTTGTTTTGTTTTTGGTTGGGCTTGATAATATCCATAGCCCCTTAACCTGATGATATCCATCTTTCCTCACACTCTGATAGATTCTGTTGTGAACAAACTCTAAACACTGCGCCATGTTTTCCTGATTACTAATAAACATTTATAATGTGTAAATGATCACAGCATGTTAACAAACACAATCCAGATCAATTCTCTGCCACAGAACACTGATGGCTTCAACAAATGTGTTCTCAGCAACAAAAATAAGTAACCAAAAATAAAAAATTGTTATGTGTAAACAACAGCTTTACCCCTATTTTATTCAAAAGCAGATTGATCCTGAGGGCTGTGGAGAACTTGTTTTCTGTTTTGTTTTTAAGAAAGAAATATGCTGTGTTTGCAAATTGGAATAAATGAGCCTAATACCCTTGGTGTTATCAGCACCATGCTCTAACCAAGTGAGCTATCCAGTTCAATGGTGTTTATTTCCAAGTGTGCACAAGATTTTGGTCTGATATACATGTGGGAATGTTCAGGGAGGCAGGAGAGGATATATTGTTTAATAATATCCTTCTCAACTTGCGTTAGCAAGTTCTATAATTTAGCAGAGTAACATTCCCTTTTTAAACTTACACAGCAGATAACTTGTTGCCAGGCTTGCTTAAGCCTCTAAAATAAGTTTCCTGGTAATTCCCCTTTATTCCCTCCTAAAAGGAATAGACACAACACAGTCTTGTATAAAACAGTTTACTCACACATTCTGTTCACAGGTGGATCCTAGAAGGCAGACTTAGGTTATAAAATATATACACTTGGAATTTATCCCATAAAGAGATTGTTCCTTTGTCCTCTCTTGGCTGGAGGTCAAGCGAGCTTCTCAGGCTAAGCAGCTGATGCTTCTATGATGAAAGCAAGATGGAGAAGAGAGAGAGATGGTGGCCAGCTTATGTTACCTGCACAGGTAAGGTCACACCCACCTCTAGTCACATGTGGAGGACGTTTGTCCCAGCCTAGGAGGAAACAGGAAGTTCTGACTGCTTGGTACAAACATGTCCACTCTAGGAATGTTGTATTTGACTGCTCTGTGTTTCACATCCCAGAATACACACATACATCTATATCGCACTTTTTCTCCAAGGAGTTCAAGGTGACATAAAATGGCTCTCCTTCACATCCATTTTATCATCACAACAACTCTGTGAAGTATAGTAGGCTGAATGACTGTCACAGACTCAGAATTGTGACTGGTCCAAGGTCACCAAACAAGCTTAATAGGCTGAGCTGGGATTTGAACCCTGCCATCCCATATGAGATTCCAGCATTCTAATTAGGTAAAGGTAAAGGGACCCCTGACCATTAGGTCCAGTCATGGCCAACTCTGGGGTTGTGGTGCTCATCTCGCTTTATTGGCCAATGGAGCCAGCATACAGCTTCTGGGTCATGTGGCCAGCATGACTAAGCCGCTGCTGGCGAACCACAGCAGCGTATGGAAACACCATTTACCTTCCTGCCGGAGCAGTACCTATTTATCTACTTGCACTTTGAGGTGCTTTCGAACTGCTAGGTTGGCAGGAGCAGGGACCGAGCAATGGGAGCTCACTCCGTCACGGGGATTCAAACTGCCGACCTTCTGATCGGCAAGTCCTAGGCTCTGTGGTTTAACCCACAGCGCCACCCGCATCCCTCATTCTAATTACTTGGGCTTAATTCAGTTCTATCATTCAGTTAGGTTATTCAGTTCAATCATTCAGCTAGATTATTTGGGCTGAAGCCCAAATAAGCTCATTTCCATTGTACAAGTAACTTTACCCCACAAGCACTAAATCACACAGAGGTTTCAATCACACAGTCTCCCTCTGTCCTGTTTTCTGAAGGAAGATAATGCTGACGTCACTCCATAAGCCCAGACCAATGAAGGTTGGCACCCTCCACCCAAACCAGCCTCTTCCCCCAGCCTCTACTGTCTTATTGTTTTTATATACATTTGTAGTGGTTCTTAGATGCCTGAAGGGCCTGTGCCTGAAAGCTGAGGTATTCATAACAAAATACATAAAAGAACGAGCCCTGAAGGACTATGCTTCCACGAGCCAGCCATAATTTTGCTTCGTTTTCAGCCTGCGTGGCCCATTGCTAAATCACACCCATATGCCCTGGTATTTATGCCGGCAATCTGGCTTTAAATGTTTGTTCATGACATGCTCATACAATGAATGCAGTGTGGTTTTTATTTTAAAACACATAGTCATTCATTCACAGATAACCACCATTAAGGATTGATTACCATAATTAACTGTCAGCATTCAGTGCAGTCTTTGGAGAAGCATTTATCACCCAACTTTGAGCAATTTGTTCTAATAAAATAAGCATCCTTTGGTGTTGCTGCTCCTCTCTGTTTCAATAAAAAGAAACAAATCAAATTGTATTCCGTTCAAATCCTTATTGAAGTTACTGCTAGTTTCATAACCACACTCAATCCACTTTGTAGATAATATTAAGTGGTCCTGTTTGCTTGAGATGATGATGAAATGTGGATTTCCATATGAATGGAAGGAATGTTGGTCTCAACTTTTTCTCCCCATACATGCAGCTTATAACAATGTTTCTGACAAATATGTTGGGGTTTTTTTGTACTATAGGGACAATAAGATATGAAAGATTATTACACCCCCCACACACTTATAGTGGAACTAGGGTTGCCATAATTTGAAGAGCAAAACAGAGGACACATTTGCCAACTTCTGCTTTTAACTATGGATCAGTATGACGACTCATTTTACATACCCATGAAAAAGAGGACCCACTGGAACAAACATTCAGATGGCGTACATGCAAATCTAAAATGGTATTTTTACCTGCAAGCAAGCAATTGGTCCCATTGCAGTGCACATTTTTGGGATTTGCATTCATCAAAGTTTGGGGAACTGTAAAGATACCTGTAAAATATTCCTTATTTTCTTGCGCCACATCACAGTAAGTGTGTGTAAGTGATAATTTGGAGGCTGTAGCTCGGTGACACAGCACATGGCCAAGGCAAAGTATGATATCTCCAAAATGCCCTGAAATGAAATAGATACCTCTGAAGCTCTTCAGGGTGATTCAGTCTGACTTAAAAAAAAAAATACAGATTTTTTTTAATACAGATTTTTATTTTTATTTTTTTTAAAATACAGTATTTCTGCAAATATTAAAACATTTCTACCCAAGGTTACCTTATACAGGAAATGTCAACTAGTCCCCCCCCCCCAGTATTAAACACTAGGTAGGTGTGTGTGCAGGGTTGTGGGGCGGGCACGCAACAGAACAGAACAGTGTACACAGAGAACAAGTTTAGTCTTTCCTATCCCAGCTGTGATCTTGCGGGGGGGGGGAATCCTCACACCCCCTGTGTGACAATTTGCATTAGAAAAAAGAAACTTCCTATAGCTTGCTACATAAAATATAACTTAGGCTGGTGGCTAAATCATTTTGCTTTGGGGGAAGTAAGGATAGTCTAGATCCTAGGCATGGCCAAACTTGGCTCTTCAGATGTTTTTGGGACTACAACTCCCATCATCCCTAGCTAACAGGACCAGTGGTCAGGGATGATGGGAATTGTGGTCCCAAAACATCAGGAGGGCCAAGTTTGGCCATGCCTGGCCTAGATGGTCCTGTGGGTATTATTGTACTGAATGACTAGGTAGAAAATCTATGCTACCCAACCACCAGTTTGAATTGGGGCAATTTAATTTCTGGGGTAATTTCTCTCTGTGCATCAAAGAAAAAGCAGACGATTTAGTGTTGCAGGGTGAATTCCACCGAACACAACATTTGAAGGGCATCTGGAGGTCTCTCGTTTGTTCCCAGGCAGTCATTGGGTTGCAACTCTTTTTTTAAAATAACTTTTTATTCAAAATTAAAACAAAACATATTATCCAGAAATAGATCATCCTTATTTCCCCCCCCATTTTTCCTCCCTCCCCTCCCTCCCCCCACAGAACCCACCCACCCCCCGACTTCCCTCAGTTCCAGTCTTTGATTTCTCTAAAAATGCTGTTTTCTGCATGTTATACAGTTGTATAGATCCTCAAACTATTTAGCTGATTATTATCAATAAAAAGTTTGTGAATGTTTATTCAAAGCCAGCCAAGGAGTCCAGTTCGCTTTGTTGCGTCTTCAGATACTTTGTAAAGGGTTCCCATTCATCCTTAAAGTCACAGTTATCCTTGTCCCATAGCTTGTATGTCAGTTTTGCCAGTTCTGCACAGTCCATCAATTTTTCTTGCCATGATTCTTTAGCTGGGGTTTCTTCAGTCTTCCATCATTGGGTTTCATCTTAAATGAAACTGCAAGTGGGTTAGGAGATGCCTCTTGAGGCAACGACATGTGTGGACATTTGAGGGAGGCCAAAAGTGTTGGGATGATACTAAAGAAATTTCTCAGGGAGAGCACAGGTGGGAAAATACATCCCTGTATTTTCAACCAGACTCTACCCAAAATGAAATCTGAAGCAAATTTGGAGGTCCTCCTCAAGCAAAAGTTGGTGGCTATCTATGCCTCCCTTGGGAGCAAGTTCCATAGGTTAACTACGCACTGCATATAGAAATACGGTACTTTCTTTTATTTGTTCGTCATCTTGCAGCTTCCAGTTTCCTCCATGAATTCTAGTGTTATGAGAGAGGGGAAGAAAATCCTCTGTCCACTTTCTCAGTGCCATGCATAATTTCATAAATTTCTATCATGTCACCTCTCATTCACCTTTCCTCCAAACTAAAAGTCCCAGGTGCTGTGGACTTTCCTCCTAGGGGAGTCACTCGATCATTTTGGTTACCCTTTTCCTGCAACTTTCCTGCAGTTCTACAATATCCTCTTTGAAGTGAGGTGACTGCTGAGTGTTAAATAAAATAAACTGTTTCCAAAGGAGAGAGAGGAGGAGAGTCGTGGCTGCTGAGCCACACGTTTCCCGTAATGTCCAGTTCCAGAATATGACCAGGACATTTCCGAGTTGTTGCTGTTGTTTGCAAAACCCTAGGTTGATTGGCGAATGCCTACATCTTTTCCTCTCCCCAAACTGCATTAGCAATGCAATGAAACGATCACTACGCAATGCAGGCATTGATCAGAATGAGGGAAAGGTGTCTGCACTTACTCAACAGAATTCCAAAGTCACACTGATTTGCATCTCTCCCCCCCCCTCTCTCTCTCATATTCCTTAGAGACCTATACTGTGCAGTGTAATTTATGCCATGAGGCTTGTGTCTCAGAGCGTGCCAGCCCATTGTTGCTTTTGTGTTCTTATTATAAAGCTCTTCTCTGCTTTAATGATGGCAAAGCGATCAGAATTGTTTCTGAAGGATAATGAAATATTGTAATGCGATCAAAATCAAGTATGCAAAAACCATTATTTTCCTCACTGTTGCCGAGATAGCATTATCAATGGCTCCTTATCTTAACTGTGAAGGGCTGTTTACAGAAGCAACCTATATGGAGCAGAATCATCACTCCTGCACGTGGCTTGGATGAGAAGATGCAAGAGGCAGGCTTGTCCCTTGAGGCTCTTTTGCACTGAAGCGAATGTCCATACTAAGCACCTGATGTAAGGCATTTGGTGCCCATGGAGAATATTTACCGTAGTGGCCCAGAGGTGCCTTTGCAACAGAAAGTGTCGGGCAGAGACTTTAAAAAAAAAAATTAAATTAAATTAACAGTCTTGTAATAGTTTCTTTTTCCAGTTTTTTTTTTAAGGAGCTTTTATCTGCTGCATTGGGCTAGGGTTTCATTCTTAAAGTTTGTAGACTTGAATTTGTCTTTTGTTTTTGTTTTTTACAAATTTGTATTTTTGCTGTTATGAGTCAGAGTAACCTTTCTTCTGTCTAGGCTGCATTTCACTGGCGTAACTAATTGGAGGCTGCATGCTGGAAGTGGGCAAAGCCAGAGCCAATGGTGGATAGAGCCAGCAATAAAAGCATTATGGAATAACAAATCCAATATAAATACCACCCTGCTTCAGCTTTCACCATGGCCGTCTCAGACTAGAATCCCCATAATCTTATGTGCCTATGAATGATAAGGGAAACTCTCAGTCTCATATAGATGCATGCGGTGTGTGTGTGTGTGTGTGTGTGTGTGTGTGTGTGTCAGGCCTACAAATTAATACAGCTACTGTTCTGAAAAGCAAGTGAAAGAAATTCCTTTCTGACTTTAGTGTGGTACTTACAGACATACACACATATTTGGCAGAAGCCTACCTATTTGTCATTTCTGACATTAGTGTGCTTGTTGTTGTTGTTGTTTAGTCATTTAGTCGTGTCTGACTCTTCGTGACCCCATGGGCCAGAGCACACCAGGCACTCCTGTCTTCCACTGCCTCCAGCAGTTTGGTCAAATTCATGCTGGTAGCTTCGAGAATTCATGCTGGTAGCTTCGAGAACACTGTCCAACCATCTCGTCCTCTGTCATCCCCTTCTCCTTGTGCCCTCAAATCTTTCCCAACATCAGGGTCTTTTCCAGGGAGTCTTCTCTTCTCATGAGGTGGCCAAAGTATTGGAGCCTTAGCTTCACGATCTGTCCTTCCAGTGAGCACTCAGGGCTGATTTCCTTAAGAATGGATCAGTTTGATTTTCTTGCAGTCCATGGGACTCTCAAGAGTCTTCTCCAGCACCATAATTCAAAAGCATCAATTCTTTGGCGATCAGCCTTCTTTATGGTCCAACTCTCACTTCCATACATCACTAATTAGTGTGCTACATACATGCATATACACATACACATATGTTCTCAGGCAGCTGGGGTGAGACTGTTCCCTCCAAAACCATACAACCATGAAATAAACTAAAACAATAACAGCATCACCTCACATATACTATTTCACGGGATTTAAAAAGAACATTGTCTTGTGTCAATCTATAGTGTAGGAATGGTTAAACAGAACTGGGAGCCCCAGACATCAAAATGGCTAGTTAAGGAAGTATTTTTCAGCTTGTCACGTTCACCATAGCAGAAGAAGGAAGGCAAATTCTGTGGTTTAGTAAGGACTGTGACCCCAGGTGCCCTGTACCAGTTCAGCTAAGGTCTGCAGAGGTGGCTGAGTGAGGGCTTTGGGGAAACAGATAAGCAGTGCCAGGAGTCAGGTAGCAAAAAGAAGCAGGGAGCAGATTGCAAAGAATTTGGCAGCTGTAGTCAGGTGGACCACAGCATATACAGGACCTTGGAGAGCTCTCAGGGAGCACATATGTTGCTAGAGTTACAGAGCCCAGCAGAGTTTTAAAGTTGTGGAGCAGGCAGGCTGACTACTGACAGATGTGAAGGTAGGATTTTATTTTATTTTTTTAAGGAAGAGTCTTGCACTCCAGCATTGTTCTGTCGCTTCCAGGTGAACCTAGGAAATGCATTGCTGGGGTGCTGGCAGAGCAAAAGAAAGGGCTCATTCTCTGAAGGCCCCATGTCTCTGACCATACGGCCAGAATTAGGTACGTACTAAGGCTTCTTTATTCAAAAGGCCTGTGGCATTTTTCTGTAGCTGTTCCTTCGTTCAGTTGCCTGCTGATTATTTATTTGTTTGTTTGTTTGTTTATATACAGCTTTAATATTCACATTTGGAAGCGGTGTACATAAAAAAAAAAACACCCTAGAAAATGGCACAATAAAATAATAAAGATGTGCCATAAAACTGAGCACTACCTTAAAAATGCTTGTTGGATTAAGAAAGTCTTAATCGTGCACCTGACATTTAGTGAGGAGGGTGCTTGACTAATCTCAGCTGAGATGGAGCTTCAACTCACTATGATGAATGCACAACTTCTAGTATTTATTTGCCACGCATCGGGGCCATGAGGGAGTACCAACTCCTCCAACAATCTCAGGGATTAAGCTAGGATATAATGGATCAGACTGTCCTTTAGCTATCCTGGACCTATGTTGTTAAGAACCTTGCAAATTAATGCAAGAAGTTTGAACCTAGCCTAATAACATGTTGTTGTTTAGTCGTTTAGTCGTGTCCAACTCTTCGTGACTCCATGGACCAGAGCACACCAGGCACTCCTGTCTTCCACTGCCTCCTGCAGTTTGGTCAAACTCATGCTGGTAGCTTCGAGAACACTGTCCAACCATCTTGTCCTCTGTCGTCCCCTTCTCCTTGTCCCCTCCATCTTTCCCAACATCAGGGTCTTTTCCAGGGAGTCTTCTCTTCTCATGAGGTGGCCAAAGTATTGGCGCCTCAGCTTCACGATCTGTCCTACCAATGAGCACTCGGGGCTGATTTCCTTAAAAATTGAGAGGTTTGATCTTCTTGCAGTCCATGGAACTCTCAAGAATCTTCTCCAGCAACAGAATTCAAAAGCATCAATTCTTTGGCGATCCGCCTTCTTTATGGTCCAGCTCTCACTTCCATACATCACTACTGGGAAAACTATAGCTTTAGCTATACGGACCTTTGTTGGCAAGGTGATGTCTCTGCTTTTTAAGATGCTGTCTAGGTTTGTCATTGCTTTTCTCCCAAGAAGCAGGAATCTTTTAATTTCATGGCTGCTGTCACCATCTGCAGTGATCAAATACAGATATAGCAACAGTTATATATATATATATATATATATATATAAATTAAAACTTAGTCACTAACATATAACCTAAAATTATCATTTACAAGCTTAATCATTATGATGGCACAGCATGTTCCCTAAGTTTTATGGCAATCACACAGAATTTGGTTACCCTTAACGTGATCTCAGGATCCTTGTCCTCTACCAGGGATTTTTTTCAGCACTGAGTTATGTGCTAGCATTTGCCTGTCCTCGATAACAGCTGGAGCCTCCAGACAAGCCCCAAGGGAAGCCCCACACAGAGCACATTGCAATAATGTGTAGGAAACATGCAGTTACTCTCTCCTCCGACGGTGTTACTTTACCAGCATTTCTCCTAAAATGTTTGAAACTACAGTTAGATCTTCCAGCAGTACTTTAGGAGCGAGATACTGCCAAACAATTGTGAAACCAGCAATGATTAACATCCAATGGTAATTCCAGTAGTGCAGTAAACAACTAGCAAACAGCTAGCATAAATGCAGATAATAAGCAATATTATTGGTAATGGAAGGAGAACATTTGCAAGGGACCTCCAAGGGGAAAAAAAACAGCAGAAAAGTACACCAAGTACATTTATCGAAGTGGTACAGGCTGATGCAAAACCTTTTAAAAGTACAATGAGGATATTGGCAGGGCATTAGTGACATGTGACGATTTCTGCTACCCCCTACAAAACACCATGAAAGTAGTTAAGGATACAAAATAAAGAAGCAATTGCCTTCACAAGAAGCAGGTCATTGAACCCCCCATTTCCTTTCAATGCGCTGATACGACAGTAGAAAAATAATCTTATTGTGGAACGAGTTCCTTTTGAAGTGAATGAGGCAGCGGAATGAAAGTTGTATACTTAACTTTTCTGAAGGAATACAAAGACGAGTGGAAATTAATGTGTGGGGGCTCTTTCTAAGAGGCGAGCCTGAAGAAGCCTGCAAAAAGACACCAACAACAACAGCACAGTTTCTTGTACTATGGGCCACCTCATTAAAGATTATGAGTCTTGTGCTCCCAGAGAGATTTTTAAATCGAGGTTGTGGTACAAGAGGGGACCATCTATTACAGGCATAGCCAAACTCAGCCCTCCAGATGTTTTGGGACTACAACTCCCATCATTCCTAACTAACAGGACCAATGGTCCAGGATGATGGGAGTTGTAGTCCCAAAACATCTGGAGGGCCGAGTTTGCCTATGCCTGATCTATTAGTACAGAGGCCATGAAACCGAGATTAGAAACTGTGGCGATCACACAGGGTCCCTGGTCTATTGATCCCTGTGCCACCACTTTATTTCTCGCTGCCACCACGCAAACCCTACCTGGTACAATACTGAGTCCAGTCAGGGTTAAATTGGAACATAAACTTCTGTTTATTTATTGTAGTTTAACAAGCATGTGGTTTCGTAAACGGTATCGGTCAATTACAATCATGGGGTGCCTATCCAGACCTATAACTTCTGCTACCTGCTCTCACTCACCTCTTAGATATTTACTTGTCTTCCTAGCCCCTAAGTGTTCCTGGCTCAGCTTATTTTGCTACACTAACTCAGCCTACCCACGGACTCTATCCCAATTCACTCCCACTCCAACCAACCACCCAACTCCCAATGAACTCCTCCCTTCTCCCCTCCCAGAGCTGGTCTTATAGTCCCTCTGACTCCAGACTCCACCCCCCTGGGTTCTGATTGGGTAACTTGTTTAACTATTTCACCTCCAGCACTCTCATATGTTAACATCACAGAAACCTACCCCTAACCTCTACCATGCCAAACCACTTTGGGGCCAGGGGTCTACTGAGTGCCAAAATCATGCTATATTACCTAAGAAGGATTATTAGGTAAAGTTAGGATCCAAAGATTCAATCCCCCAGCGGGGCTCAATATCAAATTCATCAACCATACAAGCTTGGAGCAGTTGTGGTAATTAATTCCTTTCCCCCATTGATTTATGAACCAGAGATTTGTGGAGACAAAAAATAATAATTGCCCCTCTGTTTACTGCCATAACTGGTGCAAGGCAGCAAGGGTTTGGAAGTAGAGAATGAACCATCACTTCGCTCCCTTGCCAGGCCCATGCAGAGCTTGTCTGAGACCCGGTGTGGGAGTCTTGTCCAGGAAACATTCCCAGGGCATTATTAGCATGGCAGCAATGGTCTGGCAGGTCCCTGGTGTTGGTGGGCAGCTGACCTAGCCCTCAGAGGCCTGGGCAAGCTTCCCATCTCTCCTACAGGGGCTGGTTTCTTGCCACAGTTCCATTTAAAATTACTTTGTTGGATGTCTTAGGCTGGAATTAGACCCATCCTCCTTGAAACTGTATATCAATGGTAATTAGTCATGATATATGAAGCTTCTAGATTCAGAGGTAGGATATTTGCCGAAGAGCAACAGCAGGGGTGGTCTGTTGCCTTGATGGCCTGATTCTTCCAGGAAGCATGTGGCTGGTCACTCTGGGGAACAAGATTCTGCACTATATGAATCTGGTTCCAGCAGAGCTCTTTTTATGTTCTTATATAAGCAGATTGAAGCTGGCTCATTTATAATAAACTATAAAACACAAAAGAAACGCAGTGTTAAAGCGACTATAAGCCACAGATAATAGAAGCAGACCAGGAGCCCCAGATAAAAACAGCAACTAATAACATTAAAGGAGATAATATAACCACCATAGGAGAACAGGGACAGATTTAATTGATGCCTACAAAAATACCCTAAATCAAGCTTCCCCAACCAGGTGCCCCCTGGATTTTGTGGACTACAACTCCCATCGTCCATCAGCCATTGGCCATGTTGGCTGGGGTTGATGGATGTTGTAGTTCTAAACATCTGGAAGACTTTAGATTGGGATAGTCTGAGCAAGAGGATGCCAGGGAGACCAAAATAATCTGTTCCAGTAGATATATTTAGCATAGGAAGGTCATGCACCAAGACACCACTTTCAGGCAATTTCTTCCCTCTTTCGGATTCCAGAAGAATCTATGGTTTTTGGGTTTTTTGTTTTGTTTTAAGTAGGCATTACAGATGCTGCTCAAATATGGTTCTCTTTGGCAATTTAGTTAATAATTGCCCATGCTCTAATCTTCGTCTAAGCAGCTTACATATTATTCCGAGGCTGTCTCTAGACCTGCTTAGCTCCAACTGTAGAACTTCATTATGTACACTAAGCACAGACTGTTCTCTGGGCCTTTAAAATATAGACTATAGAAGGCTGCAACATTTAGTTGATTCATCAAGTTAATCAATTTAAAACATTTTGATAGACTGAAAAAGAAATAACTGCACAATTAAAATTGTCTCATTGTGTTTTGAAATACACTGATGCAAAGCGCAGGTAGCAAATACTGCGTTAGAAGACGCTTTCCCTCCCGTAGGGGAGAATGCCACTTTAAAAATCAGTTATCCTGTGACACATGCATGCCCCCTCCAAAAAGGGGAGTGCTTTTTTTAACCCATTAGAGCTATATTTTTCACATGCAAAGTTATGCAGATTCAATTGATTACTTTGTTATCTGAAGTTCATATAATTTTTATAAATAATTTTTATTGAGTTTTCAAAATGGTGCAACACAACAGACGTGAGATTGTGGGAATGTTTAGGGATGCGGGGGAGGATATATTGTCTAAGATATCCTATCCCAACTTGTCTTTACAAGTTCAACAAAATCAGCAGAGTTAACATTCCCCTTTTTTAAACACACGCACAGCAGATAGCTTGCTCAGACTCGTTAGAGTCTCTGTAAATATTTCCTGCTATTGTAGCACCCTGCTTGTGGTTAACGCTTAGCTGGAATGAAATATTCAATGCAGCAACAGAGAAATTAAAATAATAATTTATTTGTCAGACAAATAAATAAGAGGCACAGTGGTATATGGTTACCAAGCTCTGGCCTGCCTCCTGCCATTATGGCCAGCACTTATATTCCCTTAATCCAGCCCCCTTTGCTCCTCCTGTGGCTGCCTCTGTTCAATCAGCCTGGTTGGATTTCCTATTGGCTGATTGCTATAATTAATTCTAAGAGATACACCCATATCCTTCTGTCCTTATATGGAACACAAAGAGCTATATATTGTTTCATCTATAAATGACAAATAAGTAGTAATATATCTTACATGTGTCTCAACAAGGAATCTTAATTACCAGCTCACCTCTTGCCTTCCTTGCCCTCCAAAACAGATGGTTAATAATTTTCATCTTAAACATATGTCAAGGATCTTGAGTTTCACATCAACATTGAAAGATCTCCTTCATTTGAAGGTTTCTAAACAAATATCTGACAACTAATATATCAGGGCTGCTTGAATGGCGTCTCTTATCTGACAAGGGGGGCTAGACTGGTGACTGACTTAATTACCACTCTTACAACTATATGAAATCTAGCATTTCTTAAATCTTTTGCATAATTACATTTAAGACAATATATTTAATACATAACATAGGTAGCCTTTTAAAAGGATAAACTTCCTCAAAGTAAAAAGGAAGAAACAGTTTACAGCCTCATTTCCATGTGCTCTTGGCCTTTTGTCCTGTGGCTCAAGTTTAACGGTTTTATTATGTTTGGTCTCTGCCCTTTTTATCTTCTGTAACATGTAGGGTCAGTGTCCTCACTCTCAGTCTGTAATTCCAGCTTTTACGACTTTGAGAATTGTTTTCTGCTATAAATCAAAGGGGGGGCCCCTTTGTCTAGAAGGAAAACACTGTCAGTGTTTTCTTAAGCAGTTGGTCTGCCTGGCATGAAACTTTTGAAAATCTAAGCCCATTTAATTTAGGAACCTGATCAAGATATAAGCCAATATATGCCTTGATTAAAAATGCAGTCTATATTCAGATGCCACAGTATTTCCCCCGTTTAATCCCTCCAAAAATAAGACGCTACACAGTCTTATGTAAAGTATAAAACATTTACTCACAAGTAATCATCTGGTCACACAAAGGTTCCCAGAAGGCAGACTTAAAAGGTTAGAACGTAGTTTAAATGTGGCGACTATCTCCTTATGGGAGAAAGCCCCCCTTTTCTTCTCTTGGCCTGGAGCCAAGGGTGCACCTTAGTAGCACTGTTGTTAAGATGGCATTGATAGAGACAAGAAAGACAAGATGGATGCCAGCCTGTGGTTCTGGGTCTTTCTACTGCAGGAGAGGTCACACCCATCTCAAGTTACACATAGGAAGTTTCGTCTCAGTCCTGGAAAGCAGGACGTTCTGGCTGAAGGACTGGGACAATCTTCATGTCTACTCTAGCAATGTTGTGTTTGACTGCACCTGAGTCTTACATCCCACAGTGATAACAGTTACTAATGATTTTTTTAAAAAAATAATAATAATCAAGCAATATTGGGTCCTATTCAGTGTTGCAATGCAAGTGCAGGGAAGGAATGGGTTGGGGGTGGGGCTAGGAGGAAGATGCAAGAGAATCTCTCCTTTATGTGCATGGGCCTCCCCTGTCCCCACCAGTGGTATCCTCTCATCCCTCCTCCTCTCCTTCCTCATTGGACAGCAGCATTGGACAGCAGTGGGATTGTTATAAATCCCACTCACCCAACAAAAAACAACCCATCAAAGAAACCCTGTAATGCCATATATAGGTTGCAATATTTCTATGTGCTCCAGTTTGGATAAGGGAATGAGTTCTGCAGAATTAGGCCAGTGCTGAATGCAGGAAGTTTGGCTTCGGGGACCATCGTCCTGTTTCCACAGCAAATCAGCAAGTTGCTTTGATAAACCCACAAACTGTTAGTGAAGGCAATATCCCTCTTCTGCTGTGTGTCTTCGAACCATTGTCATCCAGTATCACTCTTCCTCTGAATTTGGGCATTCCAAATAGTCATCGTGGGCAATGCCGATCGATGGACATCCTTGCACATTACTCTGTTAAGGTGATGGTGCATTCTGTCTCTTTGCAAACAAAAGCTGTTGGGAACCATAGAAATGAATGAAGTCGTCCCAACTCAGTCATGAATAATTATTAGTGGCTCCCAACTGAATATTAAAAACACAATACAGCATTAAACATTAAAAACTTCCCAAAACAGGGCTGCTTTCAAATGTCTTCTAAAAGTCAGGTAGTTGTTTATTTCTCATTCTCATTAATTGGTTGATTGCATGTTGGAGTTGTAACAACAACAACAACAACAACAACAATTTATTTATACCCCGCTCATCTGTCAGGGTTTCCCCAGCCACTCTGGGCGGCTCCCAACAGAATATTAAAAACACAATAAAACATCAAACATTAAAAACTTCCCTAAACAGGGCTGCCTTCAGATTTCTTCTAAAAGTCAGGTAGTTGTTTATTTCCTTCAAATCTGAAGGGAGTGCGTTCCACAGGGCGGGCGCCACTACCAAGAAGGCCCTCTGCCTGGTTCCCTGTAACCACACTTCCTGCAATGAGGGAACTGCCAGAAGGCCCTCGGCGCTGGATCTCAGTGTTCGGGCTGAACGATGGGGGTGGAGACGCTCCTTCAGGTATACTGGGCCGAGACTGTTTAGGGCTTTAAAGGTCAGCACCAACACTTTGAATTGTCCTTGGAAACATACTGGGAGCCAATGCAGGTCTCTCAGGATTGGTGTTATATGGTCCCAACGGCCACTCGCAGTCACCAGTCTAGCTGCCGCATTCTGGATTAATTGCAGAAATGAAACAAATCCCACATTTTTATTTTTCTATTTATCTATGAAATGCATGGACCACTTGATCGTAATAAAACCTCTAAGCAGTTTGCAAGGAACATTAAAACAATTACTAATGAAAACAGTTAAAAACAAGTAATTAAAAACATTTTTAAAAAACAAAGGCAGTGGTAAACTAAAAAGAGAATCCAACATGTCAGCATCTGCATGTCTGGATAGCCTTGCCTAAGCAAAACGATTTTAAGCAGATGTCAGAAATAATACAATGAAGGTGTCAGGACTCATGGATTTGCCACTAGACTAAAATAATGATTTCTTTCAAGTGTGGGTTGAGTATTGTGTGGTATATGTAAACAGTGCCAGCTGCACAGATTAAAGCAGTCAAGTGGGCACATTTAGGGTAAGATGATTCTCCAAGAAAACTGACCCCAAGCTGTTGAGAGCTTTATATACCAATAGTATATAACAAAATGAAATATTTAATAAAATCAAGTGGAGTGTTGAAATATTATTTTTCTTGCACACTGCGGAGGTGGAGGAGTTTGGGGTCTAAAGCAGAAAGTTTAAAACATTCCTATTTACCTAGGCATTTGGTGGCTGATACATGTCAGCAGGGGGAGCAGGTGGTACTGTGGTCTAAACCACGGAGCCACTTGGGCTTGCTGATCAGAAGGTTGGTGGTTCGAAACCCCACAATGGAGTGAGCTCCCGTTGCTCTGTCCCAGCTCCTGCCAACCTAGCAGTTTGAAAGCATGCCGGTTCAAGTAGATAAATAGGTACTGCTGTGGCAGGAAGGCACACTGTGTTTCTGTGTGCTCTGGTTTCTGTCACGGTGTTCTGGTGCACCAGAAGCAGTTTAGTCCTGCTGGCCACATGACCCGGAAAGCTGTCTGTGGACAAACACCGGCTCCCTCAGCCTGAAAGCAAGATGAGCGCCGCAAGCCCATAATTGCCTTTGGACTTAACTGTCCAGGGGTCCTTTAACTTTTCTCTCTTTTTTTAATTAATACAACTTAGCACCAAATACAGGGTCGGGGGAATTATGCAATGCTGAATCAAGAGCATCTGTTGTTCCTTCCACATTGTACTTTTATGTGGCTTGTAATGGCTCTTGAGATCATCTGAGTTTACTTTCCTGATGCTACCAACTATGCACCAAGTCAGAAGATGAAGGCCACATCACGTGTCAATCTCAGTGGTGGTTCTCAGATTTTGGGGTTGCTTCCCCATTGAACTTTGCCTAAGCCTAAAATCGAATACAGTGGCACCTCGGGTTACAAACACCTCGGGTTACAAACACTTCAGGTTACAGACTCTGCTAACCCGGAAGTAGCACCTAGGTTTAAGAACTTTACCTCAGGATGAGAACAGAAATCGTGCGCCGGCATGTGGCGGCAGCGGGAAGCCCCATTAGCTAAAGTGGTAGCTCAGGTTAAGAATGGTTTCAGGTGAAGAACAGTCCTCTAGAATGAATTAAGTTTGTAACCCGAGGTACCACTGTACGCTGTAGAGACAATGAAAAAAATGTTTATGGTGTTTTCCATAGGAACGCAGGAAGCGGCATTATACTGAGTCAAAACCATCTACCTCAATATTGTCTACACTGACTAGAAGCACCTCTCCATAGTTTTATACGGGTTCTTTCTCTCTGCAGCCTAGAAATGTTGGAAATCAAACTTGGGACCTTCTGCATGCAAAGCGGATTTTCTACTACTGAGCTAGGTTCCTTTTCAAGAAGAAGCCAAGTACAGTGGTACCTCAGGTTACCGACGCTTCAGGTTACCGATGCTTCAGGTTACAGACTCTGCTAACCCAGAAATAGTACCTCAGGTTAAGAACTTTGCTTCAGGATGAGAACAGAAATCAAGTGGTGGTGGCATGGCGGCAGCAGGAAGCCCCATTAGCTAAAGTGGCACCTCAGGTTAAGAACAGTTTCAGGTTAAGAACGGACCTGCAGAACGAATTAAGTTCTTAACCCAAGGTAACACTGTAGAAGATCTTGAAGCACCAATTTTAATTTACTGTGCACTGGTTTGTCTTCTTCTTAATCATCTTGAACCCCAAGAGTTCCTTATGTGTGCCTAAGACATCTCTGAACACACAAGACATGTTGTTTGGGATGTTGCACCACAAAGTCCCCTTTGAATAGCAGGGTGGGGGGGTGATTCAAGAGGATACCATAACCACAACCAGGACCCCAGGCCCTGAATAGGATGTTGCAATTTTTTTATCATTTTGTTTTATATCATTTGTCTATTAATTAATATGCCATGAGCAGCCACTCCTACCACATCCAGGGATAGCATTTGAGTCACTGGGCTATTGTAAAATCTGGACAAATTCTGGGCACACAATATCCTTACCTGGTCAAGCATTCTTAGTGCCAAAGGTACTCAGATGCCCAGGGAGCTCAGTGGAGGCTTCCCAAAGGCTTGGCATAAGATCCTGTGTTACACAAACTGATGCAAAATGGCCGCAGGAAGCAGTTACAAAGATTGCAACAATAAAGCAATAAGATGCAGCTACTCCTGGAGTGTTAATGAGGTAAAATGTTCTGAATGTTCACACTTCAGTTGCAATGCATACATACCACTTGCCACAGGTGCACTGTGCTAATTTGCTCTTTGGGCAAACTGTGAGCCATTTGCATAATTTCAGCGTCCTAAAATCTGCAAACATCAGGAAAATCCATGTGTTCATCTGCCCGCAGCAATAATTTGCTGAACCCCTGACAATCAGTATGAGCTCTTAGAAAGGCGAAGTCGGTGTTGGGGGGAGGGAAAGAAACCCACTCCTTGAATCTTGCATTTTTAGCGTTGACAACCAGCACCACAATTTCAATTACTGTGCAACCCAAGGCTACTTGTCACAATGAATGGTTGTTTAAAAATGGCACTACAGCCCAAGCACAATTGTTAGTGAAATGGAATTCTGAAACAGTTACTCCCTAGCAGAAACTGGAGGGGGGGGGAATTGTGGTTTTCAAGACTTTGCAATATAAATATATATAGTACTGGGCTTGTTAAGGAAGAAGACATGATCTGCAGAAGGGTTTTTAATTTGTGAGGAAATTTTACACATTTAATTGTTTGTAACTGATACATTGAAAAGTGTCAGGCTGAAGTTCTAAGCATGCATACTAAGGTGTAAACCCCACTGAACGCAGCAGGACTTGCTTCTCATTAAAACATGCACTGTTACAACAGGAGTCTATGAGTTTCAGCCTCATTTTGTGGTCTTATGCATGTTTATGAGTCCTGCTGTATTCAGTGCCGCTTACTACAGCCTTAGTTAGTTTTGAGCCTACCTTACACGCTGAAACAGTGGCAGCAGACTCAGAGGAAGCAGCGGGGGAGGACAAAAGGGGTTTATAACTCCTAGTGCCACAGGTGCCTCTCTGCACCTTGTTTTTCATATGTGTGGGTACAGAATTGTGGCTAAATAGACTTGTGGTTTCCTCCTCTTTCCTTTCAGTTGGATGACCCACAGCAGAAAATGAAACATTGGGTGGAGTTGGCTGATGCTAAAGTTTCCACTCAGTAATCTGAATCCTTCTTCCTTCTCCCATTTGCAGGGACCAATGATTAAGAAACATAGGAAGGCCACACTTTTTGGTCCATCTAGCCCTACGTAGAGGGACACAGGTGGTGCTGTGGTCTAAACCACAGAGCCTAGGGCTTGCTGATCAGAAGGTCGGCGGTTCGAATCCCCACGATGGGGTGAGCTCCCGTTGCTCGGTCCCAGCTCCTGCTCACCTAGCAGTTCTAAAGCACATCGAAGTGCAAGTAGATAAATAGGTACCACTCTGGCGGGAAGGTAAACAGCGTTTCTGTGCACTGCTCTGGTTCACCAGAAGCAACTTAGTCCTGCTGGCCACATGACCCGGAAGCTGTCTGCGGACAAACGCCAGCTCCCTCGGCCTATAGAGCAAGATGTGCATGCAACCCCAGAGTCATCCGCGACTGGACCTAACGGTCAGGGGTACCTATATCTTTACCTAGCCCTACATAGTCTATTCTGGCTAGCAGCAACTCTCCATGCTTTCAGGCACAGACCTTTCATATAATCTTCCACCAGATAAAGCCCCACCTATAACCCCAGCACCAGGGCTTTTCATTCAACCAGAAGTCACCGAAACTCAGTTCCGGCACCTCCCAGGTGAGCGCCATTGCCATTCTAAGAGAACAAGGAGGGCGTTCATGGTGAGTTCCAGCACCTCTTTTTCTAGCACATGAGCTTGTCTGGGTAACGAACCCAGGACATCTTGCACCCAAAGCAAGGATTGTGTCCTTCAACATGTTGCAGGTAAGATATTGTCACAGTTAGAGACCGGGAAGGAATTAGAGCTAAGAGCAATGTATCACTTTATTTGTTGTCATTGCAAAGATAAATTACTGAGGTGCTTGACCATTAGGAAAAGACACATTGTGTTGGTGTTACTGATACGATTCCACCCATACCTAGCTGCCTAGTTGGCTCCATGAATGAGTGAAGGGGCTGCATGTATATCTTTGAATGTCGACTGTTGCTGGTTCATCAGTGATCATAACCATGTCACTTTCTCGTTGCATCTTCTAAAGCATTGCACAAGGCCGTTGAGAAAACTTCCATTGACTTTCCCATCAGTCCTTATGGAGCCGACTCTTTAGGATATGGATTTATCATTTACTATTGGGCAATACCCCTATAGGCCTGCAGTGAAAAATTGAGGAAATCCATCTACTTATTCCAGCTTAGCAAGACTGATTGTGTATGCAAAACACAAACTGAAAGCAGAGGAGGAGGAGGGGAAGGAACAGGGGTCAACAACAGGTGTGCCCACCAGTACCTCTTATGAGGCCTGCCTTAGGTCTCAATAAATATCCCCTCAGAAATCCATATTGCATGAGAGGCTGCTTGTTATTCCTGTTTAGTTCCTGTTTGCAGTGGTCCATCATTTCCTACACTAAATGTCACCCTTAAACATGCCCACATTTAATTTGTTGTCAGGACTGGACACCCACACTCCCATCTGTTCTGAGCGGAGAGGTGAAAAGAGCTTCTCTCTGAAAGTGAGCGCAAAAGTATAGGTGCCTTTCCGTCACATTTTGTGATTCCATCTCTCTTCCTGCTCTTTCAGATGTGGCAACCAGTGCCAGGTTTATGTATAAGCTAAACAAACTATAGCTTAGGGCCCCACTCCCTTGGGGGCCCCCAGGAAAATTAAAGGGGAAAAAACTGAACGGACATTTCCAAAATATAAGACAAAAAACAAATAAAATAAAACCTACATGAAGTTAGAGCTTAATAATTATTTCACTATTAATATACTTCTTCTTAATTGTATTTCAGTTCAACAATTACTTTGATAAAATCCATATTTTGTTATGTGCAAATGGCTTTAGATACCTACTAGGTCCATAAATTACCATATAGCATATATTCAACACAAAAAAACAGCCACAATTTGTTGTTGACAAAGGGCAGCTGGACATATAAAGGGCCCTATCACCTTCAGTAGCTTAGGACCTCATCAAACCTAAATCCAGCCCTGGTGGCAGCCATTTTGTGTTGTGCCATGCCCCCAAGGCAGCCATTTTGTGGCTGGTGCCCACGGCACTTCCTCAACAATCACAGGTGTGCCCACTGATTCAAAAACGGTTGGTGCCCCTCACTTTGCCGAGCCATAAGAATGGTTCCTCTAGAGCAGTACAATAAATCCAGATTGGTGTAAGCTTTCAAGAATCTCAGGCAGAGTCTTTGCAAGCCCCAGCTGTTTCCTCTTCCTCCTCTCCTCCATCTAAACACAAATAAATTAATGGAACAGGGTAATGTTGTCCTTGATTAATGTTTTATTTCAAAATGTTACTGGAGCATTTCCATTTTATGCCTATGCTCCGAAGTTGGCCCGCTGGAAGCAAAGTGTGTCGAAATTGCGAGCAAATCCTTCTAGGACTGTTTGCACGAGAAGATGGTAAGAATACAGAAACGCAATGAGCTTCCTTATACCAAGTCAGACCACAGGTCGATCTTGCTCAGTATAGCCTACTCTGACCGGAGCATTCCCAGTCGTACCTGCATATACCAGGGATTGAACCTGTGGCCTTCTGTACAAGAACATAAGTAGAGCCTGCTGGATCAGGCCAGCGGTCCATCTAGTCCAGTGGCCAATCATATGCCATGGGAAAGCATGCAAGAAGGATCTGAGCACTATATGCAACAACAGCGGCAAGAGTATTGTTGCCTCGGAAATGGAAGCAAGAAGAAATACCGATGAAAGAAGAATGGCAGATAAAATTAATGGACTATGCAGAATTGGATAAATGACAGGAAGGATTCGAAACCTGCGGGACCAGAGATTCGCAGAGGATTGGAAGAAATATACGAATTATTTGAAGAGCAACTGTAATCAACAAATTACACTAGTAGGACTACAAGAAGTTTTGTAGAGAGAAATATATGAAATATTGCAAAGAAGAGAAAGAAAAGAGATATTAGTTATGAGATTTAAAAGTAATAGTGAAAATAAGAAAGTGAATAGATTGGAAAATTTTCAGATGTGATTGATGGAAGTCAAAAAATTGTATAAGATGTAAAAGTATGTTTAATTATTGTTGAAAATGATATGTTGAAAAACTAATAAAAAATTTTATATATATATATATATATATATATATATATATATATATATATATATGAAGGATCTGAGCACAACAGCACTCTTCTCTCCAGAACTTCCCAGCCACCAGCATTCAGAAACATACTGCCTCTGATAATAGCGGTAGAACACATTCATCAGGGTTAGTAGTTTAGCCACTGAGAGCCTTATCCTCCAATGCATGTGTTCCTCCACTGAGCCATGTTGACAAAAACAGTCCAAGCTCTCATATTTGATTTTCAGATCAAAGGTGAAGTGCTAGTCTAAAAGCACAGCAGAGGCAAGGAGTGGTACAATCTGTCTAGGCAAGGTGTGCTAGCTCAGGACAGTGTGTGTCTTTGTAGTTGAAGACTCCAGCCCAGATCAAGGAGCAGAATTTAGACACAAGCAGAGCTTGAGGAGGGAAACAGAGCTAGGTGAGAATTAAGGAGGACAGCGAGTGGGACCGTTGTGGTGCTCTGTGATTGTCCAGGCACTGTACCAATATGGTGTTTCAAGAACCGCTAAACTGCATTGCCACTAAAATGCAGATAGGTATGTGTGCAAACATGGGGAAATAGTATTGAGGCAAACCCCCGATTTCACTCTAAGAATTTGGATTTCATGTATGAAACCAAATTTTCAAAGTGATTGGACTCGACCGTCTTCCGTTGAGACCGGGCAAAGGAATCGCCACAAAAATTGGATTCCATTTTTTTTTTTTTTGCAAGTCAGTCTTTTCAAATTTTGTGCTTATTTAAGTTGCTGAATCTTGCAGGCAACCAGCTGGAACTGGGGTGAGTAAAGAGTTTTATGTATCAGAGCTTGCAGTTCACTGTTCTGCCAGTGTATATATGTGGTAGCATAGAGTTACGTTTTCAAATACGGTGCTAGAATATCCCATCCCAGCCTGACAACCTAAAACAAGGAAGATCCAGTTGTCAGAGTGGCCAGCTTGACTTAACATACAGGCATACAGACCCCACCTGGAAGTGGCAAGGTTGATTTATTTCTGCTTTGGAATTATTTTGCTGGAAGAAAGTTGTTTGGGCTTTATGGGGGACAAAACATTTTGAAGACTTACAATGGCAGAGGAGAGACCAGAAGATGCAGCCAAAGGGCTAGTCCTAAGGCAGGATCCTTTGCACATCAAAAGCTGATAAGCACCCCAGCCATTAGCTGGCTTTTAAAAAGAGGCATATTCATAGCTGATAGGCTGTTAGCCATGCTAGTTCAATAGAACCATCACATTCAGAGGCAGTATATTTCTCGGAGTACCAGATTTTGGAGGCAGGCGACAGAAGATTACTGGTGCCTTCATGTCTTTCTTGTCAGAAGTCCCCAAAGGTATCTGTCTGACTGGTGATAAGGGTGAACTAGGTAGACTTTGGGGATGCGGGTGGTGCTGTGGGATAAACCACAGAGCCTAGGACTTGCCGATCAGAAGGTCGGTGGTTCGAATCCCCGCGACGGGGTGAGCTCCTGTTCCTCGGTCCCAGCTCCTGCCTACCTAGCAGTTCGAAAGCATGTCAAAGTGCAAGTAGATAAATAGGTACCGCTCCAGCGGGAAGGTAAATGGCGTTTCCGTGCGCTGCTCTGGTTTGCCAGAAGCGGCTTAGTCATCGCTGGCCACATGACCCGGAAGCTGTACCAATAAAGCGAGATGAGCGCCGCAACCCCAGAGTCAGTCACAACTGGACCTAAGGGTCAGGGGTCCCTTTACCTTTAGGTAGACTTTACAGCAGAGCTCTTCTTATTCTCATCTCTCACTTGGCTTTCTACTGATTCTCCTGGCAAGAAGACACAAGAGAAGGTGGTTCCATCTATAACATTAATCCATTGAGTTGCAGGGAAACTTCTCTCTCTCTCTCTCTCTCTCTCTCTCTCTCTCTCTCTCACACACACACACACACACAAATGCTGTCTGAGCACGTGCTGGAACATTCAACATCCCTGTGTAAAGGAAGGTCCACTTGCGTCTTCATCTTTTCTTTCTGTAAATAAAGTTGCATGTTTGCCTTGATCCATACATAAATACAACAGGGCTGTGTGTGTAACGGGAGGGTGCGTGCCTCTTGTGGAAACCCCGAGCCGGTCTGAAGGCGGGGAATATTGGGGGGGTGGGTGCCTCCTCAGTTCCCATCCTCTGCTACCCACCGACCGCTAGGCAAAGCTCCACGAGGTTTCCATTTTCTGGGCGTGGGGGAACCTGCAGCAGCAGGACACATCTCTATATACAGGATCCCTGCTGTGGAAAAGGCTCGGGGAGGGGGCGTGTTAGAAAGCACGATCACGTCACCGGCTTTGAAGAGAAGATCAGAATTTGGTGCAAAAAAGAGAAAGGAAAAAAAAAGGAACAAAGGGGCTGTTTTGGATCCAATCTATAAATTGCATTTCGTTCTACCCTGCGTTTCCCTGCTCCCCAGTCCCCCCCCATCCCCCAAGATGAAGCGCGGACCTGTCTCTCCCCTTTTGCTCCAGCCTGGCTGTGATGGAGAGATGGAGGCTGCCGTGGAAAGAGGGAGGGAGGGAGGGAAGGAAGGAGGGAGCGGCTACTGTCCACGATGCTGCAGAGAGGACGGCTCCTCCCTCCTCTTGCAGACAGACAGCAACCAGGCGGTCACGTGGGCCCCCGCCAGCCCTCCTTTTCGCTTGCCTCTCCTCCCCGGTTCTGCGAGATAGAGAGAAGCCGGAGCCTGACGCTGCTGAAAAGGCAACGGACGGCACTTTTTTTTAAAAAAAGACCTCCCCTTCCCTTTCTACCCCCTGCTTCGTCTCTTTCCCTCTCTCTCTCTCTCCCCACCCCCGCCGATCCTGCCTTATTCAGGGGAGGGAGAGGAGGGAAGGGAGGAAGGAAGAAGAAGAGAAGGAAAGGGAGAGAGAGAGAGAAAGAGAAAAGGAACCTAAGGGAAATTCTCTTTGGCCAACACATGCCTCGAGAGTCGTCCTTGCGAGCGGAAAGGAACAGCCGTGCAGGTAAATAGCTGGCTTGGGGAGGGGACAGGTGGCGGCGGCGGAGGAGATCGGGGAGGCTGCGGGCGTTAAGGACCCGGGTTAGGGACGCTCTGGTCCGTCGAGGAGGCAGGAGAAGGCTTGGCGTGCGGCGTTTTCCTCAATTTTTTTTGGTGGGGAAGCAAGAGGTAGACGATCTCGGCGCGATGGTGGCTGGTTAGGAAGTTGAAAGGCTGCCGGTGGTGATTTATTCGCGATGGGGGGGGGAGAGAGAGCGAAAGGGAGGGGAGGGGAGGCAGGTCTCGCTGGCGTTTTGGAGACTCGCGGATGGGGGGGGGGAGAGGGGAGGGTGGGAATCGATCCTCTTCTTGCATGTCTCTTTTCTTACCCCCTCCCCCCCCCCAGCCACCTTCCTTCCTCCCAACACACCTTCGTTGGAAGGAGATGGGGCAATGGGAATAAGGAGCGTTTCGGGGAGCGGGTGGGAAGGTGGTAAGGTGGTTTGACGAAAGGTTGGCATTTCGGGACGTTTTTGACGGAGATCCGTTCGAGAGAGCTGGGGTGGGGGTGTTCTCCCTATCGCCTCCCCTTTGCCTACCTAATGGGTTAGAAGAAACTGCTCTTAGCCTTTTTGGTGCCTTATTTTGGATTTTATCCGTACGTATATATCTATATATGTATCTGCAGCCTTCCTTGGTAGAGGAAAAAAGGAAAATAATCCCGTGTTTTCCCCGCTTAGTAGCCAAAGAAAGGATTCGATGCTAGGAAATAAGTAGGTAGGGATATACGAAAATGGGGGAGGGGGCGCTAAGTAACCATAAATAAATACAAATAATGGTGGTGTTAAGGATTTCGCTTTTGAACTAAAGCGCTTCTCTCTTGGGCTGCAGCAAAGGTTGTTTTTGTGTCCCCCCCCCAACACCTCCACCCCGAGCTCCCCATTTATTTTATTTATTTGAGTCTACCATTCGTGTGCTCTCCAGGTCTTTCCCGCACCCGGAGAAAATCCTATGGACACTTATAACAGCAGGACGCTGCCAAGACTGTATGTGCCAAAATGACCTGCTATTTATTAAGGATTTATTGTCATATCAGTCTCCCTTGCTTTAAGTCTTCTTCCCTTCTTCACCCCCCCCCCCCGCTCCTCCGCCCTTGTTTTAATAGCTCAGTTGGGGGCACCTGTGACCAAAACGTGATTTTAATTTTTAAAAACCCCGATCAGGTATTTTTTTTTTCTTAGAGGAAAGGGCGTTGTATTTATTGATGAGCGGTGCAACACTGTATCCCCACCTTATTAAATGGAGGGGGGAAAGGACAAAAAGGTTTTAATCTCTCTCTCTCTTTCTTTATATATTTAAAAGGTCTGAGAGCCCACTTTAAAAGCATGCCTGTTAAATCAGCAGTCCGTCTTCCATTATATATATCTGCTTCACTTGTATTGCAAATGACTAGACAGTCGGTGCTGTTTATCATTGTATCAGCCATAATAAATAAGCGTGGCTATTTATTTATTTTTTATTTGCTGCTGTTTTGGCATTATATATATATATATATATGCATGAGGAGGGGGCAGCACAGAGAGCGTGGGGTGGGAGAGGGAGAGAGGGAGAGAAGAAGGAAAGGGGCTGGCCATCAATTTCATCTAAGAAGGATGTTGAAGAGGGATCTCCTTAGCTCAATGTCTCTCTCCTGCTGACACTTGTAGGGACCACTCTGCTATTCACTCCTGGCTCTTAGGTGTATTTTGTGTGTTCAGACAAGCACATACAGCCTTGTCCAGTCTTCCAGCAACGCAGCTGGTCACTTTTTCCTCCCCACTGGCACAGCTCCTACCCTTCCCGTATGTGTGGTCAATCCAGCAATAGCCTTTCCCCTTCAGATGGACAGACATGATTCCCCCCCCAAAAAATACTAATATTAACCACATAACCTCACAACCACAGACCAGAGGAGGCTCCTTTCTGAGAGCATTTTAACTCTTAAATCATACAGAGAATTACCTATCCATAGCTACAGCTCGCCCATCTCTTGTCCCCTTTTGGAATTGCACCTTCACCACTCCTGCCGTTCTCTAAAGATTATATGAAATGCAGACAAGAAATAAAAACTCTCCTCCAAGCCACAGACTGAATGACTGTGGCTCCAGGAACTTTTGGAAAACATAATATCTCTGGGAGATTTCCATTCCCTGTCTATGCATACCGTATATGCCATTGGGCGCACAGATGATCAACTTCTCACAGTGGCCTCAGCAACAGCCCCACCACACACACTTTACACACATAGTTGCTCTCTTCATCTCCAAACCTGTAGACACAGAAATGCAAATCCACAAGCACACACACACACACACACACACACACACACTTTACTCATTACTTGCAGCAAATGCATTTCAGTCTAGTAAGGCACAGGGAGACCCCCCCCAAAAAAAACCCCTTCTGTCTCTTACACTTGCAGTAACCCCTTGTGTTCACCCATCACAACGGCGGCTGCAATAAGTTGCACATTTAATGACGACACGCCGTCGCCGTGTGTACACCATTCCTCTCTCACATGCACTTTATCACCTCTGCAGTTTACCCACCCAACAACACAACACACTTTCCACATACTCCTTGGGGGTGCTCATTCTCTCCCCCCCCATGCCAGTTCCTGCTCACTCATGCCTCGCCATCATGACACCTCATGTCGTAGATATGATCACACCCTCGGTTGCCTCCTCTCGTGTATTTATTATAATTATTTTGCACAGTCAACTCCTTATCCAAACGCCTCTTATGATGCTCACTGCTGTGGATGGAAGGCTCTCTCTCCCCCATACAGAGCCTCTTTTCACTAATGGGAGTGAGGCAGACAATCAGTTCCTTCCGCAGTTCTTTGTAACACCCGAAATCGATGCATTCTCTCCCCTTTGCTTACTCTGCCACACAAAACCCCCACAGCCCTTCCATGCGATTCTTTCTCTCTCTCCCCCTGGCACACACCTGCATCTGTACAAATGAACCCCTTCCTGCAGCTTTGCTCTGCAAATCTGTTTTCCCCCCACCTCCCATCGCAACCGTGAAACATTGGGTCAAGTAAAAAATCCCTCCAGCTCGTACACAGGTTATCCTCCTTCAAATTCATTAGCTTTCATTCAAGAAGCTATTTCCTGTAATTAATGAACTATTCCCCCCCCCCGCATTCCAATACAGATACATATTCATTTCCTGGCCCCACTTTCCTTTAGCATTTTTCACTGAGCACACCCACATTTCCAGGAAGGGTTTAGAGGCAGAGCGCACGGTTTGCATGCGGGTTTTCATTCTTGGCGTCTCCGATTCCAAGGATCTCTGGTTAGCTGGGCCCATTGAGAACTCCTGCCGGTCAGAGGATGGGCCCCACCTAACATGTAAAAGACCTGAGGCCCTTTTATTTTGCAAGGACGGCCACAGCTCAGGGGCAGAGCGCATGCTTTGCATGCATAAAACACAACAACAACACCCAGGCTCCACGCTCGGCGTGTGTCGCATCCAGCGCACACCCACACTCTTGGGGAGCGAGCCAGAGCGCACATGTGTGTGCGTGTGTTTTGCGCGCGGAAGGTCTCCGCTTGCGGGTCGGAGCCTTGCAGTTAAAAAGCGTCTCGTGAAGCAGAGCTGAGAAAGCGATGCGCGGGACCTTGGAGAGCTCCGGCCAATCAGTGGCACCAGCCAGATGCTTTCTGTTCTGGCGATTCTCTTTCGTTTTCCCCAGACCTGCTGGACGAGGAACCCCGTCCACCCTCTCGCATCACGCATCCTTTTCCCCCGGCCGCAGGCTCGGGAGATGCCCACCCCTTTCCCCGGGATACTTTCGGCCAAAGACAGGCGCGCGCCACCCTCTCCAAAAACACACACACACACCGCGAAGCGCACGGAGACGCACGACGCTTCCTTTCCCCTCCTTCCTTCTCTTTCCCCGGGGGGAAGGCGGGTGCGCCGCCGGCGCCTGGGCTGTGGAGAGCCAAGGGGAGCCGGGCTCCTTTCCTTTCCCGCACCTGCCTTCAGCCAAGGCGCCGAGATTGCCAAGGCACCGGCGGCCTCCGAGCCTGGCGCGCGCGCTGCCGGGCAAGAGGAAGGCGGAGCGCGGCGGGGCGGAGCTGCTGCTGCTGCTGCCTCCGCCGCTGCGTGTGGGAGCGCCAGAAGGAGGCTGAGGGAGGACGAAGGAGGCAGCGGGCGCTCAATGCGGTGCCATAAATTGTGGCGCCTCCTTCCCAGCCAGCCCTCCGGACAGCGGGGAGAGACACCTGGCTGGCCGGGGCAGCTGGCGGCGCTTGCCGCCTCAGAGCCTCTCTCCAGGTGGGGAAAGGCCTGCTGGCTGCGCCTTCCGTCGAAGTCTCGGCGGGGTTGGCTCTTGCCTCAGGAGGTGAAGAGAGGCTTTTGCTGCTGCTGTTCTGGCCGTGCTTGGCTATCGCCGAAAGGGTCCACGCAAACGCGCACAAGGCCGTCTGCGCCTGCGTGGGAAAAGACCCTCAGTCTCGGACCCAAGAAATTTCCCTCAACTTGAGCTGACCAAACCACCACCACGCACTGGAAACACAACAACACACAACCATAGAATCATAGAATCATAGAGTTGGAAGAGACCACAAGGTCCATCGAGTCCAACCCCCTGCCAAGCAGGAAACACCATCAGAGCACTCCTGACATATGGTTGTCAAGCCTCTGCTTAAAGACCTCCAAAGTAGGAGACTCCACCACACTCCTTGGCAGCAAATTCCACTGTCGAACAGCTCTTACTGTCAGGAAGTTCTTCCTAATGTTTAGGTGGAATCTTCTTTCTTGTAGTTTGGATCCATTGCTCCGTGTCTGCTTCTCTGGAGCAGCAGAAAACAACCTTTCTCCCTCCTCTATGTGACATCCTTTTATATATTTGAACATGGCTATCATATCACCCCTTAACCTCCTCTTCTCCAGGCTAAGCATGCCCAGCTCCCTTAGCCGTTCCTCATAAGGCATCGTTTCCAGGCCCCTGACAATTTTGGTTGCCGCCCTCTGGACACGTTCCAGTTTGTCAGTGTCCTTCTTGAATTGTGGTGCCCAGAACTGGACACAATACTCCAGGTGAGATCTGACCAGAGCAGAATACAGTGGCACTATTACTTCCCTTGATCTAGATGCTATACTCCTATTGATGCAGCCCAGCGTTAAAGCGCTTCCTCTTTCCTTATTTATGAGGCACAGTCCATATTATCACAGAGTAGACCCAAGACAATTTGCTGCCTGAGGCATATGGCACGGTGGTCCCCCTCTTTCTGCATAAAGAAGCTGGCTGGACTGGCACTTGGATGTTACTAAGAAGCTGGTTGACTGGGAAGCATCCCTCACAACACCTGAGGGCTGTGGGTTGCAGGTGAGGTCGAGAGAGGTGGTGTGGTACAAACAGCCCTGTCAGCCCCCCAAAAGGGGATTCTAAAGGAGTGGTGGTGGTGGATAATAGAAGGGAAAAGGGGAGCTTTATTTATTTCTAAAGGAATAGTGGTGGGGTCAAGCACCTCCCATAAATTGCAGTATCCCCTACCCCCAATGGTAGGGCCGGCCCTGCATCCTAGCATTTTGCTAGCATGAGGTACTCAGGTTTGCATTCTTCAGAGTTCCACCTACTTCTACGCACACTTCAGACCCAGTATCAAAAGTGGACTGTGCAGTGATGCACCTCTTCTCTAGTTCACGTGCATATAATTAGTAATTATAATTATTAACGAGCACTGATAGCATGCAGCGTGCAGCCTGTCATTTTGCCCATGGTTGCATTGTCAGACACCACATTTTGGGCCTCGTTCAGTGGAGGATAGGCTAAAGCAGACTGTAGCTGATAGCAAGAAGCCTTTAACAGATGGGCAATGGTAGAGCAATGACTAGGGTCACTGAGTTAGAATTGGGATGTTAGAAGCACGCTCCTGTTTTCATCTGTGAAATGTTGGAAGGTATGGCCATATTTGTGGGTCCCTGAATGCATTTGGGAACAGCACCCTAAATGCATTCTAATTTAATTGAACAGTTGCATTTCTACCACACAGCTTCACATCCTGATGCCCACATCCCTTCATAAAGGAATACCTTATTGAGAGGGGCATTTCAGTCCCAATAAAGACACTTCTTTCCCTCTCCTCAAATAGAGCTCACTCTCAGCAATTATAAAATGAAGCCCTATTCTTGATTTGTGTAGCTGTTACCAAGTAGTCCTATTTACTCATACAGGGAGATATAAACTGATCCATAGCTCAGTGATAAAGAACATTATTTGCATGGAGAAAGTTCCAGATTCATTCAGTCTCCCATTAGGATGAGGAAAAAGTAATCTGAAACACTGGAAAGTGAGTTCCAGTCAGTGGTACAATACTCACTTAACAGTGGTCTGACCTTGTGAAAATCACATTATTATGTTCTTAAACATGTTCTTTGGATGAAGGGCAGTATATAGATTTAATTAATAATAATAATATTAGTTACAAATGTGCCAAGACTTACATAGTGCTACTGCTATCCGTTTTCTCTTTCTGTTCCTTTGAAATACTTTCCTTTGAAAGTATAAAAATACGCAAAGCAAAAATTGAAAAGCAAAAATTAAAAACAAACAGAAACATGTCCTGAGAAATTACAGAATGTTGGCTCCCTCCATCTTGAACTTACAAGGCATTAAAATGTGTCAAGCACCTTGGCAACTGATTGAAATTATTTATATTTACTGCACTGCACTGTTCATTCCAACATTTTCTGAAATACAAAACTGTACCAACAATTGCAAGATACTGCTTCCTACCAATCACTGCACAATATCAAGCTATTCCCCTTCTCCTCAGCTTCCCACCTGATTGGCACAACATTGGAATGCTCCTGGTTACTGTGCAATAGAATGCAAATTAGGGATGGCAGTGGGTGAAATTTGCTCAAGGCACATCAAGAAAGAAAATGACATTTGATAGTCTAGGGAAGGTTGTGCTCTGGTGTTACTTCTACTTTGAGGCTTTTTTTGAGGGGGTGTGTGTTGCTATTGCATGTGCCTGAGTTCTGCTGGATGACAGCTCGTGCTGTTAAAGCGGGACACAGATTTACGATAGAAAAGCTATCAGTAAATATGTATTATCCATTAAGTTAAATATACAACTGGGAGAGTTCAAGGCAGTGGTGGGGGAGATGTATTTCTTAAAACATGCAAACTGCTTTAGCCACACCACACAAAAACACTCACACGCACACACAAATTAATTCCAATATGAGAGGATATATACAGTGGTACCTTGGGTTAAGTACTTTACTTAATTCATTCTGGAGGTCCGTTCTTAACCTGAAACTGTTCTTAACCTGAAGCACCACTTTAGCTAATGGGGTCTCCTGCTGCTGCTGCGCCGCTGGAGCATGATTTGTGTTCTCATCCTGAAGCAAAGTTCTTAACCTGAGGTACTATTTCTGGGTTAGCGGAGTCTGTAACCTGAAGTGTGTGTAACCTGAAGCGTATGTAACCTGAGGTACCACTGTATAGAGGCTTATGTAAACAGGGGTTTGGCCTTATCCTAAAGCAGAGGTAGCCACTGTGTTCCCCTTCAGGTGTTCCTGGACCACAATTCCCATCAGCCTCAGCCATCATGACAAATAGCCAGGGATATTGAGAGCTGGGGTCTAGAAGGCGCCACTGTTGGCTATCCCTGGTCCTAAAAGAGTAATAGCAGAGGATGGATGAACTGTGATCTGTATGATACAGCAATCTAGCTGTTAGGCATCCAAGCTTCTGCCCCCTTTGCAATAATGTAAAATTTCAACAGCTAAAAGATTCCAACAAATATTATAGACATAACAAACACAATCCTACTTCTAGCAAGGAATGCAACAGCTATGGTAATTCACCGTCTGTTCGGCTCTGTTGTGATCTTGTCCCATTTTCATGAATTTAAGAACACTGGGGGGAAATAAGCAGGTTCACAGCATGCAATAACATCACTGAATGGAGGATAGTAGGCGTAGGTTTATTTCTGTAATGAATTATGTTTGAAGATGCCCAAATGGCAGTAAACATAAGTAACACATTTAAATGCCCCTTTCTGCCATAACAAGCTCGGTACATGAAAGAGGCTTTTCCAATGATTTTTCCAGTCCAAAAAATTACTGCTGCAAACAGTCTTGGGCATTTAAAACAGTGACTAATGGAGTTAACTTGAATGGAATTCATCACAAGAAACTCCCCCCGCCCCCAGCATAGGGCATAAAGCATGACGCTTTAGCTTTATTGTAGCAAGGGAGCCTGCACTTGCCTCTGGTTACATTTAAATCTGTGGTTACCCTCACCCTTTTTACAGGCTCGTTTTACTTTTCATTCGTGGTTTTGAAATGTACTTGTCTTTTGTTTTATATCTTCACAGATGGTTTTTTTATTTTGAAAAGAGCACAGCGCAAAACCCCCCAACGATCAAACACCAGGATCTTCATAGTTTGGGAAAACAAAACCCCAAAACAATACAGGAGCTGTGAAGCTTTGCATTTCAAGTAGCTTCTGAGCTTCATGACAGTGTCTGGATTTCAGCTCCATTGGGAATCTCCTCCTGATCTGTTGCATGGCGAGCAGACCATGATCTGATGAGAGGATCAGCCTTGAGAAGACTGGATTGTAATCCGGCATTTGCTTGCAGCGAAAGGTGAGGGAGAATCCTGGGGAAATACAGCTATCGGGTAACATGACTTCTACACGCGCTTGGATACTGATTCCTCCATGTGTGCTGGGATATTGATCGAGTCTCAGTGGGCCTGTGGATCTTTGGAGAAGGTTTTCTGGGTGGCTTGTTGGCCTTCTCCTCTCTGAACATCTCCTTTCCAACTTGGTGACATGGGTGTTTGATGGTAAACATTTCTGCTGACTCATCCATCCTTAGACATCTCCTTCGAAAGCCAAGCAGATGACCGAATAGCATCTACCAGTGCCTTTTATTTCTACAGTCATTTTTTTACAGCCCCGTCAAAGTTGCACATTTGCTTGTGCTTGAAAATATTCTCTTTCATTCATTTTGCTTTTTCTTCTTCTTCTTCTTTTTTTTGAGGGGAGGAGGGATTTACATATTGGGTGTGCCTCCCCTGAGCCTCTCCTGCTGGGAGAGGCAACTCCACTATTCCTCCCCAGAACATTAGGAAAGCAAGAGTTAACTTATCTAGTGTGAGGGGTTCCTGGAAAGATTTTACCCTGTCTGCTTCAACCCCCCCACCACCACTCCCCCCTCCTCTCCCCCCTCTCCCCCACCCCACCCCACGAAGAATGGGGCCTGTGCTCCTCAGGCGTGGAGGTTGCCTCCTACTATGGATGGCCCTTCTCCTGGGATGCTGGGCCGAGCTTGGCAGCGGCCTGGAATTCCCAGGAGCAGAGGGCCAGTGGACTCGTTTCCCTAAATGGAATGCCTGCTGCGAGAGTGAAATGAGCTTCAACATGAAGACCCGCAGTTCCAGTGGACTGGTCCTTTACTTTGACGACGAGGGCTTCTGTGACTTCTTGGAGTTAATCCTGACGCAAGGCGGGAGGCTCCAGCTCAGCTTCTCCATCTTCTGTGCCGAACCCGCCATCTTGCTCTCCGACATGGCTGTTAACGACAACCTGTGGCACACAGTGGTTGTCCGCCGCAATTTTAAGAACACGACGCTACTAATTGACCAGACTGAGGCTAAGTGGGTGGAAGTGAAGTCCAAGCGACGGGACATGACTGTCTTCAGCGGCCTCTTTCTTGGAGGGTTGCCTCCTGAGCTGCGTTCAGCTACTCTAAAAGTAACACTCTCCTCGGTGAAGGACCGGGAGCCCTTCAAGGGATGGATAACAGATGTAAGGGTCAACTACACACAGTCCTCGCCTGTGGAGAGTCAAGAAGTGCGGCTGGATGACGAACAGAGCCACCTGTGCGCCAGGGATGATGTTTGCCTCAATGGAGGCGTCTGCTCTGTGCTCAATGACCAGGCTGTGTGTGATTGCTCCCAAACTGGCTTCCGCGGGAAGGACTGCAGCGAAGGTAAGAACATGTTTTCACCTTTGCCCTGCCAGCCTCTCCCTCAATGACAGGGAAGGTCAGGAGATGGAGACTGCATGGCTTTTCCTCTGTATGAGTGAATCTCGCAGCTGTGCTTTCCCCTCATCCATCTCATACCTTGGACCTTCGGTTAAATATTCCAGCCCTTCTTCCTCCATCCCTTTGAACAATTATTGTCGCCATATGTTTTGCAACTTTTAAGACAAAATTGAAGATGAGGTGGTGGAAAGTCGCCATTTTGGGAACAGGAAGGTTGTGGGCAGTGAGCAATGTGGTGAGCAGAACTTGATCGCATGGAAGGGAATGTGGAGAATTAGGTTTAGAAAAGGAAAGATGGGGAATGGGTAACTTGAAATTATCCTTGATGGGGTTTCTCCCATTAGGAAACGGGCTTTCAAATTCATCCACAACTCCAGTCAGCTGAAGTACTTGATTTTAAACCTGTTTAGTCCCAATGAGATTAAATAACTCCAAAAGCAAGTATTTGGTCTTAACAGATTTGTGGATTTGGTTGCTCCTAGTTTGATTATTGTATGAAAGCGTGGGAGGAGAGGTGATGGGATTTATTCATTGTATGAGGATAATGGAGAAATTGTGTTTGTTCTTCCTCTTTGGAGGTAGGTTTATTAATATCATCAGATTGCTTGAAGCCATATCAATGATTTATTTGTGTAGCTCCTTAATGGACAAAGAGTATGAATTGCAGTGGATTTATACTTTCATACCAGAATAAATGTCATTTTGCAATAATGGACTTAGCCAGTTCATATGTCTGTCATATAAAGGCTATATGCAGCTGTAGAATTATTTTGACTGGAATATTTCCAGAGGTCAGTATTCAGAACTAGAACTCAGAAGACGGTGAAAGCAAAAGGGACTTGCTTGTATTCTTCCCCCTTTTTCTTTTTTTTAAAAAAAACAAACCAAAACAAACCTGCAAACATGTTAATAACTGAATCCTCATTGTCAGCGCCCATCCCTTTTGGTAACATGGATTAATTAATTGTGGTTTCATCTGGTCCTTATTTATTTCAAAAAATAAACAAGAAATGCATTTCTAATTTTTTGCAGATGTTTTTCTGAAATGGATAGGAAATATTTTTGTTGCATTTGCTGGACATGGAGTGACAGTCAAAGCTGTTATAAATGATAGCATATGAGGAGATAGAATACATGTTTCTGTACACATATAAAAATTAAAGGAAACAATCTTCCTATGGAATGGAGAAATGATTCCAAACTGACAAAGGTGAAGGTGTTCATTGAGTGGCTATATGTCTATAATGACTGAGTAATTTGCCTTTTTCACTTTTAATCGAGTTTCACTGGCTGTAGAAAAGAGACATAATTTGTGGGTGTGCTTTCTATTATGTAAACTTCCTTCCTTTGCTGTCCAGTTCTTAGATTTTCAGTCATTTCACATCCTATTAATTTGTCAGCTTTTTATCTTTCATCTTCTCTGTTATTAGTGCTAAACATCCAAGCCTTTTTTATTACATATATTCACGAATGCTGTTGAAACTGTAATAGAGCAAATAATATATATGCTATAAGATCATTGGCTCTTGGGGAAATGCCTTTGTATTGGTGTTATTTGCAAATACTTGGTTTTAATGCAGTATGTGGTCTTAAAGTAGTGCTTAGATGAGTTTAGATGTCCCTGTTTCAGTACACTGACCTAATTCACAATGGTAATTGATTGATAGATTGAGGTTGCACTCCTATGGCAATGACCTGGGAGCAAGTCCCATTAAAAGAATTGGAGATTGTTTTTGAGAAAACATGTAGAAGGCTGCATTTGAAGCCAGTTAATAGCAGAAATTACAAATGTTGAAATTGTCTGAAGCACTATCCGTGTTATGAAAACAAGTAAGTTTTTAAGAAACATTGATGCAGAAGCACATTAAGAACCAAAAGAAAGGGATGGAAGAATGTCACAACTCCATATTAGAAAGATGAAACAGTTGCACCTCCATTAAAATTAAACACTGATGTTGATGCTAGATGCATGTAAATCTCATAAACTATTTCAAAAAAAAAAGTGCAATTAATACTTTCAAGTGGAGGAAGAATGGACGTTTTTTTTTTATCTAGCCAGCTATTAAGATTTACAGACCTTTTCCGTCTACATTTATTCATATCAGTGGGATTTACTCCCAGGTAAGTGTGTGGTGCAGCCTCAGAAGCTCATCACAAGTCTTTAATTACGGCAGTGGCAAGGACTCTTTATCCCAGTTAGAACATCACAGTGTATGCTGATTGCAGGGGGAAATACACTGCTTTCGATGTGCAATATTGCAGCTGATTAAAAAGAAATTCAGACAAAAGACAAGATTCCCAGCCAGTCACAGAGAGCTGTTACTCTCTGAGCCCTTGCATCCTATTTGTTAATGAAAACCATTATCAAATAAGGTTGATTGCATAACAGCAATGGGTAGCTCTTTGTATTGATTAATCAAAGGTTTGAATTACTCTGTGATTAGGTTACATTCTTGTGACTAATTAGGGGAAGCAAAAATAAAATAGGAAGGGGACATGTGCAACCTGTTCCCCTCATTAGGCTTAAGACTCACAGCAGCTCTTGCCTATAGCGGTTATTTCTTCCTCACCCTTAGTGGCTCTGAGTCTTTGTAGACTTAAAAACTGTCGGTGGGGTTTATTCAGTGGTCGAGAAAAAACACCAACTGAATATGGTGTTCTGTTTGCATAGTGGTGCATTTTGGATTATTGTATGATGGAGGAGTCGTTCACCACCACCATTATTTATAGAAGTGCCTAAAATATACTGGGCACTGTTGTACGTGCATAAAAGTTAATCAGAAGACTTTCTGGTCGTTAAACTTCATGGGGTTTTATTATATGCCTGTGTTTCTTGCATAGTCTTGCTTTATAAAGTGGAATAGCATAAGGGGAAGAGGATTTGTTAATGAGTTTTCTTTTCACGCCTTAGGTGCTGCTCATTACTGTGCAGATAACTGAGCAGTTTTTTAATTTTTTTTTAAGCAAACATAGCCTGCTATAAATACTGAGTTTACTGTAGCAATACGGGGCGCTGCTACCTTCACGGGCCCAACTATTTATATCAGACTCCATAGCTGTTCTTTAATATATTATTGGTATTCCTATTAGTGATAATATACTTTTAATGGCGCTTCCTGAATGTTCACATGCATTGTCTCGTACCAAAAGCATTGCAAGGTAGGTCAGTATTATTTATGTACTGAGACCAGATCAATTTATTTGTTTTAAAGCATGAGTTATAACAGGGCAGGAGAATGACAGGCTAGTCCTCCTCTTCATGTTTACTCAGAAGGATGCATCACTGAGATTAATGGAGCTTATTCGCAAATCAGCATACATAGAATTGCAGTCTGAATGTACACAAGGAACAGAACAGAAAAGCTGGCTAACATTAAAAAAAGTTGCCACACAATATAGAATTTTAGATTATCGTCCCTATAAAAGGAAACCTGCATTCAATTTGCAAAATCAGTTTTTTTCTTGCCACCTCTGCAAATGTACTCACTTTATATGTAATGTACTTGCATTAGTTGTTTGACAGAAAACATGATTTGGCAAAGTCATCCTGATCTCTTGTTCCATGAAACAAGGTCAGATTAAACAAAAAGAACAGGAATAGAATGGGAAATGTAATAGACAATGGGTTTAGGAAGCATACATGCCTTACATTTAAATCATGTGACTTCCCCCAAAGAATCCTGGGAGCTGTAGTTTACCTCTCAGAGAAGTACAGTGGTACCTCGGGTTAAGAACTTAATTTGAGCGGAGGTCCGTTCTTAACCTGAAACTGTTCTTAACCTGAAGCATCACTTTAGCTAATGGGGCCTCTCGCTGCTGCTGCGCGATTTCTGTTCTCATTCTGAAGCAAAATTCTTAAACTGAGGTACTATTTCTGGGTTAGTGGAGTCTGTAACCTGAAGCGTATGTCACCTGAAGCGTCTGTAACCTGAGGTACCACTGTACAAATCCCAGCATCCCTAACAGAGTATAGTTTCTAGGATTTTTTGTAGGAAGTCAGTTGTTTTAACTGTATGGTGGGCACACAGTCCTAGGTCTATTTGTGCACTACAAATGCAATGCCTCTAAACATAATGAGATTTTAGTTTATCTGCCTTGGACTGTACTAGGAATGGGTTAGAACAAAAGTTCTGTGTGTGTATGTATGTGTGTGTGGATATATATATATCCACACACAGAGCCTAGGACTTGCTGATCAGAAGGTTGGCAGTTCAAATCCCCACGACGTGGTGAGCTCCTGTTGCTCAGTCCCTGCTCCTGCCAACCTAGCAGTTCGAAAGCACGTCAAAGTGCAAGTAGATAAATAGGTACCACTCTGGTGGGAAGGTAAACAGCGTTTCCGTGCGCTGCTCTGGTTCGCCAGAAGCGGCTTAGTCATGCTGGCCACATGATCCGGAAGCAGTACGCCGGCTCCCTCAGCCAATAAAGCGAGATGAGCACCGCAACCCCAGAGTCGGCCACGGCTGGACCTAATGGTCAGGGGTCCCTTTACCATATATATATCTCCATGATTTACAGCCCCTCAGATCACAGGAATAACTTTCTGATCACATGTCATGAACTGGGGGGTGGGAATGTAATCAAGAGGGAAATAAAAACTTCTGAAGAATCGGCATATCATGCTGCCTAACCACATTTCTTACTCTAGTTTTAATTAATAGTTTAGCAGCTTTTTCTATTGACTGTGCTCAGGAATAACAAAGGGAACACATCCTCTTCTAGGAGATCTGAACAAATAATAATAATAATAATAATAATAATAATAATAATAGATTTTAAATTTATATCCCATTCATCTTGCTGGGTTTCCCCAGCCACTCTGGGTGGCTTACAACATATATAAAAACACAGCATCAAAAATTAAAAACAAAAACAAAATATCCTATACAAGCAACAAACAAACCAACAAATCAATAGAAACCAATAATAACAATAATAAGCAGTTTACAGTTATACCCAAATTAAAATAACCGCCAACCCCAACTAAACATTTAACAACATCAACCCGACAAAAACTAAACAGAGGAACCAAAATTAGAACCATTTAAAACATTTTAGCCAGTTGCGCCAACCCAAGAGTTGTTCTGGCAATGTCCCTCTGTCCTCCCAGGAGCCTCTTTTAGGAAGGACACAAAGTGGCTTCAAATCAGTGTGAAGGTAAGTGCAACTATGCATCCATGAATACGAGGGAATAATACAAAAATGAAATTAAAATAACAGCAACAATGTAATTTTCTTTTTAAAAATGTACTGTGTATTTTGGGTCTATGGACTGCAATAAAGTTGTGTGTGTGTGTAAATAATAATAATAATTAAAAAATACAGTGCCATGCATTACATTCTAGCATAGTAGGACGGTGGATTTTTACTGTGGCTATGTTATGTTATTGCTAACGTAAAAAATAATTGAGTGCCAATTCAAAACAAATTTATTTGATTATTTTTTAATATCATGAAGAAAAATCATTTTGAGCCACTATTTTCATTTAACATACCAAGTATTTCTGAGAGAGGACGGCTGTCCAAAAATATACTTCACTGGCAATCTATAGAGTCACCCCATCCTTCATAATTTATGTCCGTTATTAATAATATATTTATGATTTCCAGTAATAAAAGGGTTGACTTAAACCTCTAGCCTCAAAGGGGATTCTGGACTGTTCTATATTGCTGATGGAAGGGCAAAAGATAGATGCTTGCCTAAGGATTGCTAGTGCATTTACGATTGGTCTTGGTGGACAGCTCAGTGAAAAAGGATCAGTAGGAAAGGGGTCTAAAATAAACCTTCCCAGTATGCTGTTGCATCTTTGAAATAATATATACAGCAGAGATGGATATAATAAAGGTGTAAAAGCAACCCAAACTTAACAATCAGCAGTGTGGGGCACTCACTTTGCTTGTGAGGAAAGGTGCTGCAGTGTTGTGTTTTCTGTTACATTATAAAAGGAAATACTGGTTGGTGACATGATAAATTTGTAAAATAAAGTAGAGAAAGTAGTTTTGCTCTTTCTCTCACAGTACCAGAACTTGGGTTCCTCCAGCAAAGCTGATTGGCAGGAGATTCAGGACAGAAAAAAGAAAGTCTATGTTCACGCAGTGCATATAATTCATTTAGAGAATTCACTAGTTTATATGGCTTTAAAAGGGGGATTAGACATGGAGAGCAAGTCTATCAGTGGCTAGTCATTCAGTCCTGGATGTAGCAGAAATTATGACAAAATGATTCTTAAATGGATTCAGATGAATATTGCTTCAGAAAAAGTGCAAGGATAGTAAAATCATAGAATCATAGAGTTGGAAGAGACCACAAGGGCCATCGAGTCCAACCCCCTGCCAAGCAGGAAACACCATCAGAGCACTCCTGACATATGGTTGTCAAGCCTCTGCTTAAAGACCTCCAAAGTAGGAGACTCCACCACACTCCTTGGCAGCAAATTCCACTGTCGAACAGCTCTTACTGTCAGGAAGTTCTTCCTAATGTTTAGGTGGAATCTTCTTTCTTGTAGTTTGGATCCATTACTCCGTGTCCGCTTCTCTGGAGCAGCAGAAAACAACCTTTCTCCCTCCTCTATGTGACATCCTTTTATATATTTGAACATGGCTATCATATCACCCCTTAACCTCCTCTTCTCCAGGCTAAACATGCCCAGCTCCCTTAGCCGTTCCTCATAAGGCATCGTTTCCAGGCCTTTGACCATTTTGGTTGCCCTCCTCTGGACACGTTCCAGCTTGTCAGTGTCCTTCTTGAATTGTGGTGCCCAGAACTGGACAAAAAAAAAAAGCAAAATGAAACTAGGGTGGTGATGAAATGCTAAATTGCTAAATTGTAGCAAACTCAGGTGGTTGAGTTGTGGGCAAAACTGAGCTACACACACTGATAAATGCTAAATGATGTTGATGCCAGTCATAGACAATGGCTTACTTCTGGCTAAGTGAGCTCTTCAAACATCGTGGACTGCGGGATACAAAAATATTGAGAACAGCACAATTTCAGAATCAGTATTGTTGGAGCCACTGTCTCTGGACTTTCGGACTTTAAGCCATGTATGGGGAAAGGTTAGCGAAGATGAAAAAGCTCCCAGGAATGGAAAGGAGCTATTTTAGCATCTCCTGGACCCATAACTTTTTATGAACATTACCGGGAAGAACGACATCTATGTAATATAAGCCTTAATAATTTAGGAGATTTTGTGGAGGACTAGGTAAAAATATCTTCAGTACTCGTTCCAAAACCATGTGGACATAAGTGGGGGTGTTGCAGAACCAGACATTATCTGCTGTTCCGTAGAGAGCTGATTCAATGAAGACGGAACCTTAGAAAAATCACCGAATTAAACTTTAGGCTGAAATAGGGATTTTCAGAACAGTTTGTTTCTAAGTTTCTCAGTTTTGGTGGACCCATCAGCATCACACACGTGAACAGGCAAAGCCATCACTTCAGCACTAAACAGACTTCCCACCCAGCCAGGTGTCATTGATGAGTCTTGCCTTTCAGTGCTGTCATTGCTGCATATCTCATTTATATACTGGTACTGTTGGCCATATTCATGGCGCTGAAGAAGGGCTTTTTAAAATCAAAGACACCCCACTTTTGCTATGGCTAGGGTGGATGTCATAGATAGATAAATGTTATTAGGGACATGGGATGCGGGTGGCACTGTGGTCTAAACCACTGAGCCTCTTGGGCTTGCTGATTGAAAGGTTGGCGGTTCGAATCCCCACAGCGGAGTGAGCTCCCATTGCTTTGTCCCAGTTCCTGCCAACCTAGCAGTTCAAAAGCATACCAGTGCAAGCAGATAAATAGGTACCACTGGGGTGGGAAGGTAAATAGCGTTTCCATGCGCTCTGGCACACGGCACGGTCTTCTGTGTGCCAGTAGCGGTTTAGTCATGCTGGCCACATGACCTGGAAAGCTGTCTGTGGACAAACGCCAGCTCCCTTGGCCCGAAAGCAAGAATAGTGCCGCAACCGCATAGTTGCCTTTGACTGGACTTAACGGTCCAGAGGTCCTTTACCTTTTACCATTTATTAGGAACACGTAGGCCCAAATTTGTCAACTCACTTTCAGCTCACGGCTGTTGTGTAAACTCCCCCATCCCACTTAAAAGTTTTATGTTAGGAAGTAGAAAATCACTGGATAGCATAGTGCCAGGGATGTAATTACAGCAAAGGGAGCTAGCTGCCTGGCAGAATCTAGAATTTATGTTGGGTTTTCAAATAATCTCCCCCCCTTTTTTTTTACTTTAAATGGCAGCCTCTGAAATGTATCTTAATATTAAGCCCTGAGGCAGGGAACCAGCATGTATTATGAATATATCTGTGAATGTGATATTTTAAAGTTATAATTTCCCCTCTGAATTCAAGACCTAAGGGATTGAAAGAGCTGGACATTTAAGTATGGACCCTCAAGTTTTCAGAGGAGCAGGACTGAAACTTGAAAACGTTTAGGATCATTTAAAGCCAGTTCTGTTTAATGCACGGATGTTCTCTGAGATGCATAGTTTTGATACTGTTGGGGAATATGCACTGCAGTGTGGATAAACTCAGTACAGTGGTACCTCGGGTTAAGTACTTAATTCGTTCCAGAGGTCTGTTCTTAACCTGAAACTTTTCTTAACCTGAAGCACCACTTTAGCTAATGGGGCCTCCTGCTGCTGCTGTGCTGCCGGAGAACGATTTGTGTTCTCATCCTGAAGCAAAGTTCTTAACCTGAAGCACTATTTCTGGGTTAGCGGCATCTGTAACCTGAAGTGTATGTAACCTGAGGTACCACTGTACTGGCAACTGGAGGAAGAAACACATTTGATTTTTATTAGCCCTTGCTTGCAGCCTTAGGCAGGCAGAATTTTTCATTTTGTAGAATAAGTCTAATGTTCCCAGGGCTAAAATGAAGGCTAGTAGAAAATTTAAGATTTGCTGGATGTCAAATTCTTGTTGAAGAGATTGCAATTTGATAGTGATACATTTCCCACATTATGCCCAGGCCCACCCCTAGGATAAAGAGTGCCGAGAATAAAAAAGGAGAAGTAGATTTTGGGATCACCACCAGTAGCCTAATTTATTTTGTAATATTTATAGACCTTTTCTCAAAATTTCATTTACAAAGCAGTGCATTTGGAATAATAATAATTATAGTTAAGGCACACTGATCTAAAAATATTTACAGTGAGAATTATGTCCACATCGCTACAGGCATCTCAGTAAACTTGCATCTTGCATCAAAATAACATTGTGGCCAGAATAAAAGAAATACAAGGCATGGGCGTACGCTACTGTTCTCAGCTTCTAGCAGCCCCAGCCAACGTGGTCAATGGTCAGGAAGTTCTAGGTGGTCTTTGGTAACATGGTGCCTCGAGCGAGGGCAACATTTGGTTTTCCCCCTATTTCTTATTTTCACAACAGTTAATTTACGGTAGGTACAGTTTACTCACATACTGACCTGTATAAATATATGAATATATGTATTATTATCATTATTAATCCTAAATCTGGTGCTGTCCAGCAATATGTGGAGGGCACTGTGTTGACTACCCTTTTTCTCCGGTGAAAAAAAATAGGCAAACTATTTGTAGATCACACTGGATTGGCTCCAAATTAAGCCAAGCTATTAAGTACGGTAATAATGAAATATAATGATTTAAAAAGGCAAATTATTGAATAATTTGGAAATACTGATGAAGATGGAGCATCAATTGTTCACACATTTCCCAGTGTATTTACTATAAAAGGAGAAAACTATGACAATCTAAGTCTGTTTCTTCACTTTGAACCTGTGGCCCTCCAGATGTTGTTCAGCTCCCATCCGCCTTATCCAACACCACCAATGGCCAGGGGTGATTGGAGTTGAAGTCCAGCAACATCTGGAGGGTTACAGCTTCCTGAAAGGGCCTACAAAGTGTACAACATATTGGTGACTAAATAGTGAAATTAATGAAGATGAGTGGGTTAGAAATGGAACAGAAAAAGGAAATGGTTTAAACAAGAGAAGCTCCAGAATTTCTCTTGAGCTGAGATTTGCAGTGAAATAATCTAATAATTCCTTCCTGGCAAAATAAATCTGCATGCATACAAATTTCAGTACTCGTTTCTTATGTGTTTCCCAGAGCCAGCTGTCGAGGAAAAAAATGCATATTTCTATATGCATATGAATGCAATTTCTGGTCTATGCGTACATACACCCAATTTGTGCGCCATTGTGAATGTGATCTTCTCAACTGAGCTCAGCTTCTTGATGCAGATGCTCTGTGCCCAGTAGTCAGAAACATCCAGTTGCTTGCTGGCCTTGCATGTACGCACCAATACATACCCCATTGCCTTGGCATGTGCTTCAGCATTTTGAGGTTGCACTCCAGATTCCCCAATGCCCACTTTCTGCAGTTCCTGTGTGCTTGATAAAATATAATTTAGGACAGAGTGGAATGCTGTGGGGTACCGTAGGCAACAGCCGTTTTGTTGACAGGTATCAATGGTTCAACCCCAAGATAATGAATTGCTTTGCAAACTGATGGCATGGTATAAAACTTGTCATCTCTTTGTGTTTCAGATGGGGAAGGGCCATAGCTGATTGGTGAAGCATGCTAAAGATCCCTGACGTCTGCTGTGATATCTAAAACCCTGCAGTGTTCCTGCCCATCAGTGGACACCAGTGTTTCCCAGACTTGGGTCTCCAGCTGTTGTTAGACTACAACTCCCATCACCCCTAGCTAGCAGGACCAGCGGTCAGGGATGATGGGAGTTGTAGTCCGACAACAGCTGGAGACCCAGGTTTGCGAAGCACTGGTAGAGCTGGGATTGGGGGCAGCTTCTTATGGCAACCAGCCATGCACCAGTTTCCAAGTGAAAGTCATTTTCCATTGAAATGGCACTCACATTACATGCTTTCCAGTGCAGAAAGGGAAAAGACATGAGCATTCTGTTGATTGGGCATAGCAGAGAGTTCTCGTTTTACTTAAAAGCGGAGAAACTTGACTCTAGTCATCTTTTCTACTCTAGTGGCAATGCCTTCCTGTAATTAAGAGTACATGTAAGGCCATTACAGAGAGCAGTTCACATTACAGTGTTGCAAATGGAGATCTGTATAGCAAACAGGATGTTTCCAGATTAACTCTTCAATCTCTATAGGAACTTAACATTACCATCGCTTTTCTCCTTACATGCTTTGAAATGTGTGCATATTTTAATTGCAAGGGTCTTGTTCTTACCCTGTAAATCAGACATAAATGGCTGGGTGAAATGACACATCCTCAATTTTACAGTCCCATTTACTGCAAAATAGGCAGAAGGAAATCCAGTGATTTTAGGGCAGATTTTTTTGGAGTGGTAGTAAATTTACCAGAGCTCTTCAAAACTCCATCAAGCTCATAGCACTTTTTTGAATTTCTAGAATGCCCCATTTGTGACACAAACTATTGTCCCCATTGGGAGCTACCTTCCTTTTTGCTTCCCGTGCCCTAGAAAATCATGCCGAGCCCTAAAATGTAAAGTAGCCTTTCTTGCCAGTAAGTTTCTCCCCATGCACACACTTAAAAATTGGACTAAACTTTCATCCTTTGATAGCATAACACAGCACTAGACACTCCTGTTGAAAGAATTTCAAGTTAAATATTCTACATATAGGAGGTTAAAGCACGACAATTTTGTGCATATTGTGTTAGTGTGCATGCAAAAGCATACAGATGGAACATCCTGGACACTTCACACAGTGCAGAATGCAATCTAAATACAGTCAAGCTTTCTGAGTGACATTATTAAATGATAGTAGCAACTTGAAAGGCAGTGTTGTCCTACAACTACTTTTCCTTTCCTCTGTTCATTCTTGCAAGCATTGAAAAACACGTTGTTGTTGTTGTTGTTGTTGTTGTTGTTGTTGTTACAGTCATACCTCGGGTTACAGACATTTCAGGCTGCGTTTTTTTGGGTTACGGACCGCCAAAACCCGGAAGTATCAGAACGAGTTTCTTCCGGGTTTCGGTGGTTGCACATGCCCAGAAGCGCTAAATCACACTTTGTGCATGTGCAGAAGTGCCGAATTGCAACCCGTGTGTGCGCAGATGCGCCGCTGTGGGTTGTGAACGTGCATTCTGCCCGGATCACGTTCACAACCCGAGTGTCCACTGTATTATTATTATTATCCTTTTCACATTTAATATTTTATTGCAAACTTAGCAAAACAGAAGAAATCCAAAGAATACAAAATGTAAGCCGTAAAGCATCACAGCCTGGAAGGATAAAAGTACAAAGATACAGCACAGCTCCATAGGAATAATAAAGTATTAACTCTTACCAAAGATCTAGGGAAGCATGAGCAGTTCTGTTGCACCAGGTGTGGAGATTCTGGGGTTCCGCAGCATGTACCAGGACTGTGATGTCCAATAGAGGGCAAGAGTTGGGGTCTCCAGATTCTGAAGTTGCACAGGGCTCCACTGAAATCTGAGACGCAAAGGTCCGCCATTGCTCATACAAAGATTGCCTTCACAAGTAACAAAGATTTGCGTGTGTAGGTCCCCAGGCCACCCCTCAAATAACTTCACACATAACACGTAATTTTAGTTTTGGTTTTTGGGCACTATTTTGGCCACAACTTTATTAAAATACAAAATCAGTGAGTGGTTGTTTAGACATTGGTTATGACTATCTGTCCCCACGCCTGGGACAGAACTGACATCCCGAGGTCCAATCGGTAGCCAGTAGAAGGGAAAGTCAAACTTGGGGGTCATTTGAGCTAAGCGTCGGACCCACACCGCTCACCCCAGCAGCTCCCTGAAGGCTTGCCGGCCCTGGTCCCATGACAGGGATTGGACGAAATTGTGGCAAGCCCCAGGATTCCTTTAACGGAATTCTCTTCAGCGCAATAGGAGGGGCAGGCACAGCCTATCCTGACCCCTCCACCACCAGCATATTATAACCAATGCCTAACTGCAACCTTACAAGTTGTGACAAATTGCTGAGTAGTAGGCAAAAACCAAATGGCACAGCCAATCACGAAATGGCTAAATTCCTACTAGGTCCCTGCGCCAAGGCAGACGACCCCATGACAGGCAAAGCAAGGTCAACCGGAAAAGAGGGCGGGCGGGTGATCCAATGCACTCTGCAATGAGAAAGAGAAACCAGAGTGCACCAATATTTAAAGACTATGGTCCCACCCAATTTGCAACATACAATTTGCCCCAGCAACCTGTTTATCCAATCACAGTGCCAGGCAACAACTATTAACCTGCCTGGCAACAAGAGGGCTGGCCCGGCGGCCTACACCACAACACATGCTCTCATTTATTGGAGAACATGCTATGTAGAAATGAAAGTTTTCCCCACCTGTGAATTCCATCACTACTGAGGATAAAGGTTCTATAAAGTTTCAAATGAGCCAGTATTAGATGAACACCCCTCCTTTGAAATGAATAACATGGAAATGAGTGCTAAACACGCACCACTTCCCATTGGTTTTCCAGAATTGGCTTTTGCATAACATGAAAGCTTTAAAAACAAATGCAGAAATTATCAATTGGGGAAACATGGGGGAAATGAAATAAACTGCTGTGTGAATGCAGCTGCATCCCCCCCAAAAAAAAATATATCCGGAAAGGCCTTCAGATTATTATCACCTTAAAAAAACCACTGTAACAACAACAACAACAACTGGATTGTGAGCATCAGGAGATATAGAATATTAATGTGACTTTAATTCTATTTCTGGATTTTAAGAACTGGTATTGCAATTATGTTGCAAACAAACACTTAAAAACTGCTGAGAAATCCAAATTGGACCCCCCCACCATCTGATCCTAGCAGGGGTCCTTCTCACATATTCAAATGTGCAGTTTGTAAATGGAAGCCATATTTGTTTCCTTGTCTTGATCTGTACATATTTTTGTTATCATTAATTACTGGTCTCTTGCCACAACTTGTTCAGAAATAGGCAATGCTATTTTCCGCTGAACCCATTGCAAGACTACAATGCACATAGGATCTAAAATTGCCTGCTTCTCAAAGGAAGCCTGTCTATAGCATTTCACTCATGCATTGCAATTGATTTTCATGCTCCTTTTGCTGTTTTCAGATGCTTATCTGATGCACAAAATTTCAAAATCTAGCCTTGAAATGGCTAGTGAAATCGCTTCTTCAAAATACAGTTGACTTAAGAGCTCAGATACGTGTTGTGTTGTGTTATGTTGTGTTGTGTGTGCACTCACCCACACAGAGACATCCTAAGAATGCTGTTAGAAGGTGTAAGGTTGGCTATATTGATATTATATATGATATGTGTCTCAAAATGTATATATTTGAGGTTGGGTATTCTTTGCCTCCTTTGTTTAGAGGCACAACAATATGTTTCCAGGATGGATTAAATGGAAAGTTCTAGAAATAAGAAAGGAGCCATCCAAGATCATTTGAAGACTACGCTGTAAAACTGTAAAGCAAATTGCTTGTTTAAAATTGTTAAATTATTTCATTTTACTGGAATGCCCATTATTAGGTTGGACACAGTTTGTGGGTGGTGCCTTGCCTATATATTATAATGACATGTGTTTGTGTGTGTTTGTTTGTGTGTGTGTGTGTGTGTGTGTGAGAGAGAGAGAGAGAGAGAGAGAAAGAGAGAGAGAGGTTTCATTCCTGAATTTTACAAGGAGCTTTGCATTTGTGTGTGTTCTAGTGCATCTCTGTGCTCTTTGCACATAGATACAAATAGCACCTCCTTTCAAAACCATTGTTTGTACCCTTCCCAATATAGAGTGTTGTTTTTTTTTTATAATAGTCCCAGTCTTGTTGATCCTAACAGCCATTATAGAGCTTTGTGTGTAAAAGCGAGGTCAAAAAATACCTGGTATTCAATACATGAGCAGACCAAACCCTCCCAGGTACATACATACATATATATATAATCTTAGGTGAACTGCGTATGAACTGCATCTTAGGTGAACAGATATAGCTGACCATAATTACAGATGCTATAAAAAGTGCTGTTGTGATATTGGAAATTACTGGTAGCCATATTTTCCCTCAGTAATTCATGCTGATTTTATAATTAAGAGAGCACCTCTTGATATGAGGCGCTTCTGCACACATTTATTGAGATAAAGGAAGAAGGACTAAATATTCTCTGTAGGGGAAGTATAATCAGCTGTAGGTAGGTGCAAGGCTGGGCTCCAGGGCCCTGGATTAAATTTTCCAAAAAGCGTCACCTTTTTAACCAGCAGAAAGAGGCACCGGGTGCATCTTTAAAGGATTTCAAGCAATAATATGCCAAGTGTTTTTAGTTCATCTCCTTGTCTTCCACTGCTTGAAACTGGTTATTGTTCTTTCAGATTTTAGGCTGCTCTACAGGGTGTAAGCTGCCTTTAGTATGTACACTCAGGTGGGAAATAAATAACAAAATAAATAGCTGTCCTCACCTCTTTCACATTTTGCAGTTGTCTACATGAGGAAGGCTTAGGACTGCTCTGGTGTATAAGACAGCATGTTGTGTGAACCATCTCCACAAGGAATGCGCAACATTAAATAAAAATATTGCTTTTCAGAAGCATGAATGAACCATTTGTTGACTTATGATAAAAGCATGCCTAATTGTTCTCCCATAAACTCCTGGCTCTCCTTTTTGTTGCTGTGATTGTCATCGTATTTTTTAAAAATCATCTGCCTTTCATAACGCTTCTGCCTTTATCGTGCTGTGCTGAGGAAGCCCTGGGTGAGCGATTGTAGGTAATGTAATAAGAGTAAGAGCTGATACCATTTTATCAATCAATATGCTTCGGAAAGTAATATAATGTGAGCCATTAATTCCTCATCCTGCACTTTATTTATTTTTGCAGCAGGCTGGCAAACAGGAGGCCCTGTTTGTTTGTTTGTTTTCGTTTCTGTTTTCCTTTGCTGTCCAATGTGCTTGCAGTCTTCTGTGATAATTTCAGATTTGGGAGCATGCAACTCCTATTGTACCTAGAAACAAATTTTCTCATTTGCTTCTTCTGTGTGACAGTCTGTGCTCTGTGCTGCACTTTACTGTTATCATAAAGCATGTAGATGACAAGTTGATCCTGAATTAAAAAAGTAGAGAGGGGCATGTTCACTCCATTGCCTTCCTCACCTGCTGGCATGGTGGGTTTAGATTTGGGAACCCAGGTTCAGATATCTTTCCTCCACCCCCACCTCCAGATAGCTATTTTACTTCATTTGAAACATTTCTGTAGATAGATGTCAGGATGCTGTCAGCCGCTCCCAGCTGGTTGCCCAGAAACGTATGAAGACAAGGGAAATTTTCTTACACTCCTTTTTTATTTCAAACTTGAGAGAAGCTATAGAACCCTGCCTCGTGTTGTCCCTAGTGAATCTCCACCCTCCCATCTCTCCCACTTCCTCATTCATCATCATATTCATCACCTCCACTACGGGTACCACTAAGTCCCCTCTGTTTTTGAGCTCTTTGCTCTCCTACTTTTAAGGCTCAACAGGTTCTGGGAGATGGAAGGTCTGGAATGATTTCTAATGACAATGTGTAAGCCAGGTGTTTCTCTGGCTGTCCCTTGATTTACCAGCTTTCCCCTTGATCTGCCTCTGAGCTGCGGCCTCCATCAACTCCTGTTGTAAATCTATACTGTCTTCCTCTTCCTCCTCTCTCTGGAAGGGCAAGGATGGGGAGGTGGTCTCCACCATTCCTCCTATGTCTTCATTTGGTGTTGTGTTTAGTAGTTAACACACACACACACACTATATATATATATATATATATATATATATGCAGGTTTTGGTGTCTTCGGGTGTCTTCCCGTGTAAGAGTCGGGGTGTCTGTGCGACGTTTCGACGAGGTCTCACTCGTCATCTTCAGGCTGGTGCTTTCGGCTTCTTGTTACTGGAACAGAGCAGAATCTGGTGTTTGAGTTCCTATAAATACTGTTGAGGGGTGTGGTGTATAGCCTCCAACGTTCTGGGCAGAGAGGAAGTTCCTAGATTAGTGTGCCTTTTCTTCTTTTGTTCCTTAATTACTTGAGGGATATCTTGAGTGATTTCATGAGTGATATTCTGAATACCACTGGGTGGGTCATTAAGTGTAGATTAGTTGCTAAAGCTTTCGTGTCTTGACCTCTTGAGCTTGTGAAGAGTTTTTCTGAGAAGATGGTTGTGCTGCATTTAGTTGTGCTCTGGCTTGGCTTCGTGTATAGGGGCGAGCTGTGATTTTGTGCCTTGTGCCAGCCCGATCTGTGTAGGGATTGCAGGGGGGTGCAGCATCCGGAGGTGCCACTATAGTTTGGCTACTTGATGGAGTCTGTAATATGTCTGTGGAGAGGGTCTGGGTTTGGGTCTGGTGTGGTTGATTGGTGACGGCGTTCTGTGTGCCTCTGGTTCTGGTGTCGGTTTTTGTGGGGAGGGCTAATTTCCAGATGTCTGGCAGGCGGGACGTGTCGTCACGCTTGTTCATGTTGTGAGGGTGTTTCTCTATCTCGATGGCTTCCATGATTATTCTCTTGTGGTGATGTTCCATGTTAAAGAGCAATTTGGAATCTGCAAAATTAATTTCGTGTCCTGTTTCTTTCATGTGTTGGAAAAGAGAGGAAGTTTTTTCTTCTTTTTTGACGGCATTCTTGTGTTCTGCGATACGTGCATTTATTCGTCTGTTTGTTTGTCCAATGTACGTGGCTGGGCAGACTTTGCAGGGTATTTCATAGACCCCTTGGTTTTCCAGCTGGATTTTGTCTTTTGGGTTTCTGAGGATATTGGCTATTTTTTGGTTGGTGCAGAAGGCTGTTTTGATATTGTGTTTATGGAGGATTTTGCTAATTTTGTCTGTAGTGCCCTTGATATAAGGAAGGAGGGCCATGCCATTGTTTTCTTCTGTGTCTTGGTTTTTTGGGGGTGTTTCTTTTTGGATTAGCTTCGTAACCTTGTTTTTCTGGTATCCATTGGCGATTAACACATTTGAGAGATTCTGTAACTCAGTTGTCGAGTGGTCTTTGTCAGCTAGGCGTTTGGTTCTGGAGATGAGAGTCTTGGCTACGGAGTTTATTTGTGCAGGGTGGTGGTGTGATTGTGCATGTAAGTAGCGGTTGGTGTGTGTTTTTTTCCGGTAGATAGTGTGTCCTAGGGAGCCATCAGGTTTTTTGTAGATTAGGACGTCAAGAAAGGGGAGTTGGTTGTTGTCTTCTATTTCCATAGTGAATTGTATTTTGGGGTGTAGGCTGTTGAGATGTGTGAGGAAGCTATCTAGTTTTTCTTTCCCGTGTGGCCAAATTACAAAGGTGTCGTCAACATATCTGAGCCAAAGTTTATAGGAACTCAAACACCAGATTCTGCTCTGTTCCAGTAACAAGAAGCCGAAAGCACCAGCCTGAAGATGACGAGTGAGACCTCGTCGAAACGTCGCCCAGACACCCCGACTCTTACACGGGAAGACACCCGAAGACACCAAAACCTGCATTCCTGTACCCGTGAAAATCTACGAAAGCAAATATATATATATATATATGCTTTCGTAGATTTTCACGGGTACAGGAATGCAGGTTTTGGTGTCTTCGGGTGTCTTCCCGTGTAAGAGTCGGGGTGTCTGTGCGACGTTTCGACGAGGTCTCACTCGTCATCTTCAGGCTGGTGCTTTCGGCTTCTTGTTACTGGAACCTACTGTTCGGCTGGAACCTACTGGAACCTACTGTTACTGGAACCTACTGTTCGGCTTCTTGTTACTGTTCCAGTAACAAGAAGCCGAAAGCACCAGCCTGAAGATGACGAGTGAGACCTCGTCGAAACGTCGCACAGACACCCCGACTCTTACACGGGAAGACACCCGAAGACACCAAAACCTGCATATATATATATATATATATATATATATATATATATATATATATATATTTGACGAGAAGCCGAAAGCACCAGCCTGAAGATGACGAGTGAGACCTCGTCGAAACGTCGCACAGACACCCCGACTCTTACACGGGAAGACACCCGAAGACACCAAAACCTGCATATATATATATATATATATATATATATATATATATATATGGATTTTATAAGGATTTTCTTTTTTAAAAAGGATAAGGCTTGTGTAATATTCTGTATTCATTATATATGCTATGTAAGCTATGGCTGGAGTTTTTGATTATTATTATTTTTAAATCCAAGGCTTGAAACAAACATTCTGTTGTGCTGGATATTTGTGTATGGTGCCCACGACAGTTTATTCAGTTTGCAAATTGGCTTCTGGGCCCAAAGGAGATAGTGACTCCTACTTTAAACAGTGCACAGTGGCATAAACTATAGCGGGCTGGTGTTCCTTTCATCAGATTCTTGTAGCATTGTCCTCAGTTGGCAGATATGTGCAGAAACATACACCCAGATATGGAGGGGGGGATTATATATTTCAAAAAATGTCAGTTAATTCATTCCCTGACCTTTTTGCCAAATTGTACCAGGTGGCTTACATAAATATCAGTAAAATACAAAAAACAAGATAAAATCTAGCATAAAAATTATGAATGATTTGCAAGCAGCTTAAAACACCTGAAGAATAGGCAATGAACTCATTGTCCTAAGAAAGTCTGCTTAAATTAAAATAAATAGTGAGGCCAAAATGCCATGAGATGCAAGATACGATCTGTGACATTTTTATGCGAAGCTCAAATATATGTAAGATAAGATAATTGCTCACAAGGTAAGGTTTAAATGTATGCAAGATAATATAAGGAGGTTCTCCATAGATTAATCATTTTAACAAACAAATACTTGACGTATTTCAGTGTCGCTTTCAATACAATTTAAAATGTGAATGTATAGTGAATTAAGATAAAAATAATGAATTCCAGTCTCTCTGGACTGCTTATTCTGCTTCTAAGCAGCTGTTACAATTAGGAAGTTGCTTCTTCATGCTTAGCCTGGATCTACTAGCACAGAAAAACCATGGCTTCTCCTCTTCTGATATCTTTGCAAATATTTGAAAGCTGTCAACATATATTCTAAGCTTCTAAATTAATCTATCTTTTTTCCTAGCTATGGGCTAGTATCAGTTCTTTAGCTTTCTCCCATAGGATTGTCCTTGAGGTCTGTTTATCCCTACAGTTATATATAATTGAGTTCTGAGTAACCTGTTGTGCCCAGTACAGTTGGAGATTTACCAGTGCTGGGCAAAGCAGTAATGTAACTTATTGAAACCCCCTATGGACCTGTCTAAGGGACAATCTAGTACAGCATCCCATTTCTAGTTCTAGCAAGTCAGATGTACATGGAAAGCTAGCTATTGATCTGGCCATCTCTTTCATATGATGAGGACCTATACAGAAACTGTGCTCTCTGTTATATATACCCAGTAGGCCACTGTGGTCTGCCAGAGAGCTTTTCCTGCAAATTCCAAAGGTATCAGAACCCCACTCCATAGTAATTCAGAGCAGGGCTTTCAGTGTGACTGCCTCTGTTCTATGGAATAGCATTCCTGTCAAGATATGACAGCTGCCCATCATCTGCACTGTACAGAAATGATGGAAGGCATTCTTGTTCCAATGGTCTTTCCTAGCTGGGTGAATGGGTCTCTGCACAGCTGTCTACATTGTTGTTGATTAACATATCTGTTGTTTTCTGTGTTGTTTTAACTGTTTTGTAGCTTTTTTAAAAAAGAATTTTGTATATTGCCTTGAGATGTGTGTGTGGAATGTTTAATAATAATAATAATAATAATAATAATAATAATAGGAAATACCATCCAACGGAGCTGGTTTGCACAACACAGTAAGCCAAACAATGGTTTGGAGAGACTGTGCAAATTCCTAGGCAGACTCTCATAGCTTCTTTCTTCTTCCCCAATCCATGTTATTGTTGCACTGTGCTGAGCTAAGCTTGCCAAATGGGGACTTGCAGTTGATTTCTCTCCTCGCTAACAGAGAGCCTCAACCAGGAACAAACTTACTGTGTCATGGAGAACTGGGTCAGTGTGTACTCATCTTCAAATTGTTGTTCAACTTTTAAAAAATCCTTGTATCATGCATTGGGTTATTATTTTGGAATTGTCTTAATTTCCTCTAGTCTGCTCTTTGCTTCCTAACCCTATAAAACATTAATGAGTTTAATCTAGAGGAGACATTTCTGGTACTAGGAACAGCAGCTATGTGACACCCTCAACACTTCTCATGGAATTTGTGTGGCCCTTGTTTTTTAGAGGCTTGTTTTAATTATTGGGGGGGGGATCAAAATTTTCACTTCTAGCTTTTCACTTCTACAACAGTGTTTTTTAAGAGTGGGTTACATATACAGTCGAGTCACATCATTTGCACATTTTACTTACCAAATTCAACTTGATGCACTTGACTGCTGCTCTGTTTCAGCCTTTTTCTTCTAGTTGCATATCTCTCTCTCTCTCTCTCTCTCTCTCTCTCTCTCTCTCTCCCGCACCCTCCCTGTGGGCGCCCCCTCTTCCCTGCAGCTCCACCACTGATAGAGCACTAGAACCAGCAGTTTCCGGCAAGTCTCATGACATCTTGTGCACTCTGTGAGATCTTGTCAGAACCTGCTGTTGTTGCTGCCGTGCCACTGTGCAACCCAGACAATGAAGCTTTGGGTCAGTGATATGGAGATTGTAGGGTTGGGGAGAACCTTCCCATTTCACCTCAGGCAGCAAAACAGAATGTGCTGCCCCTGCAACCATCCCAGCCCAGTGTCCAGATACCAGCTGAGATCATGTATACTAGCACCTGATTCAAATGCAAATGGAGGTGAAGCGTCTCCACCTCCATCGTTCTGCCCGGACACTGAGGTCCAGCGCCGAGGGCCTTCTGGCGGTTCCCTCATTGCGAGAAGCCAAGTTACAGGGAACCAGGCAGAGGGCCTTCTCGGTTGTGGCGCCCACCCTGTGGAACGCCCTCCCACCAGATGTCAAAGAGAAAAATAACTACCAAACTTTTAGAAGACATCTGAAGGCAGCCCTGTTTAGGGAAGCTTTTAATGTTTAATACGTTATTGTATTTTAGTGTTTTGTTGGAAGCCTCCCAGAGTGGCTGGGTTAACCCAGCCAGATGGGCTGGGTATAAATAATAAATTATTATTATTATTATTATTATTATTATTATTATTATTATTATTACAAGAAATTGGGCTCTCCTGCAGATTCAAGGGAAGACTTATGGCCCACCTTTTGCAAGGAGTTGGTCTCCAGCTCATTCCTTACAAAGCCTCATTTGAAATGAGTGAAAAAGGCTTCTGTGTTTTTAATCACTCACATTTGTAGCCTGTCATTTCCCAAGGAGCTTAGAGCAGCAAGCATAAGGACATGGAACTCCAGATGTCAGACATGGACTTCCCATGAAACCTCCCAGCCAAACGCTAACCTAGTCCAGGCCTCCTTTGCTTCATTGTGTGCTTTCATACCAGGTCCTGCTTCTATTTTATGTTTATTGTAGAGCTGCCCATCACAACAGAAAACCGGATCTGAATCTGTGTAACACAGTTTAATATGTTCACATGTCCAATTGACTGCCAAAAGCAATTGCTTCCCATTATTTCTAGGTGAGGCTGGCCCTGATATAAGCCCCTGAAAATGATGCTTTCCCCTCTGTCTCTCCTTCCTGGAAAAATGTGTCTCCAACTGTCCTTTTCTACATTGCCAACAACTTCATAATCTCCTGGTGCTTAAGTCTGTCCTATTTCTAAAACTTTGAAGTGTCCTCACTTGGTTCATTTTGGCAGGTAGTTTGACAGATCTAGACCATTTTAGTAGTCCCTGCAGAATCTTTTCCTTTTCCTTCCTGTTACACTAAACCATTAAACAACTGGCTTAAAAATAAATATGCTGAGTGGCTCACTGGCTTTCTGTTGAAAATGCAGCACTTCTTATTTTATTTTTTTGCAGGAAATGGCACAGAATGTAGTCAGAACCTTGTTCTTTCCAGCAATGTTGATATCCCCGGAGGCCCTTCTCTTTCTGGACAGAGAAAGAAGTATAAACTGAAAACTGATCTTAGTGTCGTTTAAAATATGCCCCTTGCCTAGCAGCATTCTGCCTGCACAATGTATATATGCATGTCTCCTCTGAAGTGTAGGACTTCCATGCACTGCTGCAGGACAGATATTGAGCCTGTCTAACCTGTTGACTGACCGGGTTATTTTGGCAGCGGCAATATTGCACTTTAGCTCAGAGCAACACCCGGTTTCATCTGTTCTGCAACCAGTAGCGTTGGATTAGACAGAGACTGTGTCCAGATAGTCCAGCCATGCACAAGTGAGTATTTGGAAAAGCTGACTGTTAGCTACAGTTAAAGTCACTTCATGGTATACATGTGCTGGCAAGTGGCTACTAGTACAACTGTTGTGCTGGATTCTTCCATTGTGCAACATTAAAATTCACCCATCCTCTAGCTCAAGAACCCTTATGTTAGCAGACAGAGAATGCTGAATACAGTCCTAGGTTTCCATTATGATTTGTCCAGGGAAATCAACTGTGACCAGACCTGGAGTTAATTGTATCTAAACTAGGCTCACAGTTGTGGAGAAGGAATATCTAAATTGCAGTAGGTAAACATTTCTGCTCAGTTAGCCGGGCAACAATAGAAAGCCAGTCTGGCCTAGCCTGACCAATCTACTAGTATCTTATTTATGGTAGGTTTCAGTGGAACAGACCCCTTCAGAAGGTGGTGGACTCACCTTCATCAAAGGTTTTTAAGCAGAGTTTGGATGGCCATCTGCCATGTTTTCTATAGTTGACATTCCTACTTGAGGCAATTGGACTAGATGAGCTGCAGAGTTTCTCTCAACTGTACAATTCTGTGATACAATGAAACTACAATGCTGGATATTGGTTCTTTGTCCTGATAGTTCACAAGGCTAGGTTCCATCTTCAGGACTTGAGGCACCTTGCTGAAGTTATGGAGCCCCTGATCATTGGGCTCACAAGTACCAAGTTGTTGATAGTTCCATTCAAGGCTTAGGACAACAACTAAGTAGAGCAGGTCAAAAGTCATAGCAGTGTGCTATTATAAAATAGTTTGCTGAATAAGGCTGAAGTGCCAGTGTAAGGATAACCAACTTGGTACCTTCTCAATTTTGCTAGACCACAACTCCCATTATCACTGAGCAATGGCCATGCTGCCTAGAGCAGATAGGAGTTGTAGTCCAACAGTTGGAGGACACCATGTTGGCTATCACTGTGCTACTGAGAAGAGGGAAACAATGTGTTGTCTTTGGTGAGATTTTGAGGCTCTTGTTCTGATTCAGGAATAAAGGACGTGGCGTAGGAGCCCATTCTAGGGGCCAATATCCCTTTGTCCCCTCCTAAAATATTTGAGGAGCTGATCATTGACTGCAGGATATGGACTGACCAAAAATAGTTACTCCATAAGACAGGCACTGCTGCGTTACTACCAAAGCAATAGAGTGCACCACCATTTAATAATTTCAGATTGCTTCTTCTCAAAGATCCTTCTGGGACCCAGGGAGAAAAGTATAGCAGAGATGGTTAGATAAATGAAGGAGACCTCGGTAGTGGCTGGATCTAATGGCCCTTGCATTGTTTAGAAAAAAAAGCTCTTTGACCAGGCTAAGTAGGCATTCCGGAAAAGCAGAAATGGAAATTAGTTTGCTCAAAGTGTAGCAAGAACCCCAAAAGCATCGTGTGGAATGCTGCATTTGCAAATCTACTTAACGTGATTCTACCAGCCCATTGTTGAAGCAGATCACTGGGGGAATTCCCAGGATGAACATTTTGATTAGTACTGTAGAAGCTACTTTCAAGAAGTAGCAAGTTGCTTGTTGGCTTCTGCCTAGAAAACAGTTGTTGGGCCATATTGAAATGAGAGATGATAAGTGTTGATAGATTTCCCCCCCCCCTTTTGATTTTATGTGCGGTATAGCAGAGAAAATATAAAGATTTCTTTTATGGAAGGGTATAAAGGGATTCTTATCCCAGTGATTGCCTCATCAAGTAAGTGTGGTGGTTTTGGAGACAGTCCATAGCAATTCTTTCACATAGGAAGTGCAATAGAAATAGCCTGGGCTTTTTTTTTTTTCCAGCCACACTCACTGAAACTCAGTTCCAGCACCTCTCAGGTGGGCACCATTGCCATTATAAGAGAACAAGGGAGGTGTTCATGATGAGTTACGGCACCTCTTTTTCTGAAAAAATAGCCCTGGAAATAGCCCTTTCCCTTTAAGCTGGAACAGGAAACATACAACCCTCCAGAAATTGCTAGACTACAACTCCATTAAGCTGGAATTAATGAAATGACATAACCACACAAAAAAGGGCTTTCTGGGGTAAGTAAATCTTTAAGATTTTCCTAACCATTTTTGAGAAGTTTCTGAATCCTGCTTAACTGTTGGTAGTTGCAGTTTCCCATTCATTTACACCATAAAACAGCACCTGCTGAAGTTTCATTTTCTAAGTAATCTTTTTATAGGCAGCTGAAGCTCTGACCTGTTTTTCATTTGGCTGGATGACTCTGTGTTCTGCTCTCATTGCAAGGAGGGTTAGGCTTGAGGGACAACCATGGCTGCATACAAGCCATACACTGAAAGCACTGAAATGACTTTCCCCCAAAGAATCCTGGGAATTGTAGTTTGTTAAGGGTGCTGGGAATTGTAGCTCTGTATGGGGCTCCCAGTATTCTTTGGAGAACCCATGTACCAAGTTTGCTAAATCGTTAGTAGATTGTTGGCCAGATAATGAAGGTTTTTATGAACCTGAATTCTGTAGGACAAGTGCAGGAGCCAGTGCTTCTATGGAACGTGATGTTATTGTCATGGATGCTTTAGCATTGCAGGGGGGTGGACTAGATGCGCCTTGGGGTTCCTTACAACTCTACAGTTCTATGATTCTGTTGTCTCCTGAGACAGACAGATGCCAACCAAACAGAAGCAAGTGGCTCACTCCAATGAAACTTAAGCCAACTTCATGTCGAATTGATTTGAATGGAAGTGGATTAAGGGTGTGGTTATGCATTCCAATGGAATATATGAATTTTTTATAAATATACTTAGCTTTGTCTGGATCATACCACAGTGTGCCTTCTATCTACTTCTTACAACCCAGTGCTTTCAACTGGTGGTGCGTCATGGTAGAAGTATCACCAGCTGGAAAAAAGTATTATAATTAGACACACAGTAGGAGTGGGGGACCTATGAACCTCCAAATGTTGTGGGACTTCAGCTCCCCTCAACTCCAACCAGCATGACCAATGGTCAGGGCAATGGGAGTGATCAGATCTTTTCATGTGTACACAGGTAGACATAAAACCTGTATCTTACGTGTGTGTTCATGGGACAATCTTTACTGGAAACAATTGCATGCCTCAAAAGTTATTAAAATGTACCAATCACCCCCTTGCTTGCTTAGGGGAATTCAGCAAGAACCTTGTAATTATTATGATAAAAATAACTTATTTCTGCAAGATGGGTGACAGTGAGTAAAATGGTTTTGTGGCTTGAAATGCCAGTGCAGACATATAAAATAGCAAGATGGTTAGTTGTTACAAGTCACACAGGCTACCAAAACCAACATTACCTGAACCATAAGCTTGATTTGGGTGGTAGTATCCCTGACAGCCAGGGACGCTGGTGGCTCTGTGGGTTAAACCACAGAGCCTAGGACTTGCTGATCAGAAGGTCAACGGTTCGAATCCCCGCGACGGGGTGAGCTCCCGTTCCTCGGTCCCAGCTCCTGCCAACCTAGCAGTTCGAAAGCACGTCAAAGTGCAAGTACATAAATAGGTACCGCTCTGGTGGGAAGGTTAACTGTGTTTCCGTGCGCTGCTCTGGTTCACCAGAAGCGGCTTAGTTATGCTGGCCACATGACTTGGAAGCTGTACGCCGGCTCCCTCGGCCAATAAAGCGAGATGAGCACTGCAACCCCAGAGTCGGCCACAACTGAACCTAATGGTCAGGGGTCCCTTCACCTTTACCTTTAACCCTGACAGCCAAGCAGAGAAAGATTAATCTGGTTCTGCTTCCTGCCACAGTATCCAGCCAGACCTCATGCTTCCTTTGACCCAAAGACTCAGGCTTTTCTTTGCTGCATCTGAGCCAAACTGGGCTCCCCAGAACCCTTCTTAAATGTTCTTTAAAGGGGGAAAAAACACTTCTTCTTTTTTTACGGGAATAGCATGGACCTGTGCTTTCCACAAGGGTCCTGTGCAAATGTCAAGCACTGAATTTAAGACTGGAGAAATGAGAATCTGAGGGAAACCGACATCGACAGATTCACCCATCCCTAGGGAACTACCATCATCTTGGCTCAGAGTTGGCTTAGAATTGGCTTAGTTGCTACTAGGAGTTTTCTATGCAATCCGTATGAGAGGATGAATTCCTTCAGGTGTTCTGTTCTTCTGTGCAATGCCCTGCTTTAGAGGACAGTTTGTGCATGCTAGTGCATGCTTCTGCTTTATCAGTTACAGTGGTACCTCTACTTATGAATGCGATCCGTTTCAGGGTGCCATTTGCACCCCAAAAAGTCCATAAGTAGAGCGCCACTACTGTGTGCGTGCGAAGTACAATAGAGCGCTTCTGTGCATGCGCGAAGCGTGCAAATTGCTTCTGCCTGTGCGTGCGCTGTGAACCCAGAAGTTTGCCACATTCGTAACCGAAGAAACCGCAACATGAAGCAAACGTAACATGAGGTCTGACTGTATTTCCTGTATGTATTCCTCTTCCCACCCCAGTGTTATGATTTCCCCTACCTGCTATTCTTTTTGTTTCCAAGGTTGGAATAAGATTTCTCGAACTGTTCTGGAAGCCCCATTCTTTATTTCTTGGTACAGATTGCAGCTGTGCAATAAACGGATGTCCCTGAAAACTTCAGAGACTTTAAAAAAGTGCTTTACAGGCAAGGCTCCATCCTGCGCAAATAAATAATGCTGTCGTTTTAAGACTGTTTGTCCCTAAAGTTTTAATTGCTAATGAGATATGGGATTCCAGTGGAAGGATGTTAAATTGTGCACAGCTGCCAAAAACCTGGCAGTGCCTGTGTTATTATCCTTCATTGCCTCCACAGAATCAGTTGTAGCAATGGGATAGTTCTAGGGTGGAGATTAAAAGTTACTGTTTGTAATGCATCCTGTGTTACTTTGGGGGGTGGCAATCTTTAGAGGAACCAAATTAAAAGCAGAAAATACTGTGATCAATTTTCAGTTTTATTATTCCAGCTTTCAGCATGCTTGGCATGCCTCTTACTGTCCCATTCCCATTCTATAAAATGTTCAGTTTCAGTAAAAGCCCGAAGCCAGTTTTTCTTTTCTTGAAAAGCATAACGTTGGTCACTTACATTCTAGCAGGTTGGAGAGTGACTTATCTTTATACAGTGCCTAGCTTTAGGCATGTTATAAATAACAACAGTATCCTTCATATTACTCCTCTCTGTTTCTGTCTCTTCTCTTTTCGTCCTTTTCTCTCCTCTTTTCTTTCTGCATCTGAATTTCACCCTTCATTCCTCAGCTGTGCCTTTTTTCCCTTGCTACTTCCTGTCATCCTTTTGCTGGTGTGATAGAATACTCTTGAAACTCATTTCTTCGCTTGGACATTAATAATAATAATAATAATAATAATAATGGATATAGTCCTATGGTCCTTCCTCTCTCTTGGCAGAGAAGGAAGTCTAGCTTTGGAGGCCTCTTTGTGGCAGCTGCAAAACCTACCATCCCTGCTGTGCTGTTGGTGCTTCAACAGTGTAAGGAGAAATGGGCACATTTGGGGCATGTTGTAGGGAGGTCAAGAAGCACTATGGATTGATAGAGTTCCCCCAATTGCCCCATGTCCCTGACCAGGGAAGGCAGGGATGCCAACACATTGAACTAGAATCAATGAGAAGCAGACCTAACTAATTTTAGTTTTGTGTCCATCCTCCTCCCTGCTTATTTATACGAGGCCAACACTGAGACTAAGCCAACAGACAGTGCCATCCTATGGACTGGTTGTAAGTAAGAAGGCAGGAGGTGGCAGGGGGAGAGTTGATGGGTATGAAGACCCACTACACAGTGGGACATACTTCTGAGCATATATATGCATAGGATTGCTCTGTAAATGTCAAAACACGCTATTGTGTACATGGCATGTGCAAAACATTTAAGATGGTGGTTTTGTAAGGCTCCTTTCTGTAATCTCTCTCTCTCTCTCTCTCTCTCTCTCTCTCTCTCACACACACACACACACACACACTCACTCACTCACACGTATACTTTTGTGCCACAGAAAAGCTTCATGTGATGCTACAGTATTGTATCTAACGAAGCTGATTGTTCTTGATGCAACGTCTTGGTGCCGCTTATGAAACTGGTGCTATTCCACAGGGGCTGATATTAAAATGGGACCTTGTTTAATGGCACAGTGACCTACATCAGCATTAGTCAGTGTAAAATCCTTACATGACACCCAACCAATCAAAGCCCTCGCTCCCTTCTTTTCCTCCAAGACAATCAGCCTGAAGTTAGGGGATCCTGTGCTAGCTGTGTATGTCCAGAAGGAAAAGCCAGCAGTGACCATTAGCCTTGGATTTCCTGCTCCTGATTTTGGAAAGCGCTACACATCTGTAGAATAACTTTAAAAAAACAAAAACAAAATGGAATCCACTAGTTCTAAACTCCATGGAATATAGTCAATAGTACAGGTACATAGTGGAATAAAACTGCCCCACTTTCCTTGAGGCCAGAGCTACTGACATGGATGTTACCTGAAGTGCTGATTGTCTTATGAACCCAAGATGAACCGGATCTGGCATTCCTATTTCTGCAACTTTGAGGGTTTTTGTTTTTTTCTTTTTAAAAAAGTTTTTTTCTTGCTACATGGCAAAGACAGGAATGAAAGGCAGGATTTATTTTTTTTAATGACCTGAATAGGAGGTCTCTGAGGGAAAGCACCCAGCTTGGGCTGAACAGCAGGGGGCCAGAAACAGAGAGGACCCCAAGGGAAAGCTTTCAAGCCAGAGCTCAGCATTGAAAGAAAAGATTTGCCGTCTCTAGCATCTGACAACTTCCCAGGAGCAGTCAGCTAAAGAGGGAAAGTTGGTGGAAGATGCCAGAGGCACAGTCTCACCCCCCTTCAACCTCGATTTCACCCCTACCTGGTTTCTTTAAACTAATATCTGCCATTCTATTTTCCTTCCTTCCAGACCTGAAGATTCATATATCCCAACACAGTGATATATCACATTATTTGCATGCAAAATGTCCCAGGTTGAGTACCGGCCATCTTCAGGTGCAGGGGAAGAAACCTGTTGGAATCCTGGTCTGTGGCCAAATGCTTTGCCCTTCCGCTTTCTGCAGGGAAACCCGATCTTTACCACTGAATTGGAGCAAATGGAAATTTGGGTTTTGCACACACAGATTGTCATTTGCTGTGATTCAGTGGTAAATTGCAAGCTTCCACCATGCTAGAGAGAAAAAAATGGGAGCAAAGGGGAAGTGTTGATGAGCCTTCAGTGCAGACCAGGGTTTCCCAGACTTGGATCTCCAGCTGTTTTTGGACTATACCTCCCATCATTCCTAGCTAGCATTACCAGTGGTCAGGGATGAAGGGAGTTGTAGTCCAAAAACAGCTAGAGACCCAAGTAGACAGTAATGAGCTAAATGGAACAATGGTATGACTTGGCATAAAACAGCTTCCTAAATTCCTGCCTTGAGGGGCAGAAGAACTGGGAGATGTGACAGAGTGTGGTTTAGGAGGCCTGTCTAACCTTTTAATGAGTGTTAGCATCTATGAGGTTTGCGAAAAGCTTCAGCCTTTTGTGAATGCTCAGTTTCAACATTCACAAGAACTTGTCATCTTCTGGGGCTGCTTGTGCATCTCTAGGCTTTCTACTTGATCAGGTTGAATTTTGCAGCAATTGTGGGCCTAAGAAGTACTCTGAGAAACAGTATTCAAGAGGTGAGAGTATTCAAGAGGTGTAGCAAAGTAAGCTAGATTCTGGGGTCATTGCAACAGAGAATCATTGCCCTCCTCCACCAACACTGAATACAGTGTTTACACTGCTAAATGCTTTGTGAACATGTCAAGGTGTATCTTAATTTAAACATTTGCTTGTAATTGGCATAGTTGAGGGTTGGTGTAGGAGAGTGAGCCATGAGCTGAGAAGCCCAAATTTCAATTCACGCCTCACTTATAAACTCCCTAAAGTGGCCTGAAGGGAGGGACTATCACATAGTGGTAGAATTATATCCTTGACATCTCTAGTTAAAACAATCAGGGAGCAAATGATGGAAAATAGGTCTTCCTAGGATGTTGGGAAGCACTTGCTAATCAGAGTACACTAGCCTTCATCAGCCTGCTGCAGGTGGTTGGATTGTTGTTGTTTAGTCGTTTAGACGTGTCCGACTCTTCATGACCCCATGGACCAGAGCACGCCAGGCACTCCTGTCTTCCACTGTCTCCCACAGTTTGGTCAAACTCATGTTCGTAACTTCGAGATCACTGTCCAACCATCTTGTTCTCTGTCGTCCCCTTCTCCTTGTGCCCTCCATCTTTCCCAACATCAGGGTCTTTTCCAGGGAGTCTTCTCTTCTCATGAGGTGGCTAAAGTACTGGAGCCTCAGCTTTGGATTGTAACTCCCATCAACTCCAGAGAACATGCCCTTGTTTACCGGGGCTAAGAGTGGTAGTCAAAAACATCTGGAGGGCATCAGACTGGTGAAGGCTAAAGTAGGCAAAGTTAGGTTAGATAGACCAAAAGGTCTTATTTGGTATAAGGCAGCTGTTTGGGTATTTTCTGTCAGTCCTAATCACAGCGTCCCTCTCCTCCAAAATTGGGATAATAAAGCTGTGCTCTCAAAGAATGACTTTATCTTACTCAAATGTTTTCATGCTCCTATCCCAATAGAGCTTGTTCCACTGAAGGATGTCACCTTTCTGGTATTGTGTAATACACTTTAAAGAGAACCTTTTTGTGTATCAGCATCCCACATGTACTCATTCTTCCTCAGGCTGCTTATTAAGACACTGTGGCAATATCTTTGTAGCTGTCTGTGGTGTTGCACCCACGGTGTACAGAAATGGCTCAGTGTATAATTACCCGGCTGTCCAGAAGGGCACAATTTGTAGCAGGCAAGGCTTAGCAAAACAGCCAGTGAATTCACTAGCCTAGTTCCCAATTCCTTGTTGGCTACAGTGCCTGGCATTCTTCAGGCTAATGAGCTTGTTCCCTGTCTCCCTCTGGTCATAAAGTAAGAGAGGAAAATATGAAGGGAGTGACATTGATGAAATATCAGGCAGCAGAAACCCCTGACAGTTTGAACGTTTTTAGGCAGGAATCCTTCGGTTTTTAAGTCTAAACCCATCATGAGAAACAACAGAAACAGTCAACAAACAGACAAAACAAAAATAGTAAACTTTGATAGAATCGAGGGCTGCTTCTTGCAACCGATTCGCCATGTGCTGGTAAAGATGTATGTTTATTTTAATATGATGCAATGTACTATCCAATTCACCTGTTTTAAAATTTAACTCATGGTTTGGGTCCTGCATACCTTAAGGAGCATGTCACCCCCTGACTATTGACCGTGCTTGCTGGGACTGATGGGAATTGAGAGCTCAACAACTTTTGGATGTTCATTGGCTGCCCATCCCTGGAGTTAGATATTTGTTTAGTCGTTTAGTTGTGTCTGACTTTTCGTGACCCCATGGACCAGAGCATGCCAGGCACTCCTGTCTTCCACTGCCTCCCACAGTTTGGTCGAACTCATGTTGGTAGCTTCGAGAACACTGTCCAACCATCTTGTCCTCTGTCGTCCCCCTCTCCTTGTGCCCTCCATCTTTCCCAACATCAGGGTCTTTTCCAGGGAGTCTTTTCTCATGAGGTGGCCAAAGTATTGGCGCCTCAGCTTCATGATCTGTCCTACCAATGAGCACTCGGGGCTGATTTCCTTAAAAATGGATAGGTTTGATCTTCTTGCAGTCCATGGGACTTTCAAGAGTCTTCTCCAGCAACAGAATTCAAAAGCATCAATTCTTCAGCGATCAGCCTTCTTTATGGTCCAGCTCTCGCTTCCATACATCACTACTGGGAAAACCATAGCTTTTACTATATGGACCTTTGTTGGCAAGGTGATGTCTCTGCTTTTTAAGATGCTGTCTAGGTTTGTCATTGCTTTCCTCCCAAGAAGCAGGCGTCTTTTAATTTCGTGACTGCTGTCACCATCTGCAGTGATCACGGAGCCCAAGAAAATAAAATCTCTCACTGCCTCCATTTCTTCCCCTTCTATTTGCCAGGAATTAGATATAGAACTCTGCTAAAGTCGACCTAGTCAAGCATCCTGTTCTCACAATGTCCAAGTGGATGTTTCTGGGATGCCCACAAGGAGGGCACGCAGCCAACAGCCTTTCTCCATAGCTTGACCTTCCCAGCCAGCAACTGGCATCCAGACTTCCTCAGAATCTGAACATCCCCTTTAGCAACTTCAGTTAATTGCTGTTGGTAAAGCTCTCCTCCATTAATTTGCTGATATCCCTTTTTGAGCCAACGGGCAGTGAGCATCCCCACACCTTGTGGAAGCTATTTCCATAAGTTAATGATGCAGCATGTGGTGAAGCGAGTTTCCTTTGCCTATTCTGAATCTACTGCTAAACAGCTTTGTTCAATGAACTTAAGTTCTAACATTACACAAGAGGGAGAAGAAAAAAATTGCCCCTGATCCTCATTCTGCCCTAAAGCTCAGTCAGAGGCAAGGAGGACTTCAGAACATCACATACCTTTGCGTTTTATTCCAGCTCTGAATCTACTGATATTTATGGATCTCTGGCAAAATCTCAGCCAGTGCATTGTGAACACCAACATTGCTACAAGCACCTTAATTTTACCTGTCAGGTGACAAGCAAAATCCATCAGTTGATACGCATATAGATGCCTGCATAGCTGACTGTATCCTAAATATTATCTGCCTGTCATCCGATTACCTTTATACTAGTGCACTAAGCTTGTCTCTGCCCTGCCCACACCCTCTGCACACAAACACACACACTGGATGTTTTCCCCATTCCAATCCCATTCTGCATGAAGCTTCTGTGTTTATTTATTCTGAAGGAGTTTGGCATCAACTTTCTGCAGTTAAAACAGGGGTGGCAAAACATTTTCAGCCCAAGGGTTCCCTGCTGGGCTGTATGCTGGTGTTGGGCAGCACCTGAGGCACACATCTGCACCAATGCAAGCAAATGGCGTCACCACACTTCACGCTTACATTGTTGTTGTTTAGTCGTTTAGTCATGTCCGACTCTTCGTGGCCCCATGGACCAGAGCACGCCAGGCACTCCTGTCTTCCACTGCCTCCCCCAGTTTGGTCAAACTCATGCTGGTAGCTTCGAGAACACTATCCAACCATCTCGTCCTCTGTTATCCCCTTCTCCTTGTGCCCTCCATCTTTCCCAACATCAGGGTCTTTTCCAGGGAGTCTTCTCTTCTCATGAGGTGGCCAAAGTATTGGAGCCTCAGCTTCAGGATCTGTCCTTCCAGTGAGCACTCAGAGCTGATTTCCTTCAGAATGGATAGGTTGGATCTTCTTGCAGTCAATGGGACTCTCAAGAGTCTCCTCCAGCACCATAATTCAAAAGCATCAATTCTTCGGCAACCAGCCTTCTTTATGGTCCAGCTCTCACTTCCATACATCACTACTGGGAAAACCAGTACTGGGAAACTGCATATATTACATTACAGTACTGGGAAAACACTTACATTATGACTAGTCAAAACCTTCAAAGGGGGGGTGGGCACAGAACAGGGCCTGTGAAGGTAGATGACATTGGGAGAGAGAATGTGAATTGGCAATCGATGTGGTCTGGAGAGAGTCCAAAAGCCAGATAGAGATGTGTGTATTCACCCCTGTGCCTGAGATTCCCCACCCTTTGTTTAACCTTCCTACTTTAAAAGCAAAACAAGTGGTTGAAATCATATCCTTGGGGTTCTTCACCTTGTGAATGGTGGGTTCTAAATTCTAAATATTTCAGTCACAAGACCTCTCTGCTTATAAGATAAGGGTTATAAAAAAACAAAAAACAAACCCAAAAGCTATTCCATTTTCCAGAATGTGCTCTGTTCAATTCAAAGGGATTTAATTCCAAGCATTTGGATTTAAGTGTGTATAGCTGAGAACAGGAACACAGACTGAAATGATTAATTATGGGTAATACTAATAATAATGAGGATGTAATCAATTATGAACCCAATTTCACAACTACTGGGGCTTGCCTTACGACGCTGGAACATCTGGGAAACTGTCTGTGTTTATGGTCTTTGGTAGCTGCAAAATTCATTTTAGATTTCTCCCCCCCCTTCCCAAAGCGGTTTTTTGACTATTGATATAAGAAGCATATGCCAGCCTTTTACTTCTAAGTTTTCTGCCATCCACTCACAGTTAAATGGATTAGTTCCTGGGAAAATTCAACATATGTTTGCAGAGGTTGCCAACTCGCTCTGTCACGAGGAAATTGGCATATCTGCGCCCACCTCCCTTCCCTCATTTCATCTGTTGCCAGGCCATTCTGAATTCTGACAAGCCATCTTTCATGTCATCTCCCCCCCAAATGAAAGGCTTAGTAACCTGATGCCTTTGGAAGGATAAGATGTGTGCACACAATCCCATAGCCCTTAGAAACGAGCTCAAAATGGCCTCCATCACAGCAGCATGGTGTTACTTAGTGATCCAGAACCTTGTTTAGGAGAACTGCCGATATGCTCGCCTGAGTATTATAAATTGCTGTTACTGGGACACAACGCCGCCATCCTGGTGCCGTCGAGACAGTGTTTGTTTGTCTGTTTGTTTTACTGGTTCGATTTTAATTTACACCCTGCCCTTCAACACGTTCACAGGCCAGCTTACAAAAATGAAAACGGAACATATTAAAACAAAAGCATTGCACAATGCAGCATGAAAGAGCAGTATAAAAGCCGCCAGCAGAAAACGAAAGCAAGCACCAGGCAGTATTAAATCAATATGCAATAGGGTTATAAAGCCTGGAAAAATTTAAAAGAAAAGCCTGGCACAAAAATGACGTCAAGGTATGTGCTGGGTAAACCTTCCTATGAAAAGATGCCTATACTTGGGTGTTTGTATCAAATAGTCCTTTCCCCCCACCACACCTCAAATGAAGAGCCTTTCAAGAAAGAACTTAATAGGCATAGCTGATGGCAGAACATGGGTGCAATATGATCATAACATCCAGTCCCAGTCAACAGCCCCAGAGGTGCGTTTTAGATTAATCACAGTTTCCAAATCATCTTCAAAGGAAGCTCCACATATAATGCATTACAGCAGTCTAATTATTGATTATTCAGTGTCCATAGCACAAGACTTTGAAGAATGAGACAGGGCTTAGGCAGGAATTATTGTCTCGGTGCACATCACTGAACTCCTACTTCTGTTATTTGAAAACAGCAATTTGGGGCTGTTGTCCATCAGCCAATTAGCCTCACTGATCTGTGAGAGGCTGGTGGGTCTGGGTGGACTTTAATCTCTTAGCACAGAAAGAGATGCCATTTTGGGGCACTTGAACAAAGAGATGAATTTTTAAATATTTTTTTTAAAGGCACCAAAACTGGCAGACAAGCAATCCATCTTGTGATGAGGGATAGTGGAGAGGGAATCTGCATATGCACCCCACTTGAACTGAAGGAAGGTTCACCCTGTTGCAAAACATAATCTCTCCCAGCCTGAGCTCACCCCTTCTGGGACTACAGGCTACCAGTCCTGAGTAGGTGTGGGAAAAGATGTTTAAAGGAGCTGCTGGAGCTGAACCAGTTGTTGCCACCACAATCTGGGGTTGCCTGAGGAAGAGATTCTGGGTTTGTTTGTTTGTTTCCATGCAAGGCTGTCATCATGAGCAGCCATTCCCCCTTCCACAACATCCCAAGCCCAATCTGGGTGGCTGGCTCCTCTCCCCTTCCTGGGCTTAATAATAATAATAATAATAATAATAATAATAATAATAATAATAATAATAATAATTTATGCCCCACCCTCCCCGGCCAAAGCCGGCTCAGGGCGGCTAACACCAATAAAATCACAGTAAAAAACATAATGGGGGGGGGACCAATTTAAAATACAGGTTAAAATGCAATTTGAAATGCAGCCTCATTTTAAAAGTAGCCAATAAATCAAGACCATAAGGGGAGGGAAACATAAGGGTCAGACTGAGTCCAAACCAAAGGCCAGACGGAACAGCTCTGTCTTGCAGGCCCTGCGGAAAGATGTCAAGTCCCGCAGGGCCCTAGTCTCTTGTGACAGAGCGTTCCACCACGTCGGGGCCAGTACTGAAAAGGCCCTGGCCCTAGTTGAGACCAATCTAACCACCTTGTGACTTGGGACCTCCAAAATGTTGTCATTTGTGGACCTTAAGGTCCTCCGTGGGGCATACCAGGAGAGGCAGTCCCGTAGGTAAGAGGGTCCTAGGCCGCATAGGGCTTTAAAGGTCAAAACCAGCACCTTAAACCTGACCCTGTACTCCACAGGGAGCCAGTGCAGCTGGTAAAGCACTGGATGAATGTGATCCCGTGGCAAGGACCCCGTAAGGAGCCATGCCGCGGCATTCTGCACCCGCTGGAGTTTCTGGGTCAGCTTCAAGGGCAGCCCCGTGTAGAGTGAGGGAAGCACTAGACTTTTGGGCCTCACTCAATACATCCCTGCCCCATCTCTTCTCACTAGTGTGTACACGGAGGGGAGAGGGATTTTGATACACACAGCAAACCCTGCTGCTGTGTAAGAGTGATGGGCAAATCCAAGTTTAACCACACTGCAGGAGGAAACTGCCTTCTGCATTTTAAGCCAGTAATGGGTCTGTGCACTCAAGTGTCGCCCAGTGAAAGTGATTGGCAGGAAACTCAGGACACACAAAAGAAAGTACTTCTCCGTTCCAACACATAGTTAATGCATGAAATGAGCTGTCACAGAATGTGGGAGATGGCTATTAGCTGAGATGGATTTAAAAGGGAAATTAGGCAAATTTGTGGTGGATGAGTCTATCACCAACAGCTAGTCATGATGGCTATATGAACTGTCCAGGTTTTAAAGACACTTTGCTACATGAATACCAGAAGCTGGAGAGCTGCTACAGGAAAGGGTTGTTGCTTTCATGTGCTGCCTTTGGGCTTCTCAGAAGAATTTGATTGGCCATTGCTGGAACCAAGGCACAGGGGGGCTACATGGACCTTTGATCTGAAGCAGCAGGTCTCCTCTTACATTCTTCTGCAAAATGCCAGCACTATATGCCTTTTGGGGGATATTAAGGGGAAGGCATAGTTCCTCTTCTGGGCAGCATTACTGACAGTTTAATAAACTAAAGCGCTTCGTTGTTACAAGAAAGGGTAATTTTCCTTGATCACGTTTTAATATGAAAGTTTCACAGCACTCCTTTTACAATATCATGTGAGATCCAGATATGGCTTTTTGAAGTGAATCAATTCCAATATCACTTGTACTGCATGAGGCCTGTATTTAAAATTCATGGAGGAGAGGGCTAGGCTGTGATGGCTATGCTCTCCCTTTGTGAGTGGAAGCAGCAATGCTTCTGAATAGAAGTTGCTGGGAACCACACAACCTGCGTGGTGTAGTGGTTAAGAGCAGTGGACTCGTAATCTGGTGAACCGGGTTCGATTCCCCGCTCCTCCACATGCAGCTGCTGGGTGACCTTGGGCTAGTCACACTTCTTGAAGTCTCTCAGCCCCACTCACCTCACAGAGTGTTTGTTGTGGGGGAGGACGGGAAAGGAGAATGTTAGCTGCTTTGAGACTCCTTAAAGGGAGTGAAAGGCGGGATATCAAATCCAAACTACTACTACTACTACTACTACTACTACTACTACTCTTCTTCTTCTTCTTCTTCTTCTTCTTCTTCTTCTTCTTCTTCTTCCTGGTTCTTCCACAGGCATCTGGTTGGCCACCAGTGAGGACAGGATGTTGGATCGATCCAGCAGACTCTTTTCATGCTCTTAGGTGTAATGACATGTATTTTGAATTGGGAGCAGTGGGCTTCATTTTGCTATAGTTTGCTGGAAACGTAGAGATAGTGCATCCTGAATTGCAGCATGTCTGGTAGTGCTAAGAGGAAATACCTTGCTATTGGACTGAGAATGCTTTAAAGGTGCCCCCCCCTCCAAATTCAGAATTGGCAGAGGGAGGAGATGGAACATCTGTGAGACCTGAATGGCTCATTGTGCCCTTCACTTTCAGCCCCACCAATTAATTGGTAGGCAAATTTTTAATCTGTGATTAAAGCTTTAGTTTGATTAATGTACTGATTAAATCAATTAAAGCTTTTAGACCTAATTCCTATGGGAGTCTCCCCCCCCCCATCTATTAGCAGCCTCCTGCAAAATTTAGCAGGGACTGTAAGCAGCTCTTTTTATTTTAAATCGGCTGGAACTCCTTGTAGTTCTATAACTCTGAGAAACTACGGTGACAAAAAATATATAATGTTGAGCAGCTATTTAATTTTGTTGTTGTTGTGTTTCAGACAAAGGAATGTTGACTGATTTCTGATTGCCTTATGTTGCAGGGTTTTGTTTTGTTTTTCATTATGGGAGGGGTGTGCAGATTCATTCTCACGAGTAAGAATTTTGGTGCCAGAAGATGTTCTGTGCCCAGTTGTGTAAGATGACCCAGAGGAGCGGTGCAAAGACAGGGCTGTTGATTCCCTGAACTAAAAATAAATCCCAAATCTGCATTGTGTCAACCCCAATTCTGGAAAGGAGCTACACAGAAGCATTCTGGCTGCTGTGATTTCAGAAGCATGGAATTACCCAGAAAGTTCTAAGTGTATCTTGATAGGAGTACAGGAAGCTGCCTTTTACCAGGTCAGATCATTCATCCATCTAGCTCTGCATTGTTGTTGGCCTCCAACTCAACATCAGACCCAGCCAACATGTTTTTGGCATCCGCATGTCTTGGGAGACAGTGGAAGCGTGCTTCTTTGGGGTGAAGTCAAAGTGTTGAAAGGTTGAACATAGTCCAATAACTTCTGGGGGACCACAGATTCCCCACCTCTGGTCTACCTTGGAAGTGGCTCCCCTTGGTCTCATTTAGAGTTATTTCCCTGGTCCCTTTTAACTGGCACTAGTGAAGAAAGGAGTCCCTGGAGTGCTGTGGTCCATGGGGTCACAAAGAGTCGGACATGACTAAACGACTAAACAACTAAACAACAACAACAAAGTGACTGGTGGGCTGGTAAAGATGAGGCTACATTGTCTCCCTGGTTTCCCAACACCATGGGCAAGGATGGGCAAGAGGGAAAGATGAGGCACAGCCAGTGTGGTGTAGTGGTTAAGAGCAGTAGTCTCGTAATCTGGGGAGCCGGGTTCGCGTCTCCGCTCCTCCCCATGCAGCTGCTGGGTGACCTTGGGCTAGTCACACTTCTCTCAGGCCCACTCACCTCACAGAGTGTTTGTTGTGGGGGAGGAAGTGAAAGGAGATTGTTAGCCACTCTGAGACTTCTTCGGGTAGTGATAAAGTGGGATATTGAATCCAAACTCTTCTTCTTGTTCTTCTTTCCAGATTGGCTAATTTGGAGTTAAATATTATTTAAGGGGTTATGTTTCTGCACATGTATGTGAGAACTCTATGGAGTGTACATTCACTGGAGGCCAGTCCATTAGGGTAAATGGGGTGCTGATCAAGCAAACTCATATTGCTCTCAGCCAGGTCTCACGTGCTTGCTCTCTTCCAACCAGTGCACAGACAGCACCACCGATCAGCTTCACCCTCTTTAGTCTCCATCTTGCCCTTATAGAGCTCAACAGGGATGAAGACTGGGACAAAATTAGTTGGCTCTGCCTGTCATTGGCTCTGGTTCTACCTGCTTTTGGTCTCCTGCCCTCCTTACCAGTCCCAATTGGCACCAGATACCACAGTGTGCATTTGATAAATGTATTCCAGGAAGGGAACCAGAGGACTCATATTCAGAATAACCATTTCCCATTTCCACACTCTTTCAAGCAATCCTCTGACTCTGTAATGTATGCTGCTGCAATGAAAATCATATCAGGCACCCAGCACTGAATCATTATATGGGAAAGCATCCTGTTTGGCTGTGGCATAATGAGGCTCTGGCTGGTGTAATGGTCCTTGGTGGAACTCTTCTGACTCCATAAATCTCCAGGAAATGCCCTTGTTGCGCCTCAATCTTTATTGTTTAATTAGCAACCCCTTCCGTGTAAACAAGAAGTATGACCTGAAAATGGACTGGATGTGCTCAGAATTGGCTTCTTGGCGTACTTTAACTTCCATCCAAGACCTGGATCTTGTCCCTGCGTTTTTGTTTGTTTGTTTGGTTCGCTATATGGAACAGCAGTACAGATTTGTTCAGAGCTAATGGGGCAGGGAATGCAAGAGGACTCATTTTCAAAACAGTGAGAGCAACATTAGTAAAGTCTTAAGGCCAGGCTGTCTGCAGAAGTGTAAATGAGAGGATAATTTAGTCCCTACATTTGAACAGAGAAAACTGCCACCAGTTTTATGTCATTTGTAATCTTTTAACAGGAGGAAAAACCTAGCTGAATCTCAGTCTAGTGGTGTAATGAGTGCTGCAAATGGAAACTATAAGAATAAATGTGTTCTCTTGGTTTGATCTTCTTTCGGAGTAGTGTCCTATTTGTTTTACACCAGGGTTGCAAACCCCATTTTCTTATGAGTTCTGCATTTCCTCAGGAGAAATCTATTGAGGGTAGGGGGAGGTTGACGTAAGAGGAGTGGAGCCAAAGACAAAAGTGGATGGGCCCAGAGCAAATGCTAGGGTACTCCTTTTTTCCGCTCACCACTGATTTTTATCTAAAAAGGTAAAGGGACCCCTGACCATTAGGTCCAGTCATGACTGACTCTGGGGTTGCGGCGCTCATCTCGCTTTATTGGCTGAGGGAGCCGGTATACAGCTTCCAGGTCATGTGGCAAGCATGACTAAGCCGCTTCTGGCAAACCAGAGCAGCACACGGAAACGCTGTTTACCTTCCCGCCGGAGTGGTACCTATTTACCTACTTGCACTTTGATGTGCTTTCGAACTGCTAGGTTGGCAGGAGCAGGGACAGAGCAACAGGAGCTCACCCCGTTGCAGGGATTCAAACCGCCAACCTCCTGATCGGCAAGTCCTAGGCTCTTTGGTTTAACCCACAGCGCCACCTACGTCCCGATTTTTATCTACTTTCCCTTAATTTTTTCTTCCCCTACTTCCTCTCCTCTTTCTCTCTCACTCTGCCCCCAATTATGCAGAACACTCAAAGATTATCTAGTCAAACTCCCCTCTAGGAGTCAGGAATATCTGCCCACCATCCTCCAGTGCATTCCTGAGCAATGATGTATCAAAAGAAAACAGGAGGGGAACTGCATCATGGTTCCAGGTGATTTATATAAACAAACCAGGATTATTTCTAGCTCTTCTGTGTGTGGAAATCCTTCTTCAGTCAACTCACCTGCTGAGCCATCCTAAAGGAAATTTTACCAGGTAGAGCAATATGCCAGAACCCAGCAGCAACTCAACAGATTCAGGAGACAAGTTTACTAATTAAGTTGTATAAAGCCCAACATGTTTTGAACAATGCAATTTTCATCGGGGGACTCTGAAAAGAAAACTAGTGAATTCCCATCTATCACCATGTATTAGATGACTAAAGGAGCTCCTGTCTCCTGCGATGGAAACTGATTCATGGTAACTACCTATCACCCAACAGGCTATTGTTAGATGGGTGTTTAAGAGGCTTGTAGACAGGTAGGCATTTAGAGTTTATTTTGTACTGCTTGAGTTTTCTATTCCACTTCTGTTTCTATTGCTTTTTTTTTTTTACTTGATTGTTTTACTGAATGTTGTTTTTAATTGTTTCATTGCAATGTTTGTATTGTTCTGTCTGGCAGCTTCGGATGCATTTTGTATGTATAAAAGCAGAGTATGAAGCAAGATGGCAAACAAACAGCACTGGAAAGTGCTACAATTAAATTATAGAACGGCTGCCTTGCATGCAGAAGGTTGTAGACTCAAAAAGACTACCAGGCAGGTTAGACAATACTGAGCTGGAAAATGGGCACATAGCATGTTTGACTCAGCGCAATCCAGCATCGAATCCTCACATGCTGCACCGGCCATCGGTTAGGATGTAAACAAAAGTATATCCTCCAGGAAGCAAAACAACCATGTTTCTTTACTAGGCCCACCCGCTGCAGACCAAACAGCAACATATTTATGAGGCAGTTACATATTTGCAAATGTGCATTAATAAAGGTAGAAAGCATTACCTTAAAATAAATCGGCCGGTGATAGTCTTTTTGTTTGTAGCTAGAACTGAGAGCCCTTTCCACTCTGGTATTGGAGTCATCTTTCTCTGAGTCATAGTCTAAATCAGGGGTTTAGTGCACGCGCTATGTTTTGTGATCGATTATGGGAGGCAGGGATTACCTGGGGCCCCCAATTCCAGTTGGCACCCCAGCACTGAATAAAATATAAACCAACATTTCTAACAGAACAGTAGACCATTAAAGAAGAAGAAGAAGAGTTTGGATTTGATACCCCGCTTTATCACTACCCGAAGGAGTCTCAAAGCGGCTAACAATCTCCTTTCCCTCCTCCTCCTACAACAAACACTCTGTGAGGTGAGTGGGGCTGAGAGACTTCAAAGAAGTGTGACTGGCCCAAGGTCACCCAGCAGCTGCATGTGGAGGAGCGGGGAAGCGAACCCGGTTCCCCAGATTACGAGTCTACCGCTCTTAACCACTACACCACACTGGCTCTCAAAAAGCAGCTTAGTCTCCTCAATTTTTCTTCTTCTTCCTTTCTTACCCTCGTATTTTGTGATCGGGGATGGGAAACCTGTGGCCCGGCCTGCATTGCTTCCACTGCCCCTGCCTATTGCCATACCGGCTGGGGCTGAGATGGAAGTTGGAATGCCAACAACCTCTGGATGGTCCCAAGGTAGGGACATTCTACCTGTAGATCATCCCCACTCACTTTCATTGTGCTGCAGGGTGGTCCACTTAACCAGCTCTACAATCACCCTACTTACATCCTTGTTTCTGTTCTGCCCTCCCAGTATTTCCCCTGCTCTTTCTCCATGACCTTCCTTTTACCGCATCCTGTTCTGGGTGGAAATGAACTGATATCCTGGAGGTTTTTTGGTTGTGCCCAATTGGGCTGTTACAATTTTATGGTTTTGAGTCACTTTTTATAAACTCACCCCCCCCCCCTAGTTCTAATGAAGCAGGGGTGTTGGAAAGATACACTAGTTTTATTCAGGTTGCTCTCTTGGAAAGAGACACAAGCTGGAAGAATAAAAAGGAATCAATTAAAAATACAGACTCATGCAAAAATGAACAGTCCATTCAGTTTGATTATTGCCGCACTTGCGTGAGAGTAAATGACTGTTCCTGGTACATGCTCGGACACGTTTAGTGATTTACATTTCTGTAAGTGAGGTGAAGAATAGGAAAGCGGCTAAGAATTACTCGCTGTGTAATTCTCTGTCTTCTTGATGAATATGAAATTGAATTCTGGTCAATGAAGGATTCAGTTTTGAATCTATTCAGTTCTCTAGCCTATGTGACAGGCGGGACTATTTTTAATTTATTTCTTTTTTACTCTCTCCCAGCTTGCATCTCTTTCCAGGAGAACAGCTTGCACACACACAAAAAAATTCAGGTGATGAACCAGCGAGGGAAATCAAAATTGCTCTTCTCCTTTTATTCAGCAGTGTGTCATATGAGGATTCCGTCTGTGTGCCCTCTCCATAACTGGATTTTCATATATTTTTATGCCAAATGTATTTGGGTAGACAGCTCTACCATTCCCAAGAGCTTTGCCTAGAAATAATACATTTTTTCTGAGTGATTTTGGCTTGAATTTATTCAGACCCCTTTTAAGCGGCAACTGAACTCATACCCTCCACTCTGGCAATTTATTCGTGCATTTATTAACTCTCTCATTTCCTTACCACTTTTTTTTATTAACATATTCTCTTTTTCACTTGCTTTATGACATTCAGTTTGTCCATCATCATGGTACAGGAGGGAGCTACTTGGAGCAATCACTAAATTCATATTAATATTCCCTGGCACTAATAATGCAACTACCTTATCTAAAGTCTGCTAACAATGACTAGAGTTAGTATGGCACAGTCTTTGCGTGAGTGAATCCCCTTGTGGTGCTGACATCATGCCCTCCCCACCCCCACCCCGTTTGACATGGGTGCAATCCCTATACTGACTTCTCTAGGGTTAGCCATATTAACAGCAATGGAACAGGTCTGGAGTAACTGGGTTGGAAATTCTGGTCAATACTGAGAAGATTAGAGATCATAGAATTGTAGAGTTGGAAGGGATCATGAGGGTCATCTAGACCAACCCCTGTACCGCAGGGATCTTTTGCTCAGAACCCACAACTTTGAGATTAAGAGTATCGTGCTCTACCGACTGAGCTATCCCAGCTGCAAAATAATAAGAAGAATAAGAAGAATAATTTATTATTTATACCCCGCCCATCTAGCTGAGTTTCCCCAGCCATTCTGGGCGGCTCCCAATCAAATGTTAAAAACAGTACAGCATTGAATATTAAAAACTTCCCTGAACAGGGCTGCCTTCAGATGTCTTATAAAGATAGGATAGTTGCTTATTTCCCCATGCCTTCATTCTAGAAGTCCTCACATGTGCACAGTTGTCCGTAAGAGCCAGAGCAGTTATGTGCAGAGATGTCAAGATTTGAAGATCTACTTTATGCATCGCCAGGGGCTTGGGGTGTTGACTTTCCCCGCCTTTGAACAACAGACCTCGTGTCCTCATCTATACTTGGTGAAACAGGAGGTGCATGAGTCTCCTCTTTATCTCAGTCATGGTCTACCATTGGACAAATTACAGTCATACCTCGGGTTACAGATGCTTCAGGTTGCTTTTTTTCAGGCTACGGACCGCCGAAACCCGGAAGTTCTGGGACGGGTTACTTCCGTGTTTTGGCGGTTGCGCATGCGCAGAAGCACTAAATCACGCTTTGCGCATGCGCAGAGGTGCCGAATCGCAACCTGCACTTGTGCAGACGTGGGTTACAAACGCTATGGGTTGCAAATGTGCATGGATCACGTTCGCAACCCGAGCATCCACTGTATACAACTGGGGTGTGGTATTAACAAGAGAATAGACCAAAGCTTAGCTCCTGTTTGTTTGTTTGTTTATCAGAAGCATAGCAAGTGAGTATTTATCTTTGAGCAGGGCTGCCAACTTGGGGAGGAGGACAAGTAAGCCCTGCATAATCGATCAGAGCACATGGTGAATGGACACCGTTTGAATGGCAAAGCCCATCAACGAGTGATCGCCAAAGAATAATAATAGAATTGTAGAGTTCGAAGGGAGCCCATAGGTAATCTAATTGAAACCCCTGCAATGCAGGAATCGCAGCTAAAGAATCCCTGACAGATGGCCATCCAACCTCTGCCTAAAGAAAATCTTTAATAAAAAATAAAATAAAAATAAAAACCTCCAGTGAAGGTGAGTCTACAGACTTCCACAGGAGTCTGTTCCACAATCAAACAGCTTTCACTGTCAGAAAGTTCTTCTGACAGTCTAAATATCCTTCCTTATAATTTGAATCCATTGATTTATGTTTATGTTGTGAGGATAAAATGGGATGCCCCTAGGCAATGTACGCTGCCCCGAGTCCTTGGAATAAGTACACAGGGATAAATAATGTAACAATTCTAGACAAATGAAGAGTTCTGGAGAATTCAAAAGCTTGCAGACTAATTTGTGGCCTGATAAAGGCATTACTACAATGCACTCTGCTTTCTGTTAATAGTATTTCTAATACATTGCATTATCTCGTGCTCCTTTCCCCCCCAAGCCCCACGGATAAATAGTGAACATTGTTCCTGCACAGTGTGGTGACTGTGTTATTGCTTTTAATTTTCTACAAGCAGGCTAGGATTACCTTAGATTACTTTATGACTCAAAGATTGCTCATTTTAGGCCTTATGCAGAGACTGATAAATGCCCATTGCTCATGCAAAGGAAATACTCTCCTTGCCCAAATTGAGCTTTGGGTCAGACCCACAGAAAACACAATCGAATTATAAGCGCTAAGGGCTCTATTAGCAGCAATTAGGTTTCTTGGGTTATAAGCTGAAGAAACTCGCTGGACTCGAACAGTTCAGCATATGTAAGTGCTTTAATTCAGTTTCAGCAGCATTTTTCATACATTCTTTGCATCGCCAAATGGCATCCCAGCTGTTCCCCTTTGCTCCCTAATACCATTGAAAGCATGCCCATCTCCGTTCACTTCCACCCACGCCAGCATCCATCTGCTGATGCCTCTAAGAAACTCTGCTGGACTTGCGTCAGGAAGTCTCCACAATATCCTGCTTGCAAAGTTAATGTTTCAGTGGGAACATGTTGTTGCTTTTCCTTTTTGCACAGTTAATTGGCAATATGCCCTCTGCTGCCCAGCTGAATTTCAAAAGAATCCCGGTTGCACAAAATGTCAGTATTTGTAAACTGTGCTGTTCCTCCTGTGATCGTGGAGGGTTAGTTTATTTATTGTTGAAAACATTTATCTCTTGGTGGTTTTCGAGGCACCTTACAAAACCTTTAAAACAAAGCACAGGTTGAAATTAACAGACAATAGATCAGCAAGTACTAAAAACAAAAACAGTTAAACTGCCTTGAATCTTTCTTTCTTTCTTTCTTTCTTTCTTTCTTTCTTTCTTTCTTTCTTTCTTTCTTTCTCTGAAGACCACAAAACTGGTACCAAATAGCCATCCCTGTGAAGGGTGTTGAAAGGTGCAGCGTCACTGCCAAAATGGCCCTATCTCTGATCGTGACTTGATGGGAAGCTCTCAGAGCAGTCTCTTGATGGTTATCTGAGTGAATATTTGATCAGAAGTGTAACTTGATCAGATATCTGCACTTTTCAGATGCTTTTGAATCTTTATACAGATTCTGAAGGGTGAAACATTTCATGTGCCGTAATCCTTTTAGTGGGGTCCATTCATCTCTTGCTTGCATTTCCTGTGGCAACCAGCCAGTTTTAGCCAACCCAACATGAGATATCCATGTAGCAGAAGTTGCCCTCAATTCCAGTCACCACACAGAGGCAGTTTAAGATCCAAAATAGTTTACTGCTGTAGAAGATCAGGCTCCGGGACAATGACATATGCATAGAAACTTGTAGGCTTTGCAGATGCATACATGCAAGTACAAAGTCTCTATGTTGGTCCAGCATCAAGACATAACATAGTCCAACTCACAGACAGACTCACTGATGGACTAATGAGCTGACATATCTAAATATAAGCGCTAAATATATAAATACTTATATATAGATGGCACTGGGCCATTGCCATAGCAACTGGCTTGGTTGACATGCACCTGATGGCTTATCTCATACATGGGGTGATATATGCCCATGAATGAAATTAACCCCTTCCTCCAAGTCCAGTCCCTCCAACAAACCTTATCTGGTTTGCAACCAAATCGAGTCCTTTCCAAAATATCCCTTAAAAACAAACAAACAAACAACCTCACCCCAAACTGACAAAATATGGATAGAGAACTGAAACACATGAGGCAAATTATGTCTTGAACACAGAAAATTTGCTCTCCTTTATTAATTAATCAAATAAAAAAGAGAAAGGATGCAGAAGAATCACTTGTATCCTTTAGGTTTATGCTAATGTAAGATCTCGAACATCACAACGAATGTCAATTTAAAGCAAATGAACATCGAAGCCAGTTTCACAAGATATTCTTTCTAGTAATGCTTGAATCACAAAGATTAATATAGTCTGTCCGTTTGACCACCCATAATTTATGTAATCTCAACTCCAATCTGAAATTTGAACCCAATTTCCCAAAGTTTAGTAGTATCTGCTTTTATTTACGTTAAATTCAACAATACTTCAATCTCCTCTCCCCATCCCCACAAGGTGTTGTGCTAGAGAGAGTGAGAATAGGGAGAGTGCTGTTGCACACATATCTACTTGTGAAAACAGGATGCGGGACTAGACTACAACAGACTAGAACTGTGAGAACAGGATGCGGGTCTGATCCAGCTGGGCTCTTCTTATGCCCTTATGGCTTTTCTCCAGAGTATGAATTTGTGTTAGCTTTCAACCTACAGGATTCAAAATGTGACTAATGTCACATGATATACAGTTAGCTTCTTAGTTCATTCATGACTATATAGGCTTACTTGAGAATGGCAAAGATGAACCAGTGTTGCTGATACCAGTTTTTGCATTTCAAGTTCAGTCTGTATCTTGGTTTGGTAGTTTGGAAAATTTAACCTAAACGGGCAGGGGAACAAAACATGACTGAAAACTAGCTGTTTTAATAATAGGAGGGAGGAATGCAACGAAAAGGCATTTCTGATTAACTGTGTACGTGTGAATGTCTAGGCTATTGCAAAGACTCCCCTTAAGCAGCTTGCTGGCACACAGTAGTCATTTCCATTGAGAAAGAATAATTTTCCATACAGGGAGCATTTTATTGTAAGCCCAAATAACAATACACCCCAGCAACGCAATGCTGCCTTTGCAGTTCTCCCTAGCGTGGTTCACTCAGTCAGCTGCCAGGAGCTTTATATGCAATAAAATAAATGGATTGCTGGCCAGAAGCCTGTGATTAGAAGCAAAAAAGAGACCACCCCTCTCTTGGGAGGATTTTTTTTATATTTATAAAAAATAGTTTGCACATTTCATTTGATTGAGCTGAAGATCTGAATGTAAGAAATGGACTCGGCCCCTTAAAATAATAATAATTTGTTCTGCTTCACAATAAACCTGTTCAAGTGCATTCTCAGCAACCTTTCTCCTTCTCTTGCTTTGTGCCTCCCTCTGATTGTTGTGAGTTGCCGTGTCCCAGATTTTGTGAAATGTAGTAAAATGCCATCCATGATCTCGCTGAGAGTTATTTAGCTAACTAGGCCAACACATTTCAGAGCCAATAGGGTACTGGGTTTGATGAGATGGGAAGTGATAAGTGGAGAGGGAATATACGTAAGAACATATATTTGGTTTTATCTCCATATAGGGGCAAAACAAACACAAACAAACAAACAAACAAACTCTTTCATTGCTGTGGAGATGTGTGAAATCTTCCTGCTTCCCGGTATGTCAACCTTGCATACTCGGGTGTGCAATTTTTTGAAGAATTATATTGGCCTGAATTCTTATATTCCATTCTAGCATAATTGTTCATGGCTCCCAGAAAGTCTGTGGGTGATAGAAACCCAACTAACACTGCAAGCCGTGTCTACTCAGAAGTAAGTCCTATTGAATTTAGGGAGGCTTACTGCCAGGTAAGTGAGCTTAGGACTGCATACTCAGGGGTATATTCTATTTAGTTGATGGGTTTAAGTTTTTTAAGACTAATGTTGGATATCACCAGTGCTTTTTTCTTTTCTTTTGGTAGAAATAAATAAATGAGGTGCTGGTACTCATGCATTGATGAAAGTGCTATGTGTGCCAGCACAAAAAGGCTGAGTTTTCAGTACTAGTAAGTATTGTCGCCGAAAAGCCTGCTGGGTATCACACATTGCTTTCAATCCTGAATATAGAGGTGTTGGGTGTCATTATTCAGAAGATGAAAGTTGCCAGTTAGAGCTGTATAGCTCTGAGCAACGGTATATCCTGTTTGTATGCAGATATCAGGAGTTGGAGATGGATGGTGAATATTGGATATTGAATTGGATATTCAATGGCTATCAAGTCTCAAAAGTTCAGTTCTGGATTTTGAGGATTTCTAATTTAAAAAATGTGTTTCAGCCTCATACCTTTACAGAGGAAATGTTTCTATTTGGGCAAGGGATGTTGTGAAAGGGGTTGATTTAGAAATTGGATCCCTGTAAATTTTGAGTAAAAATGATTTGATTTCCTTATACCCAACCAATTTTCAAATCAGAACTTTGAGGTTCACTGTTTCCTCACTTCTTCTGAATGCAATAATGCAGTTCTCAGCTCTATTTGTTCATGCAAACAACAATTTGTGGTTCGAGGACCCGAGCCCCGCAATGTGAAATGAATACGCAAGGACACGTGATATAAGGTTAATGGGCGAGAAAAGGCCACAACTTTATTGATTACAGCAGTGAAAAGGTATTGACTTAGGCATTGGATGTCTAAAACAGTGTTTCCCAAACGTTTTTGGGCAACGGCACACCTGTTTACCGGAAAAAAATCTCGCGGCACACCACCATTAAAGCCCTGCCCCGTGACGTCAGCGCGCAGCGTCACGCCGGGAGGGACGCACAAAAGTGAACGTTTTTTCCCTTCCCCTTGCCGGGGTGGGAGGAGGCAGCAGAGCGAGGGACTGAGGGACGGCGGCAGCTGACGCGGCGGCGGCTGTTGTGGTGGTGGCGGCGATAGCGGGCAGAGGAGGAGCCGTCGCCGGGAGTTGCTGCTGCTGCTGTTGCTGCTGCTGCCCGGACATGCCGGCCTCCTCCTCCTCCGCTGTCTCACGCTCCTCCCTTTTGCGCGCGCTGCCCCGCCGCTCGGCACCACCACCGCGGAGCCGCCCCCGGCTCGACGTGGATCCTCGCCGCCGCCGCCTCTCGCCGCCCGACTCGCCCGCCTCCCTCCCACGGCACACCAGCCGGTGTCTCACGGCACACTAGTGTGCCGCGGAACACCGGTTGGGAAACACTGGTCTAAAACAAGGGGGTTTATTCACCAGTAGGTGGAGCCTGTTGATGCTAATCCAACTATAGGCTCTCCCCTGATGTCACCGGGGGTCGTGCCATGGCCTCCCGCCAAGCAGGCATCGGACAGAGTACACGACCGCCAGATTCCTTTAACGGAATACCCAAAAATTGAAGGCATAGGTGATGGCCACACCTAGCCCTTCAACACACCACAACACATTATTCCAATGCCTAACCGCCCCCTGAGCCGATAAAGGCTTGCTGCCAATACCCTCACTGCTGCAACCAATCCCTAATGCTGCTGCTGACACTATCTAGCCAAATGTCGTTCCCCTGGTCTGAGAGATGCACCCCGTCATTCCGGTATAAGGGCTGGCCGCCAATCCGACGACGGAGAAGAATGAGGCCGAGGAGAGGCTGGCGCCGCCGCAAAAGGCTGCTGTAAACGCCCCCTTGGAGGCACCTGGTTGGATGCCTGCCGGGGGCGTGGGCGCCAGCCAGGTGAGAGGAGGAGGCAGGGGGCTAACACCCCCTGCTAGGGGCGGTGCTCGGGCTCCCGCCCACAACCACTCCCCTCTCTTCCAGGGAGGAGAGTCTTTGCAGTGTTTTGAGCTGCAATCCTATACACACTTAACTGGGAGGAAATCCCATTAAAAACAACAACAACAACAACAACAACAACAACAACAACAACAACAACAACAACAACAAATTTTATTTATACCCCGGCCTCCCCAGCCAAGGCCGGGCTCAGGGCGGCTAACAAGCAATAATAAAAACAAGTTGATTGAATACAACTTAAAAACAAGATTAAAATACAACACTAAAACATTAAAATGCAGCCTCATCACAGGAGGAGAAAGGAAAAAAGAAAGAGGGGGAGGGAATCAAATTGACTCCAAGCCAAAGGCCAGGCGGAACAACTCCATCTTACAGGCCCTGAGGAAAGAAATCAGATCCTGCAGGGCCCTGGTCTCATGAGACAGAGTGTTCCACCAGGCCAGAGCCAGTGTTGAAAAAGTCCTGGCTCTGGCTGAGGCTAATCTAACTTCCTTAGGGCCCGGGACCTCTAGGGTGTTGCTATTGATGGACCTTAAGGTAAAGGTCCACAATAAGATTTACTTCTCAGTAAGTGTACATAGGATTGTGCAGTTACAGATAGGTAGCCGTGTTGGTCTGCCATAGTCAAAATAAAAAAATTCCTTCCAGTAGCACCTTAAAGACCAACTAAGTTAGTTCTTGGTATGAGCTTTCGTGTGCATGCACACTTCTTCAGATATCTTTAAGGTGCTACTGGAAGGAATTTTTTTATATAGGATTGTGCAGATCTCACAAGCACATAAAACTATAAACTGCCTGTCCAGAAGTTGTAGCTCTGGCCCTATGGAATTATTTAGCAGCTGAAATTAGACAGGCACCCAGTTTTGTCATGTTTAGATCTTTTTGTTTAAGAAAACTTTCCCTGGCCATTTATGAAATTTTAAATGTACATCTATATGAGTGCTTTTAAAGTTCTGAATTGTTTTTGTTGTATTTTACTTTAGTTTTATCTTGTTATGCACAGCTTTGATGGCCTCAGGATGCGAAACTGTTTATACATTTGTAAAATATCTAAAAACAACAAATATACCGGTGGGTCCTTATATTCCCCCCCCCAAAAAAAGAGAGTGAATTTGAAGCTCCTCTTTGTGCAAAATCTCAGAGGCATTTCAAGGGTAAACAAATGAACAGGATTGCACATCTTGCAACAATATGTCACAATGTAATTCTGTATATATCTAATCCTTAGCAAGTCACATGTGTGTATTAGGGGAAAGTGTGCGTTAAAATGTATATGTTCATCAAAATAACATACAACAATGCACTGTACTATGGGGAATTGATTGCAATTACCATATGTGTATGTCAGGCAATTGCATATAAAATGAGTATATTGGAAGAAATGAGCCCTATAATGCTGGGTGGGTGTGTGGAATTATGAGCATTTTTGTTTTGTTTTTTAAACTTTAAACTGATGCATAAACACAGCAAACTGAACTTAAGAAAAATAAGAAACTGAGAGAAGCCAGAATAGATGGATGCCTCTATCCCTACAAGAAACAAAACAAAACAAAAGGGATGATAACAAGTTGCTAGCAAACAAAGTTTATTGAAAGCATTGCTTAGACTTGGTTGCTGTTGTTGTTTAGTCGTGTCCGACTCTTCGTGACCCCATGGACCAGAGCACGCCAGGCACTCCTGTCTTCCACTGCCTCCCGCAGTTTGGTCAAACTCATGCTGGTAGCTTCAAGAACACTGTCCAACCACCTCGTCCTCTGTCGTCCCCTTCTCCTTGTGCCCTCCATCTTTCCCAACATCAGGGTCTTTTCCAGGGAGTCTTCTCTTCTCACAAGGTGGCCAAAGTATTGGAGTCTCAGCTTCAGGATCTGTCCTTCCAGTGAGCACTCAGGGCTGATTTTCTTCCGAATAGATAGGTTTGATCTTCTTGCAGTCCATGGGACTCTCCAGAGTCTCCTCCAGCACCATAATTCAAAAGCATCAATTCTTCGGCGATCAGCCTTCTTTATAGTCCAGCTCTCACTTCTATACATCACTACTGGGAAAACCATAGCTTTTACTATATGGACCTTTGTTGGCAACGTGATGTCTCTGCTTTTTAAGATGCTGTCTAGCATGCCAGCAAATAATGACAGCAAACTTTGGTCAAGTGTCCATCAAATATGGCTTAAGTAGTGGCCATAACTTGGAGTCCTTCAATGCATACAATATTCCTGGCTAGGAACAAAACCTCTTTGACTTTCTTATAATAGTACAACTCTTAGTAATGACCCAAGAACTCTCCTGTTTGTTGGATGGGTTTTTAAGAAACACTAGGTCAACAAATAGCAGGGGCTCTTTTCTGCTGGTTTCTGCAGTATTTGCTACCTACAGCATTTTAATTCAGTGGTTGAGACACTTCAGAAACCATATCACGGTAGCCAAATAAACAAACCCTGAAATATATTATTCAAATGCTTTTTTCCTTTTTGTCTAGATGACAGAATTGCATTTTGAAGACAAACAGGAAATGCGAAGGAAATGTTTCGCGTGCAGTGTTTCTTAAGTATATTTGCAGTGTTTCTTAAGTATGCAATGGCATCTGGGGGGGGGGGTCCACTTTTCATCACTTGGATTTTGTTTTTGAAGTTGACAGTTGGACATGAATAATTCTTTGTATACAAGAAGCACTGGAGCTAATCCCTTAGCTCTAAAGGTATTAAAGTCTTTTTTTCAACAATTGGATCAAAAGGCTGCATTTAGGAAATTTTAACAAAACAGAGAATGCTATCAAGCAAAATTTCCCGAACCAGTCGAGGTGAAATAGGAAGTGCATCTTCACTGTAACGCAGTGCCTTCAGGCAAAAAGGTTTCTAAGCCTTTGCAAGGATCGCTATGTTTGGACTACAAGGACTACCAGGAGTTGAGTCCAGGGCATTCAAGCAAGCACCTCAGGAATAGGAGAGGCACCAGGCAGGCTTGCAGCTGTGTAGCTCTCCTGTGGGAAGATGGTATGTGTGAACTGAAAGCACCTAGCTCTCGCCAGCCTACACCCCCTTACTAGCCCTGTTCCTTTCAGAGACTGGCTGGAAGAGGAAGAGTGGTATGAGCCTCTCATGGAGGTCACAGAAGAATTATGTATTTATTTAGTTTCTATACTGCCCTATAGCTGAAGGTCTCAGGGCAGTTCACATAAAGGATCACATACATAAAATCAAAATGCAAACAACAACTCAATAAAAACCACTAAAAAGAGACAGCATTTAAAAAAGGGTATAGGATGTAGATCAGGTCAGGCAAAGGCCTCGTTAAAAAGGAACTTTATGGCTGGCACCTGAAGGTGTATAGTGAAGGCGCCAGGCAGACTTCCCTGGGGAGAGCATTCCACAGTCGGGGAGCCACTGCAGAGAAGGCCCATTCTCGTGTTGCCACCCTCTTGGGCTCTTGATGACTTAGGTACCAGATCCTGGTGGTGGGGCATTGGGGAGACGTTTGGGGAAGGGATGAGCTAGGAGGTGCTAGAAGCAGGGTGTTTGAGTGATCGAGAGGAGTCACGAGAAGGAGGGTGTTCCAGGACAAGGTTACAGGCGCTGAGTCACAGTGTGAGCCCAGACGCGGAGAGGACTCAGACGTTGGCTGTGCTACACAGCAGCAGGACAGTCTCAGTTCTACTGGCTCTCATGCCCTTCAATCAAGGAGAGTCCTGCAACATCGTTCAGCAAAGGGCCTGACAAGCCCAGAGGAGGAGCTTGCCCCCTCACCGCAGCCTTCGTCTGCTTGGGAAGGATCCAGAGTGAAAGGCTAGAAGGCGAAGGATGGAGCTAGTGGTCAGTTTCAGCACCTTGTGCCTGGATTAAGGTGGACTAGAGGACTCTACTGTGTTATTTTCTGTTAATGAAGAGCTAATTGCATTCCATGCCTCCCATGTGTGTGCCTGCCTTGTGGTTGACCTGGCTCATTGAAAGCTCGTTGACATCTCCACACTTTCTTTCACGTGGTTGGAATGTGCCTTTCCACCAAGGCTGGCTCCAAGACATTTTGGCACCTGAGGCAGACCTCAAAATGGTACCCTCCCTCTGTGCCAGGAGGAAAGATCTATGCCAGGTACAAGGGAAGAGGCAGATTGGCATTGGGATCTGCTGCCTTGGTGGAGTCTGCCACCTTAGCAGTCACCTCACCTGGCTGCATGGTTGGGCCAGCTCTGCCTTAACTGTGGTAATGGCTCTTGCTTGTCTAGATGGAGAATTGAGCTGTGTGTCTTATGCTCTACAGACTGAACTGTGTATGTGTGTGTGAACCTCTGACCTCTGCATGGCAGCTGTGTACCCTACTGTACAAAAGTAATTGTCACATCTGTTACTCCTGATGCCTGTGGTCCATGTCATGCTACCTAGGGGGAAATTTGGCCATTGAGCCATGAAAATTCCCCAAGTCTGCCATTTCTACTGTAGATGGATGGGTTGCCTCAAACAATCATCATGGGGTGAATTTCATGCAGCTCCTTGTGTTTTAAAGCTTGGGATTGGCTTGATCATGACTGGGTGGTCGGAATCAATGGCTAGCTAAGGTCTGGTGCACCACCACAAATCCTTCTGATAAGTGCTTGAGCTATGGGATCCCAAATAATATTTTGCTATCATATTAAACGCATGCGAAGTGGGCATGCGAAATCAGCCCAATGAGTTTCCAGACCTGAGGTTTGCATTCCTTTAAGGCCAAAGACATTTGCTGCCTTCTTGATGGCCCTGTTTTCCCTATCCTTGGAGTGTTCCCATTTAGTCATATGGTGGTCCATCTGAAGTTCACAGTGGTACATTCCTGCCTCCATTTGTTCAGTAGTTGCCAGGGTCAGTGCTGGATCCTTTAAAGACTCTGGGGCACACTCCCATGATACGAAGTTGCATAAAAGTTGCACATGCTAATGTATGTGAATAGCTGTAAATTCTAAATTTTAGAAGGAATTAGAGGGAAGGAAAAATAAAATAAAATAGGGCTTTTGGTGCTTTTGTTTTTTCCTAAATGGAGGTCTGGGGCCCAGGAGAAAAAGTCCCAGGACTCAGGTCTCCTGGGCTTACCCTCTGATTACATCCCTGGCAGTTGCCCCAAAGCAATGGCGATGGATAAAATAAAATTAATATTTTAAAAGGAAGGAAGTGTAATGTAATCATACACAACAGTCATCAGCTGGAAAGGATGCAAAGAATGGGATTAGAAATCCTGGCATCCGATTATTCAATCAGCACTTAAAAGCTAATGAATGCCATCAGCACGAACGAGCAGATTATTTTAAAAAGTAACCCATGAAACCCCACTATTTATAAGGTAAACAGACATTCCCACTCAGAACTTTTGGCAGCTAGAGATGACACTCGGTTTGGCTTTGGGTGAGGAAGAAGTGTGCGTGGCAAACAGAAATGAAGCAGTCGTAATGAACATAACGCAATTTAGTTTGATGGAATTAACCTGACCTCAGTGCAGTTGCTCTGCTTTTAAAACCGAGATGATGGTGGAATTTGTCCAAGGAGTTGGCTTTGAAGACCAGAAAGGAATCAAAACCATTTATATGTGCATCGTGCCAGAAAAATTTAAATGATGTTAATTGCCACAATGTCTAATACTCCCTTGGGTTTTAGGAACAAAAATCGGAACCTTTTTTTGTTTCTCACACTGATTATATGACTGTTTTTAAAATAAAATAAAGGAGTATTTTTATTTAAATTGGGAGTGGGGAAGATAGAGAACGACTCTTTTGTGAGGGGAAAATAATATCTGTTGCTAGAGACATTTTTGCCTTCGCTCCCAATTATAGAGGTAGCACATGCAAGAACTCAGCATCTGGCAACTGACAGCCCACTGCAATGTCTGTCTGCAATTAGCTTCCTTTGCATTGCTACCGAGAGCAGCCTTGTGATCTGGATGAACTATGTGGTCGGCGCTTGTATCTCTTAACTGCTGTATCAGGCAGAAACGTTGAGAGATGCTTCATCATTCTTTCTCCATTCTGTTCAGCTGAGTCCCCCCCCCCCAAAAAAAAAAAATCTGGCTACTGCTTCATCTGCATCATTCACCACATTGCCAACAGCACACACACACACACACACACACACACAAACACACACACACACACCCCTACCCTGCCTTTCCGCTCCCCTCACCCAGCCACTGCTTTTTTTCCCTTTCAGGATCAGTCAGGTTTCTTTCTTTTAGCAAAACAGCCCTTTCATCATATACAAGGCAAGCAATAGAAATATATATATATATAAAATGAGGCTGATTTTAAACATGATCACTGCTGTCTATTATTATCCATACAGCCCAGAGCGAAATAATATCAACATCTGCTTAGAGGTTTTCATAAACCACTTAAGAGCTTTTCCTTACAAGTCAAACATGTTTTGTTAAATAAACAAACACCTGTGATTTAAACCAGCTAAAGCCATCCCTTTGCGCAGTTAGTTAACTATGTTAGTTAAACACCTCTTCCCGATTTTCTTTGTGGCAACTGCAAAGAGAGTTGCGTGCCGGGTTACTCAATTCATATCACTTAGCATTTTTAAAAAATAATAATAATATAAAATCACATGCAGTGAACCTTGCTAAGGATAAAAAAAAAACTTGAAAAGACTCCCAAGGTTCATTTTTGCAAAGGTTATAAAATGCAACAGATAAGATTCTCCAATTCAGGGCAGTCTCCAACACAAAACTCTCCTGTCCTAAAATGCCCCTGTATCTCCTATCTGGGTAAACTATATCCAGGGTGTTACACCGTAACTCCGTGAAAGCTTTTTGAAGGTAAGCGTACCTTTATTTCTGTAAAATAATCCACATATTCATGGATTTATGTAAGTTCCAAATTTAATGGCCTACATAGAACAGCAAAAAATTGTTCAAATTCTTTTTGAAAGCAGTGTTAGCTACTTTCCCTGTCTCTTATTTTTTCTGCACATTCACTGAACAGCGGTTGAGTTTAGTTTAGTCCATGAAGACGTACAGTCTTTGTCATAAAATGGGCAACACAGTGTACCTGGTTCTAAGTGGGCAATCCAGTATTCAATTCAAACATTGCTTTGGTAACATGATGTTATCCCATCCATCTGCGATGCAACTTAAGCCACTGAAATAACAAGGTTTTATTCATTTAACTTTCAATGCTCAGTACAGTAGTCTCCAGCCTTTGCTGTGCTGGTCAACACATATTTAAGTAAGCCCAACGAAGCTCTTGAAAATTATGTTGGGATGAAGCATCTGGGCAGTTGATTTGACTTTATAAATGCATAAGGCAGGACTCACGAAATTTGCCCCTACCATAGAAGCTGTGAATTTCGGAATAGCCAGGGGTTGAGAACCTCAGGTTCAAGGTCAAATGTGGCTCCTCACGTCTCTCTATCTGGCCCCCGGAACTCTACCCAAGTGCTCCTTTCCCCGAAGGCCATGTCCCCTGCCAGACCTTGAATTCTGATAATGCCTCTTGCTTGCCTGGAGGTTGCCCAGAGAGTCTGCGTAGAAACTAGCCAACTATACAAAGGTAAAATTAACATCCGTTTTCCCACTCACTTTTAATAACAATAAAAAAATTCCTTCCAGTAGCACCTTAAAGACCAACTAAGTTAGTTCTTGGTATGAGCTTTCGTGTGCATGCACACTTCTTCAGATACACTGAAACAGAAGTTGCCAGATCCTTCTATATAGTGAGAAGGTGGGGAGGGGTATTACTCAGAAGGGTGGTGGGAATGGGAGATTGGCAGATAGCTGAGATGAGCCTGTTGACGACTCTTAACGACTGTAATAGGTCTTACAGGAAAAGGCAAGGGGTGAGAAGGTGAGAAATGGCTTAGTCATGTATAATGAGATAAGAATCCAATGTCTCTGTTCAGACCAGGTCTCTCCATGGTTTTAAGTTTGGTAATGAGTTGCAATTCAGCAGCTTCTCTTTCCAGTCTATTTCTGAAATTCCTTTGTAGTAAAGCAGCTACTTTGAGATCTTGTATAGAATGTCCTGGGAGATTGAAGTGTTCTCCTACTGGTCTCTCTGTTTTGTGATTCTTGATGTCAGATTTATGTCCGTTTATTCTTTGGCGTAAGGTTTGGCCTGTTTTAATAACAATAACAATGATAATAATATATTTTTTATTCATATCCCTCCCTCCCCAGCCAAAGCCAGGCTCAGAGCTGCTAACAACAGTAAAAATAGCACAGTTTACGTAAAATCGCAATCAATTAATTGAAATACATTCTAAAATCAGTTCAGAATCAAATTAATGGCAACCATTGGGCTAGAGTTCTGTGAGGATTACAGAAGGAGGGGGTCAGGCTGCGCCTTGGCCAAAGGCCTGGTGGAACAGCTCTGTCTTGCAGGCCCTGCAGAAAGATGTCAAGTCCCGCAGGGCCCTAGTCTCTTGTGACAGAGTGTTCCATCAGATTGGGGCCACAGACGAAAAAGCCCTGGCTCTGGTTGAGGCCAGCCTAACCTCCCTGTGGCCTGGGATCTCCAAGATATTTTTATTTGAAGACTGTAAGGTCCTCCTTGGGACATACCAGGAGAAGCGGTCCAATAGGTACGAGGTACGAGGGTCCTAGGCTATCTAGGGCTTCTAGCCCCACCCATCACTGGGAAGGGAATGTGGTCTCTGGTCTGAAAAAGGGTTCAACACTCCTGGAATAGAGTTAGTAGACAAATATGCCTATAAACCTCCGTTAATTTGTTTAACCCTCTTTTAAAACCATCTGGGTTGGTGATAACCACTGCCTCCTGTGAGAGCAAATTTCATAGTCCTGTGATAGAAGTGCATTCTTTTGGCTGTCCTGGTTCTTCCAACATGCAACTTCATCGCATTGTCAACGAGCATTTCTGGCTCATGGTTTAAAAGATGTCTTTGGAAGACTTAGCCTATTTGAAGGATTTTGAAGGAAGAAGGTCAGTTGCTGTCTAAGCTTCCCCCCTCCCTCATCCAGTACTACAGGGGGAAGGGGAATGAAGCGTCGAGGGAGGAGGTTTCCCACCGCTCTCCAACCTAAGCTAAAACTGGATAAAGAAACGTTAGCCATTGAAATGGCAGGAGATGGGGCTGCTGGGTAGGCTTGATCAGAACAGTTGCCAGCATGGCTCCATCCTGTGCCAAATGCAACAAAATCTATATATTAGATACAGGGAAGGTTAAGAAGAGCAGGGAAAGCAGTAAGAGTGGAGCCTGTGGCCAATTAAGACCTGGAAGCCCAATGTCCTTGGCAGCCCATGTGTCTCTTTCTCTGTCAATAAAAGCTAGAGGAAAGCAGCTGACAGCAAAAAGGAAGGAAGCTTAAGCCCTTGGAGTGAAGGGTTCTGAGAAACTGGCATCCTACCCTGCTTACTAAGGGTGTACTGGCATCGTGTCAGCCGTGCTTGGCTGTCTGCAGTACCAAGGGAGTCAGGGTAACAGTAGACTGCAAGGGATGGGGGTGGGGTTGTATTCAGCTAAGTCCTATTCAGAGTTGACCCACTGAAATTAATGAACCTAAGTTCATTTATTTATTTATTTAAATACAGTGGTACCTTGGGTTACAGACGCTACAGGTTACATACACTTCAGGTTACAGACTCCGCTAACCCAGAAATAGTGCTTCAGGTTAAGAACTTTGCTTCAGGATGAGAACAGAAATTGTGCTCCCGCAGTGCGGCAGCAGCAGGAGGCCCCTTTAGCTGAAGTGGTGCTTCAGGTTAAGAACAGTTTCAGGTTAAGTACGGACCTCCGGAATGAATTAAGTACTTAACCCGAGGTACCACTGTATTTATATACCACTCTGCATATATATATATATATATATATATATATATATATATGCTTTCGTAGATTTTCACGGGTACAGGAATGCAGGTTTTGGTGTCTTCGGGTGTCTTCCCGTGTAAGAGTCGGGGTGTCTGGGCGACGTTTCGACGAGGTCTCACTCGTCATCTTCAGGCTGGTGCTTTCGGCTTCTTGTTACTGGAACAGAGCAGAATCTGGTGTTTGAGTTCCTATAAATACTGTTGAGGGGTGTGGTGTATAGCCTCCAACGTTCTGGGCAGAGAGGAAGTTCCTAGATTAGTGTGCCTTTTCTTCTTTTGTTCCTTAAGGAAAAAATCTACGAAAGCATATATATATATATATATATATATATATATATATATATATATTTGCTTTCGTAGATTTTCACGGGTACAGGAATGCAGGTTTTGGTGTCTTCGGGTGTCTTCCCGTGTAAGAGTCGGGGTGTCTGTGCGACGTTTCGACGAGGTCTCACTCGTCATCTTCAGGCTGGTGCTTTCGGCTTCTTGTTACTGGAACAAGAAGCCGAAAGCACCAGTAACAAGAAGCCGAAAGCTTGTCCAGTAACAAGAAGCCGAAAGCACCAGCCTGAAGATGACGAGTGAGACCTCGTCGAAACGTCGCACAGACACCCCGACTCTTACACGGGAAGACACCCGAAGACACCAAAACCTGCATATATATATATATATATATATATATATATATATATATATATAACATAACACAATAAACCATAAAACCATACAAACAAGACATAGACAGTTAAAGACAAGTGTAAGTTCAACAGTGTAAACAAGTTTTGATGGATGTATTAATGGAATACTTGAATGGTTTAGTTTATGTAAAATACAGTATGCAGGGATTTATGATGCGCAAATTGAACCGTGGAAAGAGAAGAAGGGAAGTCATTGTGACATTTTAAGGTGGCTTATTGAATATTTTAAATTGCAAAATAGGCAAGTTAATAAAAATTATATTTTAAAAAACCCACAAGTGTATGTTAACCATTGTGGAATGATGTGTTCTTAATTGCTTTAATAGGCTTGGTGGAACAGAAAAATTCCCAGCAGGTGTTTAAAAGTTGGCACAGAAGTTAGTCATGTTTATTGATTTCAGTGAGTCTACTCTGAGTAGGACTACCCATAGATTGCTTCCCCCCCTTCCCTTGCTGCACCCATTGATTGTTGAAAGGCTACTGATTATGGGGCCACAATAATCCTCAGTAAACACTTTGTGGTTTTATTATGGTAGGGATTAGTGATTATGTCCAAATTGGTTTCTTCCAGTTCCCACTTCTTAAAATGATACTGTATTTTCACTTCATCACATTTCTGCAATGCATATATTTTAAAGTCCTCATGAAAATTCATCAGTTTCATGCCTTTGAAGTCACTTTTTTTCGAATATGTCTACCTTAAGGTCAATGGCAAAGTGACCTAGTAAGCTGAAATGATTTTTGACCAAATCTTTCTATATTAATCCTAGGTTTGTTAAGCTCAAACTGTTGTTCTGGCTGTTCTGCCTCTTTAAGATAACCTATTACATGTTTCTTCCTTTTCTATGTATACTTGGGCCAAACTACATAAAACATCATTGGAAAGCCCATTGTCATTTGTTCTATTAATGGCAGACATGCCCCCCCCAATAAAACCCCATTTACACTGGTGCAACAGCACATAGGGGGTTGAAATTTAATTCTTTCCTTCCCCTCTGTGGTCCTGATGAAATCACCCCACTGGTTTTCCAGTAGTGATGTATGGAAGTGAGAGCTGGACCATAAAGAAGGCTGATCGCCGAAGAATTGATGCTTTTGAATTATGGTGCTGGAGGAGACTCTTGAGAGTCCCATGGACTGCAAGAAGATCAAACCTCTCCATTCTGAAGGAAATCAGCCCTGAGCGCTCACTGGAAGAACAGATCGTGAAGCTGAGGCTCCAATACTTTGGCCACCTCATGAGAAGAGAAGACTCCCTGGAAAAGACCCTGATGTTGGGAAAGATGGAGGGCAGAAGGCGAAGGGGACGACAGAGAATGAGATGGTTGGATGGTGTTCTTGAAGCTACTAGCATGAGTTTGATCAAACTGCGGGAGGCAGTGGAGGACAGAAGTGCCTGGCGTGCTCTGGTCCATGGGGTCACGAAGAATCGGACACGACTAAACGACTAAACAACAAATTACTGTATTAAGAGCCTTTAAAATTCTGCTTCTGGAATGTTTATAAACTAATACACACACCCCTTCTGAAAATAACAAGAGGCTGTCTGCGTTTCACAGATCATGCATATCAGATTAAGCTCAAGAAGATGTGTCAGAATCCATCATGTTGTAGGAAGAAGGAAAGCAAAAATGTCTGATAGATTGGTTTGCAGCTGACAGATCCATGACATTGAGGAAAGTATTAGACTACCCCATTAAACTAGAAATTGTATGCTACCTTAACAAAAAAAACAAAACAAAAAAACAACTCTGTTAATGCTTACAGCATGAGATGGTTCACTTCCCATTCTTACTCCAACTTTCTTCCTGGAGATGAGGAAACTGGAGAGGAGGTATCCACTAATTTTCATTCATTCTTAACTAGAGATGTGGCAGGAATTTGATTCAGTTCACTTTTAAAGGCAATCTTACCTAAGCAATGATTTTTGAAACAATATATGAAGCGAAACACAGCCATCTGAATTTTGCAAAGGCTTTGTCAAGCCAAGCAGCATGTACAGAAATGCTTATAAAATATGCATTAAAATGTGTGTGAAATGCATTTGTGAAAATAACATCAAAATGCATTGCAGTCTGGGGAACTGCTTTGCACAAAGGGATGTGTGTGTGTGTGTGTATGGGGCAAAACTGCATACAAATATGAGGAGAAATTCGCTGATGAATTTTCATGGGGACATTTTTTTTAAAAAAATGCAAACTGATGTGTTAATACAGAGAGAACTGAAGGTTGGAAATATGATAAACCGATAGAAACTAAAGCCAGCATAGCCCTGTGGCGCTTCTTCTGCATTTTCTATTAGCTGGTGTTTTAGAAATCCTACAATGTGTCTCAGAATGACAGCGCTAAACCCCTCTCAATCATGTTAAGTTGCAGAGCTTCTGGAAGAAGCATTATGTAGATAGTAGTCTCGGTTGGATTCTGTGCCAGTGTAGAATTGGCATATACTTTGCTGAATGGAAATTCGTACAACGCCTCTCAGGATTATTAGAATATTCCAAAGTTATGAAAATGACCAAATTAATGGATCGTGTTCAGCTATGAATGAGAAAGCAGGTGCAGTTATAATGATTATAACAATAGCTAGTGTATATGTATCACATTTTTCCTCCCTGTGTTATATGCAATGGCTATTGTATTCAGTAATCTTTAGGGGTAGGAGGAACTCTCACAGCTCAGTGAGGACTGAGCATGCTCAGTACATGTGGAATGCTGACTATATTTGGCTGAGTTGGAGTAACGTATTGTAATGGAACAGGGAAGGGGCATAGCAGTGAGGTTGCTGTGGTGCAAATGTTCCAACAGGAGCACCAGTTTGGCTCTGCTGGTGCTTTTGCACTTTGTCCCGTGTGCTCTCCTTCTTCGTCCCAATGTGCTACAATGACTCAGCTGCAAAGAGATCAGGCGAGTGTTGCAGAACCACCACACACTGTCTTCAGTGTGGTGTAGTGTTTAAGAGCGGTAGACTCGTAATCTGGTGAACCAGGTTCGCGTCTCTGCACCTCCATATGCAGCTGCTGGGTGACCTTGGGCTAGTCACACTTCTCTGAAGTCTCTCAGCCTCACTCACCTCACAGAGTGTTTGTTGTGGGGGAGGAAGGGAAAGGAGATTGTTAGCCACTTTGAGACTCCTTAGGGTAGTGATAAAGCGGGGTATCAAATTCAAACTCCTCCTCCTCCTCCTCTTCCTCTTCTTCTTCTTTGTCTGTCTGTGGAGGGAAATGGAAAACCTGCCATGGGACAACAAAGTGGCTCAAATCCCGACTAGGAGGCACTACCACATTTTATTGCAGTTCCCAGTTGTTTCCTCTATTTCCAATGTTCAGGTGTGAATGCTGCTATTACTATGATTACTATGACAAATGAATTTATATACAGCTTGATGCCAAAAATAGGTTTCAAAGCAGCTTAGGCAAAATGTAACCAGAATGGTTTACCCCACCACACAAGAGGCTTGAGAGAAGTTCAATGTTTGCAACAAATATTTTCGGTGAGGTTGCAACTGGCCATGGTCTGGAGCAGCAGTACATGACTCCATTCTGTTCTAGCCATTCCATCAGCACATATTCACTGGCAGAACAGCTGTGACAGTATATCAGAACTTTCCTCCCAGTGTATCTGCTATGGTTTGGGCATATCTCAAGCTCTGTTGGTGTAGCAAAGCTTCTGCCAAGTCCTAGGTGCCTTCAAGCAGCATGACATAAGTGTGGGGTTGTGCCCTTGCTCTCTTCCTCAGTGCTCTCATCATCTCACCTGGCATCACTGTTCTGCTTTTCAGTACTTCTGCAGGAAAAGGAAGAATGGTCTTTACCCCTTCAGGGTGAATGGGCTGATAATTATGCTAAGTAAGCTGGTACTGCAGAGAAAGGCCAGAGCCAAATTATCGCTCCTGCTGTGGGGGTGATAATTACATGGGAGTTTCCCAGTGTGAGCAGATCTTATGCAGACTACCATGATGCTCCCAACTGTCCATGTTTATCAGGAAAACCTGTTCCTTTTAAATCACTGCCCCTGTTCTTGTTGTTTAGGGATGCCTTGTTAAAGTTTTATTAGTGAAAGCTACTAGGAATAGCCGTTATTCGAGGTTTTGCTTCCCTCCCCAGAGTGTCTCTTGTGGGTGTATTCTGCTACATGCCATGGATGTATTTCTGGTGGGTTTCTTCTGGACCATTTGCACACCGTTCTGCTTTATTAGCTGTTCCGAGAAGCTTCCCCAATGTCATGGCGTTATTTCCGTCTGGAGGGGCACTTGTGCAACACACGGCAACAAAACCCAAACAAAAAAATAAAGCAAACCGGAGTGTTTGTGGTATGAAAAGTTACAGGATTACTGAAGGAAGTTATGGGACATACACCGACTAGTAACTCAGCAGTATGGCTGCTTTGAAACTTCCTCAGGCATAAGCAATATTGAATGTATGATCGTGTATAACCACCCTGAAACCATAATGATAACAAATCATCACAATCAAGATGGTGTTTGGAGGAGCCCTGGTACAGGCAAGGGCCAACACTAGCCTTGAGTACATAGTATTTCTACTGGTACATCTATTTCTGGGTGCCCCAAAACTCAGTGGTATTTTATTCAAAACCCAGTGCTATTAAATTGCACTAATATTTTAATTTAATCTAAAAAAAATCATTTTTTTACACCAGCAACTAAGGACAGGGAAGAATCACCCAGGATAGACACTTTTTGTTTGCAGACAGATCTTGTCACTAGCATGCATGTAGTACAATTCCCCGTAGCACAGAACACATTTATCATACTAGCTTTTCAAACACCAGCTCAGAGCATTGCATAGGGGTACTGTCCCATATTATCATCAAAAAAATCCTTTAGTTTAACGGGGATGTGAATGCATGTCCACCTAGTGGCCAGCAGCACTTTAGCACATGTCAGGTGACCAGTAGCAGCCATGCTCTTAGCTTTGAGAAGTGTTCAGCATCATGCTAGCCAGGGCCATTTCAAAGAGGAGAATATAATCTGTTTATCTTAATGCTGACAGTGTTGGAAATACAGTTTATAATCAGCAACATCTTAGGTGGTGAGCATGTGATTCAGGATAGAGTCCCAGAACTCTTCAAACTGACCATGTCTACCATACACCCTCTTCTTGGAGATGTGTTTCCTATACAGTGGTGCCCCGCAAGACGAATGCCTCGCAAGACGAAAGAGTTTTCCGTTTTGGAGGTGCTTCGCAAAACGAATTTCCTATGGGCTTGCTTCGCAAGACGAAAATGTCTTGCGAGTTCCTGCTGGTTCCCCCCCTTTTTCTAAGCCGCTAAGCCGCTTATCAGCTGATCCGATCAGCAGATAAGCCGCTAAAAGTCGCTAATAGCGCTAATAGTGCTAATCCGCTAATCTGTCAATGGGCTTGCTTCGCAAGACGAAAAAACCGCTACACAAAGAGAATCACAGAACAGATTCTTTTCGTCTTGCGAGGCACCACTGTATTGCAAATTGTAGACATGGGGCTGGTCCACTGTATCAATCCTAATCCCAAAACAATCATGTTGCCCTTGCAGTGATTACTGTGTTCATTGGATGAGTACACATACGTACATATGCACGCAGATGTACACATGCACACAGCTAGATTTTGCAGGGTATGCAAATTTGTCTTTGCAGGCTGATATAATTTCTGGTTTCAAATTTCTTAACAGCCCTACAATCAGGGCTGGCCCTGTCAGGAGCTCATCCTACACTCGAGTAGGACCCTGGCAGAGACACATGCCCAACTGGCATGTTCTCTCCCTCCTGGTTATTTGTTCAGGAGCTTCAAAAGCTTTCTTCTGCCTGAACATCACAGTGATCGATGCCAACAGACATCGACACACTTAGGGATCCGCAGAGTTTGCTCAGTCCATGTAAGAGAACAGCAACTCAGCATTTTGGCTAATCTACTTTATTTACATATAAACACACACGGAGCACTGCAACATGGCTCCCTCTCCATGCAGGTGCAGGCAGCAAAGAGAAAAGGACAAAGGACAATAGTCCCACTTCACGGAACACAGTAACACAAACATCCTGTCTCTGTCACTTCCCACTCTGTGGAGTCAAAGCATACACCATCATGTGATAGACAAAAATCCCATGACTGCAATCATGGAGCAGGAATTCTAACAGGCCCGCCCTTTAAGGCATGGTGAGGCAATTGCCTCAGGCAGCAAGAGCTACAGGAGCAACAGATCTGACCTCAAAGGGATGCATCGCCCACTGCTGCTGGTGTTGCTGCAGTGGTGGCGACAGTTGAGGTGCGCTCAGTTGAGGCTGGGTCTGCCACCGCCTCAGCAGACCCCTCCCCAGTGCCCTCTCTTCAGCAGCACCTCAGAAAATAGGAGGCATGCCTAGTCTCCTCCCACGCCTAGGGAGAAAATGATGGGCCCTGCTCTCTGGGATCTCCTGGGCTTTGCACCTGCCCAGCATAGTTCAGGGTGGGCCCTTTTCACACCCATAATGGCCTTTGATTTCCACTTCAACCATCAGGTAAGGTAGACCCTTGTTCCCGATGTAGATCTCCACTAACTCCCTTGTTCTCACTGTAGATATTTGCTCATCCCTTCTTCCCTGGCCAAGGGATGAAGGGGGTACCATTTTTATTTTTTATTTTTTGTTCACTTCAGGTGCCAAAATGTCATGGGCCAACCTTGCCTTCAGTTCTAGGATGTTTTCATTCCAGTTTCCATTTCACCTTTCCATGCCTCTCCAGATACGGTTATGACTCACAGGTGAATGTCCTTTCAAAGTAAGGTTAATAGCAGCTCTAAGGAAGCAGCAACCATTCTATGCCGTAATACACCTTAAAGCTTTCTCTTGTCATACATTTTAGCACCACGTTTAAATAAATGGTGCCTTCATTATTCTCAGGCTTTGCTCTTAAAAGATGAAACTGTTATTGAGTGCAATTATATTTAAGTTGCCTGGCACTTTTCATTAAAAAAATGGTTCTTTCTCTCCCCAGTGAAGCTCTTAAACTTTCGTTATTCATATGTTGGCTTTCAGAAGCTAAAGTGCTGATTTCAGCTACTGAAGTGCTGATTTGATTTCATACAACTCAAATCACAACTGTACACGTACACACAAACACACATACACACAGCATTAGAGCCCTCATCCGTTCTCACATTTTCTTGGGTGGGTTGGTCATTATGGACGTTTTCTTCTTCTGCATTTCTAATTGGATTTACAAATCCAGCTCACCAACTCTGGGCTAAAACAACAGTTCTGGAAGCCCTAGAATCTGGGGACAAGAATGAATCCATACCTACCAGCTCTTTCATTATTATCAGGGCTGACCCAAGACATTTTGCTGCCTAAGAATAAGTAGAAGACGGCACCACCCTTATTCTGTGTACAAACACCGACCACTGACAATAGGATAAGAGTCTACTACCACAAGTGAGGGGAGCAGAGGAGCATAGGGAATGTAGGGCAAGCTACATGGCTCTCACTGTTTTCTGTTGCCTCACATGCCCAAAGGTAGGGCTGGCTCTGCGTATTCATATTTTCCCTTCTATCTGCAGAAATATATTATGTTCAGCGAGAACTGGTAATCTGACGTTTCAGCTGCCCAATGTCCCACACAATGCAGTGCTGCCCTCATGCTTTCTACCTTTCTTGGAAGTAAATAGTGGTCCCCAAAAGGTTCCCAACTCCCCCCCCTTTTTTTTGGTAAATTGCTGCTACTACAGCTAGACCAGCAGATGCTATCACTGATTGGCCTATGGGCAGATTTGCAAATCAGATACAACTGTTGTGGGCACACACAAACCCCACTACTGAGAACACCACAATCTATTGAGTACAGTCATACCTCGGGTTGAATATGCTTCATGTTGAGCATGTTTCAGTTGTGCTTCATGGCAACCCAGAAGTAACGGAGTACATTACTTCTGGGTATCGCTGCTCACGCATGCGCAGACGCTCAAAATGACATTAGACGCATGCGCAGAAGCGGTGAAAAGTGATGCGCATGTGTGCAGACATGCCGTTGCTAGCTATGTTTGCTTCTGGATGCGAACAGGGCTCTGGAACGGATCCCGTTTGCATCCCGAGGTACCACTGTATAATAGAGCACTTCATTCAAGACTAATTTAAGTGGGGAAAGGGTGGGGGAGAGGGCAACCTAGCTTCTGCAGGGCAAGTGTACCTCTGGGCACCACACTGGTGACCCTTGAAATAGGATTTTGAAGGGGAAAGGCAGATAGGGTAAGGTGAAGACAACAAGAACTTCCTGACAGTAAGAGCTGTTCGACAGTGGAATTTGCTGCCAAGGAGTGTGGTGGAGTCTCCTTCTTTGGAGGTCTTTAAGCAGAGGCTTGACAACCATATGTCAGGAGTGCTCTGATGGTGTTTCCTGCTTGGCAGGGGGTTGGACTCGATGGCCCTTGTGGTCTATTCCAACTCTATGATTCTATCATTCTATGAAATAACTCAACAAACCAATTAATATTTACTCAGTGCATAGTGTAGTTAATTTGGACACCAGCAGTGTTAGGATGGTCTGTGTTCCTGCTCTCTCTCTCTGCATTAAAGAAAATATTCAATCCTTTTGCCTCATTTGCTTTCTTTAGAAAAAAAGAAGCAATGCACAATGCAAGCAACACTAGTGGAATTGGTTGGTGTGCCAGAATGCGGCTAATATCCTGCCCTCCGGGGTGAGAAACATTAAGTGGTCCTTTGTACTTTTGATAAAAGGGTTCTGCTTTCGCTTAAATTGTGTTTTTCATAGGAATCAAAACAGTCACTTACTACTATTTCACTGCAAAAGCTGAGGGGCGAGTGCTGATTTGACACTGGAAATGTATGTGAGCATTAGAGAAGCACTTCTGAGATTATCACAAATGTGCAGAGTTAAATGTGCGTGTTACTTGTGGTAAGTGAATCGCTTTGTCCTCTGTTATTTGGAGTGCAGATGGATGACAAAGAAAGGTGGTTTTGTTGTTGTTGCTGAAGGATGTTGCCCATAGGAAAAGGAATGAATAAAACACGATAAAATCCAGGCAGGAAGGGAACTCACATGTATACTAGAGTGATTGCATGGGTGCCAAAAAAGAGAGAGACTTTACCTGTATGGGCGAGCTGGTTGTTCATTATTCAGCTATATCTGTCCATATTCGTTTTTGACCATTTATTTCCAGGCTCCTAAAGCATAGTGCTTTGGGGACTTTTACTGAGTGTGGTTGCTGGGCATGCAAATGGGTAATTAATAAAATAAAAGTGAGCTAGGAACCAGAATCCATGTCACAAATCAGCCTGGATAGCTCAGTTGGTTAGAGCTATAGCACCAAGGTTGCAGGTTTGATCCCTGTATGGGACAGCTGCATATTCCTGCATCCCAGTGGGTTGAACTAAATGATCTTCATGATCCCTTCCAACTACTGGTATACAAATTTTATGATTCTTAGTCTTTAGGTAAAGGTAAAGGGACCCCTGACCATTAGGTCCAGTTGTGACCGACTCTGGGGTTGCGGCACTCATCTCGCTTTATTGGCCGAGGGAACTGGCGAACAGCTTCCAGATCATGTGGCCAGCATGACTAAGCAGTTTCTGGTGAACCAGAGCAGCGCACGGAAACACCGTTTACCTTCCTGCTGGAGTGGTACCTATTTATCTACTTGCACTTTGATGTGCTTTCGAACTGCTAGGTTGGCAGGAGCTGGGACCAAGCAATGGGAGCTCACCCCGCCGCGGGGATTCGAACTGCCGACCTTCTGATTGGCAAGTCCTAGGCTCTGTGGTTCAACCCACAGCACCACCCCGTCATTAGTTGAGACAAATGAACAAGTCTGGACCGGGGGGCAAACCAGGGGGTGATGTCAAGAAGCAAGCAAAAGCCAGTACTAAAGACTAACCCAAGGATACAGAAACATAGCAGAGTTCAGGAGGACTCACGTTGTGTGGGCCAGACTCAGGAAGCTCTTTATGTTCCTTCCCACCCAGAAGGAGGAGGAGGAAGAAGAAGAGTTTGGATTTGATATCCTGCTTTATCACTACCCGAAGGAGTCTCAAAGCGGCTAACATTCTCCTTTCCCTTCCTCCCCCACAACAAACACTCTGTGAGGTGAGTGAGGCTGAGAGACTTCAGAGAAGTGTGACTAGCCCAAGGTCACTCAGCAGCTGCATGTGGAGGAGTGGGGAAGCAAACCCAGTTCACCAGATTACGAGTCCACCACACTTAACCACTACACCACACTGGCTCCCATTAGACCAGCAATGAAGGCTGCCAATGGCTCTTAAGTGATTCAACACACAGGAAGGGTGGTTATGTGTCCTACTAATGCAGGGGATTTGAAAGGCTGTCAAAGGACAATCCTCTATTTGAAGGACTACCCAGCCCAAGTCTGGTTAAAAGCACTAGAACCAATGGAAGGGAGAACAGAAGCCTTGAAGTTGCCCATCAGCAGTTAAAATTTGGACAGGACAGTAAGCAGATACACAGAACACCTCATCATGCTGTTTCCCACAGCCGAAAGGTGTGTTATATTTCTATTAAAGCAACAGTAATTTTTTCTGAAGGTACATGTATACTGAAATTAGAATGTGAAAATTGTATGCATATCTGTGCCCTCTGTTGTCCTCTTGTCTGATGATTCATTTAGTTGTTGTGGGGGAGGGAAAAAAATACATAAATTGGCTATCTTATATACAGGCCATTTGCAGATAAAGCCAGCTGCTGCTGCTGACTCAATGTAGAGCCTCCTTTGATTATATCCAAACACTGCTTATCAAAGATAGTTGGGAAACTGGAATCTAATCCAAACCAAACCTGTTCTGGATTTTATTGACTCTATGAATCCACACACTTAGATTTTATTATAATTATAAATATTTTTCTATGATCCAATCAGGTTCAAGTCCCTTTCAGTTTTATTTTTCTGTGGTTTTAAGTATGGCAAGAAATATGCCTCTTTACCCTCAAAGATGATAAGCTTATAATTGAAGCACATTATCTAATTACTTTTTTTCTTTGCATTCATTGCTCTAATTGCTTTCCAAACAAATTACACTGGTGTGTCTCTGGCATGTTTCCATGTATTTTGGATTTACACTGATGCAGCTGCTTGCAGAAATTAGGTCACTGCATTCATTGTGCTGCAGCACCAAGCTAGGAACTTGGGTTCGTATAATTGCCAAGCACCTAAAATGATGAGACAACCACTGTAAATTAGAACAAAGGTATGACTTCATCAGCAGCTGGTGACATTTGGGAGTCACTTTTCTTTCATTCCATCTCAATGTCAGGGACTACAATTCCCATCATCTCTAGCTAACAGGACCAGTGGTCAGGGATGATGGGAATTGTAGTCCCAAACATCTGGAGGGCCAGAGTTTGCCTATGCCCAGTTTAGTTAAACCATAGTTTAGTATTCACCTAGCCACTGTCTCTGTCTAACCTAGCTCACAAAGCTGTCGTGAGGATCAATGGTGTGTGCAAATCTTTTAATACCCTTCTGAAATCTTTAAGTCAGGGCCAGTTGCAGGGCCAATTTCAATGGTGAAGATGAAAAGTGAAAATTGATGTCCAGGGTCATTTCAAGACATTTTGTTGCCCGATGAGGTGGACAAGGTGGCATTCTTTTTCTGTTTCTTGTACTGAATCTGTGGAATTTGTTATAAAGATTTGACTACTGGTGGAAGTGGCAAAGCGGGTGTACACTGCAGGGCTGGTTCTTATGTATCTGGTAGGTGGAATTGTCAGGAAGGTTAACTCACCAAGTTAGAATAGCAAGGAGTTTAGTGAACGAGGCTAGCTTTGTAGAGATCTGGTTCCAGATGTTACACATTTTAACAGTGGGCTGGAGGATCTCAAGCTGTCAGACTCTCAGAAGATTAGATCAGGTAAGGAGAAGGAGGGAGAGGGGGAAAACCAACCATCTCATTCCCAATTGTTACATGTTGCTCCTACCTCCAGCATCAAAAGGCATATTGCTAGTTTAATATCAGTATTTAAGGGCTTGCCTTTGGGTGTATTAATGATAAAATTATAAGCTCAATGTATTTTAAAAGCATTTCTGGTGGCTATTTTCTTTTTCTTTGTGTTTTCTCTCTCTCTTTTCTCATAGCAACTATAGCCTTATAATCAAAATAGGCCAATCAACCCTTTCCTTTTTTCTTTCTTTTCTTTCAAGCATTCCTTTTGGAATGTATTGCACACCTATTTCATACGTGTTCATTTGATGGCTCATCACATCACCATCTATTCGTTATTTATATCACTCACAAGCTGGCCAGAAATAGGGATATTTCTAGAAAATATTCAGGTGATCTGTAATACATGGCACTCTTAGCAATATCTGGTGTTGACTTATGGTTATATACAGAATGATAGGCTGTTTGGGGGGCCTATCTAGAACAATATATGTTTGCTTCAGGGGTGTATCTGACATAGCCGTGAACCATACCTAAATGAGTAGCAGAGTAACGTTCTAATTTGTGCTGAAGTTGTGCTGAATTCTGCAACTGTCTGACTGCCTATCTGATTATCTGTCTTGGATACCGTATCTCTAAATTTGTTACCCTGCTAATGTTATTCTGTTAAGTGAGATGTTTGAATGTAGGAATTTGGATAGGGAAAAAAATGTGCTTTCTGTTCTGGATGCTAAATTCATGAATGTTTTGAAAACACTGTTTCAAAAGTTATTGCTTATCACATGTATATATACACACTTTAGTAATTAACTGTTTCAACATCACATTCAATATCATAAACTCTCACAAATGAGACATAATGCATTATGTAAGATAAAATAAAGCAGGCATAATAGGTTATGCTGTTATCAAACCAGTGACCAGAAATGCTTAATAATTACTTCTGACCGCAAAGGTCTTTGTGAAACAGGAGGTATTTTACTATCTTGTTTGTAAATATAAACAATGAAGGGGTACCAGGGAATGGAGAAAGATTTCTGCATTTTGACTCCTGTAGCCTGACTATTGAGCTCTGTCAATTTCTCTGCCTCAGCCAATCCCTATATTATACTTCACCTAGGGATGCAGGTGGCACTGTGCACTGAGCCTCGGACTTGCCGATCAGAAGGTCGGTAGTTCGAATCCCCTGACGGGGTGAGCTCCCGTTGCTCTCTCCCAGCTCCTGCCAACCTAGCAGTTTGAAAGCACACCAGTGCAAGTAGATAAATAGGTACTGCTGTGGCGGGAAGGTAAACTGTGTTTCCATGAACTCTGGTTTCTGTCACGGTGATGTCCCGTTGCACCAGAAGCAGTTTAGTCCTGCTGGCCACATGACTCGGAATCTGTCTGTGGACAAACGCCCGCTCCCTCAGAAAGGGATAAGAGCACCGCAACACCATAGTCACCTTTGACTGGACTTAACCGTCCAGGGGTCCTTTACCTTTTACCTTTTGTACTTCACCAGAGTAAAATGTGTGTGGTATCACCCATGCTTAGCAACTTCCATATGGGCAGCTTCAAGTAAGAAAAAGGATTAGCTCTTTATATAACATGTTTGGCATTCTGTCATGAAATATAGGCAATAAAGCTAGTCCTGGGTCTACGTGAATAAGTTGTTGTGCTATAGCGGAGACTTCCTGAAATACCTTTTACCAGGACACTTGTATGACTAGACATTCCCACCACATGTGTAAATAACCTCCAGACCATTGCAGCCCCTACAGGAATTGGCTGATAAACATTTGTCTGAATTGTACAACCTAGCAAGTGTAAAATACAATCAGTAGGTTAATTTCAGCACGTATTTTAAGCCTCCCCTGCCAGCTGTTTTGCCAGAGCCTTTGAAACGTTAATCAGAAATCCTTTCTCAGATTTGTTCAATTCATCCTGGAGAATTGTTGTTCCGCGTCTGGAGAATGGAACCCCATAATAAAGTATTTTATACTTCATCAGCAGGGAAGAAGATAACCCTTCATCTGAATCAAATACACACCCACACGGACAGTCATATGCCAATACGTCAGTGAGAGTGCTTGATACATAGAGGTCTATGTGAAAGATGACCCATCTTTTGAAAGGCAAGACTTTGTGCGGAGGGCGGGGGGATGCTTTATCCTTTATAAGAGCCGGCACACATGCCAAAAGGAAGTCTTCCAATAATTACATGGCTGGGATGCCATGAAAAGGATGAAAATCATAGTTCACATAGCTCTTAGTAAATAATAAAAAAAACCATGGGAATAGATAGCTCTTGACTGCCAAAGGCAGACTCGCAGCTACCACTTGGCTCTTGAGTGTAGTTCAAAGATTAATAATACAGAATTGAGTTAAATGGCATAAGCAGTGGTTACAACATGGAGAAAGTGGTAATTTTATTGTGTTCCTGTCTCTTTTGAAGATGAGTGGAACAGTTAGTCTTATTTAAAGAAGGAGGAAAATGAAATCCAACTTGCAATTATCTTTTGGACTATTACATTGCTTGTTTTATTTTCCTTTATTTTACTTCCTCTCTCACACATTAGGGATGCTTGAGGAGTTTGATTTCTCTGAATTCCAGTACAAATTGACCTGATATACACCTCCCAGACTAATGTCTCAATAGGAGCCTAATTATCAAATGCCTTTCAGGGTGTGACTAGGGACAGCTGAGAAATTCTGTTGGAGTCACACTTAAAGGCCAGCCTAGCCAATTCACACTTTTTGCAACAACACAGGAACTGAAAAGCAGCCGTCCTCTGAAATTTGCACTTCTTCAGATTTTTCAGTGCAGTTTTCCAGCTAAGTAATGTATTAAAAATGCTTATACTAGGATATAAGTCTAATGAAAATTAAAATAAAGAATGCATAAAAATGTATATATACAGTACATATGTATAGTAGGAGCAATTGGCACCAAACTGCTGATGAGGTTTCATGAGGATTTTTTTTTAAAGTACAAATGTGGAAAAGTGAATGTAGGATTGGTGGTTTAGTGAAGGAACACAGCTGTGGGGCTTTTTTCAAGCAGAAGTGAAGATAATATCCTCATGTCCTCCTTGATCTGGTAAGTGAATGAACTAAATAACAAGGATTTCAAGTTTCACTCTTCTTCATGTCTGCATAGACTCATAGAATCAGAAGGGACCACGAGGGTCATCTAGTCCAACCCCTTGCAGTGCATGAATCTTTTTGTGTGGTGTGGAGTGCAAATCCACAACCCTGAGATTGCCCTACTGACTAAGCTAGACTTAGCATTGAGGAAGTCTGGAGAATGAGGAAAATAAGTTGGCTGTGGGGAATGTTTGGCCCTCCAGAAATTGCTGAACTACGACTCCCATTGGCCCCAGCAAGCATGCACAACAGCCACATGTGATGGGAGTTGTAGTTCAACAACACCTGGAGGACCCAAGGTTCCACACACGCCTGAAATAAGCAGAAGTTGGATATAACTTCTTTTTGCTTTGAAGGGGCTCCAACCTCTTTTCAAGATCATTTTCATTTCTAATTAAAAGCTCAAGGTTGCATTTCAGCTGCTGGAAGATCTTTTTAAATGTTGATTAAAAGGTGAACATACACGGTTGTTAAGGGACACGGGTGGCACTGTGGGTTAAACAACAGAGCTTCAGACTTGCCGATCAGAAGGTCGGCGGTTCGAATCCCCGCGATGGGGTGAGCTCCCGTTGCTCGGTCCCTGCTCCTGCCAACCTAGCAGTTCAAAAGCACGTCAGAGTGCAAGTAGATAAATAGGTACCACTCCGGTGGGAAGGTAAACGGCGTTTCCGTGCACTGCTCTGGTTCACCAGAAGCGGCTTAGTCATGCTGGCCACATGACCCGGAAGCTGTACGCCACCTCCCTTGGCCAATAAAGCGAGATGAGTGCCGCAACCCCAGAGTTGGTCACGACTGGACCTTATGGTCAGGGCTCCCTTTACCTTTACCTTTACCCAGTTGTTAGTAAGCAGCACTGAGTTCAGTGGTGCTTATCCCCTTGAAACTATGCACAATATTTCACTCATCCTAATAAATTGGGTACTGTTGTATGTATCACTGCTGTTTGGTGTCTATGTAATATTAATATTTTTTATTTATTAAATGTGTATACTGCCATATACCCATAGATCTCTGGGCTGTTCACAACACACAATATTGGATCAACACAGTTTCCTGCACTTTTGGACTATCCTTTGGGGGGGTGGCTAAGGAGGGGGGGTATCACGATGAGCTCATTCATTTCAAAATTTACCTCTACACTACTAATACATTTAATCACAAGTAATTCCTTTCCAGCAAATGCCCTTTCCCATGTTCATTGAAAGTTTCCTGTTTGCAGGATCCCACCTCACCCCCCGCCAATAGATTGGGGCTGGAATTATCAACCAGTCCCTGACTACAGTCAGAATTCCCGTGCCCTGTCATGATTTGAGAATGCAGAAATAAGAGTCAGTTTCCATCTTGTCCAAAGAACTGTTTGGTTGTAAACGATAGGTTAGATGGCCTTTGCTCTAATTCAGGAAATTAGCAGGGGAGAGGGCTTAGTGCATGCTTTCCGTGCCAAAGGCAGAGGTGAATTTAGGGCAGCGCAATGGGCTCCCCTGCACTGGGTGCTGAGTGGAATGGGTGCCTGGTAAGCAGTTGCCCATCTACAGGAAGGAGGTGTGAGGATTCTGACAGGATCTTAAGAGTCCTCTTGCCTCCTTCCCAAAACCTAGTTAGTACTTGCTGGCCTCCATGGACAAGTAATGTGACCTGCCATTAAAGCATCTTCCTACATTCCTAATATCCCCCCCCCCCACTTACGCTCTCATCTTCTGATAAATTATCATTTGGCAAATAGTCATGTTCATGAGTGAAACATCACACTGGCAGATTACGATCATGAGTGAAACAGCCATTAGCATATAGATGCCATAATACCGAGCTTTAAATAATTCCTGAGATCACGTCAGACAGTGTACTTTTCAATGGAAGGATTTGAAGGGTGAATCATCAGGTGACAACAAACCGTCAGATAATGGTATACATGTGACTCAGTCCTTTCTAAAGAAGACTTATTTCACAACATTTTGGAACTAAATTCAGCCTCATGGTAGGCTCAGGAAAGAATGGAGCAGCAGAGTCTGCTGAGTCATTGACATGGTGCATAGGTACTCCACTTTCTGATATATCATCCACAATTATTCTATCATGATCTATTATCAGGATGCAATCTTCCTAACACAGCTAAATTATTTTGTTACTAATGAGTTTGATTAGTATATAACGGGGTTAGCAAACTTTTTCAGCAGGGGGCCAGTCCACCGTCCATCAGACCTTGTGGGGGGCCGGACTATCTATCTATCTATCTATCTATCTATCTATCTATCTATCTATCTATTGGGGGGTGAATGAATTCCTATGCCCCACAAATAACCCAGAGATGCATTTTAAATAAAAGGGCACAGTCTACTCATGTAAAAACACGCTGATTCCCAGACTGTCCGTGGGCCCGATTTAGAAGGTGGTTGGGCCGGATCCAGCCCCCGGGCCTTAGTTTGCCTGCCCATGGTATATAAGCTCAGTTTAAATCACATTATTTTAGTGCATCTTCTGTTTCCAATCTGCCAGAATAAGAGACTTTTGCGTCTCAAAATCATGTACTATATTCCACTACATAATTTTGACCTGATAGAAGCTTATCAACTTACCTTTTCTATGTCTTCCATTCTAGTTCCTTGGATGTGGATCAGCACCACAACAATTGTGTATGTCATACATCAAATGACTGCTTGATTTAAAGGGAATATTTAAATGCTATTCTTGTTTAGCAAATATCTACATTGATTGTGTGTGTGTGTGGGGGGGGATCCTACTAGTTTGCAAAGGCACTCCAAAAATCCCAAGGAGTTGTCATATGGTTTGTGGAATAACATTCCTCCCCCCCCTCCCCACACACCGGATGGTATGTACAACCTCTCCGCTGAAAACAGAACAAAATAAAAAATCTCTGTATAATTAGGATAGATTAAACAATCTGTTATACAGAGACCCTCAGAAGTGTCCTAAAATGGAGCTAGGTACCAATAACCGTGCAGTTTCGGCTGAATAATAATAATAATAACAACAACAACAACAACAACAACAACAACAACAACAACAACAACAATAATTTGTATCCCGCCCATCTGGCTGGGTTTCACAGATTTGTATCCCGCCCATTTGGCTAGACACAGAATTAACCTGTGCCTCAATGGACAGCTATAGAAGTTATATGCCATTCTTAGTGCTGCTACAAAACTATATACCAGGGAATTTTTTTACTCTGCAGAAATATATTTAGGAAAACGGCAGAAACTGCCCTTCTGCCATGCAAACCAAGTGGGAAGGGCTGCATGGAAGAAGATAATCACTTTATTTTTAATGGAATTTTAAAAACAAAAGTTAAATCTTGGGCAAGGCAGCTGATGTCATTCATGATAGTCCCGTATTAGGCAACCCCCTCTCCCAAATGGGTCCAATCTCAGTTGGTGGTGAAGCATATCTGACTGCCAAATAAGCTGCAGTATAGAATCCTATTGATGGGATTTGTAGGATATTGGTATTCATAACTATTTCATATTGTGCATAGTCCAGTTCTGTTTTTGTTTCTAACTCTGGGACAGGTTTTCTGGGTCACGAGCATTTGTGGGGAACCTTAGGAATATATGGATTTGACACTTCCTATTACTTACACTTGTAAATGCTGATATTTAATCAGTATAACTGGAGTTATATTCTTATATCTGATACTTGGCTGTTGCTTGGATAATATACCACTATAAAATGTACTTATGGGGTTGAGGTCCCAGCAGCTCCTTTTTGTGTGTATTCTGCCATATTGTATATCCTCTGCCATTCACTCTTAGCCAGCAAAGAAAAACAGGCTTCCAGACTGCCAATGCATTTGCATTTTCTCAGTAGAAAGGGATTCTTATTCCCTCCTGGGTGCTAGCCGACATTATCCTTTACTAGAAAATGAAGTCATTTATAGGCAATACAAATGGTGGCAGGATAGCATGTATTTATTCGTTGATTTATTTAGGCTGCAATCTTAGGCCACCTACCTGGGAGTAAGCCCAGTTGAATTTTAGCAGGACTTCCTTCTGAGTAGACCTGGTTAGAAGGCTTTATTTTTAGACTGCCTTTCCTTCCACCAGGATCACAGGATGGTTTACAATATTCATATTAATTAAATAACTAAAAATAAAAGCAGTCCTAAAATGATAATTAAACCAGTTAAAATATCCATTGCAACAACTATGTTTTTTCAGCAAATGGTGCATTTCAGTTTAATCTAGTCTTGTCAAACAACTGGACTCAATATCCCCACAAGAGCAGCACATTATTAAAAAAGTCTAAATGACAGTGATGGGTGCAGGGCTCAAAAGGGAGATCGAATGTTGAATTCTACAGGCCCCAAACTTCCAGTCTCATTTCGCTTTAGGCTCATATCTTGTCAAATGAACATATTTTGGCCTTCATCCATTCCTTTCCCCCTCACTTTTGTAGTGAACCACCAGCAGCTATGGCACCCCAAAACATTTTGGCACCAGAGGAAGACTTTAAAATTGTGTGCTTCTCCCGATTAGGGAAGAAGGGTTGAGGGAAAACTTGCATCAGGAACAAGGCATGAAGAAAGCTCTGCATTGGGATCTGCTGCCTCTTTGGATTCTGCCGCTTGAGGCAGACATCTCACCTTGCCTCATGGGTGAGCCAGTCGTGACCAGCAGTCTTGGAAACAGAGGGAGGCTTATGGCATTCTCCGCCCCCTGATTTTGCAACTATAGAAACAAATTGTTGTTGTTATTTAGTCGTTTAGTCGTGTCTGACTCTTTGTGACCCTATGGACCAGAGCGCGCCAGGCACTGACTCCCGCAGTTTGGTCAAACTCATGCTGGTAGCTTCGAGAACACTGTCCCACCATCTCGTCCTCTGTCGTCCCCTTCTCCTTGTGCCCTCAATCTTTCCCAGCATCAGGGTCTTTTCCAGGGAGTCTTCTCTTCTCATGAGGTGGCCAAATTAGAATAGACAAATGTTCTGCACACCTCTGTCCTCTTTCCCCCTCTTTCTTGGTGATGCATCCCACCTCCACCCCCACTCTCCCCCACCCTCACCCCGCATAAATGGTCACCCTAAATGCTGATGTTCAACTTCAGATGAAAGTAACTCAGTTGGCTGTGGGAGTGATTATTACCTCATATTTCAGTAGTCCATGTACTGGATGTGATTGCCATTGGATGAAAGACCACTCTGCACACACTCAAATGCATTCTCTTCTTCGTTATGTTTCATATCTTATGGGGCTCAACGTGCTCCTTGTAACAGCCACTTAATAGTAAGTTGATTGTTGTGGAAAATAAAGAGAAGTGAAATGTTCAGAAATTTTTAAGGGCAAATGCACCTAACAAAACCAGGGCAGGCACTTTTGATAGAAAGAAAAAGATATTTCCAGAAGAACCTTTTCATTGCAGTACCCCCTTCCCAAACCACACTTTTCTCTGAACTGTTCCATATGAGTGTTTACTTTCTCAGCATGTGTCCAGAAGCCCATCCTCTCCTGCTAAATTGCTCCCCTTCCAGGGCAAGTTGGAGGGCAGGGATACAATAAGGCCATTTGGCCTGGGGCCTCAAGGTCAAAAGGGGACTCAAGTTTAGACATTTGTTGTTATTATTATTATTGCATTTGATAAGTTTCACAACTTGTCATTATGCTTGTTGTTGTTTAGTCGTGTCCGACTCTTCATGACCCCATGAACACCAGGCACTCCTGTCTTCCACTGCCTCCCGCGGTTTGGTCAAACTCATGCTGGTAGCTTCAAGAACACTGTCCTACCATCTCGTCCTCTGTTGTCCCCTTCTCCTTGTGCCCTCCATCTTTCCCAACATCAGGGTCTTTTCCAGGGAGTCTTCTCTTCTCATGAGGTGCCCAAAGTATTGGAGCCTCAGCTTCAGGATCTGTCCTTCCAGTGAGCACTCAGGGCTTATTTCCTTAAGGATGGATAGGTTTGATCTTCTTGCAGTCCATGGGACTCTCCAGCACCATAATTCAAAATGTCTTTATGCACATTGGATCAAATTGTGACATGCCCTCTCAGCTTAAACTCTCAGATGTAAGCAAAGTAATATATTTATTTTGATAAAATGCTCTTTTTTTTTTTTTTTGGTTAGCTAAAACATCAAATGTGACATTGCATGGAAACAAGATTTTGCCTTAATAATTAGTGCATTTAAACCCAAAAGGCTAGCAAATAATTTGTTCGATGAAAAAAAGATTACATCTCATTTATTACATCTCACTTTTTTTGGAGGGGTTGTTTTCATGAGTTGCCATTTTTTTTGGGGGGGGGTGCATTTATTACGGCCAGCGGCCTCAGAAGCCATAAGTGGTCCAGGTCTCTGAAAGGGCTTGCCCTCTCCTCAAGTGGCTTTTCTTCAACAAAACTAGGTTTCAGGGTTTCATCATATGCATTTCCCTGTAAGAAGAAATCACAATAGCCAATATATTGCTTTCCACAGAGATAACAGTTGCGTTTCTTGCTTAGATGTGAGAAATTTCTCCTCATCCTTTCCTTGAGTATTTTGCATTTGGAGATCATGCCACAGCACCTAATATAAAGCGAGAAGCAGTCCTCTCTGAACCACCAGCTACAAGGTTGTTTTAATCAACAACAACAAGGTATAAATCAAACTGTTCTGCGCATATTTGAAGTACCTACATTGGAGGTGCCAATATGCAAACTTATTCATGAAGCTGTTAATTGGAATCCAGCTGGTGAGAGAAAATGAGAGCACTAGAGGGACATCTTAAGATGGTCCTTTACCATAAAGAATAGAACGATCCGTCTGAGCACAGATGGAGGCAAATGCGCTTGGCAGAGGAGGTTTGGGGAAGCTGATTCCCTGCCTGTGCATCAGTGTGGTTATGGAATTTTTAAAAATAGAATTTAGTGCCCTAGTGTTGTGGTCAGATCAGCCACCAGAAGATAAAAGCAAAACAAAAAACAGCACAAAGTGAAATAAAAGATAATAAAGTTTTGTGGTGGGTTCTAACTGTTGAATTGTTTTGGGGGTGCTTGCAGATAATGAGCCGTTCGGCAGCACAACAACCATTGCTGTTCTGCTTTAAGTTACAAATGGAATACTAGCAGACATCAGGAATCCAAATAACATTCTGGAGCGGGTGAAATAAATCCCTAAACATCCTCCGAAGTGCTTTTTGAAGAAAAGTTGAGGATTTCACTAAAAGGCAATTGGGGTTTCACTAAAAGCGATGAGATCCAAGTGAAAGTGAATGGGGCGGAATGAAACGTTGCATATCCATTGTTGCTAAATCTGTCGTTTAGCAGCACAGCAGCAAATTTATGCCGATGCAGATTTCAATTGTTTCAACAGTTCTGTTGTTGTAATACATTTGTTCATCTGAGATGTTGTGTTGATGGAATAAAAGATACTGGTGATATCATTGTGGGCCCAGGTGCAGGGAAGCCATGGCGGTGAATAACAACAGGATTAACAGGTGAATAACGTGTTGGATTAAAATTAGGCCACAACTTCACTGTTTACAAAATAATAGTTTTGGTGTAAGCATTGGGCTGGCTGGTATGCTAATATCCAGCAATTGGATGTTGGCCAAAGTTGTAGTCCATTGTGGCATGAACTGCTTTCTGTGGACTCCAGTCGGTCACTTGTAGGGGTGCTGTGGCCTCTCGGTCCCCAAGCTGGGCTTCTAGACAAAGGGTTACCACCCAGAATCCCTCCAGGGGAATTCCTCCTATATGATGGGGAAGGGTCCCCTTCCCTGCCCCTCCCTCCAATATCTCTCCCACCACCAGTTGTGACAATAGCTATGAGGTAGGCAAAAATCCAAAGCCAATCTCCCTGTGGGCCAGATTACTCAGTAGCCCTGAAAACGGCAACCAATGAACATTCATAGCAAAGCCGATGGACAGTAAACCCTTCCCTGTAGAGAGACAGAAGTAAAGAAAACTGGTGAAGAGCAGCAGGGTGGGAAAGTCTGTTGAGACTGAGGTGAGGTGAGCAGACAAGCTCTTCTTTTATGCTCCAGGAGTGGACCAGACAGCGAGCAGTCTCCTTTCTGGTCCCCACCCCTTGGTGGAACCCAGAACACCACTGATTGGTTCTCCAAAGTCTCATCCCATTCTTGTTGTTCCACATGGCTGCAAATTGTGTGAAGTAATTTCCAGCAGTGCAGGAAGCCCAAGACACTGGGTTCTCCAGGCCCTGCAAGCAATGCTCCCCAGTATGTTGAGGAATTACTGGACGTAGATATATACCTGGATAGCCGTGTCCCTTTACTATAACGAGAAATCTGGTAACGCAATTCCATATTTTTACATTGAATTTGCAGCCATGAAATGTATTAAGAAACACATTCGACTTAATTTTGTGTCTTTCCAAACCCTATACAAGATCGGTGAAATATGCTATCCCAAGTGCAGGAAAATTAAATCCAAGTAATTAAATTATTTGATAGTTTATAAATTGGACTGAAAGATGAGAATGCACGCTTCTCGGTTTGATCAAATCACCAAGCATATGAAATCATATTTTGTGCTAAACATAGCTGATTTGAAAAGCAAAAAATACTCTCAGATTCGTAACCATTACCTGAAAGAATGGCTCTCTTCCCACCAGAAGCTTGCTAAAGCCTCCTGCATTATTTTTGGGATCTTTTTAAGGGTGTTAATATCAGTTCTGTGCAGCAAACCAGTCTTAATTTTCAGCTTGTGGTTTAGTGATTCTATAAAAGGGAGAAACTGTAATGAAGACGCTGAGGCTAGCTAGGACCGACTCAATGGACACATTGTGGTAATTTCCATTGCATTAAAAAGCTATTGATCAGCAAAGTCTACCATTGTGATCTATATACATCCTAGCTTGGGAAAAGGGGCTCTTCAAGACAAAGGGTGTCATTGAGTGGATGCATTTGGACGGCTCAGCGACTCTGATAACAAATAAGTCATATAGGCATATAAAGCAGTACAATGTATAGCAAAAAGCAGCTGGATTGAAAGCCATGAGGGAGCATTGTGACAAGGAAGTTGGCAGCAATAATCTTTGGTGTCCTGATCTCCCAGTGTAATTCTGAGATCTATCAGTTTGGAACATTATAGCTGGGGCTACTTGCTTGTTGTGTGTCGAGGTCCCCAGGGCCACCCCAATAACTCACACATCACACAGAAATTTTGTTTAAGGTTTTTGGCATAATTTTGGCCACAACTTTATTAAAATATAAAAATGTGAGTGGTTGCTTAGGCATTGGTTGCGACTATCTGACCCCCCATGGGGGACGGACTGACATTCTGCATGCCTGCAAAAGTCAGAAAAGGGGAATACAATTGGGGGTAGCGACGGAGCAGGGAACCTGCCCTCAGCCCTCCCCAAATGCAACCAGGGGCTCTTTCGTGGCCCATGCCCCTTGACAGGGTGGACAAAAGCAATAGTGAGCCCCTGTATTCCTTTAACAGAATCCCTTGCAGCAGCAGCATTAGAGGGGCAGGCACAGCCAATCCATGCCCCTCAACCAACCAAACCATAAACCAATGCCTAACCGCAACCTTACAAGTTGTGACGATTTGCTACGTAGTAGGCAAAACCCAAATGGCACCAGCCAATCAGCCCGATGGACAAAATTCCTACCGGGCCCCTGCCCCAAGAGCAGAAGACACCATGACAGGCATAGCAAGGTCAATGCGAACAACTCTAATTATAGGGATGGGGGGCAAGCAATCCGATGCACGGGGCAAAAAGAGGAAGCGCTATGCCTCGTGCAGGGAGTTTTAGTATTTCTGGCTGTCAATCAACAAATGGCAACATTAACTTCTTCCCAACAACAAGGGAAGCCCAATCACATCAGTGGCCAACGATCAATTAGCCCGCCCCACAACTTTGCAGTGTCCTGTCGGCCCCCACCGCAACACGTGCTCTCCATGAAGGAGAACACGCTATGTGGAAATCAGTACATAGCTGTTTACTGAGAAGTCTCATTGGGTTAAACTGGATTGTGCATAGGATCACATCCTTAGGCTGTAGTCCTTTATCCTTTGTTAAGTAGAACCAGGTACAAAGAAACCTTTCAAAAGAAGTCATTGCATGCATTTTTTAATTTTGTGGGGGGGGGGGCTGAAGAGACTGATAGCTCTGGAACTTGGGCTCGCACTATCCAGACTATAAGTGTGATGTAAATAGAATGTGGGGAGTTATACAGTACGTGCAGAGCAGTTAGAAAAGGTGTAATTCCTCCCATGTATTTTTCAACTACAACTGCCATCAACCCTTTTGTAGTCCAGCAATGTTTGCAAGGCACCACATTGGCTAGTTCTGCTGAAAGTGATCAAAGCTTAGGAGAGCAAAGCCACGGGCTACTGGGGAAATGAAAACAGAAACTATATACTGTATTATACATGTAGAACACTGGTCTTCAACGGGCGAGACAGGACCCATTAATGTATCACTGCTTGATCTAAGGTGTGTTGCAACAGGAACACTACCACAAGGAAACAGATGTTTAAAAGATTAATGAATGGGTCCCCCAGTGCATTTTTGGGTTAAAAGTGAGTCCTGGGTTTGAAAAGGTTGAAGATACCTGATCTTAGAAGATAGTGTAGAAAGCATTTAAAGACGGGAAACACTGGAGAAGTTGGGGGTGGGGTGGGGAACTACAGTGGTACCTCAGGTTACATACGCTTCAGGTTACAGACTCCACTGACCCAGAAATAGTACCTCGGGTTAAGAACTTTGCTTCAGGATGAGAACAGAAATCATGCTCCAGTGGCACGGCAGCAGGAGGAGGCCCCATTAGCTAAAGTGATGCTTCAGGTTAAGAACAGTTTCAGGTTAAGAACGGACCTCCGGAACGAATTAAGTACTTAACCTGAGGTACCACTGTACCTACCAAAAGATGTTCACAAATCCATAGCAGAAATTTCTTGTAAAAAGTACAGTATTTTAGTATTAAACTATTGTTATTCTTTTTTTTACAAAAAAAATGAAAATAGTGTTACAGCATTGCAAAGTATTTGCCTGCATGTACATCAATTCATTCAAACTATAAATCTGTCCACAATCCCTTCAAAAACCTGCAGATTATTTCTTTCCAAATTTACATATGAACAACATATGAACATAGAATGTTGCCTTCTATTGACTCATACCATTTGTCCATCTAACTTGTCACTGTCTACCCCGACTGGCAGCTGACCTCCAGAGTTTCACACGGGGGCTCCCCTTGCTCTAGGGTCAGCCTTTCTCAACCTGTGGGTCCCCAGATGTTGTTGAATTACAACTCCCATCACCCCTAGCTAGCAAGGCCGGAGCTCAGGGATGATGGGAGTTGTAGTCCAACAACATCTGGGGACCCACAGGTTGAGAACCGCTGCTCTAGGTGGAAGTGCTGGTGGTTGAAGCAGGTACCTTTTGCATGCAAAGCAGATGCAATACAGTGGTGCCCCGCAAGACGAAATTAATTCGTTCCGCAAGTTTTGTCGTCTAGCGAATTTTTCGTCTTGCGAAGCACGAAATCCCATAGGAATGCATTGAAAATCAATTAATGCGTTCCTATGGTCAAAAAAAGTCCAAACAAAGCCAAATTTGGTACAACAACAGTTTATTAACTGCTCTTTAAAGTCACACATACTGTAAAGAGCAGTTCAAAAATTGAAGGGAAAATAAATTAACTTTATAAACAAAACATGTCTTTGTTTTTAGACAAAGGAAACAAAGTCGCGAGACGTTTTCGTCTTGCGAAGCAAGCCCATAGGTGAAATTCGTCTTGCAAGGCAAATCGAAAACGGAAAAACCTTTCGTCTAGCGAGTTTTTTGTATTGCGAGGCATTCGTCTTGCGAGGTACCACTGTACTGCTGAGCCCTTAAGATATAAGTTCCATGGTGGATATGCAGACCATTAAGAGAAGTGCTTGTGTTGAAGGGCAAATAGTAACTCCTTGGTGGAAAATTCTACCATGTGCGCAGTCCTGGAATAGACCGTATATACACAAGGGTACACAAACATGGCGCATAAGGGAGAAGTGAAGATGCAGCTGCAGAGGAGCGACCGGAGGCCTTAAAGAGTGATACAGCTGTTTGCTGCTGACAGCAAATCCTGCTGAGATCAGTTGCGCTAGGGAGTTCCCAGTTGGGTACTTCCCCTCGCAGCTGATCCCTGCTGAAAGTGGGCTTTGCTGACAGCGCCTATCAACACAGCAAGCACTGCTGGGATTGGATGCACTAGAGAGTTCCTAATCAGAAACTGCCCAGTGCTGCTGATCCCTGCTGAAGCTGGGCTATGCAGCTGAAGCCAGGCAATGACTCAAGATGTCTTCAATTCAAATGCCGCCTTTGCCATGAACTCAGTAGCTGTTCTTATGCAAGCCGCTCTCATCCTCGGCCCCCTCATGCAATATGTGGATAATAGCCGTGACCTTCCTTGCTAACTATTACTCTACGGTTTCAAGAGTTCATCATCATTACTGGGTGTACTCTGCCTGAGCAAGAAATAATGGCTTGTTGTTCGGCTGAGAGGCAGAGTGGGTATTTTGAGAGCTCAGCAAATTAACGAATGAAAGAAAATGAAGTATGAGACCGGAGGCCGCTGTTGCACTCGCCCAAGCACCAAAGAAATAAGTTTCTCTAGGGGGAGAAGAATTCTGAGGAGGGGCATAGTTCAGTGGTGGAGCACCTGTTTTTCTTTTAGAAGGCTCCAGATTCAATGCCTGGAATCTCCATGCAGTGCTGAGAAACAATACTGCAGCTAGGTAACATTAGATCCTGGACATAATGGTCCATAAGGGACACGGGTGGCGCTGTGGGTTAAACCACAGAGCCTAGGACTTGCTGATCGGAAGGTCGGCGGTTCGAATCCCCATAATGGGGTGAGCTCCCGTTGCTCGGCCCCTGCTCCTGCCAACCTAGCAGTTCGAAAGCATCTCAAAGTGCAAGTAGATAAATAGATACCGCTCTGGCGGGAAGGCAAACGGCGTTTCCGTGCACTGCTCTGTTTCGCCAGAAGCGGCTTAGTCATGCTGGCCACATGACCCAGAAGCTGTATGCCGGTTCCCTCCGCCAATAAAGTGAGATGAGCGCCACAACCCCAGAGTCGGCCATGACTGGACCTAATGGTCAGGGGTCCCTTTACCTTTTTATAATGGTCTTATGTTGCCTTCGTTTTAGATGTCCATGTTTAGTACTTCAGCTCTGAACCACTGGTCACCACATGTCTGTAATATGCTTTAACGAAACAAGAAGGATGCTGTGGTGACTGGCATTTGTGCTGGACGTTGCATTAGTCCCCAAGCATTGTGAACAAGCAAAGGTGATTTTAATTTTTCCTTCCCTTTTCTGCTATGGACTGTGGCCTCTTCAGCCAGTGCGTTGCTTATTATCTTGAGCCCTCTTCATGTATAGCTACATGGATGAGGAGAAGAGGACTGTGCCTGTTGGAGTGACCCCTACTGTTGCAAACCTGGCTGTGCCCTTTCAGTGTCAGAATGTGGCACCCATGTGTGTATAGTTCATAGAATCCTAGAGCTGGAAGGAACCCAATGGTCATCTAGTCCTTTCCCTTCCATGCTGGATTCTCAACAGAAGTGTCCATGACAGATGACCATCCAACCTCTGCTTAAGAACTTCCAGTGAAGGAGAGTCGACAATCTCCCGAGCTATTGCTATTGCTGTCAGAAAGTTCTTCCTGTGTTTAGTTGAAATCTTCTATTGTGTAACTTGAAGCCATTGGTTCGAATCCTTCTCTTCAGAGCTGAAGAAAACAAGTTTGTTCCATCTTCCATGTGACAGTCCTTAAGATATTTGAAGATGGCTACCATATCTCCTCTCGGTCTCCTCTTTTCCAGGTGAAGCATACCCAGTTCCTTCAACTGTTCCTCATAAGGCCTTTGTAATTATTATTTAGTACATTTGTATACCACCCTATATCTGCAAGTCTCTGTGTGGTTCACAAGATAAAATCACAATATAAAAACACTTGTTTTCCAGACCCTTGAATTTTTTGGTCACCCTCCTTTGCACACATTCCAGCTTGTCAATAACCTTCCTATTAAGCTGTATGTTATAAGTATATTTGTAATGAAAGAAAAGAAAATCATTTTTTAAAAAAAAATAATATTTTTTTTAATTCAAGATTTCCCTTGTTTACAAAAGCACATGCATTGTCTCTTTCTTCAGGTTGTGCTTTCTACAGATTAGTTACATTTGTTTTGCGACATTGGTGTTATATGCAGTATGAGATTGGGAAGAAAAGAGGGAGGCGGGAGCGAGGGGGTGGGGATAAAGCTTATGTTCTTTTACATAATTTATGCATGGGGTTTTTGTGTCAGCGTCAGTTGGATACAGTAGGTTCTCTTTCTATTCAACTTGCTATGTTTCCTTGGTGGTAAGAGAGGTTGCGGTGGCCTAGGGGTTGGCTTCACTGGGCTTTGTTTGTGCGTGTTGTTGGGTTAAGTTGACCATAACCGTAAGCTGTTGGTGGGTTTGTGTTGTTGTCTTGTTGGGCTGTGTGATAGAGGGGATCCATACCAGAGTGAAGGCATCCTATTTCTCCCCTTGTCAGTTTCAGTCTATTGGTTAGCTTTTCTAGTAAGGCTCTTTCCCATACTACTTGATACCAGTGTTCCATGTTCAATATATTTCCTAAATTGTTTGTGAATGAGTGCTCCACACTATCAGGAGCCTTGCACATACTGGGTTCCCTGTGCTTGTACAGGTTTATGTATGTATTCTGTTTGGTTGTAAATCACTTTGGGTTGCCCTGGGCAAGATAAAGAGACTGACAAATTTAATAAACAAATAGAATAATGTTTGCAAATGTTCTGCTGAATGCACAAGAGTATGTTTGGTAGTTAATATAATTATGATTATCACTAAAGTTTTAAAAGTACTTTAACATCCCTAGGGGGGGTCTGTGCATTTTCACGGCGAGCCTTCCCATACAATTAAATAGTTAAAAACATTAAGCCTACTTCTGAGAAAGTAAAGGCAAGTATTGTTGTTCCCAAGATTTCCCCACTCAAACAAATGTGTCTCATTTGTCCTTGAGATAGAACAGTTTCACTTTCTGTTTTCTCAAAAGCTCAGAGCCCTCTTTGCTTTAGAGCAGACTCTTGCTGCTGCCACTGCTCTGATCATGGGATGGTACAGGCCCTAGACTACACAGGTCTGAACTGGCAGAAAGGAAAAGCAGAACATCCGCAGCACAATGACATATCTGGGAATGTAACTCAAAGCACTCCTGGAGCATAAAGGGACAATTGGAGAGGATGGCAATAGTTAGGGATGGGAAGAGAATTTGTTCCATTCACATTTTATTGAAAGCAAACTGACCTAATTTTCACATTCTAGACAAACACAGGGATAAAGATGGAGTTATATTTGAGAGTTAGCACTTCTCCAAATATTGTGATACAGCTCTTTGCTTAAAAATTGCAACAGAATGTATAAAAAAATATATTTGTGCGAAGGTAAAGCAAATTTAGACATGCATATATTAAGATGGGTTGCACATTAAAGTGTGTGTTTTTTGTCATTTCTATACGTCTGTATGACGCAGGTGGTGCTGTGGTCTAAACCAGTGAGCCTAGGGCTTGCCGATCAGAAGGTCGGCGGTTCGAATCCCCACGGTGGAGTGAGCTCCCATTGCTTGGTCCCTGCTCCTGCCCACCTAGCAGGAAGCCCACACTTTGGTTTCACATTGAAAAGAATGTTGATTTTTCAGTAGTTGATTCAGGCTTTATGAAACGTATAAAGTTGAGAGTTAAAAAATAAATAAATGGAAAATGCTTGATATGCTTTTCCAAGTACAGCCAGAGACTAACCTTTCAGAAAAAGAAAATGTGTCTGCGCCACTCATATTATAAGCATATTCTGGGAAATGAGTTATAAAATAATAATAATATTCATTTTCTTTTCTGTTTTAAAATCCTTTTTTTTTTTTTTTTTTACTGGCACTGCACTCAAGCCTTCTTGGAAATAATTGTGTGTTCCCTAAAGTGTACTGGTCAGGACATGAAATCTGAATGAGTGATTGGATCCCACCCTTTGGTAGAGCTGGCAGGTCACATAACTTACATATCTTGTTTGGATTGCTGCATGCTTTTAGAGGGTTGAGTGCAATCTACTAAGAATGTATATTGTGAAAAATACGTTTAGTGTAATTGTTCCCCATTGCTCATTTGAACTTTCAGCTGAAAGCCAAAGAACATCCTATTCATTTTTCATAAACTTTGTGTCAGGCAGAAGGATCTCCATATAGTTCGTTTCTGGGTCATAATAAATTAACTAATTAGTTAATTAACTGAGGTTTTTAAAAAATAAGTGAAAAATCCCCCAAAATTTATGTGGACAGATGGCGTTATGAGAATGTCTATGTTGTGACTGCATTGTACAGTGCCATTGTTGGTTTGCAGCAAGTGTGCGCTGGCAGTGTAAGGTAAATAGACAGTAAAAATACAGCATTACGCAGACGGTAGGAAGAAAGCCACAGAGACAGCTATGGATTTTAGTGGGCCGCAGACGTCTTTATTGCAACATTTACAGATGCACAGCGTCAGAATGCATCCTGTGCAGACACTCAAGAACAAACCAGGTTCCTTCGCCACTTAGCAGCCCTCAAAATGCAACACTTGAGACTTTCCTTAACCTATCCATCATCATTGCAAGTCAACCAAACACCTCACGTGAATTTTCTCTCCCCCCGCCATTGTCGAGACCCTTTCCTAAGGCTCAGTTCCTGTCTCGTTTTTCTGCCCAGCAAGGAAATATGGAGTAGGTTAACAAGGACAAGCCGTTCATCACATATTAACCCAGAAGGCACAGAACGGCATTAGTGCCTTTTTAATAAATAAATGGCCTGCTCCGTTTGTGGTCCACTAAGCTAAAAGCAGCATATGGGACATGAATATGAAGCTGCCTTCTTATCACTGGCCTTTCTGGTCCAATACTGTGTATGATGACTGCCTGTGGTTGCCTAGGATCTCTAGCAGAGTTGTTTCCCCCTAGCCTTTCCCCCTGAGATTCTTTGCTTGAGATGCTAGGGACTGGACCTGGGACATGTTGTCACTTACAGATCCTGGAAGGTTGCTACATCGGCAGTATTGCGGAGGATGCAAAATGGTGAGCAGGTTGGCATCACAGCCCAACTACCCCCACCAAAGCAAAAAGATCACTTGGAGAGAGAAAAAAAGGAAGCAGCTGTGTTTGTGCTAATTCCCCCTGCTATTACATACACCTCTGATGTCAGAGCCTGTGGAGAAGGCAGGTCAAAAATCTCAGGACCATGGTGAGCAATGTAGTCCGAAGGAGGTGTCCTGCTGGCTGAGAGCTTTACACCTCTGCCTCTTCTAGACTATACCCCCTTGTGGAGAACTTTAGATACTTCAAGTGCCAAAACTGCCATGCCTTCTCTGCTGCATGCCCTGTGCTGCTGGACTAGTCAACTGTCATGGTAAGCATTCGGTTCCTCAGGCTGGGGAAAGATTTCCCCATGACTCTTTGCTTAGGCATGTTTAACTCAGGGCCAGCAGCATGCTAGGGTCAGTCCAAGACACAGAAGTGGCATGGTCCCCTCCAACAAGACCTGAAAACCCCTATAATGGATAGACAAAAGGCAGGAAATGGCAATGAGTCATGAGAAAAGAAGTTGACCTTTAAGGGTGGGAAGACTTAAAGCCATAGATAGAAGTTTTACTCAGAGAAGCTTCTAATTTGTCATGTAGATTATATATGAGCAACAAGAATCAGTGGGATGACTGTGAGTACATGATAACTTGTCTAAACATCAGGAAGAAGTTTCTGGTGGTAAGAGCTGTTCAACAGGGGGATGGACTCCTTTGGATGATCTCAGCTGGTGTGTAGACGTCCAGGAAGTCTTTAATCTATCCTAGACCCAGGTTGTCCAGAGTTTTGCATCTAATAATATATAGAGCTGGACCATAAAGAAGGCTGATCACTGAAGAATTGATGCTTTTGAATTATGGTGCTGGAGGAGACTCCTGAGAGTCCCATGGACTGCAAGAAGATCAAACCTCTCCATTCTGAAGGAAATCAGCCCTGAGTGCTCACTGGAAGGACAGATCCTGAAACTGAGGCTCCAATACTTTGGCCACCTCCTGAGAAGAGAAGACTCCCTGGAAAAGACCCTGATGTTGGGAAAGATGGAGGGCACAAGGAGAAGGGGACGACAGAGGACGAGATGGTTGGATAGTGTTCTCGAAGCTACCGGCATGAGTTTGACCAAACCGAGGGAGGCAGTGAAAGACAGGAGTGCCTGGTGTGCTCTGGTCCATGGGGTCATGACGAGTCGGACACAACTAAATAACTAAGCAGCAACAACAATATAATCTCATTACGCCCAGGTCTAGAGCCCCATATATGTTGCCTTGTCCTCCTCCCTCTGCTCACAGATTTTTGTCGGCATCCTGGCATGAAGCTTTATTGAAGGTTATGTCTTCCATTTTAAAAAAACGTAATCACAATAGTATTAAAAGGTAATTTGCTATGGGAGGGAGCTTCTTTTCAGGGATGATTGCCATAATTTTTTTAAAAAAATCATTTTAGTAATGAAAAACAGAGATCCACCTTCACTATTTAAGAAAAGGAGGCTGTGAATTCAAAACCATTTTTTTCTGCAAGTAAAACATCTTTTAAGGTGCTAGGGATGCCGTTGTAGAACAATAATTTTACTGTTTGATGTATTCTGCCTGCTAATTGCACACTGAGTTATTGCTAGGTGAAATAATTGTTCGTAGTCACATTGCCCACTGCTGTCTTTCTCGGCAGACTTAGCAAGGACTGGATGAAATAATCAAATTGTTAAATAGTTTGGGGAGGGACGGGGGGGGAGGTAAAGAAAGAGGGTTTCCTATCTAGAAAGTTTAATCAAATTATTCGCAAAGATCTTAAAGCAATCTCTAAAATTACATCTTTATTGCTAAATTCACCCTCAAACCCCACCCCCCTGGACAAATGATACTTAAGGAATTATGGAATTATTGTAGAATGCCTGTTCCATGCATCATATTTATATCCAAGGTCCATGTGTAAGCATCCTGCCTTTCTAAGCAGAGAAAGAAACAAAGTTTGACAGGTGTACATAAAGGAATTGGATATGAAGTTTATTATAGAGACATGCAAGGTTTCTAAAGGAATGTTATATGCAAAGCAGAAATATTTTGAGCAAGGTATGCTTCCAAAAACATGTAGCAGTCGTATATTGTATGGCCAATATACGGTAATCCCTACTTTAAAAATGTGCTGCTGCTCCTTACCATTTAATAATTGTTGTACGTTTATTTTGTGCTGAGATGAAGAGTTCTCTAGTATCAAGCACAGTTTCCTTGGAAAGGTACTTATAGACTGTGATCAAGGCACCTCTTAACCTTCTGTTCAATAAACTCTATAGATTGAGCTCTTTAAGCTGTTTATTGTAAGGCAGGTTTCCCAGATCATAGACTATTCTTGTAGCTCTTTTCTGAGTCCTGTCCTACATCACTTTCTATAGATTTTCTTTAAGGCCAAAGGGAAACTTTTAAATACAAGCATAAGAGCTACTAGACATTCTGTTCCAGTAAAAGTTCCCCTAATGTCCTGCACTGATCTGAAAAGAATAACCCAACATATGAAATAAAAGTTTACATTATTTATGTGCTTATTTTAAGCACTTTCACCCTTCTGTTGGGTCACAGAGGCTCCCAGAGTGGCTCACAAAAGTTCTTGCCCTGAAGTTTACAATCTAAAATACATAGCATATGAGGAAAAAGGAACGAGGAAGGAAAAGGAAATTTGGACATGAGTTTTTTTGAAGTTCTAGATCTTACATAGTTATATAGTTCCATTTGCATATAGAGTCTAACATAAGATGGGGATGGGGCAGGGGGAGTGTTGCTTAATGAATTTGAATTTCAAGACAAGCATACCAATTTTGCACTTCATGAAACTGAAAATGTACCTCTCCTTTGAAATCAGCACTTCTCTGAATTCTGACCAAAGAATGCATATGAAAAATGTGCATATTAGTGAAAGGGGCATACATTAGTGGAAACCACATACCAAGAAATCCATTTTATTATGGGGAGATTACTTTAAGAAATGCACATACTAGGAAAAATTGGACATATTAGGATAAATGTTTGTGAAAGGATATGCGCAGACTTTTATGTAAAAATTGAACATTCCTCTGGAAATGGGGAAAACTGAAGGTGAGGTTGAAAAAGTGAGAAACCAAGAAAAAATAAACCCAGAATTGAGAGGTCCACCCAATACCTACACCAGCAGAAGATCTCCCTTGTGTATGTCAGTGGCGGCCTTGGCTGTTGTGGCCATACCAAAGAGCAACTTCTTCCTGGAAGTACCTGTACTTCTGGATCAGATTCTGGAGCAGAGCAGATAACCATGGTGGTCCAGTAGACAGGGCTAACTTCTTCAGCTAGGTGACTATTGATAAACTAGAAAAATATATTTTGATAATGAAGAAGTCCATTTATGGACCCAAAAGCAGTGAGTAGGAATAAATGCACAGTTCTCCCAACAGAAGGATGCAGAAAGTAGAGTTTCCCCAAAGGACCAACACTGAGGCCTGTGCTTTCTAACTTAGCCTTAAATGATCTAGAGCTAAGTATGAGCAGTGAGGTAGCCAAGTTTGCAGGTGATACCAAATTGTTTGGCATGATTGAAACAAAAAAAGGATTTGCCTTCCTTCAGCCCCTGTATAATTTGCTAAATGCATAGCCTACAAATCCTCCAAAATCCTGTGGTTTCTTTCTCTGATATTCCAACCTCCCTCAGAAAGTTGGCACAGGACTACAGAGAGTCTTTTCCTGTTGGAGACTCTCTTTCCTTCCTGGGCATCCTGATTTCCTGGGACTTGTAGCCATCCCAGTTCCTTCTGGAAAAAGATGGCACTCTGTGTGTCTGTCAGAGCACACGATGCTTCTTCCTCGAATGGCCCCACTTTCTCCCAAGTTATGGTAAATTTTGTTTTTGGTTTCTTGGTTGCAAGAAAGAAAGGGGTGGTCATTTGAGGTTGCAAGCAGAATCAAAGCAGGAGGCATGATCACTGTAGGCTGAGTAATCTTTGATTCTACTTGCAAAAATTTGAGCAGAGGTAGACACTCCTACTCCAGATTTTAACCCCACTCATAGCCCTGACTCCACTCCTGATCTGCCAAATTCTGCACCTTTGTTCCCTGATTTGTTCATCCTCTGGCTCTATTGGAAGCCAGTATTTTTCAAACAAAAAGGGCTTCTGAGCAAGAGCGTATTGCAGATTGTTTCCTTCAGATGACAATGGAGGAAGCTCTTGCCAAGTTTCGGGAAACAGAGAGGCATGCTGGGACAAAGACCAATGGAGCAACTCCCTTTGAAATGATGAAATGCAGCCATAAGCTGTTGGTTACATAGACATTAACCTTAGGACACAATTTCGCAACCACAACCAAGCTTGCATTTTTCTTACTGAATTCATTGGAATTTAACAGCTCCCCAGTGACTTACAGATTCCTGCTGAATGCATTTGTGCTGGCAAAGCCCCATCACATCGACAGAAGATGTATGAAGCCCCGCTACATGCAAGACACATCACTAAAAGGAGAAAATAGTGGGAAGATGTTTTGTTGCTCACCAGCTTTCCTCTGTTGTGTGCAGACAGCCCACAAAAGGCTCTGTAGTTTATATCCTGATGGCAAAAGCAATCTCAGGAAAAGGCTTTATTTATATCACTGCCATTAGCGTGTTTGCCTTTCAGGGGATACCTCCTTAAAATATTAGCATGCATTATGTTGCCATCTCCAGTGATTCAGTCTCTTCATCTTGAGTAGATATTTACAGTGCAGTCATAGTTATGTATTTTATTTGGCAAAGTTTACAGTGGACACACGGGTTGTGAACGTGATCTGTGTGGGAGGCATGTTCGCAACCCACAGCATTCACAACTCACAGTGCCGCGTTTGTGCACGCATGGGTCGCGATTCGGCACTTCTGCGCATGCGCAAAGTGCGATTTAGTGCTTCTGCTCATGCGCAAATGCCAAAAGCTGTTCCCGTAATTCTGGGTTCAGCGCAGTGCGCAACCTGAAAACACACAACCTGAAGCATCTGTAACCCAAGGTATGACTGTATATTGTATCAGATAGTTAAACTATGGAACTCACTCCCATAGGAAGCAGTGGATGGGCTTAAAAGAGCAGTTAACAAATTCATAGAGCACAAGGCCATGATGGCTGTTCTCGGCCTCCACAGTTGGAGGCAGTAATTATTATTATTATTTATTAAATTTGTCCACCACCCTCTACCCGTAGATCTCAGGGTGATTCACAACATAAAATCACAATATAAAGAAATACAAAATACTTAATAGAAATAGGAACAGAAACAAAGTAATAATTCCTCCTTCCCAAAACACATTCAAAAGAGCATTGAATCAGTCAATCGGCCAGAGGCTTGGTTAAAGAAGGGCGTTTTTGCCTGGTGCCTAAAGGTGTATAAGGAAACTGGCAGCTGAACCTTTCCTGGGAAGAGCGTTCCAGAAATGGGGAGCCACTGCAGAAAAGGCCCGTTTTTGTGTTGCCACCCTATGGGCCTCTCGTGGAGGAGGCACACAAAGAAGTTCCAGTTCCTGGAGACTGCAGGATGATGAGTGCTCTTGAGCTCACGTTCTGATTTCTGATTTGGGATACTGCCAGGGAGATAAAGTCCATCATGGCCCCAAGCCGTCTGCCGGACGATCCATCGATCTCCCGTAGGCACGCAGTATCAGCAATTGGCGACATGAGTTTCTAGAAAATATCTTGCCACATTCTAGAGCTCATGCACACTCTGTCAGCAGATAATGCACAGCCAAAAGTTGCACTCAGGAGAGCATTATTTACAAGCTTTATTCAGCGTTGATCAGAACAAAGAAAACCATGACTGCCTGCGTCAGTGTCTCCGACAGAGAGAGGAACGAAAGCAAAGACACAACAGAAACATCCTGTGAAAACAGGAAATATGCAGGCTGTGACACAAACATCCTGCTCCCTTTTAAGGTGGAACGGAAATATCCTAACACTAAAGGCATCTTCTAGGCCACTGTGAGAACAGCATGCTGGCCCAGATGGTCCATTTGCCTGATCCGTCAGGCTCTCCTTATACTCTTATCTCCCTAAACCAGGAGAATGGACATCAAAATGGCAATTGTGATTCAAGATAAGAAACTGTTAAATGAATCACATTTTGGAGACGGGGATTGCAACTTTATATATATAGACATGAAGACTGAACTGGTGATGAGGAACCAAGACACCACCATTATTATTATTATTATTATTATTATTATTATTATTATTATTATTATTATTTACCACCTTCATCTGTATACTGCCCTTCATTGCAAGGCAGGCCACAACAGAAAAAATACAAAATGAGAATACAGAATACATAATAAAACAAAAACAAACCAATGACTTCTCTCCCAATAGCTCCATTAAAAAATTAGCCTAATACATGGCAGCTGTGAAAAGGCAAATTCCATGATTGGGACCATTGATTCCATGATTCCATGATTGGGACCATTAGGAAGGACTTGAAAATAAATCTGTGACTGTTGTTATGCCCTTATACATATCCATGATGCGACCATACTTTGAATACTGAGTATAGTTCTGATGGCTGCATCTCAAAAAAGGTGATGCGGCAGCTGGTTTCTGAAGATGAGCTTCTGTTCTCATGTCCTGTTGATGTGCTTCCCATAGGCCACTGTTGGGGAACAGGATGCTGGGCTAGATAGGGCCTTATAGCCTTTTGTTCTGGGCTATTCTAGACATGCACCATGAATTGAGCATGAGAAGGCATCATGGTGTGTGGGGGTAGTGGATGGGGAGCAATGACCTGTGACTACATCAGGTACCCAGAGGTCAGGAGGGATGTTTCCCTACTGGAGTAAGTTACAATTCTCACCTGCTTAGACTTTATGAATCCAGCTAGTATGGTTTGCAGTTGCTATATTTATGAATCTAATTTTTATCTCACTGTTTTGTTTTATGAGCCTTTTTGTTTTTGTATATGCTGGAAGCCACCCAGAGTGGCTGGGGCAACGCGGTCAGGTGGGTGGGGTACAAATAATAAATGATTATGGTTATGATTGTTGGTGGATGTGGTCACAAATAATGCAATGACTGGATTTAAGAAATGTGTAGAGAATAAGGGTGCCCTATCAGCTAAGATGACTAGGGCATCCTTCTTCACACTTAAGGGCTTCCACAAACTTTGTAACAAAGTGTGATATTTAATGACCAACACAATAATGCTCTGTTGTGGTTCGAGGACCCGAGCCCCTCAAGGTGGAATGAATACACAAGGACACGAGATATAAGGTTAATGGGCAAGAAAAGGCCACAACTTTATTGATTACAGCAAGTGAAAAGGTATTGGCTTAGGCATTGGATTACGACAACTGACTCCACCCCCTCAGAGAGGGGTGAGTCGAAAACCAAGGGGGTTTATGCACCAGTGGGTGGAGCCTGTTGATGCTAATCCAACTATAGGCTCTCCCCTGATGTCACCGAGGGTCGTGCCATGGCCTCCCGCCAAGCAGGCATCGGACAGAATACACGACCGCCAGATTCCTTTAACGGAATACCCAAAAATTGAAGGCATAGGCGATGGCCACACCTAGCCCTTCGACACACCACAACACATTATTCCAATGCCTAACCTACCCACCAATACCACGAAAGTTGTGACGATTGCTACGAGGTAGGCGAAAAAAACACAAAGCCTAATGCCAAATGAAAAAATTCCTACCAGGCCCCCCGGACAACCAAGGCGACCAACCTAAGGTCCATAGCAAGGCCAAAGAAAATAAGACCCTGATCTAAAAGGGAGTGGAGGATGGGTGACTCACGGCGGGGCGAGGAAGTGTGAGGCCGAGGAGGGGCTGGCGCCGCAGCATATAGACTGCCGTACACGCCCCCTCGGAGGCACCTGGTTGGGTGCCTGCCGATGGGTGTGGGCGCCAGCCAGGTGAGTGGGAGGCAGGGGGCTGAAGCCCCCTGCTGGAGGCGGAGCTCAGCTCCCGCCCACAACCACTCCCCTCTCTTCCAGGAGGAGAGTCTTTTGCATCCTGGAGGAGTATTATGCTTCATTTAAAGCAGTAGGATTTGGTGAGATAAGAGCTAGCATCTTTGGGATAGTGCTTTTCAAAAATGTGAAATGAGGACCTGCTAGGCAAAGGCAAGAACTCTTGGACCTGCCTATCTACATCTTGCATTTTCCTTAGATCACACCATGTTGAGACACTGACTTTCTTCTACATCAGGTAGCCGTGTTGGTCTGCCATAGTCAAAATAAAAAAATTACCTTCCAGTAGCACCTTAAAGACCAACTAAATTAGTTCTTGGTATGAGCTTTCGTGTGCATGCACACTTCTTCAGATACACTGAAACAGAAGTTGCCAGATCCTTCTATATAGTGAGAAGGTGGGGAGGGGTATTACTCAGAAGGGTGGTGGGAATGGGAGATTGGCAGATAGCTGAGATGAGCCTGTTGACGACTCTTAACGACTGCAATAGGTCTTACAGGAAAAGGCAAGGGGTGAGAAGGTGACTAGCTATTTTTATACATGACTAGCTATTTTTCACCTTCTCACCCCTTGCCTTTTCCTGTAAGACCTATTGCAGTCGTTAAGAGTCGTCAACAGGCTCATCTCAGCTATCTGCCCAATCTCCCATTCCCACCACCCTTCTGAGTAATACCCCTCCCCACCTTCTCACTATATAGAAGGATCTGGCAACTTCTGTTTCAGTGTATCTGAAGAAGTGTGCATGCACACGAAAGCTCATACCAAGAACTAACTTAGTTGGTCTTTAAGGTGCTACTGGAAGGAATTTTTTTATTTTTTCTTCTACATCCTTTCCCATGTATGGAAAAGTAGTATGGCTAATCTTCTTTTACATTGTGTGGCAGTACTGGAAGCTGCTAGTGTTACCATCCCATGTAGCTTCTTCCCTATCCATGCTTTTGGCTTGAGTGAGGCACGTGGTGAACTGATGCTCTGAAAAATTTGTTTTTCCTTGGCTTTTGATCAGTGTGGCAGTGATGGATAGAAAAGGCCCCATTGGAACAACTCTCATCAATCCCACACTTGTGTTTCGCTTCCTGTGGTTCTGCCTTCAAAGACATCAAATAGCTTAAAGGGCAGTGTAATTTCTCTCTCTTTCTCTCTTGTTCATTGATCTCCCTTTACTATGGACATTGGCAAGGACAATTCTGGACACTGTTCAGCCTACTGGCTTGCCGTTGTTTTCACTTGTTTATATTCAAGGGAGACTAAACCAGCATGTTTCTTGTTTTATATGAGACTGACAGAGTAATTGCATGTAATTGCACTCAGAAGTAGGCCCCACTGAGTTCAGTAGGGCTTACTCCCAGGTAAGTGTGTATAAGATTGCAGCCTTATGGAACCATGTAGATATCTACCATCTACCATCTACATGTCTAGAAGCGGTTGGAGGATGGATGGTGGCTAACAGATTGAGGTTGAATCCTGACAAGACTGAAGTACTGTTTTGGGGGACAGGGGGCGGACAAGTGTAAGGGACTCCCTGGTCCTGAAAGGGGTAACTATGCCCCTGAAGGACCTGGTGCTCAGCCGGGGAGTCATTTTGGACTCACAGTTGTCCATGGAGGAACAGATCAATTTTGTGTCCAAGGCAGCTGTCTACCAGCTCCATCTAGTTCGCTGGCTGAGACCCTACCTGCCTGTACATTGTCTCATCATAGTGGTACATGATCTGGTTTTCTCCCATTTGGACTACTGTCATGCACTCTACATTGGGCTACCTTTCAAGGTGACTTTGAAATTACAACTAATCCAGAATCTGGCAGCTAGACTGATGACTGGGAGTGGCCACCATGACCATATAACACCAGTCCTAAAAGATCTTCATTGGCTCCCAGTGTGTTTCCGAGCACAGTTCAAAGTGCTGGTGCTGACCTTTAAAGCCCTAAATGGCCTTGGCCCAGTATATCTGAAGGAGTGTCTCCACCCCCATTGTTCGGCCCGGACACTGAGGTCCAGTGCCGAGGGTCTTCTGCTGGTTCCCTCATTGTGAGAAGTGAAGTTACAGGGAACCAGGTGGAGGGCCTTCTCGATAGTGGCGCCCTCCCTGTGGAACACCCTCCCTTCATACGTCAAGGAGATAAAGCTTTTAGAAGACATCTGAAGGTAGCCCTGTTTTGGGAAATGTTTAATGTTTTATTATGCTTTGATATATGCTGTAAGCTGCCCAGAGTGGCTGGGGAAACCCAGCTAGATGAGTGGAGTATTATTATTATTATTATTATTATTATTATTATTATTATTATTATTATTCTACATTTACGTTTATGGCATCAGTTGCTGCAGTTTTCACACACCGATGAATTAGCAATCCAGTCTTTCAGTTTGAAAATTCTGTATGTGGCAGATTATATTTAAGTGACCCGCTGCTTCTAAACAAAAGATAATGTTCATTTAGAACATTATGTAAATGCACTTTCTTCCATAGAAACCAAGGTGGATCAGGGGGTGCACCTTAGTAATATGCTGCCCAGTACAAGGCCATTTGATGCCCGCCTTACAGTCCTTGTGGCACTAGCTTAAGCCAGGCTTTGGGGAGGAGGCTCAAGGCTCTGGCAGACCTTTAGGGTCCTTCTACCTCCTTCCTAATGTCTGGTAAGCACCAGCCTGGCTTTAGAAGGAGGTAGGAGGACTCTAGGACTCCATCAGAGCCCTCACACCTTCTTCCCAAAGACGGGCAAGTGCTTACCAAGCTTTAAGAAGGCACCTTCCTTGGCTGCGTGCCTGATGCAACCACACTGCTCGCATTGCCCTAAATCCACCACCTCTGGATGGATGTTTTGCCTTTTACTCCCCCCCCCCGCTCCCCGCAGGCTTTATCTAATTTGGTGATCTTCTTGTTTTTGTACATCAGACGTGTTCTTCTCCATATCATTTTCATTCCTTACTTTCCTTGAAAGCATGCGATCTAATGCACCAAATTCACCCTTGAAATGGCAGGTGTTGGAGCCTTACTAATCGCTTTGCCCATGTAGCCACATGCAGAAATGCAAAGGTGTTCTTCAGCCCAGCCTTCACCATGCACACCACACACATGTCTGCTTCAGGTCACAACTTTAAAGCAAATTTAAGTTTTAAAAAGTGGAAGAGGGGCCTAAGGCTTCCGCTTAACGTATAGCTGAGCAAGAACTGAATATTTGAAGTTACAGATAGGTAGCCGTGTTGGTCTGCCATAGTCAAAATAAAAAAATTCCTTCCAGTAGCACCTTAAAGACCAAGTAAGTTAGTTCTTGGTATGAACTTTCGTGTGCATGCACACTGTGTATCTGAAGAAGTGTGCATGCACACGAAAGCTCATACCAAGAACTAACTTACTTGGTCTTTAAGGTGCTACTGGAAGGAATTTTTTTATTTTGAATATTTGAAGATTATATTTATATATATATATATATATATATATATATATATATATATATATATGCTTTCGTAGATTTTCACGGGTACAGAAATGCAGGTTTTGGTGTCTTCGGGTGTCTTCCCGTGTAAGAGTCGGGGTGTCTGTGCGACGTTTCGACGAGGTCTCACTCGTCATCTTCAGGCTGGTGCTTTCGGCTTCTTGTTACTGGAACAGTAACAAGAAGCCGAAAGCACCAGCCTGAAGATGACGAGTGAGACCTCGTCGAAACGTCGCACAGACACCCCGACTCTTACACGGGAAGACACCCGAAGACACCAAAACCTGCATATATATATATATATATATATATATTCTTTAATTAGGGTAAGGGGCTGTGTCTCAGTGGCAAAGCAGCATGCTTCACATGCAAAATGTCAATATCTGGCATCTCCAAATAGGACTCGAAAGGGTTTCAAATCCCAGAGAACCACTGCCATTCAGCCTAGATGGACTTAGCAAAAAGCAGCTTCCTAAGTTCATAATTATTGCAGTGCAGGTGATGGCCTTCGAGTTAAAATGTGGGTAGGGAGCCTCTTTTGGCCCAACAGATTGTGGGAGATGAACAAATGTAATTCCAATCACCAGAAATTTCTGTATTCTTTATATATTGGTTTATCTTCCTTTGCTCGGCCTTTTATTTCTTTATATTCATTTATTAATCAAATTTTATAGATCGCTTCACAGCATGAAACTGTTGAAGTGGCGTATGCAGTAAAAGCGCAACAAAGCACAGAAACATAAGATTCTGTTTGTTGAATTCTTCAGCAAACTCTTAAAACATCAACGAACTCGAAAACCTTAAAAACAACAGCCATTCCAACTCTAGAAACAATTTCATCAGATATAAAATTAGTATTCCACAGATGGCTGGGTTGGACATCAGGGAAAGCCTTCCTAAACAAAAATGGCTGCTGTAGGTTCATAAAGATCATGATGCTATTCACCTGTCTGATCTCAGTGGATAATTGATTCCAGGGAGCTGGAGTTGCAATGCTAAAATCCTGTGTTTTTTTGTACACCTCTGGGGCACATGGTACTCTCAGCAGTGCCCCATCTGAGGACACAGAGGAGAAAAACAGTCCTTTAAATATCATGGCTCCAGGTTGGTTAGGTCTTTAAATACTCTAAGCAGGACCTTCATAGAAACACAGAACATTAGAGTTGACAGGGATCCTGTGGATCATTTAGTTCAACCCACTGGGATGCAGGAATATGCAGCTGTCCCATACAGGGATCAAACTTGCGACCTTGGCGTTATCACCACTGTGCTCTAACGAAATGAGCTGCTTGGTTGTATATTGGCTCCTGGTTGCATATTGGCACCACAGGATCTGCCAAGGTAACTTGCTAATTACATAAATAATAATAACATGGTCATTAAAAATGGTTGTTGTTGTTAAAATTTCTATATCGCCCTCCATCTGAAGATCACAGGGCAGTCTGCAATATCAAAACACAGAAATACATACCATAATAACAAACAATAACAGTAAACAGCCCTCCCATATGGACTGTGGGTTTTGACCACTCAGTAGGTACACAAATGAATAAGAGTCCTGGACCGAAAAAACCTCAGTATGACTTTCAAGCCTTACTATGTAATGACAAAGAAAGCTACATCTCCATTAACCTCAGCATTCAAGGGGGCTCGCAGAGGTTAATAAATAGGGTAATAATGCAATTACAAGGCAAGTCACATAATATGTGTGAAAGTTTCAGGTGCTTTGTACCTCCATTCTTGCCTTCTTGTAGATTAATTAGGACTGGGAATCAGAGCCCCTTGCCTCCCTTTCTCCTACATAGGCATTGACTGAACAAGCCAAGCCCTGAAGCTTGTCTCATTCCCTATTTTCCATGGCCCGCTACTGGCCAGCATCATTTCACTAAGCGCTAGTTGACTACTTTATTTTGTAGGGTCTAATTAATGCAGAGGCACTGACCAGTTTCCAAACACAGGTTCAAACCTCCCCTGGTACCTAGAATGCTGTTGGTGTGTATGTGTTTTAATTTATTGCTGGCTTTCATTCTTTAAGTGTTTTAAATAGTTGTTTTGATTGTTTAACCATAATTCTATTGCCTTCTTCATTTTGCGAACGACTCTGTGGGTGGTTGTTGTTTATAATCAAGCAGTATATAAACATTATGAAATAAACAAGCAAACAATGTGTACATTTGGGTAGCCTGTGTCTCACTTACATCAGAACGCTGGAGCTCCTTAATTCTCATCTCACACGGTGACCCATTCAGAGGTGACACTAAACCAAACCGTGAACGTGTAAGCAAGCAAGTTCCCATGGAGGAGATTGCAACTGATTTGCTTCTTCTCCAGACCTGATGCTTCTGTGAAGCTGTGGGCTAAGCCATTCTTTGGCTTAGCATTTAATCCAAACCCAGGCATATGGTTTGTCTTACTCTAGTCAAACCACTACTTTTATCCATACTTCCCCCCTCCCTGGTCTGTACCTTGTGTTTTGTCTGGAGAAGATGAACCATGAGTCACAGCATTCTAAACCAAACCGTGGTGTATCTCACAGCAGCACAGCAGCTGGCAGATGAGTTGGGAAGGAAAACCAACGCCATCTTCTCTCTAGGATCCCACATGTTTGCACATACATGCTAAACTATGGCTTGGCTTACTGTTACGTGTGAACTGAGTTTATAGGCTAGAATAGTGTGTACATTTTTTCCTCCTACTTACATCAAATCTGTGAAGCACCAGAATACTCGTTTGATTGTGGTGAGATCAGTGTGCCAGCAATTCAAACCCTATGTTTATAGTGTAGGACTGAACATGTGACCCACCAAGCCAAACACAGCTCACCAACCACACTTAGAGATTTCCTCCAGCTTCTGCATTTGCTGCCTGCCGGGGACTGCAAAACCAGAGTTTTTCAAGCAATGGGAAAGTTACTCTTCTTCCCACTCCTGTCCCCCAACTGTTATTCAACACACTGCATAGTTTGCTTGTGTGCTTAGCTATAAAGGAAACTGCCTCAGGAGCATATATGCTGTTTTCCAAGTTCTCCATTTGGCAAAATTAAGTTTTGATGGATTCAGTGAAGACAGCTTCTGAATGGAAAGAAACAATTCTGCTGTACGTGGATTATGCACTTCTGGAATGTACCAGTTTGGTTAGGATTGAGTGTCCGGTTTGATGCTCTTCAAATCGCTTTACCTGGTGCAGTTCTACTGCAATCAGAATAGTCATGGATAAGCTATGTGAGAGCTGCATTTAGACCAGTTACCTCCCCATATTTTCAACAATTATATGCAGTAATGAGATATTTTACTGATTGTGAATTCAAGAGAAATTATCACTGTCAATGTGAAATGCAGGATTAAGTAGTTTCATTACAGTAAGTAGACATGATTATTCTGCTGTCACTCTTTTGTACTACTGACCTCCTAAGACTTCCCTAGCCTGTTTACTAGGATTATACAGTTTGACCTTAAACAAGCAAGGTGGAATTATTCTGGAATTAGGCACTGCTTCTAAATTGTTTGTAGTTTTGACAAATAGCATTTGCCTTTCATAGCTGCATTCAGCATGGGTTGGAAGGAGTGCAACTTTCACAGTGTGAAAAATTTAAGCAGGGATGGCCTGGATGGTGTCTGCTTGACTCTTAACTTCCTTCAGCCCCAGCTAGCATGGCCAAAGGTGATGGGTGATAGGAGTTGTAGTTCATTGAAATTTGAAGTATATCGGGTTGGGGAAGGCTGGTGTAGAATGGCCAGAGTACAGAAGAGGGAAGGAAGCTTAGCACCAGTTCTTGACACCTTAGATCATTTGCTGGGGCTCTGGCGCTTTCCCTTCAAACTGGTCTACAAGTTCTTTGCAGTGCTTTGCAGCAGCTGTGCTTCAGGGGCATGGAAGGGATTTTAAAATGGTAGTTTGTAGATATCAACTGCTGCCGCTGGCAGATGAACCCAAGTTCGGGAACCTGCTAGATAGGTCCATGCCGGGTCATGTTGCAGAGAGTTGCTTTAAACTTGGAGCTAGCCTTGGATTCTCTACTTTTAACAGATGTGAATAAAAGAGGTGATTTCGGCTGGCGCAGCATTTTTCTCCTGTGAGGCACAGTGCCACCTGCTTCACTCCGTTGAAGAAGATACCACTGTCTGCATTATGTTGCTCTAGGGGCAGCTCCGCATTTAGAAAGTCTGTAAGCATGAAAGCAGCTCGCACGGAATGTCTCCACGAGAGATGCAAACTGGCTGAACCCTCATTTCCCAGGACTCACTGGAAACAATTGCAGATGTGATCTATTAACAGAGAAAGCCCTCTGGGGAATGTGACAGCCATTAAACCAGTACAACACCCAAAATAAGTGTGTAGTGCAGCTGTACGTATAGAGAGTTTGATTTAAAGTAGGCGTTGACACTTTTTTTGGTTTCCTTGTTGTTATTATTTTTAACTGGCCCTTCTTCTGGGTCTCTAACATACGCATAAACCTGGCCCACACATTTGGCTAAGTGAAGCTTTCTTTGGCATGGAGAGAAGCAGAGCAAAATCCATCACCTGCTGCAACCATACGTCTGAGCATCCAGCTTTTCTAAAAGGCACAGGAGCAGGCAGTCAAGTGTATCTTTTTCAATGCCAGAGCTTTCCCCTGCAATGTGTGAAGTAGAAGTAAACCTGGCTCTGGCCTTTTATAGACAGCTTTCCCTTGGCCACTGAGTGGTCTCAACCAGCCTCTCTGCCCCACTTTATCTGGGATTAAGAGGGAAAGGGTTTCTAATCCAGAGGCAGACTTGAATCCCAGGCACTTTTTTTCATTTCTCATTTTAGAAATTAACCATTGGACACCAGAGCACCCTTTGAAATCATTGACTAACCTAAGGAACTCATAGTGGATCCATTTAACAAACAAACAACAAACACCCCTTTCACTTGAGATATTGCACTTTTCTTTTCTTTTGTACCACTTGCAGGAGTGGGGTTTTCCTTTCAACAGAAGAAACACTGCCTCCCTGTGCTTTTTGGTCTCCCCTGCCCCACTTCCTTCTGGATAGTAGCAATGGATCACTTGCATGTGGTGTCCGGTGCCTTGCATGATGCTCACATGCAAAGGCAAGTTCCAGTCTGCATGCTGCTTAATGAATGTTTTTTCTTTCCCTTTTTCTCTCCCTCCTTGTTATGTGCTTTCAGAAGACAACTATGTGGAAGGTGGGTGCTTTCTATCTTATTTTCCTAAGCTCTTTTCTTACCCTTCCTATCCCTCCTGTTTAGTGTTTTGCCTCCTGGTTAGTGTTTATAGTGGTGCCCCTTATCATTCAATACGGTAAGTTGATTTTCTTCTTTCCTTCTGGGACTATTTTAAGTTTCAACATGGTGGTGGCGTAAGTTGGCCCCTCTCCCCTTTAAAATACACTGTTGAAATTGGGAGAATCTCTTGGTTTCAGCAGTGGTGGGGGGAGGGGAGGAGAGATTTTCTGGTCAGCATTAATGCACTAATGGCCTAGCAACTAAGAGAGAAAGAACACGGACGTTTATTTGTGTTGTGTAACCTTAATCATGGGATCGCCTGGCTTTCTCATTGTTTTTGTACATTTGAAGAGCCAGCAGCCTTGCGTAAGGGTTTTTGTGCCCAGAAAGTTTTTAATCTGTTGTTCCCTAACCACACCCTGCTTTTGAAGCTCCCCTGAGTTTTTTTTAAAAAGCACCATGCAATGTGGTCTTATTGTTGTTGCACATACAGATATCACTGCCATAAGTACTACTGCCTACCATCACCATTGTCACACCAAAAGTGCCTGGTCCCTGCTTAGGGCAAGCCCAATGGCAGTTGTGTAATGGAGGGACTGCTGTTAGGGAGAAGAAGCTTGGAATGGCCTTCTGAGCATGTGCGAGCCCTTCCATGCATCTCTAGGGGCTTGCTATATTGTGTGCACAGTTTTTGACACCAGTAAGTGGGAGCAAAAAGACATCTAGAGATGACTCTCTAGCCCCCGTGACTTGTGCCACCAAGGTTGATTGTGATACTGTGACTCAGGGTCTTTTAGAGCACCACCAATCTGGTGTAGAGAGAAGCTGTCACCCCCCCTTTTTTACTGTTCTATAAGGGGAGGGAGAGAAATGACGGATCCATAAAATGATGGATGAAAATCTGAAATTATTGGCAAAACTGCCCTTACTTCAAGACAGGCCATTCATTTGCCATTTGTTAAACTAATTGGCACTGATTGCCATTCATTCTGATCCTCTATAAGAGTACTTAATGTCCACATTAGTTAGTTATGTGAGCCATTAGCAGCTTCTTATTTATTAATTACATTTTTATGACACAAAATACCCTGGTGGTTTACAGAAAATATATATATGAAGAAATGGAATTCAGTTCTGTCTTATACCTGTTCATTATTTCATTGCTCTTTTTGGCATTATGCTGCCGTCCCCAAACATCTGATTTAAGTGCCTCTCATGTAAGGTGTCTTTGCTCATTATTATTACTATTATTATCATTTACCCAATTTAAAATACAGCACGAAAAACTGGTTTAAAATAGCTTTACAATTACAGAAAAAAAGGAGTTATAAAGCACATGGCGACTCCTGAAAATATGCATGTCAGACACCAAAGGTCAAAAGGAGAGTACACATGGGCACAATTAATATCCTTAAGTAAACCACCCCAAATGTGGGAAACTAACACATAGTCTTATCTACATGGTAAAACACATGTAGGTGTGTGGGGGTTTTGCAGCACCTTAGGTAAAGACATTCATGCTCATTGTTGATTACTTTGATATTTACAGGGGTCCAATGAGACTTTTAGACCAGGCCCCCCAGTTAGGGATCAAACAAGCTGCATTCATATCAGCCATGCATAGTGGTCTAGTGCTGGACTAGCAGAAAATGCAGAAGGTTGTCTTCTGCCTGGGCCACTAGGCATGCCAGGTGGTTCACAAGTTGTGTGGTCCTGTCTTCAGGTTTTTTCCTGGACTTGTTTTCAGGCAGAATCATTCCCATCCAGAGGTACCATTATTATTGTCATTACTATTATTATTTAAGACTATTCCAAAGGAACACACGGAAAGTTCAAACAACCGAGCCGAGGATTTAATGAAAGGGAATAGCTTCTGAGAGTCCAGTGCAGCTGACATGAAAGTGCACTGTGAGTCAGATATTCAGCCAGCCTACATCACCGCATCTTCACAGCACTCTGTGGAACCACTTTAATTAAGAGCAGATAAGGATTTTCTCTGTTAAGCAAGAATTTCCTTAACCAAATTGACCTTAGGGGGGGAAATAAAATAAAAAGACAGGCATAAGATATCATTGGCCCATCTTTGCAAACTAGCATACCCGAAGGGTAGTAGTTGAAGTTGAATATGCAAAAAATCTGCTTGTAGCGTGTACATATATCTATATATTCTAAATCTCTTAGGACTCATTTACACGATTCCTTTTTTTTGCATGATGCTCAGCCGTAGAAGAAGTCATGGTGCATCATTTCTAATGTTAAATGAATCATTTTAAGTACTAAAGTACCTTGAACCAATCTAGCTGTTTTGCAAATATAATTCTTTAGGGTAGGGCTCCAATGTGGACACTAAGTTTCTAGTTGTAGTGCATAGTAATATTTAATCAAACATCTATCTAGAGTTTCTTGTTTGTTTGTTTTTTGCTTTACAAACAATCTGATCTTGTGTGCTGAGCATTTTTAAGAATATCCACCTAAAAAGGAAAGAAAAAGAAAAACATTTTCCATGTCATAAGTTCACCAGTAACAATGAATGGGTGCCAGTTGCAAATAAATACTGGGCCAGCTTGGCTGTTTCAAAACTTTTGCTAAATGCAGATAAAATAAAGACCACTCTTGTAAGACATGTGTGGAGAAACTCCAATTAGTCCCAGCAAGCATAGCCAGTGGGAGTCTTAATTCAACAACATCTAGAGGGCCAGAGGTTCCTGGCACTTGATCTAGGGCATCAGAACATTTCTCAATGCAAGGTGAAAATTTGCAAATTATGATATGCAAGTCAAAATGTTCTGGGAAACCCACACAACTGGCCATGCTTTGCAAGCAGTTCTTCTGCATCTCTAGTTAGGACTGGTATAGATTCTTGCCTGAAACCCCAGAGAGCCACTTCCGGTCACTGAAGCCAGTACTAAGGAAGAGGGACCAATCAGAGCTTCCTTCATTCTACGTATTTCAGTATGTATATGTCAGAATAAAATGAGCTGGGATTCCATGCACCTTGGCTCCGCAGAGAATTCCAGGCATTCACTAGTGGTAGGAATGTGCAGGCCCTAATGTGTGCAAACAAGGATTAGGAACCCATGGCCCTCCTGACATTGCTGGACTCCAACTCCCATCACCTGCAGCCAGCATAACCAATGGCCAGGGATGATGGGTATTGTAGTCCAACAGCATCTGGAAGTCCATAGGTTGCCCATCCCTGAGCTATTGGAAAGAGCATTGATGGTCTCACTCTTGTTCCTGCAACTTTATGCACATAGGAGATGCTCGGGGTTTTGGGGTTTACTTGTTTTGTTTTCTGTCCCAACATAACCATTGTATCCAAGACACCGATACTTATTTCAGCCCTTGCCCACATTTTTTTAAAACAACAACAAAACCAAACTTGCCTTAAAGGCTCATTTTCACAGTGATTTATCGTATTGCAAAATACAATTTTCCTTGTGCTCTAAAGAAACCCAGGACCCAGATGGTGCTTCATATTGTGTTTTACTTGTGTACAGTAGTTTTTCAGTTCCTCTTCCAGTACCAGCCCTCTTATGACCCCAGAACCCGCCCCCCCCAATCAATCTCACAAGCAATAAATAAATGAAAAAGAGAAAATTAAGGTACTAGTAGACATAAAACCTTGAGCATATTTCTCATGGAACATGAAATGATTTTGATTGACACGGTTTCATGGAACATGCTCTTTCTAATTCAGGAGCCCACGTCTTTTGGAAGATGTGATACAGTTATATGTTATATTCATTCAAAAATCACAAATTGCTTAGTGATTTTTTTTTTCCAGTAGAGGAGAATCTTCAGTCACAGAGAACCTGGTACATCCAATTTCCAATCCTAAAGACAGTTATAAATCCATAAAGGAAAGGAATTGGAAAGCACTACACTCATGAGCCAAAGTTACAGCTCGACAAAAGCTGCAGTCCTAAGCGCTGTTAGTTGGGATGAAGCCCCAGTGGGAGCTAAGTGGGACTTACTTCTGAGTAAACAAGCTTACACTCTAACTACAAGACTGAGATCATTACAAACTCCCTTCACTTAGTACACTGACACTTAGTGCAGAGTTGACATAGACTGGTGGACTCCCATCTTGTCTTCTCTAAAATCGTGCAATTTTTGAGGCTGTCATTGAGTTTATACTACAGGATCAGAATTTTTAAAACTTAAAAAACAAAACAAAACATGGTTTACTGCAACAGAAGCCAAAATAAGATTCTTCATGTGTCCAGATACTTAATACAGATTAATTGTCAATTTAGAAGACATACTGTGTTCAATGAAAAACTTATTACATTGTTTAAAACCTTTTTTCATCAACTGATTGATTATATGAAGTGGCGTGTTTGGGGTGTGGGCGCTCTGCTTTTGAAATATTTCCTTCCTCCAGATCACTTGTTATATGTCTTATGTGTGCGCCTAATTTTTTATGTGAATTAAAAATCTCAAACTTAGGAATCTTACCTTCCAGCAAAAACCAGCATATTATTCTATTGCACACCTTCTTTGTGTGAACCAACCCAAAAAATAATGTGGGATGTGCCATGAAATTGTTCCAGAGGGAGAGAAGCACAATTTTATAGCTTGGGGGGCATCTAAATGACTACGATTTGGATTTCCCCCGTAAACCAATTTGCTAAGCATCTATTTATAAAGTGGCATAAGAGCTAAACTTTTGTTTAAGGGGATACAAAATGTGATATGCCAAATTTGCTTAAGAGGGGGGGAAATATACCAATTCTTTTGCTATTGCTTTAGCTCATTTTTTAAAAAAATGGATTTGGAGAATTTGCTTTGCTTAGCCCAATTAAAACTTCAGTTCTCCACAATCGGCAGGGGGGCGGGAGAGTTAATTGGGAAACTGATTTCAGCATCAATGTACTTTAAGCACAGCATATTTTAATTTGGAGAAACTACTTGGTGCCGAACCAAAGGGATTTTCTCCCCAGTTACAATTAATGCTGATATTTGCTTCCATCCCAATGGATGACTAACAATTTTCCTCCTCAGGAACATACCTTATTCTACTCAAATGTTTCACACAAACAAGGAGACATCCCTTGCATTATCATTTCAATGTGACAAAGGAATTATTTTGTTTGATTATTTGAAATGCTCATTTTCAACGAGGGGAAAAAGATCAGACCCAGCCCATTCTTCAGGTTGACACTGTTCTACGTTTGGAAATTTGGGAGGGGGAAAAAAAGGAAAGCTATTTTGCAGCTAAGTGTCGTCCTACTGAAAACGATGAAATTGGGAGACTGAGTGTTCCAGGAATTTGTTGAACTTGAAATGATTTTCTTATTATTTTTTTTGTCTTCAGCCCAACTTTAATGCCTAGGGAAGAAGCTGTACAGGGCAGCATTAATCTGTGTTAGAATAGAAGCCAAATGGCCCCTTTGCCCCATTCCCAACCCCACAAAAAGCATTCCAACCAGTGGTTGAAAAATGCTGTTTTAATTTTCCACTGTAATGGAAAACATTTCACAGGAAACAGATGCCTGTTGCAAAAAACATTTTTTGGGGTCACTGTGACAATACCACCTTCCCGTGCACCCTTATTCATTGCTGACTGTGCTCTTGTTTCCCTTTAAGGTCTGGCGCACTTGATGATGGGCGACCAAGGTATGGGTTCTGCTCCTTTTCCACTCTGCTTTCATTGTTCCTTTATTTCATTTTGGTTTATTTCCTTTTTTCTTCTGTAGCTGCTTCAAAATCCATCATGGCAAATGATGGCCAAATGCTTGCGAGCTTTCTTGGGCTGCAAATAAGCACATGATCGCAGTCACATTATTTTTTTTCTTTTTGTTGTTGTTGTGTGTATATATATATATATATTTATATACATAATATGAATAGTGCTACGTAGAAACTGCTTTTGATTTTGATTTTATTTTTAATTTGCTCCTCAAATCTTTTGATTTCCTTCTCTCTCTTTTTTTCAACTGTCTCCCCTTACCCTACTTGCAATATAATAACTGTCAGCAAAAATAAAAAAGAGTGAAGATCTGATTGGGAAATGGCTGTGTGTTTTAAGCACAACAAAGAGCAAAGGGAGCCATACTCCCAAGATAGATTGCGAAAGAGAAGAGTCTTGAGTTTGTACCTAGCAAGAGAGTCCTGCTTTGCATTAATGCATGACTGTTTTGAAAATGCGGAAAGCACTCGCTCCTGGCTTCTGGAATGCTCAGAATACAGTTTTGCAACATGATGAAATAAGTGGTTTTCCCCATCACCGTGTACAAACCCCGCTCCCTTTAAAGTCAGTGTTCATGTTACTTCTGTGTCACTCGTTTGAAAATGAAGCATGGGTTACTTCTGTGTTCTCCTGCATGGACATGAAGGTTGCAAAGCAGCCATTCTTAAAATGCGACACCAATTGCATTTCCATTTGTCTTCAAACACTTGTTTCATGCCTTGTCTCTTTTCATGTTCTTGAATTGTGACAGCATTTACATTTACACACACATGACTCTTACTGTTGTTTCTCTTCTTTGTTCTCTCTCTTTTTGTCTGGCAATGCTTTCTTCATGGAACCATTTCATCAAATCCATAGGTAAAAGTAAAGGTATTACATGACTTCCTTCCTTCTTTAAAGTTTTGTTTGAATGTCATCTATATATACTTTCAATGTATGTCTGAGTGATGCAAACATGTGTATTTAGTGTTGGTGCACTGTGGTGATGGGAGGTAGGTATGTTTTGTACTGTGAAACACTGCATCAGACTCAAGGTAAGGGGTTGCAACTAGGAAAGAGAGGCAGATGGATCCTCCGACTCAAAAATCGACCACTAAGCTGAAAATCGCTGCTCTTATTTTTAAAAGGAAATCTAAAGTAATTGCATATAAATAAAGTCATTGTTGTCCGTACCTGATGCTTAGTAGCACCACCATTATACCAGACAGTGTATAGACCATAATAGGTGGCACATTCCTTTTCCAATCGCTTTATGATCTTAGCGTCATGCATGGGGTGGAAAGAGTGAGGAAACCAGCAGGATTTTAGGCAAGGGTTAACTTGTTTTAGCTCACCGCTCTGAGGAGCAAAATCTGTTGCATGGTCTTAGAAAGACTCTGCAGAAGAAATGCATTGTGTGGAGAGATGGAGAGATTCAGAGGAGAAATTGGGTGGGGTGCGGGGCCCTATTGGTTAAAGGAGATTGCTGGAAGTGTTGGTGGGCAGCTCTTCCAGGATTAAGGGAGCAGCATGGAAGAAGGATCGGAGACAGGTGCTGGAGAAGGGGAGCTGAAGTCGAGTCACCTTCTGAGGTATGTATTCTCTTCTCAATGCCTGGCAAAATGTAAAACTGTCAAAGGCAGCTACGAGGATGATACCACCAGATAGTGACCGAATGGACAATATTGCTCCAGGCCCAACTACAGTGATGTGTAAGTCCGAGTGCAACTGGTTTTCTGCTACAGAAGCCGGTGAGATTTCCTTCCTAAGTTGTTAGCTTCATTTTTACCAACGCCCTTTATAATAAAACGGGGAAAAGAGATAGGAGAATCGGCAGAAGAGTGGGGAAATGCTTGCCTTTTATCCTTGTTTTGTTTACCTGTGATGAGAGAGTGAATCAAACCAGGTTTCCCTTGTATGATATCATTTGGGTAAGTTTGAAATTGAGTTAGTGTACTGTAATTGAAAAAACAAAGTGGATTCCTAGGCATAGCGAAGCCTATTTTGTCGCTACTGATTTCAAAGAGAAAAATGAAACACAGACTTGATTTTTTCCCCTCTTGTTGAAATCAACATGCTTATCTTTAGGTTAAAATGCCAAGGTGTATAATATGCCTAATTATTCTTTTTTCCTGGAGGAAAATTGTTTTAGCAGATTAATTGCACTGGATTAATAGCAGGATGAGCATGGAATGTCCACCCCCATAAGAACACCACACACTAAATTTCACTGAATGTGTTATAAACCACCAATAAAACCCTTTTCATTCTGTTATAATTGTGGGTAGGTTTATTCTTTCATTTCCCTTCATTATCTTGATGCTGCTGTACAGTGAATTCAAGACACCTCTGCCCCCCAACCCCCCCCCCAAAAAAGAATAGCGGCTATTATATGGCTTTTGAAACTGTTGTTTTATTTTAGCGTCTTGAAATGTCAGTGACACAGTTAAAAAAGTAGCCCTATAGCCTATTGAGTCTATGTTATGGTAGGCTTAGAATACATGAAAAGTAATGATAGCGTTCTTGAGATTTAAACGTCGTCGTTGTAGGACCTGTTATGGAATGGTAAAAGGGTAGAAAACTAATTGCATCTAGAGAGTTGCAACTGGGCTGCCAATTTTTAGGCATGTGGGCACATTTTGGATTTTTGAGACAGTACCATGGTCAGTTCTCCATCACTGTTCACTATTTTCTCTCCCAAATGACATCCCCTCTCAGAGTTGGTAAAAGCTGAGTCCAGTAGAATTAAACCAAGCAGGGGATAAGCACATAGAGCTGGAAAGAGAAGTGGGAAAGAACATCACTCTTCCAACTTCCTCCTTCAACTCTATATCCTTCTCCAGGAAGGGAAAAGGTAAATGCCCCCACCACATCATGACTGGGGGCGAGGGAGTGAGTAATGGTGTGTGTTTGTGTTCTCAGAGGTATGTTGGTGCCAGGGGGCAGTTCCAATGCACCCATGGTATCACATCGCCAACCCCTGCCTTAAAGATGACCTTCCAAATCACAAGACACGTTTAAATTGTCACGTTTTCTGCTTCATGTGTAGTTAAAAAAACAAAGCAAAAACCAAGAAGGCTTTAGACATATTTGTATCCCCTTTCAAGCTTAACGGGGATTGTGCCTGAATGTTCATCTACTGACAATATAATATTCAATTCTGTAATATTTGCCTATTGACAGTACGTCATATGCAACAGGCCTTGTGAAAGCTTAATGAATTTTCTCTGAGGAAAGGAAAGAAGAAAAGGATTATGCCTTGATGTCTAGTTAGACTAATTATCCGAAACCCATATTTACAGGAAATGTCAGGTTAAGAGCTACATGGAGAATTGCTCCCATTTCATGTCAAATGAGGATATGAGCCGTGATCCAGCTAAAATAGTCCAACCACATCATTTTCACTTTGACTGGGTTATTTTTCTGACATTTTGCTCTCTTGCTTACATTCATTCCTTTGATGTGAGAGCACTGAGATGTGAGATTTGGAGTATTATTGATAATTTATATTGCATGCAAATTATTGCTGTGAATGGAAGGAAAAATGGGAATTAAAAATTTGCTCTGTTCGTGACACTGCAATATCAGGCAGTATATAGTACTGCATGAAAAATGGGTGCATGGTACGTGGCAGCTTTTCTTATTTTTTATTTAACTCAACCAGCACTGGCCAACACAGCTTAAGAACTGGTTCTCAAATTCTCAATATTTATTTGGTGGGCTTGAGTACATTTTTACCTTCTTGCACTGCAGTCCAATGCACACTTACCTGGAAGTAAGCCCCATTGAACATAGTGGAACTTATTGCTGAGTAAACATGCATAGGATTGTGTTGTTATTATACTATTATCCTTGGTTGAAAACTTTCTGCTGCAAATCTTTAACCCCCCCCCAAAAAAAATAGTCCAGTGTACACATATAAATTTCTCTTTTCCTCTCTCTTATCACTTGGTTAATCCATATCTCATAACTCTCCACTCAGTGTTTTAGCTGTCTCTGCTGAAAAGCACTGTCTGAGCTGATACTTGGTGATGTGAAAGTTGTATCTGTGGTGACTCATCTTCTGCTGGGTCATTCACACACATGCGGGCTATTTCTTCATTGTGCACTCAATCAATATACATGTGTGAAATGACCTTTAGAAAGATTTATGAAAGAAGGCAAAGCCATCATCAAATTTTCTGCAATCCCAGATTATACCTTGCAGCATATTCGACATTCATGTTTACTATATTAGTACAGCAGTTTAAAATAATGAATTGCTAGGGGTATGCATTTGTTTCAAAAACAAATGAAAAATGAAACAAGGGCACATTCATTCATTTTTAATCTATTTCTATGTGAAATATCTCAAATTAAAATCCTTTTGTTTAATTTCTCCCATTTGTTTATTAAGGGGGGGATTTCTGAAACTGACAAGGGGCACAACATTGCTTTGTATTGCATTTATATATAGTTACATCTAGGGAACTTTTTTTAGGGAGGGGGATTCTTGGGGTGTTCTGAAAGTGTGAAGGCATGAATACTGCTCTGCCTGAAGCACTAAACACTGGGATGCTTAGAGAATGGGAAACCTATTTAATTGTGTATTACACAAGGACCCTTTCCCCAATATATCTGAAACTTGGCATGTCTGAGGGCTTAGGGGCATTGTGCAACATTGGCACAAGTCGTGTCATTTGGGTGGAAAACTCCAAAAGTGCAGGCTGGGTCTTCATTGCAATAAATGTAGAAATTAAATGAATGAGATTGTTTAAAATAAGAATAATGAGACTAACGGAAAAAAATGAAACATATGAGGCAATAATAGACCAGAAAACAAAACAAATGGGGCTGCCAGAAAGTAATTGAAAAATGGCATGAAGAATTTCCAAGCACCCCTTTTGCTATGAATGATGCGACTGCAGTGCCAGCAAAGCATTATGCTACGTGCTTGCATTGTATTGCATTGGTATAGATTGTTTGCAGGCCCCAATTCGTACAGCAGTGCAGTGTGCTTTGGGATTAGGCTGCTAGTGACACTTGCCTCTCTGGGTAGACTGGGAGATAACTCCCTCCCCAGCTTTACTTACCCCTTCCTCTCAGACCTACTGTGTACCTTCCCCCGACCAAGTGTTTTTCCCCAGGTGGAATGTGTCATTCAACTGTGACAGTGCCTCTCTAGCTGTTCCTGGATGGAGAGATGCATAGGCGGGTGTCTTGACTTCTGCATGGCCTGTTGAAAACAAGGAATGCAGCAGAGTTACTGCCCGCCCACCCACCCCCTGCCCCAATTTGCCTCTGGCTCTAACCTTCCCTGACATACAGCCCTTTGAAAGTTCCCACAATGGAGTGCCAGCTCTCAGTCTGATAAAGGTTCCTCACTGCTGTTCTGTAGCCTTAATGCACAGGCGTGACTTAACAATCTGACCAAGCGGTGTCTTGTGAACCAGCGTGCAGTGGTGGAGCTTCATGCTCCGACACCGGGGGGCGGAGAGCAGGTGGGGTGGGGCTGGCGTGTGTCCCAGGGGCGTGACGTGCATCCCGGGAGCGTTGCGTGCATCCTGGGGGCGAGGTGTGCCACCCGTAGGGGCGTGGCGCCCAGTGTAGGCAGGGGGGGTAGCCGCAATGGCACCCCACTGGGATCACGCTGCTGGGGGCGGTGCGTTCCCCCTGCACGCCTCTTCCTCCGCCAGTGCCAGCGTGGAGATTTTACAATAACTAAGCAGGAAGGCTAGGATTTTAGAAGGTTGCCACTGGGAGGCATTATCAGGACATATAAGTCCTGATAATGAAAAGCGGGTGCTTTTCGTGGGAGGTTAAAGTGTTTGCAAAAAGTGCTGTCTTGTTTCAAAAGCAGCTCTAGTTTGCATCCTTTCTGGAGCCACCTTGTCATGGCGTTCCCTCCTCTTTGTTTCCCAATCTCTTTGACAAAGTCCCATGTGGGCCTAAGGCCTATATGTTAGGTACCTTAGGTATACCTTCAGGTATACTGGCCTTGGCCCTGTATACCTGAAGGAGTGTCTCCACCCCCATCGTTCAGCCTGGACCCTGAGGTCCAGCTCCGAGGGCCTTCCTGCAGTTCCCTCACTGCAAGAAGTGAGGTTACAGGGAACCAGGCACTGCGGCCTTCTCGGTAGTGGCACCCTCCCTGTGGAATGCCCTGCCATCAGATGTTAAGGAAATAACAACTATCTGACTTTTAGAAGACATCTGAAAGCAGGTTTTAATGTTTGATCTTTTATCGTGTTTTTAGTATTCTGTTGGGAGCTGCCCAGCCAGATGGGTGGGGCAATAATAATAATAATAATAATAATAATAATAATAATAATAATGTTTTATTGTTATTGTTATTATTAGTTTCTTTAACAAAATTTATATACTGCTTGATCAGAGTAAAACGTCTAAGCTGTTTACAGGAAATATTAACATTGTCCATAAAAAAATTAAAAAAGGGATCATTAAAACGACCAGTGAAAGAAATTAAAGCATGTTAACATCTATCTGTTGTGATAGGTGTCAGGGTACTGACAACTTCCCCTTACCACACAGAAGCTAGAATGCAAACATGGGGACTCCTTTTGCCTGAGCTACTTGAGGTTTGATGTAAGAATTCCCGTTGTCACACCAGTTCAGCCACTTGCTGTCATAGACTTTGCTGCCAAGAGCATGATACAGTAGAGATAACACGCTTCTGTGTAATGTACAAGGCAAAGCAGATCTCTCTCTTTCTTTGAATATGTAATGATAATTTCTTCAAATGTCTAAAAAAACATATCATATGACATTATGAAACAGGAGGGCTCACATATTATTTCAGTAATCTTATGCATAAGGATTGATTGACCTTCAAAAGTTATGCTGTGTTAATTTCCTTTATGAATGCATGGTAACGGAATTAATGAAATTAAAGGAAAGATTATTAAAATTTGATGTAAAGGGCATATGCTGGCACGATGAAACATCCTCTCCATAACATCAGTGTGGGAACCAAACCCCAGACTTTGATATCACTAATGCTTTTACACCAGTGGTTCCCAAACTTTTCCGGGCCACTACCCTCTTTGCTCTATAAACTCGTCTCCAGTTCCCACTACCCTATAAAAGGCATTATTCAGAATAAACGTTTGTATGACCCACTGAGGAAGATAATAGCAGGATAATATTTTATTTTTTAAAAAAAGAAGCAATTTATTGAACTTTTAAATTAAAACTATTTAGTTTTATTCAACAAAATTGATGAGCTTGATTCAGTGATTCCAGCTTTTCAAAGTCTGATAATCATTTAAACCCCCAGCACCCTCCCCTGCCACCCCCTTGCCTCTTAGCACCCCCACTAGGTAACGCCCCACTGACCCACATGTCCTGCCTTCTTTAGGAACCACTGCTTTACAGTAATGTCAGTTATGTCCCTCTGTGGCAAAGGACGATAACTGGAGTGAAAAGGAGAATGGAAAACATTTCCTCTGGTTTTCTGCAACACAAAAAAACCCTTTATTTATTAAGTACTATGCACTATCATTGAACGACGTAGCCAAGTGCTCTTGCTATATTGTTTTAGATGCCTGCTGAAAACTAATAAAAATAAAAATCAGCAAACCTACTCAGACATAATATAAATTGTTGTTGTTTAGTCATTTAGTCATGTCCGACTCTTCATGACCCCATGGACCAGAGCACGCCAGGCACTCCTGTCTTCCACTGCCTCCCGCAGTTTGGTCAAACTCATGCTGGTAGCTTCGAGAACACTGTCCAACCATCACATCCTCTGCCGTCCCATTCTCCTTGTGCCCTCCATCTTTCCCAACATCAGGGTCTTTTCCAGGGAGTCTTCTCATGAGGTGGCCAAAGTATTGGAGTCTCAGCTTCAGGATCTGTCCTTCCAGTGAGCACTCAGGGCTGATTTCCTTCAGAATGGATAGGTTTGATCTTCTTGCAGTCCATGGGACTCTCAAGAGCTTCCTCCAACACCATAATTCAAAAGCAATAATATCAATTGGTTTATGTATACTTTGGGTATCTTGCTGGTCTTATCGGCACTTTATTGATAATTCATTATGCGTGTGATTATGTGGTCTGTATTCCCCCCCTAAAAACAAACAAACAAATAAATATAAATAAATGTTATCATCCAGAGATAGGGACTGTCATGGAGGTCATCACCCTTTCCCAAAAGAATCATGGGAGGCAGTGTAGGTCTTGAACCACTGCCTGAGACGGGTGATCAATTATGTGTTGGCAAACAAACTGAGGCTTAATCCAGACAGCATAGAAGTTTGTTTGGTCATCAGGAGAAGTGATTATGGAGCTCACTGTTTTAGATTAGTTGCATGCTCATTAAAAGGTCCTGGGGCTCTTTATTTTGTGGGTGAGGGGAGGGAAGTTATATCCTGTCTTTTGGCCTCTCCAATGGCTCACAATATCACATAAAACAATATATAACTGTCTGTAAAACACACACACACACACAATGAATAAATACTTTATCCAGGCAGAATCATGGAATTGTAGAGTTGGAAGGGACCCTGAGAATCATCTAGTCCAGCCCCCTGCAATGCAGGAATATGTAGTTGTCCGCTACAAGGATCAAACTTGCAACCTTGCTCTAATTTCAGCACCATGCTCTAATTTCAAAACAAACTCAGAAGTTCCAGCGGTGGTGTAGCTTTCCCTACAAATCCATACAGAATCTCTGGACCAGGCTTTATGAATACACCAAGTCTTCTTTTTTTTAAGTCCTAGAAGACTTTTGGAAGTCATCCAGTTCTACTAACCCTTCTGACTTCCTACCTCAGAATTACCAAGTCTAGGAGCCTGCTGCCCAGGGACATAAATCATTTTAGCACTTGTGTCATCTCTGTGTTCACTCAGAATGAGAATAAGATTTGCTTTTTTAAAATTCACATTTCCAGCATGAGAGATACAGAAGAGGCAAGGTGATATCTTCTATGGCACCAACGACTAATGGTTAAAAAGAGCATGCAGGCATTCAGCTACTCACAACCGATCCAGTGAGCCAGGATCTCACCTTGCCTGTTTACCACCTCTGTGAACCATATAGCACCATCAACTTCTGTTATTAATTATTACAATAAACAACACACACAAAATCAGCACATCAGTTTGTAAGGAATGGAAAACAAGAGTTTCAAGGTTCTCAAAGTGTCCAAACAACCACTTTGAGAACCTTACATTTGTATTCTAGCCATTATCCAAGAAGCTCAAGGGCATTTGAAGAGTTCATCCCATCCCAATTACTGTTACAGCAATCCGGCGAAATAGGTTACAGCAGGAGTAGAGGAACACTCCACTCTCCATTCAGAGACGCAAGGGGCAAAGTTCAAGAGTGCATTCCAACCAAGCAAAAATTGTGTGAGGTGTAAAGACTGGAGTGTGTGTGTGTGGTCTGGGGACAGTCTGGGGAAATTTCCAGGGCAAGCAGGGGAGAAGCTGGATGTGGCTCCCCACCCCCACCCCGTGATCTTCATGGCTGAGAGGATTTGAACTGGTTCTCCCCAGTCTTCATTCAGTGATCTACTGTCAAGGGCGCTCCCCAACCAAAGGAATGTGCATGGCAGGTAGTTAAGTATTTACAGTGGTACCTCGGGTTACATACGCTTCAGGTTACATACGCTTCAGGTTACAGTCTCCGCTAACCCAGAAATAGTGCTTCAGGTTAAGAACTTTGCTTCAGGATGAGAACAGAAATTGTGCTCCTGCGGCGCGGCGCGGCAGCAGCAGGAGGCCCCATTAGCTAAAGTGGTGCTTCAGGTTAAGAACAGTTTCAGGTTAAGTACGGACCTCCGGAACAAATTAAGTACTTAACCCGAGGTACCACTGTGTTGTCAAAGATAACACAGTCGCTTCTGCACCTCTGGATATCCACATACGGTCATACCTCGGGTTACGAACGCTGTGGGTTGCACACTTTCGGGTTGCAAACCGAGCCGAACACGGAAGTACCGGAATGGGTTACTTCCAGGTTTCGGTGCTCGCACATGCGCAGAAGCACAAAATGATGTCACGCGTGTGCGCAGACGCGACTCTTCAGGCTGCGAACGTTGCGGGTTGCGAACATGCCTCCCTCATGTTCACAAACTGAGGTATGACTGTACACTAGTCTAACTACTAGGCAGCTATTCCCAGGTCCACACTCATAGAATCATAGAGTTGGAATAGACCACAAGGGCCATCGAGTCCAACCCCCTCGATGGAACAGTTGCAGCATCAGGAGACCACTCCCTCTCCACCTGTATCTTTCACTGACAGGCTGCATGCACCTAGCAAGAGAAAGCATCATGGTGGAAACTTCTCTGCTCACCCCTTTTCAGCTCCATCCTGGTTCTGGGAGACAGTGCTGCATGAAAAGAACCTGGCCCTTCACTTGCCTGACTTGCCTCTTCCTCCTCTTCTTCTGACCCACCCTGTGCTCCACCCTTCAGCTACGAAGCTTCCCCTGCCCTTGACTCTTTCCTCCTGGCTGGTACAAGTCTCCACAAACCACTATCCCCCCTCTCCCAAGTCAGACTCCAGCCCCTCTTCCCCCAGTGCACACTCGTCAGCATCCTATCAGTCTCTGACATCTAATTACCATATTGAAAATTATTCCTGTACTATAATTGTAACTCACTCTATGTGGGGCTGCCCTTGAGACTGACTCAGAAACTCCAGCGGGTGCAGAATGCTGCGGCAAGACTCCTTACGGGGTCCTCGCTGTGGGAGCACATTCACCCAGTGCTATACCAGCTGCACTGGCTCCCGGTGGAGTACAGGATCAGGTTTAAGGTGCTGGTCTTAACCTTTAAAGCCCTATATGGCCTAGGACCCTCGTACCTATGGGGCCGCCTCTCCTGGCATATCCCGCAGAGGACCTTATGGTCTTCAAACAAAAACATCTTGGAGGTCCCGAGCCACAGAGAGGTTAGACTGGCCTCAACCAGAGCCAGGGCTTTTTCGGCTGTGGCCCCAATCTGGTGGAACACTCTGTCACAAGAGACTAGGGCCCTGAGGGACTTGACATATTTCCGCAGGGCCTTCAAGACAAAGCTGTTTCACCAGGCCTTTGGCCAAGGCACAGTCTGACCCCCTCCTTTGGTAATCCTCAAAGAACGCTAGCCCAATGGTTGCCATTAATTTGTTTCTAAATTGATTTTAGAATGAATTGATTTTAGAATGTATTTCAATTAATTGAAAGTGATTTTATATAAACTGTGTTACTTTTAGTGTTGATAGCCGCTCTGAGCCCGGCTTTGGCTGGGGAGGGCAGGATATAAATTCTTCTTCTTCTTCTTCTTCTTCTTCTTCTTCTTCTTCTTCTTCTTCTTCTTTATTATTATAAACATTATCTTCTAAATCAGTGGTTCCCAATTGGTGGTCTGTGGACCCCAGTGGGGCAGGTAACCCACCCAGGGAATCTGTGGCACCATTCACATAACAAAAACTGCCATACAAATATCTAAATTGTCAAAATTAGGGGGTCCATGGCTTGGCCTTTGGAAAACAGGGGGTCTGCAGGACTTAGCTTATTGGGAACCACCATTCTAGATGGTTTACATGGAAAATTGCATCAGCTATACAAAGCAGCTTCTATTATAAAAAAGGGGGCACACAAGATAGCAATATTGTTTGAGTCTTAATTGTTTGTTCGTATTTACTGCTTGTTCGGTATTTACTGTTTGAGATTCAGCCCCAATATGCCTCTTGTGGTCATACAGGGATGAGGAAGTTCAAGAACCTCAATAACCCTCCCCAAGCCATTCACCCCTCACTGATTATGTTCTGTGTCCTCCTTGTGTGGTCTCTGGAGCAAACAGGACATGACTACAGTGGTCTTAAAGAATGTGCAGACCAGGACTATAGGGGGGTGGGAGACTTTAACTCTTCTTCTTCATTGGACTTCAGCAAATAACCTCGTTTCAGTAGGTGCCTACCTGTTTGACATTACTGTGAAAATAAACACGGGTGCAGGCACATGGGAACTCTGGTTGTCTGAGTCCACTCAAATATGCTTTCAGCCTTCCCGCTGAATGTAATTCAGCCAAAGATATAGCAAGGAAGGTCTTCTTGTTCAACCCAGCCATCTCTTTCCTCATGAAGTGTGGCATATAAAATCCTTGCACCTATCTATGTCAAACTAATTACTCACCGTGAGACACAAAGAAAAGCCCTGAACATTCGTACCTAGCTGTAATTCTCCTGAGACCAGAAAAAACTGGAAAACAGGCCAGAGAGAGATCTAAAAATATATTTCCTAATACTCTTACCAGCTAAAGGAGATAGTAAGGAGCTCTTTCCATTTCCTGAGCAATAATAATAATAATAATAATGACAGGTAGTTTCACAGAAATATGACTGTGTTACCATAATCGAACATCCTGTTGTGTATGCATAGGTTAGAATGCCATGGAGAAAGTACATAGAGAACCATATGGGGCACATTGGTCACTAGAGTTCTGGAGCCAGTGTTCTGACTGGTAAATTCATGGAGGTTAAGGCTTTCACTGGCTACTAACCATGGTGGTTTTATTCTGTCTCCACTGTCAGTGGTGGTGCGCTGGAGATCACAAGTGGGCAGAGTGCTCCTTCACTCAGGTCTTGCTTGTAGGATTCCCCATTGACATTTGGCTGACCACTTTGAGAAAAGGATTCTGAGCTAGATGGGCCTTTTGTTTGATGCAACAGGGCTCTTTCTCATATAAAGCCCAGCACTCAGCAGCTAACCTTTCCCACAGCAGATAAGGGGAAATGAGGCTGAGGTCTCCCAAGTTACAAGAAAGGAGATTCTGATTAATCATCAGAAAGAACTTTCTGATGGAAAATGCTGTTTGGCAGTGGAACCAACTCCCTTGGGAGATGGTGGTGGACTCTCCTTCCTTGGAGGTTTTCCAGGCTGGATGGCCATCTGTCTTGGATGCTTTAGCTGAGATTTTGCATTTTGGAGGGTTGGAATGGATGGTCCTCTGGGCCCCTTCCAACTCTACAACTCTTATTATTCTTCAGAAGGTCAAGCTACACATTGCATTTCAGGTGCCCCCCCCCATCACCCACCAACAAGCAGCATCCTTGGCAATAAATGCTTTGCACTAGAGAAAGGACAGAAGGGGTGCTGCAGTTCTCCACTTCCAAATGCTTTCCCCTATGAAATTTCCCTTCCCAAATGACTTTGATGTCCCTCAATGTTCTGGAGCTGTGTTCACTTCACCAATATGGGTCTGGAATAATGGAGGTATAGAAGCAACTGGGTGTGTGTGTGTGTGGTATTTTCAGGTGGAAATAGGTTGTCTGAGGAAGGTACTGCCCTCCTTCTCCTATGTGATTACACTTCAGAGTGATTCAGCCAAACATAAACAGTGTTTGCCTAACAGCACTTAAAAAAAAAGTCTCTGCAATTAAGTTTGATGGAACTTCTCTTTGGATAGTGTCAATGTGGTGTTAATAAAGGCCCTCTTCCAGTATGTTAAGATCTGCTAGGTAGGCTCCTCTCCCAGACTCTGAGCTAATTATAACTCTGATATTATTATTACTATTATTATTATTATTATTATTACTATTAATAATAATAATAATATACCATCCTATACCCAGAAGTCTCAAGGCAGTTAACAGAACAAAATCGAAATATAAAACTAGAAAATATGTAATCAAAATAAAAACAACAACCCATTAACCCCCTTCCCCCAAAAACCCACATTTTAAAAGGGCAAAGGATGTCAATCAAATCATCGAAAGGCCTGATTAAAAAGGAATGTTTTTGCCTGGTGCATAAAGGTGTGTAATGAAGGTGCCAGGTGAACTTCCCTGGGGAGAGCATTCCACAGATGGGGAGCCACTGCAGAGAAGACCCCGTTCTCGTTTTGCCACCCTCCAGACCTCTTGAGGAGGAGGCACACAAAGAAGGGCCTAAGAAGATGATCTCAGGATCCGAGTAGGTTCATATGGTAAGAGGCAGTCCTTGAGGTATTGCGGTCCTGAGCTGTTTAAGGCTTTATAGGTCAAAACCAGCACTTTGAATTGGGCCCAGAAACTCACTGGTAGCCAGTGCAGTCAGACCAGGATCGGTGTAATATGCTCAGACCGTCTTCCTCTGGTTAGCAACCTGGCCACTGAATTCTGCACCAGCTGAAATTTCCAAACTGCCTTCAGAGGCAGCCCTACATATAACTCATTGCAGTAATCTAGCCTTGAGGGGGTTAGGCTATCAGATAAGGGTGTAGCCAAAGCTGGTGGAAGGCACTCTGGGGCCACTGAGGGCACCTGAGCCTCGAGCGACAGCAAAAGATCCAGGAGTACCCCCAAGCTATGAACCCGCTCCTTCAGAGAAACTCCACCAAGAGCAGACGATCTCCAACCCATCTGGTCTAGGGAACCACGCACTAACAGTGCCTCAGTCTTATCTGAATTGAGTTTCAGTTTGTTGGCTCTCATCCGGTCCATTACCGAGGCAAGACACTTCCACTGCCTCACCTGCAGATGTAAAGGAGAAACAGAGCTGAGTGTCATCAGCATACTGTTGACAATGTACTCCAAACCTCCAGATAAACCCACCTAGTGGTTTCATGTAGATGTTAAACAATGTGGGGGATAGGATTGAGCCCTGAAGAACCCCACATTGAAGGAGCCACAGCTGAAAAGCATTCCCCAAGCAACACCCTCAGGGACTGACCATCCAAGTAGGACTGGAACCACCACGAAGTAGGGCCACCCACCCCGAGGTGGCGTGTCAATAGCCCGAGCCATTTGGGTGTTCCAGAGGCTTCATCAGGGGCACCAGTCATATCAGCTGGAAAAACTCCCAGAGCCATTTGGAATCCCACTGGATCCATCAGCCTCTGAGGGTGGATCTTCCTAATAGATTCCCCGCCTCTGCGGACCATGACAAGGGACTGGTGTCAATGTGCCCCACCTTCAAATTACCCTCTTCCTGCCCAGTTGAGAAAACAAGGTCCAGGGTGTGGCCTCCCATGTGCTCAGTTAAAAACAACTCAGTTAAAAACAGTTAAAACACTAAAAATAATAATTAAAAGAAGAAGCCCTCTCTGCTGGGCAGCAGCAGCAGTCCTTATAAAACCTGTCAGGCCCCGCTCTAGGTCAGGTGGATAGAGACAAGAGCAGTGCCCTCAGGCTCTCAGCAGGGTGGTCCTTACATAGTAAACATGGTCTCTTGATATATGAGATCTGTGTTTCCTGGCTGTAAAACAGCTGTTTAAGAAGTAGATGGTGTACTCAGTCTTGTCTTCCAAGTTTGGGCTTGTCAGGAATTAATACACAGGATTCTGCACCAGCTGAAGCTTCCTTAGCAGTGCTGCAATATCCTGCCCACAAGCCGCATTGTAGATTGAAGGAATTGGGATTAGGCTTGCTCTAGTGGTGATTGGCATACTGGGCCAACAGGCAGAGGTCACCTGTTTGCACTAGAAAAATTCCACAAAGGTGATGCCTTACTTCAATGCTGGTCAACCATACTGGGGTAAAAGAAACTTTTTGCATACCTCTTCCTTTATTTCCTTTGAGCAGATAGAAATGGCACGTGCCCAATTTCTCCCTCCCTACCCTGCCTCCGCTGCCCAATTTGCAGGTCATCTTTCAGTTCTTCCTGCAGCACTTACTAAATTAACATCTGACACATGGGGATGGGTGATAAACACACGTACCTGGCAGACTTCGCTTCCTCACAGTTCATCAGCATCTTATAATACTCCTTTCCCACTCCCATCTTCCAACAGCAGAAGGATGCTTCTTAAGAAAGGCTCTGTGACTGCTTTTCAATCAGAAGATTGCAGCTTAAGCATTCTGAACATTGACACCATGTACGTACCTTCTAGTCTTTCTTTGGCGATCACTCATGGCCGAGCAAGATTGTCTTCCATGAACACAAGTCTTAATGGTGTGTCCATAAGTGACTGTGGAGGCCAATTCTGGATCCACACTCCCTTCCACTGTGGGGACATAGGCACATGCAGTTGAACACTACCCTCTATATTTCTTTCCACTCTGACAAAAGATATCTAAGACAATTTTTAAGAGGATCCCGAAGAAGAGACTATCACTGCCTGTCAACCCTACCTTTGCCTCTTCAACAAGGCACTGCCAACCACTTCTCCCCGCAGCTGTTCCTGCACAGCAGGAATGCGAGAATTTGATTCAAAAAGCCTAATCTTATGGCACCAGTTGCACATTTTTTGGTGATGAAAATGTAGTGAATGTGTTGCAGGAGCTGTTATGGCCACGATTTTCTCCTAGAAAAGAAGTGATACCCGTGATAGTCATAACTGAAAAATCATGTGAAGATGCATGAAGGAAACTACAGTTAGGATAAGAAAAACGTGCTTCAAAGCTTTTCAAATAACCAGTGCCTATTAGCCACAGCTATGTGGATCATATGCTCTTTGCAGCGGGCAGTATTTCAACAATAGAATAATAGAAATGTGGAGTTGGACATCTAATCCAACCCCCTGCAGTGCAGGAATCAGCTAAAGCATCCATGACAGATGGCCATCTAACCTTTGCTTCAAAACCTCCAAGGAAGGAGAATCCACAAACTTCCAAGGGAGTCTGTTCCAATGTCAAACAGCTCTTACCATCAGAAAGTCCTTCCTGGTGTTTATTCGGAATCTCCTTTCTTGTAACCTGAAGTATCACGGCATGTCTTGTGCAGGTATGGATGCATCTTTCCGGGTTTCTGTGGCCAGTTTGCGTATGTTCATTCATAAACCCTTTCTTTATACCTGAAGAAGCTTCTCCACCCCCATCATTCAACCTGGACAGTGAGGTCCAGCTCCGAGGGCCTTCTGGCGATTCCCTCACTGCCAGAAGTGAGATTACAGGAACCAGGCAGAGGGCCTTCTTGGTACTGGTGCCTGCCCTGTGGAACGCCCTCCCATCAGATGTCAAAGAAATAAACTATTCGACTTAGAAGATATTTGAAGGCAGCGCTATTTAAGAAAGTTTTAAATTTTTAATGTCTTATCGTGTTTTTAATCTTGTGTTGGGAGCCCCCTGGGTGGCTGGGGAAACCCAGCCAGATGGACAGGGTATAAATGATAAATTATTATTATATCATTGTTATTTAAATCTGCATTTTTCTTGGGGGGAAATCCATGTAAAAGTGCATTATTTTCAGCACCTTTCCCCGCAAAGTTCACATCTGTGCATGCATTTTACCCTAGAATACACTTCTTGTATACATTTATCATGGAATACACATTTATATATACATCACGGTACTTATTGTGACGTGAGGGCTACACAACAATGTTCAAATAATTGCGGAAAATAAAGGACAAGTTGGTTTCTGTCCATGCATTTGTCCAGGAACTGCAAATTGGGTCACTTCTCTTAAAAATGCAGAATGAGTAAGATCTCCAAGCAACCCTAGTCTTGAGGTAGTTTTCATTACTATGCAAGTCAGAGTTACTCTGGGGAGCCTCGTGTGTGTGTGTGTGTGTGTGTGTGTGTGTGTGTGTATGTTTGTGTGCACATAAAACCGAGCAAATGTGATGTGGGTAAATACAAGTGCCTGTATTATCTCAGCTTTCATATCAAAGCAGTTGGCATTACAGTAGTCGCAAAGGGCAGCAGTGATAATTACGAAAGAACATTCGTTTCTTGTTCAAGTCTTGCTATGTGCCTGACACAGTTCTGACTGTTCCTGTTAGTCATATGTTACCCAAAGATCATGTGCTGTTCTCCATCTCTTTTTACTTCCTCTGCGTATATTCTCTCAGCACCTAAGACTGGGTTGTAGCGGGATTCTGTCCTTCCCCCTGGAGCTTTGAATTGATCAGCAAACTCCTTCCCTTGCTATATGGGATGCGTGTTCTGCTGGTATGATAAATGACATGTCCCAGGGTGTTTGTGGGTTCGTTCCCCCTCCCCATGTAAGCTTCTTGTCAGCTTTTTTTTTTTTTTACCAAGCATGAGTAATTTTCAGTGATTTTCTTTTTCTGCAGATACTTCAAATTGAATTAGAACTCCAGAGGGAAAATATCTTATTCTGCCATTAATTTACAGATATATAATCTCTTAAAGACTGAAGGTGTCTCCCTCACCTTTTCTTTCTCTGCTCCCCCTGCCTGTTTTTAAGCTTCTGGCTAGGATAATGAGCCCATATATTAATTTTTAGATTTCTCCCTCTCAACCCAATATACTATGACAACTCTGCTCATTTTTAAAAGAGTTGATTTTTTTTTCATTGGCTTCTCTTTGGGGGTTTGAGCAAACTGATTTCACAGTTTTATCATGAACTGCGCCTTTCTGTCTGCTTCTATTATTATTCCCCCCCCCATAAATATGTAACTATTGAAGCTGGCTCTTCTCTTCTCCTGGATGCCCCAGAAGTGAAAATGCAAGAGAGAAAAGGAAATGGCAATAAAGTTTAGATCCCTTCTGGTGTGGGTCATTGCTACCTTCCCTACAATAAAAGGGGGATGACAAAGGACTGAACGAAACCATAAATGTTCTTCACTCGCTCATTCACTGGCAAATGGGGAAGGGGAGAAATCCAGTTCCATTTGTATTTGAAGGCACTTTGCAATACAATACGTGAACTGGAACAGAGCCATCTTTTGAAATTCACTGAATTTTGCAGTACAGTTGTCCAGCCAAGTAATGTGTACAAAAATACAGATCCAGTGGTAAAATGTGCACAAAATTTTATGTATCAATGAAAATAATTTGCAATATGAATTATATTAGGGGGAAATGTGTATATTATGAGAAAGTCATGCTAAAATGTGTCTACATTCTCATGAAGACTTTTAAAAAACGCATTGTGTATGTGTCTGTGTGCACAAAATCTTTCATGATTTGTTCCATTCACACCATGCAGTCAGGAACATCCTACAACCATCTGTGCCATTATGAACAGCACATTCAATACATGCTTGCTGTAAGATGCTGCAGGCTATGTTGAGAACCAGGAAGTTCAAATCTCGAGTCTGCTGTGAATTTAGTAGGGCTATCGTGATGACCTCCTTAAGGAGCTGTTGCAAAAGTCAATGTACCATAAGCACTTACTGTTAAATAGGCAGAACTGAAAAATACTCACCTTGTTTTGAAGATTTTCAGTTCATTAAAACACACATGGAAACATGCTTTTTTTGCACTTCCTTGTTCTGAATATATTCACACAATTTTTAGTATTGTTCTTGGAGAAAGCTACACTTGACAAATTCCTCTTCTTGGACATCTTGTTTTCTCCGCACTAAGCTTTTAGTTTGTATGTAGTAGCACTCAGTTATATGAATCCTGAAACAGGTTTACCATGATATTATTGCTGTTTGTAAGAACTAAAAGTTGTATCCATTACTAGTTCTGTTCTGAGTAAACCCGATGAAATTAATGGCCATGACTATCCTGGGTTCATTAATTTCCGTGGGCCTACTCTGAGCAGCTGGAGACAGTCGTAAGCTTTAAAGTTTCTTGCTCCATACTACCTATAAATCAACTATTGTCTTTTCTATCCTAAAAAAAAGCTTCTCTTGATCATTCTGATTTATTGATTTGTCTCCTCTCCTGTCTTTATTTATATGTGTGTCTTGAATGCACTGTCCTTTCTCAATGTCTGGTTTTTCTTCCTTTGAATTCCTCTTTTTATCTCCTCCGATTCGTTTGCTGGTCACATCAGTCTATTGAAACTACTTTCTTTCTTCACAACCTGATTTTTCTGTTTCATTTCTTTGGGATCTTTGTGGCTTTTCCCCCACACTGTTGATATTTTCCCTCTTCCCACCTAAAGTTCTCACAGTCTTTTTGTGGCTTGGTTATCATGGTCATCATTCATTCTGTTCTTATCATCATTTAATCACCAATAAGTTTATTGTTCTAGCCGAAAGCCATGACAACTTCATAACAGTTTGCTGAACTACAAACCACAATAAAAACAATAAGTGATAAGAATTATTACCATTTCAATACTTTTCCTTTCAAAAATCTTGTTAATTCCCCCCTCCCTCTTTCTGTTGGCATTCCAAAGTCTTCTCTTCTGGGATCCCTTTTCAATTTATTTATTTAATCTGGCCTCACTTATTTATTAACATGAATTTTGTTGGATTGTGAGTCATTTTGTGTTGCCTTGGGCAAGGTAAAGTGACTGACAAATTTAATAAATAAAAATAAAATAAATAAAATAAAATATTTTCCAATTTTATGTTGATATCCTGTTTTCTTTCTACCCCATATTTGTCTTCATCCTCCTCAGTTAATACCACTCCCAGTTTACAGCTGTCTTTTCCAAGATGTACCCTTAAAAAACAACAACAACCCACCCACCTGAAATGAACTTTTGATTTGTCCTCAGAGTTCTGCTTAGGTTCCCTCCTTTTCAATAATAATAATAATAATAATAATAATAATAATAATAATAATAATAATTTATTTATACCCCACCCATCTGGCTGGGCCTCCCCAGCCACTCTGGGCGGCTTCCATAGAAACCAAAAATACACTAAAATATCACACGTTAAAAACTTCCCTGAACAGGGCTGCCTTAAGATGTCTTCTGAATGTCAGGTAGTTGTTTATCGCTTTGACATCTGCTGGAAGGGCGTTCCACAGGGCAGGCGCCACTCTGCCTGGTTCCCTGTAGCTTTGCTTCTCTCAATGAGGGAACTGCCAGAAGGCCCTCGGCACTGGACCTCAGTGTCCGGGTAGAACAATGGGGGGTGGAGACGCTCCTTCAGGTATACTGGACCGAGGCCGTTTAGGGCTTTAAAGGTCAGCACCAACACTTTGAATTGTGCTCGGAAACGTACTGGGAACCAATGTAGGTCTTTCAAGACCGGTGTTATATGGTCTCGGTGGCTGCTCCCAGTCACCAGTCTAGCTGCCGCATTCTGGATTAGTTGTAGTTTCCGAGTCACCTTCAAAGGTAGCCCCACGTTCTGTGCCTTTTTTGCTTCTGTGTTTATTTAATTTTTGGGACTTCATAATTATAAAGGTTTTTTAAAAAGGAAAAGGAAAAGCTTTTCATCCTTTTATTTCTTCCACTGCTAAATCTTGTTATTTCTACTTTTAAAACATCTCAAAGATGAATTCTTTTCATTTGATTGCTATCACAAGAACACTGTTCAATTCTCTTACATTGTCTAGACTTGATTGTTGTAGTACTCTTCTATCTGGCCTGGTGTCTCATCTACAGACAATTCGCTCTATTTTAAATTCTGCACTTCCACGTTTCTGCTCTTCTTTCTGCTTCACATTGGCTTCTATTTCCACTGAAGGTTCAATTTATACTCTACCTTATACATATCTTCATACTCCAGCTCCTTTTTACTGTATCTTTCTTGTCCCTCTCCTTTGCATTATTGCAGAGCTCAACTTATTGCCAAACTCAAATCCAATTGATCACCTCTTTTTTTGCATCTGCTATTCCTTCCAAAAAGCTGAGCTTTCTGATAGCAAACCATTAGTTTTGGTTTTCAAAAAGTATGTGGGGAAAAAGAGTTATTTATCAACATGTTAGTTGCATACCCTCCAACATTTCTCTTATGAAAACAGGGACGTCCCATTCCATAATGATAATTTTACTATTTATATCGCACACATCTTACTGGGTTGCCCCAGCCACTCTGGGCAGCTTCCAACATATATAAAAAAATATATAAAAACTTCCCTGTTCAAGATTGCCCTCAGATGGCCCTGGGGTCAGACAATTCCACACCCTCCAATGGAAAATCAGGGTCGTCCCTGGAAAATAGGGACATTTGGAGGGTCTGTAGTTGATTCAGCTCCATTATTATTCCTATTTCTGTCCCTTCTTTCTCTCTTCTTTTGTCATAAGAACAGCCATTCTGGATCAAGCCAAATGCCTAACTAGCCTAGTATCCTGTTTCCAGTAATGGCCAAACAGATGCCTATGGAAAGAAGATTCAACCAGGACATGAGTGCTTCTGACTGTAATTCCCAGCAAACAGCAGTGGCTGGTGCTCATTGGGACTAGGAGGGAGAGAGGATCACAGTTTGTGGAGCCAGAACCAATGAAAGGCAAAGCCCCTCCCCCCATGCCTGGTTGTAAGAAGGCCAGCAAATGGAGGTCTCTGAGGCAGTTGCCCAGTTGCCCCAATGGATCAGCCTTCACTGTCAGCAAATGATATTCAAAGACATAGAGGAGGAGGAGGAAGAGGAGGGCAACCAAAATGGTCAAAGGCCTGGAAACGATGCCTTATGAGGAACGGCTAAGGGAGCTGGGCATGTTTAGCCTGGAGAAGAGGAGGTTAAGGGGTGATATGATAGCCATGTTCAAATATATAAAAGGATGTCACATAGAGGAGGGAGAAAGATTATTTTCTGTTGCTCCAGAGAAGCGGACACGGAGCAATGGATCCAAACTACAAGAAAGAAGATTCCACCTAAACATTAGGAAGAACTTCCTGACAGTAAGAGCTGTTCGACAGTGGAATTTGCTGCCAAGGAGTGTGGTGGAGTCTCCTCCTTTGGAGGTCTTTAAGCAGAGGCTTGGCAACCATATGTCAGGAGTGCTCTGATGGTGTATTTTATTTTGGAGGGGAAGTGCAAATCATATTCCCTCTTTGGGTTTTTTTTTGGAGGGGGGGAGAAGCAGGCCATCTTAATAGTCTAATTCCATCACCCCACCCTTCCCTCTCTGCTCTACATGCAAGCAAACCATTCTGAAAATCCTATCCTTTAGAAAATTACATGTCAGTTTCACAGATGGATGCTTCCTGTGCAAACCCCACTGACACAAATGGCAGCTACACGAGATCTCCATTGCACTTCCACCGCCCCCATTCTCTGCCTTCCTTTTTGTGTCCAAATAAACTGTGGGTAGTAGAGTATAATAAAATTGTTGCACTCTTTTTGAAAGATGTGTGCCTCACAGACTTTCAAATTGTTATTTGACACATCTATAAAAGCATTAGGAGTAATTTCTTCATCAAAGTTAATGCACAGATATTAAATAGTTTAATTGTCCCACACATATGATTATGCAAATTTAAACTGCCCTGTTGTGTTGCATGTATTTTTTGAGTCGGATCCAGATGGAGATGAAATTACCTCTCTGGCTCCATTTGGAAAATTACTTTTATCAAAAGATGCTTATTCTCTAATAAAGGCTGTGACTGGGGATCTAGGTTTATGGTACTTTCTATCCTTCTCACATCATTTTGAGAGAAACCCCTCCATTAGTTAAAAAGGGTGTTGCGAGAGGAGAAGGAATGATGATTTAATTGCCTGAGACTTCCCAACCACAGTTAATATCAGCACATTTTGCAGGTTCTCAGATTGTGATTAAGGAGTCTGTGTGCTACATCTTAGCTTCTGTTCAGACAAAGTCAATGCATGAAAGTCAGTAGTAGGGGCAGTGAGACCGTATATTTTTATTGCTTTTGTATCTTTTTAGAATCATTCCTAGACTTCTTCCCATGGGGAGCACAGGGTAACTCACAGCAAATTCCACTCTCCACCCCTCCCTTCACCCCCCCATAAAATATTTGAGGGGGGCCCTCCCATGTTTATGGGCATTGCCATTAAAATTGTATGTGCCATGCCATGTGGTCGATTATACAGGCAGGACTTACCTGGGGCTCCCCAATATTTTATTCAAGTTGGCACCCCTGTGAAAAGAGCAACCACTAACACGGATTAAAACCGGATTCCATTAAGTGTTCAAGAGGTCAACTGCTCCCTCCCATAATACATTTTACCATGGTGGTTTTTTTGTTTTTGTATGCAGTCATTTATGACTGCAGCTGGTGGGTCCCAAAGCAATCATGAGCTTTCCTTTTAAAATTCTTTATTTCTTTAAATTATTCTAAGTGCAAGACAGGTAACATAAATAACAGGCATAATTATTAATAATAAAATGGATTCAAATCAGCAGCAGTAGCCCAAACAGTAGTTACACTAAACACTAGAAGAAGAAGAGTTTGGATTTGATATCCCGCTTTATCACTACCCAAAGGAGTCTCAAAGCGGCTAACATTCTCCTTTCCCTTCCTCCCCCACAACAAACACTCTGTGAGGTGAGTGGGGCTGAGAGACTTCAAAGAAGTGTGACTGGCCCAAGGTCACCCAGCAGCTGCATGTGGAGGAGCGGAGACGCGAACCCGGTTCACCAGATTACGAGACTACCGCTCTTAACCACTACACCACACTGGCTAGAGAGTTGTTGTTGTTTTTAAATACCTTTAAGCATAAATACCTTTAAATACCTGCAAGCATAGAGGCATGACCCTAGAACAGGCTTTCTCAACATCCCTGACCACTGGTCCTTCTAGCCAGGGATCATGGGAGTTGTAGGCCAAAAACATCTGGAGGGCCGAGGCTGAGGAAGCCTGCCCTAGAACATGACAACTTGCTAAAAGAAATAAATAGGTGGGTTTGAGATTCCAAAGGGAAACATTATGGCATGTCCCTATTAGTAGTGTGTCAAATCCAAGGGAGATCCTACCGATGCAATGTTTGATTTAGCCGCCTCTGAATTGCCTTTCATTGCATTTCTTTTATGGGCATATTCAAACCCAACAGCATCAGCACATTATAGATTCCAAAAATATGTCTTTTCTGTAGTATACCATATTTTCCCATCTATAAGACGCCCCCATGTATAAGACACACCCTATTTTGGGGGACTCAGATTTAAGAAAATGGGGAAAATGGCCATGTGTATAAGACGCCCCCTAATTTTGACATTCTTTTTTAGGGGGGAAACCTAGACTTATACATGGTAAAATACGGTATTTTAGACACAAGAAGCCATCTTTGTCATGTCTAGAGACTCCATAGTGTCCACATGTGTTTGTTTCAGCTGTTTGTTTATATTCAGCGATAAGGTGGTACCTGATTTTGGCAAAGTGCCTAGATTTGCAGCATCTGCCTTACACAGGGTTTGTGTGGGTGTTTCACTTATTTACATAACTAACCAGCCTGGTGCTTAAAAGCAATTGCTGACAGTCAAAATACAGACGATTCACGTTGCCTAGTATCTAACACATATAAGCGCTATTGGATTTGACAGGTGCAAGAGTAATGCGAACCTTGATTTTTGCCTCGGTAAATCTGGACTCCTACGGCACGGACCCACAGGGCCTTTTTATTCACCGGGTAACCTTCAGAGGCAAACTCTGTGGCCTCCTTTCTCTTTTTCTTGCTGTCTTTCAGCTTGAATTGCTAATGTATGTAGCTAGTGGCCTAAATGCACGCACAGAGCATAGGGTATATCGTAGAATAGGAAAATCTTTAGAGTGTGGCTTGTCTCCCCTCTAACCCTCCCTCCCTCCCTTGATGTTCCCCAGGATGCCAGGCTACTCTTGCTTCAGAGTAGACCTGGTGAGGGCTTTGTTCTCACCTCACCTCAGGTTGTCACGTGGCCCTCCTATGGGCTTCTCCTACCTTTTAGAGCCCCAGTACAAAATTAACACAGGTAATATTACTGTTTCTCTCCACCACCCCAGTGATTTTTCTTGGGCTCCCTAAGAATTGAGGCTGCCAGCCAGTTAATTAACCTGTAAACATTTGGGTCAACTGCAGCAATCAGGCAAAGGGACCCAACCTCATCCTTGCCTTCCCACGCCTAAGGGTCGGCCTGTTGAAAACACCAAGTATGATGAGGCTTTTCCTGCAGCCACCTCTTCAGCTAATCTCAGCTCCCTCAGTCTCCAACCTCCCTCTCAACACCTTTCTTTTATGACTACCTGATGAGAAGAGGTGTGCATGAGCTTATGGCTGGTGCCTCCTCACACGCAGGGGGAAAAGTCTCTGTACAGTACCTGTGGCTCATGCCCCTTGTTCTGGCATTCAGAAGTGATTAAACACTTCCCACACTGATGTGTCTTCATTGGGACATTGGAGATTGTGGAAGTTGATTCTGAGTAGGGCCCACACAAGAAGATATTAAATGGGTGGGGTGCATGTTTACTCAGATGTGAGTCCTATTGTGTTCAAGTAAATTGTGCGCACAAAATTGCAACCTTAGACTTTATAAACATTATGAGCGGATGCATAAACCATGATTTCACTTCTTGATTGAGTTACAACTTAAGATAAAATATTTATCGCACATTAATCTTCAAGAAATTAAGTCAGCTCGCAACACGAAACCAAAATACATAAATTATGAAACAATGCTGTATATTGGGAAGGTTGGAATTTTGTTAGCATTCTCAAAACTCTTCCAGCTCCCTGAATTCAGAATGCTTCACATGACCCGCCTGAGGGAGAGCCATCCTTCCTCCTCCTATTTACTCCGAATTTCTCTTTAGGTGAAATATTGATGCCAAGTCTATACAAATCAAAACATAAAACAAACAAACAAAAAGTGCACTCTGTCTTAAGAAATCAGTTTTGAGTTGATTCCCAAAGGCAGTAGAGGTGAGAACTGAGTGCCCTGGGAGAATTTCAGAGCAACAAGCTATTAACGTCATGGACCTGCACTCTCACCATTCTTTGAAGTGGGTTGCCACTTCAAACAGGTACTCTTCTGACTCGGGAAAACATAGTCCACTGAAGTTTTGTACCCAGGGCATTTAGAACTCTGCAGGTTTTTTAAATGGTACGTTGAATCATGTATGGAATCTGTGTGTGAGCTGATGCCCATTCTTCAAAACAGGAGTTATATGGTAGAATCATACAAGATATGGGACTGCCAGATATAGGACCAGCTCAAGCTTCCATATGCTTTTCAGGTACAGCGGTACCTCCAATTACGAACTTAATTCGTTCCGGAGGTCCGTTCTTAACCCGAAACAACTCTTAACCTGAGGCACGCTTTCACTAGTAGGGCCTCCTACTGTCGCTGCGCCACCAGCGCACAACTTCTGCTCGCATTCATGGGCAAAGTTCGCTACCAGGAGACCTACTTCTGGGTTAGTGGAGCTTGTTACCTGAAGCGTTCATAAGGAGGACAATACGTAACCCGAGGTTCCACTGTATACAGATAGGGACCCCTGACCATTAGGTCCAGTCGTGGCCGACTCTGGGGTTGCAGCGCTCATCTCGCTTTATTAGCCGAGGGAGCCAGCATACAGCTTCCGGGTCATGTGGGCAGCATGACTAAGCCGCTTCTGGCGAACCAGAGCAGTGCATGGAAACGCCATTTACCTTCCCGCCAGAGCGGTACCTATTTATCTACTTGCACTTTGAAGTGCTTTCGAACTGCTAGGTTGGCAGGAGCAGGGATCGAGCAATGGGAGCTCACCCCATCGCGGGGATTCGAACCGCCAACCTTCTGATCAGCAAGTCCTAGGCTCTGTGGTTAAACCCACAGCACCACCCGTGTCCGATACTGTATACAGATAAAGCCTTACATACAGTTCATTGTAGTAATCAAGCCTGGAAGTTCACAAATATGGCCAGTGGTTGCCAAATCCCTATTCTCCTTGTTTTGCGGGATTCTCTTGGATACCATTCAGCAGAGAAATCCAGGAGCAAGCTGGCACCAACAGAAATGCTATATGAGGGACACCATTGGCTGAGACGCAACACCTAAAGCAAGACAATTTGAGGACTGCCTTTGGCTAGGAAGCCTGGCTCCCAAGCAAGAGTGATCTCTGATTTCCAAATCCAATCTACACTCACATGAAAGTGCGTAAAGTAAACATAAATAAATACCATATTTTTTGCTCTATAAGACTCACTTTTTCCCTCCTAAAAAGTAAGGGGAAATGTGTGTGCGTCTTATGGAGCGAATGCAGGCTGCGCAGCTATCCCAGAAGCCAGAACAGCAAGAGGGATTGCTGCTTTCACTGCGCAGCGATCCCTCTTGCTGTTCTGGCTTCTGAGATTCAGAATATTTTTTTACTTGTTTTCCTCCTCCAAAAACTAGGTGCGTCTTGTGGTCTGGTGCGTCTTATAGAGCGAAAAATAAGGTAAACCCTTTTTTTCTTGCTTGCATTCTGTAGGACAATCATGGCAGGTTTAAGTTCCTATGCGTACAGAGGTTTCCCCTTCTCTTCTGTGAAAAGAAGTACATAGGTATTTCCTCATTCACATTTGGAACATTATAGAATATAACATGGTAGTGACTAAACAGCTTTGTAATTGTATGCATATTTAAAAAATAAAACAAAAACCTTTGTAACTGCAGAAGATCAAGTGCTGGTCACCCCATGTGGACATTTGAGCCTTAGGGTTCAGTCACTCACAGACACAGTCACACATTTTGAACATGGTGTTACAATAGTTGGTTGCCACCTCCACTCTCTGCTGAGCGGTAGCAAGATTCCCAGGGGCTCCAGGGGCTCACCCAGGGTTTGTGCTCATTTGGAGAACTAAAGATGCAGCTGAGATTGCCGTAGCTTCAAGAAATATGATTGATTCACATATTTACAGCTTCAGTCTGCCTGGATGGAGTCCAGATCTCACAGCGTAGTCATTTCAAGAGGGGATTGACCCCCACAGCAATGCAGCCCTGGAGTCAAAGGCATCTCTCCCAGCCAGACTGCCCAAGGTGGATCTACCTTTGTTCTCCCAGTACGTTTCCGAGCACAATTCAAAGTGTTGGTGATGACCTTTAAAGCCCTAAATGGCCTCGGTCCAGTATACCTGAAGGAGCATCTCCACCCCCATCATTCTGCCCAGACACTGAGGTCCATCTCCGAGGGCCTTCTGGTGGTTCCCTCGCTGTGAGAAGCCAAGTTACAGGGAACCAGGCAGAGGGTCTTCTCGGTAGTGGCACTTGCCCTGTGGAACGCCCTCCCACCAGATGTCAAAGAGAAAAATAATTACCAAACTTTTAGAAGACATCTAAAGGCAGCCCTGTTTAGGGAAGCTTTTAATGTTTAATAGGTTATTGTATTTTAGTGTTTTGTTGGAAACCATGCAGAGTGGTTTTGTTGGAAACCATCCAGAGTTGGAAGCCATCCAAATGGGCGGGGTATAAAATTATTATTATTATTATTATTATTATTATTATTATTATTATTATTATTATTATTATTATTATTCTCCACCTCCTTCTTCTTCCCAGCACACCTTGCTAAAACATTCTTTTCCTGTCTGCTGACACTAACACCACCACCACCACCTTGGCAACTTATTTCCCCAGACGAAAGGATTCCTTTTAGATGGGCCATCAACACCTTTTGTCATGTTAATGCCTCTATCCCAGGTGAGGCCTAGCTTGGAAGCTTAGCCTGTATTCTTCCACTGGCCTGCAGTCTTCCTTCAGTACTCCAGATAATCAAACCCCAACATTTATTAATTTCTAAGGTTTAAGGGGGGGTCCCCCCAATCTATAACACCATCAAATTGAAACATTTGGAACAGAAGGACAGAACAGCTTTTAAAAGAATGTGAAAAAATAGTGATTTTTTTAATCTAAAAAAATACTTTAAAAATTAAAAATTACACACAATTTACAGTTAATTATCATCTGTTAACATTTTGTGTCATGTGCTTTGCAATTCTCTTAGATGTCTTCTCCTGAATATTTATTTCAAGATGAAAGACATTGGGCAGGCGGGGGGGGGGAGTTTGCATTTCAGAAAGAACATTTTTATGCTTCTATCTACCTGTCTATCAGAAATTTTATACCATTACTTTAAAATTTTCTCATTAGGAAAGAAGGGGAAATATATGTATTGATAAAAGGAGATGAATAATCGTATACATTCACAATTAGAAAACCCTGAAGAAAAAGAACATGAATCAAATTAATCCAGACCACTCAATGTAAATTGCATGGTAACCTTACCATCTGACAGGGTCCCAACATAATAAATTCTATTTTATTTAGAAAGGGTTTGCCTGGAGAATTGTTAATGAGGTGCTCTCCTGATTATACCAGCTTTCTTCTTGCAGCCCCTTGAGATAATTGCGATTGCAGGATAATCATTTATTAGTGCAGTTTTTATTCTTTATTAGGCCAGTGGGATTTGTTACCAAAGGGTTTGCTGAGGCTACAATAATACTACTTTGATCAGGCTCTCTTTAAAGGTCAGAGAATGTGTCAAAAATTAGGACAAAAATTCAAAACACGTAGTGGGCATAGCATGCATTGTTGTAACTCTTCATCCTGCTAAATTTACAATTAGCTGTCATTACTGATTAAATGCACTTTTGTTAGGAAGCAGAATTTGCATAGAATAAGTTGATTTCTTCATCTCATATTAAATGCGGCATTAGTTCTGTTTAACATCTCTGAGGCGTCGTGGTGTCACGGCAGACCCAAATGACGCTGCCACATCTGGGCTGATGGATTTCAGGAAAAATGGCATTGCATAGAAGAGAAGCCTTTTGTGCTCCTGTGCGAGGTTACCATGGTAACTGAGCATGGCTTCATGGGAATTTCCCTTTTCTTGGTAATATTTAGATGCAAAAGCCAAAGCTTTTAGATGGTTCTTGAATTAGATTTTCCTGGCACTTGCCAGACACAGATTTCATTTCGACGATCATCGCATCATAAACTGATCAAGAGCAGTGGGTGTTAATGTAAAAATATAAAATAGCCTTATGAGGGTTGTGCACCCACATACCTCATGAGGTAATTTTCAATGGTAGTGGAAATAAAATCCTTCGTCTGACAAGTGGCATAGAGAGGCTGCCATTAATCCCTGCACACTCTTCTCTTGTTGTGACTGGCATGCATGTAGACATGGGATCAGCAAACTTTTCCAGCAGGGGGCCGATCCATTGTCCCTCAGACCTTATGGGGGGCCAGACTATATTTTGGAATTAAAAAAATGAATAAATTCCTGTGCCCCACAAATAACCCAGAGATGCATTTTAAATAAAAGCACACATTCTACTCATGTAAAAACACCAGGAAGGCCCCACAAATAACCCAGAGATGCATTTTAAATAAAAGGACACATTCTACTCATGTGAAAACATGCTGATTCTTGGACTGTCCGCGGGCCGGATTTAGAAGGCGATTGGGCCAGATCCAGCCCACGGGCCTTAGTTAGCCTACCCATGATCTAGACTTCCATGCCAGAAAGAAAATGCTGTAGCTTAATAGAAGAATACTCCTTCGCATGCAAAAATTTCCAGGTTCAATCCTTGGCATCTCCAGGTAGGACTGGAAGAAAATCGCTGCCTGAAACCACAGAGATCTGCTGCTAGTTAGTGTAGACCAGCGATGGCCGTCCAGATTGTCAAGGCAGGAGTCAGGAGCAGGTCAACTCACAAGGTGTCAGTGTTTCAATGAAACATAACAGCTTAGACCTAGTGAACACAGCAACTCTTCCCAGCAGGTCTTGCCCCAATGAAGCAGTTGAGAGGTCTGAAGGTCCCCTTCCTTCCCACAGCTCCCTAAGTCTCCTCCTCCCCCCCGGGGTCCCTCTCAAGCAACCTAAGACTTCTTTGCCTGGTCTGTCATACCAGAAGAAGGATGAAGAGGGAGGACCCTCTTCACACTTCTTCTGGTTCTGGAAGACCCGGGGAGCCACTCACAGTGGGAGGGGTAGACTCCCTGGCTTCTTCAGCAGCCAGCCTCATCTCTGCCTCTTGGCCTCCGTCCACTCCACTCCAGCCTCTGCTTCTGCCTCTGTTTCTGGACTGCTATCTGCCACAGTCTCTTTCTGCTCACTAAACCCTGTTGCTTCTTCAGCTTCCAATGCCTCTTCCTCCCAGTTTGCTTCCTCCTCTCCCTTTGGCCACTCACTGTTATTCCGCCACCAATTCCCTGGCTCCAAGCCTTCATTCCTTGGGGGATTCCCCAGCTAGTGACTCCCACCACTCTTCTGCATGCAGCCAATCCATGACACTGATGTTGCTAGACAACAGCTACCATCATTCTCTCTGAATAGATAGTGCTCATCTGAGAATGTTTGCCCTTTAGCATTGGATCTTAAGGGTTTTAGGAACTAGAAGGACGTGTCCAAAAGTTCTAACATTTCACATCCAAATGAACACTTTCAAGAAACTCTCGTATTAAGGCTTTCCAGTATTTGTCAAATTCCTGACATTCATCGTCATATATTCATTAGATTAAATATTTATGATATAATAGAATTTGGCTGCAATTGTGTGTGTACTTACTAGGGAGTTAGTGTCTACTGAGTTTACTGGAATAGAAATGCTTAGGATTGTTGTATAAATGTATTTAAATACAATTATATAATAAGTGAGTGAATATTACAAAGGCAAATGAATGTGACTGCACTAATACCGAGTTCTTTAGCACCGTGGCAAAATGGTGCTGTTTTAATAGTTTATATGGAGAAATAGGAAGTGACAGAAAGGTCCAAGCCTCTACATACACTCTGAAGCCACAATGAATAATGCAGGGCCACAAAACTAAAACATGCAGTGTGGCAAAATGCAAAATTAGACATAGAATCATAGAAATGAAGAGTTGGAAGGGATCACAGGGATTATCTGGTCCAACCCCTGCAATGCAGGAATTGCAGCTGGAGAATCCCTGACAGATGGCCACCCAGCTTCTGATTAAAAACCTCCAGTGAAGGAGAATCCACCACCTTCCAATGTAGTCCATTCCACTGTGAAACATCTGTTACCATCTAAAGGTTCTTCCTAATGTTTAGTCAGAATCTTGGCTCTTGTTAATTGAATCTACTGGTTTGGGCCCTACCCCCCAGAGCAGCAGAAAACAAGCATGATCCATCTTCCATGTAGCAGCCCTTTAGATATTTGAAAATGCCTTTCATATCACCTTTTACTCAGCTCCCTAAACAGGTCCTCATAAGGCTTGCATTCCAGACTCTTCATCACCTTGGTTGCCCTCCCCTGCACACCTTCCAGCTTGTCAATATCCTTCTTAAATTGTGGTACCCAGAACTGGACACAGGACTGCAGGTGAGGTCTGACCAAGGCCAAAGACAGTGGTGCTATTACTTCCTTTGGTCTGGACACTAAATTTCTGTTGATCCAGCCTAGGATAATGCACACAAGTACACTAAATACAATTTCATTTTTTTATTGTGTAGAAAATGTTTTAATTCCTACCTTAAAGGGTGAATCCTCCCAAGATAGCATACGCTTAAAATATTAAACAGGATTCCTATCATTCTTCTTTATTCAGATACATTCAAGGCCTCCTAGGCCAACACTCTTTTGTTCCAGTTGAGATGATGATGATTAATGAATCACTTATATGTCTCAAGGTGATTTACAGTAGCATCATAAAAAAAAAATAGCTAAAATGGGTTTAAAAATAGTACAAAGGATATCGACAAGCTGGAACATGTGCTGAGGAGAGCGACCAAGATTATCAAGGGTCTGGAAACGAAGCCTGATGAGGAAACGTTGAGGGAGTTGGGTGTGCTTTAGCCTGGAGAAGGGGAGACTGAGAGGATATATGATAGCTATCTTCAAAGGGTTGTCACATGGAAGATGGAGCAAGCTTGTTTTCTCATGCTTTAGAGGGTAGAACCCAAAGCAATGTAACAAGTATCAAGAAAGCAGATTCCAGCTAAACATCAGGAAGACCTTAATGATGGTAAGAGCTGTTCTACAATAGAATGGACTCCCTTGGAAGGTGGTGGACTGTCCTTCCTTGGAGGTTGGATAGCCATCCCTCATGGATGGTTTACTTGAGATTTCTGCATTGTAGTTGGCTTCAACTAGATGGCCTCTGGGGTCCCTTCCAATTCTTAGAATTCTACAATTCTACAACTTGTTGAAATGAAGTTGTCTTCTGTTGTTTGAGAAGAGTACAGACATGAAAGAAGTTGCCTGATACTGAGTTGGAACAGCCTAGCCTAGCATCAACTCTTCCACAGGTGTAAATCTGAAACCCTCCTGATCTTGTTGGACACCAGCTCTGGTCACCCCCAACTATTGGCCTTGCTAGCTGGAGCTGAAGGGAGTTGGAGCTTAGCAACATCTGGAGGGCCCCAGATGTTCCAACTGGCAGTAGATCACAATGGTCTCAAGCAGAGGTTTTCCCCCAGCTCTGCTTCTGACAAGCTGCACACCTCTGATGATTCTCTGTGTTAGCCAAATCATGCTCAACCAAAATAAGGAATTGTTCTCTTTCACACCTGCCCCTGTCATTTTAGCACTCTTAAGACCTTCTGCATGGAAGGCATATGCAACACCACTGAGTTCTGACATTACACCCGTAAGAGTCATTCTATACCCAGTAGATTATTAATTACCTGTCAGAGGTCTGGGTGGAATAGGCTTGAGTTATTTGATACCTATTTCCTTCCATGGGGTTGGCAATGACAAAGCCATTTTAAACACTGCTGCTTTTATGAGGCAAGAATGTGATGTTCTGAGCAAACATTAATGAACAGGTAGAGGACCTCAAGTACCAAGAGCTGAGATGGATGGTCGCTATTGAAGTACAGAAGTGTTGGTCTACGTCTGTCTCCATTGCTGCTTCCTATATCAGTCAGAAATGCTTCTGAATCATAGAATCATAGAATCATAGAGTTGGAAGAGACCACAAGGGCCATCGAGTCCAACCCCCTGCCAAGCAGGAAACACCATCAGAGCACTCCTGACATATGGTTGTCAAGCCTCTGCTTAAAGACCTCCAAAGTAGGAGACTCCACCACACTCCTTGGCAGCAAATTCCACTGTCGAACAGCTCTTACTGTCAGGAAGTTCTTCCTAATGTTTAGGTGGAATCTTCTTTCTTGTAGTTTGGATCCATTGCTCCGTGTCCGCTTGTCTGGAGCAGCAGAAAACAACCTTTCTCCCTCCTCTATGTGACATCCTTTTATATATTTGAACATGGCTATCATATCACCCCTTAACCTCCTCTTCTCCAGGCTAAACATGCCCAGCTCCCTTAGCCGTTCCTCATAAGGCATCGTTTCCAGGCCTTTGACCATTTTGGTTGCCCTCCTCTGGACACGTTCCAGTTTGTCAGTGTCCTTCTTGAATTGTGGTGCCCAGAACTGGACACAGTACTCCAGGTGTGGTCTGACCAGAGCAGAATACAGTGGCACTATTACTTCCCTTGATCTAGATGCTATACTCCTATTGATGCAGCCCAGAATTGCATTGGCTTTTTTAGCTGCCGTGTCACACTGTTGGCTCATGTCAAGTTTGTGGTCAACCAAGACTCCTAGATCCTTTTCACATGTACTGCTCTCAAGCCAGGTGTCACCCATCTTGTATTTGTGCCTCTCATTTTTTTTGCCCAAGTGCAATACTTTACATTTCTCCCTGTTAAAATTCATCTTGTTTATTTTTGCCCAGTTCTCTAATCTGTCAAGGTCGTTTTGAAGTGTGATCCTGTCCTCTGGGGTGTTAGCCACCCCTCCCAGTTTGGTGTCATCTGCAAATTTGATCAGGATGCCCTTGAGTCCATCATCCAAGTCGTTGATAAAGATGTTGAATAAGACCGGGCCCAAGACAGAACCCTGTGGCACCCCACTAGTCACTCTTTTCCAGGATGAAGAGGAACCATTGATGAGCACCCTTTGGGTTCGGTCAGCCAGCCAGTTACAAATCCACTGAGTGGTAGCATAGTCAAGACCGCATTTTACCAGCTTCTTTACAAGAATATCATGGGGCACCTTGTCAAATGCCTTGCTGAAATCAAGGTAGGCTACATCCACTGCATTCCCTTCATCTACCAGGCTTGTAATTCTGTCAAAAAACGAGATCAGGTTAGTCTGACATGACTTATTTTTCAGAAATCCATGCTGACCATTCTGAGCTGCTTCAATATTCAGTTTAATTAAAAAACAACAACCAAACTTCAGCTCCCCGGAGGTGTTTTCATCAGTGCCTAGTCACATAACATTTGGCTGTAGTGTTGACCCCCCCACCCCCCAGTTCCCTAACAGCTTGGTTGTTTTGTGTTTTCTGTGCTGAGATGCTGTTGTTTTCCTGACATGGAGGGCAAAGAACTAAAGTCAGGCAAGCTTAGCTCACTGTTTGGTTCTCGGTTGCTGGAGCGGCACTGGCAACAAACAATTCTCTTTTTCATCCTGTAGGAAGGACTTCTTGCAGCTCACACTTGAAAACAGTTGAAAGAGAAAATGTGCCCACTTCTGAGCGCAAAGTGCTCAGAAATTGTTGTTGTGCTAGTACTTGGTTTGCATGAATTCGGTTTCCGGGTAAGACGGTGTTGTTTGCACAATACACTTCCTTGGCAATTGGACCGATTTCGTATGGGTTCCATCCGTGCCATCAATGCGCGTTTACTCAGAAATAAGCCTCACTGTGCTCCAGGAAGCTCTCTGCCAACTCAGTGTGCATATAATTGCAGCTCCTAAACTGCTTAGAAACCATTTTGGCAAGTAAGCAGCATATAATTGTAGTAGTAATAGTAGCAGCAGAAGCAATATAGAATGCTGTAAAGGGTAAACCTACACGTTACCTTAAATGTATAACCAGTTCCACCACATTTATCAACGCTGCATCCCAGTAACACTCATACAATCATAATGGCTACAACCCTGGAGGAGGGTAAACCATAATTTCCTTTCAGTTGCATATCCCCTCTGTCTTTCATAATTATTTCATTCATATTTAGTTACTTTGGAAGTGATTCATTCCTTTTTAGGACACCCCCCCCCGGAAATCAGTGGAGTTTTTTTCAGCAGGAGACCCACCCTGCCTTCTATAATGTTGGCATTCCAAATATGAATGACACGGGTTCTAGACAGTAGGGGCACCATACTTTTCAAATATAAGGAAGATTGGTAACGGCATCTCCACCGAAAAGTAATTAAAATGGGGTGATAAAACCAGGGGCGTCTTACCCATAGAGGCTAGTGGTGCAGGACGCCCGGGGGCCAAGTTCTGGAGGCACCAGGGAGTGGGAGAGGCTGGATGTAGCGCCTTCTGGCGTCAGCTCGCCGCCCTCACCTGCCTCCGCCTTGCCCTCGCTGGAGCCTCCGTCTGCCATGGCCACCGTGGCACAAAGCGGCCAAATGAGCTGGGAGGCACCGCATCCAGCCGCTGCCTCTTCCCCCCCGGACGAGCCGCCCTCCAGCCGCTGCCCACCTCCTCCAGCCCCGCCAGCAGCTCTGTCTTCCCTAAAAAACTCTGGGAAATGGGGGTGGGGGGACACCAGAGGAAGCTTTGCACCACAGCGCCGGATATGCTTAAGACGGCTCTGGATATAACTTCACATTACATTCAGTGGGCAAATGAAGCTGAATTTGCCACCTGTCTTTCTGGTGTTCTGCACCAACACAGCAAGACATTTGTACGTGTTGCAATTTAATGGATGCTCCACAAGAGTATCCACATTTTCTAAGTTTCAAAAAGATTGGGCAAAAGGGTGCCGAGAGAAAATAATAATAATGCCATTTGAATTTATCTGAACTGAGCTTCTGGGTCAAAGTTTCAATGGTTTAAGTAGTCTGCTTATAATATTTCAAACTATGAAATTCAAGCAAAAATAATTCCAAATTAAAAGAAATACGAAAAAGAAATTAAAAAAGAATAAGTTTTTAACTTGGTTAATTCAGTTAAATGAGTTAATTAGTTAATTCAGATGAATTTAAATTCACATTTAAGAAACCTGAATTAAGAAATATTAATGTGTCACTTTCATATTGCACTTTGGGTTAAGAGAATGTGCATCCCTAGTGGAAACTGTGTATTAAATAAAAGTAGAACACAGCTAGATTGAGCTCTGTGTGGAAAACAATGGGTTATTGAAACCAATAGATTTACGTTCACTGATTTCAGCGGATCGACTGTTCTCATGACTTATTTTTTTAATTATAAACATTTTTACCGCTTAATATAAAAATATCTAAGCAGTTTACAGAAAAGCAACAAAAAGAGTAACATATCCTTTAAAATAAGTAAAAACAGAACAAAACAATATATCACAGATAAAACTGAGCAGCGTACAAAACAAAATTAAAAATTAAGAGTCAGAGGCAACGAAAGCTTGGGTAGATTTTAAATTTTTGAGGAGCATTTAAAAGCCATTGCTGATTCTGTCTTTCAAATTGCCCAAGGCAATTTGAGGGAATTGCTCGGGGTGGATGCTATTAAGGAGAAGGCCGAATTCTGCATTGTCACCAAACGACAAGCTCCTGGTCATAGCTGGATGTGATCCTTTATTTCTTTGAGCATGAGATTCGGTCATTGTAGGCTTGGGGTGTCATTCTACGTACTGGAAGGAATCTTCCATTAATAGGTCTTTGCTGGTGGCTCCCGTTTTATTTGCCTGTTTGGATAGTTAGTTTATTTCTGAAGATTCTGTGCTGGATTCCATATTGAGAAAATCATGTCTCAGTATTCCTCCTGGGACTGCTAACGTTTATTTATTGTGCAAATCTATATTCAACCCCTCATCACTTTTGTGATCCCAGGGTTGGGTAGCAATGATTTATAAAGCTATAACAAAAGGTTTAAAACAACAGCACAATTCGCAAAATGACACAGTGTGAAATGGCGGGCAACAACAGTGATCAAGACCTTTCCAACAAAAATACAACAGCGGGGACCGAAACCTCCCTAGCAGCATTGCATCAGCAGATGCATCCCAGAAAATAGCTCCCATCAGCACCCCATCAAACAAGCAAATGAACAAACAAACAAACAAACTGCCTATGTAGAAAAAGCACAGAGGCAGGAAGATTCCCTCTGTTGCCTTGAGCATGGGGTGTTTTGTTGTTGTTTGCTTTTGGAAGGGAGTATTAAAGCACGCCTCCCCCCAATTTTGTATCACATGCTTTCCCCCCTAGAAATGTGGATTATAAATGTTACCTCCTCTGAGGGGCTAACCACATTAACTATACTCCCCTCCCCTAAAGCACAAAACAACATTCTGATCATCTGCAGACATTAGAAGAAAAAGATGTCTAATAAGGGAGATCAAGCAGTGGTTGTTGAATACTCTGATTCAGACAGATTTCGTGCTTCTAGTTTTCAAAAAGTGTTAAGTGGAACGAAATATTCCTGTTCGTGGATGTGTGGAAACAATAAATTGTAGACAGTGAATCACTACTTTGCCCCCTCTTGAACTGAAGATAATGTTTCTATCTTATCACTTAAAATCACTTTTAATCAAGATGTTAAGTGCTGCCCTCATCTTTAGAATTCTTTATGAAGAAGGAAACTGCTAAGCCTTTCAGGTGTTAGAAGGAGAGAGAAAAAAGTCACGTTAATTCAATTTTTAATCATTGTTGTAAGTGAAAGCACTATTATACTTCAGAGGTGCTAACGGGTTCTAGTAACATTTCACCAGCAATGATAAAAACACGCACCACTGACTTTCCTTGCATATGTAAAGTGTCCTAGGATAAGCTTTGTCTGCTATAGCTGCTAACTACTATTAACTAACTGAATACACCTATTTAGCACGTTATCTCCCTTGTTTCCCTCTGTTTCAAACAATCTGCAACCATTATCACCACACAGTCATACTTAATTGGTATGATTCCCTCATGAAGAATAAGGCCCTATCCAAACTTGAGCATTGTTCAGCAGTTAATCTATTTGAATTAGACCTGAGGAGTCCACACTTGCACATATTTGAATTTGTATATGAGGAACAACTTAGGTCTTTCCTGCCAAACCCTCCAAGTGTCCCTATTTTCCAAGGACAGTCCAGATTTACAGAAGCCATCCCAGTTTCTCATTTGATCCCCAAATGTCCCATCTTTCCTTTGTGGTTGTTTAGTCATTTAGTTGTGTCCGACTCTTCGTGACCCCATGGACCAGAGCACGCCAGGCACTCCTGTCTTCCACTGCCTCCCGCAGTTTGGTCAAACTCATGCTGGTAGCTTTGAGAACACTATCCAACCATCTCGTCCTCTGTCGTCCCCTTCTCCATGTGCCCTCCATCTTCTTCTTCTTCTTCTTTCCCAACATCAGGGTCTTTTCCAGGGAGTCTTCTCTTCTCATGAGGTGGCCAAAGTATTGGAGTCTCAGCTTCAGGATCTGTCCTTCCAGTGAGCACTCAGGGCTGATTTCCTTCAGAATGGATAGGTTTGATCTTCTTGCAGTCCATGGGACTCTCAAGAGTCTCCATTGTCTTTCCTTAGAACATCCCTATTTTTGTTGGAGAGATGTTGGAGGGTATGGAGTTATGTGACTCTCGAGCCAAGGAAATAAGTAACTATATAACCTTTAGAAGGCATTCGAAAGCAGCCCTATATGGGGAAGGTTTTTTTAATGTTTAATGTTTTTATATATATTAGAAGCCATCCAGAGTGGCAGGGCACACCAATCATATGGGTGGGATAATAATAATAATAATAATAATAATAATAATAATAATAATAATAATGGAATAGGATGTCTCTATGTTGCGCTGTGGTCTAAACCACAGAGCCTAGGGCTTGCCGATCAGAAGGTTGGCTTTCAAATCCCCATGATGGGGTGAAGTCCCGTTGCTCGGCCCCTGCTCCTGCCAACCTAGCAGTTCGAAAGCACCTCAAAGTGCAAGTAGATAAATAGGTACCGCTCTGGCGGGAAGGTAAACGGCGTTTCCGTGTGCTGCTCTGGTTCACCAGTAGTTGCTTAGTCATTCTGGCCACATGACCAGGAAGCTGTCTGCAGACAAATGCCAGCTCCCTTGGTCCGTAAAGCGAGATGAGAACCACAACCCCAGAGTCGTCTGCGACTGGACTTAACGGTCAGGGGTCCCTTTACTTTTACCTTTATGTTCATTGGACAAATGTTGGAGGGTATGTATACCAATAGGCATTCCTTTTCTGCTTGTCCCCACTTTATAAATTGCTGATTCTATTATGCCAGTTATATTGTAAATAGCTGTGTAATCCTTGAATGAAGGAGAGTATGGAAATTAAATACATATATACTGGCAGGGCATGTATGCAGATAGCACATTGGCTTGTGTGTCTTCATCTTCTTTTAATAACTCAGGAAGTGCACAAAAGGACTCAGTCAGGCAATTGTGAATTTGCCTGTGCAGATTTCTGGTTTTGTGCAAATCGAAGGAGTCAAAAGAAACTTTCCTCTGTTCAGGGGCATGCTTCGGAAACAAGCATAGCTGAAAATCCAATGAAAGCAGTTGTCAATTCTCAGCACACAGTTTTCAGGTGGCTGCACTGTATATCTGGGGTAGGGATTTTTAATGTGGCTTGCTGGTGCAGTTTTCTGGTTAGGTGCAAATCTGAGGGATCGAAAGTGGGTGGGTGGGTGGGATATCCTCCATTCAGGACTGCACCATAAATAGCTACAAGCACTGCCAGAAAATAAATGAAAGCACTGAGGAAGTAGTGAGCATAGAAAGGTGAGTAGCAGAAAGTGACAATTCAACCACACACTCCAAAACACTAAAACAAGTTGTCTGCAACCCTGAGTAAAGCAGTTTGGTACCTGATTCCTCAAAAATTATTGGATTATCCCATTACAGGTAAACCTGAATTTATAGAGGGAAACCATCGATATTGGCTTGTTTGAGGGGGACAAGAAGAAGCAGAATTCCTACTGCATGAACAGATGTCCTATAATATTAACTATCAAAAAGAATAGTTCACACATGCCCATGGACTGCCCATTTTCTGCTTTGCTTTATATTTGAAACCTTGCAAAGAGCAGAAGTTGCAATGCTTTTGCAAATTGTAAACTATATGTTTTCGTCACAGCCCATTGATCCGAAAGTTGATTTAGGAAGACTGTGAAGAAAACCAATAACAACTAGAAAGGATAGAAATGAGTGCCGCTGGTGTTGACAAGGCTATAGAATGTATTAAGTGTAGTGTGTTCAGGTGTCCTGCCATCAGATATTAAGTGCAGTGCCAGATGGTTGATGTGATATATATATCCTTTATCTAATCTTGTACGATCCGGACAATCCAATAGGTGCACTAATGTGAGGAGAATAATCTAGATAGTTATTTATGAGTTAAATCCACTAAGCTATTACTGTTTATTGGATACTCATTGAGGTAATGAGAATGAGGAAGAAGTGAGCACCTACATTGCAGTCTACAAATTGATTTGGTCAGAGATCTCAGGCTTAAGTTTTCAGCCCTTTAGTTAAGCTTATTTCATCACACCAGAAACTTAGATTTTGGATAATTTGTGGAAACCTGCACATAAATGTCTGGCCATGGGCAAGAAGCCATAGTGTGTAGCATTTCTGAGCTCCCCTATAAGCTCACAGAACATGTGTATACTTTGTATATTATATATTGACTACCAGCTGGGGTAGAAAGAAGAATATTTTCTTATTCCTTAGCTGCATTGATTTTGCAACTCACTCATCTGACATATTTATAAACATGCATCCCATAATAGAAGCACCACCTGGTCGTTTTTTGTTCACATTAAGGCAATACATGCTAGGTATGTGTGAAGAAGAAGAAAATCTTATTTACTTTTTTTTAATCTCCATTTTCCTTGTTTTAATATGAGGTCACTCTGACAAAAAAAGGAAAAATCACAAACATCGTTATTACAACACAGAAAATTCCATGCTATCTGTTTTGATACAACTAAGTAGCACTGTTCTCCCCCCCCCAAGATTTTATTATTATTATTATTATTAAGGATTTTCTTGTTTTACAGAAGTAAAATCTTATTTATTTTTTTTCTAAATTCCTTGGCTGCTTCTCCAGAGCTCGAACTCCAGGTTCATTTTTCAAAGGTACATGAAACTTGCTGGCAACTTCAAGGAACATGGTCTATCCTGCTGCTCCTTGAAGTTGCTGGAGCTGTGTATTGGAGTATCTGTGCCTCACATGAAGATGGTCCCAGCTGCAGTCTCCAGTATCTCCAGTTAGGGGTGGGAAAGACCTCCTCTAAAATCCTGGAAAGCAGCTGCCAGTCAGTGTAGATGATATACTGAACTAGATGGACCGACGGACTAACTCAGTGCAAGGTAGCTTCCTGTGTTTTGTTTAGTCGTTTAGTCGTGTCCGACTCTTCGTGACCCCATGGACCAGAGCACGCCAGGCACTTCTGTCCTCCACTGCCTCCCGCAGTTTGATCAAACTCATGCTAGTAGCTTCAAGGACACCATCCAACCATCTCATTCTCTGTCGTCCCCTTCTCCTTGTGCCCTCCATCTTTCCCAACATCAGGGTCTTTTCCAGGGAGTCTTCTCTTCTCATGAGGTGGCCAAAGTATTGGAGCCTCAGCTTCACGATCTGTCCTTCCAGTGAGCGCTCAGGGCTGATTTCCTTCAGAATGGAGAGGTTTGATCTTCTTGCAGTCCATGGGACTCTCAAGAGTCTCCTCCAGCACCACAATTCAAAAGCATCAATTCTTCGGCGATCAGCCTTCTTTATGGTCCAGCTCTCTTCCTACATTCCTATAAATCATTTTACTAGTCATTCTGTCCCTCCATTCCTAACCAAATTCCAGATGAATAGAACTGCAGCTTGAGATTTTGGTAACCAGCAGAGTGTTAGAATTCCTGCTCCATGATTGCAGTCATGGGATTGTAGTCTATCACATCCCCAAGGAAACGTATTGGAGGTCACTATAAATGTTTAAGAGGTTGAAGCTACAGATGGATTGCGGGAGATCCTGCTCTCAACTATTGCTTCTGCGGTTCCACTGGAATATCGAGAGCTGGTTGCGAGCAGAGATGAAGCATTTGACTCTTCATGTGATCTTTACTGTGTCTTAAGCCTATTTCAACACCCCAAAATATTAAAGCTGAGATTCCCTGAAACATTGAACAATACTTACCCCTCCCTCCCCACAGTATGTGCCTTAAGTGCACCCCTTTACTTTTTGTCGTATGAGTTGCTATTCACTCCTATGGAAAAATAAAGTCTACCACTTTAGGGGTGCTGCTGTGTTGACTAGGAGTGGCCACCAAGACCATATAACGCCGGACCTAAAGACCTACATTGACTCCCAGTACAATTCCGAGCACAATTCAAAGTGTTGGTGCTGACCTTTAAAGCCCTAAATGGCCTCAGCCCAGTATACCCGAAGGAGCGTCTCCACCCTCATTGTTCAGCCTGGACACTGAGATCCTTCTAGCAGTTCCCTCCCTGTGAGATGTGTGGTTACACGGAACCAGGCAGAGGGCCTTCTCGGTAGTGGCGCCTGCCCTGTGGAACGCCCTCCCATAAGATGTCAAGGAAATAAACAACTACCTGACTTTTAGAAGACATCTGAAGGCAGCCCTGTTTAGGGAAGTTTTTAATGTTTGATATTTTATTGTGTTTTTAATATTCTGTTGGGAGTCGCCCAGAGTGGCTAGGGAAATCCAGCCCAATGGGCGGGGTATAAATAATGATAATAATTAACGAAAATATCCCAGGTTCGTTATATTTTTTGCCCTGTGGTGGTGGTGGTGGTGGGGAAATACTCCAACCACCTGATCACATATTTTCCCCTTTATGTGCCCTCAATAGCATCTCTCTCTCTCTCTTTCTTTCTTTCTTTCTTTCTTTCTTTCTTTCTTTCTTTTCTTTCTTTCTTTCTTTCTTTCTTTTCTTCAGATGGAGCAGATAGGACTTGGGACGCTTTTTATTCTGAATGTGGACAGATATACTTGTACAAAGTTTTATGATCTTAAGATTTTGAAAAGCTCCTATGTACTGGCCCTCTCCCAGAAGACTGATCCTCTGTCTGTCATTGCACTCAGACTCCATTATTGTGGAAGGAGGAAGCAAACCGAGCCCCTTCTCTCCCATAACTGCACAGCTCTTTCTGATGTAAGAGTAGCTCTATTATCCTCTTACGCTTTAAATCTTATAAGCTTCCTGTCCATAAAAATTCCTGCTTCTCCAAGCAACTCTGTGCACATGATTTAGACACCCCTGCAATTTTACGACCTGTAGTAAACGTGTACATGTTTTTCTGCAAGTACATCTGAGTTAATAATGATCTAATTTTTGCTAGACTTGAGAGCCACTCCCTTGCATGAAGTGCATTGTCAGTTCAGCAGTGTTTTTCATAACCCCCTATAAATCTTTGACGTGCAGCCCTCAGAGGAAGAGGTATTGCAAACACCTTGAGCTGACTCATTGTGCTGTATTTTTCAGGCAAATTGACTTTTGCAAAAGCAGAACATCTACAAAAATGGAACTCGTGAACCATGGAAAGCAGTTGTTTACCAGACACTAGGCTAGATGAAAAATGCTCCTTCTCTGATCCTTCTGCTGCTCAGAGTGTTATTAACTGATTTGCCTGTGGTGTAAAACCTCCAAATGCCATTTTTGCAGAATATCATTCCATCTGCTTTATCACATTCCAAAAGTACAGCATTATTAATCTCCTCGTGTGAAACGCTCTTGCTGGTTTTTTTGCCTTCCTGCTGCTGATTAAGGGCAGATGAAGTTTTTCAGTTTGAAATTTTGTCTGCAATAAGCCTTCCAGCCAAAATGAAAAATTTCAGGGGAAATATCCCAATTTCCCCTAATTTTAAATGCTATTTTCAGTTTCTAGCAAAGAAATGTGGTTCAGACACTCTCAAACTATAAGCTGAGCATAGAGGAGAAATTGGTTTGCTCCATATTTTAAAGCGAATCAACCTAATTTACTGGCCTTGAATTAAAATGAGGATCTGAATGCAGCTGCCAATCAAATTACACATTTATAATTTCTCCAAGTTTTGTGTTGCAGCTTTGGTTCATGAAAGGTGAACAAAAATGTGTATTTTTGATGCAGGAAATGCGTACAAAAATGCTCATTTCAAGGGAATCTGCATTAAGAAATATACAAGTATGGATATTTTAGGGGGCATGTATATAAAAGACGCGGGTGGCGCTGTGGGTAAAAGCCTCAGCGCCTAGGGCTTGCCGATCGAAAGGTCGGCGGTTCGAATCCCCGCGGCGGGGTGCGCTCCCGCTGCTCGGTCCCAGCGCCTGCCAACCTAGCAGTTCGAAAGCACCCCCGGGTGCAAGTAGATAAATAGGTACCGCTTACCAGCGGGAAGGTAAACGGCGTTCCGTGTGCTGCGCTGGCTCGCCAGATGCAGCTTTGTCACGCTGGCCACGTGACCCGGAAGTGTCTCCGGACAGCGCTGGCCCCCGGCCTCTTGAGTGAGATGGGCGCACAAACCCCAGAGTCTGTCAAGACTGGCCCGTTCGGGCAGGGGTACCTTTACCTTTACCTATATAAAAGACAAGTGGCTCTCCAAATGTTGCCAGTGGGGAAGGTTGATGGTATTAGTAGTCCAAGATATATGAAAAGACACAGGTTCTCTAGCCCTGGTATAAAGTATGTATGAAATGCATATTAGCTTAAAGCTGATTTTTCTCTCTTTAAAAAAATAAATAAATGCAAAAATAAATAAATAAATAAATAAATAAATATGATGAACTGGAACTGTGATTAAGTGCATGTGAACCTGACACAGAACAGAAGTAGACTGAGCTGTCTTTGCCTTCTGTCTTTACTCAGTCTCAAACATGAGCAAACTGTGGTTCTTATAAAGGTTATATTAAAAAACGAACCCCTGGACAGTTAAGTCCAGTCAAAGGTGACTATGGGGTTGTGGCGCTCATCTCGCTTTCAGGCTGAGGCAGCCGGCGTTTGTCCACAGACAGCTTTCCGGGTCATGTGGCCGGCAGGACTAAACCGCTTCTGGTGCAACGGGACACCGTGGCGGAAACCAGAGCACACAGAAACGCCGTTTACCTTCCTGCCACAGGCATGCTTTTGAACTGCTAGGTTGGCAGGAGCTGGGACAGAGCAACGGGAGCTCACTCCATCGCAGGGATTCAAACTGCCAACCTTCTGATTGGCAAGCCCAAGAGGCTCAGTGGTTTAGACCACAGCGCCACCCGTGTCCCAGTGGTTCTTATCTTCACTTCCTTGCAAGCCCTTCATGTGATCCTAGCATGCAGCAGTGCTCACATAAGCACCACTTTCTGTGGTGAGGTCACCCAGAGTAGGGCTTTAGCTGATGATCTTAATATATGGGCACTTTCATATAGTAAAAAGTGGTCCATTAGACACACCGATCCGAAGTTTTGTTGGCAACAAACACATGCAATCCTCATAATTCTTAGCTTGTTCTCAAAAGATTTAGCCACAAGTTCTTAGGGCTGGGCTGCTGAGTTTAAGCGGAAGAACGAAATCCCTTCCTTGGTTAGAGCGGATATGGGAAACATCTGGCCCTCCAGATGTTGTCAAACTGCCCCACTCGCAAATCCCTGACCATTGGCCAGATTTGCTGGAGTTGATGTGAACTGTAGTTTAGAAACATCTGGAATGCAAAAAAAACCCCACACCTTGGTTAGTGGTTAAGTTGTTGAATTGCATGCTTTCAGTTTGTATTGCATAGTAAGAAAAAGGAGTTCAGTTCGCTTATTTTTAAAGGGTACAGCAAAAGAAAAGGAAAGGAAAGGAAAGGAAAGGAAAAAGCAAACCAAACCCACTCAGATCATTTGAAGAAATTGAGGATTTATTTATTTATTTATTTATTAAAAAAGAAGTATGAAAATGTTTTGAAAAGAAGTATATTAATTATGGCTCACCTCTAGTTTCCTTTCCTTTTTGGGAACCTTGTTAATGCCACCGCCTCCCATCTGTGATTAGAAGGGCCACCAAGGTCAGCAAAATAATACCCAATTTGCCAATTTGATATGAGGAGCTTACTTGGGTGGGGAGGGAGAGGAAAGGGGAGAGATAATGATTCTTTGCCACCAAGTGTCAGGCAAGCGTAGACCACCCACAAAGTCTAATTTCCTAGCTGTTGGGGGAAGAGAGATTCCATGCAACTGAGATTTAAGTATTTGACTTTTTTATTTTTAAAGGCGTCTCCTTCACCCAAGAATTGATGGCAATAAATTGATTTCTCTCAGTAATTGCCTTCCTGATAGCCCAAGTAAATGGCATAGGGGTGGGGAAGGGTGCTTGAAATTCAAAGTAACAAGGAAAGCATATTAGAGAAGAAGGGAGTAAGAGGTCTAGTACCATTATTTGATTTACGTTACACTCTACACTTAATAATTAGCCCCTCCCCTTCTGTACCCCATGCAATGGAGGCCATACTGAAATATTGATTGGAAGCCTGTTAGCACCTATGCAAGATCTTCAATACCTTTATTTTATTTTATTTTTTAATGATCAAATGTCGTCCTTGGCTAAGCACCAATCCTGCATGACTGCCAAACTCTGTGTGTGATCCCTGCTTAGCTGCCAAGGTCGTTTGGTTCAATTCCCAAGTGCCAATTACAACAGCTTTAGCGGCTGGAGGGCAATTGCTCTCTCCACCCAATTTTAAAGGAACAAGGAAATGGAAAACGCTTCTGTTTAATTGAAAGTAGCTGTTTGTTGGAGACAGGGCACATTCATTTCCCAGGTCAGGCGATTCACCTTCAGGAGTTGGCATCACCTCCCTACCCAAGAAGTTCCAATCTGGCGCAGAATATGATTAATAAAATTCACCCGCAGAACATTATGAAGACCAAATTAGCAAAAAATAAAAATTCCTCCCGAGATTGGATAACTTTTATTTGTGCAATTTTTCTATTAAATGGAGGAAAATGGTGAAGGGACATGCTAATTGTATATGTGTGTGTGTGTGTGTGTGTGTGATATGTCTCCAGGGATCTTAAAATCTGGTGTGTGTGTGTGTGTGTGTGTGTGTGTGTGTATATATATATCAGATTTAAAGATCCCTGGAGACATATCAAAATCACACCCACAAAATCAAATTGTGTCCACAATAAAAGCATGGTACCTGCTCACTTCCAACCTATGGTTCAATATATGCCCCCGCTCTTTTTGGTTAAGTCTGCTTAAAATTGAAAATTGAGTGTATCACCAGTGAATTTTTTCTGTGCTGTCTCACAGTTGAAATGTTAACACATATTTTTAAGTTACAGATAGGTAGCCGTGTTGGTCTGCCATAGTCAAAATAAAAAAATTCCTTCCAGTAGCACCTTAAAGACCAACTAAGTTAGTTCTTGGTATGAGCTTTCGTGTGCATGTGCATGCACACGAAAGCTCATACCAAGAACTAACTTAGTTGGTCTTTAAGGTGCTACTGGAAGGAATTTTTTTATTTTGACATATTTTTAAATGTGCCATAACAATACGTGTGAATACATATACAGTGGTACCTCAGTTTTCCGTTCGTGTTTCAAGAACTCAGTACGGAAGCCTCAATACAGAAAACTCTATACAGAAGCCACGTGGCATGTTCGACTTCCGAGGCATGTTCGAAACCGAAGCATTTACTTCCAGATTTATGGCGTTCGGAAACCAAAATGTTCGTCAAACGGAGACATTCAAAATGGAGGTGCCACTGTATACTGTATTTCACAAAGCCCATTATTCCATAGCCCTTTGTTTTGTGAATAGTAATTTCAGCCTTTTAACCTTGTCCTAGAAGATAAATCTAGCAAATCCATTTCTGCACCACAGTCAGTATGCCTTCTGGTTAAGAACCCTTTATTAATTGCTTCTGTGTTGAACACTGTATATTAACATAAGCAAATAAATAAAAGGGACAGGTTTCAATTTATTTTGAAGCGCAGGTGAAATTTGAGGGTGGGCCTTGGAGATGGAATGTGGGCTTATTTACAGCATAGCAAGGAGAAAAATGGTTGCAAATGGTACATCTTATCGCTGAGACACACGAGAGTCTCAAATGGTGTATCATTTTTGGGACCAGACCACTTCAGAATGAAGGTGGAGGTTATACATTTTGTTCCTCTGCATATAAAACTCTCTGCATTGCTTGCTTGTATTTTTTTATGCAGTGGTGTGTGTGTGTGTGTGTGTGTGTGTGCGCGTGTGTGTGTGTGTGCGTGTGCGTGTGCGCGCGCGCTTATACACACACACACGCTCTACCTGACCAGTAGTTTGAAAGTGTTGTGCTGAGTAAACACTGCACCATGCGGTCTTCTAATCTGGAATTGCAGCTCTTTGTTCCATGCAAGTATTTGTTCCAAATCGGCCAAATCTCATAACCTTTCAAACAGATTGAATGCCCAGATTCTAACTGAACTAACTCCCAGCCCAGCCTCCTAGACCACTGTTTCCCAAAGTGTGGTACGTGTACCCCCAGGGGTATATGAAAGGGTTTCAAAGGGTACAAGGGAAACTTTTTGAAAGAATTAACCCTTCCCCGTGGCTCCAGCAAACATCACTAGCAATGCATCCATGCATCTAGCACAATGTCTCTGCACTGTCATTTGGAACCTACTGCTTATTGGATCAGCTTATTCCCATTTGTTGCTCCCTTACTTTCTTGTTGTCGGTCGAAATCAAAAGAGGGCTTCACATCCAGATTGTGATTACAGTGGTACCTCGAGTTACAGACGCTTCAGGTTACAGACTCCACTAACCCAGAAATAGTACCTTGGGTTAAGAACTTTGCTTCAGGATGAGAACAGAAATCGTGCTCCGGCGGCATAGCAGCAGCAGGAGGCCCCATTAGCTAAAGTGATGCTTCAGGTTAAGAACAGTTTCAGGTTAAGAACAGACCTCCAGAACGAATTAAGTTCTTAACCCGAGGTACCACTGTATTCAGATGGGGTGACTATTATTGATGTTATGGTTTTTTGGGTGTATCTTTGGTCCAGCTGTAAATGGTCCCTAATTATTCTATCAACATAAGAAGTCGTCCTGTGTGAAAATGCCCCTCCACTGCTATACATGTGCTTTCTAAAAGCCGGCCAAAGAACTGCATTTGTTGCGGGCATAGATTAGCCGTCCACCAAAGCTGTGCATGAAGTAGGTCTCAGCTGGATCATAAACAGTAAGAAATATGGTTAATCGTTGTGAAGCAGAAGAAGCAGTTGAGTGCCCGAGGAGCCCAGGGGATCTGATTAATTTCATAGTAGTTGTGCCCCTTGAGTTACACTGTCATTTTGAAATGCCTTTTGTTTTATTGTAAATATGAATAGTTGGAAGCAAATTGCCTTTGATTACTGAGGGTCTACATGAGAGTGCCTGAAACTCATGGAATATATAGTTCCTCTCTGCAGTTGTCTTGGGCAAATAACTCTAATGGTACACTCTCTGGGTGATTTGTTCCCACAAGCACTTTGAATGGTAGGGTTTATGCTCTGAAAATGAGCTTTGGCACATTAGGAAAATATAAATGAGGTCCCACTTCCATTTCGTGACTATTATTATTATTATTATTATTATTATTATTATTATTAAATACCAGTTTATTTGCATTCTGCTTTTCTATACAGTGGTACCTTGGTTCTCAGATTTAATCCATTCCAGAAGTCCGTTCTAAAACCAAAGCTTTCCAAAACCAAAGTGTTCCAAAACCAAGGCACACTTTCCCATAGAAAGTAATACAAAATGGATCAATCCATTCCAGACTTTTAAAAACAACGCCTAAAACAGCAATTTTACATGCATTTTACTCTCTAAATAGACCAGTGATCCATAAAATGAAAGCAAAAATCAATGTACTGTACTATAAAATAATTAAGACCGTATTGTAAATGATGATTTTTATTTTTTATTTTAAAAGATCTTGCTTGCTCTGATGATAGACATTGTTTGGAGGAGGGACTTTTATTAATTTCCACAGTCACACAATCAGTCGGTCAGCTGAGCTGGGTTACACACAGTCACAAAAACAAATTAACCGAAAATGCCTCAAAAACAAAATAGCAAAATAAATAGCAAAAAGAAAAGTGCCAAATACAGTGGTAACTTGATTCTCGAACTTAATCTGTTCTGGAAGTCCGTTTGCCTTCCGAAATGTTCGAAAACCAAGGTGTGGCTTCTGATAGGTGCAGGCGCCCCGGAAAAAAATAGCCGACAGCCACATTGGACGTTCGGCTTCCGAAAAACGTTTGAAAACTGGAACACGTACTTCCGGGTTTTCGGTGTTTGGGAACCAAGGTGTTTGAGAACCAAGGTACCTCTGTACACATTTTGTACATTACAGCATCTATCCACCTCGTTGGACATTGAAATAACAATTTTAGAAAATCACGCTGAAATATGATGACAATAAAACACAGGTAGCATCATCAGTAAAGCACTTGTAACCATTGGAGATCAAAAGCCTGCCTTGACTGCCCATGTAAATTCAGACAAATTCAAGCATTAGCATAGGGAGTCCTCGCAGTGGCATGGCTAAGACTGGCTAAGACTGAGCTGTGAATATTTAGTGCAGGCTCTGAGAAAATCACTCCAGTGTTCATGAATGTCTGGCTTTCTGGGTGAAGCTAATATAATCAAAGCAGCGAGCAACCTTAAATTAATATAGCTTGCTTCATTTTTCCCCTTTCCTTTTTGGTAATAATGTTCAGTGCAGATGTAAAATTGCAGAAGTGTTATATGATATTAAAGGAGCGTTGTAGGTTCACAATAATAGCTGGGCATGAAGACAGGCATGCCAATAAGATGAGATCAAAGCAGAGGCAGAGTTTTCATGCCACAATACAGCATCAATATTTTAGTAATATATAGCTTTGTATTATTAATAAAACCTTCAGGTCCCTCATACATCAGAGTTGAAATGTCTATCTGAGCATAATTCAATGTGCACATTTATTCAAAAGCTACAGGAAACAATCGTGGCAATAAGCTATTAATGGTATTAGGAAGCCAGGTCTGCTGTGTAATTCAACTCATAAGAATCACAATTTAGTTGCCTGAGTTTGTTTTAACAGGCCTGTATAATGTGTGATCCTAAAGAGCCAAATTTTGCATCCTTTGCTATGTATTTGGGGAAGCCAGGTGCTTAGCAGACTCTATTTTTGCAGCCACAGACATAACAAAAAAGAGAATTGAACCTCTTTTGGTCTAGCATCTGTGGTCCAAGATATGCATTTAACTTTGGGCGGGGTTGTGCAAACCTTCTAGGGAAAGTAGCATTTTTTATTGTGGCATGAGTTTCCAAAGAGTCCAGACAATTTAAAAAAAAGTCTTTAGTATTTGCATAGGTGCAGAGGAAGCTGCCATATTACCACTGGTCCATTTAGTTCAGTGTTGCATACACTGGCTGGTAGCAGGATTTCAGACAGGAATTTCCCCCCCCCCCCCGCCTAACCAGAGATGTTGGAAATTGAACTAGAGATCTTTGGCATGCAAGACATGCATTCTACTGCTGCTGCCTGCCCACTTTAGAAATTGCATGGCCCCTTGGAGGTATAATCTCTACATAAGGTATCTCTACATAAGGTATTATATCTCTCAGCCTAATCAACAAAGACAGGATCAGACCAGACAACAAAGACAGGATCTGGACAGATACATCCCTGAATATGTGTGTGCGTGCACGCTCACATAGCTATTACAGCATGAAAGATTTCTAGACCACAGATTTCATTTCACCAATGATCCTTGTTCAGTCAACAATATGGGATATCTAACATGTTACTTGCAGTCACATAAACATATGGAAGGGGACGCGGGTGGCACTGTGGGTTAAACCACAGAGCCTAGGACTTGCTGATCAGAAGGTCAGCGGTTCAAATCCCTGCGACGGGGTGAGCTCCCGTTGCTCGGTCCCTGCTCCTGCCAACCTAGCAGTTCAAAAGCACGTCAAAGTGCAAGTAGATAAATAGGTACCGCTCCGGCGGGAAGGTAAACAGTGTTTCTGTGCACTGCTCTGGTTCGCCAGAAGCGGCTTAGTCATGCTGGCCACATGACCTGGAAGCTGTACGCCGGCTCCCTCGGCCAGTAAAGCGAGATGAGCGCCGCAACCCCAGAGTCGGTCACGACTGGACCTAATGGTCAGGGGTCCCTTCACCTTTAAACATATGGAGGTCTAGGGTAGAACCATTGGGCATAATCTTGAACTTCCTGCCTCCATGCATTTTGTTGACAGAATGAGGCTTATACAATTTTCTTTGTTCTCTGGTCTATGCAGCATGAATTTTTGCAGGTGCTCCGCTATTCTAAGATCTAAGGCATTCCTTCCTTGGTCCAAAATCCTATAGCCCTTTTAATTCTTTCCCCACTACTGTAATGCCCTTTTGAGATATTGCTGGGCATTAGACTCCTAATGGACCCTATCTAACCCATTAGGGTCATTTAGCCTGCCAACTGATTATTCAATTGGACATTAAAAACTCCTACTTGGTCCTCTGACCATGACCTTCCCACCCATATTACCTTCACTGGGCTAGTAGGTTGGAGTCTTTGGTGACTACTTTGTATATTGAAAACAGAAAGGGGTGTTTGGCTCTATTGCCAAAGACTGGCCAGATAGAGGGAGGACCAAAAAACTCATTACTTTGGAAATGGAGACATATATATCATGCTGGAGTCTCCAAGATTTCCTCAAATTTCAGTGTTCTTTACTGAATTCATAAGCAACACCCACTCGAGGAGTAGAAACTGGAGTTTTTTTTACCAGGAAGTTCTTGATTCCTTCCCCCCTCTTAATTATGGGAAGCATTTTCTCATACAGCTCTATTTAAAGAAGGCTATAATTGCCTTGCACATTAAAAGTGGGGGAGAAAACAAAAAGATAAAGCAAGTGAAGATCATGATGCCTGACAGACAGTGCTTGAAAATGTGAGATCTTGGAAGGAGAAACTCAAAGCAGGAAATGACTGATGTCTAAAGAAAAAGAAAATGCTTTGATTGACCCATTGTGAAGAAATTAATATAGAAAAGGCAATGTGTTCAACAGCCAAATTAAACTAGCGCTCATCGTTTAAGCCAGCACACTAGTTATATAATCCAGCTGGATCCAAACAGACCATGTATGGACATACTTTAAGGAGCACAGTGCTTCTCTCCCCCCCCCCCCCACCAAGTATTGTCCACTTAGTTTGAAGCTGGGCTAAAGATCTTCAAAGTACCTTCCAATGCTATGATGCTGTTTAGGGTATGATCCTAGATCATCTTCTCAACTATTATTTGGGTTAGGTTAAGCAGCGACAGTGAGAATGTCTGGCCCAAGGTCATCCAGTGAGCTCCATAGTTGGGCAATAATTTCAACGTGGTACAGGTTCAGAACTCTTGGCAGACGTTAGATCACCCTTACGCAGCCTAGTGGCATCCATATGTTTTCAACTACAAGTGCCATCAGCCCCAGCCAGCATGACCAATGGTCAGGGATGATGAGAAATGTAGTCCAAAAACATCTGGAGAGCATAAGGCTGGGTAAGGCTGAGGTAGGCTGGGGTAGATCACTGGCCAACTCAAGGTGGTCTATGAGGTCATCTGTGCTTTTGAAGGCTTCATGGTGGGCTTTGATCTGATCCTGCTACAAATCCTGTATTAGGCTATTGAGCAAGAATGCACACTCAATGATCACTTAACACATATTGGGCACAACTTAAGTTGTGGTTTGCAAGCTTTGTACCTTCATGAAACTGTATGTGATCCATAAAGGGAAGGTAGGTAGTCCTAGCAATAATAATAATAATAATAATAATAATAATCCAAGAATAAACATTGCAGGACTAAAACTTGTCCACTACAACACAGTGCCTCTATGCCTGTGTCCTTGGTGAAATTCCCAAATTCATCCACAGAACTGCTGGGAGGGATTTTGCATGTTCTGTCCATTTATTTGTTTTAGAGCACACAAAGGCAAAACTCTTGAAAGTGGAGAAAGCTTCCAAGCTGCAGGGAAGGAGCCATTAGCACTTTCACACCTGATTGCAAGTCAATGAACTTAGAGGCTGTTCTATTGACAAAGGAACATCAATCTGCCAGTTTGGGATTTAACTCAAGCCCCTTGAGGCTGGCAGGTTTGGAAGTGCAGGGAGGGCAAAACCAAACAACTTGGTTCCATGCTGAGAAACAGTGAACAGGAATGCCCTGAAGGGAGGACTTTTAATGGCACTTGAACTGTGAAAATGTTTTCTGTAACACCTCTTAGCCATAGAAGATTTGTGTTCTCACTCCAAAATGCCCTTTCTTGCTCTACTTTCACTGAAGTGCTACCAGCATGAAGCCTAACTTTCAGGCTCTGGAACTAGCACCATTCAGACAAAGTCCTGGGTGGCAGGTCTATATGTCTCACATGCTTGGCAACCCTACAAGCCTTGCAAAAGGTTCCCCCCACCATTTTACTTTTGTAATATGGACACCTGCCTATCTAGGCTTGGATTCCATCCAACTGCTCATTTCCCTGAAACAGCTGTTCAGATGAGGAATAGCTTTGGGACATTTCCAAGATGAAACAGGGATTGTACTGACCTAGCAGCAGACACCACTGCGTCCCATTAATTCCCTGAGCAGATTTCACCTGCCAAGGTTTGAGAAAGGAAGTCTGCAAGAAGAAATTCCGCCTTGCTTGGCATTATTAAATGTTGTACTGCTGGTATCCTTTTCAGCACGCCTCCACCCATTTCTAGATACCATACATTTCTGTAAGGCAAAATATGATAGCCTTATATAAACGTCAGAACATTGGTTCATCTAGCTCAAGGATTTTGTAAGACACTTTACTGCAGATAGCCAAAGGCCTTTGCAAACCATCTAGCTCAATAGTGTCTAATCTGGCTGGCAGTGAATCTCCAAGGTCTCACGTTTTCCTAGGCTTGCATTCTGATACCCCCAAAACAGTGAAGACAATATCAGTGCCAAGTTTGGGAGCCCTCGAGGGTGAGGCACCTTCCATGGCCCCCATTCCTCAGTGAGTCTAACTCCTGACTTCAATAGGTCCAGGGGTCTTGTTAAGAATAGACTTCTTGAGCCTGGAAAGCTGCTACTGCAGGTGATACCTGAATGATGATGCAAATGAGGTAGTGATTCTTTGGGGAATCTGAGGTCTAGACATTGGTTCAGACTGATTTGATCCTCAGCTAAGTTGTAGCTGACATGGCAGCAGCAGCTGCAACATCTAGGACCAAGGACAACATGTGCAAACTTCCTTGTTATCTTTGTTACTTCCAGGAGCTGCAAAGTTTCTACATGTATAGTGTTGAAGTTTACCGCAAGCTTCTGTTTTATTATTGCTGTTGTTCTGATTCTTACAACAGTTGATTTTGTGATATAGTGTGGCTCTGTATGGATTTAATGTGGATTAAAGATTTTCTGAGGGATCTGACACAAACAGTGAGGATTGGGCCTTTTACATCTACCTCCCTGAAGTTCATCACTGGCACCCCACAGGGATGTGTGCTGAGTCCCTACCTGCACTCGTTGTATACATATGACTGTATTTCATCTGATCCATCCACTGTAATTATTAAGTTTGTAGATGATACTACCATAATGGGTCTAATTACAGGTGTAGATAAATCAGCGTATGGGGGGAGGTTCAAAAAGTATCTACATGGAGTTTAGAGAATAACTTGCACCTAAATATCAGCAAGACAAAGGAGATGGTGTTGGACTTTCAGAGGAAAAGAGGGCCCCGTTGTATACCGGGGGGGGGGGGAGTTTTAAATTCCTGTGAGTTTACCTTAGTGAAGACCTCACTTGGAAAAACAATATAACTCAGGTGGTTAGGAAGGCCCAACAGAGACTCCATTTTCTCAGGGTCTTGCAAAAGAACAGTGTTAAACAACAATTGATGACCTCCTTCTACCAGTCCACAATAGAAAGTGTCCTCTCATATTGTATCACAGTGTGGTACAATGGCTTGACAGCCACAGACAGAAAGTCTTTACAGAGGGTGGTGAATACAGCACATGATATCATGGGCTGTCCCCTGAGCCCGCTAGATGACATTGTAAGGGACTGTTGCCTTAGGAGAGCGAGAAAAATTCTCAGGGACGATTCACACCCCAGCCAGCACCTCTTTAATCTTCTACCCTAGGGCAGGAGATATAGAAGTATAACCAGTTGTACCAACAGGCTAAAAAACAGTTTCTATCTGTGGGCTGTTAGGCTGCTGAATGAAAAATAATACAGTGTTACCCCAGGTGAAATACTTAATTCGTTCCGGAGGTCCGGACTTAACCTGAAATTGTTCTTAACCTGAAGCACCACTTTAGCTAATGGGGCCTCCTGCTGCCGCCCTCATCCTGAAGCAAAGTTCTTAACCTGAAGCACTATTTCTGGGTTAGTGGAGTCTGTAACCTGAAGCGTATGTAACCTGAAGCGTATGTAACCTGAGGTACCACTGTATAGTGCAACTGACTTTCGGGGTTTGGTGTGTTGTGTGACAAGCACACAGAGTACAATGAGACTGAGTGTTTGAGGGGCCGGAGGCTTGGTTAATTTCATTGTACACAGGTTGTACATTGACAATAAAGGTATTATTATTATTATTATTATTATTATTATTATTATTATTATTACTTTTGTAAGCTGCTTTGAGCATTTTTGTGTGTGTGGAAATGTGGCATACAAATAAAGTGCTGATGATGTTCCTGATGATTACGCCCCACCCCACCCCACCCCCAGACCTCATGTCCAACCAGGATAACCCTTTATGGTTGTCTCATACAGGGACTGAACACTAACACTTAGGGATTGCTCTAACACTTGGCTACAGCATATGACCCTATAATTATATTTGCTGCATTACCTTGGCTTATTAGTGCACCAATATATTTAACCAAGGAAGATGGGAGGGCTGGGAGAGAGAGGTATGAGACCACAGTGGGTGGGTGGAAGCGACAGAAGGCTTTCTGCCACTTCTTGTTCCTGAGAGAAAACATGCAAGACACACTTTTTTTTTGGTTCAGATTTGAAGGTTTATGTTCTATGTGTTATCTTTCATTATCTGCAACAGCTCTAACAGAAGCTGGAGCTTTGCCAAATAGCGAAGTCATCAGACAACACAGGATTTTGCCAGATTTAACAGAAAGCAATAAAATCCAAAATAATGACGATGATGATTCTCATAGTGAAGAGGCTAAAATGCATCGGCTGTCTGTTTTCCTTGATCCCACCTTGTTCTCAAATCTTTAAACTGCTGAACTTTTAGTCAAGGAGAGAGGTCCAGCAAATGATGTATACAAACAGCGAGTGAGTTTTCTGCTTAGCTAGGGAATGGACCTAGACGGTAGGGGAAATGTTGGGTGAAGAATTCAGAGAATGCATTTTGCAAAGCAGGAGGACAGACAAGCTGTAGGCTAAGAAGTAGGAAGAAAAGGAGAAAGCAAAGGACTGAGCAATAGTCAACATTTTGTGTGAGTTTGTTTTATAGTCATTTCAATTCCAGTAACCTGTGTATATGGAGTCATTGTTTGCAAAGGTGATACTGGTCAAATTTGTAATCATTGTACATTCAGTAGTCACTGATTTTGCAAAGTAAATTTGCAGGGAAATAGACGTGATTCCCAGCAACTGGTGTTAAGAAGCATATGGGCTCCAACACTGGAGGCAGAATACAGCCTTCATTGACTTAGGATAAAGGTAAAGGGGACCCCTGACCATTAGGTCCAGTCATGGCCGACTCTGGGGTTGTGGCACTCATCTCGCTTTATGGGCCGAGGGAGCTGGCGTACAGCTTCCGGGTAATGTGAACAGCATGACTAAGCCGCTTCTGGCGAACCAGAGCAGCGCACGGAAACACCGTTTACCTTCCCGCCGGAGCGGTACCTATTTATCTACTTACACTTTGACATGCTTTCGAACTGCTAGGTTGGCAGGAGCAGGGACCGAACGACGGGAGCTCACCCCATTGCGGGGATTCGAACCACCGACCTTCTGATCAGCAAGTCCTAGGCTCTGTGGTTTAACCCACAGCGCCACCCGCGTCCCGGCTGACTTAGGATAGGAGTAGTCAATATGGTGCCCTACAGATACTGTTGGACTACAATTCCCAGCATCCCCAGTCAGTATGGCTAGTGGTAATGGATGGTGGAAGTTGTAGTCCTGGAGGGCACACATTGGCTGCCCTTGATTTAGGAGATATAATCCAACATCCTATTGCCTCCTATGGGTCATTCACTGGCCAGAGCCTTACCCTTTTGCTCCCTTTCAACAGCAGCTCTGGTTTAAGCATGATGCAGCCTCCTCCATTCCCTTTGCTTTCTTTCAAAGGAGAAAGAAGCTAAAAGCAGGACTCTGCGAATTTGTAGACATGGCAAAATTGACAGCAATTATTAGAGGTCACTCAAATCAGAGAATAATCAAAGAGTGGGATGGAGTGAAGGAATACATGAAAAAAATGTTGTTCCGGAATTGAAATATGAATAGATAATGCGTAAAACGTTCAGGGGTAAGCAAGAAAATAACAATAGAAACAATTGAATAATTATTAAATTATAACAACACAACAAGATGGAAGAAATAAAATATTGAGATCACACATGGGTGAAGGGGAGTGGGGGGCATGTGGGAATCTATAATATTATTTATAATATAAATTTCATAACTGCAATGTATTTACATACAGCAAAGGGAAACCTAGAGTAATCATGTATATTTTAATTTAGGCAAACTATGAGCAAAATTTAGGCAAACACACTGAGCCAGTGTGGTGTAGTGGTTAAGAGTGGTGGACTCGTAATCTGGGGAACCGGGTTCGCGTCTCCGCTCCTCCACATGCAGCTGCTGGGTGACCTTGGGCCAGTCACACTTCTTTGAAGTCTCTCAGCCCCACTCACCTCATAGAGTGTTTGTTGTGACGGAGGAAGGGAAAGGAGAATGTTAGCCGCTTTGAGACTCCTTAAAGGGAGTGAAAGGCGGGATATCAAATCCAAACTCCTCCTCCTCCTCCTCCTCCTCCTCCTCCTCCTCTTCTTCTTCTTTGTAACAGGCTTATGGTAGAAACCGAATATGGATTTTGAATTTGATGCTTGTATTTTGTTTCTTTTTGGTTTTGAAATAAAATAATTTTTTTTTAAAAAAAGAAAGATCTAGAGAGGCAATTAGGTGGCTGCTCCCTACAATTATCTCAGTGTCCCCTTATCAAGCCTGCCCCACCCCCCTAAGATAGCATCCTGGCCCAGGTGCAGTGGAGAATTGTGACCTGTTGCAAATGTTGAAGTAAGATTCAATTTCTGGAGAAGCTGGATTCTGTAAATGGAATGGACACGTGCCATCTTTTCCTTCCACTTAGGTAGGAAGTTGCCATGGACCAGCCCTGACTAAAAAAAAAAAAAAAACACCTGACATCAATTGGGAACTGGTGATCTGCTCTTGAGAACAGAATGCTGGGTTAGCTAGCGCTAAAGCAACTCTGCTTTGTTTCTGAATTTCTATGTAGGATGGTCACCTGGGGTTGCCATTAGTATTTGTGCCTGAGTCATGTGTGTGGAAACTCCAGCTGTCCCAGAAGATTGCACTCCTGCCTGAGATTGCTGAGAGAGAGGGTGGCCCTTATAGCGGTGGGAGTGGGGGAGGGAGGCAGTAATTAAAACTCTTACTAAAATAATAAAGCAGTAATAAGCAACGGCTTCCCATCCATTTGTATGCCTAATTCAAAGTGCTGTTATTACACTTTAAAGCCCTAAGTGGCCTTAAGGCAATAGGCTCAACTACATGTTACACCCAGGAGCAGGGTGTCGGCTGCTACCTCACTGTGCAGTCAGTGAGCAGAGATGCAACTTCAAATGCTGCAAGATTAGTTATTGGCTGTGAGACCTAGTAAACCTACTTCCTGCCTTGCTGGCCTTGCTGGGCTTTCCCTACCTCATCTGGGAGGGAGGAGGGCTGACTGACTCCAGCTACAAAAGCTGAATGAGCTCTTGGGTTGGGGTCCTGTTTGGGGGCAGGGTTTTTGTTTTTGCTGTCATTTATATTATTATTTTTGTATCTTTATTTTTAGTTGTTATTATGATTTATGTGGAAATCGTTCAGTCTGGTTGTGCACTTTCTGGTGTATTTACATTATTGTTTGTGACTACTTTTGTTATGTTCGTCATTATGCAAATCTCTTCATGTTGTAACCCTTGACCATTGGTTTAACTAAAGAAAGGTGGAATACAAATAAAATGATGTGGTAGCTTGATCAAAATTATTTATTATTTCGTAACAGGTAGATAGTTAAGAGCTTAAGTGGCTTCAGCGGCGGGTGCCTGGCGCCCCATGGAATTTGGTGCCCGGGTGCCCCGCACCCCTTGCACCCCTGGGTAAAGATGGCCCTGATGGTAACTTAGTCTCAGATGTTTCCTCCCCACCGTAGTTTGTGTACCATTGAGGTGCCCTTTTTGCTACAAAGCTACTGTATATCAGTGTTTGCAGTTGAGAAACAAACCTGATGATGTTTATTGATGGGGAAATTGGGAGGAGGAAGGGGGGGAGGCCATTTGAGGGAAACAGAATTGCCCTTCTGTAGTGGAGAGCTGCACCTTCACATTAATTGGTGAGTGCTCAGAGTGACAGCACATTATACATGCTCACATTAAATCCATCAAATGCCAGGGGAAATGGTAGAAAGAAAGGCTGGATGCTTCAGCCATGGGATCCACTAATCTGTGTAACCTCACGCTGCCTCTGTTTAGCTCTGCTCAAATATCATAAGCATAATTAGAACCAAAAGCTTTGTTTCTACCTCCTTTATGGTTGCCTCCATTTTCTTCTGGCAGAGCTCTTGTGTGTTTCCCAGCCGCAGGACGGGAAGAAATCCAGAAGCTTAAGTCCCCCACCCACCAATCAATGCACACTTCTGTATGCAGGGAAGAAATTCACCTGCTGGACTTCTGCTTGCCATTTTTATTGGCGCTGACCTCAAAGCACAGCAGCCCTGCCTACGTAAGTGCAAAGATCTCCACTGCAGCATTTCTGTGAAGATTAATTGTAGGATTTAGGGTGCAGGGCTGTACACGCTTACTGTGGAGGAAGTGTTGGTATGGGAATGCTATTCATTCATTTGTGAGTTGAAACATTTATACGATGCCTCCCTAGACTTATAGACTTACAGCAAAGAACAATGAAAACAGAAGAAAGCAGCACACAGTGTCAGATTCATATTTGCGGATTCATATTGGTGGGAGATTCAGATTGGACCGGGGTGCCAATTTGAGTAAAGTTTCGTGGGGGCCCAGGTAAGCCCCACACTACATAATCAATCATATGACATGGTGCACATTTGTTGTTATTATTTAGTCGTTTAATCATGTCAGACTCTTCGTGACCCCATGGACAAGAGCACGCCAGGCACTCCTGTCTTCCACTGCCTCCTGCAGTTTGGTCAAACTCATGCTGGTAGCTTCGAGAACACTGTCCAACCATCTCGTCCTCTGTCGGCCCCTTCTCCTTGTGCCTTCAATCTTTCCCAACATCAGGGTCTTTTCCAGGGAGTCTTCTCTTCTCATGAGGTGGCCAAAGTATTGGAACCTCAGCTTCAAGATCTGTCCTTCCAGTGAGCGCTCAGGGCAGATTTCCTTCAGAATGGATAGGTTTGATCTTCTTGCAGTCCATGGGACTCTCAAGAGTCTCCTCCAGCACCATAATTCAAAAGCATCAATTCTTTGGCAATCAGCCTTCTTTATGGTCCACCTCTCACTTCCATACATCACTACCGGGAAAACCATGGCTTTAACTATACGGACCTTTGTTGGCAAGGTGATGTCTCTGCTTTTTAAGATGCTGTCTAGGTTTGTCAGCGCTTTTCACCCAAGAAACAGGCGTCTTTTAATTTTTTGACTGCTGTCACCATCTGCAGTGATCATGGAGCCCTCATTGAACTTACCTTTCATTTCCAGGCACATCCGCAACTGAGTGACCTTTCGGCTTTGGCCCAGCTGCTTCTTCATCTCTGAATCTACTTGTACTTGTCCTCCACTATTCCTCAGTAGCATGTTGAACGCCTTTCAACCTGAGGGGCTCATCTTCCATAACTTTTATATGCCTATTGTTTTTGTCCATAGAGTTTTCTTGGCAGGGATACTGGAGTGGCTTGCCGGTTCCTGCTCCAGGTGGATCACGTTTGGTCAAAACTCTTCACTATGACCTGTCCATCTTGGGTGGCCCTGCACAGCATAGCTCATAGCTTCTCTGAGTTATTCAAGTCCCTTCGCCACAACAAGGCACATGCATCATTTGAATGCCAATACCCATCAACTTGGGGGGGTGGCCCCCTCAAATATTTTATTGTGGGGGCCAAATCCTTGTGGCTCCTAGGAGTTGGCTTCTATGGATTGGACAGAAAAAAGCATTCATTTGCAGAGCACACAAACCATTAAATTTTCTGCCACAATATGTATTGGTGGCTGCCAGTTTGGAAGGAGTTAAGGGGGGGGGGGTTAGATAAATGATTGAGGCCAACAATGATCACTAATCAGGATGACCATATGCTCTCTCCAAGGTCAATTCCACAATGCCAGTTTCTGGAAAACAACAATGGGAGAGGATTTTGCTTGTGGTTAGCCACCAATGTGGAAAACAGGATGCAAAGCTTGGGGCTGATCCATCAGTCCTGCCAAACCTCCATATTAAAGTGCCTATTGTAGGATATTAAGGGAAAGCCATGAACCCTTGGCAGTTGCAGACTAGTGTTCATTAGGGAACTTTGATTCTTTGCAACAACCCTTTTCCACTGGACAGGTCACAGGTCCTTCCTTGAGAGCTCCGTTATGCCCCTCAGTGTTTCATCTAAAGGAGGAGTAGGCAAGGCTATAACCCTCCAGGTTCACTACAGCTCCCATCATCCTTAAGCATTGGCTATGATGGCTAGGTCCGAAGGGAGTTGGGTTCCAACAGCTCATCCTTATTCCAAAGGGAGAAATAAATTCAGGTTCAGCGAAAAAGTTGGAGGCAAAAACATCTTAGGAATCTCAAGACTAGTGAAATTACTGTCACAAGATTTCGCCAAAGGACAATCCACATAAAAGTTTTAGGTAAGGCTTCTGATGAAACATAAGGAATATGCGTCCTTATTTAAATTGCATTTTGGAGCCACCCACTCCATGCCACATTTGCACCATCTTTGCACTAAATACATCGTATGGTATTTTTTAAAAGGTGACTCAGTAGGCATAAATTGGAACATAGGAATGGTTTATATTAAGATCAAGCCATTGAACCAGCACAAGAGCTGGCGGTGTTCTAAATTTGTATGTGGCATTTACTGTTTGAATCTCATGAGGCATAGAAATGATTAAGACATTTTACATGGACATTTATTTTTTTGCAGTTAAAAATGAAAAGGACTTTTTTTAACCCCCCCCCTACACACACAAACAAACACTACTGACTATAAACCAGTTTAAATTTAAACATCATTTATAGTTGTTGTTTTTTCAGGAAAAAGATATGCATTTTGTTATGGCAAAGAAGAACAGAAAGAAACAGAAAAAGCATTGGGTGGGCTCCGGCAACTCCTAAAATAGTAGTCACTATTTACAGGTAGTTTTTCAGATGTGCTGTTTAACGTAGGCTTTAAACATTTCCCCAAAGCTTCCACTTTCTTGACCCTTCCTTTTATTATATTTAGGGTTGTATCAAGAGTAGACTCACTGCAAATAACAAACATTGGCTAATGGAGGTCCATTAATTGAAATGGCTCTACTCTGCTTAAAATTTAGTTGGATGCAACCCATAATCTGGTATGCCACCACGCTAACATAGGCACACCCACTTCCCCTTGTGTCCTCCCCAATGGTGGAAAATAATTGTTTTCAAAAGACAAAGAAGGAAGGACACATGCACACGACTTAAGAATGAAAAATATACAGCAGCTTTGGGAAGTACAGTCAGAATGTGATGGAAGTCAGGTGTTCAGAACATTTTTCTTTTTTTTATTAAATTTTTATTCAAAATTATAACAAGACATATTATCCAAAAACATATCATCCTTGTGTCCCCCCCATTTTTCCTCCCTCCCCCCTCCCACACAAAAACCACCCCCCACCCCCGACTTCCCTCAGTTCCAGTCTTTGTTTTCTCTAAGAATGCTGTTTTCTGCATGTTACAAAGTTGCATAGATCCTCAAACTATTTAGCTGATTATAAAAGGTTTGTGAATGTTTATTCAAAGCCAGCCAGGAGTCCAGTTCACTTTGTTGCGTCTTCAAATACTTTGTAAAGGGTTCCCATTCATCCTTAAAGTCACAGTTATCCTTGTCCCGTAGCTTGTATGTCAATTTTGCCAGTTCTGCATAGTCCGTCTGTCAGGGGTTCAGGAGCAGAGACGCAGAGAAGGGAGGAGACAGAGAGCGAGGGGGAGGAATACGAAGGAAGGATGAGTGGGGATGACGACCCGAGATCACCGAGCCTGTCCAGTGAATCCGAGGATTCCCAGAAGGGAGCGCCAGCGGTCAGAGCAAGGGGGGAAAGCAGGGGGACACCCCAGGAAGAAGGGGCCAGAGAGGGATCAGAGAGCAGCAGCTGGAGATCGGGCCCCACGTGCCCAGCTGGGAGCAGCGGGGAGAAAGGGGACCAGACATCGGGTTCCGGAGGCTTTCAGCAGGAGGGAGGGCATGAGTCAGGAGTAGTCACGCCCACCTCAGGGAGCGACGAAACGGTCAAGAGGAAGGTAGAAAGTTGGGCGCGCGTGCCAAGTTCAAATGCAGCGGAAGCTGGCGCAGTGAGCAGCCCGGAGAGTGAGCCAGGTCCCAAAGCCCGCCGCAAGGAGGCGGAAGGGTCCGGGGGGTCCGCGTCAGAAGAGAGTAGGAAAGAAGAGACCCCGGGGGGCAGAAGGACCCAGAGACGGAGGGAAAGGCGCAGGAGGTGGAGCAAGGCTAGGGTATTAAGCTGGTGTGCAAGAGGCGGAGACTCAGACGGGTCTTCGCCGGTCTGACATAGAAGACGTAGGGCTGCACATTGCAGTTCGGAAATGGAACCTGTAACCCAATAAAGACTCTTATAACGTGAACGCTGGCTAGCGTGGTCCTATGTGAGCTGGGACTGGGTGGCAGCCCTGACACCGTCAATTTTTCTTGCCATGGTTCTTTAGTTGGGGTTTCTTCAGTCTTCCATCCTTCTGCTGCCAGAACTCTCACAGCCATTGTTGCATACATGAAGATGTTTTTCAACTACTTTTTTGGCAGGTCTTTCCCTACAATCCCCAACAAAAATGCCTGGGTTTTTAAACAAATGTTAAATGGAACATTTTCTTCAATTCGTTGTAAATCACTTCCCATTTTTTTAATAATTAGTTTACAATCCCACCACATATGATAAAATGTCCCCTCCTTTTCCTTACACTTCCAACATAGGGTATTTGAACTAGCTTTGTACATTTTCCCTAACTGCACTGGTGTTGTGTACCATCTATACATCATCTTCATGTAATTCTCCTTCAATAGGGAACAATCTGTAAATTTTAAGTCCCCCTTCTTCAAAAAGTCCCATGTTATCATATGTCTTGTTTAGACACTTGCTCAGCAGCAAGTAGGGAAGTGGATATTTAGCTCTTCCATGCATCTAAAGCAGGAGGGAGCCGACATGGTGACCTCCAGATGTAATAGAATTGTAGATTTGGAAGGGACCATCTATTCTAGTGTTTCCCCAACTTGGGTCTCCAGCAGTTTTTGGATTACAGATTCCATCATTCCTGACCACTGGTTCTGCAAATTAGGGATGATGAGAGTTGTAGTCCAAAAATAGCTGGAGACCCAAGTTTGGGAAATAATGATCTAGTCCAACTCCCTGCAATGCAGGTTCCCCCCAAGGTGGGACTTGAACCTTCAACCGTGAGATTAACAGTCTCATGCTCTAACAACTGAGCTATCCCAGATGTTGCTGGACTCCAACTTCCTTCTTGCCTGGGGATGATAGCTGCCCAGCAACATCTAGAAGGCTCTATGTTGGCTACCCATGATCTAACGTAAGATGGGGTGCAGACTCCCCACCTGGAGGACTGGATGCACAAAATCCATGTGCATTTTGGTTGCACGTTATATTATGTGCATGTGTTGAGAGAGGCGTGGAACTTCTCCTTTACCATGCAGAGGCAATCCCTTCCTGTTTAAGTGTCTGAATCTGGGCAACTCTATCAAGTTCGACATACATCTTGCACCATGAATCTGCCACCAGAGGGTGTTATGGGTTGATGGTTAGGAAGAATTAGGAAGAGATGCTTTGTATCAGGAAAATTTGAAATAGCACCCACCTGTGGCACTTGTGGTCCCCATGTGGCTGGGATGAATGCTAAGAAAGCTGTATTGAATGCCATCTCTCTCAACTCTGTGTGTGTGTGTGTGTGTGTTTCTCCAAGTAGCATGTCTACAAACAGCTTCCTATTAGCCTGAGTTAATGCTGCAGTGAAAATGGGGATCTGTGCAAAGTTAATTATGCTAAGAATAACATGGGAGCAGAGAGCACAATTACTCTTGATTTCTAGAAGGAGATTATCAATAAATGGAGATATAAAGACGTAGTTAAGGCCTGATATATTCCTATTCCTGTAAGAACGGAACTGTCATCTTCGTGACACAAATGGATATATGGTGATAAATTGCCTGTCATTTATACTGCTTTAATTCTGCCTCCTTGTGAATAATATTAAAATGCACGGAAGCCTGCGTATGGCTTCTCGGCTTCTTTTAGGCAATGCCTCTTATTTATAATGCAGTTGTTTTGAGATTAATAAAGTCATCCGGTTCTCTTTCCTGAGTGAAAACGCGAAGAGAAAATGAGAACTGGAACACAAATGGAAATTTGTACTCTCGGCAAAAAGGGAACTGAAGATGATGATGAGTTGATTAAGCTGCATTGGGTTTGGTTAAACTAATCTAAGCTTGGAATATTCAGCATGACAGAAATAACATGCTGCCCTGTTGGACAATATAATAAGAGTTTGGAAGAAGAAGAGGAGTTTGGATTTGATATCCCGCTTTATCACTACCCTAAGGAGTCTCAAAGCGGCTAACATTCTCCTATGAGTGATCTCCTACCATTCACTTCAACAGAAGAGGAAGTGCCATGCATTTACAGTAGTACCTTGGTTTACGAATTTTATCCATTCTGGAAGTCCGTTCTTAAACCAAAGCGTTCTTAAACCAAGGCGTGCTTTCCCATAGCAGCGGGGGACTCAATTTATAAATGGAACACAGCAGGAAGCAAAACATGTTCTTATTCTAAGGCAAAGTTCACAAACCAAAACACCTACTTCTGGGTTTGCAGCGTTCTCAACCCAAGTTGTTCATAAACTAAGCTGTACTTAAACCAAGGTACCACTATTTGCAGGCATGGAACTGTCTCCTCCATGGGAGTGAATTTAGAATGAGATGGGGAGGTGTGGTTTTTTTGGCTGTAATGTTATAGCTCCTGTGGGCAGGGGTAGGGTGGGATAATGGAATGTTTCTACTACGTTGGGCTAAATGCAATGGCTTTTCATGAAGATAAATTCGTGGGGGGGGGGGAGAAGCAAAGCTGTATTTAGTAAGTTAATATTACTTCCTTGTATTAGACTGAGCCTCAGAGGCGCTACAACAACCTGCAGTTGCAGAAATACTGTATAACAAGTAAGCGGCGTGTCTACCAAGTGTAAGTTAACATTCCATGGCATTCGCGAAGCGGATGAATGCATGATATTTCATTATGTGCAAGAAGACTGTTCACATTAGCTGTTGCCCTCCCTAAAGTATTTGCTATGGAGCTCTCAGTACCAAAGTCCCTCATCTCTCCCTCTCATAATAGATCTGGCTGCAGCTGCCGGCAAATACGATATCCCTACAGGTTCAAAAACTCCATGACTCTATGTAGTGTAGTGAGCATTACTATTGCTGCACGCAGAGTACCAGTCTTCTCTCTTCACCCACTTGTGTTGAGAATACATTCCTGCCCAGCCAGCATAAAGTTACAAATGTCTTGCCAGTATGAATTGCAAATTGTGTTCATATTTCCGATTTAGATTGCATAATTATACACAAGATGAGAATAGGATTGGCTCTGAAACGCGCTAATTCAATTGGCCCCTTTCAGCCAATTCTCTTCCTAGCTTCCCTGTCTGATCTAATGGAAAGTAAGTAATGGTAAAATAACGTAATGAGAAGTAATGGACCTTATGCTGATTGACTGTTGATTGGATGCCACTAATTTGCAGCACTTGTCTTCCCTTCAGGGTCCTTAAGCTGCACAGCTACCTAGCAACCATGGAACTGGCACTCCACTATTGCTGTGCGAAAGATGCATTGCTTGCCAGCACAGTACTAGGAGAGTCAAGCTGACAAGGTGATTTGAACTGCTACACTTAAAGTGCACTTGCATTTTTACATGGAGTGCGAGGTCTGCAATTCATGTTTTGGAACTAAAGACATCGCTTTTGTAGGCTATATTAAAGATGGGCATGTATTGTCCGATCGCTTAGTTGAATCTCCTTGCCTAAAATTCCTACCAATTTGTTCTAGGCTCAGGATCAGCAAACAACAACAACAACAACAACTGTTCCATCTTCTCTGTGATAGCTCTTCAGATATCTGAAGACTCCTATCAAATATCCTCTTTATTATTCTCCAAGATAAATATATGCAGCTCTTTCAACTGTTACTCAAAGGACTTGGGGGTTGTATCCAAGTAAGATGTACCCAGAGTAGACCCACTGAAACCAAGGAACCCAAGTTAATGACCATCATTAATGTCAGTGTCAAATCCCATAAAAGTTAGTGTCCATCACTACATCCAAGGGCATGGAATTCCACTATGCACAGTGTAAAGAAGTTCATCCTTCTTCCATATTAACCTGTGGGGGGCATCCATATGTCATTAAAATGTATATTAAAATGCATTTTATCTTAAAATACAGATCTAAGTGCATTTTGGTATTTATTTATTTTTTGAGCTGAGAACAGAATTGCAAAATTCAGAGAAGTGCAAGATCCGAAGGGCAATTACCGTATTAGCCCGAATATAAGCTGCACCTGAATATAAGCAGCACCTTTAAAATTCAGGGGGGGGGGGAGAGAGAGAAAAGACAATACCTGAATATAAGCCGCTCCCTTAAAATTCTGCAGGCACTCACACCCGTTCTACTTTACCGTATGACTGTTTCAGCAGCTATATCGGAAAAGCCAAGATTTGTAAGGTCGCGAATTTAAGCTGCACTTTAACTTTTCACAGTAGGAATTGGGGGGGGGGGGAGTGAGGCTTATATTAAGGCCAATACAGTACATTTCAACTCATGTAATTAGCCTGGGAAATGTGAATTGGGTCAGTTTGCTTTGCTGTTGTTGTTGTTTAGTCTTTTAGCCGTGCCCGACTCTTTGTGACCCCATGGACCAGAGCACGCCAGGCACTCCTGTCTTCCACTGCCTCCCACAGTTTGGTCAAACTCATGTTGGTAGCTTCGAGAACACTGTCCAACCATCTCGTCCTCTATCCCCTTCTCCTTGTGCCCTCAATCTTTCTCAATCAGTTTGCTTAGAAATGTGAATAAAACAGACTTTTCTCCCACCCGTATTAGCAAGCAACATTTAGGTAAGCACAGAAGAATTCTGAGCTGATTAATTTCCATGGACTACATGCTGGTGCAGAGGTTACAGGTGTAGAGATGTCTTCTTGCCTTAACAACAAACTTCACAGAAGAGTTGACCATAGATGGTTTGCACCTCCCTCCAGGGCCTTGATCCGCCATCTCTTTCTCCAGTAATTCAGTTTTCCACCCTCCAGTGTATACTTCTGCATATCTACACTATGGGCTTAAACTATGTTAATAGTCATTCCTTGACTCCCAAGAGGGAGCCTTGGAAGCCAAAATTCTGTGAGGAGGGATAGATATTTCAACACTCTTTAGCAATCCCATGGGTATATAATTCTTTAGAACTGTAGGGTTATTTGTCGGAGGTTAATACCATAAAGCTGGTACAAAACGGACACAAGCATTGCTGTAGATAGGCCTTGTGCGACTCTCTGGCCGATCCCTTATTTCGTCTGATAGCAGGGCTGGCCCTGTTCCACAGCTTTTGTCGTAAAGTTAGCATATGCTCTTAATTTAGCCGACTGTCTTTCTTCACTCTTTCTCTGCCCTGCTGAATTTAGGAGGCTGCAAACCAACACTGGGCCAAAGCAGCCATAAAGATTTCAGACAGTTTGATTGCTCTGGACCTTCCGGTTAATTGGCTATGTCTGCAATAATGCTAAATTGCAAAGCAGGGTTTGTGCTGCGAGTTTACTGTGTTAATTTGGATATGGCTACACATTTCCCAGAGGATCTCTCATGCCAGAAACTCTCAATTTAAAGCAAAACGAATGTAACGAACAACAGCAGTTCGGAATAAATCTTCTGCCTATGACCAGACAGATTCAAGTTTTGAATCAGTCATATATTAGTCATTGGTAGTTTTATTACTATGCAGAATCCTAGCCTCTCACTTAAGTCAGGAGAAAGCCTCCAGGATATTTGCTTCATCTCTGTGTTCTGGTTTGCACTTTGTAGAATACATGCTTTGCGTCCCAATTCTGATAGGAGACTTGCCTGCCTTGGAGCAGAATAGCACCTTCCTATTGGCTACAGAAAACGAATGCTAGTTCTGACCCATTTGGCATTGAACCAAATTCTTCAGGGAACTTTGCTGTTTTCCTTTCCTCCGGACTTCAGCCCTTTGCTGGAAAAGAAAAAGGCTCCCTCTGTGTGTATAGGATGTTAAATCTGAAATTCAAAACAATTATAATGTAAGTCTATGCGGTGACCTACTATACTGAACTTGAGTTATTCTTTGACATCACCTGACCACAGAGGCTGCTGCTGCTGCTGCTGCTGCTGCTTCTTCTTCTTCTTCTTCTTCTTCTTCTTCTTCTTCTTCTTCTTCTTGTTATCATTATTATTTGATTGCATTTATATCCCCACCTTTGTCTCCAAGGAGCTCAATGGTTCTCTCCCTCCTCACTGAATCCCACAATAACCCTGTGAGGTGGGTTAAGCTGAGAGAGGCAGTGACTGGCTCAAAAATAACCCAAGAGGCCAAGTGGGGATTTGAACCCTGGTCTTCCAGGTCTTAGCACAATGCTCTAACCATTACACTACAGTGGCTCTAGTTCAGTATATGAGCTATGCATGTGCATCATACTCAGATAATGATATTGATTATGGAAACAGGGATTTGAAAAGGTATCCAGCAAAAATTGACTGGTTTTTTATGATAATGATATGAAAATAACTGGAGGGGGAGCTTTAAGGTTTATTCCCCCCCTCCCTTCAAAAAATCCAAACTGCAGAACTTTTCAAAGCCAAAGCAAATCTACTGTATATATTTTTTTCTGCACACTACAGTGGTCTATATTTAATTTGTTTTACTTCTGGGCATAAATAGGCTGAGAAAACAGTCCATCACTGTTCATACCATTATCATAGCATTATAGAGCACCGTGTGTGTGTACACACACACACACACACACACACACACTGTTTAGCACCCTCCACTGCTTCCCTGAATGGAGAGATGTTACCATGAAGCTTTACCGCATCGGCTTGCTTTGGGGCAGATAGAAGACTGCAAAGAGTTAAGAGTTTTGGAGTTTTGGAAAAAACAGGGTGATGTTCATAATGAACCCTAGAGAAATGGGTGAGTCCCTGGCTGCTGGTTTGAATAATAGAATTGTAGAGCTGGGAGGGACCCCGAGGATCATCAAGTCCGACCCTCTGCAATGCAGGGATCTAAACTAAAGTATCAATGGCAGGCAGCTGGCCCTTCTACCTCTGCCTTAAAACCTTCAATGAAGGAGAGTCCACCACCTTCCAAGGGAGTCCATTCCACTGTCAAACAGCTCTTACCATTGGCACCATCTATGGAGAGCTGTGGGGGCCCCCAATATTTTCAAGGAGGGCCCCACAAATTCCACTGCAATCTTCAAAAGGACGCACCAGAGGGAAGCATCTTCCCCTTGGCGCATCCCTGGCTGGGACTGTTGAGCATTGAAGTCCAACAGCATTCGAGATCTGGAGGGCTATAGGTTCCCCATCCCTGAACTAAGCCATCAAGCATATATGCCAATGCAGCTCTGACCCACAAATATATATTCAGGCATGAATTAACACAGCACGTTAAAAGTATGGCTTTTGAGCTGTTTCGGATTAATGTAGCACAGAAAAAAAAGTTATCTCCAACAAAACATCAATTTTGCATGCAGAAATCTATAATGTATTACAGCAGCGACCTTTTTTCAGATAAATCTCTTTTAAAAAACATTTGCGCCAATCTTTCTAATATTCTGGCAGTCTGGTTGCTTGAGGGATATATTTATTGCTTTTAGCAGTAACTTCATTTAGGGCTGTTAACTATCAAGACACATTTCCTGGTTGCAATGGACAAATTGTCTCCTGTCGAAGAATCTCTGCTGTCACTAAATGTAATCTTCTTTGGTGTTTTTCATATCCAAAGCAATTCATCCATGCCAAGTAATTACACATGATTAGGTTGTACTCTAGACAAGCAACTAGCACTAAGTCTGTACATGTTAACTTCAGTTACCCCTATTCTGATGGCTTATGCAAATGATCAACTTCAGGCAACCCTCATATTTCATTATTCATGTGATTATCCCATACAGTGGTAGCTCAGGTTAAGAATTTAATTCGTTCCGGAGGTCCGTTCTTAACCTGAAACTGTTCTTAACCTGAGGTACCACTTTAGCTAATGGGGCCTCCTGCTGCCACCACGCGATTTCTGTTCTCATCCTGAAGCAAAGTTCTTAACCCAAGGTACTATTTCTGGGTTAGCGGAGTCTGTAACCTGAAGCGTCTGTAACCCGAGGTACCACTGTATCTCTTAATTTAAAGGCGATATTGCAAGATTCAAAGTGTGGTGCAATGGGAAATGGAGTACCATTTTTATATGGTGAGAAGTACGCTTGCTGAACAGGAAGGAATAACTTTATCACTGTGCCTCCCCTTTTGAAAAAGACTGGATGATGTATGCTTTATAGTAAGGAGTGTACAGAATAATCTGCTGGTAGATCGCCAGATCACTTACACTAGATCAGTATGTGTTTCTAACTTCCAAATATGTCACAAAACAAGCTGTTGGGAACCCTGATCAGTAGTAACACAGATGCAGATTTGTACTTGTACAATCAAGTCACAACATACACACATTTTACTCGAACAAATTCAATTTTCTGCATTGGGCAGCAGCTTCGCTACAGCTCCATTTCCGCCTTCATTTCTTTCTGCCCCCTCCTCCTCCCTCCCACCAGTCCCTCAGACATGGAGGAGGCCTCCCTCTAGCAACCCCTCCTCTTACAAGGCAATGACGTCCACTATAATGTATGTATGTGGCATCATCAAACACACTAAAGGTAAAGGTAAAGGGACCCCTGACCATTAGGTCCAGTCGTGGCCGACTCTGGGGTTGCGGCGCTCATCTTGCTTTACTGGCCGAGGGAGCCGGCGTACAGCTTCCGGATCATGTGGCCAGCATGATTAAGCCACTTCTGGTGAACCAGAGCAGTGCACGGAAACGCCGTTTACCTTCTTGCCGGATTGGTACCTATTTATCTACTTTCACTTTGATGTGCTTTCGAACTGCTAGGTTGGCAGAAGCAGGGACTGAGCAGCGGGAGCTCACCCCGTCGTGGGGATTCGAACCGCTGACCTTCTGATCGGCAAGTCCTAGGCTGTGTGGTTTATCCCACAGCACTACCCGCTTCCCATCAAACACTACTTTCCCCTAAATGTGCTGTGCAGCAAAGGGCAACTAACGGCAATTATGGAAAAACATCCCCAGTGAGGGCTGAAAACCCTTCCTATTTGTTGTTGTCCCAATTTGCTTTTGTTTTCCTTGGGTTTTTCTTTTTTCTTTTTTTTTAGAAGTCTATGTGTGGCTGCAATTGAAAAAAGATAGAAAAAAGCCATGGATAAGAATTCACATGACAAACATGGTCCGAGACTACTTTAGGTAGAACTTCAGGTCATGATACAGGAGTTTAGCTTCTCTCAGCAAAATTCCTTAGGCCTCTTGGAAATTCTTTTGATGTATGACCTAGGGAGGACATCTCCCTGTCTGCTTTAGGCAATTTTCAGTTTCAAGTACACCTGGACATATTTATTGAAGAACTGAGGATGCACTGGAAATATTTTTATACTTAGCTAATACTTCAATTTTAGTTGTGAAACAAAGCCGTTGATTTTCCCCCCCTCTCAAAGATCCTCAGGTAGAGTCTACAGTGATGCTGCTAACCTATGATTACTCCTTAGGAAATTATGTTTATCAGTTGCAGGTATTATTGTACAAGTGTGAGTAATCTTTGTGCCAGTAAGGAAGAAGAAAAAAAAGCCTGGTACCATCTTCAGGGGACATATTTCCCACAGAAATTTGAGATATTACTAGCCGTATTTGAAGCCAGTTGTGGATCTGCAGCATAATTTCTGAAATGTAAAATTCAAATTTACTCCAGTCCAATCCCTGGTGTGTTTATTAATTGGTTTCTCAGGAACAGAAAAGCAATTAAGGTCTCTGCAGCTGAGATATTTTTATATGATCATGTCAATAACGCAATGCGAACTTCTACTACAGGCGCTATCCTTTTATTTTTAGATAATCTTTAACCTGCTGTCAACACCTTCATTGTAAAAATGAAACAAATTTGATCTTGGATACTTAAAGAAATCAATCTGTTATTTATAGTGTCCTGACTTTTCCATAATTTAAGAAAGGTGTCAGCAATATCCCCCCCCGCAGCGGTGGGTGGGGAATTTGGGGAGGGGGCACATTCTGTTGTGTGTCAGCAGTGTCTGTAGTCAGGAACGATGGTGGGTATGTTGGGGAAGGAGCCTCTCTCTCAAACAGCTAACCACAGAGTCCCCTTTACCTTCTGTCTGCCATGCTCTGTAACTAACTCTCTGAGGTCACAAGTTAAGTCATGGGTGCAAGTGCCAGAGCACACATTGGGGGATAGGGTGGGGCACAACAATGGAGCGACCCCTGCCCAGGGCCAGATTTAGGTTTGATGAGGCCCTAAGCTACTGAAGCTAAAGTGGCCCTTTGTGTGTCCAGCTGTCCTTTGTCAACAACAAATTGTCACTATATTTTTCTGTTGAATATATGGTAATTTATGGACCTAATAGGTATCTAAAGCCATTTCCACATAAACCAATAGGAGCCTATGCAACACAAAACACTGTTGCTGTATGTAGGCTTTATTTTATTTGTTTTTTAGCTTATATTTTGGAAATGTACACCCAGTTTTTTTCTTTGATTTTTTTGGGGGCCCCCAAGAGATTGGGGCACAAAGCTATAGCTTGTTTAACTTATACAGTGGTACCTCAGGTTACAGACGCTTCAGGTTACAGACTCTGCTAACCCAGAAATAGTACCTTGGGTTAAGAACTTTGCTTCAGGATGAGAACAGAAATCACACTGTGGCGGTGTGGCGGCAGCGGGAGGCCCCATTAGATAAAGTGGTACTTCAGGTTAAGACAGTTTCAGGTTAAGAACAGACCTCCAGAACGAATTAAGTTATTAACCCGAGGTACCACTGTACACGGGTGGCGCTGGTGGGTAAAAGCCTCAGTGCCTAGGACTTGCCAATTGAAAGGTCGGCGGTTCGAATCCCCACGGCGGGGTGCGCTCCCGTCGCTCGGTCCCAGCGCCTGCCAACCTAGCAGTTCGAAAGCACCCCCGGGTGCAAGTAGATAAATAGGGACCGCTTACTAGCGGGAAGGTAAACGGCGTTCCGTGTGACCCGGAAGTGTCTGCGGACAGCAACTGGCTCCCGGCCTATAGAGTGAGATGAGCGCACAACCCTAGAGTCTGTCAAGACTGGCCCGTACGGGCAGGGGTACCTTTACCTTTACCTTACCACTGTACATAAATCCAGCACTGCCCTTGCCCACTGCTGCAAAGTGGGGTACACTCATGACACGTCATTGTCGCTTTGCAAGCCTGGCAAAAATGATATGTGGGACTTGTGGGGTGCTGTGAGCAGGCATGCTCCCTGGCCCCTGTGAGCCCAGCGCTGATTTTGTGTGTGGCACTGGGCTTGCAGGGAGGGTGCAATGAGCTACTGTGTCCTTCTCATGATGCCCTCCAGCTGAGAAGGATGCAAGAGGCATGGCCCCTGTCCCCTGCGAGCCCAGTGCTTCTTTTGCAAACGGTGCTGCTTGCATGCCTGTTGCATCCTTCCTAGCCGCCCTCCAGCTAGAGGGCACTGAGAAAGAGGCAACAGCTCATGATGGGGCAAAAAACTGCACCCAGGGTAACGGGTAACGCTCAGCCCTCACGCTACGCCCCTGTATGGGTGTGGAATAAAGACTGGGTGTTTTATGCAGCTAACATTTATTCATTTTTAAATTTTCAGTAGGCTGTATTCAGTGCAGCATTAGGCAGATTGTTCCATCTGCAGAAGGATCTATCCATGTGCAATGGAACTGCCTCTCCAGTCTCCTGTCCTTGTGTCACAGTCCGGTTCATGGGCGATCGAAGTCCCAGCTGGGGACATTGGGACTGGGGGCAAGATGGCGGGGTGGGAGCAGGAACAGGAGTCCAGAAGCCAGGAGTCAGAAAGCCAAGGGTCCGAGGGTCAGAGAGCTGGGAGTCAAGAAGCCAAGGGTCCGAGAGTCAGGAAGCAAGGAGTCGTGAAGTCAGGGGTCCGAGGATCAAGAAGCAAGGAGTCACAAAGTCAGGGGTCCGAGGATCAAGAAGTATGGAGTCAAGGAGTCAAATGCAGCAAGGCAGGGAATGTGTTGCTGTGGCAAAGAGCCGAAGGGAGAATGCTGACCTTATAGCCCTTCCCGGCTCTTGCCACCAGGTGCTGTGAGTTACCAATCGGCCTCACCTGTTGGCCGCGCCTTGCCGCTTCATAACAAACTTAGAAAGGCCCCAGTCCTGCAGAGTCACAGGGCCTGGCTTCTGCACGGACACCTGACACCCTGCATCTACCCAATATGTATGGCATAGATGAGCTTGGCCCAGAAACTTGTGTCTGGGGTTAGGCATGCACTCAGTCCTCAGAATCTGCTCTTTGTCAGATGCAGAAGGAAATAAAAAGCATGCATTATTGACCCCAGCGATAAACAGTCTTTATGGTAAGGGTGAAGAACCTTTGGCCCTCTAGATGTTGGTGGACTGCTGCTCCCATTGGTCCCAGCTAGCATGGTCAAGGGCCATGGATGATGGGAGCTGTAGTTCAGCAACAACTGGAGGGCCAGAGGTTCCCTGTCCCTGCTTTACAGTTATCTTGGAAGCTGCCTTATGCTGAGTCAGACCATCGGTCCATCTCTCTCTCTGTTTTGGCTACACTGACTTTCCAAGGTTTCCTGCAGGGGTCTTTTTCAGGCATACCTGGGGATTCCAGAAATTGAACTTGGAATCTTCTGCCTGCAAGGTAGTTGCTCTACTTCTAAGCTGCACTTCTCCTACGTATGAAGCCTCTAAACTGGCCAGCCCTGATATAAATTTACGAGTTTAGCTGTCTCTACTCATGCAAGTAACAGAGCGGTACCTTCACTACATTTCAGGCAGCCACTGTCGTTGGGGACACCCAACCTAGAAAACACATCCTCCCATAGTATAGTTTGAGTCCCCATCATCCCAGCCTGGTCCTGAGAGAGAGGAATTATTAAGGATATTATTTCTGCATTTCTTCCAATCTGCCAAAAGCATTGGTGGATATAATCCCACAATGGATTTCTGCTTCCTTCATCTTCTTTATCTGTAGAGAACAGTCATACCTTATCTTTTTGAATAACTCCTTGAACTTCACAATAGTTTGAACCAATAATAATAGCAGTGAAGCATATTAATCAGAAAGCAGATGGCTTGTGTTTGTGGGTTTCTCTTCCTTAAGTCTTGATGTGCCTGGAATTCTTTTAACTTGAAAACTTGCGTGTGGGGATCATGATAAGGGAGCTAGCAGTAGGCCTGCCTGCCATCTTAATTTTTTTGTTTTTTAAAAAATATTGAAATCATGTTCAGTGTCTGCTGCAAGGATTTATCCAAGGGAGAGGATGAGTCACCGGAAAGGCAGACTCTGAATTCTCACAGTGTGAGAGTCCACAAGATTGTTCCTCCTTAGCAGGTGAAGAAGATATAACAAATTAACATCATACCTTCTGCCAGAAACAGCTGCAAGCTGTTTCTCGCTGACCCTTTTCATACTGGTTTGTAAGCAGTAGGTGTAATCCCAGAACTCTCTCTTACAGACACACACACACACACACACACACACACACCTATGTGGTTGGATGATCAGCGAATAATGTAAGCCTGGAAATTTACCTAAGCTTGGAATCCACAAAACTTGTAGCTAGTTCTATAGAAGTTCTCACCTTAATGTATTTGGGTGTCTTTGCAATTGTCTGGATCTCTGAGAAGACTTGAATCAGTACGTTTAGGTTGTGGAAGAATTGTTTTCAAAGCGATGTATGGATGCTCAGATACTTGGGCATGTAAATACCCACTGGCTTAAATCTGAAACCGTGTTCTCCACCGGGAAGCACTTTAAACCACATTGGGGAATAGGATTTGTATATCAATTTAATTTAATTTGATTTGATTTGATTTGATTTATATCCCACCTTTCCTCCCAAAGGAGCCCAGGGCGGCAAAAAACAAATAGGATCAAACAATTAAGACATCTAAAATCAATTCCAGTACAGATGTATATCCTATATATCATATATTTACAGTACAGTGCAATACACTACAGATGTGCCTGTGTGTGTGGAGTTTATTGCTTTGTTTTGGTTTCCTCAAGCAAGCAAGGAGGCTCTCATAGGAGAAGCCTCAAATTGGGCAGACCAGCCTAGTGAGAATTCACTTTTCCTCTGTAACTTCCTCATCATAACCAAACTGCATATTCAATGCAGGATGGCGCTTTGGGGACAAAGCATGCCAGGGGTTTCAAGAGACACACAGGAATTTCAGCAAGAAAAATGACTATTTTTGTTGAGGGTCCACACATATTCAATATGCTAAGTTTCACCGGAAGTAAAATTTCACAAAATTTCTTTTGCTTAGCCATTCCCCACTCCCTCCAAAGGAATTTCCAGAAGATACAGTTTTCATTAGATAGACTCAACATGTTCCTGGACCACCTTCTGTTATTTTATATTTACATCCAGAAAAGAAAGAAAGAAAGAAAAAACTGAGGTTGGGGCCAGTGGGGTGGAAGGAGTTGCAAAACATGTGAAGTTTTCCTTTATAAGATAATTCTGTAATAGGGGGAAAAATATGAAGGTTTAATATAATAGTGTGAGGAAAATGGGGAGATGATGATGATGATGTTACTTAGGGATTTGACGAAGGAGAGGCTGAGAGCTTCACTTTTCAACTCGGGCTTAGCTATGAAGGTTGGGTTATAGTTTACATTGATTAAAAATTCGCGGAGAATGCCTAATGTTATATTAACATTGATGAAGTGCCTGCTTGCTACATTTTGCATGCCGTTGCCATAGCAACTCCACTACAGAGTGACCCAAATTAATTTTCCACCAGCCAAACTTAGCGCCTTGACAGTTTCTCATCTTGTTCTGTGGATAAGGAGGCTGGAATTTATAGATCTGCCACAATAAAGAAGAAATAATAATAATGTGCGCACACACTCTTTTGGATGGAGAAAGATTTTTTTTAAAAAATAAAATTATATATATATATATATATATATATATATATATATATATATATATATTGAGAGATTAAAGAGAAGTGTGCCTTGGGATCTCTTCTTTAGATTTGTAAAGGCCTATACTTTCCCCCTCTGCACTTTTGACTATAATGATGGAGCTCGCTTTGTGCAGATGAATCTAAACACATAATTGGAGGGACATGCTATTAAATCACACTGGGCTTTTGGGGTATGGAAGCATTTCAATGAATAATTAGAAAATGAAGAAATGGAAGCTTTCATACCTGTCCTGTTGCCTGGATAATTATAGGAAGCAAATGAAAGGTGGTCACACGAACACCGAGCTTTCAACAACTCTGTAATTTGTGGAGAATGCCTGCCTGTGGTTTTGTGAGCAAGCAAGCCTTTATGGGGCTTAAGAAATAAGGTCAAAGTTTCACTAGCAATTTCTGTAGTCTGTTAAACAATTTATGGAGAGAGAGAAACAAGACTTGAGAGCCTTCCCCATTTCCTGCTTTCAACTGAGTCCACAGTCATGTTTATTGTGCTGTATTTTTGAAATCCACCTTTCTGCTGACCAGAGCCCTTAAGGCAGCTTACAGCACTAAAAAACAAAACAAAAAACAAACCCAACATAAAAAAACCCAATAATATAATGCTGAGGACTGTTTCTACAGGGATATACACTCGGTACTGTATTTATTACCCCTCCTATGCAGATATCTCCAAATGAATCCAAACTTCAATGTCTAAAATCCCTGGTAGAGGACAAGGATCCTGAGATCGCATTAAGCGTAGCCAAATTCTGTGCGATTGCCATAAAATTTTGGGAACAAGCTATGCTACCATAATGACTAAGGCCTTAAATTACAATTTTAGGTTATATGCTAGTGACTAAGTTTTAATTTATATATATATTTTTAACTGTTGCTATATCTGTATTCTCCTGCCAACCTAGCAGTTCGAAAGCACATCAAAGTGCAAGTAAATACATAGGTACTGCTCTGGCGGGAAGGTAAACGGCGTTTCCGTGCGCTGCTCTGGTTCGCCAGAAGCGGCTTAGTCATGCTGGCCACATGACCCGGAAGCTGTACGCTGGCTCCCTCAGCCAATAAAGCAAGATGAGCGCCGCAACCCCAGAGTCAGTCACGACTGGACCTAATGGTTAGGGGTCCCTTTACCTTTACTTATATCTGTATTGTCCCTGTTATTCCTAATTGCAAATTCAAATGTATCCCTATTGTCTTTTATGACTTCCTTGATATTGTATGTGGGCTGGAACTGGTCTGTGACCAAAATAATAAATTCAATGCTGAGGACTTTCAGCTTGAATTCTGTGCAAAAAAATATTGGGGGGAGGACACTCCTTACGTTTCACTAGAGGTCCTAATGGGATCACCATTTCTTTTCTCAGAATCCACTATATGAACAACCCTAAGCCATCGCTTTGTTCCCAGAGACTTTTCGTAGGGAGAAAATGAGGTCTGCCGCAAGGAGCTGCAGCGAGTTTGCTCTCCTGAAAAATAGGCCAAAATACCACACACGCATCCCAGCCATTTCCGCTGCCCTGCAAATAGGGTGAGGGGTTTTGCCTTGGCCCTACATAAAGTATAGATGAAAACTGATAAAAGCACAATCAGCAGTAAATGTGTAGTAAAAGCACAGTCAGCAGCAGTGTTTGAAAATTAAACTACTACATAAGTCCCCAACGGACATATAAGAATATTTTTATAAGCCTCATGAAAGCCCATATAGAATTGGCCTAGCAGGCTCCTATGGGGAGTGGTACAAAGGAAGAGTGTCATCATGAAAAGGCCCCTGTTGCTTGTGGTTGTCAGCTTCAGCTCAGAAGGTACTGAGGTCCAGAGCAAGGTCTTCTCTAAAGACTTTAATATGGAGGGGGTTTGGTGTTTCTTTTGCAGAATATATTCTTTTAGAAAGTACAGCGGCACCTCGGGTTAAGTACAGTGGTACCTCAGGTTAGGTACTTAATTCATTCCGGAGGTCCGTACTTAACCTGAAACTGTTTTTAACCTGAAGCACCACTTTAGCTAATGGGGACTCCTCCTGCTGCTGTGCTGCCAGAGCACAATTTCTGTTCTCGTCCTGAAGCAAAGTTCTTAACCTGAAGCACTATTTTTGGGTTAGTGGAGTCTGTAACGTGAAGCGTATATAACCTGAAGCGTATGTAACCTGAGGTACCACTGTACCTAATTCGTTCTGGAGGTCCGTACTTAACCTGAAACTGTTCTTAACCTGAAGTACGACTTTAGCTAATGGGACCTCCTGCTGCTGCCGGAGCATGATTTCTGTTCTCATCCTGAAGCAACGTTCTTAACCCAAGGTAATATTTCTGGGTTAGTGGAGTCTGTAACCTGAAGCGTCTGTAACCTGAAGCGTCTGTAACCCGAGGTACCACTGTACATAGTTGAGCCAGGGAAAGGATGGTTGCTCCTCATGATATCTGTAGTTGGCAGCTATGGGTTCCAGCTTGGCTTGCAGTTTTTCTACATTTCGTTGATGCTGAAGAGGACATCTAAGAGCTGGAACATACGCCCAGTAGCAACTGGAAGCACAACACAGAGGTGTGTGCTGATTTTATGGAGGCAATCTGGGACAACTCAGCTCTCTTAGACATGATTGATGGATGGACTTGTGCAGCTTGTTTCTGCAGCCACAAAGACCACTTTAAAAGGATGTTACAGATAAAGAAATGGGTTGCATGTACATGCATTGTGATTGTGTGGAAGACCTTCTCACCCAACGCAGCTGTGACACTTGCTCGTGGCAGGTGCAGCAGACCACCAAGGGACCATGTAGTGGACCTGCAGTTGTTGCCAGCAGTGTGAACTAGCAATAAGACTCAACATTTTGCACATGGTCGTTCAGCCTGCAATCTTCGAAAACCACTGTGATAACGATGCACAAAACCAGGAGCAGATCCTGTGCTACTGGTGGAAACCTCCTGCGACCATATCCTGTTGGGGGAGGAATCGTTTATAAAACTGTAACGAGCATCATTGTAGTCTCAGGCACTGTGCTTAGAGACCGGCTGCTGCTCACCCTGTGAGATTAGCTCAGCTCTATCTGCTGAGAATTCTGTGGGCTCACCTGCCCTCCAGGAAGAGAAAGCCAGAGGGGAATCACCTTTGATCATGCAGGGAAGGCGGAGCACATGGCTTGCTTTCTCTGGCCATTGTTTATCTCGGCTCACCTCTATCTTTAGTGCCTAATTTCCCCAAGGAACTGGGAAGGGGAGGTGGCCAGCAACTCCTCCCTTGCTACATGCATGACTGCGATTCTCTCTAGTTTGCCTTCTCCTCTTGTAAGCAGAAGGGCCTTCTGAATTCTCAGCAGGCAGAGCTGGGACAATCACATGTGAGTAGATTAGCATGAGAGAGGCCCGTAACAGAATTTTGCAGTGCAGAGTGCTGCTGTTCAAGGTAGAACCTAGCCAGCCATGACCTCTCCCAGGATATTCCATACCATTGCCTCCAGCTTTCCATTTTCTCCTTCCAGCATTCAGTCAAAAGCCTGTGGTCTTTCATAGAATTGGAAGGGACACAGCAATGCAGGAATATGCAGGTGGTCTTTATGGGGAATCAGACCCCTGACCTTACTGGGCTCCTTCTGGGAGTTTTTCCCCATTAGGCCTCACCCCCTGCCTTCTGCAAATCCAGGCCAAACCAGTGGTGGCAGAATGCTGGCTGATGGAAGTGGAATGGTGGGTCTGAAGTCTTGAACAGGGGCATGCCACACTATAACATTTTGCTGAAGGCCTCTCTTACCAGCATATGGAAGGTGTGTGCTGACTTCAGCAGGCAATGGAGACCTTGCACGGGAAGCCCTATGCAGATGTACTTACTGTGAGCACACAATTAGCTATTGCCTAAGGAGGGGTGATATCTTCATGCCACCATACATTCAAACCTCGGTTGTCAAGCATAATCCATTCCGGAAGACCGTTCAACTTCCGAAATGTTTGACAACTGAGGTGGGGCCTCTGATTGGTTGCAAGAGCTTCTTGCACTCAAGCAGAAGTTGTGTCAGATGTCTGAGTTCCAAAAAAAGTTTGAAAACCGAAGCGTTTGCTTCCGGGTTTTCGGCATTCGGGAGCCGAAACGTATGACAACGGAGGTGTTCGAGAACCGATGTTTGACTGTTTGGAGAACTGTACCATTTTTTTAGGACACGGGTGGCACTGTGGTCTAAACCACTGAGCCTCTTGGGCTTGCTGATCAGAAGCTCGGCGGTTCGAATCCCCACGACAGGGTGAGCTCCTGTTGCTCAGTCCCAGCTCCTGCCAACTTTGTGGTTTGAAAGCATGCAGGTGGAAGTAGATAAATAGGCACCGCTCTGCGGGAAGGTAAACGGCATTTCCTTGCGCTGCTCTGGTTTGCCAGAAGTGGCTTAGTCATGCTGGCCACATGACCTGGAAAAACTGTCTGCGGACAAACGCTGGCTCCCTCAGCCAGTAAAGCAAGATGAGCCAATCTCAGAGTCATCTGTGACTGGACTTAACTGTCAGGGGTCCTTTACCTTTACCTTTTACCTTTTTTTCACATACAATGAGAGATTCCCTAGTTCTGTAGGATTAACAAGCATTTTTGTGATGGGACCATACTACCTTGAAAGGCTACCTTCCCATAAATCACCATGATGCATTAGCAATATCAGTCTCTCCTGCACTGATGAATAAACCTTTCAAACTCTCTGACATATGTTAGAAATATTCCGTGTTATTTTCCCCCACCTCCTATCTCCAAAACACAGGTTTTATGCTATAAATGGATGCCAAACTATTAACCATGTTAAGCCTGGCAGGTAGAGAAGTAATGAGATTTTGTGCAAATGACACCTGAGGACAGCTTATCTGTGATTACCAAAATAGCTGAGAAATTAAGTAATTGCCGTCAGAACTGATGGATAAACTTGACAATTTGAAACTGAGCACTGATGTTAAAACGGATGCACAGCCTTCACTTCCCCTATCCGGCTTACAGTTGGCTGGGCGGCTTGTTGCTGTTTTTATTTATGACCCATTCAACAAACAAGGGTTAAAAGCTCATAAAAAATCTTTATGTACTTTGCTGGGTCGTCCAGAAAGTCCATCTGCTGAAGCTGTCTCTGAAAATTATGCCATTGGCAAACTCACAAGCAGGGCATGATGGAGATGCCCATTTCCTGTTCTTCATCAAGTCTAATCATTGCTTTTGAATATGGGTTCACCAAAATGCTGTTGGTAGACTCACCCTCCAGAATTCATTCAATCCCCCTTTAAAGCCATTGCTGCCAACATACTGTCTTGGGGCAATGAATTCCACAAGCAGAATTTGTAAGGCATAGAGGAATGTTTCGTTCTGCCTGAGCTGAAAATAACTGCTAAATAACTTGCATTAACATTCTTCTATTTAAGCATTTTGCCTTACGTGCTACATCTGCGATCTGTTAACATGAATGGACATTTTCATGCAGCAATTTAACAATAAATATAAAATGGGCATTAGACAGTTATTGTTTGGTATAGTTATTTATTCAATTATTGTGCCACCCTTTATCTGAAGATCACGCAGCTTCACAATATAAAAACACGCATAATTTGGAAAATTAATAAAAATAAAAATAAAATGCACAACAAACAAAAACAAACCAATAATCCCCCTCCTGCAAATGCGTTTAAAAAGACATAGGATGTTAATTAGCCAAAGGTCTGCTTATGGAGAAACGTCCCGTTCCCCCCCCCCCGTGCCTAAAGATCTGTAATGAAGGAGCTGGGCGAGTCTCCATGGGGGCGGAGAGCATTCCGCAAGTGGGGAGCCATTGCAGCAAAGGACCATTTTGTGTTGCCACCCTCCTGACCTCTCATGTAGGGGGCAAACTTGGAAAGGCCGCAGACAATGATTGCAGGACCTGGATCAGTTCATATGGGGGAAAGCTATCCTTAAAGTATTGCAATCATGAGCTGTTTAGGTTCACTCTTAAGTGATATTTCCATATTGAAAACAGTAGATGGGGTGAAGCCATTTGTCAGTATGCAAAGCTTAGGCTAGACTGTTGTGGGGGCAGGGGGCCCATAGAAATAGTGCAGCTTTCGTATTCATAGAATCATAGAATTGTGGAGTGGGAAGGGACCCTGAGGATCATCTAGTCAACCTCAGCCCACCAGATGTTTTGAGACTACAGTTCCCATCATCCCTGACCACTGGTCCTGCTAGCTAGGGATCATGGGAGTTGTAGGCCAAAAACATCTGGAGGGCCGGGGTTGAGGAAGCCTGATCTAGTCCAACCCCTTGCAATGCAGGAAACTCGGCTAAAACATCCATGATGGCCACTCATCAATTTCTTGGATGCTTGAAGAAGAAAGGTTGTAGGGAGGGTCACAGCTTAGTGGTGGAGCCTCTGCTTTGTGTGCAGATACCCCCAGGTTCGGTCCCTGACATCTCCAGGTGAGAAAACCCCAAAGAGCCATTGACATTGAGAGTAGACAATACATGGACCAATAGCCTGACTCCTCATAAGGCATCTTCCTATGTCCCCAGGGGGTTGTTCAGTAAGCAGAATGTAGAGGGATCCAGGGATCCTACACTTACCGTGCAGAACAAGGGATTTCTTCATGATGAGCCCATCACGCAGGCAAGAAAATTTTACGCAGTTAAGACACAGGAACTCTGTCTACTTTTGCATCTTGTAATCATATGTCATTAGATGGAGAACTCCGTGGGCTGTGGTGACATTATAAGATCTAGATCTGCTTCTGTGGCTGAGTTAAGACCGATAGACTGCCCTATAGAGTTCAGAAGTGGACCAGGGTGGCAAGAGAGTATGAGCACCATGGGCAATTTGGAGACAGGTTGACAGATATGATGGAGAACACTCAGTAAATCTCAACCCTCTGCTATTCTCTCACATCCCAATCACAAATAATCAGTTTTCTTTTCCCATTGTTTTCTGTTACTGGCATAAAGAAGTGAAGCTGAGTTTCATGGTTTTGCATCTCAGAGGTTTTAGCGTATTTCTTTTGTCCAACGAATCCGGATTTCGGGTAGAGGCGGGGAATCTGTCTTTCATATTAGAATTACACCCGGCTGGCAGGGTTATATGGAGCTTAGACAGGTGAGGCATGGCATGAGCTGAACTTTCAGCAAAAAGGTTTTAGGCAATTAAAAATGTAAATGAATTGCTTCCTTTCCCTTGCCATGCGCTAATGTCTCTATATTCCATAATACACAGTTCCAGAGAGTCTCCTAAGCATTCTGTCAACACTGAAATGTTAATAATGTCAGAAAAAGACAGATTACTTAGCGTGAAGGAAGTGGTCTCAAGTATGACCTTTTCAAAAGCTTATCGTGACACTGAGAGGTACAATACCTTTCATTGGAGCATTCATAAAAGTTTATACAAAGGCTTTCAAGGATTTACGGCTGCAATTTAAATACATTTTTAAAAATGTGTGAGGCTGTGGGATTCTTTCCAGGTACTGATTTTAAGCAACAAGAGTCTTGCAGCATTTCATTTCACTGCAAAAAAATGCAGTAGACTTGGAATGGGATAACTTGGAGATTATATAAAGTCTTTCCTTGAAATTCAAGGCTTTAACAAGAGCAGCAAAAAATATACATAACCTGTGTGAATCTGCCCAGTCATCCATTCCTGTGGCCAGGATGTTAATATTAGGACTGTGACCTGCCCTGTGCCCCCCCGCCCCCCGATCAGGCTGATTTGCTTTAGGAGCCAGCCACCCCATGGTGGATCTATCCTCAACGTAACCTGGAGCAGCAGATATGTAAGCTTGCTGGTCCTTCTTGACCCTTTGCTATTACTTGAGGCTCAGGTGGCCTTGCTTGGAAGGAGTGCCTTCCCTCAGCCTCGGCTGGTGGCCCAGCTGCACCCATATCTGGACAGGGGTTGCCTAACTACTGTTGTCCAAGCCCTGGTAACCTCTAGGTTAGATTGCTGTGACACATTATACATAGGGCTGCCTCTGAATAAGGTCTAGAAGAAGCTTCCTCAACCTTAGCCCTCCAGATGTTTTGAGACTACAATTCCCATTTAAGGGACTGCCTCTCCTGGTATGCCCCACAGAGGACCTTAAGGTCCATGAATAATAATAGTTTAGAGGTCCCGGGCCCTAAGGAAGTCACATTATCCAGGGCCAGGGCCTTCTCAGTGATGGCACCGACCTGGTGGAATGCTCTGTCCCATAAGACCAGGGCCCTGCAGGATTTAGCTTCCTTCTGCAGGGCCTATACGACAGAGCTATTCTGCCTGGCTTTCAACTTGAACTTAGCCTGATCTTTTATTCCCCTTCCTTTCCTCCCCCTCCCCTTTTTATGAAGATTACCCGCTCTGGGATCCCACAGCTAATTCTCCCCTGGTCTCCTCGCTGGCCCAAACAGGACTAATTTAGCCAGCTAGCCCTGGTGATCATCTAATGTGTATTGGATGGTTCCCCCCCCCTAAATTGATTTTTGAATTCTGAATTTATTGTTATTCACGTTTTATACTGTATTTTATGCTGTTTTTTTGTTGCATCAATTAAGTGTTTTAAATTTGTTGTTAGCTGCCCTGAGCCCAGTTTTCTGAACTGGGAAGGGCAGGGAATAAATAAAAAAAAATTATTATTATTATCCTTGACCACTGCTCCTGCTAGCTAGGGGTCATGGGAGTTGTAGGCCAAAAACATCTGGAGGTTGAGGAAGCCTGGTCTAGAAACTCCAGCTGGTGCAGAATTGGGTGTCCAGGTTGCTCACAAAAATCCTAGCCTGACTTCACTGGCTGCTGATTAGTTTCTGGGCTTAAGTGCTCTGTAAGCATCATCGGGACGCGGGTGGCGCTGTGGGTAAAACCTCAGTGCCTAGGACTTGCTGATCGTAAGGTCGGCGGTTCGAATCCCCGCGGCGGGGTGAGCTCCCGTCGTTCGGTCCCAGCTCCTGCCCACCTAGCAGTTCAAAAGCACCCCTAAGTGCAAGTAGATAAATAGGTACCGCTTAATAGCGGGAAGGTAAACAGCGTTTCCGTGTGCTGCGCTGGTGCTGGCTCGCCAGCTGCAGGTTCGTCACGCTGGCCACGTGACCCGGAAGTGTCTTCAGACGGCGCTGGCTCCCGTCCTCTTGAGCTAGATGAGCACACAACCTTAGAGTCGGTCACGACTGGCCCGTACGGGCAGGGGTACCTTTACCTTTAGCTTTAAGCATCATCGGTAGGTTTGCTCATTTTAACATGCTTCAGTGTGCATCACTGCTTTTATATGTTTGCTACATTTTCTTGATTGTAATGCTTATAAAATGCTTATAAATGGCTTCTCCACTTGGTTTCGTTGCTTTGAAATAGGCAACCATTGTTGGGGTTTTTTCTTCTTCAAAGGGGGAGGAGTGGGTTTTATTTATCGTTTTCTGTGTTTCAGTCTTCATGGGTTTCTTCTTCATTACCTGTAATTAAAAATTTCATTGTGCTTTTTTTTTTTTTTAAGCAGTGCAAATAATCGTTAAAGTGACTGGCTGATTAAACAACAGCAAAAACGTGTCGGCAAACAAAACCTCTTGTCATAAACAAACCTCTCTCTCTTCAGGATTGCTCAGTTGACTCCAACCCATGTTGAAGTAGCAAATTCTCTTCTTGTCAGTACACTATCTGCTTGGGCCAGCATCCCCCACATAGAATCCCATCAGGAGCTCTCCGTGGTTACCTGTACACTATCTTTTTAAAAAAATATTTATTGGATTTTCGCAAATTATAAAAACACACACAATACACAATAAAAACATACACACACAAAAACAAACAAACACGTATAATTTCGGATCCTTTTTTTCTTAAAACTTACTTCACCGACTTCCCCATACCTCCCCTTTCTGCATTCCAATTCCCAAATTTATTTCAGCAAATCCTCCCCCTTAATTTTATCCAATTTTTCCTTTTCTTTTCTTTTACTTAATCTTTTACAGCTGTAATCCCTTACTTTTTATAACCACAACATTTTAACACTCATTAATTTTACAATGTTTCTTAAGATAAACTTTAAATTTCTTCCAATCTTCTTCCGCTGTCTCTTTCCCCTGGTCTCGGATTCTGCCAGTCATTTCAGCCAGTCCCATATAGTCTATCACCTTCACCTGCCATTCTTCCAAGGTGGGTAGATCCTGTGTCTTACCTGTACACTATCTGATGTTTCCCTGAAGTAGGAAGCTCTCCTTTTCTGATTTTGCTTTGGCCAAGAACCCAGGGCTTTCATCAGCTTTGGAAGCCTTATAAGAAGCTGCTGCATGAGAGGGACTGTGAGCAACATTGTGGGAGGGGTATTTCTAGGACTAAGGTGAAACTGTGAAGCTCCCTAGTTATTTTTGCTATTGGGTGATGCATTTCTTGTTACATATATTGATAGTATTGGAGTGTGGCTTTTAGGTCCATTATTATGCTTGCTATTGTTTTGCTGTGTTATTATGAAATGGTTTTGGTAGTGTTTGTTTGAAATGCACCCCTGTTTCTTTGACTCAAGTTGCTTTGAGCTTGATTCTTTTTGTGGAGAAGTGGCATACAAATCAAATCAATGAATGAATGAACTTTTCCCACTGTCGGGTGAATTTGTTCAGCAGCCCCAGACACCTGCACCTCAGTTAAACTGAATTAATATTTTATCAGGTTCCTTATAGAGATACTATCAACAACTGCACTGTTAATGACAACTTTCATGCAGAGGTTTCCATATTCAGTTTTTATTAAAGGTAAAGGACCCCTGACAGTTAAGTCCATTTGCAGATGACTCTGGGGTTGCAGACCTCATCTCACTTTACAGGCTTAGGGAGTTTTTCCGGGTCATGTGGCCAGCATGACCAAGCCGCTTCTGGCGCAATGGAACACCAAAACCAGAGCAGTGCATGGAAATATCGTTTACCTTCCTGCCGGAGCGGTACCTATTTATCTACTTGCACTTTTTTGGGGCGTGCTTCAAACTAGGTTGGCAGGAGCTGGGACCAGGCAACAGGAGCTCACCCCATTGCAGGGATTTGAACTGCTGACCTCCTGATCGGCAAGCCCAAGAGGCTCAGTGGTTTAGACCACAGCGCCACCCGCGTCCCTAAATTTCTATTACTCAATTTATTTTTTATTTTATGTACTGTATTTTAATATTTTGTTGGAAGCCGCCCAGAGTGGCTGGTGAAGCCCAGTCACATGGGTGGGATATGAATAATAAATCATTTATTGTTATTATTATTACAGTGGTGCCTCGCAAGACGAAATTAATTCATTCCACAAGTTTTTTCTTCTTGCGAGTTTTTCGTCTTGCGAAGCACGGTTTCCCATAGGAATGCATTGAAAATCAATCAATGCATTCCTATGGAGACCGTCCGGGGACAGAGGGGAAGCGCTGCACGCCTTCCCCTCTGTCCCCGGACCTGTTTTAAAGCAAGGGAAGGGGCAGCGGGGAGAATCACTTCTCCCCGTTGCTGCCCCTTGGTTCAAAAGGGGTCCGGGGAGAGAGGGGGAGGCGCGCGCGCCTTCCCCTCTGTCCCCGGAGATTGCGGGGCTGGCAACGGGGAGAAGCGATCTTCTCCCCGCCGCCCCTTGCTTCAAAAGAGGTCTGGGGACAGCGGGGAAGACGCGCTGCGCTTCCCCCTATCCCCGGACCTTGCGGGGCAAGCTTCGTTTTGCGAAGCAAGCCCATGGGGAAATGCGTCTTGCGAAGCGGCTAAGAAAATGAAAAACTCCTTCGTCTAGCGAGTTTTTCGTCTTCCGAGGCGTTCGTCTTGCGAGGCACCACTGTATTAGTAGTAGTAGTAGTAGTAGTATATCTCTATAAGACCCTTCATCTGAGGATCATAGGGTGGTTTACATTGTAAAAATGCAAAAATGCATACCATAGCAAACAAAAACAGTAACACCCCCCTTCCCAGTTTAAAAGGCCATAGATTGTTTAATTAGCCAAAGGCCTGGGAGAAGAGGAATGCTTTTGCTTGGCACCTAAAGATATGTAATGAAGGCGCCAGGTGAGCCTTCCTGGGGAAAGCATTCCACAAATGGGGAGCCACCACAGAAAAGGCCCGTTCTTATGTTGCCAGCCTCTGGACCAATTACAGTGAAATAAAATGTTAAGATACAGATATCCTAATTCACTAAAATCTTTTAAAAGTATCTATAGCAACTGCCTGAATTCTTTCCCTTTCTTTCCCTGCTTTTCCTTCAAGCTAATGCATATACAGCTTCTAATTAAATCTTCTAATTAAAAAACCCCCATAATTTCTTGATCAGAACAGTTTGTTAATCTAGACAAAATATTTACCAGGAACTTTAATCTTGGTTCATGATATAAGGGGCATTTTGATACATACTGAATTACCTTGCCCATTTGCTTCAGATTGCAAACACAGGTACACTGGGAAACAGAAACCTGTTTCTTTGGGCTCTTCGTCATTGCAGAGGACATAGTCTGCAAGCACAGTTCAAGAACATCCTTGTATATAAGGGAATATACAGATATACAGTGGTACCTCAGCTTAAGTACTTAATTCGTTCTGGAGGTCCGTTCTTAACCTGAAACTGTTCTTAACCTGAAGCACCACTTTAGCTAATGGGGCCTCCTGCTGCTGCCGTGCCGCTGGAGCACAATTTCTGTTCTCATCCTGAAGCAAAGTTCTTAACCCGAGGTACTGTTTCTGGGTTAGCGGAGTCTGTAACCTGAAATGTCTGTAACCCGAGGTACCACTGTATGTCGGTGCCCTCTGAAATTATTGCTTTTTGTTCCCTCACAATTATACTGTGTCCATCATCACCACTATAGACACAGTTCTTCAAATATAGACACTGGGGTGGCAGGGAGATAGTTCAAGTCTGGTATGCATCCAACAGTGCAAATACTTCAGCTGTTCTGAAAAGTCTGGGGTCCCCACATCCACCAAGAACGAGTCCTCCCCTTGCACCTTTGTCATATAGCAACTTTGCCATGTAACCACCATTCTAAAATGAATATTCCCCCCCTTCACTGTATTGTCACTCTCACATAGGATTAAACAAGGTTGCAGCAGCTGAGCTGAATGCCTTTCCCCCATGCTGTGACCTGGGATTTTTACATTACGGATGTCCGGAATGACACATTACCAGCATTCTCAAACAGTGGGTGATCTAAAAGGCTCTCAATACACAGCACCTGTTCCCCAAGCCCCTGTTGTAAGGAGTTAGGTTTTGACCCCTTCAAAATCCGGAATGCTTCTTCCACCATGTTTCTTGGTTTTGGATGATGGAGAGTTGTAATCCTACAACATCCTGGAGGGCCACGAGTTGCCCACCTCTGCTGCGAGCCCACATCCTGCTAAACAGTCAGCTCTCCGTGCTCTGGAAATGAGAACATAAAACCCTTCCATTTTCAGAAAAGAATATTCTTCTAGTGCAGTAATCTGGTTTCAACACTGGTTAAAGGTAAAGGGACCCCTGACCATTAGGTCCAGTCGTGACTGACTCTGGGGTTGCAACGCTCATCTCGCTTGACTGGCCGAGGGAGCCGGCATACAGCTTCCGGGTCATGTGGCCAGCATGACTAAGCCACTTCTGGCGAACCAGAGCAGCGTATGGAAACGCCATTTACCTTCCCGCCGGAGTGGTACCTATTTATCTACTTGCACTTTGACGTGCTTTCGAACTGCTAGTTTGGCAGGAGCTGGGACTGAGCAACGGGAGCTCACCCCGTTGCGGGGATTTGAACCGCCGACCTTCTGATCGGCAAGTCCTAGGCTCCACAGTTCCACCCGTGTCCCTTCAACACTGGTTAGTCAGTGTTATATGCAATGTAGAGCTACAGCAAAATTTTCTTTCCAACAAGGATTTCTCCTTGCACAACAGAATGTTCTCCACATGAGCCCCGTGATTCTGTTCTGTTATTCAGAGTAGATTTGGGGATGGTGCAGGGGAAGGAGAGGAGAGGAGGAAACCTGTTTCGCTCGTGCTAATCCTTGGGCAAGTGCAAACTCCAGACACCCCCAGGTTGTCTACATGCAGAGCGTGAAGCCAGGAGCCCTGCACATGCCATATATAATGTTTGTTTTCTTCTCGCAAGGAATCACTCCTTTAGCGTGGCAGCACCTAGGCTGGATCTAGACACACCAAAAGAACATCTCAGGAAAAAATGTGTTGTAACCTTTATAATGACAAATCATATTGGCAAAAAGGGAACTCCACAGCGCCATCTGGTGTCACACTGTTATACCGTATATCAGTGTTTTTCAACCACTGTTCCGCGGCACACTAGTGTGCCGCGAGATGTTGCCTGGAGGGAGGCGGGCGAGTCGGGCGGCGAGAGGCGGGGCGGCGGCGGCGAGGAGAGGCCGCCCAGCGCGGGGCTCTCGCCGTCTGCCTGCCTGGCTGCCTGCGAGCTCGGCGGGCAGCGCCTCCGTCCACAGCGCCCGCCTCACGGCTCTCATTCCCTGCCCGTGCCAAAGCTCACCCAGCCAAGCCGCGCTCTCCTTCCTGCCTCGCTTTGCTGCCTCCTCCCCCCCACCCCCCAAGCTTGGAGGTTCCCCGGCAAGGGGGAGGGGAAAAAATGAAACTTACACTTTCGTGCGTCCCTCCTGGCGTGACGCTGCGCGCTGATGTCACGGGGCTGTAATGGTGGTGTGCCTCGAGATTTTTTTCATCAAACAAGTGTGCCTTTGCCCAAAAAAGGTTGGGAAACACTGCCGTATATAAACACTTTTTCTTTATCAATCTAGCTGATTCCCTCCTCTCCGGAACATCCTTCCCATTGATATTAGGCAGCTGCCTGCTAAAAAGACTTTTGTTTAGGCAAACGTTAGCTAGACATGTAATTTGAACAGGTAAATTTGATTTACTAAGTGTATTTTTTAAAAACTGCTGATTTTAATTATATTTTGATACATTTTGGGCCAACTTGTTCTTATTATCTCATTTTACCTGTGTTTTTAACAAACATTTTATAGTGTTTTACTTAAACTGCTTGGAAGGTTTTTTATGATTAAATCATGGTAAATAAATCATTTTGTCTGCCTCATTCCCAGCAACTTGTATCCAAGGATTTGCTGCCTATGAAGTACAGAATTTCTTGGTAGCTTTCATGGGTAATACCTTTGAGTAGGCACACCCTCCATATTTTTTTCTGGGCCCCTTGCCACCATTGCACACGCTATAGCAATCAACTCTATAATTAAGTGTTGCACAAATAACGACATTCATTTGACGGTCTTGAATCTACTGTCAATCACTTCCATGGGTGACCCTGAATGCTAGTTTTATGGAAGAGGAAGAAGGTGGGTGGGAGAAAAATAATAATCTGTCTACTTTCTCCACACAATTCAAAATGCCGTGACCTGGTGAAAAAGCCACGTGAAAATTGCTCCAAGCTTTTTTGGAAGGAAAAAGTGGGATTTATATGAAACGAACATAAATGTTTCATTATGCCATGGCCCAAACAGTGCTGTGTGGCTAGCAGTGCTCCTTTATTGTTATCTCTCCCCCCCCTCTCTTTTCTAAAAAAGGATGGATTTTATTAAATTTTTCCAATATCTAAGTTGGAAAGAAAACCCAATATGCCATATAGTGATGCTGCAGCAAGAAACAACAAAACCGCAAAAGGGACCGGAAGAAATATGAGAAAGGGGAATAAAAAAACCCCTGCCAAATATACTGATAAATATATATTGCATAGGTATATGTTCAGTTCCATATTTTACAGCCTTTGTAGAAACTTCTTAGTATGGAAGTTAAAAGCAGAAGAAACTCATTGCAGTTGAAACAGTAGCAACACACACATATATTAAGGTGCTGCTTTTGACCTTTAAAGCCCTTCACAGCCTAGGACCCTCGTACCTGCGGGACTGCCTCTCCCGGTATGCCCCACAGAGAGCCTCAAGGTCCATAAATAGCAACACCCTAGTGGTCCCGGGCCCTAAGGAAGTTAGATTAGCTTCAACCAGAGCCAGGGCCTTTTCAACACTGGCTCCAGCCTGGTGGAACGCTCTGCCTCATGAGACCAGGGCCCTGCAGGATCTGATTTCTTTCCACAGGGCCTGTAAGACAGAGTTGTTCCGCCTGGACTTTGGCTTGGAGCCAATTTGATTCCCTCCCTCTCTTTCTTTTTTCTTTTCCTTCTCCTGCGATGAGGCTACATTTTAATATTTTAATGTTTCAATATTTTAATGTTGTATTTTAATTTTGTTTTTAAGTTGTAATCATTCAACATGTTTTTTATTATTGCTTGTAAGCCGCTCTGAGCCCGGCCTTGGCTAGGGAGGGCGGGGTATAAATAAAAAATATTTTTTTATTATCATTATCATTATCATTATTATTATACTCTTTAACGTTTAATTGTAATTATTTTATTGTGCTCTCCAAAGGGGATGAGAGCACTGTATTGAGGTGATTTCATTCCCCTTTATGGGGTCAGTTCCAGAAAATACTACAGGGTGATTGTCCCTTGGCTCCATGGCCAGCTGATTTGTGATGTGCAACAGGACATAATATGTGAATTCTCTGGTCAGAATCCATAGTCTCCAAGAAGTATACCTTTTTCTGCCTCTTATTCAGAAACGTGCAATCTGTAGGCACACATTCACACATGGATGCTTCCAGCCCACTTCCTAATCTTACATGGCCTACCACATCATCTTGGAGATTCTGCATACTGACTGAAGGATGTTCATATTGCCCAGAGAGTGCACAAAATTCCATCAAGATATGCAAATCCTCCAAGGCCTGTTGGAGATCATGCATAATGGCCAGAGAATGTATACAATCCAGCCAATATCTGCACATTTCCCAAAGCCTGTGGGTGATTGTGTCTATTAATTGGGAAATGTGCACACATGAAGCCCGGTGAATGTGCACAATGGCTGGTCGTTATGCACATTAACTGCCCAGTTTACATTCCCTTTCACATATGTATACATTCATTTATCACTGGAAATCACTACTGTGTTTTAAATGGAAATACCGTAAGTCTAACCATAGTGGGGGGAACTGTAACCAGGTGACTTCAATCAGCTAGAAAGGTGGTAAACTGTTGATGGACCACTTAAATTCCTCTCCAGCTTTCCCTTTTTCTGGTTGTTCATCTTTAAAATACGTACTGGTGAAGGAGGACTCATGGCCACCTCACCTAAAAGTGTATATGCACATACTCCATGTATTCACACATCCATGCTTGAAATATACCGTATTTTTCGCTCTATAACACTCACCGGACCATAACACGCACGTAGTTTTTAGAGGAGGAAAATCCATAGGCATGCCACCCGTAGGCATTCCCTCCATAACACGCACAGACGTTTCCCCTTACTTTCTAGGAGGAAAAAAAGTGAGTGTTATGGTGCAAAAAATACGGTACATCATGCTCAGATCTGGCTGTTCTGAAGCCACAATGAAGAGAGAGGCTTAAAAAAATTAAATGGAACAGCACTAGAGCAGCTAGACTGCAGGAGCATGAAGGGAGATGAGAAAGATTTTGTTCTTTGGAAGGGAAAAAAGAGGCTAGGTTAGCAGGCTCCCTCTAGCTACAGATTTTTATTTCTTCACTCCACTGAGTGAATGTTGCTTTCATTATAGTTAATGCATGAGATTGAAGCCACTTCATCTCTTTTTTATTTGTTTCAGTAACAGCAATCGAGGAAATGTGGAATGAATTTCTAATGAAATCACATTAACTGGCACATGACATTGTGCAATAAACCTGCTACCTCCCCCCAAAAAAATCATTACGGTGTCCCCTCCCATTTCTTTATTTGACAGCACTTTTAAAAGGGTTGCCATATGTTCACTTTTTCCAGGACATGTCCTCTTCCCCAGGTCTGGTTGTCTTATGTTCTCTTTCCCCCAGGCACGCCCTCTTTTTCAGGATTATAATTTCTGTCCTGGCAGATTTTTGAAATTTGGCAAAATTATTGGGGGGGGGTTGTCTGATTTTCTTGCTTACAGTAACCCAAGATAATTTTTCTAGTGCATTAGACTCAGACCTAAGGCACCGGGCTAAGCTGGTCTGCAGCAGAAAATCACAACAGTGCAGCATCTTAAACTAGCCACATAATGCATAAATCCCTTCTCTGGTGGCTGAACTAAAAAGGATCTTAGAGAAGATCTTAGAGAAGGAGTCTGGAATGGGCAAAAGTTAACACCCCCTGCCCTCAAGGAGAGTCTATATGTACATACTAAACAGTTTAATAAACTGATCTGTGCACATTTGTGTTCACAAAGATGTGAACATGAGCCCAAATACTTTCATGTAAGTGAGGGAACAATACGTATTTATTATTATTATTATTATTATTTGGTGTTGAAAGTTAATAACTAGCAATATATCACAGCTTCTACAGCCTAAGTACAGTAAAGGTAAAGGTAAAGGGACCCCTGACCATTAGGTCCAGTCATGGCCAACTCGGGGGTTGTGCCGCTCAGCTCGCTTTATTGGCCGAGGGAGCCGGCATACAGCTTCTGGGTCATGTGGCCAGCATGACTAAGCCGCTTCTGGCGAAACCAGAGCAGCGCACGGAAACACCGTTTACCTTCCTGCCAGAGTGGTACCTATTTATCTACTTGCACTTGTGTGCTTTCGAACTGCTAGGTTGGCAGGAGCAGGGACTGAACAACGGGAACTCACCCCGTCATGGGGATTCGAACCACCAACCTTCTGATCGGCAAGTCCTAGGCTCTTTGGTTTAACCCACAGCGCCACCCACGTCCCTCCTAAGTACAGTAAGGGTATTTAAAACAAGAGTCGTCGTAGTGATCCGTAGTTAAAAGTAGAAGTTGGCAAAAATTGTGTCCTCTTTTTTTTGCTCTTCGAAAGATGGCAATCTAACATAGCTATATAGATCTGTCTATTTCTATGGGACATGCAGATATTTTGCATGTAATGGAGAAAGTGGATAGAGAAAAGTCCAACCACCCACTCTTATTATACTAAAACTCAAGGACATTCAATGAAACTGAATGTTGGAAGATACAAGACAGATAAAAGAAAGCAGTTATCCACACAACACATAGTTAAACTATGGAACACGGTCCCACCAGAGGCTGTGATGGCCACCAACTTGGATAGCTTTAAAAGAGGACTGGATAAAATCATGGAGGACAAGACTCTCTAAGGCTACTGGCCATGATGCTACGCCCTGCCTCCATGGTTAGAGGCCGTAATGTTCATGAATACCTGTTACTGGAACTTGCAGGAGAGGAGAATTCTCTTGTGGTCAGATCCTGCTTACAGGTTTCCAACAGGCACCTGTTGTATCATGTATCATGACCACAGTATTCACCTTTCATGTGTCTGTAGCACTTGAAAGCAGCCTGAGACGTTTAAGATCCATTCCATGTTATTCCGACTTGATTCCCTGTTGGCGTTAAATTCAAAGTTCAAAGTTCTGCTTCACCCCCATTGACTGTAATGGGGGAATCTAAAAATGCCTGTAACTCCCCCCTCCAATAATTGGATGGTGTTTTCAAGCAAATGAGTCCTTACAAAGTAGATTAATCCTGCCAAATTTCACAGGTTTTCTTCTTTTTGTGTGAGTAGGAAACTTATTTTATTTCACCCCCCCCCCAAAAAAAAGGTCTAGGTCCCTCCCCCCATTTCCTGCCAGAATTGGATTTTGATTGCAGGTGTGGCTGTGCTTTCTGAGGGGATGAAATCTGCAAACTTTCAGAAAAATAAGTGCAGCAGTTCTCCAGCAAGGGCATTGTTTACAGGTTCGGGGTGGGAAAATAGAAACTGTGTTCCTTTGCCTAGTCTTTTTTTTTTGTGTGTGTGGATATTCAATTTGAAAACGGGAGAATAAGGGAGGTACCCCGGGTATGAAACCTGTCAAATAGGTACAAGGCCTATTATGCCAGTTGATATTACCTTTGCTATATATATTATTTTTAAAAAAGTAGGCTAAACCTGCTGCTTTTGCTCTACTCTGAGCCAATACCTAGATCAGGAGACACCCACCCTGAACCTCTGAGTCTTTGGTGAGCTGTGCAGGTGGGAAAAGAAAAGTTTGATTGAACAAACTTCTTTCCACTTCCACACTGAATACAGCCCATCAGTGAAATGAGCTGAAGAACAATTTTTCACATAATGGTCAGTTAAGGCAGTGACCATATAGGCCATATAGCTGTGTGTGTCACAAAAGCAGAGGCTTTGTAGACTGAGAAATTGCCATTTTAAGCTTTTCATTATTATTATTATTATTATTATTATTATTACTTACTATCGGCATTTATACATGACACATTTATAAATACGTTCTAGATTTCCTTTTCACGTTTCTGCCAACTAAATTAACATTTAAAACAATGAGATAAGGTGGCATTGAACCAAGTTTTTGTTCAGAGTGGACGCATTGAAATGAAAGAGCATGACTAAGCCAGGTCCATTAATTCCAGTGTAACGTAGCTGAATACAATCTAATAGGCATGATATACATGGGTTGGTTGGGGGGTGGCAGGTGGGAAAGCAGGATATGGAAGCCCAGGTGCCAGTATTTACATAGATATCTTAATTGTTATGATATTCAGCTAGGTACTGGGAAGAAGAGCCAAGGTGATCAAATCTAATTAGGAACAGTTGAGGGAGTTGGGTATGCTTAGCCAGGAAAAGAAGAGGCTAAAAGGAGATATGCTAGCTGTCTTCAAATATCAGGAGGTTGTGGACTCTCCTTCCTTGGAGGCTTGTAAGCAGAGATTGGGTGGCCATCTGTCATGGATGCTTTAGTTGTGGTTCTTGCATTGCAGGGGTTTGGGCTGGATGACTCTTGGGTTCACTTCCAACTCTACAATTCTGTGATTCAGCAGAGATAATCTAGGATCAAGGCTGAAAAATGGAAGCACATCATTTGTCTTGTTCAGTCTTGATATAAGTTTCCCATGTGCTTCACAATTTTGACCAACTTCCCCCCCCCCTTTTAAATCTTAATCATAATTTAGTGAACACTTTCTCATGGTATAGATATTGTTTCTTTAGGGAAATATCGGTTGCGAGTTTTAATACTTCTTTTTTCAGCTTTAGATGAGACAGTTTTTATTGGTTGTTTGGATCAAATACTTAATCACTGAATGCCACTTTCCTTACAAATCACTGATGGTTCCACAGAATATAGTAATTACAGTGTTATAGGTCTTGGAAACCAGGCCTTTATAGATATATAAAGTATGCAATATTGTTGCTGTATTCCCCCCCCATCAATTTTGTGGGAGAACAAGTACCCTGCTGTTGTGTAACTGGCATTTGTATTAAAATGTTTGATGAGACAGATTTGCAACCAATTTATTTTTATGGCAGGCAGTTGCATAGGTTCAACAGAAAATGTCAGGCCTCTTAATAAATAAAGGAAGAAATCTCTAATTTTATTTAAGTTTGGGCACCCCATTATTTAAATGGGTTTTTTTTTCTGTACTTGGTAGAAAGGAGGACAATAAAAATACAAACTAGTAGCAAAAGTGGGGAAGCTAATTAAAATGCTCAGATATCTTCCGTACTGAAAAAGTGTTTTTGTCCAGATTTTGTACTGTGATTCTGCAGCAAGCGAGAGTGAAGAAGCTGTTTTGAAGGGAAGGGCATCTTAAGTATTTGAGGAGGTCATCAATGCCTACTAGCATTGTTGACCATTTGCGACCTCCAAGATCAGAGACAGCATGCTTCTGAATACTAGTTCCTGGGGAGCAACAACAGAAGAGGGCTGTTTGTTATTCCCTGCTTGTAGGCTGCCAAGAGAAGGCATCCCCAAACTCGGGCCTCCAGCTGTTTTGGGACTACAATTCCCATCATCCCCGACCACTGGTCCTGTTAGCTAGGGATCATAGAATCATAGAGTTGGAATAGACCACAAGGGCCATCGAGTCCAACCCCCTGCCAAGCAGGAAACACCATCAGAGCACTCCTGACATATGGTTGTCTGTTTAAAGGCCTCCAAAGAAGGAGACTCCACCACAGCACTCCTTGGCAGCAAATTCCACTGTCGAACAGCTCTTACTGTCAGGAAGTTCTTCCTAATGTTTAGGTGGAATCTTCTTTCTTGTAGTTTAGATCCATTGCTCCGTGTCCGCTTCTTTGGAGCAGCAGGGATGATAGGAGTTGGGGATCCCTGTCCTAGAGGCATGTGATTGGCCACTATGGGAAACAAGATGCAAGGCAGGCTAGGGCTTTGCTCTCATCTGATAGGGCTCCTTATCATTTTATGTTTGAATTAGATAGTCCCATTTCTCTTCTCTTGACATGACTGTGCATTGTATTTTTTAAAAATCTGTTTTTGGCATTAGCCCCCCACCCCAGTGATAATGGTGTTGAAATTGAGAATGTCTGGGAAAGAATGTTGCATTTGGGAAGTGCAATCATTTTCACTTGCAACAGGCATATAATCTTATTGCAAATATTGTATATGGTTAGGCACAACAGGTTGTATTCAACCAAGTCTTGTGCTGAGTAGACTGAAATTAATTAACCCATGGGTCTACTCTGAGTAAGGCTAGCTCTGAATACCACCCAATATTTACAGTATTATTCATCCCAGTTGAACTGCTCCACATTCTTTTAACAAGTTGAATTCTTTGACTGGGATCTGTTTACATAGTGTTTGCAAAGAAGCTAACTTGGATTGGTCATGTAAAGGCCTGACAATGAATTCAAAGAAAAGATGGGAAATGAGGAAGTCCTTGTTTAGTAGGATGTACAATTCAAAGCTGTATGTATAGTAGTCATTGATGGTTGGTGCATTTGAGTAATTACTTGCAGAAACATTGGTCCTATATCCATTTTTTGGAGTGGGATAATTAATGAATCCCAATTTTTCAAAGGCCTTTTGAGCATCTAATGACAGAATGATCATAGGGGATTTGGTTACATTACTATCATTAATCACATGTGAAAGCCTGAAAACCAAATCTGTAAGCTTTCTGTGTGGTACAAATACAATCTGGTGTATCCTAATTTCAGAGAATATCAGCGAACCTAGACAATTGGTAAAAGCTGCACTGGAAATCTTAGAAATGTGTTTTGATAAAGAATCAATGCAATCCCGGAGAAATGGAGTTTTTATTGGTTTGGCTGCAGTCCTAAAGCCACTTATTTAGAAGTAAGCTGCACTGAATTCAATCTGAATTGCTTCTGAGTAAACATGGTTGTTAGGATTGTGCTTATTACTGTGAGTTGTATCCGACAAAGCTACCTTATTCGTGCAAGAAAATCAACATTTTCCCCCTCTCTACCCCACAACATGGCAAATCTGCTTTGTGAGTTCCCCTAACCCTCTGGAGAAGATTGGGGAGGGGGTCATGGAGTGCGGGGAGAGGAAAGGGAGAATAAGTTCCAGTGTGCAAGCAGAAATCCTTGTGCAAACAAAACAACTTTATTGGATACAACCCACTGTGTGTAATTTGAACACGCGTATATCACAGGGTTATGTATACTGTTGAAATGTAATCTTAGTTAATAGCCAAAAGGCCTTACATTGGATGTAGAACTTGGCTTCAAAAAAGTCTTCTAGGCTTTGGTCTGTATGATTAATTATTATTTTTAGCTTAGTAATTATTTGTTTGATTTCGTTTTCTGTTATTTCTTGATTTAGAAATTGCTGCTTTTTTTGCAAAGACTGAATCCAGATCCTATCCAGGTAAGTATGAATGTCTGTTTCTATGAGTCAGTCTGTGGCATATACAGTAGTCTGAAAATGAACCTCACACTTGCAATCCTGCGGAAGGTCCCATTTAGGAGAACCTAAACACACTGTTTCAGTTCTATAGTCTCTTCCTCTTCCTCCTCCTCCTTCTCCCTTCCCATCCTGTCCATTCCCAGTTCCAGTCCATATGCCATTACTGCATAGTCATTGCCCAGTACACAAGTTGTTGCTGCTGCCCACCAAATCCCCACCCCACTCATACCTGCAAATCAGAGTGGACCACAAAGGAAGAGAAAGCAGTAGTTTGGTCCGCTTCCCAGCTCCATGTTCAGGAAGATGCTGCAATTGAGACAGTGCATTCAAAGCTAAGTGCAGCAAAGATAATCTTCTGCCATCTCCTAAACTTGGAAAAAGGGAAGAAGATGGCTGCCAATTTCATATCCTTGCTCTGAAAGTTCTGCAGGCTGTCAGGGACAAGACTCTGGCCTTCCAGTGTAAGGTTCTGGCAAACAAAAAAATTGGCAGGTTTCAAGGCCAGCCAAAATATGTGCACCCCTGGGGATATAATTGTGCACAGAATTAGATGCAGTCCTTATGGATGTCCTTGATGTTGTATTGATATGTTGGTCTCATGTGTTGTTACTGATGTTGTGTTCCTACCTGACCTGTTGGTATTTTGAACAAGAAGTCAACCATTTAGAATTACAGTTTCTGAATTTGTAGTATGATTCGTTTACGTCCTCACCTTATGTTTCTTACCAATGTAAGAATGCATTCTAGTTTCAAAGGGTTATTGAATTCTTTGGCTACCATATGAATTGTATACCTTCATTTGCCACTATTCCCCTCCTCCCCCAAGGCATAGGGTTTATTCCTAAGCTGCTGGATACTGGTTGTCCGTAAATCTGCATAGTGCCTGTCACTAGTAAATGGTCAGAATCGGTTATTGATTGAATGCTAGAATCAACAATTGTCTGGGACCAATTGGGTGAAGTTAAAAGAAAATATTTGTGAAACAATGTGTTGTGACAAGTTGGGTGAGGCAAGTAGCTTCTTCAATCAACATTGCAGATGTGCCAAATATCTATCAAGTCTTATTTACTGAAAATTGGTTGCAGGCACAGCATTTGTTTCTTAGAGAGTTATTGCTCCTTTCTAATTTGAGGTCCATACAATGTTGAGATCCCCTTCTAACAAAGTTACTTCTTCTTTGAATTGGCTCCATTGTTCAGAAACATTCTCCAACAAGGAAACTCAAGCTGTGTTTGGGCAATAAGTAGGCCTATGAGTAATCTGTTTTCCCTTTACAAACAATATACCAATCTCTTGGGTCTCAGATAACTCCTAGCAATGCAAAATCAAACTTTTTCTAGATAGTTAATGCTACCCTACAAGACATGGAAGAACCTGAAGCTGTATAATAAGCCCCAAACTAAGAATATTTTTTGCAGTTTATTATTCTGGTTTCTTTATGTTCTTCTTAGAGGATAACAAAGTCTAATTTTCATTGCTTAAAATTTTTGAGTTATTTGTTGTTGTTTTACTAGAGGTTGCCTGAATGAGGAAGCAGTTAATGAGTACAATTCCAAGGCTGCAATTGCAACTTTATTTACCTGGGAGTAAGCCCCACTGAATTCTGTAGGCTTATTTCTGAATAGATGTGATTAGGGTTGTGATGCAAATCATCAAAGGGCAGAAAATCATTCTTTGAAGACCACACCAATATCTATGAGACCTCCCCTTTTCTATAGCTTAATAATGGAATGTGGGTGGCACTGTGGTCTAAACCACTGAGCCTCTTGGGCTTGATGATCAGAAGGTTGGCGGTTCAAATTCCCGCGATGGGGTGAGCTCCCGCTGCTCTGTCCCAGCTCTTGCCAACCTAGTAGTTCAAAAGCATACCAGTGCAAGTAGATGAATAGGTACTGCTGTGACTGAAAGGTAAATGGCGTTTCCATGTGCTCTGGCACTCATCATGGTGTCCCATTGTGCCAGAAGCAGTTTAGTCATTCTGGCCACATGGAAAGCTGTCTGTGGACAAACGCCGGCTCCCTCAGCCTGGAAGCAAGTTGAGTGCCACACCCCATAGTCGCCTTTGACTGGACTTAACCGTCCAGGGGTCCTTTACCTTTATAGCTTAATAGCAATCAAATAGCAACAATGATCAAAACAGAAGAAATTCATCTGTTAAGGCTCATTAGGCAATCCTAAATCTGAGCTTGGAAGATGCCTGTTCTCTTGAGAAAGTTACAAGAAGAGAGTGGCAAATTACGTAGTCATGGTTATCCTCAAACCAAAACAAGATTATGAGTTGGTTTTTATGCCCCATGTTTGTCAGAGAAGGAACCTTTTTCAGATAAACGTATAAGTACACATTACTGATTAGGTTTGATGGGGAGGGTCCAGTATGGTATGGATCTTTCAATATAAGATTACATGTCGCTGCAGTGGGCTCCAGCATCCAGAGATTTTGAAAATGTTTTTGAAACCAATCAGAATTCTGCATTAACCAAGTGTTTTAAAAATGCACTGAAGTCCACATCACCAAAGATGATCAGCCTCAGTAATAGCTACATAGTTTGTTAGCAGACAAAGCAGAAGGTCCATTTTTCTTTCCTAATGGACCCTCCCTGTGCCCTTACTGGATTTCTAGGAAACTGTGATGCAGACATGCTTTGGATGAAAAGGGTGGTGTCTTGTAGTAAACCTTGGCTGTGTGACCAGCCTTCTGATTTCAGAACAATAATTTACCTAACAACAATTCACCAATTTTCCTGAAGGTGCAAAGAGACTTGCCACGACTGCAGCTAGAATGAAGATGGACTGGGCATTTGCCTTGATGTAATTTCTTGGGGTGGGGGTGAGGAGAGAGACTCAGTGCTGGCACACATTAAAGCTGACCCAAAGCCATTCATTCTGAATCAATTAATAAGGTTTCTTCTTCAGACATCTCTATTTTTAGGTTTTGGAAATTGACCTTTCCAAACAACTGGACACCCAGCTGATGGGAATGAAATCACCATATTTTTTGCTCTATAAGACGCACCTAGTTTTTGGCGGAGGGAAACAAGAAAAAAAATATTCTGAATCCCAGAAGCCAGAACAGCAAGAGGGATCACTGCGCAGCGAAAGCAGCAATCCCTCTTGCTGTTCTGGCTTCTGGGATAGCTACGCAGCCTGCATTCACTCCATAAGATGCACACACATTTCCCCTTACTTTTTAGGAGGGGAAAAGTGAGTCTTATAGAGCAAAAAATACAGTAGCTCCCGTGAGAAAGGATTGAAGGGTTTATGTTGAATTTGAAACCTTTAAGGATTTTGTTTGGTTAAAGCTGTAGAACAAGGGTAGAGAATCCCATTCCCACTACCCCAGCCCCCTGGCCCATCACCCACTATTCCAACACATAGCACAAAACCTCCAAATAAAAACAACAAACCCATAGTTTGTTGGTCAATGTATGCAGTTCTAAACATAGTTTTATCCCTAACAGTTGAATAGTTTGGTACTTTTGAGCCAAGAAATGCATCACAAAATTTGGAAGAAGGTGAATCAGAAGCTTCTTCTTTGGCCATCACTCGTAGCCAAGTAAGATTGTCTTCCATAAACACTGTTTTAACAGAATCAGAAGCCTAAGTAAGTTTGGATCCATGCATTTATTCTGGGAGCTGCCAATAAGATCAGTTCCAAGCAGAATGATTCTCCATCACCTGCATGTGCCTGTATGAAAAATTATAGGGTGCTTTCTTTGGTTCTGCATAAGAACATGAACAGAGCCTTGCTAGATCAGACAATGGCTCCATCTAGTCTAGGGTTTTGCTTCCTACAACATCAGTAGCACTTAACCAGAAGCTTCTGAGAAGCTTACAAGCATGGCATAAAGGGCACCCCCTTTCTCCCAGCTGCTGGTAATTAGAGATAACCTGCACCTGAACATAGAGGTATTATTTATCTAGAATGCCTCTTGCTCAGCAAGTGATTCCCCCCCCCCCCGCCCTCCCAGTTCTTTCCTAGCCCTGTCTGTCACAACAGTATTATTCAACAGAGCTATTTAGCTACTTAGCTTGCAGTGTTCCCCTTGCAAAGAGAGTAGAAAGAGAATATCTGTACAGCTGAATTCATCTTCCTCACTTTCTCCCCTCACCCCCACTGTGTCATCTGATGGGGAAATAATTGTCATCTTCAATGTCACATTGAGTGGCATTCTCTCCAAAATAAGGAAATGAAAGTTTACTGTCAGAAGATATGAAGAAGCGCACTTACTCCCCTCAAATGAAAGCTATCATTAGCAGATAAGGAGCTCTGTTTTTCAACTCGGTCCTATTCACATGGAGTGCATACGGCTGACAAGAATGAGCAGTGACTTTGACCATATTCACAGCTGAGGAAGGGAAAGAAATTCAGTTCAGTTCAATTTTAAAGGCGAACCAACTTAATGTGCACTTTCTGAAAACTGTATGTGAACTGAAACATTTGCATCTTTTGAAACTCACACTTCTGTGGATTTTGTAATCCAGCCAGGTATTACATGAAATTCAGAAACATAAAAATCTCATTTCAGTCAGTCTGCAATCTTAAAACAAATATCATGAACATTCATAATTCTAGTTTGAATTTATTCTAATATGCACATATTTGCAAATGTGCATTTTCATTAAAGCAACACACTTTTGTACACTATTTTCACTAATATAACGCACATTTGTGACCTCTTTACCCTAGTGTATACTTTCCTGTACATTACTTGGCTAGAGAACGACATTGCATAATTTAGAGAAGTGCAAATTTCAAAGGATGACACTGTTTTGGTTTGTCTATTGTTTCAGAAACTGCACATTAGGTAGGTCTGTCTTAATATGTGATTTAACCCCTGTTCCATCAACATCAGCACAATCTGTTAAGAAGCAGGGTTTGGGTTTGGTACAACTTTATGCCAGCTAGACTTAACGCCAGCTTGGTTTCTGCTGGAATCTTGTACAGTGGTACCTTGGGTTAAGTACTTAATTTGTTCATTCTTAACCTGAAACTGTTCTTAACCTGAAGCACCACTTTAGCTAATGGGGCCTCCTGCTGCTGCTGCGCCGCCGGAGCATGATTTCTGTTCTCAACCTGAAGCAAAGTTCTTAACCCAAGGTACTATTTCTGGGTTAGCAGAGTCTGTAACCTGAAGCGTATGTAACCCGAGGTACCTCTGTATATAGGATCCCTCCCTATATGGTAATCAGGCCCATTGTAGTAAGACCTTTGATGCTTGGCCATCAGATTCCCAACAGCAGCATTGTTTATTGCTCCAAATGGTGTTTCTGTGAGTACATGTGTAAGATACAGGTTCAGAGGTATGCATGTGCAGGCAACTTGAGTAGAACTAGTATCGCATGTGGGTAACTTTCCTTCATTGGAGGCTTTTAAATGGGGGTTGGATGGCCACTGGCCACTGATTCTTAAGCTGTGATTCGTGTATTGCAGGGGGACGAACTAGATTACCCTTGCAGATAGAATTCATTTTAAAAGGGAGAAATTTACGCCACTGAAAATTAAGCGGTGCAGAGTGTAAAAGACAGGCTGCAAGTTACGTGTAACGCTAAGGATAAGCAGCAACGGAGAATGTGTGTTTTCATTGAGTGGCCTTGGCATATTAAGCATGCAGGATTCTGGAAGACAAAAAAAGTGCCCCTTGCCATCCACATCCATATCTTCTAAAACCTTCCTCCCAAGACCTCAGGGGAGCTGCAGGTGCAAACACTGAGTGCAGCTGACCTCCGCAGAACCTCTCCTTGCTCCATTAATCATGCCAAGCCCCATTTGCAAAGAAAAATACTTTGAGTGTTTTCCAAAAACCCACTTTCATAGTGTGCTTGCCAAGAAGCGAAACACAGCAGAATTCAAAGTGTGCTCTGGGGGTGGGGCTGCGGAGCTAGACAATGCCACACAGTGTATAATGGTCCAAATTAAAGACTATTAAGCTTGAGAAGATGCAAATGAAAAAGCTGCAGCATTGTCTAAAAAGTGTTTTGTAGGAATAGCAGAACTCGCCAGACCCTCTGCCAACTTTCCCCTTCCTGCTATTCCACATCAAATTAATCATAATTATAATAACGCAAACTGTGACAAATATTCACAGCAGGCTTTCAGGACTTGGCATAAATTATTTGGGCTTCATGAGCTCATGCATTCCGTACTCGCCCTAGCCTGATGGCGTCCTTCCTGGCTCTAGCATATCACCTACACTCTTTTTGGAGTTTAACTGCTTATTGCTGCCATTGAATGCTTCTTGCCATATGGTTTCCATGTGGAAACAGTGCAGTGCTTCTGGTTGGCAGCTGCTGCATGCAGTGCCCCCAGCAAATCAGACCTGCTCAATATGTGAAGCCACCCCCATTGCATGCAAAAAACCCCAACAGCATTGCAACTTTCCTGGTGGAGACAGGCACCAAATCATTGCATAGCTCCACGTTCTGTCAATATCCCAACAGTTGTCTGAATCTGCAGTCTTATACAGCCCCAGTAGTGAGCACCACTGAACTGAGTGAGGCATACATCACAGTAATAAAAGCACATTAAGATTGGGCTTTGAATACTGGGAATTGCCCGAAATTGCAAAGTTAACAGAGTAGATAAAGGTAGACGAAGGGCAAACTGAGGAAATCTTTTTTTGCAGTGGATAGTTCCCTTTATTAATGTCGGGAAAATCTATGTGAAGCCCTCAGTACCTTGGGAATAATTTTTTGCAATTTATTCTCTTCCCTTATTTCGTTGTGGAATAATGATAAGTTAATAAATGGCTCAGGTGCATGACACCTCGTTGATCACATCCACAGAGCATAGGACCTTTTTTTTAAGGCAAGTTAAGTAAGTAATTCCCCAGTGCATGGGTGTTACTTAATGCTTATAGGCATTATATCAAGAGTTTGAAATGTGTGTTGTGGGGTGTCATCTTCTGGATGCAATGTCTAAAATAACTTATGCTATCACAATAAAAAGATGTGCTTTTTTTTAAGTACCGAGGATTTATGGTGATTTAAATTCCACTAGAGCCTTCTTGTTCTCTTTCCTCCCCCTTGTTTTTTTTTAAAATATAATCATCCTTTCAGATGCTCCCCCCTCCATTTTCTTTGGTGCCTCCGTCTTCCCAGCAATCGCCTCACATGTTGTCAGAACACATTCAAAAGCAAACTGCTTGTGCATCGGAGGGACTGATATGACACTGTGTGACTGGAGTGCTAAAAGCTCTCTTCTTTAATTCTTCACTCAAAGCACCCCTTGTTGCTAAAGAGGTGCTAAAAGTGTCAGCTGGCCTTTCTATTTTAGTGCCTTCCCACCCCCCTCCGCCCCCGTCACCAGTTCCATTTGTCTCAAGGAGTTCTCACTGGCTTGCTCACTTAACATTGTCTCTTGGAGAGAACAGGGAGCATCTTCAAGACACGTACACCTGGCAGCCTGGACATTGTTAAATATTGATAGCCTGAGCCTGGAAAAAACAACAACGTTCATACTGATTGCCCATTGAGCTCAGTATGGACTGTGGCTTCCAGTCAGTGTGCCTAGGCCTACAGACCTCCAGCAAAATCTTATCCATATTTTTTATGTAGAAATGTGCCTTATGATGTGAATGGGACTTTCTTCCAAGTAAATGGGATTGCAGCCACTGCGGGATCCAGATTTTGGAAGGGTCCTCCTCACCATCCCAAGCAGTGGAAGTTGACACATTTGGCCTACCGACCTCAGTCCCTACCTGCCTGCCTTCTTAATTGTATCTCCAGGGGAGTAGTGTTGCTTGTCAGCTTCCCTCACCTTAGACTCAATGTTGTTCTTGTAGAACTGAGCAAAGAGGAGGAGAATGGGGACAAACATAGACTTAGTTGGTGCTTGCTGTCAATGGCTCTGACTTGCACCTACTGCTTGGGCTCCCTTCCTCTCACCCAAAGAGTCACAATGGACACCAGCCACTGTGATGGCCTGGGACTCGGTCTTAGACTCAGAACCAGAGGAGTCTCAGTCCACACTGGATCCTTTGCCTCAGGTGGCATCTGAACCAGATCTGGGCCCTGATTTTGAGGAGTCCCAGTCTGCACAGGTCCCCCTGCAACAAGCACCAGCTGGGCCGAGTCAGGGGCCTGAGCCTGCCCTGGCTCCAGATGCGGAGATTACCTCGTTGCCTTCAGTTGGGCCATCACTTACAGCTGCTCCACTACCACTTGGGTCAGGAGAGGCTGAGGCGGCCTCTGGGTCTAGTAACCCACCTACATCTCCTGAGACTAAGGTCTCTGCAGAGACTAAGGTCTGAGAGAAGGAGGGACCTGAGTACTCGCAGGAGGAGTGTTTGACTTTGGGCAAGACAGGGAGGCGAGTCACCAGAGGATCAGGACCGGCCGTTACCCCGACAAAGATAAAACGCTGTTGGACCCCACCCCAGGTTGTGGGATCAACATTGCTGTTTGCTAGAACCTGCCGGAGACCCTGTGCCTCACCTAGCCTGGTTTCCTGCCTTGTATCCTGCCTTGGCCCTGTCAAACTGACTCCTCGCAGAATCCTTGGATTCAGGACAGGACCTGGATCGCTCTGCTCAGGTTAACCCCAGGCCCAGCACAGCCACCACTTATCACAATTATTAGTTTCTCATCAGTGTTCTGTCAAGGAGAAACTGAGCAGTGATACCTGCTTTTCTTCCTTTTCACCTTCCTTCTCCCTCTTCGTTGTCTGGAGCAGAGTGAGAGGCAGATGAACAAGTAGTCCCCCAGTGTCCCATGGAGAGTAGTTTTGTCCTCTTCTGGATGGTCTGTCCTCTTGGGGATAGCACCTCCCTCCAGCTGAGACAGGCAGGATTCTTTATATTCCTCCACATACAAGGGCAGGGCCACCCCCACCCTACAGACTGGCTGGCAGAGGAAGGCAGACCCCTTCACCCCAACATCTGCAATTCTCCATGGCCCCAACCATAGGGAAAGCCCCAAAACTCAGTGAACATCATGGAAGCAAGCAGGGGTTAAACTTCAGAAACAGAAACGCACACACACACACACTGTAGAGACAAATATCATCAGAACTGAACATGAACATGCAAATGAATCTGGCAGAAACCCTATTGCGGGGTCACCAATCAGATGCTCTCTAAGCAGATTTCCAGGCAGCTGATCCTAGGAAAAGAGGCAGGTGGACTGCCCTCCATGGGCCAGTAGGAAACTATCATTGATTGCTGCAAAGGTTTAAGAGAGAAGAATTTCCAGGGCACTGTTGTCAGTGGGCTGCCTGCTGCTGTGTGACCCCTTAGTGTGCCAATCATTGATGCCAGCCCTGATTGCAGCCCTTACATACAGTAGCACTTCTAGGCACATTTAATCCTGGGTAGGTTCTACACAGATGCAGCATGGTATTCCAAATTCTGATCTATAGAAGCAGTTACAGATAGGTAGCTATGTTGGTCTGCCATAGTCAAAATAAAAAAATTCCTTCCAGTAGCACCTTAAAGACCAACTAAGTTAGTTCTTGGTATGAGCTTTCGTGTGCATGCACACTTCTTCAGATACACTGAAACAGAAGTTGCCAGATCCTTCTATATAGTGAGAAGGTGGGGAGGGGTATTACTCAGAAGGGTGGTGGGAATGGGTGATTGGCAGATAGCTGAGATGAGCCTGTTGACGACTCTTAACGACTGCAATAGGTCTTACAGGAAAAGGCAAGGGGTGAGAAGGTGAAAAATAGCTAGTCATGTATAAAAATAGCTAGTCACCTTCTCACCCCTTGCCTTTTCCTGTAAGACCTATTGCAGTCGTTAAGAGTCGTCAACAGGCTCATCTCAGCTATCTGCCAATCACCCATTCCCACCACCCTTCTGAGTAATACCCCTCCCCACCTTCTCACTATATAGAAGGATCTGGCAACTTCTGTTTCAGTGTATCTGAAGAAGTGTGCATGCACACGAAAGCTCATACCAAGAACTAACTTAGTTGGTCTTTAAGGTGCTACTGGAAGGAATTTTTTTATTTTGATCTATAGAAGAAATGCCTAGGAAAATGGCATTTCATTTGTAACACGTCCCAAAATCTGTTGAGCTAGGTAGGTTCATGTTCTGAAGCAGATTAGCAAACATAACCACTCAAATGTAGGGTGCAGCAACGGGATTTGAAAAGGAACATGAGGATCTTGTCTGCGAGGTGGGTAAGTGAAATGGCGTTGGAACCATGCAGGTACAAGGAAGGAAAGAGTTAAAATCTGGTAGCTTGTGATGGGAAAGTTCTCAGCCCGAGATCTTGAAGACAGTGCTGAGTTGGATGGCTCTGGTCCTCCAGGTGTTGTAGAACTGCAATTAAGACCACCCTTAGCCTTTGGCCATGCATACTGGGGCTGATGGGACTTGTGGTCCCATCCCTGGTTATGAGATGCTACATATCTTAATGTCAAAAAGAAGGATGCCCTTGGGAATAAGCCCCTTGTGGCCCAAACTCCTAAACCTTTGTTTACTAGTTCTTATGGCAGGCAACATGATAAATATTCCACTTCCCCTTTTAGTGATCTGGCTCCTACAGTTGTTGAGCAATTGGGCCAGCAAGCTCATTGTTGATATGCGTCGTATTCTCCTGTTGCAGGAGAAACAAATTATTCTGTGCTTAAAAATAGGTAATTGCTTCTTGCATCTAATTGATTTCTAGAAATTACAATGCAGATTTGATTGGAGGAAGCTAGCATGCTACCTGCAATCCACTCCAAAGTGAGCCGCTCATAAATCTTGCCGCCGTCTCTGCCCTCATGCAGTCAGCGAGAGATATTTAAGGAGACTTTATGGTATCTGAACCCTGAAGGATGTGTCTTAACCTGTAGGAAAGCAGCACAGCCGTAACATCCATCTCGCCGCAGTGTCATGACTTGACTGTTAATCTAAAGCATTGCTTCCAGCTAGTTGGCTAAATAGAAGTCGATTTTTATACCATGGATATTAGATGCAGCAACATCTTTAGGGTAGGCTTGAGCTTCTTGTGGCTCACCAAGTAGAGTGTCACCTACCCCCAAAGAAGATTAATGAATCTCTCCTGTTTTTGCTGAATGCCAGGGATGGCAAAATGGAGGAAGGGGAAAACTTGGTTGCAGCATTGGTGGGTCACAAATTCTTTGCACCCATTACAAACTCTCACATCAGTTATTATATCTGTTGAGAGTTCTTCATGAGACCATTGCATTTGGGGCAGCAAATCCCACCCACTATCTACCCTGCGGTGATGTTATGGAAGTTCTTAGTAGGGTTTGGTTTCTCAAACCTTTTAAATAGGTGAGGAGCCTGTGATCCCCCTGGATGTTTCTGGACTGCAGCTCCCATCAGTCCTTGCCAGCATAGCCCCATAGTCAGAGTCTATGTGACCTGTAGTCCAACAACATCTGGAAAACCACAGGGCTAGCCATCCCCTGCCTTTTAAAAAAAATAATGCCCATATCTTTACCGGAAAATTTTGTGGTGATTCTTATGTGCAGCAGTCTCTATCATCCCACTGCTGCTTGTGAAAATCTGTTGATTGAAATGATTGAATATTAAATATTATGTCAGCGTGATCAAGTCCCCTCTCCGGTCTGCCTTTAAAATTATGCAAAATAGCATCTGTCTGTCTGCTTTTCCCATTGTCTAAAGGAGCAGGATCTAAGCAACTTCTCCTAGCTGCTCCTTGAGAGGTTTCTAAGCAGAGGTCAGATGGCCATCTGTCAAGGATGCTTTAGCTGAGATTTCTGCATTGCAGGGGGGTTGGACTAGATGACCCTTGGTGTCTCTTCCAACTCTACAATTCCATGATCCTGTGAAAGAGAGGGGAAGATCCCCAGCCCTGCTTTTCTTTAAGCAGCAGCAGTGGAGTGCCGTGACCCTTCCGCTGGTGACTCATAAATAATCAGACCTTTCCCCCTAGTGCAACACCAACTTTGCCTTGGCTTCCCAAATTAGAATAAGGATAGCAGAGCCAATTTTTCAATCGTTAGGGCATACCGACTGAGCTCTGACCCTTTCCAACAAGGAGGGCACTGCAAGGGACAGCGGGCCTGCTGCACTGTGGGCAGAGGAATCTGAAAGGTGCACCACTTATTATTTATTATCTCTGCTTACATGAAATATTTGGCACTTGAGTTTAGAGTTTCGTATAAGGCAAATGCTGAATTCGGAAAGACTCTAAAATATTAACTTCCCATACTTTTCTCTCTCTCCAATTGTTAATCATTGTCTAGTCCATTATCAGTGTGCATGGAGTTCTGTATTTCCCAGTTTCACTCACCAATAGCAGTGAAAGTAGCAGAGCTTCTATTCCTGCCCCCACCCATGTTTCGTGTGTTTCTCTGTTAGTTTTGCTTGCTACTGCACCTGGCAGCAGTGGCAACTATGTTGGCAGCCTGACAGATATTTTGCATCTTCCACAATGCCCTATACCTAGGGTTGTAGCCAAAGTTAGTCCTACTCAGAGTAGATGCATAGAGGTTAATAGACACAAGTAACTACAGTGCATTAATTGCAGGAGGCCAAGTATGAATAAAACAAAACTGAATACTACCATAAGTGTCATTCTGGGGCTCTGTGCATGTGTGCAAGTTCATTTGGGAAACAGCTACCACCACAAAACAATGGTCGAGATTATTCAGAGAAGAAAAGAAATCTCGGGGGGGAAATGCCTCCTGGGAAATTTCAGCTCAGCTCTAGACTAGGGTCAGAAGAACATCAACTCATATTGCAGCTGAACTTAATTAAATAAACAAAGATGTTATCACTCCTCAGATGTCTGCTAGACTGAAATCTGATGTTACCAACTTCCAGTTCTTGGGAACGTTGTTTCACCATTTGTGGCTCCCACAGAAACATTAGCGGGTATAATTAAGATACAATGGCATCTGGATATGAGAAGAACAGATGTCACATACTGTGATGATACAGAGACTAAGTACATAGGCCTAATGTGCTAGCGCATTTACTGTAAACATACATTCATGCAAATGTGAGCACCTATTTTCTGATTTCTCCATTCCCAAGAAACGTAAAAAATGAAAAGAAAAAAAAACAACAGGCAAAATCAGCAAGGTGATGCCTTCAGTTCAGAAGTCTTCAGCTTTTTCACACTCAGACCCACCTTTAACCGAAACATGCATTTTGGGGAACAATTTCTTATTTATTTAACATATATTTATTTGGTACTAGTGTTGCTATTGTGACCCACCTTAGATCAGTCCATGACCTGATCCCAACCCACCGGTTGAAGACCAGTGTCTCAATTCACCATCATCTGCTGGGGAAGGACTAGCCAAGGTTCTGAGTTACAGAGTACATTTTCAAACACATCCTAAAGACATCCAGGGTGACCCATCTCTTCCAAAATGACAGTGCATGTAGTGGATCCCTGAAGGAATCCATAGCATCTTTCTCATTCACCTCACAAAGACAGGCTTTGGCCAGGAACTCCGGGGCAATAGTGGACAGTATGATGGGTGGAGAGGCACACTCAGCTAGGTGTTGAGGAGGTGGAAGTGATAACAGGTGTTAGTCTCAATGGGTGATATTCAACATCTGTGCTAGCACAAGGATTTATCTCTAGCACAATAGGATTTGCTCCCCCCACAGCACCCCAGCCCACCCCCAAATCTGCTCTGGAGTGTTGGAGGGAATCCCAGAACAGATTTAGGGAAGGAAGGGGGAGAACATTCCATTGCACAAGGAAAAATCATTGCACTAACATAACGTTCACCCTAGTCCTACATTGAATGCAACACTATGCGTAGACCAAAGGTATTTCCTACAGGGGAGCAGGTGGAACTGTGGTCTAAACCACTGAGCTTCTTGGGCTTGCTAATTGGAAGGTCAGCGGTTTGAATCTGCATGACAGGGTGAGCTTCCATTGCTCTATCCCAGCTTCTGCCAACCTAGCAGTTTGAAAGGACACCAGTGTGAGTAGATAAATACGTACCGCTGTGATGGAAAGGTAAGCGGTGTTTCCGTGCGTTCTGACACTTGTCACGGTGTCCCGTTGTGCCAGAAGTAGTTTAGTAATGCTGTCCACATGACCCAGAAAGCTGTCTGTGGACAAACGCTGGCTGCCTTGGCCTGAAAAGTGAGATGAGCACCGCAACCCCATAGTCGCCTTTGACTGGACTTAACCATCCAGGAGTCCTTTACCTTTTTTTTTTACTTCCCCATTTCATATATGCATGCATGCATACATACATACATACATACATACATACATACATACATAGAATGTAACTAAGCACATTTCATCAGGAAATGGCAGCAATCCTGAACAAAGGATGGGAATGCCTCAGAGAAAAACCAGTGAACATTGCCTGTCACCTAAATATGACGAGTCAGCAGTCAATGACGTTATGTCTGGATAGTTGAGAAGTATCTGTTTCTAGTCATTTGTGAAATTCGTCTGAGATCGTCAGTGTCCCTCAAATTGTGGGCTTTCTCTCATACTGCAATTATACTCTTGAATGGAAGTAATTCCAGATGAAATCAGAGGGATTTCTTCCACTTCATGTACTTAAGACTGTGCTCTTCAGTCCCATTGATTTCAGTTATGGTGCTTAACTGTGCCAGACACTTCCTAAATTGTGTGCACTGTGTGTTTAGAATGGGAGAACAAGATTGTGATAGTATGTTCACTTAACTGTATGTCCACTTACCAGGGAATCTTAAAGCAGAAGTTATTTCTTATTCAACATGCAAAGAATTGCACCGAGAACTGATTCCAAGTGTTCTGCCTTTAGTGACCTGGGAATCACAGCCTGCCCCCACTAACTCATCTATGGCCTTGCAGCAACCCATTCCTTGAAAATCACTTCTGTTAACCATTATTAATTTTATTAGGTGGCACTAAAAGCCCCCAAGAATCTCTGCACACCTTGATTTTCTTTCTTTTTTAAAACCCCCGAAATAAGCACATTAAAATTCCATCAAAGTTCCTCTTATTTCCTTTCCTTGTACAGCCCAATTCCCTAATGAGAATAAAACTGGTTAAAAAGAAGAAGATAACATTGAAAGCATCACTGTTGTTGTTTGATCATCCAGATGGGCAGCTTCTGCTTTTGGTAGGATGGGTTTCGTGTTGTCTCGGTATGGACTAAGGGAATCTTGAATCATGCAGTAGCTTCTCTCCAAATTTGATTAGTAACGTTTAAAAAATGCTCCAAATTATACTTTTACATACTTAAAAAGGAAAGACGTCAGTTTGCATCACGACATCTTTTAACTTCTGTGAATTTTCATTTTCATGAAGCTTCAGAGAAATGGGATCACATTCAATCAAATTACCCAGCCCATTTTGCTTAAGGCAAATATCATCCAAGCAAGACAAGAAGCTGCCTCAAATGTTTCTTGTTCATCCATCACACACAATTTTGGTAATCTATTTTGTAAATAAGGTTTGATTTCAGCCAGTAGTTTAAATTCTGAAATCTGAGATAAAACTGATTGGCACATGCCTTTTTACCACTCGATTCCTGCTTGCGTAGGTGAATGCGCCATTACAGCTATATCACCCCATATTATTTTATAACTTCTCACACCGTCTTACCTGTAATGCTTTTCACGTGAGTCAGTTAATTTCTTTTATTTATAGCTACTAGTCAGTACATCAATTGATCACCACAGGAAGCATCCATTAATGAGTCAGAACATTGGTCCATCTGTAGCAGGTGTGTCATTGTTGCTTACCTGAAGAGAGAGGAGGGTCGAGGCAGCGGGGAGGTTGGCACAGTAGGGGCACCAGCAGAGACAATCCAGTTCTCCTCCCAAGGCGCCCACACCATGTCAACCTTCCTGCCGTCTTGCTTCTCCCGCTGTCCCTCCCAGTAAGCGAAAATAACACACCTCGGAGCAGCCCTGATGGATCAGACCTGCTTCAGCATTCTGTTCTCACAGTGATCCATTAGATGCCTCTGGGAAGCCCATAAGCTGAACCTGAGTACAAAAGCACTCTCCCAACTTGTGATTTCCAGCAATTGGTCATCGTCTTCTTCTTCTTCTTCTTCTTCTTCTTCTTCCTCCTCCTCCTCCTCCTCCTCCTCCTCTTCTCTTCTCTTCTCTTCTCTTCTCTTCCTCTTCTTCTTTCACTTTGGATCCACACATCCTTCTGATTATCATAGAATCATAGAATTGTAAAATTGGAAGGAACTCTCAGGACCATCTAGTCATCCCACAATACTTCTTTCTTCTTTGGTGATCACTCTTAGCCAAGTAAGATTGTCTTCCATGAACACAGTCTTAACAGTGGATCTGTAAGTGACTGTGGAGGCCAATTCTGGATCCTCACATCCTTCCACAGTGGGGACATAGGTTTCTGGGTGGGAGTTGATCATGGTGAGGGTTTGCGAAATGTGCCTTCCTCTTAGCACGTTCCTCCCTTTCATCCTGAGTTCAAGCATCTTCAAAGCCCAAAGGCTGTTCTCCAGTTGGAGAGCTCGCAGGCCAGTGTTTCCCAGTTGTCAGTGTTTATACTAATTTTTTTTAGATTTGCCTTGAGAGAGTCTTTAAACCTCTTTTGTTGACCACCAGCATTACGCTTTCCATTTTTAAGTTTGGAATAGAGTAGTTGCTTGGAAGATGATCATCAGGCATCCGCACAGCATGACCAGTCCAGCAAAGTTGATGTTGAAGAATCATTGCTTCAACACTGGTGATCTTTGCTTCTTCCAGTACACTGGCATTTTTATTCAGAGGCATGCTGACTATACTGACCATTCCTAGCCATATTCTCCATGAATTTGGATGGGGGGGTTCCCTGGAAGTTATCTATGGAAAACAGATCTTTATCCACAAAAAAGGTGGAGAATGTTAAGAGGCCATTTGCACAGATGTCTAGTTTTTGCATAGAACACATTCCTTTCCCATGATGCTTCTGCTAGTGAGTTGACTGTAAGGCTGTATCACATGATACACCTGCAAGTCTGCCACCCACACGACTGCATTACAGTCCCCCTCAATACAGGATCCATGCGAATTTCTTCCAAAAGTTTTGTACCAGTCTCCTTTTATGGCCTTGATGTTGCTTTGCTCTGCTTGCAGGCACCGCAAATTTTCGTTCACTTGACAGTGTGGAAACGGTGTGGTCGAAAATGGAGCCTAAGAGTAGCCAAGGAGGTTTTTGAGCTTCCAACTATGCTAATGCAAAGCCTCTGTACCACTAAACACATGTACTGAAGCATGAAGGTCTTCCCGATGAAAACAAACAAACAGCAAGCGGCGAGAGGCATTAAGGAGGGAAGGCAACCTCTCAGCAAGAAGGCAGTGCATAAGGCCGTGCGCTTAGTAAAAATCGCTCAGGAATGTATGTATATATTATATGCTGGGCTTATTTACAACAGTGCTAAATTATTTATGCCCTGCAGTATGCATCACTGAGACTGTAATTGGGGGAAAAGAAATCTTGGTTTTACCATGAGATTCTTCTGTAGGCATCTTTAAAGATGTAATGATGCGGGCCGCTTAAGCTGCCGCAAATACAAGTTAACAGGATGCAGTTGGCACCAAGTCCCTTGCTTTATGAGCAGGGCCCCCTGAATTGAGTGCTGAAAGAAAGACACACACACACACACACACATGCACACATCCATATCCCGCAGTCAGTTTACCAAGTTAATCATTTGATTCAACTCACACAATCTGACCTTAAGCAGTTTAGTGAAGAGCATCAAGAAACACTAGACGCATCTCCCCATCAGCATTTCTTGGCAAGCACCGGAACGCAGGGGGAATAACGGTGGGGTGCGGGGATCTCTTGCAATTGCCGCTATCCCAGTACCCAGACATTAAAAGCAGCATCATTAAAAATGTATCCCATGTCTCAGTTCCTGCTTATGAGCACTGCCTTATACAGCTTACTGACAGAGGATTTGGAGCCAAGGAAGCTGGAGAGGGTTATTGGCTGGGAGACCCGCTCCATGCCTTGCAGGCTTTTCCCCATCTGACCGGGGAAGGAAGGTCAGCTCTGACTGACTCCAGCTACAAAAGCTGAGGCTGCTGAACAAGACTTGGGTTGGGGTGTTGCTCAATTTTGTTGTTGTTGGGGTGGGGTTGTTGCTATTTATGATATTAATTTTTGTATATTTATTTTAGATATTTTTACGAAGCATGTAGACATGGTTCAATTGGGTTGTGTGCTTTTTGATGTTTTATCTACTGTTCATGACTACTTTTGTTACGTTTTAGCCAGCTTATTTTTGTTTTATTGTCGTGAGCCGCCTTGAGCATGGTTTTAACTACAGAAACGTAGCATACAAATAAAATTACTGTCAGGGGTTCAGAAGCAGAGACGCAGAGAAGGGTGGAAACAGAGAGCGAGGGGGAGGAAGCCGAAGGGAGAATGAGTGATGATGACGACCCGAGATCTCCAAGCCTAAGCAGTGAGTCAGAGGACTCCCAAAAGGGAGCCCCAGTGAGCAGAGCAAGGGGGGGATCCGGGGGGACACCCCAGGAGGAAGGGAACAGAGGAGATTCAGAGAGCAGCAACTGGAAGTCGGGACCCACGCTCAAGACTGAGAGCAGCAGGGAGGAAGGCAGCCAGGCATCGGGTTCCGGAGGCCGTCAGCAGGAGGGAGGGCACGAGTCAGGGGTGGTCACGCCCTCCTCAGAGAGCGAGGCAACGGTCAAGAGGAAAGTAGAGAGTTGGGCGCGCGCGCCAAGTTCAAATGCAGCGGAAGCTGGAGCAGTAAGCAGCCCGGAGAGTGAGCCAGGTCCCAAAGCCCGCCGAAAGGAAGCGGAAGGATCAGGGGGGTCAGCGTCAGAGGAGAGTAGAAGGGAGGAGTCCCAGGGGGGCAGAAGGACCCAGAGACGTAGGGAGAGGCGAAGGAGGTGGAGCAAGGCTAGGGTATTAAGCTGGTGTGCAAGAGGCGGGGACTCAGATGGGTCTTCGCCGACCTAGGGCAGAAGGTGTAGAGCTGCACGCTGCAGTTCGGAAATGAAACCTGTAACTCAATAAAGACTCTTTTAAAGTGGACGCTGTGTGGCGTGGTCCTATGTGAGCTGGGACCTGGTAGCAGCTCTGACAGTAAGACCCATCTCTTCAAAGCTTCAGAAACCTGAAACCTCGCAGCGGGAGCAGAAGCCGCTAGGGGAGGAAGAGGGGTGTCTGTAAGCAAGCTCACAAAGGTTAGCAAGATGACGGAAGAACAGAGGATCTCCGCGCTGCAAGAGGCAGTGACCCAGTTGTCCTCAGAGGTATTGGCTTCCAAGAAACGGGAGGAGGAGACTACAGCCGCCTACAGAGACCTACACGCCAGGTTTGAAATGCTTGTTAAGCAAGGGCAACCGGGACCCAGACCGGAGGGCGTGGGTTTGGCACGGAGAGCAGGAGGGCTTGTGGCTCACTTCGATGGGACTTTGCAACAGTACCCTAATTTTAGAGCAGACGTAATGTGCGCACTGCAACTGCTGGCAAAAGACTTTAGAGATGAGGAAGAGAAGGTGGGGTTCATATTGTCCCATTTGCATGGGGATGCCAAAGCCTGGCTGCGCAATTTGTGGAGGGATAAAGATCCGGCGCTTCAGAATGCAGATGCCTTTATCAAAGCGATGGATGCGTGTTTTTTGTCTACTATTGATGTGGATCTTGCCAGACGGGAGATTCATGGACTAAAACAAGGGAGGGCGAGCGTCCGGCAGTATCACGCCCGATTTTTTGCGCTGGTCAGTGCTTTAGAATGGGATCGGGATTCGCCCCCTGTCAGAGACCTCTTCTGGGAGGGTCTAAGTTCTGCGGTTAAGGATGAAATTGCAAGGGGGGAGAGGCCCCGAAGCACGCAGGAGGTGGTCCAAAGGGCGCTGACTGTGGGGGTGAGGCTGGAAGAACGTCCATGGTGCAGAGATGAAGGACGTGGAGGGCGCGAAGCAGCGAGAAGTTTCTCTTTCGTTCCGAGGGAAGCAGCGCGTGCGCAATCCACACCTCCGCCAGGAGGGGGAGGGGAACCGATGGAGGTTGGAGGTGCAAGGGCTCAGTCAGCAGCCAGAGCCCTAGCACCGGCAGCAGTGAAAGCGAAGCCTCCTAGAGGGAACAGGAAGTGTTACATCTGCGAGGATCCAGGCCATTTGGCGAAGGAGTGTCCCCGGAGGCTCCACAAGCACACTGCAGCCTCAGCAATGGTGACTGCAGCAACGCAGCAAGGAGAACCACAGCAGGGAAACGACGATGTCTGGCTGGAGACGGAGGCACTGGGGCCCAGCCAGACGCATCTGTGAAGCAGTCCCCAGCGATATTGCAACCCACGGATCCCCTCCCACCCAAACCAGTAGTGCAGCTCACAGCGTCTCTCCAGCTACCCAACGGCGTCACTATCGAAGTGCCGCTTTCTGTGGATTCTGGAAGCAACGCAGACTTTATAGCGCAGAGCTTTGTGGAGCAGCACGCTATACAGCTATTGCCTGCCACTCTGCCCCTGCAAGTCGTCACAGTGGATGGCAGAGAGTTGCTAGGGGGGCAGGTGGTGAAGCAGACGCCACCAATGGTGATGCGCCTTGGCAACCACAGGGAAGTCATCAGTTTTAATGTCACCCAACTGTCGGACACGCCCATTGTGTTGGGCATGAGTTGGCTGGACAGGCACAGTCCGACACTGGCTTGGTACCAGAGACAACTGATCTTCGGCTCCTCTTATTGCGCAGAACACTGCATCCTGCCCCGACGGGAGGGAGAGGAGGAGGAATCACAACTGCAGTTGGGAACGTTGCAAGCGGTCCCCCACAAATACGCGAACTTTTTGGAGGTCTTCTGCGAGAAGGAGGCGGACAAGCTACCCCCTCACCGGCCATATGACTGCAAGATTGACCTCCTACCGGGGGCGACGCTGCCGAAGGGGCGGCTATACTCCATGTCTGAAGATGAAATGCAGGAACTCAAACAGTTCATCAAGCATAACCTGGAGCGTGGCTTCATCAGAGAGTCCAAGGCAGTGGGGGGCAGTCCCGTTTTCTTCGTGAAAAAGAAAGACACGCCCCAAAAAAGACTCGTTGTGGACTACCGCCTTTTGAACCAGATGACCAAACCGTCTGATTACCCCATGCCCAGGATTGACGACCTCCTCGCGACGGTGCGCAAGGGACGCGTGTTCACCAAGTTGGACCTACGAGGGGCGTACAATCTCATCCGCATGCGGGAGGGCGATGAGTGGAAGACGGCCATGTTCACACCGCTGGGCACCTACGAGTACAGGGTTATGCCCTTTGGATTACAAAATGGTTCTCACTGTTTTCAAGCTTTTATGCATCACGTGTTGGAGGGACTCCTCTACAAGACATGCGTCTGCTTCCTGGATGACATCCTGATTTTCTCGGACTCGCAGCAAGCTCACGACCGAGACGTGAGGGAGGTGCTCAGCAGGTTGCAACAACATAGACTGTACGCCAAGCTGGAGAAGTGCCAGTTCGACACGACGGAGGTGGATTTCCTGGGATACAAGTTGTCGGACAAGGGGATAGCCATGGACAGCACCAAGGTTCGTGCGGTATTGGATTGGAAGAGCCCGCGCAACCGGAAGGAGGTCCAGCGGTTTGTCGGCTTCGCCAACTTCTATCGCAAGTTTATCAAGGGGTTCGCGATGCAGACGGCAGCAATTACGGACACGCTCAGCTCCAAAAAAAAGAAATTCATCTGGACGGAGCAGGCGGAGCAGTCCTTTCAAGCGCTCAAGCATCTCTTCGCATCGGAGAAGCAACTGCTGCATATCGACCCCAGTAAACCGTTGAGGGTAGAGACAGACGCGTCAGACAGAGCCGTGGGAGCTGTTCTGCTGCAGCGAGACCCGCAGGGGGTGTGGCGGCCGGGAGCGTTCTACTCCAGAAAGCTCAGCAAGTCGGAGCAGAACTACACCATCTGGGACAGGGAGTTGCTAGCCATTCATGCAGCTTTCAAGGCGTGGAGGCACTTCCTAATCGGCGCCAAGCACACGGTGCAGGTCTGCACGGACCACAAGAATCTGGAGCACTGGCGCACGGCTCAGTTCCTGAACCAGAGGCAGATACGTTGGGCGGAGTTCTTTGCTGACTTCAATTTCCGAATAGAGTACGTCCCAGGCGACACCAACATCATGGCGGATGCACTGTCCCGAAAACCGCAATACCTAGAAGAGGTGACGCCAGCGGCGGCCATGCACATCTTCGCACCGACGGCGTGGGCGTGTGCCTCAGCTACAGTAGACCTGGATGCGGTGCGACGTGCATTGCGGGACGACTCATTCGCACAAGACAAGATGGCGGAACTGCTCAGAGGCACGGCTACCACGGACGAGTTCCAGGTGCGGGACGGCTTGCTCCTACGCAAAGGGGCTGTCTATGTACCAGGAGACGACCTTCGCGCCAAGGTACTGCAACAGTTGCACGACGCACCCACGGCCGGTCACTTTGGCACAGAGAAAACGATGGAATTAGTCGCGAGAGACTTCTGGTGGCCCAGGCTGAGAGGGGAGGTCGCGGACTACGTCGCGAGGTGCGACACCTGCCAGAGGGCCAAGCCGGTACACAGACCACCGGCGGGACTGTTAGAACCGCTGCAAACGCCGTTTGAACCGTGGGAGAGGGTGGCCCTGGACTTTGTGACGGATTTACCCAGCTCGAGAGGCAAGACAGCTGTGCTAGTGGTGGTGGACTTGTTCACCAAGATGGCACATTTCATTCCGTGTGCGAAGGTGGCCACGGCGGAACAAACCGCCAAACTGTTCATAGATCACGTGTTCAAAGTGCATGGCCTGCCACGGTCTATCCTGTCCGACCGCGGACGCCAGTTCATCTCGTCTTTCTGGCAGAAGCTGATGGGTTTTCTAAATGTCAAGGTCAATCTGGCATCAGCAAGACACCCGCAGACCAACGGGCAAGCAGAGAGGGTCAATGCCATCATGCAGCAGTACCTGAGATGCTATGCCAATCAACAGCCTGCGACGTGGGTGGATTACCTGCCGCTAGCCGAGTTCGCTTACAACAACACGAAGCACGTGTCCACAGGAGTGACGCCGTTCTTTGCCAACAATGGGAGGCATCCCAGAACCTTCCCGGGACTGGAGAGAGTGGGGGAAGGAGAACCACAGACGGCGGACGCGTTCGCGTCAGAGCTGCAGGCGGTCCACGATCAACTCAGACGGCAGCTGGAGCTAGCTAAGCACGCCTACAAGGTGCAAGCTGACAAGCACAGGCGGGTTGGCGAAGTGATCCAAGTGGGAGACTGGGTCTGGTTGGCAGCCCACGCAGTGCCGACCAGGTCACTTGCCAAGAAGAAGTTGGGGCACAAGCAGATCGGTCCGTACCAAGTCGAAGCGCAGATCAACCCGGTAGCCTTCCGACTGGCGCTGCCGGAGGGTTCCAGAATGCATCCGGTGTTCCACAGGTCGGTGCTCACTCCCTACAAGGCACCTCACAGGTTCCAGGAGCCAGGGACGGCGCCAAGCCCGCTCCGGGAACGGACGGAGACGCGGGGGGTGAAGCACCAGGACCACATCAACGAGGTCACGGAGATTTTGGACTCCAGATGGGGGGAGGAGGGAGTCGAATACCTCTTAGCCAGAGAGGGCACCCGGGCCAGCGCCAATAGCTGGGTACCAGACTACGCTTTGGAGGAACCCCTGCTCAAGGACGAGTTTCATGCCCTCTTCCCACACAAACCCATGCCAGCGAGCTTCTTCGACGACTGGTTGTTCACACCCACACTTTCTTCCAGCACGTTCCATGGATTCGACTCAGAAGGGGAACCCGCACGGAGCACCCGTTCCCCAGAAGGTTCACCAGCAGGTTCGGCATCAGGCAACTCGTATTGGTGGGACGATCGACCAGAGGAGCAATGGCGCAGGAAGTGGCTGGAGATGCCAGGTCGAGCGACCGACGCAGAGACTGACATGGACGTGTTCGGGGAGGACCTCGGGTTCGAGCACGGCGGTACAGAGATGGAAGAGCAACAAGTCAACGTCGACGACCGCGAGGGGGAAGACTCGGAGGTCTTCAGTTGGCGGCCACCCACGGGGAGCGACCTGTATCCAGCATTCCCTCCCATGATGATGGAGCACCCAGCACCCACACCTGACAGCGGGGAGGGGGGAAGGGGGGGCTTCGAGGGGGGGATGGATGTCAGGGGTTCAGAAGCAGAGACGCAGAGAAGGGTGGAAACAGAGAGCGAGGGGGAGGAAGCCGAAGGGAGAATGAGTGATGATGACGACCCGAGATCTCCAAGCCTAAGCAGTGAGTCAGAGGACTCCCAAAAGGGAGCCCCAGTGAGCAGAGCAAGGGGGGGATCCGGGGGGACACCCCAGGAGGAAGGGAACAGAGGAGATTCAGAGAGCAGCAGCTGGAAGTCGGGACCCACGCTCAAGACTGAGAGCAGCAGGGAGGAAGGCAGCCAGGCATCGGGTTCCGGAGGCCGTCAGCAGGAGGGAGGGCACGAGTCAGGGGTGGTCACGCCCTCCTCAGAGAGCGAGGCAACGGTCAAGAGGAAAGTAGAGAGTTGGGCGCGCGCGCCAAGTTCAAATGCAGCGGAAGCTGGAGCAGTAAGCAGCCCGGAGAGTGAGCCAGGTCCCAAAGCCCGCCGAAAGGAAGCGGAAGGATCAGGGGGGTCAGCGTCAGAGGAGAGTAGAAGGGAGGAGTCCCAGGGGGGCAGAAGGACCCAGAGACGTAGGGAGAGGCGAAGGAGGTGGAGCAAGGCTAGGGTATTAAGCTGGTGTGCAAGAGGCGGGGACTCAGATGGGTCTTCGCCGACCTAGGGCAGAAGGTGTAGAGCTGCACGCTGCAGTTCGGAAATGAAACCTGTAACTCAATAAAGACTCTTTTAAAGTGGACGCTGTGTGGCGTGGTCCTATGTGAGCTGGGACCTGGTAGCAGCTCTGACAATTACGAATGTATGTTCCCCAGTTTTAAGTGAGCCAGCCTGATTCACACTTTTTTTGGACTACAACGAATATTGCAACATGGTTAATTCTTTGGCTTTCACGCCTCTCCATTTTTGTGATGCAGACACGTGTGTGTGTGTGATTTTGCATTTGAATGTGCAACCGCAACCTGTTAGGTGGGTTAGACAGGGAAAGCGTGACTGCCCTGAAGTCTTTAATGACTGTGCAGGATTTAATTCCAAGTTACGTATTCTCTCCACTGGCTAAGTGATATCAGAATTACTTACCTTTGTGATTTTTCAAGGAATAATCCTATGATCAAGACCCAGCAGCAGTTGGAATCCTTGCTGATACTAGATGGTTCCTGGAAACCTCCCGTGAATTATATATTCTGAAAACTATCGGTTGATTACATTTGGATAGCTTTTTATAGGATGACTTGCAGGTTATATCTACCTAAACTTTGCATACCTTTATCTTCTGCCATGTGGCATAGCTACAACTTACTACCACAACAAAAATGCTCAAATATTTCAGCAATATAAGCTTAATATAGTGTTTTGTAGTGCATCAGAATAATCTGATCTTCCTCTTCCATTGTATTACCAGCCCTTTACCAGCAGGTCCCACAGGAAGTATCAAAAATGTAAAATTCAGTATTTAAAAATGGTTAAAACAAATTACATTCACAAGTAGACCTAACCAGAGTTTGGAATATTATTATTATTAATTTTGTATACTGCCCTCTACCCATAGATCTCAGCGTGATTCACAAATAAAATTGCAATATAAAAAAGACAAAATGCACAATAAAAATAAGAACAAAAACAACCAAATAGCCGCCACCCCCCTTCCACAACACATTTTTAAAAGGGCATTGGATATCAATCAGCCAAAGGCCTGGTTAAAGAGGAACATTTTTGCCTGGCACCTAAAGATGTATACTGAAGGCACCAGCCAAATCTCCCTGGGGAGAGCATTCCGCAAATGGAGGGGCCGCTGCAGAAAAGGCCCACTATCATGTGCCATCCTCTGAACCTCTCATCCTTCAAACCAGCAGTTTAATGAATCTTAAAATGCATGCTAACTTTACATGTCTGGGTGGGTTCATCTAAACAGTACAAAAGTTATAACAAGTCCCTAGTACCGTACAGGTACATGCCTAATGGCATTGGTCAGGGAGCTCTAAGGTTTAGGTGTTGCCATGTTGAAAGGTGGATTCCTTGCAAGCATTAGTCACCATTTCCAGGAAAGAACAGGGTCTGTGTTTCCAAACTTTTAGTTATTAACTTTTAGATTTTTTTTAATGTTTTGATTAAAAAAAAAAACAACTTGAGAAAAATAGAGTTATGAATGAATGCTTATTTGGGCGGAATGCTATTCAGAGCATCAGCTTCCCTGTTATTAGCAACTGGTAAAACAGGAGCACATTTTTCACTGAAGCTTGTCATAAACAATAGTGCCTTGAAATGCAAAACTGGAATCTAAATGGAGCAATTGGAATGGAATGATGAGAGACAGGTATGAGTGTGGAGGTGGTTCGAGCATTAGTATTTGACAATCTGAGATTTGAGAGATTCAAATGGAGAGAAGAAAACCACTGTGCAAAGCAAGAGCCTTCTATGATTAAAATCTACTTTGTACCCTAATGCTATCACACAGTGAATGTGTGTATGCTTGCAAGCGTGATCAAGTAACTAAGTAGCATCCGTCTTGGCCCGTGTGCCGCAAATCAGATGTTCTCAGAACATTAACATGATGTGAAACAATTATCTGCCAGCCTTCCTGGTCAGATGGCGTGTGCCATCACCTTTATTTATTTATTTATTAGATTTCTATCTGACTCTTCCTCAAAAGGAGCGCAGGGTGACAAGAGGGAGGTGTTGAGACAGGCAGGTAGCAGGCTCCATTGGCTGCTATCGACTCAGATGGCTGGCGCAGGTGGCTCCTGAAACCTTACTTGCATCCTGAACAAGATCTGAAGGCACAAATCTAGACATTGCTAAGAAGAAGAGCAGGAAACCAAGAAGTGGGACTGGCTGGGTGAGGGGAGACCTCTAAAGACAAGCCAGCTCCCTGACGTAAGCCAAACTGAATTCAATGAGATGTTCTTCTGCATACTTTGAATTGATCCAACAGTTGTATGTACGGTAACCAAAGCTTTGCAAAGTTTCGATCATGAGATCCATCCAGACAGTGAAGCACTTTTGAGCCCAACTCTACAATTCTACGAACCTGTGATTCATGCATGAGCCTCAACTCATTCCCATAGAAACCAATGTTTTTAAGAAGTGCCCAGTTTCATTCAAAGTGTCCTGTGGGATCAGCTTGAAGTTCCATTTACTCCAGCTTTCTGTTTCCTGTGGTATCTGGTGTGATGTGTGGAGAGCTGGAGGCAGAGTATGTCAGCAGCATTCCTCTCCTTCTGCTTGCTCCTCAGCATCTAGTATTTAGCAGCGCGCTGTCTCTGAATGTGGGGAATCCTTTGAGCAGATCATGTCAAATTTTGCACTGTTCAAGATAAATCTTCTGCATCTTGACTCCATTCAAATGTAAGAGGAGAGTATTCTTGCGAGGTGGGACCTGCAACTACATGTTGCAATATGGCATGCTGTTCCTTAGTGTTACTGCCAGGCAGCCTTGCCATCTTTCAGAGTCCTCCATTCTCTCTGGTCCCTGGGTTCTCCATGCATACACACATACTAGACATACACCATTCCATGGTCACTAGACATGCTCAGTGCTTAATGGTCCATTTTTGGTTGTTGTTGGGTTTTTTTTGTGTGTGTTGCATGTTGCCCAGAGGAAGGGCAAAAAAATAAGAATTAAGAAATTAGATGAGATCCTGCCAGAATGGGAAATAGCTTAGATAATTTCCAAAAAATCTTGATTTGTGCAACACCCACAAGACCCCCAATCCCTCTACTCCTCCCAACCACCAACCAGCCCATCTAGCTGTCTTCTCCTTCCCCATCACCAAAAAGCCCCATTCCCTTTAAACACCTCTGATGTAGTGGTCAAGAGTGGTAGTTTCGTAATCTGGGGAACCGGGTTTGCGTATCCGCTTCTCCACATGCTGCTGCTGGGTGACCTTGGGCTAGTCACACTTCTCTGAAGTCTCTCAGCCCCACTCACCTCACAGAGTGTTTGTTGTGGGGGAGGAAGGGAAAGGAGAATGTTAGCTGCTTTGAGACTCCTTCAGGTAGTGAATAAATTGGGATATCAAATCAAAACTACTACTCCTCCTCCTCTTCTTCTTCTTCTGGCTTACTTAGCCATGGGGAGAAGGTGGGGAATAAGGAAGGTGAAGAGTGATCTCATCTCTTTCTGCTTGCACAGGAATCAGGTCAAAAGTCTGCACCCATAAAATCCACTATTGGGAACAAATGCTCCAAGTCAGGGTTGCCCACTTGCCCCAAAGCGAAGTCCCAGAGTTGTATGCCTGTTGGTCTCCACATCTTGCTGAGTTGCATCTCCCATCATGAGTGACTATTGGCCATGCCGGTTGGGGCTGATGGGGATTTGAGCCTGAAAGCATCTGCCACCCTCCTGACATAGATAGAAGGTAGAACCTGCCACTAGGCTCCCACTTCCCTCCATGAATGTTTATTTGGACATCTGTAAGGAGCTGAATTCTCTCCACCAAACAAAAGCAACACTACAAGCCTGTAAACTGCACGAGGGGGAGGGGGGAGCCTAAGCAGAAGACTTGATGAATTCCTGTGCTGTTTGCTATGTCACAGCCTCCTTTTATAGGCTGCACGTTGAGTGCCGCATTTATATTTAGTCTTAAAATTGGCTGTAACCACACTGCAGCTGTAATCATTAAAGATGCTCTCGAAATAGACTTTGGGCTGCTCTCTGTGCTGCTCAGATAGTTAAATAATATATCCATAAAGTTGCTTTCCTGGCCACTAAGCAGTTCTAAACGCTGGCGATATTTTGCAGCTTTCTGACTTTTTTTGAGCTACCGATGAGGCTCCACAGTCCAATATAAAAATTAGCTGGGTTTTATTTTAAAAGTTCCAACTTGCGGTTTGACTACACCCCGAGGTGGCATAAGATAAGGCCGGCTAGGGAAAAGTGGCCGTCAAAAATGGCTTTCCTTCAGAATGGTGTGTTCTTTTTCAAAAGTGCATTAGATTAACTTGGAGACTATTGTGGACCCTGGGGGTGGGTTACAAAACTGTGTGTCTTCGAGACTCAGATGAAAACTAGTTGGCTGTGCTCCAGAAATGGCAACTGATGCAGTTGAACCTGATGGTTACTGATTTGAGAGGGGTCAATCTGTGGGTAGCGATGGGCAAGAAATTCAATTCAGTTTGGATTTAAAGGTGAACTTAACCTAATTCAAACTTTCTGAAACAAGGACTACCTACATGCACAACATACATTTGAAGCACTATGGTACCACTTTCAACAGTTATGGCTTTCCCCAAAGAAACTAGGTGGCTTAAAATATCAATCCATCTTCCTCCTTACATAGCAAGGGTCCTTTGCCCCCAAAGTGATAGTTTTCTACTTGTAGGGAATTTTCACTGTAGTTTGGGGGTGGGGTGGGCATTCATAAATTTGATCCTGCACCTTAGGACCCTGGGCAAGCCATTTTCTGCTGCCTTCATAGACCCAGCCTCAGGTTCAGAGGAGGGCAGTTCAATTTCACCCCGAAACATCTTGTCTTAACCTAATTTATATTTCGCTTGCGAAAAGGAAGTTCAAGGTGTCATTGCTGGAAGCAATCCATTCATTTATTGAGTTGTTTGGTTTCTGCTGAAAAAGTAAATAATTTATTAGACTCTCCATAAGCAACTCATTTTCATTAAAAAAAAAAAGCCAAAAGCCAAAAAAAACACCAAATACATAACAAGGAAACCTGAAGCTAGATATTGCTTTCATTTTATTTGACAAGCAAATGTTTAACCATCAGTGAATGTAAGTTGTCAGTGTTTAAATCTGCAGGCTTTGGTTTGAAGGAATGTGAGCAGTCTAACTCTTCCCCATTTCTCAGAGGGATAGAGCAATCATATTAAAGACCCCCCCCCAAAAAAAAGATACATTTAAAAGTCAGGAGACTGCCCTTGATAGTGAAGGCCACCAACTTGGACAGCTGTAAAAGGGAATTCAATAAACTCTTATTCTTATTAAAATGCAAACAGAATCGAACATCTCTTCCATTCCTAATACTGCCTCACAGTAGTCTGGATGGAAGTCAGATGGGGGGTGTGAGCACGTGTGGAAAGTAGCCCACTTCACAGAAGTAGAATTTGCATCTGTTGCTGTGCCAGCTTTTGCATTAAGCCAGTGCAAGATTTACGTAAAAGCTAAACAAGCTATAGCTTAGGGCCCCACTCTCTTGGGGGCCCCCAAAAAAAATTTAAAGGAAAAAAACCTGGATGTACATTTCCAAAATATAAGATAAAAAACAAATAAAATAAAACCTACATACAGCAACAGTGTTTTGTGTTGTATAGGCTCCTATGATGTAAGTAATGGGCCCCACCTGCTAGCCTGCTCCCTAAAATATCACTGCTTTGCTCATTTCTATATATAGGGTGCCTACATTCTGCATATAGCACCTTAGAGACCAACTAAGTTTGTTATTGGTTTGAGCTTTTGGTATCTGAAGAAGTGTGCATGCTCACGAAAGCTTAAACCAATAACAAACTTAGTTGGTCTCTAAGGTGCTACTGGAAGGAACTTATTATTATTATTTTGTTTTGACTATGGCAGACCAACATGGCTTACCTACCTGTAACGACATTCTGCCTGTACAAATGGCTTTAGATACAGTGGTGCCTCGCAAGACGAAAAGAATCCGTTCTGTGAGTCTCTTCGTCTAGCGATTTTTTCGTCTTGCGAAGCAAGCCCATTGACGGATTAGCGGATTAGCGCTATTAGCGCTTTTAGCAGCTTTTAGCGGCTTATCGGCTTATCGGATAAACGGATAAGCGGCTTAGCGGCTTAGAAAAAGGGGGGGAGGGGAAAAAAAACCGCAGGGACTCGCAAGACATTTTTGTCTTGCGAAGCAAGCCCATAGGAGATTCGTTTTGCGAAGCACCTCCAAAACGGAAAACTCTTTCGTCTCGCGAGTTTTCCGTCTTGCGAGGCATTCGTCTTGCGGGGCACCACTGTACCTATTAGGTCCATAAATTACCATATAGCATATATTCAACACAAAAAAACAGTGACAATTTGTTGTTGACAAAGGACAGCTGGACATATAAAGGGCCCCATTACCTTCAGTAGCTTAGGGCCTCATCAAACCTAAATCTGGCCCTGCATTAGACCCTCTCCACCACTGGCATGTACCATGTGTATTGTGTCCTTAGGTCTGAAAAAGGTTTCCCTGAGCAAAGCATTCAGCAGCAACGCCTGGGCCTCCACTTCAAATCCACGTTCAGGTCCAACGCGTCCTCTGAGCAGAAGTGCCCAATCTGGCCCTCTAGTCCTGTGAGAGTTGATGCTGTGGAATATAATTGCAAAATCAAAATTCTAACCGGCAGTCCTTAGCATGCAGGTGCCTGGTACTTCAACCCTGCTTTCCCCTCTGGCCCTAATTTATAGACAGCATGTTTAAATATAAATAAAAGCCCGGCTTTTAAGTGTATGAAACTTAAGAGCATATGGCTAAGACCTTGAGGGCTGTACTGTTCTGTTGTTCTTTCTTAAGTTAGAGTAGCTTGTGCTTCTCCCTCCCCTTTTCTGTAATTTTATTATTATCCCCAGTTCCACCTCTCTCTCTCTCTCTCTGTCTCTCTCTCTTCTTCCCCCCCTCCCCATTTAATCTTACATCTAATAATATGCATTGTTGGAATCCAATGCTCAGCCCTGATTGCATCCTTCGACTAAGGATGCTTGAGGAATCCTGTATTTGTCTCTGTGTATAGACAAATAAACAGTGTTATGTTCTTTAAAAAAGGTGCATCTCTAGTAGATACACATTTGCCTCCTAGCAACAAGGTCCTTGGCAGCTCCTTTTCTTCCCATCTGCCCCCGTCAAGAAACACAGCAAGAACAGAAAAAGTCAAATTTGGTACCTATTTGCAGATCTCAACACATTCGAAAATGTGCAGTCAATGCGTACTTGGAAATCTAAATATATTTACCGATGAATTTCCAGTTTCGGCAAAACGCACTACAGTTAATATGAAGGACTTGCAATGGGCTTGTGGCTGGCTTGCCTCTGGCCCAGGGATGGGGTACCCTTTTCAAAGGGCCACATTCCCTTCGGAACAACCTCTTGAGGGCCACTTGCAGCCCGTGGGTGGAGCCATAGGCAAAAGCGGGTGGAGAAATGAATGCAGATTTTACCGTTGTATGGTGTGCTAGTTTTTGATGCACACTCCCATACTCTATCCCTGAGACATCATCAGGATCCAAGGGCACATTCCAACAACAGGGGCAACAAACTTCAAGGGGAATCGGAAGTCTGCGTATTGAAATATGTGACATGGAGAGAGGGAGTATGGCTCAGAAGGGGGTGTGGCCTGTAGATTGTTCAAAGGTCATATAGGTCACATTTGACCTCCAGGTCTGAGGTTCCTCACACCTGCTCTTCTGCTGGCAGAGCAATCATCAGAATTACTAGATCAAAGCATATAGGACAGGCTTTCTCAAACTTGGCCCTCCAGATGTTTTGAGACTACAATTCCCATCATCCCTGACCACTGGTCCTGCTAGCTAGGGATCATGGGAGATGTAGGCCAAAAACATCTGGAGGGCCGAGTTTGAGGAAGCCTGATATAGGAGCATGGTGCTGACTTTGTGCTGCAGCCCTGCCTGTCAAATATTCAGTTCTTATCCTAGGCAGGGATGGGCAAAAGCCATCTACTTCAGGTCCCTGGCACATTCACATCTTTTGCCCACAATTTCAGCATTAGATGGTGGACAGATGTGGCTCGTCAACCTGGGAAGGTAGCCCATCTAGGAGAAGGACAATGTTGCCTAAACTTCCACTGCCTTGCAAGGTATTTTTGGGAGAAGGAAAGGCTAAGAAATAAATCCTACATAAATCCAGAGTGGATCCCTAAGATAGTTGGGTAGCGCCATGTACACCTCCTTCTGAAAACACCTGCAGCCAAGCTGGTGTCAAGAGTCTTGCTCTGCTTACTTTTGGACCACATCAGTGAGGTCAAGAGGAGGGTCTTGTTGTTTGGGCAGCCCAGGACCTCCAAGCAAGCTGCCCAGGATTGCACCTCAGAGAGGTCACTTTGGTGCTGCAGTACAGTAGTTTGACTTCACCCCCAGAGGTATACTCCATTGTCTCTTGAGACATATGGTTGCCAACAGTGTGTGATTTTTCAGTGAATCTTTTTTTTTTAAAAAAAGGGCATCACATCCCTATGTGTGCCTTCCCCCAAGTATATCCCACTGAGTTCAATAGAATTTACTCATAGGTGACTGTGTGTAGGATTTAGATATGTATTACCCCACCATCAATACATATTTAAATATTTGTTTTATATATTCACTTTTTTTGACACAGTTAAACCACTGAGTACTGCATCTACAGCATTCATATATTTATAGAGTTCAGAAATGGTTGGCTTTGCATTATTGATAGAGCATGGAGAAAACTAGGAAAATGCTTTTCTTGGGGGGGGGGTAGGGTAGCTTTTGCAGCAGCAGCCTCTGATACTGACTATTGTGAAACAGCAGGGTGCTGAATAAGAAAGATGTCCAGTTGGCACACCTTGTATTGATTGCTGCTTAAAAATGAAGCCACTCAGATATAGACAAGGAAGATGTCAGTGATAGATTTGAAGACTGAAAGAACTGGTTATGCTTTACGCAGGGAGAAAGGGAGATTAAGACTCAGGTGGAGGACAGAGATAGGTTGGCAATTATGGAAGTCCATCTAGCCTGCCAAGGGAAAGTGGTGTTCAGTTTAAAGCAGCTGTTCCTGGTAATGTCTGGCTAAGAGTTGTGCTTCAGATGTCCAGGTAACATTAGGTACAGGAGCCATGCAACAGAATACTAATGTCCATAAGCGATGCTCTCTCGGCAGATGTTGCATGTCACAGCATCAATATTCTTCAGCTGTGGAATCTACCATGCTGTCTGAACAGCCACTGCACTGCCATTTAGATTGGGGTAGTTGCCTCAGGTTGGAAATGCATTTTGAAGATGTGTGTGTGTCCTTTCAATGTCTTTGTACACAGAGCTTTTGATCTTGGAGGCTTGTCCTCAGAGAGGATAAGGAGGACTTGAGTGAAGTGCAAATCTCCTTTGTCGTCCTAAAAAAACCTTGACAAATGCATTACTGTGGCTGGATGTGTTTGCTGGCTCTGTCAGACAATGGGAATCCTCCTGTGCTTCCCAGTTTCTCATTGACAGGATGATGCAGGGCCCCTTCTCCCTAGGAAGTGTGGCAAATTGAAGAAATTAGATCAAATAAAGAGGCAACAAGTGTGTTGGACTGCCTAGTTGACATCAAGGAAGAATAGGCAGAGCTTTGGTGGGGATGTCGGTTTGCTTTTGTGGACATGCTCTTGAATATCTGTGGAAAGTGGTTTTCTGAACAACTTCTGCAAAAAAAAGGTCCCACATTTTGAAAAGAAAATCTCAGTTGCATAAACATTTGTATGGCAGCATTGGGGCAGTATATGCCTGCTAACACTTTCTATGTATTTTTTTTTAAAAAATATATATTTTGAGATTAAACACAATTAGAAACATGTTTTGAGAAAAATGCACCTAGGAATATGTATTTTGAGAAGGGGGTGGAGAAGCACCCAGCGCTGCAGTCACTCTCACAGTGGCCTGGATGCACTAAACCATGGTTAATGGAAACCATAGTGAATGTTAACCACAATTAATAAATCATGCATAATGCTGAGGTGTCTGAAAGGCAGTTACTTAAGCCTTGACTTAATACACTACAGAATAGTTAGAAGCGTCATCAAGGGCAGACTAAACTAGAGGCTGGTTTGCATTTTCTTGCCACTCTTCACTTACATCTCTGTAGCGTTTGGGTGTCAGTAGCTCCTTAACCAGGGTTAATGTGCTCAGGATTTGCACATAATGCTATGTTTAACAGTTGCTAAGGTCTACAACTGTAAGCCTTGGTTAATGAGTGACTTACAACCGTAGTTAATAAGCCATAGTTTAGCTGCTGGGCTGGGTTCACACATAATGCTAACCAGTGATTTAACAAACCATAGTTTAATAAATAATGGTTTAGCATTATGTGTGAAACAGGCGAACAGAGAAGAACATTTTCTTTATTAAAAGAAAGGGAGGGACGATAAGACGGGAGAAGTGTGGGGGTGGGGTTTGCTGTGACATTGATATCAGGTTATTAAGTACAAGAAGACCACGTAGACATTTGTTTTTCCTTTTTTAAAAAATCTTATTCATGAATTGGCTACAAGTTCTTTTTTTAGTCTCCTAAAATAAATTTTAGCAGGAAACAGATTTGGAAAACTTTTGTTTTGAAAATGCAGGGAAGCTGATGTATGATTGCATTTGACATAGGTAAATGATTTATTTGCCTTAAAAAAGAAGTTACAATGCACTTTACTCACTCAAAATGAATCATAAACTGGAACAAAACATAGTGAAAAACTATTACAACCCCCCCCCTAATTATTTATGTCACTGTAGGTTTCCTACATCACTCCTCTGTAACTGCGTAGCCCCTCAGTATTTTGTGTTAAGCAGAATGTGAGAATAACTTTTTACAAATGCACACCTTTATTTCCTTTGGGTCCTGGCATGACTCAATTATGCAAACTGAAACATGTTGTAAGCAGCTGAATCCCTCCCACAAAATAGCGGCGGTATGGAGGAGACAGACCATGACTACAGAGCAGAATCTTCTGGAAAGACAGGACATGGTCTACATCGTCAGCAGCATCCTGGTAATAGCACTAGAGGAGCAGTCCGCTTAATTATCTGGAATTCATTAAAAATGAAGAACCACTACAGAAACACTGTGGAAGCAATTAAAATACACTGATGCCATGTTTTCCAAGGGCATTGTTGTTTCCAGTTGCTAAACTGTCCAGTCATCTTGATTGTCCAAAATGTGTCGGATTCCTCACAGGAGCCATCCATCAGCTGCTGGGAGAAAACTACTTGAATGGCCTGTCATTTGCGTATTGGTTTGCATGATTCATGGAGCTACAAACCCCAATTAACCTTGCAACGAACCTGTTTATATAGGCAATATTTTCTCACCAGCTTCCAAACATAAAGTATTTAAACCCATTGAGTGTTTTTGAAAGATTTAAATTAAAGTGATGTGTTGTTTGTTGGTTGGTGGGTTGGGTTTTTTTTTGGGGGGGGGACTTCCTGATAAGTGGCAACTGGCAGCTAATGCACCAAGAAAGTATTTTATGCTAAGTGAATGTCCGTTTCTGTGATCTTGAGTGGCTTTTAAACTGATCTGATGTATCACATCAAGCTATTCTGCTGGGACTTAGGTACAAGGCTTATGGCAGGCTTCCTCAAACTCAGCCCTCCAGATGTTCTTGGCCTACAACTCCCATGATCCCTAGCTAGCAGGACCAGTGGTCAGGATGATGGGAATTGTAGTCTCAAAACATCTGGAGGGCCGAGGTTGAGGAAGCCTGGCTTATAGTAACAGCTGAGTGATATGACCAGCTGACTGAGGGCTCAGTTGCTAGTGGCAACTAGCACCTCCCACACTACCAAGAGAGTCAAACACTGTTGACATTTCCCAGAGGCTGCATTTCTGCAGAGTTGCCGGTACATGTCTAGAAACAAGAGCAATGTACCTTTCAATAGAAGAAAGAGTAGGGAAGATTCCAAAAAGCCAGCAGAGGGATGGTTTTTTTAAACATGCTTACCAAAACATGTTAAGCTTATTAGTTTTCCTCCAATACTTTGGTTTTTCTTTTGCAATTCCTTTTTAAACAAAGTAGTCCTCTTGCTTTGGTTGCTTGCTGTGCCTGAAAAATATTAGCCTACCTAGCTTTTTGATCTCTGGGGCAGTCCAGAAACTTTTGTGGAAATGACAAGCACCCAGCCCAGTTTCCAGAACTGATATTAATAGAGTACACCTAGTATAACAGGGATAGGGAAACTCGGCCCTCCAGATGTTTTGAGACTACAACTCCCATCATCCCTGACCACTGGTCCTGTTAGCTAGGGATGATGGGAGTTGTTGTCCCAAGACATCTGGAGGGCTGAGTTTGCCTATGCCTGTAGTATAATTTTATTTTAGTAGTATGGATGCTTGTACTCTGTACCCAACACATTCCTTAAAGGAGGGGTAGCAAACATGGTGCCCCTAAGTTGTTATTGGAGACTTCACTCCCTCCTTCCTATTTTGCAACTGGACCAAATACAAGGTGTTACTATCCATCTATAAAATCCTCAACAGTGCTTTCAACTTCATTTACCGTATTTTTCGCCCTATAGGACACACTTTTTCCCCTCCAAAAATGAAGGGGAAATGTGGGTGCGTCTTATGGGGCGAATGCAGGCTTTCACTGAAGCCTGGAGAGTGAGAGGGGTGAGTGTGCACCGACCCCTCTCGCTCTCCAGGCTTCAGGAGAGCCCCAGCGCCAGCCCCACAAGGTCGGGGGACAGAGGGAGGCGGAACGCCGCCATCCCGCTGTCTCCCGAAGTGGTTTGCAGGCTGACGGCGGGGAGAAGAGCGCTTCTCCCCGCTGCCTGCCCCACCACTCCGGAGACAGCAGGGAGCCGCAGCGCATCTCCCTGCTGTCCCCAGACCTGATCGCAAAGCGGGCAGGGGGAGAAGAGCGCTTCTCCCCACTGCCTGCCCCACCACTCCGGGGACAGCAGGGAGTCGCAGCGCGTCTCCCTGCTGTCCCCAGACCTGATCTCCAGGCGGGCGGCAGGGAGAAGAGCGCTTCTCCCCGCTGCCTGCCCCACCACTCCGGGGACAGCAGGGAGACGCGCTGCGTCTCCCTGCTGTCTCCGGACCTGATCGCAAGGCGGGTGGGGGGGAGAAGAGCACTTCTCCCCGCTGCCTGCCCCACAAGCTCCAGGGACAGCAGGGAGACGCAGCTCGTCTCCCCGCTGTCCCCGGACCTGATCTGAAGGTGGGCGGCGGGGAGAAGAGCGCTTCTCCCCGCTGCCTGCCCCACAAGCGCCTGGGGGGGAAATAATTTTTTTTCTTTATTTCCCCCCCAAAAAAAACTTGATACGTCCTATGGGCCGGTGCGTCCTATGGGGCGAAAAATACGGTATTTGTACCTAGTAATTACACCATAACAAAACCAAAACAGTCTGAAAGTAATGCAAAGTGATAGAAGTGAACTCAGACAAGTTACAGCATAAAGAAACTAACACTTCAAAAAACAAAACAAAAAAAAAGTGAATCTTCACATGCCCCTTAAAAAGGAAATATTGCTCCTCTTAATGAACAATACAGGGAAATATTACAAAAATGTAAGTTAGAAGGCAATAAAACAAAACTATTCAAATCTGAGTAAAATTATTTAAGACTTAATGAGTAAAAGCATAAGAAAAACCTTATCTGAATCTCCCTTGCAAGCTACAACATTCTCTCTTCGTGTGTAAACTACTTTGAGGGTGGTTTGGGGGGTTTTGGGGGGTTTTTTGCAAGCAAATTTAGTGAAGTGAAATAATAAATTAATGAGTTTTCTCATCTGTAACGGCTGATGGAAAATCTGCAATCTTTACAGTTGCGTATTTAGCATATCTGCACAATAGATAGATTGCAGATTCATGGTCAGACCTCACCCCCACCCTTCCCTGAAATTTGTCCCCAAGTATTGCACGCTCTATGCATTGTATAAACGGCAATATATAATAATATGCACAAGGTATTCAGTCCAGTTTAAACCATAAGGCTCAGAATGTGTCATATTGCTGAACCTTCCTTCGAGACTGGCAGAAGGCGTCAGATTGAACTGAGCTTCGGCAAAGGCCATTCTTTCTGCAAATCCTTAAACTAACAAGGTAGTACAAAATAAATGTAAGAGAAGTTCTTATAGAGTGGTGCTATTTTAGAAACTGACGCAGTTTCTCTGACCATCTGACAACCTCAGACAATCTCTGCTTCAAAAACTCCCATCCCCAGCCTTTTTACACATAGTTCAGAGTCTAATTTCACCATTTGAGATTAAAGAAACCCATTCCAAGAGTGAGTGGTCATTTCCTCAAAGGCTACCCAAACCAGGTCTGCAAGTTGCAAACAAGAGAATGTTTAGCCTAAAGTTTAACTTGGTTTTATATGCTGCTGTGGTTGGTATTGTCACTTCAGCTCTAAAACCGGCATTTGTACAAGTGGCATATAATGTTCATTCCACACCTGCAAGGAATCAGTCTTTTAGTACGGCAGCACAGTTGTACAATTTTTGATGCCTGCCGCAAACCTTTTTGTTCATGAAAACTGACTCAGACATGAAACTTTATTATGTACATTAAGAAACCTGTTGATTTTATCTTTATTTTGATAATTTTATTGCATCTCATTGTTTTTAAAGTTTGATGATTTTCTCATGAATATTTTATATTATTTTATGTAAATCACTTAAAGGGTTTTTTATTTCTTTTATTAAACAGTATATAAATCTTGTTGAATGCATAAAGAGAGCTGAGGATTTTCTTTAGGCTTGGTTTTTCAAGGCAGGTTATTCACTATTGCATTGTTTAATGGTGTTTTATGCATTATTCTTCTAACGCTGCCCTGATATTATATGTTGCTACAGAAATACATTTATGAATGAATGAATGGAAGAAGTAGGAAAGGAAAGAGAGGAAGGGTTCCTACAGCTAGGGGTGCAAGGAGGCAGCAATTTCCCTCCTGTGTGGTGTTCATTGTGGTCAGCACTGCTTCCATTATGCTGCAGTTTGGATTCCACTAGAACCCACAATACTCATCTTGATATCTGCCATGGCCAAAACTAATGCCGCTAATCAGGTAATTAATTTCAGTGGAAAGGAAACATCAGAAACAACGCAGAGAGGAATGTAATTATTTGTGTAACTTGTGGCAGACTAAAGACAACTAAAACCAATGTTAGAAAATGCTGCTCATATTCACTTGTCTGAATTACGCTCCCGACTTCTGATGGACATGTGAATTGCTGCAATTTCCACGCTCACTTCCATTTCCGATAGAATTCTCTGGCAGCTTTGGTTTGCAAATTTCTTTTGTTTGATGGAATTCTCTGGAGTTTTCGTACTTACTGTGGAATTGTGTGAGGAGTGCAAAGGGGGTTGATTCCATTCCTTTATAACATTGTTCCCTAACTTCAGTGGGTGTTGATACAGTCATTGCAGTATTCGTGTGGTGGATTTTTATGAGGGTTCAGAATAGCCAATGACAGTGAGGCTTCACTAGTTTTAAACTGGGTTGGGGGCAAGTTGTTAAATAAAGAGTGAGAACCACTGCTTTGTCCATGACAGTAGAGGACAATTAGTGCATGCTTGCAACCAGTTTTGGACATTTGTTGCCTTGTATGTAAGTACCAGCACCTTGAACTTGGCTCAGTAGCAATTGACACAATTGGGTGTGATATGCTGGTAGTAATTTGCCCGCACCCTGTAGTGGACTCTGTAGTGCAGGGCTGGGGGAACCGGTGGCCCTCCAGCTGTGGATTACAGCTCCATGGTGTCCATGCTGGCTGGAGCCAATTAGAGTTGGAGCCCCCACAACATCTGGAAGGCCCACACCCTTGCCTAGCGGATGCCTCTGGAACATCCTCAGTCTTGGGGAAGAGGAGCAACATTTAAAACAACAACAACAGAGAAAATGTTCTCCTTTCTTTTTGGGAAGCTCTATGGCTCCTGTGCTGATGCCACATTATGGGCAAGAGACGTGAAAAGCCATTCATATCAGCGATAAACAGCCAGAGCTGTTCCAACGTCATCCCTCACCATCCCAGAAGTGATACTGACAGCTCCAGAAATTAGATGTAAGCTTGAGATTAGTCTTCTGTAAAATATCAGTCTTCAATAACTATGAGTGGGCCGGCTTCTTGGTTGGAAAACAGAAGTCTCCCCCTTCCTCCTCCTCCTCCTGCCCCCGCTTATAAAAACAACTTGACATTTTTCTGTAATACTTTTTAATGAGTGTTGCTCTGAGCTAGAATATAATGAAATTTGCTTAAAAGGAGCCCGGGCTGGTGATGCTTGGCAGAACAGAGTGGCATATGGTGAAACAGTTGTGATTTATTGGCAAGCGCTTTTGACATCCTCTCCCCATCCCCCCACCCCAACCTATCTTTTTCTTTTTTTGGAAAGCTGGTGGTTTTCAGCACAGCGGACTGTATCTTGATATTCTGTGCTGAAAAGAACCGATTGCTGCCAGTTGCTATCCACACACCTAACTTTCAACCAATATACTGCTGCCAGGCTTTCATTATTATATTTTTGGCACCTGTCTGTCTCAAGAGCAGTGGAGTGCACCCCCAGGGGTGAAGTCAAACCGCTGTGTTAGCAGCACCAAAATGGCTTCTCTAGGGCACCAGCCTGAGTAGTGTGTATGGAGGTACTGGGCTGCTGATGTGGTCCAAAGGAAAGCAAAACAATACATCTGGCACCAAAAAATGCAAGAAGGGCTTTTACACTCGCCAGAAGCTCAGCTCTGCCCTCACCCTCCTGGAAGGATCCTTTTAAAAAGTCCCATATGCTCAGAGACTTTGTGCCTGTTCATAGGGGGATATAGGAAGCCCAGAGCACTTGTTCTTTAGATGTCCCTTTTATGAAGAGGCATGTAGTGAGACCATTGATCCCCTGCTGGTGAGGCTCACTGACCTCCTGGAAAAGCAAAAATTTGACCTTTTCCTGTTAGGCAAAGATCATAAGACGACCCAGATGGTCACCAGATTCTGTGTACAGATCTGTAGGCGCAGACCATCCCCAACCCAAACTAGTTTGCTAAGAAAATCCCCAAACAAGGTTCCATGGGTGACTCTGGGTCATCTCTCTGTGGTAGCTTATCTTAAAGTTTAAGTGTCTATACGCTTATCATTTTTATAAATTTTAAATTTATTGTTGTACATGGTTTTAAATGTTTGTTTCCCTTCTGGGATTGTACCCCCAAGTGTGTTTTATAAGCTGGTCTCTGGCTGTAATAAATTATCTATCTATCATCTATCTATCTATCTATCTATCATCATCTATCTATCATCTATCTATCATCTATCATCTATCTATTTATCTATCTACATCTGGCACCAGCTTGGCTGTAGAAGTTGCTGCATGCAAGGTGCCATCCAACTGCCTTAGGGACCAACCACTCTGGATTTGTGTAGGGTTTCCTCCTTAGTCTTTCCTTCTCCTGAACAAGGCAGCTGAGCTTTAGCCAGCTTTTCCCTTCTCCTAGATGGGCTGCCTTCCCATGTTGATGAGCCCCATCTGCCTCTCACTTCCCTGTACAGCATGTGCAGAGACCTCCTCTTTTAAAAAGTTTGCACTTAAGAGCATGTCAGACTTATGTCAGGTCAGACCAGTGGTCCATTTAGCTCAGTTTTGTCTACGGCGACTTGCAGTGACACAACAAGGTTTCTGAGGGCAAGGGATGTCTCTCTGAGTCTTGCCAGACCAAATCTGGCACCTAGGGCATGTACTCTGCCATTGACCCATGGCTTTTCTCCTTAAATGTGGCAGTGCAGAAAACAATCCTGCTGCTTCCTTTTCATATTCATGTATGTGCTTTTTAATCAATCATCAATCAATCAATCAATCAATCAATCAATCAAGTCTTCAAAGGCAGCTTCTTCTTTTTAAAAGAGGTATTTGGAAAGGGAGGGGAGAGGAATCAACCACCACTAGAAAGCTGCCTTCTACTGAATCAGATCCTTGATCCATCTAGCTCAGTAGTGTCTGCTGAGTTGCAGTGGCTCTCCAGGGATACTGCCAGTCCTACCTACAGATGCCAGCAGTTGACCATCCCCTTCTGCCTGCAAAGCAGACGCTCTAGCATTGGGCTACAGCCATTTGCTGGCTCCTTGCATTTCAAACTATGTGTGAATATATCTCAGAAGCACCCATTTCTCTTGACAGTTTTACCCAGTGAGTATCTATGGATGTTCACATTTAATTGGTCTGTATGGCAAAGGCACAAGCGCCTTTGTTTTTGCTGCTGCTGACCTGTGCCAGTGAGGTCACTGTAGCTATTTAGGGATGCTGCACACACAAGTCCTCTTAAAAAAAAAAAGCAGCAGTCTCTCTCAGTTTAATTCTGCCTAACTTTAGGAAGGGTACCTTGTTCCAGTGCACGGAAATGAATAAAACTACTTATGCATACTTGGAAAAATGTTTTCCCGTTTAAATGATAGGAGAGATATCCACCCAAAGTAATAATTTTGTCACGTACATAGCCCAACAAGACAACAAGAATCCGCCAACAGCATACGAATCAATCTGGCTAACCTGATTCAAAAATACAGACTCGCATCCCGCTCTCACACAAAAACAATTCTCACTACAGCCAACCAAAGAGAGCCAACCACACCCTTAGCCACCCCCAAACTCTCTCACCACCAAGGAAATACAAGAAGTGAATAGTAAGAGAACCCATACAAGTAACCCTGGCACCCACCCCCCACACTAAGTAGAATAATAGAAGCATAATGACACCACCCCACTCACCATTCCCCCTTCCCCCTTCTCCCCCTTTTTTATTCCTTCCTTCCCAACTGTTTTAACCAATTCATGAAACAAGAACCTATACATTGACCACTAATAATGAAACATATGCTGTAGATATTTTTCTACATTTATTATGCTATTTTTGTGATATACAAATGACGTGAGAAAACTTGGTATGCTTGTTTGTATAACATTATTCTTGTTTATAACCCCCCCCCCAAATAATAATAATAATAATAATAATAATAATAATAATAATAATAACAACAACAACAACAACAACAATCACTGTTTTGAATCCCTTTGCAATCAGGATTTATTTTTTATTTTTAAGATTCGTTTTATTTCTTCCAGCAGCAACCATTCCTGTTTCTGATCACATCACAGAGCCTCTGGTGGCTTGGTCGCCAGCAAAACTATCCAAGGCATTTGGCCATTATTTGTGATCTGCAAAGAAATATTAGTTATTAACTATCATGAAGACTGAATTAATAGGGCTGAAATATGAAAGGATGACAGTTAATGGCATTAAGTGTGTTCATTTTGTAGTTTTTGCTTGCATCTGTGTTCAGATTATTCTGAGTCACATGCAATCACCTTTACCGCAGGACTATTGGTGTGCAGGGACGTGGGTGGCTCTGTGGGTTAAACCATAGAGCCTAGGACTTGCCAATCAGAAGGTCGGCAGTTCGAATCCCCGCAACGGGGTGAGCTCCCATTGCTCGGTCCCTGCTCCTGCCAACCTAGCAGTTCAAAAGCATGTCAAAGTGCAAGTAGATAAAGAGGTACCGCTCCAGTGGGAAGGTAAATGGCGTTTCCGTGCACTGCTCTGGTTCACCAGAAGCGGCTTAGTCATGCTGGCCACATGACTCGGAAGCTGTACGCCAGCTCCCTCAAAGCGAGATGAGCACCACAACCCCAGAGTCGGTCACGACTGGACCTAATGGTCAGGGGTCCATTTAGCTTTACCTATTGGTGTGCATCCAGCCTGGACCAGAATGTATGGAAGCATTGCTTAAAGAAACGGATGTTTCCACATGGGGAAAGCACATGCAGATGCCCCAGTTTACAATGTGAGTGGTTGGAGAAGCTAACTTGAATTATCTAGGTTATACCATGGTACGAAGAAGCACCCAAATGTCACAGAACCTATAGATATCTATAGTTGGATGCGGGCTCACATTCACTCCAAGCATGTACCAACAGAGACCAGTTTTCCACAAATGTACAGTGGTACCTCGCAAGACGAATGCCTCGCAAGACAAAAAACTCGCTAGACGAAAGGTTTTTCCGTTTTCGATTTGCCTCGCAAGACGAATTTCCCTATGGGCTTGCTTCGCAAGACGAAAACGTCTCGCGACTTTGTTTCCTTTGTCTAAAAACAAAGACATGTTTTGCTTATAAAGTTAATTTATTTTCCCTTCAATTTTTGAACTGCTCTTTACAGTATGTGTGACTTTAAAGAGCAGTTAATAAACTGTTGTTGTACCAAATTTGGCTTTGTTTGGACTTTTTTTGACCATAGGAACGCATTAATTGAATTTCAATGCATTCCTATGGGATTTCGTGATTCACAAGACGAAAAATTTGCTAGACGACAAAACTTGCGGAATGAATTAATTTCGTCTTGCGGGGCACCACTGTATTTCTGGTTTCAGATAGCATAATCATAGTGATTCTCATAGGTCAGGCATCATCTCCACATTGTAAATGGGCTTGAAGGACCGTGGGTGTCTCTTGTTACCCGCTGTGATGCTTTATGCTTTGAAATGTGTGGGTGTTAACTAAATGTGAAGGATCGTCCCCTGGGGCAGGAGGCTGGGCTCTGCAAACTTATGCCCCTCTCTGACCCTTTGGTTCTATAAACTCCTTGCCTTGAAGGCACAGGAAGATTGTCCCTGGTGTCAGGTGGTGTAGGCACTTGGACTGTGCATTCCACACAATCCGCCTTCAAAACAACAACAGCAGGCATTTCTTTGCATTTGCACCCCACAGAGGCTATTTTGCAAAGGCAGACAAGTGTGGTGTGGAGAAACATTTTGATCCCTCTTTAATTTATAATTAGTTTTTATATGCAGAGGCTGAAGTGCCCCTGTGCCCCAAGTACAGTAAGTCACACTTCATCTGCACAGGATTTGACAGAGAGAACGAGCGCTCTAGAGGGTGGGCTTTAATTTGCACTGGCCTCAAAGCGTGCAAATGATAGGGATGCTGCCTAATTGTTTCCTACATAACTAACACAAAGAGCAGGAAGGTGGTGATCCGAGCCTCAAGCATTTGCCAGCCATGACAATTGATCTAAGGCGATTCTAACAAAGTAACACAGACTGGGATTGTGTTAACTCTCTGAGCAAGGAACCTCGTGCGCCGATTTCCATACTTGCGCAGGGCACAGTAGTAATTCCGGGTTACTCCTGTGAGGATGAATGTTGACCTCATTGGGAGGAATATGTGATGCAGCATACTCAAGGGAGAGGGTAGTTTTTCAACCTTTGGAGATCCCAGTTTTAAAATCTCCCCAAGTTCCTCTTAGTTCTCAACTGCCTGGCTTCAAAGCATCCAGGTCATTATGCCCAGGACCAGCTCTAGTTTGACAAAGAAGGGGAGCTGACATGGCCGTGCTCCTCCGATCAGTGTCAACAGTCTGCCATTTTAATTTCCCTGCTATGCCCCAGAGTGATGCTGCCTCAGCGGCAGTGGGGAAAGTGAATTTAAATGGTAGAAACAATCAGATCTATAGTGGGAGGGTTCAAAGGTGATTGGTACTTGGTAACCAGTGCTATGTACATGTTAGTCTCTTGGCAATGGGGTGTACATGTTGACACACAAACCCAAATCAACCACCGGCTGCTTTGCGCAAAGGGAAGGCCCATAGCTCAGCCGTGGAGCATCTGCTTTGCAGGTCCAACCCCGTCACCTCCAGCTATGGCTGGAAGAGATTCCTTATCTGAAACCCTGGAGAGCTGCTTGCATCTGGTGTAGACAGTTCTCAGATAGATGAACTGATTGTCTAACTCAGTGTAGGGCAGTTTCCTCTGTTTCTAAGTGTATAATAATGGGCACAGATAATACAGAGGCAAAGCAGTGTGTGTGTGTGTGTGTGTGTGTGTGTGTACAGTGGTACCTTGGGTTGCATATGCTTCAGGTTACATACGCTTCATGTTACAGACTCTACTAACCCAGAAATAGTAACTCAGGTTAAGAACTTTGCTTCAGGATGAGAACAGAAATCGTGCTCCGGCGGCACGGCGGCAGCAGGAGGCCCCATTAGCTAAAGTGGTGCTTCAGGTGAAGAACAGTATCAGGTTAAGAACGGACCTCTGGAATGAATTAAGTACTTAGCCTGAGGTACCACTGTATCTGTATCTATATCTCTCTATACATCTATGGCTTCCTCTCTCTCTCTGATTCTCCTTGCTAAATGAAGACTAGTTAAGCACAGCATGCATGCTTAGTGTGGGCTGTCTTGGCTACAATGCCATCTGATGCACTTGGCTTATCCAGTTCAAAAAGTTGTAATTGGGTTGCTAATATAAGAAAACAATCTAAGCAAGATGTCAGCACTGCACCTGATGGCTGACAGTCACCACAATAGAACTCGTGTGCACTGTGTTTACTCGGAGGACAGAGAAATTGCAGGATTTTACAAGTATTGCTTAGACATCTGTAGTTTCTATGCTTCTATTATGCTAAAAAAGCGAGCCTTTTGTGCAGAGTTCTTTTCATTTCTGAATAAATTAAACATTAAGCAGCTCTGCATTGTCTGAAAGGCGGGGAAAAGGAATGGGAAAACTAGGATTCAAAACCAGTTTGTGTGTGTGTGTGTGTGTGTGTATGCATGCATAATTGGAAAGCGCACTGCTTGCGAGTGCATATCCAGATACTATTTTCATTTCCATTTGTTTTATTTAAAAAATGTATATCGCACCATTCATCTGGCGATACCAGGGATGTTTACCGTGTTAGAACAGCCAAAACAAGCATATTACAACACAATTGAATGCAACTTCATCCATCTATAAGATGCCACTGATCAGACTGAGATCTTAATTACCAGCAGTCTTCAGAAAGAGAGAAGATTTTAGCTGCCACCTCTCAGCCAGGAGGTGGGAGAGTAGATTCCATAGCTGGGACATTATTGCTGGAAAGGCCGACTCTTGAGTCATACACACCCAAACTTTGTATAATGGTGGAACAATGGGGGGATGACTCCCTAGCAGATAGCAAACCAAGTAGCATTATTTTGAGGTCATTACCACACTGGGGTCCCCCTCCTGCCTCCCAATGTCATGGATATTATTCTAAACAAAATGCTACATCCAACTCTTTGCTGATTAATAAAAAGTTTTGTTGGGGGTTTTTTTGCAGCAGGCAGCTACACCAAAACAATGTTCATATGCCATTTTTGAGAGTATTTGACATGCTCTGTGGAGCAGGGATGGGGATCTACCTTGTTGGAGTCCAGCTCCAGCCACCTTTTGACCAATGGACAGTATAACCCATGGTCTGTGATAATGGGAATTATAGTCTAGTGACTTCAAGAGGTCCATAGGTCCTCCACCCTATTCTGGACAGTCGGGAAGTGGAACATACAGTGGGGCTATGGAGATGAGGGGCAGATGGTGGACAGGATCTGTTTCTTGCAGCCCAGATTGAATTAACTTAAACATAGCAGATGAACAAGGGCACAGAGTGGCAAAAAATAGGTTCAAAACACAGGTAATCCAACATATTTTGATGGATGAAAATATCACACCAGTGCATGGTGGCTGAAAATAAGATGGCGATGGTGAAACAATGCAAGTGGTGTGCCATCTGCATGAGTAATTCCCCCTTTCTCACCTGGACCTCAGTTTTGAGACAAAAATACCTTTTATCTCCGCATCTGTGAATTTATAGATAGATGATAACTCTAAAGGCAGTGGAGGGAACATTCACGCTTTCCCTTTTTAAACTGGTTCAGCTGCTCTGCTAGAAGGGCAGATTTGCTGTTGAATTTTGGCACTCTTCTCTGGATCTCCTCTCAGAGTCTCCTCTCGCATGTCTTTGTTGACGAAATGACAGACGCTCTTCTGATGAGGAAATATATAAACTGGTCGGATACTCATGGCAGAAAGAACAATTTTCCACAGCTCATTTGTTTTAGATAAACTGCCATAAAGTGAATTAAAGACACTCTGCCGTTAGGTGCCTAGGTGTGTGTGTGTGTGTGTGTGTGTGTTTAAAGGTTCCTGATGGATCATTGCAACTCTCTCCAATGCATTTTAAAAGCAATTAGAGAATTAGCATAGTGCCATTTAGTATGTCACCATCTTATTTTTTATATTAATGAAGCATTAATACATTACCCCCAGTTTCCTTTATTATCATGGAAACTATTATTATCAGAGCTGTTGACCAATTAAAGAATTTCTAGTTGGTTAATCACCTGCCTTTCAACTGGATGACAAATCAGTTAATTTATTACTCATTTAAGTGGATGTGCATGTTGCCAAAACCTTTTGGAGACATTGAAGCAAACATAAAATAACTTAGAATTAATTTAATAAACAAATGTAACTGGCCATTTTTAGAATGAAAAAGCCATATTTTATCCCCCCCCCCTTATTCCTAAAATGAAAATAGTCTTTAAAATAGAGTCAAGTGCATTCTTAACTGGAAACTCCCCAAATTCAAACTCAACCCCATAGATCAAGAGTGGATAAGCTGTGAACCCTCAACTGCTTTCCGATTATGAAAAGTCCATTATGTTAGAAAGTTGGAGAAAGTCGTTTGTGCACACCCCAGAGTGAGAGATTGCTTTGGGAGACAGATTCTGCCTCCCTCCCCCAAATGTAAGATGACAGTGAATGAGTTTGTCTAGGGAATATTTTATCTAATGGATAAAACACATTGCACGTTGTTGCTTGTTTGTATATTAGTATCAATGCAGGTTTGACTCGTGTTGTAGATATGTGAATGGATTCATGACTAAGGAAGCATCACTGGATTATGCCGAGTCTTTGCCGAAGATGGAGAGTGTGATTTGAAGGTGTGCTAGTTTGAGTATGTTAGTTTAGAGAATGGCTTCCAATAAAGATTAAAAATACATTAAAAAGTCACACATTAAAAACTTCCCTGAACAGGGCTGCCTTCAGATGTCTTCTAAATGTCAGGTAGTTGTTTATCTCTTTGACATCTGGTGGGAGGGCGTTCCACAGGGCGGGCGCCACTACCAAGAAGGCCCTCTGCCTGGTTCCCTGTAGCTTAGCTTCTCGCAGTGAGGGAACCACCAGAAGGCCCTCGGCGCTGGACCTCAGCTTCTGGGCAGAATGATGGGGGTGGAGACGCTCCTTCAGGTATGCTGGGCCATTCTGAGAGTCTGTACAACTCCCAAAACCATTCAAAAACCAAGGCACGGCTTCTGATTGGCTGCAGGAACTTCCTGCACTCAAGTGGAAGCCATGCCCAACATTTGGTTTCTGAAAAATATTTGCAAACCGGAACACTTACTTCCGGGTTTGAGGTGTTTGGGAGCTGATTTGTTTGGGAGCCAAGCCGTTCTAGTACCAAGGTACCACTGTACTAATATTGTTTCTGAAGAGCTTTTTTTTTTTTTAGCTTTTGAGGGTCTCCTCCAGTTTTGAAAACCACTGCCTTAGGTAGACTAGCTTGAACAGCACACATAGCACAAGTAGCTACAGCTGTCATAAACCCACAGCTGTCATAAACCCACCCTTTAGATGCCCAAGAGAAACTACAGTTTCTCATTATCACCAATCATTGTGGATTTACACACACACACACACACACACACACACACATGCAACAAATGGTCTGAGAACCTTAACTGAAATAAAATATGGCAACACAACAACGGTTCATTGTCCAACATTGTTTAAGCTACGTTGGGAGACTCTGCTTTTAAACCTCAAATCATTATGTGGCTGCATATTACTAAAGCTTACATGAAGACCCTGTAGAACAGCTTCCCCAAAACAGCACCGTAATTTTAATTTGAGTGGAAGTGCTGATTTTGCATGATTAAATTGAATATGCCTGAAGGTCTCAGCTAAGGCAAGGTAATAAATAACAGCACACAGAAACCCACGTACGTCGCAGTTCCAGTGTAAATCTTCACAATGCTAAATTGAGTAACGAGGAGGAAAATAATTAATTAAATTTTAGCCATGTATCCCTTGGCCTTGCGGTTACATTAATGGGTAAAGCAGAAGGAAGGCAAGGGAACATTGTTGGGTACCCTCTCTCTAAACATGTTCACACACAATTTGAGCTAGAAAAGAAATAATTGATGCTAACTCAAATCAGACAAAGGCCCTGCAGATGCAGAGGGGTCCTTTCAGATTACAAAACTTAGTTGTGTTCCTTTTGTAGGCTTTCTATCTTTTGACATCTGCCCATTGGTACCCAGCAATATACGTTATCCAGTTGTGCGAAAAATGTTGCTATTCCCCCCCACCCACACCTTTACATTTATTGGCAGTGAACACGTCCTGGTAATTACATAAGAATAAAATATCATATTATGAATACAACTAACTCAGCACCCTGTTTCCAAAAGTGAATACCTAGATAGAATCAGCAAATTGTTTCTCCTGCAGTTATAGATGCATTGTGCATATGGACCTGAATATTGTTTGGAAATCCAGAAAAAGTCTTAGTGGAAGAGCTACTCTTCCATAGCCATGTTCCATAGCCATGTATTTCTACAAAATGCTCATTTCATTTGATCCACACTCTTCAAAATGCTTGTGTGCTCTTCCCTCTTTTAATTCACTGCTGTCCCTTTCATCTCTCAAGTGTGAGATATCCAGTGTGCTTTGTGTTGTTGTAAAGCCACACACCACTGTGTTTTCTGATGTGTATTTAGAAAGCAAAAACAAACAAACCATGCACCACCATAAAACAGTAAGAGTCATCATGTTTTGACAGAAATCGTATCTGAGTTTTCTGAAAGTATTTTTTCCTTTTGCAAAGCGAACAACACGTGCAGATTTCTTGTGCCTTAACTCTCCACCACTTCAGCTTCAAGGGGGCAAAAAGGGGCACGTCTGTTCCTGGATTGCACCCTTTCTTTTGGTCTTCCAATGTAAATGTTCTGCCACCTACCCACAGCTTTCAGAATGCTGCAATCTGGAAAAATCCAAAGAAGTATATAAAATAAGCTGGCGAGTGAGCTACGGCAACGAACAACAGACACACAGTTTAGATGACAGCCTTGACCCCTTCTCCCAAATCCCCTGCCTCCCCCCTCACATAAGAGCATCTTTAGAGTAGCCAAAATGACAGCAACTCATTCCCTTCAATGTCCTCCACCAATAATATAATTTAAATTCCTGTGCACCCTTTCCAACCTGCTGTTTGTTCTCCTCTGTCAACTGTTGAAGGCTGTGCCTGTCGCAAGGCATTTGGGAAGTTCTGCAGAGGCAAAAGGAGGAGTGGAGGCCTTGGGCCTCACTCTGGCTGCTACAGGGTGATGATTGGCATGGAGCAAATAACCTGAAGAGACAGAACCAATCACAGGCCTCTCAAGGTGTAGTAAAACACTGAAGGACTTTTGGAAGTAGGTGCACAGGAATTAATGGACTGGGAAACACCGAAATGCAAGGGGTGCTACCTGTGTTTATATACTTCTTCTGGTGTGGGTTGATAGTTTTTAGATTTTAATGAAAAGCAAACTCCTGAATAAGCTGCAGCTGCTGCAGTTTTCGAAAGTCAAACCTTAGAGATGATGCCTTGGAATTTCCTGCTTATGTTGTCACCGTGTACTGGTCATATATTAAAAGAAATGGAAAGATGCAAACTCTGCTCTGCAGGTGAGAGATTCTTTGCAGCTCTAGTTGGCCAAACAAACCATGTTGTTTTACCCAGAACGTCCAATTTTGAGGGATTCCTGCAGGGCTCATTGTGTCGTGAGTCACTCAGAATCTTGGGATGCAGACCTGGGAGGGAAGACTCCGGAGGAAGATGGAGAGGTCGATGTGGGGGAATGGGCAGGCAGTACTGCTGGAGCGGAGGCCCACATGCTCTAGTTATCTTTGATTTCTGGTAAGTTAAAAAGAAAAACCTGACAAGGTGATCAGCAACCTGCTACTAAAAATGTTTTCCCTTACCCAACAAAACAACAGAAGATCAACTTTTTAAAAAGGAGCAGAATTGATTGCTTTTGAATTATGGTGCTGGAGGAGACTCTTGAGAGTCCCATGGACTGCAAGAAGATCCAACTTATCCATTCGGAAGGAAATCAGCCCTGAGTGCTCACTGGAAGGACAGATCCTGAAGCTGAGGCTCCAATACTTTGGCCACCTCATGAGAAGAGAAGACTCCCTGGAAAAGACCCTGATGTTGGGAAAGATTGAGGGCACAAGGAGAAGGGGACGACAGAGGAGGAGATGGTTGGACAGTGTTCTTGAAGCTACCAACATGAGTTAGACCTCGCGTGCTCTGGTCCATGGGGTCATGAAGAATTGGACAACTAAACAACAACAACAACAGCTATTATTATTATCATTATCAACATTTGTACCCTGCCTTTCTTCGAAGGAGCTCAAGGTGGACTACTTGCTTTCTTACCCTCTCCATTTCATCCACACACAACCCTGTTTGGTAGGGGTGTTGGTGCAGCAAACACCCAATGGGCTTTATGGCTGAGTTGAGATTTGAACTCTGGTCCCGCAGGTCCTAGTCCACATGATACACTGGCAGAGTAAATTTATAGAACAGGGTTGTTGTTTTTCACATTGTCATTCACAGGTACTGGCAACGGATATGGTCCATTTAAGAAAGCAATTATATCCCTTTGGAAAGTAATTATATCCCGTATATGATGTAGGCGCCAGAACACCTTCACACCCTTTCAGGGGAAAAAATTCCATAAGAGAAAATGCCATTAAGGATAAATTAAGCACTTAGCGCCTTTCTCTTCACAAGTTCCACGAGTTTTAATATACAGTGCTTTGTGCCAGGTTGTTCTCCACACTGTTGTTATTCTAAGGATATCTCCCCACCCAAACCTACCCAAAATATATCAGAGCTTACAGATAAGAAATGAAACATTGCCCATAAACAAACACGGATGAGCTGTTTACTCTGGAAACTCCCCATGCTGCTGAAATCATGATTATCCAAAATTCGTTCTCTCCTGAACTCATTCTATAGCAGAATTTTATTTTAGGTCTACACTTGGACTGGAAGACGAGCCCTTGCCCCGCCTCCAAAATAATAAGCCTAAATAAATGCAAATTTGCCAGTTCATAGCTTATATGTGCACTTGGAAAAGGAATGTGCATTTAAGTAATATATTTATAGAAAATATGTATGTATATTTATAGAAAATATGTATGTTTTTCAGGTACAGTGCTTGCATTTTGAGAGCACCTGTGGCACCCGTAGAGCACCTGTAGAGTTCACGACTAGGGCTGAGTTCAAATACCCAGTCAACTATACCATTCAAGTTGGAGTTAACTCTTTATTAGCAAAAACAGGCTTCAAAGAAATGTCAGGCCTAATGTAAATTTCAACTCATGTCTGGTTGGTCTTGCCTCCATGAAGCAGTTGCTGAGACTGAAAGTTCTTGCCTCCCCCCAGCCGCCCTAGTCCCATCCTATCCAGGGTTTCCCACCCACCTAAGCAATCAGAGACTGTGTCTGTGCATTGCCAACCTCTCCTCTACCCTTTTCATGCCTCTTCTGGTTCTGAGGGACAAGAGAAGAGGGGAGCTTGTTGCAGCAGCAGGAGGAGGCACCTTTGACTCTTCACCAGCCTTTATGCCTTTTGACCTCTTTTCTCCCAACCTCCTGCTTCAGGTTCTGCCTCTGATTCTGGAATTATCCCAGTTCCCTAAGCCTTGTTACCTCCTCAGCTTCTGACTCCTCCTCTTCCCAGTCTTCTCTCTCTGACCACTCATTGTTGTCCCACTAAGGCTCCCTGGGCTCTGTGCCTTCTTCCCTTAGTGGTTTTCCAGCTGGTTCCTCCCACCATTCCTCAGCGGTCCATGACTTTTTGCTACGTATGTGTTTTCCTTGTCTCCCTTACAGGGTTGTTGTGAGGATAACTGGGGTGGGGAGAAGCTTAAGTGTTCTGAGCACTCATGTGTTGATGGGTGGAATAACAATTGTTTAGATGAATGGATGAATTGAGCTCAAGTTTTAGCTATCTCCTGTTGGCATTGTTTTCCCCTTTCTCAAAGAGAAGTGCTCTTTGCACACTGAAGGATAAAGAGCCCCTTTCAACTAATCCAAGAGTGAAAACTGTTAAGATATTCTGTGTGAAGCATTTTGACACCCAAGTGCCATATAGATGCGCTAATCGTCATTGCCATGCACCTAGCCCACAGCCCTTGCTCAAGTAAAAATGTATACAGACAGTTGCCAACACTAGCATTACAAAGATCCATAGAAGTAACGAGATGTCATAGCAGTGTTCTAGACAGGAGTCAAGCCGGATTAAATTGACATTACATTTCTGAGTGTGAATGATTGCTTCCTATGCTTCCACGGGAATATATTTTGAAAGCACTTTAAATATCTGTATTATTATTATTATATGCAGTAGGTTCACAATAGCTCCCCCAAATTTACCCGAGTGCCAAACAGGTATCAGAGAACCGCTTAGAGCAATTGGCTTCAACTAGGCATTATGCAAGCTTCCTTCCTTCCTTTTTTGCAACCGAGAGCCAGGGCTGCAATTTTCTTTTAAAATTAGTTTTAACAAGCTGGATTTCACCCAACTTTGGCTCTTCCAAGAAAGCAATTTTGCAAATGGGGAGATGCTCCCGATACATCAGCTTGGATGGGAGAGTCTCTCTGATTAAAGAGGCAGAAGTGATGTGGGTGTCCTTCTGCGAGCACAACACCCTGGTTGACAAGAACCTTTCATCGCCCCTTAATTTAACGGGACAGCTATCGAACATTGTTCCCAGCAAGGTTAAGGAAGGCGAGCACTAAGTAAGAGCCTCACCTGAATTCTAACGTTCCCAACCAGAGCTCAACATCTTCAAAGGAATTGGTATAACTAATAGCCCAGTCCTCATCACATTTGCATGCAAATGGTGTTGGGACAGGACTCCTTAGGAAGCGCACCTTACCTCTATAGGTATCTTCCAAACTTTGACAGTGGCTGAGCTTTGGGTTTCCTGGTTACTTTCTTTACTACATGAAGAGTAGGGCTTTCCTCATGGAACTCCCTGTCTGAGGAGCCTGGCTGGTTTGGGGGCTTTTCTGAAGGCTGGTAAATCATAGAATCATAGAGTTGGAAGAGACCACAAGGGCCATTGAGTCCAACCCCCTGCCAAGCAGGAAACACCATCAGAGCACTCCTGACATATGGTTGTCAAGCCTCTGCTTAAAGACCTCCAAAGAAGGAGACTCCACTACACTCCTTGGCAGCAAATTCCACTGTCGAACAGCTCTTACTGTCAGGAAGTTCTTCCTAATGTTTAGGTGGAATCTTCTTTCTTGTAGTTTGGATCCATTGCTCCATGTACGCTTCTCTGGAGCAGCAGAAAACAACCTTTTGTGTTCTGGGAGTCTTTTGTGTTTTGGGAGTGTGGAGTAGCAACTGAAGTAACTGTGGAAAGGAGAGAAACTTGATTCGGGTCACATTTAAAATATGAACCTACCTAATTCACAGTAACCAAAACAATACACAAGCCAGAACACAACCAACCTTTGAAAGGTCACGTTTCTCCAAATTTTGCAGTACAGTTTTCCAGCCAAGTAATGTGTACATATCAGGAAACACTGATATGAAAAAGTATGGATTATGCATACAAATATGGATATTGTGATAAATTTGCACAGGCTGATGAATTTCCATGAGGGCTTTAAAAAAAAATGCAAATGCAAGCTGATGTGGACACATGAGAAACTGAATTTAATTCTGGAATAACTGAAAAACCAAGAGAAACCATCCCAAGATTCATCCATCCCAAGATGCAAATTTATTTGATTTTTACATAAGTTGTGGTTTTGTTTTGTTATAGTATGTGTGTTGTTGTTTTTTTTGATGGCTAGTTACCACAGATACCCATTGCTGTTTAATCAGACATATCAGGCGTTTTTACATAAATAAATAAAAACATGGAGGTAAGCTCTTGATTTGATTGCAATTTGCTTGCAAAAAATGTGTAAGGATAAGCAAACTTCTGTAGGGTCACAAGTTCCCCACCACTTCTCTGAAAGATAAAGTGGTTATAAGAACTAAATCTCTGTGGTGGTGTTCTCCCCCCCACACACACACACACTAAGTCTTTGAGTAGGCATATCCTGGGAGAGAACAAAGTAGTACAAGATCAATATAGTTCCTTATATGATAAATAAAAGGCATGAAATTTAAATCCACATTACAAGCTGGGAGCTTATAACTTGGAACATGATCGTAAGATCCAACTTCTGCAAAGCTAACTGTCTCGAAAAACCTCTTTTGTGTTCCACTAAATTAAAGTGGATATATGGATTACAACCAAAGCAATCAGAAGCTACACCAGAGTTAAAACAACATTCACTTGATGCCAGCTACTTAAATGCTCTGTTACGGTAAATCTGAAATTTGATCAGCCCTTTTCGTTTCCGCAGGGGACTTCTTGGGAGTAGGCGGGTTGTGGGTCATGGGCTAAATCTCCCTCTTACAAATTTTCAAAGGGTGGCAAGAATGAGAAGGTCTCGTTGTTTTAAGTGGGCCTTGGTAGAGTCAGAGGGAGAGGCTAAATTCTGAAAGCAGCTTCAGCAGGGTCCAGTCTCTTCCCATTAACATGGTCCAAGGAAACATGTGTAGTTTAGTGGCAGAGTACATGCTTTGCAGACAGATGGTCACAGGTTCAGTCCCTAGAATGTCCAGGTAGGACTGGAGAATCCTGGGGTGTTGCTGCCTGTCAATGTAGACCAGGGTTTCCCAAACTTGAGTCTCTGGTTGTTTTCAGACTACAACTCCCATCATCCCTAGCTAGCAGAACCAGTGGCGTGGGATGATGGGAATTGTAGTCCAAAAACAGCGAGAGACCCAAGTTTGGAAAGCTGTGCAGTAGACAATTCAGAGCTGGAGAAATGAAAGGCTCTGATTTTGTATGAGCAAGGGCATATTGGCCTAAGCCATAGAGACCTGGCCTTGCAGCAGCATACCTAAGTCCGAAGCAAGAGGAAGAACAAGCCAGTAGTAGGTCCTCTGCATGGAAAAGATGGGGAAAATGCTATTGGGGAACAGAGAGAAGGCGGAAGTGCTCAACACCTACTCTGCTTCTCTCTTCACCCAAAAGGAAAGCAGTGCCCAACCTGGAGATACAAGAAGGTTGCTGCAGCAAGATAGGAAAAGTGGTGGTAAGGGAACACCTATACTAGTGGCCAAAATTGTGGAAACCTATTGGAAAAAAGTGTATTTCTAAGGTCTGATGGCTCATAACACCTGATTGGCTCTCTAAACACTCATGTTCATTGGCTACATTCATATGAAGGAAACCTACTGCATATCAACCTTAGCAAGTTGTGCTTCCTTTTTCTGGTTATTTGGCTATAAGCTTTGATAGAATACAGATAATTGAACAAACTTTGTTGTATTGCATTTTTCTTTAAATTATATTTCCATTGATATATGATTTTATGTTATTACTCCAAAAAAGAGTATTATGAGCCATCAGACTTCAGAAATATACTTTTTCCAAAAGGTTTCCACAATTTTGGCCGCTAATGTAGCTGTTTTATTGAATCAGATCTCCAGGGCCTGATGAGCTGCACTCAATGGTACTAAAGGAGCTTGTGGATGTAATCTCAGAGCCTCCGTCTATGATATTTGGAGAATTCCTGGAGATAAGGTTAGGTCCACGAGGACTGGGAGTGGACAAATGTTGTCCCCATCTTCAAAGTGAGGATGAGGGAGAAGACCCAGGTAACTAACTATTGACCTGTCAGCTTGACATCAGCACCAGGACAGTTCCTAGAACAGATGATTAAACTGTTGGTCTGTGAACACTTAGAAAAGAATGCAATGATTGCTAAGATCATTGGGTTTCTCAAAACCATGTATCATTCCAGATGAATTTCACTTTTTCTTCTTTTGGATGGAGTTACAAGCTTGGTGGATCAAGGGAATGCTGTATCTAGATTTCAGTAAGGCTTTTGCCAAAGTCCCTCAAGATATTCTTGCAGAGAAGCTGGTAACTTGTGGGCTGGATGAGGTAATTAATAGGTGGATTTGTAGCATGTAGACTGGCCAAACCCAAAGAGGAATACTGATTCCTCAGTATTCTTGGAAAAAATGACAAAATGTGTGCCACTCTGTTCTGTTCCTGGGCCTATTGTTTTTCTGTGTTCAAATCAAGAGGACCTCAACAGATGGACAACTGTGTTGAAACTAAGAAAATGAATTTCAAGTATAGTATCCCGGTCAAGGGAAGTAATAGTTCTGTTGTATTCTGCCTTGGTCAGGCAACACCTAGAGTGCTAGCTGTCTTCAAATATCACCTGGAAGATGGAGCAAGCTTGTTTTCTCTTGTTCCTGAGGGTAGGACCTGAATCAATGGATTCAAGTTACAAGAAAGGAGATTCTGACTGATCCTTTGGAAGAGCTTTCTGACACTGAGAGCTTTTCAGTATTGGAACAGACTCCCTTAAAAGTTGGTGGACTCTCCTTCATGGGAGGTTTTTAAGCACAGGTTGGATGGTCAACTGTCATGGTTGCTTTAGTTGAGATTCCTGCATTGCAGGGGGTTGGACTAGATGACCCTTGGAATCCCTTCCAACTCTGCAGTTCTACGATTCCATGTACTGGGATGTAGCATAGTAGCACAAGGTCAGGACAGTGTGGGCACACCTAGTGGAAGTGTCACATTGGCTCTGCTGGTGCACCTGAACTGCCCTGATCTCATTGTCACCCATTCACAAACCCACACAATCCTGTCGCATAGCAGCAATGTTGCTGTCTAGAAGCCATGTCTGTAGTGGTGCCCCTCCTCCCTGCCAGTTGCTCCTGAGTATTTGGCAATTTCCTGTGTTCCTGTGCTTGCAAACATGCAATTCATCCTGCAAGTCATGGCTGGTGGCTGGGAAGGCAGCAAAAAAATGGGAGGATTCTCAAGTCCCAAGTGGAACGTCATACTTGTGTTTTGGTTTGTGGAACACATGTTCTAATTTTCAGATGGCACCAAAATGGGCGTGGTAGCTAACACAGGGACAAAAGCTAAATTAAAGACTTTGACAGGATGGCGTACTTTGCCAAAATGAGCAAAACAAATTCCAGAAGAGATGGAAGCTCTGCATTTTGGCAGCAAAAATAATAATCAGATGCAGTCATGAAGAATGGGTGGCATCTTGCTTGACAGCAGTATGCGTGAAAAGTATCTCTAGGTTTTAGTAGGCCACCAGATAAATGTGAGTCAGTAGTGCCATGCAGTGGCTAAAAAAGGTAGGCTAAAAAACCCCAGGTTGCATCAACTAAAGTGTAGCATCCAAATCATGAGAGATAATTGCAGTGCTTTTTTCTGCTTCAGTTAGATCTCAGCTACAGTACTGTGTCCAGTTGTTTAGACCAACGTGTCTAGAGGGAGGCAGAGGTAGTGAGGGGCTTGGAGATTGAAGTCCTTGCGAGGGAAGATTGAACTTCTTGGGTATGTTTAGCCTTCAGAAGGGATTATTAAGATGTGGTATGATAGCCTTTTTCAAATATTTACATACCTGTTGCATAGTGGATGGAGAGCTTAAAAACCTGGTTAAAAACTTGTGGTCAGGAGGGAAGTTGGAGAAAGAGATGTACACAGCCTGTCTTCCTGTCTCCTTCTCCCTTTCTCCTCACTGCCCCCCTACCCACCTCCCGCTCCATTCTGGATTGCCCTGGATAGGTCTAAGCTGATCCAGGGTGATCTGCAACCACCTCAAGCCAATCTGGCCAAATCCCAAATTGGCCTGAATTAGCCTGATTTGTTTCATTATCTGGGGTTTGGCTGAATTTGGTGCACAGTCCTTGTAGGCACTTTGTGAGTGATTTTTAAGCAGAGGCTGGGTTGCCATTTACGGGAGGATAGTTGTTTGTCTGTATCAGTATCCTTGGTGATGGACGCGGGTGGCGCTGTGGGTTAAACCACAGAGCCTAGGACGTGCCAATCAGAAGGTTGTTGGTTCAAATCCCCGTGACGGGGTGAGCTCCTGTTGCTCGGTCCCTGCTCCTGCCAACCTAGCAGTTTGAAAGCACCTCAGAGTGCAAGTAGATGATGATGATGATGATGATGATGATGATGATGATACTAATAATTTATTATTTATACCCCGCCCATCTGGCTGAGTCTCCCTAGCCACTCTGGGCAGCTCCCAATCAAGTATTAAAAACAGTACAGCGTTAAATATTTAAAACTTCCCTGAATAGGGCTGCCTTCAGATGTCTTTTAAAGATAGGATAGCTGCTTATTTCCTTCACATCTGAAGGGAGGGTGTTCCACAGGGTGGGCGCCACTACCGAGAAGGCCCTCTGTCTGGTTCCCTGTAACCTCACTTCTCGCAATGAGGGAACCGCCAGAAGTCCCTCGGCGCTGGATCTCAGTATCAGGGCTGAACGATGGGGGTGGAGACGCTCCTTCAGGTATACAGGATAAATAAGTAGATAAATAGGTACCGCTCCGGCGGGAAGGTAAACGGCATTTCCGTGCGCTGCTCTGGTTCGCCAGAAGTGGCTTAGTCATGCTGGCCACATGACCCAGCTCCCTCGGCCAATAAAGCGAGATGAGCGCTGCAACCCCAGAGTCGTCTACAACTGGACCTAATGGTCAGGGGTCCCTTTACCTTTATCCTTTGTGATGACTCCAGTCTCACAGAGACGGGGGGAACTTGCAAGTGGTTCAGTCCATCCCTTTGTTCAGTGTGCAAAATCCACAGGTAGACCACCACCAACAGATGCTTGTCCAGATTCCGCTTGGAGGCCTCCAGCCGGGGAGTCTCTGGATCGATCCTCACGTACATTGAACTGTTCATCTCTGTAGACTCAGCTGGTGTGCCATCTAGGCAGCAGCTCCCCCCCCCAATACAGTTCTTAACCTTTTCTTTGTGCAATGAGCTACATCACTGTCATAATGGGAAGGGATTTTGACAGCAGGAGAGGTTATTCCAGGCAGCCGAGCCAGTATATTTTACAATGTGTTATGGGGATAGTTTTTGTGCATGTGTGCGTTTTAGCTATTGTTTATTTTACAATATTTATCCTACCTTCAAATGTGACGTCTCCAACTACAGTGGTACCTCGGGTTATGTGCTTAATTCATTCCGGAGGTCCGTTCTTAACCTGAAACTGTTCTTAACCTGAAGCACCACTTTAGCTAATGGGGCCTCCCGCTGCTGCCACACCGTCACACGTCATTTCTGTTCTCATCCTGAAGCAAAGTTCTTAACCTGAGGTACTATTTCTGGGTTAGCGGAGTCTGTAACCTGAAGCTGTATATGAATAAACCACTGTATATGAATAAACATATTTTTTAAAGCATATTGAAATCCCATTACATTAAATTACATAAAAACATATTAAACTGTTACAACACCAAAACATCAATTTCCTACTAACACAGAATGAGTATTATGTGGAACCTGTAATTGTGCCAACTGCACAAAGTGAAGCTTTTTTTGAGTGGACACATAACAGATAAGGTAATCCTGAAAGTGAACTTCAGGTAAATTTCAATCATATAACAGATGAATACATATTAAATCATTGGCTCCCATAAACCATTGTGCAGTTCCACTTAAATGTACATGCATGACATCATTCAGTAGAAATAAAATTAAGAAACCCTCGATTACCAATCCATAATTGCCACAAGCAAATTGCATTTTCGCTTGAAAATTAATTAAAGCAATATTCTTAGAAAGGTGCATTTCCTCACTTGCAAAGGAGAGGAAGGGAAATACCTAAAGACCTGTGTAAAAGTGGAGCGAGGGCAGACATTGCAGGCATCTCTAACTTGACACAAATAGAAATGTTGCTGTAGAGAATAATTTGGCAAATAGCATTAGCAAATCATCTGGAATGAAACTGCGAGAATCAAAGCTTTCTTTTTTATGCAAGTAACAGTGCCTCGGTTAATTTAAAAACCCATACATCAAAATTAAGTCTATTTAGTGCACGAAACCAAGCCCCCGCCCCAATAGCTCTGCAAAACTGTGCATTGTTACGAAGCTGACACTTCTTTAAATTGAAAGGTATGCTTGCGGAACATCTCATCAGATGAGCGTTCGTAAGAAAATGCTTGTAGGTGCAAGCAAAAGAATGCCAAGCAATTCTGACATTTCATATGTGGATGAGACAGCAGTCACTGGAGAAGATGCGTAACTTGTGTCCTTGTCTGGTGTACTTGAATCCGATTTGGAGGATTTTATTACTATTATTATAGGGGTGCGGGTGGCGCTGTGGGTTAAACCACAGAGACTAGGACTTGCAGAAAGTCGGCGGTTCGAATCCCCGCGAAGGGGTGAGCTCCCATTGCTTGGTCCCTTATCCTGCCAACCTAGCAGTTCGAAAGCACCTCCAAGTGCAAGTAGATAAATAGGTACCACTCTGGCAGGAAGTTAAATGGCGTTTCCGTGTGCTGCTCTGGTTTGCCAGAAGCAGCTTAGTCCTGCTGGCCACATCACTGTACTGTGGTCTACCTGTGGATTTTGCACTGTACGCCGGCTCCCTCAGCCAGTAAAGCGAGATGAGCGCCGCAACCCCAGAGTCGGCCACGACTGGACCTAATGGCCAGGGGCCCCTTTACCTTTACCTATTACTATTATTAAAGGGGGAAAAACTCACTGCGGAGAAGAATATGTTCAGGACAGGATCACGTACTGGGGAGCCCTACACATATGCGCTTCTTGATGTGTGTGTCCTGAGGCAAAATAGACACAGCAGCATTCATATTGCAGTGTACTCACTATAAGGCAGTTTGCAGATGTGGGGAAAAGAGGAAAGGGAGGTGAAATGGTGTGGGATCTGGAACCATGGGGTATTGGCCACCTTCTAGTCTGCAGTGCCTGCTGGAAAATACTAGGTGGGAAGGGTGGGTAGAGCACACAAAGCAAGAACTTCCTGACAGTAAGAGCTGTTCGACAGTGGAATTTGCTGCCAAGGAGTGTGGTGGAATCTCCTTCTTTGGAGGTCTTTAAGCAGAGGCTTGACAACCATATGTCAGGAGTGCTCTGATGGTGTTTCCTGCTTGGCAGAGGGTTGGACTCGATGGCCCTTGTGGTCTCTTCCAACTCTATGATTCTATGATTCTAAGTGTAAGTGATCAGGGAAGAAAAATGAAGAAGGTGATAATCATGGAGTCATAGAATTGTAGAGCTGGAAGGGACCCTCAGGGTCGTCTACTCATCCCACAATACTTCTTCCTTCTTTGGCGGTCACTCGTAGCCAAGTAAGATTGTTTTTCATGAACACGGTTTTAACAGTGAGTCCATAAGTGACTTTGGAGGCCAATTCTGGATCCACATGTCCTTCCACAGTGGGGACATAGGTTTCTGGGCAGGAGTAGATGACGGTGAGGGCTTGCCAAGCGTGCCTTCCTCTTAGCATGTTTCTCTCTTTCGTCTTGATTTTGAGCATCTTCAAAGTCCATGACACCTTTGGTAAAGGCTGTTCTCCAACTGGGGCGCTCGCAGATCAGTGTTTTCCAGTTGTCGGTGTTTATATTACTTTTTTTTAAAAAAAAGTTTGAGTTTTAAAACCTATTTTGTTGACCACCAGCATTTTTTTTCCCATTTTTATGTTTGGAATAGAGTAGTTGCTTTGGAAGACGATAATCAGGCATCTGCACAACATGAGCAGTCCAACGAAGTTGATGTTGAAGAATATTGCTTCGACACTGGTGATCTTCAATGGCTGCACTCGTTTCTCTCTGGTCGGGGACAGAGGGTGGCGCTTGGGGGGGGAATTGTCATCGCGCCACTCCTTGGTGTGTGGAGTGCCTCAGGGTGCGATTCTCTCCCCGATGCTTTTTAACATCTTTATGCGCCCCCTTGCCCAGCTTGTCCGGAGTTTTGGGCTGGGTTGCCATCAGTATGCCGATGACACCCAAGTCTATCTGTTGATGGATGGCCATCCTGACTCGGCCCCAGACACACTGATCAGATGCTTGGAAGCTGTGGCTGGATGGTTACGTGGGAGCCGGTTGAAGTTAAATCCTTCAAAGACAGAGGTCCTCTGGCTGGGACGGAGCGATATGGGATTGAGGGGGCAACTCCCGTCTCTTGCGGGGGTGCAATTAGTTCCAGCATCATCCGTGAAGAGTTTGGGTGTAATCTTCGATACCTCCCTCTCTATGGAGGCGCAGATTACAGCTATAACAAAGGCGGCATTTTTTCATCTCCACCAAGCTAAGCAGTTGGCTCCTTATCTCTCTCGCCCTGACCTAGCCACTGTGATCCATGCGACGGTCACCTCCAGACTGGATTATTGTAACTCGCTCTACGTGGGGCTGCCCTTGAGACTGACCCAGAAACTCCAGCGGGTGCAGAATGCCGCGGCGAGACTCCTTACGGGGTCTTCGCTGTGAGATCATATCCATCCGGTGCTGTACCAGCTGCACTGGCTCCCGGTGGAGTACAGGATCAAGTTTAAGGTGCTGGTTTTAACCTTTAAAGCCCTATACGGCCTAGGACCCTCGTACCTATGGGACCGCCTCTCCTGGTATGTCCCACAGAGAAATTTACGGTCTGCAAATAAAAACACCCTAAAGATCCCAGGCCTCAGAGAGGTTAGGCTGGCCTCAACTAGAGCCAGGGCCTTCTCGGCCGCGGCTCCAATCTGGTGGAACGCTCTGTCACAAGAGACTAGGGCCCTGCAGGACCTGACATCCTTCCGCAGGGCCTGCAAGACAGAGCTGTTCCACCAGGCCTTTTGTCAGGGCGCAGCCTGACCCCCTCCTCTGGCAATCTGCACAAAATTTTGCTTGATGGTTGCCATTAATTTGATCTTAATTTGATTTAATTAATTTTATAATGAATGTTTTAGAATGTTGCACTATTTTGATTGCTGTTAGCCGCCCTGAGCCCAGCTTCGGCTGGGGAGGGCGGGATATAAATAAAATTTATTATTATTATTATTATCTTTGCTTCTTCCAGTACACTGGCATTAGCTGTCCCATACAGAGTTGAATTTGTAACCTTGGCATTATCAGCACCATGCTCTAACCAACTGAGCTATCCACACTGCTTATTAACAGAATCTCCTCCCAGGTTGCGAAGGATGTAGGTGTCATGGGACTAGAATCTAGAAAACCAGGGTCCCAATCCCCACTCATCCATGAAGCTCATTGAGTGACAGTGGGCCATTATGCCTCCCCTGCAAGATTCCGTGAGGATAAAATAGGGAGGGAGGGAGCCATTTATGCCACCTTGAAGGAGAGGTGGGATCTAAACATCATCATCACCATTTCCCATACTCAGACAATAATGCTGACCTACTTCACAATTTCCATAAGGATTAGTGAGATAATGTATGACATGTATGGAATTGTGCATGACGTGTTTTGAGCACTTGAGCTACACTGTATAAGTGCAACGGTATTGTTATTCATTAAAAGTAAAGAAGTAGGAAAGGGGTTTGAAAGCAAGAGGTGGGAGTGGAGGATCAAGAATATTTTCCAGGGGAAAGGAAGTGGCTCTATGACAGAACATCTGCTTTGCATGCAGAAGTCACCATTTCCCAACTATATAGTGTGCTGTTGTCTCTCCCCCATGCCCATTCATAAGACAGCAGTCAATTCACAAAGGTCCCTAGATAATTGTACATGTAGTGTGTTGACCAGCATAGGTTGCCAAAACAAACAAATGACAACAACAACAACTCTTTTAGATGTGTCTTACTGGTCTGGTCAATCATCAACCCATGGCAAAATGTATGGAACATATAAATGGTACAGTCTATGTATCTTGGACCAATCCATATGACCCCAACATGAGGGAGGATATGGGAATCTTGCATCACCCCAAAACGTTACTTGTGGGTCTCAGACTGAGATCTGCAAGGGGTGGATAGTGTTCATGCTCAGTTTTTACCCTGCCTGTTTCCTTTATGCAGCCATACTGTGATGTTTGTGTTATGTAGGATAACAGCATAGCCTACTTCGGACATGTAGATGCATCACTTGATTCTTCTGCACCTGAGACTTATATATTGCATATACTAGTTAGTTTAAGCTGAATGTGTGAATTAACTGGGGGCAGAGAACTGTGGTGGCATTGGGTAATATGGGAATTGTCTATATGGTTCTAGACTTACAGTTTGTTTAGGGGAGGGTTGTAGGACAATGGAAAACCACATGCTTTCCTAGAGTCGTTTCCCAGCATCTACAGGTAGGGCTTGGAAGGATTCCTGTGTGAAACCCTGAAGAGATGCTTCCAGCCATCCTGGTCTAGGCAGATCAATGGTCTGACCCAGTATAATGCAGCTTCTTATGTTCCTGTGACAGCTCATTCACACATCCAAGTCAGTACTTGATCTTGTAGCCATCAAGGGAGGAACACGGTAAAACGGCCCTGTGTCTCCATAGGAACTTGGAGAGAACATGCTGTATAACATTCCACATCCAGAGGCTCTGGTAACAACATCAAAGCAAAATCAGATAAAAACAATAGGCCAAGGAGTCCACAGTGCTGTTTATTAAATCAAAGGAAAATTGATCCAACCTGTACTGCGGTAAGTAAAAAGTAATCCAACAAGACATATCACAGCTCTTCTGGAAAATGTGATGTGTCGTGTCTATCAGGGAAGAGAGCTCCGTAGATGTGATAAAGGGCCATCGGAAGTGTCTTAGGCTACAATAAAAGCAGACTTTCCTGGGAGGAACCCTACTCAACACAGTGGGCCTTCTGAGTAGAAACGCATAGGATTGCATTCTAAACATTTAGTCACATAGAATGAAAACTCCTTAAGTACTATAACACAAGAGATCACTCTTGCTTCGCACAAGCAGTGGGAAGGTATACGTTGTGGTGGTCCAAAATACTTTATGGAATTTGTGGGTGGATGTAGATATAGATATAGATGATATAGATGTAGATATATTTGGTTTTAGGGCCCCAGACTCATAAAATTGGCTCCCAGTACATTTCCGAGCACGATTCAAAGTGTTAGTGCTGACCTTTAAAGCCCTAAACAGCCACAGCCCAGTATACCTGAAGGAACGTCTCCATCCCCATTGTTCAGCCTGGACACTGAGGTCCAGCGCTGAGGGCCTTCTGGCGGTTCCCTCCCTGTGAGAAGCGAGGTTACAGGGAACCAGGCAGAGGGCCTTCTTGGTAGTGGCACCCACCCTGTGGAACGTCCTCCCATCAGGTGTCAAGGAAATAAACAACTACCTGACTTTTAGAAGGCATCTGAAGGCAGCCCTGTTTAGGAAAGTTTTTAATGTTTGATTTTTTATTCTGTTTAATATTCTGTTGTGAGCCACCCAGAGTGGCTGAGGAAACCCAGCCAGATGGGTGGGGTATAAACAAACAAACATTATTATTATTATTATTATTATTATTATTATTATTATTATTATTATTATTAACAACTGACCAATGCATTTTGTAAGGAATGTGAACAAGACCATGCAGTTTAAAATAGATCTCATACGTATGAGTGTGTGTGTCTGTGAGCAAGATAGTGTATATTTCAGTTGTAACTGACACAGTTGTCAGAGGTTAAGAAGATGGCACGAGAGTTTTGATTGGTTACAAACAACAACAATTACTACTACTACAAGAAGAAGAAGGCATATGGTACAAATGGTTCTGGACTATCACCTTTGACTTCAGTTTTATATAATGGCCAAGTCTGCACTAATTTGTTCAGTGATGTCATCCAAGTTCACAAAATTTCTGGATGTCAGTCTTAGATAAATTCAAATCACAGGATACAATATCCAATTAAATCCAAAGAAAACTCTCACTAGATATTTGAATGTAGAGACAGAGTCAGTAGATTTAGAATTACTATCCACCTTCTTTTCTGTTGTGGCAAGCTGTATAGCAGAGAGATGCAAGTCCACCTAAACTCTCACAATCATAAAGTGGCTAAGAAAATAGTGATATTGCACTGATAATCAGATTGACGTATGGCTCTAGAACATATTCAAGTAAATGAATTTATTGGATTCATTAATTTTGGGGATTAACAACTTTCGAGATAGCATTTCAGCCTCATTTGTTTTCCTCGTTACATTCTTAATTTCTTGTATATTTATTATATAAAAAAATATTATATTTGCTTGTCCTTGTATGATTTCATTTCTTACCTGCACATAATTCTTATGCTTTTTTGTGTGTAGCTCCTTTTTTGTTTTCTATTAGAATACAAAAATATTTTTTAAGCAACAACAACAACAACCACAGACTTAAAAATAACAGAAGAAAAAGAATTATGGGATAGGAATTGTCTGAGGTGCTGTTTTGCTTTGCCATAGACAGCTTCAGGGGAGCTTGTGGATGATATAACCAATTAATTTGATGTTTTACATTGCTCTGCCTCTCGTGGAAGAAGCCAGACACTGAGAAAGTAAGTCTAGTTGAAAGCTTGTACCCTTATAGTTTTCACATGGCAGGGTTCCCGGAGAAAGCACTAAGGGGCTCGCTCCATTTTGAGCCTTATAATCAGCAGCTCGCTGAAGCAAAAGGCACAGCACAGCAACAATTTCAGCTCATCATTGAAAAGGTGCCATGTGACATGATTTACCATTTCAGCTAGAAAGAATGCCATCTGTTGTGGAAATCCTCTCTTTCTGCACCACAGCCTACAACCTGCGAAGGCTCTTATTTCCACCCTTCCTTCAGTTACACTGAAAATGCAGCGAAGAAGAAGAAGAAGAAGCTTAAATGCAGCAAAACAACTCAGTTCAAGGTGCCGGTTCTGCAGTATATAAAGCCCTGTACAGCTTGGGATCAGAATACCTGAAAGATCATCTCACTCCTTAGATATCCAATGTATCACTGCGCTCTGCAGGTGGGGACCTTGTTCAGATTACATCTTAACAGGAAGTCTATTCTGCACAATTTAGGAATTGGGCCCTGAGTTTGGAATCCCACCCCAACTAAATATTAGGCTCCATCATCTCTCTTTCCATGTTGTTGTTCTTGTTTAGTCGTTTAGTCGTTTAGTCGTTTAGTCGTGTCCGACTCTTCGTGACCCCATGGACCAGAGCACGCCAGGCACTCCTGTCTTCCACTGCCTCCCGCAGTTTGGTCAAACTCATGCTGGTAGCTTCGAGAACACTGTCCAACCATCTCGTCCTCTGTTGTCCCCTTCTCCTTGTGCCCTCAATCTTTCCCAACATCAGGGTCTTTTCCAGGGAGACTTCTCTTCTCATGAGGTGGCCAAAGTATTGGAGCCTCAGCTTCAGGATCTGTCCTTCCAGTGAGCACTCAGGGCTGATTTCCTTCAGAATGGATAGGTTTGATCTTCTTGCAGTCCATGGGACTCTCAAGAGTCTCCTCCAGCACCATAATTCAAAAGCATCAATTCTTTGGCAATCAGCCTTCTTTATGGCCCAGCTCTCACTTCCATACATCACTACTCTCTTTCCATAGCCTATGGCAAACCTTCCTCTTCCAACTAGCCTTTTAAGGAGAGAGCTTTCTCAGCCTGCTTTGTATCTGAATTGTTTTTAGATGTTTTGATTTCATGGAAGAAGGGCCGTGAATGGCTGCTAGCTGTGATGGCTAGGCTTTGCTTTCATGGTTAGAGCCAAAAGTGCTTTTGGATATCTTTTGTGGGACACTACAGAAGGCGAGAGGTCTCCTGTGCTTGGGTCAGTCTTGTGGGTTTCCCACAGGCATCTGGTTGGCCTCTATAGGATACCTGGACTAGATGGACCATTGGCCTGATACAGGAGAGTTCTTCCTATGTTCAGGATTTATTTATCCATGTTGTATATCATCAGGCTGGAACTCCACAGTTGATAGGCACATGTCTTGTTAGTCCCTTTGCCACTGTCATTTTGAACAACCTCATCACTGTTTCGTGTATTTCCTGACCTGCTGCCAGTTAGGGATGGGCAATATTTGGTTTTCAACATTGCAACGTTCTTCTTCTTTGGCAATCACTCGTAACTGAGTAAGATTGTCTTCCATAGACACGGTTTTAACAATGAGTTCGTAAGTGACTGTGGAGGCCAATTCTGCACCCACACGTCCTTCCACAGTGGAAACATTGGTTTCTGGGTGGGAGTTGATCACAGTGTGGATTTGCCAAGCGTGCCTTCCTCTTAGCACGTTTCTCCCTTGCGTCCTGAGTTCAAGTGTCTTCAAAGCCCATGGACACCGTTGGTAAAGGCTGTTCTCCAACTGGGGCTCTCGCAGGCCAGTGTTTCCCCGTTGTCAGTGCTTATACTACTTTTTTTTAAAGATTTGCCTTGAGACAGTCTTTAAACCTCTTTTGTTGACCACCAGCATTACGCTTTCCGTTTTTAAGTTAGGAATAGAGTAGTTGCTTTGGAAGACGATCATCAGGCATCCACACAACATGACCAGTCCAATGAAGTTGATGTTGAAGAATCATTGCTTCAACACTGGTGATCTTTGCTTCTTCCAGTACACTGATATTAGTTTGCCTGTCTTCCTAAGTGATGTGTAAGATTTTTCGGAGACCCCGTTGATGAAATCTTTCGAGGAGTTGGAGATGACATTTATAAGTGGTCCACGTTTCACAAGCATACAGTAAGGTTAGTAGTACAATAGCTTTGTAAACAAGCATTTTGGTTTCCCTGCTAACATATCACCGGCTAAACATCGTGATAGATTGATACATCACAATGTCTGGATTAAGGATGGAGCTATGTAGAGACATTGGCTGACTTCACAGTTCTTCCCACATAGCATGCACACATACACACATCATGATTTGTGATGTTTTGCTAGGTCAGAAACTATAAAACTGATATCACGATATGAGCTTCAAACTGGTTTTGGATGATATATTGATATATCGCCCAGCCCTACTGCCAATATTCTCAACCACCAATGTGGAGAAGAGGCAGAAAGACCACATGTTTCAGGTAGAATGCAATTGATGTCCTGGTATTCTAGCTATTCAAGACTGATGGTGAGGCAATGGTGGCATTACTGCAAAAGGGACTCAATTACAGGGAGCGGAGAAAAGGTTTGGAACAAACTGTTTATAATGAGTAATTGTTTAAGACCAGCAGCGAGTGTCTAGATCATAAAGTTGGAAATCTCCCCGCAATTTTCTTATCTCTGGTCATTATTACTTGCAAACCTAATGAGATTGATTGCAAAATTAACTTTCTGCAGAGGGTTCATAAAATAAACAGGAACAAAGTAATGTTAGATGGTTGAATCTTATTCAGTGTGTTAGATTGTATTAGGAGGTGGCTTTGAATGGCCTGATTAGAATTTTAAACATGTCTGCGAATTAAGAAGAAAGTAGAAAGAGCAGAGCTACATTTAAAAGAAGGCTGGGAGGGATTCACTGTGCAGCCTCCTATATGGAAGGGAATGCTTTGACCTTGAGAAGATAAAAACCTGAACTAACATAGAAAAGAAAATAATCTTGCCATTAACGCAGAGCACCGTAGGGTTTCACTGTGGTATAAGAAGCCGTAAGCATTAAAGAAGCAACTAAAAACACAAATAAATGAAAGGAGGCTGTCATTACAGTAGTCAAGAATAAGAACAGTATCTTTATTATATTTGTATCCCACTCTTCCCTCAGCATACACAGCTCTGTCTCTCTCATCATCACAACAACTCTGAAAGGTAGTTTAGGCAGAGAGGCAGCAAGGTTTGTGGTAGAACAGGTATTTGAACTCTACACCCATGGTTGTTAAATTAAGGAAGGTTAAGGAATGGCTTTCATAACCTATATGGACCCATGAGGTCCTACTTTTAACGTTCATAAGGCATTATTAGAATGTGACACCAGAGGTTGCTGCTGAACAACCAGTAACCAGCAGTAGGGTCATAGTTTTTGGGGGGGGGAGAGGTAAGAAATGCTTTATTTTACAAGTATGCCCTGTGACATTTTAGAACGATATATATAACATAGTTCTAATAAGGGTAAACAGGTCAGTGTAGATCCAGCTTTGGTATCCTCTCTTCTAGAGATCGGTGTGGTGTAATGGTTAAGAGCAGTGGACTCGTAATCTGGTGAACCGGGTTCGCTTCCCCTCTCCTCCACATGCAGCTGCTGGGTGACCTTGGGCTAGTCACACTTCTGTGAAGTCTCTCGGCCTCCCTCACCTCACAGACTGTTTGTTGTGAAGGAGGAAGGGAAAGGAGATTGTTAGCTGCTTTGAGACTCCTTCGGGTAGTGATAAAGTGAGATATCAAATCCAAACTCCTCCTCCTCCTCTTCCTCTTCCTCTCTTCCTCATCCTCCTCCTCTAGTTTTATGCTTACTCTAATTTAAACTTTTGTTTGCTGCAAAATTCAGTAGTAGTCTCTGGAACTATCTGAGTGGGACACAGTTCCCGAAACTTAGGATCACCTTCAAACTCCTTCAAGTAAGACACAGTTTTAAAATTCTGCAAAGTGTTGCATTGTTTTGAAAGGTTTTCAATATATAACTACGTTGTGATGGGCTGTTGCAAGATTGCATTCCCTTCTAACATAAACACAATAATACAGATTGAATACATATGAATATCTACAGCTTCTTTTCTTGTTTTTGGCTGGAAGGGGGGACAAGGCAGCAATATGACAGTTTCCAACCTCTTAGATTGAGTTGAATCAGGGAGTGGCATTATTGATTTGTTTGTTTTACCCACAGTTTTTTTTTTTAAAAAAAAAAATATTTTAAGAATCCATTTCTGTTGAGATGGTGAAGGCAATTGCGTTAGTCACAGAAGTACTCTTTCCCACTTTAAAGAAAGCATCAAAAGGCTAAATGGTTCCATTTAGACACTGTTTAAGGCTGTTTATAAAACATACTGAAGAAGCACAGTTTCTAGTTTGCACATTTTGCAATTACTCAAGTGTTTGGAGAGACAGAATGGCAAAGTTCAATTAACTCTTCTCTGGAGCCTCCTTTTTCCTTGTCAGACCTCTTATTCTTTTGGCTTTTCAGCTGAAGCATATGTTTTCTTTCCACATACTCTGTTCTAAATATCCCTTGGTATATCAGGGTAACTCTGCATTGTGTTTCCTTTGCATTTCAAAAGACTCCAAAAGCTACAAAAGAGGCCTACAAAAGAGAGAGGGGCCATCCAGTCTAGAATGTAATCATTGACTTTTGGAGAATTTAAAGTTCTGCACACGTGCACACATGCTGTGCACAAACACAATAATCATGTCGTAGCAAAAGGGCACAGAAACTATCCCATGTTTTTAACACTCAGATAATTAACACAGAAACTTGCAAGTGTCCCTGTTTCCAGGGGCAGTCCTAGAAAGCAGGGCTGAGATGCTCTGAATCTCTGAATTGCAAGGCACAATTCTTCAGGCAGGAGGAGTGCAAATGGGAGGGGGTGGGTTGAGCAGACTTGCTGTAATCAATGAGAATTTTTCAATCTGCTTCCAATATTTATGTGAATTCACATCTTTCAGGAGAACTGAAACCTGCCTAAATAAAGGTAAAGGTTGAAAAAGGTTGTGGATGAGCGTGGTAAACACATGCAGGAGAAAAGTTTCATAACTAAATGAGAGCTGATTTGGGACCTCACTTCTTCAGTGCTCTTTGGCAAAAAGAAAAGTTAAGAAACCTGGAAGTAGGGGTGAAAATTTCAACATTGAACTTTTCTTCATTTATTTTTATTTTTCTAATTCCCGTCTAACTCCTTGATCTTGAATGAGAAACAAGCTATTATTATTTCCACTAGTCCTGCTAAAAATACAATTTATTACATATTATGTGTTAATACATGAGTAATGTCAAAGACATATATGCTCCAGGCTTGCTAAAGCAACCAGCACGTAAACAGATACATACAAGTCTGTGTATAACTGTATTAACAATACATGCAATGATCTATATAATGGTATAAAGCGTACAAGTATTAATAAGTTTAAAACTATGCTGCAGAAATATGGTACCAAACTGGGCTTGACTCTTTTCTATACATGATACATATTTTTTGTATATATATTTATGCACAATTTTGCATGCAGTATCTCTGGTTTTTGTCTTCAAAAATGCATGGGAATCTTGGGTATAAGCAGAAATTTTGGAAGCTGTTTGATAAGGGCCGACTGGTGAATGATTAATTTCTTACCTGGTGGTGGCAACTACCTCAAGCGGGCAAAGAGAGGGTACACAAGAGACGTACACCCTGTTAGGGCCCGGTCTCCCTTCCCCAGGGAGCACAGGACCCAGGGAGTTGTGGAACAGTCATTGCAAAGACTCATGTACAATGAAAGAAACAACATATATTGCACTAATGTAATACTTTGACTCAGCATGGTGAGTAAGAGCAGAAACATTGGGTATGATTCTGCTCCTGAATGCACCAGAATTGCACAAGGTAACAGAACCCTTGTAACACGCTGGCAGCCGAGGCAGAATTCAGCCCCTCTCTCTGCTTCGCTGTGTTGGAACTTCAGATATTGCCTTGACATAGTTTCTAACATTTAATATGGTTGTGACTGTGTGTCATGCCAGAGATAAGAAAGCTAAGAACAAACCCAATAACAATGGCATGCATTATTGTCTGTGCTATTAGAGGGCAGCTTTATCACATTCCAACCAGATGGCAGAGTTGTCACTTTCAGCTCCCCTTGCTTCTGGTTCCTTTGGAACAAGGAGACATGAGGATAGATCACATGACTGCTCCAGCATCATAAAAAAAAATTGCAAGAGATTTCTGCAATGCAAGGAGTTGGGTATGGAAGAGTTTGACAATACTCTGGCTCCCAAATGCTGATTTGTCCATAACTTTAAAGTTAAGTTGAACATCCTATTTCATATCTATATTTAGCTTTCTCTTGACCTCATTGGATTATTATTATTATTATTATTATTATTATTATTATTATTATTATATGAACTTGCATTGCTTACCACCATCAAGCCACAGGACAAAATGAGCTCATTCACACACCACACTTAACCCAGCCTTTCTCAACATTGGGTCCCCGGACGTTGCTGGCCTACAACTCCCATTATCCATATCTAGCATATGGGAGTTGTAGTGCAACAACATCTGGGGACCCAAGGTTAAGAAGGATTGCACTAAGTCAAAACTTGCTGCAGTGAGTCCATATGAAAATGCAAGCTCCGAAAGAGGAGCTTGCAGACCCTCCTCCCTGGACCTATTTGATGCTGTACAGCACTCATTTAAGGCAAGGTTTGGCATAGAGTGTCAACTAAACCAAGCATCATGGTTAAGCTCTAATTGACCACTAGGTTTGTGGGAGGCTCTCTCTACAATCACCTAAGCTAGAAGGGTGCCCATACTAGTGCAGATTATGTTTAAGGTAGTTGTAAATCCAGATTACTTAGTAACGTTGTGATTAAGCCCAGATTCTTCCCTCCCATCATCATTTGGTGGTCAATTTCTTTCTGTATGCCATAGTAAGGATGAGCTCACATTTAAAGATGAACTTGCCTAATTCAGTTTCCAAAACAATGTGCAAAATGAAACACAACCATCATTTGAAATTTGCCCTTTTCAAAATTTTGCAGTTTTCCAGCCAAGTTTTGTATGCCCCCCCAAAAAAAAGTACTGGGGTAAAGTGTGCATAAAAGTATTCTTCCTTGTTCCTTGGTCATATTGCTGAGTGACTGAGGTTGCCTCCAGACAATCACTACTTTAAAGGGGGGAATCAAGCACACGCTGCAAATGTAGATTTGTGCAATTAAAAGTGGATTAAAACCCTCTGTCCCCTAGAGTGACAAAACCACTTTAAAAAACCAGACTTTTTTGGTATGGAATGTGATTGGGAAATGCACTAAAAACTGAGGTGAACAATTGATTAATGGGAAGACGTGTAAACACTCTGCAAGCAAACCAGGATGAATGCACAATGGATGATGGTTGTTGCATACCCAACCTGTAAACAAATCAGAATGGATTCATTGCTAATTAAGGACCAGGTTCACTCTACCTCAGTGTAAGTATTGATGCTAGGCTTTTATATGATATCCGAGTTCACATTTTCTTCAATTTCTGGAAGATCTTGAGGATATATTGTGTTATCTTTAATATATTTGACATACTCCTGTGCTAGCACCGGGAGGAAAAATGTCAAATAATCACACTTGACTATTTTCATTGAAAATACTTGGTGCTTCTCCACACCCTACTAATGACTGAAGCATTAATTCATTTCTTCTATTTGGAATATATATATATATATTACCTTGATAAGTGTCTGTTTACTCCTGCCATAACAGATATTCCAGCTAAAGACAGTTGTTTAGTATTATTCTCTGAGACCAAAACAGCTACAAGCCTAAATCTGTTAGTGATTTTCCTTCCCTTTTATTTTTTTTTGCGTTGGCAAATAAATTCAGAGAGCAATAACTGTGGAATGGTTCAAAAGGCCGTTCAATCTGACCGTGCACAGAAAACAGCTGTGAAGTCCACACACCACCGTTCAATAAATCAATAGAAACAGAGACCCAGGCCAAAGCATGCTTCGAACAAGTAAAATGCAAGCGGTGCTTGCAAAGCAGTTGTTCTAGATGACGCATGTAAGAGAGGACTGCTTTATGTGTTATGATGGCTGCACAAAAAGCAACAGAGGGAGAAAACCTACCTGGCAATATTAGTAGCACAGCATAACTTTGCACTTCGAGAACCCCAGGACCCTCCCCCCCCAAATAAATTCACACAGACACATATTTTAGTTTAAGGTTGATGGGCACAACTTTATGGATTACACAATGTGAGCGGTGTTGGCTTAGGCATTGACAAAGTATAACTGACTCCTGCCCAAGCTGCAGGGAGCCTGGAAGGGTAAAACCAAATGAGGGAGCTACATCGATGCGAATCGGCTGAAGCTCACCTGGCATGTGGTCCTGGCATGGCCCTAGCCCCTCAAGCGGACATCGGACAAGATCCAGGACCCCCAGATTCCTTTAATGCAGCGGTTCTCAACCTGTTGGTCCCCAGATGTTGTTGGACTACAACTCCCATCATCCCTGAGCTCTGGCCTTGCTAGCTAGGGATGATGGGAGTTGTAGCCCCAAAACATCTGGGGACCCACAGGTTGAGAACCACTGCTTTAATGGAATACCCTTTTCATGGAGGGGCAGGTGATGGCTGGACCTCCCCTCCCCCCCCCACAACACTAAATCAATGCCTAACCGCCAAACCTTGCAAAGTTGTGACAATTGCTAGGAGGTAGGAGAAAACCAAAGGGCCAGTGCCAATCAGCCAAGCGGAAAAAATTCCTACCAGGCCCCTGTCACAAGGCAGGCGACCAACCGAAGTCCCAAGCAAGGCCAAAGGACCTATACCAAGAAGAAGGGTGGGCGGGAGTTTGGCAAAGCAAAGCAAGTGCCCATGACACGTCGTACCACCTTTTAAATACCCTGCGATCATGCCCGCCCCATTGGCTATTGGGGCCAGCGTGATTGCAGGGGCCATCCCAGGAGGAGCCAGAAATCAGTGGGTCCCAAGGTCCCACGCAGAAGCAGGACCCTCCATGAAGAGGATCGCATTTCCCTGCCTCAGGGACCCCCAAGGACCTCTTTGTGTGTGATTTCCGCCTCTTCCATTTGGCTTCTTCTGCTGTTGCAGAAGTTTTTGGAAGGCAATAGACATGTAGATTGGGCCAATTGTATGGTTCAGAATGAAGGGCAACAGTTGAGCTGGAGGAGTGTTGGAGCAGAACTGCCGCACCATACTTCTTTTCTTTCTTTTTTTTTTTTTTGCAACCACCACTCTACATTCAGCATTAATTCATAATTTTATTTGTATGCTGCCTTTCAACAAAAAAAGAACTGTGCTCAAAGTGACTTAGCCGGGGGGGGGGGTGGACCCCAGGAAATAATATCAAAATTAACCATCAAAAGAACAATTTTGTAATGGCATAATAGTAAGTATAAAATCATGCAAAATCCCCCCCCAAAAAAATTGAATTAGCAACAATGACAGCAACAATTATAAGGCAGTCTAATCAAAATTTCAAACAGGAATGGAAATGTGTAGAAGAATACATGACCAAAAGATGCTCCAATAAGAGTTTATTGATATGTGTAGACTGATTTCACAAAGTTAAGCTAAGCTAAACTAAGCTAAGCAGACATATAAGATTGAATGTTTAATTATTAAGATACAAAATTACAATCTCCATAATAAAGTTACAAAATAATAACAAGGAAGTCACGCATGGGTGGAGGGAAGACGCAGGGCAAGAAATAAGAAATGGATAAATGTTGGTACATAATGAAATGTGACAATGAAAATTTACGAATATAATGTATATGTATCATTATGTAAAGATTTCATATATGTATCGCAACATTAAAAATAAATAAATAAATGGAAAACAACAACAACAACAGCAAAATCATGCAAAATCCCCAAATTTCAGTCCTATACATATAACAAAATTACATTAACAACCTTAGCACCTCCTGGCAATAGCAAAAATAGCGAAGGAGCTTGTCAGTTCCACCTTAGTCCTAGAAACACCCTTCCGCATGATGTTGCTCACCAGGGAGTCTCTCACCAGATACCTGAACAAAATGTGTGTAGATTGCACCGAGAATCACAGAATCACAGAGTTGGAAGGGGCACCAAGAGACATCTAGTCTGACCCCCTGCAATGCAGGAATCTCAGCTAAAGCATCCATGACTGATGGCCATCCAACCTCTACTTAAACACCTCCAAGGAAGGAGAGCCCACAACTTTCTGAGGAAGGCTGAGAAACCTCCAAAAGACATGCTTACATTTCCATAAAAGCAAACTGAATGACCCTGTAATGACTAGCTGGCTGGTCTGACATAAATCTCAGTGAAAATAATGGAGAAGCTGATAAAGGAGTGTAATTATATTTCTACCCTTATCTTTGCTGATAGTGTCAGTCAGCACGGGTTTTATGGAAAATAGTGGCTGATAAATGAATTTAATATGTTTATGAGGCGCCAATATGGTTGATAATAGCTAGCTTTGTGAATGTTTATACCTTTGTAAGTTGCTTGCAAATTCCATCGCAATCCCAGGCACATGAGAACTGAGGTTCATGGGGTTCAATGGGGCTTGCTCCCTGAGAGGGCTGAATAGGATTTCAGGATTAAAACCACAGTTTTAATGATGAAGAAAAAATAGTACAACATAGTATCGGTGTAAGAACATGGGGAGAGTCCTGCTGGTTCAGCCTAGATCTCAACCAGCATCCTGTATTCTCAGTGACCAATCAGATGCCTATGGGACATGAGCACAATAGCTCTCTCCCCAATTGTGATTCCCATAAATAGGTATGCACATTGTTTCTGATCCTAATAGCCTAGTAATCATTGATAGCCTTATATTACGAATTTGTCTTTTAAAGACCTTTGAAAGCCACCCGAGTTGGTGGCCATCACCCTGTGTAGCAGAGTCCAACTCCGGCCATGTGAACTTCTCATTGTCTTCTAACTTTCAACTTCCTTGGACGGCCCCAGGCACTAGTATTAGGGAAACCTCTTCCTCATGGCTTGCATAATCTTATGCACCTCTAGTATGCTTCGTGCCTCATTCTTCTTAACTAAAAAAAGCCCCCAAATTTTGTAACCTTTCTTCAAAGGAGAGTTGCTTCAGCTCCATGATAACTAAGTTGCCCTTTTCTGAACCCTTTCTAATTCTACAATGTCCGTCTTGAGGTATCACAACCAGACCTAATGCAAAGTTGACAATACATAGTCTAAGAATTGAGTAACTGGCAGAGTCAAGCAAAAGGGTTTCTGTTTTCTGTCAACGTAAAGGGGGAGCTAATGTTAAAGAGTAAACTTAGTAAAAGGTAAAGGGACCCCTGACCATTAGGTCCAGTTGTGGCTGACTCTGGGGTTGCGGTGCTCATCTCACTTTATTGGCCGAGGGAGCCGGCGTACAGCTTCCGGGTCATGTGGCCAGCATGACTAAGCCGCTTCTGGTGAACCAGAGCAGCTCACGGAAACACCGTTTACCTTCCCGCCAGAGCGGTACCTATTTATCTGCTTGCACTCTGACATGCTTTCGAACTGCTAGGTTGGCAGGAGCAGGGACTGAGCAACGGGAGCTCACCCCGTCGCGGGGATTTGAACCGCTGACCTTCTGATCAGCAAGTCCTAGGCTCTGTGGTTTAACCCACAGCGCCACCCGTGTCCCTAAGAGGAAACTTACCTATTATTAATGTTTTATCGCGCCCTTCCTTCCCCCTCAAGGAGCCTTGGGTAGCAAACAACAAAGCAGGAAAATATACAATTAAACGCAAAATAAATAAAACATTAAGAACATCTAAGAAGGTTAAGAATGCCTAAAAACATTTTAAAATAAGACTGACCACCAATCCTCGACACATTTATTCTATGTTTAATTCCATGGGTGGTATTCAACTAAATCATACTCAGAGTAAACCCACTGAATTTATTGGACATGACTAACTTAAATCCATTGACTTCAGTCAGTATCTTCTGAGTATTACTTATGTGACCTACAACCCACTGATTTCAATGCAGTCCGTGCAGCGTGTCCAAGATCTCTGTCATGTAGCGCAGTACTCAACATCTTTACCTGGAAGTGTAAGAAGTTGAATAAATAATAGCATAAAAGAACTAGGGAACATAATTTGAGAGTGGGATGAGGGATAGAAAAGCTATCAGCTAGCATCTGGTGTGATGAGGTAGGTAATGGATTTTCAAACTTAAGAGTGTAAAACTCAGAGTGTAAAAGCCAAAGCTATCTCTGGAGGTTTCAAAAGGAAAACTTTCTGCCATCCAAACTGAATTGAAACCTCTGATTCTGAGAGAGAGAGATAACCATAGGCCAGCTGTTAAATTTAGAAGATGAAACAATTCCATGTTACAAAGTTAACGAAGGAACAAATTATCCAGTTGAACTCTTGCACCTTAATTACAATGTTTGACCTTTATATTCTTTCTTCTCCCTCTCTCTTTGTCTATCTTTGCCTCTCCCTATTTCTTCTTCTCTTTTCAGAACTTATTAACTCATTAACCTCTCAGATATCTAATTTCTCCTTCCTCTAGAAATAAAGGTTCAACATTTCCCTGGTTATTATTGGTATGCTCTGAAGATTTCCTGCAATAACAAATATGCAGTTAGGATAGGACAGGGTATCCTGGTGATTACTGCTTTTCTTTAAAAACACACATACACACACATTTCTGAAGCTGTGCTTATCTGGAGATTGTTTTATGCTGAATGCAGTGGGTTTTATCTTCCAAACATACTGGCGAAGTTGAATGTGGAGAGAGAGAGAGAGAGAGAGAGAGAGAGAGAGAGAGAGAGGTTGGGTGGTCCTTTGCACAGCAAAGAACTGGAAACATTGATTCAGTTCTCTCATTCCCAAATCTATTGCAGTAGATATGGAGTTGAATGGGGGAAGTTAAGCACAGTGGTGCCTCGCAAGACGAAAAGAATCCGTTCTGTGATTCTCTTCGTCTAGCGGTTTTTTTGTCTTGCAAAGCAAGCCCATTGACGGATTAGCGGATTAGCGCTTTTAGCGGCTTTTAGCGGCTTTCAGCGGCTTTTAGCGGCTTACCTGCTGATCGGATCAGCTGATAAGCGGCTTAGCGGCTTAGAAAAAGGGGGGGAGGGGAAAAAACCAGCAGGAACTCGCAAAACATTGTTGTCTTGCGAAGCAAGCCCATAGGAAATTCGTTTTGCGAAGCACCTCCAAAACGGAAAACTCTTTCGTCTAGCGAGTTTTTCGTCTTGCGAGGCATTCGTCTTGCGGGGCACCACTGCATATGCCTGAATCTCTCCCATTATAAAGCATTTAACAGTGCATAAGTTTGGATGGATGGATGGCACTCACTGGATGCAGAAGAGGGACTTCTTGCTGGCTGTTCTCAGACTTTGGAACTCCAAAGCTAGACTGGCTCCCTCCTTGTTGCCCATCTGCCAGCAAGAGAAGACTTCCTTGTTCCAGCAGATTTCAGCAACCGACTGCTATTAATGAAAGCCCTGGTGCTGTGCTGTTTTTATTGTAATTAGGTAGCTCAGTTGGCAGAGCACAAGGCCATGGGTTCAAGTCCTGTGTTGGGCAAAAAGGTTCTTGCAATGCAGGGGGTTAGACTAGATCAGTGATGGCCAAACTTGGCCCTCCAGCTATTTTTGGGACTACAACTCCCATCATTCCTAGCTAACAGGACCAGTGGTCAGGGATGATGGGAATTGTAGTCCCAAAACAGCTGGAGGGCCAAATTTGGCCATCACTGGACTAGATGGTCCTCATGGTCCCTTCCAACTCTATAATACTTCGATTCCAAGTGATGTATGTGCAGTTTTAATTCTTTCAGTGCTTAATTGTTGTTTTAAATCATAGTTTCTTCTATGTTTTAATGGTTCTTATTTTTATTTGTAAGCTGCCTCGAGTCCTGTCAGGTAAAAAGGTGGGGTATAAGATAATAATAATAACAACAACAATAATAATGATAATAATAATAATAATAATAATTTAAATGGGAGTACTTAATTTTGGTTTGATCACACCATGGGCAAAGGTACAAGGTAAAGCCATACTGAAGTGTGTGCAATATTGTCATTCTCCAAGGGAGGAGACAGTTGCTGAGCTTCCACTTGACCTCCTCAGAGAAAGCAGTCTGAACATTATGCACATAATAAAATACATAGAGCTGATAAGAGGCATTGGTGAGAGCTACAGAATTCTAATACATTGCTTTGTCTTCTTTGCACAAATTACAGATCTGATACATTGAAAAATGTCGTTCTCTTGAGAGAACAACTTCCCTATATTGTACCTAATCCCCCAACAACTCAGCCGAGTTTACAGCAGACAGTGATAAATGATCAGACACATATAAATGTCTCAGTGAACATAAACACAAAAAATGGGATTGGTGTGTGTGTGTGTGTGTGTGTGTGTGTGTGTGTTTTCCAAATGATATCATCTAATTTTATTCTGATTTCTGAAATGTGATATATAGAATCTCCCAGTGGACTGTCAGATGAAGGGAATGCAATGAATGCAAATTATTGCATGCTGTATTTCTGAAAGGAGATATATGGCTTGATTATTCCTTGTGAGGGCACAGCACCCACACATGGAGGTATACCCAAGGGATATCACAAAGCTCTTTTTTCTCTCTTTCACCCTACTTTTACACATGTACATATGCATGCTAGAGAAGTCCAGCAAACTAGAGTCTTGTGCCCTCTTCCTATATCCCCATCCACCCCTGCCCCCAATTTGAAGAATCCTTCGAGACTGAAATATTGTAACCGGAATCCAAAGAACTAGACAACTGCGCCAAGGAGTTGCTGAGCTCCGGTATTCCAAATACTGCTCCTCTCTTGTCATGTTGCAATCCATTTTAAACAACAATAACAGCTACAACAACAGTTGTTGTACACAGTATTTGTGTACCCTGGGTTGGCTTGGTTGTAAATCTGTGATTTGGAAGTAAGAGGTATATTGTGTTTTCTTTGTTTCTTAAGAAGTCTTAAGTGGCATACTGTCTACATATTTACATGAATGTAGGTCTGTCATAGCCAACTGAGCCACTCCTGAGTAAGCAGTTTGATGATGTGAGCCTTTTTGATTGGGGTTTAGTCATTCTGCCATAGTAAGGCTAGGAGCTAATGTACCTTAAGAAAGATGAGTCCGCAAAATGGCTGGCGAGGCAGTTCTTCAAAATGTGAATCACCTATGCGAGCATCATTCATCCCAGGCTTTCTTTTGACTGAAATTGCACATTCCTCTCTTTGCTGCATACGCAAAATTTTCCGTAGGGAAGGATAAACAGAAACTCAGTGCTTTGCGCTAATCCCCTGAGCAAACTTTCCATTTCAGCAGGCTCTGTGTGAGACTGAAAAGTCAAATATGTTTTGCAAAAACCTCATAAATTCTTGCATATCTTAATATAAATGTTTGCCTCTACATCAAGGCATACATGCATTAGGACTTTGGAAGCAATGCACTTTAGGAGTTTGCTTTCTTTCTTCTGGTAACAAACTCAGTAATATTTTGATGGGATAATGGTTAGGCATTTGGCATGTGGAGAGGATAAAGAGCAAAAAATACGCATATTGCTAAAGAGGATCACCCTCTCTTCCAGAAATGGTGAGAAGTTCCGGCAATGGCTTCTTTAAGGGGGTATTCTTTCATTAAGAGGGAGCACTGGAGACTCATTGTGTCAAAATATTATTAATAATAATAATAATAATAATAATAATAATAATAATAATAATAATTTATACCCCACCCACTCTGGGAGGCTTCCAACAAAATATTAAATTACAGTAGTCTGTTAAACATTAAAAGCTTCCCTAAACAGGGCTGCCTTCAGATGTCTTCTAAAAGTCAGATAGTTGTTTTTCTCTTTGACATCTGATGGGAGGGCATTCCACAGGGCGGGTGCCACTACCAAGAAGCCCCTCTGCCTGGTTCTCTGTAACTTGGCTTCTCACAGCAAGGGAACCGCCAGAAGGGCAGAACAATGCGGGTGGAGACGCTCCTTCAGGTATACTGGACTGAGGCCGTTTAGGGCTTTAAAGGTCAGCACCAACACTTTAAATTGTTCTTGGAAACGTACTGGGAGCCAATGTAGGTCTTTAGGACAGGTGTTATGTGGTCTTGGTGGTCTCTCCCAGTCACCAGTCTAGCTGCCACATTCTGGATTAGTTGTAGTTTCCAGGTCACCTTCAAACGTAGCCCCACGTAGAGCGCATTGTAGTAGTGCAAGCAAGAGATAACTAGAGCATGGTAGGGTTTCAGCCTGTGTACCACACGGACAAATAAAGCACAATGGAAAGTAAGCAGATTGTAAAGAATGCAATGCTATCACTAATCCTGCATCAGATTCCCTTATAGAAAAACACATGCACCTCCAAAGGCTGCCTCCCAGCTTTTAACTGCCTCTGGTTGGTATAGATCAGGAGTAGAGCACGTTCTCTGCATTTAGAAGGCCCCAGTTTCAAGGTCAAGAGAAAAACCTCAACCTGGGAACTTGAGTCACAGCAGATAATATTTGGCTAGATGAACAAGTTGTCTGATTCAGAATAGTACAGCTTCCTGTGCTCCTGCAGGTCTCCCTCTGAGTCCATTCAGAATGAAATGCCATTCTCTTTATACAGAATACAAGATGTCAGTCATAAGGATTCTACTTCTCTCTGGCATTCAACTTATTTATCTGAGAAAACCCTTCTATTCTGTGATCCTTCATCTGCAATCTAAAGTGCTAATAACTGATTGGTCTTCATTGTTTTCAACCTGATTTATTTTCTGCATATTGCTGCTGCTGCTGCTGCTGCTGCTGCTGCTGCTGCTGCTGCTGTTAGACCCTTTGTGGACTCTTCTAAGTCAAGCGAGTGAGGGGAAATATCCCAAATAAATAAACTTGAGTGGCAGCGCGTATTGTGCTGCGGAAATCTGACAGGCCACCTTGTCAATCACTCTGTTCTGGGCACAATTTTTCTGAGCAGTGTAGGCTTATATTCTATAATGACAGCTATATTGTACCATCTCAGGATTTGACATTACACTTCAAAACAAAATTCAGTAAAATACTGTCATTTAGAAAATTGTGTAAATTGCCCATATATTATGGGTCAGGTAGTCTGCCGATGAACAATCCAGCTGATCTGTCTCTGCGAAGTTGGCCTGATGAACGCCGGCTCGCTTGAGGATTTGCCTCCAATGGACTTCTGAAACGTGACATCAGTGCAATGGCGCTTTTAAGGCAATACATTATTAAACCCTTGAACTTGCACACTGTGGCCTGACGACTGCTTAGAATTACACAAGAACACATAGCATGGAGGAAAGGGGGTGGGCAGAGTGAGTCTGACATAGAATGAGCGCCATGGACGTACTTGGAAAATAATGGAATGTGTGTGCTTCAGTCTTTTAGTCAATTGCCAAAACCAAGACTATAAACTAGGGGTGGGGGACCTTTTTTCCTTACTAGGGAAGAGCGAGGGGGAGGTCATGTGCTGGTGGTGCCAGAGACAAAAGCATTCTGGATCAACTACAGTTATACCTTGGTTTTCGAACAGAGTGTATTCCGGAAGTCCATTCGACTTCCGAAATGTTCGGAAACCAAGGCGTGGCTTCCGATTGGCTGCAGCCAATCGGAAGCCGCGCTGGACGTTCGGCTTCAGAGGCAAAGTTCACAAACCGAAACACCTACTTCCGGGTTTGCGGCATTTGAGTTCCAAGTTGTTTGTGAACTAAGCTGTTTGAAAACCAAGGTACGACTGTATTCCTAAATGAACCCCTACACACACACAGCTTCAGTTTTCACAATAGGTAGCTTAGATTAGAATTATTTATTATTTATTATTTATTTATTATTTATTATTTTATTTATTATTTATTATTAGTATTCCCAATTCTATGCAGGTCTACTGAAAAGTAAACCTCACTGGGTTTGGTACAGTTTTGCTCAAATACATATACTTCTTCTTCTTCTTCTTCTTCTTCTTCTTCTTCTTCTTCTTCTTCTTCTTTCTTCTTCTTCTTCTTCCAACAGCGCAATACTGCTCCTGTTCTTGAAGGCAAGTGAAAGTAATTCCTTTCTGGTTTTGCTATGCTGCACAGCACTGCACACCAACATCGTGCAATTTATTCTCAGATAGCTAGGGGTTGCTGGAAAACATTTTCTGAATTGTTCTGAAACTACTTAGGAAAACACTTTCAAAAGCTAGGCGAAACAAGAAGGGGGGGATTGAAATGGGAACTCAGATGGAATAGGAAACTGAGGCAGCTTCATGAGGCATCAATCGGTTGCTGGTGGCCTGTTTTATGCTATAGACTGATCTTCCCCAATCTGGCATCCACCAAATGTTTTCGACTACAGCCCCCATAATCCCTGACCATTGGCCACGCTCCCTGAGGCTGATGGGAGTTGGAGTTCAACAGCATACGAAAGCTACTGCATTTAGAAAGGCTGTTTCAGACACTCAGTATGAGAAGACCCAGACCCAGACAGTGGAGATGAAGCCCTTCCTGATGCCCTCTCCTTACCATATGTTTATTCGGCGAGTGCCCAGCAAAGATCATGACTACAATGCATGGAGTTGGCTCAGTGGTCGCCTGACCTCACACTGATGATATGAGCAACCTTTCTTTATGTGAGAGGCTGCAAAACTTCCTGACAGTAAGAGCTGTTCGACAGTGGAATTTGCTGCCAAGGAGTGTGGTGGAGTCTCCTTCTTTGGAGGTCTTTAAGCAGAGGCTTGACAACCATATGTCAGGAGTGCTCTGATGGTGTTTCCTGCTTGGCAGGGGGTTGGACTCGATGGCCCTTGTGGTCTCTTCCAACTCTATGATTCTATGATTCTATTCTATGAAAACTGCAGTCAATTTGCAACCAAGTGAAAAGAAGCTGAAAAGAAGGTGTAAACAACAACAACATCCTCATCAACAACTACTACTACTAATAATAATATTTATACTCTGCCTATCTGGCTGGGTTTCCCCAGCCACTCGGGGGGGGGGGCTTCCAACAAAATATTAAAATACAATAGTCCGTCAAACATTAAAAGCTTCCCTAAACATTGCAGCCTTTGGTTCCATCACCAAATGCAGTCTGTGCAAGGGGTTTGAACTAATTCTGTTAATCCTATAAAGCTTTGAAAAGGGGAGTTTCTTTGGACCTCCTGGTGCAATAGAAACAATTTACAGCATGAAACATTCATTGCTAAATTAGTAAAAAAAAAAAATCCCCCAGAAGCTTTAATGCTTGACTCTTGCTCTGTTTGGGATACCAGTAACTATTTTATGGCACAATTATGTCTTTGCATGCAATTAATTAATATCATAAATCTTAACGCTGCAATCTTGTTGCATTTACATAAGACTTGAAGTCCATATAATATTTGTGGTGGAGAATAAGTGCCTGCTATTTGCACTAACTAGCCTGTGTGCTTGCCCCCCCCCCGCCCCCATCAGAGCCTCCCTTGAAATTTTAGACCTAGATGTGCTCACTGGAAACATAGGAATTAATTGTGCTGAGTTCCATGCTGGTTTGTTGCTGAAGGTTGGGTCAGAGTTGTGCCAAGCTCTTGTAGCTCCAGTGAGCCCGAAAGGGGCACAATACAGACTGGGATTGAATCAAACGTCACAACACTATTTCAAACAATTACGTAATTGATGCAATGATCACAACAGAGGTGGGCAAATCTGCCAGTTTCTGTTTCTCTTTTGTTTCTCGTTTTTGCACTGTTCAGTTTTCCACATTGCCATACCCCCCTGTGATTTTTCTTTCAAAGTCTGCATGAAAATTCACCAGCGTTTTGGTGTGACTTTCTCCCAATCTACACATTTTTGTGTGCAACTTTGCTTAATAAGCTCATTTATGGAAAGGAGTTTCCACTAATATTACACATTACTTGGCTGGAGACCTGCATTGTAAAACATTGGAGAAGCAAGGTTTTGGGATGGTGGCTGTGTTGGGGTTCATGTATTGTTTCAGAAAGTGCAAATTAGGTTGATGTGCCTTTGAATGCAGACTGAATCAAATTCCTCCATAGATGTCGATGAGTTGTCCCTATTCAAAATTCATTGGCAACTGCCTCTGTCCCTGATTCTGCTTCCTCTAGAGCTTTCCCTGCTATTCCCACCACAGAAAATGTGGAGGAGATAACTCTCAGGAATACCGCAACAGATCCCTGCAGTATTCTGGGATGCTGGAAACCACAGAAAATACACACTTTTTGTCCCATATTTTCATTGGAGGCAGGCGACAAACAAGAGAACTATCATGTAGGCCTCTGGGAAGGAGTGCTAGGACTGGTAGTGAGGTCAATGGAACACAGGGATGTTATTGTCATGGAGGCCCCATGGAGGGGCCCTATCAGCTGCAGACCCAAACTGGAGTGCATCCAGTCCTATCACATTTTTGGAAGGAAGAAAACTTGGTTGGGTCCTTAGTAATTGCCTCCATGTGGTGGCCTGTAGCGGCCAAATCTTCTGGAGAAAAGCACCCATTGAGCAAGAGATTGACCATACCATGCCCCAAGGAGAATCATAGAATCGTTGAATTAGATGGGGCCGTAAGTGCCATCTGGTCCAATCTCTTGCAATTCAGGAATAACAACTAAAGATGCCCTGACCGATGGCATCTTTAAAAACCTCCAATGAACTTTCCACAGTCAGTGTGGTGTAGTGGTTAAGAGTGATAGACTCGTAATCTGGGGAACCGGGTTCGCATCCCCGCTCCTCCACATGCAGCTGCCGGGTGACTTTGGGCTAGTCACACTTCTCTGAAGTCTCTCAGCCCCACTCACCTCACAGAGTGTTTGTTGTGGGGGAGGAAGGGAAAGGAGATTGTTAGCCGCTTTGAGACTCCTTCGGGTAGTGATAAAGCGGAATATCAAATCCAAACTCCTCTTCTTCTTCCTCCTCCTCTTCCGAGGTAGTCCATTCCACTTACCGTCAGAAAGTTCTTCCTAGTGTTTAGCCAGAACCTTCTTTCTTATGATTCAATTCCATTGATTCGGGTCCTACCCTCTGCAGCATCAGAAAATGAGCTTGCTGCATCTTTCACATGACAGCCTTTCAGATATTTGAACACTATTATCTACACAGCTATTTACTTGTGTGGCAGCTCTTGCTATCCGGAGTTTTCTGTATATATACTCCTAATGAAACTCACCAAATCTTGGTCAGTGGACTACAAGAAGATCAAAGGGGTACCTAGCCATCTGTATTGCTAGAATCCCAATTATAGAGGTACCTGGTGCCCTTCTATACTTCTGAGTGCACACCAAGAATATGGGTTATTGGACACCTCTCCCCTGTACTGACCACAGTTGCCATAGCAGCTGGAAAAAAACCAACAGCCTTCTACAAAAATCAATATGTTTGCCTTTTGGGGGAGCAGGGAGGACTGCAGGAAGGAAAGAAAATGGATTGATACTTGAAGACCATTTCAAATTTCAATATGCCAAATTAGATTTAATTACATAAAACATTGTTAGAGGTTTTCCAGAAGGAATTGTGCTCGTCTTTCGCTTTCAAGTGACAGTGAAAATTAAAGTTGTTTGGAGTGAGAAATAAAAGATTTTTCCTTGAACATAAGTTGCAGGCAGCTAGCTGTGCTTGCAATAGAGGTGTGTGCCCAACAGGAATAGTGGGGTTCTCACTTCCTTCCCTGCAGGGTAGAAGCTTCTGTCCTGGCTCACTCCCCAATAGAGATGCAGACAGAGGCTCTTACATGGAAGTAAGAAAAAAGATCTTTATGAAAATAACGGTACAGGCTCAGCAGAAGACACAGTGCTCAGGAATCATGAGTCAGGAGCTCAGGGCAAGAAGTTCAGAACTAGAAGTGATGAAGATGCCCCAACAATTTTCCCCATCCCTGCCACCAAGCTTTTAAAGATGAGGTGTGGCATGCTTACTCAAGAAACTCTCTTGCCTTGTAGGAATATCAGCACTGCAAGCACACACTCCATTGTGATGGGTAGGTCTTCAAAGGTGGAACCATGGCTCCATAGTTGGAGGCAGTAATGCGTCTGAATATCAGTTGCTGGTGTACCACTGAATTCCAGTTGTGCTCTTCTTCCATGGACCAAAACCCCACTTTTCATCAAAGGCGTGCAGAATCTCTTTGGGATTTGTTACCTTGAAAGCAGTAAAATTTATGATGTCGGGAAAAATGTTTGGTGGCCATTTCTGTTTGTCTGCATTGGAGCTGGAAGCAAATGGATACTAGCATTTAATGAATAATGTTGGCCTTACAGCCTCCTGTGCATTCTAAACATCTTCACGCGAAAATAGCATTTTTCCAATAGCCAGAGTTTTAGAATTCAGCTGAAAGAAAATAAAGATCAATTTACTCTGTTGGTTTACAAGCAATCTTACTTTTAAAAGGAGATGGGGAAAACATCCACAACCTTGAACTTCCCACAGACTGCAAAATCCCAAAAGTGACGGAAGCTCTTTGCTACATTAATTTATCTCATCGTTGGTAAACATATTAATAGAATTTCTTTGTAACTTTGTTTCCCTTAAGAACATAAAGATCCATATCTGGCCATTATAGAACAGTCTTTGTGATGACTATCATGCCAGGAAGATAGTAAGCAATTAAAAAAAATCATCAAAGATTGAGCACAAGATGAGAACTGCTTTCCCTGGTTGCAGCAACCCCTTTTGAAACTTTTATTAATGCATCTTAGCTTTGCTATATATATATATATATATATATATATATTCGTTTCCACCCACCTCCTTTTTCCCCCCTCCTGGGATGAAAGCTTAAGCTGGGGAATAAAAAATGTTTTCTAACCAAGTAATATAGAAAGGAGCAGATCTTATTACGTGTTTCGTCCTGTGAGACTGTTGATCTGCAGGAAAAAGTCAGCACGGAACCAAGAGAATGTCTTTGTTCGTTTGCTTGTTATCCTCCTAACACAGGGTAGATAGGAAGCAACTGCCTTGTAGCAGGTCAGAGCAGCAGTCCAGCAGATCAGTAGTGTCTGCAATAATAGACACTACCTCTCTAGAAATTAAGAAGGAAATCTCTCCCAGTCTAATCTGAAGGTCCCAGATCTTCAGCATTCAAAGCATGTGCTCTGCTGCTGAAGTCCATCCATTTCCACAGAGTTGCGCTCCTTCCTAGGCAGCTACATTTCTAGATGCTGTTGTCAACGGGTGCAGATATATCCCTGCAATGGAAAAAAGCAGTGATGCAAAAACTTCAAAGTATTGTTATAGATTTGGCGGCAGGACCTCCCCCCCCCCAAACCCTATAAGGTAATAAATGGTAGGATTTGGATTATTGGGGGTGTGAAGGGAGAGATGCAAGCCTGCAGAAGAATTCCTGAGCAAGCCTCTGCAAAATGACCTGGCCAAGCTTAAGAAACAATACAGGGCTGCTGAGAATCATTGGCAGTCAAAGAGAACTCCTTCCCCCTTGCCCTGAGGTGTGAACAGAGACTGGGGTTTGGAAGGTTGCCAGGGTAACTGGGTGTGAGGTTGCAGGAAAAGAGTTTTTAGCAAGGTGTTCTGGGAGGAAGAAGAAGGAAGGAAGGAAAAAGACTGGGATCCATCTTGGGCAGGCTGGCTGAAGGCAGGCAGGGAGAGATGTCTTGAACTCCATGGCTGCACTGCTGTGGGGGACAAGACACTCTTGAAATGGCTGTGTTGTAAGATCTGGACCCCCTTCATGCAGACTGAAAGTGTAAATAGGTGAACAAATCGTATTTCTTACAGCTACAACAGTCTCTGCCATTTCTCAATTCTCTAAAGGAACACAGACCTGGACTCTTGCTACCACTTGGCAGAGGGGGGGAGGGACCCAACTATTGTAACAGTATGGATTTAGCTAGTTGAAGCTTTCCATCATTTCTGCATCTTCATGATGAGAGAAACTATCAGCTGAAATTCTGACATTTAGTTGAGACTTTCTACATCAACTGTTAAAGGGCTTTTCATTTGGAAGCATCATTGCTTATTTAGATTTGAATTTAAGTTTGCTTTCTTACAAAGTGTGAGATTTGCTTTCTTAGTGTTGATTGGCTCTCTTATACAGCATTAGTTATGAAGTGACTTTGTCAACTTCCTGAATCAGCTGGAACATTTGATTTCATGTCATTCCTAGTTTAAGGAGTTCACTCAGTTATGCACTGTGACATTAAGCATTTTAGCACTTCATCCCTATCTCTCTGTACGTTGTGACAAAACCTAACTAGATGCCACACATAATTTTAAAAGTAATTGTCAAGAGAAAAACGAAAAACTGGAGAGAGAATGAAGGAAATGAATATCCATTTAATATCACATTTCATACTTTGGGGCATCAATATTTTTTTTTGGGGGGGGGGACATGAGGAGGAAAAGAAGGTAGGTGGTTGGCTTCCAGCTTCTGGCACAGTCAGTGAAGCTGTGAAGAATCACTTAAAAAATAAGAGTCCTGTGGAACTTTGAACATTTAACAGATTTATTTTGGCATAAGCCTAGTATGAGATGCATAAAGTGTTACTTGACAGATACACACACACATATGCATGCAATAAAACAAATCTGAAATGTGTGGTTAAACAATCCCAGGGTGGTTAAACAATCAATCTCAGCTCCCCATAGCAAACTACACCTTCCATAATTTTTTGGGGAGGAAGTCGTGGCTGTTTGAAGTGGCATCATAGTGCTTTAAATGTATGGTATGAATGTGGCCTTTGTGTGCTGTTGTGGCAATCACACAGGGTCCCCAGATGTCTATTGATCCCTGTGCTACCACTTTATTTCACGCTGCCACCACCCAGGCCCTACCTGGGACAATACTGAGTCCAGTCAGGGTTAAACTGGAACATAAACATCTGTTTATTTATTGCAGTTTAACAAGCATGTGGTTTCATAAACGGTATTGGTCAATTACAATCATGGGGTGCCTATCCAGACCTATAACTTTCACTACCTGCTCTCACTCATTAAACCACCTCTCAGATATTTACTTGTCTTCCTAGCCCCTAACTGTTCCTGACTCAGCTTATTTCGCCACACTAACTCAACCTACCCACAGACTCTATCCCAATTCCCTCCCACTCCAACCAACCACCCAACTCCCAATGAACTCCTCCCTTAGCCCCTCCCAGAGCTGGTTTTATAGTCCCTCTGACTCCACCCCCTGGGTTCTGATTGGGTAACCTGTTTAACTATTTCACCTCCAGCACTCTCATACGTTAACGTCACAGCTGTCCCTCTGGCAAATATGCCCACAGACCTCAAAAGCATTCCTGCATTGCCCCTTAGAAACTAAGGAGTTTTTAGCTGCAATACTATAAGGGAATATGAAAAATGGATTACTAATAGGTAAAGATTTAATGTTATAATATTTTAAGATTAAAGATTAGGATAAACAAAGAGGGGAAGGATTTGCTGAACCAACAAACTGAACTGGAATACAAAAAAGGGAGGCGTGAGGAGGTCCGGGAAACAAGCTAATGAAAAATAAGTAATGGAAAGATTGGGTTGTTTTTAATTATTTTTCTTTTGTATTTTTCTTTTTTTTCTTTTTTTTGTAATATTTTGAAAATCTTAATAAATATCTTATTTAAAAAAAGCATTCCTGCATTGCAAGGGGTTGGTTTAGATCATGGGTAGGCAATCATGGGGCTGGATCCAGCCCAATCACCTTCTAAATCCGGCCCGCGGACAGTCTGGGAATCAGCATCTTTTTACATGAGTAGAATGTGTCCTTTTATTTAAAATGCATCTCTGGGTTATTTGTGGGGCATAGGAATTCGTTCATTCCCCCCCATATAGTCTAGCCAACCACAAGGTCTGAGGGACAGTGGACTGGCCCTCTGCTGAAAAAGTTTGCTGACCCCTGGTATAGATGACCCTTGGGGTCCCTTCAAACTCTACATTTCTATGGTTGTATGAAGGTTGGCAACTGCTTATGTTTGGGATTGTCTCTTCAAGGAATATTGTACAAGGAGAGAACACTCTATTGACTTAACTTAAATATCTGTAGAGGAGAATGTGCTGAAGCAGTTAGTTTCTAGTTTTTATTAACTTCTGGAATATAATAAATCCTCTGGGCTGAGTGCATGAATTAACATAATAATTAAGGTCCGGGTCCATTGTTGCTGGTCACCAAAAGAAAATAATGAGACTTTCTTTCTCTTTCACTCATCTGTGTACACTAAAGGCACGAGATATCTGGAATAGCTGAAGTGAATTTATCTTCCAAAAAGCGAGCAAAGGATAAGTTGATCAAGGCAGATTTTATTAGAGAGAGATTTAATTCTGCCAGTGGATTATTTGCCTTATTTACATGGAGTTCACAAGTTGGAGAAATATCAGGTTGCTGTTCATATTACACCATCCTTAAATAAAAAACAACAAAGATGACCTTAGAATAAGAATGGAAATATAGCCAAGGAAATGATTATGTGAAACTAATTAGAGCTCTACATTCATGCAAGAGTCAGCAGTATTTCACTATGCCGCTGTGGCAAAACATGAAAATATTATTGGCTGAACTTGAGGGCTCCTTCCAAGGCTGCTGAAGATTTTCACTTTAGCTGAAGGGATTTTTACTGGGAAAGAGGCAGTAATAACATGGGAAACTTATGCTTGACCTGTGCTATCCTAAAAGGCAGAAGACGGTTACATTTCAATATCATGGGAGAGGGCTGCGAACAGGATCAAAAATGCAAACAACTGCTTATTTTATATAATAATAATAATACTAATTTATTATTTATACCCCGCCCATCTGGCTGAGTTTCCCCAGCTACTCTGAGCGGGTCCCAATCAAGTGTTAAAAACAATACAGCATTAAATATTAAAAACTTCCCTAAACAGAGCTGCCTTCAGATGTCTTTTAAAGATAAGATAGCTGCTTATTTCCTTGACATCTGATGGGAAGGCGTTCCACAGGGCAGGCGCCACTACCAAGAAGGCCCTCTGTCTGGTTCCCTGTAACCTCACTTCTCGCAGTGAGGGAACCGCCATTTTGGGATAACACGTGAGTTCCTGCAGCTTTTGAGTTGTTTGCACCAGAGGTGGGGAAACTCAAGAGCCACAAGTGGCCCTTACCCTCCCTTCAGGCGGCCCTCGGGTGGGGGAGAGAATGATGGCAGAAAGGCGATACGGTCCAAATGTGTGGGCTTGTGGGGAGGAGCTGGGTGTGGAACGTGGCAAGAGCAATCTGCCTGCCCCCTGCAAGCCTGCTGGATCGGGGAGAAAGGGTGTAAGAAAGGGCAGGGAAAGAGGGGGGGGAGAGAGAGAGAGAGAGAAGAGTATGGGGACACTCACAGTGATTCTAGAACCCAGATACTGCTGTCCTTCAGCCTGTATGTCCAGGGAATGAAGTCCTTCAGAGAGAAAAAAGAAAATATTCTCACATGCTTTACAGAATCCTGGGAAAATTGGGGCAATACTGAGATTAACACAAGGTGGAGAGCCCATGAATGAATGAATGATATAAAGCAAAATAAAAAAAATCATTCCAGTAGCACCTTAAAGACCAACTAAGTTAGTTCTTGGTATGAGCTTTCGTGTGCATGCACACTTCTTCAGATACACATGCGACTATGGCAGACCAACACGGCTACCTATCTGTAACTGATATAAAGCAGTTTTCTTGCCTCCGTTTCATTACTGGATTATTGGGAAACGGTACGCTATGTGCGCAAGCTGTAAGAACTGGGGTTTCGCAAGGACACAGGGAATTATCCCTGTTTGCATCCATGCAGCATTGACTGGTATGCTATTGCTGTGTCACATCCCCCTTGGTCCTTGTCGAAACCACTTGTCCTCATTTTCAGCTCCTACTCCAATACATCCAGCCGCCCTCCTCGCTGCCGTAATAGGGGCTGGGTTACATTTGGCATTCTTCTTTTGTCGATTTCCTTTTGTTGGAAAATGTCAACCCGGTACTGCAAATGACACCACTGAATGAGCCACAAAGCAAAAGCCACTATTGAAGCCACAAACAAAGCAGGGAGCTGATTGATTCAGGTTGAATTAAAAATAAGAAGTGCCTTCCAGGTGGATATTCAGAAAGATTCAGACTCTAAAGTGATGTGACATCTGCCTCTGAAATTCAAGTTGTGCAGTTGTGTAATAAAATGCCAAGGTAGAGGGAGGTGGTTCTGCTGGATTTTAAAATCAGTTGCTCTTTTAGGACAGAACTGAACACTTGCCAGGTTCTGAAGCCGGGATGGGAAACCTCTGGCACTGCAGATGTTACTGCACTACAATTCCCATCATCCCTGTGTTGGCTGGGGCTGATGGGAGCTGGAGTCTAACAACATCAGGTTGGCTGGAGGATTCTGCTTTAAACCATAAGGCTGCTGGTTGATCTACTGGTTGCTGTTGTTTAGTGGTTTAGTTGTGTCCAACTCTTTGTGACCAGAGCACGCCAGGCACTGCTGTCTTCCACTGCCTCCCGCAGTTTAGTCAAATTCATGCTGGTAGCTTCGAGAACACTGTCCAACCATCTTGTCCTCTGTCATCCCCTTCTCCTTGTGCCCTCCATCTTTCCCAACATCAGGGTCTTTTCCAGGGAGTCTTCTCTTCTCATGAGGTGGCCATAAGTACTGGAGTCTCAGCTTCAGGATCTGTCCTTCCAGTGAGCACTCAGGGCTGATTTCCTTCAGAATGGAGAGGTTTGATCTTCTTGCAGTCCATGGGACTCTCAAGAGTCTCCTCAATAACAATGGATCTACTGGTACCCATTGTTATAAGCCATAAGGCTACAGAGTGGGTTCAGAAGTGGGCCTATTGTAGTCCTTGAATCCACCTATTCAACACTTACATGATGTCCATTGGTTGTTCTTGGTTTGACCTTAATATAGATACTTCCTAATTTGTGCAGAGTCTAGCCAACTGTCAGCTTCTCTATGTCAAAGAGTGAGCAGGCAGTAAACCACACCATTCAAAGTTGGAGTTAACTCTTTGTTAGCAAAAACATGATCTTCACTTGGCTGAGTGTCAGGCCTAATAAGCACAGCAGCTCATTTCTGGTAAGTCTTACCCATGTATCCGTTGCTGAAACTGAACGCACCCGCCTCCCCACAGCCGTCTCGCCCTCTCCAGGGCTTTCCCCAAGCAATCAGAGACTGCTGCTGCATGCAGCTAATCTCTCCTCCACCCTTTTCATGCCTCTTCTGGTTCTGGGAGACAAGTCGGGAGGGGAGCTTGTCGCAGCAGAAGGGTGAGACACCCATGACTCTTCACTCGGCTGACTATTCTCTTGCCTCTTGGCCTCTCTCCTCCCACTCTCCTGCTTCAGGTTCTGCCTCGGATTCTGCACTTCTCTCTGCCACAGACTTTCCCAGCTCACTAAGCCTGGTTACCTCTTCAGTTTCTGACATCTGCTCAGCACTCTGTTCTGCTGAAGTCATGAGCCTGGTGGGACCTTTCCCCCGCATATTCAGCTGCCCACAGCCTAGCACTGATGTTAAGCACAGTTGAGATCATAACAGTAGTAATTTAAAGATGCCAGTCAGCTGGGACTTGTGGCTCAAATGAACTGCAGAGGAAAGGGTAGGATGTTGTTGAAACAGAGGGTCCTAAAACAGTTCCTTATTGTCTCGTAACAGCAAAAGCCATCGCTCAAGCAATGAGGAATTACAGAGGCAGACTCTGGACTCAGCTTGTTGTTGTTGTTGTTTAGTTGTTTAGTCGTGTCCAACTCTTTGTGACCCCATGGACCAGAGCACGCCAGGCACTCCTGTCTTCCACTGCCTCCCGCAGTTTGGTCAAACTCATGTTGGTAGCTTTGAGAACACTGTCCAACCATCTCGTCCCCTGTCGTCCCCTTCTCCTTGTGCCCTCCATCTTTCCCAACATCAGGGTCTTTTCCTCAGCTTCAGGATCTGTCCTTCCAGTGAGCGCTCAGGGCTGAATGGAGAGGTTTGATCTTGCAGTCCATGGGACTCTCAAGAGTCTCCTCCAAAGCATCAATTCTTCGGCGATCAGCCTTCTTTATGGTCCAGCTCTCACATATAGCTGAACTCAGCTATACAGCTGCAAATAAAACATTTAAAATGTGTTGTAAAGTGCAATATGGAAATGTGACACTAGATGGTGACAAGGAGCTATGCAAAATTCAATGTACAGTGGTACCTCGGGTTACAGATGCATTAGGTTACAGACGCTTCAGGTTACAGACTCCACTAACCCAGAAATAGTACCTCAGGTTAAGAACTTTGCTTCAGGATGAGACAGAAATTGTGCGGCGGCGGCGGCAGCAGCCGAAGGCCCCATTAACTAAAGTGGTACCTCAGGTTAAGAACAGTTTCAGGTTAAGAATGGACCTCCAGAATGAATGAAGTTCTTAACCCGAGGTACCACTGTATTTTTCAAAACTTTTTTTTTAAAGCAGTTTTACAGCATTTTAAAAAATATGTGCAGAGATTCCATTTCTGTAGAAGAACCAGCCATTTCATTCGATCACCCTTACAACGACATTATTGCTCCCCCGCCCCAGTCAGATATAAATATAAGAAGTGGAAAATATGCTACATTAAAGAGTAAGGGAGAAGGGGAAAGTGCAGCTGCCTCTACGGAGATTTTGAATCTGTAACTTACGTTTTTTTCTAATGCTAACCATTTCTGAATGCAGACTGGTTTTGTCACTCCAGTTATTCTGCTATGGAATTTCCTTAATGTAGCAAGTCTAAGGCCTAACAGGCCTCCAGGGCTATATGTCTAAACAATTGATGAGTAATTACTGTGGACCTTTGAGGCAAAGAGCAAAGCAAAGGGGAGGCTATTAGGGGCACTTTATTTGAGATATGAGCTGCAGCAGATTGCTGGTTATTTTTGCTGTAGGGAAAGACCGAAGTGCACTGCGTTTTCTTTTGAAGGATAAAAGAAACAGAATGCCTTATACCTTCCATGTGCTTTGCATTTCCATTCAGTCTGTGGAGTTTTTCAGCCCGAGAGGAAAAAAAAACAGCAATGAAAAAGGACTGAATGTTGCCCTTACAGATACCCACATGTGCACACCTAACTAAAGATCCTTTTCTTTTTTTGGTTTGGTAGAGATGCAGGCATGCATGCCTACCCTACAATAAATGTACTGCAAAATGTGAGCATGGCTTGCAAATGGTCCTTCATGAGTAGACCTTATGGGCAGGCTAACTAAGGCCCGGGGGGTGGATCCGGCCCAATAATAATAATAATAATAAATAAAATTTTATTTATATCCCGCCCTCCCCAGCCAAAGCCGGGCTCCGAGCGGCTAACAACAGTAAAATAATACAGCATTCTAAAATCAATTCAGTATAAAATCAGTTCAAATCAAATTAATGGCAACCATTAGGCTAGAGTTATGTGAGGTTTACCAAAGGAGGGGGTCAGGCTGTGCCTTGGCCAAAGGCCTGGTGGAACAGCTCTGTCTTGGAGGCCCTGCGGAAAGATGTCAAGTTCCCGCAGGGCTCTAGTCTCTTGTGACAGAGCGTTCCACCAGATCGGGGCCACAGACGAAAAAGCCCTGGCTCTGGTTGAGGCCAGCCTAACCTCCCTGTGGCCAGGGACCTCCAAGATGTTTTTGTTTGATGACTGTAAAGTCCTCTGTGGGACATACCAGGAGAGGCAGTCCCGTAGATACGAGGGTCCTAGGCCGTATAGGGCTTTAAATGGCCTTCTAAATCCAGCCTGCAGACGGTCCGGGAATCAGCGTGTTTTTACAAGAGTAGAATGTGCCCTTTTACTTAAAATGCGTTATTTGTGGGGCATAGGAATCATTCATTATAATTTTTTCAAAATATAGTCCACCCCCCGTCACCCCAAGGTCTAAGGGACAGTGGACAGGCCCCCTGCTGAAAAAGTTTGCTGACCCCTTGAGACCTATTTGCGCCACCCCCCCCCCACTTTTGTTTAGTTGAAGGAAGGAATAGGGATGCAAATAGTACATGCATTAAACTACGTGGAGCCTTGATGCCGCACACCCTGACAAATGTGAGCAGTGGGATGATTGGACAATTTAAATTTGAAACATCATGATGTTGGCTAAACTGACATATAAATTGCAGGATAAGGACAACTGTGGCTTTAAGGAAGAATGGGAGATTTTTACAAATTATTTAAAAAGACAACAAAATGAACTGGATTGCTTGGCAGGTTTTGAATAAACATACACAAATTTATTGGTTGATAACATGTTAGATAGATAACGTAAGGATATGTAAAAAAATTTATAACATGCAGAGAATAATATGTGTTGAGAAATCAGAGAGAAGAGCTGAGGGATGTCTTTGGTGGGGGAAGGGAGGGAGGGATGGAAGGGGGGAAAGGGGAAGAAATAAAGTATGTGATTAAATCTGAAGGCAGCCCTGTTCAGGAAAGTTTTTAATGTGTGACATTTTGATGCATTTTTAATCCTTGTTGGAAACCGCCCAGAGTGGCTGGGGAAGCCCAGCCAGATGGGCAGGGTACAAATAATTAAATAATAATAATAATAATAATAATAATAATAATAATAATAATATCTTTATTGTCATTGCCCCCTTCGGGGACAACGAAATTACTTGACTGCTCCATAAAAACACTAGTTAATCAATACAGTATAATACAGCAAGGGAGATTAGATGACTTTCAAAGTCCGGGCTTCCCATTCAGGGCCGAGATCGCTCTGGAGAAGAAGCTGTTCTTAAGACAGCTTGTTCTTGTCTTCATCGTCCTGTATCTCCGTCCCGACGGCAAGAGCTCAAAGAGACAGTAACCAGGATGCAATGGATCTTTTACTATGTCCAGTGCCTTCCTATGGCACCTTGTGGCATAAATCTGCTCTAAGGTGGAGAGTGGGCAGCCAACAATGCTCTCTGCTGCCTTAACAAACCTGCACAACCCCATCCTGTCCTGGGTAGTACAGCTTCCGTACCACACACATAAGCCAGAAGTGAGCACGCTCTCAATGGCACAGTGATAGAAGGCAAGCAGCAGTTTCTGCGGAAGATGGTTTTTCCTTAGTATTCTCAGAAAGTACAGTCTCTGCTGCACCTTCTTCACAAGCCCCCTTGTGTTGATTATTATAATAATTTATTATTATTATTAGGTTTGATAATTTGTTATGTTGAGATTGCTAATAAAAATATCTTTTTTAAAAAAACAACATCATGATGAAGTAGTTGTGAAATGACTCTGTAGGTAATAAAAACTGGATGATAATAACAAGTGGATGGAGAACCCATTTGGGTGGAGTGGATCACGTGACGCATAGGATTGTAGAGTTGGAAAGTACCCAAGAGTCATCTAGTCCAACCCCAATCAATGAAGAAATCTCAACTAAAGCATCCATGACAGATGGCCATCCAACCTCTGCTTGAAAACCTCCAAGGAAGGAGAGTCCCCCACCACCCTCAGGAGATCATTCAGCTGTGCAAAATCTCTTTCTGATGTTCAGATGCAACCTCCTTTCTTGTAACTCGAAGCAAAGGCTCCTCACTTCAAGGGGGCAGAATTTATAGGGGAAGGGATTATGTCCTCAGCCCTTCTAATTCCTTTACTTTCAGATTGGCCCTGCTGGTGAATGAAGTTTGGGTCTGGTGTAATTTTACTCCAACTTAGCTTACATCAGCTTGCTAAATTGTTTAGAACTAGTAAGCTAGCCAGGAGGAGGAGTAAATAACAACAACAACAACAACAACAACAACAACAACAACAACAACAAATTATTTGTACCCCAGCCACCCTGGGCGGCTTCCAACAAAGATTAAAAATACATTAAAATGTCACACATTAAAAACTTCCCTGAACAGGGCTGCCTTCAGATGTCTTCTAAATGTCAGGTAGTTGTTTTTCTCTTTGACATCTGATGGTAGGGTGTTCTACAGGGCGGGCGCCACTACCGAGAAGGCCCTCTGCCTGGTTCCCTGTAGCTTTGCTTCTCACAGTGAACACAGGTGGTCCGAGATATGGCTAAATGCAAAGGACCCCTGGACGGTTAAGTCCAGTCGAACTTAACTATGGGGTGTGGCGCTCATCTCGCTTCAGGCTAAGGGAGCCGGCGTTTGTCCACAAACAGCCTTCCAGGTCATGTGGCCAGCATGGCTAAACCGCTTTTGTCACAATGGGACACCGTGATGGAAGCCAGAGAGCAGGGAAACAGTGTTTACCTTCCCACTGCAGCGGTACCTATTTATCTACTCGCACTGGTATGCTTTCAAACTGCTAGGTTGGCAGGAGCTGGGACAGAGTAGCGGAAGCTCACTCCGTCATGCGGATTCAAACCGCTGACCTTCTGGTCGGCAAGCTCAAGAGGCTCAGTGGTTTGGACCACTGCTCCAACTGCACTGAGATATGGTGTGCTGGGAGGAGAGGAACTCTAACAACCCTTGTTGTTACAGATAGGTAGCCGTGTTGGTCTGCCATAGTCAAAATAACAAAATTCCTTCCAGTAGCACCTTAAAGACCAACCAAGTTAGTTCTTGGTATGAGCTTTCGTGTGCATGCACACTTATCTGAAGAAGTGTGCATGCACACGAAAGCTCATACCAAGAACTAACTTGGTTGGTCTTTAAGGTGCTACTGGAAGGAATTTTTTTTTATTTTAACCCTTGTTGTCATCCTCATTGTCCTTATCTTCTTCCTCCTCTTCCCCCTCGTCTTTAAATTTGTATACCACCCTGAGATGAACAGATAGATGATGGTTCTATAAATTTAATAAATAGTAATAATAATATTTCAGTGCATTGCATTAAAACAAAAACCCAACACAGAAACATTCAAAATAATGTTTTGGTATTGCATTTATAGAACCACAAAATGTAACCTGACAAGAAAAAGAGATTAATCGGTCCTTAGAGTACATTGTTAAGGTTTTCTGGTATATTGAAATATTTTCTTTCGGGGGAAAATGTTAGGGGAGGAGGGGGTTTAGTCACCTCCGAATCAGGTGGCTGAATCTGCTTTCCACAAGAAGGGTGCACTTCAGAGAGAATATTTTTACTTTTGAAGTTTGCTGTTAACATTTCAAAGCAGCTCAGGATCCTTACTTATTTAACTGTCTATTCATCCTGCAGTCCCTATATATACTTTTCCTGTTATCCCCCCCTTTTATATATAAAAAGGCCCTTCCATGTGTGTTATTAATTTATCCAAATTTATATAAATTAATTCAAATATCATAATATAAGTATTGGTTTTCGGGTAGTACAGTGGTACCTCGGGTTACATATGCTTCAAGTTACATATGCTTCAGGTTACAGACTCTGCTAACCCAGAAATAGTACCTTGGATTAAGACCTTTGCTTCAGAATGAGAACAGAAATCACGTGACGGTGGTGCAGCAGCAGCGGGAGGCCCCATTAGCTAAGGTGGTGCTTCAGGTTAAGAACAGTTTCAGGTTAAGAACGGACCTCCAGAACGAATTAAGTACGTAACCAGAGGTACCACTGTATGGTGTTGTGGGTAAAATGTCAGGCATGGACAGGAGAGACTGGGAGTCAAATTCCCACACTGCTATAAAACCAATAGGATGGCCTTCAGTTAGAGACCCTCAGTCTGCCAATCTGCTTCTCAAAAGGTGGAAAGCCTTAGCTCTTTGCAGGGAAGATGGGATACAAGATTTACTAACAATACCACCTGATAGTCTGAAATTCCTGGTGTTTCAGGTAGAATACTGTGTACCACTGCAGGGGAGTTTTTAGGCTATTCAGGTTCACATCCACCAGTCAGACTTCCCATATATTGGTGAGAAATTCTACCCCTTCGGCTGTAGGTAAGACAGATGTTGGGGAGCAACAATCCATTTCAAAACACCTCCCAGCTCTCCTCCCTCCAAATTATGCTCAAGCTAGCAGTTAGTTGTGGAAATTAGTTGAAGTTAGAGCTACTCCTCACAGGGACATGACTTGCCTTTTTGTAACACCAATTTAAAAATGCACATGCATGCACTCACAAATAAACATGCAAATTCAAATTCTATATCACTGCAAACTCTGTTTCAAGTGATGAGTGAAACTAGGTATGAACCAATTGCCTCACCTCTCTGTTGTCCCAAGATGAGTGAGTATGTGAGGCCCAGTTCTTTGCTGGAATTATTGCTAATGGATTTGTGTAGCACCATTCAGGAAGCTTGCGTAGAGGGAGGAAAGCAATAAAATAAAGAATAAAGCCACAATTGGTAATAAATAGAAAGATACAGCAGTGTTGTATTTCTAGTGACTAACAAAACCAAAACTTTATATTCCTATAGTAAAATGTTTTGGCTTTTCCCTTCTTTATTTGATCTGATAAAATTGATGCTGCTTCCGAGGTGGTAGTTACAGAGCTTTGAGAAAGGAATGCTCAGAAGGATGGATTTCTTTAACGCTTTCCTATCTGTCTATGGTATTAATGTCCACTCTGAAAAGACCTTGGGAGAAGATCTTTACCTGATATCATTAATGTGGGTGAATGTTCAAAAGAAAAGATTTCCAAGAGCATGGGACTACAGCTCAGGGGAGACTGGTACCCACTGGGACCAGAGGTGAATTCGACATAAGCAACATAGAAGCCACCCACACTCAGGGCAACAAGGGATTCAACACTCCAAACTAGTCAACTGAATGCCTGCCATTTTCTTGTTCCTCTCTCGCTGCCCCCAACATCACTGCCATGTTTCACTGGGATTCATGCATGCGTATTCACAGATGAATCATGAAATCATAGAATTGTAGAGTCAGAAGGGACCCTACGGGAATCCTCCTATGCTGGAATCTCAACTAAAGCATCCATGGCAGATGGCCACCCTACCTCTGCTTAGAAACCTCCAATGAAGGAGACTCCTCCACCAGCTGAGGTTCGTCTGTGAATTGACTGCTAATTTAGAAGCTGGCCACACCTGGCAAAAGTCTTCACATTGTTTCTCTCTCTCAGTATTCATGATTTCTCCAGCTCAAACATCAAGCAGCTCTTACTCAAGCTGCTCTACAGGTTTTTAGAAGAACTTCCCAGTTCATGGTCATAAGGTGTTCTCCCAAGTTATAGGCCTGAAAGTCAGCCCAATGTCATAGAAGTGTTGTGAGGCTCTTGCTGCCATTAGCCAACTGTTTTTTGATGCCTGCTTCAGGGAAGCTTAACCAGTAGATTATTACACTCTCTGCTGGCATAATTGGCTTTGGTGGGATTGCTTCAATAGAGAACTTGACCCAATTGTGATAGCGATTTTCCTTACTCTGAAATGTGAATACTGCAGAACAGCCCAATTATTGTTCCGCATTATTAATCCGCTTGCATTTTAACAGCATTTCCTCAGACTTCTATTTTAAAAGGCAGTGGGTAATGTCTCTGTAGGGACATGTCCTTATCAAACTCCCAAGCAGATCTATAGTCTTCTTAAAGAAATAAGTATCAGTGGGAAACACTGGATATATGAAAAACTGCTGGAGTGGGTTGGGGGGAAAAACATGGGGAAATTGTGTAATCCTTGGGGCTTTGCTATGTTACGGAGGTTTAAACTACTTTCTTAGGCCTGATGCAGAGATCTCCCTTTGAGTCATTGTATTCTTAATCACTTTAATACCTTGGCAGATTTTGCCCTGCAGTTCATAGCTAATGTTGTACTAAGCTTGAGCCTGAGCATCTTTTGATATCTGTACTGACATTTCATAACAAATATAAAAGTAAAGGCACCCCTGACAGCTTAGTCCAGTTGTGAATGATTCTGGGCTTGTGGTGCTCACACTGGCGGAGGAAGAGGAGTGCGGGTGGAGCGCACTGGCCCCGGCAGCACAATCCCCAGGGTGCAATCGTGGCTGTCCCCCTACCCACACTGGGCTCCCCACCCCTGCGGGTGGTGCGCCCTGCCCCAGGATGCACGCCAGCCCTGCCCCGCCTGCTTTCTGCCCCCCCCCCGGTGCCAGAGTATGAAGCTCCGCCACTGAGCACTCATATAGCTTTACTGGCTGAGGGAGCCAGCGTTTGTCCGCAGACAGTTTTTCTGGGTCGTGTGGCCAGCATGAGTAAGCCGCTTCTGGAGAAACCAGAGCAGCACACGGAAATGCCGTTTACCTTCCCGCCAGAGCAGTACCTATTTATCTACTTGCACTTTGACATGCTTTCGAACTGCATGGTTGGCAGGAGCAGGGACCGAGCAACAGGAGCTCACCCTGTCGCTGGGATTCAAACCACTGACCTTCCGATTGCCAAGCCCTAGGCTCAGTGGTTTAGACCACAGTGCCACCCGTGTCCCTTTTTTATGACAAATATAAGTTTTATTTATTCTCTCCCCTTTTCTATTTGGGGCCAGCCCAAGAAATTTTGCCACCTGAGGTGGAGCAATAAATAATGTCTCCCTCTCCAAGTATCCAAATCTGGTCAAATTATGTTGGCACCTGAAGCAGAATATCCCAAAAGACCTGTTTCTGGGCAGTGCAAATGCTATAAAAATAAAACAAGTAACTAACAATTTGCTGCCTTTTCATGATACCCCAAAGTAGCTGCCTATAATGCATGCCACATGCCTCTTAATCGTAGGGTTGGCCCATTCTTGTATACTGCTGAGGTTCCTTGGGCAGTCACCTTGTGCACTTTTAAGTCTTTAGAATGGTCCGGTCATTGATGAGGGACAAGGTCTAAACCACTGAACCTCTTGAGCTTACTGATCAGAAGGTCAGCAGTTCGAATCCCCGTAACAGGGTGAGCTCCTGTTGCTCTGTCCCAGCACCTGCCAACCTAGCAGTTCAAAAGCACGCCAGTACAAGTAGATAAATAGGTACTGCTGTGGTGGGAAGGTAAACGGCGTTTCCATGCACTCTGGATTCCGTCATGGTGTTCCATTGCGCCAGAAGCAGTTCAGTCATGCTGGCCACATGACCCGGAAAGCTGTCTGTGGACAAATGCCGGCTCCCTCAGCCTGAAAGCGAGATGAGCGCTGCAACCCCATAGTCGCCTTTGACTGGACTTAACTGTCCAGGGGTCCTTTACCTTTACCTTTTTCCTGATAAGGGACAATGTAGGGATGTTCCAAATGTTGGCTCACACCCAACTTTGAAGTTGTAACACGTTTTGCATAGTCTGGGAACAGAATAATGGATCAGAAAGAAAAAGCAGGCAGCTTCTTTGGACAAATATGAAAATAAAGTTATGTGTGAATCTTAATATTCTGTTAGACGTGACAGTCTGCATTGTGAAGTGGGTAGAACTAAGTATTGCAGATATTAATAGTGCACATTTTGAAGTGACTGGATGCATAAAAAGGGAGTCCTTTTGGAATGAAGCACTGTCCAGACTTATAAAGATATTATTTAAAGTTTACTTGCAGAACTTTCTTCAAAAACAGAGCAAAAGCATCAAGGATGCATGCAAAATATGCAATGTGCTGTGCTGTCCTGCACAGGTTCAGCATCTTAGAAATAACTTTAACATATAATTAGAGCTGACAAACATAGCTCTCTCTCTGTCTGTCTGTCTCCGACTCAATTGCCTGCATTCCAGCTTCCATTAGCCTGGAGCTGTTTACCTGGAGAGCTTCATTTACACCCTTGCTCCATGGAGTTTGAGAACAGCAGCAAAAACTGGCAAATTTGCAATTCAGTACTTTTCACATGATCTAAGGTTCATCATTCACACTTTAGAGAACAACAATCAGGTAATTATCAACCAGTTAAAGCTCAGAGAAAGCTCTTCTTGCTGTTCTTCAGCTACAATTGAATCTTCCAGGTATTTTTTTTTTATAATAATTTTTATTACATTTTTCCAAATTACAAAAAGAACAGAAGGAAAAGCAGAATAGAAGAAAAAAAGGAAAAAGAACAGAAAATCACATCCATTTCAACAGCTTATTTCAAATTTCCATTGGACTTCCCCACATCTCCCGCATAATGCATTCTTGATAATAAAGTCATCAGCAAATTATACCCTTATTTCGTGTGTTTCTTTATATTTTCAGTTGCAATTTAAGTTTAGATCTCTTATTCTCCATTTACTCTAAAAATATCATTTTTACCCATTTAAACTTTGATTCTTTCACAAATGTTAGCAATTTCATAGATAATTAAATTTCATTGCTGGGGCTAACGTTCCAAATCATACGACGTCTTATGTTTCATACAGCTTATAATACTTTTGCAAATAGTCTTTAAATTTTTTCCAGTCCTCCTCCATTGCCTCTTCTCCCAGGTCTCGGATTCTTGCAGTCATCTCGGCCAGTTCCATGTAGTTCATCAATTGCGTCTGCCACTCCTCCAGTGTGGGCAAATCTTGGCTCTTCCAATGCTTGGCGATAAGAATTCTTGCTGCAGTTGTAGCATACATAAAAAAAGTTCTATCCTTTTTTAACACCTTCTGGCCGACAATGCCCAGAAGGAAGGCCTCTGGTTTCTTGGGAAAGGTGTACTTAAACACCTTTTTTAACTCGTTATAGATCATTTCCCAAAAGGCCTTCAATCTTGGACAAGTCCACCAGAGGTGAAAGAATGTCCCTTCAGCCTCCTTGCATTTCCAACATTTATTATCAGACAAATGGTATATCTTAGCGAGCTTGACTGGGGTCATGTACCACCTGTATACCATTTTCATAATGTTTTCTTTCAAGGCATTACATGCCGTAAACTTCATACCGGTGGTCCATAACCTTTCCCAGTCCTCAGACATAATATTGTAACCAATGTCTTGAGCCCATTTTATCATGGCTGATTTAACTGTCTCATCCTGAGTGTTCCATTTAAGCAGCAAGTTGTACATTCTCGATATTACCTTGGTCTTTGGTTCTAACAACTCTGTCTCAAGTTTCGATTTTTCCACCTGGAATCCTATTTTTTTATCTAGCTTAAAAACCTCATTAATTTGGGCATAATGTAGCCAATTTTGCACCTTATCCTTTAATTTTTCAAAGCTCTGCAACCTCCAATTACCTCCAATGTTTTCTATTATTTCCCAATATTTCGGCCAATATGCCTCCATATTGGATGTTTTCCGAGCTTTGGCCTCTATTGGTGAAATCCACCTCGGGGTTTTACTTTCCAATAAGTCTTTGTATTTTTTCCAGACCATAAATATTGCTTTTCTGACAATATGGTTTTTAAACATTCCATGTGTTTTCCCCTTGTCATACCACAAATACGCATGCCAACCTAACGAATTATTAAAGCCTTCCAGATCTAGGACATCAGTGTTTTCCAATAAAATCCAATCTTTCATCCAGCAGAAGGCCGCAGCTTCATAGTATAACCTTAAGTCCGGCAGGGCAAACCCCCCTCTCTCCTTTGCATCAGTTAGTATTTTAAACTTTATTCGGGGCTTTTTGCCCTGCCAGACAAATTTAGAAATGTCCTTCTGCCACTTTCCGAAACAATCCACTCTGTCCACAATCTGCAAGGCCTGGAACAAAAACAACATTTTTGGCAAAACGTTCATTTTTATAGCTGCAATTCGGCCTAACAAGGATAGTTTCAATCTTGACCAAATTTCTAGATCTTTTTTAACTTCTGACCAACATTTTTCATAATTATCTTTAAATAAATTCAAATTCTTGGAGGACAGATTGACCCCCAGGTATTTCACTTTTTTAACAATGTTTAGTTCTGTTTCCTTCTGAAACCCCTCTGTTTCAGTAACCGTCAAGTTTTTCCCTAACACCTTAGTTTTTTGTTTGTTCAGCTTAAAACCCGCCACCCGACCAAATTTCTGAATCAATTCCAAAACTCTTTTTGTACTAGGTTCTGGCTCCTGTAATGTTAAAACCAAGTCATCTGCAAATGCTTTCAGTTTATATTGTTTCGCTCCGACCCGTATTCCTTGTACCTGCCGATCCTCCCTTATCATATTCAGCAAAACCTCCAGGACTGAAATAAACAACAGAGGGGATAGGGGGCACCCCTGGCGTGTTCCTTTTTCAATATGAAGTTCTTCTGTCACCACATTGTTCACTATCAACTTAGCTTTTTGTTCTGAATAGATTGCCTCTATTCCATTCTCAAACCCCCTTCCCACTCCCATCCCTTCCAAGTTTTTCTTCATAAATTTCCAAGAAATGTTGTCAAAGGCCTTCTCCGCATCAATAAAAATTAACACTGCTTTGGTGTTAATATTTGTTTGTAAAAGTTCCAGAATATCGATAATGTTCCTGGTATTATCATACAAATGTCTACCTGGGAGAAAGCCTGCTTGGTCCTTATGGATTACTTCATTTAGTACTTTTTTAAATCTGTTAGCCAAAACATCCGCAAATATTTTGTAATCCACGTTTAGGAGTGAGATGGGGCGGTAGTTCTTGAGTTGAGTCTTTTCAGTTTCCACTTTAGGTATCAGTGTGATGAATGCTTCTTTCCACGTATCTGGTGCCCTCCCTCCCCCCATAATCTGGTTGCAAACCACCATTAATGGTTGTATCAAATAGTCTTTTAAAATCCTGTAGTACTTGGAGGTGAGTCCATCAGGGCCCGGAGATTTGCCTAGTTGCATATTCTGAATGGCATCCTCGATTTCCTGTTGTGTTATTTTACAATTCAAGATTGATCTCTTCTCTTGAGATAATTTTGGTAGGCCGTTATCTTTCAAGAATTGTTCTATCTCAGTTGCTTCCTCGGATTCTTGTGTGTACAGTTTTTTAAAGTATTTCTGGAAACACCTTCTAATTTCTCCCGGTTTCTGAATGTTTTTCCCTTCAACTTCTAAGTTGGTGACATAATTTAATTTTTGTCTCTTTTTCAACTGCCAAGCGAGCAGTTTCCCACATTTGTTCGCAGATTCAAAAGATCTTTGTTTCATTTGTTTGATTTTCCATTCCACTTCTTGGTTAATCAATTTCGCATATTGTGACTGGTGAAATTTGATTTCTCTTAAAGTCTCTTTTGATTTTGGATTCACTCTTAATTTTTTCTCTCCATCACTTATCTTCTCCAATATCTTGTCTTTTTTACTATTCCAAAGTTTTTTCTTGATTGTATTCTGTTGTATCAGAAACCCTCTCATAACAGCTTTGCTTGCGTCCCAGATAATTCTTTTTTCCACCGAGGTGTTCAAGTTAATTTCAAAATAATCCTTTAAAGTTTTTTGGGCCTTCTTTACGATCTCTTGATCTCTTAACAGGTTGTCATTCATTTTCCATCTGAAGGAGTCGGCAGTAGTAAATCTCATTTCCATTTTCAAAGCGTTATGGTCGGAGCAAGTCTTTGGGCAGATTTCTATTTTTGTAGTCTTAGGTGCCAGCCCTCTAGTTGCCCAGATTTGGTCGATTCTTGTCCATGACAGGTGGGCCTCAGAAAAGAAAGTTCCTTCTTTACCTAGGGGGTTTCTCGTCCTCCATAAATCAATTAGGTCCATATTGTCAGTTAGTTCAAAGAAAGTTTTTGGTAGTCTTCCATCTTTAGTCAGATTCTGATTCTGTGACTTATCCATCAAAGTAGAGGCGACCCCATTCATATCTCCCATCATAATGATGTTGGAATAGTCCAGATAGTCCAGTAGTGTCTCATGCAGCTTCTTATAGAATTCTGATTTCCCCTCATTTGGTGCATAGATTCCTAATATCAAAACTTTTTCTCCTTGGGTCGAAATTTCAATAGCCAGGATTCTTCCTTGTTCATCTTTAAACAAAAATTTTGGTGATAGATTCTCTTTGGCGTAAATCACCACGCCTCTCTTCTTGACTCTATCTGATGAAATAAATTCTTGGCCTAATCTTTTATTTGTTAACACCTTCCTGTGTGACCTGGTCACATGGGTTTCTTGCAAGCAAATTATATCCAAATTCTCTTTCTTTAGGATATGGAAGATCCTTTTGCGTTTTTCTGGGGAATTCGCGCCGTTAATGTTCCAACTATACAGCTGCAGAGACATCCTGTGTCAATCTGTTGTTACTCTTGTTGGGTGTCTTCTTTTTTGTCCAAATCCGAGGGTGGTAACTCTTTTCCTGACTCTGGTGGTGGCCAAATAGCTGCCGCTCCTTTCTGCAAGTCTTCTCCGTGGTCGTGTAGGAACTTCTGGCTATCCTCTTTCGTTTTGATTTTTATCTTCTTTCCTTTGTATTTGAATGAGAGGCCTTGTGGGAACTCCCACCTGTAAGGTATTCCGTTACCTCTCAAAAGTCCAGCTAGGTCAGTGTAGTTAGATCTTAGATCCAGTAATTGTTTAGGAATATCCTTGTAGATTTGTGCTCTTCTGTCCTGGATCACAAGTGCTTTATTAAAATGTAGGTCGAGTATCTTGTCTCTCTCCTGCTTAGTCCTTAAAATAATCAAACAGTCTCTAGGTCTGTCCTTCCCGGCAACCCTTCCCAATCTGAATGCAGTTGTTATTTTGAAGTCTGTATCTTCGTTTATACCCCAGAATTTAGAAAATTCTGCTGTTAAAAAGCCAATCAAGTCCTCTTTCTCAATCTCTGGGATAGAGCGTAATCTCAAATTATTTTCCCTGTTTCGCAGTTCCACCAAAGACAGATAGGCCTGCTGGTCAGTAATATGTTTATGGAGCGGCCTTACCTCTCCTTTCAATTCCTCCACTTCTTTAGTTACTGCTTCTACTTTTTCATTCGCAGCCTCGGCCAATTTTCGATTTTCGGATACCACGTCCTTTAGGTTTCCAATGTCTTGTGAATGCTTAGCCACCTGTTCAGAAAGTTTGGTAATTGAGGATGTGGCTAAGTAAATTTTTGCAGTTTGGTCATCCACTTTTTTGTTCAAAATTGCAAATTGTTGTAGCATTTCCTCTAGGAGAATGTTGGATCCCCCAGCTGCCATATCTTCACTTGTTGATTGTTCTGATTCTTCAGCTGGGGTTGTTGGTAATGGTACAGCCTGTAGTACCGCAGGGACTGAAGATCTGCGGGCCTGGGAAACCAAAGTTGTTTGTACCAATTTGCCTTTCCCTGCTTTCGACGCAGCTCTTGTTTTTGGTTTACCACTCATTCCACACTCATTCCACACCTGTCTTTGGATTCAAGGTCAAGCTGTCAAAAGTTCCATGGGAAAGACAGGCCTCAGAGTGAGTAACCAGACCACAGAGAGACAAAACAAAGTCAGTTCTCAGGAAATTGTAAATCCCAAACTCCACTAGGGGGAGTGTTGTTCAGTTCATGAAAGAAGAAACAAAGTTTCAGTCGCCATTAAAGTTCCTACAGTTAGTTAAATTAATCAGTGTCTTTAGAGAAGATCTTTTCCCTCTGGCAGAGCCCTCTCAATTTTGCCACAATAGTTTCTTAAAAGGTGCAAAATACAGTTACTTAATTGTATCCACCGGTAATGCCTCTAAGTATCTGTTTCAGCTTTGTAAGTGTATCCGCAACACAACTTTTTGCCCGCTGCAAGTCCGGGACTAGGGATTTTCAAGTCTTTAAAGTTTTTAAAAGTTTTAGCGGAGAAGAAACCCCAAGCAGAATAGACACGATCACAGGAAAATAAAGATAACTTGCCTTTCCCTTCAATTTCCAAACTTCTCCAGACGTATGCTGTCTCTCATTTAAAAACCCTTTTGTACTGCTTCCAGCTTGTCAGTTCCTTTGCCTTTGATCATTAAGCACCTCCGGGAGACGGACTTCCTTTTTCTCGTCTCCTGCTTTCAGCCGAATTCACAATTTGTAATCCAATCTCAAATAAATCCTACTCACGAGTAGTTGATTTGTAATCCAATGTGAAGGAAGAAAGGTCGGCGCTCATCGGTAACAGCCGCGCGGCTTCACTCCCGCAGAAAGAGCGATGAATCCACAGCACCGCTTCCCCTCCGCGCTTCCGGAGCCCCTTACGGGGTCCCTTCTTCGTTTTGGGGGTCGCTCTCGGTGCCCGCCGGATCCCACGGCCACGAGCTCACTCTGCTCGTGGTTTAACTTAATGGGTCGTCGCTTCGCCGTAGCGAACAACCCTTTCCTGCGGAGCCCCTCTTTGCTGCGCAAAGAGGACCGCCATTACTCGTTTCGCGCCTTTTCACCAGTACAAAGGCATTCCCATTTCAGTGTCAATCAAACCAATTGTACCTAAAACTAAGGCGCAAGCAGAAATAAGCTGAAATCCCGGCACCAATGTGACACTTCTCCCTGGTCTCCCCTTCCCCTCTCTTCCTTACTCTGGAGGGGTTCATCCCATTTTGCCACCTGGGGAAAAATGGGAATGTACCACCCCACCTCTCCACCCCGAAGCCTCCGTGGTGATGATGGTGGCTGTTTCTGGTGAGGTCTCCTCCCCGCTCCCCTCAAATGAATCCGTTTTTATTTGCTTGTTGGGAAATACAGTGAATGTTAAAACCTTCATCCTCATCATCTCACCGCAAACATACAAATCCCAGTGTATTTTACCCTTTCCTCTTTAATACAAATATTCAATATCTTTTATGATACCCCCATGTCAGGAAGGTCTGGGGAAATAATCCCCATGTTATGTGTGATAGCATGAAGGGTATCAATCAGCATATTGCATAACCTCATCAACCTGGAAATAGGTTAGTGCAAAGCCTGGTAAATAATTTAAGGTTATGGTGTTCCAGAGCTAATTGCAATCTCCTTCGTCTCTCCCCTCCACCAATACTGAGGGACTGGAAGAATTTAGGTGGGCACAATTTGAGATAAATTAAGATGAAGAGTTCTTGTCTGTCATTCTCAAGGAAGGTTGTTGAACACTTAGGGCCATATTAAGACATGGTGTGGCCCTAAACTGTGTCAGGTTTAAAAGCACCGTAGCAGTAGCAAGGAAAAATGTATTATTCTAACAGAAAGGACAATAAAAAAGAGAGAGAAAATAAACATTTGCATTTGTGTATATACCTGTAAATAGGCAAGGCTGCAGCTAAGCACTAACAATCTAACTAAAACTTAAATCTTGCAACAAACATATATGCTTATCAAATACCTTTGGATCCAAATAACTTATGATTTCTTACACAGCATATATTAAATCTATATTATAGGTGTTTCTGGACAAATTTTTAAACACAGTATGAACAATAATTGTTTAGCTATTAAGTATATCTTTGACATATCAAAATAATAATATGTGTTTTACAGCCAGGTATTCCTTTTATCTATTTTTAACCAATTATCAATTACCAACTAAATCACTGAGTTGTGGCATTGACTGGAATAATCTGGATTCTTCTCAAATCAGGAAAAACAAACAAATATTCCTCTGTCCACCAGACTTTTGAATATGCATAGCTGGAAATTGATTTCCCTTTTGTTCCATTTTAAACTGTTCCAGCCATTTTTGAATCTCTGGCTTGCCATCTAGCTTATTTTGTTTTATTTTGCTCAGCCGCATACAGATGAGCAATGGATCTTCTACACCCTGTGGGAAAAGTCCCAGCCCAACAACCTGTGACCCTCCTGTTTCATTATTAATCGTTTAGCATTAACGATTTGGCTGGATGTGCTTTTCCTGTTTATGCCAACATACATACAAGCACACCTACTTGCATTAAATTTAACCAATTTCAAAGGCTCTTGAGGAATAGCAGTGCATTGAAATATGCACGTATTGAAAAAGCAATAAAGAAAGTAGCCTATAATTTAAAGTTGCAACCTCTTGTTCAGCACCCCGTGAAACATGCTACCACAGTTGCAAACACATACAGTTTTTAGAACCTTGTGTGGTTTGAGTTTGATGCTTAAGCAGTAACAGTGATGTAGGGCAGATTCTGCCAACACCTCCTCTCTCTAGGATCATTCAGGGCCCTCTTACCTATAGGTGCTAGGGGTGCAGGGCACCTGGGCGCTGGGCTCTCAGGGGCGGCAGGCCGAGAGTTTGGGGCCCGAGAGTTGAGTCTGGGGCAGAGCCCGCCCGCCAGTCGGAGCGCCATGGCTGGGTCTTCTGCTGCGGGCGGCTCTGCACCATGAGTTCGGGGGCGACCGAGCCAGCAAGACACTGAGGCTGCCAGCTGGCCAGCTCCACCCTCCTGGGTACCTGGGACTGGGCAACTCTTGGGGGGGGGGTGCCTGGTGGATGTTTGCACCCCGGCACCACATATGCTTAAGACAGCCCTGGGATCATTCTCCCTTTATGGATACCTGCACAAAAAATGCTATACTCCATAAAGTATGAAGGGTGTGTATATCTAAAACTCAGTGCATGTCCCTTCTGAAATATTTGGAAATGGCAAGTGGGGAATATTCAGGCCCAGTGGCGCATTTGCAACCAGTGCAGTGATTTCAGGATTGGTGACACAGGGTCCCAAGATCTGAGCTAGTGGAAAGCTTTTTTAAAAAACAGAATGGTGCTGGACTCCTAATTCAAGCATTGGATGTGAAGTTTTACCACCACCCACAGACCCTCTAAGTGTCCATATTTTCCAGGGATGTCCCTGATTTAGAAAAGCTGCCCCGGTTTCTGATTTGATCCCAGAGTGTCCAGATTTTCCTTAGGACGTCCCTATTTTAATTGGAGAAATGTTGGAAGGTATGGAGTTATCTGACCCCTGAGACGTCTGAAGGCAATCCTATCTAATGTTTTCTTATGTTTTTTATATATGTTGCAAGCTGCCCAGAGTGGCTGGGGCAATCCAATAAGAAATGTGGGGTATAAATAGTAAAATTATCATTATGGGATGGGACGTCCCTACTTTCCTTGGAGAAATGTGGGAGGGCATGCACCCATGCCCAGAGAGAGTATCGTACTGACCATACTAGTAAATATGTTCTTGCCCAGTCCCTTTTAATTCCACAGGGACTTCTACAAGGGACCAAACCTACAAGTATCTTTACAGCAAGTATACATATTATCCATTCTCATGAAGCTGAGCTTAGCATCCTCTTGGCATTCAGTCATTACTGGGTTTGTTGTTTTATTCTGATGATGCAGGCCGTCTCTACTCCACTCCAATAAAGGTGATCAGCACATTCATAATTGCTCATCCTCTCTACTAATTGCATCCCTGAGATTAAGCACTCTGATCCTTTACTTATTTCTTTTTTTGCTGCAAGAAGACCTGGCAGCCTCTGTTTGAATTATGTGCTTGATTTCTTTAATTGCTGTATGGATTCCTATTAAAAAAAATATATGAGTGTATCCAGGAAACAAAGAAGCAAAAAAACAAAACAAAAAAGCAGTCAGGGAGGAAAATCAGGAAATGTTATGTGGAATCCTGACAAAAAGCCAGTATCCTTTTCTTTCTCTTCCATTTAAATGTCTGCCCATTCATGATAAAGGAGGATTAAACAATATGGTGCGGAACAATAAAAGCTATGCCCTATCAAGTAACTCAGGTATCAACAACCTCAGGTATGCAGATGACACAACCTTGATGGCAGAAAGTGAGGAGGAATTAAATAACCTTTTAATGAGGGTAAAAGAGGAGAGCGCAAAATATGGTCTGAAGCTCAACGTCAAAAAAACGAATATCATGTCCACTGGGCCCATCACCTCCTGGCAAATAGAAGGGGAAGAAATGGAGGCAGTGAGAGATTTTACTTTCTTGGGATCCCTGATCACTGCAGATGGCGACAGCAGTCACAAAATTAAAAGATGGCTACTTCTTGGGAGAAAAGCAATGACAAACCTAGACAGTATCTTAAAAAGCATAGACATCACCTTGCCGAAAAAGTTAGAGATATCACCTTGCCGTATAGTTAAAACTATGGTTTTCCCAGTAGTGATGTATGGAAGTGAGAGCTGGACCATAAAGAAGGCTGATCGCCTAAAAATTGATGCTTTTGAATTATGGTGCTGGAGGAGACTCTTGAGAGTCCCATGGACTGCAAGAAGATCAAATCTCTCCATTCTGAAGGACAACAGCCCTCAGTGCTCACTGGAAGGACAGATCCTGAAGCTGAGACTCCAATACTTTGGCCACCTCACGAGAAGAGAAGACTCCCTGGAAAAGACCCTGATATTGGGAAAGATGGAGGGCACAAGGAGAAGGGGACGACAGATGACGAGATGGTTGGACAGTGTTCTCGAAGCTACCAACATGAGTTTGACCAAACTGCATGAGGCAGTGGAAGACAGGAGTGCCTGGCGTGCTCTGGTCCATGGGGTCACGAAGAGTCAGACACGACTAAACAACAACAAATCAAGTAACTGAGCAGTGTCCACCAGTGTAATGTTAAGGAAATCCAGCTACATAGGGCACAGACCTCCGTGGTACTGACCTTTGAGCTGCACAGTTTTATACAGATTGTTGTTGTTTTTTGCTATAACTTATACAGTTCTTTTATTACATATGGAAGAATGTTATTATTTTTGAAGCAATTCGTACGTTAGAATTGCTTACCTTTTATGTTTATATGAAGTTAACAATTTTGTTGGGGAACATGTTTAGATTGCATTTCAAGAAATGAACAATATCAAAGCTTGAAATCTAAAAAAGCTTGTATGCATTACCATACATGTGCCACCACTATTGATTTTGCCCCTGGTCCATTGAGCTGGGAAGAAAGCAGTAATATAACACATGTGACTGGCAGGAGTAAGTGTATGCTGCAGCAAGACCTTGAACCATGATCGGAGCCATCCCTACCATTAGGGAGAGTGAAGAAAATTGCTCACGCAACTGATTTTAGGTTTCATGAAAGGGTAGCAAATTGTTAGCCATTTAATTTGTAGTTACTGTATTTTCACGGCTGTGAAGGAGGAAATGTGCTTGTTGGACTTCCTGCCCTAGGTTCCTAAGACCTTGGCTGCCGTTGGGTTATTACACACCTTGACTTGGTGAGGGGTGGGGTTGAGGCACCATTTGCTGCACTGCCTCAGGCAGCAAAATGCCTTGAGCCAGCCCTGCCCACTATTGTCACACAGTCTTGTTGCCTGTGCAGTTTATGACACCCATGTTGCAGGTTGTTTGCTGCCTAATAATAATAATAATAATAATAATAATAATAATAATACTTTTATTCTTTATGTCCCGACCATCCAGCTGGGTTTCCCCAGCCACTCTGGGTGGCTTCCAGCAGAATATTAAAAACACGATAAAACATGATGAAGGTATGACCCTCCAGAAGTGGTTGGACTACAATTCCCATAATTCCTGACCATGCAAAATGCTGGCTGGGGCTGATGAGAGTTGGAATCCAACAACAACAGAAGAGTCACATGCTGACCCAATGGAAAAGGAAGAAGAAGAAGAAGAAGAAGAAGAAGAAGAAGAAGAAGAAGAAGAGGAGGAGGAGGAGTTTGGATTTGATATCCCGCTTTATCACTACCCGAAGGAGTCTCAAAGCGGCTAACATTCTCCTTTCCCTTCCTCCCCTACAACAAACACTCTCTGAGGTGAGTGGGGCTGAGAGACTTCAGAGAAGTGTGACTAGCTCAAGGACATCCAGCAGCTGCATGTGGAGGAGCAGGGAAGCGAACCTGGTTCCCCAGATTACGAGTCTACCGCTCTTAACCACGACACCACACTGGACCAGAAGCAACATATTTCACACACCATGACAAGTTCATACCCACTGCCACAAGCCATCATCAGATAACTGCACCCTCCGATGTGCCAGGTGGAGGCGATGAACCGGGCTGGAAGAAGTGAAGTCTCTGGATGGGCTCAGCCCTGTGAACATTTATTAAATTTGAGGAAAGCCAAGTGCTGGCAGGACATTTCCCTGTATATCATTACTAAGCAAAAATATAATTATTCACAGATGCAGACTACAGATGCTTCAGTTCTCCACTGCCAAGTCCTGCCGTTCTCCGCAAATAGAACCTGCAGAAACAACGAGATACACTCTGAAACCTAATAAAACATTCCTTTCAGGAGCTATGGAGTCAAGCTCAGTGACCTTGCTGGTTGCAAACCTTTTGACATCTCTAATGAAGATAAAACTTGTCCTCTGCAAAACTGCAAATACCACTCTCTTCTTCTAAAATACAGATTTGAGTTGAGCAGACAAGGGAGACCAGCCTAGCATAGTTCAAGTTTTTACATAAGGCCAACATGACCCCTACTGGCTCTCCAGGTCCCTGATTCTTCTGGGCTGCCCAGCTGCAGTCTTTTGTGCCACCAGGGCGGTGCTATAGAGCACTGGGGCTGTCACAGTGGTACAGAGAGTCAAGTGATATTGGTGTGGGTATTTTTTAAAAAAAATGTAATGGAATGTACTGTTTTAATTTTTGTTTTAATGTATCTCTGTGGGGTTTTGCTTGCTTGTTTGTTTTGTAAGTTGCTTTGCCTTCAGCAAGAAAATGTGACCAATAAATTTGATAAATAATAATAAAGTTACTAGATATACCAAGATCAAGGTTGGCACCAGGTGTGAGAAGACCTTTAACAAAGTACCCTGTGGCAGACCATTTCCTATGTTTGTGGGGTGGGTGAGAGAGAGGTGTTTGGCCATGTTTGATGTTACCTTCCATTCTCTATTGATATTCACAATGGAGATAACGTCAATATTAAAAGCAGCTCCAACACTGGTGGCTCCATTTCGTTGGTGCCTGGGGTTAATTTAAACAACTTTCACCCCAGAAAACAAATTGGAGGCAAAAGCTTATCTCTCCACATGGGAACCCTTTTGCACTGGCAGCCCAGTCACCCATTGAAAACAATGGATAATTAAAACAGTAAGGGAGTTAATGGTGACAGGGAGTGGCAAGGCCACGAATGTGCAATGAATCAAATGTGGTTTTAATGAATGGATAACTTTTTTTAAAAAAACATGTCATTTTTTAAGCAACAACAATAGCAACAATAAATGGAGCAATGGAACATTTTATCCCCCTCTTGCATTCCTAACGCAGAGCTTCCCAAACTTTCCATGTTGGTGACATAACTTTTAGACATGCATCATTTAGTGACACAGTAATATCCGCCCTCTCTTCCCCACAGGTGGGCAGGGTTTGTGGCACCGAGCGGGGCTCACCTGGGCAGGTACCACCCACCTGCTTGGGCCGGCCTTTGACCCGCCCTTGGGCAGGGAGGACAATGGACGGATGGCTGCGGGTGGGCCTAAGGCCAAAGGCAAAGAGGCTGACTCCGTTTCTCAAGCCTCTTTTGCTGTTCTGTGGACTGGGTAGTCTGCAGGGTTTGATTGGTCCTCAGTTGAGGGACTTGGCGACAAGGCCCCTTAGGGCCTCGGGTGGCAGTTTTTAGGGCTTGGCAAGGTATCCTTTAGTCTAACATTCATGCTCCCTCCCCATGCAGCAGCATTTACAGGGCCTGTTAAAAGGGAAAAACTGGGAGTCCCTGGCCCTAGAGCAGCAGCATGTAGGTCAAACTCCCAGGACGAGGTCGGTGGAAGGGCATGCTGTGTAAATTTGCACTTTGCAGTCCCCTCTCACTGGACCTCATCTGCCTGCATATCCTCAGCCAGGCGGGCTGAGAGGGTTACCTGCCAAAGCCTGTGCCAAGTTTCCCACTTCTGTAGTTCAATAAAGTTGTGGCCAATTTGAACCCATACTCTGGGGTAAAAGGGGTAGGCACCACAGACAGGGTTAGTGCATGTGCCCGCAATTCAGTTTTACTAGCAAACTGGAGGTTAAAGTAACCCCTTTCCAGCCCTGGGAGAAGCGCGGGGGGCATTTGTGCAACACACCTACACGCTGCAGCTGACACACTAACGTGTCCTGACACATTGTTTGGAAAGCTCTGCACTTCTGTTTTATTTTTTGCAAGGAGGGGATGATCAAGTCCCTAGGTGGGGACCATACAGGCTTTGTGGATTGGCTTTGGCTTCGCACGTCACAAGTTGGAAGGAGGAAAAGAGCTGACAGGGAAATCTTCCATTTAAGCATCTCCCTCTCCCAGAATTTCTAAGCTCAAATTCAGTTACCAGAGGCACTTTTGATTTTTTTCCCCCCAAATGGGGGAAAGATGAACCCAGTGTGTTGGCACCACTAGTTTTGACCTTAGTCTGCTGGTGAATCTTTTTTTTCTTTTTTCCTGGCTGATTTTAAAAGAGAAGAAGAAATAAAAGGCAGTGCAGGGACAGCTAGACCAATCCTTATCTTTGGAATCTTGGTCCCCAGCCAATAGCAGCTGTGGCATCCTTTTCAAAGGAAAGAGCATCTGTCAGAAAGTTACTCCCCTGTGCCTCTACTGCTATTTGAACATTTCTAACTTGTATGGGTTGGTTTGGGTATATATATATTGAGGGGGGTGAGGAAGTTCCTCTCTCTCTTGTTTTAAATTTTCTCCTCTCGAAGCTCTTGATTTTTTTGACGCTTCATCTTTTACCAGCTGTTTAGAAAGAAAGGAAAATCAATTTATTCTGATTGTCTGGAGAAAGGGAGCAAGGCAGCCCTTTAATGATACTTGAACAGATGTGGAATTCTATTATACTTTGTTATATGCTGACAGAGAAATAAAAGTAGCATAAAAGAAAAAAGGGTGAATCACCAAAAAACAAGCGAACAATAAATTACAAAGTGCAATAAAGTAACCTGCTTTCTCTGTCTCCCTGCCCCACAAAGCTCTCCAGTTCATTGGCAGGAAAAGTGAACAGAGAGTCCATGTATGATTTCTCACTGATCCTATTTAAAAATAACAATAGCAATACGTTCTGCCTCATTCTTGGGTTGCCAGAGTTTCAGCTAATCCCTAAAGCGATCCCTACCAGTCCTTTGCTCTCCAGAGATATGCAGGAGGTGTTGTTTTTTACGTCTCCATACCAGGATAATACCTGACACATGTTTAAAAACAAGGGCGTGGAACCTTTGTCCTTCCATATGTTGCCAAACTACAATGCCCAGCAGACCTAGCATACATGGCCAATGGTCAGGGATGATGTGGGTTGTGGTTCAGAGATATCTGGAGGGGCAAAGATGCCTCACACCTGGTTAAAAACCACAGAGGCAGCCGATGTATTTCTTCCCTTCTGGTCCATTGTTTCTTTCCTTGGACAGGAACATTTGCATTTTGTCTGAAGTTTGCTTTGAGTAACAACCTTTGGTGAAAACCCAGGAGGACATGAAAAACCACTATCACAACCCACCCAAAAGTGAATTAGTTTCAGTGTGGTTGGGTTGCTGTTTAATAAAGCTTTCACTGAAAATCTGAAAAGTTGGTTTGGGAATCGTGGTAGGACTCAGCAGAGGCCACACTGAATTCATGTACCAGGATTCCCACACAGGCTTTCGACATAGGGAAGGTCCTCTCTAGCTCTGCTAAACTCTAAAAGAGAGGTGGTTACCCTGGGACCCTCCATGTGTCATTGGACACTGGCTCCCATCAGCCCTAGCTAGCACATCCTATGCTCAGGGCTGATGAAAACTGGAATCTCACAACAAATGGGGTGGCATAGTTGGTTGTTGTTGTTTAGTCGTTTTTCTTCATGATCCCATGGACCAGAGCATGCCAGGCACTCCTGTCTTCCACTGGCTCCCGCAGTTTGGTCAAACTCATGTTAGTAGCTTTGAGAATATTGTTCAACCATCTTGTTCTCTGTTGTCCCCTTCTCCTTGTGCCCTCAGTCTTTCCCAACATCAGGGTCTTTTCCAGGAAGTCTTCTCTTCTCATGAGGTGGCCAAAGTATTGGATCCTTCATGGATCACTGTCTTTTCATGGCAAAGGGGGCTGAATAACTCAGAGAAGCTATGAGCTATGCTGTGCAGAACCACCCAAGATGGACAGGTCATAGTGGAGAGTTTTGACTAAACATGATCCACCTGGAGCAGGAACTGGCAAGCCACTCCAGTATCCCTGCCAAGAAAACTCCATGCACAAAAACAACTGGCATAGTTTAGCCACCTCTAAAGGAATTCTCCATAGCCTGGCTGCTCCAGTGCTTAAATGTTATGTCAATGCTTTCTTCCTCTTCCACCAGTGCTCAGTTCCTGTCCCGTCCCCCAAACTTTCTCAGACTGGCGTATCTAGTAAGAGAATTGCCTTGCTTTCCTTTACCTGTCTCAAACCAGAACCTTGGTTTGGCTCTGCACTGAGGAATGGGGGTCCCAAAGATGGCACCTGTGAATCAAAGGTTACACATGTAATACATGTGCATCAGGGCAGCTGCAAGTTATTCTGCCCTCCTTCATAGTGACCGAGTGAGAAGTCAACCATGCAAATGATTCAAGCATCCCCTTTAGTTGCCACCCCAGCGGTGGTAATAAATGAAGGGAAGATAAAGAGAGAGAAAGAAAGGAAGGTTTTATTCATTGTAAGAAACACAGGGGGGTTGTTTTGCTTGATGAGTGAAGCTTAAGTCAAAACAGCTAGCATAATGCCATTTGCCAGCTGGCCCACAATTGCTCGTTTAACAACTGTCTTAATTCAAGATGTGAATTGAAATGACTATTTTAAATACACAGCTGGGAGATTACTGGTGTGTGTTGTTTCTCAATCCAATATCATTTGGATTAAGCAATCGTTTCTCCCTATATCATCTGATCACTAGCAGACATCTCTATGCTGGTCAATGAAGGGAACAGATTCTGAGTGCTGTTCTTTGGGTTCTCGGCTGTTGTTTTTCAGCTCTGCAATTGGTTGGCGTTAATGGTCGGATCATTGTTGCCTTTATGTTCGCTTCTATATTTGTAACCTTATTTGAGCAGCTCATTTGTGGAAGGGGAAAGTAGTGCATAGTTTTTGTTAACAAACAAACCAGAGTTTCTGGAAACTCTGATGTGTTTAAACTCTTAATTATGACCTCAGTCAGCAGTTGGGCTCTGAACTGGCCAGTTCTGGCATAAAGTGTGTGAGTTGGCTTGCTGCCCTTCCCTGATCAGTTGAGTGGTAGCTTTCTGCCAGCAATGCATCAAGCCACAGCAAACACCTACAACTCTCACCAGGCCATGACAAGTATTTATGTGTACAAAAGATGCATTAATGAATGTTGCATCATTTTACTGCTTCTGCATATTAAAAGCAAAATGAGCCATGATAAATCACCCAAGGCTATTTCAGTTTTCTAGCTGTTTTTATTAGATTTTGTACATCACCTTGGGACATATTTTTTGTTTGTTTACCTAAATTTATATACCACTAACTAGACCAAAAGACCTCCATGTGATTTGCAGTAGACAGTCTTATTAAAAGTGCCAATTAAAAACAGACATTAAAAACAACTTACATGAGATTTTTAAAAAAGAAATAAAATAAAACCTAACACTTATAAAACACATAATTCATTTTATGCATGGAAACATGGACAGAGCATGATTTAGAACATATATGTAATTCTGAACATAAAACATAAGTAATTTTAAAGCACTTATGCTTACTAATAAGATGGATCACAATAACAGGCTTGCTTATATAAGGTATCAATTAAAAAAACAACAAAGCAGCATAGCAGGTAAAATCAAATCAAAATGCAGTAATAAAAATTGACGTACAACAACCAACAATAAGGTTTGCAAAAGCAGTAAGCACTATAAGAAGACTTGCTGTCTCCAACAATTGGTTATGCGGTGTGTCCAGCTGCCCTACAAGCAAAGTTTATGTTTTTGTTTTCCTAAAGGAAGGGAAATAAGCAGGGTGCAAGGCTGGATAGCTCAGTTGGGCACAGCATGGTGCTGATAACACCATGGTTGCAGGTTTGATCCCTGTATGGGACAGCTGCATATTCCTGCATTGCAAGGGGCTGGACTAGATGGACCTCAGGGTTCCTTCCAGTTTGACAATTCTATGATTCTAACCCTGCTAACAATGCTCCCAAGTCACTCTTTGGATAAGGCTGCACATTGCAGGAGTAATGTCAATGGAACCATCAGTAGGGAAAGGGAAAGAGTCCAGTGTAAAAAGCAAGGTGAGCCAAATTTGTTGCACAAGCCATCTGTTACAGAGCATTGCTAAGGGCAAAGAAATGTGTGGCTGTTATTTCTAAGATACCTTGGCATGGTAGTATATGAAAACCTTGTTTCTGGCTCTTAGAGTAAATGGAAATCTGTTAGGAAGCACCAGTAACATATCCTGTTGAGTGCATAATCCACTGGGTTATTGATTGAAGGAGAAACTAATGGCCAGAGAATAAGAATCCAGAGATTGCCTTGCTGGGACTTACTGATAGACCTCCACTGAGACATCTATTAAAGAGATATTTGTCAGTACCGGTGATACTGATTTGATCTTTCCGATGACAGTGCTAGCTGCCTTTTCCCCTGCAGCAAAGGGGTGCAGAATTGCTGGTTTGGCTTTTTGTGTCCTTCCTCAAGGAAATTGTCTTGGGGGGGAGGGGGGTCAAAAGAATTCACCTTGGTTCTTTACAGAAGGGCCTGACAGGAGGCACAAAAGGTGTTCAGCTTCTTGAATAGTTTCCAAGATCCCCACCGCTCTGTATTTGTTAACAACATTTGGATCTTTCTGACGCCCTTCACAATAGCTTGCACAACTTTACTCACAGATTGAAACATGAACTGGTAGCTACATGGGAGTCACTCTTGCACAGGCCCCTAGACCTGTGGCAGCCATCCTCTGTCATGTGAGGAGAGTACCTGAAAAATTGCCCCAAGGTGATTCCACATTGGAGAGAGAGAGAGAGAGGGTGCATTGGTAGCCCTTTCTATATTTGACACTACATAGTGAATTGGGATGTGTGTATGCCTGCAAGGTATCAGACATGCTATCCCCTTTAAGGCTATTTCTGCCCCTGACTGACAGACAGAGCACCCCATTTCAGTTACAATTCCCAATTTATGTTGGCTGGAGTGGGCCAAACTACACATTATCATAGCTGTCAACTTTCAGATTTGAAAATAAGGGATCAGCAGCCTCACCTGTTCTGGGGACAGTCTACGGGATATCTAACAATCTGGGACAGCAGCAGGAAGCAGCGGGAAACGGCACTGGAATAAGGGAATTTTCCATGAAAAAAGGGAAGGTTGACAGCTATGCGCATTATGCGTCCACAAAGGTAAAGGGCAAAGGGACCCCTGACAACTAAGTCCAGTCATGAATGACTCTGGGGTTGCGGCGCTCATCTCACTTTACAGGCTGAGGGAGCCAGCATTTGTCTGCAGACACTTTTTCCGGGTCATGTGGTCAGCATGACTAAGCCACTTCTGGTGAAACCAGAGCAGCACATGGAATCATCATTTACCTTCCCACCGGAGTGGTACCTATTTATCTATTTGCACTGACGTGCTTTCGAACTGCTAGGTTGGCAGGAGCTGAGACTGAGCACCGGGAGCTCATGCGGATTCGAACCGCCAACCTTCCGATCAGCAAGCCCTAGGCTCTGTGGTTTACGCCACGTCCCATAGCATGTAGCTATTTCTTCATTTTAAAACGTTTGCTAATTCCAGGCACATGGGGTGTGAAAATGGGGGTGGGGATCATTACCAAGAATGAAACAGGCAAGGACTGGATAATTATCTCTGTCCAGCAGAGTCAAAACTAAAACCACCCTTTGTTCTGTGACTGAGCCTAAATATCCAAAAATAACCTTTAGCATTTTAAATATGGTGAGTTGGAATTGGGCTGGTGCAATGAGGGAGAGGACTGCAACTTGAGCGGATGTCACTTCCTGAATTCCGAAGTAGACAGCTAGAGGCAGGGTGGGAATTGTGGGTGGGAAAGCAAAAGCCAGCTGGTGAACATCCACAACATAAGAAAATCCCTGCTTGATTAGACAAGGGCTCATCTAATCCAGCATACTCTTTTTGCAGCAAGATGCGGGTGGCACTGTAGTCTAACCCACTGAGCCTCTTGGGCTTGCCAATCAGAAGGTCAGCGGTTCAAATCCCTGTGACAGGGTGAGCTCCTGTTGCTCTGTCCCAGCTCCTGCCAACCTAGCAGTTCAAAAGCAAACCAGTGCAAATAGATAAATAGGTACCGCTGTGGTGGGAAGGTCAACGGCATTTCTGTGCACTCTGTTTACCGTTGTGCCAGAAGCACTTTAGTCATGTTGGCCACATGACCCAGAAATCTGTCTGTGGACAAATGCCAGCTCCCTCGGCCTGTTAGCGAGATGAGCACTGCAATCCCATAGTGACCTTTGACTGGACTTAACCATCGAGGGGTCCTTTACCTTTACCTTTTGTAATGGCCAATCAGATTCCCATGCAACTGAGATAGATTCAGAGGCATACTGCCTCCAAAATACATTGCACAATGGAAATAATTTTTATATTACAAGATGTGCTCTTTGCATTCATACAATATGTGAGGGTGCAATTGTAGTTCTACCCACCACAGACGTTTCTACACACGTGCCCCAGATTTATCTTGTCTCCTATAGAATCTGTATACACTGGTTGAGGATGTTTGATACCTTTAAAAAATATCATGAGTTTTCTCACTTAATCATTTGTTGGGATCAACCATTTCCACACAACTTGATGCCAAGTTTCTTGTTTTCCTCAGTTCATCATGTTGCAAATTTTATTGTGGATTGTATTCTAGGAATTGTTCTCCGCTTTTCTGCCAGGGTTCAGTATCTGCATCCAAGACTGTGATTTGTGGTCTTTCACATTAGCCTGTATAGCTATTACAGATTGTGGTCGGGACACATAAACACTGGCAGTAGTTGCCGTGCATAACTGCCTGTTACGAAAGGGCTGTTAAGCAACAAACAAAAATCTGAAAGTCGAGGCTAAAGAGAGAGAGAAACATTGTGGAGGCAGCAAAAGTTGGAAATAAGAAACCAATCCATTGTTGTTAGAAACATTTCTGATGTTCAAGAGCTTGACAAAGAATGAAAGTTCTTGACAATTGCTTATGTACAGCTCATATTGTCTCCAATATTTTTGAAGTACGGAGAGTGAAGTACAGTGGTACCTCAGGTTACAGACGCTTCAGGTTACAGATGCTTCAGGTTACAGACTCTGCTAACCCAGAAATAGTACCTCGGGTTAAGAACTTTGCTTCAGAATGAGAACAGAAATCGTGTGGTGGTGGTGGGAGGCCCCATTTGCTAAACTGGTAGCTCAGGTTAAGAACGGACCTCCAGAACGAGATAAGTTCTTAACCAGAGGTACCACTGTACTGAAAAATTGCAGTCTTTGGCACTGTTGGATCTGGTTCGGATGGTTAAACTTTAAGCTTTGGGCTGGTCATTCTGGAGGTGGTTCTTTACATAATGAAACAGTGTCACCGGAAGAGCACTCACATGGGGAATGAATGACATTTCTCACAGAAGATCCTACGTTGAAGCCCCAGCATCTCCACATAGAACTGAGGAAGTCCCCTGTCTAGAGATTCACTGCCAATCCATGTAGACCAGGGGTGGGGAACAATTTTCAGCCCAAGAGCCACATTCTCTCATAGAAAACCTTCCAAGGGCCATATACCAGTGGTGGGCAAAAAGTGAGTGGAGCAAGAGAAGTCACTCTTGCCTTTGTGCAGTAGGCTACATTGCAGTCATGCACAAATCCAGAGGTTTCTATACACATGTCCAGGCAAGTAAGAGACATTATCACAGTTCAAATATACATCCCAGGCAGGCAAAAATGGCCAAACATTACACAGGGGAAATATGGTCAGTAAGAGGTGTGGCATGGGAAGGGCTGTGTCCTGGGGAGAGTCCCAAGGGCTTGGACTTTTAGGCTTAAGGTTCCCCATTTCTGGTGTGGACGATATTGAGCTAGATGAACCAGTAGTTTGCCTAAGTATAAGGCAGACTCTCATGTTCCTATGTTTCTTGGCGGGCAGCTGGCAGAGTCTTCACGCTATGGCAGTTTGCACATGTTTCGGGCTATCAATTGAGAAGTGCGATTTTCTGTGCGTTCACCGGGACTGTTGCAATAGTTCAGATGTCACCCAACTACAGTCCTCATCTGCAACCAAAACAAAGCATCTCACATTCATCCCATATCACCCTTGCCTCTTCTATCCCACCCTGTCTTCTCTTGTTTCCTTCCCTTGCCTCATCATTCCTATCAGTCCCTCTGGGACCCGCTCCCAATGTTCAAATTGAGAGCTGACCTAGAAAACACTGGGAAATCCATGGCCAGACCTCCCATTCCAATATTAAAAGCAGCCACATGCAGAAATGGGCGTTCCCCTTGCACTGAGTGTGGAGAGGTTAGCCATCTTTCCAAGACACTCCCACTGTTGAAATTATTTCTTGCCCACCCACAGCTGCTTTTAGTTATAGGGTTCAGTGGCGTAGCGTGGGGGGTGCAGGGGGGGGCGGCCGCACTGGGCGCAACATCTGGGGGTTAGGGTTAGGGGGCGCACATCCACGGGTTAGGGGGCGCAAATTATTTGCCGTGCCCCGGGTGCTGACAACCCACGCTACGCCACTGATAAGGATACACATTTTGCAATCAGTTTTTAACCCAGCCACCCAGGCTATCAGCAGCTTTAAGGGAAAGGGTGTTTATTGTTGTTGTTGTTAGAAGCATTGAAGGAAAGGACCTTCGTTTCCTTTAGTTTCACATCCTATCCAGTTTGGACATTCCCAGTCCCTTCTTTCTACTTTTACCCATCTTCAGATCTCTTTTGTGTAGATTATAAACTAATTCAGATTGTAAAATACTTGGCGGACGAGGCTGTGTTTTTTGCTTGTCATTGTAAACCACCAGGTACTTTGAGAAAGACGTTAACAACAATCATTATTAACATACTTCTTAGCGACTCCGTGTTTTGAGGATATACAACCCCGTTTTGCATATTGTAAAAGAGAGTGAGCTCCTTTTATAGGACGCCTTGTTTTTCAATGGCTGCACATCACCACATCTGCTGCATCCCTCCACTACATTTAACGCTGGTCCAGGGAGCCCTTAATCTGGTATGGATGTCAGCTGAAATCCCTCTCAATGTTACATGCTACAGCTGCCCTAATCCTCTAGCAGATGGTAAACGTTTGTGCTGCCGTGAAGGAGCTTCTGAAAATACTGAGGCTCAGGCTTAAAGCTGTCTTCCGTGGGGTCCAATTTACACTGATACAAAGACCCCGCCATCAATAAAATGAAAGCACTGATTTGTCCAACCGTTGCTGTTGTTTTACCTGGGAGTGGTTCATGTACACAGTTATATTTTTTAGTGACAATTACTATGCAATTGTGTTTTGGACTGGGTAATAATACCTGTTAGTTGACATGCAATGACTGTTAAAATTTGAAAATATTTGATGGCAGACTGCCAGTTTATTATTCCCCGCCCCACGTTAGACCCAGCCAAAATAAAATATGACCAAGAGATGCCAACATGTCGAAATGACCAGAAATATGACATAATAAAATGTCACACCCAAAATTTTCAGTTCAAAAATAACCCACATCAAAATATGAAATATAGAAATTCAAATTGGCAATTTTTTTCAAAGTAAAAATGTGCTGCGTTTGAGAGAATACTGTGGGCCACTATCATGGTTTGATGCAGGCTAGCAGCTCTCAGAAACTTTGGCAATGGAGAGGAATAACACACTAGTCCTCATTGATACATTGGGGCTGGAGTCCACCATGCAACAATTTTCTGCCAAAATAATAGCACATAAAGCTATGAGTAAAAATACAACTTTTGTATTTCTTGCAAAGGGAAATTACGTTTCTTTTGTAAAAATAATTTCCTGTTGCTGATGTTAGGAAAGCAAAGTATGTTTTTTTTGTGTGTGAATTGTATTTATTTTAGATCCACTGATTCAGAGTTATTTTTCCCCTCCCCTCTCTGTCTCTCTCTCCTTCTCCCTATCTTTCTCTTTATTTATTTAGGAAAAGAAGAATACATCGCGACATTCAAAGGGTCAGAGTATTTCTGCTACGACTTGTCCCAGAATCCTATCCAGAGCAGCAGTGACGAAATAACTCTGTCCTTTAAAACCCTTCAGAGGAATGGACTGATGCTTCACACTGGAAAATCGGCCGATTATGTCAACCTTGCCCTGAAAAACGGAGCGGTCTCCTTGGTTATTAATTTGGGCTCAGGGGCCTTTGAAGCGCTAGTGGAACCTGTGAATGGGAAATTTAATGACAATGCCTGGCATGATGTCAAAGTAACCAGAAATCTGCGTCAGGTAACAGTAGAATGGATACAGCAATAACTGACTTTGCTTTTGCCACAGCTAAGTGTTTGGTGATCTTGCAGTTAGTACAACATGCCATTGAGTGTTTAGCTGACCTCTGAAATGTAGACTTCAACGTGTTACCAAGAGATGGGTCAATTAAACCACACATGAGCACAGGCACACCTAGAAAGACATTGTGGGCCAGGGTTGTTTCAACAATTGTAGAATTGTGCATGTGTGTAAATATATGTGTATTAAATACACATATGCATTTAAAGGAGATGATAAAAGGGTGAAATATTATTGTTATAATGGGAGACCAATTCAGTCTCTCTCTCTTTTTAAGGGAACTGTTTCATATTTGTAATTAACCAGGCAACATATCTTTCTGTTGACAAAACATAACTCCTTATGATAAAATTGTTGTGGTCCATGAATTAATTCAATAAAACCATAGCTGAAATGTTCATGTGGGAAATAAATTATAATGCATAATAAGACAAATAATAGACAATTCATAATACCTAATAGATCCAAATATCTAACACTAATCACCTCACGTGCTGTGTGTTAATGATGAAAATATGGTCGTTTCCAGCTAATCAATGGGAATGTTCTCCAGGATATACATGTTTTATTGCACACCAGGCATTACATTTGGTGGGAGGCCTATGGCACATATCTAGCTATAGTTCTCTTCCCAGGAACCTAGCTTGCAAACTGCTCATGAGTTCTATAGACTTCTTACATTATCCAGATAATCCTCACTCATCTTTGGGAGCTTCTTCTGTCATGCTATTTATTATAGTCTCATTTATTGTGATGCACCGGTTCTTCACGGGTGCAGAAGCATTGGCCTTTATACGGGATTTCTCCAACCACATGAATTTCACACTCATTTGGGTGGTGGAACTAAATTTGCAGCTATAAAGTGTGACCGTTTGATGGGAATGTGGAGGTAGTGATATCCTACTGAGTGTGGTGGTAGTGCAATATTGATGGGTTTATGCACAAGAAATGTGTATGTCACACACAGAAGATAATTACATATAAACAGCATTTTAAAATGTATATCAACACTTTATGCCCTAAGATTGCAGCTGTACACATAAGTTATTGGTACGCAATAAGTTATTGTACACCACTTAAAAGATTTCTAAAACATTAAGCAGTTTATAAATGCTTTTAAATACATAAATGAATAAAAAAAAATCCACTGAAATCAACGGACATTTAACAGGATATATCTGACTTGCTTTCCAGACAACTTCAGCTTGAGTTACGACTCAGAAATTCTTGGCAACCCTGTCGTTACTTTATCCACTTTCAAAGCAGCTGGCTGGGTGTTTTGCTCTTATTTTATTGAAGGAAATTTTCAGATTAAATATAGTGGGTTGCTAAAAGGGCATCCAGTGAATCTATAGGGCTGAGATTGGGATATAAACATGCCTGGTATCCATTTGATAATCCTTTTGGATGTTAGTATACTACAGTAACTATGCTACAGGGTTTGGTTACAGATATTGGTATCTCCATTTTTGTCATGAAGCTTCTTGGGTACCTGTAGGCAAATCACTGCCTTTTTAGGCTTAATTAGACTTTCTTTTATATGCACCTCATGCAGTATGGTCACTACCACTTCAATAAAGTTCATAGACCTATGTAAAGGCCTTTGCTCACATAGTGATTGGACAGTGCTTGTGTGATATGCTAAATAGGCTGTCAGAAGGATCATGTGGCCAGAAGTTTTCATAAGTGCCCTAACCAGGATTAAAATTATCATGAAGGAGGCAGCAGTGATGTCACAGGGCAATATACAAGGGATCTTAACTAGAGTGGCTTTTAACATGACGGTGAACAGTGGGAAAGGAAGTACAATGAGTAGTTCCTTTTATTTCTCTTTTGCTATAAAAAGATGTAGGCTTGAGATGTACATGCTCCAGCTTCAGAAACAGTATATGACTTATCCAAAACCATTTTCAGACATTAAACCGGAAATATGGTAGGAGGAACCACAACTCGTTCAGGCTTCCTCACCCCTGGTTTGATTGAAGTGCTATGAGCTTAAGAATGATAGAGTCATTCACATATTGCACAACCATAATCATAACAATGACCTGGTTCACACGTCCCATTCAACCGTGGTTAAAAAATAAGCTGTGGTTTAATGCAAATGGTCTGCTGCTTGGTATTCCAAGCTTTCAATCCTCTCCTGCTCCTGCTGTTGTTACTCTGGAGAGGAAACTAAGCAGAGACAGGATTCACATTACATCATGTGGCAAGGTGAGGTAACAGCCTTGGAAGGGCAGGCTCCACAGGGACAGTAGATCCAATGTAGATCTTTATTGCCCTCCTTGTTCATGTTATAGATCTTCACTCACCCCTTTTTCCCTAGCGTGGAGGGGAGTGCTGTTTTGTGGTTTGCCTCAGGTGCCAAAATGTATTGGGCTGGCCCTGCATTGCATAAGAACTAGCAGTCATGGTTTGTTTCTCTCTGAATAAGCCACAGATGGAATCCAAGGTTCCTGGCTTACTATTCATGCCTTATTTGAAGAAAAATAAACTGGAAGCATTTCCTCCTCAGCAGGAGTGGCAGACCAAATCTGATACTTTTGAGCAGCCTGCAACACCACAATTTATTTTAAACTGTGGTTTAAGGTGATAAATGGACCAGGGCCAATGCATAACAATATATCGCCAGATTGGTTTTGTTTGTGCCACAAAATCTGGCATAGGAAGGGCACACACCACTGCTAATTTTGATGAAAATGGACATCAAATTAGTCAGCAAATGGCCCACTTTCTAGATTTGCCTTTGCTCATCCAAAACTGTTAAAAGAAACCAACATATAAAAAGCAACCAACATGGGGTGGGAACTAGAAGGACCAGTTAGACATGTTCCGGCAGGTGCATGACCAGAGAGCTAGCTGCAGAAATCCATTCTACTCATTGTTATGTGTCAGGATATTTGCTTTGTTTCATTGCAGTAAACTGTGATCCTAAAGTCCATCAATATGACCGAAAGAAGTTTTGGAGTTGAAAAGAAGTCCTTGTGTGCTGAGTCAAAAAAAAATTGAGTACTAGGGGATTCCTGCTGATTCGCTTGGGGGGGATTTGGGGGTCAGGAGAAGCAGTGGTCAGCTGATGAGCTTTAGGCGTTCCACCCCCCCCCCCCGAGAGTCATTTTGAATGTCTGTCAGAAACACTCAGTTGGAAGAGGACAAAAGGAATGTGGTCATTATGTCTGTTTCTGTCCAGTGGAGAGCTGAAATAAGTTCTACAGTATATATATCAATATCGATCTCTATATATAAATATATTTGCAGGAAAAGACAACTGCTGTTACCTCTGTGGAGGCGTATCTGTTAGTCTGCTTTTTTATTTTTCCTTGTAAAATTATTTTGCCCTTTTTTCTGTGTTACTAACATGCTTAATAACTAACATGTCATTCATGGAATGTTTCATTCTACTAACCGTTACCTGAACCAAAATAATGTACTAACATTGGTAGTGACCATCATATTTTTTAAGCAAACGATCGTTATTCTGTTCACAAGTTTTTAATTTCCTTTCTCCCCCCTTCTCCACAAAGCACTCAGGCATTGGACACGCTATGGTAAACAAACTACATTGTTCGGTAGATATCATTCTAATTGTTTCTTATTTTGGGTTTGCCGTGTGTTTCCTTTCTTTCTTTTAACTGTAGACATCATTAACAAAAGAGGAACTGCGGTTGGTACTCTTCTGCTTACTTTTTTAACCTCCTCTTCATCTGTTGTTGACCTCCTATTTTCTTTTACTTTATCTGTTCCTGTCCAATTCTTTCTCTCTCCTCTCTCTCTCTCTTTTTTTGAACTCACACGTAGAGGGGCATCCTTAACATTTTGCATCAAAAGCTGTGGTTAACTAACAAGGGATTAAGCTGGCCTAGCGTGCCGCCAGCCTAGCTGGCACTCTAACCATTCATAATGCATGGCATGCGGGCACGGACGAGAATGACGGAAGTGACACATCTACATACTGTTACTTCATCAACAAAGCCGTTTGGTTCTCTCCATTCCTTTCTCTTCCTTTCTTCTCCTTCTCTGATACTCGCTTTCCTGCATGCGCACATCAGAGTGTGCTGCTGCCACTTGGTCGTTCTTTGCTGGGTTCCCCTCACCCCTCTTCTTCCCTCCCTCTTGCTTTGGCATGGACTCTAGGCTCTTGCATGGACAAGTCGCTGCTGTATATATGGTGCAAACAGTGATGGTGCTGCTGGCAATATTGCTTGTGCCTCTTTTTCTTTTGTTTTCTGTTTTTTCAAGGTGCACGTTCTTTTTATTAGTCGATGACAGACTTTACTGAACTTACTAATATGTAACACCAGCTAAACTAACCTAGGGAAGCATTCTACTAACACCATTTTTGTGTCTGCTAATCAACCTTTTTGAGTTGCGAATAGGGACTTGCTGACACTAGCTCAATAATAAGACAACTCTTTTAACTAGTTAGAGCACCTAGGGATAGAATCCAAGACTAAACCTCAAACAGACATGAAAATGGGCTCCGCCTTAGGTCTCAAAAAAATAATAATAACAATAATAAAAACAAATAAAAATATAAAAAACAACAATAAAAAACCAGGCATATCCCAAGGACAGCAGTATGTAGGTCTGAGTATAGCGTGTCCTTTCCCTGTGCTTTGTTATCTAGGTGACAATATCAGTGGATGGAATTCTGACCACGACGGGCTACACACAAGAAGACTACACCATGTTGGGCTCCGATGACTTTTTCTATGTTGGAGGCAGTCCTAGCACAGCAGACTTGCCTGGGTCACCAGTCAGTAACAACTTCATGGGCTGTCTCAAAGAGGTAAATAACGTCACCGCCATAAATGACATTCCATCATGAGATTGGCAAAGGCCAGGGCCTCATAACCTCAACTTAACTGTGTGTGTAACTGTTTCTTTAATCTGACACCTGAGTCCCCATTGCAAAGATGGTTGTGTGAGTCCACCGCCCTAATACAAATTCCAACTTAAAGAAAAATTAAAAAATCAAGACTGATTTACTGTACGACTGAATGTGCTGCATCTTGAAAATGCCTCTAAGCCAGGCATCCCCAACCCATCATCCCTGACCACTGGTCTTGTTAGCTAGGGATCATGGGAGTTGTAGGCCAAAACATCTAGAGGGCCGCAGGTTGGGGATGCCTGCTCTAAACAATATATTCTTTACTACCTCTACTATAAGAATGCAACATGAGGATTTGCCATTGCTGTTGTCTTGTGTATCTACTCTTCATTGGGATCTCTGTGGGATTTCCGTCTTGCAAAAGTGTACGTGTGGAATGAAGGGCGTTCTTATTGTGCGATGGCACCAAGGCTTCATTATCTTTGAGGTGGTCAGCCTGTATCTGAGCTACACCTTTTGAGAATGCAGACAGGAGGCCTCAAGGTATTCAGTGAGTAGCCATTCAGGAAAAAATGATGTTTCGATCAACTTTTTGATTGCTACAGTGTTATATTTTAATAATGCTGCATTCACAATGTAGATTTGGCATTTTATTTTGTTTTAGATGGATTCTAGGACTGGGTGGATTGAAATTCTTAACTTTGAATACCTAGAGTTCCATCCCACCTGTTAATGGCTTGGGAGTAGTTTACACTTGGAATTGCCTATCCCCCATATGTGCTCAGTCAGCTTCTTTAATCTCTGGAATTGGCACTGTTACAGGTAGCACATAATTATCCCTGATATTTTAGTGTGACAGAACCTACACCTTGGACCTCCTTGCCTATGGATGCCAGGCAGTGCCTTCCCTGTACTCTTTGCAGTGCCTGCTTAAAACATTTTTGATTAGGCAACCCTATCTAGACACACAGGTGTTGGTGTCTTTAAATATCTTTTACCAATAATTTTAGCTATTTTTAAATGTTTTCAATGGTTTTCCACTGTTCTCGTTGATCACTTAAATATCTATTGTTAGTCACTTAGAGGTTTTACTACAATTAAACGATATATAAATTTTGCTAAACGATCCCATTCCAGTGATTCTTTAAAAGTGCAAGAGCTTGAATGGATATACAGGGCTTTCCCACTGTCAGGTGTTTCTCCTAACCACAAGCCGTGTACATAGGGAACTGCCCCTCCCAACGAAGGAAATGCAAAAATATTCATGTATACATCAGATCCCCTGATCTGTGTTGAATCAGCTCAGAGGGATCATTCCTACTACTGAGTGCTGGCCTAGTGCTTGAGCCTATGGAGAAATCAGCAAGGCAGGTCAGGTTCAGGACCATGGATAGTTCTAAGTGAACAACTAACTGCAGGTTGAGAGCACACTGAGAGGTGTTTCAAACCTGTCTCCAGACTGCTATTGCTGTTTAGTCGTTTAGTCGTGTCCGACTCTTTGTGACCCCATGGACCAGAGCATATCAGGCACTCCTGTCTTCCACTGCCTCCCGCAGTCTGGTCAAACTCATGCTGGTAGCTTCGAGAACACTGTCCAGCCATCTCATCCTCTGTCGACCCCTTCACCTTGTGCCCTCAATCTTTCCCAACATCAGGGTCTTTTCCAGGGAGACTTCTATTCTCATGAGGTGGCCAAAGTATTGGAGCCTCAGCTGCAGGATCTGTCCTTCCAGTGAGCACTCAGAGCTGATTTCCTTCAGAATGGATAGGTTTGACCTTCTTGCAGTCCATGGGACTCTCAAGAGTCTCTTCCAGCACCATAATTCAAAAGCATCAATTCTTCGGTGATTAGCCTTCTATATGGTCCAGCTCTCACTTCCATACATCACTACTGGGGAAACCATAGCTTTAACTATACGGACCTTTGTTAGCAAGGTGATGTCTCTGCTTTTTAAGATGCTGTCTACTTCGTAAAATTGAAATGTATAGATTTGGGAAGAACCTAAATGGTCATCTATTCCAACCCCCTGCTTCTAGGCTTCAGCCCCTTTTGGAGAGCCTGAGATTCTTAAATAGCCAAGCATCTGACCTGAAGAAAGGCACTCCTTCTCCATTCCATGTGTGGTGGGTGCCCTCCACCTTTGGACTGTGGGAAACAGGAGGCTCCTCAGTAGAAGTCATAGAAACTTGAAATTGTAGAGCTGGAAGGGACCTCGAGGGTCATCTAGGACAACCCCCTGCAATGAAGGAATCTCAACTAAAGCATCCATGGCAGATGGTCATCCAGTCTCTGCTTAAAAACCTCCTATGAAGGAAAGAACACAAGTCACCTCAGTTGCAGTGATCTCCTGTTCTTTAGCAACCAGCTCAGAGCCCTGAACCTGCTTTGCACATTGCTAACTCTTCTGAAAATGTACATTTGGAAAGGCCCATTCAGCTCTTAGTTCTTCCTCAGTACTGGCCAGGGGTTTTGGTCACCCTAGGGCTGCAGTTTGTTTTGGCTCAGGTTTATTCCAGGATCAATAGTGTTTTCCCTCTGCGGGCTTTAAAAATGGGTTTTATTCCTAAATAGAGTGACCCTAGTTCAACCCAGCAACTGCTGTGTCTCTTTATTTAGCCATCAGGTCACAAATGTTGAGAGTAAGCAATTGGACTTGGAAAATATGGCCCCTGCAATGCTTGAATCAGCATTTAGAACAGCGCTACAAGATATCATGCGGCTTGGATCATTATTATTTTTTTAAAGTTAAACCCACCTGAATATCAGAAATTGGAGACAATCGAGAGGGGAGTGCTCAGACATATTAGGTTCAGCACCACCACCAAAGAAAAACAGCTGTACTAGAAGGACCTTTTCTCTGATTCAGCAAGGGAATACATATGGGCTGATTTAGGTCCAATTTAGAAATTTCCCTCCACGTCCCTATCAAACCTACTTATGTTTATTCATCCTTCCCACAGTGGATTTTCAAACACAAGGATAACTTGCAGGCATATTCCCATTCTCTTTAATAATAATATGGAGCCTTAACAAGAAATGAAGAGGTGTTGTTGTGTCTGCAGAAACGCATTGCATCTGACAGCGTCTGTTGCATCTCAAAATATATATTTTTGTCCTTAGCAAAATGCATGTGAAACTTTATTGCCAGTGAAGGAAATCATTTCCCCCCCCCCATATTCCATATGGGGCGGGGTGGGAGGCAGTCAGCCCTATGGGAAAGTTTGGCATTTCTGTTAATGGTTTTGTGGACAATCAAGGATACAAACACATTGTTGACAAATAATTTGGGGAAATGCGGTCTCTGAGCAAAAGTTGATGGGGAGGGGGAATCTTGTGAAAAACATTGCCAAATGTTTAAAGACATCTTAAATTAAATGAAATGTGTGTTTTTTTAATTGGATGAGGAGCATGTAAATAAATAAAAAAAGGGAGTTGTGCATAAAATTTCATTGCCCTATGAAACAGAGAAAGAGGGATAAATTGAGTAAATTAAACATAAGATTGGGTGAATGGATTGGGTTGTAATCAACAAAGTCAACCCATTGACTTTTGCATGCACAGTTGAACATCCCCTCCCTCTTCTCTCCCTGCATTCCCTCATAGCCCTCCAAATATGCTCTAGAGGGCGGTGGAAACCCCTATAGAAGGCAGAGGGAGGGGCAGTTCCATTGTGGAAATATAAGTCCTTGCATGAAGTGGGTGACTTTGCTAAATGCAACCCAGAGAGTGCTGGGCTTGAAGCTAGATCTAGGTTCTCAGTTACTCATTTTTGCAGTTTTCCCCCTAAACCAGGCATCCCCAAACTCTGCCTTCCAGATGTTTTGGGACTACAATTCCCATCATCCCTAGCTAACAGGACCAGTGGTCAGGGATGATGGAAATTGTAGTCCCAAAACATCTGGAGGGCCAAGTTTGGGGATGCCTGCCCTAAACCTCAGTTTTACATCAGTAAAATGGGAATGGCAGTGGCTCACCTCACAAGGTTTATGTGAGAGTGAATACAAAAAACAATGCAAAGAGCTCTGCAGATTAGAATGAAAAAATTAAATAAGTAGCAAAAGTGGCTTTTCAAAACAACGATTCCATTAATTCAGAACCTTAAGTATTCTGAAAACCAACATATATTAAAAAGGCTTACCATCTGATTCATAGTCTGCTTATTTGGATTTATACTGATAGATCTCTAAGCTTAACCTCCAAATCGCTTTAGATTTTTAGTGGGTTTTGAATCTGTATTTAATTCAATTCAACTGGGATCCATGATTTAAATTATAGATTTCAGGCAGGATGATTGAGCTATAACACACATGCTGAAATTATGATGCTCAGCCCACTGGTCATGTACTGAGGCTCTTCCAAGTGATTGAAAAGTCATTTGGGTTTTTTCAGCATAAAAATTGTAGGTTTTGTCAAGCCTCTGGTGGGCTGCTGCATTTGCTGCTGCCTTGTGTTTGGCGTCAAAGCTCACAGGTTGTGTGGAACTAGCTGCAGCTTGTTATGTTAAAGAGATTGGTCAGATCTTGACTACAGGTTCCCCTGAGTAGCCCTTCTGCTGCATTGCCAAGAAAGCAGCATGCATCAAGAAGTTGGCATCCATCTGTCCTCAAAGTCAATGGAGTGTGCCTTAGAGGTGAGGCCAAACAACTGGAGAATCACAGCACTCACTGTGGCTGCATAGACCACGAACTGCTGCCTCCCACGTTGCATTTGCTGCCTTAGCAGCACCCAAGTAACCTCTCCAGAGTGCAAGCCTGGGCATTGTGTATGAAGGTCCTGGGCTGTCCAAGCAACAGGTGGTGATGTGGTCCAAAGGAAAGCAGACCAATGCATTTGGCACCAGCTTGGCTGCAGGAATTGCTAGAAGGAGGCTTACAAGACACCACACAGCCATCTTAGGGGCTCCAGTCTCGATTGTGAGTCCCACAAGCCAACAAGATAGATACAAAATAAGCAGAGATGGACAAATCAGCCTGCTTCTGGTCTGTGCCACAGGTCTGCAAATGTGGTAGGGAACTCATTGCTTTGTATTCCCATACCGCAGTTAGGATTGATTCCTTCTAGTCCTTACAGCATTAGATAGGCTATTACTGTAGATAGCATGATGTAAGGATGTGCAGAGGATTCCTTAAGTTTTGGATCAGTTTTTCACTGAGGCACCTCTGCAGTCATGGGTGAAAAACGGAGCGAGAGGCTGCAAAAGCTAAACAGCATTCAGTTTCCCCTGTGAGCTTTTCTTCAATATTATCATAAAAATGGCTTTTGGCAAGATGAAACCTGTAGAAGCGAAGTCCTACTGAATTTAGTTTCACCTTCTTCATTCCCTTCCATAGGGATGAAAGATTTCCTTTCACAGATATTTATCCTGAACCTAACTAACAACAACTGTCATCACACTCCTCCTCTGTAACTCCTACAGTGATAAAAAGGAATGGAGGGCAATAATGTTGTTGTTTTCATCTAGATACTTATGCCATCTACAATACCATATCGTTATGCACATCCCAGTCTCTGAGTGGTGGGAAATTTTGGGGAGTGGGGATGGTCAGCACAAATATATCAGTTTTGCTTTCCTTGAAATGAAGGTCACAGGAGACTTTGACACCCTTGTAATATATTATTATAATTCACACACACACACACACACACACACACACACAGGATGAGCATAAGGTGGAAAGGGTCACAGCATTAACACTTCAGCAAATGTTGCCCCTCATCCTTAGGTATTGAGCTGCCTAAGTATGTTAGTTTTGCATTCAGCACAAAGAGCAAGTCATGACAAGACTGGACTCAGGTCTACTCTTACACTCACTGGTAGCATCACCTCCCTTCAGGGGAAAGGCAGAAACTTGCTCCCTTTTAACCCACCCTCCTGGAGCCTTAGTCACCCATACTCTTTAGTCCTACAAAGAAACACTTAACACACATGGCTGGAACCATTAACTTGACAAAGAGACTAGTTTGACTGCCTTGGCAGTCTCCTTTCATACAGAATCACATCTAACAGATTTTTTTAAAAAATCACAGGCTTGGAGGAAGCCCCAAAGCTACCCCTCAATCCTATAACAGCATCAAAAATTCTCTCTCTGGGAGCTAGAACTCAATAGAATGTCATTAAAATTCCGTAGAAAGATTATCCTTCTTTACTGATTTCTATCAGATGTTTTTCCACTGTGGCGTAAAGAATTATTTATCTTCTAAATGTAATCTTGTAGTCTACGGTTATTTCTATCCCCGCACCCCAATTCTTGCTTTAAATAAATGCTGAGTTTGGCTTGCTTTCATCTGAGAAATCGTGACAGTTTTGTCTTCTGTAACACTGTTCTCTTCTGCTGATTCTTTTGAACTCTTCCGAACACTTGGATCAGCCTTGTTTTTCTCTCTTCCACCTTTCCAAATGAAAATACATCATTTCATTTGATATCCCTGTCCTTGTTAACAAGGGTCAAATCTTGGGGGGTGAAGGAAATGACCAATGAGACAATTTTCCAGTAGCATCACATCTGGAATGACAGAGAATCATCCATGGCTTCTTTTAAAAGCCACATAAGAGAGTTTGTGTGATTCATGTGTGGGGAGGGGGGCAGAGGGAGAACCCAGAGTGGGGAAAACACCACTCTGAAACTTCGCAACTTTATTTCACAACTTGAGCTCTCATTTCCAATCACTAGAAATTTAAATTTTTAAAGATCACCACTTGTCTGCTGTGTTTGCATCTGAGAAAGTCAGGGATGCATTATTCATTTTTTGCCTAGCTGGGTCCGCTCTGTGATGTGTGGTGATTAAAGATTTAGTGCTGTGGGAGTTATAGACCGGAGAGCTGCTTCCACCTAACGTTGCTCGTAGTGACTCATCCAAAGGTCAAACAAACTTTTCACTCAGTGCAGAGATCTCTGCACGAATCAGGAGCCCTCCCCATGAAAATCTTGAGAATTATAATGGAGCTATTTTGAAAAAATCAATTACAGTGGTACCTCTGGATGTGAACAGGATCCGTTCCGGAGCCCCATTCACATCCTGAGTAGAACGCAACCTACGACTGCACGTCTACGCATGCGCGGGTCGTGATTTGCTGCTTCTGCGCATGCGCGTGACATCATTTTGAGCGTCTGCACATGCATGAGTGGCGAAACCCAGAAGTAACACATTCAGTAACCTGAAAATGTTCAACCTGAAGCACATTTAACCCGAGGTATGACTGTATAGGGGTGCAGCAGGCTTGTGCGATGATCCCAGCCACCCTCCCCCATGATAAATATCATTGTTCAAAACTGCTTGGACCTTATTCACTGTTGTTCAGATTATGTCAGGTGTTCAATGTCTTGAATCGAGTGCTCTGGAAAGTGAGTGCTGGCTACTTGCTCCCTGTACTCATGGAGTTGCTGACCAGAAGAGGGAATTGGTTTCATCTGGGGCACTCATACCATAGGCCAGTGGTTTTCAACCGGATTGCCCTGGCATCCTTGGGTGCCTTGAATGATGACCAGGGGTGCTGTGGGGTGGGGCAGTGGGAGGAGGCGCATGTCTTTGGGGCAGGGGAGCAGCTCAGAGACCAGGGGCGGAAGTTGTGGCTGCCCAGAGCACTCGCAAGGAAAGAGGAGAAGAGAGGAGGCTGAGGCAACACTCCAGAAGGGAGGGTGTTCGAAAAAGGGTGAGGGGCTGCCAGCTCTGCAGGCAAGGGGTGATATAACTGGGTTCCTGAGCCCCACAGGAGTGCTGCAGAAAGAATGTAGTTGGTCAAGGGAGCTGTGGATCCCAAAAGGTTGAAAACCTCTTCCATAGGCCACGATCCTCCTGGTCTGTTCTGCAGAATCCTATGGTTCCACAGCTGCTGCTCTCTTGCATCAGTCATGGCAACGTCAGTGTCGCTCTGTGAATCTATCTTAATTCAGCCTGCATTCTTTCCTGTCCTGTTAGCTGCTGGGACTATATAATTCCTCAGCAGCACACACAAACACAGTGTTGTTGAATGTTCTAGTCAAACACCTGAAAAACCTCAATGATGTGTTCCCGCATTAGATACGAGCAGCTTAGTTTTGCTGCTGCCCCGTTCCCTCCTGGTTCTCCACAACCACTTCCCTGAAGCCTAAATATAGCCTTATCAATATACTAGAATTCGGCAATGCTGTCATGGCTGTCATGTCTTCGCCCCACCCACTTATCCAACTGAGAAATAAAAGGCCAAGAAAATTATATTAGAAATCAGGAGCCGCTTCCCATCTAATAACAAAAGTCCTCTGCACTGGTTGGCACAAGAAATATTGCACCACTACTAACTTTTGAACTCCTAATGCACCAGGGAATGGTGGAGGGGTTGACTTCTCCTTCCACGGACAGCTTAACTTATTTCCGCCCCAAAAACTACCCATTTAGAGCTATTTTAGTAATGAAGGTGTCCAATGTTAAGTTGTGGGTGAACATATCAGACGACACAGCGATTCTTCAAACAGCTCTTGTTTATTCACAGGCCAGAACAGAACTGAACTGAAGGGTTCAGCCAGCCTGCTTATATAGAGCTCTACTACAACGCAACAGTAACCATTTTCTGTAACTATCCAATCACGGAACGTCACTTTCGATCCCTTATTTGCATATGTGGACCTGAACTATCTACAGTATCCCCCTGCTGGCCCAGGGTGAGAACTTCAGTACATAACACCCACTACTGTACTTATTTTTCTTCCTTGCACAGGCTGAGTTGGGTCAGGGGGACAAGCAGCAGGGGCTGGGAGAGAAAATGCCCTTCCTTTGGTGGGCAGTTGGATTCCTCACTATTTGTTCTATTCAGGTTCTGACTTTATGATTCTCCAATGATTAGGAAAGGTCTGGGAGATAGCTAAGGCAAACCAAGGAAGATAGTGCCCCCTCCAGCTAATTCTGGATATTTGACAACAACAGTTCAACAATTTGTATGTAGAAGTAGCACTGTTGAGTTTCTTTTCTAAGGGCATTGCTTCAGATTTTAGTGGAGGGAGGGGAAAGACGTCAGTGCATCGGACATTAATTGTAGTTTTGTCCAAACTGGATAAATTACCTTTTAAAACAACAACACAAACAGCATATAATAATAATACTATTTGTATTATTATTAAATTCATTAGCTACCCTTCACTAGGAGGTGTCAGGGCAGGTTGCAACAGTTTGAATTAGCACGTATAATTTGGGCAATGTGTAAGGAAAATGCCTCATTGTGCAAATATGCCTAATTCACATTAATTGAAACCAGTGCTTTTTTCGTGTGTGTGTGTGTGTGTGTGTGCGTGCGCGCGCGCATGTGCGTGTGTATGTTCAGGGATACTCTCATTATCCTATTCATATTGAAATATTGCCCTTCAATGAGGCCAAACTTAGATTCACAAAATGTTTAGGGGTATGCGTACCCATGCGTCCCCCCCCAGAAAAAAAGCACTGCTTGAAACAATACCCAAGCAGAAACACAGCTATCCTTCAAAATTCTCACTTCTCCAGATTTTGAAACACACACACACACACACACACACACACACGTGTATATGGGGGGGGGGCGGTGACTGTACATAAAATGCATAAATAAGTAAAAATAATGCACAAAAATGTTCTATCAGAGCAAGCATCCTTATCTGTACCAGAATGTGATGGATCAGATTGTGCATTTGTGTTCATACCACTGGGCCAACAGACCACACCCACAATCAGATGCACATTCCAAGGATTAGATTTATATCAGTGGTTCCTTATCCAGGAAGTGAGGACGTCTGTTTAAGGGGAAGGGTGCCTAAGTTGCATCAGTTTATTTGGATTGTAGAATCAGAGCACAGAACCAGTAAACAGGCCAAGAATGCCGCTGTTTCTACTACTAATTATTATACTTATCATCATTTTCACGATCCTAAGTTCGGTTTGCCACAATTCTGCATCACGAAAATTCATCAGCATTTTATTGCACATTTCTCCTAATAGGCTCATTTCCCCCGATATTTTTTTGCCTAATGAACACATTTTTGCAATCCGTTTTTCCTAATGCAGTGTGTTTTCTGTAAGTTGTTTTCACAAAAATGTGCAGTTACTTATTTACACATTTGCAAGTCACACTCTCATTGAGAAATAAAACAAAAAGGGAGAATGTGGCATATAAAACCGAAACCAACAAAGATATCCATATAAAGGTAATTAAAGTCATTTATAATGATGATGATGATGATGATGATAAATAAATAAATAAATAAATTTAAAATAAAATAAAATATAAAAATAATAATTCTGATCGGGTTATAAAGAAAGAAGTCCGACAGTGGAGATCTGAATGAAGGGAGTTGTGGCTTCCACTAAACCCCTATAGGCAGAGAGTTCCACAGGGCAGGCTTATCACAGCAAAGGCTTGGTGCCTAGTGATGGTGAACTGAACCTCATTATTGCCCCATCAGAGGATCTCAGTGATCGAGGTGGAGCATAACCAAACAGATGTGTGATTTGCACTCAACCCTAGTAGATACAATGTTGCTTACTATTTTGTTGCTGTTGTTTGGGGCACTGCATAACAAAACTTGGAAGAGTGTGGATTTTGGAAGATAGCAGTATTTTGGTAGGGTACTGTTAGGTACATGTTAGGTAAAGGTAAAAGAACCCCTGAGCATTAGGTCCAGTCGTGGCCGACTCTGGGGTTGCGGCGCTCATCTCGCTTTGCTGGCCGAGGGAGCTGGCATACAGCTTCCAGGTCATGTGGCCAGCATGACTAAGCCGCTTCTGGCGAACCAGAGCAGCGCGCGGAAATGCCGTTTACCTTCCCGCCGGAGTGGTACCTATTTATCTACTTGCACTTCATGCTTTCGAACTGCTAGGTGGGCAGGAGCTGGGACCGAGCAATGGGAGCTCACCCCGTCATGGGGATTTAAACCGCTGATCTTCTGATCGGCAAGCCCTAGTCTCTGTGGTTTAACCCACAGCACCACCCACATCCCTCTATATATTAGGTAGGTTCACATTAAAATACAAACTGAACTGAACATCTCCCATTTTCTACAGGAGCAACATTTCCTCCTGCGCTGGGGTGGGAGATGGCGTGGCACTGCCTGTCAGTTTCCTCCTTTTCAGTCTCAAAGGACAGGGACAAAAATACTGAATGAGGGCTTACCTTTCCTCTGTGCTTTCTGAGCACGGCCCACACTTTAAAGCTCTGTGTCCAAGCGCTGAATGGCAAACTGCAGAAAACACAAATTGCTATTTGCTCTGCTTCAGATTTAAAGAGCAGGTTTTCACAGGGAAAGCCCCAGAGCAAAATAAATGAATACAGGGTGCTCTGTCACAGGGCTTTGAAGCACGGACCTGTGCTTGGCAAAAAGTGGGACAAGCCCTTAGTTGACACCACCTGTCATTGACCCTGGCTTCAGCTACTGTTAGGCTCCTTCGGTGGATCTACAGATAGAAAAAAGCTGCTATAAATAAGTCAGAAATTAAATCGTTATAACAAAAGGGAAAAACAGTTTGTAAAAATTGCACAGAATTTTTATTTGCTCTCCAGCGCCATCTGGTGCTGCATGTTTATATCACATTCAAAATGTTTTTTGACTAATGTAGCTGAGCCCCTTGTCTTCCACCCCACCTGTCCCAATGGGCACAAAACACCATGGCTCTTGGGGGTAATCCAGCCGTGGGCCACCTGCATGAGTCTGGAGGGGGTAGGACAAGGTGGTCTTCAGCTCTGTGACTCTGGGTGTGCTAGCAAATATTATACGCAAAGGGCATCCTCCCCATCCCTCCCAAAGGTAAACAGAGGGACAAAACACCAGCACTGGTCTTATCAGGAACAGCTGCTAGAAAATGAGGACTGGGAAGTTGCAATCGTTGGAGTGAATGAAATGTGCGGGGGGAGGTGGGAACCCGCTTTGTGTAGAAAGCAAGTGTGGTGTAGTGGTTAAGAGCAGTAGACTCGTAATCTGGTGAACCGGGTTCGCGTCTCTGCTCCTCCACATGCAGCTGCTGGGTGACCTTGGGCCAGTCACACTTCTGTGAAGTCTCTCAGCCCCACTCACCTCACAGAGTGTTTGTTGTGGGTGAGGAAGGGAAAGGAGAATGTTAGCCACTTTGAGACTCCTTCGGGTAGTGATAAAGCGGGATATCAAATCCAAATTCCTCCTCCTCCTCCTCCTCCTCCTCCTCCTCCTCCTCCTCCTCCTCTTCCTCTTCTTCTTCTTCTTCTTCTTCTTCTTCTTCTTCTTCTTCTTCTTCTGAATTCCTGTGTGCTAGGAAGCACAATGTCAAATGTCCCTGGGCTAGAACCCTTTTTCATCTATTGAGTGAGAAGGGCTGGTAGCTTTACTCAGAGTATGCCCACTGAAATTAACAAACCTAATTTAGAGGTCTTTAAGCACAGAGAGAGAATGCTGAAATTGGCAGTGTGTTCAGCTTTATATCATACATCCCAGCAGATGTGGCGAGCATAATCACACTCATATACAGAACATGCAGGACGTACAGCTATGTGGGTTGTCGGTAAATACTTTCACCGGTCCTGGCCGAACTGCACCAGCTGCTCCTTAGTTTCCAGGCCCAATTGAGTTATAAAGCCTTAAATGGTTCAGGACCACAATACCTCAGTGACGACCTCTCCCCCAAGCGTCCGGGTTGCCATATGTCCAGATTTTCCAGACATGTCCTCTTTTATTTTATTTTTTTGGGGGGTAGGGGGGATAAAATGGGGTCCGGGGGGATTTTTTTAATCTTGGCAAAATGTCCATTTTATTTTATTTTTTGGTAGCAGACTCCCGCTCCCCAGCTGACCCAGCCTTGGTGCGAGGCTGGCTGGTGCATTGAGACCCTATTGCACAAAAATGAGGTCCTGCATATAAGTACTTAGTTCATTCTGGAGGTCCGTTCTTAACCTGAAACTGTTCTTAACCTGAAGGACCACTTTAGCTAATGGGGCCTCTTGCTGCCACCGCGCCGCCGGAGCACGATTTCTGTTCTCATCCTGAAGCAAAGTTCTTAACCTGAAGCACTATTTCTGGGTTAGCAGAGTCTGTAACCTGAAGCGTATGTAACCTGAAGCGTATGTAACCCGAGGTACCACTGTACACACATACACATACATATGTGTGTGTGTGTGTGTGTACATGTATGTGTCTATATATGTGTGTGTGTGTGTGTCCTCTTTTTTGCTCTTCCAAATATGGGAACTCTAACTTTAAACCTACACAACTTGAGACCAGGTTACCTGAGGGGACCACCCCCACCCCCCCGCAAAATCCTTGCCTTAGGTGGAGCTCTGCTGAGAGTACCACATGCCCCCAAGGTGTATTAAGTTTGTATGAGAAATCAGGATTTTATTAATGCAGCTGCATTCTCTGGAATCAGTTACCAGCTGAAAGGAAGGGTACAGGTGCCTGGTGTCTTTACATTTATGAGGCTACTGAAAATTTATTCTCTCTCTCTCTCTCTCTCTCTCTCTCTCTCTCTCTCTCTCTCTAAAAAAGAGGGCTTTCCCTGACGTGTGACCCAGTCATTTTATAGAATATTAATTGCAGAAATAGTTTTTTGTTTTTTAGAAGTTTTGCCTCCGGTTGTTCAGAAATCAGTAAATCAAATAATGAATAAATGAATTCACTGAAACGCTCTGGAACAAGCAATTGGGGGCTTTGCAGGAATTGCTGAGGGCGAGGGGTCTGCCTTAATTGGCCAGTCCTCACTTACGCTTTTTGGTTCATCAGCGATATAAAGCAGCTTGCTTGAGGCAAAAATTCTGTTTAGACAGTAGCTAAATTGGTGTTGTTGCATGGAATGTCTTCAACTTGTGCACTTATCTTGACAAAAAATACAACTAACTAGCCCAAATGCAATGCCCTTATTAATAAGCTGAAGTGTCAATACCCTGGGAGTCAATTATTTCTGAACTGACTGCAGTATTCCGTATGTTTTATTTCCTGTTCTACTCTTCACTCATTTCAGCGTTAAACAGATGAGATACAGCACAATCCTCTGCATTCTTACTCAGAAGTAAGGCATGGTGTGTTTGTTCACTGGGCTTAACTCCCTAGCAAGAATGTTTAGATTGAAGCTGAGGAATTGGTTAAGATCTTCACCTGTATCCTAGCGCAGTGTTTCCCAACCTTTTTTGGGCAAAGGCACACTTGTTTCATGAAAAAAATCTCGAGGCACACCACCATTACAGCCCCGTGACGTCAGCACGCAGTGTCACGCCGGGAGGGACATGAATTGCTAGCAAATTACATAATCACCTCCTTGAGGGCTGGCTCATCTTCTCCGAAGGCAGAACCCCATTAATTAACAGCACAGACTCACACCATAGCCAAGACGAGGGGGGAAAACCTTAGTCATGCACAGTCATGCACATGTGGGGGCTAAATGAAGACGAAGACCGGGCAGAGAGCAGGGTTCAAATCACCCCACCTGGCCAGGACAATCCCTGGGTGCTCCCTTGGGCCACTCGCCTGACCCACCTCGCAGGGCTGTTGTTGCGAGGATAACACGGGGAGAACCACGCGCGCCCCCGGGAGCTCCTTGGAGGAGAAAGCGGGCGATGAATGCAATGCACGAAATATATGAGAGGCGACCAGGTTTTGCAGGTGAGGGGCCCCCGCCAGCCTCCGCTTCCAACACCCGGCGCAACGACGCCGAAGTTTCCCCCCGGGCTCGGCTCGGGGAGCAGCGCTGCTCCCCCCGGCTCCCCTTCGCACTCCCGGCTCTCTCTGCCGCCCACTGGGGAGCCCCCTCACCTGCCAAGTCCGGAGCGCCGGTGGAAGTTGCATGCATGCATCCAGGGCGCCGCGTTGCCATTGCATTGCACTGCACTCCATGCAATGCCTGCACGCATGCATTGCCTTGCACGCCCGCCAAGGGGTCTCCCCGCGGTCCGATGCGTCCCCTCCGGCGCGGATGCAGCATTGCAAAAATAAACACCACCACCCCGACGCAGCCCTACCTGGGGGGCAGCCTCCGCCGCTCCGCCTCCGCGGGGATCCCCGGGCTCCATCCTGCCGCCTGATCTCCGCGGGGGCGCAGGCAGGCTGCACGGGGTCTGCGCGGAAGAGCCCCTGCCCGCCCGGCCGCCGCCGCGCTCATTCCATGGACGGGAGAAGAGGGCTTCAAACAAAACGCCCGGCCCGCCAGGCCACGCTGGGAAACGTAGTTTGCGCACCCCGCGCGGGCGCGGAGCCCAAGGGCGAGGGGACTATGGATCCCGGCAGCCTCCGCGCCGGGGACGGAGGGGGAGAGGCCGGGTGCAGGGATGGAGGGACGGGTGGGCGAGCGAGTGAGTGAGTGGCAGCCGCCAAGCCTTGGCCGAGAGCCAGGAAGAGCCTCCCCGGAGGAGGAGGAGGAGGAAGAGGGAGGCGCAGAGCGGGAGGGAGGGAGGGAACCCCAGGGGTCATCTAGTGACGGCGCCCCAATCGAAAATTTGACTTAAAAAAAAAATATTTCGAATTTTTTAATTTTTCCCGCGGCACACCAGGCAACATCTCGCGGCACACTAGTGTGCCGCGGAACAGTGGTTGGGAAACACTGTCCTAGCGAGTAGAGAAAAATATAAGAGAAAGCTCCACTTAATTACTGAATGATAATGTGTGTGTGTGTGTGTTGAGGGGAGGGGGGTGTAGCAGCATTTTTCAAAATAAAGGTAAAGGGGTAAAGGGACCCCTGACCGTTAGGTCCAGTCATGGCCGACTCTGGGGTTGTGGCACTCATCTTGCTTTATTAGTCGAGGGAGACGGCGTACAGCTCATGTGGCCAGCATGACTAAGCCGCTTCTGGCAAACCAGAGCAGCGCACGGAGACGCCGTTTACCTTCCACCAGAGCAGTACCTATTTATCTACTTGCACTTTGACGTGCTTTCGAACTGCTAGGTTGGCAGGAGCTGGGACTGAGCAATGGAAGCTCACCCCGTCATGATAGGAGATGCTATTATTATTATTATTATTATTATTATTATTATTATTATTATTAATTATTCTGCTCTAGATCTCAGGGCAGTTCACAACAGCCTACTGCCCAAAAGACTGCAAGGAGGTGTGTGTGTGTGTGTGTGTGTGTGTGTGTGTGTGTATGAAATCAGGCCCCCCAAAAAATGCACTTTCATTGTTGTGATGGTTTTAGGATTGAAATGGGCTCAAGTATTTTAAGTTGTGATTGCTCTGAGCTGCCCTTGACTAGGAAAGTAGAGTGTAAATGGCAATGGAAAACAACAACAACAACAATCAGTTAAAAGATAGAAATGAAATTCCCACGACTGATCTGCCTAGGAATTATGCTCGCTATGACTATTCTAGTGTGGGTCAAACACATCGATCGAGCGGATGTGTTTCCGGAGACTAGCACAGAAAGCTGATCAAGTCAGAGGGAAATTTTCCTCTGTATAGCAAGAAACTATACATAGAGGGACTTTGCAGAGCATTCGTTCCCTTCGATTTCATGAGACGTAAGCTAGTGCAATGCTGTTGAAGAACACTTCCCACATGTTCCTTGGGGCAGTGCAGCTGATCATGTCTCAATGACACACTTTTCTATGGAGGAGACTGAATGTTGCTCCACATTCATCTTAGAAGCCCCGAGTCATCTTTGCATATACACTTGTGTTCTTTTCCCCTTTGCTGTATAAACAGAATGGAGGCCCGCACCTCTTAAGGCAAACAAGAAGGCACCTTCCTGCCTTCCTACTGCATAGCCTGCCAAGAAACCCTTCTAACCTCCTCCTTCTTACCCTGGGTTGTCAGATCTATGCACTCCTGTAACGTTATTGTGCTTGCTCCCCATTGTAGCACTTAAGGTCTTTCTTTATTCCATGGGTAGGCAAGCTAAGGCCCGGGTGCCGGATCTGATCCAAATTGCTTTCTAAATCCGGCCCGCAGCTGGTCCCAGAATCAGCATGCTTTTACATAAGTAGAATGTGTCTTTTTATTTAAAATGCATCTCTGGGTTATTTGTGGGGCATAGGAATTCATTCATTTATTTCCCCCCAAAAAATATAGTCCGGCCCCCCACAAGGTCTGAGGGACAATGGACCAGTCCCCTGCTGGAAAGGTTTGCTGACCCTTGCTATTTATTCCCTCTTACTTGGGTAGTGAGGGACGCGGGTGGCGCTGTGGGTTAAACCACAGAGCCTAGGACTTGCCGATCAGAAGGTCGGCGGTTCGAATCCCCGCGATGCGGTGAGCTCCCATTGTTTGGTCCCAGCTCCTGCCAACCTAGCAGTTCGAAAGCACATCAAAGTGGAAATAGATAAATAGATACCACTCTGGCGGGAAGGTAAACGGTGTTTCCATGCACTGCTCTGGTTCGCCAGAAGCGGCTTAGTCATGATGGCCACATGACCCAAAAGCTGTACGCTGGCTCCCTTGGCCAATAAAGCGAGATGAGCGCCGCAACCCCAGAGTCAGTCACGACGGGACCTAATGGTCAGGGGTCCTTTTACCCTTACCTTACTTGGGTAGTGGGGATTTTTTTAAAGGAAGACTTTACCATTGGCCCTCCAGATGCTGCTGCATCACAACTCCCATCATCCCTGGCTACTGGCCATGCTTGCTGGGGCTGATGAGAGCTGTAGTTCAGCATTATCTTGACAGCCAGTGGTTCCACACACATGCCTTACAGCAAGGATGAGCAAACTACAGTCTATGGGGCACATCTAGCCCATGGGTCCTTTTCCTTGGTTCTTGAGGAACCAGCCAACTGATGTGGACCCTGATGACTTATCCTGACCATAGAGAGAACCTCTTTAAAAGGGGGCTAGTGAACCAAACACTGTAGAACAACAATCCTAGTCCAGCCTATGGAGCAATGGGGATGTAATGTCCTTAGATGCCTCCTAAAAGGATGGATTCCTCTTGGAGGCATGCGCTGCCTTCACCACTATTTCTGCCTCACTGGGTGGATGCTGAAAAGTCCCCCCCCCCTTTCTGCTTTACAAGGTTAGTTTCCATTTATACGCGTTTTTGTTTTGTTATCACATCTTTTTCCAATGAGGCCAGACATGGCCTGAATCATGTCTCCCTCTCTCCCTCTTCAATTTTATATTGGAAACACTGAAAGCTTACAGTAACTTTTTTTTTTTGGGGGGGGGGAAGAATCCGCTTGTTTGATTACATTTGTACAATTAAATATTTTAGAAGAGGAGCCGTGATCATGCAGGCAGTGTAGTTCCTTGGGGTGCCCCCCCCAAGACATTTTGCTGCCTGAAGCAAAGGACAATATGTTGCTCCCTTGCCACACTGCATAAAGGAGCTGGACTGACAGCTGAATCTTGTTTGGAAGCTAGCAACAGGGCAGCAGCCTCCACAAACCCTGAGGATACTAGGCTGGTTTAGTCGCTGCAGAGCAGGTCATGTAGCTCTGTCTTCCAGCAGAGACAAACCACTGAGGGGTTCTGCTACCCCAAACCTCCTGCATTCACTGCCCAATTCACTCACCTCGCTTTACCCAATGATAGGACCGGCCCTGCAAGTTCCACAGCAATATGAACCCTAAATGACCTCTTAGTACAAGTTGCATGTGTGCGAACACTCCTGTTTCTCCCCCTCTTTCAACCACTTCTAAGCCAAAGCAGTGGAAAATGTTTTTTTGCAGATGGTGCAGGTGTAGCTATTGTCATGAATTCCTCATGAACAGGAACGGATTCATGTCTGCCCCTGCCCTGGGCTTAGCAGCTGCAGGGGCCACTCACACATCTGCATAGCCAGCAAAATGAAAGATGAAGCCAGAAATCCATGTGCTTCATTCAGTTTATGCACTAGAATTATATCTGGGGCACTTGGGTGTTGTTAATAGAAAAATCCAAGGGCTCCCTTGGACAAAAACAAAGACACCAACCAGGATAACTTGGAGCAAAACAGCAGCCTGTAGGCTTGGCCTTTATTGAACTGTTGCAACAGGGTGCTCCCCTCACTTGCAGGAGAGAGGAAGGACCCAGAAAAATGGTGTGCAAGGCCTTATAAAGACTTTTGAAATTGCCACCTTGTAGATCAAGACCACCCCCAGAAACATCATACATACATCACAGAAAAGAGGGGTTGAGGGAGGAGTTGTGGTGGTAAGCTGAGTGTCCTGTCACCTGGCTGGTTCCCCCTTTCCCCCTCCCCATGAGTACTTTCCAGGTGACAGAGGGGAGTTTGCAGTTTCCTGCCCCCAGAGGGAAGAGCTGATTGTTGTCCTTTGTTCCAGTCTGTGCTGAATCCACTCCCATATGCAAGTTCTTTGTGATCTTGATTGTCTTCTGTCTAGGACCATCAGGGTTGGCATAGCAACTGGGCAGGGCTTCTGTGTATGTATGTGCTGGTATGCTCAAGGGATTATGGCTGCCCTGTATCAAACCTTCCCCATTTTGTAGTCCTTCCTTCATGGAGTAAAATAAAAGTGGAACAGTGCAAATCTGATGTATGGTTGATTTTCTATGAATTTATAGAGAAAGCGTAGCGTATGTGGTGTGTGAGTGTGTGTGAAGTTTGTACAAACTGAATGATTGGGGTGGAGGGTTCCTGCAACAGTCTGTTGACAGGCAAGACTGAAGTGTTCAGTGGTGGTGCATGCAAAAGAGGCTTGGCCACTTAGTCCTGGGATAGCTCATTCAGTAGAGCATGAGACTCTCCATTTCAGGGCCATGGGTTCGAGTCCTGAGTTCAGTGAAAGATTCCTGCATTGCAGGAGATTGGACTAGATGACCCTCAGGGTCCCTTCCAACACTACAATTCTATGATTCTGAAGTGGATGGGGGCCCTTGCTGTTACTGGAGGGTGCTGGTTGTCTGCATCAGAGGCAGGGATCAGACCAGGGCTACCCAGTGCATGTACCACATCTGGAGCATGTGTGTCAAATTATTGCCATCAGCAACCCATGTGTGGTGCTGCTCAGCACTCTCTACAATGCATCATGTCCCACCATCTGCCGTTCGATTGCTTGTTGGTAGTAGAGCCTGTGAATTGACTGAGGTTTCACAGTAAGGGAAGATTCATCACTTACTGAGTTTGCCAGTGTGGTGTAGTGGTTAAGAGCAGTGGACTCGTAATCTGATGAACTGGGTTTGCTTCCCCACTCTTCCACATGCAGCTGCTGGGTGACTTTGGGCTAGTCACACTTCTCTGAAGTCTCTCGGCCTCACTCACCTCACAGAGTGTTCGTTGTGGGGGAGGAAGAGAAAGGAGATTGTTAACTGCTTTGAGACTCCCTAGTGTAGTGATAAAGTGGGATATCAAATACAAACTCTTCTCTTTTTCTCTTACTGGTAGCAGCCAGAATATATATTCACACATACCCTTGTGTGCATCGCCCCTAGTTAGGTTGCTCCTATTTTGAGCTGTTCTATATTATTTTGAACATTGTGTTATTCTGACATGGGAAATTCAATCCCCAGCTAGGGCTCCGAAGGACTTCCTGCCCAAAAGTACTGAGGTGAATGGACCAGTGTTCTCACTCAAGTCACCTTCCTTCCTTCCTTCCTTCCTTCCTTCCTTCCTTCCTTCCTTCCTTCCTTCCTCCCTCCCTCCCTCCCTCCCTCCCTCCCTCCCTCCCTCCCTTCCATGTTCCTATCCCCCCCCCCGTTTTGCATGCAGTCTTAGTCCACATTCTGTCAACCCATACGCCTGCATGCACACTGAATTACCCCCAAAGACTGGCTCTGTTGGCAAATAATTGCATTTATTCAGATGGTCTATGAGGCAATTTCATTGCTGAATCAAAGCAGGTCTGGGGCTGGCCAATGCCTGGATGGGAGAGCATCCTGGGAGACTCATGTACACCAGCTTGAATTTCTTGTTGGAAGGAAGGTGGAATATAAAACATACCAAACAAACAAATAATTCAGTTGTCACAAATAGCACTTTTTGCATTTCTTGGCCATTTAATCCCAGCCTTTACATTCTCTCTCCCCACTACCCTACAACTTCACACCTATGACAACATCAGATAACACTTAATGCATGTGATGATGTGAGCTCTGGTTAATTATAGCCTGTGCTGTCATATGATGCTAGTCTTCAAGGGTTTTCTTGTGTTTTTTTGGTGTGTGTGTTTGCGTTTGGTGAGGAAATTCTGCCAACATTACATTCCAAGTGAGGTGCAGATGCGTTTGTTTTTGTAGCATGACGTGAATGAACAGAGCTCCTTTGGTAGTCAAAATGTTCTTTATGTCACTGTAGAAAAGGAATGTTTGGCATTCAGCAATCAAACACAGTGTTGCTTATCAAGGGCATGATATTTGCATGATAAAGGATAAATTTACTCTGATAACTCTCTAGGGCAAATACCCTTTTTGACTTAGGACCCTTGGATCTTGTTGACGGTGGGGGAGGTGAAGATTAAACACTTAGCCACCAGCCCCAAACCTGGTGCCATTTCAACTTTTTGCTTGAATTGTTAAAGCTGCATTGCTAAACCCTCTCCAGGCCCAAATTTTGTGTCAATCTTTTCATCTCATCCATTCCATAAGTAAAGTGTCTATTCAGAGGCCAGTGGGAAGAATCCTTTCTGAAACACAACACTTAGCTTGATGTTCCCCACGTTGCACAGTTTGTGGTTGCTGATGTTGGTGATCCTAAATACCGTATTTTTCGCTCTATAAGCTGCACTCTTTCCCTCCTAAAAAAGTAAGGGGAAATGTGTGTGCATCTTATGGAGCGAATGCAGGCTGCGCAGCTATCCCAGAAGCCAGAACAGCGAGAGGGATCACTGCGCAGTGCTCCCTCTTGCTGTTCTAGCTTCTGGCTTAGTCCCTCAGTCCCCACCTCCTGGAAAAGCCCCCAAGAGCCGCGCTCCCTTTTAAGAGCCGCGCGGAGCGTGTGTGCGGCTCTTGGGGGCTTTTCCCTGAGGAGGGGAAAGCCTGCAAGCACCGTGCGCGCACTCCACGCAGCTCGTGAAAGGGAGCGCTGAGCAGAGCCTGGGATGCACACAGGCTCTGCTCAGCACTCCCTTTAAAGAATATATTTTTTCTTGCATTCCCCCTCTAAAAACTAGGTGCGTCTTATGGTCAGGTGCGTGTTAAGGAGCAAAAAATACGGTATATCTCAGGCCCTGTTGTGTAGGCTTGGGTTGAGCTACAGCAGAAGCAGCCAAAGTTGTTCCAGATGTTACTGGAATCCAACACCCATCAGCTCCAGCCAGCATAGCTAATGGTTGGTGTAGATGGGAGTTGCAGTTCAACAGGAAGGGGGGGGAGGAGGCCCCACATTGGCTGTCCCTATAATATGTGACCGAGAAGCAGAAATCAGGTGATACACTGCAGACAGGAACATGCTTGACTTTCAGTGGATTAGGTCATCAAGATCAGGGAACAGATCTAGCGCCTAAATAAATGATATCTCGGGATGCGTTCTCGGGATGCATTACTACGTGTGTAGGGAACCTTTAGGCCCTCCAGTTGTTGCTGAGCCACAACTCCCATCATCCCTGGCCAATGGTCATTCTTGCTGGGAATGATTTATTTATTAAATTTGTATACCACCCTATGCCCATAGGTCTCAGGGCGGTTCACCACATAAAGGAGCGATATAGAAACTACAAAACACATAATAAAAATAATTAAAGCTAATAATAATAATAATAATAATAATAATAATAATAATAATAATTTATTTGTACCCCAGCCATCCAGATGGGTTTTCCCAGCCACTCTGAGTGGCTTCCAACAGAGATTAAAAATACACTAAAACATCAGTCCTTAAAAACTTCCTTAAACAGGGCTGCCTTCAGATGTCTTCTAAACATCAGGTATTTGTTTATCTCTTTGACATCTGATGTGAGGGCGTTCCGCAGGGTGGGAGCCACTACCAAGAAGGCCCTCTGCCTGGTTCCCTTTAACTTGGCTTCTCGCAGTGAGGGAACTGCCAGAAGGCCCTCAGCGCTGGACCTCAGTGTCCGGGCAGAACGATGGGGGTGGAGACACTCCTTCAGGCATGCAAACTAATAAAAAATACATTCTCCCAACAAAAGCCCCCAAAACAATACCCGGTTCACCAGGTTACTAGTCTACCGCTCTTAACCACTACACCACACTGGCTGGAGAGTTAAATTTGGGGCAGTGTTTCACTGAGGTCAAAGCCTATCCCATACCACCCTGACACTGACAAGCTAAAGGGCTGCAATATTTTGCAGGATTTTGTTTTTTCCCCTCCCTCCCACACCCCCATTTCAGTATACAATCCCTTCCAGCAAAATTGATGGGCCCTTTGCTAGTGTAAATTAAATAAAGCAGTGATGAAACAACCAGAGGCTTATCTTTCAATACCAAAATGCTTGGTCGACACACACACACAGCATCCAGCATTGCCTCTGCGGAACTTTTGAGACTGGGCTTTGAAGGACCTCCAGGCGAAATGAATTGCAAAGCTGGTTAGAAAGTCTGTTTGGTTTTTCCGATTGCACCAGTGCCCAGAAGACATTACAAAGAGCCTGCTCTTAGCAGACCACAGAGGCCATAGTGATAGACAGAAAGAGGCAACTCTTTTTGTAGATCAAAGTCTGGAGCATGAATTATGTCCAGGAGGTGATGCAAAGCCAGAGCATGCATCTGAACACAGCTGTAATTTTATTGATTAGCACTATATGTATATAGTCCATCTGGAAATTCTGTAGAAATAACAATAGGTTGAAAATATATATAACATGTAAAGAGAAAGATGGAACAACTCGGAGAATTGTAGCTCTGTGCAAGGAATAGGGGTCTCATAACAACCAGTAGCACCCTTAATAAATGGCAGCTCCCATAATTATCTAAAGGGGAGCCATGGCTCTTTAGAGTGGCATCACAGAACTTTAAATGCATGGTGTGGAATGTGGCCTGGAAATGGTTAGGTAGAAAGCAGCTTCTCTGTGTGTTTCCATCTCCTGGTTCTGTAGTTTAACTCAGGGATTTGGAGAAGGGCCACAGCACATTGGTAGAACCTCAAAAGATCCCAGCTTCATTTCCCTGCATCTTCCAGGTACCGCTGACAAAGACCCTCAGAGAACCACTGTCAGTCACTAGTTGAACCAGTGGCTTGATCATGGGCTTCTGTGTTCCTAACATGTCCTAATAGATAACTCCGAATCTGTTTAGATCTGCACGCAGCACCCTCCAATCCGTGCCTTTTACCCACCATATTGTACAGTGGGTTGCTAAAACTTGTGTCCTGAGAAATACCACACTGAGCTGTTTTCTGGGGAATTGAAATGACAGCTTCCTACCCAACACTGCTCAGAAAATTGCTGCTGCTATTGCCACCACCAGCAACCACATGCTGACTGCACTTCCCTGTCCGGCAGCCAGTATCCCTGGATACCGTATTTCCTAGCCCTGCCTTGAAAATGCTGATCAGCTGAAGATGTCTCTGCTATGGCCATGTCTCCTTTTTTCCTTGCTCTTTGTATTTCCCTGGATCATTTGGGAGGGCTCTTGAGAGCAGGAGAAAGGGGCTGGGGATTTGTAGCACTTGCTCGCAGTGCTTGCAAAGGACCAGACTCTTTCAGGGCTAACAATGAGATGTTTGTTTATCACTATCTGAGATCAGTCGTCACCTCCCACCAGTCTTACTGGGCAGTCCTCTGCAGAGTGGCTCAGAATAGCCAATTTATTGTCACCATCCCTGCTAGCAAGCTGTTGTGCTTTCCCCCCATGGTGCAGATCTGCAACCTTGGAAAATGCCTTGCTACAGATACGCAGTTGAATGGGTTGAATGAGTCTACATCAGGGGTGAGGAAAATTGTGTCTGCCAGATAGCAGTGGACTTCAGCTGCCATTATCCCTGACCACTGAACATACTGGCTGGAGTTAAAGGTAGTTGAAATCCCACGAGATCTTGGGGGTTGGGAAGCAGAGGTTCTCCATTGTTGGGTATAGTAATGATAATAATAATAATAATTTTATTATCTATACCCTGCTCATCTGGCTGGGTTTCCCCAGCCACTCTGGGCAGCTCCCAATCGAATATTCAAAACCCGATACAGCATTAAACATTAAAAACTTCCCTGGAATATTCCCAGGAATAAACCTGAAATAGTATGTGAATCCACAACCTTCATAGGTGTCGTTGATCAACTGATCAAGTTCTATTGCATTACATTTTTGTTGTGCTGCTAGACCAGGCTAATGTCTATTGATTTCTCATTTATTGGGACCAGATGAATGGGTTCAGAATCCTCAAAAAACTTTCTCAAAGGCCCTGCCATTGGCACGTTGCTAATAATAATTGATTCATTCAGTGCGAGTAATAATAACTGCTGGGTGCTTATTGTTTATTATGATTTGCAGCGTCAAAATCAATGACTTAAAAGAGTGCCACAACTAGCAGTTTACTACAGAAGAAAGATGCCTTAGTCGTATCTTATAACTCATGAAGGAAGCAGGAAGGTGTCTTGAATGCAGTGAAGTTGCATCACATGCAGGGCTTCCGTTTCAGAGGCAACACATATATGCAAACTTGTGTATAGCCAAAATTTACCTGGCTGCTAGCTGGCAGAGGGAGGGGGGAGCAGGCCCTGTGGGGAGGCCCTCCCCATGTCTCCACTGCCTCCCCTCTCTCTAACATGTTCTGCGGAAGCATTGAGAGGGCTCTATTAGGTTGCTTTCCCTCCTCTCAGGGGTGTTGTGGTGAAGAGAGAGTGCTGAGCAGCAACCTGGCTCCCCCTGCTGTGGTGATCGATGTCTGGCAGGGAAATGGCAGTGGGTGATCGGCTTCACCGTCAGCAGCAGCCTCCCAGGCAACTGTTGAAACAGAAAAAGGGGAGAGAGAAAAGCAGAGCTGAAATGGAGAGGAGGAGGCGGGAGGCAGACAGACACTGGGAGAGACAGGCAGAAGAAAATGGGTGGAAAGGATCTGGAGTGCTGCATTGAACACAAATAGTTGAACTCACACAAGTTAAACTTGCATGTGATGCAACTACGCTGTGTGGTGTAGTGGTTAAGAGCAGCGGACTCGTAATCTGGTGAACTGGGTTTGCTTCCCCGCTCTTCCACATGCAGCTGCTGGGTGACCTTGGGCTAGTCACACTTCTCTGAAGTCTCTCAGCCCCACTCACCTCACAGTGTTTGTTGTGGGGGAGGAAGGGAAAGGAGATTGTTAGCAGCTTTGAGACTCCTTAGGGTAGTGATAAAGCGGGATATCAAATCCAAATCCAAATTCTCAGTCAGGGCTTGAAAATTTGCAGCGAAGCTCTCAGACCGGCTCCACCTTTTGTGCTGAAAGATGTTTTATTTTTGTTGTTGTTTTTAATGCTCAGCACATTTAAAAATCCCATACATTGCAATTATATACAAATCTACTAAGAAACAAGTCCCATGCAGCTGAATTTCCTCTTAACTGTGTAGAGCAGCAGTTCTCAACCTGTGGGTCCCCAGATGTTGGTGGACTACAACTCTCATCATTCCTGAGCTCTGGCCTTGCTAGCTAGGGGTGATGGGAGTTGTAGTTCAACAACAGCTGGGGACCCACAGGTTTAGAAAGGATGGTGTAGAGAATTGCAGCCTTACTGTGCTGAGATCTTTCCCCACCAATTACGGCTGTCCCTTTTTCATATCATGCCCTCCTTCTGAAATAGCTGAGGGCTGCTTTGCAATGTCACCCTCTTGCCGTGTGTGCTTTACAGGCAGCGTGGCTCAGGAGCACGCCCCAGGTTTCACCAGCATCACCCATGCGTGGAATGTCATGTGTGGCTGTGCTATATGCACAGAAAATGCACACATCTGGCAGGGATCGTAGGGACTTGGGCCAAATACAGTTGTGCCCCGCAAGACGAATGCCTCGCAAGATGAAAAACTCGCTAGACGAAAGAGTTTTCCGTTTTGGAGGTGCTTCGCAAAACGAATTTCCTATGGGCTTGCTTCACAAGACGGCAATGTCTTGCGAGTTCCTGCTGGTTTTTTCCCTCCTCCCCTTTTTCTAAGCTGCTAAGCCGCTTATCAGCTGATCCGATCAGCAGATAAGCCGCTAAAAGCCGCTAATAGCGCTAATAGCGCTAATCCGCTAATCCTTCAATGGGCTTGCTTCACAAGAGGAAAAAACCGCTAGACGAAGAGAATCACAGAACGGATTCTTTTCGTCTTGCGATGCACCACTGTACCTAATGGCCATAGGCTTTGACTTAGCTTAGAAAGCTGCCTGGCATGTGCTTTGGCACAGGAAGGAACAGGGTTGCGTAGCCTCAAGTCCTGCGCAGTTGTGGGTGATGGTGCTTCCCAGACCTCCCAGCAGATGGGTCACTGTTAGTTACTTGGAGGGAGAGTGGGAGAGGCAAGGTTACAAGGGAGGTCAGCACTGTGCAATTGCAGAATTGTGGTGGGGGGTTGTATTGGCATCACTTAAGTTGGCCTCCCCACCACATTACCCTCCCCCACTTTACTTCCTGGTACGCAGCAGCGACTCACCTGCCTAGAGCTTAGAGAAGCATCTGCTGTTGTCCCTCCCATCTGCTGTTGTCCCTGTGATTGACAGTATAAAGCCTCTACAGTGGTTAGTTCCTGCCTGCCATTGTTTAGCCTGCAGAGCAGATGCAGGTGGCGCTGTGGCCTAAACCACTGAGCCTCTTGGGCTTGCTGATCAGAAAGTTCAAATCCCCGTGACGGGGTGAGTTCCCGTTGCTCTGTCCCAGCTCCTGCCAACCTAGCAGTTCGGAAACACACCCAGTGGATCAAATCTATTCTTCCAGGTGCCATAAGAAAGCTGCAGAGATAGTGCAGGATAGTGCGCACCCTGGAAGTGATCTTTTTCAGCTTCTGCCTTCTGGAAGAAGGTACAGGGTTATAAAGACTAGGACTAGCCGCCTGAGAAACAGTTTCTATCCAAATGAGATTTTGGTTTTAAACACAGTGTAAGGTAGTCTCTATATGAGTATATTGTATTCAATTATGGGGTATCAGAGTTTTTAGGGGCTAACCAGGCAGGGATAGCTGGGATAGCAGGCTTGTTGGTTTTTGAATGTCTGATGTAGATTTTTCAATTTCATTGTTCTGTATGGGACAATGACAATAAAGATTATCGTATCAAGTAGATAAATAGGAACTGCTGCGACGGGAAGGTAAATGGCGTTTCTGTGCTCTCTGGCTTCCATCACGGTGTCTCGTTGAGCCAGAAGTGGTTTAGTCATGCTGGCCACATGACCTGGAAATGTGTCTGTGGACAAACGCCAGTTCCCTCAGCCTGAAAGCGAGATGAGGGCCACAACCCTCCAGGTCAAAGGCCTGGAAACGATGCCTTATGAGGAACGGCTAAGGGAGCTGGGCATGTTTAGCCTGGAGAAGAGGAGGTTAAGGGGTGATATGAGAGCCATGTTCAAATATATAAAAGGATGTCACATAGAGGAGGGAGAAAGGTTATTTTCTGCTGCTCCAGAGAAGCGGACACGGAGCAATGGATCCAAACTACAAGAAAGATTCCACCTAAACATTAGGAAGAACTTCCTGACAGTAAGAGCTGTTTGACAGTGGAATTTGCTGCCAAGGAGTGTGGTGGAGTCTCCTACTTTGGAGGTCTTTAAGCAGAGGCTTGACAACCATATGTCAGGAGTGCTCTGATGGTGTTTCCTGCTTGGCAGGGGGTTGGACTCGATGGCCCTTGTGGTCTCTTCCAACTCTATGATTCTATGATTCTATGAACCCCACAGTCGCCTTTGACTGGACTTAACAATCCAGGAGCCCTTTACCTTTACCTTATTAACTGTCCACTGTACATCTGTCTCCGGCTTTAGTAGCAACATCTAGTAATTCATTTCTAATGACAGATGGCAGGGATCCTGGCCTGGGAAACCCTTTTATCCCAGGTCTAGATTTGGGTGCAGCAATCCACAGACCTGACCTGGTCCTGATAATGACCTGTACCTGTGTTGCATCTCTGCCATAAGAAAACGGAGGGTGGGTTGCATGTAAAGGGTATGTGTATATACTGAGCTATATTGTTGCTTAATATTTGGGAGGTTGTATACCTTAAAAAGCAGTGTATGCATGTTTGAAAACATGGAGTCCAATGATCAGTGTGTGCAGAAATTGCACCCACCCACCCCATGTAGAGTCTCTACTGCAAACTGATCCTGAAACTAAGGTTCAAAGTTCATATCTTGAAGCACATTGTCTCTTCCACGATAGAGCATTCAACCATGAAAAAAGCCTAATAATCATCCTCAAAAGCCTTTCTTTTCAGTAAAAGCATTTTCCGACATTACTTGAAATGGCTCCAGAGGTAGCTTCTGCATCAAAGAACCCTTTGATTGCGTTGATTGTCCTTAAATGCTAGTTTTCAAATCTTGTCCTTTGTTAAGCTGGCTGCCCTGTTGTTTTAAATCTCCCGACTCTTTTTCTTTCCTGGTTCGAACCTTTCCTGTGTTGTGCTGATAATATCACACTTAATTATGAGAAGCATGAAACTCCCATTACACAGTGTAAATATGGGTGCTCCTGTCGCTTCTATGAGAGATGCTTAACTCTCTTTCCTTGCAATATCACTTTCCCCCCCTTTTCATGTTGTATTGATGTTGACTCTCCATTTCCTTTCTCCTGATATGACAGTTTACTGAATCTGGAGCAGGGTCACGCAGTCCCCACTTGAGAGAACTTTAATTGGTTTTGAGAAAACTTGTTTGGCTTTCTTGGAAATGCCTCAGATGTTTCGCCTGGAAAAGTGTATAAGAAAGTAAAAACCTAGAGGGTAACTAACAAAGCTAGGAAAATATATTTGCAAACATAAAAAAATATGAATGCTGTGCATGGCTATAAAAACCCACACAGAGCTCACGGATAGACACAGTTTCATTCACATCCAGTTCATGGGTACAATTTCACTGTAACAATTCAAAGCAGAGTTAATGTCTTGCCCGAGGAGAAACTTGCAAAATTGCTTCAAACCTGGCTTTATGTGAAATTCCCTTAGGAAGGACTCTAATCTGGAGTGACCCAATTTTGGTAATTTTGACGGCCGTGGATCTTAGACATGATTCTTTTAAAGGAGCTGTTGCAAGATGCCTATTTTTAATCTTTTAATCTAAATGTATGCAAGTTCCACAGACATATATAGCTGTCCCCTGTACAGATTCTTTCTTTTTCATCACACCGCTGCAAGTCTTGTTGGGTGAAAATTAAAGAATTAATGTGATAACTGGCTGCACACACATAAACACACTTGCACCCCAATTGCCACGTGGAAACAGCGACTAGGAGTTGGATTTGCATGCAACCACAATGTCATCATAAAGCCTAGGTTCATTTGACTTTAGTGAGTTTATTGTAACATAGTCCTTAGGTAAAGGTAAAGGGACCTCTGACCATTAGGTCCAGTTGTGACTGACTCTGGGGTTGCAGCGTTCATTTCGCTTTATTGGCCGAGGGAACTGGCATACAGCTTCCAGGTCATGTGGCCAGCATGACTAAGCCGCTTCTGGCGAACCAGAGCAGCGCACGGAAACACCGTTTACCTTCCTGCTGGAGTGGTACCTATTCATCTACTTGCACTTTGATGCGCTTTCGAACTGCTAGGTTGGCAGGAGCAGGGACCGAGCAACGGGAGCTCACCCCATTGTGGGGATTCAAACCACTGACCTTCTGATCGGCAAGTCCTAGGCTCTGTGGTTTAACCCACAGCACCACCTGCATCCCATAATCCTTATACACTCACAAAATCAAATCATGATAGAGGCAGAGAAGCATCCCTTGGAATCCTTGCATACTTTGAACAATCATGTTGGATGCTTTAGCGATGTTTCAGTGAAGGAGAAGAATTGATGGGTGGTTTCAACTTAATTTTACTCAGTATGAAGCCACTGAAATTACTGAACGTGACTAAATTAAATCCATTAATTTCTGTAGGCCTACCACCCATAATCTTAAAATAAAATAATATCTGATTTCATCTTCAATCTTCTAATCCGTGTTTTGTTGCACTTGCCTATCAGCACCTACAATTTCACATAAGTAAAAGCAGATGCGTTTAAACTGCTTGTAACAGTGGGCCAAAATAGTTTTAAATCCCAGTACTTTAGGCTCGGGAAAAATGTTGACTGTGCTGCCCTTTTTTGGCATCTCCACCTCCTCCTCCTCCTCATACTCACATAATTAATTTGAAAATCTGTTTGGGTGATTTCTTCCCCCATCTAAATTGTTTATGTAAGTGATCAGTCTGGCTGCACCCACACAACTTGATTGCATGTCAAATTTTGCCATCAAGTCACATTAGTAACATTTAATTTATTAATCAGTAAAATTTGATGTAGGCAACTCTGTGGCTTTGAACGCTGCGTAGTATTTAATATTGGGTTCAGCTCTATTCCTTTCCAAGTTTTCGTCGCTGGTCCTGGCAACCGACATTACTTCCTTCCTTCTGAATCACTTAGATGTTTTGAAATGGATAAGCAAACATGTGTCATGGGCCTTGTGCATACTTCTTGGCAGGACCGATCAGAAGGTGAGGAGGGCTGGGCTAAGGCTACTGAGACTTGCCAAGGAGGAGCCAAGTGTTTCTTTGCCAATATTCCTGACCCGCTGGAGCCTAATTTCCCAGTGGAGGAGGAAGAACAGACAACTCCAGCCCCAGCTACACTGCCCCCTGAAAGTGAGGATGCTCCAGCAACTGGGGCGGTGCATGAACCTGAGTTGTTCAGGGAGTTGGCCAGACAGACTGAAACAGATGTGCTGGCCTGACTTACTCACAGGGGTGCCTACTTGCTTGCCCAGTTCCATCACTTTGGATGATAACTGCACGAATAACTCTTCAGAAAGAGAGCAAAGGACTTGTGTTAGTTTTTGAGACAACGCCTTCACTTGAGCCTACTAATGTACCTTAGAGCCCTTGTTCTGAATTATTGAGCTGTGTAACCTTTAACCTGCTCTCTGTTAAAGCCGTGGAGTGACTTTTGGAATAAAATATTTGCAGACATAATCGGGTTGAGAGTTTGAGCATGATGTCAGGACAAAATGCTCATTTTAGGAGCAAACCAAATGCATTTTGTACTCTCTGTACCCCATCTGGTTTGTGCAGCATTATATCTGAGAGGTGTTTCTCCCCCCCATACTATCCCCCAATCCTATTCGATGGCTTTCCCATGAGAACAGAGTTGTATTAATTGAGTGGATTCAAAAAATGTATGTACAAAGGAACCAAACTGGATTGGTTCCATATATCTTCCTTGTTTTCCATATGCAATTATTACGTAAAGGGTCAGCTCCAAGTTTGTAGGCTCAGGGCTGGTTGCCTTTTCCCCTCATAAAGGCAGCAGCTGTGGCAATGGTGGGGAAAAGGGCAAAAACCACCTGATGCTCATCGCAATGCTGTTAACTGGCTGGAGCATCTAGCCATGTCGGAGGCAGTGTCAAGAGGCATTGTGGAGGAATCATAATGACAGCAGCTCCAGATGCTTGGCCCAATATTCCTCAGTGCCAGGCCCTAGATTTATTTTAATGGAGGCATCTGCACAAGCGGCAGGGGCCCTCTGGGGGCACTTGGGTCCTCAGCATTTTCCCAAGGGAGCCATGTGATACCAGGTCTAGTGAATCACTTAAAGTTATCATCATTTCAGCAGCTTGAGAGCCAGTGTGGTGTAGTGGTTAAGAGCGGTAGTCACGTAATCTGGGGAACCGGGTTCGCGTCTCCGCTCCTCCACATGCAGCTGCTGGCTGACCTTGGGCCAGTCACACTTCTTTGAAGTCTCTCAGCCCCACTCATCTCACAGAGTGTTTCTTGTGGGGGAGGAAGGGAGAGGAGAATGTTAGCCGCTTTGAGACTCCTTAAAGGGAGTGAAAGGCGGGATATCAAATCCAAACTCTTCTTCTTCTTAAAAAGAATGCATTGTCTGCCACAGATACTGCCATGTTCTTTGCGAGGGAGGAGAATGGGGAGAAAACCAAAACAAATCAGTCCCATCTCCAGTGAACACCCTTGGCTACCACAACAGCTCTGGTGGTTACCAGCCACTACTGGATGTTGCAGAGCCTAGAGAAGGTCATTCTTTCTCTACATGCTTTCATTTTGTGTGGACCCCACTTCCAGGTGTGTGTGTTTTTTAAAAATTAATTCCATTCCTCCTTCTTTAATTGTTCCCTTTTGCAGTTAGGTGAGAGCGCCTAACTTCCCAATGAGTGAACAACTGCAAATAAGCTTGTCACCCCTTCAGCTACTTCTAAATGAAGTTTATCATCAACACAGTGAACTCTCATTTAAAAACCAAGTGGCTGTTGATGGTAGAACTGAACTTCGGTGCTCCCAAACTTTGGGTGCTGAATTGCAGCCCAAGCTTCAGGGTTCACTGAGGTATGGAGCCCACGAATGATAAATGAGCCACATCAGACATCTGCTTTGTGCTGCTCATCTGATTCCCGTCCATCTAACTCAAAGATTTCTGCAGCAGATGAAAGACTAACCAATTAATTGTGGCATAAACTTCCATCTGAAGAAGTGGGCTCTGGTTCACAAAGAGAAAATTTGTCTCACATCATATTAGTTGGCTTTTAATGGTGCCACAAATCACCTTTACTTTTGCTGCTGAAAGTTAGCACAGTGGCCCCCTCGGGAATTTGAAGAAATTACAGTTAAGCCCACATGGAATTCCCAGTCTCCCCAGGTAGAAATATTTGCTACAGAACCTTCATTCTAAATTCCCCTTAATCTTGTCCTTGCTGGGTTCAGATGGCAGTGATTGAAGTTTGGGCCACAGCATGGCAGTACCTCCACAACAAGCCTCTTTGCATGAAATACAGCTTCATAATATAGCTTTCTTATATATAAGCAAAGGCACTTGGGAGAAAACAAAATTTCTCAGGGGAAAGATGAGGCTAAGAGTGGGTCTCTAATATTACAGTAAATCAAGGCTTATGCACTTGCCCTTTCTCCCTGCACCTCCATGGAAAACCAATGCATTTCATATCATATTAGATGTGTGTGCATGCACGTTTGTGTAAAGTAGACTTTGAAATGACTGTCTGCACTGAAAGCTCATTTTTTAATCTCAGATGGGTTAATTAAAAATCACTGTTCATATTCTTGCTGTAATAATAATAATAATTTATTATTTATACCCCGCCCATCTGGCTAGGCTTCCCCAGCCACTCTGGGCAGCTTCCAAAAAAAAAAATTAAAATACTGTAATACATCAAACATTAAAAGCTTCCCTAAACAGGGCTGCCTTCAGATGTCTTCTAAAAGTCTGGTAGTTGTTGTTCTCTTTGACATCTAGTGGGAGGGCATTCCACAGGGTGGGTGCCACTACCGAGAAGGCCGTCTGCCTGGTTCCCTCTAACTTGGCTTCTTGCAGTGAGGGAACCACCAGAAGGCCCTCGGTGCTGGACCTCAGTGTCCAGGTAGAACGATGGGGGTGGAGACGCTCCTTCAGATATACTGGACCAAGGCCGTTTAGGGCTTTAAAGGTCAGCACCCACACTTTGAATTGTGCTCGGAAACGTACTGGGAGCCAATGTAGGTCTTTCAAGACCGGTGTTATGTGGTCTCGGCGGCCGCTCCCAGTCACCAGTCTAGCTGCCGCGTTCTGGATTAGTTGTAGTTTCTGGGTCACCTTCAAAGGTAGCCCCACGTAGAGCGCATTGCAATAATCCAAGCGGGAGATAACCAGAGCATGCACCACTCTGGCAAGGCAGTCTGCAGGCAGATAGGGTCTCAGCCTACGTACCAGATGGAGCTGGCAAACAGCTGCCCTGGACACAGATCTGACCTGTGCCTCCATGGACAGCTGTGAGTCCAAAATGACTCCCAGTATTGTTGAGAAAGACAGGTTTTCATGAAATCTGTAGGTTAAGGGCTAAGAGGCATATTTGCTATTTGAGTCATAATCCATTTGTGAGGAAGCAGCTGAAATTAAGAAAACAGCAGTCCAAAGGATATCAATGGAACGCCTGAAATCTATACACTGTTGCTAAAGTAGATTTCCCCCCCCCCAAGGGGGGGGGCTACAAGTAAAGCAACGTCTCTGGTATTGCCAATGCCTGGCAATTTTAAAACAGTAAACAGAAATTGAAGCAGCAATGTAGGCAATGGCAGTAGAGTTAAATAATTCCAGAATGCTTGTAGATTGTCTCATGGCTGGACCAGTTTATTGGTGATCAGGTTTATAATGCTCTGGTAACCTCTAGGTTAGAGTTCTGGTACATGTTATATGTAGGGCTGCCTGTGAAGATGGTTTGAACATTTCAGCTGGTGCAGAATTCAGCAGCTAGGTTGCTCACTGAGGCAAGACAGTTTGAGCATATAACACCAATCCTGGCCTGACTCCACTGGCTGCCACTTAGCGTCCAGGCGCAATTCAAAGTGTGGGCTTTCATCTTGAATTGCTTAGGCCCACAATACCTCAAGGAATGCCTTTCTCCATGTGAAGCTCATCACCTGTGCTCATCACCTGAGGCCCTTCTTCATGTATCTCCTCTGTGAGAGGTTCAGTGGGCAGCAACGTGAGAACAGGCCCTCTCTGCCATTTGTGGAATGCTCTCCTCAGGGTGGCTCACCTGGCGTCTGTCTTGCCAAAGGCAAGGTGGTTCTTTTAAAATGAGATTCAGAAGCAATGAAAACTACACAAGTGAGAGAGAAGAGTAAAGATTTTATTCTGAAGGAGCGTCTCCACCCCCATCGTTCTACCTGGACACTGAGGTCCAGCTCTGAGGGCCTTCTGGTGGTTCCTTCACTGCGAGAAGCCAAGTTACAGGGAACCAGGCAGAGGGCCTTCTCGGTAGTGGCACCCTCCTTGTGGAATGCCCTCCCACCAGATGTCAAAGAGAACAACAACTACCAGACTTTTAGAAGACATCTGAAGGCAGCCCTGTTTAGGGAAGCTTTTTAATGTTTAATGCATTATTGTATTTTAATATTTTGTTGGAAGCCGCCCAGAGTGACTGGGGAAGCCCAGCCAGATGGGCAGGGTATAAATAAATAAATTATTATTATTATTATTATTATTATTATTATTATTATTATTATTATTATTAAACAGCAAGCAATGTATACATACCAAGCAAGCACTTCATTCTGCCACTTGGAAACCCTCAAGTTTGCATGGCCCTGCGGCCGATCAGTCCATGCATGAGCTTCAAAGAAGCTCTGCCCAAACCATCCAATTTTATAGATAGCCACCCCCTCCCAATGCCTCACTTTCTCAAAACAATGGCCAACATCAAAAAAATGTGTCCAACATTATCCTCCTCACACCATCAAGGAACTTAACAAGAGCAGGGAGGGGGAGGGAGGAACAGAGGCAGAAAGGGCTCTGTGTCAGATTACTAACTCCTCAATACATTTTGTTTTCCGGATGTATTTCCCATACAGCGTCTTGGTTACATATATTTAGGTGCCAGGCAAAAATATTCCTCTTCTGACCTAGAGCTTCTGGGAGAAGGGCCGCAATTCAGTGGTAGAACATCTGTCCATGCAGAAGGTCCAGGGTTTAATCTTTGGTGTCTCCAGGTAGGACTGGGTAGGACTGGGATGGACTTATACTTGAAACCCTGGAGAGCATCTGCCAGTCATATTGAGCTAGGTCAGGGGTCTGCAACCCGCGGCTCCGGAGCCGCATGTGGCTCTTTTACACCTTTGCCGCGGCTCCGGGGCAGATACTAGCGAGGGGAGGAGGCGCATTGTGCGCCCCGACACTCCCCACTGTGGCGGGTGCTGTACTGGCTGTGACGTCGCATGGGGGCAGTGCATGCGTTAGTCACGCACCATCCCGACGTCACCTTCCCGCCCGCTGTCAGAGCGCAGCTCCGGAGATATATTTATTTTAAATGTCGCAATGGTTTTGCGGCTCCCAGTTTTTCCCCCCTTCAGAAACGGGTCCAAGTGGCTCTTTTTGTCTTAAAGGTTGCAGACCCCTGAGCTAGGTGGACCACTTGTCTGCTGACTAAGCTTATTTCCAAACATTAATGGATTGGCACAGGTATGACACATGCTGCCACAGTTCCCATGGTACTGAGGTCATGTGCAAAGGACCCTGCAGGGATACACTCCTCACATGCTGGATTCCTGTTCATTCACTGAATAGGCAACAAGGTAACGAAGCAGCAATTGATTGAGTAGCATGCCACTCAATATGGACTAGTTCCCAGCCATGATGTAGCAACATAGTTGAATCTAAGCAGCATTAAGTCTGGCCAATACCTGGATGGGAGAAAGCCTGGGGACCTCATGAATACAGTGGTACCTCAGGTTACAGACGCTTCAGGTTACAGATGCTTCAGGTTACAGACTCCGCTAACCCAGAAACAGTACCTCGGGTTAAGAACTTTGCTTCAGGATGAGAACAGAAATTGCATGGTGGTGGCAGTGGGAGGCCCCATTAGCTAAAGTAGTACCTCAAGTTAAGAACAGTTTCAGGTTAAGAACGGACCTTTAGAAGGAATTATGTTCTTAACCCGAGGTACCACTGTACACACAAACTTGAGTTTTGTCATAGGAAATGAAGGAAGTCAGAATATGAATGTGATAAATAGATTCTAGTCATTTTGCCAGGACTTCTCATTAACATGTTTTTCATCTATATCTTAACAATCTATCTTGTATTTCCTTCTGGCATTTAGTAACTGTTAAGGCCTTTTAAAATGCTGCAGCGTTTAGTTCACTCTCACAAACAACTACTGTTCCAGTGGCTCCGAATGGCAGCTTCATGGTATGGAACTGAAATGAGTAATGGATCAATGCACACAGTGTACCAAAATGACCCATGAAAATAACTTTGAGCTGTCTGGGTGGATGGGGATGGAAGCAGAGTGTTCCACTCCGTCACATTCTGAATGGACAGCAGAGTGGAAGGAATAAGCTTTGGTGCTGATTCCACAGTATGGAGAAGTCTGCTTTCTAATTTTCATACATTGCGATCCATAGCGAAAGATAACTTGATTTTCTGGACTAATCAGCTTCAAGAGTTTTGTGTTTAAACATGATCCAAAGGCTTCATTTCCTTCTCTCTTTTTTCCGGAGTGGGGGAGAGAGGGATAGATGGCTTGCTGAAAAATCTCCCAGCAAAGCAATTTCAGCCTTAATTAGTATGCAGAGATACCTCCTTAATTGGGGTGCCATTGGCATCCATGTCGCTAATGGCAGGTCCAGGCAGTGACATAGGGCTAAATGGCATTTAACTAGGTGTGAAATAGAAGCGAATATTTAATCTTAGACAGCTTCCAAAGGATGTGTGCATGTACAGTATGGTAGAAAATCATGAATAAAATAAGAGACACAGGAAATGAAGGTAACTAATGGATTCTGAATCACACTTACCAGTATTTGACTATGCAGCAGAATTCTTAACAGCAATTAAGTGAGAGGAAGATCAGATGAAATAATTCTTTTTGAGGTCTTTCTGAATTAAGCGTTGGTTTTAAAGTGGAAATTATTCACCTGTAGCAAATGCATTTTATGGAAACCATTCTCTGTTTACAGATATAAACTCCCTCTGAGGTTCCAGACAGGGAAAGCATTTTTTTTTGTTTTGTATTTGGGTGCAATCGGCTATAGAAAATAATGTTAGAGGCTGCCTCTGCACTTCCAGGCTTTCCTGTGTGAAAGCTCTTTAAGTTAAGAAATAATTGCGCACTATGATGGGTTAGAAGTCAATTTTTGGATAACGAACCATAGAGCTCTGGAGGGAATACTGAGAAACTTAGCAAAATCAGTACTATATGGATTTTCAGTAGCCACTAACTAAACCATAATCTTCAGATTTGGAGACAAATATATATTCAGCTTTATCTGGACAGAGTTTGCTGCCTACAGTAGAGTATATAATTGATTAAAATTGTGACAAGATACTTCAGCATAAATAGCATGCAAGATAGAGCTTTTTTTCATGAATATTTCCCTATGCAATTTTTGACGTTGAATAGTCTCGTGATAGCCCTGTCTGAATCTTTGAATATTTACCAAATATCTGACAAATCTTTCATGTCTATGTTTTCCGTTCAGTTACGTTTGATTTCAATATTTGATACTTTGATGTTGGGTTCTCTGTTCTTTGATATATGAAAGTTGATATTTGACAACGTTTGATAGTTGAAATTCAGTGGTTTGTAAATAAAGGCCAGCTCTTTCAAAGAGCTCAGATCCCATTTGAGCTCAGATCCTATTTGCAGAGATCCTTTAGAGACCTGCCTAAAGGCGAATGTAATTAGAGATCCTGGATATATTGGGTTACTGTTATAATTCTGTGACTGGGATGCCCCCAAAGGTTATCTAGTCCAAGCGGAGGAAACACAGAAGACTCAGCCACAAATCAGACCCATAAACTGATTAATCTTTGTCATTTTTCTAAAGTTTAGAAAGACATGAGTAATGGAGGACACAATATACATTTAGGGATCATCCATATTCATTCTGCTTTGCTTTCACAGATTTTATGTGGGGTTAGACTGGTCTTTCTTGAGCATTCATCCTGATTTGCTTATGAGGTGTTTATGGATCTTCTCATTCATTCATTCCACACTTTGGAATGTTTTGGGGCATGTGCAGACTGCCCATTTGACTCACCAGCAGAATGCACCAATAGAACAGAAAACACCAGACAGTTTGGGTAGGGTCAGTTCCTTTACTGACAGTATAATGCAGTTTCACAGCTTAGCAGTTACATACCCTTGTAGTATACAGTCATACCTCATGTTACATTTGCTTCATGTTACGTTCTTTCAGGTTACGTCCCACGGTGACCCGGAAGTACCAGAAAGGGTTACTTCTTGGTTTCGCCGCTCACGCATGCGCAGAAGCACAAAATGACGTCACGTGCATGCGCAGAAGCGGTGAATCATAACCCGCGCGTGCGCAGATGCACCTCTGCAGGTTGCGCTCTTTTCATGTTGCGAATGGGCCTCCGGAACGGATCCTGTTCGCAACCAGAGGTATCACTGTACAGTCCTTCCTGCAGCAGTCTCCTTGCAACATTCCAACACAGATTAGGCTCTAGCCAAGGGTGGGGGCCAGGAGCCAACTTGCTTCAAACACAAGTGTATTTATACTTTAGACTGTGCTGAGCCACTCTCACATGCTTGCTGATTCATACTTAACTAGTTGCAGGTGCAGCACAAAACACACCCAAAGTAACCAGCACACCTAGATTCACCCTTTCTTGTCCTTTTCCTCTGCATGCATAAATCCTTATACAGTCGTACCTTGGTTTTCAAACAGCTTAGTTCTCGAAAGTTTTGGCTCCCAAACTCCGCAAACCCGGAAGTGACAATTCCGGTTTGTGAACTATTTTTGGAAGCCCAACGTCCGACGGGCCTTCTGTGGTTTCCGATTCACAACCCGTGCTTTGGTTTCTGAACGTTTTGGAAGTCGAACGGACTTCTGGAATGGATTCCGTTTATCTTCCAAGGTATGTCTGTACATTAACAGAATGCATTTTGCCACGACTTTCTAAACAAAACTTTAAAGTTCAGGAACTGTTGTTGTTTTAAGTGGTTTAGTTGTGCCAGAGCCCTTATGAAAATCATGAGCCGCATGGAGACGTTGGAGACAGAAAAAAATCCCCCTTTCCTTCCCATAAAATACCTGAAATTATGCAGGTTTCTATAAGGTTCAAAACCGACCATAGGAAGTACTTTTCTCATGACATCTACATTTTATGCAGAGGCGGATTTAGGGGAGCGCGACCGGTTTAGTCACACGGGGCATGGATCCTTGGGGACACTGCAACTATGTTTTAGAATCATAGGCAGACTGTGCCAAATTTTCATGTTGCACAGCACACTGCTGAAATTTGAGATGCCAAGGTCCGCCATTGTTTTATGGAACATGTGGTGATGACCACCAGCTTAAGATGATTTTAGAAGGTTGTGGTGGGTGCTCTATCAACAGCTACAAGGCATGACAGCTAAATGGACCTCTGTATTTAGAGGCAGTACAGTGGTGCCCCGCAAGACGAATGCCTCGCAAGACGGAAAACTCGCTAGACGAAAGGGTTTTCCGTTTTGGAGGTGCTTTGCAAAACGAATCTCCTATGGGCTTGCTTTGCAAGATGAAAATGTCTTGCGAGTTCCTGCGGGGTCTTTTTCCTTTCCGCCCACCTTTTTCTAAGCCGCTAAGCCGCTTATCAGCTGATCCGATAAGCCGCTAAAAGCCGCTAATAGCGCTAATAGCGCTAATCCACTAATCCGTCAATGGGCTTGCTTCGCAAGACGAAAAAACTGCTAGACGAAGAGAATCACTGAACGGATTCTTTTCGTCTTGCGAGGCACCACTGTATATGATACGATTCTTAGTTTCTGTTTATGCCACTGTGCAGTGCTCTTGGAGTCACAAGACTCTGTTTTGCATTCCAGAGACATTCCAGACTGTTCTAAGTCTCACGGAAGACAGGAGATGGATGTGATGTTACTGGTTTCCTGTTCCTCTGTTTCAGTTGCTCTCTGCTTTCACAGAGACAGCATGTTTATTTCTTTTCTGTCTGCTTAACTAGAAATAAAGCTCTTTAGCAGTGTAGCTCATAAACTTCTCATCTCCTTCCCTGCGTGCTGGATACTCTGCGTAATGGGCAACATGCTTGGAGTCTCATCAAAGGCTCAGGTCGTTAATCACATCGGAGGACTCGACCGGAAGAGTTGTTCGGTCGAACTCAAGGTCCAACAACGATATACGATAATACGATACAATAATCTTTATTGTCATTGTCCCATACAGAACAACGAAATTGAAAAAATCTACCTCAGACATTCAGAAACCAACAAGCCTGCTATCCCAACTATCCCAGCCTGGTTAACCCCTAAAAACTCTGATACCCCATAATTAAATACAGTATACTCCCATAGAGACTACCTTACACTGCGTTTAAAACCAAAATCACATTTGGATAGAAACTGTTTCTCAGGTGGCTAGTCCTAGTCTTTATAACCCTGTACCTTCTTCCAGAAGGCAGAAGCTGAAAGAGATCACTATCCTGCTTTATCCTGCATAGATTTGATCCTGCTGAGAACCAGGGACTGGGGAGGGAGGGCCAAGGCACAGTGGTTGAGCATCTACTTTGCACACAAAGTCTGCAGCATCTACAGCTAGGGTTGGGTGAGATTGCTGCCAGAAACCCTACAGAGCCTCTGGCAGTCAGTGTAGATAATACTGATTTAGATAGACTAATGGTCTTGACTCAGTAGCTTTCTATACTCTGGGGTCCTTGCAGCCCTCACTTGCCTATCTCTTCTGTGCTTGAATGGGACTGTTGTCTGGGCACAGTGGTAGACTGGATGAAGACCGACAAACTGAGCTTGGACCCTTGAAAACCTATGCACACTGCCTTGAGAGGAAAGCCCTAATAGATATATACCTTATTTTTCTTTGTATAAGATGAGGGTTTTTTATTATAAATAATTGTTAAAAATTGGGGGTTGTCTTATACACAGATAGTGCAGAGGGGGAACTTGCGATTGGTGGCAGCCGCGAGCAGAAGGTGGTTATTGGCGATGGGGCGTGTGATTGGTGGCTGTGGCAAAGCCTTCTGGTGATTGGGCGGGCAATTTGCATCTGCTGGCGGCGAGCAGGCAGACGATTGGTGGCTTTGTTGAGGCACGTGATTGGCAGCGGCGGTCAGGCAGATGAGCGATTGTTGGCAACATAAAAGCTCAACAATTCTGGACAGTCCTCCTCAAATAGATAGATTTCGCACCTCTTTTAGTCGTCTGTATATTACATTTTGAATTTCTTAAATACCCTAATGGAAAACAGTCAGTATAATGGTTTTGTGTCCTAAAAGGAATTAAAATAATGGTTATATATAATATGACAACCAGTGGGTTTTTTTCTGGGGGGACGCAGAAAATGGATACCCCTAAACATTTTGTGAATCTTTGTACTATTGTCCATTTACTGTATTTATTTTCCCTGATTTGAACTATAAAATGGTGATTTTATTGAGTCAAAATGAGAGTTACCCCTAAACATATTATTTTAGGGGGAAAACACTGATGACAACCCTGGATTTCTTTTGGCCAGTGAACAATTTGGGGATGCAAAGATATACATCAAGGTTGGGGGAAGTATAAAGAAGCTAATGGAAAGTGGGGAGGGGCAGATTCATAAGGGGGGGGGCGTGCTGAGAATCAACTTAATAGCAAAAAGTGTGAATGGTTTTCCAAAGGGAGTTGTGAAAGCATTAGTGCTGAACCACTTAAAACCAGACTACCCAGAGAAGTCGGGAATATCCCAGAGGGAGCAATCCTGCTCCTTTGGTGGGACATGGATTAGAGGGGCTCCCAGCTTTTCTGCTTCTAATTTCCATACATAATTTAGAGGTCCATTTGTCCTTGCAAAAGGGAGCCACTTTGCATCCTAACATGGCCACCTCTGGAATCTCATTGTGCCGCCGGGTTTTATCATTGCTCATGTGCAGAGGAACCCCGAGGCATCCTGCAAAGGCATGCCACTTTTTTTTAGAAGGATCCTTTGAAATGCTCAGGGTTCAAAATCTCTCCTTTGGCGGCGCAGACCTTTACTGAAAATGGAGCATATGTACAGCCAAACCTGTCAGGTACAAAGTGTGTTGGCCAAGTGACCCATATATGTCTTGCTGTCACCCAGGATGCGTCTGATGGCAATTCCTGGTTTTGCCATTGTGCTGATAAAATGTGAGAGGGGCAAGGGGAATTGTTCTCAAAGGGTCTATTTGGGAAAAAGAAAGAAAAAGAAAACCAAAACACAACCCAAGTGACTGTACACTATTTGTAGGATGACTGGTTGCTGGATCAGGCCAATGGGCCATCCGATCCACCATTCTGTTCTCACAGTGACCAACTAGATATGTGTTGGAAACCAGTGAGCAGACCAGAAGCACAAACAGCCTCTCTTCCCTTCCGGGGTTTCCAGAAACTGGACAGACATATATGTAGAAGAAGAAGAAGAGTTTGGATTTGATATCCCGCCTTTCACTCCCTTTAAGGAGTCTCAAAGCGGCTAACGTTCTCCTTTCCCTTCCTCCCCCACAACAAACACTCTGTGAGGTGAGTGGGGCTGAGAGACTTCAGAGAAGTGTGACTGGCCCAAGGTCACCCAGCAGCTGCAAGTGGAGGAGCGGAGACACGAACCCGGTTCACCAGATTACGAGTCTATCGCTCTTAACCACTACACCACACTGGCTCTCAATGTATGTAGAATTAAGCAACATGTTCAGTCCAGCAATTTGTTTTGTTTCCTTATTTATTTTATTAGATTTCTTACCCACCCTTTATCATAAGGTATCCAGGGTAGGTTAGAACGCTAAAACATACAGTTGTAAAACAGCCAAGGCCTTTGACTGATCATTATTCTACAGCCTTTTAGATTTGTCTGTGGGAAGGGTTTGTTTCGTTTTGTTTTGTTTTGTTGCTGTTTTCTTATTTACTTGTTTTTATCCTGTGTTTTATTACGTGAACCACCCTGAGAGCTTACGGTGAAGGGTGGTCAAACAAACAAACAAATAAACAAGGTTATTCCCTTTGCTGTTCAGTGTAAGCTGTGCTTTTCAATCCGATAGCTGTATTCTGCCCTACTCCTGATTTTGGACTATTTGGCATTTAGATTTGATTTTGATTTGATCGTGCTGAATTCATATTATTTTTCATTTGTCAATGCCTTTTATTTTGTTTTGTTGTTATGCAGGTAAATAAGTAAATAAATAAATAATGATGCAAGCATTAAACGGGTTAAGTGTAAAAACAATTAACACCGATCCCATGTTTAAAACTATTGAAAGCAGTTCCACATATAGAAACCGTTAAAAATAATTCTATAGTACAGTTGACTTTAAGTATGGTTCTTTTTTACCTGTTCATTTTGTTTGTAATTCTACATAGTTCCCCCTTTCTTTCTTTCTTTCTTTCTTTCTTTCATTCATTCTTCCCCCGGTTTAGTTCTAATTGGAATATTTATGGTTGTAGTATTGTAAATGAGATCAGCTAGAAATATACAAAACAAACAAATAGGAGAATCTGGATTTTGTTTTCTTTTTTGAAAAATCTGTAGTGGTAAGCAAACCCTTCTCAGTTTGATTCAAAATTATGTCACTGGAGAATACTAAGAAAAAATGAGTTTCCCACCACCCACGGGTATTTATTTACATAGTATTTTTAAGATCTTGCACTCCCTCCAGTCTGGAGCACAGAGCGATAGACGGCAACAGTGGTAAAACAACTGCATGTCAGCAGAACATCATTGCAACTAAACTAAAATTCAGTACAATAAACAACTATCGATAGTACCTATAGGACTGCACTCTAGAAATAATGTTGGCATTGTCTGAATGCCTGGCCAAATGGAAAAGTATTTGGACTGCTCTTAAAATTTTGGAAGGGAGTTCCAGAGTTATGGGGGTGCCACCACTAAGAATGTCCTGTCTTGTGTCACCACCCATGGGTGGGATGACAAGTGTGGACTTTCCTGTGGTCAGTCAATAGCAGGCAAGGTGCTCCATCAAGTATTTGAGTCCTAAGTGATCTAAGACTATATTCTAAAAGCACAACCTTGAATTGAGTATGGTAGCTCACTGGCAGACATTGCTGCTCCCTTCACATTGGGGCTGCAATGTTCTTCACCACTGCAGCTTCCACATCATCTTCAAGGATAGCTTTTCATGGATAGTGGAGTGGATTGTGGCAATCTGTTTGGACATGGGCTACTAAGGCCATGTAGCTTTGTGGCTGCCAAAGCAGCCAGAGCTGGAGAAAAGTGCTGCTAGCCTATGTGGGCTCCCAGTTTAGAAGCAAAAAGCACCCACAAGCTATGCACCAACTCTTTCATGGGGGATGCAGTCTCACCAGAAGAGGCCTTCTCCCTAATTCCTGAATGTGGGGTGTAGGGATGATCGCGGAGTGGGGAGTAGGGTCCGAAGGGAGCACTCTCTCCACCCGCAGGCAGCCACAGTCTGCCTGCACACGTGACCTTGGGGTGCAGGGCACACTCCCCCTCACAGACAAAGCCACAGCTGTCTGAACATCGTTGCCTCTCTGTCTAACCTTTTGCGGTCTCAGTAGTCTGCGGTGCCCTGTCTGTAACCTTTGTCTCTGAGACCTTTTGTCTCCTTCGTCATACACTGTGCAAGGGGGAAATGACGTGGTGGAAACAGGTGCCAAAATAACTTTGTACCACCCCACTATCTCAGAATCGGAAGATGTGTAAAGGTCACAGCCCAAAATGTGTCTGCCTGGTTTGCATATTTGTGTCAATAAAAGGAGGCTCCACAGGGCTGGCCAGCAGCTTGCATGCAGCCCACCTGTGCGCAGCTCACCTGCATTATCAACTCCTGCCTCATGTCCATCACTTCAGTGGGGACCACTGAATCTCAGCTCTTCCTTATTGTTATGATTAACCTTCAGTTTATTGGCCCACATCCCGCCTGTCACTGCCTCCAAACAGGCTATCTCGACCCACTTTCTCCATTGTATACATAATTTTAGAAATGTCTACTGCATGGGTAGGCAAACTAAGGCCCGGATCTGGCCCAATCGCCTTCTAAATCTGGCCCGCGGACGGTCCGGGAATCAGCATGTTCTTACATGAGTAGAATGTGTGCTTTTATTTAAAATGCATCTCTGGATTATTTGTGGGGCATAGGAATTCATTCATCCCCCCCCCCCAAAAAAAAATATAGTCTGGCTCCCCACAAGGTCTGAAGGACAGTGGACTGGCCCCCTGCTGAAAAAGTTTGCTGACCCCTGGTCTACTGTGTACTCTTTGTTTCTCAGCAAAACAGCCCCAAACACTTTGACCTCTCCTCAGAGGAGGAATCTGGACTCTCTGTTGAGCTCGCTCCCTCTTACAAACGTCTCGTTCTTGTCTTGCGAGTTAAGTTTCTACCAGTCAAATGTTGCCTAATATGCAAAGAAGCAGGTGACATAATACTTATCCCATTATATAAAGGGCCCTGGATTAATGAGGCTGTGCTCTGTATCTGAATGCGGTGAACCTATGTTCCTTGACACTTTAGTGAAGAAGTTCTTTGCATATGGAATAATGCTCATCTTTCTGAAAGAAAGCGAGGGGGGGTGGAGAGAAAGAGAGAAAATGGAGATCATTTAATACAGAACTACAGAAAGTAAGTCTTTGGAATATGCCCCTGGCATCCATTTCCACATCAAGCAATAATGTATCCTACAAGCGACAGCACTTTGATGATGTATTACGCTAATACATTATAGCAACAGAGCTCCCAGAACATATTAGGATAACTATCATCAAAGGCTATAGCCATGCAATAAAAAAAAAGAAAGGAGTTAGGATGAGACTTGGTGGCAAGGAAGACAGCAGGCCACTTTAACCCTCCATTGGCAAGAAGGGTTTTTTTCCTGCTTCTGTGCTTTTATAGAGATCATTGTGCTGTCAAATGGAAACTTAATGGGAGATGTTGGCAGGCATCAGGTAGTTAATTTCCCCATGTTAATCTATTGGGAAATTTCGCTCTTGGGGCATTTTCCATTAACTTCAGCAGGCGTATCACACACTGAATAGCATAGGTAAATTGCTTCATCTGAGTGAGATAATTTCTTTCAGCAGACTACAATGTCTGTTCTGAAGTGCGTGCAATTCACTACCGCCCTAAAGTTCACCTAGGTGGGCGACGTGAACTTGTGACATTATGCGCTCTTTTCAATTCCGTCCTTCGTACATTTGCAAACTTACTTGCAGCGATGCAGTTGAAAAATAGGAAGAATTAGAAGTGCAAAAACTAGCAAACTAAACTTATTTTTCTTGGGGGGGTGTGTGTGTTTGTCTAGGGTAGGGATGTCAGAGAATTCCAAATAAAACGCAAACTAGACCAGTAATTGCTAATGTTCACTTATTAGTCCGGAATGCCCAGAACAGATATCAATCCACAAATTCACAGTATTCACTGCTGTTGCTATCAATCCACAAACAATACCTAATTGACTGCATCACCCCACTCCATTTGCATTGAATTCCCCTTGCATTGAAATGAATAGGGTAGAATAACATAATGATCGTGTATTTTATGTAACTTACATCATTATGTGAACAGTGAGACAAAATTATTTATTTATTACTTACTTACTTATACCATGACCACATGACTGGGTTTCCCCAGCTACTCTGGGCGGCTTCCTTTTTTAAAAAAACAACAACAACAACTTTTTTTATTCGAAATTAAAGCAAAACATATTATCCAGAAACATACCATCCTTATCCCCCCCCATTTTTCCTCCCCACCACCCACCCACACAAATAACACGACTTCCTTCAGTTCCAGTCTTTAATTTATCTAGGAATTCTGTTTTCTGCATTACACAGGTGTATAGATCCTCAAACTATTTAGCTGATTATTATCAATACAAAGTTTGTGAATGTTTATTCAAAGCCAGCCAAGGAGTCAAGTTCGCTTTGTTGCGTCTTCAAATACTTTGTAAAGGGTTCCCATTCATCTTTAAAGTCACAGTTCTCCTTGTCCCGTAGCTTGTATGTCAGTTTTGCCAGTTCTGCATAGTCCATCAATTTTTCTTGCCATGATTCTTTAGTTGGGGTTTCTTCAGTATTCCATCCTTGTGCTGTTAGAACTCTAGTGGCCGTTGTCGCATACTCTGGGATTAAAAATAGTTTTTGGTGGAAGACAAACTTCAGCGGAACTGAATGAAGCAGCGCTGCATGTGACAAATACAGAGTGGAATGGGAAAGGATGCCTTCTTACATCCCTGTTGGGCTCAAATTCCCATCAGTCCCCAGTTATCATTGCCAATGATCAGGGGTGGGTGGGAGGGAGCTGTAGTCCAGCAACATCTTGAGTGCAATAGGTTCACCGGCCTCGATCCAGTGACTAGTTCCTTGAGCTGCTTTTCACAGTGGCTAACCTGATACTTCTGAGACACCCACAAATGAGGCATAAAGGCAAGCGCCCTGTCCCACTGCTGTTTCCCAACAACTGTTGTTCAGAGGCAGGTTGCCTCTTGTCCTGGAGGTAATATACAGCTGTCATGATCAGGTAGCCATTGATTGCCTTCATGGATTTGCCTAATTCCTTTTTGCAGCCATTTAAATTGGTGGCCAGCATTGCATCTTGTGGCAGCAACCCCCACAAAGCAATTATTTATATTTATTTCCAGTGAAGCTCAACCTTTCTCCAGGAAGGTAAGAGTGAGGTGACTGGGCTGGGATTCTTTGGCGGTCTCCAAGCTCTTCTCCAAAGCAGATACAAGTCCTTTTCAATTTCAAACATGCAATAGGCACTTGAATCCTGCCAGAAACAGGGATTTGGTCCTAGGCAGATACAAGGGCAATCAGATTTTAAGTTAAACAGGAAATTGGACTTTTGGAGGAGGAAACTCCTTTTCCAGTAGTGGGATTAAGTGCTATGAAGAGTTAAAATTTCTGTCTACGTAGGAACTAGGGATGCTCATGGATTTTGTTTGGTACACGTTTTAAAGCGAACCAATGCTAGTCACACTAGTTGGACTTCCTCTCTCCCACATAAACTAATCCACACCTTGCATTCTTCCTCTGAGTCTTAATGCCATCACTGTCCATTTTTAGGCACCAATCAAAAATATTCTCCCAGGCTTTGGGACCTTAATTTTCTGCTTATCTTTAAGTGGGAAGGGATTGAGCTGGACCTGTTCCTTTGTACATATTACTGCTGTGAGTTTTAGGTTGCTTTTACTCTTGTTTTCAACATTTGCTCTTGAAAGTGACTTTGGATTCACTTTTCTGAAGAAGAAGAAAAAAGCTAAATAATATTAAGCAGAATGGAAAGCAATTATTCTCTTTTCAAACTTATTCCAATTGTGCAATTAATTTTGTACTATGTTGAGCGGCATAAAATGTTGTAAATAGAATAATATTTGCTTTGCAGACAGTATAAACAAACTATGAGCAAACTCAAAAATAATAATCAGGAATTCCTGTGGGGTGGGGGTGGGTGGAGAGGGATGCATGGATTAGCCCTCATTTGACGTCAGGTGATAACATTTTAGATCTAAGGAACTAAACATACGTAATCAGACTTGAGGTGCATCTGACCCAGGGATGAGAAACCTGTGGCCCTCCAGAAATTGTTTGACTCCAACTCCCATGAGGCCCCATTAGTATGACTAATGATCAGAGATGATGGGCTTTGTATTCCAGCACTACCTGGAAGCCACAAGTCCCTGATCTAAGCCAATACTGTTTGTTTTGATAGGCAAGTGCTCTTCAATGTCCCAAAAAGGAGCCTTTGCCATTGTTTCTATATGTCATCATCTTTTTTGGGGGGACACAAGTGGCACTGTGGTCTAAACCACTGAGCCTAGGGCTTGCTGATCGGAAGGTCGGTGGTTCGAATCCCTGTGACGGGGTGAGCTCCTGTTGCTCAGTCCCAGCTCCTGCCAACCTAGCAGTTCGAAAGCACGTCAAAGTGCAAGTAGATAAATAGGTACCGCTCTGGCAAGAAGGTAAACGGTGTTTTCATGCGCTGCTCTGGTTTGTCAGAAGCGGCTTAGTCATGCCGGCCACATGACCTGGAAAAACTGTCTGCGGACAAACACCGGCTCCCTCGGCCAGTAAAGTGAGATGAGTGCCGCAACCCTAGAGTTCTTCACAACTGGATTCAACTGTCAGGGGTCCTTTACCTTTTAAATTATTTTTATCCCACTTTTCAGGCCAGATGGCCCTCACAGCAGCTTGTAAAGAATTTAAAAATGGTTTTTTAAACCTGGCTTAGCAGTACAATGAAATTAAACTGTGGGATGTCATGAAATATAACAGCATTTAGAAACTGAAAAACTTGAAAGGCTGAACTTTACGGAGATCAGGATAGGAAAGAAAAACGTACATTAGTACAGAACTTAAGACTGTTGATAGGCATTAATGGGTAAGGCTCTGATGAATGACTTGTACCCTCTCTGTGCTCTGCTTGTTTGTTTTTAAGGTTCATATGTATGCGGTGTTCTATCTTTCTGTCTATGAATGAACAAAACCAAGAGCTAATCTCAGTTCTTATCTCCCTCACTTCCAATGGTGGGAAAGGCAGAGGGCCAGCTCTACCATTAGACAGAGTGTGTCAGCCATCTCAGGCAGGAAAAGCAGAGGGGAAAGCAATAGTGGTGAGTTACAGAAGAAGGACAGAGCTGTGTATGAAATGCAGTCTTTCATGTTCCCCCTAAGCTAGCCTATTCCCCCCAGCTACGGTGCTGCCCTATGGCCACTACTGAAGTAAGATTCAACTGCCAGACTGGTATCTCGAATTGGGAGCATCACCTTGCCTTTTGCCTCAGGCAGCAAAATGATGAAAGGCCTCTGAGGATGGTCAGGTTCATGTTGCAGAAAGCAGCCCTCGAATGTACCGTTTTGCAGACCTTGTGCCCTAATCTTGGATCTTGTCAGCACCCCGGTTTCCTGCTCACTATTTTTTCTCAATGCTCAGTTGTCTGTGGGGATAGCAGGGATATAACAATCCCACTAATCTCCTTTTCTTCTGGGCGACCTCGCTATGATTCATAGGATCTCTCAGCTGCCCACAAGCACTTTAACAACAGTAAGACCTGGGGAAGAAAATGAGCTAATTCAGCTGGGAGGCATGCTTATCTACCAACGTCAATAATTTAACGGACTGCCCACTGATGAGGAAAACTTACCAGTTCGGAGGCTAATCAAGTGGGCATCTCTTCTACACACTGCTTTCCTCCCCCCCCCCCAGAAAGAAAAAAAAAATCTAAAGACTTGGGAATAAATCCAATCTAAGATTGATCATCTTGATACGAATTCTAGACTCATCCATCTTAATTATATTCACTGATGACCCTTGCAAAGTTGTCAGCCGCCATAGATAACTTAATGTGGATTTGTAGGCTAGCTAATCTCATTATTGGCAATAAAAACCCTGGGGAGTCTCAGAGCAGGGAAAAGGAAGTTAAATCTGCTGATACTGAGAGAAAGCTGGCGATGTTCTCAACCCACCTGTATTTCACAGTATAATCTGAGGCACTGGTCATTCTGGTTTGTGATGCCGCACAGCACACGTGATAAGAGTTTCCTGCACTATCTGCTGATGACCTGGGTATGTGTGTGTCATCAGGTTTTTTTTTTGCATTGCTCAGGGTAGCCAACTTCTTTTCACGAGCTCCTGGGTGGGATTCACCTAATAAACCCTGTCAGTGGAAGCCCTGTGAAACATTGTCATAGCGCAACTTTGAATCCCCCTCCCTGTCCTTTTCTTCTAAAAGCATCTTGATGTATAGACATTATAAGCGAGTAATGCTTATCTCCATGCCACACACGCAAAAAGCTTCAGCATCTGATTCTTGCATATCAAGCTTGTTGTTACATTAAAGGCAGAGTAGTCCAAGATGTTTTATTTTCCTGGCCAGCTGACAACTTTAGTAGGTCTACGACTGTGGGACTTTGTGTCTGTTGGCAGTATTTCAACTCACTTGATTTTAAATAAAGTGTTGATGCTTGTTGTTACAGAGAAAAGTTTAGGTTTTTTTTAAAAAACACACAGAATCACGTGAAGGCTCAACTGTTGCTGTGTGTGTCTCCTGGTCCATTTCCTCCTTCCAAAAGTACAATTCTTTTCCAGCTCCTTCAACCATTCCTCACAGGGCCTGGCTTCCAGACCCTTAATTGTCGTCCTCTTCACATGTTCTAGCTTGTCAACACCCTGCTTAAATTGGACACAGTATTCCAGTTGTGGTCTGACCAAGGCAGAATATTGCAGTACTATTACATCCCTTGATTGGGACACTATACTTCAGTTGATACAGCCTAGAATAGTATTAGCTTTTTTTGCTGTTACATCACCCTGTTGACTCATGTTAAGCTTGGGGTCCACTAAGACCCCTAGATCCTTTTCACATGTACAACTAGTAAGACAGGTGTCTCCCATCTTATATTTGTGTATCTGGTTCTTCCTGCCTAAGTGTAGAACCTTCCATTTGTCCCTACTGAAATTCATTTTGTTAGTTTGGGCCCAGTTCTTCAAACTGTTAAGGTCATTTTGAATTCCGATTCTGTCTTCTGCAGCATTAACTACCCCTCCCAGTTTGGTGTCCTCTGCAAATCTGATAAGCATCCCCCCCAATTCTTTTGTCTAAGTCATTTATAAAGACTTTGAACAACAACAGGCACAGGACAAAACTCTGCGGCACCCCATTTGTCATTTTCCCCCATGATGACTAGGAGTCATTAATGAGTACTCTTTGCATTCGGTCAGTCAATCAGCTATAAAGCCAACTAACAGTTCAACCCACAGCTTTACCAGCTTCCTCACAAGAATGTCATGGGGGACTTGGTCAAAAACTTTACTGAAATCAAGATACATTATGTCCACAGCATTCCCCTGATCCACTGAGCTTGTAGCTCCAAGGAAGGAAGGAAGGAAGGAAGGAAGGAAGGAAGGAAGGAATCCATTTGGCATGGCTTATAGTCCCTTGCTATACGGCAAAGTCTGTCAGGCACCCACATGAATCAGGAGGAAGGTGCTGTGGTCTTTATATCACTTTATAAGACTTGGTAACGTCTCTGTCACATCATGAATCTTTGTACCTTAAAGACAGTATGCCTCCTGGGACATCCTGTTACCTCTGCACACTGCTGTATGTATGCCACCTTGAGCTTCTTGGAAGAAACAGTGGGATACAAATTGAATAAATGCAATGTGTCAGGCTTTGGGGGATTGGATTCCTCCCCCGGTGGCAGTAAATAAGCAGATCAAACGAAAGGAGCGTTCTTACCAGTTAGTTTCTTTAATAATCACAGCGAGAGACAAAGGAATGCATATCTCTCTAGAAATGGCGTTGCTCCCAGTCAAGGCTCATCCCCTCCATCCCCATTAATCTACAGCAATCCTACATTGGGTAATCTGAGCTTGTTGTCAGTGATGTCTCTGTTCTATCACTCTCAAAGCCCGTCTTAGGTGAAGTGGGGTCAGGATTGCTTTCCATGGACTGAATCTGTCAGCCATCTCTCTCCTGGTGTTTCCTCTTCTAGCTGTTCCTCACCCAATATTTCCCAGCTTTCCCCTCTGGACTATGCCCCTCTGCAAACCACCATTCTAAATCAATACTGTCTTCCTGCCCTTAGGAAGGTTCAGGAGAAGGGTGGGTGGCGGCTCTCACCCTTCTTCCTCAGTTGCAGCCTCTGACACGATGCAAGGCAACCTTTGAAACCCACAGCTCCTCATGTGAGTGCAAACCACTAGTGCTAGAAGATCACTAGTAAGGTTTTCCCTCTCTCCCTCCCATCAGCATGTGCTAGATGTCATCCCACAAATGGTGAAAAAATTATTAATATTAAGAGCAGCGTGTATAATATTTTTGTAAGGAGAAAAAACCAAAAGTTATGCTGCCCACAGGACTTCGTTGTCAGATAATTAAAAAGAATTAAATACATGGTTAATGCATACAAATAATAATATTACTATAGCCCAATAACAGGAGTCAAAACTGCACAGGGAGAAAGAATATATATATATATATATATATGCTTTCGTAGATTTTCACGGGTACAGGAATGCAGGTTTTGGTGTCTTCGGGTGTCTTCCCGTGTAAGAGTCGGGGTGTCTGTGCGACGTTTCGACGAGGTCTCACTCGTCATCTTCAGGCTGGTGCTTTCAGCCGAAAGCACCAGCCTGAAGATGACGAGTGAGACCTCGTCGAAACGTCGCCCAGACACCCCGACTCTTACACGGGAAGACACCCGAAGACACCAAAACCTGCATATATATATATATATATATAGTGGGTCAGGAGATATTTTCAACACTACTTTTAGAAGGGTCTTTATTAGAGGTTTATGTGGAATAAATCTGAATACATTTAGCTTCAGTAGTGTACACACTTGTTCATAAGTAATTCTTTTATTAGGAATGTGAGTGTTGGTTTTCATTTACTTTTAAACATAATTATTTTTAAAATATTTAAACTGCTGTATTTATTAATCACTTTCCCCATGGCTCAGAGCAATTAACACCTGTCGCACTGGATGCCAAATGAAAATAAGCTATAAGAAAGGTCAAGACATAGCTAACAGATAACAAAACTTGTGTAAAGCCAGAAGAACAGTCAATTACAAGAAAGCCTCACCCGCCTAATGTCTCAGGGGAAGCTCTGAAGGTAAATGACGCAGCAGGCTCGCTGAAACTAAGCAAGTCAGGGCCTGGTCAGTGACTAGAAAGAGAGACCTCTCAAGAATACCATATATGCCAGGCATGGCCAAACTTAGCCCTCCAGCTGTTTGGGGACTACAACTCCCATCATCCCTAGCTAACAGGACCAGTGGTCAGGGGTGATGGGAATTATAGTCCTAAAATAGCTGGAGGGCCAAGTTTGGACATGCCTGATATATGCAATCTTGAAGAAGGAAAATCAAGATTTAATTTTAATGACAGAATAAGTTGCATCTGTACTATTTTTTAAAAAAATCTAATGTGTGTACAGTGGTACCCCGCAAGACGAATGCCTCGCAAGACGGAAAACCCGCAAGACGAAAGGGTTTTCTGTTTTGGAGGCGCTTCGCAAGACGAATTTCCCTATGGGCTTGCATCGCAAGACGAAAGCCCATAGGGAAATGCTGGCGGTCGGGAGCAAAGACTTTCGCCCACAGCCGGCCTTCAGAAGAGGACCTCTTCTGAAGGCTGGCGGGGGGCAAAAGTCTTTGTTCCCCCCCGCCTGCCTTCCCCCCCGCCTGCCCCGGGCAATCTTAAAATGCTGGCGGGCGGGAGCGAAGCGTTCGCTGCCGACCCCCAGCATTTTAAAATCACCAAGGGACAGCAGAGAAGTCTCTGTCCCGGGGAGATTTTAAAATGCTGGGGGTCGGGAGCGAAGCGTTCGCTGCCGACCCCCAGCATTTTAAAATCTCCCCCGGTCCCAGGGAGGTTTTAAAATGCTGGGGGTCGGGAGCGAAGCGCTGCCGACCCCCAGCATTTTAAAATCTCCCCGTGTCCCGGGAAGGTTTTAAAATGCTGGGGGTCGGCAGCGCTTCGCTCCCGACCCCCAGCATTTTAAAACGCTGTTCCGAAGTGCGGGGGCGGGAACACCCGCCCCAGCCGCCCCACTTCGGAATGCTGTTCCGAAGCGGGGAGGGGGGGCGGGGACACCTTCTGAAGGCGGGCAGGGGGCGAAAGTCTTTGTCCCCCCTGCCTGCCTTCCCAGGGGCTTTTAAATCGCCCCGGACAGCGGAGAAGTCCTCCGCTGTCCGGGGCGATTTTAAAATGCCGCCCGCCAGCATTTTAAGATCGCCCCAGACAGCGGAGAAGTCCTCCGCTGTCCCAGGGTTTTTTAAAATGCTGGGGGTGGGAAGAAAAGCCCTTGTAAGCTGCAATATGGAATGGCTCTTCGCCATGACCTCCTGCCTCCAGTGACGTAGCTCTGTAGGAGAACATCGGCTTTGTATGCAGAAGGTTCCAGCTTCGGAACCTCTACCTGAGGATTTTGAGCAGAAGTTGCGTGGCCATCTGCCATAGATGCTTTAGTTGAGATTCCTGTATTTCAAGGGGTTGAACTAGATCAGGGGTTGTCAACCTGGTCCCTACCATCCACTAGTGGGCATTTCAGGATTCTAGGTAGTTGGTAGGGGGGTTCTACGGCACAAGCTGAATCCTCCTTCCATCGAGCACTGGTGGGCAGTAAGGAAATTTTACCATCAAGAAAGATGCATTAGTGGGTGGTAGGTATAAAAAGGTTGACTACCCCTGAACTAGATGGCCCTTTGGGTCCCTTTCAACTCACAATTCCATGATCCTATGGAACCCTGGAGAGCTACTGCAAGTGTAAACAATACTGAGCTAGGAAAAGCAAATGACTAATTTGGTGTATGGTAGCTTCCTTTGTTGGGATGTGGGTGGCACTGTGGTCTAAACCTCAGAGCCTAGGGCTTGCCGATCAGAAGGTCGGTGGTTCGAATCCCCTCGACGGGGTGAGCTCCTGTTGCTCAGTCCCAGCTCCTGCCCACCTAGTAGTTCAAAAGCACTTCAAAGTGCAAGTAGATAGATAGGTACCGCTCCGGCAGGAAGGTAAACGGCGTTTCCGTGCACTGCTCTGGTTCGCCAGAAGCGGCTTAGTCATGCTGGCCACATGACCCCGAAGCTGTACACCAGCTCCCTCGGCCAATAAAGCGAGATGAGCGCCGCAACCCCAGAGTCGTCCGCGACTGAACCTAATGGTCAGGGGTACCTTTACCTTTACCTAGCTTCCTTTGTTACTATCTCAGTTCTTCTCCTGCAGATCCTGAGTCTTATCACTTAATTCTGTTAATTCCTTATGTGGTGGTGATGTGTCCACATCACCACCAAGTAAGGAATTAACAGAATGGCAGCCTCCATAAATATGACAAAGGAAACAACAAGAATGAGTGGATGAGGTCTTCTCTGCTCTTTTGCCAAACCCACACGTTGCAATTTGCTGGGCTGGGCTGGGATGCTAAAGGGTCCATAGCGCAGCGCTTTGCCTGCGATGAGAGGAGCATTTATTTTCTAGGCAGGTGTGTTTGGGAATTCCCGAGGTGCTAATGATGGGCTGAAACTGCATCCTCTGAAGTGGTTTTCCTTTTTTGTGTATAACCCATGCATGCATACTGGCAGAGAAATGTGACAAAGGAGATTTACTGCACAGCCTTGTGGCTGTCAGTTTGGAACCCTTGGAAAAGGGGAGATTCTGAAGGCTGATTGAGTAAAAAAAACCAAACAGAAAAGACCCTGTATATAAAATTCAAATTGGGAAAGCCGCCAGCCATGTTTTTGGGTGGGCAGAACGGAGGGTTGGAGATCCAGATAAAAATCAGCCTTCGATAAGCCGCATTAATGGCATGTTGTGGGATCCTGGATAATTGCTAGCTAAGTAGGGCTGAAATAATCCAACAGTGTGTGCTATCATTTCCACCAAGTGACACAACCTGGACTGCAGTCAGACCCTAAGCCAATAAGCTAGCTGGTTAGTGCACCAGCTACCACACTTAAGCAGGAAGGGAGCCTGCCAGAAGATATATTTGCTGAACAGCCAGCCTAGGAGAAAAGGGCTTGAGTAGGGGAAAGCCAGCTGTCACACAGCAGCCAGGAAGACTAATTTGAGCCTCAGATTACTGGGCTCTGTGCCCGGGAGAAGAGGGGGGGGGGATTTCAAAGCATGAGTCAGCCAGGCAAATAGAACTTATGCATAAGGGATGCTCTTCAGAAAGGCCTGCAGCCAAGAGCTAGCCAACAGCAAGCAACTTAGAGAAGGAGAAGAAGCTGGGCTGCCAGGCAATTATTATTCTGAAGTAATAGGGTTAGGCCATCGACTGGCATTGAACAGAGGGCTGGAGGGGGGATGCTGGATGAGGGGAGGCTGGCGAGGAGTAAAATGCAAAAAGGAGGGGGGGAGCATCTCTTCCACCTAAGGGTATGTGCATAAAGCTTCATGTTCTACAGAAATAAACTGAGGCTCTGTGCTGCTTCTCACATGCGTTGGAAAAGCCCTGCTTCTGTGCTTGTAAAATGTTTTATTTCACGGCAGTTTTCAGCTCTGCTTCAACCAGAGACGCTGGAGGTTGTGTGCAGAAGTGTAAGGACTGAGGGCATGATCACCACAGGGCTCTAAGTTAGCTCTGTCCCTCTTCTGCCTACTCCTTAGCATGCCAGCAGCTGTTACTTGGAAGCTGGTGGGATTCTTGCTTCCCCATCCAGCTCTTCAACCCGAAGGTCCAGCCAGGGATGTCATCAGATCTTTCAGAGCAACATGTGCTAAGCGGAAAGGAAAGAGAAAGTGCAACGACTTCCACTTTTTGTGTACAGAGCAGACATGTGTTGATTCATTGATGTTCCCATGGCTGCTGAAGCCAGTCCCTGTTGCCTTGCAAGCATGACTCCAGCACCAATACTGGCAAACGTCTTAGCGTGTGAAGTGCTTCATTTTGAATGTGAGCTTAAGCGAACTGCAGATTAAGAAGGGTATCAACAAGCTGGAATGTGTGATTAGGAGGGTAGCCAAGATGACAAAGGGTCTGGAAAGCAAGCCTTGTGAGGAACAGCTGCAGGATTTGGGTATGTTAACCTGGAGAAGATGAGACTGAGAGAAGATATGAAGGAGTGTCTCCATCCCCTTCATTCAGTCCGGACACTGAGGTCCAGCTCTGAGGGCCTTCTGGCAGTTCCCTCATTAATAATAATAATAATAATAATAATAATAATAATAATAATAATAATAATTTTTATTTATACCCCACCCTCCCCAGCCAAGGCCGGGCTCAGGGCGGCAAGAAGTGAGGCTACAGGGAACCAGGCAGAGGGCCTTCTCGGTAGTGGCACCCACCCTGTGGAACGCCCTCCCATCAGATGTCAAGGAAATAAACAACGACTTAACTTTTAGAAAACATCTGAAGGCAGTCCTGTTTTGGGAAGTTTTGAATGTTTAATGTATTTATTGTGTTTTTGATATTCCATTGGGAGCAGCCCAGAGTGGCTGGGGAAAACTAGCCAGATGGGCGGGGTATAAATTAACAACAACAACAACAAATATATCTGAAGGGCTTATTTTCAGATAACAAGAAAAGGTCCTGGGTAAACATTAGGAAGAACCTTCAGATGGTAAGAGCTGTTTAACAGCAGAACAGACTAACAGACTTCCTCAGAAGGTGGTAGAATCTCCTTCACTGGAGGCTTTTAAGCAGAGGCTGGGTGGAATTCTTTAGCTGCGATTCATGCACTGTAGGGAGTTGGATTAGATGAAACTCATGGACCCTTCCAACTCTACAATTGTATGGTTCTTTATGGTGCCAACATGCTTAGCAGCTCCCTGCCTTTTGTCAGTCTATCTTCGTCTTCTTCTTTGCCTGTCAGGGTATCCTGCCACCACATGCCACCATGCCACTGCATTATACCGTGCAGCATCTTTTCAAAATTAGGTTTGGGCACTTGCTAGCACATTGTGAGCCCTGGCATTTGGTTGCGGCTGGGAAGCCAGTGCAAGACTGTAGCCAAGGAAAAGACTAATTTCAGCCTCGAATTAATGAGCTGTTTGCCCAGTGGAACAGTGGGGTGGTTTCAAGCCATAAACCAGCCAACAGACTGGAACAGCACAAAATGGAAGCCAGGCTTTTCTCTGTGATCATTGGGCAGTTCACTCAACAACTGTTAAGATGACAGATTTCAGCTTGGTTAATAGGTTACTTTTAGGTCACAAGTTTTAATTGGTAGATTAATCATTGATGCAGTGATGGGGGGGATTAATCAGCAGAGACTGCAATTCAAGAGTACACTTGGGCAGAGATGCAAAGAATTGTGAAGTTGGTTTTGCATGTGTAGTGGGATTTTCCCTTTTCCTTCAGAAGAAAAAAGAAACTTTTTAAATGTATCTTCTGTATTTTTGCAATAGAGAAGGAGGAAAATACAGATTAGGACTTGAGTGCTAAATAGGGACATTGGAGAATTCAAATAGCAACGGGAGCAGAAATTGCCAGTGCTCGTTTATTCATTCCATGCCTGGAATGTAAATTGGTCCAATGAATATAATCAGTATTTGGTGTTGTTGTTTTTGTCGCTGCCTTCAGTCCACAAACAATATGTAATGAATCACACACACGTCCATTTGCATTATATTTCCTTTGCATTGAAATGAACGGGGTAAAATACTGCACTGACAGTAACTTACATAAGCTCCATTGTTAATTACGTCCTCTCACCACAGCAGAAGCAAGACCAGGGGTCGGTAAACTACGGCCCGCAGGCCGGATATGGCCCTTGGCACCCGCTCTGCCAGTCCCCGGATGGAGCTAAACCAGCGCAGTGTGTTGGTTTAGCTGTGCGTGGGGACTGAATTCTGGGACGCAGCCACAGCTTCCTGTTGGCTGCAGGAAGCTCCTGCAGCCAATCGGAAGCCCCAGACAACGTCTCCTCCCCCACCATGGCTCCGAAAGCTAGCAGGGGAAGAGCAGGGGGCATGTGCGCATGCGCACTCCCACGTGCACAGGGTTTGCGCACTCCCACATGCAGGCGATCCGGCCCACCAGCGGAAAAGTTTGCAGACCCCTGAGCAAGACAAATAACATACTTGGGGACGGGGAAGATGAACTGCAGCAGAATGTAAACAGTTTTGTGTGCAACAAGCGCAGGGAAGAAAGGAAAACAACAGCTTCTTACATCCCTGGTGCTTGAAGAGGACGTTAACACTTCCCCCAGAGCTATTCATTCACAACTTTGGGAAAGGCAGTTTTCATCAGGAGACAAAAATGGCGCAAGGAAAATGGAACATCTTTGACCCGCCCTAGTCAATAGCTAAGGACTGCTATTATTCCTTTAAAATACAGGAGAGCTTATTTACCATTCTTCCATGTCACATCTGGTTTGGCCCAATGGGATGTTCTGTATGGTCTGATGAACGGTATGCTATACAGTGGTACCTCGGGTTACATACGCTTCAGGTTACAGGCTCCACTAACCCAGAAATAGTACCTCGGGTTAAGAACTTTGCTTCAGGATGAGAACAGAAATCGTGCTCCGGTGGCGCGGCAGCAGCAGGAGGCCCCATTAGCTAAAGTGGTGCTTCAGGTTAAGAACAGTTTCAGGTTAAGAACAGACCTCCAGAATGAATTAAGTACGAGATACAACTGTACCAGGACTTTCTCGCTCAGCAACATGCAACCACAGAGCTGCAAAATGGCTGGCTTCTCCGACCCCCTGATTGCTGGCTGCTGATATCAGCAAGGTCAGCAAGCTCACTGAACCACTGGCAACCAAAACTATCAAGGAGATGGAGGAAAGTTTACAATGGTTGGGGCTTTTTAGTTTTTAGAGAAAGGGTAAGTTAAGTGGATTCATGATAGAGGAGAATAAAATTGTGCATTGTGGAAAAAGTGGGTAGAGAAAAGATTTTCTCCTTCTTTCACAACACTAGAATTCATGGATATATCGGAGTGGCCGCCAAGACCATATAACACCAGTCCTGAAAGACCTACATTGGCTCCCAGTACATTTCTGAGCACAATTCAAAGTGTTGGTGCTGACCTTTAAAGCCCTAAACAGCCTCAGCCCAGTATACCTGAAGGAGCGTCTCCACCCCCATCATTCTGTTGGCTTTTTGCAGTATGGTAACGCTGCAGAGAGCTTGCTGGGGAGATCATGCATTAAAAAGAAAGGACTCAAAAAGTACTTAAAGGTTTTAATAAGAAAAATAAAAACTCCATTTACACTAAATACATCAACAAACCAACATGACCCAACCACCAACCCATCCCCCAGGGTAATGGGAGAGCTAGGTGCTGCTCCTTATATACTCTACCCAAATGGTGACACGCCTTAATCAAATACAACTCAGCAGCACCTGCTATGTTTCACAGCTGTAAAGCTGGGTCTCGTTATCTTGCTCTGGCCCTTGCTCTGGCCCCTTAAAGACATACACATGGAGTGGAACAATGATGAACCTTTACATTTAAAGAAACCATTCAACACATTCAGCCCAGACACTGAGGTCCAGCTCCGAGGGCCTTCTGGTGGTTCCCTCACTGCAAGAAGTGAAGCTACAGGGAACCAGGCAGAGGGCCTTCTCAGTGGTAGCGCCCGCCCTGTGGAATGCCCTCCCATCAGACAACAACTATCTGACTTTTAGAAGACATCTGAAGGCAGCCCTATTTATGTTTTATGGTGTTTTTAATATTCTGTTGTGAGCTGCCCAGAGTGGCTGGGGAAACCCAGCCAGATAGGCGGTGTATAAATAAATAAGTATTATTATTATTATTATTATTATTATTATTATTATTATTATTTCTAGCAAAGCTGAATTTTGGACAATTTGGGACAGGCAAAAGGAAAGTACACAGCACACAAACTACAGAATTTGCCTCCCACAAAAGGCACTTATGGCCACCAAGATTAGACAAATCCACAAAGGATAAGGCTATCAGTGATTACTAAGGATGATGGTTGTATTCTGCTGTCTGTGTTTCTGAGCACCAGTTGTTGGAAACTGCAGGAGGGGAGAGTTTACTTGCACTCAGACCCATATGCTTCCCACTGGCATTCTGCACTAGATGAGCTTTTGGCTTGATCCAGCAGGCTTTTGTTGGGTCCTTAACCGCAGCTAGCCAGTCACTGACCACATCCCTGCACAGTTTTGACTAGAGATGGTGACCAGGTTGATTAAAAGTGAGCTCCATCAAAAACGCAAACTCACACCAAAACCAGTCTGCTGCCTGACATGTGAGAGCCTGTGAACAGTCTTCAATCTTTTGGCAACCTTTTTGCCCCAAATTTCTTGTTAACCATTCTCAGGCTCGGAGCTAGCTCAGAACTCTGCTTGGCTCACTGCCATCCTTTTTGTATATTGAAACAGTCTCTGCCCTTCAATGGCATTACACAGCAAGCTTACAGGAAACCTAAAAAGAGAAAAATGCAGATTGCTTCCACTCTTGTCAGAAATCAGCAGCATGCATTGACAAAAGCAGAAAAGAGGGGAATAAACAAAATATGACGGCATTCAGAAAACATGTAAAGACTTTTGGGGGGATACCCCCCAAAACTGCAGGCTTTAGAGCAATAGTTTTATGCATTTTCTACACTGTGTGTTTTAACTGCTGTTTGCTGTATGGCATAAAGTTGTTTTAAATTGCTCTTATGTATTATTTGCCTTATTTTGACTCGTCCTGTGCTGCCTTTGGGGAGGAAGGGTGGATTATATATTTGAAGTAATGAATCAGTAAGCAAAGAATTGTTTATAGGGGAAGTAATTGCTTCTGTTGCTAGAAAATGAAATAAAATATAATCTTGTGTAACTGGGTCTGGAGAACTCAGGCAAATACAACATATTATAGACTAAGTGTTCATCTCTGAGCAGGGGGGATGGGGTTGGTATGTTGTTGTTGTTGTTGTTGTTATTTTTAAACATTTATTAGTCACTTTTGCCATGGACAACTCAAAGTGAGTTACAATGTTTTAAGCAAAAGATCCCCAAACACATACATTAAAACCAGAAAAGAGAAGGAAAAAAGCTACATTAAAACATCCCACCCACACAAAAAAGCCATAGATATTCAAAAGCCTGGTTAAAAAGGAATGTTTTTGCCTGCTGACTAAAGATATGTAATGATGGTACCAGTCAAACCTCCCCACAGAGAACATTCTACAACTAGGGAGCCACCACTAAAAAGTCACAACCTTCAGGGCCTCCACATGTGAGGCCGTCCCATAAAAAAGGCTAACCTGACAAAAAGTAAATGTTGCTTGTTTAAATATTATGTGCACGGGGAAGATAAGTTGCATTAGAGTTGAAATCAATCACAACATTGTTCATCAAGAGATCAGCATTTTAGGCTTGATTGGCTAAAGCTTGACAGTAGAGCCAAACTCAGAGTGAATATACCCTCCACGGCCTGAGCATGTGTTGCTCAAGTGGACTAAGAATTGACATGAACCAAGATATATATGTTCCTTTGCTGCATATCTGCAATTCCTAGATTTGGAGTTGAGGGATTAAAAAGTTAACCCCATAAGACTGAAACTAGCCTCTGTTGTCTGCAGCTTACCTTATCTTCTGGTTAGCGTTATTGTCATTGAATGTTCGCAAACATTCTAAACGTTGGTAGTGAAGAGTCAGTAATGTGGTGAAGACAGGAGAATCCTTCCTAATTTGGAGATGGGAGGGGCAATATGCTGCTGAGGAAACAAGGGAGCAGAAAGGAGATTTCTGATGACCCATGCAAATATCACATAGCACTGTGTGTATTCATGGGAAGCAGACAGGTGAATTTTGCGCAAGGTGCAAAATAACGAGCTGAATTTGATTAAATAATTGTGCACCCCTTAATATTCTTTCTCTGTATAACAATGGCTCTGCTGCAAGCATTATTTATTGTGCAAGTGGACACAAGGAACTTATGCACATATGAAAAACTCTTTAAAACTAGGATGAGGGCATGCATAGCACACCCAATTTTTTGAACTATGATTAAGGCTCTGCTCTCCTTATTTGTGATATCTGGAAACAAAGCTCATTTAATTTTGTTTGATTCTTTTTGGCCCCAAACATACCTCATTGATTTTATTTTTGAACTAATTTTGTTAGCTAAGTTTGTAATTCAACTGGGGGGGAAAAGCACCACTCCATTGTCCCAGTGTGGCAGAGACTTCTTTCTTAGCACTCTGATTTCATTGCTGCTGCCAGCAAAATCCTCAGTCTCTTTGCCATGGAAAATTTAAATATATTTAGTGTGTGCAAGCAATACTCTCTTTGTCTCTCTCCCCCCCCTCTCTCCCTCGTTCATTTGAGACAGTAAACAAGTACTGTCATAGCATCTACAAGCCTAGCAACTTAAACAGCAGGGCTTACCAAAATATATAATGCAATAATAGAGTTGTGTGTGTGCCTTTGTGTGTTTTAAACGGTTCATTAAAGCTCTCATGCCCACAGCAGGGTGAAACACACTCCAACACACCCCACTATCAAAGTCATTATTAAAAACATTGATTTTCAGAATTTAACTACTGTAATACATTTTTAAGAATATGCCATTTCGCAGCTGCTCCACAGGAAGCGACTTCTTTTTTTTTTAAGCTATTCTTCAGCATTTTAAGCTGTCAGTCCAGACAGCTCAAACAGACACCAGACAGCACAGAGAGGCAACAAAAACCTGTTTGTGATGTAGGGTTTGTTAACTGCAGTGGGAGATATTGTGCTCCTCTTCTGTCTCCTCACCACAACTCCCTCCTAAAACACCTGTCATTTGACTAGTGTGGAATAATTGGCTCAGCAAAATCAAACTAGGTTATGGGCGACCATTTGGAAAGAACACAGGGGGGCTATTATCTTTTAGTTCTTAGCTCTTAATGTCAGGATTCCACTTTCAGAAGAACCCAAGAGGGCTTCTCTGCAGCACTTTGGCATGCCACGAAAAAGAAAATATGAAAATGGCACTGCCTCCAGCATGGATTCGCTTGGATCCCTTGGGTTTCTGTTCCAACCCTCCTGGTATGCCTTTTGTGGATGTTAATTTCACTAGAATGCCTTCGGGAGCCCGGTCAAAACATCAGCTGCCACCTCTATGGTTGCCACCTTGTTTAGACAGGTTTCCAGTGATTTTTAAGGACCACTCAATGGACATAAATTCAACATGTAAGATTTTCTAGCATAGAAAAGTAGCAGTGTGGAGCGTTTCACTTGTAGCTGTTTTGTATCTCATGCAAATATTGAGTAATAATAATTATAATTCCTCCTTTGGAGCATGTGGTGCATATCAACTCTAAACATACATAGATTTACAGGTTGGGTTGGGTTGGGTTGATGTTCTCTATCTAGTGTCAGTTTCTGGCTGTGGTGATCCACCGAAGACCAGATAGGTACAAACTAAGCTTACTATCCACAGAATAGACGGGAGTTCATGTGAGATCAAAAACCGCAAGACCAAGGCCTCCAGCAATGCTTCACTACCAGCAAGAGAAACCAGCAGAGTTGACCCAGAAGACCTTTGGCTCAGTGGTATATGATCTACTTTGCCCAAGATCAATCCTCAGCATCTCCAGGTAGAATTCGGAAAGAATCCTGCCTGAACTCCTGGAGACACATGACAGTGCTTAGGCCAGGGGTCGGCAACCTATGGGCTGGTAGAAGCCCATGGGGCTCATCTATCTGGCCCATGCCGACCCCTGCCGCCCGCTCTTACTGGCGTGGTGTGGGGACTAACTTCCGGGTTGATGGTGCCTGTGCGCATGCGCACGGGGGCTCCTCCGACCCGGATATACACTGGAAATAGTGTGTGCGCATACATGCAGGACGGAGAAGCGCCCATGCGCATGCACACACGCTATTTCTGGTGCACATCTGGGTCAGAGTAGTGTCAGAAATAGCATGTGCACACATGCACAGGTGCTCCTCCAACCCGGAAGAGCGCGCATGCATTCACGCTCCAGCCCATCCTCTGATGGATGGAGCGTGGACCGGCCCACCACCCAGTAAGCTTGCCAACCCCTGGCTTAGGCAAATGAACCAAGTGTCTGACTCTATGTAAGGCAGCTTCCCATGTTCTTAAAGTCGATGCAGCCAAATGGAATACAGTGGTACCTCGGGTTAAGTACTTAATTCGTTCCGGAGGTCCGTTCTTAACCTGACACTGTTCTTAACCTGAAGCACAACTTTACCTAATGGGGCCTCCTGCTGCCGCTGCACCGCTGGAGCACAATTTCTGTTCTCATCCTGAAGCAAAGTTCTTAACCCGAGGTACTATTTCTGGGTTAGCGGAGTCTGTAACCTGAAGCGTATGTAACCTGAAGCATATGTAACCCGAGGTACCACTGTATTGGGCTGGGGACCAGTCGGAGCCTGTGAAATTCCTGAAGCCTCCTGATGAGGAGAATTGTTCTCTTGTTGTCCAGTCTGCTTTACCTGACTGAGTTCATGAGGGTAGTATTAATCTTATTGCCAAGTAAATGCCACTGAATTTTCTTGAATGTACAGGCGGTGGCCATTTTGTGTGTCTCCAATTGATGCGAGACCAACGACACACAGAAGAGGTTAGAATGAGAGCAGAACAAGGGCACAATGGGGCACAATGGGGAGGAGTGGGCTTATGTGCCAGGAACAAAACCCCTGTGCAAAATTGTCACTGCCTGCATTCCCTTGTAAACAGGATTGGCGATAAAGCACACAATTGTAGAGCTGGGAAGGCCATCTATTCCAACCCCCTGCAATGCAGCAGTCACACCTAAAGAATCCCTGACAGATGGCCACCCAACCCCAGTGTAAAAACTTCCAATGAGGCAGAAAGAGTTGTTTCCATGGCTGAACCACTCTTACCATCAGAAAGCTTTGTTTTTTTTAATGCTTAGTTGGAATTCCACTTCTTGTCATTTGAATCCATTGGTTCATGTCCTACCATCCGGAGCAGCAGAAACCAAGCTTGGGACAGCCCTCCAGATATTTGGAGATGGCCTAAATATCATTTCTTAGTCTCCTGTTTTCCAGGAAAACATACCAACTCCCTCAACTGTTCCTCATAAGGCTTGGTTTCTAGATCCTTGATCATCTTGGTTATCCTCCTCTGCACATGTTCTAGCTTGTCAATATCCTTCTTAAACTGTGCACCACAGTACTCCAAGTGGTGTTTGACCAAGGCAGAACATTGTTGCTATTACTTCCCTTGATCTGGACATTAGACTTCTCTTGATGCAGCCTAGAATTGCATTAACTTTTTTGTCGCTGCTGCTGCTTCATGCTTTTGACTAAAATGTCAATAAAGGGTCAGTAAAGGATGGGAAGTGACTGAGAGGGAAGCAGGGCGTTCAGCTAACGGACCAACTCAGATTCTGATTGATGATAGTAAATAGTCCCAGAATGCAAGAGGTGTTAAGGGCTTACCACATTTCAGGCATATGGATCATGCAGCTGGGGGGGGGTGTTAAGTTTAATTATGTCCCGTTATATTTCTGATGGAAGGGCAGTTGACCATTGGGCCATGATAATCCTTTTGGTTAGTTAGCTTGCTTGTTTCCTTTGCATTTCACATAAAGGGGGAAAAAATTGTACACAGGTACATAGACACGGGGCGCGGGGTAGCACTGTGGGTTAAACCACAGAGCCTAGGACTTGCCGATCAGAAGGTCGGCGGTTCGAATCCCCGCAACGGGGTGAGCTCCTGTTACTCAGTCCCTGCTCCTGCCAACCTAGCAGTTCGAAAGCACGTCAAAGTGCAAGTAGATAAATCGGTACTGCTCCGGTGGGAAGGTAAACGGCGTTTCCGTGTGCTGCTCTGGTTCGCCAGAAACGGCTTAGTCATGCTGGCCACATGACCCGGAAGCTGTACGCCGGCTCCCTCGGCCAATAAAGTGAGATGAGCGCCGCAACCCCAGAGTTGGTCACGACTGGACCTAATGGTCAGGGGTCCCTTTACCTTTACATAGACACTTGCCAATTTGAAAAGCAATTCATGTTTACATTTTGTGTGTGTGGTGGGGAGCTTGAATCTTTATAAGAAGATTGCTAAAACACATAGTTGGCTATTTGCAAAGGTTCGACTTGTGAAAGAATTGCAAGTGACCAACATGGGTCACGTGGTCATTGCTATTGGCCCACCGTCTGTTGTTAGATTTGTGTTCAAGCACTACCAGCTCATGAATAATGGATGGTTTCTTTCATATTGATCAGAAACCTGATGCCATTAAACAACCAAGCAAGTACTGTGGTTATTAAGCATTATAGATCCATACACTGGAATAAAAGCATTCCAAGGAAACTAACTAACTAACTAACTAAATACTTGGCTCCTCAGCCAAACAAAGAAAGCAAAAGTCCTGCTTTGCAGTATCCTTAACCTTCATGCTCCAGGCATTTGGATCAGACAGACACTGCAATTCACGAGGATGGAAAGTGAAGATTTCGTGTAAACCATGGTTTACTTTAGCATTACTTGAGTGAGACATGAAGAATCTCCTGATCATACTTCCCTCCCTTGTGTGTGACAATCTTCCTGATTTCTTGTCATTGCAGTAAACCATAGTTTGGCATGGAGGGTTTGATCCTGGTTCCAGGCAAGTGCAAACCATAGTTTAGCCTACAAAAAAGGAGGGGTCATAGCACAATGATACAGTCCATGCTTTGCAGGCAGAAAGTTGCAGGCAGAAAGACAACTGCCTAAGATCTGGGGAACTGCCGCCAGTCAGAATACACAATTTTTTGTGAGATAGGGGGGAAATGTTTGGCCTGCATAGAACAGTTTTGTGTGTTCCTTTTGGGGGGTTGGGAATCATCAAGGGCCAGGCGAGAGGAGTACAATCCTGAGGTTCCTTGCGGCTTATTCATGTAACACCAAAGTGTGTTTTACTGTAATATCTGATACAGCCCTGTGTGCTTTGAAATAGCATATTGCATTTTGATAATAGCCCAAGGGTTACGTTCAATTAAGACCTACTCAAATTATTGGGCTTTAGCTAGTCATGTACATTTCAATGGGCCTACTCTGATCAAGACTAACATCGGCCAGAACCCTTGGAATGAGACTCTAGTCACAGCAATTATCTTTCAGTTAGCGCATGAAATCTGTGAATTTGCTTTAATGCCATTTTTCATCAGTGCTGTTTGCAGCCCAATTCTATTTATTATATTAACATGATGCCTCATAAAAAAATATCATATGCATTTTTGGTACACTCACAATCAAGCCGATCCATCCTGGGCCAACCCAGGGAGCACAGATCTGGTCATAAATTAGTCTGGAGGTGGGCTTAAAATACACACATACAGTGGTACCTCTGGTTGCGAACGGGATCCGTTCCAGAGGCCCATTCGCAACATGAAAAGAACACAACCCGCAGCGGCGCATATGCGCATGCGGGGATTGCGATTCGCCGCTTCTGCGCATGCTCGTGGTGTCATTTTGCGCTTCTGCGCATGTGCGAGTGGCAAAACCCGGAAGTAACCCTTTCCGGTATTTCCGGGTCACCGCGGGACGTAACCTGAAAGAACGTAACATGAAGCGGGACTTAACATGAGGCATAGCTGTCAAGCGTCCCTTATTTGGCGGGACAGTCCCTTATCCCAGGGTGATGTCCCACTGCTGTCCCTTATTGATGATGTCCCTTAAATAAGCTACTGAAGGTAATGGGGCCCTTTTTATGTCCAGCTGTGCTTTGTCAACAACAAATTGTTGCTGTTATTTTGTATTGAATATATGCTATATGGTAATTTATAGGACCTAATAGGTATCTAAAGCCATTTGCATGCAACAAAATATGTATTTTATCAAAGTAATTGTGGATCCCTTATTTTGGCTGCTGATCCCTAATTTTCGAGGCTGCTGGTCCCTTATTTTCAAATCTGTAAGTTGACAGCTATGACATGAGGTATGACTGTACTCACAATTCAATGCAACACTAGGATGGGAGGGAAGAAGGAGACTTTGTGTTTCCTCCCCTGCCCCCTACTGACTGAGAGCAAGGTGGTAAATTCCACAGTTGTTGCATAGAGGCATTGTCCCTGCAGTTTCAGGGATGGCACACCAAGCAAGGAGAGTGGCAGGTTCTTGCCTTCTCCTGGGAAGACGCAAACAGAAATCATATAGGTCTTGACTTTCTTGCGTGCCTCTCCTTCCTGCCTGATGCTCTGTCCCCTGACAGCCCTGGGATATCCCACCTGACTGGCAGTGATACGCAGCTTCCTCAGCCCAACTCAGCCAGTCGCCAGATCCCCCAATTGGTCCCTTTGATTCAAGATTCACCCAAATTCAGTGGACAACCCTACATTTTTTGCCACTCCTTTAATCTTCAGAAATGAGTTTGTGTTTGTTTTCCTGGAGTCACCCTTGCAACACACCAAACTAAGGCAAGTTGTAGTTTCTTCTCTCTCTCAAGAACTGTAATTTTGTAATTCCCATCTGCCACAGCACCGTACAAAAGAGAGAGCCCAGAATGTCCTGGGGGAAATTCACATGAGTTGCACTAAGATAAACCTGACAGGAGTTTGTAGAGCAGTGATATTTGCAGATGTTCTCTGATGGTTGCACATAAAGTGATTGTTAATGGTGAGGCTCTGACTGACTCCAGCTACAAAGTCCATGGCTACTGTAGTTCAGTTAGTCAAACATGAGACTCTTAATCTCAGGGCTGTGGGTTGAAGCCCCACATTGGCCGAAAGATTCAGAGCCTCCAAGTATCCCTGTTTTCCAGGGGCATCCCTGACTTAGAGAAGCCATCCTGGTTTCTGATTTGATCCCGGAATGTCCCACTTTTCCTTAGGATGTCCCTATTTACATTGGAGAAATATTGGAGGGTGTGGAGTCATCTGACCCCCGAGCCATCTGAAGGCAATCATGTACAGTGGTACCTCTGGATTTGAATGGGATCCATTCCGGAGCCCCGTTTGCATCCTGAAGTGAACGTAACCTGCGTCTGCGTGTCTGCGGGTTGCGATTCACCGCTTCTGCACATGTGCGTGATGTCATTTTGAGCGTCTGCGCATGCGCGAGTGGCAAAACCCGGAAGTAACACGCTCTGTTACTTCCGGGTCACCGCGGAGTGTAACCTGAAAACGCTCAACCTGAAGCATATTCAACCCGAGGTATGGCTGTATACAGAATATATTTTAGACTTCAGTGTCTAAAATTCCTGATAGAGGACAAGGATCCTGAGATCACGTTAAGGGTAGCCAAATTCTGTGCGATTGCCATAATACTTAGGGAACAAGCTGTGCTATCATAATGATTAAGGCCTTAAATGATAATTTTAGGTTATATGTTAGTGACTAAGTTTTATATATTTTTTAACTGCTACTATATCTGTATTGTCCCTGTTATACCTAATTGCAAATTCAAATGTATCCCTATCGTGTTTTATGACTTCCTTGTTATTGTATATGGGCTGGAACTGGTCTGTGACTGAAAGAATAAATTCATTCATACCATGTTTAATGTTTTATTATGTTGGAAGCTGCCCAGAGTGGCTGGGGCAGCCCAGTAAGATGTGTGGGGGATAAATCATAAAATTATCATTATGTGATGGCACGTCCCTTTTTTCATCAGAGAAACGTTGGAGGGTATGAAGATTCCTGCATTGCAGAGGGTTGGTCTAGATGACCCTCAGGTCCCATCCAACTCTACAATTCTATGATTCTACAATACTACTAAACAGACTCTAGAGCTGGGGTGCTGTTTGGGATTTTTTGTTGGGTGGGGGTTGTTGCTGTTGTGTGGTTTTTTTGTATCTTTATTTTAGATCTCGCAATATGTATGGAAGCTATTCGGTATGATTGCGTATTTTTAATGTTTTCATTATTGCTTACTTTTGTTAGATTTGTAATTAGGTGTTTTGTTGATGTTGTAAGCCACTTTGAGCATGACTTTAACTGTGGGGGGGCAGTACACAAATAAAATTAGGTATTGATGTACGTATGCATGTAAAAATAACTATTTTTGGGTTACAGTCTCTCAATTACTCCATGTGCTTTCTACAGCTACCTTAATTGTAACCGTAGCAGAAACTGGACCATTTATAGAGTCCCTCTTATCACAATCACAACTGACACTTCCCCCCCATATTTGTGGGCAAATGTAGAAGAATTGAGACATTTTATGTTCTTTGCTTGTTTTTGCATTATACTATGAATGGGGAGGAATTTATTTATTTATTTATAAAAAGAAGCATTAATATATTTGTTGTCTGCATTAGCCACAACTGTCACCTCTGGAAAGAAGGATTTAATAATAATAATAATAATAATAATAATAATAATAATAATAATAATAATACAACAACAACAATTGTATACCCTGGAGCATTCTGGAGGGTGAAAGTAGAAAATAGTCACATTGATTTGGTATACAGTGGTACCTCGGGTTACATACACTTCAGGTTACATACGCTTCAGGTTACAGACTCCGCTAACCCAGAAATAGTACCTTGGGTTAAGAACTTTGCTTCAGGATGAAAACAGAAATTGTGCTCTGGTAGCGCAGTGGCAGCGGGAGGCCCCATTAGCTAAAGAACCGTTTCAGGTTAAGAACAGACCTCCGGAATGAATTAAGTACTTAACCCAAGGTACCACTGTAGAAACACTAAAAATGCTATTTTATTGCTGCTAGTAGAAATTGCTACATAAAGTTAGATGAGTTCATGGGGTGCAGAACCCAACAGATCCCACAATCATCATCTGAGGTCCTTCTTTGCATGCCTCCTCTGCTAGAGGTCTGGAGGGTGGCAACACAAGAAGGGGCCTTTTTTGAAGTGGCTCCCTGCTTGTAGAATGCTCTCCCTAGGGAGACTCGCCTGGTGCCATCGTTACATATCTAGGCACCGGGCAAAAATGTTCCTCTGTAGCCAGGCCTTCAGCTGATTAAACAATCTGTTCTATGGCCTTTAAAATGTGATTGTGGGAAGGGGTTATTGGCTTGCTTGTTTTTGCTGTTACTATCATTGTTATTATTTTTGTGTTTTTATACTGTAAACCACCCTGTGATCATCAGGTAAAAGGTGGTATACACATTTTAATAATAGTAACTATTATTATTATTTAGCTGATCTTCACCGTATGGTACCAGGGCAGATTGCAACATATAAGAACACAATTTTTATTATTATTATTTTAAATAACAACCCCACCCATAACCCCCAAATCAATAATTAATACATTTTAGAGAGGAGGGTATTCATATAAATTATTCCACTTTCCAAGGCATAGAGGAGAAATTTTAATGCACACCCATGTAATTTGCTCTTCCCAAAACAATGCAAGGACCAAAACACAGCCATCTTTTCAAAATGGGAACTTCTCTGAATTTTGCAGTGCAGTTCTTTAGCAACGTAATGTGTACAAATATGCATGTACTCAGAGGATGAAGCATGCACAGAGATGCATATATTAGTGAAAATGATATTTCACAGTGCATTATCATAGGAAATTTGTTCTGCTATGAAACGTGTAAAATAGGCAAATTTTCATTCAAACATAAAGCAGGAGAAATTTGCTGATGAATTTTCATGATTAATAATAATAATACAGTGGTAAAGGGACATGGGTGGTGCTGTGGGTTAAACCACAGATCAGAAGGTCGGCGGTTTGAATCCCCGTGACGGAGTGAGCTCCTGCCAACCTAGCAGTTCGAAAGCACATCAAAGTGCAAGTAGATAAACAGGTACTGCACCGGCGGGAAGGTAAACGGCGTTTCCGTGCGCTGCTCTGGTTTGCCAGAAGCGGCTTAGTCATGCTGGCCACATGACCCAGAAGCTGTATGCCTGCTCCCTCGGCCAATAAAGTGAGATGAGCGCCGCAACCCCAGAGCCGGTCACGACTGGACCTAGTGGTTAGGGGTCCCTTTACCTGATGTTACGAATGAGAAAAAATGATAAATTGAGAGAAACAAAAAGAAAAAATACAGATTTATCCATTCCTAGGTAGGACACCCTTTGATGAGAGTTGTACTAGATGACCCTTGGGTTCCCTTCCAACTCTGCAATTCTATGTGTCTATGATCCTCAAGCAGAGAGGGATGGCTGGAGGAACTGATGAGGTGGCTGTTTCCACTTGAGGCAGTTGTCCAACTCTGCCTAATGGTAGGGCTGGCCTTGGGCAAGGGATAATATTTCTGTCCCAAGAAGTGTCTGCGTGTAACTGTCCTTCCTTCCATTTATTTATATCACTCCTTCCTACCCTTCTGCACTCCGGCCACCGCCCCTCCTCTCACTCGAAAAGAGATTACATTTATGGATTAGTGTAAAACCATCTATTGATTCTCGGATGGAAAGGCTGGCGGTAAAGGTCATTGTTACATTTCTGCACACAAGTTGCTAAATGTCATGTAAATCACCAGACAGTGTGCAGCAGAAGTCAAATAATATTTAGAATGCATTTGTTACAGGCAGTTTTATCCAGGCTAACACCATTCTCAAACGCTTCCTTTGCAGTAGGGATGTGCGCAGATCCCCCGAGAAATGGTATAGATCTTATCCAAGATCTCATCAAAGCTCTGTTGGCTTCTCTCATATGAATACACATAGCCAAGCCTGTGCTGTTTATTCGGATTGGCACCAGTGCCTTAGTTCCAGGCTTCAGGGACTTGGCTTCCTCCGCACCCCTCCCTTTGGCAGTAGATAAGCAGAACAAAGTGAAAGGAGTCTCTTACCAGTTAGAGATTTTAATGATCACAGCAAGAGAACAAAGCATCCATTCCTCAGAATGAAGGTGCTCCCAATTAAGGGTTCCCCCTAGTCACCCACATCACTACCGCATCTTGCAACCTGATCTCGCAACCACTGTGCTTTCTGTGCTGCCAACTTATCTGCTCTCCTAGACCTTGGGCTGATTAGATGGACGCTTTCCAGCAACATTCAATCTGTTAACTCTCTCTCTCTCTCCCAGTTCTTCCCAACATCTGTCTTCTGAACTATGTCCTGCTGCAAACCGCTCTTCCAAATCTATACTGTCCCCCTGATCAGGATCCTGCTTAGGAGCAGGGGGAGGGGGAGGCTCCCACCATTGCTTCTTAATGCTGCCCTCCTCTGCACGGTCCCTGACACTTAGGATCTGAAGCCAGAGGTCTTTCCTTCCCCTGCTGAGAGGTGCCAGGGACACTGAATCTGGGACCATCAATGTACAAAGCATGGACTCTTTCGCTAAGGCTAGTGTGGTGTAGTGGTTAAGAATGGTGGACTCGTAATCTGGGGAACCGGGTTCGCGTCTCCGCTCCTCCACATGCAGCTGCTGGGTGACCTTGGGCTAGTCACACTTCTTTGAAGTCTCTCAGCCCCACTCACCTCACAGAGTGTTTGTTGTGGGGGAGGAAGGGAAAGGAGAATGTTAGCCGCTTTGAGACTCCTTCGGGTAGTGATAAAGTAGGATATCAAATCCAAACTCCTCCTCATCATCATCCACCTCCTCCTCTTCTTCTTCTTCAATTATATGTGGCCTTATTGAAGCTGGACACATTTTTGTAACTGATCCCTAAGTGCCCAAGTGGCAAAGGAGTAGCTTAACATGCTCCAGAGAATCACAGGCAGAGAGAGTGTCCCTTAAGCCTCAGACTGGTCCCTAAAGGAACAGGATGCTTGATTACATGGGCCCTTGGCTTAATCCAGCAGGATTCTTGCATTCTTAAATAAATTGAGATTCGTCCTGACCATTCTTCAGATTTTGCCGCTAGAGTCTGCTAGCCCTGTTACGCTGCATAGAGTCGAAACAGCCATTTCTTGATTTGTTTCATAAAATCTGCGTATAAACAGCTTGGTTTGCCTTTTCTCTTAAAATCTGCATTTCTCAATGCATTTTAAAATACAAGTCGATACTCTTCTGTGTTGGGAACAGTGCTGGAAAGTCTGGCAAATGTGAAATCCAGTGGATAAATGAGAGGGCAATCCTATGGCAAGATCCAGCAGGGTGAGCAGCTTAGAATATAGCTCATTGCTGGCTCAGCTGCCTGATTTCCAGCTCAGCCAGGCTCAGCCAGCATTAAGACCCCAGCTCAGCCAAAGATACACTGGTGTAAGTTGCTCATTCTGTCTAAGCCAGGGCTCGGCTAGCTGAGCTGAAGCTGGCTGAACCAAGGCAGGTGTAAGTTCCCCAAAAGGTGGTGTTCTGGGTGTGGGACCAGAGAGGTAGGACTTGGGCCGGATCCTGAGACCATTCAGCTCAGCCATGTGACCTGCCAAGCCAGCATATATAACACTACAGGTAACTCTCCATTTTCACAGGAGTTATGTTCCTTGGATAGTGCTTACAGCTGAAATCCCATACAAGCAAAACACATTGGGTTCAATTATGGGTGGGATTGCCAAGTCTTTTTTGCAGGTTTGCCGTTCCCCTTCAGCCCTTTTTTATAATAATTGCCAAGCACATACAGCTGAATGCACACATGTTAAATGTGTGTAAGCTGCGAGTTATCTTTATTTCAAAGGCTTGTTTTCCCTCTTCCAGGCTTAGGCAAAGCAGCAGCAGCAGCAGCCCAGCTCTTGAACAGTGTTTGGATCCGCTATAAATTTACACCCCAGTTTAACTTACACCGCCTTTCTTTAAACCAGCTTCTTGTGCACACAATTGCTCCCTGAGACTGCCACCCCAGCTCTATGTACCTAGCAGTAATCCCTAATGAATTCAATGGAACTTGCTTTTGCAGTCTGATTTTTGCAAGTGTATAGGAACTTACGTATCTGCCCATTTTGGTTTCTCGTCTTTCCAGTCATTCCAGTCACAGGGCAGTTCACAACATGAAAGTAAGACCACATAATACATAACAAAACAAACAGACAAAAGCAAACGAATAACCCCACTTCCACAAAAACATTTAAATGGCCATAGATTGTTTAATCGGCCCAAGACCTGGTTACAGAGGAACGTTTTCACCTGGTTGCTAAAGATATGCAATGAAGGTGCCAGGAGAACCTCCCTGGGAGAGCATTTCACAAGTGTGGAGCCACCACAGAAAAGGCCTGTTCTCATGTTGCAGACCTCCAGACCTCCTGTGGAGGAGGCCCACAAAGAAGGGTCTCAGATGATGATCACAGAGTCTGGGTTGGTCTGTTATAATTCTATTTTTTTTAAAAAATGATATTTATTGAAAAAAGAATTTTATTTTTTTAAAAGTTACAAAGAAAAAAGACAAAAACAGAAAAAGAAGAAGAAAAAATAAAACCATCATTTTCAAATTCTCCACTTTCATTACCTTCTTTCCACAACCTCCTCCCATCTCTTGTATCTTGATTAATAATTGTTGCAGCAAATCCTTTCCATAATTCATAATATTCTGTCATTGCATTACCTTACTCTATTTTCATCTTATCTTATAAAATACAATTAAAACTTAAGACTTAAATCTTAATTTTTACCAACTTCTCATCACCATTACCTTTTTACCTAATTCTTAAAACATTTTTACAAGAGCCAAGTAATTTCATTTCAAAATTTTTCCAACGTTCATAATTTTATAAAACATTTCTAATGATAAAAAACGAAAATAAAGACAATCCAATCTTCTTCCAGCGTCCCCTCCCCACGGTCCCGGGATTGTCAGTCCTTTTTATCCCATTAGTCTGGCACATTAACCTGGTGATCTTATATCTGAGGCCTTCAAATCTCTTCCATGTCCCTTCCGCAACTCTTCTTCATATTTTCCTTTCACTCGTGGGAACTCCAGCTTGGTAGTGTTTTTGACACTTTTCAACAAATCAGCCCCTTTCCCATAGTCCAGATTAGACTCCATGTGGTATTTTAAGACATGTTTCAAATTCCCTCCAAATTTGGAAGTCCCAACAGCTCCAAACCTCTGACGGCCCATTGCCAGACTCAGAAAGTCCAAACATCCCTGCATAGGGGGGTCAATCCAACCCCCCATTTCCAAATCAGTCCAAACTTTATCTTTCCAAATCTGGTTTTTTCCAAGTTCATTTGTCAAATCCAAAGGCTCATTTTCCTGCTGGGCCAAAAGTCCCTCCATCTCTGGCGCCCCAGATTCTGCAACATCCTCTTCTCTCATCTGCTCTGTCAGGACACACACCTGTTTAAGTTCCTGGGTGGGCTCCATATAGTTTCCCACTACCTGTTCAAATGTTCTGGCCGCATTAGTCATCAAATCCGTCTTCTGACTTAACTGATCCAATAGGGCATTTATTTTACAGAAAGCACCCAACAGTGCTTCTGAAAACATTGTTTTGCAAGGTCACAAGTCCTTTCCCATGGTTGTAATCTGTAGCAGCTGCAAGCTCCCTAGAATTGGTTACAGTTTCACGGTCCCCCTCTAGGGGAAAACTTCTGGTTGTTCTTTCTTTTAAGGACAATAGCAACAAAGTTTATTTTAAAAGATATTTTGTCAATATTTGTTCCTTTAAGATGCAAAAGGAAACAATGGAATCACAATGTTACTCTTCTTTTAACTATCTGTCAAAAACCTTTGTCTCTGGTCAATGAGCTTCAAAACGTCAATTCTGACACCCCGCTCCAGGGTCAGGACGGTGGAAAGTTACTTTACTTTAAACTCACTCCTGCAGGTTTAAACAGTCCAAGAAAGATCCCCCTTCTTCTCCTGCTACTGAAGGGGGGTTCAACGATTTTAAATGGTGAAAACCGATCCTTTGAAAGTGATTTTCTAAGCTGTAGTGTACGTTATCTTTGCTTTCTTCTAACTACAAGGAAACGGAAGGCTGACTTCCTGTTTAGACCTTCCCATTTCAGTACTAAATTAAGGTGAATTTTAGGTCCAATTCCTTTCTAATCGCCAGTTCTTATTTGAAGTCCAATTGTTCAATGTTTAAGTACTCACGGGTGATTATTTTAGATGCCAAATTGTCCCAGGAAAAAGGCAGCGCTCTCCGGCAACGGCTATGCGGCTTCGCTCCACGGAAAAAGCAATTGACTCACAGCACCGCGCCACTTCCCCCTCTTCGCTTCGGAGCCCGTTAGTGGGTTCCTTTGCGGGTTGGGGGGCGCTAAGGGTGCCCGCCGAGTCCCACGGTCACAGGCTTCATCCGCCTGTGATTTCTGAAAGGGTCCCCGCTTCGCCGCAGCGGAAAGGACCCGTTTCACGCGGAGCTGGTCCCTCCGGTTCAGAGGGAGTCCGCCATTGCCGATGGCGCCACCCCGGAAGTCTCTCGTTCTGTTATAATTCTATTAAGGCTTAGTTTGTTTCATCATCACCAAAATTTATTATGGTTGCGTACCAGCGTAAGAGAAAAACATGTGAATAAAACAAAGTTTAGTTTTAGTTACAGGTAGGTAGCCGTGTTGGTTTGCCGTAGTCGAAACAAAATTTAAAAAAATTCCTTCCAGTAGCACCTTACAGACCAACTATGTGAAGAAGTGTGCATGCACACGAAAGCTCATACCAATAACAAACTTAAAGGTAAAGGTACCCCTGACTGTTTGGTCTGGTTGTGGACAACTCTGGGGTTGTAGCACTCTTCTTGCTCTATAGGCCGAGGGAGCTGGCATTTGTCCGCAGACAGCTTCAAACTTAGTTGGTCTCTAAGGTGATACTGGGAAGTTTAGCTTATTGTTCTTGAGGCATTACCTGCCAGTTCCACTCACTTGTTAGAAAAAAAAATATGTGACTGGGTGGGAAGAAGAGACAAAAGTATTTCATTCATAAATTTGATAAGCTAGCACAGGGCAAGGCTGAGAGACTAGAGTGTCTTAACCAATGGAGGCTTACTCTCAGGAATGTGGGTATAGGATTGCAGCTTTAGCATGTTTACATTTTTGCTAGTGTCAAAGTGATTTGTATGCTTGCATACAGAGGAAATTTCATTTTGTGAACTAGCAATGTACAGGCTGTGTTTTCTAGTGGAGCTGTGAAATGCATAATTTTAATGTGGACCTGGAATTTCACATCCATATTGTGCTTGACCTTTATCATAGCTGTTCTAATTGAACATGATTGATTCTGCAGGGCTTTTTAAAAGCCATATTCTGCTGTTTAGCTTCTCATGGGAAGGTATAAGGACTTTGAAGCACTGCCTTCCAAACACTGGAAATCTTATTATGCCACTCTTATAAGAACGTAAGAGCAGCCCTGCTGGATTAGGCCAAGAGCCTATCTGGTCCAACCTCGTTCTCGCAGTGGCCAGCCTATAGGAATCCTGCAAGCAGGACACTTGTGGTTCCCAGTAAATGGTACTCAGAAGAATACTGACTCCAGCAATGGAGGTACATACATAATAGCTGCAATGAGATTTTTTTTAAGGCAATGGTGAGTGGTGGAGTCTCTAGGGGGATGATGGTGTAAAATGCCAGAAGTCCAGATATTATAGATGCCGTGAGTGTTCTAACGGCTGTTCTTCAAAGTCTCTATGGTGACCATAGGGGATGATATCTCTCTCTCCTCACCTTGAAGTGTGCTGCTTAGCAACTAGGCCCAAATGTTTTTCTCCTTTTGGGGAAGAACATCTTCTCAGCTGGGCACGTAGGCAGTCTGTTTCCCAGATGTTCCTGGCAGAAGTCGTTTCTGACAAAGCTCTGGAGGGATGATAGTTTAAAACTCCCACTACCCAGTCTTATATGTTTCCACATATGTTTCTAGAAACTGAAGTCTTAGGAAGTGGCCATACAATGTTCTGCACTTTTCCTCCACTGCTACAGAATTGTGACACCCATCTTTGTACAGTCATACCTTGGGTTACAGACACTCCAGGTTATGTTTTTTTGGGTTATGGACCTGCTGAAACCTGGAAGTACCAGAACGGGTTACTTCCGGGTTTCAGCGGTCGCACATATGCAGAAGTGCTAAATCACGTGTCAAAGCTGTGGTGGTTGCTCGAGAGTAACCAGACAGGACTCTGACCTGTCTTTTACAGGCTTTATTCTTGGTGCAAACTATTTACAGTGAAGAGTGTCATAAGCTCATGTCTGGCTCACTCGCTTGCAGAATCTGGGAGTGGTTGATTTTTGTACCTCCCCCAGCATAAAAGTTGTGTCACCCCCAGCCTTTTCCGCCCCTCCCTGCACCAGAGACTACTGCGCAGAATGGGTGCTGGCAAGGGCGTGCTTCCCACCTCTCCGGCTTGCTCAGGCTCAGTGTTAAGGCTCTCCCTAGCATCCTCTGGCTCTTGCACTTCTTCTCCACTGGAGGTGGGGATTCCCTCCTCGCCAGAAGAGGAACTGCTTCGCAAGGTTTTCAGAGGCTTCCTATAACACAACTGCCCTTCCATCTCTCGCCTCTGAGCTGATGGCAGTTCCCTCACATCACGCTTTGTGGGTTGCAGACGCGCCACTGCGGGTTGCGAACTCTGCAGGTTGTGAACGTGCATCCCGCATGGATCACGTTGGCAACCCGAGCGTCCACTGTATATATGTACCCACTTACTGAACGTTAGGAAGAATTTTCTGACAGTAAGAGCTATTCAATAGTGGAATAGACTACCTCACTCAGAAGGTGATTGACTAGCCTTAAAGGTAAAGGTAAAGGGACCCATGACCATTAGGTCCAGTCGTGGCCGGCTCTGGGGTTGCGGCACTCATCTCGCTTTATTGGCCGAGGGAGCCGGCATACAGCTTCCGGGTCATGTGGCCAGCATGACTAAGCCGCTTCTGGCAAGCCAGAGCAGCACATGGAAACGCTGTTTACCTTCCCACTGGAGCGGTACCTATTTATCTACTTGCACTTTGACGTGCTTTTGAACTGCTAGGTTGGCAGGAGCAGGGACCGAGCAACAGGAGCTCACCCCGTCACGGGGATTTGAACCGCTGACCTTCTGATCGACAAGTCCTAGGCTCTGTGGTTTAACCCACAGCACCACCTGCGTCCTGCCTTAATTGGAGGCTTTTAAACAGAAGTTGGATGGGCGACTGACAGGGATTCTTTAATTGTGATTCCTGCATTGCAGGTCTATGTGATCCTTGGAATTCCTATCAACTCTACAGTTCTCTGATTCTATGTAACTGTGAATGGATTCCAGCAGATGCTGGCACTCCCCGCTTGACTCAGCAGCTGAGCCGACACATAGCTGAGGAGTGGGAGCCTAAAGTCGATAAAGATGCTGAGAGCATCCTTCGGAAGATAAAAGGCAAAGTCTGAGAGCTTGCTCTCTGGGTCCAGGCAGGGAGGAGAATGAGGAGGGGAAATGGAGTGGCAGAAAAGAGGTGGGCTACCCAATGAATTTTGTCTGCCTGAGTGAGGGCAAGCATATTGGAAGGAGGAAGAGTAACAGAACAGAAGGGTTCTAGAGTCTAGAACAGAAGGGTCTAGAGTTGTCACTCCTATTAGCAAGCCAGAAAGAGGGAGAAGAGTGAAAAGCATGCAGCAGGGGGATTCAGAAGACCCATATGAGAGAAGGCAGGAAGAGACACAGTGTGTATAAAACAAAACAGAGTGATAAAAGAGGTGCTTGGAACTTTTTGGGATAGAGGTGGGTTTAGGGCAGCGTGAGCAGTGCAGAGGCACTAGATGTGCAGCTGAGCAGGGCGTCTTCTCAAAGCCCAGTAGGCGCTTGCCTGGCTTTGGGAAGAGGGCATGAGGGCTCTGTTGATGGATCTCAACCAAAACTCTCTGCTACCGGCTGCTTAGTCCGTGTAGTCCAGGATGATGACTCAGGAACATAACGCGCTGAACAGTAACTTGATTTGTATTTGCTTTTATTATATACAGAGTGTAGCACAGCTTTGTACAAGTTACTATATACACAGATTCAATTCAATCTCTACACACCAACCTCTGAACTCCAACACCAAACTGCTGCTTATAAGGGAAAACTTTTAGCCTATCATCACCTGTTGCTAGGCTTCCCTATCTCCAAGCAGACTTTCTCAGGTACTCTTGCTTAACTTGGCTTCTTGCCAACTCACTAACTGTCCTCTTCAAAGCTCAGTTTCTCACAAACCTCAGCAGGTTCTGGCAGGGTCCTAGAATCCTTCTGCTTCCTTCCCAAAGCTGGACAACCACTTACTGAGCATTGAGAAGGACGCATGAAGGCTCTAGGGCCCTACCTTGTTTACCCAGCTTAAGCTGACACTGCAAGGGCTGTGAGGAGGGTGTCAAATGTTGGCCTCTCACAGGGTGGCATATTACCAAGGTCCGCCCCTGACTGAGAGACCCCTTGACCTGAGGGCTCCTGGGAAGCAGGGGCTGGGATGAAGCAGACAATAACCTGATAGAACTCCAAAATTATAGCTGTGTACCATTCTTGGCAAGGGACGTGGGTGGCACTGTGGGTAAAACCACAGAGCTAAGGACTTGCTGATGAGAAGGTCAGCGGTTCGAATCCCCGTGATGGGGCCAGTCCCTGCTCCTGCCAACCTAGCAGTTTGAAAGCATGTCAAAGTGCAAGTAGATAAATAGGTACTACTCTGGCGGGGAGGTAAATGGCATTTCCGTGCGCTGCTCTGGTTCTCCAGAAGCAGCTTAGTCATGCTGGCCACATGACCCGGAAGCTGTATGCCGGCTCCCTCGGCCAGTAAAGCGAGATGAGCACCACAACCCCAGAGTCGGTCACGACTGGACCTAATGGTCAGGGTTCCCTTTACCTTTTTTTACCTTTTTAGGTAGCCGTGTTGGTCCGCTGTAGTCAAAACAAAATAAAAAAAATCCTTCCTGTAGCACCTTTAGAGGCCAACTATCTGAAGAAGTGTGCATGCACACGAAAGCTCAATAACAAACTTAAAGGTAAAAGTACCCCTGATTGTTAGATCCAGTCGTGGATAACTGGGGTTGTGGCGCTCATCTCTCTCTATAGGCCGAGGGAACCGGCGTTTGTCCGCAGACAGCTTCAAACTTAGTTGGTCTCTAAGGTGCTACTGGGAAGTTTAGTTTGTTGTTCTTGATGCATTACCTGCCAGTCGTCCGTGACTGGACCTAACAGTCAGGGGTCCCTTTACCTTTACCTTTACCATTCTTGGCAAGAAAGGAATACAATGTTGTAAAGTATACAGATAGGCCAATACTCTGGTTTCTCTTCAGATCGTATAAATCTTTCGCTTTTTACAGATAGGCCAATCTTGTCAATTTCAGTTTCCCTAATTTTTTTCCATTTTTACAATCTAAAGTTCTTTTCCTGACATATTCATATCAGTTTTCTAGTTTATTGCAGGGGGCGGGGCTTGTGAAAATTGGCCAGCATCATAGTACCAATTTCTCCCTATATACACACTTTTGCAAAGCAATTTGCCCTAAGGTATGTATAGTGTGACCAGTTTTCTTTTTAAAAATGCAGTAGGAAAATGAATGTCTGCACTGGAGAACGAACACTTGTAAGGCTGGCTGATTAAATCTTTATCCAATACTGCCTTTCAGTTTTATCAAAATAATCTTCAGTCGGTCTTTGATGTTGGAAAGAATTAAGTAGACTGATTTGCATCCTGTTAATTTCTCTCCACTTCTGTTGGGCTGGCTTCGCTCTCGCTTGATATCAGTCCTATTGGCTTCCCAACGGCATTGCTTCATAGCTAACAAGGTTGCCATTAAGTCCTAGTTTCAAGGACACAGAGCCAAAGCGGTGCTTAAAATGAGGTTAACATGTAGAATCTGACCTTGGTGTGTTCCATATCGGCAAGTGGAAGGCTTGAAAAAGCGATAAAGGGTTTAGAGGAGCAAGAAATCTAATACTTTGTTAAATCAGCAAAAGAAGAAAGCCCCGTGCAGAAATTTTCTAAGCAAGCAAGTTTAAAACCACATAGTTTAATTCTGGAGTGATAAGCTCAATTTCTGTCCCTCCCCCCGCAAGATTATATGGATGAACTAGCTAAAAAGAACAATTTTGGAGCTAACACTTGTCATTGTTGTTGTTGGCTTCCATCTGTATCAAGGAAATGATGGAAGAGTGCTCCTTTCCAGGTAAAGTCAAACTGTTGGAGAGTTACAGCGCTTGCTGTGGCAGTGCAGACCAATGCAGAAGAGACATGTTTTATTGCAGCTGGGGCAGATGAAGAGTCCAGTTGTGCTGCTGCAAATGCATCATGGTGTTTCTTCTCTCTGCACTCCTCCCAGCAGCCATTCCTTCTCTGGTCACTGTTGGGGATACACAACCTGACTGCCTCCAGGCATTGCTGTCATCTACATGGCAGGGTTGCCAGCCTTCATGTCACATTCGCAGATGTATTTGTAACACAGAGTTGGTCTGCCATTAAGTGGGTGAACAACAAGGCCACTTTTATTGCATTCTAGCTAAAGGGTTCGCCAGAAGCAGCTTAGTCATGCTGGCCACATGGCCCAGAAGCTGTACACCAGCTCCCTCGGCCAATAAAGCTAGATGAGCGCCGCAACCCCAGAGTTGATCATGACTGGACCTAATGGTCAGGGGTCCCTTTACCTTTAGCTATAGGTCTACAGGCTAGAATTTGTTACACGGATAGGTTTGATCGTGTAGAGAATTTTGTCTTGGTGGGAAGTACAGTGGCAGCTTTTCAGCAGTCTATATGAAGGGACATGGCATGTTCACCAGCCCTACAATAGTGCTGCGAATTGCAGGACATTATTTTTTGTGGTGGCTCCACATCCATGGAACTCCTTGCCTGTTGTCACCCACAAGTGCACCATAACGCCAGTATTTTTAGAAAGCTGCTTCTAGCGGCTCTGTAGGGAATGATTTGCTGCTGTTTTTATATTCCTCATTTTATCAAACTATCCATTTGAATGGAGTTTCAGGAGGCACTATTTTATTTTGCTGTGGTCGGTATGCTCTGCCTTTAGTATATAAGGTGCTTTGAAAGAATTCTTATTTGGGAAGGCGATATATACATGTTTTAAAAGGGCTCAAGCTTCTCATAGGTATGGATTATGTGTATTGAGCAAAAGGTGAGCTTAAATGTGCAGGGGACTTATTCAGATTACTCAGATTTTATATTACAAAGCCATTCTTTTTTACTTCTGGGGTCTCCCCCCCAAAAAAGCTGCCAAAATGCCTATTTATTTTTGTTATGCACGATAATTTGGAATAAATTATTACCACGGCATTCAGGGTATTAGCATAACTTATAGAGAACAAAGATAAAACATAGGTAAAACAACTCATTACAATATTTTTAATCAATTTTGAAAAATGCTCATGACCCAATGATATGCAGTCTTCCTCTGAAATCCCATTGAGATTGTCTTAATTTGCTTCTGCTTGTCTGTATGCTTCCCTCCCAGTCCCCACAAACTCTGGGCAATGGCAGGGTAGGAAGAGATCTTACTACATCAAGGTTCTTTGAGGGTGATGTTCTACCAATGCACAAGCATTTTATATACTTCAAAACGGCTACCAAGGCTTTTGGATAGTTATTGGGACCAATTGCATGAGGCAGAGAGAACCTATGTATACAGAACAACAAATGCACAAAGGGCTCCTGTGCTTATGGGGTGTTGAGGGCAGTGGCGTAGCGTAGCGTGCAGGGGGGCCGGCCGCACCGGGCGCAACATCTGGGGGTTAGGGTTAGGGGGCGCAAATCCACGGGTTAGGGGGCGCAAATCCACGGGTGGGGGCACAAATTACTTGCCTTGCCCCGGGTGCTGACAACCCACGCTACGCCACTGGTTGAGGGTGAAATACTCTCAACATAGCTGTTGTATAAGAAATTGCAGCCTTTTATAGGGGGGTGGGAATAAGGGAGTGAAACCAGTACATACAGTGGTACTTTGGTTTTTGAACATAATCCGTTCTGGAAGTCCATTCGATTTCCGAAACCTGTCTGACTTCCAAGGCATGTTCAAAAACTGAGGCATTTACTTCTGGGTTTTTGGCGTTCAAGTTCTGAAACGTTCGACTATGGAGGCATTCGAAAACTGAGGTACTATTGTACTGCCATCATTGCAGGATGGAGGGAAGAAGGTGGGAGCTGAAATATACCTCAGTGGATGGTTGGATGATGGCCAAAGGATTGGAAGACTCAAAGAAACTTTGCTGAGGTTTGACACCAAACTGCAGCATCAAAACTGTAGCGAGAATGTCTGAACTGCATACAGACTTTCTGGATGCAGGACACAACTTGAGGAGTGGGAAGAGGGCAACATGGATATTTAACATGGATCTTCATAAGAGTGTGGCTGGTCCTGATAACATGAGGTTTTGTAAAATGTGTGCAGCTTTTATTAATTTCAAAAATGGAATTGCAGAAGTTAACATTCATTCTTGCTTGTACAGTTAAAATCATTCCAGTAACTGCTATTCTTTGCTTGCAGGTTGTATACAAAAACAACGATGTAAGGCTGGAACTGTCTCGACTTGCCAAACAAGGAGATCCTAAGATGAAGATCCACGGTGTGGTAGCATTTAAATGTGAAAATGTGGCAACCCTGGATCCAATCACTTTTGAAACACCAGAATCTTTTATCTCTTTGCCAAAGTGGAACGCCAAGAAAACGGGCTCGATATCGTTTGATTTCCGCACCACCGAGCCGAATGGGCTGATACTTTTTAGCCACGGCAAACCGCGGCATCAGAAAGATGCTAAACACCCACAAATGGTCAAAGTTGACTTCTTTGCCATTGAGATGCTTGATGGCCACCTCTACCTGCTGCTGGACATGGGTTCTGGTACGATTAAAACAAAAGCTTTGCAAAAGAAGGTGAATGACGGTGAATGGTACCACGTTGACTTTCAAAGAGACGGACGATCTGGTAAGTTTGGGTTTACCCTTCTGTGCATTGTAGACAAAATAGCAAGGGCGTCGTGTGTTGCAATTGCCATTGCAATATAGTGACACCCTTTGACGTCATTATGACAAGTGCAGGTGCTGCATCAAAAAACAGCACCCCTGAATCTCAGTCTCTCTCCCTCCTTGGTAATGTCTTAATGTACTCCCACATTTCCTTGTCCCTGCAACCAGCACCTAGTGCAATGGAAGATGGCCAGGGAGACTTGGAGCCATGATTTTGTATCACTGGTCATTGGCAAGGAGGAGGAAGGCAAGAGATAGAACTCCACTTTCCAGCGACAGCCATTTGTTTGCTGCAGAGCCTTTTTCTCTCACCCCACTTGCAATTGATTTGGCTTTGGCAATTAATCCAAAAAGCTATTAGTTAGAAGAATATGTTAGTCTGTGTTGCAATATTTCTCCTAACAACGACAGTGCACTCCCAAGCCAAGTTTCTGCTAAGTGTAAAATGGAATGTGGTGATATATAACCATTGTGCTGCATAATAGGACTGCAATTTATGACATCGCAGTGTTCTTGGAATTTATAGTACGAAGGCCAAATTGCATGTGATGGACAGATCCAAGGATCTCCTCACTGGTAGAATGTTAAAGAAAAGGCTTTAATAAAGAGTGGATGAAATAAACAAGAGAGGATGAAATAAAGAGTGAATGACTGACAGGCAGGAGAGGTGTCTTAACCTTCCCTTCTTGATATTTTATTCCCACTTAAGATTGCCTCCCCAAAAGGCTTTTCCACTCCTGGGAGAAAACACTTGGGCTCCTTGATTTACCTTCTCTTCTTTTACTTTACTTTTACCTGCCACTCTCAGTATCTTACATGGTATGTCTGCAGCTAGAACCCGTGTTCTTCAATTTTTTATACAGTACCTGGAATTTTTGGGCAACAGTAGCACTGGCTTGTATATGACTAATATGACTAAATTATGCTCAGAGCAGACCCATTGAAATTAATGGGTTGTATTCAACACAGCGCTAAGGAGTGGGTGCAAGCATTTCTGCTTCTTTGCCTGACTGATCTCCTGGAGCAGACTGGGGTTTTTTGAGGCCTTGTTGTGCTAGTGGGAACCTAGAATAAGGATTTTGACAGCCTCACTCAGCATTTTGACCATACAGTGGTACCTCGGGCTAAGTACTTAATTTGTTCCAGAGGTCTATTCTTAACCTGAAACTGTTCTTAACCTGAAGCACCACTTTAGCTAATGGGGCCTCCTGCTTTTGCCGTCCCACCGGAGCACGATTTCTGTTCTCATCCTGAAGCAAAGTTCTTAACCTGAAGCACTATTTCTGGGTTAGCAGAGTCTGTAACCTAAAGTGTATGTAACCCGAGGTACCACTGTACTTATACCTGATAGATTACAGAGAACTCTAGGGTCTGCGTCTTCTGCTGGATATGTACTGACCCTGGAGAAACTTCAGGTCATATGTTATAGGCTTGTCCTATCAGAATTCCACTCTGCAAATGCTTTGGAAGGCTTAGATGACTAGCCAGGAATCTAGACAATAACTTTATTGTCTCCTTCCAACAAGAACAGAATGGCAACAGAAAACTCCTGACTCTCCATGCCCCCCCTCCGCCCCTGGCATACAACTGAGTCCAGTGCCATCAAGTGGCTAAACTATATAATGACACAATTTAGGCTAAATCTACACAGCTATAAAAAAAACCTCTCTGAAAACGCTGTGCAGAAAACCGTTATAAAGCTCACAGTTGAAAATATCACCCAGTTACGATTTCAGCTCTACAGCGCCATTCGGTGTCACAGTGTTATAACACATTTATAACACTGCATTTTGACTAATGTAGCTGAATCCCTGGATAGTAGAATAGCAAACAAGCTTTGTTACCAATACGGCCATCATATGTTCATCTCTTCCCCTAATTTGGAAAGAACACATCATCTCTGTATGGGGATATATGTCAGAAACAGTAGGTGTTGCAAGCTGCTTTGAAAGCTAAACACTTTGCCCTCTAGCACTGGAAATCATCAACGCCACACATTTCAAAACCTTGACAGGGAACCTTCTGTGGCTTGCAGCGAAATAGCATATATAGCTTTTAATTACTGTGAGGCTAGCACCAATTTCAGCGGGATCTGACCAAAACTCTCAGAGCATGTTTGTTCATTTGTTTTGTATTTCCAGGCATCTCAATTGGCTCACCACACCTTCTCTTCATCCCTGTTTTTTCTTCTACTTTTGCATTTCCTTCTCTCTTACTCTCTCTCTCTCTTACTGTGCTTCTCATTCCTCCCACCTGCTACTTTTTCTGAGTTTGGGTCATGGCAGGATGCTGAGGTTAGGTTTTGGGAGGATGGGTGCTGCTGTTGTTCGTTTGCTTTCTGTTAATAAAGCATTGATAAACCCCGCACGAACTCCAAAACTACAAAGAGCATTATAGCGCCTTTAAAGACTGTTTTTTAAAAGGATGTTATGACATGAGCTGTTGTGGGAGAGAGCCAATATTCTTTAAAGCACCCTGGCAATTTTAGATCTAAACCATAGTTTAGTGTTGCATGCATAAACTTGCTTCTCCCTTTGTCATCTCCTGGCATTGCTCTTTTCAACCAAACCACAGGGTTGTTTCACTCCACTCACCTTACCTAGAAACCAAGGTTAGGCTTAACAAGGGATGGAAGAAGAATTACAGTATGCAACACTAAACTTTGGTTTTGTATTAGTTCTGCTTTTGCTGAAAAAGACTAAGGGAAGTTTGGGCCATCACACCCTAGTGTTAGTAATGTCCAAACATTTATTTAGTCTTTTACAGCAAAATGAACAAACACAGCTACTTTTCTGAAATTTGTCAGGCTTCAGTTAAGAGTATCCACAAGAGCTGTTGCAGGCTCAATGTTTGCACCTAACTGCGCACTTTCCTGAACCCTGTTATGAATTACCAATCTGTTTCTTGCTGATCTACGTGCTGTGTCTCTTGCGACGTTTTACTCTTGCATATCTCTAGCTAGCCTGAAAATCCACTACGGAGTGGTGCCCATAGATAAGAAAAAGCTGTGACATGTCTAAATAAGATTTTTTAATTTCCTTAACTCTTGGTTGCTAGGTCAGCAAGTATGTTGAATTATTTTTTCCCCTCCCCATTTTGCAATCGTTTCCGTCTTTCTGACCATTCCAGTAATTTGTAACATTGTTCCACATTACAGGATGAAGGGTTCTCCTCTGCTTGAAATATGATCCATTTTAGCCAAACACTTAAATCTTATTTACTTCAATACTAGAATAACTCAGAGAACAGCTGAATATTCTTCGGCAACCTTTAAATGTCACCTCAGGGCACTCAAACTGGTGCAGAATTGCTCAGTCTGATACCACTCAGACAATGTCAGAAGCTCCAAGTCTGTAACATGGTTTCTTACATCACCACTGTTGCTGCAGGTCCCCAGAAGGGCAACACCAGAGTTGTTCCAAATGTTCATGAAGTTTGCTATTTTTGATCTGAAAGCTGCCACTTTTTGGAGGATGAAAGGTTCTTAAACAAAGGAAAAAAACTGCTCATCTGCTCATTTTTCCTTGCCTATTTACAGTTCCCGTGATCTGCTTGAGTGCCATTCCCCCCCCCTTTTGAAAACAAGTGTCCTCATTGCATGGTCCTCAGCTGTAGAGTCCATAGTGAAAACAGAATCATAGAATTGTAGGCAGTGCTATTTTTCTAGAAAAAGAAATACTGCAACTCACCATGAACTCTTCCCTTGTTCTCTTACAATGGCAATGACGGCCACCTGAAAGGCGCTGGAACTGAGTTGCACTCAGTTCCAGCTGAAAAAAGTGCTCATTGTAAGGTTAGAATGGATTCTGAGGGTAATCTAGTCCAACCCCTGCAGTGTAGGAATCACAATCACATGACTGTGTCATAGTTTGCATAGCCAGTCAGATTGGACTACATGATTAAATCATCAGGGGCAATAAATATTTTCAGTTGATGGCTGCATTCTTTTCTGAAAACCTTCCAAGGAGTAGATGTCAGGGTTAGGAAGAGTCAGAGGCAAAAGTGTGCAAAGTAACAAAAGTGAACTTTTCCAAGGACATAATCCATCCAAGAAAAAAACAGGGTGTGAAGCATGGCCAGTGATGGGTATGGCCTGGAGAGACTTCTCACGGTTATATAAAGAGGGCTGGAAGGCCATATTCAACCCCCAGCCTGAGGTTCCGCATCACAGAATTGTAGAGTTGAAAGGGACCCCAAGGGTCATCGGTCTTGAAAGACCTACATTGGCTCCCAGTACGTTTCGGAGCACAGTTCAAAGTTTTGGTGCTGACCTTTGAAGCCCTAAACGGCCTTGGTCCTGTATATTTGAAGCAGCGTCTCCACCCCCATCGTTCTGCCCGGACACTGAGGTCCAGCACTGAGGGCCTTCTGGCAGTTCCCTCACTGCGAGAAGCCAAGTTACACGGAACCAGGCAGAGGGCCTTTTTGGTAGTGGCGCCCGCCCTGTGAAACGCCCTCCCACCAGATGTCAAAGAGAACAACAACTACCAGACTTTTAGAAATCATCTGAAGGCAGCCCTGTTTAGGGAAGCTTTTAATGTTTGATTTTAATATTTTGTTGGAGGCCGCCCAGAGTGGCTAGGGAGGCCCAGCCAGATGGGCAGGGTATAAATAATGAATTATATTATTATTATTATTATTATTATTATTATTATTATTATTATTATTATTATCATTATCATTATTATCATCATCATCATCTAGTCCAGCCCCCTGTAATGCAGGAATCGCAGCTACAGAATCCCAGAGAGATGACCATGGAGATTAAAACCTCCAAGGATGGAGCACCCACCACCTTTCAAGGTGGTCCATTTCACTGTCTCTGCTCTTCATGTCAGAAAGTTCTTCCTGATGTTTAGTTGGAATCTCATGTCTTGTAATGTGAATCCATCGGATCAGAACCTACCCTCAGGAGAAGCAGAAAACAAGATTTCTCTGTCTTCCAGATATCCAGATGGCTATCATATCACCTCTCAGTCTCCTCTTCTCCAGGCTAAACATGCCCAGCTCCTTCAACCTCTCCTCATAAGGCTTGGTTTCCAGACCCTTGATTTTATCGGTTTCCCTCCTCTTCACACACTTGTCAATATCCTTCTTAACCTGAGGTGCCCAGAATCTCTGGCCTAAAAGTTGTGGTGGCACTGGCGAATAAATAGAAAAACCCAAATACCGCTAAGATCTAACACTGCATACCAGACAGGAGCTGTGCATGTTTAGGTAAAGGTAAAGGGACCCCTGACCATTAGGTCCAGCTGTGGCCGACTCTGGGGTTGCGGCGCTCATCTTGCTTTATTGGCTGAGGGAGCCAGCATACAGCTTCCGGGTCATGTGGCCAGCATGACTAAGCCACTTCTGGCGAACCAGAGCAGCGCACGGAAACACCATTTACCTTCCCGCCAGAGCGGTAACTATTTATCTACTTGCACTTCATGCTTTCAAACTGCTAGGTTGGCAGGAGCTGGGTCCGAACAATGGGAGCTCACCCCATTGCGGGGATTCGAACTGCCGGTCTTCTGATTGGCAAGTCCTAGGCTCTGTGGTTTAACCCACAGTGCCACCTGCGTCCCTATTGTGCATATTTATCATAGAGCAATTTCATATAGATGTCTTGTATTTGTTTACCGGTAGGTAGTTCATCTGGGCCAAATTCAAACGACTAGGAAGAATCCTCCATTTGCAGATCAGCAGTTTAGAGAATTTTGCAGCAGTGCTTAACAAAGAGAATAAGTGCAGAGAATAAGTGGGAGGGGCGTGGCAGCTGCGCCCTGTCTCCTATCTCTGCTTTTGAAACAGATCACAACCGACGAGAGGAGCTTCAGAAGTACATTTAGGCAGGGATGTCTTGGCTGTAGTAAGGAGACTTTTGAAAACTAAATTGCTGAGATAATGAACATGATTCAAGATGCTCATTAACACATACCTATGGGAAATGTTCTGCTGTTGCAGTACTACCAACCTTGCAGTGAAAGCAGAGGGAGGAGGCAAAGGCAGGCGGCTGGAATCCCAGCAAAAGCAAAGGCATTTTGCTCTCTGCGGGTTTTGCAACACGCCACGTCTGCATTAATAACGGTGTTGTGGGGCCGGCATGTCATTTGAATGTTTAGTTAATCTCGTGGGCATATTGGAGAAACAAGCATGCAAGGGTTTCCCCCCTAAACCAGCTACCATTCACCCCCTTTCGGAAAATCACCATTACACATCGGAACAGGAGGGGAAAGTTATTATTCTTGTCAAACTCCAGTTGTGCATGGCAGTGTAAACCAGATTGTATCAGCGGTTTTTCGCGGCTAAGCCAGCATTTAAGGGCTAAGGAGTCATTGAGATTTTGAATTAAAGTCAGAGTTCCAGTATAAGCGCTGGAAATTACAGGGGTAGGAAAAGGCACATGCCTGTCTCCGGAGTATATAATTAGAGGTTTAGAATAATCACACTCTCACTCAGAGCAGCACTTTGCAGATATCCATTTCAAGCCACTGGGGTGGAGCGTGTCCCCCTCCCCACCATCCCTTATGCCATCTAGGAGTCGCTGCAGTTATTCACTGCAGTTTTAAGTAACGAAAGACGTTTAATGGATTGCCCTTGCTTTCTAGGGATAAACAACCCTTTGGGTGGTTTCCAGGCTAGCTACAACGCCTCTTAGAGTGGAAAGTCCTAGGGAGGGAATGCAATGTCATGAGATTATGCTTATTCTGTTAGCAAAAACATTTCTGCTTGCCTGGTGGGGATGGTATCCCCTCTTCTCCTCTGTGTGCTGTTCTAGGGGTTCACCTGACCCCCACCAAGAGCTGATGGGGGGCACAAAAGAGGAAAAGTGGAAGCTCCACTGCGTTAGCAGTGCTGGCTCCCACTAGTGCAACTGCTTGGTCAAATCTGTCCCATAGAATCCAAAGACACCTCTGGAGAGGTGTTTTGTGCAAGGGATGTAGCCAGCATGGCTGAGCTACCAGAGGGAGACAGAAGCGACTGGGCTCCCACTGCAGGTTCAAGGCCCCTGCTGTCATACAAGTGTTTGGCTTGAGGAAGCATTGCTCAATGATTTAGACAGAGTCACGAATTCTGAAGTGGCCCTTCAGCAGTGTTTCAGCGAGTTACTGGAAGTTCAGATCCACACATTGCTCTAACACATATAATAATAATAATAATTTATTATTTATACTCCGCCCATCTGGCTGGGCTTCCCCAGCCACTCTGGGCGGCTTCCAACAAAATATTAAAATACAGTAGTGCATCAAACATTAAAAGCCTCCCTAATCAGGGCTGCCTTCAGATGTCTACTAAAAGTCTGGTAGTTGTTGTTCTCTTTGACATCTGGTGGGAGGGCGTTCCACAGGGCGGGTGCCACTACCGAGAAGGCCCTCTGCCTGGTTCCCTGTAACTTGGCTTCTCACAGTGAGGGAACCACCAGAAGGCCCTCGGCGCTGGATCTCAGTGTCTGGGCAGAACATGCCTCCCACTCCCTCTGCCTTGCCCACTCAATATGGCACCACTTCCTGTTTTTATAAAAACAAGATCTGGGTCCTAAGAAAGTCCCTACAAAAATGTTTCACCATTTTGCTGCTCCTCAGTCAGTCGGTTGCTGTATCTGAGTCCCTGTCCTGGCCTGGGAGTAGGAGTAGGCACCGGGAGGGAGGGGCACTGGAAGCTGAAGGATGGCCGAAGCCCCAGGACCACAAGACACGGAGGTGGTGACCCTGTGTCTGTGCTGGAGGCAGAGCTGGGTGCCTGCCAGAGGAATCTGGAATGGGAGAAGAAGCTGCACCTCAAAGCCCAGGCCAGAGTCCCTCTTTTCATTCTGGCATGTTGGAGGATACACAGTGGTGGACAAGGCCACAGATTAAAGTAGGTGGAGTGAGCCATGTGAATGTTACCTTCATGCAGTGAAGCTACTTTTGACACACATTTCTCTCTAACATCCATCCAAGCAATCAAGGACTATTACTAGAGTTGAAGGACACATTCCAGACAGGCAAAAAACTCTCAAGGAAGGTGCCATGAGGGAAGGCAGGGCCCGTGAAGGATGTGGCATAGCAATAGGGTTCCCCATCTTTAGTTTAAACCAGGGCTAGTCAACCTTTTTATACCTACCGCCCACTAATGCATCTTTCTTGATGGTAACATTTTCTTACCAGTGCTTAATGGATGGAGGATTCAGCTTTTGCCATAAAACCCCCTACCACCCACCTAGAATCCTGAATCCTGAATCGCCCACTAATTGACAACCCCTGGTTTAGACCATGCAGGTTTGCTAGATCTGTGCTGAGAGGATTATGGGTTTGAATCCCATGGAATCTTTCATGGAGGGGAAACAGATCCTGTTCAGAAGGAAAGCCACTGCATAGCAGAATGTTTACTCTGTCAGGTCCACTTCCTTGGCATCTTGAGGTTTTTTCCTGCCTGAAAACTGTAGTATATTTTTGTGTTCTGCAGTCCGCAGCATGCACAATATGTTGTGGGAAAGGCTGCTTTGTTTTCATTTTATCTCTCTGCGCTTTCTTAGCAACATATAAAAAAGCAGATGTTACATGAGTGCAAAATGTACAGCATTCCCCAGGGAGTGTGTGAAAAAGTTGCATATAAGAACATACAAAGAACATATATGGTTCAGGCCATATGGACAGTGTGTGGATCAACGGTAAATTAGATCAGAGGCTCCACCTGGCACTGCATGTTTCATAACGTCAAAGGTTAAACACCCCTGTTTAAACACTGGAAGAAAATATTTAGTTGGATGTACTTGTGAAGGAAAACCATGCTTCTGAAAACCAAGGATATCTAAGACCTTCTGCCTGCCCTTTACATTTCCCTCTCCTTTGTAAATAACGCTGATCTGTCATAGTCTGCTGGCAAGAAGCTGAGTCGCCAATTCAGAGTTAATTAAAATGTGAAACCTGGGACTCTAGAATTATATGATATAATGTTTTGCAGTGGCAGCTTGGCAGGTTGCAGGACCTTAGAACTGAGCTTTGTGGTGCTTTGGCTTAGCAAAATGATAGGAAAAACAAAAGACCCGGCCAGCGGTCCGCCTGGTCCTTCATTCTGTTCTCACAGTGGCCAGCCAAGATGCCTGTGGCAAACACAAGAGCACTCTTTCTACTTGTGAATCCTAGCAACCGGGGCTCAGAAGCATATTGCCTCCAGCAGTGGGTGTCGAACCTAACCACGGTTGCTCGTAGCAGCTGATAGCCCTGTTTTTAGTAATTTGTGATCTAATCTTAGGTCTTGTGAGGTCTTGCAAACATATTTGGTTCTAGTACAGGCAGGAAGCTATGCTTTTAGGAAGCATGTTTTAACTGGCAACAACATTGTTTAAACTGTGCACATGATAAGCAAAGTGTGGATGTGGTTTAAAATTTTGATGTCTTTTTTATATTTTTAATCTGTTGTCATGTCTGTAGGATGAGCAGGCAGGGTTATAAATTTTAAATGAAAGGAGCGAAAAGGCAATCGAAAGCAAAGACTGTCCGTCCACCAGTGCCTTATAGCTGAACCATGCAATATTGATCATAGTGTACCCCCAAGCACAGAACAGATGTGTTATGGAAATATGCTTACACAGAGCAGATGAATACCCAGTCTTGCGTGTATGTTAGTGTTTATTTAATATTTACACTGTTTTCAAGCTGTGCTTTACATGTGGCGATCAGCCATTCCCTTTCTTGCTGCTCTGTTGGCCTGGCCTGGCCTGGCCTGGCCTGGCCTGGCCTGGCCTGCTCTCAAGGATCCCACGATTGGGCAAAGGGGCAGGATGGGGATAGGGAGCAAGACAGGCTAGTGGTTGCAGTACCATAGACAGCTACAAGCAAGCAACTCAGGGTAAACTGAACGCTTTATGCATCTGACACCATGTTGCACCTCCCAGGGTCAGGCTCTTCTCACATCCCCTTTTGAGAAACTGGTCAGTGGACTTCCCATTTCTGAGAGTTCTTCCAGGTGTGTTACCTGCAAAATTGCCAGGTTGGCATGAGGGTGCAGGCATTAACAACAGGTAGGATGGCAGGGAGGCTTAGTGTTGTGTGGTGTGTAGTGGCAGAAGTGTCAGAGTGGCACAGGTTAAATCCGTGTCCAGGGCAGCTGTGTACCAGCTCCATCTGGTACGTAGGCTGAGACCCTATCTGCCCGCAGATTGCTTCACCAGAGTGGTGCATGCTCTGGTTATCTCCCGCTTGGATTATTGCAATGCGCTCTACGTGGGGCTACCTTTGAAGGTGACCCGGAAACTACAACTAATCCAGAATGCAGCAGCCAGACTGGTGACTGGGAGCGGCCGCCGAGACCATATAACACCGGTCTTGAAAGACCTACATTGGCTCCCAGTACGTTTCCGAGCACAATTCAAAGTGTTGGTGCTGACCTTTAAAGCCCTAAACGGCCTCGGTCCAGTATACCTGAAGGAGCGTCTCCACCTCCATCATTCTACCCGGACACTGAGGTCCAGCACCGAGGGCCTTCTGGTGGTTCCCTCACTGTGAGAAGCCAAGTTACAGGGAACCAGGCAGAGGGCCTTCTCGGTAGTGGCGCCCTCCCTGTGGAACGCCCTCCCACCAGATGTCAAAGAGAACAACAACTACCAGACTTTTAGAAGACATCTGAAGGCAGCCCTGTTTAGGGAAGCTTTTAATGTTTGATGTATCACAGTATTTTAATATTCTTTTCAAAGCCGCCCAGAGTGGCTGGGGAAACCCAGTCAGATGGGCGGGGTATAAGGGGACAATGGAGCCCTACACAGCTGCTACTAGATGCAGGTGCCTGGTGTAGAAGGATCGGGCTCATCAGTGGGTATGGGCTCCACAGGTCCTGCCTTGGGTGTCCCAGGCTTAAAGAGACCCTGGTGGGCAGGGCTTGGAGTGCCGCCGGGTAGTCCTCTGATGCTTTGGGACTTAAATCTGCTATAATGGACTTGTTATGGGCAGACCCACCACCCAAGATGCAAATGGTGGCTAATGGATTCAGAGTCTTCTCCACAGTGAAACATTCTTTGGAAGAACCTCTCCTAGAGAGGTCAGGTTAATCCTTTTCCTCTCTGTGCACAGGAGGAGGGTGAAAACCTACTTGGCTCGCTTGAAATGTGTATCAGTTACCCTTGTTTTATATATGCAGTTGTACCCTTCTGTGCCACTGCTGTTTCCGCAGGTTGTAGGGCAGGGGGTTGGACTCGATGGCCCTTGTGGTCTATTCCAACTCTATGATTCTATGATTCTAGGGGTGTGCAAGAAACCCTTTTAATTTTATTTTTCTTCTTTTTAAAGAGTTCCATTTGTTCCGTTTCCATTTCTTGAAATTGCATTCACACATTCAGTCATTAGTTGATTGATATTCCCCAATCCATTGATTGAAGCAGGAGACTCAGCCATTCCTCTGTGTGTTATTTTTCCCAAAGAAATGGCATGGAGTGTAAAGGCATGGTATCACCACTCTGGATCATCAGATATGCACAATTTCAGGTCTAGTTTTATAAGCAAACAAACGTGAACGGGAAAACTTTATACAATGCATTCTTCTTTAATGCAAATTCCTTTTAATTGATTGCTATAACAATGAATTAAGAAGGCTCCATTTTTTCCCATATGTGAGTTCTTTTGAAAAGTGTGCAGTGTTATTAAACCTTTTTTATTTTCTTGTAATCATTGTTCCTTCTGTGATTAAAAGTCATGTTGGGAGCATGGTTCTGTCCTAAAAGTGGGATATAAATGCAATTAATGAAGGGATAGAAGAAGGTTGTTAGTGAAAGTTGTGCATTTTTTTTCTCCATTGATGAGGGGGAAAAACTGAACACCTTGTGTTTTATTCCTAAACAGGTACCATTTCCGTCAACACTATGCGCACGCCATATACTGCACCTGGAGAGAGTGAGATCTTGGACCTAGACGACGACTTGTACCTTGGAGGCTTGCCGGAAAACAAAGCAGGCCTCGTCTTTCCAACAGAGGTCTGGACAGCGCTTCTCAATTATGGTTATGTGGGCTGCATTCGGGACCTGTTTATCGATGGCCAAAGCAAAGACATCCGCCAAATGGCAGAAATCCAGAGCACCTCTGGGGTGAAACCCTCGTGTTCGAGAGAAACAGCAAAGCCGTGCTTGAGTAATCCCTGCAGGAACAGTGGAGCTTGCAGGGACGGCTGGAATAGATACGTCTGTGATTGTTCCGGTACAGGCTATCTGGGCAGATCGTGTGAGAGAGGTAGGCCCATTCATTGACCTATTTGGTTAGAACAGGGATTTCCTTTTCCTTCACAGACTACATCAAAACTGCTGAGGGTCTTGATACTGATTGGCAGGTGAGAAACTAGCAGTGTGATGTAGCAGCAGCTACCACTGCTGTGTTGTGTTGTGAAGGCTTATGTTAAGGGAATGGGTGGGAAGGCCCTGGTTTACATCTCAGAGAACCAACATGCATAACAGGGTTTGGCAACCTTCTCCAGCCCAGTGGGCACGTTTGTAATGTTGAGGATGCCATGGGTGCCAGTCACACAATGGCTGCTCTGGGGGAATGGCGTAATGACTGCCACAGCTCAAAACACAGAAAAGGAGGCTGCACAATAGTTCGGTCACTTCTTTCACCTGATCAGATACGTAGCAAGGTCAGGTGGTACCCGGCACAATTTTATTTTATTTTTGTCACACCCTCCCCACACACATCGACAGCTCAGGGTAGGCTTGGAAGAGACACCTCACAGGATTCTTGGGATGTGTGCACTTTAAATGGGTTCATAGCCTGAAGTGACGGACATGAGGCAGGAGTTGATAATGCAGGTGAGCTGCACACAGGTGAGCTGCAAGGAAGCTGCTATCCAGCTCTGTGGAGGCTCCTTTTATTGACACAAATATGCAAACCCAGGCAGATACATTTTGGTCTGTGACCTTTACACATCTTCCAGTCCCGAGATTGTGGGGTGGTACAAAGTTATTTTGGCACCTGTTTCCACTGCGTCATTTTCCCCTTGCACAGTGTATGACGAAGGAGACAAAAGGTCTCAGAGACAAAGGTTACAGACAGGGCACCGCAGATGACTGAGACCGCAAAAGGTTAGACAGAGGGCACGATGTTCAAACAGCTGCGGCTTTGTCTGTGAGGGGGAGTGTGCCCCGCACCCCAAGGTCATGCATGCAGGCAGACTGAGGCTGCCTGCAGGTGGGGAGTGTCCTCCCTCCAGACCCAGCAATCATCCCTACAGCAGCCAAAGAAAGGCAGAGATGCAGCAACACCCTATACATGCCCTATTTGCTGGGTTGCATGTGATCTCTTTGGAGACCTTGCCCAGCGCCGGAAGGAACTCCCTGTCTCCGGTGCAATGGAGTCTCTGGGAATACGAAGGCCGTGGCCCCCGCTCTCCCATTTCCCCGCCCACCTGCCCAAGCCCCTTCTTGCTGCCTTACTCCATGTTGCCACCTTCTGTTCCCACGGCAAAACAAGACAAACTCATCCTCTTCCTTCGTCTTTCTTTCTCAACCACATCTAAAGTACTGATCCAGCCCGGATCCACTCACTGCGTCCTGGAGAGTGTGCGCCTCTGGATGCAAAATAAGTTCCGGAATCAAGGGCTTTTTTGCCCTCTCCTGGGGATCTGTTGTCTCTCTTTGCTGTGGCTCTGTCCCTATAGGAAGCTCAACCTTGCCAGGCTAAGCTGAAAGGATTTCAGAGAGCAAACTCCTTCGCTCTCCCAAGTTAGGAGTTGGGGACCAACTGGTCATCCAACAGTCAAGAAGCATGATTTGTGGCAACCCCAAAGACTCCTCCCCCAACAAACCACCGCCTTCTCAACCAACCAGTGCAGCCCTTGTGAAAGGGTGGAGTTAGCCGCATGGGTGCCCAGAGTGGTGGCCATGCCATGCACCCAGGGCGGCAGGGCAAGCTATGCATGGTGCCACCCTCACTGCACCCCTTCCTACGCCCCTGCACCTGATCCATGAGTAAAAGGCACTTGCATCAACCTTCACCATGCTGGCTGGCAGTCGCCCACAGAGAGAAGCTCTTCTGTGCTCAGAACAGAGAGGAAGGTGGGTGCCCAATCCTGGCATTTTGTGAAATGTGGGCATATTTACAGGAATGTGTTCGGTGTATGAGCAGCTGAGCCGGGACAAATAGGAGATGAGCAGGAAGAAGAAATAGCCTCTCACATACTGTGGATTTTTTTGAGGGAATCTTTGCTTAGACCTTTCATGGGCACCATAGGAGCAGGCAGATTGGAACCCACAATTATTATTATTCTTTTCTGGTGATGACTCATGGCCAAGTAAGATTGTCTTCCATGAACATGATCTTAGCACTGAGTCTGTAAGTGACTGTGGAGGCCAATTCTGAATTCACACCTCCTTCCACAGTGGGGACATTGGTTTCCGGGCGGGAGTTGATCACTGTGAGAGATTCCCAAACATGCCTTCCTCTTAGCACATTTCTCTTTTTTGTCCTGAGTTTGAGCGTCTTCAAAGTCCATGAGGCCTTTGGTAAAGGTTGTTCTCCAACTGGAGCACTCACAGGCCAGTGTTTCCCAGTTGTCGGTGTTTAGACTATACTTTTTAAGATTTGCCTTGAGAGAGTCTTTAAACCTCTTTTGCTGCCCACCAGCATGGTGCTTTCCATTTTTAAGTTTGGAATAGGGTAGTTGTTTTGGAAGAGGATAATCAGGCATCTGAACAACTTGACCAGTCCAACGAAGTTGATGTTGGAACCCACAAGTACCATGTTGGTGACCCCTGGCAGAATGACTAAGAAACTGAGGAATGAATCAGAACGTTCAATTTCACTCTTTTCTGACCCTTTCCCCACATCCTACAATATCCTTTTGGAGGTGAGGGGACCAAAACTATACACAACAATCCAAATATGGTCACACCACACATTTGTGGTGTGATTGCAATATCAGCAGTTTTAATTTTAGTCCCTCAACAAAAGCTTTGTCAAAACAACAACAACCCACCTTCCTTATAAGCTTAGCACTAGTTAAGACCGAGCTTTCCATTTGTGTTGCTGTAAATGAAACATTATTCTGCAAAGGGAGTCCTTGTTTCTTATTTTAGAAGATGCAAGCCTTTGGCAGAAATCAAGTTATTTTTGATGCCTCCAGATTGTTCCTATTACTGGTGGACTGCGGCTGGCAGAGGGGGCCTAACTAGACTGTCAGATGAATTACAAAACTCTTCAGTTAAATATGCATGGTGTACCACCCTGTGGCAAAATCCTGCTATTACATATGGGACATTTTTCCTCCTCGCTGCTCCCCTCCCCATCCGCTTAAAGAGTGCAGCATTACGAAAAGAGAAAGAGAAGGAGGGAGAGATAGAAACCTACAGTTTTCAAAATAAAAAAGAACTAGGGAATATTTTTACATATTCCAGCCACTGGAGAAAGGAACAAGCATATGCAAATCTACTATAAAAAAATCCACAAACCCCACCACCATTCTCTGCAAGTTTAATAGCATGCTTCAGCAAAAGGATTTACAGTAAGTATCTTTGACAGGGCATGGAATTTCTTTCTGTTTACGTTGTTTGTCATCCCTCACAACGTATGGTTTGGGCATTTCCCCCAATATAATTTTCTGGAACACGGGCCCTCCTCTCCTGGGACCGATACTAATATGATGTACTCACAGTGTTATCTGGCTGCTTGTCCTACAGAAATCAGTTGTGTGTTTATTCAGCTTCTGGAGTATTATACGCTACCCAAGGGTTTTTCCCTATCTTGGGGGGTGGGGAGGGAAAGGAACAGCTTTTCAAAGCATTGCTTCGCCTCCTTCCAGTAATAGTTGAATCCCAAACGGTCATGCATTAATATGATTACAGCGTTTGGGATTCCGTAAGCTACAGCAAAGGCAGTGCTTGCCACACAGAACTATTATTGCTCCTGCCCATGTGCGGTTGCTGATAAACCGTTCTCGTTTGCCAGTAGACACGACAATTAAAATGTTGTTCGTGCCATTCAAAAAGGAAGCAATTTTTTTGGGGGGGGTGTGGAAAGAAAATATGTTCACATCAGCAAGCAAAGCCACTTCAGGGAGCATGTGGGGTGTGGGGGACTATGCTGGTTTGAATCACAAATTTTAGAACAATGAAGCTAAGAACTAGGGTCTGAAATAGTTTGTCAGGTAGTGCAGGATGGAGATAGCACAACGCGGAGCACTCAAGATGCTGTTGGACTCCAATTCCCATTGTACCTGACTGTTGGCCATAACAGCTGCTGGGAGCTATAGCTCAAGAGCATTTTATAGATTCGTGGAATCGTAGACTTGGAAGGGGCCACGGGGGTCATCTAGCCCAACCCCTTGCAATGCAGGAATCTTTTGCCCAACATAGGGCTTCAACCCACAACCCAGAGATTAGGAGCCTCATGCTCTTCGAACTTAGTGTCACCCATTTGGAAGGCGACACCTTGGCAACTCCTGATTTAGGGAGAACTACAGTAGATGGTGACTGGGATGCAGGTGGCGCTGTGGGTTAAACCATAGAGCCTAGGGCTTGCAGATCAGAAGGTCAATGGTTTGAATCCCTGTGATGGGGTGAGCTCCTGTTGCTCAGTCCCTGCTCCTGCCAACCTAGCAGTTTGAAAGCACATCAAAGTGCAAGTAGATAAATAGGTACCACTCTGGCGGGAAGGTTAACGGCGTTTCCATGTGCTGCTCTGGTTTGCCGGAAGTGGCTTAGTCATGCTGGCCACATGACCTGGAAGTTGTACACCGGCTCCCAAGGCCATTAAAGCGAGATGAGCGCCGCAACCCCAGAGTTGTCTGTGACTGGACCTAATGGTCAGGGGTTCCTTTACCTTTACCTTTACAGTAGATGGTAGCCAGTGCTCATATTTGAAATACAGCCAGTTGCGTGCATTAGAACCTATTCCAGCATTCTGTTCCCAACACTGGCCTGATGTTCCAAGAAGGGATGAAGGCAATAGTAGTGCCAAATCCGCCAATCGAAGCGGCCAAGTGGGAACATTTGGGGTAAGATGACCTTGTAGGTAAACAGGTCTCAAGTTGTGAAGGGCTTTATTAATTAAAGTTATTCATTTTTTTAAAAAAAGAATAAAATAAAGATAAACTCAAAGCAACTTAAAAAAAATTAAAAGCCAAGTTACAGGGAACCAGGCAGAGGGAGGTAGTGGCACCCGCCCTGTGGAACGCCCTCCCACCAGATGTCAAAGAGAACAACTACCAGAGTTTTAGAAGACATTTGAAGGCAACCCTGTTTAGGGAAGCTTTTAATGTTTAATGTTTTGTTGGAAGCCGCCCAGAGTGGCTGGGGAGCCCAGCCAAATGGGCGGGGTATAAATTATTATTATTATTATTATTATTATTATTATTATTATTATTATTATTATATAAGATATTTATTAAGATATTACAATACAAAATGAAAAAACACAAAATAAAAATGATTAAAAACCACTCCATTTTTCTATTACTTATTTTCCTTAGCTTGTTTCCCAGACCTCCTCATACCTCCCTTTTTTGTATTCCAGTTCAATTTGTTGGCTCAGCAAATCCTTACCCTCTTTGTTTATCCTAATCTTTGGTCTTAAAATAGTAACATTAGATTTTCCCCTATTAGCAACCCATTTTTCATATTCCCTTAAAGCATTACAGCTGGAAACCACTTAATTTCTATCCAACATCATTCTAACATTCATTAATTTTACAATATTTCTGTAGATAGTCTTTAAATTTCTTCCAATCTTCTTCCACCGACTCTTCTCCCTGGTCTCGGATTCTGCCAGTCATTTCTGCCAGTTCCATATAGTCCATCAGCTTCATCTGCCATTCTTCCAGAGTGGGTAAATCTTGTGTCTTCCAATACTTTGCAATGAGTATTCTTGCTGCTGTTGTAGCGTACATAAAAAAGTCCTATCCTTCTTTGGCACAAACATGATACTAAAGCAACATGAAACTAAAACGAAACAGAAAACATCCATCTACAAATAAAAGGAGGTCTAACACAGCCTACCCACTAAAGGAGGCTGCAGGATCTGAAACACCACAAGTAAAAGGCCAAAAACCTGAAAATGATTAAAAATAATAAAAAAATTGGCGTGGCACCTAAAAGTAGGCATTGGTGACACCTGGTGTGCTTCCCTGGGGAGAGAATTCCGTAAGTGAGGAGCCACCACTGAAAGGGCCTGTTCTGTGCACCTCCCTTGGAGAGAGCACACAGAGAAGGTCGTCAGATGATGAACACTGGGTTTGGGTGAGTTAATGTGGGGAGAGACGACATGTGAGGCATTGGGGTCCTGAGCCGCAAATGCAACCTTTAAACACCGAGGCCCAATTTAGTCACCGTAACTTTGCCACCTGTGCTTTCATTTCAGCTGAAATGAAATACAGAAAATGAAATGTGTGTTCATTCTCACACTCATTTGCTCATGACCCGAAGCGGTGCCACAGGGATCTCCCCCTTTTCAAAGATTCAGCTCTCGGATTGCTCTCTCCTTCGTTTTTAATGGAAATGGGGAAGGAGCTAGCATTCCTTCATCGCACAAGAATACAAGGAGCGTGAAATAGCAAAGAGTTGGGGTGGGGGTTTATGTCTCATAGTTCTGTATCTTTGGGGTCACTCATGCCCCCAAATTCATTGGTGGGTTGAATAGCAGCAGTGTCACCCTATGCACAACTATTCAGAAATTAGTCCCATTGAGATCAGTGGAGCTTTCTTCCAGGAAAACATGAACAGGATTGCAGGCTTAATAGTCTTTGAACCTGAAGTGTTCCATGCTTATTTTGCCACTGTAAGCCGGAGCTGATTATGCCAAAAGTAAAAAAAAACATCAGGATAATCGCTGGATGGGTTTAATTTGTTTGTGGGAGCTGTAGCAGATGGCAGGACAGATGCCATGGCAATATAATTTGGCTTTTCTATTTGATTTTTATTGGGGCTTGTGGTACATGATTGCCTTTCGGCAGTGCCTTTTGCAGGTGTATGTTTTCAGCCAGGCAACAACAACAACAACACCAAAAAAGATAAATGTGCAAGATGACATTTATCAACAGAAATTATATTGGGGGGGGGTGCGGAGATGCTAGGATGCATGATTTTCAGGGTTGCATATCTTGCATTTACTGTCAGTAAGCAGAGATGCTCAGGGGTGGGGGTTATTGGGGGTTTTTTTGTTTTGATTATGTATTTTGTGGTTTTATATTCTGATTTTATCCTGTAAACCGCCCTGAGACCTGTGGGCATAGAGCAGTATATAATAATAGTAGTAATAGTAGTAGTAGTAGTAGTAATAATAATAATAATAATAATAATAATAAATACTATTCCAGCTAAGAATATAAAGTCCAAAAGTTTTAAGCTGGATCACTTAGTTATATTTCAGCAAGTTAATAATAATAATAATTGATTAAAGGTATTGCATATTAACACTCGCCATCTGTAACGGAGCGCGTTACTTCCGGGTTTCACTGCTCGCTTAAAATGACATCACGTGCATGCGCGGCAGCTGCAAAACGTGACCCGCACACGCACAGACGCACCGTCGCATCTTGCGTTCCATTTGGGATGTGAACGGGGTTCTGGAATGGCTCCCGTTCGCATCTCAAGGTACCACTGTACTGGCACTTTTTTTTCTTTTCCAAATGTTAAAAGTGTGGCACTTTCTGTAACAGCTTCATGGGGAGTACCAGCACTCCCCCCCCCCTGCAAAAAAGCACTGATTAAGTCAACGTACACAAACTCTTCTGGGTAATCTTAAAGTGTTAAACTGGGTAGTAGAAAGTGCATTATATTGTTAGTAAGCAAAAACAATCATTCATTGTTGCGACAGACTGTGATTATGTTTTGCTTCCCATTTCCCATTGGACAATAGCCTTATTATTATTAAAACATGCCTTCATCAATTAAAGCTGATCCCAAAGCTTTAGGAGGCAACCCCCACTGCACAGAATTAGATCTCAGTAGGGGCCTGCAAAAGCTTGTTACCGGCCAAGCTCAATGCAATCCAGCACCCATAGGAAGCTGCCTTATCCTGAGTTAGCTCATTGCTCCATCTAGCTTAGTTTTGCCCACACTGGCTGGCAGTGACTCTCAAGGATTTCAGGCAGGATTCTTTGCACAAGGGAGTGGACATGAAACGTTTTGCTTGCAAAACAGATGCTGTCCCGCTGAGCTATGGCCCTTCCCCTTGTGTGTGTTCCAAGGGGCCTGACGTGACAAACTTTGCAAAGCAGCAAAACCAGGAGGGTTTTTTTGTGTGTGTGAGAGAGAGAACCTGTTGGGTCATCCTGGCCAATTGGTGAGTTTAATGTTGTGCAGAAACACACTGGGGAATACAGTGGTACCTCGGGTTAAGTACTTAATTCATTCCAGACGCCCGTACAGTGGTGCCCCGCAAGACGAATGCCTCGCAAGACGGAAAACTTGCTAGACGAAAGAGTTTTCCGTTTTGGAGGTGCTTCGCAAAACGAATTTCCTATGGGCTTGCTTCGCAAGACGACAATGTCTTGAGGGTTCCTGCTGGTTTTTTTTCCTCCCCCCCTTTTTCGAAGCCGCTAAGCCGCTTATCAGCTGATCCAATCAGCAGATAAGCCGCTAAAAGCCGCTAAAAGCCGCTAAAAGCCGCTAAAAGCCGCTAAAAGCCGCTAAAAGCCGCTAATAGCGCTAATCCGCTAATCCTTCAATGGGCTTGCTTCGCAAGACGAAAAAACCGCTAGACAAAGAGAATCACAGAACGGATTGTTTTCGTCTTGCGAGGCACCACTGTACTTAACTTGAAACTGTTCTTAACCTGAAGCACTACTTTAGCTAAAGGGGCCTCCCGCTGCCGCCATGCCACTGGAGCACGATTTCTGTTCTCATCCTGAAGCAAAGTTCTTAACCTGAAGCACTGTTTCTGGGTTAGCAGAGTCTGTAACCTGAAGCATATATAACCTGAAGTGTATGTAACCTGAGGTACCACTGTAACAGGATTGTGGGTATTGCTTGTTTATGTTCTTCCATGCACTAGCAATAAATTTCTCCATTTTACACCAACTGCTGGATAACCCCTTTATTATTTACTTTTCAGAGGGACCGCCCTAAAACTTATTGTCCTGGCTCTCTCCCCCTGCCCCCTCCTGCAGCCCCCTAGATACAGCTGCCCCCTGGTGTTGTTTAATAAAGCCATTTCCTCTCTGTGCACGGTTGCATTCCCTGTGCAGAAACGATAGTATAATTCCTTGCCCTAGAGGCCGTGATTCTGCTTAATGAGCAGCGTATTATGAAGCATTTCTTCCAGTTGTTTGGAGCATAAACTTCTGCTCCAGCGGTGTTTAGTGTATACCAGTCTCCTTGGAACAGTAACCAGACTGCAGGGGAGGGCAGAAAAAAGGGGGGGAATGCTTCTAATGTACATTCCACAATAGGCAACCCAATCAGAAGAGATGCTACCCCAAGAAATAAATGTTCAGAAGTCTAACGATTGCTGCACCAAAATGCCCAACGTGTATTGTATCTGACGAAGTGTGCATGCACACGAAAGCTCACACCAATAACAAACTTAGTTGGTCTCTAAGGTGCTACTGGAAGGAATTTTATTATTATTATTATGTATTGTGTTGCCCCAGCTTCAGTGGCCATACTGGGATACAATACTTATCCTACAAGGGACGCGGGTGGCACTGTGGTCTAAACGGCTGAGCCTCTTGGGCTTACCAATTGGAAGATAGGCGGTTTGAATCCCCACAACAGAGTGAGCTCCTGTTGCTCTGTCCTAGCTCCTGCCAACCTAGCAGTTCGAAAGCATATCCAGTGCAAGTAGATAAATAGGTACCACTGTAGTGGGGAAGGTAAACGGTGTGTCTGTGCACTCTGGTTTCCATCATGGTGTTTAGTCATGCTGGTGTTTAGTCATGCTGGGTTTAGTCATGCTGGCCACCTGACCCAGAAAGCTGTCTGTAGACAAATGCCGGCTCCCTTGGCCTGAAAGTGAGATGAGCACCGCAACCCCATAGTTGCCTTTGACTGGACTTAACCGTCCAGGGGTCCTTTACCTTTACCTTACTTGTCCTACCCCAGGCTTCCTCAACCTTGGCCCTCTAGATGTTTTTGGCTTACAACTCCCATGATCCATAGCTAGCAGGACCAGTGGTCAGGGATGATGGGAACTGTAGTCTCAAAACATTTGGAGGGCCAAGGTTGAGGAAGCCTGTCCTACACTATAAGATGCAATGTGGTACAGTGTTCATCTTGGACAGCAGGGGCTATTGTGTATATAGTTTTCACTCAGGTCCACTAAAGTTAATTTAGGCAGGAAACCCTGGGTTGTGGTTACAATGTTGGCAGCCGGCTGCCTATAAAAGCAGGTCGGCTGAGCTGTTTGTAGTTCAGTTCAGTTCCAGCTTACTATAAAGAACCACTTGGAGAAATCTCTGTCATCTGCTATGTCCACTCACAACTTAATACCTCAGGTGCCAAAATGTCTTGGGCTGGCCCTGCTTGACTCAGCAGTTTTTTTGACGATGCGACTCATGGCGTTCGCTTGCATGCAGAAACACAAGCTTGTAATTCCTTTACAATCTTCCCTCTTGTCCGTTTTCAGAGGCAACTGTTTTAAGCTACGACGGAAGCATGTTTATGAAAATACAACTCCCCGTGGTGATGCACACCGAGGCAGAAGATGTGTCCTTGCGGTTCAGATCTCAGAGAGCTTACGGCATTCTAATGGCCACCACTTCGAGGGAATCTGCTGACACACTGCGTTTGGAACTGGATGCAGGACGAGTTAAGCTAACAGTCAACCTAGGTAACGTCCCTCCCCGACTCCCACCCTGAAGTTAACATCTCAAACATCCTTTTTTGGTGTGCGTCTTTGCCTGCAAACACCTATTCAACAGCCTGTTGGCCACTGAAAAATCAAATGAAACAGAAATATATATATGCAGTTCTCATGCATATACATATATTTGCAACATGCATAAGTTCATTATTCTTTGAGTTTAATTTCATCTTTACACACTCCACCATAACCCACCATTATTAATTCTGAACTGCAGTCTGTTCTAAAAAGAGAAGACCACCAGCATTTAGCAGGCAACCTATTTTTATTTTGTTAGCATCTTACCCAACAAGGTGGGTTTCTCAGCCCAGGATTTCCCATATTGCTGCATTACACAAATAAATCCTAGTTCAAAACACATGCCCCTGGGTGCTGGGGAAGCTCTGTTGGTGTGTCTGCATTGCGCATGCAAGCTTCATGCACAATGTTTCATGCAGCTTCTGTGAAGCACAGGATTTGGGTACCCAGAGAGTCAGTTCTTCTGATGGCAAGGGGGTGCAGGGTGGCAACTGGGGAAAGCTCCCTGGCCTCAGCCAGGCAGTCCACTCACACAAGCAGTTTAAAGTCAGAGCTGCCATTCTGTGCTCATGTACATTTGGGGCTCTAAGGCTGTGTACACACTCCGGTTGACTCTGCATCCAGTGTGTTCACACTACTGGTTTGTGAAGCCATGTACACATGGTGTTAGCCACAATTCACACCTGCCCTGTAGTTTCTGGAGAAGTACTGTGTTTTGATTAGCTTTCCCCCACCCCGGACCTGCTTTAATCCAATTTGAGAACAGAAGGAATGCAAAGATCTCCACGCCCTTTTTTACAAGCCGGTTTGGAACTGGATAGTGAACTTTCAACAACAGCCTAGCTGTGTGTGCCAGGTTGATCAGGCCTGAGACACACAGCCTGGGAATCTTTCTTTGCAAAAGGAAATGCTAGGATGAACAACCCACACAGAACTACTCACAAGCTGGGGGGGGTACCTTTACAAGAGACTGTAGCCTTATACCAATATGACACAGCTTCAGATTTTTCTATTCCTTCTGAAAAGAAGCTCTAGAAAGGCAAAATTGAGTTATTAGCACACTAGCCCTAATCTCTCTCTCTCTCTCTCTCTCTCACACACACACACACACACACAGAGAGAGAGAGAGAGAGAGAGAGAGAGAGGAGTGGGGAAATACACACAAAAAAAGAGGATCCTGGAGTCAACGCACAATGAGCGACGTCCAAACACATCTGGCCGTAATGATGTGTACAGTGTCTTGCAAATGTGATTTGAAGCTCAGCTATAGGGAAAACAAACTTGCTGCGTTTTAAGCCGGTGATGTGTGCACAGCCCAAAATCACACTGTTGTCCTGAACAGTTTGCTCATGCGAACCGAGTTTGCCCCAACATATAATCAGAACCTACTCTGTTAAAAACCAGCAAGCTATTTAGCCCTTTCCAGTATGTTGTACTTGATCTTGGCTTAATGTGTTAGAACACATAAAATATACGCAAGCAAGAAAAACCTGATTGCAGGCCACATTTTTGTTTATTTCTGGTCTTCTCTATAGAGCAGCCTGGCATTACATACTTTCAAATCCATCTCCCTCCCTCCTTTGATTTGATTTGATTTTTTTTAGAACTCCCCCCGCTACAACTTCATAGTGATCTTGTGTGTGTGTGTCACAAATAACACGACCCTTCAATGCCCAAAGTCTGCGGCCCTCAGCAAACAGCCATGTGAACACAAACCACATAAGCTCTCCTGCAGAAATAATATCATGCTTTCCTAGGTTTTTTTATAGCATTTAGAAATAATTGATTGTTGCTTTATTCACCGAGGAACCAAATGCAAGTTTACCAGAACAACTTCCTTTTTTTGTTTGTGAGAGAGATTATTTTTAGGACTTTTTGTACAGCATTAAAAACAGAACAAAACAAAACCCTTCTCTTCGGTGTGATTTCGTTTTTAAATTGCGAAAGTTGGCAGGGCAGAGTGATATATTCAAAATCCATTTTTTTTGTATAGGAATGCAAGATAATTGAATTTTGATTATATTAATCAGATTCTGCAATAGGGAGATCAAACAAGGACACTTTTCTTTAGCTTCAGATAGAGCCCTCTAGTGACATTTTGGAGTTCCTGCAAGCCGATGCATTTTTTTAATAGTCTTGATGGTTGTAGGATAATGGCCAGGAGAGGGCTCTTTTAAGAAAGCTTTCTGTAGACAGAGGCATGTAGGTGATGTGCCTTGGCTGTTTGCCACCACTTTTCTGATGCGGTTGACGACACATGACAAACTCAGCTACATGGAAACAAAATCTAGGTTGTTATTTTTTTAAGAAATAAAAGCAATAATATTGATGATCCTCAAAGACCATGTAGAGGAACAAATGAGTATGCTGCTAATTTGAGAAGGGTGTTTCAATTTGCCCGTACAAAGTGCACATTTCCTTTACATTATGAATAAAATAAAAGCATTATTCACCACAAAGGCGGAAATAAATTTGCTAACGCTCACAAGTGACAAGATGTCGAAAAGCATCCTCTCAAAAGTCAAAGAGCAAATTATAATATTGCTTCGCTATAATCTATTAAAATAAGAGATTTCTAGAGGAGATGGCGAAGTCACTTTTCCTATGTTTACTCAACGACTTCAGTAAAAGCGAAGGGTATTTCCAAGGATTGAGAGACCATCTAAGGTGGTTGGAATATTACAATTACAATTTTAAGCTTTTAAAGTTGCATCCTCCTTTGAGGCATTAACTGTGATCCAGAATGTGTGATTATTGGCTTGGCTTGTACTATTCCCCATTGTGACGGAGCACTTTTATTATTTTTTAAATTAAAATTGAGAAGATTAATTTGTTCTTTCATATATGGGGGAGAAAGTGGCAGCCAGCTTAAATCCAGTATCTGGACCAGTTTCTCCACAAGTCTTTATTCCCCACTTAGATTTGTCACCATGTAGCTTTGTTTGAAATTGGCCATATTTTTTTTATCCTCTATTTCTACTCACTTCTATTTATAAAGTTTTTTATCACCATATATCTGCGTTCTATGGCAATACCGAAAGAATCTGAACACGCAGTGGCCATGTTTGCATGTGTCTGTCCCCGGAAGGGTGGACTGTAATTTTATTGGATGTCTGCAGCTATTACTTTGAAGGATAAATTTTCATTTCTCATCTATTCTTCCCCATCTAGACTGTATCAGGATTAACTGTAATTCCAGTAAGTGCCTATTCAAAATTTTTAAACTTATTGTTCCTCCATTTATGCAATATTCACAAACTTTAGATTAAGACATGGTGTGCATCCTTTTTTTGTTTTTGTTTGCATACTTAAAATGACTTGCATTTGAAAAAGATATAGCAAATTCCATGGGTGTGAAAAGAAATCATCGCACATGGCTTGCCTTACCTGCCCTAGAGTTGCCTTGTCCCCATTCCCACCCCACCCCCTGAAATTTCAGACCAAACATCTAAGAAGTTTCAAGGACAGTTTAAAGAATCAGGCATAGAAATGCCACAGAGTCTTCTGTCATCTGCAGAGCATCCTTCAATTTCCCTAAAAGTCAAAGCAGTTGTGGAAGTTTTGCCCCTGTGTTCCAGTAAGGCTAAATATGTCTTGTATGTGAGGAAAGGATGACTGTATACCCCTAATATTTCTCAATTACTGAGGAATTATCTGCCTTTTTGGTTTTTTTTTAAAAAAGAATTATATTGAAATTTTCTCAAACAAATTAGAAACACATAATAAAAAACAACACAACACACACAACAGAACTTGATTGTGAATGTAGTCTTCTTTCCACTGGAGCCAACTCCAGGAGGCTGTGGGTGCTGGGTGCCCACAAAGTCAATGGGCAAATTTGAAGCCCTTGGTCGCGGGCACCCACAATATTTGGCACAAGATGGCACCTATGTCTGGTTCTGCTTGTTGTTGTGCAGTGGGAGGATTGAAGAGGCCACAATCATAGAGAAGAAACAGCAATCTAGAAGGCCAAAGGAAGTACTTCATACATTTTTAAGGTATCTTCACTCACCCTTTCTTCCCTGGCATCGGCGGCGGCACCTTTTTGTGGCTCTCCTCAGATGCCAAAATGTCTTGGGCTGGCCCCGTCAGTCCCACTTCTTTTTCCAGTCGGAAGTTACGATTGCTCCATAAGTCTGCAGTCTTGTACACTGGGAGTAAATTCCGCTGAGCTCAGTGGAACTTACTTCCGAGTGGATATGTATTGGATTGCACTGTACACGGGTTCCCCCCCCCCAGCCCTCCAAATATATACATATTGAAATGAACTTTCACAGTGTGATATATCAAAATCTGTTTATGCAGTGTTCAACTGAAGGAATGGGTTCCCAAAACCTGAAACCTGACTGTGTAGTCAGTCTGAAACGGACCCCAAAATCCACATTTTTCCTCCTCCAAGGGAGCATTTCTAAAATGCATAAACTTGAGCTTTTGAGTCAATGTATAAACAGAAAGCCAGGTGTATAAACAAGTGCTCAAAGCGCTCTCCTTTATCAGTCCGTGACAGCAATGGATGGCCTTGGCTGTTCCAGTGGAGCAGGGATGGCACTCTGTCTATCTTATCTTACATCCTGACCACACTCTGACGCACAGACTTAGTCTGGGAACAGCGCCAGGAGTTGGTGACCTCTTGCTCCAAGATAAGGCGGTCCTGCCCTCTGGAGCAACAGAGGGCAAACCTGTCCCATCTTCTTCTAGACACACCTTCAGATATTTGAAGACAGCATTAATTCCCTGCTTAACCGTCTCTTCCTCAGGCTAGGCTTTCAGCCGTTCCTCACAGGCCATGCTTTTTGGATCCCTCATTATCCCGATATGCTTGTGGGAGAATAATGCACCCACTAAGCTCCATGTATGGAAGACAGCCGCCTTCTCTTTCTATGGCATGGCATGCTCTACTTCTGCCATGGGAAATCCAAGGAATATTATCTTGATCATTGGATAGAATATAAGAACCCCTGCCCACATCAGCCTCTGCATATGTATCTCCTTGGAAGATTTTTGCCTCTGCCACCACTTGCAATGTTTTTCCCCACATTATTCTTCCATTGTTGATATTCTTACAAACCAAGAGTTGAACTCCCTGTTCCAAATAAAGAGGGTGTGCAGTCGATTATATTTTTTATGTCCCGCAAGATTATATTTGTGTGATGGCTTCTTTTACACACTAAATATATAAGATCTCTTAGACTGAATTGGTTTTTTTCCTATGTGTCTTACATCATGCTTGATAAATTTTTAACCTTTCTGATATTATTTGGATTAAGATGCTATGTTCTGAAAGAGGATTGTGGACTGTGATTTTATTTTGAGTCTGTGGACCTCCCAAACTTTCTATAGTAAGTACAGTACATTCTAGTTTTCCTTTTGTGGTGGGCAGAGGTGTGGGAAGAGAGTGTTAAATGTTGCAGACGTTGTGGGACAAAAATAGCTATCATGCCCTTGTTTTAAACCAAGTGACTGAGGCATGATTGAGTCAAAGCTAAATGCTTCTTTTCCCCATTGATTTCTGTGGGAGAGACTTAAATATAACCTTAGCTCTCCCATGGAAGGTAAATGGGCTCAAAAGTAGTTAACTTTGGCTGGAACATGTTTTGAATTTCCATTCAGGAAACATACTGCTATTCAATTCCAGTTCACTGCAATGGTGCTTACTTGCTGCGTTTGACAGCAGGCGAACATTTGATGGATTACTGCCAAAAACATCATTCTTTTTGGGTTTTCTAGTTTCAGGTTGGTTGGTTGGTTGGTTTGGAAACACTTGGAATGTGAGATTACTTGTTTGCAGCGCAAAGCAACAACAACAAAATGTGCGCCTTTCATCCAGTTGCCTTCTTTCGGTGAGGCAAACTGAATTACAGGTCTTTCTGTATGTGATACAACAAAATAGAAACTAGAGTGGAGAAAAATAGCTAACGGGAACAGAAGTATCATTATTAATTATCATCATCGAAATATTGACTGTAGTTCTCAATCTCAAGCATTCTTGTAGTTCACATTCAAATATAACATATGCATTGTATAAAAAGTATGTTTAATATTTTCCAAAGCACAGAATTACATCGTGACAATTTAAATAGTGATATACCAAGAAGGTGGAAAATACTATATATATAGTATTAAAATACTATATATAAAATACTATACACACACACACACACACACACACACACACACACAAATATGCTCTTTTTCTCTTGAATATATATATATATATATTAAAAAATACATCTCTGGCATTGCAAACAAACCTCAATGTAAGCGTAAAGTCACAGGTATAACAAAAAGCAACAGTTCACCACAAGCACAATAAATGATTTTTGTTATTGCTGAGAAGTGCATTTGTTCTGTGGAGCTAATGGCAGGTGGTATAGGAGACTTAGATTTCCTATGGAATACCCATAATGCCTTTCTATGAGGAAAAAAAAACTGTGGAGAAGAACACCAGTAATATGGGTTACATCCAGCAAAGTCATATACTGAGTTAGACCCATTGAAAACAACAGACTTCAGCTGTGTTTAATTTCAATGGCTTTATTCTGAATATGACTTAGCTGGGGAACTTTTTGACCACCAATTGTTGGTGAACTACAACTTCCAGCAGTCCTAGCAAGTATGGACAATTGCCAGGGATGATGGGAATTGTATTTCAGCAAATCCTAGAGAGCTATATGTTCCCCGCACCTGACTTAGTAGCATACAGTACATGCTTAAGAGCTGAAACTTAAGTGGCAAAGTGCTTTCATGTTCTGTGTGTGCTACGTGAATGATTCTATTCATTTATGGAATGAGGATGCTAGGAATCAGTAGGCCTGGTAGGTGTGCAACAAGCATGTTAACTCTACACGCACATTGGCCGTTCATCTGTTAACTGCATGTAAGGTGGGGAGAATAAAAAATAATGTTTTGATGGTGTGTTTTAGTCATGGCTGCTATGGCAGTTGTGTCTTTTCTCGTCCCACGATTGGGGCACTGAGTCAAAAGGTAAATGTAAATAAGTTGCAGTTAAGTTAGCTACATGATCTGAGTAAAACTTTGAAACTGTTAACGTGAGTCCCTAGACAAAAAGCAATCTAAGGGACATGGTTGGTTTTCATGTAGTGGTCTCTCTTTTGCCACACCTTCATTTCAGACTCCTTTGCAGTTTCTTCTTTCCATGTTTTGATAGAAGCAAATCATTATAAACAGGAGCTGAAATGATCGTTTGCAAATATTCGAAATCCACCCTGAATTTGAAATGTTTTAAATTCAGAATTAAAATCATTTTACCTCAGAACTCTCCGACGTCTCTTAAATGTTTTCATTTTAGCAGACATCAAAAACTGTCAGCTGTCAAATAATATAAAATACCAAATGCCATTGCATTTTATCTCCAGTATGCTGTCACATGCTAAATATCATTTTGTTTGTACTGTCAGGCATCAAATACTGTTATCAAATGTACTAGTATGACAAGTGGTGATAGCAAATCTCCAGTGAATATTTAGGGAAATATTGTAAGAATATCTACAGACTGTTTGAGATAAGTATACATACAGAATTCTAGTGAATGCATTTATTTCAGCTCCACCATAGATTTCCTCTTATGATAAAACCACACTGACTTTCTGCTTCTTGCCTATTATCCCACTCTCGCTGACTGAAAAGCTCTCTTCCATAATTGTCAGGTCTCAGTAGGCCTCAGCTGATACTCAGAGATATTTTTTGCATCCACTTTGCTGCTTTCCCCTCTTCATTATTGGATCTGTTTTTGTTTTTTAGTAGGCACTTTTGGGTGATGGAAGGAAGCATTGCATGTTTTCCTTTTCATTCGTTATGCTTCCGTTCATATGTGCTCGATGTGTATGTCAGCACTGTGTCTCTTCTAATGGTGGGCATTCTCTTTAGGCCACTAATCTGAGTGCTTCCTGCAGCATTGCAGGACTTTCTATCTAAAATCTAAAAAACTCTTTCTGCAGTTCCTCTGCTTCTTGCACTACTGGAATAATACTATGTGTTTCTCTCAAGTGGCTCAAGGCTTCTGAAGCTGGCTTGATAGAACTTGAAGGGGCCACTAGTATGGAGTGCCCATTCTTAGTTGTGAGAGATTAATGGTGCGTAGCAAGGCATTTTGATATATATCACTGTCATGAAACTGAGAGTCTATTTTCTGTACGACAGCCAAGCTTTTCAACTTTTGTGCTACTTTTAAAGTGACAAATGGCCAGCAATAAATGTCAAACTCTGATCTTTCACTTTTTGCGTTGTTTGGAATGTGATCTTATCTACATGTAAGCACAGCCCTGTCAGTCCGAAAAGGCCACTGCTAAAATGTCATCATGAGAAACCCTAAATCAGTCTCCCAGGTGGCTTAATTTAGAGATTGGTTATAATGACATGTTCTGTCCCCTTCTGAATGCAGTGGTTGATTTCAGCTGAGGTTTCGGAGAAGTTAAACAAGAAGGTCTTCCAGGTTGCAGCCAGGAGATTCTCTCCATACCTTTATGCTATTGCTCTTATATTTTTATCTCACCTTTCCTTCAGGGAGACCATCCCATCATCAGAAATGCCAGTTGAGGCTGACAGTGATGCCAAGATACCCAGTGAGTGTGATGGTTGAGAGGGGAGTCAAAACTAGGTCTTGCCAAACCAAAACTAGCACTTGCTCCATCTTAGTTTGGCTACTGAAGCAGAAGACAAGCTGCATCTTCTGTTGCCCTTCCTTTCATGCCTCCTCCATGCTGCGTGACACACCTGAAGTTCTGCCCTCTACAAAAGTAAGCAAGGGAGGGAAGGCCCCAAAACAGGTGCAGGAACTTTACTTGGGTGAGTAGGGGATTACCCAGGGCCTAACCAATGGAGGGAGCCACATCAACATTAATCAACAGTACCAGATGTCAGTGTTTGAAATTACTGGACCCGTTTCTTCACTTTCAAGACTGTAGCAGTGATCAGTGGAAGTGTTTCCCCAAGAGTGCTTTCAGTGCTTTGAGTCTGCTCCATGCTCCGTTTCCTAGATTGCTGAGAGGGCCTGCATGCTTAATCAACTGTTATTGACTCACTAGCAGAAGATACCCAGCTCAGGAATTCTAAGTAGCCAAAACTTGCTGAGATTTATAAATGGATAATGCCATTTGTTTGTTTCCTTCCAAATCGGTACAGTTTGGAATGGCTCAGCCATTCCATGCAGAATTTGGTTACTGTCTTGCTTCACATGTCATAGCTCCCCAATTGCAGCCCAGTTACAGCTGGTCATATGGTCTAGGGCTAGGCAGTGGCCATAGCGACAGGGCACTGGGAAGGCGCTGTGAGGAGGCCTGATTCGCTCATACGGCATGCCCCTTTGCAAGTGCCTTGCAATTTTCACTTGCAAGAATTTCTGCAATCCTCAGGCCGCCCAAGCAGTTTCCACCTCTATTATCCTATTGGCAAATGCTAGGGAAAGATAAGTGGATGGAAGATCAAGCGCGCAGTTCAGACGCAACACATTTCTCAGCTTGCATCTCTGAGAGAGGCAGAAACTTAATAAAGACCATTCATCTCCCTGATATCTCAAGCTTTCGGTAATGCACTGGGCACATAAGAGACTGCCATCCATTCTCCTGCGGAAACTGCAAAATCTCATTTGATGATCAAATTGACTAATACATTATCCATGTGTTATCCTTATAGGATTTACTGCATGGATTGGGCAGAATAAAAGTATCTGCCCCCCCCCCCCGGTAAATAAAAAGCCTCAGAATGCAGCAAATAACGTTACATGCTTGGTTGGTAGATATGGGCACCTTACAGGCCTTTACTATATTCAAAAGCTGCAGTTTTGATTTTCCTGTCGTGTCTGATATAAGCGTAAAAGATCATATCGTTAAAACCAGCTCAGGATCATGCAAGCTACAAGTTCAGATCTTGCTACCACTGCTCAGATATTGGTATCAAAGTAAGAGAACAGAAGGAAGGGGATGCCAACCAAATTCAAAGATCAGTAGATTTCTCTCATTTATTTTTTATTTTTTTTTGCCAGAAACACGATCATAAAATCTCTAGGTAAAGGTAAAGGGACCCCTGACCATTAGGTCCAGTTGTGACTGACTCTGGGGTTGTGGCGCTCATCTCACTTTATTGGCTGAGGGAGCCAGCGTACAGCTTCTGGGTCATGTGGCCAGCATGACTAAGCCGCTTCTGGCAAACCAGAGCAGCACACGGAAACGCCAGAGCGGTCCCTATTTATCTACTTGCACTTTTGACATGCTTTTGAACTGCTAGGTTGGCAGGAGCAGGGACTGAGCAATGGGAGCTCACCCCGTCGTGGGGATTCGAACTGCCGACCTTCTGATTGGCAAGTCCTAGGCTCTGTGGTTTAACCCACAGTGCCACCCACGTCCCGTCATAAAATCTCTACTCGGGTATAAAAAACCATCTGTAGCTCAGTGGCAGAGCATATGCTTTGCCTGCCAAAGGGCCCAGCTTCAGTCTCCAACATCTCCAGTTTCTACCTGAAGCTCCTTGGGAGTCACAGCTAGTCAATGTAAAGAATTCAGTCTGATTCAGTATGCGGCAACTGTTTATGTTCCTATGCTCCCATGCATAGTTTTATTCTGCTGGTGTATGCGGAATGCATTTTCAAGACGGCACAGAAGCAAGAATGAATGGTTCAAGGAAAGCAACAATTATTATATAGATACCCAAAGGTGAAGAACACTTAATATTTAGCGGGAGATGCTGCTTTCTTACAAAATGGAATAGGAATGAGGTGGAAACCCGAGCACACCTGTTCCCACCTGTTCAAATTGTTAGCTTGATCATCAAACCATACCATAGTCAACCTGATGCAAGTCCTTCTTTTTCTTCTTCTTTTTCTTCTTCTTCCGTCATCTCACAGCTCTATGTGGGGTGCTACCACACTCCCAACATCCAACGCTCAAAAATATTTCAACCTTGTGGAAATGGATGGAAAAATAGTTATTGGTGTACCCCAAGAAAGATGGCAGAATCCTGACATGCAGCCCATCTGTTTGTTTGTTTTTTATTTTGATGGAAGCCACCCAGAGTAGCTGGGGTAACCCAGTCAGATGGGCGGAATATAAATAAGAACGTTCTTATTCTTATTCTCTAGTGCAGAGCTTTCCAAACTGTGTGTCGCGACATGCTGGTGTGTTGGCTGCAATGTTTGGGTGTGTCACACAAATGCTGCAAAGGGATTAGTTCCACCTCCAGTTTGCTAGTAAAACTGAATTACTGTGTTGCAAAATGATGCATGTCTAAAAACTGTGTCACCAACATGAAAAGTTTGGAAAGCTCTGCTCTAGTGTCAAATGACACACCAACCTTCCCCCCCCCCCCAAGCCAGGGAATGATTGGCTAGACTCATTATTCTCAGGCAGGAAATAAGACATTGGTTAGGTGGCCCAGTGAGATCTTTGGACTTGTGTTGGAACTTCCCAAAGGTGATGTGGTTTTGGTTTTGTTTAGTCTTGGGGAGACAGGAAGGTATAAGCTGGAGTACAGCTTGCATTTGTGCTCTTTGAGCATTAAGTTGAACATTCAAAGAGCTTTCTCAGGTCTGCCAACACTCTTTTTCAAAGAAACAAAACCCCATCAGGTGCAGTGAAGGTTCCTGTACCTTCATTGGTGTAGATGAGCACGTGTAACTTTTCTCCAAGGGTGAGAAAAGATGTCATTTGTCTTCTACAAAATTACAAAAAGTTTCAGAATGCATTTTCTGTAGGCACTTGTTTGCAATAACAGGGAGATGAACAATAATAGAATGAACAGGGTTCTTCTTCTTCCTCTGGGGATATATCAGGGGACATGTGGAACGTTGGGTCAGAGAATTATTGGATTAATTCTCTTTTTTAAAGGCCATTAATTCCATGAGAAGCTTCAACAGAAAATATGACTACATAATGAGCATTTATGGGACCTGAAACCTAAGCAGATGCTAATTGGAAGAACAAAGATAGATTGTATTAGTAAGAACGAGGATACATTAGGGCAAAGGTGAAATGACAAAGGACAAAATGGGTATATTTTTTATGCCTCATGCATTTTTCAAATCACCAGTAAGTGACCTTACTGCAGGTTTCTGCTACAGACCTCCAAGCCTGACCAAAGACTTGTGTGATGCCTTCCTTGAGCTGATTGCCAAATATTTAAAAAGGAGAGATATTGTAGTCATGGGAGACTTCAGTTTCTCTGATATCTGCTGCAACTGAAACTCTGCCAAGAATGTAAGGTACAACAAATTCTTCAATAGCCTCATTGACAGTTTCATTTCCCAGAAGCTGGCAGAAGCAACAAGGGGATAATCTATCTTGGACTTGGGCCTCACTAACAGGGGAGTACTGATAAATGAGGTGGAAGTACTGCAAAACTTTGAGGATGTGATCTTGTCCTCTTGGGTTTCGTGATACAGAGGCAAGGGACAGCTGAGTGCAGTCAGACAGGTACTTTGGACTTGAAAAATGCTGATGTCAAAAATCTTAAGGAACTGCTGGATGAGATCCCATGGTCAGAAATACTCAAAGAGGAGTTCAAGATGAATGAGAGTTTCCTAGAGATGAAATACTGCAGGCACAAATACAAACAATTACGAGAAAGAAAAGTGGGAGGCATCTAAATAAACCACCGTGGTTTACAGATAAGCTGTGAGCCAAGAAGGGCATGTATAAGAAATGGAATAAAAGGCAAAGTACAAAGGTATAGTACAGTGGTACCTCAGGTTAAGTACTTAATTTGTTCCAGAGGTCCGTACTTAACCTGAAACTGTTCTTAACCTGAAGCACCACTTTAGCTAATGGGGCCTCCTGCTGCCACTGCACCGCCAGAGCACGATTTCTGTTCTCATCCTGAAGCAAAGTTTTTAATCTGAAGCACTATTTCTGGGTTAGCAGAGTCTGTAACCTGAAGCGTGTGTAACCTGAAGCATATGTAACCCGAGGTATCACTGTATACATAAGTTGCCAACAGTTTCAGGAAGAAGGTCAGGAAGGCTAAAGTTCAGATTGAGCTCAGGCTTGTAAAACAGTTTAAAGATAGCAATGATTGTTATTTCTTCTATGTTTGAAGCAAGAGGAAGAATAAGCAAGCAATATGTCCTCTGTGTGGAGAAGAAATGCTGATGGAGAAACAGAGAGAAGGCAGAACTGCTCAGCACCTATTTCACCTCTGTCTTCTCCCAAAAGGAAAGCATTGCCCAATCTAGTAATAACAGGTTAAATGATGCAGGGATCAAGATAGAAAAAGAGGTGGATAGGGAACACCTAGCTACTTTAAATGAATTCAAATCTCCAGGGCCTGATGAGCTGCACCCAAGGGTACTAAAGGAGCTTGCATATGTAATTTCAGAGTCTATAATCACTGAGAATTCTTGGCTGATAGCTCACTGCCTCCTTTCCTTGCTCCCTTCCTTCTCTATTATTCACTTTTAATGCCTCTGTTGATCAGTCCCACCCTTCCTGGCATCCGTTCTCTGCCATTTTCTCAAGCTTCTTTTCCTACCAGCTGTTGCAAATTAACAAATGTTCCCTGGGAGGAAGTGTAAGTAAATCCAAAACTGCTATGCTTCTGTCACTGCCCCCTTCTGTTTTTCTGCCGATGGACTTTACTGCCATTATATGCCTTCAAGGCTGCTGTCTGCAGGGATTGGCTGTACAACCTACTTTCCCATGGGGCACTCAGGTCCAGAGCCAGCCCAACCACATCAGACATAGTTTGGAGAGAAAAAGCCTTGTGGGCCAAATTGGGAGTCTTGCTGGTTTCGCCATGGGCTGGAGATTCCCCACCCCTACTCTGTACCATCCATAGTAGTGTGTCTGGTCATCATTTCAATCACATAGAGTTTGGGTGTTCCTTGTGTATTTGTTTGCGGAATCAGAAACACTGTGTGTTCTGGAGAATCCACATGCTTTCTTGGGAGAAAGAGAGAGTCATGGCTTACCACAGACATGAGGTGTCTTATATACTATATACCGGTTAAACTTTGCAAACAAGGTTTAAACCAAGTAGATTCCCTGAATGAGCAGTTGATATCTCCTTTGGAACTTCTGTGCATGATTGTGCCTACTATTCCATCCATTTAATCTGTGGCAGTTAGCATGAATGCAATAAAGACATTCTCTTTCCTAGCTGCTACTTTGCTCTCAGAGTATAGTGGTACCTCGGGTTAAGTACTTAATTCGTTCCAGAGGTACGTACTTAACTTGAAACTGTTCTTAACCTGAAGCACCACTTTAGCTAATGGGACCTCCTGCTGCTGCCGTGCCGCTAGAGCACGATTTCTGTTCTCATCTTGAAGCAAAGTTCTTAACCTGAGGTAATATTTCTGGGTTAGCGGACTCTGTAACCTGAAGTGTATGTAACCTGAAGCGTATGTAACCCGAGGTATCACTGTACAGGCTTTTTCCCCCAATTTTTTTTATTAGTTTTCCACAAAATTTTTGAACACACAAACAAATAAACAAACAAACATAAATCCTAACCTTATTGTAACTAATCTTATTAAGATTGTTACGTGACTTCCTCATATCCCCTTGGTTGAATTTCAGTGTATATTATTTTAACGGTTTTCCAAAACCAATATTCTCATAAAGTTAACTTAGTCACTTAACATCTTTCTAACTTTCCCATTTGGCATTTCAACATATTAATTTATCACGTTGCATATTTAAATCCTAGGCCTATCTAGTATTTGCAAGCTTTTTCAATTAAGTTATCTTAAAATATTTGGCTAAGTAGTGTTTAATTTTTTTTCCATTCTTCCTGGTACTCCTCCTCCTTCTGGTCGTGGACTCTTCCGGTCAGGTCGGCTAGCTCCGAGAAATCCATCATCTTCATCTGCCAATCTTCCACTGTTGGTACTTCTTGTATTTTCAGAGTAGAGGCTTTTTAGGGGTTGACTTTAATTAGTTCTTTTTTTGCGTGGAATATATTTCCATATAGAAATAAATATGCATTAGTCATGCACAGCGGAAAAAAGTTCATTGTTGCCATCAACAGTTTGTTATATGTGAATTCATTCCTCACTTCATGAATTTTTCCTAGATAAAAAGATCCCAGCGGGCACTTAGTTCCTGTGCTCTTTAAGCTGTTACTCTCCATTATCATTATGAAAATAAGATCAGTAGCTCAATTGGAAATATGTTTGCTGAAGAGGTAATGGCATTAAAAAGCTTGCTGGAACTGTGTGTCGCCACCACCAACAAAAAAATCTTCTATTAAAATGACTTTTCGGTGTCTAGTATGTTTTACATTTGTGCCTATTAAAATGCATGAAATATCTCTTCTTATCTCCATTAGGCATTCAGCAGCTTATTACTGAGACCTTGTAAACTGTTTCCTTAATATCTGGTACTTCACAATGAGTGTAACAAATCATGCTTGACAAGATAGTTAGAATTGCCATCCAGGCACGCTCCCATTGCAAGCTGGGCACAGAATGCTGTCCATTTAATTTTTCAGCATTTTTGAAGGCCTTATTGAAAGTCTTCAGAAGACTATTTCCTGCTTAATGTACTGATTTAGATGCACCTAGGAATGGCGGTTCTGCTAGTCTTGCTTTCTCTCAGCTTCTCACTTTTCCAATCTTAAATTCAGCTTGTCACAAATTTCCAAAGCAGCTGAGGAAGGGGAAAGTTCTCATAAAAACATTCTCAGCATTTTACTTCACATTTATTCTAATACAAACATTTCTGAAAACAATTTCCCCGTAATACAACGCATTTTATATTTATAAAACAAAGCATGTTCCTTTAGGAGAAAGGGTGGGATAAAAGTGCAACAACAATAATTGAACAATAATTTATTGAAGCAGGATTCACCAGTCTTTCCACTAATACGTGAATTTTGATGGCTTGCTGCATTTTGATTTGGCAAATGTGAATTGTGTAGGTTTACATTAACATGTGGAGTGAACTAGATTTTCTCCCCTGTTGTCTGTTACACCCACAGTAGGAGGATGATACATTTCCATGGGATTCGTATAACAGCAAATCAAGCTCTGTGCAATACAGAGAAATTATTTGTATCCTGAAATGGGTATAAATAATGTGACAATAATTCAAAAAACAAGCCTTGTTTTTTTTGAACAGATAACCTACATTTGAGACATTGGTTGATGTATCAGGGTGGCTGGACAGTGACCCACATTGCAAAGTATTGTGTCTTTGGAATTTCCAACGTCATTTTCAGCTCTTGATGGAATAAAATACAAGATGAAGACTTCAGCTTAGAGTCACTGACACATGCAAAAAAATATGCTTAACCGCAGTACTTACCTGACTACCTTCATAACTTTACTACTAAGTAAGGGTATTTCCTGTTTTAAAATGTATTAATCTTCCTGTCAGCAGTATTTCAAATGAGAAAGGCATGATACAAATGTAAGAAATTTGAAGCCATTTCTGTCTAAAATGTGAGCAATAACATTATTTCAATTTCTACATTCATTTCAAAAATCAGGTAAGTTTTTATAACTCACCTTCTACATATATTTGCTGGTATTTGCTCCTTGGAGATCACAAAACTAGAGAAGAGGAAGATTATGTCTGAGCAATAACTTAAAAGAAAAGGATGGAAAATAATGTAGAAATATTAATCACTTAGTGTCTCCTTACCTTATAGCAGGGGTAGTAAATATAGCAACTACAGCTCCTATCAGCCCCAAGGAACTTGACCAGCGGTCAAGGGTGATGGGTGTTGTAGTCCAACAATATCTGGCAAAAACCTTGTTCACAATGCTGTTACTAAAAACAAGGCAAGAAAGTCACAACCAAAAACATCAATCCTGGCATCAGATTCCGCTCAAATAACTAAGGGTGCTTCCAGACTGTCACTCTTTTGTGGGGATGATGTGTACACTTTATGAAATAAATAAAACAAATTGCAAATGCTAGAAAATTCAGGTTGCACAATTAAAGTCACTTTGGTGCTCTTGCGCAACAAATGTGTTTCCCTTCCATTTTTATTTATTTTTTAATCCTCAAGCTTTTTGCAGGAAGGGAAGTGATTGGAGACTACAGTGGAAAAGGGATGGCAGTTGTTTCATCCAATGTCATATATGCCCACCCCAACCAAATTAGAACGAATGCTCAGTAAACAGCTGCTGTTGTGTAATTCGCCCACAAACCTTGGTGATTGCGTGCCATCACCAAGAGGGCTCTCCCCTACATTGTCATATAGTGGGCTCCAGCTAAAAATGATGCAATCAATAGAACCTACCTGGTAAATCCTAAAAAAATGGGCAGGTCTGTACAGCAAAAGGTGTACCTTGGCTCCAAGTTCGATTGGACATAAATACAAGGACCTTGAAGCAGACTTGGTAGCATATAGACAGCCAGGGCTTGTCCCCTGCCCCATCCAAATTGCTGTTTCAACTGGATAATCCATATGAAGCTCTTGGAAAACTTAGAGTGTTATACAAACATTAAGTATTAAGTATCTCTCAGCAATTTCCAAGTGGTCAATGATGATTATATTTTTTAAAAAAACAACAACTTCTGATCAGGCCTTAGAATGAAACTGCTAATGCAAGAAAGTTGTGAGATGAAAGTGTGGAACCAGTAGATAAAACTGAATAAATAGCAACAACAACAATACTATTGTTATTATTGCAAATATTGCAAAGCCACTGCGTGACCAGGCGTGACAGCCGCAGCCCCCAGGAATCATAAGAAAGGAATAAAGACTCTGACAACATTATGGAATTAAAATTAGGCCACAACTTTATTAAACATCCGAATGTAGGAAGACCTTGGCTTAGGCCTTGGGTGTGTATCCCTCCCAGCCCCCAGCCGGGGGAACTGGGGCACATCAGGGTAAATGGGATATGGAGGTGCTCTGCGAGACATAAGTGTAGCAGGCAGCCCAGCCCATATCCCCGAACACAGGGTAGTTCACTGACGACCTTTCAGTGTATGGCCGGTGACACCACTTTTAAGAGGGGACCTTGGAATCACCACCACAGGGAGGTGAATCACCACTTCATGTCACACCCCCACCCCATTATAGGGATAAAAAGACTAAAGGATTCCACCCAAGGCCATAACCACCAAATTTGTGATGAATTGCTACAGGGAAGACAAAACCTGCCAATGCAGGAAAATTTATTCTCCATCCTTCAACAGCAACCAGTCAAAGACCGTAGCAGTGCCCACTAAACAGGAAGAAAAAAATAACCCGCAAACAAGAAAACATTAAACAAAGGGAGGGTGAATCTCCAGAGCCGACTGCCTGGCTGTTGTTGGCTCCACCCCTTATTTATAAATGGGGCTGGTTCCGCCTCCCAGCAAGAAACTTGATTACTGAGGCTGGGCGCAAACCTCCAAATAATAACACTGAGAGGCAAGCCAGCCCTCTCCCTACTAGAAAGTTCTCTGGGAACTGTAGCGCCACACACGATCTCGCAAAGGGCACCCACATTATAAAGTGTGAATGCTCATTCCATTTTTTGCAGCTGTCCCTGCTTTCCTGATGTAGTAGAAAATCAAAGAGAAAAACAGTTTGCCAATCCTGCTTTTTTTTCTTTTTTAAAACAAAACAAATACTCTTGCGCATTTTAAGTTTCACAATTTGAACTCACATAAATCATAGCACCATTGTGGCTACGGGAATAAGATGAATTTGGAAGGTGCTGCCATGGTGCCCACCCATGAGGCAAAGTGAGGGGACTTGGGATCCACGGGGAAGCAGATCTGGCCTCCGATGAATGCACTGCCTGTTGTTGCTGCTGTTGCCACCATGATGGCAGAAACAACTTCAGCCTACACCTTGGAGACCAGCTCTGCTGCTTCCTTGACAGCCCACCCCCAGGGCCACTGCTACAGCTGCCTCTTGGTGAACAGGAGATGCTTCTGGGCTCCTCCTGCTCCTAGGAAGAAAATGGTGAGGGCTTCCTTCTGGGGTATCCTGGACTTTGCACCTGCCTGGCATTATTCAGTCTGGGTTCCTTCTCCCCCACCCACAACGGCCTTTGATTCCCACTTCAACCATTGGGTGAGGTTGATTTGACACCCCCCCCATTCCCTATGTAGCAGTTGGTCCCTTACCTTTCCCGCCCTGACCTGGCCACAGTGATCCATGCGACGGTCACTCCAGGCTTGACTACTGTAATATGCTCTATACGGGGCTGCCCTTGAATCTGTCCCAGAACCTCCAGTGGGTGCAGCGAGGCTCCTCACGGGGTCTCTGCCATGGGAGCATATTCACTCAGTCCTTTACCAGTTGCACTGGCTCCCAGTGGAGTATAGGGTCAGTTTCAAAGTGCTGGTCTTGACATTTAAAGCCCTTTGTGGCTTAGGGCCCTCGTACTTACGGGACCGCCTCTCCTGGTATGCCCCGCAAAGGACATTAAGGTCCATGAATAATCATAGTTTAGAGGTCCCGGGCCCTAAGGAAGTCAGATTATCCTCCACCAGGGCCAGGGCCTTCTCAGTGATGGCCTCGACCTGGTGGAATGCTCTGTCCTATGTAACCAGGGCCCTGCAGGATTTAACTTCCTTCGGCAGGGCCTGTAAGACAGAGCTATTCTGCCTGGCTTTCAATTTGAACTTAGCCTGATCCTTTATTCCCCTTCCTTCCTTCCTTCCCCCTCCCCTTTTTATGAAGATTACCCGCTCTGGGACCCCCCAATTCTCTCCTGGTCTCCTCGCTGGCCCAAATAGGACTAATTTAGCCAGCTAGCCCTGGTGATCATCTAATGTTTATTGGATGGATTTCCGCCTTAAATTGACTTTTGAGTTCTGAATTTATTATTATTCATGTTTTATACGGTGTTTTATGCTGTTTTTTGTTGCATCAATTAAGTGTTTTAAATTTGTTGTTAGCCACCCTGAGCCCAGTTTTCTGAACCGGGAAGGGCGGGGTATAAATAAAAAAAAAATATTATTATTATTATTATTATTATTATTATTATTATTATTATTATTATTATTTTCATCCCCTCCTTGTTCCTGATGTAGATCTTCACTCCCCCCTTCTCCCCTGGTGGGGGTGGGAGGCACCACTGTGTGGTTCACCTTGGTGCCAAAATGTATTGGACTCCCCCTGATGACGCTAAACAAATTTGCTTGGAAATAAGCAGTGTTTTGTTGTAGAGAACAATACTTATCCAGTTGGACACCTTGGACTATGATATGTTTAAGAAGAAGAAGAAGAAAGAACGAGAGGGTGCTGTGGTGGCTGGCATCAGGCTGTATAGGCCATGGCATGCCCATGCAGACCTATTTGCCACCAACACATCCTCTGCCAGCTGTCTAGATGGGCATCTGGTGTGGGTACCTGGGCTTCAGGGCCCTCTGCTCTTTCTTTGATGTCCAGCCCTAGCTGCCATTAGCTCCACAGGTCAGTGCTGAGAACAGGATGGGTCACTTCTCTTTCAGTCCCCATGGGTTCAGACACGAAAGTTTATGTGTTGACCACCCCAAACCTACTCCCACTGAACTCAGCGGGACAACTGCATTTCTCAGCAAAAGATCAGAGGTGCAAAAGATGGTTTAAAATTGTAAAGAGTTAAAAACACACAAAACATCTCAGGCTTAGGAATAGCCATATGGCTGTTGCAGATTCAGACTCCTGGGAAAATCAGCATCCTTTTTTCTAAATTCCGTGGGCTTGTGCAAGAAGCTGCATTAAGAATGAAATGAGAGTTTGTTTGTTTTTAATTATGGGCAGTAACGAGTGATTGCAAAGCTCTAAATGTCTTCTCTTGATAACTCTGGGTAGGCAAATTGCTGTAATCCTATCTTTGTTTTTTGATTTGCAAAAACAGAAATGAAACCCACCCTCTCACAAAACAAAGGGTTTGAAATCATTCCAAATCAGAAGCTGAAAAAGATCAGTTGCTTATTTTCTATCCTATTAGCTGCCACTTAGAATGAAGGCACCTGCAAATTAAAGGGAGTTTATTTACCTCATCATAAACTCACAGTCCAAATTTCTTCCTTTCTGAATTACATAATTTCCCCCAATCTGCTTGTTCTTAATATACAGTGATGAAATGTTACTAAAAGGAAATTTTTAGAATGCTTTGCTAGTTTCTCCCCCCTTCATGTTCCTATCTTCTTAACGTTTAAGTGTGTTGATCAATCTGGATGAACAGTGTTAATAATATTCATATGCTTTTTTCAGCCCAAGTTGGAATGATGGTGGTATGACATAAATTGACACAGTCAAAACATTATGGTTGGTAACCATGATTCTGAGTTTATATATGCAGGGCCAGCTTGTGCATAAATATTTTTGCGCTGCATATTTTGCAAATGTGAGGATGGCCAAATGTATTATTTTGTAAACATGTCTGAAGCCAGAATTTTTTTTTTTTAATGAGATACCCCCCCCAAAAAAAAAATGCAGATTGGAAAGGGACATTCTTACATTTTTAAAAAATGTATTCAAGTCTTCACATGCACCCGTGGATTTGTTTGTATAGATTTGTAATGTGGGAAGCTACATATAGTTCCTTGAAATATGTTAGTGATACACTGATACCAGAGACAGTGGATAGAAAATTATCCCATCTTCTCAGTTTTGGCCATCTTCACCACCTTTTCATCAAGGCTGGTCCAGTCTTGCTCTTATTTCTGCATTTTTGAGCTCTTCCAGAATCCCTGGCCTATGAATTGACCTACACATCCAGAAATCTTGCACGAGAACAGTTCTTCTTCATCTCTTCACAATAAAAAGAAGGGGTTGCTTATGTCTTTCCTCCTGAATCTAGAACCTTTGCTTCTATAAAACTAACTGTATTCTAAGTTAGAGGAATATTTGGTGCACGATTACTCTGAACATAGAATCAGAGGATTCAAAGTCTACACTGTAACTTACAGTAGCTAATAGCACATAAGGAAGTGATTTATAAAGAGTCGGTCTAGAGAACGTTCTACCTCAGCATTATCAAATCTTCCAGGTGTTTTTCCCTGTCTTGAAACTTAACTAAAGATTATGTTTTCAAGTAGTTCCAGCTTCAAAAAACTGTGCTCTTCTACAAAGCACCAAATTCCACCACATTTATAAGTGGCTCACATCGAGTTGTCAGTGGCATAGTTAAGGTTTGGATGAAATCAAGAAGATGTGACCCAGGAAATCACTGTGACTGTGAAGGGTTTTGAAGCCTTCACTGGTTATGAGAAGAGCTTGTATCGTGGCAGCTTTTGCAACTTCAGGAGTGTGTGTGTGTGTGTGTGTGTGTGTGTGATTGTTGAACAAAGACCACATGTGTGTGTGTGGTTTTTTTCCTTTTATTAAGAAGTTTGGCATTAATACAGTAAAATAATGAATATGATTCAACATCGTTTTGTTTTCCATCATTCCAGTATATGACAAAAATTATCCAAATGCCGACCTCCTCATTTCCTAATTGTCTACTTTCCCCATCTCATACAAAAATATTCTAGTTTTGTCACTAGTACTTCATCCACACACAAACACACACACATACACACAGAGAGAGCGCTCAAACTGACGTTTTGGAATATATTTAATGTGAGAGGGAATGTGAAAAACAACCTGGAAGTGGCCCACATCAAGTTGTCAATGGCATAGTTAAGTTTTGGATGAAGTCAAGAAGATGTGACCCAGGAAATCACTGTGACTTAGGCTGTGTACACGCTAGACCTTTAAAGCACATTGGAACACATTCTTTCTCACAAAGAATTCTGGGCCCTGTAGTTTGCCCATCACCAAATTACCACTCCCAGCAACCCTTATCAAACTGCAGTGCCCAGAATTCTTAAGGGGAAGATGAAAGGTATAGTGTAGGGGTAACCAATGTGTTGACACTGCTGGATTATGACTCGCATGAGCCCCTGTTCTCGTGGTTAGTGGTCAGGGATGGTGGGAGGTGTAGTCCATCAACATTTGGATTGCACCACATTTACTACTTTAGTAGTGTGTACAGAACTTTACTGAATGGGAATACAGTGGTACCTCAGGTTAAGTACTTAATTCATTCCGGAGGTCCATTCTTAACCTGAAACTGCACTTAACCTGAAGCACCACTTTAGGTAATGGGGTCTCCTGCTGCCGCCGTACCGCCGGAGCACGATTTCTGTTCTCATCCTGAAGCAAAGTTCTTAACCTGAGGTACTATTTCTGGGTTAGCGGAGTCTGTAACCTGAAGCGTATGTAACCCGAGGTACCACTGTAACTGCCCTATGATGCTTAAATTAACCTGTTATCCCCAGGAGCAGCAGGGAGAACGCTGTCTCGTTGCCAGTCTTGTACAGCTGATGTTCTGATCTGGCTCCATCTTGACCTTTTCCTCAGGCAGCAAATCATCTTGGGCTAGTTCTGGAATTACTGTTTGCAACAGAGTGCTTCAGAACCAGCACTGTAGTATATAGCAGTCACTTTGGATGCAATATGTCCTAATGTGCCAAATATTCATTCTTTTTATAATATCGGAAGGGCCTAGTGGTACTCAGAAAGAGCTGTCACACTGCTGGATCTGCTGGCGCTGCGTGTAACTATTTAGGAAGTAAACATTTCTGCCTTGGGAGGGTGGGAGCTCAGAAGCACGATTAGGGCAGGTAGCCCACTCCAAATGGACCCTGCTGCAATCCTGATTCTGCTCACAGGAATAGAGCAGGGACATTTACCTATGTGGGCACTGCTGCCCAATTTATTGTATTCTCAATGTCCAGTTTATTGTAGTCTTAATGGGAAAGGTTTCATTAAGTTTTAAAACCAGCTTTAAAACCAGGGCCCTAATGGAGAAACAGGTCTTGGGGGAGGGGGGCAAAGTCATTTGAAAGGAGTTCAATTTGTAAAAATGAATGAATATCAGAGAGATAAACACAAATGACATTTAGAAATTATACAATATTCCTGCAAGGCCTGGCAATTATGTGCCAATGAATACATAAGAAATACAAATAAATGAAAACGAACAGGTGCGAAATTCCTTGTTTGACAGGGCGAGCATAGGTTTTTTCTTGTATACTTATTTTATCTCGCTCATTAGTCACAAAAGTGTACATTACCAGACAACTACTGTAAAATTAAATGAGCAAATCATTACCGCAGAGGCATCCTTTTAAGGAAAACAAGAAGGATAAGTCCACAATTTTAACAGGTTTCACTGCTTGATGCTTTTTTTGCTGTGGCTAAAGAGTGTGTGTCACTGGACAAATTTTAACTAAGGTTAAAAATAAAAAAATGCAGTTAATATATGCAAGAGCCAGCTCCACCATTGGGCAGGGTGCAGAGCATTTGAGTATTGTGAAAGGGGAGTGAAGTGTTAGTTACGTGAATTTCTGTCTCAGTACATTTCTGCTTCCTGAGATGTTACCAAGATACCTTGGGTACTATGCACCTTGGGAGAGCAGAAGAAATCTTTTCTGCTCCATCTCAGGAAGCAAAATGTCTTGGGCCAGCCCTGATGTAGGATGAATGTGCACAAACACTTGTGAACATGCACATTCACATACATAGCACGTGCAAATAGTGTGAAAAGGAAATTTCATACATCTTGGAGAGGGCATGCACATTGACATAAAGGTTTATTTTTTTAAAAAAAATGCATTGCATTGTCAATATACATAATCTCCATGTTCATGTTTTTTGTTTTTTTTTTCCTTCTTAAAAAAATGATTGATTCATTAATGGTCAGAATATATGAAAAATGTTAAAGTTGAAAGTTGAGTCTTAAGTCAGCTCATATTTATCCTCCTGCAGGAGCCTAGGACTTCTTAGTGGTCTCTGACACACAGCCATTATCTCCCTTTAAGCACAAAGAAAAGGTAAACTGAATTAGAATAAAGAAGCTTATTTCTGAAATATGCTAAAACAAAGATAGTGATAGAAGACTCACATTTTCATGAATTCAACAGCACCCTTATAAATGCAGAGCCAACTTTGTTACTGCAATTTCATAGGGGCACTGAAAGCTAGCAAGCTTCATATTAATTCCCAACTCAATCATTCCTAGCGTCTTTCAGCATTGTGTCTGTTTAGAAATGATGGCCCCAGTACAACTGAGGTCACAAGCAACTAAGTGCTTATCTGCATTAACACACAGAGAGAGAGAGAGAGTGAGTGTGTGTGTGTGTGAGAGAGAGAGAGAGTCTCCTCTGGGCATTTCAATGTGCCTGGGATGAGCATTGCATATGCAGATGTGCCCCTAGATGTTTGTGTTGGTTTTTTTGTGTTTGTTTGTTTTTTGCATCCTCTCCAGCTGTGTGAACAGAAGCCTGCCTTTTTCACATTGTTCTGTCTTGTTGGACAGCAATTTTGAACGAGAAGGATCTATGCAACTCGGTCGATGGATAAACAGGATGCTGCACTCAACATTTGGGGTTCCCAACTAATTGCACGTACATCAGGATCAATTTTTGAAAGTGTTTTTGTAACTCTTGAAGTTGTTCATTGGATTTCTTTCCAAACACTAGTGAAGTTAAGGGCAGACAGACATGAATTCTCACCAGGGTATGCACTGGAGTCAGATTGTCTCAGCTGTTAAACAGTCAATTGTTCTCTGCAGTTGTAGTGACTCAGTGCGATTGATTTGCAGATACGGTACATGGTTTGGATAGCACAGTGTTGTCTGTAGCCAGGTCTTCAACAAACCCACCATAAATGCTTCTTCCTGATCTAGGGTCTTTGACTTCAGGCCTGTTCTCACACTGACGTGTGTTAAGAGGGTGGGGAGAAAATAGCAACCCTACCGCCCCTCCCCCTCCATGGCACTTCCCCTCCCCCTCCATAAAGTGATAGCAAAGGCCACTCCTTAACATTCACCGCTGTTGCTTGATGGTACGCAAGAAGGAAAAGACAGAGAGGACAGCCCAGCTTGCTGTTCATGCTATCACACTTGCTGTGTCCCTAGCTTCCAGGTGCCATTCCACATCTCAAGGCAGCAAGGAACTGTTAACTGAGAATAGATTTTGTCATGTTGAAGAGTTTTAAATGTTCATAAATATTAATAAAAATATATTCATTCTGATGACACAAGATTAGACTGTGATGAAGGTGCCCTTTCAGATCATCTGATTATATAAACACACCACTCACTCTTTTTTGTGCCTTATATTCTTTCTGTGGGTTTTATTATGGCTAGGGGCTTCAACAACTGGTAGCAACCTGTGCTACTCTGGACTTCTGAGAGGTCCTCCCTAGCACTTTGACTTATAAAAAAATGTCCATGTTATGTTGTTCCAAAGTCTTCCACGATCCTTTCAGTTTAGAGAATCTGGCTGCATTTTATTGAAACTCCTGCCACATACATACAGTTGTATTAACCACATTTATTAACACAACAAAGCATATGCAACATGAGCCAGGAGGCAACTTTCAAAACACTGAAAGATGTTATCGCACATCTACAGCCTAAGATTCAGGTTATCATTCTTTTAGCACCTTTATTGAAAAGCTGCAGCTTATATTAACTTTTGATACTGGTATCCACCATCTCTGTATTGACTGTGCCCATTTATGAAAACCCAGTTGGCCAACTTTGCCATTTTGAAAATATAGCCCACAAGTGTTGCAAGATGACATGTCTGTTGTTTGAAGTCTGCAGAGCCTTTGACACTCTTCCAGCTTGTCTTTGGAATATGTTTTATAAAATGTTTGCTCCAGCCAGTTTCTCTCTTTCTCTTCTCTTTCTCTTTGTTTTTCTCTCTCTCTCTTTCTTTCTCTCTGTGAGGTTCACATGTTGACTAATTTAAAGATTCCATAATAACTGTTTGGCATACCCTACAGGCAAAGGTCCAGAAACCCTTTTTGCTGGCTATAACCTCAATGACAATGAATGGCACACAGTACGTGTAGTTCGAAGAGGAAAAAGTTTAAAGTTAATGGTGGATGATCAACAAGCCATGACAGGTAATAATGAATAATGGTTGCTTATTTATCAGATATCTCCATTCAGTACAGATTTGGCGATGCTGGCTGTGACCCAGATTGTCTCATTTGCCTACCTGACACAACGATCAGAAGAGTCTTCGTCTGCTTCTGGTTGAACTGCACTGATCTAACAGGCCAGTGGCTTCCATGCCCTCTAATTCTGAGGATCACTGCTTATTGCTCTGATCCTAAAGAGGGCTATGGTTAAAGGTGGAAGATCTGAGGAAGGGGGGAGGGACCAGCAAGATGATAGATGATTGATAGATAGATAGATAGATGATAGAGATGATAGATAGATAGATAGATAGATAGATAGATAGATAGATGATAGATAGATACAAAGATATAGATAGATGATAGATAGATAGATGATAGATAGATAGATAGATATAGATAGATATTGATCAACAGACAAAGAGATAGTGGAGGTGGGAATATCTGCAAACAAGAATTTTGAGGAGGGGGTTTGCTTTGTAAACATAACATCAGCAACTATCAAGAAAGTCAATATTACATAAACTACTTTCAGAGAGGCCAAAGATTTGATCCATGGATTCTCATGTGTTGAAGGTGGTCTCAGTTATGTTGTAGCACAGGTAATGAAGCTACTCCACACAGTGTTGCAGTCACCATGGTAGTCCCCCTGTGCATTGCTCCGACCTTTCGGGTCAGCTTCTGCACCCACACTTCGTGACACCTTATCTCCAAACATTGTTTGTCCCAGTGGGTTTTATCCAACAAAGTTGTCCCATTAGCACAAGGACTTCTACCCCAGGAGCACAAATCTGCCCCAGAGTGTTGGGGTAACCACCAAAACAGATTGGGGCATGCAGGGAAGGGAGTGAAAAAGGAATCCCCATTACTTAGGTAGAAGCCTCTGCACTGAAGGGGTGATCTCACTGAATACCACCCAATGTCTTGCTTTTGAATGCTCAGACTGAATGTTCACCAAAGCTCAATCCCTTTCGGTGTGAACCATGGGAAGCTATCTTTTGGTTGGCTCATGCTCATTGCCTGAGACCCTGGGAACTGAGCATCAACTCAATGCTGACTTTTCTGTTTCTGACACTAACTTCTCAAAATTCATTTCCATTCAAAGGTCAGATGGCTGGAGATCACACAAGACTCGAATTCCATAACATAGAGACGGGGATCATAACAGAGCGTCGCTACTTGTCCTCAGTCCCCTCCAACTTCATTGGCCACCTGCAAAGCCTCACCTTTAACGGCATGGCGTACATTGACTTGTGTAAAAACGGGGACATTGATTACTGTGAGCTCAATGCCCGCTTTGGCTTCAGGAACATCATCGCAGACCCGGTCACCTTTAAGACAAAAGCCAGCTATGTTGCCCTGGCCACATTGCAAGCTTATACCTCTATGCACCTGTTTTTCCAGTTCAAAACAACGTCGTTGGATGGGTTAATACTCTACAACAGCGGAGATGGAAATGACTTTATCGTGGTTGAGTTAGTGAAAGGGTGCGTACAAAACTCACAACACAACAATACAGATTATATTAACCATGAAAGCTGAATGGAGTTTCCATATTCAGGGGGGAGGTGTTAGATTAAACTGACCTCTGGGCCTGATCAAGCAAATTGACTGCTCTTATTTCCCTTAAAATCAGACAGCTATTACTGTTGTTGTTGTTGTTGCACTCTTTACCCTTACAACAACAGCAATAAAAACAATAAAAAAATATTTATACCCCGCCCATCTGGCTGTGTTGTTAAAAACAATTAAAAACAGCTTATAATCACAGAAAGAAGGTGGTCATGAAAATACACATCTCAAGTGTCAAAAGCCAAGTGAGTTGTGCTTGACACTTGCAAAAACCCACAACAGAGGGGTGTCAGCACCCAACTAATGCCTTGCCTTTACAAACTAGGCTTCTTTATGGCAGATTGTATATATTTCGAAAGAGGGCTATAGAGTTTCTTATACCTCTCTCCCAACATTTCCCCTCTCTCAAAAGATCCCCTGTAAATTCCCCATTCTCATCTTAATATCTCTTGCTCAAAACAAGTCCCAAGGTTGGTGGATGCGGACATATTTGTCCACATGAACGAAACAACATTGCTCAGAAGGTTGTATGTATTCCTTCTGACCTAAAGTCAGCTGCTCAAAGTGCTGTGTCAAATTGGGCCCTTCACAACCTAGAAAAGTTGTGAAGGATATTGTCTCAGAAGTCTTAAGAGGTGCAATTTCTGTGCAGTGGGCAGTGAGGAAGAAAAGAGCGCTTGTTCAATATTGCCATGTATCATCATCCCCATCACAAAATTTATTACCTGCCCTTCAGCAACAGACCAGCAGGGCTTGTTACAATAATTTAAATATCAGTATTTTTTTAAAAAAAAACACAGTTAAAACAACCATAGAAATAGGAAGGGCAGTGCTCCTCAAAAACTCAGGTTTATAGATTTAAGCATTTAGAAGTTACTACCACTCTCCTTCCCCAAGGAACCCTGAATAAGAGGGCAGGAACTCCAGCAAACAACTCCCTACAATCAGGAGGAAGCCATGAACTAGCATAAAATGGAGGTAAAGGTAAAGGGACCCCTGACCATTAGGTCCAGTCGTGGCTGACTCTGGGGTTGCGGCGCTCATCTCGCTTTATTGGCCGAGGGAACTGGCGTACAACTTCCGGGTCATGTGGCCAGCATGACTAAGCCACTTCTGGTGAACCAGAGCAGCACACGGTAACACTGTTTACCTTCCCGCTGGAGCAGTACCTATTTATCTACTTGCACTTTCACGTGCTTTTGAACTGCTAGGTTGGCAGGAGCGGAGACTGAGCAATGGGAGCTCACCCCGTCGTGGGGATTCAAACCACCAACCTTCTGATCGGCAAGTCCTAGGTTCTGTGGTTTAACCCACAGCGCCACCCGCATCCCATAAAATGGAGAGGTACCATCAATATGGTCTTAGAGGATTGGGGGTTGGTCCACTGGGGCAAATGGGGCACTCCACCAACTGCACTTATCTATCTAGGGATGTGGGTGGTGCTGTGGGCTTGCTGATTGGAAGGTCAACGGTTTGAATCCCCGTAACGGGCTGTGCTTCTGCCAACCTAGCGCTTCGAAAGCACAGTGGTGCAAGTAGATAAATAGGTACCGCTGCAGTGGGAAGGTAAATGGTGTTTCTGTGCACTCTGATTTCCATCACGGTGTCCCGTTGTGCCAGAAGTTCCGGCTCCCTCGGCCTGAAACCGAGATGAGCGCCACAACCCCATAGTCACCTTTGACTGGACTTAACCATCCAGGGGTCCTTAACCATTTACCTTACTTACCTATCTGCACTTATCCAGCCCTACCTGCCTCCTTTTTTACTTACAACCCATCAAGGTGTATCATTGGATCTGACACAACCTACTGTTGGCCCCTGTTCCTTCTGCCCGGCCAGTTCCAATGGACACCACCCTCCATTGTCTTACAAGATAGGCAATCTGTCATTTTTGGTGTATGTTTCCTTATAGGGAGTTTTGTATGGGATGTTGTTATACCATTCCCAAACCAGCCTTATAAAAATGTTCCTGCTGTTGCAAGTTACACCTAAGAAGACATCAGCTGGCTGAAGACCTTCTGAATTTTCAAAAAGTTTAAATGAAGCGAGGCATGAGGATGAAGAGCTGTCAGTTTCATTCATTTACTTCTTCCAGGGGGAGTGAAATTGTTTGGCTATTTATTTATTTATTTTTGCTCCCTGTTTTCAGGTATTTACATTATGTGTTTGATCTGGGAAATGGTGCAAATCTTATCAAGGGAAGTTCCAATAAACCCCTGAATGACAACCAGTGGCACAATGTGATGATATCGCGGGACACCAATAACCTCCACACAGTGAAGATTGACACAAAAATCACAACACAGAGCACAGCAGGAGCAAGAAACCTAGATCTCAAAAGTAAGTGTCATTGCTATTTATAGAAATAATCTGCTAGGAGGACAGGCTACAACGTTGCATTTTGATGTGCCTTGCACATTTGTAGGAAACATAGAGAGATATGCTGTATTTATTTACTGGGCCAACTCCGGTGGCAAAACACCTGCAAACCTGTGAGCTGCAGAACATTATTCCAGAGGCATAAGTGTACAGAGGAAAATGGATCAGGTGTGGTTATAAATTCTACTTTGTAGCCAGGCTGTGGGATTGATTTCTGGCAGGGGGGAACAGCTTGATATTATATGGATCTGCTCTAGCTGCTGCAGGTAGCACAAACATCACTGTGCCAAACGGCAGCCAGTATTTGTCTCTGTTCTCTCCTCCGTGGAGACCCAAATGTGAAAATGTCACTGAATAACTGTGTCTTATCAGTTTCCCCCAGTGAACACAGAATATTCCTCCTGGCAGAGAGCAGTCCCAAATAGGCTGCAAGTTGGGGAAATATTCTGATTGGGGTGTGTGTGTGTGTTGCCCATTCATTTGCACAAGGAACAAATTAGTTGCATCCTAGAAAATCTCTGTTGGGGAGACACCCGCATCTCCATGGTTACAGGCCCTGGAGTTGAGAGGGTAGATCCTGGGAGAAGTTTGAGGAGCTTATCATTTTGTATAGGCAAGAAGAAGGGTGCTCACAAATGTGGTTGCCCCTGTTCAAATGATGATGATGATGATGATGATGATAATAATAATAATAATAATAATAATAATAATAATAATAATAATAATAATTTTTTATTTATATACTGGCCATGTGGCTGGGTTTTCCCAGCCACTCTGGGCAGCTCCCAACAGAATATTAAAAACACACTAAAACATCAAACATTAAAAACTCCCCTAAACAGGGCTGCCTTCAGATGTCTTCTAAAAGTCAGATAGTTGTTTGTTTCCTTGACATCTGGTGGGAGGGTGTTCCACAGGGCAGGTGCCACTACCGAGAAGGCCCTCCGCCTGGTTCCTAGTAACCTCACTTCTCGCAGTGAGGGAACCACCAGAAGGCCCTCGGCGCTGGACCTCAGTGTCTGGGCAGAACGTTGGGGGTGGAGACGTTCCTTCAGGTATACAGGGCTGAGAAAATGCACTGATCTAATGTTCACTGATCTAATGTTCACAAGGATCAAAGTGTGCCTCAGTCCTCTGTACGGTGTTCCTTCCCCTCCCCCTTTCCCAAGGGAAGGTGGTGACAGTTTGCATCCTTTAGGTCCCGGGAGACCATATTGCTTCCTGCCAGGGATTACTAGACCCAGAATTCCTGGTAGGGAAAAGTTCCTTGGGAAGTGCATGTGGATGGCAAGGAGCAAGCTATTATTCAGAAGTAGTGGTTTGATTGGGAACTGGAGGTGCTGCAGAATCTTATCAAGGATTCGTCAGCGAGAAGATCGATAAAAGGCAACAAGTTTCCCTGAAAGACTGCAATGCAAGTGCATTATCTGCCATCAAGCTATATTTCAGATTGCAGTCTTTCTTCCTTTACCAGCATTTGCTGATAGTTTACAAAGATTCTGAGCTCCCCAGGGACACAAGCCATTGCTAGGATATCTCTGCTGATATTTCTCGTGGCTATGTAGGGTGGCAGAAATTTCTATGGAAATAAAAGGGGAGTTTTTGCAAACCTCCACTCATATGGTGGGCTTGTGATGCAGTTTGTATCGTGCCTTGCTAGTGTATGGTAGATTGGATACATAGGAAATTAAGCATCCGTTGCCTTATGTTCTAACTTTGTAGATAGAATAGCAGCACACACACACACACCCCACACACAAGAGGTACCTGCAGATTTATTTTGGTGGTAGTGGGGGTTGTGTGATTTGCTAAAATGTTTTAGCATCCTTTCCATTACCAAAGGGGAGTTCCATCCCCAAAGTTCACTCAGCTTTACCAGTACAGTGGTACCTCGGAAGCCTAACGGAATCCATTCTGGAAGTCCATTTGACTTCCAAAATGTTCGGAAACCAAGGTGCAGCTTCCGATTGGCTGCAGGAAGCTCCTGCAGCCAATCGGAAGCTGTGGAAGCTGTGGAAGCCAGACGTCTGGGTTCCAAAGAACGTTCTTAAACCAGAACACTCACTTCTGGGTTTGTGGCATTCAGGAGCCAAAACGTTTGACTCGCAAGGTGTTCAGTATCCAAAGTCTGACTGTATTAACATTCACCACCATCAGCAAACATCTTTGGCTCTGCTACATTTTTGGAATCAGACTTGAGACATGGTGCAATTGGTTCCATTTACAAAGTACAAAATGGCCAAGTTGCCTACTTTCAGTAGGGTAGTATGTATAAAAAATAAATCCTACCCACATGCCTTATGCCCACTGACTTCTTTCAAAAGTTACTTTGCACAGCCTACTTCCTGCAGTCATCACTTGATCACAGGAAGTTGTGTGGCTGCGTGATCTCTATAGGCAGTGCTGCCATTGGGGATGTGCTTGAATGAAAAGTACATGCACAAACAGTGGCTTTATAATCAGTTAAGATCAGGCATAGGCAAACTCGCCCTCCAGCTGTTTTGAGACTACAATTCCCATCATCCCTGACCACTGGTCCTGTTAGCTAGGGATGATGGGTGTTGTAGTCCCAAAATATCTGGAGGGCCGAGTTTGCCTATGCCTGGTTAAGATCAACTGTAGGCATTGCAAGAAGAGTTTCCAGACTGGAAGCTCAATGCTGTGTGAACTCTGTGCTGCTATGAGGAAGCAATTTGTGATTAAAATAATAAAGAAAATTCGCCACTGTTTTCATATGAATTTTTCCTAATAAACACATTTTTGTTTGCAGATTTGACTAATATACAAATTCTTGTTAGCAGTTTTCCCTAAGTCTTTTGGAATGTTTTATTTTCATTAATATATGGATTTATAGGAACAATTTACCCCAGTATATGCATTTTTCTTCCCATTATTTGGCTGGTATCTCTCTCTCTCTCTCTCTCTCTCTCTCTCTATCTCTATCTCTATCTCTATCTCTATCTCTATCTCTATCTGGAAAAGTGCTAACGTTAAAAGATGGCTGCTTCTTTCACCTATAAATGGAAACTGAATCGAATTTATCCCCACCCTGGTCTAGCAATACTTTCTTCTTTTGCCAATCTCCTTCTGAGAACTGACCTGGATTCCAACTGCAGAAAAATCTCTCCAAAGCTTGGAGGTTGTTTGCTCACCTCTACACAATTTGGTTCAGCTGAGAAAGTTATCCCCGTGTTTCTTTTTCATTTCCAAACGCTACACCTGACTTTACAGATACCATGCTTAGTAAAAGCACTAGAGGGCACCATTATGTCACAAAATATCCTTCCTGGTGCAGTCTCCGGGAAGAGAAGGGGGGGCGGGAATCTCGCTGCAGTTCAACTCGGCTGATATATCCAGCCTAGTTCTTTTTGTTTCCTCCGCGTTCCAAATTCTGTAATAATAACCCTTCCGTGCAAAATGTTTCCCACAGGGTTGCTAACCTTGAGGCTTCTAACAAAAGCACTAAAACAAGCATATTGACATTTTAAACTAGGGAGTGGAAGTGTAAACACTTGTAGCAGTCGTCTCCCGTGACTGGCCTCGTTGAGACAGTTGAAGTTATGACCTTTGCAGGGGCAGTATTTCTTTCTTCTGTCTTACTGCATGCAGAAACCTCTGACATAACCCAAAATGCAGGCAAAGCTCCCCTCCCACCTCCCAATTCCTCTTCTATTTTGAAGAAGGTGTTTTGTATTTATTTCTTTTCGTTTCCCCTTCAGATTTTTATTCTTATTCTCCTTTCCTTTGTCTGCAAAAGGCCTCTCGTAAAACATAATAATAATAATAATAATAATAATAATAATAATAATTTAGGTGTACCCCACCCATGTGGCTGGGTTTCCCCAGCCACTCTGGGCAGCTTCCAACAAAGATTAAAAATACAGTGGTACCTCGGCTTACATATGCTTCAGGTTACATACGCTTCAGGTTACAGACCCCGCTAACCCAGAAATAGTACCTCGCGTTAAGAACTTTGCTTCAGGATGAGAACAGAAATTGCGCAGCAGTGGCACGGCAGCAGCAGGAGGTCCCATTAGCTAAAGTGGTGCTTCAGGTTAAGAACAGTTTTAGGTTAAGAACGGACCTCCGGAACGAATTAAATACGTAACCAGAGGTTCCACTGTACATTAAAATGTCACACATTAAAAACTTCCCTGAACAGGGCTGCCTTCAGATGTCTTCTAAACGTCAGGTAGTTGTTTATCTCTTTGACATCTGATGGGAGGGCGTACCACAGGGCAGGCGCCACCACCGAGAAGGCCCTCTGCCTGGTTCCCTGTAGCTTTGCTTCTCGCAGGGAGGGAACCGCCAAAAGGCCCTCGGCGCTGGACCTCAGCGTCCGGGCAGAATGATGGGGATGGAGACGTTTTATGTGTGCATGTGGATACATACGTACTTTTCGAGTGTCCCGATTTTCCACGGACAGTCCCAGAATTCCGAAAGGCACCCCAGCTTCTGATTTGATCCCAGAATGTCCTGACTTTCACCAGTGCTGCTCCCACCGAGCTCAGGGAGGAGGATGTGGCAGTGGCGGTCATGAGAGAGCATCCCGTTGCCTCTCTTTGGCCACCACTTCTGGTCTCCTTCCATGGGCAGCTCATGGCGGCTGCTGGAGAGCAGGTGAAGAGGAGGAGGAGGAGAGGTTTTGGCCACCAACGCCCCAGCCAGCCATCTCCGAGGAGTCTGTCTGCCTCCTCCCACTCAGCCACCCTACAGCTGAGAGGGAGGCAGTGGGCAGACCATTTGGGGCAGTGCAGAGCCTGCGGGCACCCATGCCACTGCATCACTCCCAGGAGAGACATGTGGCTTGGGTTCACTGCAGGCCCCGCATTGAGTGCTGCCCGGTATTTTGTCACCCCCCTCAATGGTGACACCTGGGGTGGACCGCCTGCACCTCACCCCCTTCCTCTGCTCCTGGCCACAGCCCTACGTGATGCATCAGCTCCCTGGGCAGGAAGAAAAGGGAAGCAGAGCGGAGCACAAGGAATCTTGATTTTGTTTATTATTATTATTTATTAAAATGCTTTGTGTGTCTGTGTCCAATATTGGCCCTTTCTAAAAAATTATTTATTTATTGGTGTGTGCTTTTCCTTTTGTAAATTTTCAGATTTGGTTCCCTCATTTTCTCATTTTTTCCCCATCTTAAATTCGCATTTCTGCAGCAATTTGCAGTTTGTTTATTTATTGTAATTAAGGGGGCCCTCCTAAAAACCATAGGCATTTCAGTGTGAAACACATTTTTGTTTGCAATTTTGTGACCAAGGTGCACAAATCTGCAAGCCGTTCCCCCTAATATATAATGTGTTTTGGGGGTATGCCATTTTCACTAAACACTTTCATTTTTATGCACACTTTCCTCTTATTATATATGCTTTTCTGTACACATTCTTTTTTTGGGGGGGCAGACTTCGTCACAAAAATAGGAATAGTGTGAATTTTGAAGGATAGTTTTGTTCCACTTTGGATATTGTTCTGAAAAGTGTGACGTACGTATATTTTCCTTTAAATGTGAACCGAAACGAATCCCCACCCCCACCCCTACATTTCTGGGATTCTGTAGCTCCATTCAGGTAATAAAAGGGCCCTCACTGATCCTACCAACTTCCATACATTGCAGGGGGGGCGGGTAAGTCCGTGGGGAACATAATGTATTTCTTTAGGCTTTTCTCCATTATTTAGAAATCTGTATGGTTTGATATTGTGCAGGAAGTTTAGAGAGGGCTCCCTGGTGCAAGCCTTCTCCAATGCAGGCACGTGATGGCATGAACTACAATGCAGAAATTCGGCTCTCACGTGATTCAAAGCACATGGGGTCTTTAAGACCTGATCAGGGCTTGCCTGTGCTCTTTCTGATCTCATATTGTTTCGCCCGGGCAAGACAGGACATTTGCTGCCTGAAAGCTAAGAGAGAAGTGAAATAACCAAGTGTGTTTGGATAACCTCCTTCTCTCTCTTGGGATATAGTACTCTAAGCCTGCCTACACACTGTACATTTAAAGAAGATTTAAAATACATGACTTCTCCCAAAGTTCTTTTCTTGCCAACTGTACTTTGATAAGGGTGCTGGAAATTGTAGTTCTGTAAGGGATAAACTACAGTTCCCAGGATTCTTTGGGGGAAGACTTGTGCTTTGAATGTATGGTGTGTATGCAGCGGCGTAGCGTGAGTTGTCAGCACCCGGGGCAACGCAAGTAATTTGCGCCCCCTAACCCGGGGCAAGGCAAGTAATTTGCGCCCCCCGCTGCCGCCCAAACGACGCCGCTTGCCCGGAGGAGGAGGGGGGCAGAGAGGCGAAAAATGCAATGGCCCAGCAGCTGCAGCAGCACCGGCGGAGGCGGGGCTGTGAGGAGGGGCTGCCTGGCGCGTCCTCCGCGGCGAGCGCTGAGAGCCGCTGCCTACCGGGCGCCTTCAGCCCGGACGCGCATACAGCTCGGCGGTTCCGCGAGACATGCGGCTCCGCTACAGCCTGCGCCCGAGGCTCTTCGGCGACTCCGGAGGCAGCGAGCGCGCCCCCCCCAGATGTTGCGCCCGGTGCGGCCGGCACCCCTGGCACCCCCCACGCTACGCCACTGTGTGTATGCAGCCTAAAGGCCCCACAAGCTTTGCATGGAAGTTTTTTCTGCTTTCCCCTGCTTTAGATCTCCATTAATTGCCTTTCTGGCATCAGCAGCCACTATACCCGACTCTCCTCTCAGAACTATTTGCATGCCTAGAGAGCAACACGACTTACACTAATAAGGCGGCAAAGATTAGCAGTTTTGGAAGCAAAGGTTCAAAAATGACTACAGTCATAGTAAAAAGGTAAAGGGACCCCTGACCATTAGGTCCAGTCGTGACCGACTCTGGGGTTGTGGCGCTCATCTCGCTTTATTGGCCGAGGGAGCCAGCGTACAGCTTCTGGGTCATGTGGCCAGCATGACTAAGCCGCTTCTGGTGAACAAGAGCAGCACAAGCAAACACTGTTTACCTTCCCGCCCCAGCGGTACCTATTTATCTGCTTGCACTTTGATGTGCTTTTGAACTGCTAGGTTGGCAGGAGCAGGGACCGAGCAATGGGAGGTCACCCCGTCGCAGGGATTCGAACCACCGACCTTCTGATTGGCAAGTCCTAGGCTCTGTGGTTTAACCCACAGCACCACCCGCATCCCTATGGTCATAGTAATTAGGAGCAAAATAAACGGGTAAGGGGCCCTTTAAATGCTCCCCTGGATATGTGAGAAATGAAGGGATGTCTGGTTCTGAGAGCAATGAACAGGAAAACTCACAGAGCAGGCCTTAACTCACTGGCAGAAGATCTGCTTAGCATTCAAAAGGTCCTGAATCCCTGGCATCTCCATGTAGGACTTGGAGAATTTGCCACCTAAAACCCTGGAGAACCTCTGCCAATCTTTGTAGACAATACCAAGCTAACTGGGCCAATGGGCTGATTCAATATGAGACTGCTTCTTATGTTCCTGTGCTTTACCCCAGACTTCAGTGCTCCCTTGTGCAATGCCTTCTCCTGTTTCATATTTCCAAGCACCTTAAAGACTAAGAGACTGAAGAAATGTGATAAAAGGAAGAAGGGGCCATAGGTTGTCTTAGAGCTATAATGGGATTGCGTTGGGGAAGATGATGAGAAGGAGCAGCTGGAGTATCTGAAAGGGAAAATGGCCTGGAGGACTGGTTGGGTGGGGGTGGCGAGGGAAGATAGAGTTAAGCATGGGAGGCTAGAGAGAGAAAGAAAAAGCCAGAAGAAGGTGTGATTCAAATGGAGATAAAGTATGAATGGTAGTGCAGAAGGGTGGGGACATGTGGATGCTATCGTCCCGTCCCCCCCATACCACAAATGTGTGAGATCACTTTTCAACCGTGAAGATAATGGGAAAGGCTTTCCGCTTACGGCATCCATTTCTTGCATTGTTATCTTGGTTGAAAATGGTCTCTTTCTATACTGTAGCTTAGCATTATCTTCACAAGCATCCGCTCCTCTGATGGAGCTACGAAAAAGAGATTGGAAGTTATTGTTTTCAGTTAGTTGTGTTTTAGCATTTCACATAACTCTTAAATGGTAGTTATTCTTCTTGTTTGTCGTTTAGTTGTTTAGTCATGTCTGACTCTTCGTGACCCCATGGACCAGAGCACGCCAGGCACTCCTGTCTTCCACTGCCTCCCGCAGTTTGGTCAGACTCATGCTGGTAGCCTCATATCCAACCATCTCACCCTCTGTCGTCCCCTTCCCTTCTCCTTGTGCCCTATGTTTTTTGGAAACAAACCAGTTTCATGAACCATACTTGGGCTGACTTCTTTCCAGTGCACCACAGTTAAGTCCAACCACAGTTTGTCCAGTTTTCAGACATAGTGGCAAACTGCCGTTAATCAAATATAAAAGCGAAGGCTTCTAATTTTATCCATGCTGCTCCACTGGAGGAGGAAAGGGAACAGAGAGTGCATAAGGCTTTTTTTAAGGCTAAATCATAGTTTAGAATTTCATCTGAAAGCAATCCTTTTTATTTTTCTGCATTATTTTAAGCTCTCTGGTAGTGCAAATTCATGAATACCAAACATAAATACATATGCATACTAGATTTTTTAAAAAGCCCTCTCACTTTTGAGTGTTTTCAACCATTATCATTGTCGTTGTTTTTTAAAAAATCAGTTTTATTAAAAACAATTGTGTTACAAAACAAATAGATAAGAAGTACATATAGTGTCTCCACTTTCAATTCATAGAGTCTTTTTCACATTTCATATACATTCGATTTGAGACACTATTTTCATAGACTTGGGGGGGTGCAAGGAGAAGGGGAGAGATTCGATTTGAAATGTGTTGTACACAGGTGAGAGTGGCTGAATGTTTGTAGGCATTCTTCTGGCAACAGATCCTTGCAAGCTTATTCTGCTTTGCTCAGCTGTCCCTTACTATGTTAACCATTGATAATGAAAGAATGGATAGCATTTGGCTTCCCTCTTGTGTCACATAAGAGGGTTTTCTCGGAAGCCCAAATGATTTACCAGTGGAGCCTCCCTCCTCCTTCCATAGGGCAAAGCTGAATGATTTCAATTTTCCATTAGATTAGTTCCTATTGTTTTATATAAGTCACTCCGTATTATTTTTTACCGTGGTCTATGTGCCTGCATTTCCCTCTTTCAAGGTCGATAGATAAGGCTTTTCCAGGTTACTAGGACTCAAAACTTCCCTGCCAAAAGAGAGAGCAAACTTGTTAAGTGTCAGCAAATGCACACTGGGTTAGATAAACAAGCAGCCATTACGCCTGTTGTCCATATCAACATGCACACAAGTTAATTCCAGCAACCTTGCCATAGGCTGATGAACTCACCATGTAGCAATAGCAATCTCTTGCAGAGGCAGAATTCCAATTACTGCTGTATCTCCTTTGCTAGTGAGATGTCAACCTCTATATGTCTTACCCGTGTCATCTTACTTCTTCTGTGTAAGAACAGAGGAGGTCAATGGCAGTGTCTCCCATTCCATTCATAGCCACAAGCCCTATGCAATTGTTCAGTGAATAAATGTGTGGAGGGGGCAGGTTGAGCCAGCTGACCCAGATCCTGGTTATCATATGCACATCTGAAGCTCTGCCCCTTCCTGGGTGGTGGAGAGTCTTAAAAGGGCAGTCCTCTTTGTCCTGAAGCCTAGCTTGCTAATGCCTTTCAATCACTTTCTATCAAGATGAATAGGCTCTGGGAAGTGTGAAGTCCTTGCTTTTATAGGCATCCAATTCCTTAAGGGAATTTGTCTTGAAATGGGTACTGTCCTGATTGCAGACTTCCCATAGGCATTTGTTTGGCGGCTGCAAGAATACAGTAGAAAATACTGCATTCTAGTGCATGGAACTCTTGACTCAGTGGGCTTCTGGGCAATAGTCTAAGGCTTGATGAATGATTTGGGTTCAGCACCTCTGTGCCTTTCCTCTCCCAGCTGGTTCTTCCTCCTGCTTGCGTGGCGAGTTTCCGCCTCCCCCCTTGGAAATAGACACAAGACACCAGAATTTTAGGTTAATGGGCGAAAATAGGCCACAACTTTATTGATTACAGGAATTGAGCGGTATTGGCTTAGGCATTGGTCCTATCGACTAACCGGCTTCAGCCTGATTGCTTGAAGACTGGCAAGGGTTAACCACCAGTAGGGGGAGTCCTGCTGATGCACATCAACTAGGAGCTCCCCCGGGGTCACCGCTCGGGGACATGCCTTAGGCCCACACCTCCATAGGCTTAGGACAGGGCAAGACCCCCCAGAATCCTTTACTGGACTACCCTTCGATTTGGGGGAAGGTGATGGCACTTCCTCCCCCCCCCCTTTTTCATCTGCATAACAATACCCCTACCAGTGCCTAACCGCCAGTGCCAAGGAAGTTGTGACGATTTGCTACGAGGTAGGCGAAAAACCAAATGGCTGGTGCCAATTTGCCAAGTGGAAAAAAATCCTACCAGGCCCCTTGACAGCGGCCAACCAACGAAAGTCCATAGCAATGTCAGAGAGCCAAACCTAATGGGTGGGAGGGGTGGGAAAACCTGAGCAGCTGGAATGCGGAAAGAGGGAAATCCTTGGCCGCGCCGGCCCTAAATAGGGCGGGCCACACCTCCCGGGCCAGCCAATTGGCTGGCCAGGGAGATGACGCGACTGAGGATTCCCCCAGTATCGCGGGGGCTGTGAGCCAACCCCCGTGCACATGGGGAGGGGTGTGAAGCCCGCAACACCACCTCCTCTCCAGCTCGGAAGTGGCTTTCTCTGTGTCAGAATTCTGTCCGCTGCCCATGGTCAGGGTCATGACATACTTGCTCACTCTGACAGCTCCCAGCCCGGCATATTCATATAAAACACAGACAAATGAAACAGAGCACTTAAGCAACTGTAGATGTTTGGTATGTTTGTGACTCCCTCAAACCCTTCTGCTTTAGCACATAGGGGAGAATTCAACATGGTGCTAGGGCAACCGTTCCATCAGCACAAGGTTTTAAGCTTGCTAGATCGAATCATTCCCCTCACCTCACCCATGGACAGTTTTAGGGGTTCTCCCAACCCCCAAGCCAATTACAGGGGGAGGGGGGGAACACTGTTCCACTAGTGGAAGTGCTTGCTCAGGTTTCTGCTAGTAGACTAGTTACCTGAATCCTGCCCAGGCTGCTATTGTCTTTTCATCAAATACAGCTGATTTTTGCAGCAGCTAACAACTAAAATCATGCAACAACGGCCGGGGGGGGAGGGAATATACGAACAACAGAATCAATTTTTTTTTGCTGTGTTTTCTTTGCCCTCAGAGATATTGATGGGCTGCCCCCCTGATAATTTATGTTCATAATGAACTGGTTTGGAAGGTGAATTTGTTTAGCTTCTGAAGTTTGAATGTGTCATGACCTGAGTGCTGCTTCCCCAAACTGGGAGGCAACCATCTTTGAAGACATGCTCCCCCCCCCAAGTGCTCACACAGAATGCTTCTTGGGGAGTTCACAAGGTCCAATTTTTCGCATGTGGCAGGGGCTGTAAGGCCTATAGAGCTTATGAACCTAGCCTGGAAGAATGTTTTAGGAACAGATGCTTGGAGACCATCTCGTAAAGTGAGCCTTCACAGGCTGAGATATTTGTAAAATGGAAGCTTTGCAGGTTTGATTTTTGTTAAGTGTCATCATTTCTTTATTGCCTCAATCAGTGGGATAAACAAGAAAACATATTGTTGTAGAGCATTATCCACTGAATTTATTTCAGCAGGACTCAGTCATAGCCATGCTAGCTGAAGTTAAAAAAGAAGGGAGAAGCTCATGTCGCAATTATTGGTTTCCCAGACTGTCTTCTTCCTGCATTGATCAGAGAAGATTCACGTACAGAAGGATATGAAAATTTGGAATTTAAACTGCCCAGTAAGTGGCAGAATAGAACTGGAGAAAACAGTGCAGCAGGGTCCTAACAGATGCTGAGGTACTGGGGAAACGTCTTTCACCATGAAGCAAAAGCAGGTCTTTACATCTCTTTGCAATAAATAAGAATTCTGGTTGTGCGTTTTATGGAGGTTCAGCAACTGGCGTCAATTAAAAATGCACGGTATGAGTAAACTAGATGGGTAGGCAATATCAAGAACAATGCAAAGCGCAAGAAACCAAAATGCCTGAAATTACTGTTTTTGACAGAATGCCCTTCCTGGTTGGTGCCAGCCCAGCCATTAAAATCTGTGTAGGAAGCCTTGCTTGTGTTCCCACTGCTGGGCAATGTCAGATGGGCAGTGACTCAGGTTAGAGCCTCCTTGGTGGGGACACGCTCCTTGTGCTTCCACGAGGTTCTCCTTGCCTTGAGAGGAGCAGCATGCACAATCATCTATTTAATTTTGTCAACTGGTCAAGGTGCATCTCTTTACGCGGGTGTTTTGTGTTCGTTTCTTTTGACCTTTGTTGTGCAGACCTTTGTTGTTGTGCAGACCATTGCTGCTTTGAATTACGTGATGGGTTTTGGGGTTCGAAGCATGTTACAGGAACATGAAAAGTGTCCTAATGGATCGGGCCTCTCTAGTCCAACATCCTGGTCTCACAGTGGCCAACCAGATATATAATATATAATAACAATAATTTATTATTTATACCCCACCCATCTGGCTGAGTTTCCCCAGCCACTCTGGGCGGCTCCCAAGCAAATGTTAAAAACAGTACAGCATTAGATATTAAAAACTTCCCTAAACAGGGCTGCCTTCAGATATCTTTTAAAGATAGGATAGCTGCTTATTTCCTCCACATCTGAAGGGAGGGTGTTCCACAGGGCGGGTGCCACTACCGAGAAGGCCCTCTGTCTGGTTCCCTATAACCGCCAGAAGGCCCTCGGCGCTGCATCTCAGTGTCCGGGCTGAACGATGGGGGTGGACACTTATGGGATGCTTATGGGAACCCTACAGGTAGGACCTGAGTTCCGCAGCACTCCGCCCTCCTGCAGTTTCCATAAACTGTTATTCAGAAACATACTGTGGAAGGAGTGTGTTGCCGTTGTGGCTAGTGGCCACTGGTATCCTTCTCCACTATGAACGTGTCTAATCCTCTTTTAGATATGCAATATTTGCTTTGTGTTGTTTTGTATTTATATCTTTGCTATTTTCTAATTGAGAGCGATATGTCAGTAGGAATAATGCATAAATATTAATAGAATTGTGAGCTGCAAATATTTTCCCTCCCATCGTGTATCCAGAACATCTTATATTGTATCTTTGTGATGGATTCTAATTGCTTGAAGTTACTTTGGGTTACTATAAATATCCTAGGCATTTTTTTGGGACAGAGTCTCCAAAAATTTAAATGAGAGCAGAGAGAAAATAACGTTTCCCACTGACAAGAGATGCCTGAAATCTTCAGCCACCGGGGCTAGTTTGTCATTCTGCATCTTTCCTGTTCCTCCCATGTACAGTGGCTGGCATTCCATTTCTTCCATGGCAGATGGATTACCATCTTACATGGCAATCACATTATCTTTCCCCCCATTTAGCATGCACCACCAACTTCCACTCACAGTCTGTTGGACAAACAGAGCGCTCTAGTTTTAAATCTGCTTAATCTCTGTCAATACACATGCCTTCCACTTCAACTTGCTAACAAAATGTTAGAGTCAGGAAGTCATTGAGATTCCAGAGTCTCATTTCGCAAGGAAATAAATCTGTTTCTCTGGTTGTCTTCTATTTTTATACATTTTCTTGTGCCTTGGAGTCCAAGCCATTTAAGTGACAGAACATGATATGACACACAGCCAGGAGCATGGTTCAGAAGACAAATACCTCTGGGAGAAACTGCAAACCAAAGGCAATCTAGTGGGATAGAAGCACACTTCATCAGAGACCCATCCAAAGCTCATTTGCCGCTTAGACCTCCTCCTCTCTTCCCCCTTTCTGATGGGTGTCGAGGTCCTTCTGAATGTGGCAGCGTATCTCTAGATGGTGTAACTTAATCCACATATGAAAGTTCTTCCACAAGGTGGTGAGTCACAGTGTAGACAACTGTTGGAGAATTTGCAGGGCCACTTCAGAACACCAATACAACTCATGAAGTACAGTCTTTAAAATATAGCATTCTGGAATCTGGGCTCTCATATCGTATACACCTGCCAAATCTATGGTTCTTTTATTCATTCCACTTTCAAAAGCAGTTGTAGTTGGTGCCCATTGGAATCAGTGGGTTGGAAGGCAGGGAGACGAATAGTAGGTAGAGGCAGAGCCAATGACAGATAAAACCAAAGAATTATAGCTGTGCCCTAATCCTTCTACCTGCTGAGTTCTACAATAGCAACAGAAACAAAAGAGGAAGAGGTTCCTAGCCAGTTACACCTGCTTGATATAAATAAAGGTACACAGGTGTAAATAGCATACAAAAAATGCACATTGCAGGGGAAATGTGTGTATTGGTGTATACACAAAAATGCATGCATTGGTTAAAACAGCATACAAACCAAACATCAGACCAAAATGCTGGTGAATTTTCATCAGGATATTTGTTTTTTAAAATAAAAAAATCACAAATTTCTGCAGAAATGTAGGAAGCTGAATTTAAAATTGACAAGAATTAGAAACTGGAATTCCCTTGAGATTTGTCCATTCCTACTTGCAAGACCGTGCTATTTCTTTCTGCTTCCAGAGTTTAGGGTTGGAGCCATTTGTGCTCAATGTCCCCAGAAGGGTTTCACAATGTTCTCAGACAGAGGAGGAAAGAATAGCTGCAAGAGCAGAGTTGAAGGCAGGCTCATCGTTGGCAGGTGAGGGATCGCTAAAAGACTGTGGGATGACATTAATCCATCAGGGGAGCAGGAGCCAAGTGCAGCACTGGGACTAAAAAAGTAGTTTAACCTTCAGTCTGAATTCTGACAGACTGTCAAATTAGTAGCAGAAAATCCTGCTGTAACCTTCCTCCTCCTCGTTGTGTCTATCAGGGAAATGAACCATTGCAGGCACTCGCTTCGTCTTGATCACTTCTTTTGTACATGTCAGTGTGGTGGACTGGTGTACGAGGCTCCCTTGTAACATTAAAGAGTAGTGTCAGTCAAGGGGAGGGGGAGGGAAGAATCGTGCTGATGTTGATGATAAGCAGGAAGGCGCTGCTAAATATATATTTGACGTTATGTGTAGAACGAAGCGTAGCGCAGAGGAGACAGAGTACTTTTGTCTGAAACTCTGGACTTCTCTCACATAAATGTGTCTTCCAAAGCACTTTGAGTTTCTTTTCTACAATCAAGCAATATATAAAATTTATGACATAAATACCCAGTAGCATAACCAAGATGCATGACCTCTTATGCAGATGCAGAGGTGAGTGCTGTGCCAAAACTGGTCCTCTCATCATCTGGTTTCCATGGTGCCAGATAGCTCCTCCTCCTCACCTTCCCTTATTGCATATTGGTCACAGCTACAGTAGGAACCCAGATAGTCTGTGAAATGTAATTTTCCCCCGACAGCTTTGGCAAACTACATTTCCCATGGTGTTAGCTATGTGGGTTTCTACTGTTCTTTTGTTGTTTAGTCATTTAGTCGTGTCCAACTCTTCGTGACCCCATAGATCAGAGCATGCCAGGCACTCCTATCTTCCACTGCCTCCCGCAGTTTGGTCAAATTTCGTCCATCCATCCAAAGCTTCGTCCATCTCGTCCAACCATCTTGTCCTCTGTCATCCCCTTCTCCTTGTGCCCTCCATCTTTCCCAACTTCAGGGTCTTTTCCAGGGAGTCTTCTCTTCTCATGAGGTGGCCAAAGTACTGGAGCCTCAGCTTCAGGATCTGTCCTTCCAGTGAGCACTCAGGGCTAATTTCCTTCAGAATGGATAGGTTTGATCTTCTTGCAGTCCATGGGACTCTCAAGAGTTTCCTCTAGGGACCCATAAATACAAAGAGAAGGAAGCAGGGAGTTATTGACCAACTGGCACCTTAGCAGTCAGATATTAATTGGGAGAAGGGCTGGAGTAGAAGAAAGTTAGGGGTCCTTCACTGGCTTGGATTGCAATCCAAGCCAGAGAAGAATGATGGGAGTTTGCATTAAACTGGAAGCAATCATCATACGTTGCTAGAGTGTTCCATGCAAAGAAAGTATGACCTTGGCCAAGTCACTGTCTCTTAGCCTAACCTCCTTGCTTGTGAGTTCTTTGGAGGAAGAGTAGGATCGCTTCTGAGGGTAGGACAAGAACAAATGGATTCAAATTACAAGAAAGGAGATTCCAAATAAACATTAGGAAGCACTTTCTGACAGAAAGAGCTGTTGGACAGTGGAACGAACTGCCTCAGAAGCTAGTGGACTCTCCTTCAGTTACCATACATCTCTAAGCAAGATTATTCGCATCATCTCAAAATGAGAAATCTTGATGTTCTTTGAGGGAATCATTTGCATGGGAGTCTTGTTTAACTGAAATTTATGGCCACCTTCCAAATTATTAACATCATCGGAACTTTGGACAGGCAATTTCATGATGTTAACTCAGGGAAAGTAGACACGCTGCAAAGGTAGTTCACTGGTAACATTGCGTGATTGAAATTTGAGTAATGGGGCATACAGTGACTTGTGAATATGGTTAGTGTGCACTAAGAATGCTTCTGAGCCAGTTTTGTCTTAATGCCCCCCTCCTAGTTATAAAGGGGTTTTCTGGGGGTGACATCCTTATTTTACAATAATGAAGACACAGGAACGTTGCTTCCCTCCGCCCTTGCATTTCTCACAGCTGGCACCATATCTGAATGAACAGTGTTATTTCACCCTGAATAATGAGGTTTGCCTGGTGTGACATCGCGAAGGTTGTAGCCAGCATTGCAATGAGTAAAGTTATTATGATAAAGCAATCTTCGTAACCATCCACCCTCAAATATCTGCTTTATCTCGTTGGAGCACATTTGGTGTGCTGCTGGCACCAATGGAAGACAGTGACTAACTGCAGCACTTTCTTTATCAGCAATCTGAAGACCAGTGTTCATTTATATATATATATTAAAAAAATCTCTAAGTATTGCTTGATCCTTGAGTCTAATCTATACACAATGCTGTGGCCAGTGATTCAGAACAGAAGAATAAATGTGTCATTGACAGGATGCTAACGTTGAACTTTGTTCCAGTATTGTTTTCATTCTTCATCTGATGGAAGGAACAATGTGTAGTGAATCATATATGTCAATCTGCTCCCATCTTTAACATGTTTGGCTTAACTCAGGGATGCAGAAATCCAGCCAATACTAAAAGGCATAAAAGCTCAATCTGTTGACCAGCTCTGGGTTGCTTGAGAAGGCAGACAGAAAGCCTGCCATCTCTACTGCTTTGTCAAAGGTCTGGCCACTCCCTCATTCCTTCCTGATGAAGCCTAAACTGTAACAACATAGTAAAACATTCCTACTGAATAGCTGTTTTCAAGTTCCATCGTTCTACAGGTTTTGATATAGACACAGGGTTGAACTCAGGAGGTGCAAAAGGGGTGCAAAAGGGAAAGAGCCCAATGACCAGAAATGTGTCTGCTTCAAATGGTGTCATTGTAAGAACTCTCTCCCTTTCCATTCCTATGCAGTTGGGGGGGGGGGGGTTGATGGTCTGCACAGATTGGCTGAAGCAAGCCAAAAGAAATCTAAAAAATAAAATAAAAATCATTATTAAACTTGAAGTCTTATTCAAGTTGTTTTTATTATTATTGAACTCTTATGTGAATTCTTGAACTCTTGATCACATAAATCTTTGCCAAAAACTCACATGTCTGGGATTTCACCATTTCCAACTTCGAATATGGGATTTTTATTCTATTTTCAATTAGATAGTCAAAAAATGTGTGCAAATTTTTAAGAAATCCTCCATATCAGATTCTGCATTTGAAAGGGGGGAAGGTTATACATTTAAATCCTGGGTGTTGTTGTTGTTGCCAAACTTTGACTTTTTGCAACAACAGCAACAACTGTTGATAAAGTTTTGCTAGTTCTGGTGTTTCCAGGAGAACTAGAATGGGCTCAGTGCTCTGTGCTAAAAAAGGGCTTCCCAATTCTGCCTTTTCTCTTCCAACTTCAGAGAAGAATTCACCTGTACCATATCAATGAGTGGCCAAAGCATTCTCCACCTTTGGAGAGTGTGAGCAGCCTCTGCTTGGATGCAGTGCTGTCTCTGTGCTGGCGCTTTGAGAAATATTAGGGGTTTGTCTTTTGCGTGGTTTTGTACATGTGAGTCTGTGTATTGATCCCATTACAAGCATTTCACTGTAAACGCAGGAAGCCACCAATGAGCAAATGTAAGCAGTTTGCAAATTATCATTCCTGCATAAAGCATCTTTTATAGAACATGCTGAATGGGACAACAGTGGCACTAATTCTTTAAAAATGAAGAATAAAAAGGACAGCAAAGCAGCCGTTAAACCCATCCACCAAAATATTACGAGCCATTTGTGTATTGCTTTTTATAATGTGCCTTACAATGGCATGTCTCTGTAGGAGCAAATTATTAACACGGTGTGTGTGTGTGTGTGTGTGTGTGTGTGTGTGTTTAGAAGCGACAATTCTACCCCAACACCATATTTGTTTGTGGAAAGAAAACCAACATCAGACCTCTAATACAGACTTTGACTTTTTCTTTCTGTTTGACATAGGACTTGGGACGCATTCCCTTGTACTGATGCAGATATATACACAACATATATGTGTCCATGCCCTGGCTATGTGATTTGCCACAGTGTATTTAGTTGTCTGAATTGGGCTAATAATAAGAACCACATCAATGGTTGCCCTAAATCGATAAAGCAGAATTCATGTGTACAGGCTAAAACGGTGCGAGTGACCACGTAGCAAGATATGATGTATTCTTTCCTGCAAACCAACAGTCTGCATGATTCAGTCTTTCTCTCCTTGCCCAAACTGTTAGTATTGTGTGCTTGGCTTGATAATTCAAGCCGTGATGTAATGGGACTCAAACAGAGTTCGGATCTGAATCAGATTGTAACATTGTTCTCTAGTGACTAAATACAAGGAGGAGGGCGAAGCAATTCATGTATATACGTTAGCACTGGAAAATAATTTAGAATTATTCATGTTGACCTTGGAATCAAGGATCAAAAGTGACCAGGAACTGAAGGCTGATGTTTTACAGTTTTGGGGAGGATGGGTGGAATTCAATGACAGGTTCAGAAGGTTTCACAATTTGTAGTGGTGGCTTCCCCACTTCTTCCTTCCTTTTTTAGAACTTAAGATGAACCTGCTGGAGGATGCTAATGGCCAATCCACTCCAGCATCCTGTTCTCACATTGGCCAACCAGATGCTAATAATAACAATAATAATAATAATAATAATAATTTATTTGTACCCTGCCCATCTGGCTGGGTTTCCCCAGCCACTCTGGGCAGCTTCCAACAAAGATTAAAAATACATTAAAATGTCACACATTAAAAACTTCCCTGAAGATGTCTTCTGAATGTCAGGTAGTTGTTTATCTCTTTGACATCTGATGGGAGGGCGTTCCACAGGACGGGTGCCATACCGAGAAGGCCCTCTGCCTGGTTCCCTGTAGCTTTGCTTCTCGCAATGAGGGAACCGCCAGAAGGCCCTTGGTGCTGGACCTCAGCGTCTGGGCAGAACGATGCGGGTGGAGACGCTCCTTCAGGTATACTGGGCCGAGGCCGTTTCATGAGAAATCCACCAATAGAACCTGAGCGCAAGAGCATTTTCCCCTCTTGTGCCTTCGTTTTGTCCTGTGTACTCTTACAACCCAACCACCCACCCTTCATTTTCTCTTTCTGCCTTCCCATAAAAATCAAATCATGAACAAAGAACTTGCACCGAGTGGAAATACTTAATACCACACCGCAAATAACTGAAGTTGTTGTATTAAATATTTCCACTTAATGCAAGTCACTAGTTCACAGTTTGATTTTTTAATAGAAAGGAGGAAAGTGCAAAAGGAGAGAAGGAGGGTGGGAAGAGAGAGGGAAAGAGCAAGGTGAAAGCGAGAGAAAGAGGGAAAGGGAGAAAAGGTGAATAAGGAAGATGGTCTAGTTAGTTTTACCCCACCTATAGAGCCAAAAAATGGTACCAACTTGTCTACAATTTGTTCTCCTTTTATATGCCCAGTTGCAGGGACTTACTAAAAAGGCAGGGGTAATGTTCCACTAGAGCCACACTGATGGCAAAACTAACACAGCTGTCTGTATTCAGCTGAGACCACTGTGTGTTTAAAGGGCTAGAATGTCGCTTTGGATAGTCATGGCTTCCACCCCACCCCCAAGAATTTCGGGAGCTGTGGTTTGTTAAGGGTACTGAGAGTTGTTAAGAGGCCCCCTACTTCCCTCACAGAGCTACGATTCCAGAGCTCTCTGTGAAAAAAGATTGATTGGTAAACCAGTCTGGGAATCCCTATCTGGACAGGGAATAAAGGTAAAAGGGTAAAGGAACCCCTGACCATTAGGTCCAGTCATGACTGACTCTGGGGTTGTGGCGCTCATCTCGCTTTATTGGCCGAAGGAGCCGGCGTACAGCTTCTGGGTCATGTGGCCAGCATGACTAAGCCGCTTCTGGCGAACCAGAGCAGCGCACGGAAATGCCGTTTACCTTCATGCCATAGCAGTCCCTGTTTATCTACTTGCACTTTGACGTGCTTTTGAACTGCTAGGTTGGCAGGAGCAGGGACCGAGCAACGGGAGCTCACCCCGTTGCAGGGATTCAAACCACCGACCTACTGATCGGCAAGTCCTAGGCTCAGTGGTTTATTTATTTATTATAAGATATTTATTAAGATTTTCAAAATATTACAAAATAAAAATAGAAAAAGAAAAATACAAAATAAAAATAATTAAAAACAACTCAATCTTTCCATTACTTATTTTTCATTAGCTTGTTTCCTGGACCTCCTCACGCCTCCCTTTTTTGTATTCCAGTTCAGTTTGTTGGTTCAGCAAATCCTTCCCCTCTTTGTTTATCCTAATCTTTAATCTTAAATCTTTACCTATTAATAATCCATTTTTCATATTCCCTTATAGTATTGCAGCTAAAAACCCCTTAGTTTCTATCCAACATTGTTCTAACATTCATTAATTTTGCAATATTTCTGTAAATAGTCTTTAAATTTCTTCCAATCTTCTTCCACCGACTCTTCTCCCTGGTCTTGGATTCTGCCAGTCATTTCCACCAGTTCCATATAGTCAATCACCTTCATCTGCCATTCTTCCAGAGTGGGTAGTTCTTGTGTCTTCCAATACTTTGCAATGAGTATTCTTGCTGCTGTTGTGGCATACATAAAAAAAGTTATATCCTTCTTTGGCACCAATTGGCCGACTATGCCCAGGAGAAAGGCCTCTGGTTTCTTCAAGAAGGTATATTTAAATACCTTTTTCATTTCATTATAGATCCTCTACCAGAAAGCCTTAATCCTTGGGCACGTCCACCAAAGGTGAAATAATGTACCTTCAGTTTCTTTACATTTCCAGCATTTATTATCGGGCAAATGATAGATTTTTGCAAGCTTGACTGGGGTCATGTACCACCTGTATATCATTTTCATAATATTCTCTCTTAAGGCATTACATGCCGTAAACTTCATACCTGTGGTCCATAACTGTTCCCAGTCAGCCATCATTATATTATGTCCAACATCTTGTGCCCATTTAATCATAACAGATTTCACCGTTTCATCCTGAGTATTCCATTTCAACAGCTGGTTGTACATCCTTGACAAAATCTTAGTTTTGGGTTCTAACAGTTCTGTTTCTAATTTTGATTTTTCCACCTGGAAACCAATTTTCTTGTCCGAATTATATGCCTCCATTATCTGATAATAATGAAGCCAATCTCGCACTTTGTTTTTTAGTTTCTCAAAACTCTGCAATTTCAGTCTATCTCCCTCTTGTTCCAGAATTTCCCAATATTTCGGCCATTTGGCCTCCATATTGAGCTTTTTCTGTGCTTTGGCTTCCATAGGTGACAGGCACCTTGGGGTTTTGTTTTCCAATAAATCCTTATATCTTATCCAGACATTAAACAATGCTTTCCTGACAATATGATTCTTAAATGCTTTATGTGCTTTGACCTTATCATACCACAGATATGCATGCCATCCAAATACATTGTTAAAACCTTCTAAATCCAAAATGTCTGTGTTTTCAAGAAGGAGCCATTCTTTCAACCAGCAGAAAGCTGCTGATTCATAGTAAAGTTTAAAGTCTGGCAGGGCAAATCCACCTCTTTCCTTTGCATCTGTTAGTATTTTAAATTTTATTCTAGGCTTCTTGCCCTGCCAGACAAATCTAGAAATATCTCTCTGCCACTTCTTGAAACAGTCCATTTTGTCCACAATTTGCAATGTTTGAAACAAGAACAACATTCTAGGCAATACATTCATTTTTATTGCAGCAATATGACCCAGCAGTGAAAGCTTCAAATTTGACCAAATTTCTAAATCTTTTTTCACTTCGGCCCAGCATTTTTCATAGTTGTCTTTAAATAAATTCCCATTTTTTGCTGTTATGTTAATCCCCAGGTATTTCACTTTCTTAACCACTGTTAAGCCTGTCTCATTCTGAAACCTCTCTCTCTCAATCGGTGTTAAATTTTTCTCTAAAACCTTGGTTTTTAACTTATTCAGTTTAAATCCTGCAACCTGACCAAATTCTTGAATCAGTTCTAAAACCCTTTTGGTACTAGATTCTGGCTCCTATAACGTCAATACTAAGTCATCTGCAAATGCTCTCAATTTGTACTGTTTGGCTCCGACTTGTATACCTTTAACCAACTGGTCCCTTCTAATCATATTCAGCAGGACCTCCAGGACCGATATAAAAAGCAATGGGGAGATTGGGCAACCTTGTCGTGTCCCTTTTTCTATCTTAAATTCTTCCGTCACCACATTATTTACAATTAGTTTAGCCTTTTGTTCTGAATAAATTGCACTTATACCGTTTTCAAAACCTCAGTGGTTTAACCCACAGCGCCACCCGTGTCTGGACAGGGAATAGGCCTGTCTAATAACAACTCTCAGGACCTTAACGCTCAGCTCCCAGAATTATTCAGAGGAAGCCATGACTGTTTAAAGTGTAACCATAACACTTTATAAATATGGTGTAAATGCAGCCTAAGTTCTGCTCCAAGTAGATCCATTGAAATTATTTGACCTCAATCAGTTACATCTATTAATTTCAGTGGGTTTTCTCTGAGCACGACTTCCTAGGATACAACCCGAAATCTTGCAGAACTGGAAATCCAAGACTACATTGGGGTCCACTATCCTCTAATGCTAGCAGCCCATGGGAATATTTTTTCTCGATCCTTTATTATTGCTCATGTGGCTTGTTCCAACTTTTGCTCGCTGTGTTTTGCCAACGATTTCTTGTTTTTGCTTATAGTGACCTGTTTCACTTTTCTGCCTTGGGCACGCGTTGTGTGTGGGGTTTGTGTGTGTGGAAATGCGGGTTCCAACACGAGAACTAAATAAATGCAACTGGGCAATTGTGGCAGCTGTGACTAACCATGCACTTTGGTTCCCCCAGGTGACTTGTACATCGGTGGGGTAGCAAAAGAAACCTACAAATCCTTGCCCAAGCTGGTCCATGCGAAAGAAGGGTTTCAAGGCTGCCTGGCCTCCGTGGATCTGAACGGGCGCCTCCCAGATTTGATCTCGGATGCTCTGTTTTGCAACGGGCAGATAGAACGCGGATGCGAAGGTACGGAGCGATCGTTTTGTAATCCTGTCACAGCCCCTTCAACGTAAAGTAAATATGCATATACCTCATCATAGGTGCGTTGTAGCATCTCCTCCTCCTGCTGTGTTCTGTTTATTTGCACTGGGATGATGACAGTTTCCTATCTTCCCCGCTGTCATCCATTTCTGCTCTGCTACCGATGCTACTAAGCCAGACCTGTTTTACATTATTAATGAAGGCGGATGCCATTGTGGGAGAAACGTTCGCTGATATGCACAAGACACAAATTGAACCTGAGAACATTAACTTATCTTCTTGAATATAATCGGCAGAGTCTGTTCTTCGCCACCAACAAGCTGATTTGCATGTCTCTGTTTTGTTTGTGTCGTTTTTTAATTAATTGTTGTGATAATTAGCTCCCGTGCAGTACTTTACATCATCACGGTGCTTAGATGATAGTTAGTGTATAAATTAGCTAATTGAATTGAGATGCACATTTCTTTCTCTTTTTTTAGCACAGGTTGTCTGTTTGCATGAGATGTTAGTGTTTAGCAGGGTCTCAGGCTAGGTTCAAGGTTTTTTTTAAAAAAAGCTATGCTCCTGTACCTATGTTCTGTTGGGCTGTTTTGTTGCTGTATTCCTACTGCCTAACCTGCAGCATTCAAAGCGACAACTCAGCCCACCAGCCACATATGTTGGCTGACCAGGAGCTTGATAAATCTCATGGCTTTGCTCTCTGCTGGTGACTACAGAGACATGGAGATTTTACCAAACCTAGCAGGCCATGGTATGAGTTTGATGGGCTATTTGTGATTTGAAGGCTCATCAACTGCACAGGCTTTCTAAAAACATTTCAGAATAACAAAACTGGCCAAAGTTTCAAAACCTTACACTTCAGTACGAATGTAGAATGAAGGAAGTCCTATTGTGTAGATGAAAGGTTCATACCCAAAGAAAAACAGAACTGGGTTTGGATCAAGACTGGTGTCCCCCCCAAAAAAAAAGAAGCAGTTTGGAGGGCCAGGTCACTTGTGAGGGAGAGGGTCAAATTTCCAGGGAAAGTCAAGGTGTTTGTTGGGTTAACTTACCCTCCCTTCCACATCAGCCAAGACCAAAATGGGTTGAATATCCATGGCAGAGGATCCTCACCATCCCAAATTGGATTTGTGGAGTCTGCATCCCCAGCACATCAGTGATCCGCTTTCACTTTTCCACATTAAAGCTTTAATGTTTGAAGGACGTAGCAGAATACATAGGAATTGGGCAATAATGTGCAATTTGGTTTCTGGTTTGAGGCCATCTTAGATTTCTCAACATAGAAACCATCCCCACATTTAAAAAATGTTTTTATTGCATTTACATCCCCACCTTGTTCTCCCAGGAGCTCACAGTAGTATACACAGTTCTTTTCTCACAACCGCTTTTTACTGTCATGTACCTGGCAAGGTTCAAAAGCATGATGTTGATGGGCCAGTTGAACACATGTGTTTGGCCCTTCCCAAAGATCAGTTTCCACATTTACTTCCAACATGAGGTGAGAAAAAGAGTGACATGACTCAGTCCCTCAGTTAAACCCAATAAACTAGCCATTTTGCTATCCCTGAAAAACAATATTATTTGGACACAGGCGAAGAGACAGAAGCAACCCAATTAATCATACCTCTGTCATATGGATTTTATTGATACAGTAGATTCAGCTTTAAATTAAAGACTGCTTTTCCATATATGAATCTGCCTGGACCCTGGGATCATCATACAAGGCCCTTCTCTGCATGATACCTCCAAAGGAGGGTGGCAGTGAGAAATCAGGCCTTCTTTGTAGTAGCCCCCAGTTTCTAGAATGTTCTCCCCTGAGAGTCCCACTTGACGCTTTGTAATAATGTTGTTTGCCAGGCAAATGCATTTTTGTTCCTGGGGCATTTGGGCGGCACCAATAATACTGCTTAGAGAGCCAGTGTGGTGTAGTGGTTAAGAGCGGTAGTCTCGTAATCTGGGGAACCGGGTTCGCGTCTCCGCTCCTTCACATGCAGCTGCTGGGTGACCTTGGGCCAGTCACACTTCTTTGAAGTCTCTCAGCCCCACTCACCTCACAGAGTGTTTGTTGTGGGGGAGGAAGGGAAAGGAGAATGTTAGCCGCTTTGAGACTCCTGAAGGGGAGTGAAAGGCGGGATATCAAATCCAAACTCTTCTTCTTGTATTATTAAATCTGTAGGTGTATCGGAAATATTTTGTCAGGCATATGATAAGCACTTTAAAACATATTCCAGATAAAATCTACACACTTGACACCAGCAGTGTGCAGAGTACTTTGTAATGCAAAGTAATTTGTGAAAACATAAAATCACAATGACATGGCCAGTTCATGACCCACCAAGATAAAAGGTTCCCCTCCCCACCTGTGTGGAAGTTCATGAGAGATTTAAGGTATCACTTGATTAACTAAGCTCAAACAGATAAACCCTGAGAAAACCCAAACCAGCCTGTTCCAGATTTTCTTTTTTACGTACGCCTGTTCTTCTTTTACCCCTTTCTAATTTTAATTTGATGATTAACATCGAATAGAAAATGTGTAAATAAATGCATAAATGTACAACATCCAAACACCTAAAGGTAATTTCACTTTATTTTGCAAAGTGTCTAGATAACACTTTCTAATGTTGGTGAGAGAGGGGGCATAAGGTGTTGTACAGTTTAAGTTATTAGATCTTGGCATTAAAATAGCCAGTTAATGACGTAATGGCCAAATCCTTAAATATCACATGTTCTACTTGTCCAAGTTGTTAAAGTAATGGAACACTGGTCAGTGGCTTAGATAATCAGTTCTGTTCGCACAACCAAACTGGGATGTTGAGAAGATGAGTTTAATATTTTTATCATGTGAATGGCCCTGAGATCTTCAGATGAAGGGTAGTAGATTGATTGATTGATTGATTGATTGGCCCATGGAAAGTGTGGCATAGAGCAAAATTAGCAATACGTTACTACTTCTCTCCATGCCTAGCACTGATCTCAGCCACTTTTACTCCCTCATCAGAAAGGCCCCCAAAGCAGATTGAGTTTTGCTGTGGTAAATGGAAATCAAGAGCAGTTGGCTTTGGGAGCCATGTGACATAACACAGACTACCAACAGTGACTTGGACGCTGATTAAGAGGGAGATGGGATAGCTGAGTCAGTAACCAAAGGAGACCTGAATCTAAGACCTCCAGAAATGAGACCATAAAACAAAGACTCTCAGAGACTGGAGCGCCAATGAGAGACCAGAATCTGCAGCTTCAATGATCCAACATGCCTAACCTGCTCACCACTGCAGGCAGCATGGCTGCTGAAGAAGCAACCAATGATCAGCCACCAGGATTTGTGGTGTGCCTCTTTAAGAATATATGTGGCATCTAGGAAGGGGCTGGGGCTGGAACTATATAAGGTGGTGGTTAATTAGCATTAATTAGTATTCAGCATTTGTTGGAGCAAAGTTTGTCTTTCCTGGGAACTGTCCAGGGTACTGAAGGAAAGGCCACTGGCCACTTTTGCTTTGTATTCCAGTCCTTGAGCTTTTGAATTGCTGCTCAACCTTTTCCTGTTGGCCCTCTGCTTATACTGCCCACTTTGGATCACGGCCATGCCTGTTTCTGCCTAACTCCCATTGTGGGTATACCCTTATTAGGCTTCAACAATATGGTGGTGCACTCACGCAACTGCTATAGCATTTTCTGACCTTTGTGTAGATCCAATTAACACACTGGTTTTCATTCACCAAGGCATGCAATTCCACCTCTCAAACAAAACTCAAAACACATACACATAAACACAACTACCTAGCAACAAGAACTGACTGAGCAACTATGTAAAGGTGGTGTGGTGGTGATGCACCTCCCATCCAGCAGGGGTCAGATGATGCTAAAGGCCAATAGTTTTACATCTGATCCTATCAAGCTGACGACTGCCCTGGCTTGGTTTCAGGCACTTAAATGCTGTGTCCACTTAGCTAATTGGATGACTTCCTGGCATACTTCCCAACTGCCAGAGATGACATTACCTAAAATTGAGCACTTGGGTATATATTGGATTGAGTTGGTAAGTGCCTTCTCATGGACCATTTCATTAAAAGTCACCCAAGGAACCTGCACGCAGGAACATGATTGGAAAGAGGAATGAATGAAAAATGTAAACCTTCTCTTCCGACCTTGGCCCAGTGCATTGTGGGAGCAATGCAAGTGCATCTGTGACTGAAGAGCAATAAGTGGTTCTTGATGTAAATTTCAGTCCTAATTCTGTCAATTCCAGCAGAAGGCCTAGTGAAGAGGAAGATCGAAGAAGATAATGTGCTAATGACTGAACTGACTGTGTATGAACATGACAAATGGCTAGTCAGGATTAAACCATGCATTCACTTTGCTAATGCATTCACATCTATCGTATAGAAAGGAGTGCTTTTAATTCTCCTTCATTACATGTCATCAGCTCAATTAACCATTATATTTGTAGTAAATGCTGGCAAATTACTGCATTCTCATTTTGGCTTGCCTGGAGATTTATGTCTATTAGTATTAATTTATTTGCATTACATGGGCTTTCTTTTCAATTTTAAGAGCAGCATGCACTTTTGTCTCTGAACGGTCTTTCTGTGTTTGCTGCCATTTTGATATTTGCTTACTAACGTTTAATATATTTTGCTTTTTTTTATTTTGCTGGCAAAGTTGCATTGATGAAAGCTGATTTGCAAGGTAGATAGCCCTTGTGTATATTAAGCAAGACTGAAACCCATAATACGCATTGGGAGCCATCGGCCACATCTGCACTGGTGTGTGTAATGTTGCATCGGATTTTTCCACTCTTCCCCTTCCAAAAAAAATAATGAAGCAGGAACCTTCCTCTTACAGGATATTCTGCACAAAGGCTTTCAGTCTTGTGTCTATCTGTATAGTGATTGCTTTAGTGCTTTGATCATGCCTTTTTCTTTCAATTCTTTTCTTTATTTTTCCCCTAGTGGTCTGGTTTATGATCTCTAGAAATAGAATAGCTTTGTTTCTCACGTGTATGTCACTTTTGAGCATGCTGGTGCGTTAATTGGCGGATCCCTCCCCCCATATATATAATTATAACGTATATATATTTAATAAAATGAGAAACCCTGCATGAGATAATTTGAAGCATGTGCAAAGATACTTGCCAACATTCCTGCTAATAAATCGATACACAATGTATAGATTTTTAAATAAATAAAGAAGCCAACCCAAACGTTCCTTGATTTTCTACAGGCATAGCTTTTCATCAAATCATTGCTTGGAGATGGCAGCACTTTTTCCCCTCTAAGTTATTTTTAATTTTATGATGATTATTTAGTTTTAGATTCTGTTTTCCACTGTACCGTGCAGAACGCATCATGCTGGACAGAGATAACAAAAGATGTCGCAATGAAATGAAATGTTGCAAAAGCAATGTTTATGATCACCACCAACTCATTTTGCTTGAGTTAACTCTCTACTTTGGTCATATTTCTGAATGAGCTCATCTCTTCGTGCCCCTCTGTGTTAACAAACCAAAGGCCATATGCCTATTCATAAAAGGTTATATATATATATAAATGCATATGGCCAATCCTGCTATTGGTTCTTTTTCTTAGTTTGCTCTTTTACATGTGAGATGTTGGCAACTACCCTATGTGATCCAATGGAAAATGCAGTCGCAATGAAAGACAAAAGCCCAAGTTTTATTTTTCTGTGTGTATTCTTGTTAGGCCCCAGCACGACATGTCAAGAGGACTCGTGTGCAAACCAAGGAGTCTGCTTGCAGCAATGGGATGGGTTCAGCTGTGACTGTAGCATGACCTCTTTCAGTGGAACGCTGTGTAATGACCGTGAGTACTTTAGAGACTCTCTTTCTATCTGGCTACAAGTCTTAAAGGCTCTGAGGCATTGGAAGCAAGTGTCTGAAATGGTCCATTATTTTAACCTTATATAGTTAATTGAACTGGCAAACTCTGCAAAGATTATTTTCTAAAAAATGTTCAAAGGAAGCAGTGCGTTAGGAATTGCCCACCAGAACGTGACGTGTGGGGAGACTTCGGAAATACGATGCTGGAATTTCTGTCTAATGCACATGTTTGAATATTACACGTTATTCATGGATATATATATATATTCACTCTCTCTTCTTTTATCTTGGACATTTTTTGGGGGGGGTGGAGAGAAATTCTCATCATTTAAGATATATTGTAATTTTGTAACATTATATCACGAGGCTTGTAATTACTGTGAAACAGTTGACAACCCTCATTACCTTCCTGCGTCAAGCTGCTTTAGGAGACATGAAATGCTCTGTCAAGTAGTGATAACACAGGGTTTTTACTTTGCTTAAATGTCATCTGAATAAGTGCTGGTATCACTTACCGATCGCATAACCCTCCAGATATGAGGGATCGCTTTGGGTATTCTGGAAACATCTGAGATGTGCCATAGGATGATTTGGCCAAGGTACCCACCTCTTCAGCACCACATGGTGAAGCTCAGTTTGTTAACCCCTGGTGGGAGAGTATCTGAATGGACCATGGTGAGAGGATCATGCTGTTATTTTGTGATAAAGGCTTTAGGTGGAGAAAGGCTCCATGTGGGAAGCTGATGGTTGTTCCCGTAAACCCAGCTGCAGTTTTTTCTCGACAATTGCAGCCATAGCGATGCCATCAGTGGCCCTGTCTGTATTGCTCAGTTCTCACAAATTTTCCCTTTCGTGCGGTATACCAGTATATACAACCACATGGGGAGATGAGGAAGTGTGAACTTGTCTGAATGTTTGAATAAGCTCATGAAAACTGATCTTCGTCATCTTTACTTAAAATTGCTCTCTTGTCTTTGTAAAGTGCAGGCATCTCTAAGTGCAGTTTAAACCCCTTTTTGCCTGAAAGGGATGATATAACAGCTCTGCCTAAAATTTATTCCCACATTATTAAGAGGAAACTGAGTGAATTGGGAAGGAGGCTTCGAAAGAAAACCACACAGGCTTCTATAGTTTTCTGTTTGTTTGGTTTGTTTGTCTTTCAAATTCACTTCATTATCCTCTATGCTTCTGTTTTGCATTGGTCAGAGAAAATCCAGTTTGCAAATATTATTATTATTATTTATAAGTATGAAGAGTGATTTGTTGTTTTGTTTTGTGTTTTGCTTGGCATTTGTCTGATTGTAGAGTATACTTTATTGTAAAGTGATTTCAGGTGAGTTTCAGTGGTATGACGCTGGAGCACATTTGGTGTAGTAGCTGCGATCCTTACAGATTTCTGATACAGAATTCGCAAGATACCAGCTCAGAGTTATAGTAATCCTTTTGAACTGCATATTCCACTTTTAAAATAACCTATAGAAAAAAGGATGAGGGACCTGTGGCCCTCCAAATGTTGTTGGATTCCAACTCCCATTGGCCACAGCTAACATAGCCAATAGTCTGGGGTGATGGGAGTTGAAATTCACCAACATTTGGAGGGCCAGAGCTTTCCCAACCCTGCTGTAGAAGCAGCTTAGCATAGGTGTTGAGAACTATATTGACTTGAGCTATACTTCAGCAGCCACCAGGAAGGATGGTAAATACCAGTTGTCAACCTAGCTTCTTAAGGCTGCAATCCTATGCACACATACACTAGAGTAAACCCAGATGAACCCTGAGGCATTTACTTCTGCATTGAAATGTCTAGGGTTATACTGTTGGTGTGGACCTCTAATCAACTCATGAAACAGGTTTAGGTTCTTCTTCTCTGCTTCAGCAGTGCAAACACACCATTTGGCATTTCTCAGGAGTTGAAAATTACCCTAAGATCTCACTGCTTCTTGACATTAGCATTTTGTTTTGCATCCATTACCAGTTTACCAGTATGATCTTTCTCCCCAAGCACACATGTTGTGAAATTTGTACACCAAAAACTGTAGAAAAACCCGGCAATTTTGCTGGATTGGAGTGAGTGACTGCTAAAGCGTATTTCTGGGAATTAACAGGACAAAGGAGACTGGTGGTGTTTTAAGATGGAGCTCTGGTTAAAAAAGCAAACTATTTCATAGAGAAGTCCCATGTATTTTTCAATGGATCACAAGAAACCTTGCCTGATTGCTTATCTCTGTTTATTCCCCAACAAACTGGGCTTAAGAGAGCTCATCAAACTTGCACAAATTACTGTACTCAAGTTGGTGTTTTCACTGTGTCAACCAATGTGACCTCAATTCATGGAGGCTTGGCATTTATGTCACCTCTAGCTTTCGTTTGATTCCTCCCTCTGAGATTTGGATTATTTCTGCCCTTAATTTCCATTGCAGAGAACATGGGCAAAAACTGTGAACATGAACAATGTTGATGTAATGGTTGAGAGATATCTGTGCTGAGATTACACACACACTTATATATCTGATTCCTGCGGTGCTGCAGATTAAAAAAAAAATGCTAAGAGACTGGGAGCAGTTTATGAAAGATGATAACCTACTTATTTCATAAAAATAATTATTGTAGTTAAGAAGTAGTCGCTCAGCATCCAGATTGCTGGCATTTGTCTCAAAGTGATAGTCTTTCACAAAGCCAGCATTTTGCCTGGCATAGGCCTACATGAAATAATGTGTGAGGCCAACTCAACGGTGTTTTGAATTTTGCAGTTCAGATTGACTGCCAAAATTCTGTGGCATATCAATCTGCTGATTTGAACATTGGTTGGTTCTGACAATATGACTCAATATGATCAGTTGGTCACTTTAATTTAAGAGCCCAAGTGCTTTCATAGATGCATGCTTTTCTTGTGGTCACACTGCATCATGGGCTTCGTAGTTACATTGTTTCAAGGGTTAAAATATATAAGATAATGAAAATGCTTCAGTGCACAAAGGAGTAAGTGCAAATTGTTAAAAACTAGAACATTGAAATATTGTGCAAAGACTTGTGTGGAAACATAACATTGGTTCACATATGCATGTGAAGACTGGTTGAAAATATGGTCTCTTTAGGCATAAAATACTAGAGTCAGAATAAGACATAACCATGAAGCTAAACCCTAATGTCATGGTTGCACATCCCAGTGGCTTTTATAAGGATCTCTTTTGTTTTATGTGTTGATGGCATTTTCAGTGTGGGTTCTCCTCTTGTGGAGAGCAGACACAGCAGTGGACGAAGCTTTCGTATCTTAACAACAAGACTTGAGAATCCTTGGTTTGTGGAGGGGGCCCTGGACACTTTTATCCACCAAATTCTGCACACCACCTATCAAAGTCCTTTGCAAAGAAAAACCACTTCAAAACACTGCTTCCTTGTGATAAAATAGTGACCATTCCATGTTGCAAACTGCAGCTGATCCAAAGCATGGGAGTTACTAGAAAGAGGATGGTGGTAATTGATGGGGAAAAACTCCATTCATGAACACCAGATTGCCTTCCTCCATAGAGCACCAACAAGGCCATCATTGTAATGGTCAAAAATGCACCCAGAGTGATGCAGTTTATCCTGACATCCTTGGCAAACTGCCCATGGAGACCACCTGCTGACACCAAGCCTGATCAGCATGCATTCACCTGTAAGCTTGCCAACCTTGATAATTGCAAAGACCAGGCATGTCCTACTTCCCATTCTTTGCAAGGGAAACAATGCAAGATTGTTTTGGCCTCAGATGGCACAGAGGTTGCCTTTTCTTTTCACTGATGATAATAAGGCACTTGTAGATGCAGGGCTGCAATTTTTAGGAGGTGTGACATAATAGAAGGTGTTATATTGTTCAGTACAAAGACAACTGGTAGGGGGAAAATGTTCCCGAGAACGAGGATTATATAGGAAACTCTGCAAAAAGGACACTTAATGATTACTCTTACAAACATCCTAAGTATTAGTAACAGCAGGTTTTTTTGGTAGCTTGAGCTGTTCTCCCGCCAAAGCAGCCAGCTTTTCTGTAAGCACAGGGTTGGAAAATGATCCTGACCCAAAATTAGAGCCTCTGTATCAAATGTTCCTCTCTACTCTTCCCAACGCCAAGGTTCCTAGATGTTGTTATATCCAGAAACGTAGTGTCTTATTTGTACACATTCAAGATGTGTTCACACACTAAGTTCAATGAATGCACAGTCAGTGTACACAAATAGTTGGAACTACGCAAATCAGCAGCTACGCACTCTTTTACATGATCACCTGCAGATGTGCAGAAACAGCTAGTACCTGTGTCCAGTGTAATGTGTGAACAAGCCCATCTTGTATTTGTGCCTCTCTCTTTTTTTTGCCCAAGTGCAATACTTTACATTTCTCCCTGTTAAAGTTCATCTTGTTTGTTTTGGCCCAGTTCTCTAATCTGTCAAGGTCATTTTGAAGTGTGATCCTGTCCTCTGGGGTGTTAGCCACCCCTCCCAGTTTGGTGTCATCTGCAAATTTGATCAGGATGCGCTTGAGTCCATCATCCAAGTCGTTGATAAAGATGTTGAATAAGACCGGGCCCAAGACAGAACCCTGTGGCACCCCACTAGTCACTCTTCTAACATCCAGCTCCTTTCCCCGATATGTTCCTAAAGAATGACAAGAATCAGTAGTGCACCTGACAGAACATGTCCTTGGAATTCGGTTACATAACTGCAGCCATGACTCTCACCTACTTCATATTTTCCCCTAACGAAGCCGTCTGACAGAGACAGCTCCAACATATTTGTGTGAGGAGTATCAGACTGCACCCATAGAAACTGTTGCATGTGCAGGAGCTGATTTGCCTAGCCCATTCCTCCTCTCACGTTGTACACCTGCTTGCGCAAGGGCATGCATCACAGAAGTGTGAGTTCTTTTATCGTCTTGGGCACATAGCCTTCTGGGGCATACACTCTGCTTTCAGTTGCCCCTTCTACATTCATTTTACAAAGCCTCTTCAGTCGTTCACCTCTCACACAGTCAGAATAATGTGAGGGGAAGTGTCAGGTGTTGGCCATTAATGAGAACCCTCCCTCCCGCCATGTATTGGGGGCTGAATGCCTGAAGCAGGGGAGTCTCCTTTACTCATATCTTTGCAAAATTTTGAATCCTGCATAATCAAGGTTCTGAGGCATGCGGCAAACCCATGGGGGCAGGGGTAGCACACAGGTGGATTAGACAAAATCATGAATGAAAGAGAGGACTATTGATGGCTGCTAGCCATGTGTCACAGTCCGAGCTAAAGTCCCGGCTGAGGGAGTTGGGACCAGGGGCAAAATGGTGGGGTGGGGGCAGGAACGAGAGTCCAGAAGCCAGAAGTCAGGAAGCCAGGAGTCCAAGGATCAGAGAGCCGGGAGTCAAGAAGCCATGGGGTCCGAGGGTTAGGAAGCAAGGAGTCACGAGATCAAGAAGCAAGGAGTCAAGGAGTCAAGGAGCCAAACACAGCAAGGCAGGAAATGTGTTGCTGTGGCCCAGAGCTGAAGGGAAATGCTGACCTTATATCCCTTCCTGGCTCTTGCCACCAGGTGCTGTGAGTTACCAATCGGCCACACCTTGCCTCTTCAGAACACACTTAGGAAGGCCCCAGTCCTGTGAAGTCCTACTGGTCACAGGGCCTGGCTCCCGCATTCGCTCCTGACACCATGGTGGCTGTGCTATACATCTACAGTTGGAGGCAGCATGGCTTCTGAATACCAGTTGCTGGAAACCACCAGAGGGGAGCGTGCTCTTCTGCTCGAATCCTGCTTGTGGGCTTCACACAAGCATCCAGTTGGCCACTGAGAGAATAGGATGCAGGACCAGATTGGCCATTAGCCTGATCTAGCAGGTTCGCCTTATGCTTTTATGTGGAGGCAGAAGATGTGCAGAGAGGATTAATAAGATGACTTGCATGTACTATGCAATGCGACATGTGCCCACCATTGATTTGTGGTCAACTTCCATGGGCAGTTTCCAACTAACTCATTCCATCAGCTCAAGGATTTTCATTTGTGTGATGGAACGTTCTCTCCTCATGTGCTCCACACCTTCCCAAAATCTGCTCAGGAGGGTTGGGGAACCAGAACAGAGTCCATTGTGCACATGGAAATCCTTGCGCTGACAGAACAAGTTTTTTTTAAAAAAAGATATTTATTAAAGTTTTTAAAGTATAACAGTAAAAATGGAAAATAAAAAGAAACATACAAAATAAAAACAGTTAAAAAACACATTGATTTTCCATAACATATCTTCCTTACACTTATTTCCCCGGACCTCCTCATACCTCCCTTTTTTGTATTCCACTTCAGTTTGTTAGTTCAGCAAATCCTTACCATTAAGCGTTTGCCCTTTTGCAAACCTTTTTTCCTATCTCTTAAAGCATTACAGCTGGAAACCACTTAGTTTCTATCCAACATTCTTCTAGCATTCATTAATTTTACAATATTTCTGTAAATAGTCTTTAAATTTCTTCCAGTCTTCTTTCACCGACTCTTCTCCCTGGTCTCGAATTCTGCCAGTCATTTCTGCCAATTCCATGTAATCCATCACCTTCATCTGCCATTCTTCCAGAGTGGGTAAATCTTGTGTCTTTCAATACTTTGCAATGAGTATTCTTGCTGCTGTTATAGCACAGAACAAGTTAGTTGGCTGCCACATAGTGAGGAAAAATCCTTCATTCAGCTTATAGATGTACAGAGCAGTCTACAGGGAAACTGCACAAACACCCTTAAAATGAATTTTCAGGGTCAAGGCTTACCCTGGGATAGGTTAAGGAAGAATAATAAAGGAAAGAGTGCCTTTGGGTATCTCAGAACGTATTTGATTCATTACTGAGTGAAGTGTAACTAGTCAACACAAATCTAGATGGGAAAGCTCTCTGATTAGAGAACCTGATCGTAGGCAGGTTTGGACCTCAACATTTCTCTAGGGAACAAACTATAGCTCAGCAGCAGAATGCATGCCATGCATTCAAAGGGACGTAGGTTGAATCCTTGGCATGTTCACCAAAAGAGAGTTGTTGTTGTTGTTGTTATGCTGCTATTTTTTCACAAAATGTGGACTAAAGTGACTTGCGAAGTGAGTGGCTAGCAGGATGTAGGAAAACCTCTGTCAGTCAGATTAGACGATGCCAAGCTGAAGAGGCAAACAGATTGAGGTGGTATAAGACAGCTTCTTGCACTCCTCTCTTAGGCATTATTTAGCTAGCATTCATTTCCATCTCTCTCTGACTGGTGTTTCTTTCAGTAATGATTTTTTATTTATTTATTTATCCAATGATCCTACACACAGTCCCTCCCGAAGTGTTCTTGAAGGGCATTTGTGTCTGATGTGCATCTAGTCTCAGTGGAGCTTTATGATTTGTGAAGCTCCAGATTGGCAAGAATAGCTTTGCAGTAATTGTGGTGGTTTCTCAAGAGGCAGTAATTATGTAACTGGAATCGTGGGCCAGGCTCGGAGTGAGTGCTCTATTGCACCAAACTGGTAAAAGGAAAAAGACTGTTGGGGGGAAAAAGACATCATTTTCTCTCATCCTCTGCAGGGAATCATAAGAATGATTAAAGTGGACTTGGGGTCTTATTATGGTTTACTTTTTTGTTTTTAAATCATGACACGCTCAGACCTACTACACACAGAGAGAGTACGTGTGAGAAATCGAAAATAAAAATAGTAATAAAAAACCTTTCCATTACATATCTGGAGAGAACAAATTCCCAAATCTTTATGAAGATTATTTTGGTGGTTCTGTCCTGATTGCATTTAGATGTTGTGTGGCTTATGACACCCCAGCCTTTTCAGAGGCCCTGCAGGCAGTGGTGTAGTGTGGGGAGCAGAGGGACAGTCAGTGGTGTAGCGTGGGTTGTCAGCACCCGGGGCAAGGCAAGTAATTTGCGCCCCCTAACCCGTGGATTTGCGCCCCCAACCCTACCCCCCAGATGTTGCGCCCGGTGCGACCGCCCCCCTGCACCCCCCACGCTACGCCACTGGGGACAGTGGCCTGAGATACAAATGTCTGAGAGGGATGAAACCAGTTGCTCTCACGATAGGCTCCCTCATCAAGGCCATGTGGCTGAGCTCCTGCCATCTTCCAAAGCTGTGGGGAAGCAAGCTGTGCCTGAGCCAGGCTTTGGGGGCTGGGGTGAGTTCCTCCATCCCAGTTCTGCAGGCCACTTGGGGCACAAGCACTTGCCCTGGCCCGGGTGCCAGCCACCCACCCTATGCCACTGCCTGTAGGGATCCATTTAAGCTTAGATCTGGTGTCCTACAGGGACTGACCAGATGCCTCCAGGGAAGTGTGGTATAGAGGTAGCAGCCCTACTTTAAAGTTGCCTTTCAGCACCTGTTTGATTGTCCATAGCAACCCTGCATCTGAGGGCCACTCTGGATGTGTGCCTTGTAGTTCACCATTGCACAGCCTTTAAAAAAAATAGAAAATAGAATTGCTGGGATGTTCTACAGGCTGCAAGTAGGGAGACTGCTGTTGCACCTGGGGCTTCCCATAGGCATATGGCTGGACACTGTGAGGATAGATACCGGTAAGTTATTTCCCCCTTCTTTGTCATCTCCCCATCCTTTTAATTGAAAACAATTTAGTTTTTCCTAGGGAAAGTCCTCTAGGGCCTTCTAAATCCTTTTGGGGGCCATTTTGGACACCTCCATTTCTGTGATAACCATTTTGCAATAGGGTGTGCAGAGTTGTACACTGCGGCCACACAGCACAGATTTTGTTTATAAAGGTGTTCTATGATGCAGGTCACTTTATTTTCAGTCCCTTTCCTAACAAATCCTAGTCTGGAATTTGCTAAAATATTTTTTTCATGCTTTTTTCACTGTCATTGCAAACCAGAAGAGAAAGCTTTTGCCATTTCTCTTTCTTGACTTGAATAACTTTCTTCTCCCCTTGTGGCAGAATAAACAACCTTAAATTCCAGGCCTGTGCTCCATACCTGCCCTTCATCGAAGTTAGTTCTATTGACACGCTTGAGATGAATATTCTATTTGTCTCGATCTTTTGCCATTTGCCATTTCCTTGGGAATAAAAATATCACTTCTTTGCATCGTAAATTTTACTCCCTGGATCTGTTCAGCTTTTACATTTTCTTTCTTTTTATTTTCTTTTTGGGGGGGAAGAGAGAGAGAGAAGAGTAGAAAAAGGAGGATGGCACATTTAATAGCCCTCTTTCTATAAATCCCTAAGGGAGAGAGGCTTTATGGCAGAAAAAATATATATTCAAAATGATAGTATCTCCATAATTGAATGTGCTACCAGGAATAATGGAGAAGCAGCAGAAGAAAAATGTTTTGGCTTTGCTCAATCAGTAGTGGTGTGGCAGATCAAATCCAGATATTTTGCACTTCAAATTCGTAAGCAATTTTAATTTCTGTGCCAATGAATCCTAGCCATTTTGCCTACCAGTTACACGAAAGAGCTTTAAGATAGTAAGCATAATTCCATTTCTTTTTCCACCCCGCCACACCATGATTGTATCCTAAAGCCTTTCTCCTCCTGACAGCCCTGACTCACTGCTGAAACCTACTATTAGTACAGATATTTAATTTGAGCTACTTAATGTAGCTTTGCTGGGATAACCAGCCTTCTCTAAAAAAAAAAAAAAAATGTTTCCTTTGCAAACTCGACAAATACACAGGGCTGAGGGACAACATTTTCAGGCAAGATTAGCCTTTCTTCCTGCAAGACATGCAGTATGTCAGACAACAGAGTGGGTGACAGAGTCTATCAATGCTTGTACCAATTACTGGAGCACAAATTCGCGGCAGCACATTTGCCTAATCTGTGTATAGCACTGTTGATCCAATTCGCCGGGAACTGGTTTAAGATGCGATCTGGTGCGCACTTTCTTTCTTGTGCTCAAACCCCACTGGATTCATTTGGACTTACTTTGGAGTAGCTGTTATCCATTTGCATCCCAGGCTGGGCAACAAAACAAGCCCATAAAAATACATGCCCCGTACAATAAGTATTAAAACAATAAAGCATCATATAAAAATAAATTACAGTCATAAACAAATTCGGCGGAGCAGCAGCACCATACCAACTGTTGGTCTCCAAATAATATTTACCGTAAAAATCCTGAAGCACAAAAACAAGCAGAACAGCAGCATCGTGGGAAGTGTTCCCTGTTCAGTTCCCCATTAATTCTGCGTCCTGTGATCAGTACTCAAGGGGGTGTCCAGCAGGGAGACAGCAATGGGGGTGGAGCTGCTTCCTGCGCTTGTGTTTCAGACCACAACTGGTTATTTTTCAGGAGTACTTGGGATGCCCCATACTTCATTGCATAATGCACTCTCACATTTTCCTCTAAGATTTTGTGGCATGCAACCAAGTTAATAATAATAATAAATAATAAATTTTATTTATATCCTGCCCTCCCCTGCCGAAGCCGGGCTCAGGGTGGCTAACAACAATAAAATAGTACAACATTCTAAAATCATTTCATTATACAATTAATTCAAATCAAATTGATGGCAACCATTGGGCTAGAGTTCTGTGAAGATTGCCAAAGGAGGGAGTCAGGCTGTGCCCTGACCAAAGGCCTGGTGGAACAGCTCTGTCTTGCAGGCCCTGTGGAAAGATGTCAAGTCCTGCAGGGCCCTAGTCTCTTGTGACAGAGTGTTCCACCAGATCGGAGCCACAGCCGAAAAAGCCCTGGCTCTGGTTGAGGCCAGCCTAACCTCTCTGTGGCCTGGGACCTTCAAGATGTTTTTGTTTGAAGACTGTAAATTTCTCTGTGGGACATACCAGGAGAGGCGGTCGCATAGGCACGAGGGTCCTAGGCCGTATAGGGCTTTAAAGGTTAAAATCAGCACCTTAAACCTGATCCTGTACTCCACCGGGAGCCAGTGCAGCTGGTATAGCACCGGGTGAATGTGATCTCGTAGCGAGGACCCCGTAAGGAGTCTCGCCGCGGCATTCTGCACCCGCTGGAGTTTCTGGGTCAGTCTCAAGGGCAGCTCCACATAGAGCGAGTTACAATAATCCAGTCTGGAGGTGACCGTCGCGTGGATCACAGTGGCTAGGTCAGGGCGAGAGAGGTAAGAAGCCAACTGCTTAGCTTGGCGGAGATGAAAAAATGCCGCCTTTGTTATAGCTGCAATCTGCGCCTCCATGGAAAGGGAGGTGTCAAAGATTACACCCAAACTCTTAACGGACGGTGCTGGCACTAATTGCACCCCCGCAAGAGATGGGAGCTGAGTTCCTCCTGCTTCGCATTTCTGTGTGGAACTAATGTTTTCACCAAGGAACCCTATACACACCCTCGTGACAGTCAGGATCGACAATACTGAAGGAGATGGACCAATATCTTGACCTGGTGTAAGGGGACTTCTTGTGTTCTCAAACCTGAGCAAGTGACCTATAAGCAAAGAGCGGTCTCCAGTGCTGCCTTAGAGCATAGCTGTCAATGTTTCCCTTTTTAAAAGGGAAATTCCCTTATTCTGAATAGGATTCCTCGCAATGAAAGGGAAAAGTTGAGAGCTATGCCTTAGAGACATCAAAAAGCTATCATCTGCACATATCTTTCTGCATCATTTTTTTACCCCCTCGCATAGAAAGCTGCTGCCGTGACCATATTCTGCCCTTGCTTTTGTTTTCTTGTCGGTAGAAGAAGTGTATTGATTGCTTTGAGAGAAACCATATAGAAATCCCAGGCTGGGATTTCATGCTAGCCTGCTCAGGTTAGCCACCTTGCCTTCTCATGCAGGGTTCATCTAAGCTGTTGGGTTAGGCTGACCGGGCAGGGTGTGTGTGTGTGTGTGTGTGTGTGTGTATCTGTGTTTCTGAGCGAGTTAAAAGATACCATGGTGAAAGTTCACTCATTTGGAACATGGGAGAAAGAGCCTGGCTTTGGATGGACTGTCCTGGGGGTGGGGGTGTGCTCTTGTGCCTTAACACTCATTTGCTTTTTTTTCGGTGCAAGACTCCCTTGTTTTTGTATGCAGCCACCGCACATGGTTTAGTTCTCTGAGCTGGCAGGTGGCAGCCAGCCTGTAATTCTGGTCTTGATTGTCTTGCTGCCAAGGCACAAAGGGAAGCCGCAGTAATCCACTCCAGCGTTTTGTGGAGAGAACCGCCATGTGTGCTTTTCACTCCAACGTCCCCCATAAATCTTGCGGCAGTCATAAAACTCTTAAGGAATCTTTAAAGACGTGTGCTTAAATTTCTGCGCAAGGCGTCGTAAAATTCTGTGAACGGCCGTGAACTGCACAGTCTCAAATGGCCAACCAGAAGCCAGTCGTTCCGCATAGGAAGGCCAGAGGATTCTGGCAAAAAGGGAAACTGCCAATGGGAAACTTAATTCATCCCTTACTCATCCAGAATGGAGATCAGCCCAGTGGAAATAAATCCCCAGGTCCCTGGACAAACATTTCATCTGATCTAACAGGGCAATCCTCATGTTCCTTTTCAGAGAAAGTGCATTCTGATTGCTATTGACACATAACAACACCCCAATAACTCTTGTTTGAAATGCATTAGAAATGTCCAGTATGGACTGATTAACTTTTAATGCCCCTGTTTTCTGAGAAGCGCTATGTGCTCTGTTTCAGTAGTGTGGGATAACCGCTGTCCATTAATATTTATGCTTTCTGGTAACAGGTTATAAAGCACCTAATCACATAAACAAATGTGTCAGCTCGTTGCGCGCCAGGAAATCTGAATTTAGTCATGGTAGTTACACTGTGAAGATTTGTGGGGGGCAAAGAGAGACTTTCAAAAAGCAAAAAACCTATTCTCCTCTTGGTGTATATGCTCACCCCATGCTTTCACAATGAACCCGAGGTTGCAAGGAGCAGACTGGAAGCAATTTCTTGATTATTATTTTTTTCAAAGGCAGGGAATCATTTCTTACTTTTCTGAATGCCACTCAGCTGCAGGTAAATTAGAATTCTACAGCTTTAGGATTGCCAATTAGAGCCAATTGTAACCTGAATGGCAGGTCTTGGCATTAACATTCTTAGCAGGATCTCCCTCTCTATACCCCACGCCATTTCCACTCTACCCACCTCCATCCCCACGCCAAGGAGAGATTGTTTCCAATGCCTATGACCAAATTAGGAAGCACTGGATGCAGTGGAATATTCATTATAAAAAAAATAGAAAGAAAAGAAAGTTAATTGAAATAAATACTTGAGGCCTCAAAAAGGTATTCAAGGAGTAATGAGGAACGTTTGAACTTTTCTGTTGAAGATCTAGAGTTTCAACAGAAATCTAGGCAGCGTCCTGCAGGAGGCATGGTAGGGCAAGTCTAGTAGGGAAGTGAATACAGGTGTGGTGGCAAAACATGGACTTGCTGGTGGGAGGAAGAGGTAAGCCTTCTCAGCTTGGGGATTCAAAACAGTTGTAGTGACAGAAAGCTGAGCTCAGCTGTGCTTCCTCTCCTCCGGGATTAGAAAGTTCAAAGCTGCTCTCTGAAAACTGAGTTTTGGCTCTTAGAGTTTATAAGTGTCTGCATTACAGTGAAGAGTGGCAAATGCTGGCATTTACCTGTTGCCCATTCTATGCCACACCTGAGCTCAGGGTTGTGTCGACTGCTGAATGTTGAACATCACCAATATGTGATTCTCTGCAATTGCATATGTGTGTTCAAAAGGCAGGGACATAAATGCTGGTTTTCATATGATCGCAAATTGAATCTGGAATTGTCAATGTTCTCAAGTGAATGTCAACATTCACACCAGATTTTGACGGTTCCCTGTGTCACCTAGACCATTTAACTTCCCGTTTATTACCCACACATGTTGACAAGTCTTGATCTAGACCTGGGGTGAGGAACCTATGGTTGCCCAGACACTGTAGGATTCCTTTGTCACCAGCCAGCATGACCAATGGCAGGGGATGATGGGAACATCTGGAGGGCCACAGATCCCCTACCAATAGACATAATAAATGGCTTCCTTACTAATATCCCCATGCCTGATTCAAGGTACATATTATTACCTTCAAAGCCCTAAAGGGCTTGATCCCATTGTATTTGAGGTCCCACCTCTTTATGCATGAGCCTGTGCATCAGTTCCGGTCACCTTCTGAGGAAGGTGAATTGGCAGGGTCGTGGGGCAGGGCCTTTTTGGTGGCTGCACCCTGACTGTGGAACACTCCCAAGGCATCTTAGACTCTGCTCAGACCCTCACTAGGCTTGTAAATGAATCCCTGTTAAATTATTCTGTGCGCAGAGCAACACCAAACAGCAATGAGCTCTGTAGAAAAGCCCATTGCTGAATTGATGAGATGCTACCAACCACCGCACAAAGCTTTCTTTTCAAAGGCACTCACATGTGACTATCCCCAGGGCACAGTATCCGTTGAACATGTTTGGAAAATTTGCCATTAAATCCCGTTCAGCTTCTCGTTGATTTGTGCACAGATCTACTGCCAGCTCCACCTATGAAGTTGTGCTAATAGTTGGCATGCTAACAGTCTGTTGGCAAGTGCCAAGCTCTGTTAAGGGTGGGAATGATTGTTAACCAATAAATGAAAGACTGTTTGAGGTTTGTTTGGTTTTTGTATCTCAGTTCCCCCCGCCCCCACATGATAAAGAGTTTCATAGTGTGGCATTTGTACTTTTTCTGCTCTCTTTAAAATTCTGTAAGCTTTGTGCTCGGCAAAATAACTGCTGTTACAGTATACTTGTTACTTTTATATAGTGTGCTTTAATGACATAAAATGGATGTCCCAGGGATAAAATTACATGCTTCGTACCATTCTGTCTTGTCTTGAGGATTTAAGCTTGGTAATCTTTCAGAAATTGATCATTAGTCGCCCATCTTTTATAATGCTGCAATTGGCAGGAAATGTGTGAAAAACAGTACTTAAAAATAAAAATAAAAAATAGAAAGATCAAAGAGTGGGTGGTGGTAGTGGGTGACACTTCTGGAGGTTTAGGGCTAACATAGTTGGAGATGAGTAAGCCATGTAAAAAAAAATATAGCCAGATCCAATGCAAAGGCAGAGAAATCTCCAGGGTTCAAAAGTATCAGTTCAACATTCCTGCAAGAAAGAAAAGCACCAGAAGACACGAGGAACATGTGATTTAAGGCAGGGGCAGCCAACATGGTACCTTCCATAATGTTTCTGAAATCCAGCTTCCATCTGACCCAGCCAGCATAGTCCAACGGTCAAGGATTGTCAAGGTCTGGACTGAAGGGGATGATATTGAGGAGGAATGGTGATCACCCCAAAGCTTCAAGAAAAGTGGAAGGCAGTATTGAATTACAGCAGTGGTTTGAGGAAGGTCACAGCTCAGAGACAGGTGAACAGAAGAGTTGGGAGGTGTTGGGAGAAGGTAAGGATGAGGCAGAGCCAGAGCAGCCAGCTGACAATATTATCACTGGAGAGTATTTCTGATCCCCCTTCTCCCAGAATGCGGCATTCGTTGAGAGTGCAAGAACAAAGGACTCCGAGACAATTAGCTCCTGGCGGCCACTGTAAGGGGAAGTGCTGTTGCTAGGAAGGGAGGAGCTCAGTTGGAGCAACGCCATTAACGGGAGACTGACTGCATTCCTTTGTCTCTCGTTGTGATGATTAGCAAGAAATCTTCCTTGTTTTTCTCTGCTCTTGCTGCCACTGGGGGTGGGAGAGAATTCCCTGAGTTTAACAGGGATGATGGGAGCTATAGTCCAGAAATATCTAGAGGGCACCATGTTGTTTAGAATGCCTGTAAGAGAGGCACTGTGTGGGAGCCAAAGACAGTACAAGGTGCCTGTTTGATCTCAATAGGCAGGGGGTTCCAAAATTCTTATAAAATTGGAACAGGTATTGTGTGGCTCATGCAGTAGCGTAGCGTGGGTTGTCAGCACCCGGGGCAAGGCAAGTAATTTGCGCCCCCTAACCCGTGGCTTTGCGCCCCCTAACCCGTGGATTTGCGCCCCCTAACCCATGGATTTGCGCCCCCTAACCCTAACCCCCAGATGTTGCGCCTGGTGCGGCCGGCCCCCCCTGCACCCCCCACGCTACGCCACTGGTGGCTCATGTAGCAGTGCCAATTCTGCCGATTTAATAATAATTATTATTATTTATTATTTATACCCCGCCCATCTGGCTGGGTTTCCCCAGCCACTCTGGGCGGCTTCCAACAAAATATTAAAATACAATAGTCTGTTAAACATTAAAAGCCTCCCTAAAAAGGGCTGCCTTCAGATGTCTTCTAATAGTCTGGCGGGTGCCACTACTGAGAAGGCCCTCTGCCTGGTTCCCTGTAACTTGGCTTCTCGCAGTGAGGGAACTGCCAGAAGGCCCTCGGCACTGGACCCCAGTGTCCGGGCAGAACGATTGAAGCGGTCAGGTGGGCACATGTAGGGTATCCAGCTGTGGCATGTGTATCCAACTACTGCTGTTGCCTATATCAAACTGCCCTCTGTTCTGTTGGGGTGGAAAGAGCTGATTAAAAGCAAATAACATTGTTTATTCTCATGTGTACCCATCCGCTGCCTTCATTTCCATTCTTCCTGCCTGCTCTGGCCATCCCAGGGCCAAGCATGGGTCAAGAGTGATGGTTTCTTGTGTGGTTCACTAATGAGATCTGTGTATGACTATGATTCGCTAACGTTGTGGTGATTTGGAATCTGCTACCTTGCAGTGTTTTGCAGAAGAAGAAGAAATGTGACTGTCTCCATTTGCAGATTTTACCAGCTGCTTAAATGCAGGAGGAATTTTACCTTGTAGACATCTTGCAGCATTTGTAATATTATTAATCTCGGGTACTTTTCAGATAACAGCGTTTTGTGCTTTTTAAATCCCATTTGGCTCGTGGGAAGGCTATGCTGAGAAATGTGTCTTACCCGAAACTTAATAGCCAGGTGACATTAATCCGAAACTAGTGCTCTAGTTATGGGAAAGCTGGAGGGAGCCTTATTGCTTAGGACACACACACACACACACACACACACACACACACACGTTACTCTTTGCCTTATCCTGCAAGGGTGTGTGTGGTTAAAATGGGATATGATTAAAATGCGAGTACAGTGGTACCTCGGGTTACAGACGCTTCAGGTTACAGACTCCGCTAACCCAGAAATAGTACCTCGGGTTAAGAACTTTGCTTCAGGATGAGAACAGAAATTGGGCTCCGGCAGTGCGGTGGCAGCGGGAGGCCCTATTAGCTAAAGTTGTACCTCAGATTAAGAACAGTTTCAGGTTAAGAATGGACCTCCAGAATGAATTAAGTTCTTAACCCGAGGTACAGTACCACTGTATGTTTTCTGTTGCTTCTGTGACCCGAACCACCAAGTTCCAACTGCAAGGGGTTTTTGACCAAACGTTAGGCAACACTAAGTTGTTTGAAGGTGGAACAGACTGCCTTGGAAGATGTTGGGCTCCCTTTCATTAGGATGGATGTGCCCATTTCAGGGTTGCAGTATTTGTGGACTTCCTGATTAGCAGAGAGTTAGATGACCTATGAGCCCCCTTCCAGTTCTGTGATCCTGTCCTGTGTCTCCTTTAGCTCCTCAAGCTTAGGCATAAACATTTGCTGCTCTTTTTTCTCTCCTATGAATAATGTTTATACCCAGTTCTACTTTTCTGGAAAGAAAGAGGTGCCGGAACTCACCATGAACGCCTCCTTTGTTCTCTTATAATGGCATTGGCGCCCACCTGAGAGGTGCTGAGTTCCAGCTTTAAAAAGCCCTGTTTACACCTACCTAAAATGTGAAATAATTAAACTTAATTGGAAAGTATTGCTGGTTGCTGGGGACTAGCTGGACAGCATCGAGTGGGGAGAGGCGCCAGCTGGGGAACCCCCCAGGGAATTTCCAGAGGTGGGAGACTCAGAACCAGGGCAGGAGGTGCTGGATACTGAAGGGACAACAGGGTTTAGTGAGCAGGAGGAATCTGTGACAGACTCTGAGGCTGAAGCAGAGGAGGGAGGGGTCAAGAGGCTGTTGGAGAATCCAGGGAGTCTCCCACTCCTGCTGCGACAAGCTCCCCTCCCCTCTGGTCTCCAAGAATGCACAGGATAATGAGGAGTGCAGAACAAAGAACAGAGATGCGCAGACACAGTTTGATACAGCTTGGGAAACCTCCAGAATATGTTGTATAACCAGTCCCTGATCCATTAGAGGGCCACTCCTCTTATTCCATGACTGCTAAGCTTACTTAGGAGTCTTTGGTGATCTACCTTGTCCAAAGAAGAACCGCCGTGGTGAACAAACCTGCCTGAAAGACAGCTTGTAAACTACTTCTGAAATTCTATGTGATGCGCAACTTTGGGGTCATGTTAAATGTGTTCTGGAGCACTTGAGCACCTTAATTTTGCACAGTGTGACGGTGATGTCAGACAGGCCTAGAAATCAATTTGTATGGGCTGCTATGCAGTTTGAATTGTAGGCCACAACTCACAATTAGAGCACATGTGTTGTATATAAAAGAACTTGCGTTAAGTTCTTAGTACATTCCAGTAGGGCAGGGGAAATCTCCTGTCTGAACCTGAACATACACTGCTGGCCAAAGTAGACAATACTGAACTAGATGGACTGATAATCTGACAATGTATAAGGCAGGCTGGTGTTTCTGGTGGGCCCTAGAATATGTCCCAGAATCCTTTTTAAGCAGGCAGGCAGGCACCATGTCTTCTGCTGGCAAGTCCAAGGGTTCCCTCAAGGTGGACAGTTTGAACCCAATTGCTCTAAAGTAAATGTTTTGGTTGCTTCAAGTAGAATAAAAATTTCATTTGTGTTTACTTCTGTAGTCGTGTCTTAGCATATCCATGAAGAGATTTGAGGTGTGATCAATGAAGTTTGTAAGAGGCTCCTGGTGGATATGAAACAATGGAGCTCAGCATCCAAGTCCCTCAACTTCTCCCCAGCCCATCGTTTTCTGTGTCTGAAAATAAGAGGCAAGGCTTGTGGGGAAACTTCTCTCCTTGCTGTATGTATGGAGGTGGCTGTTCCGAATAATTATCATGCAAAATAATGGCTTGGTCTTTAAAGACAATGCCTGAAATTCAGCTAGGAATTGGCATGATTGAGGGAAGACAACATTGCTACAAGGCACAAACAATGCTGTTGGCTCTGCTGCCGCTTTTTTGAAACATAATCCTATTTGTAGTATTATTTGGAAGGCATCCTGAATTTGTTATGTCGCTGCACATATATATTCATCCTGCTCACTTGCGGTTTAGTTAACTGATTGCCAAGGAAGGAGAGAGAAATAAAATGAAATTTAGGGTTCATTCGTTTCCTGGAATGCAGGATCAGGAGTGCAAACTGAGCGAAGTGCTAGTGGTGCTTTCGGAGAATATGGGGAAATTCCAAAAGGACAAATTCCTAACAGATTCCTAACAATTTCCAAGAGAGTCTGCGTTCGAACCTGCTTTTTCCATAGCACTGCTTTTAAGTTGCTGGCTTTTTACTATATCAGCTGTTGGTCTTACCATATGATGCCTCCCCTCTATCTTGATCTCCACTGTTGTATATGTTGCCATGTGCCCCGAGGGCCCTGACGAGATGCACATGTGAAAAACAGGCAAAAAGCCCATAGACTGGAAACAGACTGGTGCATTCCTTCCTTTATATGGTGCACCGAAGCTGTTTTGAGTGCACACAGAAGATGTAGCATTTGGAAGCATATGTACCATGCAAGCACAGTTGCTGGACAGCAAGGATTAACTGTAGTTCCAAGTCCATAGTATATTCTGGGGGCCACTTCTAATGGACTCCAGCCCTGTGGGAGCTTGATTTACACAAGAGCCATAGTGCTGTGATGGAGCACATAGATCCCCCACATAGGTCCCTGGCTAAACCCCCAGCATTTCTTGGTAGGGTTGAGAAAGACCTTGTCTGAAACCTTAGGGAGCCTCTTGGGCTCTCTATCTGTTCTTTGGGAAAATCCCTAGCTGTGCCCAGGCCACACTTTCCTCCAGTCCTTGAGTGCTTCTCCAAATTGGGATATATGGTTGAACTGTGATAACACCCCTTGCATGCATACATGGATGGATGGAGGAGGAAACTGTGTGTGTGTGTTTAAATAAATACATAATAATAATAATAATAATAATAATAATAATAATAATAATAATAATTTATTATTTATACCCCGCCCATCTGGCTGGGCCTCCCCAGCCACTCTGGGCGGCTTCCATAGAAACCAAAAATACAATAAAATATCACACGTTAAAAACTTCCCTGAACAGGGCTGCCTTAAGATGTCTTCTGAATGTCAGGTAGTTGTTTATCGCTTTGACATCTGCTGGAAGGGCGTTCCACAGGGCGGGCGCCACTACCGAGAAGGCCCTCTGCCTGGTTCCCTGTAGCTTTGCTTCTCGCAATGAGGGAACCGCCAGAAGGCCCTCGGCGCTGGACCTCAGTGTCCGGGCAGAATAATGGGGGGGGGGGGAGACGCTCCTTCAGGTATACAGGACCGAGGCCGTTTAGGGCTTTAAAGGTCAGCACCAACACTTTGAATTGTGCTCAGAAACGTACTGGGAGCCAATGTAGGTCTTTCATTTCATTTTATATGGCTGGAATGTAGCCTACTGCACAAATATAAGCGCCACATTCTTTCTTCCATCCAATTTTGCCCACCACTGACATGTGGGTCCTGGAATCCATTAAGAAATGTGCCCCTCCATCTGTAAAGAACCTCCCCTTCCAATACTCCTGAGACAACACTGAGCTAGATGGGCCAGTGATCTGACTCAATATAAGGCAGCTTTCTATGTTTTTCATACCTGGGGTAATGTTTCGATGGCCATGGAGGTGGAAGACCAATCATGCAGTTACCAACCATGCAACTGTTACTGGAATGCCATTCCAGCAACATGGGAATTGCTCATAGAGTAGCACTTCCTCCCTTGTGGCAGGGAGGACATTTCAACGAAAGGACCCCTTTAGTCACAAATCCATGGTGGACTCCCATGCAAGGTGTGGAAATGCCAACTCCTAGGGATATGATTATGAGATGGAAATGAAGGAGTCATAACCTGAGAGCGGTTACGTTGCTTCTGCCTTTTCCAGTGACTGGGAAAGCTATTGGATTCACCGGCTGTGAGAATGCAATTTGTTTTCTTATTTCTTTCTGCACCACAATTCACTAAAGTAAATATTATTGTGCGCAGTTTGTGTTTGCAAATTGTGGCTCACACCTGTAATTTGCAGCTTGCAAGCTGGGTTTCCCCACCCCCAATCCAGGTTTGAATTTAGGCAATGCATGCATAAAATCACAGTAAATTAATCTGCAGTGTGTAGATCTACCTGCAACTGAGAAGAGAGGAGCTCCTTTATGGTTAATTATAATCAGAGGTTATGATTTCATTAGAAGGAGATGCAATAAAGCCATTCAAGGGATCAAACCAGAGTATACATTCTCCAATCCTGTTTTACTGTAGTTAGGAACTAAACCAGGGATGTGGAACTTGTGGCCCTTTGTATGTTGGTGAACTGAAACTCCCATCATCCTTGACCATAGTCCATGTTGAGGCTCATCAATCACATGATGGGACACCCAACATGGCTGACCAGTGTTCATTTTGTGGCGGTCTTCCCCTAGATTAAGGGAAGACTTATTATAAAGTATACAAAGGTTGTGTCAAGAGCGCCTTCTATCTAAAGTTTATGCGTGTGAACCTTGCCAGTAGCCCCTGACCACAAACCTCCAAAGGACCTAAAAGATCTTCTTCCAGGAGATAATATGAGTAGCCATACTAAAGAAAAAGAAATGGCTTGGAGGTTTTAACAACAGCAACAGTTGCTCTTCTTATACTGTCTTCAGCCACTTGACTGCATGTTAATAAAAAATTTAGACATGCTCTATATATTTCCTGCCGACATGTGGACCAGATGTAGAATTAACTGGCAGACACTCTATCCATCAAATGGAAGCTGTAAGTAGGCTGTAGCTCCTCAGCAACTATTTCCCCAGATGCTGTGAATAACTTCTCTGTATTTTCAGAAGCTCCGTGTTAACCTCCCACAATTTTGGAAGAATATTTTTAAACTAATTATCACCACCAAGCATGACTCTGAGATCGGAAGACACTGAAGTTCCCAACACTGTAATTTGGCGCCTGTTAAATCAGAGTTTAATAATATTTAAATGACACTGAAGGAGAAAACACTTTTCCATTTCTTTGGTCATGAAGATTCACAAAGATTTCCGTTTCTTCCCTTCATTTTATGCTTTGCTTTTCAGTGGGAATGAGCCTCAATCCATTCTGAGATCCATTCATGTTTTCCTTTGGTATTTATTTTGTTCTGCTGCAGTAGGTTCCCTTCACAAAAGTCTTTCTTCTATTTCACAATCTGCTAACGAAGAAGCATACATATTTTTAAATGCATGTAGGGGTGGGGGACCTCAGGCCTATATCTTGGCCCACCAAGTGGTGGTGGTGGTGGTGGAAGCTCATTTGACCTGCAAGGCAGTTTTCCCACAATGCAAACCACTCCCACCCTCCCAGCAACTGATGTCACTGGTGATGTCAGGTGATGGGCAGGAGGACACATTTTAACCGTGCATTGGCTGTGCACCCTGTTGCCAGCAGAGAGTAGGACTGTGCAGCCATGGCAGCAGGATTTAATCCTCACTCATTAGCTGATAAGTGTCCTTTTAAGCAGCTCCATGCTTCTCCTTTTAGCAGGTGGTTGGGAGGAGAAAAAAAACCCTCTCACTCACCTAAAGGGCTGAGTCAAAGAGTGCTTTTGCAAAGGGGTTTAAGACCAATTAAGGTCGCTCTGATGTTTTAAAGGTGAAAGGAGTGGCTGCTTCAAAGAGCTCTTTTGAAAAGGGATTTAAGACAGCCCCCACACTCCCATTTCAGACTCTGGAAGCTCAAATCAGAGTACAGGGGCTGTCTTAAAGCACTCTGCAAAAAGCATAAAAGATTTGTGGGTTCCCTATACAAGAGTTTCTGAGAGGAAGGTTAATTTTCTCACCTGTCAAATATGACCCACAAAGCCAATCCTGAGAAGGATCTGGCCCATGGAACAAAATAGGTTTCCCACCTGACATATATCATAGCACACAATGGGTGCACATATCTTAGCCATGCACCTATATTAACAAATGAATTACCTCCCCTGGGGGTTTACTTTCCAAGTTAATGGATTTCCAGAATGGCAGCCTTGATAGTCTTTTGCAGGCAAAAACAAAAATAAAACATCTTGTGGTACCTTAAAGACAGGATTAATGGCCCATCACAAAGTCATATGTGGCTGTATTTATGGCCGTGCCTATTCAGAAGGAAGTCTCGTTGAATTCAAGTTCAGTATAAACTTATCACCCTATCTCATTGCCCTCACTCAGAGAACGGAGGAGTAGACGGTTTAGCACTCTGTTGAGATTTTGCTCTTAGTGTTCTGAATTACCTGAATTATTCCTTCACTCAGTCTAATGCCAATTAACCACATATAAGTCCTTTTATTGCAACATTCTATTTCAAAAATTCATATTTTATTGAGGAAATTGTGGTGTGCGGTTTCTGAAATATAACACTCAAGCTAATTTATGTTTTAATTGTTTGTAGTAAACATAATTTTGTGTTAATGGCAATGCTCTGATGAAACCTAGGAGTCTAATTTCTAAGTTTAGCATTTGAGTAAACTTGTGTGTAACAATTCAGGCTCTACAATCTGCGTCACATCTCCCCTCTCCACTTCACTGCCAGTTTATGTCACTGTTTCATTATGAGGTTCTAAGTGAAGGATGTGTTTGAAATAATGATTTATGGGGTTTGGACAGCTGGTCAAAAAAGAGTGGTCAAGATGGATCTCATCACTTTGACAAAGGAGCTCAAACTTTACATGAAGAGTACAGATAACATCTACAGGTAACAAAGGAGATCATTTATTTCCAGGTGAAAAGAGCAAAAAAATGAGCAACACATTTCACTGATGTTTAAAATTCACACTAGGAAGTGGGTTAAGGCTGCACTCATAACCATACTACCCTTGGAGTAAGCCCCATTGATTTCAAAGGGACTCACTCCTGAGTGGACATGGTTAGAATTAGTGTTTAGTGCATATAAAGGTAAAGGACCCCTGGACGGTTAAGTCCAATCAAACTTGATTATGGAGTACGGTTCTCATCTCTGCTTTCGGGCTGAGGGAGCCACCGTTTGTCCACAGACAGCTGTCTGGCTCATGTGTCCAGCACGACTAAACCGCTTCCGGTGCAACGTCACACCGTGACAGAAACCAGGGCGCATGGAAACACCATTTGCCTTCCCACTGCAACAGTACATTGACAATTGCAGAATAAGAGAGCTGTAAAAGAAATGCATGCTGTTCATGAAGCATGATTTCCAACAGTTCTTCCACAATTATAAAATGGATTTTTTTGTCTCCTCCCCCCAAACATACAATATCCCCACCCGCCAGGCCTCTGAGAGAAGGAGGGAACTCAAGGAAACTCTAATGACCTCAAAGGGGGGGGAGGGGAGAGAGAGAGAGAGAGAGAGAGAGAGAGAGAGAGAGAGAGAGTTAACAAGGAGAAAGATTCAGTGGCTGGGGAATCTTTTAATTAGTTTTCCCCTTTAAGCAAATAAGGATTCTCGCATTCCCAGTGAGAACAGTAACTCCACTGGGCTTGTAAAGCTCATGTGTAGAGCTCAACACTGCAAGAAAGAATCATGAGGGGATGGCGTAACTTACTGCTAAGGTGCTGGGTTGAGAATGCCATTTGAAAAGGGGTTAGATTGGTTAGGCCAGGAATGGCCAGCTTTCACACTCTAAAGGTGACTAGTCCAAGGGCCAGTACAACCCAAGCCCCTGATGGATGGTCAGGTTCTATAGTATATTAGACATCACACAGCAGGAAGGACTTCACAGGCACAGGACTTAGAAAGCATGCAGTTGGATGCTATGGGGTCATTGATGGTGGAGGGGAGGCTAGAAACCAATTTACTTCCTAAAGAGACAGATGGGCACCGATGCTTTGCTGTTGCTAGGATGGATGACAGGCAAGACATATTGCATCAAACAGAACATTACCTGTAAGTGCAGCAATGTATCATACGTTACAGAATGCCAACATGCTAGATGTCAGGTGCAATATGTTTGGAAAACAACTACCAATTATTGTACCCATTTCAGGAAGAAGAAGAAAAAAATCACAAGTCAGCAATCACAACAAAACAGCTTGAACAACCTGTTGCCTGGTTGTTCAATTTAAATTACCACAACTTATAAGACTTTGGGAATGTTTCCAATCGGAAAAAACCACCCAGCTTTAAGGCAGGAGAAGCAACAAGGAATGTCTGAATATAAACTTGGGCAACTTTGATCTATGTCCTTGATTCTTTTCCAGACCTTCCTTGTGTTCTTAGGACTCTCATACAACAGCCATCACCTCCCAAATCATTCTTGCCTTTTTAATCATTCCTAAAACTAGTCAAAAGAGGCATTGATGGCCACCAACTGATGACATTGATGCCTTGGAAAGAGAGATAGATAAGTTCATGGGCGATGAGGCTACCAATGGCTGGTAGTCACAATGGTTATACCTCTACTGGCAGAGGGAATATGCTTTTGAATACCAGTTGCTGGCAACTGAAGGGAGGGGTCTGTTGTGAACTTTCCATAGACTTCTAGTTGGCTGCTGTGAGAACAGGGTTGCTGGATGAGATGGGCCAGTGATCTGATCCACTAGGACTCTTGTAATGTACTTATGCACTAGGTAAAGGAACCCTGAATGGTTAAGTCCAGTCAAAGGCGACTGTGGGGTTGTGGCGCTCATCTCGCTTTCCGGCCGAGGGAGCTGGCATTTGTTTGCAGACAGCTTTCCGGGTCATGTGGCTAGCATAACTAAACTGCTTCAGGCACCACAGAACACCGTGATGGAAACCAGAGCGCACGGAAATACTGTTTACCTTCCCACTGCAGTGGTACCTATTTATCTACTTGCACTGGCATGCTTTCAAACTGCTAGGTTGGCAGGAGCTGGGACAGAGCAATGGGAGCTCTCTCTGCCGTGGGGATTCGAACTGCCGACCTTCTGATTGGCAAGCCCAAGAGGCTCAGTGGTGTAGACCACAGCGCCACCCGCATCCCCTACCACTACCCTGCCCAGCAATGGTCCTAGCGTTCGGGAATGAGTGTGGTGCCACCATCCTATTGTTTGCCTCAGGCAACTGGGCTGGTCCTCACGTCAGCTGAGAAAGGGACTGAACCCAAGTTTCCATCAATTCAAATCCACCCAATACACTACATGGACTTCGCAGGTCACACTGGACCATAGGATCAGGCTGTGTGCAGTTGCAGTAACCTATCATATATCTAAATCCTCAGTGTAGAAAGATATATAGTATTTTCCCCCCCAAGATATATTTTCTTCTAAATAATACATTGTCTCATACATTTTAAATTTGTCTGTATGACTGCCATAGAAAATGCAATGCATCCTATTATCAGTCAGTTCCAGTCAAACACCTTGTCTGCAACATTCCCTTGTGGAAAATGTAGGTCATGGATAATTTACTGATATGGAGGATCCTTGACTAGGTATGTAAGATTATGTATGAGTGCATCATCATCACAATGCACCGTAACTGTAAAATGCCAAGGAACAATTCTGGCCGGGAGATCGACAAGCCTGCCTTTTTTCATCTCCCCTTTTCTTTTTTTAAATAAATAAAAAAAGAGCTATTTCATTAGCTAGCATGAGATACTTCAGCATAATGCTGCCATTTCATTAGAGAATCTCGGGTAGATTTGCCAAGAAGTATTTAAGAGTAAGCAAAAAGGCCTTAACTAAAGGCTATGCAATTTCACGGTGAGTTATGTGTCTGGAAAGCAATAGTTCGTCACCTCTAAAGTCACACGGTTCATTACTTGCCAATCCAACATACAGAGACATCACTGCGGAGGAATCCAAATGGACGTTAAATTGACATGAGCCCTGTAATTATGAGGCAATCAAAATAAAAGTCACTGGTTTCAAAGTTAAAATGAAAATCTGTAATTATGTTCCTTTTTAAAAAAAAAAAAAGCCCAAAGAAGCTTAGATTAAAGAGAAGGAGGGAGGGGAGACAACTGTATGTAAATCAGATGCAGGCAGCACAGTAGAAATATATTGTTCAAGGCCTGTGCTTTCTAAATAATAGACAAGGTAACTGTATAGACTGATTCCTTTGAAACTTCTGACAAGTGTGATTTATGGTGTTCCTCAAGCACATTCAGTGCCTGAATATTCAATGGAGAGGGCTTGACTCCCCTCCCCCTAATCTAATCTTGCATGGAATTATATTAAAATGGTGGCTTAACTTGGAAAGTTACAGAAGGGAAGGTATGAATTGCGTTTGTGCAAGTGGGGGGAGAATTATACAATTTGAAAATTGCTATTTTTGCATGCAAGGCTGCAAACAGCAATTAATCACTGTTCTTCCTCTCGTCAAAACTCAACTGTGAAGTTTCTGAGAAACGAAACACTTGAAAGGACTCATTTAAAAGCCTTTGCCGGTGTCATAAAATGTCAGGAGGAAGGAGGGGAAAGAGGGAAGAAAGAGAGAGAGAAAAGGTGTCCTTGTTTGGCATAAATCAGTCAATAAAGTAATATCTTTAGGAGATGCGGATTAGCTCGCCTATGCCTAAAGCAGTTGGTTCTCAGGGCTAGTTGTAGATTTATGATTCCTTACAGAGCATATCTTGAGGATACTCACTGACTCACCATGATCCACCCTTTTATCTTCTGGCTCTCTGCTCAGTGCTGCTGCTTCCGTTTCATTGGCTTTGATTATGTTCACATACTCAGGCTTACCTGAGGGTTTGACCCCAGGGTAATTATTTTGGAGTAGCTTTGTGTGTTGCTGAAGGCATTTCCTTTTGAGGAAATTACAAATCCTACCTCTCTATGACTCTCTTTCTTCTGGAACTGATGGCTTGGTTGAGGCAGTGAGCCTGAACATGCTTACTTGGGAGTAAGTCATGGTGAACTCACTAGGACTCTCTTTTGAGTAAATGTGCACAAGCAACATTGCTTCCTTTGGGCACTCTTTGCTGGATGAACAGCAGAGGTCATGCGAATGAGCAATTTCATGGAACAAGCCTTATGACTGGTAATGTCACCAACATTTCTAAGGGCTTGGAGTCTGGATTTGCAGAGCTCATGCTGCTCAGAAGCAGAATAAATAAAATATACTTTTCCTACAAGGGAAAGGGCAGTAACTCAGTGGTAATTAGCTGCTGTGCATGGAGAAGGTCCCAAATTCAATCCCTGGTATCTCCAGGGTAAAACTGGGAAAAACTGGAACATTTCTACTAATCATTGTAGACAGTGCTGATCTCAATGGACTCAGTATAAGGCAACTTCCTAAGGTCCTATATCCTTCTACAGAATGGGTAGCCAATGTGGTGCCCTGTTGGACTCCAACTTCCATCATCCCTGATCATTGGGTGTGCTGGATGTGGTGGATGGGAGTTGGAGTCCCACAACATCTACATTGACTACCTATGTTCTATAGCTTGGAATGGCATTGAATTGAGAATGGATTGTAGCAGATGTCTTTTCTCCCTTGTCCCAATGGTGTTTGGAAGAAACATGCTATCCGATACCTTCCCAAGGCATTCCATAACAGAAGTTGAAGACTTCCAAAAGGGTGGTTCAGTGGGTCATGGTTAATAGCATGGTGACAAGCCTAATCATGGAGAATTCTCTGGAATGATATGTGCCACAGGTAGCCAACCTGGTTAGACTACAACTCTCCTCATCCCTGACCACTGACCATCCCTGCTGGTGTTTTTGTGAGTTCTAGCCCAACAATGTTGGCCACCCCTGATATAGGTCGAGGCATAAGAAGTCTAGAGTTTGGTGTGCCCTGGAAAGTAACTCACACAGCTTTCACTGCTCAGTCAATTGAGGAGGAATTCTCTCCAGAAGCTGAAGATGTGGGATCACAGTCTGCAGTTCCATGGTGTCCAAGGCAATGGACATTAAAAGCTGCTCTAACCAATTTGTTCAAGCCCACCCACTGCGTCAGATAGTATGGGTCTAGAAGACATTAATGTCTAAGTCTCAGTCCACCCTTGAAACAGGTCCATCCAGATTCCATTGCTCTTTTTCATCTGCTCAAGGAAGGGTAGTCCTGGTGGCTGCTCCTGTTTTTTCCATGTGAGCCTATACTGGATCAAGGGGTTGAGAGGGACTGACTCCAGACACAGCAGCTGACTGACCGGATAATTACTGCCTAAGATTGTGTTATATAACAATACCCTTATGGGTATTTGGCTTTTATGATGTCCCCATAAAATAATCATTTCCAAGGTTCATCAAGGTGTGCTTTCATTACTTTACTCCTAGGGGCTTCTTGAGATGTGCCTATCTCAGGTGTCCAGAGGGCTGTGTGATTGCAGGGTCACTTTCTGTTTAATAGCAGTGGAGTGTTTTTTGACCTGGCATGGAAGGATAAAGCAATTTATTCAAGGGGGGTGTGGGAGGCCATTTAACTTTGGAAAACAAACATTCTGCCTACACACTGCCTCAATAGAATGGTACATGCTCTGGTTATCTCCTGCTTGGACTTCTGCAGTGTAGGGCTACCTTTGAAGGTGACTTGGGAATTACAGCTAATCCAGAATGCATCTCCAGGTTGGGTGACTGGGAGTGGCCCCTGAGACTATATAACACCGGTCCTAAAAGATCTACAGTGAATCCCAGTACGTTTCTGAGCACAATTCAAAGTGTTGGTGCCAACCTTTAAAGCCCTAAATGACCTTGGCCCTGTATACCTCAATGAACATCTTCACCTCCGTTGTTCAGCCCAGACACTGAGATCCAGCTCCGAGGGCCTTCTGGTAGTTACCTCACTGTGAGAAGTGAGGTTACTGGGAACCAGGCAGAGGGCCTTCTCGGTAGTGGTGCCTGCCCTGTGGAATGCCCTCATACCAAATGTCAACGAGATAAAACATATGGCTTTCACAAGACATCTGAAGACAGCCCTGTATTGAGAATTTTTTATGTGTGATGTTTCTTTATGTTTTTGTATTCTGTTGGAATGATGATGATGATGATGATGATGATTGATGATGATGATGTTAGTAGTAGTACCCTGCCCATCTGACTGAGCTGCTCCAGCCACTCTGGGAAGCTTCCATCAATAACAACAGCAGCAGCAATAACAACAACTATTGTTGTTGTTTTAACAAAAATCACAGGTCAATTCTCTATTAAAAACCCATAAAGTAGTGTATAGATACTGAAAAGCTAAGACTATAAACATGTCAAGTAAAACTAAAGCTAGGATGGCTTTAGAATTATTACAAACATTCATGGGGTATAAGACAATGGCTACAAGCCATGGTGACTGTGTTCTACCTCTACTGTTGGGGTTGATATGCCTCTAAATACCTGATGCTGAGAATCCCTGGTAGGGAGAGTGTTGTTGCACTCAGAGTGCTGGACCGGATGGCCTTTGACCTGATCCAGCAGGGCTCTACTTACATTCTTCACACACTTTCTTTTGCTTAAAACATCCCGTACAGTAGCAAAATGACAACTGGAATTCTGTGTAATGAAGTGTATCTCCTATGTCGTATCCAGATGCTGAAAGGTTCTGGCGATTTATTAACTCCAGACTGGATTTTGGCAGTCTCCTAGCTGCTGAGTTGACAGTTCATAGTAGCCTCTGTGTGTATGTGTGTTTCATGTCAACAGACCCCTAATACATTGCCATATCTCCTTAGTTGCTAAATACCGGGTATTCGTACATCTTTTGATCTCAGCACATATATGCCCCTTTGCATTTTATTCTAAGAACATGACAAAGATTCTTGGTTTAGACACAGTAAAACAAAAAACACCCAAAAAACTATTGTCTTTAGACAATTTTTTTCCTGACCTCTGTAATCTAACGAGCAACTTTCCATCCTTGTAAATGAGACACCCTTTGCTCCTAAGCAAGCATATAAAGTACACAGCTCCAGGACGGCTCTTTGTAAAGTCTGAGCTCATTGCTGTAACTCAACCGCAAATGTTGTTTTCCCTTGGAACAGCTCCTTATGTTTGCTGTTGGAAGCTGCTAGTGAAGCTGTGGCATGTCCCACCCACTTCCACCACCTTGCCCATCTGGTGTTCTTTTTTAAAATATAAAAACCCATATAAAGCATCTGTTATGTACCATTCATTTCTGAAAGGCCCGGACTTTCAAAAGAGACAACTTCACACTGCACACCAAAGTAAAGGTAAGATTGGCAGGGAAGTGTTTAGAGATAATGATGATGCCAAACTGGGAGCACACTGGGGTGTTTTTTTGTTGTTGGAGGGGAAGTGTAACTTTCCCAATATAGAATATGATGCAAAACTACAAGCATGGTCGAATAAACTTTCCAGATTTTTGGACCCAACTCTTAGTGCTAGCTGTGGCGTTGCAGATATCCCTGTGGCCTTGGCTCCTTTCGCCTTTCTGAAATTTATCTTGGGCAAGCAGGGCACAGATTCCTGATTCATGCAATTTGTGCATTTGTCCACCTTAAAAAAACATCATGATAAAAAAGAAAACAGAAGGATCATGAGGTAGTAGTAGTAGAAGAAGAAGGGATTGGATTTGATATTCCGCTTTATCACTACCCGAAGGAGTCTCAATGCGGCTAACATTTTCCTTTCCCTTCCTCCCCCACAACAAACACTCTGTGAAGTGAGTGGGGCTGAGAGACTTCAGAGAAGTGTGACTAGCCCAAGGTCACCCAGCAGCTGCATGTGGAGGAGCGGGGAAGCGAACCCGGTTCACCAGATTACGAGTCTACCGCTCTTAACCACCACACCACACTACCTAAGGAGTGCCTGTTCTATATTTGACATTGTCAGCATGGGACGGAGGGTGGTCTTCCTTTGTCAACATGCAGTGACTTCAGCCACCTGAGAAATGGTCTGAACTGGACCTTTTGTTGAGAGGGAAAGGCCAGTTTTCTAAAATAACTGAGTGACCCACAACATTGAGCTTAGACCGCTTGAATGTTGTATTACTGACCGGAAAGGTCCTAAAGGTAATTGGGAGGGGAAGGATCAATTTCCATGGGAAAGACTGGGTCTGCTATGTATCTGTTTTCCCCCGTTGAGAGTGAGGTTAGGCACTGTCCGGATGAAAGAACAAACCTTGCCCACCTCCTTTCTTTTCATTTCTTTAATGATAGGGCTGGAGCCTAAAATTAAACTCAGCAGGTAGGAAGATTGATTCTACGAAACTTTCAAAGGGTTTTGCATAGGCTTAGATTGCCTATGGATTTATGTGGTGCAGAAAAGTCAAGGGAGACAAAGCTTACATGGAATGGCATAAATGGATATACCTTCCTTGCACAATTGCCGGGGGAGATAAAGAAGGTTTTCTCTTCCTTCCCTTTCTCAGATTGGGGCAGGGACTGTTGACACATGCTCTGATTGGGTCAGCTGATGTGTCTCTCCATCATCTCTGCTGGTAAAGGAGGCAGTGATGGTCACCAGCATGGATGGGGATTAGACAAAATTCATGGAGGAGAGGGCTATCCATGGCTACCAGCCATGATGGTTGTGCTTTGCCTGCATAGTTGGAGACAGCAAAGGGGAAGATCTACTATCAGGGCCAGATTTATGTATAGGCTAAGTAGGCTGAAGCCTAGGGCCTCTAGATCTAGGGGGCCTTGCCAGCCTGCCCGCTCCCCAGCGCTGCAGACAGTCTTCCCTCTCCCAAAATTGCAAACCCAAAACTTCATGTGAGGTCATTTCTCCCCCATTTCAATGAGGGAAGGTGGACTTGGACATCATATTCCTCCATAATCCTCTAAGGGAGAGGTCACGTACTCAGCTTGGATACCACCCTCTCCCATAATCCTTGGGATATACAGTCAAGTACACAGCACCCCTCCCTTGAGGGGAACAATGAACATCCATTGATGGGTCTCCTATTATGAAACTAATGAAGATTAAGCTTCAGGGCTCCTAATCTCAGAGGTGCCCACAAGCAACTTTATTCCACATTGCTTTTTTTAAAAAATTGTTCTAGTAGAAACAATTTAAGTTGCACGACTCAAATCATTCTAGGATGCATCATACATGTATATAACATTTCTATTTCATCCCCCTGCACTTAACTCAAAAACTTGGACATGTGAGAAAATCGAGTACAGCAATTTTATTCAAATTCTGAGATGTAGTACCGTATTTTTCGCTCTATAACACGCACCTGACCATAACACGCATGTAGTTTTTAGAGGAGGAAAACAAGGGAAAAAACATTCTGAATGAAACAGTGGATGTACCATTTTTGTGCTTCATGCTGTGGCCACAGACATGTGATCTGATGGTGAATTTGGGGTGACCCAGTGCAAAAATCCTGAGGATCCATGTGGATCCGTGCTTTGTAACCACGTTTTAAGTGGGGAGGGAAGGAAAAGCACTCAAGGGACAAGGAGCACGCGTGGGGTGGGTGGAGAAGGATGCTGCTAATAATGAAGAAGAGGGGTATAAGGGGAGAAGTCTCCTCTCCTCTACCACTTTGCTCCTTTAAAGCAAACAGGCTCTGCTTTTCTTCCTCCTCCCCGCTCATCCCCGGCTTAGCGAGCTGAAAAACTTTGCTGCTATGTAGTGAGCTGAGTGGGGAGGAGAGAGGGACTTTAAAGCAAGCAGGCTCTCTGTCCCTCTCTCCTCGCCACTCAGCGGCTCTTCTCCCGCTTTGCTGTTTCAAAGCGAGCCATGGAGGAGGGAGGGAAGGGGAACCATGGATCCTCTGCTCACGACTGCAGCAGATCCCCCCCCCGCCACCCGTAGGCATTCCCTCCATAACACGCACAGACATTTCCCCTTATTTTCTAGGAGGAAAAAAGTGAGTGTTATGGTGCAAAAAATACGGTAATTTATTTATTTTAAAATGCTGATCTGTTGTGGAACAGCCCCATTTATGAAGATAACAGTAATAATAATAATAATAATTTATTATTTGTATCCCACCCATCTGGCTGGGTTTTCCCAGCCACTCTGGGTGGCTTCCAACAAAGATTAAAAGTACATTAAAATGTCACATATTAAAAACTTCCCTGAACAGGGCTGCCTTCAGATGTCTTCTAAGGGTCAGGTAGTTACTTATCTCTTTGACTTCTGATGGGAGGGCGTTCCACAGGGCGGGTGCCACTACCGGGAAGGCCCTCTGTCTGGTTCCCTGTAACTTTGCTTCTCGCAGTGAGGGAACCGCCAGAAGGCTCTTGGCGCTGGACCTCAGCGTCTGGGCAGAATGATGGGGGTGGAGACGCTCCTTCAGGTATCCTTCAGGTATACAGTGGCTACCAAGACCTTGTTGCTGGTTGTGAATGGCGCCCCCCCCCCATAACAGTTCAAGCTTAAGGCCCCCAGAACATAGGTCCGCTGCGGCTTACATCATCTTCACCAAAAAATTTCATTTATTTTCTTTTTTTATAGTATGAGTGCTGTTGTTCAAACTCATGTTGTTCACCATAAGCCACAGACAGCATAAGCGTAGGGTCTGGTTGCCACTACTCATGAGAAAGGGTTACCAGGCCTTTCCAGTATAAGGAGCTGACTATGGTATACAGAGTGCCCTGTATAGTAATGTCAATTCTTGCTTCAGGTCCCCCAAAATGTAGGTTTTTGAATACTAGTTGCTGGAAACCAGAGGCAGAGGGAGAGTGTTTGTGTGCTTGAATCCTGCTTGCTGGCTTCGGGCGTGATTCTGCAGGCTTTTCTTATGTTCTTAGGTTCAGATCATGTCACTTTCCTATCATGCTTGTTACTGGGGCCAGCATCTGGTACAAGAGCGCTGTTGACACAGAAGCCTTGACACAGCCTTAGTTAGGTGTGCATGTGCCTGATTTTGATGTTTGGCTTACGGAATACTCAGGACAGAATTCTGAATTATGGGAGCCGCGATACCGTATCCAAATTTCGCTTGAGAAGCTGGCAGCGAGCCCAGCCTTAAGTGTTTGTGTAAAAACGGTCCGTAGACTTTGATTGATATCTCCCTTTCCTGTTTCACAGCACTACATTCTCACATTTCAAAAATAATCTCCCTAAAACGGGACGTGGTTCTAATATCGGCGCTGTTACAGGCTCAGCAATAAAGGCTGGTAGGTTGTTAGCGTCCTGATAACGCAAGTCTCTTTCGCGGAGTATCTTTTAACAGCTGCTAGAGTTTCTAGCCCTTTTCCTAGCAGCACTTTCTTTAAATATATAGCTATAGCTCAGATTCTATAACAGGAAATGTGCTAACAGGTTTGCTTCATTAATTTGAATGTAACCAGAATCGGTGCAGACACTCAGATCAATAGCACAAATTATTTATTTAAGGCATTCTCCCTCTCTCCCTCCCCCACCTGCCATTCTTGCCCTCTCCCTCCTACTAACACCACCTCAGCTGACGCAGCTCTCCACATTTTTATAGATAATGCATGAACACATTTAGGGTTGTTTTTTTTAAAAAAAAAAGTAGTGCAAGGGACACTTGGACACCTTAGGCTTGGAAATGGCATGTCCAGTGTTCTCTCCTATGTGTCCCTGCATCTAGTGATGTGGTATAAATTTGATTCAGTTTGCATTTAAATGCAGACCTACGTAATCCTTACTTTCTGAAACAACCCGTGAACCCAAATACAACTGACCTTTGAAATTTGGGCTTCTCTGAATTTTGCAGGACCCCTCACCCACCCAGCATATACTTGAGGAATGTCTGCATAAAAATGCACATGTTTGTGAAAATGACATACAAAAATGTGTTTGAGACCATTTGAGGGTTTTGCCCCCCTTCGTTGAAATGCCTGAGGAAATCTGAGAAAAAGCCGAATTACTTCCAAGAAGTCTGATTAGACTCGCAAAATCTCTCGGAATTCCACACTTCTCGGTTGCCAGATCTTGCCAATGTGTCTATGTGTGTGAGGGTTTTTTTAAAAAACCCTTCCCTTCTAGCCTCCATAGGCCTCAGAGTTATCCAGGGCGGCCGCTGAGACCACATAATACCAGTCTTGAAAGACCTACACTGGCTCCCAGTACATTTCCAAGCACAATTCGAAGTGTTGGTGCTGACCTTTAAAGCCGTAAATGGCCTCGGTCCAGTATACCTGAAGGAGCGTCTCCACCTCCATCGTTCTGCCCGGACACTGAGGTCCAGTGCCGAGGGCCTTCTGGTGGTTCCCTTGCTGCGAGAAGCCAAGTTACAGGGAACCAGGCAGAGGGCCTTCTCAGTAGTGACCACCACCCTGTGGAATGCCCTCCCACCATGTCAGATGTCAAACAGAAAAACAACTACCAGACTTTTAAAAGATATATGAAGGCAGCCCTGTTCAGGAAAGCTTTTAATGTTTAATAGACTATTGTATTTTCATATTCTGTTGGAAGCTGCCCAGAGTAGTAGTGTTGTTGTTGTTGTTGTTGTTGTTGTTGTTGTTGTTATCCAGCCTGCCACTGAATAGGCATTGTGCACCTAATAACTCAGCAAACACTAGACCTCTCTGAGACAGGCTGAATGGGTCCATAGCATCGTGGTGAAACACATTTGTTCAGGACAGAAGGTAGTCCCAAGTTCCATCCCTGACAATGTTTGCTTGCTTGTTTTTAAAGGAAGGAAGGGAAAGGGGGAAGGAGAGGAGAGGAAAGAAGGAAGATGTGGTTGGTGATGTGAAATATTTTTTCATGAAATGCAGGAAAGCCTTGTGCCATCAGCCAAGGTCAAGAGCACCCATGGTCTGATTTGGCAAATGGTCGTTTCCTGTGCGATAAATTTCACCAGGTGTCCCAAGGTATCTTCCAGATAATTCTCCTGTTTGGGAAGGCAGAGGCGATGATTGCAGCAGCATGGTACATTGCAGGGATGCTGTTTGACTCCAGTTCCCACCCAACTCAGCCAGCATGGTCAGTGGTCAGGGAACACCCACCCACTTTGTCCACAGGTTACCCACCCATTTCTGCCACTGTAGAAGAACAATGTAAACCTTTCTGGGAGATTATGTATAGCTAATCTAATAGAATGGTAAGATAATTAAAAGCTCTCCATTATGTCTAAACTAAATGAGTCTAGCTAGATTTGTTCTCTGGCTGTTTGTAAAATGGATTTTATCTCCAGTTTTGCACTCATCTCACGATTTCGAGATCTAGATTTATATTTCTTCTGGGACTTACTAAATCTTCTGTTTTCTCAAATCCTTCTCTCTTTTTTACTACATCCAGAATGTAAATAAATTTTCAAGGAATATACTTATTTACAGAATTCACTTTGGATATTTTAACCTTTCTTGAATACTTTATGGTATTCTACAGAAGGTTTGGTTTTGGGTAAACTCATTATTGTGGTTTTGTTTGAACTTTTCCATCTAAGCTGTTTGTGGCATATTTTTATGTGCAATATAGCTAGAAATATAAAATATACATGAATTTACAATCATACGTAATAGCAGGATAATTTCTCGATAATTGAAGTGCCACGCAGAGGCTGGTAGTTTGAGGATATCAGGCTAAATTATTTATACCTTTTGGACAGTCATTTCTCTTCAGATCGTATAAATCTATTATGATTAATTTCACATCCTTGACATTCTTTTCTTCTTCGTAGGATTAAAATAGCCTCTCTTTTCACCCCTATCTTACAATTACCCTCATCTTCCCAAGCCTACACACTTTGGTCCTATTTGAGTTCTGAAGCACAGCAGAACATCAAACAGCTGATTAGTAGTAATACATGGATCTTTGTTCATATGCTTAATTGACCATCTGATGATGGCAACATTGAGGAATGACCTTCCTGTGCGAACAAGCCAACACAGTTTTTGTTTTATTTTAAGATCTATAGTTTATTAGGGTTTTCACATTATTGCAATAAAACAGTACAATAATTTATTCCTTCCCTCCCTCTGCTCTCATGCCCTTTTCTGTTATTGTTGCTACAGCATTTTTGTTTCTGGTCTTCGGTTGTTCAACGTGTTATACAGGGTTCAGGCTCACATGGTCAGTTAAGGGTCAGGATAAGTGAGTGACAATGCTCAAGCCCCTCACAGTTTTAACAACATCACAGGCTGAGCTTTCAATACCATCCCTTTGTTCCAGACATGTCTCAATGGCACTTTTACTCATTGTTGCCATCTAAGGGTCAAACCAGACACCATTCACATAGCTACATTTTTAAAAGCAAATAGCAGTCTGCAGGGGGCCTGATCCAGATTGGCACTCTGGAGTTGGAGGTTTGCCCTTTGTGGGGTCCCAATCCAGACCAAATGCTGTGTGTGTGTGTGTGTGTGTGTGTGTGTGTGTGTGTGTGTAAAAGCTTGCATTTGCTCCAAGAGGAGGTTGTTTGCAATGCAAATAGCAGGCATCCCCTCCTTGATTTGTTATTTATTTCTTTATAAATATTTAAGACGTTTATGGCTGCCCTTTAGCCAAAAAGGCTCTCAGAGTAGCTGACAAAAATCAGTACTAAGATGATCTCAGCCCTCAAGCTCGCAAGCTAAAAAGTCATGGCACATTGGGAGTGGGGGGGGGGAGAAAGCAGTAAGTTCCAGCACTTCCAGCACAAGTTCTTAAAGTTGTAGTTCATATAGAACAGTTTTATGGCTATGTCCAGGAAGATAGACAACATTTCCTTGCCACAGTCCCGTGCCACAGTCTGGAACATGAGGCAAAGGGGCAACACCCCCAGACCAGAGTCAAGATTGGGGGCCCTGCAATTTGAAGACAGTTCACCCAAGTGCTAATTGTTTGGATGGTGTTAAGTCTAGTTTGTCCTTAAAGGGATAGAATCAAACAGGGTCAATCTCTGGCAACTGCAGGTAGGCCTGAGGAAAGCTCCTGTCTGAAACAATGGACAGCTCCTGCCAGTCAATAAAAGGTAAAGGGACCCCTGACTATTAGGCCCAGTCGTGGCCGACTCTGGGGTTGCGGCGCTCATCTTGCTTTATTGGCCGAGGGAGCCAGCGTACAGCTTCCAGGTCATGTGGCCAGCATGACCAAGATGCTTCTGGCGAACCAGAGCAGCGCACGGAAACCCGTTTACCTTCCTGCCGGAGTGGTACCTATTTATCTACTTGCACTTTGACATGCTTTCGAACTTCTAGGTGGGCAGAAGCAGGGACCGAGTAACAGGAGCTCACCCCATCGCGGGGATTTGAACTGCCGACCTTCTGATCGGCAAGTCCTAGGCTCTGTGGTTTAACCCACAGCGCCACCCGCGTCTCTCAATAGATGATATGTGACCACTTTCCAGAAATATAGCAAGGCTTCTTGTCCAGCATGTTCATTTCAGATGTGCTTGAGTGCAGCTTGCTGGTATCGCACTCTGCAACTGCAGAATCAATTTGAGAGGGAAATGGAGGAGTGTGGGTGGGTCACCGTTTCTCCCCAAAAGCACAGACACCATTTCCTTAACAAACCTATTGTGCCTCTGAGGTTGTGACTGGCCTGGGTCAGGGAATGGAAAAATCTTTAGGGGACCAGATTTGGCCCACCACTTGCTTCCTGTTTGCCTCTGTGCAGTAGGTCTCCTTTGCCTGACAGCAACTGAACTGAATATCTTTTGGGTTGCTTGGAGGGAAACAAGAGAGCTGTCAAAGCAGAGTAATGCAATACTGTCGTACTTTTCTGGCTTTCTCTGATCTAGCCTGGCTTCCGATCCCATTCGCAAGTGCCACAAGTTGTTCATTTGCTTCTTGCATTTTGTTGCTCCATCGTCAGTGCGTCAAACAGGGAGGCATTGCTCCCTCCCCTTGGCTGTGAACTGTTTGTCACAACCATCTGTCATAAAGAGGGAGCGGGGTGCCTGCAAAACCCGCCAGGGAACTTTTAGCAGTTGACATGGTGATATCTCGGCAGGATGGTTCCTTCCTCCTCTCCCTCCACCCTGCCAAAATTGCTTTGGCGCCAGGACTATCAAAATGTTACATCAGGTAGTGAGAAACATGAAGCTGGGACAGTGGGGAAACTGCCTGACGAGTGAAGCCACCTATCCACCTTCACTGTGAAATGTGCCGCTGTGAAATAATATAATAAAATATTTATTATCATTGCAACAGGAAACTGTAGTTAATGTGGCCCACAATTGTCTAGTTTGACAATGTATAACCTCTGGAACAGCAGAGGCCTCACAGCCTACTCACCTCTCAGCTTTGCAAGCTGAGTTTTGATCATATTTAGGGAAAGGTTTCACGATGACTTAACATTGTTATCATGCTTTAGCTGGACAGAAGGCAGTAGCCAAGGTCCTCATGGGACCAGAGTCAAACGGGAACAATTGGGCCACTAATTGCTATTGCTAAAATGCCTCTTCCATGTGGTGGAGGCTTCAGTTTTCTGTGGAGCTCACAGTTCCATGAAGACATGAAAACAAACAATATGGCATTGCTTCACATTCGGACTGCTCATCTGTCCATCTAGAGCAGTATCAATGAAGACCTGAAATTTGTGGCATAGCCTCCATTTACCAAAGGTTCCTGAGTGAGTTGGATTATTATAAGTGAATTATCAATTAAGAATGCCCTGTTAACAATGACTTCTTCTAGACCAGTGGTTCCCAAAGCAGGTGGTCCTGCCCCCTGGGAGGTGGTGGAATTACTTAGGGGGACACTAAGAGGCAAGGAGGTGGCTGAGGGGCACTGGAGGTGTTAATAACTACCAGACTACCAGTGTTTGTTGTATATCCATATTGCTTTTTCTCAGGTCGACTATTTTGTGTATGGTTGCACCCACACCATACATTTAAAGCATTCCTATACCACTTTAACTCATCTCGTTTTATTGGCTGAGGGAGCTGGCGTACAGCTTCTGGGTCATGTGGCCAGCATGACTAAGCCGCTTCTGGCGAACCAGAGCAGTGCACGGAAATGCTGTTTACCTTCCCACCACAGCGGTACCTATTTATCTACTTGCACTTGGTGTGCTTTCGAACTGCTAGGTTGGCAGGAGCAGGGACCAAGAAAAGGGAGCTCACCCCGTCGCAGGGATTCGAACCGCTGACCTTCTGATGGGCAAGCCCTAGGCTCTGTGGTTTAGACCACAGCGCCACCCGTGTCCCTTTAAAGTGGCATAGGAGTGCTTTAAATATATGGTGCAACCTATTTCAGAGAAGATTTAATAAACCCCACCAGTGAAAGTGTCCCTTGTAGGAAGTCCTCTAACAACAGCAACAGCAGTGTACCACAGTCGAAACCTATTGCTTCCTGACCTTCCACTGAGGTCTCCAGCAAAGCTTATTTCTCCCTTCTTTTGCAATTGCCTTTTGTAATGCTTTCCAATGCGATCGTAAGAGCTGCCACCGGCTGACTTGCGACATCAGTCTGCCTTGCTCTGCATTGCCAGCAATCCTAGGCTTCATCCTGCAAGCTGAGACCCTTTAGCCCATGCACGTTTGCTCTGAAATAGGTTCCATTTATTTCGATGGGGTTTGCCCCTAAGGGAATGTGTAGAGGATTACACCGCTAAGAGTAGAAACTGGCAGCTTTTGAATGCCAAACATGTCCACCAGCCCGGTCTGAACAGCTTTCAGCCTAAACCCCCATAGCCATCTTTGGCGAGCTACTTCACAGGGGTGTTCTGAGGATAAATCAGGTGAATACATCACCTACTGGAAGTCTAAGTGGCAGCACATCTGCAGATCTAAAATTAAAGATGAAAGCAACAACCCCCTCCCCACTATTCTCTCTTGTGCATTCCTACAGTGCATTCCTCATTTATCCCATATGAGACTGCTTCTGCTTGTACCAGACAAAAAGTTAATCACCATTTGCAATAAATGACACTGTCTAAGTTCTGGCATTGATACCACTTGCCTCTGATCATTCTCACTATAATGTTCAGTATGCAAACTGAATAACTTCCTAGCCTCTTTCACCTATTCTGCAACTACTTGATGCCAATATTTCCCGAACTTTTGAAAACTGGGCCACAATTATTTCTTCCTATCCCTGCCCCACAGGCTTCATTATGAGAACAGAAACAAAGAGAGCTGTTTCAGGTTGAAAACAGTTGATAGAGATAAATGGAGCCTTCCTACATGCATCCAATAAAGGTAAAGTAAAGGGACCCCTGACCATTAGGTCCAGTCATGGCCGACTCTGGGGTTGCAGAACACATATTGCTTTATTGGCCGAGGGAGCTGGCGTACAGCTTCCAGGTCATGTGGCCAGCATGACTAAGCTACTTCTGGCAAGCCAGAGCAGCGCACAGAAATGCCCTTTACCTTCCTGCCAGATGGGTATCTATTTATCTACTTGCACTTTGACGTGCTTTCGAACTGCTAGGTTGGCAGGAGCAGGGACTGAGCAACGGGAGCTCACCCCGTCGCGGGGATTCGAGCCACGACCTTCTGATCGACAAGCCCTAAGCTCTGTGGTTTAACCCACAGCGCCACCCGCGACCCTTCATGCATCCAATACGATGGCATAATTCATCAATGCTCCTTTCACCCTCTCTTTGGGGACCCTGAAGTGTCCAGACTCACGAACCGCAGCACTGTTGTTCTCTTCCAAGTCCTCAAGATCCAAATCTATCTGGGAAGAACACACTTTTTCTTAGGACTGCTCAATAGGTGGTGCTTCTTCAGAAACTTGCTTTCGCTTCTTATCCTTAGGTAAAATATGTCTGAGACCTTGTAGTCATTTTGCTTCAACATCTCCCGCTGCTTAGTTGGTAATAGAGATATGCAAAACCTTCCCTATTATTTTTGCAGCTTTTCCTGTGTTGTCGAAAATGACATTGCACAATCGGGGCGTGTATCTGCAAAAAGCAAATATGCAATGCGCATTTCTCCAAATATATATATATATATATTCCCCCCACACACACACATTTTGTTAGTTCACATATTATTGTAGGTCCTGCTTCTATTGCTACAGCTTGTTTCCCATTCATTTAAAAATGAAGAGATATTGCAATTGTGTGTGTGTGTGTGTTTAACAGATCAGTTCATGCACTTATCATTGAGGCTATTGTAAAAACAAATGTACCTGATTTAGGGGGTTGGGGTAGATAATAATAATGCTTTTATTAAAGAGTTCATATTCTATTTTTCAATTTGTTAACCCAGCTGCTACAGGAATGCAAGGTAGTTTTTGATAATATTCCTTGATAGCACCAAACATTCTTCGCTAGACTTTACTTTCATCTGTCTTGAAGGGTTTCCCCTTTTAAAATACCTTGCTTGCTTGGGGCTGGATATTCAATTACATGCCAGCTTTAAAAAAAAAGAAATGTGTTTGTGACAATTCATCCAATATTAAGTGTGTACTCAGTTTTCTTGATATGTTCATTGGATGCAAATTCAGTCTAGAGACACATTCTGTTTAACATGGTTGCTTTGATTGTTAAAAACAGCTCTTTCTTGTAAATCACATATTTTCAACGTTCCCACAAAACACACACACCCCTTGATTGAATGACACAGCATCAAAGCCTTTGATGCCCCCCCCCGCCCAGTTACCTGTCATTATCAGCTCCCTGTCCGTGGCAGAAAACAATCAGACTTTTGGTGCTCGCTAGATGCTGAGATAATAGCACAACAGGCGCAATGGCCAGTGAGCTTTGCGCGCAGGCAGGAATTAAAATAGCCCATGCTGTCTAAATCAATGATAAAGGGTATGCTTAAGTGGAGCCTCCAAATAATGCAGGATTAGTAAACAGTTTTATGTCAGCTGGAAATAATAAGGCAACCTTGGCCAATTCAAGAGTTCTGTTTAAGCACCACACATCAAATGCAATCTGCTGGGCCTGGAGAATTTCAGATCTTCTTGGGTTTCAGTAGCTAATGCTTTACGGGGTGTTAGTCAAAGCTGTGCCTACAGAGATGCCTGAGGGGTGTGTGTGTGTGTGTGTGTGTGTGTGTGTGTTTGGAGGCATTCACTCTGGCACATAAGAGCATACATAAAGAGCATTGCTGGATCAGCCCAATGGCCCATCTTGCCCAACAGCCTGTTCTCACATACCCTCCAACATTTCTCTGGTGACATCTCAACATTTCTCCAATGAAAACAGAGATGTCCTATTCCTTTTTTATAGCAATTTATTAATTTTAATAAAAAAACCCAACAAAAGTCAAAAACAACAACATATAAAAACAAAGCAAAACAAATCAATTATAACAATTCTTGGTTCCATCTCAACATTTCCCCAATGAAAACAGAGATGTCCTATTCCATACCCTACAACATTGACCCAATGAAAATAGGGACATGGGAAATGGGAAATTAAGAAGCTGATTTACTTATAAGTAGGTGATTTAAAAGATTGATTTAAGGTAAAAAAGTGAATTTAGGAATGTGGAGAAATTGGTAATGAGATATGGACATCTGTTAGAGGGAAGGAAGGAGAGGGATGCTTTATTTAAGCATTGTCTTAAGTTATTTTTTTGATACAGAAATGTAATAAAATATGGAAAACTTAATAAAAATTATATTTAAAAAAGAAATAGGGACATCCCAACATTTCTCTGATGAAGATAGGGATGTTCTCACAGTGCCAGCCAGATTCCTCTGGGAAGCCCAAACACAGGACCTGAGTGCAACTGCCTTCTCCTTTCTTGTGTTCCCCAGCATCTGCTTCTCAGTGGCATTATGCCTCTCTCTGGCAATGATGACAGAACATAGCCAATGTGGCCAGTAGCCATTGATGAAACCATTTTTCAAATGTGGTCTTTGCGCTTTGTTAAATAAAGCCAGGTCCTTGCCGCTCTGCATGTGTTATGTGTACATTTCCCTCTCAGTACATGGGCAGCAGCATCCCATGGTCTCAAGGGAAGTGCTTCTCAACATATCTTTCAATGATAATGCTAGGACTTGAACCTAAGACTCTATGCCCTGGGTACCCAATGTAGTGTCCTCCACATACTGGTGGACTCCAACTCCCATCAGCCCCAGCCAACATAGCCAGTAGCTAGGAGGGATGGGAGCTGTAGTCCAATGACCTTTGGAGGGTACAGTGTTGGCCTACCCAGCTTACACACCTTAAGTAAGGGTAGCTAACAGATGCTGTTGGAAGCAAACTTCCATCAGCATGGCCAATAGTCAGTCGGAGTTGGGAGTTGGAGGCCAACAACATTTGGAGTTAAGGAAAGCATGTTATCCCCCAAAAGAATATGGTTCCTCCTTCTTCCTTCTTAAGCCTTCCAGTTCCCATTCATTGCAGCAGGGATTGCATGAGAGTGAAACACAATGGATTGCTTTTGGTTTTGTGGTTTGATGCTTATTGAATCCAGTGCACAAAAGAAAAGAAATGAAGAAGCAGTAGATATGCAATCACCTGAAATCAATACTCCCTGGTTCCTCACTTTCTCATGTAAAAGACGCAGCAGGTTTAATTCAATATGAGAGATCATTCATTATTTGGAAGAAATTAATCAGAAAGGCATATACATTTACTCTCTTTACTGGATAAGAAGTAGGTAAGGCACTTAGTTATCATGCATAGCATATACAGAATTAACCAAGTCTGGCCCTTGGGTGGGGCACCAAATATGAAAGAATCTGTCTTCACTGTGGTGTACTGAACAAAATATTGGCTTTCCACTGGGGCAAACACATCAAATCCATGTTCAGCCCTGGAAAACACTATATTTCTCAGACCTACCTCACAGGGGGGTTGTAAATGTAACAAAGCATCGAGCCATATAGCTCCTTGGAGAAAGATGTATATCAGTATTTCAACTTGAGTGGGATATTGTCCCCATTTTCCCTTCCAGGAGGACCTAAAACCATAACACAGCTTTTCCATTAATGTCATTGTGTCGGGCCTAATTTGAAATGAAACTATCCTACTTTCTCTCCCCCAATCTTGCACTAAATGGGATACAAATGCAATAAATATATCCCTAATGTTACCCAAACTATTTACTTCTAATTAGACTCTTATTGACGTTAATAAAGAACACCTTATTCTTACTTTAAAACTCTTAATCTCTCTTAATCTGTCTTTCTGCAATATTTTTTGCATTCTTTGTTCAGATGGTTCTGATCTTCTGGTTGAGCCCCATTCTATCTGTATTCTTCTTCTTCGTTTACCCATCTGTCTCTTAGAACCACTTCCCACATGGCTCCATCGGAAAAACAACAACAATGTTGCTGTGTAATGCTTCTCTATGCGGCAGCAGTGACGTTTCAAAGTCTCCTTCGTTCCACACAATTTGATCTTTTGGCTTGGAGACTCTTGGCACAAATAGGAGTAGCAACCAGGAACACTGTCTGGTGCTGGCGTGGAAAGAACCTTTGTGTAATCATATCAAAACCAAAAGTCACAGCTACTTGTTTGGCACACCTGGGTGGAATCCATTTTTGGTGGCTTCAACATGGCACACGTGACACTCAAATTGTTCCTGAGACTGTAAGATCTATGGGTCTTAGTAGACCACAGGCTTAACATGAGTGAACAGTTTGATGCAGTAGCAAAGGTAAAAGCTAAGGCTATTCTGGCCTGCATCAACAGAAGTTTAGTGTCTAAATCAGGGGTTGTCAACCTGGTCCCTATTGCCCACTAGTGGGCATTTCAGGATTCTAGGTGGGCGGTAGGGGGTTCCTTCTTCCATCGAGCACTGGTGGGCGGTAAGGAAATGTTACCCTCAAGAAAGATGCATTAGTGGGCGGTAGGTATAAAAAGGTTGACTACCCCTGGTCTAAACCAAGGAAAGTAATAGTACTGCTCTATTCTGTCTTGGCCAGACCACACCTGGAGTACTGTGTCCAGTTCTGGGCACCATAATTTTAAAAGGATATGGACTAACTGGATTGTGTGCAGAGGAGGGCAGCCAAGATGATCAAAGCTCTGGAAACCAATCTGGATAAGGAATGGTGGAGGGAGTTGGGTGGGTGTAGACTGGAGAAGAGGAGACTGAGAGGATATAGTATAGCCATCTTCAAGTACCTAAAGGGCTGTCACATGAAAAACCTTGCTTGGAGATTTTTAAGCAGATGTTGAATAGCCACCATCCAACATCATTGAGAGCCCTGCTTTGCAGGGTTAACTTGAAGACTTCAATCCTCACCCCCCCCCCCCGAATGTTCAGATTTTGGCTCAAAGAACATATCATAATACTTTCTTTCTTTTTTTAAGCACAATACAGTGGTAGCTCAGGTTAAGTACTTAATTCATTCCAGAGGTCTGTTCTTAACTTAACCTGAAACTGTTCTTAACCTGAAGCACCACTTTAGCTAATGGGGCCTCCTGCTGCCGCCACACCGCCAGAGCACAATTTCTGTTCTCATCCTGAAGCAAAGTTCTTAACCTGAAGCACTATTTCTGGGTTAGTGGAGTCTGTAACCTGAAGCGTATGTAACCTGAAGCGTATGTAACCTGGGGTACCACTGTATTTGTTTGTTTAAATTTCTATCCCACCCTTCCTCCCAAGGAGCCCAGGGAGGCAAATACAACAATTTGAGAAAAATGTACATTTTGAGACAAAATGGGTTCTAAAATGACAATTTAAAATCCACATTTAGATCTGTGTTTTCTTCAGCTATATATGCATGAAAATCCATACAAGCACATCTCCCCACCCCCTTCCCTCTCCATGCCAATAGCAGAAATCAATCTCTGTGTTGCCGTAGCTGATATTTGCTTTGCTTTGAAAATCAATAATGGATTAAAATCCTACCATTTATATATTTCCATGCTTGAGGAGAGAATCACTGTGTTCAGGACAAGCTGTTTTCATTTGGAGTTAAAGAAAATATGAAGAACAAAAGAATCTATCAGAGCTCTTTTTAGAATGATCGCCTCTCCTTGTGAATAGGTTTTAGGCATTTGAAAGCATGATGCTCCTTAAAAATGAGATGATACCACAAATTGGGTACTTCAGAGAACAATGGAGGGCCTTTGCGATTGAGGCAAATTGTTTGTTTTATTTTGTACCTACCTATTGCATACCTTTCTTCCATCAAGGAGCAGGTCGGAACCAGACTTGTGTGGCTTCAGCAAGTTGATTGACTCCTGTGCCTCAAATCACACAAACTGAGCATAGGGGGCTGTGCTATCCTGAGTCAGGCCATTGGTCCATCTAGCCCTGAACTGACTGCTCTGACTTGCAGTAGATATATAGGATCTCAGGCAGAGGTTTTGTCTACCTTGCTTTTTAAACAGAAGGTGCTGGGGAACTGAACCTCAGGCCATTTGGATCCATGCTACCACTAAGCCTGTGTCACCTTACATAAGAAAAGCCCTGCTGGATCAGGCCAGTGGCCCACCTTGTCCAACATCCTGTTCCCAGGATGGCCAGCCATGTGCTTGTGAGATGCCCACAAGCAGGTCCTGAATGCAACAACACTCTTCTCACTTGTAATTCCCAGCATCTGGTATATTGTTTCCAGCAGAGGATATAGACCACAGCCATCATGGTTAATAGCCATTGATAGCACCCCTTAATAATAATAATAATAATAATAATAATAATAATAATAATAATAATAATACCCCACCCATCTGGGTGAGTTTCCCCAGCCACCCTGGGCGGCTCCCACAGAATATTAAAAACACAATAAAACACCACACATTAAAACTTCCCTAAACAAGGCTACCTTCAGGTGTCTTCAGTTGTTTATTTCCTTGAGATCCGATGGGAGGGTGTTCCACAGGGTGGGTGCCACTACCAAGAAGGCCCTCTGCCTGGCTCCCTGTAGCTTCACTTCTTGCAGTAAGGCAACCGCCAGAAGGCCCTCAGCACTGGATCTCACTGTCTAGGCTTAACAATGGGGGTGGAGATGCTCCTTCAGGTATACTGGGCCGAGGCCGTTTAGGGTTTAAAGGTCAGCACCAACACTTTGAATTGTGCGCAGAAACATATTGGGAGCCAATGTAAGTCTTTCAGGACCAGTGTTATATGGTCTCGGCATCCGCTCTCAGTCCCCAATCTATCAGCCGCATTCTGGATTAGTTGTAGTTTCTGAGTCACCTTCAAAGAGCCCCACATAGAATGCATTGCAGTAGTCCAAACGAGAGATAGCTAGAGCATGTACCACTCTGGCAAGACAGTATGCGGGCAGGTAGGGTCTCAGCCTGTGTACCAGATGGAGCTGGTAGACAGCTGCCCTGGACACAGAATTGACCTGTGCCTCCATGGACAGCTGTGAGTCCAAAATGGCTTTTCTGTCCTGAATCCTCCAGCTCATGCCAACACACTAACACAAGTGCCAACGTTTACAGCCCGGAAGAACATGCCACGCTTTCCAGAAGAGAGTTCTGTACTGTTTTTAAAGCAATTAGCATTGTGTGTCTTTTATTTTCTCCCAGCGGAATTAGTGATTAAACTTCCAGGCAGTGTGTCGGATTAAAAGGACCATTGGCTTGACCCAGAAGAGCTATTATTAAGTTATTATTGATGGCTGCTCATTTCGTCCGTGAATCCGTCTGCAGAAAGATGCCGAACGTATGGCATCTTCTGGGGTGATATTACTATTTTGGGATGCAAGCAGGATCAGAATTGTACAGAGATCCAATATAATATAATGTGCGCCATCCTCCAACGTTATTCCTTAAATGTAACAAATCCGGTGCCAAGGATGAAGAACGGCCGCCCTATTTTGTTATCTGTTTGTTTGCTTAGAATATTTATAAGCCCACTTAAACAAAGAGCTCTCTAAGCAGTCTACAAATAAAACTGTAGATAAAAGACTGCTAAATTAGGCCTCTGGCTATTCACATACATATATTAAGGCACAGTGAACCTTGTTGTAATCTATATACTAAGAGCAATTCAAGTCTTTTGGTGCTTCTGTTTTTTTAAAAGACACCCACACAAGAGAGAGAGGTTTTAGCAGACTCAGGGTAACCCTATGGTGCGTACAACATATGTGGAGGAAAACAGGAAAACAACTACACTTCAGAGAGGAATCCCCACTATAACTTAGTGACCTGGAATGTGAGTGGCTGAGCGGAGGCATGGGGGGAGAGTCTGTGTAGCAGAAGAATATATAATGGGAGTGACTGGGACAGGTAAACCAAAAACCCCAACCCTATGCTTTCTAGTTGTATGCAGTGCCCCAAAAGCTTAGGGTTATATTGTCCAGATAGGTAATTTCCTGGTTCACAGTGAACAGCTATTTTAAAACGTCCCAGCAGGCATCAATGAGAGCTGCTGCTTGAGGTCAGTTGAGAAATCCAAGTTTTTGGTGTAATCAGGGATCGGACACAGGTACGTCCACAGACACCCCAAGCTACAAGGAACTTGCTCAAGACCATTGATTTCAATGGGTCTCAACTAAGCACGACTCAAGTCGGCTACAGTGCTGTGAGTTTAGCAAGGGAGTTGAGCCAGTGTGTCGTAGTGGTTGGAGTGTTATAGTAGGACCTGGGCGACCAGAATTGAAATTCCCACATAGCCTAGTAGCTCACTGGGTGACTTTGGGCCAGTCTAATCTATGCGGGTGGCGCGGTGGGTTAAACCACAGAGCCTAGGGCTTGCCAATCAAAAGGTCGGCAGTTCAAATCCCTGCAATGGGGTGAGCTCCCGTTGCTCATTCCCAGCTCCTGCCAACCCAGCAGTTCGAAAGCACGTCAAAGTGCAAGTAGATAAATAGGTACCGCTCCAGCGGCAAGGTAAACGGTGTTTCCGTGCACTGCTCTGGTTTGCCAGAAGCAGCTTAGTCATGCTGGCCACATGACCCAGAAGCTGTACGCCGGCTCCCTTGGCCAATAAAGCGAGAAGAGCGCTGCAACCCCAGAGTCATCTGCGACTGGACTTAACAGTCAGGGGTCCCTTTACCTTTTTAATCGACCTTACCTGGTTGTTGGGAGGATAGGATGAGGGTGGGAGGAGACCATATATGCCACTTACTTGGAGCTACTTGAAAGAAAGGTGGGATATAAATGACTTTCTATTTTTATTTATTTATGACCGATTGATTGATTGATTGATTTAATAAATCATCAATAAATAAAAATAGGAAGTCATGCAAACCAAAAACTGTACCAGACAATCAGGGAATCCATCCAAGAATATTATGAAGGTGGGAGGCTGCAATGTTATCTTGGTTCTCACTTAAGGCTCATCCACACTTCGGTTTGCACCGCAACTGCCCCCTGGTTTAGAGCTGAATCGGAACAAGTGGCAATCAGGTTTTCCACGGATTGCTGTTTGTTCTGATTTAGCACTAAAGAGTGGGGTTTCCAGGCAGGGGTGTAGGGGGGGGGGGGTTGCCAGCAGGGCCATGGCCCTGGGTGTATAATTTTTGAAGGGGCGGAAACCAGGCACCCACATGAAGTTGCCCCCAGTGAGGCCCAGCCTGGTGCTCCTCTCTGCCCACCAAGGGCCACATCAGGCAGCCAAGCTAACTGCTGTGTAGGTGGGCATGCAGCTGAGTGCGGACCTTCTTTGATCTGGTGGCGGTGGGGTCGTGTCGGCAGCGAGGATTGGGCTGGCACCCCACCCCTGCCCAACATGTGTGGGCCCTGGGCCCCGGCAACCAAAGTTACTCGACTGTTTCCAGGAGAAAGTGCCAGAGCAAAGGCAAAACCTCTCAGACCCGAGCTTTCTAGGCATGGGACAACTGGAAGTGTTGGCAAGCCCTTGCTCTAATTTAGCCAGCTCATTCCTTTGGATATGGATCTATCCATCTCTTCTTTCTTCCTCACCAGGTCTTTGTATCAAAGGTCTCCTCGTTCTCAAATGCTATTTGTTTTTGGTGGGGACACTTTGTGTCAATAATTCCAGTCGCAAGCCTTTTTCCTTCTTCCATCTTCTGATACTGGTCATCTGTGGGAAGCTTTAAAAATAAATGAATCTGGTGGCTCTATTGTTAAAGATCCGTGCTAAGGAATCATAATGTTCAGGAGGCCTGGGGTGACTGAGGTGTCGATAGATGGCCTATGAATCTCCTCTCCACACACGCAGATGTCTCAGCATGCGCAAGGGGGAATATATGGTGCCATTTATGAGAGAGGTCACCACTTTCATTTAGAAGCCTGATTGCCGCAGCCATTTGGCATGACACGGAAATCCATCCTTTTAGCATGAGGCTCCAAAAGTGACTATTGGAGGGTTTAATCCCCTTCAGACATCATCAGGCACTACACTACGCAGAAATCTGTAATTGGGCTATCAGCGATGTGCAGATAATAACTCCCTGAAAGGAAACACCTCTAAGATTAACCGAGAAGGGGGAAACTGGTTGATAAATTGATAAGCAAGTTTAATAACCTGCCTCATTAAGTAGAAGGAAAAATTAATCTGCAGAGACATTTACATGTAAGAAGGAGCCAATTGCTGTGTGGAGAAATATATATATATATATATATATATATATATATATATATATATATATATATATATATATTTGCTTTCGTAGATTTTCACGGGTACAGGAATGCAGGTTTTGGTGTCTTCGGGTGTATTCCCGTGTAAGAGTTGGGGTGTCTGGGCGACGTTTCGACGAGGTCTCACTCGTCATCTTCAGGCTGGTGCTTTCGGCTTCTTGTTACTGGAACAGAGCAGGATCTTAGTGTTTGAGTTCCTATAAATACTGTTGAGGGGGTGTGGTGTATAGCCTCCAACGTTCTGGGCAGAGAGGAAGTTCCTAGATTAGTGTGCCTTTTCTTCTTTTGTTCCTTAATTACTTGAGGGATATCTTGAGTGATTTCATGAGTGATATTCTGAATACCACTTAGGTGGGTCATTAAGTGTGGATTAGTTGCTAAAGCTTTCGTGTCTTGACCTCTTGAGCTTGTGAAGAGTTTTTCGAAGATGGCTGTGCTGCATTTAGTTGTGCTCTGGCTTGGCTCAACAGTATTTATAGGAACTCAAACACTAAGATCCTGCTCTGTTCCAGTAACAAGAAGCCGAAAGCACCAGCCTGAAGATGACGAGTGAGACCTCGTCGAAACGTCGCCCAGACACCCCAACTCTTACACGGGAATACACCCGAAGACACCAAAACCTGCATATATATATATATATATATTCCTCATAAATATATTATTCAATGAGGCAACTCCTTTATGACTATCTCTAAATGTGGTTAAACAGAGGGAAGAAAATGTGTAATTTAGAAATGGACCTTTTGAGGATGGTCAATGTGGGTGTTTGCTCCCTTTAACTCTTACCATTCTTGGTTACAGAATGGCATGGGCAGCATTGAGGCGAGGTTTTCAGTGATAAGCTAGCCAGTATTCTCAAAAGGGAGTCTGTGCAGTGGAGTGACTCGTGGGTCAGACTGGATCCTGAGGGACCAAGGTTCAAATCCCTGCTAGCTATTAAACCCACTGAACAACCATGGGCTAGTCACTATTTCTCAGCTCAGAGTACCTCGCAAGGTTGTTGTGGAGACAAAAAGTAGAAGGATGGAAATGTGCAGGGATGAGGGTGGAATTTGATTCAGTTCTCATTTAAAGGGATGAACCAACCCAATTCATAGTTTCCAAAACAATCTGCAAACCGAAACGCAGCCATTCTTTGGTTTCCCCACTTCTTCAAATTTTGCAATGCAGTTCTCCAGCCAAAACTGTGTACAAAATGCACATGTTAAGTTAAAGTGTGCATAAAATGCATATCCTGTATTAGTGTAAACAAAATGGGTTATATTAGGGGAAGCCACAGCAAAAATAGGTAAAACTGCACACAAAGATATGTATATTAGGTGGGCAGGGAGGGTCACTTTGCAAAGTGATTACCTCCACATGCTTTTGTCAGCATCGAACCTGTAGCCTGGGAACTAATAGGATTTATTTACTGGATACCCAGTGTCTTAAACAATCATTGGCCACAAACATGGCTGGCTCTGCCATTAGGCAGTGTGAGGCAACTGCCTCCGGCGGCAGATGGTGGGAGCAGGCCCCCAACCACTCCTCCTGAACCCCCTGGCCATTCTTCTCTGTCCAAGGACAACTTTGTACCCATCAAGCACCACGTTTCAGTAGCCTGCTGCCTTCAGGTGTGGCTGAGGATATTCTCCCATCACTTGTATTGGACCAAGATTCAACTTGCAGCTAAGTCAGTTTGTAAAAGTGGCATGTGGGAGCATCATCTTCCCCTTTCCCTTAAGCAGCAAAAGGTCTTGTGCCAGCCTTGCTCACAATCATAAATTCCTTGTATTAGTACACTAGGAGGAGGGAAGGATTATTTGGGTGGGATCCAACGAAGTGGTTCTGTTAGCATAAGGGCTTTGGGCTGCGCAACGGAACTTCCTCTCCCTCTTTTCTCCCTATCTGCCTCCCCCTCAACACACACACCCTCCAAATTTGTTCTGAAGATTCCACCAACTTGTACATTATAATTCTATGTTGTGAAGCACCCTGAGATCTACAGGTTTAGGGTGATTAAGCAAGCAAGCAAGCAAAGAAATAGATCTGGGGTTGGCGTGGGGCACATGGGGAGAGGAGAGGGAAAGGAAGTTCCATTGTGGAAATGGAAATTCTTGCCCTTTGGAATTACTTCATTGGATACCACCTTAACTTTTTTGGTTTTGTTTCATTTTGCTATTCATTAAAGAATAAAAAACCTGAGTTACTCCAACACAAATAAATAAACAATCAAACAAAGCCTGGCCTTTAAAATGAAAGTGTCCCCCAGAGTCGTCATTAGCATAAAATAATCACACATACGCTAGATAAAGGTGATTGTTTTATTTCTTAGCACTCTAGGGGTGTGATTGTAACTTGGAAGCAAAAACCCCTCCTGTGATATGTGTTTTAATTAAGGAAGAATTTATCCACCACCTTTACGAAGCCTAGTGTCTTTGTTGGGGGTGGTTATTAAAATGTTGTGTGTGTGTGTCTTTCTATTCCTGCAATTTAAAAACTATGGGTTTTTAATGCTGCGGTTGGACGAGCAGAATAGACTGTTTATGGAATGGGATGTCTTCTTCTTCTCCAGCCCCACTCCCCCTTGCACACACCCCTCAGATGAGAGAGGTTTTTGTTCTTTCTTTCTTTAATATATTTATATCCTGCCCCCACCTCCTGCCTATCTCCCACATTGACAGTTTACAATCTGGGAGCAGCCGCAGAAAGCGCTCTCTCTCTCTCTCTCTCTCTCTCTCTCTTGTGTCACCACCAACTGTGTTTCTGATGTCGATGAGACTGAGAGAAGGTGTTTACCTGAGGATCTTGGAGCCTGAACAGGTTGGTAAAGGGAGATATGATCTTCCAGGTATTCTGGGCCCATGCCATATAGTGCACCTTACATGGGATGGAAGTAATTTCATGGCATCGTCAGCTTATAAAGGGATCATAGGAACACAGAAATCGGCCTTATGCATATCATTGGTCCATCTTTTTGACGTCTGATGCTTTTCAATTTTTAATATGTGCTGTAAGCCGCCCAGAGTAACTGGGGAAACCCCGCCAAATGGGCAGGGTATAAAAAATAATATATGACCATCACCGTCACCATCGTCATCATCATTTAGCTCAGCATGGTCCACACTGAGTGGCAGTGGCTCTTATCTAGAGATGCTGGGATTGAACCTGGGACATTCTGCATGCATAGCATGTGTTCTGCCACTCTGCTGTGGCCCTTCCCCAGAAATCATGTAGCAGATGATGAGCAGATCAGGTCACCGGTGGTGAAAAAGAACTCATCCTGAGTCTCAGAAGGTCCCTTGACCATCGGAATAGATAATCCCACTTTTGTTATTTTTAGGAGTCAGGTTTAATGGCTTGTACTGTAAAAGAGCATAGGAAGGATGCTACATCTTAATAGACGGCAGGGCGAAGTTTTTACTTTGCTGCTTTAATTGCTATTTTAATTGTGTACTGTACTCATTATGCTGTCTATTACCTTTAATTGGTGCATTCTATATTTTATTGTTTTGCTTTTAGTTACAGTGTATCGCACAACTGTGTTGTGAGAGGCTCTGAGTGGTGCTTTTGCTTTTTAAATGTTTTAATAAGTAAGACGAACAAGCGAAGCGCCCTGGGATAACCCGCATGAAGGGCAGTATATAAACTCCTTAAATAAATAAATCAACTGTTGTGGGCTAGATGGACCAATTTCATCTTTTTCAGTTCCATAGACAAGAAAGGAACTGGAGAGGAAAGCTGGAGAAGTGATTTGACATTTAGGAGCAAGCACGGTTGTAGGGAGAAAATCTCTCTACCTCCCGGGTAGTCCAGGAAATATTTTATTGAAGAACCTGGTTTTATGAACATAATATATTGAGAAGGAGTATAAGAGAGGAGAACGAAACAGCTGGACGGACGGGATTCTGTCCCAAACATATGGGATGGGGAGAAAGAGGGAGTCTATGATAGTTGAAGCTGTGCCAAATGGAAAGAGGTGTAGAACCTGTGAGATTTTGATCAGCTCTGGCCCATCTTGAGCTGATACAGGCTCGTCTTATCTTGAGCCTAAGCAGAGTGTAGTCCAGCAACGAAAGGATAAGCAGGTAAATGTGATACATACTAAAGTTTATTTACACTCTATGCTAAGAGCATACAAACATCCATCCTGCCTCTGTGAGAGCAGAGAAGCAACTCCTCTCGACACAAAGAAACTGAGAGAACAGTGAAAAAACAGGAAACCAGTGTACGTCACATCCAGTCTCCCATTCCCGTGGGAACCCAACAGTAACTCTGACTGTGGAATGTAAACAATTGTCTTGTGACAAGCATTTTGCTGCTCAGTGAGGGAAATAGAAACCATCAGAACCAGCGAGTGAAAGGTTCAGAGCAGGTGTGATGAGCCTTTGGCCTTCCAGATGTACCTGAAGTACAACTCCATCAGCCTCAGCAAGCATAGCCAATGGGATAGTGAGAGCTGTAGTTCAGCAACATCTGGAAGGCCAAAAGTTCCCCACACCTGGTAGCAGACCAAGGGTGGCAAACCTATCCTGTGGCCATCGCCATATGTTCTTAGACTCCAGCTCCTATCAGCCCCAGCCATCATTGTGGTGATCACACAGGGTCCCTGGACGTTTCACCATCTATTGATCCCTGTGCCACCACTTTATTTATCGCTGCCATCACCCAGGCCCTACCTGGGACAATACTGAGTCCAGTCAGGGTTAAATTGGAACATAAACTTCTGTTTATTTATTGCAACTTAACAAGCATGTGGTTTCATAAACGGTATTGATCAACTACAATCATGGGGTGCCTATCCAGACCTATAACTTCCACTACCTGCTCTCACTCACTAAACCACCTCTCAGATATTTACTTGTCTTCCTAGCTCCTAACTGTCCCTGACTCAGCTTATTTCGCTACACTAACTCAACCTACCCACAGACTCTATCCCAATTCACTCCCACTCCAACCAACCACCCAGCTCCCAACAAACTCTCCCCTTTGCACCTCCCAGATCTGGTTTTATAGTCCCTCTGTCTCCACCCACTGGGTTCTGATTGCGTAACTTGTTTAACTATTTCAACTCCAGCACTCTCATATGTTAACGTCACAATCATGGCCAATGATCAGGGACGATGGAGAGCTACAGATTCCCCATCTCACCTTTAAATATAAGCACTGAAAGTTTCTCCTAAGGGTCTGTTCTCACAATTGATGCATAGGAGCTGCTTCCAAGTGGTTGGATTCTCCCTCACCATTCCAGTAACATCTCTGTGCAGGATGTAGTCATGCTCTTGCCCTTCCTCTCCTCGTGCTTCCAGGTCTTCTTATGAGGAGAGGAGATGTATGTATCTCATTTGAGAAACATTTTTTTCTGACATGGGCACAGAACATATTCATTTTTATGTAATGAAATTTATATACCACATGGCATCTACATATGGCATTTCCCCATTGGGAAGTGTGGGGAAAGGAAACACATAAGTTCCTAGTACTTCATCTCTCATTGTTTGTATGGAACATGCAGAGCATCCCAATAGGTCCCTGTGGCTTGCTGTGTGATGACCACTTTGCATCTGACTGTAAGATAGAGAGACGGTGCACTTTTCAAATAGAGGTGTTCCCTAGGTGTGGAACAATAGGCTTACCATTACAAGGGTTCCCTTTGTGCATTGTGAATGTAAGACTGCAGCATTTTGGTGGAAAGAAGAGGTCCCACATTGTGAGGACCACTAGACTTGTCAGGCATAGTGGGCCTTACATAGTTTTAAAACAGGTGCTTAGACACTCAAATCAGTCCACAATTGTCAAGCATAAACTTAGGCATGCACACAAACACAAAAAAACCTGTTTGTAGCATAATTTGCAGGCAGAAATGTATGAATTTGGAATCAGCAGGCATGCTTGGATACGTTTTGCTCCATAAAACGTACCTTTTGTTTCTCTGCATTTGGTTCTCGGTATTTGCAGAGCATTACACAAGAAGAAAATCTTTTTATAGAGTCAGTAACAGATGGTCAAACACCATGCTTACCTACAATTATACCCTAAATCAGTGTGCATGATTATATCATCAAAGACAATAATGGAACAAATGTTCCCAAGCAAATCTCAGACATTAAAGGGCTCGCTGACTGTAGAAAAACCTACTCAGTCATTTTCAGACTATGCCCAAAGAGGTTCTCAACAGTGTCTGTGTGTGTGTGTTTTGGGAGTGAGAGCCAGCTGGAAAGTAGAGGGCAACAGAAGGTAAAGCCCATCATTGTTATAGTTCCTCAGGGCGAGGAACTATGAGCAGCTATGAGCAGGTAGCTCTGGGAAAATGCTGGTTCAGCAGGCACCCTGAGGGATGTGGACAATTCAGATAGCAGGGCTTGTTAGGAATACTTCATGGAGCAGGGAGAACAGAGAGCAACACCTTTTTCAGATAAGTGCATAATTTCATGAGTATATAGAGGCAAGGAGGGATCAGCAACAAAAGGTTGCAGTGCATCTCCAAACTGGAGTGTTCTGTTCAGCGTTCCAGCCATGAGCTTGCAGATTCCTCCCTCTTGTTCCTCAGTAGGCCCATTTTGACTACAGTTATGTTGACACTCACTACCCAGGGTTGCTATTGGAAGATACCCAAACCACAGGTGTAACTCAGATATTGGATCCATTCTATGAATGAAGAATAGCTGTAGGCATTCCATGTTGGCTCCAACCCCAACCTCATGTGCTCCTCCACTCCATTAAGATTGGTGGGGTCCACTAGTACTCTCATCCCAGTTCTCCTTGAACTGAGAAGTTGGTTTTAGGTGAGGTGCTATTCGCCATTATCTTGTCGCAAACGTTCACCAACATACCCTGGCTTTCACATCACTAGCTGCACTACACTTGCCAGTTGTGATCAAATCAAAGTGTGCAAGGTTCAATCCCTAATCTAAAAACACTCAGACTCTCAAAAGTGTAGTAAAAAAACACACACATACCCAATCTGCCAGTACTAGGGTGTGTGGGTGAGTAACCTCTCTGAGCTATATCAAAGCAGAATTGGAAGTGCAAATTCTTAAATGTGCCCTCCTTGATCTTCAGCAAACACCCAGACAGCCTTGTTTCTAATCTTCCTTCTGCAAGGATGAGGCAAAGTCCCCCCCTTACATGAAGTGAAGGAAATAACATAATTCACAATGCACTTCAAATGTAGACACACACACACACACACAGAGAGAGAGAGAGAGAGAGAGAGAGATGTAAATTTGTGCACTGACAGTAAAAAATGGTGGTGGGGAGAGACCTCAGGTGGAACTTTTCCTGGTTTTGAACCTTCTACTTCTGGTTCCTGCTCAAGAGGTTAAAATGCTGACCAGGCTAGCAAATTTCTGGCTAGATGTGGCAAACCTTCTCTCTTGCCTTTGTGAAGCTTCCAATTATGGGAGGCCGTCAACTGGTTTGTCTTGTGAAGAATTGGAAAGTGGCACTCGCTTGAGCGGCACATTATTATTAATTGGTGCATTGTGTCTGTGGGCTGACGAGCGGCCTTTCCTGGCATTGCTTGGCTGGAATGTGGTTGACGTGGAGGGTTCACTTGCTCCAGGGCCTGTTTAATTGGTTTGATGTAAAGAAACAGGCCAGCAAATGCAAACTCCAAATGCCGACATCCCAAACGTATGTAACCGCTTTCTGACCTTAGTAGTAACACTCCTGTTAGAACATTGCTGTTATTATCTCCTGTCACAGGAGTTTTAGCCGATATGTTCCTAGTGCCATTGTTGAGCCTCTATAAATGTACTTGCGTTAAAAGAAAGGAAGGGAGGAAATAATGAAACCATAATGGTGGCATTAGTGAGCAAATGCATAAATAATATTCAGACATTGTTATTTATATTTCATCTTGCGTTCCGAAATTGGAAGCTCAGAATAATATTGAAAATGAATCACAAAGAGAAAGTAAGAGCCCTGTTGGAGCAGGCCAATTTTCCAACTAGTCCAGTATCCTGTTCTCAAAGTGGCCAACAAGATTCCTATGAGAATCCATCAAGTAGGATCTAATAGAAAAAAAGAACACACACCACTTTGTTTCCCAGCCGCTGGCATTCAGAGGCATACAGCCTCCAACTGAGCAGAGAGAACATAGTTATTGTGGTGAGTTGACATTGGTAGACTTAGTCTCCATGGTTTTGTCTAATCCTCTTCTTAAGCCATCAAAGCCATCACTACCTGTTGTGTGAGGGAACTGTATGGTTTAGCCATGTGTTGTGTGAAGAAAAGCAAGTATTATGGAATCATCCTCTTTACAGAAGTTTGAATAAAATACAACACCACAAAAATGAAAGAAAGAAAGAAAGAAACCAGCTGCAAAAACTAGCACCTTCATCACTTTCTGGTGTGGAAAGTAATTAAAAATTCATCTGAGTAGGACTGTTTTGACTTAATTAACACCTTGAAGAACGGGTCTAGATGTTACCCTTCTCATTCTTGTGACCCAGCTTGTGTGCCTCTCTGATTGTGATCATTCTGATAATGACTTCAAAACTGGATTGCTTGCTTGTGAAGTCCTGTTGACTTGGAATCTTCCAGAACTAGAGGAGAAGGGAGGAGTTAGCAGACTCTGAAGCTGGGACCAGAAGCTCAGATAGTTTAGCCCATTAACCAGCCAACCAATCTGAGGATATTCAGTGACACCAGAGTGCATAATTCCAATCCAGACTACAGGGTCAGAACTGTGGCAATCATTAACCCTTGCTTGGAAAAAAGCCATAGCTCAGTAGGATAGCATATGGTTTCCTCACCTTAGTTCAGTCCCTGACATCTCCAAGTGAAGGAGCAGATGCTGAGAAACACTTCTGTCTGAGATCGTGGAGAGTCACCACCAGCCAGAGTACAATACAGTGTTATATGGACCAATAGTCCAGCCCAGTGGCTTAGTTCACACTTCACTTTAAACCACCATTAGGCTAAACTATGTAGCATGCTGGTTCGTGGAACTATGACAAACCCTATGCGCTTCCCTGCTCCTGCCATGTTGCAGCAAAGTAAGCTGCGGTTTAGCTTAGCATTACACCCGAACCCAGCCTCATGGTTTGTTTCTCTCCATAATGATAGACCATGGCTTCTCTCTCAGTAGCACAGCAGCAGCAAGAGTGGCAGATGAGCAAAGAGCCTGTTAGTTTCATAGAATCATAGAGTTGGAATAGACCACAAGGGCCATCGAGTCCAACCCCCTGCCAAGCAGGAAACACCATCAGAGCACTCCTGACATATGGTTGTCAAGCCAGTTTAGTCCTGTGCTGCATGCTGTTCACAGACCTTTAAACCATAGTTAAGCTTAACCACAGTTTAAATTAAGGAGCAAATGAGTCCTGCATAAGGCAGCCTCACATGATTCCATTGACTTTGGGATTTTCTTGAATGAGGTTTCGGCATTTCCTGGGAGCTCTCCCTGGTCCTGATTCCACTCACCAGGAGCTTTTTGGTACTCTGTCTGCTACAACATCTCTAGCTGATGTTTTCCGGTCCAGGTTGCTTCCTCAGGCCTCACCCAACACCCCATGGGCTCTCAGCTGTTTGTTTTCTCCAAACAGTCACATACAATGTACATGGATACACAACGGCATGAAGAACACAGAGATAGCCCTCAGCTATTTCTGCAATGGTGGCTGTGCTTTTTCCAGCTCACTGCAGGCAGAAGAATATCTCATGTTATATCCATGGACAGCCCAGTTTCTGCTAATGTTTCACAACATGCTTATGTATCCATGCACATTATTGCATGGAGAAAATGAGAGGACTTTATTCTAAAACACCAGGATTGTGTTGCAGGTGCAGTTAAAACCAGCCCTTACTCTGTGAATGAAAGCCTCTCTGGACGATGCATCTTTTTTTATCCCTGTCCCTGTAATTTTAGCTTCTCCATAAAAAGAGAAGGGGAATAAGAGCACAGAAGGCCATGTGCTGTTGTCATCGCAAGAGAGGGGGCTTGAGATAATGACAGAAGCCAATATGTACGAAGTAGATGCTCCCCTCGTTCTGCCTGCCGATTACTGCTGTCATTACTGTGAAACCTCTTGTCACCGGGATTGTGCAAACACTGATGTCCTATCGAGAGGGAGTGAGATGAACCGGATGCCAATTAACACGCTGCTCATTTGATTTGACAAAAATTCATGGACACATTGTTTAAAAGGTCACAACTGAAAGCATATTGAAATAACATTTTGGAGACAAGTCAGAAACACACTTGGGCTAGGAAGTTAGCAGATTCCTTTTTTTAAAAAAAAGGCAGATTCTTCTTTTAAAAAAAAGTGAAATAAAAGAATATTGCAAGGATGTTAAATAATCTCCTCGACCAAGGTCGGAACTAGGTGTTCCATGGCAACCATGACTTGGTTGTTAAGTAACAAGAATTTGTGAATGGGGGGTGGGAGCTTAGCAAGGGAGAAGAAAGAGGTGGGAGAGAGTCCTTAAGGCAAGAAATACTTTTTCTCCCTGATACCCTTCTTCTTCTCAGGCAGGTTCCCTCAGAGGAGATCTTAGAAGCCCATCTCCTACTCTGTATGTCCTTCAGGTGGAAAAGTTCTGGAGGGGGACTAGTAGAAGGGAGAATAGGTAAGCACAGAGTCACCTTGGCAGGATTTTGCCCTGGAATCAAGGAATACTTTCAAAGAGTGGGAGGGTGCATGTGTTACAAAGAGGGGTGCAAGCTAAGAAACCCCTGCTCCGAGTCTCATCATATCCAATAATTCACTCTGCAGCCATAGGCAAGACCCTATCCAGGGGGAAAGCAATTTTATAGCGGGGATGGGGAAGCTTTGGCCTCCCAGACATTGCTGGGCTCCAGTTCCCATCAGCCACAGTCAGCATGGCCAGTGGTCAGGGAAGATGGGGGTTGTAGTCCAACAACAACTGGAGGACCAGAGATTCCCTCGCAGTGTTGTAATAATTACTGGGATAATGTGTGTGTGAATTGCTTGGAATGCTTGGAAATGTGCTTTTAAATGAGCATATGAAGAGCCATGAAGGATCAGAAGAGGTCTGCTGGACCACTCCAGCGTTCTGCTTCCAAAAAACAACTAGCGGGGTGAACTTTTCTACACCATCAGGCTTACAACTGAGAAAGAATATTCCATATTAGTTAGCTGATTATTTTTAATTTAATTTTATTTATTTTTTTAAAAAATGTGGCTTTTATTGTATATGTATATATTTATTAAATCAGTTCAATTTTTCATGAAATTGTGGTATACTAGTATTATTTTAATAAATAGATAAGTAAATAACGTAAATATTGACAGACTTGTCCTCCACAAACATGTCTAATCTTGTTTTAAATACAACTAAGCCCATGACCATTTTTAGCATAAATAAAATTAATTTGCAAACTTGGCAGTGTTCTGCAGAATAAGCTTTGCCTTAGCAAGGATTTGTGGGATACCCAGCCTCATATAACCGACATGTTTAAGTCTAATTGATGCATTAAAGGATTAAGATCCTAGAGTAAGTTGCCCTGCCAGGCTTAGCTCACTTTGTGAGGGACTAGGTAATCAAGCCCCTGCTCCCTTCTGTCTACTAGAGAAGCTCAGTGCGTGAAGAGGTTTTGAGCTGGTTACTGCAGCTCAGACCACATGGCTCTTACAAGCCATTCTTGTGTTTCTATACCAGTAATTTTGGCACTTTAACCACTGTAACTAAGGCAAATTTTACTGCCCGTCCAACATTTTCTGGATGGTGTAAGGGAAAGCACATGAATCTGACCTTTGGAAGAGTTTGTAAGAAAGCCATTTTTAACTTACCAAATGTGTGGTCTTTTTCTAGGCTAAGGGAAGGGGAAAACTTTGGAAGGAACTTGGAAGGGCATATTTTAAAGGTCTAACAGCCTGCATTTTCATACTTTACTTCACTGCATGTTTTGTAATTTTAAATCTCTGTTGGGGTTCTCTCACCAAAGAGTGCTTGCCCCAAACCTGGATCTTGGCATCCAATGAATTCTCCTTTTCATGCCTACAGTTTTCCTGGCCACCCAGCAGGATTAAGGCTGGTTTTCTCACTGCAAAAAAAATTTGTAGTATTGAAGCACATGAACGCAAGCAGGTACTCTCTTGGCGTTAATAAGGATCAGCCAGATTCAGCAATGGAGAATTAGAAGGTGAAGTTTATTGCCAGTCAATAAGGACCCAGTTTGGAATCTCTTCCAAAAGGAACTGGGACCCCGATTGACAGAAATCCAGAGGTCTTTATACCTGAGCAGATCACAGCAAATCATAGATCATGAGACAACCATGAGGCAGTCACGATATTGCCAGCGAAATTAGCCAATTAGCAAGCTTCTTGCCATGCTTCCAGCTCCTGGTCAAGCACTGGTCAAGCACGGAGTTCTAGTTCTGCTTTCCGTTGCTTGCAGTGACGCTCTGTCTAATCTCTCCCCTAGTTATGACAGGACAGGGAGTTTTGAGATTTTGTGGTTTTGCTCTTCCTGTTCTGTGGATTAATTTAGCCTGTATCTGAGGGGATTTTGTACCAGTATCTCTGATTCACGTCTTCCCCTTGTCCAGGGTTCACAGATGTTTGTAGGGGAAAGGCCGGCTCCTAATTTTGCTGTTTCAAGCAGTATGCAGTTAGCTAAGGCACAGCTTCCCTTTGATTCAAAATGGATTATAAAATACTGTAAACCCTGATTATGTGTGAGCTTATATGAATATATTGATTACTGATAACTGCTTATATGGATAGCATAGGGGTAGCCCTTCTTCCTTGCCTCAGTATGTGTGGTGTTGACACTTTTTTCGCCCCCTTACTCTGTTGATGTATTGTTGTTGACTGCTAACTTGGATGTGCTCAACACCTCCCCGCTCCAACTGTCTGTTATTGGAACGAGACACAGCTACTCTAGGTCTGCAATTCTTCGGCTTTGCCTAGGATTGTGTTCTCTTTGTTTTTGATCTCGTTTTGTAAAATATGCATTTCAAGAATTGGCAAAATGGGTTGTAAGCCACAATCTTACTGAGAAACCAGGAGGATATTCAGATTCTCTCAGAAGTCATGCACTTGGTTGCGCAGTGCCGGACTGCACTTTGTTGTTGTTAGTCATTTAGTCGTGTCTGACTCTTCGTGAACCCATGGGCCAGAGCACACTCGTGTCTTCCACTGCCTCCTTCAGCTTGGTCAAACTCATGCTGATAGCTTCGAGAACACTATCCAACCATCTTGTCCTCTGTCGTCCCCTTCTCCTTGTGCCCTCCATCTTTCCCAACATCAGGGTCTTTTCCAGGGAGTCTTCTCTTCCTTCTCATGAGGTGGCCAAAGTATTGGAGCCTCAGCTTCAGGATCTGTCCTTCCAGTGAGCACTCAGGGCTGATTTCCTTCCAAATGGATAGGTTTGATCTTCTTGCAGTCCATGGGACTCTCAAGAGTCTCCTCCAGCACCATAATTCAAAAGCATCAATTCTTCGGCGATCAGCCTTCTTTATGGTCCAGCTCTCACTTCCATACATCACTACTGGGAAAACCATAGCTTTAACTATACAGACCTTTGTTGGCAACCTGATGTCTCTGCTTTTTAAGATGCTGTCTAGGTTTGTCATTGCTTTCCTCCCAAGAAGCAGGCGTCTTTTAATTTCGTGACTGCTGTCACCATCTGCAGTGATCATGGAGCCCAAGAAAGTAAAATCTGTCACTGCCTCCATTTCTTCCCCTTCTATTTGCCAGGAGGTGATGGGCCCAGTGGCCATGATCTTCGTTTTTTGAGGACAAATCCTTGCACAGTCACAAAGTCACTTCAAGGTCTAAGGCAGAGATGGTCTAAGGCAGAGATGGGCAACCTGTGGCCCTCCTGAGGTTGCTAAACTGCAACTCTCATAACCCCTGAGCATTGGCCATGTTTTCTGGGCCCAAAGGGAATCCCATGGCATTAAGACAGCCACAGGTTAGCAAGTTGTTCCCTTTTCAGGTATAAAAAAGAGAATAGGACAATGGCCAACATCCTGAGCATTTTGCTTGGATGTGAAATGAGATGTGGACTATTGAGAATTTCTGCCAATTAAAGTACTGTGGAGATGTTTAATAAGAATCATCCTCTCTGGTCCTTGTGCATTCTTTGCACATGTTAAATGATGTCTTCTGTGGCTCTGAATCGGCTTGCCCTTTGCCAAGGTTGAGGAGATGTAAGTATGTGGGAAAGGGGAACAAATGAGGGCTTGGCAGACTCTTTGGTAGAGGATTGCTACAATTTAAACTTGTCGCCACTTATGAACTACTCCCTGGGGGGAAAAAAGGAAAACCTAATTTTACTCTCAAAGGCTGAGCTGTAAACAAGGTTTAGTCCTACTAATCACACAGCAGTGGAGCTGGGTCTTGAAAAATATGTTATTGGGAGTTCCAATAAAGCACATACTTAATAAAAAAAGAATTAAAGTAGCCAGTGTGCTCTGTTGCTGCTTAGTTAAAGTATTTCTCAAGATTGCTTTTCTTCTCTTTCCAACCACCCCTGCTTAGTAAATTGCACATTAATATTAGAGTGTTTCAATATGTATTGCCTTAATCAGAGGGACCTCTGAGTGAAAGCTTGCTTGGGGACTCCTGAGCATCTCTCCAAGACACTCTAAAGGGTACATAAACAAGGCATTAGAGCTCCGATTCCTCTTTCGCTCCCCCTTCTCGCTGTTCTTTATTTTATTGCATAGCTCCACGGCCTGTTTTATGGGAACAGGGCTTTGTGCAACAGTCAATACTCAGCCTGCAGGCTAGACGCATTTTATGAGACATGCATGCAAACACACACACAGACACGCACACACTCTTTGGTGTGTTTTTTTAAGAATGGGAACGAATGCATTCTAGGCCCCCAACTACACTATGCATTTAAAGCAGTTATCATACCATTTTAAGGAGTCATGGCTCCCCTCCAGAAAATCTTGGGAAGTGTAGTTTGTTAAGGGTGCTGAGAGTTATTAGGAAGCCCCTATTCCCTTCACAGAAACATTATTTCCAGACGTAGGTGCCTACTCCCTGGGACCCTGGGTGCCTGAGAACCCACAAAATTCCCCATGAAGGGGACAGGTACTCATAAATTTCCATGCCAGGGCCTTGCATGCTGCGTCGCACCCATGGCCTTGGGCACCCACGGTTGTGGGGCCAAATTGACACTCTTATTTCCAGAGTTCCTTGGGAAGGGAGATTGACTCTTGAAATTGTAGCTCTGTGAGGGGTTCACTAACAAGTCTCAATGCCCTTAGCAAACCACACTTTCCATGATCCTTTGAGGGACGCCATGACTGTTTGAATCATAGAATCATAGAATCGTAGAGTTGGAAGAGACCACAAGGGCCATCAAGTCCAACCCCCTGCCAAGCAGGAAACACCATCAGAGCACTCCTGACATATGGTTGTCAAGCCTCTGCTTAAAGACCTCCAAAGAAGGAGTCTCCACCACACTCCTTGGCAGCAAATTCCACTGTCGAACAGCTCTTACTGTCAGGAAGTTCTTCCTAATGTTTAGGTGGAATCTTCTTTCTTGTAGTTTGGATCCATTGCTCCGTGTCCGCTTCTCTGGAGCAGCAGAAAACAACCTTTCTCCCTCCTCTATGTGACATCCTTTTATATATTTGAACATGGCTATCATATCACCCCTTAACCTCCTCTTCTCCAGGCTAAACATGCCCAGCTCCCTTAGCCGTTCCTCATAAGGCATCGTTTCCAGGCCTTTGACCATTTTGGTTGCCCTCCTCTGGACACGTTCCAGTTTGTCAGTGTCCTTCTTGAACTGTGGTGCCCAGAACTGGACACAGTACTCCAAGTGAGGTCTGACCAGAGCAGAATACAGTGGCACTATTACTTCCCTTGATTACTTCCCTTCCCTGAAGTGGCATGACGATGTGTTAAATATATAGTGCAGTTGGGGCCTTAGTTAAATGTATATGCATGGCTGTGTACCCCAGCCTTCGTCAACCTGGTGGCCTCTAAATGCTGCTGGACTCCAACTCTCATCAGCCCCAATTGCCTGTGGTTATGGTGGTGACAGCTCAAAACACGGAGAGCGCCAGGTCAGGAAGGAATTGTGTGGCCTAACCATAAGGACATAAGAAGAACCCTGCAGGATCAGGCCAGTGGACCATCTGGTCCCGCATCCTGTTGACACAGTGGCCAACAGACAACAGTGGAAAGCCTGCAAAAAGGATGTGAGTTCCGCAATATTACACCATTTGGGGGTGGAACTTGAATCCCCAGTTTTGAGGGTTATTTACAACTATGTGTTATAGTTTTCTATTAATTGGAAAATCTTCAGGCTCTAAATCATTGAGTAGCATAATAATAATAATAATAATAATAATAATAATAATAATAATAATACCATGCCCCCCCGGCTGCGCCGGCCCTAAATAGGGCAGGCCACGCCCCCCCAGCCACCCGATTGGCTGGCTGGGTGGACAGCGCGGACGGGATTCCCCTGCTCTCGTGGGGGCTGCAACCCAGCCCCCGCGCACGTGGGGTGGGCGTGAAGCCCGCAACCCCACCTCCTTGCCAGGTCCCGGAAGTGGCTTTGTGCTCCAGCGGCATGGCAGCAGCAGGAGGCCCCATTAGCTAAAGTGGTGCTTCAGGTTAAGAACAGTTTCAGGTTAAGAGCAGACCTCCGGAACTAATTAAGTTCTTAACCCGAGGTACCACTGTAATTCTTTATTTCCTTGACATCTGGCGGGAGGACATTCCACAGAGAGGGTGCCACTACTGAGAAGGCCCTCTGCCTGCTTCCCTGTAACTTCGTTTCTCGCAATGAGGGAACCAGCAGAAGGCCCTTGTGCTGGATCTCAGTGTCTGGGTTGAACAAGGGGGGTGGAGATGCTCCTTCAGGGCTGAGGCCTTTTAGGGCTTCAAAGTGTTGAATGGTTACTTTAAATGTAAAGGTTCATCATTGTTCCACCCGATGTGTATGTCTTTAAGGGGCCAGAGCAAAATAACGAGATCCAGCTTTACAGCTGTGAAACATAGCAGGTGCTGCTGAGTTGCATTGATTAACCTGTGTCAGCACTTGGGTGTAGTATATAAGGAGCAGCACCTAGCTCTCCCATTACCCTGGGGGATGGGTTGGTGGTTGGGTCGGGTTTGTTGATGTATTTAGTGTAAATGGAGTTTTTGTTTTTCTTATTAAAACCTTCTTTAAGTACTTTTTGAGTCCCTTTTTAATGCATGGTCTCCCCAGCAAGCTCTCTGCAGCGCTACCATACTGCAAATAGCCAACACAAAGGTCAGACCAACTCTTTGAATTGTGTTCGGAAACGTACTGGGAGCCAGTAAAAATCTTTTCGGACCGATGTTATATGCCTCTTGGGTGCCTGGGGTGGGGTGAGGGTGGGGCGCACATTGGGGCCTCCTGAGACTGCCTGCCTCCTCCCACTCAGCCACCCTACCATTTGGGGGGAGGCAGCGGGTGGACCGTTTGGGCAGTGCAGAGCCTGTTTGTGCCCAAGCCACTGCATCTCTCCCAGGAGAGACATGTGGCTTGGGTACACTGCAGGCCCTGCGGTGAGTGCCGCCCCGGCATTTTGTCACTCCCCTCAGTGGTGACACCCGGGGTGATCCGCACCCACCACACTCCCCTTCCTCCGCCCCTGGTTATGTGGTCTCAGCGGCCACTCCCAGTCACCAGTCTAGCTGCTGCATTCTGGATTAAGCATCCCACAGACACATTCAGCCACTCAATCAGTGGGCCTGAGCATCTTTCTACATTTGCATGCATTATTATTATCACACTCCAAAGCTTGTAAATATTAACGTTTACATGTGAATGCTAACAATCTCCAGTATTTTGTGTGTGTGTGTGTGTGTGAACATCTGAAAATATAGTTGTATTTCCTCACTCTCTGGGCATACACCAGTGTACACTCATGATCTCATTAAGGGTGCTGTCAACATTTATTAGTGTGTCATTGTACATTCATAAATAGACAAATGCCACGTGAGGAACTTCCATATGTTCTGTGTGTACGCTGGAGGCAAGGGGTGGGGATGGGTGGGGAGAGACTGTCCATGCTATTTTATACATTTCAGAGTAACAAAACCTCTTCACTACCAAGCCATCGTAATGCTATTATCATGGAGCAAGGACCTTCCTGGAACCCAGAAGGAAAATGATGACTCAGAAAATGCCCCTCATTGAACAGACTCAATGCTTGTATTTAATTATTGGAGAATTACAAATCAATGCTACTGTAAAACACTCTAGTGCGGCTTGGAGAAAAGTCAAGTTCATTTCTTGCCCAAGTAAATTAGATTGCAAAAGTCAGCCAAAAAATAACAACAGTGTTCTCTTCTCTGCCAGATTGCTTGTTTCTGGTGAGATTGTCCCATTGCCCTGTCCCGAACATTTCTTCATCCGTCACAGAGTGCTTGGGAAATGAAGAGGGAGTTCACCTTTCTCTCGCAAGATTAGGGAGCCATCCTTGCATTTGATCGTCTATTCTGGAATATATTGAGGGAATAAATAATGGTGAATGATGGCCTTCACGCTTGTGGCTTTTGCAGTTTCCAGGACTCCTTGATGGAGTTATAGCTCCTACTGCTCACAACAGTCCTGGGTCTTATTTTATATCGCACATCAATCCAAGTTCTCTTACCCTCATGCTATCACCTTCTCTGCTTTTCTTTTCTGTTCTTCCGTGATGCCAAACTCTCAACTGTCCCGATTGCCACTTTCCCACCCCACCTATCTCTCCATGTTTCTTCCATGTTGCATTTGGTTTCCCAGCTGCTTCTCCTGGCATTAAACCAATGTCTCTGTTCACACAATACACTTTTGCTATGTGGAAAGCTTACACGAGGTGCTTAGCTGATTTGCTCACATTAAGAACTGGTGGATTGCTCAGCTTCGGTGCTGTCCAATGCAGTTATAGTGCAGCATTTCTGGGAATTTGTTTGTTTTTAATGTGAAATGTGCACTTTTATATAAGACACTCTTTTTCAGTACACTCCCCAGTATGATACAAATTTTGTATACATCCATGGCATAAAATACAGGTCTTCACACACACTTTTGGTGCATCTTCCTTCCGCAGGGCCTGTAAAACAGAACTATTCCACCTGGCTTTCCATTTGAACTTAGACTAATCTTTTATTCCCCTTCCTTTCCTCCCTCTCCCCTTTTTATGAAGATTACCCACTCTGGGATCCCACAGCTAATTCTCCCCTGGTCTCCTCACTGGCCCAAATAGGACTAATTTAGCCTGCTAGCCCTGGTGATCATCTAATGTTTATTGGATGGATTTCCCCCCTGAATTGATTTTTTAATTCTGAATTTATTGTTATTCACATTTTATACTGTATTTTATGCTGTTTTTGTTGCATCAATTAAGTGTTTTAAATTTGTTGTTAGCCGCCCTGAGCTCGGTTTTCTGAACTGGAAGGGCGGGGTATAAATAAAAAATTATTATTATTATTATTATTATTATTATCTAAAATGCACTGCAAAATCTGGAGTGGCACACAACCCAAATGGGAGTTGCATTCCCTTCAAGCTCAGGAGAATGGGATTGAGCTGGTCCACTGCAAAAAGCAGACCAAGCAATGCCCTCTGTTACCCCTAAGCAGGCCCCAAGGTTTCAGTGCTGCAGCAGGCACCTCACGCCTTCTTTCTTCCACACTTGAGTGACATCACTACAGATGGCTAGATGAAGGTTCTGCAGCTACCAGTTCAACAGGACCAGGTGACCATAGTGACCGGTATGGTTCCCCCAAGCTGCTTTCTTTGGCTTCCTGGCTCCTCTGTCAGAGCAACATCAGTCAGATACAGCAAAAGCAGAGCTCAGATTCCATGAACTCCAGCCTTGACAGGGATTAACTTAATGGATTCTGTCTGGGTTCACTTTCTAAATGAAATGCATTCTGGGGATCACAATGAGTCACTGTGGAAAAAGCAGTCTTTTCAGGCACCTTGGCATACAGATTCTGCCACTTTTATTAGGCAGGACTCATATTGTGCTCGAAAGCAGTGCAGTTGCTGGACGACTGCTACGTTCTGCCATTTTCCTCATAGATATTAAGTTCAGCCCATCCATGTACTGTTTGATAAGTGCTTCTGTGTTCCTGTTGACTTATTCAAAAGAGCACAATTTTACAGCTGCTGCTTAACATTAGCAGCAGCAGCAGCAACAACAACAACAACAACAACCAGCTGCACAAAAATCAGTGTCAGCCCTGGAATCCTACAATGGAATCCATTCCTCATCTAGTCTTTTGTGTTTAGCAAACCTCAGTGGAATCTAGGACTTGTGTAGTGTTGTGAATTTGTCTATGTGGCTATGCAAGTCCATTCCAGAAATAGAGATGGTAGTGAATTTCCCCCGGTGCAAGCCTAGAGAATAACGTGGCAGCTTGCAAAAGCCCATACAGCATAATTTGAGGGAGAAGCAGGCTTTTTAAGCGTTTAAATTCTTCTGCGGCTCAAATTGAAATCCAATCCAGAGAATAACTGTTGGCTCCCCTCCCTTGTTATCGTCAGCCCTTGCTGCCACCCAACCCAAATATACACCTCTTTCCCTTCACTGCAGGTGAGAGGTGCAGCAGGAGACAAGAAGAGGGAGGTTACTTACTTCTTCGTCATCTTGAGGTGCTGAAGAACAGCATGTCAGGGCTCAAAAGGGGACAATGAGAGATGTATTTCTGGCAAGGGGGCTGGTGCTGATGGCTGGTTGGAAGACTGAGGAATGGCATGGGCAGAAGAAGCAGGTATCCAGGTTCCCAGATTGGCTTGGGGAAATGTTATAAGTCTGACTTTTTCTTCCCCTGGAAGAAATCACATATTTTTCTGGGTTTATCCAAGGTGAATATTTGGAGAACTCGCCCATCCCTATCTGGAAAGACTTACACTCCTGAGAGATCTATTTTGAGGTAGCTCTGTTAGTACAGAACACTTACCAGCAATCTCAGAATAAATGAGTTTCAACAGACTTGTTGAGGGGTTTTCTTTGTGTGCGCCTGTTACTCGGATGCTGCAAGAATGTGAATCAAAGAAAAGCATTACGTTGAAGCAATAGGTGAAAGAAGAACAGAGGTTTCTGTCAAGGATGACCTGTTGTAGGGATGCTCTCCAGGAAGCAGTCACCACAATGAGTAAACCTACTTGAGGGTGGATGAGCTGGTAGTTTGTTCATAGTCAAGCAAATTTATTCATGTATGTGCACGTGTAGCAGGAACCTAAGATTCACATTAGGCCCTCAAGAAGAGTCCTCTTAAAGAAGCAAGTCAATCAAATGAGAAGAAACTTTCTTGTAGGTGTTTCTGCTTGTATCCCCCCCCCCCCGAGATAATGGCACACAAGGAATCCAGATTTAACAAACCATGGCTTCAGAGCAAGAACTGAAGGTTTGGATTAGCAGCCTTTTTTCTGCCTGAGGGCCACATTTCCTCCCAGGGGCCACTTGCCAGTGGTGAGCGGTGCCAGAGGCAAAAAGCAGCTGGAGCAATGAAAATGAAATTTAGCTTTGTACAGGAGTAGACCAGTGTTTCCCAACCGGTGTTCCGCGGCACACTAGTGTGCCGTGAGACACTGGCTGGTGTGCCGTGGGAGGGAGGCGGGCGAGTCGGGCGGCGAGAGGCGGCGGCGGCGAGGATCCGCGTCGAGCCGGGGGCGGCTCCGCGGTGGTGGTGCCGAGCGGCGGGGCAGCGCGCGCAAAAGGGAGGAGCGCGAGACAGCGGAGGAGGAGGAGGCCGGCATGTCCGGGCAGCAGCAGCAACAGCAGCAGCAGCAACTCCCGGCGACGGCTCCTCCTCCGCCCGCTATCGCCGCCACCACCACAACAGCCGCCGCCGCCTCAGCTGCCGCCGTCCCTCAGTCCCTCGCTCTGCTGCCTCCTCCCACCCCGGCAAGGGGGAGGGAAAAAACTTTCACTTTTGTGCGTCCCTCCCGGCGTGACGCTGCACGCTGACGTCACGGGGCGGGGCTTTAATGGTGGTGTGCCGCGAGATTTTTCCCCGGTAAACAGGTGTGCCGTTGCCCAAAAACGTTTGGGAAACACTGGAGTAGACCATACTCACACACCCCTCTCTATCCTCTATCCTGGCCAGGGCTGGCCCACCCATGAGGCAAGGTGAGGCAACTTCTTCAGGCAGCAGGATCTACAAGGGCAGCAGATCTGACCTCCAAGGCATGCATCACCTACTGTTGCCGCCTGCCACCATGGCAACAACAACTATGGAGAGCAGATCTGTCTCCTTCTCCAGCAGCGGCTCGCCCTATGCCACCTCAACAGCTTCCTGTTGGAAAATAAGAGGAACTGCCTGTCTTCTCCCACCCTTGTTCCCAATGTAGATATTTATTCTCTGCTTGTTGATGATGCAGATCTTCACTTGCAGCTTCTTCCCTCTGGTGGGCACCATTTTGTGATTCGCCTCTGGTGCCAAAATGTCTTGGGCCAGCCCTGATCCAGGGCAGCATTATCAGAGCATGTCCCAGCAAGGCAAAAACATTCAAGGAGGGAGCAAAGCAGGGCTGGTGAAGACTGTGCACTTAGGAGAGAGATTGTGGCATAGGGAAGAATCTGGAGGGTCTGGTAGAGAGGCTGCCTTTGCCCCTAGACCTGAGGTTGAAGAGTTGCTGCTGGTCAGTCCTGAGCCAGATGGACCAGTTGGTTTAAGGCAGATTCCTATTATCTTATTTCAGAATGTCAATAAAAGGTTCGCTGTGATGCAGCCCTTATCTGCAATGTAACTAAGTAATTTCCCATTCTAGTGCTTTAATTCCATAATGCAGGCACAGCAATGTGCCCTGAAATCCCACTGTAATTGTGTATTAATCTTGTTCAAGCATACTGACACAGCTGAGTGCCAACTCAGGTGGTGCTTTGTTTTTCAGTATTGAAATAAAAGCATGCAGCAGACTAAGGCATTACACAGATTAAAATTTGGGGGAAGCAGAAATTACAAACAAAATGTAATTTAGGGACTCCACTAGATTGGAAAGAAGAAAAAGCGACTTATTTGCGTTGTATATGCAATATAACACTGAGCTACCAGGTGGCGCTGTGGAGCCCCATTTCTCTCTACCTGTTTTCCCTGTTTAGATTTACAATGCGTTTAACTGAAACGCTTCTCTGACATGTCTAGATCCAGCCTAGGTGTCAGACATGCCTTTTCCAAGCAGGCCTTCCAGAGGCAAGAATCAACCTTGGAAAAAACAAAATCGACAGGGCGCCATCTGCAGAGTGTCATTCACCCCTGGGTAATCACAGCCAGTGCAGCCACAAGGATGATGAGCCTGACCAGGTTTTCAGATTCAAGATTACAGGCAGAAGTTTTATACGGACTCATATCATCTCTAAACGAGATGCTTTTTCCATGGCGTCAGTTCACATGTTCAGGTGTGGAGACATCTTCATGGATGTCGTTCCGTGCTGTTACGATCTGAGGTTCCTTCATTTATTCCCTACATCTTTTTAGAGGAAAGAGGGAATAAAAAGAAGGATGTAAGCCCCGCACTGTGGGTTAAACCACAGAGCCTAGGACTTGCCGATAAGAAGGTCAGCGGTTAGAATCCCCACGACGGGGGGGTGTGTCCCGTTGCTCGGTCCCTGCTCCTGCCAACCTAGCAGTTCAGAAGCACGTCAAAGTGCAAGTACCACTCCGGCGGGAAGGTAAACGGCGTTTCCATGCACTGCTCTGGTTTGCCAGAAGCGGCTTTGTTGAATAGTAGGTAGACATGGCAGATGACACAGCGATTTCTCCAAAGCTGCTCTTTATTTTTTAAGCTGGAACAGAACTGAACAGCAAACAGCTCAGCCGGCCTGCTTTTATAGGCAGCCGGCTGTCAACATTGTAGCAACAACAACCCAGGGTTTCCCGCCTAAAATAACTGACGTGGACCTGAGTGAAAACTATCTACAGTATCCCCCTGCTGGCCCAGGGTGAGAACTTCAGTACATAACAGGCTTAGTCATGCTGGCCACATGACCCGGAAGCTGTACGCCAGCTCCCTCGGCCAATAAAGCGAGATGAGCGCCGCAACCCCAGAGTCGGTCACGACTGGACCTAATGGTCAGGGGTCCCATTACCTTTTTAAGCCCCGCACTCACCCAGTACACACACAGTGCAGTGTGTCCAGGACCCAACATCGCCCCAGCCTCAGAACCCAACACCCAAGAGATGAATGTTAGGAAGCCACAGAGGAGCTGGAGTTGGCATAAAGCGGATGGTGGAGCAACTGTTGCCTTGGCAACATACCGAGTGGCTTCCAAGCCAAAACCACAGGGATAAGTGCCTCTGTTGCCACGGCGATGGGGACTTGATGCCCAAGAAGGCAAACCCCAGGTGACTTGTGGGAACAGGGCAAGGGGCAACCTAGATGCAAAGCCTGCCAGTGTCTAGCATTGTTGTTGTTGTTGTTTGTTTCAATTTATATACCACCCTTTATCAAAAGATCTGAGGGCAGTGTACAACATTTAAAAAAACATTACAGAACATCAGTAAGAAAAGCATAATAAAAACATACTGACAGACAGACAGTGATAAAGTAGTTAATGGCAGTCCTCTCCCCCACACTTTCGAAGGCCATGGGTTATTTAATAGCCATAGGTCCGTATAGTTAAAGCTATGGTTTTCCCAGTAGTGAAGTATGGAAGTGAGAGCTGGACCATAAAGAAGGATGACTGCCAAAGAATTGATGCTTCTGAATTATGGTGCTGGAGGAGACTCTTGAGAGTCCCATGGATTACAAGAAGATCAAACCTATTCATTCTTAAGGAAATCAGCCCTGAGTGCTCACTGGAAGGACAGATCCTGAAGCTGAGGCTCCAATACTTTGGCCACCTCATGAGAAGACTCCCTGGAAAAGACCCTGATGCTGGGAAAGATGGAGGGCACAAGGAGAAGGGGATGACAGAGGACGAGATGGTTGGACAGTGTTCTCGAAGCTACCAGCATGAGTTTGACCAAACTGTGGAGGCAGTGGAAGACAGGAGTGCCTGGCGTGCTCTGGTCCATGGGGTCACGAAGAGGTGGACACGACTAAACAACAGCAACAGGCCTTGGTAAAGAGGCATATTTCTTCCTGGTGCCCAAGGACATGTAATGACGGTGCCAGGCGAGCCTCTCTGGGGAGAGCGTTACACAGTGGGGTGAGGAGGGCTCGGCTGTGTTTCCCTGGAAGCACCCAGGTAGAGAGTACAGGGAGGAGCTGGAGGAGGCATATGGGTAAGAGTGACCGCCAACCACATCCCCACAGCTGAGGATATGAGCAGGAACAGATGCCAAGCTTAAATGGGGGGAAAGGAAGTGAGAATCACACTTCAGATGCCCAGACATGGACCCAGCTGCCCTTGGCAGTGGAGAGAACGTTTCATTGCTTTCTATTTTGCACGCATGTGGACGTGATGGAGCAGACACTCGTGTAGTGTGTTTGTGACAAGAGATATATGCAGGGCTGTGCATCTCGATTGCGAAGGTGTCGCGTCTGAAACAGCTTGCGGTGCTAAGTGATCTCTGTGCTTTCCGTGGCAAATTTAGTTAATCATAAATGGCTTTGTGTTCCCGGGAAACTTGACTATTTTAACTGCCAGTTCTGGAACTGCTTTTGTCAGTTACAGCTTTGCTTTTCCATTTGAGTGGGAGTGAGACATCTCTATAGTCCATAAACATCTGTTGCATAAATGCAGAAAAGGGGGGAAGGGAGGGGGGAAGAGCACAGCAAACTCTTCAGAGAGGTGGCACTGTTAGTGAATGGTTCAGGGGCTTTATGCCATGCCCTGGGCCTTCCGCACTCCCTCTTCTTATGAACTTAAAAAAAAAGCTAGCATACAGGTTGGCTTGGTGTGCTGGAAAACACAGTGAGACCCTAGCCGCTCACACATTTAATTTGCTTTTCCGTTGTGGCACAGATTCTGTCACTCAATGGTTGCTCGATGTTCCTGCAGTGTAACGACTGCTGACAGGGGACTTGTAAGTATATGCAGTATCTGACTGGGAGGGAGAAGAAGAACTCAGCTACACAGCTGCAAATAAAACGTTTTAAATGTAAATTGCAATATACAAATGTGACACTAGATGGCGACAGTGAGCTATGCAAAATTCAATGTGTTTTTCAAAAAGCATTTTCTCAGCTTTTTTTAATATGTGTGTAGATTCCACCGAAGTGCGTGTGAATGAGGGAGAAATCATGTTAAGTGTCGGATGGGAAACTCTAAGAATTGTTTCTGTGTGATGGGAACAGGGGTTCTAAGAACTCTCAGCGCCCTCCACAAACTGCAGTCCCCATGATTCTTTGTGGGAAGGTGTGGCTGTTTAAAGTGGTCTTGTTGTTGGCATTCGTCTGTTGGGAGAGAAACATTGGGGTGCACCTCCAAGGGTGAAGCCAAACCTATGCGTTGACAGCACTGAAGTGACCTCTGTGGGGCACAAGCCTGAGCAATGTGAATGGAGATCTTGGGATGCCCAGACAACAAGGTCCCCTCTTGGCCTCACTGATGTTGTCCAAAGGAAAGCAGAGCAATACGTTTGGCACCAGCTTGGTTGCAGAAGTTGGCAAGATGTGGCTTGCAAGGCACCATCCAACCACCTTAGAGTCTCTACTCCAGATTTGTGTGGTCTTCACTCCTTAGCCTTTTCTTCTCCCGAAATTGTGCCCCAAGGCAGTGGAGGTGTGGCGATAACACAGGGTCCCCGGATGTTTGATGGCCTATTGATCCCTGTGCCACCACTGTGATTGCGTCTTCGCTGCCGCCAACCCGTTTCTCACGGGTACACACGGAGTCCAGACAGTTGTTAACATTAACAAATAATCAAGTTTATTTTTATAAGCGTGAACAAGCTTAAGGTTTCAGTTATTTTTTCTTGTCAGTTTCTTAATCTTAGTTACTTTACTGACCTATTCGTTCCTAACAACTTCAAACTGATTATCCCAACTACCTATCTGACTCCATCTAACAGTTCCTCTCACTCTCTCACCACACAACTCAACCAACCCACAGACTTATCCTCCCTCTTCCTTCTCCAACTCCCAACCCTCAACTGACTTCCACACAACACCAACTCTAACTCCTCCCCTTGAGTTCCCACTGGCCAATCACATCACACTTATTTAACCCTTTCCTTATGACCCATCTAGGAGGCAAACGCCACAGGAGGTAGACAGATTCTTCCATCCCTTCATCCAATTTGCATACAGCTGGTGTAGGGAACCTTTGGCATTCCAAACGATACCGAACTACAACTCCCATCATTCCCGCCATTGGCCCTGCTTGCTGGGGCTGATGGGAGCCAACAGCATCTTGAGACCCAAAGGTTCCGCACACCAGTCATACAGCAAACCCAGAAATCTTGTTGCCACCCTGTAGATCAGAGAAAGCCTTGAGAGCAATAACTTTTTAGCCTCTGAAAATTGGCCTGAGCTTGGATCTGTGCAGATAAATTGGCATATACAGATGTTATGTAAATGTATGTCATGGTCTCGGGTCCCGAGTCTTTTTTTTAAAGGCCAGCAAAACCCCTGCTGCAACGTGACAAGATGGGCTTTTAGAGTCATTAAAATTTCATAGCCATTTCCAGCCAAACCATTCAATAACTCATTACCAATTAAAAACCTCTGATATTGCGCTGTACTGAAAAGCCGGCTCCTTCTTGTTGTTGTTGTTTTGGGGGAGGACCTCTGGGAGAGATGCATGTGTGTGTTGTGGTGTGAATTTTACTTAGTGTAAGAGAAATGGGCCCTTAGTGCCATCTTGCTTTTCCTTCCAGATTTCACACCTTCAGGGAATGCTTCCAACAATAGTTTGTTTTGCCAAGGAAAGCCTGCATTGTGTGTTATTTTATAAAACAATTATAAACATCTAAAAGCACATGAAACTGTCAATAGAAGGTTTGCAGTCATGTAGCCCTTTCCTGTAAAGTAATTTGCATAAAGCTGGGATACTTTGTGACTTACAATGTCACCTGAAAATCCTGTGTTCTTGTGCTATGTGACGTTTTCCTCACTCTGATGGGCCTCAAACGTATATCAGTTTTCAAACAGCTCCTAAACCCCATCCCAGATCTATGGGATTTATTTTCCTCTTGTCCTTCATTGAATATTAACTTCTTGTGAGCTGCTTATGGAAGCAGGCCCTTCAAATCCATCCTTCAGTGTTGGGTGGGTTGAGTGATTTCTGGCATTGGAAGGGTTTTTAGCCATTACAGTGGTGCCCCGCAAGATGAATGCCTCGCCAGACGGAAAACCTGCTAGACGAAAGGGTTTTCCGTTTTGGAGGTGCTTCGCAAAACCAATTTCCTATGGGCTTGCTTCGCAAGACGAAAATGTCTTGCGAGTTTCTGCGGGGGTTTTTTCCTCCCCCCCTTTTTCCCAAGCCGCTAAGCCGCTTATCAGCTGATCCGCTAAGCCACTAAATCGCTTATCAGCTGATCTGCTAAGCCTGCTAAGCCGCTAATAGCGCTAAGCCGCTAAGCCGCTAATGGGCTTGCTTCGCAAGACGAAAAAACCGCAAGACAAAGAGACTCGCAGAACGGATTATTTTCATCTTGTGAGGCACCACTGTATTTCTGATGTTAGCACTGGGAATGTTTGCAAAGTCACTTAAATAACGCAGGGTCCAAAAAGAAAATAAATCCCAATAATACTTCACTAAGCAAACTTAACAAGAACAGGGTATTAATTATAACATGGGGTTTATTTCAAGGAGAAGTTCAATCAAACATACATCAGGAAAACTCCCTTGGAATGACGCAGCCAATTAGAACATGTGTTGCCTCACCAGAGATCCTGCTACCCTGATTAGTTGCTAAGTAATACCTCCACCCATCCCCCTCTTGGCTAGTTGACTTTCTGATAATAGAATTAACCCTCAAGTAACACACAGTATGATCTCTGCTGTTGCACTTCCAACAGAGAAGTCTCATGACAAGCTTCTGAGGAACTCCCAGGTTCCTCGGGAATAGCTAGAAAATACTTTGCTTGATTGACAGTGTTGTTCTAAGTCTCCTCTTGCATTACAGTGGTATCTCGGGTTAAGAACTTAATTCATTCTGGAGGTCCATTCTTAACCTGAAACTGTTCTTAACCTGAGGTACCACTTTAGCTAATGGGGCCTCCCACTGCCGCCGCCACGCGATTTCTGTTCTCATCCTGAAGCAAAGTTCTTAACCCGAGTTACTATTTCTGGGTTAGCAGAGTCTGTAACCTGAAGCGTCTGTAACCCGAGGTACCACTGTAATGACAAATTGATCATTAGCCAAACAGGCAAGAATATAACAAACTCTCAGTCAATGCATACCTCGTATTGATTATTCTAAAACTTTTTAGCACTGAACAAGACTAGTGAAGAGGCTCTTGCTGGTGTGTACTGGCACGTCTCCATTAACTTGGATGGAACAATGCCAGCGTTATAGTTGCTGTGGGTATAATCTAGCCCAAGGTTAGCCCTGCCTTGCAGCATCAATGCTTTTGGCAAAATAATCATTGCTCATGTCTGCTGTGCCACTCATGGATATGGGGAGGGGAGCCCAGTAATATTTTCAAGCTATTCAGAAGCTATTGCCCTCCAGCTGTGTTGAACTATAAGTCACATAAGCCCCAGTCTGCACATGACTAGCTGGAGCTGATGAGAGATATAGTCAAAAACAGCTGGAGGGCACCACGTTGATGAAGAGTGATTTAAGGATGTTTCCATTCCACTTTTTGACCTATATGAGACCCCTAACGTAGCAGTGATAAAGCCCACTAAACACCACCACCAAATTAAGGCTTCAGTCTTGCACATGTTTATTGGGAAGTAAGTTCTGTAGAACTCAACAGAGCTTCTGAGCAGGCACATATGGGACTGTGATGTAAGCCACATAGAAAAACAAAACCAGCTCCACAGTACTTGGAAACAAAATTCAATCCCTAAATGCACTCTGAAATGAAAATGTCTTCACACAATGCCTAAAGAGTTGTAATTTATTCGGATATGATTTATGAATGATAAAAGTATGAGTCTGGGAGGGCCCCATCCGCAACCTCAGCTTATGTATCTCCCTCCCCAACCCCCAAGCTTCACACAACAGGTGAAGACTGCACCTGAGTGCAGCCTGCTTCTGCTTCTCCTGTTTCAGTCCTCTTCTGGTCCTTGGAGACAGTGGAGCAGGAATGGTGGAGGCAGGGAGAGGAGGTGTGGAAGTCCCTGATTTTACATCAGCCTGACCTCTCTCTCTCTCTCTCTCCTCCCGCACCTGTTCTTCATTCTCCAATTCTGCAGCTTCTCCTGCCTCTGCCTCTCATCTCCCGGCTGTTACAAGCTCCTCCGGTTCACTGATCCCTTCTTCCAAGTCAGTCTCCAACCCCCCTCTTTTCCCAGTCAGTGCCCACTCCTCAATATCCAGCCCCTACTCCTCAGTGCCCAGCCAGTCCCTGACATCAACACATAATTCATTTATGGAATTCGCTGACAACCACTTATTGCGACACTAGAGACCAGGGGGTGGGGAACAGGACCTGCCTAGTGGGTTGGATCCTGATCTCTCTCATCCCCTACATGCCACTTTCTCAGGTGAGTGAGGCCACCAACCTGTCAATCACCAACCTGTCAATCACCTAACATCTTCTTTCTTCTTCTTTGGCGATCACTTGTAGCTGAGTAAGATTGTCTTCCATGAACAGGGTCTTAACAGTGAGTCCATAAGTGACTGTGGAGACCAATTCTGGATCCCCATATCCTTCCACAGTGGGGACATTGGTTTCCCCATATCCTTCCACAGTGGGGACATTGGTTTCCAGGCGGGAGTCGATGACGGTGAGGGTTTGCCAAGCGTGCTTTTCTCTCAGCATATTTCTCCCTTTCGTCCTGAGTTTGAAAAGCTGTTCTCCAATTGGAGTGCTTGCAGGCAAGTGTTTTCCAGTTTTCGGTGTTTTATACTATATTTTCTTTTAGATTAGTCTTGAGAGAGTCTTTAAACCTCTTTTGTTGACCACCAGCATTACACTTTCTATTTTTAAGTTCGGAAGAGAGTAGTTGCTTTGGAAGACATTAATCAGGCATCCACACAACATGACCAGTCCAACAAAGTTGATGTTGAAGAATCATTGCTTCAACACTGGTGAGCTTTGCTTCTTCCAGTACACTGGCATTAGTTCACCCGTCTTCCCAAGTGATGTGTAAAATTTTTCGGAGACACCATGGCATCAGACAACTAAACTCCAAAGGAAGGAATCAGGAGTGTACTCTTAAGTTCTTGCGGTGGGATCTAGCAGCCAGTGGCCTTGTTGGTGGATGACATAATAATGTGTGCAGGTATAGTAACCTTACCATAAGGTTGTGGACAGAACAGTAGAAGAAAGTTGAGGTTAGGGTTAGGAACCCTCAAGAATGCAAATGGGCTGCAGACAATGAGAGCAAGATAGCCTGTTAGCATTTCACTCCTCCGTTGCTGGATGTGTAATTGTTACATCACATGTCAGTGTTTACTTTCTAGGCTTGGAAACTGTGAGAATGGAAGCCAGTCTTATCTCTTCTGCTGGACTGTACTTTTGTACTTTTTCTTTCTCTCTCTCTCTCTTGGAGAAGATGTGAGAGGATGCCATGATTGCGTTGTCCTGTATCTATTGCTTAATAAATCACTTAGAATGCTACACTCATGCTCCACGATTGTTTCTGCTATACTCTGCTGATTGAGCGTGCCCATGTCTTTTGATATGTGTCGCTGGTGTGTACTGGGACTGATTTGTGAACGTCCCGGACTGTGCTTCATCAGGAAGATGCCCAGAGAGGTCTGTCTCATTCCAGGAGCTGTGTGTGCCCCCCAGACGTGTTCCGACCACCACAGAGGATGAATCCCTTTAGTGTAGACATAACCAACGGGGCGTGGGGGGCACCCTATCCTATAATATTGGGCGAGGGAGTGCTCTGCTGTGCCAGCTGGATGTGTTATTTTCGGGTTTATCTGGGCTGAATGTCCTAGCACTATCTCTCCTCTTGCAACTTGTTATATAAATAAAGACAATTTGTCATTTTATTTAATTGCAGCGTGTGTGCCAATTCTTTGCAACGGAAAGGAAAATATGTTGCTTCCTTCAGCATGACTCATAAAAAAAGCAAAAGGCAAGTGTGGTTGATTGGGGGTGGGGACAAAAAAACTCTTTGGTTTGAACTGTCTGTGTTTCCATCTACTTTTATGTATGCACTGCTAAGGAAATCCTACAGCCTGGGCCCTTTTCCTACCCTGCTTATACTCAGCCTTTATTCTCCACCACCATCAGCCAAATGTGTGGCTGCCTTGTTGTTGTTTAGTCATTTAGTCATGTCTGACTCTTCGTGACCCCATGGACCAGAGCACGCCAGGCACTCCTGCCTTCCACTGCCTCCCGCAGTTTGGTCTAACGCATGCTGGTAGCTTCAAGAACACCATCCAACCTTCTCATCCTCTGTCATCCCCTTCTCCTTGTGCCCTCCATCTTTCCCAACATCAGGGTCTTTTCCAGGGAGTCTTCTCTTCTCATGAGGTGGCCAAAGTATTGGAGCCTCAGCTTCAGGATCTGTCCTTCCAGTGAGAACTCAGGGATGATTTCCTTAAGAATGGAGAGGTTTGACCTTCTTGCAGTCCATGGGACTCTCAAGAGTCTCCTCCAGCACCATAATTCAAAAGCATCCATTCTTCGGAGATCAGCCTTCTTTATGGTCCAGCTCTCACTTCCATACATCACTACTGGGAAAACCATAGCTTTAGGTATGGGTGCCTTAGGTATTGCCAAAAGATGGCCAATTGTTTGCATGGAAGAGGGCAAGTGAGACACCAGCTGGGAATCCGTTTTCAGGGAGTGGGGACAGGGCTGAGCTTCAAGCTGCTGATCCCCAAATTTTAAGGCATTGCCAGACAAGTTCCCACCCTCCAAATACTACATCTATGTTACATGTCAAAGTTTTACGGTTGTTTAAAATCCACCAGCCTCCCACCCACCTCCAACAACCGTAGCCCAGTATATTTCTCCCTGTCCTCAAGGGAACAAAGGGATTCCTGGATCGCTTGATATTCTCCCTTGTTAAGGTAATTACCTTGTTAAGGTAATTGTGTAGCAGCTTAATTTTTCTTGCTCTATCAATAGGCCTGCTCAAAGAAGTACAACATAAAGGATTTTTATCTGTGCTATTGATTGCCCAGGAAGCAATGTGTCTGGGATTCAGTTGTGGCTTCTCGGGAGACTATTTATTTAAATTGTGTGTGTTGGAGGCGTGGGGGGTAAGGGATCAGTTTTGCTTTTGGCGGAGGAGGGTGGGGGGAGGAAATAACTTAAAACTTTGATTTAACAGTACAAAAGAGAACACTGTTTAATCCCTGAAGTAGGAAATTGGCTTTCTTCATGATCCATTGCCTTCGTACTGTTTCTGGATACTGGGGGCTGATGAGAATAAGGAGGAGAGGCGTTTTATTGCAGTGTTTTTCAGGCACTCTGAGTTTTTTAAAAATCTTTTTAACCCATCTTTGCTGCAGAAGCTTGGCTGCTTAATTATTGCTTAAAGTGAATGAATGATAGCAATGATTAATAATATTTTAATGAATTATTACTGATAATTATTATTATTAATAATAGTTAAGGATAAGTATTATGTTTACGTTTATGCTTATATTATTAGTTGCCATACTCCAACCCGTCTTTGCTGCAGAAGCCTGGCTGCTTAATCATTGCTAAATGATAATAAAAATTGTTATTATCATTAATGAATCATTATTGATAGTGATGGTGATATTTACAGTCATACCTTGGGTTACAGACACTTCAGGTTGCCTTTTTTGGGGTTACAGACCACTGAAACCCGGAAGTAGCAGAACGGGTTACTTCCAGGTTTCGGCAGTCACATGTGCAGAAGCACTAAAATCACGCTTTGCACATGCGCAGAAGCGACAAATCACAACCTGCGCATGCACAGACATGCTGCTGCGGGTTGCAAACACTGCGGGTTGTGAACGTGCATCCCTCATGGATCACGTTCACAACCCGAGCATCCACTGTATATTTATTGGTTTCTTTACTCGTGGAAAAGGGACGCGGGTGGCGCTGTGGGTTAAACCACAGAGCCTAGGACTTGCCGAACAGAAGGTCAGCGGTTCGAATCCCCGCAACAGGGTGAGCTCCCTTTGCTCAGTCCCTGCTTCTGCCAACCTAGCAGTTTGAAAGCACATCAAAGTGCAAGTAGATAAATAGGTACCACTGCTGCGGGAAGGTAAACGGCATTTCCGTGCGCTGCTCTGGTTCGCCAGAAGCTGCTTAGTCATGCTGGCCACATGACCCAGAAGCTGTACACCGGCTCCCTCGGCCAATAAAAAAAGATGAGCGCCACAACCCCAGAGTCGGTCACGACTGAACCTAATAGTCAGGGGTCCCTTTACATTTACCTTACTCATGGAAGCAACTCAAAGCTACTTCCAGACATGTTTACTACAAGCAGGCAGGGAGGCAAGAGGACCTATCTAGGGAGTGATCTTTTGAGTCCCATGTAGACTCTTGTGTATGTTGAATCAAGGCATGAATTTACATCAGTGGGGGAACGGGTGATGGGGAGGTGTTAGAAATGGTGGGGGGGTGATAACTTTGGACTTTTAGCTGTGTCTCGCCATGCTCTGTGGGTTCCCTGCTAATTCAGAAGCATATTCCCAGAAAGAAATGGGTCGCAAAAGCTGGAAGGAAGGTGAGCTTTCATTTCTTGATTCCTTTGACTCGCGGTCCAATCAGGATATAAGGAGCAGTGAAATTCAAACACAGCTGTTTTGGAGAGTAAGGTTTGCTTTGTTTCATCTTCTGTGCAACTGATGCTGTGTCTGTCGGCTGCAGTCGGAGTTTATGTTATCGCATTGTGTATTGAAAACTGCATTAAACGAGGAGACAAATGCTGATTGCACATCACCAAGGGAGGATCTGCTTACTGCTCCTGGTTTAGCTGTTATCCCTACAAGTGGGAGCAGGAAAGATTTCTAAGATAGATATAGGGTGCCAGATGAATCCCACATTCGCAGCCAACCTGCTCTTAGTTCCATTATTATTATTATTATTATTATTATTATTATTATTATTATTATGCTAGCTTTCCCCTAAGCATCTCAAGGTGGTATACAATATTCTTTTACTCCTCCAGTTTATCCTCACAACAACCCTGTAAAGTAGGCCACGCTGAGAGATGGTGACCAGTCAAGATCAACCCAGTGAGCTTCATAACAGAGTGCAGATTTTAATCCTGGTCTCCCCGACTTCGCATTACATGTAGTCACTTCAATAACACAAAGTCCTGATAGCACTTTACTAAGCCAACTGAACAGATTTGTGTCTAATCTGAGGAGAAATAAACAGGGAGGTTTTGTCTTTCATACTTCAGGCACTGTGTATAGCAGGGAGACATTAAACCAAATACACAGAGGGAAAACTCCCTCAGGACTACACAGCGAGTCAGGACATGTGCTGCCTCAGCAAGCGTCATGGCACTCTGCCTGGTTGCTAAGCAACACCTCAACAGGCTCCCATCTTGGCTAGTTGAGTTTAACACTGACAGAGTTAACCTGTTCAGTGGCACGCTGGATGATCTCTGCTGTGGCACTTCCAGCAGGTGGAGCATTCAATAATGCAACCTTCCAGCTGCACCTGGAAGGTTTAAGAAAAAGAACAAAGGGGGGGGGGAAATGTTATAGTTTAATTCTGCTTCACAAGCACACTGATCCTTGAAGGGCTTTTAAATGGGATAAGATCAGGCACCCCCAATCTTCGGCCCTCCAGATGTTTTGGACTACAATTCCCATCATCCCTGACCACTGGTCCTGTTAGCTAGGGATCATGGGAGTTGTAGGCCAAAACATCTGGAGGGCCGCAGGTTGAGGGTGCCTGGATTAGATAAACCTATGGAAAACAGGCCTATCGCTTATGATCAGCCCTGATAAAGAAACTGAATGTCCTGTACCCTCCAACATTTCTCCGCTGAAATTAGGGATGTCCTATTCAATAATAATAATAATAATAATAATAATAATAATAATACCCCACCTATCTGACTGGGTTGCCCCAGCCACTCTGGGTGGCTTCCAACATATATAAAAACATAATAAAATATCAGGGCTGCCTTCAGATGTCTTCTAAAACTTCTCATCTCCTTGGCTCAAGGTTGCATACCCTCCAACACTTCTCCAATGTAAATAAGGACATCCTAAGGAAAAGCTGGGTTCAAATCAGAAACTGGGATAGCTTCTGTAAATCTGGGACTGTCCTTGGAAAACAGGGACACTTGGAGAATCTGACTTCCATGTTCAGACGCAGTGCATCTCTGAACAGCAAATGCTGAAGATAAGCCTTGCTTATGACTTCCCAGAAGAAAAGGAGGTGGTGTGGAGACCTGCATGTGTGCAGCAAAACAGACACTGACATGCCTGATGCATTCTGCTTATTAAAAGAATGGTGTCCGAATCAATAAGCATATGACACAAATAAGCAAGCTGCCACTCAGAAGTTGTAAGAAAGCTCCACTATTACAAAATGATTATTGCTCTGCTCTAATAACCCAGGGCATCAAAAACCAGTCATTGCTATACCTTGGGTGGTTGAACACCACTTGTCTCTCAGAGGAGCTGGATGCAGCCTGCATGGGGGATGTAGAATTAGTTAGTAAAGGTAAAGGGACCCCTGAGCATTAGGTCCAGTCGTGACCGACTCTGGGGTTGCGGCGCTCATCTCGCTTTATTGGCTGAGGGAGCCGGCGTACAGCTTCCGGGTCATGTGGCCAGCATGACTAAGCTGCTTCTGGCAAACCAGAGCAGCACACAGAAATGCCCTTTACCTTCCTGCCAGATGGGTATCTATTTATCTACTTGCACTTTGACGTGCTTTTGAACTGCTAGGTTGGCAGGAGCAGGGACTGAGCAACGGGAGCTCACCCCGTCGCGGGGATTCGAGCCACGACCTTCTGATCGACAAGTCCTAAGCTCTGTGGTTTAACCCACAGCGCCACCCGCAACCCTTCATGCATCCAATACGATGGCATAATTCATCAATGCTCCTTTCACTCTCTCTTTGGGGACCCTGAAGTGTCCAGACTCACGAACCGCAGCACTGTTGTTCTCTTCCAAGTCCTCAAGATCCAAATCTATCTGGGAAGTACACACTTTTTCTTAGGACTGCTCAATAGGTGGTGCTTCTTCAGAAACTTGCTTTCACTTCTTATCCTTAGGTAAAATATGTCTGAGAGCTTGTAGTCATTTTGCTTCAACATCTCCCGCTGCTTAGTTGGTAATAGAGATATGCAAAACCTTCCCTATTATTTTTGCAGCTTTTCCTGTGTTGTCGAAAGTGACATTGCACAATCGGGGCGTGTATCTGCAAAAAGCAAATATGCAATGTGCATTTCTCCAAATATATATATATTTCCCCCCCACACACATTTTGTTAGTTCACATATTATTTTAGGTCCTGCATTTATTGCTACAGCTTGTTTCCCATTCATTTCAAGATGAAGAGATATTGCAATTGTGTGTGTGTGTGTGTGTGTGTGTGTGTGTGTGTGTGTTTAACAGATCAGTTCATGCACTTATCATTGAGGCTATTGTAAAAACAAATGTACCTGATTTAGGGTGTTGGCAGAGCAGCACACAGAAATGCCGTTTACCTTCCCGCAGGAGTGGTACCTATTGATCTACTTGCACTTTGACGTGCTTTCAAACTGCTAGGTTGGCAGGAGCAGGGACCGAGCAACAGGAGCTGACCCCGTCTCAGGGATTCGAACCGCCAACCTTCTGATCAGCAAGCCCTAGGCTCTGTGGTTTAACCAATAGCACCACCCACGTCCCTGTAGAACTAGTTATCAGGTCAGAATTCTTATCCATTACAGGAGGTAACCACAGAAATCAATTTGCTAGCTTCTGAGCATGCCCCCATATTGGAAAAGAGTGATTGATGTGTCAATGTCTTTCTGTATGTGAGCTGAGTGAAGTTCCCTGTTCTGGTTTGTGGGTGTGCAGGAGGCCCCCTCCTCTTTATTGTGAGCTGCCCAAAGGACTAAGAAGGACCCAGAGAAATGAGAGTGAACTTTGCAATCATTATCAGATGTGGGCTGTGTCCCCTGCAGATCAGGAACAGTGGCCTTTGACTTCCTGTGGGAGTGTTTGGGGTGTACCACCACCTACGCTCAGTGTATATATTTGTAAATAAACACCAAAATGCTTACAAGCCCCACAGTGACTTCTTTCCAAAGGAAATCAATAATAATAATAATAATAATAATAATAATAATTTATTATTTATACCCCAGGTGGCTTCCAACAAAATATTAAAATACAGTAATGCACCAAACATTAAAAGCTTCCCTAAAGAGGGCTGCCTTCAGATGTCTTCTAAAAGTCAGATAGTTGTTGTTCTCTTTGACATCTGGTGGGAGGGCACTCCACAGGGCGGGTGCCGCCACCGAGAAGGCCCTCTGCCTGGTTCCCTGTAACTTGGCTTCTCACAGTGAGGAAACCGCCAGAAGGCCCTCGGCGCTAGACCTCAAACCTGGGTAATTGCTGCCTCCTTGCAACTTCTACTTTCTTGGAGTGGTAGGTGAGTGTAACAATGTTTGCAGTCTGATCTCGTGTGTTTGCTCAGGGGTGCAGCGAGACTTTCTCTCAAGTAAGGTATGAAAATACATATCATAGCCTAGTTCAGAATATGCACTGTAGTGCAGAACAGGGAGGAAAGAATGGAAAGTTCCTCTTTATCCCTTAGGCCAAGATCTGCATTGTCTCTTTCCAACACAGTGTCCCTGCCCCCCTTATTCAATTGACATTCCCATCGTTACAGTTTTAGTCCTGCGAATTAATCAGATGCCACACCGACAAAATGGCAATCTCAGAAGCTTTAGGATGTCAATAGAGTTTGATATATTTATTTGTGTAGTACAGAATGGAAAGCCGGGTGTGGGGAGAAATAATCTGTATGTTTTGATTATTTTAAGCTCCGCCAGTAGAGACGGTGGAGGAAATAGCAAGTTTGTGCCATATGCCCAATAAAGGCATCATTAGAAAAGCATTAGTAGATTAATCCAGCCCACTGTGTGGTTTATATGATTTGGAATGCAATAAGGTAAGTTCATTAGTTTGCCGCCTTAATGTTTTCCACTGTACCTCTGAGCAGCCAGTAGCAATTCCACCGAGGTGCAGCAGATCTCAGGAACACCTGTCAAGATAAACACAGAGCTCTCTGGGGAACCGGGCTTGGCAACATAACAGAGGAAAATCACAAGGGCAGGGAGGAAAGGAGAAAGCCTTCCTCACACAAGATGGGGACATGCCCCCTGCTATCTCTCTGAGCAGCATAAGCCTTTGTGGGGTGAGTTTCCTTCAGCATTGACAAAGGATGCTTCAGAGACTAGATTGTGCATTTGGTAGTATTTCATTTGGCTACAAGTGCATAGGCCAGGGGTGAGGAACCTTCTTCCGTCTGAAGTTGGCATTCCCATGCAGGTAATATTCTGGTGACCACATTCCAGTGGTGGGCGGGGCCACATGCAAAAGTGGGTGTGGCTCTTTGTAGAGCAGGTTGCATTCCTTGCCTCTTGAAGGCCAGAGGTTTGATTTGATTTGAGTTATTATACTTCTAAAACACTTTCCATTCAGTTGAATCACAAAGCGGCTTGCAAGCAATAAATAACAGCAGCATGACAGAACATCACAAATACAACACAAATCATACAGATTAATTAAGAAATCAGCAGTGAAACAATTACAAATCATCACTAGAACAATTATAATCTATAAAGCACTATTAACAAAACAACTAAAAAAAATGAGCTAAATGGCACAACTGCAACAAAAAGTCATAGGATTCACAAAGTATGAAAGCATTCCTAATCTATAAAACTCTATTAACAACATGAACAAATAAGAACCAAAATTAAACTAAGCACTATTGTGAAGGGGCTCTAGCAACAAGGTAAAAAGTATGAGGGGATTAATAATAGATAAACTAATAGATTATGAATTTGCTGAACCAAATTTAAAAGGGATACAAAAATGGGAGACGTGAGGAAGTCAGGAAAATAAGTTAACTAAAGTGGAGAGAATAAGAAAGAGAGAAATTTTGTTTTTCTTTTATATGTGTTTTTTCTTTTTTCTGGTTTTTGTGTTTAATGTTTGTATTTTTATATTTTGTATTTTTGTGCTTTTGTATTTTGTATCTGTTTTGCATTTGTTTGTTTTTTCTAAACTTTTCTATTGATAAAACCTAATAAAATATTATAAAAAAACAAAACAAAATTAAACTAAGCACTATTGAATTCATATGCACACACTCCTCACCCCCATGACTCATAATCTGCCACTCTACTCAGCTCATTAAAAGACACATAGACATAATGCCCATGGTTGCAACACCCACCTACCCTGCCCCAAACACCTCTCCATTTTCCTTCCTGGGAAGCAAGTGACATCATCACAGGTCAATGACACCTTCTACCCAGGCAAAAGCATTTGATGGGGTGTGACCTCTGGGAGAGTGTGTGGTCTGGGGAGACTCCCAGAGACCAGACAGAGATGCTCTGAGGGATACATTTGGTTCCCCAGCCTTAGGTTCTGCACCGCAGCTGAACAAGTATTCACAGGAGAGCAGATTAGCAAGCAGTGCTAATCCTGTGGCAAATATTATCGGCACACCTCTCTTTTCCCCAATCCTCCAATTCCAGCCATTTCCAAGCTACAGAAGAAACCACACGGCTTCTCTCACAACTTTTCCTAAGGCAGATCAGATTTCATCCCCCTTTATGGAGAAATGCAACTCTTTGATACATTCCAGCTTGTTGCAACCATTCAGGTCCCCAGTTGCTTAATGTACCCAGTGCTCAGGCAATAACTCAGCCTAAAGTGTGCAAGCAACAAAACCCATTTGCACATGGGATTGTTTTCTCATGTGTAGCTTTATGAAGAAGACCTAATTAATTGAGGGGCAGGGGCAACTGTGGAGCCAGCTGCTACTCCTTAAGTAGCCAAGCCTGGCCCCTTGAGATCTCAAGTAGCTAATCCCTAATCAATAACTCCCACCCCACCCTAATAACAAGTAACGCAAGACACACCATAGACCTATGAGCTGAGATGTGAATGAAAATGATGCAGCCATCGCTTAAGAATTCATATTTTTTTGGAAGTGGGGGGAGTGCAACATTCCATTTGAAGGTACATTCACACCTTGGTTCCTGAACGGCTTAGTTGTCTAACAAATCGGCTCCTGAACGCCGCAACCCCAGAAGTGTTCCAGTTTGCAAATGTTTTTTCAGAAACTGAACGTCTGACACAGCTTCTGCTTGAGTGCAGGAAGCTCCTGCAGCCAACCGGAAGCCGCGCCTTGGTTTTCAAATGGTTTCGGAAGTCGAGCGGACTCCTGGAACGGATTAAGTTTGAGAACCAAGGTACCACTGTACAGAATAAGTACAGGCTTTGAACCCAGATGCACAGATCCACAACCAGGGGAGCAGATCACTGAACTAGCATTGTTTGCAGCAGCACACTCTCGTCCTCTACATTTGGCAGCAATCTCCAGGGAGTTGCTGATATTTATCACTATTTACACAGTGCCATCAGAAGGGAGTGTCTTATGTCGTGTGAGAGTGCAGGTCCCTGCCCTGGGGAGCTTGCAATCTACAATTCTATACAAGGGGGACTATGTGGACTGTGGGGAGTGAAGGTTAAAGGGTTAAGCAGGGAAGTGATATGTGTTTGTTTCAGTGGCAAGTGCTTTGGCTTAGTTGTAGTCTGGGATGCAGAGCTGAGAGAGCTAAGTCCCTAAGTTAGTTGAGACGGGCTATGGGCACTGAAGTTGAATTGCAATCACATCCAAAGCTCAGTTAACCAAAACATTCAGATGTCAGCTCATTTGCACATGCCTGAGTCCAGGTATTTTACTTAACCTTTTGTGGGAAAGATATGCCTTTGGAGGCTTGGCTTAGGGAATGGAAACAGTTCTGCCCTATTGAATTCCTTTTGGCCCCTGCAGCAACACCCCCTTTCCTTATTCTCCCCTCCCCATGTAAACCTGACCATCTGCAAGCTGCTTGAATTCTGTCCACATCCACAAATACATGAATGCCCATATCTCAAGATCACCTTCCAATTGCAGCAGCTAAAAATAAAACAGAAGTATTATGGTTTTCTTTTCTTCCCATCTGTGCATCCCCTTCTGAGTTTGGTGTGGATTGCTCCCAAGTAAATGTACATGGGATTGCAACCATTCAGGCCCCAATTCTATGTGTACTTACTGTATTGAGTGGGGGTTTCTCCATGGTTAATGTGAATAGAATTGCTGCCTTCGTCTCATTAGTACATTATGTATTCAATGAGTGCTGTTTGTTTGTTTGTTTGTTAAATGAAGGGGCTACACTATTGATGCAATATCAACCAAGTGTTTTCAGAAAGGAAACAACTATAATTCCGCCTGTCCCCATATGAGAATGCCCTTTGGGGAGAATCCAGGAAAAGGCAGGAGCAAAATTAAGACATGCTAAGTTCAAAGAGTCCATTACGCCTAGGCAAGTATGTGATCATAATTTTAACATCTACACAGTCTTCCGTGAGTGACATCTCATTTTGGCAGCCAACCTTTTTTTGTTCTTTTTCCGTGGTGGGCAGAGTTTTAGCAAAAGCTCTTCCTCCCAGGTGGGTACTAATTAAAATGAGCCCAGACCACATTTCTATCCCTGCCCCAACATTGACTAAAACAGTCATATTCCACCTTGATGACAGCAGGTGGCTAAAAAGAAAGAGAAAAAAAGACGCTGCAATTCCACCCGTTTTAAATAAGACATCGTGCTTACCATATATTTTAATAATATTTACCTACAGAGGCTTTAAACTTTTACCTTTCATTTAGGAGCTTAACTCCAAGAACGAAGAAGTCCTCATTAAGCTTTTTCAATAAAACATGAAAGGGATGAGTATGTCTGACAGCCACAATTTCCTTGAAATTGGAAAGAAATGGTTACTCAGTTTTCTCATAAGGAAAGGGGGGTGTTTTTCACCTGACCTCTTTGCTTTATGCTATAATCTCTTAAACTCTTTTAAATTACTGCAGATTTCTCTGCTGTTTCTGCCCCCTTGACTCTCTTTCTGTCCTCTGTCTAAGGACCTCAGAGCAGGCAATTGAGAGCAACCTCAATTTTTACCCTCACCACAACTCTGGAAAATGGTGGCTTGCCTAGGAAACACTTCCCCCTGCCCAAAAAAGGAGAGTGTTCTTCACAGCCAAGCAGGAATTTCAGCCTGCATTTCCATGGCCCAACACTGCACTTCCCTCCTTGCTATAAAGTGGTACCTCAGGTCAGGTTAAGTACTTAATTCATTCTGGAAGTCCGTTCTTAACCTGAAACTGTTCTTAACCTGAAGCACCACTTTAGCTAATGGGGCCTCCCGCTGCTGGAGCACGATTTCTGTTCTCATCCTGAAGCAATGTTCTTAACCCGAGGTAATATTTCTGGGTTAGCGGAGTCTGTAACCTGAAGCGTCTGTAACCCAAGGTACCACTGTACCTTTATTTGTTTGTGCTATGCCTCATGGCCGGGGTTCCCCATTTTGTACAGATCTCCTTATTTTATCCAGGCTCACCAAATCTGAAGGCTTTTGTTGTGAAACTCTACAGCTTTTAGAGGTTTTGAGAGGCTTGGTTCCACTGCTGTGTTGCCAGGATACACAAAAGTCCTGTAAGTCCAGTTAAAATAAGAAACCCCACAAATTAATTTCATTGCAAGAGTACAGCCTGGGGTCCATGCACCAAATCTGATGCATGAGAAGCGCATAACTGGATTTCAACTGTGTCAGCAATTCTGGTGAACAACACTTTTACTATGCAGATAATAAATAAAGCAGGTGTATCGTTGCCAAGGGGACGCGGGTGGCGCTGTGGGTAAAACCTCAATGCCTAGGACTTGCCGATCATATGGTCGGTGGTTCGAATCCCCACGGTGGGGTGAGCTCCCGTCGTTCAGTCCCAGCTCCTGCCCACCTAGCAGTTCAAAAGCACCCCTAAGTGCAAGTAGATAAATAGGTACCGCTTTATAGCGGGAAGGTAAACGGCGTTTCCGTGCTCTGCGCAGGTGCTCGCTCACCAGAGCAGCTTCGTCACGCTGGCCACATGACCCGGAAGTGTCTCCAGACAGTGCTGGCTCCCAGCCTCTTAAGTGAGATGAGCACGCAACCCTAGAGTCGGTCACGACTGGCCCGTACGGGCAGGGCTACCTTTACCTTTACCTATCATTGCCAAGGGCTGTAACTCAGAGGCCTTGCAAGCAGCAGGTCCCTGGTTCAGTCCTCAATGGAATCTCCAGGTAGGGTTGGGAGAGACCCCTGTCTGAAAAACCTGGAAGAGCCTCATCAGTGTAGACAATGTTGAGCAAGATGGACTAAAGGTCTGAATCAATATAAGGCAGCTTCCCATGTTCCAGGAGCCTAGATTTTTATTTTGGGGAACCTTGATTTGAAGCCAATCTGGACTGATTGTGTGACCTGGGTCAAGGTCAGTTGCTTTCTGTTGCTTTCTCTTTGGCAGAACCTGTGCTGTGGAATACACACACACACACACACACACACACACACACACACACACCGAGGTATGTCTGGCATCTATGTGATATAGCCTTTGTCATATGCTAAAGACACACCTTTTCTGGTCCCTGTCTGTCTATGTATCTACTTATTTGGCGTTGGCATTGTCTCAAGAAGCAATGGAGTGTGCCTCTGGGGGTGAAGTCAAACTGCTGCATTAGCAGCACAGAGGTGGCCTCTCTGGGATGCAAACCTAGGCAGTGTGTATGGAGGTCCTGGGCTGCCCATATGACATTACCCCTCTCTTGGCCATGCTGGTGTGCTCCAAAGGAAAGCAGAGCCATACCCTTGGCACCACCTTGGGTGCAGGAGTTGCTGGAAGGAGGTGCACCATCCAACTATCTTAGGGACTCCACTCCAGATGTGTGTAGGGTTTATACTTTAGCCTTTTCTTCTCCTGAAGGAGTCAGAGGAGGTTTAAGATCAGAGTTTTCCTTCTCCAAGATGGGCTACCTTCCCAGGTTGACGAGCCCCATCTCCCCCCTCACACCCCTCTACAGCAGCGGTTCTCAACCTGTGGGTCCCCAGATGTTGTTGGACTACAACTCCCATCATCCCTGAGCTCCGGCTTTGCTAGCTAGGGGGATGGGAGTTGTAGTTCAACAACATCTGGGAACCCATAGGTTGAGAAAGGCTGCACTACAGCATGTGCAGAAACCATCTTATTGACTGTTTAACCCAGTATTCGTCTTGTCTGCTCAATCTGCCAGAACCTATCTTTGCATGCAGAGGAAGTTCCTAACTCACTAAGGGTTTAAGACCCATTGGCTCCAATCTTCTTCCACCAACTCTTCTCCCTGGTCTCGGATTCTGCCAGTCATTTCCGCCATTTCCATATAGTCTTTAAATTTAAAACTTATTTACAGAAACACTGCAAAAATTTTGAATGCTGATGACATTGAAATGAATTGAAGGGGTTTTAGCAACAAGGTAAAATGTAAGTTGGGATTGATAATAAAGAAACTAAATTGGATATGAATTTGCTGAACCAATTTTTAAAAAGGGATACAAAAAAGGGAGGTGTGAGGAAGTCAGGAAAATAAGTTAACTAAAGATGAGAAACTAAAAAAGAGGGAGTTTTGTTTTTTTCTTTATGTGTTTTTCTTCTTCTTTTTTTCTTTTTGTGTTTAATGTTTGTATTTTTGTATCTTGACTTTGTATTTCTCTGTTTTTGTATTTTTTCTGAATTTTTTCACTGATAAAACTTAATAAAATATTAATAAAAAAAATTAAGACCCATTGGCTACCCTCACCTGGTTTAGCCGGCAAGTCAAAGCCGTTCCCTGGCCGCTGACCTTGTATTTTTAAATTGGTGTAACCCGCCTTGGGACTTCACAGTGAAGGGCTGGATAGGAAATCTAAATGATGCAAACCATAACAGTTCTGTAAAATATAAAGATTAGTCTCTTGCCTCGCAGGCTTGCTGTATACTTAGGGACTGTGAAGGGTGGGGGGAAATCATATTTAACACCTCCAGGTCCAGAAAAGAATCATGTCTATATACACATGGGAATCTGACGGAATATAAGTCGACCCAGTTTCACTTGTGGTTCTGTCATCCTGGGTGGAATCTCATGAACAATAAAAAATAGTAAGATGTACACTAATCCTGAGAGTCAAGGAGGAGAGATACTGGGAAGCAGTTTTAAAAACAACAACAGTGTACGTCAAGGGATGCAGCAACCCTTGAAAGCCAGCCTGCTCTCTGGGGAGCTGTCCAGCAGCTGAAACAAAACACTGGCTTCCAAGATTGTGTTTATATATATATATATATATATATATATATATATATATATGCGCACTCCTGGATCAGACCAACAGTTCATCTAATTCAGCATCCTGCTTCAGACAGCAGCCCATCTGTTGTGCCCTCGTAAAGTGCCCACACAGGGCATCAAGGCAGCAGCCTTCTACTTCATCTCCTCTGACACTTGGTCTTCAGAGGGACGCTGACTCTCAACACTAACCACAGGCTCCTGTGCTCAGCTCCTGCTTGCATGTTTCCCACAGGCATCTGGTTGGCCACTGTGGAAGCAGAATAATAATAATAATAATAATAATAATAATAATAATAATAATAATAATTATTACCCGCCCTTCCCGGTACAGAAAACCAGGCTCAGGGTGGCTAACAACAAATTTAAAACACTTAATTGATGCAACAAAAAACAGCTTAAAATACAGTATAAAACACGAATAACAGTAAATTCAGAATTCAAAAATCAATTTAGGGGGGAAATCCATCCAGTAAACATTAGATGATCACCAGGGCTAGCTGGCTAAATTAGTCCTATTTGGGCCAGGGAGGAGACCAGGGGAGAATTAGCTGTGGGATCCCAGAGCGGGTAATCTTCATAAAAATGGGAGGGGGAGGGAAGGAAGGGGAATAAAAGATTAGGCTAAGTTCAAGTTGAAAGCCAGACGGAATAGCTCTGTCTTACAGGCCCTGTGGAAGGAAGCTAAATCCTGCAGGGGTCTAGTCTCATGGGACAGAGCATTCCACCAGGTTGGAGCCATCACTGAGAAGGCCCTGGCCCTGGTGGAAGATAATCTGACTTCCTTAGGGCCCGGGACCTCTAAACTATGCTTATTCATGGACCTTAAGGTCCTCTGCCTGGCATACCAGGAGAGGTGGTCCCATAAATAAGAGGGCCCTAAACCACAAAGGGCTTTAAAGGTCAAAACCAGCACCTTAAACCTGACCCGATACTCCACCGGGAGCCAGTGCAGGATGGTGGACTAGCTGGGTCATTGACCTCATCCAGCAGGCTTTCCTTGTGTTCTTATGTAGGTTAGCTCCTGATGGGGGTCCGAAATATCCATGTGTGTCTGTTGGTGGAGGTGGGGCAGGGATTGTCCTACTACCATCCCAGAATAGTATCCCAGCTAGGATTAAAAGCTGCTTGGGAGCCCCCAAGTTCTGAAGCCTCTTTCAATGCACTGGGTAACTTATTATTCAACCAGTTAAACTTTAAGCAAATCACGGGCTGGGGGGGGTGTCAATGGGTTGTTATTGAACTACATGCAGGGTCAATTTTGCATAGGGGTTCTGTTCCTGGTTCCTGTGTGCATGCCCTGCCCAGTTATGACCCCCCCGTTCCACCCCGCACCCATTGTGCCTTTTTCCATGTCCCAAAGGACCCGTGTGTCAATGATTGCGTGTCAGTTGGACGCACCTAAAATTGTTGCCGCCTGTGTATATGAATTGCACCTTCGATCTTCATGCAGATTTTACACAAATCTTGCTGTTTAACATCTACACGAAAGCCCTCGGGTGCGTTCTATGCGGCCCTCTCTGCTATATAGACTTGATTCAGGATATAGAATGCAGTGGATGCTTGGGTTGTGAACATGATCCGTGCAGGAGGCACGTTCACAACCCACAACGTTTGCAACCCACAGTGCTGCGTCTGCGCACACACGGGTTGCCATTTGGCGCTTCTGCACATGCGCAAAGCACGATTTAGTGCTTCTGCGCATGTGTGACCACCGAAACCCAGAAGTAACCCATTCCAGTACACAACCTGAAGCGTCTGCAACCCGAGGTATGACTGTGGTAGAATTGCATCATTGGAAGGGACCCTGAGGGTCATCTAGTCCAGCCCCCTGCAATGCAGGAATCTCAAGTAAAGCAACCATGACAGGTGGCCAACCAATGCCTGCTTAAAAACCTCTAAGGAATGAAAGCCCACTGCTCCCCAAGGGGGCCTGAACTCCTGTCAAATGTGTATGAGTGACAGGTTGAGAGATACATTTTTTTTGCTTCTCTCTTAAACTTTTTCCAGTTGGACTGCTGTGGATACTTTTGCCCCATGTGTAATTAAGAGCAGCTTTTTAGCATAAGCAAACTGTCAAGTTTAGATGTGGGTAGCATTAAATAATCTGCTTCTATAAAACACAGGGGCAGAAGTGTACGCATTACTTTTCAATTTTCTTGTCGACCAAAGCGCACCGGCTTGAGACTGAATTACCATACTAAATCTTGCCCCCCCCCCAAAAAAAGCATACAATGGCAGAAAATGTTGTTTGATCTAGAAATGCTGGAACAAAGAAAACCGAACGTTAGTGTTTAGCACACTTTGTTGTGCCCAGGTGTGGGAACTGCCAGGGCTTTGTGTCTGTAACAGGTAGCCGCTTTTGAAGTATATAGCATTCAATTACAAGTGGGGATATCCTTTGTTGGTCTCTGACAGTTCTTTGAATAGAACTCTAGCATTTCCCTCCCCCCTTTAAGGGTGTCTTGGTGTGTTGCTCTTGGGAATTTATGTTTGTTTCAGTTATTATTTCTGCAAAGCTTTCCAGAATGATTTTTAGTTTTTGAAAAACCTTGCTCTTACTTTAAGGACCCTTAAAGTAAAGGTAAAGGGACCCCTGACCATTACGTCCAGTTGTGACCGACTCTGGGGCTGTGGCGCTCATCTCGCTTTACTGGCTGAGGGAGCCGGCATACAGCTTCTGGGTTCTGTGGCCAGCATGACTAAGCCGCTTCTGGCGAACCAGAGCAGCACACAGAAATGCCGTTTACCTTCCCGCCAGAGCGGTATCTATTTATCTACTTGCACTTTGACGTACTTTCCAACTGCTAGGTTGGCAGGAGCAGGGACCGAGCAACGGGAGCTCACCCCGTTATGGGGATTCGAACCACCGGCCTTCTGATTGGCAAGTCCTAGGCTCTGTGGTTTAACCCACAGTGCCACCCGTGTCCCTTAATAACCATTTAAAACAACAACAACAACCCTGTGGTCACCTATTCAAATCATAACTCTTCCTCAACTTCTCTCCACCCCCCCCAAAAAAAAATGGGTCACAAAGTATGGCCTGCCCTACAGGATGGTTGTAGGAATGGATGAAATCATAGAGGCAAAATTCTCCACACAATCTAAATTGTTCAAAAGCAATACCCTGTTTTCTCCTGGCCAACAATCCTGCCAGGCTCTTGTGTGATAGTGATTGGTGTGTAGTCACTGGAGAGTTTCATGATAAAGCAGGAATCTGAAAATAAGTCTCAGGAGGACAAAAGCAACATCACACATTCACCTTTGTAGATCTTTTAATGCTTGTATATGGTTCATAGCATTAGTGAGGGACCTTTAGACATGCCACATCCTTTTGAGGTTCAAGCAAGGGCCAAATTTGACAATGATGCCAGGCAATTTGGTGCTTTAAAGACCTGAAATTGGGTACCACTCAGACACCCAGGTGCTGATAAAATGAAGGTTTCTTCCTCAGGAGGTTTGCACTAAAACCACTACTAAGGTAAACCCCCCACCTTCCTTTGTTTTAGCAGTGTTGTAGCATTGCTAAAATGGGACGTGGGTGGCGCTGTGGGTTTAACCGCAGAGCCTAGGACTTGCCGATCAGAAGGTCGGCGGTTCGAATCCCCGCGACGGAGCGAGCTCCCGTTGCTCGGTCCCTGCTCCTGCCAACCTAGCAGTTCAAAAGCACGTCAAAGTGCAAGTAGATAAATAGGTACTGCTCCGGCGGGAAGGTAAACGGCGTTTTTGTGCGCTGCTCTGGTTCTCCAGAAGTGGCTTAGTCATGCTGGCCACATGACCCAGAAGCTGTACACCAGCTCCCTCAGCCAATAAAATGAGATGAGCTCCCCAACCCCAGAGTCGGTCACGTCTGGACCTAATGGTCAGGGGTCCCTTTACCTTTTTAGCATTGCTAAAACGAAGAGGAAAAACTTCAGCAGGGTTTCAGTGCTGCAAACTCCTTCCTTAAAATTTACTGTTAGGAAATGTGTTAATAGTTGAAATCGTGAGATGTGGGTTTGGAACCTCTTTATTCCTGCATGAGGCATTAGGGCTGGTTTACATGTGCGTATACTTTGCTTTATTTTGGCAGTTGGCAGGTGAGTTTGCAAAGTGACTCCATCACAAAGCAAGTTTTTGCAGTGATGCTGTTGCTGCCATGCCCATTCTACATGCAAGACTTTGCTTGTGGATCTGGAAGTCACCAAGCGAGGACAATGCATCTGTGAATGAATTCCCATGTGCATATTCAGGCAGTGGAGGGAATCCTTTGGGGAAGGTCCTTAAGTCAGTGGCAGGGCACATGCTCAGCTCAGTGGATCCAAAGAGAGGCCAGAAAGAGCCAAGTTGGAAACCTGGGAGAACCTCTGTGAGTAGCTGGTTTTTGGACTACAGTTCCCATCTTCCCTGACCACTAGGCTTGCCAGCTAGGGATGATGGGAATTGTAGTCCAAAAACAGCTGAGTGCCAAAGCTTGGGAAATCCTGGTGTAGACAGTACTGAGCCTTGTAATGAAGCCTAAACAGGTGTAACAAAACAACCACATCTCACCCTCCTTCTTACTATCTTCCCCTGTCGAATTTCATACTTCTTGGGGCAGGAAGCCGACTATATGCACACTTATGACACCATATAAATAAACAAAGATTATAGAGATAATTACAGTGGTACCCTGGGTTAAGTACTTAATTCGTTCTGAAGGTCCGTTCATAACCTGAAAGTGTTCTTAACCTGAAGCACCACTTTAGCTAATGGGGCCTCCTGCTGCCGCTGCGCCGCCAGAGCACGATTTCTGTTCTCATCCTGAAGCAAAGTTCTTAACTCGAGGTACTATTTCTGGGTTAGTGGAGTCTGTAACCTGAAGCGTATGTAACCCGAGGTACCACTGTATAGCCAAACATCGACATCTTCATCATAACAGAACAGAGAGTTTTCCGTATCTTCACCGGATCGCCTTTGCTCCTTAAAAAGCGCCTTGATGTCTGAGCGCCGGTGGCCACTGGCCTCCCCACTCCGGCTAAACTCTCCCCGATGTACTAGCTTAACGGGACACCCCTTGAACACAGGGCCGGCATTTTTACCAACCCCAAATATTTGGAGCTTTGCGGCCTCCACAGATCCCGCACCCCATCTTTCCCCCCGGAAATCGGACTCCCTGTCTTGGTCTCTCCCCCTCCCAAAGTACCCAGCCGACCACGGCGCCCCCTAGCCCGTGTGCGCGCCGCAGCGCCCGGCTGCCACATGGCTCGCTGCTGCTTCTGTGGCGGAGCCCTCCCGAGCGCAGGGGCATCAGGTGCCGCCGGCGCCGCTTCCTTGCTCCCCCCTCGGCCGGTCCTCTGCATTGCATGCCGGCGCCGGTGATTTGCTGTGGGGAGACTGCAGATTTGCATAGCGCTCGCTCGCCTCGCCTCCTCCGCCGCCAGCCCGCGTGGCTCGCTCCGCGCTCGCTCTCGCCCGCCCCCCTCGCCGCGCTGGCTCAGTGCAGACGCGGGCAATGGATGCTCGCTGCAAAGCCGCCTCCTGCCCGCCGCCGCCGTCCTCCTCCTCCGCCGCCTCGCCGCGTCCCCCTGCTTCGCCGCCGTCTCGCTGGCAATAGGCAGAGAGCGGGGAGCGAGAGGGAGCTCGCCAGGGGAGCTGCTGCTGCCGCTGCCGCCGCCTCGTGCGTTATTGGCGCGCCTTTGGCGAGGGAAGCACTCGTGGCTCGCTCCGCTGAATGGATTGCCCCCCGCGGCCGCCGCCGCTCTTCGTCGGGGATCCGGCGCCCCGTGCGCGCCCCGTCGGCCCCCCGCCCCGTCGACCGACGCCCGCTTTGTGGATTATGGAAGAGACCCCCCGGAGCGTCGCTTGCTAGTGGAGCTACCGCGTGAATGAGCGCTGGAGGCTCCTCGGGGCCGTCCCCGCCGCGATTCCTTTGCCTGGGGGACCCGGCGGCGCTCCTCGGCCGCCTCTGAAGGATGGTGGGGCCTCTCCGGGGCAAGACGGGACTCCCGGCGAGGGATCGGCGCCCGGCAGAAGCGCCCGCTCCGACGACGCGCCGCTTGGTGCGGTGAGACGCCCGCGCGCGGCTCCCTCGCCCAAAGTTTGCCTAGCTGCTGCCGCCGCGCTGGGCTGGGGGGACACCCCCGCCCCGCTATGCCCCCACGGATGGGGGAGCTGGCCCTCTCCGAACCCGCGCCGTCGTCGCGAGGCCGCCTGGCCCTGCTCTGGATACTCCCGTTGACTCTCAGCGGCCTCCTCGGGGTGGCGTGGGGCGCCTCCAGTTTAGGGGCGCCGCACATCCACCATTTCCATGGCAGCAGCAGCAAGCACCCGTCCGTGCCTATCGCGATCTACAGGTCCCCGGCTTCCTTACGAGGCGGACACGGTGGGTTCCCGGGTGGCTGGGCGGCGGAGGGGGGGACGGACGAGGGGGTTGAGAGCCTCGACGGGGAGCACCTCGGCTGTGGCCACCTGGAAAGAGGGTGGCGCGCACACGTGGCGGCGGGGTGCGAGTGGACTCTGGATAAGAAGCACCCATGGAGCGGGGCTTAGTTGCTGGGGGTTCTCTCTGCCCCCCTCCCCATCTAGAATCGATGGGTTAGGAAAGGGCGGAGGAGAGGAATGAATTCCCTTGCCTGCACGGAGAATTGGGGAAGCCAGCGATCACCTGCCTTGGCGAAGCCAGAGCCTATGTACAGGCGCTTGCTTGACAAAAAAGGCGCAGTAATCCTGTTGCCGTTTGTGGTGTCGCGGGGGGTTGCGATCTAGTGGTTTTGTTGGCTTTGAGCACCGGGGATCTTTCGGAGGTTTTGTGCGCCTGCTGTCTCGCTGATGGTTGGGAGAATCATGGGGCACAGAGAGAGAAGCGCAAGGGACCGAGGTGGGCATGAAGGAGGAGCGAGCCAGCCGCCCTCGATGGCTGGAGGGAGAGGAGACCGGCTCTGGGCGATCGCTAGGACTGTTGGAGTAGGAACCCATCAATGCACCTGAGGGGAAGGGGAAGACACACCCCCTCGGCAGAGGCGGAGAAAGGGAAGATGAGGGCGCTGCAGCCTCTTTCACGCGGGGAGAGGGTGGCTTTAACCCAGTTCCCTTCCTCCTCCCCCAAGTCTCTGCTGAAAGGGGTGGTGGTAGCCCAGCTCGCTATGTCCCTTCAGCTTGCTTGCAAAGGTGGCCAGAGATAGAAGATGAATTCTTTAAGGGGGGGGCAGCCTTCACTCTTTTTCTGAGGCTCCCCGATGCCAGCCTGGTTTCTGGATGGGTCCATATTGGGAGGGGCAGGTGGGGAAAGAAGGCTCCTCCCCCTTGTTTGGGGGACAAAGCTTCTCTGCCTGACGGTCTGTACTGTTTAGTCTTCCGGGGAGGAGGGAAAAGGTACCCGCCAGCGGGAGAGGGTGTGTGCAGCAGGCGGGCGTCTGTTGCGGATAACTTGCTTGGGTTCAGGCTTGGGAGCGCTGTGGTGTCCTCTGTGTCGCTGTCGTGAGATGCACCCCGTTGACCGCCCGAGAGAACCATCTTGCTTCTTGGAGAGGCTCCTCGAGCCCTGAAACGGTCGCTGCCTGCTCGCTCCGTGCCTGCTGTTCTGACCAGCAGTGTTGTCAAACAAGAGAAACAAATTCCCTTCTTACCAAGCAACGGCAGGAGGAGGCTCCCTGTTCCCTCTCTCACCGCCTCGTTTTCCTTTTCCCAGGAGGAATAGCACTTTGGTCACACAAGGGTACATTGGGGCATGTGTGCTTCCCTCTTCTCCTTAATATTGGGAGATCACCCTCTCTGCCAGTGGTGGTGGTGGTGGTGGAGCATTCCACTCTGCCTCACTCCCCGCGTGCCTTCCCTTTGTCGTCCCTTCCTCCAGATCTCCATCTCCCAGGAGTCTTCTTCAGAAAGCTTTATGTAAAAGGACAGTGGATTCTGGTGTTGGTGAAAACAAAGAGCGTGGGGAGAAGGGGCCAGGCATTTGTGGCGTTCCAGGGGCTTGCATTATTAACCCACCTTTCCTGCCGTGCTTTAAAAAAAGTAGGTGAAGCTCATGTGTGGCATCTGTAGTTGCAAGATGCCCACCTGGCTTCGCACATCTGTGTGTGTGTGTCTGTGAGAGGCAGGAATTGAGCTGCCGCGGCTTGCTTTGTGGAAGCTGATCAGCAGCTCCTTTTGCGTGGTGGGGTTGAGATCACAGGACAGCAGGGACCGTTTGGCCGCAATGGGAACTTCATTTGCCCACGGAGTGGTCAACTAGAGCCCAGCATCTTCGCTGTTGCTTTCTACGCATCTGGCGCGCCCTGGAGAGGGCGAGGCAGAGAGGAGGAGGTCCCGTGCCCCCCACTCCACTCACCCCACACATATGCTTGTACATCTTTCTCTGCGCGTGAAGGCAGACCACGCTTATTTTTATCTCTCCCCAGCCAGCCCCCCGTGGATCCAGCTCCCCGCCCCACGCCCAAGTTCAAACACGCTGGGGAGAAGGAGAGGGGTGCGGTGAGTCTGTGGGTCTGCTGGCGCTTGTAGCCGAAGCCCCTCCGCTGTGGAGAAGGCTTCTGATAATTACACTCCTTCCAATTATCTCGGGCTAAAATCGATGGACTAAAACTCAGGTTGTCTAATTAGATAAAGGGCCCCGGCTGGGAAGCAAGCCCCCTAATTGTGGAAACGCAACTGTAATGGACTCAATGTGTGTTTGTGGCAGGCGGGGGTCGGGTCCTGATGCTGGGCAAAGGGACTCTGCTGCTACAGCTGTGGTTTTAGCTGAGCCTTTGAATTCCGAGAGACACACACGCACGCATTAACCCTTTCTTTGCTACCATCTCTGCCTCTAGATCTACATTCCCACGCCTGCTTGTGTACCGACTTGCTCATCTGGTAGTAATAGAAGCAGCTGGCGGAGTGGAAATTCCACGGAATGTGCCCCTCTGCTTTTAGGATTTTGAGCACAGTCTCCCTTTTTATTAAGAAGCTTTCGGTTGGGTCGTGCAGCTTCGTCGCTCTTCATCTTCATATCTTTGCCATGCTTCATTTCCACTATCATGTGGCGTGTCATTCACAAGCTTCGCAAGGCAGCAGAGCGATCTTCCGGTGGCGAGCCATTGCGTCTTTGTGTAAAAGTGACCCAGTTGGGGTTGAGTGACAGTCCTGACTGGCTTTTGATGTCTGTTGTTTCGTTTTTTGTTTTTTGTTTTTTAAAAAGCTTGCAATACTACGCCCATTTAACAGGGAAGTAAGTGCCATGGATCTAAGTGAGGTTTTCTTCCAAGTAAACATACGTAGGATCCGACTGCAAGACATGCTGAAGAACGTTGGCGTGGGGTGTTTGCATTTACAAAAAAAAAGAAAAGAAAGGAAAATTACCCTTGTGTGGTGCACTCTAAATGTTAACTGGCCAGAGAGGGTATAACAATCAGCCGCTTTACTTGCATTAATTTTGTAAATGCAGGAAAGGGGGGGGGAATGCTTGGAATGAGCCCAAAGTAGGGGGGGGGGAGGGTTTGAAGGGAAAAAAGCACACCCAACCCTATCCTAGCATTCTGTTCCTCTCCCACTTGACTCTTTCAGAAGTCCGCATGTTCTTTATCACATATGCCTACATAGGGGAAATTAAGGGCTAACAGCCTTGTGCAGCTTCAGTTATTGCACATTTGGTTGAAAGAAAAAAAAGGATCATTAAGAGCTTCCTGGAATAAAATCCAAAGGGGCACATTGAAGGGAATGGGAGGCAAACAGCCCGGGAAGCCTGCGGAGCACAGTTGTGTTTCAGGCAGCGTTTAAAAAACCGTTTGCATACTTTGCCTTGGATTCAATTAAAGCTATATGGGAAGGGAAGAAGAGGGAATGGTGATGAGGGAAAAGCACCCAGCTGCAGCCACCACCGCCCCTTTCCATGTTTGTTTGGGGGGTGGGGTGAAGGGAGGGAGACCTAGAAGCTAGTTTACAAGGCTGCCAACCTAGAGTACAAACACACCTGTAATCAGAAGGTTTTCATTTAGTATTTGGGCTTTTTTGGATACCCGGCACAATGCCAAACCACACGACTTTCTGGCATCAGACGCCTTTGTGCACACCAGTAACAGGGGTGTTTCCTGGATTGAATTCCGGGAGGCTCGATTTGGTCATCCCTCAGTAGATAAGGCACACTGGGTAGAGATGGTCACTCCGTTATGTGTGCTTGTGTGTAATCATCCTCAATCTTCCCGCCCTCCCCAGTCCCTTAACTCAGTCTGCTGTGTTGAACAAGGATATTGGCTTCTTTCACCTGTCTCAGCAGAGGTCTTGAAGACAGCCCCTCTTTCTCTCTGTGCTGGGCAAACTTGTGGGGGCGGGGGGAAAGAAGCATTAACTGGCAATGCTGGCAACAACAACAACAACAACAACAAAAGAAGCCTGAATTGTATTTTCTGGAATTTTGGAAGATCCTCGTTGAGTCCATTGTTAATATTTGTGCGTGGGCAGCAGGCTCCCCGTTTCTTTGATAAGCTCCACTGAAGCAGATCGGTTTCTGGCTCATGATGGGCACATGAAGTGCATCAGTACAGCTGCCAGAGGGATGCTTCTGGAGAGAGGCAGCCAGTTGCTTCCCTCAGGTGCTCAGTTCCTTCCCTCTGCAGTGCCGCTTGCCTGCTTAGACACTTGAGGGAAAGGGTCGACACCCCCTTTGGGTGTTCCACTGCTCCTAGATAGCAGTGTATCTGAATTCTGTTCTATGGCCAACACAGATGTATTTAAACAGTACCCTCTTTATAAAGACCTCATAAAATAGCTATTCACTTCTTACCAGGCCCCTTCCAGACTGTCATATATATATATATATATATATATATATATATATATATATATGCAGGTTTTGGTGTCTTCGGGTGTCTTCCCGTGTAAGAGTCGGGGTGTCTGGGCGACGTTTCGACGAGGTCTCACTCGTCATCTTCAGGCTGGTGCTTTCGGCTTCTTGTTACTGGAACAGAGCAGAATCTGGTGTTTGAGTTCCTATAAATACTGTTGAGGGGTGTGGTGTATAGCCTCCAACGTTCTGGGCAGAGAGGAAGTTCCTAGATTAGTGTGCCTTTTCTTCTTTTGTTCCTTAATTACTTGAGGGATATCTTGAGTGATTTCATGAGTGATATTCAGAATACCACTGGGTGGGTCATTAAGTGTAGATTAGTTGCTAAAGCTTTCGTGTCTTGACCTCTTGAGCTTGTGAAGAGTTTTTCTGAGAAGATGGCTGTGCTGCATTTAGTTGTGCTCTGGCTTGGCTTCGTGTATAGGGGCGAGCTGTGATTTTGTGCCTTGTGCCCGCCAGATCTGTGTAGGGATTGCAGGGGGGTGCAGCATCCGGAGGTGCCACTATAGTTTGGCTACTGGATGGAGTCTGTAATATTTCTGTGGAGAGGGTCTGGGTTTGGGTCTGGTGTGGTTGATTGGTGACGGCGTTCTGTGTGCCTCTGGTTCTGGTGTCGGTTTTTGTGGGGAGGGCTAATTTCCAGATGTCTGGCAGGCGGGACGTGTCGTCACGCTTGTTCATGTTGTGAGGGTGTTTCTCTATCTCGATGGCTTCCATGATTATTCTCTTGTGGTGATGTTCCATGTTAAAGAGCAATTTGGAATCTGCAAAATTAATTTCGTGTCCTGTTTCTTTCATGTGTTGGAAAAGAGAGGAAGTTTTTTCTTCTTTTTTGACGGCATTCTTGTGTTCTGCGATACGTGCATTTATTCGTCTGTTTGTTTGTCCAATGTACGTGGCTGGGCAGACTTTGCAGGGTATTTCATAGACCCCTTGGTTTTCCAGCTGGATTTTGTCTTTTGGGTTTCTGAGGATATTGGCTATTTTTTGGTTGGTGCAGAAGGCTGTTTTGATATTGTGTTTATGGAGGATTTTGCTAATTTTGTCTGTAGTGCCCTTGATATAAGGAAGGAGGGCCATGCCATTGTTTTCTTCTGTGTCTTGGTTTTTGGGGGGTGTTTCTTTTTGGATTAGCTTCGTAACCTTGTTTTTCTGGTATCCATTGGCGATTAACACATTTGAGAGATTCTGTAACTCAGTTGTCAAGTGGTCTTTGTCAGCCAGGCGTTTGGTTCTGGAGATGAGAGTCTTGGCTACGGAGTTTATTTGTGCAGGGTGGTGGTGTGATTGTGCATGTAAGTAGCGGTTGGTGTGTGTTTTTTTCCGGTAGATAGTGTGTCCTAGGGAGCCATCAGGTTTTTTGTAGATTAGGACGTCAAGAAAGCAGAATCCATCGCTTCACACGTTACTAACTCCTTCCAGTTCATAGAAACAATAAAGAAGCAATACCTACATCCCGATGACCTACTTGTGAGCTTCGATGTTGTATCTCTCTTCACTCAAGTGCCCATTAATGAAGCCTTGACAGCCATTCAAAACAAATACAATCCCCCCAAATACATCCTGGACCTGACCAACCACTGCCTAACCAACACGTACTTCATCCACAATGGACAAAGATACAAACAGATAGAAGGAGCACCTATGGGATCACCCCTCTCACCGGTCATCGCAAATTTGTACATGGAACACTTTGAAACCAATGCTTTAGACAAGTCAGAACACAAACCCAAACTTTGGCTCAGATATGTTGACGACACCTTTGTAATTTGGCCACACGGGAAAGAAAAACTAGATAGCTTCCTCACACATCTCAACAGCCTACACCCCAAAATACAATTCACTATGGAAATAGAAGACAACAACCAACTCCCCTTTCTTGACGTCCTAATCTACAAAAAACCTGATGGCTCCCTAGGACACACTATCTACCGGAAAAAAACACACACCAACCGCTACTTACATGCACAATCACACCACCACCCTGCACAAATAAACTCCGTAGCCAAGACTCTCATCTCCAGAACCAAACGCCTGGCTGACAAAGACCACTTGACAACTGAGTTACAGAATCTCTCAAATGTGTTAATCGCCAATGGATACCAGAAAAACAGGGTTACGAAGCTAATCCAAAAAGAAACACCCCCCAAAAACCAAGACACAGAAGAAAACAATGGCATGGCCCTCCTTCCTTATATCAAGGGCACTACAGACAAAATCAGCAAAATCCTCCATAAACACAATATCAAAACAGCCTTCTGCACCAACCAAAAAATAGCCAATATCCTCAGAAACCCAAAAGACAAAATCCAGCTGGAAAACCAAGGGGTCTATGAAATACCCTGCAAAGTCTGCCCAGCCACGTACATTGGACAAACAAACAGACGAATAAATGCACGTATCGCAGAACACAAGAATGCCGTCAAAAAAGAAGAAAAAACTTCCTCTCTTTTCCAACACATGAAAGAAACAGGACACGAAATTAATTTTGCAGATTCCAAATTGCTCTTTAACATGGAACATCACCACAAGAGAATAATCATGGAAGCCATCGAGATAGAGAAACACCCTCACAACATGAACAAGCGTGACGACACGTCCCGCCTGCCAGACATCTGGAAATTAGCCCTCCCCACAAAAACCGACACCAGAACCAGAGGCACACAGAACGCCGTCACCAATCAACCACACCAGACCCAAACCCAGACCCTCTCCACAGAAATATTACAGACTCCATCCAGTAGCCAAACTATAGTGGCACCTCCGGATGCTGCACCCCCCTGCAACCCCTACACAGATCTGGCGGGCACAAGGCACAAAATCACAGCTCGCCCCTATACACGAAGCCAAGCCAGAGCACAACTAAATGCAGCACAGCCATCTTCTCAGAAAAACTCTTCACAAGCTCAAGAGGTCAAGACACGAAAGCTTTAGCAACTAATCTACACTTAATGACCCACCCAGTGGTATTCTGAATATCACTCATGAAATCACTCAAGATATCCCTCAAGTAATTAAGGAACAAAAGAAGAAAAGGCACACTAATCTAGGAACTTCCTCTCTGCCCAGAACGTTGGAGGCTATACACCACACCCCTCAACAGTATTTATAGGAACTCAAACACCAGATTCTGCTCTGTTCCAGTAACAAGAAGCCGAAAGCACCAGCCTGAAGATGACGAGTGAGACCTCGTCGAAACGTCGCCCAGACACCCCGACTCTTACACGGGAAGACACCCGAAGACACCAAAACCTGCATTCCTGTACCCGTGAAAATCTACGAAAGCATATATATATATATATATATATATATATATATATATATATATATATTGCAGGTGTTTTTTATTGTTGTTTTTTTTGCAAAATGTCATTGATGCAATAACAGCGCATTGATGGTGGATTTATACTGGACCATCCTCACATCCTTCGACTTTATTAGTTCTGTGATGCTTCCCCAAGTGTCAGTGAATTCTTGCAAAAGCAAGCCAAAAAATACTGGAACATTTGTGGTATATATATATATATATATATATATATATATATATATATATAGTTACAGAGCTTTAAGCAGGAAGTCACAGGACATGTACCGATTGCACAAGGCAGTATGTTTGCCTGAACATTTGCACACTCAAACAGCGGGATTGCAGGCAACCACTGCAGTACTGTCACGAGCAGAAATCATTGTGAGTGCGCAATAAAAAGGTCGTTTGGAGAGGCCCATCGTTTGTGCACTTTAAGCTCCAAGTAGTATTAGAGGTGGGGATGAAGTGTTGGACACGGTTTACAGAAAAGGTGCTTTGGGTGTTTGCATGAGAAGCTAGGACATGAATATAACAAACACTTGTTTACCAAGATGTCCATTGTTACATCTTACATGCAACCCAGTTCTATGAGTGATGAGAATTCCAGGTGTGCTCAGGTTTTGCTTCTTTGGAATGAGATGATTGGAGGCTTGCTGGTGCTCCATAATATATGGTTTATTCGCACAAACATAGAGAGAGATTCACGGCATTCAACATACTGCAACAAATACTGCTGCCCCATCAATTTTCTAGGAGGAAAACGCCCACCAGTGCCATAGGATTCTTGGCAAGAGCTACTCAACTCTGTGTGTCTCTCTTCCAGTCCCAGCCTGAGTGAACTCAGTCTAAAACCTGCATCTGTTTCACAACCACTGAGGACCAGCTCCGAGGGCCTTCTAGCGGTTCCCTCACTGCGAGAGGCCAAGTTACAGGGAACCAGGCAGAGGGCCTTCTCGGTAGTGGCACCCGCCCTGTGGAACACCCTCCCATCAGATGTCAAAGCGATAAACAACTACCTGACATTCAGAAGACATCTGAAGGCAGCCCTGTTCAGGGAAGTTTTTAATATGTGACATTTTAGTGTATTTTTCATCTTTGTTGGAAGCCGCCCAGAGTGGCTGGGGAAACCCAGCCAGATGGGCGGGGTACAAATAATAAATTATTATTATTATTATTAACCAGCTGGATGAACTTATTCCCTGCAGAAAGGGGGAAGATAAGGGAGAGGAAAGACTTTCCCCACTTCCAGGAGGAATCTCTGAGGGTTCCCATTCAGGCCCATCTGAGCCCATCCTCCCAGCCAGTTTGCCTCATTCTAGCCATCCCCCCTCTCTTTTACAAACAGATACACAGGATTAGGTACAGCATCTTCCAGGGATCACTTAAAGCATCATATAGCAGAGGCAGGGTGCCTTTTTCAGTCCATGCTTGTCCACCTTCCAGGGTTCGTATGCCACCCCAAAGGCAAAAGTGGGCAGAACAACTGACCTTTGTACAGTAGGCTGCATTCCAGCCACCTCATCCAGAGGTTTCTACATATTAAAAACATCCCAATTGCCAGTCTCTTCATACTCCAGTCAGATAAGCAAGAGGTGGTGCCACAGTTCAGGGACACATTCCAGGCAGGCAAAAACACTCCAGCTTGAAGCAGAGTGGGGCCACTGAGTGGTGGTCTGGCTTAGCTTGGCCTGGCAGTGGCCCCTGGGTTCCCCACCCATCATACAGGTTCATTCATTGAGGAGCTCTGATTTTCTATGAGACTACTGTATACTGATAGTCTTCCGGGTGATGAACCTGGGTTTGCCACCCATGTCAAGAGTGGAAGGGTGCTCTACTGCTTTATAAAATCCGCACTGTTAAGTCCACCCGTTCAGGAAGAAATCTTGCAAATCCTTTGGACTTGCTGGCAAGTGAATGTTATTTCTTTTTAACTGGAGATCATGTGGTGGATCCTACACAAAAGCCTTGCAAACGAACACATTGATGGGATAGATTATGGCGAGTTGTGCACATAGGGGAATGATCTGCTTTATGAATTGCTGTAGACTTAACAGCACAGGAGGGCAATTGCATTAGAGGGCAGAGGGTCTGGATCCTAGGAATGTATGCTCTGTTCTACCGCCACCAGTAAAGTCCCTGTGGTTCACCGATGTGTGTTGAATCTACAAAGCGAGAAAGAATGCTCATGGGATCATGAGGGTATGTCCTTGTTTAGGAACTTGCCAGGTGGCACCAATAACCATGCAGCGTTTTTTGCAAGAATCCCAGCTACCCATCAGAAGGCCTGGGCCCAGCTGTGAGACCATGGTCTATCTTCTCCAGCTCTAGGGTACTTAGCACAATCTAACTCTGATCTATAAGGTTGGGCACTGTAGCAGCAGCAGGTGACCAAGCAAATAGTTTGGATCTCAGGTTACTTTCAGGTTTGCTGCGGACAATGGGTGAAATGGACGCAAGCAGAGGTAGATGTAAGAAGAGGTTTGACTGTATTTCAGAGGAGTGGGTGGGGGTAGTTGGCAAAGAGATTTAAGATTCCTAGCAAACAAGATTAAAATACCCATTGTTGGATAAATTGAGTATTAATCTGTTAAAAAGCAACCAGTGTGTTCTAAGAGTGTTTGTTGTGTTTGTTTATTTACAGTGCTACCTTGGTTCTCAAACTTAATCCATTCGGGAAGTCTGTTCCAAAACCAAAGCGTTTCAAAACCAAGGCGCTTTCCCATAGAATGTAATGCAAAATGGATTAATCTGTTCCAGACTTTTAAAAACAACCCCTAAAACAGCAATTTCACATCAATTTTACTATCTAACGAGACCACTGATCCATAAAATGAAAGCAGTAAACAATGTACTGCAGTCACACAATGGATCAATCAGTAGCTGAACTGGGTTCCACACAGTCACAAAAACAAAACAAAAAGGGCTACAAAAACACAAAATAAATAGCAAAATCAGACAGACCTCAGCGTAACACTCAAAATGGAAGTGTGGCACTCAAATCGGAAGCATAACACTCAAAATGGAGCACATTCAGCTGCCAAAAAAAGTTTGCAACTGGAACACTTATTTCCGGGTTTGCAGTGTTTGGGTTCCAAGTTGTTTGAGTACCAAGGTATCACTGTATAACCAAATCAACATTATCAGCACAGGTCAAACATCTGCCCTTTCTTTCCTTCTTTTGTTCTCTAACTTTGTCTGTCATATATATATATATATATATATATATATATATATATATATATGCAGGTTTTGGTGTCTTCGGGTGTCTTCCCGTGTAAGAGTCGGGGTGTCTGTGCGACGTTTCGACGAGGTCTCACTCGTCATCTTCAGGCTGGTGCTTTCGGCTTCTTGTTACTGGAACAGTGAGACCTCGTCGAAACGTCGCACAGACACCCCGACTCTTACACGGGAAGACACCCGAAGACACCAAAACCTGCATTCCTATACCCGTGAAAATCTACGAAAGCATATATATAATATATATATATATATATATATATATATATATATATATATATGAATGAATGGGATTTGGGATTTGGGTTTGAAATTGAAAGGGATTTGGGCTTTAGACACGAACAAGCCCATATCAGTGTTTAGATCAGAAACAACGAGTGACCCAGCAAGAATGCCCCGGCTTCCCCTTCTTCACGGCTTGGAGTCGGGGGGGGGGGCAGGGGGAAAAGCAGCTGAGTAAGCAGGGAAGACCCCAAAACAGCTTCAAAATAAACCTGGAAGTCTGTTCCACATTGTTTGATCAGCTTTCTGTGTGTGCCTGTAGCTGGCTGTTTCAACAGCTGCTGCCACAGCCAGCTAGGAGCTGCAGTATGAACCAAACCATAGTTATGCATGTTAGCAAACCTTGCCTTTTGCATGTGCATGTTAGCTGCTACATCAAGAATATTTAGGTGCTGGCAAGCTAGACCTCCAGATTTACCCAGAATTGTTGTACAATCCTTACAGTACGTTTGTATGTGTGCATTTTTCCTTTGGAAGCATCAATTCCAGCCAGTATCAGATCGTTCATTCTACCTTGGCTCCATCCAGTTCTGATTGAATTCTCTAGGAGCTTTGTGGATAGGAGGATTAAGATTTATAATACTCCAATAAAATCCTTACGCAACCACAGTGGATGCATGATATTCAAATTAGGACTTTTTGTGTGTATGTGTGGAGGAGAATTTCCTGTTGCTGTACAAACAACATTTTTTTATGACCTTGTTCTGTGTAGTGATGAATAAGAAATCTGTAGGAGGAACCTTTTCATTATACTAGATAATAATATACTTATATAACTCTTTATTTATCTCGCTGTGTGATTTTATTAAATGGGACTAACACACTTGCAATTTTTGCCTACAGCATAGATGACTAACCTGGGGCAAGGGCAGCAGTGGGCTGGGACATGTCTGGACAGAACTTGAATAGTTTAGGGTCTCTGCTGTGCAGCTGAGTGAAGCTGTTAGTCCTCCCTGCCTCTTCTGCAGTGTCTTCATAGGATTTTAGAATCATAGAGTTGGGACCCTGAGGATCACCTAGTACAACTCCCTGAAATACAGGAATTTTCAGCTGTCCCATATGGGGGTTCATAATAGCCTAGGGGGCTTTTTGGGGAAAATGAACCTCAAAGTTGCGCAAAAATGGCTGAAATATGGAAGGTTCAACACACTCAGTCTTTTGTTTGTAAAGGTTAAAGGTAAAGGACCCCTGGACAGTTAAGTCCAGTCAAAGGTGACTATGGGATTGTGGCACTCATCTCGCTTTCAGGCCGAGGGAGCCGGCGTTTGTCTACAGACAGCTTTCTGGATCTTGTAGCCAGCATGAGTGAACCACTTCTAACACAACACTGTGACAGAAACCAGAGCGCATGGAAATGCCGTTCACTTTTCCGACGCAGCAGTACCTATTTATCTACTTGCACTGGTGTGCTTTCAAACTGCTAGGTTGGCAGAAGCTGGGACAAAGCAATGGGAGCTCACCTTGTGGGGATTCGAACTGCCAACCTTCTGATAGGCAAGGCCAAGAGTCTCAGTGGTTTACACCTGAAAATAAAATAGCCTTTGTGTTGGTTCTAAAATGATTAACAGTGTTGTAGCCAGTAATCTGGTAGTTCACAGGACATTTTCCAATGGCCAACACAAAGAGATGGCAGCGGCAGTGTGGCATTTCCTGCGGTTCATTTTATTCATTAGGGAAATTTGTAAGCCACTTAATCCAAGAGCTCTCTACACCCTATAAATAGCACAGCTGAAAATTACAAGGCTATTGAATTGTACAGTCAGAATGCTTTTAAATAGCAGTCACTGGAAACCACATGAGGGGAGAGTTGCTCTTGTGCACTGATCCTGTTTGCAGGTTTCACACAGGCATCTGATTGGCCACTGTGAGAACAGGATGCTGGACTAGATGGGCCATTGGCCTGATCCAGCGGGCTTCTCTTGCGTTGTTTTTTTTTTGTTGTTGTTTAGTTGTTTAGTCATGTCCAACTCTTTGTGACCCCATGGACCAGAGCACGCCAGGCACTCCTGTCTTCCACTGCCTCCCGCAGTTTGGTCAAACTCATGCTGGTAGCTTCGAGAACGCTGTCCAACCATCTCGTCCTCTGTCGTCCCCTTCTCCTTGTGCCCTCCATCTTTCCCAACATCAGGGTCTTTTCCAGGGAGTCTTCTCTTCTCATGAGGTGGCCAAAATATTGGAGCCTCAGCTTAGGTTCTTACAATCAGGCATGTGCTTGGCTTTTCTCCAGTGTCTTTACCGGTTTGCTGAAATTGTATTTTTTTCTCTCCAGGTGGTTCTGAAATTGCTTTATATTCTTCCTTTAATTTGCGTTAGAGTGATAAGACAGACTCCTTGATTAAGGAGCATCCCAGCAGATTGGCTGGCGGATTGTGAGGTTGTGTGTGTGTGAGAGAGAGCAACAGAGAGAGAGAGAGAGTGGTGGTGGGGGAGAGAGAGAGGATCTCTTCTGGCACCAGGATCATAACTTACAGCCATTCTCCAAATGTGACTTTTAAGTTCCCCACATTTTATGTTGCCTTTCAAAAATTTCCATTCTGCTGTATCAGTCATTTTTCATGTCTCCTGCCAAAGTATTAACATAAGTTGGAATAAAATGAATAATAAAGCAATCTCAGTCAGCAAAGTGGTTAATTGGATGTGCTGTTAAATATGCATATTAGAGAGAGTGGGGGGTTTCTCTGCTTCTGACAGCTTGGCTCCTCCTTTGAGCGGTAGCCTTCCTTTGATTCTGGGTGGACAGGCTGAGAGCTCAATCCAAAAGTGGAACGTGGCTTCTGATGTGCTTCTGATAAACATCTTCATACAAGCCCCACAACCTTTGCACACTTATCGATTGACTGTGGGGGGCTTTGCTCAGCCTGGATACATAACAACACTCCATTGTCACTTATCAGTAACTGCTGCTGGGCTAAGCCTTGGGTGATCATGTATTTAAAAAAACACACCAAAAAACCCAAGAAGATAGTATTGTTTCTTTAGTCAAGTGCTGTTCAAGCAATGTTAAGAGGAGTGATTACCGTATTTTTTGCACCATAACACTCACTTTTTTCCTCCTAGAAAGTAAGGGGAAATGTCTGTGCATGTTATGGAGGGAATGCCTACAGGTGGCATGCCTACGGATTTTCCTCCTCCAAAAACTACGTGCGTGTTATGGTCGGGTGCGTGTTATAGAGCGAAAAATACGGTACCTTGAAATCCAGCGGCTGCATTGGTCCCCTCTCCCATTTTCGAAACAAAACTCTGCAATGATTCAGTTATAATTTGTTTGTTTTCCTTACAGGTAACAAATCAGTCAATTTTGATTGATGTGGCATAATTTTCAGAATTTGCTGGTAAGCTGAGAACAGGGCATGTGATTTGGCAACCGTTGCTGGAGTTAGGCAAGTTTGGGTCTGGTTAATTCCTGGATGGTAGGTTTTTTGGCAGGGAAACCCCTCAAAGGCCAACTTTCTATCAGTGCAGGAAACTGTGACTACAGCTTCATCCTTGATAGGAGGCGATATATCTTCAGCTTTAAAATGTCTAATGGAGGAAAGCCCATCACCTTCTAAGACGGTCTGCCCCATTCTCAAACAACTTGTGCCAAAAAAAAGTTCTTCCTTACGCCCCCCCCCCCCTGTAATTTGAATCCACTGGTTCATGTCCCATCCTCCGGAGAAACATAGAACAAATTTGCTCTATCATCGATGTGACAGCTCTTCAAATATTTGGAGATGGTTCTCATGTCACCTCCTAATTAGCTGTTCTCCAGGCTAAGCAAAGCCAGCTCCTTAACTCTTTCCTCACAGGACTTGATCTCCTCTCACTTTCTTTGTTGATCTCTTCTGGATCTCTTATTCTCTTTCTAGTTGATCGTTATCCCTCTTAAACTGTGGTACCTGGAACTGGACAAACCTTGAAATTAAAGAACAACCCAGATAGGGACAATAAATATTTGATTTAATTCTTGCCCATTCAAACATAGTGAAATCATGGAATCGTAGAGTTGGAAATGAACCTCAAGGATCATCTGGTCCAGGGGTCAGCAACCTTTTTCAAACCCTGTGGTGGGCTGGACTATTTGGGGTTTTTTTTTGGGGGGGAGAACGAATTCCTATGCCCCACAAATAACCCAGAGATGCATTTTAAATAAAAGCACACATTCTACTCATATAAAAACATGCTGATTCCCAGTCCATCCATGCGCCAGACTGAGAAGGTGATTGGGCCGCATCTGGCCTACGGGCCTTAGGTTGCCTACTCCTGATCTGGTCCTACGTCATTCAGTGCAGGAATTGCGGCTAAAGAACTGCTGACAGATGACCATTCAGCCTCTCTTCAAAAACCTCCACCTAAGGAGAGACCACCACCTTCTGCTGTCAAACTGCTCTGACTGTAGGGAAAGCTCTTCCTGATATCTAGTTGGAATCTCCTTTCTTGCGACTTGAATCTCTTGGTTCGGGTCCTACCCTCCGGAGCTGGAGAAAACAAGCTTTCTCCCTGTCCCACATGACAGCCTTTCAGATATTTGAAGACGGCTATCACATCACTTCTCAGTCTTCTCTTCTCCAGGCTAAACCTACCCAACCCCCAACCTCTTGTTTCTCAGTTATGTAGACCCCCTGGAATGCAGCTATGTAGAAATACTCATTTAAATATTGTATTCTGAGGGAAAGCGCATGTTAAGTATTCATTCCAATATCTTTTAAAGCAAGAAACGAGAAAATTATGGGTGAAATGTGAAGAAGTGACATGAACTGGAAATGCATCCACCTGCAGCCTCCCCATCACTTTTACTGAAGTAAAATTAAAAAGTTAAAGCACACAGGTTCCTCCAAATCATCCTGGGAACTGTAGTTTTAAATCTCCCAGAACCACCATTTCTAGCATTTGCAACAAACTGTAGTTCCCAGGATTGTTTGGGGGCAAGTATCATGCTTTAAATGTATTTTCAGTCTGTGATGAACACACAGCCTATAATGTTTACCATGGCCTCTGTGGTTAAGGTTGCAAGCTATTAGGAGAAGGCATGTGCTTTTAAAAATTAGTTCAAGGAAGCCAAGTGTGTGGAACTCCAGATGTTGTTGGACTGCAGCGCCCATCATCCCTAACCCTTGTCTATGCTGGCTGGGGCTGATGGGTGTTGAAAGTCCTACAATAACATGTGGAAGGTCACCAGTTCCCCATTCCTGGCCTTTGTGGTAGAGCTTGCCTGTGGTGTTCAGCTTAATGGGACATTCCATTCAGTACAGGAGGGGGGAATCGTGCTGCCCAGCACTTGAACAGAACTTAGCCCTAATAATGGTTTTAAGTGTGCATGAGTTGGTTAGCTCCTGATGGCTGGGCTGCAAACCCAAGCAATTCTGACCAGTGGTGAGACTTCTTGCAAAGACACCATGTGGTGCACCAGGAGCTGAATGGTTATATAATTAAAATTTCCCTTCAACTCCTGTCATGCATGTGATCATTAGTGTGGTTCAGCATAGAATGACATGCTTGATCATTTTATTAAATTTTCAGCAGATCATTTAGCTCAGTGCTCCCTTGCTCATATTTCTGCTTCACCTTGGTTCAGTCTTGCCACAGTTCTTCTCCTGATTAAATAGTTAGACTCAGATTATTATTATTATTATTATTATTATTATTATTATTATTATTATACTGTATATATTTATTCTCTAGAGGGAGGCGATCTTTCTCAGATACGTAAGTCATTTCAGAACTTTTTGATTGACTCTGAAAGTCCCCCTATTCAGTGATATTGTTTTCTAGAAAAAGAAGGGCCAGAACTCACCATGAATGCCTCCCTCGTCAGGCGCCACGTTGGAAGAGCCGTTTTTTTAGGGAATACCTCTTCTGAGATGGTTTCATTGCCCTCTTTCATTGCCCAGGGCACCATCATAGAAAATCTGACATTAACCAAACCTTGACTGCAGAAACACAGGGTCACCAAGTATCAGGAGCTGTTAGTGAGAGTGAAGGTGTCTCGGCAATTAAGAATCTCATTGAATCAAGGCAGATGAGATTTTGGTCACACGGATTCCTTCCCGCCTTTACTGAAAGGAGAACCCTTTGGGTTCATAAGCCACTGAAATATTATATTTGCTTTGTAAACTCTTATTTCTATCCCATATCTATACTATATGGAACAATCCTATGCCGGCCCACGTAGTTCAGAGGGGCTTCCTTCCAATAAAGTATGCGAAGGATTGCAGGCTCAATCTTGTTAACCAATCCTATGCATGTCTACTCAGCAGTAAATTCCTTTGCATTCAGTTAGCTGTGCTCCCAAGTAAATACGTACAGGATTGCATTCTCCGTTTCACTAGTCTAAATATTTATTAAATGTCCCTGCAGAGGAGCAGGAGCCCCTGGGCTCTTTATAAAAGTGCTGCAATCGTGCCAATAACATTGCACTCTCCCCGGTGCTTGCTCTTGTGTGTAATAAAAGAGGAGCGCTGATTTTCCGATCCGAAGCTTTCAAAATGGTAATTTAAGAAACCGAAATGGAAACAGCTGCTGCGGTTAATATACTCTGTCCAAAATGCAAGGGGACGCCACGTCCCGCAACAAAGACAACAACAATGATATAAAATGCTGGCTATCATTCACCTAGGACTGAAGCCAGGGCATATTTATGGCATTGGTTTTAATTCCGGCGAAGCACCTTCTTTGCATTCGTTATCATTAGCCCCATAAAAGTTGGTTCCTGTTTGCTCAGCACAATTCTGACAGCGTTAGCTGATGACATCTGACATAAGCAACCCTAGTAAAATTTGCTTGATAGCAGCTGAATGGCTGCCCGCCCTGTGAGGAAGGACTTCATGAAGAGAGAGTCGTAATAAAATCTGGCTTGCGTATAAAATTTAAAAGTCAGATTTAACTTTTTAGTGTGCGAAGCATTGTAAAGGAAGGGTGGGGGTAGAGGGAAGAAGAACAGGCGGTCTGGCGAAATCCATACATCAGCACGGCTGTCAGGTTAACGAGAGGGAAATGCTTTACTTCCTTGTAAATGTTGCCTTCCTGTGGGCCCGCTTTAATTTTGCAGCCACGTTTATTTAATTTTAAAGGGTCCGTCTTCTTTAATGGCTCAGGGTTATTGACTTTAGGAATCTTGCTCAGGAAGGCTGTGATTCGGAAGCCACAACAAGAACCTTAAAGGCAGAAGCTGAGTCTTCCAGCACAACTGTCAATCTACCATCTTTCACTTGGCACAGGAGGGCACCGATGCCCACAGAGGCCTACTTTGTGTTGCATTTCAGTGGAGGGAAGAGCTCCGTTCACACAGAGGGGTGTGTGAGCGTAAGTGGAGCTCCCACACCCTCCACCTCAAGTGCTGAACAACAGGGCGAACGAAGGCTAACCGACACCGGGCGGGGCAAACCACCAGCTGCACACGCGTTCCGCCGCTACGTTCGACACATGCATGGTGCCGCTACATAGGGTGCATGTGCAGCGTTGCTACGTACAGTGCATGCGACACTGTGCATGCATTGTATGTAGCGGTTGGCAAACTGCTATGTTACAGCGCATGTGCAGTGTTGCTATGTACAATGCATGCATGTGACACTGCGCATGCGTTGTACATAGTGGTTTGCCGCTGGCGCCGCCCGAGTGCCATACGGATGGTGGTGTGATCCTCCACATGCCGCTGCAGCGATGTGATGGCTGCTTGCACCGCTGCGCCCGGGGGTGACGGGGCGAGCACCCCACAGGGTGACGTCTTGTCACCCCTCCAGACATGGCACCTGGGGCAAACCTCCCCCCTTGCGACACCACTGCTGAACAATACGTGTCGGGTTAGCAGTATTATTAAAACTTGGTTCATCTGCTGTTGTTGGACTACATCTCTCATCATGCCTGAGCCCTGGTCCTGCTAGCTAGGGATGATAGGATTTGTAATCCGACAACAGATGGAGACCTAAGTTTGAGAAATGCCTGAAAGAATGATGACCTTGCAGAAGTGCATTGGCTGTGGGTTTCCTTAGTGTTAGACCTGTTAAAGTCACCAACCCATGTGACTTGAGAACAGTGCCTTTGGCCTGAGCCAGCTGGGCTATTGTTGTTTCTTCATGTTCTAACTAACCCATACAGAATGTGGCAGCAAGGGCGTTAGTGTCTGCTCACCTGTGGGGTCAAATGAAGCGTATTCTGCAACAGCTGTTATGGTCAGCAGCTTGCTTACAGACACAATCTAGAGATTGCAAATGCACCATATAATGAAAGCACATACATACATTACAAGCACACTCACCCTGCAAGAATGCTGAGAACTGCAGTTGACCCCCCAGAGAGCTGCAGTTCTCAGAAACCTAAACAAACTACAGTTCTTAAGACACTGGGAGTGGCAAGGTGCTTTAAATGTATGGTATGTTTTCACCCCAAGTGTTGGTGATGATCTTTAAAGCCCTAAATAGCTTGGTTCTAGGGTACCTGGGGGGCTGTTTCCTCCCATACCATCCTACGATCAATTGGAGAGGCACTTTTCCATGTCGCTTCCATGCCTGAGACATCGAGACAGAGAGAGAGAGAAGAGAAAAGGGTCTTCTCAATGTCTGTTCCCAGATAACTTACCCCATGAGATTTGTTTGGTCTGCTCCCATGCGTAATGCAAAGTGGTTCCTCCACGTGGCCAAAAAAGGAAGAATAAACCAACATCCACTTCACCTGTTTGCAGGAGTTACTTGCCAAACCAAAAACTTCGAAGCATGGTATATGAAGCTGGCTTGTTCAACACCCTAAAGTGTCTTGGGAACCACAATTCCTGGTTGACACATAACAAGAAGCCAGAAACTGGGGGAAGGCAAACAGAATCATGGTTTATTCCTTCTCTTGGCCACTCTGGAAGTAGAGGGGAGAATTATTGAGTCCAACTTATGCTTGGACTTTCAAGGCTCAGGCATGTCAGGCTAATTCCTGGCTTAGCGTTATGTGCCAACCAGAACACAGTGTTGTTTTCCAGACCACAATTTTACCTTCTTGTTATTTTCTCCACTGAGCATGTATCCATTTTTATATGCAGTTGCTTTATTTATCAGATTGCTTTGCATTTTTTTTTTAATTGTTGCAAGCCACCCCAAGTTATGCAAACACACTGGAAGGGCCCAGTATATATAAAAAAATAGTTACTGGAGAACAGGTAAAGAAGCAGTGTAGCTCTGGGTACCAGATGCTAAGGATGAGGAGGGGATGACCATCATATTTATGCCTGTTTGTGAGTTTCCCAGAGGCACTGGGAACAGAATGCTGCTCCAGATGGCTCTTTGGTCTCAGCCCCCGAGACATTCCTGTCTTCTTACATTCCATGGCATAACTTTGTAAGCATAGCAGAGATTCCTCCTCCGGCAGCCCTGAATGTAGAAAGGAAACACACCTCTCATTCATAGCTTGTTATCAAACAAAGGGATTTCTCAAATATAAATCTAGCATGTGCGTGTTTTCTCTGTAAACACTCCCAATTTATTGTACTACATGCATAATTTGATCACAGGTGGTGTGCTGAATAATTGCCTTCCCCCCTCTTCCTAATTTTATTTTCTTTTACTTTTGGTTAAGCAAAAGTGCAGATTTTCATTGATAGAAACACCAGCGAAAGATTGTGTTTGATGCAGGAACAAGTGGAGTTACATATGCAAATAATAGCTTGTCTGTGATGTGGCTTTTGTCTCCTCTCGTACCAATTCATTGCTAGTCTATAATTAGGAAGAGGGAAGAGAAGGAGCAGTCAACAGAGCCGAGTAATACCCTGTATGAATTTCAGGTACGATCACAACAGAGCTTTGTGAAACACACGTTTTCCTTATGCCTATAGTAGGTGTGCCTGCATAGCAAGCAAACCTCATGCCCAAACAGCTTTGCCCTTCCTTCCCAAAGACAGAATTATCCAAGAATGGTGTCACACTTGCATGCTCGTCATTTCAATGATGGCTGCTTCCAGAGTTGAATTCTCACCCTTAATAGAAACCTTATTAGTAGAAGCTTAATAGAAACGGGAGGATTCACTTCTTACCTACCCCATAGTCTGGGCTCTCTTTGGCCTAGGATATGAACACTCCTTTATCTCTCCACGAGTCTTCCTTGACCTTACCCAGGTGTGCTCAACATCCTCTCAGTCGCAACAGGGATGTCACTGAGCAAGTTGTCAGGGTCCTTGCTGCAAGCTGGACTCGTACTGGCAAAGATCCCTTGCATTGCTTGGGCACTTGAGTGGTCGACAGGGTAGGTACTTGGTAGCTCATGGTTTCCAGGACCCAACAGTGTCTTCAGTTCCAAGGAGATAAAGACAGTAGAGATCAGCTTTCCTAGGTAGAACTTTCCATTGTATTCAAACAGAATGTACTCTGGAGTAAGGCCACATCCACACCATATTTAAAGCACTATGATACAACTTTAAACAGTCATGGCCTCTACCACCTCCAAACTTTGGGGAACGGTAGTTTTTAAGGGTGCGTAGAGTCGTTAGGAGACACCCTCATTCTGCTCTCAGAGCCACAGTGGTTTAACAATGGCTTCTTCTTAACAGGGAGCTGGAAATTGTAGTCTGAGGGAGGGGAATAGGGGTCTCCTAACAACTCTCAGCATGGGACGCGGGTGGCGCTGTGGGCTAAAGCCTCAACGCCTAGGGCTTGCCGATCGAAAGGTCGGCGGTTCGAATCCCCGCAGCGGGGTGCGCTCCCGCTGCTCGGTCCCAGCGCCTGCCCACCTAGCAGTTCGAAAGCACCCCCGGTGGCAAGTAGATAAATAGGTACCGCTTACCAGCGGGAAGGTAAACGGCGTTCCGTGTGCGGCTCTGGCTCGCCAGAGCAGCGTTGTCACGCTGGCCACGTGACCCGGAAGTGTCCCCGGACAGCGCTGGCCCCCGGCCAATAGATGTGAGATGGGCGCACAAACCCCAGAGTCTGTCAAGACTGGCCCGTTCGGGCAGGGGTACCTTTACCTTTTTAACAACTCTCAGCACCCTTAAGAAACTACAGCTCCCAAAATTATTATTTTTTTTGGGGGGGGGGAGCCATGGCTGTTGAAATGGTATGATAGTACAGGTAGCATTGATGCAGGTAGCATTGCTGTCCTGGAGTGGGGCACTAGAAAGAGTCTGCCAATGGTGGCATTGTGGGATAGCTCAGTTGGTAGAGCATGAGTCTCTTAATTTCAGGGTTGTGGGTTTGAGCCCCACTTTGGGCAAAAATGTTCCTGCATTGCAGGGGGTTGGACTAGATGATCCCCAAGACCCCTTCCAACTCTACAACCCTTTGAGTCTACGATTTTGCTGTTGCCTAAAAGGATTTCAGGTTAAGAAGGGCTGTGTCTTTCTAGTAGTTCTTTTGACTGAGGAGGACCTTTTGTAGGTGTGAGATTTTGTGCTAAGAGTTGATCTATATGACCAGCTCAGAGCATGCATTTCTGACATTTTTAGCCCGAAGTTCTGAACCGCAAGGCAACTAGACTAGTTTCAAGGCAATAAAATAAAATTAGAGAAGCCCACAATCTGTTTTAAAATGGCAGCCAGTCTGAAGAAGATGATTGCTGGGGTCTATATCATTGACAAGGGGCTTCTCAGCACTCGGTTACAAAGACGAGTTCTGTGCTGCCATGGCTGTGGCGGTTTGCTGCCAAAGATGAGAGAACTTAGATCAAAGTGAAACAAGTGAGAACTGGTGCACACTGCCTGTGTCAGGGGCTGGCACAAGCCTGCAGCAGGTCTCGAACTTGTAATCAGAGGGTGAGGCAGCAAGAGCAGTCACAGAGGCCCTCCTACACCACAAGGTCAGGAGATACCATATGCAAGATTTCCAGGTCATGGTTGCTTGCTGATCTGAGCAGTGAAACAGATTTTGCTCATTGCCGCTTACAGGCAGCCTTTGCCCTGCTTCCGAGTTCACAGGAGCTGGGCCTGACAGACAGTTACGCAACACAGAAGAAGAGGAAAACACTGCACAGGTTGCAAAGGAGCACCACATGCTTGCTTTGACTTTCTGATATTTTTAGGTGGTGGTGGTTTCTAAAGGACTGGGGCATGTGTTTCCTTACCCCCACCCCAGCCTTGGGAGCATTAACTGCCCACAAATGACAAAAAAAAAAAAAACCATGCCCCTTTATCAACACGGAGAATTGGGAGCAGAATGCTAGGGCGGCCACGTCACCTCATAAAGTTTCAGTCCATTAGATAGCAATGCATTTGCATGGCTTGCCATGTGTGTTATCAACATATGCTACAAGTCAGCAGAGTGCAAGTTACTGCTGTTAAGGCCAGCCTTAGCTTCTGCTCAAAATTCTTATGCCTTATGTTTAGGAAAGGGATGTCTCTCCCAGGGCTTGTTTCATTTAATCACATAATTATGGCTATGATCACAGCTTAGCGGCTGAGCGATGTCCAATGGTTGCCCCACGGCGAGAGGGGCTGCATCCGACGGTTGCTGGACTGGGTCAACCCAGCAACTGGGTTCATACACCCCCATTCTAAGAGGGACCAATGCTCCCATGATTCCCAGGAGATAAAATCGTTGGGTTGTTGTTCTCGTCACCCTTCCATTCATGTGGTCCAACATATCCTGAACTGGAATCCTCTGCTCATTAATGCTTACTTTAATCCTTTAATTTATATGCTTAATTTAATCCCAATGCCTCACATGAATTCTGGTGTTCCCTCAAACATAAGAAGAGTGTGCTGGATCAGGCCAATGTCCCATCTGGTCCAGAATCCTGTTCTCACAGTGGCCAACCAGATACAGTGGTACCTCGGGTTACAGACGCTTCAGGTTACAGACTCCGCTAACCCAGAAATAGTACCTCGGGTTAAGAACTTTGCTTCAGGATGGGTACAGAAATCATGTGGTGGCAGCAGGAGGCCCCATTAGCTAAAGTGGTGCTTCAGGTTAAGAACAGTTTCAGGTTAAGAATGGACCTCCAGAGTGAATTAAGTTCTTAACCCGAGGTCATAGCTGTCAACCTTCCCTTTCCCCCCGGGAAATTCCTTTATTCCAGTGCCATTTCCCGCTGCTTCCCGCTGCTATCCCAGATTGTTAGATATCCCGTAGACTGTCCCCGGGACAGGTGAGGCTGCTGATCCCTTATTTTCAAATCTGAAAGTTGACAGCTATGCCCGAGGTACCACTGTATCTGTGAGAAACCCACAAACGGGGCCCAAGCACAACAGCACTCTCCCCTCTTGGGGGTTCCAGCAACTTTTCAGAAGCATCAATGACTCTGATGGTGGAGGCAGAGCGTAGCCATCGTAACCGGTAGCCACTGATCAAACCTAGAGGAGGAGGGTTTTTTTGGTTTTTTGGATTTGATATCCCGCCTTCCACTCCATTTAAGGAGTCTCAAAGCGGCTAACAATCTCCTTTCCCTTCCTCCCCCACAACAAACACTCTGTGAGGTGAGTGGGGCTGAGAGACTACAAAGAAGTGTGACTAGCCCAAGGTCACCCAGCAGCTGCATGTGGAGGAGCGGAGACGCGAACCCGGTTCCCCAGATTACGAGACTACCGCTCTTAACCACTACACCACACTGGCTTTAGAGCTGCCAATCAGGTCAGTTCCTATTGGAATGGACAAATCACGAATTCCTCAAGCATCCCTACAGGGTTACAGACATGGGCCCTGCAGCCTTGGGGTTCGGAGGGCAGGCTGAGACCCACACACCGTGTAAAACAGGCATGGTGGTGGGGAATTGTCCAACCCCTGAGGTCAAGTACCTGCCAAAAGGTTCGCCCACAAAGCAGTGGCATCGTGGCGAAACATCTTGGGGACACGTATGTCTGCAAAATGGAACGAAATGAAATAATGGGCAATGAAAACAAATGTTTGACAGTTGGGCCACCCCCCTGTGGATTGGGAGGCGAGCCCATTGATTTCTACCCAAAGCGTAACTTTGAGACTCGAAAGATGAAAGGCAGCAAACCCCCCAAAGCCCCGTGCTCTTTTTCTCTGCGCCAAAATGAGCTACGGAGTTATAAATACCAGCTGCAGACCTTTCTGTCATGAGCATTTGTTCGATGCCTGGCCAGAGGCTCCATTTATCGTATTGTATCTCTTTAAGTGTGTTTCTCGAAACGGCCCCATATTTTATCAAATTCTGGATATATATTTTTGATTAATGATGGAGGCATTTTCCCCAGTGTGGCACGATCCATCATACTCCTAATCCAATTTTTAAATGAAAGGCGTTCTTGGATATCTTTGTAATAGAGTTATTCTTCTCTTTCTCCTTCTCGGTGTAGTTACAGTTCTCTCTCCTGCTTGCTCTCCTTGCAGCAAAAGAGAGAGGCTGAGAAATAGCGTGCAGCGATGTATTCCTTAGCAGGCAATAGTGGAGGGATGGCATATTCCATCTCTGCAACCAGGGTCCTTTGGCTCGTTTTAATTGCAACAACACAGAGAGTGGCTTCGCCATGATGTAATTCAGGGGCAAGCTGAGCCTGGCAAGCTGGGGCAAGCCCATTTGCTTTTGCTGGCTGTTGTCGGGTATCGCAGTGGCATGAAATGTAACTTCCATGCGGCTTTTGTGCTGATGCTGATGCATCTCGCCACGGCCCTTTGGTCAGTACAAATAATAATAATAATAACAAACGACAACGTTTATTTATGTCCGTTTATGAGAACATCTCCAAGCGATTTTGCAATAAAAGCATCAGCACTAAAAGCAATCACACTGTTTCACACAAACATTATAGAAGTTTTTTTTAAAAAATGCCCAATTAAAAATGCTATCCTATTAAAAAACAAGAAACGAAAATAATATTGTGTGTAAAAAAACCAGTTTCAAGTCCAATGCAGATAGAGACTGGGATAAAGATATGCAATTATAGGGTTTGTTGAAAACGGAAGGTCTACCCTAGGTGCCAGAAAGGCAACAGAGATGGCACCTGTCTGACATAGAATCATAGAATCATAGAATCATAGAGTTGGAAGAGACCACAAGGGCCATCGAGTCCAACCCCCTGCCAAGCAGGAAACACCATCAGAGCACTCCTGACATATGGTTGTCAAGCCTCTGCTTAAAGACCTCCAAAGTAGGAGACTCCACCACACTCCTTGGCAGCAAATTCCACTGTCAAACAGCTCTTACTGTCAGGAAGTTCTTCCTAATGTTTAGGTGGAATCTTCTTTCTTGTAGTTTGGATCCATATAGCATGTAATGGCATGGGATTGGCTCTTTGTGAGGGGTGATCTTAAGGGTCATCTTAAGACCAGAAACATCCTGACCTGACATGCATCAGATGACATGTAATGGGGGGGGAGTGGGTGGTCCAGTGGGTTGGTGCCACCACAGTTAAGGCCCAGCTCCTACTTCATGTGGAATAGATGTCCTGAAGAGATGGGATCTGCAGAGTGCAGTGACAAGTTGGGCATATAGGATGACCTACTTTTGCCTCTACCACTTTCTGTCAAAACAGCAGCAGCAACAACAACAACAACAAATAATAATGATGATGATGACGACGATGACGACTTGGCTGCTGTAGTTTGTATAAGCCAAGGTTTCTGAATGCTTTCTAATAGTAGCCTCATGTGGTTCATGTCACAGCACAAGGGTCCAATCTAGACATGACTTTGGAGCGATATAGCATGTAATGGCATGGGATTGGCTCTTTGTGAGGGGTGATCTTAAGGGTCATCTTAAGACCAGAAACATCCTGACCTGACATGCATCAGATGTCAAAGAAATAAACAACTAACTGACTTTTAGAAGGCATCTATCTGAAGGCAGCCCTTTTTAGGGAAGTTTTTAACATTCGATGAATTCTTGTATTCTAATCTTTTGTTGGAAGCCACCCAGAGTGGCTGGGGAAACCCAGCCAGATGGGCAGGGTATAAGTAATAAAATTATTATTATTATTATTATTATTATTATTATTATTATTATTATTGCTGCTGTTGTTGTTATTATAAGAAAAATTCCTTCCAGTAGCACCTTAAAGACCAACTAAGTTAGTTCTTGGTATGAGCTTTCGTGTGCATGCACACTTCTTCAGATACTGTTATTGTTATTGTTGTATCAGCGTCATTCCTTGAACTGACTGAAGTTCTCTCTTCTAACCAATGTCCCCTGGTAGCGCAGGGAGTAAGAAACTGCCAACTGGTGCTCTGTTTGAGCCTTGTGGTGTCTGACAACACTGAGATACAATCAAATTGTGTGTGTGTGTGTATGTCTCTAACATGCATGCATGCATACATACATAAAATAGTTAAGTGCACGGCATTTCCCAGAGGTCATGTGCAGTGCAGTGTCTGAAATTTCTTTTCAGTGTTCAAGATCAAACCCTTCCCCAGGCGTTATAAGCACCTGTCTGTGACTCGAACTGAGCTGCTCACTTGGTCACGGCAGTTACTCATGCGATGGCCCTGCAAGATTCCCTGCAAGAGAGTATTTCCGCCCGGGAACAGCAGTAACATGGAAGGTCCCACATCACCTTTGCAGATAGCTTGTTAGTGACTCTTGTTATGCACTACTAAATGTATTGTCTGATGAGCCTTGACTGCTGCTGTTCCAAATAGGAACACGAGAAGCTGTCCCATACTGAATCAAGCCCATCTAGCTCAGCATTGCTCACACTGACTTGCATTGATTCTCCATGCTGTCAGGCAGGACAGATGCCAGGGATTGAACCCCAAACCCGTGGCTCTCCCAAGTTTTGTTGAGTTCCAACTCTCAATTTCCCAAGCCAGCATGGCCAAAGTTTGGGGGTTTATGAACAATGGTCAGGAATGCCATCCAAAAACATATGGAGGGACACTTCACTAGTCCAAGGGAATCAGGGAGGATGGATGTAGAGTTGGGCTGTCTGTAAGAAAGCAGCGCATTGTCCCCCCCCCTTGTGCCGTAATTCAACTCTCATCTGGTCTTGGTGGCAGGGGCCAACACAGCAATATCAACTCACACTGCTGCCTCAACAGGATGTCCTGGGGCAGAAATGGCTATTTTGTGGCTCTGCGAGCTGGCTCGAGCCTGCAGGGCAATTTTATCTGGCCTCTGGTGACCCTACCAATTTGACCAAGGTGTGCGAAAAATGCCTGCAGTTTCACTGGTAAGGCAGGGGAAAGGAGATTCTTTCCCAAAGTTGTTAGAGAGGGAGATTTTTAATGTTAGAGCTGAAGCTCTTGATTACAGATCCTGGCAGTGTCCTGTTTATTTCTTGGTGTTGCTGGACTATAGCTGCCAGCATCCCTGACCATTGAGCAGCATGTTGGCTGGTGTTGATGGGGTCGGAAGTCCCAACAATTGAGTCCCTGTTCCTTACCAGAAAGGAGAGGAGCGAGGCAGTGGGGAGACTGGCCTGCTGCAAATGTACCTTCTGAGCCAAAATTGTGCTCGTGCAATCTGTTTACACTGTGCTGGTGTCCCCATTGGTTTGACTTTTCCCCATCTACAGCAGCAACTCAGCCAGAGTTTCCCAAACTTGGGTCTCCAGCTGTTTTTGGACTACAATTCCCTTCATCCCTGACCTCACTGGCCCTGCTAGCTAGGGATGATGGGAGTTGTAGTCCAACAACAGCTGGAGACGCAAGTTTGGGAAACCCTTAACTAAACTGCCAGGAGGTCAGGTGAGCATCTCTGCACCACCATCCCGTCTGCTTCTGGCTGTATCTGACACTTCAGTCATGTCCACACAACACATTTAATACATATACAGTGGACGCTTGGGTTGCAAACGTGACCTGTGTGGGAGGCACATTCGCAACCTGCAGCGTTCGCAACCCACAGCACCATGTATGCACACTTGCAGGTTGCCATTCAGCACTTCTGCGCAAAACACGAATTAGTGTTTTTGTGCATGCGCGAGCGCCGAAACCCAGAAGTAACCCATTCCAGTACTGGGTTCAGTGCGGTGCGCAACCCGAAAACTCACAACCTGAAGCGTCTGTAACCCAAGGTATGACTGTACTGCATAAAACAATGGTTTCCCCAAAGAGTCACAGGGACTGTCATTTGCTACCTCATAGAGCTGCGTCTCCCAGCAGCCTTAAAATACTACAGCTCCCAGGATTCAGTGCGCTAAGCCACATGCTTAAAATGTATGTTGTGGATGTGACCAAGTTTTGCTGGCTTGGCTGTTCCAGATAATGGGGCCACAAGCCAGAAATGAAAGCATCCATTCTTGGACCAGCACGGATGTTGGCGCATGGCACACTTCTCCTCTCCTTTAGCCTTGGTTGATGACACCAGTCTAAGTGATCTTGATTTATTTAGCTTAATTGTCTGCTGGTTAAATATGTTTAGTGAAGGTGAAGTCATTAAAATGCATCTTTGTCTGCCCTAATGTCTATGGATAGCCCTTAAGAAGGAGAAGAAAACACTTTGAGATGTATTACAGTGTGCCACCCTCTTCCTGCCATATTTGCGAATCTGATTCCTGCTGTCCTGGTGGCGTTTCCTCCCCTGGCAGTTAATCAGCAACAGATATAAGCAGCCCGCCACTTACCATGCCCTTTGCTAATGATAATTGTCTGCTTTCCGTTGTGCTGAATCCGGTATGGTCAAACAGTTTGCAATTGCTCAACATTGTCTAAGAAAACAACACGGCTTTGGGAAAGTGACCAGTTTTGGTGCAAAGAGTTTGTTGTGCGCGTGTGTGCCCGCTTTACGGATTCATCATTCCACCTGCAAATTGGTGGAGCTGAGCTAAGAGCAAGCCCTCTCTCTTTGCTGCAAGATTTTAACAGCGAGGTCATCTGTAACCATCCCTTTGTTTGCACAGTCGGAATAGTTTCAGCTGGAAAAGGGATTTTTAGCAAGGCAGGAATCTACGGTGTTCTGAGCCAAACTGTTGGCGCAACTAATGCACCAACTGACAGTGGCTCTCTGAGATGTTAGGCTAGGGACATTCCCAGCCCTACATGGAGATACTGGGAATTGAACCTCAGAACTTCTGCATGCAGAGCAGCTGCTCTACTGCTGAGCTTTTCCTCCCTTCCCCTTCCCACTTCTGAAAGAGCACGGAAAAGGATGAGGGGTTGTTTTTAAACTGTATCATGCACACACACAAAATGGCCTTGTTGGATCAAATGAAGGTCCATCTATTCCATCACTCCATTTGCAACAGCAGGCTGCTGCCAGATGTCACGGCGGATGCTGAAAACAGGTGAGTTTTCCCAAGGAAGATACTAATGACTTTTTCAGAGTGTTGCTGGCTAGCTCTGCAATTAAAAACCAAACATAACCCCCACATTTACCTAAGATGATAAAAGCGAACCAGGAAGGGCTGGGCGATGGGCTCTTTGGGGTGGTGAATGCTTCCCTCTGCAAGGGAGAGTTCCCAGACCAGCTGAAAGAGGCGGTCATTAAACCGCTTCTTAAAAAAACATCTTTAGACCCGGCCAATTTGGCCAACTATCGCCCTGTCTCAAATCTTCCATTCTTGGGCAAGGTGATTGAGCGGGTGGTTGCTGAACAACTCCAGGCACGCCTGGTGGATGCAGACCATTTAGACCCCTTCCAATCGGGATTCAGGCCTCATCATGGGACTGAAACTGCCTTGGTCGCACTGGTTGATGATCCCTGGTTGGCTAGGGAGAAAGGTGAAAGCTGTTTCCTAGTTCTGCTGGATCTCTCAGCAGCTTTTGACACTATCAACCATAACATCCTTCTGGACCGTCTAGAGGAGCTGGGAGCTGGGGGCATTGTTATACAGTGGTTCCGCTCCTTCCTCCTGGGTCGTGACCAGAAAGTGGTGGTGGGATGCCTCAGGGTTCTGTCCTCTCCCCCATGCTTTTTAAGGTCTACATGAAGCCACTGGGAGTTTGGGGGTTTGGTCTGGGTGTGGATGATACCCAGCTCTACCTCTCTTTTAAATCGGAACCATTGAAGGCCGTGAAGGTCCTGTGTGAGTGCCTGGAGGTGGTTGGTGGATGGATGGTGGCTAATGGATTGAATCCTGACAAGACAGAAGTAGTGTTCTTGGGGGACAGGGGACAGGCTGGTGTGGAGGACTCCCTGGTTCTGAATGGGGTAACTGTGCCCCTGAAGGACCAGGTGTGCAGCCTGAGAGTCATTTTGGACTCACAGTTGTCCATGGAGGCGTAGGTCAATTCTGTATCCAGGGCAGCTGTCTACTAACTCCATCTGGTGCCCAGGCTGAGACCCTACCTGCCCGCGGACTGTCTCACCAGAGTGGTGCATAGGAAGGAAAAGGAGGCATGCAAGGCCATTCTGTCAGCACCGATGACAGATCAGCAATTTTTGGCATCTCCATTCCTTTGGCCTTTCCAAACTTGTAACTAAGAACATGTAGCTGAGTTTGCATCTTTCCTCTTTCCTTCCAATCATTTTCCTTTTGTGTCATGTCTCTTAGGATTGTAGGCCTGGGGACAGGGACTGTCTTCTTTCTTTTAAAAAATGGTCTGTACATTGCTTTCAGAGGGATGTAGAGAGGAGGGGTGACATTATTTAATCAGATCAAACAAAAGTTATAAGGATTCTGAGAACCAGTTCACACAGCCATCATTTACATGGCCCAACTTGGTTGTGTGAAATGCCTATCATAGAGTTAGGTATCACATGCAAAACTTGTATGGTGAATGCAGTGCCTGTCAGTGAGAAAAGAGCTTTATGATGTGGTGTAAATTGTCCCCAACTAGACACAGATTTGTGATATTTGGCTTCGTCCCTTACGACTTTCTGCCGACCAGAGACAAGTTTCCTTTTCCATGGATCATTGTCTTGCTGAACAGATGATGTTTTATGTTTTGAGACCTGTTTAGGGCTTTTGATCTGCTGAGCTTATATCTTTTATATTATTTGGTTATGAATGCCTGCATTTAAATTGTTGCAAACTGCTCAGAGCAAAGCACTGCAAGTATATTGAAAAGACAGGATATATTAGGGCAAAACTATCAGTTTCTTTTCCCCTCCATTTCTCATTTTTCCAGTCTTCAGTCCTCCACTTTTCCATATCAATTTGAGATTTATTTTAAGTCCTCATGAACATTTTAGTATGAATTTCTGCTAATAGACTTTTTTTTTTTTTTTACAATAGACATGTTTTTCCTAAGTGATTTCCCCTAATGCAATGTAGTTTTTGAAAGTTGTTTTCACGAATATATGCATTTTTAATGCCTACTTTATGCTAGCATGGACATATTTGTACAAATTACTTGGCTAACTGCATAGCAAAATTTAGGAAAGTGTCTTGGTTTGTGTATTGCTTTGTGAAAATTTGATAGATTCACCTTTAAATGTGAACGGGATCTAATTTTGTCCACATCCCCAGAATATGCACATCTTTATTAAATGGCATTTCCCCCCAAAATGCACCTTTGCCTGATCTTGTGTTATACCTCCTTGCTCTTTTCTTTGATGTTCCTGATAAGAAGTGGCAAGCCTTTCAAGTAGAGCTAATTTGAGAGGAGAACTTGCAATGAGAAGTTATCAAAAAGCTTCTTCGGTACAATGAACTATCTTGTCTTCTATGAACCTTTTGATAGCTTCGTAAGCATTAGTGGGACCTTCTGTGTATTATGACCACCCTAATGATCGACTTGTGGAGAAAACCAAAGGTTCTGGCACTCTTAAGAGCGAATGTAATTAAACCAGTAGGTCAGAAGCAGAATAAATTGTGCAGCAACAGGAGAACTAAAAATGCCAATAATTTCTCCTCCTCCTCTTCTTCTTCTTCTTCTTCTTCTTCTTCTTCTTCTTCTTCTTCTTCCTCCTCCTCCTCCTCCTCCTCCTCCTCCTCCTCCTCTCTTTCTCTCTCTCGAAAGTGGAGAAGAAGGTGGGTTCCATCCTCATTCTTACTCCTAGCTATTATGAGACAGTTGATTCGGGACAAGGGTAGCAGTGAATTAAGCTCTTTGCAAGCCAGGGTAATGATTTCCTTTTGGAGATGATGCAGTATAAAAATAGCTGTGTTGCATAAGCATTTCAAATCTCCCTTTGAAGAATGTCAAAAGGTAGAGAATCTGCACCTTGCTGCCTTCACTTTCCAATGATTAGGCATGCTTGCTTTGGAGACCTTACTTAGGACCCTGTCAAATAATCAAAAGGCAGGCTTTCTAATGAGGCTGTTTCCCATACTATTTTATACCATTGGTCTATGCTTACTCCTGACAGGTCTCTCCAGTGTCTGGCTATGATGTTTCTGGCTGCTGAAAGTAGGTGGGTTATGAGCTCTTTGTGTTGTGAGTGGGCATTATTGTCTTGGAAGATGTTTAGTAGGGCCAGTTCTGGAATAGCTTCTAATACTGTCTTAGTTATTTTGAATATTTCTTACATGATTGATGTCCAGAAAAGTTGGATTTTAGGACACTCCCACCACACGTGGAGGTATGTGCCTGTGGAGGTGCATCCTCTCCAGCATTTTTCACCTATTTCCCCCTTTTCTTCCTAATGTAACACTAATGTCACCAAAAAAATGAAACTGATCTGTAGAAAATGTAACTTGAAAAAAGACACATTGCACATTCTTTTGAAAACAAAAAAATCTGTGCTGGTCCCGGGGGGAAGGTTACCGTTGGCGTAGTCAGAGTCCGGTCCTGGGTCACTAGCCTGGAAACAGTTCACAAGGAGCAGGGCGAGGTCCGAAGCAGGAAGCCGGGCGGGGACAGGAACCCTGGAGGGTCAGGTCTGGGTCCGGGCAGGAACAGGTACTCAACAACGATGTTGCTCCCACAACCTGGGACCGGGCTGACTGGCCTTTATCTTCTCTGAGGCCAGGGGCGGCCCCGGCCCCCAGGAGACCCGCCTCTCCTGGCCTTAAGGTGAGCACTCCTCCTGGGAGAAACCAGTTCCCTTCGCCTCTCTGCCCTGAGCCTCTGCAGTTCAGGAGAGGCTGAAGGGTTACTGGGCCCAGGGGGAGACTCACCTGTAGGCACTGAGTCCTCAACCACCTCTGGAGCCGGAGTGGATTCACCTGGTGCCTGCTCCTGAGGATCCGGCACAGGTGCAGGCGCTTCAGAATCAAGGCCCTGCCCCAGTTCAGCTGGCCCTGGAGGTGGGGACTCCTGTGCAGGCTGTGATTCCTCCGGTTCACCCTCTGAATCGGATTCCCAGGCAATCACAAAATCACACACACACACACACACACACGGCAGACTTTCCCCATCGCACTCACGGTGCCTTTGACATCCAGTGTTCTTACTGGAATTCCTGGGATAGCTCAGTCAATAGAGCTTCTCTGGGCTGTGGGTTTGAGCCCCGCATTGGGCAAAAGATTCCAGCATTGCAGGGGTGGACTAGATGACCCTAGTGGCCTCCTTCCAACTCTACAATTCTATGATTCTGTGATCTGTCTAAAACGAATAATGATTTTGTTGATTAAACTGGTCTTCCGGGAGGGTCACTGTGAAGAGTCTGTTGATTGCGCCTGAAATGCAGTACTTTTAACACATACCATACATGCTGATCTTAGTTCCAATTTTTATGGTGGATAATCTGGTACACCTTTGCCCTACAGGACAATTTATTTTTTTCTCAACATGCTGCTCCTTATACTCTGGTGCTAGCTGACTTCTGTGCTTCCGTGGGGGCGGCTCTGATCTCCAGACCTGCAAGTATATCTTGCCGCATCAATTTATAGAAACATTTCTGTGCAAATCAAGGCGATTTGCATAGGATAATTTACATCAGAAAGTTTTCCATCCACATTAGAAAATGTTCTGATTCTCCAGAGAGTGATCTAATTTAGCATGTTTATTTTAGCTGTATTTAGTTAAAGAAAAGAAGAAGAAGAAAAAAGAAGTGGTAGAAAGCTAAAAACTTTGAAACCGCCAAGCTAGTTAAGCTAGTTGTCAAAAATCTTCAGGGAGGATAAAGTCTATCAGCTCCTACTAGCCACATTGGCTGTGTTTTGCCTCAGCTGTCCAAGACAGTAAGTCTCTGAATTTCAGCTGCTGGAAATCACAACTGTAATGAGTGATAATGCCCTCAGCTCCTGCTTCCCCTAGCTATCTGGTTGGCCATTGGGAAAACTGATTGCTGGACTAGATATTTCTTTGGCCTGACATGGCAGAACTCTCCTTATGCTCCTATTTGTAAACAACAGCATCCATTCATTGTTGCTAAAGAACTTATGCAATGGGATAGTTGCTATTACACAGGCAGTGAGGGCAAAGGTTGCCTTCCATAGCAAACACTGGCCAGCACCTTACAAGCCCATGCAATATATACCTGGGAGACTGACAAGCTCCCAGTACAATCCTTCTCACAAGCATACACACACAATTAATTACATGCATTTTGTTACATTAAAAAAAACACATGCACACCCAGAGAGAGAGAGATGAACAATGAGCTCTGTAAGAAGCTTCCAAGTATGCTATTTTATCAAAGAAACGTTCAAATCTTCTCTAAAATATTGTGGAATATGCACCATGAAGCTGGTTAGATGTGGGACTCTTCTCATGTTTTGTATCGTTTTGAATTGGTGGTGGTGGAACATCGAGTTCTATGCATTTCTTTTTTCTTTTTGCAAGACTTCTGGCAAAAATCTCTATGAATTTTTAAAACTCCTGGCAGCTTGCAAATCTGTGAGTGAAGCAAGTGTCTACATGTCCCATTCTCACCCTGTGCGTTTCTGGGCAGTGTAACAAAGGCGCAACACAGACATACACACAATACCCTCATATATGCAAGCTTTGTGTTTTTATACAGCACAAAGGACATGTATTATAACCTGAGTGTTTTCTGGAATGTTCCATCACAAAGAGAGCTGCAGGTATAAATATTCATTCCTTAAAAGCATCTTTGTACTTTTGTGTCTCAGAGGAGAGGGGAAACATGCGTAATTCCCCCTCCCCCATAACATTTTCTGCAGCATTAACCCCCCCTTCCCCTCTCTGGGCTCTTTTTGTGTGTGTGTAAAAGACAAGTTAATATATTTTGGTGGTTCTTTTAAAGGAACAGTTGAAGGTGCGCTTTTGACAGGCACTTTCCGTTGTCATGTTACAATGGTTCCCTGTGCCATTGTTTAACAGGGGAGAGGTAATGCTGGCAGTGCAGTTTAATTGGCACAATGTTTGTGCCTTGGAAGAAGGCCTCTGTCTATGATAGATGTTCACATGAGAAGCAGAACGATGGAAACAAACGAACAAAAAATGGTGTGCAACAAAGTTTAAACAGGGACAGCTTGCCGTAGTCAGCCTGTAGGCTTCATTAGATAGAACCATTCCCCATTGCGTGACGTTTTGCAGGCCCGTTTTCACAGCTGTGAGAATGGGATGTGCTCGGTGCCTTAATTCTTCCTCCATACCCCTTTCATCTCTGTCTTGGTGAGTAGGGAGCCACTCTTTCCAGAAAGTTGGGTTTGATCCTAGGAACCTCCAGTTCAGTGAGCCACTTTTGGGGACAGGTAATTGACAATCTGTAGTCTATGTCACTTCCACATATATAAGCCCGTAAGGCATTTCCATTTCTGCATTAACCTGCCACTGGTCTTTTAAGAAGTCTGCATGAGTGCTCACACACTCACATATAAATCCATGCCCCCTTTTTCAACAAAATAAAAAAAAAATCCTTCCAGTAGCACCTTAGGTAAAGGTAAAGCGACCGGAGCTCACCCCATTGTGGGGATTTGAACCATGCAGCACAGTGACTTTAGGTGACCTGGTGGTCAAAGGCACAGTGCTTTTCAAGCTCCTATGACCAGCTGATCATTGGTGCTTGCAAAGCACAGGACTCAGACACCAGTTGACCGTTGCAAAGCCCTGTGTACAATGCTCAGCAAGCAAGTCCCAATGTTCAGCTGATCACCACTACCTACATCCCTTCTTTCAGCACAGCCACGTGCCTCACACGTGACATCAGGTATAGGGCATGAGTCGTGGTTTGGCTGAAATGGTCACACAGGCCAAATCGGGAGGCCTGGTGACCCTAATAAGGCTCATGAGCCAGATGTTCCTCAGCACTGTTCCAGCAGATTTCAAACTTCCTACACAACATGAACATTTTCCACATTTATATGACCGCTAGGCCACTGATTCTGTGACATGTTTCCAGGATGCACTTGCCCTCAACTGCAATTTCCTGCTCCTCTGAGTAGGTTTCACTGTAATCCATATGATTGGTTGACAATGACTATGCCATCCAAACACCCAGAAGTCTACACAGAAACTGGCATGCCTTGGAATGGATGAACATGTCTTCTTCTTTTAATTGCCAGACTAGCCCAGTGTGTTTGATGAGAACTGTCTGGCTTTCTTGGTTGAACTCCATATTAACGGTCCTACTATATGGCTTGCTAGTGGGTGTTTCATGCTGCTAGTTTCCTTTGGTTGAGCAGCAACATATCCAAAGCTTGTAAATACTCAGCACCTTTGCCGAGCGAGGGTTACTTCCAGACATGCAGCCTTGACGGAAATTGCTTCTGCTCCTCATCCTTAATTGCACTGGTTCAAATATTATTTCATTGAAAATGCCACCAGAAAACAGCAGTTGTCAAGCAAAAGCCCATCTGCAGAGCTTCCGAACGGCAAGGCTAAGATGCAAAAATTGCTGTGGCCTACAGTGGAAGTTCCCAGCAATCTTCCTTTCACTTCTGTCAGTCCAGTGCTTTAATCTGCAGTTTGCTGGGCTGAAGCTGTCCATCTGCAGCGTTAGAGTGCACCAAGGAAGATTCACAGCCTTTGTTCAGAGTGAGAAGGAAGCATGAGCGATGAGGATATCAGATAATTCCAGTGGAAGTGGGAGCAACAATCGCTTATTTGTCTCGTGCGTAGAACAGAAATTCGCTATCCGCTGTGGTTTTTAGTCTGCAAGCAATACGTAATTGATTAGCCGCCACACCTCCCGCCTCAGTATGCCTGTGGTGATCATGTAACATTTTGCCACAATGAATGGTGAGATTTTTGTTGGTAGCCGCACTGCAGTGGAATGGAAACAGCACAGCATGTGATGAAGATGGAGCAGAATGGAAATCAATTCCTTTTTGCAGCCCTGATGAGTGATGTGCACTATTCTTGTTTCCAACATAATGTATAAAGTGGGAATTTTGTGCATTTTCTCCACCTTTAGAGTAGGGATAGGTGTCAATTGATTTCTAGGGCGTGCCAATTTCAGATGTGTTTATATTCATCATACCATATCATTTCTAGATTACAGTAATTGTGAGGGTTTGTTAAAATAATAACTTGATTGCATTTAATTATTATTGTATTGCGTACCATTTTTCAGGCTTCAGAAAAGTGGCTTACAGCTTGGTCTAATGAAATAACCAAAACCAACCAATTCCTCCCAGTTGCCCAGCCCAAAAATGCTGGACAAATGTAAAGAGCAGCTTGTAGTGGAGACAACGGATGAGTTTTGTGGCTTCAGGAGGGTAGCAGTGATGAATATAAATTTAGATTCCCATAACCTTATTTTAGTAGTTGAGGAAATAATGCAGTATTCTTTTTTTAAAAAAAAAACACAACCCACATAGCCTATTGATTATTTGGGGGGGGGCACAGCCCACTGAGCAAAACATAGGCTATTATTATTTTTTAGTTCCAGCAGTCATTTCTGTGAAAAGATTACAGCTGTAATCATAACTGAATACTGATGTGAGTACACAAAGAGCAACTTTTTGTGTGATTCTGAGATCAGGAACAAAAGGTTGGTGATGAAAAGAAAGTTGGCTCCATAATGGATAATGGGAGTTCACATTTAATGCTTGTCCACCATGTCTCCTCCAATCATAAAGCCATTTGCTGCAAAATGTATAGCTTTGCTTTTCCCTTCTTCTTCTTTTTAAATAAACACATTCCTGAAAGCAGTCTGTCATTAAGGCCCTTTTAGCTCACGTAAATAAAAGTGGCAGTAGTAAGCTATATGCAAAAAAATATATTATTTTTTTTAAATAAATGCGTATAGAAATAGATTGATGTTGCTTTTTATGCGAACAGAGACATCAGAGAATGAATATGCAGGTGATTCCTCCCTTCTCCCCAGCTGTAATTAAAGCCATGGGAGAGTTTCTAAGCATGCAGTCAGACAGATTTGAAATGTTTCTGTGTTTTCCCGCAGCAAATGACATTTAAACATACTGTGGGTAGTTTATTTTTAAAAGATGTGTTTTTTGGTTCAAACAGAACTTGTGCACAGTTTTATCTCCCAGCAAAGAATTTGAAAGAAGCCTGACATAAAAGAGGCACATTTAGATACAGAGAGAATAAAATATAAATAGAATGATGGATATTAATGAGGGCTAAGAAGAAACCGAGAGCCACACACACACACACACACACACACACACACAAAATTTTTCAGTGCTGCCACATGCTCGTTTCTTTACAAGATTTTCTGTTTGATAGATCTTTCGAACTTTTCCATCTCCGTTTGCCCCCAGCAGCCTCAGATTTATTCATTTTATTAAATTGGTATGCCGCCCTTCATCTAAAGAGTTCAGGGCGGTTCACAGCATAAATTAGCATCTTCGATGCACAGCCGTGCTTTGAGGTAGTTTAAGCGTGGAAAAAGCTCCATGCACACTTCCCATTTCGTACAAGGTCACACTTCTCTCTCCAGCAGTTCCGGGAAAACATTGCTAGGCTGAGGGCCAATTATCCTTCTTCAAGACCTTCCGAGGGTCACATGCTGGGGTGGGCAAGGCTAGAAGCAAAACGATGAATGTGGCTTTTCCCTGTATGCACTCGGCCAGTTTCTATGCACAGTTAACTCCTCTCTGTCCTTTACAGTGGTACCTCGGGTTAAGAACTTAATTCGTTCTGAAGGTCTGTTCTTAACCTGAAACTGTTCTTAACCTGAAGCACCACTTTAGCTAATGGGGCCTGCTGCTGCTGCCGCGCCACTGCTGCACAATTTCTGTTCTCATCCTGAAGCAAAGTTCTTAACCTGAGGTAATATTTCTGGGTTAGCGGAGTCTGTAGCCTGAAGCGTCTGTAACCTGAAGCGTATGTAACCCGAGGTACCACTGTATTCAGAAAAGGAAGAGACATGTTTCAGGCACCCAAAAGCATTTGGGGTGTGAAGGAGATTCAGTGAGGGATGTGGCCTGGGGATAAGGGGACGAGTACAGAAGATTCCATGGAAAGACTCAGAAGGCCACATTCTGCCCCACATTCCCCACTCCTATTCAGGGCTGTCTTAAGCATATCTGGCACCGTGGTGCAAAGATCCCTCCAGCACCCCCCGACAACTTCTAAACAAGGGAAGGGATGGTAGAAAATGTCCTCTGCCTCCCCCACCGCCCCGATCCCCAGTTTGGTGGCGGTGATCAAGCAGGAAAACATGCTGGCGGACATGCTCTCCGGTGTCGGGGCACCCAAGAAGGCAGCCTGGGAAGGCTGCATGCCACCTTTTGCCAGGAAGCAGGAGGAGGACAGCGACCGGGAGCAGGGCTGTCTTTAGCAGGTACAGAGGCTTAGGAGGGAAGCTGTGCACAGCTTCCTTCCTAAGCCTCTGCGGGGATCGCTCTCCTCCTGTGGAGCCTTGGGAAGGAAGCTGCATGCCCACCAGCCATATAGTTGGCAGGCACAGCTGGTGGACGTGCAGGGAAAAGGGAGGCTGCTGGCAAAGCCGCGCAGCTTCCCCACTCGCTTGGGCGCCCCTGAGAGGTTGGCGCCCAGGCGCAACAAACCACTAACACCAATGCGGAAGACGGCTCTGCTCCTGTTTTAAGTCCTGGGGATGAAGGAGCATGGAGGCTGGCTTGCTGGCAGAGAACTTTAAGATTCAGCACCATTCCCTTCCTGCCCGTTTCAGAGCCTTCTCACTCCAGCAGTGACAGGATCGGGATCCATAGCGACTGCAGGCTCTCAAGTCCCCCCAAATTGTCTCAGGGAGTTTCAGGGGACATTGCAGCCTCAGTTTCCTCCTCATCTCTGTCAGAGCCTTTCCAGATCATGGGAAAGCAGCCGCCATGGCTGCAGCGCAATCAGATGTCTCTTGAGGGCCACATCCGTGACCAACAGCTTCTAGCCATGGTGGCTATGTTCTATATCCACTGTTTGAAGCAGTAAGCCTCCAAGTACCAGCTGCTGGGGGACCTGCAGGTGAACAGAGTACTGTTGCCCTCCTATCCAGCTTGCACACTTCTCAGTGTCTTCTGGTTGGCCACTGTGAGAATAGGATGCTGGATGATGATTGATTGATTTATATCCCACCCATCTGCCTGGATTTCCCCAGCCACTCTGGGTAGCTCTCAACAGAAGATTAAAAACACGATAAAACATCAGACATTAAAAACTTCCCAAAAACAGGGTTACCTTCAGATGTCTTCTCAAAGTCAGATAGTTGCTTATTTCCTTGACATCTGGTGGGAGGGCGTTCCACAGAGCGGGCACCACTTCTGAGAAGGCCCTCTGCCTGGTTCCCTGTAATCTCACTTCTGGCAGTGAGAGAGTCACCAGAAGGCCCTCAGAGCTGGACCTCAGTTTCCGGGCTGAACAATGGGGGTGGAGACGCTCCTTCAGGAGGCTCCAGCAAGCTCATCCTATGTTCTTGCAGCTCAATGTGGCTTCAGTGCTCAGACCAGTAGAGTAGCTACGACTCAGCAACCTTAAACCACTACACCTTCCTTTCCTGTTGAACGTGACGCCCCTTGTGGGTTAGACAATTCAGCTGTGAAGGACTATAGTGCCACACTTGGAGGACATTCACCCTAGAAGATCCCATGTATAATCACTGTATTTCTAGCTAAAATGAGAGATGGGAGAGATGGCCAGCCCTGTTAGGAAGTAGACTGAGATGAATACCTAACCTGAGGCAATATATTAATGGGGCTGTTAACCAGTGACAAAGCTGGACTTTGGTGGGAAAGTGAGCATTGTTCAGTGGTTCTCTGTGTTGTCACTCAAAAGGATCTCCGCTAGCAAATCTGGAAAGACACAGGTCTAAATCCCTCAGGGAACTGTAGCCAATTAGAGCAGTTAATACTAAATGAAATAGACCAACAATTTAACTTTGTAAAAGGCCAGTACCCTAAGTTCATCAGTTTATCACAGCCTTCACACCTGTGTTACATTTCCCAATCCAAGCTAATGTCCCTCTGTTTCCATTTTTTTTAAAAAATGCAGTTTAACGTTTTGCCTCCAAGGTTTGTGCCAGAAGGATTAAAAAAGGATTAAGATGATATATAGCTCATTAAATAGCTAACAATGTCAGGTAATCGTGCCAAGCTATATTTTTTAAATATTAATAATCAATTAACAAGAAATATTTTGTGTCTCGACTGCTGTAATTAAATGCTTGGCCTAAATCTCCTGCAACTATGGCTTTCTGAGTTGATATGTGTAATAAGTTATGTTATCCATCGATCTTTTTTTGGGTTTTGTTTAATCCAGTATCTAATAATGGATCAGTGAGATATCAAGTGTGTGTGTGTATATATGCGCTCTGTTACGCCTTCACTTAGGCATGAAATTTTGAAGTTCTATTAGTTAGGGTTGTGTGAGATTCGTTGTGTTCACCAGCTGGAAAGCACAATCTCTTAATGAAGCAGAAATAAAGAACAAAACCAAGTTAGAAAACCCGCCCTTCTCCTTTATTACTTAGCCGGGGAAGTCTTTTAACTTTTTGCTACACTGGGTTTTGTCATTTTCTCCTCCCCACTTTCCCCCCTTTCTTTCTTTTACTCTGGGCGGGGGAATGAAAAGAGAGCTCATGATTGGCAAACCTTTGTCTCGATTCCTTAATTCATCTTGATCAATGTCTTCGTTGCTTTGGGTTTTATTCCAGTTTCTTTTTTTTAAAAAAAAAAGTGGGAGATGTGAATACTTTGTCTTCTTCACTTTGAGAGTTTTTAAGGAACTTTTAATTTGAAAAGTGTCTAAAGCCAATGGAAGCTTTGTAAATCCCTTCCACATTTCAAAAAGGAAGGTGTTTTATTAATGAGCGATTGGAGGCTGATATGCAGTCACATTTTTTTTAAATAAGAGAGAGAAGGAGAGAAAGGGATGTGTTTATTTAATTATTTATCACATATATATATACATATACACAGTGGTACGTCGGGTTAATTCGTTCCGGAGGTCCGTACTTAACCTGAAACTGTTCTTAACTTGAAGCACCATTTTAGCTAATGGGACCTCCTGCTGCTGCCGCACTGCCGGAGCACAATTTCTGTTCTCATCCTGAAGCAAAGTTCTTTACCTGAAGCACTATTTCTGGGTTATTGGAGTCTGTAACCTGAAGCGTATGTAACCCGAGGTACCACTGTGTGTGTGTGTGTGTGTGTGTGTGTATATGAGATAAATAATGAACAATTGGAGGGTGATATGCAGTCACATTTTTTTTTAATGAGACAGAGAAGGAGAGAAAGGGACGTGTTTATTTAATTATTTATCATATATATATATATATATATATATATATATATATATATATATATATGAATGATAAATAATTATAATTTTGTGTGTGTGTGTGTGTGTAAAAGTAAAGGTACCCGTGACAGTTAAGTCCAATCATGGACGACTCTGGGGTTGTGTGCTCATCTCGCTCTATAAGCTGAGGGAGCTGGCGTTTGTCTGCAGACAGTTTTTCCGGGTGGCCAGCATGACTAAGCCGCTTCTGGTGAACCAGAGCAGCATACGAAAACACTGTTTACCTTCCCGCCGGAGTGGTACCTATTTATCTACTTGCACTTTGACGTGCTTTTGAACTGCTAGGTGGGCAGAAGCTGAGACCGGACAATGGGATGTCACAGGGATTCGAACCGCCAACCTTCTAATCGGCAAGCCCTAGGTTCTGTGGTATGTATCCTGACTTTACATAGTCAGTACCCAATAAGGTCAAGGATAATAATCACAACACTAAAAAGACAATAAAATTAACACATCCCATTGTGTGTGTATTACTCCACTGTAAAGATCCCAAAGCAGCTTATATAAAACCAATTTTTAAAAAGACTGGTCAGGACTGCAGACTTAGAAACTGAAAGACACAAAAAGATAAAAATGGGAGAGGAGGGGAGAGGAAAGCAAGCAAACTCTGGCAGCAATCCTTTTAAGTTACATAGTACTGCTTGTAATGACAGACTAGAATGTAAATAGTCCAGGGAGAGTATAGGAGCCAAACAGAGCTGGTCTCTAAGCAAAACCAGCACAGCGGCCTTGCTTTGCATTTCTGCATGTTGCAAGATGACCACTGAGAGATGGAGATGCCTGATGGAGCTGCTCTCTCAGAAAAGAAAACAGAGTGGCCCTGCTTCCCATCTCTGCCTCTGCTGCTGAAAGAGGAGCTAAAAACAGCAGACTGCCAAAACTCAGAACCAGAAAATAATGGGGGGAAATGCAGCCTCGCAGAGAACTAATCAGCCTGGCATGTCAGAAGCCGGCAGGAACAGGAAAATCTTGATCATTCAGCAGAAGGCCAATAACAATTGCATTGACTCCGATTTAATGTGGGGGGAAACCAGAAAAGAAATTGTGTTAAGGATAGGACTGCCATTGTATAGTGGCTGGTATCTGATGTCTTTAATTATCCTCAATTTATGTTTATTTATTTATTATTTTTCTATATTGCCCTTCATCTGAGGATCACACGGCAGTTGGCAATATAAAAACACAAAGATACATAACATAGAAACAAACCAAAATAATAAATCCTCCCTAGTCAAGTTTAAACGGCCATAGATTGTCTAATTAAAGAAAGGGCTGGGAGAGGAGAAATGTTTCTGTCAGGAGCCTACAGATACATAACGAAGGTGCCAGGCAGGCCACCCTGGAGAGAGCATTCCACAAATGGGGGGCCACTGCAGAAAAGGCCTGTTCAAGGGGTTGCCACTTTTGAGAGCCTCTGGTGGAAGAGGAACACGAAGAAGGACCTCAGGTGATGGTCTCAGGGTCAGGGCTGTCTTAAGCGTATGCGGTGCCGGGGTGCAAAGATCCCCCCAGTGCCCCCCCGGTTGCCCAGTCCCAGGCGTACAGGAGGGCGGAGCTGGCCGGCCGCCTCAGCGTTTCACTGCCTCAGTTGCCCCCGAATTCGCAGCACAGGGCCACCCGCAGCGGAAGAGCCCGGCAAGGCACTCCAACCGACGGACGGGCTCTTCCTTGGACTCAACTCTCGAGCCCCGGACTCTCAGCCTGGCACCCCTGAGAGCCTGGCGCCCAGGTGCCCCGCACCCCTAGCACCTATGGGTAAGACAGCCCTGCTCAGGGTTCAGGTCGGTTCATATGGAGAGATGCAGTCCTTGAAGTCTTGTGGTCCTGAGCCATTTGAGGCTTCTTAGATCAAAACCAGCACTCTGAATTGGGCTCAGAAACTGATTGACGTCCATTGCAGTTGGGCCACAATTGGTGTCATATGCTCAAACCATCTTACCCCAGTGATCAACCTGGCCACCAAATTCTGCACCACCTGAAGTTTCCGAACCATCTTCAGAGGCAGCCCTATGTATACTGTGCATATCCTTTAGATCTACACACACACACACACACACAACAGGTAGAAAGTGGTGAGAAAAACTCCTCTCCACCTGAGATCCTGGAAACCTGTAACCAGTCAGCTTTAAGTGGACCAATAGTCTATCCTGATACCTGGCTGATTCCTATTTACAGTGGATACCTTGGTTCTCACATGCCTTGGTACTCAAACAACTTGGAACCCAAACACTGCAAACCTGGAAGTAAGTGTTCCGGTTGCAAACTTTTTTTGGCAGCTGAACGTTCCCCGTTTTGAGTGTTATGCTTCCAATTTGAGTGCCACACTTCCGTTTTGAATATTATGCTGAGGTCTGTCTGTTTTTGCTATGTATTTTGCGTTTTTGTTTTTGCGGCTCTTTTTGTTTTGTTTTTTGTGGCTGTGTGGAACCCAGTTCAGCTGCTGATTGATTGATTGATTTTGTGACTGCAGTACATTGTTTATTTCTTTCATTTTATGGATCAATGGTCTCGTTAGATAGTAAAATTCATGATAAATTCCGGTTTTAGAAGTTGTTTTTAAAAGTCTGGAACAGACTAATGGATTTTTCATTACTTTCTATGGGAAAGTGCACCTTGGTTTTGGAACGCTTTGGTTTTGCAACAGACTTCCAGAACGGATTAAGTTTGAGAACCAGGGTATCACTGTAGTTCTTTGCATCCCAGAAAATGTTAAGAGGGAAGAGCTGTATCTCATGAGAAAGTGCTGTAGCTCAGTGGTTGAGCATCTGCTTTGTATGCAGACAATCCCAGATTTGATCCAAAGCATCTCTAGGTAGGGCTGGGAATCTCTCCTACCTAAACCCCTGGAGAGTATCTGGCCATTGCTTGCAATAATACTGAGTTTTGTGGTCCAGAGGCCTGACTTGGTATAACACCTATTCTGTACAAATACATATTCTGATGCAAACTGAAATTTTCCCCAATGCAAATTACTGTGTGCAAATTATCCTTATTTGTCTTGGAGTTGGGGGGCGGATTCAATTCATAATTTTCTGGAAAACCTACGCCACAGTTTATAACACCACTTTTTGAGAAAAGGAGTTTCTGAAATGGTAGCTACAAAACAAAGAAACAAATGTGTAGATCATCAGGGTGCTGTTTGGTTACCTTGCTGGGTCCAAAAGAAAAAAAGAAGAAGGAAGCTTAATTTAGCAATTGCTTGTTGACCCTGGTGTTCTGATCTTAGGATCATCTAAGCTCTCCCTAGCACTCAACTGCATTGCCTGAGGCCTCCCAGGCCCTCTGTGACATCAAAGCAGCTAAGCCAATGGCTGCTAGAAAGGCTGTGACCCTTCAGTTTTGCCAAGCCCCGAAACACTGAAAACAGATTAGATACTTGCTGTTGGATGACACAGCTTTCAGACTTTGAACACACTAGTCTGGAAAAAAAAAAAGAATTGTGAGAAAATACACATGATGGCACCAGATCATGGGAATCTTGTGACTTTATGACCAGGTTAACATAACATGATTTGCAGTGCAGCTTATATGTGCCTACGCAGAAACAAGCCCCACTGAGTTAATTGTTACTTATGACTAGGTAAGTCTGTTGATGGGGGGCAGCCTTTGGCATTCTTGCACAGAGGACTGGCCAAGGAAGAATGGGAAGGAAAACAATTGATCTGTGATGACTTACACGGACCGTGCGGGTGATGGCTTTTGTGTTTCGTGAAAAGAACTACCAGTGTCTTGTTGTGAATGAGTAAAGGTGTTCTGGCGGCAATAGCAATGTTATCACAGTGGGTAAAGCTTCTCTGCCTTTGATAGTTGAGTAGTACCTTTATGTAACTGTTGAAGGCACACAAGTCCTGGCCTCCATTGTACATACCACAGGAAGAAAAATCCATTTTTTAAATTACAAAATGTGTCAGCAAATACATATTTTATATTGATATACACATTTCTAGGGGGTCGGGGGTGGCGCTGTGGGTTAAACCACAGAGCCTAGGACTTGCTGATCAAAAGGTCGGCAGTTCAAATCCCCGCGACGGGGTGAGCTCCCGTTGCTCGGTCCCTGCTCCTGCCAACCTAGCAGTTTGAAAACATGTCAAAGTGCAAGTAGATAAATAGGTACCACTCCGGCAGGAAGGTAAACGGTGTTTCCGTGTGCTGCTCTGGTTCGCCAGAAGCGGCTTAGTTATGCTGGCCACATGACCTGGAAGCTGAACGCTGGCTCCCTCAGCCAATAAAGCGAGATGAGCTCCGCAACCCCAGAGTCGTCCTTGACTGGACCTAATGGTCAGGGGTCCCTTTACCTTTACCTTTACACATTTCTAAACTCATTTTTTATCTTATAATACAAGCTTATGAAAAGCTTGGCCTATTACTCAACACCCAAAAAACCAAAGTGCTGCACCAACAAGTACAAAATAACCCCTCTGCAGCACCACAAATCCAACTCAATAGTGTAACATTGGAAAATGTTGATCACTTCTCCTATCTACGCAGTTATCTTTCCACAAGGGCCAACATTGATGCCAAAATCCAGCATCGCCTGAGCTCTGCGAGTGTGGCTTTCTCTCAATTGAAGTGCAGAGTGTTTGAGGACTGGGACATTCACAGGGAAACCAAAATGCTTGTTTACACAGCTACTGTACTGCCAACCTTACTATAGGCTTGTGAAACATGGACCACTTATAAACGCCATCTGCAGCTCCTTGAAAGATTCCATTAACGGTGCCCCTGAAAATTTTTACACATCACTTGGGAAGACAGGCGAACTAATATCAGTGTACTGGAAGAAGCAAAGATCACTGGTGTTCAAGCAATGATTCTTCAACATCAACTTTATTGGACTGGTCATCTTGTGTGGATGCCTGATGATCGTCTTCCAAAGCAACTACTCTATTCCGCTTAAAAATGGAAAGCATAATGCTGGTGGTCAACAAAAGAGGTTTAAAGACTGTCTCAAGGCAACTCCCGCCCGGAAACCTATGTCCCCACTGTGGAAGGACATATGGATCCAGAATTGGCCTCCACAGTCACTTACGGACTCACTGTTAAAACCATGTTTATGGAAGACAGTCTTACCCAGCTACGCCAAAGAAGAAGAAGACACATTTCTAAACTCATTTTTTTATCTTAGAATACACATTTTGGAACTGCATTTAAAAATTAAGATAAATTGAAAAATCCAAAGGATAATTACTTCTTGATGCATCCATTAGTCCTGAAGGTGCAAGTGAGATCAGTTTGCTTGAAAATGTGTACGAAACAAAATTCTCCTCCGTCCCTTTGCTCAGCATGAGCAAATGTGAATATCCATGGAAACAGAGAAGTTTCAAATATTGCATACTCTTTGTTGCTGGTGGGGATTTCTGGGAGGTGGGGGAAGGGATCGTTCAGAATGAGTAAGGTTGTCTCTCATATCACATAGGTCTGCATAGAGGAGATGGGATCTCTTGTGACATCCTCCATCTTGATTTTCAATGTGTAATTTAAATAAAATATGCCGGGAACCTTCCTGGGGGATTACTGTTGCAAAGTACAAAGTATATAAAAAAACAATCTCTCTGCAAAAAGGAGAACCGATCCATAAATAAGATGCTTTGCGAAGGGGGCTGAATAATTGCCAAACTCACTTCTCCCCCAGTTCTTCTTCCATTGGTAGCTGAAGGGTCAAATCAATCTCCCATACTATGAATAATGGAATGCCTCCCTTTATTTTACGCCTATTGAAATGGGGTGCTTCAAATAATAATAATAATAATAATAATAATAATAATAATAATAATAATAATAATAATAATAAACATTATATTTTGAGAAGTGGATAAATTACCCATAGTAGACCTATAATATCTGTTGTGAATGAGCATTCAACAGTGAATTTGTAGGGTTTGAATGTTTGTTTTTATCATCAAGCTCAATGAAAAAACCAATGCCTTACCCATTCTGAGTTCCTGATGTTTGCTCCTTGGTTCATAAAAACTCAATATTTTTAAATTTTATTTTTTTTCTTTGAGAGGCAGCCGAGAAATGAGGTCTGATGGAGTTGCCCACAGTGAAACAGTTAGTAAATGTAACTTGCTTCTTTACAAACAAAAAAGGTTTGGTCTGTATATGAGGACTTTTTTCTTCTAAAAAAAATGGCAAATGGATGTTTAAATATGGACAACTGAACTGAAGTCTGGAAAAAAAAGAGAGAAACTCATATATTTACCCTAAGAAGGGGGTAGCTTGTTCTTGACACTGGAGGCTATATAGAGAACCAGATTGGGAGCCTCTGGGGACCACATTGAACCTTTAGTTTCACAGCTGCCAAAAGCTTCTTTAGGTGCTTCATCCCAGACCCTCCGTGATTGATTGATTGATTGATTGATTGATTGTATTTCTATGCTGCTTTTCATTCAAATGAATCTCAAATCAGCTTACAACCAACAAATAACCATAACATAATAAAACCTAATAGCGCATCGCGAATGCAGCATACATCATATAAAATAATTAACAAATTATCAATAAAACAGTTGCAATCTATAAAAAAATAACAAAACAGCAACTAAAAAATAAGCTAAACCTCACAATTATGGCACGTCATGAGATTAACAAATCAATGCAGCATTTAGAATCTATAAAACAATATTTAAAACACTAACAAAATAGCACTTAAAATATAAGTTAGGCACTACGTTCATTCACACAATCTTCACCCCCATGGCCCATAACCTTTCACTCAGTTCATTAAAATACACAGATGCACACTGTTGCTTCCCAGAATCTCAACAGAAATGCCTACTTACTAGTATGCGCTCTAGGACTAGGCAAAGTGCCCTATTAAAAGGGCCTTAAATGTGTTTTTACTGAGAAGTTATTGAGGGAAAGGGTGGAGGGTGCTGAGAGAATTTCTCTCTGTGTGTTTGGAAGAGGCTCTGGGAAGTGACCTGTCTCCTTGCGAGCATTTCCCCATCAAGCCCCTTTTTTTGCCCCGCTTGCTCAGGATAGGAAACACCGTCTCCGACATCCTGGAAAGCTTCAGTCATTTCAAATTGGGCAATCTAGCAAGCTCCTTTTCCTCTGGTGGACAGGGGAAGCGTGCTTTGATTTTCAAGGGACTGTGCTGTAGTGCAGACCCCTTCCACTGTCGGCTGAAATTGATTGAAATGGATGATCCGTGTCCAGCAGGCATGGGCTGGCCCAGGGGAATCGGAGCGCTTGGCTTCCAAATGGCCTATCAGAACCTCTGGGTTTCGGTCTGTTGTCGTTAAAGTCACCCTGGCAACACGTTCATTAGAGTGTCTTGTGATGAATGCTGCGTTGTGTACCCTTTTCAGAGTGCAGGAAATGCCCCGTGGCAGCGACTGCAGCCTTGCAGTTCTATGGTTATAACCTACGTTCTGCAGAGAGAAATCTGTACTGTTGTTGTTGTAAGGAAGAGGCATAGATCAGTGGTAGAGCACACAATTCGCATGCAAAAGCTCCCAGATTCCAAACGTCTCCAGTTATGGCTGTGGAAAAGACTCCTTTCTGGACCTCTGGAGAGTCACTGCCACTTGGCGAAGACAAGAGTGAACTAGATGTAGCATTGGCCTAATTGAATATAAGGCATTTTCCTACATTCCTATATATACCTTGAATGTTCTCAGAGTCTCAACCAAACATTTTGAACAATCCCACTGCATGCAGCATCTTAATAGCTCTTTCTGTTACTATACACAACAGTGAAATGGGGATGTAGTGTACTGCAATTACTTGGACCGTTTTAACTGTGCTGTTAGGCATCTTGGGCATTCCACTATAGGAAATATGGACATACTTTTTCCTTAATGAAAAACATAAATAATGTGAGTTGGGAGGTTCTTGGTTTAAGCCTTTCCTTAGGAAAGTCTCTGAATTTCACTCTGACTTACCCACCTGTGATAATGGGATTATGGGCAAGATTCAACTAAGTTGTTTCATGTGCGGAAAGAGATCCGCTCACGTAGTGGGACTTTGCAAGGCACTCTGCTCCTCCCATCACTGTGGCTTTCATTTCCACATGACACACGTGTGTTGCTCGGTCATTACTGGGCTGTTTTGGGATAGGAGTGTCCTCTAGGTTTTTTATTATTATAGTTGTACCTTGGAAGTCGAACAGAATCCGTTCCGGAGGTCCGTTCAACTTCCAAAATGTTCAGAAACCAAAGTGTGGCTTCTGATTGGCTGCAGGAGGCTCCTGCAGCCAATCGGAAGCCCCGTTGGACATTCAGGTTCCAAAGAATGTTTGCAAACTGGAACACTCACTTCTGGGTCTGCGGCGTTTGGGAGCCAAAACGTCCGAGTACCAGGACGTTCTGGATCCAAGGTACGACTGTATATCTGCTGATACTTTTCTCTTGTTTTTTTTATTTGCCCTGTTTTGACTCCAGTCCTGTTGGCACTCACCACCTAGAGTCATAATTAGAGGAATTCTAATTCATTCAAAGAAGATGAATGTTGGAAGATTAAGGACAGAAGGTGCTTAGCCTCTGGCTGTTGGAAGTTGTACGCCTCTGAATACTAGTTATGATACCTTTATTCAGAATCCTTAGGACTGGGATCCTAGATTATGTTTAAGGAATGGATCATAGTTCTGTGGCAGCTTTGCATGCAGAGGGTCCCAATGGCATCTCCAAGTAGGGCTTAGAATCCCAGAGAGCCATTGCTGCCAGCCAGTGTAGACAATATTGAGGTGCAAAACCAAAGGATCTGACTTGGTAGAAGGCAGCTTCCTATCCTCTGTAGAAAGACATGAACTCAGTGCGGCTGCACACCTGGAACTGAACTAGCTCCCTCCTGTCTCTTTCCCATCTCAGGTGCAGAGAAGTGAGAGGGAGCCAGTGTGGTATACTGGTTAAGAGCGGTGGAATCTGGTGAACCGGGTTCGCTTCCCCGCTCCTCCACATGCAGCTGCTGGGTGACCTTGGGCTAGTCACACTTCTCTGAAGTCTCTCAGCCTCACTCACCTCACAGAGTGTTGGTTGTAGGGGAGGAAGGGAAAGGAGGTTGTTAGCCGCTTTGAGACTCCTTAAGGGAAGCGAAAGGTGGGATATCAAGTCCAAACTCCTCCTCCTCCTCCTCCTTCTTCTTTGTCTTCTTCTTCCTTCATTTGCCTGGGTCAAGCTGCCCTTGTTTCTGGTTGGTATGGAGTTGGGGCAAGGCTTCAAGAAAGGAGATACCAGCTAAGCATCAGAAAGAACTTTCTGACAATAAGAGCCATTCAACAGTGGAACGGACTCCCTTGGAAGGGAGAAACCTCCTTCCTTGGAGGTTGTTAAGCAGAGAATGGGTGGCATCTGTCGTAGATGCTTTTGTTGAGATTCCTGCATTGCAGGGGGTTGAACTACAGTAGATGGCCCTTGAGGTCCCTTCCAACTCTACAATTCTACAATTCCATGATTCCAATAGTGAGGGGAGTGATGTTTTGCTTAGGCTCTACTTGCTGGTCTCACATAGGTATCTGGTTGTTCACAGGATGCTGGCCTAGGTGGACTTTTGTGAGATATGGAAGAAGTTATCCAATAGGATGTGCAATGCATTCCTACCACTCTTGGGTTTGCAACTCTACCTTCAGCCATATTCTAGAGGTACAGCTTTCTGCATGCAAGCAGGGTTCTCCAGTAAGGGAACCAGTTCATGTTTTAGTAGGCATGAGCAAAGTAGGAACCTTTGTTGTGATTACTCATAACAAGTCGAAATACAGGTGCTCCCAATGAGTGGCTGTGATCTGCGTGCATAAGCTCATGTGACTTCCCCCAGTATTTTCCAATGGGCATCTCTGCTCTACTGTTGTTGGTAGTGGAAGGGGAATAATGCCACGTAGCCAGCAATGGGAACCCTCTGTGCAGAAGAAGCGCTGGATTGTTGCCAAGATGCCAGAAGCTTTTATGTAGCCCAGCAACCAGGCTCATGACTTAAGGAGTCCTCTCTTGCTTCCCAGGCTGTTTGTTTTAGGGTTGCGGGATCGTGTTCCCATGTGACAAAGTTCCCCCCCCCCATCCTCCCAGGCTTGTTTGGTGGAACCTTATGTAATGATTAAAAATAGAATTCTGGTGTGTGATCACAGTGTGAAGCCAAATCCATTACAAAGTTCCTGCTGGTGAGGGATGTGATACAGTAATTCTGCATGAAGCTATTAGCATGATAAAACCTGGGTATTCAGATGCCAGCTTGTTCCAAAACCTGGATTGTGCTGGAACATGGTGTGTATCTCCATATAAATTAATTGGGCATGATACAAAAAGGCAAGTTTCTTTTTAAATTTGAGTAGTTTCTACCACTACCTGCAATTTAACAAGATGCAAAAGGGATCTGTCAGATCTGCTGGTCCACTGCAAACAGTCACCCTTGCAATGAGAGACACTCTGTATAGAATTCGCTTTGATGGATGCCGAAGAAAATCAAGTATTAATACAGGCACTTCATCTCCGTGCTACAGCAATTGAATGTTATTAGCATAATCTGGTCATTAATGCTTAGCCTATCAAATAAAGTTGCCTCATCTTTCAACATTGAAGTTATAAGATTTTTGTAGTGGAGTAATCCCATGTTTTGATTTGTACAAGCAATTGGTACAGATTGCCGTGTACATTTATGCTCAGGCATCTTTATGATAAGCCCCGGGGGAATTGCTGTGTAGACAGGAATGATCATAAGCCAACGAGGGAAGCGAATGGGAAGTCCAGACCACCAGACAAGAGAAAGAATCCATTGCACGTTGTTGACAGAATGCTAGCATACTTGGATAGGTATGGGGACATGGGGGGCAATTTGGACTAATTTAGATAAGGGTTAGGGAGCCCACATCCCTCCAGGTATTGTTTTGTTTCAGCTATCACCATCCCTGACCACTGACCATTTGAGCTGGGCTGTTTGGAAGTGGAATCCAGCAAGCTACAGAAGGCCACAAGTTTCGGCTCCCTGGTTTACCTCCAGCCTTTATTCCATCATGGAACCCAAAGCAGCGTTCATGTAGCTCCTGAGCTGGTTCCCATCTAGGCACCGCATAGCATAGAATCATAGAACTGTAGAGTTGGAAGACAACCCCAGGGTCATCTAGTCCAACCTCCTGAAATGCAGCCACCCCTGGGTGGATTGGAACCAACAACCTTCTGATTAACGTTGCCCTGACCCATTGCACCGCAGGCTCCAGGTTGGTGGCCTCATATGCCTTCGGTTCATACCTAGGGACTGCCATGCCTCTGCAAGGGACTATACCTTGGCAGAAGAATGCAGAAGGACCTAGATTATGTCCTTGGTGTTTCTGGTTAAACGTATCTCACATAGACTGGCACTGAACCCCTGAAAAGCCACTACTGGCAATATGTAACTGCATGGACCAGTCTGTGTCAATACAAGAAGGCATCTTCATATTATTGATCCAGTTCTCTATCAGCCCCTTCCAAAAGAAGCAGGATATGGCTCCTGATAGGGTGGCCAACCATTCTTCTGTGATGCTTTGCCTTCTTTGACCTGCGCCTCTCTCCTACCCTGACCTGTTTTGCAAGGGCAAGAGGGAGCAGTAAGAAGGCAATTGATAAGAAAAGGGGAGGGGGAAAGGTATGCAAAGTGCATATATAAAGAAAAATGCTAAAGTCTTGCACATTTATGAGGAAAAGGGGGAAATGGAACTGGTGGGAAATGAGAACTTGAGAGAAGCCAAAATGGACAGATCCGTCTGTCCCTAGAGACAATGCTGTATCAAGCCCCAAATTCAAGGGCAGTGCAATAGAGGGGGAGTGAAGAGATGTGCTCGCTGCAGTGTCATATTAATGGAGTGGGGGGAATCAGTTTGCAAAGGTCAGAGAAGAGGAGGGGCAAGTAATCTAGATGTGCAATAATAACAGCTTGGGGAGGAATTGTAAATGCAGACGTGTCGAGGAAACCTTGGGTGTTGATTTAATCCTTATGTTTTTAAAGGGAAGATACGCGCCATCTATCCCCAGCACACGACTGAGTCAAAGATGACTCTCTTAATTTATGGGGCTGATTGACAAGAAGGTGACAACAAAAGCGAGAGAAGGAGGCAGGATAGCAAGAGCTCTGTAAATACATGAAGCGTACAAAAGGCATGAGGGGGCTGGAAAGAGGAAATCATTGTAAATGACTCACTCCATTCAAGGCCACCAGGACTGGGGTCCACATCTGGTGTATTCACCAGGCTCTGCTCCCACACAGCCTCCATTCATTCTGGTGGGGCTTGTGTGGGAGAATGGTGTGATGAATAGAGCCTGTGCAGCAGCTCCATTTGGGAATACATGACAAGCCCTTTCATCCCCCTGCCTTGCCTTGCAACTATCTATCTATCTACACACACACACAAATCCCACTGCATCCATCTTTTGAAATATAGGCCACGAAACTCCAGAAAATTCCTAACAGTGACTCATGAACTGCCCTAGGTGGGATTCTGTGCCTTTAAAAATTGAGTCCCCACATTGGCTGCCTCTGTCGTGTGATGCCCGCTAAGACAAAAATACCCCATGCAGCACTGATACCCCCTCCCTGTTCCCCCTACAGGGGAAAATGCATGACAAATAGTGAAAAACAGGGCAGAAAATACTTGGCTGATGTCCTGCAGTATCCGGAGGGGCAGTAATGGCTATAAACTATTTCTCTGAGTCACACAATGTCTTATGTAGTGGATGCCATGGGGGTTGGGGAGCCTTACTGGCAACATGATCCAAATCCTATTGCCTTGAATGTTATGTTCAGCGATATGATCTGCAGGAAGGACTTGGGAATCCCCAGGAGTCCCTGACACAGTCTATGCTGCCGCCTGGCTTAGTTGGGAGAGTGGTGTGGAATCAAGATGCATGACGCAAGTTTTTAATGACTGATGTTTTAATGTATTTTTAATCTCTTGTTGGAAGCCGCCCAGAGTGGCTGGGGGAAAAGTAATAAAACTATTATTATTATTATTATTATTATTATTATTATTATTATTATTACATTATTATTATTATTATTATTATTATTATTATTATTATTATTATTATTATTATTTATTACTTATTACCACTGCCCAGAAAGCACAATACCATCCCTAAGCCTTAACTCTCAGAGGGGATATTGACTTGGCCGTCTCTCAGGTGGAACAATGGTGCCTGCCCTTTCCATAATATTTCCACTACTTTCATTATCCACTTCATGGATCTTTTACAAATACCTGTGCGCCACGATACATTTGATAATTCTTTAATTTGATCTTTGAATGGGATAATCTCCACACACCCCTCCCCTGCTTTTGCTACAAAATTCAGGGACCAGGGTTAATCTGTTGTTGCTGGTTTTGGGAAACAAGATTCATGAAATGCTCGTCATGGATATGGATCTTCCTTTACATAGAAGACCGTTACAGTAAATGAAAGGCAGGCAGTGCAAAACAAGTTTCTGTTGAAAAGAAGAAGAGGCACTGGGGGGGGGATAGAATAAAATAGGAATCTTCCTGCAAATTTGGAGCAGCCTTGGGCCGCTTGTAAATTATTAACCAGCCACTTATATGCTAAAACTAGTAGAGAATTTTATAGCACTGTTTTGATCGTGCATATTCTTCAGAATGATGCACTTTTTAGGGATTCTTACTCCAGATATCCAGTGCGCCCATTGATCAGAATGCAATTTGGGGGTGGGGAGTATTGCTTAAGGATGAGGTTTTGCCATCTCAGTTAAACTCTCAGTTCCAGCTCTAAGTGACTATAAAAAGAAAAGGGAAAATTAGAAGCAAGCCAATGAAATTCATTCTCTTCCCATTAACTTCCTACTAATGAAAATGTAAAACCGGTTTCATCCTTGATTCAGGTGGTTTCCCCAGGACCTGCTAACATCAGTTTGAGGGTTTGATGCTTGATGCTGTGTGGCATAGTGGTGGAAATCTCATTTTAGGAACCCTAAAATTCTTGAGGGAGCGTAGAGTTTGAACTCTTTGGAAATAGTTCAGTTGCTGGATAATAAGCGGTTTTAGCTGCTGGGCTTGGCATGGTCAACCAGGGAGACATAAAAAGGCAGGTGAACAGGCATAGTGGCAGGTCTCCTGTGGTGAAGAGGTCGGAAGTGAGCTGCAAGATAACATGATCCCTCCCATAACCCTTCTCCTTTCTGAATTCCCCTAGCTGACTTTAAAAGATGTACTGGTGCATCAATATCAGCAAGCCTTAGCACTAACCAGGTTTTGTGCTTAACCCGGATCTTAACCGGAGTTTGAAGCTGGCAAAGAATAATAGTGAAGTGGGCAATATGGTCCCAGCCGGGCTGCAGTGGAAATAGTCTAGTGGAAAAGCAATATGTGCCCCTTCACCAAATAGCCTCTGGAGTAAACCAAGCCTTCAGCAAGAGTGCCTGATCTCTAGAAGCCCAGCATGTGTGATTTATCTCCTGTCAAGGGGGAGATCCTGAGAACTGGCCTTCCATACGATGGACTGTTAGGTTGCCCATGTATTCTACTATACAGAGGAGGGCTGTATGAAGGGCTATCCAAAATCTAAGTCTAGTTTAAGGAAATAGAAGGTTAGGGGACCTTGAAGCTACACACCAGCAGTTAAAACCCTGACAGCAGACTGGGCAGGTGTACAGGACACCTGGTCAGGGTCTGCAACAATATGTTGAGATGTATTACATTTCCATTTATAGTTATTATATATATATAGAGAGAGAGAGCATCTTCCATTCTTAATGAAATCAGCCCTGAATGCTCACTGGAAGGACAGATCGTGAAGCTGAGGCTCCAGTACTTTGGCCACCTCATGAGAAGAGAAGACTCCCTGGAAAAGACCCTGATGTTGGGAAAGATGGAAGGCACAAGGAGAAGGGGACGACAGAGGAAGAGATGGTTGGACAGTGTTCTCGAAGCTACCAGCATGAGTTTGGCCAAACTGTGGGAGGCAGTGGAAGACAGGAGTGCCTGGCGTGCTCTGGTCCATGGGGTCATGAAGAGTCGGACATGACTAAATGACTGAACAACAACAACAATATATTGCATCGATGGGTTGGATTCAATTACCTCAATAAACTAGCGTATGCCAGTGCAAGTACTCCCATTAGCATAACAGGGCAGTTCCCCTCCTCCTCCCCTGTGCACCCCTGCATCTCCCACATCCTCCTTGGAGGGTCGGGAGAACTCCCAGAATAGCATGGAGGGAGGCAAGCAGAAATGATTGCACAGATAGAACAATCTCTTAAGCCTTACGTTGAGTTGTCCACCCTCTGTGTTTAAATTAGTGCATGCAAATGATATGCAAGCAGTGACCTCTCTTGTCTTCGTCATTTCTGGCGATGCATAAGTGAGCATTGATGTCAGTGTGGTGCACATGCATTGATGGGAGCACCAGATTGGTTCTGCCAGTGTATTTGCACCGTGCTGACCTCCCTGAAACCTTGCTTTTCCCCCTCTGCCTCCTGGGAAGCAGCAGTGCAACTGACTCAGAAGTTGGGTGAACAGTGACTGGTGCCCTTTCACATCATCTGCTACTGTATGAAAGGGGGGGTTGGGGTGGAGGGGGTTAATATGGGCTCACATTCCTCCACCCCTCCTATTGCTACACTGTTCCTGAGTTAATGCATGAGCTAGAGCCTCTTTAGCCTTAATCAGTACTAATGCTGTTCATCCCTTAACCTCTACGGATGGGAGGGCATAGGGTGAGGAAGTCCAAACCCCTTGGCTCACCTCTGTCCTCTTAACCATGATGAATACATCTCCCATCAGCACTTGTCCTCAGTCAAGTTAATGTTCCATTGAGTTGGTTCTCTTGTTCATAACAGCAGTGAAATGTTTGGGTGTTTTAGAGCCCTTCTGCGCATTGGGAGGGGTGTCCTAATGAAAACCCCCAGAAGATAGTGGCCATCTATTCTACATTTCTGTTTAGCAACAGTCTGATTCGGATTGCATATAGACTGAGCTTTTGTCACAACCTTCATTATGTTGCTCTCAATGGGATTTAATAATAACAGTTACAATAAATCTTTATTGTGGTCCAAAGACCCATAGAAGAAATTCAGAACAAAATACAATTAAGACAACCAACCATAAAAGAGAGAGAAACTGACCCGGTCGTTTTGTCATGTCTCAAGCATGATGATCTTTGTTTCTTTTAACTTCCAAAATAAACTTTCCACGGCCAGTGTAATATCATTGGACCTGTCATCCAAAAGATATTTAATATGGGAGGCTTCAGATTTTCCCGGCAGATTTGCCAGTCGGGGTTTGATCAGTTGGTCCCTTGCTTGCTCAATGGGATTTAATCATGGCTAAATTTTGTTGGATTTCATCCAGAGTCTTGGCATGCAGTCTCTGTGCAGCCATGTTCACATGAGTTTAGTGGGGCTTGTTCCCAGGTCAGTGTATCTAGGACTGCATCCTTAGCCTTTTGTCTTTTAAAATGAGGATACGACACATTTATCACTATCTTCTCTAGGTATTTACTCCCTGTTTTCTTTGTTAATGCAATGCTGTAGGATGATTTATTAGCATTAGTATTATTATTAGCAACTGGATGTTAGGCTAAGAAGAGGACTCCCTTTCATATGGTTTGCAAGGTTTGATGTATGGTTTTAATTATGCTAAATGCTCCTCGAGGCTATTTCTGATGGACCCGCAATAAGCGTCGCTGCAGATATGCATAGAAATTGCAATGTTTGAAATGTTCTCAGAAATTAGGAGCTGCAGCCTCTATGAGCTTGCTCTTGTTTCAATAACCATGCGGGGGGTTTTGAAATCTGGTTGCGTAACGATAGCAGAGAAAATGCAACTCCAGAAGCAGATATTCCTCTGGCATTACCGGTCAAGTGCAATTTGCAAGGAAAGCACCACTCAGGATGGGAACGGGAGATTAAACATTGGGCCTTTCCCAGTGTGAAATTCCTTGACACCTTGTCTCTCTTCTCCTTGAGATAAAGAAGATGAAGAGCAACAAAACAAGAAGTAGAATGGGAAGGCGGAAATGTAGTCAGGATCAGCAAGCTTCTCAATCTTACAAATATCAACTCAGCTTCTGGTCAGACTGGCAGCACATTGGTACACTGGAGAAGAAGACCTCTCGCCTCCTCCAAGATGTCATCAGTGCCATTGGCAATGGATTGAATAGTATACTAGTTTGGTGACCTGAATCACCATCCAGAATTTGACATCCCAAGAAGCAGAGATATGCTTCAGTGGCACTGATAATAAATGGCGAGTCATTTCTTCTTTAGAAATAAGATATGACCCACAGGATACAGCACATTTGGAAACCCCACAAAGCAACTATTCCTTTCCTGTTATCTAGCACTGGCAAGAGGATTCCCACATTGTTTCGGCAGAGTAATGCAGGCAGGGATCATCAGTCCTTGCATGCATTCAGCAATGATATATCGGACACACATGTAGTTGCAGAAGCTGAGTGACAAACTGTAGCAGAGCACATCGAAAACTCCACCGAGCTGTTTTAAAAATGCTTACTGAGAAACTCCAGCCCCTAGAAACTCACTCTCTGTCAAGGGAGCTCTGCTGCAAAATTAATTGCTTGCTCCTCTACAACTACATCCTTCAAACAGACATTTGGGGGGGGGCGGATGGGGGGGTGTTGTTTTTTTAAAAAAAATCTTCTGAGACTTTCTCTTTCTGTGTCAGTTCACAAGTCGCATTCTTAATGGACAGCCTAGAAGACAGCTCCAGTCTGCTTGCTTGAAATGCTAAAGGAAGGGGGCAAACACCTCTCATTGGCTAACCACACAGGCAGCAAAGACTGGAAAACATAGAAAGAACACTTCTGGATGGGACCACCTAGTTTCCCTTAGTGGCCAGTCAGGAAGCAGGGCAGGAAGGAAATAGCCCCTCCCCTTTTGGGACTGCCCAGCTGTTAATATTCAGCGGCATAGTGCCACTGGATCTAAAGTTTCCATTTAGCTATGATAGCAGCAACCACAGATCACCTCCATAACTTTGTCTAGTCCCCCTTTAAAGCCGTACAGGCCAGTGTCTATTCCTTACCCCGTAGCAGTGAATTCCATCTGTTAGTTCTATTTTATTTGGATGGCTTTTTTTTTTTGTCTGGCCTGAATTTTCTGAAAATCAAATTCACTGTATGATTGAGAGTTCTAGTATTGTCTAAGTGAGAAGGAGGGGTGAGGTGTGGAAACTCTGTTCACTGATGGGAGCCGGACTCCTTCAACACCTAGAGAGAAGAAGAAGAAGAAGAGTTTGGATTTGATATCCCGCCTTTCACTCCCCTTCAGGAGTCTCAAAGCGGCTAACATTCTCCTTTCCCTTCCTCCCCCACAACAAACACTCTGTGAGGTGAGTGGGGCTGAGAGACTTCAAAGAAGTGTGACTGGCCCAAGGTCACCCAGCAGCTGCATGTGGAGGAGCGGAGACTCGAACCCGGTTCCCCAGATTACGAGACTACCGCTCTTAACCACTACACCACACTGGCTCTCGTGTGGTGAGCCAGTGTGGTGTAGTGGTTAAGAGCGGTAGACTCGTAATCTGGTGAACTGGGTTCGCATCTCCGCTCCTCCACATGCAGCTGCTGGGTGACCTTGGGCTAGTCACACTTCTCTGAAGTCTCTCAGCCTCACTCACCTCACAGAGTGTTTATTGTAGGGGAGGAAGGGAAAGGAGAATGTTAGCCGCTTTGAGACTCCTTCAGGTAGTGATAAAGTGGGATATCAAATCCAAAACTCTTCTCTTCTTCTAGAGGGCCACAGGTTCCCCATCCCTGCTCAACCGCATCCCCACGTAGTCATTTCCTTGCTGAACGAAAATGTCATTGTGCTTTCCTAATAAGAAGGTGCTCTAATCCCTTGGTTATTCTGAAGATGGGTTGAAGTGCTCTGCCCTCACCCTCTCTCTGTGGCCACTTGGCGGAAACTGCTCTTTGACAAAGAGAGCTGGAAATCTCCAGATGAGCCCCTTTCATCTTTGTGATCTCTGGGACAAGTTGATCTTTTCTGCTTTCAGTTGATAAGATCAGCCACACCAGCAATGACTCCCCCACGAGAGTGAGACTGCGAGGCAGGGATCCATCGTTTCTTTGTATGTCTATTACCGTACACACCATGCTATACAAACACAATATTTTCTAGCTGTGATTGTGCCCAATGATGCCCAGTGACTTCCTGTAGAATGAAGTGTTCCACCTGGCTATTACCATTTCTCTCAGGGTTAGATCTTTCCACAAACCAAGATAATGTCAATTCAGGTTAGGCATGGCTCCATAGTTAATAATATACTGACATCAGGTGCTCAGGGAATGTCAGCAGTGCTGAGACTGGTCCCTCTGCACTTGTTGCCGAGCCCAGGTGAAAACACCTTCAAATATACGATACGTAAGCAAAGCCGGAGAGCCTGATCTCAGTCTGGAGTGAAGGGAGCCCTTTCCCTGGGACTTAAGACACTGAAAATCGCAACACCCTTTAGGCAACTGAATTCTGAACCCTTTGAGGAAACATTATGCAAACGAAATCTGCAAGAGCAGGAACTCTGGAGGTTTCTAGTTAAATATACCTGGTTCAAAGTAAATACAGCCACAGTTTCCTGAAGGATATTGCCCTTTTCTTTTTCCTTTCCCTTTTCTGAAGGAGTATGGAGTAGATTTTCAGTTGTTACTTTCCATGACTATAAAGTGAGCTTTGCAGCAGTATGTTCCCCTGTGAGGAAAGCTTGCAACAACTGGGGCTTTCTAGATTATTATTATTATTATTATTATTATTATTATTATTATTATTAATTTTATTATTTATACCCTGCCCATCTAGCTGGGTTTCCCCAGCCACTCTGGGTGGCTTACTGCATATCTAAAAGCATAATAAAAACATCAAGCATTAAAAACCTCCTGATACAGGGCTGCCTTCAGGTGTCTTCTAAAAGTTGTGTAGTTCTTTATCTCCTTGGCATCTGTTTGGAGGGTGTTCCAGAGGGTGGGCACCACTACTGAGAAGGCCCTCTGCCTGGTTCCCTGTAGCTTCACTTCTCACAGTGAGGAAACCACCAGAAGGTCCTCGGAGGAGGACCTCAGTCTCCGGGCTAAGTGATGGGGGTGCAGATGCTCCTTCAGGTATACTGGACCGAGACCATTTAGGGCTTTAAAGGTCAGCACCAACACTTTGAATTGTGCTTGAAAACGTACTGATTAGAGAGAAGCCGAATGTGGGGCACGATAGGGGTATATAACTTTATGCATGGTGAGGGAAAATAGAGAGTAGTTTTCCTCTCTGTCTGATAATATGAGAACTTGTGAAAGCTGTGTCAGGACAGGTGGAAGAAAGTGCTTCTGCGCAGGCTGCACAGTTAAACTATGGAACTTGCTCCCAGAAGGTGTTGTGATGGCCACCAGCTTGGAGGGATTCAAAAGAGGATTCGGTGATTTATGGATGGGATAAGGCTATCAAGGGCTGCAAGACTGTAATGGTTATGTCCTGCCCTCTCCACTAGATACAAGTTACTGGGAGTTGCAGGTGGGGAGAGCGCTGTTGCACTTAGGTTCCAGTTGAGGGTTTCCAGTAGGCATCTGGTTGGCCACTGTGAGAAGAGGATGCTGCTCCAGATCAGCCATTGACTTGATCCAGGAGAGTGCTTCTTATGTTCTTATGAGTTGAAATGAGTACAGCGTTTTCATGGCACGGTTGATGCTTCTCCTCTGGGAATGATAAAGAGTAGCTGCTGGTATTGGTCAATAAATAAATAAATAAATAAATGCATGGACTTCTCAGAATAGACTCACACACAAAAAAAAATTTGCCTTTGTTTGGAACGCTGGTCAATCGTAAATTCAGATTCTGATATGAAACACCCTGCTAATCTTGAGCTGCATTGCCTCCAGTATGATTAACCTGACCACCTACCCACGAGATGAATGTCTGAATGCACACCAGTGTCGCCTATGTGTTTAGACCCAACATACACTCTTGAGATGAAAGGGACCTTTTGCATAGAGTCAGGCTGTACATCCATTTATCATGTGTGTATGTGTTAAACCCTTATGGTTCATAACTTGCTGCACAATTGAGATTCACATTGCCTGTTTGGAGACTGGTTCCTGCTTACAAGCGGCTGGTGACTGGATTTCTCTTGCAAACACAAGCAAGGATCAGTGATCTGGTCTTTCCTGCAGCTATTAGGGTGTTAGCTGCCTTTTCCAGGTCAAATCAGAGAGAGGAGCTTATACCAGGGCCACAGATAGTTCATGAGAGGTATATTTTATATTAAATTCATGCCAGCTACTCCAGTGCCATAATCCAAAAAAGTTGAGACTACCACCCTTAGTTGCACTGTGCTTCTGAGAACAATTTAAGAGGAATTGCTATATCTCAGTAGTCGTACCTGGTCCTTGACAGGACAACACAGCAGTGATCCCCTCTCTGTCTCTCGCTTAAAATGTCATTTTTCCGCTCTGGGAGAATGTCTGTACCCATCAGAATTTAGACTAGATGGATGGCATTTTGACTTAGTTGAGTATCTGATTGCTGTTTTGGAATCGATATTTTTTCCTAGCAATAAAGATGCCATGTCACTAATTGGCGCAGTTTCTCTTTGTCAAATTGCCGTTAAGTAATGCACTTTGTATCCAGTGCTCAGTGGCGGCTTCAGTTGTACATGATGCATTGGACAAATCTGGCAATTAAATCTAACACATGCGATGAGGAAAGAGAAAAGAGAGACAGGTGGAATATTCATGCCCATATTGACTAAAGTGGGTAAAATGAAATCCCTTCTTATTTTGTGTAACCGCTCATGCTTGATGTGCATACAAAAACCTCCATCCTATTGGCACCAGTAAAATGAAAAGCCACTTTGCTTATCAGGACAAATAGGAAAACAATCCCATCTTTTAAAGAAATTATCTTGCTCAATTGCCTTGCGATGCTGCCATCAACATTTCGATTAAAATAATAATATTTTTTAATGACTCTGCACGGCAGGCAGCAACAATCACTGGGTTACTCAAGAAGCTTCACTCTCATTTTGAGGTTTCTAATTCTGAATCTTCTCCCCCTCTATTTTCCTTTTAAAAAATTAATGAATTTACCAAAGATTAGCGGATAATGGAATGTACTGACACCACACTTCCTTTCTGTGCTCTGAAAATCAAGTGACTTTGCTTCACTAGAAATCTATAAGCAGTGGGACATCTATAAATTATGTCTGTGCCTATAATCCATAGGTAGAGAAAATAGAACATTTGTATTGGCTTTTGGGGTGATGGCTGTGATGGTTTCAGGATCTCCTCTGATACCTGTCTTGATTCTTCTCTATTGACCCAATATGTATCTTGAACCTGTGGGAAGTCAGTGGGAAGTCAGCCTTTGCCTTAAGCATATGATAGACACAGCCTCAATATTCCATAGATACATAAAACATTGCCTTCTGCTGAGTCAAACCGGTCCAGTATATCTGAAGGAGCGTCTCCACCCCCATTGTTCTGCCCGGACACTGAGGTCCATTGCTGAGGGCCTTCTGGCGGTTCCCTCGCTGCGAGAAGCCAAGTTACAGGGAACCAGGCAGAGGGCCTTCTCGGTAGTGGCACCTGCCCTGAGGAACGCCCTCCCACCAGATGTCAAAGAGAACAACAACTACCAGACTTTTAGAAGACATCTGAAGGCAGCCCTGTTCAGGGAAGCTTTTAATGTTTGATGTATTACTGTATTTTAATATTTGGTTGGAAGCCACCCAGAGTGGCTGGGGAAGCCCAGCCAGATGGGCGGAGTATAAATAATAAAATTATTATTATTGGTCTAGCTCAGTATTTCTACATTACGGGGTGTTAGGGGACGGGCAGTATCTCCGGTTTGGGACATGTTGTGCTCCTTCTGGGTAGTTCATCCATCACTGGTCCCCCTGCCCTGCACTCAGCTCCCACCTGTGGCTCTTAGGAGCTGTCAGCATGCAACAGCAGCCACACCCTGGGACTGCTTCTACTGAACAGCTGAACCGGATAAGGGTAGGCGATGGGTCTCAAACCCTAAGTGAGTTAGGGACTTCCCTTGCATGAGAAGACAGGCTCCAGTAGACTAAGCAGACGAGACCAATAGTGGGTCCAGCGGTCAAGAAGGCGGGTTTCTGCACATGCTGTAGAAGGAAGTGAGGGGGAGATGGTGCTCATCAACCTGGCAAGGGAGGGGAAGGAAATCTAGAAGAAGGAAAACTCTCATCCTAAACCTCGCCTGCCTTGTGGCTATATGCTCATTTGTGAGAAAGGCTTCAGGAGTAAACTCTGAGGAACAAACTGTACCTGCTACTTTGTGGGACATCTTTGGGAGAAGTAAACCCTACACCAATCCAGAGTGGAGTCCCTAATGCAGTTGGATGGTATCTTGTACACCATCTTCTGGCAACTCCTGTAGCCAAGCTGGTGCCAAAGGTATTGCTCTGGTTTCCTTTGGGCCACATCAGTGAGATCAAAAGGGGGGTCCTTGTCATCTGGGCAGCCCAGGACCTCCACACACACTGCCCAGGCTTACTCTGGAGGGTTTCAAGCCAGGTTCTCTCCTGGTTCTACCTAGAGATGCCTAGGGTTAAACCAGGTACCTTCTGCATTCAAAGCAAATGCTCTCCTAGTGAACTATGGTCATCCCCAAGTGATAGTATAGAAGAGGCCTGGTGCCACCATGTAGTAGTTTGCAGGCAGGGCCCACCACCCAAACCTTCTCCAGACCCACCTTAATTTTCTTTCTGATTCTCAGCCCTGGAAGGCCACCATTTTAATTTCCCAGAATGCCCAGGAGTGTTCCTACATTGTGGGTTTCTATTGTACACCCACCATGAAATCCCATGTACGTTTGATGGTTGTTGCTTAGAGGAAAGTGTTGTCTTCTTAGGAAGCAGAACTCAGAACCCAGATAGCTTTCTCTTGACTGCTTTTACCTGCCATCTATTTATTTCTCTGTGCGATTGGATTAGCACTTGCTTGAATGTAACCGGAGAGCAAAAGCATAAAGCTCTCTCTGTATGCTACCTAATGAATAGCCTACTCTGAAATCTCTGAGAGCGTCTCTTTATGAAAGAGCAGACTGCAATTTGTCCATGTTGCTGCCTCTATTCAATTTCATGTTACAATGGTGGGAATGGGCAGCTAAAATTTGATGCCAATGAAGCAATGCCTCTCCAATAGTGTTTGGTGGTGTCATATACATACCTACCATACTTTTCTGTGTATAAGATTATGGGTTGTTGCTTTTAATAAGTGGGGGTCGTCTTATACGTGGGTAGTGCATAGGGTGGACATTTGATTGGTTGCTGCCGAGGCTGCCAGTGGCTATTGTGCATGTTATTGGTTGCTGTGACAATGGGTGGTGCTGATTGGCTGATACTCCGGCAGTTGGGCAGGCGATTGGCAGCTTCTGCTGGTGACGGGACAGATGGGAGGCGGATTTAGCGACACGTTTTAATCCCCCCTTAAAAAAGCTCAACAACCCCGAGTAATCCCCCCCAAAAGCTCAACAACTCTGTTCCATCTATCTCCCCCCCCCATTTTCTTAAATTTGAGCCCCTAAAAATAGGGGGCATCTTATACATGGGGATGTCTTATAGACGGAAAAGTACAGTATATACAAAATAAAAAAAATTCCTTCCTGTAGCACCTTAAAGACCAACTAAGTTAGTTCTTGGTATAAGCTTTCGTGTGCATGCACACTTCTTCAGATACCACACGAAAGCTTATACCAAGAACTAACTTAGTTGGTCTTTAAGGTGCTACAGGAAGGAATTTTTTTATTTTGACTATGGCAGACCAACACTGCTACCTATCTGTTACAGTATATACAGTTCCAGTTTACACCTAATTTAAACATATAGCCATATGCTTCCATGAACAAATCTTTTCACTTATGATGATGTGAACAAGAACACTGGAACTTCCATACTGGTCAGAGTAGCTAAACATTGTGAATGTGGCCAGCTAAGTGTTAAAGGGCATATCAGACCCAGTCCATCCAGAAATTGTTAAACCTTTATAGTCATACCTTGGTTTTCGAACAGGTTAGTTCCCGAACGTTTTGGCTCCCGAACGCTGCAGTGTTCCGGTTTGTGAACTATTTTTGGAACCCAAACGTCCGCCTTGGCTTTCTGCAGCCAATCAGGAGCTGTGCTTTAGTTTCTGAACATTTTGGAAGTCAAACAGACTTCCGGAACGGATTCTGTTTGACTTTGAAGGTGTGACTGTATGTCGGAAAGCCAGAAAAAAGTCAGACTTGTAACCTGTAAATCAGTTAAAACGGAAATAGAAAGGGGTGCAAAAATGCCGGTGAATCTGATCATTTTTTGCTCTTGTTCTTTTGGGGAGATCACCCCCCCTTCACTGAGTCTTCAGGATGGGGTGCACTATAAGTGCAAATAAACACAGGGCGATTTCAGTGCAAGCTGTGTTCATTTGCAGCACACACAGCTTGTAGAGACGAAGGCAGAGCGCATCCAATCCTGGAAAAAAATAGGCTCTGTGTTGTCTTTGTTGCTCCTGTTGAGATTGTGATTTCTAGGAAAGTATTTTGACTGTCTCGTTTATGGATTTAATAAACTGTAAAACATGAATATTGATTTGCACATGTTGGTACAATAGGATTTAAACTTGCATAGCTACATCATTTTTATCGAATCTCATTAGTGTGCTGGCATGTGCTTCAGTCTCACTTGCCTGGCTCCATTGGCTCTCCTAAACCCATCCCCACCCTCGCCCCAAAACTAGCATGTATCCAAGCAGCCTTTTGAGATCCTCTTTTTAAAAGAAAAGAAAGCCTGCTTCACTTTTGTGTGACCACCCGTGAAACATTTAGCAGTGCTTTCACAGTTAACACTTAATACACATGTCCTTCTTTTATGCATCAGTTTTGAAATACTTTAACAGCTGTTTTCACGGTACTCATATCCTCCCTTCTGTTTCCTCCATTGATGGTGCTGGCAATCCAAATCCATGGGGGACTTGGAGGTCTACTTAACTGTTGGTTCAATCAAGGAAGTGGTTTACATTTAATTGTGACTGCCACTGGGTTACAAAGCCCAGTCCTCCTTTTACCATCCATGGGCTCTTAATTCCAGGGAGTGGGATGAAGATGGATGAGCCCCATGAGAATGGATGAGCTATTAATTGTGCATTGAAAAGGCTGCTAAATCTGTGTGTCTTGGGGAAGAGTGTGTGCATGTGTGTGTGTGAGAGAGAGAGAGAGAGAGAGAGAGCAAAAAAAATTGTGTTAAAATGGGATTTTTAACATGCTTAATTTTGATTGGATCATGCCATAATAATTATCATTATTGTGCTTGCCTGGTTGCAAAGACAATGGGGGGTGGATTCAGGTTCCTGGAAGTCAAGAGGTAGATCCTTATTTAGTTTTATTTATTCATAAGGAGATTTATGTACCATCAACTCTTATAAAGTATCAGGGTGGTGGACAACAATATCTGCAACAAAACATAAAAGTCCATAAGAAACAATATGAAAGAATCATTAAAATGACTGTCTAATCAAGAAAAACTGAACATCTGCAAAGGCCAGTCATGATGAAAAGAGATGCCTGAAAGTCAACAGCAAGGTTTTCTGCCAAATCTCTTCTGGAAAAGTATTCCACAGTATGGACCAGTTGGGCATCTGTAACATGAGGAATAAGGAACAATTCTCCTCTGGTAGATAATACAGTGGTGCCCCGCAAGACGAATGCCTCGCAAGACGAAAAACCCGCTAGACGAAAGGGTTTTCCGTTTTTCGATGCACTTCGCAAGACGAATTTCCCTATGGGCTTGCTTCGCAAGACGAAAACATCTTGCGAGTCTTGCGATTTTTTTTGCTCCCCCCTTTTTCTAAGCCGCTAAGCCTTTTAGCCGCTAAACCGCTAAGCCTTTAATAGCCACTAAACCGCTAAACCGCTAATAGCACTAATCCGCTAAGCCGCTAATAGGGTTGCTTCGCAAGACGAAAAAACCGCTAGACGAAGAGACTCGCGGAACGGATTATTTTCGTCTTGCGAGGCACCACTGTATAAGGGCTTAGGTGGTCCTTAAGGTACCCTGACCAAAAGTTTTCGAGAGCTTTGTGTGTCAACTCAAGAGTGTTAAACCTGATTGTGGTAGCTTATAGGCAGCTGAGTCCTTGTCCAGAGCTTGTAACCATGGAAAGAAATCTCCATCCTCTTAACAACATAATCAAGCACATTATTATTGTACCACAGCTGCCACTTCAGGAAACTGGAGGGGTGATGATGCTGGGTTAAACCATAAAATAGGATTCCGGTCCCACTCCTAAGCATCCTTCCCCTCACATTTAGGTTAGCAAGACTGCACTTTGAACAGTGTGCTTAAGATTCTTTTAGTTTCCCATGGAATAAATGGTGGAACCTTAACAACTTCCATAACAAGAGACAAAATGGTGCCAACTTGTCTTCGCACAGCCAGATGCACCTTACTATCCCCAGCATACATCTTGTTTTGCTGAGAGGACTGCAGCACCTGAAGGGGAAAGCTAGCCATAATTTCTCATGTCTTCATCGGTTGATGAAATCTGTTCAATGGTGGCACCTGCAAACTCAGTGTGGGTGGGGTGTGTATGTGACCCTGGCCATTTCAGAAATAATAATGTTCAAGTAAGGAAGCGGTGGTATTGGAACTGTTGGAGGAACTTGATAGAAAGCGTATGCTTGCTTGGAAGACTTGACTCCCTTTAATATCACCCTTTGACCCTGAATCCGGCAGCTAGCTATTGGGCTGAAATTGTTACAGAAGAGAGAGTATGAAATAAGATGGGCAACTCTTCATCTGTACAGTTCACAGATCATGTGATTGATTATTGGTGAGTCAAGCCTGGGAGAGTTATGACTTTCATCCAGAAAATCATTTTAGGGACCTGTTATTGAGGCTATACTTAGCAAGAGCAGTCAGGGAATGCTCAAGTAGAAGTAGAAAAGGACACCGGTTTGTCAATATTGGTTTTGGACAGAGTGGGGGGGGGGGAGTTCAGCATTTCCCTGTCAAGCTAGGGTTACATCCGCATTGAGGTGGAGAAGTCAAGAGGGGAACCTTGAAGATGTAAGAGCTAGGACTAAATCAACACTACTGATCTTGTTCCATGTCTGCGGGTGTGTGTGTTTGTGTGTGTGTGTGTGTGCGCGCGTGTGTGTGTGCATGTAGAAGTGACTTTCCCCCTACTCTCTCTTATTTTGTTTATTTATCAACAAATTTATTTGCCAGCTGTTCAAAGATGTACTATCTTCCCATGGGGGCTTCCAACAAATAGTCCATTTAAAACCATATAAAAGATTAAGCATCACACCAATAATAATAATGATGATGATAGCAGTAGTAAAACATTCCACTAAAAAAGGTAAAGGGACCCCTGACCATTAGGTCCAGTCGTGACCGACTCTGGGGTTGTGGCGCTCATCTCGCTTTATTGGCTGAGGGAGCTGGCGTACAGCTTCCGCGTCATGTAATTCCATCAGTCTGCCAGCACAGTGATGGCTCTTTTTACTCTTGACTGCTTATAGCGAAGACTGCTTATAGTATGAGAGAAAAGGGTCTGTAAGCAAGTTGTAAGTTAAAAGAACCTGTTGAGTTCTTATTATGGGGGCTTCAATGAGCTCATACAGTCCTCCCCTCTCCCAATTTCAGTCCTCAAAATAACTCTGTAAAGTAGGTCAGGCTGAGAGACAATGACCAGCCCAATATCACCCAGAGAGCTTCATAGCTTAGTGGGGATTTGAACCCTAGTATCCCAGGTCCTAGGGACGCGGATGGTGCTGTGGGTTAAACCACAGAGCCTAGGACTTGCTGATCAGAAGGTCGGAGGTTCGAATCCCTACAACGGGGTGAGCTCCTGTTGCTCGGTCCCTGCTCCTGCCAACCTAGAACGTCAAAAGCACGTCAAAGTGCAAGTAGATAAATAGGTACCGCTCCGGCGGGAAGGTAAACAGCATGTCCGTGCACTGCTCTGGTTCGCCAGAAGCGGCTTAGTCAAGCTGGCCACATGGCCCGGAAGCTGTACGCCGGCTCCCTCTGCCAATAAAGCAAGATGAGTGCCGCAACCCCAGAGTCAGTCACGACTGGACCTAATGGTCAGGGGTCCCTTTACCTTTATCCCAGGTCCTAGCCCAACACTCTAACCATCACACCATCGCTGGCTCATTGTTGTGCTTCTGGGTACCATTTGCCTTTCTCTTCTTTGTCTACATGTTCCCTTTGGCCTCATTTGCCCACAGCAGTCTTCCCCAACCTGGTGCCAACCAGAACACTTGTGGTCCAGAACTTTTGGAGAGCCCTCAGCTAGCCATCATTTCACAGAATCATTTTATTCTCATTGGCTGCAGGGACTGCATAACTGCCACCCATAATATCACAATGCTGAATCTGACACAATGATGTCATGGATATTTGTAAACAAAATTGCATGGCTTGCATCAGCAAATGCGGCAGATGAAGGCAAAGAAGGAAGGTGAAACGAGCACGGGGAAAGGAACATCAAACAGGAGGGCAAAATGATGTCAGTTGGCAACAAAACGTCGCAAATGTCTGCCGAGTTAAATGTCCTCATGTTCTATTTGGCTACATTTGAAGTGTACCTTGAAAATAGAGAAAACTTAATGCTGTTTGTTGTTGTTTTTTAAATGATACTTGAATTGGGGATGGGAGAAATTTTGATTGATTATAACTGATCTAGTGAGCAGTTGTAGTTTCCTTCGCTTATTAATGTTGAGTTGCAAATGGCGGTGGACACTCCAGAAAAATCCTTGAATACTGGTTAAATTAAAACTACCCAGGATTGTAACTTGTATAAGGACAATAAGTGGCAGATCCATTGGAACAACCCAGTTGTGGGAGCCTACTACCTACAGAAAACCAGATTGATGTAGATGAGGAGAGTGTAGCTTCTGTTTAATGCAAACCTAACTGGGCTGTTCAGTCTCATCTTGGTAAGATATGCATTCCCATACTCAGATGTGACTGGCTGGCAGTTTTTGGTCTGTCTTGACTTTTACATTTTCAGAACACAGAATTCCTCACCCGCAACACTATCTGATGGGTTGAAATCTCCAGATTAGGGTCTCTAGGTCTTATAACCTTCTGTCAGGGCTGGACCACCCATGAAGGTGAGGTGACCACCTTGAGTGGCAGGAACCACCGGGGCAGCAGATCCCTATGGAGATCTCTACCCCCTACATCTTGTTCCTGATGTAGATCTTCACTCACCCCTTCTTCCCTGGTGGGGAGGGCAGGCACCATTTTGTGGTTCACCCCAGGTGCCAAAATGTATTGGGCCAACCCTGCACTCTGTCACAAAAGTCTGTGTGTTTGGTTCCTACACGGACTATTGCCATTAAACATATTACAACAGATGCATATCATTTGGGTTTTCTTATTTGCTTTTACAGTTCAATGGCCCAGCCAATATTTTTACAACAGACACTTGTGTGGTTATAACAATTATCCAGATGATCAGATCAAGCATTTCAGAGGAGAGGCTCTTGTCTCTGTGGTCAGAGAATGTCCAAAGGCTTAGATTGCGCCCTGCCAAATGATAGCAGGTCTTCTGCAGGCCCTGCTGAATATCCATGTAAATTCTTCTTCATTCTGGGATAATCAAGTTCTTAGATTATAATGGCTCCTTGGGAACCATTATGGCCCATGACCTAGCAAGTAATGGGGATGTTTGGCAGCCAACTGAGTCTTCATTCCCTCTAACGTTCCCTACAGGAAAGGAGTCAGCCAATGTATCATGTGGATTTATAATGTGGGGAGGGGGTTCGGAAAATAGTCTGCTCGTTCCCATCTATTAGGAAGGGAAATCAATCGTCAGCTCTGTCTGCTTGCCTGCATTTTGCATTCCAGGTAATAAGTCATAGCTAAATCCCATTCCAAACAACTTGAGCTTGATCAGATTGAAGAGCAATTTCTGGCCTTGTAGAGTGAGCATCCATCAGTACACCCAGTGGAAGGTTTTTTAGCATGTTCAGATTGGCAAAACTGCTATAACCTCTGAAGTCCAGCTGTCATTGCTAAAATAATTTTACTGCATTTTTCATGTGGCATAAGTAATTAGTTCAATGAGCCAAAGTCACCTTGCAGACTAATCAGAGTATTGATTATAAAGGGTATGTTTTAAATATTTGTGGTGCAAGGGGAGGGAATGGTTTAACCCTTGGGAGGATATAGCTGTAATACGAGCCTGACAATGATTTTACTTCCATTGCATTGGAGATATCAACATATTCCTAGTTTTAGGGGTATTGTATGTTCCTTTTTCTTCATACAGACCTTAAAATATCTCAAGGAACTGATCAATGTGTATTACATTCTGAGCACGAAGACAGAGTTTCCTGTGTGATCTCTCCATATGTATCGATAGATGATCCTCCCCCCATTCAAGTATCATTTTTTAAAAAAGCAAATATTAGAAACAGAAAAGCCTGAAACTGCAACTTTGTTCTACTTGCACCAAGTTCAGTTTATATGAATGCATGCGCTGTATGTAACGACATCGCACGTGCGCTGTACATAGCAGTTTGCTGCCGGCGCCGCTCAAGCACTGTATGGACGGTGGTGGGATCCCTCCGTCGCTGCTGCAGCCGCAAGCAGAGGATCCCAGCACCGTCTGTACAGTGCTGGAGCAGCGCCAGTGGCAAACCGCTATGGACAGCGCATGTGCGGCATCGCTATGTACGGCGCATGCATCGTACGTAGCGATGCTGCACCTGTGCGCGATGCCCCGCCCCGGGTGTCACGACGCCTTTGTCCATCCCTGCTTATGGGTGGGCTGGCCCTGTCTGAAGTAGCAAAATGTCCTCCAGACACCATCTGTGTAAGGTGTTTGTCTCTGTTGGACAAGGTCAAAGCTGTGAACATGTGGAAGAAACACATTTTTAGGACCAGGTTATGTGGTGTGTATGACTAAGTTAGGATGGTCCAGCATAATTTATTAAGGCCATCCATTTGGAAACTTATCCAGTAGATCTTATCAGCTGTTCCTTGGACATTTTCTCCAGTCACTAATGTGCTACTACATTCAGAAATTTTAAAATAAATAATACTCAGCATAAAATGGGACTGGGAGCCAGGAGGGGAGAGTTATTGACCAAAGAGGCCCCAAGAATTATTTATCCTCCATGGTTCTAGCAAGCATGGAACATCAACACTCTGTCTGTGTCGCTGTGGTAATATGAGTTTATCAAAAGGGATCTTTACAAAGCAACTTTGGTTGAGTGAATTATTAATGGTGGAAATATAACCTTTAACTCATTGAATCTATTGTGCTGCTTTGAGCTACTCGGCCTTGCGTAAATATAATGTAACACAATAAATCAGTGGGTAGATGCAACATTAAAGATAAGAGGCATTGTTTGAATTATGGATTGCCTGCATGAGGATCACTTAAATGTCCTATTTTGAAAGGATTCCTTGGCTCGAGAACGTGACAGTGATGCATAGCTGTGCCCAAGTTTAGCTTCATAGTGAGCGGTAGAAGGGGCAGGTGGTTTCCCTTCAAAGGCAGGGCAGATTCTGCATCTCTACTCTCTTAAAATTCTGTTCGAAACTGTTGGCATTCTTCTGTCTCAGGAGACAATGGAGGAGCATGCCTTCAGGAGTGAAGTCAAACCATTGGAGAGTTACAGCGCCTGCTGTGGCTGTAGAGACCGATATGGAAGACACATGTTTTGTTGCAGCTGGGGCAGATGACGGTGTCCAGTTGTGCTGCTGCAGACGCACCATGGCATTTCTTCTTTCCGCATTCCTCCCGGCTGTCTTTTCATCTCTGGTCACAGCTGTGGTTGTGAACCTAGACACTGCTTAGGGAATAAGTCCCATGATTTAAAAAAACACCCTTATTTTCAAGTGAGTGTTCATTGGATACAGCCATAGCACCTCAAAGCGTGACAGGCACAGATTATCTCTTGACTTCTAATAGTTGGATAGAAGACTGGATTTCAGCTGGCATTGCTTCCTCCTAAAATTCCATGTTCTACACTACTGTTAAAGGTACAAGAGCCCAGTCATGTTTTTCAGCTTGTTTTGAACCTCCCAAGGTTGCTACAAATCCCGGTCATCCCTGACCATTGGCTGAGCCGGCTGGGACTGCTGGGAGTTGGAGTGGAAAAATATCTGAGTGGGGGACCAGTGCCGGATTAAATGCTGTGGAGGCCCCCAGGCAGTCAAAATCTCCTCCCCCCCAAAAAAATTAATAATCTCCTAATACATTTTTGATTTAACCAACCAACAATTTTAATAAACCAATTTTATTACACAATAATATTTTGTCGCGGGGCCCCTAGAAGGTATGGGGCCATAGACTGGTGCCTACTCTGCCTATTTGGTAATCCAGCACTGTGGGAGACCTGCAGAACCCTCATCCCTCACATCTCTAACAGTCTCATAAGATCCGGCTGGTACGGTAGACCCTCTGGTCATGAACTTAATTCGTTCCAGGGGTCTGCATGTACCTCGAAAAGTCTGTAACATTAGGTGCCGTTTCTGCGCACACGTGTGGCATGATAGGGTCTTCTGCACATGCATGTGGTTGCAGAGCACTTCTGCGCATGCACGCGCAGTGAAACCCAGAAGTATAACCGAAGGTAGCATAACTCGAGGGTCCACTATACTTGAGAACCCAATCCCATAAAAAACTTCTGGGCTTAGAATTGGGATGACCATACATAGTTTTCGCAAAATTCCTACCAGTTCTTGTTTTCCTTTAACTCTCAGATACTCCAGGCACTCTTATGCTTTGAAACTCAGTTTATGATTGTGCAGGGCTCAAGACTGCCATTTTATGTCTCTGCACTGTGGCGTTTGTTCCCACACTCCACATGAAGGACTTTCTTATTTTTACACCACCATTTAAGTCTAAACTGAAACACTGTGTTTGAAGTGTTGCTTCCTGTTATGTGATGGAACGGATTCTCAAGGCTCCATTTTAATCATATTTTCCTCCCCCGTTCACCTTAATGCGCTGTGTCGCATGATGGGTTTATGGGCGGCACTATATAAACGAAAGCTGCACATTAAAAATGCTACATGTCCCAAATGCTTCTGAAAAATGTTAGCATATCAGCTGCTCTCTCAGCAGAATCTTTCTGAATGCTTTGCTGGGCCCGGGGATTATCGAACTTGAGCTCCCATAGATCATTTTGATGGATAATAAAGTGCACAATAGTCACTATTCTATAGTTTTTCTACATGAGGAGAATGGTTCTTGCAGCTGTTATTTACTCCAACGGGCTTAAGAAGATACTTTCTACTAAGCCAGACACTTTGTCTTCCAAGCTCTGAACCATCTAATTCCAGTTCCAGGAATGGGGAACTTGTGGATAGGGAGGGCAGAGAGATTCAGTTCTATTCCCTTTAAAGGATAACTTACCTATTTATCACTTTCCAAAAACAATACACGAAGCGAAACTGAGCTATCCTTTGAAACTTCCCAAATTTTGTGATGCAGTTCACCATCTAAGTCGTGCATACAAAAAAAATGCATATACTGAGGTAAAGCGTGTGTATGAACATCTATTTTAGTGGAAACAACATTCTGAAAATGCATTTATATTGGGGTAAACGGCTCTATCCTTCTTCATCGTTTTGGAGAGACATCTTTCCTTACGAGTCTTGGCTATTTCTGCCTTTGCTGTGAATGTGTAGACTGAGATATATGTATCCTTCTCCTGGATCCACCCTGTTCCTCCTACATATTTGGAAGTGTTGAGCTCTGGTTATGTTTATGTTGTTAAAAAAATTAATAAAAAAATTTACACCCCCCCCCCAAATGGAAAAACGAGAAAGGGACTGGAACCGAAATTGTGGGGCTTAACATGTTGGGGTTCAATTCCACCACACCTGACCACTGGTCATGCTGGGGCTGATAGGAGTTACATTTGGTTGTGTAATAGCTGGGAGGAGAGAGTAAATCTAGTCTGAGGGAAATAATCTCATGTAAAACTTCTCTGGGCTGTGGCCCACTCCTGACCTTAATGCCGCAGGGCTTAGGAGCCAACTCCTAGGAGCCAAGGCCCCTTCCCCCCAATAAAATATTTGAGGGGGCTGGCACCCCCAATATTTTATTCAAGTTGGCACCCCTGTTGCCTCCCACACCTTACACTGTGAGCCACCAGCATGCGCAGCCTTTTCACATACATCGTCAAACGCCTTTTCAAAAATAATCATAACAGCTGTTCTTAGACAACTTCCTATTTAACACCTTTAGTTTCTAGTTACATTTTTGCAATATTTACTTCTTTTTGTCTGCCGTATCCCCTGTCAAGCTTTGTGTTTGTACAGGCAAACTTCCCACTTGTACTCCTTTCTGCTGTCAGGTTCTTAGTAATTAACTTTGCATTGCAATGTTCAATATTTGTGCCTTGAGGTCTGTACATCTCCTGTTTTCAGGCGGAGTGCATGTGTTCATGTGTGGTGGTGGGGGGCAGGGAATCCTCTTGTATTCTGCTCGCAACCCACACATTGATACAAGACAATAAACTTTTATTTCCCCCCTTCTCCCAGAGGCTGTTGTCATGATTTCTCCTTCCTTTTTATAGCAAAGACAGACAACAACAGTGACTCAGAAAACACTGCGCTCTGGCATGTAGGCATAAGGTGCTCTTGTAGGTAATCATTAATCATTCCTGTTGGCTTTGTCCTGGGTCTTGTCAGCTAAGGCAGTTTGGTGATGGATAGAGTCAGTTTTCGGAATGGGGGAAGCAGCAGTGCCGCTGCTCCTTTCATGTTCCTTGCAGCTAAAACAAAGAATAACCATCAGGTCCAGGTGAGTTGGTGGAAGCAGCAGCAGCAGTGACAAAATAGCAGCAGGAGTGGTGGTCATCAGCTTTAACCTGCTTCATGAGGCCATTTCTTTAACTGGTTGATTTTAATTGAAGCTGGCCTTTCGGGGGGATACTGGTATGTTTACCTGGCTTTCTCCACAAACTGTCCAGATTGCATTGCCTCCATGACTTGGTTGGTTTGCTTTCACCAGTTCTATCAAGATTTGATGATCCATGTTGGAGCATTCAGAAGACTAATTTGGTGTTCCGAAATCCCTCCCCCCTCCAAAAACATTTTCCCCATATCTGATCTGTGTTGCCTTCAATATTATATATTCTTGTTTGTGTTACGTATTCATATATGCCGCCTTCATATATCCAAGCTCTTAGAAGTCTCAATAATATCCAAAGAGTGTAAGAGCAGGTCAGCAACTGAGCGCAGCAGTTAGGGAGTTTGTGGGATTAAATAGCTTTTCCAAAGCTTATGGTGGCCTTTAAAAGGAATTAGGCAAATTCACAAAAAGTGGATGCAGCGAAGCATAGCCGCTAACTGAAACTGAGGCTCAGAGAGAGAATTTCATTTGGCCTTCCAGATGTTGCTGGACTCTAGTGCCCATCAGGAAGGGACAGTATGACCAATGGGCAACGACCATGGGAGTTAGAGTCCAACAGCATCTGCAGGGCCACAGCCCACCCCCACCCCATCCCTGGGATATGCATGGCACAGCACTGCTTTGAGCAAATCAAACCACTTTCTTGCAATTCCAAAAGACTGTCTCTTGAAACACACAATGGCCAGTTGTTAGAGGCAGATAATTAGTCCGTAATTATCTCAAGTTTCACTTTTTTCTTTAAATGAATGACTTCCCCACCTACGTTCCCTGAAACATTGTGCAATTAGCATGTTCTACTCTTTTCTCCCTCCTCCTCCCTGCCAGGATGTGGGAAAACAACCCTTAATCTCAACCTTCAAGAAACATAAGAATAGTTGACTCCTAGACCCTGGCATCTGACAAGAAGGAAGGGTCACTTGACACCAGGCACAAATGCGGAAGCATCTGCTCAGCCAATGCTCATGACCAGAATCCACAGCTGGTGGCAGCAGGGCTTTTGCAGGCCAGTTGGTGGAAACTGCAGGTGAGGAGAGGGCTCTTCTGCTCAGGTCCTGCTTGCAGGTTTCCCACAAGCCCATGGCTGGCCACTGGGAGAACAGGGTCCTGGACTAGACGGGCCATTAGCCCAACCCAGCAGACTCTTCTTATGTTCTTCATGCTGAGCCAGCATGATCATAGTAAGGTGGGGCAATCCTCCTGTTCACATGGACCTGTAGAACTTCATAGAATCATAGAATCATAGAGTTGGAAGAGACCACAAGGGCCATCGAGTCCAACCCCCTGCCAAGCAGGAAACACCATCAGAGCACTCCTGACATATGGTTGTCAAGCCTCTGCTTAAAGACCTCCAAAGAAGAAGACTCCACCACACTCCTTGGCAGCAAATTCCACTGTCAAACAGCTCTTACTGTCAGGAAGTTCTTCCTAATGTTGAGGTGGAATCTTCTTTCTTGTAGTTTGGATCCATTGCTCCGTGTCCGCTTCTCTGGAGCAGCAGAAAACAACCTTTCTCCCTCCTCTATGTGACATCCTTTTATATATTTGAACATAGCTATCATATTACCCCTTAACCTCCTCTTCTCCAGGCTAAACATACCCAGCTCCCTTAGCCGTTCCTCATAAGGCATCGTTTCCAGGCCTTTGACCATTTTGGTTGCCCTCCTCTGGACACGTTCCAGTTTGTCAGTGTCCTTCTTGAACTGTGGTGCCCAGAACTGGACACAGTACTCCAGGTGAGGTCTGACCAGAGCAGAATACAGTGGCATTATTACTTCCCTTGATCTAGATGCTATACTCCTATTGATGCAGCCCAGAATTGCATTGGCTTTTTTAGCTGCTGCGTCACACTGTTGGCTCATGTCAAGTTTGTGGTCAACCAAGACTCCTAGATCCTTTTCACATGTACTGCTCTCAAGCTGGGTATCACCCATCTTGTATTTGTGCCTCTCATTTTTTTTCGCTTGCTTTTTCTGTATGCTCTTCCCACTGGTTCCTTTAGGACAGAGGTGGGAAACCTGAGGCCCTTCAGATGTTGCTAGATATACCCACCAGCCCCAGCCATGGGTCAAGGGTGATGGGAGTTGTAGTCCTGGAACACCTGGGAGATCACACACAGGTTCCCCAATTTTGCTTTAGGACAGGCATCTTCAACCTTTCCAGACCCAGGACTTTTAAGGCGAACATGCATTGAGGGACCCCTTTCTTAGTCTTTTTGTCATATAGTTGCATGAAGGTAATGCTCCTGTTGTGATCCACCTTGGATCAAGATGCAACCTACCCATTAACACCCAGAGCTTTAGGGCATTTTCACCACCATTCCTGGTTAGAATCAGAGTAGAATTGTATCTTTGCTGAACAGTTTAACTCCACCCCACGTTGTGGTGGTTCTGTAAACTTCTGCCGGTTGGAGGACAACTCTGCTTCCCACCACTCCTTCTACGTTGTCCAGATGGTTTCTTTCCACCTGCTTGCAACCTCCTGCATTGCACGATTTCGATTCCCTGGCACTGCTGCCTGTTGTGCAGCCCACCTGCCGCAGCTGCTTGTTACAATTCTCCTGTCTGCCTTGGCAGCTGATTAGAATTCTCAGCTTCACAAAACAAGCTCCTTCCTCCCACTCCAACAGGCTACCGCTTTCAATGCATTCATCTTGGATGGAGGGAAGGACTGAGTTTCCCCCAAGACGCAGAGTCCCAAAACATAACTGCTGGATTAGATTCTTTTCCCGCATGCCGTGTACGAACCATTGAAGTGGCAGGTGAACGGCATCTACAGAAGAGAAAGATGAATGCAGCTTAAATCAGATAAAGGAAGGTGAACACAGATCTGTGGCATTATTATTGTCATTTGACCCTGCACCTGTGGTTAAGGGCAACACATCTGTTTCATATAATCATAGAATTGCAGAGTTGGAAGGGACCCCAAGGGTCATCCAGTCCAACCCTCTGCAATGCAGGAATCTCAACTAAATTATACATGACAGATGGCCACCCAACCTCTGCTTAAAATCCTCCAAGGAAAGAGTCTGTTCCACTGTTGAACAGCTCTTACTGTAAGAAAGTTATTGCTGATGTCTAATCAGAATCTGTACCCTTCTGACCCAGTGGGACGCAGCTGGTGCTGTGGGTTAAACCACTGATCCTAGGGCTTGCCGATCAGAAGGTTGGTGGTTCGAATCCCCGCGACAGGGTGATAGTCATGCTGGCCACATGACCCGGAAGCTGTATGCTGGCTCCCTCAGCCAATAAAGCGAGATGAGCACCACAACCCCAGAGTTGTCTGCGACTGGACCTAATGCTTCTGACACACCCTCCCTCTCAGTCTGCCCGGACGCTAAGGTCCAGTGCTGAGGGCCTTCTGGTGAGAAGCAAAGCTACAGGGAACCAGGCAGAGGGCCTTCTCTGTAGTAGCGCTCGCCCTGTGGAATGCCCTCCCATCAGATGTCAAAGAGATAAACAACTACTTGACATTCAGAAGACATCTGAAGGGAGGTTTTTAATGCATGACATTTTAGTGTATTTTTGGTCTTTGTTGGAAGCCGCCCAGAGTGGCTGGGGAAACCCAGCCAGATGGGCAGGGTACAAATAATATATTATTATTATTATTATTATTATTATTATTATTATTATTATTATTATTTTGGAAGCCAAAGCTGCTATAGTAAGGGAGTCACATGCTCCCTGATGAACAGTCTCAGGGCAGCATTCAGAAGCAGCCGAAGTTTCTGAAGACCCTTTAGAGGCAGCCTCACACAGAGCACATTACAGTAGACGAAAAGAGATGTAACCATGTGCAGCTGTCTGCAGATCTAGCATCGCCAGGCACATGTACATTGGCTCGGGAATGTAATGAATCCCTTCTCAATGCTAAGCCTCCCTGGGTCAGCCACTGTGTGTCACACGCAGAGGGCAAACCCAGTAATGTCGCCACATAATAACCACCCCTTTTAAAACGAGGAACTGCTGTAATGAACATTCACGAATAGTATCACTGGAAGTCTAGAGCATGCTTAATAACAGGTATCATGACCTTTTTATAGATTATGGCTTCAATTAGGCAGAATTCTTTTGTGCAGGTGGATTTTTACACCACATTAAGGTTTCAGCTCGTTCCAAAGGAAAATCTGTAAACGTCATTTCACTCTCTAGCTTTTCAAAGGCTGGGATATGGAATGAGCTCCCACCACAGTCTCCTTAATCCTACACTATGTAACCTTGCCCTGATATAGAGTTATCCGAATGACTATGTGTATCGCAGTGAAAAATTGACATGCACAGAAAACCTGTTTGGCAAATAAACGGAAGAATAAAGCAGGAAGTATTGCATCTGTGCTCTGGACATCTTAAGATTACAGTGCGCATGAGCTTGGTTGGTTGTCTCAAAAGGGAGATTATGAGATGGGAAAATGTACAACAGGGATGGGAAACCTGTTGTACATTGTGTTGAAGATCATGAAATTAAAAGATGCCTGCTTCTTGGGAGAAAAGCAATGACAAACCTAGACAGCATCTTAAAAAGCAGAGACATCGCCTTGCCAACAAAGGTCCATATAGTTAAAGCTATGACTTTCCCAGTAGTGATGTATGGAAGTGAGAGCTGGACCATAAAGAAGGCTGATCACCGAAGAATGGATGCTTTTGAATTCTGGTGCTGGAGGAGACTCTTGAGAGTCCCATGGACTGCAAGAAGATCAAACCTCTCCATTCTTAAGGAAATCAGCCCTGAGTGCTCACTGGAAGGACAGATCCTGAAGCTGAGGCTCCAATACTTTGGCCACCTCATGAGAAGAGAAGACTCCCTGGAAAAGACTCTGATGTTGGGAAAGATGGAGGGCACAAGGAGAAGGGGACGACAGAGGACGAGATGGTGGGACAGTGTTCTTGAAGCTACCAGCATGAGTTTGACCAAACCGCGGGAGGCAGTGGAAGACAGGAGTGCCTGGTGTGCTCTGGTCCGTAGGGTCACGAAGAGTCGGACACGACTATATGACTAAACAACAACAACAACAGCAACATCAGGCTAGTGGCCCATCTAGTCTACTGTCCTGTTCTCACAGTGGCCAACCAGATGCCTGTGGAAAGCCCACAAGCAGGACCTGAGCACAACACTGCTATTCCCTCCTGCAGATTCGAGGAACTGGTATTCAGAAGCATTACTGCATTCAACAGTGGAGGTGGAACATTACCATAGTGGCTAGCTGTTGGACTACAATTCCCATCATCCATGACCATTGGCCATGTTGGCCGGGGCTGATGGGAATTCGACAATGTCTTGGGGGCTGCAGTTTTCCCCACCCTTGATATGCGGGGGTGGGGGGGGAGAGACTAAAAAAAGTCAGTGACTGGGAGCATCGCTCCTACGAAGGAATACTACAGGGGTTAAGGTTCTCAGTTTGCATGGAGTGATGTGATAAACAAATTCAACTACATGAATGTGGAGAGAATGGGCAGAAAGAAATGTTTCCTTTCTACCAGGGTATCCAATGTGGTTTCCCCTATCCAAAAAATGGACTACATTTCCCATTATCCTTGACCATTATAGTCAAGAACATTGGGAGGGCGCTACATTGACTGCAACATTGTCCTTGAGGTGACACAGTGTCATTAGTTGGGTTCAGGCTCAGGAAAGGCAAAAGGAAGGACTTCTTCATCAAGTCCACAGATTTGGGAATTTGTCTCAGGTTACACAATTTAATACCATAAGATGTAGGTGTTGCTACTAGTTTAAATACTGTAGATTTAAAAAAAAAAAAGATTTCCACACTTTTCAGGAGGTTAATTTCATCTGAGGTTGTTGCCTGTGACAGTCCAATGAAATTTCAGTTTTTAGAGTTAGGGTGGTATAGCAAACATAGCACTGGACTTGAAAACCTGGGTTAAAATCTGACTCAGAACTACCATGTCATGTTGTTGTGATAATCGGCTGGTAGTTGGGGAAGTACAGTGGTGCCTCGCAAGACGAAAAGAATCCGTTTTGTGATTCTCTTCGTCTAGCGGTTTTTTCGTCTTGCGAAGCAAGCCCATTAACGGATTAGCGGATTAGCACTATTAGCGCTATTAGAGGCTGATCGGATCAGCTGATAAGCAGCTTAGCGGCTTAGAAAAAGGGGGGGGGAGAAAAAAAAACCAGCAGGAACTCACAAGACATTGTCGTCTTGCGAAGCAAGCCCATAGGAAATTCGTTTTGCGAAGCACCTCCAAAACGGAAAACTCTTTCGTCTAGCGAGTTTTCCGTCTTGCGAGGCATTCGTCTTGCGAGGCACCACTGTAATGACATGGTGTATGCAGCCTGGAGCTCCTCTACAAATGCAGGATGAAAATACAGGAAGTGGACACCAATATATTAATGTCCCACAATGCAGTATGAAGGCATGTGATGACACCACTTTGCTGAAGGTGAGCAGGACTAGATGTGGTGTTCCTGTTTTGCTGTCCACAATGAGAAGCAGGATAGTGAACAAGTTACCCAGCACTGGCTTCGTGCAAGCAATGTCCTCTTTTTACTGTGACTCCGTTAACAGTTTTTAAAATGTGGGTGGGAAACCCAGTTCAACCTCTCTGCCCCATCTGTCTGTTGACCATCCCTCCCTTTGATATTGATTTGTGAGTTCATATATAAAAGGCTTGTCCTCTGCCTCTGAAACAGTTTTGTCTTTTTATAGCCTTGGAATGCAGGATAGCTTCCTCTCTCTCTCTCTCTTTTTAATGCTGCATTTTAATTCTTGCAAATTGCTTGCCAATTTAATACCGGCAACATCTAAACAGTAAGTAATTGCTTATGATAATGAGTGCAAACTAATTTACTGGAATATGTTAGTATTCACAATGCACTTTTAAACTGTCGGCTGTTCCAAAAATACGGCGCTCTGGTTTAACGGCGGCTTTCCTTATTTGGGGGGGTAGGGGGTGGTATTGCTCCTACAAATGCTGACTTTCCCTGCTCCACAACCCTTCAGAATAGCCATCTTCCAACTTTAGAACCATCAACCCCCCCCCCCCAAGTGAGCCCATGTGAATGTGAGATCTCTCCATTTTCTGATGAAGGAGAACTGAGCAGCGACATCAACCTCAACAACAGCAATCACAAAAGCAGTTTAAATAATTCAGCTTAATTACTGATTGATGTTTCGGAGATAAACATTTATGCCATGATAGAGTGCTGTTGTTCCCATATGGACTGTAAAGATTAATTTAAACAAATTTTAAAGCTAAGCAGTGCAGTCATTTATGGATTTCCGAGCAATGCCTCTCTCCCCCCCCCTTTTTTTTTTGCAATGGCCTTCATTCTGGAAGTGATTATATCTCCACTGCGTCAGTCAACCGACTGTGGGTTGCTGCTGTTCCGTTTTATCTTATTAAAACAAAGAGAGAGTTGAACAGATAAAAAAGCTACTTGAGATTTCATGGCTTGCAGCCATGATTTGAATCTGTATACCAAATAGCCTGCACCAGAATCATTCTGTGTTGGTTTGGAATCCATCTGTTTCCTTGTAACCCATATACCGAATGAAGAGACATTTGTCCTTCCTCGCCACTAGAGCAAGCAATCTGCAAGGACTTTCCACCAAATCAATTGTTTCAGACATGCATAGGGCCATACAGTATTCTGCATTGGGGAGATTTGGGGGGGCTCCACATACCAGTGGTGGGTGTGTTCATACTCACAACAATCCCCACCCTCCATCCAGGCAAGGAGAGGTAAAGCCACTAGAGACAGGACTGGAGGGAGAAGCCATTGGAGGGCGGCAATGGGCCCCCAAGCCTGAAGGTCCCCACCCTCCTCTAATCTCATTGGCTCTTGGATACCACTTGGGGATGGGTATAAGGTGCCATCCCCACCAGAGGACCAATGAAATTTCAGCAGTTGAGCACCAGGACTTATATATCTCAGAAATAGCCAGACATGGAGTAGCAGAAGTTTGCAAAGCCATTACAGTGGTACCTTGGGTTACATACACTTCATTTTACATACGCTTCAGGTTACAGACTCCGCTAACCCAGAAATAGTATCTTGGGTTAAGAACTTTGCTTCAGGATGAGAACAGAAATCATGCAGTGGCGGTGCAGCGGCAGCGGGAGGCCCCATTAGCTAAAGTGGTGCTTCAGGTTAAGAACAGTTTCAGGTTAAGAACGGACCTCCAGAACGAATTAAGTTCTTAACCCGAGGTACCACTGTATGTGACTTCAAAAAGAGGAGGAAATGGCGTCTACTATACATGCGTGTAAATACCATCCTAGTCTTCCACTCTGCACTTATTTTATTTTATGAGATTCTTACACTGTTTTACCTTCCTTCCAAATTCCAGTAGATGTTTTGCTTGAGGAAGAGCACCCAAACTTCCATTGAATTTCATATTAGGCAAACTTCATTGACGATGGAAGCCCCCTTCATATTCTAATGGTGACATCCATTGGATGGGGCTGTGCCACAGTCAGCTACAACACTGTCCCTTTTGCCATGATATCTACATGTTGGCAAGAGACAACTCACAAGATCTCACAAGATATAGGCACCAATGTTGGCGCTGCTTCTCCGCTGGCAGGGTGCCATCTCAGGGGCTTCCACCATCTGAGGCTTAACCACACCTCATGGGTGGGCCACGCCTACAGTCGTGGCTTCCCCCAAAGAATTCTGGGAGCTGTAGTTAGAGGTGGCAAGAGTTTTTAGGAGACCCCTGTTTTCCTCCCAGAAATACAATTCCCAGAGTTCCCTGGGAAGAGAGATTGATGGTTAAACCACTCTGAGAACTGAGAGGAATAGCGGTCTCCTTAGCAGCTCTCAGCACTCTTAAGAAACTACAGCTCCCAGAAGTCTTTGGGGGGAGCCATGACATTTTAAAATGGTATAATAGTCCTTTAAACATATGGTGTGAATGTGGTCTCAATCGTACTTTTTTATATGCACACTTAAGTATTTTTTTGGGGGGAGGGTTCCACACTTTAACTACATAGCTGTTTTAAGTGTGGAATAAAGCAATGTATGAAGTGGGCCTTAGGTGACAGAAATCTACTCACACCCACTTTTTTGAAGGCAGATTGCAGGCTCAGGAGGGGTCTGGAATAAGATTGCATTGCGGGGCAGCGGGGAGCAGATTCCCATGCCAGAGTCTTGATCAGGTGGCCACGAACTGGCCATGTTTGAAGACGAATCTTGCACTACATGACATGCTGCTTAACAAACATCACACATAGTTTGGCCCCAAGAAGCTGGGGGGGGGGGAGCTGCTGTCAGTCAGAAAGTATATGATACCTGGTTTATGTAAGCCAAACGAACTGACTAAATGTAGGGCAGATACTTCATTGTTCATTATAATGAGGTCTGTGATAGGCCTGGCGTAGTCTGGTTTTATTCTGTGTCATGTCACACGCAAAAAAACAAAAACAAAAAACAAAAAACAGCATGCTGGGCTGATGGATAAAATGTGGAGTATATATCAATTTTACTGTGGATAAAAACAACAACAACAGTGTACTCATTTCAGTGAACACTATTATGGGCTTCAGCGAGGAGGCCGGTCCATGCTCAGTAATTACCGGGACTATGAAAAACAAATAGTTCAAAGCATAATACACTCATTTGTCACTTCTGATCTCCTTCCTTGGACTCCGGCAGTTAGCTTGTCACTCAAAAAGAGCGGGATAAATCTTTTCCAAAGCAGAATGATAGCAATTACCATAATGACACAGCATGTCACTTTTTTGCATGTGCCAAGCTAGAATTTGGAGAGAGGGTGGAGGGAAGAAGGAGAGGAATCAGTGATCTGATATAACAGAAGGGGAGGAGGGGTGCGGGGAAGCTGGCGACTTCTCTGTTCCATTCCGCGGTTTAACGGGCCCACTGCCGGCAAGTTCCAAATGTCACCAAATCTGTTTTTCTTCTGGTGGTCCATCGTTCGCCCTATGGGATTATTTTGCAGTGGTGAGCTTGCGGTTTTCAGGCAGGGTCCGCTGTGAGGTTGGGCTTCCTGGGAAGCTTATCTGTGGGTTTCTCCATAACAAGGGGCTCATCCATCTCTAGGCACAAGTCTGAGAGCCAGTGTGGTGTTACATACGCTTCAGGTTATATACGCTTCAGGTTACAGACTCCGCTAACCCAGAAATAGTGCTTCAGGTTAAGAATTTTGCTTCAGGATGAGAACAGAAATCGTGCTCTGGCGGCGTAGCAGCAGCAGCAGCAGGAGGCCCCATTAGCTAAAGTGGTGCTTCAGGTTAAGAACAGTTTCAGGTTGAGTATGGACCTCCGGAACGAATTTAGTACTTAACCTGAGGTACCACTGTAATAGAGAAATTAAGAAATGCAGAACAAGTGATAAAAAACGGAAAATCTTCAGAAGTTGTTGACGGAAGTCTAAAATAATGTATAAGACAAGAAGTTATGTTAAATGATTGTTGGAAATGATACGTGTTTGTTTGTTTTTTTAAAAAACAACCTAATAAAAATGTATAAAAAAAATACAGTGGCAATGGAGCCTACCTGAGAGGTGCTGAAACTGAGTTCAGGTCCTGCATGTATGTATGTATTTGTAATGTGTGAACAAGCCTCATGTTTATGCTGGGCACTGGAGTACTCCAATGTTAAAAGAGTGTGTGCCCTTAAAAATGTCCCAGAATCCTCTACAACTTGCAGCAGCTCCTCAGCAAGTTGAAACATAGAAAGCTGTCTTATACTGAGCCAGACCATTGGTCCATCTCACTCAGGATTATTATGCCGACTTTCAGCAGCTTTTAATGAGAGATAAGATTCTTTAAAGTTCAAAAACCATGACCAGAAGTTTATGCTCCAATCCGCCCCCTTCTTTGGTAAAAGGCAACAACAACTGCTTGGTGCGGTTCTTAGGAAAAAACTTCCACATCTTTCAGACCCTCTTCAATGTCTCTAGAATGCTGATTTGGCCATTCAGCACCCCTGATTTCCCAGCCCATGAATTTTCAGTGGGGAATTTATTCGCGATGCTGATGAGAAAACTTTAGCGTCGTGAATTTAAAGGCTCTGTTTCCTCAGTTATTGCTCTGCAAATCAAATGAATTGTGAATGGCTGAGCAGGGCTCTACCATTATTTAGGGTAGGTGATATAATCCTACCTGACAGCAATTAAAAAAATTCAGCGGCTTGTCCTGACGACTAATGGAGCTGGCGAAGCAAGTGCCTGTGTCTCTGTGTGTAGGAATAATATTGGCTCTTGTCATCCTTCTGAATGGTGGACATTGTGTTCTTGATGAGGAGTTGTTGTTATTGTTGTTGCTATTGTTGTTGTTGTTGCTGCTGCTGTTAGCACAAGTCTGAAGGAAGAACCGTGTGTCTGTGTGTGTGTGTGTTTCCAGCACTATAAGTATTTGTTTCTCTTGACACACTCAAAGCAAGTCACACATTTTGAGCACTCTTGCTCTGTTCAGGGATTCTTTAGCAAAGTCATTTCATTTCTTCAGCTGCTTTGATCAAAGCTACAGAGATCCTGCCTACTTCCTCCTCCCCTCCTCTTTTCCATTGTATCTCCTGCAAACGCTCCATTCACAGCTTACTAAGAACACAGATCTCAAATGGGCCGGTTATGGGTTCTCTGCTCCATATTCCCTATCTCTCTTGGACTTTGTCTGAAAGTTGTCGTGTTTAACAGATAGTCTTTGCTTTGGTTTATGTATGTGCTGGAATGTATGTACCACACTCTTATACATGTCTAAAAGGTAAAGGTACCCCTGCCCGTACAGGCCAGTCGTGTCCGACTCTAGGGTTGTGCACCCATCTCACTTAAGAGGCTGGGGGCCAGCGATGTCCGGAGACACTTCCGGGTCACGTGGCCAGCATGATGAAGCTGCTGTGGCGAGCCTGCACCAGCGCAGCACACGGAAACACCGTTTACCTTCCCGCTATAAAGCGGTACCTATTTATCTACTTGCACTTAAGAGTGCTTTCAAACTGCTAGGTGGGCAGGAGCTGGGACTGAAAGACGGGAGCTCACCCCGCCACGGGGATTCGAACCGCCGACCATGTGATCGGCAAGTCCTAGGCACTGAGGTTTTACCCACAGCGCCACCTGCGTCCCTTATACATGTCTACTTGGAAGTTAATAGGGATGGGGAGAAATTCAATCCAGCTTCCATTTAAAGGTGAATCTACCCAGTTCTGACTTTCTGAAAACCATTCAAAATCAGCACTTCTCTGAATTTTGCAATGCAGTTCGTCAGTCAAGGAAGGTGTAAAAAAAAAACGCACAGACTAGGGTAAAGTGTGTGTATCTCTCTATATAATAAAAATGTAAGAATGTCACCAGAGGATTTGTAGTGCTGCATCCCAATCCTGGATTTGCATGAAGTCTGGCTGGAGTGAAGGCAAGTTGCATAGCAGCAGTGGACATGGCATGGAGGTGAGAAGAAAGAGACACTGAGAGGGGGGAAATGATGGTTTAAAACAACAGCTAAAGTTTGAGTAAAGTTGGAATGGTGGCTTTAAACAACGGTAGAGGTTCGAATAAAGAGCCTTCATAAAAAGGAGTATTTGAGACTCTGCATCCTTTATCTCCAACACACGAGGCAGTTGAGGAATGGAAGAGGGAGACATTTTAGTATAGTGAGAAGGAAGAGACACTTAAGGAGACAAAAGGGGCTGCTTTAAACAATGACAAGGGTTTGAGTAAAGCATGAGTAGAGTGACACTGAGGGGGAAATAATGGTTTAAAATAGCAGCAGAGATTTGAGTGCAAATGAGTGCAAAGTGGGGCTGCAGAATATGAAAGCGGCTTTGGAAATCGGGGTTTAGAAGGTGAAAAGTGAGCTTATTAGAAACGGGGATGGGGAGTTGAAGCTCTAGAGGGTTAATGTGGGAGAACTAAATTTAAGGTTGGAAAACTGACAAAACTAACAATTATATATTTTGGAGCATAGCCCTACTGAGTTTGATGGAGCTTACTCCCGAGCAAGTGAGTAAAGTCAGCTTCAAAGTCTTGAATGTAAAGAGTGAGTGCACTAAAACTTTGGCAACAATCTACCTACTTTTGTAGGCTGCTAGACACAATTTTAAACAAACACACAAAACATCTTAGGTGTTGTTGTTGTTTAGTCATTTAGTCGTGTCCAACTCTTTGTGACCCCATGGACCAGAGCACGCCAGGCACTCCTGTGTTCCTGTACATCTTAACGGTAAAGGTAAAGGGACCCCTGACCAATAGATCCAGTCGTGACCGACTCTGGGGTTGCAGCGCTCATCTCACTTTTTTGGCCGAGGGAACCGGCATACAGCTTCCGGGTCATGTGGCCAGCATGACTAAGCCACTTCTGGCAAACCAGAGCAGCACACGGAAACACTGTTTACCTTCCCGCCAGAGCGGTACCTATTTATCTACTTGCACTTTGACGTGCTTTCGAACTGCTAGGTTGGCAGGAGCAGGGACCAAACAATGGGAGCTCGCCCCGTTGCGGGGATTCGAACCGCTGACCTTCTGATCAGCAATACCTAGGCTCTGTGCTTTAACCCACAGCGCCACTCCAAACAAATATGTGTGAATTGGCTCAAGTGGCTATGATGAGCTGGCCTAAGGTAGCATGGCAATTACTCTACGATCAGTTGGGAGCAGGGAGTGCCACTTCTCAACTTCCACTTCGTTTTGCTAGAAAAGCTTGAAAGTTCCTTGAAGTAGCATTTGTTTGGCTTGCAAAACACCCCAGCTTTGCCAGGTGTTTCTGTGGAGCTTCTACACTCCCCGAAGTGGGACTGCCTAGCCATTTCAAGTAGACTATTAACAGATGGTGGAGTCACTTGTTTGCTATCAGACTTGGTAAGATTCGAACTGGGTTCCTGGCGCCGCATTCTGCTGCTTGCCCCTTCGGCTGTGCCGGCCAGCCCCTTAACTGTACTCCCTCAGCATCTGGTGCAATTAATAAGTCATGAGGAACGAATCGGTAGGCATTGCAAGTGTTTCTGGTCCCTGGCGTGTAACACTCATTTATATTAATAGGCAATTCAGTCAATATGCAAGCAGAAGTCCCTAAATTTCCAAGGCGAGAATGAAATTAGGCAGTTGCTAATGCAATATTTCAGTTTCACTTGTGAAAAGCACATATACGTATTTGTGTCCACACATGTGTATGTGTGCGCAGAAACACACACATGGGGAGAGAGAGAGAGAGAATAACGTAGTTTTCGCCAAAGAAAAATTATCACATCTTCAATAAACTTATCCTTAACTGACAGTACGGTGGGGAGAATGTAGGAGGGATGAGATCTTCCCTTATTTATAGATGTTTGACTTTTAATTTCCATCTGATGCCTTGGCAAGTATTCAAAGAAAGACACATTTTTCCTTGTTGCCGTTAATAGAATTATAAATGGAGTGGACTTTTTTTTTATGTTGGCTCCCACATGGCATTTTGCTGCAGTCTTCGGATTTGGGTAGAAGATAATTACATCATTTCTCCCGTATATATAACAAGGCTATAGAAGGAAGGGTGCTACTTGGTTTGGAATTTTGTACAGAAACAAGCCACCAAGAAAAGCCATGCTAGCAGAAGAAATTGTCCAAAGGAATTGTATCGATCCAGGCAGGAATAGTCTGGCGACTGGATCATTCCTATGCAGAATTACTCAGAAGTAGGGTTTGGGGGAAGAAATTTGATTCACTTCTTATGTTAAGGTGAATCTGTCAAACTTGCATTTTCTGAAATAATACGAGAGATGAAACTCAGCCGCCCTTCAAAATTCTCGCTTTTCTGAATCTTTGTGCTGCAGATCTCCAAGCATACCATATTTACAAATATATATATAATAGCTGAAAGTGTATATAATAATGACTATGCTAGTGAAAATAACATACAAAACCCCTTATTCTTAGGAAACATGGGGGTTTTTTTGGGGGGGGGAATGTTGATATTAGTTAAAACCTCATACATACATGCGTTTATTAGGAGAAATGTGACTAAAATGCCGAATTTCCACGAGGACCTTTTTTAAAAAAAAAATACAAATTTGCTACAGAAATGCGGAAAACTGAATTTGAGATTGGAAAAATGAGGAACTGATTGGGGCTGAGTAAGCCATGAAAGCAGAGAGACTCCAGTGGATTAAGCAAATTAGGCCAATAGGTGTCCAATAGTCAACAAGGTGGTTCTTGCAAATGCTGTAGAGGGAAGTGAGGGGCAGATGGGGCTCGTCAACCTGGGAAGGTAGCCCTTCTAGGAGAAGGAAAACTCTTATTCTAAACCTCCACTGCCTTGCAGGATATCTTCGGGAGAAGAACAGGCTAAGGATTAAGCCCTATGCATATCTGGAGTGGAATCCCTTAGGCATGTTCCACCACGCTGACCACTCCTGCTGTGGAAGCAAGACAGGACAATTCCTGCTTTGTGGGGGGCTGAACCAGATGACCCTCAGGGTCCCTTCCAACTCTATGATCCCATGACTTGTGAGAGAAACTGTTATGGACTAGAACAGACTTATCCATCCTGAGTTTGGGGGTGATGGTTTTTAGCACAGGTGGAGCATTTTTTAGACATTCATGTGCTTTTGGCATGCAGTGCTATCAGCTGGGTTGAGTATGTGTGGATTGGGCACAGGAAAAGAGAGTGTGCTGTGTCAGTATCTCAGCTCGCAGTCAGAGGTAACTGGCCTCACACTCGTGAGGCAACCGACTGAGATACTTGTTGACCTTCCCGTCTGCGTCTCCCGGCAGGCAAGGTCATAAATCGGCGATCCTCCTCAGACGTGAGGAGAACACACCCTCCTCCTTCTCCCTCCCTGCATTCCCCCAGGGAGGGGAAGAAAGACAGACAGGAGTCCTATTTACATGTCTTTATTCCTGTCATTTCAGCAGTACAGAGAAACGTGTCTGTACCCTCCAGACTCCAGCAGTAGAGTCACAACTCCATCCCTGTACTTCCAGTACAGGTCAGATGACACTCTGAGCTAACATCCGGTGCTCAGTACGGAGAATGGACTGCCCCCTTTCTCCACTAGTACAGTTGCAGACCACAACATCCTGTTTTGCATTCCAGCCACCTGCAGCTGGCTTTTGCATTGCGGCTTTTTCCTGACATGCTGGGCCCGGGGGTAACCCGAGCAATGCAGTCCAGGTCCGGTCCCGAATCCAAGGGTTCTGCGAGGAGTCAGTCCGACAGGCCGAGGCAGGGTCAGGCACAAGGTCTGAGGCAGGTTCTAGCAAACAGCAACATTGCTCCCGCAACCTGGGGCAGGGTCCGACAGCCTTTTATCTTTGTCGGGGTAACAGCCGGCCCTGATCCTCCAGTGACTCACCTCCCTGTCTCTCCCGAAGGTGAGCACTCCTCCTGCCAGTACTCAGGTCTCTCCTCCTCTCAGACCTTAGTCTCTGCAGCTTGGGAGATGTCAGTGGGTTACTAGACACTGAGACTGCCTCAGCCTCAGCCTCTCCTGACCCAACTGGTAGTGGAGCAGCTGTAAGTGATTGTCCCGCTGACAGCAACGAGGTAATCCCCACATCTGGAGCCAGGGCAGGCTCAGGCCCCTGACTCAGCCCAGCTGGTGTTTGTTGCAGGGGGACCTGTGCAGACTGGGATTCTTCAGAATCAGGCCCCAGACTTGGTTCCGATGCCGCCTGAGACTCCTCTGGTTCTGAGTCTGAGCCCGAGTCCCAGGCCATCACAGAGAGCAGGTAGAGACAGTGGCATAGAGGTAGCAGGACCACTGGAATAAGGTGGCAATATATACTGAAAATTCCCCAAACCCTGGAGCTGGCATTAATCAGAACAAGCTGTCTTAGGATGCTTGGTATCCCTTCTCAAAGAATACACGGCATCTGCAAGGTTGCTTTGAGAATAGGATACGATTGTTAAGGGCAGCAAGTTAGGGATTATGGGCTTGTTAACAGCCTTTGTAACTCTGACACAGTTCAGCTTTGCTTCAGTAGCCATGCGGGTGGGTGGAGTTTTGCCATTGGTTTCAGTGATTATACTTTTGGAAGGAAATTTGGACTAAGATGTGGGCACACACACAAACACACCAACCCACACCATTGTGGCTCTGCAGATCTGAAATTGATAGCAAGCCCAGCGCTTTATTAGAACAATTGTTTTGGTTCTTCGTCTGCTTTAATAGTTAATGGGGAGAGCTGGACATTAAACTACTGTTTGGTCCCTGAGTCATGAATTTTGCATTATTATATTTGCCTTTCCTGAAATACAAACACTAAGGAGCCTCTTCTCAAATGGCTTATAGCCCATTTTTGCATAACTAACAGTGGCTTTGTGGATTAGACAAAGGCAGGTCTAGTGTTCATCAACGCAGATTGATTAGACCGTTTTCTGAATTTCAGCTGGTGTTTGGGCCACGGGAGGGGTGGGCAGGGAGTCAGAAAGAGCACAGCTAAAGTGAAGCTCCTTTGAAAGAAAGTGGGCAGGAGGGGAGGAGAATTTTAATTCTATATCAGATTGCTTTTCAGGTATCTCTATTCCTCTAACCCATAGATAGTGTGGCTTTCCAGGACAGCCTGACCACAGCAGTCCATGCATGCCTAGGTAACCTCTGGAATGTAACTCTTGATTTGGGACTGTCCTTGTGTCCGGTCTGGATGCTTGCAGGAGCAGGCTATTGGCAACCTGTCTCTCCATCGCCAAAAGAGCTGTGTTAGTTACAAGTTTGCAAGCAGGGCTGGATCAAAGTTATTGTGCTAATTCACAAAGCCCTAAACAACTTGGGCCCCAGATATCTCAATTCCTTTATCCCTGATTCCTTATGCCCTGCTTCGATCACTGAGGTCTTCTGATGGGGCACTTTTGATGGTCCCGTGTGCCCCCGAACTCTGGGAACTGTCACTCTGTTAGGGGGATAGGGGTCTCCTAACAACCCTCAGCACCCTTCACAAAATACAGCCCCCTGCAATTATTTTGGGGAAAGCCATGACTGTTTAAAGCAGCATTATAGCACTTTATGGTTCAAGTGCGACTGGAATGCCCAGCAAGAAGGAAAGTGAAGAGGAAAGATTTTGCAACACAGAGGTCTGGAACAAATATTGTTCCCTGCCTTTGAATGCAGTTGTCATCTCCATCATGATGAAACAGATTTAGAGGCTGCCCCACCCTGGCCTGATTTGGAAGGTGATGTTGACCACATAAAATTGCCCATTACATGTGAGTGCATCCCTTAGGTGCCTGGGGGGGTTATCAAGCACCCTCCTTGTCCTTGGAGTTTAAAAGGGGCTGACAGGTTTGCTTGCAAGGGATGCACACTGGCAATTTGCCATCCAGAGGCAGGTCAAGAGATTTGTGGTGCAGTCAAACCGGATTATTGATGTCACATTTGTTACACTTCTTTCCCCTAGAGTTTTAAAAGGAAAAGGCATGAGGGGGGGAGAGAGAGAGGGAGAGAGGGAATGAATGAATACCAACACAGCTACTAAATAGATGATAAGAAGCTGCCTGGTTGCAAAATCAATTAGCTGCATTTGGTAATGCTATGCGTAGAGCGACGCCCAAAATGGAGGCGAGGAACGTGTAGCTCATTTATTGTGACACTTCAGACAAAGAGCTCATGGCAATTGGGAGGCAGCGGAGAGGCTTAACCACATGACAGCCCATATTTGTATCTCCAGACTGTTTCACCCACTGTCCTCGAGTGACTCGTCTGGACCATAAATAAATAAATAAAGTAGTGGTGGCTGAGAGTAGGCTAACATGACATTCCTTAAGCAGCAGCTAGCATTTTTGTGTGATACAAGTTGGAGCCATGCTGTTTGAAACTGCAATATATAGCCTCACCCACTAACAGGAGTGCTCCTGTTCAACGCTGCTGGCAGCCAAGCCTCCTTTGCTCTGGGAGACCTTCTCCAAACGGGTGTCTTCCAGGACTACAATTATCATCAACCTCAGCCAGCAATAGTCAGGGAGGATGGGAACTGTAGGCCTACATCAACTGGACGGCATGAGTTTGGCTACCCTTGATCTAGGGCTCACATTTTGGGAGTGGGGGGGAAGAGGGGTTTCCCACTTTGTTTTGAAGTTTTTTTAAATTTTTTTTGGGTATACCCACAAACTTTGAGGTCCCCTTGAGCATCCTGAAGACCGCTGAGCCCCCCCCCCCTTTGCTACAGTACTTTAGTTTGCTTTTGCTAGGAGAGTTAGGATGGAGATTCTAAAGACCACACTCACCTGCTTTGGTCATTCTGTATGTTTTTTGTTTTTAAAAAAACACTACTGCTACTAATAATAAGAATGCTCTTTAAAGAACCAGAATATTTTCAGTACCCATGACCTCTGCAGCCTGACAACTCCCTGGGCCCCTGGGTGCCTGAGCACCCACAAAATTCCCCATGAAAGGGCCAGGCACCCAGAAGTTTTGGTGCCAGGGCCATGCATGGCACCCACTGCCCCGGGCACCCACAGTCGCAGGGCCAAGTTGGCACTCCTGAGCCTTTTCATGTGTATTCAAAATTTCTTGATTTTTAAAAAAGTTTATGAATGTTAAACTTGGCTTTCCGATTGAAAAGATACAGCAGAGAGAATGATGGATGGACGGAAAGGTTGATAGTTTGCACATGCCAGTCTAAGTCTGTTGGAAGCACTCTGCTAGAAACCACAGTCATGGATAGGGCTTTTTTATTGAGTCCTGTTTGTAGGCTTCCCATAGGCATCTGTGAGAACTGGGTTGGTGGACCAGATGGTATGATGCAACAGGCCCTTATTATGTTTCTATCTCAGGGCTGGAGCGCATCCTTTTGTCTTTAAGGATCTCAGGAAACAGACTTGGGATCGAGGAAGATATTTGAGGTCCAGTTCATAAGTAGACAATGCTAGAATCCTGGTTCCACTAACTGTGGCAGCAGGACTTGGTAGCCGACAGTCATTTCATAGAATCATAGAATCATAGAGTTGGAAGAGACCACAAGGGCCATCGAGTCCAACCCCCTGCCAAGCAGGAAACACCATCAGAGCACTCCTGACATATGGTTGTCAAGCCTCTGCTTAAAGACCTCCAAAGTAGGAGACTCCACCACACTCCTTGGCAGCAAATTCCACTGTCAAACAGCTCTTACTGTCAGGAAGTTCTTCCTAATGTTTAGGTGGAATCTTCTTTCTTGTAGTTTGGATCCATTGCTCCGTGTCCGCTTCTCTGGAGCAGCAGAAAACAACCTTTCTCCCTCCTCTATGTGACATCCTTTTATATATTTGAACATGGCTATCATATCACCCCTTAACCTCCTCTTCTCCAGGCTAAACATGCCCAGCTCCCTTAGCCGTTCCTCATAAGGCATCGTTTCCAGGCCTTTGACCATTTTGGTTGCCCTGCTCTGGACACGTTCCAGTTTGTCAGTGTCCTTCTTGAACTGTGGTGCCCAGAACTGGACACAGTACTCCAGGTGAGGTCTGACCAGAGCAGAATACAGTGGCACTATTACTTCCCTTGATCTAGATGCTATACTCCTATTGATGCAGCCCAGAATTGCATTGGCTTTTTTAGCTGCCGCATCACACTATTTCTGCTAGCCAGCTGAGATATCCAATCCCAGCATGATAGTGCATCTGCATTCGTTCATTCATTCATTGCATTTATTAGTTGGTGCATGAGCAGGCTTGTCTGGGCAGAGCAGAGCACAATTAGAACAATTTATAATCGCAAGTCTGATAGATCCAGCAGCACAACTGTAAAGCAAGACAAGTAATTAAAAAGCGGAAATGATAATAATTTCAGGCATAATAAGGCAACCAAGTGCACTGTAACACCAGCCATTTGTCATTATTCCCATTTGTCAAACAAAACACCAGTTAAATCAGTAATAACTCAGCCTCCGGTTAATGAACACTGGACGGTCTTCTGGCATGTGTGTTTTAATGTTAATGTGTGATTCACTTCAAAACTTTTGATGATCTTTAAAACTGGTTTCTCCAAAAAGTTGCTTCTTCTTCTTCTTAAAAACCACACATATTTCACAACATTTAAGTTTCCTAGTAAAAATAAATAAGTAAATAAAAAAATAAAATAAATGAGGCCAATAAGATTTTTAAAATAAAATAAATCCTACCTAAAATATCCTGTTGAAAACATGAAGTATGATAAAAGGAGGAGCCTTGCACCACCTTAAAGATTAAGGCTGCAACCCTAATAGTATGTACTCATAAATAAATCCTAATGAATTCACAGGGGCCTACTCCCAGCACGGCTGGTGGTGTTAGGATGCAGCAAAGTTGCCTCTCTGCTGGTTCCTGTGGGTGAAGTGGAGCACAGCTGATGCCAAGGGCGGGGGGGGGGGGCAGGCATGCAGAGACTCAACCTCCAGCCAAAGCTTGTAGTAATCTACTGCTGCTCATCCTCCCACCTGCAGTAGCCAGTGGGAAGCCCCCAAAATGGGATTTTTCAGGGCAGTATGCTGGAGGCTTTGAATCAGTGGGATCCAAAGACCTGTCTGCTCCACCCACACCCACCCCAGCCGTGCCTGCAGTAAAGATGGATGAGAAATCACCTCACCACACTCCACCTTGACCAGCAAGAGTCAGCGAGGCTTCAAAAGCTGCACCGACTCCACTGCTCCAATCGCCCCTGCTGGGAGTGCCCTGGCTGCTTTCTTTGGTTTTTGGTTGGCTTAATATGGGTAGAATGAGTTTTCATAGGCTAGGTTTTGCTTCTCAGATACAATTTTCCAAGTATGAGCACTGAAACTCTAGCCATGTTTTTTTAAAAAACAAAACAAAACCAACCATCCAAAAAATTGTGATCAAACCAGACTATGGAGATGGAGATCTTTCATTCCCACTCAACAGAATCTTGAGGTTTAAACCCAGCAGCCTGCTTAATGCAACTGCAAAGAGATGCTACTTTGCTCTTAAGGATGCAAGACAAGCCACCTGCATCAGGCCAATAGTCTAGCATCCTGTTCTCATGGTGGCCAACCAGATGCCTGTGGGAAACCAGCAAAAAGGAATCAAACACAAGAGTGCTTTGCCTTCCTGTGCTTTCTGGCACCTGGCATTCAGAAGCATGCAGCCTCAAGCTGTGGAGGGACAGGCTAGCCACCATGGTCAGCAGCCATCAATAGCCCTCTCCACTGTAAATTTGTTGAATCCTTTTTAAAAGCTATCCAAGTTGGTAGGCATCACCAATGAGTTATGTAGCTTCACTATGCATTGCTTGAGATGTGTGATGAGAAAATCCATGATCTGGGAAGAAGATGCAGACCAGCTGAAGATGCAATCCAGTTGACCTGGATTGTTGGCTGGGTTTGTTAGCGCATTCATAAACCCCAAAAAGGTTTTATTTAGTGATGTGAAACCCAATGAATACACAGGGAAGGTCTCTGTTCAGAAGTCACATCTCCATAACAACAACAAAAGCTTGTTAACTGTTCAGTGTCTCCCACAAATCAGTGGCATCTTTCATAGGTTTGCTGCAGCATTATTATTATTATTACTACTACTACTACTACTACTACTACTACTACTGCTACTATATTTATACCTTGCCCATCTGGCTGGGTTTCCCCAACCACTCTGGGCAGCTTCCAAAAAAGTATAAAAATACAATGGTCTGTAAACATTAAAAGCTTCCCTAAACAGGGCTGCCTTCAGATGTCTTCTAAAAGTCTAGTAGTTGTTCTTCTCTTTGACATCTGGTGCAAGGGCGTTCCACAGGGCAGGTGCCACTACCGAGAAGGCCCTCTGCCTGGTTCCCTGTAACTTGGCTTCTTGCAGTGAGGGAACTGCCAGAAGGCCCTTGGCACTGGACCTCAGTGTCCAGGCAGAATGATGGGGGTGGAGACGCTCCTTCAGGTATACTGGGCAGTTGCTGTTTAGGGCATTAAAGGTCAGCACCAACACTTTGAATTGAATGTTGCAATCACAGGACTATCAAAGCAAGTTGTTGTTGTTCCATTCATTATTTTGTCCACTGCAAACTGATCAACCCCATAAAACCATTGTCTGTATTTATATATTGCAAGTTGCATTTTAGTATAGGGGGAAATCTCTCTTTCTGCATCCTCCCCCAATGCTCTCCATGTAGTTGCTGTTGCCTAAACAAGACACAGGCCTTGGCAACACCTTGGGACCCACGAAGCTTATATTAGCCTACCAGCCATAGAAAATGGACCAAGAGGAGCTTAAAAAGAAATCCTCCTTTTGCTTTGGAGAGCAAATACCTAGCTCAGTAGTGCAGCACGTACTTTCATGCAGGAAATCCCAGCTTCAGTCCCTGTTGAAGCTGTCAGAAGGATCAGGTGATTGGCAACAGACTCTGCCAAGGAAGCACTACCAGCCTGAGTCAACACAGTTGGCTTAGACAGGCAAAAAGGCAGACCTGGTAGAAAGCAGCTAGCTATTGGGTTCCAGGAAACTATGTGGCCACAATATATGGTTAGGGTTATTTTTGACATAGTGAACACCATAGCAAGACCTAACGTAGTGTGTTGGACAAGGACCTGGGAAACCAGAATTCAAATCTCCACTCAGCCATGAAACTCACTTGGGCCAGTCACTGCCTCTCAGCCTAATCTACCTCACAATGTTGTTGGGTGGGAGGAGGGAGAGAACCCTGTGGGCCGCCTTGAGCTACTTGGAGGAAAAAGCAGAACATAAATGCAATAATCAAACAAACAAATGTCGCACGGGCCCGGGGTTGTGATGTCTTCTTGGGCTGTGGCTCAGTGGCAGATTATCTGCTTTGTACGCAGAAAGTTCCCAGATCCAATGCTCAGCAAGTTCAGAGTAACAACATTTGCGTGGCATCATATTGGCTATCCCTTACTTAAAGGCTTGGATCACCCAAGCATGGTGGACCATGGCTCGGTGCAGTGATGGCTTGGACATGTAGTCCACCATTCATTAAATGCCGCTGACAGAACAGGAACTCACAACATTTTATTTTTTTTAAAAAATGGGTTTCAGTGGAGTAATTTCACACATTCAGCTGATAAACACCAAAGGCTGATTCACACATGCAAATTTACTGCATTAAGTGATGGGTTAAATGACTGGGTGAGTCACTGCAGGCCAAATTATTAATATATTTCACAGAAATGGAAAACATGTAAACACACATGCACAATAAACAAAATGGCCTGTGAGCTCCAAATCAGAGTGGAAAATTGTGACCCTCCAGATGTTTTTGGGCTACAGCTGTCTTCATCCCTGACAGTTGACCATACTAGGAGGGGCTGATGGGAGTTGGAGTCCCAATGTCCGAAAGGCCAGTGGTTCCTCAGGAGCTAGGAGCATGGCTTTGTGTGTTGAACAGTTAAGGTTACAATCCTAACGACACTAAACTTGAGGGTAAGCCCCTATTGAACTCAGTAGGACTTGCTGCTGATGAGACGTGGTTAAGATTGTGTTGTATGTCTAAGGCAAGACCATCCCTGACAGAACAACGAAGGAGACCAAGATTTGAGGGTGTTTGTCAGAGGGTCAGTGTGCCGAGACTATAATTCCTGAAATATTTCTGAAACCTAATTTTCTTATAGAACATATATTAAAGAAAGAAAAGTTTAAGTCCAAAACACCTACCTAATATTTCTTTCTTTCTCTCTCTTACAGCGGGAACGACATACATATTTAGCAAAGGGGGTGGACAGATCACGTATACATGGCCTCCTAATGATCGGCCCAGCACGCGAGCAGATAGACTGGCGATAGGGTTCAGCACAGTTCAGAAAGAAGCCGTCTTGGTGCGAGTGGATAGCTCTACTGGGCTCGGAGATTATCTAGAGCTACACATCGTAAGTACCATCAGCAAAATGCAATGTTGCTATGTGTGTTTCGATTCCAGCTTCTGCTATGGCTATTACAATGCTATCCTTTCCTGAAATTGATTTCCTGCCATTGAGTAATGTTCTTTGGGTTGTTTCTTTTCTTTTCTTTTTTCCAAATGCGGTTAAGTGATTTATACATTTCAATCCAATTTTTGGAAGAGATTTTGGCATTGAGAGACTAATCCTATTGGTTAAGAGCAAAATGAAGGATTTAAAACCATTTTAGCCCCGCTGACTTCAGTGGGATTTAACAAGGCTGCAGATTGGGTTCTGAATCACTTTGGAAAAACCGGGGCTTCCCTTTTGGCTACTGCAGTGATTTTTGACACCTGAATAACTTGACGAGTTATATACTTGGTTGTGGGGATGGAGCTGTAATTAAGATTCAGGCCTGCTTAGAATATTCCAGTCACTTGGTGCATATGTATTTTTTTTCTTACTGAAAGCCTCACAGCTTTTGACAGGCAGGATCCTCCTTCCAAATCCAATCTGAAAAATAATGTAAAGTAACTGGATTCATTTCCCTGAACTCTTAAATGCCAAAGACTGCCCTGAGGTTGCAAGTGTTTCCATGCATGTGTGATGCATCCTAGACAACATTAAGAGGAACTAAAGCTCTGATCTGTGGTGAACATATCACATCCACACTGAAAAGGGATTTATTATTGCCTCACTGTGGGAGGGGGCTGTACCAGCAGATCTGAAGGAGGCAGTAGCATGCGCCTTCATTAAGAGGACATTCCTGGACCACGAAGTGTTCCACAACTGTTACCCAGTTGCTAATATTCAATTTGGGGCCAAGTTGCCTGAGAAGGTGCTTGGATGGAATTTCAAAGTAGCTTCAGGCTTGATTTGGGGACTGAAATTGCCCTGGTTGGTGACCTGTGATGGGTGAGGGTCACGTGGGCTTTAGATTTGGCAACTTTTGATACTTTTCTACACTTCTGGACCACTGCTGGGAGATGGGAGCCACTGCCTTGATGCAGTTCTGCTCCTATATCCAAAGGCATTGAGTGACTGTTTTTTGGCCCCCAGTGGGAATTATCCCATGGTTTTCTGTACAGCTCAGTCTTGTCACCTTTGCTGTTTAACATCTATATGAAGCCACTGGGAGTTGTCATCAGGAGATCTGAGTAGAGATTCCATCCATATGCTGATGGCCACCAGCTGTATCGCTGTGTAGCATCAGTACCAGGTGAGGCGGTGCAGGTACTGAACCATTGTCTGGAGGTGATAATGGGCTGGATGTTGGCCACTGAATTGAAGCTGAATCCAGACAAGATGGTGGTTCTCTAGGTGAATGGTTTGCATATATGGGAGCAGGCAAATTGCCTCTTTGGGCTGGGGGAGGAGTCACATTTCCCTTGAAGGAGCAGGCATGTGGGTGTCATAAATTGTTGATCTCAGTGGCTATGGATGCCTATGCCTGGCTTCAGAGGGTGTGCCAACTCTAGCCATTTATGTATGGCCATTTCTGGACAGGGGTCGCCTAATGATGGTCAGCCATGTTCTTGGTGTTGCAATGCATTCTGCTGTTAGTGCATAATACAGTCTGAGTCCAGTCCAAAATAGATCTGTGGGGGGAAACCATCCATAATCCAGGATGTGTATCATCCATTTTGAGAGGTAACCATCATCATTGTTATCAATGATAGTAACATATTGCAGTTCAATTTATATGAACGTCAGGGGAGGATATATTAGTCCCAGCAGATTTGCAAAGGAATCTGTCAGAGGAATGGTAATGATCGCATTTGGCCGGGTGCATTGTTAATCCTGATGAGAGCCGACTGATCTTGCCATTACTGTGCAGTGATAAATTTTGAGCAGAAAACACAGTTGTCACCCTGGAAAGTCTAGCTGGGCAATTTCAAGTTGCCTTAGAGCAAATAAGTAGCAATCACCATGGAAAGTGTCTGGATTTTTATGGCATCATAAATAAATGATCAGTTGAGATAAACTTAACTAGGGCAGCCGGGGATTTTAGCAGTTTAGATTAATCTCAACTTTGTTAATATATTAAGTTTGAGTTTGATTTAACAACCTTGCTGCTTCCTTTGCCGAGGATGGAATAGTTCCTCTTGCAAGAAATTACTTATTGATCTATTAGCAATTTACACTTTTACCCTTGCAAAAAACGTTCTATGGTGATTATTCCCAAATTGCATTGTGCTATCCTGGTGAATTATGCGATTTCCTCTATTGCATGCAACACTTCCCCAACCTCCCAAGCTTCTCCACATCCCTCACATTCACTCCAGCCTATTTTGCCTGCAATTACACTGACCAGCTGATATAATTCAGCAACCTTAGGGGCAGCTAAAACCGTATGGCAGGACTTGGTTCTAAATTTGCTGTTGTACTCAGGTCCTGTTTGCAGGCTTCCCATGGGTTGTCTGTTGTGAGAACAGGATGCTGAAATCAATAGGCTGCTGACCTGATCCAGCCCTTCTTAATGTTGCATGGACAATCTAGGGTGGTAGAAAGGTGGAGATTTCCCCTTTGGAATCTGTGGCTTGAATTGCCACGTGAAGTTGCACCATCTTGAGAAGATAGGAAGGTCATAATGTCCTGCTTATACATTTCTTCAGAGTAAAATATCTGCATCTGAAGATGCCTTTATAGAGGGAAAGGGCCATAACTCTGTAGTAGAACACAAGATCTGCATGTGGGAGATTTCGGTTAAAACCCCTAGCATCTCCAGGCAGGTCTGAGAAAGACACCTGGAAGTCTATCAGTGGTTCTCAACTTGTAGGTCCCCAGATGTTGTTGGACTACAACTCCCATCATTCCTAGCCAGCATGACCAGTGGTCAGGGATGATGGGAGTTGTAGTCCAACAACATCTGGGGACCCATGGGTTGAGAACCACTGAGCTAGATGGAACAACGCTGGAACAATCAGCCACCTGTATTGTTTTTGGGGACAGCCACTTGTCAGTCTAATCCTATATTGTCTATTCTGACTGGCAGCAGTCCTTTGTAGTCTCAGGAAGAGGGGGCATTACCTGCCACCTGATCCTTTATTAACTAGAGATGCCAGGGATTGAATTTAGGACCATTTATGTTACAGACCAGTGTTACTCATTTCTGCTATGTGCAGTTCCTCACAGTGGCAGAGGAAGCTGCTCGGGCGCCTGGGATGTGTGCCCAGGGGGTGGGGCGAGCTGCCCATAGGGGTGGGGTGCACCACGGGGCCTCCGGAGTCTGCCTGCTTCCTTCCACTCAGCTGCCCTACAGCTGGGAGGAGGCAGCACGGAGCCTGCACACGCCCAAGCTACTGCATCTCTCCCAGGAGAGACGTGTGGGCCCCACAGTGAGTGCCGCCGGGCATTTTGTCACCCCCTCAGTGGTTACACCAGGGGTGAACCACCTCCAGCGCACCCCCCTTCCTCCACCCCAGGTTCCTCATTCAGTATATATGTTTTAACAACACTGGAAACAGACAGCAAGTTTAATCAGAGGAATAAAAAAAACAGACCTACACATTTTACAAAGATTGATGTGAACCTAACGGAATCCAAGCTGATGGTAATTTGCTTCCTGATTGCTACTTGACCATTTGAATCAGCCTTTAATGCTAGACTAGAAACACAATTTACTTACCTAGCAATAGTCCTCCCAGATTAACCATTGCTAAACAGGGAACATTTTAAAGCACCCTGTCATTTATTACTCTTCCAAATCTTTAGCACAACAGACCCTGGAAAAAACGCGATTTTTCTGAGCAGCGCCATAATTGTACAGAAGAACTTTATATTTCATGGGAATTGACATTAGCACTGATTTTTTTTTTAAAAAATGAACCCTATTAGCAAAGCTTCCAAAGTTTTCTTTCATCTCAAATTAAGTTGAATCTCAAATGAAAAGGCTTGTCGACACAGATTCCGAAATCATTACGTTAGGCAAAAATAAGTTTATATGTTTATTTGCATGCATACCTTTTGTTTGTTGGTTTATTGAGGGCACTTCTGTTTGCAGTTGGAGAGACTGTGGAAGTAAAATGGGATTTCTAGGCACAGTCCTAGTTAAGTGTCCCTGGCACATCCATGGTGCTGTATTTGATAGTACAATGTTGTGGCTTACTAACTTGTTAACATGTTAGTAAGTAAAAAGTTAGTAAAATGTTAACTTGTTAACATTTTAGCAGAAACCACTGCCATGTGAAAGTATTTTCCCCCTCTCTCTTTTTAGAAAATAATTCATTGGATCTTGAGCAACCTGGTCTGCATTAGAGGCCTCTGTGCTCCAAAATATTCTTGCTGCACATTTCCAGAATATTCAATCAATTAATCAATCAATCAATCAATCAATCAATCCGTCAATCCGTCAATCAATCCATTTGTTACTAGATATGATATCCCATTAGTTATTCTTGTGGCAGGATGGAGGCAAGCAGGGAAGCAGGCAGTATAACATAATCAGGGGCCACATTCACACCCTACGTTTAAAGCACTATGATACCACTTTGAACAGTCGTGGGTTTCCCTCAAAGAATTCTGGGAGTTGTAGTTTGTTAAGGATGCTATGAGTTGCTTTCAGACTTCCCATTCCCCTCACAGATCTACAGTTCCAAGAGCGGTTTAACACTCAGTCCCTCTTCCAAGGGAACTCTGGGAATTGCAGCTCTGGGCGGGGAATAGGGAATCAATGAATTGGGACCCAGAGTGCCAAAACAGGTCCTGGGAAGAGTGGGAGATGGTTGAAAAGAAGCTGTTCTGTGAGCTTTGAAAAAGCATGAATTGGCCATGGATGGATCTGCCAATTTCATTTTCTCATTGTTCCAATCTGAAATTTGTTTTCCCAAATTTTTGCATTCATCAGCACTTTAGTGTTCATTTCTCCCAATACACATATTTTTGTATGCGATTTTGTTTAATATACACATTTTTGCAAGCAATTTCCTCTATTATCGTGCATTTCTCTACGTTGTTTTCACCAACATGTGCATTGTTGTGCACACTTTTGGATTGAAGTACTAATGCATTTTTTGGGGACAGAGAGCTGCATTGCAAAATTTGGAGAAGTGCAGATTTAGAAGAATTTTTTTGAGTTTCACTTCACTGATGCTCTAACCGAAGGTTGACCTACAAGTCCCATCCCCACTGACCTTTGTCAAACTGGCTGGGATGGGTTGGAGTTGTAGTCCAACAACATCTTGAGACTCAAGGTTGAGGGACACTGCTCTAGCCTCTGCACTGCGCTGGACTCCTCAAATCAGCTCCTTAAGGGATTCTGTAAACTGAAATTTAAGTGTCACCCTCTTTGGCTAATTCGAGTCACAGTGGACAGAGAAGGTTCTGAAAATAATAAAATAATGAGTGTCAAATTCCATTTGTGTTTGTTCAAGGCCAAGGTGGAGTTATATTAAATTCGGCAGCTTGCCAGTGCACAAAGCATTGCAATGTTAAAATCCAAATAACACAATTCTATTAAGAATGGAGGAAAGGTTTGTTTGGCATCAGTGCTTTAGCTAGATGTGACAACTAAAGTTAGCATTTGCAATCCTGCCTCGGTACCTCTGAATCAGCACTGGAAATGAAATCAGATTATTAGGCATGGATAGGCACTACTTTTGCTGCCTACATTTTGCAGCGAGCAAAGCCCAGATTGAATTTGGGTGGGGTTTTTCTCCCTGAGAGGAAACGTTTGAGGAATTTTGAAGGTAGACCTCTCCTCCACACAGAGAGAATTAGAATATATTACATACTGATGGTTGGGAGCAGCCTAGAATAGTCTTGACTTATTCTGGATCTCTTGTCCACATTTTTATTTAATACATAATAATGCAGAAGGGAAAAAATCCAGTTAGCTTCCTGTGTGTACCATAGGGGGACATACAGCCCTCCTGCAGTGGAGAGGCAAGCACCACACAAAGGAGAGCTTTTGGGAGATATGCTGAGGTCATTGGGTCAGGCACATCAAACTTTATAGGCTTCAGAAACTCTATCTCATTAATCTTGACAGCCCTGCTAGGTACGCCAGTGCTGTTCTCCAAGTGTTGCAGAGCAGGGAGGAAGGACTTACATAAGGGTACCAAATGGGTAAGCTAGGAGCTAAACCTGGGTTTGCACCCTTAGCCACTATGCTGTACCAGTTTTTTTGTTAAGCAACTGGCTTAGAATCATAGAATCATAGAATCATAGAGTTGGAAGAGACCACAAGGGCCATCGAGTCCAACCCCCTGCCAAGCAGGAAACACCATCAGAGCACTCCTGACATATGGTTGTCAAGCCTCTGCTTAAAGAACTCCAAAGTAGGAGACTCCACCACACTCCTTGGCAGCAAATTCCACTGTCGAACAGCTCTTACTGTCAGGAAGTTCTTCCTAATGTTTAGGTGGAATCTTCTTTCTTGTAGTTTGGATCCATTGCTCCGTGTCCGCTTCTCCGGAGCAGCAGAAAACAACCTTTCTCCCTCCTCTATGTGACATCCTTTTATATATTTGAACATGGCTATCATATCACCCCTTACCTCCTCTTCTCCAGGCTAAACATGCCCAGCTCCCTTAGCCGTTCCTCATAAGGCATCGTTTCCAGGCCTTTGACCATTTTGGTTGCCCTCCTCTGGACACGTTCCAGTTTGTCAGTGTCCTTCTTGAATTGTGGTGCCCAGAACTGGACACAGTACTCCAGGTGTGGTCTGACCAGAGCAGAATACAGTGGCACTATTACTTCCCTTGATCTAGATGCTATACTCCTATTGATGCAGCCCAGAATTGCATTGGCTTTTTTAGCTGCCGCGTCACACTGTTGGCTCATGTCAAGTTTGTTGTCAACCAAGACTCCTAGATCCTTTTCACATGTACTGCTCTCAAGCCAGGTGTCACCCATCTTGTATTTGTGCCTCTCATTTTTTTTGCCCAAGTGCAATACTTTACATTTCTCCCTGTTAAAATTCATCTTGTTTATTTTTGCCCAGTTCTCTAATCTGTCAAGGTCATTTTGAAGTGTGATCCTGTCCTCTGGGGTGTTAGCCACCCCTCCCAGTTTGGTGTCATCTGCAAATTTGATCAGGATGCCCTTGAGTCCATCATCCAAGTCGTTGATAAAGATGTTGAATAAGACCGGGCCCAAGACAGAACCCTGTGGCATCCCACTAGTCACTCTTCTCCAGGATGAAGAGGAACCATTGATGAGCACCCTTTGGGTTCGGTCAGTCAGCCAGTTACAAATCCACTGAGTGGTAGCATAGTCAAGACCGCATTTTACCAGCTTCTTTACAAGAATATCATGGGGCACCTTGTCAAATGCCTTGCTGAAATCAAGGTAGGCTACATCCACTGCGTTCCCTTCATCTACCAGGCTTGTAATTCTGTCAAAAAACGAGATCAGGTTAGTCTGACATGACTTATTTTTCAGAAATCCATGCTGACTATTGGTGATCACAGCATTCCTTTCTAGGTGCTCACAGACTGTTTGCTTAATGATCTGCTCCAGAATCTTCCCTGCTATTGATGTCAGACTGACTGGGCGGTAATTATTTGGGTCCTCTCTTTTTCCCTTTTTGAAAATAGGGACAACATTTGCCCTCCTACAGTCTGCCGGGACTTCGCCTGTTCTCCAGGAATTCTCAAAGATGACTGCCAGTGGTTCTGAGATCACATCTGCCAGTTCTTTTAATACTCTTGGATGCAGTTCATCTGGCCCTGGAGACTTGAATACATCTAAACTAGCCAAATATTCTTGTACTATCTCCTTAGTTATTCTGGGCTGTGTTTCCTTTGCTGAATCATTTGCTCCAAATTCTTCAGGTCGGGCATTGTTTTCTTTATCGGAGAAGACTGAGGCAAAGAAGGCATTGAGTAGTTCAGCCCTTTCTGTGTCCCCTGTTTGCATTTCACCATCTTCTCCTCTGAGTGACCCCACAGTTTCTTTGTTCTTCCTTTTGCTACGAACATACCCATAAAAGCCTTTTTTGTTGCTTTTAACCTCTCTAGCAAGCCTGAGTTCATTCTGTGCTTTAGCTTTTCTGACTTTGTGTCTACATGTGCTGGCTATTTGTTTGAATTCCTCTTTGGTGGTTTCCCCCCTTTTCCATTTTTTGTACACATCCTTTTTTAATCTTAATTCAGTTAAAAGTTCTTTAGATAGCCACCCTGACTTCTTTAGGCACCTTCCATGTTTCCATCTCATTGGTATTGCCTGACGTTGTGCTTTTAGTATCTCCCTCTTAACAAACTCCCAGCCATCATGAACTCCCTTTCCTTTTAGTATTGTTGTCCATGGGATCTCACCCAGCACTTCCCTAAGTTTTATGAAGTCGGCTTTCTTAAAGTCAAGAAATTGAGTCCTAGTATGCTTGGCTGCTCCTTTCCGCTGTATAGTAAACTTCATAAGAGCATGATCACTCGCGCCTAATGATCCTTCCACTTCTACCCCACTAACCAGGTCATCAACATTGGTTAGGACCAGATCTAAAATGGCTGTTCCTCTTGTTGCTTCTCCCACTTTCTGGACAATGAAGTTGTCTGCAAGGCCAGTGAGGAATCTGTTTGACCTTATGCTCTTGGCTGAGTTTGACGTCCAACAAATATCCGGGTAATTGAAGTCCCCCATTACTACTATCTCCCTTCCTTTTGCATGCTTGGCCATCTGTTCCAGGAAGGCATCATCTATGTCCTCCGTTTGGCTTGGGGATCTATAGTAAACTCCCACAATGAGGTCTCTGTTATTCTTCTCTCCCTTAATTTTGACCCAAATGCTCTCACTTTGGCTTTGAGGATCTAAATCTTGGATCTCTTCACAGGTATACACATCCCTGACATATAACGCCACTCCTCCTCCTTTCTTGTCTGGTCTGTTTCTCTGAAATAGATTGTATCCCCCCATTATTACATTCCAATCGTGGGACTTATCCCACCAGGTTTCAGTGATGCCTATTATGTCATATTTAGTTTGCTGTACCAAGAGCTCAAGCTCATCTTGTTTATTTCCCATGCTTTGCGCATTAGTGTACAGACATTGAAGTCCATTAATCATTCCCCCGTGTCTCTTATTTAAGGATTTTTTCCTCCCACCACTAGGTCCGTGTGCTGTTTTCTCCATTTGGTCTATGACATTTGGATGATCATCTTCATTAATTGATAGGCTCCTACCTTCAGGAGCACTGTCTCCCTCCCCCACATTAGTCAGTTTAAAGCCCTCCTGATGAGGTTTCTGAGATTTTTGGCAAAAACATTTCTCCCAACCGTTGTGAGGTGCAGCCCATCACTTGCCAGAAGTCCATCTTCAAGAAACTGCAGTCCGTGATCTAAGAATCCAAACCGTTCCTGTTTACACCATTTGCGAAGCCAGCTGTTCACTTCCACTATTTTCCCCTCTCTCCCTGGGCCACGTCGTTCAACTGGGAGGACAGACGAGATGACAATTTGTGCATTTAGTTGCTTCAATTTCCTGCCGAGAGCCTCGTAGTCTCTTTTGATCTTCTGGAGGCTATTGCTTGCAGTGTCATTGGTTCCCACATGAACCAAGAGGAAGGGGTATTTGTCAGTGGGTTTTATGATTCCTTGCAGTCGTTCAGTTACATCTTGGATCTTAGCCCCGGGGAGACAGCACACTTCCCGAGACATCTTGTCAGGCCCACAGATCACTGCTTCTGTTCCCCTCAGTAGGGAATCCCCTATCACCACTACACGCCTCCTCTTGGGTTTGGTCGGGGTTCTTCCGTGAGCTGTGCATTCCAAGGTCGCCTGCACATTCCCTGAGGACTGACTTTGCTGCTCGTCTTCATATACCTGATCAACTGTAATGAGGGAGAGATCCTCAAATGGAGTCTGCTCTTCGTCTTCCATGCTAGGGGAGAGGACCTCAAAGCGATTGTGTATTTCTAAGCAATCAGAGTGAACCCTGGGCCTCCTACTTCTTTGAGTCACGTTTCTCCATATATCTGGCTCCTGTGTTGGTGAACTAGACTCCTTCTCAGGGGAGTCCCCTGTCTCCTCCTTGGTGGAGACGGTGTGCTCTGTTGCTTCCAAGAAGAGCTCCAGCTCTCTAATTCTTTGGAGCGTAGCTACACGTTCCTCCAGTTGCTGGACTTTGTCTTTTAAGAGAGCAATCAACATGCAATTGCTGCAGGTAAAGCTGCCTGCAACCTTTGGCAAGATGGCAAACATTGCGCAGGAATCGCAGGCGACTGCAGCTGTTCCCTCCCCTTCCATCTTGAGATCGTGTCGTTGGGGTTGGCTACAGAGGTCCTCCATCATAAAAAGCTTGAAGACAGGGCAAATAACTTCCCCCACACAAAAAAACACCTAGATCTCCCCCCACAAAGGTTTGAGACTAGCTCCCCTAAATCTAAAAGATGGATCTAACTGCGCGCGCCGTTAGGCGTGCGCCGCTGCCCTGCAAACTCTGATAAGCTCCTCCCACAGCTAATCCCCTGCCTCAACAAAAACCCTGCCCCCTCTGACCTTTACACAGGGAAAACAGCTAATGAGCCACAAAGAAACACACACACACAAGAAAACCCTTTTTGCTCCTTCTTCAACTGATGCCCTGCAAACTCTGATAAGCTCCTCCCACAGCTAATCCCCTGCCTCAACAAAAACCCTGCCCCCTCTGACCTTTACACAGGGAAAACAGCTAATGAGCCACAAAGAAACACACACACACAAGAAAACCCTTTTTGCTCCTTCTTCAACTGATGCCCTGCAAACTCTGATAAGCTCCTCCCACAGCTAATCCCCTGCCTCAACAGAAACCCTGCCCCCTCTGACCTTTACACAGGGAAAACAGCTAATGAGCCACAAAGAAACACACACACACACACAAGAAAACCCTTTTTGCTCCTTCTTCAACTGATGCCCTGCAAACTCTGATAAGCTCCTCCCACAGCTAATCCCCTGCCTCAACAGAAACCCTGCCCCCTCTGACCTTTACACAGGGAAAACAGCTAATGAGCCACAAAGAAACACACACACACACACACACACACACACACACACAAGAAAACCCTTTTTGCTCCTTCTTCAACTGATGCCCTGCAAACTCTGATAAGCTCCTCCCACAGCTAATCCCCTGCCTCAACAGAAACCCTGCCCCCTCTGACCTTTACACAGGGAAAACAGCTAATGAGCCACAAAGAAACACACACACAAGAAAACCCTTTTTGCTCCTTCTTCAACTGATGCCCTGCAAACTCTGATAAGCTCCTCCCACAGCTAATCCCCTGCCTCAACAGAAACCCTGCCCCCTCTGACCTTTACACAGGGACTTAGCTTCCAGGCATCCCCCCTGTGAGTCCTGCTGTGAGCCATGGGGTTAAAAGATATCCTCTTTCCCCACAAATTGCTTGTGCATGGTAGACAAGAAACATTTGTGACACACTGAAGCGAAAGGACTGTGTGAACACACAGGAGGGTGTGAGCATATGAACAGATGAAGCTGCCTATGCCAGATCAAGACTATTGGTCCATCTAATTTTGTATTGTCTACACGGATCAGCAGCTGTTTTCCTGGAGGAGTCTTTCTGCAAAGCAGATGCTCTAGCGCAGGCACAGGCAAACTCGGCCCTCCAGATGTTTTGAGACTACAATTCCCATCATCCCTGGCCACTGGCCCTGTTAGCTAGGGGTGATGGGAGTTGTAGTCCCAAAACATCTGGAGGGCCGAGTTTGCCTGTGCCTGCTCTAGCACTAAGCTATAGCCCCCACTGCAATTCCAAGGTCAGCTAAGTCATGGGAATTGGTGAGACCTGTCTAATCCTAGTGTGGACAGGGGCAATACAGGAAGGGGCAAATTCATGGGGAAAGCACGGTGCTTGAACGTTCTGCCTAGGACTGGACAACAACCATCAGTTAATATGGAATACAATTATCCTATCTTCTCCCTTGGGAGGTGCATCAACACTCAAAGCCGCAGAAGCTTGCAAGCCTTCCCACTGGTGAGATGAGCACTGCATCTTGGATGAAATTAAGGAGCCAAAGGAAGCTCCAGCACATTTGCCAGCATTCCACTGATGACAACAGGGACAAGTTTGCACCACCCTAATTCTGATTCCAAGGCTTTCTGCTTCAGTCCCCTCTCCCTTCATTGCATATTGCCAAAGGCTCTTCTCCGCTGATGGCATTCATTTACTCTGCAATATACCAACCCCCCAAGTTGAACAAAAGCCAAGAGAGCGTTTATTCTTTTGGTTAAAGTTATCCTTGGAAACATGAGCATATTGTCACACGTCACCCCAGTCTCTGAGCAGTCAGAGACTCCAGGGTTCTAGCACAGAAATCGAAGTCTAAATACAGTGACAATACACATAAAATATCACTGCAACATTACAAGAAAAAATGATAAACAACAATGAACAGTTTGTTTAATGTACATAAACATTTAAGTAAGTGCACACTTTCCCCCGAGATCAAGTCAAAGTATCTATTAAGCAACCCCCTTTTGGAGGGCTGGAGGTGGGGGCAACCCTATTGAAACCAGCCATCTGCTGATGGCAACTACAGAGTCGTTCCCCATCCCCTTGCTTCCCTGCAGTCCTTCCTCTGGTAACAGCTTGCCATAACTAACTTAAGTCCCTTAATTTGAGTAAAACTTAACTGGAGGCGACTGCTCAACATCCTTGAGAAAGTGCTGAGATCATAGTCACCAGCACATTTGATGGCTGAACATATGAAACTTGCCAACACATCGCATGGCTCCTGGCAATGGGAGTGGGGGGTGGGTGGGCACCTGACAAGTTGCTATTGTTTTATGTCCTTCCTGGTGGAAACCCGTTTCCCCAGCTTTTGTAGTGTTTTGATGTGCGATGGGGGATTGCAGAGCACTGGCCACAGGACCTAGTGTCATTGAATTTTAAAAAGCATTGTGTGTCTGGCTCCCCTCCATCTTACCTTAATGCAAATAACATATGATGAGAGACAGAGAGAGAGAGAGAGAGAGAGAGAAGGAGGGAGCTGCTGTACAAAGGCAAGAGGCTTATGAAATAATATAAAATAAATAGAAATTATTAGAAGGAGTAGAAGAGTCTCTGCTCTGATATGTTCCACTGTTCTCCTCTGAGAATGGCCAGAACTTGAGAACTTGAAGCACCCCTGGCCTTGCTATACCCACTTCCCATGTTCTTTTTGGAATGAGCCTTCCTTAAATCCACAAGGAAACGGTAGGTGCTGGGCCTAGTCTCAAAACAGCATCTGACCCAGATACCAGTTGTTGTTGTGGTGGTAGAAATCCTTTCTAGTTCTACTCCACAATTTTGAAAATGATTTATTCCCATTTAATGCCCGCCTGATCAGTGAAGTGGGGGTGTGGGTTGGCGGGGAGAAGAAATCTTTTGCCGCCTGCCTCCAGGTAAGCCATCAGTTATGTTGCAACGCGAGCTGTTAATTGCAAAGGTTTTGTGTACATGTCTGCAAGTTGCTGTGCTCAACTAGCAATAACTCTTGTTTGGAGCAGCGTCAGGGGATTGCACAGTTGCTTGGTACTGCTTGATTTGCTCTCCCCGGATCAGTTCTTTAGAGCATTCAGTGTGCTATTTTTCCAATGCTGTAATTGGCTATGTATGGTGGTGGGCCGGGGGGGGGGGTGAATACCCGTTGCCAGTTATATGTTTGCAGCCTAAAATAAGATGGGTGTGCACTTTCACAGAGGCAGATCTTGTAGTGGGGCTCATGAAAGGTACCATAAAGTATATGAAAAAAAGAGTTTTTGCTTTTCTGGAGCAAATGGTAAAAGCTATCAAAGAGCAGTCAGCAAATAAATAGCCAGAGAACTCAGTGCAGCAAATGAGAGTTTCAATGATTCCCCCCACCATTTAAATTAATTCTTATTGGATCTGTGCATGTATATCCTATCTCTCTTTTAAAATAAGCAGACCAGAAGGCAGGCACAAGAAAAATACGATAAAAATGCAAATGTAGATAAAATATGTGGTTCGTTTTTAAACTTATCCAGTTTAAAAGCAGAGGTAAAAAAAAAATGATTTGGAAAAATGGAGGGCAAGGGAAAGAGTGAATTTTTAAATGAAATTATAGTCTACATGCGGCTGCTGTTCCATATGTAACATGCCAAATCCATTATGCCATATTTACAGAGCGAATGTTTGTGTAGGAGTATGAGCTGTTCATGCCTGAATCTTTTTTGTCATCTACAATATAATTAGTGCTGTTGTCATGATGAATCTTGCGGTTATTCATTATGCAGAGTCCCTTAAATTTATGAAAGAAATGCTTGATCTAAAGTGCACCGAAGTCAATAAGAAGAATCACATTGTAATGGAAACTAGGCTTCCGTTACTCAGAGGCCCAATTCTGTCCAAGGTGCTAATTCTGTGACAGGCCTGTACTAATTGAGATTCCAAGAGAGAGCTAACTTTTAAAACTCCTCTGTCACCACAATTCACTTTAACAACAATACAAAACCAAAACCTTCCTCTGCACATGTTGCAGCTTGTCAATATCCTTCTTAAATTGTGGTGCCCAGAACTGGACACAGTGCTCCAGGTGTGGTTTGACCAAAGTAGAATAGAGAGGCATTATCTGTGACTTCCCTTGATCTGAAAACAAGACTTCTGTTGATGCAGCCTAGAATAGCATTAGCTTTTTCTGCTGCTTTTGGTCTGCTAAGACCCCTAGATTCTTGTCACGTGAACTACTGCAATCCAGCTGTTGTCCTTCCCCTCCCATCTTATATTTGTGCAGCTGGTAGTGCTTCTAAGAAGAAGGAGCAATTATTCGTGCAGAGATTCACCTTTGAGTACTGGCTATTCTGTTCATTTCTGCACTGGAAGTGCTTGAATGATCTAATCTCACCAGATGCAGAGATGCAGTATAATTATTCAGCAAAGGCTGACTGGATGGAGGCAAGGCTGGGACAGTGAATCATTCAGAGGTACAATGGGCACCCTCCTCTGTGAGCATTTTAGCCTTACAGAAACCTTGAACCATGGAACTGAGTTTGTCTTCCAAGGCACAGGAATCCTGGCACAGTTTTGGATTTAATCACAGGAGATGGGTGTTGTGGGAAGCTCACCTTTCTCCAGTGACGTAGCGTGGGGGGTGCAGGGGGGGCCAGCCGCACCGGGCGCAACATCTGGGGGGGGCGCTCGCACTCTCAGCTCTCTGCCCCTACCTGGCTCACTCACTCTCTCTCACTGCAGTGCTGGCTGTGCGAATCCGATCCGAGCCACTGGGTCGCCGCCCACTGTGGAGGGGGTGGGTGCCAGGCATGCGGTGCGGAGAGAGAGCGAGGGACTATCTGGGGGAGGGACAGTGCAGTGGCCGCCCAGCGCAGCGCTGAGCGCGGGAGAGAACCACACCAGACCAGGTCAGGCAGCAGCAAGAAGAAGCTGGCAGCGGCGGCAGGTTAGGGGTTAGGGGGCGCAAATTACTTGCCTTGCCCCGGGTGCTGACAACCCACGCTACGCCACTGCCTTTCTCATCAGGACTTGGAAGTCAGGTGGGCATACTAAGTTTGCAGGATCTGTTTTTCTTTTTAGTAAAACTCCACAGACCACCAGCTGCAGATTGGTGCAAAATAGTGGCTGGTTGGTGACACCAAATGTCAAATAGTGACTTAGAGAACAGAGCCAGATTTCTTTTAAAAATTGTGGTTAGAGGCAACGGTAGATGGACCATGATGACTCGAGAAACTGGGCCAGTTGAAAAACTGTGCCTAAGGGTGAGGGGCCTTTTGACTACTGCCTCCCATATACAGAGCAGTTTTGGCTGCTTTTATCTGACTCACATCAGCAGTGTTGTTCAGCATCTCTAATTACTGACTTCATCTTCACTGTTGCCTGATACAGGTGTAATATCAAGAATCTTAGTGGTATGACAGGGTCACTACTTTTGACCCTCAGAGACGTTGCAAGGTCAGAGACCTTTCATTATTACTTTTGGGTACTGTGAGCAATTATAATTGGCTCCCTAACACAGTTTTATTTTGTTTTAAGAACTGAGAGCATCTGGGCAGCAGCTCCTATAGCAGGGAGAGAGAAGCAGGCTTCAGCAGCCTGAATGAAGTTTTGCCACCTTATGCAGATCCAGTTCAGGTCCGGGTCTGGTTCCAATTGCTAGTTATGACCCTCAACGCCCTAAACAGTGGCAGGTCAGCTTATCGGAAGGGACACCTTCTGCAGTATAATGAGCCTGCCTGTGCGTTGAGATCTTCAGGAGAGGCGCCTCTCTGAGGTGTGTTTGGCATAGATGCAGGAAAGCTTCCCGCTCCCAGTTGCTGTACCCCGGATCTAGACTGGGGTGGGGTACCTGTGCTCCTCCAGACATTGCTATGCAACAACTTCCATCACTCCTGAGTATAGACTGTGTTGGATGGGGCTGATGGGAGTTTCAGTGCAATGACAGCTGCTGGTCCAGCACAAGGATGCCACCATCACATCACTTTTGCTGCCTTGACCATCTGTCCCACTTACAACTCAGTGCTGGCTGTGCCTTGGCCTCCGGCTCTCACTCACCTCTGCCTCACTCTGAGGAGGCATCAGAAGTCTTTCAGTGCAAGTCATTCCCAACAGATCCTGCTCTATTTAATTCGATTCGCCTTCACTTACCCCATTTGTTACCTCCAGATAATCTCTAGATAGTCATGCAGTCCTGTCCCCAGGAATATCCTGACCAGTAGCACAGATCCTCCCTAGTCAATCCCCTCTAAATTCATCACCTGCCCAGAAACACCTGGGGAACTTAAAAGAAGATAGAGGGGGAAATTCCACACCATACTATTGAGAGAGTTCCATCAGCGCAAGCGTTTATGCTTGCCAGATAGAGCAGCCTCCCTGCTCCTCCTCCCGCTCTGTTATGGGGGGCTTTCCTAACCCCCTCGAGCAGATTTGAGAAGGTTGCAAGGGGAGTATAGTGCGGGAAGTCCCACCATTCTAGTGAGACTCATTGCTCTGGCTTCTGCACAACAGCTTAGTTGAATCCAGCCCTTGGGGCCCATGTCCTCATCTGCTGGGTCTGTTTTCGTTATCATGGGCAAGCTGTGTTGTCCATTAATTTCTCAAGCCCACCTAAGCTACTTCTTGTGCCAGCAAATTCTCTAAGTCAGTTCTGTGTTGTGTGGAAGAAGTGCTTTCTCTCATCTGCTGCCAATCAATTTCATTGACTGACCCCAAGTTCTAGTGCTCAGAGAGAAGGGAGCAGGAGAAAATATCTCTTCACAATGCATAATCCTTTAAACCTCTATCATGCACGGCCCCCGCCATCCCTCGCCCTTTCTATTTTTCAAACACAAAAGCCTGAAAAGCTTTAGCCGTTTCCCATAGAGAATGTGCTCCTGTTCTTTGGCCATTTTGGCTGCCCGTTTCCAGTTCCACAATGACCTTCTTGAAGTTGAGCAACCAGAACGATTTGCACAGCAATGGAGAGCCTCAGGCCCAGGTGCTGAGTGCAGCCCTCATGGCCTTTAAAGCCAGCCCTTGGGATTCTCCCAAGGCCATACCCCTTGGTGTGGAGCGAGTGTGGTGTAGTGGTTAAGAGCGGTAGACTCATAATCTGGTGAACTGGGTTCCCGTCTCCGCTCCTCCACATGCAGCTGCTGGGTGACCTTGGGCCAGTCACACTTCTCTGAAGTCTCTCAGCCTCACTCACCTCACAGAGTGTTTGTTGTGGGGGAGGAAGGGAAAGGAGAATGTTAGCTGCTTTGAGACTCCTTCGGGCAGTGATAAAGCGGGATATCAAATCCGAACTCTTCTTCTCTTCTTATTCCTAGGTCATTCCCCTCACCTGCCCTGCTCTCCACCCTCTTTGAGGGCTTTTGCCTGGCTAGAATTTGCTTTCCTGAAGGGCGAACAGTGAGGGTGTATGTGTGCAAACTAATATACTTTTCAAAGGTCAGGTTTAAAGGCAGCCCCACAGAGAGCACATTGCAATAATCCAGCCACAAGGTTACCAGCACATGGCCTGCAGTGGCCTAGCTTATGTTCTCATGACATTTCCCCAGCCAATTAGGAATAGAGATTCATGGTTTGTGGTAGCAAAGGAAAACATCAACACACTCTCAGTTGCCACGATCTCCATCATTCCACCCTACAGCATCCTCTACTCTTCTGGTCTTTCTTGTTCCTTTTTTTTTGGGGGGGGGGAGGCATGCAAATTTAAGAATACCATGGCTTTGAGAGGGGGATAAAGACTTCTTGTCTTTGGCAAATACAGAAGCGGCATAAGATAAGTAGTTATACTTGTTGGCAACTCGCAAATCCTTCAAAACGGAGATGTTTTCAAGAATTCATGTATCCTTCCCACAGAGAAACGTACCAATTTTCCCTGCTCTATTGTATTCTTTTATCTGCCTGAAAACTGTTAGCTCCCTATGCGCCGGTGTATAATGGGGCCCTCAACTGTAAAGAAGAAGATGGCTTTGCCTGTTCTAAGTATTATGGGAAGGGGGTAGAGATATTTATGATGATGCAGTTGCTGCTTGCAATTGCATTGCAAATCATAAATGGGACGAGTTGCTGGATTGTGTTCCGTGGATACACCTGATTTAATCTTCAGCTTCACACTTTGAGGCAAATGTTTTCATTTGATAGGGAAGTGGCAAGCTGCAAATGGGCTTTCTACAATATATCAGATTCCCATCTTCCTTTATATTGTGGAGGTGGAGATGTGGGTGGGAGAATTGTAAGTATAATAGCTCCATTGCACCTTGAGTTGCATTTGTGTTAATTTTTACATACAATTAAGTTGTGTGATTAATAGAGTACATGTGATGAAGAGAGTAACAAAAACATGAAATATATATTCTGAGTAACCTTCGTCTTAATCTCCCTCCCTCCCTTCCTTTCTTGGACTTTTAATTACCTGTTGTTGTATCATCTGTATCTGTGATTCCAGGGCTAGATTTGTATCCCTGCTCATTGTCAGCAGTTACAAGTTTAATTCTAGTGCGTCACAAAGAAGGCACACATACCCAGAACCCTTGCAGTTTAAATTCCAGGAGTGCAAATAAAAAGAAGAAGAGAGGGAAAGGAAGAGATCTCTGTTTTTAACTGTTTAATATTGGAGGGCATGGAGCAAAAGGCTTTTCTGCAGAAGGATCTGAAGGAAGACAAAAAGAGATGGGACCAGGTCAATGCACTCTCATGGGCTTACAAGAGTAAGAGGCCGCAAAGGCAAGAGTGGCACCTGTCACTTAAGTTAAGTAAGCAGGAGATTTTTGAGTGGTGGAAGTTGGCCAACCTGGCATCAGGATCTGGCATCCATAGGCAGTTTCCTTGTGCCCATTGGTGCTGGATTAGATCCACCTTCCTCCCTGTCCTCCCCTCTCAGTTTTCCTGTGACCCAGAGCAATTCTGCACTAGGGCATTATGGGGGAATTTAAAAGGAAATGTCAAATCTCAATGCTGTTGGTACCTACCACCTGTAAGACCAGAGCCAGAGGCCCACCAGGCAGAAGTTTTCTGGGGGTCTTATCCAGCGAAGGGAACCAATCCAAGATATTGGCAAATCTGGAGCAAGGAGAGTCCTATAGCTAAGTCAAGAGATAAAGTAAAGAATATGGGGGCAAACCCAGGGGTAGGGAACCTCAGGCCCTGGGGTCAAATGTGCCCCCCAGGCATCTCAGGTTGGCTCTCAAGACTCCACCCACACTAGACACTCCTTCAGAATGTGTCTCTTCTCAGTCCTGCTCCACTCTCTCCAGTGCTTTTGCCTGTCTAGAAGTGTGTCCTCAAACTGCAATCATGCATGAAGTTGGGCTGTTCGCAGAAACCTCTGCCTGGAGTATAGCATCCTGCACTAACACATGCCTGTAGCATCACCTACTCTTGCCCCTGACTCCACCCACCCCTGTCATGTAGACACTGGAAGATTTCTCATGGGCGAACATGACCCTTGAACCAAGAAGGTTTCTCCAGTCCCTGCTTTGCCCTCTGGCCACCCCTGAAAATGGAATCTGCTCCCCGGATAGTGGTTTCATGGGAACAGCCGTTACATACAGATGCAGGCTGATATGTGTTGCTTGAATGGAGCTGTGTATTGGAATTAACATGTTAATTAGCTGCCAGCTCCTTCTGTTTCCACAAGGTCCATTCATTATCACCAATGCTTGCTATTCGAGTCTGCCATTCTATTTATGCTAATTTTGAAATTATTCCTGCCTCTCTTTTTTTGTTTTACTTTAATAACTATTTATGACTCCTAGAAAAATACACCTAATTAATACCTAGCCGCAGCGCTGCAATTAAATGTTAATCAGATTTGATTTCTAGAGTAATGCACCAGCAATCTCCTAATCTCCCGAGTTACAACTTGATGAAAACTTGATTACCCTAGTTACAGAGTTCATGATTCAGAAAGCCCTCTTCCCTTCCCTTCCCTTCCTCTCCCTTTCCCATGGAAAGAAAGCTCAGCTTGCTGTTGTGGCCCTTCCCGCTTTATATTTTGTCTGTGCTCCAGTGCTCGGTGGAGATAAATTATTTCCAAATGAGATGCAATCATGGCAGAAAGAAAGCCAACCATAAAGGCTGGATATAAAAATAAAAAGGAGTGCAGTCTGCAGCACATATTGACCTGTCAAACTGATCTAAACTTAGCAAAGGATTTTTTTATATTAATATTAACCTGGGGATGGCCATGTCTCACCAAATCACGTCCCTGTGGCTTTCAGAGTAACAAGAGCAGGCAGATGAGGGGAGCTTGAGTAACATGCGAACTTTTAACCCAGACACCTTCTCAGCAGATCCCTAACAATGTATGGTCTTTGCAAAGTGTGAGGTAAGCTTTCCTCATGGGAGAACGTTTTGAAGAGGAGGAGAGCTACTGTTGTTTTAATGCATGGATTTTAGCCTGTCTGGATTACTGCACCTAACTTTCCATGAAAATATTCTGCATTGATGTCAGAACAAAGCCCGGGTTTGCAGGTAGCTGTTCCCAAATTTTTTAGCACCTGTTCACCAGTCAGGGATCTCTGACATCCTTTCCGTTGTGCATACATGATGATTCGTGTTCTTGATAATATTGGGACAGTTGTACACAATCCTGCTTTTAAATACTGTTTGCACCTGCAAATGTACAGCTTCATTTCCAATCAGCACATGTCCCATAACTTCCTGCTGGAATCCTTTTAACTTTTTATCCTACAAAAGTCCCATGTTTGTTTTGTAATTGCCCGTAATGCACTTTCAATATCAACATAGACTTAAATCTAAGAAAAAAGAAAAAGAGAGAAAGAAAGATAAACACATACATGAATATATAAATGAGGGCATGTGTTTTTGTCCCATTTTTGTTGCCCTATAGCCAACAATGCATATGGGGAAGTATCACCAAGCGTTTAATAAAAGAGAAGGATGTGCGGACACTCAGGAAGAAATCCACCACTAATGCCCTATTATTGAATCAGTTAAAAGTTCCAGGATAAACCTGCAAAGCAAGCAGACAAACAAACAAACAAACAAACAAACCAAGTCTGAAGGAACCCTATTATATCAAACCCTGGGAGAAAACTAAACTTAAGCCCAGTTAATGCTATTAGCAAACTTTCTGGGACTTTTCTCACTTTAGCAGCACAGCTTTGCATGTCTGAATGTGCTCTCTCTATTTAACATAAGAGCTTAGGAAGAGCCTTGCTGGATCATCCAGGCTAATGGCTCATTCAGTTCAGCATCCTTTTCTCACAGTGTCCAACCAGATTTGTGCGGGACAGACACACACAGAGAACACACCCCCTTCACTGCCTATAGAAAGCCAGCTTGTTAGGGAGAATAAGGTGAAGCCTAGACTCCTTTCTGGCATGCCATATTTCTATGTGTGGCGAGTTCTTCTCAAAAAAGGAGGTGTTCAAACATGCAGCCTCCCATCTAGACCCTGAAAAGGTACAATATGGGGGGGGGGAGAGAGATCTGGGATCTTTCTGCTCTTCCCCAAACACCAGAATTAAGGAAAGGCTTCTTAATCTGACAGACCACAGGTCTGATCCTATTTGACATTCTCTCTATTCCTCATTGGCTTATCGATCGCTCCATGCTAATTAGCCACAAGTGTTGTCACATCCCATAAGAACCTGAGCCTATTAGAAGGATTGATTTCCAATGGTGGTATCTGGTAAACACTTCAGAGATGTGCCTCATGTAAATTTGGGGCAGGGCGGGGGGTCCTCTGGTGGTTTCTCACCCATCCCTTCTCATAAAAGGGCATGCCAAGAAAAGACTTGTGGGAATGTGTGTGTGTCTACATGGGCGAAGGACTGTCTTCGCATCATTCCCTCTATTGCGGATGTTCAGGCTGTGAGTGCCATCGGGTATGTAGCCGAAAGGTCATCATCCCTGCACAAGAGGGAGTTATCAGCAGGTACAGCAGGTTCTGGTCCATTTGGGCACAGCCAACCCTAGAGTGCTCCAGCCAGCCACTACCTGACTGTGTTCTCACTCACATGTTTGTCAGCGTCCCCTTCAGGGAATGACATCAGCAGCACCAACAAGAACAGTGTGAATGTGAAGTGTTCTTGAAGGTTCATCCTCTTGTAGTCCAGGGCAGATGAGTTATTAGGATTATGCTACATACAACATGTTGCTGTAGGCAATCTGTGATGGATCTCCCAACATCTTTAACTTCTGCTAAAAGCAGTCATTGAAAGTGGAGCCAGTGTGGTGTAGTGGTTCAGAGCGGTGGACTCGTAATCTGGTGAACCGGGTTTGATTCCCCGCTCCTCCACATGCAGATGCTGGGTGACCTTGGGCTAGTCACACTTCTCTGAAGTCTCTCAGCCTCACTCACCTCACAGAGTGTTTGTTGTGGGGGAGGAAGGGAAAGGAGAATGTTAGCTGCTTTGAGACTCAGGGTAGTGATAAAGCAGGATATCAAATCCAGACTCCTCCTCCTCCTCCTCTTCTTCTTCTATTTACTTGTCACCTTTCCAGCATGCGTTGTGCACAGAGCAGCTCCCAACAAACATACATTTATCAAGTGACTGGGATCAAGGTTCTGTGGTACCAGAGGATGAGGGGTTAAACGCACACACCAATTGCAGAATGCAAATCCATTAGGAAACTGCTATCAGCCACAGAGAAGGAAAATATGTGCAACATGCCCCCCCCCCCAAAAAAAAGAGCATGAATGGAAGCCACCAAAAGAAAACCCATTCACTTTGATATGGCCACTAAATAAGTAGAAGAGGGAGAAACACCATTCCTTTGTTCCCTTCTCCAGTTCGCAGTAGGCAAGTGGATTTCATACAAGGATCCGGTGGAAATAATGGGGAAGATCAATAATGGAAGACAGATTGCCCACCGCTAAGGTTTTTGCTATGGGGTGTGTGTGTGTGTGTGTGTGTCTTGTGATCAGTTCCCAGGGGGCAACGCTTAGGCTTGACCAATGCATCATATGAACTGAGTGGTGTGTTGGAATATTCTGTAAGAAAAGTCCCCTGAGATGTGCAGAGAAGTTCCACTACAGACAAGTTAGCATGCCGGAGGCTCCCTCAAGGTAGAAAGTTTGAAAACCTTGGTAGTTGGCTAATTGAACCTGCTCTTCACCATCCCAGAAGGCTCTCTTTTCCAGTGAACTTTCTCCCATGCCCCTTGCTGTAAAGAAAAACCAAGAAGTATTCAGCAAATGCAATTAAACAGGGCGTGTGACCGACATCCTCTGGCCTGCCGTTTCAAGCATAACCCGTTCAATTGTTTTGCTCCCTGTGGTTTCTTCTCCAGTTCACAGTAGGCAAGCGGATTTCAAACAAGGATCCGGTGAAAATCATGGAGAAGATCAATAATGGAAGACAGATAGCCCACCGCTAAGGTTTTTGCTACAGGGGGTGTCTTGTGATCAGTTCCCAGGGGACAACGCTTAGGCTTGGTCAATGTATCATATGAACTGAGTGGTGCATTGGAATATGAGATGTGGTTTCTTGCCTACTTTTTGCTACTTTCATATGCAGTTGTTGCCCTCTAAAGATGCTAGGAGCCCAGATGGAGGCCTAGTTTAGTTATGCAGTGGTTGAGAATTAGGAGCTGAATTTGAGGTGAACACATCCCTGCCTCAGTTCTGCTGTCACCTCACAGCCCTGGTGTAGCTCTCCAAACCATTCAGTGCTGCAAAGGCAAGATATCTCTGGGTGCATTCAGATGTGGGGGATACAGTGGTACCTTGGGTTACAGACGCTTCAGGTTACAGACTCTGCTAACCCAGAAATAGTACCTTGGTTTAAGAACTTTGCTTCAGGATGAGAACAGAAATCATGCTCTGGCAGCGCGGTGTCAGCAGGAGGCCCCATTAGCTAAAGTGTGAAAGCCCAAATAAAATGAAGAAGTTAGGGAATTGTCAGGGAAATGCAATAAACTGTTGTGGTGAATGCAGCCTCTTTTATACAGTGGTACCTTGGGTTACAAGGGATGCGGGTGGCACTGTGGGTTAAACCACAGAGCCTAGGACTTACCGATCAGAAGGTTGGTGGTTTGAATCCCCGCAACTGGGTAAGCTCCCGTTGCTTGGTCCCTGCTCCTATCAACCTAGCAGTTCGAAAGCACGTCAAAGTGCAAGTAGATAAATAGGTACCGCTCCGGCAGGAACGTAAACGGCATTTCCGTGCGCTGCTCTGGTTTGCCAGAAGCGGCTTAGTCATGCTGGCCACATGACCTGGAAGCTGTACGCCGACTCCCTCTGCCAATAAAGCGAGATGAGTGCCGCAACCCCAGAGTCGACCACGACTGGACCTAATGGTCAGGGGTCCCTTTACCTTTACCTTGGGTTACATACGCTTCAGGTTACAGACTCCGCTAACCCAGAAATATTACCTCTGGTTAAGAACTTTGCTTCAGGATGAGAACAGAAATTGTGTAGCAGCGGCGCAGCAGCAGCGGGAGGCCCCATTAGCTAAAGTGGTGCTTCAGGTTAAGAACAGTTTCAGGTTAAGAATGGACCTCCAGAACGAATTAAGTTCTTAACCCGAGGTACCGCTGCATAAGGGTTCTTCAAAGGGCTGCCTCTGGGAGCTCCATCATTGCTTTTGCTCTGACATCCAGGGTGCAGTGATGGAGAAATTGACAACAGCCATTCCTACAACTGTCTGGCTTCCCCTTTCTTGACTCCCAGCACCCCCCACATCCTTCCTGACTGGACTGGAGGCCCCACTGTTTACCATCCTGCTGGTTGAGATTCATTTCAGGCATGCCAGCCCTCACCTCCCCAACCCCAGGCCCTTAGACGCCGGGATCAGTTTTCCCCGACATCAAAAGGTTGTAGGTCCAGCTGTGCTTCCTTTGTGTTTGTGCAATCATTTATGAGACTGTTCATTCACAAAAGGTCTGGCTGCTCAGAACTCTGAGCCTGCAACACCACATCTGAAAAACTTGCCTGCTCCGTGAATAAAACATTTCTTATTGAAGAATCCCCCCTTACAATATACAATTTCCTTTGATAAGCCTCCCTGGAGGATGCAGAGCATGTATTACGCTCGTGTCTCAAACATATTAGATGCTAAAGGAATTGCAGTTTTCTGTTGCCAGGCGATTTGCACAATGCTTTCTGGATTTTATCCCTCCCTCCCCAAAATCATTTCCCTCTTCTTCACCTCTCTGCCCCCACCCTCTCCACATGCTTATTTTACAGTGACACTATTCCCAGATTCCCTTTTGATTGCCTGTCATTGCAGCGTTGGTGCTTATGGGTCCTCATTCATTTTTATTTTAAAGTCAAGGTCCATTCACTGTTTTATTATTTTTAGCCTTCGGGTTCTGTATATTATTCATGATGGCATCGGCCCCATTTTAGCTGTCAGGCCTCCATCAGAGCCCTCTCAATGGACTCTCTTGGGGCACTAATGAAAGGCAGATGGCTGGAACATTGATGATATAATCAAAGGGCTCCGGTCCAGAGTAATGAGAACGGGGTGAGAGTTTTCCGAGGGGAAGGGAAGAAATGGGCCCTTTGTTATTTAGCCTTTGAAACAGCGCTTCAAGAATAAAAGGAACATAATACCATTTAGGGGGAAAGGAGGAAGCACTTTAAAATGTCAGGAGTCTACGATCCCATCCCGAAGATGGGGCAGCTGAATTTCCAGGCATACAGTTCGAGCATCCAAAGCCCAGGTCTGAAAATGAGGGGCACAGCCTGGGACTAGCCGCAGCAATGGGGGTGAGCATTGCTAGCAGGAAGAATGGTGAGCAGGGGCAGAATAAAAACTTTCAAGGGAATACAGAGTGGACTTTGGTAGCATGAAAGGAGTATGGTAAAACGGTGCCATCAAGAGAGACTCTTGTACCTAGGATGAGATAGAAAGTCAAAAGACCGAGTCCTGTCCCCAAAAATAATCCTGGTCAGACGAGGTCAGAGTGCAACATGAGATGTCTCAGTGCCTCTTAGGCACTTACCTGGGAGGAATGCCAGCTGAATATGGTTGTGTGTGGACCAACACCAGCTGACGACATGGCTCCCCAAATCAACACAGACTGTGGAAACTTCACACTGGACTTCAAGCATCTGGCATTGTGTGTCTCCCCATTCTTCCTCCAGATTCTGCATCCTTGGTTTCGAAATGAGATGCAAAAGCTGCTCTCGTCAGAAAAGAGATTTGGGGAGCCATGTCATCAGTTGGTGTTGGTCCACTGTGCTTCATTAAGTCCAGGGTCAACTCAGTGTTTTGGAGCACTTCATGCTTCCTTCCGCAGACAAGCTTTATGGGGATGCTGACTTCATTTTCCAGCAGGACTTTGGCACCTGCCAAAACCTGGTTCAATGGCCATGGGATTACTGTGCTTGAATGGCCAGCAAACTCGCCTGACCTGAACCCCATAGAGAATCTATGGGGCATTGCCAAGAGAAATATGAGAGACATGAGACCGAGCAATGCAGAAGCGCTGAAGGCTGCTATTGAAGCTTCCTGGTCTTCCATAACAAATCAGCAGTGCCACAGGCTGATAGCATCCATGCCATGCCACATTGAGGCAGGAATTGATGCAAAAGGGGCCCAAACCAAGTACTGAGTACATATGCATGCTTCTACTTCTCAGAGGTCCAATATTGCTCTATTTGCAGTCCTTGTTTTGCAGATTTCATTTAATAATCTAATTTTCTGAGACTGTTAATTTGGGGTTTTCATCAGCTGTACGCCATGATCATCACAATTATAACAAATAAAGGCTTGACATATCTCGCTTTGTGTGTCATGAGTCTCTCATATATTAGTTTCACCTTTTAAGTTGAATTACTGAAATAAATGAACTTTTCCACAATATTCTAATTTTCTGAGTTTCATCTGTATAATTTTTGTTTTGTTTTATTTAATAAATATGCATACCACTTTTCATCCCAAGATCACATGGCAGTTTAAATAAAAGACAGGTGACAGGTGTACAGGGGCCTCCTATACACCATTTCTCACTTTGCCAGCACTGGCCTAGTAATGTTTCAAATTTAACAGTTCATCTGCCATAACCATTTCCTCCCTGACCTTGTAGGACTGGTATGTTCATCTAATTAATTAATAAAGTAAAGGTTGCAGGCCTAATTACTATTTACATCAACTTTATTCTTTTGTGAGTCTGGCTGGAGCTCGTTTCCTGTTTCAAGTTTGTGTGTGTGGCTTTGGGAGGGGCGGAGCGGACTTCTAAGCAAGGCTGCATTCCTATACACAATTACGTGAGACCAAATCCTATTGAATTTGATGGGGTTTACTTATGAGTAGTCATGCACAGGATTGCACTGTCCATTTATTTCCTGCAGCTTCTTTTTACTGTGTGCCTATGCAAATTGACCTTGACAACACTAATAATAATAATAATAATAATAATAATAATAATAATAATAATAAATTTATACCCCGCCCATCTCTCTGGGTTTCCCCAGCCACTCTGGGAGGCTTCCAAGAGAACACTAAAATACAATAACCTATTAAATATTAAAAGCTTCCCTAAACAGGGCTGCCTTCTGATGTCTTCTATAAGTCTGTGAGTTGTTTTTCTGTTTGACATCTGGTGGGAGGGCGTTCCACAGGGCGGGCGCCACTACCGAGAAGGCCCTCTGCCTGGTTCCCTGTAACTTGGCTTCACACAGCAAGGGAACCACCAGAAGGCCCTCGGCGCTGGACCTCAGTGTCTGGGCAGAACAATGGGGGTGAAAACACTCCTTCAGTTTTACTGAACCAAGGACATGTGTTTTGAATAAAGAAGAAAATTGCCTGGTTGCTTCAGGTAACCTTCACATTAGTGCTTTTTTAAAAAAAGCAAAAAAGGGTGCTGGTACTCACCATGAAGTTGCTATAGCCACACTTTTAACATTTGGGGTATGGGAGGTGCCAGTACTGCATACCGCGGAGTACCCCCCAGAATTTGCTTCAGATGCAAATTTGGAAACACATCTATCAGGGATTCTGTGTTGGTCACTAGATTGATTTTTCTGCCTGCCTTGCCCCACCCTACAGCCCCAATAACCTTCTATGGCAGCTGTTTGCAGAAGGAAAACTGTGCAGTGTGAAAGACTCTTGTTTGCCATGAGAGGGTGGTTGGTCTCACCTGTTCTGCCCCACCTCCAGCCCAAAGAACCTTCAGGAGGAAGTTGCTTCCATGGACATTATGCGTATGTGTAGTTTAATGAGCTGAACAGAGTGAAAGGTTATGAGTCATGGGGATGGGGAGGTTTTGTGTATGACCTTAACACAGCTTATCAGGTTATCACAGTGTTTAACAGTGTTCAATCATGTTATGGAACGGCCGGGGCAGCAACAGCAACAATAACAAATAATTTGGGATTCATCTGAAGGAAATGCTACCTAAAAATATAATAAATCAAATCAATCTGGACTGTGCTCTCTAGGAATGCAATATTAATATCCTTGCAATCTATGCGGATGCAGCAGAAGAAACATTAAGTGTGTTGATTCATTACAATTCCGGGCAACTGAGGAAAATTGGTATATAACAGCAGAAAAGGACATTAGGCATGCATACAGTTCTGATACAGAAAGCCATCCGTGCATCTGTTTTCCCAGTCTACTGGGGTACTGGAAATAGAGCCTTGATACAGTTTAATAGTCTGTTCATATAGAGCCGGTTTCCAGAATGTTTTGTGGGCTGATGCTTCGCCTCATTTCTAAATCGGAATATTTATAACTACCCGTAATGAGCTCAGGTTTCATTCATAAAACAGATCCTCGTGGAAACGAGAAGTAGAGGGATTATTAGCAGCATTTGTCCATCAAGAGGGTGGCACTGCAATGACCTTTTCTGTTCCTGTAAACCACACAGTGCAAAGTTACCCACAGAACCTGGCCATAATAGCAATTAAAGCAACAGCATATTCACATTAGCTTTATTTAATTTGTGTTTGCTGTCTGGTTTAAGAGATACAGTGTTGGTCAAACTTGAGGAGCTAGTTTAACAATTTAGGATTTTAAAAAATTTAATAGGTTCACAGTACCTCTCTGCATGAGGGACGCGGGTGGTGCTGTGGAGTTGGTCGCTGCATTCCCCTTCTGTGTTACGAATCGTTGCATATTCATGATACTAAATAGCCACATGATGCTTTTCTCACATGACACTGAACATCATCGGAGTGCACCTTGCTCAAGGAGGGGGAAGCTATTTCAGCAGAAGCCAGTCTTTCCTTCTGCTCTTTGAAGCAGACCCCTTAGCAAAAGGAGCAGCATGAGGCAGCTTGCAAAGGGCTCAGGTTTGGCTGGAGGGAAAAACAGCAAGAAAAAAAGAAAGCAGCCCTTTTGGGAAGCAACTGCCTTTGGGAAAAGTTGCCTGTATGCAGGATTCTGCTGCAGCTGGGCTAATCTCCCCAAAAGCAGCTGTTTTTGCTGCTGTTTCAGGCTGAGGCAGGAACCCATGGCTAGCTTAAAGGCTTTGCACAGTCTCCCTGCACTCCCCTTTCAGACTTCTGAGACTACTTGCACATTTGACAGGTGAGGAGCCCCACCCACCAAGCATGTGATGCAATAATAGCACCATATGATTGGCAGGTGAGACACCACCCACCTGCCAAAACTGGTGCCGATACATTCAGAGCCCATTTAGAGCACGTAGCATCCCCCACTGTGGGTTAAACCACAGAGCCTAGGACTTGCCAATCAGAAGGTCGGCGGTTCGAATCCCCGCAATGGGGTGAGCTCCCGTTGCTCAGTCCCTGCTCCTGCCAACCTAGCAGTTCGAAAGCACAAAAGTGCAAGTAGATAAATAGGTACCGCTTCGGCGGGAAGGTAAACCATGTTTCCGTGCGCTGCTCTGGTTCACCAGAAGTGGCTTAGTCATGCTGGCCACATGACCCAGAAGCTGTACTCCGGCTCCCTCGGCCAATAAAGCGAGATGACCGCCGCAACCCCAGAGTCAGCCACGACTGGACCTAGTGGTCAGGGGTCCCTTTACCTTTACCTTAACGTCCCCCAGAGACTCCCGGGAGCTGTAGTTCACCCCTGACAGAACTACAATGAACTATAGTTCCCAGAAGCCTTAACAAACAGCAGCTCCAATGTGCTTTGAATGCGTGTTTTAAATATACGGTGTGCTTTAAATGTATGGTGTAGATGTGGCACACCTTTCTCCAATGATACCAGCGCTTGGGTAGACACAGAATTTTCCTGCGCTCCTTTTAATAAGACAGAGCTGCGATAATTATTTGTCCTTAAGGAATGTGTGAACAAGTTCTGGCTTCCTTACTTTTTCTGCATGTTTACATGCTCCCGTTTCATCTCGGCATCAAATCTCCCCAATTTAGAAAAGACCTTAGCGTTGCAACCATAAGCAAAAGTAGGCAAGGTGGTTATTATGGTACAGATGTTTAAATTCCAGCTGCATTTCTTTTACTCCCCCCCTCCTGCCCTCTTTATGGGGGGCGGGGTGGGGAAATATATTTCCTTTGAATGTGGAAAAATAACAGTCTTTAAACCCTCTGTGTGCAGACTGTACTTTGAGAATGTTGTGAACATCAGTTTTGTGTCTCCCCCTTCCTCACTTTTTCCTCTGCCTCTTTCCAAAACTACAAGCTAATGAGGGGTTTGGTAGACACATAGCAGCTGTGATAGCAGTATGTCCTTTTATTTATTGATGAAAAGTCTCAGGAGGGAATTGTGTCTAGAATAGAGAAGTAAGTCACCTGGAGTCAGCATCTGAAAGCAGAAAAATAGCATCATTTGTGATGTCGATTCTGACTAGAAGGGACCATACATGGGTGAAGGTTTTGGGGTTTTTCAAGCTGTAAGGCACATGGTAGGAGATATTTTACCTTGCACAACATGACTAATAGTTATAGTAATAATAGTTTTATTCCTGAGTTGCGTCAAGCAACTTCGGCATAGAGAATTATTATTTTTTACCGGGATGCTCTGTAATCATTTATCAGGAATTCTGTAGTAGTGTATTCTCTGCATCAACGAGGAGATCAACTAGATCATCCTTTTCTAAACAGGTGTCCTCCATATGCTCTTTGACTACAATTCCCATCAGCCCCAGCCAGCATGCTGATGGGAGTTGTAGTCCGACAAGTTGGAAAAAGGCTAAACGCAATGACCTTTCAGGCCCCATTCTCCCTCTGTGGTTTTGTTTCTGCACAGTAAAAATAAAAATAAAAGCAGACATTAAACAACGATAATACACTATCTTGTAGGGAGCAGCACAGCCTAAGCTCCTGCCATTGTGAAAACACAGAGGAGCTGCTTTGGAATGGACACAATGCAATATACTCAACCTCATAGCGGATTTCACGAGGCTCCAGGAAGGAGCCGAGATTCAGCATGGTAATTACAAACATAACTCAGCATGATGGGATGTCCTTGAGAGATTACCCTATAACAAGTGAAGCTTGTAAACATTTTTAAAGGCCTTGCCATGATCCTCTCTTCTTGAGCCTTATACTTTTACAGCTACATGTGGAAAAGCTAACAGAAAATTGTAGCTTTTCAGTGAGCTACTGGGTCAGCCAGGAATATAGAACACACAAACACACCCTGAAATACACTAATGAAAACCAGAGTTATATTCTGAGGTACCAAGGATAATGTACAATTCAAATTGTAGAGTGCATTGATTTCTGTAAAGCTTTTGACAAAGTCCCCCATGATATTCCACACCCTCCAACATTTCTCCGATGAAAATAGGGACATCCCATTCCATAATGATGATTTTTACTATTTATACCCCACACATCTTACTGGGGTGCCCCAGACACTCTGAGAAGCTTCCAAAAAACATAATATTTTTTTTTTTAAAAAAAACCCTTCCCTATACAGGATTGCCTTCAGACGGCTCGGGGGTCAGATAACTCCATACTCTCCAACATTTCTCCACTGAAAATGGGGACATCCTGGAAAAGTGGGACATTCTGAGATCAAATCAAAAACTGGGATGGCTTCTCTAAATCAAGGACATTCCTGGAAAATAGGGACACTTGGAGGGTCTGAAATTCTTCCCAGTAAAATGTGGCTGGTAAATGTGGACTGAATGAGATTACTGTTAGGGTTTTGAAGCTGGTTAACTAACCAAACCCAAAGAGTGCTTTGCCTGGTTCCCTGTAACCTCACTCCTCGCAAGAAGGGAACCACCAGAAGGCCCTTGGAGCTAGGACTGAGCATGACAGAGGGAGGGAGAAGGGCTTGGAGGTGTGGTGGCGGCAGCAGCAGTGGAAGAAGAGGTGACTGCAGACCAGAGGAGGAAGACAGTGGGGCTAGGGTAACAATGATAGCAGTTCCTGCTGGTTTCATTCTGCAGTGCTTGCCATGAGCTCAGAGAGTTGATGCCCCAGGAGCTAAGGCAGGAAGATCTACCTGGTAGACCCGATTCAGTTGGTGGCATGTAGGTGTTGACAAATATTCTCCTCCTCTAAATAGGGCAGTCTAGGACCTCGTTTTAGCATCCATTCTCCTCTAACTTTGCTCGGAGTTTACTCACACTGATCATTGCTCAGGGCATTTGTCTGTTCCAGTCCTGCACTGGTAAAAACAATTGCTGGACAGCTTGCTGCAGGTAATGCAAGACTAATACTTTATGGTAAAGGTAAAGGGACCCCTGACCATTAGGTCCAGTCGTGACTGACTCTGGGGTTGCGGCGCTCATCTCGCTTTATTGGCCGAGGGAGCTGGCGTACAGTTTCCAGGTCATGTGGCCAGCATGACTAAGCCGCTTCTGGCGAACCAGAGCAGCGCACGGAAACACTGTTTACCTTCTCGCCGGAGCGGTACCTATGTATCTACTTGCACTTTGACATGCTTTTGAACTGCTAGGTTGGCATGAGCTGGGACCGAACAACGCGAGCTCACCCTGTCACGGGGATTCGAACTGCCGACCTTCTGATCGGTAAGCCCTAGGCTCTGTGGTTTAACCCACAGCACCACCCACGTCCCAATACTTTATGGTACTGTGCACCATATTCCTCCTGTGCAACAGGCTGCAGAATCACAGTCCCCAGCATACATGTGCCATAGTTAGTGCTAGGGGGAAAACGGGGAGGGGGAACCATCCCTGGTGGCTGTTAGTGTAGCAAAAGTGATCGCAGTGATAGTCTAATCTTCAAGCCAGCATCTGCGAGGGACCTTGCCTTTCATGCTGTATTGCATCTGCTGAAATAAGGTATATTGACTGCATGTGCATGCACTGAGTAGAGCAATAAAAAGAAAGTCATAGCTGTAGCTGGGATTCTCCGTGCCATATCATATCAGCCCATCATGTCAGGATTCATCTTTTGTTCTCCCAGTCGGAATTAATAGCAACTCAGTGTGACAGCTTGCTCTGGTCCACCACAACACAATCAGATAATCCCCCTTCTTTTATATACTAAACATGCCGTCCTCTTCTTTCTGCCGCACAGAAGTGCATCAATGTGTTATGCACAGAAGCTGGTGAAAGAAATAGCCAAAGAGCAATAAAAGATAAGCAGGCTGCAGACATAGTAAGAAGGGGAGACAAGGGTGAAATGGGGAGTGAAAAGTGTTGACCCAGAGCTGTCTCCACCTGGTCCTCCCATCTGGAGAGGCTGCCTACACATTATTCAGAATGAGGTCTTCATCTCATGTTTCATTTGTGGTGGGTTATGCTCCCATCACCCACCTCTGGTGGTGGACACATCATGCTCCTTCTGGGGTAGCTTGTCCACCTTTGGTCCCCACCTTGCACTCAGCTCTCACCTGTGGCTCCTAGAAGCTGTCAGCATGTAGCAGAGGCCAAACCCTGGAAACAGTTTTCACTAGTCACCTAAAAGGAGGGGGGGAGTAGCCAATGGTTCTCAGACCATCCGTGAGTTAGGGACTTCCCCCTGAATGCGAATACAGTCATACCTCATGTTGTGTTTGCTTCATGATACGTTTTTTCAGGTTGCGTCCCGCGGTGACCCGGAAGTACCAGAAAGGGTTACTTCCGGGCTTCGCTGCTCGCGCATGCGCAGACGCGCAAAATGACATCACGCACATGTGCAGATGTGGCGAATTGTGACCTGCGCACACGCAGACGCGGATTGCGTTCTGCTCATGTTGTGAACAGGACTCTGGAATGGATCCTGTTCGCAACCAGAGGTACCACTGTACAGTCTCATCTGCTCAATTCACTATAGCCTAATATTGGATCCAATGATCAAGGTGGTTTCTGCACGTGCTATAGAAGGAAGTGAGGGGCAGATGCATAGCTGTCAACATTTCCCTTTTTTAAAGAATCCTATATTTTGAATAGGATTCCTCGCAAGAAAAGGGAAAAGTTGACAGCTATGGGCAGATGGGGCTCATCAACCTGTGAAGGTAGCCCAGCTAGGCTGATCTGATCCTAAACCACTGCTGCTTTGCAGGATATATTTGGGAGAATAAAAGGCTAAGGAGTAAACTCTACACAAATCTGGAGTGGAGTCCCTAAAGTGGTTGGATGGCTCCTTGTACGCCTCTTTCTGGCAACTCCTGCAGCCAAGCTGGTGCCAAACTTATTGCTCTGCTTTCCTTTGGACCACATGGGTGAGGCTGAGAGGGAAATCTTGTTGTTTAAGCAGCTCAGGACCTCCATACACACTACCCAGGCTTGCATCCCCAGGAGGTCACTTTGGTGCTGCTGTTGTTGTTGTTGTTTAGTCGTGTCCGACTCTCCGTGACCCCATGGACCAGAGCACGCCAGGCACTCCTGTCTTCCACTGCCTCCCACAGTTTGGTCAAACTCATGCTGGTAGCTTCAAGAACACTGTCCCACCATCTCGTCCTCTGTAGTCCCCTTCTCCTTGTGCCCTCCATCTTTCCCAACATCAGGGTCCTTTCCAGGGAGTCTTCTCTTCTCATGAGGTGGCCAAAGTATTGGAGCCTCAGCTTCAGGATCTGTCCTTCCAGTGAGCACTCAGGGCTGATTTCCTTCAGAATGGAGAGGTTTGATCTTTTTAAAAAATATATATATATTTTTATTCGTTTTCTATAACAAATTATACACCCAAAACATCTTTTTAACATCCAAATTCCTCCTTATTGACTTCCCTCCTCCCGCCTGAAAAACCTTCCTGGTACTTACTTTCTCCACATTTCTTAAATTTAAATTACACCACCATATTATTAATTAATTTTTTACAGTCTAACAATATTTCTACCTTTTCTCTTCACAGAGCTTCCTTAAAACTTACAAACGTTATCTGATTATCACTTAATTTTTGCATATACTCAATGAATTTCGTCCAATCTTCTGTAAATCTTTGATCACGTCGGTTCCGGATCCTTCCTGTTAGTCTATCGAGTTCCGCATAGTCCATCATTTTCATTCTCCATTCTTCGATCGTAGGTAACTCTTCTTGTTTCCACTTCTGGGCCATAGGTTTGATCTTCTTGTAGTCCATGGGACTCTCAGGAGTCTCCTCCAGCACCATAAACAGCTGTTTAGCTTCACCCCTGGAGCTGCACTCCATTCTCTCTCGAGACAGACAGATGCCAGCAACAATGCTTCCATCCTGTGAAAGTAATTGCAGAAATCCTGGGCTGGTTTTGAGGAGACTACCCTGCATCTTCTCCTTTGTAATTCCTCCTGGAAACTAGGGGCAGCACCCTTGTGGAGAGACGTTGAAATGTGTGTTCCTCCCATGTGAATTCTGGAGTTACTTCCATAGTGAAGGCAGGAGCTGTATTCTCAGACAGCCTGAGAATATGATCGATTGTGGCGGTAGAATTATGGGTAGTACCACTTTGTATTGTGGGTGAGGGTGGGAGAGATTGTAACTTTGAATGTGGTGGAGTCTCCTTCTTTGGAGGTCTTTAAGCAGAGGCTTGACAACCATATGTCAGGAGTGCTCTGATGGTGTTTCCTGCTTGGCAGGGGGTTGGACTCGATGGCCCTTGTGGTCTCTTCCAACTCTATGATTCTATGATTCTATGATTCCTCCATGTGAGATAAAGAAGCCACTAGAATATCGGGGGGAAATGTTTGGCACAGATCTCTCCTCAATGTGATGGATTTCTACAGACAGAAATGTAAAAATGAAATCCTCTCCTGGTGAATTAATTTATATCAAGGCAATTTAAACAATAAAATTAAATGGCTTATTTAATCACCAGGAAATAGTGACAATTTAAATTAAGTTTCCAGTTTACTAATTCATATATTTCTTCAGCAAGCGTGCATACTAATCAGTTGCTGTAACCATTATTAATACATAGTTGTGTTGCAACCAAACAGACGCTTAAGCTTCTGCCACCCAGCTCAACAGGCTTTCGGCGCTCCAGCCCTCATATTTTCTTAGTATATGTTATTTTCACTAACATATGCATTTTTGCACACCCCTTTCCATAACATAAGCAGTTTTGCACACATTTCTGGTTGGAGAAATGCCTTCTAAAGTTGGCAGAAGTGTTTATTTTTGAAGGGTAGATGTGTTTCTGGTTGGCATATTGGGTGGAATTCAACGTCACACTGTGACAAACATTCAATCTGCGAAAGCTTTCCATCTAGCCAGATGGAAATATCCACCCCCCCCCCTCTGTTCTGGGGGTTCTTCTGACCCCACTTTCCACCAGCCGATTTGGTGTCTGCGTAGAAGGGGTAAAGCCCTGTTGCACAAGCAGAAGCCCTCACACGGGGCTTCCACTGGTGAATGAATCCTGACCTGTTTCAGGAAGTACGAATTAGGTAAGTTTACATTAAAACAACAACAACACTTTGTATCTTGGGCTCCAACCTTCTGACTGAGTTAGCCCAGCCACTCTGGGTGGCTTCCAACAAAATATAAATGAACAAAAGCAAACATCAAATGTTAAAAGCTTCCCAAAACAGAATCCCACTTCCCACTTACCGTATTTTTTTGCTCCATAACATGCACTTTCCCCCACCTAAAAGGTAAGGGGAAATGCGTGTGCGCGTTATGGAGTGAATGCAGGTGGGAGGAGCTGCTCTTGCTGGCTTTTCGGCGAGGTGGGAGAAGGGAAGCAACCTCCCTTCCTCCGGCTGACTGGGAACCCTCAAATATTTAATGGGGGGTGGTGGTGAAGGCACCTAGGCCCATAGGAGTTGGCTGCTTTGCCTAGTACAAATGTGAGCTCTCCATCTCTCTTCCCTCCCTCCCTCTTCCAACTTCAATAAAATATGGGGGGGGCAGGTACAGGTAAGCCCCATCTCACAGACTGCAGCTAAATTCTCTCTTCATTTGTTAATGACAGTGATGATGGCTCTTAATGACACTGTTCACTTTACATGGTTGTAATATGATTCTGATATACCGGTTGTTTATTAAATAGTTTAGTACAACATTTGATTCAGAATATTTTTTTTCTTGTTTTCCTCCTCTAAAAACTACGTGCGTGTTATGGTCAGGTGTACGTTATAGAGCGGAAAATACAGTATCTTTGGGAGTGGTCCAGCTGTGTGTGGGGAGGGAGCTGCGAGACTCTTGGACCTCTGCACGCGGGGGGCTGGGGGTGGCGATTGCCCACCATTCTCGGCTGTGCAGGAGGTGCAGGTTGCAGGAGACTTGGGAACCAATCATCCATTGAACTGGCTCCCAAGGGGCTTCAGAATGGATCCTGGGTGAAGACTTTGCCCATTCATGTCTGCTCTGGGACTTTATAAAAGAGGCACACAGTGCACAACACCGTAGTCCCCATTTGGCTTTCCCATACAGTGGTGCCCCGCAAGACGAATGCCTCCAGTTTTGAGCTGCTTCGCAAGACGATTTTCCCTATGGGCTTGCTTTGCAAGACGAAAACGTCTTGCAAGTGTTCCGTTTTTCCCCCCGCCCCCCCTTTTTCTAGACGAAAAGGCTCAAGGAACGGATTAATTTCATCTTGCGAGGCACCACTGTACATCCCCATAGGTAGCGCTTTCAATGTTGTTGGTTTTTTTAAAAATAATAATAATATTTATTAAAGTTTCACAAAAAATGCAATAATTAAAAAAAAAGAAAAAAGAAAAAAAGAGAAAAGAGAAAAATACAAAATACAGAAGAATACAAAAATTAAAAACAAATCAATCTTTCCATATCTTGTCTTTCATTTACGTATTTCCCTGACCTCCTCACACCACCCTTTTTTGCATTCCAGTTCAATTAATTAATTCAGCAAATCCTTTCCCTGGTGGGGAAATAATAATAATAATAATAATAATAATAATAATAATAATAATAATAATAAATAATAATAGTACATCATCATCATCATCATCTTCATCATCATTATTAAAGGATCTGGAGAGCAGCACTTCCTGTTGAGATGCCCAGCTTGGGGGCTGACAGGCTACATTGCCCCCTACCAGTTGGGGTCAGCATGGAAGTGGTTCACCCCTATTGCTGGTGAACCCCAGATGTCAATCAACCAGCAGGGGAACAAGTTGATAAATGGGTACCCAGTGCCTATGGACCTACTTTGATTGTAGTCAATAGAATAGTGATCTCATTTTGGTTCAAGTCTCCTGGTCTTTGTTTGCCACCTGCTCCTCCTGTCACAGCATTGCTGCACCTAAATCGACAAACAAATGTTTTCCCCATCCCGGGTGGCGCTGTCGGTTAAACCACAGAGCCTAGGGCTTGCCGATCAGAAGGATGGCGGTTCAAATCCCCATGACGGGGTGAGCTCCCGTTGTTTGGTCCCAGCTCCTGCCCACCTAGCAGTTCAAAAGCACGTCAAAGTGGAAGTAGATAAATCGGTACCACTCCAGCGGGAAGGTAAACAGCGTTTACGTGAACTGCTCTGGTTCGCCAGAAGCGGCTTAGCCATGCTGGCCACATGACCCGGAAGCTGTACGCCGGCTCCCTCGGCCAATAAAGGGAGATGAGTGCCGCAACCCCAGAGTCTGGACCTAATGGTCAGGGGTCCCTTTACCTTTACCTTTAACTTCACCAAGCACAGAGGCCCGCAGGTTTAGCCTTTCTCATTCCATTACAGCAAAAGAAGCAAACTGCACATCTCCATATCTGTTGAACTTCTTCTTACCACTTGGCTATTATATCTTCAAATCATCACATTTTACTTTTCTTAAGAATCCCAAGTGACTGTGGAATGCAAACTCACATTTGTATGCAAAATACTGTGAAGGGAACTCCTCCCAATACTACCATATATCACAAATTCCCCCAGACATCTCATCTTTTAAGGCCCCATTCACACAGGGATCTTCACGAGACAGCCATTTCTTGATATTCTCAGCGCCGGCGATGTTTATCTGGAGATTGCTTGCTTGGAATCTGTTGCTGAGATGTGTATGTAGCAGTGAAAACAGCCCATTAAGGAGTGGGAAAATAGAGCAATAATAGTGGATCATAATCTTGGGCCATTGTGCGGACAAATTATAGGAAGACTCTAAACAGAGGGAGAGTGAAGCAGGAAGGGCGTACCAAGATAACATCACAGTGAGAAAATGGAAAGCCAAAGAGGGAAACCGTAATAATGGTTAGAGAGGTGCGGCAGGCACAAAATTACTTCGATTTTTGTTCCTGATACAATGGAGTCAGGTGGACATTTGTTGAGGAAACAAAGCACTGACCACTCTCACACCTGCTTTGTTTGCTTCTATGCTATAAGAAGTTCTGTGTGGAGTAATTGTCTCAGGTTATTCCCTTCCCTTCCATTTTTTTTTTAAAATCTTTTCCCTGATTGGAGCTTGCAGTAAATTCTAGCTGAGACCTAGCTGGAAAACTCTTGGATTCAGCCATCTCGAACTGTGCTGTGAAGAAGGCATTTCAGAGGTCCTGGCACATAGTTGACTTACTACAATTTTTGTATAGTGATATTGCTGCTCAACTAAGAAAATTGGTAGATGTCAGGGAGAATAATTCAGATTTAGCCTTGTTCCTGGCAGGCTAGTTTTCCGTATGAAGTGACTTTTTTGGAGAGCTGGATGAGAATTCAGCCATGCAGTCCTCACCACTGTCCCTTGCTGTCTGAAGTGATACAGTGCAGAGATATGTCCCCCCACCCTGCAGTTTTTGCAGACCAGGTGAACATTTAGGGGGGACAGAAGTCTGTATACAGGAATCTATCAAAGTATCCAACATTTGGTTAAAAAAGGGGGGGGTATTGTGGAATTGGAAACGGTTTAGGAAGGCGTGACCAAAATGATCAAGGGACTCCCCTATGAGGAAAGATTACAACCTTTTGTTGAAAGAATAGCCAGGTAGTAAATGACAAGACAGTAGGGAATAAAGTTATTCATGATTTGGTGTCAGCAGATAGAGAAAACTCGGACGTTTTGGCTCCCAAACACCGCAAACCCATAAGTGATTGTTCCAGTTTGCGAACATTCTTTTGGAACCCGAACGTCCGGCGGGGCTTCCGTGGCTTCTGATTGGCTGCAGGAGCTTCCTGAAGCCAATTAGAAGCCACAATTTGGTTTGCGAACATTTTGGAAGTCGAACGGACTTCTGGAACGGATTCCATTTGACTTCCAAGGTACGACTGTACACAGTGCATAGCCAAAATAGGGAATCTGATCCCACAACAGGTAGAGATGGCAACCAACGTGGTTGGCTTTAAACGTGGATTAGACAAATTCATGGAGGATAAAGTTTGCCAACCTTGACAGCTGTGTTCTACCTCCACTGTTGGAGACAATATGCTTCTGAAACCCTAGGAGGGGAGAGAAAGAGCTGCTGTTCCATATAATCTTGGAATTGTAGAGTTGGAAGGGACTGTGAGGATCATCTAACCCAGTCTTTCTCAACCTGTGGGTCCCCAGATGTTGTTGAACTACAACTCCCATCACCCCTAACTAGCAAGGCCAGAGCTCAGAGATGATGGGAGTTGTAGTCCAACAACATCTGGGGACCTGCAGGTTGAGAACCGCTGATCTAACCCAACCCCCCTGCAATGCAGGAATCTTTTAACTAATGTGGAGCTGGAACCTATGGCCTGAGATTAAGAATCTCACACAGCTCCTGCTTGCAGGATTCTCACAGGCATCTGGTTGGCCACTATGAGAACAGGTTGTTGGACTAGATGGACCATTGGTCTGATCCAACAGGCTCTTCTTGTATTTTCATGTGTAATCCACTAGATTTGCTTTTCATTTTCTAGTTGGGGATCAGTCCACATATGCAGAAGCACATGCGTTTGCTTTTCCTTTGATGGCTTTTCAGCTCAGTTTCTATTCCTTCAGAAGGGACCCCATCTTAAAATAAAACAGAGTATGTTTGAGCAGAATGTCATGCACCACATTCAAACTTTAAAGGTCAGCTGAAGTCTGAATCCACTTTGTGGTTTCGTTTTTATATATATATTTATGGCTGACTATCATAAGAAGAGTAGAACGTTCTTAAGAAATTTGCTGAACAAGCAGCCAAAATCTAGCCATTCCTCGTGTATTATCAGAGTGCTACAGAAAGCTTTTGTGGCCTTATCGTTTTCTTCCGAATGTAAACATTTCTTTATGAAGCTCTGTGAATATTTCAGCGTCCCTTTATGGAGGTAACGGTTCCTGAGCTGCCTTATATCAGTCGATGACAGGCTCATAAAAAGGAAGTCCGAGAGCAGAAAATTATCACTGCTACCGATCTCTTTCTAATTAATTTCCTTGGCTCCCACTTTACCGTAAAGAGTACATCCTGAAAGTGAGCTCCTATTTCTTCTTCTTTTCCGTTCCATTCCTTTCTTTTTTCTTCTTGTTGTTGGGCAGGGGAGGGGGTTGTTAAACCAGCAATCATTATCAAGTTGCTGTCTGCTTAGTGCTTTAGCGTAACTCTGATTGAGAATAATGTGGCAGCTGGCATGCAGCGGAACTCTTAGGGCATAAAGCAAGGAGGCCAACAGTAGGGGGAGCCAGAGGCTACAAGCACAATACTGAGACTAAGGAGCAAGAAGCTGACAGCCAGGGCCACCCCTAGCAGGGACATGGTACATGGCCAAGGGTTGGTGAGGGAGCTATCCACTAGCCCCCATGGACGGGCCATAAACAGAGGTCTGTAAGTTTGTGGCTGGACTTAACTGGTAAAGCTTTAATTTGTGGTAACCAGCAGTGAAGTTCAGTCCTATCATCATTTCAGTAAGCCTAAGGTAAAAGAACTGAGGGACGCGGGTGGCGCTGTGGGTTAAACCACTGAGCCTAGGGCTTGCTGATCAGAAGGTCGGCAGTTCGAATCCGCACGACGGGATGAGCTCCCGTTGCTTGGTCCCTGCTCCTGCCAACCTAGTAGTTTGAAAGCTCGTCAAAGTGCAAGTAGGTAAATACAGTGGCGTAGCGTGGGGGGTGCCAGGGGTGCCGGCCGCACCGGGCGCAACATTTGGGGAGGCGCATTTGGCCGGCCCTCCTCGAGGAAGCAGGAACCCCACTGTCCTCGGACCTCCTCCGAAGGCTGGCGGTGGGGCGGAGAGACATTCTCCCCGCGCCAGCCTTCGGATGGCTGTCCTGAAGACTTGTGGTGGGAGCAGTGGCGTAGCGTGGGGGGTGCAGGGGGGCCTGCTGCACCTGGTGCAACATCTGGGGGGCGGGGAAGAGACTCAAGTGCTAAAATCCACGGGTTAGGGGGCGCAAATTACTTGCCTTGCCCCGGGTGCTGAGAACCCACGCTACGCCACTGGGTAAATAGGTACCACTCCGGCAGGAAGGTAAACGGAGCTTCCGTGTGTTGCTCTGGTTCGCCAGAAGCGGCTTAGTCATGCTGGCCACATGACCCGGAAGCTGTACGCTGGCTCCCAATAAAGTGAGATGAGTGCCCCAACCCCGGAGTCAGACACGACTGGACCTAATGGTCAGGGGTCCCTTTACCTTTAAGGTAAAAGCATTACTAGGAGTCCCTAATCTTTTTGGGTCCAGAGGCACATTTAGAAATCTGAGAAACTGCCGTGGGCACCACAAAATGCCCAAGCTAGCGATGATCATTTCTCCCACCTCTAAAAATCAGGCAAAACTTCTACATGCAACCCAAAAAAAACACAGACATAAAAAAGCAGGCAACCCCCCCCATGCCGCCGCCCCCCCCCCAAGCTCATGCATTCCATGTTGAGGATCACAGGATTACATCAATAATGGATTGCTGGTTATATTTACACACTTAACAAATACTACTGCTTTAAATCACTTACTGTTGAAATTCTGACTCAGAAGCTGTTTGTTCATTCATTCGTTTTATTTCTATGCTGCTTTTCCACAAAAAAGACCATCCTCAAAGTGAATTATAACAGAAAAACAAGAATAGACCCTCCAAGTGTCTCTATTTTCCAGGGATGTCCTGGATCTACAGAAGCCATCCCAGTTTCTGATTTGATCCTGAAATGTCCCACTTTTCCTTAGGATGTCCCCATTTTCACTGGAGAAATGTTGAAGGGTATGGAGTTATCTGACCCCCAAGCTGTCTGAAGCCAATCCTGTATAGGGAAGGTTTTTTTTATGTTTAGTGTTTTATTATGTTGTTATATATGTTGGAAGCTGCCCAGAGTGGCTGGGCAACCTTGTAAGATGTGTGGGGTATAAATAGTAAAATCATCATGATGGAATGGGACATCCCTATTTTCATCTGAGAAATGCTGGAGGATGCATTTCAAACAAACGCTATGAAAGCAATTGCATAGCAACATAGGAAAGCAACAACATATCAATAATTTCATAATGGCACAGTAAAACAGAGATATACTAAAATTAGCCACATTTCAATACTATGCATAAAACAAGACTACAGTCATACTTCATGTTTCGTTTGCTTCAGGTTGTGAGTTTTCAGGTTGCATCCCGCAGTGACCCAGAAGTACCAGAAAGGGTTACTTCCATGTTTCGCCATTCGCGCATGCGCAGACGCGCAAAATGACGTCACACGCATGCGCAGAAGCGATGAGTCGTGACCCGCGCGTGCGCAGACACAGGTTGAAAAAAATATCCAGTAGCAAAAAATAACAAAGGAGCTTCAGAGTTTCACCTCCCATGATGTAGCTCACAGCCCCTCTTCTGCAGCAACTTCTTCAAAGGCTTGCCAGGTCAAAGGGTGTTTGGAAAAGCCCCTCCCATGGTGTTGTCATATGATCAGCATGGTTTACTCCAGAGTAAGCAGGCTTTGCAGCGCGGCCCAAAAACAGTTGTTATGTAGAAACGGGTAACATTCAAATGATGGTGACTCTAGGGGAAAAGAATGTGGGAATCAGTCGAATGGATGGGACAGTGACTAAAATGGATTGTTGTTGTTGTTTGGTCATTTAGTCGTGTCCGACTCTTCGTGACCCCATGGATCAGAGCACGCCAGGCCCTCCTGTCTTCCACTGCCTCCCGCAGTTTGGTCAAACTCATGCTGGTAGCTTCAAGAACACTGTCCAACCACCTCGTCCTCTGTCGTCCCCTTCTCCTTGTGCCCTCCAACCACCTCGTCCTCTGTCGTCCCCTTCTCCTTGTGCCCTCCATCTTTCCCAACATCAGGGTCTTTTCCAGGGAGTCTTTTCTCATGAGGTGGCCCATGTACTGGAACCTCAGCTTCACGATCTGTCCTTCCAGTGAGCCTAAAATGGATTATGTGTTGTTAACTTCATTGGCTGAAGATGAGGCGGTATTAGCACGTAGAGTCTGTGATATTGGACATACAGAGCATAGCTCAGGTGATATTTCTAGTTTTTCTTTGTTTGGCAGATTCAGGATTCTGCTTCTCTCAAATCTATATTTTTCTTCTCTTGTTTTGCTTGTGATCTAAAAGCTTTCTCGCACCAACTTGACAGTTCAGATAACTTTTTTTAAAGTCTGGTTCCCCATCTTCTCCTGTCTGGAAACAGCAGAAGAGAAATGACAGCGTGAAAGGGCTACCTTTGCCCCAGTCACCTAAGGCACTAATAATGAGGTTTTGTGCACAATTTTCAGATGCTACATCACTGTCAGGAAGCGGAAACACTGTTCCGTGTTTCAATGTAAAAAAAACAAAACCCACTGCTTTTATCTTTGTGTATGGAATGGTTTGCTTTTGTTTTGGAATTGGTTAATTTTATAAAGTTAAAAAAAACCAACAACATCCCCCCTTCAAAAAAATATGGGGCAGAGGGAAAGAAAGCCATCACAAAATGTATCTCTTTGGGATATTTTATGCTTATTGTTTTCAGTGTTCATCTGTCTGTGTCTCACAGTCTGTCTCCTGCTCTTTTCTATTTTGTTTTAATAACTCTACGCAAAAACATTTATGTATTTGTTTGCAATGTCTCCATTAAATATGTGTTTAAAAGATTTTCGCACATGCACGCACACACACATTTCACAAAACTCATTTTCCAATCAGCGAGAGGAACAAGCGGGTTTTTACAGGCAATTACATTATTTTAGATCTTGCAAAGTTTCTCATGAATTATTCCAAAGGCGCAGTGAGGCTCTGCCATTGTATGTGGACTCGGGAGTTAATTGATTACCGTACGGTTTCTGCTTAAGGATAATGGTGTGTTGTAGGGGCTTTCTGGAACTAAGGAATGATAAGGCCCTACACTGACATTTTGAATTAAACCTGTGTGATGGCTGCTTAACCACACCACAACGGGAAACATCTCCTTCCATGCGCACCTGGTGAGCTGGGAGCTATTCCATATATTTATTTTATTTTATTTAAAATATGTGATTTTTTTCGGTTGTGTTTTTTTTTTTTTAAAAAAACACCTTTCAGGTCAGTTCATAAAATAGAATATAATAAATGCTATCAAATGTGACAGAAAATGGGAAGGAGCCATCCCAACCCCTTAAAAAACCCATGAATTAAAGCAAATGAGCAACCTAAATAGAAAACAGAATTAAAACAGATTAAAAGACCCAAGCAAATAATATAAAAAAGGTATTTGACTGATGTGCAGAACACATGAGATTTGGAATGAAGTGAGCCTCTAGGAAGAGAATTTCTCAGCTCACTGTTTTCTGGCAAAAGAACTCTGAAGGTAGCAGGTTCACATAAGAGCACGATCCCATGTTGCAGGATAACGCATATCAATCACATGACCACATGGGAGGGTCTAGTTCCATAGGACTTTCCCATCCTATCAATGCCTTCCTTTGCGGTAAAGGCTCAAACTGCAATTCGCTCTCTCTTCTTGCTTATGTGCTAACACCACACAGAAACAGCTCCTACACCACCCACCGCACAAGTGAAAGGAATCGGAGATATTTTTTTAGGGTGCAAGCATTAACCACAGGTTAATTAATTAAACCTTGAGCTGATTAATTGGCTGGAGTCCAATGTTAATCAGAAACGGCAACTCCTAACCGATGGAACACGCTTGTTTTTGTGAGACTGTTTTGGTTACGATGTGTTACTTTAATTAGGAATGGCAGAAGAAACATTTGCTTTAGCCTTCCTTTCTAAGAGTTAGTGAGAGCTTCTGTTTCAGTTATCCGTTGCTTCCTTCACTATCTGAAAAGGCAGCTGTATGAGAGTGTGAGGGAGCCAGACGGCAATAAATCACAAGGAGTAAGAGAAGTTAACTCTTTATTAAAAGAAACAAGGTCTGCTCAGTAGTGCCAGGCCTAATGAGTACAGCAACTCTTCTCGGTAGATCTTGCCCCTTGAGGCAGTTGTGGGGGCTGAAGGTCTCCACCTTCCACAGCTGCCTAAGTCTTCGCCTCCTCCTCCTCCTTCCCAAGCAATCTGAGACTATGCTGGCACACCTGTCTTTGCTGCCCCCTCTTCATACCTCTTCTGACCCTGGGAGAATCGTGAGGATGAGAGCTTGTCACACCAGGAGGGGGAGAGACCCTGGCTTCTTCACCAGCTGGATTCATCTCTGCCTCTTGGGCCTCTTCCTCTCCTGCTTCTACGTCTGCTTCTAATTCTGGACTTCTGTCTGCTGCAGACTCTCCCTGATCAATACAACTCTGTTACCTTTCCAGCTTCCAACACCTCCTCCTCCCAGGCTTCTCTCTCTTCTTCCTTTCACCACTCATTGTCACCCTACCACCAGTATCCAGGCTCTGAACCTTCATCCCTTGGTGGTTCCACAGCTGGTGCCTCCAACCATTCCTCTGAGTCCAGCCAGTCCATGACAGATAGTGGCATTGTGCTCAGATTCTGTTTATGGGCTTCCCATGAGCGTCTGGTTGGCCATTGTGAGAATAGGATGCTGGACTAATGGGCCCTGATCCTGATGATTATGGTCTTATACACAACAGAATTCCTGTGAGATCCCACTGGAGGAAGTGGGAAGACAAAGTTGCTCTGGAGGGTTGGTGAACCATCCAGAATGTGGACTGCAGGGGGAATTTGCTGAAAACCTGTGACCCTCCATACTTTGTTGAACCTCAGCACAGCTAATGATCAGGGATGCTTGGAGTTGTAGGTCAGCAACATTTGGAGGGTCACTGGCTCCCCACCGTTCCTCTAACAGGACCGTCCCTTGGTATCTTCACCACCTTCTGGGAATAAAAGGACACTTCTGTTCCCAGAAGGCCAGCTTAGGATGCAACCCATCTTCTCCAAATCAGGTCCTTCAGGAAATCACCTCAATTGATCTAATGTATTCCACTCGCCTATCACAGCTTTTGTTAAGTGTTGCATCAGGCTAATTTGCAGATTATATAAGGCTTGGTTGATTTACATCGCATTAAAATATATTCCATTACGGGGATTCTGCAGTCACATCATATAATTGCAGTGACATTTATTTTTATTACATCAAATAATTGACTCTGGGAAAGGAATTAAATAGACGAGAGCGTAACATGGCAGACAAACAGCAGCAAGGTGGTTTAGTATTGCTGAATGTTGTTTGCTCATATGGTTTGAATAAATTGTCTCAAAATGCTGGGTGCTGGAGGTGGGAAGGAACCAAGACATACTTTTGTAGCTTTCCTGGAAATAACTTTTAAGTTGTTCAGGCTGCAGGCAGATACCCAGTTACACGGGAGTAAGCCTCACTGAAATCAGTAGGACTTGCTTCTGAGTCAACATGTTGTTTCTGCAAGGGAGAGAAGGGGGGAAATAGTTTTACAGTTCTGTGAAAATGAACATATCAGGGTTTTTCTGGCACTCTTTGATGTATCCTTCCCCCAACCCCTTTCAGGTGTTTCTTTTCCTTCTGTTCTTTTGAGCACCAGCAGGGAGGAAAGCATTGCTCTGGATAATGATGTGCTCAACTGAGATCTCCTGTGTCATCACGGCCAAAGCAAACCTCCCAGAATTCCATTTCCGTTCCTGAAGCTCTTTGCCTCTACTCCATTCCACACAAATTGCTACCCTTTGTCTCTCCTTGATGTGCTTCTATCTCTGAGGGTCTTTTTAATTGCTCTTCTCTCTCTCTTTTTCGGTTCTGATTTTACAGAAAGCTCTTCCTCCTGACCTCCAGAGGTCGGTGGAACTTCAAGCTTTGAATAATGGCAGCAACAAACCCCCTGCTTGCACCAAGCATGCAATTTAACTGAAATCAGCTTCTGGTTTTCTCTTACAGTAACTTAACGGTGATATGATTTCACAGTAGCTAGTAACTTTGTCCAGGGAAGTCTTCCTTCCTTCCCTCTTCCCTGTTAGCTCCGCTTCTGTAATAGGAAAATTAAGATCAAGTTAGGTAGCTGGGTCTAAAGTAGATATAATCAAATTTGGTGTAGCAAGGTAGGAATGATCAGCCAGGGTGTACCAGCACACAGCTGATTCCTGATCAGTCAGACCCTGCTTCTCACACCAGGTGTTTTTGCCCACCTGAAATGTGTTCTTGAAATCTGATTGTGCCTCTTGTTTCTCTGGTTAGATGATAGATTGGGGGCGGAGGGGGGGTTGACAGTGTAGAAATTAGCCTACCGCATGACCTGGAAGCAGTACGCCAGCTCCCTCGGCCAATAAAGCGAGATGAGCGCCACAACCCCAGAGTTGGCCACGACTGGACCTAATGGTCAGGGGTCCCTTTACCTTTACCAAGGCAGACTTTAAATTTGGTGTTCTGTCCATGTTTGCATCTGGCCCCATCCAGCACTATGTGCCCCTCAGAAAGTTGCCCAGAAGGTAACATGGTCCACAGGCTGGAAAATGTTCCCTACCCTTGCCATAAATCACAAGAAGCCCAGCAACTCTGGCTTGTTGTGTTGTGTAAATACAGACATTATGTGTTATTATCTAAACTCTGCTTAAGGAGAGCAAACCATGGTTGAGTGTGATGTCTGTTTCAGGCCAAAGATTTAGGCGGCACTGACTAGACAAACCAAAAGATTTTCAGTGTCTAGACCAGTCTTTCTCTTTTTTTTATAATAATTTTTATTAATTTTCCAAACATATAATAAAACAAATAACAAAACAAACCCTACAAGACATACAAACAAATAAACATGTATAATTTCTTAAACTTATTTTCAAAACCTTCTTTCCCGGACTTCCCCATACCTCCCTTTTTCTGCATCCTTGTATTAACCCTTTCTCAGCAACCCTTCGTTCAGTTAATTCGCTCATTTTCTTTGTACATTCTTTAAGATTATGGTTTACAGCTGCAATTCTCTATTTCTTATAACCATAACATCTCAAGCATCATCAATTTTACAACAGTCTTTAAGATATTTTTTAAATTTCTTCCAGTCTTCTTCCACCGTCTCTCTCCCCTGGTCGCGGACTCTGCCGGTCATTTCTGCCATTCCCATATATTCGATCACCTTCGCTTGCCATTCTTCCAGAGTAGGTAGCTGCTGCATCTTCCAATACTTTGCCAGAAGAATTCTTGCCGCTGTGGTAGCATACATAAAAAATGTTTTGTCCTTCCTTGGCACCAATTGGCCTACCATATCCAGAAGAAAGGCCTCTGGCTTTTTCAGAAATGTCCATTTAAGGACCTTTTTTATTTCATTATAGATCATTTCCCAGTAGGCCTTTACCTTCGGGCAGGTCCACCAAAGGTGATAGAAGGTACCTTCCGTCTCATTACATTTCCAACATTTATTACTGGGCAGATGGTAAATTTTTGCAAGTTTGACTGGGGTCATGTACCACCTATAGATCATTTTCATTATATTCTCTCTTAATACATTACAAGCTGTAAACTTAATACCTGTATTCCATAACTGTTCCCAGTCTAGACCAGTCTTTCTCAACCTGTGGGTCCCCAGATGTTGTTGGACTACAACTCGCATCATCCCTATCTAGCAAGGCCAGAGATCAGGGATGATGGGAGTTGTAGTCCAACAACATCTGGGGACCCACAGGTTGAGAACTGCTGGTCTAGACTTTTGTTGTAGTTACTTTCCATTTTTTTTTAGTGGCTAAATAACATTGTTTTAACTAAAGATGTTGAAAACAAAGCGGTGGGAGGAATCGCATCCCTGGAAGCTGTATTTCCCTTCTCCTTGATCAGCATTGACAGCTGTTCATTTTCTGCCTGAGTGAATTCAGAAGAAGTCAGTTACCTTGCAAGTGATGAATGCTGTATGACATTTGGCCATCCACATTTTCTGCAGTTTAGTCTCACCCTGACAAGAGAAGCTTGGATGTCTCTCTCAATCTGCTAACAATATCTCATTGAGTTGATTATTTATCATGTTTCTGAACCAGGTCAGAATAACCCACCATGTAATAAATATGGCAATTTTGTTATTAGGGAGAGAAAATAACATGTCATGCCCGTGAATCTGTAAGAGAGGGGGGAAAACATGTCCTACAATAAACATCATTATTACTGAAAATAAATTTGAAAATTGCAAATTCTTGCAGCTATCCAAAAAATAGCCACATGTTTTATAAACAAACTAGGTCCCTTCCCCTTTTGTTTCTCTTGAGTATATAATCAATGTGACCCACCTATACTTCTTTTCTGATTGCAACCACTTAAATATGGATAATGTTTGACTTGGCCCATCACATCCCACATTTAAATCTGCATCATCTGTAACACTAAGTCCTTCAGCAAGCCATCATATCTCAGCCTAAGGTGCCATCTGTAGTATATATTTAAAGCAGTATCATTCCACTTTAAACAGTCAAAGAATTCCCAAAGAACCCTAGTTTGCTAAGGGTTCAGAGAGCTGTTAAAGGTAAAGGACCCCTGACAGTTAAGTCCAGTCGCAAACGACTCTGGGGTTGCGGCGCTCATCTTGCTTTACTGGCCGAGGGAGCCGATGTTTGTCCACAGTTAGTTTTTCTGGGTCATGTGGCCAGCAGGACTAAGCCCCTTCTGGCGAAACCAGAGCAGCGTATGGAAATGCCGTTTACCTTCCCTATTTATCTACTGGCACTTTTGGCGTGCTTTCCAGCTGCTAGGTTGGCAGGAGCAGGGACCGAGCAATGGGAGCTCACCCCATCACAGGGATTCAAACCGCCGACCTTCCGATCAGCAAGCCCTAGGCTCAGTGGTTTAGACCACAGCACCACCCACGTCCCCACAGAGAGCTGTTAGAATCCCCCTATTCCCCTCACACAGCTACATTATTTTTGTACTTTTCTGGGAAGAGGGATTGAGTGTTAAACCACTTGAAAAACTGCAGCTCTGTGAGGGAAATAAGGGGTCTCCTAACAACTCTCATCAGCTCTAACGAACTACAGTTCCCAGGGCTCTTGTAGTTTGGATCCATTGGAGCAATGGATCCAAACTACAAGAAAGAAGATTCCACCTAAACATTAGGAAGAACTTCCTGACAGTAAGAGCTGTTCGACAGTGGAATTTGCTGCCAAGGAGTGTGGTGGAGTCTCCTCCTTTGGAGGTCTTTAAGCAGAGGCTTGACAACCATATGTCAGGAGTGCTCTGATGGTGTTTCCTGCTTGGCAGGGGGTTGGACTCGATGGCCCTTGTGGTCTCTTCTAACTCTATGATTCTATGATTCTAAATGTAGAGTACAGATGGGGCCTAACCTACTTAAGAAGAGCCTTGCTCAGTCCAGAGGTCCTTGTGGTCTTTCCCACAATGGCCAGCCAGATGAAGAAGAAGATTTTGGATTTGATATCCCACTTTATCACTACCCTAAGGAGTCTCAAAGCAGCTAACAATCTCCTTTTCCCTTCCTGCCCCACAACAAACATTCTGTGAGGTGAGTGGGGCTGAGAGACATCAGAGAAGTGTGACTAGCCCAAGGTCACCCAGCAGCTGCATGTGGAGGAGTGGGGAATCGAACCCGGTTCACCAGCTTACGAGTCCACTGCTCTTCACCACTACACCACACTGGCTCTAAAGAGGATGCTTGTAAAGAGGATAACATCTGATAATTCCCATGCATATGGCACCAACAGCACTCTTCCCTCCTGTGTTTTCCAACAACCGGTATGCAGAAGAATAATACCTCTGACCAAGGAGGCAGACCATAGCCAACATGGCTAGTAGTGAGCCTAAACTCTTCGTTCACCCTCCAGCTATGCCTTCTTAGATGATCAGGCTTCCCAATTCAGTGCTGGACAGGGTGGACAGTTGTAGATTTGCTGTTTCCAACATTGCCTTCCGTGCAGCTTCGCTCAGGCTCTGCGTTCTCATTCTGCAGCTCATGCCTCAATTTAGCCAGTTCATAGCCAGAAAATTTAATTGGTGGCAGCTAAGACAGGCCAACCTGCACACCACCACCACCACCATCATCATCATCAACAACAACAACAAAATCTGTTGTGTTAATAATCACTCTTTATCAACGTTATTCATTTATTCAGTCACTGGAAATAGGAATAGCTCACAACAAACCTTACTATTCCCAGTTATTAATTACACGGGATTGAATCGATTTGCTGAAAAATTAATGAACGTTTCCAGCCCCATTTTATTTTATTTTTCCTCGAGTGTTGAGCAATTAGAATATTAATTGAAATAAATCCTGTTACATTTGATGAAATAAAATGCAAGAATAAGGGCTTTTTAGGTTAAGCTTGTTTCAGTTGTTAAAAGTACACTGGTTTCTCTCTCTCTCTGTGTGTGTATGTGTGTGTGCCTTTTTATTTCCATTCAAGTGCCAATATGTAAGTCAGCACCAGAAAAAAATACTCCCAACATAATCAGACTCCTGTTACTAGGCTTCTATGCAAGATACTGCATTGTGGTTGAAAATGTCAGAAAGTGGTAATAAGTGGCTTAACTAACAAATGTGTTACACATAAATGGATTAAGAAGGGGGGATATTTGGCTTTGTATTTAGTAATACACCCCTAATCTGCCATGCTTTTAGAAGATTATGCATGCAAACACTGAATAATAAACACGCTGAATGCTGCAGAGTCCTCTTAAATGTTCCTGCTCCTGATACAAAAGCAGCATTATCAATAACTCAGTGGGGATAATAAATCTGTGGAGTGACTTGGTTTGAAAGGGGTGAGAGAGATTGTGTGTGTAAGCCTATTCTCAATAATGCAGTCTTAATATTGTAGTATGCACATTAAAGGCTCACTTCTTAAGAGTGCAGAGGAGGTCAAAGGCATAGACTAACATTATTATTATTATTATAGCATCCTTTGCCCAGGAAGCTGAGGGTGGCATCTGTGGTTCTTCCATAGTCACCACATTTCCAACTAACAGCATCCCTAGGAGGTATGTTGGACTGTGACCAATTGACTGGCTCAAGATCACCCAGTGAGCTCCACAGATGAGCTTGAGCGTCCTTCATCCTTCCTTAGTCCAACCCTCTAACCACTACTCCCTGCTGCCTCTTGCACGGCCACAGTGAGGTTCCGTTGGCTCTCTGCATAAAGACTTGACTGTGCTTTCTTTTCCTGTTCAAATGGTAGCTGAGCACCAGGGCCATCATATGAAATAGGTGGCCTGTGTGCGTCTCATGTGCCCCCAGCCAGCTGTCCCCCTCTATCAAGTAACTTCCTTGACTTTAGAGATGATGACAAAGGGTGGTAATCAACTAAGTTTTGTTCAGAGTAGACCCATTTAAATTACTGAGCATGACTAAGTGAACATGATTGATTTATTGGTCCAAATATAAGCCGCACCTGAATATAAGCCACACCTTTAAAATTGGAGGGGGGGGGAGAGAGAAAAAAATATCCGAATATAAGCACTCCATTCCTCGCTGCTCCTGGCTGCATACCATAAGGTCGCGAATAACTTTTCACGGTGAGAATTTGGTAAAAAAAGTGAGGCTTATATTCAGGCCAATACGGTATTTCTCTGCCTCTTTTCATTCAGACGAATTCCAAAGCAGCTGACGAACAGTAAATAACAAAAAACATGATAGAACATAACAAATACAGTATAAATCATATAGAATAATCAGCAAATCATCAGGGAAACAAACCCAGTTGTTAACAACGACTGCAAAAATAAGCTAAACATCACAATTAAAGCAAATGATAGCATACGATTAACAAATCTAGGCAAGAGTCATATTATATGATTAACAAATCTATACAGCATTTGTAATCTATAAAGCAATATTAACATCATTAGCAAAATGGCAACCAAAAGTTAAATCAAGAACTGTTGAATTCATGCACATACTCTCCACACACCCTGAGACTTCTCATCTTTCTTCAGCTCATTGAAATACACATACATCTAATAATGTCCATGACAACCACTCCCTTTTGAAGATTCCTGGGGCTGGAGGTGAGGCAGCGCAGGTGAAACCAACCACCGTCTCTGATGGCAAAGAGTCTCAGTTCTTCCTCTGGGAACAGCTCTATTTTGAAGGCTCTTGGAGCTGGAGGGAGGCACAAGGCAGGAGAAAAAAGCCATTACCGGCTGGCCAAAACAGAGTCTCTCTCCCTTCAACATAAACTTGTCCTACACATCATTCTCAGTGACATTATGAAGTAAGCAATCTTTTCTTCGATGAGCTCCATAGTAAGAACTTCAGTTTTCTTGGGAAACTGTGAGTGCGTTTAAGATGGAGCGAATACTGTGTTGCTTTTCCTGATCATCATGCTAACACTTTTCTAATGTTCCCTTAAAAATTCAGTACCTGTTAGCTTATTGAGCTGCGGTTTTTTGATTGATTTACCGGCACGTCACACTGAATTTCATTCACACCAGTGGGTGTGCCATTGAACAGCATCATTGCTCCTCCACCCTTTTCTGCACATCCCATGGGGAAAAGGCAGAAAAGAACTTCATGCTGATATGCTTACCCCCAATTTCATCCCACGGTTTTCTGGATTTACGGGGTTGCAAACAGACTATTTCAGGAACCAATTAAAGCAGAACTGAGCACTAAACATCCACTTGATTCCACTAGATTTCCAGAAGTGGCTTTTAAAATCTCTCGAAAGCTCAAATATAACACAGAAATTAACAGGGAAATATCAGGGAAATGGAATAAACTGTTGTGTGACTGCAGTCCCTGATGAATGAGGGTGTTGTCATAGTAGGGTCCAAGGGGTGAGGGGAAGAGAGGGTTTATCAAGGGCTCTCCAGGGACCCCTCTACTACCCCCTAACCAACTTGGGAAGGAGTTGACAGGAGTTGAATTCTCCCTGATCAGAAGAAGAAGAAGAAGAAGAAGAAGAAGAAGAAGAAGAGGAGGAGGAGGAGTTTGGATTTGATATCCCACTATATCACTGCCCGAAGGAGTCTCAAAGCGGCTAACATTCTCCTTTCCCTTCCTCCCCCACAACAAACACTCTGTGAGGTGAGCTGAGCTGAGAAGTGTGACTAGCCCAAGGTCACCCAGCAGCTGCATGTGGAGGAGTGGGGAAGCAAACCCGGTTCACCAGATTACGAGTCCACCACTCTTAACCACTACACCACACTGGCTCAGGGCCCACTGTTGAGTCATACCAGTCAAAATCTGAGTGAAAAGCCAAACTAATTGCCAATCAGGTGGTGACTGACAACTGCAAGATTCAAAAAGGAACAAGACAGGGATGTCCGCTATCACCTCTATAATTTGGTTTGGTTTTAGAAGTTTTGTCGAGGAATATAATCCATCAGAGGAATCCATCAGATGAATCCAGATGAATCCATCAGAGGAATCATGGGGGGTGGGACATATAAATTAAAAGCATATGAGGATGATCTTGTAATAACAGTGAAGGGCCCTAAGAACTCTCTGCCAAAAGTCCTAGAAAAAACACAGAACTTGGGGCAGGTGGCAGGTTCTAAGTTGAACAAAACTAAGACAAAGCTGATAGTGAAAAATGTACCGGGGGGGGGGGGAGAGAATTACAGCAAAATATAGAAATAGAGATTCATTAAAATTTAAATGTTTAGTAATTTGGTTGACAACCAAAAATATCAATGTCAGAATCTATGAACCTATAAAATACTCTGGTCATTGGAACTAATGCATCCTAAGCCATGTATGTAAGCAATAATAGGATTTGAGTGACATGAGCGTCACGTTTTTAAATTTCCCCAGCGTCTTCAAATTGGGCTGGGCTGTAGACGGAGCATGAAGCTTCTCGAATAAGTTTTGGATTAAGGCAAACATTGTTTCTCCTTTATATTGTGATCTGCTCTAGGGCAGAAAGGGGGAAAAAATAGAGAAGAGCAAGTGACCTTTTAAGATCCTTTGCAGTCCGAAATAACGTGATTCAGTGTCACCTTAATTAGTTTCTGATGCATTACTCTTCCTCCTTTCCTAATTGGGGCAGGTTAATCATGAAAAGCTGGCTGATGAATGCACTCTAGCAGGCATCACTTTTATGCTTTTCTAGTTGATAAGTGGACAGGTAGACTATAATTAGCCCCCAGATCCTTTCTGCTGATTTGTACTGTGGGAAAGATGAGGCACCTGGATCTCCCTGAAGTCATCAGCTTACCTTTTTAGAAAGGTAATTGGGTTTATTTTGAAGTGGATTCAGAATCTCTGCGGCAATAAAGAGAGAAAATTAAGAGGCCTTATAAGGTTCATTATACTCTTTCCCCGCAGATGTTATTGTTTGCTAGTTCTCAAAATACATTGCAGAAGAATGAATCTGAAACTTATAGCGCCGTAGTTACTTTTCATTTACGGCCTTGAGAAGGGTCCTTTACTTTTTCAGCATCGTACAGCCAAGGCTGTGTTTGTTGTTCATTGCTATTTGTTTATTTATTTAACAGTTTGTACACTGCTTAATTGTCGAAACCTCTCTGTAATTTACATGGAACGTAAAATATACATTTGAAGTGTCAGTAAAGGTCAGAAGTTTAAAACAAGTTGACCTAAAATCTATATACCCAGACTTTCCTTTTTTTTAAAAAAAAATAATTTTTATTGAATTCTTGCAAACTACATCAACAAACATACAGACATTTAAAAGATAAGATTAAAAGAAAAGTAAAGAGAGAAAAGAAAAAGAATAGAAAATAGAAATCATACTAACACATATTAACATGAAAGAAACAAACTTACAGACATTTATTTATTTATTTATTTATTTATTACAGACATTTGTTTATTTATTTAACAGTTTGTACACTGCTTAATTGTCAAAACCTCTCTGTAATTTACATGGAACGTAAAATATACATTTAAAGTGTCAGTAAAGGTCAGAAGTTTAAAACAAGTTGACCTAAAATCTATATACCCAGACTTTCCTTTTTTTAAAAAAAATAATTTTTATTGAATTCTTGCAAACTACATCAACAAACATACAGACATTTAAAAGATAAGATTAAAAGAAAAGTAAAGAGAGAAAAGAAAAAGAATAGAAAATAGAAATCATACTAACACATATTAACATGAAAGAAACAAACTTACAGACATTTATTTATTTATTTATTACAGACATTTGTTTTTTATTTAACATTTTGTACACTGCTTAATTGTCGAAACCTCTCTGTAATTTACATGGAACATAAAATATACATTTAAAGTGTCAGTAAAGGTCAGAAGTTTAAAACAAGTTGACCTAAAATCTATATACCCAGACTTTTCTAAAGAAAAAAGCATTCAGCAGGGGTCAAAAACATTACGGTCAATATATTGTCTCTGGGCGTGGGTGCTGCCACACAAAAATACTGTGTGTGGAACGCACGATGAGTTATACCCAATGCTGGTCATATTCAGTGGAGGCTCAAAGACATTAATCAGTAAGTTTGTTAATTTCAACGTGTCTACTCTGAGTAGAACATAGTTGAATGCGACCCGTTGTGTGGTACTTGGAAAAGTGCTCATTTGATAGATTGAAGTAGTTGAGTGGGTATATCAAACTAGCCCCAAGCCGTTAAGGGCTAGCAAATTGCTAGCAAGTTGGCAGGCAGCGCAGGATCTCTTTATGCCAAGGTTCTGCATGAACAACACAGGATGTGATATTGTACAGAGAAGTCAACTTCCTGATAATGGGTGCAAAGATATACTTGAAACAGGACTGGGCTCCTTTTGCTCTGTTCCATTATTTATCCAGTTTTGGGGTGGGGTGGGAGAAGCACCTAAATGGACAAAAGGAGTCCAGGGATGGATGGTACCCATTGCTTTGTGTGATTCTTAGCTTAGTGATGTTGTGATGTTTCCTCCCTCCTTAAAACCATTTTGGTTACATAAGGATTGATGGTTGAAAAATTGAGCCTGCTACCCGTATATAAGATGAGAAGCCTTGGAAATGTTTTCCACCGAGAGCCAAATTCTGCGTCTTCTTGCATCACCTGTGTCTTTACCTATTATGGATTTAGAGCAGGTCGATCAGATTTCATATCCCAGCTCAGCCACGTGACTTATTTCGTGCCCTTGAGCAAGTTCCCTTCCCTCACATCTCACCCTGTAAAATGGGAATAATTATGTTGACCTACCTAGTAGGGATAATGTGAGGGGAGACAAGGTAATGATGGCAAATCTCCTAGAATCAGAGCTGTGAAAATGGGAACTATTACTCAAGGACCATGGGATCTGGCATGAAATACACGCTAAGGTATTTACTTCCTTTGAAAATAATAATAAAAAAGAGCAGTGATTTTTTTACAGCCCTTTGGCCCCTTCTGTTTCTGTGTTTATCTGGCCTTTTACAATTCAGTGTTAGATGATAGGAGAGGAGAGGATGTAACATCTGTAAATGCACCTGCTATAGTTTCCTTTCCTACTGTGCAAATTGATTTTTGTGAATTTCTCTTCAAATTGATGCTCCAAAACTCTTCCCTGAAATTGTAGGGGGTTAAAGGGCTGTTGAGCTCAATGGCGGAATGTGAAATCTCATGGATGGAGACAGCAAACACCTCCTATCCCAGTTTATTTGGTTGCACCAGATTGGAAGTGACACTATAAATCTCGGCGCGTAGGAAATCCACATTAAACTTTAAACGTTCTTTGACACCGCTGGGAAAAATAAAGGGGGGAGATATTGATTTGAGGGGTAGGGGAGTGGGCGGGCAATTTTCTGATGGCACAAAATCTATCCCAGCCTGCTACTCCTTTGGCAAACGCGGGGCCATGGTGCTTTGCCCAGCAGCACTCGTCTGTTCATTTATGAACACCCAGAGGCAACTTGATCAGTCCTCTGTAATTGCTCCATGGTAGGAGTTCAGGAATATTGTCATACGGAATTAGAGCTGAGCTAAAACCACTCACAGTTTTTCACACATTTTCTTGGGCACTGCCAAAGGAGGCCTTTTGGTTTTTTTCCTTGTGGCTTTTTAGTGAAAACGTTTGCTTTATTCATTTACTTTGTTCTTGTGTGTCCTCAGTCCTGTTTGACCTCACTTGCCCTCTGTGGCATTATTATTGACATTGCACTTTGACTTGGGAGTGTGGAGGTCCCCTGAATTATCCCTGTTCACCTCATTATTCAGCCTCCTCATAAGATAATGAAGATCTCTAGTATGAAGGTCACAGAACGAAGCACAAGCTGAGTCCTTATATCTCAGCAACATCTGGTGGGTCACATGTTTCCCACCCCGATATGCATATAATCAGTGTAGATTTCAAAATGGTGAGGTGTGTGTGAAGTAGGGATGGGGTAAAAAAATCAACTCAGTTCACATTTAAAGGTGGATGCACCTAATTCACACTTTACAAAACCATACGCAAATCTTTCAAAATTCACACGTCCCTGAATTTTGCAATGTAGTTCTCCAGCCAAGTAATGTACGCAAAAACACATATACTGTGGTGAAGTGTGCATAAAAATGCAATGTGTGTGTGTGCACGCGCTCTTGGAGAAATTATCCCCTGAATTTCCATCAGGGGGGAAAAAATGTGGAGAACTAAACTTAAGCTGGGGAAAAAATGGGGAGGAGATTGAAGGAAACCAAAACTAATAGATTTACCCATCGGTAATGTGAAGTGGCAGCGGGTGGCGCTGTGGTCTAAACCACAGAGCTTAGGGCTTACCAATCAGAAGGTTGGCGGTTCGAATCCCCGCGATGGGGTGAGCTCCCGTTGCTTGGTCCCTGCTCCTGCCTACCTAGCAGTTCGAAAGCATGTCAAGTGCAAGTAGATAAATAGGCACCACTCCAGCAGGAAGGTAAACGGTGTTTCCGTGTGCTGCTCTGGTTCACCAGAAGTGGCTTATTCATGCTGGCCACATGACCCGGAAGCTGTCTACGGACAAACACCGGCTCCCTCAGCCTATAGAGCGAGATGAGCGCGCAACCCCAGAGTCTTCCCCAACTGGACCTTACGGTCAGTGGTACCTTTACCTTTGCCTTTAATGTGAAGTGACCTTCCTCAAGATGTCAACATATAGCAGTCGTTGGAAGTCACCCATTCTTCTACATCCAAGACCAATATGGTAGAATACTAGAGTCTACCCATTTCTTCTTTTATTAGGAACATAGGCAGCTACATCATACCAAGTGAGATTATTGTTCCATCTAGCTCAGTATGGTCATCAGAGACAGGCAGCAGCTCTTTGTGATTTCAGGCAGGGTTCCCTCCCAGCCCTACCTGGAGTTGCCAGAGATTTGAACCCGGAACCCTCTGCATTCAGAACAGAGCTGCTTTACCCCCCTGAGGTACAGCCCTTTCCCTGTTCCGTTCTGGCATGCTAGGAGAATGAGACAGCAATAAACTTGGTGCTTTTATAAAGTAAAACTTCTCTGCAGCATAAACAAAAGGAACTTTGAAAACATCTCAGTGTCATAAACTTCTACAGGGAAGCAAGTATGTCATTCTTCTTGGACCTCTCTGCCTCGCTGTTCCAGCTGCTTCTGCCCTCATGTAAAATATTCATTGGCTAGAAACAACTAAGACACTGTTAGCATTTGCTAATTAGACTAAATGTGCACTTCCCCCCTTCCTGTTATATAAAAATAAAATCTGTTTTTTTTTACAAGAAAAAAGGATACAGTGATTTTGAGAAACCTAGAGTCTCAAGTACTAGGGGCAGGTCTAGACTGTTGGATTGGCTAGGCAGGAAGTTAAGTGTCGTCTGTTTAAATAACACTCTGTGGGAGCAGTGGAGTCTCAGCCAGCTCTGTTTTTGCTTTGCCAATCTTATAGTACCAAATGTTTGGAGCCCGGCATGCCTAAGAGAAGACCTTCTTCTTTCTCTCAATAACTCTCCTGCTCCTGAGGTGTCCTAACTTTGCTCTCAGGAATCATGGAGTTCCTAAGAAGTTTTATCAGTGCAGCAACAGGTGTTGGAAAGGGGAGGGGCCTCCTTCCTTCCCTCCTTCTCTCTTCTTGCGATTGCCAGAGAACTATAATTTCTGCTGCCCAGCCAGTAAATAGCGCTTATAAATGGGGTGCAATGGGGTTGGAGTACAGTGGGTCTAGGTGGAGTGTTTGGAGCTTGGGGGCAAATTGTGGCTTCTTCTCTGACTTACAATATAATCCAAGCTGGAGAAGATGGAGTAGGGGTTTCTTCTTTGAGGCAAAGACTGAAGTTCTTCCCAAGCTCATCTCTGTGCCTTTAGCTGAAGAGCTCACTGTCACTTGTAGGCTCAGGTAGCTCTGCTGGGAAAGGAACCCCCGCCTGAGACCCCAGGGAGCTCCTGCAAATCATTATGGGATAGTTGGTGCCATGGTCTTTTCATAAGCAGGTCTGAATTGGGGCAAGTGGACATAACAGAGTGGTAAAGCATATGTGTGAACTGGTCACTGGGTTTGGAAAGGATCCCCTGCCCAAGACAGGAAAGTATAATGTTGTTTTCATATCCCAAGCAAATGCCATTGATTTAACAGAAATACAGTACTGGTACTTCTCTGCTAGCGGACACGAGGAACCACACCAAAGCAACCATTTAAATGCTTGCCACACCATTCATTTGTGTCCGCCTCTTCTGTTGTACTTTGGGGCACTTGTGTTGCCTTGTTTGATCTTGCTCTAGAAGGGATCTTGGGTTTTTTTGTTTAAAAGCCCATTGCAAGGACAGGGAATGTCTACCTCCACCTTCCTCCACCATTGATCTGACTGTATGTCCCCCACCTGCTCTCTATGGCTTGGGGAAAATGTATTGCAACCAGTGCGGAGGCTTATATACCCTCCATCACATTATGCATCATTTTGAACTTGACCTCTATCTGCACCTGTCAGGGTGGATCAAGGCCAAATTCTCCAATTCTTCCTATCACATGTTACTCTCGACTTCCTTTCTGTTGAAGCAAAGCATCTCATTTGCTCAGCCCCTTTTCTTTTGCCTTAATCAAAGAAATTATTATGCATTATTAATGTTGTTCATTGTGGTTAATCACAGAGACAGATTAGGATTTCTCTTGTAGCACCTGTCAGCCTTGACATGAAAGACCTCTTTGCCTAGAGCTTAAAATGGAACCAGTCGAAGTACCGTAACTAATTAATGTCATATTTTAGACCTAATGAAGTGCATTCTTTCCAAGTTTTCATTAGGGGCAATGTTAAGTTTGCTTGATGACACATGCGGTATCTTTATTTTTAATCACTTTGAATCGCTTTAGAATTCAAAAGAAACGCTCGCGTTCTCCTGTTGAGTTTAGTAATGGAATTTCTCTCCCTAAAGTATGCATTCATTTCAAACCACCCAAAATCCAGATCAGGCATCTACAGTACATTCTGTGTGCTTTCTGTTTTAAGGCTTAGCAGTTGATGCTACTGTAACATAGAGTCGGATAGTTGGAAGGGATGCTCAGGGCCATCTCGTCCAAACCCCTGTGATGCAGGAATCTCAACTCAAGCATCCATAACAAATGGCCACCCAACCTCTGCTTAAAAACCTCCAAGGAAGGAGAGTCCACCAGCTTCTGAGGAAGTCCGTTCCACCCTCGAAAGTTCGTCCTGATGTTTAGTCAAAATGTGCATCTTTTGTCCATCCATTTGCATTCTGTTTTTTTTTATTTTTTAATATTTTATTAAGTTTTATCAATAGAAAAGTTCAGAAAAATACAAAAACAGAAAAATACAAAATTACAAAATACAAAAATACAAACATTAAACACAAAAAGAAGAAAAAACACATATAAAAGAAAACAAAACTCCCTCTTTTTTGATTTCTCATCTTTAGTTAACTTATTTTCCTGACTTCCGCACACCTCCCTTTTTTGTATCCCTTTTAAGAATTGGTTCAGCAAATTCATATCCTATTAGTTTATCTATTGTCAATCCCATCTTACATTTTACCTTGTTGCTAGAACCCCTTCAATTCATTTCAATGTCATCAGCATTCAAAAATTTTACAATATTTCTGTAAATAAGTTTTAAATTTCCTCCAATCTTCTTCCACCGACTCTTCTCCCTGGTCTCGGATTCTGCCAGTCATTTCCGCCCATCCATTTGCATTCTGTCCAGTGGAATCTAAATAGAAAATGTCTTTGCCAATTATCTTGAATTCTAGATCAGAGTTCATATCCTACTGGCACATCTCGCTACTCAAAAGAATGGTATGAAGGCACCTGATGCAGTTTAATCACAGAAGTTAAGCACACCTGTGGCCCTCTGCCATTCCAGGAGCGGAATGGTAGTATAACTTCTTCGCACATGAATAGAGATGCCTTCATACTGGGTGGGAGCAGGCTGCATCAGCTCTGTGGGCAGCCGAGATTACGAGGCAAATGAAGGTGATTTGAGTTGCCGAAACTGGAATGCACCATTAGGAAAGAGCCTCAAGTCAGATTGAGATCACTTCACTGCTAAAAAAAAACACACAAAAAAAAAACCCTGTTTAGACAAGCCTATCTAGATGCTTAGAAAGTCACGGTAATTTTTATCTGTTTTCGTATTCTAACTTTTGTATGTTTTAAAGTATGGTTGTGATTCCCCCCTATTGATTTTATTATTTTATCTTTTTGTAAACCACTTTGAGGTTTTCTTTTTCACTATCAAGCAGTGAATAAATTTTATGAAATTAACAACCAGGGATTCCATAAAATCCCAAGTCACTTTTTGGACTTCGGTGCCATCCCCTGCCCAATTGCATTTTGCCATTTCAGAATAAAGGACTGCTGCGCTTCTAAAAATTGAAACCAACCTGAATAGGGAAATGCAGGTGGGATCTTTGTTTGTTTGTTTGTTTTGATGGACAGGATGGTGAATTATTTTTCCAGGTCACAGCGGGAGTGGGAGGTGAAGAGTAGAGTTCTTCTTCCATTTCTTCCTGGGAACGTAGGGCATTTGGAAGAGTGGTGGGTAATTAGCATCCTTCCCAATTGCTTTTTGTTTCCTAGCATATAATTAAAAACCAATACTTCCGTCATTTCGTTTTCTTTCTTTCTTTCTTTCTTTCTTTCTTTCTTTCTTTCTTTCTTCTATTTTCCAGAGTGGCTGGGGAAACCCAGCCAGATGGGTGGAGTATAAATAATAAATTATTATTATAAATTATTATTATTAGTTTGGTTCTTAGTTTGCAGACTTCTGGAAGAGCTCAGTTACAAGGTCTTTCCGATTTCCCACTCCTTCAGTGTAGTTGTAGGGCTTTTGGTGTGTGATTTATTTGTTCCTTTTTTATCTCTGTTGCTGAACAAACTGCACCTCCTTAATTTGTTTCTCATTTTGTTTGCTTGCTCTTATTTCTTCCTTAGGTTGTGCAAACTTTTCCCCTCCTGTTGTGTATGTGTGTGTGTTGGTTTTTACCCATTGCCAATCCCACCCACCCTGGTTTTGGTCTGCCTGTTCTAAGTTCTATCCTCCTTTCTTCAGTCATTCCCCCATCTGTGATTTCATTTTGTTGGACTTCTTTCTTCCCTCCCCTGCTGTGCCTGTTTCCCCCACTCAGCTAAGCCGACTTGTCCCTTAAATCAGCTGCCAGTTGTGTTGCTCATTGCCAGCCTATTATTGGCCACTTACCCAAGGGCACCACCCTCACATCACCAGCTTTCAGACTGATTACTCAAAAAACACCAGGCGTGGGGAAGTGATTTCTATTTTACCCATTCGAAATGGTAAAAGTCTGCTCTTGCAAGAAAACCACTGCTTCTAGGCATTCTTTAAGTTGGCAGGTTTCAGCCCTTCACTAATTCAACCATGCCTGCAAACCTCACCCCATTCTGACAGAAAATAAAAAGAGAACTTTTCCATCTTTTTTAAACAAAATAAAATGTAAAGGTTCCTTGCATGAAAACCCCTGGATGGACCACTCTGGAATTTGGCAGGCTTAATCTTCTCTGCAGGGGATCTCTTGCCTGCAAATTACACCCACTTCAGTTTCCATGGGGGGAAATGGTTTGCCATTTTTCAATTCACCATTATGATTGTCCCCTGGTAGGCTTTACAGTAGGATGCCATCCGAAATCTGAAGAGTTTTGTTTCTTTGATTTTGTTTTTTTCTTAAAGCAGAGCAACAACATAGGATTTTTGTGCATTGCTTTGGGAAATACAAGCTTCGTTGTTCTTTAGTCGTTTAGTCGTGTCCGACTCTTCGTGACCCCATGGACCAGAGCATGCCAGGCACTCCTGTCTTCCACTGCCTCCCGCAGTTTGGTCAGACTCATGCTGGTAGCTTCGAGAACACTGTCCAACCATCTTGTCCTCTGTCGTCCCCTTCTCCTTGTGCCCTCCATCTTTCCCAGCATCAGGGTCTTTTCCAGGGAGTCTTCTCTTCTCATGAGGTGGCCAAAGTATTGGAGCCTCAGCTTCAGGATCTGTCCTTCCAGTGAGCACTCAGGGCTGATTTCCTTCAGAATGGATAGGTTTGATCTTCTTGCAGTCCATGGGACTCTCAAGAGTCTCCTCTAGCACCATAATTCAAAAGCATCAATTCTTCAGCGATCAGCCTTCTTTAAACTTTGTAGGCTTGCATTAAATTAATACCTTCCCCATTCCTCTTCAAAGTTAGTTGAAGAAGCCAGAGAGTGGGTCCTATAACCCATAAACTACATAACCTTAAAACCCACTGGCCATGTACTGCGACCAGCAAACTTCTGGTTTTCCACTCTCAGCAAAAACAAAGTTTAACAACCTCCTGGTTGGTGCCTAGATACTGGGCTGTGCAATTTGGATTGGTAGCACGTCTTCCTGTAGAAATAAAATCTTTATTTTATTTTATTTCTTCCTGTAGAAATAAAACATGTGCTGAGCTACTAACAATGACCCTCATCTCTGAGGACAGACTGCAGTTTTCTCAGTCTGTTTTATGATTATTAGGGAGCAATTTCATACCAAATCAGACCACCCACTATTGTCTATTCTGAGTAGAAGTGACTCTTCCATAAACTCTGGCCAAATTCTTTCCCATCACCAGCTACTGGATCCTTCTCATGGGAGATACCAGGGTTCGACCATGGGGCATTCTCCATCCAAAACCGACACTCTCCCATTGATCTCTTAATTCGTTCTGGAGGTCCATTCTTAACCTGAAACTGTTCTTAACCTGAAGCACCATTTTAGCTAATGAGGTCTCCCACTGCCGCCGCGCCGCCACAGCACAATTTCTGTTCTCATCCTGAAGCAAAGTTCTTAACCCGAGTACTATTTCTGGGTTAGCGGAGTCTGTAACCTGAAGCGTCTGTAACCTGAAGCATCTGTAACCCAAGGTACCAGTGTAGTGTTGCTTTTCAGTTCCTCCAACACAGGATTACAGTAGCAGTCATTGGTAAGTTCCCAATGAGTTTCGTGCATGCCATTCTTAAGGAGAAATTCTCATATAAGTCCACTTAAGGTAACAGCAGTATGTAATTTTCTTTTCTTTTCTTGTGGGGAGCAGTACTTTGTGATGGAGCATGTATGAGGATTAGGTTGATAGCAAAGCACTTGGAACAGCTTGCAGATCCTTGCACACAACTGTCTTTTCTCTGCTTTTTAACACTTTGTTTGTTCTTTGTTTGCTTTCGCTCCCCCTCCTGCAACACATTTCTTCCCATTCAGCTGGACTGGAACTCAGCAGTGCATTCCAAATTCACCATGTTGAAATCAGACTCCAATTAGAGTTTAGTGAAAGAAAGAAAAATGGGCGTGTGAAGATTAATTCTTCTTCCCGAGTAGTCTTGTGCCAAGAGCATAATTCATAATTAGTTGGTTCTGGCTGGCTTAATTGCTCAGGGTGTCAAAAATTAGTTAAAGTGCTGCTCGTAAAACTGTTATTTTGACAGGGCAGTAGTTGTCAGTTTTAAACCACTGGGATCAGGGGTGCTCAAAGCAGCCACTGCTTATTTGAAAAGGTGTTTGCCTCTCATTAGGGGCCTTCTGCAAACAGGTCCTCCCTTGCCTTTTGCTCTGTAGTCACTTCTTATGAAAGTAAAATGTTACGTCTGCCTGCAGGGATGCGTAGTGCCTTAAAGGAGGGAGTTAAACTATGGAACTCACTGCCACAGGAAACAGTGATGGCCAAAAACCTAGATGGCTTTAAAAGAGGATTAGACAAATTCCTGTTAGCCATGATGGCTATGCTCTTAAATGCTCCTTAAGGATAGGGTGGATGTGGGTGGGTCTGTTCTTTAGCTTGACTGTGATTGCATATCTCCTGAAGCAGGCAAAATGTGGAATGATGCTCCCCTTGTACTTAAACAGGACTGGGGGTGGTTGTGCCTGGTTTTCTCCCCTCCTCCCCTTGAATGTTGGTCTTCATCACCAAAATAAAAAATAAAAATGTGGTCCACAACGATCCAGACAGCATGACAAATGAGGAACAAATTGCGCTTGCAATTGTGTGTTTATATACTTGGTTAGATAATGCAATCTCATTTCTCAGCCTTTTATTATTAGCATTAAAAAACAAGGACAGGAAGATAACGTATGTGATTACTCAGTGCAACAAATATTCAGCCATTCAGCAAATTTAACGATCCAGGAGACATCTAAGATTTCCACTAATATAGGGAAATAAAAAAAAATCACTAAATTCTAATCGGAGTCTGTTTCAATAAGGTGAATTTAAATTGCACTACAGAAGCTTGGTCCAGACAAGGGGGCGGCATGGAAGAAATCAGGAATGTATCTTATTTCAGTAAAGCCCAATTTTTTTATTTTGTTGGAAAGACAATGCCTCCGTCTTTCTATTCTGTCCCCTCCTTCTTCTGATCTGAGGTTCAGGCTAGGGGCCAACACTTCAGAAAGCTTGCACCACGGAGTAATACACCCTCCCATTGCCTTGATTTCCTTTCAAATCTGCTCAGACTTTTCTAAGGTAGCCCGAAGATGGTCCTCAAAACTCCAAATCTTGTTTCTAAATTTCAGCCAACATGTTGTTACCCTAAGAGAAACAACCTCCGATGACTGCAGAAGTGCTGGGTGTGGCCTAGGTCTCCATGGAATGACTGAGACTCAGTAGACCTGGCCATTTCACTGTGTGAATACACCCTAAGTGGACACACACATTCCCCAGAATCCTTTGCAGCACGCATGGCTTCCAGTGTGGAGCCAGTGTGGTGTAGTGGTTAAGAGCGGTAGATTCATAATCTGGGGAACTGGGTTCGCGTCTCCGCTCCTCCACATGCAGCTGCTGGGTGACCTTGGGCTAGTCACACTTCTTTGAAGTCTCTCAGCCCCACTCACCTCACAGAGTGTTTGTTGTGGGAGAGGAAGGGAAAGGAGAATGTTAGTTGCTTTGAGACTCCTTTGGGTAGTGATAAAGCGGGACATCAAATCCAAACTCTTCTTCCATGGTAAATGGGTGAGGGACATAGCTCAGCGTGAAGAAAAGAGGCTCTGCATGCAGAAGGTCCTGCGGGAAACCCTTGGCCTTCTGGTCCAAACATTCAGGTACCAGGTTAGGAGAAAGACCTCAGACTGATGAAGAAATAGTTGGGCACCAAGTGTTACTGGGTAAAAGGCAGCTTTCCGTACTCCCTCAACAGACAGGTTGATGGGAAGCAAAGTGTTTCCAGAAGATAATAAAGTTTGAAAACTACTCTTCTATATTAATACTTCTTTCCATGTTAGGAGGTGGGCGGGGTGCGATGCTCTTTCTGTTTCAGAGCTTGTCCAAATTTATTGCCTTAGAAAGTTGAGCCCTTACACTTATTTCCATGCCGCCTTGCCATTTTATTTTGTTATTGTGTTGCGGGTTTGAGATATTGGCTTGGGAGTATAAGCTACACCAGCTCACTTTGCTGTATGAAACATTTTTTATTCTATTGCATCGAAAGCTCTCCATCCCCTCTTTCTGTGGTAATCCTCTCTGCTGCTGCAGAAGCCTCCGAAACAGCATTATTATTAAATCACGTTTTCTTATTATTAGTTGGGCAAGTGCTAGAAGAATCCTGCCTGAAACAGTGTTTGACTTCACAGTTTGCCAGCTGAACTGAAGCACTCTGTGCCTTTTTGTAGTGCCACGTAGGGACTTTTTATATATTCTGAAGTTATTCTTTGGTAATAGGAGCAGGGGAACTTTTTCAGCTAGAGGACGACGTTCCCTCATGAGGAACCTTCCGGAGTCTGTATGTCATTGGTGTGCATGCCCAGAGGCAAAAGAAGGCTGAGCAGTGAATTTTACTCCTAAATAGTCTATATTCAGATGTTTCTGTGCAGGGGTTTGGACTAAATGACTCTCTGGGTCCCTTCCAACTCTGTGATACAACTCTATGATACACATACAAGCAAGAATACATTTTCAAAGTGCAAGGACTCATCCCAGACAGGCAAAAGTCCTCCAGGGCAGGTACAAAACAAGACTAGTGAAGGGCATGGCCTGAAGAGTGGGCCATGCTCTGAGGAAAGTCTTGAGGAATAGACAAAGAGACCTAAAGGTCACATTTTATCCCCGGATCTGAGATTCCTTACCTCTAATGTAGAGATAGTTGTATGTTGGACAGGAAGATGATCTCCTTCTACTGGTCAACAATAGAAAGTGTCCTTTCATACTGCTTCACGGTGTGGTACGCTGGTTTGACATCATCTGATAGGAAGTGCCTACAGAGGGTGGTGAATACAGCACAAGATATTATGGGCTGTCCCATGAATCTGCTGAATGACATCGTGGAAGAACGTTGCATCAGGAGAGTGAGGAAAATTCTCAGGGATGATTAACGCCCTGGCTGGCACTTTCTTGATCTCCTGCCCTCAGGCAGAAGATATAGAAGCATGATTAGTCACACCAACAGGGCAAAGAACGGCTTCTATCCGTGGGCTGTTAGGCTGCTGAATGAAAAGATAATAGCAGGGCAACTGACTTTCGGGTTTGGTGGGTGTGCGTCAGTAAACGAGGGGAATTAAGACTAAGAGAGCTGAGTGGGGGGTGCTTGTGTAATCTCACTGTATACAAGTTGTACAAGTGACAATAAAGTATTTTTTTTTAAAAAAAAGAGAAAAAGATCCACCTGGATAGTGAATCTGTGGCCTCCCTAATACCTTCGAGTCGGTGGCAGTCTTCCACAGTCAGTGGCTGTGGATAACTACCCATGCGGTTCACACAGACTATACACTGCTCCCCCCAACCCCCAACCCCCCAATCTCTGCTTGCCCCTGAGCCTGTCAGACTCATGGAGGTGATCGAGTGTGAGATTGGCACATGGGGAAGCTGGCAATTGTAGATCTGAAACTGCCAGTTGAGGCAAGTTAAACAAACAAAGGTAAGCAAAAACCTTATTCAGTCATTAGACCATTATTGCCAGGAGAAGGAGCCGAGAGAATAAATTGACAATGCAGGTGTGTGCAGGCTTTAGCTCTGAAGAGCAGGCGCAGTGTCTGCATCATCCACTTCACCTCCCCAATCTTCCGCAAGTGCCCTGAGTCTTATTCTCAGCGGCATGATTTGACTGAAAACCAATTAGAAAGAAGGAAGAAAAAACACACGGCATAAAGCCCGCTCCTACATGGAGATACAAAACACTACACATGCCAAATAATCAGACACTTCTCTGCGAGGGGAAAAAGGCAATTTTCCAGTTTCACGGTCTCGGGGGATCAGAGTGCTTGGAGCTCCGGGTTTCACAAAGAAAAGGGCTTGGCCTCTTCTGTACAGCCTGATTCCTGAGTCAGGCTGGGGGTGTTTGGGCAAAAGTGTTGCCCTGTGAAGAGGGGATATGCTGTGAAAAACTGGGATATTCTGTCTTGCTAGTGACTTGTCCAAAAATGGACCTGCATTCCTCTGTAACAACAACAACAACAACAACAACAACAACAACAACAACAACAGTTTATTTATACCCTGCCCATCTAACTGTGTTTCCCCAGCCACTCTGGGCGGCTTCCAACAAAATATTAAAAACAGGATAAAACATCAAACATTAAAAACATCCCTAAGCAGGGCTGCCTTCAGATGTCTTCTAAAAGTCAAATAGTAGTTTATTTCCTTGACATCTGATGGGAGGGTGTTCTACAGGGCGGGCGCCACTACCGAGAAGGCCCTCTGCCTGGTTCCCTGTAACCTCGCTTCGCACAGTGAGGGAACTGCCAGAAAGCCCTCAGAGCTGGACCTCAGTATCGGGGTTGAATGATTGGGGTGGAGATGCTTTTTCAGGTATACTGGGCTGAGGCTGTTTAGGGCTTTAATGGTCAGCACCAACACTTTGAATTGTGCTTGGAAATGTACTGGGAGCCAACGTAGGTCTTTCAAGACCGGTGTTATGTCATCTTGGCTGCCACTCCCAGTCAACCGTCTAGCTGCTGCATTCTGGATTAGTTGTAGTTTCTGGGTCACCTTCAAAGGTGACCCCACGTAGACTGCATCGCAGTAGTCCATCAGTTTATGGGAAAAGAAATTGCATCTGAAAATTATGAAAAGCGAAGGAAAGTTTTGGTGAAGTTTTCTGGTGCTTTGATGTGCTTACCATTCTTTCAAGATGACCAGGATGACTGATAGTCACTGTTGTTGCTTTCATTCTGAACATCAACACTCCAGCAGTCTGCTTTCTGCTGCCTGCCCTCATTTCCCATAAAACCCATGATGTCCCCAACTGGGCTTTCCTGCAAGCCATGGGAGGTTTCCTACCATGTACCTGACAGCAGTTCAAAGTTGTTGTCTTAAAGTGATGTCTTTACTTTTAAAGAAATCAATGTGAGGTTTTTTGGGGGGGTTTAAGGCATAAGGAAGAACTTCCCTTAAAAAGAAAATCAGGAACTTCACCAGACACTCAGTTTCCAGTCTCCCCAGCTTCCCGCACTCCAGTTAAATCTCAGGGGAAGGCAGTATAAGGTATTTTCTCACATGGGGCTTTTTTCAGATCAGGAAGCACAGCTGGGGAGGCTGCAATGTGCTGGAAAAGTAATTAATGGAAAGAAGCACTCAATATCCCTGGCCACCTCAGGAGGATGATGGAGGAGGTGGAAAGGCAGGCCTGTTCCATGAATGTGAACTGTGTTCTATTCACAGAAGCAAAGTTAGAGACCACACCAAAGTCATTATTACACTTTGCTGGGATATTATGATCAAGTGGATATCCATTTAGATGTGAAAGGGGGAATCCTCAGGGTACAGCAGCAAAAAAATAATCCTAAAATGATTTGGGTCTTTAAACAGTATCTAGTTTTAGCCAGAAAATGCAGCAAAATAAATGAATAAAACAACTGCAGCAATTGCACAAAGCATTTTAGCAACTTAGAGATTGTGATTTATCAGAAGAGCAGTCGCTAGATTAATGCAAGTTAATGTGGCTTGAACATGTATTTGATGATAATGGGGTTAACATATAATTTGAATGCTACCCCTGGGACCCGATATTCCCAACCTCCATCTCCTCCCTGGTAATTGCCTCACAGGATTTACAAACACCTTTTTGCCACAGCTGAATTGCAGCTAATTTTAGCAAACGGTTGCATTTGCAGTGCAAAAATTGTATCATCAAATGTCTGAATTCATGCCATTCCGTGAGCAAAGGCACATGATATACTTATGTCCTCCCTACACTTTTAAGCTAGTCTGCTTTTCATGAACAGGTGAAACTGTGATAGCATGGCTCTTTGCTATTGAAGACATAGGTGGTAAATCAAACTACAGGGTGTCGGGAATTCTTTGTTCATTTGCTTAAAGCAAACATATACAATTTGCAGGGTTGTATGAATGACTGTTCACTGTTTAACTCAGTACAAAGTAGACTTTGCTCAGTGGTGGAGCACATGCTTTGCATTCAGCAAGGTCCCAAGTTGAATCTCTGGTACCTTCAGGTAAAACAATTCAGGACCCTGGAGACCTCCTAGCAGTCAGAATAGGCACTATCAGGCTAGACTGATCAGAATTTTCCAGTTTCATATTCCTTCGTGTGACACCGTATGAGAGCCAGTTGCTCACATTGTCCTTCATGGTTGTGTACACACTGGTCGTTGCTGGCCCAGGGGGAAAGGTTTCCTAAGGAAGAGGCAGGTGTTCACTCTATGTCACTGACATCACATCCAAGAGACAATGAGGACTTGGCGGCGGGGAATTGATTATCTGCAGCAAACGGCCAGAACCCAGGAAGCATTTGTGCCTACCTTTCCCCCAAGTCAACATTTTGCTCTTTGCGCTCCGCTCTTTGACAAAGAAAAATCCACACACTTAATTTATGTTAGGTGTAAAGGACCTTGCAATGTAAATTTTAGGCTAAGGCCCAAACTAATGGCAGCAGCACGTGATCCCTTTCACATGCCCACCCTGTTTGCAAAAAGCTTAATCATAAGGTTCAGAAAGGGAGAGGGGTCTGAACCTTCCTCCCTCCCACAGTTTAACACCCCTCTGTCTGTTCCTTTGGTCCCTTTTCTACATCCGTTGTTCATTTCATATCAGAACTGGGGAAGAAAGAAAAGCGGGTTGGATCAATGAACTACAGGGGAATTCCCACACACTCATTTTACCTCATTTCACCATCTGCTTTATTTGTGAATGGGTGGGCATGCGAATGATTAGCCACAGTGCATCTGATCTGACCCTCGGGCCTCAATCACATACACAGTTATTTGGGAATAAGTCCCTACAAATGCATATATGTATTGATTCAATTAAGTTTTACCTAAAGCAGGGATGGCAGACCTCAGGCACTGGGGGCCCCAGGCATCCCTCAAGGCCTCTCTACGTTCCAGAATCTGGGGGGAAATGGGGTCCTTAAATGCACAGGGAGTCTCCATGAGCAGAGGTGGCCACCCTGGTTCGGACCTTCATACTCTTAACTCATGGAGGGTGCTTGGAATGGCAATGACAGGAGACAAAGGCAGCCTGTCTGTGCCCCCTGCTCTTACTGTTGTGCTTCCTTAACCCAAATCTAGAACACCTGAAGGGGGATTTTGCCATTGCATTTTCCCAGCTGTTGTGTCATTTCTATGTGGGGCTATAAAAGCCACATTGAAGAGTATCCAGTTGCTTCTATGAGCTGGCCACAGTGTTTGAATTAGGCTTAAAGCTACATGAAGCAAGCAAATTATTATTATTATTATTATTATTATTATTATTATTATTATTAACATTTATACCCCGCCTATCTGGCTGGGTTTTCCCAGCCACACTGGGCAGCTCCCAATTGAATATTCAAAACACAATACAGCATTAAACAAATAAAAACTTCCCTAAACAGGGCTGCCTTTAGTTCCTTTTTATATAATATAGTTCGGACCACAGCACATTTAGCTTATTGGTGCAAACTTGACATTTTGTCAGAGATCACTCCAATCTTTGACTCTTGCATTCATAGGAATCACTGCAAATATTCCTGTTTAGCAGCTTGTTTTGCTGGAGGACCACTTTGAGGAAGGGCAGACTTGCCCCCTGTTGCTCAGTGTGGACTTCCTGAAAGTTTTCAGAACCAACATCCCTTTCTTTTGGCTCTTGGTTAGCAGTTGGACTAGTGTAGGTGAGACAGGTCTTCCCTTCAGGGATTGGATTTGGGCCTGTGACTCATCCTTGCTCTGCAGACGTTCCAAATGCTTTTGGCAGCTAGGACAAAAATCAAGACCAGCCATGTCAATCCACTTCTTTTCTTCTTGATTTTCGATTACCTCTGTCACTCGCCGTATAGAACTTTGGTCTATCCCGTCAGAATACAAATGAGGATCTCATTATATTTAAAGCTTAGTGATCCTGAGGCATATTATTAAAGTCAGAATCCTGGCTAATATCATTACTTATGAATGTAACCTTCTGATTTCAACACTGCTTGCTTGCTCTTCAATAGTAACGCAGAGGGCTCTTACCTAGGAATGCTTGGGGAGTTCAGTCTTTGTGAATTTTGATGCAAACTGACCTGATCTTCACATCCCAGGCTAATATATGGATTGGAACTTAGTTATCCAGAAGCTTTCACACATCCTGAATCTTCCAACTCAGCTCAGGAAGTGTATTTCAAATGCCTTTCAGAAAGGTGTGCTCTGAGGGGAGGGGAAATGCATTTAAAATAGTATCAAAATACTTACTGAAATGTGAACTCCCATCATCTGTGCCCTTTGGTCAGGCTGGCTGGAGCTGCTGGGAATTGTTCAACAATATCCAGAAGGCCTCAGGTTCCCCCATCTTTGGTTTAAGCCCTATGAATGGATGCTGAGTGAGACGTCCAAAGCATGTAATTCAAATACATTATTTGATATGTTTTAGCTGTAGTATGTAAGCCTTTTTGATTGCAATAGAACAAGCATATCCAACAGGTAGATTGTGATCGACCAGTAGATCACTGAACATCTGTGATAGATTACCGGTAGATCACTGGTTCCCCCCCAAAGAAGCTCAACAACTGTGGCTCCCCTAAAAATGCTCAACATTTTTGCCCTGCACCCCAAAAAGTGGGGCTTTCCTCCTCCCTAAAAATAGCTCAACAACACTGACCTGAGCCCCCCGAAACAGGGCTTTCCTTCCGAAAAGAAGCTCAACAACTTTGACCTGAACCCCCAAAAGGGGATTGATCACTGCCAGTTTTTAACTCTGTGAGTAGATCACAGTCTCTTGGGAGTTGGCCACCCCTGCAATAGAAGAATGGTGGATTATATGTGCTAATGAATATCAACTGTATTATAAACAAAGGCAAATTCATGCCACAGTAGTTCTTTTGTAATTAAGTTACATGAAAAGGGAGGGGAAAGGGTGTGTTTGTGTGTCCTAAAGATATTTTCCCTGTCCCAGTGCTGCCCTATGCATATATAAATGAAATGCTTTTCTTTTCTTCAGACACAGTTGAATAAAAATGCAACAGTTTCAGGCTAAATGTTAGCTTTATGGTGGAAACTAAACTGAACGGCATCAAAGTCTCCTTTCAGTGCAACAGGAGATTGGGGAGTGGGGAACACACAGGCATTCAATTGGTATGCAGAAGGCCTAGTTATCCTATTCAGAGTGAATTGCTTTTCCGGAGCTAAGCCCTCTGATTTTAATGACATGTTGGCCTCCTGCACTCCTCAAATGCTTTAGAAATTAACTCATATTTAGCAATGGCCCTGGGATGGTGCCTAGGGACAGCTAGGCATGATCAATGCAGAGGTAGCAGTGCTGAATGTGCTGCGATGGCTCTGAATGTGATGGTTTCTTGAGGGTAATTCAAGGAAATGCTTGCAATTGTGTTCAGTTAGCTAAGGATGGGTGACTATGTCAATTTTGAGTTGGTGTCCCTTTCAAGTGCTCTCTGCCCCAAATTCCAGTACCTTCTGCACCAGTCTATATTCATTTAATAATAATGATGATGATGATGATGATGTCAAGTCAAGGCACTGTTTAAAGGAATCTTCTGATACATTTAAACTGCCAAGATGCTCTGAGATCAAACAGACAGCTAAGTTCCATTAGCATCGGGATTGGGTCATGAGCAACTCTTCCGAGGTAGGTCAGGAGGTGTGAGACAAGTCACAATCCCAGTCTGCAGGATCAGTCAGAGCCGAAGCACAAATCAGGAGGCAGGACTGAGAAGCAAATGAAGACCAAAGTGCAACCAAGAATACAGGAGCACACAGGAGCTCAGGAACAGCATATTGCTCAAGCAAGGTTCGGCTGAAATAGGAAGCCCTTTATACACCTTCCTGCAAAGGAAGATCTGGATGGAGGTCAGCATTGGTGGGTGGTATGGAAATGTGGATGGTAGGAGAGGATATATTGATTAAATATTATCCTTCCTCACTCAAGCTAGTGAGCCAGTAGCAGAGCACATCGCCTTGCACATTGCTGGAAGCACGTTGATGGATTCATTAGAATCATATAAGTTGAACAATCCAGTCTCGCTTGTCCAGATTGGATTGTTCCTGGGAAATTTCCCCTTTACTTCCCTCTTAAAACAAATTCAACAGTTGCAGCATACTGTATGATGCCCGATATGCCTTGAACAAATAGGGTGTCAATAAATGTTGCTCCTGCAACCATTGGAATTTTTTTGCATCCATCCCACTTCTGTTCCATCCCACTTCGAAATGTGCATTTCGAAACAGAGCCTGCCTGTAAACATGCAGATTAACATGAGACAGAACAGAACAAAAACTAGGGATTGGGGGGAAAAAACATGCAAAAGAGAAACAGACCGGAAATAGATAGATTTCTCCATTCCCCGGGGTAGATGCAGTTCTTATTTCTATAATTTGTTTTAAAACTTCAATTTGTATTATTGCCACTGGGAGCCACATCTGCTACTTTTATCTCATCTCAAAATTGGCTGAACTTCTTTGAAATTGGCCACATTACAGCCCTTAGCCTTTTAACCGGGGGAGGTACATGCCTGGGCTTTTCCTGTAATGCCTTCGCCAGCAGAAGCCCATCTTTGTTGCGTATCAATAGAAATTTACAGCCGAAGAAAGGTAAAAGGAATCAATATTGTGTTTTCTCCTTGACTGCCTGGAGCTTTATGATTTAGCTCGGTGAGTTTGTTATGGTCGCTGGAGCTGATTTCGGGCAGGAGCAAAGATGGGTTAAATAGTGCCTTGGAGTAATCATTATCCACATTCAACTGTTCCTTGAAAAGAGAAAGAAAAGAGAATGTGATGCAGTTTGGGAAGAACTGCTTCTTTCCAGGTTCTGGCTTCCTCGTTCTATTTTGCTTTGCATGCACATGCTGCAAAACAGCAAGAAATATAGTTCATATTAAGCCACACGCTGCTATTGAAAACAAACAGGGTTCCTATCTAACTGTACGCTTGACTTTGAAATTATTCGCCCCTGAGCTCTGAAAAGAGGCTCACAGGGTGAGCTACCTCAGGTCTCCAAGGCAGCAGGAAGCTCAAGGATTCTCGAGAGCTCTAGATCTGCTTTCGGAGCAACTTCATCCCTGGTGCCACAGCACCTTGCACAGTCATCTTGGGTGAGGTTCACCTAGCTGAACTCCTAGATCTTGAATCTGAAACAACCTTACTTTGGTTTACTGTTTTCAAGGATTAATCACAGTTCTGGAACCTCGCTGGGAGAGAGTTGCAAAGTGATGATGGCAGGGGAGGGTCAAGTGTGTTTCCTGATTTTCCTGGATGCTCCAGATGTTGCTTTGCAAAGGGGAAGCAGTGGCCAAGCCATCAGGGCATGGGGCTGTTGTTCCACACATCGTTTCTCTCCTCATGCAGGAGCTACACTCCACAATCACTGTTGCCCAGGTCTGGGTATCCAGTGGGGTATATTTAAGGGGCAATTGCACATGCATATTTCTACACATGTGGGAATTCATGAATGGACACACGTTTATGAGGGCCCAGGCCAATGATGTCATGAATGGGGCAAGTGATTGTGGGCCCGCCTGCTCCATTCCAGGGAGAATGGATAGAATGCATGAAAAGTTCTAGCTAGCACTCTTCCATACACCAGCTTATTCCATTCTGTTTTATTTTGCTTTTTAAAATATTTATAAATTTCACTTTCTTATTAAATATAGCAAGAGGGTTTACAACATACATAAAAGAGCAACATTGCAATAATAACTAGTAAAAACACAGTTAACATGTTAATAAATGGGTTGGTAATGTAAAAATAAATAAATAAATCAGGTTCCAAAGGTCTGTCTAAAAGGTCTGTTTCTAAAAGAAAGCAGAGATGACTCCTGCCAGCCTTCTGTTGGCAAGGAATTCCACAGGCCTGCTGCATTAAAGCCTTGATCTGTGGGGAAAGCTGGCCAAACCTCAGGGGCATGAGGGAATCACCAGAAGATCTCAGTGACCTCGGTGCAGCATAAGGAATTTGGCAGTCCTTAAGGGACGCGGGTGGCGCTGTGGGTTAAAGCCTCAGCGCCTAGGGCTTGCCGATGGAAAGGTCGGCAGTTCGAATCCCCGCGGCGGGGTGCGCTCCCGTCGTTCGGTCCCAGCGCCTGCCAACCTAGCAGTTCGAAAGCACCCCCGGGGGCAAGTAGATAAATAGGTACCGCTTACCAGCGGGAAGGTAAACGGCGTTCCGTGTGCTGCGCTGGCTCGCCAGATGCAGCTTTGTCACGCTGGCCACGTGACCCGGAAGTGTCTCCGGACAGCGCTGGCCCCCGGCCAATAGATGTGAGATGGGCGCACAAACCCCAGAGTCTGTCAAGACTGGCCCGCTCGGGCAGGGGTACCTTTACTAAGTTAGTTTGAGCCCAAATTGTGTAGGACTTTGTGAAATAGCACAAGAACCTTGAACCTTTAACATTGCCTAGTAGTAAACTGGTAACTACTGCACCTCTCAAAGCAGAGGAGTGACAGGTTGCCAGTTGCTTGCACCTCTGAGCAGGCTGGCTGCTATATCCTCCACTAGTTGTAGCTGCTGAACCAAATATAGTACAAAGGCAGTCCAAACCAAATACAGTACAAAGGCAGCCCAAGTAAAGCGTGTTGCAGTAATGAAGCCTTGATGTTACCAATGCATGGACTACAGTGGACCAACAGAAGTCTAGACAGTATAGATTCTAGGAGTGTGCTCAAACCATGCAATGCAACTTGTATCTACAGCATTGGTAAGCACTCTTGTTTTGGAACTGCTCTATAGCTTTTCAATTTTTTAAAAACAAAGCTGAAAGCTCTGTATTAGGGAATCTAAAAACAGCTCTTTCTTTCTTTCTTTCTTTCTTTCTTTCTTTCTTTCTTTCTTTCTCTCTCTCTCTCTCTCTCTCTCTCTCTCTCTCTCTCTCTCTCTCTTTCTTTCTCCCTCCCTCCCTCCCTCCCTCACTTTTGACCGCCGTGAAAGACAATTATCACCATAGCAGCCCCTCCAGAGTGAGTTATGCTTGCCAAATGGTAGGCAGATACATTCAGAGGTTTTCATGCAGAGCACCTTTAAAGTGATTTTTTTAAAAAAAGCACACAAAAGTAGAGTCCGTAACATTTTGATTGTCTTCCAGAACTAGATGCAATTTGCAGGCATGGTCGCTGTCGAAAACCGCCAGATTTAGGAATGATAGCTCAAGTGTGTCTCCACAAGGGCAGACTTAACTGTTTTTGAGTGAGTACAATAGAAGTCAAGTGGGGGCAGTGAGAAAAAAGATTATCGACCCCCAGGAATGACTTGGGGTGGACATTTTTGTCATCCATCTGTTTTGAGTGTGCCTCCAGGGGTGAAGTCAAACTGCTGTGTTTGCAGCACTGAAATGATCTCCCTGGGGCAGTGTGCATGGAGGTCCCAGACAGCCCAAAAGGCTCCTCTTGGCTGGCTTCACTGATGTGGTCCACACACAGAAACACAGGCAGTCATAGGGATAGCATAGTCTTTGATTCCTTTTTTCCTTTCTTTAGCAGAGAATTTCTTTTCACAATATATGAAGGTCAGAGTTCTTGTGATTTCATGGCATATACCGTATTTTTCACTCTATATGACACACCAGACCACAAGACGCAGCTAGTTTTGGGAGGAGGAAAACAAGAAAAAAAAATATTCTGAATCTCAGAAGCCAGAACAGCAAGAGGGATCGCTGTGCAGTGAAAGCAGCAATCCCTCTTGCCGTTCTGGCTTCTGGGATAGCTGCGCAGCCTGCATTCGCTCCATAAGATGCACACACATTTCCCCTTACTTTTTAGGAGGGAAAAAGTGAGTCTTATAGAGCAAAAAATACGGTAATTTGGTGACCTTGGCATAGGTGTTGATGATTCCTTGTTCACACAGCCTTTACCTGATTTACAGCAAGGTATGATGAAACTTAAATCTCTGGTGGATCTCTCTCAAGTTCTGTTTCACACTTGCTGCCTGTGCAACTGGCCGTCTCTTCTTCCATTCTCTTCCGTAGGTTCTCATTTTGACAGATGTGAGGAAACAGGGACAGTTCTTCTTTAATTCTGACAGGCTGTGTCACCACACACAAAAAGCAGCTGCTGTGGCAAGTAGAACTAATGAAAGTTAATCACTATCGCTGAATCTAATTACAGGCCAAATGTTCTCGGAGAAGCTAACTTCTCACTGGAAGAGGGGAAAATAAGACCAAATTAATCTGGGCTAGGGGTGTTTTCAAAAAGCTGCTGCTTGGTGCGCTAAATCAGAAAAAGAAAGGAAGATTTAATGTTGGATAATGTTTTGTACTCCAGTGCTGGTTTAATATTGACACAGGTTTTCTGTTTAGCCTTCACGCTAGTATCTTTAGGTCCAACAGAGGTGACATTTTCATGCGACTATCGAAATATGTCAAGTGACACACGAAGACACACACATCATACAGGGAACTATGACTGGCTGCAGTTTCCTGTGGGAAATGGTCTCGAGGTGTACATCAGGTTGGTTGGGGCCGAATAACAATGAAATGGGGTCATCTGGGGATCTTTCGTGTTTCTGAGTCAAAGTGTGATTTCAGTACCTCACACCCCAGATGAATCAGGGCCATTTTATGGCATTCTGTTGCTCTGCAGTTTCTGTGCATCACTGTGCCCTACAGCGCTGTGTATTCCTTTCTATGTTTCTCTGGGTCCATGAGCTTTGCAAGTGAGTCTATCCAAAATGCTGTCTACAGGGTACAGAAGAGCTCTGGGGTTTTTGTTCTCAAAGCACAGCAGCAGGATATTTTTTTTTAAAAAAAGGTAACAGCTTTATTTAAGGTTGTTGTTGTTAAATCATATGTGGTTCTGCTTTAGCAAAACAAAAACAAAGTTCCTTATAACTCACAGGGAACATTTTGGATATTATCACATCGTGATAACCAAAGGACAAAATCAAAGCCTATCGAAGGACAAAATCAAGTACCAGACGTTTCAGCTGTTTTGGATGCCTTTGAGGAATAACAATGGTCACCCCTAATACATTTTAAATGGGAGTAAAACCCAATTAAGTTGTGCTCAGAGTAGACCTAGTTAAATCAATGGGCTTAAACCATTTAAGTACATTCATTTCAGTGAGTCCACTCTATGACTATTGTTGGGGAGGGGCTTTCAACTGTTAGTCATCCAAATTCCACCACCACCATCAAACCCACTTGCACATATACAACAGATGGTCCCACAATCGAAGTGTTCGTATCATAGAATCATAGAGTTGGAAGAGACCACAAGGGCCATCGAGTCCAACCCCCTGCCAAGCAGGAAACACCATCAGAGCACTCCTGACATATGGTTGTCAAGCCTCTGCTTAAAGACCTCCAAAGGAGGAGACTCCACCACACTCCTTGGCAGCAAATTCCACTGTCGAACAGCTCTTACTGTCAGGAAGTTCTTCCTAATGTTTAGGTGGAATCTTCTTTCTTGTAGTTTGGATCCACTAGACTGATGACTGCTGTACTGTAAAAGAAAGTTTGGCCAAGTCCCATGGGTATTTTTCAGGACACGATCAGAACCGTAATGGTTGACAATGCAGTGGGACTTTCATTTGTAGACATCGCATTCGTTTTCTGGTAGGTGCCGACAGCACTGGATTTATTGACCATCTCAAGGCATCCAAATGTGTGTTTTTTTTAAAAAAACAAACAAACTGTGGGGCTCTAAAATAATCATACAAATCCCTGGAGAATGAGAATATTTCTGCATGGCATCAAGGAGTGACAAGGAATAGTCGCTAGGTGGATGGAGTTTCACATATGGGGCGTCACCAATGAGAAGGTGAAGTCACCTGACTTCAGCAGAAGGGGGAATTCAAAGAAGGAGACCCACATATCATGCCCCTTGCATAGAATTGCACTAACTGTGATGTCTTAACATTTTAACACAAAGATACAGGTTCAAAACTACAGTATCTCCCATCCTGAATCTCCCACACAATTTAGAAGACAAGCTTTTAGAATGGAACTACCATCCTTCTCCTCCGCTAACAATTCTTCCCAACAACCACAAGGCTTTTAATGTGATTTTTTTTTCTATTTTAAGAATGGAAGTGGAGTTTTTCTTCCTCTTCTCACTTCTGCTGTAAAGTGGGAAAACTATATTGTGTTGTAGGATTTGATTGTTAAGACACACACACACACAAAAACCCTAAAAAAAACCCCTGCATGATTTCTGTTTGGGTTCTTGGGGGAGAAAAGCCCTGTCAGTTGGAAGAATGGGAAATCATGCAGTTGGTAGAGTTGCTTTTTCCTGTCATATTAGTGTGATATGCATTGTGGACTCTTGCCCTCAATTTTTCACACTCCTGCCTAGCAGAACAAGCTCATTATCTGTGTGACACTCAGCTTCAGCAACGGCTGGATTACAAGCAGAACAATAAGTAAGGGAGGTGTTTAATAGGGAATAGCTTCCTTTCTCTCCCTGATAGCAGTGGCGCAGTCCAAGAGCAACAGAGACAAGCCCAAACTTGGCATATTTCATTATGTGAGTAAGGGACTGCTTCTGACATGAAGGGGGAAAACAAGGTCTGGACTGTACCACTGTGGGAGGTGGGTTGGGGCCTCACAAGATGAAATATACATGTGTGTGTGTGTGTGTGTGTGTGTGTGTGTGTGTGAGAGAGAGAGAGAGAGAGAGAGAGAGAGAGAGAGAGTTTAGTTTTCTAGATTTATATCCTACCTTTCTCTCATCAGAGAACAGGGCTGTGCATGAGGGTCCCAGGTGATGGATCACTCATCCAGGCATTGACCAGACCAAGACCTGCTTAGTCTTGACAAAGTGGTGGCCTCCTGTGTCTTTATTCTCTAGGATGAAACAAACAAACTCTGCCCATAGAAAATCAGCATATTAGAGTGAAGGGCTAGCCCAGAGCCCTGCTCCTGACTTGCCATATTTTTGTGTCAGGGGATTTACCCCTCTGGTTTGTGCATGTGTTTGTATGGAAGAGCATTTTTCCACAAAAGTCCATACCTGTTCTTTGAAGAGGTAGAACCCAGGCAAAGGTTTAGCATCTCGATGACAAATAGGCCCAACCAGGTTGTCATATGGTCCCTCTAAGGCAGGCATGGGGGACCTGTGGCCCTCCAGATGTTATTAACTCCTTGCTCTCATCAGCCCCAGTCAGCATGGCCAATGGCCAGGGATGATGGCAGTTGTAGGGCAAAAACATCTGGAGGGCCACAGCTTCTGCACCCATGTTCTGCTATAAGGGCACATAAGATGACCACCTGCTACATCAGGGCAAAGGACCTAAAAATAGACCTTTCTTTTCAAGGCCTCACACTTTAGTCTACCAGTTCCTTTTTGGCAATGCTAGCTTGGTTTGTTGTTTGTTTCACTTATTTGTTTGAAGCCAAATACTTCAAACGCATAACAATACTTGGTGCTTGATAACACAACCCAATGACATTAAAGCAGTGGTTTTTTTCTGAAGAAAATGTTTAGGGGTACCGTGGTACCTCTAGTTACGAACTTAATTCATTCTGGAGGTCTGTTCTTAACCTGGAACTGTTCTTAACTAGAGGTATGCTTTTGCTAATGTGGCATCTTGCTGCCGCTGCGTCTCCGACACATGATTTCCGTTCTCATCCTGGGGCAAAGTTCTCAACTCGAGGTAATTCTTCCAGGTTAGCGGAGTTTGTAACCTGAAGTGTTTGTAACCTGAGGTGTTTGTAACTCAAGATACCACTGTACTCTCATTTTCCTACTCATATTGAAATACTGCCCCTCAATGAGGCCAAACTTAGATTAACAAAATGTTTAGGGGTATGCGTACCCCTGTGTCCCCCCAGAAAAAAGCACTGCATTAAAGTGTTGTGGATGTAGCAGGAAATGCATGAGAAGGATACTGAAAAGCTTTAACATATGTAGAGGATCAAGAGGATCAAGGGTCTGGAAACTGAGCCTTATGAGAAACTGTTGAGAGAGTGGGGTATGTTTAACATAGAGAGGAGGAGACTGAGAAGAGATGTGGTAGCCGTCTTCCAATATCCAAAGGGCTGTCACATGGAAGATGGAACAAGCTTGTTTTCTCCAGAGAGCAGGACCCAAACCAATGACTTCAAGATACAAGAATAGAGATTCCAACTAAACATTATAATAATAACTCTGGGCGGCTTCCAACAGAACACTAAAATACAATAACCTATTAAACATTAAAAGCTTCCCTAAACACAGCTGCCTTCAGATGTCTTCTAAAAGCCTGGTAGTTGTTGTTCTCTTTGACATCTGGTGGGAGGGCGTTCCACAGGGTGGGCGCCACTACCGAGAAGGCCCCCTGCCTGGTTCCCTGTAACTTGGCTTCTCGCAGCGAGGGAACCGCCAGAAGGCCCTCAGCACTGGACCTCAGTGTCCAGGCAAAACGATGGGGGTGGAGATGTTCCTTTAGGTATACTGGACCAAGGCAAGAAAAAAGAAAAACTTTGATGGTAAGAATTGTTCAACAGTGGAATGGACTCCCTTGGAAAGTGGTGGACTCTCCTTCCTTGGAGGTTTTTAAGCAGAGGTTGGATGGGTTGTTTGTTGTGGATGCTTTAGTTGTGGTTCCTGCATTGCAGTGGGGTTGCACTAGGGGGGTTGGGGTCCCTTCCAACTCTACAATTCTATGATCCTATGAGAAGAAAGTGGTAGCAGCTGCCTTTTCTCCCCACCTCCTTGCTTCTGGGTGGGCCTTGCAGTCCAGACAACTATTGTTGTTTGATCACTTGAGGCACTTTATGTGTTTATTTGGAGTTGTATATTTCCTCTTCCCCCACCCCACCCGCCCCACTGACATCCTCTGTTGTATTGTGTGATCAAAGGGAGCCTGAATCTGCTATTGTTATGGTGATGAGATTGTTCCACATATCTCAGCTTACTGCACAGAGAAATTGTCAAACAGCTTGTTTTGCTTCTGTGAGATGCTAAGGGAGGGCGGGATGTGAAAGCAAGCAAAATCCCAAAGTCTCCCTTGGAACAACCCTGCTTGAGATTGTTAGAAACAAAGCTGGCAGCTGAAGAAGGGATGGAATATTTTTGGAAGGTTTGGGGGGAAATGTGCCCTGGAGTCAAATGCCAAGGCATCAGGGTGACTAAATTCGTAAGGGTTTAGCTAGCAGGTGAAAAGGAGAACCCGCTCCAGATTCCAAAACCTGAAACCAGATTATGTAAGACCCCCCCAAAACCCACCCAGTCACATCTTGTAGTCTGCTAGGTGCTAAAGAAGCCTTCTGATCTTGCTGTCTGAGGCAAGCAGCAGAAACAAGGGAGCTTGAGGGAGTCACTGAGCTGGTCCCTCCCTCCCCTGCTAACTGGGACCTAGGCTCTGGAGTAGTGGTACCTTGGGTTACAGATGCTTCAGGTTACAGGCTCCACTAACCCAGAAATAGTACCTTGGGTTAAGAACTTTGCTTCAGGATGAGTACAGAAATCGCTCGGCGACAGAGCAGCGGCAGTGGGAGGCCCCATTAGCTAAAGTGGTATCTCAGGTTAAGAACAGTTTCAGGTTAAGAATGGACCTCCAGATCAAATTAAGTTCTTAACCCGATGTACCACTGTATTAGGAACAGGGACCCTGGAAACTCTCTGACTATAAGCAGCTGGTGAGTCATACCTGGAGGGTTCAGCTGTGAAGCCAAGGCTGGAACTTAGATTTAAACTACCCACCAAACACCAGCTCTTTAGCAGGGAGAAGAGAGGCAAGCACTATCTGCATTAGAAGACAGCCAGAATATTCCTGGAAAGAATGGGAAGAGGAGAAAGCAATGAAGGGAAGCCCACCCATAAATTTGTCTGCCAGTAAAGTTGAGCGATTACCTTGACGTAGCAATAATTACTGACTAAAGGGGTAGTCTCGTTCTTCCTGCATGGATATATTATCATGAACTGGCCTTCCGAACAAAGGGATAGTAGGTGAAAAGCATGAGCCTGAAGAGCCTGAGTGGTGTCGGGGCTAAAGACTGAAGAATAGGGCTCAGAATTAGATCAGGGATGGGAAGTGTGTCGCTCTCATGTTGTTGTTGTTCTGTTGACCTCAATGTCTAGCGCTGATGAGAGTTGGAGTCTAAGAATATCTGCAGAGCCACAGGTTCCCATCCCTGGATTAGCTACCTCCCTATATTATAAAAGCCGTTGCAGTTGTCTTTAATAAATGAAAACTTCCTTGCTATCATGACCTAGGCCCTTGGTGGGGTCTTTGCCCAACTGGTTTGCTGAAAGCAAAGTGCAATCCAAGCTAGGGAAGGGATTTGGCCAGAGGAGGTGTCCTTGATGCTCATTTGAATCTGAGATGATTCTGCTGAAGTTGTCTTGCATTGTCTTGGCCATATTGATTTCCGGACTTCTGCCCCTGATTATGTTCCTTCTGGAATCTTAGAATAAATAAAATTGGCTGTCTCACAAAAGATGCTGAGCAGGACACAGTGGCACAGAACTGGACTAAAATGAACCCCAAGGATCTGGCTGAAGCATCTGGGATTAGATTTCACTCAGGCAGCCTAATTGAGGGAGAGATGCCCATCTTTCAGGTTTCTAAAATCTAAAACCTCGAATCGAGTGGAATAAGGATCTCTGTAAGTATCTGCAGAAGCAGGAGATGATAATTAGGGTATTAAGACCAAGCCACAAACCTGTTAAATTCAAGGGCTTACATTTAAGTCTATTTAATCCCATTTACAAAGTTTAAGTCTAGGCTCCTCAGTAGGGAGGTTATCGCTTCTGACTGCGAATGTGATGTATCAAAAGGATTCCTTTAGCTCAGGCCTGTAAAAACGTTTGACCCATGACTCTGAATCCAGCCCACCAACTGGGCCTCGTTGTAAAGCCAGGTGCTCGACAACACCACCCAACCCCATTTTTGCCACAAAAATCAGATTTGTCTCTTTTTGCCCTTTGATTAGCTACCAAGTCTGGCCCTGCCATGTAGCCAGGTGATGACACCATGGGAAGGGAGGATTAATGAAAGCAGGAACTGTCTACTTTATATTGTTTGTTCCTGCACCAAGGGGAAATATTTAAAAGGGGGACTTCCTGTAGAGGAGAGGAGGAAACCAGTGTGGGCCTGGAGGTGGAGGAGCAAGCAGAGCTTCCAGTCTACTATATTAAAATAAAGCTGCTCCTGTTGAGTGTGCTTTGAGTTTGTCTCCAAGAAAGGCAGTCCTGCTTGGGAACAGCAGGGGAATGGTATAATGTGCACATTTAAAGTGTTGTTAGAAACACAGAAAGTTGCCATATTAGTTCCTCTACCTTTGTATTGTCTACACCAGGCACAGGCAAACTCAGCCCTCCAGGTGTTTTGAGACTACAATTCCCACCATCCCTGACCACTGGTCATGTTAGCTAGGGATCATGGGAGTTGTAGTCCCAAAACATCTGGAGGGCCGAGTTTGCCTATGCCTGGTCTACACCGATTGGTAGTGGTTCTCTAGGGAGCAATCCCAGCCCTACATGGAGTTGCCAGGAATTGAATCTTGGTCTGCCTCCACCTGGAACCCAGTTCTGGGCACCAGCATTTCAGCAATATATTGACAAGCTGGAACATGTCCAGAGGAAGGGAGACCAAGAAGAGCAAAGATGGAAGGAGTGGGGTATGTATATAAGAGGAGTCTCCTTCAAATATTTCAAGGGCTGTCACATGGAGGATGGAGCAAGCTTTTTTTCCGCTGCTCCAGAGGGTAGAACCCAAACCAATAGGTTTGTCGGAAACACGCCCGGGAAGGCCGCCAACTTCCCAAGACTCTGGGGTGTCTTTCCAGTGGTCCTCCCTGGCTATAAATTTCCTTCAGTCCAGTGAGACCGGTAATAAGCGACCCCGCCCTTCTGAGAGGAACACACTTGTCTTCTGGCATATCATAGCAGAAGAAAGAGCCAATCAGTAGCTCTAAACTACTTTATTTCACAGTCTATATACAGAGAATCCTTCAGCATCTCTGTGCTCTCTGAGCACCAGTACAGAACAGCAACACTTGCAGAAGTGAAACTAAACTTCCAACATCCAACAGTACTGAGACTTCCTGTCTCACGCTCTCTCAGACACTCACATGATAAAAACAAAACATAGTGCTACTACTGGAGCAGCACGGATGGATAAAAATCCTAACAAGGTTCACGTTACAAGAAAGGAGATTCCGACTATACATTAAGATGAAAAACCCTTCTGATGGTAATCACATCTGGAATCTTCTACATCCAAAGCAGACACTGAGTTTGAGCCATTGATCCCGTCAACTAGATGCGGTGGGTCTTTATGCACCCTTTCAGGATCAACTTGGATCAGTTCTGTTGGCTACAGAAGTTACAAGAAGCATAGTATTGGCAGTAAATGTATTATATTATATATATATTTTCCTGCACCATCCAAGAGAGGAACTCCTGTTATTTATTTGATGCATATATACTGCACCCTGCAACAGGTTCCCAGCGTGGCTTACACATACTCCTTTTAATGTATCATCTAAATTTATACTCTGTCTTTCTATAATGTATTCAAGGCAGCTTTCAATGGGAATAACAATGATGCCTAGCTGGAAGGTAGAAAATTTCCCACTGTTGACTATTATTATTTTATATTGCAGTATTGATTTAACACGAGGTGGCTAATGTAAAGTTGTATAACCTGAGGGTTACCCTAAGCGCTCAACTTTTTAACGTTCTACCTTTGTTTGCTATAAATACAAGAAATAAATAATAATGAGATGTTCACAAAGAGAAGGGAGGATCCCTTGTATTGATCTGCAATGCAGAAACCAGATATGTGATTATATCCAGGTGTTTATGGATCTGTCCTGTAAACAGGTTTGCCACAGCGTGTCTGTGATTTTGTCAGGACGAATGTTTATGTACCAGAATGGAGGGGAGCAAAACCACCTTCTAATTACATTTTCAGGGTCTTGAGGTTCAGAAGAATGCAATGCGTTGTGTGGAAACTGAACATTTAAAATGACCCAATTAATGTGGTTAGTTTTTATTAAGTTCTTTAAGTTGAGAGCTTTCCCAGTCTGCATCCATACTGGATTTTGTTTTAAAGATTGTTGTTGTTGTTGTTGTTGTTTTAAAAAAAAGCTCTTTGTTGTTTAGTCATTTAGTTGTGTCCAACTCTTCGTGACCCCATGGACCAGAGCACGCCAGGCACTCCTGTCTTCCACTGCCTCCCGCAGTTTGGTGAAACTCATGTTCGTAGCTTCGAGAACACTGTCCAACCATCTCGTCCTCTGTCGTCCCCTTCTCCTTGTGCCCTCCATCTTTCCCAACATCAGGGTCTTTTCCAGGGAGTCTTCTCTTCTCATGAGGTGGCCAAAGTATTGGAGCCTCAGCTTCAGGATCTGTCCTTCCAGTGAGCACTCAGGGCTGATTTCCTTAAGAATGGAGAGGTTTGATCTTGCAGTCCATGGGACTCTCAAGAGTCTCCTCCAGCACCATAATTCAAAAGCATCAATTCTTCGGCAATCAGCCTTCTTTATGGTCCAGCTCTCACTTCCATACATCATTTGTTTTATTCATTTATTTTATTGCATTTATATGCCACCTTTATCTCCCAAGGATCTCAAGGCTCTGTACATGGGTCTCCTGCTCCCCGTTTCATCCTCACAACAGCCCTGTAAAGTAGATTAGGCTAAGAGATTGTGACTGGCCCAAGGCTACCCAATGAGCTTCTTGGCTGAGCGGGGACTCAGACCAATCCAACACTCTAGCCATTAGGCCGCATTGTTTTGTTGCCTGTTGTTTCCTCCTCTGGACTCCTTTGGGAAGGAAGGGTGAGGGGACGATGGCAGCAAATATGCAAATCCCTCTGAATTGCCATGGTGGCTTCTATCTAAGCAATTTGCAAGTATAAAAGCAGCATTAAAATAAGCAAACATTAAAACAAACATCCACAATTAAGACGTGAACTAAAACAAAACCCGTTAAAACAGAGATTCTCATGAGTAAGCCATCCTTCATGAGTAGACCAAAGACTGAGGCAACCCTGATGGCCTACAGGATTGCCTCTGAATGCTTTGGTTTAAAAGCCTTCAGTTCTCGGCAATGGAGGTCTAGACTGACAGCTTTCCACTAGCACCCTGGTATGTAGCTGTGTTTGTCGAGCTCAGGGGTCAGCAATCTTTCTCAGCCGTGGGCCGGTTCACCGTTCCTCAGACCTTGTGGTGGGCTGGACTATATTTTGGGGTGGGGGTGGGGGGACTGAACGAATTCCTATGCCCCACAAATAACCCAGAGATGCATTTTAAATAAAAGGACACATTCTACTCATGTAAAAGCACGCTGATTCCCGGACCGTCCGCGGGCCAGATTGAGAAGGCGATTGGGCCGCATCTGGCCCCCGGGCCTTAGGTTGCCTACTCCTGGGACTCCAGCTGGTCTCTGGTGTTACGATATAGAAGCAATGCGTCCGCGAGCTGCTGCTAGCTTAGAAGCAAAACATAATGGGAATGTTGGGACTGTTCCGTGGGAAACAAAGGGACAGTCTTTTCACAGTGCGAAGCACCGGAATTAGCTCACAGTGTAATATGAGCTGTACAGGAAGTACAGGAGGTGGAGTTGGTCTCTCTGCTGTTGGAGTTTGAAGAGAGCAGACGTGTTTCTCTGTAATGCTGCAAAGACAGAAATAAAGGCATGTAAATACATTTCTGTCTATCTCTTTCCCCTGCCCCGGGGGGGGCAGGAAAGAGTGGTGTGTTTTCCTCATGTTGAGGAGGATCGCCGATCGTGACCTCTGCCTGGATCTTGCCGGGAAAGCAGACAGGGAGGTCAACCGGTGATTCAAGCCGGGTGCCTGGAGAGTGGCCAGTTTCTCCTGAAGGCAGGCTAGAATCCCGACATCTGGAACCCTTGGCATTTGGATCCTGGACTGTTTCTGGGTCTTGCTTCTCGTATTGCCCCCATTTTTGGACTTCGGGTTGGTGGAACTGTCGCAACCTGAAGCCCTGAAGACTCCGATCAGTCTGCCCATTTCGTCTCAGATTTCATGACTTACTGACTATGAGAGTAATATTTAGGTAACAGACACATGCAGCGCTCTCTCTCTCTCTCTCTCTTTCTCTCAATGCTTTCATGAGATAAGATTCTGCGGAAAATCTTCAGAGGTTGTTGATGGAAGTCTAAAACATTGTCTAAGATAAGAAGTTATGTTAAATGACTGTTGGAAATGATATGTTAAAAAATTAATTAAAGTGTGTGTGTGTGTGTGTGCGCGCGCGCGTGTGTGTGTGTGTGTGTGTATACATTCTGCACCTGAAGCTTCCAAACAGTTCCTTCACGAAATGAGAGCAAAAGGGGTGTTACAGCGAGGGTTGTTACAGCTTGCAGTTGCCAGCTATGGTAATTCAGAATCATAAAAGATAACTGGAGGGAAATTTCATACATTTCATCTATTTTCCAGGGGCAGAGATCCCATTACAGGAAATGTAATCACACACGGCAATGTTTGTAAAATATATACCGGCTTTAATACTTTTAACAATGGAGACAGTATTTATCTTGTCTCCAATATTTATGTCTCCACGTCCAAAGCCTTCTAAATATGCCTGCGTGGTTTTAATGCTCCTCATTTCATTGTGCTTTTACTGTGTGGCATATCCTGAATTAAAGAGACCACACTTCACTTAAACTGCACCAGGATCCATGTTAATTTCCTACTGCTTTGTAACTGCTTGAGCAGTTGCTTCCCAGAGGAAGGCTGCTGAAGTAGCTGGTCTTTGGTCAGGTCTAAGAGGACTCCTCTTCTGTCCATCATAAGAAGATTGCATCTGTATGAGGTGCACAGTCGTATGTTGTATCCAGAGGTGTAAATTCAGGGTGGGTGTCAGGGATTGCCATTTGGGGGCACCTACTAAAGACCATGTACTGGCAGGTGCCACTTTACAGACCTTTGGCATGCCCATATTCTGCTCCTCCTCCTCCTCCTCCTTGCTATTACTGCTTGTTCACCTGACCCCTCCAAGCCTGGATAGCTCAGTTGCGTAGAGCGTGGTGTAAGTAACACTAAGGTTGCAGGTTCAATCTCTGTGTGGTACAGCCACACATTCAAATTGGACCAGATGTTCATCGGGGTCCCTTTCAACTCTACAAATCTATGAACTGTTCAGGACAGCAGCTAGCAGCAAAGAAAAAAATAATATGTCAAAAATCTCTCTTTAAAAGTCCTGCATTTAAATAGGTATTTTTGAGTACAGTGGTCCTGTACCTTGGTTCTCAAACTTTATCCATTCCGTAAGTCTGTTCCAAAACCAAAGCGTTCCAAAACCAAGGTGCACTTTCCCATAGTAAGTAATGCAAAACAGATTAATCTGTTCCAGACTTTTAAAAACAACCCCTAAAACAGCAATTTAGCATGAATTTTACTATCTAACGAGACCATTGAGCCATAAAATGAAAGCAATAAACAATGTACTGCAGTCACACAATCAGTCGATCAGTAGTTGAACTGGGTTCCACACAGTCACAAAAACAAATTAACTGAAAAGCCTAAAAAACCAAACAAAACAAAAAACAAAAATAGCAAAAACAAAAACAAAAACACCAAATATAAGCTCCAAATAGAAGAAGAAGAGAAGAGTTTGGATTTGATATCCTGCCTTTCACTCCCTTTAAGGAGTCTCAAAGCGGCTAACATTCTCCTTTCCCTTCCTCCCTCACAACAAACACTCTGTGAGGTGAGCGGGGCTGAGAGACTTCAAAGCAGTGTGACTAGCCCAAGGTCACCCAGCAGCTGCATGTGGAGGAGCGGAGACGCGAACCCGGTTCCCCAGATTATGAGTCCACCGCTCTTAACCACTACACCACACTGTCTCTTCTCTTGTTACCTTAGAACACTGCAATTGGAAACGGAAGGCTTGAATTACAATGGGGGGGGGGGTCAAATTAGCAGCGTAACAGGAAACACAGGGGGACTCAAAATGGAGCACTTTTGGCTTCCGGAAAAAAGTTAAAAAACCGGAACACCTACTTTCAGTTTTGCAGTGTTCGGGTTCCAAGTTGTTCGTGAACTAAGCTGTTTGAAAACCGAGGTGCCACTGTATTTTAATCTCAAAATACACATTTCTAAATGGATTTTACCACTGGGGCTCAACCCTCACTGACTTTGCTCACGAACCCCACCCACCTCCCTCACCAATGCTACCCAACCCCTCCCCATACTGCTTGCCAAAGCAACCCCACCCCCTCCCAATAACTTGCCCAAACCACCACCCCTCCCCTTAGTCTTTGCCAAACCTCTGCTCACGGGCCTGGGCTGCTTCCCAGCTCCCTTGCTGAGCTACCCTCAGCCTGCCTTTGTCTCCAGTTCCTTCCTCCTCACCCTCAGACTTCTGTGATGGCCCATCAGGTCTGAGAGCCCTGTTTTGCACTACACTGTACTTTGCAGTGCCACGTGCCAGCCGTTATACAAACTGCAGTGTAATGACATCATTAGGGAACTATGTATCAGTAGCCCACAGCATACCTTTCTGCGACTGTAACCCTATGGCCCCTTGAAGGGCATCGCCGGGGTTATAGGATATGTTGGATCTCCCTCTCGGAGGTCAGGGAAAGAGAGAGCTCCAACCACTGAAAAGGAGATCCAATATCTGATTCCTCTCTGCACCACTGCAGAAACTTCAATGTTATTAGAAAGGGGAGCATGTCTTAGAGGTAGTGGGCATGTCAGGGGAGAGCATTGGAAATGGCTTCCCTGTCCCCTTGGCCTACACACAGACCTGAGAGAAGGACAGAGGGGTGCATCTGCCCTGCTATCAAGTGCCTGGCAGGGCAATGGAAAACCTGGTTTAAAGGTGTTCAGATTGTGCGCTGAATGTATTTTTTTTCTCCAAAAAATTCACATTTTAAAACACATTTCAATCCTGTTTTTGAGAGCTGCATTGTAAAAATAAAAAATCAAAAAATCAGAGAAATGTGAAAACCAAGGGAAAACCAGACTCCTTTTGTGGAAATCAGTTTGGGAGGTGTACATCACATTAAATGGATCCCTCCTGCATCTCTAGTTCCACCAAGTAGCAAGAACAAGGTGGGTCTGTTCAGGAAGGCCCTCTGAAGCCTAGAAACAGCACAGCTAAAATTACTTAATCTTCGGTGGCATCTGTTGCATCTCCAGGAACCACATTTCCAGAATGCAAACAAGCAGGGTTGAAAGATTTTTAACTTGATTCTCCACACACACCCCATTGGGAGTTTCAGTATTATTGCTTTCTGTGAAAGTGGACAAAGGTTGTAAGCATTATGAGGTTGGTTTATATGAGCTCTTCCTTGAGAAAAAGCACTTTCCTGGCAAATTTGCACATGCTCATTCATGTCTGACTGATGGTGCAATTTTTATTGTTTCGGAGAATGGTTTCGCTTTTGTTTTGTTTTTTGTTTAAAAAGCTAGTTCCGCAGGGAATGGGTTTGTTCTGGTGAAGCTGCTTATACCATCTTGTGGTTGCGGTTGCTTTTAATTTTTTTAAAAGGTGGACCACAGGGTGTTTAGGTGCAAAACCGAACACTCCGATTACAGCTCGATTTGCAATACAAATGTTGGGCCGTAGTTTTAGAGCTTGTCACAGTTCTTAGGCACCAGAAGCCATAATAATGATATTAGCAGAAGGAGATTCACAATTCAAGAAGGACACTGACAAACTGGAACGTGTCCAGAGGAGGGCAACCAAAATGGTCAAAGGCCTGGAAACGATGCCTTATGAGGAACGGCTAAGGGAGCTGGGCATGTTTAGCCTGGAGAAGAGGAGGTTAAGGGGTGATATGATAGCCATGTTCAAATATATAAAAAGATGTCACATAGAGGAGGGAGAAAGGTTGTTTTCTGCTGCTCCAGAGAAGTGGACACGGAGCAATGGATCCAAACTACAAGAAAGAAGATGCCACCTAAACATTAGGAAGAACTTCCTGACAGTAAGAGCTGTTCGACAGTGGAATTTGCTGCCAAGGAGTGTGGTGGAGTCTCCTACTTTGGAGGTCTTTAAGCAGAGGCTTGACAACCATATGTCAGGAGTGCTCTGATGGTGTTTCCTGCTTGGCAGGGGGTTGCACTCAATGGCCCTTGTGGTCTCTTCCAACTCTATGATTCTATGATTCTTTGAGATCACTGAGCGAGTGGATCCACTATGCTATCTTCCCAGCAGGACCGCTCCCCTTCCCCGGTGGAGCAGAGTTGCGGGAGGGCTTTCAGAATCTCCCTGTGACCCAGCAGTGGACAGAGGGATGCCGCCCACATCATCGGAACTCCCAGCCGTGTCACACCCCCTGGCTGACCAATCGGGTTAGCCAGGTGGCGTGGCCACTGCCGTTTACATTGCGGTGCAGCTGGGGGGCAGCCTCCTTGTCGGATCACCCACCCCACCCACCCTCTTTTTATGCATTGTTTGACTTTGGCCTTGCTTTGGACCAGTGGCGTAGCGTGGGTTGTCAGCACCCGGGGCAAAGCAAGTAATTTGCGCCCCCTAACCCGTGGATTTGCGCCCCCTAACCCTAACCCTAACCCCCAGATGTTGCGCCTGGTGTGGCCGGCCCCCCCTGCACCCCCCACGCTACACCATTGCTTTGGACTAAGGCCGGTCACCTTATGGTTGGGGCCAGGTAGGAATTTTTCCACTTGGCAAATTGGCACCAGCCATTTGGTCTTCGCCTACCTGGTAGCAAATCGTCACAACTTTGTGAGGTTAGGCATTGGGTAAGCCTGGTTCATGGAAAAGAAGGTTGTTGCCTCTGCCTGCCCCTCCTCATTAAGGGTCTTCTGTTAAAGGGATCCAGGGTGTGTGGATCCTGTCCAAAGCCTGGGCTTGGGTTAGGGCCATTCCACAACCCCATCGGGGACCCTGGGGTGCTCTTAATTGATGTATATCAAAGGGCTCCCCCTATCGTGGTTAACCCTTCAGTGGACTCCCTGCAGATGGGCAGGACTCAAGATATAGTCTGGTTTCACCCAATGCCTAAGCCGAACCACTCACATCTGTAACCAATAAAGTTGTAGCATTATTTATCCCCATTAACTCAAAATATTTGTGTCCATATGTTTATTATCTAAGGGAAATGGTGGGGCCCCGGGCCTCGCCATGCAAGTGGGTTACTGGCACTTACTAGGAGGAAGAGGGAGAGAAAGGAAAAAGCAGGAAGGGAGGAGTAGGGCACCCCTTTTCGTGTGTGTGTGTGTGTGTGTGTGTGTGAGAGAGAGAGAGAGAGAGAGAGAGAGAGAGCACCAAAAAAATATTAGAATAATATTTGGCAGGATGGGGAATGGCCTGGGGAAGCCTCCCCAAAATAATTTCAGGAGGTTTCTTTTAAAAAGAATTAATCTTAGTCTCAGCTATTAAAAAAAAGAACATTGCAGGAAAATGGATGCACTTTCCCAACAGATTACTCGCATCCTACCTAGGTCATAATGATGACAGAAAGCTTGTGCATGACTTAAATTGCTCTTCAGGCCAATTTTCTGACCCCCCAAATGGAGCTTAAGTAACAAATGAGTCTTCAGCACAGGGATAAATTTAATGAAAAGATTAGATATCAGTAACTATATTCTCTCAGAAGTTAGAGGAAAGAGCATGAGGATTCTCCCCCCCTTTTTTTTTCTTTTTTGCTTTCAGGCTCATTTCAACTTTAGATTTTAAAAAAATATTGATTCATTAATGGAACAGGGGTTGGGGGGAATGGGAGAGGGTGAGAAAGGACAGAACCTGTAGGATGAAGAGCAAAACTTGAAAGAATGTAGAAGGCACTAGGTGGATCTGTAATGGACTTTTGGTAGCTCTGCCTATGAGGGCAAGACTGTGTATTTACTCTTTTTGGTAATAACTGAAGTTGCTTGTAATTCACCTCCTATTGGAAGTCAAAACTTATGGGGTTTTTTAATAGAAGTTGGGTTACATTGACTGAAAGCTGTTCAGCTATGGAACAGTCTCCCTCAGGAGGTTGTGGAGTCTCCTTCCTTGGAGGTATAAATATATTGTTGTTGTTGTTGTTGTTGTTGTTGTTGTTGTTGTTGTTGTTGTTTGTCTGATTTTTGAGATTTTGCAAATCTGGGGTTCAGCTCTAACCCTCCTCTGATTAATTCTGGAATATGTATGCCCTGTTCTGTAAACAGCAGCTGATAGTGACACCTCAATCTAACTTGGTTTTTTTTATGCTTGACGGGAAAATGCCTTCTACATTATACTTAATTTGGCAGAGAAATCAGATAACTTTGGGGAGAAAAGTAACAGTTAGCGGCAGTTTAAGCACCATATTTTATGACTGTACCTTATTATTCTTTTGAGGCTTGTCAGGGTTAAGAAGCAGAAACGGCATTTTTAGTGCATGTTTTATCAATCTGTTTTACCCTGCTCCACCCACCGTTAGGATTAGAATTAATTAGTCTTTCCTTTTTAATACACCATGAAAATTTATCGAGAGGATGAAATTTCCTAACATGTTTTCATTTATTATTTAACGGAGTTATATCCCACTTTTAAAGCCACAAAGTGGCTTACAAAATGCGCATCAAGGCGTAACCAATTTGGTAGAAATTAAAGCCATCTAAAACATTTGCTTCATAAAGGTACTCAAAAGCCAGCAGAAGCACAAATCGTGGAGCATAAAATGAATGTGCAAAAATGAGACAATTTAGGAGGCAGGAGGCCATCTATCCAATGAGACGGAGTCCAGGGCATCCTCTTGCTCATGAAAGGGTCTTCCATGATGGGTACCTTTTTGGGGATCTAATCCAATGACTAAAAGTCAAATGGAAAAATGACAAACCCAAAGTGCTAGATCTCTGGAGCCCACTGCTTTTTGCACAGTTTCAGAATGTTACGCTGCGTTCTGTTCTTCTAATTTGTACTAGTTTTAATGACTTTTTCACCTGGCCCAGAACTCACCATTTTCATACCCTCCAACATTCCTCTGATTAAAATAGGGACATCATTTGTAAAGTTCTGTGCTTTTAGACCAGCTCAGGTGTAAAGGAAGCAGCCTTATAATGAGCCAGTTCTTTGTGGTCTACGTTGACTGGAAGTAGCTCTCCAGGGTGCTGAACATGCCAGCAGTAGTGGATGGTGGGTCAGCTCAGGTAAGGTGGCATTGCTCACCTGTCTTCCCAAATCCCAAGACTTGCTGCAGGTTGATGAATAGGAGAGATGTGGGAAGCTCAGCACGGTGTGAACGCAGCAGTCCACAATCTGATGCTCCTGTTGCTTTGTCTGGACCATGCCGAGCTCACCAATCTCAGGAACCAGTAGAGATGCTCCCCACTTGGAAGGCAGGTGAAGAAGGCTACCCCACTGGCAACTCCTGAATATCAGGGATTGAACCTGCGACTTTTTGCATGCAAGGCAGATGCTCTGTTATTGAGCTTGCAGGCTTTCTGTCTCTTCATTACGGTTCTTGACTGGAGAAATGTGTGTGTGTCCTTCCAAAACACAGCAAGAAAGCCTACTGATTAGCCACCAGTTTTGAGCTCAGAAGGCTGAGCATGTCTACTCATGCAGGCGGGATACAGAAAGAATGGGTGCCTTTGTGCAAGGAGAGCCAATGTGATTTCCTCCGGTTGTTGTAGGATTACAACTTGTAAAATCTCCTTGTGTGCTTATTATTAGAAAGAAGATATGAATCTTCTCTCCACCTTTGCAGACAGTTGTCTAGGTCAAGGAACCCCTCTACAGTCCATATTCACTCACCATATGGCTCATTATGAAGTTCTCCAAAGAACTGAGGAATTACATGTAAAACAAAGAGAAACATTGCTTATTTTTTGACCAAAATTATTTTCATGCACCCTTGGATTGATTTTCAGTTTTTCTGTTCTGTTGGCCTTCTTCTTCTTCTTCTTCTTCTTCTTCTTCTTCTTCTTCTTCTTCTTCTTCTTCTTCCCCATCCTCCTCTTCCTCTTCCTCTTCTTCTTCTTTCCACATAAGAACTCTGACATGTGTCTGGTTAAAATCATTTGCATGCACCTGCTCAGTTTTATTTAAAAGGTGTTTTGCTTCTTTTCCCACTATTTGTAAAATTGTACATAGGACTCAAATGAAGGCAAGCAGGGAAAGCATTGCTGTGTGTGTGAATACTGTGATTACCGACCATCATAAAAAATCAGCTAGGTTTTTGTTTTTTTTGGGGGGGGTTATGTCAAAGCATTTGATTTCAGAAGGGAAAACTTTGAGTAAAGTACATGTGTTTTAGAGTCACGTGCCTTTAGAAAAGTTCTTGTATGTTTAATAATTTTGTGAAAGGGGTGATTGCTACATCACAAGAGCAATTTAGCATTTTGTACATTTTCTGTTGAATATGAATAGCAGAGTAAGTGGGTGATTAAAACATGTGAATTGCACAATTTGTCAGTTAACTTTTAAGAAATGTCGGGGGAAATGCACGTTTTCAAGCAGTTTGGTTTTGGGATTGAATATGAACAAGAAGTAACTCAAATAGGGCGATCCTATGCCTGTCTACTCAGAAGTAAGCCTTGGTGTGTTCAATAAGTTAAAAAACAAAACAAAGTTGTACAGTGGCATACATCAATAGCCAGCAAAAGTCATGGTGAACTGAAATATTTTCAGCATGTGTCAGAAAAATGTATTCACCTTATTTCTGGGGGAAGACTGTTCCAGAGAGACTGTTCCACATTGTGGGCTGTGCGGAAGCAGATCTATGTAGCTATGTGGGTATTAGAGCTACGTGATCTTACATTAGAGATGAAAAAAGATTTTGCAGTGAGAGAGAGAAAAGATCAAGAGGTTGTAGAATAAGGAATTATTATTTTTTGCTAAAATGAAGAATTTTTCTATCTGTTCCTGAACCCGAGGACATTTCAATGGCAGCCACAACACATTTCTAGAATTAGGATGCAGCAGTATCATTTATTTAGTCAGGCTCCAGCAGTAACCTCTTCCTTTTCTTCCTTTCTTTTTTCCCTAACACACGCTCTGCGACGTTGCTTCTTTCTCATTTTAGTTTTATAAGAGTCATTATTCAGAAATGAAGCATTTCGCCTGTCTTCTGTGGAAACAGAAATCAATAATTGCTTTAGTCAGTATTTTTAAATGAACATGGCAAGATACTTCATTAAGCTATAAATGCCACGTTACGGATGCTTTTTCAATAATAATTAAAATGGATAATAGCATTTGGAGTGGATACTTGTCTCAGAGAAGGGGCCATGTTGTTCGTAGATAAATCAGCTATTTCCACTGATACCACTACAGTTCTGTGTTGTTGTTGTTGCTTTAATTAGAGATGAAAGAATTTTGTCCTTTCATGGCTGACTCTTAGTTCCTCTGCTCACTAAAGATCAATTGGTCATATTGCAAGTGACCTATCTCATAAGTGTTATATCAAGCAACTTTCTCACTACAAGTCCCATCAACCCCAGCCAGCGGAGTCAAGGGTCAAGGATGATGGAGGTTGTAGTTCAAAGCATACAGAAGGAACCATGATGAGGAAGGCTGCCACAGAGTGAGAGAGCATCATACCTTCTTTCTATGCCTTCTGGTACACCCAGGCCATATCCAGTATTCTCGCTAGGGCGTAACTATTGAATAGGACTTGATTTCATGGTCAGTCCCTGGATTTTTTTTCTGGAATATTGCCCATGTGCAATAATATCACTTGCACCCGATTTTTCATAAGGAAGCCCTGTTTGAATGCTACTGGACATCCAAAGACACTGAAGTCTGGGCAAGAGAATCAGGCAGGAGGGGAAGATGTTTCATCCTATCATGTTTATGGGTTGATGCAGGGACAGGCACTATTTGATCTGGTCCTGTGTGACTTTGCTTCCAAACCACTAAGATCTGGCTTTCAGTATCCTTAGCAAAGCGATTTAAGTTTTCCAATGAATTTCAAGTAGCTTCAAGTTTTGGAGCAAGTGACTATTCAGAGTTCTGACCTTCTGAGCCCAAGAAGCACCTTAGACTATGTTTTGCTTTTCAGTGTCTTCCTGTTTTATAAAACTGCACAGTCTCCTTACAAAGTCATTTATCCTAGGCATAAGAACCAGGAAACTCACCTCTGTCTCTGTTTGCCCTGTGTTGTCAAGGGAGTGAATCAGTGGTTGAAATGAATGAAAAGAAGTGAATAACCTTCAGGCCAGGTCAAGAGATGTTGACTTGTGCACAGGGTCTCTGTTCATGTAAACAACCGTATGGTGGTTATCCTTGGTTCATAGTTTCTAAGACAATAAAGTTGAATGAGCTGGGGTAGGTAGCAAAGTGTTATGATTGGAAACATAGAATTCCTTGTTTGTATAGAAATAAGTTTTCTCCATTCCCAGTCACAAATTGTTCAGTCCTGGTCCAGAGGATTCTTACCACCACATGTCCTGAAGAAGTTAAAAGATATCTTCAGGATGTTTTATCTGCATAATACTGCACCTAACGGGCCGTGGGTGGCGCTGTGGGTTAAACCACAGAGCCTAGGACTTGCCAATTGGAAGGTCGGCGGTTTGAATCCCCACGACGGGGAGAGCTCCCGTTGTTCGGTCCCTGCTCCTGCCAACATAGCACTTCGAAAGCACATCAAAGTGCAAGTAGATAAATAGGTACCGCTCCGGCGGGAAGGTAAACAGCATTTCCATGCGCTGCTCTGGTTCGCCAGAAGTGGCTTAGTCATGCTGGCCACATGACCCGGAAGCTGTGCGCCGGCTCCCTTGGCCAATAAAGCAAGATGAGAGCCGCAACCCCAGAGTCGGCCACGACTGGGCCTAATGGTCAGGGGTCCCTTTACCTTTTACTGCACCTAAAAGTGTTTTGGGTTTTTTAAATGGGCTTCTGATTAACCATGTTGTTTCTGTCATTTGCTTTTCTTTACAGCACCAAGGAAAAATTGGAGTTAAATTTAATGTTGGAACAGATGATATCGCAATTGAAGAGGTCAACGCAATCATTAATGATGGGAAATATCACGTAGTACGTTTCACAAGAAGTGGTGGTAATGCCACATTACAGGTGGACAACTGGCCAGTTATAGAACGCTACCCAGCAGGTAAGGATGTAAATTCTGACAGTTGTATTTCTGGCAGGGAGGGGGAAGGAGAAACGGTTATGTGGTGGATTTGCTTGTGTAGGTACATGGGATCTTGGCTTCTTCCAGATGTGTTCTTTTTCTGCCATGAAAAAAAAAAGTTAATGTTTTGTAGACTGTGATAATGACAATTCCTAGGTGAAGCAAACAAAATAAATGTGCAGACTGTCTTTGAACTACATTTGACACATGAGTGAAACGGAAGTCATGTAGATGTCAACGCTTTGAGAAACCAAAGTGGGTTGTTGTTTTTTAAATAAAAAACAAACCAAAACCTTTAATTATTACTATACTCGTATATTCAGATGGTGGGGGAAGGCTTTGGCAAAAGCATCACAATACGTCAAATTAAATAAATAATCCGCAAGTGGGTGTTCAGAACAAATTTATTAAGGAAAGCATTGCCTGTGCTTATTTTATAACCAACCTTCCATAGCTTGCGGAGATTGGGCAATAACAACTTGTATTAAAGGGAGCACAGAAACCAAGAAGCGGTGCCTTGAAAGAATAATGGAATTGATTTTAAGAGCATTCGTTTAAACACAATAGCTGTGGCCCACTAACCATTTTTCCTCCAGCGGTCTCATCAAAGCCAGCCCAACCTACCAACGATTGTTCGCAAAGATATGGAACTTTAATTCTCACTAGGTGAACGGTCAAGAGACCATTGATTATACCTGATATGGGAAATTGCCCTAGGTATGCAAATAGTCTTGGGAGGTTGTGTAAGACCACTAAAGCTAGGCGGCATATATTTTAAAGATGGTTTTCCTGTCCTGTGGTTGGCTTTCAGAGTTCTGCACTAGGAGCAGCCTGCCCGGTGGGGCAGAACCGCCGGCAATAGCCTCCTGGCAGTGGTGGCTCTGCTGCTTACTGAGGGCAGGAGCAGTGAGGTGATTGTGAGGTCAGGGCTGTATGAGTGGAGTCAATCCAGCACTCCTGCAAGTGCCTTTGCACAGCCCCAATCTTGCTGTCACCTCAACCCTCTCCCTCCATCAGTGATGTCTGCTGAGATGCTATTGCTGCAGCTCCGCCCAACTGGGGGTGCACTATTCTAAAGACACTAATCCAGAGGCCACTGGAACCATTTGTCTCCCTTGAACAGCCAGGATCTATAATGAAGTTGACATTCTAACAATCACAGAGTGGAATGAATTGGATTCTCTGACCCCTGGTAAGAAAGGTAGAGGATAAGCCAAAGGTCTCTCAAGTAGAGAGGCATTGTGGTTTGTTGACATGTCACTCCATTGCTATATAATTCCTCTAGTCCAGTTATTGCTATTATTATTTAACCAATCACAATTTTCCCTACTCCAAAATGCTTGGTGATTGTCTTCATGTCTGTCAACCCTTGAGAGGGAGCTTAATGTTGTTCCCATTTTACAGATGGAGAACTGAGTGCTTCTGTTGACTTGACCAGGCCAACCTGTAAGCATGTTGCTAAGCAGCAGTTTAAAGCTGAGTTCTGCAATCCTCTGGACCTTTATTTACTTAACAGGGTTATAGGCCACCTTTCAGGGTTATGCCCTCACAAAGTGATAGCTGTACACGTGAATATCATCGACACACCAAGTAATATAAATTATCAGGAAGCAGCTTCTTGGTTTTGTAACTCCAACTGAATTCAAAAGCAGCTGAGAATCACATAACCAAACTCACATTAAGGAAAGCACTTGAAGAACCAAGTGTAATCCATTTGGAAGAGTTTCCTTGGGCAGCTTGGTGATAACTAGGACCTGGGTAACTCTAGTCAGGGTCAACCACTATGGTTAATTTTACAGCAGCTGTACCAAGATAGTGACAGGTTCAGGCGCACCTGCAAACTACACACATAGTTCTTCAAGGGGAGTGCAGTGCATCCAGACCAGGCATCATAACTCCATCCACAATTGCCAACTTCCTATCCCACAATACCGCCATCGTGTCTGAATCAAGTTCTTGCTTGTTCACCCTCACCGCCTTGTCTGGATTAAGATTCAGCTGTTCCACCTTCATCCACCCCAATGCTATCTCCAGATACCGGTTCAAAGGTTCCACAGCCTCCCTGGGATTTGATGGTGGAAAATGATTTCTTCCAGCATTTTCATATAGATATTATAAAGCACAGAAGACAAAATGGAACCCTGCAGCATTCACGCACCAAAGATCATGGAGATTAACAAGACTCATTCAGCACTACCTTCTGGAATCAGCCATCCAGAAAGGACTGGAGTCACTGAAACATCAAGACCTACTAAGACCAGCCCTCTCTGGTCATTCCAGAAGGATACCAAGCTCAACAAGAACAAAAGCCACTGAGAAGTCCAGCAAGACCAATATGGTTGAACTTCCATTGCCCATTCCTGAGACTGTTTCTGTCCAAAAGCAAGGGTGGCATGGACTGGAAAGATCCTAAATGATTGGTTTCATTCAAAATTACCTGGAGTTGAGAGGCGACCTTCCTCTCTAATATTTTCCCTAACAGGGAAGATTAAAGAGTGTGTGGTTATTATATGTTCAGTAGGATCTAGGCTTGTTTTCATTAGCAAGGGGCCGCCCACTGCTTTCTTCAGAGACCACCCACTCCCTCAAGGACATCCACTTACTTCGGACCTCCAGGTAACCCTTGCAACCTTCAATGCTGGTGATGGGCATGGATCTAGACAGCAGGTCTCAAAGTTGCAAGCTCTACTTTGATTGCTCCACAATTTGCAGCCTGGATCTCAGGTGTCTGTGAGAGGCCTTCAAGAGGTTGTGTCAAATGCAGGGTGGAACTAAAGTTCCTTCTCCCACACAGCAGGTATTTGTGCTGCCGTGCAACAATGTAGGGTTGTTGTGCTATGCACTGTTGGAGCCCAGTTGGTGCTGGAAGTTTTCAGATTGTATACTAACCGCATTTCATATGTGAACATGATGAGCTCTGCACTGTGCATGAAGTTCAGCTGAGGAGAAGGCATGGAGTGCATTTATGGTGTCTTTATTAACTTCCTGCACACGGCCTGACATTCTCTGTGGGTTTTTTCTGTACATGTGGGTAAGGGGAACAGGGGCATGTAGACATCTAAAGGTACTGAAAGAGAGCATTTGGGGCTAAAATACTCTGAGATGAAGCATCCTTAGACTGACAGATACTGTTCCCAGAAGATACATTGGAATTTGGGTTGTGTGTATACAGGATGCGTGCAATTATTGACCACGGGAGCAGTGTGTGGCCCCCTGGATTTGCCACAGTACCCGTGCTGGTGGCAACTGCAGTGATGGCTCAATTCTTGCTCATATCTTTTTAAGAGGAATACCTGGAAACTTTCCATAGACTGCTAAACAAATGTTAGCAGCCTTTGTGTTGATTTTTAACAATCCCCAGTGCTGCTACAACTGGGCTTAATTAAAGCTACAGTTTCAGCCATAACTCAGAATCCCCCTGTGCGTGTTATTGCTTGGCTCAGCCCAATCGTTCTTGGTATTTAATTTTCTTTGAGCTTTTATCGGTACCATCATGTTGCCTTTGTTCATGGCAGAACAACAGGAGCCAGTTCTTTGTTTTCTCCCACCCACCCCTGTCTTGATTTAACACCATCTTCATACCTTCTTGGTGTGTGTTTTTTTAAGGGTGTTGTGTGTTTGTGTTTTAGATAATTGAATGTTCTTGAAGAGCATTGAGTGTGAGTGCCTGGAGGTGGCTGGAGGATGGATGGTGGCTAACAGATTGAGGTTGAATCCTGACAAGACAGAAGTACTGTTTTGGGGGGACAAGGGGCAGGCGGGTGTAGGGGACTCCCTGGTCCTGAATGGGGTAACTGTACCCCTGAAGGACCAGGTGTGCAGCCTAGGAGTCATTTTGGACTCACAGCTATCCATGGAAGTGCAGGTTAATTCTGTGTCCAGGGTGGCTGTCTACCAGCTCCATCTGGTACCCAGGCTGAGACCCTCCCTGCCTGCGGACTGTCTTGCCAGAGTGGTGCATGCTCTAGTTATCTCCCTCTTGTACTGCTGCAATGCGCTCTACGTGGGGCTACCTTTGAAGGTGACCTGGAAACTGCAATTAATCCAGAATGCGGCAGCTAGACTGGTGACTGGGAGTGGCCGCCGGGACCACATAACACCGGTCCTGAGAGATCTGCATTGGCTCCCAGTACGTTTCCAAGCACAATTCAAAGTGTTGGTGTTGACCTTTAAAGTCCTAAATGGCCTCGGTCCTGTATACCTGAAGGAGCGTCTCCACCCCCCTCGCTCAGCCCGGACACTGAGGTCCAGCACCGAGGGCCTTCTGGCGGTTCCCTCATTGCGAGAAGTGAGGTTACAGGGAACCAGACAGAGGGCCTTCTCGGTAGTGGCCCTGTGGAACGCCCTCCGTTCAGATGTGAAGAAAATAAGCAGCTATCCTATCTTTAAAAGACATCTGAAGGCAGCCCTGTTTAGGGAAGTTTTTAATATTTAATGTTGTTTTGTTTTTAACACTTGATTGGAAGCCGCCCAGAGTGGCTGGGGAAACTCAGCCAGATGGGCGGGGTATTATATTATTATATATTATTTCTAATCCTCTCTCAAATTCCATATTCCCTATTTCACTTCCCTTTATGGGGTGTGTATGTGTGCATGATATGCACAAAGCCACTGACCTGCATTCCACTGTTTACAGTAGGGGTGCCCAATGCTGTGCCCCCCAGACTTTGCTGTCATCTGTGACCATTAGCCATGGGAGTCACAGCCTAGCAACTTCTGGACGGCCCCCCAGATTTACAGCATGCACCTTTAAATAGCAGTGAACATGACAGAGCGTTATCTACTGATGATGCCCTGAATTCTATCCTTGCTGTTGACCTGCACCTGCTCCCTCCCCAGACCTTTTCACCTATTACTCGCCACAATCTGCTGCCTTTCTTCCATGGACTGACTATAGTGGACTAGCTCTAACTCACTTTCCATTAAAGTCCTTGCTCCTAAGCCACATTTCTGCTATCAAAGAACACTGTAGCTGTAGGGGATCCAGAATTGTTGAACTCTTGGGATGCAACTGAAAGGGCACAATGGAATAATAATCTCTTATCTCTAGAATTATCTCTAGTTGAAGGGATGTTGAAAATCACCATTGCTCCCTTAGAGTAAAAATACCTCTTTGAAGTCTGTTGAGAATAAAAAATCTGAGGGAAGAGGGGAAGGATGAAAAATATGGAGGACAGGAGTTCCCGTACCCAACCAAGGACTTCCTCTTCCTCTTCCTATTTTGGGGGGATACAAAAATAAAACAAAATCCTGTAGAATTATTTTCTCTTTTGAGACAAGTGCATTACTTTATAAGATGCGTTCCTCACTCAAAATTTGTATGTTTGCTTTTTTCTGAGTGCATAAAAGTGTTTAGTTTTGTTGTCTTTTTGGTCCCTATCTCTACTTTAAATCAGAACCAGTGAAGGTGTTGAATGTCCTGTCCATTGTGAGTGTCTGGAGGTGCTTGGAGGATGAATGGTGGCTAACAAATTGGGGTTGAATCCTGACAAGACAGAAGTACTGTTTTTGGGGGACAGGGGGCAGGCATGTGTGGGGGACGCCCTGGTCCTGAATGGGGTAACTGTGCCCCTGAAGGACCAGGTGCGCAGACTGGGAGTCATTTTGGACTCACAGTTGTCCATGGAGACAAGGTCAATTCTGTGTCCAGGGCAGCTGTTTACCAGCTCCATCTGGTATACAGACTGAGACCCTATCTACCTGCGGACTGTCTCGCCAGAGTGGTGCATGCTCTGGTTATCTCCCGCTTGGACTACTGCAATGCACTCTATATGGGGCTACCTTTGAAGGTGACCAGGGAACTACAACTAATCCAGAATGCAGCAGCTAGACTGGTGACTGGAAGTAGCCACCGGGAATATATAACACTGGTCCTAAAGGATCTTCACTGGCTCCCAATACATTTCCGAGGTCAGTACCAACACTTTGAAGCTCTAAACAGCCTCAGCACAGTATACTTGAAGGAGGGTTTTCTTGCCGTTCCCTCACTGCGAGAAGTGAAATTACAGGGAACCAGGCAGAGGGCCTTCTCGGCAGTGGCACCCTCCCTGTGGAGCGCTCTCCCATTAGATGTCAAGGAGATAAAGAACTACACAACTGTTAGAAGACATCTGAAGGCAGCCCTGTATCAGGAATTTTTTAACATTTGACGTTTTATTATCTTTTTATATTTTTCTGGAGGCCTCCCAGAGTGGCTGGGGAAACCCAGCCAGATGGGCAGGGTATAATAATAATAATAATAATAATAATAATAATAATAATAATAATAATTACTCTGGTCTCCCAGGTCCTTGTGCAGTGCTTTAACTCCTACACCAAACCGCCTCTCACCAACATATCTTAAAACCAAATTATGCTTTGCAGATGTTCCTCTAGTAAGATTCACATCCATTTGTGTTCCCGTAGTTCATTTTGGTTCTGGTTTCCTCTGCCTGTTTTTTAAAAAGTCACTTGTTGCCATGGTGTTTTAACTTATCTCCCCTACCTGCTTCTGGGTTTAATTAAGAATAAGCAAGATCAGCAGGTTAATTAAGACGCCTCTTCATTTGAACTGTACAGCTGATCCCTCCTTCACAGACACTGAAGAAATTAGGCGTTTATCATCTAAGCTTCCTGCAATAGCAAACCTGATTAATTCTCTGCTGAGGCAAGCAGACTTCTTCACCTGCTTACCATTTCAAAACCCTTTGTTACAGGTGTACAATTTTTAATTTGGAAACGTATGAGAAACATATTGTCGAAAAGGTGTTTTGTGTATTTTACGCCTTCAGTTCTGCTTTCCTTGGGTCGCATTCAAGTAAATCCTGCTCAGAGCTGACCCACTGAAATGAATGAACTTTAGTGAGTCATGTCCATTAATTACAATGGGCTGACTTGTGAGCAGGACCATCAGTATTGCAACTTCTGGAATTTATCATCAGTATGCTTTGCTGTAGAAATCAAAATTCTTCACCAATAAGAGCTAGTGACACAATGGGCAAATTAAACTCATTTGCAAATCTTCAGTAGGGATGAACAGGCCCCGCCCCATTCAGTTCTGTTTCTGAGCTGAGCATTGACTCTGCCCTATGGGTATTTTGGAGAGGAGACTTTCGAGAATGCACATCTCGGTCACTCCCTCCATGGCAATGCTATATAGCCAAGAGATTTGGGTATACAATAATGTTTAAAGCCAAATCAGAGTTAGGGAAGTGATTCCTGCCCTTGCTCTGGTTGCTTCTGGATAAAATAAACTTCTTTTTAGTTTAAATATTGAGACCAGCAAGTATGTAATAACCACCAGTGGTGGAGCAAACATTTGTACAAAGCCCACCCACCCCACCCCACCCAAAAAAATATTTTGCAGCAACGTTAGGGAAGACCACTTTGGCCAAGTTTTTACAGCCCTGAAGAAATAAAAAAAAATCCTTCCAGTAGCACCTTAAAGACCAACTAAGTTAGTTCTTGGTATGAGCTTTCGTGTGCATGCACACTTCTTCAGATACACACAAAGTGCATGCACACTTCTTCATGCACACGAAAGCTCATACCAAGAACTAACTTAGTTGGTCTTTAAGGTGCTACTGGAAGGAATTTTTTTTATTTTGACTATGGCAGACCAACACGGCTACCTATCTGTAACTGGAGCCCTGAAGAAGTAACTGGTCATGTTGCACCTTCCCAATCTTCCTCTGCTAGCTTGTCTTCCATTAAAAATGATACACCTTCAAAGGTTTTCAAATCTTTCCACCCTACAGACTTCTTTTTTCTTGCCTCCGTCTTTTTTCTTACCAAGGAGTGGCTTACAGTCCCTTCTTATCAATGGGTTTTATTAAAGTTTCTTAAGTCGGTGTGTTATTTATTTATGTTTGATTTGACAACTTATCAGCTTTCTTCTGCCTGATAATGCTATATAATGTTTCTTTAAGTCAGGGGAGGCAGGCATTTGCTCCCCACCCCACCCCCCGGTTTTGTAGCTGTGGGCTTTCCCCTCCTTTCTTTCACATCTTTCCCTTTTTCATCTTGGAGAACCTGGTAAAAAGGCGAAGGCTTATCGCTTCTGAGATGCAACAGATTCTGTAATTAAATTCAGATTTTAATAAAATGTGCCGTGTGCTCACCATTGCTCTGCCGCTGACAGATTCCGCCTCCTTTGGTAAAAAAAAATATGACATAATGCTGCTTCTTTGTAAGAGGCAGGGAAATGTCAAATGAGTAGCGGCGCTCCCAGATCTGCTATAAAGCATTTAGAAAATGCAGAGTCCTTTTAAAAGATTCATAACAAAGCATGGTAAATACAAGAACAGAAGAACACAGCTTTAAGGACTTGAAGTATCTTTGAGCAGTTCCCAAATATTCGGGGCTGAGGGGGAAGCCTGTCTCAGGGCCCTCTTGAGATTGTAATATTTTAGATTGCAGGTGGGAGACAGGCTGTGCGTTTGACTGCTCTTCTGCATGAAGACTCCCTTGTAATGGGAAGAAAGGGTGAAATGAATAGCAGCGATTCTCTTTTTAGAGAACAAGATCGCATCTTGTTAGGCATCAAGCCCAAAGGGTACCTTGAACTGTTGACCTGAGAGATGGCAGAGCCAGGGTTGGGAAACATTATATATTTATAACCGCAAAGAGCAAAGTTTTGTTCATTTATTAACTTCGTACCAGACTATAAAGGCCCATTTATTCCAGTATGCTGTATCCTGCAGTGACCAAACAGAAGCCTCTTAGAAAACTCATAAACGGGGATTGGGGGCAAAAGCACACCCTCCAACATTTCTCCAATGAAAATCAGGGTGTTTTATTCAATAATATTAATAGTAATATTGATAATTTTATTATTTGTTCCCCGCCCATCTGACTGGGGTCCCCCAGCCACTCTGGGTGGCTTCCAACATACATAAAAACATAATAAAACATTAAACATCAACAAAAAACTTCCCTATCCAGGGCTGCCTTTAGATGTCTTCAAACAGTTGTATAGTTAACTTTTCTCCTTGGCTCGGGGGTCACATAACTCCATACCATCCATCATTTGTCCGATGAAAACAGGGATGTCCTAAGGAAAAGGGGTCCCTTTACCTTTAAGGAAAACAGGACATTCCAGGATCAAATCAGAAACCGGGGTGTGCTTCTGTAAATTCAGCACTGTCCCTGAAAAATAGGGATGCTTGTAAGTTCCGCACTGTTCTAACTAATATACATATGCAAACACAGTCATAATTGGTTTGAATCCCCACAACGGGGTGAGCTCCCATTGCTCAGTCTCAGCTCCTGCCAACCTAGCAATTCAAAAGCACACCAGTGCAAGTAGATAAGTAGGTACCACTGCAGTGGGAAGGTAAACGGCATTTCCGTGCACTCTGGCACTCGTCACTGTGTCCCGTTGCACCAGATGTGGTTTAGTCATGCTGGCCACATGACCCAGAAAGCTGTCTGTGAGCAAACGCTGGCTCCCTCGGCCTGAAAGTGAGATGAACGCCACACCCCCATAGTTGCCTTTAACTGGACTTAACGTCCAGGGGTCCTTTACCTTTACCTTTTACTCAGTGGGACAGCTGACTCAGACTGAGAATCTATCACTTCTGTAGAGCCAGCCAAGCCCTCATTGGCTCCTCAGGTCACTTGTTTTGGCTGGGTTGAAGAGGAGCAGGATGAACACCACAGAGACCAGGCCAATAAGTGTCTGAGAGGCACACCTGGGCTCTGCTGCCATAGTCCTCAATTCAGCAACTTGCACCAGCCTTCCGCTATCTGGTGTCTAAAGATGACGGGGACTATAACTCCAATCAGACCCAGGCAGCATGGCCAATGATGAGGAATCATGGGAAGTGTTGTCCAGGGCCTCTGCAGAATACAACCCCACACCCAACACTCTTCATCCAAAATGTGCCCCTTCAGTTCTGCCCTAGATTTTTTTGACCGGGCAATGGAGCTTGTGTTGAGCACCATTCTGTATGCCAGCCAATATATGCTGTGCTCACGAGTCCCACTTCACGCAGTGCATAGTTAAACCATGGAACTCATTGCCACAGGAGACAGCAATGGCCACCAACTTGGAGAGGGCTATCAAGAGCTACTAGCCACAGTTGAAGGCAGCAGTGTTCCTGAATACCAGTTGCTGTAAGCCACAACAGGGGAGAGTTGCTCTTGTGCTCAAATCCTGCCTGTGAGTTTCTCACAGGATGCCGAATCCAGCATTTCTTTTTATTTCTCCTAACTCTTTTAGTCTCATCGTACCGGTGATGCATTGCGTTTCCATTAACTCCTAGAGCAGCCCTGAGGTAGCTCTGAGACCAGGGCCTTCCGAAAGGCAGCATAAATTCAATGCTGGCTTGAGCCTTTGAGCCAGACAATTTGCCATCCCAAATATGAAAGAAACAAACAAAAAAAAACAAAATTAATTTCTGTGTAATGACATTGTGTTCTGAGATATCCCTCGGCCATAAGGCTTTTTTAAAAAAAATGATCACATTTCTCTCTCTCTCTCTTTATATATATATTTGCCAGTGTTGTGAGTTGTGACAGAGCAATAGGACTTCATGTCTTCAGGACAAGAACTTCTGTTTAGCTCCCTAATTCAGAAAAAGTACTATAATTCATACTGGAAATGGAAAAAGTGACACTCATGTCTGCTCTGGATAAAAAAGAGAGAGAGAGGGAGAGAGGCACAACCTAAATAATTCAGGTCTCTGAGAAGATATTAATCTCTTTCTTACACCCATTCTCAATGTGAGCCTCTTCCTTTCAACCCCACTGATAATTTTTTGTGGGTGAGTGGGGTTTCTATTTTGTGATTTTTTCCCCCAGCTGCTACACACAAGCCCTTAGCATCCTGTGCCCATATAGTGATAGGCAGGGACCAAAAATTGGCGCCACCATTGAGGGCACAGCAGTCCAGATTCAAACAGTATGTCAAATTATTTTTCTGTGTTTATCGTGTGCGTGCGTGCATCAAGAACAATACCCCTTAAAGTATGTGTTTAATGTGTTAGTTGTGAATAGCTATCTACCCCAGAGCTCCTGGTGTGTGGAGCAGGGAGTGATCCCCTTCTCGTCCAGGCATTATTCCATTATTTTCAAGCACAATTCAAAGTCTTGGTGCTGACCTTTAAAGCCCTAAATGGCCTCAGTCCAATATATCTGAAGGAGTGTCTCCACCCACATCATTCTACTCGGACACTGAGGTCCAGTGCTGAGGGCCTTCTAGCGGTTCCCTCGCTGCAAGAAGTCAACTTACCCCTGTAGAGGTAGAGGGCCTTCTCGGTAGTGGCGCCCACTCTGTGGAACACCCTCCCACCAGATGTCAAGGACAACAAAAACTACCAGACTTTTAGAAGACATCTGAAGGCAGCCCTGTTTAGGGAAGCTTTTAATGTTTGATTCATTACTGTATTTTAATATTTTGTTGGAAGCCCCCCAGAGTGGCTGGGGAAGCCGAGCCAGATGGATGAGGTATAAATAAATTATTATTATTATTATTATTATTATTATTATTATTATTATTATTATTATTTCACTAGTTAGTCACAAGCATGGGGGCTTGCCTTGCCTTGGGCCAGTCCAGATCATTGCACTGGGGTCAATAAATTGCCGTGCTGGATCAGTTTTCTCCCCTGCTGTCTTCTCCAGCTTGTTTGGAAGCCCGGCATTGTTCAAACTCTGCAAGCCAGCTGCTCCCTTCTGCATGCCTTCCTTTCTGTAACTGGAAGCCAGATGCCACCTGCCCAAATGAGGGGCAGCTCCCTCCCACCCTCATCCAGCTGCTTGGGCAAGGTGAGACCAACCTGCCAACCAAGGAGAGGAAGAGAAGACAGACAACCATGTTCCTCCAATGCCACACCAAAGCAAAAGCCAGGTGATATTTCACCTCTGCCCTCTGCTTCTTTCTCTCTCCCCTTCCCAGATCTGACTTAGGGAAAGCCTCCTCTGTGGCTCCGGTGGATTGAGAATTTCTTGGGCAATTTCTTGCTGCCAATGTTCACACGCCATCACATTTTGGGAGGTTATATATATATATATATATATATATATTTGCTTTCGTAGATTTTCACGGGTACAGGAATGCAGGTTTTGGTGTCTTCGGGTGTCTTCCCGTGTAAGAGTCGGGGTGTCTGTGCGACGTTTCGACGAGGTCTCACTCGTCATCTTCAGGCTGGTGCTTTCGGCTTCTTGTTACTGGAACAGAGCAGAGTCTGGTGTTTGAGTTCCTATAAATACTGTTGAGGGGTGTGGTGTATAGCCTCCAACGTTCTGGGCAGAGAGGAAGTTCCTAGATTAGTGTGCCTTTTCTTCTTTTGTTCCTTAATTACTTGAGGGATATCTTGGGTGATTTCATGAGTGATATTCTGAATACCACTGGGTGGGTCATTAAGTGTAGATTAGTTGCTAAAGCTTTTGTGTCTTGACCTCTTGAGCTTGTGAAGAGTTTTTCTGAGAAGATGGCTGTGCTGCATTTAGTTGTGCTCTGGCTTGGCTTCGTGTATAGGGGCGAGCTGTGGTTTTGTGCCTTGTGCCAGCCAGATCTGTGTAGGGATTGCAGGGGGGTGCAGCATCCGGAGGTGCCACTATAGTTTGGCTACTGGATGGAGTCTGTAATATGTCTGTGGAGAGGGTCTGGGTTTGGGTCTGGTGTGGTTGATTGGTGACGGCGTTCTGTGTGCCTCTGGTTCTGGTGTCGGTTTTTGTGGGGAGTGCTAATTTCCAGATGTCTGGCAGGCGGGACGTGTCGTCACGCTTGTTCATGTTGTGAGGGTGTTTCTCTATCTCGATGGCTTCCATGATTATTCTCTTGTGGTGATGTTCCATGTTAAAGAGCAATTTGGAATCTGCAAAATTAATTTCGTGTCCTGTTTCTTTCATGTGTTGGAAAAGAGAGGAAGTTTTTTCTTCTTTTTTGACGGCATTCTTGTGTTCTGCGATACGTGCATTTATTCGTCTGTTTGTTTGTCCAATGTACGTGGCTGGGCAGACTTTGCAGGGTATTTCATAGACCCCTTGGTTTTCCAGCTGGATTTTGTCTTTTGGGTTTCTGAGGATATTGGCTATTTTTTGGTTGGTGCAGAAGGCTGTTTTGATATTGTGTTTATGGAGGATTTTGCTGATTTTGTCTGTAGTGCCCTTGATATAAGGAAGGAGGGCCATGCCATTGTTTTCTTCTGTGTCCTGGTTTTTAGGGGGTGTTTCTTTTTGGATTAGCTTCGTAACCCTGTTTTTCTGGTATCCATTGGCGATTAACACATTTGAGAGATTCTGTAACTCAGTTGTCAAGTGGTCTTTGTCAGCCAGGCGTTTGGTTCTGGAGATGAGAGTCTTGGCTACGGAGTTTATTTGTGCAGGGTGGTGGTGTGATTGTGCATGTAAGTAGCGGTTGGTGTGTGTTTTTTTCCGGTAGATAGTGTGTCCTAGGGAGCCATCAGGTTTTTTGTAGATTAGGACGTCAAGAAAGGGGAGTTGGTTGTTGTCTTCTATTTCCATAGTGAATTGTATTTTGGGGTGTAGGCTGTTGAGATGTGTGAGGAAGCTATCTAGTTTTTCTTTCCCGTGTGGCCAAATTACAAAGGTGTCGTCAACATATCTGAGCCAAAGTTTGGGTTTGTGTTCTGACTTGTCTAAAGCATTGGTTTCAAAGTGTTCCATGTACAAATTTGCGATGACCGGTGAGAGGGGTGATCCCATAGGTGCTCCTTCTATCTGTTTGTATCTTTGTCCATTGTGGATGAAGTACGTGTTGGTTAGGCAGTGGTTGGTCAGGTCCAGGATGTATTTGGGGGGGGGGGTGTATTTGTTTTGAATGGCTGTCAAGGCTTCATTAATGGGCACTTGAGTGAAGAGAGATACAACATCGAAGCTCACAAGTAGGTCATCGGGATGTAGGTATTGCTTCTTTATTGTTTCTATGAACTGGAAGGAGTTAGTAACGTGTGAAGCGATGGATTCTGCATAGGGCTGAAGTTGCTTAGCGAGAAATTTAGCGAGATTTTGTAGAGGTGAGCCTATGGAGCTGACTATTGGTCTGAGTGGTGTTCCTTCTTTGTGTATCTTGGGGAGACCGTAGAGTTTGGGGCATCTGGATGATTTTTCTCTGGGGATGATTCTTAGCTGGATTTCTTCACTGATAGGAGAGGCTTTTATTTTGGATTTGGTGGTTTTTTCCAGATAGGTGGTGGGATCTGTTTTTATAGGTTGGTAGGTAGGGTCTTGGAGTAGATTTGATAGTTTTGCTTGGTAGTCCGATGTGTTCATCACAACAGTGGCGTTGCCTTTGTCTGCTGGGAGAATGATTATGTTGTTGTCTTTCCTCAGGTTGGTGAGTGCTTTCTGTTCTTCTTTGTGTAAATTGCTTCTGGGTGGTTTGCTGGAGCAGAGGATGTTGGTGACTTCAAGTCTGATTTTATTGGCTTCATCTGGGTCGATTTTGGTCAGGCTAGCTTCGACTCCGCATATGATGTTTTCCGTGGGGATGCGTCTCGGGGCGACTGCAAAGTTGAAACCTTTGGAGAGTACTTTGGTTTCAGTTGGGGTGAGGATCCTGTCTGATATGTTATGTACTGTTTGTTTCATGGGTTGTTGTGGAGGGTGGCTGGGCTTCTGGCGTTTCTCTAGTTTGTAGAGTTTGTTGGCGTGTCTGTCTGTCGAAACGTCGCACAGACACCCCGACTCTTACACGGGAAGACACCCGAAGACACCAAAACCTGCATTCCTGTACCCGTGAAAATCTACGAAAGCAAATATATATATATATATATATATATATATATATATATATGCAGGTTTTGGTGTCTTCGGGTGTATTCCCGTGTAAGAGTTGGGGTGTCTGGGCGACGTTTCGACGAGGTCTCACTCGTCATCTTCAGGCTGGTGCTTTCGGCTTCTTGTTACTGGAACAGAGCAGGATCTTAGTGTTTGAGTTCCTATAAATACTGTTGAGGGGGTGTGGTGTATAGCCTCCAACGTTCTGGGCAGAGAGGAAGTTCCTAGATTAGTGTGCCTTTTCTTCTTTTGTTCCTTAATTACTTGAGGGATATCTTGAGTGATTTCATGAGTGATATTCTGAATACCACTTAGGTGGGTCATTAAGTGTGGATTAGTTGCTAAAGCTTTCGTGTCTTGACCTCTTGAGCTTGTGAAGAGTTTTTCGAAGATGGCTGTGCTGCATTTAGTTGTGCTCTGGCTTGGCTTCGTGTATAGGGGCGAGCTGTGGTTTTGTGCCCTGTGCCAGCCAGATCTGTGTAGGGATTGCAGGGGGGTGCAGCATCCGGAGGTGCCACTATAGTTTGGCTACTGGATGGAGTTTGTAATTTATCTGTGGAGAGGGTCTGGGTTTGGGTCTGGTGTGGTTGATTGGTGACGGCGTTCTGTGTGCCTCTGGTTCTGGTGTCGGTTTTTGTGGGGAGGGCTAATTTCCAGATGTCTGGCAGGCGGGACGTGTCGTCACGCTTGTTCATGTTGTGAGGGTGTTTCTCTATCTCGATGGCTTCCAATCTAGGAACTAATCTAGGAACTAATCTAGGAACTTCCTCTCTGCCCAGAACGTTGGAGGCTATACACCACACCCCCTCAACAGTATTTATAGGAACTCAAACACTAAGATCCTGCTCTGTTCCAGTAACAAGAAGCCGAAAGCACCAGCCTGAAGATGACGAGTGAGACCTCGTCGAAACGTCGCCCAGACACCCCAACTCTTACACGGGAATACACCCGAAGACACCAAAACCTGCATTCCTGTACCCGTGAAAATCTACGAAAGCAAATATATATATATATATATATATATATATATATGCAGGTTTTGGTGTCTTCGGGTGTCTTCCCGTGTAAGAGTCGGGGTGTCTGGGCGACTCTGCTCTGTTCCAGTAACAAGAAGCCGAAAGCACCAGCCTGAAGATGACGAGTGAGACCTCGTCGAAACGTCGCCCAGACACCCCGACTCTTACACGGGAAGACACCCGAAGACACCAAAACCTGCATTCCTGTACCCGTGAAAATCTACGAAAGCATATATATATATATATATATATATATGCAGGTTTTGGTGTCTTCGGGTGTCTTCCCGTGTAAGAGTCGGGGTGTCTGTGCGACGTTTCGACGAGGTCTCACTCGTCATCTTCAGGCTGGTGCTTTCGGCTTCTTGTTACTGGAACAGAGCAGAGTCTGGTGTTTGAGTTCCTATAAATACTGTTGAGGGGTGTGGTGTATAGCCTCCAACGTTCTGGGCAGAGAGGAAGTTCCTAGATTAGTGTGCCTTTTCTTCTTTTGTTCCTTAATTACTTGAGGGATATCTTGGGTGATTTCATGAGTGATATTCTGAATACCACTGGGTGGGTCATTAAGTGTAGATTAGTTGCTAAAGCATGTGTTGGTGCCTTTTCTTCTTTTGTTCCTTAATTACTTGAGGGATATCTTGGGTGATTTCATGAGTGATATTCTGAATACCACTGGGTGGGTCATTAAGTGTAGATTAGTTGCTAAAGCTTTCGTGTCTTGACCTCTTGAGCTTGTGAAGAGTTTTTCTGAGAAGATGGCTGTGCTGCATTTAGTTGTGCTCTGGCTTGGCTTCGTGTATAGGGGCGAGCTGTGATTTTGTGCCTTGTGCCAGCCAGATCTGTGTAGGGATTGCAGATTTCCAGATGTCTGGCAGGCGGGACGTGTCGTCACGCTTGTTCATGTTGTGAGGGTGTTTCTCTATCTCGATGGCTTCCATGATTATTCTCTTGTGGTGATGTTCCATGTTAAAGAGCAATTTGGAATCTGCAAAATTAATTTCGTGTCCTGTTTCTTTCATGTGTTGGAAAAGATGTGTTGGAAACTGAAACCAAAGTACTCTCCAAAGGTTTCAACTTTGCAGTCGCCCCGAGACGCATCCCCACGGAAAACATCATATGCGGAGTCGAAGCTAGCCTGACCAAAATCGACCCAGATGAAGCCAATAAAATCAGACTTGAAGTCACCAACATCCTCTGCTCCAGCAAACCACCCAGAAGCAATTTACACAAAGAAGAACAGAAAGCACTCACCAACCTGAGGAAAGACAACAACATAATCATTCTCCCAGCAGACAAAGGCAACGCCACTGTTGTGATGAACACATCGGACTACCAAGCAAAACTATCAAATCTACTCCAAGACCCTACCTACCAACCTATAAAAACAGATCCCACCACCTATCTGGAAAAAACCACCAAATCCAAAATAAAAGCCTCTCCTATCAGTGAAGAAATCCAGCTAAGAATCATCCCCAGAGAAAAATCATCCAGATGCCCCAAACTCTACGGTCTCCCCAAGATACACAAAGAAGGAACACCACTCAGACCAATAGTCAGCTCCATAGGCTCACCTCTACAAAATCTCGCTAAATTTCTCGCTAAGCAACTTCAGCCCTATGCAGAATCCATCGCTTCACACGTTACTAACTCCTTCCAGTTCATAGAAACAATAAAGAAGCAATACCTACATCCCGATGACCTACTTGTGAGCTTCGATGTTGTATCTCTCTTCACTCAAGTGCCCATTAATGAAGCCTTGACAGCCATTCAAAACAAATACAACCCCCCCAAATACATCCTGGACCTGACCAACCACTGCCTAACCAACACGTACTTCATCCACAATGGACAAAGATACAAACAGATAGAAGGAGCACCTATGGGATCACCCCTCTCACCGGTCATCGCAAATTTGTACATGGAACACTTTGAAACCAATGCTTTAGACAAGTCAGAACACAAACCCAAACTTTGGCTCAGATATGTTGACGACACCTTTGTAATTTGGCCACACGGGAAAGAAAAACTAGATAGCTTCCTCACACATCTCAACAGCCTACACCCCAAAATACAATTCACTATGGAAATAGAAGACAACAACCAACTCCCCTTTCTTGACGTCCTAATCTACAAAAAACCTGATGGCTCCCTAGGACACACTATCTACCGGAAAAAAACACACACCAACCGCTACTTACATGCACAATCACACCACCACCCTGCACAAATAAACTCCGTAGCCAAGACTCTCATCTCCAGAACCAAACGCCTGGCTGACAAAGACCACTTGACAACTGAGTTACAGAATCTCTCAAATGTGTTAATCGCCAATGGATACCAGAAAAACAGGGTTACGAAGCTAATCCAAAAAGAAACACCCCCCAAAAACCAAGACACAGAAGAAAACAATGGCATGGCCCTCCTTCCTTACATCAAGGGCACTACAGACAAAATCAGCAAAATCCTCCATAAACACAATATCAAAACAGCCTTCTGCACCAACCAAAAAATAGCCAATATCCTCAGAAACCCAAAAGACAAAATCCAGCTGGAAAACCAAGGGGTCTATGAAATACCCTGCAAAGTCTGCCCAGCCACGTACATTGGACAAACAAACAGACGAATAAATGCACGTATCGCAGAACACAAGAATGCCGTCAAAAAAGAAGAAAAAACTTCCTCTCTTTTCCAACACATGAAAGAAACAGGACACGAAATTAATTTTGCAGATTCCAAATTGCTCTTTAACATGGAACATCACCACAAGAGAATAATCATGGAAGCCATCGAGATAGAGAAACACCCTCACAACATGAACAAGCGTGACGACACGTCCCGCCTGCCAGACATCTGGAAATTAGCCCTCCCCACAAAAACCGACACCAGAACCAGAGGCACACAGAACGCCGTCACCAATCAACCACACCAGACCCAAACCCAGACCCTCTCCACAGACATATTACAGACTCCATCCAGTAGCCAAACTATAGTGGCACCTCCGGATGCTGCACCCCCCTGCAATCCCTACACAGATCTGGCTGGCACAAGGCACAAAATCACAGCTCGCCCCTATACACGAAGCCAAGCCAGAGCACAACTAAATGCAGCACAGCCATCTTCTCAGAAAAACTCTTCACAAGCTCAAGAGGTCAAGACACGAAAGCTTTAGCAACTAATCTACACTTAATGACCCACCCAGTGGTATTCAGAATATCACTCATGAAATCACCCAAGATATCCCTCAAGTAATTAAGGAACAAAAGAAGAAAAGGCACCAACACATGCTTTAGCAACTAATCTACACTTAATGACCCACCCAGTGGTATTCAGAATATCACTCATGAAATCACCCAAGATATCCCTCTAGTAATTAAGGAACAAAAGAAGAAAAGGCACACTAATCTAGGAACTTCCTCTCTGCCCAGAACGTTGGAGGCTATACACCACACCCCTCAACAGTATTTATAGGAACTCAAACACCAGACTCTGCTCTGTTCCAGTAACAAGAAGCCGAAAGCACCAGCCTGAAGATGACGAGTGAGACCTCGTCGAAACGTCGCACAGACACCCCGACTCTTACACGGGAAGACACCCGAAGACACCAAAACCTGCATTCCTGTACCCGTGAAAATCTACGAAAGCATATATATATATATATATATATATATATATATATATATATATAGTATACTGGCCCCTTTGCCCGAGTTGCCAGATGGCCAGTCCGGGCCTTTATCCATCCCACCTCAAGAATCAAGTACCGTTTGGAAGCTCCCTCAACCTGAGCAGGAGCGCTTGACAGTACAAATCCCAGGCTCACAAGGTTGGGAAGGCAATATCCAGAATGGCTGTGGCAGCGCTTGCAGGGAAGGGAGGGCTTAGAAGAAACATTGAGGTGAAAGCTGTGGATATGTTGGGCAGCTGGGCAACGCCCTCTTGGAAAATCTGTGGAAGAGGCAACTCCTGCCTCTCTGTTTACCTCACCCTCCACTTCAATCTCAGTTCTAGAATGGCAAGATGCTCCAGGGGGGAGGTAATTTTAGCTTCCTTTCCCCCTCCCCCTCTTCTTTTGGTGGTTAAATTTCCTGTTACAATATTTCATCCAACAGTCTCATTACCTTCATGAATGACTCAGCTTTGCATCTCCCACCTGCGTAGCCTTGACAGCATCTCCTTGGATGTAAAACACGAGGAAAAATTTTCAACAGAGGTAGATTGAAGCCTCTTGTACAAACCAATGTCGTTCCCCCTCTGCCTAGACTCCTGATTGGTGTCCTGCTGTGGCTCTCTCTGTATCTTTATTTTACTGGTTTAAGGAAAATATTGCTGAACATATCTGACCTTTCCAGAGGGGAATTATCTTGAGCTGGGCAAAGTACAGTAATCATGTCAATGCAGGAAGATACCATATCTTGCCTGTCAGGACACAACCCCTGTGATGCCTTCTAAGATTTATTTGGACTACTGTTTTAAGGTGTCACAATGGATTCATGGTCTGTGTTTCGTACCTCAAAAAACCCCTAGCTTGTTCATCCTGTTTTCAGAAAATAGAAATAAAAATTGGGAGATTCCATAACAGTTGAAATCTTCAAGCAACACAACAATGATTGTTTCCCCGCCCCCATTTGAACTGTGTTTCCTTTGCATTAAAATGAAAAGGGTAAAATAACCTAATGGCAATGTAATTTGCATGATTACCTAATGAAATAAGTAAGTTGCATAATTTGTCGATAGCGGGTAACAATCCGAATAAGGTAGTTTCTGACAGAAGACAAACTGCAGCAGAACAGAAACAGTGGCATGGGATGAATACAAAGCGAAACATAAAGTATTGCCATCTTTCATCCCTCTGCTGGAAGCAGATTGCCTTGTTTCTAAATGAGTCCTGAAAGCGAAAAAGAAGAAAGGACTCCTCACCTCTCCCCCCCCAAAAAAACAACAACAACGAAAGAGCCATAGTTTAGTGCACTACAAATCCAGATCAAAGGATTATATGGGCCTATACAGCAGGTTTATACTGACTCCAATCATGGCCTACCTAAAATATCTCTAGGCTGCCTTGACAGGCAATGCCTGACTAAGGCAGCTTACAGCAATTAAAATTGCAGAATATCAATCAGCTGCAAAATCATCAGAACACTCCCATCCCAATAAAAATACTCAGCCAACAATTAAACACTTTCCAGAGCAGTAACAAACCACAATCCAGGCAACGCAACATTCATCAGTCACAGATAAGCTAATTGAAAGATGCATGAGTTGTATGCCATGTTAGTCCTACTCAGAGTAGCCCCATTGAAATTAAGGAGCATAGCTAACTTGGGCCCATTCTTTTCAGTGGATCTATGGATCTACTTTGAGTAGGACTTAGTTGTACACCACCCTATGTCTTTAGGATCCTCTGAAAGAATTGTGTCCACCATGGACCCACTGTCAGAATGTTACACATACCTCTGGGGCAGGGGTCTGCAACCTTTAAGACAAAAAGAGCCACTTGGACCCGTTTCCGAAGAAAAAATAACCTGGGAGCTGCAAAACCGGGAAGGTGACGTCGGGATGGTGCGTGACTAACGCATGCACTGCCCCCATGCGATGTCACAGCCAGTACAGCGCCCGCCACAGTGGGGAGTGTCAGGGCGCATAATGCGCCTCCTCCCCTCGCTAGTATCCGCCCCAGAGCCGCGACAAAGGTGTAAAAGAGCCACATGCGGCTCCGGAGCCATGGGTTGCAGACCCCTGCTCTGGGGCCACCACAGAAAAGGACCTCTCCCTCATGGTCATCAGCATCACTGATCTAGATGTCTTTAAAGCCTATAGTAACCAGGGTGTCTATCATTCTTCATACAGAACTCTGAGAATGGTACCTCTTTTAAGGGATTAGAGGCCTCCTGACACCTCTCAGCACCCTTAATGAACTAAAGTTCCCATGATTCTTTGGGGGAAGCCAGGACTTTTAAAAGTGGTATCATAGTGCTTTAAATGTGGAATCACATGTATTGTAGAGTTGGAAGGAACCCTGAGGGTCATCTAGTACAGAAATGCAGGAATCTCAGCTAAAGCATCCATGACAGATGGTCATCCAACCTCTGCTTAAAAACCTCCAAGCCAGGAGAGTCCACAACCTCCCGAAGGAGCCCGTTCCATCGTTGAACAGCTCTTCACTGTTAAGAAAGTTCTTAATGATGTTTAGTTGGGAATCTCCTTTCTTGTAACTTGAATCCATTGGTTCAAGTCCTACCCTCCAGAGCAGCAGAAAACAAGCTTGCTCCAACTTCCTTGTGACAGCCCTTTGTATATTTGAAGATGACTATCATATCTCCTCTCAGTCTCTTCCAGGCTGGACCTACCCAATTCATAAGGCTTGTTTTCCAGATCAGGTGGGGCGGAGGAGGTCTATTTGAGCCACCTTGAGCTTCTTGGAGGAATGGTGGGGACACAAATGAAATAATAAAAATGACAGATTAATAATATATGGTGTGCATATGGCCGATGAGGCATTTAGTGTCACTGGTCCAGCGCCGAGGGCCTTCTGGCGGTTCCCTCACTGCAAGAAGCAAAGTTACAGGGAATCAGGCAGAGGGCCTTCTCAGCAGTGGCGCCCGCCCTGTGGAACGCCCTCCCACCAGATGTCAAAGAAAACAACAACTACCAGACTTTTAGAAGACATCAGAAGGCAGCCCTGTTTAGGGAAGCTTTTAATGTTTGATACATTACTGTATTTTAATATTTTGCTGGAAGCTGCTCAGAGTGGCTGGGGAAGCCCGGCCAGATGGGCGGGGTATAAATTATTATTATTATTATTATTATTATTATTATTATTATTATTATTGGTCCCAAGCTGTAGAACGTTCATCCAGCAGAGATGCAGCAGGCACCCTCGCGTTTTGACTTTCAGCCGTCTCTTGAAGACCTTTTTTTATGCTGACGGGCCTGAATATTGTGCCGCAGTGCTTTTAATGCTGTTTTTTAAAAAAAACAAATTATATTGTCGTGCAGTACCCTGATATATGGGAGAGTGCAGTGTGTCAATACTGTTATTGTGACCCATCAATAAATGTTCCACTTATGGGATCCAGAACACCAGTTTACTGCCAATGTCTTAAGGCAGAGATTGAGAACCCCCCAGTTTGGGGTACTAACATGGAACAACTGCACCTGTTCCTTCGGTGCAGTTCCGCTGGCAGAAATAGATGAAAAAGAAGGAGGCTCTAGAAAGAAAAAGGTTTATCAGGGCCACGTGCAGCATGGATGCCTTCGACCATTTTTATTTAATTATTTTTAAATCACATTTCAGGCATCAGGCCATTAGGCGCAGCAGTGTTTGGAGGTTTCATTCTAGGGATATGGCTGCGGGCTTCGTTCCCTGCTAACAATCCATTCCGAATGTTTCTGATCATAATTGGCTGTGCATATTCCGGCCTCTGAATATTGATCTGTATGCCGCGGTGTTCCTCGTTGGTGCGCCATATTTCAGGCGAGGAAATGACTCTTGCACGCATTCGTTTCCATCAAGAAGAGCGGGAGGAACAGCTGCCTGTTTACCTTCCCCTCTATTGACCCGTTGCCAGTAACTTCTCCTGGAGTTTTGCCTGGGGATCGATAATAGGATACAGATCGTTCTGCGAATCCTATAAGTTTATTAAGCGGGGGAAATCATCAATATTGCATTGCTAACCTTCCAGCATTTAGCTTTGAAGGGCTGTCTCTTTCAGGGCTGGCTTGTAAGCTCCGCGCTTTATCATCCTTGGCAGCCTGCGTTTTCAAAATAAAGCGGCTTTTATTTTGCTAATATTTAAAGAGCCCAATGCAGCTCATTTTAATAATGCATTCATTTCGGGCGCGTGCGACTCTGTTAATGAAGCCACCTGGAAAAAAGGAAGAAAGAAAAAAAACCTGTAAATCTGTGACGGCCGCAATATCCTCACGCAATTTCTTGTGTTCCAGTCTATTGTGGGAAAGGTCAAGTAGTTTCCTGAGAGAGAGTGGATTTGCAAATTGTGTCAGAGGAGCTGTTTTCTTTGAAAGATTATCCATTTCCCTCTTTAAAAAATTGTTAAGTATAACAAAGGAGTTGCCGCTTGTGTCCTGAATAATGGGGTGTGCAGTTGTAAATGGGTTTCTCGCAGGAGAAAAGAAGAAGCTTGGTGTCAGGGGTGGTTGTGTGTGTGTGTGTGTGTGTGTGTGTGTGTCTGTGTAAGAGAGAGGGGGGAAGAGGAAACAAAGGAGCAGAAAACATAGGAGGAATGGATGGTGGGAAAGAATCGACTTGAGCTGTGAGATAGTTTTCCCCCAACTGGTGCTTTCCAAATGTTGTTGGACTCAATAATAATAATAATAGTAACAATAATTTGTTTATACCTGGCCCATCTGGCTGGGTTTCCCCAGCCACTCTGGGAGGCTTCCAACAGAATATTAGTAATAATAATAAAACATTAAAACATTAAAAACTAAACAGGACTGCCTTGTTTAGATGTCTTCTAAAAGTCAGACAGTTGTTCATTTCCTTGACATCTGATGGGAAGGTGTTCCACAAGGCGGGTGCTACCACTCAGAAGGCCCTGTGCCTGGTTCCCTGTAACCTTACTTCTCACAGGGAGAGAACCGCCAGAAGGCCCTCGGCGCTGGACCTCAGTGTCCTGGCTGAGCGATGGGGGTGGAGACACTCCTTCAGGTATACTGGGATGAGGCCATTTAGGGCTTTAAAGGTCAGCACCAACACTTTGAATTGTGCTCGGAAACGTACCGGGAGTCAATGTAGGTCTTTCAGGTGCAGTGTTATATGGTTTTAGCAGCCGCTTCCAGTCACCAGTCTAGCTGTCACGTTCTGGATTAGTTGTAGTTTCTGGGTCACCTTCAAAGGTAGCCCCACTCCAACTAGCATCAGTCCCAGGAAACATGACCAGTGGTCAGTGATGATGGGAGTGGGCATGCAACTCCTATTTTAGGGGATGGTGGTGGATTGTCTAGGACAGGGGTCTGCAACCTTTAAGACAAAAAGAGCCACTTGGACCCGTTTCCGAAGGGAAAAAAACTGGGAGCCGCAAAACTCGTCATTATAAAAATAACTTTTTTGTCACTTTTTTATTATTTCTTTGTTTGACCCCTCAGAATTACTCCTCCTCATAGAAATAAACATTAAATTAACAAGTTACCTTTTTGTGTGTGTGTGTGTGTTCTTCACTCCCCTTCAAAACAGTGACCAGCGTACATGCCCCCTTTCAATGCAGTGACCAGCGTACATTCCCCTTACAATGTAGCGGGCGGGAAGGTGACGTTGGGACGGTGCGTGACTAACGCACGCACCGCCCCCATGCGACGTCACAGCCAGTACAGCGCCTGCCACAGTGGGGAGTGTCGGGGCGCACAGTGCGCCTCCTCCCCTTGCTAGTATCCACCCCAGAGCCGCGGCAAAGGTGTAAAAGAGCCACATGCGGCTCCGGAGCCGCGGGTTGCAGACCCCTGGTCTAGGACAATATGCTACATAATAACATTATAATACCCTTTTGGGTCCAGCATCCTGGTCTCACAGTGGCCAACCAGATAGCTATGGGAAGCTAATGACAGGAGTAAGACAGCCATGAATTACACCAAGCGAGTTGGAGTTATTAGCAAAAATAGGAACTGCACAGAAGGGTCAGGCCTAAAGAGCGCCGCAACTCATCTCCAGCATGTCTTGCCCTCATGAAGCCATTGCTGAGACTGAAGGTCCCTGCTTCCCCACAGACCCCTCCTGTGCAAGGGTTTCCCAAGCAATCTGCACCTGCGTGAAGCTAACTTCTCCTCTGCCCTCTTCATGCCTCTCCTGGTTCTGGGAGACCAGTGGGGAGGGAAGAAGAAGAAGAAGAGTTTGGATTTGATATCCCACTTTATCACTACCCTAAGGAGTCTCAAAGTGGCTAACATTCTCCTTTCCCTTCCTCCCCACAACAAACACTCTGTGAGGTGAGTGGGGCTGAGAGACGTCAGAGAAGTGTGACTAGCCCAAGGTCACCCAGCAGCTGCATGTGGAGGAGTGGGGACGTGAACCCGGTTCACCAGATTACGAGTCCACTGCTCTTAACCACTACACCACACTGGGTGTAGGGAGGTTTGTTGCAGCAGGAGCGGGAGACACCTGCAACTCTTCAGCAGCCAGACTCATTTCTGCCCCTTGGCCTCTTATCCTCTCCTGCTTCTGCCACAGACTCTCTCTGCACACTAAGCCCTGCTACCTCTTCAGTTTCCAACACCTCCTAGTCTTCTCCCTCTGACCACTCATGGTCCCAACACCAATTCTTTGAGCTTTCTTCCCTTGGGGGTTCCCCAGCTGGTTCTTCCTACCATTCCTCTGTGTCCAACCAGTCTGTGACATCTAGTAGACACTGATAGCCCTCTGCTCCATGAATTCATCTCATGTTCCCTGAAGGCCATCTAAGTTCTTGGGAGGCAGGATGTAATTTTAACATATGATATTGCCACAAATGACTTCCTGCCATTCACTCGTTCATCCAGTAGTTGTCGCTCTTCCTGATAAAAGTCCATAAAACTGGTTTAGGGGGTCTTTGTGGCTCTTTCGCTACTGCTTTGTCAGATGTTCCTTGTGGAAGTGCTTCTGCAATTTTTACCTCGCTGAGCTTTTGCTTCTGCAATTTATGGTTTTCTGTGGCCTTGCCTTGCCAAAAGCATGAAAGAAAGAAACAAAGAACCCTGAATGTACAAGTTTAAACCTTTCAATTTGAAACGTATTACTCTTTTATAGTCAAATATCTGCGAGGCATAAAATACACAAATTGAAATGCCACTGTTAGACGCAGCTGAGAGTCTAAAGCTTTCTGTGGCCAAAGGCTACTTCTTTGGCTCTGCTGCTGACAGAGAACAGATTTTTATCTCTTAAATGCCATTTTCCATCAGCGCTGGCCCCTTTGGCTCTTTTCCCTTTTAACATTGTTATTATTTTGATTTGCCCTGCTTTGCCCAGAGAATGACCTTCCTCTTTCCTTTCTGAATTGAGAATCAATGGGGCTGCTATGCTTAAGCTCACTGTGACTCTGCTGAGCCCCTGTGCAGATTGGGAGGAGCTATGTTTGCTGTGGGGAATGTTAGCATGCAGAACTGGCCGCGCAGATCTGAAGCGAGGTCTCAGTAGTGTCAGAATGAGGCAGAAGGAATCCGTCTATTTGCCGCAACTTGCCAGTCTCGCATGCATTCATTTCTGAGACCCTCTCATTTCTGCATTAATTTGCTGGTGTGTGAAAGCTCATATATAAATTAACATTTAAATATTTATCTATTATTATTATTATTATTATTATTATTATTATTATTATTATTATTGAATTGTAGAGTTTGGAGGGACCCTTCTCTCACCACAGGTGACTCAAGGCGCCTTTGCAAAAACAAAACAACAGACTCAGAAGCAGAACCCATGCATTCATTAAAACCAAGGGGGGGATTACATCAAAAATATTCACCCCTCGCCCATCCCTGCCCCCTTCCGACCCTGCTTCCCATGTTTTCACCTGCCTGGAATGTTTCCTTCAATTCTGATCATGCCTCTTGCTTCTTTTGACAGCGAATGGAGAGAAATGTGTGGAGAAGGAAGCCTGCTGAACAAAGGTGACATTTTACATCCATTGTTCCGCATCCTTCTTCTTTTTTCTTCAGGCCCTGCACATCATTGTCATGTGGCCCCCAGAAGCCTGCCCCAAAGGAACATGGCCCTTTGGGCTGAAGCACAGCAGAGGGTTATAGATCCTGCAATCCTCCATTTTACACCTCATTCGTACACCTGAATAATATAATCGCCTTTTGATGCCCATTTCAGCTTTCACAGTATAGTATCAACTAGCTAAACGTTTCACCATTACTATAAAAGGCCCCTTTTTAATATATTTCTGCTAGGCATGATAGCATAATATGACCTTTAATTTAACAGCCAAAGGCTTTTTTTATCACCTCCTTGTTGCTTTTTTATCTTCTCTTGCTTCTCCCTGATATAACACAGCAGTCTCTCCATCTAAGCCACTCGGTGCTGCGTGGAGGCTGCTGCCTTATTACTAAGGGAGGAGAATTGAGTTGGGGAAGGATACTTTTACCTTTAATTATTGATTGCAGCCGCGGAAAAGGCTCTGAATCAAAACAAGACAAATGGAGGCAATAAAGAGGAGGAGAAGGCTGCAGACAAGCACAAGAAAATGCACACCCCAGACTTGAAGAGGGGGTACAGGAGAGAGACAGGAGTTGCTCCCAGTGTGTGCAGATTTGGAGAGCAAATGGCCTCCTTTGTTTCACAAAGCACCTTCTCGTGAGGAGGAGCTTCCATCGCAGGAAGGGAAAGAGGCTTCCCTTTTCTCGCTGGTCGCTGTTCCTCTGAGATCTATCGCCACCTCTGAGTTATCAGTTTTGGGAACATCAGGAGGCCACCAAACTGGATGGCTTTAAAAGAGTATTTGACAGATTAATGGATGGCTATGAGCCATGTGGCACTGTGGGTTAAACCACAGAGCCTAGGATTTGCTGATCAGAAGGTTGGCGGTTCGAATCCCCGTGACGGGGGTGAGCTCCCGTTGCTCGGTCCCTCCTCCTGCCAACCTAGCAGTTCGAAAGTGCAAGTAGATAAATAGGTACTGCTCTGGCGGGAAGGTAAACGGCGTTTCCGTGTGCTGCTCTGGTTCGCCAGAAGCGGCTTAGTCATGCTGGCCACATGACCCGGAAGCCCTACGCCGGCTCCCTCGGCCAATAAAGTGAGATGAGTGCCACAACCCCAGAGTCGGTCACGACTGGACCTAATGGTCAGGGGTCCCTTTACCTTTACCTTTATGAGCCATGATGGATGGTATTCATGCTTCTGAATACTACTTGCTGGAAACCACTGGAGGGGAGAGTGCTCTTGTGCGCAGGTCCTGCTTGTGGGTTTTCCACAAGCACTTGGCTGGCCATTGTGAGAATGGGATACTGCCTTAGGTGGGCCACTGGTCTGATCCAGGAGACTCTTCTTGCGTTCTTATGATCTGGAACAACCCTGCATGGGAGAAGGGTTTCAAGGAAGGGTCTGCACCTCCTGGGTAAAGCATGGGCAGAAGGTGCCAGGTTCAATCTCAGGTGGCTCCAAATAGGGCTGGAGAAGACTCCTGCCTGGAACCCTGGAGAACCTCTGGCAGTCAATGCAGGCAATACAGTGGTACCTCGGGTTACAGACGCTTCAGGTTACAGACTCCGCTAACCCAGAAATAGTGCCTCGGGTTAAGAACTTTGCTCTAGGATGAGAACAGAAATTGCGCTGCGGCCGCAGCGGGAGGCCCCATTAGCTAAAGTGGTACCTCAGGTTAAGAACAGTTTCAGGTTAAGAACGGACCTCCAGAATGAATTAAGTTCTTAACCCGAGGTACCACTGTACAGGTAACTCACAATTTACGTGAAATTTACACTCTATGAATGAATGAGTGAATGAATGAGAGAGAGAGAGAGAGAGAGAGAGAGAGAGAAAGAAAGACAGAAAGTGGGTGGGCATCTGGAGAAATGGCAATCTCACCTGCTATTGAACCCAATATGTAAGAGCTGTTCTGCACTAGAACGGACGCCCTCGGAAGCTTATAGACACTCCTTCATTGGAGGTTTTTAAGCAGAGGTTAGGTGGCCATGTGTCACGGATGTCTTAGTTGAGATTCCTGCATTGCAGGGGGTTGAACCAAATGGCCCTCGGGCTGTTTTCTAATTCTATGATTCTTTGGCGGCCAGGGTATAGCCTCTCTCCTTGAAACAACTTTATAAGCAGGGTATAGCATCCTCAGGACAGAACGAAACAGCCACATCTGGCAGCAAATATGTGAGTGTGGCAAATAATAATAATAATAATAATAATAATAATAATAATAATAATAATAATTTATTTATATCCCACCCTCCCCAGCCAAAGCCGGGCTCAGGGCGGCTAACAACAAGAAAATAACACAACATTCTAAAATCATTTCATTATAAAATGAAGTCCCCTCCTCCAGCCACTCCTCCTGAGCCCACACCACCCTTCCCATCCCTCTTCACTGATGCCCTGGGCTGGCAGGCTGCCTCAGTTGCTATCTATCTGTACTGCGCAGACAGCCCTATTGACAAAGGGCCTTGACCTAGCAAGCAGGCAGAGAGGCAGCCACCCCGGACTGTGTGTTGTGTGGCCACTCTTGTGCCTCTTAAGCTGGTCTGTGCCCTAAGGTGAAGCAGAAGGTGCCGTCCCATCACATGGGTGGACATGGTCTCATATGTGAATAACAAAGATAAGGAACTCTAACCTCTGACATCCTACATTTCCTTTTTAGTTTGACTCGCTAGTTTTGGCCAGATCTGCAATTTCAGAATGCTAACGCATTTTCTTGCTTTTTTTTACTAACGTCTTATGTGACTGGTGTGTGTGTGTTTGCACATTGTAAAAAGTTCTCCTAAATAAATGGGGGTACATCGTTTTACCCTGTGTTGTAGAACGGAATATGTCAAGTTGGCCCACATCTGGACTTCATTGTGGGACAATAGACACGCCACAAGCCACTGGTCATCGCTAACGCCTTCCATTACCTTTCAAAAACAGTTGTCTCTCTACAGGGGAGATAAAATGTTACAGAAACACACCCAAAGGCAACACAGGGTTGGTAGCAATATTCACAACAATGCAAACTGAGAAAGAAAAATAGGTGCAGGGCTTAAGATGTTCCTCTTGCAGAGACTAATTGATCTAATTGGTTTTCAGAAGGCTTTTTCAGTTTCCATGCTCTACGGTCAAAGCCCTGGTCAATCTCTGTAGTGCAGAGTTGACCCAGACTGGCCCAATGACACCTGAACATTCTCTTCCAACTGGCAATGTTTAGAAAGCTCTGTGGTATGCCCTTGGAGCTCAGAGCAATGAAGGGACATGACTTGAGCACAGGTGAAGAAAAACTCCCAACAAATGTAAACGGACACTGGTACATGCGCGGGCTCAAGCCCATTCAGTGAAGGTGGCAAATAAGTAAAACTTACCTCTCTACCTTCATTGAATCCTCTGGTTGCTGTCCTGCAGAGCTATTTAGCTAAAGGTTTGCTAACAAGTTTTGGACTTCATCATTGGTGCTAATGATCCTGGTGAGATGTCTGGAGTGCTGTCTTCTCTGATGTTGTTGGATGGAGTTCAGCTGCTGCAGTTTGAGGACCAGGCAAGGTCAGGTTCATGTAACTGCTTGTACCTTTGCCCCTCCTGGTTTATAAAATCTGGCAGAGAGAAGATAGCTGGATGAGCCAGGGAGGTAACTAATGCTTCTCTTCGAGAAGGAGTGGTCCCAGGTTGCCTGAAGGAAGTGATTCCCTTTCTGGCCAAAGTTCTTGAGAAAGTGTTTGCCAACCAGATCCAGTTCTTGGAGGAGACAGCTTTTGAAGATCCATTTCAACTGGGATTCAGGTCTGGTTTTGATATGGACCTGTGTGAGGAAAGAAATGGAGGAGTGTGCCTCCTTTCACCCTCCTTGATATCTTGACAGCTTTTGATACCATCCATCATGGTATCCTTCTGGGGAGACTGCCTGAGTTGGGTATTGGGGGCACCACATTTCAGTGGTTTCATTCCTGCTTGGATACCCAGGTCCAGAAGGTGGTTCTTAGACTGCCTTGCTCAGCCTCGTGGGTTCTCCAGTGTGGGGTCCCACAGGGTGGGTTCTGTCTCCCAGGCTGCTGAACCTCTACATGAAACAATTGAGTGGGGTCACGTGGAGTTTGGGTGTGCATTGTTATTAGTATGCTGATGGCACGGAGCTATATTTTTCCTCCAAATCTTCTGCAGGTGAGGCTTCTGTTCCTATGCTCTGAGCTTCATAAAGTCAGGATGTATGCAGGAAGGATAGCTATAGCACTGGAGGTTTCTCTAATGGAAGTGACCCCACCTCCCCCATGTCTGGCTTGTGCCACAAGCGTCCCCCTTGACTCCTTGATTTCTTCAGCTTTGCTCTACAAGTGATTTTGCAAAGCACTTGGTTTTCGCAAACACAATAGAAGAAGCAAATTCTGGCATACGCCAGTCATCCTCGTCAACAGGAGAGGAGCGAAGCTGAGAGGAGCAAGAGTTTCAGATGTGTACTAAAGCCTAAGTGTGCACCAACTGCCAACAGAGGCATCTTATAGCAACAAGCAGACTTCTTTTGCAAATTCCCCGTGGTTTGTCAGAAAAGTGGATCCAGGATTTCGAAATTGCATGTAGGATTGATGTGAAGAGTGTGGATTCTGGGGTTAAGGATGCTGTAGATTGCCATGGGTTCAGACCAGGTGCTCTGAGGGCCAGAAACCAATTCCATAATACTTTTGTAAACCAAGAAATCTCTAATAAAATATATATTTAAAAAAGAAGAAGAAATCAATTCCATACTTTGTGCTCCATTGGGTTAGCTACTTTAGGGGAGGAACTGCATGGAGCTCAAGCCAAGATACCATGCACACAGCAGAAAGGAAGAGACACAGCCCATCACATGCTGCAGGTGGTTCTAAAGTGTCAGAATCAGTACCCATCCCTCAGTCTGAGCAGCTAACTATTGAAGGAAATTGCTAGGGATTCCTGTGTCTGCTGGCCTCCTTCCTCTCTGTTTCTGGTCCTTGCTACCTCTCCATATGTGCTGACTGGACCTTGCCAAGAGTCATGTATTTATGCCTGACAGAATACCTCAAAAAGGGATACCTGACAGGAGCAGAGACTTTCTGGTGCATGGAAAGTTTGAGAAAAGAGCATGGAGAGCTGGAGCACATTCCTTTGGCATCATTTAATAAACAATAATAATAGTAAGTAATAATTCAACAGGCTGGCACAATTGGATGATGCCATGACCAACGCCCTGGGCTGGAGGTGGATGAATCGATGCGAAGACAGGAGATGTGAAGACTCCCACTCTGGATGATGTCAATGTGCTTCTCATGTGCGCTGATGGAGGAAGAAACATTCTATATATTCAGTCCCTCTGTGCATATTGGGCTGCATATCCATGGGATGGATTATGCATATGGGTTTTTTAAAAAATCTGTATGATTCTGTTCCCCCCAAAGCTTTACCATTGGTATAATCAGCTGCAAGAACCTGAATAAACCTCTTTGTGTTACAATCCGGACACAATTTCCTCACACATACTCTTTTGAGAGATGAGTCAAAGTAATCAAAAATTATTATATGTGTGTGACCTTTACAAATCAACTGGCAATTTCTGCACTTTCCATTAGCTTTTTAGCTCCCAGTGGTGCAAGATTGCGGTAGACGGAATGAAATGTAATTTGCAGATTTTCGAATCTTATAGGAAGCCACTGAAGTTCCTAAACTCCCACAAAGCATAGAGTTTTAGCAGGAATAGTTTCTGAAAGAGACCTTTAGAAGTAAATAAAACACCGATGATTAGATTCAGATTTACCGAAACCACACTGTGCTCCAAATCTATAAACTTTCAAAGTCAGGGGAAGGAATTCTGCATTTTTGCTTCTACAAGTCAGAAGGCCAGTTCAAGAAATAGAACAACAGAATAAAGTGGTTTTTAACTGTGTATAATTTGCATGCGTATTTCTAAACCATTTCAAATTTGATTGAGAGTGACCAGTGTGGGACTTCAGTGACAGAGAAGAATGATTAGAGGTTCCAAATCAGGTTGAGACTAGACATGGGGAACAAAAGTTTCTACTAGGGCTGCCGGTCCTCTCTTTGGGGTCAGTTTTCCCAGGCCCTTGCCTTGCATCACATAAGGTTCAGAACTGGTAACCACTTCTGAAGAATACAGAAGCTGCTCCACATAATGAATGGTGAATGTATGTCTGGTGCCAGTTAATTCATGTTCTCTTCAGAGTTGCAAATGTCTGGGGGGGGGGGGAAGAGAGTTGGGGATGGAATAGTTAAAAAATCTCCAGAAGCACAGAGGGAGTTTCTTCTACAGCTGAGTCAAAAGGTCTACATGGTGAAGAAGGGTTGAGAAAAAGCTTATGTTGTCACCAGCTCCCCATTTTTCATTCATGCCGCCATTTTGGAACAGCACTGCATCTCCTGGTGGCCCATTGCTGGTAGCTGCCACACCCACCCAGATCCCACCGGAAATGTTGCTACAACACTATCATGTGATTTCATTCCTAGGTAGTAGGAGATACAGAAGAACCACTGCCAGCATAGGCAAGCATCCTAAAAAGAAAACCTCCCAGAATGCTTCACTTTGTTGGTCATCTGCAAATGGAGGGGCAAATATCAACTCAGCCATAACTTATTTTCAAAAACTGTCTGCCACATGACATTGCCTCTATGAGGTGGTCTTCTCAGAAAGCTTCCATGTTTGTTCCTGGGTGAACCAGGCATGACATATTTTTTTTGCCAGAACCTGAACATATAAAGAGCCTGCTGGATCATTGAGTCCAGCATGCTCTTCTCACATTGATCAACCAGATGCTGTGGGAAAACCACAAGTAGGATTTGAGCGCAAGAACAGTTTCTCCTCCTGTGGTTTCCAGCAACTGATATTCAGGAACGCTGATGCCTCCAACCATTTTAAGAGCTTTTTGAAAGAAGTATTCTCACCTATCATTAATGTAAAGCAGAGAATCAAACTGCACATTCAACTTGCGGAGGAATAAGCATCATTGACCTGTTTCCTGCCGGCATCCATGACTACCCCTCTCTCATATCGTCAGTGTCACCAAACCTCTGGCTTAATCTTCTCTGTAAAACGTAAAGCATAAAACAGCCTGACACAGATTCAGTGACCTCAAGTGGTTTGTGTATCACAGCTTATAAAGTAATGGGAATGTTTATAATCTCTGTGCACTTCAAGGACCCCATTCTAAAGAGTTAAGGTTAATTCCCTCTGAAATCAGCACAACTTAACAACTCTCTTATCCATTGGATTTCGGTCTGACTTAACCGTGCAATCCTACGCATCTCTACTCAGATGTGAGTTCCATTGTTTTCAGTGGAACTTACTCCTGGATACGTGTGAATAGGATTGCAGTCTTAGCCTGAATCAAAAGTATTGCTGAGTAGATACACATTACGTTGTGTGGTTCAGTGTGACTAACCTTTTCGCTATCAAGATTTCTATTTACATTTAAACCATCGTTTCTGGTGTTACTTTTGTCAAAGCCTTGATGATCTATGAGGAAACTGATTCTTTACATTCCACAATGATATCCAAGCAGTTAATAACCTGATGTGTTCTTGTTCTTGTTTTCCTTCTGCTACCTGTTCAGTATATTTGAAGCCTTTGGAATTAATTGATTTGGAAGCTAGAGAATTTTAAAAATGTATTTTTTCCTGACTAGGATATAAATTATGTCAGATCGCTTTCTAGATCTCAGACGTAAGTGTGTCCTTGACGATGGTTAAGCGTTGTAATGTTCTTCTTCTTTAAATGACTAACCCGGAGTAAGAGGTTGGAGCAAGAGGTATTTTGCAAAATTAAACCTGTTTCACCTGAACCTGTTTTAACTAGTTAATAAGAAACATCAAAACAAACAAACCAACAAAAAAAGACAAAACCCTGAGGTCAATGAACATTCTTTTTGTAAAGCTAGTGTTTGATGTTTAAATTTGTTTTTTTGGGGTCTGTCTATAACTTAAGTTTTAATAACCTAGCTCAAATGCAGATTTCTAATTTTCAATTAACATAGGAATAATTTTGTTTGCTAAAATAAAATAAATGAATGAATGGCAAGTCTGAACCATGAAATGTTCTAGGTAGAGCTTTTTAAAACATTCCAAATTTTTTCCAAAAAAAATAATAATCATGTGGCAACTGTATAGCTCAAGCTTTAAGTATTAACTTTTAACCTTTGACCTTACAGATTTTAACCAATGAAATGTCTCTTTAAACTTTAAAGGAAACAATGATAACGAGCGCCTGGCGATTGCTAGACAGCGAATTCCATATCGGCTTGGTCGAGTAGTTGATGAATGGCTACTCGACAAAGGTAAAAACATTGATTAAAACTTCAAATAAAAAATAATTTGAACATAACCGAGTAGTGCTTCATTGTAACACCAATAAACATAAAACAATAAATTTTTCGGTAAAACTAAATTAAAAACAAATTTTAAACAGTAAACTGTAGAGTAAATATTTGCATACCGTGTATATAATAATTTCTATATACATTTTAGTGGTATCGCCTGTTTAATAATCTTACCCTGTTAACTTAAGGTTAAAGGGACTGTTAAATATAATCCACTAACTCAATCTATGAAGGTACTCATAGCAAGCATTAACCAAAACTGATAAATCATTCATAGATTATATGACATGTTCCATCATCTAAATTATTAACTAAATATATTTATATTTATATATATTTATATATATATGTATGTATGTATCTGTATGTAGTTATGAGATCTTCATTACGGTCCTGAAAAAAACAAAGCAAAAAAAAAAATCATTGTTTAAACTGTAGGTGATATTAAATAGTGGGCAATATGATTGCCAAATGAGATGAAGTCCCTTTAACGTTGGCTACATTCAAAGGGGATTTTGGAACAAACACTAATTAAAAGAGCTTAAAGTTGTGTGCATGCTTTTATTATGAGCAGAAACCAATCTGCAAAAGAGAATATTATGTTTATGAATAACAATAATAATAATAATGAGCTTGCATTGGTGAGGATTTCTGTTTTCAATAGCAATGTGACATGACTCTTCATTGATATATGTTTCATTCCTTAAACTTACTTTTTACATCCAAAACGTTTTTGTTTCTTTTAATTTTCTTCCTTTTTCTTTTCGTCAGTAGCCTTGCTGAAAGACAATCAGACATCTCTCTCTCTCTCTCTTTCTTTCTTTAGCATTTTTTGTTTGTTTCTGAAATGCTCAGTATACTGTATGTATCTCATGCCTCTTCGGGGTGTGTGTGTGTGTGTGTGTGTGTGTGTGTGTGTGTGTGTAGGAAATTCATGTATGAATTTACAGGGAGATTCAGGAGCAGATAGCCTTACAAATGAATAGGGTAGATCTATGAATGCTTGTATTTAATGATAATTTTTTAAATGTTAGGATTCATTAAACGAAGTGACGACATTTGCATGTAACACTAAACTGTGGCTTAGTGCCACATGGATGAACCTCCACAAGCCCAATAAGGGCATCAGGTTTACAAACTTTGCCCACCACTTCCTGCATGGATGGAAAGCCAGACTTTTTCTATGTTTACTGTCTCTCTTAAGGAACCTTGGCTTAGCGTTACATACAAACTAGGGATCCTTATGTCAAACAGACTGGTCGGTTTGTAAACAGGCCAACTCCAAACCATTGCTTATGGTTCTGGCTTGTTTGAGGAAACCGTGGTTTGCATTAAACAAGGATTCCTGATTTCTACATAATGCAAAGCGGAGGTTCTTTGAAAGCAAAACTAAACTCGGAAAAACTCGCCTTCCTTTGTCGTGCGCGGAAAGGAGAGGTGTGGAAGGGCAAATGCATGAGCCTGATGCTTCACTTGGAACTTGTGCTGGGTTGTCCACATAGCACTAAACTATGATTGTGTGTGACCTGGAATATTGGCATATTTACATATTACGTAGATCTACGTAGATGAATGCTTGTGTGAGAGAAATGTAATACATAAGTATTTGCAATCCTTGCAATTTTGCATGTTTTGCCTGATAGAACCGGCAATCAGAAATCTGACCTACAAATACACACACACACACACACACACCTCTAAAGCTTGGACCAAAATAATAATGATCATGATAAAAAGAATGGGTGAGGAAGTAGTCTGTAGAAAATAGACCAAAAAAAATTCCCAATTGGCCTTTCAAGCGAAAAGCAAACCCAACATAAAATTTAGAAATTACATACATAGATTGACAATTCTGCATTCCATGGACACCTCATTAAAAAAGCAATGAATTATGAGCAAAGTTCCTTTCTTATAGTTTATTGCTCTCATCCTCCACCCCATAACAATCTGTTTAAAAATCATCCTCTGTTTAAGAGTGTAGTGTTCGCAATCAACATTTTTTGCATGTATGTAATACTATCTTTGCAGGGCGTCAGCTCACAATCTTCAATAGCCAAGCGACAATAAAAATTGGAGGCAAGGAGCGGGGCCACCCATTTCAGGGGCAGCTTTCTGGACTCTACTACAACGGCTTGAAAGTCCTCAACATGGCCGCTGAGAGCGACACCAACATAGTGATAGAAGGGAACGTGAGACTCGTTGGTGAAGTGCCTTCCTCTATGACAACTGAGTCAACCGCAACTGCAATGCAGTCTGAGATGTCCACGTCAGTCATGGAAACCACCACCACTCTGGCGACAAGCACAGCTAGAAGAGGAAAGCCACCAACAAAAGAGCCCATTGGTCAGGTTAGTCAGCCATGATGGAATTTCTCGATGTTTGGGTTTTCTTTTCTTTTTACATTTCTTCTCTGGAGTTTCCGCAAATGCCTGCTTTCACAGGTCAAACACCTTTTGTGAAGATGTAAGGTGATGGTCATCAGGGCTATCCATAGATAGGGATAGCATTGACCTTGGTATCTGCATCCTGTTTGACAGCACAGATACTGAAATTGTGGGTTAGTCAACCATGATGGAATGTTTTGCAATTGTCTTTTATTTTTACGTTTTTTCTGGATTTTCTGCAAGCATCTCCTCTTACAGGTAGAACAACTTTTTGGCATAGATAGGAGGTCTCAAGTTGTATGGACCACAATGTCTTCATCCTGCACATACGGTGAATATGTGGGTGCTGTGACCATGTGAATATCCAAGCAAATGTCTGAGTGGAGATACTTCTTTCCATACTGTGGCTTATACCAGCTATGACAAGACCGTGTAGAAAAAGGTTATTCAGCTGAGTTTCATCGCTGACTTTTGGCACACCACTGATAGGGGCGCCACAAATTGTATGTTACACAACATCTGTCCTAGAAGTAGACATATCAGGTGTGTTTCTCGGTGGCTTGGTGAACATAATAGAGATACAGGCCTTAGACTATAATTAGGTAAACTTGACTAATTTAGCAAATGTTGGGCTGATTTAGAAATTAAGAGTCTAGCTGGTCCTGTTAATTCTAACTGTGTTAGAACCTGCTATATACCAAGTCAGGCTAGCGATTCATTCAGTCAACAGCCGTCTCCAATCTGGTAGTGTTTTTCCATTGTTTCAGTCCTATTTCCTACCCAACCTAGTTATCGGAGGTTGTCTGGCTGGAGATTGTTCAAGATATGATGTCCATTGAAACAAATGCTTTACAATAAGGTGCGGGTTCTCAAACAGAGTTTAATGAGGTACAATGATGGCATTGACAGGGAGGCTCTGGATACAAATGTTCATATCACCTCTTGGACCCTCTAAAGCGTTGGGGCTAGTTTTGAATGGGCTCAGTTCAGTACCATTCCATCTTGCCAGTGCCATTCCACCTTGTATAGGTAATCTGTTAGAATCCTCAGATGATCACTGTGATTAAATTTCAGTTTGCCACCAACAGACACATGCAAAACCCCAGCAACCAAATGTTGCAGTGTGGCATGCTCCCACTCCAGCCAGTCATATGCTTTTTGAGGATACTCCCTTGCATTCCAAGCCACTAGTTCTTGTATGTATTTCCCCCCTTCACCAACAGACACGCAGCATTCTTTGTCCACTGAGTATCTTTACTCCAAACTGAGCTGTTTGCGATTTTACTGTGCTTAGGGTTTCTTCATCTTCTTAAATAACACTGTACTGCTGCCAACCTTGGGGTCTCCTCATGCCTCTGATGTGAGGTGGATGGTGTTGTTTTGACTATGTGTGGGCAAAATCCACATAGGAATGGATGCCCCCACATATCAAAAGCATTTATATGCAACCACAACAGCCCTAGTGATCTATGCTCAGAAATGGAGAGAGAAAATTATACCAACAAAGGAGGAGTGGCAGATGAAATTGATGGGATATATGGAATTTGCAAATCTAAGTAGTAGAATAAGAGATCGGGAAGATGGAGTCTTTAAGGAAGAATGGAAAATGTTTGCAGAATATGCAAAGAATTGTGTTAAATGAATTAAAAACATTAGCAGGGTGGGAGCAAATTCAGCAGTTTCAGGTATTGAAGATATAGGGAGTAAGCAGAAAAATAAAACATATGGAGTAATTAGAACATGCAGTTGTAAATGGATAAATAAACAGAACCATGGAGGGTGAGAGAGGGAAGCTGATGATTATGAATGTCTGGTTATATTGATTGAAATGCGAAAAATTGTGATGGAAAAGTATAAAAAATACAGATATATAAAACAAAGCTCTATGGTCACATCCATACCATACAGTTAATCTGTACTTTGTTAAGGGTACTGGCAGTTGTAGCTGTGAGGAGTAAACTACAGTTCCCAGGTTCTTGGGGGGCAGGGAGTGACCAGTGACAGTCATAATACCCTGCAGGATTTGTGCCCCCGATCCTTTATTTTTCATTTCTCTTGTTTTCATCACATTCTTTGATTTATAGAGGCTGTTGGGCTCCTTCATTACCACATGAGCAACGGCATTTGCCAGCAAGCATCTCTTGTTAGACTCACTAGGCAAATTCAGATGTGCAAAACTGCTGAATCTCACTTTGGCTGTGAACTATTCCATCAGCATAATTAGGCACCACTTTATTGCTGTTGCTACTACAGCCGTACCTCGGAAGTTGAACGCCTTGGTAGTCGAATGCTTTGGCTCCCGAACGCCGCAAACTCAGAAGTGAGTGTACCAGTTTGCGAATGTTCTTTTGAACCCGAATGTCTGGCGCGGGTTCCACAGCTTCCAGTTGGCTGCAGGAGCTTTTCTGAAAGTTTTGGAAGTCGAACGAACTTCTAGAACAGATTCCATTAGACTTCTGAGGTACGACTGTAGTAGCAGTAGCAGCAGTAGTCCTGCCAACCTAGCATCCTGCCAACCTAGCAGTTTGAAATCACACCAGTGCAAGTAGATAAATAGGTACTGCTGTGGCAGGAAGGTAAAAGGTGTTTCCATGAGCTCTGGTTTCTGTCACGGTGTTCCGTTGTGCCAGAAGTGGTTTAGTCATGCTGGTTACATGACCCGGAAAGCTGTCTGTGGACAAACACTGGCTCCCTTGGCCTGAAAGCAAAATGAGTTCCGCAACCCCATAGTCGCCTTTGACTGGACTTAACCATCCAGGGGTCCTTCATCTTACCTCAGTAGTAGTAGTAGTAATAATACAGGGAGGCCGAGAGGAGGGTCTTGTCGTCTGGTCAGCCCAGGATCTCCAAACACACTGCCCAGGCTTGTGCCCCAGGGAGGTAGGTCACTTCAGTGTTGCTAATGCAGCAGGTTGACTTCACCTCTGGCAGCACACGCCGTCGTCTCTCAAGACGGACGGATGCCAGCAACAAAAAATGGTAAATTCCTTTTATGCCAGCAAGAGCTGCTCTGCCTTCTAGCGATGGCTCAACGCTGTGCTGCCCAGACCTGCAAAGAGCACTTTCATCTCCCATTGACGTCAAGAGGGTCCAGCCCCTTGCAGGAGGGGGCCACTGCCTTGCGGGAAACCTGCTTTTAAAGATGGCTTTGCCTTTATGTCCTAGATCTGCTCACTTTCCTTTTCACTTCTGTTCTTTAAGGGGGGGGATGCCCTCAATTCCTGTCAAAAAATGGAGGAATGTTTGACTCTGGAACTTTCTGCGGTACTAAAAGGAGGAAAGTTACCCTTTCCTCCCGCTTTTAATTAATTAGTGGCATGAAGAAAAAAACAGGCAATTGAATATTAACTACTAATGGAAGAAAGCTAACGCCGGTACAAGCAAATGCAAGTTTAAGGAGAAAATGAGCTGATAAGGAGTAAATGATCTAATCAATTAGAGATTATTTGGTCCATTTGCAGGGCTATTGAATTCAATTAAAGATCACAGTTCTCATTTAAAGAAAGATAATTTAAATCTCTTATGGTTATTTATATAAAAGATCTCTCTCTCTCTCGCGCGCGCTCTCTCTCTCACACACAACCAGGGCATTTATTTATTTTAAATGCCCGAGCTAGACTTTTTACTAAAGTTATTTCTTGTTTTGCAGCAAGTCTGCAAAACTTTGAAAGCAGCCCCAGACCTCCAAACACACTGTCAGTAGCCACATACCATAAAATGGAAGACTATCCCACTGTTTCTGTTGACTATGTGGCTAGGTGTCCTATTTTAAGTGTCACAGTCCTCTTTTTAAGCTTCTGCTCACTTTAACATCCGGTGTCTCAGTTATCCATTACAGATCTGGGATTCTGAATGCTGTGTGGTTATGAAGTTTTCTGTTGCTCTGCCAAGTCTGCTTGGAAACTGTATCCCTTGCTGTAAAAGTCACGGCTCCTTCTCCTCACCCGTGCAGTCTTCCTCTTCCCACCTGGGCCATGTCCTGTGGCCTGCTAGATGTTGGACCTCCCCTTTTTTGTAACCTCAGTCAGGCGAGAATGAAGCACACCATGCTAGCCTGCCTTTCAGTGCTCACACACTTAGGAGCATGAGATCCAAAGAAGATCTTTGCTGGAGGCAAACGTATATGTGGCGCATACACACACACATATATATCCCTTCATCTGAAGATCACTGGGCAGTTTACACCATAAGAATACGAAATGAAAATACAAAATACATAGCAACAACAAAAATTCCCCTCCCACAAACACATTTAAAAGGCCATAGTAACAAGCAAAATAAAGGCCATAGATCATTTAATCAGTCAAAGGCCTGGGAGCAGAGGAATGTTTTCATCTGACACCTAAAGATATGTAATGAAGGCACCAGGTGAGCCTCCCTGGGAAAAGTATTCCAGAAATGGGGAGCCACCACAGAAAAGGCCTTTTCTCATGTTGCTATGAAGGTGGTCTTTCTATGTTCTACAACAGCTAGAACCACTGGCTGGCTTCTCCTCCATGAATCTGGAGGATAAAAGCTTTCCCAAGTTGCAAGAGGAACCTCGCCAAATGAGGCATTCCAGAATGCTCTTGAGAGAATTACTACATTGAAGTTAAAGTTGTGAGTGGGTTGAAGAGGTGTGGTTAGCTGCATTTGACCCCCTCAGAGGGTATGGCTGAGTACAACACACCTTCAGTTAAGAATTGGCTTGCTTGGTTGGGTTCTCTCTCTGTCTGTCTCTCGCATCAGTACGTTTACAATGTACTGGGATGCGGGTGGCACTGTGGTCTAAACCACTGAGCCTCTTGAGCTTCCTGATCGTAAGGTCAGCAGTTCGAATCCATGTGACAGGGCGAGTTCCCGTTGTTTTTCCCAGCTCCTGCCAACCTAGCAGTTTGAAAGCATACCAGTGCAAGTAGATAGATATATAACAATCTCTGGCAGGCAAGCAGCCCGATAAGCAGCGACTCTCCGTCAGTTTTATGCAAGTTTGTTTACAAGAAAAAACACATCCAGAGCACGGCCTTCCTGCGTGCTCTCACTAACAGTAGTTGCTCATTTTGACTCATCATCCCTCCCCCAACAAGAACGCCAAAATCCGCCCTTCTTCTCCTTCCCTTCAATTGTTCTCTGAGCTTCTCCAGTCTCCTAGTACGGGAACTGAACTGCTGGACTGTCTCCTCCTCACTCACAGAAGACACAGCCTCAGACTCTGGCTTATCTGCTAGTTGCCTGGCAACAATCGGGCTGACTTCCAACTCTCCCTCTCCTTGGGAGCTAACTAACAGCTTCTTAGGGGCCGGGCTGTTCTCTCTAAACTCTGACACACAGCTCTCATCTGTAGAGTCGGCCCCTTGCTCGCTTAGCTCAATTTCCGAGGATGACTCTTCCCCTGTGCTCGGGGGGGGGGGGCACATTCCTGACAAAATAGGTACCACTTCGGCAGGTAGGTAAACAGTGTTTCCATTTGCTCTGGTTTCTGTCACAGTGTCTCGTTGTGCCAGAAGTGGTTTAGTCACGCTGGCCACATGACCTGGGAAAGCTGTCTGCAGACGAACGCCAGCTCCCTTGGCCTGAAAGCGGAGATGAGTGCTGCACCCCAGAGTCAAATTTGACTGGACGTAACTGCCCAGGGGTCCTGCCAGTGTGGTGTAGTGGTTAAGAGCGGTAGTCACGTAATCTGGGAAACTGGGTTCTCGTCTCCGCTCCTCCACATGCAGCTGCTGGGTGACCTTGGGCCAGTCACACTTCTGTGAAGTCTCTCAGCCCCACTCACCTCACAGAGTGTTTGTTGTGGGGGAGGAAGGGAAAGGAGAATGTTAGCCGCTTTGAGACTCCTGAAGGGGAGTGAAAGGCGGGATATCAAATCCAAACTCCTCCTCCTTTTCCGTTTACCTTTACCTTGCATTCAGTTTGCAAGCTTCGTTAGGCAATAATTGATGGGCGGGTTAATAACGGGATGCTTTGGAGATTTGCAGTGAGGTGTGTTGGATTGCTTGGTTCATTTCTTTGGGTGGACACTTTTAGTTGCTCAAGCTACACGCCTTTGCAGCCCTGCTCTGGACCCGCCTCTAGCGCTCTCAACTTTGCTGGGAAATGATTCTTTGGACTGTGATAATGCCTCTTGCTTGCAAGAATAGAAGGTTGCGGGGGGGAGGGGTGGACCTTTGACTTTTCTACAATAGCTTGCATTCCAGCCACACAAAGGTAAGGATCACATCCACTGCTGTTCCGCCTACTTTTGCCTCAGGCTCCGCCCACTACTAGCATGCATATAGCCAACTCCTACCCTGGAAGTTGGCCTACCAGGGATAGGAAAAAACAAACACCCATCCCTGCTTCAAAGTAAATGGGCCTTGCGGTTCAGTCTTCAGAGTATAGATGGGACGGAGTTTAAGTTGAAATGCCTTAGTTGTACATTTCTTGACCTTTGCTGGAAAACCTTTGCTTTCTGAAGCCACTGCCGTTCAACACAAATGTTTGGGCTATGTGTATCTACAGGTAAGTGGTACTCCAAATGACCAGTTATTTTGGATCACATTCTCTAGTGATCTTGATTTATCTGGTGCAATCTCAGTTTCAGGGGCCTTTCTCTGCTAAGCTACTTCGTTAGAAACATCCTGCTTCTTAATGTGCTGGAACAAGAATATGCAAGGAAAGGTAGAACCATGTGCTTTATCAGGAACATTGTGATTATACACTACACACACACACACACACACACACACACACACTTATTATCATTTCCCTCCCGTTTCTCTTATTTAGCCATGTATGTACATCTAGATAGGTTAGATATAAGGTAGCTAAAAACAACGACATGACTATTTTGTATTATTTCTTTATCTTATGCATTATTATTTCAGGATAGATAGATGATAGAGAGAGAGAGAGAGAGAGAGAGCGCGCGATAGAGAGAGATAATTGCCTGTTCACATTAGGCCAACACAGGATTTGGCTTCCAGAGGCAGCAGCGAGCCAAAGTGTATTTGTGTTTCAATGTATTTCAGTATGTAAGACACCAGAGGGCAGCAGTCATTAGCATACCTGCCCAGCAGGGATGAGGGATAGCAGCAGGGTGGTCTCCTATCCCTGCTCATCGTTTTGGCAACTTTTAAAGCCCCCAACCCCCAACCCATGTAAAGGCTAGAGAAGAGTCCCTTAGGAATGGGGGGGGGCGTTGGGAAATCAACAATAGTTTGTGCTGGTGGGCTTCCCATGAACATATGGTTGACCACTGCGAAAACAGGATGCAGGTGTGGATGGGCTTGCAAGATGAACTCTGGGGCACTTTGGGGCCTGGGTGCAGAACATCAAACAAGCAAAAGAATGGTAAGCTAGGAACTTCTGATAAACCCCTTGGAGTGCTGATTGCAAAAGTAGACCTTTAACCACTGTTGCCTCGATTGGGAGTGTTCACAAGCATGCAATAACCAATAATGTGTGCTGGAAACCACCCAGAGTAGCCAGATGCCTGGGGTATAATATTATTATTATTATTATTATTATTATTATTATTATTATTATTATTATTAACAACAACAACCATAGAGCAGGACCATGCACCTTTTCCTGAGCCATCCCCTCCACAAGACTTTCCATGGGTTGAAGGCATGCCTGTCACAAATGGGAGGCTGTCTCCAGAAGCTGGAGGTCTGGCTCTGAAAATCCTGCAAAAGGTGGTGGAGGGAGTTTTCCAGGTGCAACAAATACTTCTAACTTTCAAAGGATGTTAGATGAAAACCTGAGTCGCAGAATGCATACATCAGCATCCTGCCACCTCTTTAGAATCTACAGTCGTACCTTGGAAGTCGAACGGAATCTGTTCCAGAAGTCTGTTAGACTTCCAAAATGTTCGGAAGCCAAGGCACGGCTTCCGATTGGCTGCCGGAAGCTCCTGCAGCCAATGGAAAGCCGTGGAACCAGCGTCAGATGTTTGGGTTCCAAAGAACGTTTGCAAACCTGAACACTCACTTCTGGGTTTGCGATGTTTGGAAGCCAAAACGTTCAACTCGCAAGGTGTTTGGGATCCAAGGTACGACTGTATATTTAGTAAAGGAGCAGATCAGAGAAGACAAGGAGAATGGAAGTGGTTCCATTCTGAAACTGATGGTTGAGCATTTTTACATGCATCTGGTAAATCTTCACATATTTCACAGTGACACATTTATACTAGAATCAAGAAGGGGACGTTATCCGCTCTCCAGGTTTAATTATTAATAAAGAAAATTATCTGCTCCTTGGCTTGCAATATCCTTTTTTTTTAATCAGCTTTGCAGTGAAGGTGCCCCTTGATGACTTCTCTACACAGTGAGGCCATGGAAGTGCTGCAGCTGTTCCTTGTATGAGTCCCACTGGACTAACAAAGCTTCCTCGTTATCCCAAAGTAGACCATGCGTCCATCTGGCTCTGTATTGTCTTTTAGGAAGCTCAGAGCAATGCAAGGGACTTTAGACTGAATCAGACCCCCAAGGTTTCAGGGAGAAACGAGGTAAGGAACATCCTGGGCAACACAGGCCTGTGGTGTGTGGCAAAAGTGTGTGGAGCAACAAACAAAATTAAATAGTTTCTACATACCTCCCCGCATGCCTCTCTGTCCATCCAGGCAGAGCTCAAGGGCACATTCCAGCTAGGCCAAAATACTTGGGGGCCATGAGGGGTGTGGCCTGGGGGAAGAAGCTTAGAGGGTCATATTTGGACCACTGGCCAGAAATGTGTCCCCTGCCTTTACTCCCAGGTCCCCTCCAGTAAGATTGTTTAATTGCAGAGGCGAGAGACTGAAGGCAAATCACTCATTCCACCACTGCAGTTAAGGAAGATGGCCTGTCAGGTTGGATCTTAAGGATTCATGACAATAACTTTATGATGTAACGCAGCATGATGAAGAGGGTTACACACCATAAAGCTCTTGGTTTGATATGATATGGGCCGAGCAAATAGCTACCAACTGTACTGTTGGTTCTGGGCATCTAATAATAATAATAATAATAATAATAATAATAATAATAGTAAATTTTATTTATACCCCGCCCTCCCCAGCCAAGGCCGGGCTCAGGGCTGCTAACAAGCAATAATGAAAACAAGTTGAATGAATACAACTTAAAAACAAGATTAAGATACAACATTAAAACGTTAAAATGTTAAAATGCAGCCTCATCACAGGAGGAGAAAGGAAAAAGAAAGGGGGGGAGGGAATCAAATTGACTTCAAGCCAAAAGCCAGGCAGAACAACTCCATCTTACAGGCCCTGCGGAAAGAAATCAGATCCTGCAGGGCCCTGGTCTCATGAGGCAGAGCGTTCCACCAGGTCGGAGCCAGAGTTGAAAAGGCCCTGGCTCTGGTTGAGGCTAATCTAACTTCCTTAGGGCCCGGGACCACTAGGGTGTTGCTATTTATGGACCTTAAGGTCCTCCTTGGGGCATACCAGGAGAGGCAGTCCCATAGGTACAACGGTCCTAGATTTGAGCTCCTGGAGGCTGAATCAAAGATATGCTTTCACCTCAACCAGCAATTCAGCAGAAGCATTTAAGACTAGCAAGGAAAGCAGACAGGCACTTGCTAGACAGTGCTAGTTTTAAAAGCAGTGTTGGTTCCTCAAAGGTAAAGGTAAAGGGACCCCTGACTGTTAAGTCCAGTCGCGGACGACTCTGGGGTTGCAGTGTTCATCTAGCTTTATTGGCCGAGGGAGCCAGCGTACAGCTTTCAGGTCATGTGGGCGAACCAGAGCAGCACACAGAAATGCCGTTTACCTTCCCGCCGGAGCGGTACCTATTTATCTACTTGCACTTTGACGTGCTTTTGAACTGCTAGGCTGGCAGGAGCTGGGACAGAGCAACAGGAGCTCACCCCGTCGCTGGGATTCGAACCACCGACCTTCTGATCAGCAAGCCCTAGGCTCAGTGGTTTAGACCACAGCGCCACCCGCATCCCCTGGTTCCTCAAAAGCAAACGGTATATGCCCAAAGGCTGACACGACTGCTTCTTCCTAGCCAACAATGAAGAAGAAGAAAACCCCTCTTCCCCCTCCTTCAGTAGCTATAATTTGGGGATTTATTTCATTTCATTTCATTTGTACCCTGCTAGATTGTTAAAAACAAGAACACAAGAGCCTCAAAGATGTTGATGAAGCAATAAAATTATACATTAGGAGTATTAGTAGCAATAATTTAAGACTTTCAAAAAGTTAAAATAACAATAAACCAAAATGAACCGAAACTTGCATCCACTTTCGAGTATTTTGTCTAAACAAACGTTTTCAGCAGGTTCCAAAAGGAGTACGGTGAAGGCAGCTGCCTGATATTAACAGGAAGGGAATTCCAAAGTATAGCTACTGACATACAGTTATTACAAATGCAGAACGAATATTGTGTGGCACCCCAGATCAATAATAATAACAACAATAAATTTTTATTCATATCCCACCCTCCCCAGCTGAAGCCGGGCTCAGAGCAGCTAACAACAATAAGAATAACACAGTTTACATATCAAACTGCTTGAGTGGGTATATCTGGCATAAAGGGATGGAAGAGAAGTCCCGTTTCCATTCTAATGAGAAGCTTCCTAATTTTCATTTTTTTTCAAATTAACAGAACTATCGTTTTCTGTCATGGTTAGTAGCCATTGATAGCCTTATTCCTCCTGGAAGCTTCTAAAGAAATGGAAGAAAAGAGATATGTGTGTGTGTGTGTGTGTGTGTACACACACACAGTCATAAGAGCTGAGTTAGAAAATGAAGCAGATAGCAATATCTGGAGCTAATAATGAGAAGAATATGTTGTATTCAATCAGATCTCTGGGCTGGTGATGGGTTGTTGTTTTTTTGACATTTTTCAATATTATTGCAACTTGAAGATTCCTTCTGTTAACTTGGTCATAACCATCCCCTGAGCTAATAAATGCCAAGGTCTAGATTTTTGCCTCATAAACTCTTCAATGATCCTATGAGTGAAAGGAGCTCAATCACTTTAACAGTGAATTTATCGGAATAAATGTACATCAACATCGCCCTAGTTTTATGCCACTCCATTAAACCATCACAAACAAGAGGTCATTGCTTATGATAAATGGAGGCAGAACTCAAGAAATCTGGGGGGGGGGGGGTGGAGAGAGAGAGAGAGGTTGCTGGTGTTTGCTTTTCTTGCCTGGCAACAGCACCTTGGACAAAGACTGTAGCAGAGTGGAACTATCTGCGAACATCTTTATGTTTTTGCACCTTCACACATGCAAATTCCTAGCCCTGAAATTAGCTTGTTGTTTTGAAGGATTCCATTCTGCCACCCCATCAATTCCTGATCATCCCCCCCCCCCCCGGTTTATACAACCTTGTTTGACAGGCCTAGTTTGGCGGGCTCCGGGTTTTCTTTACGCCTTTTCAGTCTTTAAAATATTTACCGTTGTGAAATCTTCACTTGTCTTATCTGGTGTGCTGACCGCACTCATTTCCCCCAGTTAGCTCTTTGCTGGATATGCCTTCGTATTATTTCCTAAATTCTTACGAATCGGTGAGCTGTTTTTTTGCCGTGTTTATTTATTTACTGGTTTGAAATATTCATACGCCTCCTTTCCATCAGAATGATCTATGGTGCAGTTTAAGTCAGCAAAAAGCAAGAGAGCGGTTTGCAAATGGCCTCCGCGCCTTTCATCACTTAGAATCCAATTTCTTTGTACCTACATACATACGTATACAGCTGCTTATGTTGTGCACAAAGCAGTAATTCCAGAAACCTTTAAAGATGGGAAAAGCTTCCCACAGAGATGTGGTCCATCAATTGTGGAGACAAAGTTCTGCTACTGTAGCCAGCCTTGTTTGTTGAAGAATGAGGAAGGAAAAGAAGAGATTTGCAAACTTCCTTAGCCATTGTTTGTGCTCCCTCAGGGAGCCCCAAGTTGTCCTTAAATGGGTTGATCCTGTACCCACATACCTGCGAGTAATCCCTATTAATATTCTGTCCTGCTTGGTTTGTAGGATCCCTTTTGCAATAAAGTTGGCCTTAGATAGTCTTTTGACAATTAGCATGCTTAGGATTGCAGAACTTTACTAGGCCTGACAGTAGACAGGTGTGTTATCGTCCAGTCTTTGGTGTTGTGTTGAAATGCTATGGACAGGACTTATTTATAGTAATAATAAGTAGTAGTACTAGAATGGAGCCTGTCTAATATTTAAGAGGAGGGAATTCCAAAGGGCATAACGTAGATTCCTATATTGTGTGGAAGAGATCTCCTGGCAAGATAGAATCTGCAGAAGGCCCTCAAATGCAGAGCAGTGATGGATTGGGTGTCAAAGGAGTGAGACAGTTATGGGGAGGTTAAAGTACTAGCCCATTGCTTCTCAATTTGGTGTGTGGGGGGTGTAAATTCCCCCCTATATTCCCTTTTTAAAATTATTTGCAAATCAACCTCTTTCACAGTATTATTCGTCAGTAATTGGAAAAGTGAATTAAAAATAGAAAATACAAAATTAGAAATAATGTAATTCTGCAGATGTTGTTAGGAAGTATTTACATACATTTGATATATTTAATTAAAATCCTCTTCATTTAATCAATTAATAATAAGCATTAAGTGTGAAACATTATTATTAAACTTTAATTTATGACCCAATCATAGTTCAAAACAAGAAAAATACATTTCTCTTCTCTCTCCCCCTTTCCTATTGAAACAAATAACCTGTTCCTTTTGCTGAGATTTCTAACTCTTTTTTAATATAGCGAGTTACAAAATGCCAACTCCTTATAGCATTCATTTTTTTCCCTCCATCTTTTGTCACTGGAGTTAATTTTACTGTACTTACTGGTAATTCTTCCCAGTTTCCTTAGCAGATCCATCTGATCTTCGGTTTCCGGGCATATTTCCAAAATTGTGCAGAAAGAATTCTAGTCATAGTTCTAGCACACAATGCCTCAGTCTGATGAGCTAAGTTTCCTCTTCCCTCCTCTTCCCTTTTTCCTTGTGTGCCATGATTTTTAGATTGTAAGGCATGGACTGCCTTAATTGGAGCCTTTTTATTTGAAGAGTGGGGTACAAATGCTTGCGATAAATAAATAATTTTTTTGTACCTTCACACGATTCAGCAAAAAGAGCAGATGGCTGGAGGGCTGACCTTTGTTTTATTTTTCATATTCACACCAAAGCAAATTGTGGGTGAAAGGAGTGCAGTTTCTCTGGAATTTCCCTTGGATTTTTTTTTTTTTTGCACTTTTCTGCATTTTGCAGTTTTCAAAAAAAGTATTTGTTTATTTCATTTCTGTGTTGCTTGATTGTAAAAGGATAGAAACAAAACCACATGGTGGTTTACAAAAAAAAAAGAAGTTTACCAATAAAAACAATTATAAACAACTATTCAAAACATCAAATTAAAAAAAAAAACAGCAATAAGCTAAAACCCAAATTAAACCTTCCCCCCCCCATATTTGGATAGGCTTGCCTAAGTAAAAATATTTTTGACAGGTGAGAAAAAGAGTTCAGTGAAGGCATCTGCCTGATGTCAATAAGTAGTGAGTTCCAAAGTTCAAGTTCTGCCTCACTAAAAGATCAATTTCCTACGACTGTAGAATGTGTATTATGAGACACCTGTAGCTGTGTCAGTTCCACAAATCCAAGCGCTTGAGTCGCCGTGCATGGGATAAGGTAAACTGGTCCCAAGTTAAGGGCTTTGAATTGGCCAGCCTGCCTGTTCCTGTGCCACTAGTTTCTCTTCCATTCCCTGACCTCGCAGAGTCCTCTGATCTCTTGCCTGTCGGGCCACCCGAGCCCTGGAATTTTTGCTTGAGAGCAAACAAGCAATCAAAAACACCATCAAAACTAGAAAACTCAGAAAGCAACTTGTTTCGGTGCCGAAGCATCAGGTGTGCGATACTTTAAAACCATCGATGCTGTGATATCAGAGGGGGTCTGCAATGGTTCATTTGATACTTTAGTCATGTTTAAATGACTCATCTCTCCAGTAAATACAGGAAGGTGTTCAATGCAGGTATTCCTCTCTCTCTTTATCTCTCTCTCTCTTTTGAAAACCACACCACACCTAATTTAGAAGCCATTTGGAGAAAAGGAAACGCTTTTCTTTTCTGTCTTTCTTTTCTTTTCATATTTTTTTAAAAGGGTTCTGCTACCATGAATCATCCATGATCTTACAGCCAGTTCATCTCTCTGTAATCTTTTTATTTGCTTGGAAAGCTCAAAAGAGCACCTGGGTCTTCCTAGAAGTAATTAAGTTGAGCTTTGAGCCTGCCGTGCTGAGAAAGCGGGACTTTGCGGGGTGGGGGGCAATTCAGCATGAACAAAAGAAAGAGGAAGAGGTGTCAGGCTGACTGGAGTGCCATTAATGCCCTTATATATCCATTCAGTATATAAGAAGCGGGTGCTCATCTGACTCTGGGGGCCACCCACCCCATTCTGGACACACCTCTGAAACAATCTGGGGGCAAGGCTAAAAGTTGTTGTTTTTTCAACTTACCCTAGTGGCCAAAATTGTCAAAACCTTTTGGAAAAAGCATATTTCTGAGGTTTGATGGTCATAACACCATTTTTTTTTTTTTGAGTAATGCCACAAAATTATATATCGATGGAAAGATAATTTAATGAAGAACGTAATGCAACATGCTTTTGAATTATGGTGCTGGAGGAGACTCTTGAGAGTCCCATGGACTGCAAGAAGATCAAACCTATCCATTCTTTAGGAAATCAGCCCTGAGTGCTCACTGGAAGGACAGATCCTGAAGCTGAGGCTCCAATACTTTGGCCACCTCATGAGAAGAGAAGACTGCCTGATGTTGGGAAAGATGGAGGACACAAGGAGAAGGGGATGGCAGAGGATGAGATGGTTGGACAGTGTTCTCAAAGCTACCAGCATGAGTCTGACCAAACTGCGGGAGGCAGTGGAGGACAGGAGTGCCTGGCGTGCTCTGGTCCATGAGGTCACGAAGAGTCGGACACGACTAAACGACTAAACAACAACAAATGCAACAAAGTTTGTTCAGTTACCTGTATTCTGTCAAAAGTTATAGCCGAATAACCCGAAAAAGGAAGCACAACTTGCTTGGGCTGATATGCAGTAGCTTTACTTCATTTGAATGTAGCCAAATACACTTTTTCCCAAAAGGTTTCCATGATTTCAGCCACCAGTGTATAATGGCTGCTATAAGGGACAATCTGACTCAGTGTGGTGCCACTCTGAAAATGGCTTTTCTGCAGAGGTGTGTGGCGGGCCGGGCAGAGGAGGTGAGCTGTGGCATTAGACCTACCTTCTCCAGCCACCGGTCAAATAGATCTCTGTCTCTTTTTTATTTTTGCATGTTTTCCCCATCCTGCCTGCCTCTCCTTCCAGCCGATGTTCTTCCAGCCCTTGTGGCCTGAATGTACTGCATGTCGCTTAGGATTTGACCCCTTTATAAAGAAAACCTTGACTTTGCAAATGGCAGGCTCTCTTCCTTGTAATAATTCTGCTAATAAAAGTTAGTGTGGGTCATTTTTTTGCTCCCCCGGGAGGCCAAAGCAATTCCGCCATAATGGGCCTTGCATAGTCTACATATTTTATTTTTTTAAAGAGCCCTGCAAGAAGGTCAGTCTTTGGTTAAATCATCCAACTCTTACAGCACGGCACCGGCTGTGTTTTACAGCCATATATGACAAGTACTGTGGTGTTTTAGCAGCCCAGTAATGCATGCCACCTATTAGCCATATCCCACCAATTCCCCCACCCCAAGAAAATGTCTGACATTGGGATCTGTGTGTGTAGAGAGAGGTGACTGGAAACATAGCAGGTAAAGGAAGGGGTGTTGCAGGGGAGAACTGAGGGGGAGAAACCACCAGCTGCCTTGTTTTCTCCCAAGATCGGAAACCTGCTACTAAAGTATCTTGAAGTCAGCAGGCAGCAGCAATTTAGAAGATGCCAGTCTTTCTTAAGAAAAGATGCTGAATGTGTCGAATTGCACCTCTGGGCAGGATTTCTACTCATACAGAGTTCAAATCCCCACTCAGCCAGGTGAAGCCTACTGGGTGATTTGGGGTCCGTCAGTGTCTTGCAGCCTAACCATTGAATCATAGAACTGTAGAGTTGGGGGGGCACCCTGAGGGTCATCCAGACCAACCCCGCTGCAACGCAGCAGTCGCAGTTAAAGCATACAGATGCATTCCTCAACAGGTTGGTTAGGAAGTGGAAGTTTGTAAACCACCTTGCGCTCCTTGGAGGAAAGATGGGATCGAAATGCAATAATAATAACCAAACGTAAAATAAATAAATTCCATGCCCAACATGTTTATCTAGCTGGCTCTGCTGACAGTCAAAATAAACTCCACTCTCATACCAACTGCAAAGTGGTGCCGGCTTTCGTTCCTGCCACCTCCTCCTCCTCCTCATGTCTGCCTGCCTGGAGTCCTTCTTAAATCACTCACCTGCTCTAATAGATTATGAATCTGTTCCCGAGGATTGCTGGTGATTTCCAGCTTATTAGAATTAATCTTTTTTCTGTCATAGGTGTTCCAGGCCTGTTCATTATGATCTACGGTTGATAGTGGAGATGTATTCCCCAGTAGGAAAGTTTCTGCACGGAGCCATAAATTGGAGCTGAGAACTAGATTTATTCTGACGCAGGCGTTGCCGCAAAGGGGTTGAATATTAGCAGAGTCCCATAGTATTAACCTTGGCATGAGTTTTACGAGGTTGGCTTCCCACATTTATTGGAATGGGAATAATTTTGTACAAACCTGTGTGCCTTTGTCTTAAATTAATTCTCTTGGTTTGGTGTGGGGTTTTTTAAAAATCCCCTTTTAATAACAACAATAATAATCAGAGGTATCAGTGACACTGCAAATTACCTGGAATTTTGAAATGCTTAGTCTGATTTTCCGGCATGCTTTTTGTGCTTGTTTTTATTCTGTGAAATATTTATTTCTGGTCCTTCATCTTGTTTGAGGGTCCAGTTTGTTCACTTTTTGCATGGGCAAAGGCATTTGTTGAAAATCCATGCAGAGAATTGACGTGAATATGTCAGAGTACAAGCCCAGGAGAGGACTTTGCATCCAAGTGGAGCTGTTCTGTCTCAGGTATATATACCGTATTTTTCGCTCCATAAGATGCACCTTTTTCCTCTTAAAATCTGTGAGGAAATGTCTGTGCGTCTTATGGAGCGAGTGTGTGGTCCCTAGGGCTGGGGGGGGCGGGACTCAGGCTTCCCCCGCCAGCCCCGCAAGCTCTGGGAGCAGCGGGAAGGCTGCCACAGCCTTTCTGCTGCTCCCCGACCTGTTTTTGGGGCTGGGGTGGTGGAAACCTGGGCATCCCCCAGCCCCGCAAGCTCTGGGGAGGCTTCGCGCAGCTATCCCTGGCTTTTGTGGGAGGTGGGGGAAGGGACAGAGCAAGGCTTTCTCGCTTCCTCCACCTCCCGCAAAAGCCCCCAAGAGCCGCGCTCCCTTTAAAGAGCTGCACGGAGTGTGTGTGTGGCTCTTGGGGACTTTTCCCCGAGGAGGGAGTGATGGGCTGCCCTTCTCCCTCCTGGGGGAAAAGCCTGCAAGCACCGCACACATGCTCAACACGGCTCATGAAAGGGAGCGCTGAGCAGAGCCTGGGATGCATACAGACTCTGCTCAGCGCTCCTTTTAAAGAATTTTTTTTTTCTTGAATTCCCCCCCCCCAAAAAAAGTAGGTGTGCCTTATGGTCAGGTGCACCTTATGGAGCGAAAAATACGGTATATCTCCATCAGAAGGGGACTGTGGTGAACCCATGCGCTCACAGTTCCCCCTAGAGGAGCTGATAAGAAATGTCACACACACAAGCATACTGTACTGCACCATTGGTGGTCATGCAGAGGACCTGATCTGCTCCTTCGTTTGCACACTGTGTGTATTGATTGTGGGCAGGAGATGCTGAAACACAGAACAGTCCCAGAGCTGCTGCTGCTGCTACTGCCGCCTCCTCCTCCTCCTCCTCCTCTTCTTCTTCTTCTTCTTCTTCTTCTTCTTCTTCTTCTTCTCCTCCTCCTCCTCCTCCTCCTCCTCCTCCTTCTCCTTCTCCTTCTCCTTCTCCTTCTCCTTCTCCTCCTCCTCCTCCTCCTTCTCCTTCTTCATTTTGTAAATGTCAGAAGCCACATGCCCTGGGGGAGGAGTCCATGGCGAAGCCATAGCTGTCAACAGCTTTCCCTTTTTTAAAGGGAAATTCCCTTATTCTGAATAGGATTCCTCGCAAGAAAAGGGAAAAGGTGACAGCTATGGGCGAAGCTGTTGCTCTGCTCCTAGCAAAGGTATCCTCAAAACTGGCCCAGAACTCAGCTATGCATTATGCAGAATTTGGCAGTGGAGCAGGCTGAATTTCAATGGCAGGAAGGAAATTCATCATTTTGAAGTGTTTTGGACTTCTAAGGTGGAAATGATTTAGCGTAACTCTTGTGAAGACTTGCTAGTTTACTACATGCGGGAAGCTTCTTCTTCTTCTTTGTCTGGACTGTTGCAAAAATAAAGCTCCCTTCCCTGCACACGGTTGCAGCCCGAAGTGCTATAGTGCAAAATCCTGCCGCTGCCACAGCCCATTGTTATGTTCTGCATAACACATAGACCAGCCCCTGCCCCCACCGCCACACACAAAAACATGCCAAGATGATATCGTTAAATTAAGAGGAAACGGAGAGGAGAAAGGACTGCCATCTTCAAATATCTAAAGGGCTGCCACGTGGAAGATGGAGCAAGCTTGTTTTCTGCCGCTCCAGAGGGGAGGACCCAAAGCAAGGGATTCAATTTACAGAAAATGAGATTCCGCCTAAAATATGGGTAGGCAAACTAAGGGCTGAGGGCCGGATGCGACCCAGTCGCCTTCTAGATCTGGCCCATGGACGGTCCGGGAATCAGCATGTTTTTACATAAGTAGAATATGTCCTTTTATTTAAAATGCATCTCTGGGTTATTTGTGGGGCATAGGAATTCGTTCATCCCCCCCCAAAAAAAAATATATATAGTCCGGCCCCCCACAAGGTCTGTATACCTGAAGGAGCGTCTCCACCCTCATCGTTCAGCCTGGACACTGAGATCCAGCTCCGAGGGCCTTCTGGCAGTTCCCTCACTGCGAGAAGTGAGGTTACAGGGAACCAGGCAGAGGGCCTTCTCGGTAGTGGCACCCGCCCTATGGAACATCCTCCCTTCAGATGTCAAGGAAATAAGCAGCTATCTTCTCTTTAAAAGACATCTGAAGGCAGCCCTGTTTAGGGAAGTTTTTAATATTTAATGCTGTACTGTTTTTAACACTTGATTGGGAGCCGCCCAGAGTGGCTGGGGAAACTCAGCCAGATGGGCGGGGGTAATAATAATAATAATAATAATAATAATAATAATAATAATAATAATTTGCTGACCCCTGGCCTAAATGGTATGGGTTGTTTGACAGTGGAATAGACTCTCTCAGAAGATGGCGGACTCTCCTTCACTGGAGGTTTTTAAGCAGAGGTTGGATGGTCATCTGTCACAGATGCTTCAGCTGAGATTGGACTAGATGACCCTCAGGGTCCCTGCCAACTCTAGACTTACATGATTTTATTAAATATTGTAGAGGTCTTGTCTGTCTATGTCTTGGCTGGAAATTCTGCTTGCTTCCCTTAAACCGAGGGTGGTTCCTGGTGAGGCTGAAACGGGGACCAAGCATCCAGAAAGCCATCATGATGTGTTTTTCTTCTTGGCACTTTACATGGCTGAATTAGTTTCTCATCCAGTGCCAACAGCTGGGTTCTGAAAGAACTTGGCTTTCCAGGACTACCTCCTAACTGAACACCTACTGCTTCACGCCCTAATCCCAAGACCAGGCCCACTCATGGTACGTCCATCGTGCCTGAATTCTGATTCAGCTTTTTGGTCCACCTCCAGTCTATTACCACCTCCACAAACTGGTGTGAGCTTGCATGGCCTCTCGTGGCACTGACCGAACAGGGAGCTAGAGCTGTATTATGTTTTGAGGGAACAGGACGTCACAGCCACAAGATGGCTGCCAGCTCAGATGGCTTCGAATGTGGAAATAGACGCATCTTCCATGAATTCGCCTGTTGATAACAACTAAATGACTTCCAGGTTCAGGGACAGCAGGCTTCTGGAACACAGAAACATAGGGCGCTGCCTATACCAAGTTAGACCACTGGTCCATTTAGTTCAGTGTTGTCTGCACTGACTGGCAGTGGCTGTCCAGGTTTCCAAGGAAGGTCTCTCTCCCATCCCTTCCTGGAGATACGGGGGACTGAACCTGGGGTCTTGCAAAGCAGATGCTCAGCCACGGCCATTTTGAAGACTGGTTTCTGGGAATCAGCAAAAGGGAGCATGCTGTCGCTCTCGGGTCTTGCTTGGGGGGCTTCTCAGCTGCATCTGGCTGGCCACTGTAAAAACAGGATGCTAGAATCCAGCAAGTTTCTTCTTAACATACACCTCACACCAGTTGCTTCAATCCAGAGTAGATCCAAATCATAAACCCAGAGCTACTGTGCTAACGCAATTAAACCATTGTGGGTTGTTGCTACCTGTGGATTTTAGCCGTTTCCTAGGCAACATCAAGAGGGTGGGGAAAGGCCTGTGCATTCATGTGCCGGTTTTATCTACTTCAGAGAAAGATTTATTGAGGCTTCCTCCTACCCTTTCACTGCTCATCACCTTCTTTCTCCTTTCATTTCATGGCGTAAGAACCCTGAGTTTCACCTTTCCTCCTGGTCTCCCTTTCGACAGCTCCAAACCCCCCCCCCCCGCCCCCCGCGTTCTTCACTTACACAGCTTGTGTCAGGTTTCAGAGCTGCTTTGAGGAACACCTGTCCTGGAGAGCTCAGGCTTTGACAGCTCCTTCGTTTATATCCTTCAGGAGCAAAATGCCTGGAATCCAAGAATCGGCATCAAAGGCAAAAAGGGCTCTTTAAGTTTCTCACACAAACTTGGACGGAATCGGTTATTTCATCGCAGCAACTCTGGGACTTTGGGGTGTTATTTTATTTACATTTATAGCCTGCTCAAGGTAATGCAAGGTAATGCATACGGACAGTGGAATTGCATCCTTTTCTGGTGCCCATGTGCAGGTGGGGCGCAAAAGGTCAACAGAACCCACCATGCCAGGCCAGCCCTCACCGCCAATGCCGCTGGGCACATTTGCTTGGGGCATGAAGGGTTCATGGAGGCCTCGCACCACCTCAGCCCTGGCCACCGTGCAGGGAGGAGCTGATATGCCCTTGGCAGGCAATGCCCCCCAATGCTGGCCAGGGGGTCATTCAGAGAGGGGGCCAGGGATTCAGCAGTGAGGCCAGGCTGGGCTCTGGGACTCAGAGACTCCTGGCAGCAGGCAGGACGGGACGGGACAGGGATCTCTGTCTGAGGGTGCCTAGCTCTCACCCCCTGGAAATTATGTATCTGGGGCTATGCCCCCTGTCTCTCACACTGTGCCCCTGCATACGGAGTTCCCAGGTATTTCCCCCATCTTGGCACAGAGGAGACCCAGACTACCTCGCACTGTCGTCATGCCTCTGAAAACCAGTGAGTGGAAACCACAAGGAGGGAGAGTGCTGAAGTGGATGGGCCACTGTTCTGATCTTAAGTTATTATTTCCCTTTCCGCTCCCCAGCAGCTACAGAGGGTCCCTCAGTCCTTCAGACCAAAGGATTTTTGGTTGGGATGTCGGATCTGCACAAAGAAACAAGAAGACGGGAAGTCTTCTCTGCAGAAGCAGGAGTCGGCTGTGCAAGTGTGAGGCGATGTTTGCTTGCTTTAGGATAAAAAAACCCGGAAAATAAATAATCACAGTTTTTCCAGATTACCCGCATCTGTTGAAAGTCTTGTGGTAGCATATACGTCATTTTAACTCATTTTTAATTGCTGTATTTTTAAATTGTCGTAACCCGCCGTGGTGAAGGACTTGTAAGAAATCCAGTTCACCACCGCCCCTTGAACACTTGTGCTGGCAACTGACATGTGCTTTTGAGTCCCGCGTGGTGCCGAGAAATATCTAAAATGAAACGGTGAGCTGTGATAGATGAGGTTCCGCTTTGCACCTTGCGATTGATGAAACACTTCTTCTAAATAAATCTTGCTTACACTTCTATTTGCGCTGACATGAGTTATTGGATGAAAAAGGTGTGCACGAAATGGCCAATTTCAGCAATGTGAGGAGAGGGCACAGTCCATTTAGTCCGAGAAAATAAAAGCACAGTTCAAGCACTTGGTCTTGTACTGTCCGGAAGGATTTCCTCGAATAAATATCCCAGTAGTTCAATTTGGAGGAGAGTTGCTGAAGACAGGCAGTGAAGGCTTTGCACAATATTTCCTTGAGTCGCATCACTCGGAGGTGACCCATGGAGATCAATCGCTGCAGCTAACGTTGGCCTAGTATTTTGAATGGGTCTACAGTGAGTAATACTTGGTCAGAGGCAACCTTTTGCCAAATGTAAAGGAGGGGCCTGTAATAGGTATGAGTTACTCGTGCGTAAACTGGTGCGTTTCTCGGTTAATTTGCCTTGTTAAACCTTTCTGACTGCACAGCCCCTTCTCATGGTGGCTGCCTCAGTCACTGGCAGAATCCGTCAGTGGGTGTTTCTTTAACCTCTTCCAGCATAAAAGTTGTTTGACACCCAGTCTCCTCCTCCTCTCACTGCGCGGGAGTCTTCTGTGCAGGGAAGGCGTGGGTAGCGGGGGACCTGGGCTCCCCTCACTGATGTCCAGTGAAGAGTCCTGGAGCCCTCTCTCCAATTCCCCCGTCTGCCCCCCTTTATCCCCGGTGCTGCGCTGATTGGCTTCCCCCTCTACTGAGCTGTTTCTCCCCCTGCTGCTGGGTCCTTCGCCAGCATCATCTGAAAGCCTTCCCTTCACCTCTCGCTCTGATGTCAGTTCCCTGACAGGGCCCTTGCCCCGAATGTGCCTACTTGACCTCTTTGATCTGCAGGTTTTGCACTTTTGCAAGCGCCATGTAACATTTCTTCTTCATCTGTTAGGAATCAGGATTTTGGTGTTGCAGCTCCTATGATTTGGAGCTTCCTGCCTGCACCTTTGCAGGCCTGTTAAAAACTCTTTTATTCCCGCAAGCCTACCCAGATATGTAATTTAATATTTACTTTACACCTTTGTTGATTATTGTATCTGTGTATTATTAATTATTACTCTAGTACACACCACCTAGAGTTTTGTTTTATTAAGTGGCTGGCTTTTTTTCTTCCTAAGCAAGTGTTTTATTTATTTTTGACAGTTAATAAAGAATCTCATTAGGCTTTACTTCAGGAGGGAAAATGACATAGTTCAGTAGCAGAGGATGTGTCTTGTGTGCAGGAGATCCTGACGGCTGTGAAGGAGGCCTAATCATCTTTGCTATGTTTTTATATAGCTCCCCTTCCTTTCAAAAAGACCTTGTCCTGAAGAAATTCCTGGGGAATTGTGCCGTCGGTCCACGAAACAATCCCTCTCGTTTCAACATTTCCTTACAAATTGCCTGTCTGCTGACATCAGTCAGGTTAAGGGCATTTGTTTCGCTCTCTGCAGGAAAAAAAATGGCCTCTTACACATTCCCCACCTCTTTATCATCCTCCTTCTTCTACTGCTGAGGCAATAGCCTATGGGATTAGTTCAGGGGTATTTGCTCAGATGTTTCCCCTGCACACACACACACTTCAAGATCTTTTTTACTCCGACAGAAGGAGGGGGAAATGTGCTTGGGTTTCCATAGCAAACATGCAAATGGCCTTTAGGTTTAAAAGGGAGGGGGGGTCGAAAAGAATGCTGGCAGAAGGAGAACCTGAGCATTAATTCTGAAGAAAGGAGGCTTGACACCGAATAGCAGTTTGGCTCTTGGACTCATTTCAAGCCGGATTTAGATAAGGCCCCTGTGCTTGTAATCTCCGCAAAGGTTGTGTTATTACACAGAACACATGTTTTGAAGTGGCAGCGAAAAGATATCAGTGGGGTTAAAGGTTTCCCATAGGCAATAATTCGTAATCCAAATCTCATTTAGAACGAACCGGCTATTTTTTGTTTTGTTTTTCACCAGACCCAGAAAAAGTGTCGTGGGTTTTGCCTGTGAAAGGACCAGCACAATATTTCTCTCCCCCCCCCCCCGCCCCGTGGCAGCTTATCGCAATTTCTATGCTTTTGCACCCAAATGTATTATCTTGACTGGTGTACAGAAATGCACCTGCTTCCTCCAGTTACGTTACAGAATTATGTGTCCAGAATTAGTGAAATTAGGAGCAGGAGAAGAGGCCTGCTGGTTCCGAACAAAAGTGCACCCCAATGCGCCTCAAAAGTCCATAACTGTCAGGATCTGGAGTCAGGCGAAGGTCAGCGATAAAATACACTGGTGTCTCTTTATTCAAAGAAACCAAAACAGTGCAGGCCTAGTGGTCCAGCAACTGTTCCCCTTAGGTCTTACCCCAAAGAGGCAGTTGCAAGGACTGAAGGTCCTCGCCTTCCCACAGTTGCCTAAGTCTCCTCCTCTACACCTCCTCTTCTCTTTTCATTTCTCTGTGTGTTCTGGGAGACCAGGGGGTGGGGGAGCTGGTCACAGCAGGAGAGGGAGGCTTGCTGATTCTTTAGCATCCTGCCCCTCTGTCTCCTTCCCCACCTCCGCTCCAGCCTCTAAATCAGGACTGCTCTCTGCCCCAGCTTCCTCCTGCTCACTAAGCCCTGTTGCTCCTTCAGCTTCCAACACTTCCTCCTCCCAGTCTTCTCTTTCTGACCACTCAGCATCATCCCACCACCAATCCCCTTGCTCTGAGCCTTCTTCCCCTGGGGGTCCCCCAGCTAGTGCCTCCCACCACTCCTATGCATCCAGTCAGTACATGTCTTCACCAGGGCATGAAGGCAATAGGGTTCTTCCACTGTGAATGTTGACCATGCCAGACACACATCATACTTAGTGTGTGCAACTGCCACCTGTGGGATGCTCTGTGAAATTTCAAAACAGGTAGGAATTGAGTTCTGTCTGTTGGTTTGCAAGCCCCCCTCCACAGAGGCTGGCCCCTCTCACTGTCCTCGGAGCTGCAGAAGGTACATTGGGGGCACATGTTATGTCGCTCCCCGTTCAGGGATTACTTACCCAGCCAAGCTGTGTGTGTGTTGTCATATTTGCAAGCGCAGCAGTGAATCGTAAGAATGCACCTTTTTTCTTCGCAAAATTGTGTGAGAATTTGCAATGGAGCTAATTGGATATTTCTAGCCAACGTTCACATTCTGGTTAAAGTAAACGACTACCTGGCATCTGCTAGATTCTTATAGGTCAACAAGTAATCATCTGCATTTCTGTGTTGGCTGACATTTCTGGGGCTATTTGGATGCTGACGAGGAACAGAAAGAGAGTTTGAATTGTATTGCATTAGGAGCAGTTGCTCCTAATATACACGTTAAAGGGCAGAGTAACTTGGGTGGGTCTGCTGAACCCTTACATATGCCTCCTTGTTCCAGAAACCTACAGTATTATTTAAAAGGACTTCCCTGTGTGTTATTATTTTTAGTAATTTGGAAAGGTTACTACATTATTAGCAGAAAGTAGCAATATTTCTGTACGGTCCCTGGCCTATCTTTATAGGTTAATAGATAATTACATCCCTATTAGAGAATTTTGCTGGATGATCTTTCTTTTTTTTTAAGAACTTCTCCCTTATTAATTGATTTTGAAGGATTAATTTCCTCTTTATTTAATCATGCAAGTATTCTATGGGCCTTCACTTTAAGAGATGTATTTCTATCACATTTACACCTAATAAATGCTAATTAAATTAAGGCTGAGTCCAAGTCACTTAGTTTAATTTTTGTTTTAGCTAGTGGGCTTGCGGGGGGGGGGAATCTCATTGGGGATTAAAAAATCACCTGATACTGTCCCATCCACCCAATAGAATAAGGCTGCAATATTTCATATGCACACTTACTTCTGAACATAGTGGGACTTACTTCTGAGTATGCATGCGTAGGATTGTGTGTTACCTCAGAAGAAAGGCAAAATAGCATGTATCTGAGTATGCTTCCAAGTCCATGCCTAGGGTGGGAAAGTGGTGGCTCTCTAGATGTTGCTGAACTACAACTCCCATCACCCCCTGACCTTTGGCCATACTGGTTGGGGTTGTTGGCAGCTTGACTCCAGCATAATCTGAAAGGCCACAGAATTCTCATCCCCAGACTATTCCGAGTGCAGAAAAAACCATTGCCTGCGTTTGGATGTCACAAGAAACCATGTATTTGTTGTGGATTTCTAAACCTACATGATCCTCAGTCTCACTTGCTGTCTCGCTCTCCTTCATTATTCCTTGAGAAGGAGTTTGCACATTTTTGGTTCCAATTACTCAAACTATTTTTTGCCCGAATCCAAGAAACTATGGTTTGTTTGAAAGAAGCCAATTTCAAACCACAGATTATGAACCTAATTTGTTGAAACAAACGATAGTTAATATTAGCCACACACAGTTCAGGTTTTGGATGTATTTCTAAAATGAAGTTGATCAAAGACAGAAGTAACACCTTCCAATCTCCTCACCGGGGCTGCACTGAAGGAGAGGAAAGGATGAGTGAGCAAGTTTGAGGTCACAGTTAGAACAAGCTATGCAGTTAGAACAATCCACAGTTTTCTGAATTTGGATGTAACAGGAAACCATAACTTATTCAAAAGCAGATGCCCTTCTCTTGCATGTGAGGGAGGAGGGGGAGCAAACATGGCCAAATCCCATTGTAGCTGATTCCAATAATATCAAAAAATGGTTTGTTAACATATCTGAATCAGGACACACACACACACACACACACACACTATATTCCTATGTTTGTGTCTCTTAAAATCATTGAACAGTGGGAACAAGGTCCTAATTTCCAAAGATTCTAAGCACTCATCTGCACTCATTATATCACCTAAGGTTTATTTGTGGCTCTTTTCAGCTGGGATCACCCAGTTGGTACAGCATGAGGCATATCTCAAGGTGGTGGGCTGGAGCCCCAAACTGGGTGAAAGATTCCTGCATTGCAGGGAGTTGGACTAAATTGCCCTATGGGTCCCTTCCGACTTGAATTCTATTATTCAGGCTCTGAGTAGTGAGTCTTCTCCCACCAGAAAAAATATTATGTTCTCCTCTAAATTAAACATTTGTGCAAACATTTAAACTATGAGAGCAATTCAACAAAAAGTACAAGCTGACCTGGAAGTTAAGTTTGGGCACTCATAGGTTTCAGAATGCTTTGTTCAAAGGACAACATGTCTGAGTCTTAGATGTTTGAACAATAGGATCTGTTGAACACTTTCAAGTTCCAAGGATCTGCAGTTCCTCATGGAATCCATAAGAGGGGTTCAGAGGAGGAAAAGTACCAAAATGTTTGCTTAGCACTTTTTGCAGTTAAACTCTGAATTATTTAATGGCATGCTAAATTATCATGCATAACTTCTGCTAGTGAACTGTACCAGCTTTGATCTTATTAGTGCCAAAGGCAAGGAGTTCAGTCTTCCTCCATGAAAGATATGAATGAATGGTTTTAGGCAGTTTGCTGGGAAGGCAGCAAATGCAAAGGGTGGAATCGAACTAAGCTCTACTCAGAGTAGGGCTATTGAAAATGAAGGATGTAAGATAGTCATGCCCAGGATTAACATTGGATCCAACCCCAGAGCTTCTGGTGGTTGGGCCTGGGCACAGATTGTTTTATTCACTTAACGTATATCTATAGACCAATCTTCATGGAAAATTTTCAGAAAATACACAGAGACATTAAATATAAGATGGGTTAATGTAGCTTGTTTGCATATTCTAATATAAGAAATATTTCTCAAGTTAGTTGTGCACGTGGATCTATTTTGCAGCATTCAACCCATGGTGAACTGGTTTAATCAAATTTGTTTAACCGTATTTATCTACTGCTTGAGTGTAAGGAAACCTCAAAGCAGTTTACAGAAATATAAAATAAAACATTACAATTCTCCTTTAAAAACATAGGTATTAAAAAAAAGCCAACAATCCAAAGGTGATTAAAATCAACAATGACAAAATAGAGGTAAAACACATGTCTGGATAGGTGTTCTGATTTCTTCATCATGTGTCCATACTAGGCATTGGCGCACTTGGTTCCGTCTGTTCCTCTGCTATAGTCTGATGGAATTGTGGTCACTAAATGCTTTTGGTACCAGAAATGGCCAGTATGCCTCTAATTAGGGTTGGCATGAGGGCGGCACATCCAGTTTCACCGCTTGAGGCGAAATGGGAAGTCCTGCCCTGCCACCACTGCCTTTGCCGCCCAGCCCACTGCTTCTCCAACTGGCAGAACAGTGCCACTGGTGTTGGTGCTGTTTTCGGGTGAGATCTCACCAGAAATCAGTGCCAATGGTGGAGGTGGAGGGGTAGACCGGGCATCTCCACAAGCTCCGCCTCAGGGATTATACCACCCAAGGCGGCTTCCCCACCAGCCTAATGGCTGTGCTGGCCCTGGATGTCACCTCAGTCAGTGGGTCATTTGATGATGGGGCTGCAAGGCCGCTCCATCAGATCTCCTTGAGAGACCCTCTCCCTCATCTGTTGGCTGTCAAAGGTATTTTGTGGTTTTGAGGACTTCTGCCCGTCTTTGATTCCTCCTCTTCTTCCTTCCCCATCCCATTTCTGTTTTGTGTCATGTATTTTACATGGCAAGGCCGTAGGTAGAGAATTGGTCTGTCTGGTTCTATTTTCCATGTTGGTTTCTGATAATAGTTCGGGTGTTATTTTTGTCAGTAACTCCAGAACTGAGGAAAATTCCCACATGACAGACAGGAATTCAAAGGCATCCGCAGCTGTATCACAGCCCTGGGCTTCCCTAGCAAAGTCTAGCATGGCTTGCGGGGAAATATGCCACCAGTCTTTCTCCGTGTTACACCCCAGAGAAAACAGATTCTGGTTTTGTGGTTGTGGTTGTTTTTGTGTGTGTGCTGCGTATGGGTGGGGGAGAATAGTAGAAGTCTTTTTGGAAAGAGAGTGGAGTGGAATAGTTGCAAACAAAACAAGAATAATGTGAAGTGTTAAACTGTTGATCTGTGGGCTTGAAATAAACAGGTAATACCCCTGAAAAGGAGAATATCCATTAAGCATCAGAATATCGGATTAAATCACTGCAGTGAGGAGGCAGAGAGCCTATTTACTCTGCAAGCGGTGTCCAATTTGGAAAGATTGCAAGCCTAGTTAAACAACTTTTCAAAAAGCAACAACACTCCATATGCCTTGAGGTTTCATGCTTATTTTTCCAGTGAGCATCTGGAGGAGATGAATTGTCTAGATCCATTTCAGCCTGGTTTCAGAGCTGGGTTTGAGAGTGAATGAGTCTCAGTGGCCCTAATGGAGCACGTTCGTCGGGAAAGAGACAGGGGAGTGTGACCCTGCTTCTTTCCTTGATTTCACAGCAGATTTCTACACCATGGACCATGGTATCCTGCTGGACTTGCTCTCAGAGATTGATACAGGGGACATTGTTTTACAGTGGACCTGTTCCTACTTCCAGGGCCTTCTCCAGAGAGTAGGGTTTGGAGTTTGCTCCTCAGGCTCACAGCTGTTATGTTATGGGGTTCCCCACAGGGAACTGTTTTATCCCCAATGCTATGCAACATCTGTATGGAGCCTTTGGGAGTAGTGGTGAAAAGTTGGAGGCAAGGTGTCAACAGTACATTGATAGTGCCCAGCTTTCCTTCTCCATTACATCTGATTCAGGAGAGACAGTGAAAGAGTGGGGCCAAATTGTGGATATGGTGATGAACTGGATGAAGGGCAATAAGCTGGATCTCAGAGATAGGCTGTTGCCTGCCCTGGAAAGGCATACCCTCTGAAGGAGCAGGTGTGTAGCTTGTGGTTGCTCCTTGAACCATCATTTTTCATTTGAGGCTTAGGTGGCCTCTGTGTCTTGTGACAGCTTTGGCTGGTACATCCAGCCAAACAGCTATTCCTGGATACAGAGAACCTGTCCACTGTAGTTCATGCACTGCTAACCCAAAGACTAAATTATTGCAACATACTCTTTGCATATCCTCCAACATTTCTCCAATGAAAATACAGGATCCTATTGCATACCCCCTTCCCAACATTTCTCTGATGAAAGCTACATTGTGAAAAGCCAGGTGTGTTGTTTTTAATTAATAAATAATGGCCCATATCCATTGAGCCCAATTCAGTAAGAATTAGTCTGCTGCTCCGGAGAAGCGGACACGGAGCAATGGATCCAAACTACAAGAAAGAAGATTCCACCTAAACATTAGGAAGAACTTCCTGACAGTAAGAGCTGTTCGACAGTGGAATTTGCTGCCAAGGAGTGTGGTGGAGTCTCCTACTTTGGAGGTCTTTAAGCAGAGGCTTGACAACCATATGTCAGGAGTGCTCTGATGGTGTTTCCTGCTTGGCAGGGGGTTGGACTCGATGGCCCTTGTGGTCTCTTCCAACTCTATGATTCTATGATTCTATGATTCTAGTCACTCAAAAAACCTTTTGAATCATATGATATTTTTTTAAAAAATAAACTTGTGGTATACAGTCATACCTCAGATTGAATATGCTTCATGTTGAGCGCATTTGAGTTGCGCTCCGCGGCAACCCGGAAGTAACAGAGCACGTTACTTCCGGGTTTCGCCGCTTGCACATGCGCAGACACTCAAAATGATGTCCCGCGCATGCGCAGAAGCAGCGAAAAGTGACGTGCGCATGCGCAGACATGCCGTCGCTAGTTACGTTTGCTTCTGGATGCGAACGGGGCTCCGGAACGGATCTCATTCATATCCAGACGTACCACTGTACAGTCGTACCTTGGAAGACGAATGCTTTGGCACTCGTATCTTATGGCTCCAGAATGCCGAAAACCTGGAAGTGAGTGTTCCAGTTTCCAAATGTTCTTTGGAACCCGAACGTCTGGCGTGGCTTCTGATTGGCTGCAGGAACTTCCTGCAGCCAATCAGAAGCCGCGCCTTGCTTTCCAAACATTTTGGAAGTCAAACGGACTTCCGGGACGGATTCCCGTCGGCTTCCCAGGTACCACTGTGTAAAGTATTTTTAATATATGTAAATAAAGTCAAACATGGGAAGGTTGGGGAATGAGCAGGCAATGCTGGGGCTGTTAGATATGTGTAGGTGCAGCCTCATGCCTCCTACTCATGTTACTATTTCCTTTTCAGGCATAAGACCTGAAGAGGAGCTTATGTGTGTTGATCCTTAAATTCCCTTCCATGCTCGGGTATGCCTCCAGTTTTCACTTAAACATTAAGTGGTCCTTCATTATCCTCTGATAGCTCAGGGGCCGAGAGTGGTGTTTTGCCTCAGTCTATCAAGTTTTGTTTTGATAGCCATGGAACTCTGCCATTTTCTCCAGCTCCTTCATAAGCCACCATCCAAGATGACCCTGCCTGTGATTGATTTCAAAGGAGACAGCTCTTGAGGTCTCAACTCCCTGAACGTATGATGTGCCAGAGATGAGTGGATGAGTTCGGAGTGCATTTAGCAAATGCAAATGAATGTGCTTGGAGCCGCAGTCAGCTATGCCTGACATCCCCTTGGCTTCCTGGGATGGCAGCACACTCAATAGATACTTTAGGGCTGCCATACGTCTGGATTTTCCCAGACATTACGGGGATTTCAAAGGCATAATTGACATCCGGGGGAATTTCCAAAAGGCGGTGATTTGTCCTGGATCTTGGGGGTTTGTCTGAAAAAACAATTTTTGGGTTTTCCTAAATAATAATAATAATAATAATAATAATAATAATAATAATAATAAAGCTGAAGAACTTTTGGGGTGTCCCAGTTTTTGCTTTTTGAAATATGGCAACCCTAGATACATAGCTCGGCTTAGTGCTTTTGGGAGGATGAGGAACAGAGGAGTGATGCAAACTTGCACTCTGGGGATCCAGTGAAAACAACAAATGAGGTCATGTTTTGCAAGAGTCAGAGAAGCAGTGGGGGTTTGGGAGAAACACTAACACTGACCTTTGGCAGCACCTGATGTTTGACTTTTGCAATTGACATGCTCTTCAGAACAGATTATTGTGTACCATACCTCACCAAGATGTTTGTGTTGTTGCTGCTTTGGGGTCCAAGCCTTCCTGTTTTGGAAAATGTCATTATAGACCGTGTGTGTGTGTGTGTGTGAGAGAGAGAGAGAGAGAGAGAGAGAGAGAGAGAGAGAGAAGTAGGTATGGATCTCAATTTTGGTTTCTTTCTGTTTCTTATCTTCCCGATCTAAAGTTCAGTTCACCACACTACCACATCCATTGGCATTTAAGAAGGGGAGGGAATGTCCTCATGCATATTCTCCTAATACACATATTCTTGTTTGCAACTTGGCTTAATATGCACATTTTTTTGCAAGTAATTTCTCCTAATATAATGCATTTTCTGTTATTTTCACAAATACATGAATTTCTAGGCACACTTTCATCTAATCCACCCATATTTGCTCTTGTTTTTTGATTGGCGAACAAAATTGCAAAATCCAGGAAGTGCGAATTTCAAAGGATACCTGTGTTTCTGTTTGAACTTTCTTTTTCAGGAAGTGCAAATTGGGTAGCTTCACATTAAGATGTTAAAACCAAATTTCTCCCTATCATTGGGTTGAACAGCAGCCACTGAAGCAGTTCACAGAGTGTGACAGTTCCCCACCATGCAAGCTCCTTGGCTGGGAACATCTATGGCCCACTTTTCCCAGGCTGTTCCCAACAGAAAGGAGAGCTCAGCCACACCTGAGGTCCCAGGGATAGTGGGCGGTAGAGTCTCAAAGGTGAGGTACAGGAGGGTCTTGACCAGAGGTCAGCAGCTGGCAGGTCTTAGTGTATGTTTCTCAAAGTCAGCTGAATGGGAGGAGGCAATTTAGATTCCAGCTAGGTACATCTCTTTCTCTGGTTCCTGCTCTCTGAATGTGAAAGATGGAGACTTGTGGCCCAGCCAATCTGCTGTTCTCATTTGCCTGTCAAGTTTGTGTTCCACAAACCAGTGGCCAAACCTCCTGTCTTCATCTGCTCCCTTCTCCAAAGCAGCCCCCTAGGATGATGACTTCATGCTGCTTCACATTTTGCAAAATGAGGAGAGACGCCTATATTACGTAAGAAAATGCTGTTTTAATAATAATAATAATTTACTTAAACCCCACCCATCTGGCTGGGTTTCCCCAGCCACTCTGGGCGGCTTCCAACCAAAGATTAAAAATACATTAAAACATCAGTCATTAAAAACTTCCCTAAACAGGGCTGCCTTCAGATGTCTTCTAAACATCAGGTAGCTGTTTATTTCTTTGACATCTGGTGGGAGGGCATTCCACAGGGCGGGTGCCACTACCGAGAAGGCCCTCTGCCTGGTTCCCTGTAGCTTCACTTTTGCAGTGAGGGAACTGCCAGAAGGCCCTTGGCACTGGACCTTAGAATTGGTTATGCCTTGATTGGTTATCTATTGCTCAGCACCAGTTGTGCCATTGCAAAGTTACTATTTTATTATTATTTACTTTTTTAAAAGAAAGCTCAACACAGTGGAATAATCAATAGTAGGCCAAATGGCTCGTGCAATTGAAGTCAAGCGTTCAAATTGGTTTGGGGGTTTTCAGCTGCAAAATTACTGGGTGGGATTCCATGTTGTGCTCTTCCAGCCATCTCATCCTAGGAGACATTTCAGCTTTCCAGATGGAACAATCCCCCTCTCCTGTCCTCTCTTCACATACTGTTCTGGGCATTCCCCTGACCCCCTCCCCGTGAGACAATTTTAGGGGATGCAGAGGCAGGAGATGGGAACTGGGAGTCCTTGCCCAGGGCTGATGTGGCTGGCTAAGTGAATCCCACCCACCGGCTCTTCACTGGCATATGTTTTGATCTCTATCTTCCCATTCTGTGTTTTGCAGAGATGTGCTGCATTAATTCCACTGTGCCATATCCCCTTGGGGCATTTATTCGACAGCTGAAGCTCTCATGAAGAGTAGAGAAGAGATTGGAGGTTTCAGGCCCGGCTGTGATTTGAGTTGTAAATTTGAAACGGGAACTTGCAGGCCCCTCAAATTTCCATCCTGCGTTAGGCCGATAAGTCTTTATTGTTTTAATTGCATAGCACCACCGGGCCTCAAATGCTCTGCTCATTAGGAATGGATGAGGAAAACAGCACAACGCTGCTGCCAAGCAGATGAAAAGTGCATGGGGTATGTTCTCTGCGTAATTTAATTAATACGACACTGTCCTAGTTTTAAGTGTCGAGTTCCTCCCTAAAGAACATAATTTGAAAAAACTTCTTTAGATAAATAGAAATCATTTGATTGGGCTGCTCATAGTTAAATGAACAGCGACCTTTCATGGGATCTCATGGCTGGTTCCATCCTGCCCTAAATCTGCTAATTCCAGTCACTCGGTCATCACAATTTTCCTGCAAGTCGCCTTTTGTCAAAGAAGCGGCTAGCACATCGACTCATAGAATTTTAAAGTTGGAAGGGACCCAAGGGCCATCTAGTCCAACCCCCTGTGATTCAGGAATAAAAATGCAAAAATAATTTTTGTTTTGTTTTGAATATCCCCCCCTCCCCTCGCCCCGCCAGCAAAACAAACCCATGGAAGATTATATTTGCTCTCACTTGCACGCTGCCCCTTTTCTTTACGCATCTTTTCCTACTTACCGTATTTTTTGCTCTATAAGACTCACTTTTTCCTTCCTAAAAAGTAAGGGGAAATGTGTGTGCGTCTTATGGAGTGAATGCAGGCTGCGCAGCTATCACAGAAGCCAGAACAGCAAGAGGGATTGCTGCTTTCACTGTGCAGCGATCCCTATTGCTGTTGTGGCTTCTGAGATTCAGAATATTTTCTTTCTTGTTTTCCTCCTCCAAAAACTAGGTGTGTCTTGTGGTCTGGTGCACCTTATAGAGCGAAAAATACGGTATTTGTTACGTTTGAAATCCAGCACAGTCTTCAGGAAGGAACCGAGCTATTGGGAGCATAGCCATGGCGGCGGCAGCAGGGGGAGCTGCTGAGCAGAGTTCCTGCACATGGACAGATTTTGCAGGCGATGTTTGACAAACGGAACAAGATAATGGGGATCTGTGTCAGACCTCATGTCTGTTCGAAATGCACACCGAGAAAGCCGCTTGGGAGTGCAAGTAGGACTGGGGCCTTGGTGCTAACGGAGGAGGCATTAATGCTATGCCATAGGCTGTTTCCTGATCTAAATATACCCCAGGCTGCTACCAAACCTACACATTTCCTTAGCTGGTTAAACAGGACTATTTACACTGAGAAAACAGCATGGAGAAAGGGGAGCTAAAAGCCATTGCCCTGTAGCTTTGCCCTGTTCTGAATTGTGCTCTCCCGCTCATTCTCACAGCAAGTTTTATTTTAATAAAAAGCAATAAAAGGCAAGGGAAGATTTGTCTCATTTGGCACTGATCTTCATTGCAACTTGTTCATACCTACTTTTCCACCTCCACTCCCCGCTTCCTCCCTCCCCTGCATTATCCAGCAGATGTTCTGAAAGGCAAGCGATTTCCTGGCAGGAGCGGGGATTTCTGAGTGAAAGGAGAGGCCCCCAAGTAAAGGAGGAATCAAAGTTACTGCTAATTTTGTGCTTTAACGAAATGTGTACAGAGAGAAATGAATATGAATAATCTGTCAAGTGTGTTCGCTTGAAAAATGGGGGATATCAAAAGATAATGAAACCTCTGCACTTATCTTCCATGCCTAGATGCTAATTCATCATGTCAAATTAGCTCGGATATTGCCACAAGATGTTGCACATTATGCTTCCAAGTCCAGATTACTGATTCTTTTTTTAAAAATGTAATTGGTGTCGAGCGTTCTGTGCATTTTGAAGGCTTGTTGCTCTAAATAAAAGGTAGCACGTTCGAAAGGCGGTGCTGAGAAAGCATCCTTGCTGCCTTCGGGCGCCGATGTAGAAGGAAAAAAGGAAACTAGCTAGCTCGCGGTTGAAGCTGTTAATCCATCAGAAGTTATGTGGAGCCTCTTGTAATTTATCCTAAACCACCAAGGACAGGGATTCCTAGTCATGCTAGATGTTTGCATCTCACCAAACTCTGTGATGTAGGTCAGCGCATGCCCATTTTACAGATGGAGTAACTGCGGCTGACTGAAGGCCAGTGGAGGACCTAACTGGTTATCTGTGAAAGGCTGCAGTGAGGAGGAATGGTGGGAGCCTCCCCCTCCCTCTGCTCCTGATCAGGATCCCGAATCTTCCCAGGAGCAGGAGGACAGTATAGATTTGGATAGTGGTTTGCAGAGGGACATAGTTCAGAAGGCAGAAGCTGGAAAATACTGGATGGGGAACAGCTAGGAGAAGATGCAGTAGGAGAGAGAGAGTTAACAGATTCACTGTCTCTGGACAGCACTCATCCGCTCAGCCCAAGGTCAAGAAGAGCTGAAAAGGTGGCAGCGCAGAAAGCCCAGTGGTTGCGAGATCAGGTTGCAAGACATGGTAGTGACTAGGGAGGAAGTGGGTGGAACCCTTAATTGGGAGCACCGCCATTCCTAGAAAGGGATGCTTTGTTCTCTTGCTGTGATCATTAAAGTTTCTAATTGGTAAGAAGACACATTTTCCTTTGTTCTGCTTATCTACTGCCAAATCAGGGAAGAAGCCAATTCTCTGAAGCCTGACATTGTAAGAGACAGGAGGCTTCTCGTACTAGCTCCCACCACCATTGTCACCATCACCATGTTTGTGTGCCTGGAGCAATGTGTGGAGAGCCGTTTGCAACCTGAGGGCCACAATCCACTCTGAACTTCTAGAGTGGCTTGGGAATTGACTTTATGCAAAATCTGAGGACGCAGCCTAAAGATGAAAACCTCTCACCCCATCCAAATATTCAAATGACCCGCATCCAAGATTTATTTATTTGATATACAAACCCTTCATCTGAGGATCACAGGATGGTTTAGAACACAAAAATACATAGCGTAACCCTCCGTGCACACATTCATAGTTTAAAAGACCATTGACTGTTTCATTAGCGAAGATGCTTGGCCCTGCTGCATCCTTTTGAGGATGGCAAGGGACGTCGCAGTGCGAAGCATCTTCGCCCCACACGTCCCTTTCAAAAAGGTAAGGCAGCTGGTTGTGGGATGGTGGGGGATGGTGGGCCGAGTCAACATGGCCAAGTTGGGGGGGCATCACTTGTGTGACATATTGCATGTGCGACAGCCCTACCCCACCCCACCCCCACCCCCCATGTTGGGCGCAACTCGGCAACACTGGAAGGCACCAGGCGAGCTTCCTTGGGGAGAGCATTCCACAAATGGGGAGCCAATGCAGAAAAGGCCCTGTTCTCGTGTTGACACTCTCCACACTTTTCTCAGAGCAGGCGCATTCATCTGCTGTTTTGCCTAAGGAGAAATCTCCAAATTCTTGCAGGATAATGCGCTTAGGTAAAATTTCCAGAGTTCAGAATAAACTTAGTTCAGTTGAACTCGTTCAAAGATCTCTAAACTACATTGGAGAGCAGCTCCCCTAATCATAAGATGAATTAAATTCATTTTGGTGTACCATTTTGAATGATTCCTAGTTCATCTTCATGTGTTCTCCTCCTGACCTGCACAGCATCATGATGGTTCAGCACAGCACTACTTTCTTCCCAAGTGTCATACATTGTATTTACAGTATGTATGTATTTTTGGCCAAGTAATGTTGTCTTCCGTCTTTGGGGCCTTCGCTAGAACAGAACAAGTGACTGTGTGATCTTGCCATTTGGTGTCAATTGCTGATACTTCACTTCCCTGCCCCCCCAAAAAAAAGAAGTGTTGTATTCCAAGTAGATCTGCAACTTTCATTCAGCTTTATCCGTATAGTAATCAACTTAAAATTGTATTTGACTAGAAATTAAGAGAGGCTATAAATTACCGTATTTTTCACTCCATAAGATGCACCTGACCATAAGATACACCTAGTTTTTAGAGGGGGAATGCAAGGGGAAAAATATTTTTTAAAGGGAGCGCTGAGCAGAGCCTCCCGCCTGCATTCGCTCCATAAGACGCACACACGTTTCCCCTTACTTTTGAGGAGGAGGAAAGTGCATCTTATAGAGCGAAAAATACGGTGATATGGATGAAGGGATAGGTAGAAGGTAAACCTGGAGACTTCATTCCACTAAAAATGCACCCCTTCCCAGCCCGCCTCCCTGCCTATGAAATTTCACAATTCTTTCACTAGTTTCTCAAATACGTTTCTGTCTCCAATCATGTTTCCTTGTGGGGGTTTTTTTTTAAAAGTTTCTTGGCTCTAGGGTTGATTTTAATAGCATTTGGTTTTAATGTATATCTCATTATTTGACTGTTATCCTTCTGCTCTGGGAGCCCCTTCCTATAATACTCTATTCCTGGCTGGAAGGCAGGCAAAGCAGCTTCTTGAATGAAAAGTGCCAGGAGTCTCGAATGACTCACTTTATCCACGTCCTTGTTCTCTTGCCGTCTTCCGGCTGAGATGCGTTGCAAGCCGCGTCTTGCTCAACATGAGTCTTTAGCTTGGCTTTGAAGCTCACCTCTGGGGAGATTTGCAGAACTCTGGCTTACCTATCTAACAGTTAAGATTATCTAGCTGTTTGATAAAAAAGAAGATTGGTCCAGAAACGCTGCTCTGATGAGATATGAAAGACTTGCTTTATAACAACTGCATTCAGACCTCATTTGCGTTCAGGCCCAATTTACATTTCTAAAAGCCCTAGTTACCAAACATTTGATGAAACACTGTGGGCACCGGTCAAAAAATGGCAGCAGCTCTCCACCCCGACCCACCGCCCAGCCACTGGGGGGAAAGGCCATTGCATCAACTAGTTTTGCACTTGCTGAGAAAGAGAGAGAGAGAGATTTTGCTCCATAAGACACACATTTTCCTCCTAAAAAGTAAGGGGAAATGTCTGTGGGTCTTATGGAGTGAATGTGTGGTTGATCGCTGGCTCCCTTTCTGGCCCAGGCCTCCATTGTTGAATGTTCTGCAGACTGAGGCTGTTTGTTTCCCCAGCGACATGTGACTGGCTGATTAGATTATCTGTCTGGAAACTGTAGAAACAGCTCCCTTTCCTTTCCTTTCCTTTCCTTTAGAAGCTGCAGAACTGTGAGTTGAACCCTATAAAAACGTAAGCTCAACAACTTTGAGCTGATCCTCAAAAACGGGGCTTTTCCCCTTTGCAAAAAAAGCTGCAAAACTGTGAGCTGATCCCCCCCAAAAACAGGGATTTCCCCCTTTCCTCCTCTAAAAACTGCGTCTTATGGTCAGGAAAAATACGGTATATTGTACGTATACTGCTTTGCTAAGAAATGTGGGATGGAAATACCTCCACTGCAAGGCTTCACCTCTAGTGGTGAGATGGGACGGGTCACGCTGGCTGAACTAATACATAAATTCACACTGTCCCAAAACTTCCCTCCTGTTTTTTTTTTTTTTTTTTTTGGGGGGTGGCATACTATGTAAGTAAATGAGAACATAATTGCATTCAGAAATTATCAAAGGGGAGAGAACATTTTAGCGAAGTTTTCAAGAGGGGGGATGCAGAGTTTATGGTGGGCTCACCTCATGAGGTGGCCAAGGGGTGCTTCTGCGTGTCCTTTCTTTAATCCTACAAATCGTCTTCCCGGTGGTCTCTATTCTGTAGCCTTCTTGGGTGTGCAGGCGTCCATAAAATCCCAGGGAAGACATCATGAGGCAACTCTTCCCTTGAGCAGCCAGGGAGGCTGCAAAGTGCTGGAGAAGTGTGTACTAGAGAATAAAATACCTAGGACACTTTGTAATGATAAGGTCAGTTTATAACCTTGGAGCCACCAGATTTCTGATGAATTTCTAAAAATGCCCAGAGAAGAAATCAGAAAAAAATGGAAGCCTCTTTTACAGGGTACTTAAAGCTTTGAGAAACTGGAGGAGAGATGCTGATATAAATAACAATTATTCAGGGCTGTTGGTATAGTGCTAATATTAGTCGCTTAATTTTTCTGCAATAGAACAGAGAGAAACTTCCCAGCGCTCTTCTGTACTTGACATTATAGTCAAAACACCTGCTGGATCAAGTGCCAGATTTAGACTCCCAGAAACTAGGAGCTCTGCTTAGGAGGTCTTAGGAGAACCAACACCATCCATAATAATCATTGCTTAGGGAATGATCTCCTTTAATTTGCAAGGAGGGTGTCACTTTCTAACGATCTGTTTTCAAAAATGCACCTGCTAATTATCTTTCCTGCCACCCAACGCCCCTCATTTCTGAACCGTGAGGCTGGGTGTTCCTGAGAGAAGCAGAGTGGAGTCGCAAGTAGGAGAAGCAGCGCACCTGATGTTGTCTTTTGATTTAAGGATGAAAAAATGAAATAAAGCCCAACATCAACACTAGCACATCACATTCCCTGGTCTGCTAGCCTTCAGTTTTAACCGTTAACAAATGTGAAATTTGAAGGGCCTCCCACAAAGACTGGGAATACAGTGGTGCCTCGGGTTACATACGTTTCAGGTTACGTATGCTTCAGGTCACAGACTCCGCTAAACCAGAAATATTACCTCAGGTTAAGAACTTTGCTTCAGGATGAGAACAGAAATTGTGCTCGAGTGGCGCAGAGCGGCAGCAGGAGGCCCCATTAGCTAAAGTGGTGCTTCAGGTTAAGAACAGTTTCAGGTTAAGAACGGACCTCCGGAACGAATTAAGTACTTAACCCGAGGTACCACTGTACAGTGGTACCTCCAGTTGCGAACGGGATCCGTTCCAGAAGTCCGGCTGGATCCCGAATTTTTCGCAACCTGAGGATCACTGTTATACACATGCGCACAGCGGTAGACCGCTTGTGCACATGCGCGCGCAGCGAAACACTTCCAGGTTTGCCGCTTTCGCAACCTGAAGTTTACATTACCCGAGGGTAACATAACCTGAGGTGCTACTGTATATGAGTTTTTAAAAGAAAAAGAAAAGAGGGTGCTGCAGGGTTCCTGGATCAGGGCCCCCAACAGGCTTCCCAGTCAGCTGCACTGCAATCCTTGTCATCCCAAGGCATTGTGGGTAATTTGCAAATGGCAGTTTTGAGCTACTCAGTGTTGAGGGGCCCCAAACCAGGTGCCAGTATCACAGTGGGGCCTGCCTGCTGGAGCCCCATAAACTGCCCAAGGATCTGATGTGCTGTTGCCAGACTCAGTATCACCACTATCATCATAATCTATATATCTGTCGCTTTCACGCGTGTGTTTTTTCTGGCTTCAACGTATCCCTCAACTCTTCACAGAATCATAGAATTGTAGAGCTGGACAGGACCCCATCTAGTCCAATCCCCGGCAATGCAGGAATTACCCACTTGTGGAATGCTCTCCTCAGGGTGGCTCGCTTGCTACCTTCGTTACATATTGTCAGGTACTGGCTGGATGGAATGGTGGGAGGCACCAGCCAGGGAACCCCCAAGGGAAACCCCAGAGGGAGAAGGCTCAGAGCCTCAGAGCTGGAGAATTGGTGGTGGGGCATCAAGAGGCCGCTGAAGAATCCAGGGAGTCTCCCCCTCCTGCTGCAACAAGCTCCCTTCCCTGCTGGTCTGCAAGAACGCGCAGAATAATGAGGAGGGCAGAAGGAGGGCAGGGTGCTCATTTCCTTGGATAAAAAGTTAACTTCACTGACAGTTGGCTCTGCTTCTTCGTGCTGACCTACATCTGACTCCAGCCCTGACATCTATCTTTAGGCACCAGGAAAAAAATCATTCCTCTCCTCCCAGGCCTTTGGCTTTAAATCTCTCTCTCTCTCTCTCTCTCTCTCTCTCTCTCTCTCTCTCTCTCTCTCTGTGTGTGTGTGTGTAAGGGGTTATTGTTTTTGTTTGTTACTATGTTAGGCATTTTTATATCGCAAACCACCTTGTGATCCTCAGATGAAGGCCGATGTAAAAAAAATAAAATAAAAATAAACATCACAGCAAATTTGGAGTCCAGAGGAGGGTGTACGAGTGTGTGCAGAAACGTTTGCATTTGTTGCCCTGTCCACTTCCCCCTCTGGCCCTGCTCCCTGCTGGCATCTGGCCCTCAGAAAGTTCCCCAGAAGGGAATTTGGTTCCTGGGCCAAAAGCGTTTCAGCACCCTGGCAAGACTCCCAAACAGCCATCTTCATTTATTCAAAGACAGATCCTAGCATTTGGTTATACAGTCATACCTCGGGATAAATACGCTTCAGGATAAGTATTTTCAGGTTGCGCTCTGCAGCGACCCGGAAGTAACGGAGCGCGTTACTTCTGGGTTTCGCCGCTCATGCATGTGCAGATGGTCAAAATGATGTCACGCGCATGCGGGGAAGCGGCGAAATGCGACCTGCGCATGCGCAGACGTGCTGTCGCATCTTACATTCTGTTTGGGATGCGAATGGGGCTCCGGAACGGATCCCGTTCGCATCCCGAGGTACCACTGTATAAATCAGCAAATGCAAATGTTATGTAAATTTCTACCCCGAGCCTGTACCCACAGTTTTTAAAGTACCGAACAGCACTCCTGACCTGGGCTGCAGCATACGTGACAAGGGGGGAAATTTCAGTATCTTCTTTCCCCTTTATTTGAAAATCAGGCCTCTTGTGCTTACCGTAACTGTGCTACAAGCTCAGCACTTAAATAATAGTTTCAACTTACTCCCCCCACCCACCCTCTGCCCTAAAGAGAAAAAAGAAAATGAGCACTCATGGGTAATCTAGTCAACTGTGAACAATCAGGACATGTTAACATTTTGAAAGTCTAAGAAATGTGATGCATCCAAGTCAATGAGACAAAAATTATGGCGCTGGATGTAACAACCTGTACAGTTGTCCCTGCATATTGCTGTTTGCTGAGTTAATTGAGCGCGTATGTAAGGATTAATTAGAAAATCAATCAATCATATGTACTTATCTGGTCCCCATCAGTTTGCGGTGTATTTATCTTCATAATCTCCATGTGATGAAAGATGGGCAATTATCCCCATTTAGGTTACACACACACACACACACACACACACAACCAGTTTCCACATTAAGGATAACACTGTTAGTTAACTCTGGTCTGCTGGTGTGATTTACTACTGTCGAGAAGTGTTGTGGGTGTTCACATGACCAAGCAGCACTGCAGTTATTGCAGTTGGATTTGCTGTTGTAATTTATAGAAAAGCTGTCTCTGTGGGCTCAGCCCTTCCATTGGGACTGGCTCAAAGACACAGTTATAGAATCAGAGAACTGCACTGCTCGAAGGGCCCCTAAGTGTTATCTAGTCCAAACCTCTGCTTAAAAACCTCCAAGGAAGGAGAGTCCACAACCTCCCAAGGAAGTTCGTTCCACTGTTGAACAGGTCTTACTCTCAGAAAGTTCTTCCTGATATTTAGTCAGGAGTCTCCTTTCTTGTAAGTTGAAGCCATTGGCTCAGGTCCTCACCTGTGTAGCAGCAGAATGCTCCATCATCTGTGTGACAGCCTTTCAGATTTTTGAAGATGGCTATCATATCTCCTCTCAGTCTCCTCTTCTCCAGGCTAAACATACCCAGCTCCCTCAATGGTTCCTCATAAGTCTTGGTTTCCAGACCCTTGATCTTCTTGGTTGCCCTCCTCTGTACACATTCCAGCTTGTCAATATCCTTCTTAAACTGTGTCACCCAGAATTGGCCACAGTATTCCAGGTGTGGTCTCACCAAGGCAGAATAGAGCAGTACTATTACTTCCCTTGGTCTGGACACTATACTTCTGTTGATGCAGTCTAGAATATCTTGAGCTTCCTTTCCTTTTCTGCCACATCATACTGTTGACTCCTGTTAAGCTTGTGGTCTATTAAGACCCCTAGATCCTTTTCACATGTACTGCTAGTAATAATAACAACAACTTATTATTTATACCCTGCCCATCTGGCTGGGTTTCCCCAGCCACTGTGGGCAGCTTCCAGCAAAATATTAAAATACAATAATTCATCAAACATTAAAAACTTCCCTAAACAGGGCTGTCTTCTAAAAGTCAGATAGTTGTTGTTCTCTTTGACATCTGGTGGGAGGGCGTTCCACAGGGCGGGCACCACTACCAAGAAGACCCTCTGCCTGGCTCCCTGTAACTTGGCTTCTCATAGTGAGGGAACCACCAGAAGGCCCTCGGCGCTGGACCTCAGTGTTGTGGCAGAACAATGGGGGTGGAGACGCTCCTTCAGGTGTCTACTGTCTAGTGGCAACTATTGTATGGGAACTCTGTTGCGGTTTTCCTTACATACAGGAGCACACCTATGTGCGCACACACACTCACAAAGTGACACTCCAGTTAAGGGTGGTAGAGCAGGAAACTGGCAGATCAAACCCACAGGGCGGCAGACCCTGGGAAATTCTCTTAGGCAAGCCTCGTGGAACAGAATAGGAGAATAGACAATTAGCAGGAAAGGGACGCCATTTGGATTTTCTGCCTCAGGCATTGCAATGTCTTGGGGCAGCCTTGACTCACAGGCACACACTTCCATATACAGTTTGGGGAAGAATGTGAACTCCAGGAATAAGTATTGTTTTGATTTAACTGGCTAGGCAAGGTCAAGACAGGAATTGTTTGGTAAAGGTGATAGCCGTAACTACAGGTGTTTCCGAGGGCCTGTAAGGGCAAAAGAGGGGTAGAATGTGGCAAGCCAAAGAGATGCACCTGCAAGCTCCTTATAGGAAGGAGGAGATGTGAAGAGGAAGTGTCATAGAATCATAGAATCATAGAGTTGGAAGAGACCACAAGGGCCATCGAGTCCAACCCCCTGCCAAGCAGGAAACACCATCAGAGCACTCCTGACACATGGATGTCAAGCCTCTGCTTAAAGACCTCCAAAGGAGGAGACTCCACCACACTCCTTGGCAGCAAATTCCACTGTCAAACAGCTCTTATTGTCAGGAAGTTCTTCCTAATGTTTAGGTGGAATCTTCTTTCTTGTAGTTTGGATCCATTGCTCTGTGTCCGCTTCTCTGGAGCAGCAGAAAACAACCTTTCTCCCTCCTCTATGTGACATCCTTTTATATATTTGAACATGGCTATCATATCACCCCTTAACCTCCTCTTCTCCAGGCTAAACATGCCCAGCTCCCTTAGCCGTTCCTCATAAGGCATCCTTTCCAGGCCTTTGACCATTTTGGTTGCCCTCCTCTGGACATGTTCCAGTTTGTCAGTGTCCTTCTTGAATTCTGGTGCCCAGAACTGGACACAGTACTCCAGGTGAGGTCTGACCAGAGCAGAATACAGTGGCACCAGTAGAGAGGGTAAATAAGCAAATCAAGAAAGGGAAGCATCAAAGAAAGCTCAGGATCAAGGAAGCAGAGGGTGATAAAATTGAGTGACACTGTGCGGTGTAACTCGCAGCTTAAGAAGAACAAGGGCAGAGAAGAGGTACTTAAATTTTAATGAAATGATCAATACCAGTGTCAGGTTTCTATGGTGGACACATCCTTCCAAGGCATTTCCTTACTATATTCCTTGATCTCAGGAAGAATGGTGCAAGATTTGGTTGCAATACCTTAAAAGGTGTCCAAATGCATAGTGGACAGATAAGACAAGCAACTTTCCAAAACAGATAGCAGAATCATTACTATTATTGGGTTGCATCCCAATGTTTGTTGTCTTCAGAGCAGACCCATTGAAATGAATGGATGTGACTGACTGAGGTCCAGGTAATTTCAATGGGGCTACCTTGAGTAGAACTTTGCCAGGCACAGAACTTTTAACTCCAGCAAGGTGAGCAGTGATTGTTTCTTGTCCAAAGTAGTTACTTGGCTGGGCAGCTCTGGTAATAGTCACTTAAAACGGAATCCTCAGAGGAGTGTGAAATGAGCACTGTAGTTCCTGAATTTCAGGAGAGCCCTTCAGCTGAAAGCAACAATATATTGCAGAAATACATCTCGGAGTTTTTGCAAAAACAAGGGATATGGAACAGAATCCCACTCAGATTGTTTTGCTCTCAATAATTTCAGGAGGGAGTCACCCAGCGGCCTAGGTGGCCCCCTCTAATTACGTTTTCATAACTTCCGAATTCATCAGTAAATAATGTATTTCCTAGTGTGCGGAACTGCGGAGGCGACGTTATTGTTTTAGTTATAGGTAGGCAACCTTTGCAAATGGAATCAGCATTGCTGAAAACGAGAAGGCGGTCACTGCGAAAAAGAGCCTGGCTAATTATACCAATGGGAAAGTATTCTCTTTTGTTTCAGGAAGAGTCTTGTAAAGTTATTATGCAGGTGCCTCCTCAACAGTTCGTGGCAACTTTCCCCCCAAAATTTTTTTGCTGCAGACTTTTACCGAAGAGGTGGGAAAGCTGTGAAGGCTGAATGTGGCCCTCCAGTATGTTCTATCTGGCCCTTGGAAATCTCCATAGGCCACTCCCCTCTCCACAGGCCATACCCCCTCACTGGCTCCTCTATGCACGCCAAGCATTTTTGCCTGGAGAGATTTTGCCCTTGAACCCTGATAGCACCTCTTCCTTGTCTGATTGAGGAAAGAAGTGTGTGTGTGTGTGTGTGTGTGTAGAAACTAGCCTACTGTACTTAATATAAAGGTAACTTCTGCAAAAAATACTCCACCAATTTTTGCCAATGGCTCCATCCTTTAATGGCATTTGGCACTGGAAAAGGTGTGTAGCTTTCAGACTGAAAAAGGTTTCCGAACTCTGTCTTCCTGAAATAGGTAAAGGTAAAGGGACCCCTGACCATTAGGTCCAGTTGTGACCGACTCTGGGGTTGCGGCGCTCATCTCACTTTATTGGCTGAGGGAGCTGGCGTAGAGCTTCCGGTTCAAGTGGCCAGCATGACTAAGCTGCTTCTGGCGAACCACAGCAGCGCACGGAAACGCCGTTTACCTTCCCTCCGGACATGCTTTTGAACTGCTGGTTTGGCAGGAGCAGGGACCGAGCAACGGGAGCTAACCCCATCGTGGGGATTCGACCTTCTGATAGGCAAGTCCTAGGCTCTGTGGTTTAACCCACAGCGCCACCCGCGTCCCTTCCTGAAATAGAGATCTCTAAATCGGAGCCTTTGGGGTGGGGACTTAAAGCAAGATGGTAAACAATGTACACAAGTGTGGGCACACAGTCTTCAGCTGTAACCATGCGCAAAATGAAGTGCTCCTCAGAAGCCAGCGACTGAGTTTTATGAAAGCTATGAGCTGAAGAACTTCCCATTTAACAGAAGTGGCAAAATGGAAAAATACAATTCTTTAATCTGGTGGTGTTATTATTCTTGCGCTCAGTGAATCATACATGTTTATTCTTGAGAGGCACAATCTTTTTTTTATATTTTCAAAGTCGATGCAAACCAATTCATCAGAGACACACAGACAGTTATGTAAGGGATGCATTTGTGGAGGCCTTCACTCCCCAAAAGGAATTATTCAAAGAAAAATATATATTACCATGTCTTACTCACAAGACCATATTTATTAATTTAGGAATGTATCCAAGAAAGTCACCCTGGCCGTACACAGCAGTCTACTTGTACAATGAACCTTCCCTTCCTCTTAATCTCCCCGCACCCCCAATGTGCCCCCTAGGGATGCGGGTGCCGCTGTGGTCTAAACTACTGAGCCTCTTGGACTTGCCAATTGAAAGGTTGGAGGTTCGAATCCCTGCAACAGAGTGAGCTCCCGTTGCTCTGTCCCAGCTCCTGCCAACCTAGCAGTTCAAAAGCACACCAGTGCGAGTAGATAAATAGGTACCGCTCTGGCAGGAAGGTAAACGGCGTTTCTGTGCACTGCTCTGGTTTTGGTGTTCCGTTGTGCCAGAAGTGGCTTAGTCATGCTGGCCACATGACCCGGAAAAACTGTCTGTGGACAAACACTGGCTTCCTCAGCCTGTAAAGTGAGATGAGCGCCACAACCCCAGAGTCGTCTGTGACTGGACTTAACTGTCAGGGAACCTTTACCTTTTTTTAGTATGCCCCCTAAATCTGTTCTGGGTTTTTTCCCCCCTCTCCTCTCCGAGCAGATATTTTTGAGCAGAGCAGAGATGGAAGCCACATTCCATTGGGCAAGCAGAAGTCTGTGACACACAGTACATCATCATCATCATCATTCTGTTTAGAGCTGCTGCTTATCTGACTGGGCTGCCCAGGCACTCTGGGCTGCTCCCAACAGAATATTAAAAACACAATAAAATGTCAAACATTTGAAACTTCCCAAAACAGGGCTGCCTTCAGATGTCTTCTATAAGACAGGTAGTTGTTTATTTCCTTGACATCCGAAGGGAGAGTGTTCCACAGGGCGGGCGCCACTACCGAGAAGGCCCTCTGCCTGCTTCCCTGTAACCTCACTTTTCACAGAAGGCCCTTGGAGCTGGACCTCAGTGTCTGGGTTGAATGATGCTGGTGGAGATGCTCCTTCAGGTATACATGGCCAAAGCTGTTTAGGGCTTTAAAGGTCGGCACCAACACTTTGAATTGTGCTCTGAAATGCACTGGGAGCATTCTTTAAGATCAGTGTTATTGGATGGGACAGTTAATAATGAGTAGATGCAATTTCTAATCTATCACTTTTCAAGAGCTCAGGCCAGATGACTTATCTGGCCCTTAGCCATGGCAGAAAGCCCATGTACTGTGCGTAATAATAATAATTTTATTATTTATACCCTGCTCATCTGGCTGGGTTTCCCCAGCCACTCTGGGCGGCTCCCAGCAGAATATTAAAAACACGATAAAACATCAAACATTAAAAACTTCCCTAAACAGGGAATGGTTGGATGCTTCATTGCACAGGGTTGGACTAGATGACCCTGATGGTCCCTTCCAACTCTATAATTCTAGGATTCTGTGGTCAAGATGTTGTGTGTGTGTGTGTGTGTGTGTGTGTGTGTGTGTGTGTGGCTATATATGTATATATTGAGGCTCAAAAGAGAATGAAGCAAGTTAAAGGCATTACTAAATAAGAGATGAAGTATCTGACATTTTTACCCCAGAATGGAACCGACAGAGAGGATGGTGGGAATCGAGTTCAAAATAAGCTTGGGCTCTCTGAGCTTTTGTTAGAATAATTGCTAAGTTAATTTTGTCTTTCCTGTGCTGAAGATCACTTGTCTTCTTCCTTACTGTAGACATTCATTATCCTAAGTAGTTTTGAGTGATTCTCAAAAGGCCCTCAGGGAGCTGGAGAGGAGGACTTGATAACGTTAACCCTTGGAGCTGTCATGACTCATTGGTTCTTAGCAAAAAGAGAGAGAGAGAGAGAGAGAGAAAAAAACTTGCACAAAGTATAACGGCCTATCCCCTATTAGGTGTTGGGCCAAAGGCAACATGCTCACAGTTCTTCCACGGGTGCCTCTCAGTGTATAAATTGCTGGCCCTTATTTGTCATTAAAAAATTATAAAATTAAGAACATACTTTGCTAGAAAAATCTCCAGCGTTCAGTCCCCAGCATCTGCAGGTATTCCCTGAAATCCTGGAGAGCTGGTGTCAGTCAGAGTTGACAATACTGAACTTAATGGATCAATGGTCTGATTTTGTACAAGGCAGATTCCTGGGTTCGTAGTGTAGCCGTAGCAAACATGTTCCAATATTATAGGGTCGTAGCTGAGGGGTAAAGTACCGGTATCTTCTGTGGATTCAGAAGATCCCACATTCAATTCCTGGAAGTTTGAGGTAGGGCTGGGAATTCCTGCCAGCCAGTGTAGACAGGCTGCCAGCTCCTGCCAGCCAGTGTAGACAGCATTGAGTCAGAGGCACCAATGGTCTGATTCAGTGTAAGACAAAATCCAGTGTTCCTGTGTGTTCCCAAAGGAGCCGAGGGTGGCAAACAACCAAACGGAAAGCCAGCACGATTAAAAATAAAATGAGGGAAAGCACTGGGAAATATTAATCTTGTCTAAAATCTCTGGAAAACAATGGCATAACCTCACATGTAATAATTGCCAGGAACAGTCTCTTTCGTCCATCAAGTGCCTGGGCAAACAGGAATATTTTTAAATTCCTCCTGAATCTTCATAATGAGGGAGGCAGATTGAGGAGGGTGAGAAACTTGATTCGTTTAGAGATGAATCTACCTAATTCACAATTCCCAAAATGATACACAAACTAAAACACAGTCGTACTTCAGAATTCACAATTGATTTGCAAGCAGTGTATCATTTGACGTCTCCCAGAGAATCTTGGGAATTGTAGTTTGTTATAATTATTTTATTATTATCTATTCAATTTCTGTACTGCCCATCATCCAAGGATGATGGGGCAGTTTACAGTATAAACACAAAAATACACAACACAGTAACAAACAGAAACAGTTAAGAGTCCTGAACTGCAATTCCCAAAGTGGTTTAACAATCAATCTCTCTTCTCAGAGAATTCTGGGAACTGTAGCTCTCAGAGGGAAATAGAGATTTCCGAACGGCAATCAGCACCCTTAACAAACTTCAGTTCCCCATATTCTTTGGGAGGGAGCCATGAAAATGAAAGTGGTATAATATCACTCTAAATGTATTCTGCAAGTGTGACCTGTGCCTTATTTAAACATATGCTGTGAATGCTATTTCTGTGGTATTCTATGCATGGTGGACCATTTGCACATGCAAATGATAAGAGAATGTTGCAATCACATGATGATAAACATACATGTGTGAATCAATTTCAGCTGAGTTCAGGTATGTGTGTTATGTGTGTGCTTATAGCCTCTCCCCAATGTACAGTTTTTGGCTATTGGTTATTGAAGGTGGTGTTGTTAGTTTGTTTTTGTTCCTTCTACACCTTCCTTGCATCTGTAGTTAGAAATTAGGTATCTGGGGTATGTAAACAGCCATTCCTCCAGTTGCCTGCAATGACTAAGAATGATCTCCAAGTAAAGGTGTCTGTGTCTTTTATGGATTTTGATGAAAGGCTCTCATGCTTTTTTGTACATGCATGCTTTGCTAATGGTCACACTGCATCATGGGTTTTGTATTCTTTGGGTTATTTAAACAGATAGGTTGTGCACATGTTTGGCTTGCAACTGTGGAAATGCCTTGCTGTGAAAGATTGAAGTATGATTTTGCCATCAGGCTACAGTTGGTTTGGAGTGAAAGGGTTAACATGTCACAAAATTACAACTTGATGTAAAGGTGAAAATATTGAGAGAACCCCAGGGGCTTGGCGCAGCCTGGTTGAAACATAACAGGAATGCCAATATTTTTGACATGGCATAATGTGTGTTAATGGGATTTGCAATCAGATCTATTGGAAATATATTGGATTTTCATATGGGCAGCAGGATATCCAGATTAGGACATAAAAGTGGATTATTATTATTATTAACCAGCTCAAATTCTTTTGTGGGTTTTGTTTGATTGCTTGTGTCTTGTTTGTGTGCATTTTGGAGGCATTTTGGGGTTCTTGTTTTTCTGTCGCTTCTTCCTTTTCGTCTTTAACTTGATCAAAGCTGATCCTGTAACATAATTTACCTTGAAGAACCATGCAATATATCTGCTTATTGCTGACTGATGAGTGATAGCAGATGTGCTTGGGGAAAAAAAGGTTTCCCATATGGCATCCCAGATGTTTCCTTACTCCTTTGTGGATGAATTATTGTAACTTTCGCAGTGAGGGCAGTGTTAACAGTAAATAATTATATCTTTCAAATGCCAAAAGGAACAGCTCGTTCTGCTAAGGCAGCCAATAGTGAATGTGGCAGGATATGTTACCTGAACCCCCAGATCTCTTGGTTTGTTGAGTCCTCCTGCATGCACTCCATTTCATGCAAAACCTTTATTAATCTGGTAATAGCCAACATTGGTTATACTCAGAGTAGACCCATTCACTTCAGTGGATTTACTCTGAGTAGGGCTAATGTATGCCACCCGTTGTTTATCTGATGAGCTGATTCCCTAAATTTATCCAGGACTCTGAAGCTGAATAGATCATTCCGTTCTGTCTTGTCTGCTGACCTACTTATGCGCAAGAAGCGCTGAAGGAATCGCCAGAGCTTCTCCCCCTTTTGTTACCTTAGAGAAGCAAACGCCTGCCTCTCACAGATGGGTTTGCCTCTCTTAAAAAACGTGCTGTTCTCAATGGCACAGTGGCATCTCCATAACACATCTCTCAATATCGCCTAATTGTCATCATGGAATCATCGTGGAGAAAACATTCATTATAAAACATAACACAGGCAAAATGCCATTCATTAGCCGGGGCATAAAAATGATAATTACAGTCAGAAGGTTGTGTGTGTGTGCGTGTGTATGTGTGTTTTCTGAGGCAGCCCTGGATTGAGGGCTGCGTGCTAATTGCACTGTTTAAGCTTGCAAATTAATGGGAAGCAAAAACACAGTAATCAGCCAAAGGGAAATAGATCAAAATAGTTTAAGTAGGATTTACGGCGGTGGGGTTCATTTCTCTCCTCCATCGCTCCCAACGTGTCTTCTTCTTAGTTTCTGGCTTAATTACATTCAGTTGGAGTTGCAGAAAACCTGAAACTGAGCGGAGGTGATTGTATAATATACGAGCACGTAATGTATTCCTCGCATCTGCAAGCCGGAGAGGCGGGTAGGAGGGGAAACAGGCTGCCTTTAGAGTGGTACCCAATGGTGAGGCACAGCACTCCTCATCCGCAGGAGAAACTGCAGCATCCTCTCTTGCAGCAGAAGTCCAGCCATTGGCTTCCCTGCGCCCATGTGACCAGCAGAGCTCTGTTTCTACCCCCCCCCACCCTCTCGTCTTCCATCTGTGTGCGGAGCACTGATAGGCCGGGCTGATGCGCAGGCAATTTATCATCTCGATCTCCCACTGAGTCAGGAAGCTCTCCTGTCACCAGTATTGATTTCAGAGGATGGACTAAATTTCCTAGGATTTCCATTAAGAATTAAGAAAAAAGCTATAAGCACGCAGGGTAGCCAGGCAGACATGGATATGAGATGGCACTGTGAATCCTCTCAGGTAGCTTCTTCTCTCACGGCCGATGCAGACCAGAGGCTAAGCACTGCAGCATGCAGGGTTTAAGAGACTTAGTCGAAAAAACAAAAAAAAAAAATACGATTATGATGATAATAAAGGAGGAGGAGGAGGGGGGCAAAGCATTTGCACCAATTACTTTTTCTTCTTTTTTCTTTTTACAAAAAAAAATGTTTTTATTTAAATTAGAAATTGTCTTCTTGGAGATTGCATGCCGTTAAGATACGGAGCTCAAATTTCTGCATGCGATCTGGCTTTTTAAATTTCAGGATCTTCTTCTTTTACGCTCAAGGAACTAGCACTTTAAACCCTGGTGCATTCTGTTCTCTTTAACTGCTGCTTTTCTAAGCCACAGCTTGTGTGTGTGTTTGTGTTCACGCGTGTGTGTGTGTGTCTCTTAATTTTTGCTTGTTTGGAAACGAGGAAGCGAGGAAGCCAACGTGAGCATGAAGAACAGATGCTTTCAATAATTGCTAGGTGGCTTTGTTTTTAATGACCTAGTAATTATTTTGGCTAAAAAAACCAGATGCTTAAACCCTGAGTATGCATGCTTTGGGGCACAATTTTGCATGTGTGTGTGTGTTTGCTTCTGTTTCTTTACCACTGTTAGCAGAGCACGGATGTCTCTGAATCTGTGTGCATGCCTTGTTTTTCTGCGTACGGAAGAATGACCGTGTTTGACTATTTAATATTTCATGGAACATAATGCAAAAGAGCATTATTTCTTTTTTTAAAAAAAACAAAAAAAACTAATGCTGATATATAAATATATATATATATTAAAGGTTAGTGGGATTTGCATGTTCATAACAACAAATGTATTTTTTTCCCTGTATTTGAGTGGAGGGGGTGACTAACTCTCTGTTTGTTTCTAACATGGAAATGTCAGTAACAAATCTCCAAGGCATCTAATTTAAAGTCTTTCCATTTTTTTCAGGATTATTCATTCCTATGATTTTATTATATGTGTGTGTGTGTGTGTGTGAAATACAGGCATCAGATGTGTGCATAAATCGTATTTGTGTGTGAATGTACGTGTGTGTGTGGACCCCCTGTAGAAATAGACACCCCTTCACAGTCCTTATTCACAACAAGAAGAGCGGAAAGGGTCTTCACACTATCTACAGCTTGTGTGTTACCACAGGAGTGATGGGAGTCCCATTAGCCAAGGAGACAGGCATACAACAGGGTGTAAGACAATAGATTTATTGGGAGGGAAGGGGAGCGAAACAAAGGCTTAACATAAAGAGAGTAACTGGCAGGTTTTCTTTTTAAATCTCTTGTTATTAGAGTTCAGGGCAGAGGGATTTATAATTACCCTACCCCCCCAAAAAAAAAAAACAACACCAGAATAACAATATACTCCATTAGCAAGTATTATTCTGTATTTGCCCAGATTCATTTATCAGCAGTTGTTAATCTGCCAGCATGCTGGCAGATTTGTGTTGTTTGATTTTTATTCGTTTGTTTTGATTTCTTTCTATTTTTCTGGGTCGGAGGGAGAGTTTACTTTAGATATCAAAGTTTGTGCAAAGTGTTTTTTTTTTCTTTCTGGAATTGCATCTGAGCTCTGTTCATCTTTGTGACTTGAGCAGTCAGAAAGCAGAGGTGTTTCCTGTCTCGGATCAGTTAATTGTGAGGTTGTGTTTTCTGAGGGCAGTCATGATGGGGTCGGGTTTTTCAGAGGACAGGTGTTTTTGGCCGGACATGGTGTGCTGTGGAAACTGCGAAACATTATCAACATTTCTGTTATTACTGTTGCTGTTGTATTATATAGGGTCTGTTAACAAATCTGATTCAGGGGGTGGGTTCTAGTGATTATCATCAGAGATAAATGCTAGACGAGGTTGAATGAAATGGCTCTCACCTTGGAAAACCTCAGCCTCTGCTTGGTTTCAGCCTGAGAGGGCTACACCACGAATTTTAACATTCCCAGCTCAGTCTTCCCAACAGCTGTTCACACTCATCTCTTGGGGACCACAGATAATTTGGCATGGCTAACAGCCTTTGCCAGAAGAGGCTAAGGGGTTGAGGTTCCATGGAAATCGAATTGCCTTCCTTCCCCACAATCCTTGCTGGTTTAACATGCAGTTAATTGGCAGGGCATTCTGAAGAACTGTACAAAATTCTCCCCACATTTGCAAGTGCGATGGCAGCAGAAGACACCCAGATGGCTTCCAGTTCAGCTTGTACACTCTCTTAATTGTTATCTCCCAGGGTGGGTGGGAGCTTTTGTGAATTCTCTGGGCCTGTTTCTGTACAGTCACCAAAATCAGATGGCAACACTTTTTGTGCAGGAGAAGTGACAGTTTTAAGGGGGCCCTGGGCAGGATAGCCCCTGGAGAGCAGGGACTGCACCACTCTGATCCCTTCTCCTCCTGCCTCCGCGCAACCTATTTTAAATTTGTATATATTTACATCTGGGGTGGTGTACACTGCTCAGACACTGCAGAGGTTGTTCTCTCGGATGTGTCAGAAGCTTTTAAGCATACCGCCAACAGTGGGCCAGTTTTATTGATTGCCAGTCCATTCCACTCAGAAGCAATCCCCCCTTGAATTCAGGGTGGCTTACTCTCAAGAAAGTGGGCACAGGACAGCTCTCAACAAATCGGGCCTTCACAGCGCCAAATCTAGGTTTGCTGCCAGGCTGCGCAACAGAGAACTGTAGCCTATCAGTGATCCGGCAACACTCTGTGGGATGCTCTCCTCAGAGATGCCCGCTGGGCCCTTGCCTTGTATATTAGTTAAGATGCTTGGCAAGGAATTTTGTTTTCCCCAGAAAGCCTATCGTTGGCATGGTGCTGTTCTTTGTGACTTCACTATTTAACAGAGGTACATCTGTTCTTCAACCACCAGTGTCTTTTAATTCAATTGTCTTTTCTGCTTTTCATTTTGTATTATTATTATTATTATTATTATTATTATTATTATTATTATTATTATAGGTTTCATGTTTTTATTGGCTTTGTGCCACAGGTCTCTTGGGGTTTGTTTTGATAAAGAAAAGTGGGATTTGAGTTATTCAGATAACTAAATGGAGATTCAGCTGTACACCTTTCTTGTACACCTTTAGGCGTCAGGCAGAAATGTTCCTGTTCAACCAGGCCTTTGGCTGATTAACAACTGAAACCTTTAAAATGTGTTTGTGGGAGGGGGAGGGAAAGTTACTGCTTTGTTTTTGTTTTTATTATGTATGTTTTGATTTTATCTTGCATTTTTATGTTGTGAACCGCCCTGAGATCTACGGATGAAGTGCGGTATACAAATTTAAATAATAATAATAATAATAATAATAATAATAATAATAATAATAATAAATGAATGCACTTCTTTGCCACCTGTGCTCTTTTTTGTTCTTAGGTATATGCTTGTGTGCTCAGTTACAATTTAAAAGATGTGAGGTAGCTCAGCTCCAGATGAGTAAGAGTCAAAGAACACCTTGTTTTAATGAGGGATCACATTTAAGGTATCTATTTGCTCCAAGTAGCAATTGGGGGGATCAGGATTGGGGCCACAGCTACTGGGTTCAACCCTCCACCACCAACACTATTCCACAGCAGTGGCGTAGTGTGGGGGGTGCCAGGGGTGCCAGCCGCACCGGGCGCAACACTGGGGGGGGGGGCGCGAGTCCAGAGGGAAGGGACAAGCAATCGAGGCTTGGTTGGGGTGGGGGGTCGTCGTCTCCGCCACTGCTTCTGTTTTCCGCTGCGCTGAGGCGAGCTGGGCGCGGCCAGGCATGCAAGCGCAGCGCCTGGCCAAGCGCTGCAGCTTGGGGAGCCGGCGCCTTAGCGCCTCGCCGTCGGCCGCACAGCCGTTGCCCAAGCTCGACAACTCGTGGAGGGCGCCTCTCTCTCTCTCTTTCTCTCTCTCTCTCTCTCTGCCTGGAGGGGAGGCGCTTTCCCTGCTCTTTGTTCCGTTTGAGCAAACACAGCAACGAAACAGAGGAGGGTGGGCAGTAAGACCCTGAGGCAGAATGCAGGAAAGCAGCCACTTCCTCTTTTCAGGTTTCCCTTCTCCGGTACCTACCCACCCACGTTTATTGCGAGGGAAATCTAGCTGACTGCAGGGAAGGGGTTGGGTGCATGTAATGTGTGACAAAGGCATCAGGTGTACGTCTTGGGTGGAAAGGGTATAAGGGTGGGGAGGTAGAGTGCATTTAAAAAAACCAAAACATTGTGGATTTAAACAAGGAAAATGTAGCATAATCTACTGTTTGTAAGGGCCCTTTGGGATTGGTTTTACCCATCTCAGACAGTTAGCTCATAGTGTAAATAAAGATGGCTGTTGTTTACATTTTTTTAATAAAAGCATCAACAACAATCCTTTTGCACGGTTTGTTGTGCTGTGTTGCAGAACTTTTTGCAGTTGCAGGATTAGGGATGGTGTTCTGTGCTACAGTGGCGTAGCGTGGGGGGTGCAGGCTGGGCCGGCCACACCGGGCGCAACATCTGGGGGCCGCGCTCCACGGGTTAGGGGGCGCAAATTACTTGCCTTGCCCCGGGTGCTGACAACCCACGCTACGCCACTGTTCCACAGCAGCAGTCATGATCTACTTTCTTGTTGTTGTTTCGTTGTCTTAGTCGTGTTTGACTCTCAGTGACCCCATGAACTAGAGCAGGCCTTGGAAACTCTCACTTTCTTCTCAAAGCTTCTCCTTTTTTATGTCCATGGAGTTTTCTTGGCAAAATACTGGAGTGGTTTGCCAGTTCCTTCTCCAGGTGGATCACATTTAGTCTAAATTCTCGGCTATGACCTGTCCATCTTGGGTGGCCCTGCAAGGCATAGCTCATAGCTTCTCTGAGCTATTCAAGCCCCTTCGCCACGACAAGGCAATGAAGGGGCATGATCTACTACCCCCCAAAAAATGCTTCCCTCCTGGAGCAAATAGCTGCTTCCAGAGAGATGATTTTCATCAAGACCACAGTGAAGAAGGATGAATGCCCCACTCCCACATTCCTGATCCAGTTCCTGCCCCTCCCTTGACTTTTTTTTTATTATTGTTTTAAAAGGAAGGCAAGAAACAGGCATGCCCAAATGTGACTGCATTGTAATGTGTAGTTTAGCTCTGAGATATTTATAGCCCATATTTGTCCCTTATTGGTCCGTTGCATGAGATCAAAAGGAGTGATGCCATCTGCTGTGGGACTGCATTGTACAAGTGTGAAATTTGGTGCTGGGATGTGACGTCCAACATCCTAAGTTTACAAGTTTCTAGTCCTTTTGACTGCAAAGGGTGTGGCCAATCAGAAGCCAGGGGTAGGGGCTGAACAGCGATTGCTTATACTTGCCTCTCATTATTGTACAATATGGAATTTAACAGATGTTTTATATGAGGATACTCTGCTGTGAGTGTGCCTTGATTTCATCCCATTATACTAATAATAAAATAATAGACTTCCAGGCACTTCATGGTGTGCTTTGAAATAAGATTATGGGCCTCTGTTGTATTGACTTTGCTGCACTTCTTCTGCTTTTTAATTTCCCAGACAAATGAGTAAGGATTGTGTCTTTTCTTGGATCATGGTCTAATGTTTTCTAAGCACTTGGTTTGTTTCATGTGGTTAATGTGTAGAGTACATAGGGTCTTGGTAGACCTGGTCTCTTCCAAGGCTCCTTGTGTTTCCAGAGTATTATCAAACTCATTTTGTTCCTCAGGATCCGTTGCAGCCATGGTAGATATACTCCTTTCTGTTGCCTCTTTCTGAATCTGATGCAGAGTTTGTGCAAAGTTCTCAATTTTCTAGAACAGTACAACTCTAAACGACTTCTTAAATTTTAGGGCAGTGAGGATTTCTATAAATTTTTGGTAAAGATAAAGGGACCCCTGACCATTAGGTCCAGTTGTGGACGACTCTGGAGTTGCGGCGCTCATCTTGCTTTATTGGCCGAGGGAGCCAGCATACAGCTTCTGGGTCATGTGGCCAGCATGACTAAGCTGCTTCTGGCAAACCAGAGCAGTGCACGGAAACGCCGTTTACCTTCCCGCCAGAGCAGTACCTATTTATCTACTTGCAATTTGACGTGCTTTCGAACTGCTAGGTTGGCAGGAGCAGGGACCGAGCAACGGGAGCTCACCCCATTGCGGGGATTCGAACCGCCGACCTTCTGATGGGCAAGCCCTAGGCTCTGTGGTTTAACCCACAGCACCACCCATGTACCCAATTGTTGGTAAACTCAACCAAATTTCCCTTTCCCCACCCACCTGTCATGGTCTCCCGTTGGCCTGATTCATGTCCTTTAAAAAAGCTGTTGAAGTGGTTGTAGCAGAAAATAACTTATCAGTGGCTTATCTGTGTTTCCCCCATAATGAGATAATGAGTGTAGCTTGAGTTACCGAGTGGATTGGCCTTTTTATAAGGAAATCTCCATGCCTCCCCCACTACCTTCTTAGGTGTTGGTGTTGTTGCTGCTGTTGAATCCTTCCATATGACTGATACATTGGTTAAGCCATTTAATTTCAATGCATTTTACATGGAAAGACTCAGTTCCATGGACCCCGTTTCTGGCAGCAACATGTTGCTCATGCAACACATGAGATATGCATTGCCTATGTGTGATCAAGCGTTCTGCTTTTCCAAGGTGTCCAGTCACAAAGACTAAATCTGTGTACGTTCAGGAACCAAAGTCAGGATGGCACAGCCTTTCTGTGATTTCTGAATGGGGGAAAGTACACCATTTTCTGCTGCCACACACACACACAAGGAGCCGGCACTGGCGCAGCCATTGGGTGAGGTGAGGCCACCACCTCAGGTGAAGGAAGCCCCTGAGATGGTGTCCCTATGGGTGCCTCCTCTGCTGCCAGCATAGAAGCAGTGCCAACATTGGGCGAGATCTTGTTGATTTTCAGCAAGATCTCACCAAAAGCCATGTGAGATCTTGCAAAGCGTTTGAGATCTTGCCGGAAATGGGTGCGATCTCACCCACAATTGAGGCCAGTTCCGCTTCTCCACCAGCATTGGGTTGGTAGGGCTGGCAGAGGTAGCAGAATGCTAAGGTAAAGGTAAAGGGACCCCTGATCATTAGGTTCAGTCGTGGCCGACTCTGGGGTTGCGGCATTCATCTCGCTTTATTGGCCAAGGGAGCCGGCGTACAACTTCCGGGTCATGTGGCCAGCATGACTAAGCCACTTCTGGCGAACCAGAGCAGCGCACGGAAACGCCGTTTACCTTCCCGCCGGAGCGGTACCTATTTATCTACTTGCACTTTGACGTGCTTTCGAACTGCTAGGTTGGCAGGAGCAGGGTCCGAGCAACGGGAGCTCACCCCGTCGCGGGGATTCGAACCGCCGACCTTCTGATCGGCAAGTCCTAGGCTCTGTGGTTTAACCCACAGTGCCACCCGCATCCAAAGCCAGCAGACTGGAAGGGCAGCACATTTCACTTCAAGCAGTGAAACGGGGCATGCCGCCCTTGCAAGGAGCTCAGGTAAACCTGATGTATTGTATGAGAAGGAGACCTAATTCACAGCTGTTGACCTTAATCTTAACCCAATTCACCAGGTCTTAATGGTCAAGTGGATCAGGTTGAAGTTACACTAAGCAGCTATTATTATTTTCTGACATGATGTTCTTTCTTCTGAATGCTCCAGCTACATCATTGTTCTGCATTTCCTGGCTCAGCCCGCATTTTTTAAAAAGAGACTGTGCATTTAAACTATTTTCATATTGGTTTTCTCTTTTTCTGAAGTGCCGTGTATGTCTAGGCCAAGAATTGCCTTTCAAAGGAAACCAAACAGTAAATCAAATACAACCAATTTGGTTAGGATGCATCCTGTAAGAAACCACCTTTAGCTGTCTTCTCTTAATGGGTCTGCAAAATCTTATAATGATCCATTGGGATTTGGATCTGAAATGTACTATTGACATAGTCCTACCAAGGGATATTTTTTAAAAAAAATAAACCGTTTAAAACCCATCTGCACTTCTTATATGTGCTTGTATTAATATATAGTTAAAAACCTTAAAACCTGCTGACCAGTTCATTGGGGGCACCGCCTTAATCAATCAAAATGTTTTAGATTGATTATTCTGACATTAATCAAATAGTTGCTGAACCACGTACTAAATCTTCTCTCTCTCTCTCTAAGCTTCAAGTAGTACATACACATACTGTAAAAGCAGGCTCCATGGAAACAAAAGAAAATGGAGCGTTGCCTGTATGCGTGAGTTAAAACAGGTCAGAAGCACATGTGCTTATTGTTATAATCACACCATATCTGTTTTTTCATACCTGTTTTAGCACATGGATAATATTCCAATCCCATTACTTTCAGTGGGGTTCATGTGCACCCAGCTAAGAAAGCAAATAGCTTTTTTGCTTTTTTTTTTGAGTGAGAGAGAGAAAATTGTTCTTGAAGAAAGGCCATTTTTAATTAAAATTGCCCCCCAACCAGTGTCCATTTCAGAAAAGAAATAGGTGTTTGCAGTTAACTAAGATATTTGGTAGGCAGGGAATGACCTGAACAAGATTGGATTGTTTCAGGGTGAGCACACCTGGTGTGCATGAGAATTTCCAGCTTGCTGATTCCACCTGTTGGAAGGTCAGGTTCCTACTCTCCCAAGCACTTTGGAATCTAATCCCCTTCCTGCTGGTTGAAAAGAGCTACCAAGTATTTTGCTTTTCCTCAACCTGCAGGGTGGTCATGTGACCTACTTTACAGAGGACGCTCATCTATTAATAATAATAATAATAATAATAATAATAATAATAATAATAATAATAATAATAATAATAATTTATTTATACCCCGCCCATCTGGCTGGGTTTCCCCAGCCACTCTGGGCAGCTTCCAAAAGAATATTAAAATACTGTGATACATCAAACATTAAAAGCTTCCCTAAACAGGGCTGCCTTCAGATGTCTTCTAAAAGTCAGGTAGTTGTTTTTCTCTTTGACATCTGATGGGAGGGCGTTCCACAGGGGAGGTGCCACTACCAAGAAGGCCCTCTGCCTGGTTCCCTGTAGCTTTGCTTCTCGCAGTGAGGGAACCGCCAGAAGGCCCCCGGTGCTGGACCTCAGTGTCCGGGTAAAACGATGGAGGTGGAGACGCTCCTTCAGGTATACTGGACCGAGGCTGTTTAGGGCTTTAAAGGTCAGCACCAACACTTTGAATTATGCTCGGAAACGTACTGGGAGCCAATGTAGGTCTTTGAAGACCGGTGTTATATGGTCTCGGCGGCCGCTCCCAGTCACCAGTCTGGCTGCTGCATTCTGGATTAGTTGTAGTTTCCGGGTCACCTTCAAAGGTAGCCCCACGTAGAGCGCATTGCAGTAGTCCAAGCGGGAGATAACCAAGAGCATGCACCACTCTGGCGAGGCAGTCCGCGGGCACATAGGGTCTCAGCCTGCATACCAGATGGAGCTGGTATTTGAACGGAGGATAAAGCTATCCATGGCAGCTGTAGCTCCAGTGATCCTCCCAATTCCAGTGTGAAAGGCAGTACAGTGGTACCTCAGGTTAGGTACTTAATTCGTTCCGGAGGTCCATTCTTAACCTGAAACTGTTCTTAACCTGAAGCACCACTTTAGCTAATGGGGCCTCCTGCTGCTGCTGCTGCGCCGCCGGAGCACAATTTCTGTTCTCATCCTGAAGCAAAGTTATTAACCTGAAGCACTATTTCTGGGTTAGCGAAGTCTGTAATCTGAAGCGTATGTAACCTGAAGCGTATGTTACCCAAGGTATGGGAATTGTAAGTGGAAAGAGTGCTTCTACTCTCAGGTCCTGCTTCTTAGTTCCTCATAGGTACCTGGTTGGCCATTCTGAGGATGCCGGCTTAGATGGGGCTTTGGTTTGATCCAGAAAGGTTCTTCTTAGGTTCTTCATGGAGTCGTCTGCTTGAAGGCCTGCCCTGTCCAAGCCCAGTTTAAAGTTAAAGACCCCTAAGAAGGGAGAGCAGCGAGGAGCCTTGATGTTGCCCATCAACAGTTAGGCTCTGAACTGAGCAAGCACACCGGGTGCAAGGGTGAGATACTACAGTCGTTGTTTCTGAAGTGTTAGCATATGCAACATTTCATGCAGATCTGTGTCCTTTGGTGACGTTGCCTCCTTTTTGACAGTGCATAATTGGCTACTCTATATCCCCAACCCAACCCTTTCAGTGGTGTCCAAACTTTTTTCAAAGAGGGTCTGAGTTGATGAAAGGAAAGGCTGTGAGCGCTGACCAAAGAGCCGACCGAAATTGTTGAACTTTTTTTAGGATTGAAGTTCTTGAGGTTTTTTTTAGGATTTTACCCCAGGAAATAAACTGCCTTAGGGACCGGCAGGCCAAATTAGGCCCCCGAAACAGATGTTGGACATGCCTGCCTTATGTAGTTTTGTGCAGAGAAAGGAGCTTGGCAAGTCTGGATTTAGAGAGGCTGGCTGAAATTTCTTCCCTGCATAGGAAACTGCCTAATGCCAAGTCAGACCATTGGTCCATCTAGTTCACTATTGTCTACACTGATACGCAGTGGCTCTCAGAAAGGGTTCCTTCCCAGTCTGGTGCTAGTGGCTCAGTGGTAGAGCATCTGCTTTGCATCCAGAAGGTCCCAAGTTCAATCCCTGGCATTTCCAGGTAGAGTTGCAAATGTCCCAGGTCTGTAAGCCTGGAGAGCCCCTACTTGGAGATACAGTGGTACCTCGGTTTACAAACTTAATCCGTTCCAGAAGTCCGTTCTTAAACCAAAGCGTTCTTAAACCAAGGTGTGCTTTCCCATAGCAGCGGGGGTCTCAATTTACAAATGGAACACACTCAACAGGAAGTGGAACATGTTCTGCTTCCAAGGCAAAGTTCACAAAGCAAAACACCTACTTCCGGGTTTGCAGCGTTCTATTTCCAAGTTGTTCATAAACTAAGCTGTTCTTAAACCAAGGTACCACTGTACTGGAGATTGGACTTTCTGCCTGCAATGCATGCAGCCAAGCATGAACCAAGGCTAAGATTGGGTAAATACCGTATTTTTCTGTGTATAAGACTAGGTTTTTAAACCAGAAAATTAGGTTTTAAATTGGGGCTCGTCTTATACACGGGTAGTGTTGAGGGGTGTTTTCTTAATTTGGAGTGCCCAAAAATACACGGAAAAATATGGTATATATCAATTTCTTTCTCATTTTCTCCAACCTTCAGTTCTCCATATTAGTTCACAATTTAAAAAAGGGCACCCTGAGATTCCCCCCCACACACATTTTCATGCACCTTTTTGTATACAATTCAGCTCAATATATGCATATTATTGTAATAGACCTTCGTGTTTTATTTTCGCTACTACATACATTTTTATGGACACTTTCCTCTAATATAGGCATTTTTGCATATCTTTGGAGAACTGCATCACCAAATTTGGTGAAGTGCACATTTGCAAGGTTGGCTGTTTCCAAGGATAGCAGTTTCTGGGAGTTATGTATTTTCACACTGAAATGCACAGAACTGAATTATCCTCCATCCCTAGCCAAGGCTGCCCTTCATTAGGACCTCTGACCTACCATTGACTCCCATACCATCCTCAAACTGCTCTGCCTATATCAACTCATGCCTGCTCCCCCTCCCATCAAACGATTCAAGTCCTGAATAGCAACATGGGTAGCAGCTTGCTCTTCCAAGTCGAACATACAGCTTCTAATTGAACAGAAGATGTCCATCTGCCCTGAACCACCTGGGGCACTCAGTCGCAACTGCGTCTGTTGAGCTCTTAAATGCTAGCCCTGATATATTTGTGTGCATTTCTGTGCCTACTGATGCAGTCACTGGGCTCCAAGAATAACTTAATGTGTAGCACAAGGTCAGAATTTTGCCTTTAGGATCTCTATATCTCCGTGTTGTCTGAGTATCATCGGGATCTAAGGGGTGGTTATTACAGAGTCGTTCCTGCTGATATAAGAAGGGGACTGTGTGGTGTCCTGGCCTTGCTGTGTGTTCCATTTCTATCCATAAATAACAATGTGGGCAACTCCTTGTCTCGTTTTTTCATCCATTCCCGAGCTGGAAGGCGAAGTTCTGAAATGTGGGGCCTCCTGTACTTTGGGGAGGAGGGTGGCTCCCAGTGCAATTTAGGAGAAGAATATGAAGTTACATGAAGAAAGAAGGCTCCTATCTTCAGAACTTTGCTCTCCAAGTCCTGGAGGGCTGGAAGAAGAGGAAGATAGCCTTTTGTAAAGGGGTGCTGGAATTAGCAAAATGCCTCCACTTTCCTCGCATCAGGCTCTGGGGCCAGGATGGCCTCTGTTCAAATTTGGGATGCTTGAGGAATCCAATCTGTGTACATTTCGCAAGGAAAATGACCTGACCAGTGGCTCCTGGGCTAATGTGCAGATCCAAATGGGGTCACCCATTGAATTGGATTTGTCACCTCTACAGTTATTGCCACACAATTCTTGGCTCACACAATGCATCAGAATGCATTTGACATGCACATTTGGAGAGAAAATGAGCACAGAAATGCATATGTCGTGAGAAAATGTTGGACACAAAATTTGTGTGGAATTCGTTTCTATTTCTAATTGTAGACAAATGCAGAAATAGGAAGTAACAGGTTTGTGAGTGAACATGTGCAAAAGAAAAACAGACCAGAAATGAACTGATTCATTCATTCATAGTACAAATCTTTGCTCAGCCACAAAGTTAATCAAGGGTAGAGACACAGGTTTTATTTTTAAGAAGAATTGAAGGTGGTAGGAAAGGGGGGTTATGTATTCAGTTAAGAATTTAGCTCCCTCTTCTTTTATAGTATCCACTTCAGAGTCTCTTAAAGAGATATGCACTGCATATGTGCTGCCTGTAGATTTATTGAGAGGCATGTGATTTTTGTAGTTATGTATCAATGACTGAGCATGACCCGTTTAGGTGAGGCAATGAACCTGTGGCCCTCCTGAAGTTGCTGGGCTACAGATCCCGTCATCCCTTACCACTGTCCATGACGGGTAGGGATGATGGGCATTATAGTCCAACAACAGCATCTACACAACCCACAAGTACCTCACCCCGCTATACAGGTTGTGCTCAGATATAGATGCCCGGCTACAAAATTTGCACACCTCTCACCAAGACAGCACACATGTATGATGCAGTGCATGTCAATTTCAGATACTGAGAAGTGGATGTGACCTGAAAGAGGGTCAACCCTTGATTCTCCTTTGTTCATACACCTTTTAGCCCAGGAAAAGAGATTTCTGTTCTCATTTACTTTGAGCGGAAACAGTGATTTCATTGGGGGAAATAATTTTAGAGCACAATAAGAGCCTAGGACTTGCCGATCAGAAGGTTGGCGGTTCGAATCCCCACGACGGGGTGAGCTCCCATTGCTCGGTCCCTGCTCCTGCCAACCTAGCAGTTCGAAAGCGTGTCAAAGTGCAAGTAGATAAATAGGTACCGCTCTGGCGGGAAGGTAAACGGCATTTCCATGCACTGCTCTGGTTCGCCAGCAGCGGCTTAGTCATGCTGGCCACATGACCCAGAAGCTGTACACCAGCTCCCTTGGCCAATAAAGCGAGATGAGCACCACAACCCCAGAGTCGGTCATGACTGGACCTAATGGTCAGGGATCCCTTTACCTTTTAAGGTCTTGCTGGATCAGACCAAAGCCCTGTCTGGTCCAACATTCTGTTTCTCAGAGTGGCTAGCCAGATGTCTGTGGGAAGACCACAAACAGGGCATGAAACAGCAGCTCTCTGCTGTTGGTAGTTCCATAGCAACTGGTGTTTGAGACCCTGTCCCAGGTGGAAGGTTACAGGCTCTGCCAAACAGTTCCGTGCTTTCAAACAGTGCCCACACTGGCAAAATGATTCCAGTGGAAATGGCGGACAAACACATTTCGAAGCATGTGGGATTTTCTTAGAGAAGATGTTCCCACACAATTTCCAAATTACAGCAGAGCAGAGTTGGTCAGGAGGAATAGAATGCATGATGCTCAATAGCCATCCAACAGAGTCCAGAATTGGTTGACAATTCAGAGTAAAGTTTTGTTGACATTCTAGTTCAAAGCCAGGGAAGCTCTCTGGAACAAAACAAAACAAAATTCCCATCCAGTATATTTGAATGACTTTATGTCCTTGTAAGATGATTCCATCTTGCAAGATGATTCCATCTTACAAGGCCACAAATATGGGCTGTTCCACCCTGAAGACTCTTCCTACATTCCTTGGTGATTCATGAGGCATAAATGCTTTGACTTGTGTTACCATCTGTGTAGATCCCTTTGATACTCCCCTCCCCAAAAAAATTAACTGAGCCAAGCCATAAAAGGTTGATCTACTTGGTGTGTGAATGTGCTTCTGCCTCTCTTATCTGTTGATTCCACCCTCCATTTGTTGAGTTACTCTGGCCATAGTTTGATATGATATCCAAACTGGGCGAGGTGTGGTCAGTGCTAGCTCCCAAACCGTGGTTTAAAACCATAATTCAAAGTTGAGTTGCAAACCACAGTTTAGAAGTTAGCGCTAACCATAGGTGCCTCATTTGAGCATCATGATAAACTATGGTTAGAAGAACCAGGGAACACAGTAAGAAACTAGTATGTGGCAAGAGGAGCAAACGTATTTCTGGTCCTCTGGGTGGTTTGGAGGATTCTCCTAATTGAGCTGTGGAATCATACAAGTGGAGAAGAGCAGTGTGTTCAAAACCTGCATCTTTGGAATTGCAGTATATTTCTCTGATGATCTGGAAAGCTCAGTTGAGTGGTCTTGTCACTATGAAGAATTGGACTCTCTCCAAGGTTAGGCAAGAATCCATGTAAGCCTTTTTTTCTTCCCTTTGTCAGAAACCGTTGAAGTGTTCATGAGCACAGGCAGCTCAGTAACATGAAAAAAGCAATGGGTTTGATCCTGTGGCACATGTGTAGATTTTATCCAGTGGAATCAATGTGACTTAAGGCTCTACTTTAACTATGGCTTTAACTATGCAAGTGTAACCCCAACTTGTCTGCTAGTAAGCCTCAATGAATTCAGTAGGACTTACTTCTGAATTAGATATGATTGGGATTCCAACGTTATTCCTACTCAGAGTTGACACACTGAAATTCTTATTATTTTTTATTATAAATATATATTGGTCATTTTGGGGGGGGGTGTTTTTAAAAAAACCTCAACGCAACTTACATTAAAAACAAAAATGAAAACAGCCTAAGATACACAAGTAATAGAAAACTAGATCCAACTCTGTCCTGGCCCACTAAAAATTAAGAATTAAGGTCCAAAGGGCTGGAGGAATGAACATGTTTTTACCTGGTGGGTGGAAACAGATAGCAATAGCATCAGGTGTGCCTCCTGGCAGAGAGCATCCCATAGCTGGTTGTGGCATCAATATTAATATCCTTGTGCACCCCTTTCACTTTTCACACCACAACAGGTCAGAAAAACGCATGAGTTGCCAAAGGTCATCTAGATTCCATGGCTGCTGCTGCTGCTGCTGCTGCTGCTGCTGCTTCTTCTTCTTCTTCTTCTTCTTCTTCTTCTTCTTCTTCTTCTTCTTCCTCGTCTTCTTCTTCTTCTTCTTCATCTTCTTCTTCTTCTTCTTCTTCTTCTTCTTCTTCTTCTTCTTCTTTTGATACTTTACTTTTCTGCTGTGAACTGCCCTGTGATTTCTGGACGAAGGGTGGTATGGATATAAAATAAATATACTTGCTAGCTGGTGAATTCTTCAGACTTGTGCTGAGCTGGCTTGGTTTTTCCACTTCTTCTTTAATTCAGAGCCTTCAGACTGAACACCAAAACATTGCGCCCTTTGTATGTGGACATTAGTTTATCCGTACCAGTGAATTAATAATTCACTTTTCTCGAGTCGTGAATTTGTAATTTATTGATCGTAACTTCTCAAATCGTAGCCTAGCTAATGAGGTTTCCTCGTGTCTCAGCTTTTGTTTGTAAATGTGCAGCTGGCTTAACTGGGTGTCGGGAAGTGTGTCGCTTCAAAAGAGCTTTTACAAATTAGGGAAGTGTGCTCTGAAAAATGGATGAGCCTGTAATATTTTTGGTGACCTTAAAAAAGTGTCCTTTGGGCAGCTATACTCAAAGAGGTGTGAAATGGAGAGAGACATGCTTTCATGCTGCAGACGATGGTGTTGTGCATCTTATTCTTCTTTAGATTGTGTTTTTACAATACCCAGTGGGATAGGTGAAGTGGAAAGAGTGGCTATCCCAAAGTCACCTAGTCAACTCCATGACTGAGCGGGGATTTGAACCCTGATCTCCCAAGACCTAGTCTAACACTCTAATCACTACATCAAACTAACCCATAGAAGCACTTCATGCATATGTAGAACTTCTGCCAGTTCCATTCAAGGTCCGTTCTGCCCTCGTAAGGAGTCAGTCTTTTAGTGTGGCACCAAGTCTGCTCTGGAACTCCCGGCCAAGCACCAGAGTAGATCTGTTTAAATTAATGGACTTGCATTTTTCAGTTGGAGCTCAGCTCCAGCACCTCTCAGGTGGGCACCATTGCCATTCTAAGAGAACAAGGGAGAAGTTCATGGTAAGCTCCGGCACCTCTTCTAGAAAAATAGCACTGGTCACATCCATTCATTTTAATGGGTCTACACTGAGTAGAACTTAGTTGCCTTCAACCCACTGGATGCAGAAGCAGAGTTAGACTTACAAAAAAGATGCCCCCCTTTGTTTTTAAAGCTGTTTCTGCTCTGCAAAAGGTAGAATTAAGGAAACTAGCCGGTTGACATTGGAAACTTTGGGAGGTTCTGATGTTGTTGTTTTTCCATCCGCTCCCAGAAGTGGTGCAAGAGATGATTATGAAATACGGTTCGCTTTCCCCCATAGCAGCAGCACATAAGGGAATACAAGCAGGTGCGGGTGTGCAGTTATTTGTACTGGTTAGCGGAGAAATGACAGGCGGTCTCCAGGAGGTATTCAATAGCTGGGTCTGTTGCTAGCAACTGCCAAGCTCCGCAAGAGAATGAAGGGAGAATACTAGGGAACTGGCTCTAGCTAACGCTTGTTTTGCACCGAACATCTGCCACCTTCTGTTGGTCCATTAACAGAACCCATCTAGAAACCCAGTGTGTTTTATTGTCAGGAAACATGCAGAACCAGACATGGGGAGGGAGGCTGCAGTAGCGGCTGGTGTGGTGAGAAAGAACTGCAGAGCCATCGCCCATTGCTGATGTCATCGCATCTTACCTGGGCAGAAGTAAGGCAGGGCGGTTGCAATTTCAGGGTTGCATGGATGCACTGGCAGAGACAATCCATTTCTTCTGCTGCTGCTCCTTTTCTTGCCACCACCAATCCTATCCAGGCAAGCTGTAGCAACACCAGTGATGGAAAAGTGGCTTCACAGCTCTTCTGTCCTGGGCTAGCTGCTTGTTGTTGTTTAGTCGTGTCTGACTCTTCGTGACCCCATGGACCAGAGCACGCCAGGCACTCCTGTCTTCCACTGCCTCCCGCAGTTTGGTCAAACTCATGCTGGTAGCTTCAAGAACACTATCCAACCATCTCGTCCTCTGTCGTTCCCTTCTTCTTGTGCCCTCCATCTTTCCCAACATCAGGGTCTTTTCCAGGGAGTCTTCTCTTCTCATGAGGTATTGGAGCCTCAGCTTCAGGATATGTCCTTCCAGTGAGCACTCAGGGCTGATTTCCTTCAGAATGGATAGGTTTGATCTTCTTGAAGTCCATGGGACTCTCAAGAGTCTTCTCAAACACCATAATTCAAAAGCATCAATTCTTTGGCGATCAGCCTTCTTTATGGTCCAGCTCTCACTTCCATACATCACTACAGAGAAAACCATAGCTTTAACTATAAGGACCTTTGTTGGCAAGGTGATGTCTCTGCTTTTTAAGATGCTGTCTAGGTTTGTCATTGTTTTTCTCCCAAGGAGAAGACATCTTTTAATTTCGTGACTGCTGTCACCATCTCCAGTGATCATGGAGCCCAAGAAAGTAAAATCTCTCAATGCTTCCATTTCTTCCCCTTCTATTTGCCAGGAGGTGATGGGCCCAGTGGCCATGATCTTCATTTTTTTGATGTTGAGCTTCAGACCATATTTTGTGCTCTACTGGGAGACTATTTTCAAATATGCTGCCACTGCTGCTGCAATGGATTTCTAGAGCAGGGGTCAGCAACCCCATGGGGGCAGTTTAACCGGCCCACGAGCCGCCCCCGAACCAAGCCGTCACTCGACGAGTCCCTGTGCACTGTGCTAAACTGGCATGGCATGGCACCTCGCTTCCGCAACGCCGGAAATCACGTCTGCACATGCGCAGATGCCAGAAATCACATCTGCGCATGCCTAGGCACTGGAAATTGCGCATGCACAATCCAGCCCACAGAGAGATCTCCACGGGACTTGACCGGCCCAGGCAGATAAAACCTTGCCGACCCCTCCTGTAGAGAGTCACAAAGTGGGGAATGTGCTGGCTTTTTTAAAGCCTTTGGTGTCACAATGTCACAAAGAATGAACCCACAGTCCCTCCGTTCATTAGGGATGGTAAACCCATGGATCTCCAGGTGTCAGTGGACTCCAGTTCCCATTAGACACAGCCAGAATGGCCTGTTGTCAAGGATGATGGGAGTTGTAATCTGGCAACTTTTGGAGGGCCACAGGTGGTTTTCCCGGCCATACCGGGTGCAACACTTGAGTTAGGATTTGCAAACTGTATCCAAACACTCACAGCATTGTGGGAGCTTCATGATGCCTCTTTGGATCCAGATATTTGGAATCCCTGTCATACTCCTGATCAAGAGTGCAGTGGGCTTTCCAGGCACAGAACTGCAATTATATTACTGTCTCTCCTTTCTTCTTCAGAAAAGGCAGCTGGATTTACTGAGCCCAATCCCAAAGCCTACAGAGGTTAGCCTATAACCACGTGTTCTTTCATTTTTTTTAAGTGGGGAAGTTTTTCACTCATTTCTGTACCTGGAAACTTGAAGCCTAGTGTAAAAAAGAAGGAAGAAATCTCTTACCTGTAGAACTGTGATGATAATCCATGAAAGTCACAAATTTTCCTGAGAGGCTGGTAGCAGATCATATTGCTTACCCTTCATCACACAGGGCTGTGCCATTCTTTCATTTTTGGAGCAAGTGTGGGGAAACCAAAGAAAGTCCAACTTTGTAACTAAATATCATAACCCAGCAAACAGGGAAATGGTTGAAATGTGGGGACTTCTTCTAGTTCTGCCTTTTCATTCCAAGTTCATGTTCCCTGTCTTGGAGACATAATCCTTAGGCGCTTATGGAATGTACAGAGTAAACATAGCCAGAGACTGTAATCTACAAGCAGCTGATTTTCAACAGGCACCTACAGCACTGCCAAACACATATTAGTCATCCCCTGGAATCTGTGCAGCAAATAGCTGGTCTGTGGTCTGTTCCATAACCATGTCGAACCACTCTGCGGAGGAAACATTTGGAGGATTCTGACAATAAGGTAACTGTGGCAGCCTGCCACTCCAGAGCAGCTGTCGAGCACAGAGGTAGGAGGGAGCTGTGTGTTTGTGCAACCACCTGCCGCAAAACTAGAATAGGGATTAGGTAGGGAGGCTGCCAGAGGAGTTGAATGTGGTCACAGTCCACCAGGAACATGCATTTTTCACCAGCTCTATTCAAGTCACTCAGGATTGCCAGAATGGAGTACGTGCATTAGACCCGTCAAGTGGCTTATTCCTCCAGAGCCTATATGGCAGATTGGAGAGAAACTCCTGATTCACACACATACATGCATTTCTTTGATGGCTCACCATAAGAGCATAAGTAGGACCTCTGCTGGATCAGACCAAAGGCCCATTCGGTCCAGTATCCTGTAATGAACACTAGCCAACGTGATGTCTATGGGAAACCTGCAGACAGCCCATATGCACAACCGTACACAGCCATTACGGCTGGTCACCAATGATGGGCTTATTCTTAGTACTGGACAGGGTGTTGGACACAGCAGGCCAGCATCGAGCTGAATTGATGCAACACACTGGGATAGAGAGCAGGGAGGAGTGTGGTGGTGGTGAGGTTGGGGTGGTACAAATGCGCAGGATTGTTCCTGCCATCACATTTGCACCACACCAGCTTTGCCACAACTGTGTTTCTCCCCTTCTCCATCCTGCTGACATAGAGATAGATAAACTTTATTCGCATTAGCCAATGGCCATAGCAACATAAAACAAGCAATATATACAATTAAAAAGACAACAATGGGTAAAAAGGGCCATCAAATGACCAAGATTATCGTTCAGATAGTGGCCCTTAATCCCATTGCACCCTCGATAAACCTTGGCTGTTGTCTGATCATTTTGATCTGATAAAAGAAAGAACAATGTGGCCGCAGATGGGCAGCCTGGGGGTGGGGTGATGATCTCATTCCTCAGATCTTTATAAAGGGGACAGGACAGGAGAACATGAGCCAAGGTTTCCAGATTGACCATCCTGCTGAGCTGGCTAGATGTTGGGTACAGCCCTGCCACACTATCCCTGGCTGCTTAAAGTCATCTGTTGGCGGCCATTACCAGAACTTGTGCTTGCGAAGTCCATAGTTCCAACAATGTGCTTTTCTCCGCAATCCCTCTGTGTGCGATCAGGGCTCTGGTTTGCCTCAGACAAATGACAGTCGCATCTCTAGGATCCACAGCCAGTTGTGAACATCTGCTTCATAACTGGCTTTGAGTCAGTCTCCCGACTTAATCTCAGGCAGCATAATCATAAATCTTGGGCAAGCAGCTGTGAAAGGCTGAGGACAGCTCTCCACCCAGCGCTCCAGGAACTAACATTAAAGAAGCCAGCCTTCTTTTATAGCACGCTGAGCGTGGAACAAAAAGGTTTGAATATCAAGCCATTATCCTGTTCGGCAGGTACGGTTGCTTCTTAGAGCAAATTAATTTTTTAATTGGTGTCATGGGATAGTACAGAACAACAGGTTTATCTGTGAAACCAAGCAAAGCTTTGTGGGAGAATTCATGCTGATAGGTCCATGACAGGTTATTGTTTCCAACACCTAAATGTTAACCGTTTTTAATTAGCTTTGGAACTTTTCTTCCTGCTTCTCAGCCACATTCCCCCACCCCACACTCTCTGCTGAACTGAAGCAAACATATGTAAAATCTCAATTAAGATTGCCTCATTGCATAAAGAAAATCTTGAGCAATGTAGGCTGAACCAAATATTCACCCTCCTTACACCTCCAGATGCATTTAAATTGAATTATTGGCTCTCCTTCTTTCTTTTTCTGTCATGCTGCCTGTTCAGCAGGCAGATGGGACGTTTGTCAGAGATGGTAATTTGTGGGCTCTTAATGCTGAGTCTGGGTAGTACACAGCCTGTCTATTGTGGATTACAATGTATATTATTCTATTTTAGTATGCTGACTTCATTGGAGTTGCGTTTGTTTTGCATAGTGTTATTGTGAACTGCCCTGGTATTGCTGATGGATAGGGCCGGCCCTACTGTTAGGCCAAGTGAGTGAGCTCCTTCAGACAGCAGATGCTGGGAGGTGGGGAATGGCAGTGAGATGTTGCAAGGCAAAGCTGTCTTTGCCGCATGGCCTGCGCTACACTTCCTTAGCTGGCCAGTTGTCCTCAGGTATGGTGGAGAACCCTCTCCTATTGCTGGTGTTAAAGCAATATGTTTTGGGTTAGGAACACATTGAGCAGCCTAATTTCACTTCTTTTCTGGTGATTTTTCTCTTTTTTCCCGTTTTTTGAAAAGGTATGAAAGTCTAAAATTAAATTTAATGCATTTCGCATGCAGTAAAATGTACATTCTCCAATGCTTTCTATTCATTTGATGGAAACAGTAAAAAATGAAAATGCATTTTCCAATGCTTTCCAATGCATTGTCCTATAAATATGCATTTTTCTAATATGCATTTTCCTATAAAATATGCATTTTGTATGCATTTTTATATTATATATGTGTGTGTAATACATATGATATATATGTGTGTGTGCACAATGTAAATGTGCAGGTGTGTATTTTTTGCACACAGAGAGTTTCCTTCTGATTCACATGCATGTTTGGGAGAATCGGATGAGGTGCAAAAAGCACACTGAACGACATTTCCCTCCATTTTGGACTGAACCTCCTTAAACTTTCCTGCCGTTCGAAGCAAAAGGGACACGTTTTGCAAGGTGCGCTTCAAGATTCAAAAGCAGGGTGTCATATAGCAGGGTGGGGGACATTTGTACCTCTAGACACTGCTGAGCTACAACTCCCATAAGCCCTCGCAAACATGGTCGATGGTCGAGGGGTGAGGGGAGTTGCAGTTCATCAAAATCTGGAGGGGCAGAGATTCCCCCCGCCTGCTGTTTAGCCACTGATCAAAAGAATAGACTTGATCCAGCCAAAGTTCAGCACTTTTAAGTCTCATTGATTTCAGGAAGGCAGTTGAGCAACTGCTAAACCTTCTTGTGTTCGAATGATGTGGGATTTAAATGGGCTTTATCTCTGGCTGAGAGGAGCAGGTCGTAAATTAAGAATAATATTTGGATTCTTCAACGTAAACTCTGAGCCAACCAAATCCATTGCCGCTCATGTACTGACGTCAGGTGTTCTGGGCTGTTATGACTAAGGTCAGATTTATGGTAAGTAAAATGCAGGGAAATTATCCTTATTGCTACTTACGGCACACACTTAATAAAGGGACGTAGGCCACAAGTGCTTCACGTAACTGGAAGTGATTTGGTGAGAAGCCTACGCTTGCCACTCCAGCGTGCGCAAATCGTAATCGCATCTTTGAGGCTCCCTCCGCAGCTTTTCAGATTTGGGATGTGGAAAGAGACACGGCGCTTTTGCCCGGCTTCCCTATTTGCATTCAGGATCCTCGGCGCTTTGACGGATGCGCACGGCGGCCGCCTTTCTAAAGTACCAAATCGATACATTCGGCGGAAGGTTTAATTATTAGCATAATCTTATAAAAGCTTCCCAAGCTGATCCGCTTGGAAGGCATCTTTTGCAAAGCATTTGCTACGCTGCTGGATGCCTATAATGGGGCAGCTGCTGTCTTTTGGTCAGAAGCAGCAACGCCTCTGAATACCAGCCACTGGGAACCACAGGAGGAGAGAGTATTCTGGTCCTGCTCAGAGGGTTTCCCATAGGAATCTGGGCAGCCACTGGGAGAACAGATTGGCTGGACTAGAGGGGAGAGTGCTTATGTGCTTGAATCCTTCTTGCTGGTTTCCTGTAGTCTTCTGGTTGACCACTGTGAGAGCAGACTCTTCTTATGTTCTTGTAATGCCCTCACATTGCTTGCCTGATCTTCTTCTTCAGTGATCACTCGTAGCCAAGTAAGATGGTCTTCCATAAACACAGTTTTAACAGTGGGTCTGTAAGTGACTGTGGAGGCCAATTCTGGAGCCACACGTCCTTCCACAGTGGGGACATAGGTTTACAGGTGAGAGGTGATCACAGCAAGGGTTTGCCAAGCGTGCCTTCCTCTTAGCACGTTTCTCCCTTGCGTCCTGAGTTCGAGCGCCTTCAAAGCCCATGACACCTTTGGTAAAGGCTGTTCTCCAATTGGAGCACTCACAGGACAGTGCTTCCCAGTTGTCAGTGTTTATACTACATTTTTTTAAGATTTGCCTTGAGAGAGTCTTTAAACCTATTTTGCATTATACTTTCCATTTTTAAGTTCGGAATAGAGTAGTTGCTTTGGAAGACAATAATCAGGCATCTGCACAACATGACCAGTTCCATGAAGTTGATGTTGAAGAGCAATTGCTTCAACACTGGTGATCTTTGCTTCTTCCAGTACACTGGCATTAGTTCACCTGCACCTGATAATGAACTATGGGCATTAAGTGACTGGACATTGCTGGATCTGCAGGTATTTAGTGATCGTCTCCATCCCTGTGATGGTCCCCTTAATTTATCTAAATGGAGATCCAAAGCATGCAAGACACACCCTCCAATATTTTAGAAGGGGAAACAGGGACATTGGTGTGTATTTTACATTCTACCTCCCCTGTCAGGGGCATCATGCCTCTGAATACCAGTTGATGGGCATCACAAGTGGGCAGAGTTGCCCTCATGTGCAGCTTGCTGGCTTACTGCAAGCATCTGGTTGGCCACTGTGAAAACAGGATGCTGGACTAGATAGGCCATCAGCCCATCAGCCTGCAGGCTTTTCATGGGTTCTTACATGCTTGGGTAAAACCAGCCCTCTCACATATAGCACCACCCTTCTTTTGGATCAGGGCATCCCAAACTTTGGTCTCCAGCTTTTTTGGACTACAATTCCCATCATCCCTGACCACTGTCCCCGCCAGTTAGGGATGATGGGAGTTGTAGTCCAAACACAGCCAGAGATCTGAGTTTGGGAAGCCCTGTTAGAAATGAAAGATGTTGTAGAGGAAGGTTGCAATAATATCACGAAAGCTAACATGAAATGCATTGGGGATGTTCAACAGCTGTACTTTGGGGTTTTTGCTCAAAGGCTGCCAAAGAATAGCTGCTCCCCATCTAGGATGGATTAACTCTGATTAGCCCAGTAATCCACTCAAAATATGTTATTCCATTCCACCTAGAAACACAGTGCAAATTGGTTAGCATATTTGAAGACCGCCAGTTTGTGTGTGCTAATAGGCCATTCTGCTCCGCTCATACACATTTTATGAAATAGGTTTTGAAACCTCTGAAAGGCAATTTGCATGAATAATTATGTTGCATCCCGTGCAATTACTTCAAGCATTGCCACTGAAGAAGCTTTGAAAGGCACAAAGAAAAGAACGGCAACATTTCCATTGTTGGCATGGAGGCTGTTGGGGCATGCCACAAATACACAGAGGCTGTCAGGTGGAGAAGCCATTGATGCAGCGAAGTGAATGTTAAAGTGCTACTTTTTGGTATATCAGTAAGCCAATGTAGGGCCAGTTTGGCTCTCCCGCGGCTTCATCTGGGATGCTTTGTCACTCCAATGGATCCTTCTGCAGCAAACTTCTTTGCTGCTGTCCTCAGCACTGGCAAAAGCCATGCCTGTTCTTGTGGAGTAAGAAGATTCAGGACAGGCAAAAGGAAATACTTAACATGCATAGTTACACTATGAAATTTGCTCCCAGAAGATGTGGTGATGGCCACCAACTTGGATGGCTTTAGAAGAAGATCAGACAAAATCATGGAAGCTATCAGTGGTAACTAAGTCATGATGGTTGTGTTTTGCCTCCACTATTGGAGACAATACGCCTCTGAAGACCATTTATGGGGGAGCACAAGTGGACATTATTTTCCTCCCCTGTTTCTCATTCTGTCGGAATTCCTTGACATCCCTACTCAAGAACCCCTAAGTATCAAGGATCTCGGTTACCTTCCAGAATGCTTCTTTATGCTTCTCAATGCCTCTTGCTGGAATCTGCAGGTAGTGAGATTGCTGGTGTGCTCATGTCCAGCTTGGGATGCGGGTAGCGCTGTGGTCTAAACCACTGAGCCTCTTGGGCTTGCCGATCGGAAGGTCGGCAGTTCGAATCCCCACAACGAGGTGAGTTCCTGTTGCTCAGTCCCAGCTCCTGCCAACCTAGCTGTTCGAAAGCAGGCCAGTGCAAGTAGATAAATAGGTACCACTGTGACAGGAAGGTAAATGGCGTTCCCGTGTGCTCTGGTTTCCGTCACGGTGTCCCGTTGTGCCAGAAGTGGTTTAGTCATGCTGGCCACATAACCCGGAAAGCTGTCTGTGGACAAACGCTGGCTCCCTCGGCCTGAAAGCAAGATGAGCGCCAAAACCCCATAGTCACCTTTGACTGGACTTAACCGTCCAGGCGTCCTTTACCATGTCCATCCCAAGTGCATGTGGTTGGCCAACAGGATGCCGGTCAAGATGGTCATTGTCCTGGTCCAGCTGGTTCTTCTTGTGTTCTTATGCCCTCTATTTCAGTGGTGCCTCCTGTGTTGGGGCAGAGCTGTCCTCCCAGCATTGATGCACCATATCTGGATGGCACTAGGGTGGAGCCAGTTGGGTGGCAAGCTTGGAGCTGCCTTGGACACACTGGCAGAGCCAGTCCAGCTCCCCTGCTCCCCAGTCCCTTCCTTACTGCCTCATTCCAGTGCCACCCAGATAAGCAACATCAATGCCAATATCAGAAGGGTGGCACTGCTCCACCGCAACAGGAGCTACTGGTATGTTTTCTATTTTTGCTTTGACGTTCCTATCGTTTTCCGCAGAGGTAGCGTTTTCCATGCCATTTGTTAGCTATGCATAATAAAGCCAAGAAGAATAAAAATAAAATGGTTTGCTTGCTTTTTAAGCAGCCCCCCTTTCCTTTTAATGCAGCAATAAATGGGGTCATCGAGAGAGAGAAAGCAGCATAGCGTTAAGGAATTTCAGCAAAATAAATTGAATTTTTTTATTATTATTTTTGTTCCATCACCAGTTATCCAAAGCCTTAAGTTATAGCAGCAGTAATTTGCAAGCCTTATCTCCATGTAGTAAGCTGCAGATATTGTGTAGCCAGTGATAGGGCAACTCCAAGCTTGTACTCAGCTGCATACTCGAGAGCTACAATGAAGATCAGAGATATTTTCCTAAGCTATTGCTATAGCAACATTGTAAGAATTTCCAAGGTCTTTCCCCCTCAGGTTCACACCTGCAGTTCCTTTCAATTATTGAAACAAGATGCATACCCATGTTGAAATCTGGTGTAGTGATACAGTTAGAAGCCAAAGAATTGGTTTTTGTCTTTGTGCGTGTGTGTGTGAGAGAGAGAGGGAGAGAAGGAGGGAGGGAGGGAGGGAGGGAAGGAGGGAACAACAACAACAAAACAAAAACAAAAACAAAAAGAGATTCACACAAATTTTTGTTCAAATTGAATTTTCTTTTTATGGACAATCTGATTCTAATTGACCAAAGACTGTTTGCACAATGATGAGCACATCCGAACACAAGTGCCGAATCCCTCTTCCCTGGGAACCCTAGGAGTCGTAGTCCTGCAAGGGTGATAGCAGGAGTCTCCTAACAATTCTCAGTGTAGAACCATAGAATTATAGTGCTGGAAGGGACCCCAAGAGTCATCTAGTCCAACCCCCTGCAATGCAGGAATCTCAACTAAAGCACCCATGACAGGTGGCCATCTAACCTCTACTTTTAAACCTACAACAAAGGAGAGTCCACAAGCTCTCAAGAGAATCCATTCCACTGTCTAACAGCTCTGTTGCAAGCAGTGGTTTCTAGAATTCTTTGGGGGAAACAGAGCCAAATTGCCCCATTCATTTGGAGCACAGTTGCCCTGTTGCAAGAGTGAGGAAAAGGGAAAAGAAAAAGCAATACATGCACCCCATGGAAGAAAGGTAGCCTTTTTTTTGGAATTCATTTTCTAGCAGTTACTTAATTAGTGGGGAAATGGCATTTCATGGGGATGGGGATGTCAGGAGCTCATCCTACACTTGAGTAGGACCCTGGCAGAGACACATGCCCGACTGGCATGTTCTCTTCCTCCTGGTAGATTGTTCAGGAGCTTCAAAAGCTTTCTTCAGCCCAAACATCACAGAGACCGATGCCAACAGACATTGGCACACTTAGGGATCCGCAGAGTCTTCGCAGTTTGCGTAACTGACCTCAGCAACTCAGCATTTTGGCTAATCTACTTTATTTACATATAAACACACAGGGAGCACTGAAACATGGCTCCCTCTCTCTCTAGTATCAGACAGCAAAGAGAAGGAACAAAGGACAATAGTCCCACTTCACAGAACACAGTAACACAAACATCCTGTCTCCATCACTTCCCACAGGAGTCAAAACATACACCGCCAAGTGATAGACAAAAATTCCATGACTGCAATCACAGAGCAGGAATTCTAACACCTGTGACTCTCCAGATGTTTGCAGTTTGCAGTTATTTTAGTTTATTACTTTTCCTCCAGGGAGATTAAGGTGACATGCACATGTCTTCCCCCTCCCCAATGACCTTATGAAGAGAGTTAGGCTAAGAGCTGAGGAACAGACCAAAGTCAAGCTTCGTGGCTGCGTGGAGATTTGAACTCTAGTCTCCTGTATGCCAGTGCAGCACTCCAACCACTAACACTATACTGACTTTCAGATGTTGGGCTCCCATCACAGGGCTGGCCTAATACATTTTGCCGCCTGAGGCGAACCACAAAATGGTGTCACCCTCCCCGCCAGGGAAGAAGGGGTGGGTGAAGATCTACAACAGGAACAAGGGGGAATAAAGATCTACATAAGGATCCCCTGTGGATCCCGCCACCCATGACAATTGCCTCGCCTTGCCTCATTTATGGGCCAGCCCTGATCAACTACAGTGGTGCCTCGCAAGACGAAATTAATTCATTCCGCAAGTCTCTTCGTCTTGCGAGTTTTTCGTCTTGCGATGCACGGTTTCCCATAGGAATGCATTGAAAATCAATTAATGCGTTCCTAGGGAAACCGCCTTCAGACCAGGTCCGGGGACAGTCTGTCCCCGGACCTCTTCTGAAGGCTGGGGGGGGGGACAAGGGCTTTTCTTCCCACCCCCAGCATTTTAAAAAACCCCGGGACAGCGGAGGACTTCTCCGCTGTCCGGGCGATCTTAAAATGCTGGCGGGCGGAGCAAGCCCATAGGGAAATTCGTCTTGCGAAGCGCCTCCAAAACGGAAAACCCTTTCGTCTAGCAGGTTTTCCGTCTTGCGAGGCGTTCGTCTTGCGAGGTACCACTGTATATTGCCTAGAGCTGATTAGAGATGGATTGACACAAAGTTATTTCCCCCACCAAGGAGGCTTAGAACCTTTTGTTTACCTGTTAAAGAAGAAGAAAAGTAATATTGGATGCAAACTGGTCTTGTAGCATGTTTCTAGGGGCAAAACTGTTCCACTGCAAAGGTCACATGGAACAGATTTTAGCTAAGTAGGACCTCAAATTAGCTTTCCAAATAACCAATTTGAAATGCAGCTTAATTCTTTGTTGGTGTTGTTTTTTTAAAAAAAAAGAATTGAAAGAGGAGAGCTGTTCGGATGAAATAAAATCCTGATTACACTAACACCTGGATGAAAACTTTCCAGCAGCAGAAGCTGTTTCATCAAATATGTGTTTTATCAAAGCAGTAGGCCTAATGAAGCTTGTGCTTCTAATTGGGAGGCAATTAAAAGCAGCCTCCATTTCAGTGCATGTGTGCCTAACTCCTATTAACTTTAATGGGAACTACGCATGCCAAATGAATGGGCACCAAACACTCCCTGTGTACAAATGTTTCTAAGTATATGGCTCAATATGTACAGCAGACCGGCCATCGATCAGTTTTTATTAAATAGGCGCCGTTCGGCGCTATCAAAATCAATGGGGAAATTGCTAGCAAGTGTCAGAATGATATGCGAATTACACCCTTTGCAAAGTGGGTGTTTGGGAAATTGTAGATGCAATGTCGTGAGGTTCTTGACTTCATCCTCACCTTTCCTTTTTCTTTCCTCATTCCTTTCTCCCACACTTCCAAACAAAGGAAAAGGAAACCATGGCAGTATTGATGAAGATAACTGTTGTGGAGCTTTGGCAATGCTAGAGGTGCTACTTTGCAGGTGCCCATTATCGTGTAATACGAAACACAGGGAGATGTTGTATACACAATCAGACCAGTGCTCCATCTAGCTCAGTATTGTCTATCATAAAGTGGAAAGAACCTGGTAGATGTCAGGAAAGTTGTCATGGGGTGATAAACCATGGTTTAGTGTTCCAAGGAAGAGCTGCAGTGGGCCTCAGGCTTGCACACTTTCTCCTTTTCCCTCTTTTCCTTTAGATTAACCGCAGTTTTCCATTACATCCAAACCCTAACATGTGGTTAACGCTAACCATGGTTTGTTGAAACAAGCCAGCTTCTTAAACTGTAGTTTGGAGTTTGCTCTACTTCAGCAAACCACAGTTTAGATTAAGCAAAAGCAGTTGGGTTCAGATGACACAGTAAGGCGTGGTTAATCTAGGCTGGAAGCAGAAGCTTCCTTATGTCCATACCCAGAGCTTTTTTTCCCAGTGGGAACTTGCTGGAACTGAGTTCCGGCAACTCTCAAGTGGGTGCCAGTGCCCTTACAAGAGAACTAGGGAGATGTTCATGGTGAGTTTTGGCACCTCTTTTTCTGGAAAAATAGCACTATCCATACTAGAGCGTGGTAGGGGAAGGAAGAACATACAAGCCTTAGGCCAGGCATAGGCAAACTCAGCCCTTCAGATGTTTTGGGACTGCAACTCCCATCATCCCTGACCACTGGTCCTGTTAGCTAGGGATGATGGGAGTTGTAGTCCCAAAAACATCTGGAGGGCCGAGTTTGCCTATGCCTGCCTTAAGCTCAACTTGGATCATTCCTGTAATGCTAAACTATGATTTAGCATCACATCCAAACCACTCCATGCTCTCTCTTAAATAATGCTATTATTTTCACCCTTCTGACATAATTCCAAGGCTCATTTTCATTTGGAGTAAAAACAAGCGCTTTGGTTTTAAATTCCCATTTAGGTTTCCTTAGTTTGAACACATTAATCACTGCAACGTGCGCATTTTAAATAACTCTGAGATGTAGGGCCAATTCCAAGGAAAAACAAATGAGCGCTCAGATTTCTGAAGGGGATTTCTGAGATGAAGAGAAAGCTGCTTTGCACATTAATCAGCCTAACACGGTTTCCTTCTGCTGCTGCCGAAGAAATGGAACATGGCCCAGATTCATAAGCAAGGCATCTTTAATGAGCAGCAAGGGCCACATCGAAAAAACCATTGCTACTGGATATTAGTAAATAGCAAGGGGCCTCACCATAAAATAAGAATCTCTGAGGAAGGTCCAGTCCAATGCATGTTTTCCATTTTTGATTGATGAGGACAAAGGCCCTCTTCTGATGAAATTCTCCCCAATTACACCCAGCCGGATCACCTTCTCCCAGTGTGTAAGGGGGAAAAAACTTTGTAAACAAAACCTGTTATTCCAAATGACTTGAGGGATGGGGAGGAGGTAGAGGTTAGTTGATGTCAAGGAGATGTCAGGCAAGTGCAGGTCATCCACAGGGAAGGAAAGAGCTTGAGACGCAAAATGCAATTAGCTTTTATTTGCAGAAAGTAGCAGCACAGAAGTGTTCCTCCGGCTCGACTTATTCAGCTTGAGACATTGCTGAGACTGACCACTTCCCCCTCTTGACTCAACTCTGGATCCCTCCCCAGCAGACGAAGACTGGGGCGAGGTGGTGGGCTCCTCTTCTGGGCCTGTCTGGCTGGTTGCTCAGCAGTAGGCAGAGCTCTCCTCCAGTGGGGTATTAGAGAGGAAAGAGAGCCAGCAGCACTGAGACTGTCCTGCTTCTGGGTAGCAGAGGCCACCTCTGACTCCTCTATGAGTCTGTGGCCACACAGTGACTCTCAGCCTCTAGCCCTGTCCTGGAAGGTTCTCCTTCTTCTGACATCCCTTACAGTTGATGTTTGACAGCCAGGTGTGTGTGTGTGTGTGTGTGTGTGTGTGTGTGTGTTTGCTTGCTCTGGATCTTTTGTTTTGTCCCAGGTTTTAAGACTGCAATTATAACGCATTTATTGCAATTTCTGATTGTACACTGACAAACTGGAACGTGTCCAGAGGAGGGCAACCAAAGCCTTATGAGGAGCGGCTAAGGGAGCTGGGCATGTTTAGCCTGGAGAAGAGGAGGTTAAGGGGTGATATGATAGCCATGTTCAAATATATAAAAGGATGTCACATAGAGGAGGGAGAAAGGTTGTTTTCTGCTGCTCCAGAGAAGCGGACACGGAGCAATGGATCCAAACTACAAGAAAGAAGATTCCACCTAAGCATTAGGAAGAACTTCCTGACAGTAAGAGCCGTTCGACAGTGGAATTTGCTGCCAATGAGTGTGGTGGAGTCTCCTACTTTGGAGGTCTTTAAGCAGAGGCTTGACAACCATATGTCAGGAGTGCTCTGATGGTGTTTCCTGCTTGGCAGGGGGTTGGACTCGATGGCCCTTGTGGTCTCTTCCAACTCTATGATTCTATGATTCTATGATGGAGATTGCTGTTCAACCATGGAACAGACTCCCTTGGAAGGTGGTGGTCTCCCCTTCCTTGGAGGTTTCTAAGCAGAGGTTGGATGGCCACCTGTCACGGATGCTTTAGTTGAGAGTCCTGCGTTGATTGGGGTTGGACTAGATGACCCTTGGGATCCCTCCCTTGATACCCTTCCATGTGCTACAGTTCCGTGATACCATGAGATTATGGTTTCCGTTTCTGCCCCAAGGACACTTGCCACGCCATGTGCTGGGTTCTCTGCTTTAACGTGTGGCACAACCAATGTGTCACAAGGATCTCTGTGTGGTCACCTGTTTGGATAACCCTTATAGCACTTTAGCAGTCAGGGCTCCTCTCCCCTCAAGAATCCCGGGAACTGTAGTTTGTTAAGGGTGCGGAATTTCATGGCTCATTGGCGGTGGCAAATAATAATAATAATAATAATAATAATAATAATAATAATAATAATAATAATAATACCCTGCTCATCTGGCTGGGTTTCCCCAGCCACTCTGGGTGGTTCCCAACAGAGGACTAAAAATAGAATAAAATTTCAAACCTTAAAAACGTCTCTAAACAGAGCTGCCTTCAGGTGTTTTCTAAAAGTCAGATCATTATTTATTTCCTTGACATCTGATGGGAGGGCGTTTCACAGGGCGGGCACCACTACTGAGAAGGCCCTCTGTCTGGTTCCCTGTAACCTCACTTCTTGTGAGGAGGGAACTGCCAGAAGGCCCTTGGAGCTGGACCTCCGTGTTCATGCAGAATGATGGGGTGGAAAGAGAGAGCGAGAGACAGAGAAAGTTGCATTAATTTCCACTTGTGGCCTAATGTGTTAAGTGGCCGGGGAGTGAGAAGGCAGTCTTGGCTGGTTTTCTAGGCAGGAGGCCCTCTCAAATTCCTGCACTTAAGGAAGAAATATAATACTGATAATTTTCTCATTATGGTAATGTTCCTTCCAGAGAATGAAATACCTTTCATATGTTAAAAGACCTCAGCCATGGTGCTCTTGGTCAGGGGTGGGACACCCTTTTCAGCTGAAGGGTCAAGTTCCCTTCTAAGCTAATATCTTGGGGTGGGGAAACCTGCCAGTGATGGTTGGAGTCAGAAGCAAAGGTGGGTGGAGCCATGAATGTCAATATAACCTTTTCCTCCTTCCAGCCAAGCGAGAGTCATTATCAGGGACCTGTTCCAGGGTGGCTGGAATAGTCAAAGAAAGTGTGAAGCCAGATGTGGGGAGGAGAACAAGGATGCAGGGATTTGCCCTCTCCTTCCCCACCCCACCACTGCCCTCACCCTACGGCCTGAGGCTGGTTGATTGATGCATGGCAATAATAATAATAATAATAATAATAATAATAATAATAATAATAATAATAATATTTTATTTATACCCCGCCCATTTGGCTGAGTTTCCCCAGCCACTATGCGCGGCTCACAATCAGGTATTAAAAACAATGTAGCATTGAATATTAAAAACTTCCCTGAACAGGGCTGCCTTCAGATGTCTTTTAAAAATAGGATAGTTGCTTATTTCCTTGACATCTGATGGGAGGGCGTTCCACAGGGCGGGCGCCACTACTGAGAAGGCCCTCTATCTGGTTCCCTGTAACCTCACTTCTCACAGTGAAGGAACTGCCAGAAGGCCCTCGGTGCTGGACCTCAGTGTCTGGGGCTGAACGATGGGGGTGGAGACGCTCCTTCAGGTATACTGGGCTGAAGCCATTTAGAACTTTGAAGGTCAACACCAGCACTTTGAATTGTGCTCAGAAACGTACTGGGAGCCAATGCAGATCTCTCAGGACGAGTGTTATGTGGTCCCGGCAACCACTCCCAGTAACCAGTCTACCTGCTACATTCTGGATTAATTGCAGTTTCTGGGTCCCCTTCAAAGGTAGCCCCACGTAGAGCGCATTTTAGTAGTCCAAGCGGGAATTAAGTAGAGCATGCACCACTCTGGCGAGACAGTGCATGGGCAGATAGGGTCTCAGCCTGCGTACCAGATAGAGCTGGTAGATAGCCGCCCTAGACACAGAATTAACCTGCACTTCCATGGACAGCTGTGAGTTCAAAATGACTCCCAGGCTGCACACCTGGTCCTTCAGGGGGGCACAGTTGCCCCATTCAGGACCAGGGCATCCCCCTACACACCCGCCCCCTGTCTCCCAAAAACAGTACTTCTGTCTTGTCAGGATTCAACCTCAATCTGTTAGCTGCCATCCATCCACCAACCGCCTCCAGGCACTCACACAGGACCTTCACCACCTTCACTGGTTCTGATTTAAAAGAGAGGTAGAGCTGGGTGTCATCTGCATACTGATGAACACCCAGCCCAAACCCCCTGATGATCTCTCCCAGCAGCTCCATATAGATATTAAAGAGCATGGGGGAGAGGATTGAACCCTGACCCACCCCACAAATGAGAGCCCACCACAATGAGCTTTGCCCAAAGGGGCTTACAGCAAACATTGGAAACACCGAAATAACCCAATTACTGTATACAAAATATAGAGCATGGAGCATGTCAGTAAATCCAAAAATGACAAAACAGCAGCGATTCTAACATGCATAGAATAAATTACCAAAACAAAAAACAAAAGCACCAATCTATTTTACTTTCATTCGTTCATTTATTCAATTTGCACCTAAATGCAAAGCAAGGCAGGTGTTATCTGAGCAGGAAGTTTCGGTTGCTGGTCTTTCTGCACTCCCAGTTCAACGCAGTTCAGAGGGAAGGGGTCCTCTCTTGACAGGCTGGCTCCCATATCCTTACTATGGAGGAGGCTGGCAGTAGCAAAAGGCAAGCTTTAGGGAAGGCAATGATGGCCGGTCTCTTCTCCAGCATCCTAGAAGTACCAGCTTCCAGTTCAGGTCTTGTTGCACTTCTCCACCTCTACTCTAGGAAATAATTTCAGACTTAACTAACGCTATGCCTTGGATTGAGCTCTATTTTCCCAAAACCTTTCTTTTCTTTTTTTTAATAACATTTTTATTCAGATTTCACAAAAAAATTTTAACAAACACAGCAACACAAACAAACACAAAACTAAACAAAAAACATGTATAATCTCAAATCCTTATTTTCATATAACTTATTTCCCAGACTCCCCCATACCTCCCCTTACTGCATTCTAATTTCAGACTTTTTTTTAGCAAATTCTTACTCTCAATCTTCTCAAATTTATAACCTCCTTTCTTCTTTTTAGTCTTAATCTTTACAGCTGTAAACCCCTTAATTTATAAAGCCAACGCCATTCTAACACTCATTAATTTTACAGTGTTTCTTTAGATAATTCTTAAATTTTTTCCAATCTTCTTCCACCACCTCTTTTCCCTGGTCTCGGATTCTGCCGGTCATTTCCGCCAGTCCCATATAGTCTATCACCTTCATCTGCCATTCTTCCAAGGTGGGTAGCTCTTCCGTCTTCCAATTCCCAAAACCTTTCTTCCCCTATTAAGGTGACCCATCTCTTTCTCGAATTGCTTCAGATTTTTTTGAGGTGACGCTGTGGTCTAAACCACTGATCCTAGGGCTTGCTGATCAGAAGGTCAGTGGTTCGAATCCCTGTGGTGGGGTGAGCTCCCGTTGCTCGGTCCCTGCTCCTGCCAACCTAGCAGTTTGAAAGCATACCAGTGCAAGTAGATAAATAGGAACTGCTCCGGCGGGAAGGTAAATGGCATTTCCGTGCATTGCTCTGGTTCGCCAGAAGTGGCTCAGTCATGCTGGCCACATGACCCGGAAGCTGTACGCCGGCTCCCTCAGCCAATAAAGCGAGATGCGCACCGCAACCCCAGAGTCATCTGCGACTGGACTTAACGGTCAGGGGTCCCTTTACCTTTACTTTATGGGGTTGGGCTCGTTTTCTTGGGAGAGAAGCTGTGGATGCTGCAAGTGCCTCAACTTGGAATGGGAGAGGAATTGGGGAGTGCTGGCATAGAGTGCCACAAGTTAAGGCCTGTTTCTTTAACCCCCTCCCCCAATCTTGTTGGGGGATGGGCAGGTGGTTTATTGCTCGGAAGAAGCCTATAAGCTCGAGGGAGAGGGAAACCGAAGAATAGGATTGATTAATGTGACATATTTGAGTTTTCTTTCTACTACTGTCTCAACAGACAGTCAGAGAGATCAGCTTCACACACAGTAAATTAAATTTAAATTACACAGCCTTGGCGAGAAAATTGCTCAGTTAATCTAGCCTCCTGAAATGAAATTTTAGGGTTTTGCTCCCCCCCCCTGCTCCCCACATGAACTCCATCCTAATTTTTCACACCCTGTTGGTTTCTTCTAGAAATCCCATCAGTTTGGGTTATTTTCTTTTCTTTTCTTCTCCCTCTACCCCCCCCTCTCTTTTTAAAGCCAGGTATTCATTTTCAGCAAGTTTATCTTACGGCTCAGGAATGTAATATGCCTGGCCTCAAACAGGAAGAGGTAGCCAAAAAGATTTAAGTTGCTTCTCTCATTTTAAATATTTATTTTTGATGGAGAAGAAACATGTGGGGGTGCGGGGAGGGAGGAACCAGCAAAGAGAGGCCAGAAGCCTGCAATATATACATATATAACATCAAAGTGGGGTTAATAATTTTTTAAGCAATTGGCAGGTCGTAGGCACCACAAAATGCCCATTTAACAGAAGAACAACTGGTAATACCGAGAACCTTTCGGCCAGTCATTATCTCTCAGCCTGACCTATCTCACAAGGCTGTTGTGAGGATAACACACGGTGCAGGAGGTTGCCATGTGTTGGAAAGGCAGCATATTAAATGTAATAAAATAAGTATTTTATTTATTTATTTATTACATTTAATATCCCACTTTTCTCCCAAGGCGCTGTCCATACTTCTCCTCTTCCCCTCCTCCATTTCACCCTCACAACAACCCTGTAAGGTAGGTTCATCCAAGAGTGAGAGACTGTCCCAAGGTCACCCAGTGAGCTTCCATGGCAAAGAATGGGGATTTGGTCTCCCAGGTCCTAGTCCAAAACACGGCACCACAGTGGCTCTCAGCGTGGTTTAGTAAATGAATAATAATAAATAGTAAATAATTAGCCATAAATAAGATCAGTAGATAAATTGTTGTTGGCATCTGTCGGTCTCGAGAGGCAATAGAAGAGTGCAATATACTATGATGCTGCATGTTTTAGTTGGATCAGAGACTGGATTACATTAGATAATAATGATATTTTAGACTTAGAGGGATGGAACAACAGATATGGCTGGCATGCCTATCTAATTTACAGCAAAGTGGCGGTGCACAAAGAAGAAGAGTGCAACCTTTTGTGTTTGCCATTGTCGTGTCCAAGGATAAGTCTTGAACTCTTACACTTGAGTAATGGCCAGATTCCAAGTCTGGAGTTCTGAGTTAAGCTTAATCTTCAAGAAAGCCAGAGAAGTTTTGTCACTGAGAACTTCCTTGTTCCCTTCTCTATGTTCCACCGTTGAGCAGTGGAATGGTGGTGGACTCTCCTTGGAGGTTTTTTTAGCAGAGGTCGGATGGCCATCTGTCATGGATTCTTTAGTTGAGATCTCTGCATTGCAGGGAGTTGAACCGGATGACCCTTGGAGTCCCTTGCGACTCTACGATTCTATTATTCTATGTCTCTGTGTTACAAATATGTGTTGTGCCTTATTCACACATATATTACATACCAAAAAAAAGTCAGAATGCTTTAAATGTCCCTGTGCAGAAAAAAGGAGACTGCAGTGAATGAAAATCAGCTTGGCACACAAGCCTTTCTTATTTAACTCTTTAAAAGAAAAATCCAAGAGGGTTTGATGCTAATGTGAAGATGGATTTGCCCAGTCACCCAAAAGGCACTCTAATCCAAGCATGTGTTGTTACGATTATTTTGCTCTGTATGTCATCTCATTACAAGCTGCTGGCAAAGACAGAGGTTCTCCTTTGCCTTTTAAATCCCCCTTTAATGAAAACTCAGAACAGCTGCCCAGCAAATTATGGGCGTTTATCATGGGTGCTGCTAACAGCGACCAAAATTCTTCTTCTTCTTCTTTTTTTGCCAAGCAGATTTTCCTTCCATCTTTCACCTATCAGTTTTTTTTTTTGGGGGGGGGGGTTAAAAGGAGGGTGGAGTGGAATTGAAGCATGGGGGAACGACTGCTGTCAGCAACATTGACATTGCCGGCTGGAACATATTTTCTTCTTACTTAAAGTTGAGGAGGTGTCAGATTCATCCTTGACTTCTTTTGAATGCCATGTATGGATTAGAATCAGGCAGAACATTAGGAGGAACATCCTAATGGTGTGAGCTGTATGGGCGGTACTGTGGTCTAAACCACTGAGCCTCTTGGGCTTGTTGATCAGAAGGTTGGTGGTTCGAATCCCCGCAACGGGGTGAGCTTCCATTGCTCTGTCCCAGCTCCTGCCAACCTAGCAGTTCAAAAGCACACCAGTGCAAGCAGATAAATTGGTACCGCTGTGGCGGGAAGGTAAACATAGTTTCCATGTGCTCTGGTTCCATCATGGCATCCCGTTATGCCAGAAGTGGTTTAGACATGTTGGCCACATGACCCGGAAAGCTGTCTGTGGACAAACGCTAGCTCCCTTGGCCAGAAAAGTGAGATGAGCGGCGCACCCCATAGTCACCTTTGACTGGACTTAACCGTCCAGGAGTCCTTTACGTTTACCTTTACCTTTACCTAGTGGAACAGCCTGCCTTAGGAGGTGGCAGGATCTTTTTTCCCCAACAACCAGATACAAACTCTTGTCTCTTGCTTCCCTCCCTAGCCTGCCTTCCCTCTCCACTATCAAAATGTAAATTACAAGTTCTTAGGGGGGAAGGATCCAATCTCTCCACCACCACCTTCTTCTTCTTCTTTGCTGGTTCCTCTGTAAAGTACTGTGTACATTGAAGATGTGATGTAAACCACTATTATCATCAAGATAATGTGTTTCTAGAGTTGGCAGCCTGGTCTGCGGTTACTCAGCACTGAGCCCCGGCTGCGAAAATGCATTAAGTCTGGATTCTCCGCTTCTGTGCATGCACAATTGCACCTGCTTTTCTAATTGTTTGTCTTGGCTTGGAACGGAAGTGCCCTGATAGGTTGTGAACTCTGAAGACCCCTTTCCAATGGTAGCTTTCAGTCGCCACTTGAGAATTTGCTTCCAGGAGGCAGCGCTGGTGACTTGAGCAGAAGGGAGCCCAAGCAGTAGGTGGAGCCAAAGCTGATGTTGTGTCAGAGCCAAATATTCTAGTCTTGTCTCCATCTGTCTGCTGAGTTCTGCAACACAGGGCCATGCAGAGACAAAAGAGCAGGGAGCTGAGGGCCAGGGTCACCCTGCCTGGTTGTGCATGAGATGCTAGGCAGTTAGAAGCTGTCTGAGGTCAGTGGGGCTCCATTTGACTTAACCGATTAGCCACCACTGCCAGGGCGAGATCCTGCAGTGATGGTCAGCTCTGATTCATCTCTGATGGTTGTCTCCACACCCATCGTTCTACCCGGACACTGAGGTCCAGCGCCGAGGGCCTTCTGGCAGTTCGCTCACTGCGAGAAGCCAAGTTACAGGGAACCAGGCAGAGGGCCTTCTCGGTGGTGGCACCCGCCCTGTGGAACGCCCTCCCACCAGATGTCAAAGAGAACAACAACTACCAGACTTTTAGAAGACATCTGAAGACTGCCCTGTTTAGGGAAGCTTTTAACGTTTGATGCATTACTGTATTTTAATATTTTGCTGAAAGCCACCCAGAGTGGCTGGGGAAGCCCAACCAGATGGGTGGGGTATAAATAAATTACTATTATTATTATTCAGTGCAAGCAGCTGCAAGCAGGACAAAAGGGGATCAGAAAAGTCCTGGTCAATACCCCAAGTTCTTGGGAGCTTTGAGCCTTTGAGCCATTGAGCTTGTGGGTTGGCCACGAATAAATCAAAGCCCCTTGAGTCACTGAGGTAGGAAGGCAAGCAGTTCCTTCCCCCAGCATCTTTCAGGTTGGGGGCTGATAGAATCAGGTGAGAGAGGAAATACAGGTGAGATGTTTTGATAGCTGAATCTTTCCCCCCCAAGGGGTGGAAAGGAGGAGGAAGATACAGGTTTGTTAACTGTAGAGGGGTGGGTTGTCCAATCATTGGGAGAGGGGTGTGGGAAGAAGAGGGATGAAGTAGTGAAATGATGCTGAGGAGGAGCACCAAAATTGGAATTCAAAGGATGTTGCAGATGGAGAGGTAAGAGAGCAGGACCTGTTGTCCCACTGGACCGCTGACATAATCCTTTGTTAACTCTCCAGTAAAAAAAGAAACTGACATCACCATCTAAAAACAACAGCCAAAAGCTTACCGAGTGTTGTGAGTCTCCTACGGTTGTGGATGCCTGCCTGTGCCTGCCAACCTGGGCAGTTTGACAGAGGTGAGCACCTAGTTGGACCGGTTTGATTAATTGAAATGGGCTCTTTCTTTCCTTTGCAGACCACGGATGACATCCTGGTGGCCTCAGCCGAATGTCCCAGCGACGATGAGGACATTGATCCCTGTGAGCCGAGCTCAGGTGGGTTAGGTTAGTCAACTTTTTTTATTCCTTTCCTTTTTGTTTTGATTCTTTGCATGCAGCAGGGAGTAAAAGGTGCAACCTCTTTGCAGGAACGACAGAAGAGCAATCTCTCTTCCAACCTGCAGTGTTCTGATGGTGGTAGAGACAGAACTCAAGTCTCTTTCTAGCTCCAGAAGATACTGTCTTTGAACCACCAGCATAGTCACATTCCTAGTTTAGAAGACAGAGGATATTTAAGGCTTCATCTCCTCCTTTCTTTTTGGCACTGCACAACTGCAGTAGGCCATGTGGAGAGACCTGAACATGTCTCTGTGCCAGCACATTTTTAATGTGGACTAGGAGCTTTATCATGGTTCCCTGAAGCACTCGCTAAAAAGTGCTACTTAATTGCATTTGAAAATTGATTCCAGAAAAACACACTTTTATGATTATTATTTTTTTTTTGCTCCAAGCACCATGTTAATTAGGGGTTCTGTGGATGAGGGACCTTCATATATAAAAACAGAGATTTTGTAGGTAACTCCCAAACCACCTGCATTCAACTGAACATACAACAGCCTGACAAATTGCCAGTGAAATTTTCAAGGATGAAACAGTTAAAAAACGTATTGTGGCTGGTGTGGCTACATTCTAAAACTCTAATAAGGAACACATTGCTCCTTTGTAGACACTAAGAGTTGCAGATTTCTTTGTATAGATGTCTGCATCTATGTTTGTGACTGTTTCAGCCCAAATTCAACTGTCAACTCAAACTCTTGGTATTCATTCTTTTTTCCACCATCTTTGAAATGCATCTGTTCACCCAACTCATGTCAGAAGTTATTGCATTTGTTACAGAGATGAATCAGTGAAAAATCCACACCATCCTTGTCCTCAGGTTGTGGGAAATAAGGTAGAGCAGAGGGACTTGTAGGGCAAGAGAACTGTGACCCAAGTTGAGGGATTTGGATATGATTCTCTGTAACCTTAACAGGAAAACGAGACATTTTTTCATGTTTTCTCATAACAGTGAAGACTATAAACTTTATTGACACTTCAGGGTCCTTTGGACACTACACATGGTAACACATGATTTATGCTTTATACTGAGTCAGGTCATTGCTCTCACAACCCAAAATGAAGACATCAGTCAACAGATGTGGCTTAAGGGTCATAACATTATCTGGAGAAGGGGGCTGTCAGTGGCCACTAGCCACGATAGCTATACTCTGGCAGAATCTACACACACATTTTTAAAAAGCTATGAAAATGCTTTTTTATTTTTTAAAAAAAGTTTTGAAAAAAAAAATTGAATTTGGCATAGCTCACTGTTGCCATCTAGTGTCATACTTGTATATTGCGCTTTACAACGCATTTAAAACGTCTTATTTGCAGCTGTGTAGCTGAGTCCTCTGACTCCATGCAATGGAGGGGAGAGTGCTGTTGTGCTCAGGTCCTCTGTGCGAGTTTCTCAAAGACATCTGCTTGGCCACTGAGAGAGCAGGAGGTTGCTGGGCTGGATGTGCCATTAGCCGGATCCATCAGGCTCTCCTGATGTTCTTGCACGATTTGTGCCAGAAAACAGGCTGCATCGCAATTGTTTGAGGGAAGAAAGAGGGAAGTGCAGGCCTATTGATGTGCTTTGGCCATGATAGTGGAATGGAATCTCCCAGCTGAATGGTGGCCTCACTCTGAATGCTATTGCTGGGAGGTGAGGAGGACAACAGCTGTGGGGTGATATTGTCCTCATGCCCTGCTTCCCAGGAGCATCTGACTGCAGGAACGGGATACTGGTCCAGGAGAGCTCTTCCTTATATTCTTACCTTCCAAAGTGTAGTTCAGCAGGGCTTCTTTTCCACCCTGGTTGAAATGCAACATCCAAAACACTGCTTCTTAGCTGCGATATCACATTCTTTGGCAAACCTACCAAAAACGCATGCATGTTTGTAAATATCTGTGATTGGCTGTCAATATGGTATGATGGTGGTATTCCCTGCTAAGGGTGAATCTGATGATTTATGGCTTCAAACTCTGGGATTCAAAAATAGAAGCCCTAGTGGCAGTAAGATAAACACTGTGGGTTTGGGGTTCCACAGAACTCTTCCTCAGGCAAGAATTCAGCCAGAACAGGTCTGTGGAACCTGAAAACCAGTTGTCCTGATCCACTGACACAACTGACATAACAAAAGGAATAATTTGGCTTCTTGTTTGACCTTCTTTTGGAGTGACCAGGTATCGTATCTACATTCCTTCCTTCCCTTACTAAGGGACATTTGAATCCATGAAATTTACTGTAAAGCCATGAGAGCTGGCAACATGCAATGGGTTTTTTTAATCCTTGTCCTTTGGCTCTTCTGCTACATTTGTAATATTTGGCTCTCCCCCAGCTTTGCACTGGCCACCACATCTATTTGTGACCAGACCTTTCTGCATCTGTTGCAGATGAATTGCCATTTCTTGAACAATAATTCTGAAGTTCTGACAATGCAAAAATTATTGATTTGGTTTTCTGTGTTATTGTTGTTTTTAAAAAAGGAAGGTTCTATGACAAATCAATGTGGGCCAGATGTAAAACATACCAAATATTTAAGACGCACACAAAAATAATATGGAAACACCAATATTCTCTGATTCATACCCTTGGCTAGCAAGGAATCCCAGGGTGAATCTTAAGCTGCTCTCTAAATGCAACACATTCTGCCCCTTTCTCAGCACACTGTGGCAGACCAGTCTTATTATTTACCCATTTTGGAATTAACGCCTTAATTGTCAGTTGTAGTTGTGAGAACTCTTCTATTTGTGGGCTCATGCAGAAAAGAAGCAGTGCTCATTTCTCATCGATACTCAAACATTTCCTCAAGTACTGACAGTTTCCTCCCCAGAGTTAAAAGCCATCCTGAATCTTCTAGAAATACTGGCTTCCTCTTTTTTGGGGTAGCTTTAATGAGCTCAGGTTTTCTGCACAACTGACCCTCAATGGTGTCTCGTAGGAGAGCAGGCTTAACAATGGATGAAGCAGATATTTCTGGTGTATACTCCCCAGAGCTCCTGAAAAGAACTTTAGCTCTGTTATTTCGCCACGAAGGAAATTCTAGAGCTGGTACAAAGCAAATCGCTCCTGTCTGTAGGCCCATGATTATGAGGAAATGGTTAGTGACTCACAAGATAATGTAGTCCCATTTTATGAGCCAGTGTCCTGGAAAGTCTGTAGGGCCCATTCTGCTGACATGGGAAGATACCTAGGACTCAGTGTAGGAGAAAGCAGACCTTACATTTCTGAGACTCAGGGCAAAGGTGAGGAACCCTCACCAGAGCACAACCCTCACCAGCCTTGCATCACAGCCACCACAAGCGCTTTTGCCAGGCTGAAATGTGCCCTTTGAACTCTGTTAAAGCACCTTGCTTCCCTGATTGGAGGATACTGGTTGGGTGGGTGGAAATTATCCTACTGTACAAAGGTAGAATTTGCATTGAATGCACAGTGAACTTCACTGCTGCCTGCCTGCGCTGGGAAGCCATGTTGTATCGCCAGCTCAGATTGCCTTGATTAGCTGAGAGGCAGGTGGTTTAAGGAAGCCCTCTTCTCAGTCGATCAACACCCCCACCTCTGGCTCGCGTGAGCCAAAGGCAGAGCAATGGCTTCTTTAAACTGCTCCGCTGCCTGCCGCTCTGTTGACCAAGCCCCCATACAGCCCCTGCTCGTGGGGGCCAGAGTGGTCTGGGTGCTTAGCTCAGCTCTGTGAACTGGGCAAACCCACATACCACTCTGACTTGTGAGCACAGGAACAGTTGGGCAATTTCAGACATTGCGATATTTAGCTGCAGATATATCACGATGATGAAAACGGGATGTCGCCCAGTCCTGTTCCCTTTGGGGACTTTAAAAAGGCAAACATCCACATATTGAATCATGCCAGGAACAGACTGTCAGGCATTGGTTGGCTTCAGTTTATTGGCCGTTGTTCAATTCATTGCTAGGTGCACTAGGTGTGATTTGGTTAATTTCCTGAGTTTGTTACAGTTCGCATCTTCCCATTCATTAATTATCAGTGAGCAGGTGTTGTCTTGACAAGAATTCAAGGCATAACCAATGAAGTTTGTGCCTTTTTCCACATGCACTTGGGCCAGTGCACAACTCAACTCAGAGATGTGTTGCCTTAAGGCTGCATTCAGACGTGGGGTTTATTGTGGAAGCTGGTTTTAATGCTAGCGCTTCCGACCCAGTTTCTAATGTTACAACGCAGAACACAGTGCATTACAGACCAGTGGCGTTTTGGTTGGTATACCTCCACAACATGCTAAGCTTTAAACAGTGGGAAAGAACTGCCCCAGATTATGTCGCGTGAAATTGCAACACAGAGCTCCAGTGGTTTCCCAAGCTAGTGGGTTTGGTTTTGTTTTTTCTGGAAACAAAATGGAAATAAGCACTAAACTTCCAATAGATACCATTAGTTTTCCAAAAGTCATGGGAAAGATCACCTGAAATGCAAAAATTAACAAGTAAGGAAACATGTTGAGGACAGAATAAAGTGGTGTCCGAATTGTGTGCCATTGTCTCCACAGGAATTGCTAATAGCAAGAACCCCCCCTCCCAGATTCTGCCTGTGGTCAGAGGTACGAAACACAGGGCACAAATATACACTTAGGGCCGGTCCTTTCACCAGTCCACTGATGATTGGCAACAATGGCAGCCTCCTGGATGTTCCTTCTAAGCCCCCTGACTAGTCCTCTCTGTATTCCTACATAGCCAGTCCTGGCTGCTCTACAAGCCTTCTGCCTCAGGTACACTGGAGCATAATATCCTTTTCTCAGTCTAGAATTAGGATTCCACTACAAGTTCATAGAATCATAGAATCATAGAATCACAGAGTTGGAAGAGACCGCAAGGGCCATCGAGTCCAACCCCCTGCCAAGCAGGAAACACCATCAGAGCACTCCTGACATATGGTTGTCAAGCCTCTGCTTAAAGACCTCCAAAGTAGGAGACTCCACCACACTCCTTGGCAGCAAATTCCACTGTCGAACAGCTCTTACTGTCAGGAAGTTCTTCCTAATGTTTAGGTGGAATCTTCTTTCTTGTAGTTTGGATCCATTGCTCCGTGTCCGCTTCTCTGGAGCGGCAGAAAACAACCTTTCTCCCTCCTCTGTGTGACATCCTTTTATATATTTGAACATGGCTATCATATCACCCCTTAACCTCCTCTTCTCCAGGCTAAACATGCCCAGCTCCCTTAGCCGTTCCTCATAAGGCATCGTTCAAATGGCTTCCGTATATGGAATAGGGAAGAGCACAATCTTGTTCTGTGCCTCAGGCAACAAAATGTCTTGGGCTGGCCCTACCTCCCCTTGGTCCTACAGTAGCAAAATTGTGGGGAAGCTGTAAGTCAGAGTTTACCAAAATGGTGCCCAGCAGATGTTGCTTGCTGGGGCTAATGGGAGTCATAGTACAGCAATGGCTGGAGAACACCAACTTGGCAAAGCCTGGCTTGAGTCACATCCCCAAAGTCGATAAGGGGATAAGCGAGGGCTCAACTGGATGGCTTTTGGGGTCTCCTCCTCCTCCTCCTTCAGATTTGTGATCCTATACTCTGCATTTTGATGGCAGTGGCTTGTTCCCCAGCTCTGTAAGGCTGCAACAGAGGTGAGGTTCATGCTGGCGATCCCCCCCTTGGTTAGGGTGAGTGCTTGTGGGATCAGTGATTTCAGTGCTGCAGCCAAAACCGACAGTCAGCTAAAAGGTGTGCCTCGACCGCTCTGAAATTGCTGATTTCTAGCTTCTCTATTGATTGTGCTGAATTATTAATTCGGGGCATTGATTTTGAAAAGTGGGGTGGCAGCGGCGGCAGCAGCAGCAGCCGCCACCTTCCTTGGAAGGAAACTTCTGCCGGAATTGTCGCTGCCAGCAAGCCCTTGTCTGTCACCTCTGGATTTGCTTGCTGTGCACCTGCCTCCTGGTAAATAATGAATGGGGAGATGCGACTTGTGACAAACACAGGAAATAAATGAAAAGCACGCCCGTGATGCGCACGAGAGCCCACCAATGAAACAGCCAGCCTATAAAACACATCTGGAAGATAAAATGCCCCCCCCCAAGCATAAAATGCAGGTTGTGAAACAGGGTATGCACACTGGTAATCAAAGGTTGTCTACCAAACATGGAAAGAGGAATTTTGTGAGTGTAGTTCTGAGGATGTTTGAGGGATTCATTCTCTGCCAATTTCTATGCATTTTCATGCACATTTCCCCCTATAGCTGCATTTTTGCTCCATATAAATATTTTTTTTGCAACCAGTTTCCCATAGCATTAATTCATTCTGGACATTTTTTTCTCTCCATTTCTTCTAGCCCCACACCCCATTGTTTTTTCTCTCTCTTGAGAATTGCATGGCAGAATTCAGACTCTTGCGAATTCTGAGGACTAGCTGTGTCTTAGTTCCCTTATTACTGGGCCAGAAAGTGCAAATTAGAGAAGTTCATGGTAAAATGCAAAGGGAATAAATCCCCCATCACACCAGTGGTTTTTTCCCCTAAAAAAATATGTTTAGGGGTACTCTCATTTTCCTATTCATATTTAAATACTGCCCTTCAACGAGGTCAAACTTAGATTCACAAAATGTTTAGGGGGATGTGTACCCCTGCGTCCCCCCAGAAAAAAGCACTGCATCACAATCACACACAAACATCTTGCTGCCATAAAATCATGATGCTGAAATACATTTCCCCCTGCTCTGGAAGTGAAATGAAACAAGGAAGCCTAGGGATTCCCTTCCTGAGAGTAACAGAAAATACTCACGGCCAAATACAAAGAAAGAGACACACATACATTTGCTGTTCTTTAGAGGATGTAAACCAGGGCTGTGTAGAGCCCTTCATATGCCTTGTGGGTCCCATCCGAGAGGGGTCCTGTTGACCCATCCTTGTACCTACGGGACCGCCTCTCCCAGCGTGCCCCGCGGAGGACCTTAAGGTCCATAAATAGCAACACCCTAGAGGTCCCGGGCCCTAAGGAGGTCAGATTAGCCTCAGCCAGAGCCAGGGCCTTTTCAGCACTGGCCCCAACTTGGTGGAACACTCTGTCTCATGAGACCAGGGCCCTGCAGGATCTGATTTCTTTCCGCAGGGCCTGTAAGACAGAGTTGTTCTGCCTGGCTTGGAATCAACTTGATCCTCCTCTTTCCTTTTCCTTTCTCCTTCTGTGATGGAACTCCTATTTGGGGACTTCCCTGGCTTTTTTCTGGCCCACGTAGGACCAGTTTGGATAGTTGGCCTTGGTGAAGAGTTGACCTTTCCATCCCCAAAAAGTTTTTGATTTGAGTTTCTACTGAAATGAGGCTGCGTTTTAATGTTGTATTTTAATCTTGTTTTCAAGTTGTATTTTAATCAATTGTTTTTATACCTGGTGTTAGCTGCCCTGAGCCTGGTTTTGGCTGGGGAGGGCGGGGTATAAATAAATTATTATTATTATTATTATTATTATTATTATTATTATTATTACATCAACAGACCAGTTCCCAAATAAATTAATAGAGACCAGAAGTGCCTCCCCTCACCCAGATTTATTTTATTCATTCATTCATTCATTTATTAAATTTGTACACCACCCTTCATCTGAAGATCTTGACAGTTCACCACATAAAAACACAAGATGAAAACAAAACGAAACAAAAACCCCACAACCCTCCCACAGACACATTTAAAAGGATATAGGATGTTAGTCAGCAGCTCAACTGCTCAGCTGAGGTGTTGACCCACTCCTTTCCTTCCAAAGGAGCACCCTGCTGCAGGCAGGATTGGCACGCAGAGGCACCAATCCTGCCTGGTCCATAGTGTTCCTTTGCAAGCAGCTCCTCTCAGAAAGGAGAATTGGGAGGCAGGCTTCTTCCTTCTCTTGGCAGCTAGGCCAGGTGTGGGTCTTTTCTTGGGGTTCTTCTGCCTGAGGCCTGCCTCTCCTTCCTGCCTGATGCCCACAAACTGATAGCCATGCACTGCTCTGGGCCATCCAACCTGAGCTGGCTGCCTGCACCCACTTCTTCCAACACCCAAGTCGCTCCAAATATGACAGATTTGGCTCAGGGGGTCAGCTTAATCCATTGCACAAGCCCTAATGTAAATACAAAATCTTGCAATTCAGATTTTATAGCCCTAGTGGGACTTCCTTCTCTATTACTCAGGCAATGAGCAAACCATCCATTTCAGCTCACTTTGCTGCACTGTGGGATTTATTGGGTTGGTTATTGCATTTCATCAGATTTATAGCCCACCTGTGCCAAGGGCTCAGGGTGCGTTGCATAAATATTTACAGGGCTCACAATCTAATTTAACATTAGCGGCAGGAAGGGGGGTGTACACTGATGAGGTGACAGTTGCCTATAATTTTATTAGCTCCCGTTCAGAAGATTTAGGTTTCTGGTTGGGTTCCTGGGAGACCCTCCCTGTCTTGCTGCTGGGGGCTTAGCATGCCTTGTCAAAACCATATCATCCTATAATAAATAGCAAAGCTAGAACTCCTGTAGCTTGGTGGTTGAGCATCTGCTGTTCATGCAGAAGATATCAGGTTCAATCTCCAGGAAGGAGATTGTCCCCTGCATGAAAACCTGGGATGCCACTGCCAGTCAATGTAGACATTATGGAATTTGGTGGACCAATGGTCTATCTCAGGCAGCTTCCTGCATTCTTATTCTCTGAGGGTTCATCCTTATATAGCCAAAACAAGTACTCCTACCCTTAAGACTGAGGAAGGAGGAGGCTTGGAGAAACCCTAAGATTTAGAGGAGGAGCTTGTAGGAGGCAACAGCAAAAGAGGTGTGGTCCACAAAACAGAATGATGAAGACCGAACCTATTCAGTGGGCATGGAACTCTGGCTGGCTGATGGAGGACAAATTGGAGAATTAGTTTGTGGAGGAAAAGATGAGAGAAAACTGTGCCTTCTTCTTCTTTGATGATCACTCGTAGCCAAGTAAGATTGTCTTCCATAAACACGGTTTTAACAATGAGTCCGTAAGTGACTCTAGAGGCCAATTCTGGATCCACATGTCCTTCCACAGTGGGGACAGCGGTTTCCAGGTGGGAGTTGATCATGGTGTGGATTTGCCAAGCATGCCTTCCTCTTAGCACATTTCTCCCTTGCGTCCTGAGTTTGAGCGTCTTCAAAGCCCATGACACCTTTGGTAAAGGCTGTTCTCCAACTGGAGCTCTTGCAGGCCAGTGTTTCCCAGTTGTTGGTGTTTATTCTACATTTTTTTAGATTTGCCTTGAGACAGAAAACTGTGTATGTATTAGGAGAAGTAGGCTCAAAATGTGCACACATTTTGATGTGTTTGTCTTTTTTAAAAAATAGATGCACAGTGATTCAGAAAGGAATTTAAGATGGGGAAAATGAGAAACAGAAACCGACAGTTTCTTCTGTCCTTAAGAACCACACATATGAACTGTCTTGTGCCATTTTTAGTTTTAGATGTTAAATAAAGTACAGAGAAAATAAAGTACTTATCCACACAGTGCATAGTCAAACTATGGAACGCGCTCCTCCACGAGGCTGTGATCACCACCAACTTGGATGTCTTTAATAATAATAATAATAATTTATTTATACCCTGCCCTTCCCGGTTCAAAAAGTGGGCTCAGGGCGGCTAACAAGAAATTCAAAACACTTTAAAAACAAAAATTATTAAGTACAAATTAGAAAACATCCATATTTACAACAAAAGAAAATACAAAGGAAAAAGAAAATACATATAACTAAGGGGGAAAAATAGAGAATACTTACCTGGCAGGGGAGACACCATGTTCATGAAATTTAAAACACTTAATTGTAAAAAGAGGATTAGACAAAATCATGGAGGAGAAGCCATATCTATGGCTACTTGCCATGTTGGATACGCTCTGTCTCCCCGGCTGGAGGCAGTAATCCTTCTGAAAACCAGTTGCTGGAAACCAGAGGAGAGGAAAAGGCTCTTGTGTTCATGTCCTGTTCCCTGGTTTCCCACAAGCATCTCGTTGGCCCCTGTGAAAACAGGATGCTGGACTAGATGGGCCCTTGGCCTCATCCAGGGGCTATTCTTAGGTTCTTATCTGTATTCTAAATGTAGTGGGTACCAGCTACTCCTCCGGTGTCATTTAAATTCTCATTTATATATATATATAAAAAATAAACCCAAATGCTGCACCACAGATGGCTGCAAATGAAACTCATTAATATATCACAGGGCAGAGGTGATATGAATCGTGGATGTCACATTCATGGCACTTTTCACGCTTGAAATCATTCCCTCCACTGAAATGCACGTTACAGCTTCCTCCTAAGTTTGCATGGGGCTTAATGGTTTATATAAGATCTGTCTGCCAATATCCCTTCCCTGGCATACTGTATCCGTGGCTTTTAAGTGCAAACGTGCTGGTGACCGACACTTCATTGGGAAAAGCAGGGCTTGGGGGCTTTGGAAAGAAAATTTGGGTTTGATGTGCAATATCTCTCCCGCGAGAAGCATCTTGCATAGGATGAGTTTCCATGACAATGTTTGATGCAGGAGAGTCAACCCAAAGAGATTCCACTATCTGACCCCTAGATTCTTGTAGTCAAACATTCTCATAGAAGACCTCTCATCCCACAGCTCAGTGTGATAGTTGAAAGTTACAGTGTTCCTCTGGACCAAACTAGCATTTATATGCAAGTCCACATAACAATCAGTACTCCAACTATTTTTTTTTTGGGTGGGGGGCAGCTGGGAGGGAAGATGCAAGTGTGTTCGACAGTGCTATTTTCCTAGAAACAGAGGTGCAGGAACTCACCATGAACACATCTCTGGTTCTCTTAGATTGACAATGGCGCCATTGAGTTCTGGCATGTTCTGGCTGAAAAAAAAGCCCTGGTGTTCAATCCCTTTCCCCAACCCAAAGAAAACTGATCACAATGAAAGGAAAGAGACTTAAGTTAGTCATGACTAACTCTAAAATTATACACCGCTCCTGCTATCCATTCATTTGTTATACAAAAATTCACCTATCCAAACACAGGGAATTAGTACCCAATCCTTGCTGTACACACTGCAAAGTCAGATATCCAAATAGCCCAAACTATGTGTAGTTCTGTAAACAAACAAGCAGCCTTGAAAAAGCATTACTTTTTGTGTTTCGCTGGACCACAACAGACATTTCACCAGAAACCATGTTGGGAGGAAGGAAGGGAGTGGGAGAATTGGGACAAATAAGAGAGCTCCCCCCCCCCTTCCTTGTTTCACTTTTGCAAAGTTTCACAGGGGTTTCCTGATGGGGTTTTTGTTTTGTTTTTTGTCATTTTGGGGACAAAATTCTGCAGTCAGGGACACATTAGAAATTTCCACGTAGGACTGGAAACCGTTGAATCATTGTGTGAACACTTGCTTAAAAAAACTGTATCCTGAGAATGCATTGTGTTCAGATAGCAAGACCTGTGAGTATCTGCCCTCTATGCAGAAGAACCCAGGTTCCGTCCACAGCATCTCCCAAATCAGACTGGGCAAGACCCCTGTCTGAAATCCCTGTCAACCATTTTGAACTAGATGGTCTGATTTAGTATAAGGCAGCTTCCTATGTTTCTAAAATCATCATCATCATCTGTGTTCCTAAAATTGTAGGGAAAATTTATGAGAAATTTAATAAAAATAAAAATAATAAACTAAGGAAAATGTCAGAATGCTGTCAGCAGCTCACGGCTGGTTGCCCAGGAAAGTATAAAGACAAATAACAGTTTCTTACCGTCCTTTTTTTATTTCAGTCTTTACACAGAGAGGCTATAGAACCCAGCCTCTTGTATAATGGTGTTGTCCTGAGTGAATCTCCACCCCCTGTCTCTCCCACCTCGTCATTCATCATCATCTTCATCACCTCCTCTACGGGTGCCACTAAGTGTCCTCTGTCTTGGAGCTCTTTGCTCTCCTACTTTTAAGGCTCTCTGGGTTCTGGGAGATGGAGGGTCTGGGATGCTTTCTAATGACAACGTGTCAGCCAGTTGTTGCTCTGGCTCTCCCATGATTTCCCATCTTTCCCCCTCATCTGCCTCTGAGCTGTGACCACCCTCAAACCCTTGTTGAAAATCTATACCGTCTTCTTCCTCCTCCCTGGAAGGGTCAGGATGGGGAGGCAGTCTCCACCATTCCTCCTCTGCCCAGTCCCTGACAGGAAAAGACAACTTCACATATTTCTGTAGCAGAGCCAGCCCTATCATTAGGTAAGGCAACACGACCACTTTAGGCAGCAGATGTTGGAAGACAGGTGATGCAGCCACCTTGCAAAAACTGAGCAAGCCTTGGTCTGGCCAGTACCTGGGGGTAGGATCAGGTGGTACCCATAAGCAGAGATTCCTTGAGTTCCATGGCAGAGGGAGTAAATAGAAAACCAATATTAATCCACATAAATGTTGCTTTGAGGCAGGGTGGAGACAAGCGAGAGGTTTGTAATGACTGCAATCTGTAAAGAAGATTAAAAACAAACGCAGAACACTCAACTCACCTTTATAAAAAAACAACTGAGTAGATTTTGTTTGACGTAACATGTGCCTAGGAGCTGCAGGGCAGCGTGTGTGACACTTAAAAGGCAGAAATCCTGCAAGCTGCACATTTGGTTCCCTCCCCAAGTCCAGACTTCACCTTTCTGGACCATACGACTTCAGACAGGTGTAAGGGTTGCATTTTTAAATGTTCCCCTCCTTTAAAGGGAGAGTGAAATCCCCACACATGATAAACTAGTGCCTATTTTATTTTTAAAAAATGCTTTTCTTCCTGATCTATATAGGAAAAGCTAAGGTAAAGGACCCCTGGATTGTTAAGTCCAGTCAAATGGTGAGAAGGTGGGGGACGTTGCCGCTCAATAAGATCCCCAATTACAATCTTAACTAACATTGAATTTGGGGTGGGGGCATTGCCTAATGATTTTGCTGATGATAAAGCTTCCCTCTAAAACAAAGGAGAGAAGGCAGGAGCACTAGCCGGTGGATATTGATTTAGTGATCAGGGTAACAAGGAATTGAAACTACGTCCAGATAAGCCATTCCACCCAAGAGAGGTCTTTGCTTTCTGGCTGCTCCCAGACTGAAAGCCCACCAAGTGTACACCACAAAATAATCACATTCATACCTTGTTGCAAATGCAGTACTTTATTCTATTTTTTTTTAAGAATCTTGTCTTTTGGATAATTTTCTAGCTTCTCCCTCTGATTGGTTTATGCAAAATCATGAATATGAACCAAGCAAGTCTTTCTATATATTGGTGTGATTTTTGAGGGGTTGTGGGGTTTTTTTTTTGTAAAGGAGGAAAAAGTCGTTTTGCTAATTTCAATTCTCGAACACGGCAGGAGTCTGCGATTCCAATTTTCTTTTCACAGTCTTAATGAAGACTGGACATTGGCAATAGTCATGTGTGTGTCCCCCACCCCACCCCCTTTTGCTTGGAATTTAAAAAAACCATGTTGACGGGCTGCCAAGAATTATAGTAACTCTCTAATGAGCACAGGAGAACTGTAGCCAATTGTGACTGTTCCGGACAAGTTATTTCATAGCGGCAATAACAAAAGGAATATAAAAATCAATCCTATCTACTGTGGTATAGGATACAATTCAGGAAGGTGTTAAAAGGAGGGGGTATCTCTTAATGAAGGCAAGCACAATATATACCCACCTTATGGATCGTTTCAAAAGGGGCCAGTGCAAGACAGGATGACTAGTTGACTGCTGACAATGGGATGAAAAATACCGTTTTATGGTCCTCTCCTTTCTCTCTGCCAAGCCATCCATGCCGCCATAAAGCCAGCTTCAATATTTTCAGGTGGTTCTCTCTGTCTTAAGAATTTCCAGCCTCTCTACTTTATGGCCTTCAATCTAGAGAACCCAAATGGTTCTCAGCACTTCATCGGCTGTTTCCTGGGCAATGAAATAGGCTCCTAGCATTGTTTGAGTTGCTTTCCAGCATGCAGGAGTACAGTAATGGAGCGCAGTGTGTTTTCTGGAGTAGTAAAGAGATGTTCACAGACACAGTTCAATATCTGTTGGGCTGCTGTGGGGAAGCTTGGCTGGCAATAAATATTTCGAGGGCAGGAAGTGCACTTTTCATGGCCTGTGTCTGCAGCATAAAAAAAAAACCCCAGTTTAAATGTCAGAAAGCTTCCCTCCTCCAAGCAAACCAAGGAACTGCCGGAAACATTTTTGCAGGTATTTATTGGCATTCTTGCTAAAGCATAAATCCTAATATTCCTCAGGCAAAACGGTGAGAGAGAAACCACATGCAAAAAGAAATTCAGATCTGTAAAATGGATCTGAGCACCCTATGAGCTGGTTTAACCACAAGCTAGGTTTGCACATCCTTGACGACTTGATGGCTACAGAGTGTGTGTGTGTGTGTTTTAAGGTTGTACACAGCCTCCCCACATCCACCCTGTAGCCTCAATCTATGGCCCCCAGATCAGGTTAATTCGACCTGTGCCACCCTATGAATCACCTGCCCCATCCCAGATCTTTCCCCAAAGCAATATAGGGCAGCTGGGTTAAGAGTTTTAAAGCATTTTAAAAAAAATCTTCTTTTTCAACGCAGTTAAAATAGAGTTTAAAAATACACTTTGTGGGTGGGTGCTTAGCACTGCAGAGCATGGGATGTTTCAATTAACAAGCTAGTAAATATAGGAAAACAATCCTGTTTGGTGGTGCTTCAGGGGGCAGAAAGAAGGGGAGGCCTGACAGGAACCGTTGACCACCAACTCACCCCGCAGCCACTCCTCACTCATGCTTGCCCCCTGACAGCCACAGGCAGGCATCTCAACCCAACCTGTAGTGATCTGGGTCTGTCTCACGCTGAGTCAACCAAAGTTCAGATTTCTCCAAATAGGCCTGATTTGGCTCACGTTTTGGGCCTTGGCCAAATCTGGAGCACAGCCCTAGTGTATATCTGAAGCGTTGAGTGAGCCATCAACCTGATTTGTGTTTGCTCAGAGGTTTGCACAAAGGCTGTATGAAGTCTCCATCAAGCGCTTGTTCTTGTGGTTGTTATCCTGCAGTTGTGGTTTGCCATCACTTTTGGTTGATCTAGTAGCCAATAGTGCTCTCGCCACTTGCCGTTCCTAGAACTATCATTCAAGAATACTACCAGTGACAGCAGAGGTAGAACATAGGTTTGGCGAGGGAATGGTTTCCCTCAGAAGGTGGACTCTCTCTTGGAGGTTTTTAAGCCTAGGCTGGATTTCCATCCATCGTGGATGTTTTAGTTGATATTCCTACATTGCAGGGGGTTAGACTAGATGAGGCTTGGGGTCCCTTCCAACTCTCCAGTTCTATGATTCTCTGGTTGTGTTCCAAGGCACCAAAGTTCCCAGAAGAACAAGAAAACACACTGGCACTGAATATTTTGGTTTATGGGTTCAAATAGGCCACAACTTTATTGGTTACAGATGTGAGCAGTTTGGCTTAGGCATTGGGGTGAAGCCAGGCTATACATTGACTCCTGCCCATCTGCAGGGAGTCCACTGAAGGGTAAAACACCAATAGGGGGTGCCCTATAACTTACATCAAATAGGGGCACTCTGAAGGGTCCCCATAGGAGCTGTGGAATGGCCCTAGTCCATGCCCAGGCTTCAGACAATAGGTCACACCCCGGACCCCTTTAACAGGATACCCTTACTGAGGAGGGGCAGGCGAAGGCAACAACAAAGGCTTACCCAATGTGCTGGCTGGCCATGGCAGGATTAAATTGCCCATGGGACGCCCACTCTGCCAGCTAACTGGCTGGCGCGGTCCCACGGCACTGCTGACATGTTTGGCTATGACACAGGAGAGAGGTGGCATCCCCCTTGTCCAGGAAACCATTGAGTCCCGGCTGCCTGGCCGCAATGCCGCCCACCAGATAAAAGGTGAGCGGACTTCTATGCTCATGACTATTGGCCACTGGTAGTGTCACCCTCCATAAGAGGTAGGCATAGAGACAGTCATGTGGCAAAAGCAGCCCCTGGAACTACTGGCAAATGCAGCCAGTACCGATATAATATCAGTGAATATAGTTTGTGAAAAGGCATTTAAATGAAACAAAACATCACAATTTTTGCCTCAGCCCCCGCACAGCACAAATTACAAACAGCTACTCTGTGGACGCCAGGAAAACTTGCAGTTAATTAAGTGATTCTGTCTTGTTTAGACAGATGGAGTGAGATAATTGTGAGAAGATGCTTAAAATGAAATAATGCCAGCAGCTTTAATAATGGGACTGGGGTGGGGGAACTACTTGGGCTCAAAATAAGATTGTTCAGTTTCATGCCTGAGACCTCAGTAGTCAAAGCAACAGTTCCCTGCAAAAGGAAGCTGGAAGGTGTCATTTAGCTAGGGATGAGCTGGGCTGCTAGTTCCATTCACATTTCAGCCTTTTTTTTGGTTTTTTTTTTGGTTTTTTTATATATATAATTTTTTATTAGGTTTTTTTAACATATCATTTTCAACAATAATTAAACATACTTTTACATCTTATTCAAATTTTTGACTTCCATCAATCCTGTCTGAAAATTTTCCAATCTAATCTCTCAGTATGCATTTCTTATCTTCCCTATTACATTTCAAACTCATAACCAATATCTCTGTCTTTTTCTACTTTGTAACACTTCATATTTTTCTCTTTACAAAACTTCTTGTAGTCCTACTAGCGTAATTTGTTGATTACAGTTGCTCTTCAAATGATTCATATACTTCTTCCAATCTTCTGTAAATCTCTGGTCCCGCAGGTTTCGAATCCTTCCTGTCATTTTGTCCAATTCTGCACAGTCCATTAATTTCATCTGCCATTCTTCTTTCGTCGGAATTTCTTCTTGTTTCCATTTCTGGGCTACATTTCAGCCTGTTGCTCAGTCATAAGAACGTTAAAAAGAACCCGGCTAGAACAAGGGTCCTGTTCTCGCATGCCCGTGGGAAACCTTTTTATTAATGTTAAATACATTCTGTTTACACACTTAAAAACTCATGTCTCTTCGGCTGGGGAGGGCAGGATATAAATAAAATTTATTATTATTATTAAGTATGTTTTTGGTGCGTACTTTTGGCACGCTAAAAATTTATTGCAAAGCCCGAAGAGCATAATGCAACTGGGAGTTCTTTTCGCATCCACAAGCAAATTTGGGAGCATTGGATTGGGTCAGTCCACTGCGAAAAGGGGGAACTAGATCAATGCACACACCCCCAATCTCTACTTCTAGCAGACCTTAATAGCAAACTCGCTGGACAAGCATTTGCCTAATTTGCTTGCATTCAGCATGTTCCATTCTTTCTTGGGCAGAAATTAATTTCCAAAATGACATTCAGCTTGATAAGTCTCCCTCGCTTTCACCCGCTACAGATATGCTCAAGAGCCTTTATTCGGTAACACTGAATTGTCTCTTGTAAAACACATCCAGCTCAGACGAATTTTCACGTAGCACTGTGAATACAATGGGAGGAAGAGAAGGGGGATGGTGCCTATTGTTATTTCTAAGTGCTTAGAGATGGACTCTGAGTACACGCTTAGGAAGAACCTGAAACAAAGCATATGGTCCTTGGGGAGGGGGCAGGATCCACTTCTACTTCTGCAGATATAAGAAGACATCAGTTTCCATTCTGATCCATGTTCATCACGTGCAATGCCACTTCCATTCTGCTGCAGTTTGACTCCCAACTGTTGCTTTCCTCATTGCCCACTGTGGCACAATTTAGCATTACTGATATAATAATAATAATAATAATAATAATAATAATAATAATAATAATAATAATAATAATATATTTGTACCCCGCCCATCTGGCTGGGTCTCCCCAACCACTCTGGGTGCCTTCCAACAAAATATTAAAATACAGTAATCTGACAAACATTAAAAGCTTCCTTAAACAGGGCTGCCTTCAGATGTCAGATAGTTGTTTATTTCCTTGACTTCTGACGGGAGGGCATTCCACAGGGCGGGTGCCACTACCGAGAAGGCCCTCTGCCTGGTTCCCTGTAACTTGGCTTCCTGCAATGAGGGAACTGCCAGAAGGCCCTCGGCGCTGGACCTCAGTGTCCAGGCAGAACGATGGGGGTGGAGATGCTCCTTCAGGTATACTGGACCGAGGCCATTTAGGGTTTTAAAGGTCAGCACCAACACTTTGAATTGTCCTCAGAAATGTACTGGGAGCCAGTGTAGGTCTTTCAAGACCGGTGTTATGTGGTCTCGGCAGCTGCTCCCCATCACCAGTCTAGCTGCTGCATTCTGGATTAGTTGTAGTTTCCAGGTCACCTTCAAAGGTAGCCCCACGTAGAGCTCATTGCAGTAGCCCAAGCAAGAGATAACCAGAGCATGCACCGCTCTGGTGAGACAGTCCATGGGCAGGTAGGGTCTCAGCCTGCATACCAGATGGAGCTGGTAGGCAGCTGCCCTGGACACAGATTTGACCTGTGCCTCCATGGACAGCTGCGAGTCCAAAATGACTCCTAGGCAGCGCACCTGGTCCTTCAGGGGCACAGTTATCCCATTCAGGACCAGGGAATCCTCCACACCTGCCCGCCTCCTGTTAATTACATAATGGTTATGCTATTCTACACCATTGCTTTCAATGCAGATCCTGGCTTGTTTCTTCTTTCAAATAAAGTATTATCTTCTCTCACTGGCATCTTTCCCAAGCAGGCACACAGGACCCTCAGTTTTTGTGTTTGGGTGCAGCCTGGGTCTCTAAAACAAAACAAAACAAAACAAAAAACAAAACAAAACAGGGTTTTCTTGAATGTGTGAGAGCCCTTTTCCTTCATCTTTATAGTGCCAGCACATCAGCACCAGGGGAATGATTATAGCCAGCAAAAGAAAGGGAAACGAAAGTGTCAAAAGAAAGATGAAAGGAGGAGGGAGGAGGAATGGTTTAAGAGACTATGTTCATAGTAAATGAGAGAATTACAAGGAAGGCAGTAAAACTGTGGAAATGAAGAATATAATGATCGGAAGAGTGGGTGGAAAGAGCAAAACTCCAGAACAAGAAACGCAGAGGTCTGGAAGAGATAAAGAGAACAATAGACTGGAAGCAAAATAATATTACTTGGGTAGATGCAGTGTCAACAAGGATAAGGATCTGAATTTAAGTTTTTGTGTGTGTGTGTTTTTAAAAAAGAACCAGATTCATTGGCAAATAAATTTTAAGCAGAACAGCCACCCCATGACTTGGGCACGTGTCTCTGTGGACATCCCCCTAGCTCAGGAGTCTACAACCTTTAAGACAAAAAGAGCCACTTGGACCCATTTCCGAAGGAAAAAAAACTGGGAGCCGCAAAACCATTGCGACATTTAAAACAAATATAACACTGCATATATTGTTTCTTACCTTAATGCTATATATACAGGATCGTAATGCACGCACCGTCCCCATGCAACGTCACAGCCAGTACAGTGCCCGCCACAGTGGGGAGTGTCGGGGCGCACAATGCGCCTCCTCCCCTCGCTAGTATCCGCCCCGGAGCCGCAACAAAGGTGTAAAAGAGCCACATGCGGCTCCGGAGCCGCGGGTTGCAGACCCCTGCCCTAGCTGAATGTTGGGCAGCTGTTTTCCCTAGCCCTTGATTCCAGACGTCCTTGCACTCCTCTTCCTAGTATTTCTAATTAATTGGTTATTCTTCCCTTCAGTTTTGTTGTTGTTTCCCAGAAGGGACCAACATCTGACTAAATCTTAAAAGCAATTTGGGGTAACCCTATAGATCTCAGGCCTAAATCTCGCCAATAGTCCTTGCAGACTAGCATTTGCAGGAATTCTCTAGGCTTGCTGGATCAGGCCAGAGTTAGTCCATGATCCTGTTCCCGCAGTGGCCAGCCAGATGCCCGTGGAAAGCCCAAACACGGGACTTGAATGTTAACATCTGCAAAGGATGGGCAGAATTTTCACTCTTGCGTAAATACCGAAAGCGCTGCCTTTACGAGCTCGGCTCCTTGTTTTTACGATACGCTCCTTGCTGCTCAGTGGGCCTTTTATTTCTTTCGGTAGCTCTTCTTTCGCCCCGTAAAAACAATAGATGTTCCCATTCTCTCACATTTGAGAAAAGCAACCTGGGGTCGTAATAGGTGAGTAAAAATTCTAAGAGGCAGAATGCTTGCAAGAGGTGCCATAGTCAATATTATAGCAGGCAGCGGAGCACAAAGCAGATAGCCTAAATAATATATTGTAACTTAAAAGCGCAGGTGCAGGCTTCCACCTGAACATGAAATTGCTGAAAGTAAGTAGGTGGGGGGGGGCACTGGCAGACAGGCAACCCTGCCCATAGCATCCTTGTGTGTTGACCCTCTTTTCAGTTCCTGGCATTGCCTGTGTTGTATGGGGAAGACCTGCAGGAGCCTTGCACTCACGTTGGCTTGAATCTGAGCAGACTCTTCTGCACGTTGGCGGGTAGTCTCCCCCGTCTGATGCCCTCCAGATGTTCTGGGCTGAATCTCCATCAGCCCCAACTAGCACAGCTGCATCGGCAGTGGCTGGTGGGAGCTGCAGTCTGAAGCATCCATTTGGGGGGAAACTGGTACAGAGAGGGGTACAGAAATTCAACTGAAATTGGCCGAAAGCTAAAATTAAACAGTGACATTGGACATTGGTCCAAGAAATAAGTTTTGGTTTGGCTAATAAAATTTCCCAGGGGATTTTTGCACTTCTTAACAAGACACTTAAGCCAAATTTGGCATGTTCAGCTCACCTTAAATATCTATTCTGAGGAAAGGCAAAAGCATTCCCATAGATTTAGTGGAGGCTTAAATGAAAAAAAAAACCAAAACATCTGGGACAGGCACAGGCAAACTCCGGCCCTCCAGAGTCCCTTCATCCCTGACCACTGGTCCTGTTAGCTAGGTATGATGGGAATTGTAGTCCCAAACATTTGGAGGGCTGGAGTTTGCCTATGCCTGATCTGGGATCAACTTGGTGGCCGTAAGAACATGTAGAAAGGGCTGTCTTGTAGTCTGACTCATGCTGGTAAGTCATGATGGTAGATCTGAGTATTTTAACTTTCTGTGAGTTGTTGTACCCAATCATTCCTGCTATTTTCTTTCCGACAACAAACGGGTTACTTAAAGGCATGGAACCAAAAAAGTATTTGAGCTTTTTGTCGAAATCTAAGTATCAGGGGTTATGGTTTTGAGAACAATGGCTGCCGTCCTGTACCCACTTACCTGAAAATAAACCACATTGAACTCAAAGGGTCTTGCTACTGAGTAGATAGACATGTTTGAATTAAAAAGCAAATCTTCTCTGATGAAGGTCATGGGCTGAAGTTTGCTCCAATGAATGGACACAGTGACAAAGTCGATGTGATCCCTTCAGTCCCTAGAGTTCAGGCAAACTGTAGGATAGAGTCATAGATTTGTAGACCTGGAAGGGACCAGAAGGGCCAACCTTCTGCAATGCAGATGACCTCAGCCCCTTCTATCCTTCCAAGGAGACAACATTGCTCCCCCCCATCCCCATATCTGTTAAATGTAGTTCTGGCGATACACAGCTGTAAAATTTAATTTCGCCCTAAAGACGTTAAAGCAAAGATTATGGGATAATGCACACAGTGACTTGCGATCTCGATCACACGCAGTTTGTAGTCCTTTGGCAGTAGGAGTACAATATGGGCATGTCTTTAAGTTAACATCCTACATTAAAAAGCTGGCAGTACCAAATAATCGAAGGCTTTTCACCAAAGCCAGACTAAACGTCTTTCCTTCTGCAGTGTTGGATGACAGCTTGAGAGGAGTTCCCTACCAGGACAGACTTTGCTCGTGTGCTCAAGACATCGATTCCATAAAACATATTTTGTTGCACTATGCAAAGCCAGGGCTGAACTGATATTACCCTTGCTGGTACCTTTCCCGGGAAAATCAGAGGCTCACTATGTCAGGTTCCTATTGGAAGACCGGACAAACGCTAGAACGTTAGCAGTGGCAAAGTTTTTATCGGTGGTTGCAAGAACCAATGACCCCTATATTCTGAACAAAATGCTTGTTAAACCTGGAGGTAGGCTGTAAGAATTGTGTATTGTTTTGTAACGATTTGTTGGGTCTCTGGACCGTAATAAAGATTGAATTTATGAGTTCCTGCTTTACCCTGTATAAATGTTTCTTTCATCATCTACCTACAGCGAGTCCCACCAAGCCTGGGCGAGGAGGATACCCGAGTACAGATGAAGTGGTCCGGGAATCCAGCAGCACTACTGGCATGGTGGTTGGGATTGTGGCCGCAGCTGCTCTGTGCATCCTCATCCTCCTTTATGCCATGTACAAGTACAGGAACCGGGATGAGGGCTCCTATCATGTCGACGAGAGTCGAAACTACATCAGTAACTCAGCACAGTCCAACGGGGCTGTGATTAAAGAGAAGCAGCCCAACAGCTCAAAGAGCTCCAACAAAAATAAGAAAAACAAGGATAAGGAGTACTACGTCTGATCCCGACAGCTGAGGAGAAAGAACAATTGTATAGGAATAGTCTTCATTTTATCTGAGACATAAAAAAAAAAAACCGAAAACTTATTTACTTTACTTTTTATGAAGCACATACAAAGTTTTAAAAAAAAAACAACAACGGGAAAAAAGAACACAGGGAATGCAATCAGAAAGGAAAGACTTTTTTAAAAAATATAAAAAAGAACCAAGGGAAGGAAACAAAATGAAATAAGCATTTCATAACTCTTGTTTCGCTGAAGCAGGAGCCAATAAATCCCCTTACATTCACAGTGTTTTCATTTACTCTGCCGTCTTTTCGTTGCTGGAATGTTTCTGAAGATGATGTTGGTACCACCACACACTCATAAGGCAAGGAGTATTACTGCAAAAACATCACCCAGCACACCACAAAATATAATGAACTGAAACAAACAAACAAACAAAAGTTGAAATCTCTCTCTCTCTTTCTCTCTCTCTCTCTCTCTCTCTCTCACACACACACACACACACACAAAACACACAAAAAGAAGCTACCTATCAGTCTGGATTTAGCCAAAGTGCTAGCGCTTTTCTGAGGAGTAAGTTAGTCTTATTGCCTGAGAAGACTTTTGCGGTTCTACACGAGCGCTCGATGAGCAAAACGAAACCTCGGAACTGAATTTTGCCACCCAGAGCAACAAAGCAACGACTGGAGCTTTGGTTTGAAGTGAAGCGCTGGCTTTTCTGAATAAACCACATTTTAAAAAAAGAAGAAGAAAACACTTTAAAGAGGAAAAAAAAAAAGCCCCTTTCTGGTTGTGAGGAAAACAGTATAGCGGCCTTATTTTCGAAAAAAACAATAAACAAACAAAAGAAGTGAAATATAAGGCTTATTTTCACACACCACTAACAAACAAACCTGAGGGCATAGATGCAATCATTGGGGGGAAATTCATGCACGCTTAATATGTTATTACATATGTTTATATTTAAAAAAAACACATCTATATGTGCTTTCTGGACTGTGATAAGTGATGTTTTCTAGCCTGTTGTATAGAAAATGCAAACTATATCTGCTCTTCAACCATTTTTGGTAAACTCAATGTTCTAAGTGTTGCTAGGTATAGAACGTTTTAAGACATCTGGAGCAACCAACATTTCTGTTTACTTTTGCAGCCATGAGAAACTGCCACGATTTTTCTTACCCCTCCTGATTCTTTCTTTCTTTCTTTCTTTCTTTCTTTCTTTCTTTCTTTCTTTCTTTCTTTCTTTCTTTCTTTCTTTCGGTTTGCTTTTGGTTTTCGCCTACAGTGTAGTGAATATACTACGAGGGAAAGTGTATGAATGTATATAAGAGTCAGCTAATTTTCTTCTTAACCTGTACAGTCTTTCTCTCTCTCTCTCTCTTTTTCTGTTGCAGTTCAGTTTTTCGTAGTTTGTATGAAAGAAGTGGATTTAGAAAGCAAATATATATAGATATAAACATTTTCTTCTCCAATTGCCTATCCACTCCCAGGATACATCAGCGAAACCAATCAGAAATCATGTGAATTTGCCCCGCCCCAAATTATGCGCCACACAAGTCCTGGCGATTGAAGTGACCTTTGCACTCCAGTTCACATGACATCGTTGGCCAATATGTTTGGCTGTTCCCGCAGGTAGTGAAGGTTGAATTCTGCGGAATACTTGGTCCAAATCTCTTTTCCCATTATATGGCATTTGCCCGGCTTTTGGTATATAACCACTACAGTGTTGGATGGTCGGAGAATTCAGAAGTCTGCCTTTAAATTAGCTCCTCTCACTCACTTTCCTCAGTTATGGAAAGCAAAAACGGTTAAAAACTGCATGCAAAACAAGATTCCAAGTTGCATATTTTTTGTCAAACGAAGGAGTTGTTCTTTTATTTTACCACTTCTGTTTTGTTACCGTAAAACCTTTATCCACATCTTTCATCTGAGCTTGGTCTTAAAATGAAATTTCCTCTTCTACTAAGCTCAGCCAGTTCATTGGTTTGGTAATAAACATACTTTCAGTTTCTCTGCATTGATATGCGTGGAAACATTTAATGCCTTTTGGTTAAAGATCTATGCCATAGATCTGCATTCCCCCATCCCCCTTGGTTTCATTTCATTAAAATGACTGCTCTGTTGGGTTCCCAACAATAAGTCTTTGTGTAACATCTCACTTAGTGAGAGAGATACAAGAGGAATATATTAGGCCGAAAGACATGAGCTCAGTAGAGAATCAGCTGTATCTTGGAAGGCCTCCTGTGATGAGTACGATTGTTCGCACTTTACAGACAGGAAGAAGGAATTTAAAATTAGCTTTAACCAGCAAGACACCTTATCTTCTTGTACGCTGCTCACTGCCACTGGGGAGAAACACTGGGAAATGGAGGAGCTTTCAGTCTTCAACACAGCAATACTGTCAGAAAAGAAAAAAAAAGTCACGGTATTGCCGCTCTTAAAAGTTGCCAAATGATTTGATTCATGCTGTATATGTCAAGGACTTTTCCTTTTTTTGGTGATGCTTGTGAATTTCTGAAGGCATTCGAGTTAACATAAGAAAAAAAATAGTTGGTCCAATCACCCCCCTCATGTGCCACCATTGTGAATTACCTTTGCTGAGGGCAGGGCAAGGAATGAGGACAGCCACGAACCGTTGGGGAAATCTGGTGTTGGTATCCAAAGTTAAACAAGCCAAAAATAAGTGAATAAATGAGTGTTGGATTTCCGTGGCAGTAAGGCCACGTGGAAGGGGATAGAGATACTAAGCTTGGGCTTTTCCACCAGTGCTGAATGGCGAGGTGCTTTTGTGACTTCATGTATTGACTCTGTTAACTCACCTAACTTTGTCAGATTGTTGGTCCCTCACCCCCAAGCAATTAACACAGTTACTTTAAGTAATAAGTGATAGGGGATTGCTATTTCTAGCAAAGGTGATTTGAAGCTGTTTTCTGGGGAGTTACTCCTGTTCTTCCTTGTTGATTTTGTGATTTTTTTTTAAATAACGAACAAAAGAAGTGTTTGCATTTATCAAATGTTGCAGTAGCTATATTAAAACAATTTTCTCTTTTCAAAATGCATAACAAATACATTAATCCCATCTCTATAATAATCTAATTTGTTTGACTAAGGCTGCAGTCTTATGCACACTTAACGGGGAGTGAAGTCCCATTGATATTGATGGACCTTCTCCTGAGTAAAGATGCCTAGGATTGTGCTGTGATGAGATGGCTTCGGGTTGTTTTTTTATTACTGTATTGTGTTGCCTTTTTTTAACATTACACTAAAATAATGTGTGAAATTATTCATTCCCAAGATATCAAAAAGAGGTCAGAAGCCCTTAACCTTATAGTGCTTTCTGTGATAGATATTTACAATTTTTTTTATTTGTTGCAAGGCCAATTTATCCATTATTGGAAATGCTAAGCAAGTGGAATTTACCGTTTTGTTAATAAAATGTTTCTTAATACAGTTGCTGGCTCATTATTTCCTCACCCCTTTCTGTGGTTTGTATACTATTGCTGCTACCATTCAGCATGTCTTTGACTCTGATTAGATGTTAGGCCACACACTGTCTCCCATAGGTTCCGCCCTTCAACTTAACATGGGGACCCAGAGCCACAACTTGATGTCATCTCCGACTGCTCAAAATGACGCTCATGAATCAGTGTCAATTGTGGCTAGATCCCATTGTTTCTGGTAGGGAAGAAGGCAGGGAGGCCAACAGCAGGTGGCGCCAGAGCCAATGATGGGCAGAGCTGACCAGTTCGAGTTTCCCCCATCCTGCTCCCTGCCGACTTCTACAATGGCAACATCCGAGACTTAGGAGGAAAAAGCAGTGCCATCCCTTGAACAGGTTGTAAGAAAGAAAACGGGTATGGAGGGCAGGCTGACTGAGGTCAGTGGGGTGGTGCTTTATTTGCCCTCCACTGCTTTGTAGGCATCCAAGTAGTGCACATAAATATCTAGATCAGTGCAACAATCAAGTCAGCAGCACTTCTAGGGTTTGTGCATGGGATATATTCCCTGTTCAATATTAGGAACTCAATCATGGGTCTGCAAACTAAGGTCTGTGGGCCAAATCAGGCCCAATTGCCTTCTGAATCCTTCCTGCGGACGGTCCAGGAATCGTCGCATGGGTCGCCAGCGTGTGCGTTCTTTCCCTCACCCTCATTCTCCCTCACATGGTGGTGGTGCCAGCACCTCCTCCCTCCCTCCTCCTGGCTTCTCCCTGCCCTGCCTAGAGGAGGAAGGGGGCTGGGTTTTGTTGGTGCCAGCAGCAGCCGCGTTCGCCATTTTAAGCAGCCCCTCTCCAGAGCCCTTTCACGTGCCGCTCATTGTCCTTCTGCCAGCCCCTGCCGCTCGCAAGACGCAGGTAAGCAGCCACCAGGGCTCATGGTCCTCTTGCATCATTTTTTCCCTTCAAAATAGAGTCCAGCCTCCCACAAGGTCTGAGGAACAGTGGACCGGCCACCTGCTGAAAAGGTTTGCTGACCCCTGAACTAAATGGTCTGTTATTCCAACCAGAGCTGGCCCTACCATTACGCAGAGTGAAGCAGTCACTTCAGGCCACAGATTCTGGGGAATGCGGGTAGGTAAGATCCCCTCAGCCACGTGGTGCCACATGGCTTGTAATGTGCTCTCTAGCCTCACCTGCTGTCCTCAGGTATTGTGGAGGATAATGTCCCATTGCCCGTGTTGCAGTAAGATTCACCTGCTTCTCCACATGACTTCTGTACATGGGATGGGAGGGTGCCATCTTGTTCTTTGCCTCAGGCAGCAAAACATCTTCAGCCAGCCCTAATTCCAATGCTTACCAGGGTAGCCCTAAAAATAATATTCCCCTCAGGGTCACTATTCTGTTTGAGTTGTATGTATTGTGAGGACTCTCAGTGTTCCGACCAATGACGTAGGAGGGTGCTTGAATGTGCTCCCAATTAAAACCCAGCTGTTTCCTTTGCCCTCGCTGGTCATAAACTTGGGCGCACGAAGGCTTACTTTGATGTTTCCATTGCAGCAGCTTTCACTGGTGAGTGGGTGTTTTAACTGAAAAGTGGATTGCCTCTTCAGGAGAGCTGCTTTCACACGTGAGTAGCTTTGTGATGGAAGGAGGCAACAAATGCATAGATGAGTGGATGGAAAGAGCCATGGTAAGCTATCAGTTCTGGTTGATTTGTTCTTTGAGGGCTGTCCTTGTTCTTACCCCACAGCAACTACATGAGAGGATGCTTGAAAGAAATTCCTAATGAAAATTCAACTGGGACATCACACGGTCATCATGACACCTTAAGTGTTTCTAATAAAAAAATAGTCTTAGGTATTGAAAGTATTCAAATTAAATCCTAGAGATCAGAGTGGTGCACATGAAAGGATGTGGTCTGACATTTGCGGGGGAAGGGCTGTAGTTCAGCAGTAGAGCGCCTGCTCTCCATGGCATCTCCAGTCAGGGCTTGGAGAGGTACCCCTTCTGAATAAATGGAGAGCCATGACCAGTCAATGGGAACGCCACTGGAGCAGATGGACCAATGGCTTGGCTCAATGCAAGGCAGCTGTCTTGCTAAATGCGAGGTGGTTCTTTTAAAATGAGATTCAGAAGCAATACAAAACACAAGTGAGAGAGAAGATTAGAGATTGTATTACAAAACAGCAAGCAATATATACATACCAAGCATGCACTTCAATCAGCCACTTGGAAGCACTCCAGAAGTGGCAAAGGGACTCCCCCAGGTAGCCTCAGGTTGCATGGGCCCCATGGCTGATCAGTCCGCTCATGAGCATCTCCAAAACCCTGCCCCAAACCATCTGATTTATAGATAGATAGATAGATAGCCCATGTGGCTTGCCTGATTGGCTACGTGCAGACATACATTACTGGCTACATGCAGATTATTCATTATCTGCCCTCTCCCAATGCCTCACTTTCTCCAGACGATGTTCAACATCAAAGAAGGTACCCCAGTACTTTTGCTTCCTTCCAACAGATTAGGACATTGAAGGCTGTTCTCAGCCATCAAAGAGCTTAACAAGAGATAGGGAAATGGAAGGAACAGGGGGCAGGAAGGATAACCATGTCAGGTCACTTACTCCTCAAAATACAAATATATTGCAGATAGATTGCCCATACAGCAGCTTGATGATCATGATGGTGATGATGATGATTTGTACCCTGTCCGTCTGACTGGGTTGCCCCAGCCACAATGCGCGGCTTTCAATATATATAAAAACATAACAAAACATTAAACCATAAAAAGCTTCCCTATACACGGCTGCCTTCAGATGGTTATATAATTACTCATCTCCTTGATATCTGAAGGGAGGACATTCCACAGGGTGGGTGCCATTATCGAGAAGCCCTGCTGCCTGGATCCCTGTAGCTTCACATCTTGCAGTGAGGGAACCACTAGAAGTCCCTTGGTGCTGGATCTCAGTGTCCAGGCTGAACAATGGGGATGGAGACACTCCTTCAGGTATGCTCCTGTGTTCTTACATACACAGTTATGTTTGGCCTAAGCTGTGGAAGGTTTTATAGGTTATAACCAGCACCTTGAACCATGCCCAGTAGAGAACATGGTATCATTTCAGAAGCTGGAACACTATTGTATTCCCATTGACCATCTTCCATCAGGAGAGCTGTTGGCTTCAGCATGCGCACCTATTAACATAAATTCAGATCTCTTCATTTTAAATCCATCTTGGCCTGCATAGGCAAAGAAACCAGTTGCTTTCCCCCACTACACATTGAGCTCTGAAGCCTGTATGTATCTTGTTGACCAGGAATTATTCTGTGGTTTGTGTGTGTGTGTGTAGAGCTTATTTCTTAACAATGTCATCAGAGTAGAATACACTTAGGATCAGCAGCCCTTTTATACTTTGCAGAGATATTATCCACAGCGCTGTTCAGCCCACACTTTCTAGGCATGCTATGTTGTAGGATGTAGTTTGGCTTCTCGAGTGTAACCGACTTGGTGGAAATCAGGATTGGAGAACCTTTCTACCATTCTCAGCTCAAGGGCCACGCTCTCTTCTGGACAACCTTCAGGAGAGGGGGAACATGACCATGGGGGGCAGGGCCAGAAGCAAAAATGGGCAGAGCAAGGAATATAAAGGTAAAGGGACCCCTGACCATTAGATCCAGTCGTGACCAACTCTGGGGTTGCAGTGCTCATCTCGCTTTATTGGCCGAGGGGGCCAGCGTACAGCTTCCGGGTCATGTGGCCAGCATGACTAAGCCGCTTCTGGCGAACCAGAGCAGCGCACGGAAACGCCGTTTACCTTCCCGCCGGAGTGGTACCTATTTATCTACTTGCACTTTGATGTGCTTTCGAACTGCTAGGTTGGCAGGAGCAGGGACCGAGCAACGGGAGCTCACCCCGTCGTGGGGATTCGAACCACTGACCTTCTGATCGGCAAGTCCTAGGCTCTGTGGTTTAACCCACAGTGCCACCCTATAAATGAATATAAATTTTTGCCTTGGTGTGGTAAGCTGGTTTCTACACTCAACATCTCTCCATCCAGGTAAGCAAGAGGTGCTTTCGGCCTTGCAGGACACATTCCAGCCAGGCAGAAGCATCCAAGGAAGGTGAAAGGTATGGAGAGAGGATATGGCTTGGGTAAAGCCCTGAGGTCCACTCAGAGAGACCTGGAGGGCCACACTTGCCTGCCCCCAAGGGCTTTAGCCTAATGTATATTCTGGGCACAGAGCCTTGGGGGCACTGCAGGGGGCACCGCAACTATGATGTAGAATGGCTTAGTTCAGGCCTTGGCTAAAAATGACTTGTATTGGCTTGCGTATGCTAACCACCATAAAGCCATTTTGAGGAAAGAACTATTCAACTGTGTGTTTTCTCTTCAAACCCCCCAGATTTACACAGATCAAAATCACAGCAGTGGAAACACAGTGAGTGCACATATCCTAAGTGAGTGTGAACATATACTAAGCTTAACTCAGCTCGGACCTATAGAAATTAATGAACAATGATTAGGCCTAATCAGTTCAATGGTGTTTTCTGACTAAAATGCAGCAGAAAACCACCACCGCCTTATTGCGTACACATGTACACATTTTTGCATGCAACTCTGCCCAATATAACTTTTTTTCCCCTTTGCAAAGCAATTTGCCCTAATATAATGCATTTGTGTAGAGACACGGGTGGTGCTGTGGTCTAAACCACAGAGCCTAGGGCTTGCCAATCAAAAGGTCAGCAGTTCGAATCCCCGCGACGGGGTGAGCTCCCATTGTTCAGTCCCAGCTCCTGAAAACCTAGCAGTTTGAAAGCACATAAAGTGCAAGTAGATAAATAGGTAAACGGGAAGGTAAACGGCGTTTCTGTGCACTGCTCTGGTTCACCAGAAGTGGCTTAGTTATGCTGGTCACATGACTTGGAAGCTGTACGCCGGCTCCCTCAGCCAGTAAAGTGAGATGAGCACCGCAACCCCAGAGTTGTCTGCGACCAGACCTAACGGTCAGGGATCCCTTTACCTTTAATGCATTTGTGTGTAATGTACACAGCACATTTTTTTCTGGGGGGACGCAGGGGTACACATACCCCTAAACATTTTGTGAATCTAATTTGGCCTCATTGTGGGGCAGTATTTCAATATGAGTAGGAAAATGAGAGTACCCCTAAACATTTTTTCAGGGGGGAAAACACTGAATGTATATATGTATTCTTGTACACATTACTTGACATTACACTGCAAAATTTGAGGAAGTGCATTTTTTTGAAACAATGGCTATGCTTCAGTTCACATCTTCTTTTGGAACTAATTCTTTGGGAAGTAGCTAGGCTTGCCCTTTAAATGTGAACTGAATTGAATTTCTCCCCCATCCCTACAGTGGAGGGCCTCATCATGTGTGTATAAACCCTCCCAACACTCTCCTAGGAAATTGGAGAAGGGCATGGAGACATCCCTCTCTTTTCATGCTGCATGGTGTTATTTGTTAAACTGAAATATAACTTGGGAGAAACTATCTCCTTTCTTCAAGAGCCTTAAAAAAGGCATCTGCTTTGATGTTTCACCACTCGTAAGTAAATTAACGAATTGGTTAAAAGCCAGGTAATCATCAATTAGAATCTTTTAATTAACAGCCTAGCTGCTGCTGACGGTACCTAGACACACGATCAAAATCTACCAAATAGCAACGTTTAATCTTACCGTCCTCCCATCACCCCTTCAAAATAGAAAACAGTTCTCTCCAGTGGTGGGCGGTAGGAGGAAGAATAAGAAAATTAACTGATTTCTTTACACACACACACACACACACACACACACACACACACATCATCCCAGGGTAGACAATAGTTTCTTTTCTCGGAAAAGATATTGAGCAGGTATCCCACCCCCCGAAAGATGTGGCTTGGTGTTTGATCTCGTGTCACAAGGAAAGAACTTGAAGCAATTAAGGAACATTGCAGTAATATATCTGGCTCATTAAAATTCAACCTGGAGCAAGTTTAGAATTCTAGAGAGCTAAAAGAGTCCCTGCGGGATTGGCCAAACACTTCAGGTTTGCACCGTTTGATTCTGCTGAAAGATTAATATTGCGATCACCATTTAAATGAAATGATTCCACGGAATAAGAGTTAGAACTAGGAAGGAAAGGAGGAGGAGGAGCAGAACGTACAGCCGCGTCGTAAATAAGAATCCCAAGAAAACAAGTTGTTGCGGCTTTTTTTTCTTTCAGAGTTGCAATTTCAGATTCCAATTTGGGTTACGGGTCGGCCCAGCGAGTGCAGCTGGATCAAAGGCCAGCTCTTGGATATATCCCAGGTTAAACGAGTGGGAGGCAGGCATTTGCTGTGATCTTTTTAACACCTTCCAAGAATTGAAGGAGCAAAAATGCAATCTTCCCACCTGTATGTAGCACGGGATTTCATTTACGGTATTTATTGCTTGGTTTATTTATTGCATATATATTCCACCCTTTTCTTACAGGAGCTCAAGGTCCACAACAGCCCTGTGAAGTCGGTTAGGCTGAGAGGCAAAGACTGGCCCAAGGCCGCCCTTTGAGCTTAATGGCCAAGTGGTGATTTGAACCCTGGTCCCCCAAGTCCTAATCCGGCAATCTAAACACTGCATTTCACATGCATTCAAATCCCTCTTGAATGTGCCCATTCCTTAATGGGCTGGTGTGCTTTCTGTTGGGAATCAAGCCTTTATCAGGAGAAACTGGCCACTCTCCAGGCACCCGGCTTGATCTCCGGTTGACCTCCCTGTCTGCATTCACCGGCAGGATCCAGGCAGAGGTCACGATAGGTGATCCTTCTCAGCGTGAGAAGAACACCCCCCCCTCTTTCCTGTCCCCCCCCCCGGGCAGGGGAAAGAGATAGACAGAAACGTATTTACATGCCTTTATTTCTGTCTTTGCAGCGTTACAGGAAACACGTCTGCTCTCTTCAAACTCCAACAGCAGAGAGACAAACTCCTCTTGTACTTCCTGTACAGCTCATATTACACTCTGAGCTAATTCCAGTGCTTCGCACTGTGAATAGACTGTCCGTCTGTTTCCCACGGAACAGTCCCAACATTCCCATTATGTTTTGCTTTCAAGCTACCAGCTCGCGGCCGCATTGCTTCTATATCGTATGACTTTCATCATCACAGAAAATTTGGTTAGGACCAAATTACACATCATCTGACTTGAGGGTGGTTCAAAAAAGCAATTGCTGTGGGCCCCATAATCTGAATTGGGAGTGTGTGTTAAGTGGAGGGTTAACTGCCCTCCCCCCACTCACCAAAATCACACACACACAACTCCTCTCCAGAGGCAAATCACATCCTCCCTTGAGGCAAGGAAGGAAGGGCTACCCCTATATTATTCATATAACCAGTTATCAATAATCAGTATATTCAATATATATGCTTACACGAATCAAGGATTACAGTATTTTATAAATCCACTGAATCAAAAAGGGAAGCTGTGCCTTAGCTAAAATGCAAACTGCTGTAACAGCAAAGTTAGGAACCGACCTTTCCCCTAGAAACATCTGTGCACCCCGGACAAGACATGAATCAGAGATTCTGGTACAAATTCCCCATCAGGAACAGGCTAAATTAATCCACAGAACAGGAAGAGCAAAACCACAAAATGTCCAAGCTCCCTGTCCTGTCATAACTAGGGGAAAGGTTAGACTGAGCGTCACTGGGAGCATTGGAAAGCGGAACTTGAACCCTGTGCAGGACCAGTGCTATACCAGTAGCTTGGAGCGTGACAACTGCTTGCTGATTGGCTGATATTTTGCTGACCAAGTTATGAGTCCTTCATGATTGTCTTATGATCTATGATTTGCTGTGATTTGCTCAGGTATAAAGACCCCTGTATTTCTGTCAATCGGGGTCCCAGTTCTTTGGAAGAGATTCCAACTGGGTCCTTATTGCCTGGCAATAAACTTCACCTTCTTATTCTCCATTGCTGCGTCTGGCTGATCCTTATCCTTGCAACACCTAAAAGAGGGCATGTGTTGCAGTGAGACCTGGAGACTGACCTCCTGTGTTGTGGGTGGGTAAGATTGGTCAGCCACAACACCCAATTGGTAGGTCCCTCGATGTTGGATTCAATCTGGCCAATGGGGCACAGTCCAAACGGATCAAGGGACCTATATATACCCATGCATGTGACCCAGAGCTTCCTCTTTCGGCGTGTGCATTCAGAACACCTGCCCACCTCTCCCTACTTTTAGGGCTTTTGCCCTTGACCTTGCTATGAAGTCGTGTGTCGTTTGTCGTTGGGACAGGGGCACGGCAGGAATTTTCCCCCACTTGGCTGATTGGCTGTTGCCATTTGGGTTTCGCCTGCCGCATAGCAAATCGTCACAACTTGTAAGATTGCGGATAGGCTCTGGTTCAGGTGACAGGGATGGGAGAACGCTCTCGCCATCCCCATGTGAAGGGTATTCTGTTAAAGGAATCCAGGGACTCAAATGGTTTGGTCAACCCCTGAGAGGGGGTTGTGCCCGTGCCTGAGTCCAGGGGGACAACTGGGTGGCGGACATAGTCTTTTCCTGGATTTCTGCCTATCCAGGTGTTCACCCTTGGCTGACCTATGATAGAGCTCTGGGTCAGCACTTCCTGCAAGGGTGCAGGGAGCTAGTCAAACCAGAGCCTATGCAACCACTCACTTTCTGTAATCAATAAAGTTGTGGACTAAATTCTGCCAAAAACCAAACCAAAATTTGAGTCAAGTGTGAATTTATTTAGGGGGGAGGTCTCTGGGTCTGAACACGCAAATGCAGCCATGGGGAGGAGGATGGTTTTTGTTGGGATCATGGCAAGAGAAGGAGAAGCTAACCTGCTCCACCGTCTGTGAGGTCCTAGTCTGGACTGGTGGAGACCACAGCATTAGCAGTTTAAAGCTACAGTTAATGTCAAGTGCCAAAACACATTTAACGTAATGTACATTTTGGCTTCCAGCTGCCCCTGTGGAGAAAGCTGATACATCAAAAAGGGTACAAAAGTTCAGAGCATTCTTGAGTGTGTGTGTGTAACACTGAAGTTGGAGAAGACCTCAACTAAGAGGTCCACCTACCTATTTGGCTGCTTCTTGTTCCACAAGCAGTAAATATGTTGCTTCTGAAATGGGCTGCCTCGTGACCCTTCCCTCTCAGAAGAAGCCATCTCCCCTTCTCCAACTCTCCCACTCTCCTCCCACCCCAAGCTTCTATGTGGAAGGACCGCATCTCCGTGACAGAACATCTACTTTGCATGCAAATGGGCCGAACGCCTCGCGAGACGAAAAACTCGCAAGACGAAAGGTTTTTTCGTTTTCGAGTTGCTTCGCAAGACGAATTTCCCTATGGGCTTGCTTCATAAAACGAAGCTTGCCCCCACACCCCGGACCTCTTTTGAAGCAAGGGGCGGCGGGGAGAAGATCGCTTCTCCCCGTTGCCAGCCCCGCAATCTCTGGGGACAGAGGGGAAGGCGCGCGCCTTCCCCTCTGTCCCCAGACCCCTTTTGAACCAAGGGGCGGCAACAGAGAGAAGCGATCTTCTCCCCTCCGCCCCTTGCTTCAAAAGAGGGGACAGAGGGGAAGGCATGTGCGCGCCTTCCCCTCTGTCCCCGGACCCCTTTTGAACCAAGGGGCAGCAACAGAGAGAAGCGATCTTCTCCCCTCCGCCCCTTGCTTCAAAAGAGGGGACAGAGGGGAAAGCATGCGCGCGCCTTCCCCTCTGTCCCCGGACCCCTTTTGAACCAAGGGGCAGCAACGGGGAGAAGCGATTCTCCCCGCTGCCCCTTCCCTTGCTTTAAAACAGGTCTGGGGACAGAGGGGAAGGCCCGCGATGCTTCCCCTCTGTCCCCGGACGGTCTCCATAGGAACACATTGATTGATTTTCAATGCATTCCTATGGGAAACCGTGCTTCGCAAGACGAAAAACTCGCAAGAAGAAAAAACTTGCGGAACGAATTAATTTCATCTTGCGAGGCACCACTGTATGTGGATGGAAGACCACCTAGATTCATATATCATATCACGTGCAGAACAGGTGGGGGTTGCTTGGGGAAAAAGACATTGCAAGCCAAATTGGGGCCCCTGCCAAGCAGGGTCCTCTGTGCCAGGAGCTCCGTACTGCTCACCCGGAGAAAACCTCTTATCCTGCCTGGGGTTCTTCAAGGAAACCATGGTCTGAAAGGAAGGAGAACATTGTGTCTTCCTGTGGTCACCTCTCATGAAGGCTGTCAGGGCCGTCTTACCCATAGAGGCTAGTGGCGCAGGGCGCCAAGTTCTGGAGGGCACCAGGGAAGACACAGAGGCTGGACGCGGTGCCTCCCGACATCAGCTCGCCACCCTCGCCCGTTATGCCGCGCTGAAGCAGTGCCGTGCCTGGAGCCTCCGTCTGCTGTGGCCACCGTGGCACGAAGCAGCCAGCTGCGCCTGGAGGCACTGCGTCCAGCCTCTGCCTCTTCCTCACCGGAGGAACCGCCCTCCAGCCACTACCCACCTCCTCCAGCCCCGTCGGCAACTCTGTGGGCAACTCTGTGAAATGGGGGGGGGGGCAGAGGGAGCTTTGCACCATGGCGCCAGATGTGCTTAAGACAGCCCTGAATACTGTTTTGGCCTCTTTGCATGATCCTAAGCAAGTCACTATCTCTTCTCCTATCTGTAAAATCGGTGCAGGAGTGACCTACAATGCATGACTGCTGTGACATGTATGTAAAAACCCATTTTTGAATTAAACATGCTGTTGAGATAGCGGTAGCACAGAATGGCACAAAGGGATTTCAGAGAGTAGTTCAAAATGAATTTCAGCGCCCTAGTCACTCCGCATCCCAATGCTATGTTTGCCTGCAAATTATTATTATTTTCAAAAAGAAAAAGTAAAACTGAAGTGGCTTGCAGAGCATTACAGAAACTGACTCTATACTTTTCGAATCATTGGTAAAATGAGACGTTTCCTTGCTCCCCCTTCAGGTGTGTGTGAGAGAGAAAGAGTGACTTGTTCATGCATTATAATGATTTCTCTCCTTCGCCTTAATTTCCAGAAGGCATAACAAAAGTAAAGACTTAAAACACTCCCTTGCTTAACTGGATTATTATGTGCAAGAGAGTAAAAATGGCATCTCAACGAGACCGTTGCAGCCTGCTGGGTGAAGGAAGGGCTTTCAACCCTTGAAACTGGAGCGTCTCAAACGAGCCAAGAGATTCCTAACGAAGGAGCTGAGCTGAAATATGTATATGCATGAATTCATGTATAATTTAGCCTGTTCTGATCGGGAGAAGCATCCTGAACATAAATATAGAGAGTCTCTGATAGTCGAGAGCTGAAGAGCCCCTTCCCATAATAAAAGGATAATAATACTCTCATCTATTTTTTATAACCCTGTAGCATTAGCGGGTAGAAAACCGACTCGCTGGAAACAGGATCATATATAAATCTGAGAATTTCTTAGCCTTCCTAGACCAACCAAGAAATATTGCTGTCCGCCGCTGTGGAACGCATTATATGTGAGCAAGACAAAAGGATAGTAACTTCGCACAAACAGCAGATGAAGTGGTAAAACTGTTTCTGCAGTGGGGATACATAGATATGATTTAGCACTCCTCCATGTAAAAAGCCAAGCAGAAAAACTGTGGTTATAAGATGAACACACACCATTGGGGAGAATGTGAAAGGATGTTGGAGCAGGCCATGGCTTAGCCCACAGATTTTTTTGGGCAGGCCTGGCTCAACGATTAGGTGGAAGGATGCAGCTGCCGCAGCTGTCACAAATAGAATCGTAGAGTTTGAAGGGACCCCGAGGGTCATCTAGTCCAACCCCCTTGCAATGCAAGAATCTCAGCTAAAGCACCCATGACAGATGACCAGCCAACCTCTGCTTAAAAACCTCCAAGGAAGGAGAGCCCACCACCTCTCGTGGGGGTCTGTTCCACTGCCGAACAGCTTTTACTGCCAGAAGGTTCTTCCTGATGTTTAGTCAGAATCTCCTTTCTTGTAACTTGAAGCCACGGGTTCGAGTCTTAACCTCCAGAGCAAGAGAAAACAAGCATGTTCCCTCTTCCATGTGACAGCCCTTGAGATATTTGAAGATGGCTATCATTGGAAGCAATTTCTTATTACCCAAGATAGGGAGGGGCATTGGTGGGATTTGCTGCCTCAGGTGTAGGGACTGGGGGAGAAATTATATTCAGCTCACATTTAAAGGAGAACCTACCAGATCCATGCCTTCCAAAACAATATGGGAACTGTAATACACCCAACCCCTGAAATCCAAATTCCTCTGAATTTTGCGACGCATTTGTCTGGTCAGCTAACATGTACAAAAATGAATATGCTGAGGTAAAGGGCGCAGAAGAATGTATATATGAATGAAAATAGCATGCAAAAAAATGCATTATGTCAGGAGAAAATTACTTTGCAAACGTGAACATTAGGCAAAATCTCCTAATAAACTTGTGTTTGTTGGGAGAAAGGCACAAAAATGCTGGTGAATATTCATGAGGCCTTTAGCAAAATTTACAAACTGATGCGGAAATGTAGAGAATTGAAACAGAGACCGGGAAATGGAGAAACAGAGAAAACTAAATGGACAGATTCACCCATCCCAAAGGGACCCCTTAGTTAGTTATTTCATCTCATTTCTGAATTGCTTTCTGCGAAACATCTTGAAGGTTGTTTCATGGCTATTAGTAATGATGGCTATATATTACCTCCTGTCTCAGAGGTGGTCTGCCTCTTAATACCAGATGCTGGGGAACATGTGGGGGCTTGGAGCGCTGTTGCATTAGGGTCCCACTTGTAGGCTCCCTATTGGAACATCTGGTTTGTGGGAACAAGATGCCAGACCAAATACGCCTTAGCTTTCATCTAACAGGGCTCTTCTTATGTCCTCCCAGCTTTCCCGTCACTGTTGATTCTCCAATAGCAAAGAGTGTCATGGACCAGTTTCGCCTACTGAACAGCAGTAGATTGACTCCACCTGCCTTCACAGGGATTGACTCCACCTGCAACTGATCAGCCTTCACAGAGGAGAAGGCACTGATGAGAGCCAGCTGGCTCTGGGAATCCTAAACAGAGCATTCAGCAGCAGTCTGATGCTGGAAACAATGCCTGTACGTAGTTCCTAGTCCTACCTTGCTGCTCACCATCTGGATTCCCTGACCTCTGGACTTCATATGTGGATTCTGCTTTCAGGCAAGAGTTCCTCAGAGACTCCTAGTCCCTGATTGCTCGGCAATGGAATGCTTCTGTCTACGACAGAAATGGAGGACAGAGGCAGTAATGCGTCTGAACATTACTTTGCCAGAAGTTGCCAGAAACTGTAGGGAGAGTGCTCTGGTGCTTGTGGCCTTCCTATGAACCTCTGGTTGGCCACTGAGAGAGCAGCATGCTGGATTACATGGGCCATCCGCCTGATCCAGAAGGGCCCATTTTACGCTCTTACGAGATCTACTGGGAGCATGTTGGGAATGGATCAGTGGATGTTTTGGATTTTCTGGATCCAGAGCGCTTCCATTTCACACCAATGAGATGGTGGATGTATGCCAATCCTGGAATTGGCATAATTCTTTTTGTTCCCATTGGGACCTTTAGGAGAGAAAGTCGGGGCTGATGGATAATGCAGAAATGTGCTCCCTCCCATTTTCTGCCCAGCCAGTACGAGCCCAATAGGACTCAGGATTTTATTTTATTTTTAAAGTTCTTATTAACTTGTTTACCTTTTATTGTTTGTCTCGCTTGCCCTCGCCCTCCCAAATATTTGTGTAAAAGGATAAGTAGCGGTGAAACCTTCTGAACGAAATCCTCTAATGCATTGATGGGGAGACGAAGGATCTCCCACTTTATCACTGGGTGTGTCAACCCTCACTTGACTCTCATTCCCAGAATTGAGGGGTAATGAAGGAGCCTCAGAGTCCTCTGAGCCTCATCAAGAGCCTCAGAGTCCTCGCACAGTCCTTTCTGCTGAAGAGAAGAAAATATGAGACTATTTATCAGTACTGCTCTCGCAATAGCAATAAAACGAAATTAGATCTCAGCGTACGTGGGCATTATTTGAGCTATAGATGGAACTGTTGACCTTCACTCAAATGATAAGCACGCCCAACCAAGAGACTTCCTTCCATTTGCAAAGGCCGTCTCTCATATCAAAGGTGAGAACTGAAGAGATTTTGCTTCCTCTGCTTAAGAGGAGAGGATATTATTGTTCTTTGTTTCCTGATTTTTCTTCAAAACAATAATAATAAAAGAATCAGCCGGTGTTGAGGTTGGCCTATGGCCTAACAGAATTCATGAAATCAAAAAGTAACTCCCTACACCACACTAGTTCACTTTTACTTATCCCATTTGTGTTAATAGTGCAGCATGATAGCATCTGAAGGAATCTTGCCTTTAACAAGGCAAAGTAGTGAATCCCGTATTGAATGGACACACCAGAATATTTCCCTGAGGATATATAGAATGAGCTGCCTTATACAGAGCAAGTGTTGCTACTGAGCTTTCATCCACGGTGTAATGGGTGTGTTTTCATGTTTGGAGTGTAAGATCTGAGAAATGTTAGGATGCGGAACAAAGGAAGCTGCCTTCTGCAGAGGCAGAACAATTGGTCCAGAAAGCTCAGTATTGTTCAACACTGACTGGGCAGTGATTCTCCAGGGTTTCAAACAGAGGACATTCCCAGCCCAGTCTGAAGATGCCACATTATCACTGGGTGAGTCAATTCTACTAGGTGTGCATGCGCAACCTTAGAGAGCTTTTGGAAGGCTAAAGCAAATATCTTCAGAGGATCCCGCTTCCTCACAGGATTATCCTTCCCTGCCTACTTCTCCAGATGTTCTTCAAGAAAGTGTGGCCAGGAGCCATGAACCAATGGTGGATGTGACTACCCTGCACTCCAATACACAGAGGCATAGAGCAGCCCTTCCAGAGTTGATCGGTGAAGATCACCTGAGGTGGGAGATTATTGTCCTCTTGCCACTTGTCAAACCATCAAAATGGTGAGTTGGCAGGGGGCCATTTGCATCTCCTTCAGGGCACTAGGCTCCGCCCACCCCAGCGCTGAATCTGCTCTAAGCTTCTTCTTTCTTTTTGCCAATGTGTGCGGGTGGCACACAAATGTGCTTAGCTCATCAAAGTGGAGGTTAATTGCCTTCTGCCTGAAATCATTTGCAATCGATGCAAGGAGCAAGATTGTGTCTGTTGAGCCTCCTCTGAACCTAATGGTTGAGTGAGAGTACAGCCAGATTTTGCTTTTATAAGGCTTGAGTAGGGGACATGATTTGGCTCAAAACTGGTGAGGGTGTTAGGAATTGGTCTTATGAATCCCCCCCCCCAACATTTATGCACTTTGTCTCTCTCCATGTTTTGGTTGGCTGTTTTGAACAGAACCTCGCACATTTTGCTTCTCCATGAGCTCTCCAAGAGGTATTCTGCAAAAAAGGAGGGTCCCTTTACAGCATGGCAAGAGAGCCTATGCACAGATATGTCCAACATGACTTCCCTATGCTCAGAAGAGCTGCTCAACATAATCAAGAAATAAGACAGGAAGTAGATGTTTTCTGCTGCTTCGTATAGGAGGATGAAATCCAATTGGCTGGACCATTACGGGAGTGTACGTTTTGGTGATACAGCAGGAGAAATGTTATGATGACAAGAGCCGTTCGACGATGGAACCCATTCATTCGTCCATTTTAATAACTTACATAGCACTTAATGTAACAATCTCTAAGTACTTCGCACAAATTGCAATCATAAAAAGCACAAGCAAAAAGTCAGTATGTAATATCAGAATGCAATAAAAATCCAGTAGAACATTAAGCAAAACATTAAAACTGAAATACAGAAATTAAGCATGTGGGCTATTAAAGAAGGAAAGACACAGTGACCTGAAATTCTGAAGAGTCAGTAACGGCAGATGCAACAGTGGGCTAGGTGGATAAAATGTCTTTGATCAAGGTGACATCATGCGTTCCTTTCATGACATCATTAAAGGGCATTGATTTGATATCTACAAGCTCAAGGAGTGTTCCCCCTCTACTTCATTAAGCAGCAAACCCTTCCCATTAAATACTGGGCAGAAAAGAATAGTTCCGTTCTTAGACCCCAGCATCTAGTATTGTTTTAAGAGATAACTGTTGCAGTCAGTCAGCTGCTAGTGCACTAGTGTTTTGCCTGCTGAATCTCATGCTTGAGGGACATCTTGTTGGCCAGCATCTCATGCTCTGGTTGAGAGCTGGAGGATGAGAGATCTTTTGCTTGTACCCTTCAGCTGGCATGAGGTTTAAGTACAATACTTAGGGAGGGGTGTGTGTGTGTGTGTGTGTGATGTACTGAGTTGAATAGGATCCAAAATGCAGCAGTCTGATTGGTCCTAGAACAATAGGATCCGAAATGCAGCAGTCTGATTGGTCCTAGAACAATAGGATCCAAAATGCAGCAGTCTGATTGGTTCTAGAATAATAGGATTCAGAATGCAGCAGTCTGATTGGTCCTAGAACAATGCAGCAGTATGATTGGTCCACAGGAGCCACCCAATCCAGCTCCAGATGGAAGTGAATCCACAACCTGATTGGCCTACAGGAGAATCCCGGAATTAGCCAATCACGTGCAGCCCATTGTGTAAATAATGTATATAAAGCAGATACTTTGGGGGAACTTTCATTCCTCCTCACCACTATGAGCTGAATAAAGAGCATAAAGTCCACTCTTGACTCCAAGTATATTTCAGTGTGTGTGTGAGAGAGAGTGAGAGTGAGAGTGAGAGAAATTATCTAGATAGGTGGTGGGATCTCTCTTACCTAAGGTTTCCAGGCAAAGGCTTAACAGCCATTTCTTGTAGATACTTCAGCATTGGGGTTGCCTGTATCATGCAGGGGCTTGTAGGACTAAGAAGATAGGAAGCTGTCTGATACAGAGCCAGGCTATTAGTCTATTTAGCCCAGTATCATCTACATTGAAAGCCCTTCCAGATGTACCATACCATTTTTCTACATGCTTCCACATGTGATCATCATTTGATTGCTATCCCAGAATATTGCAGTCATCAAACCACTTTTTTCTTCTATTGCAATAAAATCTTATGTTGGTGAAAGATCCAGAATACTTCCACAACATTTTCATTGTGTGGAAGTTGTTGTATGCAATTTCCCACTTTTTTGTAGCTGGGGAGAGTTGAGTGACTTTTTTCTTTTTTCACAAGAGATCTGTCCCTGAAACAGTGGATAGCTCAGACTGAAATAGTAAACTCAGGGAGTTCCTGCCATCAAATCCTCTGCAGGGTCAGAATACCAGGTGTCATATACCAAAAAGGGGTGGAGTATCAGTAACCTGCCTGCTCATAATGCCAGCACAACCTTTCTCAATCTGAATGCATTCCATCATCAGTTTAGACAGAAAAAAGCACAATGAGCCTAAAACAAGCAAACAAACAAACAAACAAACAACCAGCAATGATCCACTACAATTTCACTCAAAAAATTTGGAAAAGGTTTCCTCCCTCTCTCTTAATACCAGAACTTAAGGAGAATGGGATCACATTCACCCAGTGCTTTACCAACTGCACTAACTCCCAGTGGAGTACAGGGTCAGCTTTAAGGTGCTGGTTTTGACCTTTAAAGCCCTATGCGGCCTAGGACCCTCTTACCTACGGGACTGCCTCTCCTGGTATGCCCCACGGAGGACCTTAAGGTCCACAAATGACAACATTTTGGAGGTCCCAGGTCGCAAGGTGGTTAGATTGGTCGCAACTAGGGCCAGGGGCTTTTCAGCACTGGCCCCGATTTGGTGGAACGCTCTGTCACAAGAGACCAGGGTCCTGAGGGATTTGACATCTTTCTGCAGGGCCTGTAAGACAGAGCTGTTCCGCTTGGCCTTTGGTTTGGACTCAGTCTGGCCCTTATGTTTCCCTTCCCTTATGGTCTTGATTTATTAGCTATTTTAAAATGAGGTTGCATTTTAAATTGCATTTTAACCTGTATTTGGGGTTTTTGTGTGTGTGTTTTTCTCTTTCCCCCCTATTATGTTTTTACTGCAATTTTATTGGTGTTAGCCGCCCTGAGCCCAGCTCTGGGCGGGGAGGGCGGGATATAAATAAAAAATTTGTTGTTGTTGTTGTTGTTGTTGTTGTTGTTGTTGTTGTTGTTGTTATCTAATGAAGCTGAGACAGCATCTTAAAAAGTAGAGACATCACCTTGCCAACAAAGGTCCGTATAGTAAAAGCTATGGTTTTCCCAGTAGTGATGTATGGAAATGAGAGCTGGACCATAAAGAAGGCTAATCGCCGAAGAATTGATGCTTTTGAATTATGGTGCTGGAGGAGACTCTTGAGAGTCCCATGGACTGCAAGAAGATCAAACCTATCCATTCTTAAGGAAATCAGCCCTGAGTGCTCACTGGAAGGACAGATCATGAAGCTGAGGCTCCAATACTTTGGTCACCTCATGTGAAGAGAAGACTCCCTGGAAAAGACCCTGATGTTGGGAAAGATGGCGGGCACAAGGAGAAGGGGACGACAGGGGACGAGGTGGTTGGATAGTGTTCTTGAAGCTACCAGAGTGAGTTTGACCAAACTGCGGGAGGCAGTGGAAGACAGGGGTGCCTGACGTGCTCTGGTCCATGGGGTCATGAAGAGTCGGAAACGACTAAAGAACAACAACAACAACAACAACACGAAGACAACAACAACCACCCTTCTGAGTAATACCCCTCCCCACCTTCTCACTATATAGAAGGATCTGGCAACTTCTGTTTCAGTGTATCTGAAGAAGTGTGCATGCACACGAAAGCTCATACCAAGAACTAACTTAGTTGGTCTTTAAGGTGCTACTGGAAGGAATTTTTTTATTTTAACAACACGAAGAGTTGGACACGACCAAACGACTAAATAACAAATGAAGCTGAATGTTGGAAGATCCAGGGCAGGCGAAAGGAGGTACTTGTTCACACAATGCATAGTTCAGCTGTGGAATTCACCCCAGCAGGAGGCTGTGATGGCTGCAAACTGTCAGAGGCACCATACCTCTCCATGCCAGCTGCTGATCAAGTTCTGCTTGGGATTTGTCATAGGCATCTGGTCGGCCGCTGTGAGAACAGAACGTTGGGCTAGATGTGCCATTGCCGTGATTCCACAAGGCCCTTCTTATGTTCTTAGTAGAACAAACAGCAGCTATAGTTAAATAAATGACATATCTGGAAGGGCCTCGACTGTCTGAGGCTCTCCGGGGTTTGAGATTTCAAAAATTCCCTGCAGGCAGAAAATTGGAAGTCAGAGAGAAGGGTTATAGCACAGTCTTCTGCAACAGACCCTAGAGGAAATTGGTTGGCCTGTGCTCAACTAGCCTGAAGCAAGGAATAATGTAGCCATATTCATTCTAACAAGGCCTAAGGGAAGTTAGCTAAAAGAGCTCTCTCTGCGGTGTTTTGATTCTTGCTGGGAAGCTGTAGAGATAACCTTGGGACCTGGTTTTCTATGCTGCTTCCCCAAGAAGTGCAGGTAAAAGAGGCCCCTCCAATAAAGTGTTTTTGGGGGATGAGTTGGCACAGAATGCCTGCTTGCTATGATAAGAAGGAAAGAGTTTTGAGAGCCACTCTAAGCATCCATTTTATGGTGCATTTATGATTATTTCATAGAATCATAGAGTTGGAATAGACCACAAGGGCCATCGAGTCCAACCCCCTGCCAAGCAGGAAACACCATCAGAGCACTCCTGACATATGGTTGTCAAGCCTCTGCTTAAAGACCTCCAAAGTAGGAGATTCCACCACACTCCTTGGCAGCCAATTCCACTGTCAAACAGCTCTTACTGTCAGGAAGTTCTTCCTAATGTTTAGGTGGAATCTTCTTTCTTGTAGTTTGGATCCATTGCTCCGTGTCCGCTTCTCTGGAGCAGCAGAAAACAACCTTTCTCCCTCCTCTATGTGACATCCTTTCATATATTTGAACATGGCTATCATATCACCCCTTCACCTCCTCTTCTCCAGGCTAAACATGCCCAGCTCCCTTAGCCGTTCCTCATAAGGCATCGTTTCCAGGCCTTTGACCATTTTGGTTGCCCTCCTCTGGACACGTTCCAGTTTGTCAGTGTCCTTCTTGAACTGTGGTGCCCAGAACTGGACACAGTACTCCAGGTGAGGTCTGACCAGAGCAGAATACAGTGGCACTATTACTTCCCTTGATCTAGATGCTATACTCCTATTGATGCAGCCTGAATATTTGAACCTAAACAGGTGTTGGGGTGAGCATGCAGCTTGTTCCCGATCCATGCATATCCCATAACTTCCTAATATAATTCTGCAACTTTTCATGGCAAATATCTTCCAGGGTAGTTGCTGTTGTTGTCATCCCACTTTTACTGCGCTGCAGAGCAGGAATGTCTCTCCAGACAGCCATCACACACTAACAAGCATCACTAAACAACTAGACGGCCCAGTACAAATCCAGCACTAATGAACTATTATGTCTATGACATGCTGCAGAATACCTTCGCAAAAGACACCAGTTGGGAGGGGGCCCAAGACTCTGCAGTTCTGAGAGAGAGGGAAGGGAGTTTTGTAATAGCTGGCTATTGATCCATTATTCATCCTGGCTTTTTTATGGATCCTGGCTTTTTTTTATTTATGTAATAACAAAAGTGTAAAACTTGAAAGACCACCAACTTTATTTTGTCCAGGCAACATATGCCCATCAACTTAGGAGTGCGGCCCTCTCAAATATTTTATTGGGCAGCGGTGACATTGGCCCAAGGAGTTGGCTCCTGCGCTATAGAGCCTCCTTCATCAGTAACTGTAGCATTTAGGGCCTGGTGGGCAAGGCTGGCAGCAAAAATGGGCAGGGCAATGATTGTACATTTTGCCATCTTACAAGTAGGGCAGTTTCTATATGCACTCATACACCCCCTCTCTATTCTCCATCTAACAGGCATTAGCAGAGCCACACAAAAAAGAGTTTTTTGCCAAATATTTCCTGGCATATGCTTGTGGTGGCCCCCCATCCCTTTCCCCCATAATCCCCCAGCATGACACTATGGTCACGTTCACACAATAAATCTAAAGCACCAGTATGCCAATTTAAACAGCCATGGCTTCCCCCAAAGCATTCTGAGAGCTTCAGTTTGTTAAGGGTTCTGAATTTTTAAGAGATTCCCCCTATAGCCCTCACCGAACATTCAGTGTTCTCTGTGAAGAGGGCCTGATTGTTAAAACCACTCTGGAGATCCTAGCTTTGGAAGGATTCCCTATCAACTGTCAGCACTCTTGACAAATTACACTTGCCCAGAATTCTTTGGGGGAAGCCATGGCACTTTAAAGTGGATTAATATGGCTTTAAAAGTATAGTGTGAATGAGACCGATGTCAGGGAGATTGTGGGGAATACAAAATGGCAGCCAAGCTGCCAACCTATGAGCAGAGCTATTGCCACTACTGTTTGAAATGGCTTGCATTGGCAACTAGAAGGAAAATAATATTGCAGGTTTCAGAATGAAGCCACACCCTTGCTGCTGGTGTTTAGCCTCCCCCTTCAAGAAATCATCTGAAAATTTTACTCGTGCTGGAAAATATTTGAAGAGTTCCTCCCTGTTAAGTATAGGGATTTAATTCACTGAATTTGTAAATGCTTGTGTTTAAATTTGATTGGTTGGTACCTGAATTCTAGGGCATTCTCTAGTATTTCTCCTATGTGGTTGGCTACCGTTGGTCACATAGGAGGTATCTAGTGGAGGAGAGACTCCATCTTATGTGACACAAGATGACTCTGTTTTAGGATCCACTGTGAACACTGCTAAGTTGAATAGAGTGTTGGGGTGCTTCTTCTCTGCTTGAAAGAAAGAGATCAAAGCTGCAGGAGAAGGTAAAAGTGGAGATCTCTCATAGGAGCTGCAAGGCATGTCCTGAGATACAGAAGGCTGAGTGCTGAGCTCTGGAAAGAGTGGGAAATGCAATTGTTTGTAAGTTAGAAGAGACTGTGAGCCCATGCTTGGAGAAGATGTGACTGTAAATACAGTCGTACCTCACGATACGAACGGGATCCGTTCCAGAGCTCAGTTCATATCGAGAAGCAAACATAACTAGCGATGGCACGTCTGTGCATGCACACGTCGCTTTTCGATGCTTCTGCACATGCGCATGACGTCATTTTGAGCATCTGCGCATGTGTGAGCGGCGAAACGCGGAAGTAACACACTCCGTTACTTCCAGGTTGCCGCGGAGCGCAACTCGAATGCATTCAACATGAAGCATATTCAACCCAAGGTATGACTGTATTAAGTTTTAATTCATGTACAAGTTTTTGCAAGTAAAGTTTTTGAATGTTAAAGTCTGGACATGGATTTAATTTCAAAAGAAGTGTGTCAGTAGGTCCCATATATGATTTAAGCTTCTTAACTGTGTTTTCACTACTCCTACTTCAACACCCCCTCCTCAATTTCGCTGCTAAAAGAAGGGCAGAGAATTCTGAGAGGTCATTTCCACTCAGCCCAGGAAGTAGAAATTACTTGGTACAATCAAAAATGCTTTGGGGGGGGGCAGGGGCTTCTTTTGGTTGCATAATAGAGAATTTGACTCTATCGCTGAGAATTTACCCAGTGCTGCCAGCTCACAAAACCCTTCTGGATGTAACTCGCTGATGCTTATATGCTGAAAGTCATAACGCAATCAGTACCAAACCAACACATCTGAATTGTCTTGGTTTTGCAGCAAAGGCAATAAACAGTCTTGGGAAGCTGCTCAAGTAAAAAAAATAACCCAGATTGTTTATAAAAACAAAGCACAGATGCAGAGTCCTGCCCGCCCAGATCCTTTTCCCTCAGCAATTAGTGGCCAATTATTCCGGCCGTTTTAGAGAAAGCAATAGTGCTTCCTTGGTTTATCAGCTTTTGGCTTTTCTAAGTGGCAGTAACTAGGTTGTTTGGTTTCTTTTTCGCAGGGAACATGTAGATTTCTTCTTGCAATGTGAAATCTCATTCTCCGAATGAGCTTCAGGCAACATTTGTTTGTTAGTTGTTTTTTTAATGAAAAATGCTTTTCAGCCTGGCTTGCTAATTAGCATTTTTACTGATATGTAGTCAAAGCATTAAAGCCCCATTACACTCACTCCGTGTACATGAATCTGCATGTTGGAACGACCTGCCTGCCCAGCTGAGCATCTGCTCATCCTATCAGCCTCAATGTGGTATGACCTCTGTGCTCCTTTGCTGAAGGTATAGTAGAGCGGCTGGGCCAAGAAGCTTTCTAATATTGAAGAAGGTATTACAGATCTCTGCATCTCTGGGCCGGTGCAGTCACATTGGGGAATATATCTCATAATGTTGCCTTGTTTCTGCAATGAAAGGACCTGTGGGATGGAGGAGATTTTTCTAATTTGCACCCCACTGGAGCAGTATATGGAGTGGATCCTAATTGTCCTTTGAATTTGAGATTTTACGACAGTTCTTGGCTGGCACAAGTACCAAAATACAACTCCAAAAAGGATTTTTAGAATAAAATACATTCAAAAATGTGCACATTAAGGTAAAATATAAATTTAATATGTGTTCAAATTGGCATGTATCAACATACACATTTTTTAATGGATTTTTTAAAAAATTAAAAGGTTGATGCAAAGAGAGGACGGAACAGATTTATGAATGCACACATGCAAAATTAGTAGGGGCCACGGATATGGAGCAATCTCTCCCTAATCCTCATCACTGGTGCCATTTATGGTGGCCCAGCTGCTGGTATGTTCCAAATCCCAAATTCCTAAATGAATTGGGCCAATGCAGGTGGAATCAGATTTCAGGCACATCTGGCTGAGACGCCCTTGGGTCACCCTGGGATAAGTTGGAACTACCAGAAACCGGGACAATTAAACAGCAGTTGGAAGAAAGAGAGGTAGGCAGCTCTACTCTGCTGTGTTAACCACTCATTCATCACCAGTTGCCACACTTTGTGGACCTGGCCACATTTAGAGAAACAAGATTCGTATCTCTAGGGATGATGAGCTGCCACCCGGAGAAACAAAGTTAAGTTATTTACAAAGTGAGTTGTTTAACAATTCAGGGGATGGCTTGGGGCTTACAAACTGAGTCACAATTCTGAGCATTGGGTTCTCTTCCATTGCTACAATTCTATGATTCTATGAAATCGCCCACCAAAAAGTGAAAACATGGAAGCATCTCTAGCATATATAGAAGGTGATGTCACCCAAACTATTGAATTCTCTCCTCTGCTGTGTCTGCCTTGTGCCACCATGGCTTTCATTTAGATGCCAGCAAAGACCTAGACCCTTTGAAGCAGAAGAGGAGGAGGAGGAGGAGTTTGGATTTGATATCCCGCTTTATCACTACCTGAAGGAGCCTCAAAGCGGCTAACAATCTCCTTTCCCTTCCTCCCCCACAACAAACACTCTGTGAGGTGAGTGAGGCTGAGAGACTTCAGAGAAGTGTGACTAGCCCAAGGTCACCCAGCAGCTGCATATGGAGGAGCAGAAAAGTGAACCTGGTTCACCAGATTACGAGTCTACCGCTCTTAACCACTACACCACAGATGGCTGCCATGGGCTGCACAGTCTATTGACACCTTATCTGCACAAACAGTTGACTGCACACTGGTGACATTAGCAAGGTGCTGCAGACATGAGCATGGAGGGAGAAAACAGAGAACATACTCTCTGTGGAAATGGAACAAGATGATGCTTAAGACCTAGAGCAGTGTTTCCCAACCACTGTTCCGCGGCACACTAGTGTGCCGCGAGATGTTGCCTGGTGTGCCGCGGGAAAATTAAAAAAATTGAAAGATTTTTTTTTAAGTCAAATTTTCAATTGGGGCGCCGTCACTAGATGACCCCTGGGGTTCCCTCCCTCCCTCCCGCTCTGCGCCTCCCTCCTCCTCCTCCTCCTCCGGGGAGGCCCTTCCTGGCTCTTGGCCAAGGCTTGGCGGCTGCCACTCACTCACTCGCTCGCCCACCCGTCCCTCCATCCCTGCACCCGGCCTCTCCCCCTCCGTCCCCGGCGCGGGGGCTGCCGGGATCCGTAGTCCCCTCGCCCTTGGGCTCCGCGCCCGCGCGGGGTGCGCAAACTATGTTTCCCAGCATGGCCTGGCGGGCCGGGCGTTTTGTTTGAAGCTCTCTTCTCCCGGCCATGGAATGAGCGCAGCGGCGGCGGCCGGGCGGGCAGGGGCTCTTCCGCGCAGACCCCGCGCAGCCTGCCTGCGCCCCCGCGGAGATCGGGCGGCAGGATGGAGCCCGGGGATCCCCGCGGAGGCAGAGCGGCGGAGGCGGAGGCTGCCCCCCAGGTAGGGCTGCGTCGGGGGGGGTTTATTTTTGCAATGCTGCATCCGCGCCGGAGGGGACGCATCGGACCGCGGGGAGACCCCTTGGCAGGCGTGCAAGGCAATGCATGCGTGCAGGCGTTGCATGGAGTGCAGTGCAATGCAATGGCAACGCGGCGCCCTGCATGCATGCATGCAACTTCCACCGGCGCTCCGGACTTGGCAGGTGAGGGGGGTCCCCAGTGGGCGGCAGAGAGAGCCGGGAGGGCGAAGGGGAGCCGGGGGGGAGCAGCGCTGTTCCCTGAGCCGAGCCTGGGGGAAAACTTCGGCGTTGTTGCGCCGGGTGTTGGAAGCGGAGGCTGGCGGGGGCCCCTCACCTGCAAAACCTGGTCGCCTCTCATATATTTCGTGCATTGCATTCATCGCCCGCTTTCTCCTCCAAGGAGCTCCCGGGGGCGCGCGTGGTTCTCCCCGTGTTATCCTCGCAACAACAGCCCTGCGAGGTGGGTCAGGCGAGTGGCCCAAGGGAGCACCCAGGGATTGTCCTGGCCAGGTGGGGTGATTTGAACCCTGCTCTCTGCCCGGTCTTCGTCCTCATTTAGCCCCCACATGTGCATGACTGTGCATGACTGAGGTTTTCCCCCCTCGTCTTGGCTATGGTGTGAGTCTGTGCTGTTAATTAATGGGGTTCTGCCTTCGGAGAAGATGAGCCAGCCCTCAAGGAGGTGATTATGTAATTTGCTAACAATTCATGTCCCTCCCGGCGTGACGCTGCACGTTGACGTCACGGGGCTGTAATGGTGGTGTGCCTCGAGATTTTTTTCATGAAACAAGTGTGCCTTTGCCCAAAAAAGGTTGGCAAACACTGACCTAGAGAATGGTTGCCATTAAACAAAAGATGGCTCAGTTTGGGTGAACTTGCTGCTTTGTATACACGTATTCTTCTGCTGGCCACGTGACCCGGAAGTGTCTTCGGACAGTGCTGGCCCCCGGCCTCTTGAGTGAGATGGGCGCACAACCCTAGAGTCTGGCAAGACTGGCCCGTACGGGCAGGGGTACCTTTACCTTTACCTTATTCTTCTGCTGAGCTTACCAAAATTGCTTTGCCAGTGTCACTGTGATGATTTGGATGGCCACAGAATAGCATAAGGAGTGGCTTGCATTTCTGAATACTGGCTTTGCTGAAAATAGTATAAAAGGAACAGAGAGCAGAAGGATACTTATAGGTGAGAACAATCTAAAAGAATTCAGCTCCAGCTGGGTTCAATTTAAGACCACATAGGCTTGCAACAAAGGGCTTCCCTGGTCAGTTGATTCCAAGATCATCTGCTTGTTCCATCGCTAATGCTGTTAACTAGCTAGAAAAGGTCTAAATCCCACTTCTGAGAACTGGAGGGATGACAGATTCATCTTCACTCCACCCCAAGCCCTCACTACAGATGTCAGGAGGGTGCAGTAAGCTATCATTGCTCAGTAATTATCTGCTGTTGTTTCTGGAGCTTTGTGGGCAGATTTATTGCAGCTGGGACCTTGTGGGTGATTTAATCAAACTGAGTTGTATCTTTTGTGGTCTGGATTCCTGCTCCTGATTACATAGTCTGGTTAACCTGTCAATGTTCATGCAGAATCATTCCTCTGCTCTTATACCATCAGTGGCACTTGAGACCCTTTAAAATGACCTATCCGTTGTTTTTAATCTGCTCATGGTCTGCCTTTTTTATTGCTGTAGTTTTACTGTTGTTTCGACACACATTTTTAAAATTGATTTGAACCATCTAATTATTCCAATAGGCCACCTTGAGACTGGTCAGGGTGAAAGGTAGGAGACGAGGCTCATAAAAATGAATGAATGTGTACATAAACAAACAAACAAATAAATACAAGTATCCCTGGCAAAAAAAGGGGGGGGGACTTTGCAACACCAATTACTAGCAACCTCATACCTGGCATTGCTCAGAAAATCTAAGAAACCCCCCAAAACATTGTGGCTTTGAAATCAGCAGTTAAAATCATTGCTGTTTCAAAAGGCTCATTTTGCCAGTTTGGTTCAAAATGGTTCCTGGCTATATCCAATCATGGACAAAAGCCTGCTCCTCAGCAACCCTAACACCACATTTTCTTACATTATATTAAGAGAGATAGCAGGCAGATAGCCAAACAAAATATATAGCATAACTGTAATTATGTTTATTGGGTTGACTTCAGTGCTAGCCCTACTCAGAGCAGACACATTTAATAGTCATGGCAAACCCTGATATTTTAATTCAGTGGATCTACTCTGGAATAAAACTTAGAAGGAGACAATCTATGATAATGCTGCTGCTGGAATGTGTGAAATGGTTTTTAGGGACGTTAGGAAAGCTTCTGTTCCCAGTCATTTTTTCCAGCCATGTCTGTGCATGTGTTTTTAAGAATGCGAGACTCCTAGCTCTGGCAACTTCCTAGGCATGGAAACTCTGAAAATCCGAAGAGCCTATTCACCCTTCAGCCACTCTGGCATAAACCTGTCCATTCAAAGCAAAAGCTGCTTTCAGCTCAGCTTTGTAGTTCTGACACAAACATGCCAGCCAAGCTGATAAAAAGCTTCTCCACTGAACACAAAGCCAGCTCACTGACCCAGAGGAAAGCAACCTTCAAATCCAATCCGGGCTGCAGAGAAACTTGAACATAGGCATTGTTTTACAGACAGGGAATCAAAGGAGTGACCAGGTCAGGTCGGCTGCAGTGGATTCCAAGGCCTTTGTTAACACTCAAGCTCGGAGGAAGAATGCTCAGTGACTGGGATGCTCCTCTGTGTTAAATAAAGGGAACAAGGCAACAGTGCAGAGGAAAGGGGCCAAGCAGTGCCAAGGGAGAAAGCGGGTGGGAGGGAAACTTTTACTGAATGAAAGAAAGAGAAGGACCATTGCTCAGTGGCGGAGTTTCTGCTCTGCATCTCCAGGTAAGACAAGGAGAGACCCCCATTCTGAAATCCTGGGCATGCACTACTAGTCAGTATAGACTAGGGGTGGAGGACCTCTGGTCCATGGGTCTGGTAGGAGTCTTAATTTGACCCACAAGAACAAGTTCCACAAACTATGTGGGACACTATTACAGTCAAACCACCAATTCATGCTTTGCCAGAGGGGCACATAAAAGGGGCTGAGGCTCACAGAGCTTTCCCGTAAAATTTGCTAGAGAGGACTCTGTGAGGTCACTTCCTTTGCCTTGGAAGGAAGCTGCAACTCTACATACTTCCTGCCCGCCTGGACATCTTCCTCTTTCTTCATTCATGCTTCCAAGCTGACCACACATGCATGCCTGAGCTCTGCAGCTCAGACACCATTTTTGTACTTACATTTTGTACTTTTGTAACTTAGATGGTCGTTATAAACCTGCCTTCATTTTGCTGCTGTAATTGCTGCTTTGAGACCTAGATTATGTAAGTACATACTAATTTTATTTCTTCACAAAACCATGTTTGTTTGATTGTTATTTTTAAGGGAGAGAAGAAGGGTAATACCAGACCCTCCAAGTGTCCCTATTTTCCAGGGACAGTCCCAGATTTACAGAAGCCATCCCAGTTACTGATTGATCCAGAACGTCCCACTTTTCCTCAGGACGTCCCTATTTTCAGCTGAGAAATGTTGGAGAGTATGGTAGGACTTCCCTATTTTCACTGAAGGGTATGGAATTATACAACCCCCAAACCAAGGAGATAAGTAACTATACAACCTTCAGTAGACATCTGTAGGCAATCCTGTATAGGGAAGTTTTTTAAAAAATGTTTAACATTTTATTATGTTTTTATATATGTTGGAAGCCGCCTTAGAGTGACTGAGGCAAACCCAGTCAGATGGGTGGGCTATAAATAATAAAATTGTTGTTGTTGTTGAATAGGACATCCCTATTTTCACTGGAGAAATGTTGGAGGGTGTGTAATACCAGAGAAAATCCAGTCTGCTTAAAGCATCCTGGATTATTGTTCCTAGAAGGTCAAACCAACCTTGTCCTAGCTTCCATGTTTAACCTGCAAAGGATGGCACTCTGCTGATCTCACTAACATGAGCAAGGAAGGGTAATAACAAAACAAAATATCCTTTCCTAGTGCCTAAATCCAATCCTACAAACAACAACCACCTATCCTGCCTCTGGTTACAAATGTGATGTCAGGTGTTGTCTGTGATATACAATAACACGGGCAGTAAGTTACCTGAAGGAGCGTCTCCACCCCCATCGTTCTGCCTGGACACTAAGGTCCAGCGCCAAGAGCCTTCTGGCGGTTCTATCACTGCGAGAAGCCAAGCTACAGGGAACCAGGCAGAGGGCCTTCTTGGTAGTGGCACCTCCCCTGTGGAACGCCCTCCCGTCAGATGTCAAAGAGAAAAACAACTACCTGACATTTAGAAAACATCTGAAGGCAGCCCTGTTTAGGGAAGTTTTTAATGTGTGACATTTTAATGTATTTTTAATCTTTGTTGGAAGCCACCCAGGGTGGCTGGGGAAACCCAGCCAGATGGGCAGGGTACAAATAAATTATTATTATTATTATTATTATTATTATTATTATTATTATTATTACCTCCACCAGTGTGTGGCGATAGACAGAAAAGTGATCTGTTCTTCCCTGGCTGCTAGCTCTGCAGGCAAGGGGTGACATAACTGGGCTCCTGAGCCCCACAGGGGTACCCCCCCCAATGAATGTAGTTGGTCAAGGGAGCTGTTGGTCAAGGGACTCAAAACGTGGTTTAACCCAATGATTCCATGATGGCTACATGGAAGCTGGTGGCTTTGCTTGCCAAAGGAACATACCTTAAGTGTCTTTATTCTTTCAACCAGCAGTCTTATCGGACTACAGTCATATCTTGGTTTTCGAATGCCTTGGTACACGGACGTTTTGGCTCCCGAACGCCACAAACCCGGAAGTGAGTGTTCCGGTTTGTGTACGTTTTTCAGAAGCTGAACGTCTGACAAGGCTTCCACGGCTTCTGTTTGAGAGCAGGAAGCTCCTGCAGCCAATTGGAAGCCACGCCTTGGTTTCTGAACTGTTTCAGGAGTCGAATGGACTCCTGGAATGGATTAAGTTCGACAACCAAGGTACGACTGTATGTATTTCCATGCTGTGCAGTTAAATATGCCCAACTCCAACAGATGGGAGGCAGGTAAAAGCATGATTTAGGTAGACAATGCTGAACTCGACATTCTTCCTGTGTTAACAATTGGCTGTTGTAATGTGTATGGGTTGCTCGTGCGTAAGTTGCCGCCTCTCCAGGCTTTGTTGCCTTGCTAAACCTTTCAGTCTGGGCAGCCCTTCACTTCGTGGCTGCCTCAGTCGCTAGCAGAATCCGTCAGTGGGCGTTTCTTAAATCTTTTCCAACATAAAAGTTGTTTGACACCCAGTCTCCTCCTACTCTCTCTGCGCGGAAGCCTTCTGCGCAGGGTGAGCGTGGGTAGCGGAGGACCCGTGCTCTCCCCGCTGGTGTCTGGCGAAGAGTCCTGGAGCCCTCTCGCCGATTCCCCCATCAGCCCCTCTATATCCCTGGTGTTGCGCTGATTTGCTTCCCCATCTGCGGAGCTGCCTCTCTCCCTGCTGGGCCCTTCTCCAGCATCATTTGAGAGCCTTCCCTCCGCCTCTAGCTCCGATGTCAGTTCCCTGACAGCTGTCATTCAGGATCTCTGAACAAATGCATTTCCCCAAAGAGCAAAGAATATTTGGGTGTTTTTCACAAGTGTTTGCCCAATTCTTTTTACTTTACTTTTCTTTTTAAAATTTAGCATAAGAAATGTGAGAATTCTTGTGCCAGTTCCCTTGTATTTAATGCTGATTCCACAACTCCCAACAGAAAGCTAAATATATCTCTTTAATTTGCACTTGAGAAGCATACTGCTGCATGTATAAATAGTCAAAAAAAGGTTCTTATTAGCCTGACTATTTTAAACTTCTGTAGAGAAATTTGTATTAATTCTGGAGTTTTCCTCTTTAGAGACTCTGTAAAAGGCAATGCGGGACACGGGTGGCACTGTGGGTTAAACCACAGAGCCTAGGGCTTGCTGATCAGAAGATCGCGGTTTGAATCCCCATGAAGGGGTGAGCTCCTGTTGCTCGGTCCCTGCTCCTGCCAACGTAGCAGTTCGAAAGCATGTCAAAGTGCAAGTAGATAAATAGGTAAATAAATAGGTAAAAGGCAATGCACACTGATGGAGCCAGTGTGTAGCAGTTAAGGCACTGGACTAAGTTGGGGGAGACCCGAGTTCAAATCACCATTCAGCCCCATGTCAGTCTTGTGGTGCATTCAGACATGGGTTTTATTGCATTAATTTTCCTGATAATGTTCTGTTTTGGCTTCTAACGTTCCTTCGGCTCTATATTACCAGTTGAGTTATGGAACAGTGGCTTTCTGGTTGTTATGCCACCATGCAAATTTCATTTGCACCCATCAAATGTCACCACCCTATATACACGTGTGCACTTCAGTTTCCCCCTGATTCCCCATGAAAACTACAGGAAAGAATTGTATGCTGGAATACCTCCACAAATTTCATTACACCAGAGGGCGGTGGCATGATTCATGGAAACAGTCAGAAATCGGGTCCTCCATCATGGAGGGCACGTGTTGCAGTGAGATCACCAGAAACTGCATCTCTGTTCAGATGGCCACAACACCCCATTGGTTGCCCCACTATTGCTGGGATAGAAATTTGGCGAGTTGGGTTGCCTATTGGCTGCCGAGGGGCCCGGTAGAAATTTTGCCATCTGACTGATTGGCTGGTGCCACTTGGTTTTTGCCTAAAGGTAAAGGTAAAGGTACCCCTGACCATTAGGTCCAGTCGCAGACGGCTCTGGGGTTGTGGGGCTCATCTCGCTGGCGTTTGCCCACAGACAGCTTCTGGGTCATGTGGCCAGCATAACTAAGCTGCTTCTGGCGAACCAGAGCAGCGCACCGGTTTACCTTACCACTGGAGAGGTACCTATTTATCTACTTGCACCTGACATGCTTTCGAACTGCTAGGTGGGCAGGAGCTGGGACTGAACAACAGGAGCTCACCCCGTTGCGAGGATTCAAACTGCCGATCTTCTGATCAGCAAGCTCTAGGATCTGTGGTTTAGACCATAGCACCACCCGCATCCCTGGTTTTTGCCTACCATGTAGCAAATTGTCCCAACTTTGTAAGGTTGGCGGTTAGGCATTTGGTTCAATGTTTTGGGGAGGGGACATGGTTGGCTGTGCCTGCCACTCCATTGCTGCTGCTAGGGAATTCCATTAAAGGAATCCACGGGCTCGCCTTGCTTTTGTCCAAACCTTGTCAAGGGGCTGTGGCCACGCCAGAGCCCCTGGGAGCCTCTGGGGTGAGCTGTGAGCCTGAAGTTCTCGCTCCCCCAGGATGCTTTCCCTTACTGCCATATGGTGGAGCCCAGTGTCAGTCCTGTTCCTGCCACCGTGCAGGTTCAGGTAGCCTGGAACCAATGCCTAAGCAACCACTCACATGCTGTAATCAATAAAGTTGTGGCCAAAATTAATGCCAAAAACCTTAAACTAAAATCTGTGTCAATTGTGTCTTCATTTGGGGGTGGTATTGGGGGTCTTCACACGCAAAAATACGATGCAAAACTCCCATGATTTTTCGGGTTAACGGGGTTGAAAATGTGTTTTTTTTAAAAAAAGCAATTAACATGGAAATGAGAGCTAAACTTCCACTAGATTCTGCGAGATTTCCAGAAGAGGCTTTTACATCCTATGAAAGATCGCATAAAACTCGGAAATTATCTGGTAAGGAAATGTGGAGAAAATGGAATAAAGTGCTGTCTGAATGTGCTCTCCCGCCATCTCTCTCAGCCTTAACTACCACATGCGGCTGCTTGACGGGTGGGGTGGGGGACAGGTCTGGAGAGATCCATGCGTGCTGCCCTGAGCTACTTGCTGCAAAGATGGGATAAAATAGCATATACAAATAATGAACTCATTACTCATTCTCTGCGTGTGGATCACTGCGAGACCAAAGCAGCCCCATCTGTGCACAAAGGCGAGGGATTAGCAGGGATGTGGAAATCCCACAATTAGCTGAAGGGCAAACAATATGGGGGGGGGGACTCTATGCGGGAAAGAGTCCCAAATAGGTCACTTGAGGACAGAGTAGAGCCAGCAGAAGCTACCAAGGTTTTTGCCCTACCACCACCACCAGAAGTGACACAGGTATCGGCACCAATTCCAGCCGGAATCACGCGAGGCCTTTCGGAGCCCGCAAGACCTCGCACAATTTTGGTGGGATCTTGCCTGAAACTGGCACCAATGCTGACCCAGCTTCTCCACCAGTGGTTTGAGGTGGTGGGGCAGGTGGGGAAGCAGTACCGACGGTGGGGCAGGGTAGAGTGGCGCTTCCTGAAGAGATACCAAGAGAAGATAAAAGACTGTTTATGTATGCAACAACCAGGACCAGGGCCTTTTCAGCTTTGGCCCCGGCCTGGTGGAACACTCTATCGCAGGAGACTAGGGCCCTGCAGGACTTGATATCCTTCTGCAGGGCCTGCAAGATGGAGTTGTTCTGCCTGGCCTTTGGTCCGGGCCCAGTTTGACCCCTCCCCCCTGTGGGACCCTGTCAGTTCCATCTTTGGCCCTTTTATCGGCTCATGTGGAAGCAACATAGCTGGCTCTGATGAATACTTGAGGTTCCCGACCCTGATGGTTGTAATTTCATGGGCAGTCATTTAATTTTATCCTGATTCTAATTTTTAAGCTGTATTTTAATCAATTGTTTGATTGTATTTGACATTTGATGTTAGCCACCCTGAGCCCGGTCTTGGCCAGGGAGGGTGGAGTATAAATAAAAATTTACTTACTTACCGTTTAAGCTCAAGCGTCAAAATGGGTTTTGATACAGTAGGATCTAGGTTCTAGATAGAACTATTGGATGATAGGAGGAAAATGTTATCGCAAATGTATAAATTGTTATTGGAATGGCATACTAAGGATGAGGAAGTCAAATGGGGGATCATACAATGGGCCAATGATTTTGGATCTAATATTCAGTTAGAATCCTGGGAAAGACTGTGGAAGGAAGGTATTAACTTCACTGCATGCAGCGCACTTAAAGAAAATATGATGAAAATGATGTACAGGTGGTATTTAACAACCGCTAAATTGGCTAAAATGTACAAGACAAGAACTAATGAGTGTTAGGGATGTAAGGAAAGGGAAGGTATCTTCTACCACATGTGGTGGACTTGTAAAGAGGTGAAGGCTTTCTGGGAAATGGTCTATAATGAGTTAAAGAAAACATGTTTAAAAATACTTTTGTCAAAAAACCAAAAGCCTTTTTATTGGGTATAGTGGGTGAAGAGATACCAAGAGAAGATAAAAGACTCTTTATGTATGCAACAACTGTGGCAAGAATTCTTTGAGCCCCAAAATGTAAACAACAAGAAGTACCAAGGAAAGAAGAGTGGCAGATGAAGATGATGGACTTTGCAGAACTGGCGAAGCTGACAGGAAAAATCTGAAACCAGCACAATCAAGTACAGTGGTACCTCGGGTTACATACGCTTTGGGTTACATACACTTCAGGTGACAGAGTCCGCTAACCCAGAAATATTACCTCGGGTTAAGAACTTTGCTTCAGGATGAGAACAGAAATTGTGTGGTAGCGGCGTGGCAGCAGCAGGAGGCCCCATTAGCTAAAGTGGTCTTCAGGTTAAGAACAGTTTCAGGTTAAGAACGGACCTCCGGAATGAATTAAGTACTTAACCCGAGGTACCACTGTATTCCAAAAGGATTGGAGTAAATTTATGCAATATGTGAAAGATTATTGTAAGCCATTAACATCACTAGCAGGGTTGTCTGCGGACTTGTAATGAAAATTTTTCTACCTTTCTATATTTACTTAAATTTTGAGATATTCTGTAATGAGTGTAATTGGAAAATGTATAAATTGCAATGATATAAAGGTTACTTTCGAAAGCCATGAGGCGGGAGGGAAGGAGGTCGACAGGCTCTAAAGAGCCAGGGCGGTATTGTGGATAATGATGATGTGAATGTATAATATTAAATGGAAAAAAGTTTGAAAAAAATTATATAGAGAGAAAAGGGATGCACCACCCCTGCTCATGAGCAGAGAATACTGACTGACTGGAGGGAAGAAACTGGGGAGAGGAAGGGGAATGAAATGCAGTATTCTGGGAAATGTCCCAGGGGGCCACATGCTGGGGTGGCTGGGGCCAGAGGCAATGGAGAAATGCGCATGGCCCTTACCTTTGTACCATAAGCAGTGGCGTAGCGTGGGGGGTGCAGGGGGGCCGGCCGCACCGGGCGCAACATGTGGGGGTTAGGGTTAGGGGGCGCAAATCCACGGGTTAGGGGGCGCAAATTACTTGCCTTGCCCCGGGTGCTGACAACCCACGCTACGCCACTGACCATAAGCTACATTCCAGCCACGCAAAAGGGTTGCCATTTTTTGAAGAGCAAAAAGGAGGACAGATTTGCAAGCACATGACTGGGTGGTACCTTAAGGTATTTTTATGCCCTGTTCAAATTCTTGTCACTCTATGGATTTTGCATTTGTGCCAGAATCTGACCAGAAGACCATCATGATTTGCAAAATGTAATTCCTCCTCCCGTTCCGCCAACCTTTCCACGAGCCTTAACCCAATGTGTTGATATTTCTAGCTTAACAAGACTCCCTTTGCTCTTGTGGATAGAGGGCACAATATTACTTACACGACGAGCACAGAGGGTGCAGTCCTGCCCCCCTAAAACCAGTGGGAGTTTTGCTCTCAACTTCAAAAGGCGCCGGGATTGCAGCGAGAAAATATGGGTGAGATTCCAAAACTCTTTGGAAACTGATTAACCTGAGATGGTTAATAGGCTAACAAAGAGAAGATCTGTGATTCCCTTTTGTCGAAGTGTCTTGCAGTTATTAATTTCAGGTATATCCATGGCCTGAGTGACTTGGAAAATGCAGGTAGGAAGGGAAAGAAGTAGGTCACTCACGACTCCGCTGCAAACCGCGGCTTTCCAAGCTGCAGAATTAAAGCAATTTGTGGCAGAGAAAAACATCGACCGTGTTGTGTGCCCAAAGGTGACATCAACAGGAATGATTGTAGTGACAAAATGGCCTCCTGAGAATGTGGGGTACAAGCCAGTCAGCATTAAGCTCTTTTAACACCCATTAATTTTATCGTGTGTTTGTAGTGGTGGACTGTAAGATTTTCCCGGAAAGCAGCAGTGGACAACTGCTGGTCTAGGGGCAACATAAGGCCCTCAAGGCATCTTTATGTGGCCATCAGATAACCGGAGTTCACGTCGGGCCATGTCCCCTCTCCTGAGGTCTTACACCACTTACCCAGCTGGAACATTGCCCTTGAATTGGTATTGGGCCTCTTGTTTGCCTGGACGGAGGCTTTTCAATGGAGACAATATAACCTAATAAGCACAGGAGAGAGTGGCTTCTGTTGTTCCTCTCATATGGCCGCCGAGACCATATAATACCGGTCCTGAAAATTCTACATTGGCTCCCAGTACATTTCCAAGCACAATTCAAAGTGTTGGTGCTGACCTTTAAAGCCCTAAATGGCCTCAGCCCAGTATACCCAAAGGAGTGTCGTTCTGCCCGGACACTGAGGTCCAGCGCCAAGGGCCTTCTGGCAGTTCCCTCCCTGTGAGAAATAAGGTTACAGGGAACCAGGCAGAGGGCCTTCTGGGTGGTAGCACCTACCTTGTGGAACGCCCTCCCATCAGATGTCAAGGAAATAAACAACTATCTGAGGTTTAGAAGACACCTGAAGGCAGCCCTGTTTGGGGAAGTTTATAATGTTTAATGTTTTATCGTGTTTTTAATATTCTGTTGGGAGCCGCCTAGAGTGGCTGGGGAAACCCAGCCAGATGGGCAAGGTATAAGTAATAAAATTATTATTATTATTATTATTATTATTATTAGTAGTAGTAGTAGTAGTAGTAGTATTTTGTATCTGGCTCCACCCATCACTTGCATACAGCCCTTGGAAGGTTACCACTTTAGTTGAGTATTAGGTATTTGCACAACGGTGATGTGTAACTGTTAAGTTGTGGGCGAACATATCAGACAACACAGCGATTCTTCCAAAGTAGCTCTTTATTTGTAAGCTGGAACAGAACTGAACTGAGGAGCTCAGTCAGCCTGCTTATATAGAGCTCCACTAGCATGAAACAGTAACCATTTTCTGTAACCAGCCAATCACCGAACGTCACTTTCAATCCTTCATTTGCATACAAACTATCCAATCACTGAACGTCACTTTCGACCCTTCATTTGCATAACTATCTACAGTATCCCCCTGCTGGCCCAGGGTGAGAACTTCAGTACATAACAGTAACTCTCCACAGCATCTTTGTAAGGGAAGAGGATTGTGGGAGAACCCAGACACCCCTGTTGTTGGGTTGGATTTGCCTAATTGTGTTCTTTGTATTGCTGAAAATATGGAGAATTTGGAGACTAATAGTACAATTCTTTACCTGTCTGCTCGGAAGCAAACCCTTTCTAGGTCAATGGGGCATATTCCCAGAGAGTAGATAGAGGTTTGTAGCCTGAACAGTGGCGTAGCGTGGGGGGTGCAGGGGGGGCCGGCCGCACCGGGCGCAACATCTGGGGGTTAGGGTTAGGGGGCGCGAATTACTTGCCTTGCCCCGGGTGCTGACAACCCACGCTACGCCACTGAGCCTGAATATATTCATGTATCTATATCAGGGTTAGATTCTGGATCAGTGGGCCACACACTGAACTTCCCAATCCTCTGCAGGGCAATTTGGCAGATGGGGATGGTTGTCTGCCTATCAGCCACATGATAACGTTATGATGTCCAGGCAACAACTTTAAAGCTTTTCAAGGAACTAGAAGTGCAGTTTTATGGTGTCAGGTGTGGGGCAGGTGGGTGTGGTTTAGGGGGGAAAACCTCATGGACCACTTTAGGATGCTTGCAGGATCTAATTAGGGCCGTGGGCCAGAGGTCTATATTGTAAGTAATGCTGTAAAACAAATTTCCTCTGGTTGCTGAGTTTCAATTTAAGACCTGTCATTTTGCAAGCATAGGCTTGCTTGCAAAAATCCAATCTACTACTCCAGTCTGCGTTTATGAATTTATAAGCCAGCGCTGTGGCTTCGCTTAGCCAGGCTGATCCTGAACCACAGCTAGTGGCTCAGGACAAACAGTGATTCCATGACATCCCCAATAACTGATTTACATATGCATGCTCATAGCAATGCCTGTGTTGTCTAGTGGCAACTTTTGTGTGTGAAAAAGCCTTTCCGAATCAAGCAAAGCAAGCCGAATTTTCATCAAATGCAGTCATTGCAAAGGGTAGCATTTCACATTTTCTCAGGAAACATATGAAGACCCCTGCTGGATTAGACCGATGCCTTAGCTGGTCCAGTGTCCTGTTTCCCATGACAGCCCAGCATCTCCAATAAGGGGTTTGTTGTTGTTTAGTCATGTCCGACTCTTCGTGACCCCATGGACCAGAGCACGCCAGGCACTCCTGTCTTCCACTGCCTCCCGCAATTTGGTCAAACTCATGCTGATAGCTTCGAGAACACTGCCCAACCATCTCGTCCTCTGTCATCCTCTTCTCCTTGTGCCCTCCATCTTTCCCAACATCAGGGTCTTTTCCAGGGAGTCTTCTCTTCTCATGAGGTGGCCAAAGTATTGGAGCCTCAGCTTCAGGATGTGTCCTTCCAGTGAACACTCAGGGCTGATTTCCTTAAGAGTGGATAGGTTTGATCTACTTGCAGTCCATGGGACTCTCAAGAGTCTCCTCCAGCACCATAATTCAAAAGCATCAATTCTTTGGCGATCAGTCTTCTTTATGGTCCAGCTCTCACTTCCATACATCACTACTGGGAAAACCATAGCTTTCACTATACGGTTGTTGTTACTGGTCTCAAATTCCCATAAATATGCTAGGCTTCACCTTCAGTCTTTGCCTCTGGGAAGCATCCAGCCAGGTGTCCAAATATTCTCTCTCTGGTCGTCTTTTCTGCAAGAAACTCTGCACATGCTCTGAAACTCAACACTCTGCCCAAGTACCGTATTTTTTGCCCTATAAGACGCACTTTTTCCCCTCCAAAAATGAAGGGGAAATCTGGGTGCGTCCTATGGGGCGAATGCAGGCTTTCGCTGAAGCCTGGAGAGCGAGAGGGGTCCGCGCGCACCGACCCCTCTCGCTCTCCAGGCTTCAGGAAGTTATCCCAAGTCTTGCAAGCCCGGCGGGATGTCCCGCGGGCTCGCAAGGCTTGGGGGCAGCAGCCTGCACCCAAAAGCTGGGGACAGCGGGGAGGCGCAGAGCCGCCATCCCGCTATTCCCCGACCTGATCTGGAGGCTGGCGGGGGGAGAAGCAAGCCTGCTTCTCCCCCCTCCGCCAGCCCCACAAGCTCGGGGCATAGGGGGATGGCGAAGCGCTGCCATCCCGCTATTCCCCGACCTGATCTGGAGGCTGGCGGGGGGGGGGGAGAAGCAAGCCTGCTTCTCCCCTCGCCAGCCCCACAAGCTCGGGGGGATAGTGGGCCAAGCAGTCCCTGAAGGCAGAAGAGGGAGACGGAGCACTCCATCTCCCTCTTCTAGCTTGGGATGGTTGCACAAAGCCTCTGCTGGGCAGCGCAGTGCGCTGCCCCACAGAGACTTGGGAGGCTGTCCCTGAAGGCAGAAGAGGGAGACGAAGTGCTCCGTCTCCCTCTTCTAGCTTGGGGATGGCTGCACAAACCTGGGGGGAAATCAATTTTTTTCCTTTGATTTCCCCCCTCAAAAAATAGGTGCGTCCTATGGGCCGGTGCGTCCTATAGGGCGAAAAATACGGTAAATTAAAACAGAACTAGCTACATGAGATTGACTTTTGTTTTTATCGTCTCCCTAAAATGTTGACATTTTGCCACATGGATGTTGTCTTAGAATCATAGAGCCACAAGGCTGGAACAGTGCCAGAGTTTGGGCTCCGGCGCCCCCTGCAGCTCAGCACCCAGTGCAGCTGTACTGGTCGTGCTACCCTAAAATTGCCTCTGGTTGGATGTAGCCCAAGGGCCATCTTGCCCAATCCCCCTTAAGACTCTTTGACTGTGTACAAACCACACTATGCATGTAGCTTCCTGCAAAGAATTCTGGGAACTTTAGTTTGTTATGGTTGCTGGGAAATGTAGTTCTGTGAGGGGTAAACTACAGTTCCTTGGATTCTTGTGGGGAAGCCAAGGGCCTCAAACGCATGTGCTTTAAATGTTTATGCACCCCTTGTTGGCCAGACTCAGCTCCTGTTGGCTGCTGTTCCACACAATCTTCTCTTGACACCACCACCGAGGAGAGTTCTAGTATATTGCTTGTGCTTGTTATAGTTTGTTGTCCTCTCTTTTTCTTAAGGAGCTCGGAAGCTTGTGAACTATAAATTATCATTCATTCTAATTACTACACAACCCCCGGAGGAAATTAAAGCACAAAACCTAGAGCCAAGTCGCAGCTGCAGACCTGGTTTCAGGAAACGCAGAAATCCAAGCCGATAAAAAACATGGGGACAATATAATCTTGTGCCTCCCCTGGCAACTGTTTATGCCTCCCCAGAGAGGCCTGCATCTCTCTCGGAGAATTATTGGGTCAGGGCTGGATTAATCATTCAGCTAAGTACAACACAGAGCAGACCCCAACAAAGTCGGTTTCTTTCCCCCTCCTATTCGAATATTTCCAAAGTATCCTATTTGTTTCCTGCCCTCTTCTGGAGATCCAGAAGAGAAGAACAGAGAACCATGTTACACACACTTCTTATCTAGACGTATGGAGTCTCTTTGCAAATATCATCACACCGGGCCAATTTCAAGGTGTTACCGCTAGTACATTTATATATTTTATCTCATGAATCTAAAATACTAATGCATTTTAAAAAAGCAAAAGCACCTTGTTTTTTCAGGGGGGGAAATGACAGTGCATTAAAACATACAAGAAGTTAAAATACTAAAATAGATTAAAGTTCACACCAGCATTTCAAAGCATCTGGGAGGGCTTGGCTATGCAAGAATTTTCAGCAGGCACAGAAAAGAACACAGTGAAGGCACCTGCGTGATATCAATAGGCAGGAAGTTCCAAAATGTAAGTACTGCCATACTAAAGGGCCGAGTTCTTACAAATGCGAACAGGTGTTATCTGTAGTAATGCCAATCCTGCTGATCAAAGCCATTGCATGGGCACATGTGGTTTGAGTGGGTACATGTGGGGCAAAGTCAGTGGCGTAGCGTGGGGGGTGCAGGGGGGCCCGGCCGCACCGGGCACAACACCTGGGGGTTAGGGTTAGGGGGCGCAAATCCACGGGTTAGGGGGCGCAAATTACTTGCCTTGCCCCGGGTGCTGACAACCCACGCTACGCCACTGGGCAAAGTGATCTTATAGGTAAACAGGTCCCAAGTTATTAAAGGCTTTGTATACTAATATCCAGGACTGGCAGCAGATGGGCAGCCAGGGCAAATCTCTAAGCTCAGGTGTGACAGGCTGACAAGGCCTCATTCCTGTGCTGTGGCATTCTGCACTACCTGCAGCCTCCAGATCAAGTGCAAGGGAAGCCCCACAAAAAGCGCATTGTAGTCATCAATTCTTGAAGTCTAGAAACTAAGCCTTATGAGGAGTGCGGGACAGCTCTGTCTTGCAGACCCTGCAGAAAGATTTCAAGTCCCTCAGGGCCCTAGTTTCTTGTGACAGAGCGTTCCACCAAGTCGGGGCCAGGACTGAAAAGGCCCTGGCCCTAGTTGAGACCAATCTAACCACTTTGCGACTTGGGACCTCCAAAGTGTTGTCATTTGTGGACCTTAAGGTCTTCCACAGGGCATACCAGGAGAGGCGGTCCCCTAGGTACATGGGTCCTAGGCCACATACGGCTTTTAAGGTCAAAACCAGCACCTTAAACCTGACCCTGTACTCCACCGGGAGCCAGTGCAGCTGGTAAAGCACTGGATGAATGTGATCCCGCGGCAAGGACCCCGTAAGGAGTCTCGCCGTGGGATTCTGCACCCGCTGGAGTTTCTGGGTCAGCTTCAAGGGCAGCCCCGTGTAGAGTGAGTTACAATAATCAAGCCTGGTAAAAGGTACTTCTAGCCGCTGAGGCTACCTGAGCCTCCAGAGGCAGAACAGGATCCAGAAGCATCTCCTGACCAGGTGTGCCAGCTTGCATAAAATACTGGGAAGGCCAGGTACGCCCCGCCCTGCATAATCAATCACATGACATGTTGCGCATTCACCAGCTGAATAGCGATGCCCATCAACTTTGTGGGGGTGGTCTCCTCAAATATTTTATTGAGCTTACCTGGTCCCTAGGAGTTGGCTCCTATGCCAAAGACTGTGAACGAGATCCTTTGAGGGGAGGGCAACCTCATCCAGGGCAGGCAGTTGGCCAGTTTCTCAGACACAGGAACTATGTACAGTGGTACCTCAGATTAAGAACTTAATTCGTTCCGGACGTCCGTTCTTAACCTGAAACTGTTCTTAACCTGAAGCACCACTTTAGCTAATGGGGCCTCCTGCGCCGCCGGAGCACGATTTCTGTTCTCATCCTGCAGCAAAGTTCTTAACCCAAGGTACTATTTCTGGGTTAGTGGAGTCTGTAACCTGAAGCGTCTGTAATCTGAAGTGTCTGTAACCCGAGGTACCACTGTATATGAAACCCTTAACTTGGGACCATTTTACCTGAGAGATACGTATATGCCCACTCAATCACTTCGACCTACAGATCTGGTAATCTTATAGGCACAACACAATACCCATTCCATAGTTGTAAGAAATCAGTGGGTTTTTTTAGTAAGTTTTTGGTTTATCATTATCATCACCCTGTATTTTGTATTCCCATTTTGTATTTTGTATGATGTGAACCGACCTGTGATCTTTGGGTAAAGGGCGGTATACAAATTCAATTAATAATAATAACCATAAATTGCAAAACTGTGTATATCTGGCAAAATTGCATGGGGGTGGGCAGGATGTGTCTATTAGGAGAAAATAACCAATGGATTTTCTTGAGGACTTCCTTTTTAAAGAATTGCAAGCTGACATGGAAATGTGGGGAACTGAATTTAAGACTGGGAAATGAGAAACTGAGAGAAACTGAAACTGACAGATTGGCTCATCGCTGCCCATCAGCCTGCCATCTCTAATTGATGGGCTGGAAATCAGGGCCTCAGAGGCTGATCTCAAAGTCCAGACATGGTTATATGAATGCAAGCAGTCCTTTGTTTTGGAATGCATGAAAAACTGAACTGAACAAGGCCCTTTGGGTTAGATTTTAATGCGTTCCAAAATAAATACAAAGTACAAACCAGAATGAATGGGATTCCAGTTTGGAACCACAGTTTACACTGTTATGAACTGTTATGAATAGGGGAAGTTTTGGAAGCTGCAGGAGTATTACCTACACACTCCCACAAAAGTCCTGAATGATGCATCGTTTTGAGGCATTGTGGGTAAAAATTGGCAGCCAAAAAGAAAAGTCTATGGTGATCGGGGGGGATTGTTCAACAAACACATTGAACCTGAGAATATTGCAAGTAACGAAACGTATGTGCCCTTAAGGAACAAGCTGGATGCAGTTTTAACAAATGAGCCAATGAACAAATGAAGCCTTTAATTATGAAAAATTAATGTCATTACAAAACGAACAAAATTTCCTCACACACTCCCCTACAGACCATGGAAATGGCACCTCTAAAAGAAAAACAGACTCCCCCCCCCCCTCAGTGATTGTTCTTACCATTACGGAAGAAAATACAGAGATTTGCAAGCCGTTCAGTTTGTTTCACACTAGTTGGCCTCCAACTTGAGACCCTGAAGAAAAGGGAGCGTGTGAGGATGTATCTCCCACTTGTTGCCTCAATATGTCTTTTGTTTCCCATAAAGACATCCATTTGCTCCTGAGAAGCTGCATTGTTGCGGCGCTGCGGCATGTGACACAATTAAATGTCGGGCGAAAGAATAGTCTGCTCAAAGCAAATGGCTGAAAGAGGAAGATGCCTGCCAAGGACAGCAGCCATTGTGAAGAGCAAGAAAGGCTCCAGATGGCACAGGAGGCATTTAAGGAGGCTGCTCAGGTTATCTCCTGGCCCACTGACGGGTTTGGACTGGGAGCGATCAAGCCCACGAGCAGCACATCAAACCTGAATCTGGAAGGTCCTTGAGGGATGTTTGGACAAAGAGAGAGAGAGAGAGAGAGAAAGCAGTTGGATGGTACCAATCTTGTAATACCTTTCCTACAAACCTGTGGCAAGACCCCACTTTCCCAACACATACACTGTTAGAATTCCTGATCTATGATTGCAGTCATGGGGTTTTTGTCTTTCACATGACAGTATGTGTTTTGACTCCACAGAGTGGGAAGTGACAAAGACTGTTTCTGTTACTGTGTTCCGTGAAGTGGGACTATTGTCCTTTGTTCTTTGCTAGAGAGAGAGGGAGCCATGTTGCAGTGCTCCGTGTGTGTTTATATGTAAATAAAGTGGATTAGCCAAAATGCTGAGTTGCTGGGGTTCTGTCACGCAAGGTGCACAAACTCTGCGGATCCCTAAGTGTGCCGGTGTTGGTTAGCATCGGTCTCTGTGATGTTCGGGCAGAAGAAAGCTTTTGAAGCTCCCAAACAATCGACCAGGAGGGAGAGAACATGTCAGTCGAGCATGTGTCTCTGCCAGGGTCCTACTCGAGTGTAGGCTGAACTCCTGACAGACACCCACCGCACACTAGCTCCCATAGGTGCCAACTCCCTGGGGCCCCAAGCACCCACAAAATTCCCAATGAAGAGGCCGGGCACCCACACATTTTGGTGCCAGGGCCAGGCACACTGCATGGCACCCACGGCCCCTGGCATCCATGGCCGTGGGGCCAAGATGGCACTCCTGCTAGCTCCTGTCAGCGGGAGAGAGAGCACGAACTGAAGAGATGTTTGAAACCACCTTTATTTTCACTGCCAACACAGATACAACGTACCTGAATGATGACAATCTCTGACGTAGCCAGTCAAGGAGCATGTAGGTACGATACAGCAGTTTTGTAGATAACAGAAGTAATAAAACGTTTTACAATACTTCAGTGCACAGTAGCATATTTGGTTTCAGTTATGCTACTTTGGTTCATATACAGACTTCTGCCTACTTTGTTCTGTGAACCGCCCTGAGACCTCTGGGTATAGGGTGGTATATAAATTCAGTAAATAAATAAAATACTCTACCCAAACCCACATCCAAATCCCACCTCACCATTTATCCTAAAGGAAGATCCAATAATAATGCCGACCTCACTCTGTCTCTGTTATTCTGAGCCAGTCACGGCCTCTCGGCCTAACCTATTGATTTGATCTATTGTTTTATTAGATTTCTATGCTGCTTTTCATTCAGATGAATCTCACAGTGGCCTACAAATGATAAATAAGGATGACACGATAGAACATCGCAAATAATTAACAAATCATCAGTGAGACGATCTATAAAGCACTGCTAACAAAGCAGCGACTTAAAGATAAGCTCAACATCACAATTAAAGTAAAAGTCATATGATTAACAAATGAATACAGCATTTATAATCTATGAAACAATACTAAGATTAACGAAACAGCAACCAAAAAACCCCCAAAACTAAGCATTGTTAAGTTCATGCATCAACACTCCTATGACTCTTAATATTTTACTCTATTCCAGGCTTCCTCAACCTCGGCCCTCCATATGCTTTTGGCCTACAACTACCATGATCTCTAGCTAGCAGGACCAGTGGTCAGGAATGATGGGAATTGCTGTCTCAAAACATCTGGAGGGCCGAGGTTGAGGAAGCCAGCTCTATTCAGCTCATTACAACACCTACCTCACAGGGTTGTTGCAGGGATTGGTGAGGAGGGGGAAGATCATGAGCACCACCCTAAACTTCTTGGAGAAAGAGATGGGATATAAATGCAATGAATGAACGAATGTAGGGATGGTTGTCTATATCTTAGAGCATTCTAAAGACTGTCGGACATGCGTTCGACTGAGCGACTCCTCCAGTCGAGTCCTCCAGAATCACCTCTGACGTGATTAACAACCTGAGCCTCTGATAAGGCTCCAAGCACGTTCCCCAATTATGCAGAGTATCCAGCACAAGGAAGGACGAGATAGTATGAGCTACATCGCAAAGAGTTTGATTCCTAACTACGCAGACAGAAAAGAAATAAACACGCTCTTTCTGTGAAAGCAGAGAGCAACTGAAAAACAAAGGGACAGGAAACCAGTAACATCACATCTGTCTCCTGTCTTCCGTGAGACTTCCAACAGTCTGGAATCCCAGGAATGTAAACAGAGTCCTATGACTCCAAGAGCACTGCACAGTGGCAACACACAGAAACCAACAGGCATGGAGGGGCTGTGACGACCCAGATGTTGCTAGACTACAACGTCCGTCTTCCCTGTAGCTGATCAGATTTGGAGTATTAACAACACCTGCAGCCCCTCGTTCCCTAATCAAAGTCACAAGCCCTAGTCATGCCTTTGAGATAAATGCATGTGGGCTGAAAGTTCAGAGGGAGCCTAGGGCACACACCAGCTCTGCCAGCCCAGGGCACAGCAGCTCCACTCCACTCCTTCACCCATCCAGCATGAAGGGGTAAAAAAAGGGATTCTGACTTATGTTTGGTGCTCAGCATGCAAAGTTCAGAAGTCATTGCATGCTGGGGTGTTGGGGTGGGACTTGCATCCCTTCCAAGTGCCCCAGGAAAAATGGGGCGTCGCATTTTTTCACATGAGATCTCAGCGGCCATTTTGGGTGCTGCAATCTTGCTTTTTCAGGGCGAGAGAGAGGTACAGATCATGTGATTCAACCAGGAAGACCATGTATTCTGGTTTGAGGTCCTGGAAGACCGTGTGTCCTGGTTTGAGGTCATAAAAAGTTGGATGGTATGGACTTGCATGCACCCACCTCCCCAATTTTAGACGGCATGCATTCACCCAAATGTATGAACAGGGCTACAGGTTATACATTTCTGGAAGTGTGGAGTGATGGAAGCTGTAAATCTAACTGAAGGATCCTTAATACAAGATTTGTGGGTGGGGATGAGAAAATGGGTCTTTTCTGTAGTAGCTTGTGCTCTGTGAGATGCTCTCCACAGGGAGGCCCACCTGGTACCAGCCTTGCCATCCTTTCAGTCTCAGGCAAAGCCCTTGGGATGCACCAGCAATTGGGTGTTTTTACTCCGGCCATGATTTTATTTTATTTCATTTTCCAAAAAAAAATTATTCATTTTATAACACAAATAAAAAACACAAACAGAAAAGACAAACAATACGAACAAATTCTTGCCATATCCTTATTTTTCTAAACATTGTTAACTGGGCTTCCCCAAGTCCCACCTATCATTTTACTTCATATTTAGCAGTTTACATATATCATCATTTCTAACCATCTTTTTTTTAAAATCACACTTAAAATAACTTCACATTTTATCCGTTAGAAATAAGACTATTTTAAAATACCCTATCTTCTACTTCTAACCCTACAGCCTATATCCACTTGCAAAGCTATCCTAAGGTTTAAATATTAACATATTTTTTCAAATATTCCTTAAACTTTTTCCAGTCTTCTTCCACCATTTCTTCTCTCTGGTCTCGGAGTCTCCCAGTCAGTTCGGCAAGTTCCATATCATCTTCATCTGCCATTCTTTGATAGCTGGTAAATCTTGTTTCTTCCAATTCTTCGCTAACAATATTCTCGCAGCTGTTGTGGCATACTGTACTACGGCCATGATTTTAAGGTATTTGTGTTTCTTCATTCCTGTTGTAAATTGGCCGTGGGGGTTTGGGGATGTTGTGGGAAGTGATTCCTAAGCGGAATTAACCTAACCTAACACCGGCTTGGTGGGTGCTCGTTCCACAAAAGAGAAGCAAAAGGCAAGTACAAAGAAAATTTCATTTCAAAAGGACGGGAATGCCCACTGCTTAAACCGCAGAGGCTTCCTTCAGTACAAAGCAGAAAAGGTGAAAGGCCGAGAAACCTTTAGTGTATTTTGGATCAATCTTTTACAAAAACAGAACATCAAGAGGAAGATGCCTGTGAACAACAAGAGGAGAACTGAATGCCCAAAAGACAAATAGCCGTGACCTCAAGCAGGTTATAATTAACTCCACAGAGCTACCCGATCATCCATGTCAACAACTTTTTGGAAGAACTGTGCAATTTGCAGGAGCAAATCTTTCTCAGACACTGAGACCTGAGTGCTGGGACTGTAACTATAGTTATAATTCAAATGGTTTGTATCTGTAGGGGAGCTCTGATTGTTCTGTGTAGTTAGAAGGGAGTTCAAAGAATATGATATTGTAAGTATGAAATGATACCGTTACATATGCATATACTATATTGATAAGGTTTTGTAGGTATTATCCCAGTGGCGAAAAGGACTGAAACCTTACATTGCTTTGGGGTGGGAGAAGTCTTCACTAGGGTAGTGTTTCTGAGTGTTTGTAATGGCATGTAGAACAGACGCCATGGCTCCCTCAAAACAAATACAGTCATACATCGGGTTGAATGTGCTTCAGGTTGAATGTTTTCAAGTTACGCTCCGCAGCAACCCGGAAGTAACGGAGTGTGTTACTTCCAGGTTTCGCTGCTTGCGCATGCGCAAACGCTCAAAATGACGTCACGCGCATGCACGGAAGCGGCAAAATGCGACCTGCGCATGTGCAGACGCGCAGTCACGTCCTACATTCTATTCAGGATGCAAATGGGGCTCCGGAAGGGATCCTGTTTCCATCCCGAGGTACCACTGTATCTGGACACAGAAATTAGGGCTTTCTCAAGCCCCGGGGGAGGGAATTAATGGGGATAACATCCCCCCCCTCAGTTTTATGCTTGTCTCTGAGAGTCTGGAAGGTCATGGTACATGCAACTGATTTTATCTGTTTATTTCTAGGGGAGTGTGTGTAATATGCAATGCTTGTATTGCAAAATTGTAATGCGAGTTTTTGAGGTTTAGAGGAATATGGTGACAGTGGAAAGGAGTGCAGCTTTAATATCACTGATGCTACCTCTATGGATAATGTTACATCCCTGGATCCCCCACTCTTGCTTTTGAATTTCCACACGAAGCGAAATTTGGAGGTCAATGTGCAGGCTCCTGTTCAGGCAAAACTTCGAAGAGATTTTGAGGGAAGCCAGCAGAGAAATTTCTCAGGACGGATTCACGCATCCATCCATCACACTTCTTCTGGGATCTCTCTTCCTGAAGTTCTTTTCTGCTGTTTTCAAGGGAATATTCTTTCGTCATGAATATTCTTGAAGCTGTTATAACAGCTTAAAGAATATTCATGACAGTTGAAGCCCCTTTTTTAGATGTGTGTCTAGCCTGAGGATAGGGAATGCTGGAGCTGGGTTTGTTCACCTGTTGCTTGCAGTCCATGACATAGAATGAGCTGGATGAGGCATCAGCAGTGCTTTTTTCCTTTAAAAGAAAAAAAAGTTTAGGGGTACTCTCATTTTGACTCAAGAAAATCACCATTTTATAGTTCAAATTGGGGAAAATACCACACATCCACATTCCACACTGCTTCACACAATAAACAACCACTTCCATCTGAGACTCGGGAAAAGAAATGAAGCCGCCCTTGGAGGTGGTAACAACAAAACCAACGAATCACGCTCACTTCTGTCTGAGACTCAGGAAACACCACGACAGGAAATGAGGCGGCCATCAGGGGTAGCAAAAGAACTGATGATTCACCATGCTAGAGAAGAAACCATTCTTCTCCCGTTAGATTCACAATTTTTTTAGGGGGGGTGTACCCCCTAAAATGGTCAAAGGCCTGGAAACGATGCCTTATGAGGAACGGCTAAGGGAGCTGGGCATGTTTAGCCTGGAGAAGAGGAGGTTAAGGGGTGATATGATAGCCATGTTCAAATATATAAAAGGATGTCATATAGAGGAGGGAGAAAGGTTGTTTTCTGCTGCTCCAGAGAAGTGGACACGGAGCAATGGATCCAAACTACAAGAAAGAAGATTCCACCTAAACATTAGGAAGAACTTCCTGACAGTAAGAGCTGTTCGACAGTGGAATTTGCTGCCAAGGAGTGTGGTGGAGTCTCCTACTTTGGAGGTCTTTAAGCAGAGGCTTGACAACCATATGTCAGGAGTGCTCTGATGGTGTTTCCTGCTTGGCAGGGGGTTGGACTCAATGGCCCTTGTGGTCTCTTCCAACTCTATGATTCTATGATTCTATGATTCTACCCCCGCGTACCCCCAGGAAAAAAAGCACTGAGTATCAGAATCATAGAATCGTGGAGTTGGAAGGGACCCAAGGGTCATCTAGTCAAGAAAAATGTGACTACTTTGTGATTTCAAAGAAGGGGGGGGTGACCTTGACTGAAGGATTGTTCCCTTGCCCAGACCTAGCTTTCAGTTTTTAGCACTTCTGTACCATAGGAGGGTGGAGTGGAATTGAAGCATGGGGGAACGACTGCTGTCAGCAACATTGACATTGCCGGCTGGAACATATTTTCTTCTAACTTAAAGTTGAAGAGGTGTCAGATCTATCCTTGACTTCTTTTGAATGCCATGCATGAATTAGAATCAGCAAAAAGACCAGGGAGGCAGAACATTAGGAGGAACATGGTGAGGGCTGTATGGGTGGCACTGTGGTCTAAACCACAGAGCCTAGGACTTGCTGATCAGAAGGTCGGCGGTTCGAATCCCTGTGACGGGGTGAGCTCCCATTGCTCGGTCCCTGCTCCTGCCAACCTAGCAGTTCAAAAGCACATCAAAGTGCAAGTAGATAAAGAGGTACCGCTTAGTCATGCTGGCCACATGACTTGGAAGCTGTACGCCAGCTCCCTCGGCCAACAAAGCGAGATGAGAGCCGCAACCCCAGAGTCGGTCAGGACTGGACCTAATGGTCAGGGGTCCCTTTACCTTTACCTTTACCATAGGACCCAGAAGCATTGAAAGCAATGTTTTACAAATCTACTTGTTGGTCCATCTAACTCAGTATTGTCTATAACTGGCATCAGCTCTCTGGGGTGTCAGGCAAGAGCTTTGGCCATCTGGAGACACCAAAGATTGAACATGGGTCTTCTGTATTCAAGGCAGATGCTCTAAACACTGAGCTAAGGCCCTTACCTTCAACTTGTTCACCATTTAGCCCATGCCCATCTCCTTGGATGCCTAAGGTTCCTACTGCCACTGTCTGAGGGACGAGATACTAGAGCTTGCAGCTGTAGGGTTTTTATAGTTGTTGAAAGCTGGCTTTTTGAGACAGTGCTATTATCTCCCCAGGTAGTTCCTCGCCTGCTTCTTCCACCCGAAGCACAAATCCAGAGCACCAGTCACAGAGGCAGCCTCTTAAATGGCTAATAAATGAGAGTAGGTCTAAGAGGTACCTGCATGGTTGACCTTGCAAGACCCCAAACCAGACCAATTGTCTTCAGCGCTGCTGCCCCTTTCTTAGCCAAGATGGATGTCTGTTTAAATGTACATTGTGGTGGTTATACTGATTTTTATTTTTCAACTATCTGGCTTATTTGCACACACACACAAAAACCACACGTTGATTTGTGCAGAAGCTAGTGGGGAAATGTATTTACCAATGAAATTATGCCAGGCAAATAGGGATTTAACCCTGGCATTCTGGCTAAATTCCAGAGGCGGTAATTACATTCCAGCTACCTGTATTTCCCCTTGGAGTTTCTATCAAATATGTTAGGGCTTGGTTGCTATTTTAGGCAGGTATATGATTCCGGAGAGTCACTTCCAGCAAAAATGCAGAGATTCCCTGGGAATTAAGGATGGAGACAATGTGCATGGATGGCATGAGAAGCAAAGTGGAAAGGAGCAGTAGCCAAGGGTAGCCATTTTATGTAAGAATGTGCGTGTGCATGTAAGATTCTTGGCGACTGCTAAAGGCACACCCTCAAATCTTTGCAAGGTAGATTAAAATATATTGTGCAGTTTTTATTATATACTCACCATGACATAGCCCTGGATCCCAGTCAAACAGGGCCACATTCTACACCTAACACAGCTGGCTACCTTGTATGGCATGAGAATGCAGCCTGGATCCAGTCCCTTTGCCCTTTGATAACTGTATTTATCAGTTCAAATGTGTGTGTTTTTCATTCCACCTTTTGACCGTAGCGAAAACCCCCAAGGCAGTTTAGAAGCAAAGAAAATGCAAACTCTGTTTAAAGAGGAACGACGTGGAAAACAAAATATCAGAAGCCGAGGAGAGCAAAGAACTTCAGAGTTGAATGAGAAAGCATTGAAAGCCAAGTGGAATTAAACCTGTTTGTGGCTTATTTGTATAGAAAGGAATTACATGGGATCGGGGGAGAGGCCTTCCGAGAGGGGCCAGCCCTTCCATTAGGCAAAGGGGAAAGGCTGCCTCAGGTGCCAGGAGTTGGGGGACAACGGCAACAGTCCTCCCAACTATGTGTGATGTGCTTCCCAGCCATTCTCGTCTGTTGAAGGCCAGGATTTATTGTAGATATTAATATTGTGCATCTTAAAGCAGTAGGATGCATAAAAAACTGATTCCTCTTGGAATAAAAATTGTCCAGGCTGCCCACCTGTCAATCACCTGACATCACAACCAGCTGATTGCCAGGTCTTGCACAGAGGTCCTTCGCTTTGCAGGGCCTGCAAATCCCTTTTGGCTGAGCCAGATGAGCTTAAGGAGACCTAGAGGGCCAGACCCTTTGTGCATGCTCAGAGGGAACCCATTGGAGTCTGCCCCTTCCTTCATTGTCCAAAGAACTCTTCAAGGCCTTAGTGGAGGATCAGCAGGGAAAAGTGGTGAGATCATAAAATGGCTCCCACCAATGAAATGGGGCGTAATCTTTCTTTCTTACGTTTTTATTTATCGGTATTAATTATTTAAATAGTGCCATCTGCCACACGTCACCCTTAATGGGCAGAAAAGCTTGAATCAATGTACGACACTAATTGGTTAATTAAAAGACTGCAGCCCTGGATATTTGGAGTCTTTCAAATGCGACTTTAGGACCTGTCAGAGTTCTTTCAAGGGTTTTGTCTCCATTTAGCATTTCGGGTTTTTGTTTTTGTTTTGTTTTTTAAAGAGGGGGTGGTGGTGTCATGAATCCCCAAAGATCTCCCTATTGAAATTTGTGTGTGTCACATTGTTTCGAAAGATTTCACCCTCATCCTCCCTTTCGATTAACTTGATCATCAAAGCTAAAGGAACGCTTTCTAACAGGGCAAACTGGGAACAAAACTATCCGTATTATGCCCTTCTTAGCAGATGACATTTGTTTTTAATGCAATTATTTCAAACATTGCTCTTTGAACTTGGGTGATATTTCAGTCCAAGAGACCTCATTTGAATGTGCATGATAGATAGACTTGCCCAAAAGAGTCCAATTTCTCTCTCCCTGCTCTAACCCTTGATCTTAATTAACTCCTCTGTGCCTGTTTCCATGGAAACCAGCAATACAATCAATACGAAAAATGCACTAAAATTGATGAGGTGTTTTTTTTTTTATCCCTCTCAGTTGTTTGTGTCAAGAAGGTGACATATCCTCAGAACCTCAGTGAGTCACAGAGGTTGTCGAGACCCCTGCTTAGGGGAGAACAATCACAGGCACCCGGAGACAGGTAATGTGGGTGAATTTTCTTCAGAGGGCTTCATTTACAAACGCTGTCCTATGTTTCAGACTACAGCACAGATCAGCCCATTTGCGTAGTCTAGGATTCAGGGGCAGTGAAGGGTAGAGTCCAAAACATCTGGAGAACATCAGCTTTAGGAAAGTTAATCCTGGATAGTAAAGATGACAGAAAGCAGGGGTTGCCTACCTTTGGGGACCAGTTGCCACATTTGGAATCTTGAGATGCTGTCATGGCTGCTAGTTACAAAATGGCTGCTGTGGTGCTATGGCATAACACAAAATGGCTGGCTTGTACTTAAGTAGACAACACATGCTTATATCACTCTTCGTCAAAAGTAGGCACCTGTGTTTTTGTCAAAACTTCCATCCTTGAAGGAAATTTTGGGATGGGGTGGCACATTTGTGGGGAGCAAAGCCAGAGGGGGGTAAAACCAGAACAAAAAGTGTGCCACTTTCCCCCCCTCTGGGACCCCTTTTCTTTTTTCCTGATGCCTCCCCTTTCACTCTCTTTCTGACACCCCCTTCTCCCAACACATCCTTTTCCTCCCCACCCAGCAGGCTGCCAAGTGAGGGGCAGATGGATCTTGCCAGAGGACCAGACTGAGGACCACATTAAATCAGTCTGAGGTCCTCACAGGTTACACACCACTGCATTTGACCCATATTTGGCCTAGCCTGTTAACAAAGAAGGTCTGTTTTCCTTGTCCGACTGGTCAAATGACCACCCTAAAATTGCTTGGTTTGTGTTGCACACCAGCAACTCTCATCATCCTTGACTATCATCTATGCTGGCTGGGAGTTGAAGTTCAACAACATCTGGAGGGTCACAGATGCCCCATCCCTGCTGTAAGTTTCCTGTAAGTGCTCCTCGTGAATTTCCGCAGTGCATTAATCTTTCCTGTGTGAGATATTCTCCCGCCCTTAACCCCATGTCCCCACACAGATTTGTTTCTGCTACGAATTTAAATACAGTTGGAGCCTACCTGAAGGCATGGAAATTGCCAGTTTTCGGAGTAAAGGATTTCTCCCCGTGCCCCTTTAACAAATTGCTGCATGTTTATAAATAAACGCAGAGTTAAAACAAAATGGCTCCTCTTGGCACCCTCTCTCGCTCCTGCAGGCGCCGGCGCGATTTAACATTCTGATCCCTGGGTGCGTGTGCCAGGATTCTTGAAATCGTGGCACAGAGTATGTACCACGCACTCTAATTAAAGCCCACAGCCATTTATCTCTCTAATTGCAACAATGCCCTCCAGGATAATTCGCTTCCCCAATGAGCCATTCTTCTTTTTCGCCTGAGCAAGTGACTTTAAAACCGCTTGGAGCCGGGCCAAGTCCTGAAGTGACAAATTTACCGACTGTGAGATCACACCAGAAACAACACTGGAGGATGAAAAATCGGCGGGGTCGGGGAGAGTGAGATTTCTCTATCGGGCTCTGGGAGACATTGGGTTTCATGCTGCAACATTAGCTGGAGCCCTTATCTAGCTCTCCCCCTGCAAATTAGTGGGTGTCATCGGTTAATAAGTAAAGATTGTTCTCCCCCCCACTTCCAAAAAAAAAAAAAAAAGCTCACTAACCTCCTTAGCTGGAAAGCAAGCAAACAGCGATGGCTTGGGGAAACTGCACGCAGTAGGAAGATCCACAAGCATCAAGAGCTAATGGAACAGACTTGTCCTCCGATGCAGCGCTGAGACCAACCAGCCTGCAAGGCAAATGAAACGTTTGTCCTGGGCGCAGGACCTCTTGAAGCGTGCGGCATCCCACTGCTAGGGGGTAAACCTGACAATCGATTCTTTCTGCTCCAGATAATGTCATTGGCTTCCACCAGCTCCTAGAGGCCTCTAGGCAGACTGTGGCTTGCGCTTTGCACGGGGACTATGGTTCCCAGGATACGGTGGAATTCTGGGTGTGCTGCACATAGATTTGTACAGTCGTGAAGTTGGAAGGGACCTGCTGAAGGTCATCCTAGGCCAGCCACCTGCAATGCATGGATCACACCTGAAGAATCTCAAGAGAAGAAGAAGAAGAGGAGGAGGAGGAGGAGGAGGAGGAGGAGGAGTTTGGATTTGATATCCCGCTTTATCACTACTCGAAGGAGTCTCAAAGCAGCTAACATTCTCCTTTCCCTTCCTCTCCCACAACAAACACTCTGTGAGGTGAGTGCGGCTGAGAGACTTCAAAGAAGTGTGACTAGCCCAAGGTTACCCAGCAGCTGCATGTGGAGGAGTGGAGACGCAAACCCGGTTCCCCAGATTACGAGACTACCGCTCTTAACCACTACACCACACTGGCTCTCAACATTAGGAGAGTCCATCACCTACCTATGTAGTCCAGTCTAATGTAAAGCGCTTCTTACCATGAAAAAGGTTCCTCCTAATGTTCATTCCTAATATTATGCAGACTCTGGTTCAGTGGTAGAGCATCTGCTTTGCATGCAGGTTTAATCCCCAACATCTCCAGCTGGTCTGGGAGGGTCCTCTGGCTGTAGAAATTCCAGATATCTCCTGCCAGTCAGGGCTGACAATAGAGAGATGGATGGACCAGTGGTCTGACTCAGATGATGGTGGTGGTGGTTATGATGATTATATCCTATTTTTCCTCCCAAAGGAACCCACCTGTATATGTTCCTCTGGAATTCCAGGTCTGGTATGTGCACAATACCACTCGCAGAAGTTTCATGGCTGAGTGCGATTTGAACCCTGGTTTCCCAGGTCCTAGTGCCTGGAGAACTGGGCCTAAACTAACAGAATGAATTAAACTAACAGAATGAACTAAACTAACAGAATGAATAGGGGGGAAATGTAAGGTTCTATACCTAGGCAGGAAGAATCAGCTGCACAAATAGAAGATGAGAGATGCTTGACTTGCCAGTAGTACATGTGGAAATGATCTAGGAGTCTTCGTAGACCACAAGCTTAGCATAAGTCAAGAGTATAATGCAGCAGCAAAAAAGCTAATGCTATTCTAGGCTGTATCAAATAGTGTCCAGATCCAGGGAAGTAATAGTACCACTCTAGTCTGTCTTGGTTAGACCACACCTGGAATACTGTGTCCAATTCTGGGCACCACAGTTTAAGAAGGATGTTGACAAGCTAGAACAGGTGCAGAGGAGGACAACCAAGATTATCAAGGACCTGGAAACCAAGGTTTATGAGTTACAGCTGAGGGAGCTGGGTATGTTTAGCCTGGAGAAGAGGAGACTGAGAGGAGACATGATAGCCATCTTCAAATATCTCAAGGGGTGTCCCATGGAAGATGGAGCAAGCTTGTATTCTCCTGTTCTGGAGGCCAGGACCCGAACCAATGGCTTCATGTTAGAAGAAAGGAGAGTCTGACTGAATGTCAGGAACAGCTTTCTGACAGAAAGAGGTATTTGACAATGAAATAGATTCCCAGTTTCAACAAGAAGGGAGCCTTCCCCCCATCCAGTTCTGGTAATTATGTTGGGTTGCCACTCTAGCATCCGGATGGTGCCAAGAAGCTCTTGGTATTTTAACTTGTTAACTGAGCAGCAGCTGTTGCTGCTGATAGGGCAAGAGATTTATACCTCCTTTGGCTACATCACTATCTGTCTGTCTTTCAGATGAGGGACTCCAAGGGCAAGGGTTTCCGTGCTTCTGATGCATCTGTAACTTGCCAAATTGTTCTGTATGGAGGATCTCTATCAGAGATGTGTAGCCTTTCTCCCAACTTTGGCAAGTGCCTTTTCTGTGCACTTAAGTTCAAAGCAAACACTTTAATCTTAATGTTTTTGACCCAGATTCAAGGACCCACGTGCAAAACACATGAGCTATTTAGGAGCACAGATAGGTGTTTTGAACTTGGACTGAATTTTCCAGTGCAATTTTCTAGCTCAGTAGTGTGGGTGAACCGTGACTTCCGGGGTTGGCGCGATCTAGAAATGGCGGATTCCCTCCGAGCTCCGGAGGGAATCGGCTCAGCGGTGGATGGGTCTTTGCCGTGCCGGCGACATGGGGACCCTTAAAAACCGCAGGCGCGGAAGCCTGCGGACTGAAGACTCGGTGGGTGCCTTAAGCGCCCCCCGATTCGCGAAGAGCCTTTTTAAAGGCTGCGGAGGGGATACGGGGGACGGCGCGGTGCTGAGAGTCGATCGCTACCGCCGCTGAGTGAAGCCGCGAGCCATGACCGGAGAGCACTGACTTCCTTCCTTGAAATTCGGACTGAAAAGAAGAACCCGTGAGTAAATTGGAATTGGACTTTAAGAATTTTACCTTCTGAATTTGAGACGATCGGGGGGTGTGCTAAAAGGAAGTCCGCACCCCCCCCTTGCAGACGATCTAGAGCAACGATATAAGAACTAAGCTGGAGTGCCTACCCTGTAAAGGGTGAGTTTAAAAAGACAGTAACTTCCAAGATTTGGAAAAGTAATTTTGAGCAGGAGAGTGGAGTGTTGGAAGTTGTTTGTTTTGCTGTAAACAACCCCCCCTCCCGGGCCCGGGAGCGTCCTGCTTTGGAGCTGGTGTAAGAGGTACAGAGTTTGACAGCTGTCAAAGCTGTCAAACGGACTGTTAAGTGAAAAATTGTAACTTAAGATTCCTCTGGATTAAAAGGAGTTACAATTGAACTAAAATTGTTGGAAATAAAGAAACAATAACAAGATAGAGGATTGTTGGAGAAAAGAACACTAAGTAACCAGATTCCCTCTAGGGGGAATTCTGTGGAATTACAATGGCTGTGGATGGAAAGATACTGGGGGAAATCGAAAGGATGTTCCATTTGGTGGGAATCTTACAAGAGCAGACTACGGCTATGAGCAAACAATTGATGACCTTGACTTCTGAAACAAGCAGTCCTGCTGAATGTAATGAGGACCCGAATGAGAAAGAATCCACAGCTGAACTCGAAATGATAACTAAAGAAGAGGAGAAGACAAAACAAGAAAGAGAAAAAGTGAAGTGGGAAAATACTAACCAGAAGCTGACACCTGGGGAATATAAGCAAGGAGACTATTGGATTAGATGCAGAAGATGAAAGTGGAGGCCCTGGGAGCTTATGAAATTCAGGACTTTGGAATAAAGAAATATAATTGGGGCCTCCACATAGACTCTGACTTTGATTACCTTCAAGATTCATGCCTCGTGGAAATTCTTCAGCAGCTGTTTTTAAATATGGGAAGAGATTATGGACTGACTTTGAAAGAACTCTTTCGAGATTTGATGACCGACATAAAGGACTACCAACAAGACCGGAGGAGAGGGACTGAAAATGATTTGAGAGCCTCGGACGTGAGGAACCCAGGCTAAGAACTGTAATTTTGGACATGTTTCGAGAAGGGACGCAAATCGGGGATGGGAGGGAGGGAAGGAACTAATTTTAACAACACTCAAGACCAGGGGGTTAAGTCAACAAGATTATCATTTAAGATAAAATGGGAAATCGATGGAAGGGAACTGGGGTCCAACTTGGAAAAAAATTATTTTTGCTTTTCTCTATAAAAGGACTAATATTAAGATGGATAAGAGAATGCCAATTTGCTGACATAAATTTGGAAACAGGGATGCAAGGGAGGGGGTGGGGGGAAGTCAAGGACCAGGGTTAGAAAATAAGTTTTTCGGAAATTATACATGTTTGTTGTTTTTTGTGTTTGTTTTTGTGTTTTGTTGTTGTCTATATAAAATGTGGAAACCTAATAAAAAAATTTTTTTTAAAAAAGAACCCTGTCTAAAGGTTGCATATATATGTGAAAATAACACATTTTTATATTGAAAATAATGCAAAAAAGTGTGTTATTATGGGGAACATCACCTTGTACAATGTTCATATTAGGCTATTATATTAGGCACTGGTATATCATATTGGGCAAAGCTGTATACAAAAATGTGCACCTTTTGAGAAATTTGCTCCAAAATGCTGGTGAATTTTCATGAGCATGTTTTTAAATATCACAAATCGATGTGGAACAATGGACTTAAGAGTGGAAAAATTAGAAACTGGGAGAAACCAAATTGGCAGATCTGCCCATCCTTAGCCTCAGCCCTAGGTGTTGTTTTTAATTAGGGCTGCAGTGTTTAATTAAGTAACCAGTTTGATTAATTGATTTTAAAACGTTTGGACTGATCCATCCATCATTACCTAGGACTGTGGGTTGTATCCATCTAAGTTATACTCAAAGTACACAGGTTTAAATTAAAGTTAACCAGGCCTATTAATCTGAATGGGTCTCCTCTGAGTTTGACTACTGTGGGAAACAATCCAGAGTATCTGTTTAAAATATGCCACCATTCCATTTCAGCAAAAAGAATGGTAGTTCAGTTTACAATATACCGTAAAAACAATAACAATATGATTATTATAATGACATACATATCCGTAGCAGCACACTTTAAAAAGATCAACAGTATTAAGCTGATATCTAAAGGCTGCCACATGGAAGATGGAGAACGTTTTGTTTCCTGCTGCTCCAGAGGGTAGGATTCGAACCAATGGCTTCAAGTTACAAGAAAGGAGATTCCGACTCAACACCAGGAAGAACTTACTGCTGGTAAGAGCTGTTCAACAGCCAAACAATCTACCTCCAAAGATGGTGGACTCCTCTTCCTTGGAGGTTTTTAAAGAGGGGTTGGATGTTCTGGTGCAATTTGGAAAGGTGGGTGAAATTGCGCTAAGTGCTTTGGCCATGTCTTGGTCAACCCATTCCCCCATGTCTGGATTCTGTTTAGAGAAAGACCCAGCTACAGAGGGTGGTTAGAAACAGTCCAAGGCTAAATGCCTAAAGCATGACTTATCCTCCGTCCCTTTCTTTAAGGACTCTGTTCGTTAAGGGGAAGGTATAAAGCCAAGGTTGGATTCAGTAGCACTGGCACGAGTGAAATATTGGCTCAATGCAAGGTATCAGCTGTGAAGCTGGAGGTTATACGCTACATGGTTCAGTATAGCATGGTGAGCTAGCAGGGTAAACAGCTAAAAGAAAAAAAGCCAATGCAATTCTGGGCTGCATCAATAGGAGTATAGCATCTAGATCAAGGGAAGTACTAGTGCCACTTTATTCTGCTCTGGTCAGACCTCACCTGGAGTACTGTGTCCAGTTCTGGGCACCACAGTTCAAGAAGGACACTGACAAACTGGAACGTGTCCAGAGGAGGGCAACCAAAATGGTCAAAGGCCTGGAAACGATACCTTATGAGGAACGGTTAAGGGAGCTGGGCATGTTTAGCCTGGAGAAGAGGAGGTTAAGGGGTGATATGATAGCCATGTTCAAATATATAAAAGGATGTCATATAGAGGAGGGAGAAAGGTTGTTTTCTGCTGCTCCAGAGAAGCGGACACGGAGCAATGGATCCAAACTACAAGAAAGAAGATTCCACCTAAACATTAGGAAGAACTTCCTGACAGTAAGAGCTGTTCGACAGTGGAATTTGCTGCCAAGGAGTGTGGTGGAGTCTCCTACTTTGGAGGTCTTTAAGCAGAGGCTTGACAACCATATGTCAGGAGTGCTCTGATGGTGTTTCCTGCTTGGCAGGGGGTTGGACTCGATGGCCCTTGTGGTCTCTTCCAACTCTATGATTCTATGATTCTAGTGGATCTCTCTGTATACTTGTATCTTTACAATGTTCACTTCTAAGACCAGAAGAACTGCAGTGTAGTAGGTAAGTTCATGATGTAGCAGCATCTCTTAAAATTGATGTAGCTTGTGTGTTTATGCTTTTCTTGTGCCATGAGACAATAAACCCTTTATACTTTGAACTGAACTGTGTGAGAAAGGAGTTTTCTTAACTGGGAGCTCTGCAAAAGACTGACTACTGGAAAGCAAAGGAAGACTCTGATGTTCTGCAGGCAGACTCTGCTGGAGCGGTGCATGTTCTGCTGATCACACTGGTTGAAGTGTGGTGTAGTATCAACAGAAGATGGTGGGCCCAGGTCTAACAGGTACTGACTTCTACAAGCCTAACAGAATGGCCATCTGTGTGTAATTATTTAGCTGTGATTGCTGCATTGCAACTAATTCATCTAGATGACGCTTGGAATCCCTTTAAACGTATATGATTGAAGTCTGAAGACATATTAAAAGGCCTGGGCAAATAAAAAGGAGTTTGTCTGGCAATAGAGCAGATCTGGGGAAACTTTGGCCCTCCAGATGTTGGAAGACTACAACTCACCATCATCTCTGACTATTGACCCTGCTGGTTGGGGCTGATAGGAATTGTCATCCAACTACAGTTGGAAGACTAAAGTTTCCCCAGCCCTGCCCTAGAGAGACAAGATTTGGTGTCAGGCAAACCCCTGTGCATTTCATTAAAGGCTTTCAAGGCCCACTAGTCAGGAAGCTAGACAATGAAGTTATCAGCTCACATAAATGAAAGCAAAGCATCAACAAGAAACTCCTAATGCAATAAAGACCAGTGCCACCTAGTGACTAAATCATATCATGGCACTATCCACACACAGGGGAGAGAATTCTACCAAAGGAGACACCACCACCAAGAAGGCCCTTTCCTCAGTGTGAGCCAGTGTGGTGTAGTGGTTAAGAGCGGTAGTCACGTAATCTGGGAAACCGGGTTCGTGTCTCCGCTCCTCCACATGCAGCTGCTGGGTGACCTTGGGCCAGTCACACTTCTGTGAAGTCTCTCAGCCCCACTCACCTCACAGAGCGTTTGTTGTGGGGGAGGAAGGGAAAGGAGAATGTTAGCCGCTTTGAGACTCCTTAAAGGGAGTGAAAGGCGGGATATCAAATCCAAACTCTTCTTCTTCTTCTTCTCAGTTGCCTCCTGCTTGGCCTTTGAAGATGGGCGTACCCTGGGGAGGATCCCTGAGGATGACCTCTACATACAGTCAGATTCATGTGCATGTAGGTCAAATGAATATTTACCAGGCCTGCCTAACCAGCCCATGGCACTTTTCCTAGCTCATCCTGCTGCCCAAGGCGATACCTTCTCCCACCCGTCCTGAACCATGCCCTCTGATTTTGCCTGACTAGAGTGTGGCCTTGAAGAATGAGGGTGCCTCTTGCTTGACTGAATTGAGAGGGTTTGTGTGTGTAGAAATTTTTAGGGTTGGGGTTTTGGTTTTTTGTTTTGCATGACTGGAATGAAGACTACTGTACAAAGGTAAAAGCCATCACTCCACTGGAATATAGGCTACTGTTGAATGGTAAGATCTGTTGCCTTTGGCTCCACCCACCAATAGTATGTGCCCCCTCCAAAGGTCCTAAAAGAAGGATTGTGGCCCTCAGGTGAAAAATGTTTCCCCACCCCTGCTATAGAAATTGGTTGTGCTTTGTTTTGTTATGTTTTAAAAAATCCGGACCAACAATAACTTTCTTCTGTGTGCTTCAAAGTTATATTGAAATGAGAAGAGGATATGTTCATTAAGAATGAAAATTTTCGATACGGAATCTGTCTCTCTCTTACTGGCCTTTTAGCGTCTAGGGAGAAAACTCATTCTGGAAATAGAAATGTGGTATCCATGGTGATTCATGTAGTTCAAATTAGAAAGAAAAACCTTTGCAGCTTAATAATAATATAAAAAATTGTGTTTGTTTATTCATCCATCAACTTTAAACACACCAGCAGTTATGAGAGACCTGGGAGGGCGAGGGTTTGGGCACTTGTGTGGAGAAGCAAAGTAACCTGGACGTGCCCCACTGAGGGGACTTCTAGCTTAATTACAACTTCCTGTCCATCCAGGGAAAAAGCAGCAGTCAGGAGCAGCTGTGAACCCAGACAGAACATTTCAAAAAGACGTCCCGCGCCTTTCCTGCTCTGCGTTAACAGCTTCTTAACTAACTAATGCAGCTCGTGATGCAGCAGGGACATAATGAACCCCACGGCTGGTTTTCCACAGTGAAGTTGTCTCCACCACTCTGCAGCCATAAAGGCATACGCCAAATTTGTCAGAGGTATTAAGACCACAACCGCTCGGCATAAAAATGTCCAGAATATCACACAATGTCACCATGCCTTGTGAGCTGTGTGGTGAGAAATAGGCACAGCTCTTGGAAAAAGCTAATTCGGTTTAACAAAATTCACTGAAATGGGTCAAAAACCTTTGAACTACACCCAAAAGGAGTTCCCATAATTGCCAGGAGAAATGAAAGTGAATTAAGTTCATTTGGGGCAGAATTTCGAAGGGTTTCTAGTTCCTCTTCAAGTTCATTCTCTTACATGTGTTTTTTATGCTTTAGATTTTTCAGGCCTTGAAGCGCAAAGATCATAATTGTTGGGGGAAATAAATTGAACAATTCACATTCTACTCTGTGTGTGTTTCAGGTTTTTTAAAGTCTTCCTAGGTATATATATTTTTTACCTCAGCACAGCAGCTTGTAACGTCCTGAATGCTGAACATTTTTTTTTGCCGATTTATTTTCGCAGAGGGTCATTTGGATGAACTTGAACTGTGAACTGAACTAGTCTGTTTTGTAAAGGAACTTATATGAATTTGAAGTAGAGCATCTAGTTGCTTTAAAAAATGAACTTTGCAAGATCTGAGTTGGCATGGGCCAATCCATCAAATTCAATGTCGCTTAAAAAATAATAATCCAGTCTTTAGTTCAGTTCACCATATTTCCAGATTTTGGGATTCTGTCATCATGTGAATTGATCAGCATTTTAATGCCAGTTTCTCCAAATATGCAGTTTTGTTTGCATTTCATCCCCCAAGACCCACATTTTTGCAAAGCAATGTTCGCTAATATAATGCATTTTTTGTGGAATATTCACTAATGTGTGCATTTTTGTGCAAATTACTTGACTGATGAAGTTCATTCCAAAGAAATGTGAGTTTTGAAGGTTGGCTGTGTTTCATTCCATGTATTATTTCAGGAAGTGTGAATTAGGTAGGTTCACTTTTAAATATTGATACTTTAATTTTCTTTCCCCCCCTTCAAACCATAGAAACTATGTTAAAAAAAAAGTAGTGGTATGTAAATGTTCTTAAATATAGGTACATAAACGTGAACCAAATCACATTTCTCCTCCATCCCTACCTAAAAGGACAACTTATAAAGGGCTATTTGGAGTCTGATTTTTTTCCTGCCAAGAGAAAGAGAGACAGATGTGTTCAAAAGGAATGTGTTCAAAAATGTACACAACAGGTTATATTAGACATTTGTACACACAGGCATACCCCAGTGGAGTTCTATGGTTAACCTTTCCTCCTCTTTTTTAAAAAATCAATATATATATTTATCTATATATTTAAAAAGAACAGCAAGTTGCTGTGAATGAAAGCGTGTCTTTAATGAAAGGCTCTCATCACAGCTCAGTATCCATAACCCAGTGCCTAGGAGCCTTGAAAGTGGATTGAATTGTCCAGGTAAATAGTTTCCTATAAATATTTTCCATTGCAGCAAACCATATTAAGGTTCCCTGCCGTGAGGTCCTTTTTTCTCTCCGGCTATGTGAATACGTCCCCCGCTATACCCCAATTTCGCAGAGTTTCCTGCCCAGCTGCATATAAGAATATATAAGTGTGTCATCCCATTTCCCCCCTCGGTAGTTTGCCACGAATTCCCCACGGACATGCTTTCGTTGCATGCTGTTTTCAAAAGGCTATCAGAAAATATTGCACGGCTCTCTTTTGTGAGGCCTTACAACCTGAAAAGGGGCTGGATGGGGGGGCTGGATTCTGGTTCATGCAACACTGGAGCTGCGAACAGCAGTGAAAGCAAAGCGTGAGGATAAATGAGAAGCGGAAGTCTCCGGCAGTCGGCGTTGCATGAGTGATCTCTCTGTATGTGTTCAGCTGAAAAGGATGTCACTTCGCCCACGGTGAACATGACAGAACTTTGACGAGCAATTAAAACACGGGTAACCACATAGATGTGTCTATTATTGTAGTGGCCACGCTAGTTAAGAGTCTCCTAGAGCATTCAGGATAATCTCTTGAGGCTTTCAAGCCTTTATATTTCTACTGCTACAAAAAAAGGAGAAATTGCCTGCAGCTAAAATGTGGTCTACAAGATCAGGCTTAGGAAGAAATTGATATATATATATGAGAGAAACTGGTATTTTAGGAACTGGAACACTTTAAAAAAAAGAGGATCTTGTCTCAGCTACAAGATCTCTTCAAGAGTTCCCAACGATAGGTGTTTTGAAAAAGACGTTGGTTGACGGAAATGGAGTAATGTGGCAATTGTATCTTTATGAGTTAAGAAGACTTTTTAAGCCTAAGGGCCACACTGATTCATGGCTAGCTCTCTGGGGACCACTGTCAGGCTGCTGTCAGTGGCTCCCAGCTGATTGCCCAGGAAAGTATAAAGACAAGGGAAAGTTTCTTACCGTGCTTTTTTATTTCAATATTACAGAGAGAGGCTATGGAACCCAGACTCTTGGATAATGGCGTTGCCCGAGTGAATCTCCACCCCTCGTCTCTCCCACTTCTTCATTCACTCTCCCTTACCTTTCCCGCCCCGACCTGGCCACAGTGATCCATGCGACGGTCACCTCCAGGCTTGACTACTGTAATTCACTCTACACGGGGCTGCCCTTGAAGCTGTCCCAGAAACTCCAGCGGGTGCAGAATGCTGCAGCGAGGCTCCTCATGGGGTCTCTGCCATGGGAGCATATTCACCCAGTGCTTTTCCAGCTGCACAGGCTCCTGGTGGAGTACAGAGTCAGATTTAAGGTGCTGGTTTTAAAGCCCTTCACGGCCTAGGACCCTTGTGCCTACGGGACCGCCTCTCCCTGTATGCCCCACAGAGAGCCTCAAGGTCCATAAATAGCAATATCCTAGTGGTCCCGGGCCCTAAGGAAGTTAGATTAGCTTCAACCAGAGCCAGGGCCTTTTCAACACTGGCTCCAGCCTGGTGGAACGCTCTGCCTCATGAGACCAGGGCCCTGCAGGATCTGCTTTCTTTCCACAGGGCATGTAAGATAGAGTTGTTCCACCTGGCCTTTGGCTTGGAGCCAATTTGATTCCCTCCAGTGTGGGAAGAGAGCCAGTGTGGTGTAGTGGTTTAGAGCGATAGACTCGTAATCTAGGAAACTGGGTTTGTGTCTCCGCTCCTCCACATGCAGCTGCTGGGTGACCTTGGGCCAGTCACACTTCTTTGAAGTCTCTCAGCCCCACTCACCTCACAGAGTGTTTGTTGTGGGGAGGAAGGGAAAGGAGAATGTTAGCCTCTTTGAGACTCCTTCGGGTAGTGATAAAGCGGGATATCAAATCCAAACTCTTCTTCTTTTTCTCCCCCTCTTTCTTTTTTTCTTTTCCTTTCTCCTCCTGCGATGAGGCTACATTTTAATATTTTAATGTTTCAATATTTTAATGTTGTATTTTAATTTTGTTTTTAAGTTGTATTCATTCAACTTGTTTTTATTATTGCTTGTTAGCCGTCCTGAGCCCGGCCTTGGCTGGGGAGGGCAGGGTATAAATAAAAATTATTATTATTATTATTATTCATTCTCAGCATCTCATCTACGGGTGCTGCTATGTGCCCTCTGTCTTTGTGCTCTTTGCTCTCCTACTTTTAAGGCTCGCCAGGTTCTGGGAGATGGAGAGTCTGGAATGCTTTCTAAAGACACTGTGTTGGTCAGCTGCTGTTCCGGTCCTGTATCTCCTCCCCCCGTTATTTCCCAACTTTCCCCCTCATCTGCCTCTGAGCTGTGACCTCCCTCAAATCCCTGTTGTAAATCTATACTGTCTTTCTCTGGAGGGGTCAGGATGGGGAGGCGGTCTCCACCATTCCTCCTCTGCCCAGTGCAGCTGGGTGCAGCATATGAGAGCCAGGGTGGTGCAGTATTGGGCTAGGACCCTGGAGACCAGGGTTCAAATCCCAGCTCCGGCATGAAACTCACTGGGGGACCTTGGCTCACGCGCAGCTTCTCAGCCTGGCCTACCTTATAGGGTTGTTGTGAGGCTCAAATGGGGAGGAACCATCTGGGACACCACTGCGAGGTCTTGGGAAGGAAGGTTGGATATAAACATAATAATATAAGCACCATGGCTTACCAGCTGCCCTCTTGTGAAACTGGGGTCCTGTCTGACAGGAAGCAGCGGCAAACATAGTATGGAAATTCAGCAGGAATTTGTAAGTTAGTGGTTTGACAGAGATACGGAAAGGAAGTGAAAGTAAGACACCATGAGGTGGGGAGAAGAAATGCTTTGGCAAAGAAAGGGGGTGTGGGAAATGGAGACTCTTAGAATCATTGGGTTGTAGTGTTGGAAGGAACTGTGAGGCTCCATCTAGTCCACTGCAAAACAGGAATCTTATTGCCCAACATGGGACCCACGACCTGGAGCTTAAGAGTCTCATGCTCTACCAACATGGGACCCACGACCTGGAGCTTAAGAGTCTCATGCTCTACCGACTGAGCTATCTTTGTGGAAAATGAGTGGTGGGGAGGAGAGGGACAGCATTATTGGCTTCCTCTGCTGCTTTTAAATACAGTGGTACCTCAGGTTAAGAACTTAATTCATTCTGGAGGTCTGTTCTTAACCTGAAACTGTTCTTAACCTGAGGTACCACTTTAGCTAATGGGGCCTCCTGCTGCCGCCGCATGATTTCTGTTCTCATCCTGAAGCAAAGTTCTTAAACCGAGGAATTATTTCTGGGTTAGTGGAGTCTGTAACCCGAGATACCACTGTGCTTAAATTAAAAAGAGAAGTATACATGTCAGATTCTCAGTCATATCGCTCACTTCAATAATGCAACTTATTGAAAGTGAGCCGTTGCTACTGCTGGCCTTGTCACAGTAAATGTTCTCTAGAGAAATAACCTCAAGGTGCTTTCTTTTCTTCTAGGTGACATAGTTCACTGTGTTCATTGTACTCAGCGTGCCCTCATGACCTCAAGATGATCTGGGGTTGGGAGAGGAATAGAAAACCCACAATGAATATCAGAATAACACTGTTACAAATTTGGGTCACCGTTATTACCAAATGAATGTCTCTCAACTATGATTTTGCGAGGGTCACCAGATGAGCAGTAACCAGGAACTGAACAAAGGTTGTTAATTTTTCTTAATGACAGTAGATGCTCTCCTGAATGGATCATTTATATCCCTACCAATCCAACCTGGAAAAGAGCAAGGGCCAAACTACAAGTGACATTAATCTCTCGTGGCCTTGAGAGTGTGAGTTCCTTTCTGAAACAGCCTGTTTAGTTCAGAAATATGGGGGGAGGCAGATCCATATTGGGACCCTGGCATGGAGAGGGATTAGCTAGGGGCCTTTAGCCTTTAATTTTTCACTTTGTTCCCATTCCACACTGAGGGATTGAACTTGCAATATACATGGGGGAGGGGAAAGCTCCAATGGAAGCCTCCTCACTCACCCACAGTCATGCACATGGCGCATGGCACATGTGAGGATCCTGATCCAGATTAGGACTGAAGTGGGGGACAGGGGCAAAGCAGAAAAGTCTCCCTAAATCAGCACCCTGATCCAGATACAGTGGTACCTTGGTTGTCAAACTTAATCCATTCCAGGAGTCCATTTGACTCCCAGGACTGTTCGAAAACCAAGACATGGCTTCTGATTGGCTGCAGGAGCTTCCTGCACTCAAGTGGAAGCTGCAGAAGCTGTGGAAGCCACGTTGGATGTTCGGCTTCCAAAAAACATGTGCAAACCAGAACACTTACTTCCGGGTTTGCAGCGTTCAGGAGCCAATTTGTTTGGGAGCCAAGCCGTTCGACAACCAAGGTACCACTGTACTGCACAGTGGATGTGGCAGTATGGTGCACCAAGATGAATTTGACTGACATGTGATCTAAGGTTAAACACTCACGTGAAAGCTAGCAGAGAGCATCAGTAGTTAATTACCAACCTGCGATAGCTCAGAGAGCGCTTCAGTATGCAACAGTGGGATTTTCCAATGTTAAATAAGCCCTTCAGCAATATACATACAAGCATTCTCCATTTCTGTTGCAATTAAACACTTAGCAAACAGGAGCTGCTGGTGGTCTCCTCCCATCCCTAGAGAGGAACTGGCGTGGGCTGCCCTCTAGGGTCTCCTGGGCTCTGCACCCGCCCATCCTGATTCAGAGTGGGCCCTTTCCCCCCACCCCCACAAGATTTGATTCTCACTTCAGTTGTCAGGTAAGGTTAACTTGATTCCTCCCTCCCCCTATTCCCTATGTAGAGCTCTGCTCCACTCTTTTTCAAGATGTATGTCATGGACGGGCTGAATTTCAGAGGAGTGGTGAGAGGCATCGGTTGGGGAATCCTGAAGGGAACCTCCAGGGGAAGAAGGCTCAGAGGCAGGGGATTGGTGGTAGGATGAAGATGAGTGGTTAGAGCAGCGGTTCTCAACCTGTGGGTCCCCAGATGTTGTTGGACCACAACTCCCATCATCCCTGAGCTCTGGCCTTGCTAGCTAGGGGAGATGGGAGTTGTAGTTCAACAACATCCGGGGAACCACAGGTTGAGAAAGGCTGGGCTAGACGGAGCAGACTGGGAGGAGGAAGTGTTGGAAGATGAAGAGGTAACAGGGTTTAGTGAGCAGGAAGAGTCTGTGGCAGAGAGTGGTCCAGAAGCAGAGGGAGCAGAGGCTGGAGAAGAGGGTTGACAAGAGGCAGAGATGGGGCAGGCTGGAGAAGCACAGGGGTCTCCCCCTCTTCCTGTGACCAGCTCCCACCCCTTGTTTCCCCAGAACCCACAGAGGTGTGAAGAGGGTGGAGTAGAGACCAACATGGCAAAGAAGTCTCAGGTTGCTTAGGAAAGACAATTGTGGGAAGGCGGGAACCTTTAGTCCCCACAACTGCCTCACAGGGGTAAGATCTACTGGGACAAGTTGCTGTGCTCACCAGGCCTGGCCTCCTGAGCCAACTTTGTTTCCTCGAATAAAGAGTTAAATTCGTTGGCACCGTCTGCTTTTTTGCTGATCTGCTCCTGACAACCATAGGCGTCAATTATGCAGGACAGTGGGGGCCCCGGCACCCACAAATTTTCAATAAAGGGGCTGGGCCTCCCCTCAGGCTCTACTTGGTGGTGCGCACACATGCACACATGCCGTGGTGACGTCAGCACACCACAGGCACCCACTGTTGTGGGGGCAAGGCAGAGACCCTGCTGACAACTGCTCCTGACATGTAGATATTTACTCACCCCCTTCTTCCCTGGTTGGAAGGACACCATTTTGTGGTTCACCTCAGGTGCCAAAATGTCTTGGGCCAACCCTAAGCAAAAGAGTCCCTTCTCTCCCCTCCACCCATTCCTCTATAGGATGCTTGGCCAGAAACAGTCCCTCAAAAGCTTTGTTTTCTCCATAATAATTCTGAAAGCCACTATGTCATGCGTCAAAGTGTCCTTGTTTTTCTTGCACTGCAGAATAAAGCCTATTCTTTCCATATAGGCCTCCCCCGCCCCCCTTCTGGAAGTGCAGCCCAGAGATTTGTATGCATTTGTGAGCCATCTGGCTGAAAGCCAAGATTGGTGGGGCAGGGGGGGGGAACCCATTTTGAAAAATGTCTTGGGGGTACGTCTTTGCATCTAGCGGTACACCGTCGAGGGACACCAGGGAAAGGAGCCTGAAAAACTGAAATGCTATTATGCTCGTGACGCAAATAAATAGCAAACACTCACAGATTTTTGTTTTCCTCATTGCTCAAAAGACGTCCTGTAACATAAAAATAATTCAGCGGCAGCAGAAAAGGATGTTAAGTTGCCGGAGAATGGAGACAGAAAGGGGATTGTAATGCCATTGTGCAAATCTCTGGTTTCAGTGGAACAGAGGCGGATGTGCGTGCAGAATCGGTTAGCCCCTTTTCTTTCTTAAAAAAGAGTAGGAGATTGCTGAATTGGGCAGAGTTCAAAGCGAGACAATAGGGATGATAAAATGCACAAAGTGGATCCAGCATGAAGGAAAACTGAAAAGATGGGAAATTCCTTTTCAAGAAAGAGCAATGGTGATGATAATAATAATAAAAAAATGTACAATGGTGAGTGACAAAAGAAAACTCAGCTGAGAGTTATTGTTCATTCTCTGTGGCTTATATGGGGAAGAGAAAGTCAATAAAACCCAAAGGAGAAAAGGCTAAACCAAGTATGACAATGGCATTTCTGTGTGTTTAAAGTGGCAGAGGGGGAGCGCAGAGCATAACAATTCTGGGAGTTTTCCCCTACAATTGGAGCGATGATGTCATCTGCAGGAATGACAGGCTAACGAACAGGCTTTAGCAGGTGAAGGAGGTGTAATGAGGCTCTCAGGTTGGTTTGTGACAGATTGGCATAGGGGAACTCAAGGAATGGTGGAAATAATCAAACAGATGGTGAATACTACTTTTCTTTGACATGGTTCCTCCTTCCTGCTCTCAGCTTTGAAGGGTAAGTAAAGGTAAAGGGACCCCTGACCATTAGGTCCACTTGTAGCCAACTCTGGGGTTTGCGGCGCTCATCCCACTTTATTGGGCGAGGGAGTCAGCATACAGCTTCCGGGATATGTGGCCAGCATGACTAAGCCGCTTCTGGCGAACCAGAGCAGCGCGCGGAAACGCCATTTACCTTCCTGCTGGAGCGGTACCTATTTATCTACTTGCACTTTGACGTGCTTTCGAACTGCTAGGTTGGCAGGAGCAGGGACCGAGCAACGGAAGCTCACCCCGTTGCAGGGATTTGAACCGCCGACCTTCTGATCGGCAAGTCCTAGGCTCTGTGGTTTAACCCACAGCGCCACCCGCGTTCCTTCTTTGAAGGGTAACCATCTTCAAATATCTAGAGGGCTGCAACATGGAAGAAGGACCAAGCTTGTTTCTGCCAGCTCTGGAGGGTAGGGCCCAAACCAATGGCTTCAAGTTACAAGAAAGGAGATTCCTACTTTTTAAAAGCAGAGGTTGAATGACCATCTTTCACGGTTGCTTTAGTTGAGTTTCCTGCATTGCAGGGGTTTGACCTATATGATCCTCAGGATCCCTTCCAGCGCTACAATTGTATGATTCTATGGTTTCTTAGTTTTCTTGCTCATACTTTACCATAAGGTCCCAGGGTGTGGTGTCAGGAGCACGTCCTACACTTGAGGAGGACCCTGGTAGAGACACATGCCCAAGTGGCATGTTCTCTCCCTCCTGGTGGTTCATTCAGGAGCCCCAAAAGCTTTCTTCAGCCCGAACATCACAGCGACCCATGCCGACAAACACTGGCACACTTAGGGATCCGCAGAGTGTGCGCATCATGCGTAACAGACCTCAGCAACTCAGCATTTTGGCTAATCTACTTTATTTACATATAAACACACACGAAGCATTGCAACGTGGCTCCCTCTCTCTCTAGCTTCAGACAGCAAAGAGAAAAAGAACAAAGGACAATAGTCCCACTTCGTGGAACACAGTAACACAAACATCCTGTCTCTGTCACTTCCCACTCTGTGGAGTCAAAACATATACTGTCATGTGATATGGGTGATATGATAGCCATGTTCAAATATATAAAAGGATGTCACATAGAGGAGGGAGAAAGGTTGTTTTCTGCTGCTCCAGAGAAGCGGACACGGAGCAATGGATCCAAACTACAAGAAAGAAGATTCCACCTAAACATTAGGAAGAACTTCCTGACAGTAAGAGCTGTTCGACAGTGGAATTTGCTGCCAAGGAGTGTGGTGGAGTCTCCTTCTTTGGAGGTCTTTAAGCAGAGGCTTGACAACCATATGTCAGGAGTGCTCTGATGGTGTTTCCTGCTTGGCAGGGGGTTGGACTCGATGGCCCTTGTGGTCTCTTCCAACTCTATGATTCTATGATTCTATGATTCTATGATTCTATGATTCTATGATGTGACAGACAGCAATCCCATGACTGCAATCATGGAGCAGGAATCTTAACACAGGGTAGGTTACACCAATAAAAGACACATCTGCATTTTTGTTTGTTTGTTTGTTTGTTTTAAAATCAAACCCAAAAGTTTCGATCTGTGGCTGGCTGGCGTTCTTTTGTTAAGACCTGGTGCATTTTCAAATTGAGCCTTTGCAGTCAGAAGTACCCCTGAGTCCAATGGAACTCAGAATCATAGAACTATAGGGTTGCAAGGGACCCTGAGGATCATCTAGCCCAGTGGTTCTCAACCTGTGGGTCCCCAGATGTTGTTGGACTACAACTCCCATCATCCCTGACCACTGGTCATGCTGTCTAGGAATGATAGGAGTTGTAGTCCAACAACATCTGGGGACCCACAGGTTGAGAACCACTGATCTAGCCCAACTCCCTGAAATGCAGGGATATGCAGCTGTTTGAGGACACATTCCAGTCAGGCAAAAGCACACACCAAGTGGGGCTAGTATGGCTTGGGGCCTGGGGAGACTACTGAGGGCCAGATAGAGAGGTCTGAGGGCAAAATTCAGACCCTGAGCCTGTTATATGCTGCTTAAAACCTGAATCCTTGCTGCTGCTTCATCCATCACAGGAAGCAGACATCCAACTGCAGGCTGAAGTTAACCTTATTACACCTCGACTTCACCCCATTCCCAGGCAGGTGCCATCAGCTTTCCCTCCCCTTGTGGACAGTTGCTACAGATGACTGGCTCCTTAATATGGATGACGTATCTGCACTGCAAGCTGACAGTTAATTACTCGTAGTGCTGTGCTGATTGCCCGCAATTGTCCTCTGCACCCAAACAGAGATCCCAGCGAATCTGAACCGCCGAGCCATTTTTGCTTGGTCTTTATTGCATTTGCAAAGCCCTCGTTTTCCTCTTTAGAAATTCCCCTTCCAGAAAGGCTTGCGGTCTTCTTTTCTATGGATGTAAGAGTTTTGTACCAGATCTGGAAAGCTGCAAGGGGCATGTCGCTATTAGGGCTGCAATCCAGTGGGGCGCACCCATGCCTCTGCCACAGGAAACAGTGATGGCCGCCAACTAGAATGGTGTTAAAAGAGGATTGGACACATTCCTGGAGGAGAGGACTAATAATAATAATAATAATTTTATTTATATCCCACCCTCCCCAGCTGAAGCTCAAGGTGGCTAACAACAGTAAAATAATACAACATTCTAAAATCATTTCATTAAAATGAATTCAGCTCAAATTGATGGCAACCATTAGGCTAAAGTTCTGTGAAGATTGCCAAAGGAGGGAGTCAGGCTGTGCCCTGACCAAAGGCCTGGTGGAACAGCTCTGTCTTGTAGGCCCTGCGGAAAGATGTCAAGTCCTGCAGGGCCCTAGTCTCTTGTGACAGAGCGTTCCACCAAATTGGAGCCACAGCCGAAAAAGCCCTGGCTCTAGTTGAGGCCAGCCTAACCTCTCTGTGGCCTGGGACCTTCAGAATGTTTTTGTTTGAAGAGCGAGTTACAATAATCCATTCTGGAGGTGACCGTCGTGTGGATCACAGTGGCTAGGTCAGGGCGAGAGAGGTAACTGCTTAGCTTGGCGGAGATGAAAAAATGCCGTCTTTGTTGTAGCTGCAATCTGCGCCTCCATGGAAAGGGAGGTGTCGAAGATTGCACCCAAACTCTTAATGGACGGTGCTGGCACTAACTGCACCCCCACAAGAGATGGGAGTTGCCCCCCCCAATCCCATATCGTCCCTTCCCAGCCAAAGGACCTCTGTCTTCGAAGGATTTAACTTCAACCGGCTCCCACGTAACCATCCAGCCACAGCTTCCAAACATCTGATCAGTGTGTCTGGGGCCGAGTCAGGATGGCCAGCCATCAACAGATAGAGTTGGGTGTCATCAGCATACTGATGGCAGCCCAGCCCAAAACTCCGGACAAGCTGGGCGAGGGGGCGCATAAAGATGTTGAAAAGCATCGGAGAGAGTATCACACCCTGAGGCACTCCACACACCAAGGAGTGGCGAGTGGCGTGATGGCTACTAGCCATGATGACTATGTTCTGCCTCAACAGTTGGAGGCAGCAGAGCTTCCAAATACCAGTTGCTGGAGACCCCAGGATGGGAGAGTTTGGGTCCTGCTTGCCAAATTTGCACAGGCAACTGGTAGGCTACTGCAAGAACAGGATGCTGGATTAGATGGGCCAATTGGCCTGATCCAGCAAGCTCTTCTTAATCTATTATGTTCTCGGCTCATGTTTAAGCCGATACAATTTGAGCAAAGGGATGATCGCTGCTCCCAAGGAAGTATGCATAGGATTGCGGACATAAACGGTCATGATTGCAACCATGGATTGTGGTCTAAATCCTTCAGAACAATTAAGGAAGCATGGCTCAGGTAAAAAGCCCATCAAATTACTCCCCAACTACGGGAGAGTTGTGTTCTTGAAAGGACATCCCTTCACGGGGATCACCTTACCTTAGGTTTCATGATGCCAGTGTCAGTTTTAGCATCCCAGTGTGCTGGAACAGCTGGGAAGTTGCATCTAATTAACGTTGTGATCAAGCGGGTCATATAATATTTCACAAACTCCAGCAAGAGCTCTCTAAGCATTAATAGCTTAGGCTTCCTAGGTGCATTCAAAGTCAAAGGAAAGAATATTAATTTGATGAGATGAATGCTATGACAATAGAACACTTGCTGGGAATGGATAAAATCTGTCACTAAGCTGCAGCCCTTCCCAGTACTGCAAGGATGGTTTTCTCAGATCTATAGGATGTTTCTTTTTATACTGAGGGCTAATTGCACAATATCCTTCCTTCCTTCCTTCCTTCCTTCCTTCCTCCCTCCCTCCCTCCCTCCCTCTCTCCCTCTCTTTCTCTTTCTTTCTTTCTTTCTTTCTTTCTTTCTTTCTTTCTTTCTTTCTTTCTTTCAGCACTCCCATCTTCTGGGTTTAAGGCATGCTCTGTCCACTTTTTAGTCTGCTCAGGCTCTATGGACTCATATTCTCATTGCTTTCATGACTGAGTACCAGAGCTTCTTCCCATTCTCCTTTACTAAATAATGCACGTGAAGATGGATGAACTGGATAGCATGTTGCAGAAAGAGAGATGCAGGTGCCCTCTGGCTCTCTGGAAGCCTGGGGATCAGAGAGAGAGAGAGAGAGAGAGAGAGAGAGAGAGAGAGAGAGAGAGAGAGAGAGAGACGTCTTCTAATATCTAAAGGGCTGTCACATGGAAGATGGAGCAAGCTTGTTTTCTCCTGCTCTGGATGGTAGGACCCAAAGCAATGGATTCATGTTACAGGAAGGGAGATTTGAATTCAACATCAGGAAGAACTTTCTGACAGTAAGAGCTTTTCTACAGTGGAACAGACTCCCTCAGGAGGTGGTGAACTCTCCTTCCTTGGAGGTTTTTGAGCAAAAGTTGGATGGCCATCTGCCATGGATGCTTTTGTTGAGACTTCTGTATTGCAGGGGGTTGGACTAGATTAGATTCTATGTGATTTGTGTGTGTGTGTGTGTGTGTGTGTGTGTGAGAGAGAGAGAGAGAGAGATGCGCATCCACCTTTTTGTTTTATTTATTAAAAAATATATACTGCTATTCATAAAGAGTTTGGATTTGATTTGATATCCTGCTTTAGCACTACCCTAAGGAGTCTCAAAGTGGCTAACAATCTCCTTTCCCTTCCTTCCCCACAACAAACACTCTGTGAGATGAGTGGGGCTGAGAGACTTCAGAGAAGTGTGACTAGCCCAAGGTCACCCAGCAGCTGCATGTGGAGGAACCCGGTTCCCCAGATTACGAGTCCACTGCTCTTAACCACTACACCACACTGGCTCTCTGATAAAGAATACCAGAGCAGATTTTAATAATTATACATAAAACCATACAATTAAAAAAATTGTATAAAAGAGTTAAAATCAGAATCAGGAAAGAGAGGAACTATATCCAAAAGGCTGTCATGCAGAAAATGTAACAGAGTTGTTCTATGTGGTTGCAGAGGACAGGAGGCAGTAATGCAGACCAATAGCTGGGAGTTACAGGAAGGGGGGCTGCTACTGGAAGGCTCCATAGGAATCTGGTTGGCTACTGTGAAAACAGGAAGTTGGACTAGATGAGCCATTGGCAGGCAGTTCTTATGTTGTTATGACTGGGAGAACGGGAAGAATAGAGGGTGGCAATTGCAAAGAGGCAGATGTCAGCTCAGTATCAGGAGAACTATCTCAACAGTGAAAGCCGTTCAGCTGCAGAGCATACTGCCTTATAAATGCCATCTCCAACTCCTCAAAAGGTTCCATCAACGGTGTCTCCAAAAAAATTTACCCCTCACTTGGGAAGACAGGTGAACTAATGCCAGTGTACTGGAAGAAGTGAAGATCACCAGTGTCAAAGCAATGATTCTTCAACATCAACTTTGTTGGACTGGCCATGTTGTGCAGATGCCTGATGATCATCTTTCAAAGCAAGTATTCCGAGCTTAAAAAATGGTAATGTTGGTGGTCAACAAAAGAGGTTTAAAGACTCTCTTAAGGCAAATCTAAAAAAAATGTAGTATAAACACCGACAACTGGAAAACAGTGGCCTGCGAGCGCTCCGATTGGAGAACAGCCTTTACCAAAGGTGTTGTGGGCTTTGAAGACGCTCAAACTCAGGATGCAAGGGAGGAGCGTGCTAAGAGGAAGGCACGCTTGGCAAACCCTCACCATGATCAACTCCCACCCGGAAACTTATGTCCCCACTGTGGAAGGACGTGTGGATCCAGAATTGGCCTCCACAGTCACTTATGGACTCCCTGTGAAGATCGTGTTCATGGAAGACAATCTTACTCAGCTACGGGTGATCTCCAAAGAAGAAGAATATTGCCTTGGGTAGCAGTGGCGTAGCGTGGGGGGTGCCAGGGGTGCCGGCCGCACCGGGCGCAACATCTGGGGGGGCGCGCTCGCTGCCTCCGGAGTCGCCGAAGAGCCTCGGGCGCAGGCTGTAGCGGAGCCACATGTCTCGCGGAACCGACGAGCTGTGCGCGCGTCCGGGCTGAAGGCGCCCGGCAGGCAGCGGCTCTCCGCGCTCGCCGCGGAGGACGCGCCAGGCAGCCCCTCCTCACAGCCCCGCCTCCGCCGGTGCTGCTGCAGCTGCTGGGCCGTTGCATTTTCCTCGCCTCTCTGCCCCCCTCCTCCTCCGAGCAAGCGGCGTCGTTTGGGCAGCAGCGCCAGCGGCAACTCGCAGGTTAGGGGTTAGGGGGGCGCAAATTACTTGCCTTGCCCCGGGTTAGGGGGCGCAAATTACTTGCATTGCCCCGGGTGCTGACAACTCACGCTACGCCGCTGTTGGGTAGTGTTACCTTTTGCTGAAGTTATTTAGCAGAAAGCAGGTTGTCCCCCCTGTTAGGGCTTCTGGAGCTGCATCCTGCATTGCAGCCGCTGCATGGAGAAAGGGGGTTGGTCTAGATGACCGCCAAAGTACCACTTGGCTCTAAAAATCCAGCGACTCTTAACCTTCCCCTCCTTGTGTTCTGAGAGCATGAATCCGTCATGAGCTACACACAGGCACAGGTGGGAAGGGAGGCTCATTAGCCAATCACAGTGCTCAGTCTTACGTGGCCGTTTTGTAAATGAGATTAATGATTTAATTTGCGGCAAATGCCTCAGCGAGGAGAAACTTATTTTGCTCCACTAATTGTGTCACAGACGTGCCTCAAAGCACCGACTGTGCAAAACCAGATTACCCTGTGGTGCCCAAGATGGCTGGTTCCTATGGCTTCATTAATGTCATTGTTTCCATTTCTTCTCTGCAGCCACTTATTGTGCAAATGTCGTGGCATAAAAAGGCTGCTATGGCTAAAATTATCTCCATTAAGGGGGGACGACGGCAAGAGACTCCTCTTAACATGAATGCTCCAATTGAATTTCGTTGGTGGAATGTATCCCCCCCCCCCGAAAATAGTAATAATAATAATACACCCCATTATAATGGCTATTTAGCCAAATAATTAGTTTTTAATTGAGAAAGGAATGATGAATTGCTGCCAGAGCTGTTATTTATTTAAATCCATGCCTTAATTGTCCTTCCTGTTTCACTGTGGTAGATTTAAAAGCAAAAACACAGACACACAATGTTGTAGAATTATGGAGCATTCATATCATTCTGAGTAAGGAATGGATTTGAAGATATGCAGTCATCTGCAAATTACATTGTATTTTTTTATGTGGTTGTGCCATAAATTTTATTTTAAATATTTTAGGCTTCTTCATAAAAGTATTTCTGTGCCACTGTATCATAAAATACATGCGGGTCCCACTTTCTGAACACAACGTGTTACCATGAAATAATTTGTTAGGTAAGTATTTGCATAGTGAGCTGGTGATTCCCATAGATGCCTATGGGAACCTTTCTAATCCATGATTTGTCCAACCTCTCTCCCCCTCCCATCCCTTTGTGGTTTCTTCTTGAAATGGTTGCAGCCAACCAGCAAGGGAGACAAAGGAAAATGTGATTTGTTTGATCTCTCCTGCTCCCTGATTTGTCAGAGCTCCCTCCCTCCTTGCATGGTTCCTGCTCAAACATGGCTGCCACCAACCAGCAAAGCACAAATGAGAAAGGAAGTGGGCGATCAGGCTGTTCAGTTATCTGAATCAGCTGTGTTTAGCAAGGTTTGGGTATTAATTCATTGTGTTTGGATAAGCAAATTTCCACACAGCAAGTGTTCAGAAGGTGGGATCTGTTGGGATTTCATTCCTCCGTTGCTGGATGTGTGATTGTTTTCATCACATGTCTGTGTTGACATTCCATACTGTTGGAGTCATGAGAATGGAAGTTCATTATGTTGTACTATTGCTTTTAGTCTGTTCTCTGTCGGAGAAGGAGGAGGAGAGAGAAACCATGTTTCCTTTGTTCTGTAACACTTTTATAATAAAGTAGCTTAGATTCCACACCTCAAATGCCTAGCTTCTTCTTGGACTCTGCTATTGGATTGCGTGCATATATCCTCGGATATGTGTCGCAGAAGCGTATCAGGAAAGAAGAGTGATGAATCATCCCGAGGGTCGCTTATGGGGGAGAACACAGCTGCCTGGCGTTTTCCAAGTTGGTTCAGAAGCCCAACGCGACTTATACGTACCAACATTGGATAAGCAAATTTTCGCACAGCAAGTGCTCAGAAGGTGGGACCTGCAGGCATAAAAGCAGTGCACAACATTAAAACACACGGCACCTTTCAGTACCTTGCAGATAATCATAAAAATGACGGGTTATTGACTGCTGCAAGAGTCTGCAAGAGATGCTGGAAAGATAAAAACAAGGATGCCCACCAAAACCCTGCTGGAAGAGGACAAGATGGGACTGGTGGCACTGAATGCCTTACTCCTAGAGGAAACCAGTTTGGCAGACGGGCCAATGTTCATCTAAAGTGGTTTACAATAAAAGCAGCAAAAGCAGAAATGGGTCACCTGGTGGGGTGGAGCTGCAGTGGCAGTTTCCTGGCAGTGGTTTTAGCACCGCTTACTGGGAGGGAGGGAGGGGACAAGAGTGAGGAACAGTGAAGTCAGGGCTGTGCAGGTTCACCAGTAGAGCCAATCCAATGCTTTATACTGGATTTATATTATCTGTGTGTGTATACGCATTATAATGGGCAAACACACCTACATATATAGAGAGAGTGGGGTGGGGGGAAATAAAAGTTTTGACAAAATCAGTGTGGGTTATAAGGTGGGACAATATAGGGTGAAATCATAGGAGTGACGCAAGATTCATTCTCATCTAGAGCCCCATGTGTGCTCCAGTGTACATATGGACTTTCAAGTGGATTGTTTATTCCATTCATTTCAGAAATACACTAGAGGTTCTCTAGTGACATAAAATCACTGGAATAGATGAACCAGCGTCCAATCTTAGCATCACTGGAGCTGTGGCAAAGCCCATATCCCAATAATGGATCCAGCTCCAGTTCCTGGAGCCTTCTGTTCCTCCTCTCGAATGAAGACAATTTGGGATTAGGGGATTAGGGGTGGGAGAGGAATTCGATCAAAGTTCTTGTTTAAAGGAAAGCCTACCTAGTTTGCATTTCCCAATACAATACATGAACCAAAGCACAGTGTTCTTCAAAATTCACACTTCTCTGAATTTTGCGATGCAGTTGTGCAGGAAAAACAATGTCCACAAAATTTATTTTGCCAGGGCAAAATGTGTGTAAAGATCCCAAGATGCAATATTTTAATGGCAACTGCTGTGCAGAAATGTGCATACTAGGCAAAATTGCATAAACAAAATTGTGCTTATTAGGAAAAAATCACACACAATGAATTTTCATGAGGAGTTTAAGTGGGAAAGCAAAGGGATGTGGAAATGTAGAAGACTGGATTAAAGCTGGAAAAAGGAGAAAGTGAGAAAAACTGATTCCCCCCCAGCAAATATTAGGAAAAGTCAATAAGTCTCTAGTCCTCTGTAAGGCAACCCAGCCCAGATCGTGCTAGCCCTGAGTCTGCTTTCTGTTTGGGGGAGGCACAGAACCATCTAACACAGCGGTTCTCAACCTGTGGGTCCCCAGATGTTGTTGGACGACAACTCCCATCATCCCTGAGCTCTGGCCTAGTTAGCTAGGCGTGATGGGAGTTGTAGTTCCACAACATCTGGGGACCCACAGGTTGAGGAAGGCTGATCTAATATATGGCTGGGTTCCCCCCCTCCTTTGTGCCAGATGAAATCAGAAAAAAACAAATCCGTCTTTGCGCATATCAAAATATGCCCCAACTTTAGTTTCAGCTCCGCATCTCACTGAAGCGCCGCAGGTAGCCTGCCTTCCCCAAACTGCTTTGTAAGTAAGTAGAAGGCGATTTCTGCAAAGAGCAGGAGTCTGTGTGTAACGATGCCACCTGCTGTTGCCTCCCCTGAACCACATGGGGACGGGAGGCGCGCAGAAAACATATCCATTTTTTATGATGCAACATGCGGAAGACTAATAATTGCTATAGAGGAAGGCCATGATTAATGACATCATCTCGGTGCCTCCGTCTCACCCCTGCCTTTGGGTAATTTTAGTTAAGAGGCTGCTCAATTGCTTTCTCTCTGAAGCTCCCCTCTTTCTCCATCTCTTCTGAGCTGGGATGACCTCTGTGGTTAGCACTCTCTCCCTCTCTCCCTCTCCCATTCCTTATACATTTCTTAGCTGCTGTTTGGATGCTATTATTATGACACATCGAGGCTTCAGTATAAATCATTTAAGGGGAGAAGCTGGGTATGTTGCCTCCTCTTCCATTAAAAATACATGCAGCGATTGCAGCCAAGAGCTTCCAAAGGCCAGCATCACACCCTGGAAGGGAAGCGCTGAGAGCCAGAAAGGGGTCTTGCACATACGTCATGCTTCTGGAGGAGCAGGGTGAGGGATTGGCTGCACAGAATCCAGCTCTCTGAGAACCAGAATCCGTCTAGGGCTGCTCTGTGCATTGGCCTGGGATTAGGGTGGGGTGATTGGATTCTGTTTGCCTTTAAAGGGGAACCTACCTAATCTGCTCTTTCCAAAGCAACATGCAAACCATTCCTCATCCGAATAGCGTGTACAAAAATACTCATATGAGGGTAAAATGTGCATTGAAGCAGGGGTGTATGAAGTGGGAGGTGGAGGGGGTGGTCCACTCTGAGCGCCACTCGGCCAGTGACAAGCTGGCCCCTGCCTCTCCCCAGATGTAGAGCAGCCGAGGGCACGTGCAGTCAGTATAGGTGCCGCTTGTGCAGCGTCCGTATGAGCTGCTGCTCTCACGCGCCGTCCATACGGCCTCTTGCATGGCAACTGTATGGGCTGCTGCTCTCTCATGCCGTCCATATGGGTGTCCATACGGGCTGCCACAGATGCACACTCCATACAGGCTGCCGCACATACGCACTCCATAAGGGCTGTTGCACATGCACACTCTGTATGGGCTCCCGCGTATGTGCACTCCACATGGGATGCTGCACATGCACACTCTGTACGGGATGCCGTGCATGCGCAGTCTGTATGGATGTTGCATGTTCACCACTGGGTGGTTCGCCCCGCCCCTCAGCGTCCTGCCCCGGGTGCCAGAGAGGATTCCTCCACCACTGCATTGAAGCACACGTGTTACTGAAAATAGCACACAAAATGCATTCCTTCATAGGAAACTGCTTTGCTGCAATGTGTACATTGGGTAAGATTGTATTTAAGGATGTGTACCTTAATAGAGGGACGTGGGGGGCGCTGTGGGTTAAACCACAGAGCCTAGGGCTTGCTGATCAGAAGGTTGGCGGTTCGAATCCCCATGACGGGGTGAGCTCCCGTTGCTCGGTCCCTGCTCCTGCCAACCTGGCAGTTTGAAAGCACATCAAAGTGCAAGTAGATAAATAGGTACCGCTCTGGCAGGAAGGTAAATGGCGTTTCAGTGTGCTGCTCTGGATCGCCAGAAGCGGCTTAGTCATGCTGGCCACATGACCCAGAAGCTGTACGCCGGCTCCCTTGGCCAATAAAGCGAGATGAGTGCCGCAACCCCATAGTCGGTCACGACTGGACCTAATGGTCAGGGGTCCCTTTACCTTTACCTTACTTTAAGATAAATTTGCACTAACATCCCAATGTGTTTGCATGACGACTTTTTAATTTTTTTAAAAAATCGAACCCATGTGGAAATCTTGAGAGATCTCACAGAAATATTGCTGAAATCTCACAAGATCTTGCAGAACACTTGAGATCTCGTGAGATTTCAGTGAGATCTTGTTGGGACCCACCTTGACTGCTGCTGCTGCTTTGTGGCCGCACCTCAAAGGAGCACTGTTCCATTGTCTTCCAAGACAGACCAATGCCAACTAGTCTGTTTTTATTATCCGATTTTATTGTTTTTATGTTGTATTTTTGTAGAACGCTTTGAGCTTTTGGGGCGAGGAGGAAGAAATTAAGTGGGTTAGAAATACCTTTAAATAAAACAAAAGAATGCAGAAGGTTGCTGATTCAGTCCCCAGTTGAAACAGTTAAATGAGGCTGAGTCCCTCCCAGGTTGTTTTGCATCTAACTCAGATAGATATCACATCTTTCACCATGAATTTCCCTCCTAATTTTCACCTTTGTTGAAAGTGTCCTGATTCCCCTTATTGATTCATTTCCAGAACTGCAGCCTCTTGCAGAATAAAGCATTCCATGTCTTCCCCCGGTGGCAGCGCACCACGAAGGAAACTTTAGCCAATGCTCTGCTGCCTTATTATTACCCAGAGCCACCTCAAGGAGGAAAGCGCAGTGTAATTACGAGATTGATCTCCTGGAAACAATGCTTAATAACAGGCACACACACACACACACACACACAAAGTGAAAGCAATCCCACGTTTTCAAGCATCGTTCTCAAGTTAATTTTCCTGGTGCCATTTGTAAGCAAGTGAGGATCTGAAATCAATGCCTACAGGTTCTCAAGCAAGGGGTCAGATTCTGCCCTCCTTGTTTTCCCCAGCTCCAGTTTAGAGTAGTCCCAAGGATTAATAATATGAAACCACTAGAAGTGAGAGATGAATTAAGATCCTTCTCGCCCACCCTCAAAGTTTAAGAAGGGTGAAGCACTGACTTGTTTGGAAGCCTGATTTGTGGGGGGAGCATTTTTTGGCAAGGGAACAACAAAAGAATGGTTACTTTAGACATCCACGGTGTCTAAAGTAACATTAGACATCCCCCTAGTTTTATTTATTACATTTTGATCCCATTTCCCATCCAATGAGCTGTGTCCTCTTTTGTGGTGTGTGCGTGAATTATCAATTTCCATCCCCCCTTTTTTTTGCAATGCAGAAGCAGCCCAGGAGAGGAAGTTCTGATGGGGCTCGATCTTACCTTAGTGCAGTGGTTCTCAACCTGTGGGTCCCCAGATGTTGTTGGACTACAACTCCCATCATCCCTGAGCTCTGGCCTTGCTAGCTAGGGGTGATGGGAGTTGTAGTTCAACAATATCCACCGGAGCACGATTTCTGTTCTCATCCTGAAGCAAAGTTCTTAACCCGAGGTACTATTTCTGGGATAGCGGAGTCTGTAACCTGAAGCGTATGTAACCTGAAGCATATATAACCCGAGGCACCACTGTAATTGACTTTTTATTTCTGTCCTTTGTATATCACATTGTTCTTTTGTTACTATGGCCAATGGCTGACGCAAATAAAGATTAATTCATTCATTCTCTTCTCCCTCTGACCACTCATCATCATCCCACCACCAATTCCTGGGCATAGAGCCTTCTTTCGTTGGGGGTCCCCTAGCTACTGCCTCCCACCATTCCCTTGCATCCAACCAGTCCGTTACATCCGAGCTATATTTCTGACTTCCCACAGTGTCCCAGGCCATCACTCTGCAGGTGCATTGTGGGAAATTAAACATGGAAGCCCACAGTTGTTCATTCCAGGGACTCGGGGCAGATGTTTGCCCTGGTAGTCCCTGCTTGGGTGCAGGAATCCTGTCAGCTGGCAGAGGGTGCCAAGTGAGCCTGTCTTCCTGCCTGCACGTTCTGTTTCTCCCACGTGTGGCATTTCGGTGCCATAGGACAAAATGTTCCCCGGGGCTCTGCAGCTGAATAAAAAATAAAAATAAAAATAAATAAGGCCACCTTAACTGTGTTGGCTGGCATAAGTAAGCTGGAGGTCCAAATGGAACTGCAGCGTTCGTCAGGCTCCAGAGAGTTCATATAGTCAGATTTGTTGCTTTAGAGAAGACCTTGAGAAATGGCATCCCAGGATATGTGGACCTTTCCAAAAGACAGACTCCCTCATTAATGTCAGCCAAGTGATTTCTAGCGCCATCATTTAACACAAAGCCTTTGCATACGTCTTCTTTCCAGTTTTTATGCGGCCCATAAAGATCTAGCGTGCACAGAGGGGGAGGAAAGCAAGGGGGGAGAACTAAGGGGGCTTGATCTGGGGTTTGTAAGAAAGAAAAGAACCGGGAAGACATTGGATGCCAAACATTCTGTGTCCTGGGCAAGAGAGAAAAAGTGTTCAAGCATCAGCCTCATTTTTCTTGTTGTGTGGAGGCTAACAGATGGTCCGGCCTATTTTGCGGCTGTGCTCAGCATCGTGCTTTCTCCCTCTGCTGGCCAGCGAGGACATCAAAGTCTTCACGTAACCCATGGAAACTGCAAAACTCTTCAACTATTCTCGTAGACTTCGGATTCCAGGGAGGGGTGCTTGGAAGGCGCCGGCAAAGAAATTAGATCATTTTAGGCCAATTAGCTTCGCAAATTGATACAATGTTCCAGTCAGGCTGATGTATTATACAATAAGAGAATGTTTCTTTTAATTTAAGTGGGAATTTAAAGTAGAGCACCCTTCTTCTTTTGAGAGAGTTGGGGGAGCACGATGGAACTTCAGGGATATTAATGCCCCATAAAATGTAGCCTACAGATTTGAAACTGAAACTTATGAAAAATTCTCTCCCCCCCCCCCAAACAAATTCAGGAGCTTATCTCTTGAAGGAATGACCAAAGACTTGGGTCATTTCTGCTGTGGTTTTTCTTTTCTAGATGAATTCTTTCCCACTTTTCTCATACAAACCTGTATGGTATCCATTGCCTTTATTATCTGTCCTTTCTAATCCTGTGGTGGACAGACTCGATATTTCTTGGTTTTACTCTGTTGTTTTACTAGAACGGCAAGATCTACCAACCACGTCAGATTCAGATGGAAAAGACAAAGGGTGTCAGTTAAAAGAACACAGTGCCTCTGAGCACGGATGAGGGAGAAATTTGATGGCAGAGGTGGGAGATGTTCAGAAAAGGGCAACAAACATAGTCAAGGGAATCATCCTCTGTGAGGAAAAAGGTGTCACAATTGGGACCTCTAGAAAGAAGGCGAGTAATAGAAGTTTCTAATATTATGCCTCGCATGGAGAAAGTTGCTAAAGAGACTTTTTCCTCCTTTTCTCATAACCCTGGAACTCATGAGCATTCAATGAAGCTGAATGTTGAAAGATGAAAGTATTTCTTCACATAGCTAAACTATGGAACTCGCTCCCATGGGGTGGTTAAGTCCAGTCAAAGGCGACTATGGGGTGCGGCACTCATCACGCTTTCAGGCTGAGGGAGCCGGCATTTGTCCACAGACAGCTTTCCAGGTAATGTGGCCAGCATGACATGATTAAATAACGACTACAAAATATATGCGGACATTATGGCGAACAGATTGAAGAAATGCTTAATAAGGATAATTCATAAAGACCAAGCGGGTTTCCTCCCAAACAGATTCATGAAAGATAATGTGAGGCACGTCATTAACCTAATTGAATATCTGGAGATTAATAATAATATTCCGGCGTCCCTGATTTTTATAGACGCAGAAAAGGCGTTCGACAACGTTTCTTGGCGGTTCTTACTAAAATCGATAGAAAAGGCAGGGATTGAAGGTGAATTCCTAAAAGGAATACAGGCAATATATTCTAACCAGCATGCTAAATTGATAATAAACAACAATATTACGAATAAATTTAAAATAGAGAAAGGAACAAGGCAAGGATGCCCCCTCTCCCCGCTCCTATTTATTTTGGCCTTGGAAGTCCTGGCGAACAAAATCAGGTCCAAAACAGAGATAAAAGGGATCAAAATAGGATTTAAAGAGTTCAAATTAAAAGCTTACGCTGATGATCTGATGCTATCCTTAGAGGAACCGCAGGAAAGCGTGGGCAAAGTATTGGAGATTATGGAGGAGTACGGTAAACTATCGGGCTTCAAGTTGAATAAAACCAAAACAAAAATGTTAACAAAGAACATGAGAAATGAAGCGACGGAAAGATTAGAGAGACAATTTGGAATCAAGGTGGCCAAGAAAATAAAATATTTAGGGATTTGGCTTACACCCAAAAATATAAATTTAATCGAGGATAATTACACACCAACATGGAATAAAGTGAAAAAGGACTTGGATGTTTGGAACAGGGTGAACCTCTCGTGGATGGGCAGGATGGAAGCAATAAAAATGAACATACTCCCTAGGATGCTGTTCCTATTTCAAAATATACCTGTCATCAGAGGGTCTAAAATATTTAAGGATTGGCAGAAGACACTTTCAAGATTCATATGGCAGGGAAGAAGGCCAAGGATTAGATTTAAACTGTTAACAGATCGTAAGGAGAGAGGAGGACTGGCAGTACCTGACCTAAAATTATATTACGAAGCGGCTTGTCTTTGCTGGGTCAAAGATTGGATAACTTTAGAAGATACGGACTTATTAGATCTGGAAGGAGCCGATAATAAATTTAGTTGGCATGCCTACCTCTGGTTAAATAAAGAAAAAGTACATAGAGGGTTTTCGAGCCATATTATAAGAGGACCCCTGTATGAAGTCTGGGAAAAAAATAAGAAATTGCTGGAGAGAAGAACACCCTGGTGGCTGTCCCCAACAGATTTGCTGTCAATCAAAAAGACAAACATGGAAGTACAAACATTGACATATGAAGGCCTACTAGTGAGATGCCAAGATAGCTGGAAACTAAGACCATATGAAGAACTAAAGGAGAGGTTGACGGGTTGGATACAGTATCATCAAGTAAACGCGATTTGGACAGAAGATAAAAAATTGGGAATGAATGAAAAGAAGTCCAAATTTCAGATTGAAGTAGTCGAAAGTAAATCGAAGATACTATCCAAGATGTATAATATACTACTGGAATGGGAAACTAAAGATGAAAAAATCAAACAAGTCATGATCAAATGGGCAAAAGACCTGGGACATGACATAGAATATGAAAAATGGACAAAATTATGGAGTGAGGGATTAAAATTCACGGCAAGCGCTGCAATCAGGGAAAACCTAGAAAAAATGGTATTTAGATGGTACCTTACACCAGAAAAATTGAATAGAATGTATAGGACCGCAGACAAGGCGTGTTGGAAATGTAGGTCAAAAGAAGGTAATTTCATACATATGTGGTGGACATGTGAGGAAATTAAAAAATTTTGGGACCAGATATATAATGAGTTAAAAAAAATACTTAGATATACATTTCCCAAGAGTCCAGAGGCCTTTCTGTTAGGAATGGTCGGGAAAGATATCCAAGAAAAAGATAAAACTCTATTCCAATACTCAACAGCAGCGGCCAGAATGCTAATCGCTCAAAACTGGAAATGCACAAATCTTCCAACGGTGAGGGACTGGCAAATAAAACTACATGACTTTATTGAATTAGCAAGATTGACACAAAAAATTAGAAATCACAAAAATACAAAGCTAAAAGAAGATTGGAGTAAGTTTATGGTTTATTTTGAAGGTAATTTTAAAAACCTACCAAATACAGCAGGTCTGTTGTAAAACTCCCGATGCGCAAATCAGAAACAAATACCAGCGGTAAAAAGATAACTATTGAAAGCAAAACCCGAAATCAGTAGGGAAGGAAGTCGACAGTTTTATGTATTTATGTTGTAGTTTTTCTATTTTTGTTTTCTTGTCTGATTTTCTGTTTTTCTTTTATTTCTCTTATCTCTTCTTCTTTTATAGCACTTAAGTGTGGCAATTTTTTGTTGTATGTATGTTGTATGTTGTATGTATGTTATTCTTTTTGTGTGCAAAAAAAAGAAATCCAATAAAAATTATTCCTGAAAAAAAAAAAAATGACTAAACCGCTTCTGGCACAATGGAACACGATGACGGAAACCAGAGCGCACAGCAACGCCGTTTACCTTCCCGCCAGAGAAGTACCTATTTATCTACTTGCACTGGTGTGCTTTCGAACTGCTAGGTTGGCAGGAGCTGGGACAGAGCAACAGGAGCTCACCCTGTCATCGGGATTCGAACCGCCAACGTTCCGATTGGCAAGCCCAAGAGACTCAGTGGTTTAGACCACAGCGCCACCTGCATCCCATCTCCCATAGGAAGCAGTGATGGCCACCAGCTTGGATGGCTTTAAAAGGAGATTGGACAAGAGCTTGTTAAAGCCTTTATGACACATTGGCCAACAGAAAAAGGACATAATATAGATTTTAATCTATAGGAAAAACTTTGGAAGAGCGATTATCATGCTATTCTTTGAAGGTGAACTACTTGAAAATGATTTACAGATGGTATTTAATGGTAGGCTTGCTAAGATGTATAAGACTGAATCAGATAAGTTCTGGAGATGCAATGAGGTTGAGGGAACATTCTTTCATATGTGGTGGCACTTGCCATCACACTAACTGCTTCCTTTGCTTCCTCACTAACACACCTTGCCCAAGTAACTGTCAGTTTGCATTTCTTAGAGCAGAAAGTATTGAGCTGATGTCTAGAAATCTTTCCTATTCTAATTAATTGAAGAGGGTTCTGGAAGCTTCTCTGTGTGAAAAAAGAAACAAGCAGAAGGTTCATGATGTTTGGGTTATTCCTTCAGAGAAGCTGATTACAGCTGGCTTAAATTGGTTCTGTTATCTCTTTCTGTCAAGGTAACGCTGACTATAAAAGTAAGACCAGAAGGAGCCTGGCTTTCACTTTCTCTTTCTATCTCTTATCCTTCTGGTGTGGTGTTCAGGATATAGTGTTGAAGTTTTAGTCTTATTATAAGTTATTGTAAGTTTAAGCTAAGTCTGCTGCAACTGGATTTCTTATGGATACATTCCTGAAGGTATTGGATTTGTGACCATTATGCTCATTTGCCTTCAGTAGCAGTAAAGCTCTGCTGGGTGAAACTCAATTGCCTCTGGTCTATTTTTTGGGAATCCTGCAACATGTTTAATTTGTTACTCTGCTAACTATATACTGGAATCTACTCTGGATCAATGCTGAGTAGGATTTCGTGACAGTAACTTCCTTTTCCCTTTCTTTCCCATGGTCAACATGGCTGAACTCAATAAAGAGGTGGTCTTAATGCCTCATTACATTTATGTAATGAGCTGTATTCATTTAGAGGGCAAGGTGCAGCTTAGCAGTAGAGTTATGTGTTCTTATTTACCACTGTGAACTGCCTTGAGCGCATGGAGGTGACAATGCCCTGGGCCCTGCCTGGAGCAGAATAATTGATGGAACGAGATGAGTATTAGTTGAGTTGCAGTGGGCTTCAGCCTAGTTCTGAAAATAACTGGAGGCCTCTGGCATAGCAAGCAGTGTTTTCTCTACCCACTTTCCAAACTGGAGGCTAGGAGCACACAAGGGACAGAACTGCCGACTGCTGAAATCTAAAATCCCTCTACTTAAGAATATATGAAGAGTCCTTCTGGATTACACAGGTACCTGGTCTACCCCTCCTACTGGCTAATTGGGCAAATAAGGGTAAGTCATAACTAAAAGGTAAAGGTAAAGGTACCCCTGCCCGAACGGGCCAGTCTTGACAGACTCTGGGGTTTGTGCGCCCATCTCACATCTATTGGCCGGGGGCCAGCGCTGTCCGGGGACACTTCCGGGTCACGTGGCCAGCGTGACAACGCTGCTCTGGCGAGCCAGAGCCGCACACGGAACGCCGTTTACCTTCCCGCTGGTAAGCGGTACCTATTTATCTACTTGCCCCCGAGGGTGCTTTCGAACTGCTAGGTGGGCAGGCGCTGGGACCGAGCAGCGGGAGCGCACCCCGCCACGGGGATTCGAACCGCCGACCTTTCGATCGGCAAGCCCTAGGCGTTGAGGCTTTAGCCCACAGCGCCACCCGCGTCCCTAAGTCATAACTACCCATCACCAAAGCCTTCTTGAGCCAACCTGGATCCCTAGCATTGCTGGGAGGTAACCAGCGCTGATTGTCTTATTACTGATTCATTCCATGCATATCCCACCTTTTCCTCCCAGAAGCTTAAAGTGCATAGTTCTCTCTCTTCCCATTTTATTCCCATGAGGTAGGCCATGCTGTGAGGCAACAGAAATCTTCAGAGTCAACTATGGACAATTTAGAAGGGGAAATAGTTGGACAAGTATTGATTTGCAGTTGTAATTATTTTTACTAGGACCATGGAAGGGATGAGGGAAGGTCAGGAGATTCAGAGTAATCTCAGTACAGTGGTACCTCGGGTTAAGTACTTAATTCATTCCGGAGGTCTGTTCTTAACTTGAAACTGTTCTTAACCTGAAGCACCACTTTAGCTAATGGGGCCTCCTGCTGCTGCCGCGCCACCGGAGCACGATTTCTGTTTTCATCCTGAAGCAAAGTTCTTACCCCGAGGTACTATTTCTGGGTTAGCAGAATCTGTAACCTGAAGCGTATGTAACCCGAGGTACCACTGTATTTGGATTTTGAATTGATGTTTGTTGTGTGTTTATATTTTTTTAATTAAAAAAATTATTAATAATAATCAAAATCTTCAGAGTCAAGGAACAAAGGTGCTGAATGAATCCCAAGAGGGACCATTGAGACTGTGCTTCCAACCATCTTTTGGATTTCAGGTGCTTTTGATTCCAGAATAGATGGATGCAACCATTTTGTAACTTTTGAAATGTACAAACATGCAAATCTTGGTGGAACTTTGAGATCTAAATGGTTTAAATATTGTTGGTTAAAGACGAAAATCACAATGTTGGTCCAGGACATTTTCCTGTTTCAAGTGGGTCCCAAATGTGGTTTTTTCCATTCTTCTCTGTGTGACACTTGAAATTGTCTTTCTGCACCCTTCAGGTTACTTCACCCTGTTGCATAGCAAGGCTGGCAGGTAGACACACATAGAAGAAAGAAAAGAGAGAGAGAGAGAGAGAGAGAGAGAGAGAGAGAGAGAGAGAGAGAGAGAATGTTGTGTGTGTGCAGACACCTGCTTTTTGTAGCACCTTTTTCATCCAGATTCCTGGTGTTGTGTGTTCCCATGCCCTTGGGCTGCAATAATTCATTTCTCACACACATACAAGTGAGAAGGAGCCTCAAGGGGTCTAGCTGGGCTTGTTGACATTCATTTTGCCGGCGACGTGACATTAATACAAGAATACTCTCTGCCCTCAATGTGAAAGATTGAACATTTGACTCCGGGGCATCTGGTGAACAAGCTCACATAGGGATAAAAGCAATCCAGAGCGGAGGGTGGAGTGGGTGGGCAAATCATTCCTTACCAAACCTTAAGACAAATGAAGCATCTCTACAGGCATTGTCCCCCTTATGAAGAGTCTAGCACCCCTGCTTTAAAGGGATGCTACAAAGAGGAACTTGCACCAAGTCAGACCATGGTTTCATTTTGCGTAACGAAGCTACCAGCATGAGTTTGACCAAACTGCGGGAGGCAGTGGAAGACAGAAGTGCCTGGTGTGCTCTGGTCCATGGGGTCACAAAGAGTTGGACACAACTAAACGACTAAACAACAACAACAACATCTGCTATTTTCTTCATAGAATCATAGAGTTGGAAGGGACCTCTGTCCAGCAATGGCTACTCTAGGACTGGGATAGCCTGGCCTCACTGATCCATGTTCCAAGAACCTTTCATATACCATGGGTCAGCAAACTAAGGCCCGGGGGCTGGATCTGGCCCAATTGCCTTCTGAATCCGGCCCATGGACGGTCCGGGATTCGTCACATGGATTGGTGTGGGGATTCTGATCGTTTGGGCTGCGCCATTCCCCCCCCCACACACACACACCGCAGCGGCGCCTCCTCCCTCCCTCCTCCTGGCTTCTCCCCACCCTGCCTAGAGGAGGAAGGGGGCTGGGCTTTGTTGAGCCACGGTTGGCTGGGTGCCATTTTAAGCAGCCCAATCTGGAGCCAGCCCTTTTGCGCTGCTCATCATCCCTCCGCCGCCGCCAGCCCCTGCCACTCGCGAGGCACAGGTAAGCAGCCACCGGGGTTTGTCCGGTGCTGTGGAGAAGGGAGGGGAGAGTGGGGGGCAGGGTTCAAAATATAGTCCAGCCCCCCACAAGGTCTGAGGGACAGTGGACCAGCCCCCTGTAGAAAAAGTTTGCTGACTCCCTAGTATAGACTGTATGTGGGACTTACCAGTAGCTGAAGCTGGTACAGGATGCTTCTGGCAGAGTTCCTTCTCAGAAACACTGCCTATTTTTTTTTATATAAACATTTCTATATCTAGAGCAGATCTCTCCATTCTCTACTCCTCATCCGGTAATTGTAAAGAAGCTAAAAATATGAATCAGGAGTCATCCAAGGAAAGTGGCCATGTGTCCTGGGCTGTCTGGTTCAAGACTGTGTTTAAAAGAAAGAAGGAAAGATATGGGAGATAAGGGTTTGGAAGTTGCCCATCAGTACTTAGCAGCTGATTGAGCCACCTGGATAGCAGACAGAGCCACCTGTCCACAGTCTTCTCAATGATGGTGAGGTGTGTTGAATTTCTATTTAAATTACAGTATTCCCCCCCCCATTCCCCTAGATTTGCATCTATCTATCTATCTGTCATAGCACGTGCAAATAAAATACTGCAAACCGGTGACCTCTCTGGTCCTCTCCTTTGGCAATGCTTAAGTGCTCAGACTAACTGACCCTGTGCCTGGGGCTGATGGAAGTTGTAGTCCAAAACATCTGGAGAAGTTCCATTTTTGCCATGCAAGTTCCAAGAGTGAGTTTTCTGAGCATTCCTTTGTTACGGCCAGCAGCAGACTGTATGGTGGGTGGTGGTCCTCACCTGAACTTCCTACAGCTGAGTCACTGTTGCTTAGTGGGAAGGAGAGGGGAAGGCAGGTGGAGGGGAGGCTGTCACACTCAAATGCACCAGCAAGTTTGCACCATGCCAACCTACTGGCTGCCTCATCCTTTCTCCTCTCCTCCCAATAAGCTGCAGTGACTCAGCTGTTGGGAGGTCAGGTGAGGGCTACCACCCTATCCTACTGTCTGCATATGGCTAGGGTTATTCTGGTCCACCCTCTCTTGCAGTAGCATCCCATAATATGAAGCAATGGTCTTTCCTATCTTCGCTACCTCAAGTTATCCTTTGAACTGCACATGCCTGAACCTGGGGATTTCTGCATGCAATCGCATGCTGTGCCACTTGGGTGAGCTTCTCTTGCATTTAGAATAATAGAGGTGGAAGGAACCCCGAGTCATCTAGTCCACCCCCTGCAATACTGGAATCTCAGCTAAAGCATCCATGACAGATGACTATCCAACCTCTGCTTTAGAAACCTCCAATGAAAGGGAGTCCACCAGCTCCCAAGGGAGACCGTTCCACTGTCAAACAGCTCTTCCTGTCAGAAAGTCCTTCAGAAACTCAGAAACTCCTTTCTTGTAACTTGATGCCATTGGCTCAAGTCCTACCCTCCAGAGCAGGAGAAAAGAATCTTGCTCCATCTTCCATGTGGCAGCCCTTGAGATATTTGAAGATGGCGATCATATTTCCTCTCAGTTTCATCTTTTCATCTTCTCCAGGCTAAACATACCCAACTTCCTCAACCATTCCTCATAAGGCTTGTTTTCCAGAGCCTTGATCATCTTGGTCGCCCTCCTCTGCACCCTTTCCAGCTTGTCAACATCCTTCTTAAATTGCGGTGCCCAGAATTGGACGTAGTATTCCAGGTGGGGCCTGGCCAAAGCAAAATAGAGCGAGGCCTTGACTTCCCTTGACCTGGATATTATACTTCTGTTGATGCAGTCTAGTATAGAATTAGGCACAGCTTTGGCCAAGGGACAATGAAGTAAGTAGACCACAGGCAGGGCCCCTGCAGCCTACGATTTCTTGTTGAACTACAACTCCCATCATCCCTAGTCATTGGCTTTGCTCGATGGGGCTGGTGGGAGTTGGGAGTTCAAGACCATCTAGAGGGCCACAGCCTCCCTATCTCTTGACTACACAAGCTTTCTATTTCATTCTTTAACACAGCTAACTGGATTGTAGGACCCTCGTACCTATGGGACCGCCTCTCCTGGTATGTCCCATGGAGGACCTTACAGTCTTCAAATAAAAACATATTGGAGATCCTGGGCCACAGGGAGGTTAGGCTGGCCTCAACCAGAGCCAGGGCTTTTTCGGCCGTGGTCCCGATCTAGTGGAACTCTCTTGTCACAAGAGACTAGGGCCCTGTGGGATTTGACATCTTTCCGCAGGGCCTGCAAGACAGAGCTGCTCCACCAAGCCTTTGGCCAAGGCACTGTCTGACCCCCTCCTTTGGTAATCCTCATAGAACTCTAGCCTACTGGTTGCCATTAATTGAACTGATTTTAGAATGTATTTCAATTAATTGACTGTGATTATATGTAAATTGTGCTATTTTTACTGTTGTTAGCTGCTCTGAGCCCGGCTTTGGCTGGGGAGGGTGGGATATAAATAAAAATATATTATTATTATTATTATTATTATTATTATTATTATTATTATTAGACAGAAGAGAGAAACTGACTACAGCTCTTGCAAAGGCTAGTGCTGGAACAAAGCCCTCCTGAGCTTCCACAGGCGTTTCTGAGGCGTTGTAGGCCTATTGTGTGCATGGTTTCCAAACTTTTAGTTGGAAAAGACGACAAAGTTGAGTAGTGCAAGTGGGCAAACAAGCTGGTAATTATAGAGAACATGTTGATCTCCTTGACTTGTTTTGTATCTCGGTAGATTAATAGTACTCTCTTATGAATTATGGCGCAGCATATGCTCCTGCTGACCCAGCAATTCATTTACTGTGCATGCTTGACAGCCCGTCCATAATAGCTTCCAGTACTATTAACACATCACGGCGAGAAGAGAGACACGTTAATGTGTTTTTAATGCGTTGTTACTCTACGGTTCTGTTCGGTACCTAAGACAAGTTGCGGGAGGGGGCAGATAAAGGAAATGTATTTTTACTATAATGAGCATAAAATCATCTTCCTGCTTGAAGAAGTGCCCAGACTCCAGGCACATGTCTAATACAATTTGTTTTGTGAAAAAATATTACTTGCCTCCCAATTTAGTACATTTTAGTCTCTCAACAGCCCTGTGAGGTGAGTTTGCCTGATTAAAGAGTGCAAATTCACCTTGAACTTTGCTCTGGATAAAGTTCATTGTCTGTTCTTATGTACTTAAAAGTCTTCTGGCGGTTCCCTCACTCTAAGAAGCGAGGTTACAGGGAACCAAGCAGAGGGCCTTCTCGGTAGTGGTGCCTGCCCTGTGGAACTCCCTCCCATCAGATTTCAAGGAAATAAGCAACTATCTCACTTTTAAAAGACATCTGAAGGCAGCCCTGTTTAGGGAAGTTTTTAATGTTTAATGCTGTATTGTGTTTTTAATATTTGGTTGGGAGCTGCTCAGAGTGGCTGGGGAAACCCAGCCAGATGGGTGGGGTATAAATAAATTGTTGTTGTTGTTGTTGTTGCTGTTGTTCTCATTCTCACCATTCTCCAGGTATGGTCCAGTCCATTCTTAGTCTTGAATGATGGCTTACCTCTATAAATTATAATAATTATGATCAGGGTTGCCAGGTGTGCTCTGCCAAAGATGAATCTGCTTTATGGTGATTCTGTGAAGCATTCTTCAAGGAAACCTAGATTATTTTCATTGATTCCTGACTTTGGATGGTAGAGAGTTTATAATGAAGTGACCTTTCTCTTTTGTGAGTGCCGAAACACCCTTGCAATATGTGTAACCTTCAATGAAGAGTCTCCAGACTCACAAGACTAATTGCACCAACAGCTTTGTACTTTCTTTTTCTAGAAAAAAAATTCCCTAAATATAAAATAAATGCTGCTGCCATCTATTTGTACGTACAGTCCTGTAGGCAGAGATTGTGCTTCTGACTGCTTCCCTTGAATGTGTACTGCTCAGAGGCTGCTAGTATAAGGGTAGTTCCTGCTCCAGCCCTCACTCTGATTTGGCTTCTTGAAACTACGTAGCCAAATCAGAGTGAGGGCAGGAGCAGGAACTGACGCTTCTTGCCCTCATTCTGGGACCTTCTGTGTAGGGAGCATTCAAGGAAAAATGATGCCCAGAAGCAACTGATAGTATAAATGCCACTGATGATGAGGTCAGTGTGGTGTCATGGTCAGACTAGGACTTGGGAGACCAGAGTTCGAATCCTCATACAACCACGAAATTCATAGGGTGGCCTTGGACCAGTCAATGTCTCTCGGCCTAACCTACCTCACAGGGTTGTTGCGGGGACTAAATGAGAATGAGATAGCTACTGTACTATTGCAACAGATATTGTACTATAGAGGAACAGGTGCAACCAACATCATGTCATCCACATTGTTGTTGGACTATATATCCCATGATCCCTGGCCATTGGCCATGCTAGCTGGGGTTGATGGGAGCTGAAGTCCCGAAACATCTGGAGGGTTCACCGTAGGCTATCCCTAGTTTATCAGTTAAAGCAGCACAATTCTTAACCATGTCTACTCAGAAATAGTACTGAATTCAACGGGGCTTACTCTCAGTTAAGTAGGGTATGAGTTGCAGCCTTAATAAGTTAAAATTGAAACTTTGATTGCTCTGTTATTTAGCACCTGCCTTCAGAAAGCTATATTTGAAGGATCCCACAATGTTGCATGAAAAATAACTTACATTTCCATAGATTTTTTAAAAATCCTCTCATTATTTCCCCCCCAAAAAAATTATATTTCTCTTTGGATCCTTTTTGCAGCTAGGCTCATCATGTTCTCAACAGATTGCTGAGGCAAGTGGGCTTTTTCCCCCTGCCAAGCAAAGCCGTCTGCTTGTTTCTGATTTTTCAGCTCTTTACATTTCATCTTAAGTTAATATTGGTTTCTGTTGTCCTTTTCCATGTTTAGACTGAAGCAAAATAGATTTCGGTGATAGCCTTTCCAAGTGTTTCTTAAATATTTCTCACTCCTTGCTTCTTCTGGCATTTGCAGACGGGTTTCAATATGCTAGGTGGGGAGGGGGATCTGTGCTGAGGTTCCTCCAGGCAATTCATTAGTCCTTCGGAGGAGTTAAAGGGCTGTGTTTTGTGGAAGAAGAACTTGGCATCTACACTTCCGGTAGCAAAGCATCTGCTCAGAGTGGGCGTGCTTAAGAACAGGCCACCCACAAACATCTGCCCTGCCAGACTGTCTAGAGGCAGAGAAGAGACTTCAGAACTGGGGAGGTGCCCTGCAGAGAACATGACATGCTCTCCTAAGCCCACACCAGGGTAGGGATTATGGTACAGCCATTTACCAGATTTGTTTTGGAAGTACCGCAGCAGGGATCATTCACCCAGGAACCTAAAGGGTTCATTCTGTCCTTAGTCCAGCAGACAGCAGGCTCTGATAGGCTGTAGGTTCTGGTCAGTTGGGAAACCACCGTCCATGAGATAGTTGGTTGAGATTCTCATCATATTTATTCAAGTTGGAAGAGGGGTTGGTTGTTAACCCATTGTGGGAATTGTAGCACTGTGAGAAGCAGTGCTTTTTTTCTAAACAAAATGTTTAGGGGTACTCTCATTTTCCTACTCCTATTGAAATATTGCCACTCAATGAGGCCAACCTTAGATTCACAAAATGTTAAGGGGTATGCGTACCCCTGGATCCCCCATAAAAAAGCACGGGTGAGAAGAATAGGTGTCCCCTAGCAACAGGGCCATCTTAAGGATATCCGGTAAAGGTAAAGTAAAGGGACCCCTGACCATAAGGTCCAATTGTGGCCGACTCTGGGGTTGCGGTGCTCATCTCGCTTTATTGGCTGAGGGAGCTGGCGTACAGCTTCCGGGTCATGTGGCCAGCATGACTAAGCCGCTTCTGGCGAAACCAGAGCAGCGCACGGAAATGCCATTTACCTTCCGGTCAGTGCAGTACCTATTTATTTACTTGCACTTGTGCTTTAAAACTGCTAGGTTGGCAGGAGCAGGGACCGAGCAATGGGAGCTCACCCCATCACAGGGATTCGAACTGCCAACCTTCTGATCGGCAAGTCCTAGGCTCTGTAGTTTAACCCACAGCGCCATCCGTGTCCCTAAGCATATCCGGTGCTGTGGTGCCAAGATCCCTCTGGTGCCCCCCCCCTTTCCCAGAGTTGCTGATGTTTTTTAGGGAGGATAGCGCTGCTTTGTGGGGCTGGAGGAGGTGGGCAGTGGCTAGAGGGCAGCTCCTCTGGTGAGGAAGAGGTGGAGGCTGGACGCAGCAGCTCCCAGCTCAGCTGGACACTTCGTGCCATGGTGGCCATGCAGGCGGAAGCTCTGGGCGTGGCACTGCTTTGGCGCGGCATGGTGGAGGTGGGTGAGGGCGGCGAGCTGATGCCGGGAGGTGCCGCGTCCAGCCTCTGCCTCTTCCCTGGCGCCCTCCAGAACTTGACGCCCAGGTTCTTCTTAGAAAGCCATGACAGTTAAAGTGGTGTGACAATGCTTTAGATCAGGCTTCCTCAACCTTGGCCCTCCAGATGTTTTAAGACTACAATTCCATCATCCCGGACCACTGGTCCTGCTAGCTAGGGATCATGGGAGTTGTAGGCCAAAAACATCTGGAGGGCCAAGGTTGAGGAAGCCTGCTTCAGATGTCTGGTGTGCTCTATAAACATTTGAGGTTCTATATAAATGTGTGTGGCATTATATACAGTGTACTGAGCCACCATGTTACTCAGAGCAGGGCGTAGCATGAATTTACATGCCTTTGCTTTGCAAAGATAACAGCCACTAAAGGTTTATAGTTTCTTGTGTCTTTGGACCGTTCCGGACGGTAATGTGTTCCTTTTCTCCCCCTTTGCAACGCCTTCTATTTTCATTAACACTTGAGCACATAAATCAGGCATCAGCATTTTAATACTTGCAAACGGCATTCCATAAATTATAAGAACGCATCAAATATCTTTGACCTTTTTCGATATTGTGGGATTTGGTTGGCTGAGCATTCTATTTATAGCCACCATGCTGAACAGAATAGGAGGAAGAAAAGAAACGACCACCAACTAATGAGAATCTGGGATACGAAGGAAGTCCGACAATGGCTTTGTCCTATATTTCACACAGAGCCTACATCATTTGGCATTAGTTTCCTGATAAATCATCCAGATGACAAAAGGTATAATGAGATTAGAGACTTAAAGAAAAAAATTACAATAATCTTTCTTAATGATAAAAATTGTATGTAGCCTGGGAATCCGAGTAACTTCAACTCAATCTCGTTATGATCCTAAATTGGTAATCTCATTTTCCGCATGAAAGAAGATGGTTACTTTTTTATATATTGTTGATATAATCTAGATTTGGGAGAGAGAAGAAAATTACTTAGAAACTGAAACGTGTAAAGGCTACAACCCCCGTCCACAATAAATGGAGAGAAAATAATATCACACAAAATAAATATATTGAATTTGCTTTGAGATATTCATATGTGTAAACAGATGCTAATAATAGCAGTAGTAGTCAGGGCTTTTGTTCAGTTCCGGCAACTCTCAAGTGGGTGCCACTGCCATTAAAAGAGAACAAGGGAGGAGTTTGTGGTGTGTTCCAGCACCTCTTTTTCTAGAAAAATAGCACCGGTAGTAGTAATAGAAATCATTTTACAGATACACTGGTTGGTTTTTTTAGAATGTCCATATCACTAAAGGGCAGTTAAAATCTCATTGATGCTTCTTCTGTCAGGATTTCCAGAGATATATTCATGTTAGATGATCACTTGTTGTCACAAAAGCAACCAGACATATCATCAATGATCTACAATCTATCCTGGAGAAAGACATTTCCCTCTAACAGGCCCAGTGTGGCAAGCCTGTACAAGCAACCCCTGAACCTAAAGCAGCTACTCATGAGCAATAGTTTGCTCATTTGCTGCTGTCCTCGTGCCCTCCTTGTGATCTTCTCAGAAGCATCTGTTGGTCCACTATGTGATTCAGGATGCTGCAGCAGTTGGATGTTGGGGTCTCACTCCCTCTCATCCGTGCGGTTGGCCAACATCCCTCACCATCTCAAGAGATGAGTTGGACCCTTCAAATTAGTTAAGGCTGACATGCTGGTGAAAGTTAGAACTGTTCAAACTTCTGCTTTTTGTTGTTGCTGTTGTAAACTCTTTTGACGCGCAGCGTAAATTAATAATGCAGAGTTTTAAAGAATAAAAGCTTTACGGAATTAAAATAAACTTCTTCATAAACAACATGGTTCCAAACAGTTTGACTGAGATTGCATACTGCTCACAACTGAGGCAGAGAGACTCTCACTGAAATCTTAGAGAGCACAAAGTGAAACAGGCTAAGTCGCATGTCAGAGTGACTCAACAGTAAGCAGTTAGGTCTGAATAACTTTAGTAGGCCCAAATGATTGTGCAGTCCCAGCACTTCCCAGCCTGCTTTGCTGCTTCTGCTCTCATGTGTCTTTGTCACATGACATCTTTTGTCATGGCTCACGATTCCCTCATACGTTTTCCGAGTGGATCCTCCAGGTCCACTTGAAACTTTGCCTGAAGCAAATGTAAACATTAACAAAGAATTGTCGAGCTGAAAGGGGTCACGAATATCATCTAGTCCAACCCCTTGCAATGCTGGAATCTTTCATCCAACATGAACCTTGAACCCATGACCCTAGGAATAAGAGTTTCATGCTCTACCAACTGGGATATTATTATTTCTTTTGCTCCGGACAATCTTTGGAGGCCACTGTGATTTGAAGACATTTGCTTTGCGGCCAGCAAGAGATGGTGCATCTTGTTCTTCTTGTGAAAATGTAGCACTTTGTTGGCTGGTCTTTTCAGTGGTGGATCTGCAAACGATTTTCCTTTAGATTGGATTGCCTTCTGGCCATTCTCATGCCTATAGCTGGGCAATAAAAATGATCTTCCTATAGTATGGCTCGTCAATGTGGTGCTCTGAAGATGTTTTTTGGACTCCAACTCCCATCAGCCCCAGTCAGCACAGCCAGTGATCAGGGGTGATGGGAGTCGTAGTTTAAGAATATCTGGCAGTTCCCACACTGGTTATTCCTGTCTGTAGCATCTCCATAGGCTCAAATAACTATTTAATAAAATGAACAAATTGGAAACTAAACCTCTTTTGTACTGGGTAAGTGTTTCCAAGATCGACAGGATGTAATTATCTCACATAGCAATTAACTTCCCTAACACCGGCATAATTATTTTCTGTTGGCAGAAAGATGAAATCAAATAACTACACAGAGGGAAAGCATCGTTCTGTGATTCATAGTGGCCATGTTTGCGAGGCCTTAAGTTTAGAGATGGTGTTCGCAGTGTGCGATCGCTTTCTGAAAAGGGCCCTGTATCAAAACGGACCTGTGTGTGCAAGGTACAGGCCGGATGCACTCTCCTCAGCATGCAAACTTTCCAATGCAGGCATGCTTGAAGATGGGAAGTCTTTGACAAAACCAATTTAGCCCCCATCCCTCCACTCCCTCACACACTCATGTGTTAGTTAATCATTCGGTACATTTTTTTACGTCGCTTTCTTACAGTAAAACCATATCTCAAAGCAACTAATGGAGGGATAGAAAACAATTGGTGCACAGGTGGAGGGGAGCAAATCTGCACATCATGTGCAGGTGTGGATTAACACATGGAAACTGGGTGCATGGTATGTTGCCAGTGGTCAGAGGTGGCGGTGGTTGTAGTGCAGCAACAACTGAGGACAACATCTTGCCCAACCCTGGTCTCAATGGAGCTCCCACAAACTAGGCATGCGTGCATCAGAATCCGAGTGGTGCAAAGGAGAACACAAGGTCAGGACTAGCGTAAGACTTCAGGGAGCCATTGTCATGGTACTGATAATGACCTTAACCCACCCTACCTCCCACCCCCAGGCAATCACATCATGTCACTGTCCAGTTCACTGGCGATCAAAGTCCCGGCTGGGGACGTCAGGACTGGGGGCAAGATGGTGGGGTGGGAGCAGGAATAGGAGTCCAGAAGCCAGGAGTCAGGAAGCCAAGAGTCCAAGGGTCAGAGAGCCGGGAGTCAAGAAGCCGAGGATCTGAGGGTCAAGAAGCAAGGAGTCACAAAGTCGAGGGTCTGAGGAGCAAGGAGTCAAGGAACCAAACGCAGCAAGGCAGGGAACGCGTTGCTGTGGCCAAGAGCCGAAGGGAAATGCTGACCTTATATCCCTTCCCTGTTCTTGCCACCAGGTGCTGTGAGTTACCAATCGGCCTCACCTGTGTGGCCACACCTTGCCTCTTCAGAACAAACTTAGGAAGGCCCCAGTCCTGCAGAGTCCTATTGGTCACAGGGCCTGGCTCCTGCACGCACATCTGACACATCAGCAAATGCCAGGACTTAGCACCCTCCATCAGAACTTTGGACACATTTCAACAGTAGACAAGATGACCATCCACCGTTTTCAGTTACAAAAAAGCCATGCCTCAGCCCTTACAGCCTAGGAGATCTTCCCAGGCTATAGATTTGTATAATAAAGCAGTTTCATAGGTCTGTGGGTACACCGGGGATGGGATGGGAGCTTAGCTCCTGTTCAAAAGCAGCATCACTACCCACCACTGAACAACATCTGGAGGGCTGGCAGAGAGGGTGGTCAAAGCCACGTCTAACCAGTGAGAAGACTTCCAAGACTCTGGGACCCTCGGCCACTGGCTGATCTGGTCAACTGCTGGCACCAGACCTGCTCAAAGCTACCTCTTTTCTGGTACGGCAGCCTGTCTTTGGAAAGTAGTGCCCCTCTTGAAATCCAGTTGACAGCCACTCGGCTGGCTTTTAGACGCCAGGTTAAAACCTGCCTGTTTACTCAGGCCTTTGAGCAATAGTGCAGCTGTCAAATGAAATTGTTTTAACCACAGTTTCTATTTATCGCCTTGTTGTGTTTCAGGAGTTTGCTGGGTTTTACCCTCCCAGAGATCTGTGGGTGTGGGGCTGTGCAACATAAAGGAATGAAATCTGCTTTCAGCTACATCAGTGCAATGAAGTTTGGGAATGATGGAAGTCATATACTGCATAGCCTTTTAATTGGGAGCTAGCAGCTGCAGGGAGGAACACAGGAAGCTTATATGAAATAAAATAAAATCTGGGCGGTTTCCAACTAAATATTAAAATACAATAATCTATTAAGCAGTAAAAGCTTCCCTAAACAGGGCCACATTCAGATGTCTTCTAAAAGTCTGGTAGTTGTTTTCCTCTTTGACATCTGGTGGGAGGGCTTTCCACAGGGTGGGTGCCACCACTGAGAAGGTCCTCTGCCTGGTTCCCTGTAACTTGGCTTCTCGCAGTGAGGGAACTGTCAGAAGGCCCTTGGGCAGAACAATGGGAGTGGAGACACTCCTTCAGGTATACTGAACCAAGGCCGTTTAGGGCTTTAATGGTCAGCACCAACACTTTGAATTGTGCTTGGAAACGTACTGAGAGCCAGTGTAGGTCTTTCAAGACCAGTGTTATATGGTCTCGGCGGCCGCTCTCAGTCACCAGTCTAGCTGCCGCATTCTGGATTAGTTGTAGTTTCCGGGTCACCTTCAAAGGTAGCCCCACATAGAGCACATTGCAGTAGTCAAAGTGAGAGATAACTAGTGCATGCACCACTCTGGCAAGACAGTCCACAGGCAGGTAGGGCTTCAGCCTGCATACCAGATGGTGCTGATAAACAGATGCCCTGGACACAGAATTGACCTGCGCCTCCATGGACAGCTGTGAGTCCAGAATGACTCCTAGGCTGTGCACCTGGTCCTTCAGGGGCACAGTTACCCCATTCAGGACCAGGGAGTCCTCCACACCTACCTGTCTCCTGTCCCCCAAAAACAGTACTTCTGTCTTGGCAGGATTCAACCTCAATCTGTTAGCTGCCATCCATCCTCCAACTGCCTCCAGACACTCACACAGGACCTTCACCGCCTTCACTGCTTCTGATTTGAAACAGAGGTAGAGCTGGGTACCATCTGCATACTGATGAACACCCAGCCCAAACCCTCTGATGATCTGTCCCAGCGGCTGCAGGTAGAGCAAACCAGTATTGATCCATCTAGCTCAGTCTTGTTGGCACTGAATGGAAGCATCTCTCCAGGGTTTTGGAATAGGGGTTTTTTTCTCACCCCTGCTTGGGGGAGATAGATAGATATTCTTTCCCTCCTCATTTAATCCCCACAACAACACTGTGAGGTAGGATAGGTTGGCATACAGTGATTGGCCCAAGGTCACCCAGTGAGCTTCATGGCCGAGTGGAGAATTGAACCCTGGTCTCCCAGTCCTAGTCTGACACGCTAACCACTACGCCACACTGGCAGGGATGGCAGGGGTTGACCCTGGGATCTTCTGCATGCAAAACATTTGCGAGACTGCAAAGAGAACCACCAGATCCAGTGGCACATGCCGAAAAGGTCCTCATTTCTCTTTTTAAAGTAGCATCTGAGCAGCCAAAACGACTCGTTTCTTTCTCCCAAGTTTGCACTCAATTAGCCGCTAGGATTTCCTCGTCTAAATAGCTTTAGGGAAATGCTAATCTCTTTGGATGGCGTTGGACAAGTTAAGCATGATTTATGTGAGCAACAATGGAAGAGACTGATATTTATCGAGTGGCAGGGCTGCTTGCGGAGCGTAGCAATTGCCGGGGCAGAAGGGAAGGAGAAGACTCAGAAAGTCTGGGAAAGTTGGAACCCACAACTTGATGATGGCCGTGTGGGAAACGAGAGCTGCCATGACTCCTCATGTTCCTATATCATTATGACAGTGGCTACAGAAATTTGGCTTTGAACTTATGAAGAGGGGGGGGACAAATCTGGGGTGGGGGGCATTTTTTATTTTCTTTTTAAAGATGCACAAGTGGCTGAGATTTAAATGGGCATTTGATGCAAAAAGCAGTCTACCCAATTCAACATATGCATCTGTTTAGAACAGAATCCATCTCCAACCCTATAGTTATCATTTCCTGACCTGGAGGAAACCTCTGGGAGAACAGAATACCATTAAGTTCAGGGCATGCAAAACTCCCCACCCTTTCCTCTCTTATGTTTATAGGAAGGGCCGCAGTCCTGTGGCAGAACATCTGCAGAAGATCCCGGGTTCAAACCCCTGCAGCTCCAGGGAGGGTCCAGGGTTGACCTCTGTCTGAAACCCTAGAGAGCTGCTGCTACCAGTCCGTGTAGACAAGACAACCAATGGTTTGACTCATAAGGCAGCCTCCATGTGGGCAGGGCAAGCAATATGGTTCCTTACCAACTGAATGGTGCTGGAGGAGCCTCTTGAAAGTCCCATGGACTGCAAGAAGATCAAACCTCTCCATTCTTAAGGAAATCAGCCCTGAGTGCTCACTGGAAGGACACATCGTGAAGCTGAGGCTCCAATACTTTGGCCACCTCATGAGAAGAGAAGACTCTCTGGAAAAGACCCTGATGTTGGGAAAGATTGAGGGCACAAGGAGAAGGGGACGACAGAGGACGAGATGGTTGGACAGTGTTCTTGAAGCTACCAGCATGAGTTTGACCAACTGCGGGAGGCAGTGGAAGACAGGAGTGCCTGGCGTGCTCTGGTCCATGGGGTCACGAAGAGTCGGACACGACTAAACGACTAAACAACAACAACCAACTGAATGGCATCCCTGTGAAAGGAAATAGAAGAAAGTAGGGCCTTAGCTTAGCGACAGACAGTTTAACTTCTAGGTGCAAGGCCCCAAGTCCAGCAGTTCCATATAAGGCAAGTAGAGATCCTTGCCTGAAACATTAGATGGCTGCTGCTGCCAGCCAGTGTTGACAACAGTGGGGTAGATGAACCAATGTTCAGACTCCCCCCCCCTTTCTCTTTCTTGCATTGTCCCTTCCCTCTCTTTCCTCGTAATGATTGTTTTTCTCTTGCAAAGAAAACAGCAACGGACAGCAATGTGGGTTAAATAAGCCAGAAGGTGCAAGGGGTGCTGGTAAGACAATTGTGTCTGCTGCTGTCGGATCGTGTCCCGAAACACTGAAAGCTTCTATAGGCCCCGCAGTTCACAGAGCGCAGCGACGAGAGCAGAGTTTGTTATTGCTATCCCCTCCATTTTCTTTTCCCATTGGAAAATTCCCCCACTCCTCGGAGCAAAATAAATTATTGAACACAACCCCGGGCACCTCTTCTTATGTAGCTGAGAGAGCCTATATCATATTGTTCAGCTTTTCCTGGCGCGCCTGTGATGCTCATCAAACATTCAACCTGGCACGCAGATGACCGTTAATGTCAATGAGTTTTTTAAGAAGCAGGATTGTTTCCCCCATTTCGAAAATGCTTCTTTCTTCTTCTTCTTTTGTCACCTCGCTGCCATTTAGCTGGTCACCTTGGGATGCTGTTTTTCTTCATTTCTGTGAAGAAGAAAAACGCAAGAAAGAAGAGAAGGGAAAGACCAAAAACAATGCAAGTTGATGGCTGGGTACTTTCTCATTATTCTGATCGTAGAAATGTAGAATTGTAGAGTTGGAATTGCAACGCAGGAATCGTAGCTAAAGCAGCCATGGCAGATGGCCAAGGAAGGAGAGTTCACAACCTCCCGAGGGAGTCTATTCTACTGTCAAACAGCTCTTACAGTTAGAAAGTTTTTCCTGCTGTTTAATTGGAATCTCCTTTCTTGTAACTTGAAGCCTTCGGTTCAAGTCCCCTACCCTCTGGAGCAGGCGGAAACAAGCTTGCTCCAACTTCCTTGCGATTTAAAGTGAGGCATCTCTGTCTCCTGAAGTCACAGTCTATAACGATGGCCACCAACTTGGATGCCTTTAGAAGAGGACTGGACAAATTCATGGAGAGGGGAAGGCTTTTAATAGCTACTGGCCATGATGGCTGTGTCCTACCTCCGCTCTTGAAGAAGAGTTTGGATTTCATATCCCGCTTTATCACTACCCTAATGAGTCTCAAAGGTGCTAACATTCTCCTTTCTTTCTTTTTTAAAAAAAGATATTTATTAGAGTTTCCAATTTTTTACAAACAAAAGAAAAAACAAACATAAAAATATTAAAAAACACTTAAATTTCACAACTTATTTTCTTGTGACTTATTTCCCCGACCTCCTCGTACCTCCCCTTCTTGTATATCCAGTTTAAGTTGATTATACAGCAAATCCTTATCTCAACATCTTAAATTATTGTAGCTTTAAATTCTTGCTTACAAAAAGAAAGTCGTTTTATCATAGTTACAGCTTGAAACCACTTAATTTCAATCCAGCATCATTCAACATTCCTTAATTTTACAATATTTTTGTAGATAGTCCTTGAATTTTTTCCAGTCTTCTTCTGCCGACTCTTCTCCCTGGTCCCGGATTCTGCCAGTCATTTCTGCCAGTCCCATACAGTCAATCAGCTTCATCTGCCATTCTTCCAAAGTGGGTAGGTCTTGTGTCTTCTCCTTTCCCTTCCTCCCCCACAACAAACACTCTGTGAGATGAGTGGGGCTGAGAGACTTCAGAGAAGTGTGACTGGCCCACGGTCACCCAGCAGCTGCATGTGGAGGAGCGGGGAAGCGAACCCGGTTCACCAGATTATGAGTCTACCGCTCTTAACCACTACACCACACTGGCTCTTGGAGGCACTATGCTGGGAATTGCAAGTGGGGAAAGCACTGTTGCGCTCAAGTCCTGCTTTTGGGCTTCACAGCAAGGTCATTCTTATGTTCCTGGTATAGTTCGGTTGCTGAGGGAAGGAGCATAGCTCAGCAGTTAGGCATTATGAGCCCTCGAAATTCATACTGAGGGTCCCAACTCAGCAGGGTTCACCATCATTGCAGGGGGGGAGAGCGCTGTTGCCCTTAGCTCCTGCGTTCAGGCTTCTCTGGTTGTCCTCTGTCTGAACAGAATGCGGAAGTAAATGACCCATTGGCCAGTTCCAGCAACCTGTCTCTTCTTCAGCCCATCCTAAGCCAATCGGAACGGTGCATTCTTCCTGAGGGTGTTCACAAGCCAATCAGATCGATGTATTCTTCCAGTGGGTGTTCTCTTTTTGGAATCGGCAGAGAGGCATTTCCCTCACAGAATGCTTTGTAGAAGAAGCAAGCTAGCTAGCCTTGCAGGAACATTGTAAACGTGTGTGTGTGTGTGTGTGTGTGTGTGTTTGAGAGAGAGAGAGAGAGAGAGAGAGAGAGAGAGAGAGAGAGAGAGTTCACCTTTCTTTGCTTGTTAGAACTGCAACTAATCCAGAATGAGGCAGCTAGACTAATGACTGGGAGTGGCCACTGAGACCACATAACACCAGTCCTGAAAGACCTTCATTGGCTCCTAGTATGTTTCCAAGCACAATTCAAAGTGTTGTTGCTGACCTTTAAAGCCCTAAATGACCTTGGTCCAGTATACCTGAAGAAGCGTCTCCACCCCCATCGTTCACTCCGGACACTGAGGTCCAGCTCCGAGGGCCTTCTGGTGGTTCCCTCACTCCGAGAAGTGAGGTTGCAGGGAACCAGGCAGAGGGCCTTCTCAGTGGTGGCGCCCGCCCTGTGGAACGCCCTCCCATCAGATGTCGAGGAAATAAACAACTATCCGACTTTTAGAAGACATCTGAAGGCAGCCCTGTTTAAGGAACCGTTTAATGATTGCAGTTTAATTCTGTTTTTAATATTTTGTTGAAAGCCACCCAGAGTGGCTGGGAAAACCCAGCCACATGGACTGGGTAGAAATAATAAATTATTATTATTATTAACTTCTGAATTCCTGCCTTCCTTTCCTAAGAATATTCAGGCTCTGTCCACCCCCTTTCCTCAAATCTTTCTTCCCCACAGCATCTCCATTCCCCCACCCCACAAACTTACTCAGAATTCATTTACCACTAAAAGGCACACTTCAGGTGCTTTCCATCTGAAGTGCATGTATACTAGATTTCTCTTACTCATAATATATACCGGTACTTGCAGTGTCTGTATGTTAAAGTGTATATTCTTAGGAATGTATTAACCTGACGTATGCTTTTAATAATGTTTTAAGATGCACGTTTATTGTGTTTTATGTCAATGTGCAGTTAATTTGCTGTTTTAACTGCTTTGCTTTGCTTTGCTTTGGGAGAAACCTCGAGAGCTCCTGTTTTAGGAGGCGAGGCAAACTCTGTTAATACATTACCCAGCAGTAAGCTTCGTTGAATTCAATAGGACTTATTTCAGAGTAGAATTGCAGCCAAAGGTAGCTACCAGATGCAATCAAACTGGCTTATTCATGTTGCTGCCTTCCCGTGACCAAATGATGCAAGTGAGCCTGGTTTCCTTTCACGGCACTCCTGATTCTGTGGTCCCACATTTTATCCTCACAACTCTGAGACAAGAAGAAGAAGAAGAAGAAGAAGAAGAAGAAGAAGAAGAAGAACGATGCCTTATGAGGAACGGCTAAGGGAGCTGGGCATGTTTAGCCTGGAGAAGAGGAGGTTAAGGGGTGATATGATAGCCATGTTCAAATATATAAAAGGATGTCACATAGAGGAGGGAGAAAGGTTGTTTTCTGCTGCTCCAGAGAAGCGGACACGGAGCAATGGATCCAAACTACAAGAAAGAAGATTCCACCTAAACATTAGGAAGAACTTCCTGACAGTAAGAGCTGTTCGACAGTGGAATTTGCTGCCAAGGAGTGTGGTGGAGTCTCCTACTTTGGAGGTATTTAAGCAGAGGCTTGACAACCATATGTCAGGAGTGCTCTGATGGTGTTTCCTGCTTGGCAGGGGGTTGGACTCGATGGCCCTTGTGGTCTCTCCCAACTCTATGATTCTATGATTCTATGATTCTAAGAAGAAGAAGAAGAGGAGGAGGAGTTTGGATTTGATATCCCGCCTTTCACTCCCCTTCAGGAGTCTCAAAGCGGCTAACATTCTCCTTTCCCTTCCTCCCCCCACAACAAACACCCTGTGAGGTGAGTGAGGCTGAGAGACTTCAAAGAAGTGTGACTGGCCCAAGGTCACCCAGCTGCTGCATGTGGAGGAGCGGAGATGCAAACCCGGTTCCCCAGATTACAAGACTACCGCTCTTAACCACTACACCACACTGGCTAAATTTATTATTTATTTATACCCCTCCCATCTGGCTGGCCTTCCCCACATAGGCTGACAATGACAAGTCCAAGAGAGCTTCATGGATTATGGTGATTTTAACACAGGTCTTCTACACTCTAGTCCAGGGGTTCCCAGTTGGTGGTCTGTGGACTCCAGGGGGTCTGCATAACCCACCCAGAGGGTCCATGGCTGGCACCATTCACATAATAAAAACTACCAGAGCGATATCAAAATTTTCAAAAGTGATGGGGAGGGGTTCCACGGCTTTGCTTTTGAAAAACAGGTGATCAACAGTACTTAGCTAATTGGGAACCACTGCCCTAGTCCATTTAATATCCCTCCACATGGCAAGGACTGGCTGGACAAAGAAGAAGGGCACGAGGCATCAGCCGAGGAATCCCCAAGGGAAATCCCAGAGGAGGAAAGCTCAGAGCCAGGGGATTGGTTGGTGGTGGGACACAGGAGTGGTCAGAGGGAGAAGACTGAGAGAAGGGGCTGGATGCTGAAGGGACAACAGGGTTTAGTGAGCAGGAAGAGCCTGTGACAGGGAGCAGTTCAGACTCCGAGGCTGAAGCAGAGGGAAGGGGTCAAGAGGCTGCTGAAGAATCCAGGGAGTCTCCCTCTCTGGCTGTGACAAGCTCCCCTCTCTGCTGGTCTCCAAGAACTCACAGAGTAATGAGGAGAGCAGAATAGAAGTCAGAAGTGCCCAGACACAGTTTGAGACTGCTTGGGAAACATCATGGGGGGGGGATTAAGGGTGTTAGAAGGTGGGGACCTTCAAATACCGGCAACTGCTCCCTAGGGGTAAAACCTACTGGGAAGGGTTTCTGATACCACTAGGCTGAGTTATATTTTGTTTCCTTGAATAAAGAGTTAACTTCATTGGCATCAAAGATTTTCTTCCTTTCTTGCTGACCTGCACCTGACTCCAGCCCTGACACCGCATTCTGGACAGAAGGCATAGAAGTGAATAAGTTGGGGGTAATCTTTTTCCCAAAGTTTAGGGGGACCTTGTTAACTGTTCTGTGTGGCACATTCAAGTCTAATCCTATATGTGCCTGTTCTACTGCTCCAGTTACAATTTTCCAAGCGCCATATGATACCCGTGCCACATCTGTAACAACTTGATCGATTAGTGTGGCGGCACTGGCACTGTGGAACTCCCTGTCTGTTGATATCAGGCAGGAGCCTTCACTGTATTCCTTTTGATGCTTTCTGAAAACATACATATTTGACAAGCTTACCCAGATGTTTAGAAAGTTTGTAAGAGTTTCAATTTGTTTCAGTCGGTTTTATTGTGGTTTTAACCTTCTGTATGCTTTTTATCATCTTTGTTAACCGCTTTGAGGTTTTTATCTAACATCAATTTTATAAAACAAACAAATAATAATAAAATACCAATTCGGGCTCCAGACCTACCTGGGAGCCACGCCTATGGAATTTAGCGGGGCTTACTTCTGAGTAAAGTACTGTTTTTGGGACACTGGTTCATGCTAGAAATTGTAACAGCAGGGAGCTCTTCTAAAACATGGTTAGACACTTTTCTGTTTAGTTAAGCACTAAGGACTGATACAACTGCAACACTTTGGTATCTGCACCTTTGCAAGGGAGGAGGATGGGAAGAAGACCAGAGCAACTTGGCCCCACCCATGTGACCTCCTTAGTCCCACTCAGATGACCTTATTGACCCCGCCTACATGACCTCCTTGACCACAGGGCATCCCACCAGGTCCAAGGGCTTCCAGCCACCACTGCAGGTAGGAACAGGATGTTGGCGTAGATGGACCATTGGTCAGGTCCAGAAAGACTCTGCTGAAAGGCTGCTGAAGATGGTGACAGCAGTCATGAAATAAAAGAGGCCTGCTTCTTGGGAGAAAAGCAATGACAAACCTAGACAGCATCTGAAAAAGCAGAGACATCACCTTGCCGACAAAGGTCCGTATAGTTAAAGCTATGGTTTTCCCAGTAGTGATGTATGGAAGTGAGAGCTGGACCATAAAGAAGGCTGATCGCCAAAGAATTGATGGTTTTGAATTATGGTGCTGGAGGAGAATCTTGAGAGTCCCATGGACTGCAAGAAGATCAAACCTCTCCATTCTGAAGGAAATCAGTCCTGAGTGCTCGCTGGAAGGACAGATCCTGAAGCTGAGGCTCCAATACTTTGGCCACCTCATGAGAAGAGAAGACTCCCTGGAAAAGACCCGGATGTTGGGAAAGAGGGGAAGGGGACGACAGAGGACGAGATGGTTGGACAGTGTTCTCGAAGCTACCAGCATGAGTTTGACCAGGCAGTGGAAGACAGGAGGGTCTGGCCTGCTCTGGTCCATGGGGTCACGAAGAGTCGGACACGACTAAACGACTAAACAACAACAACAACAACAAAGTAGTTGTAAAAAGGCCTGTGGCAAGAGAAACATCCAATAAATGTAAGAAATACTAATAAAATAATAGCCTACTTAGGAGAAGTCAGTTTCCTACATTAAGGCACTGGAGAGATTTTGAAATGCCATCTTTTAGTCATGGTACCAGGTGCAGCCAGGGAGCCACTAAGACAGCCTTTCTCAACCTGTGGGTCCCCAGATATTGTTGAACTACTACTACTACTACTACAACTCCCATCACCCCTAGTTAGTGGGGTGACAAAAGAGTCGGACACGACTAAACAACTAAACAAACAAAACAAGCAGGAAAGACCCTTCCCATCCTCCTGCATATCTTTTCATTTCTACTTGTGACAATGCAGACTCACAATAAGGTTTGTTTTCTTCCATTTCATGACAACAATGGTACTCATTAAGCTAGCTTCAATGTCTGCCGGTGCTTGTTTAAATGTATAATTGCGCTGTATCTTCAAACACTGCCATTATCTCTAACCCAATAAATGTGGGCTTTTTTTTTTTTTACAGAATTATTTGCCCTTTTAAAAAAAGCAGGTTACTTTGATTTTAAAACATTAGTAAATACTTGTTTGCCGTCATAATGTAATGGAACCCAGAGAGATCCTCACTGCCTATTACATGAATGGATAGGTCAAGAAATTGCCCGGCCACTCTCCCAGACAGTACATTTGCCATATATATATAATTTTCCTCCCAGCTAAAAGCCAGGATTGAAATAAATTGCTTGGATAACATAAAAATGGATGGAAACTGTGGAGACTAAAATCAAATCCCTTTGGAGTTCCCAGAAACACAGGGATTTTTGCCCTTATACTTGCTAGGGGTAGACCCTAAAGGTCATATTCATCACAGCCCCTCCAAGTGTCCCTAATTTCCAGAGACAGTCCCAAATTTACAAAAGCTGTCCCAGTTTCTGGTTTGATACTAGAATGTCCCACTTTTCCTTAGGACGTCCCTATTTTCATTGGAGAAATTTTGGAGGGTAAGGAGTTATGTGACCCCCAAGCTATGGGGATAAGTAACTGTACAACCTTTAGCAAACATCTGAAGGTAGCTCTGTATAGGGAAGTTTTTAAATGTTTTATTATGTTTTTATATATGTTGGAAGCTGCCCAGAGTGGCTGGGGCAACCCTCTCACTGTCCTCAGAGCTTGCTTACCGGTAACCTCCTCTGGCTGATATCCAGACAGACCAGGGAGATTTTGATAGGTGACATTTTCCCAAGCGTGGGTAAAATGCACAACCCCTTCCCTCCTCCTGCTTCCGCAGGGGAAAGAAAATAAGTCAGAAATCAATTTACATGATGTTTATTTCTGACATTACAGCAGTAGAGAAAAACACGTCCTTTCAGTTCAGTTCTTCTAGCAAGTCTGACAAACTTCCTGAACATGCGCACACAGAAGGTTTCAAGTTACACTCTTCACAAAGACTTATCCAGCCTGTGAACGTCCTGGGAAATTCCTTCCCACAGATAGCCGCATCATGTGATGTCAACAAGCTGGCTGTCTGCAGTGGTGATGTTTCCATATACTGACATCCAGATGGGCTTGGTATAAATTGTTGTTGCTGCCGTTGAATAGGATGTCCCTGTTTTTATCAGAGAAATGTTGGAGGGTATGAAGACATGGGTCAGTCATTGCTTGATCACTATGGACACAGCTACACTGAAGACTGCAACCAGAACCCAGTGGTATCTAATATCCATTGTGCCTGGTGGGGAAGACGTCTGGGAGCCCAACAAGAAGTAAGGGCAGAGCCAACTAATTCTTGCTTTCTCCTCATCTTCCTCCCTTCTGAGTTTCACAAGCTGCAACATGGAGGCTAAGGAGTAGGAGAATGACAGGCAGAGCCACTCCCTGGTCAGATCAGCCCTCATTACCAAGACCTGGATGTAGAGATTTTTGTAAATTTATATATTTAACGGCCACCTGATCTGTACCTCTCAAGCTAGTGTTGAGATAGGAACTTAATCATCTTCCAAGAGCACGGTTAAATTAATCTTGAACATGGCTTAAGCTCTATTAGCAAATAATCATGTCATGTGGCTGAATGAGATGTGATGTTGGCAGATCCATGCGTCCCCATCCAGGGTTCCCCCTGTGATGTAGAAAGTGAGCTCAGGAGGTCCACTTTAACAGTAAAAGGGCAGGAGACTAACCACCCTTTAGGAATGCCTACGTTAATGCCTACAATGAGGCACCAATGATGCCCCGAATCCACACCACCAATCTCCTTCAGCAAGATTTAATCAGACAAGATGGGCAGTGGTTGAGAGGAGAAGCAGCTGCCTGAACATGTAATAAAGTGAGTCCTGTGGGGCTGTTTCACATCAATGGAACTCTCTCCCAATCGAAGAAGTTGCTATACCAATTTTTATTGGCAAGCTCCAAAATAATAATAATAATAATAGCACATTTCCCCCCTTGATATGAACTGGGATCATAATACAGGATAAACAGTAAAAGCAACCAGATTGTTTTTAATGGATCCAGGGACACTTTAAATATAAATAAATAAATACTACACATTCAGGACGTTGATGCTGCAGCGATGGCGGTGGCAGAGGGGCAGCCACCACCTTGACCTCAACCACCATGTTTCCCCTTCCTCCAAGGCCTCTATCTCCTTTCTCCATGAGCCTGCGCAGCCCCTGAGTTGTTGGTTCTTTGGTGGTGATGGTGGGGAAGGGGTGCGCGGTGGGTCAGGCATGGAAGGCGGAGAAGGAGGGCCGAGAGCAGTGACGGTGGTGAGGCTTGGGCAGTGCAATGCCTCCCTTTTCATCATAGCAGCCCCAATCCCACTCCTACTTGCATGCTAGCAGGAGGGGGCGGGGATCCCTCAGCTGGGAAGGGAGGCTTCCCATTGCCTAACTTGAGAGATCCCTCCCCCCTGATAGGCAGCGTGAAGCCTCCCTTCACAGCTGAGAGATCCTGCTTGCACGCAAGTAGGAGTTGGGAGGCTGCTCCGATAGGCAGCATGAAGCCTCCCTTCACAGCTTAGTTGCTGGGGTCAGGGAAGGTGAAGGCAGCTCGGAAGCCCCTGCATCACCATCGTATGGGGACTTCTGAGCAGCTCCTGGAGCCAGCCAGAGCCAACTGCTCCAGGCTGCTGAGACTGCCGCTGCTGCATTTCCCGGGGACATTAGATGAAAGCCGGGGACATTCCAGGGATGGAATTTGTCCAGGGACTTATTCGCAAGTCCAGGGACTGTCCCCGGGAAACGGGAACATCTGATAACCCTACTCTAATCCCATTCCATGTATGGGTCCCTATCTGGAATGCCTCTCTTGTCTGTAATTGACTTCTAAACGAGCTCACTGTGTTACTAAAGCAGGAATTGTGTGGATGATGCTGACAGTGTCCAAAGTCTGAGTGGTCCCATCACTCTGTCAAGCTGGAAAGAGACCCGGAAGCAGCTCAGGACGTCCCAGTCTTGGGGTGGCAAAGTGATGCTCTGCCAGAGCCACAAGAAGTACGGACTACTTCTTCCTCACTTGCGTCCTGCCATCCTTCCCGACTTGCCAGCTTATCAGCGCGGCTCTGGAACAGGCCTGCCATCTGGAGGGAAGCTCTTTGTCTGTTTGGTCAAGATAAGGATTCGGCAGTGGAGGCTACAAAGGGAGGGCAAAGGCGTTGGAATGTTGTGGTGAGAGGAGAGGCGACGGATGGCGAGTTAGAACAAAAAACCCGAGCGACGGAAATGAAAGTCAAAGGAGAGCACTGGCCCACGTCGGAAGGGAATTTCCATGTTGTCTCGCGGATTAGAGGAGATCTGCTTCCTTTATTGAGGTTACGGAAAGAGGCCAACGGAAGACTCAGCTCAGTGAGATAAACAGAAAGAGGGTGTGTGGGTGGCTGGACCTCCAATCCCAGTTATTATTGTTCAGAAGAACAATTCACTGAAAGTGGAAAGTGCGTTTTTTTCTTCCTCACCCCTCAGTTCTAATCCTCCTTGGTAAGCTGGTGTGTGCTCAACATTTTGCCCCCACACTGCATCAGCGTCAGAGCTGCTTCCTGAAATGCGGTTGTACTCCAGTCTCCTCTAACCTGATGTTTCGGATCTTCTTCTTCTTCGGCGATCACTTGTAGCTGAGTAAGATTGTTTTCCATAAACACAGTTTTAACGATGAGTCTGTAAGTGACTGCGGAGGCCAATTCTGGATTCACACATCCTTCCCCAGTGGGGACATTGGTTTCTGGGTGGGAGTTGATCACGGTGAGGGTTTGCCAAGCATGCCTTCTTCTTAGCATGTTTCTCCCTTTCGTCCTGAGTTTGAGTGTCTTCAAAGCCCATGACACCTTTGGTAAAGGCTGTTCTCCAACTGGAGCACTCACAGGCCAGTGTTTCCCAGTTGTCAGTGTTTATACTACATTTTTTAGATTTGCCTTGAGACAGTCTTTAAACCTCATTTGTTGACCACCAGCATTACGCTTTCCATTTTAAAGTTCAGAATAGAGTAGTTGCTTTGGAAGACAATCATTGGCATCCTCACAACATGATCAGTCCAGTGAAGTTGATGTTGAAGAATCATTGCTTCTGATCACAACCCCCATCAGCCACAGCCAGTGGAGGCATCAGGCTGGCCAAGGCAATGGCAGACTCTTGAAAATACTTCTTGATTATCAACATTATTGTGATTTATTTATTACTCCCTTCCTAATAATAATAATAATAATAATAATAATAATAATAATAATAATTTATTATTATTATTTGTATGCCACCTGTGTGACTGGGTTCCCCAGCCACTCTGGGCAGCTCCCAACAGAATGTTGAAAACATGATAAAACATCAAATGTTAAAAACTTCCTAGGAAATATTTTTGTTGGGTGTAGTGAAGGGTTAACCTTAATTTTGAAGCCAATTCACAATACAGTAAATAAGAAGCAAGAAGCAAGAAGAATTGAGAAGAGATAGATGATAGATATAGATGATAGATAAATAGATAGATAGATGATAGATAGATAGATGATAGATAGATAGATAGATAGATGATAGATAGATAGATGTTAGAAGATAGATATATGATAGACAGAGAGACAGACAGATGATAGAAAAACAATTTATAAAACAATAGATATACCAACTGGGATCAAAAGCTGCTATGTCTTTATAGTCTCTTGACTGCCCATGATAACAGTATGAGAACGATACTTTCTTTGCAGAACTTTCCCCAACATTTAAATCATCATCATTATTGTTATTATGATCTATCATCGGCTGTGGGGAGGACTGCAGGGCCTGCTCCCTTCCAAGGCCTTTTCCAACTGGCCCAGAAGGCGTGGCCCAGGCCCTTATTTGGAACAAACTTTTGGGGAAGTTGGGAAGTGTTCTGCGATTGCTTTCCTGTTCCAAGTGGTTAATGTGTTTTAAAATGTCCTCAAGGAGTCGGTGGCAATTTAAATTTGTATTTCTATTTTTCCTTTTTTCCTTTGTTGGGGGTGGGTGGGTGGGATGGATATTTGGTTCGGGATTAATTTTAGTTTAATTGTTCTGTTTTTGTTTTTTGTTGTTTTATTGGTTCTGTATAGTTTGTGTTTTGTTTTTAAGGGGTGGGATCAGGACTGCCTGGGAGTGGGGCCCCAGCCAACACGATGGCTGGGACAAGTTCCACAGGGGGCGAAGCACTGGGACAACGGATCTCGGTGATCATGGGCAGGAGGCGGAGTTACTCCAAGACCAGACCATGTCATTACCGAGGAGGCAGGTTTAGTCGTTGTTTGAGGACTATCCCTGCCTCCGGGTCTGGCCTTGACCGGATGGATACTGGAATCAACAGGGGAAACCCACATGACCTGAAGGTGTTGCTGTGTAATGCCAGGTCAATTATGAATAAAACCACTGCCATCCACGACCTGATTGTGGATGGAGGATTTGACCTGGCATGTGTGACAGAGACCTGGTTGAAGGAAGCAGATGGGCCTGTCCTTGCCGCTGCTTGTCCACCAGGTTTCTCTTACGCACAGCAACCCAGGTCATGTGGGCGGGGAGGGGGAGTTGCAGTGATTTTTAGGAAGTCATTAGCTTGCATCAGGCGTCCTACTGGGAAGACCCAGTTTTCTGAGTGCATGTTCTGGAAGTTGGGCAATAGGAGCAGTACAGGATTCCTTTTGGTGTACCGACCTCTCCGCTGCACCAAGGATTCCCTGTCCGAGCTGCTTCAGGTCATGGCGGATGTTCTCCTGGAGACACCTAGTTTGGTTGTCCTAGGGGATTTTAACATCCACACCGACACGACCTTACAAGGGGCCGCTCGGGACTTCGTGGAAAGCATGGCCTCCATGGGGCTGTCCCTGAATAAGTTGGGCCCAACTCATAGTCATGGACATGCCTTAGACCTGGTATTCACCTCTAGTGACGTGGGTGATCTGACACTAAGTAAAAATGAAACCAAAGAAGTGCCATGGTCAGATCACTTCCTGGTGCAACTGGACTTCTCTGCGACCCTTCCCCTCTGCAGGGAGGTGGGACCAATTCGGATGGTCCGCCCCCGCCACTTAATGGATCCAAATGGTTTCCAGAGAGTGGTAGGGGATGCTTTATCCCATGTTGATGGCCTTTCAGCTGATTCCCTGGTGGCCCGCTGGAATGCGGAGTTAACCAGGGCTATCGACTGTCTGGCTCCGAAGCGCCCTCTCCGATTGCATGGAGCCCGGACAGCCCTGTGGTTTTCCTCAGAGCTGAGGGCGATGAAACAATCGCTGAGATGGCTAGAGCGTCGGTGGCAGAAAACTCACTCCGAATCTGACCGGACACAGGTTAGAGCTCAACGTCGAGCCTACCAAGTGGCGATAGTGACGGCAAAGAAGACTTTCTTCACCGCCTCTATTGCATCTGCACAAAATAGTAGCAGGAGACTCTTTCAGGTGGTCTGCAATTTAACGGAACAACCTTTACCACCGGGGCCTTGTAAAGACCCCAAGATCTCCTGCAACAATTTTTTTGCAGATAAAATCACTCATATTCGGAAGGAGCTAGACACCACCGTGGGAGCAGGGCTGGGGCGGGAGAGTGCTAGAGCCCTGTCTGGTCAAGTTGCATGGAATTAATTTCAATCCGTTACCCCCGAGGATGTGGACAGGCTGCTTGGACGTGTGAAACCAACCACCTGTCTCCTTGATCCTTGCCCATCCTGGCTAATAAAAGCAAGCCGGGAAGGGCTGGGCTCTGGGCTCTGTGGGGTGGTGAATGCTTCCCTCTGCAAGGGAGAGTTCCCAGACCCGCTGAAAGAGGCGGTCATTAAACCGCTTCTTAAAAAACCATCTTTAGACCCGGCCAGTATGGCCAACTATCGCCCAGTCTCAAATCTTCCATTTTTGGGCAAGGTGATTGAGCACGTGGTTACTGAACAACTCCAAGCACGCCTGGAGGATGCGGACCATTTGGATCCCTTCCAATCGGGGTTCAGGCCTCATCATGGGACTGAAACTGCCTTGGTCGCACTGGTTGATGATCTCCGGCGGGCTAGGGACAAAGGTGAGAGTTGTTTCCTAGTTCTGCTGGATCTCTCAGCGGCCTTTGATACAATCGACCATAACATCCTTCTGGACCGTCTAGAGGGGTTGGGAGCTGGAGGCACTGTTATACAGTGGTTTCACTCCTTTCTCCTGGGCTGTGTTCAGAAAGTGGTGTGGGGGTGAGTGTTCAGACCCCTGGGCCCTCACTTGTGGGGTGCCTCAGGGTTCTGTCCTCTCCTCCATGCTTTTTAACATCTATATGAAGCCGCTGGGAGAGATCATCAGGGGGTTTGGACTGGGTGTCCATCAATATGCAAATGATATCACTGTATGCCAACCTATCCTACCTCACAGGGTTGTTGTGGGGATTAAATGAGGAGGAAAATAATATCTATCTCCCCCAAGCAGGGGCGAGAAAAACCCCTATTCCAAAACCCTGGAGAGATGCTTCCATTCAGTGCCAACAAGACTGAGCTAGATGGATCAATACCGTTTGCTCTACCTGCAGCCACTGGGAGAGATCATCAGAGGGTTTGGGCTGGGTGTTCATCAGTATGCAGATGATACCCAGCTCTACCTCTCTTTCAAATCAGATCCAGTGAAGGCGGTGAAGGTCCTGTGTGAGTGCCTGGAGGCGGTTGGAGGATGGATGGCAGCTAACAGATTGAGGTTGAATCCTGCCAAGACAGAAGTACTGTTTTGGGGGGACAGGAGGCGGGTAGGTGTGGAGGACTCCCTGGTCCTGAATGGGGTAACTGTGCCCCTGAAGGACCAGGTGCGCAGCCTGGGAGTCAGTCTGGACTCACAGCTGTCCATGGAGGTGCAGGTCAATTCTGTGTCCAGGGCATCTGTTTATCAGCTCCATCTGGTATGCAGGCTGAAGCCCTACCTGCCTGTGGACTGTCTTGCCAGAGGTGCATGCACTAGTTATCTCTCACTTTGACTACTGCAATGTGCTCTACGTGGGGCTACCTTTGAAGGTGACCCGGAAACTACAACTAATCCAGAATGCGGCAGCTAGACTGGTGACTGAGAGCGGCCGCCGAGACCATATAACACTGGTCTTGAAAGACCTACACTGGCTCCCAGTACGTTTCCAAGCACAATTCAAAGTGTTGGTGCTGACCATTAAAGCCCTAAATGGCCTTGGTTCAGTATACCTGATGGGAGTGTCTCCACCCCCATCATTCTGCCTGGCTGCTGAGGTCCAGCGCCGAGGGCCTTCGGGCGGTTCCCTCATTGCGAGAAGCAAAGCTACAGGGAACCAGGCAGAGGGCCTTCTCGGTAGTGGCGCCCGCCCTGTGGAACGCCCTCCCATCAGATGTCAAAACGATAAACAACTACCTGACATTCAGAAGACATCTTAAGGCAGCCCTGTTCAGGGAAGTTTTTAATGTATATTTTAGTGTTTTTTGGTTTCTATGGAAGCCGCCCAGAGTGGCTGGGGAAACCCAGCCAGATGGGCGGGGTACAAATAATAAATTATTATTATTACTATCCTATCCCTTCCACAATGCCCCGGAGTGGTGCTAGGTCCAGGACATTGTAAAGGATGCAAATACAGTTGCCGTGGCAACAAAGGAAGAAGGCCGTTAGGGGGAAATAGAAAGAAGTTGTGCCACTGCAAATGGTAAGCCCCGCCCCTGAGAAACTGATGGAGAACTCCCCCTCCCCCCCCCCAATTTCAGTAAAACATTTTCCTCCAGTTTCTTTCTCCACATACCAGGTGGAGGTTCTTCAGAGACAATTTCTGCAAAGCTCTAGAAACTTCTGTCCAGGTGTACATGCACTAAAAAAAAAAAACCCCACAGCACTATACTTTTAAAGTAATATCATACTTCTTTAAACAGTCATGGGTTCCCCCCACAGAATCTAGGGAAGTTTAGTTTGTTAAGGGTACAGTGGTACCTCGGGTTAAGTACTTAATTCATTCCGGAGGTCCGTTCTTAACCTGAAGCACCACTTTAGCTAATCGGGCCTCCTGCTGCTGCTGCGCTGCCAGAGCACGATTTCTGTTCTCATCCTGAAGCAAAGTTCTTAACCCGAGGTAATATTGCTGGGTTAGCGGAGTCTGTAACCTGAAGCGTCTGTAACCTGAAGCGTCTGTAACCCGAGGTACCACTGTACTGAGAGTTGTTAGAAGACCCTCTATGCCCCTCAGAGAGCTACAATTCCCAGAGTTTCTTGTCAAACCACTTTGCGAATTGAAACCATGTGAGGGGAGCTGGAGTTTTTCCTAGCAACTCTCGGCCTTCTTGGTACAATCATACCTTGGGTTACAGACGCTTCAGGTTGCGCGTTACTGGAAGGGGTTACTTCTGGATTTCGGCACTTGCGCATGCGCAGAAGCACTAAATTGCGCTTTGTGCATGCACAGAAGTGCCGAATCGCAACCCGCGTGTGTGCAGACACAGCGCTGTGGGTTGCGGACACTGCGGGTTGCGAACGTGCATCCCGCATGGATCATGTTTGCAACCCGAGCGTCCACTGTAGTTCTCTGGGATGCTTGGTGGATGGTGGTTTGGGAGAGGGCTTTCTTTGAGGCAACCCCTAAGCTGTAGGATTCCCTCTCTAGAGAGGTGTGCCTGGCACCTTCACTGCACAGATTTTATCATAGGGTGAAGGCACACCTTTTTACTTGACCTTTGATACTTGAGAGATATACATTACAGGAACCTCATTCTTTTGACTGCAAACTGTTTTAACAGATCTTAACGATGCATTTTTGTTTTTGTGTATCCTTCCCTGGGACCTCATAGGGAAGGGCGGGTAAGAAATTAGTCGTTATGGTACTAAGGTAGCATGCAGTGAGATCCGATGCATGTAAACTCAGAAGGAAGTCCCATTGACTTAAATAAGACACACCCCCATGGAAGTGTTGTAGATGTATAGCACAATCACATCTTGTATGCAATTAACTTGCACGGTGTCAGCCTTGCCACGGCTGAAACCAGCAGGTCGAAATGGTGCAAATTAACTGTACACATGGCAGAGGGTCTTAAATCTCTTTTTGCACTGGTTTTTCCAGTGCAGAAAGAGCTTTTGAGCTCTCTGCCCTGCTTGCCGGGCTCTAGGATGCTCTCGTGAGATCTCGCAGGAACTTGGACAGTCCCGCGAGAGCATTCCAGAGCCTGTTCTCCGAACGGGACTTGCCTGATATTATCTCCCCATATCCCTTGAGCACAGTACCAGATTCATAAACATACAGGCAAGGCTACACGTTTTATTTGAGTTGTTTTACTTGATGTGCCCGGTGGCTTTGATTTTAGGAGAGAAAAGGCTTCCATAACTTTTAAAAACATGGGCGTTGCTAGAGAGAGTCTGTTTAGTCTGTTTAGAAGGGTTGCATTCAGCCTGAAGTTTCCCACCCCTGGATTACGATTAAGAAATCTGTTTGCTATGAGGAAATCTCACATTTTCCATTCATTTTTCAGAAGACCTACCTATCCTTCTCCGCCCCGCCCCCCTCAAGCAATAAAAAAAGATTGCAGATGGTCCTGGCTAAAGCCAGTTCTCATGGTACATTAAATAAGATTTGCTACCCTTGTTTCCTTCTAGCCTCTCCATAGTAGCCCTGCTACAGAATTCTGTCTGATGATGAAAAGCTCTTTCAAGATCTATAGGTTTGGGTAAAATTTCTATGGTATCCCTCCATTGCCTCTCCCCCCTTGGAATTCGACTGGCGCTTTCCACAGAAGGAAAGTTCACACAGTCATTCATTGTTTAATCTTTGGATCGTTTCAGGTGCTGCCCGTCACCAGCTGAGAGGAGCCTGCAAGAATTTGGGAAAGCTCCCCCGGGAAAGGAGGGCTTTCATTTCAAAAAAAAGTAAAGGGCCAATGTTTGTGAACTGAACCGCAAGTCGAGGGCGGGGAGGAGAAAAGATCAATTCTGCTTTTCTTCTCCGACCTTGTCCTTCGAAAGTTTAAAGCACGGATTCCTTAGAAGGCCCAGGAAGAAACAGAAATGAAATGAAAATCCCTTGTAAGGAAACATACCTATAATAAGCTCATGCAAGGAGAAGGAGGGGGGAAAAGAATAAATGCATAAAAGTATAATTTGACCCACAGCCTCTTGTGGGTGTAATGCATGGTTTTCTCTCTTTCCAGTAATTTGAAGATAAAACCTGCGTACACTTTACAAAAGCGCCACCAGTAAGAAATGAAACACACCTTTTCCCACCCACCACTGAGGGATATTTTGGCTCAGTGATACCGTGCGATACAATCACACTCATCATTTGAATTGTTGGCAGTAATTACACCCTAGAGAGGCAACTGTATTGTCTCAGGCACCATTGTGTTGAAACTTTGCGGAAATGTTGGAGGTTTTGAGTGAGACTGTTGGATAGCAGTAGCATCACAGGCCAGAGATGGTATGTAGGGTCAGATCCATCTATCTCTGCTTCGTTTTGAAGGTGTTCATCCATATACATGCACGTCCCATTTCTGCATTAACCTGAATATATTTATGAAGTCAGATCTCGAATGGGGTGAAAGGTTCGCAGGCTAGGAAGGACTTGCTCACAAATTTATTGATGGCTGCACAAATTGTGATAGCTAGGAAGTGGAAGGGGCAAGCAGAATACAAAATGGAAGAATGGTATAAAGAGGTCTGGGATATAGCTATTAATGATAAATTAACATGTGTCATTAAGGTAAGATGGGAAATATGCAGGAGAAATTATTTTGAGGAGATATGGAAGGTGTTTGTAGAATATGCACTGTTAAAACAGAAAAGGGTCATACCATGGCAAGAGGTGTTGAAATTTTGGGAGGGTGGATAGTTACAATGGAATGGCCTCGGTGGTGGGGTGAACATTTTTATTCTTATTTATTTATTATTATCACTTTGTAAAAAAAAAGGGGGGGGGGGAATCAGATTCTGAAATTCCCAGAATGTAGAGATAGGAAACTTTGTCTCTCCTTCATCTAATACTAGAACCTTGGGGTCATCCAGTGAATATGAAGTTAGAAGATTCAGGAAAAGGCAACAACAACAAAAATTAGCAACACAATTTATACACAGTAAAACTGTGGAATAAACAGATGGACTGATAGCCACCAGCTTGGATTGGTTTTAAAAAGGTTTAAACAAATTCATAGAAGATTGTTGTTGTTGTTGTTTAGTCGTTTAGTTGTGTCCGACTTTTCATGACCCCATGGACCAGAGCACGCCAGGCACTCCTGTCTTCCACGGCCTCCTGCAGTTTGGTCAAACTTATGCTGGTAGCTTCGAGAACACTATCCAACCATCTCGTCCTCTGTCGTCCCTTCTCCTTGTGCCCTCCATCTTTCCCAACACCAGGGAAAGATGTCATATGTCAGGAGTGCTCTGATGGTGTTTCTTACTTGGCAGGGGGTTGGACTCGATAGCCCTTGTGATCTCTTCCAACTCTATGATTCTATGATTCTAGGGTCTTTTCCAGGGAGTCTTCTCTTCTCATGAGGTGGCCAAAGTACTGGAGCCTCAGCTTCAGGACTTGTCCTTCCAGTGAGCACTCAGGGCTGATTTCTTTCAGAATGGATAGGTTTGATCTTCTTGCAGTCCATGGGACTCTCAAGAGTCTCCTCCAGCACCATAATTCAAAAGCATCAATTCTTCGGCGATCAGCCTTCTTTATGGTCCAGTTCTCACTTCCATACATCACTACTAGGAAAACCATAGCTTTAACTATACGGACCTTTGTTGGCAAGGTAATGTCTCTGCTTTTTCAGATGCTGTCTAGGTTTGTCATTGCTTTTCTCCCAAGAAGCAGGCATCTTTTAATTTCCTGACTGGTGTCACCATCTGCAGTGATCATGGAGCCCAAGAAAGTAAAATCTCTCACTGCCTCCATTTCTTCCCCTTCTATTTGCCAGGAGGTGATGGGCCCAGTGGCTATGATCTTCGTTTTTTTGATGTTGAGCTTCAGACCATATTTTGCACTCTCCTCTTTCACCCTCATTAAGAGGTTCTTTAATTCCTCCTCACTTTCTGCCATCAAGGTTGTGTCATCTGTATATCTGAGTTTGCTGATATTTCTTCCAGCAATCTTAAAGCTTATCAAGTGCAACTAGCTGTGGTGATTGGCAAGATGTCTCATGGTAGGTAGTTCAGTCAGCAGAGCATGAGACAATTTCAGAAGTGTGCTTTTGAGCCCCACGTTGGGCAGAAGATTCCTGAATTGTTGTGCTATGTGACTCTTGTGGTCCCTTCCAACTCAACAATTCTAGAATTCTATGGCTGTCTTCTACCAACACTGTTGGAAGGAGTATATCTGTATATACTAGTTTCTGGGAATCATTAGTGTTGCGATTCTCTCCGCATGCCACTCCTCTCAATGTGTCACTCACTTTCCAAACTCACCGGCCCACCGTTCCATCGTAGTTCCTTGGAATCCTTCCAATCACTCTTGCACTATCACATTTTGCCCTCATGTTTTCTCCAGCCGCTTTGGGCTTTTTCTTGATGGACATCTTGATGAGAAGGAAACTAGTTTCCAACACCTGTGTGACAGGCGCCTGCCACCAAAGGAAGGCCGGCGCTCATCCATCTCTGAAGCATCCCGCCTTGCTTCATTTAAGGCAGGTTGGAAGGGCAATCCATTAGAGAGAGGATGGAGCGTTATTGACATGCTCTGTTAATTTTAATTAAATCCACCACACTCACAAACAAGCAAAAAATAGAGAAAAGAACCCTGCTAAACATTTTAATTTCTTTTAACAAAAGGTGGGGGGGGGATGTGTGATAACAAGCCATTACAACTTGTAATGGCTCCCCACTAAGGTCCAAGCAGCAGATGCTTATTAGAATTTGTCTAATTAGGCGCAAGGAGGGCAAACTATTGGGGCGTAGGCTCTCGTCTCCCAAATGACCCCATTATGGGATTGGACTTTGTCAAACTCTGACGGCAGTTTCCCAAAGAGCAAAGACCACCAATTCGCTGATTAGGTGACAGAGGTAGTAACTCGGGCACGTCGTTCTGGAAAGGTGGTTGGGTGGATGGGGAAAGGATTGATGGTTATCCAGAATCGCAACGAGATTTGAGGCTGCTGATGTCTTTGCCATAGGAAAATAAATAAATCCCAGGGGATGAAAGGAAGCAGAAAGACAAGATGGATTGCGCAAATATATATCCATTCCTTCACATTACGCTGATTGTGTAGGACTGATCGTGTAAGAAATCCCTATGGCCTTCTGTTATGTACTGAGTTGAATAGGATCCAAAAGGCAGCAGTTTGACTTGTCCTAGAACAATAGGATCCAGAATGCAGCAGTCTGATTGGTCCACAGGAGCCACCCAATCCAGCTCCAGGTGGAAGGGAATCCGCAACCTGATTGGCCTACAGGAGAATCCCAGAATTAGCCAATCACGTGGGGCCCATTGTGTAGATAATGTATATAAGGCAGATATTCTGGGGGAACTTCCATTCCTCCTCACTACTATGAGCTGAATAAAGAGCATGAAATCCACTCTTGACTTTGAGTATATTTTGCCTTCAGTGGCTATGATGTCACAGAGTGGTTTGCACCACCATGGCAGCTTCAGCGTCAAGGTTACGGATGCCAAATTGCTGTGCCTGCAGATGTTGCAGAAAGTTAAACTCTCACCATCCCTGTCCATTGGCTGCACTGAATGGTGGAAGCTGGAGTCCAAGATCATTTGGAGTGTTTAACTGCCTTGTTTTATTTCAGGATTGCTGTTTTATCAGTGATCGCTGGCTCAGTCTGTTTTAGTACTTTATTGTTTTAATTTCTGTGTGCACCATCTCCCATCTGCTTTAGAATTGCTGCTAGGTGCTTCAGGTGACTCTACCCGAGACGTGGGATAAAAATGGTGATCCATTCCCTGCTTTTCCCATTTGTGGAGCAGATTCTATTTCATGGGTAGGCAAGCTAAGGTCCGGGGGGCGGATCCGGCCCAATCACCTTCTCAATCTGGCCTGCGGAAGGTCTGGGAATCAGTGTGTTTTTGCATGAGTAAAATGTGTTCTTTTATTTAAAATGCATCTCTGGGTTGTTCGTGGGGCCTGCCTAGTGTTTTTACATGAGTAGAATGTGTGCTTTTACTTAAAATGCATATCTGGGTTATTTGTGGGGCATAGAAATTCATTCATGTTTATTTTATTTTTCAAAACATTGTCCGGCCCCCCACAAAGTCTGAGGGACAGTAGATCGGCCCCCTACTGAAAAAGTTTGCTGACCCCTGTTCTATATCATGTGGAGGATCCAGCTGGAGGAAAGGGCAATTTTCACGAATTTCCTTTTACCTATGGAGCATCTTAAGGACGTGGGTGGCACTGTGGGTTAAACCACAGAGCCTAGGACTTGCCGATCAGAAGGTCAGCAGTTTGAATCCCCGTGACAGAGTGAGCTCCCGTTGCTCGGTCCCTGCTCCTGCCAATCTAGCAGTTCGAAAGCACGTCAAAGTGCAAGTAGATAAATAGGTATTGCTCTGGCGGGAAGATAAATGGTGTTTCCGTGCGCTGCTCTGGTTCGCCAGAAGTGGCTTAGTCATGCTGGCTACATGACCCGGAAGCTGTACACCGGCTCCCTCGGCCAATAAAGCGAGATGAGCGCCACAACCCCAGAGTCGGTCACAACTGGACCCTTTACCTTTACCTTATGCAGCATCTTGAACTATGTCCCATTTTCTTTCAGAGAGCCCCCAACCCTTCAGTACAGATTTTGGCAGAGGTGCCAGGGGAGTACAGGGCAAAATAGGAATTAGCCAAAAACAAAACAAATCCCTCTTTCCCCTAACACCATTGAAATATCCTCTTAGTAGGATACTTCTCATCTGAAAACTGGATCTAACCGTAAGTAGGATAGATTTCCTTTAAAGACTTGATAAAACTGCCTGTGGTGTTTAATAAACTATTCCTTACTGCAGGGGTGAATGGGTTTCCAGCAACCTCTAGAAATGGCCTCTAACCTTTCCACCTTTCCACGTTATCAATTGCAATGCATCCGTGTGTGGGGTTTTTTTAAAAAGCCTTGTTCCATAAATCCATCTGAAATTTCTACCCTGTGGCAGAGAGAAAGAGAGATTTGGAAGGATTTGCAGCTTCTGTGATTTCACACGGAAGCAGCCCCTGAAATAGCATCAGCAGTTTTCAAAGCCTCGTCTGATGTGTTGCCTTTGCCAAGCTGTCTGCTGCAATGTCACCTTTCACACTCAAGAGTATATGGGGAATGTTTAAAATAAACGCATGCCTTCGCGGAAGAAAGAAGGGTTTGAGCACCAGTCTTATTCAAATTATGATGGAAAGCAAGAATCTTGATTGGTTGAGAAGGGCTGAGCCAGAGGAACAGATTCTGATAGGCTGGCCAGAGGACAGCGACAAAGTCTTGAATCTCCAGTCCTTGCTTCCAGCTCTTCTACCATTTTGGACAATAAAGGTCTTGATTTATGAAAGGGGAAGAGCTGTAGCTCATTGCTGGAGCATCTGTTTCTCATACAGGTGGTCCCAGGTTCAATACATGGTATCTCCAGGTAGGTTTGGGGAAGAAATCCTGGGCATCACTGTGACTCAGTGTAGCAATATGGAGATGGATAGACCAATGCTATGACTTAATAAAACACAACTTCCTATGTTTCCAATATCTGTCCCTGTGTTTGTCTGTAGGAGACACTGCAGGTGGGCAAAGAGGGGCAAACTGCTCCACAGAGAAGTAGCTATCCCCCTTGCACTGCCCCACAGGCTGTACACCTGTGGTTACATCTGTGGTTACCTGTGGATGCAGGTGGCGCTGTGGTCTAAACCATTGAGCCTCTTGGGCTTGCCAATCAGAAGTTTGGCAGTTCGAATCCACACAACGGGGTGAGCTCCCATTGCTCTGTCCCAGCTCTTGCCAACCTAGCAGTTTGAAAGTACACCAGTGCGAGTAGATAAATAGGTACCGCTGTGATGGGAAGGTAAACGGCATTTCCGTGCGCTCTGGTTTCCATCATGCTGTTCCATTGCACCAGAAACTGTTTATGTCGGATTCTTCAAGCCTTATCAGAGGAAACTGGCCACTCTCCAGGCACTCGGCTTAAGATCCTTGTTGACCTCCCCGTCTGCGTCTCCCGGCAGGATACAGGCTAGGTCACTATCGGCGATCCTCCTCAAGCGTGAGAAGAACACACCACTCTTCCCTCCTCCCTGCCTCCCCCAGGGAGGGGAAAGAGACAGACAGAAATGTATTTACATGTCTTTATTTCTGTCCTTGCAGCAGTACAGAGAAACGCGTCTGCACTCATCAGACTCCAACAGTAGAGAGATTAACTCCACCCCTGTACTTCTAGTACAGGTCAGATGACACTCTGAGCTAACATCCGGTGCTCAGTACAGTGAATAGACTGCCCCTTTGTTCCCATGGTACAGTCCCAAACATCAACATCCTGTTTTGCTTTCCAGCCACCTGCCGCTCGCTCCTGCATTGCTGCTTTTCCGTAACAGTTTAGTCATGCTGGCCACATGACCCAGAAATCTGTCTGTGGACAAACATTGGCTCCCTCAGCCTGAAAGCAAGTTGAGTGCCGCAACCCCATAGTCGCCTTTGACTGGACTTAAACGTCCAGGGGTCCTTTACCTTTTGCCTTTTTACACCTGTGGTTACATGATAGAAAATAAGTCTGCCACGCTACGCTTCCTTCCGTGCATTTCCCCCCCTGCATTAATATTTATTAATAATTTATTTATTGAATTTATATACCGCCCTATACCCAGAGGTCTCAGGGCAGTTCAATATTTGATTGAAAAGGTTTCAATTATAAAGAAATAAAGTGATGCAAAGAAAAAGAGAGGAAGAAAATAAAAATAAAAGAGCACAAAAATGTGTAGAAAAGAAATATGAATATATATGTTTATGAATTTGATATTATCCTAATACATATGTAAATATTAATAGCCTACTACATTGGGGAAAAGTCATTCCAAATATTGTGATATGTATCCAAACAAAGTCTCCACCTGTAAGCAGTCCATTCGTAAGTTTCATATCTTCCATGAAAGTTAATGTCATCAGCTGGACATACCAAAGAGACAATACATTTAGATGGAAGATGCATTTATTGCCCTTTCAGAAATCTACCATGTGGAACAAAGCTCTCCTTCCCCAAAAATGCACTTTGCCCCTTCTGTGCCCACACCTCACTATATATTTCTTCTTCTTCTTCTTCTTCTTCTTCTTCTTCTTCTTCTTCTTCTTCTTCTTCTTCTTCTTCTTCTTCTTCTGTGATCACTCATAGCCGAGTAAGATTGTCTTCCATAAACACAGCCATTAAGTTTGACTGCAAGCACTTCGCTATTACAGTAGTACCTCTGGTTACAAACTTAATTCGTTCCAGAGGTCCATTCTTAACCTGAAACCGATCTTAACCTGAGGTACCACTTTAGCTAATGGGGCTTCCAGCTGCTGCCACACTGCCAGCGTGCAATTTCTGTTCTCATCCTGAGGTAAAGTTCTTAACCCGAGGTACTACTTCTGGGTTAGTGGAGTTTGTAACCCGAGGTGTTTGCAACCCGAGGTACCACTGTAATTATTATCATTATCATCATCATGATATGCACAGCATAGCCATATTTCCATTACACATTTAAACCAGTGTCAGGACCTAAGTTTTACCTCCTCTTGTGCTCCTTGGCTTATACCCCAGCATCACACTTATCGGGTTAGAAAATAACTACTGTTCAGGGACACACCATGCACTGGTATCACAATTATACCACTTTAACAGTTATGGCTTTCCCCAAGGAGTCCTGTTTAAGGTGCTGAGAGCTGCTTGGAGACACTCTCTAGTGTCTTCCCGGAGGTGTAATTGTCAGAGTGGTTTAACAGCCAATCCTTCTTTCCAGGGAACTCTGGGAATTGTAGTTCTGGGAGGGAAACAGGGATCTCATAACAATTCTCAGTACCCACAGCAAACTACAGCTCCCAAGATTCTTTGAGAGAAGCTATGGCCTTCAAAGTGGTATAAGAGGGATTTAAATGCATACCCTCCAACATTTCTCTGATGAAAATAGGGACGTCCTAAGGAAAGGTGGGACATTCTGGGATCAAAACAGAAACCGCAACAGCTTCTCTAAATCAAGGACGTCCCTGGAAAATAGGGACACTTTGAGGGTCTGGGAGGGAAGGTGGCAAAGGCAAAGGAAATCTGCCCAGCATAGACCTTACCATTAAGCAGAGTGAGGTAACTATCTCAGGCTAAACCTTACCAGTCATGAATGTGCAAGAAGCTGCTGTAATGATAGAGACAAAACAGCTCAGGGCTTTTTCATATCAGAAAGTGTAGGCAGTTGTAGAGGTTGAAGATCAATTGAGAAATGTTTTGTCCATTAAACTTTAATTAGTTTAATGTTAAGTAAACGTCCAGTGCGCTTCCAACGCCATAAATCTTATCTCAGCAGAGAATTTCGTGCAGCGGTTGAAGAAGGCAGGAGTGTCAGTACCTTTCAATGAAGAATCTTGGAGCAAGCACTTTGGAACTCAGGAAAAAAACTTTATTTACAAAAGAAAAACCCTGGCGATAAAGCACACATGCTTTTATCTCCGGCATAAAGAAAACTTCACTCTAAACTTAACTCATATTAGCAAACACCGGGGGAAGAGAGAAAACACACGGGTGAACTGACTATTTATACAAACTAACTCACATTCCTGGATGCTTAATGACTTCCAGCTGCTCAGTGATTAGAGCGACTTGTTACCTCTTAACCCTTTAGTACCAGCATGTTTCATGAGAGAGGAAAAACCCACGGAGCACAACCTCGTAACAATAAGTGAGAATTCACAACTGTTGTGGCGCCTGGCACGAACATCACGGGCCTTAGTCAAACTTCGGCAGAGAAAAAGAAGCAGCTGATCTATGAGGCCCTTGCTTACGCCACAAAAGCACTTGAGAAAGAGAAATCATGTTTCAGCGTGCACAAGTGGTATGCAATCTGCCTCAGTGATGTGGGAGATTATGAAGGAATAAAGAAAAAAATTCCCAATGCTTTTGTTATCAAAGAACACTTCCAGAAAGCGATAGAAATGAATCCAAAGGATGCTACATCACTTCATCTTATGGGCATTTTGTGTTATACGTTTGCCGACATGCCATGGTATCAGAGCAAAATAGCTGCAGCTTTATTCTCAACGCCACCCAGCTCCACCTATGAAGAGGCTTTACGTTACTTCCAGAAGGCTGAAAATGTTGAGCCAAATTTCTATAGTAAGAACTTACTCTTCTTGGGAAAGACATACATGAAGTTGAAAAATGGCCCTTTTGTGGTTATCAAAGGCAAAAGAACGGCTGTCACACACAGAGGAGAAGCAAAGCCCCAACACCAACTTTAAAAAATCCTAATAGAAGTACAGTGGTGCCCCGCAAGACGAATGCCTCGCAAGACGGAAAACCCGCCAGACGAAAGGGTTTTCCCTTTTGGAGGTGCTTCGCAAAACGAATTTCCTATGGGCTTGCTTCGCAAGACGAAAATGTATTGCGAGTTCCTGCAGGGGTTTTTTCCTTTCCCCCCCTTTTTCCCAAGCCACTAAGCCGCTTATCAGCTGATCCTAAGCCGCTAAGCCGCTTAACAGCTGATCCGCTAAGCCACTTATCAGCTGATCCGCTAAGGCGCTTAACAGCTGATCCGCTAAGCCGCTGATCCGCTAAACCGCTTATCAGCTGATCCTAAGCCGCTAAGCCGCTTAACAGCTGATCCGCTAAGCCGCTTATCAGCTGATCCGCTAAGCCGCTTAACAGCTGATCCGCTAAGCCGCTAAGCCGCTTATCAGCTGATCCGCTAAGCCGCTAAACCACTTATCAGCTGATCCACTAAGCCCGCTAAGCCGCTAATGGGCTTGCCTTGCAAGACAAAAAAAAACCGCAAGACGAAGAGACTCGCGGAACGGATTCTTTTCGTCTTGCGAGTCACCACTGTAATAATGTTGGGCCTGTCCATCTTTTAAGACCCATGAACATACAGTGGTGCCTCGCAAGACGAAATTAATCCGTTCCGCGAGTCTCTTCGTCTAGCGATTTTTTTGTCTTGCGAAGCAACCTTATTAGCGGCTTAGCGGATAACGCTATTAGCGGTTTAGTGGCTATTAAAGCCTTAGCGGCTATTAAAGGATTAGCGGATTAGTGGCTAAAAGGCTCTTAGCAGCTTAGCTAGGGGGGGAAGGGGGGGAAGCGGGGAAAAAGCGGAACACTTGCAAGACGTTTTCGTCTTGCGAAGCAAGCCCATAGGGAAAATCGTCTTGCGAAGCAGCTCAAAAACGGAAAACCCTTTCGTCTAGCAGGTTTTCCGTCTTGCGAGGCATTCGTCTTGTGGGGCACCACTGTATTGTGGCTTTTGAGTGAGTACCATGGATGCCCCCCCCAATCACTGGGACATCGCTGCTGCTGCTGCACCATGAGTTGGGGAAGGCCACTCCTTCCTCAGGCTAATTCCACTTGGCCCAGGGGGTGGGGCCCAGACTGACTCACCACCGCCACAGCTTAAGAGGCCTCATTGAGGCACTGAGACATCGCTGCTGCTGCTGCACCGTGGGTGTTGAGGAAGGCCGCTCCCTCCTGTAGGCCCATTCCACCAGGCCTTGGGGGCGGGGCCCATACTCACCACCGCTACAGTTTTAAGGACACTGGTGTTGCTGCAGCAAATGTTTAAAATGTTTTTATATATTTTAAAGTGTTTTAAAGGGGTTTTTACTTTTTACTTTGTTGTACCACCGTGAACGGTGGTTTTTATTGATGTATTTTTATTTTGTTCCGTTTATTTTGGTTTGGGGTTGGATATTGAGTGGGGTGGGGATTTGTTTTGTTTGGTACAATTGTTTTTGGTTTGATCTGTTTTTCTATTTTGTAAATGGAGGTTGGTATGAGGCGTGGGATTGCTACCGTAGTGGGGCGAGGGAGGTATGGCGGTGGGGGCAGATGTCATAGGCGAAGGGGATCGAGAGACGGATATGCTCGTACCCCTTCCAATCTGCACCTCATCCCGAGGGACGAGGGTAGGGTGAGCAAGGATTACTCACCTCCATCACTGGTGTTGTGCAATGCCAGGTCTATAGGCAACAAAACCGCCACCCTGCGAGATTTCTTTACCTCGCAGGGGGTCGACCTGGCTTGTGTGACGGAGACCTGGGTGCGCAAAGGGGCAACAGTTACCTTACGAGAGATGGTGGCCCCGGGTTTCTCCGTCCTCCACCAGTTGTGGACTGTGGGCCGGGGGGGAGGGTGGCATTATTAATCTGGGAAGATTGTTCTTTCAGGGCTCTACCATCACCATCGATCCCCGGCATTGAATGTGTTGGCCTAGTGTGGGGCTCTGAGGTGAGCTTGGCTGTCTGGCTGGTGTACCGGCCACCTAGCGCACCAGCAGCCACCCTGTCAGGCCTGCTGGAGGCGGTGGCTGGCTGGGCCTTGGAGTTCCCTAACCTATTGGTATTAGGGGACTTCAACATCCATGCTGATGCCACTCCCTCCTCACAGGCTCTGGACCTAGTGTCTTCCATGGCGACACTAGGGCTCTCCCAGTTTGTTTCGGGCCCCACACATCAAGCAGGCCACATGCTGGATTTGATCTTTGGCATCGGTATAGATGTGATCATGTATCCTTCGATGAGGTGCCATAGTCTGATCACTACGCGCTGAAAGCCAGGATTGATTTTCCACCCCCACCCTGCTTAGGTGGCGAGCCAATTTGGGCTCACCCGCAGAGGCTGATGGACCCTGATAGATTCCGTCAGGCCTTGCGGAACCTTGCTCCCCCTGGCGACTCATTGACTGAGCTTGTTCAGGGCTGGAATATCCAGCTCCTAGCAGCCATCGATGAGATCGCACCTAGGCGCCCTCTGCGACCCCGCAGAAACCGGGCTCCCTGGTTTACCGAGGAGCTTCGGAAAATGAAGCGGGACCTCAGACGGCTAGAGTGAGTATGGTGGGGTCCCCGTGACGGAGCCTTAAGAACATCTTATAGGGTTTTTATGAAAACCTACGAGATGGCAGTGAAGGCCACTAAGAAGTCCTACTTCTCGGCCTCCATTGCCTCCGCTAGCTCTCATCCGGCGCAATTATTTAGTATAATTAGGTCTTTAACGTCCCTTGAAGGACAGCCAAATTTAAATAACAATTTGACACACAGCTGTGAGGCATTTGCGAGCTTTTTTGCGGAGAAGGTCCTGTTGCTCCGCCATGACCTCCCTGCCAATTTGGATACAATAAAGGAACTGGAGACCCCTCGAATGTCCTCGGGTCCAGTATTGGACCACTTTCACCGGCTATCCCCAGCCGATGTGGACAGACTCCTCCGAGCTGGAAAGCCCACCACCTGTCCTCTTGACCCGTGCCCGTCTTGGCTGATTAGAGCGTGTCCAGACGAGGTGCGGGCCCCCCTGGGTGATATCATCAATTTGTCCCTTGGCACCGGGATATTCCCAGGGGAACTGAAGGAGGCTGTGGTGCATCCGCTCTTAAAGAAAACATCATTAGATCCCTTAGATCTATCCAATTACCGCCCGGTTTCGAATCTTCCATTCCTGGGTAAGGTGATTGAGAGAGCGGTTGCTGAACAGCTTGGTAGGTTTCTGGATGAAACATCGGCTCCCGATCCATTCCAGTCCGGCTTCCACATGGGTCATGGGACCGAGACGGCTCTGGTCGCCCTAACAGATGATCTCCGCAGGCAGCTGGATCGAGGAGGGTCGGGGCTGCTGATTCTTCTAGACCTGTCAGCAGCCTTTGACATGGTCGATCATGAACTCCTGGACCACCGCCTTGCTGACGTGGGGATCCAGGGCACAGTCCTTCAATGGCTGCGCTCGTTTCTCTCTGGTCGGGGACAGAGGGTGGCGCTTGGGGGGGGATTGTCATCGCGCCACTCCTTGGTGTGTGGAGTGCCTCAGGGTGCAATTCTCTCCCCGATGCTTTTTAACATCTTTATGTGCCCCCTTGCCCAGCTTTTCCGGAGTTTTGGGCTGGGTTGCCATCAGTATGCCGATGACACCCAAGTCTATCTGTTGATGGATGGCCATCCTGACTCGGCCCCAGACACACTGACCAGATGTCTGGAAGCTGTGGCTAGATGGTTACGTGAGAGCCGATTGAAGTTAAATCCTTCGAAGACAGAGGTCCTCTGGCTGGGACGGGGCGACATGGGATTGAGGGGGCAACTCCCATCTCTTGCGGGGGTGCAATTAGTGCCAGCACCGTCCGTTAAGAGTTTGGGTGTAATCTTCAATACCTCCCTCTCTATGGAGGCGCAGATTACAGCTATAACAAAGGCGGCATTTTTTCATCTCCGCCAAGCTAAGCAGTTGGCTCCTTATCTCTCTCGCCCTGACCTAGCCACTGTGATCCATGCGACGGTCACCTCCAGACTGGATTATTGTAACTCGCTCTACGTGGGGCTGCCCTTGAGACTGACCCAGAAACTCCAGCGGGTGCAGGATGCCGCGGCGAGACTCCTTATGGGGTCTTCGCTGCAAGATCATATTCATCTGGTACTATACCAGCTGCACTGGCTCCCGGTGGAGTACAGGATCAGGTTTAAGGTGCTGGTTTTAACCTTTAAAGCCCTATACGGCCTAGGACCCTCATACCTATGGGACCATCTCTCCTGGTATGTCCCACAGAGAAATTTACGGTCTGCACATAAAAACATCCTGAAGATCCCAAGCCACAGAGAGGTTAGGCTGGCCTCAACTAGAGCCAGGGCTTTCTCGGCTGCGGCTCCAATCTGGTGGAATGCTCTGTCACAAGAGACTAGGGCCCCGTGGGACTTGACATCTTTCCGCAGGGCCTGCAAGACAGAGCTGTTCCACCAGGCCTTTGGTCAGGGCGCAGCCTGACCCCCTCCTCTGGCAATCTGCACAGAATTTTGCTTAATGGTTGCCATCAATTTGATTTTAATTAATTTTATAATGAATGTTTTTAGAATGTTGGATTATTTTGATTGTTGTTAGCCGCCCTGAGCCCAGCTTCGGCTGGGGAGAGCGGGATATATATAAAATTTATTATTATTATTATTATTATTATTATTATTATTATTATTATTATTATTAAATTTGTCAAACGTGCCAAACGATAAATGCAACTTTATTACTGTATTTTTACTCCCAGGGAGGGGGATTTTCTTCCTTCAGGTGCCAAAACTAGTTGAGCTCCCTTGGGGACTTGCGAGGAGAGTTCACAGTTTATTGCTCTGCCTCGGGCGGCAAAATATCTTGAGCCTGCCCCACTTAGCTCTTGCAGTGGCCTTCCTCGCCACTGCTTTTGGAAGGCTATTTGGCTAAAGTACCTTTAAATCTAACTCCCCGGGGAGGGGTCTTGTCCTCCCCCTTTTATTTTGTTGTTAGCCTTGAAGCTCCTTTGGTCAACAAGGTGGAGGGCACGATTTCAGAAGCTGATTGTATGCTGGAGCCCAACAAATGAGTTTACCTTAACGGTGATTTCTGTTACACGGCGCCTCTACCTCTGCTGCAGCGGATGCCCTGCTGTGCACCATTCAGGCTCTCGGGGCGTAATGACAGCACACGACATTTTGGAGAATGTAGGAATCACTGCCAGAGACACTTAAAAGTTGCTCAGAAATGAGAGATCACAGAGGCTGACCATTTGCGAGACGGCCAAATCATGATTTTCTGTTTTGCCTCCCTTTGCCTAAAGCGGCTATTAAGCACAATAATGTTTCGAAGTGGGAAATAATCACTATAGCAACCAAACATTCACCTTTAATAGAGAAGCGGGGGAAAGAGACATAACTTTTTGAGATGGTTGGAAGGAGTGTGTGTGTGTGTGTGTGTGTGTGCAGGACAGCCTGCTCGAAATAAGCCACAGCGCCACCTTGAATGATTTATTTGTTTTTCCATTGGTTGGCGATTTTTAATTGCTCCAGGGATGTTTCCTTTTAGTGTCAGCATGTAAACTTAGATGTCTTGCAGTAGAAAATAATCAGGGCCGGTGCAGGAGCGTGTCTGCTCCACGATTTAGCACAAATGAATTTGAAACTGGGAAGAGAGCTCAGTGTCTTGAGAAACTTCCACTTCACTTAAACAGAATGAAGGAAGTTTCTAGTCCCTATGGTTGAGGTCAGCTTGAAAAAATATGTAGATGATGCCGGCTGCACAGGGTTTTGAAGTGCCTGTGCTTGTGTGACTCTGCTCTCCCCCGTGACTTGTGGAAGGAGAAGAAGCGATGCAGCTCAAAATTGCATGCAAATATCCATAATTTCTGGGACGCGGGTGGCGCTTTGAGTTAAACCACAGACTTGCCGATCAGAAGGTCGGCAGTTTGAATCCCCGCGACGGGGTGAGCTCCCGTTGCTCGGTCCCAGCTCCTGCCAACCTAGCAGTTCGAAAGCACGTCAAAGTGCAAGTAGATGAATAGGTACCACTCCGGCAGGAAGGTAAACGGCGTTTCCGTGCGCTGCTCTGGCCACATGACCCGGAAGCTTTACGCCGGCTCCCTTGGCCAATAAAGCGAGATGAGCGCCGCAACCCCAGAGTCGGTCACGACAGGACCTAATAGTTAGGGGTCCCCTTTACCTTATCCTTAATTTGCATAGCGCATCAAAGACTCAGGAATCCAATTTTCCCTAGTGCTCTTCCAGTGCAGACTTTGGGCTGTCTTGGGACTGAATTCTGACACCTTTTTTAAGCACAACTGCTGCACACAGCCCTGCACATGTGACCACATTTAAGTGGGCTGCCCTCATCAATGTGCTGATTTTGTGAATGCATTGAGTTTTTCTGTAATATTGCTTGATCTTATCATGTATGGTGTTTTTAAATGATTGTTGTAACCCACTCCTGGCTATTCATTTCTCTGTTAATTAATAAATGAAAAGGATACACCTGAGGGAGCTTGCATTTAAAGCAGCCACACACACACACACACACATACATGTGTGTGTGTGTGTGTGTGTGTGTGTGTGTTTTTCCATGTATACATCCTCTAACAATATTTCTCTAACAATTTTCCATATTTCCTCCCCTTGACTTCCCTCGTATTCCCATTTTGTTTTATTTCCATATTACTCACCCTGCGTGTTATTTCCCAAAATTTTCCTAATATATATAATCTTACTTTTTGTTATATACAATTGTGTTTGTTTATTCAAACCCTGCCACTGAGTCCAATTCTTTATGTTGTTTTTTCTTATATGTTGTAAATAGTTCCCATTCTCTTTTAAAGTCTTTGTTATCCTTTTCATGTAATTTATCTGTTAATTTTGACAGTTCTGCATATTCCATAATTTTCCCCGGCCATTGTTCTTTCGTTGGTATTTCTTCTGTCTTCCAAGCTTGTGCTAAAATAATTCTTGCCGCTGTTGTTGCATACATAAATAATTTTCAATTTTCTTTTTTAAAATCTTGATCTAAAACTTCTGGCTTATTAACAAAAGTCTATTAAAACATTTTTTTCAATTCACTATATATCATTTCCCAATAATTTCTAACCCTTTTGCATTCCCACCACATATGATAAAATGTACCATCTTTGTCTTTACATTTCCAGCAGCTTTTAGATCTCTTTTTATACATTTTTGCCACTTTCTCTGGCGTAATATATCATCTATACATCATTTTCATATAATTCTCTTTCAATAAGATACAATCTGTAAATTTTAAATTCACCTTCCACATCTTTCCCCAATCTTCCAGTTGGTACCTATTTATCTACTTGCACTTTGACGTGCTTTCGAACTGCTAGGAGGGCAGGAGCTGGGACCGAGCAACGGGAGCTCACCCTGTCGCGGGGATTCGAACCGCCAACCTTCTGATCGGCAAGTCCTAGGCTCTGTGGTTTAACCCACAGCGCCACCCGCGCCCCATATTCCAGTTGTATATTATGACCTAAATCCTGAGCCCACTTTATTTGTGATGACTTTACCATTTCATCCAGCGTTTCCCCATATAACAGGTGATTATACATTTTTAAAAGTAGTTTCGTATCACAGCCTTTTTGCTAAGAGTCTGAGAAGCACCGCCAAGTCCAGAAGTTGAGAAGAGGCCATAGCTCAGTGGCAGAGCATCTCCTTTGCATGTAGAAGATTCCGGGTTCAGTCCCCAGCATCTCCAGATAGGTAAGGCAGAGACCTCTGCCAGAAATCCTTGAGGGCCGCTGCCATTCAGCGTAGATGGACCTGACTCAGTGTATAGCTGCCTCCTATGTAAATGTCAGGACCACGTGTCTAGGTGCCAAAACCCCAAGGGAGCAGAAAAGACTATTTATGGATGCAACCATGGCTGTGCAGATGTTATTGGCCTAGAGGTGGAAAGAAGATAAAGTCCCTACCAGAGAAGAATGGCAGATCAAGTTGATGGATGATGCCGAAATGACTAAAATGACCGGAAGAATCAGAAATCAGGATGACCAAAATTTTAAGAAGGAATGGGGGGAATTTATAATTTATCTTAAAAACCATTGTAAACAGTTAAAATCATTAGTAGGATTGGGATAATACTTGTAGTTTAATGGCGAATTTTGCACACATTGGAGAAGTAAAAGATTTGGATTATTATAAAAGATCTGGATTATTATAAAAGATGCAGGAAGAAATGATTAACCCACAAAGGGGAGAAGGGAAGTCCAGTGGATTCTTTGGAATCTTGTTTTTATGTTGTATGTTGTATATGTGATTGCAAAATTTTAATCTGAATATATATATATATAAATACCATGTGTCTAATCTCTGTGCCTCTACTGGACACATTGACTTATGCACATGCATCTTCTTACTACTTGACCACTCAGTGTTTGATGTCTTGTCGTAAGAAGATATGAAAAATATTGTACCCACTGAAAAACATTGTGTTTGGATGGAGTTCTGGAAATAGGGAAAGTGGTTTTCCTATTCAAACATGCAAGACACCCCATTTTTTCAATGTGTATCCTGCTCTTTCACGGGACTCTTCCTGATCTTGCTATCCAAGGAAGAGATAAGGATCAAACCTGCTTGCTTTCAGTTGGTCTTGGACCACTTGCTATACCCGTGAGTGCAAGAGATAGCCTGCTCAAAGTCTGCAGAGCCTATAGCTCTGTATTGTGGTTCGAGGACCCGATCCCTGCGCAGTGGAATGAAACACAAGGACATGTGATATAAGGTTAATGGGCAAGAAAAGGCCACAACTTTATTGATTACAGCAAGTGAAAAGGTATTGGCTTAGGCATTGGATTACGTCAGCTGACTCCACCCCCTCAGAGAGGGGTGAGTCTAAAACAGGGGGGTTTATTCACCAGTAGGTGGAGCCTGTTGATGCTAATCCAACTATAGGCTCTCCCCTGATGTCACCGAGGGTCGTGCCATGGCCTCCCGCCAAGCAGGCATCGGACAGAATACACAACCGCCAGATTCCTTTAACGGAATACCCAAAAATTGAAGGCATAGGCGATGGCCACACCTAGCCCTTCGACACACCACAACACATTATTCCAATGCCTAACCTACTCACCAATACCACGAAAGTTGTGGCGATTGCTACGAGGTAGGCGAAAAAACCAAAAAGCCTAATGCCAAATGGAAAAATTACTACCAGGCCCCCCAGACAACCAGGGCGACCAACCTAAGGTCCATAGCAAGGCCAAAAGAAAACTGAAACCCTGCTCTAAGGGAGTGGAGGGTGGGTGACTCGCAACGGGACGACGAAAAGTGAGGGCTGGGAGGCTGGTGCCGCAGCAATTTAGGCTGCTGTACATGCCCCCTTGAAGGCACCTGGTTGGGTGCCTGGCCGTGGGCATGGGCGCCAGCCAGGTGAGTGGGAGGCAGAGGGCAAACGGCCCCTGCTTGAGGCAGAGTCCGGCTCCCGGCCACAACCACTCCCCTCTCTTGCAGGGAGGAGAGTCTCTACTTCCCAGCTTTTATTATCGTTTTCGGTGGTGGCGCCCGCCCTGTGGAATGCCCTCCCGTTGGATGTCAAGGTGATGGACAACTGCCTGACATTCAGAAGACATCTTAAGGCGGCTCTATTCAGGGAAGCTTTTAATGTATGATATTTTAGTGTTTTTTGGTTTCTGTGGAAGCCGCCCAGAGTGGCTGGGGAAACCCAGCCAGATGGGCGGGGTACAAATAATAAATTATTATTATTATTATTATTATTATTATTATTATTATTACTCGCGTCAGACACTAGTGAGACTGCAACATGAAATTCAGTTCCAGGCTTGAGAGGTCATGCAGAATCGTAACAAGTTGGAACCATGCATTGACTGGAGATTTATGAAGGTGGTAAAAAAGAAAACAGTTCTAGAGCAAAGTTGGGCTGTCTTTATGAGGCTGATCGTAAACCTGTGCTAGGAAACATGTAGGGATCTTGAAATATTGTCTTTCTCTTATGTTGTGTGGTGGGGATGGTGGTGGGAATTACTGTTCTTAAAAAAAGAACATGTTGCCCAGGTGATTTTGCATATTTTGTAATAGGCCAAGCAGAAGTTCAAGTAATCTGGCAAAAATGTTGACAATTTTTATGTGGAATGTTAAATCTTCCAAAGCATTAGAAAAGATACTTAGAAATAATACAGTCCTGTGCATGTTATCTCTGCGGTGTGTCCCAGTGAGTTTAATGTGGCTTTCTGACAAGGAAGAGTGCATAGGATTGCAATCTTGGTTTGTTTTAATGCTGTAATTCTGTCTAAATCAATTACTTAATCCATCGCCATACATTTCACATATTCAGTCCTTGCAAAAGTCTACATGTTACAAAATAAATGTGAAAACTAAGTATATAACTTATACTGGTCCGGTGCTCTAGAACAGCATCCCATTAGCATGTTTTGTAGAAGGCTGGCTGAATCAGTCTTGTTACACTCTCTTTGCCCCACCAATGAATATTAATTTTATACCAGTAGGTCATTACTTCTCCAAAAGAATCCTGCGAATTGTAGTTTGGTTGGGGCCTGATCTGGATCAAGACAAGGGCAGTGGGGGAGAAGGGATTTCTCTCTGTGCCCCCATGGCAGCCTTAAATCTTGATCTGGGTGTGGAGGCAAGAAAACAGCAATAGTAAGGGCAGATTAAGGTCTGTATAGTTAAAGCTATGGTTTTCCCAGTAGTGATGTATGGAAGTGAGAGCTGGACCATAAAGAAGGCTGATTGCTAAAGAATTGATGCTTTTGAATTATGGTGCTGGAGGAGACTCTTGAGAGTCCCATGGACTGCAAGAAGATCAGACCTATCCATTCTGAAGGAAATCAGCCCTGAGTGCTCACTGGAAGGACAGATCGTGATGCTGAGGCTCCAATACTTTGGCCACCTCATGAGAAGAGAAGACTCCCTGGAAAAGACCCTGATGTTGGGAAAGATGGAGGGCACAAGGAGAAGGGGACGACAGAGGACGAGATGGTTGGACAGTGTTCTCACATGAGTTTGACCAAACTGTGGGAGGCAGTGGAAGATAGGAGTGCCTGGTGTGCTCTGGTCCATGGGGTCACAAAGAGTCGGACATGACTATGCGACTAAACAACAACAACAACAAGGGCAGATTTGGTGTTGAGTGTCTGCTAAATGCCCATGTCAACCATGCTGTGGTCCCAACCTGAATCAGTTCTCCTTGTAGTTGCTAATATATATCTAGATCTAAATATATGCACACAAGTGACATCCATTTTCCACTGCGGTGTAGTGGTATGTGTGTTGAACTAGGACCTGGGAGACCAGGGTTCAAATCCCTACTCAACCATGAAGCTCTCAGCCTACCTCACAGAGTTGCAGTGAGGATAAAGCAAGGAAGAGCCTGGATGGCTCAGTTGGTTAGAGTGTGGTGCTGATAACGTCAAGGTTGCAGGTTCGATCCCCATACGGGACAGCTGCATATTCCTGCATAACAGGGGTAGACTAGATGCTCTAAGGGTCCCTTCCAACTCTACAATTCTATGGGGAGGAGAACCATATACACCATCTCAAACTCCTTGAGGAAAAGGCAGTAGACATACAGTGGTACCTCGGGTTACATACGCTTCAGGTTAAACACACTGCTAACCCAGAAATAGTGCTTCAGGTTAAGAACTTTGCTTCAGTATAAGAACAGAAATCGTGCTCCGGCCGGGCAGCGGCAGCGGGAGGCCCCATTAGCTAAAGTGGTGCTTCAGGTTAAGAACAGTTTCAACAAATTAAGTACTTAACCCGAGGTACCACTGTAATTCCAATAAGTAAGGAAGTAGATAAATAATGTCGCATTTCGTTTGCCCCTGATAACACGCCTGTGCCACAAGCATCAAGATAAGATGGGCATTATATAGAATTATTTGGAAAAAGAAAAACAGCTGGCTGGTTGGTTTGCTAAATGCACCAAGCTCTCTTCCATTGTGTTTGAAAAGCAGCTTAAAGTGGTGAGGGCGGGGGGGAGAGAGACACCCAACACAAGCGCCCTTTTCGGAAGTGCGGAAACTTAACATGTTCCATTTTCTTCGCTGCATAATGTCCCTTGCCGCTGCTTGATCCACGCTGCGTCGCTTTTGTTATAAATCGTTGTCGGAATAGCAATATCAAACTGTGATGCACACTTGCATTCAAATCACACACTCTTTTTATATATATTGTTTTGCCTCTGAAGAGTTTGCTTGTTAGGGAGATGGGCGAGTTATAAATAGGACAACATATAATGAGCTTCGTTGCACAGCGATGCCAGGAAAGCGCTGCCTTCCCCCTCCCCCCGCCCCGCTCGCTCTCTCCTTCTCTCCCTATGGGTCAGAGAAGAAGAAAGCCATTTCTTTCTTTCTTTCTTTCTTTCTTTCTTTCTTTCTTTCTTTCTTTCTTTCTTTCTTTCTTTCTTTAAAAAACAGCTATAGTGGTTCTGTAGTAGAGAGTGCCGTTCTTGCAGGGTCGATTTCAGAGAAGATGAAATGCTCAAGAAATGGGAGCCTGAGGAGTTGCATAATATCTAGTCAGGCCATTGGTCCATACAGTGGTACCTCGGGTTACAGACGCTTCAGGTTACAGACGCTTCAGGTTACAGACTCCGCTAACCCAGAAATAGTACCTCGGGTTAAGAACTTTGCTTCAGGATGAGAACAGAAATCGTGCAGCGACAGCGGGAGGCCCCATTAGCTAAAGTGGTGCTTCAGGTTAAGAACAGTTTCAGGTTAAGAACGGACCTCCAGAACGAATTAAGATCTTAACCTAAGATACCACTGTATAGCAAAATGTTGCCTACTCTGACACACAGAAATTCTCCGGAATTCCAGGCAGGAAATCTTTTCCAGACCCGTATCAGGAAGTTTTTAATATTTGACATTTCATTATGTTTTATACGTGCTGGAAGAGTGGCTGGGGAAATCCAGCCAGATGTGTGGAATAAATTGGAATATTATTATTATTATTATTATTATTATTATTATTATTATTATTATTACCTGGAAATGTCAGGGATTGAATCTTTGAACTTCTGCATGCGTAGATTCAACCATCCTTCAAAATTCTCACCCGTCTGGATTTTGCCACGCAGTTCTCCAACGACATGTTTACAAAAATGTATAAAGGTAAGGTAAAAGGATCCCTGACCATTAGGTCCAGTCGTGGCCGACTCTGGGGTTGCGGCGTTCATCTCGCTTTATTGGCCGAGGGAGCAGGTGTACAGCTTCCGGGTCATGTGGCCAGCATGACTAAGCCGCTTCTGGCAAACCAGAGCAGTGCACGGAAATGCCGTTTACCTTCCCTTCCAGAGCCATTCCTATTTATCTACTTGCACTTTGACATGCTTTTGAACTGGCAGGAGCAGGGACCAAGCAACGGAAGCTCACCCCGTCGCAGGGATTCAAACCACCGACCTTCTGATCGGCAAGTCCTAGGCTCTGTGGTTTAACCCACAGCACCACCCGCATCCCACAATTACAGTACATTTAAATAAATAAATAAATAAATAAATGTTCCAGTAGAACCTTAGAGACCAGCTAAGTAGTTCTGAGGTAAACTTTTGTGTGCATGCACACTTCTTCAGATACCACTTCTACAGACACTTCTCCAGGTATCTGAAGAAGTGTGCATGCACACGAAAGCTTATACTCAGAACTATGGTCAAAGGCCTGGAAACGATGCCTTATGAGGAACGGCTAAGGGAGCTGGGCATGTTTAGCCTGGAGAAGAGGAGGTTAAGGGGTGATATGATAGCCATGTTCAAATATATAAAAGGATGTCACATAGAGGAGGGAGAAAGTTGTTTTCTGCTGCTCCAGAGAAGCGGACACGGAGCAATGGATCCAAACTACAAGAAAGAAGATTCCACCTAAACATTAGGAAGAACCTCCTGACAGTAAGAGCTGTTTGACAGTGGAATTTGCTGCCAAGGAGTGTGGTGGAGTCTCCTACTTTGGAGGTCTTTAAGCAGAGGCTTGACAACCATATGTCAGGAGTGCTCTGATGGTGTTTCCTGCTTGGCAGGGGGTTGGACTCGATGGCCCTTGTGGTCTCTTCCAACTCTATGATTCTATGATACTATGATTCTACTTAGCTGGTCTCTAAGGTGCTACTGGAAAATTTTTTAATTTTTTAATTTATTTCAACTGTGTCAGACCAACACGGCTACCTACCTGAATCTAGTATACATTAAAGTGTGCATAAATAGGAAGATATTGGGGAAAATAACATACCAGAATGCATTGTTAGGAGAAAAACGCTTGTGGAAAATGTGTAGATAAGTCAAAAGTGTGCTTATTGGGGGTAAATTTACTAAAATGCTGAAGAATTTCTGTGGATTTTTTTTTAAAAAAATGCAAATCGCTGCAGAAATGTGGGGAACTGAATTTAGGAATGGAACAATGACGAATAGAGTGAACCGAAACCGACAGATCCTATCACCCCTGTCTACTGCTGAGGCACAAGGCAAATATTCAGAAAACTGGACCCTGAAGTGTCAACTTGTGTGTCTTTCCTTCCTGTGTTTCCAACCAGATGCCTGAGGGATGCAAGTGGGACTTGAATGCAAGGATGCTCTCCTCACTAGTCATTCCCAGCAGCTGGTATTCAAGAAGCATACAGTCTCCAACAGTGAAGGGATACAGTAGCCATTTTTAGCCTTCTCCTCCATGAATTTGCCCAATCTTGATTTAAAGCCATTCAAGCAGGAGGCCAATAGAAAAAAAGGTCCATTAAAAAGTGCTTCTGAACTTAACATAGGAGAGCAGCTATGGACTGGATTGAGAAGGCACCATGCCTCCATCTCCCAGTCTCCCCTAGCCCAGTCTCCATCTCCCAGTCTCCCCTATGGGAGGAGAAAACAGACCCCCCGTGTGCCCCTATTTTCCAGAGTCATCCCTGATCCAGCACCGAGGGCCTCCTGGTGGTTCCCTGCACACTGCAAGAAGTGAGGTTACAGGGAACCAGGCAGAGGGCCTTCTCGGTGGTGGCACCTGCCCTATGGAATGCCCTCCCAGCAGATGTCAAGGCAATAAACAACTTTACTTTTAAAAGACATCTGAAGGCGGCCCTGTTTAGGGAAGTTTTTAATATCTGATGCTGTATTGTTTTTGATATTTGATTGGAGGCCGCCCAGAGTGGCTGGGTATAAATAATAAATTATTATTATTTAGAGAAGCCATCCCGGTTTCTGATTTGACCCTGGAATGTCCTGCTTTTCCTTCAGATGTTCTTATTTTCATTAGAGAAATGTTGGAGGTTATGGTAGGTGTCTCTATTTTCATTGGAGAAATATTGGAAGGTATTGAGTTATCTGATCACCAAGCCCTCTGAAAGCAATCCTGTATAGGGAAGATTTTTTTAAAAAAAATGTTTAATGTTATATTATGTTTTTTACATATGTTGGAAGCTGCCCAGAGTGGTTGGGGCAACCCAGTAAGATGTATGGGGTATAAATAGTAAAAATTATCATTGTGGGATGGGATGTCCCTATTTTCATCGGGAAAATCTTGGAGGGTATGAGAGAGATTTGCCTGGCCATTGTACCAAGAGGCAGCCACCTTCGTGAGACAGGCTTTCCCGAGTCTACAAATTGCTGCTTGGCAAATGGCCTAGAACAGGGACTTGGGTATTTCGTTGATAAATAAGGTTAATTACACAGAGCTCGTACAATCTGCACTCCCACCCCAAGTTCCAGATTCCAGGAAACCCGCCTTTTGCATACAGAAAATATTATGGAACACGAGCCAAGCGTAAATGGATTTACTGTGTGTAATTTATTCAGCTCTCGAGACTCAGGTTTCAAATAATTTGATTTGTGGTTGTTGCAAAGGTTGAAGTAATGGAGATGAACAGCAATACACACCAAGGGCAGGACCTGAGAATATATAGAGCAAGAAAAGGTCAGAGGTGGGTGGCAGGAAGAGTTGTGAGGAGCAGTAGTGGAAGGCATAGCCCATGGTCATCAATTTAATTAAGGGCTGGGGAGCAGTGGTAGAGCATCTGCTTTGCATGCAGAAGGTCTTAGGTTCAATCTGCAGGATATTTGAAGTGCACTCAAACCAACAATTCATATTTTGGTAGACAGGCACATGATAGGAGCTGAAGCTCGCAGAGTTTTTCCTGTAAGGTTGCTAGAGAGGACTCTGAGAAGGGTGGAAGGAACAAGAAGCCCCGACAATAACGGACTGGCATTACAAGCTACGAGAATTTGTTGAAATGTTGCAGTTAAGAAATACCCTGAGAGACAATTCAAAACAAAAATTTATGGAAAAGTGGGATAGATATAAAACATATGTTCAAAAATACAGTAAAGATTCACTATCTATGCTAGCATTTGATTGACGCTGGAGTGAGACTGAGTTGAGAAATAAGACTAGGAGCACATATTGATGTAGGAATCTATTAGATAATATGTAAAGAAATGTACAATAATAAGAGTACATTTATTTGTAAAAAAGGAATATACAACGGGAAAGGCAGGAAGTCTAGTGTGTTGGTATGTAAATGATTTTTGGGGGGATTGTTTTTGTTTTTTCTCTTTGCTCTTTTTTATTTGTTTCATTTTCTTTCTAGGTATAGATAATTTGTATATAATTTATGCATACATGTTGGAAATTATATTATAGTAAGTTCTGTAATGTAACATGACACTGATGTAATATAAGGATGTTAACAAATAAATAAAATGCAAATTAAAAAAAAGAGAGAGGGGACTCTGTGAGAGACATTTCCACTGTGCCCTGACAGGGGGAGAATGTAGCGTAGGGCTGCTGTATGTCCAGAATTTCCTGGACATTGCTGTGATTCGTCCTTCAGGGCAGAATTTTTGAAAGCCAGTTAAAATGTCCATGAAAACCTGGGCGTATGGCAGCCCATATTAGAAGTGGTTTTTGTTTTTTGGCTGAATTTCCTAAAAAAAAACACACACCGAAAAATAAGCCTTACAACTCCTACCTGCCTGGGAACACCCTCTTAAGACTTAAGTACAGTTGTACCTCAGAAGTTGAACAGAATCCATTCCGGAAATCCGTTCGAATTCCGAAATGTTTGACTTCCAAAGCGCAGCTTCTGATTGGCTGCAGGAAGCTCCTGCAGCCAATTGGAAGCTGCAGGAGTCCCGTCGGACATTAGGCTTCCAAAAGAACATTCAAAAACCGGAACACTCCTGGTTTTCAATCGTTCAGGAGCTGGAACGTTTGACTCCCAAGGCGTTCAGGAGCCGAGATATGACTGTATGTCTTCATAACTGAATTACCCTTTTAAGCCTGCCTGAACAAAGCTGCTGCATCTGTTACTCTCCAACAAGTATTCTGGGTGAGTAAATGTTATTTTTACCTTTTACAAGACTGCTTGTGTGATTATTCTTTTAAAGGGGAGAAAAGGGGGAGATACCAGGAAAATCCAGTCTGCCTTAAAGCCTCCTGCATTATTTATACCAAAAGGCTAAAACTAGCCTATCTAAGCTTGCTTTTAAGCTGCAAAGGGATGGCACTTTGCTGAACTCACAAACGTGAGGAAGGAAGGATAATAAATATATCCTCTCCTAGCATCTATTCACATCTGAACACAATCCTCAGCATCCCAGCTAGGGGCGAAACAGAGAGATAAACCACAAACTTAACAATTCCGTATATACCATATTTTTCGCTCTATAAGACGCATCAGACCACAAGACACACCTAGTTTTTGGAGGAGGAAAACAAGAAAAAAATATTCTGAATATCAGAAGCCAGAACAGCAAGATGGATCGCTGCGCACTTCTGGTTTCCGATCGTTCGGGAGCTGGAACCTTTGACTCCCAAGGTGTTCGGGAGCCAAGGTACGACTGTATTTGAAATTGTGCTGCTCCTGGAAGCTGTAGTTGGGATCAGGTGGAAATAGCTGATAAACGGCATCAGTCTCAGCATTTCATGGATGACAATGATGATTCTCTGTTGCCTACTCAGCAGTGGCATGGGTCACCCAGTGGAGGACCATTTTTATTGCATTAAATCCTAGGGGTCGATTATATTTATTGCATTACTGTTTTTAACATATACAGTGGTACCTCGGGTTACAAACACCTCGGGTTACAAACACTTCAGGTTACAGACTCCGCTAACCCGGAAGTAGTACCTCGGGTTAAGTACTTTGCCCCAGAATGAGAACAGAAATCATGCACCGGCGGCGCAGCAGCCAGAGGACCCCATTAGCTTAAAGTGGTACCTCAGGTTAAGAATGGTTTCAGGTTAAGAACAGACCTCCAGAACGAATTAAGTTTGTAACCAGAGGTACTACTGTATGTGGTTTTGATGCCTTTCATATTTTGACGAATGGCTACTGTCAGAGCTGCCTCCAGATCCCAGCTCACAGAGGATCACGCTAGCCAGCGGTCACTTTATAAAAATCTTTATTGAGTTACAGATTCCATTTCCAAACTGCAGCGTGCAGCTCTACGTCTTAGAAGCTAGACCGACGAAGCCTCCTGCGCACCAACTTAATACCCTAGCCTTACTCCACCTCTTACGTCTTTCCTTCCTCCTCTGGGTCCCTCTGCCCCCCGTGGTCTCTTCCTTCCTAGACTCTTCCGACGCTGACCCCCCGGACCCTTCTGTCTCCTTGCGGCGGGCTTTAGGACCTGGCTCCCTTTCCGGGCTGCTTACTGTGCCGCCTTCCTGTGTATTTGAACTTGGCGCGCGCGCCCAACCTTCCACTTTCCGCTTGACCGTTTCTTCGCTCCCCGATGGAGGCGTGGCCACTCCTGACTCATGCCCTCCCTCCTGTGGCGAGCCGCCGGATCCCGATGCCTGGCGCCCTTCCTCCCCACTACGCTCTGTTGGGGAAGCTGGCCCCGATTTCCAACTGCTGCTCTCTGAACCCCCTCTGGTCCCTTCTTCCTGGGGTGTCTCCCTAGGCTTCCCCCTTGCTCTGGCCACTGGCGCTCCTTTCTGTGAATCTTCCGATTCACTGGAAAGACTCGGAGATCTCGGGTCGTCATCATCACTCATCTTTCCTTCGGACTCCTCCCCCTCGCTCTCTGTTTCCTCCCTTTCCCGCGCCTCTGCTCCTGAACCCCTGACATCCATCCCCCCCTCGAAGCCCCCCCTTCCCCCCTCCCCTCCTTCAGGTGTGGGTGCTGGGTGCTCCATTGTCATGGGATTGAATGCCGGATACAGTTCGCTTCCCGTGGCGGGCATCCAACTGAAGACGTCCGGTTCTTCCTCCTCGCGTTCGCCGACGTTGATCATCTCCGCTTCCATTTCTGTGCCGCCGTGCTCGAACCCAAGATCCTCCCCGAACACGTCCATGTCAGTCTCTGCCTCGGTCTCTCTTGGGTCCGTCGCTCGACCTGGCATCTCCAGACACTTCCTGCGCCACTGCTCCTCCGGTCGATCGTCCCACCAATATGAGGTGTCCGAGGCCGATCCCGCGGGTGACTCTTCCGGGGAGCGTGTGCCCATTGTAGGTTCCCCGTCCGAGTCAAACCCGTGGAACGTGCTTGATGAAAGCATTGGTGTGAAAAGCCAGTCGTCGAAAAAGTCGGCTGGCATGGGCCTGTGTGGGAATAGGGCATGAAATTCGTCCTTGAGCAGAGGTTCCTCCAAAGCGTAGCCGTGCACCCAGCAATTGGCACTGGCCGGGGTGCCCTCTCTGGCGAGAAGGTATTCTACTCCCTCTTCCCCCCATCTGGAGTCTAAAATCTCCGTGACCTCGTTGATGGGATCCTCCTGTGGCAACCCCCCCTGCTCGGTCCTCTCCCGGAGCGGACTCGGTGCTGTCCCTGGCTCCTGAAATCTGTGAGGTGCCTTGTAGGGAGTGAGCACCGATCTGTGGAACACCGGATGCATTCTGGATCCCTCCGGAAGTGTCAGGTTGACCTGTGCTTCGACTTGGTAGGGCCCTAGTTGCTTATGCCCTAGCTTCTTCTTTGCTAACGATCTGGCCGGCACTGCGTGGGCTGCCAACCAGACCCAGTCTCCCACCTGTATATTTTCGCCAACCCGCCTGTGTCTGTCAGCTTGCACCTTGTATGCGTGCTTAGCTAGCTCCAGCTGCCGTCGAAGCTGATCGTGGACCTCCTGCAACTCTGACGCGAAAGCGTCCGCTGCTTGCGGCTCCCCCTCCCCCACTCTCTCCAGTCCCGGGAAGGTTCTGGGATGCCTCCCATTGTTGGCGAAGAACGGCGTCACCCCTGTGGACACGTGCTTCGTGTTGTTGTATGCGAACTCGGCGAGCGGCAGGTAATCCACCCACGTTGCAGGCTGTTGATTGGCATAACATCTCAGGTACTGCTGCATGATGGCATTGACTCGCTCCGCTTGCCCGTTGGTCTGCGGGTGTCTCGCTGACGCCAGGTTGATCTTGACGTTCAGGAAACCCATCAGCTTCTGCCAGAAGTTCGAGATGAACTGTCGCCCCGGTCAGACAGTATGGACCGCGGCAGACCGTGCACTTTGAACACGTGATCTATGAACAGTTTGGCGGTTTGTTCCGCCTTGGCCACCTTCGCACACGGAATGAAATGCGCCATCTTGGTGAACATGTCCACCACCACTAGCACTGCTGTCTTGCCCCTCGAGCTGGGTAGATCCGTGACAAAGTCCAGGGCCACCCTCTCCCATGGTTCGAACGGGGTTTGCAGCGGTTCTAGCAGTCCCGCCGGTGGTCTGTGCACTGGCTTGGCCCTCTGGCAGGTGTCGCACCTCGCAACGTAGTCCGCGACTTCCCCTCGCATTCTGGGCCACCAGAAGTCTCTAGCGACTAGTTCCACTGTCTTCTCCGTGCCAAAGTGCCCGGCTGTGGGCGCGTCGTGCAACTGCTGCAGTACCTTGGCGCGAAGTTCGTCTCCCGGCACGTAGATGGCCCCTTTACGGATGAGCAAGCCGTCACGCACCTGGAACTCGTCGTTCTTCGCCGTGCCCCTGTGCACCTCTGCCATCTTTGCTTGCGCGAATGAGTCGTCCTGCAACGTGCGCCGTACCGCATCCAGGTCAACTGTTGCCGAAGCGCACGCCCACGCAGACGGTGCGAAGATGTGCATGGCCGCCGCTGGCGTCGCCTCCTCGAGGTATTGCGGTTTTCGGGATAGTGCATCCGCCATGACGTTGGTGTCGCCTGGGACGTACTCTATTCGGAAGTCGAAGTCCGCAAAGAACTCTGCCCATCGTATTTGCCTCTGGTTCAGGAACCGCGCCGTGCGCCAGTGATCCAGATTCTTGTGGTCCGTGCAGACCTGCACTGTGTGCTTGGCGCCGATCAGGAAGTGCCGCCACACCTTGAACGCTGCATGAATGGCAAGCAACTCCCTGTCCCAGATGGTGTAGTTCTGTTCCGACTTGCTGAGCTTCCTGGAGTAGAACGCTCCTGGCCTCCAAACCCCCTGCGGATCCTGCTGCAAAAGGACTGCTCCCACGGCTCTGTCTGAAGCGTCCGTCTCCACCCTCATCGGTCTGCAGGGGTTGACATGTAGCAGCTGCTCTTCCGACGCGAAGAGACGCTTGAGTTTCTGAAAGGACTGCTCTGCCTGCTCCGTCCAGATGAATTTCTTTTTCTTGGAGCTGAGCGTGTCTGTAATGGCCGCCGTCTGCATTGCAAACCCCTTGATAAACTTGCGATAGAAGTTCGCAAAGCCGACAAACCGTTGGACCTCCTTCCGGTTGCGCGGGCTCTTCCAGTCCAACACAGCGCGAACCTTGGCGCTGTCCATGGCTAGCCCCTTGCCCGACAACTTGTATCCCAGGAAATCCACCTCCGTCATGTCGAACTGGCACTTTTCCAGCTTGGCGTACAGTCTATGCTCCCGTAGTCTGCGGAGCACTTCCTTGACGTCTTGGTCGTGGGTCTGCTGCGATTCAGAAAATATCAGGATGTCATCCAGGAAGCAGACACACTTCTTGTAGAGGAGCCCCGCTAACACGTGATGCATGAAAGCTTGAAAACAGTGGGAGCCATTTTGCAGTCCAAATGGCATCACTCTGTATTCGTAGGTGCCCAGTGGCTTGAACATGGCTGTCTTCCACTCATCGCCTTCCCGCTTGCGAATGAGGTTGTACGCCCCTCGCAGGTCCAACTTGGTGAACACGCGTCCTTTGCGCACCGTTGCGAAGAGGTCGTCGATTCTGTGCATGGGGAAATCCGAGGGCTTGGTCATCGCGTTCAAGGTCCTATAGTCCACTACGAGTCTTTTTTGGGGCGTGTCTTTCTTCTTTACAAAGAATGCAGGACTGCCCCCCACTGCCTTGGACTCTCGGATGAAACCGCGCTCCAAATTATGATCTATGAACCCTTTGAGTTCCTGTAGCTCGTCCTCAGACATGGAATACAGCTTCCCTTTTGGCAGCGTCGCCCCTGGCAGGAGGTCAATCTTGCAGTCATATGGCCTGTGGGGGGGGGTAGCTTGTCCGCCTCCTTCTCGCAGAAAACCTCCAAAAATTCTGCGTATTTGTGGGGGACTGCCTGCAGCATTCCCAACTGCAGCTGTGACTCCTCCCCTTCTCCCTCCTGCCGGGGCAGGATGCAGTTTTCTGCACAATAGGAAGAGCCGAAGATCAGCTGTCGCTGGTACCAAGCCAGCGTGGGGCTGTGCCTATCCAGCCAACTCATGCCCAAGACAATGGGTGTGTCCGACAGTTGGGTGACATTAAAACTGATGACTTCCCTGTGATTTCCAAGTTGCATCACCATTGGTGGCGTTTGCTTCACCACCTGCCCCCCCTAGCAACTCCCTGCCATCCACCGTGACGACCTGCAGGGGTAGCGTGGCAGGCAGCAACTGTATAGCGTGCTGATCGACAAAGTCTTGCCCTATAAAGTCCGCATTGCTTCCTGAGTCAACGGTAATTGGCACGTCTATTATGAGTCCATTGGGTAGCTGGAGCGATGCGGTGAGCTGCACCACTGGTTTGGGCGGGAGGGGATTCGTGGGTTGCAAAATCTCTGGGGACTGCTTCACTGACTCGTCTGGCTGGGCCCCAGTGCCTCTGTTTCCAGCCAGACTCCGTCGTTTCCCTGCTGTGGTTCTCCGTGCTGAGCAGCTGCAGTTACCATTGCAGAGGCTGCAGTGTGTTTGTGCATCCTCTGGGGACATTCCTTTGCCATGTGCTGAGGGCTTTCGCAGATGTAGCACTTCCGGTTCCCTCTAGGAGGCTTCGCTTTGACTGCTCCCGGCGCTAGGGCTCTGTTTGCTGACTGAGCCCTAGCACCTCCAACCTCCATAGGTTCCGCTCCCCCTCCTAGCGGAGGCGTGGATTGCGCACGCGCTGCTTCCCTGGGAACGAAGGAGAACCCTCTCGCTGCTTCGCGCCCTCCACGCCCTTCGTTCCTGCTCCACGGACGTTCTTCCAGACGCACCCCAACTGTCAGCGCCCTCTGAACGATCTCCTGCGTGCTCCGGGGTCTCTCCCCCCTCGCAATTTCGTCTTTAACCGCGCCGCTCAAGCCTTCCCAAAACAGGTCTCTGACTGGAGCCGAATCTCTGTCCCATTCCAGGGCACTGACCAGTGCAAAAAAGCGGGCGTGATACTGCCTTACACTGGCCCTCCCCTGCTTCAGTCCATGTATTTCTTTTCGAGCAAGATCCACGTCTATGCTTGATAAAAAGCACGCATCCATCGCTTTAATGAAGGCATCCGCACTTCGGAGCGCCGGATCCTTATCTCTCCACAAATTGCGCAGCCACGCTTTTGCATCTCCATGCAAATGGGATAGGATAAACCCCACCTTCTCTTGCTCATCTCTAAAGCCCTTCTCCAGCAGTTGCAGCGCACACTGTACATCTGCTCGGAAGTTGGGGTACTGTTGTAAATTCCCATCGAAGTGAGATACAAGACCGCCTGCTCTTCTCCCCAGCCCAATTCCCTCCGGTCTGGGTCCCAGTTGCCCTTGCTTCGTAAGCATTTCAAACCTAGTTTGGAGATCCTTGTAGGCGGCAGCTGCGTCCTCCTCCCTCTTCCTGGATGCGAGTATCTCTGCGTTTAGTTGTGTCACTGCATTTTGCAGGGCTGTAATCTGCTGTTCGGTAGTCATCTCTTCTGACTTTTGTGAGCTCGCGAAGAGACACCAATCTTCACCCCTCGCTGCGCCTGCTCACGCTGCGAGGCTTTAGGTGCCAAACTATGAGACGGAGCTTACTGTCAGAGCTGCCTCCAGATCCCAGCTCACAGAGGATCACGCTAGCCAGCGGTCACTTTATAAAAGTCTTTATTGAGTTACAGATTCCATTTCCAAACTGCAGCGTGCAGCTCTACGTCTTAGAAGCTAGACCGACGAAGCTCCGTCTGATTCCCCGCCTCCTGCGCACCAACTTAATACCCTAGCCTTACTCCACCTCTTACGTCTTTCCTTCCTCCTCTGGGTCCCTCTGCCCCCCGTGGTCTCTTCCTTCCTAGACTCTTCCGACGCTGACCCCCCGGACCCTTCTGTCTCCTTGCGGCGGGCTTTAGGACCTGGCTCCCTTTCCGGGCTGCTTACTGTGCCGCCTTCCTGTGTATTTGAACTTGGCGCGCGCGCCCAACCTTCCACTTTCCGCTTGACCGTTTCTTCGCTCCCCAATGGAGGCGTGGCCACTCCTGACTCATGCCCTCCCTCCTGCGGCGAGCCGCCGGATCCCGATGCCTGGCGCCCTTCCTCCCCACTACGCTCTGTTGGGGACGCGGGCCCCGATTTCCAACTGCTGCTCTCTGAACCCCCTCTGGTCCCTTCTTCCTGGGGTGTCTCCCTAGGCTTCCCCCTTGCTCTGGCCACTGGCGCTCCTTTCTGTGAATCTTCTGATTCACTGGAAAGACTCGGAGATCTCGGGTCGTCGTCATCACTCATCTTTCCTTCGGACTCCTCCCCCTCGCTCTCTGTTTCCTCCCTTTCCCGCGCCTCTGCTCCTGAACCCCTTACAGCTACGTTTAATGATCCCAACCTTTCGTGCAAGATTTGAATTGTTTTCTGCTTGCTGTTGGAAGGACAGCACCAAACTAAATTATACACACACACAGACACACACACCCTGCCCATCTGGCTGGGTTTCTGTCTGGGTGGCTTCCAACAGAATATTAAAATACAATAATCTATTAAACATTAAAAGCTTCCCTAAACAGGGAACTGGGGGTTGAGTCCAATTTCAGCGCTAGTTTCAAGTCACTTAGTGGAATACTTGCACTGATGGAACATTGTTATGCAAAGGGAAATGGCCAAAGATGGCTGCGCAACAGATCGGCCAAGGATGAGCTGTTGTGCAATGGAAAACACAAGCACGTTACCCAGATCAACTGGTTCAGAGGCATCAAAGAACTGCAGTACCCCTGTGTGGCCATTATCGGGGGTGGCGCTGCAGTACAGCAAATATCAAGCAAATCGCTCCCTCTGCCCATGGGTCCCCTAGTGCCATGGGCTGTAAGTCACCAGCTCCCTTGTGCCACATTCCATGATTTAAGAGCCCTGGTGCCTTACACCTGTGGCAGAAGCGCAAGATAATGCAGTGGGCAAGTAAAGTAACAAATTATAATCCCACGAAATAAGTAAATCTTTTCTGACATCCTTTGCTTTCCCCCCTGCCTTCCCGCATGTTTATACACTGCAAAGCACAGTGGGGAATGATTCTCAGTGGGGCTTCCTAGTCCATTCTGCCACAATTAACACAATAAAGCTCTAAATAGCCTCCTCAACAAGGAAATTATACATTAAATTGCACAGAGGGAAGACTGGCTACTTTAATTCTGGCCTAATAACCAAACTGCACATGACAGCAAGGTTTTATATGTAAAGAAGGAAAAAGAGAAAGGGACTCTTCTCCATTAAAAAAAATATGTTTGGGCTTCTGGGTAGGGTTGATTTTATTTTAGAAATTGTATTTTTTAAATGCTGGGGTCTTCTGGTGAAATGCAACTCTATTATTATTATTATTATTATTATTATTATTATTATTATTATTACTACTACTACTACTACTACTACTACTGTAGCCTTATTGGAGTTCACCGATTGGGTCCGCGTTGCTCCGGGACAGGAGGAAGGAAGTCAAAATGACACCGAGGTTGGTTCAAAGAAAGAGTTTATTCTGCTCTCCGGATAGCAGAAGGCACTTGCGTGATCAAGTCTACAGCAAGTCCAAAGAAATGACAGGTTTCATGCAGTTTATATATCCTCCAGGCACCCTCTCACTCCTCCCCTAGGAGCCCAACCACGTTAGTGTACGTACACAGGTTGACATCACATATGTTCCTGCTCTGGTACTCTCAACCATAAAAGGATCTTCCTTCCTGTACTTCTGACCATAAAAGGATATTCCTGTTCCTACTCCTATCTTGGAGCAAGAGGTCACTACTTCCGAGAACATGCTCTGGCGTTAGTCCCAGACTTGGGTCTCTGCGTCATTTGTGGTCAGGACATAAGATATGTCTGTGTCTGTTCTACTGGTAAAGTCAAGGCCAGTCTTGCCATCAAACTGATAAGGGAGAGAGCTGTGTTCTTGTTTTGCATTTGCATTTGCTCAACGGCTAAAGTTTATGCATTTTAGCTAAGGAGAAATGGGGATTTTGGTGCAGTTTAAAAACTGCACAGTCAGTTTTGGGGTTTGGGAAACCCATTCCTTCACCACTACTACTACACTTCAAAAGTTTCCAGTGGGCTATCTGATGCCCGTCTATGCTCTACAAAAGGGCACCCAAATCGTAGCTGGTTCCTCCAACTGTTAGAATCATAGAATCATAGAATCATAGAGTTGGAAGAGACCACAAGGGCCATCGAGTCCAACCCCCTGCCAAGCAGGAAACACCATCAGAACACTCCTGACATATGGTTGTCAAGCCTCTGCTTAAAGACCTCCAAAGTAGGAGACTCCACCACACTCCTTGGCAGCAAATTCCACTGTCAAACAGCTCTTACTGTCAGGAAATTCTTCCTAATGTTTAGGTGGAATCTTCTTTCTTGTAGTTTGGATCCATTGCTCCGTGTCCGCTTCTCTGGAGCAGCAGAAAACAACCTTTCTCCCTCCTCTATGTGACATCCTTTTATATATTTGAACATGGCTATCATATCACCCCTTAACCTCCTTTTCTCCAGGCTAAACATGCCCAGCTCCCTTAGCCGTTCCTCATAAGGCATCGTTTCCAGGCCTTTGACCATTTTGGTTGCCCTCCTCTGGACACGTTCCAGTTTGTCAGTGTCCTTCTTGAACTGTGGTGCCCAGAACTGGACACAGTACTCCAGGTGTGGTCTGACCAGAGCAGAATACAGTGGCACTATTACTTCCCTTGATCTAGATGCTATACTCCTATTGATGCAGCCCAGAATTGCATTGGCTTTTTTAGCTGCCGCGTCACACTGTTGGCTCATGTCAAGTTTGTGGTCAACCAAGACTCCTAGATCCTTTTCACATGTACTGCTCTCAAGCCAGGTGTCCCCCATCTTGTATTTGTGCCTCTCACAAATGTTGTGGCATTCTCATGGAAAAAAAATACGGAGAATAAAAAGCAGAACCCATAGTTTCCAGTTACCAATTGACCAGAAAGGAGATTCAGCTTGACTTGGTTCCTTTCTTTGCTTGCAGAGCAGTTTCCAGAAAAGCTAAGAGTAAGTTTGTTTCTCAGTCCTTCACAATTATTTCTGCCCACCCCCACCCCCAGCTTCTTTCTCCTTTGCTGACCCCTCGTAGCCAAGTAAGATTGTCTTCCATGAACACGGTTTTAACAGTGAGTCCGTAAGTGACTGTGGAGGCCAATTCTGGATCCACATGTCCTTCCACAGTGGGGACATAGGTTTCCGGGCAGGTGTTGATCATGGCGAGGGGTTGCTAAGCATGCCTTCCTCTTAGCTCGTTTCTCCTTTTCACCCTGAATTCATACTTCTTCAAAGTCCATGACACCTTTGATAAAGGCTGTTCTCCAGTTGGAGCACTTGCAGGCCTTCCCAGTGTGGAGAGCCAGTGTGGTGTAGTGGTTAAGAGCAGTGAACTCGTAATCTGGTGAACTGGGTTCGATTCCCTGCTCTTCCACATGCAGCTGCTGGGCGACCTTGGGCCAGTCACACTTCTCTGAAGTCTCTCAACCTCACTCACCTCACAGTGGGGTGAGGAAGGGAAAGGAGATTGTTAGCCACTTTGAGATTCCTTAGGGTAGTGATAAAGCGGGATATCAAATCCAAACTCTTCTTCTTCCCAGTTATCAGTGCTTATAAAGGTAAAGGGACCCCTGATCATTAGGTCCACTCGTGACCGACTCTGGGGTTGCGGCGCTCATCTTGCTGTATTGGCCGAGGGAGCCATCGTACAGCTTCCGGGTCATGTGGCCAGCATGACTAAGCTACTTCTGGCAAACCATAGCAGCACACGGAAACGCCGTTTACCTTCCCGCCAGAGCAGTACCTGTTTATCTATTTGCACTTTGACATGCTTTCGAACTGCTGGGTGGGCAGGAGCTGGGACCGAGCAACGGGAGCACACCCCGTTGTGGGGATTTGAACCACCGACTTTCTGATCGGCAAGACCTAGGCTCTGTGGTTTAACCCACAGCGCCACCCACATCCGGTGCCCTTGAGTACCCCCAGATAAAAAAAGCACTGCCTATCTTCCCTTTTCTATACCCCCCCATATGGCTTCATTTAGCTATCAAGATCACCCTCCTATTATATTAAAACGTTCTCCTTTTTTGCAGTGCAATCTCAGTCTACTCGGAAGCAAGTCACATTGAGCTTGATGTGGTTTGCTCCCAGGTAAATGGCTTTTGGACTGCAGCCTCAATAGGGTTTTTTGTTTTGATTTGCTTTGATTTGCCTTCACTGTACCCGTGTTGTCTATTTCACCAGTTTAACTACATAATGCAGTTTGTCATGCCATTCAGTAATTTGATGGGACACTTATTACGCTTCCATTTAGGAGCAGCTATGATTTTTGCTGCTAGAAACTTATTTCCCACTAATTTCACATTTTATATTGCAACATATTCTTCATATTACCAGGCCATTAAACTTAAAGAGTTTAATGGAATGACGCTCAGTAATACGCTGGATTCATTTCATTCAACCTATCCACTTAAATATATATGTATGTATGTATGTATGTATGTATGTATTTGTGTGTGTGTGACCATCCTGCCACAGCATTTGCATCTGAATTGCAGCATTTGCATCTGCATTGTCAACACTTTGAGCTGGCCATTCTATATGTCAGAATTTGACTCCTGAAGGTCCTGACTCCTGAAGACCACCTGCTGGGACCGTCACCTGTTAAGTTGTGGGTGAACATATCAGACGACACAGCGATTCTTCAAACAGCTCTTGTTTATTCACAGGCCAGAACTGAACTGGGCTTATTCACAGAACTGAACTGGGCTTAAGGGTTCGGCTTATATAGAGCTCAACTACAAAGCAACAGTAACAACTTTCTGTAACTATCCAATCACTGAACATCACTTTCAATTCCTTATTTGCATATGTGGACCGGAGTGGAAACTATCTACAGTATCCCCCTGCTGGCCCAGGGTGAGAACTTCAGTACATAATATCACCAGTTGAGCATAGCTACTCTTCCCATTGCAGGACCTGTAAGCAAGCCTACTTTTTGTTAGTGTAGCACTTCTTCCCTACAGCTCCTAAGGTTTCCACTCCTGCTTCTCTTCCTTCTCTCTTCTTTACAATTCTCTCTTTCTCTCTCCTGGCTCCCCATTGGGCTTGCTGCTCCAGAGGGGAGGACCTGAATGAATGGACTCCCTCGGAAGGTGGTGGCCTCTTCTTGGAGGTTTTTGAACAAAAGTTGAATGGCCATCTGCCAGGGATGCTTTAGTTGAGATTTCTGCACTGCAGAGAGTTGGACTGGATGACCCCCAGAGTCCCTTCCAATTTTATGATTCATTGCAAAGGGAGAAAGAGCTTCCATAACTCCCTGACACAGTCAATAGTTAGAAGTCCATGCAGCCTAAAACCCTGGACTGATTGGTGAACTCAATAAATAAAGTTAGTGCAATTTGATTTGCAAAATTAAAATTGCAACTGAATACTGATTTGCTACATAAAAAAACCAACTGCTTAAAGATCGTGCTGAATATCAAGTGTTTGTTGAATATATTTACTATCACTTTTGAAGAGAACTCTCTTGGAGCAAATTTGTTTCCATTCCAGTTCTGGTGCCAATGGGCAGGAAACACATCTCTCTCATTAAAGCAGGAGTCTAATCTGGGGGCTGGTGTGCATTTGTCATACTGAGCACTCTTCTGGAGTTTCTTGCTGTGGAAGTTCAATCGCCCACGTTTACAAAAGTTTTGCAAGACAGCCAAGCTTGGGCTTTTAATTAGGTAAAAGCAAGAGTTCCTCAGCCGAGTATCATTTCTGAGCAGAGAAACACAAGAAAGGGGAGAATAAACCTTGGCACAGAAGTAATAATTCCTGAAACCCCTGTCAGCTTAAGAAACCCCACTGCGGATCGAATGGATGCAAAACAGCTGCAAGAGGCACTCCGTTTTATTGTCTCTGATTGCAGAGCAAATGGGATGCTTGTCATTAAGAGTGGGTAATTTGTATCAGTGCTGGCCTCCGCGCAACAGTTCCTTTAAAGGTTTTCCCAAGGGAAAGCAACACCACTTCTTTAAATTGTTCTGAATTGATATGGCGCCTGGCTCCATCCTACGTGCATCACAATGAGCGTAGGAATTGGCCAGAAGCTGTCTGAAGAAGTTGGGGGAAATGGACCAGGAAACCTCATATAGCAGATATGCAGTGGGGACCGATCATCCTGAAATATACTAGGAGTCAAGAGTGGATTTCATACTCTTTATTCAGCTCATAGTAGTGAGGAGGAATGGAAGTTCCCCCAGAATGTCTGCTTTATATACATTATTTACACAATGGGCCCCACGTGATTGGCTAATTCCGGGATTCTCCTGTAGGCCAATCAGGTTGGGGATTCACTTCCACCTGGAGCTGGATTGGGTGGCTCCTGTGGACCAATCAGACTGCTGCATTCTGAATCCTATTGTTCTAGGACCAATCAGACTGCTGCCTTTTGGATCCTATTCAACTCAGTACATAACAATCCCTTCTGTTTTAAGGGGAACCGAGAAAGCTTTGAGGGAGGCATTTTCCTTTTAACATAAGCAAGGCTGTTTCCTTTGGGAACTGTTAGGTGTCATTGGACTCCAACTCCCATAAGCGTGGCCAAGGATCAGGGACGATGGGAGATGTAGTACAGCAATTTCTAGAGCTGGGGTGGAGAATCATTTTCATACCAAAAGCCACATTCCCTTCTGAGCATCCCTTCTGGCAGCCACGTGTCAGTGGTGGGCAGGGCCAGAGGAAAAAGTGAGTGGAGAGATGTATGTAAATTTTACCCTTATACACTAGGTTCGTTTCTACTCATGCTTACTCATCTCTCTCACATCCAGGGAAGCAAGAGGCAGGATCAGCATTCATAGATACGTTCCAGCCAGTGGTGAGTGGTCGGTTTCTGCCCAGCTTAGGGTGGGAGACACGATGCTCACACAAGTGACATTGCCCACCCCCAACCACCCTCACAAACTGGCAGCTCTGGCCCTAAGTGTTCTCCTACCAAAAATAAAATAAAATTGCACACCATTGATTCCAGCCATTCAAGGAGGGTTCACATCAGGGCCAGTAGGAGACATGGCTGGGGAGATGAAGTAGCCTACAGACAACCCCAGTTGCCAGATAGGAAGGTTTGGAGGGCTGCATTGGGCCCCAAGGCCTGGGGTTCCCCACCTCTGGTCCAGAGAAACACAGGTTCTCCAACCATGTTTCTTAAAGGGAAAGGAATGGACCAAGACCCACCCTCCATAACTGAAGGCAGTGGCTTGTAGATGGTGTTCTTGGAAGCCCTGGATTTCAATGGAAGCTTATGAGAGGTGCCTCAGGGAGAAGATCTGTCACAGCAGATACATTGCCCTTAAAGGCAGCTTTCCCACAGTGATGCACAGTCCCAGGTGAGCATTGGTAGGAATGGATGAATCTGTTGTTTAGTTTTCTCTCGCATTCCCATTTTCCTGGAAAAGAGGAGACTGAGGGAACATATGATAGCCCTCTTCAAACATCTCAAGGGTTGTCTTATGGAAGATGGAGCAAGTTTGTTTTCTCCCGCTCTGGAGGCCAGGACCTGAACCAATGGCTTCATGTTAGAAGAAAGGAGATTCTGACTAAGCATCAGGAAGAAAAAGAAGAGGAGGAGGAGGAGGAGGAGGAGGAGGAGGAGGAGGAGGAGGAGGAGTAGTAGTAGTTTGGATTTGATATCCTGCCAGGACTTTCTGACAGGAAGAGTTGTTCAATAGTGGAACAGTCACCCTCAGGAGGTGGTGAAGTCTCCTCCCTTGGAGGTTCTTAAGCAAAGGTTGGATGGCCCTTGAATGCTTTAGTTGAGATTCTTGCATTGGAGTGGGTTGAACTAGATGGCCCTTGGGTCCCTTCCAACATTACAATTCTATGATTCCAGTATGAGTTCAGTTTTGTTTTTGTTTTTAAGTAGCCATCATGAAATGTTGTCAGCCCATTCCTTCTAGCACACCCTTGGTTTTCCCTAATATAATGTACTTTGTATTATTTTCACTACTATGTATGCATTTGTATTTTACAGAAGGGAAAGCAGGGGCCTTGAATTTGCTCATCAGCAATTAGAACCTGAACAGCATGTCTTCTCCACAGTGGTGAGATGCATTGCATCTCGGTTTTAGATATAGTGAACTGTTTCTAAATTTGCACCTATGCATATAAAACAGCAGATGCAAATCTGTGCTTTCTCGTTTGGGTGACATGGTTCTTATTTCTTGGCGGTGTTAAAGCCAATGTCGCAACTGTGGATACAGTGATGCTCAGAGACTAGGTTTCATGGGAGAAGAAAAGTGGGGTAGGAAGGAGCCCATTGTCAATTGAAACACATGAAATTCGCTTGGAAAGAATTGCTGATGGCTAATTTCTTTGCTCTAAACTGTGTTCGCTGAAACAAACTAACATCTCTACCCCCACACTTCGAGACGTACAAATTGTGCCATGCACAAGTTCTGTGTAGTAATGATTAAATAATAACCCCCAACCATCATTTTCAAATCCTTCAATGGCGCATGCTGAAAAAGGAACAGCATCTATTTTCACACTGTGTATATTATTTGCTCATGCAGGCTAAATCTACATCGATTACTGGAAACTTATGTGCCAGATATTACTTTTTCTGACTAGAACAATGCTGTCTATATTTCTCATGGGCTGGACCTAATAATTTAGACAGTGTGCGCTGAATTTTGAAAATTATACACGTTCACCATTGTACAACCCAGATGTTAAATAAGGGGATGAATACAGAGCGTTTCCCCTTGATATAGCCATCAACAGGGAAGCTGGCTGCTCCAGTATTCTGGAACAGGGAAGAGATCACTGCAGGTAGGGCAGACTTTGCAGACCTCGTCCTTAAGGAGTGGGTAATTAGAAACATGTTTTGGAGTACCATTCCCTGCCAAGACTGCATGGGGTGCAGTTTCCCATGCATCCCATTTCAGTGAATTCGGCCAGGAGGCTGCAAAGACCAAACTCCCCACTTGTTCGCAATTTGCATGCTTGCGTCCACTGCCACTTGGCCCCAAAAGGGTGCCATAATGGGGTGGGGCGGAATGGGGCAGTGGCAGGGGCGAGTGGCTCTTAAGGCAGGTTATGATGCAAAATTCAAAACACTTAAAACAGAAAACAGTCATGGGAAGGAAGTGGGCACAGAAAACACATGTCTCAGTAATAATAATAATTTTATTATTTGTACCCCTCCCATCTGACTGGGTTGCCTCAGCCACTCTGGGCAGCTCCCAGCATATATATATATAAAAAAATAAAACTTTAAACATTAAAAACTTCCCTATATAGGTGTCAAAGGCCGGGACAGAAAGGTACACCTTCAGAATTCCCCCCAAAATAAATTTGTACAATGAAGAAATCAGAGGCACGACCATGGGGAGGGAATTCCACAGCTTAGGGGTTGCCACAGAGAACGCCCTCTCCTAGCTACCCCCCCCCCCCGGAAAACAACTTCTGGGCCCCCCAGAAGGGCCCCATCTGCTGATCTCAACAACTGGGAGGAGATGGTCTCTTAGCACTCTGGGCCACAGGAGATGCTTTTGCATGGTATCATTCATCCTCCCTCCACTGTCAGAACACACCTGGCCCCGGGGGCGCACGCAGCCCCCGGAATGAGACAGACATCTCCGGGCATCTTCCTGATGAAGCACGGCCCAGGACGTTCGCAAATCAGTCCCCGTGTGTACCAGCAACACATATCAAAAGACGTGCACACTCTATCAGCAGAGTATAGCAGAAACAATTGTGGAACGTGACTGTGTGCATTCTAAGTATTTATTAAGCAATATATACAGGGCAAAGCACTCATGGTGTCTTCTCACTTCTTCTCCAAGAGAGAAAGAGAGAAAAGTACAAAAGTACAGACTAGAAAGTAAACACTGACATGTGATGTAACAATCACACAACCAGCAACGGAGGAGTGAAATGCTAACATCAGTGGCTGAACACACCATGTGACAATCTCATGGCAAAGATGTTGTCCTAGATGTTATGGGAAAGGAGAGGGAATAGGAAGCCATGGTTGCGCCTTCCCTGCTGCCGGCTGCACACTTAATTTATCTTCCAGTTTGGGCCTCACGCAATTGACGAAAGTGAAATCCATCCATTATTTCAAGACGATGAAGTTACCTTTCCATAAAATGTGACAGGAGTTAAAAACCAGAGAGATAAAATACACAAAAGGGAACAAGGAGACTAGCCACTTCCCATAATAAGAGCTTTTATTGAAGCATGAGCTAATGGCTCGGCTGAGCTTATCTCTTGTAACAACCAGCAAATTAATGTGCTTGTTTAACTCAAATGGCACAATGTAAGCTATCCTGAATGTGTACACTCAGCTATTGTGCCTTCCTTGGAGAGCATTTAGACTTTAGAATCTGCACTGCTAATCATCAGGCTGGAAGATGCACAGAGGTTTCTAATACCCCAGAAGCCAAGCTGGGACGGTTGTGCGGAAGTCTAGAGAGAAGTGACAGAGACATCAAGTGGGAAGCACAGAGACACTGTCATTTTGGGGAGTGGGGGAGCTGGTAATCAAAACCAAAGATGAGAAGTGGGGAACCTCTGGTCTGTGACCTGGACATATGTCTGGAATAGGGAGCTGGCTCTACTAGCAGAATCACCCCACAAGCTTTAGAGCCCTGAATCATCATCATCAATGCTGGCCCTACCATTAGGCAGAGTGAGGCAGCTGCTTCAGGTGGCAATTGCTGGTTAGGGATGAAAGAGTGTCCCCTAAATTGGCCTGCTGCCCTCTGTTGCAGTGGAGGACACTACCAGCATTCATATAAAGTTCAGCTTCTACAGTGCTGTTCGACAGTGGAATTTGCTGCCAAGGAGTGTGGTGGAGTCTCCTACTTTGCCGGACTTGAGACTTTATTATGAATCGGCAGCTTTTTGCTGGCTGAAACAATGGCTACTTCTTGAGAATACAGACATTTTGGATCTGGAAGGGTATGATAATAGATTTGGCTGGCATGCATACATATGGTATGACAAGGTAAAATTGCATAAAGGCTTTAAAAACCATATTGTGAGGAAAGCACTGTACAATGTTTGGATAAGATACAAAGATTTGTTGGAAAGTAAAACCCCTAGGTGGTTATCACCAATGGAGGCTAAAGAGGTAAAAAAACTAAATATGGAGTCCAACTGGCCAAAATATTCTGAAATTTTAGAACAAGATGGTGAAAGAGTTAAATTGCAGAGTTTTGACAAATTAAAGTCTAAGGTGCGAAATTGGTTGCATTACCGTCAGATAAATGAGGTATTTAAACAGGACAGGAAAATAGGTTTCCAGAGGGAGAGGTCGAAATTAGAAACAGAACTGTTAGAACCCAATACTAAGAACCTGTCGAGAATGTACAATTTGCTGCTGAAGTGGAATACACAAGATCAAGTAGTAAAACCAGCCATGATTAAATGGGCACAAGACATAGGTCATGACATAATGATTGATGACTGGGAACAGTTATGGAATACAGGTATTAAGTTTACAGCTTGTAATGTATTAAGAGAGAATATAATGAAAATGATCTATAGGTGGTACATGACCCCAGTCAAACTTGCAAAAATTTACCATCTGCCCAGTAATAAATGTTGGAAATGTAATGAGACGGAAGGTACCTTCTATCACCTTTGGTGGACCTGCCCGAAGGTAAAGGCCTACTGGGAAATGATCTATAATGAAATAAAAAAGGTCCTTAAATGGACATTTTTGAAAAAGCCAGAGGCCTTTCTTCTGGGTATGGTAGGCCAATTGGTGCCAAGGAAGGACAAAACATTTTTTATGTATGCTACCACAGCGGCAAGAATCCTTCTGGCAAAGTATTGGAAGATGCAGCAGCTACCTACTCTGGAAGAATGGCAAGCGAAGGTGATCGAATATATGGGAATGGCAGAAATGACCGGCAGAATCCGCGACCAGGGGAGAGAGACGGTGGAAGAAGACTGGAAGAAATTAAAAAAAATATCTTAAAGACTGTTGTAAAATTGATGATGCTTGAGATGTTATGGTTATAAGAAATAGAGAATTGCAGCTGTAAACCATAATCTTAAAGAATGTACAAAGAAAATGAGCGAATTAACTGAACGAAGGGTTGCTGAGAAAGGGTTAATATAAGGATGCAGAAAAAGGGAGGTATGGGGAAGTCCGGGAAAGAAGGTTTTGAAAATAAGTTTAAGAAATTATACATGTTTATTTGTTTGTATGTCTTGTAGGGTTTGTTTTGTTATTTGTTTTATTATATGTTTGGAAAATTAATAAAAATTATTATAAAAAAAAAAAAATAAGCAGAGGCTTGACAACCATATGTCAGGAGTGCTCTGATGGGGTTTCCTGCTTGGCAGGGGGTTGGACTCGATGGCCCTTGTGGTCTCTTCCAACTCTATGATTCTATGATTCTATGATTCTACTTTGGTCATCTTGCATAAATGGAATGGGGTGGCAGTGGCAGTGGCAGGGGAGACACCATGTTGTCCTTTGCCTCAGGAGGCAAAATGTCTAGGTCTGGCTCTGAGCATCAGGCTTCTCAGTCACACAGGGAATGTCCCTTAGTACAGTTGGCTCTCCACTGTAAATCTGGATGGATGGATGGCAAAAGAGCCCCAGCCATAGGGAAGCAATGATGGGAGTGGGGCCAAACAGTGCACCCAGGCTCCCCGCTCTAGCAATTCCAACTGTGTGTGGGAAAGCCTAGGACCCACAAATGGGGCTCCGGTCAGGTAGAAGTGAATGGTGATTTTTAATTTCTCATCTCAGTTGCTAGCAAGCTTCCTTGTGCAAGCAAGGGCTACTTGTTGCTGCTGTGTCAGAGTTGTCTCAGCCACTGAGGAATTTGCCGTACCGAGTCTGGCAGCCAAGCACTCCCCATTTCAGCTCCAGCTTCCCACCCATCTCCCCATGTCTGGGGGAGAAGTGTGGTTCCTGGGGCCAAATTAGTTTCACAATTACTCCTTTCTCCCAGGCTTGTCAATTTGGGTGAGTGGGCATCTGTGCCCCATTGCAATAGGAACTGAAGCTCTGGGCATTTCATGGTGCTCAGTTTTAAATTCAAAATTATTATTATTACTACTACTACTACTACTACTACTAATACTACTACTACAGGGATGCGGGTGGAGCTGTGGGTTAAACCACTGAGCCTTGGGCTTGCCAATCAGAAGGTCAGCGGTTCGAATCCCCACGGGAGGGTGAGCTCCCGTTGTTCAGTCCCACCTAGCAGTTTGAAAGCACATCAAAGTGCAAGTAGATAAATAGGTACCACGCTGGTGGGAAGGTAAACGGTGTTTCCGTGCGCTGCTCTGGTTCGCCAGAAATGGCTTAGTCATGCTGGCCACATGACCCGGAAGCTGTCTGCAGACAAACGCCGGCTCCCTCAGCCTATAGAGCGAGATGAGTGCACAATCCCAGAGTCATCCGCGACTGGACCTATGCTACCACTCAGTGGATTTGTAACTGGCTGACTGACCGAACCCAAAGGGTGCTCATCAATGGTTCCTCTTCATCCTGGAGAAGAGTGACTAGTGGGGTGCCACAGGGTTCTGTCTTGGGCCCAGTCTTATTCAACATCTTTATCAACGACTTGGATGATGGACTCAAGGGCATCCTGATCAAATTTGCAGATGACACCAAACTGGGAGGGGTGGCTAACACCCCAGAGGACAGGATCGCACTTCAAAACGACCTTGACAGATTAGGGAACTGGGCCAAAACAAACAAGATGAACTTTAACAGGGAGAAATGTAAAGTATTGCACTTGGGCAAAAAAAATGAGAGGCACACATACAAGATGGGTGACACCTAGCTTGAGAGCAGTACATGTGAAAAGGATCTAGGAGTCTTGGTGGACCACAAACTTGACATGAGCCAACAGTGTGACGCGACAGCTAAAAAGCCAATGCAATTCTGGGCTGCATCAATAGGAGTATAGCATCTAGATCAAGGGAAGTAATAGTGCCACTGTATTCTGCTCTGGTCAGACCTCACCTGGAGTACTGTGTCCAGTTCTGGGCACCACAGTTCAAGAAGGACACTGACAAACTGGAACGTGTCCAGAGAAGGGCAACCAAAATGGTCAAAGGCCTGGAAACGATGCCTTATGAGGAACGGCTAAGGGAGCTGGGCATGTTTAGCCTGGAGAAGAGGAGGTTAAGGGGTGATATGATAGCCATGTTCAAATATATAAAAGGATGTCACATAGAGGAGGGAGAAAGGTTATTTTCTGCTGCTCCAGAGAAGCGGACACGGAGCAATGGATCCAAACCACAAGAAAGAAGATTCCACCTAAACATTAGGAAGAACTTCCTGACAGTAAGAGCTGTTTGACAGTGGAATTTGCTGCCAAGGAGTGTGGTGGAGTCTCCTTCTTTGGAGGTCTTTAAGCAGAGGCTTGACAACCATATGTCAGGAGTGCCCTGATGGGGTTTCCTGCTTGGCAGGGGGTTGGACTTGATGGCCCTTGTGGTCTATTCCAACTCTATGATTCTATGATTCTATGGACCTAACGGTCAGGGGTACCTTTACCTTTACTACTACTACTACCCCAGGCACTCTGGGCGGCTTTCAACATATATAAAAACATAATAAAGCATCAATCATTAATAACAACAATTTGATCCATTATTTTTAAAAAGTCACAATAACTTCTGAGAAGATGACTTCTGAAGATGCCAGTCATAAGAAGTTGCTTTACGCAGAGTCAGACCATCGGGTCCAGCCAACTCAGTATTGTCTATGTCAGGAGTGGGGAACTTCAGACCTGTTTTCTCTCTGATCCACACCCAAACCATACCCCCCAGTTCCCCTGTGATTGGCCAGAACAGGGGACAAACCCTGGCATCCAGCATTGCCAGTGAAGCAGGAAGTGACTTCAACAGACAGAAGATAAGTGGCCCTTCTGGTTGCCCTTTCCTGTACTACAGACAGACAGAAAACAGAACAGGTGGCTCAACGTAGCCAATGAGATACCAAACAGCATGATGTAGCCCCATGAGAAAAGATACCTAGCTATGTAATGATACCTAACCACCACTAAATGTCAAGGAATTGCTGAAGAGCAGCACTGTTCAAACAATTTGCAGAAACCAATTAATATATATTTTAAAGGGCACCAGTAAAAAGGCAGGAGAAGCTTTCAGGAACAAGTGAAAATGAAATCAAAAAGGAAAGTGCAGTTTCATTTCAGCTCTAATGTTATAACCTTTTTACCAGTGGCTCAAATTGCTTATTACTGGAACATCTGCAGCTGCACTGCTTGAAACTGTTGTTTCTCTTCTACCGGCGAACTCCAAACCTTCCCCTCCTAGTACTTAGGCAGACACTGTTCTGCAAATTCAGAGAGAGAGAACCTGGTCTCCTTGGTTACCTCTGTCTACCGCAGAAGATAAAGAACAAAGAGGATTGGGGTTTATGTTTGGCATGGTCAATGCTGGAGGCTTAGCAAGATCAGCCAGTTACGAGGGATCACTGGAAGTTGCATCAGTCAATCTAGTTCAGTTCTGCCTACACTGACTTGCAGAGGCTGTCCGGGGTTTCAGGAAGATGAAACCAGGGACCTTCTGCATGAAAAACAGGTGCTTGACCACTGAGCCTTTCCCTTGCATCACAGTAAACTGCAATGCACAAAAGGCCTTATTTAGAGCAGGCCTGGCCAAACTTGGCCCTCCAGATATTTTGGGACTACAACTCCCATCATCCCTAGCTAACAGGACCAGTGATCAGGGATGATGGGAACTGTAGTCCCAAAATATCTGGAGGGCCAAGTTTGGTCATGCCTGCTTTAAAGAGAGAATTGCATTCAGTTGTATCCAAGGTTAGTGCTACTCAGAGTAGGCCCATTAAAGTTGATGGACATGACTAATTTGGGCCCATTAGTCTACTTTGAGTATAGCTTAGTTGCATACAATCCTCTGTATTCTGCGTCTTTGGTCCCTCACATAAAAAACGAGAGTGAATCGAGGTGGGTAATTGTCTCTTCAAATGGAGAATTGTGCTGTAAATGGGCGTCCAAAGTTAGGGATGACCAACTTGCAGCAACTACCCTGTGGAAAGAGAGCAAGGGATCTGGGCAAAGGCATCATCAGAGCCTGCCCAAGTCAGACTGTGCCTTCCTTCCTCATGTACAGCTTACAGCAAACAGATTCAAATTGTGATGTCACAGAAAGTGGAAAGCCTGTTTTGCGAGCTGCAATAGGGTTGGGTGTTAAAACAAACCATGGTTTAGTGTGATACCTGACTCATTCAACCATAGAATACAGTAACTGCAATTACATTTGCTCACACCCATCCCTTCCTATCTTATCCCATTCCCTGATGTCTAATTGAGACCTACAGAGGGCAGAGACCCTGTCTGTCTCTTGCTGGTAAGATGCTGTAAAAGGTTTTGTTTGCTCCTGTTTGTAAAAAATTAGAATATCTTAATGGTCAAGGTAAATGCAGTGCATTTCATAAGCGCAATGGGTGCCAAACCGGTATCCGAACTTGAAACACAGAGTTGCATCCTGCAAAAAGAAGCATGCCCAATTATACCTTGATACCTCATGTTCCAAAAGCGCACAGAGAGTCCCAAAGAGGCGAGTTAAATCGAAAGCCTCATTTCACTCACTCCATAAAAAGACCAATTAACTGCAAACAAAATTATGACTGCAAATCGAAATTACGAAATCATAACTATAAAATACAATCACTTTGGATGGGACGTTGGGAATCTAATAGGAATTTCCCATGTTGGTGTTGCCAGACTCTGGGGAAATGTGGCTCTCATTTGGAAATCTACATAATCCCCCTGTGCCACATCATTCTCCTATTCGAATGCTGCCAAAGGTTATTCAAATGCTGCCTAGGATTGAGATCTAGCCATCGGTCAACAACAGATGCGCTGTTCCGTTGCACAGATCTCTTGCCACCAGTTTGCACTTAGAATCATAGAATTGTGGAATTGCGAGAGACCCAAGTGAGGGTCATTGAACAATGCCATCATAAAACAGGAACTGAACATGCCATCATTAAACATAATTGCAAATAAATACTTATTAGGGAGAAATATACAATCCGAACCAATGTGTTAGAAATCACAATGATTAGCAAGAAAAAGAACCCCAAGGAAGCAGAAATTTGAATGTTATTATAATTAGTATTTTATCCCATGAGTGGCAAAGAAAGCTGAGTCAATTAGTAGGGTTATCTGCACAGAAGAGGATCAAGTTATCTCAAAGCTGGGGGGGGGAACCACCTGCAGTTGTATTTCAGCTCTTCTCTGAATTATCCCCCCTTTAACACAGACCCTCCATGTGTCCCTATTTTCCAGGGACAGTCTCAGATTTACAAAAGCCTTTCTGGTTTCTGATTTGATCCCAGAATATCCCACTTTTCTTTAAAAAGGTACAGGGTAAAGGACCCCTGACCATTAGGTCCAGTGGTGACCGACTCTGGGGTTGCGGCGCTCATCTCGCTTTATTGGTCGAGGGAGCCGACGTACAGCTTCCGGGTCATGTGACCAGCATGACTAAGCCGCTTCTGGCGAACCAGAGCAGCGCACGGAAATGCCATTTACCTTCCTGCTGGAACGGTACCTATTTATCTACTTGCACTTTGATGTGCTTTCGAACTGCTAGGTTGGCAGGAGCAGGGACCGAGCAACGGGAGCTCACCCCGTCGCGGGGATTCGAACCGCCAACCTTCTGATCAGCAAGCCCTAGGCTCTGTGGTTTAACCCAAAGCGCCACCCATGCCCCGTTTTCATGGAAAAATGTTGGAGGGTGTTAAGTTATGTGACCCCCCCCCAGGCACATACGGAGCGAAGGAGACAGGTAACTATATAACCTTTAGAAAACACCTGAAGGCAGACCTGTATATGGAAGTTTTTTTAATGTTTAATGCTTTTATATGTTTTTATATATAAAACCCAGCCAGATGGGTTTGGTGGTATTATTATTATTATTATTATTATTATTATTATTATTATTGGGGACGTTCTTATTTTCATTGGAGAAATGTTGGCAGGTATGTTAACCATCAACCTTTTAAAGTGGCAGGAGTCTCAAACCAGGGATCTCACTAGCCTGATATCACCTGTGGTGTCATACTAGTGGTCAGGATAGTTGGAAGAGCTTCTAGCCAGCCAAGGGTCAAGTGATTCAAGTAGCCAATAGGCTCCCATCTGGTTATCGTAAAAGTGTAGACTATGTCCTGGCTCTTTGGGCTGAGCTAGGGCTGTGTGCAAAATAGCTTTTCAAGATTCTCCACTTGCTCTGCGGGCAGAGGAATTGGAGAGGGGTTCTGGCCATTTCAACAAATTTCTCCAGGAGAAATTCTCCGGCAGTCAGGGGTGGCTGTGAATTTGTAGCAGAAAATGTCTCTCTGATCCGGCCTCTTGTATAGAAAAAAACCAAACACAATTTTTTGTCACAATAATTAAGTTTTAAAGCTTTACATGCAGAAACCTGATTTAAACATGACCTAAACTATGCCTTGTGTCATAGAATCATAGAATCATAGAATCATAGAATCATAGAGTTGGAAGAGACCACAAGGGCCATCGAGTCCAACCCCCTGCCAAGCAGGAAACACCATCAGAGCACTCCTGACATATGGTTGTCAAGCCTCTGCTTAAAGACCTCCAAAGTAGGAGACTCCACCACACTCCTTGGCAGCAAATTCCACTGTCGAACAGCTCTTACTGTCAGGAAGTTCTTCCTAATGTTTAGGTGGAATCTTCTTTCTTGTAGTTTGGATTCATTGCTCCGTGTCCGCTTCTCTGGAGCAGCAGAAAACAACCTTTCTCCCTCCTCTATGTGACATCCTTTTATATATTTGAACATGGCTATCATATCACCCCTTAACCTCCTCTTCTCCAGGCTAAACATGCCCAGCTCCCTTAGCCGTTCCTCATAAGGCATCGTTTCCAGGCCTTTGACCATTTTGGTTGCCCTCCTCTGGACACGTTCCAGTTTGTCAGTGTCCTTCTTGAATTGTGGTGCCCAGAACTGGACACAGTACTCCAGGTGTGGTCTGACCAGAGCAGAATACAGTGGCACTATTACTTCCCTTGATCTAGATGCTATACTCCTATTGATGCAGCCCAGAATTGCATTGGCTTTTTTAGCTGCCGCGTCACACTGTTGGCTCATGTCAAGTTTGTGGTCAACCAAGACTCCTAGATCCTTTTCACATGTACTGCTCTCAAGCCAGGTGTCACCCATCTTGTATTTGTGCCTCTCATTTTTTTTGCCCAAGTGCAATACTTTACATTTCTCCCTGTTAAAATTCATCTTGTTTATTTTTGCCCAGTTCTCTAATCTGTCAAGGTCGTTTTGAAGTGTGATCCTGTCCTCTGGGGTGTTAGCCACCCCTCCCAGTTTGGTGTCATCTGCAAATTTGATCAGGATGCCCTTGAGTCCATCATCCAAGTCGTTGATAAAGATGTTGAATAAGACCGGGCCCAAGACAGAACCCTGTGGCACCCCAATGTGGCACAGGGTGTGGACCACCCTGTGGTCAATTATACAATTGACCACCCTGTGGTCAATTATACATTTCTCTTCTTACATATGCTGATCCCAGTATGAGGGTCTAGAATGCACATTTGCCCCAAACCTGGCTTTTTCAGCTAAAAATCAAAATGAATTCTGCCCCCCCCCCGCCCCCATTTCCAGCTTGCTGGCATCTTGGGCAAAACCCATGGAGATCTGTGTCTGCTTGCAAAAACAGCTTGTGACTCTGAGTGATATGGGGTACCTCCTTAACACAAATAAACATTATAAAATCCTATCCAAAGACCCATGAGTCAGTCATAAAACCTAGCTCATCCCACCTTTGCAACTGGAAAAAAAGCTAGCCTTCGTTCATGCATTTTTCACAGGAACTTAAAAAAATACAATACATTTGCAGGAATTGAACCAGTGGAAAAGAATGGTTGTTTGGGAGTTGCTTTAAAGTGTTTTTAATATTATGTTTTAATGCTGTGACCTACCCTGGGACCTTAGGGTGAAGGGCAGATTGATGAAGATGATGATGAAGATGATGCTGTTGACATCTGTCTGTCTCAGAAGTCATTTTTAACATCTTATTTGCAGCCTTTAGGTATTTCCCCATTCATGCTGAACTTTTTAATGCACTCCGTGCTTGTGCTTGCCTGCTGCCAATGTTAGAAGCTTTCAGATTTATAAGTCAGTGGTGATTATGTTCTTTCCCCCTTAAAAACACGTTTGAAAGATTTCCCTTTAAACAGCTGCACAACCTGCTTGTGATCATCACCTCCCACAACTACTGGAATTACTGGCTCTTTGCAAGTGGCGAGAAGTTTGTTTGTCCCAATAGTTGCCAGATATTTAAAAATCAAAAAAGAATACTAAATATAATATGCATTTTTGATGGGAAGAATTCTGGGCCTTGTTTTTTCTTCAGTGCGCTAGCTTGTCCCCCGCAGGACAAGAAATGTTAAATTTAAAATTGCTGCAGAAATATATTTCCAGATTGCCCCCTACGGCGGAGTTTAGTTCTGTTGGATTTGTCACCATATTCTAAGTGCAGCCCACAACTTTTCGAAATCAGGGATGAAAACCCCATAGGCTCCAGGGTAGTGGATTTCAGTTCATGTTCCACAAGTGAAAGAATAATAATGCTTTGCTCTTTGGCTCTATCTCCCATGACCTAAGCAGCCCATATTCAGGGGCGAAGGCAGCATGGCTGGTACTATACTTCCTTAATCCATACAATCATTACCCAGCTGGGAGCCAATATAGCCCCAAGCAGAGAAATCAAGGGAACAGCAGGCTCTTTAGCGCCTTTCCGGCAACTACACAAGCTCCCCATTGGTTATGAGTTTTAGGCAGTTTAACTAGGACGTTACAAGAACTGGTCTATGTAATTGCAAGGAGAGGCTCAGCAAGGCAGACACAGGCAGGTGGGGATGTCCCCATTTCAACAGTGCACACCCTTTCCCAGCACCGAGCTTTTATTATCATATTTATTTGCTTGTTGGTTTATTTAATATGCTGCCCGGGGACCAAATCACAGTGGAACCTCAGTTCTTGAATGTATTCCATTCCGGAAGACCGTCCGAGTTCCAAAACGTTCGAGAACCGAAAACGCACTATGGAAGCCTCAATTCGATCGAGAAAATTGAAAAGCACACAGTGGAAGTCATTCGACTTCTGAGGCAAGTTCGAAAACGGAAGCATTTACTTCTGAGTTTTCAGCACTCAGGTTCTGAAAGGTTCGTCAACGGAGATGTTCAAGAACTAAGGTACCACTGTATTATTATTATTATTATTATTATTATTATTATTATTATTATTATTACAGTGGTACCTCGGGTTAAGTACTTACCGTATTTTTCGCTCTATAACACGCACCAGACCATAACACGCACGTAGTTTTTAGAGGAGGAAAACAAGGGGGAAAAAATTCTAAATGAAATAGTGGATATATGATTTTTGTGGTTCATGCTGTGGCCACAGACATGTGATCTGACAGTGAGTTTGGAGTAGCCCAATGCAAAAATCCTGAGGATCCATGTGGATCCATGCTTTGTAACCACAGAGGAGGGAAGGAAGGGGAACCATGGATCCTCTGCTCACGACTACAGCAGATCCCCCCTGCCACCCGCAGGCATTCACTCCATAACACGCACAGACATTTCCCCTTACTTTCTAGGAAGAAAAAAGTGAGTGTTATGGTGCAAAAAATACGGTAATTCATTCTGGAGGTCTGTTCTTAACCTGAAACTGTTCTTAACCTGAAGCACCACTTTAGCTAATGGGGCCTCCCGCTGCCGCTGGAGCACAATTTCTGTTCTCATACTGAAGCAAAGTTCTTAACCCGAGGTACTGTTTCTGGGTTAGCAGAGTCTGTAACCTGAAGCATATGTAACCTGAAGTCTAAGTAACCTGAGGTACCACTCTATTATTATTATGCCACTAGGGGATGCCACCTTTGGTCGGGGCCAAATATGGGACAGGGTGGGCAAAATAAAGGACAAGTTGGGGGTGGGGATTGGTGGGCACATACAATCTTGTGATACCAAATGCCCCCACTTTGTGGAGAGGAGTTTCCCATATTCGGCCTCCGGCCTTGCTCACCACCCTGGCCCCTTGACTCAAGTTGATTTCAACAGGCTGAAATGCTTCGGACTCTCTTGAACTGTGACCGTCTGCTGAGCTGTACTTAAATTCTGCAGCTTTCCATACGGCTTTGAAAATATTGGCCAAGTAACACTGTTTAGAAATGAACATTTAGACATGAAGTCTGCCAGCTGTAATTATTACTCTTTCTTGATCAGGGAAGATGTGTGTGTTTTGACACATCTGCTGACAAAACATACACGTCTGCAAATACATAGAATAATTGCTCATTATAATACTATAGCAGGAGTCAGGGATTCCATAATAGACAACTCCCACCTGGAAACCTATGTCCCCATTGTGGAAGGATATGTGGATCCAGAATTGGCTTCCACAGTCACTTGTGGACTCACTGTTAAAACTGTGTTTATGGAAGACAATCTTACTCGGCTACGAGTGATCGCCAAAGAAGAAGAATAGACAATATAATAGAAACAAAACCAAAAAGAAAACACCAATAGTTGTATTAGCTGCACCAACACTCCCATTTTCTGAAGCAGTGGCCTAGTGTAGCATTTTTCAATGGCTTTCAGGTACAAATTAAAATATCAAAAACAGTAAAACAGCAAACATTATAAACTTCCCTATACAGAGCTGCCTTCAGGTGTCTTCAGAAAATCATATCTGTTTGACACCTGATGTTCACAGAATCATAGAGCTGGAAGGGACCCACGGGTCATCTAGTCCAACCCCCTCGCAATGCAGGAATTTCAGCTAAAGCATCCATGACAGACCGCCACCCAACCTCTGCTTAAAATCCTCCAAGGAAGGAGAGTCCACCACCTCTCGTGGGGGTCTGTTCCACTGCCGAACAGCTCTTACTGTCAGAAAGTTTTTCCAAATGTTTAGTCAGAATCTCCTTTCTTGTAGCTAGAAGCTGTTGGTTCGAGGTCTGCCCTCCAGAGCAGGAGAAAACAAGCATGTTCCCTCTTCCATGGGACAGCCCTTGAGATATCTGAAAATGGCTATCATATCTCCTCTCAGTCTCTTCTTTTCCAGGTTAAACATATCACAGGGTGCCAGTTACAGATAGGTAGCCGTGTTGGTCTGCCATAGTCAAAATAAAAAAATTCCTTCCAGTAGCACCTTAAAGACCAACTAAGTTAGTTCTTGGTATGAGCTTTCGTGTGCATGCACACTTCTTCAGATACACTGACCTTCCAGTAGCACCTTAAAGACCAACTAAGTTAGTTCTTGGTATGAGCTTTCGTGTGCATGCACACTTCTTCAGATACACTGACCTTCCAGTAGCACCTTAAAGACCAACTAAGTTAGTTCTTGGTATGAGCTTTCGTGTGCATGCACACTTCTTCAGATACACTGACCTTCCAGTAGCACCTTAAAGACCAACTAAGTTAGTTCTTGGTATGAGCTTTCGTGTGCATGCACACTTCTTCAGATACACTGACCTTCCAGTAGCACCTTAAAGACCAACTAAGTTAGTTCTTGGTATGAGCTTTCGTGTGCATGCACACTTCTTCAGATACACTGACCTTCCAGTAGCACCTTAAAGACCAACTAAGTTAGTTCTTGGTATGAGCTTTCGTGTGCATGCACTTAGTTGGTCTTTAAGGTGCTACTGGAAGGAATTTTTTTAATATCACAGGGTGGTGCGACTACCGATAAGGCCTTCTGCCTGGTTCCTTGTGACCTCACTTCTCGCAAAGAGGGAACCACCAGAAGACCCTCGGAGGTGGACCTCAGTGTCTGGACTACAACTCTCTTCATACCCAGCTGGCATGGCCAATGGCTAAGGACAATGGTAGCTGTAGTCCAGCGGAATCTTCAGGGCCACAGGTTCAGCGCTTCTGACAGAAAAGATGCTGTTATAAGAATTCTAAGGTCCCAAATATAAAATAAACATTCATAAATGTTCAAGGCAAAGACATACATAAGTATATAAACCACAGGTCTGAAATAGTACAGGAGAGCAATCCTGAAGCCATTTTGACTCTCCCAAGTTGACCTCAAATATTTCTCTGCAAGGAGGAAGGAAATGGGAAAGCCTCTCCATTGTCTTTTGCATTATGTGTTTGTGTATGAATAGGGTGAGCCTGTGACCTGGATTCAGGAATTAAAGTATTTACCATCACAAAAGAATGGCCAGACTGCCCAGGTAAAACAATCAGTGACCATTAACAGATATCCTGGCAAACAGGATTTCTGCTATAGAACGCCTCCTGTGATGTATTTCTGCTGTAGACCCGCCCCCTTCTGTGATGTATATATCATGTTTTTTGGGGGGCTGGTCTTGAGCTACAGGGTGGGCAATTTCAAAAGTCTATATAAGGGCTTGCACACCATTTTTTCTGGGTTCCTCCTCCCTCCTGCGTGTGGTGAGTGATCACCCTGTTGCAACAGATCAGGCTTACTAGCTGCTTTGCTTCTCAATATTCTCTGGTTGGCCTCTGTTATTTTCTTCTACCGATAGGGAACCCACTTAAGGACTCTATACAGGCTTTTGGATACCCCATAAGGGAAAAGGAGCAAGTTTTTTCTTTAACAGTTCCTTCACACCAAAGTCTGTCCTCTGAAAGTCTTTCAAACCTAGGGCTGTCCTGCGTAAAGTAGGGCAGGTGGCTACCCTTGGTATGCAAAAACAAAAAAACCACCTTTGCTGATTAATTATTCCTTGAGACTTTGATGCACTAAGAATTATGATAATTAAAGGGTAGATTTCACCTCAACCTTTCAAAGCAAAATTACGGCTGAGGTGGAGATTAAATACTCTCCGTCTGTGCTTGTGGCTGATTCCAATTTACATCTGTGCTGTGACTGCCATAAACAATCACTTCAACGGGTGTTTGTATGCAACGGCTTGAATTAGCTTCCTACTTTCTCTGTAGTTCAGGTGGCTGTCATGGGAAGTATCATTCCTACCAGCACTGGGGTCCACAGTGGGAAGCATTTGTCCCCCTGGACTCCCAAAGGTATTTATTTATTTTAGTGCCCTCCCCCCACATCCACCCAGTCAACAAGAGGTTTCGAGTGATCTTTGAGACCTATTGTAAGTGGCTGGCAGATTCATATTTTTTTCCATGGTAAATCTTTATTGGTTTAATATACAGACTTAAATGATCCTTTACAACAAAGGTAAGTATAGAAAAATTCAATACAGAAGAAAAAACATCACGACATAAGAGTAAGAAAAAAAGTTAAAAAGACGAAAAAGAAAAGAAAGAAAAGACAAAGGAAAAAGAAAAAAGAAAAGAAAATCAAAAAATTATACAAAATCATGCTCATCAAATAAAAATTTCTGCTTAAAACTTCCAATCGTTCTCATTATACTATTTTTATTATCATGCATTTTGTCGCACAGCTTTGCATTATATTCCTTTTTCTGGCTGGCAGATTCAAACTTCCAGCACTTTTCAGGTGGATGGCCTTCCTGGACCAGCAGGCAACTCAGAAGAATGACGCTGCTTCTGATTTGGAAAGCCTAAAAATACAATAATAATATAAACAATGGAGTTGTGGTGCCTTTTTGTGGTCAGGTGAGGAGGCCAGGGGTTTCTCCTTCAACCAGCCCTACTTTTTTTGAGGGGCAGATGTGGATGAAGAATAGAAACCAAACATCTTGAAAGATGGGTAGCAAGAATCCTTTCATTGGGAAACAGAAACTTGGTGCTACTGTTTTGATTGTTTGAAACTTGAAAGAAAGGCACAAGGGTTTTCTATATATGGCTGCTAGAGAGAGAAAGTCAAGAAGCAGAGCCATTTCAAATTGTTTAGCTGCGGATATCTGCAACTCTTTCATAAAGACAGCTAGCATGCCCCAGACACATACTGAAGATACTTCTTCATCAGACACCATGTACCAGTAAGTTGCACTTGATGTTTCTTCCTCAAAAGAGATAGACACTATTCAGGCAGAGGCTGGGACAGGGCAAGAGCACATCCTAGCAAAAAATATTCCAGCAGCTACTTGACAACTTGAACAACTGAAAAAAGGGCGTATACTAAAAAATGTTTAGGGGTACTCTCATTTTGATTCAAGAAAATCACCATTTTATAGTAAAAAACGGGAAAAATAAATAAATACAGTAAATGGACAAAACTACAAAGATTCACAAAATGTTTAGGGGCATGCGTACCTCTGCGTCCCCCCCAGAAAAAAGCACTGAGTATACTTAATATCAAAAGCAAATTGTCTATCAGGTGGGTTACAGTTTAAATGGTCTCGGTCCAGTATTCCTGAAGGAGCATCTCCACCCCCATCGTTCTGCCTGGACACTGAGGTCCAGCGCCAAGGGCTTTCTAGCAGTTCCCTCACTCTGAGAAGTGAAGAGAGAGCTTGGTAGTGGCACCCGCCCTGTGGAACGCCCTCCCGTCAGATGTCAAAGAGAAAAACAACTACCAGACTTTTAGAAGACATCTGAAGGCAGCCCTGTTTAGGGAAGCTTTTAATGTTTGATGGACTATTGTATTTTAATATCTTGTTGGAAGCCACCCAGAGTGGCTGGGGAAACCCAGCAAGATGGGTGGGGTATAAATAATAAATTATTATTATTATTATTATTATTATTATTATTATTATGCTCCTTACACAGTGTGGGACCCCTTAAAAAATTATAGGCCCAAGAGCACTTCATTAGGCATAGATCTCCCATTCCAATCTCCCATTCCCACCACCCTTCTGAGTAATACCCCTCCCCACCTTCTCACTATATAGAAGGGTCTGGCAACTTCTGTTTCAGTGTATCTGAAGAAGTGTGCATGCACACGAAAGCTCATACCAAGAACTAACTTAGTTGGTCTTTAAGGTGCTACTGGAAGGAATTTTTTTATTTTCATTAGGCATGACAGTCAAAATATCTCAGTTAGCGTACGACTGTTTTGGGGAAAAAACTTTCAGGTCCATGTCAGCTCCACTCAGGGACTTTACAAACCTGCTAACTTTGTGAGAGAATCTGATGCTTAAAACCCAACACAGTGTGACATGTGCAGTACGAGGACTCACCACAAGCAATGCCAAACCTACTCTCCACTGGCATCATAGCCACCTGATGTGGAGATACTGGGAGGGCGAGTTAAAAAAAAAAGAATCCCAAGAACAAATGGACAGATTCAAAGGGAGTCCCACTCTACTTTGAAATCCTTAGTAACAAATCCTAAGTAGTTTGTGGCACAAGAGGAAAATCTGGGGAGAACAAGGAATAAAAAGGTAAAGGGACCCCTGACCATTAGGTCCAGTCGTGACCGACTCTGGGGTTGCGGCGCTTATCTCGCTTTACTGGCCAGCATGACAAAGCTGCTTCTGGCAAACCAGAGGAGCGCACGGAAACGCCGTTTAGCTTCCCGCTGGAACGGTACGTATTTATCTACTTGCACTTTGATGTGCTTTCAAACTGCTAGGTTGGCAGGAGCAGGGACCGAGCAACGGGAGCTCACCCCTTCACGGGGATTCGAACCGCCAACCTTCTGATCAGCAAGCCCTAGGCTCTGTGGTTTAACCCACAGTGCCACCTGTGTCCTGAACAAGGAATAACTTCTCAATAAAATGAAAGTACATGGGACCTTAGGTAGAAGTGATTGTATCCTCTTGGGTTTCATTATACATAGGCAAGGGAAAGCTGAGTATAGTCAGGCCTTGAAGAAGGCTGGTTTCAAAAAGCTTAAGAAACTACTGGGCGAAGTCCCATAGTCAGAAATACACAAAGAGAAGGGAGTTCAGGGTGGATAGGAGTTTCTAAAAGGTGAAATACTGAAGCCCCAAATGCAGACAATTCCAACAAGAAAGAAAAGTGGGAGGCACCTAAAAGAAACCAGTGTAGCTGCATAAGGAGCAGAAAGATGACCTGAGATGTAAAAAGGGAATGTATAAGAAATGGAAGAAAGGAGAAATCATGAAGGAAGAGTATGCACAAGTAACCAAAAGCTGCAGGAGAAGGGCAGGCAGCCCAAAGTTCAGAATGAACTCAGGCTTGCAAGGGAGGTTAAAAATAATAATAATAATAAAGGTTTCTTCAGCTACGTTCCAAAGAAGAGGAAGAACAAGCAGGTAGTGGGTCCTCTGCATGGAGAAGATTGAAAAATGCTTTGGGGTGACAGAGAGAAGGGCGGAACTACTCAACACCTACTTTGTCTTTGTCTTCACCCAGAAAGAGAGTGGTGATAAGAGAATAAATGATGTAAGGAGGGAGCTGTAGCCCAAGATAGGCAAAGAGGTAGTAAGGGAACACCTAGCTACTTTAAATGAATTCGAATCTCCAGGGCCTGGTGAGCTGTTTTCAAGGATATTAAAGAAAGATGGAACAAGCTTGTTTTCTCCTGCTCTGGAGGGTAGGACTCAGACCGATGGATTCAATTTACAGTGGGACCTCGGGTTAAGTACTTAATTCGTTCTAGAGGTCCGTTCTTAACCTGAAACTGTTCTTAACCTGAGGTACCACTTTAGCTAATGGGGCCTCCCGCTGCTGCCTTGCGATTTCTGTTCTCATCCTGAAGCAAAGTTCTTAACCCGAGGTACTATTTCTGGGTTAGTGGAGTCTGTAACCTGAAGCGTCTGTAACCTGAAGTGTCTGTAACCCGAGGTATCACTGTACAGGAAAAGAGATTCTGAGTAAACGTACGGAAGAACTTTAAGAAAATTATAAGCTGTTTGACAGTTGAACAGACTCCCATGAAAAGTTGTGGACTCTCCTTCCTTAAGCAGGGGTTGGGTGGCCATCTGTCATCTAGGATCTAGTTGAGATTGAAAAATTGCCAGGGTTGAACTAGATGTCCCTCAGGGTTCCTTCCAACTCTATAATTCTGTGATTCTATGAACAATTGGACCACACCCAACTGTTTCCTGCTATTAAAATGCCAATATTGTAGCACTTTCTCTCCCAGTTACGACATGCACAAATGAACAATCCTTTAGCACAGTGGATTTCAACCAGAGCGCCTTGAATGATAGTCAGCGGCGCCATGAGCAACACTGGCTTCTGTCCCTTTTTCCTTCCCTCCCTCCATAGCTGTCAACTTACAGATTTGAAAATAAGGAATCAGCAGCCAAAATAAGGGATTTCCTTTCCCCCCACCATGTGCCCCCACTCCAGACAGACCTTTCCCCCGGCAAGGGTGAGTGGGCCGTCAATGGCGTATCCATCCGATTCTGAGCACAGGTATGTTCAACTTCTGAGCCCCTCTGAGCCAAAGGCAGAAAGCCCAGCCAGCAGCCAAACGAAGCCTCAAGCGGTGGTTCCCACAGAGCAGCAATCCGGCAAAGGGGATGCAGCAAGGAAAACCACCGTCACCTCTCCGCTGGGAAGCACTGAGCAAAGGCGAGTCCCCAGGCAACGCGGCCAATTTGATCGGCACAAGGCATGCAAGCTCCACCCCCCAGTCTTTCTTAGACTCCTTATTGGGTGAGCAATGCAGCCTTGCAACACAGTTGGAACCTCCCTCCTCCCTGGCCGGCAGGGAGGGAGGGAGAGGAGCTGCTTCCTTTGAAACCCGGGAAATTTAAGGGATATCATCAATCTGGGACAGCAGCGGGACAAGGCGCTGGGATAAGGGAGTTTCCCACCAAACAAGGGACGGTTGGCAGCTGTGCCTCCCTCCTCTGATGCCCTCTTGCATCGCTGCCTCGCAAAGGCTTGCACAGCTGTTTGTTGTAGCAGCCCTGACTATAAGCTCTCCAGGTGAATGGTGCCTCTGGGGCTGGCCAGGAGGTGCTTCCCAGGCCCCTGTAGGGCAGTGTGAGGAGGCATCTCTCTCTGCGTTGTGGGGCTGCTCAGAGACCAGGGATAGTAGCTGTGGCTGCCCAGAGGACTCCCAAGGAGAGGACAAAGGGAGAGGAGGCTGAGGGAACACTCCACAAAGGAGGGTGTTTGAAAAGGGGTGTGGGGCTGCCAGCTCTGCAGGCAAGGGGTGACATAACTGGGCTCCTGAGCCCCACAGGGGTGCCCCCCCCAAATGACTGTAGTTGGTAAAGGGACTCAAAAAGGTTGAAAACCTCTGCTTTAGCACTTTGTGCTGGGTGAAGACATGCCTACTTTCCACAATGGTTGAAGATCAATTTTTTGGCTTGTAGCCAAGATAATGATGATGATGATGATGATGATGATGATGATGATAATAAATGCCCCGCCCATCTGGCTGGGTTTCCTCAGCCACTCTGGGTGGCTTCCAACAAAATATTAAAAATACATTAGAACATTAAAAACTTCCCTAAATTTCCTTCAAGACCCCAGAAGACTCTTTTTTGTTGTTGTTTAAAGAATGATCCACTTTGTTTTCTCTTTCCCCCCCTGTTAGGGACAGCAAAGCATTAACACACACAAAAAACCTCTGACTAGTTTCAGATTTTTTATCTGGTTTTCCCCACATCCGAGGGAGATACTCTGTAAAAGATGTTAATTTCAGCCTTAATGCTTTTAATTTGATTTCAAGTCCTACAGTATTGTTGAAGTTGTATGTCTTTCTAGTGTCTTGTTAATTGGAGAAATTAAGCAATTTGTTAGAAGTTAGTTCTGCTATGTATCATCCCATGCTATGCAGTAAATCACCAACAGGCACAACCCACCTTGGTTTCTCATTGCTTCTCTTCGGCACTGCATAATATTGTGAGGGATTCAGACATAACTCAGTGGCCTGAAGTTACAAGTCACACATCTTCCCCCACCCAACCGTGAACTATTTCTCTGAACGCCCATGCCCACTAACACTGCTGGACAACTGTAAGTTAACGTGATTACTGGGGACATGGGTGTCACTGTGGTCTAAACCACTGAGCCTCTTGGGCTTGCTGATCTGATGGTTGGCGGTTTGAATCCGTGCAATGGGGTGAGCTCCTATTGCTCTGTCCCAGCTTCTGCCAACCTAGCAGTTCGAAAGCATACCAGTGCAAGTAGATAAATAGGTACCACTGTGACGTGAAGGTAAATGGCATTTCCGTGTGTTCTGGCTTCAGTCACAGTGTCCCGTTGTGCCAGAAACGGTTTAGTCATGCTGGCCACATGACCTGGAAAGCTGTCTGTGGACAAGCGCTGGCTCCCTCAGCCTGAAAGCGAGATGAGCGCCGCAACCCCATAGTCACCTTTGACTGGACTTAACTGCCCAGGGGTCCTTTACTTTTACTTTAACTTTTGCTGGACGATTGCGGACATAACCATGAATTCGCCTGGTGTATGCAAGCAGGGAAGTTAATTGTCCTGAATTAACAAAGGCTGAGCCAAGGGTGTGATCTTGCATATTTGGTGTTAGATTGGCCATGAAGCTTAGTGTTTGCCTTTGAGAAGCCCAATATTTGCTTATCAGCTATTTCACTGCAATAATGACATGCAAAGCTGTCCTACTGCAAACCTTATCTATATTTAATAACCGAACAAATGTAACCAAACAGTTCAGAGTTACCAGTCTGTCAGTTCTTGGGACATGTTAAGAAATACAATTTTATCAATTCCCAACACCCCCCTTTTAAAAAAGAGAAATTTCTCTTCAGAATGAGAAGGTGATTCTTGCAGAATAGAGCTGCAGCTTTTGATATGCAACAGATTTTCTCCAATGGGTGAATTTGGGCAGATCAGCAGACCTCTCCCACCCCCCTCTCAGAAACATAAGAATTAGCCCCTTGTATAATAAAGCAATGGAAAGAGGCATATCAGGGGAGCAGAACCTCAGGCCCAGTGGCCAAATATGGCTCTCCATACGTTTTGTAGCTCTTGGGACTCTCCCTTGTTCCTCTGCAGTCTTGCCTCCTGGAGTGTTTCTGTCTGGCTAGATGGTATCCTTGAACTCGTTCTACCCGGACACTGAGGTCCAGCACCGAGGGCCTTCTGGCAGTTCCCTCACTGCGAGAAGCCAAGTTACAGGGAACCAGGCAGAGGGCCTTCTTGGTGGTGGCGCCTTCCCTGTGGAATGCCCTTCCACCAGATGTCAAAGAGAACAACAACTACCAGGCTTTTAGAAGACATCTGAAGGCAGCCCTGTTTAGGGAGGCTTTTAATGTTTGATGTATTATAGTATTTTAATATTCTTTTGGAAGCCGCCCAGAGTGGCTGGGGAAGCCCAGCCAGATGGGTGGGGTATAAATAATAAATTATTATTATTATCTGATAACATCAGTGTGTGTGTGTGTGTGTGAGAGAGAGAGAGAGAGAGAGAGAGAGAGAGAGTAGAAACAATTAACTCATTGTACAGTACAAAGGAAAAAATGCATTCATTGCTCCACCCACTTCTGCGGCAGGCCCTGCTCCCCACTGGCATGCGATCCCTGGAAGATCACTCAAAAAGGACTGCAAATGGTAAAAAAATTCCCCATCCATGGCCTAGAGGTTCTGGGAGATGCTACCTGACTACATGGAGTACAGGCAACTCCCATTTTGGGCATGTTCACAGACCCTCCAATTGTCCCTACTTATACAGTGGTACCTCTGGTTAAGTACTTAATTCGTTCCGGAGGTCTGTTCCTAACCTGAAACTGTTCTTAACCTGAAGCACCACTTTAGCTAATGGGGCTAAAGTGCTGCCACGCCGCCGGAGCCCGATTTCTGTTCTTAGCCTGAAGCAAAGTTCTTAACCTGAGGTAATATTTCTGGGTTAGTGGAGTCTGTAACCTGAAGCATCTGTAACCCAAGGTACCACTGTATGTATGTATGTATGTATGAGGGCTTACTTCCTCTTCCTCTGGCTGATTTTTGTGTCACTCTCCCTGCTGGCCCTGATGGTTTCTGCAGTAGATGGAACCACAAAACACATATTCGGCTGGCTGAACCGGAACCCACGCTAAAACTTTAGCTGAACAAAGATCTGTTCAATTATATAAAAGGATGTCACATAGAGGAGGGAGAAAGGTTGTTTTCTGCTGCTCCAGAGAAGCGGACACGGAGCAATGGATCCAAACTACAAGAAAGAAGATTCCACCTAAACATTAGGAAGAACTTCCTGACAGTAAGAGCTGTTCGACAGTGGAATTTGCTGCCAAGGAGTGTGGTGGAGTCTCCTCTTTTGGAGGTCTTTAAGCAGAGGCTTGACAACCATATGTCAGGAGTGCTCTGATGGTGTTTCCTGCTTGGCAGGGGGTTGGACTCGATGGCCCTTGTGGTCTCTTCCAACTCTATGATTCTATGATTCTATGATTCTATTCTAAGATCTGGAATTAGATACTTGCAAAGGAGTATCTGATTTTATAATCAACTGGGGAAGCTTTGTGGCTGATGTGAATGAGAGACCACAGTGAACATTAGAGTCAAGAAGGGTAGTACTGTATATTTGGGCTACGCAACTGAATCCCGAGCCATGTTAAGCAAACTGAGCCTAACAGCCTTGCGAGGTCTTCCATTATAAGAAAAACCTAGACGCCCCCCCCAAAAAAAAAAATGTAAGAAAATTTGACAGCGTATCTTTTTTTAACTTAAGCGAATCATAGCTGTCCTTTATTTGGATTGGCAGCTCTTAGATGTAACAATTTTATGCTCTCCCGTATATTTATTTGATGAAAAACTGTGCTCGAGGTGAGCAATGCGAGCCATCAGGAGCCGACGCATTTGAAAGAAGGCGAGAGGGAGCGCTTATTCTGAGCTTTCACTTAGCCTGATTGCTTTGGCGGAAAACCTCTGCCGTGTATAACACATCGGCAATGAGAAAATGTACGTATGGGTTGGAGTTTATTTATTTTGTCCCCCAGAAAGCAAGGAAAGGGTGCTGTAATGAGATTCACTAAATTATGAGCCAGGTTTAAAAATGCAAGTGTCAGTAGAAATGAATGGTGATTGTAATGGTGTCAGAACTTGTCTCTCTCTTTATATTTCAATCTCACTTGTATATATAGAAGTCTGGATTGCAGGACTGGGCCACCCATAGCCAAAAGATAAATGCTTGAATCTTCAAAACCTTTGATTCCCCAGTTCTCAGAGGTAAAGGTTCTCCATCGCAGTGTGTGGCTCTGAAGCATGCTAAATTTTCTTCTGTCTCATTCTCCATCCTTCTCACCTGCAGCCTCTTTCTAATTGAAGACTCTGCAGATGATGACTTTGATGTACCCGTTGCCTCTGCCTTAATTGTCTGCCGTACCTTTTGGCGGGAGTTAATTTTTGGAGACAGTTGAAAGGGAGCTGGTGAACCTTTCAGTATTAATGAAACAATGCTCTCCCAAACCAAACTACAGTGTTTTTTCAAAAAAAGAGAGAAAGCATGAAATGAAAACTCACAAGCGATAACCTGAGATGCTACAATTAGGTTGTTTTACAGAAACATCACCATTTATCATTTTCTGGAAGGATTAAGCAGTACTAGTGCTTTAGATTGGAGAACGTACGCAATGGTCCTTGGCTGCAATCTTAGAATCTAAGACTGCAGACAAGTCTTAGACTGGTCATGTTGTACGGATGCCTGATTATCGCCTTCCCAAGCAACTACTGTCTTCCAAACTTAAAAATGGAAAGTGTGATGCTGGTGGTCAACAAAAGAGGTTTAAAGACTCTCTCAAGGCAAATCTTTAAAAAATGTAGTATAAACACCGACAACTGGGAAACCCTGGCCTGCAAGCGCTCCAATTGGAGAACAGCCTTTACCAAAGGTGTCATGGGCTTTGAAGATGCTCAAACTCAGGACAAAAGGGAGAAACACACTAAAAGGAAGGCACGCTTCGCAAACTCTCCTTGTGATCAACTCCCACCTGGAAACCTATGTCCCCACTGTGGAAGGACGTGTGGATCCAGAATTGGCCTCCACAGTCACTTACGGACTCACTGTTAAAACCGTGTTTATGGAAGACAATCTTACTCGGCTACGAGTGATCACCAAAGAAGAAGAAGAGAATCTAGTAAAACAGAGATGTGTTTGGGATTCAGCTGGTGCATCAAGTCTACCAATGGCTACCAGCCATGATGGGTATGCTCTGCCTCCATGGTTGGGTGCAGGAATGCTTCTGAATGCCAGTTGCTGGAAACTTCAGAATAAGGGAGTACTATTATGCTCAAGTCCTGCTTACAGATTTTCCATAGGCCTCTGGATGGCAATTGTGAGAACAGGATGCTTGGTTAGTCTGCACCTCCTTGCCTCACCCCCCCCCCATGTGCTTCCTTAGGAAGGAGGGAAAATTCAGCTCAGTTCACATTTTAACACTTAAGATGTTTTTGTTTTCTCAGGAATTTGTGGTCTAAACCACAGAGCCTCTTGGGCTTGCCGATCAGAAGGTCAGCGGTTCAAATCCCCGCAATGGGGTGGGCTCCCGTTGCTCGGTCCCTGCTCCTGCCAACCTAGCAGTTTGAAAGCACCTCCAAGTGCAAGTAGATAAATAGGTACCACTCCGGCAGGAAGGTAAAAAAAAGAGAGACATTGCACATACTTTTGTAAACCAAGAAAATCTTTAATAAAAAAATAGGTTTAAAAAGAAAAACAATAACAGAGGCGTTCAGGAACCAAGGTCTGACTGTAGTAGGGGAAAGCACTGGCAAATTTTGTAAATAACTTTTTTAAAGAATTGCAGCTTGTGTGGAAATGTAGCAAATGGGTCTCAAAATGGGGGGGGGGAGAGAGATAAGCTAAGAGAAACTGAAATTGACATATGTATTCACCCTTGGTGCTACTCAAGTCTGGTAGGGTCACAAACACAATAATGCACTCCTCCGGAATGGAAGCTGGATTAGACCCAGATAAGGTCCTTGCTCCCATCTCCTAGAAGTAAGTGAGCTTTGTGTTTGTCAGATCTGAACTGAATTCAATCTACTCTACAACTGATCTTTCATAGCTGCAAACAAGTGAGTATAGATCATGTGTGACGAGCGAATTTAGGTGCAACAATCATACTAATTACTGTAAGCATGGCCTTGTAAACACACAACAAAACAAGGGGGGTGATTTTTTTATATAAAAAAAATGGAATGTGTGATATTCGGCAATGCCATAAAAGAAATAAACCAAATACATGAGAGAATGCAGTTCAGTCTTGCACTTATTTTATGGTATGATCTCAAGAAGTGCATCAGTACCATCAACAAATAGAGAAATGGCTCTCTAGGGACCATCATAGGCACCTGAGTTGAAATGGCTGGACTGTGGATTGATTCTTGAACCACAAAAGACGATGACAGTGAAACGGCTTAATTTGAGCTCTGGGACACGGAGGATTGGATAGTCACATCTCAGAAGTATTTCCAGGTAAAAATAAACAACAAGTATCCAGTCCCAGTTGGTATTTCCTCCCCAACTAGCTCTAATCTATTGGGATAGAAAAAGATCTATAAAATGATAGCAAACTGCCCATTGGGGTGTGTGTGTGTGTGTGTGTGTATAAGTGTAAGGAAGGGCTATATTATATTGCAGATGTTGGGAATGCCATGAGTATTTGCTAAGCTCAAAGAAAGTTCACTTTAATTTTATCTTTTTGTTTATTTCAGAAATGCTTAGCCCAATTTTCATTTAAAAAATAAATCTCAAAAATATTTTTTTGCTATAGAAATATCATAACACAACAACAACAACCAATATTACTTAAACCCAGGACAATACATTCACAAAAGCAGTGGGGGCAGACCACCCAACACACCCTCCAGTTAACCAAAAACCTGGTTTCTTTTTTGTTTTGTTTTTGTTAAAGAGGTAATCAGCTCACTTGCCTTTTATCTAGCATTTGGCATTGTTCACCTGAAACTGATTTTCCCTGAGCAAAGTGATGCAACAGAAAGAAGCAATTTGGGAATGCAGAGAGCTTATATTCTGTGAAAGTTCACATGGAACATTTTGAACATTACCTTGGGACCAGAAAAAGGGGAGGAATTTCCCTTCATGTTCTGCCTCTTACAAAAACAAAAGATCAGGCCAATGGCCTATATAGTCTCATGGGCTTAATAGTGCAACCCAAGATCCACTGGAATTGTAGCCTTATTAGACTTTACTGATTGGTGGGCTCTGCATTGCTCCCGGTCAGGAGGAAGGAAGTCAAATGACACTGAGGGTTGGTTCAGAGAAAGAGTTCTTTATTCCTGCTCTCCAGAGCAGCAGAAAGGCACTTGCGTGGTCAGTCCACAGCAAGTCCAAAGAAATGAGAAATTTCATGCAGTATATATATCCTCCAGGCACCCTCTCCCTCCTTCCCCAGGAATCCAACCACATCAGCCCATACACGCAGGTTGACATCACATATGTTCCTGCTCCGGTATTCTTAACCATAAAAGGGCATTCCTTCCTGTACTTCTGACCAGAAAAGGGTATTCCTGTTCCTACTTTTATCTTGGAGCAAGAGGTCACCAACTCCAAGAACACACTCTGGCGCTGTTCCCGGACTTGGCCTGTGCGTCAGGATGTAAGATAAGACCTAGACCTGTCATCCCTACTCCACTGGAACAGCCAAGGTCATCCTTGCCGTCACGAACTGATAAAGGAGAGGACTCTGAGCACTTGTTTATACAGCTGGATTTCTGTTTATACATTAACTCAGAGCTCAAGTTAATGGATTTTAGCTAAGGAAAAATAGGGATGTTGGTGCCCGTTTCAAACTGCCTGCACAGTCAGTTTTGGGTTTGGGAAACCCATTCCTTCAGAATGAGTGTGGAAAAGGCTGATCTTGGGCTGTTCTGGGACTCAGTCAGAGCTGTCCCTCAATGCGGCTGAGCGGCAACTATCCTGGCTCAGCAAGCAACATATGCTGATTTAAATACCCAAACTGGACATGGTGAGGCTGGAGCAAGGAGAAACTTAAACCTATTCATAACCTCTTTCAGTCATGTGACACAGAGACTAACGGGAACTTTCACCAGCAAGAAAGGTGATATAAATTAAACTATATACTTAAAATGCTTGTTACCCTGCCAGGATTGAGTGAGCTCCTGAATGGAATTCAGAATAGGGATAATCTATGCCAGTTTAAAGGGATGTGGGTGGCGCTGTGGTCTAAACCACAGAGCCTAGAGCTTGTCGATCAGAAGGTCGGCAGTTCGAATCCCCACAATGGGGTGAGCTCCCGTTGCTCAGCCCCTGCTCCTGCCAACCTAGCAGTTTGAAAACATGTCAAAGTGCAAGTAGATAAATAGATACCACTCCAGCGGGAAGGTAAACAGTGTTTATGTGCACTGCTCTGGTTCACCAAAAGCAGCTTAGTCGTGCTGGCCACATGACCCACAAGCTGTCTGTGGACAAACTCCAGCTCCCTCAGCCAGTAAAGCGACATGAGCGCCACAACCCCAGAGTCGGTCACGACTGGACTTAACGGTCAGAGGTCCCTTTACCTTTACCTTTATGCCAGTTTAATGAATTACATTGGCTTCCTGTATTTAGGGTTGCTCTGTAAGTGTTTTTAGCTCAGCTTTCTCTGGATTGCAAGCGAACCCTGAATTTCCCTACAAAGGGTGCTTGTTGGGTTTGTGTGTGTGAAATATACTCGGAGTCGAGTGTGGATTTCATGCTCTTTATTCAGCTCAAAGTGGTAAGGAGGAATGGAAGTTCCCCCGAAATGTGTGCTTTATATACATTATTTACACAATGGGCCCCATGTGATTGGCTAATTCTGGGATTCTCCTGTAGGCCAATCAGGTTGCGGATTCACTTCCACCTGGAGTTGGATTGGGTGGCTCCTGCGGACCAATCAGACTGCTGCATTCTGAATCCTATTCAACTCAGTACATAACAGTGTGTATGTGTTGGTGTGCATGCACACACACAACAGGGTAGATTTCATTGTGCAAATAGTAAAAAAAGAAAAATAGAACTGACCCTTGCAAATAATGTCTCAAGCAAACGATCCAGTCATGTGAGTGGTAGAAAACTGGAGGAGGGGACCTCTTCAGGGTCATTGCTCTTCCTGCATGATTACACAAATTGCATGATGCCATCGTTTTCATGTCTCAGAAGCCCCCATCTCTGAGGTGAACAGTTATTTTGCAAGGTTTATCTATCCAAATATCATCCGAACCCATCTCTTAAAGACGTGGGTCTAAGATAACTTGTTGACAAGGATTTGTCTTTTTAGTTCATATTCTTTCTGCCCTTTCAAACTTAATCTCTATTTCACCCCCTCCTCCATCTCCTCTCTTTTAGCATTCTCTCCCCCCTCTTTTAGCATCTGCTGAAATCACCTGTAATGAGATGCCATCCTTTTAAGAAATCAGGCAGCCCAATGCGCTCAGGTGTGACACACTTTGACATATTTCTTTGTTGCCAGATGTGAGCTACACATTAATGAACCCTAACTGCACCTGCACAGTTATCCCTCGTTTACTCCTCTGATTCCTTTAAGCAGATCTTAGACACTCTGAAAAAGAAATAAAAAAGCCGCTTATACATTTCATCGAGTCACTGAGATTTCCTGGATGCCATGCAGTGTTTGATAAACCCCATAAAAACATCTCTAGGGGATGGATCATAGCTTTGCTTGCAGGTTAAAGCTCTAGCATATCCAGGTAGGGCTAGGAGATGGATTCTGGAGAGTCACTGCCAGTCAACGATAATGCTGAGATAGATGGGTGAAGGCTATAAGGCTTCCTACCTTCTCTATGGGGAGGAGAAGTAGTCATGGCTTCTTCTGTCCATTCCTTCTCCAATCACCCACCTCCCAACCAACCACAAAACAGAAAACGATAATGATGATGTGAATGGGTTCCTTTTTTTTCTGAATCAAAAGGGAAGCAGGTGTCTTTCCATGGCCATTCCTACCTTCTCACCCTTACTCTCATTTTCTCATATAAGACTTGAACTTGTTGACCTTCAATGAAGCTGAATGTTGGCAGCTATTAGTGAATGGTTTCCTAGACCAGATGGCTAGGAGGTTGCCTGCTGTTGATGGGGTTACACTTCCTCTGACGGAGCAGGTTCATAGCTTGGGAGTATTCCTGGATCTTTTGCTGTGTGGGGATTCAACCCCAGGTCTCCCAGGTCCTAGTCTGATGTTTTAAAAAAGTAAAATACAGTGGTACCTTGGGTTAAGAATTTAATTTGTTCTGTAGGTCCGTTCTTAAGCTGAAACTGTCCTTAACCTGAGGTACCACTGAGCCAATGGGGCCTCCCACTGCTGCGCTGCCGCCACCGCGCGGTTTCTGTTCTCATCCTGAAGCAAAGTTCTTAACCTGAGGTACTATTTCTGGGTTAGCGGAGTCTGTAACCTGAAGCGTCTGTAACCTGAAGCATATGTAACCCTCAGTACCATGTACCATCCAAATCTATTATCATGTCCTTCTACAATGCAAAAAAATGGAAATATATTTTTATGAACAGATTTGACAGGGAAATGCTGTATGCTACCAAAATGCCCAGGGAAACAAAAACAACCTCACCCAGTACTGAAATAATGACAAGGTTGGTTCTACTATAGAATAAAATAGATGCCACAATCCTGAAATCTGCCTGTGTCTTCCTTAACCATTATATGAATTACAGTGGTCCCTCAGGTTACATACGCTTCAGGTTACAGACTCCGCTAACCCAGAAATAGTGCTTCAGGTTAAGAACTTTGCTTCAGGATGAGAAGAGAAATTGTGCTCTGGCAGCGCGGCAGCAGCAGGAGGCCCCATTAACTAAAGTGGTGCTTCAGGTTAAGAACAGTTTCAGGTTAAGAACGGACCTCCGGAACGAATTAAGTACTTAGCCCGAGGTACTACTGTAATGAGACACCATGGATAGTTTGGAATCAGGAAGATTACTGAACTTTGCCAATCTACAACAACAGTGGGCTGGACCCACAACTCTTGTGTGGACCTCAAAGCATAAATTTTGAGAGTGCCAAATACAGTGGACACTCAGGTTGCGAACGTGATCCGTCCGGGAGGCACGTTCACAACCCGCGGCATCCGCAACCTGCAGCGCCACATCTGTGCACGCACGGGTTACGATTTAGTGCTTCTGTGCATGAGCAAGCACCAAAACCCGGAAGTAACCCATTCCGGGACTTCCGGGTTTCGGCTTGTCCGTAACCCAAAAACGCACAATGTGAAGTGTCTGTAACCCGAGGTATGACTGTAACTGGCAGTCAAACATTTCTCTGGCACAGCCTCAAACAGAGTCATCGCGGGCTTTTAGCTCATGTTTCAACTGCTTATAGTTCTCCAAAGTCCAAAATCACTAGGGAAAGAAATGACCTTTGCCAGCTGTGTAGCAGTTCAGTTTGACCCAGAAAGTGTCGTGTGGTCTCCCTCTCTCCCCCCACCACCACACACTTTCCTCATTCTGTAAGCATGCAAACTTTTAACTAAAAATAGTCCTGCAATATTTTACTTAAAGTGACAATGCCAAATGAGGTGTTCACATTTTAATTGCCTAATCTGGAAGTATTTACAGTTCAATAGCTTTAGAAAGAGTGTTAATAATAGAACATTTGTCTTTGAGTTGTCCCCCCCCACCCTCTGTTTTTTTTTATTATTTATCAAATTGCATTAGGGATTAGAAGAAAATTTGTGCACATCCCAATAGGATGAGGTAGGGCATACAGCTGCAAAACAGATGGTTATTCACAGGTGACGGAAACATCAAGTGATGATCTGAATGTACGAATGACTTATTCTTTAACAGCACAGACAATACTGCCAGCATCTCTAGGTAGGGCTGGGATATAGTCTTGCCTGAAACAATGGCAGGGCTAATATTTTTTTTAACAAATTATAATTTTGGAGCAGGTTTCTTCAGGTGAGCCAGTGATGACCCTGATTATTTGCAAGACTTCACAATCCCATCTTGGGACTGATTCCCTGGAACTGTTTAAATTCCGGGGTGCAGATAGGCCGCCAATCTTCAGCATGCCTGGTAAAGATTTACCCAGCTGGCGTGTGAAAAGGTGAGCATGTGATAAGAAGCTAGTCAAGACCATGGAGACCCTCAGAAATACATTCAAAAAAAGATTACGTGTGGCCCCTGCCACAACCAGGTTTTCTAAATTCCCCCCACCAACCAGTAGGCGGTGCCGCACTTTCGGAAGCTACCACCACCGGAAGTATGGCACTGGCTTCTGGAAGTACATCGGCTGGAAAGCCATAGCAGAAGGAGGAACAAGAGTGGGAGACACAGGGAGGTAAGTTGGTGTGTCGTTTGATTCTGGTTTTTTGGTACTGTGCTCTGATGTCAGCCAACTGACTCATGCCATAGCATGGGACCAAAAAATGCACGTCTTTTGCTCCCACTCTCTGGAGCGGCCAGAGCACAGGAGCCAAAACAGGATTGGGATAAGAAGCTGAGATGGCTTCTGTAAATCCAGGATGTCCTGCTTTAAATGGGACATTTGTTGTCAGGCTTTGGGGAATTGGCTTCCTCCCCTGTGGCTGTAAATGAGCAGATCAAACAAAAGGAATTCTTTTAGTTTCTTTAATAAACACAGCGAAGGACAAAAGAAAGCGTCGATCTAGAATGGCGATGCTCCCAATTAAGGGTTAGAACTCCTACGCCCCTATTAATATACATCACTCCTATGTCTTGTAATCCGAGTTTGTATCTTCTGTTCTGAAACTTTCTGAGCTCTCCTTGACCTTGGGCTGAGTGAAGGAATGCTTTCCAGAGACTGTGGGTCTCTTAGCCCTCTCCCATTCTTTCTTCTCCTAGCTGTTCCCCATCCAGTATTTCCCGGCTTCTGCCTTCTGAACTATGCCCCTCTGCGAACCTCTTTTCCAAATCTATACTGTCCTCCTGCTCCTGGGAAGATTCAGGAGCAGGAGCAGGGGGAGGGGGGCTCCCACCATTCCTCCTCAGTGCAGCCCTCCTCAGCATGGTCCCTGACATTTGTGGGAGCCAGCGTGGTGTAGTGGTTAAGAGCGGTAGACTCGTAATCTGGTGAACCGGGTTTGCGTCTCCGCTCCTCCACATGCAGCTGCTGGGTGACCTTGGGCTAGTCACACTTCTTTGAAGTCTCTCAGCCCTACTCACCTCACAGAGTGTTTGTTGTGGGGGAGGAAGGGAAAGCAGAATGTTAGCCGCTTTGAGACTCCTTAGGCTAGTGATAAAGTGGGATATCAAATCCAAACTACTACTACTACTACTCCTCCTCCTCCTCCTCCTCCTCCTCCTCCTCTTCTTCTTCTTCTTCTTCTTCTTCTTGTGTGGTATGTCCTAGCCCTCTTCGGAGATGCCAGGGATTAGATTTGGAAACCTCTGCTTGTTAAACACATTATCTACTGCTGATGTCCCTTCCCATGAACATTCGTGTTGCTGATAATTTATGGGTCCGGATTCAGTTAATGATGACCTAATTGTAAAGCAATTCCTCTGATGTGAAATTCTTATTTGAATCCAGCCATCTTTCATTTAGATAGCTTTTGGGGGTTATCATATTATTTGCGGGAAAGGTTTATGGCTGGCATTAAAACATGCTGAGGTCATCCCGGGGTAGAGAAATGGTTTCCATTTGAGGTGAAACCCTTAATGTGGCACATTCATGAATACCATTTAGGATCATAAATGGCTCTCTGATCCTACTTGGGTCTCTCCATTAAAATCATCAACATTGGACAGACTGTATGCCCACCAGGATCAAATATTGTGAAATAGCCCCCCAAATGTTTCCACTTCCAGCCAAGTCATGAGGTAGATTTTAATATTAACGCCATACTTAAAAAAAGATTTTTTGGGGGGGGGGGAGGGAATAGCCTTTTCATTTGGAAGCCTTAATGGCATCCTATGATCACATTTCTTAAGCTTTTATTAGGAAGTGAGATGGCTGGACGTGTCTGTTCTGCGAAAAAGAAAGCTGTGGTTTTTTCCCCACAGCCGTATCATAAATTTTGCAATTTCAGGCATTAAGAGAGGGGGTGCAATGCCTTGAATGAGAACTGGGCAAACCTATGCCTGTAATAAATTAATATAATGATGGGGTAATAGTATATCGTCGGAGTGCATAGAACAATCCATTAGCACAAAATTGATGGGTAGAATTGTTTGCTCACAGCAAATCACTTCACTAGGGGAAATGGGTTAAGCCATATGCTCCATCCTGCTCTCTACTGTCAAATGAAGCCATATGCCATAATTAAACTTTCATAGGCTGTGATCATCAAGGCTGTCCGGGCTGCAGTTAAACATGCTGGGCGAGATCTCATCAAAAGCTCCATGCCCCTTGGGCTGCGCTCCACCAGGAGGTTCTCCAGGACTAGTCCTGCTGAACTGAAAGTGGTGCGAGACGCGTCTCACTGTGTCACCACCGTGTGATGGAACTGTCAAAGGGACCAGGCGCTCAGGCGGTGATTGCGATCAACACCTAAACAACAAGACCTCTGCACCTCATCCTAATTTACGGGCCACATCTGCACCATACTTTTAAAGCACTATTGTGCCACTTCAACGGAGACTGCTTCTCCCAACGCATCCTGGGGATCGCAGTTTGTGAAAGGTGCTTGCAGAGCTACAGTGTGGTTTAACAGTCCACTAAGGCTCCAATCCTGCCACCATTTCTTTACATGGGAGTAAGCCCCATTAAGCTCAATGGGACTTACTCCTTAGCGCGTCAATTGCACTGTAAAGAAAGAATGTTCCTATGTATTAGGAAGGTGATTTTCATAGCCAAATGAAGTGGTACGGTGAGGGGTTTTATTGAAAATGGGATACTGGGGGGGGGGATAAGGAAATGTGGAGGAGTGCATATCAGGAAGGTGGGGCTGGTGTTCTCAGAGTGGCTTAACAATCAACCCCACTTTCCAATAAAACTCTGGGAACTGTAGCTATGGGGGGGGGAATCAGTGGCGAAGCTACCTACTTCGGCACCGGGAGCAGCATACATCAGGGGGCGTGGGTGACGTGTGTCCCAGGGGGCGTGATGTGCTGCCCACGGGGGGTGTAGTGCACGTCGGGGGGTGCGCTCCAAGCGGTGCGAGTCCCAGGGCGTGTGCGGCAAGTGGCCCGAGGGTGTGCGCCGAGTGTCGAGTGGCCCGGGGGTGGGGGCGGCCACAATGTCAACCCCACCCCGGATGGCAGCCAGGTTAGACTGCCCCCCTCCCCCCTTCATCCACCAGTGGGGGGAATAGGGGTCTCCTAACAACTCCTATTGATGCTTTTGAATTATGGTGCTGGAGGAGACTCATGAGAGTCCCATGGACTGCAAGAAGATCAAACCTATCCATTCTGAAGGAAATCAGCCCTGAGTGCTCACTGGAAGGACAGATCCTGAAGCTGAGGCTCCAATACTTTGGCCACCTCATGAGAAGAGAAGACTCCCTGGAAAAGACCCTGATGTTGGGAAAGATGGAGGGCACAAGGAGAAGGGGACGACAGAGGACGAGATGGTTGGACAGTGTTCTCAAAGCTATGAACATGAGTTTGAGCAAACTGGGGGAGGCAGTGGAAGACAGGAGTACCTGGCATGCACTGGTCCATGGGGTCACGAAGAGTCGGACACAACTAAATGACTAAACAACAACAACTCCTAGCACCCTTGACAAACCACAGCCCCCAGGAATTTTGAGGGGCGGGAAAGCCATGTCTATTGAAAGTGATATAATGGTGCTTTAAATGTCAAGTAGAAATGTAGCCTAGCTTTACACAGGTTTTCAGAATGAAGCAAGCATGAAGCAGCACATCCTGAGGTTGTAGGATGGAGCGCATTGATCCAGATTCAACAACAAGTCGATTCCCCACTTATAGAAACTTAGCCAAGGGAAGTGCAAGGCTAAGTGTCTGAATGCCAGTTGCTTCAAACCACAGGAGGGGAGGCTGCTGTTGTGCCCAGGTCCTGCTTTGGGGTCCCACAGGCATCTGGTTGTCACTGTGGTAGAATCAGAGTTGGAAGGGACCCTGGGGATCATCGAGTCTAACCCCCTGCAATGCAAGGATATGCAGCTGTCCCTTACGGGGTTTGAACCTCCAACCTTGGCGTTATCAGCAACACGCTTTAACCAACTGAGCTATCCAGATGAGCACAGGGTGCCGGATGAAATGGGCCGCTGGCCTAATCCAGCGAGACTCTTCTTACATTCTTATGTTCTTAGGGCTAACATTCTATGTGGAAGAAGGCTTTACTTTTAATATGCCAAGAGTTGTGCAATCGCTTTCCCTGAAAGAGGGATGGGTAACATCTAGGGACAACTTTACCATCTCATCCCTGTTCTCTCTGCCCCCAGTTCCTGGGAACCAGGCCACATTCCTGCACCTAATTGAACAAGATTTCCACCCAACACAGTCCTCACCCTTGCAGGTAATGAGCGACCTTGATTTATTCTCAGCTCTCCGTTGCTTTGACTTAATTTCATTTATTTTTGCGCAAAAGCCGGCAGGTGGAGAACAGAAACTATCGGCGGCTGCAATTAATGGCATGCCAGGCTCCTGCGGGGAAAGGAGTTGATGTGAGTAAGGCAAACTTGTAGTGGGGGGTTCTTTTATAAACCAATAAATGTCGCCAGGGTTGCCTCATTCCTGCGACAAAAGTCTCTTGCGATGCGCGCACACCAGAGAACTGTAGGGGGCCAGCACTTCTCCTAAGAGGTCCTGCCTACTCCATTCAGTGCGTGCTAATAGATTATACCACACGGCATTCTCCGTATGCAGTTAGCAATCTCCGCGCCGGCTTCTAAGAACTCCCCACTTGCCTGAACAAAGTGACAATGGTGCGCATTGTTTGTGGAGAAGGCGAAACGTCTCCTCTTGCCCATTGAAATCTCTGCCATGGGAAGCTAGGCAAGGCTGGCTCTTTCTCTCCATTGCACAGGAGCCGAGATGGATCTGATCCTTGGGTGCAGGGAGGGAGTGGAGGACTGAAAGAAACCAGGGCAACACTCATTCAGATTGCTGAGAAGTCTAGTTTGCTGCGGGTGCGAAGGTGCGCTCTGCCCCACCACTGAACCTTTGCTGCCCCATTGGCTTCCATTTCTCTTTGAGCACTCTCCCACGGCCATCACTTCAAGGGGAGAGGAACAGCGTGCACCTCACACAGAGATTAATCACGTCCCCATCACTGCTCCAACAGCCATGAACTGGGAAGATGCAGGGAGCTGTCTGTCTGCAATACACAGCCTCTTCTAATTGTGGCAACTTCAAGGTTGGGTTACTGCAATGACGTGTTTGTGGGGCTTCCCTCATGCTTTATCAGGCAGCTGCAGTTAGCGCAGAATGCCAGCGTGAGACCCCATCAGCTTCCAACAAAACATTAAAATACATCAATACATCAAACATTAAAAGCTTCCCTAAACAGGGCTGCCTTCAGATGTCTTCTAAATGTCAGGTAGTTGTTTATCTCTTTGACATCTGATGGGAGGGCATTCCACAGGGTGGGTGCCACTACCGAGAAGGCCCTCTGCCTGGTTCCCTGTAACTTGGCTTCTCGCAGTGAGGGAACCGCCAAAAGGCCCTCGGCGCTGGACCTCAGTGTCCGGGTAGAACGATGGGGGTGGAGACGCTCCTTCAGATATACTTCAGATATATAAAACCTGTAACAGCTTGAGACACATTACCTTATGACCACTTGGCCACTTCCATCTGCATTACTGGCACCATTACCAGTGCCACATATTATCCTTTCTCCAGTTTTAAGAAATCCATCTTTTAGTATAGCAGCATTCACACTGTGGAATTCCCTGCCTGTTGACATCAGGCAGGCGTCTTCGCTGTGCTCCTTTTGGTGCCCTTATATATTAGGCCTAAACAAACAGACAGACATGTAGAAGTTCCATGTGTTTTGTTTCTATTTGTTGCTCTTTATTTCACTCATTTTTTCAATGTTCTAAATACCTGTTTTAAAACTGGTTCTATATTTTTGCAAACCACTTCGAGGTTCTCTTATGTTCAAGCAGAATATGATTTTTGTAAATAAATAAAAGAAACCAACGTAGGTTCTCCATGAGTTGTAGAACCCTCTTCTCCCAGGGTTTCGAAATTGCCTCAGAAGCCTGCAGGAACACAGCAGCCTTCCCGCTCTGGACGTTCAGCTCCCAATACATGGAGGACTTTTGAAAAAACAAACAAGCAGTGATGTGATGGTGGGGCAGAGATGGGAAGAGTACTACTTACGTTTTTCATAAATGCTTGTTGGAGCTGATGGGCAGAGTCGGCCCACCCATGAGGCAGGGTGTGTTGGAAATTCAAGCCTTATCAGGAGAAACTGGCCACTCTCCAGGCACCCGGCTTGATCTCCTTGTTGACCTCCCTGTCTGCGTTTCCCGGCAGGATACAGGCTAGGTCGCGATCGGCGAACCTTCTCAACGTGAGAAGGACACACCACTCTTCCCTGCTCCCTGCTCCCCCCAGGGAGGGGAAAGAGATAGACAGAAATGTATTTACATGCCTTTATTTCTGTCTTTGCAGCATTACAGAGAAACACGCCTGCTCTCTTCAAACTCCAATGGCAGAGAGACAAGCTCCACCTCCTGTACTTCCTGTACAGGTCAAATTACACTCTGAGCTAAATCCGGTGCTCAGCACAGTGAATAGACTGTCCCTTTGTTCCCACGGTACAGTCCTAACATTCCCATCATGTTTTGCTTTCCAGCCACCTGCAGCTCGCTCTTGCATTGCTGCTTTTCCGTAACAGGGTGAAGCATCTCAGGTGGCAAAAGCACAAGAGGCCACGCCCTGCCTCACCACTTCGGCAGAGTGAGAGAGCCATTCCAGCATGTGATATTGCTGCTCATCTTCCCTGCCTCAGCATCCTTGTTGGAAGCCATGAAGAGTGGCTGGGGCAACCCAGTTGGATGGGTAGGGTACAAGAAAATTGTGATGGTGGTGGTGGAATGCCATCTTAGTAGTCGTAGTCTTCGCCTCTGGATCACATTCACCCGGTGCTATACCAGCTGCATTGGCTCCCAGTGGAGTACAGGATCAGGTTTAAGGTGCTGGTTTTAACCTTTAAAGCCCTATATGGCCTAGGACCCTCGTACCTACAGGACCGCCTCTCCTGGTATGTCCCACAGAGGACCTTATGGGCTTCAAATCAGTGGCGTAGCGTGGGTTGTCAGCACCCGGGGCAAGGCAAGTAATTTGCGCCCCCTAACCCGTGGATTTGCACCCCCTAACCCTAACCCCCAGATGTTGCGCCCGGTGCGGCCGACCCCCCCCTGCATCTCCCACGCTACGCCACTGCTTCAAATAAAAACATCTTGGAGGTCCCGGGCCACAGGGAGGTTAGACTGGCCTTAACCAGAGCCAGGGCTTTTTCGGTCATGGCCCCAATCTGGTGGAACGCTCTGTCACAAGAGACTAGGGCCCTGCGGGACTTGACATCTTTCCCCAGGGCCTGCAAGACAGAGCTGTTCCACCAGGCCTTTGGCCAAGGCACAGTCTGATCCCCTCCTTCAGTAATCCTCATAGAACTCTAGCCCAATGGTTGCCATTAATTTGATTCTGAATTGATTTTAGAATGAATTGATTTTAGAATGTATTTCAATTAATTGATTGTGATTTTATGTAAACTGTGTTACTTTTACTGTTGCTAGCTTCTCTGATCCCAGCTTCGGCTGGGGAGGGTGGGCTATAAATAAAATTTTAGTAGTAGTAGTAGTAGCAGCAGCAGCATACTGCCCATCTGACTGGGTTTCCCCAACGACTCTGGGTGGCCCCAACAGAATATTAAAAACATGATAAAACATCAAATATTAAAAACTTCCCATTACAAGGCTGCCTTCAGATGTCTTCTAAACATCTGATAGTTAGTTATTTCCCTGACATCTGATGGGAAGGTGTTCTACAGGGCAAGTGCGACTACCAAAAAGGCCCTCTGCCTGGTTCCCTGTAACTTCACTTCTCACAGTGAGGAAACCGCCAGAAGGCCCTCGGTGCTGGACCTCAGTGTCTGGGCTGAACGATGGGGGTGGAGACGCTCCTTCGGGTATACTGGACCAAGGCCATTTAGGGCTTTAAAGGTCAGCACCAAAACTTTGAATTGTGCTCGGAAATGTACTGGGAACCAACGTATGGCAAGAGAAGGAACATTCCAGCGTACAGCCTTGCCGCTCAACTTCTTCATCCCAGGGGCTGGGAAGATGACTGGGGGAGCAGAGGGACATAGCAGCAGCACGTTCCCGTTTCACCTCAGTTAGTGAAACAGGACAAGCTTCCCCACTGATGCAATTTGCAGTTCAGTAACATCTGAGGTTCCCTGTACCTGCTCTAACTCAAAGTGTATCAATGTGCATACACACCAGCATAAGTCACCAATATTTCACCTTCACCATCTTCACATGAGGCAATTTGTGCCACAAAGGTGGGGAGACACTTGCACTCACCTATGTTGTTGTTTAGTTGTTTAGTCATGTCCAACTCTTTGTGACCCCATGGACCAGAGCACACCAGGCACTCCTGTCTTACTGCCTCCCACATTTTGGTCAAACTCATGCTGGTAGCTTCGAGAACACTATCCAACCATCTCATCCTCTGTCGTCCCCTTCTCCTTGTGCCTTCCATCTTTCCCAACATCAGGGTCTTTTCCAGGCACTCACCCATACTAATGGTGAATTTCTCAGTAGACATGGAATGGGATCCCCCGCCCCCAAGGTAAAACTCGAATACTGCTGGCACATACATATTTTGCTTCTAGTTTGCTTCCCCAAACCTCTAAGGACATTTCTCTCACCTTTTCGGTTTTTGCCTTCTGAACCAGCACTAGAAGAGCTACAGATCTGGCTCCTGGCTCATTGTGATGGAAAGGTTTGACCACCCTGATATAATCAGAATGCCTATTTCATTGTTTGAAAAGGTCACATTAACTGCTTTCGGATTACAATGGAAGGTAGAATTGGGCTCGCGAGGGGGTGCGGAGTGAAATCAGTTCAAAAGCTGAGCCTTGCTGAGATGAAATCAGTGAATTTGCTAAGCTTTTGTCCACTCCAAGATCACCCGCACCCTTTATTTTCTGTGTGAAGAGCTTCAGGAATGATTTCACAATTGGCACCCAGCCTTTTGATTGATAATTTCTTTCTCTCAGCAGAATAAAGGTTAGCACTTCTAGAAAAGTTCACAAGGTAGGAAGGCGTGAGGTTGGCTTGATGGTTGACTATGACAACCTTTTGTGTTGATTTTCACGCCTTACCTTGTGAACTTGATTCTCACCTTAAACTATTCATCACTCCCCCTTTATTCTCGAATGTCTGCATACAGGTTTTTTGTAATAGTATGACCTGTATTGATGGCGGTGTGCGTTCTCACAGCTTCTCCAAACAGTGAGAAGTTTCTGGGGCAGCATTACCCTGGTCTGGTTTTCTTTAGATGAGTGAAGGCTGGAGCCTTATGTAATACTAGCTTTGTTTGCAAAAATACAAGCAGAGCATTAGCTGGACACTCACAAAAGCACTCCCATAAGGAATAGTCTGCCATCTCCACATCAGATTCCAAAAAGACAGACTGTGCGTCATAAAAGAGTTGTCAGCTAAGTTAGCTCCCTGCCTGCTTGCCTCTGAATTGCAAACTCCTGCTTCTACACATAGACACACCACACACTACACAAGATAAATGGGTAAAGGGGCAAATGATAGCAGCATATAAGATTAGTCATGGGGTTGAGAAAGTGCTTAATATCCCTCATCCATAATACCAGAACCCAGGGGGCATCTAATGAAGCTGAATCTTGGAAGATTCAGAGCAGACAAAAATAACTTGGTGACATTTGCTTCCCGGATAGCTCAGTTGGTTAGAGCAGGGTGCTGCTAACGCCAAGGTTGCAAGTTCGATCCTCCTAAGGGACAGCTGCATATTCCTGCATAACAGGGGGTTGGACTAGATGATCCTCAGGGTCCCTTCCAACTCTACAATTCTATGAAATCATAGAAGATTGCTGTCTCAAAGTGTTTTATCAGTGCAACAAATTTGCATCAGCAATGTTGAGGGCGAAGGCACAAATGAGCTGAAGAATGTTAAACCTGCCACATGTTGCATAGGCTTTAATTTTGGAATTGATTCTCCTAAGCCCTACTCAGGCATTCACTTGAACATATGTAGGGAGGGGCAGATGTGGGCACACAATTTCCACCCCAAAAGTCCAACTCCCGTGCACAGGTTTTGCTTTAAGCTTTCCCATGTTGAGAGGGAAAATCTGAAGCGGTATGTTAAGGGCACATGATCTCCATGTTTCATAAGGTTTGGAAACTTACTTGTGATCAGGAACCCTGATAAGGAAGGTTTCCTGGTCACAGGAAAGGTACTAAGCACATCCACACAAATGCATTGAGAGTCTGTCTTCAGACCTTCCCTCTCAATGCAGGGAGGATTATTTGCATTGCATGCATTTGCCATTCAACTTCACAATCCCTTTTTCTTTTAACTGCCCTAACCAATTTAGTATGATCAGCAAACTTGGCTACCTCACTGCTCACCCCTAACTCTATTTCTGAACATGTTAGGAAGTTCAGGTCCCAATACCAGTCCTTGGGGGACTCCATTTTCTAGATCACTCCATTTGGAGAACTGTTCATTCATTTCAACCCTCTGCTTCCTGTTTCTTAGCCATTTCCAAATATTGTAGATGTTAATATTGTGCTGTTTGAAGTGTTTTCCCAAAGCCATTAGATTTTCCAAAACTTTACTTGCAGAACTTTCTTCAAAACAGAACAAAAAACAGTAAATAATACATCCAAATTATTCCATACAATATCTTGTGCTGTTCAGCACAGGCTCAGCATCTTAATAATAAAAGAAAATTCCAAACTGACCTATAAGCAATAATAAAAGAAAATTCCAAACTGACCTATAAGCAAGGGTCTCTCTCCTTACATTTTTCCTGGAGCTGTTTTCCTGGAGAGCCATTTACACATCCTTTCTTCCACAGAGCCTGGGAACAAAGACTAAAAAGCAGCTCCCTTTCAAAATGGAGATTTGCAACTCTATACCTTTGTCACCCAATCTAAGGTTAAACACTCACATGTTAGCTACTAGAGAACAACAGCAGTTAATTATCGAATCAAGGAACTCAGAGACCACTTCTTGATTTTCTTTAGCTTCAATAGAATATTGAAACACAGGCAATCCCGTTCAATGCCAATTAAACACTTATACTCAACAATGAATCCACAACAGGATCCCATACTAACTTAGCTGAAAGTAACTCCCACTGAAGCAAATGGGGCCTACTTCTGAGGAGACACGTGCAGGACTGTTCTGTACAACTTGGCTCAACCCATTAAAAAGAAGTGGTTTAGACATCTCATGTGAATGAACTTTGAGAAGACAAGCAAAGGCCCCAATCCATTCTGAACTGTGAACTGTTTATTCACATACTCAGGGACTTTGTCCAATTTCAAATAGCCAATGAAACATGGCAAACGTTCGCCAGAAATGGTTTTTGCAAAGTGATTTGCAGATCAAGGATTATTTGCTGAAGTCATTTGCTCATCATTCTGAATAATGCATAAAACCTGGAAAAAAAATTACTGATCTGTTTGTAAGACATTCCCAAAACAGCAAAGAGAGGCAGGAGTTGTGTCATACATTATTGATGGCAGACTCTTCACTCAAGTTCTTATAAATTAACCTGGCCAGAAAAAGAAGAAAAAAAATCCAGACATGTACCTCTTTAAAGAGACAACTTGAAAGCATTGCCTTGAACATAGAAAATGTCAGGAAGATTAATGAAGTGCCTTATCGCATTTTTCATACAACAAGACAGAGTGTGTCTTCATTTATTATCGCCTTCTATATCTTCCTGCCTGTTGCTGAGTAGGAACAAGGTGTTGCCAGCAGATGTGGTGAAGACCAGCATCTTTGCATTATCTCCCTGAGATGGAGTCCTTGCAGGACCGTATAAAGGTAAAGGGACCCCTGACCATTAGGTCCAGTCATGGCCGAGTATGGGGTTCACTGTTGTCACACCACACACCCTGGGCTTGTGAAATTTAGTACAATGTGCCCAGATAACAGTCGAAAAGCCACAGTTCCATAATGCAACAGGTGTGAAAGGAATGTCAGAAAACGGAGACAGAAGCACTAGCATTTTAATCAGGAAAACAAGTGCATAGCTGTCAACTGTCCCTTATTTGGCGGGAAGTCCCTTACCCCAGCGCTGTGTCCCTCTGCTGTCCCGGATTGATGATATCCCTTAAATTTCCCGGGTTTCAAAGGTAGCAGCTCCTCTCCCTCCCTCCCTGCTGGCCAGGGAGGAGGGAGGCTCCAACTGTGTTGCTTGGCTGCGTTGCTCACCCAATAAGGAGTCTAAGAACAACTGGGGGGTGGAGCTTGCATGCCTTGTGCCGATCAAATCGGCCACGTTGCCTGGGGACTCGCCTTTGCTCAGCACTTCCCAGTGGAGAGGTGACAGTTGTTTTCCTTGCTGCATCCCCTTTGCCGGGTTGCTGCGCTGTGGGAACCACCGCTTGAGGCTTCGTTTGGCTGCTGGCTGGGCTTTCTGCCTTTGGCTCGGAGAGGCTCAGAAGTCGAATATACCTGTGCTCTGAAAATCCCTTATTTTGGCTGCTGATCCCTTATTTTTGAGGCTGCTGGTCCCTTATTTTCAAATCTGTAAGTTGACAGCTATGCAAGTGCAATATTCCCCATGTCTGAATGAACAGATAGGTAGATAGGGAATTCACCTGCACTTGCTTTGATAACTGGCTATGCCCTTATCAGCTGAACTCTGCCTTTCTCCATAGCCCAAGCAGCTGATTGTGGAACAGATCTCCAAGCTCCCAAGGCCTGGCCTAACATGGCCTAACCTGATTTGCATTGACTGCCCAGTTCATCCGTCTCCTCTTCCTTGATTCCTTGCTTTTGGCGTTGCGGCTGGCTGCAGCGGCATTTCGACTTGGTCCAATCGTCAGCTGTCAGCTTCAGGAAATTAACTCATCTCTTTGGATCCCTGCTGAGGTGCACTTTTTCAAACGCCAAAGGGAAATGTCGCTTCTTTTTTCCAGCCCTCTACCCCATCCTTCTCTGCCTTCCTTCCGTGTGACTTGAGGGCATTTTCGGCCATTGATAAATGGTGTTTAGACTGTGGTCCATCTGCAGCTGAGCCTCAGAATGTTTTGGGAGATAGAATCACTTTAGCGGTGACATCATGCCGCTAAGCTGTCACCTAGGTAATGGAAATAATTGCCATAGCAACTAGGCTTTATCATGCAGCGACCCTATTTTATTCTATTTTATTGGCAGATAGGGAGATTGACGGGAGAGATTTCGCCAAGACCCAAATGAAACTTGTCTTGTTGGCCAATGTCATATTAACAGTCCCTAAATATCTGGCTTCGAGCAAACCAGATCCCATATATATAGAGTTGCTTCAAAATTCATCCTGTTAGTTACAGTCAGCAGGAAAATAACCACTGTCCCAGTTAATGTGGATGCCCCACCATCCAAAATAACATTTAAAAAATCCTATTGAAAACTGTGGACCAGACAACTAATCTTACAGCACTAGAAGGCTCAGCACTCTCCTGCTATAGACCCATTGGCAACGGTGAAGATAACAATGTTGAGAGATGTCATGGGGATAGAGAGATGCAAAATCAACCTGACTCGATTCTTCAACATACTTAGGGTGGTTTACAACAAAATAATGTGCTGCAAAAACTATGTTTTAATAATTCGATCTGATTTATTTATTTTTAAACAGTATTTAAAGTATAACTAAAGGCAAACAACTGAAATCAATTAATATGAAATTCAATAATGTGTTTCACTTGAAAAATGGTTGTTGCCTTGAATTTAAATTTGTAGTCCACTCTTCCTCCCCATAAAGTCCAGAACAGCAAAAACACACATGGGAAAAAATTGCAATGCAGATACAGACTCAGAAATTATTTTATTTATCTATTGATTGATTGAACATATTTGCATCCCACCTTTCTCCCAAGTTGGGATTCAAGGTGTCTTGCATCATTTTTAAAACTATAGTTAAAAGAATTAATGAACTACTCGTTAAAAACAGCAGCTGAATCATAGCTATCAACTTTCAGATTTGAAAATAAGGGATCAGCGGCCTCACCTGTCCCAGGGACAGTCTATGGGATATCTAACAATCTGGGATAGCAGCGGGAAGCAGCGAGAAACGGCGCTGGAATAAAGGAATTTCCCGCAAAAAAGGGAAGGTTGACAGCTAAGGCTGAAATGCAATAAAAACGCATTTAGAAGATAAAAATACCAATTGCCCTGATAAATGCTCAGTGGGCAGCATTGTCTGCACCTAGTTTTCAAAGGCCTGCCTGAAGAAGCCTGCCAGGGGAGAGATAACAAGGAAGGAGCCAGTTCCACCTCCCTTGGGAGGGAATTCCAAAATATGGGAGCAGCCACAGAAGAGGTGCTCTCTCCTGTCACTTCCAATTGTCTGTATATATGGAATTGCATTTATTTTCGATGTGTTTTATGGTGAAATCACTTCAGGATATTATCTTGGAAATGATCCATAAATTGCATCCATCAAATAAATAAATAAATAAATAGTCCAATGACATCTGAGAGGCCACAGGGTTCTCATCCCACTTATACAGGAATTCAGGGTCCACCCTACCATTAGCCAGGTTGGCAGCTGCATGTTGGAGGTCAGAGTTATTTGTGCCACAAAGCTTTCACTGTGCCCCTTAAACTGGCCTGCTTCCCCTCAGCTGTATCAAAAGCCTCAGTCCTATCACCAGTGTTGAAGGAAGATTCAGCTACCAGACTGGTCAGCTTTTGTACATAGAATGGGGTGGTAGTGTTAGCAAAGTCCCTTCATAAAACAGATGGGAGTCCAGAGAGAAAGGAAATCCGGATATCCCTTTACAGAGCAAAAATGAACAAAAGCAGTATGTAATCTGAGGGGAAAGGAACCGAGAGGTTTTGTCTGTGTACATAACAGTAAGGCGTTCAACCAAACATACAGAGGGAAAACTTCCTCAGAACTACACAGCCAACCAGAGCACATGTTACCTCAGTGAGGCTCATGCCACTTTGAGAGGTTGCTAGGCAACACCTCCACCACCGCCTCTCTTGGTGACACTGAAAACACAGTTAACCCTTAAGTTATACAGTGAATAATATCTGCAATTGAGGTGCTATTTTGTCCTTTGCCTCAAGCAGAAAAAGGTCTTGGTTTGGCCCTTCATGGGTTAATCTTATTCAGACAATTACATTTCATATTAATTGATATTGCAGAGGTTAACAGGGTTCACCACCCACCCACCCAGAAAAGCCAAGAAAAATTGCTCTCATCCTTTAGTCTAAATACTTTTAGGTTCAGTAATCTCAGAAGCTTGAGGGTCCTGAAAGATCGCAAAAACAGCTCAACTCAACAGCTGCGTGGTTTAGTGAAACTTAAATGGTGCAGTCCAATGTGCACAGATGGCTTCTTGGTGATGCATTCCGTCAAACATATTTTGATGTTCTTCAAATTATGGGTTTGAATTAATTGGGGTCTGATTAATAATGCACTAGCCAGCGACAAGGCCCCATAGCAGAATTTCACAGCAACATCCTCTCCCAACACCCTTTCCTTCTGCAGCAAAAGCAAATCTTCTTTCCCTGTTTCTCCCCATCATCATTACACAAATTACAGGCAGACACTGTTAAAGGAAAGGGAAAGAAAGGAGTTCCTTTCATTTCTCCATCCTCTAGAGGCTACATGGGAAGGGGTATGTGCCAACTGTTAGCGTTCCTCCCACCTCCACAAAATACACTTGGAGACCCTGGCATATGAGCAGAAATATTTTACACTTAGCTAATGATTCAGTGCTTAGATAATGATCGGCTTTAAGAATACTGCCACTTAATTTGGATGCCTCAAAGGGCTGGGGAAGTTCTGCATTCAAAGGAACCCTAAAACGGAACAACCAGGAAGGGGGAGGAGGGATGGATTCTGTGTTTAGAACGGTGGGCGGAGGGGCATGGCAGTGAGAAGAAAGTAGGCCTTGCACAAGGCTGCTCAGCTCCCCTAGATGAATAACAGCCAACTTCTAATCAGCAATTTATTAAGTTGTTACAATATTTATAACAAAAACGAGGCAGGCTAATAGAAAGGGAGAAACCCAACCCAAATGGGAGCAAATGTTTTTTGAAAACGTATCCTTGGAGGCATTCAATATCACGCTGTTATAAATGTTCCATTTCTGCTTGCCTGGGGGAAAGATCTCCCCTATTCTCCCTCTTTGTGTGATTTCCTGGGGTTCTCCTGACCACCAATTTGGGGGGTACAGGGGAGAGGAGAGGAGAGGAGAGACACCCTCCAAATTATGCTACCGGAAATCCTTGCAGAGATTTCCGCAAGTGGGACCAGTTAGTTGAATCCGGCCCAACGGGTTGTCATCAACTAACTGTTACTCAGAGTAGACCGGCTGACCAATTAATAACTTAGGCCCCTTGATTTCAGTGGGTCTACCCATGAGTAAGGGATGCGGGTGGCACTGTGGGTTAAACCACAGAGCCTAGGACTTGCCGATCAGAAAGTTGACGGTTCGAATCCCCGCGACGAGGTGAGCTCCCATTGCTCAGTCCCAGCTCCTGCCAACCTAGCAGTTCGAAAGCACGTAAAAGTGCAAGTAGATAAATAGGTACCACTCTGGCGGGAAGGTAAACGGCGTTTCTGTGCACTGCTCTGATTCACCAGAAGTGGCTTAGTCATGCTGGCCACGTGACCCAGAAGCTGTACCAATAAAGCGAGATGAGCGCCGCAACCACAGAGTCGGTCACGACTGGACCTAATGGTCAGGGGTCCCTTTACCTTTACCATACCCATGAGTAAATGCAAGTTACATACAACCCTATCATAGCTTTTTAAGTTGGACGTACATTTTGGGAGCAATTCTGTTGTGTCTCAGGAAGTTGGAATAGAGCAAGCGGCCTTATACTGAGTTAGACCATTGGTCCATCTGCTTCAGCGCTGCCTACTTCGACTGGCAGCAACTCTTCAGCTGTCTCTCTTAGTTCTACCTAGCATGCTGGCGTCTGAGCTTGGGACCTTCTGCATGCAAAGCATATGCTCTACCATTGAACAATGAACTCTTCCCCTAATTTGTGGCCATCTGTCATGGATGCTTTAGCTGAGATTCCTGCATTGCAGGGGGTTGGACTAGATGACCCTTGGGATCACTTCCAACTCTACAATTCTGTGATTCTATTATTAATAGGAGAAAGTGGGCCAAATCTTCCCCTGTAATCATCATCATCATCATCTGGCTGGGTTTCCCCAGCCACTCTGGGAGGCTCCCAACAGAATATTAAAAACACAATAAAACATTAAACATTAAAAACTTCCCTAAAGAGGGCTGCCTTCAGATGTCTTCTAAAAGTCAGATAGTTGTTTATTTCCTTGACATCTGATGGGAGAGCATAGCTGTCAACTTTTCCCTTTTCTTGCAAGGAATCCTATTCAGAATAAGGGGGTTTCCCTTTTAAAAAGGGAAATGTTGACAGCTATGTGGGAGAGCGTTCCATAGGGCAGGGGCCACCACCATGAAGGCCCTCTGCGTGGTTCCCTGTAACCCCACTTCTTGCAATGAGGGAACCACCAGAAGGCCCTCGGAGCTGGACCTCAGTGTCCGGGCTGAGCAATGGGAGTGGAGACGCTCCTTCAGGTATACTGGATCGAGGCCATTTAGGGCTTTAAAGGTCAGCACCAACACTCTGAATTGTGCTCAGAAATGTACTGGGAGCCAATGTAGGTCTTTCAGGACTGGTGTTATATGGTCTTGGCGGCCACTCCCAGTCATCAGTCTAGCTGCCACATTCTGAATTAATTTTAGTTTCCGGGTCACCTTCAAAGGTAGCCCCACATTGCAGTAGTCCAAGCGGGAGATAACTAGAGCATGCACCACTCTGGCGAGACAGTCTGGGCAGGTAGGTCTCTAACAGCATACCAGATGCAACCCTGACATGCCCTTTTGACAGGTGAACAGTCATGACATCAGATCAAACCATTTCCCTTGCCTGCACAGTTTGCACAGCATATGCACAGCATATATCATAGAATTGTAGAGTTGGAAGGGAGCATGAGAGTCATCTAGTCCAACCCCCTGCAATACAGGAATCTTACACTTACACTTAATTTTATTTACGGCTATTAGCCCATAAAATATGTACAAACGTAAAAGGGCAGAGGCATAAAGACCGATATATTCGGCACCAGAGAGAGAACACCACGATGCAAGGGTGGGACATTGAGCCGAGCCAAATAACAGCTTGGGGCCCAGAGAGCTCCAAGGGACGGATCGCAGAAAAAGGAAAACTGAAAACGAGATCCGACAATAGATGAATACAGGAATCTTTTACCCAATGTGGGCTCAAACCCAGAACCTTGCGAGTCTCCTGCTCTATACATAACGTGGCTAGAGAACCGCACCGCAAAATTCAGAGAAGTGAAAATTTCGAAGGACAACTTCAGGTTCTTTCAGGAAGTGTGAATGAGGTGGGTATGCCTTGAAATGGGAACTGAATTTAGTTCCTGTCTCCTCCCTAGATTCCTCTATCCCTGTTGGAAGCTAGCCACTATCTCTATCTATACAGTGGTGCCCCGCAAGACGAATGCCTCGCAAGACAAAAAACTCGCTAGACGAAAGGTTTTTTCATTCGCGATTTGCCTCGCAAGACGAATTCCCCTATGGGCTTGCTTCGCAAGACGAAAACGTCTCGCGAGTTTGTTAAACCGTTTAAACCGTGCTTCGCAAGAAGAAAAATTCGCTAGACGGCAAAAATTGCGGAACGAATTAATTTCGTCTTGCGGGGCACCACTGTAATTATATTTACTTCCTAGCCGTTCATTTCAGCCTTCCTAGGAAGTTCAGTAAAATCTGTCCCTGGTTTCTTTTATGTAAAATGCCCGCGAGTTAATCTTTGGACATTCATAGGAAACAGAGATGCCTATGAAAGTGCTGCTATCCAGGCTGTACTGTGGCTCCTGCCATATGCTCACAGCTGGTAATGGCATGAAGTATTATTCCTAATGGCCCTTATTCATCAAAATATCCAAGTACCAGGGAGCTAGCCATGAAGGCTCAGCAGGTCTGCACAGCTCGGCTGGCACCAGCCTCATTCACATTCCTTCCAGAACTTGTCCCTCTCGCTGTAGAGTCAAAAGATACACTCCTGTAATACAAGATTGGTATGATAAATAAATAACTGGCATAGCAGCTGAGGAACAGCACATGAACGGTGAAAATATGTGAGTCATTTTAATTACCTCCAGAATTAAAATTAAATTCAGATACCTCTGGTTTGTGGATGTTGTTGTTAGTGACCAGAAGCAGCTGCTGAGCTCATATAACACTGATCTTAAACAATCTACATTGGCTCCCAGTACGTTTCAGAGCACAATTCAAAGTGTTGGTGCTGACCATTAAAGCCCTAAATGGCCTCGGTCCCGAAGGAGCGTCTCCACCCCCATCGTTCTGCCCGAACCCTGAGGTCCAGCTCCAAGGGCCTTCTGGTGATTCCCTCCCCCTGAGAAGTGAGGTTGCAGGGAACCAGGCAGAGGGCCTTCTCAGTAGTTGCACCCGCCCTTTGGAATGCCCTCCCATCAGATGTCGAGGAAATAAACAACTATCTGACTTTCAGAAGACATCTGAAGACAACCCTGTTTAGGGAAGTTTTTAATGACTGATGTTTTAATGTGTTTTTTATCTTTTGTTGGAAGCCATCCAGAGTGGCTGGGGGAAACCAGTCAGATGGGCGGCAGATAAATAATGTTGTTGTTGTTGTTGTTGTTGTTGTTGTTGTTTCTTGCCCATCCTTCAAAATAAGGGCCCACAGTAAAAACGCAGTAGGTGAGTATTCAACCAAGGCTGCATTCTAAGCATACATTCAAAGCACTATGGTGCCACTTTAAACAGTTCTAGCTTCTCCCCAAGAATCCTGGGTGCTGTGGTTTGTTAAGGGTTGAAACTCTTTGGTCCGACATAAAACTGACATGAGCCTAGGATGCTGACAGATCTTGAAGGAAGATCTTTCACTTGGGACTCAGTGAAGGATATCACAATTTATAAAGGTTGATCACTAAAATGTAGTGTTTTGGTTTTTTATAATAAAAAAGCATCTCAAAGCAAAACTGTCACAAGAGATAAGTGTTTGCCTCTTATTTAATTGCAAAGCTGAACTTTATCAGGATTGTAAATATTGGGAAGAGCAACAAAAACCATGACGCTAAGCAGATGGTGGAGGCATTTAACCAAGATCCCATAGTTGGAGTTGGGTAATGTGGCATCATTAATCTGGAATGACTGGCAACATTTGACTTTTCCCCAACAGATGTGTTCCATGAGTACTCTTTGAGCTGGTGTAAAGAGCTCCTGACCTTATTGTCGTATTATTCTAGCGCCATTCAGAGCAAGATGACATTTGGGGTGTCTCTCTGACAAACTCATACCCTATTTGTGATGTGATATTCATGCATGCCAAAATGTGGCCAGATTTCCCAAATCAATGCATTAATGATACCAGGACAAATATTGACTTGGTTCATCCAAAGACATGGCGCTTTTGCCTAGATGAATGGCACCCCCTTAGATTAGTCCTTGGATGGGTTCATGGCAAGTTTATTTGTTGTTTCTCCTATAAGACTCATTGCACCTGAATTATCCCCCTGGAGGCACCTTGGCAGATGTTTCTTCTCTATCTTTACAACAGGGATGGGGAACCTGTGGCCCTCCAGATGTTGTTGGACTACAACTCCCATCCATTGGATACACTTCAGTGCTGTAGCTTAATGACCACTTCTTTATGATGAACAGTAGAATTCCTGGAAGGGATGGTGCTGTGGGTTAAACCACAGAGCCTAGGACTTGCCGATCAGAAGGTCGAATCCCGACGACGGGGTGAGCTCCCGTTGCTCGGTCCCTGCTCCTGCAGTTCGAAACCACGTCAAAGTGCAAGTAGATGAATAGGTACCGCTCCGGTGGGAAGGTACACAGCGTTTCCGTGTGCTGCTCTGGCTCACCAGAAGCGGCTTAGTCATGCTGGCCACTTGACCCAGAAGCTGTATGCCAGCTCCCTCGGCCAGTAAAGTGAGATGAGCACCGCAACCCCAGAGCCGGTCACGACTGGACCTAATGGTCAGGGGTCCCTTTACCTTTACCTTTAGAATTCCTGGAAAACACATTTCAGCCTACAGCCACTAACAGCTGTATCCTCCATGACCTAGCAAGTAACAGATAATTCATCCTATTTCCTTGGATTAAATACAGAGTAGATGGGTGGAAGGGAAGATAGTGAGTTCACCTAACACCACTGAGTCATCTTCAGTTTGAAAGAATTTCTAATATACTTCTTTCTGAATCGCTGGAAGCCATTTTGACGTTCTCTCTAGTCTGGGATGTTTATTTATTGTGAGGAAGAAAGTGCGACAGAAAGTACAAATATTCCAGCGTGTGATCTTTGACACAACTCCAAATAACACACGGAAGAGTCTTGTCTAATTTGCTGGCGCGGCGTGAAGAAAGAAACGGTGAGAAGCAATTAACGAAAAAATGTATGATTGCTTGCACTCCTGTGGATCACAAGCTAATACCCCCAAACATTATTTCACTCTCTCCCGTTTTTATTTGTTAACTCTCCTTTAAAATAAATTTGATAAGCTGCAGTCCAGAGCCGGTGAGTTATGAAAATGGAACTTTCACTGCCATTGTCGTCCCAAAGGACTGTTCCTTTATTGCCTTTGTAGTTCAGATTCTGGGCCTACGACGTTGTTTAAAACTGTAGATCATGCACAAAAAAAGTAATAACTTCTAAGTAAAGTGTGCTGCTTTTCAATAATTTAACAGGGCTGAGCAGCCTTTGTTTTTTAATATTGGAGCAAAGGCCCATTAGAAACCTTGGAGTTATGCCCTCTCCAGCCATTATTCCCTTGCTGTGTCTTGTTATGGTCGTGCTAAACTACAAGACGTGAAGTTATATTACTGACATGCTTCCTAAACTACCTGCCACAGAGCAGATATACCAACACAGAGACAGAGTGTTTAGAACTTTATGGTCTTCTTGTGATGGGAAGACGAGCTAATGGGAAGAAAAATGGCCATTAGCTAAGCTATGCAGTTAGAAATAATCAAATAATCAAACAACCCCCGGAGTGGAAATTTTGCTTTAGAATATGAAGACACGTATACTCAATCCAGCTGCGCCTCAACAGAGAACAGCTTTCTAGGAAAAGTTCTTTGTAAAAAGGCAAGAACACTACTCTGGAACCTCAGCAGTTCATGAAATTTCCTGTACCATTGGGATTTTGAACAAGTAACAGTATAAAGACTAGTTTGTCCCTTCACTCAAAAAAATGTGTAGAAGCTATTGCTATGGATGCAAGCTGTAGAACTTAAACAAAGCTTATGTATGAGTGGTACAAAGAACTGGGAAAGCAGCAGGCGACAGAGCTAGGAAGTTTCTCTAATTTGTTAAAAAGCAGGTGTGTAAAAATATGGAAACTGGAGAAAGAGTTCAGAGTAATCTTGGACGGCATGTAGGAGAGATCAGGTGTTACTTCTTCTTCTTCTTTTTCAAAGGCACTTTTCTAGTTCAAAGTGACTTTGGTTTTGCCAGAGGGGAAATACCAAGGAGTATAATTGGAATATTTTTTCTTCCTAGGTTTTCCATGCTAGGTTTCAGAAATGCAGGACAGACTTTTAAAACTGCATAGACAAGATAAAGGCGGGCGCAGAAGATAAGAAATTGCTTTGAAAGGAGAAATCCTGTCCCAATGTAGATGACACTGTAGCAGAGACACTTTGCTGATATGGCACAGTCTGTTGGATGCTTCTTTGAGGGCAGAAAGCAAGTCAAAGATCACCTTGAGTTTTTCCATAGAGCAGCCCTCCCTAGCCTAGTGCCATCCACATTTTGGATTACAACTCACATCAGCCCAGAAATGAGAGGATCTCTATAATTTGTCAAAAGGGAAACGAAATTATACAATAGTTTCATCTATATGCGTAACCATTAGTAGTGACCAAAGGACACAGGTTGTTCTTATTTTCTCAGAGTTTTTGTTTTGTTTTTTAATAAATCAAAAATAACAACTGCCATTACAAATGGCGGCAGCGGCAGCGACTGTGTTGATAGCCTCCACAATGCCCTGACACCCAGAATCATTCTTGGGCATTTCAGGAGAGAAATGGGGGTCACTGCCCAAACAGTAATAATAATAAATGGTAGAGAATATTCAAAGAAATTTCTGCAACATGGATGACTTTTTCTAGGAGTGATAGTGAGAAAAAGAGACATTGTGAGCAGGATTATTTTTCCCAGAAAATGTTTTTGTTGTTGTTATATGTTTGTTTGTTTAATTTTTTCCCCATAAACAAAATTACATTTGTTACTCAATAATTATATTCCAATTCAAGAAAACTAGTGACTTTCCTCTCACCCATCATCAAAGTTTATAACCCAAATTGCAAACAGTTAGGTTATAAGGTTCCGTCTGATCCAATTTCGTGCTCTCTAACGTGTTCCTTAATATGTTCTGCTATTTTCTTACACTTCAAACCCCACTGTGGGAAATAACTTTTTTTTATATAGGTTAGGAAAGGTTTTCTTTAAAAGATTCTAAATATTATCAGTGCTGTCAATTTTGCCAGCTCTGCATATTCCGAGATTTTCATCAGCCATTCTTCCTTTGAGGGAGTCCTCTCCGCCTTCCATTTTTGTTCATATAGAATCAGAAAATGCATTCAGAGACATTTCAGCTCATCTCTTTAAAAACAAAAAAACCAGCATGTTGGAAGCACAGCTACAACAGGCAGCGAATCCAAGGAACCTCCATGTCAGGTCTCACAATGCCAGCAGTTGTAGCTGCTCCTATGGTAACCAGCTTTAACTGAACTCTCCACTTTCTTTTCTCTCTCCGTCTAAATTCTACTGTTAAAATGGTAAATTACGCCGAGCTGGACAGATTAACAGGCAGATTACGAGATCAAGATGAACAGAAATTCAAAAAAAATTGGAGTAAATTCTGGAATTATATTGGAACAGACTTATAAGATGATCTGGCGGGGAAAGGAAAACTCTATCAGTGATAATCCTAAGATTAAAAATAAATACATAACCATAGAATCTATTAGAAACTTACCAAAAGGGTGGAGGGAAGTCAAAGACTCGACAGAGTATAAAGTATTTTTTATTTCATTTTTATTTCTATGATTTTGTATGTTTAATTCTTGTTTGTACAGAATGGGAAATGGGAATAACAATTTATGTTAACCTGTTTGTTTATATATTTGATTGCTCTTTATTAAATATGAATAAAAATTGATTAAAAAAAATAAATTCTACTTGCCTACAACTGCTTCTCATACTCAGACACCTACACAACACTCACCATAGACCCCAACAGACCCTGACTACTTGTTAACTGTGATCACACTGGCAAGACTCAGAACATTATTTTTCATCAGCTCTGTTACATGGTGTCAGGGGTTCAGGGACAGAGGCACAGGTGAGGGGGGAGACGGAGAGCGATGGGGAAGAAACCCAGGACAGTGAGGAAGAGGATGACAATGACTTGAGGTCTTCCATGAGTCTCTCAAGTGAATCGGAGGATTCCCAGAAGGGGGCGCCCCTGGTCAAGCCAAGGGGGGTCACAGGGGGGACTTGCCAGGAGCAGGGAAGCAGCAGGGAAACCCCGAGTGGGAGTGGGAGATCGGGGTCGGCTTCCCAGGAGGAACGGAGTGAGAAGGGTGGAGTTCCCAGTGTAACACACGGAGCAGAGCAGGAAGGAGACAGGGGAAGGAGATCAGGGCAGGACGTCCTGCCGGAAGGGGCGGAGAGTAGTACAGGGAGTAGTGTAGCTGTCAAAAGGAAGGTCAGGGGTAGCGAACGCGCGCCAAGTTCAAATGTGGAGGCGCGCGGAAATGCAGAGAGCCCGGAGGAGGAGCCTGGCGCCAAAGCACGAAGGAGGGGGGAGCAGGCATCTGAGGGATCCGCGTCAGGGGAAAGCAGGAGGGAAGGAACCCAGGGGGGCAGAAAGACCCTGCGGAAAAGAAAGGACAGGAAGAGGTGGTCTAGCACAAGCCTCTTAAACTGGTGTAGAGGCGGGACCGATTCAGAGGGGACTTCAAATGTCTAGGCTAAGAGACGCGGGGCTGCGCGCCTTGGTTGTGCAACCTATAATGAACTGCAATAAACATCTTTGTATATAAGAAGAGCTTGGCGTTGGTCTTTTGTGAGCTGAGACCTGAGGCAGCCCCTGACACATGGGATATTTGTGCTTTCAATTTCTTTTTTTCTTTTTTAAATTTTATTCATTTTTCTTTTTCATTCATTCCATACATCTCATATCCATAACATTTAGTTTGCTTTCCTTCCTCCCTCCCCTCCTAGGCTCCCCCCAACTTCCACTTGTTTCTCCTTTCACCCACCTTGTTACCTCCTAAAAGTAAAAATACTAATAACATATTTATACAATAACATCAAATCTAAAAACATAAAAATAAAAATGAGCACACCATATTACTTCTCTATCTTCAACACATTTTCTAATACTAATGAGGTGAATGTTTATTTAAATCCTGCCATGAAGTCTATAGACTTTCTTTGTTTCTGCAAGTATAATATAAATGGTTCCCATTCTTTCTCAAAGTCACTGTTGTCTTTTTCTCTTAGTGTGTCTGTCATTTTTGCCAGTTCTGCATAGTTCATCAACTTCTCTTGCCATTGTTCTTTAGTTGGTATTTCTCCAGTCTTCCAGTTTTGCGCAATCAACAGTCTCACAGCTGTAGTGACATACATAAATAAAGTCCTCTTTTCTTTCTTTATGTCTTGACCTAAAATACCTAATAAAAAGGCTTCTGGGTTTTTTTTTTTACAAAAGTTGTTTTCAACATTTTCTTCAACTCATTATATATCATTTCCCAATAAGCTTTTACCTTTTTGCAAACCCACCACATATGAGAAAAAGTACCTTCTGCTTCACACCTCCACCACTCTTTCTTTTCATTTTTATACATTTTTTGCCAATTTAACGGGTGATATATACCATCTACACATCATTTTCATATAATTCTCTCTCAATAATATGCAATCTGTAAACTTCGAGTTTACTTTCCACAATTTTATCCAGACCCCAAATTGTATGTTATGGCCTATGTCTTGTGCCCTTTTAATCATTACCGATTTTACTTCTTCGTCCTTAGTTTCAATTTCTTAACCATCCCAGTGCCTTGAAGATGGGGGAGACTAACCCCACTGCCCACTTGTCGACTTGCTCAAGTGTGAGAATATGCAAAGCCATGGCAGAATATTTGAACCATACTGAAGAGACAGCAGAACTTCCAACCCCACCAGATTATTCTGCTGTTGTTCCAGCTGAGGTTGTTTCCTTTCTCCTCGGCTGTAACATCGACAGCCGCTGGAGCTGTCAGAAAAGGGTGGGGGGAAGCAATTAATAATTTTTGCCCCCTTTGCTTTATGCACACAGTTTTTTCCTTTCATGAAAACAAAGCTTTGGATGCAGGGACACAGATTACAGCTCACCTTGAAAAATAATAAGAGAAAGAAATGGCAGTAATGGGTCCCCCCGCCCTTTCTCCTTAACATTCTTGCAATTGTTAGGAATGACAACTTACTGGAAGGCTCTCAGCCCACAACACTTGGCAATAATACACATCACTGTCAGGATATGCAGAACAGAGAAAAAGAAAAGGTAAAACTAACTTTAGCAGTACTTTCAGATTTTATATTATCACAATGCTTGGTTTTTTAAATTTATACTTATATATCTAATGTAGAAAATGCCTCGTTGAATTCAATGGGACTCACTTCTGAGTAGACATGGCCAGAATTGTGTTGATAATGAGTCAACTTGGGGCATAGCCCCTCATTTTCTCTCTTTCTACTTTTATTAGCATTTGGTAACATTGCCAAACTCCATTTAGTTATTTATTTGGCAGCCCAAATTCTTGTTTGCTTTTCCTTTTTAAAAAATTGCAGACAGTATTATTATTATTATTATTATTATTATTATTATTATTATTATTAATATTATTAAATAAATATAATCTGAGTATTCAGTTGAAATAGGTTGGAATGGACTTGTTATCAGCCATGTATAAAATCAGCACAGACCAAACTACAATTGATTTGTCCACTTTGCTTAGAAAACTGTGGGGGGAAATTGCTTGGAACATATCATTCATCAGCGTTAAAAGTATGATGGTGGTGGGGAAAAGTGGAGAAACGGCAGCTTGGAATGTATTGTTATCATCCAGTACAAAAAGTTGTTGCTTCTTCTTGACCACTGGTTTCCTCCTGGAGAGTGTAGATTGGGAGTTGGAGGCAGGTTAATATGGTGATTCCATTCCTTCCTGTGGAAGAAGTCATCAGGGGATAGAGCATGGAATCTCCCATACGTGGATGAAATCCCACTCTATTTCTCCAGGCCATCTTATTCTGTTGAGGGATGAACCATTGCCTGGAGGCAGAAATGGGATGGATGCAGTCCAGCAAACGGAAGCTGAATCCAAGCATGTTAGAGGCATTGTGGATTGGAGATGCTTACATCCAGGAACTGGATAGATAGCCTGTTCCACACAAGTTTGCACTCCCCTTGAGTGTGTGATGGCCTGGGACTCGGGCTCGGACTCGGAACCAGAGGAGACTCTGTCTGCACCGGATCCTTTGCCTCTGGCATCACCTGAACCAAGCCTGGGACCTGACCCTGAAGAGTTCCAGTCTGCACAGGTTCCCCTGCAACAAACACCAGCTGGGCCGAGTCAGGGGCCTGAGCCTGCCCTGGCTCCAGATGCGGGGATTACCTTGTTGCCTTCAGTTGGGCAATCACTTACAGCTTCTCTACTACCAGTTTGGTCAGGGGAGGCTGAGGTGGCCCCTGGGTCTAGTAACCCACCGACGTCTCCTGAGCTGCAGAGACGAAGGTCTGAGAGAAGGAGAGACCTGAGTACTCGCAGGAGGAGTGCTCGCCTTCGGGCAAAACAGGGAGGGGAGTCGCCGGGGGATGAGGACCGGCCGCTACCCCGACAAAGATAGAAGGCTGCCGGACCCCGCCTCAGGTTGCGGGAGCAACATTGCTGTATGCTAGATCCTGCCTGAGTTCCTGTACCTGTCCTTGCCTGGTTTCCTGCCTCGGCCCTGTCGGACTGACACCCAATGGAACCTTTGGATTCTGGACCAGTCCTGGACCACGTTTCAAGGGTTACCTGGACCCAGCACAGAGTGCACCAGTTCGGGCTTCTTCTGTACCCAGCATTGTCACCAAAGCTGAAGTGGTGCCAATGGCAAAGAGCACCTATTACCAGCCACAACAGCTGCACTAGCTACAATATAGCCATTGCTGGATAGAAACTGCCTGGCCACAGTTGCCCAAACTGCTGTGATTATTTGCATTCTACATAGCAATGTGTTTGAAGGCAGTTTGGAAGCTTCAACTGGTGATGAATCTGGCTGGGAAGATGGTAACTGAGCACCAGTCCTGAAGGATCTGCAGTGGTTGCCTGTACAGTTCCAAGCCCAATTCAAGGTTGATGTTGACCTGTAAAGGCCCGAATGACTTGAGCCCAAAATAGCCAAAGGGATATCGACCTGCACATGCATGAAGATCAACAGGGAAGGCCCTGCCCATGGTCCCATCACCCAGTGATGCACACAAGACAATGACATAGGATAGGGCCTTCTTTTTGGTGGTGCCACATCTCAGCAAGGACTTCCCCTCTGAAGTGCATCTGGAACTGTTCACCTTTTACCAGCAAATGAAGATGCACCTCTCTGCAGTGGGCATTTGGCAAGGAGTGAGCAACTACACACTGAACCTCAACATTTAAAAAAAATGAAGATCATGGCCACTGGTCCCATCACCTCCTGGCAAATAGAAGGGGAAGAAATGGAGGCAGTGAGAGATTTTACTTTCTTGGGCTCCATGATCACTGCAGATGGTGACAGAAGCCATGAAATTAAAAGACACCTGCTTCTTGGGAGAAAAGCAATGACAAACCTAGACAGCATCTGAAAAAGCAGAGACATCACCTTGCCAACAAAGGTCCGTATAGTTAAAGCTATGGTTTTCCAAGTAGTGATGTATGGAAGTGAGAGCTGGACCATAAAGAAGGCTGATTGCCGAAGAATTGATGCTTTTGAATTATGGTGCTGGAGGAGACTCTTGAGAGTCCCATGGACTGCAAGAAGAACAAACCTATCAATTCTTAAGGAAATCAGCGCTGAGTGCTCACTGGAAGGACAGATCCTGAAGCTGAGGCTCCAATACTTTGGCCACCTCATGAAAAGAGAAGACTCCCTGGAAAAGACCCTGATGTTGGGAAAGATGGAGGGCACAAGGAGAAGGGGACGACAGAGGACGAGATGGTTGGACAGTGTTCTCAAAGCAACCAGCATGAGTTTGACCAAATTGCGGGAGGCAGTGGAAGACAGGAGTGCCTGGTGTGCTCTGATCCATGGGGTCACGAAGAGTCGGACATGACTAAACGACTAAACAACAACAACAGAGCAACGGCACAATTGTTTTGTTACAATCACTCGCTGTTTATTCGCAATTTTTGTGAACCTTTAGTTGATGTTTTATATCTTGCCCGTAATTGTTCCATTGTAATTCTGCTTCTCCTTCCCCTTCATACAGAGCATCTGGCTTCTACTGGTGTCCAAGAAGAGATTTGCCAGGCAGGCTGATGGTACAAACCTCTCTCCTCCTCCTCCTCCTCCTCCTCCTCTGCTCAACTATAGAATGGTTGGCTGTTGATGGAGTCCAAGAATGCCAGGATGATTTATTAGACCAGGTATCTCTTCTCGGTGTTTTCCTCCATCAGTGACAGGCCTGTCTGGCCTTCTCAAGCTAACAGGGAGATGGCAGGCAGCCTGTTCATCATCCTTTGGCAGGGCACATCTAATCTTTAGAGAGTGCTCCTTTGCTCTCACGCATGACTTTACATGCAATAGCCCCTCTTTGCCATCACCTTTGTTCCCCAGGGACCTTGAAGGACCTGGGTGCCTGTTACCTTTGCCACCTTCCATCAAATGACTTCTTGCAGCATTCTCTCCCCCCCCCCCCGTCACACAGGCAAAGTCCTTGTATGAGCTACCTGTGCAAACAGGTGAAGATGCACCTCGTTCTGTGCAGGTAATTGTATGCTGACTGACAGAAGGAGCAGATATATGAGCAGTAATGAAGCCCTTTGGGAAGGGAGAATGATATTGCAGGTACGTCAAGGAGAGGAGCGGAGCCTGCACAGTTTAAAAACTTTTATTTGGGGCGTGATCCAAAAGCATTGTTAAGCTGGAAGGAGCGCCTTCCATTAACATCAGCTGAACTCTGCAATTGTAGTCCTAGATTCATAACCGTTTGCAATATACATATAATTTGTATTTTAATGCCTGTGGGCTCACTGCCAATGCGAATGAGCTCAATATGACCTGAAGTTCGAGCAAAGACTTGTCAATAAGAAGAACAGTGCCCTTTGTTGAATTCTGAAAATCGTTCGAAGTAAACAAGCCAGGATTTTTAGAAGTTTAATCCATGCAAAGAGCTCAACCGATATCGAAACTACGCTCAGATAGAGATGAAAGGATCCGGAAGAATGTCTGAATTCAGTTAAAGATTACTAAAGCTTTGGGGAGGGGTGCATATGGAAATCTGACTCCTACAAAGTCGGCTTGGTGTCTGATTAGTAATTGGTATTCGGCTCAGAGTGGTTTGTGTTCTCAGCTACTTTTGAACAAGGCTGAATCCGAGAAGGAAACTTATTTCACTGCCGGCTCTGAAGAAATATGGCAAATTTGTTGTATGTATGGATTTCAACATGTAATGACTTAGGAAGGCAAACTTCTTTTCTGCAGCTTTTGCAGTATAGAAGTTGCAAAGTTCATCATCTTGCCCTCCAAGCTCTCCCTCGATGGGGCTTCCGTCTTTGGCCACCAAAACTTTGCAACAAAGTTCTCCGGTGTCTTTCTCTTGTGGGGCTTGAAGCCTTCAAAAACTGGTTGAGGGAGGCCTTCTCTTGAGATGCGAGGAATCATATTGCTGGAAAGGACCTCAAAGGAACCCACGGCCACAGCAGCTCTGACAGAGCCCACTTCTGCTTCCAGTCAACCACATTGCAAGGCAGAAAGTTGCTCCCAATGCTTTGCTGAAATGCCCTTAATTTGCAGCTGATGATTTGAGTCATACCCTCTTCAGCAACAGTGAATAAATTTGGTCCAACATCAGTGGGCCAGCCAGTCATACAGTGGCGTAGCGTGGGTTGTCAGCACCCGGGGCAAGGCAAGTAATTTGCGCCCCCTAACCTGTGGATTTGTGCCCCCTAACCTGTGGATTTGCGCCCCTAACCCGTGGATTTGCGCCCCCTAACCCTAACCCCCAGATGTTGCGCCCGGTGCGGCCGGCACCCCCTGCACCCCCCACGCTACGCCACTGCAGTCATATCACCTCTTAAACAACTCTTCAGGCTAAATGCCTGAAGTCTTCAACTTTTCTTCCAGGTCACTAGCATAAGAGCACAAGAAGAGCCTGCTGGTTCCTCTAGTCCAGAATCCAGTTCTCACAGTGGCCAACCAGATGCCTGTGGGAAGACCCAAAGCAGGGCATGAGTGCAAGAGCATTCTCCCCTCCTGCAGTTCCCAGCACCTGGTATTCAGAAGGATGCTGCCTCCAACAGCGTACCCTCCAATGCAAAGTGGTCCCTAACTGGGAAACCTTATACTGAGGCCTCATGCCCACATGAGTCATGTGAGATTGCAGGGCCCTCCTCCCAAAAGAGCATTTCTTTCAAGGTGAGAGTGCAGCCCAAAGTCGCAGTAGGCATTTTTCTTGGAGTGTTGTGGGTATCAAGGAGTTAACTGAGAATGCTGAGTCAGCAGCATGTGATGACTAAGCATTGTGAGATATGGGAAATTGCCTAATTGACCCATTGCCAGCTCATGTAAAGAGTCATGGCTGACTTTGCACTTCAGTCGGTAGGAGTGTGAAGAGGTGATGGCTTCTCCCCTGAACGTAATTCCACCTGTATGCTGTGGATCCTGAATGTAACAAGACTGCAACTAAATAAAGCCCCCTTACTGTGAGGCTCTTGTACATCGCAACAATTTTAGCCCCCGCACCCTTGCAAAATAAAAATAAAAATGGAGATGTCCTTTTTCCCCCAGGACAGTTGACAGCTATGTGACACTGGAGGCAGAACACAGCCATCAGAGCAAATAGCCCTTTTTGATAGCCCTTTTCTCCATGAACTTGCCTGCCTCTTTCTTCCCTTAACTTTTAAAATCCTTGCGAGATGCTTAAGCTGTCATTGTATGGGGGGGGGGGAGAGATGGCTGCCCCTATGAAGATGGCCATATTCTCCCCCCCCCCCTGTACAATTCTCCAGGAATTGTTAAGCCATACAGTCGCTTCCTGGAAGGATTTCAAATGGGTTTTTGTTTTTGTCATATAGCTGCTCTAAGCCACGTAAAACCTGAGTTAGTGCAATGCAAACTCAGGCACAATTTGGTCCATGGATTATGCAGCTTAGGGTTCCAGATCAGGGGTTTCAGGTCCATGCATTAGGTACTACACAGGACTTCTGTTTTGCTGTTTTAGCTCACCGACAAACAAAACCTTCAGGTAGAAAGCTGAAATATGGTTGTTTTAATTTAAAGTGACCTTCCCCAGACAATGAGAGAGAGAGAAATGTTTTACAGGCATTTGACACAGGCTTTTATATCCCACAATTTCAAATGGCACAAATCCTCACTTCAGAAGTAATAAAATCTGTTCACCTGAGGCAAACTTAAGCAGTTCCTCGCCGAACAAGTGATTCTTAAGTTCTTAGATTCAAATCAAGGTGGCCTTCACCTTGTCAGAACACTCCCCAAGACTACATCACAGATCAGCTACTATTAAAAGACATCATTCCCCCCCACCCCCTGAATAAAATCCAGAAATAAAAAATGAAAGGCAATTGTGCTGTGCTGCTGTCACAGGCAAGCTCCATTGAAATGAATGGGAAGTTCACAAGGGGACATTCAGGCCCAATTCTACTTGGGACCAGCTGAACAGTAGTCCATGTTTTTCATGAACATTGGGGCTTTCTTTTCTTTTTTTCTGTGACTGCTATGGGCTTGTTTACCTATTCGGGAAGCAGTGTAATGATTCTGAATTTCCTTCATTACTTCCACCAACATCATCATGATTTGCTGTGCAACGCTAGGATGTCATCTTGAATGATAGGAGATGACTGATCCAAAAAAGTACCTGTCTTCAATTGCCCGCAGTGACGTTATCACACAACCAAATATTATTTATTGGCTGCGTAGAGTTGTGAATCGCAGCCCAGCGATCCTGTTGATGCCAGAAGCTGATTTTGGGTGGCAACGCAGCTGCTGACATGAATGGGGGGCAATAGTCCCAAAAAGAGCCCAGCAGCCGCTGCACAGCCCAGCAAGATCTCAGAGAGGAGAGTGGTGGCAGCCTCATTTAAAAGGACAGTCCGCCCTCTTGCCTAGCCTCCTCCCTCCTTCAGCCAAGTATGGAAAAAGTTTTCCTAAGCCCTGCCTCCCTCAGTTTAGAGGCTCCCACAGAGGCTTGGCATAATCACTGGTTAACCAGGCAACCCAAACAAAATCGGCCTCTGGTTTCTCTCAGAGAGCCAGTGTAGTGTAGTGGTTAAGAGTGATAGACTTGTAATCTGGAGAACCGGGTTCGCATCTCCGCTCCTCCACATGCAGCTGCTGGGTGACCTTGGGCTAGTCACACTTCTTTGAAGTCTCTCAGCCCCACTCACTTCACAGAGTGTTTGTTGTGGGGGAGGAAGGGAAAGGAGAATGTTAGCCGTTTTTAGACTCCTTCAAGTAGTGATAAAGCGGGATATCAAATCCAAATTCTTCTTCTTCTTCTCAGTGGGTAGCAAGTTTTTGTTAAGCATCTCATATACATGGTCACAACTTGGTGGAAATGGCATTGGGTAAAGACATACTGTTGGGGACGCAGGTGGCGCTGTGGTCTAAACCACAGGGCCTAGAGCTTGCCGATCAAAAGGTCAGTGGTTCGAATACCTACAACGGGGCGAGCTCTCGTTGCTTGGTCCCTGCTCCTGCCAACCTAGCAGTTTGAAAGCACGTCAGGTGCAAGTAGATAGATAGGTACTGCTCCAGCGGGAAGGTAAATGGCATTTCCGTGCACTACTCTGGTTCGCCAGAAGCGGCTTAGTCATGCTGGCCACATGACCCAGAAGCTGTCTGTGGACAAATGCCAGCTCCCTCGGCCTATAGAGCGAGATGAGCACAACCCCAGAGTTGTCTGCGACTGGACCTAATGGTCAGGGATACCTTTACCTTTTAAGACATACTGTAGGTATAAAGCGGGAGGAGCACCTTAAGAGGTCCTGAAAAGTCCCCACCCTACCTTGAGTGGGCCAAGCTGACCAGCGGCTATCTCAAGTTGCCAGTGGTTCAAGTCACATGGTTTTGCACCATGCTGGGTCCTCATCATGGTGCCCTGGAAGGTGCACAGGCATGAAGTCAGGACTTGAGGTTGGAATGCCACACCAGACTCAACTCTGTATGTTCATAAAAAAACAACCTGTGGCCAGTTTTCACACATATTATTTATTAATCAGAACGTCAAATCACAACCTAAAGAGACATTCCTGTTTCTGGATTCTGACAGCTCCATCTCATCCTATCTGCTTTTCCACATTTAGGTTGATTTTCCTACCATGCTCCCACCAGAAGGTGGGATAGTTTGCTATGAAACATGTATCACATTGACAAACATGTAAACACAGATATTTTTTCAAAGGTATGAAATTACCAGTGTGTGTGGATGCAGCCTAAATTTTAAGCATCCTATATAGCTCAGAAAATAAATCTAGAGGCCACAATTCATCAGAAATTTGGGTTCACAAGCTCTTCGATTTCATGTTTTTAGATATGTTGTAAGCCACCCAGTGTGGCTAGGGAAACCCAGCCAGATGGGTGGGATATAAATAATAAAATTATTATTATCAGTGCTTTTTTTCTGGGGGGACGCAGGGGTATGCATACCCCCAAGCATTTTGTGAATCTTTGTACTTTTGTCCATTTACTGTATTTATTTTCTTGATTTGAAGTATAAAATGGTGATTTTCTTGAGTCAAAATGAGAGTACCCCTAAACGTGGTGTTTTTTTTGGGGGGGGAGCACTGATTATAATTATTATGCATCCCTTGGTCTTTGACTCCACACCTAGCCATGATGGTGCCCCCAGGGCAACTGCTGCTCAATGTCATCCTAGTCATCATGTGCCCCCTGGTTGGCTGGAATCATCCACATGACTAAATAGGGCTGCCACCCATCCTGTATAATACGGGATCAACCTATATTTCAGTGTAAAATGCTACATCCTATATTGATTCAATTCTTGACGCAGTTTGTCCTGTATTTCCACTCTGCTACACACTCTCTCTCTGTGTTAGAGCTAAGTTAGGGTTCCTCTCCAAATGCCCTCCCCGGGTCCAGTTCCCTGCAGCTTTGGCTGGGTTTAGGTGGTTGAAGCGTAGGTGGGTTCCCACGAGGCAAGACACAGTGATAACAGCAATAACCTTTATTGAACTAACAGAACTGGACAACAGGGGCAAAGCAACTGCTTATATACATTTCTGGAGGCCCGGGCCACTCCCACTCCCAACGTGATTGGCTGTCTAAACTTCCAAGCTGCAAATCATGACTTAAGAGTTTAAGGGCCAATGGCAGAGGCCCAAATCCTGAAATGTGCTGTGATTGGATATCATGTATCAAATCAGAACACAGAGGCTCAGAATCCTTAGTCCAGACTCAAGCTCAGGCAAACACAACACCACTGAATACGTAACAGTGGTCATCCACAGAGCTGCAGCCAGGGAGCACCATGCCCCATCCCTCAGAGAACAACATGTTCTGGGGCTCTAAAAGCAAGTGGTTTTGTGTCAGTGTAGCCCAGAAGACCCAAATCTGAACATAGTTTTCTGCATGATATTTGAGAGAGGAGGGTAGGGTAGAAGTTGCTCCCCACAAGGCTTGTCCCCTCATCCCACTGCCAGAACAAAGCTCATCCCCTCATCAAAATATGCTCTCCCCATTTATTCATTTTCTACCCTGGTCTGCATTTGTCATGTATTGAAGGTCTGAGTAGTATTCCCTGTGATCCACAGACAGATCCACAAATTTATGAGTATCTGTTTGTGCGTGTGACAGATTCCAGAGGGGCCAACCGATTAGGCTGCAATAGATTGTAATGGATTGCTTTGAAGTCATTTCAAACCCAGGTGTGTGGGGGGGGATCGTCCCACTCCCTCCCCCTATTCTGTATTTTGCTAGAACAAAGGTGGCAACCAGAGAGCCAGTGTGGTGTAGTGGTTAAGAGCGGTAGTCACGTAATCTGGGAAACCGGGTTCGTGTCTCCGCTCCTCCACATGCAGCTGCTGGGTGACCTTGGGCCAGTCACACTTCTGTGAAGTCTCTCAGCCCCACTCACCTCACAGAGTGTTTGTTGTGGGGGAGGAAGGGAAAGGAGAATGTTAGCCGCTTTGAGACTCCTTCGGGTAGTGATAAAGCGGGATATCAGATCCAAACTCTTCTCTTCTTCTTCTTCAACCCTACGACTAACCTAGGAAGAAAATTAACAATAGGAAGTAGGAGGGGGGGAAATGCTAAAACAGCAGGGCACTGGGAAGAATTGAGAGCAAAGAAAATTGGGAAGAGATTAATATTCTCACAACTAAGGGGTGTGTAGAAATGTTTGTCCCTTCTTAAAGCGCTCCTTTCAACCCAAAATGGGAGGGCTTCTTTCAACCCAAAATGGGAGGAGACAGCTTGTCTCCTCACGCATTCTCATAAATAATTTTTTTTTTAATTGAATTTTCTGTGTTGTTTACATAAAAGAGAGTTCAGAACGATAAGCCGCAGATTCCTAAAATGAAACGCAGCACAAATAGGAATACTGGCGGCAGTGAATATAAATGACTCATCGGTCAATAAGTGAAGTTCTTCACTCGAAATTAGGTGGTTCAATGATTCCTCTGTAATTATGACAGAAATCTAAAAGCAAGCTCCGAGAACCTGCAACAAAAGTTGGCCGTGTGCTGGCTTCTTCTTGTCTTTGTGTTATTGGAATGGTTCGTTATGAACAATTCCAACTGTCAGCCATCATTTGGGCTGAGAAGGGATATTGAATGGGGCCGGAGGCTGAAGAGGCATTGCAATGGAGGTGCATTTGTCTTCACAGACTACGAGTAACCCTGCACGGTCTGCTGCCTTTACCTTTATGAGTTCCTCTGATTGGTAATTGATAGAATAAATCTTTCCAAATGCAAAGAAAAAAGCATCAAGATCTCCAGCAACAAAGCATGCATTTTATATGGCGCCATTTCAGTCCTCGGCCATTTCAATTCATTTTGCCAGATTATTATTTAAAAAAAAATAAATAAACCCAGGTCACGGTATTCGATTAAGAGCTGCACCCCACATAGTGCGTCCTCCCTTATATACTGTCAGGTCTATATTTTCATTTTTAGTGCCTACAGAGTAAGTGAGCAGCTTTCAGAGTCAGTTTGAGATCTAAGATTTAAAGATATTTGGGAGAGTCTTGGAGCAGGGGGAATGTGGGTGGGCAGGAGCTTCATCATCTGTGGCAACATTGAAGTCTCACCGAGGAGGCTCCCTTATTGGTAAATTTCAAGTCTCTGCACACTGAAAAATGGGATTTAGCTCAAAGTGCATTATGAGCTCAGTTGCTAATGACAAATCCAATGAAAGGAGGTCTCCCTGAGTGATAGAAGGCAGCTTTCTATGGGCATTTTGGTAAGGCGTTAAAGACAACTGAGGGAAAACCTGGAGTCATTACTCCCCCAGTTTGAAAGCCTTTATAAAACAAAAGCGTCCTTTTATTGCGTCCTCTTGGAGTTGACAAAAGACCCCTTGAAGGAAAGAAATATATGAAGGGGCAGGGTGGGGAGAGACTGTGTAACTGGGAAATGAGCCCTGTTTTATTTTATTTGTTAAAAAAACCCATCTTGGAAGGTGATGAAGTCTCTCCTTCACTGGAGTTTTTTGAGCAGATGTTAGAAAGTAATCTGTCAAGGATTTGTAAGCTGTGAGTCTTGCATTGCAGGGAGTTGGACTAAATGGCCCTAGGGTCCCTTAAAGGTAAAGGTAAAGGGACCCCTGACCATTAGGTCCAGTCGTGGCCGACTCTGGGGTTGCGGAGCTCATCTCGCTTTATTGGCCGAGGGAGCCGGTGTACAGCTTCCAGGTCATGTGGCCAGCATGACTAAGCCGCTTCTGGCAAACCAGAGCAGCGCACAGAAATGCCGCTTACCTTCCCACCACAGCAGTACCTATTTATCTACTTGCACTTTGATGTGCTTTCGAACTGCTAGGTTGGCAGGAGCTGGGACCGAACAACGGGAGCTCACCCCTACGTGGGGAATCGAACCGCCAACCTTCCGATCAGCAAGTCCTAGGCTCTGTGGTTTAACCCACAGCGCCACCTGCATCCCTAGGGTCCCTTACAACTCTACAATTCTATGATTCTATATGACCAGGAGTGGGGAACCTCACACCAGGGGCCAAATGTGGCTCAAGTGGCTCTCCCTCCGCCTACTGGGATGTCTGAGAGCCCCAGGGTGGAGGCCTCATCCAGATCACTACTCAAGCTTTTTTCTTCCCTTCTTGGGGCCTTCCTCCCCCTCCCATTCTTACAGATCCTGCCATTCCTGCAGAATGCCTCCAAAACATTCTAGAATCAGCTAAAAAGGACCAAGAATCCAAGCCACCTAATTTCAGCTACAATTCCCTTCCTGTAATATAATGCTGTCCTCACTGCAACGGCGTCATTCGATTCACTGGCATTTCCTGGTAGGAGACTCAGGCAAGTTAGCCAAGCCACACACTACCTACTGGCAAAGACAGAAGAAAATAATCATTGAAGACAGAAGAAAAGAATTCTTCCCATATTAGAAATGAGGTCATCAGTCATTCCCGAGGAAAAGGAAACAGAAAAAGCCATCCACTGAGACGGAATCCTTTTGGTGACTCCTCCAGCACATTACCAGTTTGACATGTTTAATCGTTCTCCATGCTTTGCTCCAGCTGCGACAGCATAACTATTTTTCAATCTGGTCAGTTACGGACAGTCCAGCCATTAGACCTGCAATGTTCAATTGATTCCCCCCCCCAAGCCCTTTTAATCAGCTAAAAAGATTATGTCTGCTGTAGCACATGCACCCATCATTTCAAAACAAAGAAGCTTCGTGATTCAGAACTAACGGTTTAACCTTATGCAAATAAGTGCAAATGCAATCAGTTGATTAATCGACTCAAGCTCACATGAGCAATCAACTATATGCCCATCCTTTCACTCATAGCATTGGAGAGTTGGAAGGGACCTTGAAGGTCATCGATTCCAAACTCCAGCAATGCAGGAATCTCAACTGAATGACTCGTTTTCACAGGATCAGCAGCACAGCGAGGCAAGAAGGAGCCTGATTAGCTTTATTTATGTGGCATGTGAACAGAGGCTTCTGGAAGTAGAGACTCACTATTCACTATTATGACTTCCATCCTCACCCACCCACCCCCAAAATGGAAAAGGAATGTGCTGAATTGCCCCTTCCAAGGAATTTCCCCCTTTTCCCTGACTTGAAGTGACACAAGGTTCCACATGATCTTAGCCTTCACAATATTTTCAAAGTACCTAATTGGGTTTCCAGTTACTCTGGGCTTTGAAACTATCTAAAGTGTTATCATAATGTTATAAATGCATGGTGTGAATGCATGTGTTTGGAGCATATTTGCAGAGGCCAAAGGCATGTAGGCTTTCCTCATGAGCTGAAACTAGGGTTGCCATACGTCTGGAATTTCCCAGACATAGCCAGGATTCAGCCGTCTGTAACAGTGCCCGGGTGGAAATCGCTCAAATGTCAGTGAAAATCTAGATATATGGCAACCCATAGACACCAACCACATTTCCAGAAAATAATAATTTCCTTAATGGATCAGAGCAATGGCCCATCTAGGCGACCTTTCCAGGCATTAGTGGGTTGTGGGTCAAGGGTTAAATCAGGTGTGGAGAACCTTTGGCTCTCAAGATGTTGCTGCACTGCAACTCCCATCAGCCCTGGAAAGCACGGCTGATAGTGAGGCATGATGGGAGTTGCAGTTCAGAAACATCTGGAGGGCCCAAGGTTCTCCACACATGGGCAAAATAGACACACACACACACAGGGTATCTTTCACATGTGGACACAACATCCTCCTGTTTCTCCCCCTTTCTCTCCTGCACACACAAACACTTTAACCTCCCCACCTAAAGGTAAAGGTAAAGGGACCCCTGACCATTAGGTCCAGTCGTGACCGACTCTGGGGTTGCAGTGCTCATCTCGCTTTATTAGCTGAGGGAGCCGGCGTAAAGCTTCCGGGTCACGTGGCCAGCATGACTAAGCCGCTTATGGCGAACCAGAGCAGTGCACGGAAACGCCGTTTACCTTCCCGCTGGAGCGATACCTATTTATCTACTTGCACTTTGACATGCTTTCGAACTGTTAGGTTGGCAGGAGCAGGGACCGAGCAATGGGAGCTCACCCCGTCACAGGGATTCGAACCGCCAACCTTCTGATCAGCAAGTCCTAGGCTCTGCGGTTTAACCCACAACACCACCTGTGTCCCACCCCACACCTAGCAGTGGTTAAAAGCACACATGTTCTTGCTTTTCGATGCCTTACTACTCCTTGACCCCTGGCTTAGGGAGTCCATGAGACACCTTGTTAATGGCACAATGCAGCTCAGGAACTTAAAAACCAGGGGTGGCCTCTCCCGTTTTGCCACCTGAGGTAAAACAAGAAGGCGCCACCACCCCTACAGTCGCCCTGCTGCCGAAGCCTCACTTACCAGGGTTGCATAGTTCTCTTGAGAGAACTCACACAGAGATTTCAACAGAAGCCACCAGCGCCTCCGCTTCTCCTCCAACATGGGCAGGGGCAGGCAGGTTGCCTTCGGGACTGCTGGCACACAGGATTCCACCGCCTAAGGCAGCTGCCTCAGTCTGTCTCATGGGCCCTGCCGGCCCTGATGACAACCTTCCCCCAAATTATCCTGATCTGCCTGGTACACACAGAACCGATGTATACCCCTAATATTTAGTAGTCTTGTGCTCCAGGTTTGACCAAGGTCCAATTCCCTAACGAAATCGGGAGAATTCAGAGGGATTCAGGCCTCAATCGAGTCAGGCTGAGACATCCCTGAATCACTAAAGTTTGGGCTGAGTGACCCACAGCCATCTGGGGCTGTCAGTGTAGGGGGCACCAGGCAGGCAGGAGAGACAAGCATGAGCGAGAAGAGGGAGGGACCAGGAAGACAAGTAGGGGCCTACCAGCTGATAGCATCTTTGTAGGAGAAGATCAGGGGTTCCTTTGATGGCAGGCCTCTCCTTCTTCCTGTCCCCTGAAGCTAAAGGATTGAGGATCCGATCCTATGTCTACTGTATTTTTAAAATAGGGCTTCTTTAAAAACCCTTAGCCCTTCCCACTTGCTTCAGCGACAGAAACAGGGTTCCTTGCTCCAACCCAGGGGCCACAGGGCAGGTTGGGAGTCCATGCTTAGCCCTAATACTGAGGGTCATGTTGCAAAATATGATCACTCAGCACTCTTGGCTGTATCTTCATCTATCACCCAATGATAATTTTCTTAAAGTAACATTTTTACTGAAATGCAAGCATTAACAAAGATGAAAGTAGAAGCCAAGGATGCTTTGGCACAGGAACTGGCATCAAACATACCAATTAAACATAATCTGAATTAAAATTTTATGTCTTTATAATTACCTGCAACAAGTAAGGACTACAGCTTGTCAGTTCAATATGCAATGAATTATTTAACGATTGGATCTAGTTTTTGCATTTGGCGGTGTTTAATTACCTGCAAAAACAAAAAAGGAGAGAGAGGGGGGAAAGGGAGATTGGGAGCAAATCATTTTATGAAAAATAAATACACATAATGTCAGAGCTGGGATATTTATTATGCATTTTTTGCCTCTTAAATTAGAACAAAAAAAAGTCCAGCCAGCCAATCTTGAAATTATAGGTTATGCACCTAATTAAATTTATGATCTATACCTAAGGAATTTTGCAGTAGAAAATACCTCCCGATGAATAATTTAAGAAAATACTGCGTTCCATGTAGTTTCATAAGAAGTGTTGTAAATCTCCGAGGAGTAGAGGTTATAAACCACTTACACACCAGCTGGAAATATTTCATTTTGGACATCCCTAATGTGGTTATAATCAGGAAAGTAAAGACCTTTGAAATGGGATTTCTAAGCACTAGATCTAGGGGTACGGCAGTGGTTAAATGACTGAGTTATGATTCATAAAGTCCCCCAGCTGAAGCTTGCCTTGTGTGTGAACTTGCAAGATGGTGTAGGCTAAGCCACCATACCAGGACTGGATCTACACTGACCCGTTTAACGTTATTTCCCCTTATTAGAACGATATTTGATATGTCATTCTTAAATGTCACAGCGCATAAAGGTAAAGGTAAAGGTACCCCTGCCCGAGCGGGCCAGTCTTGACAGACTCTGGGGTTTGTGCGCCCATCTCACATCTATAGGCCAGGGGCCAGCGCTGTCCGGAGACACTTCCGGGTCACGTGGCCAGCGTGACAAAGCTGCATCTGGCGAGCCAGCGCAGCACACGGAACGCTGTTTACCTTCCCGCTGGTAAGCGGTACCTATTTATCTACTTGCACCCGGGGGTGCTTTCGAACTGCTAGGTGGGCAGGCGCTGGGACCGAGCAGTGGGAGCGCACCCCGCCGCGGGGATTCGAACCGCCGACCTTTCGATCGGCAAGCCCTAGGCGCTGAGGTTTTTACCCACAGCGCCACCCGCGTCCCTAGTCACAGCGCATACTTGTTAATTAAAATGGTTTTTGTTTTTTTTTTTACTTTGGTTTTTTTTCACCAAATGTGAGCAATTACTGGCAATATTTTCCAAACTCTGTTTAATTCCTTGCTGCCAGTCACTCATTGCTCTGTTCAGCCCTCTGGTATCACATTTCAAATCGTCTTTCCTCCCTCCTTCCAGCTGTGACCTTTGTTATCTGCCCCTCAAATACCATTGGAGGGGAGGGCAGAGTTTGAATGCAGTTTCTAAAAAGGTAAAGCGCTACATAGGGACATATAAGTCGCGTTTCAGTATTTAGCCCTTCCTTAACGTTAAAAACCATCAGTGTAGATCCACCCCAAGTCTCAGACTTTTCCCACCCTGGTGGGCATCAAGGGAGAGCAACCAGGAAGAATATAGAGCTGGCAGCAAGTTCTCAAACTTATAAATGTTTTCCTATGGGTTGGGGGGACATGTCCAAAGATGGGGGCAGTAATGCTTCTGAATACCAGATCGTGTCCTCCCTCAAAGAGGGCACGTGTTGCGGTGCGACATGGCAACCAAACCCTGTGTTGTGGGTGGGTAAGATTGGATAGCCACAACACCCTATTGGTAGGTCTCTCAATGCTGGGTTTAATCAGGCCAATGGGACACTAGCCAAATGGATTGAGGGACCTATATATGCCCAGGCATGTGACCCTGAGCTTCCTCTTTGGGCCAGTGTATCGGAACACCCACCCACCTCTCCCTATAATTAGGGCTTGCGCTTGACCTTGCTATGCCGTCGTGTGTTGTCTGTTGTTGGGACAGGGGCACGACAGGAATTTCCCCCACTTGGCTGATTGGCTGTTGCCATTTGGGTTTTGCCTGCTGCATAGCAAATTGTCACAACTTGTAAGGTTGTGGATAGGCTCTGGTCCAGGTGATAGGGATGGGGGAACACTCTTGCCATCCCTATGTGAAGGGTATTCTGTTAAAGGAATCCAGGGACTCAATGGTTTGGTCAACCCCTGAGAGTGGGTTGTGCCCATGCCTGAGTCCAGGGGGACATCTGGGTGGTGGACTAGCCTGACCCCAGCTTTCCATTGTTCCAGGTGTTCACCCTAGGCTGACCTATGCTGGTGCCCTAGGTCAGCGCTACCTGCCACAGTGCAGGGAGCTAGTCGAACCAGAGCCTATGCAACCACTCACTTGATGTAATCAATATTCTGCCAAAAACCAAACCAAATTTGAGTCTTGTATGAATTTATTTAAGGGGGAGGTTAAAAGGTCTAAACACGCAATTGCTGGAAACTGCAGGACAGGAAAGTGTTCCTGCACTCGGGTCCTGCTTGTGAGTTTTTCCACGGGCTTCTGATTGGATTCAATGTCTCTTTGGTTGTTTCGGAATTTGGAAACACTCTTTTTTTTCGCCATATGGTTTCTTCTCTGGGCTCCTGGGCATCCATTCTGTCTCTCTCCGATTTCCAACCATCTGAGAATTCCAGGAGCCAGCTGTTAAATAACGCCGTGGCACTTTGCCCTCGTTGCACTGACTTGGTGCTCAATGCCAGAGGGACCCTCTGACGTCTCTCTTCCAGGTGTCTCTTCCCTTTCCCCGGAGATTGCAGGGCAGCAGTTGAAGAAGGAGCAAAAAGGGTTTTCTTGTGTGTGTGTGTTTCTTTGTGGCTGATTAGCTGTTTTCCCTGTGCAAAGGTCAGAGGGGGCAGGGTTTTTGTTGAGGCAGGGGATTAGCTGTGGGAGGAGCTTATCAGAGTTTGCAGGGCAGCGGCGCGCGCAGTTATACCCATCTTTTAGATTTAGGGGAGCTAGTCTCAAACATTTGTTGGGGGAGACCTAGGTTTTTTTTGTGTGGGGGAAGTTATTTGTCCTGTCTTCAAGCTTTTTATGATGGAGGACCTCTGTAGCCACCCCCAACGACACGATCTCATGATGGAAGGGGAGGGAACAGCTGCAGTCGCCTGCGATTCCTGCGCAATGTTTGCCATCTTGCCAAAGGTTGCAGGCAGCTTTACCTGCAGCAATTGCATGTTGATTGCCCTTTTAAAAGACAAAGTCCAGCAACTGGAGGAACGTGTAGCTACGCTCCAAAGAATTAGAGAGCTGGAGCTCTTCTTGGAAGCAACAGAGCACACCGTCCCCACCAAGGAGGAGACAGGGGACTCCCCTGAGAAGGAGGCTAGTTCACCAACACAGGAGCCAGATATATGGAGAAACGTGACTCAAAGAAGTAGGAGGCCCAGGGTTCACTCTGATTGTTTAGAAATACACAATCGCTTTGAGGTCCTCTCCCCTAGCATGGAAGACGAACAGCAGACTCCATTTGAGGATCTCTCCCTCATTACAGTCGATCAGGTATATGAAGACGAGCAGCAAAGTCAGTCCTCAGGGAATGTGCAGGCGACCTTGGAAAGGACAGCTCACGGAAGAACCCCGACCAATCCCAAGAGGAGGCGTGTAGTGGTGATAGGGGATTCCCTACTGAGGGGAACAGAGGCAGTGATCTGTGGGCCTGACAAGATGTCTCGGGAAGTGTGCTGTCTCCCCGGGGCTAAGATCCAAGATGTAACTGAACGACTGCAAGGAATCATAAAACCCACTGACAATTACCCCTTCCTCTTGGTTCATGTGGGAACCAATGACACTGCAAGCAATAGCCTCCAGAAGATCCAAAGAGACTACGAGGCTCTCGGCAGGAAATTGAAGCAACTAAATGCACAAATTGTCATCTCGTCTGTCCTCCCAGTTGAACGACGTGGCCCAGGGAGAGAGGGGAAAATAGTGGAAGTGAACAGCTGGCTTCGCAAATGGTGTAAACAGGAACGGTTTGGATTCTTAGATCACGGACTGCAGTTTCTTGAAGATGGACTTCTGGCAAGTGATGGGCTGCACCTCACAACGGTTGGGAGAAATGTTTTTGCCAAAAATCTCAGAAACCTCACCAGGAGGGCTTTAAACTGACTAATGTGGGGGAGGGAGACAGTGCTCCTGAAGGTAGGAGTTTATCAATTAATGAAGATGATCATCCAGATGTCATAGACCAAATGGAGCAAACAGCACGCGGACCTAGTGGTGGGAGGAAAAAATCCTTAAATAAGAGACACGGGGGAATGATTAATGGACTTCAATGTCTGTACACTAATGCGCAAAGCATGGGAAATAAACAAGATGAGCTTGAGCTCTTGGTACAGCAAACTAAATATGACATAATAGGCATCACTGAAACCTGGTGGGATAAGTCCCACGATTGGAATGTAATAATGGGGGGATACAATCTATTTCAGAGAAACAGACCAGACAAGAAAGGAGGAGGAGTGGCGTTATATGTCAGGGATGTGTATACCTGTGAAGAGATCCAAGATTTAGAACCTCAAAGCCAAAGTGAGAGCATTTGGGTCAAAATTAAGGGAGAGAAGAATAACAGAGACCTCATTGTGGGAGTTTACTATAGATCCCCAAGCCAAACGGAGGACATAGATGATGCCTTCCTGGAACAGATGGCCAAGCATGCAAAAGGAAGGGAGATAGTAGTAATGGGGGACTTCAATTACCCGGATATTTGTTGGACGTCAAACTCAGCCAAGAGCATAAGGTCAAACAGATTCCTCACTGGCCTTGCAGACAACTTCATTGTCCAGAAAGTGGGAGAAGCAACAAGAGGAACAGCCATTTTAGATCTGGTCCTAACCAATGTTGATGACCTGGTTAGTGGGGTAGATGTGGAAGGATCATTAGGCGCGAGTGATCATGCTCTTCTGAAGTTTACTATACAGCGGAAAGGAGCAGCCAAGCATACTAGGACTCAATTTCTTGACTTTAAGAAAGCCGACTTCATAAAACTTAGGGAAGTGCTGTGTGAGATCCCATGGACAGCAATACTAAAAGGAAAGGGAGTTCATGATGGCTGGGAGTTTGTTAAGAGGGAGATAGTAAAAGCACAACGTCAGGCAATACCAATGAGATGGAAACATGGAAGGTGCCTAAAGAAGCCAGGGTGGCTATCTAAAGAACTTTTAACTGAATTAAGATTAAAAAAGGATGTGTACAAAAAATGGAAAAGGGGGGAAACCACCAAAGAGGAATTCAAACAAATAGCCAGCACGTGTAGACACAAAGTCAGAAAAGCTAAAGCACAGAATGAACTCAGGCTTGCTAGAGAGGTTAAAAGCAACAAAAAAAGGCTTTTATGGGTATGTTCGTAGCAAAAGGAAGAACAAAGAAACAGTGGGGTCACTCAGAGGAGAAGATGGTGAAATGCAAACAGGGGACACAGAAAGGGCTGAACTCCTCAATGCCTTCTTTGCCTCAGTCTTCTCCGATAAAGAAAACAATGCCCGACCTGAAGAATTTGGAACAAATGATTCAGCAAAGGAAACACAGCCCAGAATAACTAAGGAGATAGTACAAGAATATTTGGCTAGTTTAGATGTATTCAAGTCTCCAGGGCCAGATGAACTGCATCCAAGAGTATTAAAAGAACTGGCAGATGTGATCTCAGAACCACTGGCAGTCATCTTTGAGAATTCCTGGAGAACAGGCGAAGTCCCGGCAGACTGGAGGAGGGCAAATGTTGTCCCTATTTTCAAAAAGGGGAAAAGAGAGGACCCAAATAATTACCGCCCAGTCAGTCTGACATCAATACCAGGGAAGATTCTGGAGCAGATCATTAAGTGAGCACCTAGAAAGGAATGCTGTGATCACCAATAGTCAGCATGGATTTCTGAAAAATAAGTCATGTCAGACTAACCTGATCTCGTTTTTTGACAGAATTACAAGCCTGGTAGATGAAGGGAACGCAGTGGATGTAGCCTACCTTGATTTCAGCAAGGCATTTGACAAGGTGCCCCATGATATTCTTGTAAAGAAGCTGGTAAAATGCGGTCTTGACTATGCTACCACTCAGTGGATTTGTAACTGGCTGACTGACCGAACCCAAAGGGTGCTCATCAATGGTTCCTCTTCATCCTGAAGAAGAGTGACTAGTGGGGTGCCACAGGGTTCTGTCTTGGGCCCGGTCTTATTCAACATCTTTATCAACGACTTGGATGATGGACTCAAGGGCATCCTGATCAAATTTGCAGATGACACCAAACTGGGAGGGGTGGCTAACACCCCAGAGGACAGGATCACACTTCAAAACGACCTTGACAAATTAGAGAACTGGGCCAAAACAAACAAGATGAATTTTAACAGGGAGAAATGTAAAGTATTGCACTTGGGCAAAAAAAATGAGAGGCACAAATACAAGATGGGGGACACCTGGCTTGAGAGCAGTACATGTGAAAAGGATCTAGGAGTCTTGGTTGACCACAAACTTGACATGAGCCAACAGTGTGACGCGGCAGCTAAAAAAGCCAATGCAATTCTGGGATGCATCAATAGGAGTATAGCATCTAGATCAAGGGAAGTAATAGTGCCACTGTATTCTGCTCTGGTCAGACCTCACCTGGAGTACTGTGTCCAGTTCTGGGCACCACAGTTCAAGAAGGACACTGACAAACTGGAACGTGTCCAGAGGAAGGCAACCAAAATGGTCAAAGGCCTGGAAACGATGCCTTATGAGGAACGGCTAAGGGAGCTGGGCATGTTTAGCCTGGAGAAGAGGAGGTTAAGGGGTGATATGATAGCCATGTTCAAATATATAAAAGGATGTCACATAGAGGAGGGAGAAAGGTTGTTTTCTGCTGCTCCAGAGAAGCGGACACGGAGCAATGGATCCAAACTACAAGAAAGAAGATTCCACCTAAACATTAGGAAGAACTTCCTGACAGTAAGAGCTGTTCGACAGTGGAATTTGCTGCCAAGGAGTGTGGTGGAGTCTCCTACTTTGGAGGTCTTTAAGCAGAGGCTTGACAACCATATGTCAGGAGTGCTCTGATGGTGTTTCCTGCTTGGCAGAGGGTTGGACTCGATGGCCCTTGTGGTCTCTTCCAACTCTATGATTCTATGATTCTATGATTCTATGAGATGAGCTTCCCCCGACCGCTGCTCACAAAGAGGAGAGAGAGAGAGAGAGAGAGAGAGAGAGAGAGAGAGAGAGAGAGAGAGAGAGAGAGAGGTGGGTTTCTTGAGAGCCAGAGGGCAGGATGAAAGCAGGAATGGGTAGCGATAGCGATGGTGGCGTGGCTCACAACATCCCCCCACAAACTCCATGTTATTCTTCCCACGAGCAGCATCTGGAAGAAAAACACAATCAGATGCTGCCGGAAAACACACTTTGACCCAGTTCTTTCAAAATGCAGAACCATGTCAAGAAATATCCTTTGTTTCTGGCACCTCCCTACATGGAGTCTCTCAGCGCCACAGGGCAGAAGAGCGAGAGTCACACACGCAATGACAAATCCTGCTTTGCTGCCTAATAAGGATGGAAGGAGAGCAAAACAAGAAGCCAGGGATGCGCCGCTTGGCCAGGGAAAGAGGAAGCATTTGCTGAGAAGAGGCTTTCATCCATTTGCCTGCATTTCACTACGTTCCTCCACACAGCATGATCAAGAAACAGAACCCAAAAGGAGCCCCTGAAGGGAGAGAGAGATGGTGCTCAGCTGGAAGGAGACATCAGTCGGCATGCTTGAAGTCCCAGGAACAATGCCTTGTGTTGCTGGCTTAGGGATCAAGTCATATAAAGATATTATTAATATTAGGGGCTGCCTCCCTTGCTGGTGGTTGCCTGCCAACCCCCACCTTTTGCACCTCACCCAGCCAGCCAACCCCACACAGCTCCTTAATTCCTCACATCCTCTCAAAGCTCCTTCATACCCACCCCAATCCGCAGATCCTTCAAGCCCCCATATCCTCATAGCTCTTTCAACCCTTCAACCCTATTATAGTAGTAGTAGTAGTAGTAGTAGTAGTAGTACAGTGGTACCTCAGGTTACATACGCTTTAGGTTACATACGCTTCAGGTTACACACTCCGCTAACCCAGAAATAGTGCTTCAGGTTAAGAACTACTTTGCTTCAGGATGAGAACAGAAATCGTGCTCAAGCAGCGCGGCGGCAGCGGGAGGCCCCATTAGCTAAAGTGGTGTTTCAGGTTAAGAACAGTTTCAGGTTAAGAAAGGACCTCCGGAACGAATTAAGTACTTAACCTGAGGTACCACTGTAGTAGTAATTTTATTATTTATACCCTGCCCATCTGGCTGGGTTCCCTCAGGGGCTGCTGTGAGAACAGGATGTTGGATTCGATGGGCCTTTGGCCTGATCCTGCAGGGCTCTTCTTATAGGCTCATGGGATCAGGACTTGTGTTGTGGCTGAGTCATTTAAACATAATCTCTGCTGTTCGGGAGCTCCTCATTTGTAAAACAGCCCCCGTTGCTTGGATAATGTGAAGGTAGTAGTAGTAAATGCAGCAGCTAGACTGGTGTTTGGGAGCGGCCGCCGAGACCATATAACACCTGTCCTGAAAGACCTACATTGGTTTCCGAGCACAATTCAAAGTGATGGTGCCGTCCTTTAACCCCCTAACTGGCCTCGGCCCAGTATACTTGAAGGAAAGTCTCCACCCCCATTGTTCACCCCATACACTGAGGTCCACCACTGAGGGCCTTCTGGCGGTTCCCTTACTGCAAGAAGTGAAGCTACAGGGAACCAGGCAGAGGGCCTTCTCGGTAGTGGCACCTTCCCTGTGGAACAACCTGCCTTCGGATGTCAAGGAAATAAACAACTACCTGAGGTTTAGAAGACATCTGAAGGCAACCCTGTTTAGGGAAGTTTTTAATGTTTAATCTTTTATCCTGTTTTTAATATTCTGTTGGGAGCTGCCCAGAGCGGCTGGGGAAACCCAGCCAGATAAGTGGGGTATAAATAAGTTGTTGTTGTTGTTGCTGCTGTTGTTGTTGCTGCTGTTTTTGTTGTTATATAAAGAGCTAAGCCAAAACTTCTCCCAGAGTTCCATGAGCATTTTTGGTTATGCTGGAAAACACTTACTCATCTCATATATTTTCTTTTCTTTTGGGGGGGGGTACTCATAGAAAAAAATATTCACTTATCTGTTTAAATTGCCCTCACTGAGGTTTCTGTCACTTGTTGTTGTTGTTTAGTCGTTTAGTCGTGTCCGACTCTTCGTGACCCCATGGACCAGAGCACACCAGGCACTCCTGTCTTCCACGGCCTCCCACAGTTTGGTCAAACTCATGCTGGTAGCTTCGAGAACACTGTCCAACCATCACATCCTCTGTTGTCCCCTTCTCCTTGCGCCCTCCATCTTTCCCAACATCAGGGACTTTTCCAGGGAGTCTTCTCTTCTCATGAGGTGACCAAAGTATTGGAGCCTCAGCTTCAGGATCTGTCCTTCCAGTGAGCACTCAGGGCTGATTTCCTTACCCTCAATGATTTTCATTTCATAACCAAATCTTATTGCCCACCTTGTTGGCCTCTGTCTGCTTGGGAGACAATGGAAGAGTGTGCCTTCGGGGGTGAAGTCAAACTGTTGGAAGGTTACAGCGCATGTTGTGGCTGTAGAGGAGAGACATGTTTTATTGCAGCAGATGAAGACATCTCGTTGTGCTGATGATGATGGACCATGGCATTTCTTCTCTCTGCAATCCTCCCAGTGGTCATTTCTCCTCTGGTCATTGCTGTGAATAGACAACCTGATTGTCTGTTATATTCAGGGGGGGGGGGGTTGGTTCAGCCAGAACTCAGTTCCGGCACATCTCAAGTGGGTGCCATTGCCATTATAAGAGAATATGGTGAGTTCCAGCACCGTTTTTTTCGAGAAAAATCGCACTGGATATATCATCCCACTTCCCTGATTGGATGGAATTTCCTATTAGAGGACTAATCTAGGGAGGAGCAAGAAGCAGGACCCCACACCAATAATAGCCGAGGGAAAGAGTGGTATTGATCAATGGGCGGTGGTGGAGGAATGACCGCTCCCCGCATAAAATGGGGGGCGACCTTTGCGTGGACACGCACAGCCCCTGGATCTGGAGTGGCTCCATCAGCATAGGCTTGGGTTCACCTTCCCTCAGGTGGGATACCTGGAGGTCTCTGCCTACCCCAGTCAGCTGTCCAATCCCACCTGGGGGAAGCGTTGCCAAGGAGATCAGGCCAGGTAGGGGAGGGATTACCTGCCCACACAATAGAGGGAGGATCTTACCTGGGAATCCTCACTTGGCTCCAGAGCTTCTCCCACCCTACCCACCCTCAGTAAATGTATTATTTTGCAGGTTAACCTTTCTTCATAGGTTTTGCAGGTTAACTTTTCTTCACAGGTATGCGGGCACTGCTACGTTAAGGTCGCTGTCTAAGGGCCGGAAAGGAATTTCCCTGCATTGGCAGGTTTCGCCTTTCCCATAGCAAAACGTCACAACTTTGGCGGTATCAGGCCTTGGGCGGAATCCTTTTGTCCATCTTCCTCTTTGCAGCGGCAATACCAGGGTTCCCCGTTAAAGGGGTTTCTGAAGGGAGGCTTTGACTGTACGCCAAGAGGTCGTCATTGCTCTCCCCTGCGGCAGCGGCGTAACAGGGGCGGCTATCTCTGCTTGAACATATGTTCTCCAGAGCCGGCCCATCCCCCCCACAAACACTGGATAACCCTGATGCTCCCTAGGTCCCCAGCTGGGGCCTGGGGAGGGAGAACGGCCAATGCCTGAGCCAAGGTCTACCCAGATTTGAAATTTAATAAAGTTGTGGCCAATTTAATCCCATAGCACATTGTCTTGAGTCGTTATTCCACATGACGGGGGGACCGCTTGGGATCTGGGAACTCCGCCTGTCCACGCAAAGGTGAATATTTGTGCAAGGAATCTGCTGGTTTCAATCCAAACACTGAAACTGGTGAATGTTTGGTATGGTCCTTATGAGTTAATTGTGACTCATTCATAGAACGTCCCAAGTAACAGAGCACCTGCCAAAATGGATTTGGAGGAAGCCGCAGCACGGAGAATTCCATTTCGCCTGGCACTTGATGGCTAATCAATCCAAGGCGGAGGAAAACATCTCCTTACAATTACTGGCTCTGGATTATCAGAAACCTGTCATTGTGCATCTTGTTGTTGCCTGCTCAAGTCACAACAGAACAGGGGACTGCACTCAAATCACTGTCTGCCATCAGTCAAAGAGCTTTGGAAATGATACCGTGGCCGGTCTCCAAAGACGGAAGGAGCAAAAATGCACGGAGCATTTTAGCAAGCCTCAACGTACGAAGCTGGATATTAAAACTGTTTTCTCCCTGGGCTGCAGAATTGCTGCATCTATCTAACTCAGTCCCCGGGAAACAACAGATCGTTGGTGCGCGTGACCCACTGGATGCCTTTATTGTTTTGGCCAAGAGCGCTGTAGCAAGAGAGGCACGGCAGCAGACTCCGATATTATCATGCGAGATGGAAGGGTAGAAAGCTGAAAGGACAGGGAACAGCGCTCAGTTTTGCCTGCTGAGAAGAAGCTCAAGTGGCTCCTTTTTGTTTGTGCATTTATAATCCCAAGGGGATTCACCCACTATCTTTAAATGAATGCATACCCTCCAACAACTTTCCAATGAAAGCAGGAACATTCTGTATAATAACCATAACCATAACAATAATTTAAGCTATGGAACTTGCTTGCACAGAAGGCAGTGATGGCCACTAACTTGAATGCCTTTAAAAGAGGTTTACATACCTTCCAACATTTCCCCAATGAAAATAGAGGTGTCCTATTCAATAATAATAATAATAATAATAATAATAATAATAATAATACCACACTACCAAACCCATGTGACTGGGTCGCCCCAGCCACTCTGAGTGGCTTCCAACATATATAAAAATATAAGAAAATATTCAACATTTTAAAAAAGCTTTCCCTATACAGACATCTTCTAAAGCTTGTATAGTTATTGATCTCCTTGGCTTGGGGGCCACATAACTCCATATCCCCCAGTGAAAATAGGGACGTCCTAAGGAAAAGCCGGACATTCCGGGGTCAAATAAGAAACTGGGACAGCTACTGTAAATCTGGGACTGTCCCTGGAAAATAGGGACACTTGGAGGATCTGTAATGCACTGCTGATTTGGGCAGCGAGTTAGTGGTGGCTCATCCTGTCCCCACCTGCTCACTGTCCTTTCATCCACCTTTCCCTCTCCTGCCATAATGAGCAGGATTTCGGGAGTGCCACATTGCACAGTATGCTTAGTAATCTTCACAACAGCTCTCTAAGGTAAGCCGGTCTCTGCTTGTTTATTCATTTGCCATAGTTAAAGTCTACCCTTCACCCGAAGGCCCAAGGATGGAAACAACACAAAATGAAAACCAGAAGTCAAAAGCGATGATATTAAAACACATATCGCCAAGATGGATTCCATGCAAATTAAAGCAAACAGCAGCAGTTTAAAAACCCCAGTCCGATGTACCTCACCTTTCCTTGATGAAGATATAATCTCCACCTATAGCAGCAGTGAGTAACCTCGGGCCAGATGTGGCCCTTGACACTTCTCCACTTGGCCCTCAGAATGGTCTGGCCACACCCACTCCCCCAGACCACACCCCTCACTTGCCCTTGTTTGCACGTGTTTTCTCCTGCCTCCAATGTGCCCTTGAACTCTGACAATGCCTCTCACTGGTCTGTGTCGGTGTCTGTAGAAACCAGTTTGTTGCACCAAGGTAAAATCTACATGTCTTGCTCTGCCCACTTTTGCCCCTGGCCTTGCCCCCTCCACTGCTGCATGGACTGAAATAAAGGGTTCTCCACCCCTGGCCGATAGTGTTATCAATGCTAGATTAAAAATGAGGGGCTGCAATTGTGGGGCACCTAGCTAATTTATGACCAAGGTAAGATTTGAACTAGAAGCCTTTGGGCTCTTAGCTCATGCCATGCCTTGTACTGCCTTCTCAAGTTGTACAGAGGTTAAGGCCAGACGAGATCTCCTAAAATGCTGTGGTCTGCTCCTTCAAGTGAAGGGCACGTGATCCTTCACTGTTAGATCTCGCGCCATCCTCTAGATTCACCTTTGTCAAGTATGAACAAAAAGAAGCACCCTCGTCTCTGCATGCCGCCGTACACTTTTCCGCATACCTTCGTGCTGAAGCAGGAATTTCCTTTCAGACTTGGGTCCTGTGATTGAAAACAATCAATAGGCAGCATATGAAAAATGGCATGTAACCCTTGGTGTCGCTCCCAGCCATTTGCACTCCTCTTCTCTGTCACACATACACACACATATATATATCACTTATTGCACAGATTGATAGCAGCTGACAGTCCACACTGAAACAATTGATTATAAGAGGCCGATGACGCTTTGACAGCTGACACAGTGTTGACGGGGATGCATGGCTGTGTTTAAACTGCCTTGCTGGAATAAATCAGCCTTGATGCTCGATTTTGCCCTTGGCCCCTTAAAAGTGCTTCGCCCGTGATGTTTCTTCCTGAATAGCCAGTGACTTTCCTTAAGCACTGGCTGTTCATCCTCTAAAGGGTCTTTTCCCAGACTGGCTTACTTAAGCTGTAAGTCTCAGGGAATTAAAGATTTAATGGACTGGTTGTTCTCAAGTTCGCCAGCCGCTGAATACAAAAGAGGATCTCTCTCATTTAAAAACATCCCGTTAACCGCTTTAAGAGCAATAAAACCTATCTAGAGGAAATCGTTTAAAAACGAGAGGGTGGGAAGGAAGGAAGGAAGGAAGGAAGGAAGGAAGGAAGGAAGGAAGGAAGGAAGGAAGGAAGGAAGGAAGGAAGATGAATTCAATTTAGTGATGCTGCCCTAAACACATTTACCTGGGAGTAAGTCCTATTCAACCCAATGGGTTTTGCTTTTGAGGAGATGTGGAAAGAATTACACTGTGTACACAGAGTTGTAACGACAATTTCTGTTGTATTTCCACCACAACCTTTCTCCATCAATTAACAAGAAATGGCACTTGAAAACTATCAAGCAGTAGAGAAAATTCTTGTGAAATTCGAGCGGCTGGATTGCATGGTTTTGAATAGGCTCTCTGTACATTTCAGGTAGCCAAGGGGTGCTTAGAATTATAGAATGGTAGAGTTGGATGGGACCACAGGGGCCATCTAGTCTGACCCCTGCAATGCAGGAATCTTTTGCCCAACGTAGGGCTCAAACCCACGACCCTGAGATTAAGAGGAGAGAAACTCAACTCAAGGCTCCAAACCACCTGGGCTGAAAATATCTACCCAGCTCTGAATAATTACAGGGCTATACAGATTACTCCTCAGAAAGCAGGGCAGAGAAGGTCTTCATATTGCTATTACAAGCCACAGCAGGGGTGTGGCAAGTGTGGCCCTTCAGCTGTTCTTAGGCTCTCAGTTCCCAGCAGTCCCAACCACACAAGGTCTGGGTTAGTTCATATGGGGAGAGGCAGTCCTTGAGGCATTAGAGTCCTGGGCCTCATAAGGCAGAACAACGAACATCATTGAACAACATTCCTTCTCTCCCACCTTTTCCTCATGTGCATGCTTTGGTTCTCCCATGAGTCTCCTATGTAAACAGCAGGGAAGATCTATATGCCAGGGTAAAGGGAAAGGGAAAGGGACCTCTGACCATTAGGTCCAGTTGTGACCAACTCTGGGGTTGCAGTGCTCATCTTACTTTATTGGCCAAGGGAGCCGGCGTACAGCTTCCGGTTCATGTGCCCAGCATGACTAAGCAACTTCTGGCAAACCAGAGCAGCACACGGAAATGCCATTTACCTTCCTGCTGGAGCGGTACCTATTTCTCTACTTGCACTTTGACGTGCTTTCGAACTGCTAGGTTGGCAGGAGCAGGGACCGAGCAATGGGAGCTCACCCCATTGCAGGGATTCGAACCACCGACCTTCTGATCGGCAAGTCCTAGGCTCTGTGGTTTAACCCACAGTGCCACCCGCATTCCTCATATGCCAGGGTACGGCACCAAATTTATGTGCCAGAGTACTGCACCACTTAACAAGGGAATGAGTGCTAAACTCCCACTACGTTGAGCTAGGTTTCCAGAAGTGGCTCATGTGAAAGCTCAGATTTAATCCAGAAGTTAACAGTCAGGGAAATGTTGGGGAATCGAAGCAACTGCCATGTGACTGCAATCAAGTGTGAATCTATCATTAGCTATCATTTGTCTTGCGTTACCAATATGATGATTTCAGTTTGATCTGGAATGTCCTGGTGAAAACATGGCAACTCTCAGATCTAGGGATGCGTGAAGCGGGCAGTGTTCAATGACTTGTTTCCGGGGAGGAAAGCATTCCTGGGCAGCGCTAAGGAAGGAAACGTCACCTGGAGCAGCAGCCATTTCCGATGAATGTAAGGATTTCACAGTGATCAAGTGATGTTCCTTTATTTCAAATGCCACTGTCCTGTCCTGTCTGCCTCACTTACAAGGTCTGCAACTGCAAATAGTGCAGCAATCTTATGCACCAGATTTTCATGGAAACACACGGGAGCTGGAGGCGTCACTTAAAATACAAAATAGGCGCCACCGGTGTGTCCTCTTAGCATACATCTAATGGAGAAGCCACATTCCTACAATGTCAAGCCTTTTCTTCAGACAAATGCCAGTGACCGCACTGTGAGGGGTTCCTCCCTCCCTCTGGACCAGAGATATCTGCTAGACAAAAGGCTCCTTGGTCGCCTGGCATTTTTGCAGAGCTTCAGGATAAATCCCCATCTGGTTCTTTCTGATTTAGAGCAGTACCTAGTTATCAGAAACGGCTTGGCATTTAGACTTCTGTTGGCACTAATATGCGCCGCGTCGGGCTGCATCAGATGATCGTACATCACATGATCAGATGCAACTTGACATGACCTGATATAGTACGATGCATTTGTCTCTTTCCATCAGAAAAGTACAGAAATGAAGCATAAGAAAGGGTAATTAGGCACAAACCAAGAGCACTGCACTCCTGTCTCTTGTTAGAAGCAGGTAGAATGAGCCGAGATCCTCTCCTGGCACATGGTTAATTGGTTTTGACTTTATTCTTAGAGAACTTCTGCCACTTAGATCTACACAACTTACATAACTCGGTAACTTTGCTCAGTCAAATCACATTCTGTTTCCACAGTCATTCCATCTTGCATTTAACCGCCGCTTCCACTAAAAGTCATTATCTTTGAAAACAGAATCGAAACATGAGTCTTCGGCGTCATGTCAAAGTCTCCCAACGTCTGCGTGATTTCTTTAAACACAAACCTGGATTTGGCATTAATTGTCAATCACGATCAGTCTCAGCTTTGACATTTTTGAAGCGGCATATTTCAGGACTCTTTAACTGGCAGGTGGGAGTGGGGAAGAGAGAAAGTCAGTTAATCATGGTGAATTATTTTTTCCAGGCACTCCAACCGCAGTGACTTTGGGGAGGGAAGCAAAGTTACTGGGTGTGACATTCCTCACTCATGTCCTAGTCTTTCCTGGGGATCTATGCTATTTTTCTTGCAAGTCAATGGAGATTCATCCTCTGAGAAAGAGTGACTAAGTCCATGAATTGCATCCACTTTTGGCAAAAAATTGAAAAAGTTATAGACTTTTCTTTTGCTTTTTTTTAAGAGAACCCCTGTATGTATATATCTACAATCTGCCAGGCTGAGTATAATCAGGCAGCCTGTTGTTGTTTTTTCTATGCCTGCAACTTCCATCCCCTTCTGTAAAAGGAGGAGGGAAGTTATAGCTATTTTCATATTCCCTGTTACAGTGAATGGGGAGAAAGATATTCATTTTTAACAGTTCTGATTTCGGTCCCAAGCACCAATTCAAACTGGAAAGATAAACAGCATTCTGAAATGGATCAGAGTGTTTCCCAGAACTAAAGGTTGAATCTTGTGACTGGTGCTGGTGCACATGCCTAATATATATCTTCTTCTTTTTTACTTTCTACCAGATTACATGAAATTTGCAGGTTGCCCCCTCCAAGGGGAAAAAGCCTTTTGGGTAAAGAATGATTGACAGTGGTGCTCTCCTCTAAAGGAAACTTTACTGATTTGAGGTAGGTCAAATAAAAACCACATAACCTTCCCTATTTTGTTTTGTTTTGTATTTTTAGCCATCTAAACATGTCTGAAATGTGGTGACATGAGGGAGATGTGTAAGTGGGGGAAAGTGCCTACTTCCCCCTCTATACCTGGGGGTAAAGTTCCTCAGCTGGATGGAGGAAGGGGAATGAAGCCATAACAAAAGTATTAATCATGCTGATTTCAATGTTATGAAAGCATAGGTACCCAAAAACTGAATAGAGGAGGAGGGAACATTCAACAAGGGAAAAAAGAGGAAACAAAATTGGAAATGAATAAAAAGCAGCAAACACACAGCAGCGGCAGCAGTGAGGGGCAGACTCTTAGAGCTGTTTGCACAAACCTAAGGGAAGATATGTTTTTTTTAAAAAAAAACAGTTGGCAGGAAAAACAAATGATTAAAGTAAGTGCTGTTTGTTGGGAAACAAAAAGGGATTGGAATCATTTTATAAAATGACCGAATAAATCACACAAAGGTCCTACAATGGAACCAACAGGCAATGGCCCTACGGAGCTCTTCTAAAAAATCCCTCTCTTTCCTGCATTGGCCAGACTCCCACAAACCCCATCTTTCGCTCTCTGCAACCCACCCTCTGCCCACACAAAAACTCTCTCTCAAACTACTCCCCCCAGTACCACCCTACCCTCTGCCCATGCCCCATGATAATTCTCTCTCTATATATATACATATATATATGTTTTTTAACATATCATTTTCAACAATTATAAAACATACTTTTATATCTTATACAATTTTTTTGACTTCCATCAATCACATCTGAAAATTTTCCAATCTTTTCCACTTAATTTACATTTCTTAATTTCACTATTACATTTAAGTATCATAACTAATGTCTCTCTTCTTTATCTTCTTTGCAATATTTCATATATTCCTCCTTACAAAACTTCTTGCAGTCCTACTAGCGTAATTTGTTGATTACAGTTGCTCTTCATATCGTTCGTATATTTCTTCTAATCTTCTGTGAATCTCTGGTCCTGCAGGTGTTGACTCCTTCCTGTCACCTTATCCAATTCTGCGTAGTCCATTAATTTCATCTGCCATTCTTCTTTCATCGGTATTTCTTCTTGCTTCCATTTCCATTTCTGGGCCCATAATAATTCTCACTCTCACTTTCAGCTGTTCTCCTCATGGAACCACCCTCTGACTGTAAAAAACTCCCGCTCGGGCTCTCGGTCTCCTCCTCCCACCAGACCCACTCTCTCTGCCTGCACAGTTTTGAGGATTAGCAGGAGCTGGTTTATTATTATTATTATTATTATTATTATTATTATTATTATTATTATTATTATATTTGTACCCCACCCATCTGACTGGGTTGCCCCAGCCACTAAAAGGCTTCTGTATACAGGGACTACTTTCAGGTGTGAAAAAAGGCATCCTGAATTCCAAACAGCACAATCAATTTTTTCTAGGGATGGGTGGCAACCCTACGTGCATCTGGTCTTCATCACATAGACATCAGTATGCCACTGTGGGTATGGGAGGCTGGGACAGATGAACCTTTAGTCTGACCCAGCAGGGCACATCTTATGTTCTTTGCCAATAAAGGACAAGGATTGCCTGTGATGGATAAAAAGGAAGTTGGGGGGTGGGCGGGACCCAACATTTATCAGATTTCCCGTAGTGGGTTAATGATAAGCTGGTTGTCTGCCAGGGGACAAGAATGCCCCTGGTTGCAGTTCTGCTGAATTTGGTGTCTGATGCGACCATGGAGTGCCCAAGGGATGGTTGTGGAACTCAAAGGAAGAGATTGTGGGTCCCTTAGTTTGTAATCCCAGCCAGTCTTCCAACTCTTCACTGATGTCTTGTTTTGTAGCACTTGAGGATAGCGGGTTGGGGGGGGCTGTCTAATTATACTTAGGGTGCCTTTCAACATTTATTTTCAAAGTCTCACTTTGCATTTCTAATGCACTCCTTTCATCTGTTATGCCATTTTTGTGTAATCTGCCGAGTGCTCGGTACTTAATTAGAAAAAGTTACTTTGGCATGGTTGAATGGCTGCTTTTTGAAACTTAATCAGATGATTTAAAAAAAAAGAAAGATTTTCTACATCTCTGAATGCTTAGTTACTAGGCAAAAAAAATTGTGAAGAAGAAGAGGATGAGGAAGAAGAAGAAGAGGATGAGGAAGAAGAAGAAGAGGATGAGGAAGAAGAAGAAGAAGAAGAAGAAGAAGAAGAGCTACAGATTAACCAACCCCTAACAGAAAACTCATAAGAAATATTTTTATGGGAAGAATTCCCACTGAGACACCTCCTCTTGAGACTCCCCTTTTTGTACTTGCTTGCAATGAGTTAGGTTTGTGAGCAGAAGAGATTTTTGACATAAAAAGGGAGCAAAATGAAACCAAAACTTAGAAACTTCACTGGATGTCATAATGACCAATGGGGGGGGGAGGCTCATTTCTCACACACAAAAATGAGGGAAAGTAGTGCCTATAAATTTTGCATTGTATCTCAAGTTTGTATCTCTCCCTACTTTTAGGGCTTTGCGCTTGACCTTGCTATGCTGTTGTGTGTCGTCTGTCGTTGGGACAGGGGCACAACAGGAATTTCCCCCACTTGGCTGATTGGCTGGTGCCATTTGGGTTTTGCCTGCTGTGTAACAAATCGTCACAACTTGTAAGGTTGCGGATAGGCTCTGGTTCAGGTGATAGGGATGGGAGAATGCTCTCACCATCCCTATGTGAAGGTATTCCATTAAAGGAATCCAGGGATTCGACGGTTTGGTCAACCCCTGAGAGGGGGTTGTGTCCGTGCCTGAGTCCAGGGGGATATTTTGGTGGCAGACATAGTCTGTTCCTGGCTTTCCGCTTATCCAGGTGTTCACCCTTGGCTGACCTATGCTGGTGCCCTGGGTCAGCGCTACCTGAAAGGGTGCAGGGAGCGAGTCGAACCGGAGCCTATGCAACCATTCACTTGCTGTAATCAATAAAGTTGTGGCCTAAATTCTGCCAAAAACCAAACCAAAATTTGAGTCTTGTCTGCATTTATTTAAGCGGGAGGTTTAAAGGTCTGAACACACAACTCAACTCATCTGTAAGCTCCTTACGCAGCCACACAGCTTTCTTCAGGTGTCTCTCCCACTGTCACTTTTTTTGTTGGAATCGTCTGCCTTTGTGCCTTCAGTATTTCACCTTTTAAAAAACTCCCATTCATCTTGAACTCCCTTCTCTTTGAGTATTTCTGAGCATGGGACTTAATCCAGTAGTTCCTTAAGCTTTTTTTTAAAAAAATCAGTCTTCTTCAAGTCCAGAGTGCATGTCCAAATACACTCAGCTTCCCCTTGCCTCTGTATCATGAAAGCCAGGGAGACATCATCACTTCCTTCCAAGGTTCCCTGTACTTCATCAATCAGTTCCTCCTTGTTGGTGAGGACCAGGTCCAAGAGAGATGACATGCCCCATGGTCCTCCAGACTTTGTGCCCCACATATTGCAACCCAGAAGTGGAGGAAGGAAAGGGGTAAGTCTTCATTCTCTGCTTTTCTGCCATGCACTTGTTGCTCTCCCAACTGCTTCCAAGAGGGAATGGAAAGGAGACCGTATTTGGGTGAGATTGGAAGGAAGAACTCTGGAGACATCAAGCAACTGGCAGGGATAGTTGAAGGCCTTAATCTGAGCTCTCAGATTGGCTCAAGGGATTTACCCTTTTGCTTCCCGGGGAAATTTGGATCCTTTCTGAGTTAATCCAAGGAAAGCTTCTGAGAGCTCCGTCTCTGCAGGGGAAAATATCATCTGAAATGTCAGATGTACGTCAGGTTTCCTCACACGCTTATTTCCTTTCCAAGCTAAGCAATTGGAATTGATTGCCAATTACCTGTGTTTGCTCAATTGACTTCATTATGCATATTAAAATAAAGTGGAGTGCCAAATGATAAATACACTGTCCCCTGAGAGATATCCCCCTAATGCGCATTTTAAGCTTGATATATCGATCGTTCCCCTTTTGACACCCGCCCTGTTCCCTTGAGCGAGTTACAGTGCTGAAGTCGGCAAAAAGGGGCTGCCGTGCCATTGATAAGTAGTATACATATTTATCTGTACAGGTATCTGATAGAAAATGTGCATCAGAAGCATTTACGGCATGCGCCATAAGGACTAATTAAGTTTTACGATAAGTGCACGCACCGTTGGCTTGAGTACATCATGTGTGCCGCGCTAATGTTGTAAATACTTGCACACATCCCTGGTTGTTCCCCTGGTGCCATTTTGTCTGGTTCCACTCTCTTAGCTTTTGCGGAACTAAGTGGATGGTACAGCTGACTTTCTTCAGGAGTGGCCGCGTTGGGGTATAGGTGGGTTTGAGCACATCCTTCTAAGAGCGACAGGCAGACATGCACTCCAAAGTGCAGTGGAAGTGGTTTCCAATGCACAGGCCACATTCACAGCATACGTTTTAAGCATTGTGATGTCAGCGTCAATAGGTTGGTTAGAGATTGGTGCTGATAATGCCAAGGTTGCAAGTTCAGGCCCCACATGGGATGATGATAATAATAATAATAATAATAATAATAATAATAATAATAATAATAATAAAAAACAGTGGTACTTCGGATTACATATGCTTCAGGTTACATACGCCATACGCTTCAGGTTACAGACTCCACTAATCCAGAAATAATACCTCGGGTTAAGAACTTTGCTTCAGGATGAGAACAGAAATTGTGCAGCAGTGGCGTGGCGGCAGAGGGAGGCCCCATTAGCTAAAGTGGTGCTTCAGGTTAAGAACAGTTTCAGGTTAAGATACCACTGTAATAATAATAATAATTAATAATTAATAATAATAATAATAATAATAATAATAATAATAATAATTTATTATCTATACCCCACCCATCTGGCTGGGCTTCCCCAGCCACTCTGGGCGGCTTCCAACAAAATATTAAAATACAGTAATGCGTCAAACATTAAAAGCTTCCCTAAACAGGGCTACCTTCAGATGTCTTCTAAAAGTCTGGTAGTTGTTGTTCTCTTGGACATCTGGGACAACTGTGTATTGGACTAGGCGATCCTTAGGGTACATTCCAACTCTAGGATTCTATGATTTTATATTATCTATTAGATTTATAGGTAAAAGGTAAAGGACCCCTGGACGGTTAAGTCCAGTCAAAGGCGACGATGGGGTTGCAGCACTCATCTCGCTTTCAGGCCGAGGGAGCTGGGGTTGGTCTACAGACAGCTTTCCAGGTCAGGTGGCCAGCATGACTAAACCGCTTCTGGCACAACGGAACACCATGACGGAAACCAGAGCAGCGCACGGAAATGCCGTTTACCTTCCCACCACAGCGGTACCTATTTATATACTTGCACTGGCGTGCTTTCAAACTGCTAGGTTGGCAAGAGCTGGGACAGAGCAACGGGAGCTCACTCTGTCATGGGGATTCAAACTGCAGAACTTCTGATCAGCAAGCCCAAGAAGCTCAGTGGTTTAGACTACAGTGCCACCCGCTGTATTAGATTTCTATACCACCCATCATGAAAGACAGACTTCTCACTGGCTGGTCGTCATCTGTGGGCTGCCATCTTTTGTGAGGTGGGTCTGTCCCCCTCGTTATTGACTTTCAGCAGAAATTTTAAAAATGTCCTTGTTTATGCGGACATTTGATGGCTGAAAGCTACTGTTCCTGGCAACCCAGAAACCATTGGCTTCAGAATGTGATCTTTTAATTTTAAAAAAACAAAATACTTTGAGAATGTTTTAAATGATATTTTTATTGACATGTTTGCCGTCTTGGGCTCCTTTGGGAGGAAGAGCAGGTTCATTCTTTGGCATATCTGTCTAAAACTCTGGAGAGCTGTTGCCAGCCAGTGTAAACAACACTGAGGTAGATGAACCAACGATCTGATACAGTATAAGGCAGCTTCCGATGTTACTAGGTTATCCGTAGCTGGAATAAGTCACTTTAGACTACAGGCAGGGAATGCGTAAATGCTTTCCCAAAGGAGAGATCTGTATTAATAAATACATATTCTCAGCACAAGGTTGATGGTATAAGCACATAAAGGAAGAGGGAAAGGGGTGATATTTTGACAGATCGTACAGTAAGAATTAAGTGTATCATAGCGGGAAATCTAGCAAGCTTGCAGTTAGGCTGAATGAAAACACGGATGACGGGAAGTTGGTGGTATAAAGCACAAACATAGATGTTTCATTTTCTCATTTTTAGGGGGAAGGGAGGCATTTTGGAGAACCAGTTGGCTTCCATCGTCACCATATAGGAAACCTAAAAATTGTTTCTGGGGGGGGAAAGAGTTGGATAATTATGGGATGCTCTCTCCACGTGGAAATTGGTGGATTGCTGCTGTGTTAGATTATCCACTGGGGTGGGCTGACCAGTCACCTCAACTAGTAGAACGTTGTGTCTTTGAAAATGTAATAAACTTTTGTTTCATATTCTCTTTATATGCTCATGGGAAGCTATGTGTGTGCTTTTAATAAATCTTTTTTGAATTGAAACTCAGTTGTCTCGACTCAAACCAACTTGGGCTACGGGTGCAGGAGTCCCCAGGGACGAGGGAAGATAATAGTAGCCACAAGGCCTATGTAGCCCCATGCCAAAGCCACTTCCACCCTACGGAGGAGGTGGGGTTGAGGGCGCCACAGCCCCACCACGAGCATGGCGGCTGAAGCCCAGCCCCAGTGTGATTGGGGGGATTCCCGGCCGCGCCGCCCCCTGGCTGGACAATCGGCTGGCTCGGGGGGCATGGCCTGCCCTATTTAAGGCAGGACGTGACCGGGGATCTCCCTCTTTGCCGCCTGCCAGCTGTTCCTGCTTTTCCCACCCTCCTGCCCTTTAAAGTTTTCGTTCCTTGACCTTGCTATGGACCTTGGTTGCTCGCTGTTGAGGGGCCTGGTAGGAATTTTTCCACTTGGCAAATTGGCACCAGCCACTTGGTTTTCGCCTACATCGTAGCAAATCGTCACAACTCTCTTGGTATTGGAGGTTAGGCATTGGTATAGTTCTGTAGGCGGAAGAGGGGAGGTAGCGCCATCACCTGCCCTGCATATTGAAGGGTAGTCCGATATTCCAGGGGGTGTGGTCCTATCTGAAGCCTGGGGAGGTGAGGGCCTAAGGCATGCCCCCTATCAGTGACCCCAGGGGAGTTCCTAGTTGATGTGCATCAGCAGGACTCCCCCTACAGGTGGTTAACCCTTCCCAGACTTCAAGCGGATGGGCTGGTGTCAGACATAGTCGTTTAGGACCAATGCCTAAGCCAATACCGCTCATCACCTGTAACCAATAAAGTTGTGGCTTTATTTAGCCCATTAACCTTAATAATTGTGTCATGTGTCATTATTATCACTGGGGGGGGGGCAGGAACTCGACACGCAAATTACTAATCCCATACAACAAAATCATACACCCCACAGACAAACTGAACAATGTTTGTAGTTACTTGTCTGAACTGAGGGGGGGGTGATAGATGAACTTTTAGCATCCGTGCCTCAGGAGCCTGTGTCAAACAGAAGTAGTCCCACTACATATCTACTGCAAGGCCTCTCTTTCCACAACTGCACCAACACCCTGCTAAAGCTGCTGCAAATCTGTGTGTGTGTGTGTGTGTGTGTGTGTGTGTGTGTGTGTGTTTCCCCTGGACCAGGCACCATCTGGATATTATTTTGAGCAAACTTTCTGTAACATTAACACATCCTGAAAATGCTGGACAATGAGACCAGCTGCTTTTCCAATCCCAGGGGACGGATTTCTGCCTAAGCCGCCTGTGTTCTGAGGAGCTGTATAATCTGGCTCTTTGTAGCTCCTGTCTTTTCATAATAGCCGACTCAGCTGGGAAATCAAGGCCTTGGAGTTTCAGCCTAACCCCTGAGTGCTGTATTAATTCAGATTCTGTCAAAACTCCAGAGATCTGTATTGTAGCGGATCTCAGGCTGTGATAATGATTAAGTTGTAAATAAATAAACCAAGTGAAATGTGGTTCAGGGGCCATTTCCTCCAGATGAGATGGTTGCAGGGGAATTTTCTTGACATGGAAGCAAGACTTCTGCAAATAGCCGTGTTCTATGCACTCCAGCAAGTCATGAAGGCTAGCCATTAAGGGCTTCTGAGGACTATGACCCACCAGCCTCAGTCTGCCCTCAACCAGCCTCTGACCGGCCTGCCTTCGTACTTACAACCAGTCAGAATCATAGAGTTGAAAGGCTGGGCATATTTTTTTTGGTTTCTAATCAGTGCATGTCCCTGGGGCAGTGTAGAATCATAGAATTGTAGAGCTGGAATGAACCACAAGGATCATTGTTATGTACTGAGTTGAATAGGATCCAAAATGCAGCAGTCTGATTGGTCCTAGAACAATAGGATTCAGAATGCAGCAGTCTGATTGGTCCTAGAACAATAGGACCCAGAATGCAGCAGTCTGATTCGTCCACAAGAGCCACCCAATCCAGCTCCAGGTGGAAGTGAATCCGCAACCTGATTGGCCTACAGGAGAATCCTGGAATTAGCCAATCATGTGGGGCCCATTGTATAAATAATGTATATAAAGCAGACATGTATATAAAGCTTCCATTCCTCCTTACCACTATGAGCTGAATAAAGAGCATGAAATCCACTCTCGACTCCGAGTATATTTCAGTCATCTAGTCCAAACCCTTGCAAAGCAGGAATCTTTTGCCCCACGTGGGGCTGGCACCCACAACCCTGAGATTAAGAGACTCAAGCTTTACCAACTGAGCTATCCAGTAGCTTCATGCTGAAATCCTGTAACTTTTTATACCACAAATGTTCCAGTTTAAAGACTGAGGAGGAGTCCTGAGCCGGCCTCAATATATTCCTCTAGGGGCGGACGCAGGCGATGCCCATTGGCCAGTTGGGCCCGCCCCCTAGTGAATCCCCAGACCCCGGCCTGCCTGCCATTGACCAGTCCTCAGGCAGGCCTGCAGTCCTCCCCAGCAGGCCACCAAATCATCATCGTGGGCCACGGCCAGGCCAAATCACTGCCTGACTATTAAGCGGATTCTCACCCTGGATGAAATTTACACTACTTTCGTACATGGGGGTTCTATGTAAGAGTGAATAAGGATGGGACAGCCACTCATTGCCTTTTTCCAAAGAGTGCTGCTTGCAAATGCTGCAGCCACAGCTACTACTTAAAAAAAAAAACCTTCTGGTTTGGCAACTGCAGGGCTCTCTGGTACACTTTAGGCAGCTGGATTTGACCTTGGTCACCTACATGCTATGTCACCCATTCTTCTCCCCAGTGTTAATTCATTTGCTTACTACTAACTGTCAGAGATGGGCTCCTTTTATTTTTTATTTTAAGTGTTCAGTGGGCAGCAAGACAAGGCAATTCAGAATTAAAGGCCCGTTCTGGCTTAAGTAACCCAATAAAGAATACTAAACGAGATTTATTGGCTCGGTGCTCACATAAAGCCAGCAAAGACCTCCAAGTGTTGAAAGACTCCAGGACTTGCAGAAAATCACCCATCATTTCCCAAATAATGAACACGATCTGTAAGGAATTCTCTTCTGCAAGGTCCCATTGAAATGAAGAGGAGAACCTGGTACGATTCATTTCACTGAGGCCTTCGTAGTGCTGCCTACGAAGCAGATACTTCTGCCATTTTAAATATGCCCTTAACACCTTGACTCAAATATCTCCATGTTGTCTGTGAAAGCATCCTAGGTGGAGGCAGGGATCACAGTAGCAGCTCCCCGACCCCATGCAAGAGGCATAAAACCACTCTTTCTCTGGCCAATCCAGCTCTTTCTATATTGTTCAGCTTGTTTTGCCCTCTCATCTCCTAATGAGGCATTAAGTTCCTCTCTCCTCAGCCTTTCCACATCACACCTGCGGTTCCCTCTCTTCTGGTCTTTCTCCCCTCCTTCCCCAGCGAAACAACAGTCCCAAGTGACTCTTGTCTCAGTAATTAATCTATCCATTAGTGCACTAAATTACATGTTCGATTGCTCTGACCTCTGGCTTCCTTGCTTCCCTGCTAATTCCCCATAATAGAAGACTCGCTTTTGCTGGGGCTTTTGCTGGCTATTGGTTAAAAACACAAAGGTATACCATCCATACTTTACATGTATGGATGGCAGCATGCAGTCAAGCCAGGGAGATTTCCCAAAAGATTGGGAACCTAAGAGCCTGCTGGGATTTTTGTGTGTGAGGTACGTTAGTAAATGCTTTCGGAAAGTCTAAATATAAAATGACTAGCCCTAGCCATACGTTCACTGTCAGAGAGCTCTAAGAAGTCATATAAGCCATACCCTTGCAAAAGCCATGCTGGTTCTTCCTCAGCAAGACTTGTTCTTCTATAATTTCAGTAATTCTCTCTGTAATCACACTTTCCATGAGCTTTTCTATAAGTGGCAGTAAACTAACCAGTTTGCAATGTCCCACAAACTCCTCAATTTCTGTTTAGAATTTTATCTTACACTGGTGATTTATTTGTTTTCAGATTGCTGAAAAGGCCTAGAACATTGTCTCGGGTCAGCACTATTTGGCTGTGTACACATTACTCCAGCTCCAGTTTGCTTCCACTGCTGGTGTTTGAAGCTGAGTACACCTGACATTATCCACAATCCGTGGGTATCCTGCAGCTTCTTAAGGAATACTCCTGTTTGATGTGTTCTCCTTCAAATCAGCTTCCATCCATTTTGAAAAGGAATCTATGGTTAAGCTGAGGCATGTACCAACATGAGCAGATGACAGCTTCAGTGAATTGGAGTTTGGTGCAGGGGCAGGGAAACAAATCAGGTAATGGGCACTGGGTGAAGACTTCCCTGCCCCCTCTCAGGTCTGTATAGCAACATAAGATTGTGACTTGAAACCTTGCTGCATTTCAAGCCCCTAACACGTTTGTCGCCTTTGTCTCAGTTCCTCAAGCTCTTTTCCTGAAGAAAAAAAAAAATTAGTTGAGCCACCAAGATCTGTCCCCTCTCTTCTGCAGTGAAGACAGATGCAAAGATTGCATTCTGTTTCTCTGTCCTCTCCTGCTGTGAGGACAGAGGCAATGATTGCATTCTGCTTTTCTTTCCTCTCTGTTCTGCTGTGAGAACAGATACAAAGATTGCATTCAGTTTCTTTGCAATCTTTAGCACATCTTTGACTCCCTTGTTCTCCAAATGTCCAGCTGCCTCCCTTACATGTGTCCTAAGTGTGCCCTGTATTCCAAATGGGTATGCAATGTGTAAGAATGTGAGCTCATGATGCAGCAATACTGAGTCGGACCATTAGTCCACCTGGCCCTTTGGATCAGCTGTGGCTGGAGTGGCTCTTTGGGGTGAGGACATTTTTCCAACTGTGCTATCTGAGATTCTTTTCACTGCAGATTGCATGCAGACAGCTCCAGGTTCAAAGCACATGCTCCATCTCTGAGCTGCACTTCTTCTGAAATATAAAGGGGCTTCATATGAACCTATAAAGATCCTTTATGGTTGGGGGAACCACAGCTAAGAGCATTGGACCAGGAACCCCAGTATTCTTGGTTTTGATTGGCAGTGAGTCTCACAGTGTGCCGTATTTTTCACTCCATAAGACACACCTAGTTTTTAGCGGAGGAAAACAAGAAAAAAATATTCTGAAGGAAACGGTGGATGTATGATTTTTTGTAGTTCATGCTGTGGCCACAGACATGTGATCTGATGGTGAATTTGGGGTGACCCAATGCAAAAATCCTGAGGATCCATGGGCTTTTACCTCCCTGCTCCCAGGCAGCCTCCTTTATCGCTAGCCTCCCTTATCTCCCTCCCAATCGCTTGCCGGTCAGCTGCTTCCCTTCAACACTCCCTTCCCTCTTGTTTGCCTTAGTGTCTTTTCCTTAGCTGGAGCAGTTTTTTTGCACCTCCTTTTCTTCTAATTTCTCTCCTTATTGCTTTAGTCTTCCTGTTTCCCCCTTTTTGTAAGTTTGCTGTCTTTACCTGCCCCCTCCCAGGCAGCTTCCTTTATCTCTAGCATCCCTTATCTCTCTCCTCGATCGGCAAATGATCAGCGGCTTCGTTTCAACACCCACTTCCCTCTTTCAAAAAAAAAAAAGCAAGCATGATCTGCTTTTTGCCCTTGGGCAATTAGGCTCCAGGGACCATGCATTCGCTCCATAAGATGCACAGACATTTCCCCTTACTTTTTAGGAAGAAAAAAGTGTGTCTTATGGAGTGAAAAATACGGTATCTCAAACTTGGGTCCCCAGCTGTTGTTGAGCTACAACTCCCATCATCCCTAGCTAGCAAGACTAGTGGTCAAGAATGATGCGAGTTGTAGTCCAACAACCAGTCCAAGACCCAGGTTTGAGAAACACTGCAAGATGGTCTTGGGCAGAGGTTCCTCTCAGTGCCTCCTACCAAAGATCTTGCAGAACTGTATCTTCTAGAGGAAAGGACACAATGTACCACAAAGTTATGGCCTTTATTTGCCCAAGAGTTCAGACTTTTCTGAGAACTGAACTTAGGACCTCTCTCACCCATGAGAATCGTGCTCCTAGATCCACAAACCTGACCTTGCTGGCTGCTTCAGTGAACACTTCCCTTCCCTAACTAAACTCATTTAAGATGTTTGCTGTGCTGTACATCTCAGCATATCCCTGCCTTGAAATTTGCCTGCAATGGATATTGCTCTGGCTGTACGGATCATTGAGCAGAGAAGAACATTTATGACCTTCCTTGCCCTTCTCCAATGATCAGGAGGAAGTTGCAACTTATGCGCCCTGGTAATGAGGTGCTCAAAGAGAAATCTCCATAGCTCATGGGAAAAGATATCAATCGAGTAGTCTTGCTGACCCAGCCTCTTCGCAGTTGCTTAGCATATGAATTCCTCTGTGCTTGACCGGCTACTGGGGCTCAGCATTCAAACATGTACATATTATATGGATTGCCTGTATGTGGGTTCAAATGATACAATTATCAGCAAGTGGGGAGTCATTTGGAGGTGGGTCCCCCCCCCCGAGTTACCGTTCAACCAGATTTATTTTCCATCCACTTATACAGCAAGTTTGGGGTGTTTTTTTTAATATCTCTAGACAAAGTGTCACAGACCAGTCTGAAACAGCTATTCCTCTGCTACATGCGCCAATCTCCTGTCTGTACTAAAACAAAACATTAGGTGTTCCCAGCCACTGTTGGAGACTGTATAGTTCTTGTGGTGCACTGACCTTAGGTCAGCCTCCTGGTGACCCAGGAACCAGTCAGGGCTGGGTGGAGTGTAATCCAATCTAGAGAAAGAGCAAGGAGTTTAACATTGGAACCTGTCAACAGAGATGGTTTTAGGGTGGTACAAGTGGTACGGCCGCAGTTGGCGCCACACTGCAGGGGGCACAAAAACAATGCTATAGAACAGAGCGCATGAGGCAGGGGGCGCCAAATTTTAGCGTCACACAGGGCGTCACTGAAATCTGAGAGCCTAAAGTCTGTCACTGCAGTTAGGTAGGGCTTGACTGTCTTTGGAACCTCAGATAGGGGCTTATCTGTCAGTCTGTGCTAGTTAGGGCTTTGAAAGTGCCTAGATAGGGTTTCGTTCAGAGCCTTGGTTAGAGATGAATTGAGGATTAGCAAATCAGGGCAACCCAGATGGTTTGGTAAGGCTCCTAGAAAGAGCTGGGAGCGTCTTACTCGTCGTGTAAGACCAATAGCCATTCTAGGAGGAGTTAGTCTGTTCAGAGGGATGTTTAATGTGTGAATTTAGAGGAAGTTCTTAGCTATTTCCGTAAAGTGTGTTCTCCTTCATGGAGAGCATGTGTTGCGGTGGGGGCAAGCAAGACATCCCTCTGTTGCTGGGTGGGTTAGTTTGGATGGCCTTGAATCTTATTGGGCACTTCTTGGTCGTTGGGGAGAATTTGATGTTGCAATTTATGATTGACGGCCAAGGGGCTATTTATTCCCTGCGCGCAGTGTTGATCTGCCTCTTTTTGCTGCACACATCGGCTCACCTGTCCACCCTCCCTATATTTAGGGCTGTTTGAGTTGACCTTGCTATGCCTGTCATGGGGTCGTCTGCTTTGGGGCAGGGACGTGGTAGGAATTTTTCCATTTGGCTGATTGGCCGGTGCCATTTGGTTTTTTGCCACTACTGCGGCCCATGTTTGTTAACCCCAAAATGGAAAACGAGCGAGGTCCCAACTAAAGAAGCATGGCAACTGAAACTGATGGAATATGCACAGCTTGCGGACCGAACATATAGAATAAGAGAACAAGAAGAACATGAGTGTAAAGAAGATTGGAAAAATGTTTATTGAATATATGGGAAATAATTGTGTACAGCTGAAGATGCTGGCAGCATGAAGATAAATTCAACAACGAAAACAAGTTTTTATGGATGTACTAATGGAATACTGAATGGTTTAGTTTATGTAAAATATGTGGGGATTTGTTGTTATGCAAAATGAGCCATGGAAAGAGAAGAAGGGAAGTCGTTGATATTTTAAGGTTGTTTAAATGAATACTCTAAATGGTAAAACAGAAAATTTCATTAAAAAATAAATATAAATAAATAAATAAAACAACTGCTGTTGAGACATTTCATTTCAAAATTGCTGGATAGATCCAGACAGAGGATGATGACAGGTGGGTGTCCTGCCCCGCTCCCCACATAAATCCTGGTCACGCCCATGTTATCCCTCCAAAAGGAAGAAGTTGTAAAGCTCTATAGATGCAGAGTTGGTTTACTACGCAGAACTTGCCACTGATTGGGCAGAGCTCTAAAAACTGCAATGTGCTCCTTCCTAAATCTGCAAGCATTTATTTAGTAGCCATTGATGTTTGTTCTTTTAAGTGCAAGTAGTTGGTTCAGCTGGCAGATGGTACCCACCCCCCACTCCAATGTCCCTTCCAGCATAGTCATAGCATATTAGAACTGGAAAATGAGGCATATTTAGCTTGATTCCTCGTTTGCCACAGGGTACGGCAAAATCTGCCAGAGGAGAACCGTAATGTATGTAAACAAATACACTTAGTTATTCTCACCCCAAAGCAGCCTTTGATTCGTATCATCGTGACACCACGCTGTCCCTACAAGCAAAATTAATACTTGGCATGCAAGTTGCAAATGAGTAGGTCTTTTATTCCAGTTCATACTAATCTGTTGTCGCTTCAGAACAGTGCGATGGACCAGCATTCTCGGCTGTGAGCAAGCTGCCATTGTGGAGAGCTGGAAATGTTGTGCTCCAGGATTCAGGTGTCCTTAAAGGAAAGTGAGAATGAATTAAGCCACCTCTTGCTCCTTGGGCAGATGGGATAGTCTCAGCTGCTTGGCGGTGATGGCTCCGTTGAGACAAATTAAGGCTGCAGAGAACATTGCAAAGGCCTGTTACCAGCAGGTCCTAGCACAATAGGACCCCTGGATGGTTAAGTCCAGTCAAAGGCAACCATGGGGTGTGATGTTCATCTCACTTTTCAGGCCAAAGGAGCCGGCATTTATCCACAGAAGATTTCTGGGTCATATGGCCAACATGACTAAACCTCTTCTGGCACAATGGAACACCGTGACAGAAGCCAAAGCTCATGGAAACACCATTTACCTTCCCACCGTGGTGGTACCTATTTATCTACTTAGAATCATAGAATCATAGAGTTGGAAGAGACCACAAGGGCCATCGAGTCCAACCCCCTGCCAAGCAGGAAACTACTTGCACTGGCGTGCTTTCAAGCTGCTAGGTTGGCAGGAGCTGGGACAAAGCAACGGGAGATCACCTCGTCGCAGGGATTCGAACTGCCAACCTTCCAATCAGCAAGCCCAAGAGGCTTGGTGGTTTAGACCACAGCGCCACTCGCGTCCCAGAACAATAGAAATGGTACTATACGGCTATATACAAAAATCAAGCAAACAAACAAATAAATTGTGCCAAGTTGTTGTTGTTGTTGTTTTTTAATGTCACCCAACTTCTATGGCCCCATTCACAGGCCACAAAAGTGGGACAGCATTTCCTCTTATTCAATGATGGAAAGAGAAATGGTTGAAATTTGGAGGGGACAATGACTTCTTCCCATGCCCCCCACTTCCCCACAGCTTCTGTGACTGGGAACTCACATAGTGGATCAGGCTAAAGCAGCAGCAGAGCGTGTCTCTGTCCTGCCCAGGGGTGGGTGGGTGGGTGCCTGCAAGCCCACACCGGGGTGGGGTGAGGCGTGGAGGACAGACGGAGCCCTCCGGGCCCACCCAGCCCCCTCTGCAGCTGGAATGACATGGCTGTTGCACCCTCCTTGTGCCCTCCTTCCCTTGCCTTCCGAGCCTTGCAAGGCCACTCAGGAAGAGTGGTGTGTGAACATGTGCCCTTTGATCCCAGCCTCTCTAGCAAAGGCGAGGCTGGCATTGAAGGGCACACGGTTGCCTTGTCCACACCCCGCCCTCCCCGAGAGTCTTTGCAGGGCTGGGACCCAGGAAGGATGGTGCAAGAAGGAAGCAACTGCCACGTTCCCCTTGATCCCAACCTCACCTTTGCTAGCACGGCCGTGATTGAAGGGTTCGTGGCCCCCACGTCCTTCTCTTGCCACCCTCCCAGAGCAGTCTTGCAGTGCAGGACTGCCTCGGGGAGGGCAGTGGGGGCAATGCCCCTTCCCATAAAAATGCACCCAGGGCAATCGCCCCGGCCATGTTATGCCCCTGGGCTAATGGTCTACGCATCAGCATTCTTCTCCATGTTGGTTCACAGCTGCCTACTGAAAGCAGGTTGTGGTGGGAATGGCCACCCGTTGTCACTTGACTCCAGCACCAAGTAATCAAACCTTATTACAGATGCTCCATTTTTAGCAGCCATGACCCAGTTTCCAGTAATTTGTCTGAGCTCCAGGTTGCCACTTCTCCCCTGTTCCATCCAAGTCATGAGCACCTTTGTGTCGTGGGTGATGAGCCGATGACAAGATAATTTCGCAGTGTGGGGAACCAAGAGGAGGAGATAGGGGGCTTGTCACTGGCTCCTTGGCATATTACCTTTCGGTCCAGGTGGATGTAAATAGGTCTGGGCTGGGAGTGGGTCGCCACCAGCAACACATTAGCTCATTCTTTTGCACACAACCGCTGTCAGGGATGGGAGAGTGTGGTAGCAGCAGCAGCACAATGCACAGCAAGGGGGAAGAAGGTTCTGAAAAATGCTCAAACTCACCTGCCACCTGTAGAACAAAGATACCCAAGAGATCTCTCGCTTGGACGACTGCAATGTGCTCTATGTGGGGCTACCTTTGAAGGTGACCTGGAAACTACAACTAATCCAGAATGCAGCAGCTAGACTGGTAACTGGGAGCGGCTGCCGAGACCATATAACACATAACACTGGTCTTGAAAGACCTACACTAGCTCCCAGTATGTTTCCGAGCACAATTCAAAGTGTTGGTGCTGACCTTTAAAGCCCTAAATGGCCTCGGTCCAGTATACCTGAAGGAGCATCTCCACCCCCATCGTTCTACCCGGACACTGAGGTCCAGCGCTGAGGGCCTTCTGACGGTTCCCTCGCTGCGAGAAGCCAAGTTACAGGGAACCAGGCAGAGGGCCTTCTCGGTAGTGGCACCCGCCCTGTGGAACGCCCTCCCATCGGATGTCAAAGAGAAAAACAACTACCAGACTTTTAGAAGACATTTGAAGGCAGCTCTGTTTATGGAAGCTTTTAGTGTTTAATAGGTTATTGTATTTTAGTGTTCTGTTGGAAGCCGCGCAGAGTGGCTGGGGAAACCCAGCCAGATGAGCGGGCTTTAAATAATAAATTATTATTATTATATTATTATAATATAATTCCTTGAAATGCAGGAATCTCAGCTGAAGCATCCATGACAGATCGCCATCCAACCTCTGCTTAAAAACCTCGAAGAAAGGAGAGTCCATCACCTCCCAAAGGAGACCGTTCCACTATCTAACAGCTCTTCCTATGGAGCTCTCTCCTATGGAGAAGAGGACTGAATGAGAGACAAAGTGGAGACATTGGGAGAAAGCTGGCTGGCACATGGTAAAAGAGGGAGACGGTGGTAAGAAGAGGAGCTGAGTGAGCGAAAGAGAAAGTTGGAGAAGGAAGTCTGGGATTACAGTCTCAGCGGCAGGCCGGAGGTATCAAAGGGAATTATAATAAGCTCTGCACATCCTTGATGTGACAGTCCTTTCCTCCCTGGGAAGTGGAGAACCAGCAAGATGGAACGTGGAGTAAGATACCATTCTGGGATCCTACAGGGTGTAATTTGGAAAAAGAGGACCAAATCCAATTCCATATCAGCCCAGGAAGGGGGTGGCTGTGGTATGGTAGTCTGTGCTGGTCCCGGGGGGGGGGGTGTTACTGTGTGGCGTGGTCTAAGTCCGGTCCTAGGTCGAGGGTATGGAGGCTGTCCGTCAGGGGCAAAGCGAGGTCCAAAGCGAGGAGTCCCCGGTGTGGTCAGGAACTCTAACAGGAGAGCAGGTCAGGGTTCCGGCAGGAACAGTTTACCAACGATGTTGCTCCCGCAACCTGGGACTGGGCTGGCTGGCTTTTATCTGCCCCGAGGCATAGGGCGGTCCCGGCCCACAGGTGACTCGCCTCCCCTGGTCTTAAGGCGAGCACTTCTCCTGTGAGAACTTAGTTCCCTCCGCCTCTCTGCCCTGAGCCTCTGCAGCTCAGGAGAGGCTGGAGGATGGTAGTCTGTGCTGGTCCCGGGGGGGGGGGTGTTACTGTGTGGCGTGGTCTAAGTCCGGTCCTAGGTCGAGGGTATGGAGGCTGTCCGTCAGGGGCAAAGCGAGGTCCAAAGCGAGGAGTCCCCGGTGTGGTCAGGAACTCTAACAGGAGAGCAGGTCAGGGTTCCGGCAGGAACAGTTTACCAACGATGTTGCTCCCGCAACCTGGGACTGGGCTGGCTGGCTTTTATCTGCCCCGAGGCATAGGGCGGTCCCGGCCCACAGGTGACTCGCCTCCCCTGGTCTTAAGGCGAGCACTTCTCCTGTGAGAACTTAGTTCCCTCCGCCTCTCTGCCCTGAGCCTCTGCAGCTCAGGAGAGGCTGGAGGGTTACCGGACCCAGAGGCAACCTCACCTTCCCCTGACAGGGCTGGGAGAGGAGCACCTGCAGGCAATGGGTCCTCAATCACCTCCAGAGCCAGAGCAGATTCAGCTGGTGTCTGCTCCTGAGGATCCGGCACTGGTGAGGGCCCTTCAGGTTCAAGCCCCTGCCCCGGCTCAGCCAGCCCTGGAGGCGGGGACTCCTGTGCAGGCTGGGATCCCTCAGGTTCAGCCTCTGAATCGGATTCCCAGGCCATCACACCGTCTCCCATGCAACTTCATGCATGCAAATATTTCTGCATGGAGCCAGGAGAGAGCAGCCGTTCCACCAGCCCAGGAACATAAACACACCACCAGCGCTGCTCACATCTTACTGAATAACCTTGCAATAAGCCTTGGCTTGGCGCATGTTCATGGTCGAAAGGAAGGACCGCTGTCGAGTTTCACTCCCAAGCGCTATGCAAAACTATGCAAAATACTTCAAGCCACCATATTATGGCGCGTTTGCCTTGTTTAGCAGCCTTGATAGAGCAGGGAGAAGATGAGATGCTGCACAGTGAGAAATACATGTTAATAAACATGATTTCACACCTGCTAGTAAATGAGGATAAGCAGGTGTGACAGTTTCTTATTGTACCAAAGAGTTGTCCAAAATTGAATCGAAGTTGTTCCTGGGAGATTTTTTTTCAAATATATTGGTGGTCTGCTTAGTGGAGTGAGGGGGGTTTCCTTTCATCATTTTGATTATATAAATTTTAAAGGAAATTGTGTGTGTGTGTGTGTGTGTGTGTGTGTGTGTGTGTGTGTTCGTGTGGATAGATGATAGCTAGATATAGATAGATAGATAGATAGATAGATAGATAGATAGATAGATAGATAGATAGATAGATAGATGATAGATAGATAGATAGATATAGATGGATAGATGATAGATAGATAGATGATAGATAGATAGATAGATAGATGATAGATAGATGATAGATAGATAGATAGATAGATAGATAGATAGATAGATAGATAGATAGATGATAGATAGATAGATGATAGATAGATGATAGATGATAGATAGACAGCTAGATAGATGACAAATAGATGACAGACGATAGATAAAACCACTGCATTCAGCAGAAATATTATATATAGATGATCTATTATTATTATTATTATTACCCGGGGGTCTCAGGGTGGTTCACAGAATAAAATCAAGACATAAAACCACAAAATACATAATAAAAATAAAAAACAACAACCCAACCCTCCCCCCCAAAAAAAAACATTTTAAAAGGGCATAGGATGTAAATCAGATCAACCAAAGGCCTGGTTAAAAAGGAACGTTTTTGCCTGGTGCCTAAAGGTGTACAATGAAGGCGCCAGGCGAAGTTCCCTGGGGAGAGCATTCCATAGATGGGGAGCCACCGCAGAGAAGGCCTGTTCTTGTGCTGCCACCCTCCTGACCTCTCGAGGAGGAGGCACACGAAGGAGGGCCTCAGAAGATGATCTTGGGGTCCGGGGAGGTTCATATGGAAAGAATATGGAAAGAGGTGGTCCTTGAGGTATTACAGTCCTGAGCCATTTAAGGTTTTATAGGTCAAAACCAGCACTTTGGGCCTGGAAACTAATTGGTAGCCTGTGCAGTCAGACCAGGATTAATATATGTTTGTGTGTATGTGTGTGTTTCTGCATTCCGTAGGTTATATATATATATATTCTATGGCATGCAGTGATATTGTCAATCCTAGATTTGCTGCAGTGCACTAGAAATCTTAAAATGCAATACTAGAATGACAGAGGAGACATTGAAGGTGCAGGTGTTCCTGCATACAGATGTTTGCTCTTGGTGCTCTTGCAGATGCAATGGCTGACCTAAGTGAGGTCAGCTGGGCTGGAACCTCCTGAATGATGCCTGCTCCGCCAAGCTACACCAACGCTCAAACAAAGGGTGCTTCCAGCATTGTCCTCATCCAGGTTTCTCTCCTGAGATCCAAGGGCAGGACACAAAGTTAACAAACAGATAAATAAAATTTGGTGTGGCGCAAGCAAATTTTTATTTCGAACGTGCGGCCTAGAGAAAAAAAGTTTGAGAACCACTGCTCCAGTGTGTATGATAGCTCAGATAATCCACAAAAGCATGACACATGCAGGACTTGGTGGTCTGGCATGGGAAGTACAGAACACTAGCAGTTTTGAAGACCAAATGGTTTTTAAAGAGTAGGAATGGCCAGGTCAGCAGGAGTTAGTGCCTGGTGGTGCTCAGGAGAAGGAATGTAAGAAGGCAGTGATATCTGTTCCAAACTGCATTCATCACTGTTAAGTTGTGGGTGAACATATCAGACGACACAGCGATTCTTCAAACAGCTCTTGTTTATTCACAGGCCAGGACAGAACTGAACTGAAGGGTTCAGTCAGCCTGCTTATATAGAGCTCCAGTACAATGTAACTGTAACAATTTTCTAAAACTATCCAATCACTGAACGTCACTTTCGATCCCTTATTTGCATAACTATCTACAGTATCCCCCTGCTGGCCCAGGGTGAGAACCTCAGTACATAACAATCACAATCAGTGCTGTTTCCATTCTGCTGCAAGTCGGTTCCCACCAAATACCACCTTATTCATCTCACTGTCTGCTTTTTAATATAAATTGTGTAACTTATTCATTTCAATACAAATTTGTTTCGGCGCAAAGAAAACTTTTAAAAAGTTTTCCCCCACCGAGAAAACTCAGTATGCTGTGTGCCATCAGCTGCACTGCCGACAACATACTCCAAAATTCCAGATGAACAGCATATGGGATAGAATTGAACCCTGAAGAGCCCCACATTGAAGGCTGAAAAGCACTCTCCAGGCATCTGGCTCAAAGGGCAAAACAAGTCAATTCAACGGGACCCAGGTGAGCAGAATGATGGGGCATGGGCTCCCGGTGCAGTTCTCCTTTGCTGGATTGGGATAACTCAGTCTCGTTTCTGTTTCTACCCTGAGATGCACAGGATATAGGATTCAGAATGCCTGTCAGAAAGGCTTAAAAAAACCCACTTTGACTTTTCGCATTTACACCTCTCCTTTGATTTTTGCACACCTGTGCCTCTGAGCGGTTTGCTGAGGTCTGTTCAGTATTCTTACTGCATGTCTCCCTCCCTCCCTCTCTTTTTATGAATCCCCAGGTAACGGTGTTTCAGCATCCTTGAATTCTCAGCAAGAAGAATCTGGGCGGTTAGGAACCCGAGGAGGAAAAAGAAACCTGTGTTTTGGGACCTGGAAAGAATGTTAATCCGTCTCAGAGAAAATGCTGCTCTCTCTCTCTCTCTCTCTCTCTCTCTCTCTCTCTCTCTCTCTCTCAGTGCACAGCACATCCTCCTCTTCCCATTTTCCTTCCCAGCATAATTTATTCCCCTTTCTTTATTGTTGAGAGGAAGCTGGCAGGAAAACCAACTTTGCTGGCAGAATAGCGATGCAGAAATCAAGTCCTGTGCATTGCATTTTCTACCTGCGGATGCTGGAGGGATTAATACAGTCACTTCCAGTCCTCGAATTAGTATTCTCCGCTGTCTTGAAACAGAGCACCATAACAAAGTCTTTTTTTGTTCTTCCTTTAGGAGATGTATCTACTACTTGGGAGTGTCAGTGGGAGGAGGAAATGGGGGGGGAAAGAACTCTATTAATCTTTTCTAATAACTCCCTCCCCTCCCTATTCTCCCTGCTGTTTTCCTGCGTCACCAAAGAGATGAAACACCGTTAAAAGAGTCTTGTTATGCTCCACTGTTCTTATTCCTGAAACGGAACTCTCAGAAGCTTTCGTGAGCTGGCCAACATACGGTCACCCCAGCTTGGGTCCAGGTGACCTCTTTAGGCACTCAAATATAGCTCCATCTCCGCACCCTCTGTCCATCCACGTGGGCAGGATGGAGATCAAATGAAGATGGAGAGGTGGGAGAATAGCCAGGCTTGCTCCGCAAGAGTTACCCGGTTCAAAGAAGGCACTCTCTCTTCAGAGGAAAAAATCCCCCCCCCTTTTCTCCTTCGTTTTAACAGTCTCAACAGACAGGAAAAAGCTGAAAGTGGGTCAATGTCTCCGGAAACTTCATAACAATCTAATACCAGTGTTCAATGGCAAAAGAAAGAAATAAAGGAAAAGCAGAAACAGTTAGAATACAGATGCTGCTGACAGCTTTGTGCAGTTTCCCATTAGCCAGGATATGATAAACCTCTTTCTAGTGTCCTTCAAGTTCCTATCAACTCATCAAGAGATTGAGGGGCACAATGGAGTTTGTAACGGTGACACAACTCTTTCTTCTGATTCATCTAGAGCAGGAACAGGAGGCCTTTTTCAGCCAGAGGTCCACATATCCAAGCGGGCATTTTCCATGCACATTGTGCCCAGCAGTAAAATTGGAGGGATCAATCCACGCATATGTTGGCCACGTATAAGTCAGTGGTTTGCAAACGTACATGCACATATTTCCATCCAGGCATGAAAGAGGTCTTATTGTGGTTCAATGACACATTCCAGCCAAGCAAAAGCAGTCAAGGAAGGCACACAGCAGGGCTGTGTAGAAAGGACTTGAGGAGGAGGCCTGGGACCCTGATACATTCGTAAAGATAAAGCGCTTTATATGCGCTATAGCTCTGTGACACCAGGTGGCGCTGTGGAGTCCTGTCTTTCGCCAACGGGATTTCCCTGTATGAAGTTTACAATGCGTTGAACTGAATCACGTTTTTGATGTGTCTAGATCCAGCCCGGATTATACAAGATAAAGTGGCCAGGGCCTTCACCTTTTTAGGACAGCACTCCATCTCAGCTTTCAATTAAAAAAGGGAAAAAAGCTAAGTCTACAGCTATGCATCTCTTTGTACCTATGCAATGCCTTGCTCTCTCTGCTCCCTTCTGCCTTCTGCCTTTGTCCTTGCTTTTATGCAGTTTAATATTTTGTATGTTCAAAGAAAGGGCTTTACACCTTGCTGAGAAACTCCCTGCTCCACTGCCTTGATTCTCTTCCAAACAAGTGCCCTCTCTGTCAAATGAGGCCGCCACCTTTAAACTGTCAAATGTGGCATTTTGTTGGCCAGAATTTTATCAGACGACCATCAGAGCTGCTCAAAGTGTGCTATTTGCTAGAAATCTTCATGACACCATTTTTCATGTGGTGAGACTCTTTCGCTGTTTCGGTCTCAATTCCCGTTTCCCAGGTGAATGATTAAAAGTGTACTTGTTCTAATTTTTGCAGCCTGCAGGTGGTTGGGAGCAGAGCTGTTCTCAGTAAATAAAACAGGTAAGCATCTCATCTGAACATCTTTTGCATCGCTTCCAAAAGCACTAAAAGCCACCGCCAGCACCAACCTTTGCTGTCTCAAATAGCTTGCCACGCATACCCTCATTTAAATGATGGAGCTAAAAGAATCACGGCGAGATTGTCTATTATTTAAGATCTGTTCCTTTTGGCCTTAAAGACTTACACACACACACACACACACACACACACACACACACACACGGTCTGCATCTTGTATTACCTTGCCAAATTCCAAACGCCAATTGCAGCAAAGGTAATTAGACTTGCTGGCAACATTGCAACATGAGTGGGAAAGATGAATCATTGCCTAAGGAACTTGAGAAAAGTTCAGGAGCTGTGGCTACCATGGGAATGCTGCCTAAATAAATAAATAATAATAATAATAATAATAATAATAATAATAATAAATTTTTATTTATATCCCACCCTCCCCAGCCGAAGCCGGGCTCAGGGCGGCTAACAACACTAAAAAAGTGCAACAATATAAAAACATCATAAGAATTAATTAAAATCAAAATTAATGGCAACCATAAACTAAAGTATTGTGAAGATTGCTGAAGGAGGGAGTCAGGCTGTGCCCTAACCAAAGGCCTGGTGGAACAGCTCTGTCTTGCAGGCCCTGCGGAAAGATGTCAAGTCCTGCAGGGCCCTTGTCTCTTGTGACAGAGCGTTCCACCAGGTTGGAGCCGCAGCCGAAAAAGCCCTGGCTCTAGTTGAGGCCAGCCTAACCTCTCTGTGGCCTGGGACCTTCAAGATGTTTTTATTAGAGGACCGTAAGTTCCTCTGTGGGGCATACCAGGAGAGGTGGTCCCGTAGATACGAGGGTCCTAGGCCGTATAGGGCTTTAAAGGTTAAAACCAGCACCTTAAACCTGATCCTGTACTCCACTGGGAGCCAGTGCAGCTGGTATAGCACCGGATGAATGTGATCCCGCAGTGAAGACCCCGTAAGGAGTCTCGCTGCGGCATTCTGCACCCGCTGGAGTTTCTGGGTCAGTCTCAAGGGCAGCCCCACGTAGAGCGAGTTACAATAATCCAGTCTGGAGGTGACCGTCGCGTGGATCACAGTGGCTAGGTCAGGGCGAGAGAGGTAAGGGGCCAACTGCTTAGCTTGGCGGAGATGAAAAAATGCCGCCTTTGTTATAGCTGCAATCTGCGCCTCCATAGAGAGGGAGGTATCGAAGATTACACCCAAACTCTTAACGGACGGTGCTGGCACTAATTGCACCCCCGCAAGAGATGGGAGTTGCCCCCTCAATCCCATATCGTCCCGTCCCAGCCAGAGGACCTCTGTCTTCGAAGGATTTAACTTCAACCGGCTCCCACGTAACCATCCAGCCACAGCTTCCAAGCATCTGATCAGTGTGTCTGGGGCCGAGTCAGGATGGCCATCCATCAACAAATAGAGTTGGGTGTCATCGGCATACTGATGGCAGCCCAGCCCAAAACTCCGGACAAGCTGGGCGAGGGGGCGCATAAAGATGTTAAAAAGCATCGGGGAGAGAATCGCACCCTGAGGCACTCCACACACCAAGGAGTGGCGGGATGACAGTTCCCCCCCCAAGCGCCACCCTCTGTCCCCGACCAGAGAGAAACGAGCGCAGCCATTGAAGGACTGCGCCCTGGATCCCCACGTCGGCGAGGCGGTGGTCCAAAAGTTCGTGATCGACCATGTCGAAAGCTGCTGACAGATCTAGAAGAATCAGCAGCCCCGACCCGCCTCGATCCAGCTGTCTACGGAGATCATCTGTTAGGGCGACCAGAGCCGTCTCGGTCCCATGACCAGCGCGGAAGCCGGACTGGAATGGATCCAGAGCCGATGTTTCATCCAGAAACCTACCAAGCTGTTCAGCAACCGCTCTCTCAATCACCTTGCCCAGGAATGGAAGATTCGAAACTGGGCGGTAATTGGATAGATCTAAGGGATCTAATGATGTTTTCTTTAAGAGCGGACGCACCACTGCCTCCTTCAGTTCCCCTGGGAATGTCCCGGTGCCAAGGGACAAATTGATGATATCCCCCAGGGGGGCCCGCACCTCGTCTGGACATGCTCTAATCAGCCAAGACGGGCACGGGTCGAGAGGACAAGTGGTGGGCTTTCCAGCTCGGAGGAGTCTGTCCACATCGGCTGGGGATATCCAGTCAAAGTGGTCCAATACTGGACCCGAGGACAGTCGAGGGGCCTCCAGTTCTTTTATTGTATCCAAATTGGCAGGGAGGTCATGGCGGAGCGACAGGACCTTCTCCGCAAAAAAGCTCGCAAATGCCTCACAGCTATGTGTCGAATTGTTATTTAAATTTGGCTGTCCTTCGAGGGACGTTAAAGACCGAATTATACTAAATAATTGTGCCGGGCGAGAGCTAGCGGATGCAATGGAGGCCGAGAAGTAGGACTTCTTGGCGGCCATTAGGCAGGGCTCCATCTTCACACACGCTCGGCGGGACCTTCTATTTCAGAGCTTCCATGTTCAGATATACTGTACCTCCAAATATGTAGGATGCAGGTGGTGCTGTGGTCTAAACCACTGAGCCTCTTGGGCTTGCCAATCAGATGGTCGGCGGTTTAAATCCCTGCGATGGAGTGAGCTCCTGTTGCTCTGTCCCAGCTCCTGCCAACCTAGCAGTTTGAAAGCATGCCAGTGCAAGTAGATAAATAGGTACCACTGTGGTCAGAAGGTAAACAGCATTTCTGTGTGCTCTGGTTTCTTTCACGGTGTCCCGTTGCACCAGAAGCGGTTTAGTCATGCTGGCCACATGACCCAGAAAGCTGTCTGCAGACGAACGCCTGGCTCCCTTGGCCTGAAAGCAAGATGAGCACCACAACCCCATAGTTGCCTTAGACTGGACTTAACCGTCCAGGGGTCCTTTGCCTTTACCTCCAAATAACAGGTCCTAGTGTCTTGAGTCTGGGGTGAATAAGCAAACATGAGCAATTTCTGTTCCCCTTTCAAGTTTACGCTGGAATTCTTTGACTTCTCTACCTGCTCCTGAATTCAGCTGGGTTTGTATGTCCTTAGTGATCATGAAACCCGCTCCACTTCCCCATGGGGAGGAGTTGTGGTGGACCACATGGGGATCCCGGCCATGTCAGAGCCCGGCCAGCCAATCAGCTGCCCAGGGAGGCGTGGCAGGACCATTTAAACAGTGGCCCAAGCCGGAGGGCTTCCTTTTTGTCTCACTTCCTCAATCACCCTCCCTCCTTCCCAATTTTGCAGGTTTTAGGCACTGGCCTTGCTATGGGCCTTGGTTGGTTGCTGTTGAGGGGTCTGGTAGGAATTTTTCCACTTGGAAAATTGGCACTGGCCATTTGGTTTTTGCCTACCTCGTAGCAATTGTCACAACTTTGTTAGGGTTGTGGTTAGGCATTGTTTGAGCTTGTGATGGGGGAGGGGAGGTGTGGCCATCACCTGCCCCTCCAAGCTTAAGGGTATTCCGTTAAAGGAATCCGGGAGTGTTGTTCTTGTCCGAAGCCTGGGTCAGGGGCTAGGGCCATGACACAACCCTGACAGGAACATCAGGGGGAGCTCGAGTTGGTATCCATCGACAGGGCTCCCCCTTCCGTTGGTTTACCCTTACCGGACTTCCTGCGCACCAGGCAGGAGTTAGATATAGTCGGGTCCATTCAATGCTTAAGCCAATACCATTCACATTCTGTAATCAATAAAGTTGTGGCCAATATTTGCCCAATAACATTAACCTAATATCCGTGTCCTTCTGTGTGTTATTTCTCAATGAGGGGGTGGCTTCGGGGTCTTGACACGCAACTGAGATCCTTCCATGTTGCTTTTCAGATAGGTTGAGGCAGCATAGGGACGCGGGTGGTGCTGTGGGTTAAACCACAGAGCCTAGGACTTGCCGACCAGAAGGTCGGCGGTTCAAATCCCCACAATGGGGTGAGCTCCCGTTGCTCAGTCCCAGCTCCTGCCAACCTAGCAGTTCGAAAGCACATCAAGTGCAAGTAGATAAATAGGTACCGCTCCGGAGGGAAGGTAAACGGCATTTCCGTGCACTGCTCTGGTTCGCCAGAAGCGGCTTAGTCATGCTGGCCACATGACCCGGAAGCTGTACACTGGCTCCCTCGGCCAATAAAGTGAGATGAGCACCGCAACCCCAGAGTCAGTGACGACTGGACCTAATGGTCAGGGGTCCCTTTACCTTTACCTGAGGCCAGCACAACCTTTTCCATTTGAAGGCAGAAATACTTCTGAACTCCAGTTGATAGAAACCACTGGAGGGGAGAGTTGCTTTTGTGCTCAGATCTGCTTGCTGGTTTCCCCCGGGCATCCTGTGAGAGCAGGATACTGGACTAGATGGTCCTGTGCCCTAATCCAACATGCTCTCCATATGGCCTTATGCCATTTTTTGTGCAATCTGCTGATTCAGAGAAGCAAGCAACATTATAAATGCAAGGGGCAGAGTTCCTCAATATATATTAAGAATCACATTTGTGCAACTTTTTATCCACAATTTGCTTCACCTCCTTCCGCTCCGGCGTGTAAAAGGTCCGCTAAATTTAAGCCAACAGCAACTTAGTTCACTTCCAGGTGTCGGCTTCCAATTCTAACAGCTGAGCCATTTAACGTGTCTTGGTCGGCCCAGAAGTAACTCCCCCTCCCCATATGCATTTGCAGCTTGAAACTGATGAACTACCATGAAAAAATTGCACCTGTTTGTTTGGCAGTGGATTTAAAACAACCATAGCAGCAATCCGGCCACAATTTGATTCCCAACTGGTAGAATTAAATGTAGCTCTAACAAGAAGCGGCAAATCCTAGGATTTGCCATGCGTTTACAAATGGTTTTGAAAATGCCTTATGCCAGTGACTTTGCTTTACATCAGCCATTCATTTGTTAACATCAAGCGTTGTAGCCTGACCAGTAGCTTTATGAAAGAAAGCAAATGTGGGTAATTTATCGTCCTGGTTAGTCAGCAGGTGACAGTTACGGGGAGGCAGGGTGAGATTGCCTCCCTTTCCCTTCTCAGACTCCTGCTGCGATCACTACAAACCAACCTTGTGTTATGCTACAACTGTTGAAATGCTGGCCTTAATTCTGAATGAACCGCAAGGCTCCCTTGTCATTTTGGATTGCATCCAATGTTGTTCAGAATACCTGAAGGAGCGTCTCCACCCCCATCGATCAGCCCCGGACACTGAGGTCCAGTTCCGAGGGCCTTCCGGCTGTTCCCTCCCTGTGAGAAGTGAGGTTACAAGGGAAGCAGGCAGAGGGCCTTCTCAGTAGTGGCACTGAGAATGGAGAATGTTAGCCGCTCTGAGACTCCTTAGGGTAGTGATAAAGCAGGATATCAAATCCAAACTCTTATTATTATTCCTCTCCTCCTCCTCCGCCTCCTCACATCCTGCCAGAGTATCGCACCTTCTTCCCAAAGTTGGGGAAGGGTTTATTGCGCTTTGGGCATCAGTCACGTGTCCTGATTTTTATCAGCAGGACATGCCCTGCTCCTTTTGACCCAGACCTTGCAACCAATCTAATGAATGTTACGGGAACCATATCTGAAGGCTGAGGAGGAGGAATTTTGCAGTGATTGGAAAGTCCTGAAACTCTCTTAACTGCTGCAGCATGGATTCCAGGTGATAGCTCCACAGCAGAATTTGACACCTCTAGGGAAATTACCTTGCCAGAAGACACTTGCAGAAGAATCTTTTTCAGGCCTCTCTGGGGAATCAGGGAAATGCAGACCTCGGAAATGGCTAGGAAAGCAGCATGCTGATGGGCCAGAGTCCTACCCTTTTATTTCACTGCAAATTGACACCGGTGTCCTGTTCATTGCGGCGGCCTCAGGATTGTTCTCCTTGACATCAAGCCTGCCAAATCTCCACACACTGTGGAGGGAAGACCCCCGATTTTAAAGCTGGGCTCCCTCCCACTTTGAAAGTGATATTCCCATATTGTGGGCAGCCTACTTGGCAGTTTTCTGCATGGGTTTTCATAATGAATGTTATTACCAGTTCCAGGGTGGGAGTGGAGGCCCAGACCTCGCCTGACAAAAAAGAAAAGTGCTATGAAACGCCACTCAGATCTCACAATCCCTCCATCATTTCTCTGATGAAAGTAGGGACGTCCTATTCCATCATAATAACAATGTTATTATTTATATTATTGCCCCACCCCAGCCACTCTGGGCATATATAAAAACATTATAAAACTTTAAACATTTTTCTTTTAAAAAAATCCCTATACAGTGGTACTTCAGGTTACAGACACTTCAGGTTACATACACTTCAGGTTACCGACTTCAGCTAACACAGAAATAGTACCTTGGGTTAAGAACTTTGCTTCAGGATGAGAACAGAAATCGTGCTGCGGCAGCGGGAGGCCCGATTAGCTAAAGTGGTACCTCAGGTTAAGAACAGTTTCAGGTTAATAACGGACCTCCTAAGTTCTTAACCCGAGTTACCACTTTATAGAGCTGCCTCCAGATATCTTCTAAAGGGTGTATAGTTACTTATCTCCTTGGCTTGGGGGTTGCATAAATCCATACCCTCCAACATTTCTCCAGTGAAAATAGAGACATCCGAAGGGAAAGTGGGACATTCAGGGATCAAATCAGAAACCAGGATAGCTTCTCTAAATCCAGGACTGTCCCTGGAAAATAGGGAAACTTGGAGAGTCTGGATTTTCTGGTTGCTCCAACTGAGATTGTTGGCGGGTTTTGGTTGTTGCTGCTATTGATAAATGTTCAAATAAATGGTGCTCCTCAAGAGGCCCTGGGTACCAGCCCAACCTAGCTAGGGTCATAAAATGGGCATTAAAGCCTGTGCTTTACTTTAAAAAAGGGGGGGATTCAATCATGCTACATTCACTTTTCAGTTTTGAACAGAACTGTTTTCAAGATGGTGGACCAAGAGGCAACTCTCAGCTTGCCCCAGAGGTTTGGTGTGGGCAGGAGGCCAGGCAGGATGACTCCGGATTCGTTCAAATCTCGTTCCTGCAACCTAACACAGTAAAGCAAATCCAGCTGCTGAATCAGAAGGAAAAGAAAATCTGAGGCATGTGAATCGTGTAAGCATAGAACCGTTGGGCATTGTGTGTATATGTGTGCACGCATGTTAGCACCTTCCCAATGTGCTGGTCACATTGGAGGGTTTATTTGTCCCACAAACAGCGCAGCGCTAAACATGTTTACTCAGAAATAAAAAGGTAAAGAGACCCCTGACCATTAGGTCCAGTCGTGACCGACTCTGGGGTTGCGACGCTCATCTCGCTTTATTGGCCGAGGGAGCCGGCGTACAGCTTCCGGGTCATATGGCCAGCATGACTAAGCCGCTTCTGGCGAACCAGAGCAGCGCACAGAAATGCCGTTTACCTTCCCCTATTTATCTACTTGCACTTTGTGCTTTCGAACTGCTAGGTTGGCAGGAGCTGGGACCGAGCAATGGGAGCTCACCCCATCGCGGGGATTCGAAACGCCGACCTTCTGATCAGCAAGTCCTAGGCTCTGTGGTTTAACCCACAGTGCCACCCGCGTCCCTATTTTATACTCAGAAATAAATCCCACTAAAAGCAATTGAACTTATCCCCAGTAAGTTTAAGCACGCAGCCATTGTGGCTGTGCGGGGAAGTCACCATTCTGTGGCTTAGTCACTAGGTGGCGCAATCAGATGCTGTGGTTTTGTCTGAGCAGAACTTTCCCCCCTTCTCTATGATTCCTGTTGCTTTGAGGCAGTTTTTTTTTTAAAGAAAGGACAGCTCCCTCCCTGTGTTCTGAAAGGCAGGTTTCCATTACAAAGATCAAAGCTCAGTTAAAGAGGTATATGGAGTACTAAATATTTCCTCAATCAATAAGGTCTGTTTTTTTCAGAGGGAGATGAAGAAATGAGGTCAAGCATACTATAATTAATAGAACATCTTAAAGAGCAAGAAAGCATTTGATATGTTACCTTCTCTTTTTTGCATTTGCAAGAGGAACGTGTCATTATTCCAGAGCTGCAACATCAGGGAATAATTTACTGCTGCTTGATTCCAGTTTATTAAATGTCACCTTGATCAGTTAACACTTTGCGGTGAAACGACAGCTACCTAGGCACCAGAGTCAACGATATCCAAAGAAATAATTCTATACAGGCAGTCTGGTCTAGTGGCACCTCCAAATCCCAGATAAATTGGGGGTGAGGGCAGAATTTGATATGGCATGAGTCATAGGTGGTGAACTTCGATACATTTGCCAATCCAACAATGCATCCTTCTGCCACAAAAAAAATTGACTTGCAATATTGCGCTCTTTCCCTGTGGGAAATATTCGATGCTGGCCATACCCAGTGGGAAAGAAGCCTCATAGCTGGCCACACAGAGAATTGTGTAAGGGCTGAGAGTAAGTAACTTAAGAGCAAAGATACATAGAGTTTGAAGAGACCCCAATAGCCATTGGTCCAACCCTTCGCAATGCAGAAATCTCAACTAAAGCATCCATGACAGATGGCCATCCAACCTCTGACTGGAAACCTCCAAGGAAGGAGAATCCACAACCTCCCAAGGGAGTGTGTTCCACTGCTGAACAGCGCTTATTGTCAGAAAGTTCTTCCTGATGGCTATCATATCACCCCTTAACCTCCTCTTCTCCAGGCTAAACATGCCCAGCTCCCTTAGCAGTTCCTCATAAGGCATCGTTTCCAGGCCTTTGACCATTTTGGTTGCCCTCCTCTGGACACGTTCCAGTTTGTCAGTGTCCTTCTTGAACTGTGGTGCCCAGAACATTAATAAACAAACTGGGCTGCACCTAACACTGGGCTCCATCTGCACTATGCAATTAAAGCCACTTTAACAGTCACAGCATTCCCCCCAAACATCCTGGGGACTGTAGTTTGTTAAGGGTGCTGATTGTTGGGGGCAAGGAAAATGGGGGCAATTGGCAGGCCCCCAGCTGGCTCCAGCCCACCGGCCAGTGTGCCGAGCGATTTCCAGTCCTTGGCGCAGCATAAATCTGCGGCCCAGGCTTCAGAAGACTGAGCGCGCTATTCAGCAGAGAAAACGCTGCGCAAATAGAAGTGGCACGAGAGGCTGTGTGAGCATATTGACAAGCAGGTTTATTCAGCGTAGATCAGGACGAAAGGAAAACATGTCTGATCTCCTTTGTGTCCAAAGAAAAAACAGCAAACTATACACAAACAGAAGTTCCCAGCAAGCTGTGCTGGAATGTAAACAGACACGTTACATGCAACAATTCCACACGTATGTCCCTTAAGGTGGAACCAAATTCCCAACACTGAGAGCTGTTAGGAGACCCCTGTTCGCCTCACAGAGCTACAGTTCCCAGAGTTCCCTTGGGGAAAGGGTTGAATGTTAAACCACCGTGGGAATTACAGCTCTGGCTGGGAAACCTTAGAAATAACTGGCTCATTATTATCGAAATTGCCCATCTTAGTTAACAATCCTGAGGGCAACAGCTCTCTCCTCACCTGCAGTTCCCAGCAACTACTGGCTTTCAGAAGCATACAACCTCTGACAGTGGAGGTAAAACATGGCCACTGTGGCTACCGGACAAGATGCTTGGACTAGTATACCTGAAGGAGTGTCTCCACCCTCATTTTTCAGCCCAGACACTGAGGACCAGCTCTGAGGACCTTCTGGCAGTTCCCTCACTGCAAGAACTGTTGTTACAGGGAACCAGGCAGAAGGCCTTCTTGGCAGTGGCACCCTCCCTGTGGAACGCCCTCCCACCAAGGAGATAAAGAGCTATGCAACTTTTAGAAGGCTAGTGAAGGCAGCCCTGTATCGGGAATGTTTGATGTTTTCTTGTATTTTTATATGTGCTAGAAGCTGCCCAGAGTGGCTGGAGAAACCCAGTCAGATGGGTTGAGTATAAATAATAAAATGGTGGTTACTATTATTTTGATATTATCCAGCAAGGGTCACCATAATGAGCTGAGTAAGAATGGCACTGTGGGTTAAACCACAGAGCCTAGGACTTGCCAATCAGAAGGTCGGCAGTTCGAATCCCTACGACAGGGTGAGCTCCCGTTGCTCAGTCCCAGCTCCTACCAACCTAGCAGTTCGAAAGCACCTCAAAGTGCAAGTAGATAAATAGGTACCACTCCGGTGGGAAGGTAAATGGCATTTCCGTGCACTGCTCTGGTTCACCAGAAGCAGCTTAGTCATGCTGGCCACATGACCCAGAAGCTGCACGCCGGCTCCCTCGGCCAGTAAAGCGAGATGAGCGACGCAACCTCAGAGTCGGCCACGACTGGACCTAATGGGGTGATATGATAGCCATGTTCAAATATATAAAAGGATGTCATATAGAGGAGGGAGAAAGGTTGTTTTCTGCTGCTCCAGAGAAGCGGACACGGAGCAATGGATCCAAACTACAAGAAAGAAGATTCCACCTAAACATTAGGAAGAACTTCCTGACAGTAAGAGCTGTTCGACAGTGGAATTTGCTGCCAAGGAGTGTGGTGGAGTCTCCTCCTTTGGAGGTCTTTAAGCAGAGGCTTGACAACCATATGTCAGGAGTGCTCTGATGGTGTTTCCTGCTTGGCAGGGGGTTGGACTCGATGGCCCTTGTGGTCTCTTCCAACTCTATGATTCTATGGTCAGGGGTCCCTTTACCTTTAAGAGATCATACAGAGCCTCCATTCCCTGCCTGAAGAGGGAATTGTCTGAAAAGGTCAATGGAAAAGATTGGGAAGATTACCACTGGCTTACTGTGAAGAGGGAAATGCTGCTGAAGAGATGAATCCCTGACCCTGCCTGGAAAAAATAGGCAAGTGGGGACTCGGGTAGCACAATGAGTGGGCTGTGGTTTGTCTTCTGAGGCACTGGAAGGAGAGGAAACCTGGATCCCAGTGACAAAATGGCGTGCCTTGAATGCCATTGACAGCCTCGCCGCTGCTATTTGTGTGGCAAAGGACTCATCGGGCTACCATAATTCCCTTCTCAGGAACTTTCCATTCCGCTGTCCTCGTGGATGCCAACACTTTGCCTCACAGCAATGTCATGCACGCGGATTGTGGCCTTTACAGTTTCACGTGCTCCACTCTGCTGATGGCTCTTCACAGCGGCACGATTCAATAAACATAGCAGATGCCATGTGTTGGGTTAGGCACAGAGCACGCTGTGGCAAATTCTTCCGAGGCATGAAACACAATCCATGATGTATCTGACTAAAAAGCACATTCTCACTCTGGATTCTAGGAAGAGTGACTTTTTAAATCTTTTTTTTTTTTGGATAGTCATCCAACGGCAGGTGGTCAATTTGATTTAGGTTTATATCCTCAGGCAAGACGTCTCCGACTGTCAACAAAGCTTTCCTGCTTTGCCTTGACATACATCTCTGTATACTTTCCACCTTGAAAGCATGGCTCAATTCTGCCAGGTATAGGAACGAGGATTTCTTTTTTCCTTGTTTTGAGGTGGGGAGGGGATGACAAGAGGGATTAGCCCATGGAGAGAACAGATGAAAGTCAATATTTGCATCCTGAGACCAAAGTAATGAGTTTCGAAAACCTAATGCGGCGCAGAGTCCGTTGGAGAATTGCAGCCATGCTACTCATTATGGCTTCCAGCCTGGGGTAGGCATTAAAGCAGTGACATGTGAGACGTTCTTCCTTTGTACATCAGCGATTGACACCTCAGTGGATATCTCTGTTTCCTCCAAACCGTTAGCGTTCCTGTGAATATGGATGAAGGAAGCCATTGTTCAGTAAGTGGCAAATCTACTCCAGCGGTTGTGTCTCGGTTGATGAAAGGGCTGTGAACTTTGATCAGTTTATTGGGCAAGTTAATCAGCTAAAGACTAATTGATCTTTTTGGCCCAATTTGAACTAAAATCCCTAAGGGCCAATTTTAATTGCCGGAAGGGCGTGGGAGAACACTAAGTTTCTGTTTTTGCTTTGGAAGGCGAATTTGGTTCTGGTGCTGTGTCTGTACGTATTTTATTTTATTAAAAGGATTTTAATAACACAAGAAACCCTGTTACCTGTGAGACAGGCACCATCTCTTAACATCTCTTTGGCAGCTAATGAAGGTATTCCTTTTTCAAACGAGCCTTTTTTTAAAAAAAAATGAGGTTGTTATCCTAGTCTTTATCTGTATTGGATATGTTGAAGCTGATATGTTTTTATCGTCAGATTCCTTCAGGATGTTTTATGGGAAGCGTCTCGAGGATGAAATTAACGGAATGAGCCATCATAATAATAGTAATAGAATTTATAGATCACCTTTCATTTCAAAAAGGAAGACCAAGGCATTTGACAAGCAAATGAAGACAGCAACAGAACGGCCATAATAAAATCAGGCCACATGCTCTGGGACCTATAATGATTATAGTGGAGCTGCAACAGAGTGTTGCTGCAACCAGGAGGAATATACCGTACCCAGCCAACTTCTTGCCTTTATAGTTTGAACTATGGAATTCATTCTCACAAGAGGCCTTTAGAAGAGAATTGGATAAAAGATAGAGCTATCAATGGCTGCTAGCCAAACTAGCTAAGTTCTGTTTGGCAACTGTAAGAACAGAGTGCAGGATTAGATTGTCTTTGGCCTGATCCAGCACAGTTCTTGTTATGCTGTGACTTTTTTGGAGGGCGAAATAGAGGAGCACAATATCTGGAGCATGAAGCAACTGCTTCTCTTGGAAAATGTGGTATTTTGAGCTTCCAGAAACCAGGTCAGGAATGTGTGACATCATTGCAAAGACACCGCAATATAGCATTTTGGCACTTCTTGTCCAATCATCGTGACAGGTGTGCAGGGGATGTATCTGTCATTTCAACAAAAGGGTCTGTCCCAAAGTTGCATGAAAGCTGGGTTGGGGGAGAATCTCAAATCCATTTGCATTGAGAGGTGAACTTCCCTAATCTGCATTTTCTGAAATAATACACAAATCAAAACATAGCCATCCTTTGAAATGCGCACATCTCTGAATGTTGCAGGGCATCTCCCCAGCAAAATAAGGGCAACAGTAACACATGTGCTGGAGTGAAATGTGCACTGAAACGCATCTATTCATGAAAATAGCATTAAAAGTGTACCACACCAGGGGAAACTTTGCTGCAAAAATGTGCGTATGAGACAAAATGCAAACAAAAATGTATATATTTGGAAGATTTAGTAGTAAAATGCCAGTGAATTTTCACAATAACTACTGGGGGGGAAATTATACACTAATGTGGAAATGTGGAGAAATGAGTTTCAGACTGAAAAAATGGGGAAGGGAGAGAAACTGAAATATGCAGATTCACTTAATCCCTGCTTGAAAAGTAATATTTATCATGAAGCATCCCGTCAAAGGAGTGGGGAAGGATGCTAGGCTAGATGGATCCTCTTTCCTTATTTATTTATTTATTTATTTATTTATTTATTTATTTATTTATGTTCTCTCAGAAATATGTGCTTTTCATTTTTGCTTAAAAAGTAGCAGGTGGGAGATCAAAATTAAAACGCACATCTCTCCTAATCGATACTGAGACGCTTCCATCCGGAAAGGGAGAATAAGGCTGCAATCCTAACTATGGCTGCATTCCTGTGACAGTTTATGCCATTTCCCTGATGTTCCCCTAACTCTTAATTTCTGCATTATTTTTGAGATTCCACATGATGCAAAAGTCACATCTGGAAACCTGGCAGAATATAATGGAAAGTTAGTGTACATTTTCCATGTCAATTGGTTCCAGAAATAATCAACTTGCAACTGTATTAACCCAGAGAATCGGAGGCTAAAATGGACCAAATTTTGGGCAACATACCAGCGTTTAGTTCTTTCCTGCCATTTTCATGATGGAATCACGGGAGAACAGGAGGGTGAGGGAGTGGTGGTGTTGTCCAATGGTGCTCATGCCACACTGCACCCACTGGTGTGAATGAAACTGAGCGGTATACCCATCAAATATCTGCATTTCCAAAATGCACCAGGTACTCCGATACAGAGAGAGCCTTGGTGCTCCTTGTATGGATACATGTGCCATCTTCAGTCGAGCTGAAGGCATATGAGAGCAACAGGGAGAAGAATATGCCAAAGAGGGTTGAAAAGAGAACACAGCCCTGTTTCACACCAGGAAGGCGTCCAAGGATGAACTGCCATATTGGATGGTGCTGCACATGTCCTTGTGAAAGAACACAATCACCTTGTGACAGGTGGGCCTCCCAACTGAATGTCTCCATCTGCCCCAGATGCAACAAAACATGCCTCTCCCGCACCAGTGGGCGCTGTGGTCTAAACCACCGAGCCTCTTGGGCTTGCAGATTGGAAGGTCTCTGGTTCGAATCCACACGATGGGGTGAGTTCCCGTTGCTCTGTCCCAGCTCCTGCCAACCTAGCAGTTCGAAAGCACATCAAAGTGCAAGTAGATAAATAGGTACCACTGCGGCAGGAAGGTAAAAGGAGTTTCCATGCGCTCTGGCTTCTGTCATGGTGTTCCTTTGTGCCAGAAGCGGTTTAGTCATGCTGGCCACATGACCTGGAAAGCTGTCTGTGGACAAAGGCTGGCTCCCTCTGCCTGAAAGCGAGATGAGTGCCGGACCCTATAGTCGCCTTTGACTGGACTTAACCATCCAGGGGTCCTTTACCTTTACAGGTGCTTCAACCTTCCAACAGTTTGACCTGGTGGCACACTCCTTTGTTGTCTCCCAAGACAGACAGAGGCCCACAAACTCCAGTGCGAAAGGAGTGTTAGGAACTGGGTCAGAGGTGCTAGCGTCATAATCCAGAAAAGTATTGCAATATTCCCCATTTCTGAATGTGTCCTATGTCTACTCAGAAGTAAGTCCTACTGAATGGGGATTGCTCCCAAGTGCACAAAAGCTGGGAGTCCATGCAAGATGTTAATAGAAGCTGCCAGGAGAGGGGTAGGATCAGGCCTGGGATGAACCCTTTCCTCCTGTGCTATCGTCCCAAAGAAAATCGCCCCAGGTACATGTAGCATTGCCAACGACCTGTTGCATTTGCACAAACATATGCCTGACCCTGTCCATCCTGATATGGATATGGATGCAATGCGGCAGCGAGCTGCAGCTAGCTGGAAAGCAAAACATGATGGGAATGTTGGGACTGTACCGTGGGAACAAAGGGACAGTCTATTCATAGTACTGAGCACCGAATTTAGCTCAGAGTGTAATTTGACCTGTACAGGAAGTACAGGAGGTGGAGTTTATCCCTCTGCTGTTGGAGTTTGAAGAGAGCAGACGTGTTTCTCTGTAACGTTGCAAGGCCAGAAATAAAGACATGTAAATACATTTCTGTCTATCTCTTTCCCCTCCCTGGGAGGAGCAGGGAGCAGGGAAGAGTGGTGTGTTCTTCTCACGCTTGAGGAGGATCGCCGATCGCGACCTAGCCTGTATCCTGCCGGGAGACGCAGACAGGGAGGTCAACAAGGAGATCAAGCCGGGTGCCTGGAGAGTGGCCAGTTTCTCCTGAGAGGCAAGATTTCTTGACATGCATGCCCTCGCCTTATAATAATCTGCTCTGCAGTGGAAGAATGGGTGCTCTTTTCAGACTATTTAAGGAAATCTTATAGTATGATAAACTCGTGAGCAGGATTTGAGCTATGAGCAACAGAAGTAATTAGATTATAATGCTGTGGTTGTTATTTAATAGACAGAGGACAGGGTGCAGCAGAAGGGGGTAAACAACAACTCCATGGTAAATGGGGTTGGAAGTCGATAAGGGAAAAGACGAAGTTGAGTTTTGATTGCATATGTTTAAAATGTTGCAACGTAATAAAATACAGTAGGAAAATAATATACTGTGCAGGTACTGTCTTGGATGCTTTAGCTGAGATTCCTGCATTGCAGGGGAGTCGGAATTCCAAGGTCTCAAATATAGAATAAATCATGATAATTGCACAAGGTAAACACACATGTATAAGTATATAAACCACATCTCTAGAATAGTACAGGAGAGCAATCCACAAGCCATCTTGGCTCTCCTAAAGACTCTAAGTATTTCCTCTGCCTCCTTAATCCCCCTTGCCTGAGAACAGGTAGAAGTTCCTGAAAGGGGATCTATGAAGCTCCTTTGTATTAATTGTCATTGTTTGCCCAGATGCTCTGCATTGAGGAGTGTCTGACGGGCATCCTGATTGTCTTATCAAATGATAATGTTTTGCAATATACTATACATTATGCTAAGGGACGCGGGTGGCGCTGTGGGTAAAAGCCTCAGCGCCTAGGGCTTGCCGATCGAAAGGTCGGCGGTTCGAATCCCCGCGGCGGGGTGCGCTCCCGCTGCTCGGTCCCAGCGCCTGCCAACCTAGCAGTTCGAAAGCACCCCCGGGTGCAAGTAGATAAATAGGTACCGCTTACCAGCGGGAAGGTAAACGGCGTTCCGTGTGCTGCGCTGGCTCGCCAGATGCAGCTTTGTCACGCTGGCCACGTGACCCGGAAGTGTCTCCGGACAGTGCTGGCCCCCGGCCTATAGATGTGAGATGGGCGCACAAACCCCAGAGTCTGTCAAGACTGGCCCGTTCGGGCAGGGGTACCTTTACCTTTATACATTATGCTATGCTACTATACTATACTATACTATACTATACTATACTATACTATACTATACTATACTATACTATACAGACCTTTGCCAACAAAGGTCCGTATAGTTAAAGCTATGGTTTTCCCAGTAGTGATTTATGGAGGTGAGAGCTGGACCATCAAGAAAGCTGATCACCGAAGAATTGATGCTTTTGAATGATGGTGCTGGAGGAGACTCTTGAGAGTCCCATGGACTGCAAGAAGATCAAACCTATCCACTCTTAAGGAAATCAGCCCTGAGTGCTCACTGGAAGGACAGATCCTGAAGCTGAGGCTCTGATACTTTGGCCACCTCATGTGAAGAGAAGACTCCCTGGAAAAGACCCTGATGTTGGGAAAGATGGAGGGCACAAGGAGAAGGGGATGACCGAGGACGAGATGGTAGGACAGTGTTCTCGAAGCTACCAGCATGAGTTTGACCAAACTGCGGGAGGCAGTGGAAGGCAGGAGTGCCTGGTGTGCTCTGGTCCATGGGGTCACGAAGAGTCAGACACGACTAAACAACTAAACAACAACGTTTTGCGTGAACTGTGTCTGGAACTATGTAAAACTTGCTAAATCCTCAGGAATATCACACCTTGGCCTGCCTGAGCCACAGTAACCCCACCTTGTGTGTGATGTACCATATTTTTTGCTCTATAAGACTCACTTTTTCCCTCCTAAAAAGTAAGGAGAAATGTGTGTGCATCTTATGGAGCGAATGCAGGCTGCACAGCTATCCCAGAAGCCAGAACAGCAAGAGGGATCACTGTTTTTGCTGCGCAGCGATCCCTCTTGTTGTTCTGGCTTCTGAAATTCAGAATATTTTTTTTCTTGTTTTCCTCCTCCAAAAGCTAGGTGCATCTTGAATCTGTCAAGAATGTATAACTTGCTGTTGAAATGGAATACTCAGGATGAAACGGTGAAATCTGCTATGATTAAATGGGCACAAGATGTTGGACATAATATTATGTTTGCTGACTGGGAACAGTTATGGACCACAGGTATGAAGTTTACGGCATGTAATGCCTTAAGAGAGAATATTATGAAAATGATATACAGGTGGTACATGACCCCAGTCAAGCTTGCAAAAATCTATCATTTGCCCGATAACAAATGTTGGAAATGTAAAGAAACGGAAGGTACCGGTACATTCTTTCACCTTTGGTGGACGTGCCCAAAGATTAAGGCTTTCTGGGAAATGATATATAATGAACTGAAAAAGGTATTTAAATATACCTTCCTGAAGAAACCAGAGGCCTTTCTCCTGGGCATTGTCGGCCAATTGGCGCCAAAGAAGGACAGAACTTTTTTTATGTATGCTACAACAGCAGCAAGAATACTCACTGCAAAGTATTGGAAGACACAAGATTTACCCACTCTGGAAGAATGGCAGGTGAAGGTGATCGACTACATGGAATTGGCAGAAATGACTGGCAGAATCCGAGACCAGGGAGAAGAGTTGGTGAAAGAAGACTGGAAGAAATTTAAAGACTATTTACAGAAATATTGTAAAATTAATGAATGCTAGAAGGATGTTGGATAGAAACTAAGAGGTTTCCAGCTGTAATGCTTTAGGAGATACGAAAAAAAAAGGTTTATAAATGGGTAAAAGCTTAATGGTAAGGATTTGCTGAACTAACAAATCGAACTGGAATACAAAGAAGGGAGGTATGAGGAGGTCCGAGGAAATAAGTGTATGGAAGTTATGTTATTGAAAATTAATGCGTGTTTTTAACTGTTTTTCATTTTGTATGTTTATTTTTCCCTTTTTTTTGTTATATCTTAAAAACTTTCAATAAATATCTTTTTTTAAAAAAAACTAGGTGCATCTTATGGTCTGGTGCGTCTTATAGAGCGAAAAATAGGGTAATTTCTGATAGTTTGTAGAAGGGATGTGCTTCTTCTTGCCCAAATGCAAACCCTTGGTTCTGGGCAGCGGCAGAGTAAGCTGATCAGGCACCTGGGGGCAGCGCACACACTCTACACCCAGGGGCAGGGCCAGCTGCCACGGGGGTGGGGCCAACCAGGGCAGGATGCTCCTTGGGGCCTCCGTGGAGTTTGCCTGCCTCCTCCCACTCAGCCACCCTACAGCTGAGGGGGAGGCAGCAGGTGGACCGTTTGGGGCAGTGCAGAGCCTGCGGGAGCCCAAGCTACTGCGTCACTCCCAGGAGAAACACATGACCCAGGCGCGCTGCAGGCCCCACAGTGAGTGCTGCCCAGCATTTTGTCACCCCCCTCAGTGGTGACACCCAGGGCGGACCACCCCCACCGCACCCCTTTCCTTCTCCCCTGGTTCTGGGTCTCTCTTGCCTCCTTGCAAGGAGAGGAGGGAACTCTGTTGCAACAGAAAAATAAAGACCTGCCTTGCTTTCACTGTATCCTGCCTCTATCCATTCACCTCTGACCGATCATGGACTTAGGGGACTCTGTCCCTTGGGGAGCTGGGCAGCAAAAGCCAACCGCCCCTATTTTTTCCTATATCACTCTGATTCACTGGTCTCCAAGTGATGGGTTGCAACAGAAGCACTGACTGCCATACAAATATAGGGTCAAAATGAAAAAGAGAGATGGGTCCCCAAATACAAGTTGGGGTTAAAAGTGGGTCTGGGGTCAGAGAAATTTTATTTTATTTTATTTTATTTTATTTTATTATTTTTGTAATTGTAGGTCTTTGCTGCTTGCCTGTGTAAGGATTCAATAAACACATAAGACGTAACTGGCTGTACGTTTGAATAAATAAAGTATACTATTCATTTTATTAAATTGTAGATTTCAACAGAAGTAGCTCATAAAGTTCAACGAAAAAGGTAGAAGACCCAGTGGATCAGTTCATTCTCTAATCAGTTCGTGCATAAGGTCCATATATGTGTAAGTGTCTATTCCACCTGTCTGTTCATAGAGTCCAACAATCCACATGAAAGGTTGTTACAGTTCCACAGAATCCTTTCACAGCGTCTAAGACAAGGATTTCCGGAACAGTAGCCTTGTTTCACCGTCCTGGGCTTCGTCAGTAGTACAAACTCTAGATAATGCAGATAAATACAATATCGTAATCTGACGTATTTTCAGAGCAAAGGTAATATACAAACCGTCAACAACCGTACATCCCATATATGATATCACAGGACAGTGGATCTTACAGCATAGTAGTAGCTGCTGTAAGCCTGTGTAAGGAAGCAGAATCCGGGAGAAATCTAAGGATGCTCTGGTGCTATTCAAGCTGCCTGAAAGCATCCATGGAGAAAATATGTTCGTTATTAATATCTTTGAAAGGGAGGCTTGAGGAGGGGTAGGAAGGGTGCCGGTACAAAGAAGCGAAAGGAGATAAATGGAGGCCTGCATTTCTGGAAGCAGTGGACCCTGCGAACAAATACCCATTTGAAGCCTTTCTTCGCTGGTCGGTGCACATTAGCGTTCTGGGGGGCCCCACGCTGTTTTCTTTCCGCGGCGGCAGGAATAGTAAAAGATAAGAGGGACCACTTTGAACCAAAGGGGAGAGCACTCCACATATGAAGGTAGGCCCAGAGAAATGGCTGCCTTTGTAGGAATGTTCCCAGCGCCTTGGCTGCCGCTCCCGCTAAATACGGAAAGGACTTTTGAAAGAATAAAAGAAGACAGGGCTTCTCTGGTGGAAAAGGAAAAGGGGGCAGGGGGAAATCTTTCTGGCCGGGTTCTAGCAGCAGTTTGTGAAATCTGTTTTGTCCTCTCCAGGAAAATGTGCAAGGGATTCTTGGAGCAAATCCACACAAATGCTACACTGTCCAATGCAGCCACTTGTGAGCTCTTCAGACTGGAAATGTGGACAGAATATGGGCCCATAATACAGAACCGCATAACAGGTAGGGCTGGGAGCGTCCCATGTCAGAAGCCCTGCAGAGTTAGTATAGAATCCAATCTCAAATATCATAGAATCATAGAGTTGGAAGAGACCACGAGGGCCATCGAGTCCAACCCCCTGCCAAGCAGGAAACACCATCAGAGCACTCCTGACATATGGTTGTCAAGCCTCTGCTTAAAGACCTCCAAAACAGGAGACTCCACCACACTCCTTGGCAGCAAATTCCACTGTCGAACAGCTCTTACTGTCAGGAAGTTCTTCCTAATGTTTAGGTGGAATCTTCTTTCTTGTAGTTTGGATCCATTGCTCCGTGTCCACTTCTCTGGAGCAGCAGAAAACAACCTTTCTCCCTCCTCTATATGACATCCTTTTATATATTTGAACATGGCTATCATATCACCCCTTAACCTCCTCTTCTCCAGGCTAAACATGCCCAGCTCCCTTAGCCGTTCCCCAAATTGGCACCACAGTATAAAACATTTAAAATCACTGGGATAATTAAAAGGACAAGGGTGAAGCTGTCGAAGGTCATAATGTGATCGTGTGCAGTTATATATTCTGTTTATATATGTCTGTTCCCTGAAGCGATGGTTTGTTAGGAACCTTTTCAGGTAAAATTGTGGCTAAAAGGAAGCTACATGGCAGATGAAGATGGACTATATGGAACTTGCCGAATTGACTGGGAGACTCCAAGACCAGAGAGAAGAGACAGTGGAAGAAGATTGGAAGAAGTTTAAGGAATATTTAAAAAAAAATGTTAATATTTAGATCTTAGAATAGCTTTGGAAGTGGATATAGGCTGTAGGGTTAGAAGATAGTGTATTCTAAAATAGTATTATTTGTAAGTTATAAAATGTGTAGATTTTTATGGTAAAAGTAAGCAAGAAATTATGATATATGTAAACTGCTAATGATGAGGGAAAATGAAAATCAGATAGGGGAGACTTGGGGAAGCCCACCTAACAATGTTCAGAAAAAACAAGGATAAGACAAGAATTTGTTTGTGTTGTTTGTTTTTCTGTTTGTGTTGTTTATTTGTGTTATAAAATGAATAACAAATTTCTGAAAAAAATAAAATAAAAAGGAAGCTACAGGAGCAGTGGTATCTTTGTCCTGATCTACCAGGAGAAACCTTGTTTGGCTTCTTCTTGGAGTTATATGCCGGAGGTCCAACATTTTGCTCAGCATCAGTTGGCGAGGTCTGCTCTGTAAAGAGCAGTCTAAGAGAATGTGGTCCATTGAATCAGGTTCTCTTTGGTTGCAGGCACACAAACAGGCTTGATATGGAGTATGTGTGAATCTGCCATTGGTCACTGCAGAAGGGAAAGCATTTAATCTCGCAAGCATAAAAGTTCTTCGGTGGGAGGGGAGTAGTAGATCCTTTAGATATTTGGCACAGGTTCTGTTGGGTGCTGTGATACCTAAGGCCTCCGGAGAACAAGATCTCAGAGTATGAGGTAAAAAGTGCTGTCTTTCATATAGATATAGATATATAATTTTATTCGTTTTTAACATATCATTTTCAAGTAATTAAACATACTTTTACATCTTATACAATTTTTTTGGACTTCCATCAATCATGTCTGAAAATTTTCCAATCTAGTCACTTAATATACATTTCTTACTTTCACTATTACCTTTAAATCTCATAACTAATATCTCTCTTCTTTCTCTATTTTGCAATATTTCATATATTTCTCCTTCCAAAACTTCTTGTAGTCCTACTAACGTAATTTGTTGATTACAGTTGCTCTTCAAATAGTTCATATATTTCTTCCAATCTTTTGTAAATCTCTGGTCCTGCCGGTTTCAAATCCTTCCTGTCATTTTATCTAATTCTGCATAGTCCATTAACTTTGGCTGCCATTCTTCTTTCGTCGGAATTTCTTCTGGCTTCCATTTCTGGGCTAACAATACTCTTGCCGCTGTTGTTGCATATAGAAACAATTTAACATCTTGTCTATCAATATCCTCACCTATAATACCAAGTAAAAATGCTTCTGGTTTTTTCAAGAATGTGTATTTCAACATCTTTTTCATCTCACAACAAGCGCTGTCTTTCATGGTCATAGAGCTGCTGCTTGATTATTTGGAATATGTAACTTTTGTCACACGCTTCAGGGCTCTCGAGAGCAATGCCCAAACTGTGAATTTTATCTTGAACTGCTCTTAGTATATGTCAGGGGTTCAGGAGCAGAGGCGAGGGCAAGGGAGGAAACAGAGAGCGAGGGGGAGGAGTCCGAAGGAAAGATGAGCGATGACGACGACCCGAGATCTCCGAGTCTTTCCAGTGAATCAGGCGGAAAAGGTGGAGTAAGGCTAGGGTATTAAGTTGGTGTACAGGAGGCGGGGACTCAGACGGAGCTTCGCCGGTCTAGCTTATAAGACGTAGAGTTGCACGCTGCAGCTTGGAAATGAAAACTGTAAATCAATAAAGACTTTTATACAGTGAACGCTGGCTAGCGTGATCCTCTGTGAGCTCGGATCTGGAAGCAGCTCTGACAGTATAGAATCATAGAATTGTAGAAATGGAAGGGGCCATTTGCCCAATGTGGGACTTGAACCCACAACCTTGAGATTAAGAGTCTTCTGCTCCAGCGTCACGTCACTGCCAGTCAGTGTAGAAAATAATGAGCCAGATGGAACAATGGCCTGAACCCCTTTGGAGTCTTTATGAGCCAGAAAAAAACCTCACAATTGGCGTGCTGGATCAGAGCCATTCCAGTATCCTGGACAGGAGTCCAACAGCACTCTGCTCATCTGCAGTTCCCAGCAACTGGTATTCAGAACTAAATTGCCTCTGACTATATAGATAGAACATGGGACGCGGGTGGTGCTGTGGGTTAAACCACAGAGCCTAGGACTTGCCGATCAGAAGGTCGGCGGTTTGAATCCCGGCCACAGGGTGAGCTCCCGTTGCTCGGTCCCAGCTCCTGCCTACCTAGCAGTTTGAAAGCACATCAAAGTGCAAGTAGATAAATAGGTACCACTCCAGCGGGAAGGTAAACGGCGTTTCCGTGCACTGCTCTGGTTCGCCAGAAGCAGCTTACTCATGCTGGCCACATGACCCAGAAGCTGTACGCCGGCTCCCTCGGCCAGTAAAGCGAGATGAGCACCGCAACCCCAGAGTCGGCCACGACTGGACCTAATGGTCAGGGGTCCCTTTACCTTTTTATATAGATAGAACACAGCCATTGTGGAGAGGGAGACAACTCAGGTGAAGAGAACGAAACAGTGGCAAAGAAGTGTACAGCGGTACCTCAGGTTAAGTACTTAATTCATTCCGGAGGTCCATACTTAACCTGAAACTGTTCTTAACCTGAAGCACCATTTTGGCTAATGGGGCCTCTTGCTGCTGCTGCGCCGCCGGAGCACGATTTCTGTTCTCATCCTGAAGCAAAGTTCTTAACCTGAAGCACTATTTCTGGGTCAGCGGAGTCTGTAACCTGAAGCGTATGTAACCTGAAGCGTATGTAACCTGAAGCGTATGTAACCCGAGGTACCACTGTATCCTTTCCTGAGGGAAAGTTTGAGAGACATGGCAACAGCAGACACTTGTGGGGAAACCTGAGGAGAGACTCCTCTGCCTGTCTCTGACAGATATTCCTTGGGAATTATTATTACATTGGGATAGTTACTTTAACCAGGTGACTCTGTGAACCTGTTCCTGCATCCACCTTAGTTGCTATTCATGGATACAGGTAGAGATGGGAAGGTCCCGGAAAAACTGGGGGGAGGGTGTCAGGTTTTTTTTCCATTTTTCCCCCAGAAAAATTAGGGGGGGTGGGATATCCAAACTATATCAAACTGTTTTGGTTTTTGGTTTGGTTTTTTTACCCCCATTTTTTCTGGAAAAAAACGACTGGGGAAAAAATTGAAAAAAAGGGGGAGGACAGAAAAAACAGGGGAAACCCTGGTCCCCCCCCCCCAATTTTTCCCCAGGCCTTCCCATCTGTAGATATGGGTGATGTTCCCACCTATGGGTGCTGAAGGGAGACCCTTTAAAACAGCCAATCCATGTCTGCAAAGCGGTGCGTCCAAAAAAAGGGGGGGTTCCTTCCCACTGCTACCCTGGGACAAACACCAGCCTTAGAGAAGGAAATAGAACTTCCTCTGGCACTTAATCTTTTTTAAAGACTAGTGGATTTAGACATACCATTAACACTTCCCTGGTGCATAAAGTCTTGTAGTAGAGACCGAGGTCAAACGCTCTGGTTTCTGTGAGCTAATCTTATTATCACTCTTGTGGCACATCTAAGCTGTGCGAAGAGCACCAAGACCCTCTTTGCCTGTGGCTACACACTTCACCACAAGACAAGCTTTGTAGTGCTGTCAGAAACAAAGAGAACACGAGGCTATCTTCATCACTTCGCTCCTCAGACTTGAGGGAGGATCTCCCAGGAATGAAGAGGATCTGCCGAGGCTGTGACTGATCAGGATGTCTGAACCTCGTGCAGTGGGGATTGTGTGGCAGCAGGGGCTAGCCGGGTTTGGGGGCTTTTTTGCCCTGGGTGAAACCTCCAGAGGGGCACCATTGAGGCTCCCAGCTTGTGTATGTTTGTGTGCGAAAATGCAAGTGGGTAGGTGCCAAACTGGGTCTTTGACCTGGGTGAAATAAAGCTTAGTTTCGCCCCGGTGAAGGGAAGGATGTAGTCATGCCATTGATGGCCCTGTCACCTCATCATTACTGTCCCTCTCTCTCTCTCTCTCACACACACACACCAGGCGGCAGACATTTATTAACAGGCAGCCTGCTCCACACATAATAATAATAATAATAAATAAATAAATATTTTTTTTATTTATATCCTGCCCTCCCCAGCCGAAGCCGGGCTCAGAGAGGCTAACAACAGTAAAAGTAACACAGTTTACATAAAATCACAATCAATTACAGTGGTACCTCGGGCTACATACACTTCAGGTTATATACGCTTCAGGTTACAGACTCCGCTAACCCAGAAATAGTACCTCGGGTTAAGAACTTTGCTTCAGAATGAGAACAGAAATTGTGCTCCGGCAGCGCAGCAGCAGCAGCAGCAGGAGGCCCCATTAGCTAAAGTGGTGCTTCAGGTTAAGAACAGTTTCAGGTTAAGAACGGACCTCTGGAATGAATTAAGTACGTAACCAGAGGTACCACTGTAGTTTAAATGCATTCTAAAATCAATTCATTCTAAAATCAATTCAGACACAGAGAGAAGGGGGGGAGGGAGGGAGGGAGGGAGGGAGGGGGAGGGAGAGAGGTGGTGGTATTAGGCGCTGACAAGTTGTTATGAGAGCCCCTCACCAGTGGCGGAGGAAGGGGGTGCGGTGGGGGCGGACCACCCTGGGTATCATCCCTGAGGGGGGTGACATTCCGTACGTCGCCCATGACTCCAGCAAAGTGGCAAAGCATCACAGCAGCTCCCCCTCTTCCCCCGACAACTGTGCCCATTTTAGTATACAGTGGTGCCTCGCAAGACGAAAAGAATCCGTTCTGTGATTCTCTTCGTCTAGCGGCTTTTTTTGTCTTGCGAAGCAAGCCCATTGACGGATTAGAGGATTAGCGCTATTAGCACTATTAGCGGCTTTTAGCGGCTTATCAGCTTATCAGATCAGCTGATAAGCGGCTTAGTGGCTTAGAAAAAAGGGGGGAGGAAAAAAAACCCTGCAGGAACTCGCAAGACATTTTCGTCTTGCGAAGCAAGCCCATAGGAGATTTGTTTTGCGAAGCACCTCCAAAACGGAAAACTCTTTCGTCTAGCGAGTTTTCCGTCTTGCGAGGCATTTGTCTTGCGGGGCACCACTGTAGTTTTTTTTTTTTAAAAAAAAAAAAAACACCATTGCAATGAAACAACTGCAAATTAACAGATGAAGCAACAGCACTTGTAGATCTAGCGATCAGCGCTTCTGCTAAAGCTTTGACCGGCGTGATGGTGCCCTGGAAGCTTCAATCGTGGTTCTGAGCTCCAGCTGGAAGAGATTTAAAAGTAAGATCCATCTCCTGACCTTCTATCCATCTCGCTTAGGAGAAAGGAGGAGAAAAGGCTGCTTCGCTCCCCTCCAGCCAGATGGTGCATCTTTCCTGGGTAAATAAATTTTAAGGAAACGATCAAAGGGATGGTTAAATATTAAATAGCTGCCTTCGCGGCCTCAAGGACGAGGCCCAGGAATGCTGCTGCTAAACCACAGGGGTGGGTTTTGCTACTTGATATGCAGCTTCTTGTGTTTATCAGTTGTCATTCAGTCAGATACCTGCACTATTCTGTGAAATAGCAAATCTTAGATGCGAAGCGCTCGGCTGAAATGAATGCAAAGATGACATCACAGAATAACTTTCATTTTTTTCCCTACACAGAGGAAAATGAAAAAAGACTGCAACAAGGCTGGCTAATGGAAGTAAGTGACGGGACCAGATTAACAGTTGCAGAAATCAGGCGCAGGTGGGATGTTATGATAAGTTCCCTGATTCATCGCTGCTAATAAGAGAAATCAGAATAATAACGGAAAAGGAAGAAAGGATTGTAGGATCGGTGCGAATATTTATCTGCTCGCAAAGTGACCTTGTGATCCATCCCCGTCATTAATCTGATAGCAAAGAACATGATTGCCACCGTGTGGTTGCTACCAGAAATTATAGTTTAACGCAAATCATTTTTCATAATTAAAATGTAATTAGCTGGCTCCCCTGTTGTCTACGCAGATCTTTTGGTGAGTGCCTGTTCTGCTGCTTAGAGGAATGCACAAGTAAACGCTGCTTCTTCCAAAAAAGGGGGGGGAGTTGGGAAAGGGGAATAAAGCTAGAATCAGAGACTCCTTGGGGTGTGTGGGCTTGACAGCAAGCAAGATGGTGGCATGGCTTGACAGCAGTTTCACGAGAGAATAATTTGGCTTGGGTTAATACTTTGGCAAGGTAATGCTGCGCAGACAATATAAGTGAAGTCCGAAACTTTTAGAATTAATGCCGTTGGCGGATAATCAGCTTGACAGCTCAGAACTCTTGAGGGAGGCTAAGGACGCTGAGATGGTGAAGGGCAGTTCAAAAGCTTTAAAGGCACAACATTAAAAAGTGGGTTGTCAGTGGTAGAAGATCTAACCGATTTTAGCCAGCAACAGGAGAAGAACTTAGCAAATGACTGTGCTGTGGCTTTGAAAGTGGCCCCGTTGACTCTAAAGTAGGTGAGGGGGAACTTTGGCACGCTAGAAGTTGCTCCCGTCAGCCTAGTGGCCAGGAATTATGGGAGGATAAGGAGGACCAGCAAAGGTCTGTATAGTAAAAGCTATGGTTTTCCCAGTAGTGATGTATGGAAGTGAGAGCTGGACCATAAAGAAGGCTGACCGCCAAAGAATTGATGCTTTTGAATTATGGTGCTGGAGGAGACTCTTGAGAGTCCCATGGACTGCAAGAAGATCAAATCTCTACATTCTTAAGGAAATCAGTGCTGAGTGCTCACTGGAAGGACAGATCGTGAAGCTGATGTGTGTGGTATAGTGGTTAAGAGCGGTAGTCTCGTAATCTGGGGAACTGGGTTCGTGTCTCCGCTCCTCCACATGCAGCTGCTGGGTGACCTTGGGCTAGTCACACTTCTGTGAAGTCTCTCAGCCCCACTCACCTCACAGAGTGTTTGTTGTGGGGGAGGAAGGGAAAGGGGAATGTTAGCCGCTTTGAGACTCCTGAAGGGGAGTGAAAGGCGGGATATCAAATCCAAACTACTACTCTTCTTCTTCTTCTTCTTCTTCTTCTTCTTCTTAGGCTCCAATACTTTGGCCACCTCATGAGAAGAGAAGACTCCCTGGAAAAGACCCTGATGCTGGGAAAGATTGAGGGCACAAGGAGAAGGGGACGACAGAGGACGAGATGGTTGGATAGTGTCTTCGAAGTTACCAGCATGAGTTTGACCAAACTGCGGGAGGCAGTGGAAGACAGGAGCGCCTGGCGTGCTCTGGTCCATGGGGTCATGAAGAGTCGGACATGACTAAACGACTAAACAACAACAACACAAGGAGGACCATGCTCATAATTATAATTTTCTGTTTAGAGAAATACTAGATTTGGGTGATGGCATGGTGGTAGTGTTGATGGCCTGGTTCTTGAAACTTGCATTGGACATTCTTGACACCACTGTCAGGAGAAAGAATGGACTTTCAGTGCTGTTTTACTTCAGCCACTGTTGCGTGACAGAGAAATGGAAGCAGAAGGTTGAACTCAAATCATGCCACATTCTCAAAACACACTTTTCTGTCCTTCTAAGGATGTGGGTGGAAGATATGGCAGAGAAGCTCCCAATAACAAACATCCAAAAATCACTGCTTCGCTACCACCGAGAAAGACAAAGGTCACAGACTTTTAATGGGAACCATTGAGGACTGAGCCCACCTACATGACCATTAGGAGAAGACAGTGTTGTCTAGTAGTCAAATGCTGGATCAAGGGAGATCGAGACTCAAATCTCTACTCTGCCAAGAACGTTTGTAGGTGACTTTGAGCCACTTGCAGTCGAATGAGTCTTCCCACCTGCAGTCTGAAGTGATACAGTCCAGATTCTAGTTTACAACCATGGTGAAAATGGCCTGGTTCAACCCATTATATATTACTAGGGAGACTCATTTTGTCAAACTCTGAGAAAGGCATTTTTCTTGAATGAACTGTTCTGGCTTCTTATACTATGCCTGGGGGCAGGGGGAGGGCAAGGCAGGGCAGTGTCCAACACCCATGGGAAACCAGTTGAAATAATTTCTTTTTAAAACAAAAGCAAAAACCCTATAATTTAAAATGAATCTGAACTCTGGTTTTCTGAGTCAAAAGTAATGAATTTAACACTTAACCTGCGCCTCACGGAAACAACTTTGGGCTGCCACAACTTTCCTCTAACCTAACATTTTCCTGTACCTTCATGAGTTTTTCCATCACGCTGTGAGATTCTGCAAAGGACAAGAATAAATATAACCAGTCACCTCAGAATCAAGATTTGAAGGAAAGACATATAACTGCCGCATGGTGTTGCCATGGCAACAAAGGCTCCAACACGATCCTAATCTGCTTATGAATTCCATCTCTGAGATGAACAAAATCAACACAAGAGAAGGAAAGAAAATCTGCTAAATTGAAGGAAGGTGATGAGGATATTTCAGGTGGGCCATTAATTCCGTGCCCCAGATTTGTGGCATCAACAACCCGTTCACCTCGGAGCAGCTGTGGACATTACCAAGAAGCAGCAAAGAAACTAGCCGCGTGGTGAAAGGCCGATTTGTATCCAGTCCAGGAATGCCATTCATAATCATAGCTGAGTGCAGAGGCATTCACACATTACATTCAGTGAGTGTGTAATATGCATACCTGTATATATGAACAGTTGCACTGTGCAGTCATACAGGTATTCACTTACAACTTTCAACAGGTGTGTAGATTGTGTACCTGTGAATGCAGTATCTGAGCCATGCAAATCAACAAGTGTGAAAACACTTTCACACAAACGCATGTACACATGAGCAGACGCAGCTTGCACCATATGAGAGCCCTTGTGGTGTCGTGGTTGGGTGTTGAACTGATACCTGAGAGACTCAAAGTTATTCCTCTAGGGTCTTAACCTCTGTTAAAAATGGGATGGGGAATGCATTAACCACAGCAGAGCACCTAACTTACCACAACACTTCTCCTTTAGATCTGTGCTACTGACTCTCAAACTTTGGGATTGTTGAAATATATACTACAACAGCAACAGCAACATTATATATAATTTTTATTAATTTTTCTGTTTTTCAATTTAGAATACTCATTTAAACATCCTTAAAATATCAATGACTTCTCTTCTTCTCTTTCCATGGTTCATTTTGCATATCATAAATCCCTGCATTTTTTACATAAACTACTAAACCATTCAGTATTCCTTTATCCATCAAAACTGATTTACACTGTTGAATTTATCTTAATGCTGCCAAAGTTTTAAAGTGTACACAATCTCACACACACACACCCATATATTCAAATAAACATTTTCCAATCTTCTTGTTAAATGTTTGGAAAAGTCAGAAGCCCAAGGCAGTATAAGTTCCTCAACTAAGTTTATTCAACATTTGTCAGTGACAACAGCTCACTCATAGGAACGCAAGAACCAAACTGACTGGACAACACAATAATAAACCTGAGCATGAACTGACCGTTGACAGTTGAAAGTGCATGCGCTTACTTGCCATTAATAATAATAATAATAATAATAATAATAATAATAATAATAATAATTTTTTATTTATACCCCGCCCTCCCCAGCCAAGGCCGGGCTCAGAGCAGCTTACAAGCAATAATAAAAACAAGATGAGTGATTACAACTTAAAAACAAAAATAAAATACAACATTAAAATAATGGAACATTAAAATATTAAAATGAAGCCTCATTGCAGGAGAAGGAAAAGAAAAAAGGGGGGGAGGGAATCAAATTGGCTCCAATCCAAAGGCCAGGCGGAACAACTCTGTCTTACAGGCCCTGCGGAAAGAAATCAGATCCTGCAGGGCCCTGGTCTCATGAGACAGAGTGTTCCACCAAGTTGGGGCCAGTGCTGAAAAGGCCCTGGCTCTGGTTGAAGCCAATCTAACTTCCTTAGGGCCTGGGACCACTAGGGTGTTGCTATTTATGGACCTTGAGGCTCTCCGTGGGGCATACCAGGCGAGGCGGTCCCATAGGTACGAGGGTCCTAGGCCGTGAAGGGCTTTAAAGGTCAAAAGCAGCACCTTAAATCTGACCCTGTACTCCACCGGGAACCAGTGCAGCTTGAAAAGCACTGGATGAATGTGATCCCATGGCAGAGACCCCGTGAGGAGCCTCGCTGCAGCATTCTGCACCCACTGGAGTTTCTGGGACAGCTTCAAGGGCAGCCCCGCGTAGAGCGAATTACAGTAGTCAAACCTGGAGATGACCGTCGCATCTTAGAAGGTTCATCTACCAACGCTTATACGATTGGTTAGAATGCGCCTTGTAACATGTGTTAAACCCAATACATAACACTTCTCTAAACATATGTTCTTCTTGTTATCTTCTTCTATATGTTAAGTCCGCCAGCTGCACATATTCCATCTGCTTAAGTTGCCATTCTTCTTTCGTTGGGACCTCACTGGTTTTGCAGAAATATATAATAATAATAATAATAATAATAATAATAATAATAATAATTTATTTGTACCCCACCCATCTGGCTGGGTTTCCACAGCCACTCTGAGCGGCTTCCACAGAGACCAAAAATACACTAAATGTCACACATTAAAAACTTCCCTGAACAGGGCTGCCTTAAGATGTCTTCTGAATGTCAGATAGTTGTTTATCGCTTTAACATCTGATGGGAGGGCGTTCCACAGGGCGGGCGCCACTACCGAGAAGGCCCTCTGCCTGGTTCCCTGTAGCTTTGCTTCTCGCAATGAGGGAACCACCAGAAGGCCCTCGGCGCTGGACCTCAGTGTCCGGGTAGAACGATGGGGGTGGAGATGCTCCTTCAGGTATACTGGGCCGAGGCCGTTTAGGGCTTTAAAGGTCAACACCAACACTTTGAATTGTGCTCGAAAACGTACTGGGAGCCAATGTAGGTCTTTCAAGACAACAACAAAATTAATCAATTTGAGTCGTGGTAGACCCCAAAGTTTTAAGCAATGTGGACTAACGTCGCTTATGTGACTCTTAGGGGCCTTGAAGCTTAAGCTTCATTAGTTTCGTATAGGGCCAAAGCGTGTGGGTGCCGGTGGGGGGAGCCGTGGCACCGGGCACACAATTTTTGTGGGGGTGCAAACTAGGCATTACCAGTGTGGCCCAACTCAGTGTTAAGGGCCACGTTGGCCGGCCAGGCCCGCATCCCACCCTGGCACACACAACCCCCACCCAATGGGGGCTGGATCTGGCCCAATCGCCTTCTAAATCCGGCCTGCGGATGGTCTGGGAATCAGCATGTTTTTACATGAGTAGAATGTGTCTGTTTATTTAAAATGCATCTCTGGGATATTTGTGAGGCATAGGAATTTGTTTCCAAAATACAGTGGTACCTTTGGATGCGAACGGGATCCGTTCCAGAGCCCCGTTTGCATCCTGAAGCGAATGCAACCCACGTCTGCGCATGCGCGGGTCACGATTCGCCGCTTCAGCGCATGCACGTGATGTCATTTTGAGCATCTGCGCATGCGCAAGCGGTGAAACCCAGAAGTAACGCACTCCGTTACTTCCGGGTCGCCGCGGGGAGCAACCTGAAAATGCTTAACCTGAAGCTACTTCAACCCGAGGTATGACTGTATAGTCCGGCCCCCAAAAAGGTCTGAGGGACAGTGGACCGCCCCCCTGCTGAAAATGTTTGCTGACCCCTGCCTTAGATGATGTAGCAGCAGCAGCCAGAATCACTAACTACTGCATTCTCTCAGGGGCTTGTCACCTCCTAGAGAACTCTATAGCGTGAACCGGAGCTTTGGCTATAAAGAATTTATTCGAGTAGCAGATCTAAAATGGATCGTGGAGAACAGAACCGTTTGCAAACATGCCCCAGATCTTCTCTGTGAGGTGGCTTCTGCTTCCAGCTGGAACAGAGGTTCCAGTGTGGCAGAGGGCAGAATTTTAAAAGTCTTATTAAATAACTGAGTGTGAGCCGCATGCTTTCTATGTGTGAGTGCGATCCCAATCTCAGTCTGCTGCAGTCAATAGGAAAGCTCAGTCGAGACAGGATTCCACCCTGTGTGAGTTACATGCATGTCAAAACAGTGTATGGGATCATCAGGCTCCGAGTCTATAAATATTGGATTTGTGTAAATAGATACAGATGGGCTGCTTGATACAAGGAAATAGTGACAAGCTAACAGGTATCAGGGAAAAGAGAGTCCAGGAAGCTGACACATGAATAATCCCAGAAAGTGCATAGCACAGAATTTTATAAAAGCTTTCTTTTGAGGAGGAGGAGGAGGAGGAGGAGGAGAAGGATGGAGCATTTTTTAAATAAATGATTTATAATAAAACTTCAGCATCTCATTATTGAGGATAAAATGACAGACTCATAGAATTGTGGAGTTGGAAGAGACCCTTAGAGCCATCTAGTCCAACCCCCTGCAATGCAGGGATCACAGCTAAATCCACAGCAACTATTGTGTTCTTGTTGATCTTAAAATACTTGAGGAAAGGAATATGTCTTCTGGAAATATTTCCATGTGCCCAAGGAGCTCTTCAGTTCTAATTTAGTAGGACAGGCTATAGTGTTATGTACTGAGCTGAATCCTAGAACGATAGGATCTAGAATGCAGCAGTCTGATTGGTCCGCAGGAGCCACCCAATCCAGCTCCAGGTGGAAGTGAATCAGTGACCTGATTGACCTGCAGGAGCAGCCAATCAGGTTCCTGGATGAAGTGAATCAACAAACTGATAGGCCTGCAGGATCAGCCTATCGGGCTTCTGGAGGAAGTGAATCCGCAACCCAATTGGCCCGGAGCAGCCCAGAATTAGCCAATCACATGGGGCCCATTGTGTAAATAATGTATATATAGCTAGACATTTTGCTACTACGAGCTGAGTAAAGAGCATGAAATTCACGCTCAACTCCGAGTATGTTTCAGGTTAATGGGGAGAGAAAAGCACTCTGCACATGATCATGATTCTGAAGACAGAAATGGCCATTCCACTGATGAAGACATGAGGCATGGATCTGATTTTAAGCATTCAACTAGCAATCATAGTAATGATTTCACTACTGAGCCCAAACAAGACCTGGAATATATTATTCCATGATACAGGAGAAAACATTCATAGCCAAGTGTCTAAATTTGGAGGGAGCGTTGTCAGTCACTTTTTCATTATTTTGTTATATTGTCTTACTATTGATACCTTCACCTTTCCCCATGAAAACAGGACAGCTTCCAACATTCAATATAAAGAAGAACATATCAAACAGCTCCACGTGTCAACCAATGAAACAGCGTAGTGATCAGCAAAACAAGGGGGAGAACCAAAGGCAACGATGCAGAATGAAGCCATATTTCATCTTTTGAAAAGAGGATGCACTTCAAAGCCAGATCTGTGCTTTTGATGGGGAAACTGTGCCCAGCTAAGTGCAGCTGCGCATGTGATTCATGACAGTAATGCGCAGCGATCATTCAGAAACTCTAACCGCAGTGCCAAGACACGAAAGAACCTGTGAAGTGTAGTAGTTGGGATGTCCAAAAGCGATATACAATTGAAAGGGGTCTCAAACAAGTGGGGCCCTGCAACAAAGGGTTGGAGCATGGCGCAGTCCCTTGTCGCGTATTCCACGCGGCGTTTTCAGCAAAATACTAAGAGTTCCAGGTTTTTCAGTGCAGTCCTTTTATAATGTGAGCTATATACAGGCATTTACAAAAGAAACAGTCCTTACAGAGTACTTACAAACGAATACTCTCCACCACAGCAGCACCACACTACAGCACAACCACCACACTCCCTGTTAAACAGGCTTTCCTTTTTAAAACAGGTGATAGCCAATTACACTAATCACACTCCTGCTGAGTCACTCTGACCCAGCAGAGTATTGCATCATCCTGTTGAAGCCTGCAGACTTATCCAGTATCCTGCGAATCCCAACACTCCTCCTTAAGTCAAAGGCTTGAGACCCAATAATTCTCTTAAGTCTCGAAATTTAGGAGCATCCAAACATTTTGTATACAAATCTGCCACATTACATTTTGTGTTACAGTGCTGTACCTTTAACACATTTCTTTCCAAAGCATTTTTCACATTTCCGTATCTTATCGCAATATGTTTACTCTTGCTCTTAAAGTTCTGTTGGTTGGCAAGCTGTTGTGCAGCCATGTTGTCACTTAGCACAGTGATTGGCATTTCAGAAGGTATTCCAAGCTCTTTGGTTAGGCAAGCAAACCACTCTATTTGTGATACACATTCGCTTATGGCTGAGTACTCTGCTTCACAAGTACTTGTGGCAACAAATGTTTGTTTCTGGGATTTCCACTGAACCAGGGCATTTCCAATATATATGGCATAGCCAGTGGTAGACTTTCCATTTTCTCTGTCCCCCCAGCTGGCATCAGCGTATGCATACACTTGCTGATCATATCCTGTATCCAGTACCAGTTTGTAATCTTTTGTGCCTTTCAGATACCTTAGGATTCTTTTAAGTGCTACCCAATCTCTCTGAGCCGGGTCTGCACTTCTTTGGCTTAACATGTGCACTGCCAATGTTATGTCGGGTCTTGTCCAACAACTTAAATATAACAAAGAACCCAACAGAGAATGAAACGCTGTTGCATTCTCACATTTTTGCCCTTCTGGTTCATTTTTGTACTGGGTAGTTATGGGAGTGTCAACCTCATTTGCCCTCTCCATTCCATATGTCTTCAGTAACTTTTCGATTTTTTCCTTCTGATTCAGAGAGTAAACACCCTCTTCATTTCTCTGAACCTCTACTCCTAAGTAATTTTGAATCTCTCCCAAATACTTCAGTTTGTATTTGTTACCTAGGCTGTTTATAAACCAAGACACTTGCTTTTGTGCAGTTGTTATTAGACAAATATCATCAACATTCAAAAGTAAATAACAAACACTTCCTTGCACCATTGCTGAATATAAACAGGAATCAGCCAGGATTTGTTTGAATCCCATCTTTTTCAAAGTTGTGTCTATGCATTCATGCCATAGACGTGCACTTTGGTGCAAACCGTATAGTGCCCTTTGCAGTTTTAATACCATACTGTCTTTTTCTAGCTCATAACCTGGTATTTGCTGTAAATATACTTCAGCGTCAATAGGAGCATTTAAATATGCTGAGGCAACATCAAAATGATTAACTTTTAACCCTCTCAGACTTGCCATTGCTAAAACTGATTTTACTGTTTTAGCCTTTGCTGTTGGGGCAAACACTTCATCATAATGTATCATTTTCCTCTGTGTAAAGCCCCGTGCAACCAACCTGGCTTTCCTCTGACAACTACCATCAGCCAGCTTTTTCACTTTAAAAACCCACTTACAGCTTATGGGCTTTTTACCTTTAGGCAATTCTGTAGGTACAAACACATTGTTGTTTAGCAGAGAGTTATACTCTGCCTGCATTGCCTTTAACCATGCCTCTTTCTCTAGAGTAGGTAACTCTTGCACTTCTTCAAAGTTTTCTGGCTCAGTTACACAAACCTGGTTTATGGTGGCTGGGAACCCATAACGGTCTGGAGGTTGACCTTTATTACTTCTTGCAGACCTCCTTGGTTCATTAATCTCACCCCCTGGGCTACCTTCAGGACTGCTTTTGGGGTGGATTGACTCTGGAGATCTACCTCCTCCTGTCCCTGTTGCACTTTCTTCTCTCCCCTGCTCCATACTAGCAGCTGGAGAAAAATGCTCAACCTTTACTTCCTCCCTTTCAGTTTCTCTGGGAGAGCTGCCAATTCTTAGCTTTGTTTCAGCTGCCTTATCAGGTATGCTCGGCAGTAAAACTTTTTCTGGCAGCAGGTTTGCATGTATCTTGGGCCAATTTCTTTGCTCATTAAAGCTGGCTGATCGACTATAACTCAAAAGGTTTTTATCATCTTCAAACCTGTAGGCTTTCGTACCACTTTCATACCCAAGAAATAGCAACTGCTGTGCCCTTTTCCCACCTTTTCTTCGGTTTTTCACAGGTATGTCAACCCATGCCTTTGTCCCAAAGATTCTTAAATGTTGCAAACTGGGACTTTTGTTATAGAAAATTTTATAGGGTATGTCATCTAGTACCCTTGACCACAAGCGATTCCCAATATAATTCGCAGTCTTAATACTTTCAGCCCAGTACTTAATTGGAAGATTTGCATCTGCTAACAATGCTTTCATTTGTGTCTGCAAGACACCTCCCCTACGCTCTGCTACTCCATTCTCCTGAGGCGTGGCCACATTGGTAAGCCTATGTTTAATCCCTTGGGTACGCAACCAGTTTCTTAGGGAGCTTGCCATAAACTCCCCTCCCCTGTCTGATTGAATAGAGCACACCTTTTCACCAAGTTGCCTTTCTACCCTTCTTACCCAAAACTTCAAAGTTTGGGCAACGTCAGACTTTTGCTTTAATGGATAGACCCAGCCAAATCTAGAAAAATCATCCACTAGGATTAAACAATACTTGTTGTGGGAGACACTTGGTGGAAAAGGACCAGTTACATCAGCATGGATCAACTCCAGTGGTTTTTTGGTTTCTCTCTGGCTTGCTCTTGCTACTGGGCAAGCCCTGCTTTTAACCTCCTTGCAGATATTGCAGTCTAAGTAATTATCACAACTTTTTATGTTTTTCATCCCCCCCACACAACTCCAATGTTTTGTTTAGCACCTTATAGCTAGCGTGAGCCAGACGCCTGTGCAGGAGATGAATACACATATCATGGGTCGGGACATTTTGCACATTTGCAACCTTAGATTCACACTGCAGTACATACATATTAGTTCTAAAGCTAGCATTTGCCAACACTGCCCCATTTTGCTTTATCTGGCACTGGTCTCCCACAAAATTTACTTCAAAGCCTGCTTTTGCCAAATCAGGAATGCTCAGGAGATTGTTTTGCAAACTAGGCACACACAACACATTCCTGAATGTGTGTCCCAGCTGTGGGAACACAACCTCCCCCTCACAAACCACATTAGCTTTCTGGCCCGTAGCAAGACTTACATGTTTTTTGTTTGAAGCCCTAGCATCAGTTAGCAGTCCTTTTCTTTTACAGAAGGTTTGAGAAGCTCCACTGTCCAGAACCCACAGCTCCTCATTTTCTTGACCATCTGCAGACACCCAAGCGGTAGAGTCCCTCTGCTGCCACTTGTGCTTCCGCTGTTTTTGTTGCTTTCTCGGGCAGTCCCGAAGCAGATGTCCACTGGACTTGCAGCAAAAACACCTTTTTACTTTGTTAACCACCGGCTGGTCTGCAGCAGCTCCTCCTGGCTGTTTCTCTGGCTCCCGACACCTCTGCTCTTCCCGGCTGTTGTTCCCTCTGGGATGCTCCAACAGCTGGGCTGAGGTCATCTTTCGCTCTGCACGCCTGTCCTCCTCTGCATACAACCGTCCGGTCACGTATTCCAGAGTCAGCTTATCAGTCTCTACAGACTCGAGGGAGTTGACCAGCATATCATAGCTGTCATCAAGGGAACTCAGGACTATAAAGACTTTGTCCTCTTCCCCCACAGGCCTCCCTCTTAAGGCTAGCTCCTGGAAACAGCCTGTTAGGAATTTTAGGTGGTTTACCAGGGAGTCCCCCGGTTTCTTCCGACACCGGTACAGTCTCCTGGTCAGTGTTATCAGTGAGCCAGCTGTCTCTCGCACATGGACAGCCTTGAGCGCATTCCACGCCTCACTTGCCGTCACCTTATCAGCTACGTAGACTAGCTGGCTGTCGTCCACTCCAAGGATGATCGTAGCCAAAGCTTTCTCATCCTTTTCAAGCTGGGCCACTGCTAGTGCCAGCTTTTCATCGTCGTCCTCATCCTCCTCAGGGGGCTGCGGTGGCTCTTCCACCACTTTCCACAGGCCCTCACGCTTGAGGAAGTGTTGCATGCGGACCGACCAGGTGCTGTAGTTTGTGGCCGTCAGCTTCTCCAGCAACACGCCAGTTCTGGACTGTTCCATCCCTGCAGCTCACCTCCAGCACCCACGGCTAGATAACTGCCACCTGTACTTTTGCGCAGCGGAAGCGTGCTGGGCCCATAACCCTGTTGCGTATTCCACGCGGCGTTTTCAGCAAAATACTAAGAGTTCCAGGTTTTTCAGTGCAGTCCTTTTATAATGTGAGCTATATACAGGCATTTACAAAAGAAACAGTCCTTACAGAGTACTTACAAACGAATACTCTCCACCACAGCACCACCACACTACAGCACAACCACCACACTCCCTGTTAAACAGGCTTTCCTTTTTAAAACAGGTGATAGCCAATTACACTAATCACACTCCTGCTGAGTCACTCTGACCCAGCAGAATATTGCATCATCCTGTTGAAGCCTGCAGACTTATCCAGTATCCTGCGAATCCCAACATCCCTAACCACCAGCTAACTAATTGGCAGCCAGTACACAAAGGTCCATAGAGTTAAAGCTATGGTTTTCCCAGTAGTGATGTATGGAAGCGATAGCTGGACCATAAAGAAGGCAGATCGCCAAAGAATTGATGCTTTTGAATTATGCTGCTGGAGGAGACTCTTGAGAGTCCCATGGACTGCAAGAAGATCAAACCTCTCCATTCTGAAGGAAATCTGCCCTGAGTGCTCATTGGAAGGACAGATCCTGAAGCTGAGACTCCAGTACTTTGGCCACCTCATGAGAAGAGAAGACTTCCTGGAAAAGACCCTGATGCTGGGAAAGATGGAGGGCACAAGGAAAAGGGGACGACAGAGGACGAGATGGTTGGATAGTGTCTTCGAAGCTACCAGCATGAGTTTGACCAAACTGTGGGAGGCAGTGGAAGACAGAAATGCCTGGCGTCACGAAGAGTCGGACACGACTAAACGGCTAAACAACAACAACACAGTCAGGTCAGCACTGATGTTATATGCTCAAACCGTTGCTCTGGTGAGCAACCTCACCATCAAATTTTGCACCTGCTGAAATTTCCGAACTGTCTTCAGAGGCAGCCCCACATAGAATGCATTGCAGTGATCCAACCTAGAGGTTGCCAGAGCTTAGGCCACAGAAATTAGGCTATCCCTGTCCAGATATAAATGTAGGTGGGCCACCAGCCAAAGCTGACAGAAGGCACTCTGTGCCACCAAGGCCACCTGCGCCTTCAGCAACACCAACAGATCCAGGAGCACCCCCCAAGCTATGTACCTGCTCCTTAAGAGAGAGTATAACCCCCTCAAAAGCAGGGAACTTCCATCCATCCAGCCCACTCACAGAGTATCTGTCTTATCTGATTCTGCTCTGGTCAGACCTCACCTGGAGTACTGTGTCCAGTTCTGGGCACCACAGTTCAAGAAGGACACTGACAAACTGGAACGTGTCCAGAGGAGGGCAACCAAAATGGTCAAAGGCCTGGAAACAATGCCTTATGAGGAACGGCTAAGGGAGCTGGGCATGTTTAGCCTGGAGAAGAGGAGGTTAAGGGGTGATATGATAGCCATGTTCAAATATATAAAAGGATGTCACATAGAGGAGGGAGAAAGGTTGTTTTCTGCTGCTCCAGAGAAGCGGACACGGAGCAATGGATCCAAACTACAAGAAAGAAGATTCCACCTAAACATTAGGAAGAACTTCCTGACAGTAAGAGCTGTTCGACAGTGGAATTTGCTGCCAAGGAGTGTGGTGGAGTCTCCTACTTTGGAGGTCTTTAAGCAGAGGCTTGACAACCATATGTCAGGAGTGCTCTGATGGTGTTTCCTGCTTGGCAGGGGGTTGGACTCGATGGCCCTTGTGGTCTCTTCCAACTCTATGATTCTATGATTCTATGATTCTATGATTATGCTTCAGTTTATTGGCTCTCCATGAAGTCCAACAACATCTGGAGGGAGCTACGTTGACTTCCGCTGGTGTATGCAATAGCGTAGGAACAAAAATAGGCTGCATTCTACATTGCATGGACAAATGGCGACGCTATTAGATCATCCGGGGACTAGTTAGTATGCTGGCCCTGTGCAGATCTTCCATTCCAACAAACCCTTGCCTGAGCGGCGTTTGCCAATGACTGTCAACAGTCGAATGAATTATAGATGATGTTGGTAAACAAAATGCTGCCGTGATGAACGACGAGCTGCGCCATTATGACACCACGGCTAAGTCATTCAAAGTGCTGATTAAAGCCATTACAGTAAAATAATCACCATCCATTACCTTTTAGTATTGGGAACTGACAACGTAGTTATGTCAGCTGACGGTGTCAGCAAAACATGATTTGTTGGGCCGGGTGTCCAATGGCGATAAATCACGTCAGTAAATCAATGCACCCAAGCGACGAAACAATACATTTTCTTTTCCCTTTTTCGTGGCACTGAGTTGCAAAAGAGGTACGCCGAGTTATTCTTAAACACTGACACTGCTAGAGATGGCTTTTGGGAGTCAGTAACCTTCATTATTTTATTTATCAATTTAGAGCAAATGTTGCCCATTTTGTTTTCTGCTTCCTCCTGCTTGAATCTCTGCCTTTTTTTCAGTGTTCTCATTTATTCAGGTTTAGCGGTAGAACATCCATCATTCTTCCTTGGGGTCATTTTGCTCAGTGGTTGTGGAAGCAATTCCCACCCACATTTATTTAACTAAAGCATTTTTACTCAACCTGTTCAGTCAGAAAGGTTCTCTTTAAGAAAGGCAGTCAGTCGGGGGGGGGGGGAGTCCCTGCCTGTAGGCTTATTATCAAAAAGAAATGGCATAAAAGGAAAAAAGGCATGAGGAGGGAAGACGAAAGCAAGCATACAGGCGCCAATTCTTAATCATAAATAGCAGGGTTCCATTGTTGTTTTAATTATTTTGTTTATACCCCACTCATCTGGCTGGGTTTCCCCAGTCACTCTGCATATACCGCATATACCGGTACATAAAAACATAATGAAACATCAAACACTAAAAACTTCCTGATACAGGTCTGCCTTCAGATGTCTTCTAAAAGTCAGAGAGCTATTTCCTTGACATCTAAAGGGAAGGTGTTCCACAGGGTGGGTGCCACTACAGAGAAGGCCCTCTGCCTGGTTCCCTGTAACTTCACTTCTCACAGTGGGGGGACTAGCAGAAAACCCTCGGAGGGGGACTTCTGTGTCTGGGCTGCCCAATGTGGGTGGATAACCAGCTGGAATGGAGATAATTCAGGGAAAAGAGAAGTCAAATGGAGCTGGACTCTCAGTAGTGCTGAAAAGCGTGGTCCTGCTTCCTATCTCTCTCTCTCTCTCTCTCTCTCTCTCTCTATCTATCTATCTATCTATCTATCTGCTGCAGCCAGATGGAATAGCTGCTGCCACGCAATAGATGATGGAGGGCAGAGCCTGATAGAACATGTATTTAGGGAGGGCTGATGGAATGGTCTTGCTTCCCTTCTTTCTCTCTCCTGATCCAGCAGAGCTCTTCTTACTACATTCTTATTGTTGCTCCTCAGTGAGTTTCCATAATTCCTTTCGCGGTAGGATATCAAGACAAAGTCAAAATGCTTGTATTTTGGGGGGTGATTATCTGTTTTTTACAAAGGCACTTCAGAAAGCAAAGAACCAAATAATAGCAAGCAAACTGTTACATAACCCGAAGCGGTTGATATTTGAACAAGGACCAGCCAAATCCACTGCTTTTCCATAGAAGCCCAGCGCTTAAAATTGGATAAAGGAAATTAGTTTATGAGCCTAAAGGCAAGAATCCTTTTTATTTTTCTGCAGTGGGTAATGAATGCCAAGTCCGGTACAGGTGCTTTTATGAATATTAAATGGTGGTGCTTTTTAAACAAAACAAAAAAACCCTTTATTATATTGTAGGAGGATAAGATTTAAAACAAAAGGACAACTGTTAGGAATAAAAATGCTACTGATAAAAACATTGGTCCTGTGTTTTAGTGCTGGGCTGAATACATTCCCCTCCCTGCTGTCTTTTTGCAGCATGATTCATCCCCTGCTAAAGTGGGGAGGGGAGCTAATCATCAATTTGGGGAGGAAATTGATGCATTTTTTAATTTTATTTTTTGGTCTTAACAGTGAAGTGGCCTGGAGTTTTATCTTCCTTTCTGAAGCAACCTAATAAGCCTTGGCTGTGGTGGTCTTTGTTTTCATGTGTGAGTGGGGTGGGTGGGTTTTTTGGATCAGGTTAGCCATATTGATTTGTATGCTGTTGGTGGATTGTTGTCATTGTCTTGTTGGGCTTTGTATGTGATAAAGGGGAGCCATACTGGGGTGAAGGCGTCTTCTTCTATTTGTCCCCGTGTCAGTTTCAGTTTATTGGTTCCTTTTTCTAGTAAGGCTGTTTCCCATACTATTTGGTACTATTGGTCCATGCTTACTCCTGACAGGTCTCTCCAGTGTCTGGTTATGCTGTTTCTGGCTGCTGAAATGTAATGTGCGAATGTGGCAGTACTTTCTTCAGTGGAAGGAAACCTGTCTTTTGTTGGGCAGTGAAGTGGTAGATGTGAGGTGTTAAGTAAGGAGATAGATGTTCTCTCTCTCTCCATCCATCATGACTTCTACATTTTAAAAACTTTCAGCACTAGCTATTCTGTTCTGAATACTTCTTGTCTCCCCCCACCCCCACCCCAAGTACTGAGGGAGCTCATTACGCAAGGAAACTGTTCATTAAATCAAGGAAAGAATATATATATATATAGGCTCTCGGGCTCTCTGCACCACCCCATGCCCCCAGAGCCCCATATTAAGAGAAATGGATAACTTGTCATACAGCATGTGCTTGCTCTGTGGAATTGTCTGCCTCATGTCAAAACGGATCCCCCCCCAACTCTACTTTTTGTAGTCATTCCGCCATGTAGCTTGTAGCTACACAATCCAGCAAGCGCTTATGAGCTCGTTGCTCACATTCCTACTGGGTCTCCTTTCATTAAAATCTCATTCCTCCTGCAATCCTAGGAAATTAAAATAAAGTATCACCATTTAATATTTATAAAAGCACCTGCACTGCGCTTGGCGCTCATTATATACACGGAATAAAAATAAACAGGGTCCTGCCTGAAGGCTCATGACCTAATAAGCATGCAAAGTGCTGATTCAGCCCAGGCTGGATAAACATGTATGCAAACTTACACGACCACCTGAGAACCACACAGAGTGAGGGAGATCAGCAAATATCTCCTGCGAATTGATGGAAGTGCTTTGTGCTTTGTGTTTGCTGGGCGATCGGTGGGTAACATAAGAACACCGGAAAAGCCCTGCTGGATCAAGCCAGGGTCTCATCTATTCTAGCGACCTCTTCTCACATTGGCCAGCGAGATGCCTGTGAGAAGACAGCTCAGTCGGCAGAGCATGAGACTCTGAATCTCAAGGTTGTGGGTTCGAGCCCCACATTGGACAAAAGATTCCAGCCTTGCAAGGGGTTGGACTAGGATGTTAGGATATTTCCGTTCCACCTTAAAAGGGAGCAGGCTTTGTGAGTCACAGAGTCTGCGTATTTCCTGTTGACAGCAAGTTTATGTTTTTCTGTTGCTTTCGTTTCTCTCTCTCGGTGCCTGAAACACTGAAGCAGGCAGTCATGTTTTTCTCTGTTCTGACTAACGCAGAATAAACTTATAAACAATGCTCTCCTGCGTGCATCTTTCGCTGTGCATTATCTGCTGATAAGAGCATGCATCAGCCCTGGAATGTGGCAAGCTATTTCTGGAGCTCATGTCGCTAATTGCTGATGCTGTGTGTCTACGGGAGATCGATGGGCGTCCGGAGGCGACGTGGGGCCATGATGGACTTTGTCTCCCTGGCAGTATCCCAACATAGAGGACCTCTGTGGTCCCTCCCAACTCTATGATTCCATGATAAGCCTGTAAGCAGGACCTGAATGCAACAACCTGTTGTGGGCAAGGAGTCAGCTTCACCTGCTGAACAGCAGCCTGGGAATGGGAGGAGGTGGGGGGACTCCACCTGCAGCTGATCAGCCTTCAAGGACACGGAGATGAAGGCACAGATGAGAACCAGCTGGCTTCAGCCTTCTGAAGCAAAGATTTCAGCAGCAGACAGGGGATGGAAACAATGCCTGTGGTCAGTGGCATAGCAAGGTCAGGTGGTACCCGGTGCGAAAAAATTATTGTCACCCCGCCACACATTGATTTTTTAATTTATTTTTTTGCCTGCAAAAATGGTCTGCCACACAACATTTTGTCACACCCCCCCTTGGAGGTGACACCCAGGGCGGTCTGCACCCACCGCACCCACCTTGCTCCGCCCCTGCCTGTGGTTCCTGGTCCAACCTTGTTGCTTCCTGCTGTCTATCTGGACCCATGGCTTCGTGAACATCAGACTCTTCGTTTGCTGGATTGTCTGGCTACGTGGACTGCTGTTTGTCCAACCCTCGGAATGGACTTGACTTCATATGCTGATGCAGCCAAGGGTATATTTCAGAGACTCTTCTCTTTGTCCTCAACACTGTTGCTCAGCAATAGGACTATGACATGACCTCTCCTTACTTGTGATTCCCAGCAAAGTGGCATTCACTGGAGGCAAAAACTAGCCATCGTGGCTAGTAGCCGTCGGCACAGAAATCAGCTACTAAATTATATTGTTGCCTGTGGGCCATAGTATGAGTTCTACCACCCTATGATTCTAAGAATTGGAGTGGCCATTGGCGATGGTTTCTGGCTTCACAATAATCATATCACCATTGTTTATGAGAATATATATATATAATCCTACTGAATTAGACCAAAAGGCCATCAACATGTTCTCACCCTGGCCAAGCAGGTCCCTGTGGGAAGCCTGCAAGCAATGTTGTGTATACATAGATAAATAAATTGTGATGATATGTAATGTTCAGAGTCTTTATATTTTCCAAAAAAAACCCCACTTTACTTTCATATACAGTGATACCTCGGGTTAAGAACTTAATTCGTTCTGGAGGTCCGTTCTTAACCTGGAACTGTTCTTAACCTGAAGCACCACTTTAGCTAATGGGACCTCCCACTGCTGCCGCGCCACCGGAGCATGATTTCTGTTCTCATCCTGAAGCAAAGTTCTTAACCTGAGGTACTATTTCTGGGTTAGTGGAGTCTGTAACCTGAAGCGTCTGTAACCTGAAGCGTCTGTAACCCGAGGTACCACTCTATAACTTAGAAGAATGTATTGACAATCTCTGTCACGGCTAAAATGGCCGCTGTTTCTTTAATGCGAATAAAGCTGCGTCAGCATGACTCAGTGGCTTGCAGCAAGTTGTATATATAAGTGAGAAATGTTAGTTTGGGCTGTGGCTGGTGTTTGGGTTGGTTGGTGCTGGTGTGTATAGTTATTCAGTCGTGTTTTGCACAAAGACTTTTAAGAATAAAACTCTGCAAGGATATTCTCGTGGACTCGTTTATGCCGACAAGGGTCCGAGGACCAGGCTGAGGAGACAAAGGGAGGTCAGAACCCTTTCCTTCTTTTTTTGCCTTTTTACAAACACTGACAATCTCATGCTCAGGTTTCTCCCTATTAACGTTTAGGGATCTCCTCTGTCTGTTTCACTTCAGACAGATCACACTAACACAAACAGTCCTCGGCAGTGTCCTGAGAAGTCTCTCTCATCAGCCGTTCTCCCCACACAGAGAGAGATAAAGCAGAAAAGCAGTTAAAAACAACTGTGACTTGAGTAACAGTCACAACAGAATAGATTGCCTCTCCCATGTGACTCAGCCAGCCAATCACACGAGGGCTACTGTCAAAGGAAAACTGTGTGCAGGAAACACACAGCAGTTCAACATAAGCAAACATTCCCATTTTAGGAAATTTAACCATTCTCATTAACAAGCAGTGCATGAGTGCAATCTCCACCTCTGATATTGGATGGAGGTGGAGCACGTAGTCTTCATAACTAGTAGATCCCACTTTTAAGCCATCCAAGCTTGTGGCCATCACCACATCTTGTGCTGGCATCTCCACAAGCACTTTCGGCATGGACCAAAACGGCAGATGCTGCCACCTCATGATTACAGCTTTCCATGAGGCTAGTCCCATGCCTCTCTGTAAATCGAACAGTAATTATAACTAACAGTCCATACAACTGAAACTGCCAACGCTGTGTTGAGGTACTTTCTTCTATCCATCTTAATCTTCCAATATTCAGCTTTATTAGGTGCCCATGAGTTCTTGTGTTATGAGGCAGGAAGAAAACCTTTCCTCCATGCTCGTCCTCGCTTGCACTGGTTCTGCCTCTCCTACACACCACAAGGGCAGCCATTTTGTGCTATGCCACACCCTTATGGCAGCCATTTTGTGACTAGCATCCACAGCACTTGCCTTAAAATGTCTTATGTGCTTACTGGCTCAAGATAATTGGCGGTCCTTGGCCTAGTTTGTCAGGTCCCTCATGACTGGGATGTTATTGCACCATATAAACAGTGAACGTGACACTTTCTTTGGAAACTGAATTAAAAGAATGGAAACGTACTAGTTTTGCAAGGAAATCATTTGCAGTCTAGAATTGAAAGGAATGCACTCCCCCCCCTTATAAACGGATGTGTCTAAAATTTTACTACATCTTGCCAATAATTATTTCCTGTAAACCAAACAAATTTCCCACCATCCCTTCCACTGCTGTCAAAAGAGATACAGGGAAACCACAAGTGTTATGAAAAACCTGTCAACATGCACAACACCTCAGGGTTGAAAGAAAGAAAGAAAAAACCAAGTCCATAATTATTTGTTTGCGTCCCAAGATTATTAGTGGAAAGATAACCCTCTAAAACTAAATGAAATTGAGGATATGGTTTCTTAACAAAGCCAAAAACATTGATGAAATGTAAATATGTATTTGCAGCAAGTCGCAGATAAGATGCTTTTAATAAACTTTTCTCCCCTTAAGGGGAAATGGTGGGTGGGGGCAGAGAGAGAGATTTGAACACCATATGCTGAGCTCACAAAATGGAAGAGAAGGAGACCTGCTTGATAAACGACTTGCAAGCAAGGACACAGAATGTGTACCTAATGAAAGGGGAGTGTGTACTCATTGGCGCCACTTTTTGTGGCTTACGCAGCAGGATGCCCTCATGAAATATCGTAGCCATTCTTAAGGAGTATCATGTCCAATTCAGTCCAGAGGGCAGTGTTAAGTTGTGGGTGAACATATCAGACGACACAGTGATTCTCCAAACAGCTCTTGTTTATTCACAGGTCAGAACAGAACTGAACTGAAGGGTTCAGCCAGCCTGCTTATATAGAGCTCCAGCACAACGTAACTGTAACAACTTTCTGTAACTATCCAATCACTGAACGTCACTTTCGATCCCTTATTTGCATATGTGGACCTGAACTATCTATAGTATCTGCCTGCTGGCCCATGGTGAGAACTTCAGTACATAACAGGCAGAGATTGAGGACCTCAGACCCAGGAGCAAAATGCGGCCCTCCAGACCTCTCAATCTGGCCCTCATAACTTTTCCCAGGCCACACCCCTCACAGACCCACCCTGCTTCACTAGCCCCCCTTCCAAGTGTTTTCGCCTGGCTAGAATTTGTCCTTGAACTTGAATAATTCTCCCTGCTTGCTTAGATGGAGAATAAAGAAGGGTGTGTGTGTGTGTGTGTGTGTGTGTGTGTGTGTGTGTGTGTGTGTGTAGAAAACATACCCTCCAAGTGTCCTTTTCTAAAAAATTATTTATTAAATTTATTTATTACTTTTCTTTTTTGTAAATTGTTATTTACAAATTCTAAGGTCTCAAATATATAATAAATATTCATAAATGCACACATATCTAAATATATAAACCATGTTTCTGAAATCATACAAGAGAACAATCCCAAAGCCATGTTGACTCTCCCAATGACCTCAAATATTTCTCTGCAGTAAGGGAGGCAAACAGGGAAAGCCTTCCCATTGTCTTTTCGCTTACAAATCTTGTCTTAAGGGTGTATTTGTGTATGAATATGGTGAGCATGTGACCTGGATTCAGGAACTAAAGTATTAACCATCACAAAAGAATGGCCAGGTTGCCCAGGTAATACAGTGACCATTATCAGATATCCTGGCAGGCAGGATTTCTGCTGTAGACCGCCTCCTATGATGTATGCATGTATGATGATTTTAGGGTAGCCTTTGGCTAAGGGGTTGGGCATTGTCAAAAGTCTTTAAAGGTTCCTGCACACTTTTGTTCAGGGTCTCTCCCTCCTTAGAAGGAACGGAGGGAACTCTGTTGCAACAGAAAAATAAATAACTGTCTTGCTTTCCACTGGATCCAGTCTCCATCCATTCTTCTCTGACCGATCATGGACTTAGGAGACTCAAGAGTCCCATGGGGAGTTGGGCAGCAGAAGCCAAACCCCAATTTTTACATCAAAATCTACCAAAGAATAAAACAAAATCAGGATTAAAGGGTTTTCTCAGGATGGTGGATGCCCGTCTTCTGACAGGAAAAGGTCTGCAGGGAGTGGGATGACAAAAATGGGGAGTCGAGGAGGGTCATTTAGGGTGGAGTGAGAAATGCCCCTATTTTCATCTGAAGACGGTTGGAGGGTATGAGAAACTAGCCTATTGTACAAAGATGAAATTCTCATTCCAGTGAAAAGTAAAATTGTCTTTAATAAGGTCGGTGACAAGGAGTACAGTCATGGTAACTTTGTACTAGCCTTCCTCGGGTATTCTAATAATAATAATAATAATAATAATAATAATAATAATAATAATAATAAATGATTTATACCCCGCCCATCTGGCTAGGTTTCTCCAGCCACTCTGGGTGGCTTCCAACAGAATATTAAAATACAATAATGCATCAAACATTAAAAGCTTCCCTAAACAGGGCTGCCTTCAGGTGTCTTCTAAAAGTCTGGTAGTTGTTGTTCTCTTTGACATCTGGTGGGAGGGCATTCCACAGGGCGGGTGCCACTACTGAGAAGGCCCTCTGCCTGGTTCCCTGTAACTTAGCTTCTCGCAGCAAGGGAACCGCCAGAAGGCCCTCGGCACTGGACCTCAGTGTCCGGGCAGAACGATGGGGTGGAGACGCTCCTTCAGGTATACTGGACCGAGGCCATTTAGGGCTTTAACCAACACTTTGAATTTTTCCATGTTTAGTGAACATGCAAGGGGGTAGATGGGAAGAGCACACTCTATCTACCCATTAAATCGCTGTGGTCCACTGGAGTTCCCTAGGAGAATGAACTCCCATCACCTTCTTCCTTGCAGCATGACTGGGGGTGGGTGGGTCTGCATCTCATGCTGGGCCAAAGAGACAGGTCAGGGATGCTTTGGGTCTACCAGCTCCCTGGTGCCCAAAAGCCTCCTTAGCCAGGTTAGCTGGGGTGATCTTTGGCATAGTGGGGGAGGAGCCCAAGATGGTGGTGCTGGGTGATCCATGCCGAGGACATCTTGGGCCTGGCTTGAGATTTTATGGCCTACAAGGCCTTGAACAACTTGGGCCCAGGAGATGTTAAGGACCACTTGAGCCCAGCTTGATCATTGAGATAAACAGGAGTGTTATTAGTTGTCCCCAGTTCTACAAAGGCCCAACTGGCCTCCACAAGAAGTATCACTCTTTCAGCAGAGATTTGTCAGGCACCCTCACTTTCATGCATCTCTTGAGGACTTATAAGCCAACAGTGCTTTGTGTTTTAACATGGTAGACCACCCTGATGTGATAGGATATGGCAGAACAGAAATGCTTTTATAAACAAATAAATGATATATTTTATTGGATAAAATGTCACATAGTTAGCAAAGGCTTGGCAATTTTGGGTATAAGATGTCTTTGGCACCCTTTGCTCTGAGGCCAAGCAAACAAGCCTTGCACTCGGATGGTATGAAAGGAAAATCAGAAACCAAAACAGCCCGAGTTACTTTCCTAAAATACCTGATTTGCCCCTACATGGATGAAACAGGTTTGAATTTCATCCCTGAATGAAAGGCAAAGCAGAAAATGAAAATCAAAAGTGATGTTTCCTGACACGCTATTGATTTTCCACTTAGCCCACCCTGAGTAAATGTGGGGGAGAGTGAAGTTAAATTGGATACAGTTAAGAGGCTGAATTTGAAACAGACGAGATCAGCACAACTGCAGACTGGTTCATAACCATACTGATTCACCCCTCTTCACGGGGTGCAAATATGAGCACCAGCTTCCCCTTTCAACACAAACCACAGTTACTGGCTTACTGGGGTTTGCTGTGCGTGAGCTGTATGTTGGTACACACTGCCTGATCGCTCCCTTGGTACAAGCAGAAAACAAATAAGGAATTAAGCTTGGCTTCCTGTGGATCTTGGGTTTTGCTCCCTAAGAAGTGAGGATGGGTAGCCAACCTTAAAAGGTAAAGGTAAAGGGACCCCTGACCATTAGGTCCAGTCGTGGCCGACTCTGGGGTTGCGGTGCTCATCTCACTTTATTGGCCGAGGGAGCTGGCATACAGCTTCCTGGTCATGTGGCCCGCATGACTAAGCAACTTCTGGCGAACCAGAGCAGCACATGGAAACGCCGTTTACCTTCCCGTTGGAGCGGTACCTATTTATCTACTTGCATTTTGACGTGCTTTCGAACTGCTAGGTTGGCAGGAGCAGGGACTGAGCAATGGGAGCTCACCCCGTCGTGGGGATTGGAACCGCTGACCTTCTGATCTGCAAGTCTTAGGCTCTGTGGTTTAGACCACAGCGCCACCCGCGTCCCCTAGCCAACCTTAAGCCCTGGTTTATTTTTGGTTTACAAATTCTGGCTTGTTAGGGCATAACTAAATCACAGTCCCAAGTTCAAATGTCCCGGTAAGCTAGGGATGGGGAGAAATTGGATTCATAAACATTAAAAGGTGAACTTACATGATTTGCACTTTCTGCAAAATGAAACACGGCCATCCTTCGAAATCTGCACCATTCTGAATCTGCAGTGCAGTTCTCCAGCAAAATAAGGCATTTAAACATTGCATATACTGGGGAACATTTGGCATATAAATGCCTATATTAGTTAAAATGACATACAAAGCTGTATATTAGGGGAAATGTATATATTTAGCAAAATTGCATACAAAACTGTGTATATCAAGAATGCTGATGTGTTTTCATGAGGATTTCTTTTTTAAAAAAATTCTCAAATTGATGTGGAAATGTGGGTAACTGTACTAAAGATGGGAAAGGTGAGAAAATGGGAGAAATTGAAACTGACAGGTTTGCTCATCCCTACAGGATGCCAGGCTTAATTTGCTTGTTCCCGGTTTGTGTCTTCTACTCACACCAGGTGAAGCAGGACCGATCATTCAGTGGGTGGGATGTCATAATCAGGAAGCTGTGGTAAACCCAAGTATTGATCTTCTAAAGTCTTGTAGGACCTCCTGTAAGATTTCTAAGATTGCTGAGCTGTAGAGAGGACCAGTTTGGTGGTGGCCCCATATCTGTGGAACTCCCTCCTCGGGGAGATATGTCTGACCCCTTCAGTGCTGGCTTTTAAAGTGGCATTGAAATCCCAATTGTAATTTAAGACGTGGAACTTTTCCATGTTTTACATCACTGCTGGTTTTAAACCGCTGGCTTTCAATTGCTCTTCTTGGCTGCTTCAATTAATATTGAATGAATGTAGTGATAGCTTTTGAAATGTTGTAGCTGTTTTAACTTTGATAGAGTTTTATTGGAATTGTGTTTTAATCTCTTTATGTCAGTAACTGTGAGAAGGCTTCGCCCTAAAAGGCAGTCGAGCTATCCTCAAAATAAACTGAGAGGGTAAGCCTTGACCAGCTCATCTTAGGCCCTGCAACTGCTTACCCCCATTTTAACTGAGACATCCCGAATCACAGATGCCAATTCTGGCTTCTATTTGGATCCTGGCATGTCCCATTTAAGACTGGCACCCTGGCACAAATCAACAGGATCACTTTGGCAATCATCGAAGGGGCGTGGCAGACGGTAGGTGGTGGACCTGGGCAGGTGGGGGGTGAAAAGCTGAGTCGGCCTGGGTAGGTGAGGGGTGGATATGGGGGGCTAGGACGTGGGTGGTGCTGTGATCTAAACCACTGAGCCTCTTGGGCTTGCTGATCGGAAGGTCGGCGGTTCGAATCCCCGCAACGTGGTGAGCTCCCATTGCTCTGTCCCAACTCCTGCCAACCTAGCAGTTCGAAAGTACACCAGTGCAAGTAGATAAATAGGTAACACTGTGGAGGGAAGGTAAACAGCGTTTCTGTGCGCTCTGGTTTCCGTCATGGTGTTCCATTGCACCAGAAGCTGTTTAGTCATGCTGGCCACATGACCCAGAAAGCTGTCTGTAGACAAACGCCAGCTCCCTCGGCCTGAAGCGAGATGAGTGCCACAACCCCATAGTTGCCTTTGACTGGACTTAACCGTCCAGGGGTCCTTTACCTTCTATCTATGGGGGGCTGCATGAGGGGGTGGTCCTGGATTTGGGACTGAAAATGTTGGAGAATATGGGGCTAAGGAATGAAGTCCAATGTTTTAACCCAGGAATGGGCAACCTGTAGCCTTCCAGAGGTTTTTGGACTCCCATCAGCCCCCAGCCAGCAAGGCCAGTGAGTGATGGGAACCAGCAATATCTGGAGGACTACATTTTCTGTTCCCCCATCTCTGCTTTGCCACTACACACTTTTGCCAGTGTATCCAGGTGGAAATAAACTCTCTCGTTTATCTAAACGATGTTTATTAAAATGTGCTGCACGGTGTCTTTTGGCCCTCTTCAGCCAGGCTGCATTGTATTATACTGATTTTTTTATTTTTTATTTTAAGATACAATGATTTCTTTGTAAAGTTTCACACACACATACACCTCTGATTCGGCATCTTAATTCTAATCATGGTTTCCTGTTAATCAAGGAACAAGAGGGGAGTTTTAAATATGCAGTTTCATTTTTCTTTTAAAAAAAAATCATTTTCAAAAGATGTATGGAATTTATGGTGAATAATTCATGTCCTTTAAGATCAGAAGTTTTTAGACATAAAAAGGGGATTCCACAGGGGTTTGGTGCATTGAAAACCAAAAAAATAAAAAAATAAAAATGTCTTTCCGGATAAATGCAACTAAAGTGGGATAAATCTTGCAGCAGCAGAGGAAACGCATATTCTAAAAAGGGTAGGGGTTTTTTGTTTTTGCTAATGCTGGCACAACTTTCCTCCAGAATTAAAATATTCAGTTTGGGGGTCGATGAATTCCGGTTAACATTCGCTTTTAATGTCTGCCATACTTGTTCTCCAGAATATAAAGAGCAACTCTCCAAAGAACTAATGGTGAAAAAGAACCAACCGCCCGCCCCCACACACACACACCATAGCTTATATACCCGCGCAATGAGGTTATCCTGATTAAATGATCACTTAAATTACTGCTCTCTTGTGAAATTAAAAAGAGGAGAGAGAAATGGCCTTTAATTGGGGGAAGCTGAGTGGTGATAAATAAAATAAGCTTCTTAAGAAGAAGTGCAGTGAAGACATCTATGAACCTCAAATCTCCAATCCTCCCCAAGCCTAGTCAGAAGCTCCATTTACGTTAAAGGGATTTTAAAGGGATTTACTTTTGAACAAAAGTGGCTAGAATTGAGATGGCAGATATTTACTCAGAAGTAAACCCTACTGTGTCCATTGAGGTTTACTCAACCCATGGAACTTCCTTGCCCAGAAGGCAGTGATGGGCACCTACTTGGATGTCTTTAAAAGCGGTTTAGATACCATCCAACATTTCTCCACTGAAAATAGGGAAGTCCTATTCAATAATGATAATAATTTTATTATTTATACCCTGCTATTCTGACTGGGTTGCCGCAGCCACTCTGGACGGCTTCCAACATATACATATAAAAACAAAATAAAACATTAAACTTTTTTTTTAAAAAAAACTTCCTTATACAGGGCTACCTTAGCTCGGAGGGTCACATAACTCAACACCCTCCAAAGCTTTCCAAAGAAAATAGGGGCATCCTACCATACCCTCCAACATTTCTCCAATGAAAATAGGGGCATCCTAAGTAAAAGCAGGACATTCTAAGGAGGAGGAGGAGGAGGAGGAGGAGGAGGAGGAGAAGAAGAAGAAGAAGAAGAAGAAGAAGAAGAAGAAGAAGAAGAAGAAGAGTAGCAGTAGTAGTAGTAGTAGTAGTAGTAGTTTGGATTTGATATCCCGCCTTTCACTCCCCTTCAGGAGTCTCAAAGCGGCTAACAATCTCCTTTCCCTTCCTCCCCCACAACAAACACTCTGTGAGGTGAGTGGGGCTGAGAGACTTCAGAGAAGTGTGACTGGCCCAAGGTCACCCAGCAGCTGCATGTGGAGGAGCGGAGACACGAACCCGGTTTCCCAGATTACGTGACTACCGCTCTTAACCACTACACCACACTGGCCTTATGTTCTGGTGTATGGAATGGTCAGGAGGAACATTTGCCTGTTGGTGATTTACCAACGTTTTCATCTCCATATGCCATGTGAGCAGGGGAGGGACAGATGGCTGCCATGGTTACTAGTCTGGAAGAAGACTATGATGGATTCATCGCTGCATGCGGTCTTCCCATTCATACCTTTGTCTCGCTATTGTCTTTCAACAGTAGGCTCAGCTGGCAGAACGCATGTTTTCTCGTAGAACCTGCCTGTATAACTTGTTACCCATAAGGCTGAATGCAGCTCATCAACCATAGGTCGATTCAGTCACAAAATCATCGAGCTGGAAGGAACTCTGAGTCCAGCTGACGGCCACCCAACCTCAGCGTAACAATCTCCAATGAAGGAGACTCCACCACCTCACAAGGAAGTCCATTCCACTATCAAACAGTTAATACCTGTATACCTGAAGGAGCATCTACACCCCCATCGTTCTGCCTGGATGCTGAGGTCCAGCGCCAAACTGGCAGTTCCCTCAGTGTGGTGTAGTGGTTAAGAGCGGTAGTCTCGTAATCTGGGAAACCGGGTTCGCGTCTCCACTCCTCCACGTGCAGCTGCTGGGTGACCTTGGGCCAGTCACACTTCTTTGAAGTCTCTCAGCCCCACTCACCTCACAGAGTGATTGTTGTGGGGGAGGAAGGGAAAGGAGAATGTGAGCCGCTTTGAGACTCCTTAAAGGGAGTGAAAGGCGGGATATCAAATCCAAACTCTTCTTCATTGCAAGAAGCAAAGCTACAGGGAACCAGGCAGAGGCCCTCCCATCAGATGTCTAAGAGATAAACAACTACCTGACATTTAGAAGACATCTGAAGGCAGCACTGTTTAGGGAAGTTTTTAATGTGTGACATTTTAATGTATTTTTAATCTTTGTTGGAAGCTACCCAGAGTGGCTGGGGAAAAGAAATTATTATTATTATTATTATTATTCTGTCAGAAAGCTCTTCCTGATGTTTAGTCAGAATCACCTTTCTTGCTACCTGAAGCCATTGAATTGAGCCCTACCTTCTAGAGCAGGAGAAAACAAGCTTGCTCCATCTTCAATAAATTCACTGGTTTAGTTGCCTCATTGGGGTGGGTCATCATGCATCTGGTAAAACATAACGGCTGGCTGGCTGGGTTGCAAGTGCAGTGGAGCAAAAATCACACACCCCAAAAAAGTTGTTATCCTACTCCAAGGCACAGCACTCAAGGGAGATGAAGATGGAGGGTGCAACTGTTTGGGATTTAGTATATCTCTGAACATTAGTTGATGCTTTCAGAATTCTAGCTTGAAAGTGCCTTCAAGGGATAAGAATAGAGATTGTTCCATCTTTGCAAATGAGCATTGCTTTTCCATTTCAGTTTAGTTATTATTCAAGAACAATGCCTTTTAAGAAGGCTTTCTGAGAGCGAAAGCCATTTTTGGAATCACAGATGCATGTTTTGTTCAGTTCCTTTACCATTTTACCTGTGGGAGCAGAAGGTCAAACAGGGCATTAGCAGGCAGCCTTGACTATACCAAAGGCAACGAATGCTCTCAGTTGCATTCGTAGCAAACACTAGATGCAGAATTTTGGGAATGCTGAAAATGCCAGTCAATAGGAGAGCAGTCGCCCTTATAAACAGGACTGGTTAGGAACCACTAATCTGGGAGCAGGGATGGGGGATAAATTTGTTTTGGTTCGCATTTAGAGGTGAACCTACCTAATCTTCACTTTCTGAAACAATACAAGTGACTCTCAGTTTACATAGGGGTTAGGTTCCGGGGATTGTGCCTAAAGCCAAAATCATATATAGTCAAAACACATTGGGTTCAATGGCAGGTGGGATTGTCAGAAATCTTTTCCTTGAACACCCAACCCCTTTAAATAACAATAATAATAATAATAATAATAATAATAATTGCCAAGCACGAAGTCATTGATATCTTACAGATGTAAAATGAGTATTTGAAATTGTAAAACAGAAAATTTAATAAAAATTATATATTAAAAAAATGTGTGTAAGTTGTGAGTTACATGTTATCCTTCAAAATTTGCACCCATCTGAATTTTGCAATGCACTTCTCCAGCCAAGCGATGTGTACAAAATGTGTACACTTGGGTAAAGTGCACATAAAGATGCACATATTACTAAAAATGACATACCAAAAATGCATTGGGCGAAAGGCTTTGCAAAAATGTGTATGTTATGCAAAACTGAGTGCAAACATGGGTGCATTAGGAGAAATTCTCACTCGAATGCTGATGAATTTTCATGAGGTCTTTAAAAACTTCGAAATAACATGGAAATGTGGGAAACTGAAGTTAAGACTAGATAAAGAAGAAACAGATAAAGAAGTCAGGTGTGGGGCAGGAAGGTATGGGGGGGAACCCATCTCATGCAAAGCACACCTGTAAGGCATTTCCACAAGTCCCAGCTATCAGCTGATTGTCATGTCTTGCGGATCCTTTTGCAAAGCACTCCAAAAGACCCTTGAAAGCAGAAAAGGGCCAGGTTTACAGTGGCAGGAAGTGTTCTGCTTCAGGTATCATGATGGGGAGGAAGCCCAGCCTCTCTTCACCAGGTGTGCAGGAGTTCCACAGGTGGGGAAAAAAACGCGCAGACTGTCCCACATTCTCCTTGCATCTCTTATCTACTTTCCTCCTGGCTCCTTCTTTCTAGCAGTGGCCCGACTAATCTCAGTGTCTTTGTTGCTTTCTTTAGAATGGTCAAATAACTTTTGGAAGATTCTGAAAATGCTCCATTTCTTTCCTGTTCTCTCTCTCTCTCTCTCTCTCTCTCTCTCACACACACACACACACACACACACACACACACACACACACCATATGTGCTCTGTTTTAATGAACCATCAAGATAAGCTGCTGTAAGAGGGCTGCATTTCCCAGAAGGATTCGCTGAATATGTTATGTCTCTATTCATTTGGAGCTTTTCTTTTCCACATGCAGATCTAGTTTGTCTAAAGCAGTGCGAGGTCAAGTAGAGAGGAGATGTAGTTTATTTTTAGACATTACAGGCTACTGAGCGAGAGAATGCAGGGAGCTCAGCTATACGGCATACATTTTTAGTAAGGCAAATAAATAAAATAATGCTGGAAAAAACTAGCATAGGAGTAAAAATGGCTTATTCCTCTGACAGATTCTTAAAAACTTTATTCTTCCAAACCCTGTTTTCCTGTTTATCATTTGAAGGGCCATTGAATTCAATGGAATCTACTGCCAGGTTTGTGCCTGCGATTGCTGCCCTAGAATCATGCAGTGAAAATTTTGACGTGGTGCTTACCCCAACGTTCATTCTTACAAATAAATGACTGTCTGGACCTTTTTAGACTTTAGAGCAGAGATGGGGAATAGAATCCAGCTAGGGGGCCAGATCCTGACCTCCTTGACCCCACTCCACACATGGGCCATGTTGACATGTGGGCAGGGGCTCCCATTTGTCAATCACCTGATGTCATCAGGTGACCCACGGTTGGACTGCTGCAAAGCACTCCACATGGGGATACCTTTGAAGGTGACTCGGAAAATACAACTAATCCAGAATGTGGCAGCTAGAATTGTGTCTGGGAGTGGCCACCAGGACCATAATAACACTGGTCCTGAAAGACCTACATTGGCTCCCAGCAAGTTTCTGAGCACAGTTCAAAGTTTTGGTGCTGACCTTTAAAGCCCTAAACGGCCTCGGTCCAGTATACCCGAAGGAGCATCTCCACCCCCATCATTCAGCCCGGACACTGAGATCCAGCTCTGAGGGCCTTCTAGCAGTTCCCTCATTGTGGGAAGTGAGGTTACGGGGAACCAGGCAGAGGGACTTTTCGACAGTCAAATCCTCCCTATGGAATGCCCTCCCATCAGCTGTCAAGGAAATAAGTAACTATGCAACCTTTAGAAGACATTTGAAGGCAGCCCTGTGCTGGGAGGTTTTTAATGTTTAGTGTTATGTTTTTGTATATGCTGTAAGCCACCCAGAGTGGCTGGGGCAACCCAGTCCGATGGGTGGGGCACAAATAATAAAGTAGTAGTAATAGTAGGAGTAGGAGTAGTAGTATGAATACCAGGGAGGCTATTCTCCACTCTTGTAGATTCCCCCTGGTTCAGTTTGTCCACTGCCCAAACCTTTCATGATTCTTTCTCCATCTGCCTAAGCTCAAGTCCTTTTCCTCAAGTCTTGAGTTCATTCTCCACTTCCCTGTCCTTCCTGACTAATTACACTGGCGCTCCTGGACCTGTTTTTACCTGGTCTCTGTCTAAGGACCTGATTCCGCCTTCTCTTTCATGACTGACCACCCTGGTGCTCCCATGCCTCACTCCCTGACCCGACAAATCTGCTCACACCTCGACTCGCTTCTCCCAGGTGGAGAAGTCAGAGATCAGCTCACTGCGGCTCCGACTCTGGACTCCCTGCTTCCCCACGAAACCAACCCCTCAGCCTCCCCGCTTCAGTTCTCAGCAGCAGCATCTTTTAAGACTCGCCAAGTAATTAGGCCATTTTCAGCTGTCTTCTATCAATATTAATAACCTTCAGTAATTGCACGAGGCTTTCAAATTTCCCTTCCTTTTCATCAGTCCACTACGGGGATTCGTCCTTCATTTGCATCTTTTTGGGGGAGAGTTTAACAAATGTTAATTTGTCATTTTTACCTCTCTATTTATTTCATTAAGTGTCAGGATAAAATGCATTTCCCGGAAGGCTGTTCTTTGCCTTTCATGTCTCAGTCAAGTGCTGAGCTCCCCTCTTTCCCTTCTTTCATGCCTAGCTGGCTCCCCGCCTCCCCCCAAAGCAGCATGGGGTCAAGGAAGAAGGAGACATAGAGGAGGATGGTGCGTTGTAGGGGACCTTGCAAGTTATGGTGGAAGGAGGGGAAAGCAATGATTCAGGCTTAAGCTGAGCAGGAATCAGCTGGGCAGGGGGAAAATCTTAGATTCAAAATGCTCAGTCCCAGCTCCTGCCAACCTAGCAGTTTCAAAAGTGTTATGTACTGAAGTTCTCACCCTGGGCCAGCAGGGGGATACTGTAGATAGTTTTCACTCAGGTCCACGTCAGTTATTTTAGGCGGGAAACTCTGGGTTGTTGTTGCCACAATGTTGACAGCCGGCTGCCTATAAAAGCAGGCCGGCTGAGCTGTTTGCTGTTCAGTTTCTGTTCCAGCTTACAAAATAAAGAGCTGCTTTGGAGAAATCGCTGTGTTGTCTGCCATGTCTACCCACTATTCAACAGAAAGCGGTCAAAGTGCAAGTGGATAAATAGGTACCACTCTGGCGGAAATGTAAATGGTGTTTCCGTGCACTGCTGTGGTTCGCCAGAAGTGGCATAGTCATGCTGGCCACATGACCCGGAAGCTGTATGCTGGCTCCCTCGGCCAATAAAGCGAGATGAGCGCCGCAACCCCAGAGTCGGCCACGACTGGACCTAATGGTCAGGGGTCCGTTTACCTTTACCTTTACATCACACCATTCACGGTTGGAGTCAGCTCATTCTGTTAGAATTCCTGCTCCGTGATTACATTCATGGGTTTGTTGTCTTTCACGTGATGGTGTATGTTTTGACTCCACAGAGTGGGAAGTGACGGAGGCAGGATGTTTGTGTTACTGTGTTCCATGAAGTGGGACTATTGTCCTTTGTTCCTTCTCTTTGCTGTCTGATGCTAGAGAGAGAGGGAGCCATGTTGCAGTGCTCCGTGTGTGTTTATATGTAAATAAAGTAGACTAGCCAATATGCTGAGTTGCTGAGGTCTGTTACGCAACTGTGCAAACTCTGCAGATCCCTAAGTGTGCCGGTGCCGTTTGGGATCGGTCGCTGTGATGTTCAGGCAGAAGAAAGCTTTTGAAGCTCCCGAACAAAAGATCAGGAGGGAGAGAACATGTCAGTCAGGCATGTGTCTCTGCCAGGGTCCTACTTGAGTGTAGGCTGAACTCCTGACACATTCCAGTTGTACCCTGGTTCTCAAACAGAATCCGTTCTGGAAGTCCATTCAACTTCCAAAAACGTTCAAAAACCAAGGCGCGGCTTCCAATTGGCTGCAGGAGCTTCCTGCATTCAATCAGAAGCTGCGTAAGCCATATCAAGACATTCAGCTTCCAAAAGAAGTTTGCAAACCGAAACTTCCTTCCGAGTTTGCAGTGTTTGGGAGCCAAAACATTCGAATCACAAGGCATTCAAGAACCAAGGTACGACTGTATTAGCAAAAATACTATCTTCACAGGCTTGACTGAGTGTTAGGCCTAATGAGCACAGTGTTCTTACTCCAAGAATTCAGCTGCCGAGACTGAAAGTCCCTGCCTCCCTTCAGCCATCTAAGCCCCCAACTTTCCAGGACTTTTTCCAAGCAATCAGAGACTACACCTGCATGAAGCCTGTTGCTGCTCTGCCCATTTCAGCCCTCTTCTGGTTCTGGGAAACAAGGAGGGAGGGGAGCTTGTTTCAGCAGGAGGGGGAGGCACTTGTGAGTCTTCACCAGCCTAACGCATTTCTACCTCTTGGCCTCCTTCCTCCCACTCTCCTGCTTCAGCTTCTCCTTCTGATTCCGGACTTCTCTCTGCCACAGATTCTCCCTTCTTACTAAGCCCTGTTATCTCTTCAGCTTCCTCTTCCCCGTCTCCTCCCTCTGACCACTCACTGTCACCCCATCACCTCTCCCAGGGCTCTGAGCTTTCTTCCCTTGGGTGTTCCCCAGCGGATTCTTCCCACCAGATACTCCAAAAAAGGTCCTTCGAAGGAAGCTAAAACCTAGTAGCACTAACCCTAGAATATTTTCCAAGCTGAGGGCCACATTTCCCTCAGGGGCAACTTGGAAGGGGCTGCAGGCCACTGCTGGAAAAAGTGCTTGCGGCCAGAACCACGGAAGGGACTCTTAACGTTTGCCCAGTAGGCCACATTCTAGCTACTGCAAATGTCAGAGGTTTCTGAGTCCGCACATATCTCAGCATCCTCCAAGTAAACACAAGGCATTATCGCAACTCAAGGGCACATTCTCACTAGGCAAAGGGGCAGTCAAAGGAATGCAGAGCAGGACTGGTGTGTGAGTAGAGAGGCCTAGCCAGCCGCCTTCAGCTTCCAGGGCTGAGGTTTCCCACATCTCACTGCTTCGGAAACTGGGTGTTATATAGAAATATCACCTCACTCTCACTTTGTACCACAGATTTAACCCAGAACTTGTTAAAAAAAAAAATCCCCATGAGGCGTAGTACTATTAGGTTAGGAAGGACAGCAATGAAACAGGAATATGAGCCTCAGCAAAATCAGTCCCTCGTGCCTGTCTTTATTATGGTTTTCTGCCTGCCACTCCTAATATCACTTAGGGGCAATTTTATTTCAGCATCAGAAATGTGCCCCTCTGACCCGGCCAAGTAGCCGAACACCACTTAAGAGCGAGATTGGATAAAAGCTTTGTGCCGGTCCTTGTGGAATTGAAGCAGCTGAGCCTGCAATACATGTTGTTTTCATCATATTGCCTGTTCTAGGCAGAGGTTAGGTCAAATAGGGTCGTGTTTCCTTCCGGGCAAAGTTCTGGGAGGGGGTGTCACATGACAGTGGTGGGTGGGGTCAGAGACAACAGCGGGCGGGGAAACAAAAGTGCATCTATCTTGCCCTTTCTACAGTAGGCTGTTTTCTGCACACACTCCCTGCCCCCACTTTCCTCTATCCAGTAAGCACATAGCCTGAGGACAGATTCCAGCCAGGCAAAAACTCACCAAGGGAGTGAAAAATCAGGGCTGGCGAGTGGCGTGGTTTGTGAAAAGGGGTGTGTGTGGCATGGAGAGAGTCCCAAGAGTGACAGAAAGATGCTTGGAGGGCTGCATCTGCCCCACAGAACTGAGGCTCCCCACCCTTGAGTGAAATGAATGCTTCATTTCTGCAAACCAAAACAACAGCAACAACAACAACAACAACAACTTATTTATACCCCACCCTTCTGACTGGGTTTCCCCAGCCACTCTGGGTGGCTCCCAATAGAATATTAAAAACACGATAAAACATCAAACATTAAAAACTTCCCTAAACAGGGCTGCCTTCAGATGTCTTCTAGAAGTCAGATAGTTGTTTATTTCCTTGACATCTGATGGGAGGGCATTCCACAGGGCGGGCGCCACTACCAAGAAGGCCCTCTGCTAAAAAAAACTATTGAGTATTATTAATTTTTTGCAAAACTCTTTGTAAATTCATCAAGAAGACTCAATTCGACTTCCCACCTCACCCCCCACCCATGCTGTGTCTCTGACTGATAAAATAAACCTTTGGCTTCGTAGTGCTTCTAAAGGCACATGTGCATTTCAGCGAATGCCTGTGTTTCTGTTTGTTTGCCTGCCTACCTTTGTACTGAACACAGGAAAGGGTCAATCATAAGTCAAGCAATATTCTATGCAGAAAATTCAGCCCTGCGGAGCGTGTATCATTCTTTAATCTCCATGAAGTTGTTATGCATATTTGTTATTAAAAGCTGTCAGTTTTGTCTATATTTTTGTAATTTTACTCTGCCTACTGTGCTAAAGACTGTTTCATTGCTTATTCTTTTTTAAGGATTTTTAAAATACTTTGTCACTTTCCACAAGAAACGTCTCAAAATGACAGCTCTGAACAATTTCCCCTTCTCTTTTCAATCAGACGCTATTGCATAAGGAACCTCTCAGAGATTGGGGTTCAGGCAACCATATTTATATCCATTGATTTTGTTTGATTCCCCTCCCAAAGTCATCTTAGCCAGTGGCCAACACATCTGGCAGCGAATTCAGCAGTGCTGGGCAGGGGGGAGGGAATTCAGGGCCACAGGCCATAGGCAAACACCCCACCCCAGTTTGCCCCAAATCATACTTCCTCTCCCCAGGCTACATCCTTTACCAGCCCTGCCTTGCACCCTCCTTTGGTCCTCTTGCCTGGCTTGTAATGTGTCCTCAAACTCTGGCAATGTCTCTTCCTTGCCTGGATGGAGGGCACAGAGGGTTGCGTGAGTGTGTTTGCAAAACAGCCTACTGTACAAAGGTTTCCCCACCCACTTTTGCAGCTGGGATGCGGGTGGCGCTGTGGGTTAAACCACAGAGGCCTAGGGCCTGCCAATCATAAGGTTGGCGGTTCGAATCCCCGCAACGGGGTGAGCTCCTGTTGCTCAGTCGCAGCTCCTGCCAACCTAGCAGTTCGAAAGCACGTCAAAGTGCAAGGAGATAAATAGGTACTGCTCCGGCGGGAAGGTAAACAGCATTTCTGCGCACTGCTCTGGTTCGCCAGAAGTGGCTTAGTCATGCTGGCCACATGACCCGGAAGCTGTACACCGGCTCCCTAGGCCAATAAAGCGAGATGAGCGCCGCAACCCCAGAGTTGGCCACGACTGGACCTAATGGTCAGGGGTCCCTTTACCTTTTTATGCCTGCCACTGGCATGTGTCCCCCCCCCAAAAAAAAAAATGGTTGCCCCAAAGGAAATGCAGCCAAATATTCCAAATATGATGTGACTGTATCAAAGCTTTCCCCCTGCACCTGGAATTTCCTGCTCTCTCCTCTTTTTTTGCATGCACTTTTATTTAGACTCTTCTGAATCTGCTGCCGGTCCATTGGGTGACCCTGAATTCTAGTCTTATCAGCGAGGAAAGGGGGGGGGGCATCCTTCCACTTTCACCGCATCCTGCAAAAAGTTAAAAACCTTGAGCTTGCTGTCCTCCCCACCAACACCAGACTTAGTTTGTTGTCTAAGAAGAGGTGCAGAATCTAAATGAACCCTTGCCAGATGGGAAAGGGGGGGGGAGGTGGTTTAAAGGTCCTTGATGACCTTCAAATTCACGCCCCAGAAACTCTCTTTCAGTTTCTGGGTTGTTTGCTGATTTAGTGTCTGTGGGTTTCAGTTGCATCACGACTCTGCAGAGTCGCCCATTCTCTCCACTCAATGCAAGCTTCCCTTAAATGCCGCTATAGATCAAGTCTCAACCGCTATAGATCAAGTCTCAACCGCACAGCAAAGATCAGGAGCGATCTTTTTTTAAAATTATTTGTCTAGTGGCAATAAGGACACTGTCAGGTCAGAGGGAGCGACGGAAACTGCTGTGTGCCTGCTTGTTTGTTGACATATGCTACTGAGATACTTGGCACGCTTTGAAACGGACGGCAAGCAAGCATTATCTAGAAGGATATTTATGGGGCTCCTTTCAGTATGCATGACCTGGGAGCGTTCCACGTGGGGGGGGGGGACTTTCCGCAAACAACAGATGAGGGTGATAAACCTGAGTCCGGGCTGCGCCAACTCAGGTGGCAGAATGAGGGAGGGGGAGTCTCACGTACTGGAATGCTATTCCATACCCCCACAAAAAAGTAAATAAATCCCTGTAAATAATGTCAAGGAGAAGTGTTCAACTTGAACTCGCTCCTTGAAGTGCTGGCTTTCTACCTGCGTGGATTTTTGAAAACCGTTTTGTGTAGAAGAGCATCCAGTCATATGAAACACACACACACACCGCTTCTCTCTGAAGTGGTGTTTCTTGAGGCCTAAATTATGACAATGGTCTTGGAAATACTGGCATCCCCCCATTTTCATGGGAGCAAGTGAGAAGGTCTTCAGCCTGAGACCTTGAAGACTCCAACCCAGAATTTCCCAGATTTCTGGCCCCTCCCCCATGCACCCAGCTAGCATGACCAATGGTCCAGGATGCTGGAAGTTGAAGTCTAAAACATTTGCAAGACACCGGGTTGGGGGAGACTAACCTAACAATAAGATTGACCAGTTTTTGAGGTCAGTTCTCATAGATAGCTCAGCTGGTTAGAGTGTGGTGCTGATAATGCCAAGGTTGTGGGTTCGATTCCTATATCGGATAGCTTCATACTCCTGCATTGGAGGGGATTGGGCTAGATCGGGGGGGGGGGTGTCAACCTGGTCTCTACTGCCCACTAGTGGACATTTCAGGATTCCAGGTGGGCGGTAGGGGATTCTACACAAGCTGAATCCTCCTTCCATCGAGCACTGGTGGGCAGTAAGGAAATTTTACCATCAATGCATTGTGGGCGGTAAGTATGAAAATTTCATGTGGAGGAATTAAAGAACCTCTTAATGGGGGTGAAAGAAGAGAGCGCAAAATATGGTCTGAAGCTCAACATCAAAAAAACGAAGATCATGGCCACTGGGCCCATCACCTCCTGGCAAATGGAAAGGGAAGAAATGGAGGCAGTGAGAGATTTTACTTTCTTGGGCTCAATGATCACTGCAGGTGGTGACAGCAGTCGCGAAATTAAAAGACGCCTGCTTCTTGGGAGAAAAGCAATGACAAACCTAGACAGAATCTTAAAAAGAAGAGGCATCACCTTGCCAACAAAGGTCCGTATAGTAAAAGCTATGGTTTTCCCAGTAGTGATGTATGGAAGTGAGAGCTGGACCATAAAGAAGGCTGATCGCCGAAGAATTGATGCTTTTGAATTATGGTGCTGGAGGAGACTCTTGAGGGTCCCATGAACTGCAAGAAGATCCAACCTATCCATTCTTAAGTAAATCAGCACGAGTGCTCACTGGAAGGACAGATCCTGAAGCTGAGACTCCAATACTTTGGCCACCTCATGAGAAGAGAAGACTCCCTGGAAAAGACCCTGATGCTGGGAAAGATTGAGGGCACAAGGAGAAGGGGACGACAGAGGACGAGATGGTTGGACAGTGTTCTCAAAGCTACCAGCATGAGTTTGACCAAACTGCAGGAGGCAGTGGAAGACAGGAGTGCCTGGCGTACTCTGGTCCATGGGGTCACGAAGAGTCGGACACGACTAAACAACAACAGGTATAAAAAGGTTGACTACCCCTGGGCTACATGATCCTCAAGGTCCCTTCCAACTCTACAATTCTAGGATGCTACAAAGCAAGCAGTTCTCAAGCACCCTAAATTTCAGGGACGAATTTAAAATCTAACAAGCAAGAGCACCCTGAGCGCATACAAGCAGAATGTCAAGTTCCTCTGCTCCAAACATCCGCAGACTCTGAACATTGGTGAAACTGAGAACCTCTGAAAGTAAAAGAAAGTCATACCTTGGAAGTCGAATGGAATCTGTTCCAGAAGTCCATTTGACTTCCAAAACATTCGGAAACCAAAGCACGCATTCTGATTGGCTGCAGGAAGCTCCTGCGGCCAATCGGAATCCATGGAAGCCCCAGCGGATTTTTGGGTTCCAAAGAACGTTCGCAAACCAGAACACTCGCTTCCAGGTTTGCGGTGTTCAGGAGCCAAAATGTCTAAGTACTAAGGCATTCACGATCAAAGGTACAACTGTAGTATTATTATGAGCAAAAAAATCATCACCCACCTTCCCCAAGACCCTGACAGGACATAAAGAGAAGGGCAGGCGAACTTTGATATTTATGAGTAGCCCAAGGTCTACCGACCAGAGGCAGGTGCAGAAAGCATGAAATAACTGAATGCCTCTGAGGGACATAACTGTCACTTTTGGTTTCTCTCAGTTTCTCGGTTTCCCAATCCTACATTCAGTTCATCAGCTGTTGGTTTTTTAAAGTACTCATGAAAATCTGCCAGCATTTTAGTGCACATTGCACTGAATAAACACATTTCTATGAGCAATTTTGCACCATGCACACCTTCTTGCAAGCAATTTCCCCTAATATAATGCATTAAGAAAATTTATTTTCACTAGCATATGAACCTTGGCACACTTTTTTCTTTGTCTTGGAAAATGCATTGCAAGGTTTGGTGGAGAAGTGCAACTTTCAAATGAAAACTTTGTCTGAGTTTGCACATTGATTGGGGAAGTGTGAAATATGTAGGTTTGCAGTAAGATCCTAGAATACAGAGTGGGAAGGGGCCACAAAGATCATTTAGTTCAACCCCCTGCAATGCAGGAATCTTCTGCCCAGCATGGGCTCAAACCCAAGACCCTGGGGTTACGAGTCTCCTGCTCTACTGAGTGAGCTATCCCTGTGGGACTGTTTTTCATTGCTCCCCACCTCATGACACCTTCTGAGCCAGGGCAACTGTTTCCCCCAGTAGAAGTGAGCTGAGGTTCCCTGCCTTGGTAGCAACGTCGTCAGATGCCACATACAAAGTCAGACCCCTGGTCCACACTGCTGTTGTGAGTGTGGAAGGAAGACTGCTCCCTGCTGCAAGGCCTATTTCCACCTGGCCTAGGGGGTGGGGCCCACACTCACTCTGAGCATGTCAAAAATGTTTTTAAATGTTCCAAATACCGTATTTTTCGCTCTATAACATGCACCTACCCATAACATGCACGTGGTTTTTAGAGGAGGAAAATCCGTAGGCATGCCACCCATAGGCATTCCCTCCATAACACGCACAGACATTTCCCCTTACTTTTTAGGAGGAAAAAGGTGAGTGTTATGGTGCAAAAAATACAGTACTTGTTCATCTGTGGTGTTTTAAATGTTTTGTTTTTGGTTTCTTTGAGCTGTTGTGGGTGGGATGGATGTTTGATGGGGCTGGGGATTACTTTAGTTTCAGTATAAATGTAATTCTTATTATTTCAATTAGTATTGATTGTCTTGTTGGTTTGCTGTACGGTTTTGTTTTAAAGGAGAGAGGGTATGAGTCATGGGGTTGCAGAGATTGTGTGAACGGACTTAGTGCTTAACTTATATTTTTAGTTGCTATTTTGTTAATGTTTTTAATATCGGTTTATAGATTCTAGATGCCACATTGATTTTTTAATCATATGACTTGCCATAATTGTGAGGTTTAGCTTATTTTTTAGTAGCTGTTTTGTTAAGTTTTTTTTTAATTGCAACTGTTTTATTGGTAATTTGTTAATTATTTTATATGATGTATGCTGTATTCGTCATGTGCTATTGTGTTTTATTATGTTATGGTTATTTATTGGTTGTAAGCATCTTTGAAATTCATTTGAATGAAAAGCAGCATATAATGTATTTTTCTGTGTATAAGACGACCCCTATTTTGGGGGACCCCAAATTAAGATAATGGGGGGAGATTGCCCAGAGTTGTTGAGCTTTTTTTGGGGGGTGGCAATTGCCAAAAACCACTCAGCCTCCTGACTGACACTGCAAATTGCACATGTCACCAAAGCCACCAACCATCTCCCAATCACACCCAATTGCTGCAGCGGCAGCCAATCAACAGCAGGCCTTCACACAGCCACCAATCACCCGCCCAATTGACAAAGCAACAGCCAATCGACACCAGCCCTTGACACAGCCACCAATCACCCACCCAATCATCATTGACAATCTCCTGCTTGCCCGTCTCTGAACTATCTGTGTATAAGACAACCCCAATTCTTTTACATTATTTTATAATTTAAAAATCGTCTTATACATGGAAAAGTACAGTAAATACAATCAGCCAATCAATCAGTCCACCTATGTGCTTTGCCACTGAACTACAGCCCGTCCCTGATGTTATGTTGCTGTTTACTCAAACAATTGGGGAGGGAGGAAACCTCGCTGCAAATCACTCGTATTGACTGCAGATCTACCTTCTGGCCCACCCCTGACGTGCAGAAGACCTTCCTTGGGTGTCGCATGACTCACCACTGCCCATTAAGGCGGTGCCTCGGTGGAAGGAGTGAGGCAGGAGGAGCTTCTCTTTCAGTGGCTGGGAGAGAGGGCATTGCAGAGGCAAGCATGGCTCTGTTCTCTTCTGCCTGCTTCTGCCTCCTTCTCCTCTTGGGGGCTGGCTCCGGGCATCCCACCTGTCAGTTCTTGGACAACTTGATGTTCACCTGCCAGGATAGCAAGGTGACCCTAGTGCCACAGGACATCCCCAGGAACACCACGGAACTGTGAGTAAATTGGGCAACCAAAAGAACTCTACAGCAGACTTTTCGCTTTGGTCTCTGGAAATTATCTCCTCCTTTGATAAATTGGGTTCACTCTTTCCGGAGGATTTTCAGAGGGAGGGATTGCTGGTTCTTCTGGGACCACGGCAACCCTCCTCAAAGGAGGTTTGCAAGCGTTGGAGAGAGATAAGTTGCCTGCGCAAAAAAGTTTCAGTCGGAGTTTCCCACAGCAGTGGGGGTTTCCAAAGTAATTTATGATATTAAGCGCTTGGCGTTTTCTCCAAAACGAAAAACAAAAAACCTTGCTTGAACACAGCTGAAACTGAACAAAGCAAAAGTCCGTCTGATGAAAAGCAGCACAACTTATCCGGGGAAAATCTGGCAACCTTTTCAACCGGAGCGTTGTAGCAACTATCTCCTATCTTCTCTGCTGAGACGTTTTTTTCCTTTGCAAAGAAGTTGGTGGTTTGCATCATGATCGCACAGTACTTTGCGGAGTTTCCTAAAAGTGAAGGGGGAGGGGGCGCGTGAGGGGGAGTCCTAGATAAGGATGGTTTTCTTTTAAATTTTGAAAAAGTGGGGAAGGCAAATGGTCCTTATGGGATGAAATGGAACAAGAAGCTCTAATGAGAATAAATGAAGACAGCTCACTGTTGGATTTCTCAATTACAAGGCAGTTTCTTGAAGTTCCCATTTATTTCTCGGGGACTGACACAGGCAGTGTTCTTTATCAGATGTTTCGGCAGCTCTGTAACACAGAGATTACCACCAATACTTAACGGTGACCTTGCTGGAATAAAATTGTGGGGTTTCTTCTTGCTGAAGCACAAATGGCAGATTCTCACCCTATGCACCAAAGATACATAGCAAGGATTTGGTCCAGTAAGGGGCCCTACAATTGTCCCTGTATCCATGAAGGTTTGAGAGGAGTTGATACCAAGGATGGGGAACCTGTAGTCCTCCAAGATATTCCTGAACTACAGCTCCCATCGTCCCTGAACTTTGGCCATGCTGGCTGAGGCCAATGTGAGCTGGAGTCTGAGATCTGGAAGGTCACAGTTTCCCCATTTGTGCCTTAGTAGACCACATCACTTAAGCATCATTGCAAAGCATTGTTGCACATGTCAAGGTGGTTAAATGAGGAGGGGTTGTCTGTGTCTTTCTAAGGGAAAGAGCAAAGAACATGTGCAGATTCTTCCTCAGGCATAAGATTTCAGCAAAGTTTGTTTTCAGCAGCATACCTCAATGCAGTTATGCACAACAAAGGTATAATTTATGGAATTTCTATGCATATGCATTTAAAGCACTCTTATGCCACTTTAACAGTCACAGCTTCTCTCCTAAAGGATTCTGGGAAGTGTGGTTTGTTAAGGGTGCTGAGAGTCCTCTATTCTCCTCCCAGAGTCCCCTGGGGTGAAGGAACAGCTGTTAAACTACTTTGGGAATTGGCCTTTGTGTTGGTTTTGAAAGAAAGAGAGAACATAGCAGACATGGATCAGATGAAATCTGACAAAACTATTTCTCCTGTATAAGTTATTTCTCCATTGCAAGTAAGGGCAGAGACAATAGTTCATTTTCCGGAGATCAGATAGCGATATTAACTTTCTTGAAGGTGTTTCATATTGTTCGGAAAGTGTACCTGTTGGGGGGGGCAAAGGGGAAGGGAGCACAGAGAACCTGCACAGGTACCAGACGCTCCCAGCTGCAGGCAGTCACCTGCCCCAAGATGGAAGGTGATGGAAATGTTGATGGTGGGTGGGTGTGCTTGTCCCTGCTGTTCTTTACTTTCTGTTTCCTTTCCCCTGTTTGGAATGCCTGAAGAGAACTTGCATTTCTTGGTAGACATGTTTCTGGGCTGTACAACTTTAGACCACAGGAGGGGCAGGACACATCTTAACATCTCAATCCCCTCCCCCTCCCAAATGACCTCATGTAGAAAACTGAAAGCAGCAGCATTCAGTCAAATCTGTTAATCTGAAGTAGTACGTCCCATACAGTGGTGCCTCGCAAGACGAAAAGAATCCGTTCTGTGATTCTCTTCGTCTAGTGGTTTTTTCGTCTTGTGAAGCAAGCCCATTGACAGATTAGCGGATTAGCGCTATTAGCGGCTTTTAGCGGCTTATCTGCTGATCAGATCAGCTGATAAGCGGCTTAGCGGCTTAGAAAAAGGGGGAAAGGGGAAAAACCAGCAGGAACTCGCAAGACATTGTCGTCTTGTGAAGCAAGCCCATAGGAAATTCGTTTTGCGAAGCACCTCCAAAACGGAAAACTCTTTCGTGTAGCGAGTTTTCCGTCTTGCGAGGCATTCGTCTTGCGGGGCACCACTGTATATAGGTTTAACACTTCAGTGAGAGAACTTGGCAAAAAAATTTTAAAAAAAAACCTCAGAAAGTTACCTCACTGTGCATTCCAAGGCCTATCACACAGGGGAGATATTTCTGGACATAATGCATAGCCCCCATCACATGTTGAGTGGCACCAAAATGCTCTTTTCAATGGACATACTCTGCCTAGAAATGGTACTGGCCCAGTTCACACATAACACTAAGCCATAGTTTATTAAATCCTGGTTTACTAAACCATGGCTTCGTGCTACGCGTGAACGTTGCCCAATGGCTTAATTATGGTTTTTTAACTGCCAGCATAGCATGATCTGAAGTCATGGTTTGTTGTTGGCTTACGAACCTTTCCTTGTTTATCTATAGCTTGGCATTACATGTGAACCCAGTGCCTCTTCTTAACCATGTTTCGTTTGCCCACAAAATTTCACACCACATTCTCATATTTTCTATTGCACAAAGGACCCACAAATTCACTTCACATTTTGTCCTAGGCATGATCTGGTTAGACTCTAGCCTCTAACCATTAGGCCAGTAGCCAACATGGAGCCTTGCAGATGTTGTTGGACTACAAGTCCCATGACCATAGGCAGAGGAGCATTGGAGTCCAGCAACTCCATAATGGCTTCCTCCCATTGAGACTTAAGCAGAATCACCCCCCCATCTTTGAAGAGATTTCAGTTGTAATTATCTTCTAAAGCTCTTTAGATTCTTCACCTAAAGAGGAACCTCCAGAGTTGCTTCCAATTGTGTTTTAGGCTAAATTTCAATGGCAACTCCCCCACCCTCTTTTGGTAACATTTGTTCTTCTCATCTGTTCCTCTCATCTGTTCCTCTGTGAAACTAATCACTCAACAATCCAAAATTGGAAGAAAGGCAGATGGAAGCAGGAAAGAGATAAAAAAGCGGCCATTAATCAACCCCCTAATAGGCGAAGTGTTCCTGTGCCAAAATATTGAGCAAAAAACTTTTGTTCGGCTTTTATAATTGTTGGGACAATGCCTTCTTCTGAAAGACGGAGAACTTGCCATTATCAGAAGTGGTTTGCCAGCTGAGGTCGACCCACTTCAAAAGCTTCCCAGCAGGCATGTCACCTGTTGCTTACCTGGAGAGAGGTGGCAGAGAAGTTCGTGCAGCGAAAATCTCCTAGTGGAGCCAGTTTGGTTCCATTAAATTTGCACCACTTTAACCCCCCCCCCGCCGCCGCCCCTTTGCCCCTGCCCCTCTCCTTCCTGTTAGGAAGCTAGCATTGTGGCTTTACCTCACCCGTCGAGACATTTCTGGTTATTATGTTATTCTGACAGTTTCATCCCACCATTTCTCCAAGGGACTCAGTCTGCTGAAAGTAGTCCTTCCCAACTCCACATTATTTTCATAACAATCCTGTGAGAAAGGTTAACCCGACAGCTGGTGACTGGTCCAATGTCACTCAGCTAGATTTCAGGCACAATGGGGATTTGAGCCCTGGTCTTCCCAGTCCTAGGATTGTGGGTGGCGTTGTGGGTTAAACCACAGAGCCTAGGACTTGCCGATCAGAAGGTTGGCGGTTTGAATCCCTGCGACGGGATGAGCTCCCATTGCTCGGTCCCTGCTCTTGCCAATCTAGCAGTTCGAAAGCACACCAGTGCAAGTAGATAAATAGGTACCACTCCAGCATGAAGGTAAACAGCATTTCCATGCGCTGCTCTGGTTCACCAGAAGTGGCTTAGTCATGCTGGCCGCATGACCCGGAAGCTGTACGCCGGCTCCCTCGGCCAGTAAAGCGAGATGAGCGCCGCAACCCCAGAGTCGTCCGCAACTGGACCTAATGGTCAGGGGTCCCTTTACCCTTTACTTCCCAGTCCTAGTTAGACACTTTAAACACCTCACCATGCCGAACATTGTGAAATGTCATGCTGGTGATTGCAAGGTGGGTGCTTCAGAAATTCTAAAAGGTAAAGGTAAAGGTACTACTTACCAATAAAAAAAAATTAAATACAACAAATTTAGACAGAGCTGGTTGAAAGCACCTGTTCAGCCAGAAAGCTTACTAAGTGACTGTAGGCCATTCACACTTATTCTAGCCAACATTGAAGGGTTGTTGTGAAGTTAGAATGGAAAAGGGGCTGCAAAGATCATAGCTTCTTGAGAGGAGCGATGGGAGAAAAATCCAAATAAATAACTTAAGAATTGCCGATCAGGTGTCCCATCCATGTACTAACCAGGACAGACCCTGCTTAGCTTCCAAGAAGAATACATGTAATTTTGTCCATGTACACAAGTGACCTCCTTGCAGGAAATTGAATTAAGCAAAATTTAACCCCTCATTCCCCTCATCCTCCATGAGATCATCATAAGGCTATGTGTATCTTCCATGATCCATGAAGCAAGTTGTTTCCTCCCACCCACCCATCGCCCTTGTCCCTGCACATGCTATTCCTTTCCTTTGACTGGCAATGATTGAAGAAAACGTTATGCAAGTTTTACATGGGTAAGTCTGGCTCGGTCCATGGTATCTTTATTGAAGTTAGAAGCAGAAAGAGAGAGATTTTTCAGCCAGAGCTCACCGGAGCTCAGCTCCAGCAACTCTCAGGTGGGCACCATTGCGTGGACAGGCGGAGTCCCCCAGATCCCTGGTGCCCCCTGCCCCCGTCATGTGGACTAATGACTCAAGACAACATGCTATGGGATTAAATTGGCCACAACTTTATTAAATTTCAAATGTGGGTAGACCTTGGCTCAGGCATTGGGCGTTCTCCCTCCCCAGTCCCCAGCCGGGAACCTAGGGAGCATCAGGGTTATCCAGTGGGGGGGGATGGGCCAGCTCTGGAGAACATTTGTTCAAGCAGAGATAGCCGCCCCGTTATGCCGCCGTCGCAGGGGAGAGCAATTACGACCTCTCGGCATACGGTCAAAGGCTCCCTTCAGAAACCCCTTTAACGGGGAACCCTGGTATCGCCGCTGCAAAGAGGAAGATAGACTAAAGGATTCCGCCCAAGGCCTGATACCGCCAAAGTTGTGACGTTTTGCTACGGGAAAGGCAAAACCTGCCAATGCAGGGAAATTCCTTTCTGGCCCTTTAACAGTGACCTTGACGTAGCAGCACCCGCATACCTGTGAAGAAAAGTTAACCTGCAAAATAAGACATTAACTGAGGGTGGGTAGGGTGGGAGAAGCTCTGGAGCCAAGTGAGGATTCCCAGGTAAGATCCTCCCTCTATTGTGTGGGCAGGTAGTCCCTCCCCTACCTGGCCTGGTCTCCTTGGCAACGCTTCCCCCAGGCGGGATTGGACAACTGACTGAGGTAGGCAGAGACCTCCAGGTATCCCACCTGAGGGAAGGCGAAGCCAAGCCTATGCTGATGGAGCCGCTCCAGATCCAGGGGCTGTGCGCGTCCACACAAAGGGCGCCCCCCATTTTATGTGGGGAGCGGTCATTGTCATTCTCAAAGAACAAGGGGGAAGTTTATGGTGAACTTCAGCACCTCTTCTTCTAGAAAAACAGCACTGGTTAGAAGAGATCCCAGTTGAGGTTAAATGAGTTCCTCGCCCTCCTTCATCTGAAATAATCTTATGAATTTCACAAGCTATCAAGGTTGCAGCATAAAGATTGCCAGTGTTTCCTATCCAGCAGCTATTGAGTCTAGACAGAAAAGCTGAGACGCCTAAACAAAAAGTTTGAATGGATTGTCTCCGGCGTTAATTGTTTTGCTTGCCAAGTTTTATCTCGGGGTAACTGTCCTCAAAAATCTGCTGTCTTGTTGATGGTACATCCTTTTCTTTCACAAATCCCCAAACTTTATTCTCATCAAGAGTAAAGGAGGTGGGTTACATAAACCATAATTACATCCTTAAAGCGAGTTGTGTACTGAAAGATTGAAATTAACCATTTTTTACAAGCAGTTTTGTTCAATTGTTTCTGCCTCCAGTTCTTTCAGACATAAAATACAGACGTGGATAAGTTTTGTTTAACTGAATTCCGCACAAGTCTGATTCACCAATGCATACCTACTTACCAACCAAGGCCTTACTAAAATATTCCAAATATTTGCCGAAAAGTCTGTAAATCAAGCATGCGGAGTTTGAACACTGGAAACTGGAAGTTTCTGGGTGGCATGAGTTTTGGATCGCCTTCAGAAGACTTCGTTTGCAAGCCACAGAACTTAATACAGATATATTCAATAATTGTTTAGCGGATATTTTGGAGAACGCAATTTTGCTATCTGTGAATTCTGGCCACGATTGTGGGTCCAGATTTAATCAGTGTTTAACATTGTTTTGATACTGTTGAAGAAAGCAATGAGATCGAGCAAAAGAAGCTGCTCTACCGCGTCAGATCATTGGTCCATGTAGCTCAGTATGTATTGTCTCCAATGACTGACAGCATCTCTCTGGGGTTACATGGAGGGAATCCCTGGAGATCTGGGGATTAAATCTGAGACATTCAGCATGCCAGGTAGATGCCGCAGGTTAAAAGAGGAGGTCAGCTCCTCTTTTAAAGAATTAAAGAATTCTGGGAGCTGTAGTTTGTTAAGGGTGCTGAGAGTTCATAGAATCATAGAGTTGGAAGAGACCACAAGGGCCACCGAGTCCAACCCCCTTGCCAAGACACCCCATTCCCTCTCACAGAGCTGAAATTTCCAGAGTTCCCTAGGAAGCAGGATTGACTGTTAACTCACTCTGGGAATTGTAGCTCTCTGAGGCTGAAAAATCTCAGCCAAAACAGTTGACCCTGATCTTATTTCCACCCTATCTTTCAAACTGAATAACCCTGACTATGGTTTACAAAGCAGAAAGCACAGCTCTTCACTGTTTTCTCCAATCACCACTAGAGAGGTGAAATATACTCGGAGTCGAGAATGGATTTCATGCTCTTTATTCAGCTCATAGTGGTGAGGAGGAATGGAAGCTTTATATACATGTCTGCTTTATATACATTATTTACACAATGGGCCCTACGTGATTGGCTAATTCCGGGAGTCACCTGTAGGCCAATCAGGTTGCAGATTCACTTCCACCTGGAGCTGGATTGGGTGGCTCCTGTGGACCAATCAGACTGCTGCATTCTGGATCCTATTGTTCTAGGACCAATCAGACTGCTATATTCTGAATCCTATTGTTCTAGGACCAATCAGGCTGCTGCATTTTGGATCCTATTCAACTCAGTGCATAACAAGAGGGGAGGAGCTGAATGTCAGGTGGTCCCAGGCAGGCCATTGGACAGTGCTTTCCTGTCTTGCTTCTCTCCCTCTAAGGAAGCCACCCGGAATGGCAATAGATGGATGAGCAGAGAAGCCAAATGGCTCTTAGTCCCAGTCTGGCTGGGAGACATTCTGTATCTCCATTGTGGCTGGCAATAGCACACAGTGGGGTGGGCCAGAGGCACTTATCTGACCTCCTGGCAGGTAATTGGCTGCTTCTTACTGGGAGTAGGAGGGGCAAGGTGGCTGGGAGGTCAGCTCAGTGCAAACGCACCAGTGGAGACAATCTGATTCTCCTGCTGGTCTACTTACACCATGCTGTCCTCCCCTCTTCCTCTCCAGCAACTCACCTGCCAGGGGGTCAGGTAAGCTTCTCCACTCCATCAGGCCATTCACTAAAGGTGTCTCCTTGTTTTCTTTTTAGTTCTGCCCGTTACTGCTACTGGCTATATGGTTTTCATGGATGTGTTTGTATGTTTGTTTGTTTTTCGTTTTTTTAAAAAATGCAGACATTTTTGTGTTAACAAAGAAGAAAATAGTTTAAACTGGTGAGTAAATAAAGGAGAGCAAGGGGGGGAGGACTTAGAAATCATTGTGAATATTCCAGAGGCTGCTATAGTTAGCGCCATTTATGTACAGTTTATGGTTATACACAATTTGCACAATTACAATGTAACTTTCTCTGCTCAATTTTGCCTTAAATTACCTCCAAAACAGCTTGCCGTACATTTTGTTTCATTGCGCCAATAAAAAACAAATAAACTTCTACCACAGGTTTAACAAGTCTTTTAGCTTATCGAAAGTTCCTTCCCTCCCTCCCTCCTTTTAGTATAGCATGTTATTTTATACATCGGGATCTTGTGCCAAATTGCCCGCTCACTTTCTTTTAAAGCTAGGATTTGTGGTTTCCCCCAGTAGTTAGGAACGGGAATCCTTGCCGATCCTCAACTGCGTTATTGAGGGCTTCTGTTTTATGGATTATTGTAAATTACCCTGGAAATGTTTAATTAAGGGGCAGTGTAGAACTGTGATAAATCAGTCGGTCCCCCTCTTTTCAAGAGTAGCCAGCTAGGATGATTCTGAAAAGATATATCAAGGGATGTATCATCTTTGCTTGCTGCTTGTGTGGCCCCTCACCCCCCCCCCCAGTCCCCAGATATTCAGTCAGTGCCACAAAGCTTCTGCGTTTGGTACTTTCACAGCCAACGGCCATTCGACCTCTCATCCATGAGTTCCCTGTTAAACCCGTTGTCAGGAGCCAGGGCCAGGAGTAGGCCAGCAATTTAAAAAAAACTCATGTCATTGAAGTTAACTCTTTATTATTCAAAGAATCCCAAATAGTGCAGGCCTATTCTGGTGACCTTCATGAGTTCTTTTTGGGTGTGAGGAGGGGCGTTGAAGCACATAGCTTCTGACTTTGTAAAATTTACCTGTAGGCCCGACACCATTGCAAATGTGTTGAGTTCTCTGATTAGGGAGGTTGCTGTGCTTATGGGGTCTGGTGTTGTGACCATTAGGTCATCTGCAAAGAGCCCTAATTTATAGGTTCTGCCTTTTATTTCCACTCCCTTGATGTCTGTGGCTGCTCGGATTCGGATTGCTAAGGATTCCAGAGCCAGGATAAATAAGAAGGGAGACAGTGGGCATCCTTGTTTCGTGCCTCTTTGGATAGCTATAGTATTAGAATCCATATTGTTAGTTCTGCATTTTGCTGAGGCTTGGGAGTATATTTTTTTGAGGATTTGTAGGAAGTTGGGGCCAAATTTCATGTTAGTTAGTACTGCTAATATGTATTTCCACTCTAAGCAATCAAAGGCTTTGAGGATGTCTAGGGACATAATTGTCAATGGGAGTTTAGTTGCCTTTCTGTGTTCAATCAGGTTCAGTAGTTTCCTGATGGGGTCTGTTATATTGCGGCCAGGGACAAAGCCAGTCTGGTCTGGGGCTATTAACACAGTGCAGGCCTATTGATCACAGCAACTCTCCCCAGTAGGTCTTGTCTTGCCCCTATGAAGCAGTTGCGAGAACTGAGGGTCCTCACCTTCCCATAGCATTTTAAGGCTCCTCCCCTGATTCCTTTCCCAGCAGCCTAAGGCTGTGTTGTCTTTTCGCTCTTTGCTCTGCCCTCTTCATTTCTCTGCCTATTCTGGGAGACCAGGCAGGAGGGGAGCTGGTTGCAGCAGGAGGGGGCGACCCCCTGGCTTCTTCAGCAGCCTGCTTCATCTCTGTCACCTGCCCCACGTCCTCTCCTGCCTCCAATTCTCAAGATCTCTCTACCCCAGCCTCTCCCTGCTCGCTAAATTTGATTACTTTTTCAGCTTCTGACACCTCCTCCCACTTCTGCTCTCTCTGACCACTCATCATCATCCAATTGCCTTGCTCTGAGCCTTCTTCCTTTGCAGGTTCCCCAGCTGGTGCCTCCCACCCTCTTCTGCATCCAGCTGGTCCATGACAGCCATTGTCCATCGCCACACCTTGCAGCAGGGAGTACCATGAGTTGATGGTCTGTTTCCTTTGTCCTGAATTTCTCTGCTGTTGTCCCTCCTCCTGCTGTTCTCAAGCAATTCTCAATAGGGACACTTGAGGATTTCAATGGGTCCATTTTTTATTTTTATTTTTAGCGCTGATATCGTTTTGGCAAATCCCAAACAGTGATTAAAGGGTAAAGGGGACCCCTAACCATTAGGTCCAGTCATGGCCGACTCCGGGGTTGCAGCGCTCATCTCACTTTATTGACCGAGGGAGCCAGCGTACAGCTTCCGGGTCATGTGGCTAGCATGACTAAGCCACTTCTGGCGAACCAGAGCAGCACACGGAAACACCGTTTACCTTCCCACCGGAGCGGTACCTATTTATCTACCTGCACTTTGATGTGCTTTCGAACAGCCAGGTTGGCAGGAGCAGGGACTGAGCAACAGGAGCTCACCCCGTCGCGGGGATTTGAACCACCGACCTTCTGATCGGGAAGCCCTAGGCTCCGTGGTTTAACCCACAGCGCTACCCGCGTCCCTAAACAGTGATTAGGTCTTGCTTTAAGACAGGTGTGGGCAGCCTTCCAGATGTTACTGGATTACAACTCCCATTATCCCTGACCATTCATTGGCCATGCTATCTGGAGCTAATAGGAATTGAGAGTTCAACATCTGGAGAGCTGTAGTTTCTGCTGCCCCTCTTTTAGGATAGGATGCATACCCCCAAAATGAGACTTTCTGTATGTTCAGCTGTAGCTCAGTTGTTGAACCTCTGCTTTGCATGCACAAGGTCCTTGACACCTCCGGGTAAGGCTTTGAGAAAGCCTTGTCTGAAATCCTGGAAAGCCATAACAATATGTGGATATTGCTGTTCCAGAAAGACCAATGGCCTGGCTCAGCAATAGACAGCTTCCTCTTCTCCTCTGTGGTTCCTTTGAATGAGATGGAGCAGACTTATGAATGAGTGCGTGCAAATCTGCCACAAGCCAGAAACAGCTCAACCCATCCTTCCCTTGTTATAAAGAATAGACACCCTCCTGCTCAGTATGAAAGCATTAACTGGGGTAAAGCTGAACAACAACAATAACATCGGTTGGTTTTGCAAAAGCAGAAACTTATCAGTAATCTCAAACACAGAGATTCTGGAGTTCATGTCTCCAATGGGTAAGGGAACAAGGACTCGATGTACTTCATGGAAGGTGATTGAAACGAAAGCTCAAGAAATGTGGCAAAAAAGGGGAACAAACAGTTGTGGAAAACACAAATAGAAAATGCCTCTGCAAGCAGAATTCTCTGCTTTCAGCATTGTTTTCTTTAAAGCCATTATCACACACTTAGTGGGAAATGAGTGAAGAAGCCCTCTTTAGGCTCTGTACTTATTTTTCCTTTTATTTATTATTAAATTTGTATACCACCTTTTGTCCAAGGATGACAGGGCGGTTCATAACATAAAAACACAGAATGAAAGCTCGAAATACACGCTAAAACAAAAGCCAAACTAACCAGTGGACACCCACACACAGAGAGAGAGACACATTTAAAAGGCCATAGGAGGCGAACCAGCCAAATGCCTGGTTGAAGAGAAATGTTTTCACCATGTGCCTAAAGATATGTAATGAAGGCACCTTCAGCAGGTATAGCCAGTGTGGGACTCCCAATAGCCATCAGCCCCAGTCAGTATGGCTAATAGTCAGGAATGATGGAAGTTGTAGCACAGCAACATCTGGAGGCTGCCATGTTGGGCACCCCTAAACTTGACCATAAAGGAAATGTTGGGGCAGTGAGGACTAGAGCCTTAGCTACATCCCAGTCATGGTTCCCATTGCCCTCCAGCTCACAGAGGATCCACACACCTGCCATAACCGCACCTTACATTTAAAACAGTGCTATACCGCTTTAACAGATGTGGCTTCCCCCAGAGCATCACGGGAACTAGATTGTTAAGGTTTTTGAGAGCTGCTAGGAGACCTCTTCACAGAGCTACAGGTGCAGAGTTCTCTACAAAGAGGAATTGATTGTTAAAACCACTCCGGTCATTTTAGCTCTGAGGGGAATAGAAATGAAACGACGACGTAGCATAAGAAGAGCTTGCGGGATCAGGCCCAAAGCCCATCTGGCCTGGTATCCTGTTCTCGCCACGGCCATTCAGACGCCTGTAGGAAACCCACAAACGGCATTTGAGTGCAAGAGCGCTCTTCCCTCCTGTGGCTCTCAGAAGTGCTATTCAGAGGCATTGCTGCCTCCAACCACAGAGGCAGAGCATCATCTTATTCTCCCTGAATTTGGTCCAATCTAATAATAATACTAATAATACTAATAATAATAATTTATTTAAACCCTGTGGTGTAGTGGTTAAGAGCGGTAGACTCGTAATCTGGTGAACCGGGTTCGCGTCTCCGCTCCTCCACATGCAGCTGCTGGGTGACCTTGGGCCAGTCACACTTCTCTGAAGTCTCTCAGCCCCACTCACCTCACAGAGTGTTTGTTGTGGAGGAGGAAGGGAAAGGAGAATGTTAGCTGCTTTGAGACTCCTTTGGGTAGTGATAAAGTGAGATATCAAATCCAAAAACTCTTCCCCAGCCACTCTGGGAGGCTTCCAACAAAGATTAAAAGTACATTAAAATGTCACACATTAAAAACTTCCCTGAACAAGGCTGCCTTCAGATGTCTTCTAAATGTCAGGTAGTTGTTTATCTCTTAGACATCTGAAGGAAGGACGTTCCACAGGGCGCGTGCCACTACCGAGAAGGCCCTCTGCCTGGTTCCGTGTAGCTTTGCTTCTCACAGTGAGGGAACTGCCAGAAGGGCCTCGGCGCTGGACCTCAGTGTATGGGGTGAACAATGGGGGTGGAGACACTCCTTCAGGTATACTGGACAGAGGCTGTTTAGGGCTATTAAAGGTCAGCACCAACACTTTGAATTGTGCTCAGAAATGTACTGGGAGCCAATGTAGGTCTTTCAAGACCGGTGTTATGTGGTCTCGGCGGCTGCCGTCTAGCTGCCACATTCTGTATTAGTTGTAGTTTCCGGGTCACCTTCAAAGGTAGCCCCACGTAGAGCGCATTGCAGTAGTCCAAATGGGAGATAACCAGAGCATGCACCACTCCAGTGAGACAGTCTGCGGGCAGGTAGGGTCTCTGCCTGCTTACCAGATGGAGCTGCTAGATAGTTGTCCTGGACACAGATTTGACCTGCGCCTCCATGGACAGCTGTGAGTCCAAAATGACTCCCAGGCTGCACACCTGGTCCTTCAGGGGCACAGTTACCCCATTCAGGACCAGAGAGTCCTCCACACCAGCCCGCCCCCTGTCCCCCAAGAACAGTACTTTAAAGCCATCCAAACTGGTTAGCAGCCATCACTGTCTCCTGTGGGTGTGAGTTCCACAGTTTAATTTCATGCACTGCATAAAGCAGTGCTTTCTTATAACTGTCCGGAAGCTTCAAACATTCGGCATCAACATAATAAAAAAGCACTCATATTGGTGCTACTTTTTGGTCACATGAGAGAATTACACGAAATGCCATTTTTTCCTCAGTGAATAAGGTTACAATCAGACATTATTATTTTTATTGTTATTTACTGAATTTACATACCGCCCTATACCCGTGGGTCTCAGGGTGGTTCACAGAATAAAATCAATTCACAGAATAAAAGCATTATATGGCTTAGGGCCCTTGTATTTACAGGACCGCCTCTCCTGGTGTGCCCCGCAGAGGACCTTAAGGTCCATGATAGTTTAGAGGTCCCGGGCCCTAAGGAAGTTAGATTATCCTCCACCAGGCCAGGGCCTTCTCGGTGATGGCTCTGACCTGGTGGAATGCTCTGTCCCAGGAGACTAGTGTGCTTCAGGATTTAACCTCCATCTGTCGGGCCTGTAAGACAGAGCTATTCCACCTGGCTTTCAATTTGAACTTAGCCTGATCTTTTATTCCCCTTCCTTTCCTCCCCTTTCCCTTTTTATGAAGATTACCAGCTCTGGGATACCACAGCTAATTCTCCCCTGGTCTCCTCGTTGGCCCAAATAGAACTAATTTAGCCAGCTAGCCCTGGTGATCATCTAATGTTGATTGGATTGATTTTCCCCCTTAATTGATTTTTGAATTCTGAATTTATTGTTATTCACATTTTATACTGTATTTTATGCTGTTTTTTGTTGCATCAATTAAGTGTACTAAATTTGTTGTTAGCCACCCTGAGCCCAGTTTTCTGAACTGGGAAGGGCGGGGTATAAATAAAAAATTATTATTATTATTATTATTATTATTATTATTATTATTATTATTATTGACAAATAGGAGTCACCCATGGAGGCTGATTGTGCTTGCAGGCTTGCCATAGGCATCTGTTTAGCCACTACAATAACACAATGTTGGACTAGATCGTCCTTTAGTCTGATCCAGGATGTCTCTTCTTGGCTTCTTACGCCACCACTGCAGTTATCCAAAATTGATTTCCTCTCCCCCCCCCCCCAAAAGAAAGAAAAAGAAAAATATCTCTTTTCTAATTTTACGTGAAGCACCTGCAACTTCTCGTTTTTCTACTTTCTGTCTCTGTGTTTACTTTTCTCCCATTAGATTGTGCCAAATACTTAAAGGAAAAGCATTTCACAGTTGTGTTAGAGTCAGTAAATTTAAAGACAGCTGAGATAGTGTTTTTTTGTTTTTTTCTTCTTCTTCTTTTTGCATTTCCGCATTTCAATTACAGATAAATGTTAGATCAGTTATAGTCCCCCGGGGGCTACTTGTAGCACACTAATTTGAAACTTGTAACGGTGAACGGTGGAGATGTGTCTGCATTGGTTCTGCAACTTATTCTCTCGCCCCCTTGCTGGCAAACTCTGTTTTTGTGTTTGCATGTGCTGATATATTTCTTCTAGAGTACAGTCCTGCGAGGAAAAGGGGAGCTGGAATTACACAATCTTTTTTTGCAGTGGGGGGTTGCATTTGAAGGGCATGTAACTTCGGTTTCACAAACAGAATCCTTGCGCACACAAATAAGTGCTGAGCATATAGAATCATAGAATTGTACAGTTGTAGAGTTGGAAGGGAAGAAGAAGAAGAGGAGGAGGAGGAGGAGTTTGGATTTGATATCCCGCTTTATCACTACCCGAAGAAGTCTCAAAGCGGCTAACATTCTCCTTTCCCTTCCTCCCCCACAACAAACATCCTGTGAGGTGAGTGAGGCTGAGAGACTTCAAAGAAGTGTGACTGGCCCAAGGTCACCCAGCAGCTGCATGTGGAGGAGCGGAGACGCAAACCCGGTTCACCAGATTACGAGTCCATCATCCCTGGTGGTCAGGGGGCTCGAACCACCAACTTTCTGGTTAGCAGCCAGATGCACTGACCCACTCCATCACAGTGCTCTGATTCTTCTTACCTGTGGACTTATTGTAATGCAAACCAGCAAGCAAGGAACCTCGGGTTGGGAGAGTAGCTCAGCAGACAGAAGGTCCTGCCTAACCTCTTCCTTTCTTCCCTTTTGTCTGCTCAGAAATCTCTCCCTCATCCCTGTTTTCCCATATCTTCCCTCCCGTGCAGAAAAATAGCATACCCGCTTGGCAGCCCCCCACCCCCCACTCAAATGCCAAGCTTCCGCCTTATGCAATGTTAAGCTTTAAAGATCACCAGCGGAAACATAACAATTGCAAAACCACAGATAATGATGTATAGTTTGCCCCCTGTTAATTATAGGAGGTTGTCAAATTTGGAATTAGATCTATTTTCTTTCTTTGTAAAAGGTCATGAATTCTTGGTGCTGGGGGAGGGCAGGGGGTGGGGAGATGAGACATTCAATTGAAAGCTGGCCTTAAATAATAAGTATTAACAAGAAAGAAAGAAAGAAAGAAAGAAAGAAAGAAAGAAAGAAAGAAAGAAAGAAAGAAAGAAAGAAAGAAAGAAAGAAAGAAAGAAAGAACAGAGGCAGAACTTACTACTGACTCTTAATCTCAGGGAACAGGGGTTTGAGTTCCATATTGGGCAAGAAGATTTCTGCATTGTCCAACTCTACAATTCTGTGATTCTGTAAAAGCACTATTATCCTGTCAATAACAGGTGACAGACAAACCTGTAGTAAAGGGGGTGGGACCACAGTCTAGAGTGGCAAAAGAGAAGGAAATCAAGAAAGGGCTTCGGGGTTTTTCAGCATAGGAAGTCAGATGAAAAATGTCTAAAGTTCAACTCCAGGCACCTCCGATTAAAATGGTTAGGTGGTATTTTAATTGGGAGATGGGGAGAAAAATCTCTCTCTGCATGAGAACACCAGAGACAGTATTTGACATGATGGACCCGGGCCTTCCGGTTTCCGTCGCGAACAGACAGGGAGTGAGGAAAATCTCCGGAGGAGTTTTCCGAGTAATACAGGGGCTTGGAGGTGTTGCAAAGGCACTGCGCCCCCCAAAAATCTCAAGGGGGAGACCCTTGGGGGAGAGATACCGAGCCGTGTGGAAGTGGTCAGCTGTTTTTCCGGGGGTTTTTTCCTGGAAGATCTCGAGGCAGCGAAACCGCAAGCACAAAAGGGAAAGCAACGACCCTGTATTACGATGCCTCTGACTCCCACTGAAGAATGTGACGAACCTCCAAAACTGTAAGAACAAAAAAAATGACATGATGGACCCGTAGCCTGACTCAGTATATAGCAGCTTCCTTATGGAATTAGGGCAGCTCCAGGAGAGATTCAAGTGCATACAGTGGTACCTCTGGTTAAGTACTTAATTCATTCTGGAGGTCCGTTCTTAACCTGAAACTGTTCTTAACCTGAAGCACCCCTTTAGCTAATGGGGCCTCCCGCTGCTGCCGCACCGCCGCAGCGCGATTTCTGTTCTCATCCTGAAGCAAAGTTCTTAACCCAAGGTACTATTTCTGGGTTAGCGGAGTCTGTAACCTGAAGCGTTTGTAACCTGAAGCATATGTAACCCAAGGTACCAACTGTACTGGGGAACTTAGGTGGTGCGATTTAAAGTGGATTTAAGCACTTTGTCAGCCTTGTGCCACAAATCTGATTTAGAAAAAGAAACAGATGTTTTGCAATAAAAAAATTCCTTCCAGTAGCACCTTAAAGACCAACTAAGTTAGTTCTTGGTATGAGCTTTCGTGTGCATGCACACTTCTTCAGATACACCCTGCAGTTAGGAAAGTGATGAGGAAAGTGAGGGTAGTGACCTGGAAATGCCTCAAAAAGGGTCGAATGAGCAAGTGATTAATAGGAAGACACCCTGTGACACCAGATGGGGCTGTGGAGTCCCATCTTTTGCCAACGGGATTTCCCTGGATGAAGTTTGCGATGCATTTAACTGAATTGCTTCAGCCCCTGTCAGCAAATCAGGACGAATGCTCATTGCCATTCAGGCTCCCCACAAACAAATCAGAATGAATGCTCAACAAAGATCAGACACGATCTAAACTCTGCATGAGCTTTGCACAAGAAAACCAGGATGAATGCTCGGTAAACAGGTCATCTTGCCAGCCTTTGCAGAGGCCCATGAAGACTGTGCTTCTCCAAGAAAGAAGGCTGAATGGGGGCTCTGAGATGGGAGTGTGAAATGCCTCCAAGGAAACTTTCTTGCAGGTGCTGGAAGAATCCTGTTTTTCCAATGATAACCACCGGCTGCTGCATTCCTTCGCCCTGGAGGATATCAGGCAGCTGGATCTCTCACCAAAGCCCAAGGCTGTTATTCAGCAGGCTGTAGATGGGGGGGGGGGGGAGAGAACACTCGAAACCTTGAACAAAAAGAGTGTAAGCACACTTCTGAAATCCATCTCATCCTAATGAGGTTTTGGAAATCCAGATTACTTGGCCTTATTTCCAATGGGGAAATGATGCCTTAGCAATTTTCCATTTGCTTGTTTGTTTATGCAATGGGGAGAGAGAAATCTGAACTTTAAGCAAAACGCTGTGCGTGTTCAGTGTGTCATATGTTTGAGAATTCCTTCATCTAATTCATAGATCTCCCCTCTTTTACGTATATGTGAGTGGGTGCATACACATCAATAAGGCACTGCACTCAGAGTAGATCTACTGAAATTAGTGATCATGGCTAAGTTAAGTCCATCAATTTCAGTGGGACTACTCTCCGTAATACTCTGTTGAATGCCACCCTATGAGATCTTCCAAAAATCACCAAAGAAGACTAAAGTACTTGATAAAGTACTGAATATACAGCTTCCCTGGATGTCCACAACGTCTAGGGAGGAAAACTCTATCCACTTTCTCTATGCCATGTATGATTTTATAAACCTCTGTCATGTTACCTCTCCCTTGCCTTTTCTCTAAACCAGTGTTTCCCAAACTTGGGTCTCCAGCTGTTTTTGGACTACAACTCCCACCATCTCTAGCTAGCAGGACCAGTGGTCAGGGATGTTGGGAATTGTAGTCCAAAAACGGCCGGAGATCCTAGTTTGGGAAACTTTGCCTAAACTAAAAAGTCCCAAATGCTGCAACCTTTCCTAATAGTACTCTAGTCTTCTTTAGTGATCGCTTGTAGCCGAGTAAGATTGTCTTCCATAAGCACAGTTTTAACTGTGAGTCTGTAAGTGACTGTGGAGGCCAATTCTCGACCCATACGTCCTTCCGCATAGGTTTCCGGGCGAGAGTTGATCATGGTGAGGGCTTGCCAAATGTACCTTCCTCTTAGCATGTTTCTCCCTTTCATCCTGAGTTTGTGCTTCTTCAAAGCCCATGACACCTTTGGTAAAGGCTGTTCTCCAACTGGAGCGCTCACAGGCCAGTGTTTCCCAGTTGTCTGTGTTTATACTACATTTTTTTAAAGATTTGCCTTGAGAGAGTCTTTAAACCTCTTTTGTTGATCACCAGCATTACGCTACCCATTTTTAAGTTCAGAATAGAGTAGTTGCTTTGGAAAATGATTATAAGGTATCTGCACAACATGACCAGTCCAACAAAGTTGATGTTGAAGAATCATTGCTTCTACACTGGTGATCTTTGCTTCTTCCAGTACACTGACATTAGTTTGCCTGTCTTCCCAAGTGATGTGTAAAAAATTTCAGAGACGTAAGGTTTGGCCTGTTTGTCCAATATAGAGAGCTGAAGGACACTGTTGGCATTTGATGGCATACACAATGTTAGACGATGAGCAATTAAATAGTCCCGAGATGGTATGTGTGATGTTGTTGGGGCCAGTAATGGTGTTGTCCGGGTGTATGTGGCAGCAAAGTTGGCATCTGGGTTTATTGCAGGCTCTGGTGCCAGTGTCCGTGTTAAGTCTGGTTGTAGTATTATTGTGGGTTAGGAGTTGTTTAAGATTGGGTGGCTGTCTGTAGGCAATGAAAGGTCTTCCTCCCAGAGCTTGTATATGCCATCAAATGCCAAAGAATAAACGGACATAAATCTGACATCAAGAATCACAAAACAGAGAAACCAGTAGGAGAACACTTCAATCTCCCAGGACATTCTATACAAGATCTCAAAGTAGCTGTATTACTACAAAGGAATTTCAGAAATAGACTGGAAAGAGAAGCTGCTGAATTGCAACTCATTACCAAACTTAAAACCATGGAGAGACCTGGTCTGAACAAAGACATTGGATTCTTATCTCATTATACATGACTAAGCCATTTTTCACCTTCTCACCCCTTGCCTTTTCCTGTAAGACCTATTGCAGTCGTTAAGAGTCGTCAACAGGCTCATCTCAGCTATCTGCCAATCTCCCATTCCCACCACCCTTCTGAGTAATACCCCTCCCCACCTTCTCACTGTATAGAAGGATCTGCCAACTTCTGTTTCAGTGTATCTGAAGAAGTGTGCATGCACACGAAAGCTCATACCAAGAACTAACTTAGTTGGTCTTTAAGGTGCTACAGGAAGGGGTTTTTTTATTTTGACTATGGCAGACCAACACGGCTACCTATCTGTAACAGCTACAGAAAGTCACCCAAAGTCTTCTAAACAGGGGGAAATGGCTATATATTGGGGATAAATGGGGTCTAATCAGCAATTGATCTCACAGAACAGTTAGCTGCAGCTGGACTGCTGTTTGCAAATTGTGTATGGTCCTTAGACCAATTTTACTCTAGCACAAGAATTTTGGTGACTGTAGTTTGGTGAGAGTGCTGAGAATTCTGCTTCCTAGCTCCCCTCCATGAACTACAATTCCCAGAGTTCCCAGGGGTGAGGGAATGGTTGCTAAAAGTGATTTGTGTCTGCAGCCTTGCCAAGCCCTATGTAACAGTGGGGTGTGATAAACAAGGTTTTGGGAAACTTAATACCCTTTCAGAAAACATACTTTTAGAAACCCGCGCTTGTTCTCTTCCCTCCAGAAGGTATCGTTTTGCTCTTGAAATAGCTGGAGATGAAATGACCTTCCCCAGTTATATTTATTGTACCTAGCGTTTGGCGGAGGTAATTCCAGCAACAAAACACATGCTGCTGTCAAGCTGTATAAACTGAAACCAAGCTAAAGGCACTGAATTGCCGCACACAGCCTATAGTCCTGCGGTTCAAAGACTGCAAATTAATTGCATTCAAGGTCCACCGCAATCTCTAAATACAAAAGCAGGCAGTTCATTCGCTCAAGCGAGCAAGCAATGCCAGCGTTTGAGGGGGAATCGAAGGGAACATTTTAACGTCTGAGTTGCTCCCTGTGTCGTGGTCACAGCAGGAGCAGACAGCATGGGGAGGCACCACCACTGATCTGACCACCGGTTGGTTGGTCACACCATCAATTCATAGAGTTTGGAGAGACCACAAGGGTCCTGTGGTCTAACCCCCTCCAATGAGGGAATCATTTGCCCAATGTGGGGCACAAACCCAGAACCCTGATATTAAGAGTCTGAGCTATTCCCTCCTGCTACTTACCAGGAGGGGAAGGTGATGGTGAGGTTGGCATGGTTCAGACACACAGGCAAGAGCCCTGGATTGGCCCCACTGTTTCATTTGCACCCAGTGGACCTAGTCCCTCCACATTGACCTCCCAGGAATCAACAACAGTGCAACTGGCCAGAGGTCAAGTGAGTGGCAGAGTCCCACCATGTTGTCCACTACTGATTCACAGTGAACTAACTGGGCTCCATGAGCACATGAAGCCGTCTCATACTGAGTCAGACCACTGAGAGTCATGTGGCGTAATGGTTAGAGTGTCAAACTAAGGCCTGGGAGACCAGGGTTCAAATCCCCACTCAAGCATGAAGCTGTAGCCTGAATGTTTAATCCAACAGTGTGACGCGGCAGCTAAAAAAGCCAATGCAATTCTGGGCTGCATCAATAGGAGTATAGCATCTAGATCAAGGGAAGTAATAGTGCCACTGTATTCTGCTCTGGTCAGACCTCACCTGGAGTACTGTGTCCAGTTCTGGGCACCACAGTTCAAGAAGGACACTGACAAACTGGAACGTGTCCAGAGGAGGGCAACCAAAATGGTCAAAGGCCTGGAAACAATGCCTTATGAGGAACGGCTAAGGGAGCTGGGCATGTTTAGCCTGGAGAAGAGGAGGTTAAGGGGTGATATGATAGCCATGTTCAAATATATAAAAGGATGTCACATAGAGGAGGGAGAAAGGTTGTTTTCTGCTGCTCCAGAGAAGCGGACACGGAGCAATGGATCCAAACTACAAGAAAGAAGATTCCACCTAAACATTAGGAAGAACTTGCTGACAGTAAGAGCTGTTTGACAGTGGAATTTGCTGCCAAGGAGTGTGGTGGAGTCTCCTGTTTTGGAGGTCTTTAAGCAGAGGCTTGACAACCATATGTCAGGAGTGCTCTGATGGTGTTTCCTGCTTGGCAGGGGGTTGGAATCGATGGCCCTTGTGGTCTCTTCCAGCTCTATGATTCTATGATTCTATGAACTGCATCTGAAATTCAGATGCAAAAAAAAAAACAAAACAAAAAAAACCCTTCCAAAAATTCTCTGCCCTATTTTTCCAGGAGGAGATGAGGCCAAGCTCTTAAACAATATTAAAATTGTATTAAACAATCATAAAACAGGATCTGCAGCTGCATTCACTTCTCACATGTAAGGAAGGGTTTTTTTTGGGGGGTATTTCATCAAATATTCTTCAGGGGGGTTGACATTATTCAACAGCCTTAAGGGAGCTCCAAAAAGATATTAAAAGGGGGAGGTCAGAAAAGTATTTTCTGAGAAATTTCTCCCCAGCCCCTAGTTTTAATTCCACGTTTGTCATTATTTGCTATATCAGAAAAGATTCCCAGCCTTTCCTGCTCTCATTTCCATCGTGGATCTACTACAACCTTTGCATAACTGGCGCTGTCCAAATGTTTTAGACCAAGGGAGTCCAAAACAAATGGAGGGGTCCCAGGTCGGAGGAAGGCTGGTTTCCTGGGTCACTTCAGATTTTAAACTCTGATTGTAATAGATTCTTCTTCTTCTTTAATCATCCGGCATTTTTTGGAAGCCGAGAAACCAAACTGTGTGCAGAATTACAACATTCTACATTCATTCTTCAGTTTCTTGTTTTATTAAAAGCCAAAGTTATTTTATAATCCAGATTTCCGCACTGCTGTGAACATTTTGAGATTCAGCAGAGGGAGGGAGAGGCCGAAAGCAGCAATGGTTTCAAACACTTGCAATACTTTCCTGTGTGTAATGTTTCTCTTGCCTTGAAGGGAAGTAGCCCAGATAAGCTACTAGTCCATAGCCCATCTCCTTTTCTGTTATTTATTATTTAGATCGTTTTTGCAAAGTTCCTCACATCCAATAATCATTAAGTGTCACTGCTGAGGAAATCAGCTGCTCCTCGCTGAAAAGAAAATAACTTTCATGCCCCGTTTGAATCACAAACAGTACTTTGTGTATTGGGTTGAAGGTTGTTGGGTTGTTTTTTTCTTGCTGGGATTCTGCCAGCCTTGCATTTCTACCAAAGCGCTGTATTTCGGTTGGTAAGGACATTAGCGTGCCACAGAACATTATGAAGCATATTGCAAAATGGATGGAGAGCAGAGAAACAACTTCTGGAGTTGGAGAGATTTAATTGACTGTCAAAGGTTCAGTGTTGCGTTCTTGAAATTCGTTTGTGGGAGGAGGGAAGAAAAACCCTGGTAGAAATAAAGAAGATCTGTTAAGCAGAAAACGAAAGCTGTTGTCCCTCTCACCTTCTTTTGATTATCTATACATCATCCTCAACACTGATAAGGACCCTCATGTATTGTATACAATGTAAGCCTAGACAATGGGCTGCCAGAGAACTCCGTGTGCACCATGAGAAAAACATTTATTAAATACGGAATGGGTTCTGAGAGTCCAGAGAACTCCATCAGAAAGGAGGCTTCCTGTTGCAATTCTGCATGATTCATTGCTCTGAACTTGCCTCTCATTCTGCCCCATCTCTGCATAAGATCATAGAATCATAGAGTTGGAAGAGACCACAAGGGCCATCGAGTCCAACCCCCTGCCAAACAGGAAACACCATCAGAGCACTCCTGACATATGGTTGTCAAGCCTCTGCTTAAAGACCTCCAAAACAGGAGACTCCACCACACTCCTTGGCAGCAAATTCCACTGTCAAACAGCTCTTACTGTCAGCAAGTTCTTCCTAATGTTTAGGTGGAATCTTCTTTCTTGTAGTTTGGATCCATTGCTCCGTGTCCGCTTCTCTGGAGCAGCAGAAAACAACCTTTCTCCCTCCTCTGTATGACATCCTTTTATATATTTGAACATGGCTATCATATCACCCCTTAACCTCCTCTTCTCCAGGCTAAACATGCCCAGCTCCGTTAGCCGTTCCTCATAAGGCATCGTTTCCAGGCCTTTGACCATTTTGGTTGCCCTCCTCTGGACGCATTCCAGTTTGTCAGTGTCCTTCTTGAACTGTGGTGCCCAGAACTGGACACAGTACTCCAGGTGAGGTCTGACCAGAGCAGAATACAGTGGCACTATTACTTCCCTTGATCTAGATGCTATACTCCTATTGATGCAGCCCAGAATTGCATTGGCTTTTTTAGCTGCCGCGTCACACTGTTGGCTCATGTCAAGTTTGTGGTCAACCAAGACTTCTAGATCCTTTTCACATGTACTGCTCTCAAGCCAGGTGTCCCCCATCTTGTATTGGTGCCTCTCATTTTTTTTGCCCAAGTGCAATACTTTACATTTCTCCCTGTTAAAATTCATCTTGTTTGTTTTATGTCATGGTGGCATTCGGTTATTCCCAGTGTAAAGAGACATGGCAATATTCGGGTCAGGAAGATAATGGTCTTGCAATGAGGGGGACATGGGTTGGTCCCTTCATCGTAGACAGGCTATTAGGCTTATGTCAACCCTGGGACTCTGCAGGAGTAGCAGACCTATTTGGAAGGTCTGAACCTGCAGCAAGAGCTGTTCAGCAGTGGAACGGACTCCCACAAGACATGGTGGGCTCTCCATCCTTGGAGGGTTTTAGGCAGAGGTTGGACGGCCATCTGCCATGGATGCTTTAGCTGAGATTCCTGCATTGCAGGGGGTTGGACTAGATGACCCTTGGGTCCATTCCATCTCTAAGATTTTGTGATTCTATGAAACCTTAACTTCTGCAATAACCGTTTCATTTTCTTAAGGGAATTTTTTTAAAAAACAAACTGCAATGCACGAGTTAAATTTAGATCGGTGGTGCTTGAAAAAATATTCTCTCTGGCTTTATTTTAACTGCCTGCATCTGTGGCCTTGAACACAGAATAACTCAAGTGGAGTGGTTCTGTGCAGCAATTGATAAAAGAGACAGTGAATTCTTTGTCCTGACTTTTTTTCCTGAGTATCGGTGTTGAGACTGGGAGCACTATGTTTTGGAGACTAACCCATGCTGCTGAAGGGCATGTTGCAAAGTGTTTTGTGTTGTTGCAGATTCTTCCAGAAGTGCCCGTGCAACTATCTGCCTTTATTTCTGTCTCTGCCCAGCGCCTCATGCTCAGATTAACTAATTGGCAAAAATGCCCATCATTGTCACGGGCAGGAGATTTGTGGAAGGACTTCCTGTATATTTCGGTGACTATTTCTACGCCTCTCTGACTGTCCCACCCACAGAGATGCCTTGCACCACCTTTACCGCAGCCTCCACCCATATCGGGAGGGGAAGGTAGATCTTTGCACTCACTGCAAGAATCCTCGAGTGAATCGCTTTAATTTTTCTCGGTGGAATGAAACAGAAATTATTCTCTTATTGGAGAGAAAGCAAAGAGGGTGCAGTTTCTTTGAGGATCTGCTGGGGAAAGCCCTACACCAAAATTATGCATGTCGTGGGGGAACAAGGACAAAGGGGGGAAAAAATCCCTCTCTCATGCTAGAACAGGGGTTGACAAGGTTTACCTTGCATGGGCTGGTTCACCCCAGCAGAGATGAATCCATGGGCCAGATTGCACCCGCGATTTCCAGTGTCTGTGTCTGCGCAGACGTGATTTCCAGCGCCACAGAAGTGAGTACAGTGGTACTTTGGGTTACATACGCTTCAGGTTACATACGCTTCAGGTTACAGACTCCGCTAACCCAGAAATAGTACCTCGGGTTAAGAACTTTGCTTCAGGATGAGAACAGAAATCGTGCTCCGGCAGTGCAGCAGCAGCAGGAGGCCCCATTAGCTAAAGTGGTGCTTCAGGTTAAGAACAGTTTCAGGTTAAGAACGGACCTCTGGAACAAATTAAGTACGTAACCAGAGGTACCACTGTACCCACGCTGTGCTGTGCTGGTTTAGCACAGCGGGCGGGGACTAGCCGAGTAGGTGGCTTGGGGGCAGCTTGTGGGCCAGTTAAACGACCCCCATGGGGCGCTTGTGGCCCATGGCCCTTAGGTTGCCTACCCCTTTGCAAGAACTTCATTACACAGCACAGAAACTATGGGACTCACTGTCACAAGAGGTAGTGATGGGCCCCCAGCTTGGATGGGTGGAAAAGTGGGTTGAGTAAGTTGTATTGCAAGGCCTGTGGTTGGATGAGAGATGGTGATGTATTGGGGTGGCAGAAGGCAACTGAGCAGAGGATGAGCAGCTAAAATGACATATTGTTGTTGTTTAGTCGTTTAGTCATGTCCGACTCTTCGTGACCCCATGGACCAGAGCACGCCAGGCACTCCTGTCTTCCACTGCCTCCCGCAGTTTGGTCAAACTCATGCTGGTAGCTTTGAGAACACTGTCCAACCATCTTGTCCTCTGTTGTCCCCTTCTCCTTGTGCCCTCCATCTTTCCCAACATCAGGGTCTTTTCCAGGGAGTCTTCTCTTCTCATGAGGTGGCCAAAGTATTGGAGCCTCAGCTTCAGGATCTGTCCTTCCAGTGAGCACTCAGGGCTGATTTCCCTCAGAATGGATAGGTTTGATCTGCCATGGCAAAGGGGCTTAAATAACTCAGAGAGGCTATGAACTATACCGTGCAGGGCCACCCAAGATAGACAGGTCATAGTGGCCCTGAAAAGGTTGTCCTGAATGGAATTCAGCCCTCGGAATGGAAAAAAAGGTTGTTTGCTCCTGATTTTATAACACAGTCTGTAGTATAAGCTAATGTTTGAGGGAGAGTTGGATGTGATGAGCCAATCCTTGCCTGGCATCCTTGTTTCCATGCCCGTTTTGTCTCCGCTGCCATTGTAAGAGACAGGGAAGCATCTCCAAGATGGTACGAGGCACACAACTAATCACATTGCAAACAGGCTTCTTTTAGGAAATTAAACTCCTCAGCAAATATCTGCTCCTGACAAAACACACATTGCTTCAGAGGCTTAGGGAAAGATAACATCACACTATTACTTCCAAGATGAAAGCAAAAATGTTCTTCAGAACCCTTTCACAGTTATCGCTTTGGAACGGAGACCGGTGACATAGGATTACAGTTACTGTATCTTGCTGGAGTTTAATTTTTGTATTTTTTAAGAAGAAGGGAAAAAAAAACCCTGCTTTAGTGTGGTGCTTTACATAAGTAATAATGTTTAAAAGAGATGATAAATATCAGGATAAATATCATGACTTGGCGTTTTGGGCAAGCTAAAGGGAATAATTTGACAACGCGTGTTCTTTCTGATTAACTGCACGTAGCTTTCAAATGGCTGAGATAAATGGGTTTGGAGGAGGGCTTTGCAACAACCTAAACAAAAATGTGGCATTATGAGCCATGGATCAGACGTTGCTTGCTAGTAAAGCTAATGGCCCAATTTCCTGGATTCTGCAATTACGGAGCAGAATCTCAGTCTCAGGGGAGGTGCGTGCAAAACACCTGCAGGGTGGGTGTGTTTGTATGTTGCGTTCGTGAGAGAAAAGACTGAGAGAGTGGATCTGCTCAGGTGCCGCTGGGGAAGAAGCACAGGGATTGGGGGCGAATCAATACGCAGCTATTCTTTGGAATTCGCACTTCTCTGGATTTTGCAATGCAAGTAATGTGTACCAAATGGCACACAGCAGGGGGAAGGGTGCATAAGAATGCATCGATTTGTGAAAATACCATGTGAAAATGCTGTGCGTTAGGGAAAACTGCTTGCAAAAAATGTGCATATTGGGGGGGGAAATGTGCAATAAAATGGAGATGAATATTTTGTAGTCTTTCAAGACCCAAACTATGAAAATTTCAAGGCTTGCTTGTATTAATTCCCCAAGGCAGAAATTTGTACAAATTGCCTAATCCAGAAATATGCATTATCAACTAAAAATCTCACATGTGGCCCCTTTCAGAGAAGCAGCTACAGTGGTACCTCTGGTTAAGTACTTAATTCGTTCCGGAGGTTTGTTCTTAACCTGAAGCACCACTTTCCCAAATGGGGCCTCCTGCTGCCGCCGCGCCACTGGAGCACAATTTATGTTCTCATCCTGAAGCAAAGTTCTTAACCTGAAGCACTGTTTCTGGCTTAGCGGAGTCTGTAACCTGAAGCGTATGTTACCTGAAGCGTATGTAACCTGAGATACCACTGTATTCAGAAGGGCAGCTCCTGGAGAGTAAACTCAGAGGTGTGGTCTAGTTGGGAAAGTTACTGGTAGTCTCTGCAAGTTCCCAGGCCTCAACAGCAATGAAGTTTTGTTCTACACATAACTCAGCTTGTAGCGAATTTCTATGTAAAGAGCAGAGGGAAACTCACGAAGTTAAGCCGCTGAGGAGTTCTACTTGGGATCATTCGGTCCTGTAATAATGTAAGCAAGTCTCATAGACGGGGATGCGCAGAACAGCACCGAAAGAGACATCAGAAATGTCTGTGTTTGCTAGGACTGGGGTGATGGTGTGTTTCAGTCTTCAAATCCATAAGTTGGATTTTGGTCAGAGAAAATGGTTCAAAACAAGATTCCTATTTTCATGTAATGGCCTAGATTAGAGTTCCTGGAACAACGGGAGAGCCTACTTCACAAAGAGGAAGAAAAGCTGCAGAATGCCGTGATAAATATTTATTACCAGTTGATGGACCGGCATGCATTTTGAGCAATGCACTTTTTATTTTATTTTTTAAAAAAGGATAATAAATAAAAGATAGAGCATCTCTTTACAGCTGCTGCCGTAACTCCCCAAGATGCTGAAAGTTACCTGTAACAAGCAGCACTCTCGCTCTCGCTCTCTTTCACAGTATATCAGAGTTGCACAAGAAAATGAAAGGATTAACCATAATCTTAATGTGTCAAGCAGGGGTTCAGCAGCAGGAAATGCAGTTTGCTGGCCAGGAAGTGCAAAGTGTTAGTGGGGAAGGTGCAATTTGCACTGGAGAAACAGCTGGATGGAGGGATTGCTTAACCCTTCTCTTGCTCATAGCTTTTTCTTCCTACAGCCCTCATCCGCAGCTGCTTTTCTTATCTTGACTGGGGTTCCAGACCTGTTTGCCTTGTCATGGAGGGAGTGGGGGACGGGTTGAAGGAAGAAGATTTGTAACTGGCTGACTGACCGAACCCAAAGGGTGCTCATCAATGGTTCCTCTTCATCCTGGAGAAGAGTGACTAGTGGGGTGCCACAGGGTTCTGTCTTGGGCCCGGTCTTATTCAACATCTTTATCAACGACTTGGATGATGGACTCAAGGGCACCCTGATCAAATTTGCAGATGACACCAAACTGGGAGGGGTGGCTAACACCCCAGAGGACAGGATCACACTTCAAAACGACCTTGACAAATTAGAGAACTGGGCCAAAACAAACAAGATGAATTTTAACAGGGAGAAATGTAAAGTATTGCACTTGGGCAAAAAAAATGAGAGGCACAAATACAAGATGGGGGACACCTGGCTTGAGAGCAGTACATGTGAAAAGGATCTAGGAGTCTTGGTTGACCACAAACTTGACATGAGCCAACAGTGTGACGCGGCAGCTAAAAAAGCCAATGCAATTCTGGGATGCATCAATAGGAGTATAGCATCTAGATCAAGGGAAGTAATAGTGCACACTGACAAACTGGAACGTGTCCAGAGGAGGGCAACCAAAATGGTCAAAGGCCTGGAAACAATGCCTTATGAGGAACGGCTAAGGGAGCTGGGCATGTTTAGCCTGGAGAAGAGGAGGTTAAGGGGTGATATGATAGCCATGTTCAAATATATAAAAGGATGTCACAGAGAGGAGGGAGAAAGGTTGTTTTCTGCTGCTCCAGAGAAGCGGACACGGAGCAATGGATCCAAACTACAAGAAAGAAGATTCCACCTAAACATTAGGAAGAACTTCCTGACAGTAAGAGCTGTTCGACAGTGGAATTTGCTGCCAAGGAGTGTGGTGGAGTCTCCTACTTTGGAGGTCTTTAAGCAGAGGCTTGACAACCATATGTCAGGAGTGCTCTGATGGTGATTCCTGCTTGGCAGGGGGTTGGACTCGATGGCCCTTTTGGTCTTTTCCAACTCTATGATTCTATGATTCTATGATTCTAAGTGGTGCAAGAGGAAGCAGCAGGTAAAGGAGGGGCAGCAGGTTAAACACACCCACCCTTCTTGCAGATATGAATATTGTGCAGCATGAAGTGACTGGATGCGTAAGAACTCTTTGAATAATATTTTTATGGGTCTGAGCAATGTTGATTGTGTGGCAAGTTCCTGCCTCCCACCAGGTATACAGTGGTGCCTCGCAAGACGAAAAGAATCCGTTCTGTGATTCTCTTCGTCTAGCGGTTTTTTCATCTTGCGAAGCAAGCCCATTGACGGATTAGCAGATTAGCACTATTAGCGCTATTAGCGGCTTTTAGTGGCTTATCGGCTTATCGGATCAGCTGATAAGTGGCTTAGCGGCTTAGAAAAGGGGGGGAAGGGGGGAAACCCGCAGGAACTCGCAAGACATTTTCGTCTTGCGAAGCAAGCCCATAGGAGATTTGTTTTGCGAAGCACCTCCAAAACGGAAAACTCTTTCGTCTAGCGAGTTTTCCGTCTTGCGAGGCATTCGTCTTGCGGGGCACCACTGTATTAGTTTAGGCATTAGTCCTATCCTACTATCCGGCTTCAGCCTCTTGCTTGAAGACCGGGTAGGGTTAACCACCAACAGGGGGAGCCCTGCTGATGCACATCAACTAGGAACTCCTCCAGGGTCACCGCTCGGGGGCGTGCCTTGGGCCCTGGCCTCCCTAGGCTTCGGACGAGGCCACGCCCCCCGGAATCCTTTACCGGACTACTCTTCAATATTTGGGGAAGGTGATGCAACTCCCCCCACACACACACACACATCTACATAACAATACCTCTACCAATGCCTAACTGCCAAAATCAAAGGAGTTGTGATGATTTGCTACGAGGTAGGCGAAAAACCAAATGGCCAGTGCCAATTTGCCACGTGGAAAAAAATCCTACCAGGCCCCTTAATGGCGACCAACCGAGGTCCATAGCAAGGTCAGAAGGTAAACCTTAAAGGGCGGGTGGGTGGGAAACCATATCAGCTGCGCGGGCCCAAAGAGGAAGACCCCGGGGCTGTGCCTGCCTTAAATGCGGCAACCCACACACCCCGAGCCAGCCAATTGGCTGGCTCAGGGGATGATGCATCCCAAGGATTTCCCAAAGCGCGTGGGGCTGGAAACCAGCCTCCGCGCTCATGTTGGGGGCGTGAGCCCGTAACCCCACCTCCTCCTGATGTCCAAAGTGGCTTTATGCATCCAGTCACTTCATGCTCCTCCTTTCGGAAATCGACATGGCTTAAACCCATAAAAATATTATTCAAAGTTTGCTCTTCAGAAACGTGACAAAACACATCAAATGATACATCCATAACATCTTAGAGACCAACACGGCTCCATAACATCTATTGTGCTGTTTGTCCAGCACAGGCTCAGCATCTTAAAAATAATAACTCCAAAAATCAAAATGATGTCTCTCTCCCCCTTCCCAGAATGAGGGAACCTGTCATAGGGGATGCCCTTTCGAAAATCTGTGCCAGGGCCATGGCTGCCCTGTCCTTTCTCACACTACGCCCCTGGGTAGTTGCGTGGATTGGTATTTTAAAAATATATATATTTATTTAACACAGAAGTATATGCACTGATCTGATATACATCCCCCCATCTGACATTTATAGCATATATGACACTCTAGCACCAACTGCAGCCATCAGAGATCATTCTCCAAGCTACCATGAGGCCGATTCTAGAGAATGTGGCTCAGAGAGTGTAGGCATGAACTGTAATGCGGCAATGTTATGCCATTGCTCGCATCACCAAGTCCGAGATACAGGTTCCCAGTCCACACAGATTTAATTTGGTAAGGGCTGGAGAAGAAAGAGAAAAGGGTGATTTTGGAACAACGTTGGAAGGACAGGTTGATTCAGAATTGTTATTACGAAAGAAATCTGTGCTCCGAGGAGATAAAAAGTGGAGATTCATCTCTCAGGCAAGGCTGCTGAGGCAAAAAAAAAAAAAAAAAAAAAAAGACAAGAAAAAACCCTCCAGTAATTCAAGAAACAATTAGCTGTCACTTCTCAGGGGTAGCAGACTGTGAAAAGTAGTTAGATGGTGATATAATCTTTGTATTATGACTGGCTTTGGAAGAAAATTCTCATGGCGGTGAATCTAGAGTCAATCCTGTGTGAGGCCATTTTTTATTATGTGGCCATATTTAGTTGGCAGAATCAACCTACTCAGACCAGCTCAGGTGATGGATAGAGATTGGGGGAGAAATCCAGTCCTGTCAGCTTTTTTGTGTGAACACACCTGTCCTGGCCCTCACTATGCCTGGAGTACTCAACCTCAAAATTTAATGCGCAAATCAGATTGGTACCTAGGTAAGGCACAGCAGGTATGTAAGAGACTAAGGCATTGATCCCATACACTAAGGCATTCATCCCACAAGTGCAATGGTCCCTGCCTTTTCCTTTTGAAAGACGGAGTGGGAACAGCAGTTGTTGTTGTTATTGTTGTCGTCGTCATTGTCATCGTCGTCATCATTATTCATACCCTGCGCATCTGGCTGGGTTTCCCCAGCCACTCTGCGTGGCTTCCAACAAAATTTTAAAATACAATAGTCCTTCAGATATTAACAGCTTCCCTAAACAGGGCTGCCTTCAGATGTCTTCTAAAAGTCTGGTAGTTGTTTTTTTCCTTTGACATCTGATGGGAGGGTGTTCCACAGGACAGGTGGCACTACCGAGAAGGCCCTCTGCCTGGTTCCCTGTAACCTCACCTCTCGCAGTGAGGGATCTGCCAGAAGGCCCTCGGCACTGGACCTCAGCATCTGGGCAGAACGATGGGGGCGGAGACACTCCTTCAGGTATACTGGACTGAAGCCATTTAGGGCTTTAAAGGTCAGCACCAACACTTTGAATTGTGCTCGGAAACGTACTGGGAGCCAATGCAGGTCTCTCAGGACTGGTGTTATAAGGTCTTGGCAGCCGCTCCCAGTCTGGCTGCTGCATTCTGGATTAGTTGTAGTTTCCGGGCCACCTTCAAAGGTAGCCCCACGTAGAGCGCATTGCAGTAGTCCAAGTGAGAGATAACTAGAGCATGCACCACTCTGGCAAGACAGTCTGTTGGCAGATAGGGTCTCAGCCTGTGTACCAGATGGAGCTGGTAGACAACTGCCCTGGACACAGTTAGTGGCCAGAGTCTCAGGATTGGGCGAGCAAAAGGACACTTCTTTGAGTAAGTTGGGCTTGTGATGTCTGTTTGCGCCAGCGCTAACATCTCCATGTCCATGTCCTTGCATGTGGGGTTGGAGCAAAGTCAGCATCCAATTTACCCTCAGTTTGCCTCCTGAAGAGGCTTTCATTAGTAGGAGGAGATGCTGGAGGTTTCTCCACAGCAAGAGGTGTATGATCGGGGTGCCCAGTGCCATAGGGGCATAACACTCCCCTGTCAACCTGCTTGGTCCCTCTCCTGTACCCAGATCTCCATTCTTTGGGCTTCTGACCTCCTTCCCAGGCTCAGACACTTATTGGGGTCCTGACTTCACTTCTCCCATCCCACAAGAACACTCTCTGGTGTCATCTACATCCAGCTCCTTGAGCTCCACCAGGATCTAACCATTCCTGCCACTCCATGAGACTCACGGCGCTTCCTAATCTGCACTTCCTGAAACAATATGGGAACTGAAATGCAGCTGTCCTAAAAAGCTGCCTTCTGGCAAATCACACCATTGGCCCATCTAGCTCAGCAAGGCCTACACTGACTGGCAGCCGCTCTCAAAGGTTTCAGACAAGGGGCCTGTCCTGTGTGCTGGGGACAGGGATGGGGCAATCCATCTATTTCACTTACTCATTTTTCCAATCTTCAGCTGTCCATCAGTCCTTATGCACTGGTTTGGAAAGCGAAAGTGGAGAATTAAGTCCTCATGAAAACCCATCAGCATCTTAACGTGACTTTCTCCTAATATACAGATTTTTTAATACAGTTTTAGCCTTTTCGCAAAGCAGTCTTCCCTAATATAATCCATATGGTGTTATTTTCCCCAGTATATAGGCACATCTATGCATACTTTAAATCGTATGAAGTTTCGTACACATTGGTCGACTGGAGAAGTGCTCTGCAAAATTCAAAAAAAATGTGAATTTTGATTGGTGGCTGTGTTTCATGTTGCATCCCATGGCAACACGGAAGGCAACCCAGAAAGGGTTACTTCTGGGTTTCACCACTCGTGCATGTGCAGACGCTCAAAATGATGTCATGCACATGCGCAGAAGCGACGAATCACAACCCGTGCACGCCCAGACGCGGGTTGCCTTCCGCTCATGTTGCAAACAGGGGTCCAGAAAGGATCCTGTTCGCAACCAGAGGTACCTCTGTACTGTGTATTATTTTGGAGAGTGTGGATTAGGTAAAGTCTCCTTCAAATGCAAATTGAAGAGAATTTGTCTCCCCCAGCATTACATCAGCTACATCACTCTGGGATCATGTTTTGCCAACCATATATTCTGTTAGGGGTATGTGAGAGAAAAACAGAATAAAATAAGTGTCAGGGAACTGACATCAGAGGAAAGGGAGTTGGTAGGGCTCCCAGAGACTGGGAGAGAGTCAGCAGCCAAAGCAGGGACAAGGAGGGGGAGCGAGGGGTCTCTGGAGGAGGATCTCAGTAATGCTGAGAGAGACGCAGCAGCCCAGGCAGGAAACAGCCGGGGAGAGAAAGGGGTGAGAGACACATCCAGCGAAAATAGCGGGGAGGTGTCAGAAGCAACTGCAGGGAGACCCATGCTTCGCCGGAAGCTGCCACGTCGTGAGTCCAGGAGACGCGTTTCCGTTAAGGAACTTCTTTGCTGGAAGCGCTTCCGCAGGCAGCCACTGTCAGACTCTACTAGTGACTAGAGCAGACATGTCTGAGGAGCTCTGTCACACACAGAGGTTTGTGGGGCCGCACAAACTCTGAAGGGGCACAATTTTAAGCACAAGCAGCTAATCATCCCCTGACAGCAGTCTGACAGTCTTTGTACGCTGCCTGTGCAGGAGAAAGCATCATGAGCAACCCAGCCGGAACCGGAGAGGCAGGGGTTGGAGCTGGTCCAAGCTTGGAAGAAAGGTATCAAGCTCTGGAGGTCCAACTTGCGCTGCAGACGGCGAGGCTCGAGGAGAGAAGGGCTCAGGATGCTGACAAAAAGGGGAGAACCACTCAGTTCCCCAGAAAGGTACCAGGATTGGTGCAGAAGTTTGGGGGGGACCCCAAGGATTACCATGCCTTTAGGACCGAGATGCAATATGCCCTGAATGTGCAGTTTGATGAGTTCCCTGATGAGGAATCGCGAGTTGCTTTCGTAATTGGGCATCTTGAGAAGGGGGCGCGGGACTGGGTTCGACCCCTGATGGCAACGCACAACGTTATCCTAAAGGACACTATGAAATTCTTTCGTGCAATGGATATCATGTTTTCCAGCGATATTGAGGAAGGGGTGGTGCGCAGACAGCTAATGGCTTGCAAGCAGGGAAGCAGATCTGTCCGTGAGTACTGGACTGAATTTACCATGCTGATTCACAGATTGGGGTGGGATTTATCGGCAGCACCCATTCAGATGCTATTTGAAGAAGGTCTTTCTTCGGCTGTGAAAGACGAGCTGTCCAGGAGCCCCAGGGCGGTGTCTATGGATCAGCTGACCAAATCTGCGCTGACCATTGGAGCGCGCCAGGAGGCAAGAGCCTTGGAGAGGCGGGAAGGGAGAGGGGAACGTTGGAAGGAGTTACGCATTCCAGACATTCCTGAGCCAGCTTTCCCGCCGGCAGAGCCGATGGAAATCGGAACAGCCCGCGCGCGCGCAGTTTCAAAGCCCAGTGAGGGGGCGAAGAAGGAGGGAAAGGGAGCCCGGAAATGCTATCTCTGCCAACAGCCAGGCCACTTTGCCAGAGTCTGCCCCCAGAGGAAGGAATGGCAAGGGATGGTGGGAGCAGTTGAGGGGGGAGAGCAGGGAGAAACGGAGCAGGTAAAAGCCAACGCCTGGTTGCCACCGTCAGGGCACTGCAGCCAGGCCAAAGAGCAGTGAAAGTGCCCGTGCCAGAAGCTCCTCGACCTGCTCTAGTGATTGAAGTGTCGCTAGAGCTGCAAAATGGACACCCCCTAAAAATAAAGGCGCTGTTGGACTCAGGCAGCTCCTGCAATTTTATGAGCAAGGAGTTTGCTGCTGAACATCAGATACAGACTATCCCTTTAAGCAACCCCCTGCAGGTGACCACGATCGATGGCAGGGAACTGTTGGGAGGAGGAGTTAGCTTGCAGACCGTCCCAATGATAATGAGGGTGGCAAGGCACACAGAACTGATAGCGTTTAATGTGGCCACCTTGGGAGGCGCTCCCATTATTTTGGGAATGAGCTGGCTAGCCTTACATGATCCGCTGGTGGGCTGGCATCAAAGAGTGGTTTCCTTCGGTTCAGCACATTGCTTAGAACACTGCAGGGGGGAAAAGGGGTCAGCAGGGGCCCAAGCCACCCTGGCAGGGACTGAAGTAATGGGGAAGGGGAAGGTGCCACCACAGTATGCTGATCTCAGCGACGTGTTCAGCGAGAAGGAAGCTGACCAACTACCCCCGCATAGGCCCTTTGATTGCCAGATCAATTTACTCCCTGGAGCACAGCTTCCTGTAGGCAAGTTGTATGCCATGTCAGACAGGGAAATGCAGGAGTTGCGAGCGTTCATTGACAAGAACCTGAAGAGAGGCTTCATCAGAGAGTCCAAGGCAGCGGGGGGTAGCCCAGTGTTTTTTGTGGATAAAAAAAACACGGACAAGCCGAGACTGGTATGTGACTTTAGGCGGTTAAATGCAGTGACAGAGCCGGCGGCTTTTCCTATGCCCAGGATTGATGATATTTTGACCAGGGTGCGGAAAGGAAAGATTTTTACAAAGCTGGACCTAAGGGGGGCGTACAACCTGATACGTATAAGGAAAGGGGATGAATGGAAGACCACCATGTTCACCCCTTTGGGGGCATTTGAATACCTCGTTATGCCTTTTGGATTACAAACAGGCTCCGCGTGTTTTCAAGCCTTCATGAACCACGTACTGGGGCCTTTGCTCTACAAGAATTGCGTGGCCTTCTTAGATGACGTGTTGGTGTATTCGGAGAATGAGGAGCAACATGTGAGAGACGTCAGAGAAGTGTTGAGCAGGCTGCAAGCCAACAGGCTGTGGGTGAAACTGGAGAAGTGTCAGTTTCATACCAAGGAGGTGGAATTCCTGGGGTACCGCTTGTCAGACAAGGGGTTGGCCATGGACCCCGGCAAGGTTCAAGCGGTGCTGGAATGGAAAACACCCAAGACCAAGAAGGATGTGCAGAGGTTCCTAGGGTTTGGAAACTTTTATCGTAAGTTCATCCGAAACTTCGCCCACCTGACGGCGCCCATCACGGACTGTCTCAGCAGTAAAAAGAAGTTTGTTTGGACGGGGGAGGCGGAGCGAGCGTTTGAGGAACTGAAAAGGGCCTTCGCCTCTGATGAACAACTTCTACATGTGGATTTACAAAAAAAGCTGAGGGTCGAAACAGACGCTTCTGACAGAGCCATAGGGGCGGTGCTTCTTCTGCAGCCGGGGAAGGAGGGGTCAGAGTGGCGACCGTGTGCCTTCTTTTCGCGAAAGCTGAACAAATCTGAGAGGAACTACACGGTGTACGATCGGGAACTTCTTGCGATTCATGAGGCCTTCCGGAGATGGAGGCACCTGCTAATTGGTGCACAACAGAAGGTGCAAGTGTGCACGGACCATAAGAATCTAGAGTATTGGAGAACTGCGCGAGTGCTCAACCAACGGCAGTTGAGATGGGCCCAGGAGTTCTCCAAATTTAACTTTGAGATTTGTTACGTACCAGGCCCAGAGAACGTTAGGGCGGACGCTCTCTCACGCAAACCTGAATATTTGGAGGGAGAGGGTGCACCCGAAGAGACCCATGTCATTCCCGAGGACCGCTGGGTGTGTGGGGCGGCATTGGTGGGGCAAAGGGAACTGGTAGAGGGAACGGTGCAGGATGAATACGCCCAGGACAAACTCAGGGGTCTCAGGAGGGAGGGAGACAAACCCGGGGGTTTTGAGGAGAGAAACGGGGCGTTGTACTACAAGGGAGCGTTATACATACCTGAAGGGGAATTGAGGGAAAAGGTACTCAAGCAACTGCACGATAGCCCCACAGCAGGGCATTTTGGGCAACACAAAACCATGTGGCTGGTTACCAGGGAATTCTGGTGGCCCAAGGTCAGGGAAGATGTGCGGGAGTATGTGAGAGGGTGTGACCAATGCCAACGAGCCAAGGGGGAGAGGCGGGCACCGGCAGGTTTATTAGAACCACTACCCACGCCGGAAAGGCCATGGGAGGCAGTGGCAATAGATTTCATGACTGATCTGCCCAGGTCCAAAGGGAAAACAGCCATCATGGTTGTGGTAGACCTGTTAACCAAGATGGCCCACTTTATAGCCTGCTCACATGCGGTCACAGCGGAAGAAACCGCTAAATTGTTTGTGGAAAATGTGTTTAGGCTGCATGGCGCCCCCTTGAGGGTGGTTTCTGACCGAGGGAAACAATTTACTTCCAGGTTCTGGAGGAAGCTCATGAGCTTATTGCATGTAGAGGTGAATTTCTCAACTGCCCGTCATCCAGAAACCAACGGGCAGGCGGAAAGAGCTAATGGTGTCCTCCAGCAATATTTGAGGTGTTATGTGAATGACAGAGAGAATGATTGGGTGGAGAAGCTGGCGTTGGCAGAATTTGCCTACAACAATGCAGAGAACGTGTCCACGGGGATGAGCCCCTTTTTGGCTAATCACGGGTGTCATCCCCGAGCCTTCCCAGGGGGGGAAGGGGAGAACTGGAGCGTTCCAGCCGCAGAACAGTTCGTTGAAGAAATGGAAGCGATCCATCGCCAGCTCCAACTTAATTTAAACAGGGCGAAGGAGGAATATAAGAGGCAGGCAGACAAAACCAGAAGGGAAGGGGAAAGCATTAGGGTGGGGGACCAGGTGTGGCTGTCCACCCAAGGGTTACCATTCAAAGGAGGTTGTAAGAAGTTAAGACCCAAAAGGCTGGGCCCATTTGAAGTCACGCAACAGGTCAACCCAGTGGCTTTCAGACTCCGGTTACCGAACCACATGAAGTTGCACCCAGTGTTCCACAGGTCGTTGCTGTCACCGTATAAAGGGGACAGAGAGGGGAGGGTCAATAGGGGACCAGCTATGGAGGAAAAAGAACACAGCTACCATGGAGCGGAGATTCTCGATTCCAGGTGGAAGGGAGAGCAAGTAGAGTATTTGGTAATGTGGGAAGGGGAGCCGGAGTCGGAAAACACCTGGGTCAGGGCAGAGGATGTAGATGACGAGGTTTTGATTGAAACTTTTCATCAGAGATTCCCTCGTAAACCCCAGCCAGTGGCGAGGTTCCGGAGGGAATACTTCGCCACCACCGACGAAGAAGAAGAGTTGGAGGGGTTCTCTGATTCCGAGGTGGAGGAGGATTCAGCGAGTCGGAACGAAGACCGATGGAGGGAAATGTTCGAGACGTCTGAAGATGAAGAGGATTCTTTTCGGGGTTTCAACTCCTCACCGCCCAGAGGAGAGAGTAGGGGCGGGGGAGAAGGGGGCCCTGGAGGGGAGGTGGATGTCAGGGAACTGACATCAGAGGAAAGGGAGTTGGTAGGGCTCCCAGAGACTGGGAGAGAGTCAGCAGCCAAAGCAGGGACAAGGAGGGGGAGCGAGGGGTCTCTGGAGGAGGATCTCAGTAATGCTGAGAGAGACGCAGCAGCCCAGGCAGGAAACAGCCGGGGAGAGAAAGGGGTGAGAGACACATCCAGCGAAAATAGCGGGGAGGTGTCAGAAGCAACTGCAGGGAGACCCATGCTTCGCTGGAAGCTGCCACGTCGTGAGTCCAGGAGACGCGTTTCCGTTAAGGAACTTCTTTGCTGGAAGCGCTTCCGCAGGCAGCCACTGTCAGACTCTACTAGTGACTAGAGCAGACATGTCTGAGGAGCTCTGTCACACACAGAGGTTTGTGGGGCCGCACAAACTCTGAAGGGGCACAATTTTAAGCACAAGCAGCTAATCATCCCCTGACAATAAGTGAATCACAGACAGAATATATAGATATTTCAACAAGTCAACTATTAGAATAAAAGCTCATGCTGAAGTCATTTTGGGGGGGAAAGGGGGGATGAGCAAGTTGGCATCAGAATGTGTTCCTATGAAGTTTAACATTGTCTTGGCATGGGATTTTAATTCTTTTTGTCCAAAACGTGAACTGTGCTAATTACATATCAAGCTATGCTTAATACATAAATATGTTTTGTCCCCCCCCCCTTGTATTTTCAGGGTATTTTTCCTCACCAAAATAAGAATCATACCGAAAGGAGCTTTCTTGGGACTCAATGAAGTTGAAAAAATGTATGTACCTCCATATTCACTCATTACATTTGTATAATGATGTAGAAGGCTATTTTTGGTTTGGGGTTGTTTTTCCCCTCTCTTCCCTAGACCTGCACTGTGCTTTAATTAAGCTATCAGCTCACCGCTCCCATAGGAGCCTTCTCTTCATTCACTTAAGGACTGGGGGGGGGGTGAAGGAGAGTTCGCAAAGCCAATCTTCCAAAGCGGCGTTGCCACAATTACACCTGTGCATCCTTATGAAATAGGTTTTTCAATAAGGAGTTGATTGGTGGGCACTTATGAAGCAAACGGAATAAGAGATCACAAGAGAAGAGCAGAATCTGTAAGGCGACTTAAGGGCTGGTTCTTCTTCATGTGGTGGCACTGCGGTCTAAACCACTGAATCTCTTGGGCTTGCTAATCAGAAGGTCAGCAGTTCAAATCCCCACGACAGAGTGAGCTCCCGTTGTTCTGTCCCAGCTCCTGCCAACCTAGCAGTTCTGGGGCACCCAAAGTAGTTGCACTGGGAAGTACAGTGGTGCCTCGCAAGACGAAATTAATTCATTCCGCGAGTTTTTTCGTCTTGCGAATTTTTCGTCTTGCGAATCACGAAATCCCATAGGAATGCATTGAAATTCAATTAATGCGTTCCTATGGTCAAAAAAAGTCCAAACAAGCCAAATTTGGTACAACAAGAGTTTATTAAGTTCTCTTTAAAGTCACACATACTGTAAAGAGCATTTCAAAAACTGAAGAAACAATAAATTAAGTTTCTAAACATGACAGAAAAACATTTAAAAATCAACAAAGTGTACAGTACATTTTCTAAGACTCTGGGGGACAACTCGAAGAAGGTTCCTCTTCCACTCTTTGCTTCTTGCTGAAGAACCCCCTCCCCAACTGTTCCCCCAGCCGCCCACCACACAGAAATTCAAATCCAGAATTTTTTTTAAAAAAACAGCAGAGTGGCCCAATGGTCACAGAAAATCATAAAAATGCAGGAAAAAAACACACAAGCTTCCAGATTCTTGCAAACCCCTCCCCAACACCAAGTCCTTGAATTCCAAACACCCCAACCCAAAATCCAACCCCCCCAAAAAAAAAAAAGTTTTAAAAGTTTAAAAGAAGTTTTGGAAAAGCTTCAAAAATCACCAAAGTCTTCAAAAAAGGCTACCACACCGCGTTCTATGAGTTGCTCCTTGAAGTCAAGTCGCAACTGTATTAACGGTGTTAAGAAAAAGGAAACAAACTTGCAAGACGTTTTCGTTTTTCGTCTTGCGAAGCAAGCCCATAGGGAAATTCGTCTTGCGAAGCAGCTCAAAAAATGGAAAACCCTTTGGTCTAGCGAGTTTTCCGTCTTGCGAGGCATTCGTCTTGCGGGGCACCACTGTATTAAATAGAGACTCACTGATCCAACTGTCCATTGTGAAGGGTCCGGGGCAGGCGGTGCATAGACTGACAGCTGTCTTAAGCATATGATGATGCTGAAGCTGCACTCCTTCATTCGTCCAGGGGCGGTGTGTTCCATTTTGCCCCCCTTATTGCCGCCCCACTGCTGGCACCATGCGTCTCTCACCCATCTTGCATGGCGGTTACTTAGAACTAGTTCCTGAGAACCTCAGGAGGTTGAGTGCCCTTGCACCCAGGTCCTGCTTGCAGGTTTCCTATAGGCATCTGGTGGCTCTTGTGAGAACAGGATGCTAGACTAGACGGGCCACTGGACTGGATCTAGCAGGCCTCATTCTGTGTCCTTGGCAAAGACTGGTACTAGTTCAGTTGTGGAGGTTGGACATTAGGGTGAACTTGGCTCTGCCCCACCAGCCTGACGTCTTATTTACAGCAAGTCTAGGGGAGAACACTGGCCTGTCAGCTTCTTGCTAAGTCTCCATGTTTGCCTTTGTAGGAACCCCTTAGAGAGGAGGTTGGAGACAAAACTAGGATCAGTTGACTTTACCTGCCACTGGCAATTGGCTGTAATAATAATAATAATAATAATAATAATAATAATAATAATAATAATTTGTTTATTTATTTATACCCCGCCCATCTGGCTGGGTTTCCCCAGCCACTCTGGGCGGCTCCCAATAGAATATTAAAAACACGGCAAAACATCAAACATTAAAAACTTCCCTAAACAGGGCTGCCTTCAGATGTCTTCTAAAAGTCAGATAGTCGGGTTTTTTCTTCTTACCGAGAAGGCCCTCTGCCTCGTTCTCACTTCTCATAGTGAGGGAACCACGAGAAGGCCCTCAGAGCTGGACCTCAGTGTCCAGGCAGAATGATGGGGGTGGAGACGCTCCTTCAGGTATACTGGGCCGAGGCTGTTTAGGGCTTTAAAGTCAGCACAAACACTTTGAATTTTGCTTGGAAACATACTGGGAGCCAATGTAGGTCTTTCAGGACCGGTGTTATATGGTCTCAGCGGCCGCTCCCAGTCACCAGTCAAGCTGCCGCATTGTGTATTGTAGTTTCCGAGTCACTTTCAAAGGTAGCTGCACGTAGAGCGCATTGCAGTAGTCCATGTAGGAGATAACCAGAGCATGCACCACTCTGGCGGGACAGTCTGCGGGCAGATAGGATCTCAGCCAGAGTACCAGATGAAGCTGGTAGACAGCTGCCCTGGACACAGAACTGACCTGCTGCTCCATGGACAGCTCTGAGTCCAAAATGTAGCTCAGTAATAGAGTACCTGCATCGCATGCAGAACATCTCCAGCATCTCCAGGTAAGACTAAGAGAGGGCAGAGTCTGAAATCCTGCCAGTTAGTGTAGATAGCACTGAACTAGGTGGACCAAAGGCAGCTTAGTATGTTCCTGCCTTTAGCTTCCACCCTTCCACCCTGCAAGTCATCCTTGTGGGCCAATACTGGCTTGTTCATTTTTGCTGCAGATCCCTTGCCTCCCAGCAGGGCTCATGGAAGCATGAAGATGACTGCTGAGCCCACCTGTAAACTCTTTCTGTTGTTGTTCGTTACCTGCAGAAACCATATGTCTGCCTTGTATAAAGTGCGAAAAGGGGGGTGTTGACGAGGGAGGAAGCTTGTGACAAAACAAGTGGCTTTCATTTGAAAATATAGCGATGTGCTGTGGAAACTCTGTGGGGGAAACAGTTTAAAGTGTGGCAGCAATGAAAATAGGGGGTTGATGAATATGCAAACGAGACCAATCAGCATCGGCGGCGTCTGCAGATGAGAAGCAGCAATGAAATGTGAAATGGCTCACAAATCAAAAATATAACCCATAAAACATTCATTGGAAATATTCATGATAATGGAGGGGCACAAACTATATAATCAAGTGATATATTTGCATATAAAAAAGGAGACCCCCTTGTATGAGATTCTTCCACCTGCCTCCCCCCTGCCCCACAATATCATACACACACACAAAAACCAAGATTAAAGTCAACGGTAGGCTATTTAAAGGAAATGGCTATTAGTAATATGATGCCTCCATGTGGTAAAATGTATTTTTCCTAGAGTATACAAATTAGATACTTCAATACACATGCGGCGCGCTGTGTTAGCACGAAGCTAGCGGGGAAAGAAATTCCCACAATGGATATATTCGCTGCAGAAGTTTAGTGAATTAAAAATTTCATGTCTGTGAGAAGGGAATGGATGACTTCAAACAGGCTCTCGAGGACCCATCTGCAGGGCCTATCGACTGAAGAGAGAGCTTAATGGAAAAACATCATTGTGCTGAATTTTGTAGGGGGAGAGAAAAACAACTTTTCCACAGAGGGGAAAGCTTTTGCATTGGTAAGAGATTCGAGCCTATCATCCCACAGGGTGTGGATCTGCATAAATGTAACGAGATCTGCACCGGGGTGCTCAGATACGGTTAAGGCTTGTGAATAACTAAGCCACTGCACATTGGTATGCAAGGTGCAGATCGGAGACGCTTTCAGACTGTCGCTCTTTAGCAGGTGGAATTCAGTCACATACCAGATAATTCAGGTGGTGCAATTAAAGTGGATTTGGCACTCTCGTGCAGTCAAGATGCTCCTCTCTGTCCCACCCCTAGGGGAAAAAAGAACCAGGCTTTTTGCAATAGGGAAAATGATGGAGAAATGTGAGCTATCTGTTCTAAATTTAGGTGGAAGAAAAATTGCCACGTCTCAGGGCTTGACCTGAAGTTCCAGGCATTTAGACCCTTTCTCAGTGTCTCCAGGGAAGGGGGTGAAACATGAATGGGGAACCAGTTGGTTGCCTTCCATATGTTTGTTGTTGTTGTTTAGTCATTCAGTCGTGTCCGACTCTTCGTGACCCCATGGACCAGAGCACGCCAGGCACTCCTGTCTTCCACTGCCTCCCGCAGTTTGGTCAAACTCATGCTGGTAGCTTCGAGAACACTATCCAACCATCTCATCCTCTGTCGTCCCCTTCTCCTTGCGCCCTCCATCTTTCCCAACATCAGGGTCTTTTCCAGGGAGTTTTCTCTTCTCATGAGGTGGCCAAAGTATTGGAGCCTCAGCCTCACGATCTGTCCTTCCAGTGAGCACTCAGGGCTGATTTCCTTCAGAATGGATCGGTTTGATCTTCTTGCAGTCCATGGGACTCTCAAGAGTCTCCTCCAGCACCATAATTCAAAAGCATCAATTCTTCGGTGATCAGCCTTCTTTATGGTCCAGCTCTCACTTCCGTACATCACTACTGGGAAAACCATAGCTTTTACTATATGGACCTTTGTTGGCAAGGTGATGTCTCTACTTTTTAAGATGCTGTCTAGGTTTGTCATTGCTTTTCTCCTTCCATATGTTGCTGGAGTCCAATTTTGAACATTCCTGGACCTTCGCCATGCTACCTGAGACTGATGGGATTTGGGGATCTAAGAACAGTTTCCCCAGACCAGGGTAAAGGGGCCAAAACCAAGGGGTTGGACTCATTTCTGCTCTTCTTGATCAGAGATTTTGCTGTAAGCTCTGCTTCCGGAGGTGCTAGACACAGCCAGCTTTTCCTCTAGCTAGATGCCCAGACCTTGAACCTAGGATCTCCTTGAGGGACAGCGCCCATCCAGCAAACCTGAGGAATCTGTCACTTTTGCAGAGCCTTCAGGCCTTGATATATGTGCTGCAAGATTAGTGGCTTCCATAACAGTTGATGGGGCTCCTAGGTGCCATTACTATTTGGCTATCTTTCACCAACCCAAAATAGAAGGACGTTGCTTCTAATTCCTAGTTGCTCAATAGCCAGTCTCTTGGAGACAGAAAGATGATCTCATTGCAGATGCACAGCTATGTGCTTAGTTAAGGGATGGGGAATCCGTGGTTCTCCAGCTGTTCCTTGGGCTATCAGCTCCCTTCAGGATCAGGCACCATGGCCAATGGTTAGGGATGATAGGGTTTGTACTCCAACATCTGGAAGGCCACTGGTTCCCCCTCTCTGTCTTTGTCTAGTAGGGCTAGCACTCCAACTGTTCTGGGATAGGCCAGTCAGGTCTGTGTCCTCCAAATACATTGTCAGTGGCTGCAAGCAGGAATGCTAGAGGATTCCATCGCAAATGGAAACAGGAGCAGAAATTGCTGCAATTCTCATGCACATCCAAGGTCAGGAGTGGAAAGCACACAAATGAATAGGAGTGGTGTTCACTATCATAGGTACTTTAGTCTGCACGCATTATGTAAATAGATATGTTGTTTCCCACAATGTTTTTGGCATTTCCCATCCGTTGTGCTGAAATTAATTATGTAATGAATTGCATAATAAATTCAATTTGCCTTGGCCATAGCGGATAGCAAAACGAATGGTGTAGGTTGTAGCAAAATATGAGCCGAAGCAGTACTGACTGTAACAAATGTAGGGTAGAATGGAAATTGCTTTTGCCCCCCTAGACCCACCCAGACTACAATAGAGATTTGACTCAACCGATCAAAAAACTTTGCTACATCATCTGGACATTGCAACATGGAGCCTAATCTGTCATCTAGCTAGTTTCATGGTGGTAGATTCCTGCAAAAATTGCTGACCCTGCCAAGGAAAACTTGGCCATGGAAGAAAGGTGGCCTGTTGTCTTTTGTGGGAGCGCAGCTGGCACAGCTTTGCCGTAATGAAGCCAAATTTTGGCAATCCAAGGCCTTGTGTGTGACTTCTGAAATCCACAATGGTCCAATAGCATCGCTTAGGTGTCTTGTTTGTTTCCTTTTCCCCATCCCTCTTCTGGCCTGCAAGTGGTACACCTGGCAGCTCCCTTTCTCTTGCCAAGGCCTATCAGTAGGAGAGACCTTGACTATTGTGATACCCTTACAGCTCCTTGAAGAAGTAATAATTTTTTAAAATGGAGCTGATCATTTGTTATTCCTGCCAATAACTCACAGCTGCTATCAAAGAGCAAAGCTTTTGCTTGGCTTGTTTTAAAACTTTTTGGATGAGCAGACCAAGAGCGGCGGTGATGTAGTTTGCAAGGTATCAAAGGAGCGAGAGCATAGTACAGTGGTGCCCCGCAAGACGAATGCCTCGCAAGACGGAAAACCCGCTAGACGAAAGGGTTTTCCGTTTTGGAGGTGCTTCGCAAAACGAATTTCCTATGGGCTTGCTTCGCAAGACGAAAAAGTCTTGCGAGTTCCTGCGGGGTTTTTTTCCTTTTCCCTCCTTTTCCCCAAGCCGCTAAGCCACTTATCAGCTGATCCTAAGCTGCTAAGCCGCTTAACAGCTGATCCGCTAAGCCGCTTATCAGCTGATCCGCTAAGCCGCTAAACCGCTTATCAGCTGATCCGCTAAGCCCGCTAAGCCGCTAATAGCGCTAAGCCGCTAAGCCGCTAATGGGCTTGCTTCGCAAGACAAAAAAACCGCAAGACGAAGAGACTCACGGAACGGATTCTTTTTGTCTTGCGAGGCACCACTGTAATCCTCTGAGTTTATCAAAATGATACCTAAATACATCCTCTGTAGAGTGTCATGTATATAAAGGTCAGTGTTGTTCATTGCAATTCTGTTTCTGGCAAGGGATAACACACAGCAACAGGAAATATGGGCACATTTTGTCCATAACAAGCTTTCTGAGAATTGTTCAAATTTTGAAGGCTGTATCTACAATCTAGTGTTCTGCCAAAGATTATGGGTTGTAGCCAAACTTAGTCAGAATAAAGGTAATGGTACCCCTGACCGTCAGGTCCAGTCACGGACGACTCTGGGGTTGTGCGCTCATCTCGCTCTATAGGCCGAGAGAGCTGGCGTTTCTCCACAGACAGCTTCCGGGTCATGTGGCCAACATGACTAAGCCACTTCTGGCGAACCAGAACAGCACACGGAAACGCTGTTTACCTTCCCGCTGGAGCGGTGCCTATCTATCTACTTGCACTTGCCGTGCTTTTGAATTGCTAGGTGGGCAAAAGCTGGGGCCGAACAACGGGAGCTCACCCCATCGCAGGGATTCGAACTGCCGACCTTCTGATCAGCAAGCCCTAGGCTCTGTGGTTTAGACCACAGCACCACCCGCATCCCTCTCCTAGTCAGAATAGACTGGTTGAAATTAATGTAGTTGCATCCATTGCTTTCAATGGGTTGTCTCTTGAGTATGGCTTAGTTGGAGACAGCCTTCCTACTTTTTACAGACCATTCTCCATCAATTGATGAGGAAAGCAGGTAGGAGAGCACCACTGATACGCTTGTTCACCCCTAGAACAAGTCCCACCTCTTCTAGTTTTGATGTTATTATATATGATGATTGCATAGGAATGTAATGTGGTGGACAGTCAGACACTATGGGAGCAAGGGCTGAACCCAGTACTGTAGTGGCATGCTGCTAGATCAGGCTTCCTCAAACTCAGCCCTCCAGATGTTTTGAGACTACAGTTCCCATCATCCCTGACCACTGGTCCTGCTAGCTAGGGATCGTGGGAGTTGTAGGCCAAAAAAACATCTGGAGGGCCGAGTTTGAGGAAGCCTGTGCTAAATGATGGTTATGGTGCTGATTTTGTGCAACTGTTTTACAGTCGTGTTCACGTCCGCAGGCAAATTATTAGGTTGCCCTCTCCTTTATTCCTGGCTATTTCTGATCTGCCATGGCCTTTTAACAAAATCCATAGTATTGGTTCTGAAGCTGACCTTGTCTAATCATATCGATTGTGACCAGCTGAAGGCTAATTGGGAGACCAGTTGCTATGGCAATGCTTGGGTCATGCACCGAAAGAGACAATGCGGGGTATCCATGGAGGGTGGATGAAAACAATGTTGAGCTTTTGGAAACTAACAGATAACGCATTACGATCAAGTCTGGAGGGATGCAATGGTCAATGGGGCGTATTTTTATTTTCTCCCTTGCTGCCTCCGCCACCCCAATTATGTTCCTTTCATTTTTCAAGTTCTTTAAACTATCTACATCTTCTGAACCAGTGAATGTAACAACAACAACAACAACACCTTAGCCACAAGACGGGGTTTTTTTTGGGGGGGTGTTAAACATGGAGTTGCTGCACTTTCCGATTCAGCTGGCAAAAGGCAGGACTGCCACAATTTCTAAGTTTGGTGTGGGAGGTTGCTATAAATTAGTTTGTTAAGTGGCAAATGAGATTCGGCAACCCCTCCACCTCCCTTTTACCAGTCTGCGAGCCTGACAGCTGCCCTTCCTCCCCACTGAAGTGCAAGGGGTGGCAAACAACTCATAGCTTCCGATCGCTCCGGCAGTTTGGATTTGTCGGGTGGCATCTTCCATCGAAGTGACTGGACCTGATTTTCTAATGTGGATGTCAGTGGCAGCCTCCTTAATTTGGATCAGGACCATTGCAAAGGGTTAAAGCAAGAGTACAGAATCTCACTGGCTCCACAAGCCAAGATTCTTACCAGGATCTAGAGGCGTGAGCTAAATTTGATGGGTAGTACCTGTCACCCCTCAATGCCATCACGTGATTGGGCGCTTTGAAGTTCTGAAGTTGCGGCTTCAAATGTAAGCTTGTTGGTGCCTCTCTGGTCCCTTTCACCATGGATGCTGGCTTATTATATGGTTGTATGCTCGGTGTTATTTTATTAATACTATTTGTAATGGTTCTAGGGGTTACTCGTGTGTAAGCCAGTGCAAACACATGGCTGGGTTGCCTGGGTGAACCTTTTCTGTCCGGACAGCCACTCTCCCGTGGCTGTCTCAATCGCTGGCAGAATCCGTCAGTGGGCGTTTCTTAAACTTCTTCCAGCAAAGAAGCTCTTTGACGCCTAGTCTCCTCCTACTCTCTCTGCGCGAAAGCCTTCTGAGCAAGGAGGGTGTAGGAGGACCTCTACTCTCCCCGCTGGTCCCCAGCAAGGAGTCATGGGACCGCCTCGCCGCTTCCCCCATCTGCCCCCCTTCTCCACTGGTGCTACGTTGATTCTCTTCCCCAGAAGATGGGCTGCCTCTCCCACTCCCGGGACGCTCTCTGGGATCCCTCTGGAGCTTGCTCTCTCCCTCCGGCACTGATGGCACTTCCCTGACACTATTGCTAAGGGTTTGTCATGGCCCTTGGCTAGAAGGATAAACTTATGAACTTAGAACTATATATCGCTTAGCTATGATAGTCTCCAAAACTTTATCTACATGCTAAGGATAGGAACAGCCGCACCTCTTGGTTGGAGGCAGTGCTTACCTAATCAGTGCCGATGTGTACAGGCCTTGGTCCTGTATACCTGAAGGAGCGTCTCCACCCCCATCATCCAGCCCCGACACTGAGGTCCAGCGCCGAGGGCCTTCTGGCGGTTCCCTCACTGCGAGAAGTGAGGTTACAGGGAACCAAGCAGAGGGCCTTCTCGGTAGAAGAAGAAGAAGAAGAGTGTGGATTTGATATCCCGCTTTATCACTACCCGAACGAGTCGCAAAGCGGCTATCATTCTCCTTTCCCTTCCTCCCCCACAACAAACACTCTGTGAGGTGAGTGGGGCTGAGAGACTTCAGGGAAGTGTGACTAGCCCAAGGTCACCCAGCAGCTGCATGTGGAGGAGTGGAGACGCGACCCCGGTTCCCCAGTTTACGAGACTACCGCTCTTAACCACTACACCACACTGGCTCTCTAATTTGTAGTGGCGCCTACCCTGTGGAACGCCCTCCCAGCAGATGTCAAGGCAATAAACAACTATTTTACTTTTAAAAGACAACTGAAGGCGGCCCTGTTTAGGGAAGTTTTTAATGTCTGGTGCTGTATTGTTTTTTAATATTTGGTTGGAAGCTGCCCAGAGCGGCTGGGGAAACCCAGCCAGATGAGCGGGGTATAAATAATAATTTATTATTATTATTGAGGGAGAGAAGGGAGAAGACTGGAGAAATCAAGGAAAGGAAAGCTGTGCAGGACTAGGAAAGATGGAGAGAAGGGTATGCTGACACCGTGTGCCAAGAGAAGCAGCAGGGACCCTAAGAAAAGAGGGGTGGAAAGGGGAGCAGGCCATGGAAATGCATTGTTTCTGAATGCCTGTTGTTGGGAATAGCAGGATAGGAGAGCACTGTTGCGCTGATGTCCTGCCTGTGGTCTTACCACTGGCATCTGGTTGGCCACTGTGAGAATTTTATGCTGGACTAGATGGGTCTCTTCTTGCGTGGTCCGACCCAGAAACCTCCCCCCCCCCTTAAATAAATTCACACTTGACTCAAATTTTGGTTTTGGTTTTTGGCAGAATTTAGGCCACAACTTTATTGATTACAGAAAGTGACTGGTTGCATAGGCTCTGGTTCAACTAGCTCTCTGCCATGCAGCTAGTGCTGACCCAGGGCACCAGCATAGGTCAGCCAAGGGTGAACACCTGGATAAGCGGAAAGCCGGGAACGGGCTCTCTCCGCCACCCAAATGTCCCCCTGGACTCCGGCACAGGCACAACCACCTCTCAGGGGTTGACCAAACCATAGAGTCCCTGGATTCCTTTAACGGAATACCCTTCACATAGGGATGGCGAGAGCGTTCTCCCATCCCTATCACCTGAACCAGAGCCTATCCGCAACCTTACAAGTTGTGACGATTTGCTATGTGGCAGGTGAAACCCAAATGGCACCAGCCAATCAGCCAAGTGGGGGAAATTCCTGCCGTGCCCCTGTCCCAACGACAGACGACGCACGACTTCATAGCAAGGTCAAGCGCAAAGCCCTAAAAGTAGGGAGAGGTGGGCGGGTGTTCCGAATGCACGCACTGAAAGAGGAAGCTCTGGGTCACGTGCATGGGCATAAATAGGTCCCTCGATCCGTTTGGACTGAGTCCCATTGGCCAGATTGTACCCAGCTTTGAGGGACCTACCAATCGGGTGTTGTGGCTGACCAACTGTACCCACCCGCAACACAGGGTGTCAGTTGCCCAGGTCTCTCCGCAATACGTGCCCTCTTTAAGGGAGGACCCGATTTATCGTTTTAGAAGATTAGGCCTTGGAGCAATGATGGGGCTCTACCACAAAACTATGACAGTTGAAAGAGTGTTGCTTTTCTTGCCAAAGAATTTGAGCTAGTGGGGTGGAGGATTTTGATCTGAGAGCATTTTGATCTCATTTTTAAACCAAGCCCCACGTTGCAAAGCCTTCTAGAAACTGCATCCCACCCTGTTCTCCCTGTGCATTGCTCTTTTCCTTCCTCCCTTGCTTATGCTAGATAAAGATGATAATTACTTCAAACCTAGCATAGCTTGAAATAATAAATGATCCCTTTAAGAGGGGTTTGTATTCAAGGAAGCAAGAGCTGCTTCCGCTTGCTTAGCTTGGGTGAATTGCGGGAGACAGATCATAAACATAAAAGACACGTTTTTATTTTTATTTTATCATAGCTAGACTGTGTGTGCGCGCGCATTTGTGTGTTTAAGTTTTGTTTAATTTACCATTCAAGGTTTATTTTTAAAAAAATGAAACAAAAAAACCTTGATATATACTGTGTCGCTGTAAAAGCACCTGCTGTTACCCGTTTCATCATAATGTGTAATGTAGTGGAATTAGCAATAGAACTTCCACTTAATCGCATTTCTTGACGTGAGTGGGGAATTTAAACATGAGGTTGTTAATGTTGGGCCGTGAGTTGTTTTGCATTTTCCATTCACCGTTGATGCGGTTTATAAGGTTAATTGAGATATGTGTCTCTGCCTCACAGCACCTTGGGGTGGGGGTAGGACCCAACACAGTGACGGAGGGTGCTTTCTTCTCCTTCTGAAGCCCAGCTTCAGAGCTCTTTGACAAGGAGGGAAGAGCTGTAGCTCAGTGGCTGAGCATCTGTTTTGCCTGTTGAAGATCATAGGGCCAGTTCTCATCTCCAAGTAGGGTTGAGAGAGAACCCTGCCTGAAACCAATCAGCATAGACCATACTGAACTAGGTGGTCCATTGATCTGAGTTAGTATAAGGCAACTTCCTTTGACAGAATGCCCTGTGGGGAGGATGGGTGCTGCCATGGGCCACTTTGGCAGTATTGTCAGTGCTCAGTGGAGAAGGAGAAGAAGGAGAAGGAGAAGGAGAAGGAGAAGGAGACATGCTAGAACTTCCTCTCCCTGAAGTTTTTTCCAAACTTTGGGAAAAGTTTTCCCCCATCCTTTGAATGTGCCAGAAACTTCAACCCAGCACTACTGTTCAGTTAATATGTTGTTATAGGATTTGGGGTATTGGGGTTGGTTGGTTTGGATACCATCTTTGGGTCGCCTCTAGGGCTGCAGTTTTATAAGATGGGGTTCTTCAGTAGAAGTGATGAAGTGGTTAAACCAGTCTCTTTGTTAAATTAATGGCCCTAGCCAAGCTGTTAAGCATTCTTCTTACATAACTAAAGAGTTGGCCACGTTGTCATAGAAACAACTAGCTAATGCTATTTCTAGAAGGAAGCAGCAGGCCCTCTCCTGGCTGACTCCCTCTTCTGGCATGGTCCAAATGGGATATTCCTTTTGAATGCATAACAAATGCTCTGCAAATGGTAAATAATCACAACAAAGAGATTCATTTTCCTGATGTACTCATTTTTCAAGTATCTATCTATCATCTGTCCGTCTGCCTGTCTGTCTGTTGGTCTGTCTGTCTATCTATTGCATTTGTATCCTGCTCCTCAGCCAAAAAGACTCCCAGAGTAACTTACATGCAATAAATTAAAGTAAGGCAGTCCCTACTTGACACAAAAGAGAGAAAAGGAGAGGGCAAGGAGGGGTAAAGGAGGGGGGAAACAAACTTGGGCACCAGTTCATAAAGTCAAATAGCAGTTCTTAGAATATCCTCAGTTTTCAGTGGGAGGGTGGGGGCAGAAAAAAATGTGATCTTCCACTTTCACTTGACTAGTGCATTCTATCCTGCAAACTCCTGGAAATGTTTGATACACGATCTAAGGTGCTGGAGTACTTTCCCTCCCCCTCCCCCACCCCTCCATCCTCAACAACAGGTTCTTACAAATATTCTTTTCTTTTAAGCCAGCTTTGTATTTCAATGGGTTGTAGTCCAGGATTTATGGATCCTTTGATGCTGACAACGTTTTTAAGTTATTCCCTTCATTTTTCACGTACATTTGTAATGTTGACGCTCCTGATAAATAGCGAGGCCACCATGGCTGATGTTTCCTTTTTCTTGACAGAGAAATCTCTCAGAACGATGCCTTGGGAACTATAGAATCGAACGTGTTCTCCAACCTTCCAAAACTCTATGAAATGTAAGTCAATAAATGGAATTGGAGGGCTGGGGCATTATAAGATACTGGTGGACCAACCGTAAAAATGCACATGGTGGTTCCATGGGGACAAAATAGATCTAGGACTAGTTTTTTCTCTATGTGTCTTTCTTTCCTTCTGCATTGGCTCATCAGGACTCAGTCTTTTGCCTCATCCTACTAGACGTCAATAGTGATTGTGCTCAATGTACCGTGTGAATTGGCTGTTGAAGGGTTGCCAACCATTTTAGGCTCATGAGCACATTTGATTTTTTTATCTGTAGGTACCACCCCTTTTGATCACTTCCCTCACCCTCTCCCCTGGATCAGACCCACTTCAAAGAGACAGAAAGAATGTGTCTGGTGACTGGGAGTGACCACTGAGACCATATAACACTGGTCCTGAAAGACCTACATTGGCTCCCAGTATGTTTCCGAGCACAATTCAAAGTGCTGACCTTTAAAGCCCCAAATGGCCTCGGTCCAGTATACCTGAAGGAGCGTCTCCACCCCCACCGTTCAGCCCGGACACTGAGGTCCAGCACCGGGGGCCTTCTGGTAGTTCCCTCACTGCGAGAAGCCAAGTTACAGGGAACCTGGTAGAGGGCCTTTTTGGTAGCCGCCCTTGCCCTGTAGAACACCTTCCCATCAGATGTCAAGGGAATAAGCAACCGTCTGACTTTTAGAAGACATCTGAAAGCAGCCCTGTTTGGGGGAGTTTTTAATGTTTGATGTTTTGTTGTGTTTTTAATATTCTGTTGGGAGCCGCCCAGAGTGGCTGGGGAAACCCAGCCAGATGGGCAGGGGTATAAATATATTTATTATTATTATTATTATTATTATTATTATTTATTTATTTATTTATTTATACCCCGCCCATCTGGCTGGGCCTCCCCAACCACTCTGGGTGGCTTCCATAGAAACCAAAAATACAATAAAATATCACACGTTAAAAACTTCCCTGAACAGGGCTGCCTTAAGATGTCTTCTGAATGTCAGGTAGTTGTTTATCGCTTTGACATCTGCTGGAAGGGCGTTCCACAGGGAGGGCGCCACTACCGAGAAGGCCCTCTACCAGGTTCCCTGTAACTTGGCTTCTCGCAGTGAGGGAGAATATTATTATTATTATTATTATTATTATTATTATATTACATACACACACACATGTTGCTTTTCCAAGGAATCTAGGTAAAACTAAGATCCTGTAAAGCACATAGAGGTGAAAGAGGAACTGGGGCAGAGTTTCACTCTTCCAACTTCCTTCTTTGGCTCTATTTGCATTTCAAAGGAGAAAGAGGTAACCGCCCTCTGGAACTCGTGACAAAGGGGGCTGTGAGAGGGGATGCTTCTGCCATCCCATAATGGAGACGGAGGACAGAAGGGAGAGGAGTGAACAGGTCAGGGCCTTCCAAGTGTCCCTGTTTTCCAGGGACGGTCCCAGATGTACAGAAGTTGTCCGGGTTTCTGATTTGATCCCGGAATGTCCCGCTTTTCCTTAGGACGTCCCTATTCTCCTTGGAGAAATGTTGGAGGGTATGCTTCACTACTTTGGCAATTGTGGGTCTTGCATGTGGTAAGCCCCCTGCTTACAGGTGCCTGACCACACACCGGGCTTGATTGCTTTTTCATTTTATTTACTTCAAACGTTCTTTGGCAGCCTTTTAGGGCAAAGCCCTCTCAAAGCAGCTTCCATTTAAAAAAGAGAGGATAAAACGTAATTCTCATAAAATGCAATTAAAGTTAAAGCAGCAGTTAAGACATTTCGGAAGCCAGTGCCACACTCATACAAAATGTATTTAAATTGCTTTTTTTAAAAAAGCACTTTGAAAACGGACAGTTTAAAACCAGCAGTGTTATAAAACATTTAAAAGTTCTGCATCTTAATTAAAAGGAGCTCAGAACAAACGGATTTGTTGCCATACGTCCAGATTTTCCCGGACATTTTTTTCCGATTTCCACCCAGACATTGCTTACGACTAGTATGTCCAGGAAATTCTGGGCGTATGGCAACCCTAAGCAAAAGGCTTTATTGTACACCATTCAAGGTCGCAGTCCAGTTAGATGAAAGCAATCAAGGAGAGCGTAAAGCCTGTCTGGTGAGGGATGTGCTTCACGTGTGCTTGGAAGGGAAAGCGTCACGTGTCAAGTTTGCAGGGGGCCACCACTAAAAAGGCCCTTTTTCTTTTCGTTGTCTGCAGTAGTAGTAATAGTAGTGGTTTTGTTTGTTTGTTTGTTTGTTTGTTTGTTTGTTTGTTTGTTTTCTATACCGCCCTATACCCGAAGGTCTCAGGGCGGTTCACATAAAATATCAAATACATAAAATCAAAACAAAACAACCAAAAGTTGACAATTGAGGGCAGTAGCACCTGAAGCAGGGCCTCTGATGGCAATCTAAAAGAATGGACATGCCCATGTGAAAGATGACCCCAATTTAGTTAGGCACATGTATTGAATGAAGTGATTGGAGTGGGGTGAGAGTTTGCTATAGAAATGCTAACTCCTGTAGCAACTGGGACATCTGGACCAGCCCGAAACCCAAATTCACCAGAATCAGAGGTGGTAGCCGTCAAGTGAGAAGCTGTTTCCATTGAGAACTACGGTGTTAATCAGCCTCTGCCCACGACAGCTGAACAGTGACAAACTGCTTATATCACATCACAAATGCATTTGTGTAAATGTAATGGTGGGCTCACTGGAAGGACAGATCCTGAAGCTGAAGCTCCAATACTTTGGCCACCTCATGAGAAGAGAAGACTCCCTGGAAAGGACCCTGATGTTGGGAAAGATGGAGGGCACAAAGAGAAGGGGACGACAGAGGACAAGATGGTTGGACAGTGTTCTCGAAGCTACCAGCATGAGTTTGACCAAACTGCGGGAGGCAGTGGAAGACAGGAGTACCTGGCGTGCTCTGGTCCATGGGGTCACGAAGAGTCGGACACGACTAAACGACTAAACAACAACAAGTGGTGGGCAGGGAGAGAGATATTTGTGGAGAGGGTAAATGAATGGTCTTGCACTGTCAGGTTAGTGGTTCTCTGGACTAGAAGGAGTAACTCATATGTCCATCTGCAAGCATGGGAATTGGTACCAAAAATCTAAAGAACAAGAAAAACTTTTAGCTGAAGAGATATATTGGGCGATATCCACTCACAGCAGACCACTTGCGCAGCAGCCATTCCGCAAAGAGTAGTCTCATTCTTAGCACAGCGCAAGAGCCAGACCCAATAGATAAACTGCACTTGCGATTGACGTTGTTTAACCCCAGTTGCGCTGACCCTACATTGGGTATCACCCATACTGCTTTGCAGATCATGTTGCTTTCCCTAGCCAACGAATCTCATACTGTGGGAAAACGAGACAATTTGAATTATAACTGAAGTTTTTCTCTTTTTTTCTTTTCCCCCACAGAAGAATTGAGAAAGCAAACCATCTGGTGTATATTGATAGATATGCCTTCCAGAATCTTCCCAGTCTCAGATATTTGTGAGTATTCCTAACGTTGTGGCTGTATTTCCTGGAAAATTGTCCTTTTGCACAGACTTTTTCTTGCCTTATTCCTGTTTTGAACTGCTGAATCAAGGCGCCACATGAGAACTGGATTGGCATCTACAGTGGTACCTCGGGTTAAGTACTTAATTCGTTCTGGACGTCCGTTCTTAACCTGAAACTGTTCTTAACCTGAAGCACCACTTTAGCTAATGGGGCCTCCTGCTGCTGCCGTGCCGCCGGAGCACGATTTCTGTTCTCATCCTGAAGCAAAGTTCTTAACCTGAGGTACTATTTAGGGTTAGCAGAGTGTGTAACCTGAAGCGCATGTAACCCGAGGTACCACTGTATTGGGCAAAGGATAAAATGGCCCTAATAATCTAAATTGGAGCTTTCCAAACTTTTCATGTTGGTGACACACATTTTTAGACATGCATCATTTCACGACACAGCAATTCCGTTTTACTAGCAAACCGGAGGTTAAACTAACTCCTTTCCAGCCCTAGAAGGAGCGTTCACACGACACACCTACACACTGCAGCCAACACACTAGCATGTCATGACACACAGTTTGGAAAACTCTGATCTATATTGTCCAAGCAAGTGATGTTTTCCCTTCTTACTTACTCAACGCTTTTTCTCTCCTGCCTGCACAATGAGCATTTAAACTTCACATGGAAAGCCATGAGCTGCGGCTCCCATTTATATGCAGCGCTGGGTGATGAGATGTCTTTTAATAAGAAAGCATCTGATTGTCAAGCTTAATTCCACATCTGTTTGAATGGCACCCTTCACAATGGATGCAGGTCTCCCGATATGCTTGCCACATCCGCTCCCATGGGGTTTCCATCATAATTCGTGGATAATTAATCCTACCCTCTGTGCAAAGTACCCTCCAAAAATAGTCAAGCTGCTGTTAGCATCTGACCTGAATCTGACTGATAATATCTCTTCGGTCGTAAGTAAAGAGAGGAAATATAATGAAATCCAGCGGACTCTATTAAAATGGAAAGGGTGGCTTTGGGGCTTTGTAGACCACACTCCCCCCCTCGCCCCCCACACCATCGCGGATTTTGTTCTTAGCCCTGATTCAGCACAGCTAGTATGATACAAATTTCCTGCATGGGAGACTCCTTGCTGCAGAGGAGAAAGTCTGGCTATATGAGAAAAGCCTAATTATATGCCCCACAGTTTTATTATTATTACAGTGGTGCCCCGCAAGACGAATGCCTCGCAAGACGGAAAACTCGCTAGACGAAAGAGTTTTCCGTTTTGGAGGTGCTTCGCAAAACGAATCTCCTATGGGCTTGCTTCGCAAGATGAAAATGTCTTGCGAGTTCCTGCGGGTTTTTTTTCCTCCCTCCCCCCCTTTTTCTAAGCTGCTAAGCCACCTATCAGTTGATCCGATAAGCTGATAAGCCGCTAAAAGCCGCTAATAGCGCTAATCCGCTAATCCGTCAATGGGCTTGCTTCGCAAGACGAAAAAACCGCTAGACGAAGAGAATAACAGAACGGATTCTTTTCGTCTTGCGAGGCACCACTGTATTATTATTATTATTATTATTATTATTATTATTATTAATTTATACCCTACCCATCTGGCTGAGTTTCCACAGCCACTCTGGGTGGCTCCCAATTGAGTGTTAAAAACAATACAGCATTAAATATTAAAAACCTCCCTAAACAGGGCTGCCTTCAGATGTCTAATGGACAATAAGCACATGGACACGAGTATTTTGGGTTTTGGGTTCAAATAGGCCACAAATTTATTGGTTAGAGATGTGAGCAGTTTGGCTTAGGCATTGGGTGAAGCCAGACAGTATCTCGACTCCCACCCATCTACAGGGAGTCCAACTAAGGATAAACCACCAATAGGGGGAGCCCTATAACTTACATCAAATAGGGGCACTCCAAAGGGTCCCCGTTGGGGTTGTGACATGGCCCTAGCCCATGTCTGGACATTGGAAAGAACCCACACAGCCCGATCCCTTCAGCAGGATACCCTTACTGGGGAGGGGCAGGCGGAGGCTACAACCTCCCCTCCATCCAAACAAAGGCTTACCCAATGCCTAAGCCACCAACAAGAAAGGTGGGTCTGCCCTCCCACGGCCCCACCCCCGCCTGGCACTGATTGGCCAGCAGTGCCACACTGGGCGTGGCCCTGCAGCTGGGACAACATGGAAGGGGGTGTCAACTCTCTGCCCCCTTGCTGGATCACTGCAGAGTCCCAGAAGCCTTGCCGCAACGCCGGCCACTGGAAAACGAGAGCGGACTTCTCTCATTTTTGATTATGTGCACTCCTGCATGGGAGATTCCCTTCCAGCTCTACAGTTCCATGATGATAAATGGGGAGTGTTTACTTATACATTTAGTACCAGTGTAAAGGTAAAGGTAAAGGTAAAGGGACCCCTGACCATTAGGTCCCGTCATGGCCGACTCTTGGGTTGCGGCGCTCATCTCGCTTTACTGGGAGGGAGCCGGCATACAGCTTCCGGGTCATGTGTGGTGTAGTGGTTAAGAGCGGTAGTCTCGTAATCTGGGAAACCGGGTTCAAGTCTCCACTCCTCCACATGCAGCTGCTGGGTGACCTTGGGCTAGTCACACTTCTCTGAAGTCTCTCAGCCCCACTCACCTCACAGAGTGTTTGTTGTGGGGGAGGAAGGGAAAGGAGATTGTTAGCCGCTTTGAGACTCCTTAAAAGGGAGTGAAAGGCGGGATATCAAATCCAAACTCTTCTTCTTCATGTGGCCAGCGTGACTAAGCCGCTTCTGGTGAGCCAGAGCAGTGCACGCAAACGCCGTTTACCTTCCCGCCGGAGCGGTACCTATTTATCTACTTGCCCTTTGAGGTGCTTTCGAACTGCTAGGTTGGCAGGAGCTGGGACCGAGCAACAGGAGCTCACCCCGTTGTGGGGATTCGAACCACCAAACTTCTGATCGGCAAGCCCTGGGCTTTGTGGTTTAACCCACAGCGCCACCCGCATCCCAGTACCAGTATAGAATTGCAGAATTGTAGCATTTTGAAGGCAGACAACATTACTACGATGGGGGAAACCAGACTTGCTGGTGATCAGACCCTGACTTCTGTTTCTCCAAAAGGAGTCTCATAATTCCCCTTCCCTGATTAGCAGCATCTCTTTAGGATTTCAGACCCGGAGTCTTTCTGAGCCTTACCTGGAGATGCTGGGGATTGAACCGGGGACCTCTTGCATGCAAAGCAGATGCTCTAATCACTGAGCTATGGGCATGCCTAGGAAACAGAGTGGGCATCCACTTGTATAGATGCCATGTAGCTCCTGCTGCAGACCTGAACTTGCAGACAACAGAGCGTTTTGCAGGGAAGGCTGCTCATTTCCTCTTGTTAGTAGCTTTCGTGTAAAAGAAAGGTTAACAAGCATCAAACCCTCGTGCTCGGAGAGAATACTTTGAGGAGGACATGGCAACCGTGTGCCCCCGCAGCCTTCAGCTTCTCTACCCTGGCTCTTGTTTATTGCATGGAAACAAGACCAGCTTTGGGGAGGGAGGGAGTAGCTCAATTTGGTTCTTAGAAGCCGTGACAAATTCAAAAGCCAAGCAGCCATTCATCACTTCAAAGCTGAGGCCCCCTACACCTGGCGCCAGCTCTGCCGTGTGACTTTGTATTATTTTTCATTCCGGCATGGTAATGCGTTTACAAATGTTGTGCCGGTCCAGCCCCGGCGCCCGTTTTCACTTCACGCTGGTCGGCTGATGGGATGGAATTAGAGAAAAGACAGGGAAACCGGCGCGCTTCATCACAGCCTTGCACACTCTGCTGAGAAACCTCAAGTGGCTTTTTAGAAAGTCATGAATAAAGACAAGGCACTTGAGCAGCAGAAACAAGTGCAGATTGGGAGATCTGTCCCTGCCCCCATTTCTTTTCCAAATACAGTGGTACCTCGGGTTACATACGCTTCAGGTTACAGACTCCGCTAACCCAGAAATAGTACCTCAGGTTAAGAACTTTGCTTCAGGATGAGAACAGAAATCGTGCTCCGGCAGCACGGCAGCAGCAGGAGGCCCCATTAGCTAAAGTGGTGCTTCAGGTTAAGAACAGTTTCAGGTTAAGTACGGATCTTCGGAACGAATTAAGTACTTAACCCGAGGTACCACTGTATCCCCCTGGTTCATCATGCACTTTGCCTAAACCTCTGACCTCTCACCTTAGTGGTGGGGATAGGTTTATCTACCAAATTTTCCAATAAAAGGAGCCCAATAGCCCCTTCCCCCCTACATACCAGCTGCACGCATTCTGAGTCAGGATTTTATCCATTCCCCACTTTATTCCTTAATCTTTAATTCAGTTGCACAGCAGCTCTTTTCAGCTGGCTTTCGCAACCCCAGCGCACCCCACCAGCTGCAATATCCCAATTCTAAACTTACAGCTTGTCATCTCCTTCATTCAGCTGATATCAGTTATTCTCCTTCACTTTCCAGAAGGCTCATCCATACTGCTGTTTGATGACAAGCCTGTTAACTCTCCGTTGTCCGGATGATGTTCTCCTCCATATCACTGCCCTCTTGCATTTTTCCCTTCCCTCTGTTTGAGTTTTCTATACCCTCTCCTTCGCGAAGCATCCCTGGTATGAGAAAATCCAAACCCAGGATGGGGAGGGTGTGGAAAGGCAGCGATGCAGGGGAGAATGACCTGTGGACTGTGGGAAATGAATGGCAGCACAGGAATATAGCTCAGTTGGTAGAGAATGAGACTCTTAATCTCACGGTCATGGGTTTGAGCCTCATGTTGGGCAAAAGATTCCTGCATTGCAGGGGGCTGGACTAGATGACCCCACGTGGTCCCTTCCAACTCCACAAGCCTATGATTTTATAAGCTTATTCTCCACATTAAACCATGGTCATATTCTAGACTCATATTGTAACTCACTCTACGTGGGGCTGCCCTTCAGACTGACCCAGAAACTCCAGCGGGTGCAGAATGCCGTGGCGAGACTCCTTATGGGGTCCTCGCCGTGGGATCACATTCACCCAGTGCTATACCAACTGCGTTGGCTCCCGGTGGAGTACAGGATCAGGTTTAGGGTGCTGGTTTTAATCTTTAAAGCCCTATACGGCCTAGGACCCTCGTACCTACGGGACCGCCTCTCCTGGTATGTCCTATAGAGGACCTTACGGTCTTCAAATAAAAACATCTTGGAGGTCCTGGGCCACAGGGAGGTTAGGCTAGACTGAACCAGAGCCAGGGCTTTTTCGGCTGTGGCTCCGATCTGGTGGAACACTCTGTCACAAGAGACTAGGGCCCTGCGGGACTTGACATCTTTCCACAGGGCCTGCAAGACAGAGCTGTTCCACCAGGCCTTTGGCCAAGGCACAGTCTGACCCCCTCCTTCAATAATCCTCATAGAACTGTAGCCCAATGGTTGCCATTAATTTGATTTTGAATTGATTTTAGAATGCTGTGTTACTTTTATTGTTGTTAGCCGCTCCGAGCCCGGCTTTGGCTGGGGAAGGCGGGATATAAATAAAAAAAATTATTATTATTATTATTATTATTATTATTATTATTATAGCATTCAGATATGAAAAGGCCTACCATCTGCCTCACTTTCTCACAGAACCTTTTCCTGTTCATTCATGGAGCTTTCCCTGTTTTCAGGGGTTTGATCACGTCTAGTGATGTGCATCTTGTCCTACCTAGAGGGATCTTCTGAGCGCAAGGGGTATCCTCTTTTACTGAGCTACATAATAAAAAGATGCGCAGGATCTGGCTTTAAGTCTTGTTTTTAATCCTCTGAATATTTGTTTAAATCGAGATGGGGAAATTGCAGCTACTCAATTATCTTCTCCCACATGTTAATTGGAGAAAAAAACCACAACCCTTAACTTTAAAGGCGTAGTTAATAAAGCATCCATGCTGGTGATTGAGAAAGCTTTCAAGGTGACCAATCCCTTATTTAGGCGGCGTTCATTCCTAAGTTGCAGAAGTTAATAAACATCATTAGAGCCCGATTAAGTTTGTTAGGGGCTCTATATATATATATATATATATGCAGGTTTTGGTGTCTTCGGGTGTCTTCCCGTGTAAGAGTCGGGGTGTCTGGGCGACGTTTCGACGAGGTCTCACTCGTCATCTTCAGGCTGGTGCTTTCGGCTTCTTGTTACTGGAACAGAGCAAGAAGTAACAAGTAACAGACACCCCGACTCTTACACGGGAAGACACCCGAAGACACCAAAACCTGCATTCCTGTACCCGTGAAAATCTACGAAAGCATATATATATATATATATATATATATATATATATATATATATATAATAATGAAAGGCAGCCCTTGACTTGCTTCCAAAGATTTTTCACACAGAGGATGAAATTGTTAATTGCTCCTCCTGAGTGGATGCAAATCTGTTTCCAAATGGTAACTTGCTGCCCTTTTCACAGATACAAGCCTCATTAGAGGAAAAGAGTAAATGGAGGCATTGTCTGCTGGGATAATATATCTTTGCCTTTTCAGATCACACCACTGGACTCTTTTTGTTTCCAAAATTACTTTGCATTTGTAATCGAGACGCCAGAATGCCCTGAAACCACCATTGTTATCTCTTCCACTCTCATCCTCAGATATACAATTCAAATTCAAAAAGAGAAAATAGATTGAAAAAACAACATCCCCTGGAACACTGACACTGGCTCTTAACATATTGGTTATTCTTGTGAATATGTTTTAACCCAGGGTGTTAGGGGAGGGGTAGTAACTCTGGTGGGGGGGGTGACACATTGTGCTCCTTCTGTGGGAGTTTGTCCACTCAGCTCTCGCCTGTGGCTCCTAGAAGCTGTCAGCATGCGACAGCGGCTACACCCTGCGAATGGCTTCAACTGGCCGGCTGAACCAGGTGAGGTAGCCAACGGGTCTCAAACCCTTGTTGAGTTAGGGACTGCCCCTACATGTGAAGAGAGGCTTCAGCAGATTGAACGGATAAGGTCAGTACAGTGGTACCTCGGGTTACAGACACTTCAGGTTACAGATGCTTCAGGTTACAGACTCTGGCTAACCCAGAAATAGTACCTTGGGTTAAGAACTTTGCTTCAGGATGCGAACAGAAATCGTGCTCCGGTGGCAGCAGGAGGCCCCATTAGCTAAAGTGGTGCTTCAGGTTAAGAACAGTTTCAGGTTAAGAACGGACCTCCAGAACAAATTAAGTTCTTAACCCGAGGTACCACTGTAGTGGGTCCAACGGTCCAGACGACGGTTTCTGCATAAGCTGTAGAGGGGAGTGAGGGGCAGGTGGGGCTTGTCAACCTGGGAAGCCCATCTAGGAGAAGGAAAACTCTGACCCTAAATCTCCTTGTGGGATATCTTCGGGAGAATAAAAGGCTAAAGAGTAAACCCTTCCAGCAATTCCTGCAGCCAAGCTGCTGCCAGACATATTGCTCTGCCTTCCTTTGGACCACATCAGTGAGGCTGGGGAGGGGGGGGTCTTGTCATCTGGGCAGCCCAAGACCTCCATACACATTGCATAGGCTTGTGCCCCGGGGGGGTCACTTTGGTGCTGCTAACGCAGTGGTTCGACTTCGCCCCGGAGGCGTGCTCCATTGTCTCTCGACAGAAGTCAACAATGACTGTATTAACATCTCTTGCTAAGAATCACTCTCTAAACACTTTTCTCTGTTCCTCTAGCCCAGGCATGGCCAAACTTGGCCTTCCAGCTGTTTTGGGACTACAATTCCCATCATCCCTGACCACTGGTCCTGTTAGCTAGGGATGATGGGAGTTGTAGTCCCAAAATAGCTGGAGGGCCAAGTTTGGCCATGCCTGCTCCAGCCCACTTTACTGAAAAGGCTCTGGAACAGAGCCTCATACCGAAATCAGATCCTTGGCCCAGCTGGTTCAGTGGCCTGAGACCTTCTGCATGCAAGGCAGAATCTCTACTGCTGAGCTATGGCCCTTCTGTCTGACATACGCTGTGTACGTTTCCTCTGCAGTGACCTGCCCTGTGCTGCCCTTAGAAACAAGTGTGTTAGAAAACCTATATGTAAACACACCACACATTTTTTAAAAAAATTAAAAAACTGAGAAGCCTAGCCATGTTACTTAAGTTGTTTAGAAGGCTTTCATGAACAGAAATCCAGTAGTGATGTATGGAAGTGAGAGCTGGACCATAAAGAAGGCTGATTGCCCAAGAATTGATGCTTTTGAATTATGGTGCTGGAGGAGACTCTTGAGAGTCCCATGGACTGCAAGAAGATCAAACCTCTCCATTCTGAAGGAAATCAGCCCTGAGTGCTCACTGGAAGGACAGATCCTGAAGCTGAGGCTCCAATACTTTGGCCACCTCATGAGAAGAGAAGACTCCCTGGAAAAGACCCTGATGTTGGGCAAGATTGAGGGCACAAGGAGAAGGGGACAACAGAGGACCAGATGGTTGGACGGTGTTCTTGAAGCTACCAACATGAGTTTAACCAAACTGCGGGAGGTGCCTGGCGTGCTCTGGTCCATTGGGTCATGAAGAGTCGGACACAACTAAATGACTAAACAACAACATGAACAGAAATTATTCACCTGGTGCAGAAAAGGCCACAAAAATAGTACCATGTGAGCATCCCTGAGAAGACTATTCCATAACGATGGTGCCACTACCAAAAAGACATGCATCATTGTTTCTGTTCTGCTGCAGTTCATCTTCCACCCAAAACTACATTTTTCATCTTACTGCAGCAAAATTACATAATCGCCTAATTACCGTACATAACATAGTGTGAGTAAATTCTGTAAATGGCATTATTCCATTCATATCAGGATGAAGGAAACACAATGAAAATGGGGAAAGAAACATAATCACTTACATACGATTTGCAGACGGAAAGCAACGGTGCCGGCAAATGCTGATCTACTGATCACATTTGCTGGATTGATTTCTGTTCTGGACACAGGACCAATAAGTGGACATTGTCAATATCCACTCGTTTCTATTTTGGCTGGAATCTTTTGACAACCCTATTTGCTACTAGCTATGATAACGGAGTTCTGCCTCCACTCTGATTGCCAGCTGATGGAAATCACAAGTAGGTGAAGCTCTGTCCTGTCCATGGAATTCCCATTGGCGACTAGTTGGCCATTGTGAGAAGAGGATGCTAGACTAGATAGGTCTTTGGCCTGATCCAGCAGGGCTTATGAACCTCACTTGGCAGAGAGAACTGGAGCAAGTCTTCCAAAGAGGATCTTAATATCCGGATAGAAAAGAAGGCAATCGGCTATGGAAAATCGGATATGGAAACATCGTGAGAGGCAGGACTGAGATTTGGAGACGCTTTGACGTTCAGACTGTGGGAAGCCATAAAATCAGAATTATAATTCTGATTTTATTTTTTTTTAATTTAGTTTTTTTTATTGGATTATGATTTGATATGTTAATTGGATGTTTTTTATTGGAAAATTAATAAACGCTCTAACAGAAAAGAAGGCAACCAGGCCCTGAGCTGTTTAGGTCTTTTTAGAGATTAAAGCCAGCACTTTAAATTGGCCTTCAAGTGGGAGCTGGTGAAGCTGACAAACAGAGGCTTCATATGATCAAACCACCCGGCCTTAGTGAAAAATCTTGTAGCTCTTTTCCCCCCAAAACCGTAGAATGTTTAAAGACACGATGAGTCAGGTTGCACTTATTATACCAAAGCTGACATGCAGAGGAAGCCATGTTAGTCTGTTACAAGGCGTCATTCTGAGAGATTGTCAAGAAAAGGGAAACATACGCCTAACGCAAGTCAAAGGTTCAATAAGAACGCAGTGCAAGTAGAAGACGTGATGAATACTGAAACCGCAAGATGATAACAACCATGTAGACTGGGCTCACCCTTTAAATAACTAAGTAGACCAGGCATGCCCCTGAGTTTCATCCCTGCCACTATCTAGGTTTTTCTATTTTTTTCTTTAAACTTTTTGATTTTTATTATTTAGTCTATTTCTATAAGATAATATTTCTAGCTGATTACTTCTCGTTTCAGGGATTTTCACAGTACAGTGGTACCTCAGGTTAAGTACTTAATTCGTTCCAGAGGTCCGTACTTAACCTGAAACTGTTCTTAACCTGAAGCACCACTTTAGCTAATGGGGCCTCCTGCTGCTGCAGCGTCGCCTCCACACGATTTCTGTTCTCATCCTGAAGCAAAGTTCTTAACCCGAGGTACTATTTCTGGGTTAGCGGAGTCTGTAACCTGAAGTGTCTGTAACCTGAAGTGTATGTAACCAGAGGTACCACTGTATTTCATTTGTTTTGTGCACTATCTAGAGGTCCTGCTAAGGAGCCAGAAGAGCCAATCGGCCAGGTAATTTTATAAAAGAAAGCTGGAAAGGTGCAGCAGCCACATGGCAAAGTTCAATCCCGCTCCAGCCATTTGGCTCAGTCAGTAGAGCATGAGACTCTTAATCTCAGAGTCGTGGGTTTGAGCCCCATGTGGAGTGAAAGATTCCTGTGATGTCTTTGCTCCCACGAAGCACAGTCAGGAAGATGAGCCATACTGAATGAGACATCAGGCCCGTCGCTATTCCTTCTGATATATAACGATTGCAGAGATTCGTCAGCTTTCGCACGCTCGCAGCAACGGCAATCTCAATCCCTCCTTCGCATGCTGCTTTCCTGTGAAGCAAATGCACGGAGGATAGGAAATGAGACGGATAATGAACCCTTATTAGACTGTGAATGGCCCAGCTGAAACTCTATGGAACGTTTTGATAACGTGCATTACAGACACCTTATTTGAGGACTCACTTTGGAATGGAAATGGCGGCTCCATTCATCCCGATGTCAGCTAGAATGCCATTAGGACTGGCTGACGCATTGCATCAATACTCACATTTGTACATGAATACCTGATGATTCTTCCTTGTGCTGTCAGAAGCACTTTGGAATCATAGCCATAGCACAGCCGTGAAGATGATGCATCCTTTATTCTATCGCTGCCGTTCTTGACCCCTGCGTGGCATAGCCTTGTTTTACCTCCACAGTCAGCCAATTGCTAAGAATTACAAGTGGGAAGAGCCCTGTTGCACTCAGAATCTTCTTACCTTATCCCAATATTGAATAGTCTTCTAGGTGCGTAAGGGCATTGCATGTTTCTTAAATTGTTTTGATGCTTTTCTTTTGGTATATAAAGCACAGCAAAAGTTCTGAAACAATGGCTGCAGTTTCCTCTTCCAAGGCTTAAACTGGGTTTATCATAATTTTGTCTCCCTGGGGAACCTTGGGAACTGTAGTTTTAATATGATGCCTCCAAACTGGCATGGGTTGTGGTTTTTTTCAACAACAACAACAACAACATTTACCTCCCTGGCCAGAGTCAGGCTCAGGGCGTCTAACACCAAATATGAATTACAATAAAATATAATAGGAAAACAACAACAACAACAACAACAACAACCAGTTAATTAAAATATAGCTTAAAATACAGCTTAAAATACAGCCTCATTTTAGTAGTAGCCCATAAATCAAGACCATAAAGGGAGGAAACATCAGATATTCACCCGAGCCAGCTATCCATGCAGGTCCTCCAAGGGGCAGAAAGAAAGCCAAGGGAAAATTTATATACCAAATCCCATATAAGGGGTAGGAGTGAGTCTAAGCCGAAGGCCAGCACCATCTTGCAGGCCCTGCAGAAAGATGTCAAATCCTGCAGGGCCGTAGTCTCTTGTGACTAAAGCAACATATCAATAGTAGTACATTAATGGTGGATTTATACTGGATCATCTGCACATCATTCCACGTTATTAGTTGTTCTGTGATGCTTCCCCAGCATTATTGCATTATTGTCATATGGACAGGTGCTCTTGTGTGCAGCAAAGGTGTGGTACAACAACATCGCAGGATTTCAGCAGGAAGCTACAGGACATGAAGCAATTGGAAATGAAGCAATATGTCCGCAATATGTCCTGCACATGAAAAACATGTAAGCAGAGTTATAGAAGACATCAATCACTACCCAGAATTTAGAATGTTGGGGGGGTGACTAAATATTGAATAACAAAATGAGAATAACAAAAATTTGCCTGCAACTTTTCTGCCTCAATTTCATTTCAGTCATTTGTTATTCTTTACTTTTCCTCAGAGATGTGCTAACAACCTGTACTTATTCCCTCTAGGTTGCTATCAAACACTGCAATCATGTATTTACCCGTCGTTAACCAGATACATTCTTCCGTGAAGTTTGTGCTGTAAGTTTTTTACTGGATTATTCTAATATTTTGGGGTTTTGACCATTTTTCTTGGGTTGCCCATGAAGGAAAGAGGGAGGCGGAATTATTTAAAACTGAATTCGTCCATGCCAAGAGCTGAATCAGTTCTAGTTTGTTGGAGGAAATCTCCACCAGATTTCCACACTGAATTTTGCACTGAAACATCTGCAAGTAAAAAAGAAACCAATGATCTTCAACGTTTTGATGTCTTTGAATGTTTACTGCATTACATCCGGGTTTCCCCTGACGTTTTGCCAATTTGGCAAAATATCCTTCCCCACCACCACCACACGCACCATTTTTACAGCTGAAAACCAGGACATGTCTGGAATTTTCCTGATGCATGGCAAGCCTTCCCAAGAGTGCTGGGGAGGGGTGATGCTTCTCTACGTGTGACTGAGATTGAGTGGAGAGAAAACACCTGAAGAGGGCTGCAAATCCATACTGTATATACATAAGAATGCATGATCCTTAAGGTCAGATTTGTTGGCATGTATCCAAGGAAACAGGGGCAATTGGCAGGCCCCCAGCTGGCTCCAGCCCACCGACCAGTGTGCCAGGTGAACTCTGGTCCCTGGTGCAGCATAAATCTGTGGCTCCAGGCTTTAGAAAACTGAGCACGCTATTCAGAAGAGCAAATGCTGCACAAACAGAAGTGGCACGAGAGGCTGTGTGAGCATATTTACAAGCAGGTTTATTCAGCATTGTTGTTGTTGTTTAGTTGTGTCCGACTCTTCGTGACCCCATGGACCAGAGCACACCAGGCATTCCTGTCTTCCACTGCCTCCCGCAGTTTGGTCAAACTCATGCTGGAAGCTTCGAGAACACTATCCAACCATCTCGTCCTCTGTCGTCCCCTTCTCCTTGCACCCTCCATCTTTCCCAACATCAGGGTCTTTTCCAGGGAGTCTTCTCTTCTCATGAGGTGGCCAAAGTCTTGGAGCCTCAGCTTCAGGATCTATCCTTCCAGTGTGCACTCAGAGCTGATTTCCATAAGAATGGAGAGGTTTGATCTTCTTGCAGTCCATGGGACTCTCAAGAGTCTCCTCCAGCACCATAATTCAAAATTATTCAGCGTAGATCAGGACAAAAGGAAACATGTCTGCTCTCCTTTGTGTCCAAAGCAAACAGCTAAAGCAAAAGCTACACACAAATGGAAGTTCCCAGCAAGCTGTGCTGGAGTGTAAACAGACATGTGACACACAACAATCATGCCTGTTCCTTAAGGTGGAACGGAACATCCCAACAAGATTCAGGGGTCCTTTGGGGTGGTGCCTCCACCCATATGTCAATGGCTGGACCATAGCAACACCGCTCCTGCTCCCCTTGCTGCAATAGCAATGGGAGGGCAGCAGTGATTGATCTGAGTTTACTTATGTGCTCCTTTTCCCCCATGAGCTGTTTCCAAAACAGCTCGCAGTAAATATTCAACGTCGTCAAAACATTGAAGATAATTTGTTTCTTTCTTATTTGCAGATGCATCAGTATTTGACTTTATTAGATTTATTTTGCTCTTAGAACTGAAAGGCGGATTAGAAATCTTCCAGACCAAGGAAAGTTTGATGCCTTGTATGCCAACAAGGCATCAAAGGGGCGCGTTTTAATTTTCTTTTTTGAAATGTATTTTTTCTTTAAATCTCAGTGACGTCCAAGACAACATAAACATACACAAGATTGAAAGAAATTCTTTCCTGGGGCTCAGTTCTGAACGTGTTGATATGTAAGTACTCTCGGGTCAATAGGATTTATTTTATTTTTGTCCATGTGTTCATGTTAACCTAGCTCCAACTTTAAACAAGGGTTTTGATGCTCATGTAAACAAACTAATATTGGGTTGGATCCTTCACTCCTGCTAGTGAGTGGTGTTGAGGGTTGGGGAGGTGACCTTTTATGATTCCCCCCTCCCTCTTTAGCCTCCAGCACTTATTTTATTGCATTGCATTGCATTGCATTTATTTCCCACCTTCCCCCCCCCTTCAATCCCCACAACAACCCTGGGAGGTCGGTTAAGCTGAGAGGCAGTGACTGGCCCAAGGTCACCCAATGAGCTTTATGGCTAAGTGGGGATTTGAACCCTGGTCTCCCAGGTCCTAGTTTGGCACTCTAACCACTATAGCACAGTGGCTCCTGTTCTAGACAGTCATGGGATCTTCCAGAGCAATGTAGGAATTGGTGCTGGGAGCCGTGAGGGTGGGAAAATCTGTCTCTGACCAAAGGATCTGTCTACTGGATCAAAAGCTTTCAATTCCATGGAAGGTGAAGTCTGAATCCTACCCAATACTGTGTAGTAATTAAAAACACTGCTTTAGCAGAGCCTGGCCCTGGGAAGTGATTACAATGGTACCTTGGGTTACAGACGCTTCAGGTTACAGACTCCACTAACCAAGAAATAGTACCTCAGGTTAAGAACTTTGCTTCAGGGTGAGAACAGAAATCATGCTCCGGCGGCACGGCAGCAGCGGGAGGCCCCATTAGCTAAAGTGATGCTTCAGGTTAAGAACAGTTTCAGGTTAAGAACGGACCTCCAGAACGAATTAAGTTCTTAACCTGAGGTACCACTGTACTGTCCTAGATAAAAAGGGACTGGTTGATGCATATTCCATATAAAAATCACTGCACTCTTCATCAACACACTTCCAGCTCTTTTCCTGTTGCATTTTCAGTATTTCTGTCATGGATCCTTTAACTGAGGTTCCCATATTGCAAGGGGTTGCAGCTCTACAATTCCATGATTCTGTGCTTCCGCTGCGTTGCTCCTTCTCCCCAAGCCCATGCAGTTTATCCTGGGTTTTTATCTTTGTTTTTTCATTTTTGGAAAATGGAAGAACTACCCTGGAGTTGCATCCACAACAACTTTCCAGCCGATTAGGTTTCACGGACATGAAAACAGGCCTTCTCCACGCCAGACAAACTGGATTTCTTCTTTTCTTTTCCACTCACCAACTTCTCCTTCTCTCTCTCGAATCGCAACGTGCAGCAAATTTAAAAAGTAATGATGCCCAGGGTAGTCTCTCTTTTTACACTTGCCAAGGCAGCCCCACATCATTCAAGCGGTGCTCTAGAGGACAGCAGGACGACTTCATCTTTCCTGCTGGCTGCAGACATTCCATTACTCAGACAAGCAATGGGCAGAGAGGCTGATAATTTGCTACGCTTGTGCATAATGTTAATATATTGTCACAGGCGACTTCGCAGTCCGGTGCCACGCTGAGGCCTTAAGAAGCCTTCTCATCACGCAGGAACAATGATGTTTCCTAATGAACCATCCCTGATTTCTCCTCCCCCTCCCTCTTTTTTTCGCTTTCTTTTGGTGGGGTGAGCATATCTAAATGTCCCCTTGAAGCGGATGCCTGCATTCCATTGTTGCTATCACCAAGTCAGTGGTTACCATTTGTTTGTGCCTTTGTAGAAGTTTCCATGCGGGTCATTCGTGGACGGCCATTTTGTCCAAGGATGTGCAGAATTGCTGTGCAGTATAGATCCCTCCCCAGCCCCCTCAGCCTGCCAGATCAGATGTGAGCCATAAGTAACCTGAGTGGCTGACTGGCAGTTCTTCAAGGCGGTATCCCAATCACAATCCTGTATGAAAAAAATGAAGAGGCAAGCCAGGGTCAGGGAGATATTGCAGAGGCATATACAATTACAAGTTAAAGCTATGGTTTTCCCAGTAGTGATGTATGGAAGTGAGAGCTGCACCGTAAAGAAGGCTGGTCGCCGAAGAATTGATGCTTTTGAATTATGGTGCTGGAGGAGACTCTTGAGAGTCCCATGGACTGCAAGAAGATCAAACCTATCCATTCTTAAGGAAATCAGCCCTGAGTGCTCACTGGAAGAACAGATCCTTAAGCTGAGACTCCAATACTTTGGCCACATCATGAGAAGAGAAGACTCCCTGGAAAAGACCCTGATGTTGGGAAAGATTGAGGGCACAAGGAGAAGGAGACGACAGAGGACGAGATGGTTGGACAGTGTTCTCAAAGCTACGAACATGAGTTTGACCAAATTGTGGGAGGCAGTGGAAGACAGGAGTGCCTGGCGTGCTCTGGTCCATGGGGTCACAAAGAGTCGGACACGACTAAACGACTAAATGACTAAACGACTAAACAACAAATACAGTTACGAATGGGGTGGAGAAAAAGAATAAAAAGAACCTAGAGCAGGGACAGGGGGCCTGTGGCCTTCCATGTCCTGCTTGACCCAACTCCCATCATTCCCTGACCATTGGTCCATGCTGGCTGGTGCTGATGGAGGGCCACAGGGCAACCAAACCTGACCTAGTTAGACAGTGGCTTTCAGTTTCATGGAGCTTCCCCCTGTTCGGTGCGTAGTGTGAAGTTTTTTTTTTGGGGGGGGGAGATGCAAAGGTACAATGTGCAGCCTGCTTGCTAAGAAGTATAAGGCCCCGAGACTGAAAACGGATTGGATATTATATACGGATTATATTGGGGGGGTATTATAAGAAGAAAACAACCATAACGGGCTGAAAAAATACTCAGCAGTAGATGTTATAACGGGAGATTGTGTAAGGTAATGAAAACAAATTAGTAGAGTAAGAAAATGCAGTTGAAAGGATAATAGATAGGAAACCATGGAAAGAGTGGAAGGGAAGTATAATTTAAGATATAGAGGATTTAAATAATCTTGGAAGAATTTAGATACATTATTATTACTATCATATGTTTTTGTTTTATACCTATGCTATCTTTTTCTATTATTTTATGTATGGCTGTAACATAGTATGTGCTGACAACGAGACAAAACAGAAAAGCAAATGTGTGTGTGTGTGAGAGAGAGAGAGAGAGAGAGATCGAGTCCTGGTCGATAAGGCTATATGTTTACTCTGAGAACCTTGGGTGCTTAGGATGTGTAAAAAAAACCTTTAAGCATTCAACATGCTTCACATGCATAGCACTATTGTCATCCTTGCAACAAGGTAAATCACTATTTTTATCCCCCATGTTGCAGATGGGGATATCAAGGCAGAGAGAAAGTGACCTGCCCAAGGCCACCTAGTGAGGACATAGTAGGGTTGAGTTGCGATTCTAGCCAAGGGCATCCAACTTATAGCTCTCTTTGGCCACTAGATCAGCCCAGCAATCTTAGAAGTAGCTGTGGTGAGTGCAATGGACCATTGGGTGGAATTCAATGTTGTGGTATTACAGATGTTCTGTCTGCGCAAACATATTGGCTTTTCCTCCTCCTGTGAGCTGTTCTGGGGGGTTTCTGGAACACCCCCAAGCCAGTTTGAAGGGGAAGGGGTGAAAGCCCCATTGCACAAGCAGAAACCCTTGAGCAAGGCTTCCAGTGAGAGGCTTCATTTGGGCAACTCTTGCCTGGTATAAGCAATTTTAAATAAAATAATGTTACGTATTAAGATTATTTGTCTGGGAAGAATGGTCTAAACAAGGAAGTTTTGCAGGCATTATAAACAAAGCAATGAACACACCTACGTAAAATTACTAATTAATGGCTAATGGAAACTACTTCAATATTAGTCTTCATTATTATCATCATCAGTGCTCTGACCTTGTTTGGAAAGTTTTGTCAGGAGCTTCCTGGCTGACGAATGACTCCCTGTCTGACTCTCCCCTCAAGGGCTGCAGACTAGGCCTCAGGGGGTCCACATCTTGATTTGTTCTCTCTCCTGCTCACCCTGTTGGTTTCACACAAGCACTCATGTCAGGGAGCCTAGCTGTGAAGCCATTTCTCTCTGGCTTGTCTTGTCACCTCCAGAGGCATCACGGGAGGTTTCCTCGTAAGCCATGATCGCCTCTGACATGCATCAAAGACGTGACACTACCAGGCACGTGCCTTTCACAGTCAAAAGGGTAATCTCTCCAACCATGACTGTAATTGATTTCCATGTCAACCTTCGCACACCCTCTTGGACCTTAGATAAGCGTATCGCTCGAATGGGCAGCTTTCGCTCTGGATTAGAGGCCAAGCATGGAGGCTTTCTGACAGTTTAATTAAATGATTCATTGTCAGCCCATCACTCAAGCCTGCCACTTTGGGTTAAGAGTGGATGAGTCTTGCCGAGTCACAATAGGAGCAGGGGAGGAGGCAAATTATGGGGTGGAAGTGATAAATACAACTGACTGCAGAAGATTGTTTGGGATGAAGCGAGGAGCCGGAGAGAGGGAAAGGCAGGTTAGCTATCGTCGTTCCCTGGGAGAAAAATTCCTCTGCAAGCTTGTTGAGATTCCCTAGTATTACTGTTATTTCGTCATTTTGGAAAGCGCTTTGAGTTTCCAAAGAAACTCGCAATTGCATAAGGCACCAAATGCTCTCCTGCTTCATCCCTCAGTCTGGTTTGCACAACGTGGCAAGCCAAACTATGACTTTGTAAGACTGCAGGAACATGCCTGTTACCAGATTGAAGCTTGCAACTGCTTTGCTTCTCCCTGGCTCTCTTTCCTGCCATGTCAGGCTGTGTCATCCAAACTGGGAAGCACCAGGGTCAAGCACCCTCCGCATTAACCGTGAGCTGTAGCCAAGGTTTGCTATTGCTATTTGTGCAATGTAGGGATGGAGAATTTGATTCAGTTCAGGTTTAATTCACACTTTCCTAAATAATCTGCAAACCAAAACATAGCAATCTTTCAAAATTTGCATTTTTCCTTAATTCGGCAGTTCAGTGTAGTTCTCTTGGTGAGTAATGTGTGCAAAAGTGCATGCACTAGGGCGAAATGTTCAATTTTTTTTGTTTGAGAGATTGTGTTTTTGCTATAACGAAAGCGTCCAGAAAATGCACTGGAAAGCGTGGGATAAGTTTTGCTTGGCGCAATATTGTCTGAACTCCCTGCAAGCCAATCAGGATGAATGTTCAATTAGCAGGCCATCTGGAAACAACCTTAAGTAGTAATTCTGCTCTATAAATGTAAAGGGAACGAAGTTACTTGTCAGCTTGACAAATGCATTATTTTGGGATGAAGAACCCAATTAGAAAATTAGAATATTTGCAAATGAAGTGATGCATAGCAGGATTGTGCCCTTTAAATGAGGAAATGGAAATTTGAAGAACTGTTACATTGCAAAAAAATGGGACGCTTCTTTTCATGTCGTTCAGGCCGCCCCAGGTCCAAATCCCCAATTAGCTATGAAGTTCATTTTGTAATATTGGATAAGTCACTCTCTTTCGACCTAACCTACCACAGAGCACTGCCATGAGGGTAAAATGGGGAGAGGGATACGCCTTGTATGCCGCCTGGAATTCCTGGGTGGAAAAGTGGTATATAAATGAAGCAAATAACTTTCCTCCTTCTGTTATCTTTTTGCTAACATTTTGATTGACACCCTCCTTTTCCTGCAGAATGTGTGGCACATGTTAGATGCAAATCACTGAATTCTTATCACTGCTCCAGAGACAGTCAGATTGACTTTCTGTGGGAGTGTCACAGTTTAAAGGCTATTGTTGTTTTATGAAAAAATGTTCTTTACCACAAATTCCTTTTTAAAGGGGGGGAGTTTGTTTTAAGGAGTATTTCAGTAGAATGCTGCCATTTTTTAAAAAAATAGAATAGAGTCTAACAGCCATTGTCTCTTTATTGCAGAAGGCTAAATAAAAATGGACTCACCGAAATTGAAGACCATGCCTTCAATGGGACCATCTTGTCTGATCTGTGTGTATTATTTCTTTATTCTACTGATTTGGCTTTTTGGAGGGCATTCCATGGGAGATATATTGCAGCAAAATAACTTCTGTTACAGTTTTGTTTTCCATAGAACAGATTTAAGTAGAGGGTGGTGTCCAACTGAGCTGAACTCAGATTAGAGACACAGCAGTTGCAACCCCTCCAGGACACCATCTTCTGGGTCGGAAATCCCATGTGAGTCATGTGACCCATGTGAGATCTCAGCCCAAAATCACATGAAAGCATGGCACCCAAAATGGCTGCTGTGCTCCGACGGGGTGGAGGGAGAGGGATGTCCTAGTTTTTATGAGGCAGTTGATGGGTATGCAGTTTATGCTAGGCCCAATAATTTCTACTCTGAGTAAACCTTGGCTGAATGCCACCCATTGACATGCATCTCCCATTGATAGGAATCAGTGCTTAAAAATGCTTAACTGTAATTGGATCGTGCTCAGTTTATTTCAATGTATTTCTTTAGGTTACAGGCTTCATATACAGCAGGGGTCAGCAAACTTTTTCAGCAGGTCCACTGTCCCTCAGACCTTGTGGGAGGCCGGACTATATTTTTTTTTGGGGGGGGGAGGAATGATGCAAGAGCACCAAGAGTCCCGGGAGCTGCTAACCTGTGTCTTGCAAGCGGCAGGGACTGGCGGCAGCAGAGGGATGTTGAAAGGCACGCGAAAGGGCTCCGGAGAGGGGCTGCTTAAAATGGCGGCTGCTCAAGCGCTGCTGCTGCTGGCACCAACAAAGCCCAGTCCCCTTCCTCCTCTAGGCAGGGCAGGGAGAAGCCAGGAGGAGGGAGGGAGGAGGCGCTGGCGCTGGTGTGTGAGGAGAGAGAAGGGGAAGCAAAGAACGCACGTGCGTTGGTGATCCACGCAGTGATTCCCAGACTATCTGTGGGCCGGATCCAGAAGGCAATTGGGCCTGATCCGGCCTATGAGCCTTAGTTTGCCTACCCATGATATACAGCTTAATCTCTGTGTTTGTGCGTGTTTAAGTTCTTTCTTTGCATAGGATATTGAGTCTTAAGCCAGGTAGCTTACACACAGCTAAGGATCACTGTGTTAGAGGTGGCAAAACAGGGGTGTAAATCCTACAAACGTTGAGTGAAATCATAACAGGGAGAGGAACAGTGGACATTGCTTTATGCAGAGTCACACCACGGCCCACCAAGCCATAATAACAGGGTTATTTATCGGAACTCCCATCCAAAGCTGAAGCCAAAGTCCTTTGGATCCTCTGAGGGGGCTGATCCTTGGGCCCCTTACCTATGTCTCCTTGGAACTGGCATACCCTCCCCACCTTCTACCCTAGCTGCCACAAGCTGGCAGGGCTTGAGGTCCAGCTGTGGGACTGACACTTCACGCCTATCTGACTCCATTTCGGATTGTTCTGCCCCAGAGCCAGCGGTGGAGCAAGCCGATCAGGCGCCCTGGGGCGGCATGCGTGCCCTGTGCCCAGGGGTGGGGCCAGCTGCCCACAGGGCAGGGCAAGCCAGGGCAGGACACTCTGCAAGGCCTCCAAGGAGTCTGCCTGCCTCCTCCCACTCAGCCACCCTACAGCTGAGGGGGAGGCGGCGGGCGGACCGTTTGGGGTAGAGCCGAGCCTGCGGGAGCCCAAGCCACCGTGTCACTCCCAGGAGAGACGTGTGGCTCCGGCACGCTGCAGGCCCTGCGGTGAGTGCCGCCTAGCATTTTATCACCCCCCTCAGTGGTGACACCTGGGGCAGCCCCACTGCACCTCCACCGCATCCCCCTTCCTCCGCCCCTGTCCAGAGCAGACTTACAGTCTAAAATACACAAGACAAAAGGGGGAAAAGGAGGGAAGAGGTGAAAAAAGCAATCTCAGGGGATCGTGCTTAAAGTTAAAGGGCCCCCAATGATGGCCACAGGGCCTGGATGGGTTCATAGCCTTTCTTTCAAAACAACTGACTAGTCAATTAAACATTAGCCATTTAAGCAACCCTAGCTAGTTGATGATGAAAAAAATCAAACAGTAACCATAACTTTTATTTATTTCTTCTTTCTAACATAGAAATCTGAGTGGTAATGACAAGCTGGAAAATTTGCCTAATGAAGTTTTCCTGGGAGCCAATGGACCAGCCGTTTTGTAAGTAATAATTCTCACTATTTTTTTGCTGCCGTTGTGTCAATATCTCAGATGAGTGGTCACAACAGACAAGAAGGCACATCTTCAGAATTCAAAAACGCCGCACCCCAGCCCGCAAGAGCTGCTCCCTGTGGTTATTCTGTTTGTGTGTCCAGGCGAATGGGTTTTTTAATCGTACGATCATGTTCAGCAGTGCTTGCCTCTCTCGGGCAGAACCCTCCATTTCTGGGCAGCGGAAAGGCCTTTGACTCCCACAGCATCGCCAGCCTTGTGTAAATCTCACCATCTGTATTTGTCCTCTGCTCCTGATAATGTTTATTCCAACCCCCCTGTTTTGTTTTGTTTCCCCTGCACAGGATTCCAGCTCTTCCTTATCCATGATTTTAATATTTGGATAAGGCTGTAACTGAAGCTTCTTTGTAGCAGCCAAGCAATAAACATTTCTTTGAGATGGGGTTACAGCAGGGCGGGGAGGGGGGAGGAAAATAACCACCGTTTCCCTGTAGCGAGAAGTTAACGCGACGCCTTTGTAAGCAGGAGCCAAACACCATCACATTCTGATGGGTTATCAAATTGATTTCACTGCAGTTCAGATTCATCCGATACTTCAAATTCAAACACTGAGTTATTTTTATGAGAATTATTCTGTTCTATTACATCGTTCTGTGAATGGTAAATTGCCTTTTTTTTCCTCTTTTTTTTCCTGGCCAAGATCATGAAAGAGAGTTTTTCTACTCATCTGTCACCGGAGAATACACCCAAACGTACTTTCACTTACAGGAATGATTGACCCATAATAACATCTTTGCTTGGCGAAAACAGAATTGACTAAATCAATTCTTTTTCTTGCTTTCTTTTTCCAACCCCCCTCTTCTTCTTCTTTTCTACCAGCACAACAAATGGTGTTTTTTTTATTAAATTGCCCGACAGGCTGATTTAAGGCTTGTTGTTCCCGAATCAGTATACAGGTGACAATATCAATGCCAAGTAGTTTATATTCAAAAAGAAGAATCCAGAGCCAGCATTTGCATAGAACATTGAGTTGCAAGGTGGTGCCACTCAAGCTAACAATGGAATTGGAACTCGGGACAATGTGGGGTACTAGCCAGGTATCCACCCTGTCTTCTCCTATCCATCTCTAACCAACATAAGGTGCTTCAGAGAGACTGGGCAAGCAAGATGACCGGTTCACACCAAGGTGGAGAACCTGTGGCCCTCAAGATGTTGTTGGACTACAACTCCCATCATCCCTGATGATCAGTCCTGCTGGTTGGGGGTGATGGGGAGTCCAACTGTATCTCAAGGGCTGCCGTCTCCCCAACCCCTGCTTTGTTGGCACCTCCAAATCTACATGCTGATCGAGGTGGGCCACTTCTGCCTGCCAAATGGTAGAACTGGCCCTTTCTATACTTGGACCTGAGTTTGGTTCCCTTACCCGGCCCAAATTTAGCTGTGCAGTCTGCCCATGAAAAGGAACAAGTTCTATCCCTGGGGCTTTCCAAAGAGCATGCAAATGCACAACAATTCGATGCCCAAGATGAAAGCTTCATCTCCAGCATCCGGTTGGACCGGTTAAAGGAAACATTTTTGACCTAATGTCATTCATTATGTCTTGGGCTTACAAAGCAGCCACTTTATCAGCTTTACCAGTATGTCTGCCCTCGTCCCTTTGCAATGAATGGTGGTCATATTCAGATTCTCACCACCCCACCCCACCCACTTTCATACTGACCTAATGGTCAATTTTCTGCAATGAGCAGAAGCTCTCAAGTTTTTATCCTCTCCAGGCGCCTTCAGCTTCAGCCTCTGTCAGGGAATCATCACTCCTTGCTCCACCCATTTTGTGCCATCATCCAACACTCATTCATTTTTGGGGTGCCTTCTCTCCTTCAGACCACTCATGCACAGTGAAGACAGTCCTTGACCAAATGGCAATCCAGTTGAATTCTCCGCATGGATGGCACTTTTCCTCATACACTGGTTTGTTTCCATGTATTGTGGCCTTGCAGCTGTGAAGCTTCATCTGGACACACACACACCCCTCTAGTGTCAATATCTCATTGTGCTAATGCTGCAAGAACTGTATTTCGCGGGCAGGGAAGCCAAATAGATTGCCTGTTGTCTCCTCCTTGTCAGCTCTCGTTGCTATTTTCTTGCAGAAAGCAATCATATCTGTTCAGCATGGCTTCCCTCCTGGAAAACTGGGCTTGGTACTAGCAACCTTGACATCCCTATCCCTTTATATGAATTTCCTCCCCACCCCACCCCCCAAAAAGAAAGAAAGCTAAAAGCCAGCTATTACCTGCAGGCTGCCTGTCTACAGGCTAACATGGGATGCTCATGAACATTCTAACTGCCCAGGACAAATGCAGCAAATGTGTCAGCTTTGGTAGAACTTTGGCAAACAGTGTGATTTCTAAGAAGGAAGTGAAAGGCCCCTTTGGGTGAGGCAGAAAATTCACGCAGGATCTAAAGACAGAAGCTTTTAATGTTTGATGTATTATAGTATTTTAATATTCTTTTGGAAGCCGCCCAGAGTGGCTGGGGAAGCCCAGCCAGATGGGCAGGGTATAAATAATAAATTATTATTATTATTATTATTATTATTATTATTATTATTATTATTAAACGGGTTGGGTGCTGACGGCAAAGAAGGAACCAATGGGCAAAGGAGCTTTGGAGATGGATGCCCTGAGGACCAGTGAGAACAAAGTGATGCTCAGTGGGGTACAGGTTGAAGTTAGGGCAGGCAACAGAGAATGGGGCACGTGTACCTTTAACATGTTATCAGCAGAGTTACTCTGGCATGGTCATGGGTGAACCTGCTGAAATTCCATCTACCCACAAAATTGTTGAAAGATTAAGGAGCCCTATCTGTCTTTGCGTCCATTGAACCGACTGCCAGGCATTGGCCGAGTTCCAAGACAGGTTGTAGCTGCGGCTCAAGCGCAAAAGACAAGAATCAGACATGATCAGAATCAGTTGGAAATCAGGAACCACAACAGGCAGAGTCTGTAAGGACTCACTGCACCGGCTGAGAAAGTGGCTTGGATATAAGGCCTTTATAGAGTCTGGTGTGTCCTGATTGACTCCCTTCAGGCTAAATATGCAGCTTAAGGGCACCTTTTCCCTTAAGGCTAGGTGGTCCCCAGGCCCACTCTCATTAGGCCACACCCCTTTCATGCCCTTCTTCGAACCCTCCTTGAATGCTTTTGCCTAGTTGGGAAGGTATCCTTGAAAAGCCTCTTGCCTGGCTGGCTGGAGAGGTGTGTTCAGAAACCACTCTGTCAGGGAACTGACATCGGAGCTAGAGGCGGAGGGAAGGCTCTCAAATGATGCTGGAGAAGGGCCCAGCAGGGAGAGAGGCAGCTCCGCAGATGGGGAAGCAAATCAGCGCAACACCAGGGATATAGAGGGGCTGATGGGGGAATCGGCGAGAGGGCTCCAGGACTCTTCACCGGACATCAGCGGGGAGAGCACGGGTCCTCCGCTACCCACGCCCACCCTGCGCAGAAGACTTCCGCGCAGAGAGAGTAGGAGGAGACTGGGTGTCAAACAACTTTTATGTTGGAAATGATTTAAGAAACGCCCACTGACGGATTCTGCTAGCGACTGAGGCAGCCACGAAGTGAAGGGCTGCCCAGACTGAAAGGTTTAGCAAGGCAACAAAGCCTGGAGAGGCGGCAACTTACACACGAGCAACCCATACACATTACACACTCCCATCCTAAGGACTAGCCAGCCTGGTCTTCTGATGATCCAGAGTTCTGGTGGTGCAAATAGCTAGCTGCTGAAGACCATAGCTGAGAGCTTTTCTCGATGTCTTCAAGTATCTGTACAAGTCTTTAGCTGCAGGTTTCTAGTATTTTAACACAAGGATCAGAGCGTATAGATGAGGAACTATGTATTGAGCCCAGGAGAGTTTACCTACAAATAGGGGTGTTGGAGAACTCCAACAGAAATGGGAACAGAAATTGCCGATGTTTGCTTATTCCCATGTCTGAAATGGAAATCAATTCAGTGAATATGACCAGTATTCCCTGTTGTTTTTGGCTTTTGGCCCACAAGCAATACGTTATTGATTACATTTCTTGTCCCGTTTGCATTGTGTTCCCTTTACATTGATATGAATGGGGTAGAATTGATGCCCTAAGTTAGGTAATGTCACCACAGAGAACAGCAAGACAAGTAACCTGGGTTTTGGCAGAAGATGAACTGCAGCAGAACGGAAACACTGCTACATGTGACAGGGCAAAATAAAAAATAATGCCTTCTGATGTCCCTACTTACAAATAAGACCCAAGTCTTTGGTAGGGCTTACTTTCAAGCAAGCTTGCACAAGATCATATTATCAGTTCTTATTTTTTAGTGTTTCTTGCTAGTTTATTTTACGTTGCTAATGAAGGAGATCCTCGAAATGTCTCCATGTAAGTAGTGAATTGGTTTGTTTGGAATTATGAAGCAATCACATTTCTTCTTAAAGGGATATTTCAGAGACCAAGATCAGCCAACTGCCCAGCATTGGACTGGAGAAAATTAACAAGCTGATAGCAAGATCTGCGTACAACTTAAAGAAACTACCTCCTTTGGACAAGTTCCGCTCCTTGATCGAGGCAAACCTCACCTACCCAAGCCACTGCTGTGCATTTGCAAACTGGACGAAACAAAAGTGAGTGGCCCCAATTCTTTGCATTTAAGAGCCTGAATTTATCTGTAAGTGTCTGAGTCTGTCTTGAGTTAGATGGTGTTTGTCACGTGCCAATTCTCTGTCCTGCTATGCCAGAGAGACTGGTGCAGTACCTTTAAAGTTTCTCAAGCACTTTCAAAAACACGCAGGCTCACAGACTTCCCAGCTCTCATGCTTTGAGCAGGAGATACCAATGGTCAAGTATGGTCAAGTAAGGAAGACTACCCATTAGACCAGAAATTGGGAACCCTCCATATATTTGTTGGACTCCAGCTCCTATCAGCCCCAGCCAGCATAGCCAGTGGTCAAGGATGATGGGAGCTGTAGCCCAGCAAGGTATGTTGGGCCAGTTTCCCACTCCTATTTTAAAGGATTCACCAATGAGAGTGGGAATTCAACAGCATGGAGGGTTGCTAGTTAGCCACCGGTGCAAGACAACTCCTCTTCCTTCTTGCTAAGGCCTTTTTCTTATAAGGCAGAGGAGGCTGGAGAGGGCCCAAGAGCTTTCACACACCACTTAAAAATCGCAGAATAGTAAAATCATGGAATCATAGAGTTGGAAGGGAACTGCAAGGCAGGAATCTCAGCTAAAGCAACCATGACAGATGGCCATCCAATCTCTGCTTGAAAACCTCCAAGGAAGGCGCGTCCATCACCTCTCATGGGAGTCTGTTTCATTGTTGAATAGCTCTTCCTGTCAGAAAGTTCTTCCTGATGTTGAGTCGGAATCCCTTTTCTTGTAACTTGAAGCCATTGGTTCAAGCCCTACCCTTCAGAGCAGGAGAAAACAAGCTTGTTCCCTCTTCCATGGGATAGCCATTGAGATATTTGAATGTGGCTATCATAAATCAGATATCCTTCAAAAACCACACTCGTTTCTGCAGTGCAGCTCTCCAGGAAAGTACAAAAAGTACATTTGCTATGTAAAGCTTGCATAAATCTGCATAGAAATAATGTATACAGGGCCGTAGCTAGGGGGTGGTGAAGTGGGGCCCTGCCAGGGGCACAGGCGAGGAGGGGGCGCAAAAATCAACTAAAAACATGTACATAAATATGTCTGTAAATAAAAATATCAATTATTGCCTCATAAGAAAAGGTTTTTAATAGAGGGTGAATTGAATGGGGGGAGGGGGGGTTGGAGGAGAGGTGGAAAGGAGAGCTAATTTGTCTGCGGCTAGGGGGCTTAATCTGGACAGTTCTGCCAGGGGCGCAAGATCACCTAGCTATGGCTGTGAATGTATACAGTTGCATTATAGCAGCATACAAAAATGTGTATATTAGGAGAAATTTGTGCCAAAACGCTGACAAATTGTCATGGGACATTAAAAAACAAAACCTGTACAAACTGGTGTGGGAATGTAGAGTACTGAGCTTAAGACTAGGAAAAGGAGAATCTGAGATAAACCAAAATTGACATATTCATCCATCCCTGCTCACTACCAGACAGGCTCTTGCTTGCTCAGGCGAGAGCCCAAGGAAGTTGTTAGGCCATTTTGAATCCAGCCAACAGAAGCAAGAGAAATCTTTCCTTTTTTGCAGCTTGCCAAAAAGAAGCAGGCATTGGGTGGTGCATTCAGGTACACATTGTTTGCCTCGGGGGGGGGGGGGGATACTGATGTCATTCAGTCTATCTGAATGTCTGCTTGGTCCTCCCATGTAGAATAGGTATGTAAATGACAGACACTGGCAAATTAGAAACCATCCTCAAGTCTGCAAGACTTGCCTTCACAAAAGAACTGACTGCATAAAAGGCTGCTTCCGGAGGCTCTCCATCACTTTGGCAGATGGGAAGAGGACCATAGGCATTTGGGCAGCCATAGGACAGGATAGGAGTGGGCGCGATGAAATTGATACACCCACAGCGTGCATTTGCGTCCCTGATTTTCGAAAAGATTCATTAGCAAGACCCCCGTGGAGCTTTACCAATGCTAATCACAGGGCCTCCTCAGCCTCTTAAATCAACCTTCCCTACAAATGATTTGCCACCAGTGGGGTATCGCCGGGCCTTCGAGCATCAAGGGTCCTCCTCATTTATCTCCATCTTTCTCAAGTATTCTTTGAGATTTGCACGTTGATTGATTTAATTAACCCACAAACTCAGTTGGTTTGTGTTGCCAATCATGCATTTAACTGCTTCTCGGTTCAGTGTTTCACGGCATAGGTGGGCTGGCTTCAGCTTTGCAAAATCCATTATTATTATTATTATTTATGAGGACCCTCCTGGTCCACCACTCATGTTCGAAATATGCAGCCCAAAGAGTGCATATGCTCAGGATGTCCTGGCGCTTAAGGCACAACCAATCTGCTTTAAGTGATCCTGAGTATGTACTCCTCGCTTAAGAAGTACTTGACAGCACAATGCTGTGCATGACTATTCAGAAGTAAGCCCAACTGAGTCCAATGCGACTTGCTCCCAGGTAAGTGTGTAAGATTGCAGCTTTGGAAATGTCTTTGCAGTTGATAAGTAATCCACGAGCAAATGGACAGTGGTTCTTTCACTCGATAAGTGTCTAGAATAGACAGACAGATAGGTAGACAGCCAGAAGTGTGTGTACAGTGCTTTCCCCCAAGAAAAATAGGTGCCGGGACTCACCGTGAAGTTGTTACAATACGTCACCAGGCACCTTGGGGCAGCCCTGAACAGATGCTGGTTTGACAACAGACATGTTCGCTACCTGCAGAGGTTCTAAGAACTACAGCAAGCTGTCTCCCTAGCTGATTTGGCGGTCTCCCCTGTTTCTGGTGCAGGTCAGATAAATGCACCTCCGCCTCCCTTGTTCCCTTAGATTCAGGTGGGTGGTTAGGGCAGCTCAAAAGGGCTCTTCCACAAACGCATACATGTGCCATGGTAGAGGCCTGGTTGGAAAGCTTAAAGCCCTCTGCCGTAACATGGGAGGCAGATAGAAGACAAGGAAATATGAATTGGCCCCGTAGCTTGATCAAGCACGGCTAAGAGCAGCTAGGAGCTTTTTGCTCCCTGCTACTGAGATGTCACCCCAGGTGACTATTTAAGAAAATAAGATAAAAAAATTCCTTCCAGTAGCACCTTAAAGACCAACTAAGTTAGTTCTTGGTATGAGCTTTCGTGTGCATGCACACTTCTTCAGATACACTGAAACAGAAGTTGCCAGATCCTTCTATATAGTGAGAAGGTGGGGAGGGGTATTACTCAGAAGGGTGGTGGGAATGGGAGATTGGCAGATAGCTGAGATGAGCCTGTTGACGACTCTTAACGACTGCAATAGGTCTTACAGGAAAAGGCAAGGGGTGAGAAGGTGAAAAATGGCTTAGTCATGTATAATGAGATAAGAATCCAATGTCTTTGTTCAGACCAGGTCTCTCCATGGTTTTAAGTTTGGTAATGAGTTGCAATTCAGCAGCTTCTCTTTCCAGTCTATTTCTGAAGTTCCTTTGTAGTAAAACAGCTACTTTGAGATCTTGTATAGAATGTCCTGGGAGATTGAAGTGTTCTCCTACTGGTTTCTCTGTTTTGTGATAAGAAAATAAGGATAGAGTTCTGGGCACCACAATTTAAGAAGCTGGAGCACGTGTAAAGGAGGGTAACCAAGGTGATCAAGGGTCTGAAAACCAAGCCTTATGAGGAACAGTTAAGAGAGCTGAGTAAGCCTGGATAACAGGACACTGAGAGAGTAGATAAAAGAGTAATCTTCGAATATCTCAAGGGCTGTCACAAGGACGTGAACCAGTGGCTTCAAGCTACAAGAAAGGAGATTCCACCTTATTATCAGTCTGTTTCTGCTTGCATCGAATGTCCCACCCTTCCTCCCTTTTAGGTCAGCTTCCTTTGCGTATTGACCTTGCTATGGACTTCGGTTGGTTGCTTTGGTTGCCCAAGGGGCCTGGTAGGACTTTTTTATCCATTTGGCAAATTGGCACCAGTCTCTTGGTTTCTTCCCCTACCTCGTAGCAACTCGTCACAACTTTCTGGTATTGGCAATTAGGCATTGGAATAGGTGTGCTGTGTTGGAGGATTGGGTATGGGCCATCATTGGCCCCTCCTCTTCTGGGTATTCCATTAAAGGTATCCGGTGGTCATGGATCCTGTCCGATGCCCTGCTGGTGGCTAGAGCCATAGCACGACCCCTGGTGACATCAGGGGGGATCTTCCAGTTGTATTTGCATCAACAAACTCCTCCCACTGGTTGTTAACCCTGAAATGACTCCCTGCTGAGCGGGGTGGAGTCATGTGTTTCTGTTTTTATCCAATGTCTAAGCCAATACTACCCACATGCTGTAACCTATAAAGTTGTGGCCTTATTCTGCCCTTTAGCCTAAAATAATGTGTCTTTGTGTCTTATTATAATCCTATGTGGGTGGCGGTTCCTCGATTCACAAGAGCTGCTCAACAGTGAAATGGACTCCCTTGGAAGGTGTTGATCTGCCCTTCGTTAGAGGTTTTTAAGCAGAGGTTGGCTGCCCGTCTGTCATGAATGCTTTAGTTGAGATTCCTTCATTGCACACACACACACACACACACACACACACACACACACACATATCAGACGACACAGCGATTCTTCAAACAGCTCTTGTTTATTCACAAGCCAGGACAGAACTGAACTGAAGGGTTCAGTCACCCTTCTTATATAGAGCTCCAGTACAACGTTACTGTAACCACTTTCTAAAACTATCCAATCACGGAACGTCACTTTCGATCCCTTATTTGCATAACTATCTACAGTATCCCCCTACTGGCCCAGGATGAGAACTTCAGTACATAACAGCAGGGGGTTGAATTAGGTGGCCCCTGGGGCTCCTTCCCACTCTACAATTCTTTGATTCTACCCTCTTCTCATGGCAGCCATGGGTGACCCACAAGCGGGATCTGAATGCAACAGCGCTCTGCCCTCCTGTGGCTTCCAGCAACTGGTATTCAGAACCACTGCTGCCTCTGACTGTGGAGGTCGAACGTATAACACAGATCCATGCCCCGGTCTCCCAAGTTGGCCAAAGGCGATAAATAATGCACACCATATTGCTCGAAATATCCTGAGTATTTGCTCTGTGTTTATTTCAAGACCGAGACGATTCTCCTGGGAATTTTTGTGGAGGCATGCGAGGGAGATATAACAAGAGTGAACAGGAGAGAGAAAGGCTGGTGGAATCAGAATAGGATTGCACGAAAGCTCATTAAGGTGCTGCCCTCTCAGGACTCTCCGTTTGCCAATGTAAAAGATTTCCACCTCAAGCAATGCTTTCTTCCTCAACGTTCAGAAAGAGAAAGACTTTCTTCTCGCCAACAACCTCTCTCCCACACAGAGGGGAGTGTGGGCTGGGTGGCTGTTTTATCTCTCCACACACACACACACACAAACACCACTCCACTTGGCATAGAAATGCAATGTCGGTTTCCAAACCTCCTCTGCAGTCAGTCATCCAGAGAGTTGCTGTTGTTTCCTCCTAAGCTTTGATCAAAGAAATCAAAGAAAGGTGATGATTCTTTCATGGGATTGCGTTCGGCGGCAGAGACTTCAAGTCAGCTTTTGTGTTCAAGATAGGCTTCCCTCCCACACACACGAGGAAGACGAGAGGTGAAGCTGGGGCTGTTTAGGGATTGGGGAGGTGGGAGAGAGAGAATTTGGTTCGTTTCGCATTTGAAGGGGAGCCTACTTAATTCATGCTTCCTGAAATAATATGCGAACCGAAACATAGCTGAAATTGAGACTTCTCTGAATTTTGCAGAGCAGTTCTGCCGCTAGGCATTGTGGGTGTTGAGGAAGGCCGCTCCCCCCTGCAAGCCAGTTCCTAGGGGGTGGGGCCCACATTCACCACCACTGCTTTAAGAGGCTGCAGCGAGGCCTCAGGACACTGATGCTACTGCTGCTACTGCTGCAGCAAATGTCGAAAATGGTTTTACATATTTTTAAACGTTTTTAAAGCATTTTTACTTTGTTGCACTGTGAACGATGGTTTCTATTTATATATTTTTATTTTGTTTGGGGTGGGACAAATGTTGAGTTGTGGTGCGGATTAGTTTTATTTTAGTATAATTGTTTTTGGCTTTGTTTTTCCTTTTACTGTTTTGTTAGGCTGTTGTGTGGTTCGTATTTTGCTTTTTAATGTTTGGTGCTGTATTGTTTTTAATATTCGGTTGGAAGCCTTCCAGGGTGGCTGGGGAAACCCAGATGGGCAGGGTATAAATAATAAATTATTATTATTATATTTTTATTAGGCAATGCATGCATAAATGCCTATATTGGGGGTGGGGCTGTTAAACTGTCCATATAAGTGCATACATTAATTTTTTTTAAAGCACAAAAGATATATAAAATAACACATTATATTGGGGAAAATTGCTTTGCAAAAATGTATGCATTGTGCAAAATTACACATGACCATGTGTATAATTAGTGGGAATGGACAAAGTCTTGTGGGAGGAGCTTCCCATATGTAGGGGTACCATTGGTGAGAAAGCCCTCTGCCTTGTAGGTTATCTCTGTGCTGCCAATGGACAATGAACATTTATAGGGCAGATGATCTTAAAGAAGTTGAGATGGGAGTAGGTGCCCCTTCATATATTTGAACCCCAAGCCATTTAGGATTCTAAAGGTAAGTATCTGCACCTTGAACTGGACCCAGAAGTTTAGATATAAAGCCCTGTGTAATTTGTCATTAAAAAGAGAACTGCAAAGGGTTGTGCCACAGTTAACAAGGAAAAATGCAATCGTTTGTGTGTGTACCTGCGCATGCGCAATTCTTTCTTTCTTGCTGCATTTTTGAGGTTTGTGACCATATTCTTTTTCTTCCCTTCCAGTTCTTTTTTCCACCCCATATGCAATAAGTTGTCTCTTCTGCTAGATATCGACGGGACAGATTTTGACCTGGACGATGAGCACGATTACTACCAAAGCCTGTGCAAGGAAGAGGTTGAAGTCATTTGCTTCCCTGAGCCGGATGCCTTCAACCCCTGTGAAGACATCATGGGCTACAACGTCCTCCGGGTTCTCATATGGTTCATCAGCATCCTCGCCGTCATGGGGAACCTGGTTGTGTTCCTGATCATAGTCAACAGCCAGTCCAAGCTCACTGTCCCTCGGTTCCTCATGTGCAACCTTGCGTTTGCAGACCTCTGCACCGGCATCTATCTGTTGCTGATCGCCGTCAAAGACATACAGACCAAAAGCCAGTATTACAACTATGCCATCGACTGGCAAACGGGTGCGGGTTGCAAGGCAGCCGGCTTCTTCACTGTTTTTGCCAGCGAACTTTCCGTCTACACCCTGACCTTCATTACGTTGGAGCGGTGGCACACCATAACCTATGCCATGGAGCTGGAACGCAAGGTCCGCTTCCGACACGCTGTGGCCTTCATGCTTGTCGGATGGGCTTTTGCCTTCACTGTGGCCATCCTCCCCATTTTCCAAGTCAGCAGCTACATGAAAGTTAGCATCTGCCTACCCATGGATATAGAAACTCGCCTTGCCCAGGCATATATCATGTTTCTGCTGGTACTGAACATCATGGCCTTTCTCATCATCTGCACTTGCTACATCAGCATCTACATCACTGTGAGGAACCCCAACATCATCTCATCCAACAGCGACACCAAAATTGCCAAGCGCATGGCGGTCCTGATCTTCACGGACTTCCTCTGCATGGCGCCCATCTCCTTTTTCGCCATATCGGCATCGCTCAAGTACCCTCTCATCACCGTCTCCAACTCAAAGATCCTCCTGGTTTTGTTCTACCCCATCAACTCCTGCGCCAACCCGTTCCTGTACGCCATCTTCACCAAGAATTTCCGCAAGGACTTTTTCATTTTGCTGAGCAAATTTGGCCTTTGCGAAAAGCAAGCTCAGATTTACCGAACAGAAACCTCCTCCACCGTTCCTACCTCTCATATGAAAAACGGGCACTGTACACCTGCTCCCAAAGCCAGCGAGGGACCGGCTTATGCATTAGTCCCCCTGAATCACGTGAACTCAGAACACACGGGGGTAGGACCCGAATCAACGGCTCCGAGTTCCAAGAAGGGAGATTCTGACTGAACATACGAAAAAGCTTTCTAGGTTGTGGAGTCTCCTTCCTTGGAAGTTTTTAAGCAGAGGCTGGATGACCATCTGTCATGGATGCTTTAGCTGTGATTCCTGGCATTGCAGGAGGTTGGACTAGATGACCCTTAGGGTCCCTTCCAACTCTGCGGTTCTATGATCCGTGGAGTTATGCCAAGAATTATCAAAGAGGGACCCATGCTTTCCGGGAGAGACAGAGAATTACAAAAGAAGACAAAAGCTTCTGTTCTTACCATTTACATTCCAAAATGTATCAAACCTCAGTGTTCTTAGGATTAGGTGTGCCTACCTATGAATTGTGTTGCGGCTTGATTTTGCCAGGTACTCAAGCAGATTCTGCAAAACAAAAACTTGATTTTCAAACTTCTGGGGAGGTTTTGTTATTTACCACCTTTGCTGTGTGAACCCACAAACCAAAAGCTTACTTAGCACTCATCTAGACTTCCTTTTGCATTGCATTTCTAGGCCCAGGTCTGGGCTTTAAAGCTCCATGTCTGAGCAGGTTTTGTTGCTGTCTGTTTGTCAGGTGCTGAGATCGGCAGAGGAGGCCCCCTTGTTAGTTCCTCTGCCCTCAGAGGTTCAAAGGGTGGCTGTCTGGGACAGGACCTTCTCTGTGGTGTCCCCTAGGCTGTGAAACTTCCTCCCCACAAAGGCGAATCTGGCATCTTCATTGTACAGCTTCCAGCAAACACTGAAGACCTCTCAACCTCGGCTTTTGACATTTGAGGTGTATCTTTTTTAGGACCCACCTTATATTTGTGATTATAAGCTTCTTTTAAACTGTTTCAAATACTATGTTTTAATGTTTCAACCCACCCTGGGGACCTTAGGGTGAAGGATCAGGTAACCAACAAACACAACTTAGAGGGTTCACTGAGACAAACTTTGAAAACTGCTAACTTGATGGTGGCGCAATGACTGTGAATTAAGAAAACGGTTTGAAGGATGGGGGAGAATTTTAGGGCAAGGGAAGAAATTTGAGTCCAATTGCATTCAGGTGAGTGCACCTAAGCTGCACATTCTGAAACAACGCACGGACCAAAATTTGCATTTCTACACATTTTGCAGCCAAGTAATGGGTATTAAAACACATGTGCTGGAGTAAAGGGAATGAAAAAGCATATATTAGTGAAAATAACATACTGCTTTATATTGGGGAAAATTGTGTTTTAGGCAAAAGTACAGACACATGTGTATATTAGAAGAAATCCACATGAAAATGCTGGTGAATTTTCACGAGGACTTTTAAAAAAAATACGAAACTGATGTGGAAATGTAAATAACTGAATTTAAGACTGGAAAAATAAGAAACTGAAATTGAATGTGTATTTGTGGGTCGCAGCAGACCCCATTTTCTACTGTATTTCATATTATCATAAATGGCCAGCATGGATGCCATATAAAATAAAATCCTTATTTGTGCTGTGTCTTGTGCTGCCCTATGGAATAGCTCCACTTCATTCCCTCACTGCATGGCATCATGAACATGTTTTCCCTGTTCATCTATCATATCTCCCACCAGAGCTCAGTGGGGGGGGGGACACATTATCTTGAATGCAATGGAACAGTTCCCCCACAATGTCCCCCAATATGTTATGGCTTCTGTAGATTGGTCTGCCCATTTCCAACTGTTGGAACATCTCGACTTTCTGGGAATCAACTCTTTCCCTTTAACACTTTGCTTTCCTAACCTCATTGCTTCTATATCCATTTCTTTTCTCCTCCACCCCTTAAATTGCAGGGGGAGCAGTCATAATCAGGATTGTGGTGAGGAGGGAAGAATACACTATGAATCATAGAACTGTAGAGTTGGAAGGAACCCTGAGGGTCATCTAATCCAACCTCCTGCAATGCAGGAATCTGAGCTAAAGCATCCATGAAGGAGCAGGTGCACAGCCTGGGAGTCATTTTGGACTCACAGCTGTCCATGGAGGCGCAGGTCAATTCTGTGTCCAGGGTGGCTGTCTACCAGCTCCATCTGGTACGCAGGCTGAGACCCTACCTGCCCATGGACTGTCTTGCCAGAGTAGTGCATGCTCTAGTTATCTCCCGCTTGGACTACTGCAATGCGCTCTTTGTGGGGCTACCTTTGAAGGTGACTCGGAAACTACAACTAATCCAGAATGCAGCAGCTAGACTGGTGACTGGGAGTGGTTGCCGGGACCACATAACACTCGTCCTGAGAGATCTGCATTGGATCCCAGTACATTTCCAAGCACAATTCAAAGTGTTGGTGCTGACCTTTAAAGCCCCAAACAGCCTCAGTCCTGTATACCTGAAGGAGTGTCTCCACCCCCATCATTCAGCCCAGACACTGAGATCCAGCGCCGAGGGCCTTCTGGCGGTTCCCTCATTGCGAGGTTACAGGGAACCAGACAGAGGGCCTTCTTGGTAGTGGCACCCGCCCTGTGGAACGCCCTCCCTTCAGATGTGAAGGAAATAAGTAGCTATCTTATCTTTAAAAGACATCTGAAGGCAGCCCTGTTTAGGGAACTTTTTAATATTTAATGCTGTATTGTTTTTAACACTTGATTGGAAGCCACCCAGAGTGGCTGGGGAAACTCAGCCAGATGGGCAGGGTATAAATAATAAATTATTATTATTATTATTATTATTATTATTATTATTATTATTATTATTATTATTATTATTATTATGGCTATCCAACCTTTGCTAAACAAAAAACAAAAAAACCCTCCAATTAAAGAAACCGTATATTCCCCACAGGGACTGTGCAGGTGGCTACAGAATGTTATTTGGATTCCACAAGTCTGGAAACGGAGTAGCTATTCTATATGAAGCTTAACGCTGGCCAGCGGCAATAAGGTACTATTAAATTTCCATGTCTGGTGTATGCAGCTTGTAAGCTATTTCCTATTTGATTTGGGTTCCTGAAACTTCGCCAGGCCTCATCTTTGTGACTGAGAACTTTGGGGTTGGTGTTCTGTTGGAAGACTACAGAATGATGAAGGGTCAGGAAATAAATTTGAGAAGTTAAGGATGTCTTGCAAACACACATACTTACACACACACACAAAATGACATTTACCAGTCCAGTGCGATTAGGCAAACTGCATAGAAGGGCAGGAATTAACAAGGTCACTGCAAAATGTTCCACGTGCCAGGCAAGAAAACCAGCTATGTGTTGTGGAGTGATATTAAGTAAAATAATTTCTGATGAAGATTTGAACCCGTGGCCCACCATTGGATCGCAACTCCCATCATCCTTGACCTTTGGCCATGCTGGCTGAGGCCGATGGGAGTTGGAGTCCTACTTAGGCACAGGTTCCTCACCTGAAATTTTGAAGGAAATTCAGGAACTGAGTAGTATATGGGTGGAATGTTGGCACAGTAACAGGAAATTCAAAAGCAAGGTCTTTATTTGTATATAAGTAAAATGTGGCCGGGGACGCGGGTGGTGCTGTGGGTTAAACCACAGAGCCTAGGACTTGCTGATCAGAAGGTTGGCGGTTCGAATCCCCGTGACGGGGTGAGCTCCCGTTGCTCGATCCCAGCCCCTGCCAACCTAGCAGTTCAAAAGCATGTAAAAAATGCAGGTAGATAAATAGGTACCGCTCCGGCGGGAAGGTAAACAGCGTTTCCGTGTGCTGCTCTGGTTCGCCAGAAGTGGCTTAGTCATACTGGCCATATGACCCGGAAGCTGTACGCCGGCTCCCTTGGCCAATAAAGCGAGATGAGTGCCGCAACCCCAGAGTCGGCCACGACCTGGACCTAATGGTCAGGAGTCCTTTAAAATGTGGACAGAAGACAGAAGTGCCTGGCGTGCTCTGGTCCATGGGGTCACGAAGAGTCGGACACGACTAAACGACTAAACAACAACAAAATGTGGCCAAATACCCTTTCTAAGGGCGCTGATAGCCATGGCAAATGACATTAGCAGTCCGTTGGAAACTGCAGCATCTCCAAGGAGCTTTATTGATACAATTGCCTTTCGACTATGTTGCACTTCCACTTCTCAAATCTTCTTTTGCCCAAGCTAATATCAGAGAAATAATAAATAACAGCCGAGGACAAGTATATATAGCTGAAGAGGGAGTGTGTTGATGAAGTCTGCAAGAAGTGCTTTCACTTATCTACAATTCCACTTATCTGGTACATCCTCTGCAACTGGGGTCAAGGTAACCTCGGGGAGGATCTGGCCAATTGCAAAAAAAAACAACCAAAAGAAAATCCTAGGCTGTCATCGAGCACTCAAACAGCACAGCAGCAGCATGAGGTTGAGAAAATTATTAAGCAAATAAATCAGGGGTGCTGGAATATTTGTATCGAGGAGTTGAAATTGCTCTTCGCATTTAAGATCCTAGCCTGCTTGTGCAATAAAGACCCTGGAATTCTCGGAGGTAACTCTGGCAAAGGGTTGAGTTCAGAAGGTGCACTTTTAAAAGCCCAAACCGTTCCCTTCTTCCCCTCTGATCTCTGTCCAGCTGTGTCTCTGATCTCTCCCTTTAGACACTGAGCTGCTTAAGATGTAAATGCTAAAATAGGGGTGGGAAACCTTTAGCTCCCCAGATGTTGCTGGTCTACAGCTCTCATCACCCCTAACCTCTGGTTTTGCTGGCTACGGGGGCAGGAAGGGTTAGAGTCCAACAACATCTGCTGGGCAATAGATCCCCCACACTGGTGCTAAATTATAGTTTAGTGTTGCATATGTGCTGGTACTTGCACCAGTCTCAGGTTTCCATGGTCCCTTTTCCCCATGGGTCCCCAAACTAAGGCCCGCGGGCCAGGAAAAGCCCGAGGGACTCATTTATCCGGCCCACAGCAACCCCCGCCGCCCGCTGCCACCGCCCGCTCTTACCGGCACTGTGCTGCGTGGCTGCCCACTTCCAAGTCGGAGGAGCACCAGAAATAGCTTGTGCACATGCACAAGCGTTATTTGCGCATGCGCAAGTGTTATTTCCGGTGCACATCCGGGTCGGAGGAGGCCCATGCACATGAGCACAAGCTATTCCTGGTGCTCCTCTACCCTGGAAGTGCACCAGAAATAACATGTGCACACACATGGGCATGTGCTCCCCCGTCCTCCAACCCGCCACACGATCGGCACTGGAGACACTGGCCCGGGGTGCGGTAAGTTTGCTGACCCCTGCTCTTCCCCTCCTTTGGTTTGGCTACAAGGAGAAGATCGGAACCGTTAGCTTCTGCTTTTCAACTAATCAGTGTTCCCTGTTGCATCCAGACTCTGAATACTTTGATTTTGGTGTGACTTCAACTTGGCTTAGAGCACAGACCAGCTTGGGGGGGGGGGCTTTTGCTGGGTTGTGCCATTTGAAACTGCAGCGGGGTGTGAGTGCAGCTTTGAATGCTTCCTTTTACTTGAAATATAAATAAATCCCTGCACACAGAGAGAGCTAGGATCACCAGTGAAGGCGGTGAAGGTCCTGTGTGAGTGCCTGGAGGCAGTTGGATGGATGGCAGCTAAAGGATTGAGGCTGAATCCTGACAAGACAGAAGTACTGTTTTTGGGGGACAGGAGGCGGGCTGGTGTGGAGGACTCCCTGGTCCTGAGTGGGGCAACTGTGCCCCTGAAGGACCAGGTGCGCAGCCTGGGAGTCATTTTGGACTCACAGCTGTCCATGGAGGCGCAGGTCAATTCTGTGTCCAGGGCAGCTGTCTACCATCTCCATCTGGTATGCAGGCTGAGACCCTACCTGCCCGCAGACTGTCTTGCCATGCTCTAGTTATCTCCCGCTTGGACTACTGCAATGCGCTCTATGTGGGGCTACCTTTGAAGGTGACCTGGAAACTACAACTAATCCAGAATGTGGCAGCTAGACTGGTGACTGGGGGCAGCCACCAAGACCATATAACACCGGTCCTGAAAGACATACATTGGCTCCCGGTACGTTTCCGAGCACAATTCAAAGTGTTGGTGTGGACCTTTAAAGCCCTAAACGGCCTCGGCCCAGTATACCTGAAGGAGCGTCTCCACCCCCATCGTTCTGCCCGGACACTGAGGTCCAGTGCCGAGGGCCTTCTGGTGGTTCCCTCACTGCGAGAAGTGAGGTTACAGGGAAACAGGCAGAGGGCCTTCTCGGTAGTGGCGCCCGCCCTGTGGAACGCCCTCCCATCAGATGTCAGAGAGATAAACAACTACCTGACATTTACAAGACATCTGAAGGCAGCCTTGTTCAGGGAAATTTTTAATGTGTGACATTTTAATGTATTTTTAATCTTTGTTGGAAGCCACACAGGGTGGCTGGGGAAACCCAGCCAGATGGATGGGGTACAAATAATAAATTACTATTCCTATTACTTCTTTATTACGAGTATCCCCATATGACAGGCCCAATGCTGAGATCAAGAGATAGTGCCTTTCTGCACAAGATCTCTACCAGGTATGGAGCATTCTCTGACTCACACATGAGCCCCAGCTTCGCTGCAGTGGCATGTGTCACGTGATGCACCCCCTGCAATGTGGGGGGCAAGTCGGCACCCTTGATTAAGAGGCCTTCTCTTTCTCTCACACAGGTATACTTCCTGAGTTCTTCAAGAGGAATTTATAAGGATGGGTTGTCCGTTTCTGCTCAGCAGTTGTAAAATCATAGCAGGAGAGCGGGGAATCTGGCTTGCTTGATGTGATGAATGGACAGCCTTTTGTCTTTGAGACCCAGGTCTTAGAAAGCGGAACCTTGAAAAGTGAAACCTTTAAGGAAGAAGACTGGAGCCTTTAATCCAAGGGACATTGTTCAAGGGAGAAGGGAAGGTTGGGGAACTGGCTGGTGGGTGGGAGAATACTGCTATAATAAGAGGTTTCAGAAAAATGTTTTGCTTGATATAGTCTGACACACACACATGATTGCTTTGCATATTATTCTTCTCTATAGAAAATGCTTCCACAAGTGGAAGAACATCAAACACATAGAGCATCATGTGTGGCAACCTCTTTTTTGTATTTTGCTCCATGTATGCATACTGACAGTGGCATCCAGAGCAGAATTTTTGTTTCATGTGTATAATCATCACACTTGTTAGTCTCTACATGTAGGTTGCAAGTTCCATTGCTTATTGTTTTACATTTTTATTTTTTAGCGCCTTTCTTGCAATGTTAATTTCTTGTACACCACCTTGCCTATTGCAACCACAGTAGAAGGGTGGGCATGAATTATCTCGAGCTGCTAATTTAATTAATTAAAAGGAAGGCGTCTTTGCTGCTCTTACCACCATCTAATAGGCCTGGAGCACATGGGCTCTGGATTCTGCATGGGACTTCTCCCCACTGATGCCCCAGCCATCTCTCTCCCCATTACCAGCTTTTTCCCCCAAAAGGGATTACCCAGGGAATACAAAACCCACTGGCACTTTGCACCCAGAGCTCTGCTGCCTACAGTGGTTTCCAGTCTCTTGGTCACACTTAAAGGTAAAGGTACCCCTGCCCGTACGGGCCAGTCGTGTCCGACTCTAGGGTTGCGTGCTCATCTCGCTCTAGAGGCCGTGAGCCGGCGCCGTCTGAAGACACTTCCAGGTCACGTGGCCAGCGTGACGAAGCTGCAGCTGGCGAGCCAGCACCAGCGCAGCACACGGAAGCGCCGTTTACCTTCCTGCTATAAAGCAGTACCTATTTATCTACTTGCACTTAAGAGTGCTTTCGAACTGCTAGGTGGGCAGGAGCTGGGACCGAATGATGGGAGCTCACCCCGCCGCGGGGATTCAAACCGCCGACCATACAATCAGCAAGTCCTAGGCACTGAGGTTTTACCCACAGCGCCACCCGCGTCCCTTGGTCACACTTAAGCACAACCAAAAGTCAGAAATCACAAAAACAGATGTTGACCTGGGGAGAACCAAATATCACTGAAATCTCCGGAGTGCTGCTGGGGACTTCATTCCAAGTAGCCCACTGGTGAGCAAGCATCAGTGCTGTGTGTGCTTGCTCAAAGCAAACAACCTCTTTCCCTGGAGTAATTAATAGATACAGAATTTTCTCAGCAGCACAGTTCCCTGCCAACCCTGGGAGGGAGCCATTCAAAAAAAAAGAAAAAGGAATGCCAGGCACTTGTCTCCCACACACAGCTGCAGAAACAGTCAAGTTGTGTTTAGCTACATGAGGAGTACAAAGTGTCCAGGCCTATTTCTGCAGGGTGCATATGGTACACCTAGGATGGCAGCACATGTACACAGGGACACTTCAATAAGGGGGCATTCATTCATTCATGTTATTTATTCATTATTTCCATGGATGGCAAATCTAATATACAGTGTTCCCTGCAGTGCTTCTGGAGGGAGCAGAGTGATAAACTTTGAGGATGGAATGTAGCTCAGTGGCAGAGCAAACGCTTTGCATGCAGAAGGTCCCAGGCTAAACCCTGGGCATCCTCAGACAAGACCCTTCCTAAAAGCCTGCTGTCAATTAGTGTAAGCAATATTGAGCTGGATAGGCCAAGGCAACCTTCCCCAACCAGTTGCCCTCCGGCAGCTTTAAACTACTACTCCCATCAGCCCCAGCTAGCATGCATTCATACAGGCTGGGGCTGATGGGAGTTGTAGTCCAAAACAGCTGCAGGGCAACAGGATGGGGAAGATTAGTCTAAGCTCACTCCTACCTGATCACAGGTTGCCCCAGACCACCACCCACTTCCTGCACAGCTCACCCCCACCCCTTTTAACATCGCCACTCCTGTGGTGTTTAATGCTGCGGTGAGCTGCTTTAGATAGAAGTTTGGCAAACTGCTCTCTAAAGTGCCTTCTACTTGCCTATTGGTGGCCACATGAACTACAGCATGATGACAACCTAACGATTTTATTATACAGTAAGAAAAATCCTCGTTAAATTCATCAGCGTTTTAATGCCATTTTTTTCCTAACATACACACGCAACTTTACCAGATTTAAACATTTTTGCACAGCCATTCCCCCTAGTATAATGCCTTTTTATGTATTATGTCCATAAATATATGCATATTTATGCACACTTTACACTCTACCACGTTACCTGGCAGAACAGCATTGCAAAAGTCAGAGAATCGTGAATTTTGAAGGATGGCTGGGTTCTGGTTTGCGTATTGTTTCAGAATATGTGAATTAAGTAGGATTGCCTTTAAGCGCAAAATGAATCAGGTTTGTCCCCGACCCCAGTGCACATAAGGAGTGGCTAACACATGTTGCAACACCAGCTGAAGCATTCCTGGTGGCATCCAGATCAGCCATTAACATGGAAATTAAGCTTGAGCATATTCTGGAAGTATTGTAAGAGGTTTTATTTCAGCTGGTTTTATTGGTGGCCAGGGAGAGCATGGGATGTGGATGACTTTAATAACTGTAAAATGGGTCTTGTATACTGCGATTATCTGGTGCCAGAGTTTGCAGGGGGAAGACCACAAATCAGATCGATATTAGTCAATAAAATATGCCCAAAGTTGACCGTCACCATTTCTGCAAATGGCACTGGGGCTAATGCAGCAAATTCAATTGAATGGTTCATCTAAGTCCCATGCTGTCTTTAGTGAGAGTACTAGCAGCTCTTCAGCAGCTCTAGCTGTGAATGAGCCATCACAGGTCAACGACTAGAAAGGCAGAACCTCACAGGGGCTTGCACACAGTGATTTGCAGTGAAATGAATTCCTAGCATCCTAGAATTGAAATGTTGGAAGTGTAGGGGATCTAGTCCAATCCCCTACAATTCAGGAATCACAGCTCTGCGGTGGGGGAGGAGGAAGAGACAGGCTATAACCTGTATTTGGTTGACCAATAAAATCTGATGGTGACGTTTAGCAAACTGGGCCTCAGACTAACGGGCACAATTCTCCAGCTGCAAGAGACAAGCAGCACACTGGTCATTCAGGGCAGTGGCTTACCATCAGCTCAGGCTCAAATGTCTTTCTGACCAAGGCTGTGAGCAGATCCTGGCTCCATCAAGGCAGAGCGAAACAGCTTCCCTGGCCTCTCCTGCCTGCAGGAAGGCCCTTCCTGGGGTTGTTCAGGACCCTGCTTGGTGCCACAGTAGCCCTCACAGCTGCTGTTGAAGGCACGGGCTAGGAGGCTCTGAATGTGCCAGACCTGGCCAGATCCCTCTTCCTGGACCCTCCACCATATCCACACGGATGCTGGAGCTCCATGGCTTCAGCTCTGCCGGAAGACCAGCTCCATCAGGCCTCGCCTCCCTCAACTGTCACTGGGCAGCAGCCATTCCATCAGGCTGTCTCAGTGGGAGAGATGCCTTCCACCAGCCTTGCCCAAAGAGAAGTTCATCAGGCAGCTCCTGCTCCTGAACTGCTTCTGTGATAGCTGGCCAGTAAAAGAACTGCTGTTTAAGAATTGATGCCTGGGTTTCCTTCCCCCGCCCCTCCTTCCCTTTCCCTTTCCCCTTGTGTGTCATGTCTGTTAGATGGTAAACCTGCTGGCAGGGACTGGTTTGCCTAAGGCCACCTTGCGTGGCGAGTCCCCCCCCCCGCCCCCCGGTGAAAATAAAGACACATGTCACAATTATTAAGGCTAATGGGCTAAATAAAGCCACAATTTTATTGGTTACAGGTGATGAGCGGTATTGGCTTAGGCATTGCTCCTAACCGACTACCGCATTTTTCGCTCTATAGGGCACACTTTTTCCCCTCCAAAAATTGAGGGGAAATGTGTGTGCGTCCTATAGAGCAAATGCAGGCTGCGCGGCTAAGCCCAAAGCCAGAACAGGGAGACGGAATAAGATTTTTTTTCTTGATTTCCCCCCCCCCTATGGTCCGGTGCACCCTATGGAGCGAAAAATACGGTATATCCGGCTTCAGCCCATCCGCTTGAAGTCTGGAAAGGGTTAACCACCAGTAGGGGGAGTCCTGCTGATGCACATCAACTAGGAACTCCCCCGGGGTCACCGCTCTGGGGCGTGCCTTAGGCCCTCACCTCCATAGGCTTTGGACAGGGCCACGCCCCCCCAGAATCCTTTTTCGGACTACCCTTCAATATGTGGGGCAGGTGATGTGTGCACACTCCAAGTGTCCCTATTTTCCATGGACATCCCAGTTTCCGATTTGATCCCAGAATGCTCCATTTTTCCTTAGGATGTTCCTATTTTCATTGGAGAAATGTTGGAGGGTATGGAGTTATCTGGCCCCTAGTCGTCTGAAGGCAATCCTGTATAGGGAAGGGTTTTTTTTTTTAATGTTTAACGTTTCATTATGTTTTTATATAGGTTGGAAGCTGCCCAGAGTGGCTGGGGCAACCCAGTCAGATGTGTGGGGTATAAAGAGTAAAATTATCATTATGGAATGGGACGCCCCAATTTTAATCAGAGAAATGTGGGAGGGTGCGTGATTGATTCATAGCTCATTCCCTTAGACACTTCACTACGCTCACCCACATTGAATTGGCCAAGGGTTTCGGCCAAGAATGTGCAACAAACTGATAAGGTCTTTGAAAAAGTAAAAAACAAAAACCTGAAATTTGGATCATGTGCGGCATTGCAGGTGTAGAAAGCATTCTGGTCTGTAGACAAGTCGAAGAGAGGATACCGCAATATTCTTCGAGGTAATAGTGATGCAGTTATCTCTTTCTCACACCATTAAAAAAAAAAATAGGAACTTTCGGGGAGGGAGGGTACACAGGCTTCGTGTTCAACACTAACCAGGAGGGAGGTGAGGGGAAGCCATTTCTCAGACAGTTAGATTATGGATAACTGGACACTCAGCAAGACAGAAATGGGCTGCGGGTCATAAAAAGTGCAGTTGGCTTGGGGTAATCTGGAGAACCTCAGTAAAATATCTGTAGGCTTTGACAGCCAGAAAAGTTAGCCGCTGAAATAGTGCTGCCATTTCACCACAACACCTCGCATAAGCAGCAATTTTGCTGTAGCACTGTACCAAAAATGTCTCCTGCATTTTTAAATTAGGGGTGTGGTATCATTCTCCATCAATTAAGTCCACATCTACACTAAACAATTAGTGACTGGGAGCAGCCGCCGAGACCACATAACACATAACACTGGTCTTGAAAGACCTACATTGGCTCCCAGTACGTTTCCAAGCACAATTCAAAGTGTTGGTGCTGACCTTTAAAGCCCTAAACAGCCTCAGTCCAGTATACCTGAAGGAGCGTCTCCACCCCCATCATTCTGCCCGGACACGGAGGTCCAGCGCTGAGCGCCTTCTGGTGGTTCCCTCATTGCGAGAAGTGAGGTTACAGGGAACCAGGCAGAGGGCCTTCTCGGTAGTGGTGCCCACCCTGTGGAACGCCCTCCCATCAGATGCCAAAGAGAAAAACAACTACCAGACTTTTAGAAGACATCTGAAGGCAGCCCTGTTTAGGGAAGCTTTTAATGTTTAATAGACTATTGTATTTTAATATTCTGCTCAAAACTGCCCAGAGTGGCTAGAGAAACCCAGACAGATGGGCAGGGTATAAATAATATTATTAGTAGTAGTAGTAGTAGTAGTAGTAGTAGTAGTAGTAATAAAAAGGTAAAAGACCCCTGGACGGTTAAGTCCAGTCAAAGGCGACTATGGGGTTGCGGCGCTCATCTCGCTTTCCAGGCCAAGTGAGTCAGCGTTTGTCCACAGACAGCTTCAAGGACAAAGAAGGGGGGTGCTTTGGGTATCCTTATTGTGGAAGGGATCACCTTTCTCCCCTTCCAATGCTTAAAAAAAAAAGAGTCATGTAAAGTCCGGTTCCATCTTTCTGCAAGAGACACCTCTGTGGGAATTGGGTGCATTTCTGCGTACAGGCTGTTGGAGGGGTGTTTTGGTTTCATTCACACAATGTCGTGAGCCCCCCTAACTGGCACTTCCTGAAACAATATACAATTTGTGAAACGAAAGGTAGGCATCCTTTGAAACCTGCATGCTTCTGAATTTTGTGATGCAGTCCTCAAACGAACGAATGAAAAAAAAGTATGTTTAGGGGAAAGCCTGCAAAAAAGGCAATTATTAATATTTATTTATTTATTTATTTATTTTATTTATAATATTTCTTACTTGCCTTTCAGTACAAGGTCCCACGGCAGGTTGCAACAAGAGAGTGCACCATTACAAAACAAACAAACGGATAAAGTGATTAAACTTACCGTATTTTTTGCTCTATAAGACTCACTTTTTCCCTCCTAAAAAGTAAGGGGAAATGTGTGTGCGTCTTATGGAGTGAATGCAGGCTGCGCAGCTATCCCAGAAGCCAGAACAGCAAGAGGGATTGCTGCTTTCACTGCGCAGCGATCCCTCTTGCTGCTCTGGCTTCTGAGATTCAGAATACATTTTTTCTTGTTTTCCTCCTCCAAAAACTAGGTGCGTCTTGTGTCCTGGTGCGTCTTATAGAGCGAAAAATACGGTATCTAAAATCAATAAAAATAAAAACCATCCCAGCCAGAACAGTGGTGATGATAACACAGCAAAAAATGCATTATATGACAGCAAACTACTTGCAAAAAAAGCATTAGGGGAAATTGTATATATCAGGAGAAGAGCACACTAAAATGTTGATGGGTTTTCATGAGGACTTTGCCAATTCGATGCACAAATGTAGCGAAGTGAACTTAAGGGTGGAAAAGTGAGGTGCTGAAATTGACAGATTTTTTTTCTATCCCCTAGTTATATATGCCGTAAGGTATTCATGCAATGTCCCAAAATATGTGCAAGTTGCTGTGGGGTGAAAACTAAGTTTGGAGGAGAGCACACACACACACACACACACACACACACACACACACACACCTACTCAGCTTTAAAAAAGCACACCCAGCGTTTGCTCCCAGGAAGTTTAAAAAAACCAACCCCGCATTTCCTTACATCCATCTCACGCAGAGCAGCCCTGCAGGAGGACCTGCTAAGGGAAAGGAGCATTAATGATGTATTAGTGCACCAAAGAATGTTGTTTTTCTCGGGACACAGAGTTCTGCATTGACTTTGATATGCAGAGCAGCCACAGGAGACTTGTGCTGAATACTGGAGGTTATGTAAGGATTCCCCCACCCCCTTTCTTCCCCTTACTGTCTTCAAATAACGCATTAAAAAGTGTTAAATGTCACCGCGTCTCCTTCGCCTCATAATTGTTTCCAAGAAACAAAGGGAATAATCGGATGAGGATTTGGGGTTCAGGGGCGGGGAAGTTTCTGGCAGATTCTGCGTTTCTGAGACTTGGGAGAGGGGAACCTCTCGAGCAGGAGTGAGCAACACACATACACACAATCCCAAAACATTTGTATGCAGCCTGCGCAAACGCACACCCACTGGTTAAAATTGCGAAGCTCTCAAGCCTCCATTTTCAAAAATAGAGGTCTCCATCCGACTCGACTAAGGGGAAAAACGCTTTCAAAATGAGCATTTTCCCCCAAAACGCGCAGAAAGTTGAAGACTGAATGCAAAGAAGTCTGAATACACATACAGTGGTACTTCAGGTTACATACGCTTCAGGTTACAGACTCCGCTAATCCAGAAATATTACCTTAGGTTAAGAACTTTGCTTCATGATGAGAACAGAAATCGTGAGGAGGAGGCGCAGCAGCAGCAGCGGGAGACCCCATTAGCTGAAGTGGTGCTTCAGGTTAAGAACAGTTTCAGGTTAAGAATGGACCTCCGGAACGAATTACTGTATTTTTCGCTCTATAACATGCACCAGACCATAACATGCACGTAGTTTTTAGAGGAGGAAAATCCGTAGGCATGCCACCCGTAGGCATTCCCTCCATAACACGCACAGACATTTCCCCTTACTTTCTAGGAGGAAAAAAGTGAGTGTTATGGTGCAAAAAATACGGTAAGTTCTTAACCCAAGGTACCACTGTATCCGTTCTCTCCACCTCCGAGTAGTGAGACATTTTGAGGTAGCGCTACTTCCAAGTCCGGTTCCCTTTGGGTGGCAGAGCACCAAAGTTGCCTTTGTAAACATTGCCTTATTTTCAAATAAGTGAAGGCAAAGAAAAAAACCACATTCCTTCAGCCTGCAGGGCACAGGGGCAGAGGAAGGGGGGTGCGAGTCAACCTGGGTGTCACTGTTGGGATACTGCCAGGGAGACAAAGTCCATCATGGCCCCAAGCCGTCTGCCGGACGATCCATCGATCTCCCGTAGGCACGCAGTATCAGCAATTAGTGACATGAGTTTCCTGAAATAGCTTGCCACATTCCAGAGCTCATGCACACTCTATCAGCAGATAATTCACAGCAAAAGTCGTACTCAGGAGAGCATTATTTACAAGTTTTATTCAGCGTTGATCAGAACAAAGAAAGACATGACTGCCTGCTTCAGTGTCTCCAGACACAGAGAGAAAACGAAAGCAGCCTTAAGAGAGAATATTATGAAAATGTTTTACAGGTGGTACATGACCCCAGTCAAGCTTGCAAAGATCTACCATTTGCCCGATAATAAATGTTGGAAATGTAAAGAAATTGAAGGTACTTTTTTTCACCTTTGGTGGACGTGCCCGAAGATTAAGGCCTTCTGGGAAATGATATATAATGAAATGAAAAAGGTACTTAAATGTACTTTTCCTAAGAAACCAGAGGCCTTTCTCTTGGGCATTGTCGGCCAACTGGTGTCAAAGAAAGACAGAACTTTTTTTATGTACGCTACTACAGCAGCAAGAATACTTATAGCAAAGTATTGGAAGACACAAGATCTACCCACTTTGGAAGAGTGGCAGTTGAAGGTGATTGACTACATGGGACTGGCTGAAATGACTGGCAGAATCCGAGACCAGGGAAAAGAGACGGCGGAAGAAGATTGGAAGAAATTCAAAATTTATCTTAAGAAATATTGCAAAATTAATGAATGTTAAAATGTTGTGGTTATATAAAGTAAGGGTTACAGCTGTTAAAGATTAAGTAAAATACATGAAAAGGGAAAAATCGGACAAAATTAAGGGTAAGGATTTGCTGAAATAATTTTGGGAATTGGAATGCAGAAAGGGGAGGTATGGGGAAGTCGATGAAGTAAGTTTAAGAAAAAAAGGAGTTGAAATTATACGTGTGTGTTTGTTATTGTATGTATATCTTTGTATTGTGTGTATTGTATGTGTTTTTAAAATTTGTGAAAACTTAATAAAAAATTTTTTTTTAAAAAAAAAAAAAGAGCAAACGAAAGCAACAGAGGTGGGTGACAAAATGCTGGGTGGCACTCACCACGGGGCCTGCAGCATGCCCAAGCCACGCATCTCTCCTGGGAGAGAAGTGGTGTCTTGGGTGCACGCGGAGAGAAGGGAAAAAGCCGGTGGGAACACCAATAGAGAGGAAAATCTCAAGGCAAGAGGAAATAAGGGATTTAGACGCTTTATGGTTGAAAATAAAAGAGGAATTTAGACAGAACGAAACCCACATGGAAAAAAAACTAGGAGAGATGCAGGAGTCTTTTGATAAAAAAATAGAGGTTGTGGTGGGGGAACTTTCAAACAAAATCAAAGACTTAACAGTTAGAACAAAGTCTGTAGAAGACTCAAATAGGAAAATACAGAAAGATACGAAAGACCAGAGAAGAGAAGTAGAAAAAATTAAGGAAAACCTTGAAGAATTAAACAGAAGCCAAGATCAAGTGTTAGATAATCTAGCCATGATGGAAATGAAGCAAAAGCAGTTAAATCTGAAATTTAGAGGAATAGGGGAAGCAAGAGAGGAAGATATAAAAGGGAAAATGACAAAAGAATTGGCGAGGTGGCTAGTATTGAGAGAAGAAGAAGTTGCACAAACCATAGAAAATGCCTTTAGAATAAGAATAAAACCGAAGCAAGATAAACAGAAAAGGACTCCAGGAGATTGCTTAGTGATCTTCAGATCGATAGAGATGAGAAACATAATTTTGAGAGAAAGCTATCAGAGGAAATTAGTGATTGACGGGAAACCAATTATTATTTTTAAAGAAATACCAATCAGGCTCCTCCGCAAGAGAGAGGGCTACAAACAGTTAGTCAACACTTTGAAAAAAAATGGCATACAACATAGATGGGAATTCCCTGAAGGGATCTCATTCTACTACAAAGGGAAAAGATTCAAAATAACAGAGACTCAGGAAGTCAGTAAATTCCTTCGCAGATATGAAAAAGAACTTGGGGGGATGTTGGAGAGATATGGGGGGGGAAGCGGGAGGGAGGGGGAGGGAGGAGCCGGGGGAGGGAGGGGAAAAGAGGGAGGGGTGGGAGAGGGCGGGGGGGATGATGAAGAGGAAGAAGCGAAGGAAGAAGAGGTAGAGGAGGATCAGGAAGAAGTAGAGAACCAAAACACTCGAATTTAAGTTAGTTAAAACTTAAAACTTAAACCAAATTACTGACTTTTCAATAAGTGAAAGTAAAAATGAATCTTAAAATTTTAACATGGAACGTAAATGGATTGAATGAAAAAACAAAAAGGAATAAAATTGCAAATGTGTTGAAGAAGAAAAAAGTGGATGTCATTTGTATACAAGAGACCCATGTAGTCAAAAAGCATAAGCATGTATTAATAAATAAGAACCTAGGAATAGAATTCATAAACTCCGGGAGTGAGAAAAAAAGGGGAGTGGTAACTTATGTCAACGAAAAATGGGAACCCAAACTGACCTATAAGGATGAAGAAGGAAGAATACTAGGGGTTCAAATAAATTATCAAGGAGAAAAGATTGACGTGATAAACATCTATGCCCCCAATACAAACAGGTCAGAGTTCTACAAAAAATTGGAACAGATATTATTAGAACTAGGAAATAATAAGATGATATTATTGGGAGATTTCAATGCAGTGCCGACATTAGAAATGGACAGACAGACAGATAAGAGAAAACGTAAACAAGGAAAGCTACCAGAATCATTCCAAGACTTGGAGGAGAACATGGACCTAACGGATGTATGGAGATACAAGCACCCAACAGAAAAACAGTTTACCTTTTTCTCAGAAGTACATAAAAGTTGGGGAAGAATAGACCAAATTTGGACCTCAAGAAAAATCACCCTAAGAGTGGGAAAATGTGAAATTCAACCGAGAACCCTCTCCGACCATAACTCAATAACTTTGGAACTAAAAGGAGAAGTAAATGGAGGTTTCAGATGGAGGTTGAACGATTCTCTGTTGGACAATGATGAGGTGATTGGAAAAGCCAAAGCTACACTAAAAGAGTATTGGGACCGGAATCTCAATATAGGAATAAACATAGAAACAGTCTGGGACGCCAGCAAGGCGGTCCTAAGAGGTTTCTTTATCCAACAAAGTAATTACAAGAAAAGAATAAGGCAACAAAAAATGGATGAAATACTTAAACAATTAAGGGAGTACGAGAAGAAATTAACAGAACATCCGAAGGACGAACAAAGTCTACAATCAATAAAAATATTACAAAGACAATATTCAATATTAACGAACCAGGAAATAGAATGGAAAATTAAGCTAATGAAGCAGAGATATTTCGAATCGGCGAACAAAACGGGAAAATTCCTAGCCTGGCAACTAAGAAAAAGACAAAAGCAGAATGTTATAAACAAAATAATGGTAGATGAAGAAATAATAGTTGACCCAAAAAAAATACAAAAAAATTTTCTTAATTTTTATGAGGAATTATACAAGAAAGGAGAAGAAGACTTAGTCCAAATAGAAAAATATTTAGAGAATAGCTCAGGGAAAACTGTTACGGAAGAAGAAAGAACCCAACTAAATAGACCTATAAGTGTGGAGGAGATTGAAAATGCGATAAAGAAATCAAAATTGGGGAAGGCACCAGGACCGGACGGGTTATCGGCTAAATATTACAAAGTTTTGGGAGGTCAACTAGCACAAGCACTCTGTGACACCATGAATAATATTTTAAAAGGAGGGAAAATACCCGAGACGTGGAGGGAAGCTTTTATAACACTAATCCCTAAACCTGATATGGACAAATCAAGTATGAAGAATTACAGGCCAATATCGTTATTAAATAACGATTATAAAATATACGCAGACATCATGGCGAACAGATTGAAGAAATGTTTAACAAGGTTAATCCACAAGGACCAAGCGGGTTTCCTCCCAAATAGATTTCTGAAAGACAATGTGAGGCACGTCATCAATCTAATCGAATACTTGGAGATTAATAACAACATCCCGGCATCCTTGATATTTGTAGATGCAGAAAAGGCGTTTGATAACGTCTCCTGGGGGTTTTTAATAAAATCGATGGAAAAGGCAGGGATCGAAGGGGAATTCCTGAAAGGAATACAGGCTATATACTCAAACCAACATGCCAAGCTGATCATAAATAACAGTATTACGAATAAATTTAAAATAGAGAAAGGGACAAGGCAGGGATGCCCCCTCTCCCCGCTCCTGTTCATTTTGGCATTGGAAGTCCTGGCGAACAAAATAAGGTCCAAAACAGAGATAAAAGGGATTAAAATAGGATTTAAAGAGTATAAATTAAAAGCTTATGCGGACGACTTGATGTTATCTCTAGAAGAGCCGCAAGAAAACATGGGCAAAGTATTGGAAATTATGGAGGAATATGGCAAATTTTCGGGCTTCAAGCTGAACAAGACTAAAACAAAAATGTTAATAAAGAACCTGAGAAACGATGTGAAGGAAAGATTAGAGAAACAATATGGAATCAAAGTGACCAAAAAAATAAAATATTTAGGAATCTGGCTTACATCCAAAAACATAAATTTAATTGAAGACAACTATATACCAACATGGAACAAAGTGAAAAAAGATGTGGACATTTGGAATAGGGTGAAGCTTTCATGGCTGGGTAGGATGGAAGCAATAAAAATGAACATTCTCCCTAGGATGTTGTTCTTATTTCAAAATATACCCGTCATTAGAGGACTTAAAATATTTAAGGATTGGCAGAAGACTCTGTCAAGATTCATATGGCAGGGAAGAAGGCCAAGGGTCAGATTTAAATTATTAACAGATCGAAAGGAGAGAGGAGGATTGGCAGTACCAGATTTAAAAGTATATTATGAGGCGGCCTGTCTCTGCTGGGTTAAAGATTGGATAACCCTAGAGGACACAGATTTGTTAGACCTGGAAGGGGCAGACAACAGACTCAGCTGGCATGCCTACCTCTGGTCAAAGAAAGAAAAAGTACACAAGAGTTTTTCTAGCCACATCATTAGAGGCCCTCTATATGAAGTCTGGGAAAGAAACAAGAAATTGTTAGAGGCGAGAACCCCCTGGTGGCTATCCCCAACAAATATCTTATCATTAAAAAAACCAAATATGGAAGAGCAAAAACTGACATATGAAGATTTATTAGTAAGATCTCAAGATAGCTGGAAACTAAGACCTTATGAAGAACTAAAGGAAAAGTTATCGGGATGGCTACTGTATCACCAAATAAATGCAAAATGGTCAGAGGACAAGAAAATAGGAATGAATGAAAAGAAGTCCAAATTTCAGATTGAAGTAATTGAGAGCAAATCGAAGATATTATCCAAGATGTATAATATATTACTGGAATGGGAGACTAAAGATGATAAAGTCAAGGAAGTTATGGTTAAATGGGCAAAAGATTTGGGACATAATATAGAATATGAAAAATGGTCAAAATTGTGGAAAGAGGGACTAAAATTTACGGCGAGCGCGGCAATTAGGGAAAACCTAGAAAAGATGATTTACAGATGGTACCTGACACCAGAAAAATTGAATAGAATGTACAAAACTGCAGACAAGGCTTGCTGGAAATGTAGAACAAAAGAAGGTAATTTTATACATATGTGGTGGGCATGTGAGGAAGTTAAAAAATTTTGGGATCAGATATACAACGAGCTAAAAAAGATATTTAGATACACATTTCCCAAAAACCCAGAAGCCTTTTTACTAGGGATGGTGGGGAAAGAAATCCAAGAAAAAGACAAAACCTTATTTCAATACTCAACCGCAGCAGCCAGAATGTTAATTGCCCAAAATTGGAAAAGCACTAATCTCCCAACAGTGAGGGACTGGCAACTAAAATTATACGACTTTATAGAATTGGCAAGACTGACACAAAAAATCAGAAATTACAAAAATACAAAGTTAAAAGAGGACTGGAACAAGTTTATAGTGTATTTTGATAGTAATTTTAAAAACCTACCAAATACAGCAGGTTTGATCTAAAACTTCCGATGTTGCAAACCAAAAACAAATACCAGCAGCAAAAAGAAACTATTGAAAGTAAGAACCCGAAATCAGTAGGGAAGGAAGTCAACAGTTTTTATGTTGTATGTGTTTGTATTTTGTTTTTTTTCTTTCTTCTTTTTTTTTCTTTTTTTCTGTACTTAAGTGATATTTTGTTGAATGTATTTGTCCTTTTTCTTTCTGTGTGTATAAAAGGAACTTAATAAAAAGAATTAAAAAAAAAAAAAGAAAGCAACAGAGGTGGGTGACAAAATGCTGGGTGGCACTCACCACGGGGCCTGCAGCATGCCCAAGCCACGCATCTCTCCTGGGAGAGAAGTGGTGTCTTGGGTGCACGCGGGCTCCACACTGCCCAAACAGTCCACCCACTGCCTCCGCCAACCTTCCAATCAGCAAGCCCAAGAGGCTTGGTGGTTTAGACCACAGCGCCATGCACATCCCAGATTTTTCAAGACCATCTGGTAAGTGGAGAGTGGCTATGATCCACCTTCGCTGTCAGGGGCAGTAAGCCTCTGAACACCACTTGTCGGGAATCACGATGGGGAAAGGGTTGCTGTGGTCAAGTCCTGCTTGCTGCATCTGATTGGTTACTTCAAGAAGAGGATGCCGGATTATATGTGTCTGCTGGCATTATTCTGCCAGCCTCTTCTTACACTTAGAAAATCCAGGCCATGAACTGAAGAAACAAGCCATAAGTCAGGTATATCATTTCGGTGCATCTCGTTCCAGGTTTGCTCATCCTTCTCTCATCGGCTATTTATTTATACTCCCAAAGCACAAACATGCATCCAGGACAAGAGCATTATGGCGCAACATTCATTTGTGAGTAATAGGTAGGTTTATGTGACGTGCCGATAACACAAAGAAGAAGAAGAGCCTCTGATGAAAATTTAACAGCTACATATCTGCCAAAAGCGGATAATTTTAAAGGATCCGAAAGCACTTTGAGAGCATGCATTATTCAAGGAGCACACTCTTTTATTATCATCACATTCACACGGGGGTGGACTGCACGGCTGGGGTGCTCTGCATATAAACAGCATGCGCCCAAGTCCACTGGTCTGGCTAGCGATGCTAATATTGTGCAATAAAACCCCTGCTGTAATGGAGACAGATATACCTTCCTAATACCTCACTGCTTTCAACCTGCCATTCGGAAGGAGTGACAGCTTCGGACAAGGGGGGGGTGTTGTGCAAATGGTAGGTGCATTTGTCAAGCTCCTTTTTTCAATTATTTTCTGATGGGGGGAGTGTAGGGGGGAGAACAGGAAGAGAGCAGGTATCTTTATTTTTTTATGCATCTCGCATTGCAGATTTCAGTTGAATGTCGGAAGCACAAATTGACCAGGCAGATGTGTTGATCTATTGGAGGGGAGGAGATTCAAAACCCACAGCAGGAAAATACCTTCACTAGAAACAACCATAAGACTTAGGGAAGAATTTGGACTTGTGTTCTTATTGTTCTATCAGTGCAAGCATTTTTGTTTGCCAGATGGAATAAGCCACACACACACACTGTTATGGGGTTTTTCCTGACATCCTGGGCAAATTTGGGGTAGGACGGGGGGGAGAAGGGGGGAAACCCATTGCACAAGTGGAAGTCCTTGCTCAAGGCTTCCGCTGATGACAACCCATCATATAATAATCCCACCCATGGTGCCTTGCAGAGTTGTTGTTCGTTTCATTGAGCTACTATAGTTGGATGCTGCTGCATAGACCCGTACAAATGGCAAGAATTGGTGCTATATTTGGGGCTCCCTCTAAACATCTTTTCCAAAGCATAGTCAAACAGCACAGGGCATGTGGGCCCAAACCACTGTTTGCAAGCCACTAACAGCAACTTAGAGACATCACCTTGCCAACAAAGGTCCGTATAGTTAAAGCTATGGTTTTCCCAGTAGTGATGTATGGAAGTGAGAGCTGGACCATAAAGAAGGCTGATCACCGAAGAATTGATGCTTTTGAATTATGGTGCTGGAGGAGACTCTTGAGAGTCCCATGGACTGCAAGAAGATCAGACCTATCCATTCCGAAGGAAATCAGCCCTGAGTGCTCACTGGAAGGACAGATCCTGAAGCTGAGGCTCCAAGACTTTAGCCACCTCATGAGAAGAGAAGACTCCCTGGAAAAGACCCTGATGATGGGAAAGATGGAGGGCACAAGGAGAAGGGGACGGCAGAGGACGAGATGGTGGGACAGTGTTCTCGAAGCTACCAGCATGAGTTTGACCAAACTGCGGGAGGCAGTGGAAGACAGAAGTGCCCGGCGTGCTCTGGTCCATGGAGTCACAAATAGTCGGACACAACTAAACAACTAAACAACTAAACAACTAAACAACAACAACAACAGCGACTTTCCGCAGCTCCTTCTGCACTGCGAGAGCAAGTCCTTTGCTTAGACCTGTCCTGATCCCCACTTCGTGGGGTGTTTCATTCTGGTCTTTTTAATTCAGGGAGCTGTGATTCCTCCAAGCCACACAGCCTCCGCTTACTGTCGCTGTCCTTGGAAAGAGAGGCTCTTAATAAAACGAGTATTTTCCTATAGCTCACAATGAAGGCGGCGACTGTTCTTGGCAAAATGTTCTGCCTTTGCAAGCATCACATAAAGGCTTGATCGCAAAGACACAGCTTGGCAGTTTTTTGGATTTTTTTGTCAGCAAACATTTTTGCGAGACAGAATTAAGAAGCACGCATGCTGGAGCCCAAACAATTTCCTACAGAGGTGAAACAGTCCCAAGTTGTTCAAGGGGGTGGAGGAAGAAAACAATCACACATTTCTGCCTGAAGACAGATTAATCTGGCCCTTGTTCATTTATTTAAACATTTGCCAACCAGCTTTACACACACACAAGTCTCAAAGACAACTTACAGAAAGAGTTTAAATAATCTAATAATAATAATTTTATTATTTATACTCCACCCATTTGGCTGGATTGCCACAGCCAGTCTATTGTAACTCTATCAAGGAATTAAAAAAAGTGAGCAAAACCAATTGACAGTAAACAGCAGCAAATAAACAGCCAAGCTAGATGCTAATGCTGTCAGAAGCCCAATGTTCTAATGGGTGCCTACGCGAAGATTAAGGGTTGTATTCAACTAACTTTAACGCAAAGTAGACCCAGTGAAATTAATGGATATAAGTTAGTCATCATGGCCATGAATTTCAATGGGTCCAAGTGTGACTAACTTGGTCAGGACCCACTCTGAGATGTTTCAGCTGTGCACCTAAAAGACAACATGTTAATGTGGCAAACCCATAAACAGGAGCATTCAGGATCTGTTGTGCCTCCCTTTCGAAGGATCCTTGTGAAGAGATATTGATTCCACCCCTGGGAACATTGATCTCCTAACAACTCTCAGGGCCCTTAACAAACTACAGCTTCCAGATTCTTTGTGGGAAGCCATGACTGTTCAAAGAGCTGTAATAGTGCTTCAAATGTATGCTGTGAGACTTGGATTTTTTTTTGTCAGCAAATGTTTTTGGGGTTTTTTGTGAGACAGAATTAAGAAGCATGTGAAACAGAATTAAGACCTCTGAGTATAGGGCAGTATATAAATTCAATAAATAGATAAATAATAAAATAAAATAAAATATTGGAGCCTAAACAACGGTCTCATTGGAGAGACATACTTGGACTTTGATCTGCATCCTGGTTGAGTCCGCAGTGGTGTCCAAACTTTTTTCAAAGAGGGCCAGATTTGATGAAGTGAAGGGCCGTGGGGGCTGGCCAAAGGGCCAGCCAAAGTTGTTGACCTTTTATAGGGATTGAAGGCATTGAGATCTTTTTAGTATTGAAGTTGTTGAGCTTTTTTTGGATTTTACCCCATGAAATAAACTTAGGCCCCCGAAATGGACTTTGGACGTGCCTGTATGGCATCGCTTGCTCATTCCCAGCAATGTCCTTACACTTGCAATTGATTGCAACGTCATTAGGAGACCCTAGGGCCGGCACGCCTATGAGGTAGACTGAAGCAGCTGTGGGGCACTGTCACTACTCGTGCCCTGCCCGCCACTGCCACTTGGGTCGTGCTGTGGCTTCCAGCGAGATCTTGCTAGAGTTCTGTGAGATCTGAAGATCACACGACATCTCCCCGGAAGCCGCCACCACACAACTCCAGTAAGTGAGGCTTCGTTGGGTTGGGGCGGCACCTTCCCATTTCACCTCAGGCAGTGAAATGAGATGGGCCACCCCTGGGAGACCCCTTGTTCTTTCACAAAGTCGCAATACTCAAGAGTAGTTTAGCAACTAATCCCTCTCCCCAGGGAACTTTGAGAATCATAGCTCTTAACTACTCTTCGGTAGGTAGCCATGTTGGTCTGCCATAGTCGAAACAAAATTTAAAAATTCCTTCCAGTAGCACCTTACGTATCTGAAGACGTGTGTATGCACACGAAAGCATATCTGAAGAAGTGTGCATGCACACGAAAGCTCATACCAATTAACAAACTTAGCTGGTCTCTAAGGTGCTACTGGAAGGAATTTTTTAAATTTTGTCTTAACTACCCTCGGGATCTTTAACCAGATACAGCTCCCAGAATTCTTCGGGGGAAGCCATGACTGTATTACTGTGCTTTAAATACATTGTGTGGATGTGGCCTTAGTTATAGTGTGTATAAATTCAGCACCTTCTCATGTAAAAAGGGGCTCTTCATCTCTCCTCAGAATGCCCCCTGTTACTCATGGGAAGCCGTTGGCGCGAACCTGCTGCCAGCATAAATAACACCGGCTGTTTTGCTGGTACAGGCCTCTTTCCTGAGGCAACACTCTCACCGAATCCACAGGAAGAGCTGTAGTGACTGAGCTGATCTCCGATACAGGATCTCCCCGCCCCGGGGACACATTATTGTTGCAACTTTGCTAACTTTCTCTTGAGGGAGAAACAACACCGAGATGATGAGCAGAGTTGTCGCCATGACAGCGAACACTCTCCATCGGAAATTGGAGCCAAGGACGGGAAAAAACCCACTGAGTCGTACGGCACTCCGCACTGTAGCTCCTGCTGTGCCCCTGACACTTACGAGCCTATTTATAAAAAGAAATAACCATAGACAAAGCACAGACAGAGCATGCCATGTTTTAGAAACAGAATGAGGTAACAGGGAACGATCCTCGTGGTTTCTTTCTCATAGGAGAAAGCAGAGATCCTGGTTGGAACTGCACTGAATATTCTCCTGATTCGTTGTTTGTTGTTTGTTTTGATTTTTAGAGGGGTTGCAAAAACTTGCTTTTAAGGAGAAAATAAGTAGTTCCCCAGAAACACCTTAATGGTGAAAATATTTCAATTTATTTTTTCTATTCCTTTTTCCTGCCTTTGTTTCCCCTAGTGGCTGCTTCCCAGAGTGGCTGTGGAAACCCAGCCAGATGGGCAGGGTATTATTATTATTATTATTATTATTATGCTTCTAGACAAAGGTGGTCAGTATGGTGACCTCCAAGTGTTCTGGACTACAGTTCCCATCAGCATTAGTCGTATGGCCAATTGTCAGGGGCAATGGAAGTTGTAGTCCACAACATCTGGAAGGCATTATGTTGGTTACCCGTGTACTAGATCTTCCTGGATTAGTTGCGGAAGCGATCTCTAACAATCAGGGATCACATAATGAATTGAGCGGTGCCACACAACACTATCAGATTTGGTTAAGAGATGATGTCAGGGACGACAAGCAATGCTTAGTGAAAATTAGAGCAATGCTTCCTCAGTCAATCACATGGGTAATTCCAGCCAATTCTGAATAATACACCATTAAGGCAATAATTCCTGACACTGGTAAGATGTAAAGTATATCCATGTTGATGGCAGAGCCATCTTTTGGCTCTGCCCTTCTTCAGCTTGGTGTTGATAGCAGGAAAGGTCCTTGAACAGTTAATTAAACATTCGGAAAAGGATGCTGTGATTCCCAAGACTCAGCATGGGTTTCTCAAAAACAAGTCATGCCAGATTATTATTTTTTCAGTAGAATCAGAAGCTTGGTGGATTGGGGGAATGCTGTGGATGTAGTGTATCTTGATTTCAGTAAGGTTTTTGACAAAGTCCCTCATGGTATTCTCGCAAAGAAGCTGGTAAAATGTGTGTTGAACAAGGTAACTGTTAGATGGATTTGCAGCTGGTTAACTGACCAAGCCTAAAGGGGCTCACTAACGGTTCCTCGTCATCCTGGGGAAAGGCGACAAGTGAGGTTCTGTCCTGGGCCTGTTGTTGTTCCATGTCTTTATAAAGGACTTGTATAAAGGAATTGGAGGGATGTCCATCACTGTGGCGATCACACAGGGTCCCCGGACGTTTCACCATCTATTGATCCCTGTGCCACCACTTTATTTCTCGCTGCCACCACCCAGGCCCTACCTGGGACAATACTGAGTCCAGTCAGGGTTAAACTGAAACATAAACTTTTGTTTATTTATTGCAGTTTAACAAGCATGTGGTTTCATAAAGAGTATCAGTCAATTACATTCATGGGGTGCCTATCCAGACCTATAACGTTCGTTACCTGCTCTCACTCAGTAAACCACCTCTCAGATATTTACTTGTCTGCCTGTCCCCTAACTGTTTCTGACTCAGCTTATTTCGCTACACTAACTCAACCTACCCACAAACTCTATCCCAATTCACTCCCACTCCAACCAACCAACCACCCAACTCCCAACGAACTCCTCCCTTCACCCCTCCCAGAGCTGGTTTTATAGTCCCACTGACTCCACCCCCCTGGGTTCTGACTGGGCAACCTGTTTAACTATGGGACTGCTACACCTGAGAAGACATGCACAGACTCGTTTTGTAAAAGTGGGTCCTATGATGCAAGTTGAAGTTAGTGGGAGATGCCAGGTCTGGGAAAAACTGAGGACCTCCAGGCTTGTGCAAATTTGCCCCGCTATAGTCCACTTATAGTCAGAGAGGCCTCCACTGTGTGCAGGGCAGAAGGGGCGGCAGCTTCTGTGGTCTCCAATCCAGGTGCTGATTAATTGATCTAATTTCTACTACCCTGCCTCTCAAAGTGCTTGAGGTGGGTTCATAAAAACAGAATCAAAGTACCACACCATAAACATCCGAACGCAATCGCAATAAAAGCCAGCCTAATTCAATTTGGGAAGGGCAGCTGCAGCTATAGCCAATAAAGCCCCTCCAGCAATGTTGGCTAAGCCTGTATATTCTTGGAAATAAAAAGGTCTTCCATCGGCACAGGGAGAACATAAACGTGACACATCGATCCAGGCCAACAGCAGCTTAACTTTGACAACGTTGTGACATCAAATCCTCTCCAAGACCCGTTCATGGGAGTGTTCAGAGACAGGAGCCCTTCAAGGATGGGAATGATTGGCCCCATCTGCACTATGGATTCAAAGCATCATCAGGCCACTTTAAACAGTCATGACTTCCCCCAAAGCATCCTGGGAACTGTAGTTTGTTAAGGGTGCTGAGAGTATTGCACTTGGGCAAAAAAAAATGAGAGGCACAAATACAAGATGGGGGACACCTGGCTTGAGAGCAGTACATGTGAAAAGGATCTAGGAGTCTTGGTTGACCACAAACTTGACATGAGCCAACAGTGTGACGCGGCAGCTAAAAAAGCCAATGCAATTCTGGACTGCATCAATAGGAGTATAGCATCTAGATCAAGGGAAGTACTAGTGCCACTGTATTCTGCTCTGGTCAGACCTCACCTGGAGTACTGTGTCCAGTTCTGGGCACCACAGTTCAAGAAGGACACTGACAAACTGGAACGTGTCCAGAGGAGGGCAACCAAAATGGTCAAAGGCCTGGAAACGATGCCTTATGAGGAACGGCTAAGGGAGCTGGGCATGCTTAGCCTGGAGAAGAGGAGGTTAAGGGGTGATATGATAGCCATGTTCAAATATATAAAAGGATGTCACATAGAGGAGGGAGAAAGGTTGTTTTCTGCTGCTCCAGAGAAGTGGACACGGAGCAATGGATCCAAACTACAAGAAAGAAGATTCCACCTAAACATTAGGAAGAACTTCCTGACAGTAAGAGCTGTTCGACAGTGGAATTTGCTGCCAAGGAGTGTGGTGGAGTCTCCTACTTTGGAGGTCTTTAAGCAGAGGCTTGACAACCATATGTCAGGAGTGCTCTGATGGTGTTTCCTGCTTGGCAGGGGGTTGGACTCGATGGCCCTTGTGGTCTCTTCCAACTCTATGATTCTATGATTCTATGATTCTATGAGTAGTTAGAGGTAAAGGGACCCCTGACCATTAGGTCCAGTCGTGGCTGACTCTGGGGTTGCGGCGCTTATCTCGCTTTATTGACCGAGGGAGCCAGCTTACAGTTTCCAGGTCATGTGGCCAGCATGACTAAGCCACTTCTGGCGAACCAGAGCAGTGCACTGTAACGCTATTTACCTTCCCGCCAGAGCGGTACCTATTTATCTACTTGCACTTTTACGTGCTTTTGAACTGCTAGGCTGGCAGGAGCAGGGACTGAGCAACGGGAGCTCACCCCATCGCAGGGATTCGAACCGCCGACCTTCTGATTGGAAAGCCCTAGGCTCAGTGGTTTAACCCACAGCGCCACTGAGCGCTACTCCCACTGAGAGTAGTTAGGAGACAACTATTCCCATCCCTTTGCAGTTGAACATGAGGAGACACTTCTTGTCACTATGAACAGCTTGAGAATGGAACCAATTACCTAGAGGTGGTTTCTCCCTTGCTAGAGGTCATGAAGGAGAAACTGGGCAGCCATCTCTTGACAGTGGCGTAGCGTGGGGGGTGCAGGGGGGGCCGGCCGCACTGGGCGCAACATCTGGGGGTTAGGGTTAGGGGGCACAAATCCACGGGTTAGGGGGCGCAAATTACTTGCCTTGCCCCGGGTGCTGACAACCCACACTACGCCACTGTCTCTTGAGGATGCCCCCCGTCAATCAAGGATTGACTTCAACCCTGTGGTTCATTGATACCATGATTCTTGGGGTGGGGGGGTGAAACCACATCTTTTTAATGATTTCACTGAAATAACTCCACTGGAGGGGCTGTCATACACAGTATAAATAGTGAAAAAATTGTTTCGAAAGAGAGAGAGCTGCATTGTGTATTAATCAAAGGGGGAAATCACTGTGAAACACTTCATTGTCGGTCCTTAAATCCATGAACTAAACAAAATATATAAAAATGCAATGAGATGATGGAGCCATGGTCACTGTGAAGTTAATTTTAACCATCTGCTCCATGAAATCTGTGTAATTACATCTCGCCATATCCCGTCTAATCCTTTCGGTGTTTCATTTGGCTGTTGAAGTGATACTCTGAGCTATGTCAATTCTATTAATCTAGAATTTCCTAGCAGCAGCTAAATATCAGTTGCTAGCAGATGCCATTGTTCTAAAGCAGGGGTCAGCAAACTTTTTCAGCAGGGGGCCAGTCCACTGTCCCTCAGACCTTGTGGGAGGCTGGACTATTGGGGGGGGTGAACGAATTCCTATGCCCCACAAATAACCCAGAGATGCATTTTAAATAAAAGCATCCATTCTACTCATGTAAAAACACACTGATTCCCAGACTGTCTGTGGGCCGGATTTAGAAGGCGATTGGACTGGATCCGGCCCCCGGGCCTTAGTTTGCCTACCCATGTTCTAAAGATCCTGTAGCAAGACTGAAATTGAAAAATTCGCTGTGTGCGAGTAAGAGAGGGCAAGCAAAATGCAGAAATTGCTACTAGCTGTAGTGTCATGCTACAGAGGAACCAACCCTCGCAGCAGGTTGCCAGGAATGTATAAGACAAGGAAAAGTCCTTACCATCTACTTTTTATTCAATATTTACAGAGAGATGCCTGGGAATGCAGCCTCTTGAAATAATGGTGTTGTCCCGATTAAATCTCCCTTCCCCTTCTTTCCCACTTCCTCATCCATCATCCCTTCTATGGGTGGCGCTGGGGGTCCTTTGCTTCTGAGCCCTTTGCTCTCCTACTTTTAAAGCTCACCAGGTTCTGGGAGATGGTGGGTCTGGAATGCTTTCTAGTGATAATGTGTCTGCCAGCTGCTCTGGCTCTGCCTCCACCTCCTCTCCCGTTATTTCCCAACTTCTCCCCTCATCGTCCTCTCAGCTGTGACCTCCCTCAAACCCCTGTTGTAATTCGGAACTGACTTCTTCATCTCTGGAAGGGTCGGGCTGGGGAGGGACTCTCCACCATTCCACCTCTGCCCAGACCCTGACATGTAGCTACTGATCTTGGTGCTATGTTCCATCTCCACTGCCAGAGGCAATATGCTTCTGAATACCAGCAGGCCCAGACAGAGGGGGTGCCATATGGGCCACTTGGCCCGGGCCTCTGATTCCAAAGGGGGCCTCAGTCAGCATATTCACAATCGCAGGGGATGCACAGTAGTCTCCAGTGAGAGAAGTTTTGAAGGGGCCATTAGAATATTGTTCTCTAGAAGACACAGGAGCTACCCACACTGGAAGAATGGCAGATGAAAGTGATGGACTACATGGAATTGGCAGAAATGACTGGCAGAATTCGTGACCAGGGAGAAGAGTCGGTGGAGGAAGACTGGAAGAAATTTAAAGACTACCTGCAGAAGCACTGTAAAATTAAGGAATGTTAAAATGATGTTTGATTGAAAATAAGTGGTACTGGTAAAAAGATGTTTAAGAAAATGTAAATAGGGATTGATAAAGGATAAATGTTAGAGGGTAAGGATTTGCTGAATTTAGTATCTGTAGACATGTTATTTCTATGTGCCTAGCATAGTAAAACATTGGTTCTTTTCCTCCTGCATTCTGGGAATTATTTCTATCTTCCCTTTGCTTCTAAAACAGACTATAAGACCTGTTTATAATCAATCACGCTTCTCTCCCTCTCTTTCACGCACAAGGCTAAAGGTCTGTGCCTGGCACAGATCCTTTTGTATATCATTCCTTACATACCACACTTGTCTCTTTTAGTTCACCTTTAGTTCACAATGATGTGTAAATCACAATGATGTGTTAATCCTCAATGTATAATTAATTGTGTGAGTTTATATAACAATCTAAACATTAGTAAACACCTTAGTCATAACATTATCAATCTTAAGTCATAGGTGGATTAAGAGCTTATATGCCTGTCTAAATACAGCTCTAACATTCTGTCTTTCATGTGCCAAAGATCTATGGAGCTATGTAAGCCCGCCTTACATACAAATGAGCCAATAGGATTTCAGTTTCTTTGTCTTGTATTGAGCCAATCAGCCACTGGCACATTCGTGGCCATGCTTGTTGTAATTTTGAATAAAAGGAGATGCTGTGAGGCTGGAGAAAGAATCTCTCTCTCTCTCTCTCTCACTTTCATCTGGCACACACGCAAGCTCTCAGAAAGAAAATATCTCGTTGTCTGTCTTTATTCATCTCTACAGACCCCCAAAATCCACATCTGGTGACCCCGACGTGATCCTGAAGAAGGGTAAGTAATCAGATCCCAATAGAGATCCCTTTAGAGCCAAAAGCATTCCTCATACTAATCCGACTGGGAAAAAGTCTAAAGCGCTTAATTCGTTAGTATGGGAGGGGATTTAAGTAAGGTGCAAAAGGCTCATGCGAAAGAGCTTCTTTCGTTAGTAAGACAGACAATAGACAAAGTCCAAATTTCTCTAAAAGAGATTGAACAGCTGCTGCAGGAGATAAATCATCAATGTCCCTTTTATAAAGCAGAAGGCACATTGCAAATTAGCACATGGGAGAAAATCGGCAAAATTTTATTCTCTGAGCCACGTGCCCAAATCAGCTGCCTACTCACGTGGCAAAAGTGTGCTACCGCCATAGCGAAATTAGAACAATCTTCTCTTTCAATTTCTTCACTGCTGGTAACTGAAGAAATCACTTCCCCCCCGCCATACCCCCTGATTTTGCCCCCTTTGTCTCCTTCATCACCTAGCAGAAATCCCCCTCCCTTTTCTCCTTCCCTTGCTCCTGCGTCGTCTCAGCTTTCTGAGACCCCTCCCCCTCTCCCTGCTGTAAAAGTTGTGGCTCAGCCTGCTGTTTTTTCTGCTGCTGCTCCTTCTCAGTTTACAAATTCCCCCCCAATCCCCCCTCACCCCCCTTCTCTGCCTGAACAAGCAAATCAGCATGCCTTTGTCCCTTCCTCCTGAAGGGGAGTGAAAGGCGGGATATCAAATCCAAACTCTTCTTCTTCTCTTTGTCTCTAGACCATGCTGCTTTGCCAAAACAATATGGAGCCGTCCGTGCTGGGCTTTTACAGGCTAAGCAGGATGGGCTTTTTTCAATGGAAGAAACAGCTGCATGGGCTGGTGAAATGCCATTAATTTTTCCTCTCACTTATCAAAATGCTCCTGGAGGTCAGCAATTACAAGTTTATCATGAAAAATTGCCTTATGCTGTCATGAAAGATCTCAGGAAAGCCATTAGTGATTCAGGTCTTAAATCTTCTTATGTAATGGGAATTATAGAGGGCATTTCTACCTCTTTTACAATGATTCCGATTGACTGGAAAGATTTGATGAGGATGATGTTATCTCCAGCGCAATTTTTAGTTTTTGAAAATGAATTTAAACATGCCGCCATCGCTCTGGCTGATCAAACGCATACAGCAAGCCAGCTTTTCGGCGCTCCTCCATTTGAGACCCTGGCTGCCCAAGCCGTGTTGTCACCTTCACACCTTCAGCGCACTGCAACTTGCGTGCAGCGTGCATTTCGTAAAATTCCTGTCTCAGGACAGCCACTGAGTTCTTTTGTAAATGTTAAACAGCAGAATACAGAGCCATACCATCAATTTGTGGACAGATTGAAGGAATCGATCTGTAGACAGATTGATAATGAAACGGCTCAAAGTGAGTTGCTAAAAAAATTGGCTTATGAGAACTCTAACACGGACTGCAAAAAATTGCTGCAATCAATCATAAGCCGTTCAACATATTCCCTTGCAGATTTGATAAAAGCGTGTTCGGAAGTAGGGAGTCAATCTCATACAATGTCTTTGTTTGCCAATGCACTTCACGCTTCCGTGATACAAACAGGAAACTGTTATAATTGTCACCGTCCAGGTCATTTTGCAAAACAGTGCAAGGCCCAAGGTGGGACTGCACAGAAGAATAATAATGCAAATACCACAACCAGACCTTCCAAAAAATGTCCAAAGTGTGGGAAAGGCTATCATTGGGCGAATCAATGCAGGTCTCAGGGAAACTTCAGTGGGCCCAGTCTCTCGGGCCCCAAAGAATAGAGAGATGTCAGCCTTTGGTTTCTGCTGCTGCAAAAGTTACTAAAAATATGCCTTCTGAATTTGCCATTGATTTGATTAATCAAGAAACCAAAAACACTGCATTGCCTGGTGAAATCATAATCATGGCCAGCCAAATGGCAGGTCCACTTCCTTCTAATATCACAGGTTTAATTTTACCTAAATTTTCTGCTGCAAAACAAGGCATTCATGTCATCCCAGGTGCCTTGCCTCCTGACTATGTGGGCACAATCATGGTTCAATTTTGGAGCCATATGCCCATGCAGTTAACAAAGGGTGAATCCTTTGCTCATTTGGTGATGCTGCCTTCACCACCTGATGTTGTTTGTGCTATTGACACTAATCTGCACAAGCTCTCTTTATCTTTTTCCCCTCAGCTTCTAGCTGTGACCCAACGTATTGGAAGAGAGAAACTCCTTCGTAAGTATAAAATCAATGGAAAAATATTAGAGGGTCTGATAGACACTGGTGCGGATGTTTCGGTCATTTCCATTAATTTTTGGGAACAAAATTGGCCGCTTGAAACTTCTCCTGAAGTGTGGGGCGTGGGAGGCAATCAGACTTCTTGCAAAAGCGCACAATGGCTGCCTGTCTCTTTGCCTGATAGCTCTGAAGTTATTGCATATATTCAGCCCTGTGTGCTCAAAATCCATCTTAATTTGTGGGGAAGAGATTTGTTGCAACAATTACAAGCAACGATTCAAATAAATGAGTAAGTTTGTGCTTCCACTTACTTGGAAGTCCACTGATCCTATATGGATTCCGCAATGGCCTCTTACTACAGAGAAATTGATTGCTTTGAGACAATTGGTCGATCAGCAATTATTAGCTGACCATATAGAACCTTCTGTCAGCCCTTTCAATAGCCCAGTCTTCGTAATTAAGAAGAAAAATGGGAAATATAGATTTTTGCACGATCTGAGGTCCATAAATGGTATCATTGAACCCATGGGGCCTTTGCAATGTGGTATGCCTAATCCAAATATGATTCCACATTCATATCAATTGGCTATAATAGATCTGCAGGATTGCTTCTTCTCTATTCCCCTGCATGAAAAGGATCGCAAATTTTTTGCTTTTACAATTCCAGAATTAAATAATTGTAGACCATCTAAGAGATATCACTGGAAGGTTCTGCCACAAGGCATGATAAATTCCCCCACCATGTGCCAATATTTTGTGGATAAGGCACTTCAATCCTTTCGTCTTAAGTACCCACATCTTAAGATTCATCATTATACGGACGATATCCTTTTTTATTCTCCAGTCCTTCCCCCTAATTGGAAACATGATTTAATAACCAGTTTGTCTTTGTATGGTTTAAAAATAGCTCCAGAGAAGGTTCAGGAATCTCCCCCCTTTCAGTATCTAGGACATAAAATGATAGCTAGTTATTCTATTCCAATAATCCCTGAACTTCATATTTCAAAAACAATGAAATATGTACAACTGCAACAATTGCTGGGAAATATTAACTGGATAAGGCCTTATTTTAAAATCCCACTTGAAGTGCTAAGGCCACTGTTTTCAGCCTTAAAAGGCCATCAATCTCCAGGTGAGCAAATCACCTTGAACTCTGATCAACTCAAAACTGTTGCACAGTTGAAAGCACTCATGCGTATTCATTGGGTGGATCGAGCGATTCCTAATGTTATGCCTGATTTGGTCATAATGACGGATTCTGTACAACCTTTTGCTGCAATTATTCAGAAAGGTCCATCAAAAGTTCATATACTAGAATGGCTTTATTTACATCATGCACCAAGAAACACAGTAAACCCTTTAGTGGATCTCCTTGCTCAGCTCATTAGCAAGGGACGACGACGTTGTAAGCATCTTTTTGGTGTTGATTGTAATCAAATTATTGTCCCTATGCCTTTAGAACAATGGGAAACAGCTCTTTCCACGAGCATGGATTTACAGTGTGCGTTCGCTGATTTTGTGGGTCAGGTGGATTGTCATATTCCACCCGATACGCGCCTGCAAATGAGCAAGCAATTCCCTATGTCTTTCTCTTCTATCATTTCCCCTGTTCCTTTGAATGCCCTGACTGTTTTCACTGACGGGGCTCCTTCTAGAGGAGTTGTTGCTTGGCAACAGAATGAGGAGTGGCATAGCCTGTACACTCTCCCACAAAAGTCTGCTCAGCGTTCTGAACTTGCAGCTGCGGTAAAAGCTCTGCATTATTTTTCCTCACAACCAATTAACTTGATTGTTGACAGCTTATATGTTTCAAACGTCATATGTAGAATGCAAGGCAGTTATGTAAGTCCTTTATTAGATGATAACTTGTTGAGTCTCTTCCTGTCTTTGCAACTGCTTCTTTCTAAGCGTTCTCACCCACTCTTTGTAGTGCACATTCGCTCTCACCAACCTTTTCCAGGTTTCATTTCAGATGGAAATGCAAAAGCAGATTCTTTGCTAAAGATTTTGCCTGTCTCTCCTATAGAAAGTCATGCTTTTCATCATCAAAATGCAAAAGCCCTTAGCCGCCAATTTCAAATTTCATTGGAAGAGGCGCGTGCAATTATTCAGCAGTGTCCTCAATGCTCCAATCAGATTGGCCATCCCAGCCCTGGGGTTAATCCCCGTGGACTGGAAGCAAATCAGTTGTGGCAAATGGATGTAACTCATTTTGCCCCTTTTTCACCCTGGAAGTTTCTGCATGTCTCTGTCGACACATACTCTGGCTACCTTTGGGTTACGCCTCAAAGAGGAGAGCAAGTTAAACATGTTTGCAATCATCTTGTTCGTGCAATGTCAGTTATGGGCAAGCCTCATTCTATAAAAACTGACAATGCCCCAGCGTATTGTGCAAAAGGCTTTGCTAAGTTTTGTGAAACTTGGGATATTCATCATCTGTTTGGCATCCCTTATAATTCACAAGGTCAAGCTATAGTTGAACGCTCTCATCGTACCCTGAAAACTGCACTGAACAGGCAGGAAAAGAAAGCAGGCATTCCAAACTCACTTTCAGAAAAGGAAAGTTGGTTGTCAAGTGTGCTTTTCACTCTTAATCATTTGAATATCTCCATACAGGATCACCAATCTTACACACGTCTTCAAAAGCATTTCCAGCAAAAGGAAATTCTTCCAGCTCCACTGGTGCGCTATAAAATTCTACCCTCCAATGAGTGGAGTGAACCAGTGAAATTAATTACATGGGGTAAGGGTTACGCTGCAGTTTCTACTCCACAGGGTGCTCGGTGGGTTCCTGCACGTTGTATTCGGCTGCACCATGGCGTGGCGACAGGTTCTTCCGGATCCACTGCCTCAATTCAACCACCAACTCCAGATCACCCACGATGTGACGTCCAGCCCCCCCAGGATTCGTAAGCGGGGACATCGCAATCCCCCAGTGACGTGGGGCCAAATAAAATCGCTCTCTCTACAAGCTGAACAGTATAGGAGAGAACAGCAACTGGAAGCAAGCCCTACTAACCAGCTTCTATCCCTCATTGCTTGTCTTAATATGAATTCCATGATAATTCTCATTTTCAGTATTTTAATTTTGCCTCTCTCTACTTCAGCTCTTCCTACTGGTGATTCCACATCGTTAAATGTATGGGAATCGTTTGCAAGGACGCTCAATGTCTCATCATTTTGCCTTACTCAGCAAGTAGCCATTGGTGATATCCTTGGCTCTTGTCTCATTCCAGTTTGCCATGATCCTCATGACATACAGAATGATACTTGGTTTTTCTCATTCCTACCTCAAAATGATTCACTTCGTACCCTTGGGTATAAAGGTTATCACAATTGGGGAACGCAAATGCGTGAACGCCCACCTTTAGCTATTGATTTGACAACACCATATGTAGCCTCTTATAACGCTATTTGTGCGCGTATGGTCAACTGTATGAAACAGAACTGCGTGAAAATGGGCAAAAATAACTTCAATTGCTCTGATTATGTAAACATTTCTTATATATATAAGTACACAGAACTGCCAGCAGGCTGGTTTTGGTCCTGCCCAGGTTACACTTTCAATTACATTCCGGCAAACATTAGTCACGGCACACCTTGTTGTTTAAGCCGTCTGTCTATCATATTGCCTGAAAAACATCATTTCTCTTACTCTAGACATCAGCGTAGTGTTGAATTGTCTGATGACTGCGATGATCTTGTCTCTCTCCCTAGCAGGTCTGAATACATCTCTTTAGCTGTCTCTCTCTTAGGTGTTCCAGGTTTGGCTGTGCGTAATAGCGCAAATATTAATTCTTTAGCTTGCTCTGCAGCAAAATCCCTGAATATTACGTCTAAGGCGCTTCATCTTCTCAACACAGAGCAAGCCGAACTTCGCAACGGTTTATTAAGGTCGAAATCTACCTTGGACTACCTACTCATGGTACATCATTATGGTTGCGAACAATTCAAGGAAATGTGCTGTTTTAACATCACTGACAATTCTAAGGCCGTTCAAAGGCAAATTTCTCATTTGCAAAATCTCACTCACCACATCAAAGAGGATATCGGATTTTCCGGACTCTGGGATTCCTTTTCCTTGTGGTCGACGGCGTGGCTACCTAATCTCAAATGGCTACGCGATGTTTTTTATTATACCATTATTATTGTATGTATATTAATTTTGTTTTGTTGCTTTCTCCAATGCATTCCTAGCCTTACAAATCTCTTTTCTCGCCTTCTCTCTCCTCCACCACCACCTAGCGCGCTCCTTGCAGCCTATTATGCGAAATGGCAACGCCACCAGTAAGTAAAAAACAAAAACAAAAGGGGAGATGTGGGTAGGATTATTTTGAGATTTGTTGGCACACCACTAATCTTGAAGTACTTTTGCCCCATCAAGCCTAGCAGTATTATTTCCGGCATTTGATGGCAAACCACTGATCCGGAAGTATTGTTGCTTTATTCACCGAGTTGCCTTACCTCGCTAAGAAGAAAAAAAAGGAGGAGATGTAGACATGTTATTTCTATGTGCCTAGCATAGTAAAACATTGGTTCTTTTCCTCCTGCATTCTGGGAATTATTTCTATCTTCCCTTTGCTTCTAAAACAGACTATAAGACCTGTTTATAATCAATCACGCTTCTCTCCCTCTCTTTCACGCACAAGGCTAAAGGTCTGTGCCTGGCACAGATCCTTTTGTATATCATTCCTTACATACCACACTTGTCTCTTTTAGTTCACCTTTAGTTCACAATGATGTGTAAATCACAATGATGTGTTAATCCTCAATGTATAATTAATTGTGTGAGTTTATATAACAATCTAAACATTAGTAAACACCTTAGTCATAACATTATCAATCTTAAGTCATAGGTGGATTAAGAGCTTATATGCCTGTCTAAATACAGCTCTAACATTCTGTCTTTCATGTGCCAAAGATCTATGGAGCTATGTAAGCCCGCCTTACATACAAATGAGCCAATAGGATTTCAGTTTCTTTGTCTTGTATTGAGCCAATCAGCCACTGGCACATTCGTGGCCATGCTTGTTGTAATTTTGAATAAAAGGAGATGCTGTGAGGCTGGAGAAAGAATCTCTCTCTCTCTCTCTCTCACTTTCATCTGGCACACACGCAAGCTCTCAGAAAGAAAATATCTCGTTGTCTGTCTTTATTCATCTCTACAGACCCCCAAAATCCACAAGTATCTGAACTGGAATACAAAATGGGAGGTGTGAGGACGTCAAGAAGCTAGTGAATGAAGTATAAGATATGAAAATATTAATCTATTTTCTGTTTTGCTTTTTGCTTTTTTGCTTTTTGCTTTTTTTCCTTCTTTTTTGTTAACTGTTTTCTATTGTGTATTGTCTATGTGTTTTGTTCTTGTATTTTTTCACTTTTGTAGTTTAAATCTTGAAACTTTTTATTGTTTGTGAAACTTTAATAAATATTATTTTTTTTAAAAAAATAGAATATTGTTCTCTATATGATCCCAAAAACTGTTTAAGGTGAGGTTTTTCCAAAGGGGGGAGGTTTTTCACCAGCCAGAAGAACAAGGCTTTTTCTTGCTTAAATGTTACGGTGCAAATGGGCCTCTCGTTGGAATGTCTAGCTTAGGCAATAAAGATAAGAGCAAGGTTGAATGGACCCCAGTTGGGAGGAGGTAAAATGCAGGAGACAAAGCCCCATCTTATTGCTATCAGTATAAATCACATGTTTTACATGTGAACACGTGTTGAGGCTCATGGCGCGGAGAGGCTGGTGCAGGAAGGAAAGGGGGGGGCAAGCCCATGTAAGGACATAGGAAGTTGCCATAACTTTCGTTTTACAAGGAATCAGGTGACTTGCAAGAGATCAGGTGGTATTCTATTCTCAATATATTAAAACCAATTAAGTCTTTCTTTCGACCAATGGCTCAAAAAATGCCTAAATGGTTCAGCAACGATAAACATAAACCACGATAAGGTGAAGTTGCTTGCTTTTTCCTGCGTAATGCAGGAATTTGCAGAAAAGAAAGCTAGGAAAGCATTTTTAAATGTAAATACTTAAAATAATCCTTTTCCCCTGTGTACAGTGGTGCCTCGCAAGACGAAAAGAATCCGTTCTGTGATTCTCTTCTTCTAGTGGTTTTTTTCATCTTGCGAAGCAAGCCCATTGAAGGATTAGCGGATTAGCGCTATTAGAGGCTTTTAGAAGCTTTTAGAGGCTTTTAGCGGCTTATCTGCTGATCGGATCAGCTGATAAGCGGCTTAGAAAAGGGGGGGAACCAGCAGGAACTTGCAAGACATTGTCGTCTTGCAAAGCAAGCCCATAGGAGATTCGTTTTGCGAAGCACCTCCAAAACGGAAAACTCTTTCGTCTAGCGAGTTTTCCGTCTTGCGAGGCATTCGTCTTGCGGGGCACCACTGTATTTTTAAAAAGCACTATCTATATATTCCATTTTGTCTTTATATGCAGATAAAGTTCAGCCCTTGAAATAAAATTATTTGTCAGCATAACTTTTGTGAAAATTATTTATATACTTATTTATAAGACTTCAGTTATCCCCAGGGTAAAAAAAGGGGGGGGCACATTATCTACCTAGCCCGGGTCTCTGCCTGACTCTGCAAGGCCCTGAATACCAGCTCCTGGAAACTGCAGAAGTGGAGAGAGCCGTTGCGCTCAGGTCTTGCTTGCATCCTTTCCATAGGCATTTGGTCGGCCAATGTGAGAACAGGCTGCTGGACAAGCTGGACCTGTTGCCTCACCCAGCAGACTCTTCTTAAGTTCTTATGTTAAAGCTCTGGCTGACTGTGGAGTCTGATATTACGGCAGATCAAAAACTGAGTTGAAAAATTCACATTATTGCGGTTGTTATAATAAAGTACTTCATGTCTGAATTTGTTCTCATTTGACTTACAGAAATTAACTGGGGGAAAGATGAAAGCCGCAAAAAACCATTTACACAGGGGTAAATCTGAGTGATTGAAATGGGAACGACTTCTAAGGACACAAAAGCAACCGGGCTGGATCAGACCAAAGGCCTAAATCATGCAGCTTCCTGTTTCCCAAGTGGCTAAATCTTGGCAGCACCGGATTTAGGGTGGCGAGGGCAGAGTCCCCGGAACTGGGCCGAGGGGGTGCAAAATTGAGAAGATTTAAAAAAAAAAACCCCAGTCTTTTCTGTTGGGGATAATTCAGACTGAAATCCCCAGGTGTCAGAAAAGGTTATTTATGTATGCAACAACTGCGCCTGTGTTTTGTTAGCCCAAAAAATGGAAAACTAGAGAGGTCCCAATCAAAGAAGAATGGCAACTTAAGTTGACAGAATCACAACTCGTAGACTTAACATATAGAATAAAAGAACAGGAAGAACATACATTTAAAGAAGATTGGGAAATGTTTATTGAATATATGGGAAATAATTGTGTACAGCTGAAAACACTGGCAGCATTAAGATAAATTCAACAGGGCAAGTAAGTTTTGATGGATGCAATAATGGTATAGTTTCTGTAAAATATGCAGGGATTTATGATATGTAAAATGAACCATGGGAAGAGAAGAAGAGAAGGGAAGTCATTGATATCTTAAGGATGTAAAATGCGTATTTGAAATTGTAAAGCAGAAAAGTTGATAAAAAATTATATACAATAAATTAATAAAAAATTATATACAAAATTGAAAATAAAAAGTTATATACAAAATAATAATGCATTTTTTAATCTTTTGTTGGAAGCCGCCCAGAGTGGCTGGGGAAACCCAGCCAGATGGGCAGGGTAAAAATAAATTATTATTATTATTATTATTATTATTATTATTATTATTATTATGCGTGTGGAGCTGATGGGGACAATTCTCCCTCTAGTGCCCAATTCACATATTCACAGTTGAGATAACCTGGGAGGTGGAATCAGGATTGTACCTTCTGACTGCAAGCGCAGACCTGATTCCACCCTCCAAGCATCAATCCCACCCATCTTCAGAATAGATGAATAGGGCTCTAGTGGGAGGGCAGCTGCTCATTTTAAACCAGAGGGGCAAAAACATTTACCAAACTCAAATGCTGGATTTCGCAGAGCTGCTGGTGGAAAGACTTGCAAATGTCTCCATCCACAGCCGTCTCCTACAAAAGCCCATATTTTAAACCGACATCTTCATTTTCTAGGAACAGTTCCATGCAGGCTCCCGATGAGAGTTTTTAAACTGCAGATTTTTTTTATATAAAAAAACCCAAAACGTGTGAGATGAAGCTGCCCTTTGAAATGCTTCCTAGGCAGCGGCGCCTGTGCTGCTTCAGCGATAACATCTTTTTACACGCCTGCTGTGTTGGAGGGGAAATCGACCCCCCTCGAACAGAAAAAGACATTATCTTTGTGATTAGGTGCAAAGTGCTTACTGGAACAAGAAACAATGTCTTGCCTTCAGTTGGCATCTTTTCCTGGGGGGGACTTGTTTAGCTGGTTTAAGGCACATAACTTTTTTGTCGCTCAATTTAAAAAAAAAAATTGCATTTGGAAAGCTCATCAATCTAATGCGGATAAGGTCTTTAAAATGCAACTCCCCTGCACAAGCTACAGTTTGTGAGTGTTGCAAGTATATGTTAACGGAGAAATCCGAGGGCTCCCTTGGACACAAAACAAGGACACCAGCCAGGAATACCAGAATACCAAAACAGCAGCCAGTAGGCTTGGTCTTTATTGAAGACTGTTGCGACAGGACTCCCATGTGCCACAAGGTGGAACAAGATGGAAGCCCCAAACAAAAGAAGACCCCAACTTTTATTAGTTACTAATCCCCCAAGCTACACCCCTAGAAGTACATCACAACTACATCATGACTACATCACTGACACATCACAAAAAGGAGGGGTTGAAGGAGGAGTTGTGGAGGTAACCTGAGTATCTTGTCACCTGGCTGGTTCCTCCTTTCCCCCTCCCTATGAGTCATTTCCAGAGGACAAAAGGGAGTTGGCAGATTTCTGCCCCCAGAGGGAAGATCTGATCATTGTCCTTTGTTCCAGTCTGTGTTGAATCCACGCCCATATGCAAGTCCATTGTGTCCTTGATGGTCTTCTGTCTGGGACCATCAAGGTTGCCATGCCAACGGTTAAGGGATCATGGCTGTCCTGTATCAAACCATCCCCCTTTGATAGTCCTTCCTTCATGGAGCAAAATAAAAGTGGACCGGTGTAAATCTGATGTACGGTTGATTTACTATGAATTTATAACCGAAACGTCGCATATGCCGTGTGTGTGTGTCATGTTTGTACAAACTGAATGATTGGGGGGTTGTTGTGTTTCTGCAACAATATCATTCCTGCATCAGAAGACACTACTATAGGTGAAGGAAGAAACAAAACAAAGGCATCGGGTCTCAGGGACTGACTGGATCCCTTAAGGAGAACGCATCAGCACCAGTCATCATGGCCAATAATCAAGGATGGTGGGAGTTGTAGTTTAGCAACATCTGGAGGGTTACAGGTGTTTTGCAAAGACATTTTGCCTATTATAATGCATTTTGTGTGCTGTTTTCACCATTATATGCATTTCTATGCATGCTTTACCCCAGTATATGCATTTCTGTACACATTACTTGCTGCAGAACTGCAACGAAAAATTTGGAGAAGTGCGAGTTCCAAAGGACGACTGTGTTTTGGTTTGCGTCTTGTTTTCGAAAGTGTGAATTGAGTAGATTCGCCTTTAAATATGAACTGAATGGAATTGGTAACCTAACCAGATTTGCTTCTCCTTGAAAGCTACTCATCTGGAGAGTGTTGTGGCAATAATATGGCATTGCAAAGAGCAACACAGTATCTGACGCAGAATGGCCGGTGCAAAAGAGGTGGACATCCATCCCGAGAATATAAGCATCTATCAGAGCAAATTGCCAGACACGTCAAGCTGTCACATGAGATCTCTGTGACTGGCCGGTGTGAAATACAAAGTGATGGTCAGCTATTGCCTTCCACTCTACTGCCAAATGGCTCAGAGTCTTGTACGTCGGACCTCCGGGCTTCTTCTGTAGCTTAATGTGACCTGACAGGCCAGCCCTACCACAGCATGCCCCATCAAACCCTGGAAGCTGCATCTCAGTTTTGGAAGCACTAATATCAATTATTATCCTTTCTTTTATGTAAGGCCCTTGAGTGCCTCGCAGTCCTCACTGCACTTACAATGTTCCCGGGTCTGATTGAGGCATTCTGAAATTCTGGCAGAGATGAATAGATTTTCCATAAGCATTAGAGAACCCTTTCTCCCAACAGAGTGAACATTGGCGAGTTGGAAAGCTCGAGAACCGAAGGCAAAAATGTGGACTTCTTTTTTTCCTATAGTTTTCTGTTTAATAATAATTTATTATTTATACCCTGCACATCTGGCTGGGTTTCCCCAGCCACTCTGGGCAGCTTCCAACAGAACACTAAAATACAATAACCTATTAAACATTAAAAGCTTCCCTAAACAGGGCTGCCTTCAGATGTCTTCTAAAAGTTTGGTAGTTATTTTTCTCTTTCACATCTGGTGGGAGGGCATTCCATGGGGCGGGTGCCACTACCGAGAAGGCCCTCTGCCTGGTTCCCTGTAACTTGGCTTCTTGTAGCAAGGGAACCACCAGAAGGCCCTCAGCGCTGGACCTCAGTGTCTGGGCAGAATGATGGAGGTGGAGACGCTCCTTTACATTTTAGAATATTCATTTAAACATCCTTAAAATATCAATGACTTCCCTTCTCTTTCCATGGTTCATTTTACTAAACATAAATCCCTGCATATTTTATATGAACTAAACCATTCAGTATTCCATTATTACATCCATCGAAACTGATTTACACTGTTGAATTTATCTTAATGCTCCCAACGTTTTCAAGTGTACACAATTTTGCCCCATATATTCAATAGACATTTTCCAATCTTCTCTAAATGTATGTTCTTCTTTTTCTCTTATTCTATATTCAGTTGTGATTCCCAGCAGCTGGCATTCAAAGGCATACTACTTTTGACAATAGAAGCAGAACATAGCCACCAGGGTTGGTTGCCATTGATAGCCTTCTCCTCCGCGAATTTGACTAATCGTCTCTTAAAACTACCGACATTGGGGGATCACCTCTGCCTCTCGCGGGAGAAAATTCCTTAGTTTATGGAAAATTGGGTGCAACTCAGCTTGCAGAGGGATGCAGGTGGTGCTGACTTGCCGATCAGAAGGTCGGTGGTTCGAATCCCCGTGACGGGGTGAGCTCCCATTGCTCGGTCCCTGCTCCTGCCCACCTAGCAGTTTGAAAGCACGTCAAAGTGCAAGTAGATAAATAGGTACCGCTCCAGCGGGAAGGTAAACGGTGTTTCCGTGTGCTGCTCTGGCTCACCAGAAGTGGCTTAGTCATGCTGGCCACATGACCCGGAAGCTGTACGCCGGCTCTCTCGGCCAATAAAGCGAGATGAGCGTTGCAACCCCAGAGTCGTCTGCGACTGGACCTAACGGTCAGGGGTCCCTTTACCTTTACAGCTTGCAGAAAGGTTTGCGCAGAGAGTTAAAACAGATAAGGACCTCCAGATTCCCAGACTGCTGCCCTTGTGCCTTTGACATCTGTGCCGACCTCCCTACCCTTTAAAGTTCATCCTGATTACAACCTCCTCCTCCTCAGCCTTCTCTCTCCGATCTCAAGATGGTCATATAAAATGACATTTGCCTGGCACCTGTTTCATATAATATAGGCAGCTGGCTATAAAACTATTTTGTTTTCTCATGTTTTAATCAGTGCATTACGGTTGGGTTTTTTTAGCTGCTTTGGAACTTCTATTATTACACTATATATTGCTTTGTGCTGTATTTTCTGTTCTATTGCATTTGCATGTAGCTATTTTACTGCATTTTAAGTAAATAAAAAATAAGGGTGCTAAATTAATTAAATAAAAAGAAAGATGGTCACCTTGGAGTTATCCTCTGCAAACAAAGGAGCAAACATGGCTGCCTTTTGTCCTCTCTGGATTAGTTAGTTAGAACTAGAAACTTGCAAGTTGTGTACTCCCTATAATAAACAACTTTTTTTTTTTTGGTCTGCTAATATCACTGTGCACACAACTGCAACAGGTAAAGCCTGCTCTCTAATCAAATTCACAAGCCAATGTCCAGTGTTTTAGCTCTGCCCTTTTTGCCCTGAGTTTCCCAATATTCAGCTTCATTGGATTTGCAGTCGTGGGGAAGAGGGACGGGGACCCAGACCCTGCTTGTGGCAAGCGAGTGGGAAAGAAAGGGCATTCTTTATGTGAAGCTACAGGGAGCCGCCATAGGCAGAAATTAAAGAGCAACCAGTAGGCAATGGGGAATGGTGTTCACTGGCCCTGCGATGAGACAGATCATCCTGAATGGCTCGCGCTTGCTAATCCTGGCATTTTCATCCTGACAGCAAGAAAAATGACTCTCCTAAGGGGGCTGGAAGATTTCCCGAGTCTGAAAGACTTCTTAAAGATTTTAAAAAGTGCAAATTGCATCATCATGGCACTCTCTTGCCCTCCCTGTCTTGCTACAAAAGGACCGTACCTTTTATTTTCTCCTTCACGCGAACACACACACTCAATGTTTGATTTTTTTTTCCCTACACATCCACTTGAGCGAGCAAGGAAAGAGCCTCATTATATGAGCAGTGGGGGCTCCGTTGCTATTATTGAGGGGCAAGGGGGATAAATACAGAATGAGCAAAACACATTAGAGCTGGGACAAAAGTGGGGGCGGGATGACGGGGACTTCAACGCTCTTGTAAGGTATTTGCTATGCACTTTTATCTGACAGTTTTGCAGTTTCTTAAAGCGGCGCACCTTCCAGCGGAATGGGTTCAATTATTTCCATTTTGTGTCACGTTTGTCATTTATCTCGTTAGGTGGGGATGAAGGCTACAAGTTCAGCCCACATTTTCCAGAACGAGGGGCAGAAGAAAGCGCTCACCTGTCTTGTTCCAAACCCAAGGGATGGAAGTCACTCAGCTGGATTATCTCCCTCAGCTCTGATGATGAGGAAGGCTTGGGAGAAGTGAGGGAAGGGACTTAGGGGTGACCTTACAGGGATGAGGGAAGCACAGTTTAAAATCCATCCCCCAACTAATTTCTTCATTTGCATTTATGAATCACTTCCTATAAAATCACTTTCATCCTGGAAAAAAAGTGAGAAGTGGGGTGCTGCAGGGTTCTGTCCTGGGCCTGTTGTTGTTCAACATCTTTATAAACGACTTGCTAATAAAGAGTTAACTGTGATGTACTGCTAACACATATGCAGCCCCCAGCCCTCTCTATTTTGCCTCTTTTATTTGCCATACTTTTGACACAAGCCAGGGAACAGTTGATGTGAAAGAGAAGAAAACCCCAAGAAAGCAGGGTGGGGGAGAGACCATAAACCTACCTTTAAAAAAAAAAAAGTGAAATCATGCTGGGTCATAAGGAAAGGGTTAAATGAGTGTGAAGTGATTGGCCAGTGGGAACGCAAGGGGAGGAGTTAGAGTTAGCGTTGGAGTTGTTGGGAAGTCTCAGTTGGGAGTTGGAGAAGGAAGAGGGAGGATAGGTCTGTGGGTTGGTCAAGTTTTGTTGTGTGTGAGAGAGAGAAACTGTTAGGAGGAGTCAGATAGACAGTTGGGATAATCAGTTAGAAGTTATTAGAAAGGTATAGGCCAGTATAGAAACTAAGGATAAGAAACTGACAAGAAAAATTATCTGAAACCATAAACTTGTTCATGCTTATAAAATAAACTTGATTATTTGTTTTTAACGTTAACAACTTTCTGGAGAGAAACGGGTTGGTGGCAGCGGGGAAGTGATCATAGTGGTGGCACAGGGATCAATAGACCGTCAAACGTCCGGGGACCCTGTGTGATCGCCACACCTACCTTTTTTAAAAAAAAAAATTGTTGGTGGGGACAGGTAAACCAGAATCTATGGACTAGCTACATTTTTCACCAATGCTGCCATGGATGTATTTTTCTGTAACTTGGGATTCTCTGTGAACTGCAGCAAATTGCTCACATGCAAGCCAAGGAAACATTTCCTTCCACTCCGGTAGTTTAGACCGGAAGGAGGCCACTTTCAAAAGGATTTCTCAACCTCTGTTCCCGCTGTGCTGCTTGGCTCACCGCAGCAACACTCCAGAGGAGAGCAGGTGAAAGATTCTGTGCCCTTTTCACAGTCTTCCTGCTTACAGCCAATATGTAATCTGCTCACACCTCTAGCAAACTGCAATAACTCTTTCTGTGCGCCACACAGCTGTCATCTCTTCCACCAACGAAGCTCGCTGTGTGGACATCAGAAATTCATGGTTCCCAAAGCATCCCTTTCTCTTCCCAATAGCCTCAAATGTGCTAGCAGCAACCTTCAGAGATCTTCACCATAAAGTGAAATATGCCTCTTGCATTGGGGGAGCTAAAGTGAAATTTTCACTTTCATCTCCCTTCCCAGTCCGATGACCATATAGTCCAGAGTTGGCCAAAGTAGTGCCCTCCCAAGGTGGTGGACTATGACTCCTTCATAACCCCTGACCTTTGGACATGTTGGATTGGGCTGGTGGGGGTTGTAGTCCAAAAGAGCAGGAGGGAAACACGGATGACATGAGTCGAAATATATATATATATACTGTATTTTTTGCATCATAACACTCACTTTTTTCCTCCTACAAAGTAAGGGGAAATGTCTGTGTGTGTTATGGAGCGAATGCCTACAGATGGTGGGGGGATCTGCTGCAGTCGTGAGCAGAGGATCCATGGTTCCCCTTCCTTCCCTCCTCCGTGGCTTGCTTTGAAACAGCAAAGCGGGAAAAGAGCTGCTGAGTGGGGAGGAGAGAGGGAAAGAGAGCCTGCTTGCTTTAAAGGAGCAAAGCGGGAGAGGAGAGGAGCCTTCTCCTCTTATACCCCTCTTCTGCATTATTAACAGCATCCTTCTCCACCCACCCCATGCATGTTCCTTGTCCCTTGAGTGCTTTTCTTTCCCTCCCCACTTAAAACGTGGTTACAAAGCACAGATCCACATGGATCCTCAGGATTTTTGCACTGGGTCACCCCAAATTCACCATCAGATCACATAGCATGTCCATGGCTACAGCTTGCACCAAAAAAAATCACGCACCCACTGTTGCCTGGGGCCGCAGTGGTGCAAAAACGTGGTTACAAAGCATGGATCCACATGGATCCTCAGGATTTTTGCATTGGGCTACCCCAAACTCACCGTCAGATCACATGTCTGTGGCCACAGCATGAACCACAAAAATCATACATCCGCTGTTTCGTTTAGAATATTTTTTTTCTTGTTTTCCTCCTCTAAAAACTATGTGCGTGTTATGGTCGGGTGCGTGTTATAGAGCGAAAAATACGGTAAAATATATATATATTTTAAATACGGTAAAATATATATATATATAATGTCTAGTAGCAGACCAACTAAGTTTGTTCTTGGTATAAGCTTTCGTGTGCATGCACACTTCTTTAGATACACGGCTACCTACCTGAATCTAGAACAGGTGACATGGTTAGGAAGCTGCTGAAGAACTAGGTCTGCCTCCTCAGAATTTTATTATTATGGTCACAGACCAGTTTCGGGTCACTTACAATATGAGGAAAATCATAAAACACAACAGGGATACATTGAATTGCAATTGGGTATAAGAGAAACAATTCAGATATAGCGGCAGTTAAAAAAATATATTAAATCTTGGTCACTAAAATATAACCTAAAATTATCATTTAAAACCTTAATCATTTTGGTAGTGCAGCTTGTTCCCTAAGTTTTATGGCAGTCGCACAGAATTTGGCCACGCTTAGCATAATCTCAAGATCCTTGTCCTCTACCAGGAGATTTAGACATTAAAGTTCGGACCCATTTGGAGATTTTTGTATAACAAGAGTGATAAATACTGAGTGTATATCCCCGTAGAAATGGCAGCGTAACAAGACATGAGAGACAGTTTCTACGTCCATCAAGCCACAGGGGCAGACTCGTTCCATGTATGATTTACCCTCAAATCTGCCCTGCAATAAGGCAGATGGCAGCACGTTGAATCTAGCGAGGGTAAATGACCGTCTGTATTTGGGTATTTGCAATTTTGACAAATAATTTGCTAGGGTAAATCCTCTCCCATTATCTTTTATTGCTGGGTGTTTATTCATCTCACTCATGTAGCATTGCAGTTCCACATCCCAAATTCGTCGGCAGATTATTGTTCTAGCTTTCTCATAACTTACAGCTATCAGGGCCTGTGTGGAAAACCCCAAGCCTCTTAGCTTTTCATGCATTGTAGCTTTCCATTTGGATTCGTACCAGTAGGGTTAAGGGTTCTCCTCACTGTCTTCTTCTGCAGCTCAGGGTTCACAGTGGAAGTGGTAGCAATTACCAGAGCCCCTTCAAAGCCAGGTGGATCAGAACCATGGACAGATCCCCATAGCCCAGATCAGAATCACGGTGCAGTGGAACCTTGGTTCTTGAACTTAATCTGTTCCCAGAGTCCGTTCGACTCCCCAAACCATTCAAAAACCAAGGTGCGGCTTCCGATTGGCTGCAGCAGCTTCCTGCAGTCAAGTGGAAGCCACATCGGATGTTTGGTTTCCAAAAAACATTCGAAAACCGAACACTTACTTCCGGGTTTTCAGTGTTTGGGAGCCAAAACGTACAAGTACTAAGGTGTTTGGGAACCAAGGTACGACTGTACTGTGGAAGGAGATTTAAACCTTCCCCAATTAAAACACATACACCTGCCATTTCCCCTGCCTGTTTAGACTAAATATTTGCAGGGGGGGAGCTTTAATCAGGAATCTGACACAGAGGAAAGGGTTAGCCTCCCCTTTCTCCAGCACCATGGTCCCAATCGGAATTAGAGGGGCTCTGCGTGCTCCCAGAGCTGCAATTTCCAGAGTTTCCTGGGAAGAGGTATTGATTGTTAAACCACTCTGGGAACTGTAGAGGCTTTCTAATAACTCTCAGCTCCATTTATAAACAACAGCTCCCAAAATTCTTGGGGAAGGGGGGAGCAATGTCCGTCTCAAGGGGTGCCATAGTGCTTCAAAGGCATGGCATGAATGTTTCCCAGTTGACTGGATGAATAAATATGAGAATGGAAAAACAGGCTTGTTTACAAACATGGCACATTAAACCAAGAGAAATGGCCCCTTTTGGCCAGGCAACTTCCTTGTCAAGGTGTGTATATAGATATATAGATGGCTGGGATGTTATCCAAAGCGCCGTCCCCAGAAGGCAGAATATTGCTTGTTGCACAAACTTGGTGTTCAGTAATTGAAACCTCTGTTCCTGCTGACTGCGCCAAAACATAGCCTCGGCTGAAACCTTAAAAACCCTCGAATAGATTCTATCTGGAAAGAGCAGCTTTCATAACATCTCTCTGCGGCGAGCAGACGGCCAATTTCCTAAGGGTGCGTAATCCCTCACGACTGGTTCCTGAAGCGAGGGGATGTTTTCAGAATGTGGAGGTGCGTCTCAGTGTTCTTAATCTCCTAACCAGGCCGCACGACTTTTAACCCACCGTGATAAAAATACACCCATTTAGATCTGGCTCTTTAAAAAGAAGAGGGGTGGGTGGGTTTTATTTGTGCAGGAGAACAGCAATTTTCTCAGTTTGCAGGTAATCAAAAAGGATCCTTTCCACAAAAAGGATCTTTTCCACAGGCTCTGTTTTTGATGCTTCACACATACCCAGACTGAGTTTTGTATAATTTAGCTTTCTTATTCTTTCACGCTGACATAGTTTCTCTCCCCTCCTCACCCAATGTTTTTAAGGCCTTCAAAGCTTCCTATAAGGTGACCTTGGAGTCCACGCTAGGTTTTTCAGCTGTGGAAATTGGCCTCCGGCCATCCTACGCCATCCTATGATTCGGTCAGATTTCACAAACTAAGTAGGATCAGAGTGGGTCAGTACTTTGATGACAGGCATTGAAAAAGACGTAGACGCTGCCAGGAGATTTCAAGATGAGAGCCGCAATCATGAAACTCTTTCCTTCCTCACACACCCAAGCAGAACTTAATGTGATAATCTTCTATGTGCAATCATGAGCTGTGTAGGCATTATCTGGTAGGAAAATGCCTCTGAGCATCTGCAGAGGACAGCTTGCCTCTGTAATGAATTGCCACAGTCATTCCCCAGGAATAAGGATTGTTGCTTCCAGGCAGATTTAAGTTCAAGACCAGCACCTTTCGTTTTATATATTACTGTATTTGCTGACTCTCCGAAGCTGTCTGCAAAACAGGGTCAGAGAATTGTCTAATCCTGCTGACAATTTGTACAAAACATCTGGAAGGCACTAGGTTGAGGAAGTCTGATCTAAATGCACATTGCACTGCTGTGGCATTGTTAAAGCAAAGGCGGTTTCCGCTGTTCTGGTTCTCAGAGGTCTATATAAGCTGCTCAGAGATTTTCCAAGGAAGAACAATGTGCCAGGTAATAAACAGAGAGGTCAGCAAAGCTCCACTGAGCCAGGTTTGGATATGAGCTTCGGAAGCTTGTAAGAGCTCATCTCAATTGGGAAGTGAGCTTTTAAAGCCCCCAAGTTCTTCCACAGCTCAGTTCAAAATCTAAGCCAGAGAATTCCTGGTTTCCCTCGCACCAGCCTGTTCCCACCAGCCCTCAGCTTCACCCAGAGCCTCCTTGCTGGGGCCTAGTCCCTGAGTATGCAATATAGAGAGATGGCCACTAACCTGGTTGACTTTAAAAGATGATTAGCCAAAATCATGGTGGATACTGCTATCAGTAGCTACTATCCATGATGGCTATGTGCTGCCTCTGAATATCAGTTTCTGGGAATCACAAGCGGGGAGAGTGCTGCTCATGGGCTTTCCATAAGCATCTGCTTGGGCACTAGACTAGACTAACCTTTGGCCTGATTCCATAGGACTCCTCTGATGTCCCCGCTTCCCCTTAGTTGTAAAATATTGTCAGCACAGCAGTGGTGCATGAAGGCAAGATGGAAGGAGGTTTTTTCCTTCCTTTCCACCCCCCCACCCACCCACCCAGAGTGCTTCCACACATTGCATCAAGGAAGGGACATGCCTTCCTGTCTTCTCCTCTTCTTCTCTTCCTGTGCGCTGCCACTATTGCCACTCAATGGGTAATTGAAGCAAAGTGGAGGGATGAGCGAGAGTGTTTTTCTGAGCCCTTGGATTGGCTCCAAAAATGATCTGAGCTCTCCCAGTTAATCCAAGAAGAACGTGTCCATCTCTTTTAATAAAGAAGTATCCCATCACAAACGCCACCAAGGTCATCCATTAATTGAATATAGACTTACTGGTGCTGCCTTAAAGCACAGACTGCAGTTGGTTTTGTGCACAGCAGTCAAGGGGCAGAAGCACATTGCACACAAGTTCAAAATATTGTTGTTGTTGTTGTTAAATAAATTTTTCGCTCTATAAGATGCACTTTTCCCCTCCTGAAAAGAAAGGGGAAATGTGTGTGTGTCTTATGGAGCGAATGCAGGCTGCGCAGCTATCCCTGAAGCCAGGAGAGAGAGAGGTATCAGTGTGCACTGATCCCTCTTGTTCTCCTGGCTTTGCTTCGCTGGAGAGGCACTGTGCAGCTTTCCCTCTCTGCACAGCGCCCCCTCAGCAAAGCAGGAGGAGAAATGGAAGGGGCTCTGTTTCTTCTGCTGCTTCACTGAAGGGGCACTGCGCTGAGAGGGAAAGCTGTGCGGCGCCCCTTCAGCAAAGCAGGAGGAGAAACAGAGCCCCTTCCGTTTCTCCTCCCGCTTTGCTGGAGAGGCGCTGTGCAGAGAGGGAGAGAATATCTTTTCTTGTTCACCTCCTCTAAAACTAGGTGTGTCTTATGGTCGGGTGCGACTTATGGAGTTAAAAATAAGGTAAACAACTTTCTATACAATCCTTCTTCAACAGGGTGGTTTAAAATATAAAACCACCAAAATACCATAACACAATAACTAACAAAAGCAATAACACACACACAGGAAGGACAAGGACAAGAAATTGTGGAGAGGCACCTTGTACAAAGGTGTCGATTTCAGCCCCAAAGTCAAGGACCAGATTTCACAAAATGCCTGGAGATCCTAGGTATGTTTGTTTTCCTTTATGCAACTGCCGTAGGGTGAGAACGACACCTCCCAGGCATCCCTGGGCTTCGTACAGCGTAGCAGGGAAGAGGCAGGAATGTTCCTCTTTCTCCTCATGTGTCGCCACTGCTGCTCCCCCCATTGCCTGCTTGGGTAGGGAAGGAGTAGAAAGGAGCTGCTGTTCTGTGGGTGGGATTAGGCAAATCGAGACAGGGAAGCCTGGCAGAGGCTGGGGGAGAGATGCTGGGAATTCTTCTCACCCCAAGTCTGGCTTGGGAGAATTTTTTTGGCAACTCTGTCAGGCAATGGGAAACTGCTGCAGAAAGCTGGCGCCAGTCTTATTGGACCAGTAACAGGGAACCTTTTTCAGTAAAAGGGCCACATTCCTACATGGGTGACTTCCTGAGGGCCGCAGGCCAGTGGCAGCTAAGGCCAGAGGCAAAACGTGGGTGGGGACACAAGCAAAAGAAGGCAGAGCCTAAGGCATGACCCATGTTTTTGTACAGTAGGCAACATTAAAGGTAAAGGGACCCCTGACCATTAGGTCCAGTCATGACCGACTCTGGGGTTGCGGCGCTCATCTCACTTTATTGGCCGAGGGAGCTGGTGTACAGCTTCCTGGTCATGTGGTCAGCATGACTAAGCCACTTCTGGCAAACCAGAGCAGCGCACCGAAATGCCGTTTATCTTCCCGCTGGAGCGGTACCTATTTATCTACTTGCACTTTGACATGCTTTCAAACTGCTAGGTGGGCAGGAGCAGGGACCGAGCAACGGGAGCTCACCCTGTCGCGGGGATTCAAACCACCAACCTTCTGATCAGCAAGCCCTAGGCTCTGTGGTTTAACCCACAGCGCCACCCACGTCCCTTAGGCAACTTTACAACCATGCAAAAGTCAGTAGTTTCTACATGCATGCAACACACACACCCCACCTTACCATCAGGGCAAAGAAAGAGTCACAATCAATTTTCAAGGACACCTTCAACCATCACCTGAGAAGGACACAAACTGGGACCAATGAGAAGCATGGCCTGGGAGGAGTCGTGGCCTGAGAGAGTCCCAAGGGATGGATAGGAAAGTTTGGAGGGCCACATTCATCCCCCCAGGACTGTGGTTCCCATCCCTGGAGTAGATTATACTGACATAAAGGAACACATCGTCTAACCTGGTACAAGGCAGCTTCTTGGGTTCCTCCCATGTTGTTTCCACAATTGAAATCATTACACATGAGCACCTCTAGGGAGAAAGACAGCTGCAGTACAAGCACCTTCCATTTACCCTCTGGTGGACAGTAGCAGCTGAAGGGGGGGCAACTTGACCTGGGAAATAACATGGGGAGAAATGGGTTTAAAGAGAGAGAAAAAACTGTGTCCCTCCTGCAACCACAAACCAATTTTCTTCACCGTAACTGCTTTTAAGCTTTGAAAACCACATTGGAATCTCCATTTGCAGATGCTCTCCTTCCCATTTAATCTCCTTCAGCCCCACACTGGATAACCCAGCAGAAGATGGGCAATGGAGTTGTGTGCAGTTTGTTTTCCCTTCTCCGCTAATGCTGTCGCAGCTATGAATTTTGTTCTCTGATCCTCAAGAAGACAGTGAAATGCAGAGCCTAGTAAATTTATGGCTAGCTTCTTCTTTTTATAATGGTAGTTACACGAATTTCTAAAGAGTGTTGCCGGAGTAATATGAATGAGGGGAGCGTGGTGCCTCTCCTAAGATGTCCTGCTTGACTTTCAAATTGCGTCCAGCACCTATCTCTGTCTGTCAGCACCGAGCAACAAATGTCAACCGTATTTTTATGAGCTCTGCTATGCCTCTTCCCCCCCACTCCCCTGCCCAACACTTGCTGCTTCTCCTCCTGACAAAATGATTATATAGTTCTATTTTATGCACTTCAGCTGTGGGCTCAGCCACTCAAAAATAGCTACACATGTTTATTTGAAAGCAGACAGGGTAGATATTAAGAAAATAAAGTTTTACAACTCAGCTGGGCTAGATTCATGATAGATCATCGCATGATGTTGGCGTTGATGGTCAGGCTGAAAGAAATAAGTCGTATTCCATAGGGTGTCATGTTCAGGGCTCTTCAACATTTTCATGAGTGGAAAATCACTCATCTATCTTATATATATTTAAACAAAAGAAAAAGAAATAAGTCAATAGAGAAATGGGCTCTGTTTGCAGAAAGATCAGCAGTACAGTTCTGGGACCTTACAGTTCAGTGCCCCTTCCAGAGCAGATTCTTAGAATAAATGGAAGCCCAGTCTGCTTAATGTTGAAGACAGATTTGTCAAGATCCTTGCAAAGCTAATGTTGGAAGGACAGATCCTGAAGCTGAGGCTCCAATACTTTGGCCACCTCACGAGAAGAGAAGACTCCCTGGAAAAGACCCTGATGCTGGGAAAGATGTAGGGCACAAGGAGAAGGGGACGACAGAGGACGAGATGGTTGGACAGTGTTCTCGAAGCTACCAGCATGAGTTTGGCCAAACTGCAGGAGGCAGTGGAAGACAGGAGTGCCTGGCGTGCTCTGGTCCATGGGGTCATGAAGAGTCAGACATGACTCAACAACTAAACAACAACAACAACAAGGGTGGGCAAGGGTGCTCACATTTAAAGGGGAACCTGACTAACTCGCAGCTTCGAAAATAATTCAAGAACCGAAACACAGCAGAACTTCGAGATTTGCATTTCTCCAAGCTTTGCAATCCAGTTTCCCAGCTGAATAATGTGTACAAAAATGCATATGCATCAAGTGTGAATCCAAGTGCATGTATTGCCACCATCCTGCCCTAGTCCAATCCAGGAGTGAAGCAGCCAGGCAAGTGTCAGGAGGGCAGCTGCACGCCACCACACATGCTGCTATTGCCAAGGGGCCACACCAGCAGCCCTCCAGATGATGCTGAACTTGAATGCAGGACCTGAGCCCAAGAGCACTCTCCCCACTTGTGATCTAGTTATCTCCTGCTTGGACTACTGCAATGCGCTGTACGTGGGGCTACCTTTGAAGGTGACCCAGAAACTTCAATTAATCCAGAATGCAGCAGCTAGACTGGTGACTGGGCCACCGGGACCACATAACACCAGTCCTGAGAGGTCTGCATTAGCTCCCAGTACGTTTCCGAGCACAATTCAAAGTGTTGGTGCTGAACTTTAAAGCCCTAAACGGCCTCGGTCCTGTATACCTGAAGGAGCGTCTCCACCCCCATCGTTCAGCCCGGACACTGAGATCCAGTGCCGAGGGCCTTCTGGCAGTTCCCTCATTGTGAAAAGTGAGGTTACAGGGAACCAGACAGAGGGCCTTCTCGGTTGTGGCGCCTGCCCTGTGGAACACCCTCCCTTCAGATGTGAAGGAAATAAGCAGCTATCTTCTCTTTAAACATCTTTAGACATCTGAAGGCAGCCCTGTTTAGGGAAGTTTTTCATATTTGATGCTGTATTGTTTTTAACACTTGATTGGAAGCTGCCCAGAGTGGCTGGGGAGACTCAGCCAGATGGGTGGGGTATAAATAATAAATTAGTAGTAGTAGTAGTAGTAGTAGTAGTAGTAGTATCCCCACCAACAGGTGTTCAGATCTGTTGCTTTGTTAGGGTGAGCTGGTTTGGGATCCAGTCACCATTTAAGTTGCCTGCTGGTTTTCATCCCAATACTCAAAGCTACGCAGAATCCTTGTTTAGTGCCCCTTCAAACAAAACACCCAGCGCGGATGCTTTTGCAAACACATCCACTTAGAGAGCAGCCCATTGCTTTTGTTTTCCCATCACAGCACCCTTATATATTCAGCCTGGGCAGGATGCATCATAAAATGTGACATTTTACACCAGCAGTTAGTAAATTTTACAGAGGCTTACAGCCTATAAATTACCCCAGCTTGTTCCTTTGCTGATTTTATTACTGCAAACTCAACCACGGATAAACTCCGTGCCAATTTCCTGGGGATTTATCTTTTTTTAATACAGACTGAAGAAAATTCCTTCAAATATGCCTTCTCCTAACTAACAGCAACGCTAGTCTGACAACTTTTAACTTTTGTTTGATGCTCCATGGGACTCTTCTTACCCCCATATTGGATTATTAGGGCACTTCCATATGATTTGTTTGCTGGGATGTTAGATGATGTTGCATCAAAGCAAGCTATCCCACTTTCCATTGCACTTTCCCCTTGCCTTATTGCAAAAAGTTAAATGAGTTTGTTGCGCAAGTCTCCAAATCACCTATAGTTGCACTACCTGGTCTGTAACAAAATCCGATCCAAGAAGAGCAACATTCCAGAAACACCTTTTAGGTTGTTTGCTGATTCCGTTAACTGCTAATCCCTAAGCTGTTTTTCTGTGCCCCTGTCTTCTGCTTGCTTTGCCAGTAAGGAAAGGGGACTGGTTTTTCATACAAGAAGCCTCGGTCGCCAATATATGCAGCAAACCTTTGGACCTTTTCGTGGGGGCGGTTGTTAGCTAAAAGCTATCTGAATATTCAAATAGAAACGAATGCAATTTTAATATCCACTCTGCATAGGAGAATATATTACAAGCCGCGCTGGCGTGTACATAACCTGCATAGGGGAAACCAACACACTTGTTCATACATTACACCAAACACTCCCCTTTGATGAAAGGTTGCAGCCTTGGGGACTTTTTACTTTAGAGGAAAGGAGAGTAAGAGGTGTCATGATAGAAATATTTAAAAATAATAATGCATTGCATGATGAAAGTGGAAGGAGAAAAAGCTTTCTTCCTCTCTCACAATGCCAGAACTCGTGAGGATCCAATGAGGCTGACTGTTGGAAGATTCGGGACAGATAAAAGAAAGCGCTTCTTCCCACAGTGCACAGTGGAGACTATGGAACTCACTGCCACAGGATGCTTTAAACTTCTCTGGCTTTGAAAGAGGGTCAGACAAGTTGGTGGGGATTAAGGTGATCAATGAGTACTAGCCATGATGACTATGTTACACCTGCGTGGTCAGAGGCTGAAATGCTTTTGACTATGATCTGTTGGAAACCAAAAGAGGGGAGAGTGCTCTTGGGCACAGGTCCTGATTGAAGAGGGAGCATGTGGTCTAAACCACTGAGCCTCTTGGGCTTGCCGATCGGAAGATCGGCAGTTCGAATCCCCATGACGGAGTGAGCTCCTGTTGCTCTGTCCCAGTTCCTGCCAATCTAGCAATTCAAAAGCACACCAGTACAAGCAGATAAATAGGTACCACTGCAGTGGGAAAGTAAACAGTGTTTCTGTGTGCTCTGGCTTCCGTCACGGTGTCCCGTTGCACCAGAAGCGGTTTAGTCATGCTGGCTACATGACCTAGGAAAGCTGTCTGTGGACAAACGCTGGTTCCCTCGGCCTGAAAGCGAGATGAGCACTGCAACCCCATAGTCACCTTTGACTGGACTTAACTGTCCAGGAGTCCTTTACCTTTACCTGCTTCAAGGTTTGCCAAAGGCATATGGGTGGTCACTATGAGAACAGCAGAGGTGGATTTAGGGGAGCAGGGCTGGTTTGCCTGAACTGGGCACTGAGCCGCACAGGGCGCCACTGAAATTTGAAAGCCCAAAGTCCACCAGTGAGAACAGGAATGCTGGACTAAACAAGCAAATGTCTTGATCCTGAAGAACTCTTCTTATGTTCTTATCAGCCAACAGAGTGCATATGTTTCCCTGTTTCCCTTGCCTCCCTTTCCCTCTCTTTCTTGAGATGCCTCCCTTGCGTCAGTTCCTAAATTGTAGGGCCCTTGAGGGCAGAGAGCTATCATCTCAGTCTTTGGGAAGCATCATGTACACTGAAAGCACCGTATAAACAGCAGGAGGAGGAGAAACAATAAGGTTGTCCATAACTTCAAGTTTTCCCAGAGCTTAATTTAAAAACTACTGCTTTAGATGTCCCGTAGATGAAGAGAACTGTACAAAAATTAGGCTCTTTGGGGTTGGAGGAGTGGGAAGAAAACAAGAACGGTTTAGCTGAGCTATTTCTTAAGGCACAGAGCAAGGGATATTTTAGGAGGCGAGTTCTCTGGTCTATGAATTAGGGATTTCTCAAACACAACATCTGCAGCTTAATTTTCCCTAATAAGGAGACGGTGCTTTTCATAGTTCACGGTAAAGGAGGAGAGAGAGGTAATAACATCAGGTGAGATAGCAAACTTTTGAAATCATTACCTATTCTGTATTCCACGGACAATTTTTAGTTTAATTAGGCTTTTATGGCACCATTGTCATTTTAGTAATGGCTAATTACAAGTGGTAATTACATAATTATGCATTTATGGCGTAAATGTGCGATTATGTGAATTTGCAGTGAATTTGCAATTATACTTAATTATGCTGTTTGCTTCAGTCTAAACTAACCTGTTGCCCCCCTCCAAAAAAATAGATGAGATCCTATAACAGTGCTGTACACATCCCCAGTCTCTGAGTGGCACTGTGGAAGATCTGAGGGGTCCCAGTGCAAACCTCACGCATGCTTTCCTCACCACAAAGGTCTTTGGAGGCACGTGGAGGTTTTGTGATGTTTGGCTTCATTTACACATTTACACATGGATCTACACAGGTTGACCATACTACAGTGGTACCTCTAGAGGTCTGTTCTTAACCTGAAACTGTTCTTAACCTGAAGCACCACTTTAGCTAGTGGGGCCTCCTGCTGCTGCCGCTGCGCCGCCGGAGCACGATTTCTGTTCTCATCCTGAAGCAAAGTTCTTAACCTGAGGTACCATTTCTGGGTTAGCGGAGTCTGTAACCTGAAGCGTCTGTAACCTGAAGTGTCTGTAACCCAAGGTACCACTGTATAGATCAGAGTAGCCCAGCTTTTCATGCCAAGTGGGCCTCAATAGTGCTTCCACACACCACCATGTTTTGTGGGGGTGCGCAGAGGAGTGACGCCCACCATTGTTTTGCCTTCCCAAAGCCAGCTAAGCAAGATTCCAGGCTTTGGGAAGGAGGCACGAGGCTCTGGCACGGTCCTAGAGCCCTCCCATCTCCTTCCAGTGTGAGAGCCAGTGTGGTGTAGTGGTTAAGAGCGGTAGTTTCGTAATCTGGTGAACTGGGTTCGCGTCTCCGCTCCTCCACATGCAGCTGCTGGGTGACCTTGGGCCAGTCACACTTCTTTGAAGTCTCTCAGTCCCACTCACCTCACAGAGTGTTTGTTGTGGGGGAGGAAGGGAAAGGAGAATGTTCGCCGCTTTGAGACTCCTTAAAGGGAGTGAGAGGCGGGATATCAAATCCAAACTCTTCTTCTTCTTCTTCCAAAAGCTGGGCAAGAGCTAACTAGGCTTTGGGAAGGAGGCGGAGGACTCTTTCTTCCTGGGTGGGAAGAAAGGGGGAATGGAGTGGAGCGCAAGGAGTCTTGACTTTAAAAATAAAGAAAACTTTATGCATCTGTCTAATCTTGCCCCTTTCTAAAATTTATTTATTGGTGTCTCCTTTTCTTTTTGTAAATCTATCTACCAAAGAATAGAATACAGTGGTACCTCTGGTTATGTACTTAATTCGTTCCGGAGGTCCGTGGCAGTTTATTTCCTGGGGTAATGTCCTTCATGGATCACTGCCTTGCCGTGGCGAAGGGGCTTGAATAACTCAGAGAAGCTATGAACTATGCCGAGCAGGGCACCCAAGATGAACAGGTCATAGTGGAGAGTTTTGACCAAACGTGATCCACCTGGAGGAGGAACCGGCAAGCCACTCCAGTATCCCTGCCAAGAAAACTCCATGGACAAAGACAACAGGCATATAAAAGTTATGATGCTGGAAGATGAGCCCCTCAGGTCGGAAGGTGTCCAACATGCTACTGGGGAAGAGCGGAGGACAAGTACAAGTAGATCCAGAGCTGATGAAGCGGCTGGGCCAAAGCCGAAAGGACGCTCAGTTGTGGATATGCATGGAAGCGAAAGGAAAGTCCAATGCTGTAAAGAAAAATATTGCATAGGAACCTGGAATGTAAGAACCATGAACCTGGGTAAGTTGGATGTGGTCAAAAATGAGATGGCGAGAATAAATATTGACATCCTGGGCATCAGTGAGCTAAAATGGACGGGAATGGGCGAATTCAGTTCGGATGACTATCATATCTACTACTGTGGGCAAGAAACCCGTAAAAGAAATGGAGTGGCCCTCATAGTCAACAAAAGAGTGGCGAAAGCTGTACTGGGATGCAATCTCAAAAATGATAGAATGATCTCGATACGAATCCAAGGCAGACCTTTTAACATCACAGTAATCCAAGTCTATGCACCAACTACTGGTGCTGAAGAAACTGAAATTGACCAATTCTATGAAGACTTACAAGACCTTATAGAAGTGACACCAAAGAAGGATGTTCTGCTCATTATAGGGGATTGGAATGCTAAAGTAGGGAATCAAGAGATAAAAGGAACAACTGGCAAGTTTGGCCTTGGAGATCAAAACGAAGCAGGGCAAAGGCTAATAGAGTTCTGCCAAGAGAACAAGCTGGTCATCACAAACACGCTTTTCCAACAACACAAGAGACGACTCTACACATGGACATCCCCAGATGGGCAACATCGAAATCAGATTGATTATATTCTCTGCAGCCAAAGATGGAGAAGCTCTATACAGTCAGCAAAAACAAGACCTGGTGCTGACTGTGGCTCAGATCATCAGCTTCTTATAGCAAAATCTCTGGTTCCTCTGCCTCTTCTGAATCCAGCTTGCACTTCTGGGAGTTCTCGGTCCACATACTGCTTGAGCCTTCCTTGTAGAATTTTAAGCATAACCTTGCTAGCGTGTGAAATGAGTGCAATTGTGCGGTAGTTGGAGCATTCTTTGGCACTGCCTTTCTTTGGGATTGGGATGTAGACTGATCTTCTCCAATCCTCTGGCCACTGCTGAGTTTTCCAAACTTGCTGGCATATTGAGTGTAGCACCTTAACAGCATCATCTTTTAAAATTTTAAACAGTTCAGCTGGAATACCATCACTTCCACTGGCCTTGTTATTTGCAGTGCTTTCTAAGGCCCATTTGACTTCACTCTCCAGGATGTCTGGCTCAAGGTCAGCAACCACACTACCTGGGGTGTATGAGACATCCATATCTTTCTGGTATAATTCCTCTGTGTATTCTTGCCACCTCTTCTTGATGTCTTCTGCTTCAGTTAGGTCTTTACCACTTTTGTCCTTTATTATGGTAATCTTTGTACGAAATGTTCCTTTCATATTTCCGATTTTCTTGAACAGATCTCTGGTTCTTCCCATTCTGTTGCTTTCCTCTATTTCTTTGCATTGCTCGTTTAAGAAGGCCTTCTTGTCTCTCCTTGCTATTCTTTGGAAATCTGCATTCAATTTCTTGTATCTTTCATTATCTCCCTTGCATTTTGCTTGCCTTCTCTCCCCCGCTATTTGTAAGGCCTCGTTGGACAGCCACTTTGCTTTCTTGCATTTCTTTTTCATTGGGATGGTTTTAGTTGCTGCCTCCTGTATAATGTTGCGAGCCTCCACCCATAGTTCTTCAGGCACTCTGTCCAGCAAATCTAAATCCTTAAACCTGTTCCTCACTTCCACTGTGTATTCATAAGGGATTTGGCTTAGATTGTATCTTACATGCGCTGGATAATGGAGAAAGCTAGAGAGTTCCAGAAAGACATCTACTTCTGCTTCATTGACTATGCAAAAGCCTTTGACTGTGTTGACCACAGCAAACTATGGCAAGTTCTTAAAGAAATGGGAGTGCCTGATCACCTCATCTGTCTCCTGAGAAATCTCTATGTGGGACAAGAAGCTACAGTTAGAACTGGATATGGAACAACTGATTGGTTCCAAATTGGGAAAGGAGTACGGCAAGGCTGTATATTGTCTCCCTGCTTATTTAACTTATATGCAGAATTCATCATGCGAAAGGCTGGGCTGGATGAATCCCAAGCCGGAATTAAGATTGCCGGAAGAAATATCAACAACCTCAGATATGCAGATGACACAACCTTGATGGCAGAAAGTGAAGAGGAATTAAAGAACCTTTTAATGAGGGTGAAAGAGGAGAGCGCAAAATATGGTCTGAAGCTCAACATCAAAAAAACGAAGATCATGGCCACTGGGCCCATCACCTCCTGGCAAATAGAAGGGGAAGAAATGGAGGCAGTGAGAGATTTTACTTTCTTGGGCTCCATGATCAGTGCAGATGGTGACAGCAGTCACGAAATTAAAAGACGCCTGCTCCTTGGGAGAAAGGCGATGGCAAACCTAGACAACATCTTAAAAAGCAGAGACATCACCTTGCCAACAAAGGTCCGTATAGTAAAAGCCATGGTTTTCCCAGTAGTGATGTATGGAAGTGAGAGCTGGACCATAAAGAAGGCTGATCGCCGAAGAATTGATGCTTTTGAATTATGGTGCTGGAGGAGACTCTTGAGAGTCCCATGGACTGCAAGAAGATCAAACCTCTCCATTCTGAAGGAAATCAGCCCTGAGCGCTCACTGGAAGGACAGATCGTGAAGCTGAGGCTCCAATACTTTGGCCACCTCATGAGAAGAGAAGACTCCCTGGAAAAGACCCTGATGTTGGGCAAGATGGAGGGCACAAGGAGAAGGGGACGACAGAGAATGAGATGGTTGGATGATGTTCTTGAAGCTACCAGCATGAGTTTGATCAAACTGCGGGAGGCAGTGGAGGACAGAAGTGCCTGGCGTGCTCTGGTCCATGGGGTCACGAAGAGTCGGACACGACTAAACAACTAAACAACAACAACAACAATGTCCTAAAAACACCTCAACAAGTTTGGTCAGCCTTTTCACTGTCTGTCTCTTTCCCACCAGCTGGCAACAGTGAGGGGGAGTGAGCCGCAGTGCCTGCAAATTGAACCCTCCTGCAGGTAGGACTACATCAGCATACAAACAAAGTTACACTTTAGCTCAGTATAAGCTGAATTAAGAAACATGTTCTTCACCAAACAGGGATCATATTTTAATGTGAAGCCTCCCTCTTGTGAGGCAAGCACTACCTTTTGTCTCAGTTCAGTGGCCCACAACAAGGAATCTTGAGCATTGTCTCTTAATTCCCTGAGAAGCATTAGACAGGCTGACATACAGCTCTGTGGAAGCCTTCTCTTGATTATAAACTCTTAAAAATCCTCCTTAATTTAGGCAGAGTCATTGTGCAATTTCCTTCCATGGAGCTCTTCAAACTAGCTGGAGGGTCAATTGCTTTAACTACCCCTTTTGCGCCTTCCATCTCTGAATAACCACATTGAAGTCCTGCTTCAATCTGATTTAGCAGACTGGAAAAAACCCAGTCCTTCCTTTTAATTCAGGGCCCCAAGCTGTCCAGACACTTTAAACTCTCTCCTCAACTGACTCAACGGGAAAGGTATGCTTAGCTGCTAACACTTTTGCCACATATTCCCACAGATTTACTAGCTATGCTACTTTGAATGTTTCAAACATGTGTTTATTGCTGCTCATATATGGAAGGGGTTGGGGGGGGGTTGGTAGTCTGCATGACATTGCTGGTATCAAAATTCTCCCAATTCCTTCAAATCTACCCATTTGAGGGGGAAATCTGAAAAGTTTTATGAAATGCAAATTTCCCATTTGCAATATCTTTGCAGTATTAAGCTCTTGACTGAAAGCGCCCTTGTCTCTTAGACTGCATAACACAGTCCTTAATCTCTTTGGCCAAAGCCCTGTTGAAAGAGCATTCCTCCAAGATTTGCTTGCACAAAGATTGCACACAGCTTAGACTAGGCTTGCTTCCAGGCTACCTGTTTATTGAGCATTCATCTAGATTACTTTGCACAAAGTCAGCCAGAATACTCCTTTCGCATTCATTCTGATTTGCTTGCACGGGGAGTCGGTGACTTTGCATCCAGCAAATGTTCCCTCACACTTTCTAGTGCATTTCCCCATCGTGTTGCATGATGTGAAAAGTCACCTTTAACTGTGGAACCTGAATTTGACAGTATGTGATTAAATCCCACCTCAGAATAGCAATGGTTTGGGCAAGTCCCATGTCCAGTCTTCACTGAGCATTTCCTCTCAGGAGTGGAGGAGGGGGGCAGGGAGGCGGTCCACTCCAGGTGTCATCACTGGGGGGTGACATTTGGTGTGCAGCCTGTCCGCAACTCCCAAGCCTACCCCGAGCCATCGGGGGAAGGGGCAGAGCTGCGCCGGTGGCCTTCCCCGCTTCCCCCTTCATTTTGACAGCTTGGGGGAGGCTTGGGAGTCACGAGCGGGCAGTGGGCCATTGCCCCCCACTCCCGGGCTGCTTCCTGGGGTGGGAAGCCTCCCCCGAGCTGTCAAAAGGAAGGGGGAGGGGAGGAAGGCTGCTGGCAAAGCGGCGCAGCTCCCTCCCCCCCCCCAAAGCAGCCCGCCATAGGTGGTTCACTCCGCCCTCTTTGGGCATCTCAACCCCCGGGAACGCTCAGACCGCCCCCATGGCCCCACCGCGGATGCACAGCAGGTGCGACGCTCCGGGTGCCAGAACATCTAGCTCCGCCTCTCTTTCCTCTGATTTGTTGGCAGGGATATGTCAACCAGAATACATCCTGATTTCATTCTGATTTCCTTGTGCAATGTTTCTACGACTTCCTGTTCACCATTGAATCATCCTACACTCATCACCCTACACTGCTTCTTGGGAGAAAAGCAATGACAAACCTAGACAGCAGAGACGTCACCTTGCCAAAGTAGAGACATCACCTTGCCAACAAAGGTCCATATAGTGAAAGCCTGGCATGCTCTGCTCCATGGGGTCACGAAGAGTCGGACACGACTAAACGACTAAACAACAACAACATGGTTTTCCCAGTAGTGATGTATGGAAGTGAGAGCTGGACCATAAAGGCGGCTGATCGCCTAAGAATTGATGCTTTTGAATTATGGTGCTGGAGGAGACTCTTGAGAGTCCCATGGACTGCAAGAAGATCAAACCTCTCCATTCTTAAGGAAATCAGCCCTGAGTGCTCACTGGAAGGACAGATCCTGAAGCTGAGGCTCCAATACTTTGGCCACCTCATGAGAAGATAAAACTCCCTGGAAAAGACCCTGATGTTGGGCAGGATGGAGGGCACAAGGAGAAGGGGACGACAGAGGGTGAGATGGTTGGACAGTGTTCTCAAAGCTACGAACACAAGTTTGACCAAACTGCGAGAGGCTGTGGAAGACAGGAGTGCCTGGCGTGCTCTGGTCCATGGGGTCACGAAGAGTCGGACACGACTAAACGACTATACAACAACAACAACACTCATCAATTGTTAAGTATAATTGGTTTAATTCACACTGAAAATGGGAATGCCTGTGTATTGGTGAATAGGTTTTAACATGGGGGTTTTCCATGGGGCTACATTAAAAGCAAAAAGAGCTGCCTCTGAGCTTTGACTAGTTGATAATTAACTACAGTGGTACCTCGGGTTACAGACACTTCAGGTTGCATACGCTTCAGGTTACAGACTCCGCTAACCCAGAAATAGTACCTCAGGTTAAGAACTTTGCTTCAGGACAAGAACAGAAATCACGCAGCAGTGGTGCGGTGGCAGCGGAGGCCCCATTAGCTAAAGTGGTACCTCAGGTTAAGAACAGTTTCAGGTTAAGAACGTGCTTCCAGAACGAATTAAGTTCTTAACCCGAGGTACCACTGTATTGTTGTTTCCTGCTAGCTAACCCGTGAGTGAGTAACCTTAGATCAGGTGACAATGGTATTTGGTTGCAAATCTCCACTTTGAAGGGAGTTGCCTTTTAGTCTTCTCTCTCAAGACTCTGTGGAGGCAAGATTCAAATGGAGATCTCAAGGAAAACAGCTCCAGGAGAAATGGACACTGTTACAGAGAGAGAGAGAGACCTTTGCTTCTAGGTCTGTTTGGATTATTTCATATTTTCTAAGATGCTGAGTCTGTGCTGGACAGCACAAGTTACTGTGGGGATATTTTTTATGTAGCATCTGATGTTTCTGTTTTGTTTTGAAGAGTTCTGCAAGTAAAAAATTGAATAATATTTTAATGGATCTGGACAATAATGTCTTCCAAGAGGAGTCAGTTCTCATGCTTCCAGTCGCTTCAAACTACTCAAAATATTAATATCTGCAATATCAATGCCTTTCCTTCTCATTTTCCTAATAAAAAAAGGTCATTCAAAAAAGTGGATTTGTTCCATCAGGGCTCAGAGTACTTTAATCCACTTTCATTGTGCGAGCCTTAATTTCCAGCATGTGCTTGAATCTCCCACAAATTACAGCAGGGCTGACAATGGAACAGACCGTTCTACAAGCCTACAGTCTCCTCCAGATGGGCTGTTTATTGAGTATTCAGTCTGATGTGCCTGTCCGCTCTTTATTGCATATCCCTTCTGATTTCTCTGCTGAGACCTTATAGAATGATGAGCATTCTGATTTGCTTGTGCAGTGTGTATATGACTTCCCGCTAACCACTCATGCACCCCACCTCTTTCCTAACCACCGATGGTCTGTTGTTCTTAAAAGTAGAATCATAGAATCATAGAGTTGGAAGAGACCACAAGGGCCATCGAGTCCAACCCCCGGCCAAGCAGGAAACACCATCAGAGCACTCCTGACATATGGTTGTCAAGCCTCTGCTTAAAGACCTCCAAAGAAGGAGACTCCACCACACTCCTTGGCAGCAAATTCCACTGTCAAACAGCTCTTACTGTCAGGAAGTTCTTCCTAATGTTTAGGTGGAATCTTCTTTCTTGTAGTTTGGATCCATTGCTCTGTGTCCGCTTCTCTGGAGCAGCAGAAAACAACCTTTCTCCCTCCTCTATGTGACATCCTTTTATATATTTGAACATGGCTATCATATCACCCCTTAACTTCCTCTTCTCCAAGCTAAACATGCCCAGCTCCCTTAGCCGTTCCTCATAAGGCATCATTTCCAGACCTTTGACCACTTTGGTCAAAGTAGATCTGTTGTGCCAGCGTAACCCACTGAGGTGTATCACTTTAACAAGGTTGCACGTGCTCAGTGGGAGAGCTGAAGCAGGGAGCAGCAACCATTATGAGCAACTATATTATATTAACTCAGAATGGTTGGGGTGGTGCCTGTTGTCTCCTTTCAGTAGGCCTTGAATACTTGGAAGCAGATGGGTGTTATTTTTGTACATGTGCTTGAAATGAAGTGTAAAAATGCTCAGAATCAGAATTTTCTATCTAGTTGTGGTGTTTCTATGTTATAAGGGCCCGTAATTATTTCTCTGGGACACGGGTGGCACGGTGGGTTAAACCACAGAGCCTAGGACTTGCCGATCAGAAGGTCGGCAGTTTGGATCCCCGTGACGGGGTGAGCTCCCATTGCTGGGTCCCTGCTCCTGCCAACCTAGCAGTTCGAAAGCATGTCAAAGTGCAAGTAGATAAATAGGTACCACTCCAGCAGGAAGGTAAACAGCGTTGCCATGTGCTGCTCTGGTTCGCCAAAAGCAGCTTAGTCATGCTGGCCACATGACCCAGAAGCTATATGCCAGCTCCCTTGGCCAATAATGAGTGCCGCAACCCCAGAGTCGGCTACAACTGGACCTAGTGGTCAGGGGTCCCTTTACCTTTACCTTTAATTATTTCTCTGGTGCTTGTTTGAAGAGCACTGTGGAATCTAAGATAGCAGAGAAGACCCAGCAACATAGGTTCAGACAACCTTGGTGGGAAATGTTTATGAATTATTGTTATTTTTCAGCCACTTTCAAATATCTGAATGGATTGTTTTCTCCTGCTCCAGAAAGTGAGACCCAAACCAGTGGAGTCAAATGACATTAAGGAAGAACTTAGGAAGAACTTCCTGACAGTAAGAGCTGTTCGACAGTGGAATTTGCTGCCAAGGAGTGTGGTAGAGTCTCCTTCTTTGGAGGTCTTTAAGCAGAGGCTTGACAAACATATGTCAGGAGTGCTCTGATGGTGTTTCCTGCTTGGCAGGGGGTTGGACTCGATGGCCCTTGTGGTCTCTTCCAACTCTATGATTCTATGTTTCTATGACAAGAAGGGAGATTCCGACGAAACAACAGAAAATACTTTCTGATGGTAAGAGCTGTTCAACAGTGGAACAAACTGCATTAGAAGTTGGTGAACTCTCTTTCATTGGAGGTTTTTCAGCAGAGGGTGGATGACCATCTGCCAGGGATTCTTTAGCTGTGCTTCCTGCATTGCAGGGGGCTGGACTAGATGACCCTTAGAGCCCCTTCCAACCCTACAATTCTATGATTCTATGATCCAGCAAGACCCAGCTTAAGTGAGAGAGAGATTGTGCGGAAGCAGCAAATTATTTTGCGAGGAACTGCCCTCATAAGCTACTCTTTTATTTTGATTTTTCTGATAGAGATTTAATTTGCATTGGGTGTGAAAATCCTTGTATATGCAATTTAGATTAATCACTGTAAATGGTCTGCATTCAAGAATTATACTTTATTTGTCTCTGTCACTGCCTTTGCTGTGAGCCCCTTCAGAGACCCTTAATAAAGATCTTTGGTACACAAAACAACATCAAGAATTGTGCCAAAAATAGTTACACCGGGTCAGGGTCTTTCAATCCACTTTAACTGCATAAACCTAAAGTCCCAGGATGTGCTGAAATGCAAAATACTGTCAATCTAGAGGTGCCCTCTCTCTGCAATCTGCCTCCAACTTGTAACTAAGACAGCACATAACTATGCATGCCTACTCAGAAGTCAGTTCCACTGATTTCCATGGGGTTTACTCTCAGTTAAAATGCCTATCATTTTAAAACAAAAAACCAAGATCGTATGCCATCTGCCAAGCAAACCATCATGTTTAAATGAAGGAATTAGCCTGCCTGACAATTTGACTAAGTAATTTGACTCTGGACTTAATAGTCTTTTGAGGACCCCACCACTCCTGTGAGAATAAAATAAAACTCATTATGGTCACATCCACAAAGGTAAAAACATAAAATAAATGTAAAGGACCCCTGGACAGTTAGGTCCAGTCAAAGGCAACTATGGGGTGCGGTGCTCATCTCGCTTTCAGGCCGAGGGAGCCGGCGTTTGTCCACAGACAGCTTTTGCAGGTCATGTGACCAGCAGGACTACACCGCTTCTGGCGCAACAGAACACCATGACGGAAACCAGAGCGCACAGAAACACTGTTTACCTTCCCGCTGCAGTGGTACCGATTTATCTACTTGCACTGGCGTGCTTTTGAACTGCTAGGTTGGCAGAAGCTGGGAAAGAGCAACAGGAACTCATCCCGTCACAGGGATTCGAATTGCCAACCATCCAATTTGCAAGCCCAAGAGGCTCAGAGGTTTAGACCGCAGCACCACCCGCATCCCTCACATCAACAGCATACAGTTAAACCACATTGTTGGAGGCGAGTTTTCCCTGGCAGCAGACGACAGAACCATGAGACTGGTGTAAAATACTCAAACAAGAGTTTTATTACAACTATACAAACAACAAACACAAAGCATGTGGGTGTTCTCTTTCTGCAGGCAGTTGCAAACTGCAACTTCTTCTCCAGCTGTGTCTAATCAGCTGGGAAACCACACCCAGAACTCATAGAAAACATCCTTAAAGTTATCTGCCCCCTTTTCTTGCTTCTTGACGAATGATACCAAAGAATCCTAAGTTTGCTAAGGGTATTGGGAGTTGTAGCTCTGGGAAGAGTAAGCTCCAGGTCCCAGGATTCTTTGGGGCAAGCCATGTAGAAATTCTGTAAAACCCATAAAACTGGTAAGGACCAGTTAAGGGGTGACTTAACATTTACTGTTAAGAGTGTGAAACAACTCTAGATAAGGTACAAGGAGGGCTCTGCACATATAGGGGGAAAATGGGTAAAGTAAGTGTTCCAAGGGCTGTGATTGGATGGCAGATGATGATGTGGCAGAAGCTGGTTGGACAAAGGATGAAACAACCAGGGGGACGTATTTTTCCTGTATCATTTATATTCTAATGGAGAGCTTTCTCACACTCTTTGGCCTCTGCCCCCTAACACAATACAGTGGTGCCTTACAGTGGTGCCCTACAGTGGTGTACTTAATTCGTTCCAGAGGTCCGTTCTTAACCTGAAACTATTCTTAACCTGAAGCACCACTTTAACTAATGGGGCCTCCCACTGCCACTGCGCCGCAGGAGCACGATTTCTGTTCTCATCCTGAAGCAAAGTTCTTAACCCGAGGACTATTTCTGCGTTAGCGGAGTCTGTAACCTGAAGCGTCTGTAACCTGAAGCGTATGTAACCCGAGGTACAACTGTAAGGTCCGTTCTTAACCTGAAAGTATTCTTAACCTGAAGCACCACTTTAGCTAATAGGGCCTCCTGCTGCTGTCGCACCGCCAGAGCACGATTTCTGTTCTCATCCTGAAGCAAAGTTCTTAACCCGAGGTAATATTTCTGGGTTAGCGGAGTCTGTAACCTGAAGCGTATGTAACCTGAAGCGTATGTAACCCGAGGTACCACTGTAGTAAATAACACCTGACCAGTGGAGAACCTGGTGTGAGCCACTGTATTGAACCCCCCAAGGGAATCCCCCCCCAGAAAATTAAACTGTTAAATGGTGCAGTTGTGACCCTAGTCCGGGTTCCTGATCTTAGTGGCCTATTGGAGTGCCCCTAAGCAGGAGCTGCGTGCCACAGAGATATCCCCACTTATGATTCCAAAAAAACACACCCAATATACAGAAACTGGTGTGAGTGTCTCTCCCACTGTTTGACTCCAGCCTCCCAGCATAACTTTTTTCTGGAGCGAACAATACTTTCCCTTCCCCTCCTGACTGTATTAAAGATGGATAATGCCATGCATAAATGTAATTCAACTTCTTTACTAATTAGTGCCCTATTTTTCTGTCAGATACTTATCGTGTCCCCAGGGAGGACTTCAATCACAGAAGTACCCAGTGCTTTTGGTGCGCTTTTCGGTAATTAAATCTCTTCTTACATATTTATATACATTTTCTTCCTGTGGCGTCGGGACACTGCGGCTGGTGGGAGAAAGCAGGGAAGATGGAGCATCCCTGGGTAACTGATGGAACATTTGAGACACAAAGGGTGGCAGAGTGATCCTTATCAGTGTGATGAGAGAGAGAGAGAGAGAGAGAGAGAGAGAGAGAGAGAGAGAGAGAGAGAGATGCAATTAAATATATTACATTCCAAAAGACTTTTGCTCCCTCCCAGATGAAAAGGGAAGAACTATTAATAAAACAATGCCATGTGCTCAAAGGCAATGTCATCCCATGTTAAATGAAGAGAGACTTTGAGTGTGTTTCACTGCCTCTGGGTACACAGTTTCAAGTCCCATTAACACTAATAATGCAGTGACGGAATAACACACAAGTTGCCTGTTCCACCCAATTCATAAAGAAGGCAACCTCATGGTGGGTGCATTTGCCAGAGGTGCTGAGATCCTTTCCACCACCGACCACGTTTACCGTCAAAGAATATATTCAGGTGTCCCCCTCAGGGCGAAACCCCACAAGACAAGCAGCCGGCCTGTGTCTTTAAATGCAGATTTCTAGCAAACACCACTAGAATTTTTCCCCCAAAGCCCAATAGAATGCATTTTTAATGCTATTTTCACTGATTTCTGCATGTTGTCTCCTAGTATATGCATTTTTGAGCCCTTCGCTTTGTTTCAAAGTCTGGAGAAATGCAAATGCCAAGGGATGGCTGTGTGTTTAGGTCACGGATAGTTTTGGGAAAGTGCAAATTTGGCGGGTTCATCGTTAAATGCAAACAGAATTCCTTTTAAGCTGGTGCCGAAGGAATGGTATTCATGAACAAAATGATAATGCCCAACGTATTCCAACAAGTGGAACCCTGTACGCATTGATTTGTTAAATAAAAATAGGTCACTAAGAATGTTTAAGAACATCATCCCCATTCTATACATAAATACTCATAAGGAAACTGTCAAAGTACAAAATAGATGCAACAGGGAATTTATGGGCAATGCATCATTGTACAGATTAACTGCAAACTCAGGTACCAAGTGAAGATGGTTATATAATCTAAATGTGGCTAATGAGAAACAAGAGGTAGATATTTTCATGCTCAAGGGAACCCAAATATTTGCAGAAGCAGTGCTTTTTTCTGGGAGTACGCAGTCCTGACACCTCTCCCCCTCCAAAAAAAAGGTTAGAAGTGTGGCACTTACTGTAACAACACTCAACACTTACTGTTGAGTACTGCCACCTTTTTTAAAAAAGGGGAGGGAGGGAAATCTAAGACTCAGGAAAGGGAACTCATTGAAAACAGTTCAGTGAGGTACGAGCACGCTCAGTGTCTATGGCATACTGGCTGACTGGGGAAGGGGAAGAGGCAAAGAAAACTGTTGGAATGGAGTATTCTGAAAGAGGGTCTCACTGGTTCACACACCAAGCAGCGGTGACCTGTTAACTGTAACGTGCAGAACTTGCAACATGTTGTTCCAGTTTCTACTTGTAACTGTGCAGGATTGAACACTTTCACTGGCTCAGAAGAGGAAGAAGAGAAGAGTTTGGATTTGATATCCCGCTTTATCACTGCCCGAAGGAGTCTCAAAACAGCTAACATTCTCCTTTCCCCTCCTCCCCCACAACAAACGCTCCGTGAGGTGAGTGGGGCTGAGAGACTTCAAAGAAGTGTGACTAGCCCAAGGTCATCCAGCAGCTGCATGTGGAGGAGTGGAGACGCGAACCCGGTTCACCAGATTACGAGTCTACCACTCTTAACCACTACACCACACTGGAATTAGTGCCTAGGAATGCCTTTTAACAGCTCCAGGTGGTTTGCCAGCTCCAGTCCCTTTTGGACAGAAGTGACATAGTCACTGGTCACCCTTGAAAATGACTCAGAAACTTCAGTTGGACCCAAATGCAGTTGCCACATTCCTGGCTGGGGTTTCCTTTAGATCTGTATTTTTGAGGAACCACTTCACTTCTGTGATTGTTAGTTGCTTTAAACTGCATTGAACATTTTGTTGAAATTGTTGTAAACACACACAGAGAGAGAGAGAGAGAGAGAGAGAGAGAGAGAGAGAGAGACCTGGGACCTTGGGAGCAAGTGCAGGTAAAAAGGTAAAGGGACCCCTGACCATTAGGTCCAGTTGCGGACTATTCTGGGGTTGCGGTGCTCATCTCACTTTTCTGGCCGAGGGACCCAGTGTACAAGTGCAGGTAAATAACAACAAATAACCCAATGTATCTTATGGAATGGTGGTGGTTTTCTTAATGCAACCTACTTTTATATCTGCATCTGGATAGATTCCGGGTCCATTTGATACCATATTTACATGAATCTAATGTGCCATCGAATCAAAAGCACACCTCAAATTTCAAAATCTTGAAACCATGAAAGCATTTGCTGGTGAATGTAAATGCACCATCAAATCTAATGCACACCCTAATTTTTGTGATGTCATTTGGCCAAAAAAGCTGTGCATTAAATTCGAGCAAATATGGTATTTTGGCACTTGCAGTCAGCTATTACAATGAGATTTTGATTCCCAAAAGCTCAACAACCTTTGTGTCCTGAATCTTTTAGAAATATGGCAACCCTAACTTTGCAGGACCTCCTGGGCAATTTAACCATGAATATACACTCCCCTTTGGCACCTTATCAGATTCACCTCTCTTCTTCCTTCCTTAACCATTTCTGGCTGCTGGACCTCCATTTGCTATGATGTGCACTTCTGCCTTAATATGAAACAACTGGGCCTGAGTCGAAGCCGATTCTCTGCTGGAGAGGAAGGAGGAAAGGATCTAAATAATACTCTCCAGAACAAGCCTTTCTGAGATGCTGCTGACGCAGATTATTTCCAGGTCAGCCAAAGACAAAGTGTTTCTTACGACGTTCGGTGGGAATATTTCTCTGTTCCCCAACAGCCTGCCTCACACTCTCTTACATCTTACGGTTTCTTTTAGCAACAATTTTAGCAGCAGACTCGGCAGCTAACTGGTTTGAAAAAAGACGGTGCATTCTCTTCTCAAGAAGGCACATGGGTACTCTTATAAAATGGTCTATCGGTGCCACGGAGAGCTCCCCACATCAGGGACAGAGCACTGCCTAGAATTTCCCCCATTCGTTTCAGCCGAAGGGCACATCTGCACACAGGAAAGGAATGGAGGATGCTGCCTCCTTGGCTGACTTTTCTGAGTGCCATATATTGTCAGGAGCGGGTGCCAAGAGCAGGTCAGCAATAAATCACATAGCATCAGTGAGTTAACTCTTTATTCAAGAAAACAAGGTTGACTCAGGAAGCCAGGCTAGCGAGAACCACAATTCGTCGTGGTAAATTTTGTCCCTATGAAGCAGTTGTGGGGACTGAAGGTCCCTGCCTTCCCACAGCTGTCTAAGTCTCCTCCTCTCCTGGATCCTTCCTGAGCAATCTGAGACTCCATCACTGTGCTTTCCTGCTTCCTCTTCATACGTCTTCTGGTTCTGGGAAATCAGGGCGTAGAGGTGGTGGTCCCAGCAGGAGGGGGAGGCTCCAGAGCTTTTTCACCAGCCTGACTCATCTCTGCCTCTTGGCCTCCCTCATCTCCTGCTTCAACTTCTGATTCTGGACTGCTCTCTGCCACAGATTCTTCCTGCTCACTAAACCCTGTTACCTCCTCAGTTTCTGAACCTTCTTCTCCCAGTGTGTTCCCTCTTCTCTTGCTGACTACTCATCTTTGTCCCACCACCAATCTCCTGGCTCCGAGCCGTCTTCCCTATGGGGTTCCCCAGCTGGTGACTCCCACCGCTCCTCAACATCCAGCCAGTCTATGATATCTGTGCACTCCAGCACAGGTGGAGCTCTTGGTCAGAATGGAAGTCTTTGGTGTTTTGATGGATGGTGGGTTAACTGTTATGTATACAGTGGTCTGTGTTTGCCTGAGGTTGAGTCTGGAATAAGGATTCTGAGCCCCTGTGTTCTGATTCGATACATGATAGCCAATCACAGAACATTTCAGGATTTTGGCCTCTGCCATTGGCCCTTGAACTCTGAGTCATGATTCACAGTTTGGAAGTCTAGACAGCCAATCGCGTTGGAAGTGGGAGTGGCCCAGGCCTTCAGAAATGTATATAAGCAGTTGCTTTGCCCCTGTTGCCCAGTTCTGTTAGTTCAATAAAGGATCTTGCTGTTATCACTGTGTCTTGCCTCGTGGGAACCCACCTACGCTTCACTAACTATGAAGGATCCATGATGGCCACCATCTTTGGATGGCTTTAAAGGAGGGTTAGATGAATTCATGGAGGATAAGGCTATCTATGGCCACATGTTCTGCCTCTACCATTGGAGATGGTATGACTCAGAATACAAGTTTTTGGGAATCACAGAGAATGCTGTTGTGCTCAGGGGCCAGGATTCAGCAAAGTCATTCAGCTAATGACTTATGCTTGTGCAATGGGGTTTCCCCCTGGATGCACACACACACAAACTTGGGTTGGGGTGATGGGAGAACTCCAAACGGGGGGGGGTCATTCCACCCTGCAAGTCAGAATGCTTAGTGCAACATTGAATTCTTCCCAGGTCCTACTTGTGGCCTTCCCATAGTGAGAACAGTGGGTGGCATTCAACGAAGTAGACCTAATGAAATTAATGGACCTAACATACTTGTGTTTAGCAATTTCAGTGGGTTTACTCTGAGTAAAACTTCGTTTCTTATGTTCTTAACTGTGGAGGTCTACTATCATCCATTTGGTTTTTTTAGAGAAAAATGGAACACTTACCCTTGAGATGAGCAAAGAAGTTTCTAAAAAGGGGCGGTGAAATTACTGGTTTTCTCCCATGACCTGGGTGCTGGTGGTAGTTATTTTTATTAAAAAAACCTTTAGAAATGCTTCTCTTTCCTAATGAAGAAATTTCAGCAGCCCTAATTAAATCTCCAATAGAATTAATAGAGTGGGAGGAGCATAGCAAAATTTATTTTCTAGCAGGCATGCTCTAATTAAGCATGAGTTTAAAGCATTTTTTAATCAAAGGGAACCCAAAGAAATGAGGTCAACAGAAGGGAATATGAAAGGCTCAAATTCTGATTTAATTTACAACAGGCTAAATCACCATAGCCTGAATACTGAATAGCTTCTGAACGGATTGTATGATCTTGCTTTTAGGGTGTTCTTTCAGGGTGTAATTAAGTGTTTGAAAGAACAAGTTGCTGCCACCAGAGATGGTTGCCCTGTTCTCTCTCCACCTCCACCCACAGCTAGGGAGGCCACTTAACACATCGCCCCCCTGAAAAGAAGAGATGCATCACTACAACGGAAGACAACACAGGACGCCGTTTTGCATGATCTTTGTTATCACGCGGTTGCCAGGTTATGACACCTGTTTGCCCAGGCGTTTGAAGAGTTTTCACCTATTTCCTTTCAAGTTTTAAAAAACTCTTCTGCTGTTGCCATTGTTTTCTTAGATGTCTTGTTCATCAAGAGGATGTGTTTTGAAATTTTAAGTTGCAGATTGTGAAGTTGGTTTATTTTAGGAATTGTATCTTATGGATGAAGAGCAGGTTATATCCACACTGATGCAGTGGTGTAGCATGCATTGGCAGTGCCCGGGGCAAGGCAAGGATTGTACCACCTAATCTCCTTGTGGGCCTTGTGCAGGAGACAACAAGCCAACTTTGCTGCACCCTTACAGCGGCCGCTCCTCACTGAAGTCGCCTACCAGTCATCGTGTTCACCCTCTCATCTCTGTGAGCTCCCAGTGGGGATGGCAGTTGGTGTGCCTTGGTGGGCATGGTGGCATCTCAGCAGCGCCTGAGCCACAGCTGTAGTGGGCCTAGGAGGAGGGTGGCAGAGAGCAGGCTGAGGCACCAAGCACAGCCCTTCCCCAGGTGCTTCTCCTTGGCACAGCACAAAGCCGGGCACCAGCGGGTCCCAGGTGGGTGGGCGGTGTCAGGAGTTCAGCCTACACTCGAATAGGACCCTGGCAGAGACACATGCCCAACTGGCATGTTCTCTCCCTCCTGGTTGACCGTTCGGGAACTTCTTCATAATAATAATACAGTGGTGCCCCGCAAGACGAATGCCTCGCAAGACGGAAAACTCGCTAGACGAAAGAGTTTTCCATTTTGGAGGTGCTTCGCAAAACGAATCTCCTATGGGCTTGCTTCGCAAGACGAAAAGGTCTTGCGAGTTCCTGCGGGGTTTTTTTTCTCCCCCCCCCCTTTTTCTAAGCCGCTAAGCTGCTTATCAGCTGATCTGATAAGCCGCTAAAAGCCGCTAAAAGCCGCTAAAAGCCGCTAATAGCACTAATAGCGCTAATCTTCTAATCTGTCAATGGGTTTGCTTCGCAAGACAAAAAAACCGCTAGACGAAGAGAATCACAGAATGGATTCTTTTCGTCTTGCGAGGCACCACTGTAATAATAATAATAAATTTTATTTATATCACGCCCTCTCCAGCCAAAGCCGGGCTCAGGGCGGCTAACAACAATCAAATAATCAAATAATCCAACATTCTAAAATCATTTCATTATAAAAATTAATTAAAATCAAATTAATGGCAACCGTTAAGCAAAAGCTTTATTCAGCCTGAACGTGGAAGACAGGAGTGCCTGGCGTGCTCTGGTCCATGGGGTCATGAAGAGTCGGACACGACTAAATGACTAAACAACAACAGCCCGAATATCACAGCAACCAGTGCCGACCGACACCGGCACATTTAGGGATACACAGAGTTTGTGCATCATGCGAGTTACAGAACATATAAAGACACACACAGAGCACTGCAACATGGCTCCCTCTCTGTAGCATCAGACAGCAAAGAGAAAAAGAACAAAGGACAATAGTCCCACTTCACGGAACACAGTAACACAGGCATCCTGCCTCCGTCACTTCCCACTCTGTGGAGTCAAAAACATACTGTCATGTGAAAGACAACAATCCTATGACTGCAATCATGGAGCAGGAATTCTAACAGGCGGCTCTCCTCTCTGTGCTCCCACTGCAGAGCCCACACCTCACCCAAGGAAGGGGGGGAGGGAAGCACCGGGAAAGGACCGGCATGAGCCCAGAAAAGTCCAGGCTCTGGCCGGCAGGAATTCTGCCTAGGAGCAAGCAGCTCTGGAAGACAGCAGCCATGAAGTTCACTGGTTGTCCTTGGGCCAGCCACTGTCTCTCAGCCTAACCTTCCTCATAGAGTTGTTGTGAGAAAAGGTGTGTGCTATAAATGTAGTAACTTGTGAATGAAAAGGCTCTTCATCAGCAGATGTAGGAATTCCTATAGTTTGATACTTCAGCTAGGTAGTGCATTCTGTTTTCTGTTTGTGAGAGAGACAGAGAGACACTTTGTATTTTGTTTCGTTTTCCTACCTTCATTAAGCTGCCTTTCTAACCATTTCTTCAACATCTGTCGTTTGGATATGCAGGGTCGCCCTCTCGGCTCACCCCAGAGAGAAAGGGAGCCATTCTGCATCTTCTGATCTTAAATAATGTTTCATTCCCCAGCGGGTGATTGTCGAAAGTGGTGGTGCTATTCTTTAAAAGCTTGTCTGTAAATGCTGGTGAGGGTTAACTGCAAATCAGACTTCACTGCCTCGGATTTCTCTCTTTGAATGAGAGAAGGAGACAGAAAAGAGAAAGAAAGGAGGACAGATTAATTACAAAAGCAGAAGGGATGGCAAAGGCATCTGTTTAGAACTGGTCAGAAAGCTTCGTCCTGGATAGGGATGGGGGAGATATGAGCTCCAGTTCACATCTGAAGCCAAACTTGCCAGATTTGCAGTCCCCCCACAAAAAAAAATGCAAACTGAAACACAGTCATTCTTCCAAATCCACATCTTTCTTAATTTTGCAATGTAGTTCTCCAGCCAAGCAATGTGTACAAATATGCATATATTAGGGTGAAGTGTGCATTAAAATTTGCATCTTCATTTAAATTTGCATTACAAAAGGGGGAAATGCAAAACACTTGCATTCAGAAATGTGTTTGTTAGGAGAGATTTGAACTAAAATGCAGGTGAATTTTCATGGAATGTGGGTAACTGAATTCAAGATTGGAAAATTAAGAAACTGGGAGACCCAAAACTGACAGATCCATCCATCTCCAAATTGGGATATACAGTGGTACCTCAGGTTAAGTACTTAATTCGTTCCGGAGGTCCGTACTTAACCTGAAACTGTTCTTAACCTGAAGCACCACTTTAGCTAATGGGGCCTCCTGCTGCTGCCGCGCCGCCAGAGCGCAATTTCTGTTCTCAACCTGAAGCAAAGTTCTTAACCTGAAGCACTATTTCTGGATTAGTGGAGTCTGTAACCTGAAGCATATGTAACCTGAAGCGTATGTAACCTGAGGTACCACTATAATGAAATTAAATCTTGCTGAATAATTGAAGCAGGTTTCATTATTAATCACCTACGCATTGACACCCAAGCCCTCTATTACTCCTCTGTAGAGTTTTCTTCACCTAGTTTGAACAAACATTAGCACCTCCCTGGGAACTTCTCTTGCCCACAAAATGAATAAAAGCCTTGCAAGAATATGCTCTTGCCATCGCACTCCTCATCCTCATTACTGCAGCCTACTTTAAAGATGGCCAGTGTCTATACCATCCTTCCCCAGTTCATCTTCCTTGTGGGAAAACACAACAGGATGTCCCCCATCACTTCTATGTGGATCATTTGAGTTGGTCCCCCACTTCCTCGGACTCCCTCAGGAGGTTCTCCTGGAGGCCTTTAAGCAGAGGTTGGATGGCCATTGGTCATGGATGCTTGAGTTGAGATTCCTGCATTGCAGGGGGTTGGAATAGATCACAAAGGTCCGTCCACCCCGGCAATCTGTTCTCACCCTAGCCAACCAGATGCGCATTGGGAGCCCTGGAGCAGAACCCAAGTGCAACAGCACAGTCTCCAGACATGAATGCTGTATTGTTTTTAACACTTGATTGGGGGCCGCCCAGAGTGGCTGGGGAAGCTCAGCCAGATGGGTGGGGTATAAATAATAAGTTGTTGTTTTGTTGTTGTTGTTGTTACTGCCACCAACTGTGGGGAGAGAACCACTGTAGCCTTATCCTCCATGAATTTGTCTAACCCTCTTTTAAAGCTGCCCAGTTTGGTGGCCATTCACTCCATCTTAAGGCAGGGAATTTAGCAACGCACTGAGTGAAGAAGAGCTTTCTTTGGTCTGTCTTGAGTCTTCCAGCCGTCAGCTTTGTTCACATGCCCCTGAAATTATAACCACCTTCTCCAAAAGATGCACAATACGATACACCTCCATCCTGTTCCCTCTTACTCACCTTTCCTCTAAATTAAAAAGTCCCCAAGGATCACAGCCTTTCTTTATAGGAGAGAGATGGTCTTCTTCCCCTACCTTAGACCCCATCCCATGGGCCTGGCACTTTGACACAATAGAGAGTAGCTACACAAACATGTACAATGCTCTCCCCCAAGGAAGTTCACCTGGAGCCTTCATTATACACCCTTTTTAACCAGGCCTTTGATTGATTTGATTGACATCCTACGCCCTTTAAAAAATAAATAAATCGCGGAGTCAGTTATTGGGCTGTTGTTTTCATTTTGATTATGTATTTTGTGGTTTTACATTTTGATTTTATTCTATGAACCACCCTGAGACCCTGAGACCTCTGGGGATTGTTGTTGTTGTTGTTTAGTCGTTTAGTGGGTGTTTTGTTTGAAGGAGCACGAAACAAGGATTCTGCTTAGCTTTGAGTATTGGGATGAAAACCAGCAGGCAGCTGCTTAAATGGTGACTGGATCCCAAACCAGGTCACCCTAACGAAGCAGCAGATCTGAACGCCTGTTGGTGGGGATAATACTACTACTACTACTACTACTACTACTAATTTATTATTTATACCCCGCCCATCTGGCTGAGTCTCCCCAGCCACTCTGGGCAGCTTCCAATCAAGTGTTAAAAACAATACAGCATCAAATATTAAAAACTTCCCTAAACAGGGCTGCCTTCAGATGTCTAAAGATATTTAAAGAGAAGATAGCTGCTTATTTCCTTCACCTCTGAAGGGAGGGTGTTCCACAGGGCAGGAGCCACTACCGAGAAGGCCCTCTGTCTGGTTCCCTGTAACCTCACTTTTCACAATGAGGGAACTGCCAGAAGGCCCTCGGCGCTGGATCTCAGTGTCCGGGCTGAATGATGGGGGTGGAGACGCTTCTTCAGGTATACAGGACCGAGGCCGTTTAGGGCTTTAAAGGTCAGCACCAACACTTTGAATTGTGCTTGGAAACGTACTGGGAGCTAATGCAGACCTCTCAGGACTGGTGTTATGTGGTCCCGGTGGCCCAGTCACCAGTCTAGCTGCTGCATTCTGGATTAATTGAAGTTTCCGAGTCACCTTCAAAGGTAGCCCCACGTAGAGCGCATTGCAGTAGTCCAAGCGGGAGATAACTAGATCACAAGTGGGGAGAGTGTTCTTGGGCTCAGGTCCTGCATTCAAGTTCAGCATCATCTGTAGGGCTGCTGGTTTGGCCCCTTGGCAATAGCAGCATGTGTGGTGGCGTGCAGCTGCCCTCCTGACACTTGCCTGGCTGCTTCACTCCTGGATTGGACTAGGGCAGGATGGTGGCAATACATGCACTTGGATTCACACTTGATGCATATGCATTTTTGTACACATTATTCAGCTGGGAAACTGGATTGCAAAGCTTGGAGAAATGCAAATCTCGAGGTTCTGCTGTGTTTCGGTTCTCAAATTATTTTCAAAGCTGCAAGTTAGTCAGGTTCCCCTTTAAATGTGAGCACCCCTGCCCACCCTTGTTGTTGTTTAGTCGTGTCCGACTCTTCATGACCCCATGGACCAGAGTACGCCAGGCACTCCTGTCTTCCACTGCCTCCCGCAGTTTGGTCAAACTCATGCTGGTAGCTTCGAGAACATTGTCCAACCATCTTGTCCTCTGTCGTCCCCTTCTCCTTGTGCCCTCAATCTTTCCCAACACCAGGGTCTTTTCCAGGGAGTCTTCTCTTCCCATGAGGTGGCCAAAGTTATTGGAGCCTCAGCTTCATGATCTGTCCTTCCAGTGAGCACTCAGGGCTGATTTCCTTAAGAATGGAGAGGTTTGATCTTCTTGCAGTCCTTGGGACTCTCAAGAGTCTCCTCCAGCACTCTGGGTATAGGGCGGTATATAAATTCAAATAATAATAATAATAATACACACCTGCACATGCCATGGCAGACACCAGACGTCTTCATTTTGTCAAGGCTAGCAGGTCACCCTAATAGCTACCAGGAAGCTGCCTGTCAGCTCTTCTGAATCTTAACTCCAATCAGCAAGAACTTCCTTTGAGATTTATGTGAATCGCTACCTACTGAGAGGCGGAGGTTTTGCAGAGGGTTGTGTGGAGTTTAGCAGGAAGATTTGAAAGGACTGATTTACTCTGATTTTCTTGTTTACCAGTTGGCCACTGCTATAATTTATACCTCTTGTTGTCGTTTCTCGTCCGGCCACAGCCTAGAAGCGAAGGCAGCAGCAAGATCTTTTCCTATTTTGAAACATCAGCACCACCAAATGGCTTTCTCGTGCTTTGAGCGCTTTCTCTCTCCTTAATTCAGCATCATAGGGAGCAGCCTCCCAGAGGTTTTGTGGACAGAACTATCAGAAATTGCATCCAAAGAACTTTGCACAGGGAAAGAAAGCTGTGCCTTAACCTCCATTAAGTCCAGCGTGTAGACTCAAGACGTAATTGGTGACTAATGAATAGCAAACAAGACAAGCGTGAGTGGGATGCAAATTGCCACCTAAAATGACAGCTATGTTTTTGCATTTCTTTACTTTTTTCTTTTACTTTTTTTGCAGGGGGAGAACAATAAGCCTGGGGGGAAATATGGCAGTGCAGTATTTTGGCAGAAGGCATTGCTTGCTTGCTGGCACCCTGACTAGAAGCACTTCACAATAAAAGGGAGCAGAAAGGGGGTGGGCATCCAGGAAAAAAAGGTTTTGGCAATCCCACCCGCCATAGCACCCAATGTGGTTTGACTATACATTGTTTTGGCTTTAGATGGACTCACGGAATGTAACCCCTATGTAAGTTGCAGGCTTACTGTGCAGAAAAGTCCTCAAAGGCATTTACCAAAAGAGTTTTTAGAAAATAAGCATCAGTTTTAACTGCAGCAGACATTTAAACCCCAAAAGAGTAGCCTTAAAATCAATGTCAGGTTAAGAAATGATTATAAGATAAGGAGATTAATAACAGTTTTGATGCCAGCCTCGCTAGGGAGGGGATTTCGTCACCAGGTGCTGCCACCAAAAAGGCCCTGGATTGCATTCCTGCCAACCAAATTGCTTTGGGTGGGTGTGTAGACCGGGTGAGAAAGAAAATGGCTGTTCCAAGGTGATCCAGGGAGTCTTGTGTCCGAATGAGGATGTGAATGGATTCTATGGAATTATGGAAAATTTATGGAAAAGTGGGATAGATATAAAACATATGTTCAAAAATATAGTAAAGGTTCGCTATCTATGCTAGCATTTGATTGAAGTTGGAGTGAGACTGGGTTGAGAAATAAGACTAAGAGCACATATTGATATAGGAATGTATTAGATAATATGTAAAGAAATATACAGTGGTACCTCGGGTTAAATACTTAATTCGTTCTGGAGGTCCGTTCTTAACCTGAAACTGTTCTTAACCTGAAGCACCACTTCAGTTAATGGGGCCTCCTGCTGCTGCTGCGCCGCTGGAGCACAATTTCTGTTCTCATCCTGAAGCAAAGTTCTTAACCTGAAGCACTATTTCTGGGTTAGCGGAGTCTGTAACCTGAAGCGTATGTAACCTGAGGTACCACTGTACAATAATAAGAGTATATTCATTTGTAAAAAAGAAATATACTACCGGAAAGACAGGAAGTCTAGTGTGTTGGTATGTATATGATTTGGGGGGGGGTTGTTTTTGTTTTTTCTCTTTGTTCTTTCTTTTTTTTTTGTTTCATTTTCTTTCTAGGTATATAAAATTTGTATATAATTTTTGTATACATGTTGGAGATTATATTATAGTAAGTACCGTAATGTAATATGACAAAGTTTACTGGTGTAATATAAGAATGTATAATAAATATAATAAAATGCAAATTCCAAAAATAAATAAAATGCAAATTCCAAAAATAAATCAATAGTATGTGAATGGATTCTGACATATGCTGGCACTGCCCACTTGACTCTGCAGCTAGCTGAGATGACACACAGCTGAGGAGCTGGATCCAGAAGTGTTGGTAGATAAGGACGCTGAGAGTGTCCTCCTAGAGATACAAGGTTGGCGTCTGAGAACATCCTGGATAGGTCTCAACAAGGAGGAAAGAAACCAGGATAAGACCACAAGAACGGCCTGCTGGATCAGGCCAATGGCCCGTCTAGTCCAACATCCTCTTCTCTCAATGGCCAGCCAGATGCCTCCAGCAGGACCCAAGCTCAGGAGCACTCTCTGCTCCTGCAGTTTCCAACAGCTGGAATTCAAGAGCATTTCTTTCTTTTCTTTTTTTTAATATTTATTAAAGGTTTTGAACAAAATAACACCAAACACATAAAACACCGTCACCAACATAGAACAAATAAAAAAGAAAAAAAACAACAAAGAATTAACACAAAATAGATAAAATACAACATAATTAAATTCCAAAAAACCATATTTCCATAACCTTCCTTTCGGACTTCCTCACATCTCCCTTTCCTGCGTTCCCAGTTATAAAGTTAAGTCAGCAATTTTAAGTTAATTTAGTCCCAAATTCTTTCAGTCCCTCTTACTCACGGGTTGTTGCTTTTCTGGTCGAATGTTCCCAGGAAAAAAGGTCCGCGCTCACCGACAGCAGCTATGCGGCTTCACTCCACAGAAAGAGCGATCGACTCACAGCACCGCGCCAGTCCTTCCACGTTCCGGAGCCCCTTACGAGGTCCCTTCTTCGTTTCGGGGGGCGCTTCTGGTGCCCGCCGAGTCCCACGAGCACAGGCTTTCGCTGCCTGTGGGTTTCCGACTTGGGTCTCCGCTTCGCCGTAGCGGACGACCCATTTCTGCGGAGCTTCCCCTTCACAGCGTGAAAGAGACCGCCATTGCCGTTCGCACCGCCTCCGGAAGTCGGAATTCAAGAGCATTTCAGCCTCCAGGCATGGAGGTGGAGCAGAGCTATCATGACCAGTAGCCACCGATAGTCTTACCCTCCCAGAATTTGTCTAATCCTCTTTTAAGGTAAAGGGACCCCTGACCATTAGGTCCAGTCACAGACGACTCTGGGGTTGCGGCGCTCATCTCGCTTTATTGGCCGAGGGAGCTTCCGGGTCATGTGGCCAGCAGGACTAAGCCACTTCTGGCGAACCAAATGCTGTTTACCTCCCCACTGGAGCGGTACCTATTTATCTACTTGCACTTTTGATGTGCTTTCGAACTGCTAGGTTGGCAGGAGCTGAGACTGAGCAATGGGAGCTCACCCTGTTGCGGGGATTCGAACCGCCAACCTTCTGATCGGCAAGCCCTAGGCTCTGTGGTTTAGACCACAGTGCCACCCGCGTCCCAGAATCCTCTTTTAAAGCCATCCGAATTGGTGGCCATCAACTGCCTCCTGCAGCAGTGAGTTCCGCAGTTTAACAATGCAGCAAATAACTACTTTCTTTTATCTGCCCCGAATCTTCCAACATTCCTTGGATGTCCACAAGGGGGGACTTTTCTCTGCCCATTTGCCCCTATTACAATGCATATAGGGGAAACTGCCTTATAGTGCTCTGTGCTGCTCAGTATTGTCCACATTGGTGGGCAGCAGCTCTCAAATCGCAGCCCTACCTGTAGATGCCAGGGATTGAACAATGAACCTTCTGCATGCAAAGTCCATCTCCTTTCCCAAAACCACCATTGAAGTTCTGGAATATGAGGAATGCATTCCCCCCACTCTGATCGTGACAGCTTCAGCCTGGATCGGGTCAGATCCATCTGCTTGTCCTCTCTAGAGCAAAACCCCGAAAGCTCTGGGTGTCTGGATCCTGATCTCCATGTTTTACAGATTCCCAGCCCAGGCACAATGTAAAGGAGAGCTCTTGAGAGAACAAGCAGCTAATCAGGTTACTGACCTTACAGCCGCTGCTGTCATTACTTTTTAGAAGGATGTGAGATTTCTTTGCCAGAGACTGGTCTTAGGAGGATATGAGAGAGAGAGAGAGAGAGAGAGAGAGAGAGAGAGAGAGAGAGAGGGAATGCTAACAAATAAACTAACCTTTCCCTTAGGAAAGACCTGCTATTAACATCCCATTTTTATTCTTCTGTTGTATCTGAAACCTCACTTTCTCTCCTCTAACTGTCCACTATTATTATGATTATTTTTAAAAACAGACTTTCTGTGCCTGTGGTTTCTTAGGAAAGGGACAGCTTTCGCAGGTCGTTAATTAAAAAATCCACCCTTTAGCTGAAATATTGTGTATCATCATGTTCCTCGTTCTTCAAGGACAAAAATGTTTTGGGGGTTTTGTTTGTTTTTTAGAAAAGGAATGGCAAGCGGAGGGAGAGATAACGACAGGGCAAGAAGCAGAATGCACGGAGGCTTATAGCACAAGAGATACCAGTATTATACACCAATTTGAATTTTTATATACACACACACAAATAAGCCTGAGAATTGCTTCAGGGAGAAAAATATAATAAAGGCATATTTAGTATAAAAACCAGATTGCAGTCAAATCCTTCAGAGCTGGAACAGGCCTTCTCCAACCTGGTGCCCACTTCAAATGCTGCACTAGCTGGGGTTGATAAGGACACAGGAAGCTGCCTTAAACGGCTCAGGACCGCAATACCTCAAGGACTGCCTTTCCCCCATATAAACCGTCCCGGACTTTGCATTCATCAGATGAGGCCCTTCTTCATGCGCTTCCCCCACAAGAGGTCCAGAGGGTAGCAACACAAAAACAGGGCCTTCTCTGCAGTGGCTCCTCGTTTGTGGAATGTTCTCCCCAGGGAGGTTCACCTGGCACCTTCATTATAAGAAGAGAAGAGTTTGGATTTGATATCCCGCTTCATCACTACCTGAAGGAGTCTCAAAGTGGCTAACATTATAGACTATATGGAGATGGCGGAAATGACTGGCAGAATCCGAGACCATGGAGAAGAGTCGGTGGAAGAAGATTGGAGGAAATTTAAAATTTATTTGCAGAAACACTGTCAAATTTTTGAATGCTGATGACATTGAAATGAATTGAAGGGGCTCTAGCAACAAGGTAAAAAATATGAGGGGATTAATAATAGATAAACTAATAGATTATGAATTTGCTGAACCAAATTTAAATGGGATACAAAAATGGGAGACGCGAGGAAGTCAGGAAAATAAGTTAACTAAAGTGGAGAGATTAAGAAAGAGAGAAATTTTGTTTTTCTTTTATATGTGTTTTTTCTTTTTTTGGTTTTTGTGTTTAATGTTTGTATTTTTGTATTTTGTAGTTTTGTGCTTTTGTATTTTGTATCTGTTTTGCATTTGTTGTTTGTTTTTCTAAACTTTTCTATTGATAAAACCTAATAAAATATCATTAAAAAAATCAAAGCGGCTAACATTCTCCTTTCCCTTCCTCCCCCACAACAAACACTCTGTGAGGTTAGTGGGGCTGAGAGACTTCAAAGAAGTGTGACTAGCCCAAGGTCACCCAGCAGCTGCATGTGGAGGAGCGGGGAAGCGAACCCGGTTCACCAGATTACGAGTCCACCGCTCTTAACCACTACACCACACCTTTGGGTGCTAGGAACAAATGTTCCCCTTTAGCCAGGCCTTTGGCCGATTAACAACCGATCTGTGGGTATAGGGTGGTATGCAATTTTTAACAACAACAACAGCCTTGTAGATCAGGCCAGTAGCCCATCTAGTCCCGCATTCTTTTCTCACAGCGGCCAACCATACCGCCTCCAAAAATGGAGGTAAAACATAGCCATTGTGGCTAGTAGCCATTGATGGTACGTCCTCCATTAATTCATCAGCACCTTCTGGGATTGAAGTTGTTCAAGGGATTGAAGTTGGGATTGAAGTTGTTCAAGTTGATCATCATTGAGGGGAAGTGTGTGGAACAGGTGTCGGTGTTTCGATTTCTGGGAATGGAGTTGAGAGATGACCTAACCTGAGGAGAAAACAGTAAAGACCTGATGAAGATAGCACAGCAGAGGTTCTATTTTCTGAGAATCCTCTGGAAAAATAATCTCTCAAAGGACCTGTTGATGGCATTCTACCATTGTGCTGTTGAGAGTGTATTAACTTGTGGTCTGTGTGTGTGGTTTGGGAGCTGCACGGTCAGGGGAAAAACAATGCTGTCCAGGGGTGTAAAGACTGCAGAGAGAATAACTGGGTGCACTCTTCCCACCTTGGATCAAATCTATGCTTCCAGGTGCCATAAGAAAGCTGCAGAGATAGCGCAGGATAGTGCGCACCCCAGAAATGATCTCTTTCAGCTTCTGCCTTCTGGAAGAAGGTACAGGGTTATAAAGACTAGGACTAGCCACCTGAGAAACAGTTTCTATCCAAATGTGATTTTGGTTTTAAACGCAGTACAGGTGTACCTCAGGTTAAGTACTTAATTCGTTCTGGAGGTCCGTTCTTAACCTGAAACTGTTCTTAACCTGAAGCACCACTTTAGCTAATGGGGCCTCCTCCTGCTGCTGTGCTGCCACCGCACAATTTCTGTTCTCATCCTGAAGCAAAGTTCTTAACCCACGGTACTATTTCTGGGTTAGCGTAGTCTGTAACCTGAAGCATATGTAACCTGAAGCTTATGTAACCCTAGGTACCACTGTCTAAGGTAGTCTCTGTGGGAGTATATTGTATTTTATGGGATATCAGAGTTTTTAGGAGGTTAACCAGGCTGGGATAGCTGGGATAGCAGGCTTGTTGGTTTTTGAATGTCTGATGTAGATTTTTTCAGTTTCGTTGTTCTGTATGGGACAATGACAATAAAGATGTATCGTATCATTCAGCTGAGGTCAGGCTTCTGTGGCGACAACATCCTTCTAGCTGGGGAGCTCATGCTTACAGCTCTCCCAGATCCTAAAGAGCTGAACCTCTCCATAATATCTGGAATTCCCGCTCTCTTCTCAATCTGAATTGTAAAACTGTTCTTAACTTAGAGTGTATCAGCCCGGCGGCCCTACCTCTAATTAAAAAGAAACTACAGCAACTTGACTTCTCTAACACAGCTTCCTATGCAAGAGGACCGTGTTCAGGCCTAGCCCTAGCTATTCCACCCCCTGAAGGGATCCCTCTATACTGCTTCACAATTTCTTCGGAGGCTAAGCGAAGGGCCTTTACCTGTGCCCGTCTCAACTGTTTTCCTACAGCAGTTCTCTCGGGTCGTTATTCCAGAGTTCCCATCGCAAATAGAACATGCACCTGTAATGACACGTCCCTGGAGACTATGGAACATGTAATGCTCTTCTGTCCCAACTGGACAGATGAAAGATCTCGGTTTTTAACTCCCCTCGTGAATAAGTTCCATCTCCCAATCCAGCCTTGGATAGTGTCCCTCTTCTTGCAGGATTCTGATTGTTGGATTACCGAGATGACAGCTAACTTCCTGCTTAGTGTGATGAAGAGGAAAGCGGCACTAACTTCTTCCTTAACACCACAGCTGCAGTCGACACGCCGCACAATCGAACGAAACTCCAAGTAGCCTTATTGTACAAGGACAATCGAGTTAGGACAAATCTGAGGAGCTGAAGGACCCTTTAACGGTCCTCCTCCAGCCTCAGCAGTTTTTTTGTTTTTTGTTTTTCTCTAAGTAATCGCCCAGGACGATATCTACCTTTACCTCCCCACCCCCATTTTATGTTGTTATTTTAATGTATATCATGCTATGGCCACACGGCTAATGCAATATATAAATAAAAAACTAATTCATAATATCTGGAATTGGATATCTGCTTTCTACTGACCGGTGCTGGACAATGACAGCACCGGATGGGCTTCATTTAAGCCTCGGCTGGCCCCCATTCAGGCAGGAAGGCTGAGTGCTCCAGGAGTGGTCCCTCAATATCACAGTCTTGGAGTCAACTCAAAACATTTGGCTGCCCTCAGATTTGACAAACAGAAGCTGGCCATATCGGCAGCTGAATCTCACTTCAGCACCGGCAATGGGATAGTGACTTTTGTCGTGCTTGAGGATGAAAGGTTCTTGGGCAGCTCAGGGCAGACATTACAGGCAGGAACAAGTAAGGTTTTCCACTGCTGGGGGGCTGGCTCTGGAGGTCAGGAACAGCCAGAGGAGCCAAGGGGAACCTGTACCACGTACCCCAGGATCTGCCACCTGAGGCAGCCACCTCACTTTACAGAATCATAGGATCATAGAATTGTAGTGTTGCAAGGGACCCTGCTGTCCTATATAGGAATCGAACCTGCAACCTTTGCATTATCAGCACCATGCTCTAACCAACTGAGCTATCCATGCCATTTTCCCTGACGGGACTCGAGGCAGCTTACAGAGAAAAACAGGAATCGCTAAAAACATTGGGGGTATGGGAAACAATCATTAAAAAACAACTAAACTGCAATAGATTTAAAGTGTAAAACCCTTTTTTGTAAACCATACCAGAAAATACGATAAAAGCAGCACGGCGCCAGCCCTTTCATTAAAAGCAGTTCCTAAAAAGCCTGTTGGGACGAGAAAGTATTCACCTGCTAGCAGAAGGACATCATGGAGGGAGACAGTCTAGCTTCTCCAGGGAAGGAGTTTCAGAGAAGCAATTTAAAAAAAAAAAAAATTGGGACTGGAGCCGGGGAAGAAAGAGTTAACTTCTTTCCCGCCCACCTCCCTGCTGCAGTTCTGATCATTCTGATAACTTTAGGTAGGACCCCTGACAGTGGAGATGGAGCAAGCTACTGAGTCCAGTAGCCATTGGTGATATGAAGAATCAGGTGAGCTCCTTCTTTTAACCAGAGTGTGTAAATTTGTACAAAGGAACTGCACAGCAGAATAATAATAATAATAATAATAATAATAATAATAATAATAATAATTTATTATTTGTACCCCGCCCATCTGGCTGGGTTTCCCCAGCCACTCTGGGCGTCTTCCACAGAAACCAAAAAACACTAAAATATCATACATTAAAAGCTTCCCTGAATAGGGCCGCCTTAAGATGTCTTCTGAATGTCACGTAGTTATCCATCACCTTGACATCCAATGGGAGGGCATTCCACAGGGCGGGCGCCACCACCGAAAAGGCCCTCTGCCTGGTTCCCTGTAGCTTCGCTTCTTGTAATGAGGGAACCGCCAGAAGGCCCTCGGCGCTGGACCTCAGTGTCCGGGCAGAACGATGGGGGTGGAGACGCTCCTTCAGGTATACTGGGCCGAAGCTGTTTAGGGCTTTAAAGGTCAACACCAGCACTTTGAATTGTGCTCGGAAACGTACTGGGCTGGGCAGAATAAATAAAATGATCTAATCCGTTCCTGAATTTCTTATCCTTTTTTCCTCCCCCCCCCCTCCAAGCCTTGGAGTCAGCTTGGCCTAAGAATCCCATCTGCTTGATTCCCCCTTTCAGCTCACTTATCGTAAGACATTTTTTAATGCTCTAACCCAACTGGTAAAGATTGTGAGCTTTATCCAACCAGTGAACCGAATGAAGTAATAAGGTATCAGTGCTGTGCATAATCTTTCTTGTACCAAATGAGGGAGAGGGAGGGAGGCAGAGGAGGGGCCCAGCCCGGTTTTAATATGAATAGGGGCTAAATGTAGAGAAGGGGAAATGAAAGCAGCAAAATTAAACCCTGCGGCTTTTCTGACATTAACTACAGCAGATACAGATGTGCTTTTTCTACCTGTTCATTATCATTTATCTAACAAATGCATAATCTTATTGCACCCGCACACCCTCAGACACCCTTTTTTTCCAGAAAACTATGGAAGTAGGGAAGCATCGTAACTTCTACCAAGGATTTCCAAATAATTTAAATTTGCAATTCCTGTTCTCAAATCAGCAGAAAATTCATAACTGAGCCGCTGGAAACAAAAGCATTCTGACTGCCGTCCACAACAGAAGACTCCTTCATAAGCTCCTCCAAAGAGGAGATGCCACAGTTCAGGATCAAAGCTGGTATTTAGCAGGGGAAAGGTGTAATAAAAAAAATTAAGGTCTTATATATATAATAAATGTTCATAAATGTAGCAACCAAACACAAACATAGATATGTGGACCACATGTTTGGAGCAGCACAGGAAGACCATTTTGACTCCCAAACTGACCAAATATTTTCTCTGCAAGGAGGGAGGGCAGGAATTGAGTAATCACCATCTCAAAGGAATGGGCAGACTACCAGGAAATGCAATCAGATAAGGCATTATCAGATAACCCAGCAGACAGTAAAAACAACAACATTCAAATTTCTGTTGTAGACCACCTTTTCTGTGATGTAGGTATGATGTTTGTGGGGGTAGTCTTAGGTTACACCCCTTCTGTGATGTAGGTATGATGTATGGAGGGGTGGTCTTGAGCTCCAGGGAAGGCAATTAAAAATGTCTATATAAGGGCAGGCACACCTTCGTTCTGGGTCCTTCTCCTTTCCTGCGTGTGAAGGGAGCACTCTGTTGCAACAGCTTTAATAAAGATCAGGCTTACTAGCTGCTTTGCTTCTCAATATTCTCTGGTTGGCCTCTGTTATTTTCTCCTACCAATAGGGAACCCACGTAAGACTCTATATGGGCTTTTGGATACCCCATAAGGGAAAAAGGGCAGATTTTGTTTACAACAGAGGTTCTGGGTTCAATCCTTGCAATCTTCAGATGAATGATCTCACGAAAGTAGACTGAGGAATACAACAGCAGCATGAATGTTGCATGGGTCTAGAGTGGATTTGATTTCAGTCTCGGTGTTGGACTGCCAGTCAGGCCTCTGTCCCAGGGGGATTTCTGAGATTTGTCATTCTTGAGAATATGTGAGGGTGGGTGAAACATACCCGCCAACATACTGCAGAGGAAAATTGGGATTTGCATCTTTGGGGGGGCACACTCTCACAGGAGCCAGGTGACTCGCACGAGAGCATGGCCCCTCAAACGGGTGTCCTTCTCAAATAGAAGATGATACCTTCACCCCGGTATGGCATACACAGCCCAACAAGACGATGACAAGAATCCACCAACAGCATATGAATCAATATGGCTAACCTGATTCAAAAACACCCACCCACCCCACTCACACACGAAAAAAACGTTCACCACAGCCAATCAAAAACAAGCAACCACACTCTAGGCCAACCACAATTTCTCTCACCACCAAAGGAACACAAGCTAATAGCAAAGAGAACCTGCAGAAACAACGCTGACACAAAGACCCACACATACATTAAGCAAAATAGAAATATCGCCTCCCGACCCCACCCCCACCCACCATTGCCCCCTCCACCTCTTCTCCCCTTTTTTCTTCCTAATGTAACCCTAATGTCTCAACAAATGAAACTGACCTATGGAAAATGTAACTTGAAAAAAGAGACATTGCACATACCTTTGTAAACCAAGAAAACTTAAATAATTTTTTTTTAAAAAAGCGTGTCCTTCTGGGCCATAGACTTGTGGGAGCCTGAGAGCACAGCTCCCAAAAACTGGCATGGGGGGGGGCTCTCTCGCAGGAGGCAAAACAGGAGATCCTGGGATCCAAACATAAGCTGGGATAACTTCTCTAATTCCGGTGTGTCCCACTTCAAGCAAGACAGTTGAGCAAAATGAAGGTGTTAAGGGGTTGGTACCGATGTGTTAGCAAATGTGGATAGTGAGTGAGCATACATATTATGGGATTTGAAGGATGCAGGTAGTGCTGTGGTCTAACTCACAGAGCCTCTTGGGTTTGCCAATCACAGTGTCCCATTGTGCCAGAAGCGGTTTAGTCATGTTGGCCACATGACCCGGAAAGCTGTCTGTGGATGAGCGCCGCAACCCCATAGTCACCTTTGACTGGACTTAACTGTCCAGGGGTCCTTTACCTTTATTTTTTTACCTTTATGGGGTTTGGTCTTTTATATGAATGTTGATGTTTTCCATACTGTACTTAATTTTTCTTGTCTTCCGTATTCCTTTTTGCTTTCTGTCACTAAACTGCTTTGTGTGTTTTTTCTGAGGAAAAGCAGTGTATAAATGCTTGAACTAAATCAATACCTCCCACCTCAATTAGTTCTTTCACTCTCACTCACTAAGAAAGGGTCTCTGTTCTCCTCTGCCACCTGCAATCACTGCTCCAGGGTTGAGGAACCTGATGTTCACCAGATGTTACTGGACTACGAATCCCATCACCCTTGGCCATTGGCCATGCTGGCTGGGGATGATGGGAGTTGGAGTCCAACAACATCCAGGAGAAAGAAAACTCTGATCCTAAACCTCCATTGCCTGCACTGCTTTGTGGGATATATTCAGGAGAAGAAAAGGTTGAGGAGTAAACCCTACACACATCTGGAGTGGAGTCACTAAGATAGTGGGATGGTGCCTTGTACTCCTCCTTCCTGCAACTCCTGAAGCCAAGCTGGTGCCAAACATATTGTTCTGCTTTCCTTTGGACCACATCAAGGGGGTCTTATTGTCTGGGCAGCCCAGGACCCCCATACACACTACCCAGGCTTGTGCCCAGGGAGGTCACTTCAGTGCTGCTAACACAGCAATTTGGCTCCACCCGCAAAGGAACACTCCATTGTCTCTTGAGAAAGATGGACACCATAAAGTTTTGGCTGTCTATTGTGCACCCTGCCCTTCCATTGTGGAGAACGCAATCCTTTTTTTTTTTTTTTTACTTTTTACTTTGTTTTGTAAATGCAAGAAAATTATTAGATGGCCTTTTATTAAATCTAATACATTTCTTGATTTGTTTTAGTGTCTTCTCATTTCCCCTGTTATTGTTTTAAATTCACTGGGGATCGCTTTAAACTAATCTGCTCATCATATTGCGGAGAAGCCCTCATCAATAAGCACCAAAGGGATGATTAAAATATCACTCCATGTAAAACAAATGAAGTCAAAATTACTGTGGGGAGTAAATTGCCCTTGCAGAGACATAATGTCAATGCCGTCATTTAGGCAAGATTTGTTATTGAAAAACAAAACTCTCTTGGAGTCCTAAGCAGGTAGTGGCTAGAATAATTACCATGATTAAAGAAAAAAAAAGATAAATGGCTGCTTCTCATCATATATATTCCCCTCTTCAAATCCCTCCACTGGTCTTTACCTTAAAGCAGGCATCCCCAACCTGCAGCCCTCCAGATGTTTTGGCCTACATGATCCCTAGCTAACAGGGCCAGTGGTCAGGGATGATGGGAACTGTAGTCCAAAACATTTGGAGGGTCAAAGGTTGGGGATGCCTGTGTTAAAGCTAGTGCGGTATCTGCAGTTAGATGTGTTGAATGGTTTCTTTACATGTAAAGGTTCATCATTGTTCCACCCGATGTGTATGTCTTTAAGGGGCCAGAGCAAACTAACGAGACCCAGCTTTACAGCTGTGAAACATAGCAGGTGCTGCTGAGTTGTATTGATTAAGCTGTGTAGTATATAAGGAGCAGCACCTAGCTCTCCCATTACCCTGGGGGATGGGTTGGTGGTTGGGTCTGGTTTGTTGATGTATTTAGTGTAAATGGAGTTTTTGTTTTTCTTATTAAAACCTTCTTTAAGTACTTTTTTAGTCCCTTTTTAATGCATGGTCTCCCCAGCAAGCTCTCTGCAGCGTTAGCCAACAAGATGATCAAGGGTCTGGAAACTAAGCCTTATGAAGAACGGATGAGGGACCTGGCTATGTTTAGCCTAGAGAAGAGAAGATGGTGATATGATAGAATAGAATCATAGAATCATAGAGTTGGAAGAGACCACAAGGGCCATCGAGTCCAACCCCCTGCCAAGCAGGAAACACCATCAGAGCACTCCTGACATATGGTTGTCAAGCCTCTGCTTAAAGACCTCCAAAAGAGGAGACTCCACCACACTCCTTGGCAGCAAATTCCACTGTCAAACAGCTCTTACTGTCAGGAAGTTCTTCCTAATGTTTAGGTGGAATCTTCTTTCTTGTAGTTTGGATCCATTGCTCTGTGTCCGCTTCTCTGGAGCAGCAGAAAACAACCTTTCTCCCTCCGCTATGTGACATCCTTTTATATATTTGAACATGGCTATCATATCACCCCTTAACCTCCTCTTCTCCAGGCTAAACATGCCCAGCTCCCTTAGCCGTTCCTCATAAGGCATCGTTTCCAGGCCTTTGACCATTTTGGTTGCCCTCCTCTGGACACGTTCCAGTTTGTCAGTGTCCTTCTTGAACTGTGGTGCCCAGAACTGGACACAGTACTCCAGGTGAGGTCTGACCAGAGCAGAATACAGTGGCACTATTACTTCCCTTGATCTAGATGCTATACTCCTATTGATGCAGCCCAGAATTGCATTGGCTTTTTTAGCTGCCGCGTCACACTGTTGGCTCATGTCAAGTTTGTGGTCAACCAAGACTCCTAGATCCTTTTCACGTGTACTGCTCTCAAGCCATCTTCAAATAGCTGAAGAGATGTCACATTAAGCAAGGTTGTCTCCTGCTGCTCCAGAGGGTGGGGCCCAAACCAATGGATTCAAATGACAAACAAGGAAATTCCATCTAAATGTTAGGAAGGAATTCCTGGTGGTAATTGCAGTTCAAAAGTGGAATAGGCTATCTCAGAAGATGGCATTGGAGGTCTTTAGCTGTGGTTTCTATGTTGCAGGTTTCTATGTTGCTAGATGACGCTTGGGATGCATTTCTATGACTCCATGGTTCTATGATGCAATTGGACTACAAGTCCCATCATCCCTAGCCACAGGTAGTGCTGTTGGGGGTCGATGGGAGTTGCAGTCCAGCAAACTCTGGAGGGCTACAGGTTTCCCATCAATGCCTGAAGGTCAACTTTTTAACATCTCTACACTTTATGCCCATTGCTAAAATGGGAGACATGTTTTCTGGAAAGTCCTCTACAGGATTAATTTCTTGACAATGTGATGCACACTTTGTGTGTCTTTTCTTGAGTTGCCTAGTTGTTTTGCCGCCTTCCCGTTGTGATGCAAACTGCGGGTTGCATCCAGCCTTAGTCTCTGAGCAGTACGGCAACACTGCAAGTGTTTGCACCTACTTCATGTTGCCGTTTCCTTGGAAACTCAATGGAAGGCCACAGCTCAAGAATATGGCACATTCTTTGCATGCAAAAGTCCCTGGTTCAATCTCTGGCGTCTGCAGGTAGAGCTGGAAGGGACTTGTTTCTGTTAGGGCAGCTTCCCGTGCTCCTTGTATGAAGGTCACTGGAGACTGTGGAGTCCTTGTGATGTTTGGTTTTATTTACACATATACACAACCTGAGCAAAAGACAGGAGGGCTCACACAACATGAATACGCAGGCAGATTTTGCTGCCCCATTGAGGGTTTACTATGGGACCCTCAAAGTTTTGACGATGCAGCACAGAAAGTGAGTTTGAGCCTCTGTGTCTCGTCTCACCTCAGCTCAAGACAAGGCAGGCCCCAAGTATATTGTTCTTTTACTGATGACAATACCTCCAACCTGGGCAGGGGAAAGGCCTGCTGCTTTTAGTCCACCTATGCATCTCCAGCTAGGTAAAGGTAAAGGGGCCCCTGACCATTAGGTCCAGTCGTGACCGACTCTGGGGTTGTGGCGCTCATCTCGCTTTACTGGCTGAGGGAGCCGGTGTACAGCTTCCGGGTCATGTGGCCAGCATGACTAAGCAGCTTCTGGCGAACCAGAGCAGTGCACGGAAACACCGTTTACCTTCCCACCAGAGCGATACCTATCTATCTACTTGCACTTTGACGTGCTTTCGAACTGCTAGGTTGGCAGGAGCAGGGACCGAGCAATGGGAGCTCACCCTGTCGCGGGGATTCGAACCACCAAACTTTTGATGAGCAAGTCCTAGGCTCTGTGGTTTAACCCACAGCGCCACCCTACATCTCCAGCTAGTAGTACGTATATATGGCAACTTCCTGTGGTCCTTGTAAGAAGACATGCAAAGAGGTACTCAACAAATTTTGCTAAAGCCGTTAACAACTAGGGACTCAGCCATAGAAATACAACCTCAGTTGTCAAACATAATCCGTTCCAGAAGACCGTTCAACTTCCAAAACATTTGACAACTGAGGTGCAAATGGCTGTTGGCAATTTCAATGGTGAAAATTGAGAAACGTGGCTCGGAAGCCGTTCGATTCAGAGGTGCGTTCGAAAACTTCTGTTCAACTTCCAACACACATTCAAAAATGGAATCAATTGCTTCCAGGTTTTCAGCATTCGGGTTCTGAAATGTTCGACTTCCGAGACGCTCAAAAACCAAAGTTCCACTGTATAATGTTTTAAGTTTGTTCTAAGTGCATTATATTATAGGGACACGGGTGGCGCTGTGGGTTAAACCACAGAGTCTAGGACTTGCCGATCAGAAGGTCGGCGGTTCGAATCCCCGTAACGGGGTGAGCTCCCATTGCTCGGTCCCTGCTCCTGCCAACCTAGCAGTTCAGAAGCACACAAAAGTGCAAGTAGATAAATAGGTACCACTCCGGCGGGAAAATAAACGGCGTTTCTGTGCACTACTCTGGTTCGCCAGAAGCGGCTTAGTCATGCTGGCCACATGACCCAGAAACTGCACACAGGCTCCCTCGACCAGTAAAGCGAGATGAGCGCCACAACCCCAGAGTGGTCTGCGACTGGACCTAATGGTCAGGGGTCCCTTTACCTTTAAGTGTATTATAAAACGTGGCTTTTTTAAAAAAAAAAAAGCATTTTACAGCATGTTTTTTAATATAAGTGTAGATTCAGCCTAGGAGACTATTAGTTTGATTGCTTTAGCGGTCTTTTTCTACAGAATCCTAACTTACAAATATAAAACTACGAGCTTGAGGGGGGGGTGGACCCCCAAGATGACATCCATCCTAACCCCACCCAATCCTATAACAATACAACTTCCCCAGTAGAAAGGAAGCATTGATACCTGCAGTTAGGAAGGGGGAGTTATGAAGATTTCCCTTTTCTAGGAAGGGAAATGCAAATTAAATGGTGTCTTCTGCCCCTGCTTATCATTGCATCTGAAACTGCTGTGTATTGGGAGCCGATCCAGCTGCAGACATCTTTAGGGCTGCACAAAATGCATAAATCCCAGGTGGGCCCTGTAATAATTAAGCAGAGAGATGCACTGGACCAAACAGAGCCGTTGATTAACAGGTGCCAGATCTGCTTCGCATCCTCCCGCCACCGGCACGCTTGAAGGGAGCATCAATCAAAGCAGGGTATCATGCAGCCTAGGGAGATTATGAAATGGGTGTTTAGAGTATTAAAATACTAGCGTGAGATACATATTTGCTGCTACTGATACAAATGTCGATCTACGCCCCCGCTGCAGTAATTCTTCACCATTTGGGTTTCATGGATGAAGTAGTCATTCATATATATATATATATATATATATATATATATATATATATTTGCTTTCGTAGATTTTCACGGGTACAGGAATGCAGGTTTTGGTGTCTTCGGGTGTCTTCCCGTGTAAGAGTCGGGGTGTCTGTGCGACGTTTCGACGAGGTCTCACTCGTCATCTTCAGGCTGGTGCTTTCGGCTTCTTGTTACTGGAACAGAGCTCTGTTCCAGTAACAAGAAGCCGAAAGCACCAGCCTGAAGATGACGAGTGAGACCTCGTCGAAACGTCGCACAGACACCCCGACTCTTACACGGGAAGACACCCGAAGACACCAAAACCTGCATATATATATATATGCAGGTTTTGGTGTCTTCGGGTGACGTTTCGCACAGACACCCCGACTCTTACACGGGAAGACACCCGAAGACACCAAAACCTGCATTCCTGTACCCGTGAAAATCTACGAAAGCAAATATATATATATATATATATATATATATATATATATATATATCCCAAACTTTTATTTTTGAAGACTACTCATCGTTTTATCTCCCTGCCTCGGCCCCTTCCGCAGCAGGTTGCTATGGTTACCCGTTTCCCTTCTGCTCTAATACGCCAGGTGTAGTATAACCCTGGGCATCTCAGGTGCTAAGCATCATGTGCTCAGCACCTGGTGAGGCCAGAAAAGTATTCCAGCACATAGATCCCATATGGAGCGCACATTGCACTCAGGCTCCTATTTCATTTGTATATCCTCTCTCCTCGGCATTTATCGGTGCTATATATATATTCCTCTCCGCGTGGAGGCTGCTGCAGCTTCCAGCGACTTCTCTGCCCAAGCAAAACTTATCCATTATCGCCGTTATTGTAATCAGCATCGTTGTGGGTTTTGGAAGAGAGATACGGGGCCCTGCCCCAAGGAAGTTACAGTCCATTTTACTTCCCAGGTCACACCTGCACCATAGCTTTGAAACACATTTCAATTCACATTAAAAGCACGAGGCCCTCACCACCAAAGAAGGAGGTGTGTTACAGGTGCTGGGAACTGCAGCTTTTGGAGGGAATGAACTGCAGTTCCCAGGATACTTTACAGGAAGCCCTGCATGTTAAATGTGTTTTAAATTTGTTGTGTGGACATGATCCAAGTTGCTTGCCAGAACTATCCACTTGGAAGGGGGACCACTGGTGTAATTTGATGCTTCTGAAGCGGGGCCTCCAGCGGGCATTGAGCTATATGGACACACTGAGAGAAGGACTGTGCCGTCCCCTCAGTTTCAACAAGAGGGGAGGTGAGAAGAAGAGAAGGGAATCTCAGAGTGATGCTCAACTATACTTACTCAGAGTAGACATTGCTGAGAATAGGTTAAGAATAGGTAAAAAGGTAAAGGACCCCTGGACGGTTAAGTCCAGTCAAAGGCGACTATGGTGTTGCGGCGCTCATCTCGCTTTCAAGCCAAGGGAGCCGGCATTTGTCCACAAATATGTGGCCAGCATGACTAAACCACTTCTGGCACAACGGGACACCGTGACGGAAGCAAGAGCGCACGGAAATGCTGTTTACCTTCCTACTGCAGTGGTACCTATTTATCTACTTGCACTGGTGTGCTCTTGAACTGCTAGCTTCGCAGGAGCTGGGACAGAGAAGCGGGAGCTCACTCCGATCGCAGGGATTCGAACCGCCAACTTTCTGATCGGCAAGCCCAAGAGGCCCAGTGGTTTAGACCACAGCACCACCCACAGGCCTATGCTGGGAATATGAGCTTGGAAGAGCACATCTTTCTTTGAGACTATCTTGCCATGTTATGCCTAAAATCCTCCTGACACAGTACATAAGGAAGGTATTGAAGCTTCACTCCTGGTGGGTGTAAGTTGCCCTTAACTCACTTCCATAAAGCAGCGTGCTCAACACACAAGCCTGGTAGACTCTCATCTTTGTATTGGTATTTGAGTCAAGTAGCAACTCAGTTATTGTTTCCTTTGACCCAACCATTCCAATACGGTTGGTCTAACCTCCCACAGAGAGAACATTGAGATGAATGATTGTACCTACCAACCATAACAGTTCCCAGTAAACCACAAGGCTGATTTACGGAAAACGGACATTTTATCATTCAGTACATCTTATCATTATCACCTTAGCTGTGGATAGGGGGAGAAAGTCCGTTAATCAAAACTACCTAATTTACAATTTGCAAAACAGTATAAGAACACATCCTTCTTAAACTGTGGTGCCCAGAATTGGACACAGTATTCCAAGTGTGGTCTGACCAAGGCAGAATAGAGTAGTACTATTCCTCCCTCAAGGGATGAACATCGAAAAGAAATCAGTGTTCCTTCTCCCCACCAAAAAACAAACGAAACCCCACCCTTTACCTTTAGTCCTTTTTGCTTTATGAATAGAATTTCAGAGGTCTCCTATTTTGGGTAGTTAAAAATGCTTCCAGCAGAGGATGATTAGCATGGTAACGGATTACATCATCTGTAGCGGAGAATGCAATAAATCTTTCTCATGGCAACAGAGGGAGAGAAGTCGTGACCCCCAATTGTCCAAGGACTGGTTAAGTGTTCATATCCTCACAAGGGGGAAGAAAAATTAAAATGGTGGGGGGAATAAGGAGGGAAGTCTCTTGCTGAGTCACTTTGGAAAGTGTTAAACAACTTTTCTCTTGTAGGTCAAATCGACCTGGCGCTGTTCTGCTCATTCCCTCCGGTTAGACTGCAATAATTACAGGTATGCTCCTCTTTCATCTTGAACGCTAAGAAAATCACACTTGGTAATAATAGCCACGTCTTTGGTTCCAAATAATCACACTTGCTAATCGCTGACCTTCAGCCGTTCACAGGCCCATTTCATTAGATCTAAATCGACTGATCTTCCCTTCATGCGAAGTGAAAACAAGCAGCTAGGCAGCCTGGATTTCCCACCCCAAACCCTCCATTTCTCTGAAATACTTTCATCGCTCTGCCATTTACTGTTGATTCGGAGCTAATCAGCTCTAAAAATCAATTTCCCCAAATGAGCCCATTAATTATATGCTGCGTCATGGACCGGGAACACAGACGAGCGCCACTGAAGCCATCAGACCATACAATCCTTCCTCTCCAATCCTGGTCTCTGTCCCATGTTTCTGAAGTGTACAATTGCTCTTGCCTCACCATGTTCCCCACCAGCAAATTTATCTGGTCAGGTGGTCACAGTGGTGGCACAAATAGGCAGAGCAGCAGATGAAAATTTTATCTTGATACAGTAGGCTGGTTTGTATATATGATCACACATCCTTCTCTTTCCTCCAAACAGGCAAGCAAGAGACATGGTGCAAGTTCAGGGACACACTCAATCCTGGCAAACATATTCATGGTGGGTGCGAAGCACAACTGGCAAGTGTGTGTAGCCTGGGGAGAAAGGGGTATGGTTTGGGGAGAGAGCCAAGAAAGTCTGGAAGGCTGCATTCAACCCCCCAGGCCTGAGATTTCCCATTCCTGCCCACTGTCAGGGCTGGAGTCAGCACGAAAGATGTCAGGCCTTCATTGTCAGTGAAGTTAACTCTTTATTCAAGGCAATAGCATGTTGTTGTTGTTGTTTAGTCATTTAGTCGTGTCCAACTCTTCGTGACCCCATGGACCAGAGCACACCAGGCACTCCTGTCTTCCACTGCCTCTCGCAGTTTGGTCAGACTCATGCTGGTAGCTTCAAGAACACTGTCCAACCTTCTCATCCTCTGTCGTCCCCTTCTCCTTGTGCCCTCCATCTTTCCCAACATCAGGGTCTTTTCCAGGGAGTCTTCTCTTCTCATGAGGTGGCCAAAGTATTGGAGCCTCAGCTTCAGGATCTGTCCTTCCAGTGAGCACTCAGGGCTGATTTCCTTCTGAATGGATAGGTTTGATCTTCTTGCAGTCCATGGGACTCTCAAGAGTCTCCTCCAGCACCATAATTCAAAAGCATTAATTCTTTGGCGATCAGCCTTCTTTATGGTCCAGCTCTCACTTCCATACATCACTACTGGGAAAACCATAGGCAACAGCATACAACTCAGCAAAACTTTCCATCAGGTCTTGTCCCTATAGACATGTCGTAAGGATTTGAAGGTCCCTGCCTTCCACCCTCTCTAAGGCTCCCCCTCTTTTGGATATTCCCTGTAACCTCAGTTCTCGCAGGGAGGGAACCACCAGAAGGCCCTTGGAGCTGGACCTCAGTGTCCAGCCTGAACAATGGGGGTGGGGACACTCCTTCAGGTATACTGGGCCGAGGCCATTTAGGGCTTTAAAGGTCAGCACCAACACTTTGAATTGTGCTCAGAAACGTACCAGGAGCCAATGTAGGTCTTTCAGAACCGGTGGTATGTGGTTTTGGTGGCCACTCCCAGTCACCAGTCTAGCTGCCGCATTCTGAATTAATGGGAGTTTCTGGGTCACCTTCAAAGGTAGCTCCACGTAGATCACATTGCAGTAGGCCAAGCAGGAGATAATTAGAGCATGCACCACTCTGCCGAGACAAAACGCGGGCAGGTAGGGTCTCAGCTTGCGTACCAGGTGGAGCTGGTAGACAGCCACCCTGGACACACAATTTACCTGCGCCTCCATGGACAGCTGTGAGTCCAAAATGACTCCCAGGCTGCGCACCTAGTCATACAGGGGCACAATTACCCCATTCAGGACCAGGGAATCCTCCGCACCTGCCTGCCCCCTGTCTCCCCAAAACAGTACTTCTGTCTTGTCAGGATTCAACCTCAATCTGTTAGCCGCCATCCATCCTCCAAGCACCTCCAGACACTCACACAGGGTCTGTGTGTTCTTGGTGACCAGGGGGAGGGGAGTTTGTCGCAGCAGGACAGGGGGACTCCCTGGATTCTTCAGCAGCCTCTTGACCTCTCTCCTCTGCTTCCACCTCAGAGTCTGAACTGCCCCCTGTCACCGGCTCTTCCTGCTCACTAAGCCCTGTTGCCCCTTCAGCATCCAGCCCCTCTTCCCAATCTTCTCCCTCTGACCTCTCTTTGGTGTCCCACCACCAAACCCCTGGCTCTGAGCTTTCCTCCTCTGGGGTTTCCCTTGGGAGTTCCCTGGCTGGTGTCTCCAACCGCTCCTCTTCATCCAGCCAGTCCTTGGCATCTAGGACCTCAGGGGCCTTGGCATTTGCCAAGCTGCGGCGAGTTCCAGTGCCTGGCCTGAGCAGGGCTCCACTTAATGTTCTTTTGTTCATCAGGCAGCCCACTAGACATATGCCAGGTGAACAAAAGACTCAGCCCTGAACTAGATATCCACTTAAGCAGAGAGTCAGCATGACGGTTAAACATGCTCTCGAGTGATTTGCAGAGATACGACCTTAATCAGAGGAGTCCAGGAAACTTTTGTTATAATAGACTATTTGCCAAGGAAGATTGCTGTCCTAGGTATTTAAGGCAAGAGCCTTTTGAGCAGTAACAGATTTATGAATTGTATTGTGTTTTTCCCCCTACCTGGGTTTACTTTAAGCCAGTTTTCAATTCACAGCCCGAGGAGCCAGAAGAAATTTAGATATTAATATTGCTTTTCCCCCCATTACCACCCCATGGCCCTTAATGCTGTCTAAAAGCAGACTAATTTGATTTTGTGCTGGTTTTCAAATGCTACATTTCTGCCACTGGGAAATGGCTTTTACTAGGGGCTAATGTTACCTTGGACTTCCAATATTCGCTTTGCTTGACCTTTCAGTCTGAGATATTAAAAATAAAATTGAGTTATTATCTCTATTTATTAGACGACTGGAAGCAGAAATCCTTTTGTTCTCCCAATTCCTCCACTTTTCCTCACACCATTTGCAAAGCTGTTCAGGAAAGGATAAGGCTGAATTAAGAGGTGTGAGGCAATTTTATTGGGATAATCTTATAGTCCAGTATTATCCTCATATTATAGATAGCTGGCAGGGCAGGGGGTTGGCTGAGGCATATAATTGTAGCTTTTCTGTATGAGTTCATGGGTGAGGTGAGATTTAGACATGGGGATTCACCGTTCAAAAACAGCTATAAACGAATCACTTGAACACACTCATACATGTTGCACAGACAATACTAATCTGTGATTACTTTATTTCTGTAACCAGTTTACAGTAAGTGGCATTGAATTTCAATGGAACCGCACTTAAATGATAGTAGGAACTAGAATGTTCTGCAAGTAAGTTTCTGGGGGGGAACATTTCGTCAGAACACCAGCAAATAAATCAAACCTAGGGCAACAGGTTATATATATATATATATATATATATATATATATATATATATATATATATGCTTTCGTAGATTTTCACGGGTACAGGAATGCAGGTTTTGGTGTCTTCGGGTGTCTTCCCGTGTAAGAGTCGGGGTGTCTGGGCGACGTTTCGACGAGGTCTCACTCGTCATCTTCAGGCTGGTGCTTTCGGCTTCTTGTTACTGGAACAGAGCAGAATCTGGTGTTTGAGTTCCTATAAATACTGTTGAGGGGTGTGGTGTATAGCCTCCAACGTTCTGGGCAGAGAGGAAGTTCCTAGATTAGTGTGCCTTTTCTTCTTTTGTTCCTTAATTACTTGAGGGATATCTTGAGTGATTTCATGAGTGATATTCTGAATACCACTGGGTGGGTCATTAAGTGTAGATTAGTTGCTAAAGCTTTCGTGTCTTGACCTCTTGAGCTTGTGAAGAGTTTTTCTGAGAAGATGGCTGTGCTGCATTTAGTTGTGCTCTGGCTTGGCTTCGTGTATAGGGGCGAGCTGTGATTTTGTGCCTTGTGCCAGCCAGATCTGTGTAGGTAAGTACTCTCCAAAGGTTTCAACTTTGCAGTCGCCCCGAGACGCATCCCCACGGAAAACATCATATGCGGAGTCGAAGCTAGCCTGACCAAAATCGACCCAGATGAAGCCAATAAAATCAGACTTGAAGTCACCAACATCCTCTGCTCCAGCAAACCACCCAGAAGCAATTTACACAAAGAAGAACAGAAAGCACTCACCAACCTGAGGAAAGACAACAACATAATCATTCTCCCAGCAGACAAAGGCAACGCCACTGTTGTGATGAACACATCGGACTACCAAGCAAAACTATCAAATCTACTCCAAGACCCTACCTACCAACCTATAAAAACAGATCCCACCACCTATCTGGAAAAAACCACCAAATCCAAAATAAAAGCCTCTCCTATCAGTGAAGAAATCCAGCTAAGAATCATCCCCAGAGAAAAATCATCCAGATGCCCCAAACTCTACGGTCTCCCCAAGATACACAAAGAAGGAACACCACTCAGACCAATAGTCAGCTCCATAGGCTCACCTCTACAAAATCTCGCTAAATTTCTCGCTAAGCAACTTCAGCCCTATGCAGAATCCATCGCTTCACACGTTACTAACTCCTTCCAGTTCATAGAAACAATAAAGAAGCAATACCTACATCCCGATGACCTTCTTGTGAGCTTCGATGTTGTATCTCTCTTCACTCAAGTACCCATTAATGAAGCCTTGACAGCCATCCAAATACAATCCCCCCAAATACATCCTGGACCTGACCAACCACTGCCTAACCAACACGTACTTCATCCACAATGGACAAAGATACAAACAGATAGAAGGAGCACCTATGGGATCACCCCTCTCACCGGTCATCGCAAATTTGTACATGGAACACTTTGAAACCAATGCTTTAGACAAGTCAGAACACAAACCCAAACTTTGGCTCAGATATGTTGACGACACCTTTGTAATTTGGCCACACGGGAAAGAAAAACTAGATAGCTTCCTCACACATCTCAACAGCCTACACCCCAAAATACAATTCACTATGGAAATAGAAGACAACAACCAACTCCCCTTTCTTGACGTCCTAATCTACAAAAAACCTGATGGCTCCCTAGGACACACTATCTACCGGAAAAAAACACACACCAACCGCTACTTACACGCACAATCACACCACCACCCTGCACAAATAAACTCCGTAGCCAAGACTCTCATCTCCAGAACCAAACGCCTGGCTGACAAAGACCACTTGACAACTGAGTTACAGAATCTCTCAAATGTGTTAATCGCCAATGGATACCAGAAAAACAGGGTTACGAAGCTAATCCAAAAAGAAACACCCCCCAAAAACCAAGACACAGAAGAAAACAATGGCATGGCCCTCCTTCCTTATATCAAGGGCACTACAGACAAAATTAGCAAAATCCTCCATAAACACAATATCAAAACAGCCTTCTGCACCAACCAAAAAATAGCCAATATCCTCAGAAACCCAAAAGACAAAATCCAGCTGGAAAACCAAGGGGTCTATGAAATACCCTGCAAAGTCTGCCCAGCCACGTACATTGGACAAACAAACAGACGAATAAATGCACGTATCGCAGAACACAAGAATGCCGTCAAAAAAGAAGAAAAAACTTCCTCTCTTTTCCAACACATGAAAGAAACAGGACACGAAATTAATTTTGCAGATTCCAAATTGCTCTTTAACATGGAACATCACCACAAGAGAATAATCATGGAAGCCATCGAGATAGAGAAACACCCTCACAACATGAACAAGCGTGACGACACGTCCCGCCTGCCAGACATCTGGAAATTAGCCCTCCCCACAAAAACCGACACCAGAACCAGAGGCACACAGAACGCCGTCACCAATCAACCACACCAGACCCAAACCCAGACCCTCTCCACAGACATATTACAGACTCCATCCAGTAGCCAAACTATAGTGGCACCTCCGGATGCTGCACCCCCCTGCAATCCCTACACAGATCTGGCTGGCACAAGGCACAAAATCACAGCTCGCCCCTATACACGAAGCCAAGCCAGAGCACAACTAAATGCAGCACAGCCATCTTCTCAGAAAAACTCTTCACAAGCTCAAGAGGTCAAGACACGAAAGCTTTAGCAACTAATCTACACTTAATGACCCACCCAGTGGTATTCAGAATATCACTCATGAAATCACTCAAGATATCCCTCAAGTAATTAAGGAACAAAAGAAGAAAAGGCACACTAATCTAGGAACTTCCTCTCTGCCCAGAACGTTGGAGGCTATACACCACACCCCTCAACAGTATTTATAGGAACTCAAACACCAGATTCTGCTCTGTTCCAGTAACAAGAATCCGAAAGCACCAGCCTGAAGATGACGAGTGAGACCTCGTCGAAACGTCGCCCAGACACCCCGACTCTTACACGGGAAGACACCCGAAGACACCAAAACCTGCATATATATATATATATATATATATATATATATATGGCGCTGTGGGTAAAAGCCTCAACGCCTAGGGCTTGCCGATCGAAAGGTCGGCGGTTCGAATCCCCGCGGCGGGGTGCGCTCCCGCTGTTCGGTCCCAGCGCCTGCCCACCTAGCAGTTCGAAAGCACCCCCGGGTGCAAGTAGATAAATAGGTACCGCTTACCAGCGGGAAGGTAAACGGCGTTCCGTGTGCGGCTCTGGCTCGCCAGAGCAGCGATGTCACGCTGGCCACGTGACCCGGAAGTGTCCCCGGACAGCGCTGGCCCCCGGCCAATAAATGTGAGATAGGCGCACAAACCCCACAGTCTGTCAAGACTGGCCCGTTCGGGCAGGGGTACCTTTACCTTTACCTTTAAGATGTCAGAAGAGCCTTACTTGGACAGAACAAAGCCCTAACTAGTTCAGTATTTGGTTCCCATAATTCTATCCATCTGTCTAATTATTACATTGAACTCAAAGTGGCATCCATGGTTCTCTTCCTCCCCATTTTATCCTCACAACAACCATGTGACCCACCAAATGAAACACAAATGTAGTGCTGGTGGTAAGGAAAAATAGGAGAATTATTTATAAGGCAAATTCTTGGATGTCAAGATCCAGGTTTGGGGCAAGTACTATTTGGTGAGAGAACAGAGATTTAGCATAAATAAAAAAATTCCTTCCAGTAGCACCTTAAAGACCAACTAAGTTAGTTCTTGGTATGAGCTTTCGTGTGCATGCACACTTCTTCAGATACACTGAAACAGAAGTTGCCAGATCCCTCTATATAGTGAGATTTAGCAGAGATTTAAAATCACAAAACATGCAGCAAAGCAAAGCATGGAAATATAATCTGTTATATCTTTAAATATGCCCTTGTGGCTTCCTTCCAAAGTTTCCCTCTTCCCTCACATTTGATAAGTTAAAAGTGTTTTACTTACAAACTCTTGAAAGGTCAGGTTCATGTGTTTTTCCATACAGCATTCAGAAAACACATGGAATAAAACTTGGCTTAGTTACAGTGGTGAAAGGCCCTAAATGATTGGTATAGGAACAAGAGAAAAGCTTGTAAGAGCCATGCGGTCTGAGCCTCTCAGAAGACAAAGGGAACAATAAGCTTGATTATTTTCCTCCCAAGATAAAGGGAAGTGACCTAGCTAAGTCTGGCAGGAGAGCTTACTCTATAACATTAATTCCTTCAAGACTTAATTAGACTTAAGCATGCTGGTTGTATGAGGCCATTTATCTCATATGCAGTACTTCCAGAGTCACCACTTATATCAGCTGCGGTTTTAACAACTGTAACTTGAAGTGTAACTTTAAGAATTTGAGCTTTCTTTTCCCTCTTCCCTCCCCATTCCTCTCCCCTCACTTATCATGCCTTTTTAGATTGTGAGCCTGAGGGCAGGGACCATCTTGAAACTGGTTTTTGTAAGCCATTCTGAGATCCTCAGGAGGGTAATGGGAGGCTCATAGATGCTGTAAGTAAGTCAATAAATAAAAATGACCAGCCAATAAACCTTCTTGTGTTCTTCCTCTCCAAGTGGTACTAAAAAAAATGGGAGGTGATGGAGATGGTGAAAACAGATAACCAGTGAACCACTTTGGTTACACCAGCCAGCTTTAGACTCTACAGCCCAAGCCACCACATTGAACGGATCAAGACGTCTATGGGTGTACATGTGTTACAATCCAACTGGGGGAGGAGGGAGACTCAAAAGTGCAACTTTGATTTAGTATTTGGGATGTCTCGCCTTATACTGAAGAGCGAGCTGTAATTATTTAGTCTTAAATAAGTAATTACTTTTTCCTGCTTCAATTTTCTGAAAATAATTATATTACTCATGGTTCATTAAGTGCTTCCAGCAGAATACCTGATTTTATTTAATTAACTAGACAGAGCTCTTTAGTTACTTTCTTTCTTTACATTGTTGATTAAGCATTACTTTCAGAAGATTAGCAACTCTTTTCTTTATTTATTTTAAAGAAGCACCATGAGCTTTATTGTAATAGATTCTTTTTCCTTCGGCTTTTGGAAGAAGAAGAAGAAGAAGAAGAAGAAGAAGAAGAAGAAGAAGAAATAATACAATCACAATAGTCCTATGATCTGTCAAAGGTACTTGCCTAGTTCTGGAGATTCCTTCATGTAAATCTGCCTTAGACCTAGTGAGGCCATTGGTCCCTTTAGCTCAGAATAGCAGCTATCTGGGGTTTCAGGGCCATAAACCACACCTTTAAATAAGTGTACTTAACCCGGATCATAGTTGCCAACTCCCTGGGTGCCTGAGCACCCATAAAATTCCACATAAATTTGAGTGCCAGGGCCATGCATGCTGCATCGCACCCATGGTCCCCAGGAACCTATGGTCACAGAGCCAAGTTGGAATTCCTGACCTGGATGGTTTTATTTTGCCGAAAAAGCACCCTCTGGTTGGGCTGGTGAGAGGTGTGGCTAGAGGGTGTGGCCTGCTGAAAGACCTGAGGACCAGATAGAGAAGCCCTGAGAGACACATTTGGTCTCCATGCCTGAGGTTCCTCATCGCTGCAGCAGAGGCACATTTGACAGGAGAGGCACAACTGTTGGGATGTGTCCAGGGAGACGGGGGCATTTGGCAGGCCCCCAGCTGGCTCCAGCCACCAGCCGGCAGCTGGGCGAACTCCGGTTCTCAGAACAGCATCAATCAGCAACACAAGCCTCAGAGACCTTTAGAGACGCTCTAATCTCGCGGACCTAGTGGTGGGAGGAAAAAATCCTTATATAAGAGACACGGGGGAATGATTAATGGACTTCAATGTCTGTACACTAATGCGCAAAGCATGGGAAATAAACAAGATGAGCTTGAGCTCTTGGTACAGCAAACTAAATATGACATAATAGGCATCACTGAAACCTGGTGGGATAAGTCCCACGATTGGAATGTAATAATGGGGGGATACAATCTATTTCAGAGAAACAGACCAGACAAGAAAGGAGGAGGAGTGGCGTTATATGTCAGGGATGTGTATACCTGTGAAGAGATCCAAGATTTAGAACCTCAAAGCCAAAGTGAGAGCATTTGGGTCAAACTTAAGGGAGAGAAGAATAACAGAGACCTCATTGTGGGAGTTTACTATAGATCCCCAAGCCAAACGGAGGACATAGATGATGCCTTCCTGGGACAGATGGCCAAGCATGCAAAAGGATGGGAGATAGTAGTAATGGGGGACTTCAATTACCCGGATATTTGTTGGACGTCAAACTCAGCCAAGAGCATAAGGTCAAACAGATTCCTCACTGGCCTTGCAGACAACTTCATTGTCCAGAAAGTGGGAGAAGCAACAAGAGGAACAGCCATTTTAGATCTGGTCCTAACCAATGTTGATGACCTGGTTAGTGGGGTAGAAGTGGAAGGATCATTAGGCGCGAGTGATCATGCTCTTCTGAAGTTTACTATACAGCGGAAAGGAGCAGCCAAGCATACTAGGACTCAATTTCTTGACTTTAAGAAAGCCGACTTCATAAAACTTAGGGAAGTGCTGGGTGAGATCCCATGGACAGCAATACTAAAAGGAAAGGGAGTTCATGATGGCTGGGAGTTTGTTAAGAGGGAGATAGTAAAAGCACAACGTCAGGCAATACCAATGAGACGGAAACATGGAAGGTGCCTAAAGAAGCCAGGGTGGCTATCTAAAGAATTTTAACTGAATTAAGATTAAAAAAGGATGTGTACAAAAAATGGAAAAGGGGGGAAACCACCAAAGAGGAATTCAAACAAATAGCCAGCACGTGTAGACACAAAGTCAGAAAAGCTAAAGCACAGAATGAACTCAGGCTTGCTAGAGAGGTTAAAAGCAACAAAAAAGGCTTTTATGGGTATGTTCGTAGCAAAAGGAAGAACAAAGAAACAGTGGGGTCACTCAGAGGAGAAGATGGTGAAATGCAAACAGGGGACACAGAAAGGGCTGAACTCCTCAATGCCTTCTTTGCCTCAGTCTTCTCCGATAAAGAAAACAATGCCCAACCTGAAGAATTTGGAGCAAATGATTCAGCAAAGGAAACACAGCCCAGAATAACTAAGGAGATAGTACAAGAATATTTGGCTAGATTAGATGTATTCAAGTCTCCAGGGCCAGATGAACTGCATCCAAGAGTATTAAAAGAACTGGCAGATGTGATCTCAGAACCACTGGCAGTCATCTTTGAGAATTCCTGGAGAACAGGCGAAGTCCCGGCAGACTGGAGGAGGGCAAATGTTGTCCCTATTTTCAAAAAGGGGAAAAGAGAGGACCCAAATAATTACCGCCCAGTCAGTCTGACATCAATAGCAGGGAAGATTCTGGAGCAGATCATTAAGCAAACAGTCTGTGAGCACCTAGAAAGGAATGCTGTGATCACCAATAGTCAGCATGGATTTCTGAAAAATAAGTCATGTCAGACTAACCTGATCTCGTTTTTTGACAGAATTACAAGCCTGGTAGATGAAGGGAACGCAGTGGATGTAGCCTACCTTGATTTCAGCAAGGCATTTGACAAGGTGCCCCATGATATTCTTGTAAAGAAGCTGGTAAAATGTGGTTTTGACTATGCTACCACTCAGTGGATTTGTAACTGGCTGACTGACCGAACCCAAAGGGTGCTCATCAATGGTTCCTCTTCATCCTGGAGAAGAGTGACTAGTGGGGTGCCACAGGGTTCTGTCTTGGGCCCGGTCTTATTCAACATCTTTATCAACGACTTGGATGATGGACTCAAGGGCATCCTGATCAAATTTGCAGATGACACCAAACTGGGAGGGGTGGCTAAGACCCCAGAGGACAGGATCACACTTCAAAACGACCTTGACAGATTAGAGAACTGGGCAAAAACAAACAAGATGAATTTTAACAGGGAGAAATGTAAAGTATTGCACTTGGGCAAAAAAAATGAGAGTCACAAATACAAGATGGGTGACACCTGGCTTGAGAGCAGTACATGTGAAAAGGATCTAGGAGTCTTGGTTGACCACAAACTTGACATGAGCCAACAGTGTGACGCGGCAGCTAAAAAAGCCAATGCAATTCTGGGCTGCATCAATAGGAGTATAGCATCTAGATCAAGGGAAGTAATAGTGCCACTGTATTCTGCTCTGGTCAGACCACACCTGGAGTACTGTGTCCAGTTCTGGGCACCACAATTCAAGAAGGACACTGACAAACTGGAACGTGTCCAGAGGAGGGCAACCAAAATGGTCAAAGGCCTGGAAACGATGCCTTATGAGGAACGGCTAAGGGAGCTGGGCATGTTTAGCCTGGAGAAGAGGAGGTTAAGGGGTGATATGATAGCCATGTTCAAATATATAAAAGGATGTCACATAGAGGAGGGAGAAAGGTTGTTTTCTGCTGCTCCAGAGAAGCGGACACGGAGCAATGGATCCAAACTACAAGAAACAAGATTCCACCTAAACATTAGGAAGAACTTCCTGACAGTAAGAGCTGTTCGACAGTGGAATTTGCTGCCAAGGAGTGTGGTGGAGTCTCCTACTTTGGAGGTCTTTAAGCAGAGGCTTGACAACCATATGTCAGGAGTGCTCTGATGGTGTTTCCTGCTTGGCAGGGGGTTGGACTCGATGGCCCTTGTGGTCTCTTCCAACTCTATGATTCTATGATTCTATGATTCTTAATCAGCAGAGTGAATAACTTCTCACAATGTAAGTGGCAGGCAGAGACATGTGTAAGCATTATTTACAGGCATTTATTCAGCATCAGGAACAAAGGGGAAAACATGTCTGCTTCCCTTCGTGTGCAAGCAAACAGCAGTATAGCAAAAGCAATATATACAAACGGAAGTTCCCAGCAAGCCTGTGCTGGAAGGAAACAGGCATGTGACACACAACAGTCATGCCTGTTCCTTTTAAGGTGGAATGGAACTATATCCTAACAACAACTAGCCGGTGGCTAATTGGAGGTGGCTTCTTCAGCTTCTTTCCAGTTGTGATCTGGCCCCTACAGCAACCCCTGAAAAGGGTTGGAGGAGAATCACAGAACCATGGAACCATAGAATTGGAAGGGACCCCACGGGTCATCTACTCCAACCCCCTGAAATGCAGGCATCTCAGCTAAAGCATCCATGACTGGGAAATGATATACAATGAATGGAAAAGGACGTTCAAAATAGCTTTTATTTAAAAAACAAACAAACCAGAAGATTTTATTTGGAGAATTATAGGGACCGAACTACCTAAATTGTATGGAAATGTATTTATGTATGCTACAAGAAAGCTGCTTGCCCAAAAGTGGAAAGAAGCAGAGGTCCAAGCAAAGGAGGAATGTATACAAAAACTTATAGAATATGCAGAAGTGGCGAAACTTACCGGAAGAGTAAGAAATCAAGATAACAAACTTTTTACAAAAGAATGGAAATGGTTTATTGAATATTTACAGATAAATTGTAAACAGATAAAAACACTAGCAGGATTAGTGTAATAACCTGCAGTTTTATAAGAGTGTATATTTACAGTAGATAATTAAAGGAGCAAGTTAAATGAATTTGGATATGCAGAAGTATTTAAAAATAAATTTAAGGAACCGCAGAAAGCGAAGTCAAATTTTGAAATGTTAAATTGATTGTAAAACTAATGGAATGTGTAAATTTGAAAAGTATAAATAAAAAATTAAAAATAAAAAAGAAGACGCATCCATGAGAGGTGGCCATTTGATTGTCCCTTTTTTCCAGGATGACAAGTTACAAAGCCACCTAACAGTAACCTCATCCAGTGATCTCATCCAGATGTTGTGTTATAAGTCCGCTCACCCTCATTGGTGGACAGTGTTGCAGCCAGGCCCTGGACCTACAAGTGATCCGACTAATGGCAGGCCCAGCTGTCAGATACTGGCCAATGACGGCAGCCCTTGGACAGGCATTCCCAGCCAATGGGGACACTTGGACCCCGCTCCTAGGGGTCATTAAATTGCAGCCTGCCCAGCAGTCTTTCCTGCTTTTGTCGCCAGATGTTGTGTTATAATTTGCTCCTACCAGACATGGGACCTTGAGGGGAACAGTGGGTAATAAATTAAAATAATTATAATAGATTGTATACATGGGTGCTCTTTTGCCTATACATGATGCCCATGAGCATCAGCAGGGAGGAGCCATCAATGTAAGCTGCAAGCAACTGTTAGCTGTCTGAACACAGTGCTTTGAAAGCCTCATCTTTTTAATTCCAGTGATGCCATATATACAATTTCAGCATCGTTCAAATCATGGTGGGCAAGGGCTGTGCCATTAAAAAGCACTGCTTAGTTCTCCTTTCCCTTCTGCTCCAATAAACCATTGATTTAAAACTTTCACAGACCATTTGAATAAAGCTTTGCAACAGAACCACAGTGCATTGTGAAGGTTTCCTTTCTTTTTTCCCCCCTTTCACAGCTGCCCAAAGATATGGATTTTTTTCCTTCCTTTTATCGGCTCCATCTGCGAAATGTAATGAATTCTTGTTCCTCTTTATAGGCGCTGTCCTCCTAACTTAAATCTTCCCCAAGAACCTGTTTACCAGCACTTACGATTCAGGCTGCGGGATCATAAATTGTCTGTTATGAACAGGAGATCTGGGGCTGTAAAAATAAAAAGAAATCCAAAAAGTTCCAAGGAGATGCTGAGCAAGGAAAGTAGATTACGGGCATGAAAATTCTGCTAAATTGCAGAAAACCTGAAAGGTACACTTTGGGTATTTATCAGCCCTTTTATGTTATTATAGAGTGTGGGAATGCCATACGAAGGCGGGCTTTTATTTCATAAAGATCTAATAAAGAGGCTGCTCTTTCTCGAACTGAGTGCGATTGTGAGCCCAGTTTTGTTCGCGAGGTGATTTTTCACTCGGCGTAAACTCATTGATTTCAATTATGACACTCCATCCAAGGTGGCTCCAGACAGCTCCATTGATCCCATAAACTGAATTACAAGGACAGCAACAGTCATGCCAGTCTCTCTCCTCCGCTTTTGTTCTGTAACAAGCAGCCGTGGCCAACAGCAGTTAATGTCTGAGAAGAAGTTTGGCAGGACTCAGAGCCTCCCTGAAAGTCATGCTTTATGGCCTCATCCCAGGGCCGGATGACAGCCAACAAGACGAAACTCAATCTAGAAAGCTTCCTTCTTCTGGGTGGGGTTACACTCCCCTTGCAGGCATAAGCAGCAGGTGGGGCAGAGCATTTAAAGTTAAAGGTACCCCTGACCATTAGGTCCAGTCGTGACTGACTCTGGGGTTGTGCGCTCATCTCACTCTATAGGCCGAGGGAGCCGGCGTTTGTCTGCAGACAGCTTCCGGGTCATGTGGCCAGCATGACAAAGCTGCTTCTGGCGAACCAAAGCAGCACACGGAAACGCCGTTTACCTTCCCACCGGAGTGGTACCTATTTATCTACTTGCACTTTGATGTGCTTTCGAACTGCTAGGTGCCTGGAGTGCCTGGAGGCGGTTGGAGGTTGGATGGCGGCTAACAGATTGAGGTTGAATCCTGACAAGACAGAAGTACTGTTCTTGGGGGACAGGAGGCGGGCAGGTGTGGAGGATTCCCTGGTCCTGAATGGGGCAACTGTGCCCCTGAAGGACCAGGTGCGCAGCCTGGGAGTCATTTTGGACTCGCAGCTGTCCATGGAGGCACAGGTCAAATCTGTGTCCAGGGCAGCTGTTTACCAGCTCCATCTGGTATGCAGGCTGAGACCCTATCTGCCTGCGGACTGCCTCACCAGTGGTGCATGCTCTGGTTATCTCCCGCTTGGACTACTGCAATGCGCTCTACGTGGGGCTACCTTTGAAGGTGATCCGGAAACTACAACTAATCCAGAACGCGGCAGCTAGACTGGTGACTGGGAGCGGCCGCTGAGACCACATAACACCGGTCTTAAAAGACCTACACTGGCTCCCTGGGAACCAGGCAGAGGGCCTTTTCAGTAGTGGCGCCCACCCTGTGGAACGCCCTCCCATCAGATGTCAAAGCGATCAACAATTACCTGACATTCAGAAGACATCTTAAGGCAGCCCTGTTCAGGGAAGTTTTTAATGTGTGATTTTAGTGTATTTTTGGTTTCTGTGGAAGCCGCCCAGAGTGGCTGGGGAAACCCAGCCAGATGGGCGGGGTACAAATAAATTATTATTATTATTATTATTATTATTATTATTATTATGTGGGCAGGAGCTGGGACCGAGCAATGGGAGCTCACCCCATCACAGGGATTCGAACCACCAACCTTCTGATTGTCAAGTCCTAGACTCTGTGGTTTAACCCACAGCGCCACCCGTGTCCCTGGGGCAGAGCATACAAATCCCTAATACTTCCCTGTTGGGGTGGGGCAGAACAGCGACAAAACTTCCCAGTTAGAGGAGGTCATTTTTGCTTCCCAGATTGGCTCTGACAGTACATTTGCACTGCTCCTGGCTCCCTGTTAACTCGTCCCAGTAAGCAGCAGCGACCTACCTGCTGGGAAGCCAGAGTAGCACCTCTGCCCCACACAGATAGGGCCTGATCCACCAGGGCTTTTCTTACGTTCTTATGTGGAAGCAAGTGTGAACATAAGGGGGAAGCAGGGAGCACCAGTGGAAGATAACCCATTTTCCTCACTTTTGACTGTCTATATAACATGATGGAAGTCTCAGAAGATCAGGGGTGGACTTTGGTAATATGGCACCCTGAGCTAGGCCAACATTTGGCACCACCAAATGGATCTTCTCAATTATGGATCTTCTCAGTGCTATTTTGCTAGAACTCACCATGAACGTGTTCTCTTATAATTGCAATGGCGCCCACCTGAGAGGTGCCAGAACTCAGTTCCAGCAAGTTCTGGCTGAAAAAAAAGTTCTGGACCTTCTCAGTTTTGCGTCCCCTCACCTCAGCTCCCTGTGCAGGGGAACAGCCCGCCTTGCCCTAAATCTGACGCTGCAGAAGATCCAATTCAATCAGCTTTTGCTATTCCTGTCCACAGTTTTCATTGATCGAGAGTATTCCTCAACCAAAATCCTGGGGGAGCTCACCAATTCGGAGAAACTCACTATCACAGGTAGGCTTCCAGCATTCAAGGTTTTGAACAGTACAGTGTACAGTGGAAATATAAACTCAATGGTCAACAAAAACAGAACGCAACACCAATGTGAACAAACAAGGGAATCCAGCTGAACCAAAGGCCAAATATAGGGTTGCCATATTGAAAATCTGGACAAAGTTGTTGAGCTTTTTTAAATTGTGTGTGTGTGTGTTACACCCCCCTTGCCATACGTCATTCTGCTGCCCATGTTGCTAGAGTGTTGGCCTAGAACCTAGGAGACCAGGGTTCGAATTCCTTCTTAGTCATAAAGCTCCTTGGGTTCCCTTGGACCGTCACTGTCTCTCAGCCTAACTGACCTCACAGGGTTGTTGTGAAGATAAATGTACACTCCCTTTAGCTCCTTGGAGGAAAGATGGGATGTAACAATAAATAAATGTTACAATAAATAAATAAAAATGTTGTTGCCTCCCTCTGGAAGAGCAGTAAATTGCAGTTCCTGGAGGAAGTTCATTTCACAACACTGAGAGGCAACTGATGCACAAGCTCTGCTCCTCAGCAGAACACCCTCAACCTATGCTGAAAGGAAGATGGGAGCTCCACTGCACTTATCCCTCCTTCGTCTGACATCTAGCAGCAGCTACAGTGGTACCTCAGGATGTGAACGGGATCCGTTCCAGAGCCCCGTTTGCATCCTGAAGCAAACGTAACCTGTGTCCATCTGCGTGTGCGCGGGTCACGTTTTGGCGCTTCTGCGCATGCACATGATGTCATTTTGATGGTCTGCACATGCGCACGCAACGAAACCCGGAAGTAACACGCTCCGTTACTTCCGGGTCGCCGCGGAGCGCAACCCGAATTTGCCTAACCTGAAGTGTATTCATCCCGAGGTATGACTGTATTCCATCTGGCTGCTGTGGAGGTGAAGATCAGCAGGGCCGCTCCCCATCACCTCTGCCATCACCTCTGCTCCATTATTTCTCCCTCTTCTCAGAGACGCAGGGCAGGAGTGGGGTCAGCGATGGCGCTGCCATGCCAACATGCAATTCCTAAAAGATTCCACTAGTCGTGGGATGTTTGGAAAGTAGGATGGGAACTAATGGCTAAACAAATAACTTTTGCATCTCTCAACAACTCAATGTTGTCGGTAAGGCTTCTGTGGCCTTGTAAAGGCTGCCAACTGACAACCCATCGGTCCAGTCCTCAGTGATTTGAGTTCAGCTGCCCTTGATCCAAATTCAATCCACTGTACCCAACTCGTTCTCCTTTCGCCCTGTTTGTTTCCTTGTGTACCGAAAAGGATTCTTCTTTTCCTAATTTACTTCTAAACCATTCTCTCTCTCTCTTCCCCCCCTCTCTCTCACACACAGGAAATAGAGGGAGAAAATTACAGCAAATAATAGGACATTCCAGGAGCTTTCCATGTGGGTATTAACATCTGCTAGAGAGATAACATTGTCATCGCTAGAGAATAATGCACCAAGTGGAGACATGTCAAAGTGATAGGAAAGGGATCTGTGAGATTGTTAGAAGAAACTTTGAAGGCTGAATTGCATACAATTACTGTCATATCCAGACAAGCAATTGGTTATGCGGCCTGGCTTACAGTCTGTATGGAAATGAGCAGAATTGTGGGTAAACGGCGATGTTATCCTAAGCCTGGAAGGGGTCCCAGCTCCAAGATATTCCAGTGACTGGCAGTGCATCACAGCGAGGATGCAGAATTAAATTTAGCGTGAGCGCTTGTGGCCCCCTCCAACTTGGTGGCTGTCAGTGGATCTTGCCAGTCACGCCGAAAAGATAGGATCGCAAGGTACAGAGTTTGCAAAACTCAGGAGGAGGCAAGGAGTTGATGGATAGAATTAGGTCAGTGTGATCCGAGCCAACCAAAAAATGTATAGAAGGACGGGAGCAAGGGAGGGGGAGAGAAGGATCAAGAATTTACTGTGTGTTAAAGCAGTTGTTGTAAAGTTAGAGAGAGGGGAAATATGTTTTAAAAGGGACAGGGCAGTATCCAGCTAAGGCAACGATGAGGAAGCTCTAGTTCTCCAGTTATCGTTGGACTACAACCCCCATCATTGCTCATCAGTGGGCATGCTGGCTGGGGCTGATGGGAATTGGAGTCCAGCAATACCTGGAGGCCCACAGATCCCCCATCCTTGATTTAAGGCATTGGTGCAGAACCTCTGCCTGTGGCCTCTTTGGCTTGACAGGGTTCATGATTTGGCCCAATAAGCCACTTTTCCCAAGCCACACCCACTCACCCTACACCTGGCATCACGTGTGCATCAGGTAAAGACGCCTCATGATGCCCAAACCAGGCTCACAGATATCACAGATCTGCTTATCAGTGGCACTTGCAGACCTCTGTGGCCTACCATTATGGTTTGATTTATTTATTATTTATTATGAGATCCAGCGCCGAGGGCCTTCTGGCGGTTCCCTCATTGCGAGAAGTGAGGTTACAGGGAACCAGACAGAGGGCCTTCTTGGTAGTGGCACCTGCCCTGTGGAACACCCTCCCTTCAGATGTGATGGAAATAAGCAGCTATCCTATCTTTAAAAGACATCTGAAGGCAGCCCTGTTCAGGGAAGTTTTTAATATTTAACGCTGTACTGTTTTTAACACTTGATTGGGAGCCGCCCAGAGTGGCTGGGGAAACTCAGCCAGATGGGCGGGGTAATAATAATAATAATAATAATTTATTATTTGTACCCCGCCCATCTGGCTGGGTTTCCCCAGCCACTCTGGGCGGCTTCCACAGAAACCAAAAAACACTAAAATATATATATAAATATATTATTATTATTATTATTATTATTATTACTGATTTATTTATTAGATTTCTGTACCGCCCCTCATCAGAAGATCTCAGGTCAGTTCACAGAATAAAATGCAGGATAAAAACAGGTAAATAAGCAGAACGAAACAGCAAAACGATAACTCCCTTCCCACAGGCACATTTAAAAGGCTATAGAATATTAATCAGCCAAAGGCATTTGGAATATTTTCACCTGGCACCTAAAAGTATATAATGAAGGCGCCACTACAGAGAAGGCTCACACTTGTGTTGCCACGCTCAAGACCTCTCATAAAGGAGGCACACAAAAAGGGCCTCAGAAGATTATCTTGTGGGAATGTTCAGGGATGCAGGAGAGGATATATTGTTTGATCATAGCCTTTCCAACTTGTGTTAACAAGCTCACAATTTAGCAGAGTAACATTCCCCTTTTTAAACTCACAGCAGATGCGTTTGCTCAGGCTCGCTAAAGCCTCTATAATAACTGTTCTGGCATTTTCCCCTTATTCCCTCATAAAAGATAAGACACGACACAGTCTTCTATAAAAGTATAAAAAGAGTTTACTCACATTCTGTTCACAATCGGATCCCAGAAGGCAGACTTAGCTTAGAAAAGTGAACATACACCTGGAAACTATCTCATAAGGAGGCAGTTCCTTTGTCCTCTCTTGGCTGGAAGACAAGAGAGCATCTTTGGCTAAGCAGATGTCGCTTCTTTGATGCATGTAGTCAAAGAGAGAGAGAGATGGCTGCCCTGTCCTGTGCTGTTGTCGTACCTGCACAGGTGAGGCCACACCCACCTCTAGTCACATGCAGAGGAAGTCTGTCCCAGCCCAGAAGGAAACAGGAAGTTTACCTGCTGGCTGGACAAACATTCCTCCCCATGTGTAAACATGTTCACTCTAGGAAAGTTGTACTTGACTGCTCTCGTGTTTCACATCCCACAGATCTCAGGGTCTGGGTCGGTTCGTATGGGGAGAGGCAGTCCTTGAGTTATTGCGGTTCTGGACAAGTTAAGGCTTTATAGGTAAAAACCAGCACACCCCAAATCTAATTGGCAGTCAGTGCAGTTGAGGCAGGATCTATGTAATATGATCAAACCGCACAGACAGCAGGAAACGTTTCACTTCATGGCAGTGTACCCAAACGACTGTAATTGCACAACCCGAATTGGTCGGTATGTGACTGAATAAGTGACTCCCCAGCACTGCCTTCTGGGAATGCCCAGTGCAGCAATGGGTCAGTGTGTCTGGCTGTTAACCAGATGTTTGGTGGTTTGAGTCCACCCAAGGATGGCTGTGAGCAGAATTCCTGGTTTGCAGGGGGTTGGATGAAATGACTCTCAGTGTCCCTTCCAAATTCTACAGTTCTGTGATTCTATGAAAGGACTGGAGCCTCCAAGCTTTATTCTGACAAGGTGACCCAGGAGGATATAATGGCTGATGGTACTGAAAGTGGCTAAAATAATCAGTATTATTACAAATGTAAATAGGCATCCATTTTCATTCCTACTTTCTTCCTCCCTGTTTCCATTCTGCTGCAGTTTCCGGCAAAAACTATGTTTTGCTTCTGGCAAAAACTATGTTATTAGCCTTGCCTGTGGCAGAATTTCACATCATTTGCTGTAACATTACCACATTATTCCACCCTATTCCTTTAATGGAAAGGAAATGCAGTGCAAATTGGGGGAGGACTCATCAATTACATATTGTCTGCAGACTGGAAAAGGAAAAAAACAATGAATGGAAGATTGATTTCCATGCTGGACATGGGGCAAATAAGCAAATGTCGACAATTTTTGCTCCAGTTTCCATCAAAATTATCTAACATTCCTAAGCATTTTGTGTGTGTGTGTGTGTGTGCGCGCACACACACACACACACACACACAAATTCAAAGGACTAAGTTTCTTTACTCAGAAGTAAGTCTCGCTGATTTTTGTGGGACTTACTTGGAAGTAAATGATGGAAGAGGCGGATCTGTTGCAGGAGTTGCTGCCCTGCCGCAGAGAGAAATGGATTATCTAATCTGCTCCCTATTAGCTACATTTCTTAGCGAGCCCAACATGTTCTCATTTATCAGTCTTTTGTGTGTTCAGCATCTTAAGCAAACTCCTCAAATGCATAATAAATGGAATGCATCCAGATAAGACTCTTGGAAGAGTGTCCCCCCCCACACACACACACACACTTTGCTTGAATTATGAATAAAACGAATGCTCACAACAAGCAGGAATAGCGAGTGCTTAGGGAAGCGAATTTTAGGAAAGGCTGGGGGAATAAACTTACATCTCCTAGTGGCACCAGACGCCGTGTTTCATGGGGCTTGTCCCAGTTCTTGAGTGGCTGGAATAATTCATCTTTCCCCGCCAATGGGATTCATTTGGAACATTTGGAAGCAAACCCCACTGAGTTCAGTCAAATTGGCTTCTGAATTTAGTATACGGAGGAGAGCAGCAGAATTTAGGGCTTTGTGCGGGATCGGGCAAAGGCCAGAGACATGAGCCACATCGGGCCCATGGGGGTGGGTCCAGGCCTTGGTTGAGTGGGGGGGGGGCATATTTATTCATTTGTTGCATTTCCACCCCAGCTTTTTTTCCCAAGAAGCTCAAGATGTTGTTCATGTACACCACACTAGCACACTTGCATGTTCTTTGCCTCACAGACTTCTGGGCACTGCAGTTTACCCCTGTGGCGATCACACAGGGTCCCCGGATGTTTCACCGTCTACTGATCCCTGTGCCACCACTTTATTTCTCGCTGCCACCACCCAGGCCCTACCTGGTACAATACTGGGTCCAGTCAGAGTTAAACTGGAACATACCATATTTTTCGCCCTATAGGACGCACTTTTTCCCCTCCAAAAATGAAGGGGAAATGTGTGTGCGTCCTATGGGGTGAATGCAGGCTTTTGCTGAAGCCTGGAGAGCGAGAGGGGTCGGTGCGCACCGACCCCTCTTGCTCTCCAGGCTTCAGGAGAGCCCCGTCGCCAGCCCCGCAAACTCGGGGGACAGCGGGAGAGGCGCAGCGCGCCTTTCCCACTGTCCCCCGACTTGGCTAGAAGGCTGGCGGGGGGAGAAGCCTGCTCCTCCCCGTCGCCAGCCCCGCAAACTCGGGGGACAGCGGGAGAAGGCTGGCGGAGGGCTTTCCCCTCCTCCAGCCCCGCAAGCTCCCAGAGCGATGCCAAAGCTGCACGCAGCTTCCACATGGCTCTGGGTCCCATTCTGGGCCTGGGGGAGGGGGAAGCTCCGCTTTCCCCTCCTCCAGCCCTGCAAGCTCCCAGAGCGATGCCAAAGCTGCCAAAGCCCGAGCTTCCCCAGCCCCGCGCCTGGGGGGGGGTAATTTTTTCCCTTTATTTCCCCCCCCAAAAAAAAATAATCTAGGTGAGTCCTATGGGCCGGTGCGTCCTATAGGGTGAAAAATACAGTAAACTTCTGTTTATTTATTGCACTTTAACAAGCGTGTGGTTTCATAAACGGTATCAGTCAATTACAATCATGGGGTGCCTATCCAGACCTATAACTTCCACTACCTGCTCTCACTCACTAAACCACCTCTCAGATATTTCCTTGTCTTCCTAGCCCCTAACTGTTCCTGACTCAGCTCAGTTTGCTACACTAACTCAACCTACCCACAGACTCTATTCCCATTCACTCCCACTCCAACCAACCTCCCAACGACCTCCTCCCTTCATCCCTCCCAGAGCTGGTTTTATACTCCCTCTGACTCCACCCCCTGGGTTCTGATTGGGTAACCTGTTTAACTATTTCACCTCCAGCGCTCTCATATGTTAACGTCACAACCCCTCCCAGAGTTATAATTCCCAGCATAGCGTGTGCACAGCCTTCTACTGTGGAAGATGGCACACAGCCCTTTGTCTTGACTGACGAAGTAGCGAGGGAAATTCATGTTTCTGGTCCTTCAGCTTTTGCTCAATTCAAAATATTTAAACAAATGTTAATTGCTGAGTAGCAGCTCCCTCCCCCCGCCCCCAATCCAGCAACAACGGGTGATCTACGCCTCTGTCTCCCTGCAAAGCCATCTGCTTTTGAGAGGAAGCACTGTGCTCCTAGCAAAGGAAGGCTTGAAAGGGCACCGTTTGCCCTACATATAGCTACGCTTTCATTTTCACTGAAATGTCTAGGATTTCAAAGGGAAAAGAGAATCGAGACCGAAAGGACATGCTAAATGGAATTATGCAGCACATCCATCAGATTAGCTCAGCAGTAATGGGGGACGGAGGGTAGCAGTACGCCAAGCAGAACAGAACAAAGTGAAAATATTGCAGATCACAACCATTGCAAGGTCAGAATATAAATTAATTTCGCTACTTATTAAAACAGAATAGGTGATTCAAAAGAGAGAGGGAGATGGGGGGGACTCGGGAATAGCGTAAAGGTTTGCTATAATGTGGTCTTTCTGAGCTGCTGCTTTGGTTATGACTGCCCTACACAATCTGTGACCCACTGGACCAAACTTCATCCATAGGAGGTTTATGGAACTGCCTGCTGAGCTGCCGCTTCGTCTGCGTTCAGCTTGGAAGGCCGCAAGTTGTGCAGATCTGATTTATGAGGAGAAAATGATGAGCCTGCCCATTGGCTCCAGATGTAATGTAGCTGGCTGTGTGGGAATCCGTGGTGAAGGGGGGGGGCCTTTTTAACATGTTCAGGGGTACCCTTGTCTTCATCCATCCAGTGTGTGCTGGGGAAATATTATTCTATTCTATTCTATTCTATTCTATTCTATTCTATTCTATTCTATTCTGCCCTTTCTCCCATAGTAGCCTATGGCAGCTCATAACAAAATACAATACAATAATAACAAACAAATGTTAGAAACTGAGATATAAAAGCTAGGAACTAAATGGCACCTTCATCCTAGGTTATGAGTGCAATGTCTGGCACGGTTGTTTTATAACAAGAATACAAAGCTGAAAATGAGTGAACTGCAGCTAAAATATCACGTTCATTTTTCACATGGTCTAGTCCCTCCCCTGCCTACCCCCCCTAATATTCTTAAAAGGGTCTCTTCTCCAGCCTTCAGAGAGTAGCTGGAAGTGGGGAGGCAGAAAAAGGTCCACCTTTCCTTCCACTCTGCAGTTTTAATCTGAAATCTCAGGCACAATACTGCGCCCAGAGCTCAGAAACCAATGAAATTCCCTGTCGCAAAATGCGCCTAGAACAATGGAAGTTTTGAACACCGTAACAAACAATAATTAAAGCAATAATAGTAATAATAATAATAATAATAATAATTTTTCTATACTGGCCTTCATTTGAAGTTCTCAGGGCAGTCCACAGCATAAAAATATAGAACAAAACCACAAAGTACATAAGGAAAACAAAAACAACCAAGAATCACACACAAGCACAGACAGAAACACATTTAACAAGACATAAATCAGTCAAAGGCCTGGTTGAAGAGGAACGTTTTTGCCTGGTGGCAGCGGCGTAGCGTGGGTTGTCAGCACCCGGGGCAAGGCAAGTAATTTGCGCCCCCTAACCCCTAACCTGCCGCGTGAGGTGATCTGAGGCGAGTTGCCGCTGGCGCTGCCGCCCAAACGACGCCGCTTGCCCGGAGGAGGAGGAGGGCAGAGAGGCAAGGAAAATGCAACATGGCCCAGTAGCTGCAGCAGCGGCGGCGGCGGGGCTGTGAGGAGGGGCTGCCTGGCGCGCCCTCCGCGGCAAGCACTGAGAGCCGCTGCCAGCTCGTCGGTTCTGCGAGACATGGGGCTCTGCTACAGCCTGCGCCCGAGGCTCTTCGGCGACTCCGGAGGCGGTGAGCGTGCCCCCCCCCCGATGTTGCGCCCAGTGCGGCCGGCCCCCCTTGCACCCCCCACACTACGCCACTGCCTGGTGGCTAAAGATATATAATGAAGGCACCAGATGAACTTCCCTAGGGAGAGCATTCCACAAACAGGGAACCACTACAGAAAAGCCCCATTCTCATGTAGCCACCACAAGTATGACAGTGGTTCTTCTCCTGTCCACAGGGTTGCTACCAGAAAGTAGTACTAGGAGTTGGTTGCTCACCTGCATGGCTTTGGGGATCTGGGGGTTCCCACAAGGGTCCATTTTGTCTCCTTTGCTATTTAACATATATATGAAACCACTAGGAGCCATCATTCAGGGGTTTGGAGCATAGTGCGACCAGTATGCTGATGACACATGGTTCTATTCTCCATTCCTTCTGAATCAGGAGACGCTGTGAAGGTGTTGGACCAGGGTATGGAGGCAGTTCTCATGGGCTGGCAGGACACAGAGGCACCAGCTGGGGAACACCCCCAAGGGAAGAAGGTTCAGAGCCTGTGGGATGGTGGTGGGGCAACAATGAGCAGTCAGAGGGAGAAGAGAGAGAAGCCTGCAGGAAGGCGGTGTTAGAAGCTGAAAGGAGGGAGCCCAAGAAGCAGAGATGAGTCAGACTGGTGAAGAAGCCAGGGTTGTCTCCCACTCCTGCTGCTACAAGCTCCCCTCCCTGCTGGTCTCCCAGAACCAGGAGAGGTATGAAGTGGGAAGAGCAAAGGTAGATGTGCTGGCATAGTCTCAGATTGCTTAGGAAGGACCCAGGATGAGACTTAGGCAGCTGTGGGAAGGCTGGGACCTTCAGTCTCCGCAACAGCCACATAGGGGACAGACCTATGGAGAAGAGTTGCTACGCTCATGAGCCCCGCCACTCCTTGAGCAGACCTGGTTTCCTCCAATAAAGAGTTAACTTCTTTTACTCTATGTAATTTATGATGTCAGTGAAGGGCTGGATGAGGACTTAGAACCTGAGGCTGAATCCTGATAAGATGGCAATGCTATGGATGGGTGTTTTCTGCGTTCGGGAATTAGGTGTGTGGCTGAGGGAAGGAGGTTCATAGTTTGGGAGTACAGTGGTACCTCGGGTTACATACGCTTCAGGTTACAGACTCCACTAACCCAGAAATAGTACCTTGGGTTAAGAACTTTGCTTCAGGATGAGAACAGAAATCGCGCAGCGACGGGGCGGCAGCAGGAGGCCCCATTAGCTAAAGTGGCGCTTCAGGTTAAGAACAGTTTCTGGTTAAGAACGGACCTTTGGAACAAATTAAATATGTAACCAGAGGTACCACTGCACGAGGTTGTAGACAGGATGCATTCAGCGCTGAGGCTGACTCTGTGCTCTAGCTTGCAAGCCCAAATACGTGAAGATGGCAAGAAATTCTGGTTAATCTCCTTTCTCCCATAATAGCATTTAAGCTATCATTGTTATTATTTTTCTTGAGAAGCATGTTCAGCGTTTATTTAAATGTCTCATCAGCAAAGACCTTATTGAAACACTGCAAGGCAGAATATTAAGAGTTTCGATATGAGGTTTGGGGGTCTCATTTATCTTGGTTAGGTCAGCATACAGTTGTGTTTCATGGCAGATAACCCTGAAACGCTTAATTCTGCTTGGCATAACTAGTAACTAGAATGCATTGCTATTTCTCAACTTTCCTGACATTTTCAAAACTGCTTGGGTGAAGCAGTGGCGAAAGGATTTATTTGGGCAGGGGGGGTGGGTTATAAAACTTCTGCTTAAGACTGCAAGGCATAATTTAAATCAGGGCACACCAGCCAGCCGACCAAGGACTATATACAATCACTAGAACAATTTTGTCTAGCCCTTGGCAGCCCTGAGCAACTTATACAGAAAAGGAAATTGTAATGAGAGGGAAGAGCGGACGAGCTGTAGCTCGACTGTGGGGGGTCCACTTTGCATGCAGAAGTAGGGTGTGTCATTTTAGGGGGTAAAACATATTTTTTTTTGTACATTTCTTCAGTGAGGGGCCTTAAAAATATGTTTCTGGGTAGAAGGAATTCAAATCTGCTATTATTTTTGTGACTGGACAACATTTAGCTTGTTAAGGCTACGTTTGATGAAGAAGCACATAAACTGCTTTTGGAAAATCTTTTTTTAAAATTTATTTACATTCTGAAAATGGCCAGTCAATGCTCAACAACAACAACAAGAATACTCAACAGCAAGCACTTGGCAATTGTTGTTAATAATTTCTAAGCAGTTTTACAAGCATTTCACTTACCAAGCAAAACTAAATTATATTAATTGAACCAAAATATCTTTTGAATTCCCAAATCACTTTACAACTTTTTAGCACCCCTCATTTTTGGAATCTGAAAGTTGAAAAATTCAAGATGGTCAAATGCAGAAAGTCTTAGGTTCATTCCTCAGCATCTCTGAGTAGGACTGGGAAGGACTTCTGCTTGAAACCCCGAGAGCTGCTGCCAGTCAGTGTAGACCAGAGGCGAGCATATGGCACACGCATGACGTCATGGGCATGACGTTGCATTATCAGGAGGAGGGTGAGCAGGGAGCCCAATGCGGTGCAGCTTCCATTCTTGTGCTCAGGAGGAGCCGGCCAGTGCTGTGCTCTGCTTCCTCAGCCCCCTCATTTATTGGAGGCCTACCAAGCCAGGCCCGGTGACCATGGGGTGGTGCTGGGGTCTAAATCACTGAGCCTTGGGCTTGCCGATCAGAAGGTCGGCCGTTCGAATCCCCATCACAGAGTGAGCTCTCGTTGCTCTGTCCCAGCTCCTGCCAACCTAGCAGTTTGAAAGCACACCAGTGCAAGTAGATAAATAGGTACCACTGCAGCAGGAAGGTAAATGGTGTTTCCATGTGCTCTGGTTTTCGGAATGGTGTCTCATTCCACCAAAAGCAGTTTAGTCATGCTGGCCACATGACCCAGAAAGCTCCCTGGGTACAAACACAGGCTCCCTCGGCCTGAAAGCGAAATGAGTGCTGCAAAGTCCAGCCTTTGACTGGACTTAACCATCCAGGGGTCCTTTACCTTTTTTCTTTTTTTTTTACATTCCTCATAAGCTGATGCGTGTCTCTCTTGCACATCCATGTCTTTTATTCTCTGTTTAACCCTAGATTTTGATTGCTTTGTATCCGAGGAGAACGAACAACGCTGCACTTTCTCATAGCTTATAAGACTACAGAAACCAATTTCAAAAGGCAGGCAAAATAAGTGGGGGAACAGGAAGGAACTCTGAAGGAATAGAAGAATGGGGCAAGCAGCTTCTGGAGCCATCAGGGGCCACATAAAATGAGAGTGGGGGCCGCAGATTGCCCACCTGTGCTGCAGAAAGGGTGTCTGAGGATTCCAATGAAATGGAAAAGGAATTGTCCATTGCTGCAGTTTGCATGTTCATCTGTGGTCAGGAATGGAAATCAGTCGAGCAAATACAAGAAGTATTTGTTTACATTGTTGTCATTTTTAAGTCTGCAAAGACTAAGCACTTGATAAAAATTTTACATTGTTCTGATGTCTCATTTGCATTGTAACATACATCCATTAGCAGATAGTGAGCTGAATGTGAAAAAGAAACCGCTGCCTCCTGTGTGGTGTAGTGGTTAAGAGCGGTAGTCTCGTAATCTGGTGAACTGGGTTCGCGTCCCCGCTCCTCCAACATGCAGCTGCTGGGTGACCTTGGGCTAGTCACACTTCTCTGAAGTCGCTCAGCCCCACTCACCTCACAGAGTGTTTGTTGTGGGGAGGAAGGGAAAGGAGATTGTTAGCCGCTTTGAGACTCCTTCAGGTAGTGATAAAGCGGGATATCAAATCCAAACTCTTCTTCTATCTTACATCCCTGACTGGAGATAGTACTGAGCTATAGCAATCATTTGTCTGATTTGGCCCGGCAGATTTCTTGAAACAAAAGAAAAAGAAACAAAACGACAGATACAACAAGAAACCACCCATGCCATGAACAGCATCTCTTGCTGACTTCTGCATATCAAACTTCCATTAGAGGAAAAGGAGTAGAGGCTGGTTTTTTCCTGGGCAATGGCAACCCGGCGGCAACTTCCTATGTACTGACAGCATTTTATTTTTTCAAATAAAAGGAAACAATGCCTGGCACCTTGCAAACTCAAAATATGCTGCAAGAATTACAAAAGCAGCTTCTTGAGAGCTTGTCGCAGCTGAAGTATTTCCCCTGGGGAAATTCCCGCGATTTTTATTTACCTGAGTTGCTCTCATCATGTTCTGTTATTGCTGGGAGAGCTTTAATAACGATGAGACTTCAGTCACGTGAAGAACGAGGCATTTTTATACCTGACTGAACTGATCAAGCCCCCCAACCCCCACCCACATCCCACTCTTAGGTTCGGGTTTGTGTGTTTTTTAATTTAGGTGTTGCACAAGCAATTTAGAAAACTCTTTTTTACCAGAGCTCTGGATTGTGTTTGGCAACAGTGAATAAAGCAGAATTTTAGGCATTGAGAGTGGGGGGTGTATTACCATAGCAAATGCACACACGTGCCAAAATTGTGCCACTCTAGTGATCTGAGGTCCGAATCATGTACCCTCCAACACTTATCCAATGAAAACAGGGACATCCTTATTTATTTATTTATTTATTTATTTATTTATTTATTTAATACCCTGCCCATCTGACTGGGTTGCCCCAGCCACTCTGGGCAGCTTCCAGCATACATAAAACCATAATAAAACATTAAACATTAAATAATAATAATTTATTATTTGTACCCCGCCCATCTGGCTGGGTCTCCCCAGCCACTCTGGGCAGCTTCCAACAAAGATTAAAAATACATTAAAATGTCACACATTAAAAAATTCCCTTCAGATGTCTTCTAAATGTCAGGTAGTTGTTTATCTCTCTGACATCTGCTGGAAGGGCGTTCCACAGGGCGGGCGCCACTACCGAGAAGGCCCTCTGCCTGGTTCCCTGCAGCTTTGCTTCTCGCAGTGAGGGAACCGCCAGAAGGCCCTCGGCGCTGGACCTCACCTTCCGGGCAGAACTGCCTTCAGGTGTCTTCCAAAGGTTGTAGAGTAACATATATCCTTGGCTCAGGGGTCACATAACTTAACACCCTCCAACATTTCTCCAGTGAAAATAAGGACGTCTTAAGGAAAAGCAGGACATTCCAGGATCAAATCAGAAACCAGGACGGTTTCTGTAAATCCAGGACTGTCCCTGGAAAATAGGGACACTTGGAGCGTCTGGAATCGATGTGACCAGGCTGTCTTTCTTTCAACTATGTTTTGTTCCTACTCTCTCCCAAGGGCTGGACCCCAAACATTTCCCCATATTATACCTATAGGCAGTGGTGCCCTTAGGTTAGGCTGAGCGGGAGAGCCTACAAACCCAACAGGGATAGCTCACCACACTTTGATGTGAAGAAATGCACTTTATGAAAAGGCAGAGGGCTTTATACCATTAAGTCCAGTATTAAGGCCATCTCTAAGAGCCCCCTCCACACTGCGGCTCCATCTGCATCATATATTTAAAGCAGTATCATCCCACTTTAAGTAAATCCCATAGAATCCTGGGAAGTGCAGCTTGTTATGGGTGCCAAGAGTTGTTTGTTGTTGTTCAGTTGTTTAGTCGTGTCCGACTCTTCTTGACCCCATGGACCAGAGCACGCCAGGCACTCCTGTCTTCCACTGCCTCCCGCAGTTTGGTCAAACTCATGCTGGTAGCTTCGACAACACTGTCCAACCATCTCATCCTCTGTTGTCCCCTTCTCCTTGTGCCCTCAATCTTTCCCAACATCAGGGTCTTTTCCAGGGAGTCTTCTCTTCTCATGAGGTGGCCAAAGTATTGGAGCCTCAGCTTCAGGATCTGTCCTTCCAGTGAGCACTCAGGGCTGATTTCCTTCAGAATGGAGAGGATTGATCTTCTTGCAGTCCATGGGTCTCTCAAGAGTCTCCTATAGCACCATAATTCAAAAGCATCAATTCTTCGGCGATCAGCCTTCTTTATGGTCCAGCTCTCACTTCCATACATCACTACTGGGAAAACCATAGCTTTAACTATACGGACCTTTGTTGGCAAGGAGATGTCTCTGCCAAGAGTTGTTAGAAGACCCCTATTCACCTAACAGGGCTACAATTCCCAGAGTGGCTTAAATTTATTTATTTATACATACATACATACATACATACCCCACCCATCTGGCTGGGTTTCCTGAGCCACTCTGGGCGGCTCCCAACAGAATACTAAAAACACAATAAAAGATCAAACATTAAAAACTTCCCTAAACAGGGATGCCTTCAGATGTCTTCTAAAAGTCGGATAGTTGTTTATTTCCTTGACATCTGGTGGGAGGGCGTTCCACAGGGCGGGCGCCACTACCGAGAAGACCCTCTGCCTGATTCCCTGTAACCTCACTTCTCACAGCGAGGGAACCGCCAGAAGGCCCTCGGAGCTGGACCTCAGTGTCTGGCCTGAATGATGGGAGTGGAGGCTCTCCGTCAGGTATACTGGGCCGAGGCCATTTAGGGCTTTAACAGCCAATTCCTCTTCCCGAGGAACCAGGCAACTGGTTGGCCACTGTGAGAAGAGGATGGTGGATTAGGTGGGTCATTGGTCTGAGCCCTTCTTGCGTTCTTATGACCTCATTGAGTTCTGTCTTGGCTGGACTAGAATTGCTGAAATCCAACTGCCTGAAACCAGGTCTGCCAGATTATAAGAATGTCACACTTACTGGAACCCAGCTTTGTCCCCAGCGTAGTTTTCATACATTATATATGGATATATGAGTGACACATTCCAGATTTTTAAAAATATTCTTAGCATCATTGTGAAAATGTCCTTGGATTGATTGATTTATCTTTAAAATGAAAAAAAAATGCATCTCCCGCAATAATTGTTAGTGTAGCTGGGTTTTAATTTTAGTACTGTGGCTTATTATATAGGAACCCATGAAAACGCTGTTAATAGGAGCTCTCGTTATCACAAGCGGCTATTAAGCCTCCGCTGAAAAATTAGCAAAGGGAAATCTAATCACGTTGTGGGGTGCCATGCGCTGATTAAACATGTAATCATTTTCGTTCCCCACAGACTAAAAGGAAATATACAGTGGAGCATTTGGAAAGGCTAAACGAAGCAAGAGGGGGCGGGAGAGCCGATTCCCCGAAGCCTGACAACCCACCACTTTCCCCCCTGACCATTAGGTCCAGTCGTGGCCGACTCTGGGGTTGTGGTGCTCATCTCGCTTTACTGGCCAAGGGAGCCAGCATACAGCTTCTGGGTCATGTGGCCAGCATGACTAAGCCGCTTCTGGCGAACCAGAGCAGCGCACGGAAACACCGTTTACCTTCCCGCCGGAGCGGTACCTATTTATCTACTTGCACCTTGACGTGCTTTCGAACTGCTAGGTTGGCAGGAGCAGGGACCGAGCAACGGGAGCTCACCCCATCGCGGGGATTCGAACCGCCGACCTTCTGATCGACAAGACCTAGGCTCTGTGGTTTAACCCACAGCGCCGCCCGCGCCCCATCCTCTTTTCCCCACAGTGGCTTAAAGGCTGCTGTTATAGCACTATGGGGAGGCTGGTCTGGATTATGTATTTGGGTTCCAGGTAAGCCTGCGCTTTTATATGGCAGAAGGAACTGCCAGACTGGTCTTTGGTTCAATCCCCAGCCTTTCCAAATAGGGTTGGGAATGTCCCCTGACTGAAATGCAGGAGAGTTGCTTCTAGTCACCCCAGGGTGTGCGGAACTGGATGGACCAATGGTCTGATCCAGTATATGGCAGGTTCCTGTGCTGTTTCTATGTTCCCAGCCAGCGTGGTCCCAGCCTGTGGTCAGGAATTGTGGGGTTTATGGTCCATCAACATCTGAAGATGGATTCAAGACAGACAAATAGAAGCACTTCATCTCACGGGATCCCTAAACTAAGGGATTTGCCACAATATGTAGTGATGGCCTTAAAGCAGTGTTTCCCAAACTTTTTTGGGCAACGGCACACCTGTTTACTGAAAAAAATCTCGCGGCACACCACCATTAAAGCCCCGCCCCGTGACGTCAGCGCGCAGCGTCACGCCGGGAGGGACGCACGAAAGTGAAAGTTTTTTCCCTCCCCCTTGCCGGGGAACCTCCAAGCTTTGGGGGTGGGAGGAGGCAGCAGAGCGAGGGACTGAGGGACGGCGGCAACTGAGGAGGCGGCGGCTGTTGTGGTGGTGGCGGCGATAGCGGGCGGAGGAGGGGGCGGCGGTGGGGCTTGAGGAGCCGTCGCCGGGAGTTGCTGCTGCTGTTGTTGCTGCTGCTGCCCGGACATGCCGGCCTCCTCCTCCTCCGCTGTCTCGCGCTCCTCCCTTTTGCACGCGCTGCCCCGCCGCTCGGCACCACCACCGCGGAGCCGCCCCCGGCTCGACGCGGATCCTCGCCGCCGCCGCCTCTCACCGCCCGACTCGCCCGCCTCCCTCCCACGGCACACCAGCCAACGTCTCACGGCACAGTAGTGTGCCGCGGAACACCGGTTGGGAAACACTGCCTTAAAGGAGGATGAGACGAACACATGGAGGTTAAGTCTATCAATAGCTACTAGTTGTGGCGTTTGCCCGTTCTTTTGTAGATATCTGTATAGGGGGAGGGAAAGAGTTAATAGGTAGACCAATAGAAAAGCCAGAGGTGGAGCATACCTGTTTATAAAAAAGTGCTTAGCCCAAAGTTTAGTGCTGAGTTAGTTAGTTAGTTAGTTAGTTAGTTAGTTAGTTAGTTAGGAAGAAGCAGTTGGGAAACAGCTGGAAGACAGATGGAAATAAAGAGATAGTTAGTGCAGTTGGTTCTTGTGTGAGGGGAGGTAGAAGAGTTAGGTAAAGGTAAAGGGACCCCTGACCACTAGGTCCAGTCGTGACCGACTCTGAGGTTGCAACGCTCATCTTGCTTTATTAGCTGAGGGAGCCGGCGTACAGCTTCCGGGTCATGTGGCCAGCATGACTAAGCCACTTCTGGCAAACCAGAGCAGCACATGGAAACGCCGTTTACCTTCCCGCTGGAGCGGTACCTATTTATCTACTTGCACTTTGACATGCTTTCGAACTGCTAGGTTGGCAGGAGCAGGGACCGAGCAACGGGAGCTCACCCCGTCACGGGGATTCAAACTGCCAACCTTCCGATCGGCAAGTCCTAGGCTCTGTGGTTTAACCCACAGTGCCACCTGCATCCCTGTAGAAGAGTTAGAGACAGGATAAAATAAGACTAAGGGGGTAAAAGGTAACAGTGTTTCAAATGCATTTAAAGTTTATTTGTGATTGCAACAAACTACACTCTTCATTGTTAACTTCAGAACCTGACTGAGACTAAGTGATTTACCGGGGAGGACCTGGTTGGTGGCGGCGGATGAGTGGTGTACGGGTCAATAGTCCATGAGACGACCAGGGGCTCCGTACGAACGCCACACCAGTCATGAGGACTACATTACCTCCAATCTCAGAGGCCATGTGAATACCATAGGAACACAAGAACCTGCAGGATCAGGCCAGTAGCCCAACTAGTCCAGCATCCTGTTCCCACGGTGGCCAACCAGGTGCGCCTGGGAAGCCATCAAGGAGACCATTAGCGTGTCGGCATTCTGCCCACCTGCGATTCCCAGCCAGTGGTATTCAGAAGCATTGCTGCTTTTGAACATGGAGGCAAGAAGAAGAGGAGGAGTTTGGATTTGATATCCCGTTTTATCACTACCCTAAGGAGTCTCAAAGCGGCTAACATTCTCCTTTCCCTTCCTCGCCCACAACAAACACTCTGTGAGGTGAGTGGGGCTGAGAGACTTCAGAGAAGTGTGACCAGCCCAAGGTCACCCAGCAGCTGCATGTGGAGGAGCGGGGAAGCAAACCCGGTTCCCCAGATTACGAGTCTGCCGCTCTTAACCACTACACCACACATAGCTATCCGTGCCATTGGCAGCCTTCTCCTCCATGAATTTGTCCAATCTTTTAAAGCCATCCAAATTGGTGACCGTCGCTTCCTCCTGTGGTTTAGTAGTTCTGTTGTTTAATGATGTGCAACATGACAAAGTCCTGAATCTTCCCACGTTCAGCTTCATGGGATGCCCAGGAGATTCCAGGGATCACGTGCAGGGGATCTGGTTGGCCACTGTAGAAACAGAATGCTGAACTGGGCAGGTCTTTGATCTGACGCAGCCCGACTCTTCTGAGCTTCTTAGGTGCTTCATCCACAGGAGACGGACAGACAGAGACGGCTGCAACTCCAGGATGTCTGCCTTGACTCGAAATCTCTTACTTTTCCATCAGTTTGCTAAACAACAGTGAAATGTATTTCCTTAATTTAACTTGCCTTGGAATTTAAGGCTCAGATAATCACCCTGCTCATTACAACAAGCGATTTTTGTCTCCATCTCCTTTATTTCCTCTAAGTGGCATTTCTCTCCACCAGAAGCTTCTGAGAATTCTCAAATGTCAACAAAAATCTTCCAACAAAAGATATTTTCTTTCTTTTTTTTAAGTACAAACCCATCCCGCTCTGCTCAAGCGAAGGGGAAGCCTCAAAACAGCTCAGTGAACATGCTCAGTAACCATGGAATTCAGACTGTAGGGGGAATGGATGAAATTGTGAACAAGGAGCACGCCACACTGCAGCATTTTGTTGCAGGACAAACTACTAGTGGATCCTAAATGCTATGTAAATAAGTCTCCAGTACTCTCCCATCCAAAGAAAATGAAACATGGTAACGCTGCCCTGATTTTTCTCCGGTAGGGGAGTGTGTGAGAGGGGGTATCAATTTCACTTATCATAGCTGCCTTAATGAAAATATAGATTTCATTCTGTCATAAAAACCAAATGCGGTCTTTGGTTCTTACACATTTCCTCCCCTCCTCATTGCCAAGCCTCAAGCCTTTATTTGCAAAACACACCTATAATCTCATTACAATGTTATTACACTTTCAGTTTTGATTATTATTTTCTGGTTAAATCAGCCTGGAAGCTTGCAGCCCCGCTCGCGGAAGAAATTAGCAAGCCATTTCTTTCCAATCCAAGATGATACATAGCACTGAAACGCTCCCAGTTTATGACTATAGAAAAGGAGGAAATTAGCGAGACACTTTGCATGGGCTCGCCGGAGAATGAATCGACACTTCTGTAGATAACATAATGGAACATGTCCTTAATGCAGGAATACAAATGCCTTCGGAACGTAAATCAGAGTTAATTATGCCTCCATCGATTTCTCAACCGGGAACTTTAAAAGTTTTAATGCCACCGTTAAGAAACTGCCGATAAGATCTGTCTCCTGTTTCTGATAACCTGCCGCAACAGCAGAATAATGATCCATTTTGAGTGTTTTGCAGCTGCGGAATATACAGAACTCCATCTTGCTTGTGCTTTCAGTCTAGCAAAATTCTGGAGCGAGGGGTGTGGGAATTCCCCACTCAGAATATTAATGTCATTCATTACATTTATATTTTTACAAGTCTATGGGGAAGGTTAGGTTGAGAGAGGGTGACTGGCCAAAGGTCACCCAATGCTCTTCCTGGCTGTGGGAGGACTAGAACTCAGGTCTCCCAGATCCAAACGAAGCAACACAAATACTCACTAAAGGCTAGGCTTACAGCCCATCCATACCTTGGTTTGATGTGCCATGTTTTGTTTGCTTTGCTTTGCTTTGCTTTGCTTTGCTTTGCTTTGCTTTGCTTTGCTTTGCTTTGCTTTGCTTTGCTTTGCTTTCTTAATTAGCCTTTATTAAAGATTTTCTTGTGTTACCAAACAAACAAATAAACAAGGGAAAGTACATATAGCATCCCCACTTTCAAAACGTACGAGTCTCTTTCACAGTTCGTTTACATTCGGTATGAGACTTATTTGTCACAGACATTGTGCTGTTGCGGGGAAAGAGGGAAGGAGGGAGGGAGTTTGGGGATAATGATCTTTCATTCTATTAATCCATTGCATAGGGATTGCGCCGGGCTTTTGTTTCAGCATCACATGGGTAGGTCCTTTGTTTATATATTTACTTATTTTTATTGGCATTGTGAGAGATCGGAGGATCCAAAGATGGTTGGTTGCATTTAGTTGGATGCAGTGTGGCTTGTTTGTATGTGTGGGGTGGAGGGTTTCTTGGGTCAAATTAGCATCTTGTGAACCCCTAACGCCTCCTTTAATTTCCCTTCATCCATGTGGCGTCCGCCTCCAGCTACAACTTCCTCCCCTTTAAATGCAGAAGAGCAACAGAAATTGCATGGCGGCGGCAGGAGGCCCCATTAGCTAAAGTGGTACCTCAGGTTAAGAACAGTTTCAGGTTAAGAACGGACCTCCAGAACAAATTAAGTTCTTAACCCGAGGTACCACTGTACAAGCAAATGCAGATAAATGCTCAGTAATCAGGTCACTTGGATTACTGTTACTGAACGCTAGCTGCTGGGGATAACAAGTGAGAGAGCGTTGCTGTGTTGATGCCCTGCTTCCCAGAAACATAGAAATATAGAATCGCTGGTGGAGGAAGAGGGCGGCGAAGGGAGCGCACCGCCCCCAGCAGCGCGATCCTGGTGGGGTTCCATCACAGCTGGGCTCCCCCCCCTCCCCGCACTGGGTGTCCCGCCCCCACAGGCGGTGCATCACGCCCCCGGGACGCATGCCAGCCCCGCCTGCGCTGTCCCCGGTGCTGAAGCATGAAGCTCTGCCACCACATAGAATTTTAGAGTTGGAATTGACCCCAGGGGTCATCTAGTCCAACCCCCTGCAATGCAGGAATCTCAGCTTAAGCATCCATGACAGATGGCCATCCAGCCTCTGCTTAAAACCCCCCAAGGAAGAAGAGTCTACAGCCTCCCAAGGGAGACCATTCTACTGCCCTTACTAGCAGAAAAATGTTCCTGGTGTTTAGTCAGAATCTCCTTGCTTGTAACCTGAAGCCACTGGTTCAAGTCCTACCCTCCAGAGCAGGAGAAAACAAGCTTGTTCCCATTCTGGCATCAGGATGGCAACCTTGAAGCCAGAACAGGGCGGTTCTCAAAACTGATTAAACTGGATGCTGTGACTGTCCTAATACACTAATTAAACTATTCGCATTTCAGCTCTCAACAGAACAATCCTGATTTTTATTTTAAAGAAGAATTCAAGTTTCCCAAAGCATTTAATTGTCAACTAGGAAAGAAGATAATTCACTTCTAATTTATACTCTAAATGGAGCAAAACATAAATATAATTAGAGTAAACCGGGTCAGGTTTAAATTGTGCTGCACTTCAAAAACAATTATACCCCAAACACCAAAAAATGCAAAAGACACATCCATTAATGCTCAAGCATGTTCTTAATTGTTGTAGTGAATCTGGCCTTGGAAATAAGAGATCTGCATTGTAATAAGATGAAATGGGTTATTTCCCTTCCCATCCATCATGTTCCTTCGTAAACTGTGTAAAGATCGGAAGATATTCACAGTCATACACTCAGAGGGACCGAACTGGCTCAATTTGTGAGTATACATTTCAACAAGGCATTAATTAAAGTGAAGTGGATGTGGCTTGCTCGGCACATTTCTCCTAAATGCACATCTGCATTTTAAATGCAACCAGTCTCACTCCTCTAGTGCATTTTTTATATTTAACAGTGCAATCCAATGCAATCCTACTCAGAAGTGAGCCTCATTTAGGTAGCTGAAGTGTAGGTGGGTTCCCACGAGGCAAGACACAGTGATAACAGCAAGAACCTTTACTGAACTACATAACTGGGAAACAGAGGCAAAGCAACTACATACATACATTTCTGAAAGCCTGGGCCACTCCCACTCCCAACGTGATTGGTTGTCTACACTGCCAAACTGTGAATCATGACTCAGAGTTCAATGGCCAATGGCAGAGGCCAAAATCTTGAAATGTTTTGTGATTGGACAACATGTATCGAATCAGAACACAGGAGCTCAGAATCCTTAATCCAGACCATGGGTAGGCAAACTAAGGCCCAGGGGCTGGATCTGGCCCAATCGCATTCTAAATCCAGCCTGCGGATGGCCCAGGAATCAGCGTGTTTTTACATGAGTAGAATGTGTCCTTTTATTTAAAATGCATCTCTGGGTTATTTGTGGGGCATAGGAATTCGTTCATTTTTTTCCTCCAAAATATAGTCCAGCCCCCCCATAAGGTCTGAGGGACAGTGGACCAACCCCCTGCTGAAAAGGTTTACTGACCCCTGGTCCGGACTCAAGCTCAGGCAAACACAGACCACTGAATACATAACAGTAGCATTCAGCTTCAGAGTAGATCCATTAAAATTAATGGACCCAAGTTAGCCATGTTTCCATGGCACAATTGGTCACTGAGTCTGGCTGTTAACCAGGGATAGCTGTGGGCAGGATTCCTTCTTTGCAGGCTGGCCCTTGGGGTCCCTTCCAACTCTATAATTCTATGATTCATTCATTTCCGTGGGTCTACTCTGAGTACAACATAACTGAATACTACCCAATGAGTTCAGTACTTCCAAGTAAGAAGGTGTAGCTTAAGACTTGACTCTACTAATCAAGTGATTAAATACATGCTGGAACCTAATGCAGTTAAGCCATGTGGTGACACCATGTGGTATGCAGCTAGATTTTACTCAGAGTATACCTACTGAAATTAAGGAACATGACCTAAGTTCAGAACACTGATTTCAACAGGTCTGCTCTCGGTAAAACGTAGCTGAACACCACCCATAATTTCTCTGCCTCCTGGTCTGGTTTATCAATGTCCTAGTAAACAATGTTTGGTTGGCTATTTTGGAAGTGTTGCTTGCCAGCTAGTTTGCAAAAAATCACTGTGTCTTGCTCCCTCATGTGAAACCTCCACTTAGAAAGGTTTGCCTTTGGCTTTTGCACACAGCTGCTTGCCAGCATCAGCACCCAAGCATGCCATAAACTGGCAAACAGGCCATGAGTGCAGCAGAGCTGGAGAACTCTTCACCATCTTCATCAGAATCAGGGATGAGGAACCTGAGGTATTTCAGATGTTGCTGGACTACAACACCCATAATCCTGGACCACTGGCTATGCTGGCTGGGACTGACGGCAGCTGGGGCCCAATAGGGAGGGCCACAGGTTCCCCATTTCTGCTTGGGGAAGGGCATACTAGGTAAGCATAGCACTGTGCAAATGAAAGTGGCGTACAGAGTCAAACAAATCAGAAATTCCCAAGGGTGCAAAGTTCCCCTGCAGAATCACTGTAGACTGCTACATTGACTTCTAGTAGCTTTGACTGCAGAGACATCACCTTGCCAACAAAGGTCTGTATAGTTAAAGCTATGATTTTCCCAGTAGTGATGTATGGAAGTGAGAGCTGGACCATAAAGAAGGCTGATTGCCGAAGAATTGATGCTTTGGAATTATGAGAGTCCCATGGACAGCAAGAAGATCAAACCTCTCCATTCTTAAGGAAATCAGCCCTGAGTGCTCACCGGAAGGACAGATCCTGAAGCTGAGGCTCCAATACTTTGACCACCTCATGAGAAGAGAAGACTCCCTGGAAAAGTCCCTGATGCTGGGAAAGATGGAGGGCACAAGGAGAAGGGGACTACAGAGGACGAGATGGTTGGACAATGTTCTCGAAGCTACGAACATGAGTTTGACCAAACGGCGGGAGGCAGTGGAAGACAGGAGTGCCTGGCGTGCTCTGATCCATGGGGTCATGAAGAGTCAGACACGACTAAACGACTAAACAACAACAACAAGCTTTGACTGCTGGGAGACTCAAGGCCCCCAAGTTACAGTGCCTTCCATAACTCAAGGTGGCTTGGAGATTTGGTTAGCATCAAAGAACAGGGATGCCACAAACAGATGCGCTAAGCGAGCCGCATAACCCACATTTGTGTGTGTGCACAAAAGGCAAAGCTGGTCAATGAACAATCACTGTTTTACGTAGGATTTATTCATTTTTTACATGTGTTTTTCATGTGAAGTCTCTTTTCACATTGCTGTATTTCACATTTCGGAAGGCAAGCATTTCAGTATATTCTTACTGAACGTTGCACACAAAAAACCAAAAACACTCTGGATATTTTTGTACATTTCACCATTCTGCATCTCCAATGGCTTTGGAAAAAACGTAGTCCTTTCCCCCAAAGCACATCACACCGTCTTTCAAGTAGAACTTCCATCTGTTCTTACTCCGCTGAACCTGGTAAAAAACAAAAAGCAGTATGCTGGGGCCTTTAAATCCCACTAAAATAACAGTTGCTTTCCTTGGTAAGCAATGGGAAATATTGAACAATTAAAAACAATTCATGTACTAAAAGCAGAAGCACTCAGAAATATCTACACTGCACACTTAAAAAGTAGCTTACATGTGGAACAAGCAACATTGCAAGGCAGCGAGCTGTTCAGGATTCCAGACAGCCACACCTTTTTCCAGGGAAACTCCATTCCTTCCCACCCACTAGGCAGCTCCCATATGCAGCTCCCATCAGCTCCAGCCAAGGTGGCTAATGGAAAAGACTGGTGGGATTTGCAGTCCATACCCCTCCCCAAAGCAAATAAAAGTCTTAATTTATTCCTAGGTCCACTTCCCACATTTTTTGGTTTCAGTACATATCTAAGTTATTTTACTTAAGACACAAAGTGTAAATGCATCATACAGGAACTTTCAACAGGGAAACATGATTGGTGCGGCTGCCTGTGGAAAAACTCACTGCATGGCAAACCCAGGTCTGTGTTAGATGTGAAAGAGGGAGGCAGCTACACTTTCCCCAAACATTTAACAGGGCTGAGAGGACTTAAATTGTAAAGGCCCATTTAGCTAGCAAGCATTCTTCACTGTACCTTGTCATACTGGCATACAATTATGTTATCGGTGTCAAATACATCTGGTGTCTCCTGCTCACTGACATCGTCCCCAGAATTTAAAGGATCCTAAAAAGGGAAAAGTTTTGTTTTCCTGATTGGCATTGAACTATGTTTCTTAAACAACAACAAGAACTGGTCAACTCTGTTATGGTAACAGCCTTCCAAGAACACAAAGGGCTGATATAGTGGCCATTCTGGGATGTGCAAGTATATCTGGAATTTTGAGGAAGTGTTATGAGGAACCACCACAAAATACTGCCATAGGACGTGTTTGTTGTAACACAGAGGATGTCTCCATCTCAGTTTCTGCATGTGCAAAACAGGTGGGGCAATCTACAGGGCAGAGCATGACTTTTCATGCAGGAAAAGAATGAAAGGGGGAGAGACATTTTTCATCGGTGCTATCGCCCCAACAGGTGCATTACAATTGCTCATGTCTGCAGTGCAGATCATGTAACTGGATGGCATGCAGGTGAGTATCAAAGACTCAAATTCCAAATCTGGATTGGCATCAAAGTCCACAAGTAACAAAACAAGAATAAAGATGTAATATCTTCCCCATTTTGGTCCTCGAAATTGCTCTCTGATTCCTGCCATTTATCTATTTCATAAAATTAATACACTGCTTGACTGTAAAAAGAAAAAGGAAACTGAAAGCAGTTTACATCATGTGTAGTTTCAGCCTCACCCACAGATGTGAAAAGAAAGTCATTTTCAAGTGAATCGAAAGCTTTACCTCCTCAATTATGTCAACCGAGGGTTCATCCACATCACTACTGCTGCTAAGAGATTGATTGTCTGAGGTACTGTTTTCACCGTCTTCTTCCTCTTCCTCATCCAGGACCTTCAGATCTTCAGCATCAATGATTCCCACAAGTTCCTCATCTTCCCCATATCTTGGGCTTTCTATTTCTGCCTTGGGAGAAACATCACCTGTTCCATCCAGCTGAATTATCTCTTCAATATTATTGGCAATATCCTTCTGGGTCTGCAGATCAGCTTCCATCTGCACGCTAGTCTCTAGCTGGAAGGAAGATGTGCAATACACTGAAGACATGGGAGCATTTCCTCACAAACAAATGCCCACCACACTACTTCTGAAGCCTTGCCCTTCTGTCTATGGGAGAGGCTCACAAGATCAATTCAGACATAAGCATGCTCACAGAAAAGATGCATGACAACTATTATTCATGTCAACTTCCCAAGGTCAAACCTAGGAGCGGGGCTTAGGAGGAATCTAAGAGCCTCCTCCCAGCTTTCAATCATTGAAAATTTACGAAGATAAATCGAAATGAAATGAAACTATTCCACAAGCATACACTCATTTTTAAAAAAAAACCTGCAGAAAGTAGTTAATAATAATAATAATAATAATAATAATAATAATAATAATAATAATAATAATAATAATAATAAATAAAACCAGCAATGGGAATAATTCAGGGTAGTGCTAAGCAGATCACTCCATTAGCACAAGTAGTTCTGCTTATGCGATGGAACAATCTCCCTTCTCTGCCCCACCTCTGCTGTTCCAGAGATTCTCCTGACCCCCACATATACAAGTTGGGGGCATGGGAGGAGTGGGGAATACTCACTGCACTTGTTTAGTCTTTGTTCAGCTTCCACTGGCAGGAACAGCTAATTTAATCCCCCTTAGGGGTGCACACCAGCTCCTTTAAGTACCTCATTCTCAATTTTAAATGGGAAGAATATGGTAAATACCCAAGAGCATGCTTATTTCACAATTCTGCACACATCCTACATTCTGCTACATTTTAAAAATCACATTTGCAAGCAGTTTTGAACTGAAGAAAGATGGAAAGAAATCCTTCAAAAGAAAGTAGGTAACCTGTGGCCCACCAAATGTTGTTAGACTCTGTCCCTGCTTGAAAATGAAAGAATTACCTCTTCAGAAAAGGAGAGGTTGGCTTCATCAGACAGGAGAGTGCTGTCGTCCAACTCGTTGCCCATAATTATCAGCTCAATTATATCATTGGGATCCAGCGGCTGCTCAAGATTGACTGGCAATTCTGACCCATTGGGAGAGCTTCCTGCCGTCGCTTCTGTGGCCACTGTAGGGCAGCGTGCTTCCGATAATTTCAAGTCAAGAACAACTGCATTTGGAAGAGTCTCCAGGGAGCTGGTTGGTTGCTCTCTTACCAGAGCTCCCACTGCAGCTTTCCCATGACTCCCAATAGCCTCCTGCATGGCGGCAGCAGCAGCAGCAGCAGGCAAGGTCTTCTCTTCCATTCCCACTTGCTGAGATACAGCAGGATTCAGGGCCTGCAGGTTTTCACTGGGTGCCTGATGAGAAGAGGCGTTCACCGGCATGGCACCAGCGGCGGCAGGCTGAGCTCCTGAGGGCTGCCGCCCGAGCTGTTGGAATATTTGCTGAACTGGATTCTGGAGGACAGTTGCACCTCCCGGGGCCTGGGTGACCACCACCGGCATGTTGACTTTATACAGCTGCCCTAAAAAAGAGAAACTGAACATTGTGAGTAGGCCTGTCTCCCTCAATGGCCAATCAGAACTGCTTGGGAAGAGAGCCAGAGGTGGGCCAAATTCCTTGGTTTGCCAGTTCTACTGCCATTCAGCTTTTTTCCCTCCCACAAAGTTTCATCCATCAACAGTCAGTTCAACATTGCAGTTAACAGAGTGTTAAACACACGTAAATAATAATAATAATAATAATAATAATAATAATAATAATAATAATAATTCCCCAGCCACTCTGGGCGGCTCCCAATCAAGTGTTAAAAACAGTACAGCGTTACATATTAAAAACTTCCCTGAACAGGGCTGCCTTAAGATGTCTTCTGAATGTCAGGTAATTGTTTATCTCTTTGACATCTGATGGGAGGGCGTTCCACAGGGCGGGCGCCACTACTGAGAAGGCCATCTGTCTGGTTCCCTGTAGCCTCACTTCTCGCAATGAGGGAACCGCCAGAAGGCCCTCGGCGTTGGACCTCAGTGTCCGGGCAGAATGATGGGGGTGGAGATGCTCCTTCAGGTATACAGGACCGAGGCTGTTTAGGGCTTTAAAGGTCAGCACCAACACTTTGAATCGTGCTCGGAAACGTAAACACATACATGGTCCACCTGGGGCCCTCTCCAGATCTTTTTTCTCTTCCTCAATTAAAAACAAACAAACAAAAACCTTACGTTTATATCCTCCCTTTCTTCCATCATGGAACACACATGCCGTTCCCAGATAGTGCTTCATCCAGGCACTAACCAACCAGACCTGCTTAGCTTCAACCAGATAGTGGCTTCATGTGCCTTCAAGCCATAATCTGGGGTTGATCTAGAAGAGCCAGGTAGATGAGAGCTGTTACAGGGATGATGGAGGGCAAACTAATGCCAGTGTACTGGAAGAAGCAAAGATCACCAGTGTCGAAGGAATGATTCTTCAACATCACCTTCGTTGGACTGGTCATGTTGTGCAAATACCTGATTATCATCTTCGAAAGCAACTACTCTATTTTGAACTTAAAAATGGGGAGCGTGGTGCTGGTGGTCAACAAATGAGGTTTAAAGACTCTCTCAAGGCAAATCTTTAAAAATGTAGTATAAACGCTGACAACTGGGAAACCCTGGCCTGTGAGCGCTCCAATTGCAGAACAGCCTTTGCCAAAGGTGTCATGGGCTTTGAAGATGCTCAAACTCAGGACAAAAGGGAGAGACGTGCTAAGAGGAAGGAACGCTTGGCAAATCCTCACCGTGATCAACTCCCGCCGGGAAACCTATGCCCCCACTATGGAAGGATGTATGAATCCTGAATTGGCCTCCACAGTCACTTATGGACTCACTGTTAAGACCATGTTTATGGAAGACAATCTTACTCGACTACGAGTGATAGAAGAAGAAGAAGAAGAAGAAGAAGAAGAAGAAGAAGAAGAAGAAGAAGAAGGGAGGGTGGAGCAAGCTTGTTTCCTCTTGCTCCAGAAGGAAGAACCTGAACCAATGGATTCAAGTTATAAGAAAAGGGATTCCAACTAAACCTCAGGAATAACTTTCTGACAATAAGAGCTGTTTGACAGTGGAACACTCCCTTGGAAGGTGGAGGACTCTCCTTCCTTAGAAGTTCTTAAACAGAAGTTGGATGGCCATCTGTCATGGATGATTTAGTTGAGGTTCCTGCCTTCCAACTCTACAATTCTATGATCTACGATTCCATGAGTCTAGGATCAGCTTTCATTGTGCAAACCTGTATTTCTTGGGATGCAACTGAATCCCACCCAAAAACAGCAGCAGCCTGGAAGCACCGGGCAACAGTCCTGTTGTTATTTTGTGGTGCAGTCTTTACCCTTAAAGCTTATCAACAGCCAACTTCCACATTGCAAAATCCTCGCAGTCTTCCTCGCACACTTATTCAAACCCTGCCAAGTGTATCAACCATGTTCCAAGCCTGCACCTGCTCTGCTTACCAGAAGCCGTCTGCAGAGTCACGCCAGCGGGTATTTGGATGGGATAGGCGAAGCCCGAAGGCAGGGTGAAGATTGTACCGGCAGACCTGGAGCTGCCCTGAAGTGAAAGGAAGCCCATCAGGAAAATTCAGTTAGATTTTGCAGATCGCAGCCCATGTTCTGTTCCAGTATCTCTAAAACATCCCTGCCTCCCCATAATGGATCACTTGAACATGGCTGAGGGTCTTGATGGACCACTCAGGGATTTTCCTGCCTGCTGTAGCAATTGCAAAGTGCTCCGCAATACTGTAGCAACTAGCTGTTTAGTGCTTCATACTGGAGAATTTGTGGAATGTCACATTGTTATCTGGGCACTCTAATCTTGGTCACTTTGAAAAATAAAGCTCTACATTAGTGTATAAGAATTCCAGGGTCCTTTGAAGGACAGATCCTTGCATCAGCCTTTCCTGTCCCAGTGCCCTCCAGATCTTGCCTTGGCCAACTCTCCTCCTGAAGTTCACAGCAGCCAAGATTTTCAGTTTGTTCAATCTGCCAGCTCATCATATGTTGCCTGGTTTTCATCTGGCAACAGTCAGTTGTTTCTGTAGCCCTGAAACACTTCCCCAGTTCCCCCTTGAAGCTACAGCAGATGCAGAACAAGTCTAGACAGGGCTTGGCAGCTTGGGGTGCCTCCCAAGTGCTTTGCTAAATAGTAGTAGCAGTAGCAGTAAATTTTATTATTTTATTATTTATATTCTGCCCATCTGGATGGGTTGCCCCAGATACCCTGGGCAGCAACCAACACATATAAATGCATAATAAAACATCAAACATTAAAAACCTCCCCATATAGGGCTGCCTTCAGATGTCTTCTAAAAGCAGTATGTCCCCTTGACATCTAATGGGAGGACATTCCACAAGGGAGGGAACCACTGCTGAGAAGGTCCTCTGCCTGGTTCCCTGTAACTTCACTTCTCATAGTGAGGGAACTGCCAGAAGACCCTTGGAGGAGGACCTCAGTGTCCGGCCTGAGCAATGGGGGTGGAGACACTCCTTCAGGTATACTGGGCAGAGGCCATTTAGGGCTGTAAAGGTCAAAGTGTAAAGCACTTTGAATTGTGCTTGAAAATGCACCGGGAAACAATGTAGGTCTTTCAAGACCGATGTTATAGGGTCCTGGTAGCCGCTCCCAGTCACCAGTCTAGCTGCTGCATTCTGGATTAGTTGTAGTTTCTGGGTCACCTTCAAAGGCAGCCCCACACATAGTGCATTGCAGTAGTCCAAGCGAGAGATAACTAGAGCATGCACCACTCTGGCAAGACAGTGTGCGGGTAGGTAGGGTCTCAGCCTGCGTACCAGATGGAGCTGGTAAACAGCTGCCCTGGACACAGATTTGACCTGTGCCTCCATGGACAGCTGTGAGTCCAAAATGACTCCCAGGCTGCGCACCTGATCCTTCTGGGGCACAGTTGCCCCGTTCAGGACCAGGGAGTCCTCCACACCTGTCCGTCACCGTACTTCTGTCTTGTTGGGATTCAACCTTAAAACGTTAGCTGCCATCCACCTCCAGACACACACCCAGGGCATGTTGCAGGAAGGTAGTGTAGAAATGATCCCACTGTAGAAAGTTGGGTTTTACATTTGTTGCTCTTCCCACTTTTGCCTCTGGTGCTAGCGTTTGGCCTTGGGAAAGTTGTCCAAAATGCAGCCCTTGGGCTGTAAGAAGTTGCCCACTCTGCTACTGCCAATTATCCTCCTGAGTGCGTTATTAGAGGGCAGATTGTATCCAGACTTGCACATCTGTGACTGGAAGGCTCCATCCATTCACATGGAGAGACAGGATCTAGAAGGGGTGCTCTGGTTTTCTCCTAACTCCTCTTTGTTTTGCAGCAACAAGCACCACCTCCCAGGCTGTCCCCCACAACCCTATGGGACAGTTTTTCCAAGGGGCTGCAGGGGGGGACAAAATTGACGAAAATCACTGCCTGCTGTCTTCCTCTAGCACCGGCGGGAGTCTGTGATGTGCAAGCCTGGACCCAATCCATCGTACAGACAAGCCTAGCAAAAGCATCAATTCAATACATAAATGGCAAGTTGCTTTCAGATGCTTTTAGGAGACAAGCTATTAAATTAATACAATAAATGAAATAAGGGAAACCAATCTCAAATGTACCAAGAGAAGGCCGCGTCTACAATTGGGTTTAAGATGGCAGACAAAAGTAGCGTAATGGTCGTCGTCCCCATCCCCAATCGATACGAAACTCTTTAAAAACGGACTGGGCATCTCTATAATTACCAGTGTTTGCAATATGAATGCTTATTGCTTGATTACAATTGGCATTTTGCAAGGCTATTTATCATCACCAAAGATTGTTGAACTGGGAAACGTTGATACTGATACAGAATTTAAGGTTTTTGCCTTTGAGGGGATAAGAAAAATCACAAGGCAATGCTAAGTCTACATACAAGTTCGGCCGCCACCGCTGCTGATGTAGCAAACTGTTGAATTCCTCTGCCGGCAGCAGCACCTAAAGGAATATCGTTTAAATAACAAATGTCACAAGGGCTTCATGTAAAGTTTTGAATTCTCCTGCACAGTGATTCCTCCCACTGCATATGCATCACCATTAAGCCTGACAAAAAATCAGCAGAGGCGAGAGGCTGGCGTCAGGGGGCGTTCCCAGAGAACCGCTTTCTTAAGCATCCATCACAATTTGTTTGCAGGGAGATTAGGCAATGCTGGCTATTTAATGAGCATTCCTTCTGATTTGTCTGCAGGGAGGTGATATGATGTTGCACCAAAGCAGATTATCACCCCACACTTTCCAGCACATTCCCCCCTCACTTTCCTTCTTGCAAAAAGTCCAACCTTTTGGAGAAGTGAGCTTGTTGTGCAAGACTTCCCAATCCACGACATTTGCCCAAATGGAAAACTGGCTTGTACGTGATTGAATCCCACCCGAAAATAGCAACAGTCATGAAGCACCCTTGGTGTTACAATAAGGCCGCAAGTCTTCTCTTTGTTTAATCTGTCATCAAGCCAGCACCACACTTTGACTTGTGACTGCAATTCATTCAGAGCGCTCCTACGCCTCTCAGTTTGTACGTAAATCCCACTCTCTTCAAAGGGGCTTACTCCCAGGGGAAAAGGTAAAGGACTCCCGGACAGCTAAGTCCAGTCAAAGGTGACTATGGGGTGCGGGGCTCATCTCGCGTTCAGGCCAAGGGAGTTGGTGTTTGTTCACAGACAGCTTTCTGGGTCATGTGGCCAGCAGGACTAAACCACTTCTGGTGCAACGGGACACTGTGACGGAAACTAGGGCGCATGGAAACACTTTACCTTCCCACCGCAGCAGTATCTATTTATCTACTTGCACTGGGATGCTTTCAAACTGCTAGGTTGGCAGAAGCTGGGACAAAGCAATGGGAACTCACCCTGTCATGGGGATTCGAACCACCGACTTTCTGATCCGCAAGCCCAAGAGGCTCAGTGTTCAGACTCAGTGGTGTAGGACTGTGGCCTGTGCCTGGCAATGTATTATTGCCGAGCAGGTATCCATTACTAAAAGTGGAAACTGCAGCTCCTATCATATCTGACCAACAGCCACGCTGGGGCCAATGAGAGTTGGAATCAAGCCAAATATGGAGGGCACCATGTTGGCTCTGCCTAGCCTAACCCAGCCTTTTCTACTGAGGGGCAGCCCTTCTCTGCCATCACATACAACCATCACATACAAGGATTGAACAAGGGGTTTTCTGCAAGCCAGGTGTACGCTTCCCCAATCAGCTACCCACAGCCACCACTGTGCAGTATCTGCAGAAAATGACCGTTCATCAACCTGTTGTCGTCTGCAGGGCTTGGTGGAAGTTGGGAGGCAGGTGCAAGGTGAACTGGGGAGGAAGGTGGCTGTGGCGGAAGAAGCTTTCCGTCGCTTTAGACTGCATCACTTTCGTTTCCCAGCGCTGCAAGAAAAGGAGGTTTGAATAATAAAACCAGACACATATAAAGGTGAAAAGATCTCATTTAAACCAGCTGATTTTTCCACTCCCCGTCAGGATCTAACATAACTCGTTGGCATTTATATATTGTTGAGTTTGGCCTCCTCTGTCACTGTGGGTGGGCCTATCACTATGGCTATGCTAAAATAATTACCTGGTGCGTGATAATTGTTCATTAATGAATAATTGCAGGGTGAAACCAAGGAACAGCAAAGAGCTGAGTTTTCCATGGAAGTCATCTGAATAACTGGGGTATGGCCTTAAGACTTTGTGTTAGCTGCTTTTAGGGGATCTGGTGCAGGATCGGTGATTAAGCTACCTGCTTTGGGGGGTGTTTTTGCTTCTACTATGCTCTGCTGGTATATCTGTGAACAAACCAATATTATAGAAATACAGAGAGATTCCGGTGTGCATGCTCCCTCTCAAATCTGTAGGAAACTAAACATCATTGCACTATCCCTGGACTCTATTCAAGAAAGTGGGGAGCAGCTAAGATTATAATAACCATCCTCTGTGCTATTTTTCTAGAAATAGATGTGCCAGAACTCACCATGAACACACCTCCCTTGTTCTCTTAGAAAGGCAATTGGTGCCCACCTGAGAGGTGCTGAAACTGAGTTCTGGCAAGTTTCAGCTGGAAAAAAAAGTCCTGACCATCCCCGTTTGGAGGTATGCAAGAACCAGAAGCATGATCTTTGTGAGGAAATCGCAAGACAGAGCACAAGAGCATAAACTCAGCTCAGAGTGTACTTCAGAACCCAATAACCGGAATTTTGATTTTTAGGGATAGTTCCACATCCCATCATTAACTAAAAAATGAAGATAGATATGGCTCCCTTTCACCCCTGTGACACAGACAGGTGCTGTCAACTCTAAATAGGAACTAAACAGGTAATCAGTGGCAAGCAGTGGTAGAATAGTAATGAGGAGCTGAAGAGTTTTGAGGATCTCAACAGCTTGCTCACTAATTTGGCCTTATTTAGTGAATTTCTCTTTTATTTATTTGGCACTATTGACATATAGCGGTCCAGGAGATCTTATTATCATCCCTGCTGTGAAATAAGAGCTGGGGCTTTGTCCCTGCCCCACCCTCCACTGCACCACTGGTGTCAAAGGAAAGTGTTTGGGCATTTCTGCAGAAAACAGGAATACAAGCTACTCAGACCAGACTAGGAATGGGAGGAGAGGGAAACTGCAAACCAGAGCCATTCAACTCACCCGCTTCAGCTCTTTCAGGACCTGCTCATCGACCCCTTCTTCCGCAAAGACATCCTGGACAACTTCAATCACATCGTCGATAACCGATTTGTAGAATTTAGGCTGTGCGGCACACGAATCACAGAGGGGGGAAGAGTTAAAAGGAGGCTCCCTGTCTCTGTGTGCTGCAGTTCCATGAGAGAACCTAGGAAGATGCTGCCTTGCACCACGTCAGACCACTGACATATATCTAACCCAATGATGTCTACACTGGCCGGCAGCAGCAGCAGCTCTCAGGGATTTCAGACGGGGTGCTCCCAAACCTGCCTGGAGATTCTGGAGAATGAAATTGAGCCCTACTTTATACGAACCAGGTGTTCCGCCACTGAGCTTCACCCCTTCTGTGATACTAAAGAAGTTGCCTTGGATGCAGAACTGAGGAATCTCCCATTTTCCCTTTCAAAACATTCACAGGTCTGGCCACCGTGGCTGCAAAGAAGGGTTTAAACATGGCTGGTGAAGTCTCAGGAGTCCTAGGTATATCTCAATAAGATCAGCAGCACTCAGGGTGCTAAAGGAGGGGGGGAGTGGTCTTGCACCCGGGTCCTGCTTGCCAATTTCTTCCCGGGGAATCTGGCTGGACACTGTGATCCAGCAAGCTCTTCCTGTGTTCTTAAAGGAGCCCTCTCCACTTCTATGCATGCATGGCCCACTGTGCCCAATAGTGTTTCACTTTCCAGATAAGTGTACACGGGACTGCAGACTCAATTCAATTTCTGCCCTGTCCGTTCCAAAGCAGTTGGCGCAGGTAAACACAGTTCTTTTCCTTTGGCCGTGCAAAATGCCCACTTACATTAAAGTCACCCCACACCTGGGGTATGGGGTGTATTGGTGTGAGGGGAGCGGGACTACCTCTGGGGTAGTTTGTCCACCTTTGGTCCCTAATTATTATTATTATTATTATTATTATTATTATTATTATTACTACTACTACAGTGGTACCTCGGGGTAAGAACTTACGGTAATTCATTCTGGAGGTCTGTTCTTAACCTGAAACTGTTCTTAACCTGAGGTACCACTTTAGCTAATGGGGCCTCCCACTGCCGCCGTGCCAGTGTCACGCGATTTCTGTTCTCATTCTGAAGCAAAGATCTTAACCCGAGGTACTATTTCTGGCTTAGCAGAGTCTGTAACCTGAAGCATTTGTAACCCAAGGTAAAGGTAAAGGGACCCCTGACCATTAGGTCCAGTTGTGGCTGACTCTGGGGTTGCGGTGCTCATCTCGCTTTATTGGCCGAGGGAGCCGGCGTACAGCTTCCGGGTCATGTGCCAGCATGACTAAGCCGCTTCTGGCGAACCAGAGCAGTATACGGAAACACCGTTTACCTTCCTGCCAGAGTGGTACCTATTTATCTACTTGCACTTCCTGCTTTTGAACTGCTAGGTTGGCAGGAGCTGGGACCATAGAATCATAGAATCATAGAGTTGGAAGAGACCACAAGGGCCATCGAGTCCAACCCCCTGCCAAGCAGGAAACACCATCAGAGCACTCCTGACATATGGTTGTCAAGCCTCTGCTTAAAGACCTCTAAAGAAGGAGACTCCACCACACTCCTTGGCAGCAAATTCCACTGTCGAACAGCTCTTACTGTCAGGAAGTTCTTCCTAATGTTTAGGTGGAATCTTCTTTCTTGTAGTTTGGATCCATTGCTCCGTGTCCGCTTCTCTGGAGCAGCAGAAAACAACCTTTCTCCCTCCTCTATGTGACATCCTTTTATATATTTGAACATGGCTATCATATCACCCCTTAACCTCCTCTTCTGCAGGCTAAACATGCCCAGCTCCCTTAGCCGTTCCTCATAAGGCATCGTTTCCAGGCCTTTGACCATTTTGGTTGCCCTCCTCTGGACACGTTCCAGTTTGTCAGTGTCCCTCTTGAATTGTGGTGCCCAGAACTGGACACAGTACTCCAGGTGTGGTCTGACCAGAGCAGAATACAGTGGCACTATTACTTCCCTTGATCTAGATGCTATACTCCTATTGATGCAGCCCAGAATTGCATTGGCTTTTTTAGCTGCCGCGTCACACTGTTGGCTCATGTCAAGTTTGTGGTCAACCAAGACTCCTAGATCCTTTTCACATGTACTGCTCTCAAGCCAGGTGTCACCCATCTTGTATTTGTGCCTCTCATTTTTTTTGCCCAAGTGCAATACTTTACATTTCTCCCTGTTAAAATTCATCTTGTTTGTTTTTGCCCAGTTCTCTAATCTGTCAAGGTCGTTTTGAAGTGTGATCCTGTCCTCTGGGGTGTTAGCCACCCCTCCCAGTTTGGTGTCATCTGCAAATTTGATCAGGATGCCCTTGAGTCCATCATCCAAGTCGTTGATAAAGATGTTGAATAAGACCGGGCCCAAGACAGAACCCTGTGGCACCCCACTAGTCACTCTTCTCCAGGATGAAGAGGAACCATTGATGAGCACCCTTTGGGTTCGGTCAGTCAGCCAGTTACAAATCCACTGAGTGGTAGCATAGTCAAGACCGCATTTTACCAGCTTCTTTACAAGAATATCATGGGGCACCTTGTCAAATGCCTTGCTGAAATCAAGGTAGGCTACATCCACTGCGTTCCCTTCATCTACCAGGCTTGTAATTCTGTCAAAAAACGAGATCAGGTTAGTCTGACATGACTTATTTTTCAGAAATCCATGCTGACTATTGGTGATCACAGCATTCCTTTCTAGGTGCTCACAGACTGTTTGCTTAATGATCTGCTCCAGAATCTTCCCTGCTATTGATGTCAGACTGACTGGGCGGTAATTATTTGGGTCCTCTCTTTTCCCCTTTTTGAAAATAGGGACAACATTTGCCCTCCTCCAGTCTGCCGGGACTTCGCCTGTTCTCCAGGAATTCTCAAAGATGACTGCCAGTGGTTCTGAGATCACATCTGCCAGTTCTTTTAATACTCTTGGATGCAGTTCATCTGGCCCTGGAGACTTGAATACATCTAAACTAGCCAAATATTCTTGTACTATCTCCTTAGTTATTCTGGGCTGTGTTTCCTTTGCTGAATCATTTGCTCCAAATTCTTCAGGTCGGGCATTGTTTTCTTTATCGGAGAAGACTGAGGCAAAGAAGGCATTGAGTAGTTCAGCCCTTTCTGTGTCCCCTGTTTGCATTTCACCATCTTCTCCTCTGAGTGACCCCCCAGTTTCTTTGTTCTTCCTTTTGCTACGAACATACCCATAAAAGCCTTTTTTGTTGCTTTTAACCTCTCTAGCAAGCCTGAGTTCATTCTGTGCTTTAGCTTTTCTGACTTTGTGTCTACACGTGCTGGCTATTTGTTTGAATTCCTCTTTGGTGGTTTCCCCCCTTTTCCATTTTTTGTACACATCCTTTTTTAATCTTAATTAACCGAGCAACGGGAGCTCACCCCATTGCGGGGATTCAAACCACTAACCTTCTGATCAGCAAGTCCTAGGCTCTGTGGTTTAACCCACAGCGCCACCTGCATCCCAGGTACCACTGTATTATTATTGGTCTCAAACCCTCAGCAAGTTAGGGAGTTTCCCTACATGTGAAGACAGGCTCCAGAGGATTGAGCGAACAAGACCGGTAGTGGATCCAATGGTCAAGAAGGTGGTTTTTGCATGTGCTGTCGAAGGAAATGAGGGGCCAATGGGGCTCGCCAGCCTGGAAAGGTAGACCATCCAGGAGAAGGAAAACTCTGGTCCTAAACGTCCGCTGCCTTGTGGCTATACCCAGTGGCGTAGCGTGGGGGTGCAGGGGGGGCCGGCCACACCGGGCGCAACATCTGGGGGTTAGGGTTAGGGGGCGCAAATCCACGGGTTAGGGGGCGCAAATTACTTGCCTTGCCCCGGGTGCTGACAACCCACGCTACGCCACTGGCTATACCCATTCATTAGAAAGGCTTCGGGAGTAAACCTCAAAGAACAAGCTGTACCCTCTGCCCTGCATGACATCTTGAGGGAGAAGAAGAGGCTAAGCAGTGAACCCAACACAAATCTAGAGTCCCTAAGATGGCTGGATAGTGCTTTGTACTTGTCCTCCTGGCAACTCCTGCAGCCAAGCTGGTGCAACACATCTTCCTCTGCTTTCCTTTGGACCACATCAGCAAGGCCAAGAGGAGGGTCTTGTTGTCTGGGAAGCCCAGGACTTCCATACTTCTCCTGGTATGTCCCACGGAGGACCTTACGGTCTTCAAACAAAAACATCTTGGAGGTCCCTGGCCACAGGGAGGTTAGGCTGGCCTCAACTAGAGCCAGGGCTTTTTTGGCTGTGGCCCCCATCTGGTGGAACGCTCTGTCACAAGAGACTAGGGCCCTGCGGGACTTGACATCTTTCCGCAGGGCCTGCAAGACAGAGCTATTCCACCAGGCCTTTGGCCAAGCCACAGTCTGCCCCCCTCCTTTGGTAAACCTCACAGAATTCTAGCCCAATGGTTGCCATTAATTTGATATTAACTGATTTTATAATGAATTAATTTTAGAATGCTGTATTATTTTATTGTTGTTAGCCGCTCTGAGCCCAGCTTCGGCTGGGGAGGGCGGGATATAAATAAAATTTTGTTGTTGTTATTATTATTATATACACACCGCCCAGGCTTGCACCCTAGGGAGGTCACTTTGGTGCTGCTAATGGAGCAGTTTGACTTCACCCCCAGAGGCGCACTCCATTGTCTCTCAAGCCATACAAATGCCATAACCCCACACCTGTTCAGCACAGAAGCAAAACAACCCAGGGGGGAGTGAAGGGGACATAAGTTTCTCTCCAGACCCCCATGCATTCACAATAAGTCATGGTGTGGCTTGGTGTGACGTGCAAAGCAGGCTATTAATTTCACATTTTGCCACATTTCCCAGCAAATAAATGTCTTTGCAACATTAAGCTTGTTTTCCTCACTTCTTTTTCTTCTTTTTTTTTTAATGCTTTAAATGTAAAGCTTCTGAAACTTCCCCAGAATACATGCAAACTTGTGTTATCGTCATTTCTAAAATTTCAAGACTTTCAAACTAGGTCAGATTTACCCCGAAAATACATGACATTAATTTCAGCACAGGCTTAGTTTAGTGCTGTTAGGCACACGCCCACAAAACATTTATTCTAATAACAGAAGCTTTGCGAGTAATCTCCCGATCTTGAGTTTTAAGATAAGCACATTCACAATTTGGGTAGCATCGACAAATTTAAAACCCGGCACAAAGTTAACACCAAAAATAAATAAATGTCTGAAGCGTGACAGCCCCTCGAATCAAATGTTCCATGTGGGTTTTGTTCAAACAGCAGGTTTATAAGTTTGCTCTTCTAAAATATCCGTGCTCTGGAGTAGCTCAGGACATCATGGCAGTCATGAACGGAGGCTGAACTGTTCAACAGACAGTGGAATGTGCTACCTCCCTTCTTGGCGATTCTGAATTCTGCACTGCGGGGGGTTGGACTGGATGACCCTTGAGGTCCCTAGAATGGCCTGCTAGATTAGACCAGTGGCCCATCTAGTCTAACATCCTGTCCTCACAGTGACCAGTCAGGTGATTCTGGGAAACCTGCCAGAAGCCGCTAAGCACAAAAGCATTTTCCCCTGCAGTTCCCAGCAACTAGTAGAATAAAAAATTGTAGAGTTGGGAGGGATCTCCAGGGGTCATCTAGTCCAGCCCCCTGCAATGCAGGGATTCTGCTCACAGCCAACCCTAAGTGGGCTCGGACCACCAACCACTGACCCATTGCACAAATGCATTACTGCCTCCACAGAGCACAGCCTCTCCTCCATGAATTTGCCCAATCCTCTTTCAAGCTGGCAGCCATCACTGCCTCTTGTGGAAGTGAGTTCCAAAGTTTAACTATGTCCTGTGTGGGGAGGAAAACTTTTCCTTTTATCCGTCCTGAATCTTCCAACGCTCAGCTTTGTTTGATGCCTGTGAGTTTTAGTGTTATGAGAGGGGGAGACCACCTTTTCTCTTGTCCACTTTATCTGGAAACAGTGGCTCATGTTCTCCTGTCCCCTTTATAAAGATCTGAGGGATGAGATCATCACCCCGCTCTTACTTACCATCCCAGGCTGCCCATCTGCGGCCACATTGTTCTTACTTTTATCAGATCAAAATGATCAGACATGGAAGACACAAGATCTACCCACCAGGGAAGAATGGCAGATGAAGCTGATGGACTACATGGAATTGGCGGAAATGACTGGCAGAATCCGAGACCAGGGAGAAGAGTCGGTGGAAGAAGACTGGAAAAGGTTTAAAGTATATTTACAAAAATATTGCAAAATTAATGAATGTTAGAAGGATGCTGGAATGAAGGTATATGGTTTTAGCGGAATTGTAATAAAGAATTAAGTAAAAACTGATTGATAATGGGCCAAAATGAAAAAATTTAAGGTTAGACCGTTAAGATAAACTATAGAACAAAAATTGAGAAAGATGGAAAGAATTTGCTGAAATAGTTAATTGAACTAGAATACAAAAAAGGGAGGTGTGAGGAGGCTGATGAAACAAGTAAATGAAAGGTAAAGATATGGAACATTGGATGTGTGTTTTAGTGTTTTTGTTTCTTTTTGCTGTTTTGTTGTTTTTTATGTTTTTCTTTTTATGTATTGTAAGGTATGTTCTGTTAATTTTTTTGTTTTTCTTTTTTCTATTTTTTGTAATTTTTAAATTTCTAATAAATATCATTAAAAAAACAACAACAAAATGATCAGACAACAGCAATGGTTTATCGAGGGTGCAATGAGATTAAGGGCCACTATTTGAACGATAATCTTGGTCATCTGATTTTCCTTTTTACCCACTGTTGTCTTTTTAATTGTATATATTGCTTGTTTTATGTTGCTACGGCCATTGGCTAATGTGAATAAAGTTTATCTATCTCTTGTCCACTTTCTCTGTGCCGTGCATAATTTCACTAACTGCTATCACGGAAATCAGCCCTGAGTGCTCACTGGAAGGACAGATCCTGAAGCTGAGGCTCCAATACTTTGGCCACCTCATGAGAAGAGAAGACTCCCTGGAAAAGACCCTGATGTTGGGAATGATGGAGGGCACAAGGAGAAGGGGACGACAGAGGATGAGATGGTTGGACAGTGTTCTCGAAGCTACCAGCATGAGTTTGCCCAAACTGCGGGAGGCAGTGGAAGACAGAAGTGCCTGGCGTGCTCTGGTCCATGGGGTCACGAAGAGTCGGACACGACTAAACGATTAAACAACAACAACAACAAAAATGTTCCAGGGCTTTGGAAGGAGAGGTAGCTGCAGGCTACCTCCATTAGCAACATTTGGGGGAGGGCGAGGGATTCGCCCCACGATGTAAAATATAGACCAAAAGTGTAAACCTGCTGGGTTGGCCGAACCTTCCAACCAATCCAGCATTCCTGTTTCCCAAAATGCTTTTGGGAATCACTGAAGCAGGAGCTGAAAACTACAGCCCTGCCCTGGCTGCCTTTCCCATTCCCCACCACCGGTGCATATGGAGGTTTAAAGGTAGACTGCCTCTAAACTTGGAAGCTTCACTGCAGTAGCCTGGCTTTAAAGTGCACCAAGAGACCATTATTAGCCTGACTAGTTCTTCCTAGCCATCCCTTTCAAAGCGATGTAAATCAAGGCAGTGGTGGTCTTCACCTGCAACCACATACAACTAACCTTGCCCTATACTAACATGATGGGTTAAACCAGAGAGCCTAGGGCTTGCTGATCAGAAGGTTGGCGGTTCGAATCCCCGCAACAGGGTGAGCTCCCATTGCTCGGTCCCTGCTCCTGCCAACCTAGCAGTTTGAAAGCACGTCAAAGTGCAAGTAGATAAATAGGTGAGGGAAGGTAAACGGTGTTTCCATGCGCTGCTCTGGTTCACCAGAAGTGGCTTAGTCATGCTGGTCACGTGGCGCTGTACGCCGGCTCCCTCGGCCAATAAAGCGAGATGAGCGCCGCCACAACCCCAGAGTCGGTCACGACTGGACCTAATGGTCAGGGGTCCCTTTACCTTTATACTAACATAACACAACAGAAAGGTGATATATAGCAGCTCTCCAACACGGGGTGCTTTGATGCCAATCTCTTGGGGTTCGGTTCAGTTAGATGCCAAGAGGACTGGGGGTGCGTCTTTAAAAGAAAAATGTACTTTTTCTGCTCCCCCAATTGAGCGGTTCTTTTAAGTACCACCCAGAGCCTCTTAATGGGTCTGTTCCAGGGAAGGAATTTGGGGGGACCCCTCTGCAAAAGGACACACACAGCTCCAAACACAGCCAGGCGCAATAGAATCCTAAGAGGGAAGGGGGGGTGTTTGCAAGCCGGCTAAGCCCAGGGTCTAAACGTGCCTGGGCGCTTCCCTGAGCCAAGCTGCGCTTCTCCCCCCTATTCCCAGCCCCCCACCCCCAGCTTTTCGCCCTCACCACGGGGTTGCCATGAGCCATCTCTCCTCGCCCTCTCGCACCTCGGCGGCCACCGCCTAACGCCCGATCGCGCGCGCCCCCTGTCGGTTCCCGAGCCAACTGCCGAGCATCCGGCCCCTTTCGACCCTCCGCCGGCTGCCGGCGCTCCGGGAGGGAGGTGTCAATCAGCGGGGAGGCTTCGGTGGAGATGAACGGTCGGTGGGGTGGGAGAGGGCTGGACCTAGAAACTTTCTATTTTTAAAATAAAATGTTTATTGAGTTTTGCATGCATGTGACCACAAAACGTGTGTTCGTGGCATTTTTAAAAAAATTGGGGGGGCAGGGTTTTTTAAAGGGGGAATTAAAGGAAAATAACCAAAGGCGTGTGATTATAATTTGCATTCATCTCTGGAATACCTTTAACACCGGTGCATTCCCCTCATACCTCTGTGCATAGAGTTGGAAAGGGAAAGATAAAGGGACCCCTGACCATTAGGTCCAGTCGTGACCGACTCTGGGGTTGTGGCGCTCATCTCGCTTTATTGTCCAAGGGAGCCGGCGTACAGCTTCCAGTTCATGTGGCCAGCATTACTAAGACGCTTCTGGAGAACCAGAGCAGCACACGGAAACACCGTTTACCTTCCCGCCGGAGCGGTACCTATTTATCTACTTGCACTTTGACGTGCTTTTGAACTGCTAGGTTGGCAGGAGCAGGGACCAAGCAACAGGAGCTCACACCGTCGCAGGGATTCGAACCACCGACCTTCTGATCGGCAAGCCCTAGGCTCTGTGGTTTAACCCACAGTGCCACCCGCATCCCGCATAGAGTTGGAAGGGAACCCCAATTGTGGAATCTCAATGAAAGCATCCATGGCAGAACTTTCTTGTTCAGTGTCCCATCCTCAGCTGTGGGACTTTGAGAGCACGTGAGGGGCTGCCAGGGCTCGGCGGCGTCTTTTGGTGGCGCCTGACCCAGCTTGGTCAGTAGAGCCTGAGACTCTTCATCTCAGGGTTGTGGGTTCAAGTCCCATGTTGAACAAAAGATGCATGCGGGGGGTGGGCTAGATGACCCGGGGGTCACTTCTAGATCTAGAATTCTATAATTCTGTGACAGCCTTTAATAACAATAACAGTAATAATAATAATAATTTATTATTTATACCCCACCCATCTGGCTGGGTTTCCCCAGCCTCTCTGGGTGGCTCCCAACAGAATAATAATAATAATAATAATAATAATAATGCAATAAAAGATCAGACATTAAAAGCATCCCTAGTAATCCACTAGCCATACCACCAGGCACCAACCAGGTAATGACTCCTGAGGAGACCACATTTGGGCATTGTCTGGGGACTCCAACTGGGGAACAAAAATCCAGGAGGCTCTCCATTGGTGGCCTGGTGGCAAAGAAGAAGCCCAGCTGCCAAGGCAGAATTATTATTATTTATTAAATTTGTATACTTCCCTATCCCCGCAGGTCTCAGGGCGGTTCACAGGATAAAATCACAATATACATGTATGCTACAACAGCAGCAAGAATACTTATCGCAAAGTATTGGAAGTTACAAGAACTACGCACCTTGGAAGAGTGGCAGGTGAAGGTGATGGACTATATGGGACTGGCGGAGATGACTGGCAGAATCCGAGACCAGGGAAGAGAGACAGCGGAAGAAGACTGGAAGAAATTTAAGGACTATCTTAGGAAACATTGTAAAATCACTGAATGTTAGAATGACGTTGGTTTAGAAATTATGTGGTTTCTAGCTGTAATGATTAAGTAAAAAGAAAAGAAAGGCTAAAAAATTTAAATGGATAATAAGGAAGAGGATTTGCTGAATTAAAATTTGGGAATTGGAATACAGAAAGGTGAGGTATGAGGAAGTCGGGGAAGTAAGTTACAAGAAAAGAAGGGATTGAAATTATACTTGTTTTTTGTGTTGTTGTTGTTTTGTCTGTTTGTATTAATGATATCTTCCCCAGACAAATGCTGAGGGAAAGACATTCAACCGGGCCAGCATAAAAGCCCTACGTTGGGCTGGGATTATTAATTTAGTAACGTAATTGACTCTGCTATCTAAGATATTTAAATCATAGAATATGGGGGAGCAAATTTTATTTACAGCTGCCATAATATTTTGTCTCTCCACATCCTTTAGTCTAGCTAGGATATTATGGAAAATGTATTGCTCATTAGAATTATACATTATATATTTATATAATTTGTGAAACTTCAATAAAAATCTTTTTAAAAAAAGATTTTAAAAAAATAAAAAAATCACAATATACAAACACAAAACATACAATCAAAATAAAACAAAAACAGCCCAACAATCCTTCCCCCCAACACTTTTTAACAGGGCATTGGATGTCGATCAACCAAAGGCCTTGTTAAAGAGGAATGTTTTCGCCGGGCACCTAAAGGTGTATAGGGAAGGCGCCAGGCAGGCCTCTCTAGGGAGAGCATTCCACAAATGGGGAGCCATTGCAGAAAAGGCCTGCTCTCCTCTTGCTATCCTCCAGGCCTCTCTTGGAGGAGATGCACAAAGAAGGGCCTCAGAAGATGATCTCAGGGTCTGGGTAGGTTCATATGGAAAGAGGCGGTCCTTGAAGACGAGGAGGAAATAAAAAGTCAACGAGAGCAGGAATGAGGCCCCATTGAGACAGGGACACACAGGGCGTGGCAGGAGAGGAAATCTGAGGCAACTGTGGGAGGAACTGACCATCCCTGGGAGTTACTCCTGAAGAGACCAGACTGGGAAATAGGATGCTTGTGCACTGGGAAGAAAGAGCTGTGCTGAAGCACCCCCCAGGAAGGAGAAGTTTGTTGAAGGACCTGGTATTGGGAGGAATCTGGGCCTGAGGTAAAAGCGGATATTGTGAGGCAGCTGTTCTGGAATAACACCTGGTGTACAGATCAGTTGTGAGCTGGTGTCTTTGGCAACCCCTCTGCCACGTGGCCTGGAGAAGGCATGGAACACGCCTCCTTGGACATCCCTTGCCCAGGGATGCAACACACAGCACTAATGCAGACGAATCTTAGAGTCAAGCTCCAGGAAAGCTTTATTGGGAGGGAGAAATATAGCTCAGAACTGCCTACAATAATTGGCAACAGCTCTCCAGGATTTAAGAAAGGGGTCTCTCCTTCCTGGAAATGCCAGGGCCTGAACATCTGCATGCAAGGCACTCTGCCCCTGGAGTGACAGCCCTTCCCCAAATGCGTTTCCTGCACCTTCCGCATAAAATGCTCTCGGTCTGGCTTAGCAAGCCATATAAAAACAATATAATTAGTCAATAAAAAGCAGCCAACAACAGGCAGATAAAACCAAGTCACTCAATAATAAATAAGACAGAGCTAAAAACTCACACGGTGAGTTTAAAAGGTCTAGGAAATTGCAGAAGTCTTGAAAGATCTTAAAGGCACAGGAGAATTAAAGTTCTTGCCAGGCTGCGAAGAAAAGATCGCCTGTTAATTACTGCAGGCCAGACTGCCTGTTGCTACATGGGCTGTTTCATAAAGTTGGCAATGCCAGTTTCAGCCAGTTCTGAATCCAAGCTGTTGAAGAGGATTATGAACAGGGTGGGGAGGGCTGAATCACCTAAGGACAGTGATAGTGTTCATTTTCCGGGCCCTGCATGTAGACAAATAGCTCACTGTCAGAACTGGGTTGTGTGCAGATTTGAGGGGGGAAACATACATGGAATTCTGTACAAAAAATGAGGAAGGGCATACAGGTCAGCCAGCAGACAGTTCAGTTCTTCTCCAACTACCTCGGCACCAGTTCCAAGTTCTCATTCATCTCTGATCACCTAGAAGAGGTAAAGTTGGCTGAGAGGTTGTGTGTATGTTTGAAAAAAATATCCGCAATGCCTGTGAAAATAATGCCAGCAGCAATCGGGTTGCCTCTATGGCAAATATTGTTTGGAAAGTCATGCTGTGATGGGCTTTGCCTATAGAAGACACAATCTGAGCTTCTCAGAGACATCTGAGGCGGGGCCTTCTCGGCACTGGCCCCTCAGTTGTGGAATTCCCTCCTTGAGGAAGTACATTGTTCCCCTCGCTGGCAGCATTTCACAATCAACTCTAAATACATAGTTCTTCACCCAGCCATTGTAAGAGGGTAATGTCAGTTTTGAAGTTAGGCTCTGTTGCATATAGGTAGATTTTAATGTAATGTTTGGGTCTGCGTTGTAATGGTGTTGTGCAGCACCAGGACCTTCCTAAGACATTTGGGCACCTGAGGAGAACCGCAAAATGGTACCCCCCCCTCCCTGCCAGGGAAGAAGGGGTGGGTGAAATTCAGGAACATCAGGAACGATGGGAGGAATAAAGATCTACATTGGGTTCTGCTGCCTGTGTGGATCTTGCCGCCTGAGCCGGTCACCTCACCTTGCCTCATGGGTGGGCTGGCTCTGGGCTCCTGACCGAGACGAAGGGTGTCACCAAAACAAAATGAATTCTTATTATTATCTGGACAGGTCACTGTAGAAAACAGGATGCTGAACTAAATAGCCCTTTTGTCTGATTCAGTGGGGCTGTTGGTGCATTCGCAGTAGGGAGTGAAATATATTTGCGCAACGCTCGCGTGCTTTCAGGGCTCATTACCGAGAAGCAATCAAGTTAAAAATAATAATAGAAAGATGTTTGGCTCTTCACATGGCATATCCCAATAGCACGAGTGCGAATCGATCCAGCTCCTTCTTGCAACCGTAGGTGCGACGGCGCCATCTGCCTGCTACAGTGGGCAGCGCGCATCTTCTGCGCAAAGCCCGTGTGGAGTTGTTGATTTAAGCTGAGTTACGCATCCTTTTAAAAAGAAGGGATTTTAATGAAAACTCTGACAGTCCCATAATTACAGAGCCGGGCTAACACCTCCACGTACCAGAAAGGCAGCAGCTTCCATAATAATATGGTAAACCGGAGCCTCACAAATGAGACAAAGAGCAAAGGCAATTTTCTCCTAAAGCAGTTCTGCGTCCCAACCAAATATGCTTAATGGCACTGTCAACACTCCGGGTTCGATGGCGCCGGCTCGTTCAGCCGTGCACGTCCTTCCCCCATCAGCGCCAGGCAGTTTTGCATGCAGAGCTATTGAAACCCAATTGAGGAGCTCGGGGGATCGTTAGAAGGCTCTCTCCGGGAGCCATCGGGGAAGGCGCACGCGGCCACCAGGATGCGCTTCTCCTCCAAATGAGCGCCTCGTGCCCTATGAAAACGGAATGCAATTGCGAGGAACCCCAGCCTCTGGGATCTGACAAAGCCCCCCAAATGCAGCAAACGGTGTTTTGGCAGAAAGCGTGCCGAGGAAACGACCGGCTTGCTTTTACAAGCTCACAGAAGCCTACAGTCTCCAATGCACCGTTGGGGAGCTAGGGAGTCAAATATGCAATAGCAGCACAGCTCCAGGCGCTTCTGGGTGATGCTGATGTTTTTATTGTATTCAGATATGTACGTTGCTTAGGGAAGAGTGCAATTAAGCGTTCTGTAATACAGTCAGAATCTTCTAAAAATGTCCGAGGGTCAGGGCCCTGGTCGCTGCCAGTGGTGTAGCGTGGGGGGTGCAGGGGGGGCGGCCGCACCGGGCGCAACATCTGGGGGTTAGGGGGCGCAAATCCACAGGTTAGGGGGCGCAAATTACTTGCCTTGCCCCGGGTGCTGACAACCCACGCTACGCCACTGGTCGCTGCATCCTTTAGGAGTCTAGCAGCACCCCTGGGTGGATCTCTGAGGATTCTTCCAGATCTCAGTGGCTTTCAATACAGTGGTACCTCGGGTTACATACGCTTCAGGTTACATACGCTTCAGGTTACAGACTCCGCTAACCCAGAAATAGTACCTTGGGTTAAGAACTTTGCTTCAGGATGAGAACAGAAATCGTGCTCCGGCGGTGCGGCAGCAGCAGGAGGCCCCATTAGCTAAAGTGGTGCTTCAGGTTAAGAACAGTTTCAGGTTAAGAACGGACCTCCGGAACAAATTCAATACATAACCAGAGGTACCACTGTACTTGGTATCCTTCTGGGCTGGAATGAGACCATGGCTGCTTCCGGATGACCTGTCTATTGAGCACTGATCCTGATGTGGTCCTAATCTTCCTTCAAACAACCCACACCATATATTTAAAGCACAGGGCATCTACCAAACAATTCTGAGAACTGCAGTTTACCCCCACAGAGCTGCAATTGCCAGCATGCTTAACCAGTGGCGAAGCTGCATGCTCCGGCACCGAGGGGCAGAGAGCAGGTGGGGTGGGGGGTGGCGTGCACCCCGGGGGGGTGGCGCAGTGCCCGCGGGGCGTGTGCCCGGTGCAGTGGGAGTGCGCAGCACATGTCCAGGGGGCGGTCACAATGATACCTCCCTCCCCAATGGTGATGGGGGCACTGCGCTCCGCCCCCCGTTCCTCCCCCAGTGTGCTTAACAAACCATCGTTCCCAGGGTTCTTTGGGAGAAGTGATGTTCTTTGCATGTGTATTAACTGCGCACTAACTGTACAGGAGCATTAACTCTACAAGGGACCAGGCTCACTTCAAATGACTGCCTCAGAGAGAAGAACTACACCTTTTTCCAGCAAGGAGGGCATCCAAAATAACCACGTATTCATGGCATGAGATTCGCAGGGAGGAATTCCCTTCCGTCTGCAACAGAGCCCCCATTAAACACGTCAACCATTTTGCCCAATCCTGCAGCAATTTCTGCCTTCCACCGGCCTGATGAAGACCCAGCATCCTTGGTCAGGACGTATTCAGCACTCCATGCATCAGCATGGCTGAAGTGGGTCCCACCATAACCAGCAATTTCCCCATCAATGGTGAGCTGGACAAGCATATTGGCAAGGCAGCTACCGCAGTGGCCCAACTCTGCAAAAAAAAGGTGTGGGAGAATGTGATGCTAAGGACCAATCCCAAGATGAAGGTCTACCAGGCTTGCTGCTTTATTGAAATGAGTCACTGGCAACTTACAACCACCAGGAGCAACCCCTCAATGCCTTCTACATGTGCTACATCAGGGAGATTTGGGGCATCAGGACAGTCTCAAAGATGTGCTCTCCCAAACCCATCTTCACACTGCTTTCTCAGTGACATCTACACTGGCTTTGCCGCGTCCACAGAATGGAAGATGGCAAGAATCCCAAGGATGTGCATTGCAAATATGTCTGCAAACGTGGTGCCTGGAGATAGGTTGTACATCCATAGCAGTGACCAGAGAGGGAATAACTGCTGGGAAGAGCACAGAGCATCTGCAGCAGCATAACCGGATGGATGCCTTCATCTGCTCTGGCTACAACAAAACATGTCTCTCCTCTATCGCTCTCTACAGCCACAGCAGGTGCTGTAAGTCTCCAACAGTTTGACGTCACCCCCAAAGGCTCAGTCCTCCATTGTCTCCCGAGACAGACAGACGCCAACAACTGTTATGATGTGAAGGTGACTAGTAAGAGCATGGCAAAGCCAGAGATCAGGCAGCGGTTTGTGCTAACTCATTTCATCATAAGCAATTTTTAAATTGTCCTTTACATAACCATGAGGATGAACTTAAAATGGAAGGGGCATGCTTTCGACATTTACGATCTACAAGAACTGCTCACTTTTAATTATTTATACTTTTCACTCGGCTTGATAGCTAATGATGATTTATATTTAACACCAGATTTTTCTAAAAAAGATTTAACTGCTTCTAAGAGCTGTGATCTGGGGTTTTTTCTTGGTTTTTAAAAAAAGATCCATTCATGATAGCTAACTAATGCCCTCTTCTGTTTTAAGCGAGTATTGCTCAAAAAGCACAATTTTTTTATTAGTGTCGTTTTTCATTTAATCCTTACAGGGAGCCTGGCCTATATATTCCAAGGGGTGATCTACATTTTGGCAAATCACACACCAATTTGGCGGCACTGGATACTAGCTCTGTGCTGGAAAGCGAACAAAATTTGGAGAGTGAGAAAGGTGGATGGGCCCCCCTTGCCCAACGTTTTCCCCAGCAAATCTTCAAGACAGGATCCTCAGGCCCACATAAACTGCATGATGTAAATAATCACAAAGGCATATAATCCCACCCCAATCTCTTTGCAAATGTAGGGTTGCCATATTTCAAAAAGTGAAAACCCGGACACAAAGGGGGCGTTTTTTGACCAAAGCTGTCGAGTTTTTTTCAGCAAAATCTCAAAAAAAAAAAGTTTTTGAGCTATTTTTAAGGAAAATTGCCCAAAACGGCCCTGCCAACAAGGATTGCCATACGTTCGGATTTCCCCAGACATTTTGGCGATTTCCACCCGGACACTGTTTCCGACGGCCAAATCCCGACTTTATGCCGCTTTGCAAAAGAGATGTGGCAACCAAAATCCCCAGTCTCAACCTTATTCAGTTTTCTGCCAAAAGATTGCTTCCCTGTGCCCGAAGTCTAAACAAAAATGCTGCTTGCCATTTCCTGGCAGATTTATTCACACTCTGGTCAGTGACCGAAATAAATTGATTCATTCATTCATTCATTCATTCATTCATTCACATACATTCACTAATTTGCCGTTTCTCTAATACAATAAACCCCAGGCAGGTTATAACAGATTAAGCACATAAAAGGGTGCAGACCAGTGATCCCTGGGAAGGACATCCCAAGGGCTGTGTGGTACTACAGGCCTTTCTCTGAGATAGTTCAGTTGGTAGGACATGAGAGTCTCAGAGTTCAAGTCCCACATTGGGGGGGGGGAGAGAGAGAGATTCCTGCATTACAGGAACTGGAACCAGATGATCCACATGGTCCCTTCCAATTCTATGATTCTATGACCTTCATTGTGAAGGTCCTCCCTTTGTTGGTGATAGGACAGCCCCTAGCTACAGATGCCCCAGCAGAAGCTCAAGAGCTAAAGGGGGGGGGGAGAGATATGGGGTGATTCCAAATCCATAGCATCCATAGCTCCCAGTACATTTCTGAGCGCAATTCAAAGTGTTGGGGCTGACCTTTAAAGCCCTAAATGGCCTCGGTCCAGTATATCTGAAGGAGCATCTCCACCCCCATTGTTCTACCGGGACACTGAGGTCCAGCACTGAGGGCCTTCTGGCCGTTCCCTCACTGCAAGAAGCCAAGTTACAGGGAACCAGGCAGAGGGCCTTCTCAGCAGTGTTGCCCACCCTGTGGAACTCCCTCCCACCAGATGTCAAAGAGAACAACTACCAGACTTTTAGAAGACATCTGAAGGCAGCCCTGTTTAGGGAAGCTTTTAATGTTTGGTGCATTATTGTATTTTGTTGGAAGCCACCCAGAATGGCTGGAGAAGCCCAGCCAGATGGGTGGGGTATAAATAATTTATTATTATTATTATTATTATTATTATTATTATTATTATTCCTTTCCCAGACAGGCACAGTGGTATTTCTCCTATGGTTGGCAGCAGAACTCGCCCAAGCCATTGTACTGCCCGAAGCAAAGGACACGATGACCACTCCCTGAATCCATGTACAAAAGTCCACCAGAATGGTGGTTGAATCTTGCTTGGCAATGGGACAGTGTGTCCTCCGCTGTGCTTGGGGACCACAGACTAGCTCAGGGAACTCAGGGCAGAGGAGGTAGTGGTGCACACAGCTCTGTCCGCTCCCACCTCTCAGAATCTGCCGTCTGATCCCTTTGCCTAATAGTAGGGCCGGTCCTGATTGGAAAGAAAAGGAGGGGAATTCTAAACAGAAAAATGGGGAATCAAAAGGGGAACAGAGAGCCACCACACTAGGCCTGTCAGGGCTGGGGAAATGTTGGCTCCTTCACCATAGACAATCCCCTTCCTGGCCCAACCTCCACGGATTGCTCTGTCCAACAGCACAGCAAACAAAGAGAGCTTCAGAAAAAACACACACACACCTTTGTGACACAGCAATGCCTGGGTGGTGTCTGTGACAAGGAGTGCCCTTTTCAGCCAGTATTCATCTGCTTGTTTCCCACCCCAGCCTGCCTCACTAAGGAGCCCAGGGCAGCAAAAAGCTAAGCAGCAAAACAATGCAATTTAAACATTTTCCGTTTTATGGTTGCAACTGTTTCAGTGGTCTTATTTATCATTGTAGCCCACCCTGAGACCTTGTGGGGAAGGGCAGGTATGAAATGTAATAAAATAAATAATTTTTTTAAAAGTAAAAAAAAAATTAAAAAACATAAACCGTTTCTAAAACCAGTTATGGCTGATTCATCAGCTATTACTGTTTCTGGAATACAACAGCCAAAACACTGTCAGAGGCAGATTTAAGGCAACATGACTGGTTCCCCTGCTCAGGGTGCCAAGCCGAGAGGGCATCTTCCTGCCTCCTTCCCAAAGCCTAGTTAGCGCATGCCCCATTCTGGGAAGGAGACAGGAGGGATTTTTCCTTTTCCCTTTCTCCTTCTGTGTTGGAACTCCTATCTGGGGACTTCCCTGGCTTTTTTCTGGCCCATGTTGGACCAGTCTGGATAGTTAGCCTCGGTGAAGACTTGATGTTTTTATCCCCCCCCAAAAAAATTTTTGATTGAGTTTCCACTGCATTTTAATGTTTGGGTCTTCTCAGTGGTGGCACCTCACCTGTAGAAATCCCTTGCACGGGGTGCCATAGTTCACCAGGACTCAGGGACGCGGACTTATAAAAAATATTGGGGGGGGGGGCGGGAAAGCTCATGAATAATAAATAAGCTCATGAATATGCAAATAAAGTGGCGCCGCCTCCTCATGAGCGAATAGGGGAGAGCGTGCTGCGCCTATTAATCAGCTCCAAAGGAAATTGGGTGGAGCTTTTGCTCGGGAGGGAGGGCAGGAGGCATGCAGGCAGCCCGACCCTGTGCATTTTGGGCTGGGGGAGGGGCGGCGATGGCGCTCTGCTGGAGGGGCGCCGGAGATTATTGGGGGGCGGAGCCCCCCCAAACGAATTTTTGAGGGGGCTCGGGCCCCCTCAAGCCCCATGGAGTCGGCGCCTATGCCAGGACTCCTCTCATAGCTTCAACAAGCTTGGGTCCAGCAGCAGCAGCAGCCAGTTGTGCCTCTTGGCATAGCCACTCCCAGCCAGTATGCATAGAGTCCCGCTGCACATCCTCCTTGTTCTCAAAACACCTTGCAAAAAAAATCTCTGTGTAAAAGGACAGGGGTGTTTTTTTCCTGTGCAACACCATGTCCAGTAGGGGCTTTTGTCTTGCAGATGGCTTTTGCAAGACCACCATCTCCCTCTGCCCTTTTGTCTGGCAAAAAAAATCCAAGCTCAGGCTGTCAGCTGTGATTAACCCCCAGCACCCAATAATCTAGAGAGGGAAATCTGACACCCAGGAATCTGTGGGATCCCTCTCCCCCCCACTAACCCATAGCATTATTAATGGGTTATTCCTCTGTTGTGGATGGCTCTGGGAAGAAGGACAGGATATAAATTGCAATTATAAATAAAACAAATCTCGAGGTGTGCTGAGAGGTCTGTTTTTGCCCTATTCAGCTGATTTAATGAAGATAGTTCAACCATTAGTTCCCATGGAAACACATCATCGCAGCATCCCAATGCTATTAACACTCGTTTCTTCAAGTCCAAAACTCTATCCAGGTAAGACAGACCAGAGTGATAATCCTTTCTGGAGAAATACGATAGTAAAACTCATTAAAGTATACATGGGTGGAGATGGTCCTTAAGATATCTCAGCCCAGGCCCATAATTTTTAGGGCCTTAACAGTTAAAATCAGCCATTTCAGCTGAGCCTGGGCACAAATTGGCAACCAGTGAAGGTTGCACAGTATCAAAGCAAAAGGTCTTGACCAATGAATAGTCTTGCAGCTCTATCATAAAGCAACTAAATTTTCTGAATGTTTTTCTTAGGCAGTACGGTGTGAAACCAGGGATGACTGCAGAAAAAAATAGTTTCGGAGAGCAAATAGCTGGCAAGGAGGATGATAAAGGAACAAAGTTTTAATGTATGCTAGGATGACCTGCTCACTGCCTTGCCTTTTCCATCTGACCTGGAAGGGCAGGACCCTGACTGACTCCCGCTGCAGAAGATGAGGCTGCTCAGCAGACCCTAGGGCTGGGATATTGCTCAGGGGTGCTGCTGTTGTTACTGATATTAATTTTTTTGTATGTGGAAATTGTTCAATTTGGTTGTGTATTTTTTATGACTTTTAAAAGGTAAAGGTACCCCTGCCCAAACGGGCCAGTCTTGCCAGACTCTGGGGTTTGTGCGCCCATCTCACATTTATTGGCCGGGGGCCAGCGCTGTCCGGAGACACTTCCGGGTCACGTGGCCAGCGTGACAACGCTGCTCTGGCGAGCCAGAGCCGCACACGGAACGCCGTTTACCTTCCCGCTGGTAAGCGGTACCTATTTATCTACTTGCCCCCGGGGGTGCTTTCGAACTGCTAGGTTGGCAGGCGCTGGGACCGAGCAGCGGGAGCGCACCCCGCCGCGGGGATTCGAACCGCCGACCTTTCGATCGGCAAGCCCTAGGCGCTGAGGCTTTAGCCCACAGCGCCACCCGCGTCCCTAATTATGTATGTTTTCATGCTGAAAGAATCTCCAGAGCTCTTAAGTGGTGCTTGGACGAAATTGCAATTTCTCCCACTCGCTGTCACTCACCTCTCCTTGAGGATTTCTCGATCCCACAGCAGAGTGCAACCCTTCCAGAGCATTTGGAAGTTTATCCCAATGTTACCTCTCTTCTTCAGAGATAATTTGCTAGTCTATCTATAATCACCACTTAATTACATCTGTTGACAGCGTCCCAACAGATGCGGCTGACCTGCTACGATGCCTCCCCGGAAGCCACTGCCTCTGGCAGCATTTCTGTTGGAATGAATAGAGTGTAATAGTCTCAAGACAGCAGGGTGGCATGGTCACAAGACTGTGATGTGGGATTACTGACACTTGGGTGAGCACCCACAATGTACCCTTGCCAACAGTAATGCCAGGGCTAAGGATGTGGGAGCAGAGGAGAGAGAAGACCCCCCCTTGGCATTTAAATGTGTCTGCCAATCTCTTTCATTTGTGCCCACTGCCAATGATTAAATGAGTCCAAACCACTGAGCCTTGCTAGGTGACCTTGGGCCAAGCACTCACTCTCAGTCTCACCTACAGCACAGGGTTGTTGTGAGGATAAAATGCAGAGAACTATGATTGGCACATTAAACTCCCTCACAGTGACTGCAGCTCAGCATTTGGAGCAGATAGATACTATTATATCCATAAGGATGTTCAAATATCAGTTGCACGCATCCAGCACGGCCAGCTTCCACGCAACTAGAGGACAGGATCACACTTCAAAACGACCTTGACAGATTAGAGAACTGGGCCAAAACAAACAAAATGAACTTTAGCAGGGAGAAATGTAAAGTATTGCACTTGGGCAAAAAAAAATAAAAAAAAAATGAGAGGCACAAATACAAGATGGGGGACACCTGGCTTGAGAGCAGTACATGTGAAAAGGATCTAGGAGTCTTGGTTGACCACAAACTTGACATGAGCCAAGAGTGTGACGCGGCAGCAAAAAAAGCCAATGCAATTCTGGGCTGCATCAATAGGAGTATAGCATCTAGATCAAGGGAAGTAATAGTGCCACTGTATTCTGCTCTGGTCAGACCTCACCTGGAGTACTGTGTCCAGTTCTGGGCACCACAGTTCAAGAAGGACACTGACAAACTGGAACGTGTCCAGAGGAGGGCAACCAAAATGGTCAAAGGCCTGGAAACAATGCCTTATGAGGAACAGCTAAGGGAGCTGGGCATGCTTAGCCTGGAGAATAGGAGGTTAAGGGGTGATATGATAGCCATGTTCAAATATATAAAAGGATATCATATAGAGGAGGGAGAAAGGTTGTTTTCTGCTGCTCCAGAGAAGCAATGGATCCAAACTACAAGCAAGAAGATTCCACCTAAACATTAGGAAGAACTTCCTGACAGTAAGAGCTGTTTGACAGTGGAATTTGCTGCCAAGGAGTGTGGTGGAGTCTCCTCCTTTGGAGGTCTTTAAGCAGAGGCTTGACAGCCATATGTCAGGAGTGCTCTGATGGTGTTTCCTGCTTGGCAGGGGGTTGGACTCGATGGCCCTTGTGGTCTATTCCAACTCTATGATTCTATGATTCTATGAACTATAGATTTAGTTAATTTCTTATTTATTTCAGTCTGCATATCTTTTTTTTCCCTTTCTGCAGTCCTGAGTTTACATACTGAAGCTTGTCAGTGTCATACTGTATGCAGTGCAACAATAAACCGGAACAGAAAGATTATAGTCTTTATATATCTAGGGCTGAATGAAAACATGCAATCATGCAATTGCAGATGTCAATGGCAGGCGTTCATTGTGCCAGCTTTGTCAATCAGCAGACAGCAAGTGTTTAGCAATCATTGCATCAACAAATAGCGGTGAATTAGATTTTGATAAACCCAGATTGCTGGAAAGCCTGCTTCTGGAAGCTCAAATGTGGAGTCTGAATTTCAGATGAGGCTGAAGATACTTTCTCGTTCCTTCTTGCTCCAGAAGTACAGATACAGGAGGGGCGTTGCTTCCGTTAGCTCCTATCTCAGGCTGTATGTTTGAGTCCCTTCCTGGATCCAGCAAGGGCCATAATGGCCCCCAAGTATGGGTCATTAAGGTAACGAAGGAAGTGGCTCTGCGGCAGGGAACAAATGGGTGCTCCTCCTCCCTCACCTGGCTGTTGGTGAGAAGGACAAGGGCCAGATGTGTGAGCTAGAAGCTAGAAGCAGGTTGTAGGCGGGGCAGATGAGAGAGCCATGCCCAATTTCTGCTGGAATCCAAGGCTGTGCAACAGCCTCAGTACCAGAGCTGCCCTCCCCAAAGGCCTTGCTCATTCTTCCCTTTGTGCCACTGCAGCACAATGCCTTTGCACACACATTTATCAGAACAATTCCTAAAAATGGTTAGGTGTAAGACTCTCATTCTAAGAATCCTAATGCTGTTTCTTATTATTTATGGCAGGTATGCTGTTTGATTTTTCATATGCATTATGTTAGATGATATGTTAATGCATTTCCCCCTTATGGTTGTGTGTGTGTGTGTGTGTGTGTGTGTGTGTGTGTGTGTGTACACTTAATGTAAGTCACTTTGAGACCTTTGGGCAACGAGACTGGCAAGTTTAATAAATGAAATGGAATGGAAAGGAAATCTCCACTTTCATCTAAAAGAGTAATAGTTCTCACATTTCTAGGGCAGAGGTAGGGAACTTCAGGTCTGGGGCTAAATGTGGCCTCCAGACCTCTCTATCTGGCCCTCAGGACTCTCCCCAGGCATCACCTCACTGCCAATGCTTTGCATCCTCAAGTGTTTGACATGACCGGAATGTGTCATGAATTCAATGAATGGCTTTTGTTTGCCTGAATGGGGCCTAGATGATGATGATGATGATGATAAATTATTTCTTCTGCAGCCACTCTGGGCAGCTTTCAACAGAACATTAAAAAACAGAATAAAGCTTCAAACATTAAAAACTTCTCTAAACAGGGCTACCTTCAGATGTCTTCTAAAAGTTGGATAGTTGTTTATTTCCTTGACATCTGGTGGAAGGGCGTTCCACAGGGCGGGTGCCACTTCCAAGAAGGCCCTCTTCCTGCTTCCCTGTAACCTGACTTCTTGCAGGGAGGGAACTGCCAGAAGGCCCTCAGAGTTGGACCTCAGTGTCTGGGCAGAACGATGGGGGTGGAGACGCTCCTTCAGGTATACTGAGCCTGCTTCCCTGTAACCTGACTTCTTGCAGGGAGGGAACTGCCAGAAGGCCCTCAGAGTTGGATCTCAGTGTCTGGGCAGAACGATGGGGGTGGAGACGCTCCTTCAGGTATACTGGGCCGAGGCCGTTTAGGGCTTTAAAGGTCAGCACCAACACTTGAAATTGTGCTCAGAAATGTACTGGGAGCCAATGTAGGTCTTTCAAGACCAGTGTTATATGGTCTCGGTGGCCACTCCCAGTCATCAGTCTAGCTGCCGCATTCTGGATTAGTTGCAGTTTCCAGTTCACCTTTAAAGGTATCCCAACGTAGAGCGCATTGCAGTAGTCCAAGCGGGAGATAACCAGAGCATGCACCACTCTGGCAAGACAGTGTGCGGGCAGGTAGGGTCTCAGCTTGTGTACCAGATGGAGCTGGTAGACAGCTGCCCTGGACACAGAATTGACCTGCACCTCCATAGATAGCTGTGAGTCCAAAATGACTCCCAGGCTGCACACCTGGTCCTTCAGGGGCACAGTTGCCCCATTCAGGACCAGGGAGTCCCCCACACCCACCCACCCCGTTCCCCCAAAACAGTACTTTTGTCTTGTCAGGATTCAACCTCAATCTGTTAGCTGCCATCCATCCTCCAACCGCCTCCAGGAACTCACACAAGACCTTCACCGCCTTCACTGGTTCTGATTTAAAAGAGAGGTAGAGCTGGGTATCATCTGCATACTGGTGAATACCCAGCCCAAACCCCCTGATGATCTCTCCCAGCAGCTTCATAGAGAGGGTGAGCAGATATTAGCCTACCCCAGGGGTCTGCAACCTTTAAGACAAAAAGAGCCACTTGGACCCGTTTCCGAAGGGGGGAAAAACTGGGAGCCGCAAAACAAGCCAAATGTAAATAACCACACATTCTTCCCCTTCCCCCATTCTCTCTCTTTTCCCTGAGTCTATTTCAGATAGCAAAGAGGGGTATGGTACCTCTCATATCCATTTTTTGCAAAGCACCATGTGCATAGAGGGCATTATACAAATTAATACATAGAAAAGTGTCTGTGCCTCCCTGCAGTTCAACTCCCTCTCTTTTTACTAACAGCACATATCCATTCCTTCTGCTGGTGCAACTTTCTCATCATTTCTACATAGCAGCATTTATAAACCAGTGCCAGAGAAACTGGGTGAAAGGAAGGTGAGAGGGAAGAGATATGAATATTTATGTGTGTGTATATGTATACATACATACACCTACACAATTACAGGTTTGAAGCCAACTTAAAATAAAAAGAGCTGGTAAGCAAAGGAATCTGTGGTGCTTTCCATGGGATCCGGGGACATGTCAGCTAATACTCTTCCCTTTCTTCTTCATTTGCTTGTCTCTGCAGCAAATCTCGAGGGGGAAGGGAGAAGGGCAGGAATTGCACAGGTAAGAGAGAACGGGGGAAATCCCGCATGCAGGATTTTGGTGCCTAACAGCCCCCCCCCTCCCTCTGCAATTGCTCTCGTGCTCCCCGCCTCACTCTGAGGCTGAGAGTGAGCCCCATCACGGCACCTGCTGGCTACCTCTGGACCCCCTCCTCGTCACTGACGTAATTCACCCCTTCCTCCCTGACAGGGAGGGCGGGCCCATTTTGTGGTTCACCTCAGGTGCTCTCCCTCAACTCGGCGCCCACTCAGAAGCAAGGCACAGAAAAGGATCCCAAAGCACCACCGCCACCCCTCACACACACACACACACACACACACAAAAACCCCGCCCCGCCATTTCCCTCGAGCGTGCGCACTCTCTCTCCCTCGCCTCAGGTGCCTCGCGCACGGGGCTGAGGAGAGCGTGGCTTGGGTGGGCGGCTCTCGACGTCACGCGGCACGGGGCCTGAGGGTGGGCGGGTTGCGGACGGCGAAAGGGAGCGCCGGCGGTGGCAGTGGCAGCCGCGTCCACCTGAGGGGGGAACTGCCGCTGCGCCCTGGCGCGCCTTCCTGCCGCCGCCCTCCTCCTCTTCTTCCTCGCTCCCTGCACCATGAGGGAAGAGGCGCCCCGGAGCCGCGGCAAAGGTGTAAAAGAGCCACATGCGGCTCCAGAGCCGCGGGTTGCGGACCCCTGGCCTACCCTATAAAAGTACATTTAAGTTCACTGCTCTACCCAGTTTGGCTTCTGAGCCTACTCTCCTTTGACATGTGGCCTGAGCAAGGTTCCCCACTCCTGGCTTAATGGGAGGACTCAGGGTTGCAGACACAAGGGGGAGGCCACTATGCATGTTGGGGGTGGGCTTAGTCAGCAGTATGTGAAACTAAACCTTCTGAGCACAACAGGAGACTTCCATATATTTTTAAGGCATAGAATATTCAGAACTCTAGTTTAGTTGTTTCTTGATACTAAGAAGCAAAATTCTCTCACTAGCATTTGTTCCTTAGAGTTAGGTTGAAGAAGAAATTTAAACCAAAATCCGACATCAGCTGCTGTCTGGCCTGACTCGCCAAAAGTATTTTAAAGATGCACATTTGCTTGGATTTAAGTTCACCCTGCAATCAAATGAATTTGCTTTATTGTGGCTATCAAAGTGTTAAGACTCAGTGCAACTTTCTCAAGAGAAGTGTTTCTAGGAACAGCATGGTCATGGCTGAATTCTTATCAATGTAGCGTTTTGTGTTTTCACACTTCCACATAACCCATAAACTTATCATCCACCTAATTCTGATATTTTAGTGTTCAAAACTGGACACTGTGCTCTGAAGTACACCTGGATGTGACTAGGTTAAGGATAGCTGAAGGATAGTTGCTACTAGCAGAAGCAAGTGCAACGAGTCCCATCAGCACAATGGGTGTGATGGCCTGGGAACCCGATTCAGAGGCTGAACCAGAGGAATCCCAGCCTGCACAGGAGTCCCTGCCTCCAGGGCCAGCTGAACTGGGGCAGGGCCTTGATTCTGAAGCGCCTGCACCTGTGCCAGATCCTCAGGAGCAGGCACCAGGTGAATCCACTCCGGCTCCGGAGGTGGTTGAGGACTCAGTGCCTACAGGTGAGTCTTTCCCTGGGTCCAGTAACCCTTCGGCCTCTCCTGAACTGCAGAGGCTTAGGGCAGAGAGGCGAAGGAAACTGGTTTCTCCCAGGAGGAGTGCTCGCCTTAAGGCCAGGAGAGGCGGGTCTCCTGGGGGCCGGGACCGCCCCTGGCCTCAGAGAAGATAAAGGCCAGTCAGCCCGGTCCCAGGTTGCGGGAGCAACGTCGTTGAAGAGCTGTTTCGGCCAGCATCCAGTCCTGTTCCCCCAGAGTTCCTGTCCTTGCCCGGCTTCTCGCTGTGGACCCCGCTTCGCCCGAGGAGGACTGTCTGCCGACCCTCAACTCAGCTCCTGGACCTCACCCCACGGTAACCTCCCCCCTGGACCAGCACAATGGGACTTTGCCCTCCCCTCCCCTCCTCATGCCTTCCTCAAATCTGCTCAGGGGGTCAGGAGAACCCCCAGAGCAGTGTGTGGGGAGAAAAGAGGGGAGATCATTCTACCTGGTAAGTAGAAATGCTTGCGCTGATGGAATGACCACCTTAGTATGGAGTTGAATTCCACCCAAAGTTCTCAGTTTGGAGGATACTAATAGGTGTATTAAGAAGATCAAACCTATCCATTCTTAAGGAAATCAGCCCTGAGTGCTCACTGGAAGGACAGATCCTGAAGCTGAGACTCCAATACTTTGGCCACCTCATGTGAAGAGAAGACTCCCTGGAAAAGACCCTGATGTTGGGAAAGATGGAGGGCACAAGGAGAAGGGGACGACAGAGGACGAGATGGTTGGATAGTGTTCTCGAAGCTACCAGCATGAGTTTGACCAAACTGCGGGAGGCAGTGGAAGACAGAAGTGCCTGGCGTGCTCTGGTCCATGGGGTCACGAAGAGTCGGACATGACTAAACAACTAAACAACAACAATAGGTGTATTCTTTTGTGGCTTGTAAACATAGGCAATAATCAAACATAGATTTACACCATCTTTTCAAGGGCAAACAAATAGCAGAAATGAGTACAGCCTGCTTTAAAGCACACTGATCCACACAGAAACTGAACTATCCACTTAAGTAAGCGGAGGTACGCGCTGCCTCACCAACCAACAAGTATGCAAAGCAACACAGTTGCACCACCCTTCACAAGTGACGGTGTGCACAGTTCTCTTCAGCCAATGATTTAAAATGAAGAGTTCGACCTCTGGAATGCTGCGCTGGAGACAAGATGCATTTCCCTTTTCCAAAATGCATTTGCCACCCTTAAAAATCTGGAAAGGGTTATGTTTTTCTATACCAGAGTACAACTGAATCCTGTTGGAATAAATGGGGTTTGAGCTATCAGATGAGCTTGAAAATGACAGACTAAATGTGAAAGGTAAATTGGCTAGTATTTGAGCCTCAATATGACCTAAAGCAAGAACCAACATTTTTCCTCCTCTGAGACCAAAAAAACCCATCCATCCATCTAACAAACAGCATATACCAGAGCTATTATCACCTAAAGGCTCTTTTGACATTTCAAGACAATTTACTAGTAAAATGAGATTAGAGAAGCTGTTGTATCTTCAAAATTAACTGTTGGGACAAAGCTACATAGAGAATTGAGACTGTAACTTAATATCCACTTCCATTGAACTGGAATTATAATATAAACTATGTTTTCCCAGATTAATAAAACTCAATTTATTCTAAATCATTTTCCCTTTGGGGCGAATTAGCTGAAGTGTTAAGGTCCATATTTAATATCTGCAGCAGGGACAAAATATTAAAGTGAGATGAAGTATGCTATTACAGCTTTATTTCAAAAAGACACACAGCAAAGATATCATCTAGAGCAATCGCAATAAAGCAGAAATCCATCAATACAGATTAAAACAGAGACAGACACTTCTCTGGCTTCTAGAATATACTAGAAAGGCCTCAAAAAGCAAAGGACAAAGATGATGTCTCCCATAAGGGGACAATTAGAACTGTCCTACAAGCTTAAAAGTCAGCATCTAAAAGGTTAAGGTGATTGTCAAAGCATTTACAGTTTCATATTTCCTTCAGACTTAGAAGTCTTCTGTGGCACACCCCTTAAGCAAACTCTAGCTCAGCTGGCAACGCAAAGGAACATCTCGCTTTCCACGTTCTTCTGGAGTCTCCTGGATCTTATAGCTTCTTTGACTAGCAATTCAGGACATGCTTTTCTTCCAGATCTAACATCTGTTCCTGTTGGAGATCCAAAATAATTCATAATAGTTGGCAATGTGTTAAAAATAACTCTGTTCTGTCCAAGATCCTGAAATGAAAACTTTGCCTCATCCTTTCAGGTCAAGAATTTTTATTACCCACAATGCCTCCCCCCCCCCCAATGAGCCCAGGCAGAGTCCCCTTCCAAAGAACGAAAGGAAAAAACTTCCATTTACAGATTCAAACAGGAGAGGCCAAAAGAGCAGCACTTATTAGCTATTTGAAACATGGTGTGTCTTCCTGTGTGGAAGAATGTATGCAGTAGATTTCAAAGAAATGCTGAAAGCAATGAATTAAATTCCTGACAGGAACTATTCTGAAAAGCCAGTGTAGATTTGGGATTCAAAAGTAACATTTTCCATACATATATTCCACTGTACAGGAATAATATAGTGGAATCATCCAAAAAGATCCCATTTATGAGCCACTGAAACTCTTATCTGCTCTGCCAAATGACACCCCTTTTCAATATACTTTAGGCTTGCATTATTTACCAATACTGGGAAGAGTAAGACATATGAATACATTCACAAAGTACCTACAAATATATATACAGTTTATCCACAACTTATGCATGTTTAACTTGTTTACATTCAGTTATGTGTTCATGGCAAAAAATAAAAAAAATAAAAAAAGGGAGTGGAAAGGTGGGGTTCCAGGAATCAGCCTGGACAGCTCAGTTGGTTAGAGCATGGTGCTGATAACGCCAATGAGGCAGGTTGGATCCCTGTATGGGGCAGCTGCTTATTCCTGCACTGCAGGAGGTTGGACTAGATGATCCTTGGGGTCCCTTCCAACTCCATGATTCTATAAAAAATGACTTTGGCAATCCCACCCGACACTGAACCCCATGTGTTTGGACTGTACACAATTTTGGCTTTAAGTGCAATCCCCGGAATATAACCCCCACATAAGTTGCAGGCTTACTGTAATACATAACTTAGTTTGAAATTTATAATTTACCTTTCTGGACCACGGCAAAATATATATTTGATGTTAAGTCTAAATGCTTCATAGGCAACTGCCTTACAAGAGTTCATATCAAGTGCCACTAATTTTCAAGATACTGTGAATTGACTTTGTGTGCTTTAGCTTTTTAAAGGATAACATTGGTCAGTAAGCTAAAAGTTAGGAGCACAAACTTCCAATGGTATCTGGTCTTTCAACGTGACAAACTGCAGAGAATATGCTGAAGTCCACGGCCTTGCAAACTCATTTGGAGGCAATATATAAAGCACTTTCCCCCACAGTCCTAGCAGCACATCAGACTCTTCAGTTCGATTCCTCACTACTGCATTTGACAACTGCCACATTTATTGGAATCTTCGCCATCAAGCCTTATCCATTTCTTCTCAATTTCAACCTGTAATATGAAAGCAAAAAGGTTGTATTCTTTTTACAAAGCAGTAACATTACTGAAGCTCTTGACACTATACCCAGTGAGCCAATAGCTAGCATTCTAATCCTATTAAAAATTAGATGACAATAATGAACCGGGACTTGTGTAACCAGCAATCACCTGCTAGTGTAGAAGCCATGTTTGTTTATAGCATAAGAACACAAGAAATCCTGCAGCACTTTGTTGCAAATTAAAAGTTGCAGAGTGCATGAGGTTTATCAAAATCTACCTCATCAGATACATACCCCAAGTAGAAAACAAAATATAAGAACAAGAGGAAAAGTAAATACTATTATAAAAATATTGATTAAACTTACATCCTACCCTCTGTCCTAGGACCCTAGGTTACAATGCTATAAATATAAAACAATCAATACTGAAGCAGAAATTTAAAAACTAACAACATAATAGGTAAAACATGTATCAATTTTCTGCAGTGCAAGTATCAATCTTCAGTAAACAGAATCCTACTCTGAGTTTGAGTTGAAAGCTAACCCTACACGTTTCAGTTTCAAACTGCTTTTTCACTAGCTAAGTCTGTACGGTATGAAACTATATTTCAGTTTCCTTACCCCCCTGTCCCAAAATAGGTTTATCTTTGCATTTTACTGCAGTCCCTCAAAGCTGCCATGCTACAGTAGAACTGAAAACTCAAGTTCCTACAGGCTTAACGTCTCTAAGATTCAGTTCTTGAGCTATAGGTTTTTACAAGATACACCCTACTGAGAGTTAGCTCGTGGCCCAGAATGCCTTTATTGTGCCTTTGTGACCATTTTAGCTGATGCTTTAATAAATAAATGGGTGATACCAAGCTTTTCCTTGCATAGCTGCCTGACTTGCTTTGTTGCCTTGATGCTCCATCAGGCTAAAAATCAAAACAAGAGGACAAGAAGATTACCTGGCAGTTGTAACATGCTTTATGTATCACATGTTTCTGGGGTTGGATGTCACTCTCGATGCCCAATGATTTAACTTCAGTTCCGGAAGCACATGCATCAGGCACCACAAACTGCACTGTGGCAAAGGGATACCAATCAGAGGGGATTTCCTGATCCGATCCAAGTTCTAGCTTGTAAGACAAACTGTGCGGATGATCTGGACCTTGAGAAAAGGATGGAGGGAATGTCACAGGAATTTTAGCCAAGACAAGTAGCTGAGAGAACAATCAAGTTACTGGAGGTTTTTGCTAAACTGTGTTTAAGTAGAGCAACCCAATGAAAGAGGAAAGTAGCTCAGCAGGTCACAAGCACCATCAATGCCTGGTTTTTAAAAAGGAGCATTTGCTCCCATTCAAAGCTGCTCTTTGTATCTCGGAAGGCTAGAAACACTTTTATAATTCACCATCACAAACAGCTCAATATTACATGAAATTATTCACCATTTCAAGTATACTCCATCAGCAGTAATCCCCACCAAACACCTTCATTCTAACACATAGTCCACATGGGCTTTTGCCCCTTAATTTCCCCATCTGCAAGTTACTGTCAGAGCGTAGTCACTTGTACACCAATGTACCAATATGGTTTGACAATATGGTTGTCAGTATGGTTGATAAAGAAACAGAAGCTCCGGTTCAGGCACGGACAGTTATACTTTATAGGTTGCATAGACCCATTTAAATTAAGGGAGCTAATTTAGCCAAAGACATTAATTTGAATGGGTCTACTCTGAGTATGACTAGCACTGGCTACAACCTTAAGGCATCACCTTTCTCAGTGGCAACTATTTAGAAAACTACAGTCATTAAAGCACACAGATTCTATTTATTTTGTGAATGCCTCTATAGCAAAAAGCTCCCTGCAGAAGCAAGCAAGAAAAGAATTAAGGCAATTACACTAAGTCCGCAACTTATGCAAGGGTTATGTTCCGGAAATCACGCCTAAAGCCAAAATCACGTCAAAACATATTGGGTTCAATGGTGGGTGGGATTGCCAAAATCTTTTTTCCCTGGTCACCCGCCCTCTTCCCACTTTTTTTTCTCTGCCAAGTGCGTAAATCTTAATTTGCGCAAGTTAAATGTGCATAATCTGCGGGCTTATTGTACTCCATTAACGTGCAAACTTTGTTCATCTAAGAGCAACCCAAAAAACTTCACTGAGAGCTGTTTAAACCACCAAGAGGTTTTAGTCTTCACAAAGCTTTGCCAATGTATGAAAACGTTGGCCAGGATGCCTGAGGATCTGAGGCTTAAAATTAATGATACAGGATTTGACATCATCAAACAGCAGGTGCTTCTACAATAAGCCTCTAGCAGAGATTCAGTGAAGATGCTTATGATTCAACTGAATCTGATGGAATTTACTTTAGAATGCATCTTAAGTATATGGGTAATCATTAAAATTCCATAATGGGTATGTTAAAATATGCAGTGAAGTATGTCTTGGGTATCAGAAAGAGGAAGTAAACTGGGAATTTTATCTTCAGTGAAGGATATAGTACACACAAACATGTGTACTTCAACCTAAACTGATCCTTTTTGAAATAAAAAGCAGCTTCAAAGTAGAAGCAATCTAGCATAAGAGTCTTGTGGCAAGTGTGGGGAGGAGTGAGCCTCTCTCTTCCTGTCTCTGCATCCTCTCCCACAAACATCGCCCAATGAGGTTTTAATGGAGGCATCTGCATACAATGTTTCACCCAATTTTTAAACACTATTTATATTTATCCAGCACTTGATTAGGAATGTACATTTAGCCAAGTAATCAGGGCATCTTTTCTAATCAGGCAGAAAAGGAAAGATTTCTAATACAAAAACAGCAGGAGGCAGGCGCCAACTTAGAAGTAGTATTCCCTCTCCTCTCTTACACAGTAGGGACTGACTTAAAATGTTGAAATTCATACATATGCCATCTAAAAAAACAAAAAGTATGCAGAAAAATGTTTCTTACTCAAAATGCTAATGTATGCATACTTAATTATTCTAGTACTGTAATGCATAGGGTCGATCAACTAAAACTTTAAGGAGGCAGCAGCCCTATTTTTCACTTCACAATCTTATTACTACTTTATACAGTAGTTCACTGTTCCCACTTCAAAGACACTCTCCCAGCCTCAGATCTTTTCATTTGCAATAGGAGGGAAATGCAACAGCACAATAAAAAGGAGGGGAATATAGGGAAATAACATTTAGGAAATTGTCCCTATAAATGCCAGGTAATGTTATGTAAGCAGAGTGTCCAACTGTTCAGGCAACCGTTGGAGTTCCATGAATTGTTACCTAATAATCATAACTGATATGGAAACCAACCAACTAGAAATCCCATAAAATAAACACTCAAGAGCTCAATTTGGCATTCCACATTGACCGCTCACAGCATGTATTAGACCAGGGGTGGGATTTTTATTCTTAATTTTGTTTGCTTATGTTCTCTATTATATCAAATCCTTTAACAATTTACTATAAACTTGAAAAGAAGAGCAGTGAGGCCATGCTGCCATGAAAGCATTTCCTGGAACAAGGCAGACATATTACCAGCAGTTATTGGAAAATCCAATGTGAAAATAATCTAGGAACTAGACCCCATGTGATTTCATTTAAAAATGATTAAGAAAGATTGTGGTTAAGGGATCGTTGTTTCAATTTGGATTTGAAGTCACATTTCTCCCATAGTTTTGAGTTAAAGTCACATTTCTGCCATATTTACATCCTATCAACAATGGCCTTGCTTTAGAAAGCTATTAGCAAGCTGTCATTCTTTTCCTCATGCAAAGCTGTATTTGTTTTGGTAGTGGAAACTTTATGCATTCTGGATGAACACCCATTCACACAACATTGAATCTCACTCATTTTCATTACTATATATTCCAGACTGAACCCAGGGACTTGAAGACCTTGCTTGCAGACTCAATTTTCCTTTTGTCAAATTGGGGAAAATGTGTCACATAGGAAGATGCTAAAAGACTCCATGCCTCCATAAACACATACATTAATTGTGTAAGCTAAACATTTGAAGAGGGCTATGACACGACAACAGCATAGCAATGTTGGCTGTGGCCTCTCAAAAATTGCAAATGTCTTGCTATCTATGCTATACTGTAGTCTGGAAACATGCATATGAGCTAGGCCTTATCTTATTTCCCTCGTTTGACCTTTAGATTAAACAATAAGCAGACTTCACTTTCATAATTGATTACAATTGTTTCAAATTTAAAATCTTTTCCAGTGCAGGGGAAATCCATTATTTATCTATCGCTAGCAACTCTTCCAAGTAACACTTTCACTTAACTTTGCTCTTATGCAATTTTTAAATCTACCCCACTACAGTGACAAAGGGAAACTTAGTCCTTGTATTAGTTAAAGAGTTGTTTTAAAGTTATGATATTTTCATCTGTCTCATCCCCAGCATTTTTAAAATGCACAAATATACCTACATACATTCCTGGAAGAGATGAATCATCCTAATCACCAAAGGACACTAAGTGTCTGATACTTCATGCATAATGTTTCTTTCCTCCAGAGAGCTAGCAAGTATGTATGTATGTATGTGTGTGCCACCACATACAAAGTGGGTTTAAATCATATACCCCGGTGTACTCCTGAAATCAGATTGTTACAATAGCCAATGTACCTTTCACCTGATGGTTTCAGTTCCTTTATTTTGATGCAAACTCAAGTTACTATTATTTATACCTTTATACCCTGAAAGGCTTGCCTACTGCAATATACAACATATAGGGCTGCACTCTATTATTATGTTACTGAAGAATGTGACAGCCAACTCCCTAATGACTCTCAATGACTGGCTGGCTGGCAACCAAATGGAGCCATTCTATGCAGGCTTTTCCCATAGCCAAGGACCTGACTGTCATATGAACAGGCCTTCATAGCAGTATTTTTTAAATCATAATTATAGAAGAGTATTTTAAATTATTACTAAAGCTACATCATTTTAAAAGTTATTTTTGTATGTTGAAAACACAAACCAACAGGACCATATATAATCTCAAACTGCTCCACACCTTCAATTTCAACTAAGACTGAAATACAGAACTTACTGCTGAGCAGGCATATACAGGATTATATCCTGTATTATATTAGATCACTTCCCCTATCACTGGTGGAAAGGTTATAGCATACTTGGCCATGATAAAAAGCTTGAGTGCTTGTGCTACACTAGATATTTATATAATGAAATATTAGTAGAACAGAAGTGTAACTGGAGGCCGTCTCTTGTCACTGTGGATATTCCAGCACTAACATGGACTGAATGCATTAGCTAGTCCACCAGCATAGCACTAGAGGATATTTCTTTCCAAAGTAGATCTAGTATGTCAGCTGCAATGGACTTAACAGAACTCAAGAATCTCAAGAAAAGGCTGGCAGTACAGTCATCTAACTGTTACAATACTGCTCTCTTTTGGTTGATAGAGGCTATGTCAGTAGATAGAGTGAAAAATATTCTTTACAATCTGCACTCCAGACCACATATTTCCAAAATTCAGAACCAGAAATACCACAAAAAGTTCTATTTTGCATAAATATATCGTTTATTCTACCATGTTGTTCCTTTAGAAAGCTCAGACCAGAGACAAACACTGATTAAGCATACTTAAGCAGTGTTTGTCTCTGGTCTGAGCTTTCTAAAGAAACAACATGGAAGAATAAGAGATGCCACAGAACTAATTATTCCAATTCATTTACAGTGCTACCTTGGTTGTCAAACGGCTTGGCTTCTGAACAAATCAGCTCCCGAACGCCACAAGCCCAGAAATGAGTGTTCCAGTTTGTGAACATTTTTCGGAAGCTGAACGTCCGACGTGGCTTGCGCAGCTTCCGATTGAGTGCAGGAAGCTCCTGCAGCCAATCAGAAGCCGTGCCTTGGTTTTTGAATGGTTCCGGGAGTCGAATGGACTCCTGCAACAGATTAAGTTTGACAACCAAGGTACCACTGTACTGGAAGAATTCATACTACAAAATGAGGTGTGGGGTTTCACTGCCATGTGTTGAACTTTGGCTCTTTCCGATAACTATGCTGCATGATTCTGCTTTTACTTAGCAAATATAATGCAACAGCTAACAGAATACATTTTTTTAAACATATGCTATTTTTAGTGTGCGGTACACACAAATGAGTATGCAACATGAAAGTAAAAAAGGCTGTTGTATGTTTCCATGTGTACCTCCTCCTTATCATTTTATGGAGGTCTTTATTTTTAAATTTCTCAGTAAGTTGCAATATTTCTAAAAACAGCAATTAGACAAGCTATTATTACTTTCTCATTTTTGCTTTTAATGATTATACATATTTTTCATTCTGTAACTTTTTATATTCGTTGTCTGTGGACCATAAGTAAATTATATTCTTATATCACCTTCAAAGTAATACAAAAGATCAGTCGTAGAATGGCTTCTATGCATTGCCATTTCCAAGGACAACAGAATTTCTTCCTGCAATCTAACATGAAATTCTTTTTTTTTTTTTTACATTTTGCATACTTTTGAAGATGCAGAGATGCACTTCATACCTGTAAAGGTGATATCAAATTTATATGGATGTCCAAGATGGAAAGACACCAGTTCCAGAACAATTTATAAATTTTTCCCCCTACACACTTCCTTTTCCAATACTGTATCAATATACACTGTAGTACATGCAGTGAATTGTAGCCACCTAGAGAGAGGGAGTTTGATTCCTGGATCTAATAAAGCAAAATCCCAGAATATGAATGAAACAAAATAAACACTTTCAAATATGAAGGTGCCAAGACTTCTTAAACGGAATGTGAAAAGCAGGCCTAATTATCAGTTGGCTTGAATCAAGCACCTATCAAAGCTGCTTTGTTAGGTTGGTGTGGTTAAAATATTCAGATTTCTAAAGCACAGGAATGTGTGCTATATCAAGAGTGTCTTTCTTTTTCCCAGTTCAATAGCACACACAATTCACCATCTGCAGCCTTCATGCCATACATTTTAATCAATTGGCCAGTAAAATCTCTGGAGTCGTCATATTGTTAACCCACTCTGAGAAAATGCAATTCCCTTTCAGCACAGCTTTATACCATTTTTAGAAAAAATCTTTATATATAAAAAAATATTTACTTGAGTTTTTATCTGGAAGTCTGTCAATCTTCCACACAATAGCTCTATAGGCACTTTCATATTTAGCTGTTCCAATTGAGACCTGTATTACAGGATCAGATTCAATCTCAGTTAAAGAGCCAAGACATGTTCTTCTGTTCATTTTTGCTTTCAGAGACTTCTGTCTTTGGAGGTTCATGGTCCAAAGAGTTTTAATCCACTGCGAGGGAATAGGAAAGTGTACCATAATACTTTCACAGGGTTTCATGGAATTTGAATGCACTGAAGTCAGAGCAGAAGAGGACATGTTTATGAAAGCTTGCAGTTCAACATAAGCTCCTTGTACTACCACCATGGCCTTGACAGAAAATGGAAGATCAGCTCCATTATACCATGTCCTGAAACGCATCAGTTCTAACCTACAGCCTTCTGTAGGTGTAAATTTAATTATCCTTGACTGCTCAAATTCTTGTTTTTTCACACATTGATGGAAGTGATAGTCAATGATTTCAATCCATTTTTTCGCATGCTTTTCAAAGTAGTGCTCATCTTTCCTCTGAAGCTCCAGATCATTCAGCGTCAAAAAACACTCAGAGTTTCCATTCACAAAACTCAAGCAATAAATATGGGTGATGACAGAACTTTCAACTAGCTTCCCTTCTGCTTTAGTGATCCTCCCTGTAAAGTTGTCCACTATCTCCAGGATCATTTCCTGTTCTTCATAGTGTTTTTTTGGTTTTGAAATAACAGGAAGCTTCATTAACTCTTCCTCCACTATCACCAGGAAGTCAGTGAAGTCATTGTAATCAGTCGTTCCCAGCTTTAGCATCTGTTCTATCTCTGGTTCATGAACCACTTCAGCTTTGGGATGATACTTCTTTCTCTCCACATAAGACACATGCTCAATTTTCACAGTATGGATTTTCCCAGAGATACTGCAGTTCTCTAGCTTGGGTTCTGAAAGTTTACAAAATGGCTGCAGCTGAAATTCTTTGAAAGGTTTCTCAAGGCCCTTTTCATAATACATTTGTAGGATTCCTCCAGGTAAGACCTTAAGGTATATAGGCCCCCACTGCCTTGATGACATCATATTCTTCTTTTCGGGAATCCTCAACATGAAAGGCCAGCCATCTTTTCTTTGGCTGCTGAAGAGGCTGTGTGGAAGAAACGAAGAAAAAACATCTCCTGTATACATGTATGGCATGGCTGTCAGAGTCCTTTCATTATCTGAAGTATCAGTTTGCAAGTGCTCAAGCCTCTCACAAATATAGTGGAATGATCCCTGATTGAGACTTTTCTGATCAGGGAACCTGTCCTTTTCACTGGAAGAGCCACTATCCTTTTCAAGGTTTGCATCCTTTTTGTGCACATTGATGGATGTATCTGGTGAATCTTCTGACCAAAATGGACTAGCAAAAGCACAGTCATTCTGAATGTATTGGAAGAATGTTTCTGATTCCAGGGAATCTTCTGATTTCTTTGTGCTTTCCTGATGAGTGGCATTTGCACCATTTAATGGCTCTGAGACTGAACATTCTGAGTGATGCTGAGCCTGCGAGGTACCAGTAAGTTTTTGAGAAGATGGCCCACCCACTGGCAGAATATTAATGTTGGATGACAACTCTGGAATAGGATAAAGGTGCTGAATTCCTGATTTTGAAAATAAAGGGCTGACCGAATAATCTTTAGTGGGTGTACATAGTGGAGAATTGCTAGGAGGTCCAGGGCTAAAGTAATAGTCAACTACAGGAGAGGAGAGAGGAGTATTGCTGGAAGATGGAGATTGGCTCAAGGAATCAGGCATTTTAGGCAGATGGAGTTTAAGCCCGTTTGCTTTGCAGGCACTATGACTTCCCCCTGCTTTCTGAGGAGAATGGAATAGGGGTTCATCTTCAAATGTAACCCAATTTGCAGGATTCGTTGTAAACATCTTGTTGGAACAAGTTGGAGATACACAGCTGAAGTCTCACTTGCAAATCATCTGTTTAAAAAGAGAAAATGGAATGTGTAAGAAAATGTGGACTATCTTTCTAAGAGCACATCCCCATGACAGACCAGTTTCAAGCCTTCGAGGAATCCTTAAAATTGTGATTGTGAATGAACTGGAGAACCTCCAAACCACAGCACTCTCCCAGAACTGTAACTCCCAGGGTTTTATGGCTAGAATAGTGAAACTGATTTTAAATGAGCATAATAGATATTTTCATCAGCCCTAGACATCTTATACCTTGGAGCCTAGTGGTTCTTAATGAATGGCAAAGATGACAAACCCAAAAGGGAGCAACCAATTCTGAATAGCCAAAAAAATTGTGGGGACTCACCTTATACAAATATGGATATGCAATATATTTCTACTTTATTTGCAGTAATTTACGATAATGCAGGGTAGGGACAAAAAAAAAGAAAGGCATTTTCTCTACCCCGGATTGCTGATATTGACAAGCTTGTATTATCAGTGGCTACAAAAACCAAGGATACAAGGCAAGAGCTTATTTTGATAGGCATACAAAGAAAACATATTTGTGGGCGATATTTGTATCCTAGTGTCCGTGGGCACTTCCAAACAGCTTGCTTATACAGTAGAGGATTCATTATTGTATTGTTTGCATAAAGTTTGCAGAGAGCTTAGACAATGACAGCTATTAACTGAGCATTCATTCCAATTTATTTGTGGGGAGGTTAGACGATGCTGAGTCAAGAAATCTTTATCACACACTTTTCAGTGCATTTTCCTTATCACAAAAAGGCCATGGCAGGGGAATAGATTTGTTTTGCAAGACTGCCAAATCAACTATCATTGTACAACCTGAATTTACTGGTAAGTGCGTGCATACACCCACACTGATATTATATGAAAAGAAGCCTTAATTTCTTAATCATATGCTTCAATCAGGAGCTTGTTCATAATTACAATTCTGTTTCCTCTGCTAATGCAGTTTTGAGACAACACTTAATTTGGTCCCTCTTCATCAGGGTTATAAAGGCAATTATTCCCAAAACATTTTTTTTACAAAATGCAATATACTAAAGAAGCATGGAGATAATATAAAATATTTGTTTAGTAAAGGGCTTCAGGATTATATACAATATAGTGTAGTCCCAATTATTTTAGTGTAATGCTCAAGAACAAATGGTTTGAATTCCTTTTTGGAATTCTAGTTTTTGCAAGTTGCCAAGTATTTAATGCTCTAGCCAATAAACACAATAAGATAGACTTTTTCCAGATGAAATCCTTCTCTGTGGTGTCTATTCCTATGCCTGTCAACAGAATTACAGTTATCACTTATTACTTTGCCAGCATCGCCCAGGGTGCTGTGGAATTGGGAGGGGGGCAAGAGCCACTGGGAGGCTTAACTGCCTTTGTTTGGGTCCATGAAGCGTTTGAGAGATGTTGGAAGTAAGCAGAGAGGGGAATTCTTGACCACCAACTTAAGGAGATTGGGCCAGCTGATCCTGAAGAAAGTGTCCCCAGATAAAAACTTGTGGCAGGACTCTGATTTGCAGTTTGGGATAGAGGGTGAAATGGACTGGCCCAGGGACAGCAAGAAGAAGAGATGAAGGGGATCATCTGAGGCACTTTCTTTATTCCTCTTAACAGCCCATCACCTTATCTGGAAGTTAGCTTGGCTATTCCAAGAATAGAAGTGGGCCAGGCATACAGTCTAACGGTATCTAGACTCTAAACCGTCCCACTCAAAAAAACCCACAAAAAACCTCTATTATTTGTCTGTTAATATATGTGTGATTTTTTCCCCTGTTTTACAAAAGCCATTTCCTGTTGCCCTTCTGGAAAAGAATCTTGCACATGTTTGCAGTTTAGGTATTATGGACAGCAGATGTACTAATACAGATCAAAGCAGAACCCTGCATTAAATTTCTGGTGTTAAGGTTTTGCACACATGCTCTGTCATATTAATTAAATGTATCAGTTTTTGTTCCTTCTGATTTCATGAAAAATGTTAAGTTCCACAAGAGTCATGAACACCTTTCTCTTCACTTGCTGCATTAGAATGGCATTCTGCTTCACCATGAAGTTAACAGCTCTGGAGAAAAATGGAGCCGGTCTTAAAGAAACACAAGCACAGCTACAGCTTCTAATTCTTCCAATTCCTGAGCTCTTTATCACTAACAAGCCTGCCACAGAATAATTAAATATTAAAGCACAATTTGCGGCTGGACAAAGGAGCATGGAGATCAGGTGTGCCAGTGAGCAAAGAAGCATGGAGATGAGGCGTGTCCGTGGGCAAAGATACATGGAGATCAGGCAGGTGGGGAGCATGAAGATTGGGCTTGTGGCTGGGCAAAGGAGCATGGAGATTGGACATGCAGTAAGTCAGGCACGCGCGTGCGCACACACACACACACAGAAGAGAGCAAGGGAGGAAAGAGGCTGAATGACACAGGCCAATGTGATGGGTCTTATTTTTACTTTGTGACATCTGGGAGGGAAGTCAGCGATTCAGCATCAGCAGTGGCTTCATGAAACTGTGCTTTCTGCCAGCTGCTTCCAAGCAAAGGCATGTTGCACAGACACACATGTGGTGTGATTCACGATGTATTGCCAGGTTAATTGTTTTTAAATGGTTATCATGATGTGGTCTAGAAATCAGTATTGAACAATTTATCAGTATATTGTTCAGCCCTACTGGCCACCAGGCAATAGCTTTTCCCATCTGCCTTGTCTCACCCTCCAGCCCTAGGAACCTTCAGAATGGAGCTGCTGCCATGGGCATTGTGTGTATGTGTATTTTAATGAACTGAATAAAATAGAAGATTATGAGTCATGGGGATGGGGAGTGTGTGTATATGAATTCAACTGTGTTTAATTTACTTTTTGGCTGCTATTTTGTTAATGTTGTTAATATTGTTTTATAAATTATGAATGCTGTAGTACTTTATGAATTCTATGACTTTTATTGTAATTGTGCTGTTTATCTTTTTTCAGTTGTTTTGTTAATGGTGTTTTATAGACGATTTCATTATTTTATATTATCTATTTGGGATGTTCTCTTATGTTATTGTTACTAAGCCACTTTTCAATTCATTTGAATGAAAAGTGGCATAGAAATATAATAAATCAAATCGAATCTGGTCTGGTCTGGTCTCAGAGCTAGCTGCTAGGCATGTGGGCTCAAGCTCATCTTTAATCACCAATATGATTCAGAGCAAGGGACGCTGGTGGCGCTGTGGTCTAAACCACAGAGCCTAGGGCTTGCCGATCAGAAGGCTGGCAGTTCGAAACCCCGCGACGGGGTGAGCTCCTGTTGCTTGGTCCCTGCTCCTGCCAACCTAGCAGTTCGAAAACACATCAAAGTGCAAGTAGATAAATAGGTACCGCTCTGACGGGAAGGTAAATGGCGTTTCCGTGCGCTGCTCTGGTTCGCCAGAAGCAGCTTAGTCATGCTGACCCAGAATCAATTTTTTAGCCGCTTTGAGGAGGGAACTGGAACTGGAACTACCGTCACTACAGCATTGGCCACCAGCACATTATCAGAAACTACTACTGATAGACAACCACTTTTATTACAGACCTGTGACGTACAACGTGCCTTTCGGAGCATTAACATCAGGAAGGCAGCTGGACCGGATGGAATCATGGGACGGGCTATTAGGGACTGTGCTGCAGAATTAGCCGGCGTATTTACGGACATTTTCAACCTATCCCTGTTGCAGGGTTATGTCCCTACCTGCCTGAAGACATCGATTATAGTGCCAGTCCCCAAGCAGTCAGTGGTGGTATCTCTCAATGATTATAGACCAATAGCCTTAACATCTGTTGTTATGAAATGTTTTGAGAGATTGGTGCTAGATTATATTAAGGCTAGTCTTCCATCCACCTTAGACCCGTTCCAGTTTGCATACAGAAGAAACAGATCTACTGATGATGCTATTTCCATCGCCGTCCATACTGTATTGAGTCATCTAGAACGACAGGGAACCTACGCAAGGCTGTTGTTTGTGGACTACAGTTCTGCCTTCAATACAATTCTGCCAGACAGGTTATTTCTTAAAATGACCAACTTGGGTATACATCAGAAGATCTGTCTGTGGGTAAGGAATTTCCTGACTGATAGGCCGCAGACAGTGAGAATGGGACCTTACTATTCTTCTACTCTAGTATTAAGCACAGGAGCCCCTCAGGGATGCGTGCTAAGTCCCTTTCTCTATTCTCTGTACACATTTGATTGCACCCCACTGTATAAGTCCAACACAATCATCAAATTTGCGGATGATACAACAGTGGTGGGGCTCATCAGTGAGAACGATGAGACTGCTTATAGGAAAGAAGTACAGGGGTTAACTCAATGGTGTAAAGAAAATAATCTTATGCTTAACACCAAAAAAACCAAAGAACTCATAATTGACTTTAGGAGAAAGAAAAGTGTATTGTTACCATTGCACATAAATGGCGAGGAAGTGGAGAGGGTTGGTAGTTTTAAATACCTGGGCATTTATATCTCGGAGGACCTCTCATGGACTGCAAATGTTAATATGGTTGTGAGGAAGGTGCAGGGGAGGTTGTATTTCCTGAGAATGCTCAGGGGACTGAATCTATCCCAGCACCTACTCCTGTCCTATTATCATAGTACCATCGAGAGTGTCCTAACCTATAATATATTATCGTGGTATGGGAGCAGCTCTGAAACGGATAAAAAAGCTTTACAGCGAACAATTAAAATTGCCCAGAACGTTATTGGGCTCCGACTACCAACCCTGGATGAGATCTTCACGTCTCGCATCTTGAAGAAGTCACATAATATTCTGAGAGATCCCACCCACCCTACTCACAACTTCTTTGAACTATTGCCTTCAGGCAGAAGATATAGGACAATGAAAACACGAACCACACGCCTTCTGAATAGTTTCTATCCAAGAGCTCTGATTGCACTAAATAATGATCTCAGGGCCAGTTGCAAGGTTTAGTAAGTAGGGAGTGGAAGGAATGAGATAGGTTTTAGGTTATGTTATGTTTTTAATAGGTCATGCTATATTCTGGATTATGTTATGTTTTATAGATTATGTCTAAATAGGATGAGAGTTCGGAGATACGTGCAAATGTATATGTGAACCCGGTCTTTGGGTGGGTGTTTGATTTTCGTTGTTGTGTATACTGTGTATATACGGACAATGACAATAAATTTATCCAAATCCAAATCCAAGCTGTACGCCGGCTCCCTCGGCCAGTAAAGCGAGATGAGTGTCGCAACCCCAGAGTCATCTGCGACTGGACTTAATGGTCAGGGGTCCCTTTACCTTTATAATTCAGAGCATAAAGCACTGAAACAAGACCTGGTACACCTGAGTAAAATGCAGCAGGGGGGGGAGAGATCTGCATGCACACAGGCAGCTTGAGTGAACATCAAGTTTGAATTCAAGCAGCTCTTCCCTATGCAGATTTGAAGATTATACCCTTTGAATAGTAAGCACTGAACATGGCAGTTAAAATGTTTCAAGGAAACAAAAAGATGCATGCATAAATCCGAAGTTTCTCGGAAGTTTGACCTATGTAAATGCAGCAGAAAGATATCACTGACCCTCCCATGTATGTGTAAAGCACTAATATGCATGCAGATTATAATCCAAAAACACACAAAGCTAAATTTATCAGGTGTTTGTATGGTGTGACCACTCAGCAATTTGCATCATGTTCCCAATCTGAACAGTTAGAGGGAAGAGTTTATCACTTTATTGCTTTTAAAGCAGGACAGCGTGTCAAGACAACAATCCTACAATTTCTGGTGTACAACACTTTAATATTCCTCCCTACACTGTTCCTTTAGGGTTTCTGACAAAGATCCAAACTGGATGATCCTTAGGACTGAACCCTGTTCCTTCTACATGCAAAAGTGCTATCCCTTTAAAACCAATCTGCTAGGTTTGAACTGCTTAAGAACCTCAAAGCAATGCAACTGTCTTGAGTTATTAACCGAGAAAAGTCAGGAAGTTCATATGTGTGTGTTAAGTAAGGACAAAATGCCAGTCTTAACTTGGAATTTCCTGCTAGTTTGATTTACATTCCAAATATTGCTTAAGTTCAACTTCTGGCTATGCCTCACCATGGCTGATGAGCTATTTTTATCCTCTTCCCTAACCACAACTATTTATACCAAAGAGTAATACTCTCTTTTCCATCAAAACACATAAAGCAGAAAAACACTTCTAGAAGTTTTGTGAAATAAAAATCATGGCCGAACATCTCACACACTTTGTACCCCTCAAGTTATAAACATTTCAAGATTCACAAATACTGTATGCCTTCTAGTTTAGGTGGCTTTAAAAAAAAGTTTAACAGCATCATGATTTTTCAGATAAAGGAGTGTTTCATCTGAGTATAAGGGAAAATCCACAAGTATACAGAATCAATGGAAACTTATGTCTCTTTGTGTATACTGCATAAAGTGGATGGGCAGCACAGTCAGGTGTGTATTATTATTATTATTATTATTATTATTATTATTATTATTAAAAATGGGCACAGGATTCAGCATCACAGACACCAAACAAGATGCAATGCAGGCAAGTTAGATCTCCCACTTTTTTTTAAAGTTGCAGCCATAGAAACCACCAATTTAGAAAGGGTCCAGGGTGGGTAGACTACCGGTAATCATTTCTCACACATACAGAAAGCATCCCCCTTGAAGCTACTATTTGCTGTGTAGGTAGAATATTGAATATCCTGTTGTACATAAATACCATAAATACCATGCATATTTATGGTATGATAAGGTTAAAGCACATAAAGCCTTTAAAAATCACATTGTTAGGAAAGCATTATATAACGTCTGGACTAGATATAAAGACTTGTTGGAAAATAAAACTCCAAGATGGCTGTCGCCAATGGAGGCTAAAGCTGTGAAAAAACTCAATATGGAGGCTAAATGGCCAAAATATTGGGAAATTTTGGAACAACAGGGTGATAAATTGAAACTACAGAGCCATGAGAAATTGAAGACTAAAGTACGAGACTGGCTCCATTATTATCAAATAATGGAGGTGTATAAACAGGACAGGAAAATTGGCTTCCAGGTGGAGAAATCAAAATTAGAAACAGAATTGTTAGAACCCAATGCTAAGAATTTGTCAAGAATGTATAACTTGTTGCTGAAATGGAATACACAAGATGAAACAGTTAAATCAGCTATGATTAAGTGGGCACAGGACATTGGTCATAACATTATGTTTGCTGACTGGGAACAGTTGTGGACCACCGGTATAAAATTTACGGCATGTAATGCCTTAAAGGAAAATATTATGAAAATGATCTATAGGTGGTACATGACCCCAGTCAAGCTAGCAAAAATTTACCATTTGCCTGATAATAAGTGTTGGAAATGCAAAGAAACTGAAGGTACTTTTTACCACCTTTGGTGGACGTGCCCGAAGAGTAAGGCTTTCTGGGAAATGATATATAATGAAATGAAAAAGGTGCTTAAATGTACTTTCCCTAAGAAACCAGAGGCCTTTCTCTTGGGCATTGTCGACCAATTGGTGCCAAAGAAAGATAGAACTTTTTTTTATGTACGCCACCACAGCAGCAAGAGTACTCATCGCAAAGCATTGGAAGACTCAAGATCTACCCACTCTGGAAGAATGGCAGATGAAGGTGATAGACTATATAGGACTGGCTGAAATGACTGGCAGAATCCGTGACCAGGGGAAAGAGACGGTGGAAGAAGACTGGAAGAAATTTAAAATCTATCATAAGAAACATTGTAAAATTAATGACAGCTAAAATGTTGAGGTTTTAGGGAAAAAAGGGGTTTACAGCTGTAAAAGATTAAGTAAAAGAAAAGAATAAGGGAAAAATTTGATAAAACTAAAAGCTAGGATTTGCTGAAATAAGTTTGGAAATTGGGATGTAGAAAGGGGAGGTATGAGGAAGTCGGCGAAGTAAGGTTTAAGAAAAAGGGATACGAAATTATACATGTTTGTTTGCGTACTTGTTTGTTTGTAGTGTGTATTGTTTGTGTTTATAAAAACTGTGAAAAACCAATAAAATTTTAATTAAAAAAAAGAATATCCTGTTGTACATGACTTTGATGGCCTCAGGCTGTGAAGCAGTTTATGAATTTGTAAAATAAACTGAAAATAATTATACTTTCCCACAAAGAACAAACAACTGTAGGCGGGGCACAATTTAAAGTAGGCTTTTCCTATTGGAATAGGAACTGGAATTCGCAACTAGTTTTGCCAAAGGCTTTCCAACCCCTTCCCACTATTCTCAGAAGCAGAACATAGTATACAAAAGTTAAAATATATAGGCACATCAGCTTGATTTGTGTAACAGTGTAACATAATTCCATTTTTCTTGGTGCACGGGTTACCTTTGTATAGACTTTTGATTGATTTATTTAATACAAAGTTCAGACAACCCTGGCTAATAGGACCAAAAAAATAAGAATGATTGGAATGCAACTGCCTTTCACAATAAAGGAGCTTGGCTGTCAGCTTGTCTGAAATCTAAAGTGAGTTTAAATCAGAGTAGCTGAGATGGCTATCAGTTGATAGCAATGTAGCGTCAATGATATGAGGAAATTGATATGAGGAAATTCTACCTTTGTGCAAATCATATTGGTAGAAACTGGAAGAGTTAATCTCTGAACACTTCTTGGCTCCTCCATACAGCCTTGCACACAAAGTATTGGTTAGTAAAGTATACTTCCAAGATATGGTGGGTTGGCAAGACCTTTTATTCACCACAGATAGGCTGAAGGCAAGGCTCCTACCAACAATGAAAACAGGGGGATATGGATAATCACTAGTAGTTTGTATAAGCCCAGTACTAAAGCTAGCTTTGAAAAACAGCTAACTGGCAACTAAGTAGGAATGCTGGTCAGCAAGCAATTTAGTACAGTCATTCTTCCCAGCCCTTCTGACTGTATTTTAACCACCATGAATACTGGTTGGCAATAGAAAATGCTGACAACTTCGAGCACAGCCACTAACACAAGTAAGCCTCCCGTAAAACCTATCCTTTCTAAAGCAGCAGAACAGAAATTAATAATTTTGTAATTAAGGAACAAGTATTTTAAAAAAGTAGCCACGTGATCCACTACCCTCAAGTGTGTTAGTGGAAAGCTGATGTTCCAAAACATCTCCATTTCTTAGCATTTTGTACAGCCAAATGCTCCCTCCTGCCACTGTGGAGGTTTTTCAGACATAATTTTCCACTCCCGTTGACCACAGCAAGCTCTGGGGCTCTGTGCCAGCTGAAAATTTAGACCCAAGCTTGGCAATCAGAAACTAATGTTATCACAAAGTTGTTTGCTCTGAGGTTGACTATATTGGCACTGTTTTGCAAAGTTTTCATGAAGCTAACATCATTTTAAAGCTTCTGTACAACAATATATAACAAACCTAAATGGTGACTGTAAGCATAGGATGTAATAAACTCAGCACAGACTAGTGGTGAAAAAATCTGGATTTGGAGCACAGGGTTCAAACACCTGCCAAACTCCAATTAGGCAAGTTTCTTGGCCTGAGTCTTGTCTGTAAAACAAGATAAATTTATTTATTTGTTACTAGCTATGGTGGCATCAAACATCCCTGCACTTTTGGAACATTACCTCTATCCTCCCTTCTGCCTCTTTTGATGGAAGATTGTGCTAATCATTTTAAAGCAGGTTAGCTAATGGCAACTAGCTGCCCTACCTGAACCTCTGTTTCATCAGGCATGCCCCTAGTTAAAGACACTTAACTCTTGTGCCAGTTGTGGACAACCTATAATATATTGGCTAACATGTAGACAAGTTTGTATATGGTTGATCCCAACTTGGGTGGAGAATTGCTCTACATATTCTTAACATGTCTTCCATCCTATAAAAGGTGTTTATGGATTGCTAAACGAATTAGATGTTATTACTGTACACAGTTTAATATATACAATAACTCAAACAGAAGCATGCCAGCACACACACAAACACTCAGGCGCACTGTTTAACTTTCAAAAATACTGAAACAGAGAAAACACACTTTCCTGAGCTAGCACCTAGCAAAAAGTCAAAGAATGCAGTGTTATCCCACAACCAGGGGTAGCTATTACCTCCAAAATTGGGACTGTTATATGTCCCATATATGCTAGAAAGCCACTCCCACAATGCATTCCCTTAATTCTGCTCCACCCCGATTTTCCACAACACCAGTTGTGGATGCTGCCCTCATGTCATGTTTGTAAGTTTCTCAGAGATATCTGATGAGCCAGTACTGGAAACTGGAGTACAGAACCAGATAAAATAAAGTGGCTTGCCCAAGACAACACACTGTGAGCAGAGCAAAGTTGGAATCTGAAGCAGAAGCCAGGTTCCCAAAACAATTTATTTGCCAATTAGCCTTCTCCCAAAACATTTCACCTTTTGATTCTCCCAAAAGACTATTTGTTTCCAATATTAATTTCCCAATATATTTCATCCCACTTTCCACCCCTGTTTGTTCCCACTCCCCACAAGAAAAATAATAATCCATCACTACCAAAACAAAATACATCTGTTCACTTGCTTCACCTAGTTAAAGGAAAACAAAGGAGAAAATACAAGATAAAGAACTTGCACCATTCTCAAATCATTAGCCAACCATCAGGGAGGAAAACAAAGTCTTGTGGTACCTTAAAATTTTCAGCTGTGCTGCAACCAGCTAACATGGCTACAAATCTTTAGGGACAAGTAATTCTGGTACTTTTGTATCAATGTATTCACATGGCAACTGCAAACATTTTTACCCTTTTCAAAGTAGCAGATTCAGTGCACAAAGTACCGTATTTTTTGCTCTATAAGACTCACTTTTTCCCTCCTAAAAAGTAAGGGGAAATGTGTGTGCGTCTTATGGAGCGAATGCAGGCTGCGCAGCTATCCCAGAAGTCAGAACAGCAAGAGGGATTGCTGCTTTCACTGCACAGCGATCCCTCTTGCTGTTCTGGCTTCTGAGATTCAGAATATTTTTTTCCTTGTTTTCCTCTTCCAAAAACTAGGTGTGTTTTGTGGTCTGGAGCGTCTTATAGAGCGAAAAATACGGTAACTACAATTGCCTATAATAGAGAAAGGAAGCCTAAAAGAAAGTCAGTGTTTGGCCCTGAAGGAGAAGACAGGCTGAATCTTTGGATTTTGAGAAAGAAAGTGACCCCTCAGATTTAATACTTGAAGATTGCTATTTACAAACCTTTCCCAAATAAGTTATTAAAGGTAAAAAGCACTCACTGCAGAGTTGCAGTGTTTGGAATGCAAGTATTTCTACTGTGTAGAAAAAGGACAAACTTTCTATAACATTACTTTTTTAAATAACCATAACCCTCCAAATGAAGTGCATCCCTACAATTTCAATCTCAAGGTCATCCAACACATTTTAGCCACTGCCAATTCACCCTAATCAGGCACCTGGAACAGTGCAGGGCTATTTTTTTCCTTGCTTGCAAAGCATGCTTATAGCAGATAAATAAATACTCACAATCACAAACACAGATTATAGCCTCCTATTCACCTCTGGATCAAAGCACTGGAGTGGGGAGCCATCATTTTGACATTCTTTAAACCATTTAGTTGTCAGGACAACACTAGGTAAAATAACCTATACAGTGGTACCTTGGGTTACATACGCTTCAGGTTACAGACTCCGCTAACCCAGAAATAGTGCTTCAGGTTAAGAACTTTGCTTCAGGATGAGAACAGAAATCGTGCTCTGGCAGTGCGGCAGCAGCGGGAGTCCCCATTAGCTAAAGTGGTGCTTCAGGTTAAGAACAGTTTCAGGTTAAGAACGGACCTTTGGTGGGTAATGATAAGGATATAAATAGCTTCTAGCCACTGCAAGAACAGGAAAAAGCGATGGCAGTTCTTCCAGTCCAGTTAGTGAAGGGGGCAGAGGATGGGGTGACTTGTAATGTCAAACAGCAAAGAAAGGCTTGAAATAAAAGCAGCATCCAACAGCTATGGAGAAAATGGAATTAATAGAGTTAGAAAGGACTGTGGAGGTCATCTAATCCAACCCGTTGCTTAGTATAGGAACTGCAGCACAGTATGCAGAAATAGCTTCCCTGACAGATGGGTGCGCTCAAATACATCTAGTGAAGGAAGGCAGTCTTTTCCAGTGTTGAATAGCTCTTATTGTTAGGATGTTTCTTCTAATGTTTAGCCACAATCTGCTTTCTTTAACTTTCCACACCTTGGTTCTGGTCTTGCCCTTTGAAGCGACAGAGATTAAGTATTAGTGGGAAGAATAGTTTTTTTCGCCCCCCCAAGAAAAGGTATGTATTGTATGTGGTATATCCAGCTCAACCAAAGTGTGTGCTTGCACAAACACAAACTCTGAAACGAGGGGCAACTTTAAATTTTACAAGCACACTTTGAAACGAAGGAGATGCTGTAAAACCACCAGCACAGAACTACTCTTGCTGGAACAGAGCTGCTTCCCTAAAATCGGAAGGGAACAACCGAAGTCCTGTGCACTTTTACTTGGAAGTAAATTTCACAATGTCCCATAAAGGGCTCGCTCTTTATTGTCAGTTATTGTTGTATTGTTTAGTTATTGCATGTTTGATTTGTTGGTGTTTTTTTGCTATGTAATGTTCTTTCTTTTTCTGTTTTGTTTTTTTGTTCTATAGTGAATTGAAACTAATAAAAAGAAATTTAAAAAGGGGCTCGCTCTCCCAGATAAGCGAACCGAGAATTACAACAGAATCGAAAAGAGCGTCGGGGGGGGGGCCTTAAAAGCACTAAACGTGGCATAAAGATTTTCGCGGACCGAATCAGATGCGCGAAGTCGCCGTTATCCTTTTCTGCGGGGGGGGGGGGGATGTAAACACTGAGGTGAGATGCAAAACAGAAATGCAAGACAGAGCTGTTCCACCAGGCCTTTTGTCAGGGCGCAGCCTGACCCCCTCCTCTGGCAATCTGCACAAAATTTTGCTTGATGGTTGCCATTCATTTGATTTTAATTTGATTTAATTAATTTTATAATGAACGTTTTAGAATGTTGGACTATTTTGATTGTTGTTAGCCGCCCTGAGCCCAGCTTCGGCTGGGGAGGGCGGGATATAAATAAAATTTATTATTATTATTATTATTATTATTATTATTAAAACGTATTGAGTAAAACGCGTGTGAGGCATCTGCCTTGCTGGCAATGGCAATAAACGAAGTCGTGTGTCCCCCCCCCACCTCCTTCTCCCCCTGGAGAGAGAAGCGGGGGGGGGGTCTTCCACGAATTTCCCCCAATAGATACTCTCGGGGTAGGGATTTGAAGCAGATGTCCACACGGTCCACAGCCCCCCAACCAGCAGAAACTTCAGGAGGAGCCCCTCACCCCCCCCGACCCCATTGGAAGTCCGAGCAGCAATGCACATTTGCCATATAAACTGGGGGGGGGGGAGTTCCTGTGAGACCGTTAAGCCCAGAGCTAATCGCACCATTATAACCCCCCCCCGCGCGCAGACAGGGGCTGCACCCTCCCCTCCCTCACACCCGTCCCCTCAGACACCCCCTCTTTCCGAAGGGAGAAGCGGCCACCCGCCATCCTTACCGGCGCGGGCGCCTCTCAGAGCTCCGACGAGCGCACTGAGGGAACGCAGCAGGGAGAGAAGGGAGGCGGCAAGACTCTGCCCGGAGGAAGGCTGGCCGGGACCCAAACCCCAGCCTCGCCTGGCGCGGAGCCGAGGAGAGAGTCGCCGCCCGCTCCCTCCTTCTCTCCTCAAAACTTCAGGACGGGAGGCCCCGCCCCCTCCTCCTCCTCCCCCTCCCGCCCGGCCCTCGCGCTCCTTTTTTAACTGTCAAAAGCCACCAGCGCGCGACGATAAGGGGAAATGCGCATGCGCGTCCAACGTCCAGAGCGCGAGGGCTTTTCAGCTCCCTGACGAGGGGCATCTACCGAACCGGAGTGAGGCGGGAGAAGAATGGGTAAGCAGGGACGAAGCTCCGCCTGCTCGTCTGGCCGGCTCGAGCCATCTGTGCGCAGGCGCAGTCACTTCCTAGGATTTGTTTTTGTTTGATGGGAGTGGTAGGGATTTTGGCGCCTTTTGGGGGCCTGAGGCGAAAAGCACCTCCATGCTGGGGGGGGGGGAGGCGGATAGGAAGTTGGGACTTCTCAAGCAGGGCCTGGCCACCATGAGGCGAGGCAAGGTGAGGTTGGGGGCCTCAGGGGGGCAGGATACACAGGGACAGCAGAACCCCCATGTGAACCTTGTTAACGGAGAAATCTGAGGGCTCCCTTGGACAAAAAACAAGGGCACCATCCAGGAATACCAGAGCAAAACAGCAGCCAGTAGGCTTGGTCTTTATTGAAGACTATCGTGACAGGACCCCCACCTGCCACAAGGTGGAACAAGATGGAAGCCCCGAACAAAAGAGCCCCCAAACTTTTATTAGCTGCTAAACCCCATGTTACACCCCCCCAAAACTACATCACTAATACATCATGAAAGGGGAGGTCTGGTGGCAGTAATCTGAGCATCCTGGACCCTGCCCCATGGATCTCCTTGCCCTCCACCAAACACCCACCAAGTATAATAAAAATATATTTACATTTCCCTATTTAACAGCCAAGTTAATCACACCAAGTTAATCTGGGTTTGTTATTTCTGGAATGGCTATCTGTCTGGCACTCAGGTATCAGGATGCCAGGAATTATCATTCAGGCAGAGGGGCTGCTGAGTAGCTGAGCTCACATGTCTATATGAATTTCTGAAGTTTCCCCAGTGAGCTAAAGTTTTCCCAGTGAGCCAGTACATAGATACATTTATCAGTGAATTGTTACATTTGGTATCGTGCAGCAAAGGCCCTTTGAATAGACAGGAAGAAACTGTGATTAAGTGTTTTGTGGGGACAAATCACAAAAGTCACAAAAGTGATTGTGCTGGTTTTGGTAGTGGGCTGCATGTGCATGATATCTGCTGGAGGGGCAACCCCCCCCCCAACCTATACATAAATTCCTGCAACAACCTTTATTCCTCACCTTGTTCCTTTGTTATTTGATGTGGGAGAAACATTCAGATGTGGCATCCGACATGTATACCCATCCATGCAGAAGGTCCCAGTTTCAACTCCTGGCAACTTCAGGTAGGGCTGGGAGAGGCCCCTGTATGAAACCCTGGAGAGCTGCTGCCAGTCAGTGTAGACCATACCAGACTAGATGGATCAGTGGGTTGGATTGGTACAAAGCAGCTTCCTGTGTTCCTGTGAAGACTTGCTGCTTTCCTCCCTCCTTGTGAAGTTCCTGATCAATTGAATTCCTGCCTGTCATTACACAGTGGTCAATGGGGTTATTCCCAGGCACTGAGATTCAAATGTTGAAGAAGGGAAACTTCTGTGGTGCCTTAAATCAGGGTTAGGCAACCTAAGGCCCGTAGGCCGGATGCGGCCCAATCGCCGCCTCAGTCCGGCCTGCAGACAGTCTGGGAATCAGCATGTTTTTACATGAGTAGAATGTGTGCTTTTATTTAAAATGCATCTCTGGGTTATTTGTGGGGCCTGCCTGGTGTTTTTACATGAGTAGAATGTGTGCTTTTATTTAAAATGCATCCATCTCTGGGTTATTTGTGGGGCATAGGAATTCATTCATTCCCCCCCCCCCCGCAACATATAGTCCGGCCCACCACATGGTCTGAGGGACAGTGGACCGGCCCATGGCTGAAAAAGGTTGCTGACTCCTGCCTCAAAGGTTTAACAGATCAAAGGTTTAACAGATCTGCATAGGTTACAATCTGTTGGGGGCAGGTTGTAAACAGCAGGGTCAGAGGGAACCCAAATTACACAAGAGGGCCAGGGAGCCTATGAGCAAAATTTAGTGACCCAGTTCCACTTCCTCAGGTGGATTAGTCTTCCACATGTGGCACGTCACACACACAATCAGCTGGACTATTTCCTAAGCGAAAAATAAATAAATGCATCTTTATACTGGCTCCCTTCCCATTCCCTTCAAGATTCAAATCCTTTTGCAGGCATGCACAGGTTCGGTTAGAAATGAGAACTATCTAGTTCAGTGGGCCACATTCCCTTGTAAGTAGGCACAGGATTGCAGCCCAAGTTTTCATTTATTAAAGCTGAACAGATTTACAGCTAATTTATTCTGCTGTATTAGCAACTTTAAATCGTATCTGACCAGCTGAATTATGTTGCTTCACAAGAAATGAACAAGCGTTACCACAAGGAGCCATAAAGAAACAGCTCCATGCTTGCAAAGCTCTTTGACCATTGATGCTGCGGGACTCGGCCTACTGTTAGGTAGGGTGAGTTGGCTGTTTCAGGCGTCAGATCTTAGAATTCTAGAGTTGGAAGGGATCCTGTGGATCATCTAGTCCAACCCCGTGCAATGCAAGAATATGCAGCTGTCCCATACAGAGATTGAAATGGAGGCAGGGGAGTGACAGCACATTGTTGGGAGGATAGGACTGTGTGTACAATGCATAGCTTGCCCTGCACCCGCTAAGCTAACCTGCTGCCCTCTGTTAACGGAAAAATCTGAGGGCTCCCTTGGACAAAAAGTAAAGACACCAACCAGGATAACTTGGAGCAAAACAGCAGCCTGTAGGCTTGGCCTTTATTGAACTGTTGCAACAGGGTTCCCTTCCCTTGCAAGAGAGAGGAAAGACCCAGAACAATGGGCTGCAAGACCTTATAAAAACTTTTGAAATTCCCCTCCTCTAGGTCAAGCCCACCCCCAGAAACATCATGCATACATTACAGAAAGGAGGGGTTGACATCATGCATACATTACAGAAGGGGTTGACATCATGCATACATTACAGAAAGGAGGGGTTGAGGGAGGAGTTGTGGTGGTAACCTGAGTGTCCAGTCACCCAGCTGGTTCCTCCTTTCCCCCTCCCCATGAGTACTTTCCAGGTGACAATGGGGAGTTTGCAGTTTCCTGCCCCCAGAGGGAAGATCTGATCATTGTCCTTTGTTTCAGCCTGTGGTGAATCCACTGTTCTTTGTGATTTTGATTGTCTTCTGTCTGGGATTATCAGGGTTGACATAGCAACTGGGCAGGGCTCCTGTGGATGTGCTGGGATGGTGAAGGGATTATGGCTGACCAGAAACCAAGCACCCCCCTTTGATAGTCCTTGTCACATGGAGTAAAAAATGGAACAGTGCAAATCCGATGTATGGTTGATTTTCTATGAATTTATAACAGAAATGTGGCGTATGTAGTGTGTGAGTGTGAGTGTGTGTGAAGTTTGTGCAAACAGAATGATTGGGGTGGGGGGGTTCCTGCTACAGTTCCCCCCTTCGGAGATAAGATTGCAAAGGTGGCTACTTTGCAATCCTTTTCTCCGCACAATTTAAGGTGGTAAATAATAACCTGGTATTCTCCGTCCCAGATGTGTGTCCATGTGAACCTGAAAGGGACTTGGATATCATGCTACTTTAAGGATATTTGCATGGAAATATAATGGTGTAACAGTGCACTGCTCAGTTACTTGTGGTATTCTAGCACCTTGGAAGAAATATTTTCTCAATAGTGATCTATGCTTTACATTTAGGCAGGAAGGTCCACTAATGACTGAAAAGTGCAGTTTGCTTCCCCCCCCCCCGCCATTTGTGTGTTCTCAGGTGTCAAGGTAGCTCTTCTGTGGTCTCACATCGGCACGGTGTCGCAGTAGTGGCAATCCCTGGTGAATCCACTTAGGGCTTTCATGTAGCCTGGCACCCACCACAGCTGGCACAGGTTTCGGACACGTCCTGAGAGAAATGTCTTCGCCTTGGCCAAAATCCATGGGATTTCTTATTATTATTACAGGCTCTGGTCTTGTAGTCCTGGGAAGTTGATCACTTGCACTTTAAGGACCAAAAAGCTAATTGCAGCCTGGATACACTTGCCCAATTCAAACTGAGTCCAATTTGAATTTATGTGCCCATGGTTCTCAACCTTTCAAACCAGTCTGTTAAAGGAAAACCGTTCTTAAAAGGGCATTTTGTCCAAATAAGTCAATTTAACTCTATAAGGGATCATTCCTGCTAAACCAAAGCATGTGCACCTTTATGTATCTTATAAGCTTCTCCTTGGTAAAGCAAGTTTTAGCACATTTTAAAATGGATAGGGAAAGTTGGCAGAGTGCCAGGTGGGACAATGAAATGTGGTTATCTAAACATTGGACTACACAATAGTGTGAGCTATCAGAAAGTATAAAATGCATGAGAATTGGTGTGCAAGCAATAAGACATTAAACATAAAAATTACACACAAAAATACCCCCCTTGTGGAAATAACACACTGTCAGACACATTTCAACATTCCTACATAATAACACTTAATACAAAACAAACTAATTAAATATCAGTTGCATATCTTGACACAATTGTGATCTTTTACGCATGTATCTTTTGAATCCTGGAGCACAGAGGCTTGAGGTTCAAGTGAAAAGATGTCCTTGCAAGTCAACTCCACCCCCCTTTGTCAGGCCCACTCCCCTGGCAGTCTATATCCTTTGAAAGAGATAGCTGTGGGCACTTGAAAACTCTGGTGTCTTGTGATGACGGAAGAACTGAGTTGAGGGGTTGTTGCTGCTTTTCATCATTGCACATCTGTATAGGTGATATCCTGTAAGGGGCAGGGTTTTGGGGCTTAAAGACAGTTAGAAAAGGGAGGGGGCAAAAGGCAAAAAGGATGTCCTTCGGTTTCTGTTGGAAGCTGCAAATAATAAAAATCTTAGCGAATTAAGCGTTTCATTCATTCCAATATTATTATCACATTTTCCTATAACTACTGTTATTATCTGCCAAGTTCGTTTTGCTTTCCTTCACTTTGGAGAGAAAGAGAACTGTAAAAAATACAAAGGTTAAGAAATACAAAAGAAAGCAAAAAATTAGATTACCAGTCAGATGAAAACAAACTTGACACAAAGACATCAGATTTAGAAAAGAATTATTATTATATATTATCAAAACCACGCAGATTACTACTAGACTGAAAAAAATGGGAAAACCATGGGGAAAAAACTTTAAATTCACCATGTGCTATTTGATAAAAGAACTTCATGAAACTGACTTTCAACATGTGATGAACATGTCCCCAAAGTAAAACACACACACAAAATGACCTATGAGGAACCAAATAAATAAATGCTAAAACACACAATTAATAAGTAACCTGAAGTAATCTGTTTTGGCATTCTAACATCCCAAATGAAAATAAAATAGTGTTTCTTGATGTGACAACATCAACTGTAATGTTAATACGGGAAATGAGTTAATACCAAGAAAAATGAATGGCAATTTAAAGCTGTGCAGGTACCTTGCACTAGCCAAAATGACAGAATTAATAAGAAATGCTCAGGCAAAAAGGTAAACAAATACCATTCACCAAACAATGTTTGGTTGTGCTTCGATTAACTTCATAGACATCATGGGGAAACAGATTAAATAAATGAAAACAGATTATTTGTAACTTTTAAAAAAGTGTCAAAGCCATAAAGAGATGGAAGTCACTAATATAGCAGGGATTCAGACTTGTTTCACAGAACAGAAAGAAAGTTGCTGTGGGAGGAAAAAGGGACAAACACTTTGTTATCGGGGTTCACATATCCTGTTAAAAGGGAAAATTATTTCATGTGAGAAGCCTGTCAGGAAATGCTGTTCCTAAAATTCCCATTGAGGGGGGAATGCTTTGATATTTACCTGTGAAAAGAATTTGGCATGTTAAGATTTGGAACTTGGAAAGCTCTTGACTTTTGATGGGCTAGTTGTTGCTTTGTTTTGTTTTGTTTTGTTTTTTAGCCTTTTGTCTTAAGTAGCCCCTGGAGCAAAGACAGATTAAGGGTGATTTCCCTCAATGGTTCCTCAATGGTTCCAAGTTTTCTTTTACATTTGGAAGAAACCTCCTCTCCCCCCTTACAGTTCCCCCCTTCCTCTCTCTCTCTTCTTTAGCTGATCTAGCCTCTGTGCATGTGCAGAGTTCATGTCTCATCAAACCTTTTATACTATTGAAAATGTTGCATCCTTTGGCTAAATTACTATTTGAATAAGGGAAAGGAAGGGTAAGGAGTAGATTTTGAAAACAGGGTTTGATTTTAAACAAAAAAGAGAAACTCAGCAATTTAAGTATTCACCAAAGCTAGCAATTTCAGCCCAAGCAAACTGAGACTGCTTCCTTTATGTACAGGAAAGGGCTATCATTATTGGTCATTTTATCTGGTCATTCGCGGAACAATCAACCGCTCTCTTATTTATGAGTAAAAATGGCCAGTCAGAATTCATAGGATTTTTTTAATATTCTCAGTCATTTCAGCCTTACCATTTGCAGACAAATTATCCTGCCCTTTATTTACAGGATTGGTCAAGGTGCATTCTACTTGACTATATGAATTTTTATGTGCTTAAACTTTTAGTAGACTTTTAAGTTTTATTTTTTAAATAGACAAAATGATAAACACTGTAATCACTTAAATGCCTGATATCACCAGTTCTGCTTCAAACATCACGAGCAAATCTGGGCTAAATTTCAACACATCAGCTACAAATTGGGAAAGTTGAAAGGGACCTGGGGTCATCTAGTCCAACCCTAAAATACAGGGTTCATAGCAAGATTTGTACTACCAGAAACACACACATTCACCTCTCACCTTTAAAAACAAAGAGCAAATCTGGGCTGGATTTCAACTCATCAGCCACAAATTGGGAAAGTTGAAAGGGACCTGGGGTCATCTAGTCCAACCCTAAAATACAGAGTTCATAGCAAGATTTGTACTACCAGAAACACACACATACTTATGTACACAGACACAACTGGGGAAGAGATCACAAGCCATGCGCCTATCACAAACCATGCGCCTATCATGTACTAAGGAAGAGGAAAATAAAAGTACCCAACCCTTTTAGCAGATCTTGAAGCTAGTTTGAGTGAGAGTTTTTTACTTCCTTAGACTAAAGAGTGAAAGTTCCTAGATAAATTATCTTTAAAGACTGAAGTGAACATTTTTCCTAAGATAGGGAGAGGATCTCTTATAAAGCATAGTTAAAACAGCCATAGATTTGATTTAAAAGGAATACAAGAGTGAACAATTTTTCCTGAACTTGCAGAGGAATAGTAAGCCTAATCTATGCCCCCCCCCACCTTTGCAGTTTCCTTTAAAGGAAGCTTACTCGGGAGTAAATTTACCTGGCACAGAATAAGAAGGAGAAGGAAAAAAAACCTGAAAGAGACAGAATGAAATAAGGGGGGGCATTTTCTAAGAAAAGAGGCCAGGACGTCTTATAGAGACTGATATCAGGAGCCTTACAATAACTCTTCTGTCCAACCAGATCAAAGTTAAAACTGGACTCACATATTTTTCTTAGAAGGAACACCATACTTTCATAGGCATATACTTAATGAAGTACATACACTGCATTTTAGCTTGAGAGAGCAGTTGGCTCAACTAGGCTTTTGCAGCAGAAACATTTGGTTAACTTCTCCTTCCAGAATAGACTGGAGCAGAGGTGTACTCACAAACTCAAAAGTTACAACAAAACATTTACCATTAGACTTAAAATCACCCTCCTCACTTAAAACTAGAAGAAAGAGGTGGGGTAATCCCCCTTTCAGAACACAAGTAGCACGTATACAGGATTTCACCACTTGGGAGGGAAACTCTCTTTTAGAGCCTCTCTCAAATAACAAACATTTGCACACTCCATTCTCCATTTTGTTTTGTTTTAAGATCGATAGGCGCAACATGGCTTCCTTAGATTTAAAATTTTGAAGCAAGCTTGCAATTTAAAACTATGTGCATTTAAGAACAGTCTGTGGATGCCAAGGCCAATGTAAATACAAACCCTTGAAATATTTCTAAATCTTTGAATACATCTCTTATTCATTTTTTTTTTTTTTGCCTCTGAGCACCATTAAGTTTACAGTTTCATGTTCTAGCTTTAGATTATAGTTTAACAACACAAATTTGATGTGTTCAGCTCTCCCTAAGAGTTCACACCCTGATTTTGTTGAAGGATCCCTGAGGTGGCCACTGTGCCCTGGGTTCTAGGTGGTGGGCCTAAGCCACCCACTAAAAGTTACAACGGTCTCGTACTTTGTACTTGGAAAGACCATTTTGCCCCTTTATTTTATTTCTATTTTTTTCTCTAATTGGAGATGACAAGCTGGAGGGGCATATTAGAGTCCTCTCTGGGGCAAAAGGCTTCATGGAAGCTTTGTTGCCAGGAGGAGTCCAGCTAGGGTGTTTAGTGAGCTCCCATTCTCTCATATGTTATTATTGGGGGTTTTTTTTTCCCGTTAACGAAGTACGCTAAAGACAGAAAGAGTGGAAACACACACACAAGGGAGGAGGGGCAATGGGAAAGAAAGGGGTAGAAGAAAGATTCTTTCAGTATTTGGAATATCCTTGACTTAGCGCAATCCCTACTTGTTTCTTAACCACGAGCTATTTGCTAAAAACCTCAAGCCTGAACGGAAGCCTAAACCACGGGTCGCTGCCCGGAAACCTAAACCACGGGTCTCTGCCCGGAAACCTAAACCACGGGTCGCTGCCCGGAAACCTAAACCACGGGTCGCTGCCCGGAAACCTAAACCACGGGTCTCTGCCCGGAAACCTAAACCACGGGTCTCTGCCCGGAAACCTAAACCACGGGTCTCTGCCCGGAAACCTAAACCACGGGTCGCTGCCCGGAAACCTAAACCACGGGTCTCTGCCCAGAAACCTAAACCACGGGTCGCTGCCCGGAAACCTAAACCACGGGTCTCTGCCCGGAAACCTAAACCACGGGTCGCTGCCCGGAAACCTAAACCACGGGTCGCTGCCCGGAAACCTAAACCACGGGTCGCTGCCCGGAAACCTAAACCACGGGTCTCTGCCCGGAAACCTAAACCACGGGTCTCTGCCCGGAAACCTAAACCACGGGTCTCTGCCCGGAAACCTAAACCACAGTACTGTTTCAAGACTAACCCTAGTGTGGGGCCCCAATTGTGAACCTCCCCTCTACCTTCCACAACAGCCTCCTGCCTAGCCTTCGGACTAAGTTCGGATTCCTTACTAAACGCCTGCACAGTGCAGTGCCAGATCAGGACCCGAGAAAACAAAGTTTTGAAAGGAAGCAAATGACCTTGCGTTCTCACGTACCCGGGTCATCCCTAACAAAGGTCGCCGGGCAGGAGGGGCGGCTTCATTTGCATAAGCAGAGAAAGTAGAGAGAGGTTTGTAAGAGCGCCCCTGGACGACTCCGAAAAGGACGTCAGAGAAACAATAAGCACCACGTTTTCCTGGCCACACTTCCGAAAGGGAAAACGGGGGAGAAAAGGAGAGAGATTTGTAGGGGACGCCTTTGGCCGACTCCGAAAAAGGACGTCAGAGAAACAATAAGCACCACGCTTTCCTGGCCACACTTCCGAAAGGGAAAACGGGGAGAGAAAGAGAAAAGGAGATTCAAGATTTGTAGGTGTAACGTTGGAAATAAAGGAGAAAGATCTGGCTGTTGTGGAGACGTTATTTTCCACCCTCCTCCCAATGTATTCCCTGCAGAACCATACTCACGTCCGTTGGTGTCCCTCGCGGATCCCGGGATCCTTTTCTTTTCTTTTTCTTTTTTTTTTTTTTAGCCGGCTTGACCTCGCCTTTGCTCCCCTGGTTGAGCTTTTGGTGACGATTGATTACCGCCTGCAAAGAGGAGGCAGGGAGAGGAAGAAGGATCCCTGGGCTAAGGTTGCCCAGTGGCGCCCGATCCCTTCTATCTCCCTCCTCACCTCTGCAGGAGAACCAAGCGTCCCTTCGTGGTGTCGCCAACTGTTAACGGAAAAATCTGAGGGCTCCCTTGGACAAAAAGTAAAGACACCAACCAGGATAACTTGGAGCAAAACAGCAGCCTGTAGGCTTGGCCTTTATTGAACTGTTGCAACAGGGTTCCCTTCCCTTGCAAGAGAGAGGAAAGACCCAGAACAATGGGCTGCAAGACCTTATAAAAACTTTTGAAATTCCCCTCCTCTAGGTCAAGCCCACCCCCAGAAACATCATGCATACATTACAGAAAGGAGGGGTTGACATCATGCATACATTACAGAAGGGGTTGACATCATGCATACATTACAGAAAGGAGGGGTTGAGGGAGGAGTTGTGGTGGTAACCTGAGTGTCCAGTCACCCAGCTGGTTCCTCCTTTCCCCCTCCCCATGAGTACTTTCCAGGTGACAATGGGGAGTTTGCAGTTTCCTGCCCCCAGAGGGAAGATCTGATCATTGTCCTTTGTTTCAGCCTGTGGTGAATCCACTGTTCTTTGTGATTTTGATTGTCTTCTGTCTGGGATTATCAGGGTTGACATAGCAACTGGGCAGGGCTCCTGTGGATGTGCTGGGATGGTGAAGGGATTATGGCTGACCAGAAACCAAGCACCCCCCTTTGATAGTCCTTGTCACATGGAGTAAAAAATGGAACAGTGCAAATCCGATGTATGGTTGATTTTCTATGAATTTATAACAGAAATGTGGCGTATGTAGTGTGTGAGTGTGAGTGTGTGTGAAGTTTGTGCAAACAGAATGATTGGGGTGGGGGGGTTCCTGCTACACCTCAGATGTGGAGGATACAGTCCTGTTGCCATTGTTGAAGTAAGGTCAGTCTGGCTGCTTTTGGTACATGCAATTGGGAGGGGACTCCCTCTTGTCTGTCACCTCCGGCAGCAAAATTCCTGCAGCTGGCCTAGCAAGCAAGGTTTGATAGCACTTAGAAAGCAGTGAGGATTTGTGCAGCAAATCTATTTTTTCCTCCCACTGCTGTTTAGCATTGCCCTCAAAGGTCAAGTCTTTCATAGGTACAAGATAATAATGGAGTTCTCTTATGTGCCACTTCCCACCCTCACCCATTGCAGAGATTCTTTCAAACAATTACTCCTTGTTCTGAAACTTAAAACAAGCAGAGAATGGAGCTGCTGAATTTAAAACCTGCAGGGCCATTAATCTGCCATTACAACATAATCTTGTTTCATTTCCTGTCCTTTCTCCAGTTTACATTAAAGTGCTGAAGCATCAAATCACTTATGGCTTTGCAGATTTACGCATGTCTTTGGGGCAAAAGTGCAGTTCTGTTCTTATTAAGCCCCTGAATGCAACTATTTTTTTCCCTCTCCAGTGTTCCACTACCACCCTCCCACATATAAATGCTCACACTGTTTTTCAAGCTATCTGTGCTTAAGGAGGGCAAATGTGACAGTGGCTGTACCGTAAGGGATAACTAAGCTGTACCCTTTCTTGATAGGGACACACTGATCAGCATTTTGAATCAACATATTTTGAACTGGAAAACTACTGGAAGATCCTGCCACTGATTCACTGCTGCAGGAGTCAAAGTATGTACAAAGGTCTCTTTTCCCCACTTATTTCCCCAGAGTAAACAGCAACAGAGGTCACACACATAGCTTTTCACTGCCTACACACTGGCTCAGAGAATATTTGGCCAAAAAAAAAAAGTCTATATCTGCCACTGAGTAAATTGGTGCAGATTGTTTAATATTACTTTAATCTTGCTGAAGAAAGCAATAGACTTGACTCTGCTCCTTCCAATCTCCCTCCTCTTTGCCTGTTGCTTCCTCCCTCCACCAATATGATCTAACAGTTCCATTCAGTATTAACTGAACCAAGATTTATCATAAAATAAGTTTCATATAAATTTTCTTTTCTATTTTGGCTATCTCAAAAATGTTGGAGAATTCCACCCTCACCAATGCCCTCTCCAAAGACTATGGTTGGTGAATCCCACCAACTCCTAACTTTACCACCTGCAAATAAGTTCTATTTGGGCAGTTCATTTTATATGGGAAGCAGCACTGAGGGAGGAGTTATTTAATTTACTCACCCTGAAGCTTCTGTGAGACACATACAGAATCTGGTTCAACATTACATTCTTTCAGAGGTCTAATAGAGAAACTGATGCTCATGCCATTGATGTCAGCATAAATAACTTGACTACTGTGATCTCAGAAGTAAGACAACTTCATGTGTGTATGCTAACATATCTACCAACGTGTCTATACATACACAAGAATTTAGGGACAATTATGGGACGCGGGGTTAAACCACAGAGCCTAGGACTTGCTGATCAGAAGGTCAGCGGTTTGAATCCCCACGACGGAGTGAGCTGCCATTGCTCGGTCCCTGTTCCTGCCAACCTAGCAGTTCGAAAGCACATCAAATTGCAAGTAGAGAAATAGGTACTGCTCCGGTGGGAAGGTAAACGGCGTTTCCGTGTGCTGCTCTGGTTTGCCAGAAGTGGCTTAGTCATGCTGGCCACATGCCCCGGAAGCTGTATGCCGGCTCCCTTGGCCAATAAAGTGAGATGAGCACCGCAACCCCAGAGTGGGTCACGACTGGACCTAATGGTCAGGGGTCCCTTTACCTTATACTACAGAAATGGGAAAGATAGAAATATGAAGGAGACATGATATGCAAATAATTACCCTCCTTGAAAGAGATAATAAAGAGTAGTAGTCTCCTGAGTTTTACCATGATTTGTGAGTGCCCAGTTGTGACTGAATTCAGAGTTTCTGACAGCAATTTAAACTGCAAATTGCAGCAGTTTAACAAGTAGATTGGGGTTTCCCAAACTTGGGTCTCCAGCTGTTTTGGGGCTACAATTTCCATCATCCCTAGCTAGCAGGACCAATGGTCAGCAATGATGGGAATTGTAAGGAAACTCTGAATTTGATAAAATAAGCATGAAATTTTCTCTACTCCTGAAAGGATGCCCTCAATAGACACTGATGAGGTCAGTAAGTCGGCCATCATGCCTGTCCAACTTGCCTACTTCAAAACCTCATATTAAAGTTAAGAAAACAGAAAAAGCTTTCATGCTGAGATACCACTGGCTTGTTATTCCCACCAGGATCCTGAGTAATCCAAAGAAAACAGCATATATGGTTGAAAGACAGGGAGAGGAGGCAAGCTTAAGAGATCTAGATAGGCCAGAGCACTAGTGTTAGCTCTAACAAAAAGGGTGAGCTCATCAAAGATAGAAGTAGACAGAAGTGACAACAATTTGTGTTACACTGATTTTAACATTGTGTTTTAAATTGCTATGTCCCACACCCTGGGATCTTATGGTGAAAGCTGGGTAATACATCAAATTATTAATAATAATACAAAAGACACAGGTAGTGAGCTGTCACCAGGCACTGCAGTGCAACTTTCTTGCTGTGGTGTATCAGGGAGGTTACAAGGGATCTCTAATCAATAAAAACTCACAACCAGGTGACTGAGGTAACCCTTGTGTGGAAAAGTGAAGATATTACTTAAGCCAGACATGGCCAAACTTGGCCCTCCAGCTGTCTTGGGGCTACAGTTCCCATCATCCCTGACCACTGGTCCTGTTAGCTAGGGATGATGGTAGCTGTAGTCCCAAAACAGATGGAGGGACACGTTTGGCCATTCCGGGCTTAAGCAATGCAAATCTAGACTAAATCCAGTTATTGGTGGAGACTTTTCTTTCTCAGAGTTAATTAATTGCTGAATGGAGGTATATGTATGCATTCAATATGGTACTGGTTCCAGGGACTAATGAGGCTTGCACCTCCGTTGTGGGCAACTGCTGCAGGAGATTCTATTTAAAACAGTGCTGTTTCCTCTAATTCCACTGCAGTGACACCATTCTCTTTTGGTCAGAGCCAAGGCAAAACAAACACAGAGTTCCAGGGCATATACAGAGTTCCAGCTGAGCTGAGTGTACTGTCAATATGTCTGGTAGTCAAAGTATTTGTGGGCTTAGGGAACCTAGTGACTGCTGAACAAGCTTCTCTTCTAAACCAGCAAAGTGAATGGACTGTAAGGTAAAGGTAAAGGTACCCCTGCCCGAACGGGCCAGTCTTGACAGACTCTGGGGTTTGTGCGCCCATCTCACATCTATTGGCCGGGGGCCAGCGCTGTCCGGAGACACTTCCGGGTCACGTGGCCAGCGTGACAACGCTGCTCTGTACACAGGGTCAATAAACCCTGCTGGGAAAAGATAATACCGAGGCTGCATTTTTCTAATTTGACTTTTCACATGAAGCTTCTTATGCCTCAGAGAATTGTGCGGTATACATATATCACACACACACCCTCCCACACACACACTCAACTGGCCCTGCTTCCACAGGAGCAGGAACTGCAATGACATTTAGACACAAATCCTCAACTCTGCACAAAATGCTTCAAGATTCAAGAATGTGCGCTTCCCCCACACACAGATATGGAATGCTGCTTCACTATGCAGAAAATGCCTTTGTGGTCTCTGCAAAACTGCCTGGATTATCTTGAGAACAAAAGTTAAGCCACATGATATCCCATGATTTCTGAGTCCTGAGAGACAGACAAAGATTGAGTGGACAACGCAAGACAGAAGAAAGCCCAAGGACACTGACACACACACACACACACACACACACAATGTAATGTAGGTGTTTGAATCCAAGGATGCTGGCTCTACAAGTGAAAGCCCAGGAGTCTACAAGTTCACCATAAGATGAACAATTAGGTAAATTATAACGATTTATGCAAATAATAAATCAGTTAATGGCTCTAAGATCAATAATTTGAACAATTAGATCCATTAAAACCACTAACTGATTGACTACTTAGACCTTGGTCTATGTTCAAGATATTGGTACTAATGTACTGATGTAAAGGATCCTTTTCATCACTTTTATACCCAGCCAATCACTGCACGCTGCAGAAGTGCTCCTGCACGTGCCTCTTCATGAGCTCTTTTCTGTCAGATATAGGAACCAGGCCCTTTTTCTTGCAAACCCTGCCCTTTAGAATGACCCCCCTCCCCACATCTCAGAGAGCTGCCATCTCTATTGTCTTTTCAGCACCTTCCTTTTTCAACAAGCCTTTTACCCAGATAATTTTATCCCAATCTGTATTTTTATTGGATTTGAAATTATTTTTTATATATATTTATTGCTGGTTTTATTGTTAAATCACTTTGGGGTATTCCATACACACTAACCCCATGGAGTTGTTGCTTTTTCAAACTTTCTATCGATAGCAATCCTTTTCCACAACAACTTGCCTGATAAGGAATTCCTGCATACTGGAGTTTTAGCTGCTAAAATTAGTAGTGAAGCCAGGACCTTCAAATGTGCATTTTTTCCTGAAATGCCACCACCCATTGTACTTGCAGAGCCTCAATGCATGGATAAGACAGTGGTGTTGGGATGAGGGGTTTGGATTTGTTAGGCAAGGTGGGTATGTCTGGGGACAAGCTGGCCCTGTACAAAATGATGAGCCGTACTTGAACGTGGATGGAATCAAGACAGTTGGAGCTTAAAATAAAAAATGTGGTAGAGCATCTTTTAGACCATTTGCAGAGGTGAAGTTGACAGGAGCTGATTCCTAGTTTGGAATCAGAAAATGTTTAAGAATATGACCTGGGACCGCTCAGTCAGCAGAGCACAAGACTCTAAATCTCAGGGTCATGGATTGAAGCCCCATGTTGGACAAAACATTCTAGCCATCGCAGGAGGTTGGACTAGATGACCCTTGTGGTCCCTTCCAACTCTACAATTCTATGATTCAGTTGTGGAAGAGCTAGAACTAGGCACTGAGAGTGCAGTGGCACAGCCATAGTAATTCCAAGAGGCCAACAATGCAGGGAAAATGCATGTGCCAGACACATTTGGAGAGAGACTCCACGTAAAGATGTTCATTTGCTAATGCTAGATGCATCTGAGCCAAGCTGGGGAAGCTGGAGTGCTTGGCCTTACTGCAGAGACATAGTGGGCACAACAGAAACTTGATTGTAAGCACAAGGGCTGTTGTACTCAGGACCTGCTTGCAGGCTTCTTCTCATGGGAATCTGATTGATCACTGTGAAAACAGGATCCTGAACTATGATGGGCCACTGGCCTGATTCAGTAGGACTCTTATATTCTCCCCCCCCCCTCTCTCTCTCACACACATTCTTTAAATTCTTAATAAATCATATTAAAATAAAGAATACATAAGAGAGGTCTATATTATTGCCCCTTTGAGAAGATGAAATGTTCATATGTACCTGGGCGTAGACAAATATTTTTTCTTATCTGAAATGAGAGAAAAGATGCCTCCACACCCCACCCAGTTCAAAATACAGAAACTGATGAGACTGGCAGTTGAATCTTATAGCAAATAGTTTGAAGAAGAAGAGTTTGGATTTGATATCCTGCTTTATCACTACCCTAAGAAGTCTCAAAACGGCTAACAATCTCCTTTCCCTTCCTCCCCCACAACAAACACTCTGTGAGGTGAGGCTGAGAGACTTCAGAGAAGTGTGACTAGCCCAAGGTCACCCAGCAGCTGCATGTGGAAGTGGGGAGACGCGAACCCGGTTCACCAGATTACGAGTCCACCGCTCGTTGCAATGAGACATCTTCCTCCATTGTACAGGAGGGCGGCTGGCTAACTTAAGGGAACACAGGGTAGGCTGTGTGGCTGCTACTCCCTGCCTGCCCTGCCCCCTACCCTCAGCTTTGTCACCTGAGGTGGCCGCCTGCCCTATAATGGGGCCAGTCCTGAAATACGTCTTTAGGTTTTCATCATTTACTATACATCTTAATGATTCATCAACTGATGGTTTTGTTGATTAATCTACCCTTAAGACCTGCAGACCTAATTTCTCTCAGCTATCCATAATCATTTCACAATAAAATCAGCAAGCACAAACCATTCTGCAAGCACCCATTTATTACTTCCCAATTCCAAGCTATTTTCTAGACAAACAACAGATTTCTAATAACATTCCAAGCACACAGCTGAAGAATTCTCAGCCACTTTGCCTCTACTGGCCCAGATAAGAGGAGCACAAACAGTTCTGAGCAGTTGCAGGGCAGCCAATTTGACAACAGCAGTTTCACAACAGAGTAAGAAGAAACACTAATGCTAAAGTAAATGGATTAGGAAACAATTTAGGGCTCAGATTTTCTCCCAGTACAGTACACAAGAGGAGTACATGAAGGGGAAAAGGGGTCATTCCAGCAAGCCTAGGTCATTAATCTAAGTAGCATTAAAGTTGTTTAAAATCCATGTGTGGTGGTTTAAATAATTCCAGAATTGCTAACCAACATCAGACATATTGGATTGTACCAACAATGGTCAGTATACATCAATACATGTGTGTGACAGAGAATGGTAGAAAATTTGGACACTGACAAGGCTCAAGGCCAGTTAATTGCCCTCTGTACAATTCCATCCTAATCTCCATCTTTCACACACAGTATTTATCATGACCTCAAGCTAGATTTCAAGCACAATTACTCTGTTTCTGATCAGTTAATCTCAAGAATCACAAAGCGCTTTCAATAATGAATAAGCAAGAAAAGTGTATCTACGTATGTTGCAGCTTTAAAAAGTTAGAAACTTAGAATCATAGAATCATAGAGTTGGAAGAGACCACAAGGGCCATCGAGTCCAACCCCCTGCCTGCCAAGCAGGAAACACCATCAGAGCACTCCTGACATATGGTTGTCAAGCCTCTGCTTAAAGACCTCCAAAGCAGGAGACTCCACCACACTCCTTGGCAGCAAATTCCACTGTCGAACAGCTCTTACTGTCAGGAAGTTCTTCCTAATGTTTAGGTGGAATCTTCTTTCTTGTAGTTTGGATCCATTGCTCCGTGTCCGCTTCTCTGGAGCAGCAGAAAACAACCTTTCTCCCTCCTCTATGTGACATCCTTTTATATATTTGAACATGGCTATCATATCACCCCTTAACCTCCTCTTCTCCAGGCTAAACATGCCCAGCTCCCTTAGCCGTTCCTCATAAGGCATCGTTTCCAGGCCTCTGACCATTTTGTTTTTTTTTATAATATTTTTTATTAGTTTTACAAAAGTTTTTATAACAGACAAACACAAAAAAGAAAACAAACAAACAAACAGGTATAATTTCATAATGTCATTTCATAAACTTCTTTCCTCGGACTTCCCCATACCTCCCCTTTCTGCATCCTCATGTCCAAATTTTATAGCAACTTATAAATGTTTTTTCCAACTCTAATTCGTCATAGTCCTTTCTTATTCTAATCTTATATTACTGCAACCCTTTCTCTCTATAGAATCTCGACATTCTAAACTTCATCAAGTTTATAGTAGTCCTTAAGATAAATCTTGAATTTCTTCCAATCTTCTTCCGCAGTCTCCTTTCCCTGGTCTCGAATTCTGCTCGTCATTTCCGCCAATGTCATATAGTCAATCACTTTCATCTGCCATTCTTCCACGGTGGGTAGATCTTGTGTCTTCCAATACTTTGCGATCAGTATTCTTGCTGCTGTTGTTGCGTACATAAAGAAAGTTCTATCCTTTTTTTGCACCAATTGGCTGACAATGCCCAAGAGAAAGGCCTCTGGTTTCTTAAGAAAGGTATATTTAAATACCTTTTTCATTTCATTATATATCATCTCCCAGAAGACCTTAATCTTCGGGCATGTCCACCAAAGATGATAAAAAGTACCTTCAGTTTCCTTACATTTCCAGCATTTATTGTCAGGCAAATGGTAAATTTTTGCTAGCTTAACTGGGGTCATGTACCACCTGTATACCATTTTCATCACATTTTCCTTTAAGGCACTACATGCCGTAAATTTAATTCCGGTGTTCCACAACCTTTCCCAGTCAGCAGACATAATATTATGACCAATGTCCTGTGCCCACTTAATCATAGCTGATTTAACTATTTCATCTTGTGTGTTCCATTTCAACAGCAAGTTATACATTCTTGACAAATTCTTAGTATTGGGTTCTAGCAGTTCTGTCTCGAGTTTTGATTTTTCCACCTGGAAGCCAATTTTCCTGTCTTGTTTAAAAACCTCCGTTATTTGATAATAGTGGAGCCAATCTTGTACTTTGGGTTTTAGTTTTTCATGGCTCTTTAATTTCAGTTTCTCTCCATCCTGTTCTAAAATCTCACAATACTTTGGCCATCCGACCTCCATATTAACTTTCTTATGGGCCTTCGCCTCTAAGGGTGACAACCATCTAGGGGTTTTGTTTTCCAACAGGTTTGTAGGGCAGCAGTTCAAGAAGGAGCAAAAAGGGTTTTCTTGTGTGTGTGTGTGTTTCTTTCTGGCTGATTAGCTGTTTTCCCTGTGTAAAGGTCAGAGGGGGCAGGGTTTCTGTTGAGGCAGGGGATTAGCTGTGGGAGGAGCTTATCAGAGTTTGTAGGGCAGCAGTTGAAGAAGGAGCAAAAAGGGTTTTCTTGTGTATGTGTGTTTCTTTCTGGCTGATTAGCTGTTTTCCCTGTGTAAAGGTCAGAGGGGGCAGGGTTTCTGTTGAGGCAGGGGATTAGCTGTGGGAGGAGCTTATCAGAGTTTGTAGGGCAGCAGTTCAAGAAGGAGCAAAAAGGGTTTTCTTGTGTGTGTGTGTGTTTCTTTCTGGCTGATTAGCTGTTTTCCCTGTGTAAAGGTCAGAGGGGGCAGGGTTTCTGTTGAGGCAGGGGATTAGCTGTGGGAGGAGCTTATCAGAGTTTGTAGGGCAGCAGTTGAAGAAGGAGCAAAAAGGGTTTTCTTGTGTATGTGTGTTTCTTTCTGGCTGATTAGCTGTTTTCCCTGTGTAAAGGTCAGAGGGGGCAGGGTTTCTGTTGAGGCAGGGGATTAGCTGTGGGAGGAGCTTATCAGAGTTTGTAGGGCAGCAGTTGAAGAAGGAGCAAAAAGGGTTTTCTTGTGTATGTGTGTTTCTTTCTGGCTGATTAGCTGTTTTCCCTGTGTAAAGGTCAGAGGGGGCAGGGTTTCTGTTGAGGCAGGGGATTAGCTGTGGGAGGAGCTTATCAGAGTTTGTAGGGCAGCAGTTGAAGAAGGAGCAAAAAGGGTTTTCTTGTGTATGTGTGTTTCTTTCTGGCTGATTAGCTGTTTTCCCTGTGTAAAGGTCAGAGGGGGCAGGGTTTCTGTTGAGGCAGGGGATTAGCTGTGGGAGGAGCTTATCAGAGCTAGCAGGGCAGTTATACCCATCTTTTAGATTTAGGGGAGCTAATCTCAAACGTTTGTTGGGGGAGACCTAGGTGTTTTTTTTGTGGGGGAAGTTATTTGTCCTGTCTTCAAGCTTTTTATGATGGAGGACCTCTGTAGCCACCCCCAACGACACGATCTCATGATGGAAGGGGAGGGAACAGCTGCAGTCGCCTGCGATTCCTGCGCAATGTTTGCCATCTTGCCAAAGGTTGCAGGCAGCTTTACCTGCAGCAATTGCATGTTGATTGCCCTTTTAAAAGACAAAGTCCAGCAACTGGAGGAACGTGTAGCTACGCTCCAAAGAATTAGAGAGCTGGAGCTCTTCTTGGAAGCAACAGAGCACACCGTCCCCACCAAGGAGGAGACAGGGGACTCCCCTGAGAAGGAGGCTTGTTCACCAACACAGGAGCCAGATATATGGAGAAACGTGACTCAAAGAAGTAGGAGGCCCAGGGTTCACTCTGATTGTTTAGAAATACACAATCGCTTTGAGGTCCTCTCCCCTAGCATGGAAGACGAAGAGCAGACTCCATTTGAGGATCTCTCCCTCATTACAGTCGATCAGGTATATGAAGACGAGCAGCAAAGTCAGTCCTCAGGGAATGTGCAGGTGACCTTGGAACGGACAGCTCACGGAAGAACCCCGACCAAACCCAAGAGGAGGCGTGTAGTGGTGATAGGGGATTCCCTACTGCGGGGAACAGAAGCAGTGATCTGTGGGCCTGACAAGATGTCTCGGGAAGTGTGCTGTCTCCCCGGGGCTAAGATCCAAGATGTAACTGAACGACTGCAAGGAATCATAAAACCCACTGACGAATACCCCTTCCTCTTGGTTCATGTGGGAACCAATGACACTGCAAGCAATAGCCTCCAGAAGATCAAAAGAGACTACGAGGCTCTCGGCAGGAAATTGAAGCAACTAAATGCACAAATTGTCATCTCGTCTGTCCTCCCAGTTGAACGACGTGGCCCAGGGAGAGAGGGGAAAATAGTGGAAGTGAACAGCTGGCTTCGCAAATGGTGTAAACAGGAACGGTTTGGATTCTTAGATCACGGACTGCAGTTTCTTGAAGATGGACTTCTGGCAAGTGATGGGCTGCACCTCACAACGGTTGGGAGAAATGTTTTTGCCAAAAATCTCAGAAACCTCATCAGGAGGGCTTTAAACTGACTAATGTGGGGGAGGGAGACAGTGCTCCTGAAGGTAGGAGTCTATCAATTAATGAAGATGATCATCCAAATGTCATAGACCAAATGGAGCAAACAGCACGCGGACCTAGTGGTGGGAGGAAAAAATCCTTAAATAAGAGACACGGGGGAATGATTAATGGACTTCAATGTCTCTACACTAATGCGCAAAGCATGGGAAATAAACAAGATGAGCTTGAGCTCTTGGTACAGCAAACTAAATATGACATAATAGGCATCACTGAAACCTGGTGGGATAAGTCCCACGATTGGAATGTAATAATGGGGGGATACAATCTATTTCAGAGAAACAGACCAGACAAGAAAGGAGGAGGAGTGGCGTTATATGTCAGGGATGTGTATACCTGTGAAGAGATCCAAGATTTAGAACCTCAAAGCCAAAGTGAGAGCATTTGGGTCAAAATTAAGGGAGAGAAGAATAACAGAGACCTCATTGTGGGAGTTTACTATAGATCCCCAAGCCAAACGGAGGACATAGATGATGCCTTCCTGGAACAGATGGCCAAGCATGCAAAAGGAAGGGAGATAGTAGTAATGGGGGACTTCAATTACCCGGATATTTGTTGGACGTCAAACTCAGCCAAGAACATAAGGTCAAACAGATTCCTCACTGGCCTTGCAGACAACTTCATTGTCCAGAAAGTGGGAGAAGCAACAAGAGGAACAGCCATTTTAGATCTGGTCCTAACCAATGTTGATGACCTGGTTAGTGGGGTAGATGTGGAAGGATCATTAGGCGCGAGTGATCATGCTCTTCTGAAGTTTACTATACAGCGGAAAGGAGCAGCCAAGCATACTAGGACTCAATTTCTTGACTTTAAGAAAGCCGACTTCATAAAACTTAGGGAAGTGCTGGGTGAGATCCCATGGACAGCAATACTAAAAGGAAAGGGAGTTCATGATGGCTGGGAGTTTGTTAAGAGGGAGATAGTAAAAGCACAACGACAGGCAATACCAATGAGACGGAAACGTGGAAGGTGCCTAAAGAAGCCAGGGTGGCTATCTAAAGAACTTTTAACTGAATTAAGATTAAAAAAGGATGTGTACAAAAAATGGAAAAGGGGGGAAACCACCAAAGAGGAATTCAAACAAATAGCCAGCACGTGTAGACACAAAGTCAGAAAAGCTAAAGCACAGAATGAACTCAGGCTTGCTAGAGAGGTTAAAAGCAACAAAAAAGGCTTTTATGGGTATGTTCGTAGCAAAAGGAAGAACAAAGAAACAGTGGGGTCACTCAGAGGAGAAGATGGTGAAATGCAAACAGGGGACACAGAAAGGGCTGAACTCCTCAATGCCTTCTTTGCCTCAGTCTTCTCCGATAAAGAAAACAATGCCCGACCTGAAGAATTTGGAGCAAATGATTCAGCAAAGGAAACACAGCCCAGAATAACTAAGGAGATAGTACAAGAATATTTGGCTAGTTTAGATGTATTCAAGTCTCCAGGGCCAGATGAACTGCATCCAAGAGTATTAAAAGAACTGGCAGATGTGATCTCAGAACCACTGGCAGTCATCTTTGAGAATTCCTGGAGAACAGGCGAAGTCCCGGCAGACTGGAGGAGGGCAAATGTTGTCCCTATTTTCAAAAAGGGGAAAAGAGAGGACCCAAATAATTACCGCCCAGTCAGTCTGACATCAATAGCAGGGAAGATTCTGGAGCAGATCATTAAGCAAACAGTCTGTGAGCACCTAGAAAGGAATGCTGTGATCACCAATAGTCAGCATGGATTTCTGAAAAATAAGTCATGTCAGACTAACCTGATCTCGTTTTTTGACAGAATTACAAGCCTGGTAGATGAAGGGAATGCAGTGGATGTAGCCTACCTTGATTTCAGCAAGGCATTTGACAAGGTGCCCCATGATATTCTTGTAAAGAAGCTGGTAAAATGCGGTCTTGACTATGCTACCACTCAGTGGATTTGTAACTGGCTGACTGACCGAACCCAAAGGGTGCTCATCAATGGTTCCTCTTCATCCTGGAGAAGAGTGACTAGTGGGGTGCCACAGGGTTCTGTCTTGGGCCCGGTCTTATTCAACATCTTTATCAACGACTTGGATGATGGACTCAAGGGCATCCTGATCAAATTTGCAGATGACACCAAACTGGGAGGGGTGGCTAACACCCCAGAGGACAGGATCACACTTCAAAACGACCTTGACAGATTAGAGAACTGGGCCAAAACAAACAAGATGAATTTTAACAGGGAGAAATGTAAAGTATTGCACTTGGGCAAAAAAAATGAGAGGCACAAATACAAGATGGGTGACACCTGGCTTGAGAGCAGTACATGTGAAAAGGATCTAGGAGTCTTGGTTGACCACAAACTTGACATGAGCCAACAGTGTGACGCGGCAGCTAAAAAAGCCAATGCAATTCTGGGCTGCATCAATAGGAGTATAGCATCTAGATCAAGGGAAGTAATAGTGCCACTGTATTCTGCTCTGGTCAGACCACACCTGGAGTACTGTGTCCAGTTCTGGGCACCACAATTCAAGAAGGACACTGACAAACTGGAACGTGTCCAGAGGAGGGCAACCAAAATGGTCAAAGGCCTGGAAATGATGCCTTATGAGGAACGGCTAAGGGAGCTGGGCATGTTTAGCCTGGAGAAGAGGAGGTTAAGGGGTGATATGATAGCCATGTTCAAATATATAAAAGGATGTCACATAGAGGAGGGAGAAAGGTTGTTTTCTGCTGCTCCAGAGAAGCGGACACGGAGCAATGGATCCAAACTACAAGAAAGAAGATTCCACCTAAACATTCGGAAGAACTTCCTGACAGTAAGAGCTGTTCGACAGTGGAATTTGCTGCCAAGGAGTGTGGTGGAGTCTCCTACTTTGGAGGTCTTTAAGCAGAGGCTTGACAACCATATGTCAGGAGTGCTCTGATGGTGTTTCCTGCTTGGCAGGGGGTTGGACTCGATGGCCCTTGTGGTCTCTTCCAACTCTATGATTCTATGATTCTATGATTCTATGATTCTATGATTTATATCTCATCCAAACATTGAACAACGCTTTCCTTACAATGTGATTTTTAAAGGCACTATGCACTTTGATTTTGTCATACCATAAATATGCATGCCAACCGAATGCGTTATTGAAACCTTCTAAGTCCAAGATATCTGTATTCTCGAGGAGCATCCACTCTTTCAGCCAGCAGAATGCTGCTGCCTCATAGTACAATTTTAAGTCCGGCAGGGCAAATCCCCCTCTTTCTCTTGCATCTGTTAATATTTTATATTTTATTCTGGGCTTTTTGCCCTGCCAGACAAATTTCGCAATATCTTTCTGCCACCTCTTGAAACAGTCCATCTTGTCAATAATCTGCAAAGTTTGAAACAAAAATAACATTCTAGGCAATACATTCATCTTAATTACTGCAATTCGGCCTAACATTGATAATCTCAAATTTGACCATATTTCTAAGTCTTTTTTAATTTCTAACCAACATTTTTCATAATTGTCCTTATATAAATTCAAATTTTTAGATGTTAAATTAACCCCTAGGTATTTCACCTTCTTAACCACCATCAAACCCGTCTCTTCTTGAAACTTATTCTTCTCCATATCTGTCAGGTTTTTCCCTAAGACTTTAGTTTTTTGTTTATTCAATTTAAATCCAGCTACCTGGCCAAATTGTTGAATTATCTCCAACACCTTTTTCGTGCTAGTGTATGGCTCTTGTAAAGTCAGAACTACGTCATCTGCGAAAGCCCTTAACTTGTAATGTTTTGCTCCGACCTGTACACCTTTAACTTGCTGGTCCTCTCTAATCATGTTCAGCAACACCTCCAGGACCGAAATAAAAAGCAATGGGGAAATTGGGCACCCCTGTCGTGTTCCTTTTTCTATCTTAAGTTCCTCAGTTATTACATTGTTTACAATCAACTTAGCTTTTTGTTCGGAATATATTGCACCCATACCATTCTCAAAACCTTGTCCTACCCCCATCCCATGAAGGTTCTTTTTCATAAAACTCCAAGAAATGGCCTCTGACCATTTTGGTTGCCCAAAACAAGGGACATCTCAAGTCAGGCAATTGGTCCATCTTGCTCAGTATTATCTGAACTGACTGGCAGCATTCTCCAGTCAGAGGTCTCTCCTAACCCTACGGTGGAGCTTGAGCCAATGACCAATGAGCACCAAGACCTTCTTTTACACCCACCCACCCACCCCTATTTTCTTCCACCTAGCACTTCTTAGTGGCTACTTTTGCTTCTGGCCACAATGACTACTGGCATGTGGCCCCTGCACATTTTCCCTTGAAAGGAATGCAACTCTCAGGCTGGAAAAAAAACCCCTACAACCTGGCATAAGGAAGTTGTAAGACAGAGGCTGCAGGACCACCACCAGAAGGGGGAATACGCCTTTCCTTGAATCTTCCTTTCACTTTAAAGGCCTGTAGTCTTTTCACCGACAGGGGCAAGTGACCTGAAACCTTCAGCCTCATTTCACGCAGGTCTCCTTTACACTACTGCCCACTGTGCATCTATTTGCATAAGCACAAATACATGCAAGAGCTTTTGGTGTGCCCATGTAAGAGAATATGTGCGTGTGAACAAGGGCATGCAGCAGCAGCAAATGTAGAACGGCTTGCTTGCGTGCTGCAAACATGAGATGGGCTCTTATTAGAACTGTTGCTTCATTGCTGCTGTTTGTTAAGATTACATGACTTTACTCATTCCTTATCAACTTGATAGCTCTGGCTAGACATAGAAGAAATCCAGCAAAAAATAACCTAGCACTCCTTACTTATCCACTGCATTTGTATATCACTTTTCAGCCAAGGCAGGGACAGGAGGCGGCGCCCTGTAAGTGTGTGCCCCTAAAAAAAGGAAAAAAAGAAACCTATACCTGCATGGAATTTTGCATTTTTGCAGCCAACTGCAGCACTTTGCTGTATAAAGAGCTGTGTTTCAGAGTTTGGACGGAAAAGGTAAAGGGACCCCTGACCATTAGGTCCAGTCGGGATTGACTCTGGGGTTGAGGCACTCATCTCGCTTTATTGGCCAAGGGAACCGGCGTACAGCTTCCAAGTCATGTGGCCAGCATGACTAAGCCGCTTCTGGAGAACCAGAGCAGTGCACGGAAACACCGTTTACCTTCCCACCGGAGCGGTACCTATTTATCTACTTGCACTTTGACGTGCTTTCGAACTGCTAGGTTGGCAGGAGCAGGGACCGAGCAACGGGAGCTCACCCCGTCACAGGGATTCGAACCGCCGACCTTCTGATTGGCAAGTCCTAAGCTCAGTGGTTTAACCCACAGCACCACCCATGTCCCTTGGACACCATAACTCAGAACAAAAGCTGAACTGGAAATTGGGGAAAACATGACAGGAAAGTGACGCGGCAGCTAAAAAAGCCAATGCAATTCTGGGCTGCATCAATAGGAGTATAGCATCTAGATCAAGGGAAGTAATAGTGCCACTGTATTCTGCTCTGGTCAGACCACACCTGGAGTACTGTGTCCAGTTCTGGGCACCACAATTCAAGAAGGACACTGACAAACTGGAACGTGTCCAGAGGAGGGCAACCAAAATGGTCAAAGGCCTGGAAACGATGCCTTATGAGGAACGGCTAAGGGAGCTGGGCATGTTTAGCCTGCAGAAGAGGAGGTTAAGGGGTGATATGATAGCCATGTTCAAATATATAAAAGGATGTCACATAGAGGAGGGAGAAAGGTTGTTTTCTGCTGCTCCAGAGAAGCGGACACGGAGCAATGGATCCAAACTACAAGAAAGAAGATTCCACCTAAACATTCGGAAGAACTTCCTGACAGTAAGAGCTGTTCGACAGTGGAATTTGCTGCCAAGGAGTGTGGTGGAGTCTCCTACTTTGGAGGTCTTTAAGCAGAGGCTTGACAACCATATGTCAGGAGTGCTCTGATGGTGTTTCCTGCTTGGCAGGGGGTTGGACTCGATGGCCCTTGTGGTCTCTTCCAACTCTATGATTCTATGATTCTATGAAAGAGGTCCCAACATTGCAGATTCTGATGACAAATTAACATCATGCTGCCCAAATGGTCCGTACTTTTTACAAGTGCCACCTGGAGAGTGATGGACAAGGAGAGGTGGAGGACCTGCCAGAGATGAAGCTGCTGGCGACATCTGGTCTGTCCCCCTTAAAAAACCACCAGCTGACCCTGGAAATATTCCAATTCTACAAAGAGCCTACCACTTCCTTTTCTAACGTAGATCAGCATATATCCAGAACTAAATAAATCCATACATAATGCACACTTCATGAATTCTCTATCGATGTTTTCTTTTAGCTCTTTCCGATCTTGATCTCTGAGCAGAGATGAGATGATGAAGAATTAGAAATGTAATATGACCAGTTACATAAATTGGAGTGCCAGCTGTAAAACTATCATTACCTTACAGTAGCTTGTATTTTCAATCACTTTTGAAATCAAATAAATCTAATTAATTTTCTTACATGCAACACCTTTATGCTTTTGCGTGGTTTGAGACTGGATTCTGCCTTTAAAAGCAGTGGTTTAAAATTAACCATTGAGTGCAGTAATCTTTTTCAAAACACACTGCCTTTCAACATTCAATCTTCCATCCTCCCACTAACCAGTGCTTAGTCATACAGTATTATCTTCAGATACAGTATCTGAAGAAGTGTGCATGCACACGAAAGCTCATACCAAGAACTAACTTAGTTGGTCTTTAAGGTGCTACTGGAAGGAATTTTTTTTATTTTGACTATGGCAGACCAACACGGCTACCTATCTGTAACTAGTATTATCTTTAACACTGCAGCTATAAATCTTAAAAACCATTAAAAGTCAGGACACACAAACATGTCCAAAGGCAGTTTTGCTCAAAACCACATCTAACGCAGGAGCACACAAACATAAAAGTCTGACAGCAAAAGTTTTAACATGGCAGTATATTTATTCTATGCTCGTAATACACATTGACATGGTTGATACAATGAAGTAACCCTTGAACATAGGACAGCTACTATCTCTTATGGGGCTACAGAAGTAGTTCATTGTGAAATATTCAGTAGTGGAGTTTCTTGTGAATGGCGAGGAACTCCCATGGAATACTGTGTCGAAAAGACCTCAGGTTAGTGTCAAAAATCTTCCCAAGGAAGAAAACTTGGAACGGGAATAAATTTTTAGAACACCAAGACGTCATTTGGGCGATTCCAAAACGCCACAGAACAATGTTCAGCAAGGGACTGGCTCAGACTTTGAAAGTGCCAAGGTAAGCTTCAAGCAGCAAGGCATTGCTGCATTTCAGGAATTAAGAGCCTACGTTGCCACATGGAAGTTGTAATGTGAAACTCGGGTGGCCATGCGAAAGAATCTCCACCCCACCCCTCAAGAGGAAAAAGGAAGTTTTTAAAACGGGCAAGTTACTATGTGGTTGCAGATGGGGGAGGCAGGCAGGCTCCAAAAGAACAGCACCACAGACCCACGTGAAGGTTTACATCAGTATTTGAACCAGCTCTTCTCTGCACAGCTTTGCTGATTCAGTGATTTCTTAGCCTGCTTCAATGCAACAAGCGGCGTTTGAAACAGAAATAGTGATGGCCCATCATGCGTACTGTCCCACTCCTATTGAAATGAAAGGTCTTTGCAAGAAGCCACTTGTCAGCACTGTTTGTTTTTCTCACATCTTCCTCCAGCTGTGGACAGTCATTTCTCTATCACTGGCTTATGAGAAAAGTGACAAACAGAAACAGACAAAATATCACACTTCAGCACGATTCAAGAACACTTTCTTTGGCCCACTTTCTGCACTTCATTAAAAAAAAAAGGACCACTACTGTACACTTTTAATAGTTCATTACAGTTAATATGAATAGTCACAGCCGCATTGAATGCTTCAATATAAATGTACTGAGACTGCCTCTCTAAGGCAATCTAAGCTAGTTTAGAAGAGAAGACCGGAATCAGTAGTATGTTTTTTTTTACAATAACTGCACAGGTGGACATCACTGAAAAACACTGATAGCTCTGGGCTTCTTCTTTTAATTCACAGAAAGGAATGGACGGGTAGGAATGACAACCTCTTAGGCAGAAAGAGACAAGTACCACACCGGTGTCAGATTTGTTCATCTCAATATGCACTCAAATATACAAAATCTTAGAAGTTTGTACAAGGAAACTAAAAGCAGTTACAAAGTGGTATGGTAAAAAGTTATGGTTCATTCCTATGCAAGTTATCCATGGAGTGCCTATTTTCTCCCATCTGCTCTACTGAACACGCCAAGTCCAGTTTGCATTACACTGGCAACCAAATCTGGTGCTGTCTCAAATCCAAATGCAACACCAAATCAAACACTGGTAATCCCACCACTGCAGCCATGTCCAGTCCAAGAGGCATTTTGCCAGCTGAACATCAGTTTCGGCATCTGTGTTTCTGTGCATCAGCAACATCCAAAGGTCAGTTGGGCGACCAATACTATCGACTTTTGTTCTTCTTGGAATTTCCCTAGATCAAAAAGAGAACACAGGAGATCAGCAGAACATAGGATGCTGCCTGTTGCGGTCAGGCAATTTGTCCATCTGGCACACTTCTGCCTAGTAGCCTTACTGACAGCAGCTCTTCAGGGCCAAGCAGAGATCTTTCCCATTTTTCTATTAATCTGTAAAAAAACAACAGATATCCCTAGGACTGAAGGCGGATCACATTACTGTAAATATGTCCCTCAAAGTAACAACTAAAATGCCAATGCCCCACACCAGAGGCTTAGATCCTGAGTTCTCTTCCAATGAAGGAAGCATCCTGTGAGCAGCAGAATTTTACTCTTCCCCTGAAACTCCTTGTGCTGCTCCACCCAAAAGTTGGGGAACACTCTGAAACTGTCAAAGGAGGTACTACAAAGGGATTGGGAACTGGGGGGGGGGGGGAATATTACAAACTGTCGCACACACACTTCCCTTCCACCAACCAGAACCCTCTGCTGGATTGTAGGTCATTCTGAGAAAAGAGGCCATTCCATTTATTATATTTTCTAAGAATTTCAAAATACTTGTTTCTAGGAGATTGCCTAATGCTTGTGGGTCACTGGGGTTCCTACAAATAATTCCCTGGCCTGATCCAACATCACCTGCATGCAGTGCGTGCATTCATTCATTCATTCATGGTATATTTAATATACCATTTGATTTTTAAAAATATCAAAGTGGTTTACAAAAAGGATCATGCATCACAGATAAGTTGGACATTAGTATTTTAGAGACCCTTAGTATGGACTCCTGCTTTGTACATTGTACACATTGTACATTGTGTTTTGTGCACACATTGGAGAAATTCTAGTAAAACAGAATCTTATCTCTTTATGGGGAAAAATGTCAGTTTTAACAAGAAGAAAAAGCTTCTAACCAAGCCTCATGCAGGATAAGACAATCAAGGGTACCTGCACTGATAGAACGATCTGTTTAACACTACACTTAATACAACCCTAGGGTCCTTCAATAGTAGTCAAGTGAAAAATGGCAAACATAGGGGTTGCAGTAAGGTAAAATATGTTGGTTCAGAGGGCAAAGCCAATCACATCCTGCATCCCATGAGCCATAAACTGGGATGATAACAAACACATGCATGAACAAATCTGAGTTACAACAGATCAGAGAAGGGAAACTAATATAGAATGCTTTCTTGTAGTCAAGAAACTCTTTCCGATTTACTGCAAATGCCCAGAGATCTACCAGCTGATTCTCTCCTCTAATTTCTGTCTGCCCTTAGTTTACAGTACTTTGGCTGCATTTCAGTTTTGGGGTGGGGGCATTACAGGGGTAAAGACAAAGATTTCATGGAACAGAGGCGATGTTCGAGGAGGGGATTGAAGCTGGAAAGTGATTATTCTACCATGTAAAAAGGTAAAGGGACCTCTGACCATTAGGTCCAGTCGCGGATGACTCTGGGGTTGAGGCGCTCATCTCACTTTATTGGCCGAGGGAGCCGGCATACAGCTTCCGGGTCATGTGGCCAGCATGACTAAGCCGCTTCTGGCAAACCAGAGCAGCGCACGGAAACGCCGTTTACCTTCCTGCTGGAGCGGTACCCATTTATCTACTTGCACTTTGACATGCTTTCGAACTGCTAGGTTGGCAGGAGCAGGGACCGAACAACAGGAGCTCACCCCGTTGCGGGGATTTGAACCACCGACCTTCCGATCGGCAAGCCGTAGGCTCTGCGGTTTAGACCTCAGCTCCAGCTGCGTCCCATTCTACCATGTAGGTAATGCATAAATAAAAATAGGCACTCGCTGGCCATTTGTTATCAGGCCATGTCTAAGATTTCTGTATTCATTTACAAGGTGCTTCACTACTTGGGTCCAGAGTATCTGATTCCTTATATCCCAGCCCAATCACTGAGATTTGTGAGGAGGGGACCTCTGTTGGTGTTCCCCAAGGGAAGGGCTGTAGCTCAGTAGCAGAGCTTATGTTTTGCTTGCAGAAGGTCCCAGGTTCAATCCCCAGTATCTCTAGCTAGGCCTGAGAGAGACTCCTGCCTAAAACCCTGGAGAGCTGCTGCCAGTCTGTGTAGGCAATATTAAGGCATGCTCCTGCATCTTGTTTCTATGTATGGGGCTCAAACTTTTCCTGAATAGGCTCACCCATTGCTTCTTCCCCCAGGAATCTGATTTCCCACTGCAATTTGTTTCTGAGTGCTCTCCAACCGAGTGTGCTAGCCAAGGGCAAGGTCTTTTAACAACAGTCTGTCTCTCTCCCCCTCCACTCCATGTAAAAACTCATGACTCATGAATTGATTGCTCTACACAAGCTTCCTGCCCATCATCAACAAGGCTTCAGCATTTCAGGAGGAGTCATGTGTGGGCTAGAACAGCCTCCCATCCATTAAGCCATTTCTCTTGCTTCTTTCAGAATTACTTCATCTGGAAAGCTTCTCCTGACCCTGAAAAGCCTGTTCCATACCCTCTAGCATCAATTCCCATCCTATTGCCATAACCTCTGGCAATACTGTATCAAGTACTTGGAAAAGGGCAGCCTATAAATGTGTTTTTAAAACCCTTTTTTAAAAAAACAAAACAAAACCCAAAACCAAACTCTCATCCTTTCCGCTCGCCTTTGGAGACTGAGGGGGTAGTCTCTGACTAAGTCTCCTCCACTAGCATATCACTGCTGCATTCTAAGTGGCATCCAGAACAGTGCTGATACTAAACAGAAGCATCAAGCAGAAATACTGTTAGCGCATGCAGGTGCAAAAACACTATACTTTACATAGCCTGCACGAACTACTACTAATACTAAACTGCTCCTTCCTAATAGGGCCCATCACCTCCTGGCAAATAGAAGGGGAAGAAATGGAGGCAGTGAGAGATTTTACTTTCTTGGGCTCCATGATCACTGCAGATGGTGACAGCAGTCACGAAATTAAAGACGCCTGCTTCTTGGGGGAAAGGCGATGGCAAACCTAGACAGCATCTTAAAAAGCAGAGACATCACCTTGCCAACAAAGGTCCGTATAGTTAAAGCCATGGTTTTCCCGGTAGTGATGTATGGAAGTGAGAGCTGGACCATAAAGAAGGCTGATCGCCGAAGAATTGATGCTTTTGAATTATGGTGCTGGAGGAGACTCTTGAGAGTCCCATGGACTACAAGAAGATAAAACCTATCCATTCTTAAGGAAATCAGCCCTGAGTGCTCACTGGAAGGACAGATCGTGAAGCTGAGGCTCCAATACTTTGGCCACCTCATGAGAAGAGAAGACTCCCTGGAAAAGACCCTGATGTTGGGAAAGATTGAGGGCACAAGGAGAAGGGGATGACAGAGGACGAGATGGTTGGGCAATGTTCTCAAAGCTACCAGCATGAATTTGACCAAACTGCGGGAGGCAGTGGAAGACAGGAGTGCCTGGCGTGCTCTGGTCCATGGGGTCACGAAGAGTCGGACACGACTAAACGACTAAACAACAACAACAATAGGGCACATAGGCTGGGTGAGGAAAGTGCACATGCCCCAAGGCTGTACTGCAAAGTATCAACGTGTGACTTCTATATCAAAAGGCCATAAGAAGGGCCATAGCTCAGCGGCAGAGCATCTGCTGGGCGAGCAGAAGGCCCCAAGTTCAGTGCCCAGCACCCCAGGGTAGGGCTAGGAGAAACCCTGCCTGAAATCCTGGAGAACCTCTACCAAGTCAGAGCGAGATGGACCAAAGGCCTGACTCAATATAAGGCAGCTTCCTATGTCCCTATGGCCCTCTGTCTGCAGAAGGGTAAACTCAAAACCAGCAAAATCCATATTGGGCTGTGCCATCTCATTCCGCGCTTAGTTCCAGTTGTGTGTATATCTTGCTGCAAAAAGCCACTACGTGGTAGGAAAACTGGTTGTCAGAATCTAAATGAAGGACGGGAAAAGACAAAAAGCGGGCAGGACAATTAGAATTCCCACTAACTGGATTGCGTGAACGTTTCCCTATTTGTGTCCCATTGTAAATCCACATGAACATATAAAGCTGCCATGCCAGGCCAGACCATTGGCCTATTTGCCCTTGTACAGTCTGCCTAACTGAGGCCTCTGCCCAAATGCTGTGACTCACAACTGCAATACTCAATCAAGGCCCTTTATCTACGCATTCCTCATTCAGCCCTCTTCCACTGCCAGCTCCAGTTCTCAACTTCTCCATCTCCTATACTACATGGTTTGATCGGCCTCCCTTATTTGCCAAGCTACTTCCCTCTTGGTACTCATGTGAATTCTCAAGGTCCAGCAACTTCTTTACCATTCATCCTCTTTTTATTCTTTATCCTAGATATCATTTCTTAACCTGTCCCCCCACAATCACTGCCTTGTCTTCTAATAAAAACTGTATGGCTTCTGAGTAGGGGACCTTCAATGTTCTGTACAACACTTTGGACACAGCTAGATATTAAGCAACAGCAGAGATGGACAGAGAATCAGGAGGAGTATTTTCCTTAGTCCACCAACGAAGAGCTCGCACTTTGCTCTTCTCTCCCCAGCCCTTCTCTAAAAAGGGATTTAGTTAATTAGGCAGCATGTAGCTCTTAGTGTGATATTATACCAGAAATTGACAAGCATGCTTGAAAGAAGCTATGAACTCAAACTAAAAAAAAAGAAAAAGACATTTGTTGTATATGGCTTCATTGATTCAGAAATCCATCTGATATAATCTCACATTTGTTGCTTTTGGAAACTGAAGCAATCCTTCAGATGACATAGCCCAACATCCGACACACCCAGTAATTATTTTTAAAAATATATTATTATACTTTATAGCCAAGACCGTTTGCTTGTCAGGAAAAAATAAAACAAGGAGTGAGGAAAGGGGGGGGGGAAGGGAAAATGGCATATGAGGGAGAAAAGAGGCAGCATAGCGCAAGAAAAGAATAGATTAAAAGGAAAAATATCATCGTTTACATTTACATTATTCCAAAAATGTAAAAACAAGATTGGCATGGCCCCTGCACACACTCCAGGAATGTGTGTGTGTGTGTGTGTGTGTGTGTGTGTAAGTGTCCTATCCTAAGTGACCAAGAAAGGATAGGAAATACTAGCAACTTGCAGGAAACCTGGCCTGCAGCCCATGCAACAAGATTACTTACCTTACTAGCCAGCTTTAGTGTATCTATTTCCTCCCGTTGTTTGGATAAGGTTTCGGTCATACTGCAGAGGTGGTCGCTCATCATGCTTAACTGATCCTCATAACTTCTCTTGGTCGTCGTCAACTCATCCTGAAAGGTCACAGACATCGTCGGTTTATTTATATCCCACAACGTCCACAAATACATTTGTAAATAAACAAGTATAAATACAAGAATAGTGCAAAATAAAAGTTAATAGCAGTTTACTCAGACCTATTTAGGAAGTTTCTTCCAAGGAGAACTCTGAAGTATACTGCAGAATGGAGGTCATCAGAGATATCCTTTTGCCATATCCAAAAGGACACCTTGACCTTTAACTGAGTTGGCTCTTTTAATGCTTGGAACCATTCTAGTGGGCATAGAAAATAACTACTCTGCAACATTTTGGTGTGGGTGTGGTGGGTAGGGTCCACATAAATTTGCTCACAGGTTCTCATAATATATACAGTGGTGCCTTGGTTCTCAAACAACTTGGAACTTCGTTTGTGAACCTTTTTTGGAAGCCGAATGTGCTGTTTTGAGTGTTATACTTCGATTTGAGTGCCACTCTTCCGTTTTGAGTGTTGCGCTGAGGTCTGTCTGTTTTTGCAATTTATTTTGTTTTTGTTTTTGCAGCTTTTTTTGTTTTGTTTTTGTGACTGTGGAACCCAGTTCAGCTACTGATTGATTGATTGATTGATTGATTGTGTGACTGTAGTACATTGTTTATTGCTTTCATTTTATGGATCAATTTTCTCATTAGTAAAATTTGTGTTGAATTGCTGTTTTAGGGGTTGTTTTTAAAAGTCTGGAACAGGTTAATCCATTTTGCATTGCATTCTATGGGAAAGGGTGCCTTGGTTCTGGAACGCTTTGGTTTTGGAACAGACTTCTGGAACGGGTTAAGTCTGCAAACCAAGGTATCACTGTACACACTAGGGCTAACCGCTTTGGCCGAATCCTGGATTCTGAACCAGGCAGCTTTGGGTTAACCCACAATTCTGCTGGAATGGGTTGAGGCAGGCCCAGACTGGATCGGGTCCACCCAGAGTGATCCAGGACTGTCAAAAGGGGTTAATTCAAGCAGAGAGTAAGGGGGAGGAGAAGGAGATGCATAGGCAGAGTGCCTGTGTCTCCTCACCCCATCCTTCCATATATTTAGTCAGGGTCTTAAAAGTCTAATAAAACACTGTGAAATCTCCAGGGATTCAGTTCAAGGCCCAGATCTGTTGAGTCCTAGGTTGTTCCAGGTTGGTTCAGGCCCCAGATCAAGGTGGCCATGCACAACTCTAATGCACACACAGAGCCATGTGGTTAAACAAACTTACCTGCAACCTGGTGATGCTCTGTCTAGCCTGTCTCACCTCTTCCAGTGATGATTCTTTAGATTTCTCAGTCAGAGCGAGACGCTTTGCAAGTGCCCGGCACTGCCAACACACACAAATAAGCCATGTTAGTTTATTTAGGCCGTCTTTTATGCAGACAATTATTATTTAAAAATCAATAGCACCTTCACTCATACAGTGGGGGCTTTACTGCCCTTCACTCATTCATCCCATCAGCCCGGTGAGGCAGGTTGTTTCCCCCATTTTACACATGGGACTCAGCGCTCCTCAAGGCCACACGGCAAATTTATGTCTGAACTGTTTTCTCCAAACACCTGGTCCATCTAGCCCAGTGGCTCTTCAGGATTTCAAGCAGGGTCTACTCCAGCTCTAGCTGGAGCTGCTGGATGGACTGAACTTTGGACCTTCCGCACGCAAAGCAAGTGAGCTCTATGACTAGGCTGCAGCCGTTCCTCAGTAAGATTACAGATCACATTATTGACTGAGCCGCAATACAGTCATACCTCGGGTTACAGACGCTTCAGGTTGTGTTTTTTCAGGTTATGGACCGCTGAAACCCGGAAGTACTGGAACAGGTTAATTCCGAGTTTCGGCGGTCACGCATGCGCAGAAGTGCTAAATCGCACTTTGCACATGTGCAGAAGTGCCAAATCACAACCCGCGCATGCACAGACGCACCGCTGCAGGTTGCGAACGTGCATCCTGCACGGATCACGTTCGCAACCTGAGCGTCCACTGTATCTTCATTCACTGTAGTACAGTGGTACCTCGGGTTACATACGCTTTAGGTGACATACGCTTCAGGTTACAGACTCTGCTAACCCAGAAATAGTACCTCGGGTGTTAAGAACTTTGCTTCAGGATGAGAACAGAAATCATGCTCCGGCGGCGTGGCAGCAGCAGGAGGCCCTATTAGCTAAAGTGGTGCTTCAGGTTAAGAACAGTTTCAGGTTAAGAACGGACCTCCCGAACAAATTAAGTACTTAACCCGAGGTACCACTGTATTTCCAAAACTAAGAGGGGATTGCCTGCTTGTAAAAGCTGAAGCTTCAAAAAGCCCTGCAGCCGCAGATGGTGGAATGAAGTCACTTATCATATACTCCAGTGCAGAAAGGGAACCTTCACTGTAAGACGAAGTTTGCATTTTCAAAGTAGGAAAGCACTCGCACACTCACCTCTGCGTGGAAATGTACAGACTTGCTGTCAGCCAGCTGCAACTGAGATGTAAGCTCCACTATTCTTGCCATGTAATGGTTCTTTATCAAGTCTTCCCGGGTGTCGGCTTCTGGGGCCTACAAAGGGTAACATAAGAATAGTTATTAGCTATTACGATTCATGTGCAGAGGCAGCATGCATCTTAGTACTAGATGCAGGAAGCAAACACAAGAAGGTCATTATCTACATGCTTTGCCAGTGATATCTGTCTGGCCATTGTTATAACATGGATACCAGATTAGATGGAGACTGCTCTAATCCATTAGCAGTTGGTCGTGGCGAGGGGAGAGATGGGGCAAGTTCTCCTATTGATAACTGGGACAGTCAACAACATTGCTGTCAAACTGCACTCCACCATTTCCTGGAGTATCACATGTTTCCATAATCACAGCAAGATAAGCTCCTGGCAGAATAGGAAATGTCATAAAATGTATTTATTCATTTCCTCGTACATATATCCTGCCTTTTCTCCCAATGGCAGCACAACAAGAGGACATTAACAACATCATATATGAAGCAGCATATATGTAATTGCCACTGCCCCAGATAAACAGTCAGGAAGTGGAATTCTGCACCAAAATGTCAAGAAGCAAGGAAGATTAAGACCAAAGAAATGGTGGGAAAGGGTACAGTTCATCTGACAAAGTAAACTGAACAGCAGCTACATCAGAGACAGGGAATCTTTGGCTCTGCATATCTTGTTGGACTACAACTCCCATCACTTGCTATTCATTGACAATGCTGGCTAAACCTGACAAGAGTTGGAAGTCCAAGATCTGGAAGGCCCCATCCCAGAGGGATATTTTTACATTACAGTGTTTTGACCAGGAGCACACAGTTGTAAAGGGGTCACTTTAGCACAACTCCATACAGTTTAGCTTAAAAAATATGCCAGCACGACTCTGTCATATTAAAAAACATACCTCTTCATTTTCAGTGGTTATCAACATCCCGACCTAGAAAAAGATTAGGATGACAGAATCAGCTCAAAGTAGTACATTCATTTTCTGATTCTAAAGTTCATTTAAATGAAGTTGGTTTCAATGGCTCCAAAGTAAGTTTAACTGGCTTTTGCTCCAAAGTTTGAAAAAGGTAATTACTTTTATTAAGCTGCACTAATCTTACTATGAAAGATAAGTATATGCTCCCCCTTTCCTCACTGGAATCAATGGGGCTTCAACATGGGCAACTTAAACTTTGCCCATGGTGTTTCCCCCCAATAAAAATGAAAAACTATTCAGTGGGATCAGCTTGCAAGTGTGTCAGTTCCAAACAAACACGGAATCCTAAAATACACTCAGAAATGTCAACATGCATAATTTCCAACTCTAAGGCCTATGTAACATTACTTGGGTTTAATATATCAGATTACCAGGTATTTGACATGGGTAAGCTGGCTGTTTGCCATAATAAACATTGACTGATTGATTGATTGATTGATTGATTGATTGATTGATATGGGCAAGATCACAAATCCCACACCTTAGCACCAAAAAGTTTAGCTCTGCTGCTGCATGAAAGCTTTACCAAGGTGAAATTAAGGTTTTCAAGATAGGGGACCAGGATGGAATTTACCCTAATGAAGTCCTGGCTGAAAACATCAAACTCTGGACAGAAAAAAACCATTTTGAACACCGTCCAAAGTAACAGAACCAGTGTGGTATCACAAAGGGACACCTGGGATCTGAATCCCTGCTATGAAGCTCACTTAGTGACCTTGGGCAAGTGGATATTTCTCAGTCTAGAATAAAATGGTGTTACTTCATTCATGTTGTGCTGAGCTTTTCAGTGGAAAAGAGGAAAACAAATGTGAGATAAAATCAAGACAGGTTGGCCACATTTAGGCGTTTTGTTCAAGGCATCGTGGATGAACCTTGTGGCCACTTGCTTCCCTCCCACCCCTGTCTTCCATGCACCACATTCAGCACAGAGATGCTAACCTACATTAAACTGGAGTTCCTCATTTATACTTGTAAACACTTTAGGACCTGAGAATTCAATTATATTCACTCCCATTACATTATTCAGGGTTTGGGGTGACTTTTTTGAGGAGAATGAAGGCCACGAGAGCTGTGTACATGAATATATATGTGGTTTCTAGGGTCACTCGCCTGAAAAATGTTAATTCCAATGTTAATTTTAGATTTAGCTAGTATTGTAGTCATTCCAGTTGCCCAATTTCCAACCCACATCACTGGGAGTAAGGTGCACTTACGAGACTTGCAGTTTGAACTGGTTCCCTCAAAGCCTTCTCTGCAGCATCCTCCTTCTCCTGTTCATCTGCATTCAGTGTGAAGAGGCTTTCCTGGGTTGCCTCAATCCTCTGGTTGCCCACAGAGTTTCTGAGCTTATCGCTTACTCTTTTGTTTTCTTTCTCCAACCTAATTTTGGCCAGCTGGGCCTCCAGCATCCAGTGTTCTTTCTCCTGCTCCAGTTTCGTAATCTTCTCTAAGCTCTGCTGGACCTAGAGAACAGCAAGAATCAGCACCATGAAGTGAACAAATGGGAAGTTAAAGGGTATCTAAAAGTGTGTGCATAGCAAGTTGAATCACTGCTTGAGCAGGTTGTATCTGGAGCAGAGAAGAGGCAACAAAAGCAACAACCTGTAGCTTTGACATGCTTAAATGTGTGCCCTGCAGGCTCACAGCTTGCACTGAAAATTTTCTGCCATCCATAATGCCAAAAACTATAAGGAAGGTTTCCATCTGAGCGCTGCGATTCTGGCTATTTAAAAACAGGGGAAAAACACAGGAGGGAATAGAAAAATGGAAGAGAGCAAGGAACCCATATGAAACTCAGGATGTGACAGGCAGCTCACATTTTTACAAACCTTTAAACAAATAATGTTTCCTTCACTTAAGAATGTAAACTTAAGATAGCGTAATGTGCAAGATGCACAGCTGAATATATGAACCAAACAAATTCATCTGCAGAACAGAGGAAACGGATGCCTGCGGTGACAGACCAGATAAAGTTTTACAAACTAAGGAGATAAAGGTTTATTTTTAAACACCCAAGAAGAGCACAGCCCAAGTCCATTAGACTGGCTTCCATGCAACTATGACAAGTTTGGCTAAATAGAGTATTTGCCCTGGATAAGTGTTGTGGTTTTACATTATTCTCCAAAAGCCAGAGGAAGAAATATATTTGGGGGTTCACATTATGTATTCCTATCTATTTACTAGCCATTTTATAGAACAGCTTGAATTAAATTCTAGCACAACATGAATTGGAGAGAATTACGAACTGCAAGAGGACTACTCAGAGATCAACTTTGGGCTTTTAGCCACTAGGTCAACTGGCCATCTAGCTGGAAACCTGGTTCCTGAAGCCAAATTTCCAAGCTGGACAACATGTTTGGCAGCAAATAGACCTGACAACAGCACCATTTGTGTTAGAGGTTCTCTTCACTCACCCCACCAGCAATAAGATGACACAAAATAAACAGAGAATGCATGCCAATAAAAAAAAGCTTTGTGTCCATTCGCCTTTTCTGTCTGCTGAGTTCTGGTGAGGGGAATGTCCAATTTCATACACATTTGACCTTCCTTTTTTCTTTTTACAATAAGCCTGAGGCCAAAGAAAGGTGGAAGCGAAGTAGGACAGCAGATAATCAGAGATTTGATCCAAGCCGTCACATGTAGAGAATAACCATATCAGACAGTGATACTGAGCTTTATGGCAGGCTTGTTCTGCACTCTCAAGCCTGGATTGCATGCAGAAGTCTAGAGCCAAGCATAACCCTTTCACTAGTTAGACAAGGGATGCTTGAGATATTCAGTCTTTGCGAATTTTTAATGCAAACTAAACCTCAGCGCCTAGGGCTTGCCGATCGCATGGTCGGCGGTTCGAATCCCCGCGGCGGGGTGAGCTCCCGTCTTTCGGTCCCAGCTCCTGCCCACCTAGCAGTTCGAAAGCACCCTTAAGTGCAAGTAGATAAATAGGTACCGCTTTATAGCGGGAAGGTAAACGGCATTTCCGTGTGCTGCGCTGGTGCAGGCTCGCCAGAGCAGCGATGTCACGCTGGCCACGTGACCCAGAAGTGTCTCCGGACAGCGCTGGCCCCCGGCCTCTTAAGCGAGATGGGCGCACAACCCTAGAGTCGGACACGACTGGCCCGTACGGGCAGGGGTACCTTTACCTTTACCTTTACCTTAAACCCAATACACACTGTGCAAACTAACATCATTATCCTCCAAATTTCACACACCACAAATCTTGTGATGCATTTTTTGACTCGATAACTTATTCAAATTTGTTTTTAAAATATTTTAAAATAAAATGCATTTAGAAACTACTTTTTTTTACTAATATTTTGTTTACAGGTACACATCTTGTGGAAAAAATCCATTAAAAGTAAGTATGTAAATACAAAATAAAATTTTTCTTTGTATTGGATGCCACCCAGAGTGGCTGGTGAGGTATAATAATAATAATAATAATAATAATAATAATAATGTGTGGATCAGGCTTACAAAGGAACAAATTCAAAATTGGCACAGTTTGCAAACACTCACCCATCAATTCCCTATTTAGAGATGCATTGCCATGAGCATTAAATGACGTTAGGACAGTGAGACTATCAAATTTAATACAGTTTCAGTGAGCGCACTAAGCTTAGGAACAGCTACGTGTCGGACGACTGAATACCTGCTGTGCAAGGCCTTCTCTGCTCTCCGTGGAACTCAGAAGAACTCTGCGGTTGGCCAAGGCCTCTTCATAAGGCACTGAATCGCAACATGGCTAGAGCCAAAAGATATACATGACTTCAGTGAGTTGGGTTACATATGGGAAGTGTTAAGTTCCCCCGCCCGCTTGCCCTCCCTCCCTCGCTAGCAAAAGTATTTGTTGATGCTTTCCAGGCCCTTGGTGGCAGAGATCAGCGCCTGGTATATTACACTTTTGGAGGGGGGGGGGAGGCAAAGAACAAAGAGAAAACACACAGCTGCAGCATTGCTCTAAAGTGCCTTGGGCAGAAAGCAACAGAGGAAGGCCACTGTGCATTCCATGCATGGACCGGATCTCAAACAATGAATGAAAACAGCTGCATGTCATTCGGACGGCAGGTTTTTCAGCTGGAAACACCATCAGAAGTTCTGTCATATAAGCATGAAGGTAACAAAAGAGTTGTGGGAGATGCTGGCAGCAGGCAGAAAGAAGGGGGTGGGATTAGGATGGCGTGAAAATAGTAAGAGAGAGGCTGAAACAGGGTGACAAGGAGTCTAATGGGATGCTACGGGAGTCAGCATGCAACACGTCTGTCCTAGCAGCCCCTAGCTAATGACCAAGAATCCCACTCAACTGAACTAAAATTTGGGAGCTGCCTCCACTGTCACTTTTCTTCGAGCTATAAGAAAAAAACCCGCCCATCCACACCCACAAGCAATCAACTAACTCACAGCGGCTTGAGTTTTTAATTTTTCACCGCAATTCATTATACTAGTCTGGGACTGAAAAAACACAAGTCAGCAGATTCATGTGATTTATTTGCCACTGAACCACACCACTTCAGAGAAGAGGTGGAGTGAACTTTATACAGTGTTTGAGTGCTCCTCCATATTTTGTTTAAAGTGTGACATGATGGGATGTGGCGGGGTTCTGTGCAAGGAGAAGGGTTCTAGTCCTACAATGCAAGTCTGTGGCTTAGAAAACTACAGAAACTCCACAGTCCCAAAGTAGCCCAAGATTGAAATTTGTGGCATAATAAAAGATGCACTCATGTCCCTCCCGCTCTCTGGTACCAGTGAGACAAGTAGGACAATAAGCCTGCAGTGGCCTCATCAAACTTTTCGACAGCTCTAGTTACACTAAACTCCTAATTAGCTCCATCCCCAAACAAACCTTGGCCTATGCAAACATATTGAACCTGTCCTGCTAACAAATGTCCACCTCTATTCGACTACCAAACTGTGAGACCACCCTGCCCAGATTTTTCCACGCAGACTAATAATGACATTCCATCCATACAGTCTGCCCCACCCAGCCATATTTCCATAAACAGAGAGAGAGTATATTGGTCTCGTATTTATCCAACAATCATCACGCTCCACAATCTTTCCTGCAGCTCTGCCCCAAGCAAGTATACAGCTCGGGAACAAAAAATGATTTCATCAGCAACAAAGAACCACTTCTTCATGGGCGGAGAGAATCCAATCCCACATCAAAAGGATTTTTAGAGCGTGTCCAAGGGATCCAAGTCACTGCGTTACAGCTATTGTTCTTGAACAGGCACAAACCTTCTTCAGCAATCTCATGTAAGCAGCTGCTTTCTTCTTGTACTGAAGCATGCACTCCGCCGAGAGGGGGTTGATAAACTCCATTCCTCCCTTAGGCCCATAGCTCAGCGATGCAGTGAAGCAGTCTAAGTTATTGCTGAAGAATGAAGCAACCTAAACATACAAATGCAGAGATTTAAAATACTGGGCAAGTTTGCAGCTAGAAGAATGAGATGCAGAGAGAGTCCTGAGCTTTTGTGTTCCCCTTCATCCTACTTCAGCAAAACCACAAGGAACTTGGAACCATTTGCTTTCATTTTAGATTAACAGCGCGTTGCAGTATTCGCGGTTCTTTAGGTTTGTTTTTGGGTTTTTTAAAGGTGAGTTGTGGGGACATGACAGAGGTGTGCAAGGTCATGCCTGCAGTGAACGTTTCCTCATATAATACTAGAAAACCAGGTCCATCTGAGCTGTGCAAGATTCAGGACAGTGAAAACGAATTATTTCTTCATACAGCCCACATTTTAAACCATGGATTTTGCTCCAAGGTGATGTGACAGCAACTAGCTTCGCTGGTTTAAAAAGAGGATAAGACAAATCCATTAATGATAAAGCCATCAATAACTACTATTCGATTATTTCTTTAAAACTATATATTGCTTGATTGGGGGGGGCATTTCAAAGAAGTGATGGTTACATTGGCTCTCAGTACGTTTCCGGGCACAATTCAAAGTGTTGGTGCTGACCTTTAAAGCCCTAAACGGCCTTGGTCCAGTATACCTGAAGGAGCATCTCCACCCCCACCATTCTGCCCGGACACTGAGGTCCAGTGCCAAGGGCCTTCTGGCAGTTCCCTCACTGCAAGAAGCCAAGTTACAGGGAACCAGGCAGAGGGCCTTCTCAGTAGTGGCACTCACCCTGTGGAACACCCTCCCACCAGATGTCAAAGAGAAAAACAACTACCACATTTTTAGAAGACATCTGAAGGCAGCCCTGTTTAGGGAAGCTTTTAATGTTTGACGCACTATTGTATTTTAATATTTTGTTGGAAGCCACCCAGAGTGGCTGGGGAAACCCAGCCAGATGGGCAGGGTATAAATAAATTGTTGCTGTTGTTGTTGTTCTCCCTCCAATATTGGAGGCAGTGTGTCTCTGAATACCAGTTGCTGGGAGTCACAACTGAGTGCTTCTGCACTCATGCCCTGCTTTGGGGCTTCCCACAGGCATCTGGTTGGTCACTGTGAGAACAGGATGCCGGACTAGATGGGTCACTGGCCTGATCCTGTGGGGCTCTTATGTCGTTGCGTCCTTATGAACATACTTTCTGGCTGCACAATTTTATACTACCTAAGCTTTACCCTCAAGGAATCCATCACAAGAACAACAACTTTCTCCTTTATAAAGATTCCCAATTTGTGACAATAAAAGGGAACTTTTGCATGAATTTAGATACAGATACATCACAGAGGGGCTGCAAGCTCGTGTTAGTTTCACAATGCTGATTTAGGCAGCAGTGATGGGCACTTTGTGTAAGAAAAGAAGTTACCTTGCCGGCTCCGTTTGTTAATGCTACCACAGATGATAAGATGCAGTCGTTGGTGGTGATGAGCTTCTGCGTGGCTGTGGGGAGCTCTTGCTCCAAAGCAGCTTTCTGACTATAATGCTTATAAATATCTAAAACCAGAAAGAATTAACTTGCATCAGGTGTGCACATCGCCCTCCGAACCTCTCATTCAGATCCAGTCAGAAAATCCCATTTCTTCCTAAATGTCACTTTTTTCTACCTAGGAAAGCACTTTCAAAAGATAGATACGACTATCTGTGGAGACAATCCTACAGAGATTAAACTTTCCGCATGCAAAGCATGTGCTCTACCACTGAGCTAGCTATATTTTGAGCAAATCCCAATTGCCTGGCACACTTAGACAGCAGGAAAGAAGAATATAGTAGGAAGTAGCTAGAACCGTTTCATTATTGAGTATTGCCCTTAACGAAAATGGACTGCACACCTTCTGTTTCAGTGTAGTTAGGCAGAACCCTTTACATTATGCTAGCAGTACTTAATTTCACTATAAACCTTGTGATTCAAACCTTAACAGTCCAATCCTATGGATATTTTCTTGCAACACTTTCCCCTGATTTCAGTGGAGAGCCAGTACTGAGTAGTGGAGGGATCATTAGGTTTCAAAGAGAAAGACTCGGGTTCAAATTCCCAATCCATGGTAAAAGTCAATGTAGGCCACCCCTGACCCATTTCACAGGGTTATTACAAAGATACATTACCAGTATTTATTGTTATTTTTGCATATGGTTGAAAACTTGTATCAGTAAAAAGCAACAACAACACTGTATATTTGAGTATATTTTGTTTCTCCCTTTTCTTGATGCACATACTAGGTAGGCCGACCATGCAAAGGCCATTACATCTTTATGACACCCACCCACCACCCATAAAGTGTTAAGCGACCAGAGCGCTAACGTGTCATCTTTTTAATAAAAAAAAAGCTGTATATCCTTCAGCCAGTCTCACCTTTCATGACATCGTGAAATCCATTAAGGGTTGAAGCAATGTATGTGAGCAGAGAGCTGAAGTTTGTACGAAGCAGACGGTCTGGATTTGTGCCTGGAAGTTGTACAAAGAGCAGAAAATCCAAATGTAATGACAAGTGTCAAGGAGAAAAAGGGCATTTGCCAAATAGAATAGTTCCCGCTAGCAAAACAGTTTATAAGAGGCCTGGTTTCGTTAAAAGGATGGGGACATTTTTGCATTGCAGTCGGTTGGACTAGATGACCCCTGGATTCCCTTCCAACTATACAATTCTGTGAAGGAGTTCATAAAGGAGCCTTCACGAACTCGGTGCCCTCCGGATGTTATGAGCTGCAACGCTTATCACCCCTAGCCAGAACGACCAACTGCAGGGCACTAGGTTGGCAAAGGCTGCCATAAAAGAGCAATACGCAATCAGCGTTATCCAGCCACCTCAGTCCAAAACAGGGTAGAAATCCGAGTCCCTTAAATTTTTGAAGTTCACGTGAAGTTCAGATTCCTGGTCGAGTGGAGAATTTGGATGAGGCTGGGGAGGGAATCCTATAAATACTACTACCCATAATCAAATTATGGAGTATTCCAACAAAATCCCTTGAACCGTTTTTCGTCCGCTTTCTGTAAAATACAAGACTCGCTCTTATTCAGTGTTGATTCCAACCTCAGTACACATATAAAAACACTGTACCTACAGTTTAAGGAAATTTCATTCCAAAGAAATATATATATACTAGCATTGTTGTATCTGGAAAAGCCCAGGAAAGGTACACAACCGGGGGATTGATCACTGGAGCATAATTCTTAAATATTTATATTAGAGTCATACTAGTGACAAAAAGGTAACTGGCCTACAAATCCCTAGATACCCCAGATCCTTTCATACAATAAAAGCAGGCAATAACATGCATGTAATTTGATGTCAGTCTAGCAAAAACAGAAACACCCACCCACCAGATTCAATACTTATCGCACTGAATTTTGAAATTTTAGACCCTGCAATACGGTATTTCAGCTGCCTGGTCTGCTGCTGCTACTTACTAGGTAAGGCAAGAAGATTAATGTACGTGTGCAACTTCTCAAAGACTGCAGTCAGCTTCTTCATGTCTCGCTGCAGCTCCATGTTCCTGGCTCTTAACGCAGCTGTGCAAAGAGAAGATTCACACTCTTCTTCCAAACTAGGAACATATGAATTTATGTTTTTAAAAGTGAGTATTATGGTGGTAGTGGTTGTTTTTTTAAAAAATACATGATATTCAGAAAAGATGAGATAAACATTGTGGGGCACTTTTCTGAACAGGTGGCTATTGAGGGTTTGTTCAAAATGTCAAAAAGGAACCCATATCAATGCTTCAGTGATACATAAATTTAAGCAACTGGTTGAAATGCTGCTGTTTACATTCCTTTCTCTTTACTGTTTTATTGGTTTTAGGTGTTGGAAAGGTGAGTTATATGTTTATACATAAAATTTAAAAGCCAGACAAAGAATCAGTTAAAATTACTAAACTCGCAAACAGTTCTGCTTTTAACTTTGTCAGGCGCCTTCATCACTTTCACCTGGCGGCATCCATTACTGCAGGCTATAGGTCGGTGAGGAAGAGAAGAAACCAGGCTATTCCATTGGCTCAACTGAGAGACCAACAACTTCTGTTTCTGTCTCTCCTTGAAAAACTTTCTGCTGTAGTTGATTATTTTAAGAACTCTGCAACTAAGAACTAGTGCTTTGAGGGTTTTTTCCTTCTCCCTTCCAAAATATTTCCCTCTTGTGCTATGTATTTTTGATAGTAAGTCTGAGGATAGGGGCTGTCTTCTTATTGATCTCTATAAGTCAGTCTTGCAACTTTTTTGGGTTAAAGAGTGAGGTAAAAATGCCCAAATATATATACACAAATAAATATGAAGATGGCTCTCTAACAAGATGCATGGGGGAGAATGACATTTATACGAAAGCTGCTAAAATTCTGGGTGATATTCAATGTTAGTCATACGAGTAGATCCATTGTAATCAGTGTATGACCATTCGATAACACACTGCACAAGAGATCCTGAGTTACATTAAGCGATCTAACACTGGAAGCAATGCCCTCTCAGACAGATAATGACAGTTGCTATGATAAAATAAAGTAACTCCCCACCTCCCGCCAACACCTTTGAAATATTCATTGTCAACCATCATTATGAACATTCTCAAGAACCAGAGGTATGTGACCATGCTGCTCTCAGACTCTTAACATAATTTATGAGCAGCACACTGAATTATAGTTCCCATTGTGCAGATCAAAAAGGGGGAAAGTACCTTTTCAATTGATAAGGAAGAATCTTCCTGAGAAAGCAGACATAAGATGCTAAGTAATCAGAAAAGGATTTCAATTTCACAGTTGTCTCCTTTGAAGAGAAAAGAAGAAAATGTCTCTCAGGTATTTAGTAGCAACCTGTCTCAGACATGGAATGTGACAATAAAGACAACCATATTACCAGAACTGTGACAGTGTCCTCAGTGATGCTCTCAAACAAGTGTAGCATTCCTTCTTCCAGGGGGCGAATGTAGGATGCGTTTTCATGAAGGTACTGTGAAAACTGAACCAAGAGAGACCCGTCAGTGGTTCCAGCAGGCACTGCTTGCAAAGCCAGGGAGCTATTTGGCATTAAAACAGATTACCAGCGCTGCTTTTGAACTGCTGTATGACGGGGGTGCGGGGGACAGATTATTTTGGACTATGGGGACTGGGAGGGACGCGGGTGGCGCTGTGGGTTAAACCACAGAGCCTAGGACTTGCTGATCAGAAGGTCAGCGGTTCAAATCCCCGTGACAGGGTGAGCTCCCGTTGCTCGGTCCCTGCTCCTGCCAACCTAGCAGTTCAAAAGCATGTCAAAGTGCAAGTAGACAAATAGGTACCGCTCCAGCGGGAAGGTAAACGGTGTTTCTGTGCGCTGCTCTGGTTCGCCAGAAGCGGCTTAGTCATGCTGGCCACATGACCCGGAAGCCATACGCCGGCTCCCTCGGCCAATAAAGCAAGAAGAGCACCGCAACCCCAGAGTCGGTCACGACTGGACCTAATGGTCAGGGGTCCCTTTACCTTTACCTTTTAAGGGGACTGGGAGGGGGAGAAAGTAAGAGACGGGGAACATTCAGAAACCCTGAAGCAAAACTCTGTGCAGGCATTTTGGCCAAGGGAAGTTGAGATTTATTTTATTTACAAAACCATATCCTGCGACTATTTAATTATAACCCACAGCTTCATCACTACAGGGTTCCTCAAGGCACCTTACTGTTAAATATTTCAAAATAGAATACATATAAAAGCAATGCAGCAGCAAAAGCTCAGAACATTACTGCCCAACATCACATAACAAAGTTTTGTTTTGTTTTTTAAAGAATCTGGGAATTATTATTTTTATTCTTCAACTGGCTTTCCAGCATCTCGGACAGAGAGAGAACTGCTCTTTCACCTGGAGGTGCCAGGGACTGAACCTGGAATCCTTTGCATACAAAGCAGCAATAATGTTACCTTGAAGAAGAAGAAGAAGAAGAGGAGTTTGGATTTGATATCCCACTTTATCACTAACCAAAGGAGTCTCAAAGCGGCTCCTTTCCCTTCCTCCCCCACAACAAACACTCTGTGAAGTGAGTGGGGCTGAAAGACTTCAGAGAAGTGTGACTGGCCCAAGGTCACCCAGCAGCTGCATGTGGAGGAGCAGAGATGCGAACCCGGTTCACCAGATTACGAGTCCACTACTCTTAACCACTACACCACACTGGCTCTCTAGTTTCTCTCTTGGCAGAAATGTGTGGTGAGAAACTTTCACTCCATTCTGTACCATTTTGCACAAATAAAAAAGGAGATTGTTTTAACAGCTACATTGCATCCGCTGTAGAAAAATGTAGCAAGCTGGCACATAGTGTGCTTATCGTATGTCCACTTTAAACTCTTTACGTAAAGCTCACCCCAAGCCAGCTTACCTTCTGATTTAATGGTGATATTGTATCTGTGGCGGAATCAACAGGGAAAATCTGGACTCGCTGTTCCGTGTAGGTATGGAAATTCAGAAGGGCCGTCACCAGGTCTTGAACAAAGGCCAGCGCTTGGCCAGCGAGGTCACGCAGCTTCAACTGCAAGGTACAAAGAGCAGGGATGCAGCTCACTCTTATTTTGATGGAGAGCAATCTCTTTTACAAAAGGCCTTTCCCAGAACTGCTCCTAACTGAACAAACAGAAGATTCAAATATGACAGACCTCCTCCCTGCTGCAAAGGTTCTTCGTCTAAAGAAGCAGATTAAGAGCACTGTGATCTGATTGTATCAGGGCAAAATCCTGATGATGATGATGATAATGATGATGATGATAATGATGATGATGATGATAATAATAATAATAATAATAATAATAATAATAATAATAATAATAATGTATTTGTACCCTGCCCTCCCCAGCCACAGCCAGGCTCAGGGCGGCTAACATCATGAAACTAAGACAGTATACTAAGAACATAAGAACAGGCAAACAATTAAAATACTTCTTAAAATTAGTTCAGAGCAAATTAAAATATGGACAGATGGCAGTCCACGGGTAAAATTGAGAGTGGTTAATATTCTCCAGGGCCAACTGTTACCACTGGTCTTATAAAGGACCTGTGAGTGGGCTAGGAGGCCTCTTTAATGCTTGTTCTTATACAAAAAGAAAAGAATCAGGCTGAACCCCAACCAAAGGCCTGGCGGAACAGCTCTGTCTTGCAGGCCCTGCGGAAAGCTGTCAAATCCCGCAAGGCCCTAGTATCTTGTGAGAGAGCATTCCACCAGGCCGGGGCCATGGCCAAAAAGATGTTGGTGCTTCTCATTCATTTTTCAGCAACAAAACCAGAATGCATTTTGTGGTGGGAATGAAAGCCAATATACTTCACAAGTAGTTTTCTACTAGGCATCCTTCTATTGTCTTAATTGTTTAGAAGACCACGTGCAAAGACTCGGACAGCAGCAAGTTTTACCGTATTAAACTCTCAACCTAGAGAGTTGGAGCAGTGCTGTACTTCTGTCCCTCATCTACAGCACTCATGCCAAGTTCTTTTCCAGTCTTGGTGGGTGGGGCTGAGACAAATGACTTTTTGCCATCTCCAAGGAGCAGAATTCTGGGAGAGCCTGTTCTACCTCTGAAAGGTGGCTGCTCTTTTAGACTTCCGGGTTGGCGCCATCGCCGAATGGCGGACTCCCTCCGAGCTCCGGAGGGAGTCGGCTCGGCAGGGGCTGGGTCCTACCGCGCCGGCGACGCGGGGACCCTTAAAAACCACGGGAACGGATCCCGTGGACATGGTGACTCGGCTGGCACCGTTATCGCCCTCCCGGCTCGTGAAGGAGCCTTTTTAAAGGCTACGGATCGGGTGCCGGGGAGCGGCGTGGTGCTTTGAGTCCTCCGCTTCCCCTGCCGAGCGCAGCCGCATGCCATTCGGCGGAGAGCGCTGGCTTCTTCCAAAGGAAATTCGGACAATTAACAACAACCCGTGAGTAATTGGGCAACCGGGTATAAAAGGAGGAAAAAAGAAATTTTTTTCCGGATTTGGCACGAGCGGGAGGGGATCCAAAAAGGAAGTCAGTCCCCTCCCTGATTGTAAACATGCTAAAACAAGGACTGAGAAACCAAGACCGATTCAGAATTTTATTGATGATAAAAATTATTAATTCCACGATCTGAATTACAAGAACTGTGCTGGAGGAGAAGAGAGGAGGGTGAGAGGAAAAAGGCTACCCCCCCCCCTGGGAACCGGGGTGATTCGGAGAGCCTGGTGAAGAGAGATGGAGAATTTGACAGCTGTCAAGGGAGCTGTCAAAGCTAGAGAATATAAAGAGGATTTTGTTACAAGTTTTCTGCTGGTGAATTTTGTTACAATTTGATACAAATATGGACATAAACTGCCAGGGAAGAAGAAACAACAATTTGACTTTTGGTTTAGAGGATACAAAGTTATTGCAACCCCCCTAGAGGGGTTTTGGGACATTACAAGTGTCGTATGTGGAAAACTACTCTGGGATGTACACAGGTCTTATCTCCTGGGAAAGCTGTAAAACTGAAATATTATTTTGTCTACAGAGGTGACTATAATACAATAGAATCTTCTATTGAAGCAAGAAAGGAACTGGACGTAAGTCTTTGTCCCTGAATAACAAACCTCTGTAGAGACACTAAATTTTGGAACAAGAATGTTTTAACAGCTGAACAAGATAGAAACCTGAGAAAAGCAAGAAATAAAAGAGCAAAGGACTAACTACGACATGGAAAGAATAATCAGAGGAGCAACAAATGATCAAGGAAAACCAAAGGCCTTTATTAGACTGGACTTTTGAAGTTAAACATTACTAAAATAACTAAATTCAAAGAAAACCGGCAAGATGGACTGAGATAAAATTTTGGCTGTGGACTTAAGACCTCCAGGCCGACAACATACAGATAGATGGACATGGGGAATCTAAACCGGGGAAGGGAGGGGGAATCTTAGAATCCAAAGGCTATGTAATCGATTTTTTGAACTTTCCTATATTTTCTATCCTATATTCTTTACAACTTTGACCTTATATGTTTTTGTCTTACTTTTTATCTTTTTTAAGAACGAGGGAACTCGTGGAAGGAAACGAGAACTGATCTTGGGGGGAAAATTGTGTATTATTTTAAGATAAGGAACGTTGTTAAGATTGTGTAAATTTAAATTGGCTTATGAGTAAAATGTATTAGGTTTAATTTGGGAATGAGAGCTTGTGGAACCAACTTAAGGAAAGGGGAATACAGTCGGGAGGGGAAGGAGGAAGTCCCAGAAAGAAGGTTATGAAAGGAAGGGTTTAAATTTGTTTTTCTGTTTCTTTTTCTCTTTTATCTTTCTTTCTTATTTTTCTTATTCTGTTTTTATTGGAAATTCTAATAAACATGATTAAAAAAAAAGAAAAGAAAGGTGGCTGCTCTTTTGACTCTTATGTCAAATTGCTACCAACAGCTTTTACGTAAATCCCCCCTTCTGCAGTCATGAATACTTGGGAGGCATTAACCAAGATCTGGCAAGATGGGAAACCCCAGGCAAATGGCAATAAAGGGTGGGCAAGAAGCAAAGGACTTTGAAAAAAATGCTTAATATCCAACATGTTTCAGATCTCTCAGGTTCAAATGTGTAAACTTCAAATACAGAAGTTGAATCTCTTGTATGATCTTCCACAGTATGAGGAAATTGAAGACAGTATAACAAAAGACTGAACTTCAGTCCCTGATGAGGTGCCTGAGAAGTCCGAAATGCATTGGATATTAAAATGTTCCTCCTCCCACTTTGCTTCTTACTTTTTTCCACTCATATCTAAGAGAGAACCAGCATCCCAGCTTTACAGTTCTATGGTTCTATTATTTTCTCTGCACCGTCCCAAAGCCTTAAGCCAAAGATATTGCGAACTTTTTAGGTTAATAATTTAGGTTTATTACTCACCTGCCGCCTTCTACTGTGTAATGGCACATTCAAAGCATTATACTGGCTAGACCCTACGAAAAGAATCAAAGTATTACAGCAATTATTTTCTCTCTCCGATCCTCCTGCATTGCTTTAGACTCTTAAGCCATTCAAGAACAGAGAAACATCTTTTTCAAGCTGAACGTCTGACTCCTAGAGCTAGTAAAGGCTAAAAATTCAAATAAATGAATAGGATATTGGCAGGTGCGTATGTCATTACGGAATAACACATTTCAACCCCAATCACCTTAGGATTTCTAAAGTTCTTTTTCAACAATATAGTAGCATGATATTGTTAAAACTATAACCCACTTTTCTGTCTCAAATACCAGGTAGGTCAGGAATATCCATATAAGTAAATGGAAGGCCACCTTAAGGCTACAAAAAACTGAAATTTAAATTGAGAACTTCCTAATTTACAGCTCAGTTTTTTAGCAAATACAGTGCACAAATCCATTTATATTAGGCACATGGATTTCTTTGTAAGCAATGCAAATGAGACACCTAAATTAATGGTAGGCATTAATCCATAAGACAAGCATCTATTTCAGTAGTTCCGCTTGGCAGACTTGCAACATTTGCCACACACCTTGTCACCGTAAGCTAACTATGTTTCTGGATGCTCAGGTGGTAACAATAAATTCAAGACAACTTATAAAATGCCCAGCCACGTCAAAGCTAAATTGGGGAAATAAAAGACAATTAAACCTAAACCCAAAACTGGCTTAATTCCCAACAAGCTAGCCTTAAAAAAAACCCAACCACCAAAGCTTAGGAACTGTCTACCGGGATACGAGGAGCATCTAAAGTAAATACCTATCTAGGTGCCATTAACAATCTGAACTTAGAGCACAACAGCCAGTTTACAAGAGCATTCCTGACCCTAAGGGCAAGGGCAGGCAACTATTATGGGAACGGAGACTGCATTCCCTTGAGAAAAGTGATTGGGGCCTGCAAAAGCCAATGTTGGCAGGAACACCCCTTTTTCTCCCCTCTCTCATTCATTCACATTCATAGCAGAGAGTCTACCTCTCTCTGGGATGTCTCCAGCCTCTCCCACTCATTTATATGCTCTCATAAACAGGAATACAACAAAGCAGTGGCTAACACAAAGCTGGGAAGTACAGGGAAGACCATGGGTTGCCGGCCTGTGTCTTTAGAGGGTGGGTATGTAGAAAGTGGATGAGTCTTAGGTACAAAAAGCCCCAAGCAATGGATGGTTTCAGCTATTCAAGCAAGCCGCAGAGGATAAACAAGCGGCTCAGGACTTTTCTCTGATGTGCCCCCTGGAACTGCATCTCTTGGCATGGGAGGGGGATAGGAACAAGCCTTTACTTTTAATGTTAATGAAGGAATAATACAGAAGACAAGCACCATTCAGTGGCTCATTCTGTAGCCAGCAATTGTTTGATTACCCCCAGCCACCCTGCCCTAACAGCAATTTTCACTGCATCATCCCTCATGTGATTGTATGTAGAAGGTTATGCCATTCCCAGAAGACTGTGCATGAGAGAGAGCTATCTGTCGCCTTGCCCTGCCCATCACTTAACAGGTACCTGTACCTGTCTTGGTGCAATTACTGCGTACGTTTCACTACCCCGGTTCCAGATTTGCTGGCATAGGCAAAAAAATTGGGTAATTACATCCATACATTGGTTAAGTTGTACTAAACACTACAGAAACGGAGATGGAAATTTAACACAGCACTGCCATTTTCAGCGGCAGCCTGTGTGCCTTATCAAGCATAATTCCAGCCTGGTTGCTGACTGGGCAAAACTAAGTTCAATTATTTTTGATGAATTGGAATGGTGAAATCTCAGCTTTTCAGTTTTCTATAGCTTCTTTTTAGCACACAACAAAGGTAATCCATGCAGTACCTACTGGTATCATTGAAAGGAACCTTTTCACTGATGATGTTCAAGGACTCCCCCAATCTGCTGCTCAAGTCCGCATGAAGGTGCTTTAACTGCTGCTGGCTGGGTGATAAAAATAAGGCAACAACATTAACTATTGGGTTTTGGGGTGCTTACTTGAAGCTGAAAAAACCAAATCCATACATTTCCCATGAAGTTTCACCGGTTATGTCAGCTGATGATGGGCAGGTGAGTATGGGAAAAATCCTGATGGGCCAAACTGGACCCCCTGGTAGGCAAAGATTTCCCCACCCTGGACCTATATATATATAAAAAAGTAAAGGACCCCTGACAGTTAAGGCCAGTCGCAGATGACTCTGGGGCTGTGGCGCTCATCTCGCTTTACTGGCCAAGGGAGCCGACGTTTGTCAGCAGTTTTTTCGGGTCATGTGGCCAGCATAACTAAGCCGCTTCTGGCAAAACCAGAGCAGTGCACAGAAACGCTGTTTACCTTCCCGCCGCAGCGGTACCTATTTATCTACTTCCACTTTGACGTGCTTTCGAACTGCTAGGTTGGCAGGAGCAGGGACCGAGCAATGGGAGCTCACCCCATTGTGGGGATTCAAAGTTCCGACCTTCTGATCAGGAAGCCCTAGGCTCAGTGGTTTAGACCACAGCGCCACCCGCGTCCCTACCCTGGACCTACAGGGTACCTTAATTAATAACACGTGAGAACTGGTCGGACTCCGTATAAGGTTGCTCCTTACGCCCATGCCCATGGTAAGGTGACAACGAAGCAATAATTGTTTTACAACACTATATGCCTCAATAAAATGGAATTCCTAATCACGTCTTTATTTTTTAAAGAGATCAAGAGCATTACCATTCTTCTGTTCGAACCCTGCAGTCCTTGGCCTCTCTCTCTAGCGTTTGAGATTTGATCTAAAGGTAAGTAGGGAAAACAGAGCTGTCAATAGCTATTTGCACAACCAACTCCACACAAAGATTTTGAGTATGTCTTATTACTTTAAGCATTTATGAAGCAAAGTTCTGCCCCGAAGAGCACAGAAATCACTGCTGAATGACAACAAGAACAATCAAACCAAAAACAATTAGTTACATCAGCACCAGGTAAAAGAATTTAAGAACACAAGTATAATTAAAACAGTCACTCAACCTGCAAATAAAACATTGATTGAAAAAGGAAGAATTTTCCCAGTCCCAAAGAGGCCAACAACATATGAGATGGATAGGCCTTGATGGTCTGAGATCTAGGACAGGGGGACACACAGCTTTGATACTTACTTCTAACTTGGCTTTATCGCTTTGCAATTTCTCTATTGTGTCCATGTACTTCCGAGTGAGGCCATCCACCACAGCTTGGTGCTGCGCTGCCTCCATCTCCAAGACCTCCAGCTTGCTCCTCAGCTCAGTTTCCAAAAGATTGTGTTTCTCATTGGCTTCAAAGAACTGAAACAAGAAGGGAGAGCCTGACGTCACAGAGCATCACCCAGGGAAGGGCTGGCAGCTCAGATCCAAGGCTACACTGAAACAAGCACATGCCCTAGGGCTGCAGCTCATAATTTCTGGCACCATTGTTTCCAGGAACGTCATAGGCCGAAGACTCTTACTTTGTAAGTTGTACATTTCTACTATACTAGTATGTTGGCTCTTGAACTGGGGAAAAAACAAGAGAGGGCCAAACTAGATGTGATTCAGGGCATTTGTGCTCAGATTCTCCTGTGGTTTTGTTTTTTATTAAGTTAATATAAGTGACGGGGGGGGGGAGAAAACAGATAAGGATCAAGGCATTAATCCCTCTGAAGCTATATAAACCTACGTATACCACTACACCCCTGCTGCTTATACCCACTTTTGTAAAAATCACAGGAGCTCCTAATCACAGATTATCTAATGCTGACATGACCCAATACTGAATCCTTCAAATACAGATGATGAAAATTCACACAATTTAAATACAGTGGTGCCTCGCAAGACGAAAATAATCTGTTCCGCGAGTCTCTTCATCTAGCGGTTTTTTCGTCTTGCGAAGCAACCCTATTAGCGGCTTAGCGGCTTAGCGCTATTAGCGGTTTAGCGGCTATTAAAGGCTTAGCGGCTAAAAGGCTATTAGCGGCTTAGCAAAAGGGGGGGAAGCGGGGAAAAATCGGAACACTCGCAAGACGTTTTCGTCTTGCGAAGCAAGCCCATAGGGAAATTCGTCTTGCGAAGCAGCTCAAAAATGGAAAACCCTTTCGTCTAGCGGGTTTTCCGTCTTGCGAGGCATTCGTCTTGTGGGGCACCACTGTATCTGGTTTCTCACCTTCTTGGATTTTTTTAAAAAACCCTTTATCATTAATTCCCCCCCCCGTTCCACCCCCACCCCCCACCAAGTATAACATCTGAGTACTTCCTCCACAACTACCAAAATCTCTAGCCTTGTCTGTCTTTGGAAGCTGGACAGGCACATACACTGAAAACATGGAGAAGCTTTGCTTCTGAATTAGCTCTCCTGCAAACAGGAAAAGTAGATTAAAAAAAAATTAATGAAATACCAGCAATTATTAGATCCAGTGCTGAAGAGGAAAAACAAATCACATTCAGCAAAAAATTAAAATTAAGAATTTTTTAATGTAAAGGGAGGGTCCATGTGGTACTGGACATATAACGGGGAGAGCCAGATTCAAATTCGGCTCAACCATGAAGCTTTCTGGGCCAGTCACTACATCACAGCTTACAGCACAGAGTTGTTATAAAGAAAAAATGGGGATATACCCCTCAAAAATGGACATTCAGTAAATTTAAACAATGAGGAACTGAGATGGAGGGAGCAATAGCCATGCCCGTTTTTTGTTTTTGTTTTACTTTAAGAGTTCCTAATGCATTTAAGAGCAAATACACATTTACACAAAAATAACTTTGTGCACAGCAGCAAGAAAAGAGTTATCTGGCTCCACTGAGACCACAGGTGCTAATCTATAGGCACCTGCAACAAACTGTCTTCTTGGAAGCCTTTGCTCCCTTTCTGCAGGGGGGAACTTAGTTTTAAGCTGAAAAAGGAGCAACTAAGGGGAAAAAAATACTGCAGAAACAATTTGACCAGAGTCTGGAAATGAGAAAGAATGCAAGAAGCTGGTGTGCAAACGGAGTAAGCTTAAATGTACATAGCTTTCTGAGCATTAAATTTGGAGGTATTTTGGTTATCACTAGAGCATTGATGAGAAAGGAGAGGTAGCATGGCTAGTAAATGTGTCTAGTCAGGAAGACAGGGACCTATGCCAGGTGAAGGGGTCATGGCCATTGCAGATTACATAGGAACGAAGCTGCCTTACAGAGTCAGACTATTGATCCACCTAGCTTAGAATTGTGTTTTGTGACTGGCGGGGGCTCTCCAGGGTTTCAGCCAAGAGTTTTCCCCAGCCCTACCTGGAGACGCCGAGGATTTAACCTGGGACCTTTTGCATTGAAAGCAGGTGCTCTACTGTTAAGCTATGTGTACAGCAAAGGCTGGTCAGTGAAGAAAAACTGAAAGATGATGTAGCCCAAGCCTCTTTCCAGAAGACAGGAGACCAGCCAGCCACAGATCAATCTATGCATTATCCAAACAGCAGAGACACCAAAAGATGCATTTAGGGCAAACGACTTCAGTAAGGCAGTGAAAGCCACATGTTATACATGCCACTTGTTAGCAACTAGTTTTACCAGTGAGCTCCCTGCCCTTAAGCCAACATTTCATCTCTACAAGGAATAGCCAGCAGCAGACAGCAGACTCTGGCACTCATCTCAAGCTTTTCCCTGGGAAGGAGGAAGAGAGGATTCAGCTACTAATTCCCTCTCCTCACTTGAGCTGCTTTTGCTCGAAAAAGACACAAAAAGATGAAGAGACTATTCCATATGTGCACCTTTTGTCTCTGCTCCCTCTGGTCTCCAAGTCCAGAAACTACTTGGGAAAAGGCGAGAGGGAAAGAGAAATGGGGACAAAACATATGCTTGTGAAATGCTTAGAGGTTTTTGCTTTTTGTTTTTACAATAAAGCAGTGTATAATTTTTGTTAGTGAAATAAAACGGCAAAATAGCCCCACAGTCTTTCCTGCATCTCTTCCCTACCCTCCAAAGCAACAGAGAAATGTTTTATGACTCCAGAGGAGAGAAAGAGTTGATGACCGGGGCAAGGTGTCTCCCCCCAGGGGAAGCACAATGGGCTTGGACTAGATCAGAAGTGTGGAATCTTTTTTCAGCCAGAGGGTTACATTCTCTTCTGAGCAGGACCTCAGCCAAAAGTGGGCAGAGCAATGAATGTAAATTTTCACCTTGGTACAGTAGGCTAGTTTCTACACACGCTCCTCTCTCTCTGTTCTCCACCCAGGCAAGCAAGAGTCACTGTCAGAGTTCAAGAGCATGCAAAAGTGCTGGAGGTGGGTGTAAAGCAGAGTCAGGGAGGAGGGTGGCCTGGGGAGTCCAGGGGGCCAGACAGAGAGGCTTGGAGATCCATACGTAGCCTCTGGGCCTCAGATTTCTCACCCCTAAGTTGGAGGATACTGGATTTGTTCTGATTCTATGATCTTGCATTCACTTAGTACAAATTTGGCATTTTTTGGATTCAAAGAAAGCCGGGCATCTTGAAACAGTCAAGTCAGGACACTGTGAGAAACAAAGTTCCAAAATGCAGAACTAGCACAAGGCAGATGGTCATTCTGTTGTTTAATGTTTCTTAGAAGTTATACATTTCTAGAGAGCACTGCTCCTGTGGACTACCAGAGTTCATGGGCACAAACCAAAGTATTTCGAAACACAGCAGAGTCACTGAACAAATTGGCCAATCTTACCTAAAAGACACCCGGGGTTGCTAACCTTTTTTGGTGGACACCTTTTCCAAACTGGATAAACTGTTGTGGGCAACACACACACTTACACAAACACCATAACCAAGTCCACAATGCAACCTTTTTTATTTGCTACAATATGTTTCTTTCATGCCTAATTTTAGGCAGGGGGCAGGGGAGGGACTCCTGTGGGTGCCAGAGAAGGCCTCTGTGGGCACATGGGCATCACAATGGCACTCCCTCCTGTACAAGTTGCCATGGAATTTAAATAGCCGTAGAATATACTGTGTACTACCAAATTACACACCTGAATATGCAGCCGCTCATTCTCTTCTATTTTCTTCTGAAGGTCTTCATCAAATACGTTTTTCTGTTCTTGGCTTAACTGGGATGCGGGTTCGCCGGTCTTCTAAAAGAAAGCAAAAGCATTCCTGCTTACTGAATGTACTTAAAGACTACTCCATAATCATAGCTCCTGTGGATAGTTAGTACAGCAAAATATTGGAACTGCTTACGGTTTTCATACATGGGATTTCTTTAGAGTTACTATAGAATGGAGTAGAGTGTGAGTTTTCAACTTGGGACTTCCTGATCAGTAGCTCAGCTCCTCAGTCATTGACACTAGCTCTTCCCTGAATAGGTTAGGCTAGGTATGGAGAGCCGTTGGCCCTCCAGATGTTGCTGGACTACAGCTCCCAGCAGCCCCAGCAAGCATGGCCAAAGTTGGGAGTTGTAGTTCAGCAACATCTGGATGGCCACAGTTTCACGGAAGCAGCGAGCAACATGGACTCATGAACCCAGAGCTCCCAGTTCCAGTTCTCTATGGCAGCACATCAACCTTTGAGGGAACCCCACGCTCCTAACTTTCCCTTTATCTATTTTGCTGTCTGCCATAATTTTGTGCAATTTCTCACTTCCTCAATTGTACAACGGAGAGAATGCGGGCAATGCTTGGCTTGCTTCCTCCTCTTGCTTTTATTGAAGATCCTGCACCACGGGTTCTATAAAATGTGCTAGTCATAACGATTTAATGAGAAGCAGGAAACGAGCAACGAACTGGCTTCAACTAATCTGGCAACATCTGCTTTCAGAGATTGCATCAAATGGCAAGAAGGCACATTATGCAGTTTTGTTGCTCAAGCTAAGGGGGTCCAGTCCTGGGCACTGCCCAGATAAGTGCCTGGGAATCAAGCATAATATAGTACTCAGGGTTCCTCAGAGGAAGGGCTTGGTATAATTGTAATAAATAACCAGTCCATTTTTTTTGTTGATGTTTAGTCATTTAGTCGTGTCCGACTCTTTGTGACCCCATGGACTAGAACACACCAGGCACGCCTGTCTTCCACAAGACACTCCTTCATGGATCACTGCCTTGCCGTGGCGAAGGGGCTTGAATAACTCAGAGAAGCTATGAGCTATGCCGTGCAGGGCCACCCAAGATGGACAGGTCATAGTGGAGAGTTTTGACTAAACGTGATCCACCTGGAGCAGGAACTAGCAGACCACTCCAGTATCCCTGCCAAGAAAACTCCATGGACAAAGTCCATTTTAGGACACATCAAATACTAAAATAGTGACAGAGAGAGAAGGGGGGGGGGTAATCAGATAATGCAGCTGGAAAGAAACCTCTTAGACAGCAACCCAATACACAATTACCTTGGAGCAATACCCAAAGAGCATAGTGGGGCTACCTTCAGATTAAATATGCATTAAGATTGCATTATCAGTATCTAACAGGAAGAGCAGAGAAGACCAAGCAGTAACCGGGAATGCCAAACAGGGCAGACGCCAGAGGCACCTGCTGAGGCCTAAATTCAAGTCCCTTGAATCTGACCATGGCACCTCACTTGCTTACCCTCCTTCTCCTTCTGGCCTCAAGTGGATAAGGGAGAAAAGGGTGATGGCAGTGAGGAGGAACATCAGCTGATGCCACCTGATTACTTGTCAGCTCTTTGCCTGGGAAACCCTGCTTTCAAGAAACACTTCCTAGGTGACCTTGGACCAGCCACTTCATCCTGGTGCACCAAAAGAAACTGATATTTTCACAAAGCAATCCTACCCATATTTACAGTATGTGAAGGTGGTTACTCTAGCCTCAATAAATACAGACTTCTATGAGCCAACGGGACACATTCATAGAAGAGGTTCCCCACTGCCCCTCTGCATGTGTCATTCCTCTGCCTTGCCCTCTGAACTAGTCCTCCAACTGCTGGAGGTGGGTAATTCTGCCATGTCACAGAGTCGGCCGTGCTCCCTGACCCAAACAACAGCTCACGAAGAAATTTATTTTCGGATCCAAGAGCAAAGCCTGATACTTCAGGAGGTTATACCTCAACCAACAGAAGGCTGGGAAAATGCTGCTTCACAAAAATACTTGCACAGGTTGATTCAGGTAGGTACCCACCTTGTTCTTCTTGCCTTTAGATTCACTTAGGACAAGTTCATCCTGAAGCAGCTCCACCCTCTTTGCCAGCTGTTGGTTTCGAAAGGTCAGACTGTCCATTTCCTGCTGCAGCTTTCTGAGCGACTGGTCCTTCATTTTCAGTTGTTCCTACGTTTGGGAGAAGCAGTTTTATCACAATAGATTCCGACAAGATTTTCTTTTTTACAAAACAGGAAGCTGTGCTAATTTTTTAAAGAAAGAACACTTCCCATCCCCTGTCTTTACAGGGCATCCAGTCCGCAGTGCAATACTGGAATAAAAGACTGAAATTCTGAAATGAAAACCCAGCATAAGAGAAATAAAGGAATTTGAATTCTTAACTAGTAGCATCTATTTTAAGCAACCTTAGGTATTTTGCTATTGCTATTTTAAGCAACTCAGAGGTAGGGCATCTGCCTTGCATGCAGAAGGTCCAAGGTTCAATATGTCAACAAAAAAGCAGCCTGGCCCTTGAATGTATGCATGACATGGAGCTAGTGCCAACCCTGTACAAACAAGGCAGATCTGCACAGAACTGTGTCATGTAAGCAAGCAGTAAATGTCAGAATCAAGCTCATTTTCACTTCATTGTTTGAAAAGCATACCTTCAGTGATGCTGAATTTGCTTGCTCATCCACCACACCCTTTTTCAGTACATGGTTCTGAGCTCGAAGCTGCAAAAGAGAGACATTGAGAAATCATTAACTCAGTGATGAAGCAATGAGGTTGCATCGAGCTGATCATTAGCCACCTGCAAAATCTTGCCTTTCTCTAGGAAAATAAGCAGCACACTCAGAGGACCACAGAAAAAGCATAAACGTTATTTGTAAGCTCATAATATAGAATCTAAATTAAATTTTAGACTTGAGCAAGTCAATTTAGCCACCTAATTTTTTCAAGATGCGAAGGGCATTGCCAAGCTAAAAACAGAGAACTTCCAGTGCAAATCTGATTGTGGTTGCTAAAGTACTTTTAGCTACAAAAGGTCTGGAGATATTGCCTCCATGGAGAATTTGATGGCATTGGTTCACAGTGTGTTTCAGTAGCCCAGTGATTTTTGAAGTAGAAGAATCAGGAGCTTTGCGGCTCTACTGGACTCAGAAGTGACACCACCACAGAATGATCTGCAAACTATTTACCAGGGAAGGTCTCCATCTCAGTAGCAGAACACATGCTCTGCTGCAGAAGGTCCTAAGTTCAACCCCTGACATCCCCAGGTGGAGCTGGGCAAGTTTCTCTGCCTGAAACCGTGAAGAGCCTTTAGCAGTGAGGGTAGACAAAACTGAGCTGGACCGACTGGTGATCTGACTTGGAATCGGTCACTTCAGTTGCCTATCAATGGTTCCAAATCCCCAATCAGATGGATAGTAATAAGTATGGCTCCCTGAAAAATATATTGCCTGCTGCAACTGGTCTTTCTCTTCAATATGAAGGTGCAGGGGAATGTTGTGTGGGCTGTGTTCTAAGTTCACATGCAACTATCACAAAATGCAGCAGGTCTGTGCATTGACACACAAGGCGCTGACTAGAAAATGTCCCTAGAATCCCCATCAACACACAGCGTTCCTCAGCAGACATTCAGGAGTTACTCGTTAACGAAGCTGATGTAGGAAACATTCAACAGCAGCAGTACACGACACTTGCAATGTTTCATTTAAATTGCAGTTTTTAAAATCATACCAAACATTAAAACAGGCTGTCCTTGCTCTTCAAAAAAATCAAACATTTTCTCTTTGGGGGATGGTGGCGGAAAGAGTCCAAATCCCACTTCAAGCTTTTCAGAATGGGAGTGCATTTGATAGCCGGTGTTCCTTTGTGTGCATATTTACACAACTAGGAAAATGAATTTTAGTGCTTATTTTGATAAAATATTAATGACACCGGTGAACAAGGCATTTAAACGACAAATTACTTTCCCAACTGACGTGGCATGCAAAAGACACATTAACTGTTTTGTTTCTTATTTCCACACTACAACACATAGTGGTGCTTCTTTATGTATAGCAGGCATGTCCAACAGGTCAATCACGATCTACTGCCGATCGCGTGCATGTCCCTGGTCAACTGCGCCCGTGCAGTCCTTATTGATCCCAAAAAAAAGCTCAACAAGTTAGGTCAGTCCTCACCTTAAAAAAGCTCAACTGACTATGACAATGGGTAGATCACAGCCAGTTGTTTTTTATACTGGGAGTAGATTGCAGACTCTTGGAAGTTGAACGAGCCTGATCTATAGGATTACCAGTGTATGTTTTGCTCCAAACACGTTCATCTCTTCTGTTGGCATCCATCTTGGGAGACCATGCCTTTGGGGGTGAAAGCAAACTCTTCTAACCCACGTTATCTATCACTGAATGGCCATAGTAGTCTCATGTACCTAGTAGTTAGGTATAGTACTTAGGATAGGGGGTCTTGATTCAGGCAAACCTGAGCTCTGTCTTTTTTCATTAGGCACTGTTAGAATCACTGCCATTATCTCTTCCTCTCAGCTGTTGTAGATGGAAGCCTTAAGGCAGCGCTTTCCAAACTGTGTCGATATGTGGGTGTGTAATGTGAACATTCCTTGCGCTCCTCCTGGGGTTGGAAAGAAGGGGTTAGTTTAACCTCCGGTTTGCTAGCAAAACTGAATTACTGCATCGCGAAATGATGCATGTCTAAAAAGTGTCACCAACATGAAAAGTTTGGAGAGCTCTGCCTTAAGGAATGAATCAGATGTGCTAGGGAAGTAGGGAGAAAAAGGGAAGTCTGACTGAACATCTCACCAACACTAAAGACAAAAAATATGAAGGATAGCAATAATTCAGCAGCAATGTTAAAAAGAAAAAGTTGTATCTGGACAGGAGAATCAAGAGATCCACGTAATCTATAGCTGGTAACTCTCACTACCAAGGAGGGCATCACTATACTAATAAGAGACTATTACTCTTAAGTGCAAAGAAGCAACTTCAAGTTAGCCCTGTGTGCAGGGGACACTCTGTCTCAATATTAATAGCAGAAGATGTTGAAAAGACAGGAAAAACAGATGGCACTTCAAAACTAGCACTAAGGAAGTATATATACTTCCTCATGACAGAGAATCTGTATCACTACCAAGAGAGACTGGTAGCAGGAAGTATCTCAAAACAAATATTCATATGTGTATGTGTGCATCTCCTGAGAAACTGAACTATGGAAGCATGTAGTGTACCGATAGTGTAGACTTGCTGCTGTGGAATTAACACACAAATGTTGGTGTCAGAATTAGAAGTCATTGGTCATATTATAAGAGGGAGATTGTCACATCGAAGAGCTTCAGCATCAACCCTGTAAAAATTGTTAGTATCACAAATAGGACTTTTTAACACTTCAGTCAATGAAAATTTACATCATAAAAGCTAGTTAGATTTTAAGATGCTACTAAGCTTTTAAAATGCTTTTTATTGATATTTTTAATATACAAGGGCTAGCAGAGCACACCCATGCATATGAAAGTGCCTAAGGATACAGTAATCACTTTGTTGTTTTTTTGCAGGACAAGCAACTGCTTTGTAAAAGGCAACAGCCCCAGCACTGTATCAGCACTAAGGGCTGGTATGGACAGCTCCTGCATTAATATTCCCTAAGTACACAAAACAGAAAACAACAGCCACCATTACAGTGAATGCAAGAAAGCAGCTGTGCAGAAAGTATACTCTTTATTCAGCACCTAGCTGTCCCCCTGCAAGGAATGCAAAGATCTTAGGAGCCCATCTAATTCAGCATCCTATTCTCACAGTGGCCTACCAGAAGCTTATGGAAAATCCACAGGCAGGACCTGAGTGCAACAGTGCTCTGCTCAGTTGCGATTTTCAGCACCTGCTTTTGAGAAACATACTCGCCTCCAACAGTGAAGACAAAATGTAAGCTTTTCTGGCTAGTGGCTATTGACAGCCATATCCTCATCTCTGAAAAAGGGGGGGGGGAGGTATGTGTATCTGCCATCCCCCCTACATTCTCCCTTCTGCCTTGGGATGGGCAAGTACCAACAGGCTGGATTTGATCCAGGAACCTTTAACTGCTGACCCCTGGCTCCCCGCACCATGCCGATTTGCAGGTACAGTCATACCTCCGGTTACAGACGCTTCAGGTTGCGTTTTTTCGGGTTATGGATGCGCTGAAACCCAGAAGTACCAGAACAGGTTACTTCCTGGTTTTGACGGCCACGCATGCGCAGAAGCGCTAAATCGCGCTTTGCACATGCACAGAAGCGCCAAATTGCAACTCGCCATGCACAGACACGGTGCTGTGGGTTACAAATGTGCCTCCCGCACGGATCACGTTTGCAAACCGAGCATCCACTGTACACACTCAGGAACCTCTTATGCCCTTTTAAAATGGGGGGGGGGGGGTTGGAGGCGGTTACTGGGTTGCTTTTATTTTGATTTTATATTTTCTGGTTTTATACTATATTTTGATTTTGCTCTGTGAACTGCCCTGAGAACTCTGGGTATAGGGCGGTATATAAATTCAAGAATAATAATAATAGCAACCTGCCATACTATTTGCCCATCTAGCCCAGTACCGTCTGCTACAATGTGCAGGAGCTCTCAAATGCGAGCAGCTTCCGTTAATTAAAACAACCACCTGGAACTGCGAAGGACTGAAGCCTTCTGCACGCCAAACATGTGCGCTGCAACTGAGCCTTGGTCCTTCACCCCCAAATAAACCTCTCTGCTTGCCCGAGGTAGCCCAGCACTTCCCACGGGAGGAGAGACCTGTCATTCCGCGCCCGTCTCTCCCCGGCTGCAACAGGACTGAGCCAGGGCGGAGGCGAGCGGGGTCCGCGAAAACTGACCCTGCGGGGCTCCCGTACCCTCGCGAGGGTCCCCTCAGCATGAAGGGACCTGGGGCGGGGGCGTCGCTACGAGGGAGCCCCGCGAGGAGGCCTCCGCGTCGAGGGGCGGCGGCGCGGCCCCATACCTTGGAATACTCCTGAGCCAGCTTCTGGTACTTCCCTTGCAGCTCGGCAGCCGCCGCCATGGCCGCTCACCGCAGGCGCGGCTGAGGGACGGGGAGACCCGCTATCCGCAGAGCCGCCCCGCCGCCGCTCAGCCCACAGCGGGAGACGCACTTCCGGGTTCGGGCGGAGCTGGCGCGCTGACGTCACCGCGCAGCCTCGGCCCGGCGCCCGCCGGTCCGCCATCTTGGATCCCCTACCCGACCAGCGGCGGTTGAAAAGGGGGGAAAGGGAGCGGGTCGGGAGGGAGGGGGGAAGCAGGCGACGTGAAAGTGTCCCTGCCGCAGTAGGCACTGCCGGGTGAGGGGAGCGGGGCTTGAACCATAAACGTCCGCTCCCCGTTTTCTCGCGGACGGCGGCCGGCCAACGGAAGTCGGGGCGGAACATGTGATTGCCGGCGACCTCTGCGCGCGCGCGCCGCTACTGTCGCCATGGTAACCGGCGCCCTGGTCGCCGTGCGCGAGGCGTCTTCTATAGCGGTTCGGCTCAGTGGCTACGGGGTCTCCCCCACGGGCCGCGGCGATGGACGACGCCTCCCAGAATGCAGCGGGGCTGCGTTGCCATGGCAGCCGTAGATTTTTCCCCCCCAGGGCTGGGAACACAAAAGGCCGGAGCTGGGGCTTCGCTGGCTGGGCTAATGCCTGGAGGGGAGGCCCTTTTCTCCACGGGCTTGGGCTGCGAGCGACCCTTGAATTTGGCGGGCCTTGCTTCCCAGCAGGGAGGGCCAGAATCGCACTACTGAGCTGACTTGGGAAGGAAAACCTGTCGCACGAAGTAGCCTCTCCATAGGGTTGCACTGTGGGCATCTTGGGAGGACACAAACCATAGAATCCTAGAGTTGGAAGGGACCCCTGAGGGTCATCTAGCTAGCCGAACCCCCTGCAATGCCAGCATAGGCAGCTGTCCCATGCGGGTATCGAACCTGCATCCTTGCATCATTATCGGCACCAGGCTCTTGCCAACTGGGCTATCCAGGCGCTTTAGGAGTCTTCGCTCCTGAGCACAGCATTATTGAAGACAGTGTGGTTTGGGTGGCCCCTGCCAAAGTGACGGATAACATTTTGGGCGGATGAGGCAAATGCAGTGAGGTGAAGGTCGCCATTGCCTACCCACTATTCTCCCTGCTATGTTTGAGGCAGCAGCGTACCTCTGAATGCCAGTTGCTGAGAACAGCAGGGCTGCTATTCTTATTTAAAACATTTACATACTACCATTTCTTCCCAAAAAAGCTCAAGGTGGTGTACAAGGTGATGACCCTTGGGGTCCCTTCCAACAGCCTTGTGAGGTACGTTGCGTTGGTGGCTGGCCTAAGATAACTATTATTTATTTATTTATTCCCTGCCCTCCCCAGCCAGGGCTGGGCTCAAGGCAGCCAACCCCAAATATAAATTACAATAAAATGTAATAGGGGGAAAAACAGTTAATTAAAATACGGCTTAAAATGCAGCCTCATTTTAGCCAGCTATCCATGCTGGTCCTACATGGGCCAGCAAAAAAGCCAAGGGAAAATTTATATACCAAATCCCACATAAGGGATCAGAGTGAGTCGAAGCTGAAGGCCAGGCGGAACAGCTCTGTCTTGCAGGCCCTGCAGAAAGATGTCAAATCCCACAGGGCCCTGGTCTCTTGTGACAGAGCGTTCCACCAAATCGGGACCAGTGCTGAAAAGGCCCTGGCCCTAGTTGAAACCAATCTAACCTTGAGACTCGGGACCTCCAAAGTGTTGTTATTTATGGACCTTAAGGTCCTCCACAGGGCATACCCAATGAGTTTCATGGCCAAGTGGGGATTTGAATCCTGGTCTCTCAGTTCATAGTCCCAATGCTAACTCAGTGGTTCTCAAGCTTTTTGCTCTGGACCACACTTTCAGAGTAAGAATTTGCTCACTCCACACTGAATTTTTAATTGATAAGAAATACATTGGAAAACAAAAAGAAAACTAGCAGTGGTTGATTTATAACGCAGATAACTACTTTTTAATATGATCATGGGGCAACCAGAAAGTATAAAACAATGCAGCTACATAAGAAAATGAATCATTCCCAAGATATAAATGAGCCTTGTTACATACGTACCTTAAGTATGTGTACAAACTCAATGAGTGGTGTAAGCTTGCTTTCACTGGGTAATCTTATTTATAGTAGGTCTAATAAAAACACTCAGACCTATGCAAATAAGCCTTTCTCTTCTGACCTTTAATTTTTTCAGAAAATATATTCTGCAAATAATAATAAAATACTATACTACACTACACTTAAATGTTTAAATATTTCTTTGATTGTCCTTGAATCTTCCTGCCACACTGGCCATCCTCTTTGCACAACAAGTGTGGTGCACCACTGCTCTAACCATTACACCACACTGGCTCTGCTTTCAGGCTTCCCACAGTGGTTATCTGCTTGGTCACTGTGAGAAAACCAGGATGCTGGACCAGGTAGTCCTTTGGCTCCATCCAGGACCAGGAAGGCTCTTCTGATATGGGTGGTCTCCCACTGACCACCCTGCAATTGGCAGACAACGAAGGCTGTGGCAAACAGGCCCAGTGGGGACTGCCAAGGCCCAATGACCTGCCCAAGGGTACCAGGTGCTAATACCTGGCGTGCAGTTACCTGTCATTGGAAGTGAGGTGGGTGGTACCCTGGGACAGTCATTTTCAGATGTGGCACCCCAAGTTCCTAATAATTCCCTCAGGAAGGCTTGCCTGGTATTGCACTTGATGCCTTTTTCGCACCCGGTGAAAATCTTTTCAGTTGCTCGGGACTTTAGATCTTTTAATCCTGTTTGGTAGTGGTTGTTTCATCTGAATATAATTTCAGTGCTGACATCTGTGCTGCACTACTATTTTATTGCCTAACTTAGAAGCCTCACTACTCCAGCAGAATGCCAAGTACAACAATGGTATGGAGACAGAGTATGTGGTAGAAGCAACAGTGGTGTAAACCAAAGTATAAGAGTTTTAAAAACCCAGATAGTACAGAAAAATATCATGAGAAAATGCATGCACCAACTAAGTCCAGGTCATGATGGGAATTTGTAGCTGTTGTTACAGGTAGAAAGGGCTTAAACTTTGACAGAGATTCCAGAGGTGCCTGTTTAATTTTGAGCTGTGCCTACAAAAGTTTTTGAAGATTGAAGTCACTTCTCTGGATACCGAAACCCAATTAACGTTTTACACATTCCCTGTGAATAACCCAATTTGCTCTTTATCTTGAAGTTCACTAGGGGGAGCTTTTTGTCTGTGATTGGAACGTAAGCTCCGCTTTTCTGTACAGTACTTTTAGAAATAAAACAAGCTCCCAATTCAACTAAAGTTGGTTATGTGACTAAGGCCGAAACTAGACAAGTCACCACTCATACAATTAGCAATTGTGTGAATGGCTTTTAAAAAGTAAATATCAGGTGTGTTGAGTGGTCTGTGTCTGAATGGGCCCCAAATAGGGAAAGGGAGGATGGTTCCCCAGTGTGGTCTCAGTTTGGACCCAGGACCCACTTTGCAAGGAAGAAAACCTTTTATTACCTATTTACTTGAAGTATTTCCAAACACCCCTCATCATCTGAAAAAGGTTCACAGAGCAGCTTACAGAGTTCTTGCTGCATCAGAGCAAGGTCAGTTCCCCATACATTATGTATCACCCAGGGCTGAGCGATGTATTGAATTGGCAGTAAGCGATTCATAAATGAAACAATAACCAAAACAAAAATTCCCAAAGATCTCTGGAAACTCACAAGAAGGGGTTGAAGGTTATGGTCATAGACTGTACAGTTGTACTTTGGAAGTCAAATGGAATCGATTCCGGAAGTCCGTTCAACTTCCAAAATGTTTGAACACCAAAGAGCGGCTTCTGATTGGCTGCAGGAATGTTCAGCTTCCAAAAATAGTTCCCAAACCGGAACAGTCACTTCCAGTGTGGTGTAGTGGTTAAGAGCGGTAGTCACGTAATCTGGGAAACCGGGTTCGTGTCTCCGCTCCTCCACATGCAGCTGCTGGGTGACCTTGGGCCAGTCACACTTCTTTGAAGTCTCTCAGCCCCACTCACCTCACAGAGTGTTTGTTGTGGGGGAGGAAGGGAAAGGAGAATGTTAGCCGCTTTGAGACTCCTGAAGGGGAGTGAAAGGCGGGATATCAAATCCAAACTCTTCTTCTTCCAACTTTGTGGTGTTCGGGAGCAAAAACATTTGAGAACTAGGCTGTTCGAAAACCAAGGTACGACTGTAGGTTGTATCTGGCATCTAGTACTCAGTGCTACCTTGATTCTGCAAAGTGAAGGTTCAAAGTTTATTATGACCTATCCCTTTTTTATTTTTAACCCATCCTAGTTTGGGTCCATCACCAAATTTTATGACCGCAAACATCACAAGTTAATGCACCATGTAATAAAGTTCTTTCTTCTGCCCAGTCATGTTCTTTTATGGGTTCTGAGAATTTCACTACAGTTTTCTGTGAACCGGGGAGGGTGTGGGGAGAGAACCAGAAATTGTTGGGAAACGGCCATTGTGAGTCATCCAAAGCCAGCAGCTCCAGCTGAACCCAGCCCCACAGAAACCGATGCTGCAATGCTCCGAACGGCTGTTTTGTTTCTGTTATCATAGCAACAGTAAGGCTGAGCAGCAAAATGTACATGCTTTCCCATGACAGTCTTGACAAATCTCTCTTGTAGGGGCAGTGCCTTTTAAATCTCTCGAAACCCAGTTATTCTTTGCTGTACTTAGAAAACCAGGCATGAGGGGGAGAGCAGAATGTACAGACAGGTGTGTGCTTGGTTACACATAAAATATTGTGATGCTAGGGAAGCATTATGGGCTACTGATGTTGCCACAGCAAGATCCCATGTAAGGCAAGTACAAACCTCTGTTCTGCACTTCTCTCCTAAGCTTATTTTAATCCTCCATACTTGCAAAAAACACTTTACTAATATGATATTGGGGTCAAATAAACCACATTACATCATTTTAAAATAGAGAGGGAGATGCATTTGACAACGACTCCAGTTTATTGTACATGTGTATGGTTTTCAGATCTGTAATAACTTGGTTTAAGGCATCTCCCTTTATTCCTGATACGGGCCAAGTGGCTGGCAGTCTGCGTTTCATTTCTCACTATGCCCTGAAGTAGGTTCAGTCCAGGGCATTGTGGGACACTTAAAAGTGGCAGTCAGTACCTGGGCCTGGCACTGATTGGATAACCTGAAAACTTTATGGGCACCTTGGTTGGCATCAGGGATAGGCTCTGCCAGAGTGCTGGTGCCCCATTTGCTGTTCCCTGGTGCCACATATTAACATCAGGCCTAGCAAAAGCTGCCTCTTGCTTGACGCACTCTGGTCTCCACCAGCAGGACTTTTTGTAGCCAATGGGATCTGCAAGCACAACCATTTGCTTGTTGCATATTAGCAAAGCATACGCTCCAACATTTCTCCAGTGAAAACAGGGACGTCCTATTCAACAACAAACAACAACAACTAATACTACTACTAATAATAATGCCATTAATTTGATTTGGATTTGATTTTAGAATGAATTAATTTTGGAATGCATTTCAATTAATTGATTGTGATTTTATGTAAACTGTGTGACTTTTATTGTTGTTAGCCGCTCTGAGCCCGGCTTTGGCTGGGGAGGGCAGGATATAAATAAAATTTTAAATTTATAAAAAAAAATTATTATTATACTTTATAATAATAATAGTTGTTGTTGGTGGTGTTGTACTATTTATACCCTACCCATCTAATTGCCTCACTCCAGCCAGCCTGGGCAGCTTCCAGCATATATAAAAACATAACAAATCATTAAACAGTTTTTTAAAACTTCCCTATACAGTGCTGCCTTCAGATGGCTCAGGGGTCGGATAACTCCATGCCCTCCAACACTTCTCCGATGAAAACAAGGACATCCTAAGGAAAAGCCGGACATTTCAGGATCAAATCAGAAACCAGGACGGCTTCTATAAATCCAGGACTGTCCCTGGAAAATAGAGGCACTCGGAGGGTCTGTAAATGGCTGCCTTTATCTCTTATGCAGAAAAGTATATCACTCCCCTTTTGGGAGCAGATCTGGCCTCTGCCAAGTCTTCACTGGCAAGGACATTGTAGAAGGCGGAAATGTGTCTCCATACTGAATTGCCAGGGCATGTATGCAACAGTGATTGCAGCCTGACTTCCCAGCCCTCCCAATGTAAGGGTAAATATTTCTCTAGTGTATGTTATTTAAATACAGAGCAAATGTTCTAACCCTCCCTGAAACCATTTCTTAAACAACAACAACATATCCACAAACAGCCCAGAAACCACTCTAGGTACGATGAATCCTGGCTCTTCTAGAGTTAAACCCTTTAAAATTAGGTCTTGCCGAAAGCTGGCTCAGTTGCCTAGCAACTGCAGCATGGGATGCTACTGTCATTCACGGGGTACTTCCCCTAGAGAGTCAACCTTCTGCTCACACAAAGTAGCTTATGATTGGGTGGAGATGACATCATATCGCTTGACAAGAGCTCCAAAATTTTTCTTTTGCAAAGAAAGGCAACTACTTTTAAAACCGGTTCCAGGGGAAATTCCCAAGGAAGGACCTTGCGGATTCCTAAGGCAGTTTCTCCAGGGCAAAGGAGGAAAGGCTCAGGCCTGGGACCCACAGATAGTCCTCCAAGCTTCTCTCTCTCTCTGGCCGGAAGTACAAAGGGCTTCTGCAAGCCATAGACCCCACCAGGCAAAATGGCGCCGCTCCTCTCCATCCCAAGCCTTATTTACCTGAATTGACTCCAGAGATGTGAGGAGAAGCAGAAGCAGCAGCAGAAAAAGCTTACATTAGCTCAGCGAGATCTCGCTGGAAATGGCCACCCCCTCGGCTTCTCCTTGCTTCTCTGACAGGTTGGTGGGGTGCTCACAGGGGCACTGTCCCTGAGGATTCCTCTGCCTGAGGCGAATGCCTCAGACCACCTCATAGACGGGCCGGCCCTGGTTTCAGCACACACATATCGGAGAAACTAATGGAGGATACGGCTTTCAGTGGCCACTAGCCAGGATGCCTATGTGAGGCAGTCTCTTCCTGAAATTCAGCTGCTGCAAATAATAATAATAATAATAATAATAATAATAATAATTTATACCCCGCCCATCTGGCTAGGCTTCCCCAGCCACTCTGGGCGGCTTCCAACAAAATATTAAAATACAGTAATACATCAAACATTAAAAGCTTCCCTAAACAGGGCTGCCTTCAGATGTCTTCTAAAAGTCTGGCAGTTGTTGTTCTCTTGGACATCTGGTGGGAGGGAGTTCCACAGGGCGGGCGCCACTACCAAGAATGCCCTCTGCCTGGTTCCCTTTAACCTGGCTTCTCTCAGGGAACCACCAGAAGGCTGGACCTCAGTGTCTGGGTAGAACGATGGGGGTGGAGACGTTCCTTCAGATATACTGGACCGAGGCCATTTAGGGCTTTAAAGGTCAGCACCAACACTTTGAATTGTGCTCGGAAACGTACTCAGAAACAAACTATAGGAGGAGTGTTAGTGGTGTTAGTGTGCTTGGGTCTTGCTTGCAGGCTTTCCATAGGTATCTAGTTGGCTACTCTGAGAGCAAGATCCTGAGCCAGATGAATCATTGGCCTGATCCAGAAAGCTCTGGTGTTCTTACTAGACACCTCTTGACTTTTGCATGGCTAAAAGGTAGCCCGCTGTACAGATGTTAAGAGTCACATCTCTTCTTATTCACTTCCTTCTTCCATGTTTGCCTCTGACTCCCAACATACAGACCTTGGAAGTATACTTACGATGGAATGTGGTGCTCTGGCTGAAAAAAATGACACCCCCCTCCGCTCTAAGGGGGAACAACTACCTAGTGATGCAGCAATAAAACTGCCGGCACGTTTGCAAAGCTAAGCAGGGTCTGGTAGGGTTTCAAATTGGAGGGGGAACCACGCATTGAGATTCCTGCATTGCAGGGGATTGGACTGGATTACCCTTGTGATCATTCCCAACTCTACAACTCCTCTTGGGCAGCCTTCAGCCCCTCAGAAACATTATAGAGGGGCAGAGAGGTGCAGAAGGGAGAGAATCCTGCCTTGGCATACCTCCAGGTGTGACCGAGGCTTTACACTAGATTTGTACCGTTCTGCGGCAAGCAAATTGCAAGACCATTGAAGGGCAGGGAGCTGCACGTTCCTTGACTAAGTGGATATACCATCATCAGCAGTGGTTTCAGCCTCCATCCCAACGGCATCAGCAAGCATACCAGCCCATGTACTTCCTTGAAGTTAAGAAATGGCTGCCCCTTTCCTGAGAGGTTTCAAGAACTGAGAGTGAAGGGTTCCAACGAAAAGGAGAATTAAGTAGAGGTGCATGGGAAACAGAATTTTCTCTGAGCCTCTGTCTGATAAACAGTGGACAGGCAAAGGGTTCCCCTTAGTTCATTGCTCCCTCGTTTAAATTTCTATCCTGCCTTCCTTCCATCCATCCTGGAACCCAAAGCAGAAACCTCCTGCATTCCAGGGGGTTGGACTAGATGGTCATTTGATTCTGTGGTTCCCAGGACTCCCAGTGCTGGCACTGACCAGATCTAAGCTCGCTTAGCTTCAGTAAGGTGGCGGCCTCATGATCCCCCTTGCTCCACCTACCCACAGCAAAACATTTCATGTGGAGAGGAATCCTCTATCCACCACTCCCCCACCATGGCCTAATACAGTGGTACCTCGGAAGTCAAACGGAATCCGTTCCAGAAGTCCATTCGACTTCCAAAACATTCGGAAACAAGGCACAGCTTCCAATTGGCTGCAGGAAGCTCCTGCAGCCAATCGGAAGCCACAGAGGACGTTCAGGTTCCAAAGAACGTTTGCAAACTGGAACAATCACTTCCGGGTTTGTGGCGTTCAGGAGCCAAAATGTTTGAGTCGCAAGGCGTTCGTCAACCAGGGTACGACTGTAAATCAAAACGAGCAGCAAAGTGTCAAATATGCAGAATAACTGTAACTTGAATTTACAGGAACGAGTCTTCAAAAGTATAAAGCTCTGCAATCTTGTCTATCCACAGTGCTATTTTAACTAGAAAAAGAGGTGCCGGAACTCATCATGAACACCTCCCTTGTTCTCTTGTAATGTCACCCACAAAATACATCACTCAAGAATGTTATAAAACAAAGTTTATTTTGAAATACTTTTATCATAATGAATTGCATCTCTTTGGTAAAAATAAACTCCATAAACATTTCAATTAATAGAGGTTAGCATACAAAAACTAAAATATCTGTAAAATTGTCTTTAAACCAGGCAAGCTACTCAACTGGGCTCAAGGTATAAAGGGGTTAGAACGGTGTTTTTATCTACTGGCAGAGTTTTATTCTAAGTAAATTCTAAGAAAACAGGCAAACGGGGATCATTAGAAAGAACTCCAGTTACTTTGATCCGAAAGCATTCGTACAATTTCCACCTCTTCAATAAATAATAGTTACAATGAATTGGCAATTGTAAATGGTTTCATATATCACTGTAAGATGGCAACATAATACTTTTTAAATTATGCACTTTAAGTCTGGGGGAAAATGTACATTTCTAAAAACAGACCTTTTATTGGCACTGGCAGTTAAGCTGTGGAGAATGCAACTTCCCCCCCAATAAATGGCAGGTACAATATTTTAAAAAATACTCTACTCTTCTTTTTCAATAAATATTTTGACTACACCATTATTAGCATGGCGGGGCATCCTTTGCTTTAACCAAAGCGCTTGATTTAGCCAAACAAAGAAGCTGCAAAAACCATACAAGTTCAAAAAGTTGGGCTTTTTTCCCCTCTAGAAAGGATTGCCTGCAATTCTCCTGGAAGCTATAATTTAAGCACTGGAATATGAAAGAGCTAAAGATTTGCACAGCACAGCCGGCAGTTGTTATCTCAAGTAGGGGGGACCCTCTTCCAGAAACCTCTCCAGGGGCAATCTTTAGCGCTTGAGGAAGCTACGTTTAACATCTCCTCCCTGCTGCTGCTGATTTCAATTCATTTACAAAGTTTAAAAAGCATGAAGGAAAGAGCAAAAAAAAAAACCCCAACCCGAAATCCTCAAAACCTCACGAACATCAGAACTATACTTGAACACTTGGCACAGAATTGCTACGGCCAATGGCATTGCCTGTGTCCTCAGTTTCTCTCCCTACAATGCATAGGGCAGCTCCACCTCACCCCCAAATCATTATGCCACTCAAATTTCCTGACCAGTGGCAACAAGGCAGTGGAGTTCAACAGAAGGGTGGGTGGTCCCACACATTGCAGGGGAGAAACTGAAATTGGGAGGCTCCTTTCAACCTAACACACCATCAACGTATATCTTCATGAATACTGCCACCGTCACTGTCAACGCTTTCGCGTCTCCAATGGGTAGCAGCTCTTTTCTCCAAAGTGATCCTGCAATTGCTGAACCACGAGATCTACCTGCTCCTACCCTTATAGTGGCAACAACAACAACAAAAAGGTTTCGTTCATCCTTTTGACTTGATAGGTCTAGATTAGCCTGTCTTAAGAACTGAGCAACAACAACAATAAAAAATAATCAAGGGTAATTAAAAGTTTAGCTACATGGACAGAAAATAGTATATGGCACAGTCATCCAGGAATTGCACTGCAGAACGTAAGGGGTGGGGGCGGCACGATTTATTAATGACCTCTGCACAAACTCCCTGCAGGCAGAAGGCTCACATGCCAAGGATAAAGGTTCTAGCCGAGCCTTCTCACAGACGAGCTGGTTTTCTATGTGCCAGATTCATACACATGCACACATCTGCACTCTAAAGCGGTATAGTCTAAGGAGGACTGTTCCACGTTACTTCTTCTGAAGTCACCAATTAATTCTCATTCAAAACACTTATATTAAAAGGGCATGTCGTGTTGGCAAAACGAAGGCTTGTAAATCCAGGTGCAACCTGGGACTCAGCTATTCTTGGAAGAGAAAAAGTAGGTGCAGAGGCACTCTGCCGTTGGCAGTATGCAAACTGGCGCCTTTTAATAGGCAAGAAAGGCCAAAATAATGAAGAGGAAGGAGAAGCACCACTGAACAATTAAAAAGGCATTAACATCCTTTTCAAGGTGCATTTAGAGAACAACTGCCCTTCGTTTCATGCCCTGGCTAGCAAAGTCAGCAGCACTTGCAAATGCACAGGTACGCAACCTGCCACTATGAGTGAGGGACCTGCGTTAATACTTCTCTACCAACGTTTGCTTCTGGCTTGTGGCCATCCTAACCTGTGTTGTTGGGAACAGCAGAGGGTCAAACTCCCAGACCTGCAGGACAGGAGCAAATTTTCAAGGAAGAGATGTATGTACAGAAACGCCAGACATCATTGAATATTTCCCCGCTACGCCAGAGCTAACCAGATGCAAAGAAATCAAGGACTTCGCCACAGAAAAGTGAGATGGGGAAGGGCTGAGATAGAGAAATCCTGGAAACTTTTCTCCGTTTGCTGGAACAGAAGTCTGCGTGGAGTCTTGCCATAGGAAGACACACAGGTTGAAAGCCCACGAAGGAAAAGAACATAATCCAAACTACGGTAGCAGACCGACAGGATTCACGGACCCTCCAATGCTGAAAAATTGGGGAGCGAATACTTGCTCACACCACATGTTTGCCCCAGGATGGCAGAGCTGTTGTGTACAAGCTGCTGTGGGAATCGGAGGGTTGCATTCTGACCACCCTGGGAATGCAAGTATGGCAATTCCCTTCCCTGAACTTTTCCCACAATGCATTAGGGAAAGGGATAAACTCTTCATCTGTTACCAGGCAGTCTCCAAATTGTTCTAATAAGTATGTAAAACTCCAGGCAGAGCCATTCAAAATTCAGGAGTTGTGTGTCTCTGTGTGTGTGATTATGTTTTTCAACTCCACCCACCAAATGAAAAAAGATTTGTGCGCATAGCATTATCAGAAAGAGGGTTGTACGAAACCTCTCTCTAAGGTGCTGACTTTCTACATGCAGGGAGCGGTGATGGTTTTAACATGAACAAAACAAAAAAACCCACTACGTCCCATCGGCAGGTTGGATGACACTGGTTGAAGTGATGGAATGCAGAATTCCATCCTTCCAGGGGCAGCATTCAGGTGGACCATGGCTTACCGTGAGTGAGCAGAGTGCTGGGACAGACCCAGTTCCTTGCTGCTACATTCTTCCACTAGGCTCGGGCAACCCTGGGCCTTGGCATCCCATGGCGTCTGCACCAGCGCCCATGGTTCCATACTCCCAAACAAAACGCTATCAGGAAGACAAGGGCAGACCTTGGCTTCAAGCAATGGTTTGTTTGGAGAGAAACAAACCCGAAGCACCAGTTCAGACACCACACAGTAAGCAACACGCCGGAACAAAACTGGGGAGCCTGCACTAGTCCACTGCTTGACTGCGGTAAAACATGAGTTTATGGCATACAGGGTCACCCAAATGCATCCCACCAGATCCCAAGCACCAGAAGACGACGTCATTACACTGCCACTAGTTTCAGCCCTTTAATTTGAACTCACGGCGGAGGTTTTGTTCCTCCTACTTTTGTTCCCACGCCACGGGGACATGTTCCCGTGTTATTGCTCCACCTTTGTCCATGGAAAATCAAGAAAACCTAATTAATGAAACGACTAACAAGTACAGCACATTTCCCGGCACAAAAGTGACACTCGATACTTCACTAATAAAGAGGGAGGACGCAGGGGGACAATTCTGCACACACCAATTTCTGGCCGGCAGGGAGGCAGGGGTTAAGGGAAGAAGAGCAAGGTGGCAGACAGAACAGGTCAGGTGTAAGACGACAAGACTGATCCAACAAGTTCCAGGGGGAAAGGAGCCTCATTTGGAAATCTGGTCAATTTTAGCCGGAACTGAGTTTAGTTCTTGCCGGCTTTCAAAAGATACACAAGAATGAAAGAAACACGTCCTTTTTATTATTTTAAAAATAAATAAAATCCAGCCCTATCGTTATCTGTATTAGTACAAAAACAAATTCCACACCACGTAAGTTATTGAACACTTAATTTTGGACGAATGTTAATGGGAGGGACACCTCTTTTCAGCACATACGACATACAGGAATTTAAAGATGTGCATTTGCACTTAATTTACAAGCTTGTCCATTTGCAATGAGTTCACATTCAACCCCCATGCGGCAGGTGCTCAAGACCACTTAGTAGGACATGTTTTTTCACTTAAGGAGGTGGGCTCACAAGTCACACCTGTGGCAAAAGCCATGACATGGGAAGGGTGTCCATCTAGAGCCATTCGCAACTTCAGACATAAGCATCTATTGGCCTCTTTCTTTCTCTGCATTTCTGCCAAATCCACAGCTTTGGTAGTTTCTATCGAGTGAAAAATATTTTGCAAATTAATCCCACCTAATGGCACACAAACTGATCACCAAGCTGCTACAATAGTAGTTTTGTGGGTATTGTTCAACTGCTCCCAATTGTTTTAGTTTCCATTCTGTTAAAATCTCCAACAGCCATTATTCAAAACGACCTGTGGGCACCCTTAAAGCATGGCAGTCAGAGTCTTCAAGCAGCCTTGGCTCAACGTATCTGCTAGAAGACCTCCCCCCATATAAACCACCCCAAGACCAGCAGGCAGGATTCCACTCTGGGTGTTGTTTTATGGAGGTGAGATCTAGCGAAACTTAGAGCAGAGCCTTTTCAGTCGTGGCACCACAACCTTAAGAACAGTTTGCACAAAGAGGTCCACTGAACACCCTCTTTGTACAGCAAATAAGAACTTTTAAATTTAAAGGATTTTAACCCATGGGCTGTGCGCAGTCAATGTGGTACCCTCTAAATGTCTGGCCAATAGCCAGGGATGATGTGAGCTGTGGTTTTAAACACCTAGAGATCACCATGTTGACTACCCCACCAGAGGCTTACCAAGCCAAGCTTCTGTTTTCTTTTGTTCTAGTGGACTTCTTAAAGATGTCCTTTGAGAGTATTCAATTTCTTTTTAAAACCGATAAACTTTTTTTAGAAATAAACCACAAAGCATCATGTCTGACTTGCAGGTAGACCCACTTGGAAACCCTTCCCATGTGAAGTTCTGGGAAGCAAAACAGTGACACAGGAAACGGCTCTAGAGGGGCTTTTCAGCAAGAAGATTGTTTTGGCCAATCCATCAGAACCTCTGGGGAGAAGAGAAGCAGCAGGCAACATACACGATGGGCACCATTGGCGTTTATAGACTTTTACATCAGAGAAAGTGGTGTACAAACAGGTGAGAGCGTGCAAACACCCATGCATTAGAGACTTTTTTTGTCTAGAAACTAGCAACATGATTACAGAGCAAGAGCCATTTACAGTTTACTACCATCTGAACGAAAGATTTCCTCTGAAATTCCGGGAGGGGGTGGAATGCTACATAAATCCTTGCAAACGTAAGGCCTACACTGGGAGAATCTCTTGACCAGATTATGCAGTTGAGAATAGTTGGGATCCAGCAAACCACATCAAGGTCCAGAGCTGGGAGAAAGCCTGGTTCGGATTCACTGGATCCCAGCCCAAGGCATTGAAAGTCCACAGCAAGGGTAGCCAATGGGATGCTTTCTGGATCTTGCTGAGCTCCAGTTCCCATCAGTCACACCCAATATGGCCAATGGTCAGGAGCAATGGAACTGGTAGCCCAAGACATAGGGAAGGCGTGAGGGATACTGGGGTGTGTGTGTGTCTGCAGAATGGTTTCAAGAATTATTAAGCTGGCAGAGTTTATACCGGGTGTATAAGGCGGTTTGCGTTCATGAAGAGGCAGTGAAATCAGAACTTTTGAGCACCTCTGGCTTAGTCACCAAGGAGCCAGAGAAGCTCTGCGCCATTAATAGAAGTTTAGCTTCCCACCTTCGTTCTCTGCCAACCTGGAAGCATTTTGCTAATGGGGAGGCGAGGTTCGCTTAACCAGCTGCTTGTGACTGCTCAACACTTGGAAACACGGGAAACAAATTAAAAAATGGCACTTCAAGCTGACCTTCCATGCCAGGCAGAATGAGCTACGCTAATGCTTTGATCGTTGCAAAGGAACGCTCAAGGGGTTCTCGGAACCACAGGGCGAACTTTGCGGAAATGTTTCCTGCACAAGCATCCACCGAAAGGAACAGGAGTGGGGTAAGAGCTTGGCTGTGGCTCCCTGGAGAGACTCAGATGGGACTGACATGGGAGATCTTACCAGTGGCACTGTGACAATCCACTTCCCAGGCTACCATCTCACTCCAGTCAGGGCCATTTCCCAACAGGACATGGGTGCAGGATCCACCCCACCCCCCTCGGTGATACATGTGGGTCCTTCCCTCCATCTCCAAAACTCATCATTACAAGTGCCAGGAACAGCAAAAGGTCTAGACTGGACTACACACCTGGATGGCAGACTGGCCACACCATTCAGGCAGCGATGCCTCCAGCTGCCTAACAGCAGCCAAACAACACAGCAGCCACCACAGAAGACCCAGGAGGACACAAACGTGGGAATGGTAAAATACACAAAGGGTGTCTGGATCATTACCTGGAGCTAGCCCACGCTCAGGGCTTCACAGGCACATCTTTACCATTCCCACGTTACATTTTAAGCACGCGCTAGAATACTGTGTTGGCGGAAGAGCAAGCACAGAGCTCTTGGGCTTCCTTGACACTTGGCAAGGGAGGGGATATTATTGCTGCGATAACGGATAAAAAGAAAGGTGCCGTTCTGGCTGCACGAACCATGGCAAAATCCCCGCTGATTTTAACAGGAGTCAGGATTTCGCTCCAACGGTCACTGCTCCCCAAGGAAGATGGGGCGGACGGCTAACCATCAACCGCAGGCGTTTCCTAAGCTCCTCTCGGAGTCTTAAGGAGGGAGCGTGACCCTGCGCGCACACACGTCTAGAAAATGGTGCCCTTTAAGGCTGCTTATTATATACTGTCTTCTTGAGGGATGCTAGGTTAATACAGTGCAAAACTGAAGCACACAGTAGAAGAGAAGGAAAAAAGGCCGGTTTTCCAAGTGGAGTAAGAATGCATTCAAGAACCTAGTCCTCATTGAGGCTGCCAGCTCTGTTTGTACAGTTCTGCTTCTGACTGCAGGTGGGGGCTCACACAGTGTAAAGCTGCACCGCGATTTGAATGATTTTTACATTTAAAAGAACTCGATGTCGGGAAGAAAGCCAAGCTAGAGTTCTTCCCCTGGACACCTAGTTTTCTATTTGAGGTTTTCTGCTTCATGCAGAACAGTAACCAATTGTGTGTGCCCTCACCTGTAGCCTAAAATGGTACAGTCCAGAACAAGCTTTTCTCCTCAGTGAGAAGTAGGCCAGTATCAACCACCGTAACCTTAAAAAGAAAAGAAAGAAACCCATTTCATTATGCTTCACCTGAACATGTAACTACAAGTTCTCTGTGCAACAGCCATTTATAATTTTAGCAGTCAACATTTTTCACTCAATCTGGATATCGAGACCAAAAGAACATTGGGTTTGCTAATAAAGTGTGCGCTGAAGATCTAAAATATAATAACTATAAGAAAGAAAGAAAGAAAGAAAGAAAGAAAGAAAGAAAGAAAAGAAAAGAAAAGGAACCAGCTCCTTACTTTGTGCTGTTCCAAGGAAGGTGAGGATAAGAGTGGAGATAAACCCTTCAAGAGTCTCAAAAACATCCACGTTTACATGTTGCATTCTCAACACCCTCCCTGTGTTATTGCAGACATCAGTCAATCGGTAACTGGCCCGCGATGGCAGTTGTCTAGTATTCAGCTTATTCCAGACCCTCGGCTTGCACATGAGACAATTACGCAACAACAGAAGCCAAGCTGAAAGCTGGTAGACCTTATCCTGCGTTTCAAATACTTAAATCAGAACACGTGAAGGTGTCAGAACCAGCTCAGGGATAGTCAACTCCATGCCCTTCCATTCTTGCTGGACTCCCAAGTCCCATCAGCCCCAACCAGCATGGACTTTGATCAAGAAGGGTGGAAGATGTAGTCCAAAACTGGAAGAGCACCATGTTGACTACCCCTGGTCTAGAACCGAGAGAGGTAGGAGCCCGTGGGCACAGAGGGGGCAGGATTGCGCCTGCTTATTCTCCTGCTCCCAATGCACCTCCCTCCACTTTCAGTCCCACCTGGGATTTGTGAATTGCATGTCAATCTGGAACAGGAGACAGTCCATGTAGCCTTTTCCCACTTGATCTCCACCGACTGATCTTTGAGGGCCAAAAATTATGCAGGCTGAGAACTACATGTGTAGAGTTCAATGCAGGCACTGCATCCACTCTACCCTCTCCCCTAAAAATTAGAGAAAGACCGGCTACACATTGGACTTTATGCGCCATAACATACAAACACCAGGTCTCGCTGCGGAACAGGTGCGCCAGGAAGCAAGGCACAATTCTACACTCCCATTGGAGGAAATGGGGCATGTGTGGTCCTCTAGATGCTGTTGGACTACAACTCCCATCAACCCCTGCCAGCACAGCCAATGGGGAGGGCAGAAGAGATCTGCAGTCTAGCTCCCAACATTTGGTTGGCTGCCCTGTTCTCTGCGCAGAGCCCTATGAACTCAGACAGGTCAAATGAAGCCCCCAGGTTCCAAACCCAAAGAGACGTACAAGGTATGAGATGACAGAGATAATGGCACCCACTCCTCCAACAAACTCAAATATTCAACTTTGCTAAAATTATCAGGGGGAAGGAACTGCTGTGTTGGTTGGTTTGTTTTGCCCCCGCCCCACCTGTCTTGCACAATTGTAATCCGCTCTTCAATGCTTCAAAACCACCGCTTTTGCAATTAGAAAAAAGAAACAAATCGCAAAACTAGAATCTGTGAAAATAAAAATACATGAACAAAAAGTCCTTTTATGGCTTTGATCTCCCTTGTGAAGGGTAAAAAGTAGAGGAGTATTGCCACGCTAAAAAATAAAATATGCATTTATCTCTATTGATAGACGTATCTTCTCCCCCTCCCCCCCCCCCGTCCCCAAACACACTTCTCAGGCTGTGACGTCGTTCCTTCTCCTTCGTTTCTGGCTATGGGTCTTTGCAGTACTTATGAGGGAGCCTAGACAGGGGCTAATCCCGGCTAGATGAAGCAGAGACCCGGCCGCCTCTTTCAGTTCCTCGTCGATTTCGAGGCAGAGCTCCTCCAGGGCTTTCTTGCGAGGCTGGGCCTTGTCCGAGGCGGCGAGACACGGCTGCGAGGTGTAGCCGCTATCGGCCAGGGGGTCGTCGTCGTCGTCCTCTTCGCGGTCGTCTCCGTCCGTGTCCACCTCGCTGTGGAACCCTTCACTGCCCTCGCTCCCCACCCGGCTGGCCTCGGAGACAAACTCGTAGACCTCGTCGACGGACGACAGGGAAGACACACTCGAGGGCGACACGCAGCGCTGCGAGGCCACGCTGCTGGCGCTGTAGTTGTGGTCCTCGTTGGGGTCAATGTTGGGGACGGGGAAATCGCTCCCCCCGGGACTTGCCTTGCCGTGGCTTTGGAACGTGCTGACGTAATTCCTTTTCTTGGACAGCTTGAGAGGCTGCGGCTTCTTACCTGAGGAAAATAAAGAGTCTTGTCAGAAGCGGGAGGGATCGGTGCCTCGCCTCCCCACCCCACCCTGATGCCCTCCAGATGTTTTGGGTGGGCTTTTCGGCAGCTGGCTATGTTTAGCCTGGAAAAGAGGAGACAACGAAAGCCACCTTCAAATATCTTAAGGGCTGTCCCATGGATCATAGAATCATAGAATCATAGACCTGGAAGAGACCACAAGGGCCATTGAGTCCAACCCCCTGCCAAGCAGGAAACACCATCAGAGCACTCCTGACATATGGTTGTCAAGCCTCTGCTTAAAGACCTCCAAAGTAGGAGACTCCACCACACTCCTTGGCAGCAAATTCCACTGTCAAACAGTTCTTACTGTCAGGAAGTTCTTCCTAATGTTTAGGTGGAATCTTCTTTCTTGTAGTTTGGATCCATTGCTCCGTGTCCGCTTCTCTGGAGCAGCAGAAAACAACCTTTCTCCCTCCTCTATATGACATCCTTTTATATATTTGAACATGGCTATCATATCACCCCTTAACCTCCTCTTCTCCAGGCTAAACATGCCCAGCTCCCTTAGCCGTTCCTCATAAGGCATTGTTTCCAGGCCTTTGACCATTTTGGTTGCCCTCCTCTGGACACGTTCCAGTTTGTCAGTGTCCTTCTTGAACTGTGGGGCCCAGAACTGGACACAGTACTCCAGGTGAGGTCTGACCAGAGCAGAATGGAAGAGGGAGCAAGCTTGTTTTCTCCTGCTCTGGGGGGGTAGAACTCGAACCAACAGCTTCAAGCTACAAGAAAGGAGATTCCGACTAAATATCAGGAAAAACTGTCTGACAGTAAGAGCTGTTCAGCAGCGGAACGGACTCCCACGAGAGGTGGTGGCCTCTCCTTCCTTGGAGGTTTTTAAATAGAGATTGGATGACCATCTGTCATGGATGCTTTAGTTGAGATTTCTGCATTGCAGGGGGGTTGGACTAGATGACCCTTCCAACTCCACAATTGTATGATTCTATGAAAGGGGTCAGGTTTCCAATACCAGCGTTCGGCAAGCACTATCTTTTAGACCTGAGGTTCCCAAAGATTTCCGGGCCACTTAACTCCATTAACTCATCCCTATTGCCCCGTACCCTACAAAAAGCATTATTCAGAATAGCGGTTTCTAAGACCCATGATGGAAAATAACAACACAATAAAATTCAAAACAGTAACCATTAATGGCACTTTTATCCAAAATCCTGTTAAAACTATGTGCAGTGGTTTAATTGTTTTTAAAAATGGGTGAATTTGATCCAGTGATACCAGCTTTCCAAAGTCTGATAGTTTACACCTCCCATGCCCCCCTGTCGCCTCCTCTGTGACCCCTTAGCACCCCCTCCCAGGCAATCCTGCCACCCCTGGGGGGGCAGGACCACTCACTTTGGGAAACGCTGATTTAGACCCCTGCTGAAAACTTTTCTGTTTTGGCGGGCCTGTCCAGACACATTATTTTGTTACAATCTGTTGTTTTTAGATGCCAAAAACCTTCTTTAAATACGTCTTCACTTTATTTCTAATTGTGTTTTTATTACAGATGTGTTTGGTGCCTTGGGCTGCTTTTGAAGGAAGGACACACTGTTAGTTTAACAAACAGATATAAAAAGGTAAAGGACCCCTGACAGTTAAGTCCAGTCGCAGATGACTCTGGGGTTGCAGCACTCATCTACCTTTACTGGCCAAGGGAGCCGATGTTTGTCCATAGACAGTTTTTCCGGGTCATGTGGCCAGCATGACTAAGCCGCTTCTGGTGAAACCAGAGCAGTGCACGGAAACGCTGTTTACTTTCCCGCCGGAGCGGTACCTATTTATCGACTTGCACTTTGACGTGCTTTAAAACTGCTAGGTTGGCAGGAGCTGGGACCGAGCAACGGGAGCTCACCCCGTCGTGGGGATTCGAACCGCCGACCTTCTGATCGGCAAGCCCAGAGGCTCAGTGGTTTAGACCACAGTGCTACCCCCGTCCCATAACAAACTGATATAATAAATAAATTTAGTTACTTTTGTAACTTTTATTGTCATTATCTAATTTCTAATATCTTTTTATTGCTGTGTGTGTGTGTGTGTGTGTGTGTGTATTGTTTTCTCTTCTGTTTTGTTGTTGCTGTCGTGATGTATGAATAAAATCATTAAAAATAATAAATACTGGTGCACTTGGAACAGTCTAAGGCAAGAGTGGGGGGTGGCTTATTGATTTGTGGTTATGTATTTTTATGTCACGAATCTCTCCGATGTCTACAGATGGAGGTAAGCAAATTTAATAAATAGATTAATAATAGTCACCACGGTGCCCTTCAGAATTTATTGGACCCTGTTGTTGAGAAATCCCATGCATTGTGTAAGGCATTCCCAACATTTGATTCGGAACGTACATTTATGTGGGAAGTTTTCTGTGTGGTCCGGCGACAGTTGGTTTAACTGTGGCGGAACAGGGCCTTAACTGTCAGCTGTGCGGAAGGGTTGGCGTTCGAACTCTCGGAATGCAAATGAAGGATAGAAGGCGTGTGTCTTTTGATTGGTGGGTGCAGGTTTAGAATTTTCAGTTACACCGAATGATTGGCCGGGGTTGGGCCAGAGGAGTGTATATATAGCCCGGCGCTGGTCAGCAGAGAGCCAGAAGAAGAAAGAAGCTGAAGGAGGAGGAAGACCTGAGAGGCAGGAGGAGAGGCACAGTGACCAAAGACTTGCTGGGCCTACTTGAACTAGCCAACCTAGGCTGAAAAGGCAGGGGGGGGGGGAGGCCTGTCTGCAGCTCCAAGAGGAGAAGTAAGGAACATCTTTGAACGGTGACAGGTAGGAGGAGTATTACAGGGAATATTTCCAGGGCATTGCTGCAGGACAAAAGCTCAGCAAAGGGTTGGAAAAGAGGCTTCTAGCAGAATCCCCAGTTATAGTGTAGATGAGGCTGAATTGGGGGGGGGGTGTTGGAGGGAATAAAAGTGTAATTTGGGTAAAGGCTTTGAATAGAGTAACCAACTGCTTCGTTAAAACTGTCTTAGTTTAACATTAATGGTTTAATTTGAGCTGTCAGTATTTAAAATTACAGTTACAAATAAATAAGCCATATACGCATTCCAAGATACGGTACCTTTTCAAAGTAACGAGATTTAGCTTGTGCTGTAATCCTAAAGGCATTTACCTGCAAGTAAGTCCAGCTGGACACAACAGGACTTTCTACCAATCAAACAGGGTGTACATTCTTTTGTTTCATGTCACAAATCAATATTCTAAAGGAGGGCTTTTTATAACAAACAAACAAACCAGAAATAAATGGCCTCAAGTGTTTTCTAAGAAACCATCAACCGCTCTAACTAAAATTTTGCATTTGAAAAGGGATTTAATACAGCAGCAGCACTGAAAAACAGAAAGGCAGCAAAAACTTATTTCTACTTACAATCTAAAATGCCTTCTTCAATGGAAGTATTCAAGAGCATCATGGCAGTAGCAGCATCAATATCAGAGTCTGGAAAAGGAAAAGGACATTGCCTCCCATTAGGTTTCATCTAGAGGAGTGAAACATGACCATGCTTTTAAAAACACACTTCGTTTTTAGGACGGGGGTCAGCAAACTTTTTCAGCAGGGGGCCGGTCCACTGTCCCTCAGACCTTGTGGGGGGGGCGAACTATATTTTTTTTTGGGGGGGGGGAATGAACGAATTCCTATGCCCCACAAATAACTCAGAGATGCATTTTAAATAAAAGCATACATTCTACTCATGTAAAAATACACTGATTCCTGGACCATCAGCTGGCCAGATTTAGAAGGCGATTTGGCCAGATCCGGCCCCCAGGCCTTAGTCTGCCTACCCATGGCTTAGGATAAGAAGTGAGGTAAGTGTCTTGACCAAGGATACCTAGTACAGTGTTTCCCAACCGGTGTTCCGCGGCACACTACTGTGCCGTGAGACATTGGCTGGTGTGCCGTGGGAGGGAGGTGGGCGAGTCGGGCGGTGAGAGGCGGCGGCGGCGAGGATCCGCGTCGAGCCGGGGGCGGCTCCGCGGTGGTGGTGCCGAGCGGCGGGGCAGCGCGTGCAAAAGGGAGGAGCGCGAGACAGCGGAGGAGGAGGAGGCCGGCATGTCCGGGCAGCAGCAGCAACAACAGCAGCAGCAACTCCCGGCGACGGCTCCTCAAGCCCCGCCGCCGCCCCCTCCTCCGCCCGCTATCGCCGCCACCACCACAACAGCCGCCGCCGCCTCAGTTGCCGCCGTCCCTCAGTCCCTCGCTCTGCTGCCTCCTCCCACCCCCAAAGCTTGGAGGTTCCCCGGCAAGGGGGAGGGAAAAAACTTTCACTTCTGTGCGTCCCTCCCGGCGTGACGCTGCGCGCTGACGTCACGGGGCGGGGCTTTAATGGTGATGTGCCGCGAGATTTTTTTTCAGTAAACAGGTGTGCCGTTGCCCAAAAAAGTTTGGGAAACACTGACCTAGCAAGCTTCAGAGCCAAGCAATTGCCAAGCCCTGCCTGCCCACCCAGTGCAGCATCTTGTCCTCATATTGGCCAACCACATGCCCATGGGAAGCCTCCAGCTCCTGCTTGTGATTCCCAGCATACTGCCTCTGACAGGGGAGGCAGTGAAACATAGCCATACCGGCCGGCTATGTCTTCTCCTGCTCTGGAGGGCAGGACTCGAACTAGTGGCTTCAAGTTGCAGGAAAGGAGATTCTGACTAACATCAGGAAGAGCTTTCTGACAGTAAGAGCAGTTTGACAGTGGAACGGACTCTCTTGGGAGGTGGTGGACTCTCCTTCCTTGGAGGTTTTTAATCAGAGGTTGGGTGGCCACCTGTCACAGATGCTTCTGTTGTGATTCCATGCGTTGCAGAGGGTTGGACTAGATGACCCTTGGAGTCCCTTCCAACTCCACAATTCTATGATTCTGTTCTTCCCCTGTACAGTGGTACCTCGGGTTAAGTACTTAATTCGTTCCGGAGGTCCATTCTTAACCTGAAACTGTTCTTAACCTGAAGCACCACTTTAGCTAATGGGGCCTCCTGCTGCTGCCGCGCCACCGGAGCACGATTTCTGTTCTCATCCTGAAGCAAAGTTCTTAACCTGAAGCACTATTTCTGGGTTAGCGGAGTCTGTAACCTGAAGCGTATGTAACCCGAGGTACCACTGTATAGGGAAGCTTTTTAATGTTTAATGTTTCTCTTTTTTATAGATATGGGAAGCCACCCAGAGTGCCTGGGGCAACCCAGTCAGATGGGCAGGGTAAAATTATTATTATTATTATTATTATTATTATTATTATTATTATTATTATTATTATTACCAGATTTATCCTCCATGCATTTGTGTAATCCTCATTTAAAGCTATCACTGCGTCCTGTAGCAGCAAATTCTCTCCTTTAACTACACACTGCTGTTCTGAATCTTCCACTACACTCTGTTCTGAATCTACTACTACACTCTGTTCTGAATCTTCCAATCTTCCAGCATTCAACGTCATTGGATGCCCATGTGTTCTAGTGTTATGAGAAAAACTTTTTTCTCCAGAGCATGAATCATTTTATATACCAGCACCATGTCCCTTCTTAACACACCTCTAAGCTAAGGGTCTAAAAGTTGTGGCCTTCCCTGATAGGGCAGTTGCTCGATCCCCTTGGATCATTTTTGGTGCCTTTTCCTGAAACGTCTCAAGCTTTACAATGTCCTTTTTGAGGTGAGGCAACCACAACTGCACACATTATTCCAAATGTGGTTGCACCATAGATTTCTTTGATGCTACTGTGGTATCAGCACTTTAATTTTCAGTCCCATTCCTAAAGATCCCTAGTGTGGAATTTGCCTTTTCCACAGCTGACACACACTGGATTCCCCCACATTCATGCTGATAGGTGCCAACCACCCTGGTCCTCTAGATCACATCGTTGCAACAACCAATTTAAAAATGGGTGGACAGAGATCTTGTTCAGCGCCCCAATCTCCTCCAAGTGCTTCATCAATTACAAAGTTGGAAGGAATAGCCAGGCAATCACTGAAGCAAAACAAGGTTCTGGGGCTGGCAGGGAGGGGTGAGAATCGAGAAGGCGAAAAGGGAAGACAAGTTGAGATGCTGAAAAAGATCTAAATGATAAATGGAAAAAAACAATTTAAGATTTAGAGGAGTCCTGATTGCAAATGCAGCTGTTAAAAAAGAAGATGGAATCGAGACTAAAGTTCAGATGAAATTGGTGCTTTAAGGCCCCATCTGCACTATGTATTCAAAAGAGTATCAAACCACTCTAAACAGTCATGGCTTCCCCCAAAGAATTCCAGGTACTCTACTTTGTTGTGGGGATTGGGAGTTGTTAGGAGATCCTTATTCTCCTCACAGAACTACATTTCCCAGAGTTCCCAGGGAAGAGGAATTGATTGTTTTAAACCACTCTGAGAATTGTAGCTCTGCGATAGGAATGGGGCTCTCACAGGAATAGACATCCTCCACAAACTACACTTCCCAGGATGCTTTGGGGGAAGAGATGACTGTTGAAAGTTGTAAAGAGCCGCTTTAAAATGGATAGTGCAGATGAGGCCTTAGACTGGTCCGAGAAACTAGAATGGAAAATGTCAAGAGAGAAGACCTTTAACAGAACTTCTGGAAACAACCAAGCCGAGTTCAGATAATAATAATAATAATAATAATAATAATAATAATAATAATAATAATAATAAATTTTATTTATATCCCACCCTCCCCAGCCGAAGCCGGGCTCAGGGCGGCTAACAACAATCAAATAATCAGATGCTGCAACTAAACCACGTCTACAGGTTTAAACCATGGTTTGGGATGCAAACTGATACATTTGTGGTGGCCACAGGTTGCGTGATTTGTGATCTAGTACAAATGTTGCGGCCAAATTATAGTTTGGCCATTGTGAACAGCTTTTGGTGTTTGTGCGGTTCCTGCCTCTCCCCATGTGCTCAAATCCCCAAGCCAGGAAGTGCAGGAAGGAATCTGTTGTTCATGATCACCAAACCATAATTTGGCCACAACATCTGTACCAGGCCACAGACTGAGTCTATAAAGCCACCCAAAGAAGAGCTAAAAGATGGACAATGGATAGCACAACTTACCTTTGATAGATCGACCCTGATTCTGTTTCAAAACTGAGGTTAAGTAGTGAGGAGAAGGTGAACCACTGGAAGAGAGGAGAAGGAAGGTTTAGAGACTGCTGAACCAAGACAGAATTCACTTAGTCTAGCCATATTTGTACCTTCAAGGATTTCAAAATGGCAGGATCTCTCCTGTACCAGAAGTGATGTCAACAAGGACTGCTGGCCTGGTGTGAGTCTTAAACCTGGTGTATTACAGAGCTGACCTAATCTGTGATGTGGGTTTTCTGGAGAAGATTTGAGTTGGGAGGTTTCCCTATGCAAATCCCTAGGGCGCCTTGCCGCTGAACATTTTCTGATGTCCCGGAAAGTGATCTAACAGGTTTCTTTTGCGGGCATTTAGTTAACAAAGTCAAAAACTGCTAAGCTTGCCTATTATATTCTTTCCGCAACTGGCATTTTTGCTACTGAACTCAAGAAAACAGAAATAAAAGGACTGCATCTAAACCCACTGCCACATTTGACGGCTTGCCACAGACTGAGAGCCTATTCAGACTTACTTTTCAAAGACGTGAAACTAATGAGTTGTGGAAGGGAGCTTATATCTAAACACTGACAGTGTGAACAAGACAGGTGTCTGAAAACACACCTCTATCATAATTGCTTGCTCATCAGGAAATTGACTGCAAATCCCTTTGAGAAGACACTTGATTAAAAACCCTGGCCGGCCGCTGTGGAATGTGTGAAACAGTCCCCATTTGGCCTGTCAGACCATTTCCCCCAAACCACACCCAGCTGTAGCACACCTGATGCCCTATATGTGTGGGGCAGGCAAAGGCACAGTTGGTGCAGAAAACAGGATCAAACCTTCTCCCCATCAACTAGTGCACAGGGACTTCAATCCCACTTGGTGGGACCTGTTCAGCACCTGATATCATGATGATATCAGATGATTGACAAGTGAGTTGTCCTGCCCACCTGTCAGAGTTAGCTGGTGGGGTGCTGGGATATAAAGATCTAGCCCACCAGATCAAAACATTTCTGCACCTGTAGGGGACAGAGTTCAGTGATGGGCAATACTCTGGCTGCAGAATGTCTTGGGTTCCAACCCTGGTGATGTGAAAAAACTTCTGCCTAAGATCATGAAGTGCCACTTCCAGTGAGATAATACTGGGCTACTTGGGCAAATAGTTTGAACTGGTCTAAGGCAACTTACTGGTTTCTGGATTCCACCTTCAGGTTTCCATACTCCTGAGGACTAGAACCTCTGTTAATGAGCAACCGTTTTGTGCTTTTTATCCTGATCCTGTGTCCTCTTGCCCTGCCATTTCTTTCTCAGAAACAGAGTTTCCCTTGGCATTTCTTCCTGTCTTGTTTTAAACCCCAGTCTCTAGATCTGGCTTTACTCCAGGGCCGCAAGCACTGAGCTCCAGCACAGGCCTTGCAAATCCTGTTCTAAAGTGTGTGGGAAGTGTTCTCAAGCCAAACACCACCACATATTTTTAAAGCCGTCTTTGTAAAGAATGCTTTCTCTCTCTCTCTCTCTCTCTCTCTCTCTCTCTCTGTGTGTGTGTGTGTGTGTGTGTGTGTTCCTTTAAAGATGATTTTCCCTAAGTGAGTTGGAGAATAAAGTCTGAAACAAGCATCTGTTAACAGGAGCCCTCCTGGCGAGAATTTCTACTGCGCTCTAGTCTATTTTGGGAAAAGGGGACTGGAAGTCATGCGTCCTTCCTGCAGTGGTGCACATAATCTACCTCAGGGACAACACTGCAGAACTTTTAGCTGCCCTGATGATTTTAAAAGGACCTCATCTCCTCAGCACCAGTATTTGTTAACCTAATGAAGGGCAGCCAGTTTAACACGACAGAACAGCAAATCTGCCAATTTCAGTTCTCCATGTTTTCTACAGCAGTGTATAATTTTCTTTTTAAAGTCCTTGTGAAAATTCATCCACATTTTTAGGGCAAATTTCTCCTACCACAAACATTTTCATATGCAATTTTACCACTAACATACACATTTTTGCAAAGCAATTTTCCTTCAGGTAATGCATCTTTTGCATGTCGTTTTCATTTTTAGCCCAGCCTATGCATTTTTGTAAACACTGTTTGGCCCTGCAAAATTCAGAGAAGTGCCAATTTTGAAGGATGGCCGTGTTTCGGATTGTTGTCTTGTTTAAAAAGCTACAAGTTACATAGGTTTGCCTTCACATGCGAACTGAATTGAGTTGCTCCTCCATCCCTATCTGACATTCTGTCTGTAACAGGAAGTCTGTCTTGGGCCCTGGAATATCCAAACAAAAACTGGCAAGACATCTTCTAGTTATGACACTACCGTTCACATTCAAAGACAGGCTGCAGTCCTGCAACCATGTTTGAGTGGAAAGCCTGGCCACAGTCGCTCATGCATAGGTTACTTCAAGGCTGGATTAATGAAATGCGCTCCATGCGGGCCTTCCCTTGTGCCTGATCCGGAATCTGCAGTTAGCGCAGAAAGCTGCAGCACAACTGCAAAGAGGAGTGAGACCTTGTCAGCGTTTAACACCTGTGGCCCACCAACTTCAGTCAACTTGCAACCAGTCAACGGGAGGCTCTGCTCAAGCGACTGTTGTCCTCTCTGCCTTCCACTCTACCAATCCCAAAGGGTCCAGCCACCCGTGGGAGCTACCAAGCTCCGATCTCTGTGCTCCTACATATGCAATGCTTCTGGCAGAAAGAAAAACAAAAGCAAAGCACGTCAGCCGTTTTTCAGTTCATGCCAGACATGGATACAGGCTCGACTTTTTGTTGTTAAGGGACTCCCAAAATTTCATTTCAGCCTTGGCGCTTTGCCAATAAGGCCTTTCCATCTTGGTCAGGTTAAAGATTTCTCCTAAAGTTGATTAGTTGTGTCGATTTTTAGAGCGCATCTAACTCTTTCGTTAATTGGGTAGAGCGTCAGTTTTGCGTAAAACACCAATTGATATTTTCTCCGTTGGATTCGTTGCTGGAATGGATTTCTCCTCACTGCACGTCACTGAGGGGCAGCCTTGGCTGAAAGGCATTCCTGTGTTTGCAACGGGCAAACTGTTTCTACCGTAGGCTGGCGGTGGTGACCTGGGCTAAGAGCCAGCTATGAGCTCCATTTTCTCCCACCACAAGTTCATTTGCTTTCTATCAGGCAGTTGGCTCAACTTCTAAACTGGGAGCATAAATACCCCCAATCTCCCCCACGCAAAAAAACACGTTCTGCATGACCCAAATGCGACCAGAAAATTAATTTTAGCTTGCAACTACAATCTTCAAAACACTTATTTGTTAGCAAGCCTAGTTGAAATCTACATGATCTCTTTATCAGAGGCAGCCAACATGGTGGTCTTCAGATGCTGATAGTCTCCAGCTCCCATCAACTCTGGCCAGTGTGCCCTATTGGTCAGGGATGATGGAAGGTGCAATTCAGCAACATCTGAAGACCACCATGTTGGCTACTCTTGATCTTTATAATTTGTTCTCAGTTCCTTAGTTTTAGGTTTTGTGGTGAGCCTTCAGAGCTGACTGGGAGGGGATGAGGTGGGGGGGAGGAGAAGGAATTGCCAAAAATGGCTTCCCACCCATTCTGCTCCTGTATGCTTTCTATCAGAGAAGGGATATCAAATGCAAACTGCCCATAACATTTAATCAAGACGTTCCACTGGGATATAGATTCCAGTAAGTCTCTCTCAGCTAACACAAACATTCAGCTGTTGCCATTGTTTTTTTAAAAAGATGCTTCCTATATTCAAGCAGAATAGCAAGGATAATCGAAAGAAGGTAGTCAACATGTGAAGCTGTCTTAGACTGAGCGATGGCTAAGTCTTATTTTCTCTGTGTTCTCTTATTTTTTCTAGTCCTAAGCTCAGTTCTTCATATGTTCAAATCAATTTGCACTTTTTTAAAAAAAAGAAGAGTCCTCATGAAAATTCATCAGTGTTTCAGTGCAACGTTTCTCCTATTTTATATATATATATAATTTTTGCCTGATATACACCTCTTCTTTTTTTACTATTTCCTCTAATATGTGTGCTTGGACGCTCTTCCCATCAGTACGTTCATATTCCTGCTAACATGCTTTACCCCAGTACAAGCATTTTTGTACACATTACAGAGGTTGGATAGTCATCTGTCTTAGCTGAGATTCCTGCCTCACAGGGGGCTGGACTAAATGACCCTCAGGGTCCCTTCCCACTCTACATTTCTATGGCTCTACTTGCCTGGAGAAACGCACCACAAAATTCACAGAACTGCAAATTTTGAAGGGTGGCTGTGTTTCGCTTCATGCCTTGTTTCACAAAGGGCAGACTGCGCAAGTTCACCATTCAATGAGAATCGAATTTCTCCTCTGCTCCTCTGCTCTGCGTTGCCTGATCTTGGCTGGCAATGGCTTTGCAGGGCTACAATGTTTGGAGAAGGGTGTGGGAGTCTGGAGATGAACCTAGGACCTTCTCCACACTAAGCTATGGCTGATTCTTTCTTCTAGACTTACCAAAACTAATGTTCTACCTGCGGACAACACTGATCTAGACGGAAATCTGCATTCCACCAACCACCCGTCCCAGATTGCCCTGTGTTTAGAGCAACAAGAGTCCTACCTCAGTGGTGATGCTGGTGGGGTATAAAAAAAGGCAGAGGGAAAAGGCTGCTTCTTCAGGGCTTGTATTAGGTTCGGTTTATATTCTGGGTCCACACACCACAAAGAACCTTTTCCATTCACCTAGGAAACAACAAAAGCACCCGTGCTTATTACGAAGGACTTCTCCCATTTTGTGCAAGCCGCGTCAGAGGACAGGACCACCACAACTGACTCATTCCAGGATACCTCCTGCGGGGAAACAGTCCTAAGGCAGCAGCATATCCAGTTTGCAAACGTGTGATGATGAACTGCCAATTTTGGTACTTGAGAGACTCTGGGTCGTAGATAAAATATGCTCACGGCAGGCTGGAGGCTGCTGAGACAGACTTGCACCCCAAGCCTGACAAATTGCACTTCCAAGTCTGTGCACCATTCCGTGCATCAAGCTTCCTCAACTAAGGGGGCCTCCCAATGTTCAGGACCACAACTCCCATCAGCCCCAGCTAGGAGGCAGTGTAAAAAACTCAGGTATCTCAGGTCATCAACAAATGGCACCTTGAACGTGGGTTACGGTTGCCACAATGGAATGTCTAGGCATCTTTTTTTCCTGTGGAATTTGCAATTTTTATATATATATATATATATATATATATATATATATATATATATATATATGCAGGTTTTGGTGTCTTCGGGTGTCTTCCCGTGTAAGAGTCGGGGTGTCTGTGCGACGTTTCGACGAGGTCTCACTCGTCATCTTCAGGCTGGTGCTTTCAGCTTCTTGTTACTGGAAGCCGAAAGCACCAGCCTGAAGATGACGAGTGAGACCTCGTCGAAACGTCGCACAGACACCCCGACTCTTACACGGGAAGACACCCGAAGACACCAAAACCTGCATTCCTGTACCCGTGAAAATCTACGAAAGCATATATATATATATATATATATATATATATATATATATATATATATATACACACACACACACACACATACATACACACACCATATATACTCGTGTGTAAGCCGACTTTTCCAGCACATTTTTTATGCTGAAAAAGCCCCCCTCGGCTAATACTCGAGTGAGGGTCCCTTTTGGGGCTGTTCCTTCCTCCTCTACTGCCTTTGCCGCAATTTCGGGCTGCTTGCTCTTCCTCCATCACTGCCGCCACCAGCCTCTGCCTCTCGGGAGCACCCTAGGTAGGCAGGGGGCTGGGAGGGGCTGGGGGGGAGACAGAAGCCCCCTCTGCCGCACTCCAGCCCACCAGGAGGTTTGTGGTATGGTGAACCGGCTTATACTCGAGTCAATACGTTTTCCCAGTTTTTTGTGGTAAAATTAGGTGCCTCAGCTTATATTTGGGTTGGCTTATACTGGAGTATATACAGGTATATCATTTCTATGCCGCTTTATATTTTAAAGAAAAAAATCTCAAAGCAGTTTACAACACATTAAAACATCAAATAACACAATCCAGAATAAAACAAATACAAGCTTCAAGGAAAACATTTCAGATCCTTCTCTAGGTGACGTTTTGCTTTCCCCATATTTACTTACCTACTTAATTTATAGAGCTGCCCCATAGCAGAAGGACTCTAGGAAGCCAGTGTGGTATAGCGGTTGGAATGTCGGACTAGGACAGGCATAGGCAAACTCCGGCCCTCCAGATGTTTGGGACTGCAATTCCCATCATCCCTAGCTAACAGGACCAGTGGTCAGGGATGATGGGAATTGGAGTCCCAAACATCTGGAGGGCCGGAGTTTGCCTATGCCTGGACTAGGACCTGGGAGATCAGGGTTCAAATCCCCACTCAGTCATGAAGCTCATTAGGTAACCTTGGGCCAGGCGCAGCCTCTTAACTTGCCTCACAGGGTTATTGTAGAGATTAACTGAGGGGTGTGTGTGAATCGTACTCCTTGGAAAAAAGGCGGACTGTAAATGCAATTGATCGCCGAAGAATTGATGCTTTTGAATTATGGTGCTGGAGGAGACTCTTGAGAGTCCCATGGACTGCAAGAAGATCAAACCTCTCCATTCTGAAGGAAATCAGCCCTGAGTGCTCACTGGAAGGACAGATCCTGAAGCTGAGGCTCCAATACTTTGGGCACCTCATGAGAAGAGAAGACTCCCTGGAAAAGACCCTGATGTTGGGAAAGATGGAGGGCACAAGGAGAAGGGGACGAGAGAGGACGAGATGGTTGGACAGTGTTGTCGAAGCTACCAGCATGAGTTTGACCAAACTGCGGGAGGCAGTGGAAGACAGGAGTGCCTGGCGTGCTCTGGTCCATGGTGTCACGAAGAGTCGGACACGACTAAACAACTAAATAACAACAATAAAAGCAATTAATAAGCTCTTCTTCTTACCTGCTCCAGCCAGATGGAGATGCCAGTCACCAACCTGGCATTCAGAGATCTCAACATGGTAGCAACTGGACCTGCACCAGTAGCAAAATGCGCCTGGCCACCTGTCTAATTTCTAACATTGCTAGGGGGGTCATAGTCCAGCAATGTATGGAGGGTACCAGGTTGAGCAAGGCTGCCATTTATTCACACACCAAGATTCTACCAAATCTACTGCAACATCACAGCCACCCTATGCACTTAATGGGCAAATGTGCAGGTTAACCTTTTAAAACATGGCGGCCACTCACTTCCAAGCACTTAAGATGGGTTTTTCAACAGCTTCTGCCTGGTACCCACCATACTGGAGGGGGGGGGAATTATCAACCTTACGCAGTTCCTTGGGACAGGGACAGTCCTTCAGAAAGGCACAGGGACAGGTGTTGCCCTCCAGGTGTTTTTCTAGCTATGCTGGCGGAGTCTGAGGAAAGCTGCAGTCCCAACAACATCTGCACAGCACCAGATGTTGGGAAATAAGTGATTGTTTGCAAACTCCATCCCCAGCCCCCTACCGCAAACACTTTCCCATCAGATCCAGGAAGCAAGTTGAAAAAGCGGGAGGAGAAGGGTCAAGCTGCCAGCTGAGAGAACATCTCTCTCGACAGATCGACGGAAAACCTTGTATGTTTCATGACATCCCAAACATCCTACTCAACCCCTGCCACAGTGTCAAGGCATGAAACAATCAGCAATCCTGATTCAAACCCTAAGAAACACGGCTGTTTTGAATACAGTTCGATTTTACAGCAACAGAGGAACCACGACGCTGCCTCACGCCAAGCTAGGCAGCTGGTCCCTCTACATCAGTGTGGAGAACCTAGTGTGGAGAACCTGAAGCTCACCAGATCTCTCCACCAGGCCCTCAGCACCCTCCCCAAATCACATACCTCTTCCAACCACCGCCCTCGCCAGAGCTGCTTTGCACCCTTCTCAAAAGCTTTTGACTGGCTGGAATGTGGCCTTGAACAGAGGTTGAAGAGCCATCTCTCATGGATGCTCCTGCATCGCAAGGCGTTGGAGTAGATGACCCTTGGGCTCCCTTCCAATTCTACAATTCTATGAAAGCCTCTTGCTCTCCAGGATTGAGAATAGAGAAGGTGTAGAAACTATCCTGCGTCACGATGAGAAAACAGACATCCATTGCTGCACCCGCTTTTGCACCTGGTCCTGCCCACCATGGGCACGAACTCAGCTGCCCCAGGATAAACGACAATTCTAACTTCTGTAACAGCAGGCTCTGAAAGAAATTATCTGATAGGTTTGGCATAGAATTTGCCTTCTCTTACACACACTCTCCCGCAAGCCCATGTTCTTAACAGACATCCTAAACACAGAAAATAGAAAGCAGCAGGCCTGCCGAACTTTTCCATGGGTGGTCTTCAGTACACAGAGAAAGCCGTGCCCTGCCCTTGTTCCCAGACATCCTAAAATCAGGCAAAAATATGGCAACTCCACAGGGAGACAGTGGTCCAAATGCTGGTTTTGCAGGAAGTTGTTCTGGCTGGTTTGCTGCTCATAGGTGGGGTCTGCAACAATGTGTTGCGGCATGCAGTGCTCCTGTTCAGGGTTCCAGCAGGGATACTCCATTCCATTCCACGCCCTCCACTTTCAAATCCAGCCCTTTCCCCAAGAGACATGCCTCATTCTGTGTGCACCAGAAAAATACCTGGGGTTATTTTCCCCCCTATGTAAAAGCCTGGAGAAGAGGAGGTTAAGGGGTGATATGATAGCCATGTTCAAATATATAAAAGGATGTCACATAGAGGAGGGAGAAAGGTTGTTTTCTGCTGCTCCAGAGAAGCGGACACGGAGCAATGGATCCAAACTACAAGAAAGAGGATTCCACCTAAACATTAGGAAGAACTTCCTGACAGTAAGAGCTGTTCGACAGTGGAATTTGCTGCCAAGGAGTGTGGTGGAGTCTCCTCCTTTGGAGGTCTTTAAGCAGAGGCTTGACAACCATATGTCAGGAGGGCTCTGATGGTGTTTCCTGCTTGGCAGGGGGTTGGACTCAATGGCCCTTGTGGTCTCTTCCAACTCTATGATTCTATGATTCTAAAACAGTGGTAGTTATGGGTGACTTTAAAGATGATCAGACAAACTCATGGAAGCTATCAACGGCCTTTAGCCACGATGGTTGTGTTCCTCCCACCACTGCTGGGGGATTGTGCCCCTGAACACAACTGCTGGGCATCAGAAGTGGGGAGATGGCTGTTGCCCCAGGTCTTGCTTGTGAGTTTCCCATAGGCATCTGGTTGGCCACTGTGAGAACAGGATATTGGATGAGATGGGCCTTTGGCCTGACTGAGCGGGGCTTTTCGTATGACGATTCAGGAACCGAATAAATATCTGAACCAAGCTTTAATCCCCGTGATGATGTTCAAGGCTGCAAGATAGACATTTTTGGCTTGTCTGAGGCAGCCTCCTCCTTCTTTTTACACAGGGGTAGAGCAACTACTCTATTCCAAACTTAAAAATGGAAAGCGTAATGCTGGTGGTCAACGAAAGAGGTTTAAAGACTCTCTCAAGGCAAATCTTTAAAAATGTAGTATAAACACCGACAATTGGGAAACCCTGGCCTGTGAGCGCTCCAGTTGGAGAACAGCCTTTGCCAAAGGTGTCATGGGCTTTGAAGATGTTCAAACTCAGGAAGCAAGGGAGAAACGTACTAAGAGGAAGGCACGCTTGGCAAATCCACACCGTGATCAAATCTTGCCCGGAAACCTATGTCCCCACTGTGGAAGGACGTGTGGATCCAGAATTGGCCTCCACAATCACTTACGGACTCACTGTTAACGGAAGACAGTTTTACTCAGCTATGAGTGATTGAAGAAGGAGAAGGAGAGGGGTTTACGTGCGTAACTCAACCATTCTGCTTCAAAGCGCCTGCTGGAAGCAAACCACCGCTGAAAAACTAAGAAGTGTTGAAAGCAGTAATGGATACAATTAATAGCGTAATTTCTTAATAGCAGGTTTGCTTGCATTTCTAATGGTATCTCATTTGGAAAGGCCGTGTGGAAAAGGGTGCTATGGGCTTCTTTCTCTTCAGGCAACGAATTAACAGAGCCTGTTTCAAAATAACAACCATTCGTTCCATTTGCATCTTGATCTTTCTTCTGGGTGCTTGAGGCAGCTCTTATTTATTTAATTAACTGCATCTGCATCCCAAATTTCTTCTCCAAGGAGCTCAAAGTGGTGTCCATGGTGCTTCCACACCTCCTTTAAACCCTGAAACAACCCTTAAAAACGGGAAAAGATGAAGTCCCAACGAAAGAAGAATGGCGAACAAAGATGATTGAATACACTGAGATGGCTAGACTTAACTGTGATAAATAAAGAACAGAATGAAGAAAAATTTCTTGAAGAATGGAAATATTTTCAAAAAATATCATGGTTATGCAGGATTTAAAGTATAGCAGCTGATAGTGGTAGTTTAATCATTTATGATTAACATATGTAATGGCTAAAGGTAAAGGTAAAGGTACCCCTGCCCGAGCGGGCCAGTCTTGACAGACTCTGGGGTTTGTGCGCCCATCTCACATCTATTGGCCGGGGGCCAGCGCTGTCCGGGGACACTTCCGGGTCACGTGGCCAGCGTGACAACGCTGCTCTGGCGAGCCAGAGCCGCACACGGAACGCCGTTTACCTTCCCGCTGGTAAGCGGTACCTATTTATCTACTTGCCCCCGGGGGTGCTTTCGAACTGCTAGGTGGGCAGGCGCTGGGACCGAGCAGCGGGAGCGCACCCCGCCGCTAAAATATAAGTAATACAGCAGGTTTCTAAGGTACGAAAAGAACACAACGGAAGGGTGGGTGGGAAGTCAACTAATATGAGATACATGTTCTGATGGTTGTTTAAAAGAATTTATAAAGTTTGAAAAGCTAATTTAAAAATGTTGTTTTTTAAAAAAAATAATCCCTGCAACAACCCCATGTGCTCAGTTAGGCTGGGAGGCAGTGACTGGGGCCTAGGGCCATCTAGTGAGTTCCATGGATTTGAACCCTGGTCTACAAGGTCCTAGTCTGACCCTGTAACCACTACCCAACACTGGCCAGCATCCGTACTGTGCAATGGGAGTTTCAGCACCAGGTTGCCTACCTTGGGATCAGTGGCAGATAATATGGCTTCTTTGTGGAAGATCCCAGCTTCAGACCCTGGGGTATCGGGCTGGCTATGAAAGGCCACCACCTAAGACCCCATCCTACTTGGTATGGAAGGCAACTTCATCTCCTGAAAGTATTATAGCTTTATCTGATGGTCCTGGCCAGGCATTTGAGTTCATCATCACCAGAGGTGAAGCTGAAATGACTCCCCTGAATGTACTTCTTAGAACTCAGCTATTTGTTGCTGGACCGCAGCTCCCACAATTGCTAACTATTGGCCATGCTGATGGGGGCTTATGGGAGTTGGAATCCAACAACCTCTGGAGGGCCGTAGGCTCCCTACCCCTGCTATAAAGGATCTCACAGGTCAGCTCATTGCCTAGGGTATCAGAAATAAGCCAGTCTACTTTCAGTGGCCATTATTTCTAAATACACTTGGAAATAGAAGCCTTTGTCTTGAAGGTAACACCTGTGTGTTACAAGGGAAGCTGACATTGCAGAAGCTACGATCCCAATCCCAAAATGTGATGCTTTGTCCAAGCAGACATTTTTGTAGCGGTGATGAGAATATAAACAGGGAGAAAAAACCTTCACGTTGACAAGATGAACTCCAAGGACCCTTCAGCTTCTAAAAAGTCTATGATTTTGAACAAGGCAGGCAGACTGCACACATCAGCTAGCTAAATAAGATGAACTGCAGAAACACACTGCATTGGGAAGTTCCTGACTCACCCCTAGCATCTTCACATTGCCAAAAACAGAAAATAAAACCAACTTTTTTTTTCTTAAAGTGAGCATTTCTTGAACATCTGTCATACCCTGCTTCCACTCCATGGGAAAGCACAATAAACAGGTTTTGCATCACTTGCACTGTTTACTACTGGTCTTTCACAAATCATAGTTCCAAACATGCAAAGACAGGCTTGAAAATTTTTAACCTGGAAGCCAATAGCAGTTCTCACCAGCTCCAAGAGTAGCAGGGGAAGGAGAGGGAGCAATAAATAGGCTTGCTTTTAAGTTCAGATCTTGGCCACTTTTGCACCCCTATGTCCACACTTCTTTCTGCATGAGAGAGCAATGGGCCAGTGGTGGTAATAATAATAATAATAATAATAATAATAATAATAATAATAATAATACCCTGCTATCTGACTGGGTTGCCCCAGCCACACTAGTAGGGCACATGCTCAATCTGTAGCATAGAGAGGGAACTCCTGCCTTAAATACTAAAGAGGTAGACAATACTGAGCTAGGCAGACCAATGGCCTGGCTCGTAGAAGGCAGCTTTCTATCTGCAGTTACGTTTGACCTGAAAACTGGGTCCAATTTAGCAGAAGCACGGCCCTCAGGTGAGAAACACGCCCTGCTCCAGACAACTACCCTGGCTATGTAACAAAGCCGAGTTGTGTTATTTCAGCAGATCTGATCTGCGCACGTATCCTGTTTCCATTGCATAAGCAGATCCTCTGTGAGGAACTCCAAAACCGGTTTTGCAGAGCAACTTAGAAAGCGGCCGTGTTCTTCCCCTTTGATACTCCTGAGTTCGGGTTGCATCAACACGCACACACGTGTGCCTTGTACGTGCCTTCGTGCCTGAGCTTAAAAAAAAAGAAAAGATGGAGGAAAGAGAGGTTCCTCCCTCCCCCCCTCCTGCCCGCCCCCACCCCCAGCAAATGGCACACCACCGGATCAGCAGGAACACAACCTCGGCATCGTGGCGGCGGCAGCCTCTCGCAAGCCAGCCAAGCAAGAGGAAATGCTGCCATGGCAACACAAACCAGGCTGCTATTTGAGCCCATACTTCACACGCTAAGCTGTCTCTACCCACCACCCCCCCCCCCCCCCGCAAACAGCACAACTTTCAAATAACTAATCTCTTCCACTTTAGGAAGCGGGGCTGACGCAACATGCAATTTCCAGCTGTTCTGAAACAACCACATCCTTCCCCAGGGCGCTCAGGCTCTGAAAGGTACACCCAAAAGAGCTGGCAAAAGCCTGAGTCACCTGGGCAGGTACCAAAGCAAGGAAAGAAACAAGAGTGGGCAAGCAGGGCACCGATATTAACTTCTGCGGCACGTCTTACGCTCGCGTGTAATTATTACTGAGTTATCAGTGTTCAGCAAGGGAGTAAGAGGGTGCCTGTCCACTCCCTTGGTTACCAATACACAGACGCAGACATTGACGGCACCCGTTCCAATGATCTCAATTTACTGGAGACAGTCCCTTGTATCCTGCTACCTGCCGCAGGCAGTGTTAGACACTGAGATACTACTACTACTAATACTAATAATAATAATAATAATTTTATTTATATCCCGCCCTCCCCAGCCAAAGCCGGGCTCAGAGTGGCTAACAACAATAAATCTAACACAACATTCTGAAATCAATTCATTTTAAAATCAATTCAAAATCAAATTCATGGCAACCATTGGGCTAGAATTCTGTGAAGATTGCCAAAAGAGGGGGTCAGGCTGAGCCCTGGCCAAAGGCCTGGTGGAACAGCTCTGTCTTGCAGGCCCTGTGGAAAGATGTCAAGTCCTGCAGGTCCCTAGTCTCTTGTGACAGAGCGTTCCACCAGATCAGGGCCACCAGATATGAAAGCTAGGAGATAAATGGCACCTTCATCCTAGTCATGGGCGCAACAATGGAATGTTTAGGCACACTTTCTTTAATAACAAGAATACAAAGCTGAAAATGAATGAACTGCATCTAAAAAATTATGTTCATTTTTCACAGGGTCTAGTCCTTCCCCTGCCCACCCCGCTAATATTCTTAAGAGGGTCTCTTCTCCAGTCTTCAGAGAGTAGCTAGAGGAAGAAAAAGGTCCTCCTTTCCTTCCACTCTGCAGTTTTAATCTGAAATCTTAGGCGCAGAGCTCAGAAACGGTTCGCGCTAATGAAATTCCATGTCGCAAAATGTGCCTAGAACAATGGGAGCTTCGAACACTGGCTGCGTGTAAGTTATCTTCCTTGCACAATGCTCTTGGCCATTCATGGACATACCTATGAGGGTCTCTGTAGGCCAACAAACTCTTCCAAAGTGGAGTTTCTTTTTCTTCCCCTGAACTGCACGATCCTTCCTTGAAACAAGGACACCTAGCAGGAAAAGCTCCTCCTCATGCCCTATCTACGACAACACTCTTCTCCTGCTTGATGCTATCGTGCTCCAGCTCCGACCAGCCCCCAGCCAGCACAACCAATGATAAGAAATGATGGGAGTTGTAGCCCAGAGACATCGAGAGGGCCCCATACTGAGGAAGACTGTGGTATAAAGACTCCATCTGCTTCTGGGGAGCAAGACGAGCCTGAGCTTTGCTCCCAATACTGCAGCTACAAGCTCTGGGGAGGCGGGCAAAGTTAGGTGGAAGCCCAATTTCATTTCTATTCTACCAATTTGTTTTCAATTTTACCATGGCAAACTAAAAAAAAAAAAAAAAGTTGCAAAAACAGACCACATAAAACTATTGTTCCACTGCTAATAAATACTGAGATTCTGAAGCATCTCCCTACCCAAGGCCTCTCAGCCTCCTAGCTCTCATCCAGGCTCCCAAGCAAGGATTCCTGGAACCTGCTGACATCAGCCTAGTCCTAAGTGGCCAGGGTGCTAGATGGGTGCCCAGAGGAAGTGATGGGTGGGCCAGATGTGGACCAACAAACCGAAACCGTATTCTGAAAAGACAGAGGTGTTACATGCTCTAAGTTCTCCAGCCCAGGAGGTGGGAAGAAGGCCTGGTCAGGATGGGGCTGCACTCCCCTGGAAGGAAAGTGTCAGTCTTTTTGGACAGCGTCCAAATACTCTTTGTTGGTTTGACTGCAGGGAACTGAACAGGGCTACCCCCTCTCAACATTGTAGGGCAGCAAAGACATGGTTTGTGTTTGTGTGTTCCAACAAAACATCTGAATCAAAGGAAGTTCCACCATCTTTTCCCTTAAACCAACAAGCAAAGCAAACTGGTTACGGTTTTAGTTTTTTGTTTTTTAAAAAAAGAACAAAAGGAAGAGCAATAAGCGCCCGTTTCTCACCTTGCCGTGGCTTCTCTCCACCTTCCGGAAACACTTGTTCAAGGAAAGATTATGCCGGACCGAGTTCTTCCAGCCAGTGGGGGCCGTGGCAAAATACGGGAAGCGCTCCAGGATCCAGCTGTAGATTTCTTTCACCGGCAAGCTCTTATTGGGCGAATGCTCTATCGCCATATAGATGAGGAGACTAAAGGAATAGGGGGGCTTCGATGTGGCAGATTTCTTCTCAGGGTTGGAGTAGCAGGAAGAAGGGTAGGATGGCACACTGTCGCCCTCGATGTCGTACAGGGGGCTAACCACCGGAAGACCCTCACTTCCGAGGCTGAAGTTTGTTAGGAGGTTCGTGCTTTCGTGAAGCCAGTTCAAGTTTGTGAGCTCGTCGTCGGCCAGTTCGCTATCCACAGCCGTGGCCTTCGGCCGAGCCGCGTCCACCGCCTCCGGCAAGCTCCCCATTCTTTGGATGTGCCGCAGCCCCGCGGATTTCTCTGCCCCCGGCGTTTCAGCTTTCTTGTCCGGAGTCATTCCAGTTACTGGACCCATTTAATCTTGTTGGCCTAGAAACAGGGGGGGAAAGCTTTTATAGAAGCGTAAGGAGAGTCTGTTGGATCAGGCCAGGGGCCCACCTGGTCCACATTCTGAACGCAGGATCCAAGCACAGGAATGAATAGAATCAGAGAATTGGAGGCGACCCCGAGGATCATATAGTCCAACCACCCGCAATGCCCCTGTCCCCATACGAGGATCGAACCTGCAACCTTGGCGTTATCTCTGCTCTCCTGTGGTTTCCAGCAACTGGTATTCAGAAACATACAGTGGAGACAGAGTATAGCCATCATGGTTTGAAGTAGAAAACTGTCTTATGGATGAACGAAACTATTGGTCTGCCTAGCTGCGTATTATTTACAGCAGCACCAGGGGTCTGAGAGAGAACCTCGGGCCCAGGGGTGGATTGCGGCCCTCTTGGCCTCTCCATCTGGCCCTCAGGATTCTCCCATGGTCACACTAACCCTGTTTTGTAGCCTCCTTTCTACCTGGGCTGGAACATGTCCTTGATCTCTTATGAGGCCTCTTGCTTGGAGGACAGAGAAGGATCTGATAGGGTGCATAGAAACTAGCCCACTGTACAAGGCAGGAAATTACATCCCATCCTCTGCATTTTTGCGTCTAATTCGCCTGACCACTGCTATGAGGTCCCCAGAAGGATGCCCAGAAGGGAATGCAGTCCTCAGGCTGAGTCGGGTTTCTTAACCCTAGTTGGCAACAGGTCTCCCAAGTGCCATGGACTGGCTGGATGAAGGCACCAGTCAGGGAACTTCCATGGGAAGGAGAGCCAGGGGATTGGATGACCATGAATGGTCAGAGGGAGAAGAGAGAGCAGGCTGGGAGGAGGTGGTGTCAGAAGCTGAAGAGGCAACAGGCTTTAGTGAGCAGGAAGAGGCCGTGGCAGAGAGCAGTTCAGACTCCGACTCGGAGGCTGGAGAGGAGGCTGGCCAATAGGCAGAGTGGAGACCGGCTGCTGAAGAATCCAGGGAGCCTCCTTCTTTGAGCAGCTCTCCTCCCCATGGTTTCCCATAACATGGAGAGAAATTAAGCAGGCAGAGCAGAGGATGACTGTGTGCAGACACGGCCTGAGACTGCGTGGGAAAGGCCCTGGAGAGGTGGAGGCCTAGTGGCTACCGGGAAGGCGGGGACCTTCAGTCCTCGCAACTGCTTAATCGGGACAAGACCTCCTGGAAAGAGTTGCTGAGACCACTAGGCCAGAGCTGTGGGTTGTTCCCTTAAACAAAGAAATAACTCCACTGGCCTGGAGTGATGCATTCTTTGTTGCTGACCTACACCTGATTCCAGCCCTGACACCAAGGTTTCAGGGAGGAGTCTTGAACCCAGAACCGCCTGTGTGCAGAGAGAACTGAGCTAAGGCCCTTTTCCTGAGTGGACGGCCCCATGTTTTTTGGAGAATTAAAGTGCGTAATAAACTGCCAACCTGAAATTTAGTATTTTTTATTATCGCGGTGGGTGCATAGAAGGCAATACTGCTTGGGCCATCTTTGCTCAGCTCCTTTCCACCCACCCACCACTCGGCTCACTTATTGGCAACTGTGTATTCATTTGCCTGCAGGCGCCATTAAGAGGAACAAGTCCTTTGCCATCCTTTCTGTCCCTCGTATTAATATTTGATACGTTGCGTCGTAAACTGTTGCTCTCATAAACAGTATTAAAACCGTGGGTTGCTCTTAACCATCCCCCTTTGGCGGTGTGGCTGAATCAGAGACGCCATTTCCCACGGGGGGGGGCATTTTCATGGCAAACGCTCAATGTGAGCTCTTTTGAGCTCATTGGAAGGCAAGAATATACAGAAAGTGTGGTATTGGCTGGCTTGCCATTTCTGAAGGAAATGCAATTTTGGGGGGCTCAGTGGCAACACACTCACTACTACAGCACTGGCAGGTAAAGATGGACATCATGGGTTGCGCTTTATTTTAATAAAAGAAACAGGAGGGCAAAATTCCAAGAGCTCTCGCTTTCTTTGCTATGTATTCAAGCTCTGGGAAAGAAAAACTCCTGAAAATCTGCAGTAGGGTTGGAAATGAAATGGAGGAGGAAGAAGCGTTCACCTAGCTGTGGAAGGCACTGACTGGATAGCATCCATGCCGTCAGCATCCATGATGTCACAGACACACAAATATCCAGAGCCGTTTTGTGCTTGCAGGTGAATAATCCACTATAACGACTTCTGCTTCAAATTAACCACTTAAGTATTAAAACAGATAAAAATATGATTAACAATTGAAAACATCAACACACACACACAAATTTAAAACTCAACAGGCCAAGAAGCTTTGTAGTTTGAGGTGGGAGGTCATCAGTCACCAATGGTGCTTGTGGAACCACAATTATGTGCAGCATCCACCAATGCTGAGGATTTGGGAATGGGTAACATTTGCACACACGCTGCCATGAAAATGAAGTTTCTCTGTTGCAAGAGAAATTCTCTCCACTTCCAGTATTCTTCATGTCCTGAAGTCGGAAGACGCCTCCAAGAAAGATGGTTGGATCGCTAGCAACCACAAAGTAACAACCAGGCAATTACTGCATTAAAAATGTCAACTAGCAAGGCCCAAATAAAGCTGAACCTTCAATATTGTTCAGACCCATCAAGGATGACTTGGCTTGCCTACACCGAATTATTCTGCAGGCAGGAGGACAGATTGCTGCTCCCTGGACAGATATAAGCTCCCCAATATACAAGCTCTCTCTAAATTAAAATATTTCATAAAAAGGTTTACCACCAATGTGTTAAACTTGCAGATTATGGTCCAAACACACAGACACACAGAAAAAAAAGATACTTTTTTTTTTTACTATTTCCTGCAACTACTTTAATTAAATTCTGCATCAAAAACCACTTAAGCATTTGGTAAGCTATAAAGCAGCAGAATTTATATTCTCTGTGCATATATAAAAAGAAACCTGTCTTCATTTCACAGTGGGAACCCATAGCCATATCAGTGTGAATCAAACAGAGTTATGACATCTAATCAAGGCAAGGTTTCTATAGCAATGGCAAAGCGATTTCTTCAGACCTGGCTAACAGGCAGCTGATACGCAAACAGAGCACGCAATGCCTTTACATGCCTTATATCGTGGGCATCCACAAAACAAAACTGAAAACCTGAGAGGTACATTGATGTTTGCTTTTATTTTGCTTTTTTTAAAAGACGGGGAACCGAGCTGAGGGTACACGCAACTTTCCCAAAACCACACATAACCCACAACTCTTTGCCATGCAGAATGGAGGCTGTGCAACTCGCAATCGCTTCTCCATAGTATTGAGAGAACTGCCCGAAAAGCATAGGTAGTTATGCAAGGGGGGGAGGGCTGCAGGATGAATGGGTGGAAATAGCATCCCCCTACTTTCTCGAACAGGAGCTTGCATTAGAACTCAGTTCCTCCATGAGCAGGAGGAGCCCTTCCATTCATAAAAGGGACACTTTGGGCACAACCCATTGTCCCAAACATCCAGAAATAACACATGGCACAACATCATCACCCCCATATATTGTTACGGACTTGCATAGAATCTTGTATTTCACACATACTTCAGAAACACATACTGCAGATATGGGCAGCGGTGGGGGGAGGCAGATATGCAAGGCCATTAAACGCTAGACCATGGTCTGAAGAGGCTTGATGAACCCTAGTTTGGAGACTGGCTAACTTAGTTGGCACTAACCTCCATACTATGGTTTGCAAACGTGCCTCAAACCATGACGTGAGTTGGTACTGACAATAGCTTTCCTGGTAGGACAACATGGCAAACTGTGGCTAGAGCACTTGGGAAAGGATGTGAGCTTCTGTGCCACATTCCCAAACTAAACCATAGGATCATATGAAGCTAATTTAGAATGGGCAAGGTGACGTGCCTACCTAGCCCTGCCTTCCCCAAGCCAGTGCCCTCCAGATGTTGTCGGACTAAAACTCTTGTCAGCCCCAACCATCATGACCCCTCTGAGATATCAGGTTGAGAGAAGTCGATCAAGTCCTTTCCTTATATAGAGAGAGTGGCGGGGGAAACACAGCCAGATGGGCAGGGTTTAAATAATAAATTAATAATAATAGTTGCTGCTATTATTATTATGAAAAGAAAAACTGTTAACGTACTAATTTTTAGCACACTCCAAGAGATTTATCATATATTTGCACATGCTTGTGAGGGGAAGTCACATGAAGTCAGGTGTTTGGAACTGCCCAGGTGGACAGATATCAAACCCGTTTACAGTGGTACCTCAGGTTAAAAGCTTAATTCGTTCTGGAGGTCCGTTCTTAACCTGAGGTACCACTTTAGCTAATGGGGCCTCCCGCTGCTCCACGCCGCCGCCACACAATTTCTGTTCTCATCCTGAAGCAAAGTTCTTAACCTGAGGTACTATTTCTGGGTTAGCGGAGTCTGTAACTTGAATCGTCTGTAACCTGAAGCGTCTGTAACCCGAGGTACCACTGTACTGAGCTGCAAATTTATTTTATGGATAAAATCTCACTGTGGAATTTCTCCCTAGTGGGGGGGAAAAAATCCCCACTGTACAAGACGGCTCTGAGTACAGGACCTTCACACATCCTTTTCTGTATAGGAGTCAAATCAGCCAGCAAGTGTGTTGGATAAAGAGGGGGTAACTGAAGCAAGAGAACTCGCAGCATTCCTAAATAGAGTTGTGTTCTGGCTTTTCCTGCTTGTTCAGCACTGCACGTTCCAATCGGCCTCTCAACGGCTGGACTGTGGCCTCATTACGCCAGAACTTAAACCTTTGGCATTTAATACCAGAGTGCATTATGTTGCAATGCTCTTTAGGGTGTGTACCTGCACGAGAGTGTAGGTGGAGGCAGGGAATCAAGAGGCGGAGGAGGGTTATTCCTAGACTTGTCATTATGATCTGACATCCCATAAAACCTGTTTTGCCTCCTGGGCAGAAGAGAGAAGGCGGCTGCGTAAAAACAGACAGGACTCTTTTACGCTGCTGAATAGCATTCAACCTCCGTGTCATAACTGGACATGCGCATCCCCCTTGTCCCCTGCTTCTGAGTACCAGTGGCTCAAAATCACAGGAGCAGAGAGAGCTCTCGCGCTCAAATCCTGCTTATGCGTTTTCCACAGGTATCTTGCTGGCCACTGTGAGAACGGGATGATGGACTAGATGGGCCATTGGCCGGATCCTGCAGGCTCTCCCTATGTTCATGTTAGGTGGTATCTGCAGGAAACCCTCACCTGCAGAGCACAGTGATGGATTGGGTATCAGTGTCAGAAACACAAGAGATCTAATCTAATCGCCAAATGGCACGTTAAACCTAGGTTACGGTCGCCACAGTGGAATGTCTAGGCGCCTTTTCCCCCCACAATGAAGTTTGTTGTTAGTATTATTATTCATTTCATTTCTATGCCGCTTTATATTTTATAGAACAAATCTCAACACATTAAAACGTCAAACAGAACAATCCAGAATAAAACAAATTCAAGCTTCCAGGGAAAATGTTTCAGATCCTTCTCTAAGGGGCATTTTGCACCCAGAGATCTCCACATGGTTGCAACTGGACCCGTGCAAAACACGCCTGGCAACTGTCTAACACTGTTCGGTATAGACAAGAAAATTGGCTTCCAGGTGGAGAAATCAAAATTAGAAACTGAATTGTTAGAACCCAATACTAAGAACTTGTCAAGAATGTATAATTTGCTGCTGAAATGGAATACACAAGATGAAACAGTTAAATCAGCTATGATTAAGTGGGCACAGGATATTGGTCATGACATCATGTTGGCTGACTGGGAATGGTTGTGGAACACAGGTATTAAATTTACGGCATGTAATGCCTTAAAGGAAAATATTATGAAAATGATTTACAGGTGGTACATGACCCCAGTCAAGCTTGCAAAAATTTACCATTTGCCCGATAATAAGTGTTGGAAATGTAAAGAAACTGAAGGTACTTTCTATCACCTTTGGTGGACATGCCCGAGGATTAAGGCTTTCTGGGAAATGATATATAATGAAATGAAAAAGGTACTTAAATGTACTTTCTCTAAGAAACCAGAGGCCTTTCTCTTGGGCATTGTCGGCCAATTGGTGTCAAAGAAAGATAGAACTTTTTTTATGTATGCTACAACAGCAGCAAGAATACTTATCGCAAAGTATTGGAAGACACAAGAGCTACCCACTCTGGAAGAATGGCAGATGAAAGTGATGGACTATATGACATTGGCCGAGATGACTGGCAGAATCCGTGATCAGGGAAAAGAGACGGCAGAAGAGGAATGGAAGAAATTTAAAATTTACCTTAAGGACCACTATAAACTTGATGAATGCTAGAATGTCGAGATTTGCAGAAAGAAAGGGTTACAGTGATATAAGATTAGATTAAAGAAAAGATTAAGATGACAGAGGTTGGAAAGAAATATTTAGAAGTTGTTAAAAAACTATGGACATTGGGATGCAGAAAGGGGAGGTATGGGGAAGTCCGAGAAGAGAGGTTTATGAAAAAATTGTTATGAAACTATACGTGTTTGTATGTCTTTCTATGTGTGTGTTTGTTTTTTAAAAAAACTTTGTAAAACCAATAAAAATCTTATAAAAAAAAAAAAACACTGTTCGGTATGTGAGACAATCTTTCCTTACCAACAGACTTACTCAAGAGTAGACCCACTCAATTCATGAATATGATCGAGTTTGCTCCATTCTTTTCAATGAGTCGACTCAAAAGTATAACTCAGTGGAATACAACACTTTCGAAACAGACTTTTCTTTCCATGAACTTCTCTAAATTTCCTTTAAAGTATAGTAGTTGGGCAAACAGAATCGCACTATTTTTTTTAAAAAAGGCTTTAGTATCACAACATTCTTACGCTACTAAATCACAATCATCATCCAAAGGCCTTCTGGTATTTCACAGCAAGGCATTCTGAATCTTTATTTTCTTCCCCAAACGTCACAACCTCTTAACCAGGTGTGGAGATGCAGCTGGTGTCCGAACCTGGAACACAGAATCTCAGGCTGACATTTGACACAGATCTCATTTCAACACCTGTGTGCTAGGGGTGAGGAGAGAAATATGTTTCAGTTCTCATTTAAAGATAAATGTGCCTATTCTTGCTTCTGAAACAACACAAGAAAAACTGAAGCACATCCATCCTTCAAAACTCACAATTCTTTGAATTTTGCAAGGCAGTTCTCTGGAGAAGTAATGTGTACAAAAATGCATGCGCGGGAGTAAAGTGTCCAATAAAAGGCACATATTAGTGAAAGCAACACCTGACATTTAGGGGAAATTGCTCCACAAAATTTGTATATTAGGCAAAGTTGCATACACACGTGTATCAGAAGAAATCTGTATTATAATGCTGATAAAAATATTTTTTAATGCAAACAGATGGGGAAATGTGAAGAACTGAAGTTAAGATTCGGGGGGGGGGGGGAGACTGGAAGAAACCAAAATGGCCAGATTTGCCCATCCCAACCAAATACATAATTTCCGCTTCCAATTTGACAATGGGTGTAGCCTGTAGGAACGGCTCCCAAACTCAAACGCAGACTCCCCACCTGAACGCAACGCGCCGAATTTCATTCCAACGTCTAAACGCTCCAATCGAGGCAGACCAACAAATAGGAGAGAGAGATTCGTTTGGCTCCGCCATCAGGCCTCTGAAACACTCATCCATTTAAAGCATATGTTCAAGGAAAATCCAAGAGGCGAGGAGCAAAAAAGAGTTACCTTTGTTCCTTCTCTCCCTTTCCCTTTGTTCTCAGCAACTTCCACACATGTGCTACATTACGCTGCCCATCTCACCAGAGCTGCTGTTGAGATCAGAGGTCAGATTTAAATCCCAAAATGCAACTACAGACGGCCTATATTTGATTACAATGCCACATACACCGCCGTGTATCCAAGACAACTGGAGCATTATGTTCTCCTCGGGGATAAAAAAGAGGAGGGGGGAAGAAGAAACCTGCCTCTTGGTCATAGTTAAGGCAAGCTGGCACATCCTTTAACAGTCTCATCCCCGCTAGATGAGAAAGCGCATACAGCTGTAGTGTTCATAGCACAAACCACCTGCCTTCTCTCTGGCTGCGCTGATTTTAAGAGCCAGTCCATCGCCCAAATAATAGGTGAGTTGCTTGGGGATGCTCTTGAAGACATCATGGTCCAGGTAGCTGCAGCACCTAGAAGCATCTTTTACCAACTGTGGCTGGTACATCAATGATGGCCATTCCTGGATCGATATCACATGTCCACAGTGTCAAGATAAGACTGCTGTGATGCACTGTGTGTTGGGCTTCACCTAGGCTGTTTGGGAGTCGCAACTGGTGCAGCGTGCTGCTTACTGGTCCACCCTATCGCCCCTCCTGAAGGAGCTTCCCCGGTTGCCAATTTGCTACTGAGCCAAGTTTAAGGTTCTGCGGTTGACTTATAAAGTCCTCCCACAGAGATCTGGCAGGCACCCTGAGCATGGCGGATCCACCGGTAATATAAAAAGTTTCTGCTTATCCAGACAGCTGTAGATTGTGCATTGCATTTACTCTCAGTTTACTGGGTGAATTTTGCGACTTTCCCCCTGTATATTTTAATTTGGTTTTTAATGTAATATTGTTTTACTCATGTGGTGCATTGCGCTTAGGTACTCCACCACAATAGCAGCATCTAGAAATCATTTTATAAATCAATCAACTGTGTATGCCCAGCTTTGCAACTTGTATTTCAGCATCAGGTAGTGGATATATATATATGGCCTCGACCTCGGCCCAATATACCTGAAGGAGCATCTTCACCCCCATCGTTCTGCCCGGACACTGAGGTCCAGCACCAAGAGCCTTCTAGAGGTTCCCTCACTGCAAGCAGTAAAGCTACAGGGAACCAGGCAGAGGGCCTTCTCGGTAGTGGCGCCCGCCCTGTGGAACGCCCTCCCATCAGATGTCAAAGAGAAAAACAACTACCTGACATTTAGAAGACATCTGAAGGCAGCCCTGTTCAGGGAAGTTTTTAACGTGTGACATTTTAATGTATTTTTAATCTTCGTTGCAAGCCACCCAGAGTGGCTGGGAAAACCCAGCCAGATGGGCAGGGTACCAATAAATAAATTAATTATTATTATTATTATTATTATTATTATTATTATTATTATTAATACACACACACATACGCAAACACACACACACACAGAGACAGAGAGAGAGAGAGAGAGAGAGGTACCTCTAGTTGCAGACTTAATCCGTTTCGGGGTGCCGTCTGCACCCCAAAAAGTCTGCAACTAGAGCACCTCTTCCACACATGTGCAGGTACGATCAAGCATTTCTGCACATGTGTGAAGCGCGCAGATCGCTTCTGTGCATGCTTGGGCAGCGAACTTCCGGGTTTGCCACGTTTTGTAAGCTGAAAGTCTGTAAGAAGAGTGGAATGCAACACAAGGTATGACTGTATATATATGTAGCACATGTATGTTTACATACGTCCATGCTTCATTGTATTCCACCAGTACTTCCCCCAGAATTAAAACACAATTGCAAAACTACTCTGGGGATTCCAGAGTGGAAGTGTGAGGATGCTGTTAAGAGCATTAGCAAACTGACATCCTTCACATCTGGTTTTTCTCTAGTTCAAATCAGCCACAATGGAAACATGCAAACCTGTTTTTCTTCACAACTCCCTCCGAGGAAGGGGGGGGGAAGGTACACTTTTACCCAACACAGTGTGTTGGCTTGGATTGTGAGGATACCTCCAAGTTAGCTTCAGACTGGCACACTTCCCCCTCCAATGTAGCCATGAAGAGGAGGTTGGAAACTTTTGGTTCCTTTTTAGATTAACTACAGCCTGCCATGCCACCTGAACCTGACAACCTGTGATTAATCTTAAGTATGGTTTGTTGAAACAAGCCAAACTATAGTTTAGGAAGTTGCCTTTGTTTCAACTAACTGTACTTAAACTTAATCGGTTTAGGGTTGGACGTCAAACTGTGGTTCATCCGAAACAGAAGCAGAATTTTTCTATCTTGTCCTCATGTCTGTGCCAGAAGGAGAGGAGGGAGAGTTCAAGTCTGGGGTTCACTTTGGCTTGCTCTTGCAACACTAAACCATGGTTTAATGCCAGTATAAATCAGGCTACTGAGAACACTGTCCTACAATACACACTGGATATTGAAGACAGTACTCACACCAAATTAAAGGGCAGATTATGCCAAAGTAAAACAAACACTACTATGGCAATGAGGGAGTTTATATTATGAACAGATATGCATAGGGTTGCTCTGCAGATTACACGTTCAGCTTACTATTGGTCTAAAAATGGAAGCAAGACTTAAGCCTAATTCCTTTCTTTTGATAGATACTGTTACGATGGAAGGGGCGCTTTATCCACACTGTGTGCTAGACCTCTCCATAAAAGAGCACATCTATCGCATAATTAGAGCGCAAATAGGAGCAACCGAACACAGGCACCAACAATGCTTCTATTAATTAATCTGCCTTTATCCCCTTAAGCATTATTGTTCTCAAGCATTTTCCTAAGGGAAACCAACTGGATTTTCCCATTGTTGAGAACCATCTGTCTGCTACTACCTCCGGCAGGGTGGTTGAACGAGTGAAGCCACCCTGGATTGCCATGGTTTTCGGGAGAGGGGGGCTTTTTTGGGAGGGAGGGATGGTGGGCGAGTCTGGCTTATGCAGCTCAATATCTAATAGGAAATCATCTGTGTTGCAATCCGTACATTTGCAAACCTGCTCACCGGTTGGAAAGCCGCAAAGGGGGTGGAGGACTTGGGAATTGGCAATGCCTGTAGCAGGGATCAACTTTTTAATTTAGCCACCTGGGCAAACTCCATATAGAATTGCCATTCATTGTCTGTGCATGCTTCAAGCTCGGAGCTGTACAAAGAGATCCTTTCTGTCCCTGCGCCTTATCTCTAATTCCAACCACACTTTCATGTTCAAACTGCAAGGGCACATGTAGATGGACACTCGGATAGTCACAGCAGCTTCCCACACGCTGTGGAACATACATCCCTACAAAGTCGTCAACCTGGTGCCCAGAAATCTCCAGTCGCAATCGGAACCGCGCCAGTAGCAAAACGTGCCCGGCGCCCAGGGAATTTTGAACACTGGGGATAACTTGGGTATCATTTTCTTAAATGCTCCGTTAAAAAACAAGAAGAAGAAGTTTGGCAGAGAGAAGCCTAGTCCCAGAAACAAGAACCCTCTCAGCCTTTCCAGGGGCAGGGAAATTTCTATATGGAAGTGCAGCCCCCAAATTTCCTACTTATTTCTCCGAAAGCATAGATACATCTACACCTTTTGGAAGACTGCAAGGTTTTTCTATATGGAGAAAGGTTCAGCTGACAGAAGGCTGGGGTTTTTGATATTTACGTTTTTAATCTAGATGTTAATAGAACTGTAAATATATATTTGTGCTTGTTAATCTGTTACTACTGCGCCCTCCGGGCCATCCATAACTGGGTGAGCTCCAAATGCAAATAAAAATAAGCAGCAGAAGCCAGGCTTATTTTAGCCAGGCTATTCCTGTTTACATGGGCTCCTTTAACATTTTACTCAGGTGGATTTGCATAAGTAAAGAAACAGAGGCTTCACACCTTCCCTGAGAAGCCAGGTTAGGATTACAATGAAGGGCACCACTGCCACCATAGCTGAAATGGTTCTGCATGAGTGTGTTTGTTTTCTTAATTTACTGCTGCAGGAAATGGCTACTTGAAGAGCTGAAGTCCACTATATTTAACACGCTGGAATGAGGGGTGGGGAGAGAGCAAGCCATGGCGCAGAGCATTCCGACATTATTTCTGGAGATATATTTTTCATAACAATAATTGAGATTTCTTACCTGCCTCTCCTCCCACCATGGATTTCTCAGACAGGTGACAACCATTTGGAACACATGTTTTAAAATGTTAAAGCAGGTTGTGATCAAGAGAATAGGGTGGGTCTTAAGATGTATCTATCTCAGGTGCCCAAGGTCAGAGGAAGAAGAGGGGTACCTTCCGCCGTATGATGCATACAAAGAATATGCCAAACGATGCCACAGAGGCCTGCTTTCTGCCTGCTACCTCCCAAATTTCTGAAGGCAACAGATCTACCAAAAGGAACCACTCTGATGAGTTTAACATCCAAGAAGGCCTGAGGAAAGGAGGTGGCATTTCATATTTGGGACCTAAGTCGTTTTAGGGCTTTAAGCGCTATTTAAACAGCTACAGCAGTAGCTTCCTACAACTCGTATCTATCCAGCCCCTGGAATTTAAAAACATCTGCTTTAATCTGTTTATTTAAAAAAATAATTAAAACAACAATAAGGCAACAGCAGATTTTAAAGCGTTTCAAATAGCTGCTTTAAACTGTTTTTTACGGATAGTTTTGTCATTCAAGCCTTTTTTTGTAAGATGCTTTGAGAGGTTTTAAAAAATAAAATAAGTGGTGTAAATAAATTTTATGAATCAGTAGGAAGTCAAAGTTCCAATCTGGTCAATTCTCCCCCACACCCTTTTTAGTATACTGTTGTTTTAAAAAATATGCATTGATTTATTAAATAAATTTGCAAATACCATCAAAAGAAAAGGCAAATTCACAGCACACCAGTGTCTTTTGATAGCCACAACATGTGTAACAACTTTTATTCCTCCTTAACTCCTGTTCCTGCATCAATTTTATCAAATTCGTAATTCCTAAAAGGGAATATTTACCGTTATCGTTTTTTAAAAAGAATTCTCAAAACCATTTTAGTCCACTCAGCATACCAACTCCAATAACAGAGTTAGAACACAGCCACTGTTGCTAGTAGCCACTGACAGCTGTATCTCCCATGAGTCTGAACAAACCCCACCCAAAATTCGCTCCAGAGCCCAAACAGGTTACAGGTTACCAAGTCAGGAAACATGGCAGAGCTGTAGAGCACATGGCTCGGAAGAAGCTAAGATGTTGACCCATCACTTGACATCGGCATCCCAAGGCTTACGACTGAGCAAGCAAGCGCTCTTCCAAGTGGACTGAGCCTGTGAAGATAGTTCGAACCAGCTCACTGTCAGATTTATCCCACTGAGCCTCCTGCACTAGCAGGGGCCGGTACCACATTGACCAGCTGAGACATGATGCCTGGGCAAGGCACTTGGCCCTTTCCACGAGTCCTGATTGCTTCCCAATCCACCAGGCCCCACTGTAGGGTTGGTGTCTTCTGACAATGGCCACTTCCCGCTCCCTTGGACCCCTTCCTGGGTCAAACTCCTCCAGTGCTTTCTCTTTCCACATCTGACCACTCTCACCAAGTCCGTCTCCACGGGGCTCATGACAATGAGATCTAGTATAATAATGAAAGGGGGGGAAACCGCTCTATTGTCTTTCTTGCATAATTCTTGCACAAGTCCCCTCTTCCTTGCTTTCCCCCTAAACTAGGAAGTCCCATACACGGCAAATTTTGTTGCTCTAGCCCCCTATCAAAATATATTGTCGCCCCCACAAAGTGTTTTAAGCAGGCATAGGCAAACTTGGCCCTCCAGATGTTTTGGGACTACAATCCCCATCATCCCTGACCACTGGTCCTGTTAGCTAGGGATGATGGGAGTTGTAGTCCCAAAACATCTGGAAGGCCAAGTTTGCCTATGCCTGGTTGTAAGAGCCTACATTTTTTTCTAATTCTTCCTCCTTTTCATATTCAGTGACAAGGGCATTCCTGGGTGTATGAAGAGCATGAAACTGAAGTATTATTGAATAATCCCTTAATGAGACAAAAGCTACTATTACAGGGATGTGGGGCCTTCGGGGCTGCTGAACTTCAACTCACATCCACTCTGTTAGCCAAGCTGGTTGTGGCAGCTGGAAATTGGACTCCAAAACCCGCTAGAGGGACACAAGTTTCCCCAGCCCCTGTTCAACACAAGCCCCATGATGCAAAAGAGCAGCGTTCGAAATTAGCCAGGCGCATTTTGCACCTGGCTATCGGCCATTTGTGGCCAAGTGAAGAGCCAGGGTGATGCCTGATATCTCCACCATATGGTGGTGCATGCCTGGGGATCCTTGGATCTTGATTGTTTTCACACAAAAATACCACATCCTGTAGAATTATATCAATTATATTTCATCTGCACAATCAGAATGAATTTCAGGAACCACAAAGTCGTATTGAAAAAGACGACTTTCGAACTAGACTTTTCGTTTTGGCGACTGCAATCCTGATTTAATGAGCCATTTGTCGCTTAGCTTATACAGTGGTACCTCGGGTTAAGTACTTAATTCGTTCTGGAGGTCCGTTCTTAACCTAAAACTGTTCTTAACCTGAAGCACCACTTTAGCTAATGGGGCCTCCTGCTGCCGCTGCGCCGCCATAGCACAATTTCTGTTCTCATCCTGAAGCAAAGTTCTTAACCTGAAGCACTATTTCTGGGTTAGCAGAGTCTGTAACCTGAAGCGTATGTAACCTGAGGGACCACTGTATATCTGAGTTTCTAACACCGCAAAATTGGTTGAAGTGCTGTCCTGAGAAAACTGGACAGTCTCCCCCAAATACTAAAAAAAAAAAAAGATGCTATCATTTAGAGACTCGGAAGCACTTTTTTATCCCAGTCCAACCAATATATTGACCCTTTATAACCTCATGTAACAGTTCTGCCTGCGGCCTAGAATGAAAACACCATCATTTTGCCAGTAAAATGCTATTACCCCTGCAGGGAAAGATAAGGTTGGCTGTGGAAAGGCAGAAGATCCTATCAAGGTGCTCAACACAACAATGTAAGTAGACCAGAATAATATAATTCACATGCACTGAGGAAGCTGCCTGCGAGTTTACCTTTTCTGTCTAGACTGAGCGGCAAGATCAGACAACATGAAGCTGAGAGAAAAGGAATTCTGACGCAAGGTCACATGGTAAGACTTCTGGTATAGCACTTCCCATGCTCTGAATTCTAGCTGCTTTAAAAAAAGGATATCCTGTACAAGTCATTTTTGCCACAAGATACACACAGCTAGTTTTGCATTGCGACAATACAGCTATTCCTGCTCCTCATTTCAGACATTTTATATACCGTATATACTCGTGTATAAGCCAACTTTTTCAGCACATTTTTAATAGGGGGAGAGAGAAGCCCCCTCTGCCGTGGGCACTCCGGCCCACCAGGAGGTTTGTGGTGTGGTGAACTGGCTTATACTTGAGTCAATAAGTTTCCCCAGTTTTTTGTGGTAAAATCAGGTGCCTCGGCTTATATTCAGGTCGGCTTATACTCAAGTATATACGGTACTTAAGATAAAACAAGAGAAAGAGTTTGTAAAGTTATGGAACAATGAAAAAAAGATGCCTGAAGGTGGTTCGCCATAATGGCTTTTGCCAGGCAACACATATTTCACGGACACAGCTATCAGTCACAACTTGCGACCCACACTTGCCCAAAGTCCTGAAGGCCCAAATATCGAATTGCCTTTGGGGAAGAGAGAGATGACAATACAGAAGGCAAGCCTGCTCCCATTTATCTGGGAGCAAGTCTCATTTAATTCAAAGGGGTCTACTTCTGAGAAGACATGTCTAGAACTGCATGGTAAATAGGCGAAAACCCAGCACTGTGACCCTTGCTTGCCCCTCATGGGTTTTGCATCAACTACATGGAACCTGACTGAAGCTCACGGATCACAGTTTGGGACCCTGTGGAATAGAGGACAGGAGGAACAACGCTTTGCTAGAACCAGGTCTGCATGCGCCTATCTGAGCCACGAAATCATTTCTGCCATTTGTTTGCTGTTTGCTGCCTATTCTGTACCATAAACTAATTGATGGCTACAATGGAGAAGCTGACTTTGCGTTTGTATCTCAACCTGCATGCGCGGACATTATCTTTGCTCCCTATTGGTTCCCAACTCACTCCGCAAGATCACAACCAAGATGGACACTTTCTTGACCAGGAAGGAAAAGGGAAATATCCCCTCTTGCACTTGCTGGCAGGGATCATGGCCACTTTTACAAAGGGGGAATCCTCACTTGGAGACCACTTGGTGGAGACTCACATCTTCTATTTGCGGGTGGGAATGAAATCGAGAGCTCGTTAAAAGCACATCTTCTCTCTTGTGGTGGGCAGGACTGGAAGTCAAGAAGGTGTCAGAAGCTTAACAAGGTGCCTTTAAACTTTTGTGAATACAGTACTGGCTTCTCCGCTAGGAAGAGGTGGGGGCGAGAGATATCGGCTATTAATTCCCCCCCTCCCCAGTTTCTACCCACCCATTTAAATAAGCTAACCCGTAGCATATAGACAGATGTGATCTGGCTGACAAAGTCCACTTGGATGCTCGAAAAGCTTTCAACGGAGTAAGGTAAAGGTAAAGGGACCCCTGACCATTAGGTCCAGTCGTGGCCGATTCTGGGGTTGCGGCGCTCATCTCACTTTATTGGCTGAGGGAGCCGGCATACAGCTTTTGGGGCATGTGGCCAGCATGACTAAGCCACTTCTGGCGAACCAGAGCAGCACACGGAAACGCCGTTTACCTTCCCGCCAGAGTGGTACCTATTTATCTACTTGCACTTTGACTTGCTTTCGAACTGCTAGGTGGGCAGGAGCTGGGTCCGAACAATGGGAGCTCACCCCATTCCGGGGATTCGAACTGCCGACCTTCTGATCAGCAAGCCCTAGGCTCTGTGGTTTAACCCACAGCGCCACCCACATCCCAGAACAGAGTACCTCACCAGAAACACCCGAGGAAGAGTCACGGGATAAGAAGAGAGGTCCTAGTGTATCAAGAACTAGTTATATAGCCAAAATAAAAAAATTCCTTCCAGTAGCACCTTAAAGACCAACTAAGTTAGTTCTTGGTATGAGCTTTCGTGTGCATGCACACTTCTTCGGATACCACTATCTGAAGAAGTGTGCATGCACACGAAAGCTCATACCAAGAACTAACTTAGTTGGTCTTTAAGGTGCTACTGGAAGGAATTTTTTTATTTTGACTATGGCAGACCAACACGGCTACCTATCTGTAACTGGTTATATAGCAAGAGAGTAGGAATAAACGGACAGCTCTCCTGATGGAAGGATGTAGAAAGTTAGGGTTGCTATATTCCCAAAAGCGAAAATCCGGTCAAAGTTGAGTTGTTGATTATTATTATTATTTGTTTTAGTTTTGTTGAAAGTTGTCGCCCCTTTTTTTGAATGATTTAAAATATATATATTAACACACACACCCCTTGAAATACGTCTGGGTTTCCCCAGACATTTTGCCAATTTGCCAAAAATCCGCCCAGACGCCATTTTCCTGCCCAATTCCCAGACATATGGCAGCCCTAAGAAAGTCCTCCAATAATCAGTACTGGGACCTATGCTTGGCAACTTGTTCATAAACCATCTAGAGTTAGGCGCGAGCAATGAGGTGGCCAAGTTTGTTGATATGAGTTGATAGAGAACAAAAAGAGATTGGGAAGAGCTCAAAAGGCATCTCTCCAAACTGAGTGAACGAGCAACAAAATGGTGAATGCAATTCAATGTAAAGAAGTGTAAAGTGATGCGTGTCCGGCGGGGGGGGGGGACATCTTAATTTCACATATACACTCATGGGGTTATGAACTGGCAGTGGCTGATCAAAAAATGGGACCTTGGGTTCATAGAGAACAGCTTGATGAAAATGTCACCCAATGCACTAGGGATCATTAGGAAAGGAAAATAAAACCACTGTTACCATAATGCTATTATTACACAAATCTATGGCAGAACTGCATTTGGAGTACAGTGTACAGTTCTGGTCGCCTCACCTCAAAAAGGAGTTGGAAAGGCTGAGAAAAGGCAAGCAAAAGAGTCAAGGGACAGCAGCCTCTTGAGTTCAAGGGAAAGACGAGTAAGAGGAGCCAGGATGGAAGCGTAGAAAATTGTGTGGCACTAAGAAAGTGGTGTAGTGGTTAAGAGCGTTAGTCTCGTAATCTGGGGAACCGGGTTCGCGTCCCCGCTCCTCCACATGCAGCTGCTGGGTGACCTTGGGCCAGTCACACTTCTCTGAAGTCTCTCAGCCCCACTCACCTCACAGAGTGTTTGTTGTGGGGGAGGAAGGGAAAGGAGAATGTGAGCCGCTTTGAGACTCCTTAAAAGGGAGTGAAAGGCGGGATATCAAATCCAAACTCTTCTTCTCTTCTTCCAAACTCTGGATAGAGAAAATATCTTCTCCCACTCTCATAACACTAGGAAGTCATGGACATCCAAAGAAGCTGGGAGATTCAGGACAGGTACAGTGGTGCCCCGCAAGACGAATGCCTCGCAAGACGGAAAACTCGCTAGACGAAAGAGCTTTCCGTTTTGGAGGTGCTTCGCAAAACGAATCTCCTATGGGCTTGCTTCGCAAGACGACAATGTCTTGTGAGTTCCTGCGGGGGTTTTTTTCCTCCTCCCCTTTTTCTAAGCCTCTAAGCCGCTTATCAGCTGATCCGATAAGCTGATAAGCCGCTAAAAGCGCTAATCCGTCAATGGGCTTGCTTCGCAAGACGAAAAAACCGCTAGACGAAGAGAATCACAGAACGGATTCTTTTCGTCTTGCGAGGCACCACTGTAATAGAATTGGATGGCTTTAAAAGAGGATTCTGGTGGAAAGGGCTATCAGTGTCTACCAGCCACAGTGTCTATGCTCTGCTTCTGTGGTCAGAGGCAGCATGTTTCTGAATTCCAGGTGAAGGAAAGTGCTCCTGTCCTTGGGTCCTGCGTGTGGGTTTCCTCCAGGCATCTGGTTGGCCACTGTGAGAACAGGATGCTGGACTAACTAGGTGGGACGTTGGCCTGATCCAGCAGGTACTTCTTATGTTGTTAAGAAATTTAAATTAAAAAAATATATATCAGCATCATGCACCATGGGCATGAGGCAGTTCAGAACGGATTTTGCATCCCAGCGATTTCACTGGAGAGCTTTAGCGTCTTGAACTCTCCCCTACTGAATCCAAACTCTTTCTACCGAAATCAGTGGGAACTGAAGGAGCTTCATTTCAGTTGCAACCCTAAACACACATTTACCTGGGAGTCAGGTCCCACAGAACTTAGAATAATACAGCGGTACCTCGGGTTACATACGCTTCAGGTTACAGACTCCGCTAACCCAGAAATAGTGCTTCAGGTTAAGAACTTTGCTTCAGGGTGAGAACAGAAATCGTGCTCCGGCGGCGTGGCAGCAGCAGGAGGCCCCATTAGCTAAAGTGGTGCTTCGGGTGAAGAACAGTTTCAGGTTAAGAACGGACCTCCAGAACGAATTAAGTACTTAACCCGAGGTACCACTGTAGAACTGTAGAGTTGGAAGAGACCCCAAGGCCAAGACAGCCCCTCGATCATCTGGGTTGTCCTCCTGGTTGTTCAAAACAACTGGAAGAGACCAGGTGGAGAAAGGCTGACCTCTCGAAACACTACCCCTAAGAACAAATTCCCTTATTGGCAAAGGGCAAAAAAGTAATTTTTTACCTGAGCATGACTCCGCAGAAAATAAACAGAGAAAGGAAATATTTAAAAAGGCCACTTGTTGCCCTTGTAATACATTAGAACAAAACAAAGCACCACCACAAATGCATTTCACGTTTCCTACAGGGTTTGCTCACTACCCTCCCATTTATTAAAATATCTCAGCCACTTTCCCGTGGGTGTATGACCCTCAAAGCAGCTTACAACCATCCAACCAAAAGGTGCAATTAGCCACAGCCGAAAAACAACAACAAACACCACCAAGATATAATTTGTAACGTTAACAAATACCTTAAAAAAAAAAAAACACCACACATGTCCACCGAAGTTAAAAACCCAGTGGGAGGAGCAACAGAACCAGCACCCTCAAAGCAATGCAACTTATTCTCATTTGCAGGAAGCATCGCACAGGATTTCTGCAAACCAGGAGTTCCCAAGTGCACATTTAGGGCTGTTAACTAAGGGAAAGAAAAAAAGAGAAGAGTGCTGATTGTTGCCTCCCTAACCTTTTCACAGAGCGTGCATATGGGGGGGGGGGGTTGACACATACTGAAGTGTGTTTAAAATTCTCTGCGCGCTGTCCCCCTATTCTCTCTATGCCTGCATATATTTAGACGTTGAGGGGGGGCGGGGAGTGTACTCCCAATTGTGCCAGTTACAGAACGGGAGGAGGAGGGGGAGGTTAATGTTATTTAGTGCGGCTTGATCGATCCCATACAAAAGGGTCCAAGTTTTTGTCAGTGGATGGTGGGGTTCCCCCCCCCCCTTTTTCTCCGTTGGCTTGAATCTCTTGCGCTTGCATTCAGCGTCCGGAGAGTTTGCATTTTCTAAGCAGGAGCGGGGGGGGGGGGAAGAGATGGGAGGCAGGACTAAAGCGCAGAGGGGGGCACCTTTTCTTACGCTCGCATGGAAGAGGAGGAGGAGGGGGCGGCGTTGCAGACTTTGCGCCGGGCTTTGTGCCGGGCTGCTAACGCGCAGCCACCCACACGCTCGCGGAGCCGCCCGGGTGACCCCGTGGCCGCCTTTCCCCGGCGAGAGGCTTTGCCAGCCACGTGGCTGTCACAATCCTGAACCAAAATGGGGGAGGCTGGAGGAGGGAGGGACGGAGCAAGCCGGGAGAAAAGTCTCTTTCTCTCTCTTTTCTAAGGGGTTATGGGGGGAGAAGGAAAGAATTCACTTAGTTGCATTTTGAAAAACTTCCAAAGCAGGTGAACTTTTTTTGTGCGCACGCGGGATGTCTTGTTCCCTTCCAACTTCGTGACGACGGAAAGAAAGAGCGAGCCAGTCACTCTCACCCGGAAGCGGGGAAGATTTATTAAAAGAATACGGACAGCAAATGGGCACACAAACGTCTTAGCAAAAGCCCAAGCGCGCACGCATCGTATTTTTTTTTTTTGGGGGGGGGGCTGGTTGGAACCGCACAAGCAGCGCTTGAGGATGAGGCGAAAAGGCGCGTGCACAACGGCAAAGCTACCTGGTTAAAGGGGGGGGGTGTCTAGGCAAGAGTCTAGGGCAGGAAGAGGGACAAAGGTCAGAGGAAAGGGGGGACTGGTGGGGGAGGAGATCGGAGCCCCTCCAGTGAAACGCCACCCTCGCCTGCCTGCCCCAGATGCCACCTTCGTCTCTCCACCGCCCAAGGGAGCCCGGACCACTTCATTGAAGGAGGAGCACATTATATCAGAACACACAGCTCTAAAGTGGTCAGTAGGTAGGTTAAAAAATAAATAAATCAGATTTGGGTCCTATTAAGTCCACCTATCTCTCGAGGGGCGTATTTAGAGACTCAGGTCCGACAGAGAGAGAGCTTTGGCTGCATCCAACCTTCTTGTTCCATTCACTCGTCCCAACGCCCCACAGAAACAGGTCAGACACAGATCTGGCAGTCAAGCCTTTTATACATTCATACACACGACTGGCTTGGGCAGAAACCCTTTCTCACCACCCACAAGAAAATCTCTCGTTCTCCTCTCCAATCTCTTCTCCAGTTTCGAGCATTTATCTTCCCTTCTCCAAGTCACACACCCCTGACTCCGGAACACGAATGTCTATTCACACACACACACACACACACACACACACCAACTTGCAGGCACAACCCTCAAGAAAGACACGCGTACCCCAGTTCTGACACCAACTCAAACCTCCTCACCTTTCCTCTGATCTCCAGCCGCCCTAGATCCCAACCTCGCCATATATCTTGAAGCCAAAGGGAACTCAGCTGGAGGCGCGCGCGCACACATATACCCACAATATATTTGTGTGTGTGTGTGTGTGTGTACACACAATACACACAGAGCACAATTTAAGCCTCCGCGCTGCACAGACACACACCAGACGTCAAGGGAGGGAGAGAATGAAAATAGAAATACACCAGCAAAACACAACTGGAAGTAGACGCTGCTGAAATCGGGAGGGGAAGACAAGTGAGAATTAAAAAGCCAGAAGTAGAAAAAGAAAAAGAAATCGGAAGGTGGGGGGGAGGAAAAACCCAGGGGTTGGAAAGAATAAATTTAAGAAGAGAGGAGTATGTATCTCTTAGCCACCCCCCAGCTCCCCACCCCACCCGCATCCCTCGACCCCAGATAGTTAATAAAGGAGAGGTTCCGACTCACTGTACGCATGAAGCTCGCGCAAAGGGGGAGGGGGCAGCAATATGGCAGCGAGGGGGGGGGAAATGTGTCAGGAACCAGCAGCTGCTGCTGCTGCCGCCGCCGCTGCCTCTGGCTTCCCTTGCCCTGCGCAGCAGCAGCAGCGGCGACGCCGCCCCCTCCCTCGCCGTCTCCCCATAGCAACAAGGCGCCCCGGCCGCCGACGGCTCCTCCTCTCGCTCCGCCCGCCCGCCTGCACAGCCTCCGGGCGCGCAACCGGCCCCCTTTTCCCCCTCCCCTCGCGGCGGTGGCGCCGCCCCCTCGGCGAAGCGGCCGAGTCCATTGCAAGCGGAAGGGGTGGGCCGGCGCGAAGTTAGGGGGGGTGGGGTGTTCGGAGGGGAGGGGTCGTCGCTGGTGCGCGCGGGGCGCATGGCACGCGGGAGCTGGCTGCAAAAAAAGGGGGTGGGGAGGAAGGGTTTGGTTTTTTTTAGATCTTAGAAGTTCCCGCGCGCTGGCTTGACTCATAATAATAGTAATAATAATAATTTATTATTTATACCCCGCCCATCTGGCTGGGTTTCCCCAGCCACTCTGGGCGGCTTCCAACAAAACACTAAAATACAATAACCTACTAAACATTAAAAGCTTCCCTAAACAGGGCTGCCTTCAGATGTCTTCTAAAAGTTTGGTAGTTATTTTTCTCTTTGGCATCTGGTGGAAGGGCGTTCCACAGGGCAAGTGCCACCACCGAGAAGGCCCTTTGCCTGGTTCCCTGTAATTTGGCGGCGCTGGACCTCAGTGTCCGTGCAGAACTCTTCCCCGCAGGTCGGAAGTTGGCGGCCAAATAGGTTAAAGGGATGGCGGTCGCCCATGGAGTCTGCCCCGGCATCGGAGGAGCATGTGGCTGGCGGGCTGGGTGGCACAAAGGATGGATACGGTGCCAGGTTCAAATGCGGAGATGGTTGCAGAACTGTAGAGTTGGATGGGTCATCTAGTCCAACCCCCTGCAAAATCCAATCTTTTGCCCTACTTGGGGCTCGAACCCACGACCCTTGAGATGAAGAATCTCATCCTGTACTGACTGACTGTACTCACCATTTAAATTTACGACGACACTTTCTGAATGGTTTCTAGGTGCTCTGCATCCAGACGGCCTGCGTGCTTGCTTAGAAGCAGATTGCATTCCGCCCATAGCCTAGGTGAGGGTGCATGGGGTTGCAGACATAGGACAAGCCGTATAATTTCCCCCAAAGTTCTGTTCATGAAATGGGTGGTAGACAGATGGCTGGCTGGAACCCACCCAGGGTGACAAAGCATCATTTATTTCTACTTTTAAAAATAAACAAATTATAGTTTTGCAGACCAGGCTAGCATAGCATATACATTGGTACCTCGGGTTACATACGCTTCAGGTTACAGACTCCGCTAACCCAGAAATAGTACCTCGGGTTAAGAGCTTTGCTTCAGGATGAGAACAGAAATCGTGCTCCGGCGGCGCGGCGGCAGCAGGAGGCCCCATTAGCTTAAGTGGTGCTTCAGGTTAAGAACAGTTTCAGGTTAAGAACGGACCTCTGGAACGAATTAAGTACTTGACCCGAGGTACCACTGCACATAGTTATGATGCTCGTGTTACTGTATTATTTTTACTTTTTAAATTATGTAATTGCCGCAGCAGGCGCAGCAACCGTCCGGCAGCTTGACCTCACCCACAAAGGTGCACTCTCATAATCTCCCGAGACAGACAGATGCCAGCCTTTTTCACAATAAATTCATGCTTATTTTGATAATAGAATTTTAAAGTTGGAAGGGGCCACATGGGTCATCTAGTCCAACCCTCTGCAATGCAGGAATATTTTGCCCAGCGTGGGATTCAAAACACACAACCCCAAGATCTCATGCTGTGCCGACTGTGCTAGTATAAGGGCAGCAGAAGCAAGCTCCATTTTATTCCTGGAGTCGTGGTGGTGCTATGATTTAAGAGAGTTTAAAATGTGAAATCGGGAGTGCTCACATTATTTCCTTTTTATATGTATGTAGAAAATCTGGGTTGCCAACCTTGTTTAATAATAATAATAATATCTAACAAAGCAGGAACGTATAAGCCGCTATAAACTGTTGAATGGGGTGAGCCCTGTAAGTCCATTAATTGCTAGGTCTAAAATTAGCTACATCCCTGCAAGACTTGATAACCACCGTTGCTTCTTTAATTCAAAGGTATGTTGTTTTTGTTTCTCTTAGACATCTCACAAGAAGAATTTTATCAGATGAACCCTCAGGTAACCTGCAGTGATATATCACTGGTACCATGTGCCCAAATATACGGCACACGCATTTCTTACACAGATGGGAAAAGGAGAAACGCCATCAGGTTCCATCCTCATAAACTCTCAGATCAGAATCTCCACCACTTGCATAAAATATGCCCTGAAAGGATGGGGGCCAACTCCTGTTAACCATCCTAGGAATGGAAGAGACAAGCCAGATCAGACCAAGTGCCCATCTAGTCCAGACTCCTGTTTTCTCCAGTGAACAACTAGATGTCTCTGGGAAGGCCACAAGCATGCTAAAGTTGCAGGTGCACTCCTAAATATTTGCTCAGAAGTACGGCCTTCTGATCTCAGTGGGACTTATTTCCATATAAATGTGTTTACAGTGGCAGCCAAAGAATCTGCAGTGGCATCCTAAAAGACCGTCAAATTGGGTTATGGCATGAACTTTTCATGGCTGAAAAGAGATGTTTATCGTGTGCATCAAGTAGTCTCCTAAACTGATGGATTTAAATCCACACAGATAACAGAGAGAAGGTATCGTATGTCCAAGGGAACACCAGAAATAGCGGGCGTACCACCAGAGCTTAATTTGAGATTCAGTGGTACCTCAGTTTACGAACTTAATCTGTTCCGGAAGTCCGCTCTTAAACCGAAACCCTTCTTAAACCGAGGCTCGCTTTCCCTAATGAGGCCTCCCGCCGCCGGTGCCCTTCCACCATTTGGATTCCATTCTTAGACCAAGGCAAAGTTCTCAAACCAGGACACTATTTCCGGTTTTGCAGAGTTTGTAAACCGAATCGTTCTTAAACCGGACTGTTCTTAAACTGAGGTACCACTGTACTTGGATATTTTATTAGCTATGAGTGACTGGTCGTGTTTACGGTGGCAGGGTATTACTGCGCTAAGTACCTCGGTGATCTGAACAATCTCAGCAGGCCTTAGTGTGTTGGCAATAGTATGCAATCATTGTTATAGCTTCAGTAAAAATAAGATTTTGAAAGTGAGGCCCAAGTGATAAAACCAGGTTCCAGACAAGTTTGACTTACAATTCATACTCAAGATGGCCCAGGGAGCATTGGTGTCAGCGCACTTTTTGCACCTAGAAACTACATCCAGGAGGGTGCACATGAGAGAAAACAACAACCACAACTGGGTTTTGCTATGTTTTTTCAGTTGGACGTCTTGCCAAAGAAGTACACCACTGTTTTACTTTTTATAAAGCATCTTGTCTCTTGTGTGGTGGCAAATCTGGCTCCAAATTCATATCCACGTGTGTATGTTACTTTTGGAGAGCTGCAGGAGGTCTTATGGCTTCATTATTAATAATAGAATATGTCACTTTATCGTGAAAGAAACACACTGGGTAATATTCAGTATTAGTCATATGCACAGTAGATCCACTGAAATCAGTGGATTATGTACCTATTTTTCGCTCTGTAGGACGCACCCGACCATAGGACGCACCTTGTTTTAGAGGGGGAGAACAAGAAAAAAAATATCTCCCTCTCTGCTCAGCGACCCTTCAGTGAAGCAGCAGGAGAAACGGAGCCCCTTCCATTTCTCCTCCCGCTTGGCTGAAGGGGCGCTGCGTAGCTCTCCCTCTCTGCTGAAGCCAGGAGAGTCTTGCTCTTCCGGCTTCAGCAAAAGGAACCCGCTGTGCTCCAAAGGCTTCAGGCGGCTATCCCATCTCGCTCTCCAGGCTTCAGCAAAAGCAATGGGTAGCCTTCGGAGCGCGGAGGGAGCGTTCCCTCTGCACTTCAGAGGCTTCGCGTTGCTATCGCTGAAGCCAAGGAGCCTGCATTCGCTCCATAGGATGCACACACATTTCCCCTTAATTTTTTGGAGGGGGAAAACTGCGTCCTATAGAGCGAAAAATACGGTAAGTTATTTTGATTTCAAAGGATCTACTCCTACGTACGTCTAATATTTGATATAACCCTTTACGTTTAAAAAGCTGTAAACCATAACGTCTACCCCCGATTATATGGGCCTGGGAAAGTCATGAAATAATGGATGTCTTTCATAGACTTTTGAAATGTACTTAAGAATGCCTTAAGAATGTTTAAACCTGGGTCATAATTTTTAAATTGGAATAACAGATCTGTAGACTTCACCTGCAGGAACACAGGTGACTTATCTGCAGTGTTGGTGTTGCTTAGATTTTATTTCCTGAATTTTAAGTAAATTAACCATGATTTTATGGATCAAGGACAGTGACAAAAACCCCATAAGGTTTCTGTTTGTAAAGCCCGACTGCTCAGCTGTTTGTTTTGCGTTGTCCCACATCTTGTATCCTGATAGTTTTAGCTTTATAATCTCCTCTGGCCAAGAACTTTGGTATTTGTTCAGCTCAGTGTTCTGTGTGCTGTGTTTACACTGAAGAGTCCTGCTGCATGATACGGGATTTGGGGGATAGGATTCACATCTAAACATGGCAGCAATTTGGTACAGTCAGTCTAGTCAGGAAGAAACAGCTCTGATAAGTAATCTTGCCCAATATGTTGTCTAGAGCAGTGTTCCCCAACCTTGGGCCTCCAGCTGTTTTTGGACTACAATTCCCATCATCCTTGACCACTGGTCTTGCTAGCGATGGATGATGGGAGTTGTAGTCCAAAAACAGCTGGAGGTCCAAGGTTGGGGAACACTGGTCTAGAGTGTAAAAGATAGGGGGAGGCTCTTCCCCAATCAATCAAATTGTGCCTGAACTGTATTTTTAACTTTATCACAAGGCTTGGGAACCAGTGGCTCTTCAGACCTTGTTGGATTATGTGAGTCAACAGTGTGATGCAGCAGCAAAAAAAGGTTAATGCTGTATCAACAGAAGTATACAGGCCAGATCTGGGGTCAGCAACCTGCGGCCCATAGGGGCTGTTTAACCAGCCCACGGACCCCCGCCGCCCGCTTTGTCGGCTCTTGTGCACCGCGCTAAACCAGCGTGGAGCAGAGCAGGGAACGCCTTTCGCGATGCTGGCCGGCTTCCCATTGGCTGCAGGAAGCTCCTGCAGCCAATGGGAAGCTGCGCACGCCTCCTCTGCGCCGAAAATAGTGTGTGTGCACACGCACTCCAGCCCACCATGGCATCTGCGGGACCGTGAACCGGCCCAAGCCACAGGAACTTTGCCAACCCCTAGTCCAGATCAAGGGAGGTTGTTGTTGTTGTTGTTGTTTAGTCGTGTCCGACTCTTCGTAACCCCATGGACCAGAGCACGCCAGGCACTCCTGTCCTCCATTGCCTCCCGCAGCTTAGTCAAACTCATGCTGGTAGCTTCAAGAACACTGTCCAACCATCTCGTCCTCTGCCGTCCCCTTCTCCTTGTGCCCTCCATCTTTCCCAACATCAGGGTCTTTTCCAGGGAGTCTTCTCATGAGGTAGCCAAAGTATTGGAGCTTCAGGATCTGTCCTTCCAGTGAGCACTCAGGGCTGATTTCCTTCAGAATGGAGAGGTTTGATCTTCTTGCAGTCCATGGGACTCTCAAGAGTCTCCTCCACCACCAGAATTCAAAAGCATCAATTCTTCAGCGATCAGCCGTCTTTATGGTCCAGCTCTCACTTCCATACATCACTACTGGGAAAACCATAGCTTTAACTATACAGACCTTTGTTGGCAAGGTGATGTCTCTGATCAGACCACACCTGGAATATTACATCCAGTTCTGGGCACCACAGTTTAAGGAGGATATTGACAGGCTGCATTGTGGCAGAGGAGGGTGATCAAGATGATCAAGGGTCTGGAAACCAGGCCTTATGAGGAATGGTTGAGGAAGATGGGCAGTGCATTTCCCCCCCCCTCTTTTTTTAGGAAAAAAGGTGCTGGTACTCACCATGAAGTTGTTATAGTAAGTGCCACATATTTAAGATTTGGGGGGGAAGTGATGGTACGGCATAACCTTGAGTACACACACACACACACACCCCGGGGAAATAGCACTGGAGTTGGGTATGCTTAGCTTGGAAAAGAGGAGACTGAGAGGAGCGACGATAGCCATCTTCAAATATCTCAAGGGCTGTCCCATGGAAGAGGGAGCAAGCTTGTTTTCTCCTGCTCCAGAGGCTAGGACCAATGGATTCAAGTTACAGGAAAGGAGATTCCGAGTCAAAAGAACTTTCTGATGGTAAGAGTTGTTCGACAGTGGAACGGACTCCCTTGGGAGGTTGTGGAGTCTCCTTCCTTGGAGGTTTTTAAGCAGAGGTTGGCTGGCCATCTGTCACGGATGCTTCTGTTGAGATTCCATGCGTTGCAGGGGGTTGGACTAGATGACCCCTGGGGTCCCTTCCAACTTACTATTCTGCGATTCTATGATCCATTATCCGGAGGGCAACACATTCCCTGTCCCTTAATGAGATACTACACAGGCAACTGATTTAGGGAAGTTTTTAATGTTTAATGCTGTATTGTGTTTTTAATACAGTCATACCTCATGTTATGTTTGCTTCAGGTTGCGCGTTTTCAGGTTGCATCCCACGGTGACCCAGAAGTACCAGAAAGTGTTACTTCTGGGTTTCGCCGCTCACGCATGTGCAGACGCGCAAAATGACGTCATGCGCAGAGACGGTGAATCGTGGCACGTTCAGATGCAGGTTGCGTTCTGCTCATGTTGCGAATGGGCCTCCGGAACGGATCCCGTTCGCAACCACTGTACAGTGGTACCTCAGGTTAAGAACTTAATTTGTTCTGGAGGTCCGTTCTTGACCTGAAACTATTCTTAACCTGAGGTACCACTTTAGCTAATGGGGCCTCCCACTGCCACCGCGCCACCGCCACGCAATTTCTGTTCTCATCCTGAAGCAAAGTTCTTAACCTGAAGTACTATTTCTGAGACCAACTAACTTAGTTGGTCTCTAGGGTGCTACTGGAAGGAATTTTTTTATTTTTACTATTTCTGGGTTAGCGGAGTCTGTAACCTGAAGCGTCTGTAACCCAAGGTACCGCTGTACTCGATTGGGAGCCACCCACAGTGGCTGGGGAAACCCAGGCAGATGGGCGGGGTATAAATAAAAAATTATTATTATTATTATTATTATTATTATTATTATTATTATTATTATTATTGGAGAGAAGACCTGTCAGAGATTCGGAGGGCTGAGCTGGAAACCTTATGGTGCTAGGTCCAATTAGATGTGACATGAATTGTGTGATTGCCACTAACAAGCCTAGTTTTTAAAATTTAACTAGCAGCCTTGGATTGGGACCATGGTGCGTAGGGAGAGGTCACCTCCACACGCACACCACAGATGTTCCCAGATGTTGATCAGGGGTCACATCTGTTAGAAGACTGGGAAGGGCAGACAGGCCTGGTATCAGCGCCCATCACCTCCTAGGCAGCTACAAGTTGTCACAGCTCTTTGGCAAGGCTCACTTTGCCGATACCTTTCCTTGACCTCAGCTGTGGACTAACCAAGTGACCGGAAGCCATGTTGATTTCCCTGGACCTGAAATTGTGCTGAAATGGCCGTCACCTCTGCCAGGTAAACCTGTAGTCAAGGCCCCAGCAAATTATTTTTATTATGTATGTTGTGTTTTTATATTGTGGGTTTTTTTATGCTGTAACTGCCCAGAGACCTGTGAGTATAGAGTGGTATACAAATTTAATAAATAGAATTTTTTAAAAAATAAAAATAAAGAGAGCACCTCAAGATTTGACTTGCTTATTATTCTGTATCTCTCAAGTTGCTCAAAGTGCCACAAGTGGCTCTCCACCTCGATATGATACGATAATCTTTATTGTCATTGTCCCATACAGAGCGAACTTAAAAAAAAAAAAAAATTCAGGGGAAAGTGCGAACGAAATTGAAAAAGTCTACATCAGACATACAGAAACCAACAAGCCTGCTATCCCAGCTTGGTTAACCCCCTAAAAACTCGGATACCCCATAATTAAATACAACATACTCCCATAGAGACTACCTTACACTGCGTTTAAAACCAAAATCGCATTTGGATAGAACTCTCGAACTTTCCCTCACAACAACAGTGTGTAGGCACAAGGGGTGGTATTCGACTAATCTTTACTCAGAACAGATCCATTGAAGTTAATGGACTGCCTGTGGTCATTTTCATTCATTTCCATGGGTCTGCTTTTGAACAGCACCCTAAGAGACCATTGACTGGCCCAACATGGTCAAATGCAGTGAGCTTTGTGGCTGAGTAAGGATTTGAACCCTGATCTCCCAGGTATGACTCTCTAACCACTATGACACACTCTCTAGGGTCTGCTCTCTACTTATGTGGAGCACAGGTTGGGGACCAGTAGACTTGGCCAGCAGCCCTCATGAACGGAAACACTTCCCCAGAATCCAGTGCTCTGGTTCCACTGCAAACCCGCAGGGCTTCCTCTCGTTGCTGTGGAAAGGGTTCCCTGGAAGCTGGTTTCTATAGCAACTGCAGCTAGAACCTGCACAGGCCAGGACATTTTCAGCAAGGCCAAGGCAGTTGTTTTTGCTGAGCCCAAACAGGAAAGGTGGGCTCGTGACAGGAGAGGCAGCCTGCTCTGCGGTCTCCCCGGCTGAATTACCCAGATAGGCTTTGTTTTGAAGAGGGTATAGAGATCCTTCAGGTTTAATTGCCAATAAATCAGCATGACCTCCCCTCCCCGCCACCTTTTAGAAACACTGATCTTTTCAGCCGGAGAATGGAGAGCAATTTTTACAGTGTGTGCAAACTGTCTACGGTAAGATAACAGAAATGGCACACGCTGTTTGCTCCATTAAAGGCGACCGCTAGATAATGAAGGACTCCATTAAAAGCATGTCCTATTTGTTTTCTGGTTATGTTCATATTGTATTACTGTGTGCCTCTGCTGCGCTTTAAACAATCGTGCTCCGAGTCTGATGACTTGGTATTTTATCAGTTGTTGAGAAATTATTTGATTGCGCTTTCAAGATACCTGTCTTCTAGAGAGAAAAAAAGGGCGTCCCGTTTCAAAGCTGATGGGTGTGTAAGTAATTTTCTGCCAGAGGAAAAATGCACAAAAATTATTGTGGTTTTTTTTAACACGGCAGTAGTATGGTGAGATTATATGAGAGAGTTCTAGCTACAGCAGGTGATGGAGAATAGAAACCAGTTTTCTCTCTCATTTTGGGGGGTCATGCCGCTATTGTAAGATCGCAGACTCCCTGCAGTTCCTCCTGTGTCTGAAAATAGTGTATAATGGACAGGTAATGAGCATCTTCTCCTCTGCAAGACTCTCATTATTTAGGGTTGCAATGACTGGTTCAAGGTGGTCTAAAATCACAAAACCATCAGGAGCAGGATCTGCTTAGTTATTAATTTAACATATTGCACACCCCAAAGTCGTCCCAAAGCACCCCGAAGGAAGCATACAAACATAATAAATAACAAACTGACTTAAATCAATTATAAAAATGTGCAAAACGAAACGGCAGCGTGAAAAAGAAAAAAAAACACCCTGGCACATGAGAAATATTATTTATATATAGCAGTAGGCTATTAACTTGCCACAAAGGCCTGCAAAAACATGTATTTCATTGCTAAGCAACAGCTGAGCCAGGTGCCAAATGAGGGCGAGGCCTCAGGTGTAGACATGAGCACACAGATTTACAGAGGTGTGAGGAGGTGGTCCTTCAGATGGGCTGGTCCTAGATAATTTAGAGCCCACATGTTTTGTATATCTTGAGGGCAGCCTCCCGATTTATGATTGCATCAGAGTTGCTAACTGCATTGCAAAAATCCTGCTACTTGGTGGAAACCACTGGGGGCCCAAACCTGACAGATTCTGGCAGAGCAACATGGAAGAATTCATCAGACAAGTAGGTGCAATCATGATCTCCACACGCTATATCATCACTAACTCCCCCCCCCCCACTCCAGCCTTCAGCCAGGCTGCCTTCTTCAGCTTATCAGAGGCTGCTTATACACCAGGCATCCCCAAACTCGGCCCTCCATATGTTTTGGGACTACAGTTCCCATCATCCCTGACCACTGGTCCTGTTAGCTAGGGATGATGGAAGTTGTAGTCCCAAAACATCTGGAGGGCTGAGTTTGACGATGCCTGTTATACACTGTAACTTTAAAGCACATTCTTTCAAAGAATTCTGGGCACTGTAATTTACCACACACAGTCAGTGACCATTCACAGCAACCCTTAACAAACTACAGCGCCCAGAATTCTTTGGGGAGAAAAATGTGCTTCAACTGTGATTTAAATGTATAATTTGTTCCTCGGCAGAGTCTCCAGGCACCCATGGGTTGGAATGCCACCCCCCAGCACTTGGAGACTTCATTTAAACCAGGGATGTGGAGTTTGTGACCATCCATACGATAGACAACAGGTCCCATCATCCCTGACCATTGTCTATAATGGCTGTGGCTGATGGGATTTGGAGTCTAACAACATCTGATTTCTCCTTTAGTTGTTTTAATTTTCTGCATTAATGTGCATTATATTCTATTCCTCTTATTACCATATTGTACTTTTCTGTTCCTTCCTATTCTGTTAGCCACTCTAGGAGCATGCATTTATAGTCAAGGTGTGGGATATAAATTATGCAACTCAATAAATACACAGCAGGATACGAACTATCATGTTAGCGGCTGAAGCTGAAGGAATAAGGTGAAGCTGAAGCTGAAGGTGTGCATTTTTCAGGAAGGTACCCAAAGCGAGAAAAACAGATATTGGCCTTTAATTGTTTGTGGATCTTTCTTGGAGAATCCAGAATCAGGTTTCTCAAACTGTAGAACTTCCTGGTCCAGTTCTCGAATCCTTTGAAAATGGAGGTCAGAGTGGCTGGGAGGCCTAGTCATATATGCATTAACCCACATCCCTGCGCAATGTCCTGGAGACTATGTCTCTGTGGAAGCCACTGGTGCATCAAGCAGTGCCATGATGGCGCTGTGCCATCATAGTGCAACTAACTTACCTGTGGGGGGGGCGGAGATGCTTGCAGCATTGCGCAACTCCCATGTGCTTCCGATTGATGTCATAAACTGGCCTTCGCAAAATAGCATGGGGTGTTTCTTTGGCACAGGAAACACAAAAACTTGAGAAGTGTACAAATGAAAGAACGGCGACATGACGACACAGCGCAACTAACTTGCGCTCAGGCAGGGGGAATTGGAGATGGAATAATGGAATGGGCACAGTAGAAGTGTGAAGCCAAGAACATGGGAATATTAGGAATTCATTGCAGATGTGATAAAATGAAAAAGTTAGGCTTGCCATATTTCAAAAAGTGAAAATGCAGACACGAGTTGTTGAGTTTTTCTTAGTTGTTTACTTTTTTAAAAAATCTCAAGTTTTTGGGCTATTTTTAAGGAAATTCAACAAAATCTATACTTCTGACATGGCTTGCCATATTTCCAGATTTTCCTGGACAAGTGTTTGCCGCCTAGGTGTTGTTCCTGGTGGCCGAATCCCGGCTATGTTCAGGAAATTCTGGACGAATGGCAACCCTAGATAAAGTAAGATTATGTATACTTGGTCCACTGCAAATCTGCTTCAAATGTGCTATTTATATGCCATAAAACAGCAGCCTGGAAGGGCCCCAGGTTGTCTACAAAAAGAAACAGTTCTTGCATGCCAGCTGCTGGTATAACAGTTCCTGGTTAGCCTGTGGTAACAATCCTTGGACAGCTTTGCTCATCAGTGCTCTAGTTGTCAGGTCTCTGGCTTGGCTGGACCACTCCCTTGCTTTGCCTGGAAGATTGGGAACAGAACAGCCTGCCACGAAAACAGCCAGGGGACAAACATAGGCCGTGAATGCAAGGCTTGCACCCGCTGAATCTCCTAAAAACAACACAAAACATTTAGACGCACTTTTAATTGTGAGATTCCGGGGGCTGCCAGTTCTCCAGTTATATCCTTCCCAGGCAGCGGGAGGTCTACTGGCCCTCAGCTAAAGGAAGACAGAGGGGGGCATGTCCTCCTGTAAATCTTTTTACCACTGTAAAGGGGGGCAAAATGTGGGCAGAGCTCCCATTTAGATAATCTCCCTTTGTATATGTTGTATAAACACAAACTATTCACTGCTCACAGCTGCTCTCTGCAACACAGTAATTGGTGTGAATAGAATTAATACTTTCTTTCTATAATGAACATGTCTGCACTAATCTGAGCTGGTCTAATTCTTTGCATTTTGCCCAGCAAAGGGAACCGAGACAAGGGATTCATGGAGCAAATTGGGGGTGGGGTGGGGTGTTAACCACTCCATCAGTTTACTTGTTTGTGTTTTCTCCCTCTTCCCCAAAGAGTAAGGGCTGGAGACAGACATATAGCATAATTTAGCAGTCTCAGCAGGGTCTTCAACCAGAGCAGCTGGTGGCACAAAAGTACTTGTTGGCAAGTCAAGCACAGGATCAATGAAGGAGTCTCGCTCCCACCCTTGTGTGTCAGGTGAGGTGTGTGACTTAAACTATATAATAGTAAGAGGCTCCTTTATCCTACACCTCACTTTAAAAAAACCCAGCAACATAAACCTGCTTTCCTAGTGGGAAAGTGTTCTGAGGAAGATGACACGGGTGCTAGCCAATACGCCCTTGCCAGGACTATAGAGTTTTCAACACAGTTCACAGTATGCTGTGAGAACTTCGGATGAAGGGTGGTATACAAAACTAAGAAACAAACAAACAAAAACCCTGGTTTATCAGAGCTTGCAAAATACTATAAAAGGGACTGTGTTTAATGGCAGAGAGAAGCGTTATCAAAATAACATCTAGCACTCTTAAATTTGAAGATGGAGGAGAGGAAGAAGGAAAAGAGGAAGAAGTTTCACCTGTCTTCACCCTGAGATGATCAGCCTTTCCAGGGTTACATTTTGTGATAGCACAGAAAATTGTTGGGTCACAGGAATGAATAAACTCAAATGTATTTGAATACTCAAGATCAGGCTTCCCCATCCTTGTGCCTTTCAGATTTTTTGGACTACACCATCATTCATCTCTGGCTATCAGCTTGTGGAAGTTGATGTTCAGAACATCTGAAGGCCACCAGACCGGGGAATGCTCCTCAAGGTTCTGTTTATTTATTTTATACATCAATTTCTGTCCTGCTAAATCAAGGGGGAAATGTTCTCAAAGCTGTGTCAGTAATGAAACCAACATAAGGCAATAAAATCAAAGATAAAAGCATAAACCAGGCAAACATCACAAAAATGTAAAACTGCGTCACATGGCAGGGCAAGCTTGTGTAAATGAAAACATTTTAAGATGGAGTCTAAAACCAGACAGAAAATGCCAGACTAATGGGCAGATGCAATGAATCCCACCATATAGGTGCTTCTACATTAAATGCCACATTTATTGTGGATGCCAAATGGATTTGGGACACTTAGGAATGCTTCTGCAGCAGATGTCCAAGAATTGGCAGGAAGGTGTGGAGAAAGGTGATCCTTCAGGTGGGCTGGTCCTAAGTTTTTCAAGGATTTATGGCAAAGGTAAAGGACCCCTGAATGGTTAAGTCCAGCGAAAGAGGACTGTGGGGTTGCAGTGCTCATCTCGCTTTCAGGCCAAAGGAGCTGGCATTTGTCCACAGACAGCTTTCCGGGACATGTGGCCAGCATGACTAAACCCCTTTTCGTGCAGCAGGACACCGTGACGAAAACCAGAGCACACAGAAATGCCGCAGTGGTACCTATTTTTTCCCACCGCAGTGGTACCTATTTATTTACTTACACTGGTGTGCTTTCAAACTGCTAGGTTGGCAGGAGCTGGGACAGAGCAACGGGAGCTCACCCCATCGCGGGGATTCGAACTGCCAACCTTCCAGTTGGCAAGCCCAAGCGGCTCCGTGGTTTAGTCCACAGTGCCACCCGCTCCCTTTCAGGGATTTATGTACTAGCATTGACAACATAAATTTTATCCAGTACCATTCTGTCAGCAGTGGTCTCATCTGCTGTCAGAGGTTGCAGTTATCATTGCTAACGTAGCTGCTCTAGCATTGGAGCCACTTGCAGAAACAGCCATGTCTCAAAAATCTGTTCTTCAGGCAGAAAATGAAAAGGCAGGAACTTGCCATAGCCTGAGCAAGCATTCAGGCAAGCACTGCTTGATTGGCAATGGGTATCATCTAGTCATTTCAGATAATTAAGGTAGCTTGTAACAATCCATTAGCACATCAAACCGTTGGAAGACAGTGGAGGATGAAACACCAGGGGGTTACATGCTGGTGCTGTGAGTCACAAAGGGAGGGTCTCTAATAACTCATAACCGTTGCTGCTGGGGAACAGAGCTGCGTTACCTCTGAGAGTTGTGGGTTTCGATTCTCAGATCTCTTTGGTGCATCCAGTCAATGAGCTTCTTGCGCAACGCGTTCTTGAAATTCAGGTAAGGAGTTGACACACACGGCCGGCTTCCTTTTTATGAACTGTCACTGTTTAGCATTCTGCTAACTAGTGCGCTGCTCTGGCTCGCCAGAAGCAGCTTAGTCATGCTGGTCACCTGACCCGGAAGCTGTACCACAGAGCCTAGGACTTGCTGATCAGAAGGTCGCTGGTTTGAATCCCCGCGACGCAGTGAGCTCCCATTGCTCGGTCCCAGCTCCTGCCAACCTAGCAGTTCAAAAGCATGTGAAAGTGCAAGTAGATAAATAGGTGCCACTCCGGTGAGGTGGTAAACGGCGTTTCCGTGCGCTGTTCTGGTTTGCCAGAAGTGGCTTAGTCATGCTGGCCACATGACCTAGAAGCTGTACGCTGGCTCCCTCGGCCAATAAAGCAAGATGAGCGCCGCAACCCCAGAGTCGGCCACGACTGGACCTAATGGTCAGGGGTCCCTTTACCTAGTGTTAGAGGTGAGCTGTAAGGTAGCCAGGTTCAGTGACGATTCCAAATTGTTGTAGGGAGTTTAAAGAAGAAAGGAACGGCACAGATCTCCGAAAGCATCTCTCCAAACTGTGTGCATGGGCAGCAAAATGGCAAATGCCTTGAAATGTAAGCAAAATTATATGCGTTGGGGCAAAAATAAAAAATAAAGTTGATTTCACATATATGCTCACCAGACCAGAACTAGTGGCGAGTGACCAGGAACAAGACCTTGGGGTTGTAGTGGATAGCTCAGTGAAGATGTTGACACAGTGTACAGTAACTGTGGAACCCTGCACAGGTGAAGGAAGAAGGGATTATTGCACAACATCATGGGGCAGGTGTGGCTACACCCCATCCCCCATTACTGGGACCTCCTCCACCCATTTTCAAATGGACACACGAGGGGCTAATGCAAAATCGATCTGCGATGAGCTTTTATTTTGGGGATGAAACCAGTTTCTCCATAAGTGCTTTTTCAGTGGCAAAAAATATGCAGTACATCTAGATCGTTTGCAGAGTACATATAACCCCCCCACTAGTACACTGGTATCTTGGTTCTCAAACTTAATCCGTTCCAGAAGTCCGTTCCAAAACCAAAGCGTTCTAAAACCAAGGCGCACTTTCCCATAGAAAGTAATGCAAAATGGATTAATCCGTTCCAGACTTTTAGAAACAACCCCTAAAACAGCAATTGAACATGAATTTTGCTATCTAACAAGACCACTGATCCATAAAATGAAAGCAATAATCAATGTACTGTAATATAAAATAAATAAGACAGTATTATAGATGATAAAGATTAAAATTATTTTTTTCTTACCTGCACTGATGATAGTCATTGTTTGGAAGGGGGACTTATTTCCATTTCCACAGTCACACAATCAATCAATCAATCAATCAATCATAAAACGAATAACAAGCCACAGTCACAAAAAACGGAAAAGCCACACAAACAAAAACGCAAAAAAACCAGCAGAAACAAAAGCACCAAATATAAGCTCAAAATATCACCTCAGAACACTGAAATTGGAAATGGAAGGCTTTGATTACAATGGGGGAGGGGGACACAAATTAGCAGCGCAACAGTGAAAACGGAAGCTCAAGAGCACGTTTGGCATCTGAAGCAAAGTTTGCAAACTGGAACACTGACTTCCGGGTTTGCAGTGTTCGAATTCCAAGTTGTTCAGGAACTAAGCTGTTTGAAAACTGAGGTACCACTGTACTCAGTCTCTACTGATTCTAGAATAAAATGTGTGCGCGCACTGCCTTTGCTATTAATAAAGTTTGTTGAATAACAAGGGTGCTTCTTGGAAAATATATTAGACAGCCTAGCCATAATTCTGAATTATATTGATTATTTTCACATGCAAAGTAAGTTCTTTGGCATCCAGTTAATAGAAGCATTCCAATTTTTCATCTCTGAAGTTGTGTCTTACAAGTATCTGAAAAATATTTCAGCACCAGTGCAGAATGTGTGTGTTTCACAATATAAATAAGTTCTTTTTTTCAGTTTCCAAATATTTCACTTTTCAGCAATGACTAAACATTGGCTAATTAGCTGTTTTGTTTTTAATTAAGAAGCACCAGTGAACTTATATTATATGAGTCCTTGCGGCTTTAAATCAATAAAGTAAAAATGATTGCTGTAACTAATAGTACAAATTCTTCATCAGAAACATAAATACTAACTGTGAAAACAGGTGCTGGGATATGTTGACCATGGAGCCCAAATGGACTACTGAGAAACAAGGAGGAGATATCAGCGTGATCAGAGGAACCCTAAAGTTTGCAGCTTGTAAAGCCAAAGAGGGACACTCCACCACCACCAGCAGTGCAATGCAAACTGAGAATTTCTGTGGACACAGAATGCTAAATGTCTCTCAGGGATGGTTGTAAATGAAAAGGGACACAGGTGGCACTGTGGTCTAAATCACTAAGCCTCTTGGGCTTGCCAATTGGAAGGTCGGCAGTTCAAATCCCCATGATGGGCTGAGCTCCCATTGCTCTGTCCCAGCTTCTGCCAACCTAGCAGTTCAAAAGCACACCAATGCAAGTAGATAAATAGGTACCACTGCGGCGGGAAGGTAAACGGCACTTCTGTGCGCTCTGGCACTCATCACTGTGTCCCATTGTGCCGGAAGCGGATTAGTCATGCTGGCCACATGACCCAGAAAGCTGTCTGTGGACAAACGCCGGCTCCCTCGGCCTGAAAGTGAGATGAGCGCTGCAACCCCATAGTCGCCTTTCACTGGACTTAACCATAGCGTAGAAGCCAAGAGTGACAGAATGGAATGGGAAGAAAACGGGGCTGGCTGATGGGGTCACTCCACACTACAACACTGAGCTGCCAGTCCCACTTATTACACTAGCAGTGCCATGCAGAGCTGTAGCTGGGTGATATTGTGCCCCTGACAGAACCGTCCTGATTTTGCCCCTTAGCCACAGACAAATTAGCTCTTCTTTTCGCCTCTCCTCCAACCAACCTCCCTCCACCCATTCAATTCACCCTCTATTAAAAAACCTTATGAGTCAGTAATCGATATTTTTATTTATGGTCATATTTTTAAGACAATTTTGTAAGGGGGGGGCTTTGCCTGCACCCTTGGCGGGGACCTACTTCGCCACCCCCTAGCCAAGGCCCTGGTCCCAAGTGAAATGTGCTGTGTAAGTGCATGAATGAACCTTGAAATGCACAGTTGTTGGCAACCTTCTGCCTCAGGGATGCCTCGGGGGGTGAAATCAAACCGCTGTATTAGCAGCACCCAAGTGACCTCCCCGGGGTGCAAGCCTGGGCAGTGCGGTGGATATGGAGGTCTGGGCTGCCCAGATGACAAGACCCCCCTCCCAGGGCCGGATTTAGGTTTGATGAGGCGCTAAGCTCCTGAAGGTAATGGGGCCCTTTATATGTCCAACTGTCCTTTGTCAACAACAAATTGTCGCTGGTTTTTGTGTTGAACATATGCTATATGGTACTTTATGGAACGAAGAGGTATCTCACCAGTGATATTTTATGGAGTAGGCTAGCAGGTGGGGCCCATTACTTACATCATAGGAGTCTACACAATACAAAACACTGTTGCCGTATGTAGGTTTTATTTGTTTTTTATCTTATATTTTGGAAATGTACATCCAGTTTTTTTCTGTTAAAGTTTTTTGGGGCCCCCAAGAGAGCGGGGCCCTAAGCTATAGCTTATACAGTGGTACCTCGGGTGACAGATGCTTCAGGTTACAGACTCCGCTAACCCAGAGTTCTTAACCCAGTACCTTGGGTTAAGGACTTTGCTTCAGGATGAGAACAGAAATCGTGTTCTGGCGGCGCAGCAGCAGTGGGAGGCCCCATTAGCTAAAGTGGTACTTCAGGTTAAGAACAGTTTCAGGTTAAGAACGGACCTCCGGAACGAATTAAGTTCTTAACCCGAGGTACCATTGTACGTAAATCCGGCACTGGGCCCCTCTCTCGGCCTCACTAATGTGGATGAAGGGAAGGCAGAGTAATACATTTGGCACCAGCTTGGCTTTAGGAGTTGCAAGGCACCGTCCAACTGTCATAGAGACTCTGCGCAAGATTTGCTTAGGGTTTACTCCTTAGCCTTTTCTGTCTCCTGAAAATGCCCCCCAAGGCAGCAGAGGTTTAGGATCAGAGTTTTCCTTCTCCTAGATGGGCTGTCTTCCCCGTTTGATGAGCCCCATCAGCTCCTCACTTCCCTCTACAGCACATGTTGGACCCACTATTGGTCTTATTGCATGCAGGGAAAATCCCATCCCTGCCATTGTATAACACAAAACAAGGAAGGCCCAGCAAAGAGAAAGAGCAAAGGTATAAGGGAAATTGATTTCTTATACTGTCTACACAGGGACCCAAACCAAATTAGCAGGAAGTGATACAGGATGGGAGATAATGGGGATTTGGCAGTAAGGGAATGGGGCTGTTCCCCCACCCCACCCCAGGCTGTTTTCTAGTCCAAGACATCTCTGGGGTAGTGTGTCAGATTTAGGCACCATCCTGTGCCCTGTTTGCTCCTTGGGCACGTTTGCTCTGGGAGAGACAGATGTCCTTTTGGAGGGGATGGAAGTGGCAAGGCTATTGCCACCCATGCTCCCATCTCAGATCTTTAAGAGATAAGGCCTCTCTATCTCTCTCTCAGTGCAATCTAAGAAAAATTCCTTCCAGTAGCACCTTAAAGACCAACTAAGTTAGTTCTTGGTATGAGCTTTCGTGTGCATGCACACTTCTTCAGATACCAGTGCAATCTGACATCCTGAGTTGTTCTGCATTCCACACCTTGTACCAGTTTCTCTGCAGAACGCCAGGATCACACAGCACAGGTGGAAAGTGTCTCTTCTCCTTTCGCCTGCATTGTCCAAGGGCACAATTGCTCCCAGCATCTTACAGCTGCTATTGCAATTCAGCAGTATTCCGTCCCGCGTTTATTTTTAGCTCGCCGGCCATGCTCCTTCCCCCATGGTTGCAGCCTCTCTAAGCCAAGGCAAAAATCCAAAAATAACAGAAGTCCCCAGTCGAAGGCCGAGCCCACAATCAGAAAGTGGAAGACAATGCACGGCAGCTACTTCCCAAGGTCCAAAATTCAACGCACACACAAGAGGAAAACTTTGTTCTTGTTGTTGCACACTCCGTCAAGTTCTGTGGTGCAGCCCCAACAACTTTGCAGAAGTCAAGAGCCTGTGCAAATTTACATAAAGACACTGGAAGTCTTTTGTGGAAGTTCTCTCTGCAAACACGCACCCCCAACCAGCGAAAGTCGTTTGAATTTGAGCACTTCAGCCGTACGGCCTTAACAGGAAGCCCTTTTGTACATTCATGCTGCTGTCATGGTGCTTCGCCTCCCAGGGGGGACTGAAAGATCCGTTGTTTTGAGACAATTCGCTTTTTGTGCCCAGGACAGCCATTTGGCCTCGTCCCTTCCCATTGTTTGCTTTAAATAAATAAAAAATCACAGCAAGTTTGGGTGGAGAGGGAGGCAGAAAGGAAGGAGTAGCACAGCGGGATTTGATTTTAAAGCACAAAAGTGACACGGAATTGTAATGAGCTGGAAGTGTGTGTATAAATGTATGTACAGTGGTACCTCGGGTTAAGTACTTAATTCGTTCCGGAGGTCTGTTCTTAACCTGAAACTGTTCTTAACCTGAAGCACCACTTTAGCTAATGAGGCCTCCCGCTGCTGCTGCGCCACCAGAGCACAATTTCTGTTCTCATCCTGAAGCAAAGTTCTTAGCCCAAGGTAATATTTCTGGGTTAGCGGAGTCTGTAACCTGAAGCGTATGTAACCCGAGGTACCACTGTGCTGTATATGTCTGTCTGTCTGTCCCTCTCTCTCTCTTTGTGTGTGTCTGATACAATTTTTTTGGCCTATTATTATGAAGTTTTGAGCACACACAGCTTTACTGGCAGTTTCATCCGATCCAGCCTTGGCTTTCTTTACTGCTTAGTGTAAGCATCTCAGCAAGGGCCAAATGGAGATGAAACGCTGCCTAATTCTGCAAGATGTGCACCACTGCAATGATGCAGAGAATGTTTGCGTCCACGTTGAGGGGTATGGTAAGCCCATCCTGATTCCTGTGACGAGGGATTGCTGCAGGTCTAACTGGGGCACTCCAGTAAAGTCAGTTTCCTCGTACGTAGAATCATAGAACTGTACCACGAGGACCATCTAGTCCAATCTTTTGCCCAACGTGGAGCTCGAACCCGCGACTCTGAGATCAAGAGTCTTTATCGGTCGATTTTGCCTTATTTACAGCTGTCGCCCACTCAGCCAGCACCAGGGGTGCCAATTTAAATAAAATCTTGGGGATGGGGACCCAAGTAAGCCCCACCCTGCACAATCGATCACATGATGCAGGGCATGGACACAATTTGAATGGCAATTCCCATCAACTTTGCAGGGGCCTAACGCGGGTGGCGCTGTGGTCTAAACCACTGAGCCTAGGGCCTGCCAATCGGAAGGTTGGAGGTTCAAATCCCCGTGACGGGGTGAGCTCCCGTTGCTCGGTCCCTGCTCCTGCCCACCTACCAGTTCAAAAGCACGTCAAAGTGCAAGTAGATAAATAGGTACCGCTTCAGCGGGAAGGTAAACAGCGTTTCCGTGCGCTGCTTGGTTTCGCCCGAAGTGGCTTAGTCATGCTGGCCACATGACCCGAAAAACTGTGGACGGACGTCGGCTCCCTCAGCCAGTAAAGCGAGATGAGCGCTGCAATCCCAGAGTTGTTTGTGACTAGACTTACTGTCAGGGGTCCTTTACCTTTACCTTTAACCCCCTCAAATATTTTATTGGTGCATATATTCTTTGCCCCAGTGTTAATGACTTTAAACTTTCAATTCCCTTTCACCCAGTTTAGAGAGATCCTTTTGGAGTGCCTCACAGTAATTTGGTGAATTTGGCCACCTGCCTGCTTACACCTACCTCCAGGTCAAATATGAATACATTAAAAGGCACCAATCCCAGTACAGATCACTGTGGATCTTCCACCCACCTACCCACCATGAGAACTATCCTGTTCCCTTATTATTCCATGACTGCTGAGATTCTGTAGGAGTCTTTAGTGACTTCTTAACTTGTCCATACATTCAGTTAGTGTGATAGTCTGCCCTGCTTGCAAAAGACAGTGCTCTTATGAAGGACTGTCAGCAAACAGGCCTTGAATGGAATTGCATACCCTCCAACATTTCTCCAATAAAAATAGGGATGTCCTATATTATATTATTTTATTATTTTATTTATACCCCACCCATCTGACTAGGTTGCCCCAGCCACTCTGGGCAGCTTCCAACATATTAAAAACATAATAAAACATTACACATTTTTTTAAAAAAAATTCCCTCTACAGGGCTGCCTTCAGATGTCTTCTAAAGGTTGTAGAGTTACTTATCACCTTGTCATGAGGGTCACATAACTCCATAGCCTTCAACATTTCTCTGATGAAAATAGAGACATCCTAAGGGAAAGCAGGACATTCCAGGATCAGATCAGAAACCAGGATGGCTTCTGTAAATCTGGGACTGTCCCTGGAAAATAGGGGTACCTGGAGGGTCTGGAATTGTTTGGTTTGTGGTCCAGGGGACAGAGCCAGGAGCAAAAGCTGCCTATTAATCTAAAGCAGCCTTCCACCATCTGGTGGCAACCAGGTATTGTGGTCTACAACTCCCATCATCCCATCCCCATCGGCCATTGTGGCTGGGGCTGAGGAATCCAATACCATCTGAAGGGAGACCAGAGTGGGGAAGGTTGAGCTAAAGTGTACTGCTTTTAAAAAAAACAACAAAAACCAACAGCAGCAGAGAAGGGAGGAATAGGTTTGCCTCTTGCTTTTCGTCCAGTGGTCAGAGACATTGCTTGTTTCCTTCTTCTGCTGTGATCAGTTGGTATTCCTGGTTCAAGGCAGCAAGCGGTGCTCAGCAAGTTTGCTTAGGAGAGCCACTGAAAGTCACGGGACTAGGAAATTCCACCTAGACCGAGGGCATAAGGGCCAAACACAGTCCCTTGTAACGACGCCACGCTGACCATCTGCTCCAAGCAATAGCACCGTCAAAAGTGTCAGAATCGGGCGAGGCGATAAAAGGCCCTGCTTGCTCAGTTGCAGATGCTGCTGTTTAGTTATGCCTGGCGATGCTCTCAGCCTTCCCCGCAGCCCCTATCCCATTTATGGTAATTTGCCATCTGCCAGCCTGGCAAAATCTACGGGGAGGGTGACCACCATAGGACCCAGAACTCAACTCTGGCAAGTGAGAAGCAACCCCATTCACTGGAGACCAGAGGGGGAACGACACCCAGCAGTTCAAAACTGCTAAAGAAGATCTGTGGCAGAGGAACTATGAAATCGCTACAATTACTTGAACTCAGTGGGACTTATTCTGAACTGCTTGAAGAGGGTTTTCTCTTTTTTTCTTTTCTCTCTTTTTTACAGTCAAGTGGTGTATACATTTCATGAAATAAATTATAGCATGGGTACCCAAACTTTCTTCTCCCCTTCCATGGACCCCTTGAAAATTGTGGAGGGTCTTGACGGAACATTTCATTCATGCATGCATTCATTCATTCATTCACATTTATCCTGTTGCAGCCATCGTGATGCACAGTGCTAGATTATGTGTAGTTTTTCATTGCTTTATTGCTTCTTTTATTTCTTATTGTATTTTCTGGTGCTACAATTCAAATTCCACAGAACAGAGTTTTCCAGACTTGTGTGTCGTGACACTCCCCCACCCCATTCCCCCTGGGGCTGGAAAGGGGTTCATTTAACTTCCAGTTTGTTAGTAAAACTGAATTACTGTGTTGCAAAACGATGCAGGTCTAAAAAGTGTGTCACCAACGTAAAAAGTTTGGGAAGCTCTACTTCAGAACGTGAAAAGTTTGGGAAGCTCTGCCACAGAATTTGAATGACACAGAAGTTTCCTCTTTTTGTGACCAACTGCAGTGGTTGGAGGCAGGAGTTCTTCTGAATACCAATTGTTGTTGTTGGATGGATGGATGGCAGCTAACAGATTGGGGTTGAATCCTGACAAGACAGAAGTACTGTTTTTGGGGGACAGGAGGCGGGTAGGTGTGGAGAACTCTGGTCCTGAATGGGGTAACTGTGCCCCTGAAGGACCAGGTGCGCAGCCTGGGAGTCATTTTGGACTCACAGCTGTCCATGGAGGCACAGGTTAAATCCATGTCCAGGGCAGCTGTTTACCAGCTCCATCTGGTACGCAGGCTGAGACCCTACCTGCCCGCGGACTGTCTCGCCAGAATGGTGCATGCTCTAGTTATCTCTTGCTTGGGCTACTGCAATGCACTCTATGTGGGGCTACCTTTGAAGGTGACCCGGAAACTATCAGAATGCGGCAGCTAGACTGGTGACTGGGAGCAGCCAAGACCACATAACACCGGTCTTGAAAGACCTACATTGGCTCCCAGTACGTTTCCGAGCACAATTCAAAGTGTTGGTACTGACCTTTAAAGCCCTAAATGGCCTTGATCCAGTATACCTGAAGGAGCGTCTCCACCCCCATCGTTCAGCCCAGACACTGAGATCCAGCTCTGAGGGTCTTCTGACAGTTCCCTCACTGCGAGAAGTGAAGTTGTTGTTGTTGTTGTTATCTGGGTGCAGTTGGGGCCCCCAGCATGGCAGACCTTCTCCCTCTCTGGCAACACTTCTATCTACTAGCAGTGGCTGATACAGAAGCACCAACCCCACCCCATCAAGCTATCAACTTCAGGGAAGGTAGGACTGTAGCCTGAGGCAGTAATCCTATGCAATAGCCTTCACCACCTGATGCACGCCAGCTGTTTGGAATATAATTCCCATGAGCCCCTTCACAACCAGCAATGAAGTTTAGGTAACCACTGTTGTCTTCTTCAGTGGGGTTCTTCCATGACCGATCACGACACCTTCACAGCTTCCGTGCTACTGACCGTCAAACTTTGGGGTTGTTGAAATATATACAACAACAATAAAAATCAAATTGAGTTGTGCCACTCAAAGTTGGTCTACTAGACCCAAAAGTTTAAGCATTGTGGACTTAAGCCAGTGTGGTGTAGTGGTTAAGAGCGGTAGTCACGTAATCTGGGTAACCGGGTTCGCGTCTCCGCTCCTCCACATGCAGCTGCTGGGTGACCTTGGGCCAGTCACACTTCTCTGAAGTCTCTCAGCCCCACTCACCTCACAGAGTGTTTGTTGTGGGGGAGGAAGGGAAAGGAGATTGTTAGCCGCTTTGAGACTCCTGAAGGGGAGTGAAAGGCGGGATATCAAATCCAAACTCTTCTTCTTCTTCTTCTTAAGTTGCTTCTTTGGCCCCTCCAGAATTAGGGGAAGGTTAAGAGTTTTGGATTTGATATCCTGCTTTATCACTACCCAAAGGAGTCTCAAAGCGGCTAACATTCTTCTTTCCCTTCCTCCCCCACCACAAACACTGAGGTCCAGCACCGAGGGCCTTCTGGCGGTTCCCTCACTGCAAGAAGCTAATTTACAGGGAACCAGGCAGAGGGCCTTCTCGGTAGTGGCGCCCTCCCTGTGGAACTCCCTCCCACCAGATGTCAAAGAGAAAAACAACTACCAGACTTTTAGAAGACATCTGAAGGCAGCCCTGTTTAGGGAAGCTTTTAATGTTTGACTGACTATTGTACTTTAATATTTCGTTGGAAGCCACCCAGAGTGGCTGGGGAAACCCAGCCAGATGGGCGGGGTATAAATAATAAATTGTTGTTGTTGTTTGTTATGTTTGTTGTTGAATAGGATCCAGAATGCAGCAGTCTGATTGGTCCACAGGAGCCACCCAATCCAGCTCCAGGTGGAAGTGAATCTGCAACCAGATTGGCTTACAGGTGAATCCCGGAATTAGCCAATCACGTGGGGCCCATTGTGTAAATAATGTATATAAAGCAGACATTCTGGGGGAACTGCCATTCCTCCTCACCACTATGAGCTGAATAAAGAGCATGAAATCCACTCTCGACTCAGAGTATATTTCATTGTTGTTAAAATTTGTATACCTCCCTACACTGGTAGATCTCAGGGCAGTTCACAACACAGAACCACAAGAGGGGAGAGGGATATTGTGCCTGGGTCCTCCTTGAAGGTTTCTCACAGGCATCTGGATGTCATCTATGGGAAGAGGATCCTGGGCTAGAGGGGCCACTGGCCTGATCAAGGAGACTCTTTTTACATTCTTATTTTTTTAAAAAACAAGACAAAACTACAATTGAAAATCAATACGAGCAACCCAAAGCAACAACATACTATGGCATTACTGAGATAATACAGAAACTACAGTAATTCAATATTCCTGCAATCGGAGACAAGAACTTCAAAATGCTTTCCATAAAATGAGCTTTTACTGGTAAGTCCGAAATCATTGAGTTAAGTGCCATTCAGCTGAGTGCATTGATTTTTTCCCCTCCCCTCCCTCCTCTCTCCTTGCCTTGCCTTTAATGGCTTCCATTTACTATTTACTGAAAGAAAGCAGAGAGTATAGCAGAGATGATCAGGCACAGGAAAGCCCAAGGAAGGGGTCTCTAAGGGGTGGGAGGGGAAAACTGCATTCCGGGAAGCAGCCAGCAATCTAATACGGCTTCTCCGGATGCATCAACTTCCTCCGCCTGATTCCAAACACCTCTGCCTCCTTCCTTCATGCCCTCACCATTCTGCTAGGCCAAGCTAGGAAGAGGCACTGCAGCTGATTAAAAAGATCAGATCAAAACATCATTCTCAACCTGTCCACTTCTGAAATTCTGTTGCGCTCCCACAACACAATGGGGTCCACCAGCGGTCCTGCAATGTGAAGTTTCTGAGGTGCCCGCCAGCCACATTCAGGGTTCCTGAGAAACTAGATTTGTTAGCATTTGTATTGTATTTACATTGTAAATGCATTTCACAAAGAATAAACGGTACTGAGGAAAGGAGGTGGCTGTTGGCAGGCTATTCTGTTAGTTGATTTTTTGACTGAGAACCTGAGAGTGTGGTGACTTCAAGCAGACAGATTAATAACTTAGGCACTGCTATGAAGGAGTTTTGAAAACAAAAAAGGACTAAACCCTCTCTTGGGCTCAAGGGAGAGAAAGAAAGTGTGTGTGTGTGAGAGAGAGAGAGAGAGAGAGAGAGACAGAGAGAGAGAGAGAGAGAGAGAGTTCTTCAACTCTTGCAACCTGCCAAGTAAAGTTCTCTTCAAGTCTTGTGTAAGGCATCTATTTTATCACAAATATCTAACAGTATTTCCCACAGTCATTGGTACCCAGAGTGCAACCATTGCAGTTTTAATGGTGCCTTTCAAAGAAGAACAGGGGGCTTCTCACAGAAAGGCCTTCAGTGAGAACTCTGTTGTTGATGGTAAAGGTAAAGGGACCCCTGACCGTTAGGTCCGGTCGTGGCCGACTCTGGGGTTGCGGCGCTCATCTCGCTTTATTGGCCAAGGGAGCCGGCGTACAGCTTCCGGGTCATGTGGCCAGCATGACTAAGCCGCTTCTGGCGAACCAGAGCGGCTATTTTTCTAGAAAAAAGAAACTCACCATGAACACCTCCCTCATTCTCTTGGAGTGGCAATGGTGCCCACCTGACAGGTGCCGGAACTGAGTTCCGGCAAGTTCCGGCTGGGGGGGGGGAGTGCTGAATGAGAGAAAGCTGGAAACTCCAAAATTGGGAGGCGTTTTGTATTGGTGCTCAATTCACAATGCAGCCAAGCACTACAAGCTGGACAAATTTATATTTCTAGTCAATTAAATATGGACTTTAGTGTCATCACTAGCAAGAGCCCGTAGCGCTTTCTGCTGACTGGGGCTGATGGGAGTTGTAGTCCAACATCTGAAGGGCACTATATACATGCATACATAAACAGGAGCCATGTTGACTGCTCCTGCTCTAGTCCCTTTGCCCCCACCCCAAGAGTACGACCTCCATTTCCTGTTCTGTCCTTGCTGATGAACTTTGCTTCTCCAACATTGCAAGGCGTGCATCAAAAATCAGAAGTACTTAGCACAACAACTCAAGTTATAAGGATCAGCTGACAGCCCCAGAATATACGTCATGCGCAATAGTAAAACTTGAAAGCCTTGTTATCACCTCATTCACTTGCCAGAGCCAGGAGGGTCCATCAACTAATCTGGTGCTTCAGCAGATGACATGGATCACCCCTGCTCTGAAAAATTCCCAGAGCTGCACCAACCTGTATTCCATTCAGTAATATATATATTTAAAGCCCTATACGGCCTAGGACCCTCGTACCTACGGGACCGCCTCTCCTGGTATGCCCCACAGAGAAACCTACGGTCTGCAAATAATAACATCCTCAAGGTCCCAGGCCTCAGAGAGGTTAGGCTGGCCTCAAATAGAGCCAGGGCCTTCTCGGCTGCGGCTCCAACCTGGTGGAATGCTCTGTCACAAGAGACTAGGGCCCTGCGGGACCTGACATCTTTCCGCAAGGCCTGCAAGACAGAGTTGTTCCGTCAGGCCTTTGGTCAGGGCGCAGCCTGACTCCCTCCTCTGGCAACCTGCACAGAATTTTGCTTAATCGGTTGCCATCAATTTGATTTTAACTAATTTTTATAATGAAATATTTTTAGAATGTGTGATTATTTGATTGTTTATTTGATTGTTGTTAGCCGCCCTGAGCCCGGCTCAGTCAGCTGGGGAGGGCGGGATATAAAAAAAATTATATATATATATATATATTTGCTTTCGTAGATTTTCACGGGTACAGGAATGCAGGTTTTGGTGTCTTCGGGTGTCTTCCCGTGTAAGAGTCGGGGTGTCTGTGCGACGTTTCGACGAGGTCTCACTCGTCATCTTCAGCCGAAAGCACCAGCCTGAAGATGACGAGTGAGACCTCGTCGAAACGTCGCACAGACACCCCGACTCTTACACGGGAAGACACCCGAAGACACCAAAACCTGCATATATATATATATATACACACACACACACACACACACACACACACACATATATATATCCCAGTGGCCAGTTCTGTCCTCCATCCAAGTTGGCTTCTCAAGGGGCAGCAGATTGAGGACTCTTGTCTATTACTGCTTTGTACTTTATGCCACCGCTGCCGATTTAAAACCACAACGTCAACAAGAAACAAAGTGCATTGCAGTATTTTCTACAGGGGGAGCTTTCTCCAGCGAGGGTGCCCATGTCAGGTGGCAAAATAATTTGTGACTTCTTGTTGCAAAGTCTTCCAGCTGGTTTCGTTCACATCAGCGACCATAATTTGTGAACAGCGAGGTGGTAAAAGACCTGAATCAGCTTAATGCACTATAAGTAGGACATTGTCATGACAACAGGATGCTGAAGGTTTGCTACTATTTATGTATGGGTTTTGTTTTGCTGCTGAACCTTGATACAAATAGATTTAGAAACATATTGTTAGGAACACGTTCTCCCCCCCTCCCCAATCCCTCAACCCCCCTCAATGCATTTTTAAAAATATATTAAAAAAACATATGGATGCATAGATGCTTAAATAAGCTTGCGGAAGTTTGCAAACATTGCCACCAAGATAGCTAATGAGCTGCAATTCAAGCTAATGGCACAGAAACGAAAAGGTCTAGGTTCTAGATTTATGCCTAGATGTGCTAGGATATCAATGTCGGGTTTTTTGGTGTAGATTCTTAGGTTACCAGGAGTCCCTCGACTAGACTTCTTGGCCTTTTGTTGCAGTGTCAATGCAAATAGGGAATTACAAGGTGGACTTTTCTGAAGGTGAAAAATGGCTCACACCGTATAGAGCCTCAAGTAATCTGGGCAGAGGAATTTATGACACCAGAGGAAATGATGACAAAGACATGGACTTCAGGGGGTAGTCCGAAATCCAGGTCTTTTGTGCTGTGGGTTTTTTTTTGCCAGTTCTCCCACCCTCCCCGCCTTTAAAAACAAAAACCAAAAACATTTTTTGCTCTTCCTTCGAGTACCTTTCTTACTTCGTCTGATCAAATTATTATGGTGGCTGGCTGGGAGGGCGTCTCATCCTGGCTGAGTTGCAAACCGCTGGCAGTATAGAATCCCTGGACAGGGAGACCGTAGATGGGGAAGCACAGCGCATAGGGCTATCTCTCTCTGGTCTCAGGTTGCCAAGCTCGCCAAGGGCAGCTCTGGTGAAGGAGAAACAACATGGGCAGTCTGCAGAGTCGTTTCCAAGTTGTTTTTGCACCAGTTCTGCATTCTCCGATTCTAGTTGGGTGTCACGGTCCGGTCTATGGGCAATCGAAGTCCTGGCTGAGGACGTCAGGCCAGGGGGCAAGATGGCAGGGTGGAAGGAGGAACGAGAGTCCAGAAGCCAGGGGTCCGAGGGTCAAGAAGCAGGGAGTCACAAAGTCAAGGGTCCGAGGGTTGAGAAGCAAGGAGTGAAGGAGCCAAGGTCCGAGGATCAGGACGCAAGGAGTCAAACACAGCAAGGCAGGAAACGTGTTGCTGTGGCAAAGAGCCAAAGGGAAATGCTGACCTTATATCCCTTCCCAGCTCTTGCCACCAGGTGCAGTGAGTTACCAAGCGGCCTCACCTGTGCGGCCGCGCCTTGCCTCTCCAGAACAAATTTAGGAAGGCCCCAGTCCTGCAAAGCCCGACTGGTCACAGGGCTTGGCTCCTGCACGCACTCCTGACATTGGGGATGTCAGGACAGAACACTCCATGAAGAAGGGGGGGGTGACATGTGCTTTAATACACCCCCTCCCCCGCAACGTGGTGCCCTCCAGAGTTTTGGATTCTCTCTCCCATCATCCCTGACCATTGGCCACCCATGCTGTCTGGGGCTGGTGGCAGTGCTAGTCTAAAACACCTAGAGGAAGCCTGCAGTAAGGGGAAATAACTGCAGTTGTCTTCCATGTCTTCAGCCTTCCCCTATGTCAGGGAGGGGAGACCTGGTGCCCTCTGGACAACTCGCTGAATGACAATGCCCATCCTCTCTGATCACTGGCCATGCTGGGGTTGAAGTCCAACATTATGTGGGATGCCACTGGCCCCATTGCGCTTTTGTCTGCCCTGTGTTGCTCTAACACTCTGGGTCTCCCAGGAACAGCAGCAAGAAGCAGCTGCTAAGAGCACAGCAATGTAAGACGAACGTGCTGGATCAGGCCAAATATGCCCACACCATATGTATCAGCTAGGCAATTCCAACATTACACCTCCAGAATCTAATTGAAATATACTCAGAGTCGCAAAGTGATTTCATGCCCTTTATTCAGCTCATAGTGGTGAGGAGGAATGAATGAAAGTCCCCTCAAAGTATCTGCTTTATATACATTATTTACACAATGGGCTGCACATGATTGGCTAATTCCGGAATTCTACTGTCAGCCAATCAGGTTGTGGATTCACTTATATCTGGAGCAGGATTGGGTGGTTCCTGCCAACCAATCATACTGCTGCATTGTTCTAGGACCAATCAGACTGCTGCATTCTGAATCCTATTGTTCTAGGACCAATCAGACTGCTGCAATTTGGATCCTATTGTTCTAGGACCAATCAGACTGCTTCAGTTTGGATCCTATTCAACTCAGTACATAACACTAATCTATCTAAGAACATAAGAAGAGCCGCCTGGATTAGTCTAATGACCCATCTAGTCCAGCATCCTCTTCTCACAGTGGCCAACCAGATGCCTGGAGGAAACCCATAAGCAGGACCCAAGCACAACAGCTTTCCCCCCAGCTGTGGTTGCCAGCAACAGGTATTCAGAAGCATAGCTGCTTTCGACTGTGGAGGCAGAGCAGAGCCATCGTTGTCTACACCACGCTCAGGGGAGACACTCATCCCACATGGCCACATGCAGGCAATGTCCTCTGACCCAACGTTCATGAACACTTACACCTTGCCTGGCATCACTGTGCACAGTGGCATAGCGTGGGTTGCCAGTGTCCAGAGCCACTTGTGTGGGAGGGAGGGAAATGGATGGAGGATGCATGCGCATTCAACTGCCTAACGGATTCCGCGTCACCCAGGAGATTGCAGCCACCGAGATAAGAAAAGAAGAGGAGTTGATCTGTTGTCTGAAGAGGCCAGTTCCTGGTTCACATGGCAAAGCTGTTTTAATGGAGCACAGCAATAGAAGCGATGGATTTTGTGCCTGGGGCAATTGCCCTCCTCACACTACTCCACTGGCTGTTCATACTGTGTGCATGGAGGCGATGCAGAGATGTGTGCTGTGGATTCTGATTCAGACTGTAATTGTGGCACTGTGATTTGTGGCCAGGATTGAAGAGCATGGAAGACGCAGGATGTAAGCAAAACATTTCCCCCTGATCAGCATGTAATTAACCTGTAGAGAACACTGGAAGAGTATCATCAAAGGCAAATTGCTCTTTTTATGAATGAGAATTGCTGCCTCACTCAAAAAAAAAGTGGGGCGGGGAAAAGGAAATTATACAACTCCCTTCTGAACATTAGCTGGAAAAAATATATTTCAGTGTTGACATGAGCTTTAGGAATACGGTACTAAGTCACAGAACCTTTTAAATCGCTGTGACGCTGACGCTGCTTTGACACAACTTGGCATCCTTCTAAGGGAGCTTTAGATCAGGGATGGGGATCCAGTGGCTCTCCAACTGTTGGACTCAAACTCCCATCATCCCTCACCATCAAACATGCAGGCTGGGGGTGATGGAAGTCCAGCAACATGTTCTTGTTGTTTAGTCGTTTAGTCGTGTCCAACTCTTCATGGCCCCATGGACCAGAGCACACCAGGCACTCCTGTCTTCCACTGCCTCCCGCAGTTTGGTCAAACTCATGCTGGTAGCTTCAAGAACACTGTCCAACCATCTCGTCCTCTGTCATCCCCTTCTCCTTGTGCCCTCACTCTTTCCCAACATCAGGGTCTTTTCCAGGGAGTCTTCTCTTCTCATGGGGTGGCCAAAGTATTGGAGCCTCAGCTTCAGGATCTGTCCTTCCAGTGAGCACTCAGGGCAGATTTCCTTAAGGATGGATAGGTCTGATCTTCTTGCAGTCCATGGGACTCTCAAGAGTCTCCTCCAGCACCATAATTCAACAGCATCAATTCTTCGGCGATCAGCCTTCTTTATGGTCTAGCTCTCACTTCCATACATCACTACTGGGAAAACCATAGCTTTAACTATACAGACCTTTGTTGGCAAGGTGATGTCTCTGCTTTTTAAGATGCTGTCTGGGTTTGTCATTGCTTTTCTCCCAAGAAACAGGCGTCTTTTAATTTCGTGGCTGCTGTCACCATCTGCAGTGATCATGAAGCCCAAGAAAGTAAAATCTCTCACTGCCTCCATTTCTTCTCCTTCTGTTTGCCAGGAGGTGCAAGTTCACCATCATTGCTTTAGTGGCTCCCAAAGTGGGTGGCACTGCCTGCTTTGGGGCGGCAGGTGGGAGGTGAGATGACCTAGGCAGATGCTAAGAGACAAAGATATAGTGGTGTGTGTGTGTGTGTGTGTGTGTGTGTGTGTGTGTGCTGGAAATGACTCCATTCACTTTTGCTTCTGTTCCCACCCACCACTGGCATGCAGACCCTGTGGGAGGGAATGCAGCCGTTGGCCTGGAAAAAGTTCCCCCCTCTTGTCTTAACTGGGAAACAAATACAACCATTCAACAAATGAGCTGCTTGAAGCGTTGGGTGAGCAAAGGCCTTTAGTGTCAGAGTGAGCCAGCCAGTAAACCACACACAGTTCAAAATTGGAGTTAACTATTTATTATCAAAAACATTATCTACACAGACTTGGCTGAGGGTCAGGCCTAATGAGGACAGCAGCTTATTCCCCATAGGTCTTACACCATGAGAGCAGTTACTGAGACTAAAGGTCCCTGCCTCCCCGCAGCCATCTGTGTCTTCTCCTCTCTAGAGCTTTCCCCAAAGAACCGAGCCTGAGCCTGCATGCAACCTGTCTTTGCTCCTCTCCTGGTTCTGGGAGCCCGAGGGGGAGGGGATCCTGTCGCAGCAGGAGGGGGAGAAACCCATGAGTTTTCACCAGCCTGTCTTATCTCTGCCTCTTGACCTCCCTCCCCTCACTCACCTGCTTCAGCTTCTGCCTCTGATTCTGGACTTCTTTCTGCCACAGACTCTCCCAGCTCTCTAAGTCCTGTTGCTTCTTCAGCTTCCGATACCTTCTCCTCCCAGTCTTCTCCCTCTGAACACTCATTGTTCTCCCAACACCACTCCCTGGCTCCAAGCCTTCTTCCCTTGGTGGTTCCCCAGCTGGTTCCTCCCTCTATTCCTCTGCGTTCAACCAGGCAATGTTACTTAGGACTGAATAATCACACTTCTGCCTTTGAAGAGAGACCTGTGTAATGTGGAAGGAGTCTTAGGTAGGGCTGGGAATGTCCTACAGCTGAAATCATGAGGAGTTGTTGCCAGTGTAGACAAGGCTGAACTAGATGAACCATTGCTCAGACTCAACAGAAGGTGGTATTGCAGCTACCAGCTCAGTAGGGCTCAAATGACCTCATGCGGCCACAGGGGTACCTGCTACCTGCCCCTGCAAAGCACCTGCCCCTGGGCTTTGTCTTTCACATCTCAGCAACTTGTCACTCATGGACTTCTTCCAAAATTACTCAACTGACTGTCCACTCCCTGGGTTGACTACCAGCCTGGTTGAGCAGGGGCAAAAGTATGTACTTGGTGGCTGGCAGGCCGGACAGTACGATGCACTGCACAATGGCTGAGGACATTCACTTATCCCTGACGTAAGGCTGGAGTAAAAAAAGAGAACCACACACTCCGAATCATCTTAAATAAGAGGTTGCCATCTAGCGGAAAGATGAACAAAGGACACTTGGTCTGGAAAAAGAAGAACAAGAAGTCGAGCTCTGCTGGACCACCCCAAAGACTCATCTAGTCCAGAATCATGTTTTCATGGTCACCAAATAGATGCCACTGCAAACCCCTCGAGCAGGAACCATGTGCAGCAGAACCTTCCCTCTGATTCCAAGTGAACTGGTGTTTGAAGGCACCTCCTCTGATAGGGGAGAACGAATGTAGCTCCTGTTCCTAACCGTCATGTTATTGTCCACGAATGTGCCTCATCTAGAGCCATCTACGGAGCAGCTCCTTGGTGCGTCTATTTTCCTTTTGGCTGTCTGGAGAGGAAAGGCCACAATTGCCTAGTTTGCTTTTACGTTTCTATGGTCAGTCCTCGGATCTTCTGCAATAGATTTTCCAACAGTTTCTCATTTGTAAATATCAAAACTACAATAAACTAAATATAAATTAAACAATGTATTTGTGAGCTGCCTAGAGATCGCCTCATATGGGGCAGATGTAGATAGATAGCATAGGAGCCAATTCCTAGGGGACAAGGTCCCTTCGGCTATCTCAATAAAATATGGGGGGGCAGCCCCCCAAAGTTAATGGACATTGCCAAATGGTTTGTATGTACTGTGTCTTATGATTATGTGGGGTGGGGCTTACCTGCCCCCCCCTATTTTATTCAAGTTGGCACACCTAATAGATAGATGATAGAAAACAACAACAACAATAAAAGAAAACAAATATCAGGGTTTCAAGCTGCCCATTTTTTCCAGTAACAGAGTTCCAGTAGCAGGCTTTGCTAGACCAGTTCTCTTCTGAGAAAAGATCAGAGGTTTTTGTGTGCCTTTCATAATATATTTATTTGCACAACCTTCCAAGTTTCCAACTTTATCCCAGTTGGTATTTGTACTGAATCTGAATTGATTTTATGTAGGTGGTGTTGAGAAATCTATCCTATGTCTATGTGCAGTTGTTACTTGTATGGTTTTTGTTGTATTGTAAACCACTTTGGGATGCCTTGTGTAAAGTGATTCATAAATAAAAATAAATATATGTTATGATATGATAATATACCAGTTGAGCAAGTCATGGGATACAAGTCTTTGAAGGAGCATCACCTTCCCATCTGGCAGCCATTTGTTGCTTGTATGACAGGCCAATCACAGGGAAGGCAATCCTGATGAAATTTGGCTTTCTTTGGTATTAATAAAATTGGTTTTGTGCTCTTTCTGCATTGAGCCACGTTTCCTGTTGTAACGTCTAATTCATTGTGGGCCTGTTGAGAATGTACTTTATTTTATGTATTGCTTTGTTTGTTTCTGATTTTCTGGTTTACCTTTATGTAAATCCCTTTGAGGGTTTCCCCCCCCTATCAAGTGGTATACAAACCGGTATTTATCAAACAAACATTTTATGAGTTAATGGCTTTGAAACCTGGTTTGTTTGGTCCTCTCCCCTTTTCCTTTTCCTTTCTTTCTTTTTAAATTTATTTTACTTCATATTCCTTACTGGATTGTTATTTTAACTTCCTAATAAAACATTGAATATATATAATATATTTAATAAGCTTTTCCTTTATCTTCTTTGACATAATAAGCTTTTCCATTATCTTTTTCCAAACACTAGTGCTTAACTAAAAAAATTAATTATAAAAACGGTCTGTGGGGGAAACATGTCGATTTTTTAAAAATGGAGATTGGGGTTTTTTCCCCTTTAAAGTTTTTTCATTATTTCAAACAAAGAAGATAAAACAGCTTACAATGAATCAAAACACTACAATTCAGCTCTTAGATGCAATTGACTTGAAAGTCCGCTTGGGGGAGGTAAAACCCTCTTCTTCTTCTTATGCAACAGTTTTGATGGAAAAAAGGAAACTGGAAATTAAAAATCTATGGGAATTAAAATCTCCCTGCAAGGCACATCTAACTGCTTGTTGGAGCAGTAGTCATAAAAGCATCAAGCACTACCGATTTGGGTGGGAAAAGAGCCTGCTGCCAGCTGGCAAAAGTTCTTAAATAGTTTTATATAAGGAGGGAAATTCACAGAGACATGCTGTCCGGGAATAAGGCGGAGGAGGAGGGTTTGGAGGCTCCAAATCTTCAGTTGTCTGACAACTCTTGCCAGATCAAGCAGTTGACGCAGAGCCTAAGAGGTACTGTAGTTTAGAAGTCATTTGGAACGTCTATGGAACTAGGGCAAAGTCCCTTGCAGTTGAGGGCTTTGCCATTCTGCAGACTGACACCTTTGGCTTTCAGCAGAATCAAAAACCCATTTGCCATACTGCTCTCAGGGTCTGGGAGAGGAGGAAGCAAAAATCAGCACTCTTGATGTCACCAAGGAGCCTGGAACGTAATTTAGAAGAGGACCTTAATGCCCTTGTTGTATTTGTATGTACTTTTTAAACTTTGCCTGGGTACCTATTAGGACAGCATATGTTGATCTGTATGTGTATAATAAGATGGATTTATGTTAGCAGTTCGAAAGCACGTCAAAGTGCAAGTAGATAAATAGGTACCCCTCCAACGAGAAGGTAAACGGCGTTTCCGTGCGCTGCTCTGATTCGCCAGAAGCAGCTTAGTCATGCTGGCCACATGACCCGGAAGCTGTACGCCGTCTCCCTCGGCCAATAAAGTGAGATGAGCGCCACAACCCCAGAGTTGGCCACGACTGGACCTAATGGTCAGGGGTCCCTTTACATTTATTAGGCTGGCATCTGTCTTGGGAGGAAATTGAAGATTGCACCCTTCAGGGAGGAAGTCAAACTGTTGGAGAGTTACGGCATCTGCTAACAAGCTGGCTATTGGTCTTTTCTCCCTTGTTCCCCCCTTTTCTCCCTTCCCCCTTTTTTCTTCAATATATTTGCATTAAAAAATCAATATTAAATAATTAATGATCCACATCTAAACGGTAGGCCCTAAAATCCAGAGACATGAGGCTCTTTGACGCACAAACATGTCATCAGATGCTCCTGGTGTGGATCAGCCTCTCTGCCAACCTGGTCCCACCAGCTGTTGGGATCTGTGGTCCAAAACAGCTGGAGGGCTAACAAATCCCAGGTGGCCCAGATTACTGTCCACCTTCCCATCCTGTCATTTAACAGAGCACTAAGGTCTCCAAGGACGGTCCAGAGGAAAAGCAATTTTGGTGCCCTCTGTGAACAATGCGGATCTTATGGGAAAGTTGGGGAGGCTGCCAAGCTCAAGTGATATCCTGGCACCTGTTGTGAGAACCACCAGCTTAGCCTTGCCTTGCTGGAATGCTTGAGTTCCTGAGTGAGATAGTAGCCAAGTAACCAAGGTCCATAGCTATGAAGTGGGGTGGGGGAGAGAGACAGAATGGTTTAAGATATCAGACTGGACGAAGACAGAGAACATGTCCCAGTGCTATGGCTATCTGCCTGCCTGCTTTAATATTACGATATTGGTACGTTAGGAGAGAAGAGAAAATATTATATTTGTATGGACTATTGGCGTTTGATCCATCCTGTTTTATTAATATACAAGAAAAATATGTTTACAGTAAAAGGCTAAAATAAGGAGGATGTACCCTGCTTTTAACGACCTGAGCAGTGCTTTTTATTTATAGAGCCATCGTGCTCGAAGTATTAGCTTTAATTACCCTTGGGAACTGGCAAGCTAGTGGAGTTTATGGCTCCCACTTTCTAGGGATCAAAAGCTCATGTAGGAGGCCTTGGTCTCTTGGCAGAGGGCTCCAGGTTGGCAAAAGCTGGTTTAGAGGACATTAGATAAGCGAGGAACACAAGCTTTTTTCTTTTTGTAGGACAGGCCTGTGTTAACTTTCCCCTGCCTTTGGCCAAGCACTGCTCTCAATTGTCCACTGGATGTCTCTGTGCAGTTGCTTTACAGAGGCTCGTAAACGCAAGTCGAGGCTCCAGTTGCCAAGCCCAGTCTTGGAAGCTGCACCCTGTTCATCTGCACAGGTGCTGGGGAGGTCGTTTAGCACATTGCTGAAAGAGAGAAAGTGCATCACTTCAAAGAAGGGCTCAAGATCTGCATGAAATGCGCATGTGTTAATTTTCCATGTACAGATGCAAACTTAGGAACTCTTGTTCATCATCATTATTCATTATAATGATTTGGAAATGATTATTATAATTTAAACGGAAAGGTAATGCACATCACCTTCATTAGGGAGCCTTGTGTGCCTGCTCTGCCTGCTTTCAAGATGTTTACTGTCTGAAACTAGACTTTTACCAGAGGGCCCTTCCAATAGAGGCCTCCTTTGAATACAGAACATCTTCCAGCAGAGGACTTCCTTCCCACAATGTTTTTGCTCTCTCCTTGGAAATTTAAACCATCTACTGTAGGAGAGAGCTGATGGGATGTATTGTTTCAGAGTCTGAGCAGAGAAGCTCCTGCACCAAGTCACACTATACCTACCAACGTACAGATAGATGATGATCTAGATCTAGATATGTCAGTATACTGGAACAAGCAAAGATCACCAGTGTTGAAGCAAGGATTCTTCAACACCAACTTTGTTGGACTGGATGTGTTGTTCGGATGCCTGATTATCATCTTCCAAAGCAACTACTCTATTCCCAACTCAAGAATGGAAAGTGAAATACCAGTGGACAGCAAAAGAGGTTTAAAGATGCTCAGAAGGCAAATTTTAAAAATGTAACATAAGCACTGATAACTGGGAAACACTGACCTGCAAGTGCTCCAACTGGAGAACAGCCTTTATCAAAAGTGTCGTGGACTTTGAAGAAGAACAAACTCAGGGTGAAAAGGAGAAACACGAGCTAAGAGGAAGGCATATTTGGCAAACCCTCATCGTGATCAACTCCCTCCCGGAAACCTATGTCCCCACTGTGGAGGGACATGTGGATCCAGAATTGGCCTCCACAGTCACTTACGGACTCACTGTTAAGACTGTGTTCATCTTACTCAGCTACGAGCGATTGCCAAAGAAGATGATATATATATGCTTAGCTAGTGTGCTGGGCCCGGGGTAACCCGTGAAACGCGGTCCAGGACCGGTTCAGAATCCGAAGGTTCCGCTAGGAGTCAGTCCGACAGGGCCAAGGCAGGACACGAGGCAGGAAAGGACAGGTACAGGATCTGGCATAAAGCAATGTTGCTCCCGCAACCTGGGGCGGGGTCCAACAGCCTTTTATCTTTATCGGGGTAACGGCCAGTCCTGATCCCCCGGCGACTCACCTCCCTGTTTCACCCAAAGGCGAGCACTCCTCCTGCGAGTACTCAGGTCTCTCCTTCTCTCAGACCTTCGTCTCTGCAGCTCAGGAGACGTCGGTGGGTTACTAGACCCAGGGGTGGCCTCAGCCTCCTCTGACCCAACTGGTAGTGGAGCAGCTGTAAGTGATTGCCCAGCTGAAGGCAACAAGGTAATCCCCGCATCTGGAGCCAGGGCAGGCTCAGGCCCCTGACTCGGCCCAGCTGGTGTTTGTTGCAGGGGAACAAACTGGGACTCTTCAGGATCAGGCCCCAGACTTGGTTCAGATGATGCCTGAGGCAAAGGATCCGGTGCAGACTGAGACTCCTCTGGTTCCGAGCCTGAACCCAAGTCCCAGGCCATCACAGCTAGCACAGTATGTTCCCAGCAATGACCCAGTGCAGTATGGGTATTATAATAACTGAATGCTGAGGATGCATCAACAGAAGGATAATGTCCAGGTCAAGGGAAGTAAAATAGTACCACTTTATTTTGCCTTGGTCAGACCACACCTGGAGTACTATGTCAGGTTCCGGGCATCACAATTTAAGAAGGATATTGACAAGATAGAAAGTGCACAGAGGAGGGCATTCAGGGTTATCAAGGATCTGGAAACCAAGGCTTATGAGGAAGAATTGAGAGAGCTTGGTATGCTTAGCCTAGAAAAGAGAAGATTGAGAGGAGATACAATCGCCATCTTCAAATATTTCAAGGGTTGTCCCATGGGAGATGGAGCAAGCTTGTTTTCTCCTGCTCTGGAGGCTAGACCCCCATTCCGACTAAACACCAGGAGGAACTTTCTGACAGTATGAGCTGTTTGTCAGTGGAACGGACTCCCTCGGGAGGTGGTGGACTCTCCTTCCTTGGAGGTTTTTAAGCACGGATTGAATGGCCACCTGTCATGGATGCCTTTGTTGAGATTCCTGCAGTGCAGGGGGTTGGGCTAGATGACCCTCGCGATCCCTACCAACGCTATAATCAGTGTAATCAAGGCCTTGGGACCCGCATTCATTGCCCAACCTTGCTGACCCTTGGGGCCAGACCTGACCTTGAGATCCATTTATCAGAGCCAGTTGCCTGAGCCCCTGGGACTTTTTTTTTTAAAAAGTTCAATTAAATATGTAAAGGAAAGTGTGCAGTTTTAATGGACAAAGTGCTAGACTAGCACTGGAGAGACTTGGGTGAGCAGACTGCCATCCCAGCCTAACCTCCCACGCAGTCATTGTGAGGATAATTCTTTTTTTTTATTATTATACATTTTATTGGTTTTTTTAACATATCATTTGCAACAATCATATAACATAACTTCTTATCTTATACAATATTTTAGACTTCCATCAACACCTCTGATGATTTTCCATTCTTTATTACTAATTCTGCATTTCTTAATTTCTCTATTACTCTTAGTTATCATTAACCAATAATTCTCCTCATAGTCTTTCTTGCAATATTTCAAATAATCATCCTTACAAAACTTGCAATCCTACTAGCGTAATCTGTTCATTACAATTACTTTTCAAATAGTTCGTATATTTACTCCAGTCTTCTAAGAATGTCTGGTCCCGCATTGTGAGGATAATTCAGAGGACCGTAACATCCTGATATGCACACTTGATAAATAAACGATATGAAAATGATCAGGCATGTGTAATAATTATGGACAAAATTTTATCATTACCCAAGGACACAGTAGGAAGAACTGGCATGCATCACCTTTTAGAACAATGGTTCTTGTTTTGGTCTTTTAACAAGAAAGCTTTTAACAAAGACCCCCATGATATTCTTGCGAAGATATGTGCTTTTTTGGTGCTGAAAGGGAACAGAGCAGGAACGTAACAGGCCGGGGGGCGGAACATATCAGTAGGGATTCCCCTGTATATCATGATCACAATGGAAGACAGGTAGGTGAATGGACCCTTGATATTCTGGCTCACGACATTTTTAGTACTGTAGTAGATCCTGTAATCAAGGGGACGCGGGTGGCACTGTGGTGTAAACCACTGTGCAGCTTGGGCTTGCCGATCGAAAGGTCAGCAGTTCAAATCAGCGTGAGCTCCCGTTGCTCGGTCCCTGCTCCTGCCAACCTAGCAGTTCGAAAGCACATCAAAGTGCAAGTAGATAAATAGGTACCACTCCGGTGGGAAGGTAAACGGCGTTTCCATGCGCTTCTCTGGTTTCGCCAAAAGCGGCTTAGTCCTGCTGGTCACATGACCCGAAAAAACTGTCTATGGACAAACATTGGCTCCCTTGGCTAGTAAAGCGAGATGAGCGCCACAACCCCAGAGTCTTTCACGACTGGACTTAACTGTCAGGGGTCCTTTACCTTCTTTTTTTTAAGATGCTGTAATCAGTTTCCCACAACCTGGTACCCTCCACCAGTCTGTGCTGAACATCTAGAGGGCACCAGGTTGGAGAACGCAGGCCTAAATGAACAAATATGCATCGCACAAAGCACCCATATGGCCTCTTCCATTTTTATAGTGTTCTCTCTATGAGACGTCTACTGCACAAGCCCCATCGAAACATCTCCAGTTAATTTCAAAAGGTCTTGTGCAGGAGAACTCCTCAGGTTTTTGTGCCTTTGATCAACTATGGAACTTGCCAGGGCAGATTTTGGCCTTTCAATTTTCAGTGGTGCCCTGTGCGAGGCAAAAATCTGCCTCCGCTGCCTGCTGTTGAGTTCAATTGACCAGTGCAGCTGCCCTAAAGCCACCTCTGAACGTGGGCATAGCCAGACTGGGGGGGGGGCAGAACTGAGTTTTCTGCAACACAATTGGTCAGTTAGTTAAGTATTTTTATTTACTTGATGGTGGGGGGAGCAGCTGCACCCCTACACCCCCCAGGCTACGTCCATGCCTCTCAAACTCCCTAATTGTGAGTTAAATGGGAGGGGTGCCCATTTTGCTGCATAATTAATGCTTTAAACACAGAGTAGTGTTGTAGTTGCATTCAATGTGTTGACATTTAATGAACTGGCCATCCCATTCTGCACCAATAGAAGTTATGGTTGCATTTCAGAGGCAGGTTTATATACAAGACATTTCAGTCTAGCTTGGGTGTTACTAAATTATCTAATGAATAAACTAAAATAAAATGGATAACTGTGGCTCGATGATCTATTGAAAGAGTGAACTGGGCGTAGGAAGGTCCAGTCTTGAATACAGCATTGATGTGTTTTGTTGTATACTCATTTTTCACTAAAATACGTATATATATTTTAAGCTCTGTGCAGATATGCCTACTTGATATTCACACTCAGGAATACTTTGTGTCTAACATAATTAAATTGAGAGCATCATGTGATACACAGTACAGCGTTTTCCTTGTGATGAATATATGTGCAAGATCTTGGGCGAAAAGTCGCACACTCCTGCTTTCCAAAGGATATGAGGGGAAACAGGCGAGCTCCAGCAGTGGCTCTTAAAAGTTTAGCAACGATCATATAGAATTATTTATAGAAACTAACTTGAACAGCTGCTTTTCCCACTCTCTTGCGGGACTCATTAAAATCCTGTTTAACACTCAAATAAGTCTGTGTGTTTGGTGGCGAGAGGGAGAAAAGTGTGTGTACTTTAAAGAAATTACAGGATTTGGAAATTAAGATCAAAGGTGCAGAATGATCTTGAAGTTACTCACTGCTCCCCACGCTTTCCTGATGAATTAAAAAATGATGACAAGGAGCAGAGCGGCTTCTTCTGCACAGCCAAAAATGGAACAGGAGAGTTAAATGCAGCCATGTTGCAGTCTGCATCTGAAAAAGGAAGCAGGGAATAAAAAGAGGAGGTATTCAGAGGGTGTCTCAGGAAATTACTTATGAAGCTCTACGTAACATGAGAGCACAGTGCTGGGATGTCTGGCTCCTAAGGCACATCACTGCAAAGATGAACGCAATCCTGCGCACACTTGTCTGAGAGTAATATGGTGGGAATACAGTGGGACTTTCTTCCATGTAAACAAGCACAAGATTGGACTGCATGGCTCAGGTAATTTAGTCCTCCGTCCTGAGACAAGACCCCCCCCCACTGCCAATTTTAAATCACCGCATGATATTACAGATAGGTAGCCGTGTTGGTCTGCCATAGTCAAAATAAAAAAATTCCTTCCAGTAGCACCTTAAAGACCAACTAAGTTAGTTCTTGGTATGAGCTTTCGTGTGCATGCACACTTCTTCAGATTCAGGTATCTGAAGAAGTGTGCATGCACACGAAAGCTCATACCAAGAACTAACTTAGTTGGTCTTTAAGGTGCTACTCGCATGATATTCAGACAGTGGTATGTTACAAGGAGGGTGGCGCTGTGGGTTAAACCACAGAGCCTAGGACTTGCCGCTCGGTCCCTGCTCCTGCCAACCTAGCAGTTCGAGAGCACGTCAAAGTGCAAGTAGATAAATAAATACCGCTCTGTCAGGAAGGTAAACGACGTTTCCGTGCGCTGCTCTGGTTCGCCAGAAGTGGCTCAGTCATGCTGGCCACATGACCCGGAAGCTGTACGCCAGCTCCCTTGGCCAATAAAGCAAGAAGACAGCCACAACCCCAGAGTTCTTTGCGACTAGACTTAACTGTCAGGGGTCCCTTTACCTTTACCATTATGTTATAAGCAAAAACCAGGGGCAAATAAAATACTGTTCCTGTTCATATGCAACAGCTAGGCACATCTCCTTGTCTCTTAGAAGAACATAAGGGCAGCCCCGCTGTTTTCTTTTAAAGCAGAGCAAGGGCCAAACTAGACGAAACGTTAAGGGTGTGATTGCATTTTGTCTAGTTTTAACATCTTAAGTAACAGGGGGAGAGATTAGAATAAGGACTGTGGTGGTTGAGGGATTAAACACGCCCCCCCCCAATGTCATGGCCTCAATTATTATTGCTTTTCCCTGCTGCCAGTTAATATCGCTCTGCTCCGAGAACTAATAGCAACTGCTGGAGGGGGAATTAATAGGAATACTGGCAGGTGAAGAAAGGGTTAACTCTCCCTGTAGGCTGTGTTCTAGATCAGGGGTCAGCAACCTTTTTCAGCCGTGGGCTGGTCCACTGTCCCTCAGACCTTGTGGTGGGCCGGATTATATTGGGGGGGGGATGAACGAATTCCTATGCCCCACAAATAACCAAAATATGAATTTTAAATAAAAACACACATCTACTCAAGTAAAAACACCAGGCAGGCCCCACAAATAACCCAGAGATGCATTTTAAATAAAAGGACACATTCTACTCATGTAAAAACACGCCGATTCCTGGACCATCCGCAGGCCGGATTGAGAAGGCGATTGGGCCGCATCCAGCCCACAGGCCTTCGGTTGCCTACCCCTGTTCTAGATTATACATCCTCATAGAGATAGAATGTTTCCCTCCCTTCCTCTGCTGTTAGGTTGCAAGAATACTTTTATTATTTGTTTTATTATTATTATTACTTAGAGATGCATCTCAATATTTTGTGCTGTTGAGCTACCACATGGCGTACAACTTTGGGGATTCTGTAGAAGTTGAGAGGCATGACTGTCCACTATGGATCAGATGACTGACCCATCAGTGAAATTAAAGTGTTCCGAAACTTCCCATTTGATTGTTTCAGAGTTGCTCTCTTAGGACAGAAGTACACAAATGCAAGGATACTTGCAGGGGACAGTCAACAGACAGGAGTGGAGTGCTCAAGCCTGTCCGAACCACCAGTTCTTACCTGCAAATGCCCTCTGCCCAAGTCAATTGCAATATTTTGCCTAGGCTCAAAAACTGGAGGCAACTTTGGCTAAGGGACAAAAGGTCTGGCCTGGCATTTGTACACTACCTGCTTATCTATAGATATTCCTTCAACTCCTGTATTGGTGTTACCTGGGTAAACGTTGGCTTGGGAATTCATGTTAGTTAAGGTAGTCTAGTTCCATTAATTATTCTTCCCAATTAATATTTCCAAGGAAGGGACTTTTAAGCTCCAGCTCAAACAAATCCCAATTTCAGGAAGTTCTAGGATATGAGTATATGTCTGAGGTCCTCCTCTCCAGAGACCGTTGCTAAGAAGTTATAACGTTTGCACAGATCTGTTGCAATTGTGTTTAAGTGTCTCACTGAGATTCTTGTGGGTCCACTAAACCGTTAATTGTTTTAGGCTAGAATGGCAAAAGAAGATGGACTATTTATATAGGACCATCAATGTACAATGGTAATTTTTGTTGCTGTTATTAAATTTATAGGATTGTATTTTTTTGTGTCTTCTAAGACACCTTTGATCTAATGTGGCAGAATGGGGAATTAAAGATTAGGAGGAAACCACATTAATTTCAGCTTGGAAATTTATTTTAAAAGTCGACAAATTTAGTAAAGAAGTTGTTTTCTGTATTTGATTATAAAGCGCACACCCCACCCCGGTATGTAGGGTCTATGTTTACAGTGCTGGGGGTATATGGATTTTTTTTTATCAGCATTTGTTTATTTTATTTTCATTTTCTGTATCATTTATTAAGAAATAAAATTTTAAAATATTAAAAAAGCACACACACACACACACACACACACACACACACACACACACAGTACTTCACATTCTTATATATAGCAATTTCTACCAGGAACTGGTAAGGATACAATCAAATAAGGTACATTAAGACACATGTATGGTGTGTGCACAGTCAACATAACTTGCCTGGGATGTTCTTACTGCTAGGTGACAGTTCTGTTGCCCAAGAGACATGCTCATTTTCTAACTGGAAATCTGGAAACATTGCAAGTTCTCTTTTACTTTGACTGGCATTTAGTGACAAGATGGTATTTTAACATTAAGTATTTTCACCTGCTTTATGAAAATTACCGTATTTTTCGTGTATAAGACACCCCCATGTATAAGACAACCCTTATTTTTTGAGCCACAAATTAAGAAATAAATAATTGCAACATTCCATGTATAAGACGACGTCCAATTTTAAACTTAATTTTTTTGGGGGGAAATATAGTCTTATATGGGACGCGGGTGGCGCTGGGGGTTAAACCACAGAGCCTAGGACTTGCCGATCAGAAGGTTGGCAGTTCACATCCCTGCGACGGGGTGAGCTCCCGTTGCTCAGTACCTGCTCCTGCCAACCTAGCAGTTCGAAAGCACGTTAAAGTGCAAGAGGATAAATAGGTACCGCTCCGGTGGAAAGGTAAACGGCGTTTCCATTGCTGCTCTGGTTCGCCAGAAGCGGCTTAGTCATGCTGGCCACATGACCCGGAAGCTGTACGCCGGCTCCCTCGGCCAATAAAGCGAGATGGGCGCCGCAACCCCAGAGTCGGTCACGACTGGACCTAATGGTCAGGGGTCCCTTTACCTTTATAGTCTTATACACGGAAAAAATCTGGTGGTTTATGTGCTAATTGTTTTGCAATTTATTCAGATTTTTTTCAAAATGGAAGAAATCTAAATACAAATTTAGCAGACTGTAAAATTCTAGATAAAATTCCTGACTTTGGAGAAGCTAAGGCATAAATCATCATTTGTTTTATACACTGAAGTAACAAGATATATGTATATGAAAGGCTTCTCCCAAAAATAACACACATGGTCTCCAAAAAGCTAAGTAGAAATAATTTAGTGAAGAGGCAAAGGATCTGATTTCCAGATTGAGTCACGGGAGTAATAGGTCATAAAAAATCTTCTGTAGGAGTGGGAAGACCCACAGGAACTATATAACACTCCTTTGCTGGTTCTGTGCTCTTGGCATTTCACGATCGCATGAAAGGAAGGAAAATCTTAATTCTCAGATATATGACTTGTCCAGGGAAAGAGACTACAGCTTTAAAGCTAGCTTCTTAGAAATAATTGAGTTAATGCTAGCTATAGTTGGTTGGTGGGGACAAAATCACAAACCACAGTTAAACAAAAGGCGAAGTGAAATCTTCTGACTTCCTCCTCCCAAGGGAAGGCTTGCACAAGCAAGAAGCTCATTGCTGTCCATTTCGGCTTGCTCATGCAACACTAAACTGTGGTTAGTATGGTGCCCAAATGTGGTAATACCGTCATAGTTGCTGGTCATAAGAATTAACCTATTTGGAAATATTTTAAACACATTTCCTCTATAGCAGGGGAAAAGGTGGGCGAAGCTCATGCAAACTGTATGGTCTGACAGATGCAATGCTTCATTATAAGACTGTGACAATGTAACTAATACTCTATTTAGTTGTGAATTAGCATGGATTAGTGGTCAGATTTGCACCATTGTTTAGGAAATATAAGAATCAATGAAAAAGATGATTTAAATCAATTCACTCTGGTACAGATGCATCATCTTAGTGATTAGTCCAATTTCCCAACCAAAGTATATTTCTGATTCATAAAGGCTAACAATCATCTAGTTATAATTAATTGATAGATTTTGAAGAGGGTTTCACAATGGATCATGCTTTTGAAAGATACTATAAGACTCCTCCCTGGATTCTCAATTATCACAAATGTTAAAAGGCTGTAACCCTTTTTACTTATGGATGTTAAAGGCATCTCTGCCCAAATGTTCTTGTTTCAGTATTTTAGCCAATGAGAGCAAAGGCACTGACTGGGATAAATGTTGTGCAGGGATAAGGAAAGGACCTGTCAAACTTGGATTCAAAAGCAAACTTGCCTGATTTGATCTGAGTGGATCAGATCAGATCATGCGTCCATTTCAGAATCTGCAGTCCGGTGATCCCTTCATGAGGTTGCCCCGAGTTTTTACATGGAGGCAGCTGTGTTTTTTCCATAAAATTCTCCCTGCAAGTGATGGAATACCCATCAAGTCCTGTCACAACCAGAGGGCCTTGCCATCTTGCAGTCAAATTGTGTGGCAGCAAGGAGTCTCGTGCAGTAGCCACACCAGGCTGTGGGCAGCTGGACGATCTATATTTGGACTTTTTAAAAGGCAGTAAGTGGCTTTTACAAGAACAGAAGCAGCACTGCCTCAAAGGTAGTTTATTGTTTATTTTTTACCTTGATGTTTCTGCATAGGGTTTAAAGGATTTCCCCTTAAAAATCTGCAGAGGCACAGGACATGTTAACACAGATAAATTAAATAACTCCAAGTCTTTTAGACTACTTGTATTCAGTTTTAAAGTTTCACATTGTTTTACAATGAAAATGCTCCAGTGGAACCAATCCAGTGCCTCATACTTGCATCACACCGCCCTCCCTCCCAGGAAGCAGTATCGACTCACCTGCTAGGAGGTAAGGTCAGTGTCTGCATCCCACCCTGCTGCTTACTACTGGTGACAGAGTATTATTTCTGCAAGCTACCCACAGAAAATATAAATGAGGCAGGTAGAAACAAAAGGGAGTCTGTTTTTGTGTGCAAGTCATGTGTGTCTAGATAAGAAAGCACTGTAACATAAACATAAAACCGAATAAAGGTAAAGGTAAAAGGACCCCTGACCATTAGGTCCAGTCCTGACCGACTGTGGGGTTGTGGTGCTCATCTCGCTTTACTGGCCGAGGAAGCCGGCATACAGTCATGTGGCCAGCATGACTAAGCCACTTCAGGCGAACCAGAGCAGCGCATGGAAACACCATTTACCTTCCCGCTGGAGCGGTACCTATTTATCTACTTGCACTTTGACATGCTTTTGAACTGCTAGGTTGGCAGGAGCTGGGACAGAGCAACAGGAGCTCACCCCGTCATGGGGATTCGAACCGCCGACCTTCTGATCGTCATGTCCTAGGCTCTGTGGTTTAACCCACAGCACCACCTGCGTCCCATAAAACCGAACACATACCGCTAAAAATATGGCTTTATACTTGGACCAAGTGATCCCCGGACAAACAAGTACCGGTACACAGAATCCAAATTCACCCTGGAAAGCAGATTAAGCTCCTTGAGGTAACTCGATTTCAAGGGGAAGACAAGAGACTTGGATTTGGTGAACTTCTTCCAGCATTCCTAGCTATTACACTGATTCCAAAGAGAAAAAGTAGATCCCACAATTTGGCGTTTTGTTAGTGGCAATGAGAGAAGCAACTATATCATGGGTGAGCTTAATCCGATTTCCTCAGACGATGAGGCCACATTTCAAAAGCGTTGCTATCAATACATGATTGGCTATCAACCCAACAAATAGTGCATTGATTACATTTACACTTACACTTACACACATTTCCTCTCAGGAGCACAGAGCAGCTTATATATAGATTCAAGGTGGTTTCCCCTTCCAGGCATTGCTCAGGGCTACGTTTTCTTTGATTTAGTTGCTGAATTGTATCATGGAGCACCTTCACACCACTTGCTGGACCATGAAGGCTAGGATAATCATCTTGACGAAGTAATACTCACAAGTCCTAATTTTTTTTCTTGTTGAATGCGAGCCACAACATTCTTATATCATAGGGGGACAGGAATTCCTTTGCTTCTTTTAGTTCTTGAGCTACAAAAGCAATAGTTTGTGTCAAGAATCAATGTGCTTTCGTCAACGTTCAATGCACAAGCACTGTTCCCCATTCATCCTCACACCAATGTGATATGGTTAGGTGGGAACTGTCTTTCTCCATCTGCTATTCCAATAGAGGCCAATCAAATACCGCAGGAAAAAAGTGCAACAGCCGTTCCCGTTTATCCCTAGTATCTGCTGGTTAGAGGTATACATCTGCTGAATTCGGAGAATGGCAAGACTATGACAGTCAGAGAAATTAATGTTTTACTACCTATGTATAGGTGTATCCAGTTAATACTGGCTTGTAACTAGTTCACACTCCCATAACATGGAGACACAGGCGGATACCAGCAAACAGCTAAATATATGAGCCAAAGAGTCAGTATGGCATGGCAGTTGGGAGTGCTGGATTTGGGAGAGCTGGTTTCAAATCTCTACTCAAGCAGTCATAAAGCTCATTGGATTATCTTGAGCTATAACTACATCTCAGCTTAATTTACCTCACAGGAATGTTGGGATAAAGTACCGCATGAAGAACCACATATATCACCCTCACCTCATTGAAGGAACAGTGGAAAAACAACACAATCCAAATTATAATCTAGTGTGCAATCATGTAACAAGATGCCTTATACTGAGACAGGCCATGGTCTTTTTCCAGCCAATTTGACACCCTGCTTCATAGCCAACCAAAGTGGCAGGGGCAACCCAGCCAGATGGGCGGGGTATTAAAAATTATTATTATTATTATTATTATTGCTCAGATAAGGCAGGTAGTTGACACAATTGCTCCTGGGCTTCCTCTTCAGTGTTGCAGAGCTCAACCAACTCCCTGGTATTTTGAGGAATTACGGACTATGAAGTAATATGGATGTAGACTAGAGATCAAGTCTTGTTCTATAGTTCTAATATATTTATTTCTGTTACAAAATTGTACACACATAAATAACAAGACATGACACAACTGACAAAAAGTGAGTCACGGGGTGTGTAAAATACTAAACGTATTATTTTACAGTACATATTACTGAGGTGATTACAGTATACCAGTCCAATGAACTCTTCAATAAATCAATTTGGAAAACACACAGGAATAGGAATGAGTAGTGCCTGCTTATGTATGCCATATTGCAATATATGCTGTAGGTATTTCTCGTCCATGTGTTGCTCCATTTGTATATTTAATAAAATCATACTAAAACTGTGTAAAATTACCTTGTTTTTTCACTCCCTTTGCCCTCTTCAGTTTGTACAACAACTTTTCCATTAAGGCTGTTTGCCAGACTGTATTATACCAGTGATCAATATTCATTAATTGCAAGGAAAAGCTCAAGGCCTGTTCTAAGGTCAGCTGAACACTGGTTAGGGCACATAACTGTGTGTGCCATGTGAAAATATAGGCAGCAAAAGAAGCATACTTTGTAACCTGTGCTGCATCCTCTAGCAGCCAGCAAGCCAAGCTCTTTCGAGTATTCAGAGGTTGCTGTGGAGGAGGGACCCTGGAGCCTTCAAGAACCTGCTGTAACCAACTAACTGCATATTTTTAGGATAAAATTGCTCGGCTTTGGAGAGAGACCTTGACTCCGCAGTTGTTGCAGCTCCAACTGAAGTGCCTAATGCTATTTCTTGCAATGCCCTGCAGGATCCCTTTCAGTTTATGCACTGAACACAAATAAAATGCATTATTCTCTGATTGACTACATACCCTCTTGATGCCTGTCAGTCTCTGCCGCCTTGAAAGAGGCAGTGGTGTGGCCAGTCCTAAGAACGCCAGCCCTACACCCATTGGCTTGGACCACCTACCAATCAGTTACAAATTCCACTTGCTTTGCTGATACTTGTTATCATTCTAGACAAATTCTTTTTAGAACCCATCTGGGTTCAGGCCTTGCTATGGGACCAAATTGGCCTTGGTTACCCTATGGATGACCTCTATCGAGAGCAGAAAAAAGACAGTGCAGTCTTGCTCCTTCAGTGTCACTTCAGCTTTTGATGGCGATGACCCTGGCATTCTCCAACACTGACTCTGTAGGCTATGCACCAGTGCCTGGACACCATGGTTGTTCTAGATTTTTTTAAAAACCATTTCTAGATGAGGACAACTAAACTGAGCTTAAATCCCAGTGGAGTGGGTGACTGGCTCTTGTGTCAAACAAACAGGCCAATTGCTAGTCTTGGATGGGACTGTGCTCCTTTCTGAAGGCGTTTGTTTGTTTGTTACCCACTCTTCATCAGAAAGTTCCAGGGTGGGCTACAGCCTAAGCCATAGAATGAAAGTACAGGACACTACTTCTGTGGGGAGGGAATTTGACAATGTTTGATCTGCCACAGAGAATGACCTCTCCTGCGTTACTATTCCCCAAACCTCTGAGGGTGGTGGAACTACCAAGAGGGTTCCTTCTTCTGACCTTAACACTCAGTGTGTGGGTCTCCTGGATCCAGCTTTGTTAACTAGAGCTTTTTACAAATGCCATATGATATTCACTCCACAGCTGTAAGTTGAACTTCCAGTGTGCATTGGAACTCCCTGCCTATTAACATGAGGCAGGCACCCTTGTTGTAGTGCTTCAGATGCCTGTTAAAAAATTAATTGGTCTGGTAAGTCTACCAGGACATAATCTAATTAACTATGAACTCGGTTTTTAAAACTTTCTGATTTAATGTGTATATTACTGATAGTTGTTTTGCGTTGTTTTTATGCATGCTACATAAGGGTTCTTTTTATTAAGCGCTTTACAGCTTCTCCTACTATTTTCACTTCCTGTGAAACATCCTGAAGCGATTAACAATAAAGATAAATACATTCTAAAATAAGTGCATATTGGTTACTCACCTGTTGCTGGGAACCCAGATCTCAAGATAGGGTCTTTTGTAGGAATTGTCACACTGCCCCATTTATCAAGCCACAGCACTTTGTCATTAAGAAAGTGTAAATTCCATGTTCACATTCACAACTGGAAGACTTATTGCACTTTGGAGTTCTGTATAAAGTGTTACTGACACAACTGGTAGTAAGCAATTCAACAGCCTCTGCTTGCATCATTTTGTTGTTTTTTTTAAATTAACTTATTCTTTTAGCAACTTTAGAAGTTTTGAGCACTTTTCTACTACATATATCTTTCAGCGTGGAGGGTTCAGGTAGTGATGGGAAAAGAATGAGATACCCCGCCCCAGCAATATTCTGACATTTCCCCCCCCCCATTTACTTTGAAGGTTTCTCTCTTATTTTTATTTATGTTGTAATAGCTCTGAACAGGTGTACCCCTTGCAGTTGGGTTAACCTTGAGGACAGAGAACAATGCTAATGGCACTGCCACTGTGCTGAAACAAATAACCAGTGCAAGACCACTCCATGTTATGGTGGAGAGTGCATAGGATTTTGACCAGAGAGCTCAGCAATCACCTCTGCCATGGAACTCACCATAAGCAATGTTATTGAGATCTGCTGAATGGCCCACAGGAATCAGAGGAAGCTGTTACAGTGGCAGAACTTGAGATATGCCGCCAGTATGACGGATAGCTGGTAAAATCCTCCCATACACCAGCAGATGACACGGAGTGGAGGTGTGGGCTGAACAGGGGAAGAGCATACACATAACAAATCTGATACCCTTCAAGCTATGGCCAACCTTCAGCGATGGTGCAACATTACCCCAGCCCCCAGACCCACTGTAAGGGATTTCTCTCCTGTTGACTTTTACTGCAAGGGAAAGACTTTAAAAACTGCTCCCCTCCCAGGCTGAGCATGTTTACAATTTGGTGCCCTTTCCACATCTCCAGATCTGGTGTAGTAGGTTAAGTATAGGGTTGCATGGGCTATGTCCTTGGGAAAATCAGTACCATTCAGCCAAATCCATCACATAAGGGTTTTTTTAAGGGAAAAAAATGTGGGGTTGTGTATACAACCATCAGCTCCCTGGAGGAAGAAAATAAAATAAACAAACACATTGTATTGTATTGTATTGTATTTATTTGATTTACACCCCATCCTTTAACAGCTTACCTGGGCAACTTACAGAAAGATTAAATAATTACAGTACTGTAAGACTATTAAAACAAAAACATTCCTACATCATGATACAGCAGAGCAGCATATAAGCAGTCAGCAGAAATAAAAACAAACACCAAGCAAAATAGCGTACAGAGGATTATTAGTATTATCAGTATAATCACCTTGTAAACCACCGTTTCAATTTATACATAATTAAAACAGTTAAAAAACACAAAACAAGTACAATTAAAATAAGACTAAATCTCTTAACAAGTGGACAGTCAGGGAAAATACCCATTTATCCAGCTGGGAAAGCCTGTCAGAACAAAAATGTCTTTTTCAGTCTTTCCCAGAAAGATTGCAAGCAACCAAGCAACATGGACATTTGCTTTCCATCTCGTATAGAAAATACAGTAAACATTACCCTTTGCTTCTGGAAAATTTTGGATACTTGAAGCCAAAGACTATACAAATTTGTTCCGGAAGCATATTAATTGACAATGGAAAACTTACTTTAGTTTCCAGGTCTTGCCCAAGAATCTGAGTTCTCACTACAGAAATGTTCCTAGTCCTCATAATAAAGGTTACTTCAAAGTATCTGGCCACATCACTATGAAACAATAAAATTATAGTAACTTCTTGGGGCGACCCAATCAGATAGGCAACATATAACAACAACAACAACAACAACAATAATCTGCCATTTTTTCAAGAGCCACATCCTAATTTTGCTAGTTCAAGTGGTATGCAAAATAATTTCATTCCCCAGAGCAGATCTTTGGAACCACAGTGGGTTTTAGCAACAAATATTATATACTCACAAGAAACATGAGGCAATTTCATGGATGTCATCTGATGTGTCATCGTAGCACGAACAAATTCTTGGAATGTACAGGTGCTTTTAGTCCACTGAATCCTGTTTCAGGACAAGGCTTCAGAGTAAGTTTGAGTCATTTAGGGAACGTTTTAGTAATACCCCCCTCCAATTAGACTCTAGGTTTTAAGTTTTGATTCGATTTCAGCCACCTAAAAATATATTACTCTATTCAGCACCATATATTACTCTATGAGATAACAGTATCTGCTGTTAAGACCATAGGAACCACTGCTGATCACAGAAACCACCACAACCCTATGGAGTGTAGCATCAAAAGAGGAAAGCATAGCACTTCCCTCCACAGAGGCAAGACAAGAACCCCACACCTGTTCACTCTGAAACAGCAGCGAGGCAACAGAGCGAGAAACTGCACCGAAGGGTAAGGAGCAGCAGGGGCCACCACAACATGTAGGGATCTGGAGCAATGCAACAATGCGCTTCCAAAAATGGCTCCACACCTACCTACCCTTCCGCGCGCCCTGCGTGCGCGCTCTTCAGCCTGGTTCCCACCAAGGTTTTCTTTCTACTCTGCAGCTGCTTCCACAGTTGGTTGGTGCCCACACGAGCCAGAGGTTTCCGCTCCCACATGCCACACAGCCAGCACCAGGAGCAAAAACCGGGCTCCCCTTACAAGGGCCGAGCTGTCAGGTCTGCTCTTCCCTTTGCAGAACTGACCCGCGGTGCGCACGTGCGTGCCTGCCTCGATCCGTGTCTTTCTGCCAGCCCCCTCCCCCCCCCCGCGCGCCCCAGGAAACAGATTAATCATTTTCTCTCCATGAGATCACCGGTCGTAATAATTTATGCTAATATTATTCCCGCCCCGTTTCTCACCCCTTCTCCTTAAATTTCCCTCCTACCTAAGCGGGGGCGGGGGGGGGCGGGGGAGAGAAGAGAAGAAACCTTTCTCTCTCTTTCTTTTTAACCCCCCCCTCCCCAATCTTTCTCTGGGATAAAGGCCCTTTATCGCATTGCATAGGAACGCGGGCCCGGCTGGATCAGGCCAGCTGCCCATCAGGCCAGCAAGTCCCCTGTTCCCTCAGAGACGCTGGGCACTTCCGACGTGAGGCAACTCGAATCCTTACAGGAGCGTTTAATAACTTTCGAAAATCCTTTTATGGACCCCCCCCCTCCCCGCGTCAAACCGCTGCCAACTGACAACCCAAAGGCAGGCGCGTTTCAAATCTTTAATCTCTGAGGTAAACTGAAGCCAATCGCCCACCCCCCCCTTTCTTCTTCCCAACGCTTCCCTGTCCCTCGGCTGATCCTCCCTCCTTCTAGCCTCGGCCCTCTATATATACGTCCCTTTATGCGGCCTCCTCCTCCTCCTCCAGCCACCCCGCCCCGCCATCTCCCCTCCCACCAAGCGGCAGCCTTCCCCCTCCCCCCCACCCTCTTTCTCCACCTCCTCAGGACCCGCCGCCCCTCGGACGCGGCATGCAAGCTAGGGCGCCATTGGCCGAGCCGCGTCGCTCCTACCGTGCGGGAGGCGAGGATTGGGTGAGGGTGGGAGGAGGAGGAGGACGAGGCCCGCCTTGCCCGTAGCGAGAGCGAGTTGTATGTGTGTGTGTGTGTATAATGTGTGGTGAGTGAGGAGAGAAGGGAATAAGGGAGGGGGAGCAGAGAGAGGAGGAAGGCGCGCGCGCGCGCCGGGGTTGAGGGTGGGGGGGAGTTTGCCTTGCCTTGCTTGCCTGCCTGCCTTTTTCCCCCCTCCCTCCTTCTCTCTCTCTCTCTCTCTCTCTCTCTCTCCCTGGCAGTGTCAATGGCTCCTCCTGCCACGGAGCGGCGACGGGCTTAAGCCGAAGCCGGGCCAGGGGGAGCTGTGGGCGACTCCCTCGAGAGAGAGAGAGACGGGGGGGGGCACGAAAGCGGCGATATTTGAGGCTGGGGGAAGGGGGAGGGAGGGGAAAGCGCGCGCTCGTGAGGGGAACGAGGAGAAGGAGGAGAAGGGGGGGTCACCAGCGGCACGAGCATCTCCCCCCCCGCAACCTCGTTAACCGCCGCCGGCGGAGGAGCGACCTGAGCGGCGATTGAGGAGAAGCAAGGAGGAGGCTCCTTCTTTTCCACCGAGAGAGAGCGAGCTCTCAGTCGGGCCGGTTCCCCTCAGCCGGCGGGGGGGCTCCCTCGTCCCTTCCTTTCCTCTCCCCCCTCCTACCCCCTCTCCTCCCCCCCCTACCCACCCCGAGTACCGGAGCCCGGAGGAGCGACCCCCTCTCCTCCCCCCGCCCGAGCCGGCAAATGAACTCGGTCCGAGCCGCCAACAGGAGACCCAGGCGAGTGTCCAGGCCGCGCCCGGTGCAGCAGCCGCCGCCGCCGCCTCCGCCGCCGCCTCCTCCCGCTCAGCCGCCTCAGCAGCAGCAGCAGCAGCCACTGCAACTGCCGCCGCCGCCGCCGCCACCGCCGGAGAGGAACAACAACGCCGCCGCCGCTGCTGCCGCAGCCGCCGCCGTCGCCGCTGGGGAAAGGGGTAAGAGGCCGGGGGTGGGTACGGTGGGGGGGGCAGCGGGTGTGTGGGGAGGGGAACTGGGTGGGGGGGTCCCCCCTCATATAACTGCGAGGCAACGCTGTTTCCCCCACCCTTCCCTCTCCTTTCAAGGCGTACAGGCCGCGCTTTGTTTGGCTCGGGCCCTATTGGGGGTTTGTGGGTGGGCTGGGTGCCTTTTAAAAAAATAAGCTCGTTGTGGGTTCCTCTCAGGTAGGGAAGGGGGGGTCCGAGAGCATAGCGCCCCCTTTCGGTTCCCCTCTGAGAGAGGGGGGAGAGAAGAGAGGCCCAGGATCTCTCTCTTTTTTGGCCACAGGGTGGGGAGACCACTTCCCTTCCACCCCCCCCCTACCCCCGTGTCCGGGACACGGCGTGTATCCCAGTAACTTGTGTTGACACCTTTCCTTTTATTCTCTCCGTCCCCTCCCAACTCTTCCTCTCAGCCCCCACCCCCTGCTTGCCTCCCTCCCTCTTTCCCCCTCTTTTCTCTCCCTCTTTTTGTAATGGTGTCTCATGGAGACAAGAACTGCTCTTTCTCCCCCCCCCCTCTCCTCTTCCTCTCCCTCCCTCCCTCCCTCCCTCGCCCTGCCCCAGTGTTTTTGCTGCGCAGTTTGCATTCAGTGTGGCTTTGGTTACCCGGGGCCCGGAGGAAAAAAGAGAGATCGGGAGGGTTTGTGTGTGTGCGGAGGGGGTGTTGTTCGGTGGGGTAGCACAGCACCGAGGAGAGGAATCGCAGACCGTTTTCTGTCCGGGTAGATCATCGGCCATTTATTTATCTGCCTCCTGTCTCCTCCACCCGCCCCCCTCCGCCTGTTTCAGCCCGTCGTTCTCTCCCCTCCACCACCGCCACCCAGTTCACCCACCGCCCTAAATAAAAACCCACAAATATTTGCTCCTGGTGTCAGGCTGCTGCGGCTGGCAGCCAAGGAGCCTTCTCCTTTTCTCGCGCGTGCGAAGGTTTCGCTTCCCTGCCTGTGCGTGCTGGTCCTGGGCCTAGTGTAAAAATGTTGTCAGATTGGAGGTAGTCAGGGAAGCACCATTGTCTGAAAGAACTGGGAATGTAATCGTGGTAGGGAATCCTCCTCCTCTTCTTCCTCTTATTCCTCTCCCCCCTCCCCCCCCGTTTTCTTTCCTTCCTTCTTCCGTAATGGAGGCTTTAAACGTTCATCGTGCAAATAAATAAAAACAGGGTCTTGGGGGTTTCTATTACTGGGCGGCCCGCGGCGGGGAGGGTGATCGCTCGCTCAGCTGCATAACTGTTGCCATATTAATTGGCTGGGGTTCTCTCCCTGTGTTGGTGTGCTGTCGTCGCAGGGTTATTTTCTAAAGGAGAAGAACAGGGGTGGGATCGAAGGAGACATTTTGCATTTATTATCTGGTGGGTTGGATTTTTTTATTTTTATGCGCCGGTGTCGCACCTATCGCATGATAAAAGGAGAATGACCTGTGGTACGGTGGTTAAGACGTTTAACAAAAACACCCATAGCCGTTGTTGTCTTTTGTTTGAGAGTGTGGGGATAATACGTTAGAGGGGGAAATGTTGTAGTCTTAAGAACTGCATTGTAACTCAAGAGTTTTTGTTTTTTTAAAAAGATAAAACGGGCTTCCATTAACTCATTAAACAAAGGGACAGTAACCTGCTGAAACGCTTTTAATTCTTTCTTTCCTCCATGGCTTTCCTCCCCCCACCCAATTGGTCAACACAAGAATGTTGCCCAAACCACATAGCTGTGTATTTTCAGAGGATGTGATGTCCTATGCCCAATTATGGCTTTTGTGTAAACCATTAAAAATCTTTCTCACATCACTTACATAATTACTGATCATGCTTTTTTTAAAAAAGGAGTTCACTTCCTCCTTTTGTATGTACTGTATTGTACATTTTTGCCCTCTTGTGTTACATGTGCATGGAGGTTTTTAAATTACGAGCTTATGTGCTGACAATTTCTACATAGTTGAGCAAGGTTTTGTGACAGATGAGGAAAATGTAAAGGGAAGATTGCTGTTGAATACTTCTATTAATTACTGAACTGGAAGTTTTATTTTAACTATTTATTTTATTTATTTAAAAATATTTCTAGGCAGCTTTGGGGGCAGTGTCCATCAGAAGTGGCTTATAAATGTAAAACGTGAAAAGAAAATAACATAAATGTTCTCAGTGTTAACCACCAGACCAGGCTTAATTATTCTGCTAGTACTAATTTCTTACCTCTGGATATCATTCATTTTAATACAAAATTTTACGATTGAGATGTTTGTGCATAATATAAATATTCACTTGACAACTAAGAAGACATATAGTTAATCTCAGCAGGAGATGTTCTGCAGCCAAATAAATGATAAGCCCTTTCGTGTTTACATACTAAATATAAGAATTATTAGGGTGGCTGACAGATTTTTGGGCCTGAAAATTTCCACCAGTTCTTTACTCATGTGAAACACCAAGGAAAGTATATTTATGAAGGTGTGCTTGAATTTTTTTACTCAGATTTTTAAAGGTCAGTGGTAATATCTTTCCTCAATGTGATCTTAATAAATTGACCATTTAAAAAATATATATTCATCTGTTCTTCCTTAATTTTGGATCTCTTCTGGGTGTTCTAAGATTCAAGTATCTTTTAAATTGGGATAATAAGCCTGATTATTCAGAAGTAAATGGCACTAAGAGAAGAGTATTAATTCTGAGTGTTTAAGACTGAAGACCCAAAGTCATTGGCCTTCCATGGTCACAAAGGCAGGTCAATCAAGCAAACAAGACTTTAAGGTACCAAGGGTATATCTGCTCTTTGCAATATGTATCTATTTTGTATTTAGAAGAAACCTTATAAAACAATTGAGAAAATAAGTCCCTTCATATGTAAGATACTAGGAATTACTTTAGAAAGATAAACAGAAGTACAGTAGAGACCTATTAGATGAGGCAATAATAGCACTCTAGGTTTAAAAATGTGACTTCTAGGGATAAGTCATATGATAACAAATTTAGACTTGTTTAAGATCTGTATACTTTTTGCATGCTTGATTTGAATGTTCAAATTGTAATGTGTATTTCTTCAATAAGAGCACTACTTCCAAGCATCTCTGTGATGAGATGTGCTTATACATGCACTGTTCATTGTAGAAATGCCAGTGGTTTGTGCACATGGTGAACAAATTCGTGTAAGCATGCAATCAGAGCAGACAAGAAAAGTCTACAAGTATTGGGAAAAATGCAGTTGTGTGAATCAATCCTCAGTACTGTACAAAACAGGAAGTGAATCGTGCAGTACTGAATTTATATCTATCTGTGCTATTCACTTCAGCTGAGTTATTTTCAAATTAGTTTTATGATATTTCTAAAAAGGTTCTGGCTTTCCAGTTGGAGTGCTACAATGTTTTACTACAAGATGAACTTCTTTTTTGAGGGAGGGCAAAATTTAGGAGCCAATTTGGAAGAGAAACTCACTGCTTAGTGCAGTAACCCAGGTGTTAGTCACCAGACCCAGTTATTTAGGCATCAGTATTGTCTGTATTGAGGGACGCGGGTGGCGCTGTGGGCTAAAGCCTCAGCGCCTAGGGCTTGCCGATCGAAAGGTCGGCGGTTCGAATCCCCGCGGCGGGGTGCGCTCCCGCTGCTCGGTCCCAGCGCCTGCCCACCTAGCAGTTCGAAAGCACCCCCGGGGACAAGTAGATAAATAGGTACCGCTTACCAGCGGGAAGGTAAACGGCGTTCCGTGTGCGGCTCTGGCTCGCCAGAGCAGCGTTGTCACGCTGGCCACGTGACCCGGAAGTGTCTGCGGACAGCGCTGGCCCCCGGCCAATAGATGTGAGATGGGCGCACAAACCCCAGAGTCTGTCAAGACTGGCCCCGTTCGGGCAGGGGTACCTTTACCTTTACCTTTATTGTCTGTATATTTGTATCCTGACTATGGTGCTTTCTAGTGCTATCATAGAAATATGGCTCTTAGACTTAATGCTAAATGTTTTATCTCTTGGAAATATGTTCAAGTTAATATACAGTGATACCTCGGGTTACATACTCTGCTAACCCAGAAATAGTACTTCAGGTTAAGAACTTTGCTTCAGGATGAGAACAGAAATTGTGCAGGCGCGCGAAGCACCTAAAGTGGTGCTTCAGGTTAAGAACAGTTTCAGGTTAAGAACGGACCTCCGGAACGAATTAAGTACTTAACCTGAGGTACCACTGTACATAGTTTTGTCTCCTGTAGTATATTGTAGAATTCCATTTTAGGGATTTATAGTAAAAGCATTACCATGACAATAATTTAAATTTGCAAATGATACCTGCTGAACCCCAGTCTATGTATTCTACCTAATTCAGACCTAGTTGTGACTTCAGCAGTTTTTATATATAACTTGTTACAAAAGAATGTAATAACATTGCAAGCAATGCAGTGGGGATAGATGGATGCACATTCTGTTGGGGACTTTTGTGTTCATAGTTCCTGATCCAGCAAGCAATATACATTCAGGATCTTGCTTCCACACATGGATCCGTTCAGCTGAATTAGGGTGATATTGGGAATAGAATATGGATTGATTTTTAAATTAGTCCTTTTAACATTGATTTAAAAACAGTTGTGTGATCTGACTTCTCTGGTTAATTTCTTAAAATTGATTCTTATGTAATTATACCATCAAGCATGTTATTTACAATGAGTATAGACTTCAAGAATTGCTTTTGGACGACTAAGCAAATTATCTAGTAAAAAACACAAACTATTTGTATGAATAGTATGTCTCAATATAACAGTAACTTGCTAATTGTCTTTAGTTTTGTAAGGATATGTGGGTTAGTCTGGCCTGATGCACCTTGTTCACTGTTGCTTCTACTATATAGTTGAGTTCATGTGGACTAGTTTGTAAATAGTGCAGATATATGGTGGACTTTCCTGAAGGTCAGAAATATTCATCCTTACCTTTCATATGTGTTACATTTACCACACATCAGACGTGAATCCAGAGTTAATTAATGAGAAGGCATGTGCTGAATACTGGCATCAACAATGTATTTGAAGTTGAAGTCTACTTAAGACTGTGTGCCAGATTGCTAGATACACCTTCTCCACTATGCATGGTTAATGCTGCTTGTTTATGGCAGGGTAGTTTACTAATCATATTAGTTAGTGCTGTCTCCTTTATAATAGAATCATAGAACTGTAGAGTTGGAAGGGACCGCGAGGGTCATCTTGTCCAACCCCCTGCAATGCAGGAATATTTTGCCCAGCGTGGGACTTGAACCCACAACCTTGAGACTGAGTTTCATGCTGTACCAACCGAGCTATCCCAACAGCAATAATCTGTTTAGGTGAAGACATGCTTCCACATACTGTAGAAAAGGTGACCATCTTGTGCTATACATGTGGACTTGATCCAGTGGCTAGAACCAGATGTGTGTTCAGTGCCGCTATTATGATCCAGCTACAGGAGACCACACACAGCACTCGTTTGTATGCAAGTGTGCAAGAATCCAGATTCCCAGTAGCCACTGGCATGTAAAGCTTGTGTCTTCTGTTCCAGTCACTGCAGGGGAGGTAAAGGCAAATTCTGTTTGGTTTCCAAACTTTACCAGAAAACCTCACAATCTCCTGCAAACAGTGTTTCCAAGAACTAAGCATAGAAATCTGCTTCTGTATCTGTATTGCCCATGCTAAATTGGATAATCTCTCTTCATCCCACCAGATTTATTGACTACATGTTTCATTTTTAAAAAGGTGAAAAACACAATACTGGCACTTTTAAAATTATTATAGGCAGCAGGCCTTGTGCAGAACTAATCAACATGTGACTTAAAACTAAGGTGTATTTCATTCAACTTCCTAATGAATATACAGTAGTGTGTGTGTATAGGCTACTAACATGCATATATGTGTTACTTGTAAGATGTATGAATTAGTTCTTGGGAAAGCAAGATGTTAGGTATGTCATTCTATTGCTCATAATATAATACTGATTTTCATGTTTCTTTGGGAACATTTTTAAATTAAGAAAGCTTCATTAATGAAAGTTTGTATTCAAAGTATTGTAAATTCCTACATCCTTCCTACTTCATCTGCTCAATCCTGCCAAAGAGTTGAGCCTACGGAGATACTCCAGAATGATGTATGAGAGAACTGGCAGATACAGGAGGTCCACATTTGCACATAGGGAAATGTCTTCCACACATTCAAGAAACTCCATGGACTTAGTTCTAATTAAAGCATTTGTCAAGGGTCTAGATCCCATATCTATCCTGATAATTTTATATACCTGATCCTGAGTTGGAAATTTATGAGGCCGCTTTGCTGCTCACTGCTTGTTTTTTTGTGTGCCTATACAATGTGTGGCATGTGCTGGTTTGTAGATATTTTTGTCTCCTAGCACTGACCATTTTGTTTGATAGATTGACACTGTTCTGTGTGACATCATGGCATCTCATAAACTGGGATGACCTCTGTAAAGTAGCTGTGGTCATATCTGCTTAGTTTTAGCTACAGAAAAGCTGGAAAGTGGTGAGGTTTGCTGCCTGTGTCCTTGATGGTGAGAGACTACTTGCTTATTTTCGAAACAAATATTGACATTTTCTGTTTGATTTTATGAGGTATGTCTTTAATATATAACCCGGTGATACTGCTTGTACTCACATATCATTCTCAAAGATATGTAGGCAATCTGCATTTATGTATTTAAAAATATTTTTTTTCACTACACATTTAATTTTAAATATACAGTAGTTATGTTTTAAAGAGCACTTCCAACATGCCAGGTGGAACAATGAATAAACACAGTGACATAGAGCAAAAATGTGAACTGAGAGGATAAACTTTAATTCAGAACAGTTACAGGTTGGGGATGCTGTTTCTGCTGAAATGTCCTTATCAGCAGAACCAGGATTTTGTATATTACTTTTGAAAGGTAAAGCTGTCAATATAAGGGTGTTGGATTCCATTAGGTAGATATTTTTAAATGTATCTTTAATATTTTATAGTCTTTCAGCCTGTTTCCAATATTTGCTGAACTAGGAAATAGTGGTTGGTCTAAGCTAACTTAGTTTAGGATGTGGAATATTATATTGCGCTTATACAATGTTAAAATCATGGTATATTGGAGTTGCAGGAAGATACTATGATGACAGGTTTTGGGATTTATTGATGTCAGTTTTTCCTAGTACATGGTAATGTGCACTTGTAGCACTTGAACTAGCTTCTGTTAGTGTTGGGATGCAGTCTTCTACTCCAGTAGATTCCAGACACTTTGCCTCTTGGGAGTTCTCACCTGTTGACTATTATCATATTCTTGGGTGTACATTTAGTTCAGTTAGGTTACTGGTTAGGTCTGTGTACAAACTGCTCTTGAGTGTGTGCTCAGAAACACACTCATGCATTTACACATTGTAGAGAAAGATAGCAGCAGTATTAGGCAGTCTTTCGGGGAAGCTTTTATACCACTAGGGATCATCTTGTAGGTAGGGTCTCTGAAAAGTTTCTAAGGAACTCCAAGGTTTCCTGGAACATAATTTGAAAACTACTGTTCTGTTTAGTTGAAATTCTGGGCAAGTTTGTACCTTTATTAAAAAGAGAAAGAAGATGATAAAGTTAGAGCCGCAGTGTTTAGTTTCTTGACCAGCTTGATTGATTGAAAGGTTTCCAATTTGTTTTTAAAGGTGCCCTCACTTAGGAAGCAGATCTTTTTGAAAAGTTTTGTTTTTAAGAAACAAGTTTTTTGTCTATTTGTGTCTCAGTGAACAAGATGAGGTGTGGGTTTTAAAAGAAAACAGGGTTCTTGACTCTCACTCATGAATGAATCCAGTACTTCAAATTTGTGGCCAGTTAAGATTAGCTCTTGTGCAATGCTTTGAAAGTAATTATGCAGGTTTCATTTGTGTAGTAGTTCTTTATTTATTTTTACCAGCAGCTTATCAGATGTTTTGAGAATTCAGTCTTGTATAGAAAGTACAATACATTTTTATATATGCTGTAAGCTGCCCAGAGTGGCTGGGGGAACCCAGCCAGATCTGCAGAGTATAATTATAATTATTATTATTAGTCTAGGATTAGAGATTTCCATATGGAAAACAAGTGCATGTAGGCTTAATAGGAAAGAACCATTTTTAGAATTACCTTCGGAAGTAGGCTTGATGTTTCACCATCATATACATTTTGCTAGTTCTGTATATGTTAGACTTTGGCTGCAATACTAAATGTGCTTTGAACACAGTGGAATTTCTATATTATGCAACATTTTTGGCTGTGTTTTATTGAGCCCTGATTGTACCACCTGTGTAAGGTTCTACCTACAAAGATCTTGCAGAGGCTGAAATAGAACATGGTTTGGGAGGGACATTGGTAGAGGCAATGTTAGCAGTTATGGTCAAGACTTGGACGTCAACTTGAATTCACAATAATTTATCATACTGCATTTCTCTGCTTGTACGCACACATGTGTATACTCACACACAGACACAAAATGAGAATGAGAAAATTTGTGTGAGAGACAGACAGTTGCCCCCCTCAATACATCCCTTTGTATGCTTATGAAGAAAGTACCCCCATCCCCTGATGCAACTCTCTGCCTGAGTCTGCATCCTATGAACTGTTTCCATGGCAAGATGTCAGAGCAGGTCTACAAACATGGCAACCAAGCAGCAACAGAATTCACTGGGAACCACAGAGGGAACAAATGAACAAATAGAATACTAGCCCAGCATCAGTATAAAGGTGCTGTACTCAGGATGACAGACAGGTTGAGTAGGATTGTGCTGGAAAAGTAGATAATTTGCTGTAATAGGGAAGAACTGATGTGTTCTTTTTTCAGGCATAGGAGGTACCATATTTAAAAATGAATGCATTCTTTCTCCACAGGAGAATATCCTGGGGGGGGGGGGAATCAACAGGTTATAATATTGATATACAGTAGAATAAACATAAACTGGTCACATACAGCACTTCATTATAATAGTACTATAAAAACATAGTATAAAATGAAATGGTAGATGCATTTTGTATTATTAAAGCGTATTTTAATCATGCTGGTATAACAAATGATTTTAGCTCATTCAAATACAATAGTGATATCCTGTTGTAATGTTCTGCCTTCGTAACATACTTCCACTAGTGCAAATGCCCTGCTTGCAACAAACAATCTGCTTTAAATGGTTGGAGGAATCTAGAGCAGATTGGTGATACGGGGTTGTTGGTTTTTTTTGGGTTGGGATGGAAAGTCCTTCCCATCCTCTGATGTGATGTTCATTGTCTTCCAATGATCCATCCCTACAGTAATTACCGTATTTTTCGCTCTATAAGACGCACCAGACCACAAGACGCGCACCTAGTTTTTGGAGGAGGAAAACAAGAAAAAAAATATTCTGAATCTCAGAAGCCAGAACAGCAAGAGGGATCGCTGCGCAGTGAAAGCAGCAATCCCTCTTGCTGTTCTGGCTTCTGGGATAGCTGCGCAGCCTGCATTCGCTCCATAAGACGCACACACATTTCCCCTTACTTTTTAGGAGGGAAAAAGTGAGTTATAGAGCAAAAAATACGGTAACAATGAAGATCTTGGATCTTTATGATATTCAGAACTAGGTTATCATAAAGGAATGGTGAAAATCACCTCACCAAGCAGCAGATTTTGGTGCTGCAAAGGTCAGCAGATCCAACCTTGGGGCATAATTTAATAGGAAATTATCCTAAGCCCCATTCAAATTGTAGTTGCTCAAGGTAATTTCTTGGTGGCTTGCCTCTCACGCTACTGAGCAGGATGTGGCTGGTGTCATTTGGATTCCCTACTTTAAACACTGAAATATCTTGGACCAGTCATTGATAGAGAGTGATTTACTTCCAGTTGAGAAGGTAGGCACACCTACCCTGCTGGTAGAGGACCAATTTATATATTTTTTTGCACAGTTACAACAAGCCTCAGGTGTGTCTTCCACACTAGGCATGGGAACGTTAGTTTGAATTGGAAGTTATATGCATAAATTACTTTATACATAAGCCCTACTTAATAATGAATGAAGCAGTCTTATTTCTAATCTGTGTCACATTTATAAGTGTTCACCCATAAGTCTGTTGCATCTTGTTTCAGCAGTTGTGTGTGCAGGAAAAATTCTACTTCAGTAGGCATTTCTACACTTATTTTCTCTGAAGATATATGCCTTGCGTTGAAAACTGAGTCAGAACATTTGGGAAGTGTGAACGCCAATGTACTACAAAGTTCTGGACTACATAGTAGTCTTCAGAGGTACAGATTAGGTCAATTCATGCTGGAATTCACAAATATCAAATTCCTTAAGAATCTCTAGCCTATTTGACCTTTCTGTCCATTGTGGGGAAAACTTGGAGGACCATATGAGTATTGTGGTACCTTGGTTTAAGAACAGCTTAGTTTATGAACAACTTGGATTAAGAACGCTGCAAACTCGAAGTAGGTGTTTAGGTTTGTGAACTTTGCCTTGGAATAAGAATATGTTTTGCTTCCTGTTGAGTGTGTTCCATTTGTAAATTGAGTCTGCCACTGCTATGGGAAAGCACGCCTTGGTTTCAGAATGCTTTGGTTTAAGAACGGACTTCTGGAATGGATTAATTTCGTAAACCAAAGTACCACTGTAATGCCTACTCACATAGGGAGTTACATGCATAGACTCCAATTTAAGAAGTTTGTAAGTGCATTGGGGGAGTGTGCATGAGCCATGGGTGCAATATCACATGTACAGACTTGAATGCTGGAATGATAATGTGAAGCAGTGCATAAATTAAAGAAGCCAGCAACCTTCAGTGCTGTGTATTGTGTCAGAGCAGTGCTGTATGTTTCTTTTCGTAGATTTGGTTGATTTTACATTATCTTTTTAAGCTGTTATAGATGTTACTTGCAGCTGCTAAAAATATAGAGATAGAAGAAAGTAGTAATTGAGGCTTATAGCTATATAAATGTAATAATGCAGTTGATATATTTTCAAATTTAAAAATGCATGCTTTTGGTATTGAAAATACTTACTCTTCTGCTGCCTGTGACGCTTTGTTATAGCTCATGATTATAGTGAGTGGAATCATGACTTTGTTGGTCTGAGTAAAGCAGCCAAATTGTACTTAACAAATCAATACTGGGTTATAGGAATGTAACTATGAAACTACTGGTGCTATGCCAAGAGAGGCTTGGGAGGAGTTAGTAAATGTATGGCTTGAGATTTCTTGTATTACTGTTAATTGTTCTTAGCTATGTTGATTCAACATGTATTGCTTCCAAGGCAGCATAACATGAGGAACTGTGAACATGCTGTTATCCAAGCCAAAATGTGGCCTTGGAAACTTTAGTTACTGCAACAGAGACAAGCAAGGTAATCTAACAATGACAATTCTTGAGATCAATACCCCCTCCTTTTGTCACTGATTTATTGTAACCAATAGAATTGTAGCATACAGATGAATATTGAGAGAGTGGTGATGACTGGTTGAATTAAATCTGTCATAATTAGTGGCTCAGATGGGGCAAGACTGACTGTGGCCAATATAATCATAGCAATTAGATACTCTAGTCATTAATAGTAGTTGAGTTGCTTGTTCCTTTTGAGTATAGACTGTCGCACAAGTTTCAGCTAATTTCAGCTATTTAGAAACCTTTGCATGTTTAAGTTTACCAGACTGCATCAATATGGAAACTTGTTTAAAGTGCTTTGATTTTTATCAAGAAATTTAAAACTTAACAGGCTTGTCTTCTAACTGAGCATTTTCAACTCAAAGAATAGGGTTGGCAAAGTATTCTCCCACTCTGTTTACAAGTGGGAAGTGCTTGTATCAGAGGAGGGTGAGTTTCTAGGTTTCCTTTTCTACCTGTAACCTCTCACGTTGCCCTAAACGATGTTCTTGTAGGGAGAGGTTACCCTTCAAGAGCTACTTTCCAGGAGGACAGACTTTTTTGTCAACAGAGACCGGAAAAACTCAGTGCATATTTTGAATCTGTCATTCAGCCATATTAACTTAAGAAGAGCCCTGCTGGATCAGGCCAGTGGCCCATCTAATCCAGGATTCTGTTCTCACGGTAGACAACCAGGTGCCCGTGGGAAGCACATAAAGAGCCTTTCAACTCCAAATTTTGGAGAAAGGATGGGGATTGTTTAGCAGTTGCACAGTGAAGGTCCATTGGGCAGCAGCATCCAGGAGTGCATGTTCTCATAGTCTTTCATTCTGTTGTAGACTTATGCCTTTGAGCAATGTTTTATAGAGCAGCTTTGAACAGTTTTGTTGCCCTAATTTTGTATTGGATATAAATGTGTTAAACGTGAACAGATTTATGCTAAAGTAGAATTCATATTTTAGAGTTGGAAAAGTTTCATTATTTTCAGTATTGACATGTAAATTACTGAATAAATTGGACATCGTGGTTTTTAAAAGTCCATTTGAAATTCTGGTTTTCCTGTTTCCATCAGGAATAGGACTAGGCTTCCGCAGTCTTGGGCACTGATGGTATTGGGTTGCAGTGTCCCAGTCAGTCCTAGCCAATAGTTCTTGTAATGCAACAGCATCTGGGATCCTCTCAGAAAGCCCCCCCAGACTCTGATTTCTATGAAAGCACATTTTTGATGGCAATGTATCGCATCACTGAACTGTCTTTATTTTGGGGGAAGGGGTCTAATTGGATTGTTCTTGTATATTGATTATATTCTGAACTTGGAAGTCTGTTCTTCATATGCTTTTTAGAAACTTGCAGTTTTTCTGTGGCAGGCAAAAAATGATTGCATCGCAAATGACTTTAGTAATACTCCTGTGATGGTAGGGTTCCGTCTCAGAAGGACTGATTATGGGAGATGTTGCTGGAAACTGTCTTTTCACTGCCTACTGAGGCAAATGTGTTTCCCTAAAGCTCAGATTGTAAAAGAAGTAATGATTTTTGCATAGTTCTTTTCCTGGAGAACTGATTCGTCTAGATCTCTAATAATGGGCATTTGGTTCCATTACGTCCATGGAAATGTACTCTCCAGTTCATGGAAAAACACAAACTTCTATGCAGTTAAGTTTCAGCATTTGTGAATGGGCGTTGATGGATGACTTACGAAGGTATGAGCAACAAAAAGCAGAGAAGGTTGTCAATATACTTCCTTAAATAATTCTAGTGTGCTTAGTTATGAAGGAAGATTCTAGAGATTATGCTTAGTTAAAATGTTTTGCAGAATAACAATGCTTGACTTTTCAGAGTTAGGGCTGCTGTGTTCAGTGGGGTATACTGGGGAACCTGCATCCCTCCAGATGTTTTGAACTACTTCTCCCATAATCTTCTACCATTGGCAGTGCTGGCTGGGACTGATGGGGGTTGGAGTCCAACACATCTAGAGGGCACCATGTTGGCTGTGCCTGGGGAATACACAACAGTAAGCATGTTTCAGACTAAAGCCTCAGTGTATTAACCAAAGAGAGAGATGCCTTCTGCATAGCATATCTTTTTGGTCTCAAATGTTTATCTAGTTAATATATTTGTATCTCTGAACATGCAGTTGGAATTGTGGCAGTGCCTGGCTGCAGGGATTGATAGGTTGTACAGGATTAACAAAATTAACATGGTATGCACAGCAGGTTAAAAACAATGCTTAAAATAACATTATTTAAATCAGAACCCATGAAACCAGCTCAATTGAGTGTGTTGTGGCCTCTGCAGTTCCCTGGGCTGCTTCAAATTTACAAAGAAAATTAAGCAATCTCTTCTTACTTCAAATCTCTTATAAACCTGTTAGAACCTTTATTTGATTTATTTTGAAAGTGTCTCTTTTCTGAAGTAAAAATATAGCTTATGTGCACCATCTTACATTTAGCAACTCTGGATGTACTTGCAGTGCTGTTTTGTAACCATGGGCATTACTTGTTGGGGACAACATTTTTAGACTTGAAGTTGTGGTTTGCTAACTTGAAAAAATGTTGCAAAATGGATGAGTGAGTCCATGGCTGATGACAGTAGTATATTATCCATTTTGGTGTTTGGGCATTCATCAGAAACATGAGAAGGAATGATACTATTCAGAGTTCAAAATTAGCAGGGCACCAGGCACATTTTTCACCTAAAGATTCTTCATTCATGAGCGCCTCAAAAAGTCTGGGTGCCATTTTTTGTGCCTGGTTGACACTCAAGGATTCCTGAAATGTATGTGCTTTGATGCCTCGAAGTATATGTTAAGGATAGACAATATGTTAAGGAGTTTAACAATAAAGTGTTTTGAAAACTGAAGTATAGTACCAACATTTTTATTGTAAGCAAACACCTAATTAAACATATTATCAATTTCTGCTAAAAATGTGATATTAACAATGTGTCACATGAGTGAATTGTGTATTAATTAATGCTTATCAAAATAATAAATAAAAAGTATTGCCGACCCCTCACCTCCCGTGGTGACTAGACATTCTGTTTTGGCGCCCACAACCCAGGTCCCAGAAGCCATTTGGCTCCTGGCTTTTCTATCCCAGTTTCTATCACTAGTACTACTTAGGATTTGCTGTTTTGTGTCACTTTTCTGTGTTTTTTGTGTTGCTGAGAAATGGCCACTTAACTGCAAGTTTTAAATTTCCATATTAGACTGCAGTCTTATGCTTGCTTATATGGGAGTAAGCTTCATAGAACTCAGTGTATGCGCAGAAAGCATTGCATTACAAATCTGTGAAGCAGGGGAGTATATGGCTGTAGTGAGCCAACCTTTCTAATCAATGCATTTAACTCCACCTTTACAGTTACCATCTTAAGGTGGCATAGCAAAAGAGTGAGTAGCACTGTGACCAGTCTTTACTCAGAGTGAAGAATTTCCTTTCAATCTTGAACTGCAATTTAGTACTTGCTGATTATTATTATTTTGGATTTTTGTTCTGTTTTGTGTGGAACTTCATCTTTATAATCGGGCTGGGCGATGTATCAATACATTGTCCAAAACTGGTTTGATGTCAGCATCATGGTAACTGTTTCATAATTGACGTGGCAATATATCGCGAATCACAATGTGTGTGTGCACTATGTAAAAAATTGCCTGGTGCCTAAGATGAAAGTAGGAGTTTCTAGGTAGAATTGGGATAATAACAGATGGAGACATCTGAAGGCAGCCCTGTTCAGGAAAGCTTTTAATGTTTTTAGTCCTCTGTTGGGAGCTGCCCAGAGTGGTTAGGGAAACCCAACGAGATGGGCGGGTAAAAATAAATAATTAAATAAATGATAATAATAATTATTAGGAAGGTGGCATATATTCACTGTCTAAATTAGAATCTCTAGATGAGAAGTTTTCAACCTTTTTGAGTCCACAGCTCCCTCGACCAACTACGTTCTTTCTGTGGCTCCCATGTGGGGAAACACACTCCAAGCCTCAGAAGCCCAGTTATGTCACCCGTTGCCTGCAGAGCCAGCAGCCTCTCACCCGTTTTCAAATGCCCTCCCTTGTGGAGTGTTCCTTCAGCGTCTTCTCCTCTCCTGTCTTCTTGGGAGCCCTCAGGGCAGCCGCAGCCGCCACCTCAATCTCTCAGCCACCCCCCCCCCCCGCCCCAAAGAGAGGTGTCTGCTCACACTGCCCCCCAGGGGCCTGGGAAGAGGATGCCCCGATTCTTATCGGCCCAGCAGAGACTGGTCAAAGGTGAACATGAAGCCAGTCTCTTACTCACCTGCGGCACCTCTATCATTCAAGGCACCCCACTGCTCTAGATAATTCTTCAACAAGCAGTTTCTAATGTATATGAAGTTCCATGTTTTTCTCCATATTTAGTTAAATGTTTATTGTAGAACTTAATGCACAGCATTTAGCAAAAAATGAATATATCTGTTAGATTGTCCTGTAGGAAAGACCACATAATATTGCCTTTTGTAGCCTTCGGTGAAAAGATTGGTCAGAGCTATTTCTGATTATTCTTGATTTTTATAAGATAGAGCTAAAATTGAAGAAACCATAACTAGTACCTAAGGGATTTTTATTTTATTTTGGGGGAAAGGGCTAGTTTGGTAGCTTAGTAGGAGTTTGGGATAGAGAACGATATTCAGGCTATTTGGTTCCTTAAATCCAAGCAAAGCAATGCAATACAGTATTGACAGTTCAAGCAATGCATTTGCATGAGAGAGGCTACAAAGCTACACAGTTCCGACAATTTTGAAATGTTCAGCCATGTGAAGTTCTTTTGATGCGACGGTCACCTCCAGACTGGATTATTGTAACTCGCTCTACGTGGGGCTGCCCTTGAGACTGACCCAGAAACTCCAGCGGGTGCAGAATACTCCTTATGGGGTCTTCGCTGCGAGATCACATTCATCCAGTACTATACCAACTGCGAGGGGACGCGGGTGGCGCTGTGGGCTAAAGCCTCAGCGCCTAGGGCTTGCCGATCGAAAGGTCGGCGGTTCGAATCCCCGCGGCGGGGTGCGCTCCCGCTGCTCGGTCCCAGCGCCTGCCAACCTAGCAGTTCGAAAGCACCCCCGGGGGCAAGTAGATAAATAGGTACCGCTTACCAGCGGGAAGGTAAACGGCGTTCCGTGTGCGGCTCTGGCTCGCCAGAGCAGCGTTGTCACGCTGGCCACGTGACCCGGAAGTGTCTCCGGACAGCGCTGGCCCCCGGCCAATAGATGTGAGATGGGCGCACAAACCCCAGAGTCTGGCAAGACTGGCCCGTTCGGGCAGGGGTACCTTTACCTTTACCTTTTATACCAACTGCACTGGCTCCCAGTGGAGTACAGGATCAGGTTTAAGGTGCTGGTTTTAACCTTTAAAGCCCTATACGGCCTAGGACCCTCGTACCTACGGGACCGCCTCTCCTGCTATGCCCCACAGAGGAACCTACGGTCTGCAAATAAAAACATCCTGAAGGTCCCAGGCCTCAGAGAGGTTAGGCTGGCCTCAACTAGAGCCAGGGCTTTCTCGGCTGCGGCTCCAATCTGGTGGAACGCTCTGTCACAAGAGACTAGGGCCCTGCGGGACCTGACATCTTTCCGCAAGGCCTGCAAGACAGAGTTGTTCCACCAGGCCTTTGGTCAGGGCCCAGCCTGACTCCCTCCTCTGGCAACCTGCACAGAACTTTGCTTAACGGTTGCCATTAATTTGATTTTAATTAATTGTTATAATGAAATGTTTTAGAATGTTAGATTATTTGATTGTTTGATTATTTGATTGTTGTTAGCCGCCCTGAGCCCGGCTTTGGCTGGGGAGGGCGGGATATAAATAAAATTTATTATTATTATTACTATTATTATTATTATTGTGGAGTTCAGTGTACTGGTCTTGTGTGCTCAGTCCTTTTGCCCCATTTATCACAGTAATTGCTACCTCTCTATGTTCCATTGTGACCTCAAAAGATAAATTAGGAGCATCCTGTTGAGTCAACAGTGTTGACAATACCATACCCTAAGTACTTATAATTCTGTAGAGAGGTGTCTTCTGTGGCTGCTTTGTAGTTAACAGAGTTTTTGATGGTCACCAAAGGCTGAACATAAGCATTTTTCAGAATTTCTCTAGGAATATTTTTATTTGAATTATTTTCAGTAGATGAGGTTAAAGCAATAGGAGAGGAGAGCAAGTAAACAATATTAGAACCTTTGGAGTTCCAGCCAATATTTGTTCATAATAGAAATCATACTCATAACAGTAATACTGAAGTTTCCTGGACAGAAAACCTCACTGATCATAATCTGGAATGTTTCAAGTTGACAGTTATCTTACTGCAAATTATCCAATAGCTTAACCTTTGACTGAACATTTCCCCCCACTTTTGCCTCAGCAGACTTATTCAGCAAAGTGAACCACATTGCACTTGATCCACATTGTATATAATGTAGAAGCCTGAAGGGGTTAAAACTACCCAGTAGTTCCTTAAGCTGTTTTTAAATAAGCCTTCTTAAAGGCCAGAGAGCATGTTCATCTACACTTCGCTTTCCCTTGCTTCTGTATAGTGAAACTGAAGAGGACATGATCTTTTCTTCCCAATTTTTCTGTACTTTCACTTTCTTGATCAGTTCCTCCCTGTTGGTGAGAACCAGATCCAAGTGAGATTGACCCTCTTTTTGCTTCTTCCACCTTCTTGGCAGAGTTTGAGTTCCAATTGATATTGGAAAAGTTAGTCTCCCATGACTACTATATCTCTCCTTTTTGAATGTTTGGTAATCTGCCATAGAAATGTGTTATCCAAGTCCTCAATCTGTATTGGAGGTCTATAGCAAACACCCACAAGGTCACTGTTGTGTCCCTCCTACAATTTTTACCCATAAACTCTGAATCTGCCTTCCATGCTCCTAGTCGTGGATCTCTTCACAAGTGTACACATCTTTCGTATACAGTGCTGTGCCTCCTCCCGTCGTGTTTGATCTATTCCTTTTGAATAGATTGTGCCCCTCAGTTTCTACATTCCAGTCATGAGTCTCATCTCACCAGGTTTCAGTAATGCCTGCCAGATCATATCTCCCATAATGTATTAAGAGCTCAATTTCTTCTTGCTTGTTTCTCATGCTCTGTGCATTTGTGTAGGTACAACTGAAACCACAAGTCACTCCTCCATACACAGCTGCCTCTGTCCCCCTCCATAGGGAATCACCTTCCGCGGTCACCACATGTCTCTTCTATGGGGAGAGGCAACAATTGTCCTGTACACTGAACACTGCCACCTTAGTGTGTTGTGAGTTCTGGTCTGAATCTGACCTTTGTAAGTAAACCATTTTAAACTTTTCAAACGTGGTCTTTTTATCCTTTTATCAGAAATGCAGTCTTCTTCAATGCTAAGGGAACAAGCGAGTTTTGGAACTCACAATGGCATATTTTAAAGGTCTAACAGCCTATATTTCCATGCTTTACTTTGCTGCATGTTTTGTTATTTTAAATCTGCAAGGTTCCTCTCACCAAAAAGTGCTTGCCCCAAACTTGGATCTTGGCTTTCAGGAATTCTTCTTTTATATACCTATTTTTTTCCTTGCCACCGACAAAATAAACCCTTCTTTTCATAGTGATCTTCAGTGGGTTTAAGGGAATTGTTGTCTATGAATTATCCAACAATTTATCTTGTTCTTCCCAGTGGTGCTGCTGTTTCTAGCTAGTGGTTCACAAGTCTGGAATGGGGTAGGTAGGATTCTGCCTCTTTTGCCTTGGTATTTACTTTGAAGAGGGTGTCTGTTACTAAGTTGGAACTAGTATTAGTGATAATGGGACTTGTAAACTCTGTTCCTAAATAGATAAATGGGCTGTATTGAAATTTAGTATTATATCCTCCTTTTGGTACTTCAGTTTTTTGAAATCTGTTGCTGAAATTAGGAGGGTCGTGTGAGGTTAGAACTGTGAGGAAGCACCATCTGAAATAAGAACTGGTAAATATCCCTAAAGGTGACTTGTAAAAATGTACTGGGCAATGTAGTTGCACCAGTTAATATTCCTTCATGTGCTGCTTTGAGGTTTACTTCTCTACTTTTTCTTCTTAATACAAGGATTGAGATGCGTCTTATATGGGATAAGATGAAAAACAGATAAGTTTGACAGATATGATTAAACAGTTTATCATTTAATTCAGACATCATGCTGCTTGAATGCAAAATCCTTTGTAAAACCTGTAAACAATCGGTTACCAATTAGGGGTCCGGGGACCCCTGGGGGTCCATGGAACACACCCAGGGGGTCCGTGGCACCATCTCCTGCCAGAGACTCACTTATCTTGTTAATTGCACAGTGAAAGCCACAAAGATGATCCTCTGCTTGCGACCAAGGCCTGCTTGCTGGCAGGGGCAAAACTTGTGAAAGAGTTGCTGGATTGCAAGTGAACTGGGATTGGGCAAAAACCTCTGACACAGTTTCTTAGGGCTCTTATGATTAGAGGGGGCACATGAGCAGGAGAAACATTGGGGCTCCCTATGGCTGGGGTGGGCAGGCAAGAGCACTTTAGCAGAGCCTCCACCCCACCACTGGCTTGGCGGGGGCTCCATAAAACTGGTTGGCTGAGGCAAGGGCAGCCATGTGCTCCTCAACCAAGGAGTTTAAAGAAGCGGAGGGAATAACAAGCTGTATCAGCGCCTCACCAATACAGCTTGTTTCTCCCTCTGCTGGTATGAGGGCAGAGTGGGATGGCGGATTCACTCAGCGCTATATCGCTGGCGAAACTACTGCTGCTCCTGAGTCCCTCTGCCAGGGTGGATTTGATTAAATCAAATCGATTTAATTCACGATTTAAATCATTAGTCAGTAAGACTTGATTTAAATCATTTTTTAACAGAAAGACTCATTCTTGTTGGTATAAACTTAATATTGACAACCAGAGGAAGGTTTCATTTTTGAAATAATAAATGTTCAGACTGGTTTTTACAGTTATATCAAAAATTACTGATTTGGTTGTACTATTAGACCGATAATTATGAAATTATTGTGAGGTTTAATAAGTTAACTGTTCATATTTGGACAACTTTTCTGCTGTACTTTATTGGAAAGAGAAAAATAATTATTTCCTTAATAACAATTTAAACAATTTATTTAACTAAAACAATAACATAGCATATGTATCCATGCTTGTTTGTTTGTTTTAAAATATAATCTATTAGTTTTCTATACTTCATACTTCAAATACATATATTGTTATATTACACTGTATATAGTTTGCTCCTGCGAGCTGAATTCCCTCTGTGTCTCCATGTTTGTTAGGGACGCGGGTGGCGCTGTGGGTTAAAGCACAGAGCCTAGGACTTGCTGATCAGAAGGTCAGCGGTTCGAATCCCCGCAACGGGGTGAGTTCCCGTTGTTTGGTCCCTGCTCCTGCCAACCTAGCAGTTCAAAAGCATGTCAAAGTGCAAGTAGATACGGTAAATTAGGTACCGCTCCGGCGGGAAGGTAAACGGCGTTTCCGTGTGCTGCTCTGGTTCGCCAGAAGCGGCTTAGTCATGCTGTCCACATGACCTGGAAGCTATACGCCGGCTCCCTTGGCCAATAAAGTGAGATGAGCGCCGCAACCCCAGAGTCGGTCACGACTGGACCTAATGGTCAGGGGTCCCTTTACCTTTATCCATGTTTGTTAACTGATGTGGTGAAACAATTTTAAAAAAACTTAGACTTGAGTTTTAGCACACATGGAAAACTTAAAACAAATAATTATTTCCTGATGAATAGCCTTTGGACTATAGTGTAACTTAAACAGAAAACTATCCTTAGAAAGATTTTTTTCTTCAAAAGCATTTTATTTTAAAAATCCAATTTAAATTTTAAAAAATCTGATTATATTTATTTATACCAGCACCAGCTGTAGAGAGACAAGGGTCGCCCAGGCCTTTCTAGTGCAAAAGGCAGCCTGTGTTGTCCCCCCGCCCCCTTGTTTTCTGTGGGAAGCTATGTGGATACATTTTGGGGTGGGAGGAAACAGATGTAAGGCAGAATCCTAACAAATTCAGAAGTTGGTTCCTATTGGACAATCTGCAAAAATAAAAACCTCACTGTATTTGAGGTTTGTATTTAACTAATCTCTTTAAGCCAAAGATGAAACTTGGGCACAGGAGGACTAAATAATAATAATCTACTACTACTACTACTACTACTACTATTATCAACATTACAAAATCCCAGCTGTTTTCTATTCAGTCTTCACCAATACAAGCCCTGACCAAGCCTTCACCTTTGTCTTGAAGGTGCAAGATCCCTCAGCAGAACCATATGCTGTAAAGCTTTGCTAAGATGTACCATAACAGATTACAAGTAAGGAATAGCATGTTTGAATACTCTCTCATATAAAAAGCCTTCTGCATATAGAACCCTTGCAGGTTAGGGGCACAAGTTGTAGTGGAGCAATGGAGACAAGTTTTTCCTACTGTCTGGAGATAGGCACTTTGTGATAATATCACAAATTTTATGGTTTGTTTTTTAGTACAGTATAACTAAAATCCTTTGCTTATTAGGGGCCACCCCACGTTTTCTCCAAAGAATTGCTTTGCACAGGTAACTACCATAGAGTTATCAAAATTTTCAAAAGCTGGGGGTCTGTGACTTGGCTTTTGAAAAATAGGGGGTCCTCAGTAATTACCGTATTTTTCGGACTATTGGACGCACCGGTCCATAGGACGCACCTAGATTTGGGGGGGGGGGAAATAAAGGCAAAAAAAATTTATCCCCCCCGCCAGGCGCGGGGCTGGGGCGGGGAAGCCCGAGCTTTCCCCTCCCCCAGAACGGGACCCAGAGCCATGCCGAAGCTGCGCGCAGCTTTGGCATCGCTCTGGGAACTTGCGGGGCTGGGGGAGGAGGAAGCCTTCCGCCAGCCTCCAAACCATGTCGGGAGACAGCGGGATGGCGCGCTGCGCCTCTCCCGCTGTCCCCCGAGTTTGCAGGGCTGGCGACGGGGAGGAGCAGGCTTCTTCCCCCGCCAGCCTTCTAGACAAGTCGGGGTACAGCGGCAAAGGCGCGCTGCGCCTCTCCCGCTGTCCCCCGAGTTTGCGGGGCTGGCGACGGGGAGGAGCAGGCTTCTTCCCCCGCCAGCCTTCTAGACAAGTCGGGGTACAGCGGCAAAGGCGCGCTGCGCCTCTCCCGCTGTCCCCCGAGTTTGCGGGGCTGGCGATGGGGAGGAGCAGGCTTCTCCCCCCGCCAGTCTTCTAGACAAGTCGGGGGACAGCGGCAAAGGCGCGCTGCGCCTCTCCCGCTGTCCCCCGAGTTTGCGGGGCTGGCGACGGGGAGGAGCAGGCTTCTCCCCCCGCCAGCCTTCTAGACAAGTCGGGGGACAGCGGGAAGGCCGCGCTGCGCCTCTCCCGCTGTCCCCCGAGCTTGTGGGGCTGGCGGTGGGGCTCTCCTGAAGCCTGGAGGCTCCCCCCCCCAGCCTCCAGATCAGGTCGGGGAATAGCGGGATGGCGGAGCGCCGCCATCCCGCTTTTCCCCGACCTGATCTGGAGGTTGTGGGGATGGTGGGGGGGAGAAGCAGGCTTGCTTCTCCCTCCCCCAGCCTCCAGATCAGGTCGGGGAATAGCGGGATGGCGGAGCGCCGCCATCCCGCTTTTCCCCGACCTGATCTGGAGGTTGTGGGGATGGTGGGGGGGAGAAGCAGGCTTGCTTCTCCCCCCCCCCAGCCTCCAGATCAGGTCGGGGAATAGCGGGATGGCGGAGCGCCGCCATCCCGCTTTCCCCCGACCTGATCTGGAGGTTGTGGGGATGGTGGGGGGGGAGAAGCAGGCTTGCTTCTCCCTCCCCCAGCCTCCAGATCAGGTCGGGGAATAGCGGGATGGCGGAGCGCCGCCATCCCGCTTTTCCCCGACCTGATCTGGAGGTTGTGGGGATGGTGGGGGGGAGAAGCAGGCTTGCTTCTCCCTCCCCCAGCCTCCACATCAGGTCGGGGAATAGCGGGATGGCGGAGCGCCACCATCCCGCTTTTCCCCGACCTGATCTGGAGGTTGTGGGGATGGTGGGGGGGAGAAGCAGGCTTGCTTCTCCCTCCCCCAGCCTCCAGATCAGGTCGGGGAATAGCGGGATGGCGGCTCTGCGCCTCCCCGCTGTCCCCAGCTTTTGGGTGCAGGCTGCTGCCCGCAAGCCTTGCGAGCCCGCGGGACATCCCGCCGGGCTTGCAAGACTTGGGATAGCTTCCTGAAACCTGGAGAGCGAGAGGGGTCGGTGCGCACGGACCCCTCTCGCTCTCCAGGCTTCAGCAAAAGCCTGCATTCGCACCATAGGACGCACACACATTTCCCCTTCATTTTTGGAGGGGAAAAAGTGCGTCCTATAGTGCGAAAAATACGGTAGCTAATTGAGAACCACTGCTGTAAACCAAGTTGCCCAGCTTCCAGTTCTTGAGGTCAGACCTGGCCACAGTTTGGTTTGAAAGCTTTAGTGAACAACACAGTGGCAATCTTGATAAGTGAGTCAGACACCTGGAATCATATTACTGCAATTGTATGGGATTTTCAGTGGCTCCAGAGTCAATGTGCTACTGTTGACTTATAAAACGCTGCACAATTCAGGAGCTTTTCTCCCAGTATTGTCCTGTCAGGTTGTTACGGGTGTTAAGATCTGAAGGAGAGGTCATTTTGTGTCCTACATTAAGGGCTAGCGCATTATGTGATGACTTGAGAACTGGCTTTCTCAGTGGTGGGCCCTGAATGTGGAGTATCTTCCTCTCAGAGGTTTGGCTGGCATCTACAGTGTTAACCTTTGAGGGTAAAACATGGATAGCTCAGGTGGTTAAAGCATGGTGCTGATAACACCAAGATTGCTGGTATGATTCCCGTATTGGACAGCTGCATATTCCTGCATTTCAGGGGCATGGACTAGATGATCCTTATGACCCCTTCCAACTTTGATTCTGTGAATTTTATTTTCCTGGTATTGAGATTGTATGATGTATGATAAACAGTATTTGTTGTTCTGAAGCATTTAAATTAATTAACTGATCTGCTCCTTTTGCTTATTACGATGAGGTTTGATCTAGTATTAGATTTACATTATGCATTTGTTACCTGATCTGGGGTAAAGAATGACAGAGGCTGGAATAAGAAATTCTTATATGCAACGTATACAAATATAGTGTGTGTATAGTATACATGCATGCACATGTACAACACACACACATGCGTATACTGTAGAAGCATCCTAAGTGATTTTCCATCCAGGCTGGACCAGACCTAGGTGGAATCTACACACACACACACACACACACACATATATATATATATACATTGAATTTGCCATAGTTCACCATCGCCATCTAGTGTCACATTTGTATTGCACTTTACATACACTTAAAACGTTTTATTTGCAGCTGTATAGCAGAGTCCTCAGTTTGCCTTAAATTAAGTGCTTTCAGAACATTCCTTACATTCCACTAAAAAGTGCCTAGGATGGCTTATAAAAACATAAAAATTATTGAAGTGCAATTGTTTTTAAAATTAATTTGCAACTAAAAACTTTGTAGATAATCCAGTGTCTTCTTACTGCATCCTTCTCTTACATGTGCTGCTTTAGTCATGGATTTCCCTGTTACTATGCCTCCCCCCCCCCACCTCCACAGTTGGGTGTTTGCATTGCTATACATGGGACATTGAATGAATCATGTCACCTGACTCCTGTGAAAAAGGTTTGATCTAGTATTAATCCAGTGAGTGTGGTCTGGCTTTGTCCATGGAGGATATTGGAATGTGCTAACAGATCCCTTCAAAGCATGTTTTTGTTCATGCTTCTACTGCTTTAGAGGAGGCTCCTGCAGTCTCTCTTAGAATTAAAAGTTAGGGCCAAACAAGGTGTGCATTTGTGTGGTGTCAAAACATGTGTTTGATGGTTCAGCTATAAAGTAGGTGTGCAAAAATTGATTTATAATCCTAAAAGTGTCCACCCCCTCTTATTGCTGAACCAGTGAGCGTGTTGTTTTTAATAAACACTTTTGTGTCTGGTTTGGCCCTTAAAGACAAGTTGGTCCACTAAGCATGTACAGTAATGCTAAAGTACCATGGTTTAGTGCTAAATACATGAACTGGAATGATCCTGAGTGAAGCGTTGCACTCAGATGGTCACCACTGGTTCATTCTCTTTTCAGCATTGCTAGGAAAAGTATTTTACTAGGGTTAAGATTCACTTTTACAGAATCGTGGCTTATGAATGCAGAGACCTTGGTTTTTAAGAGTCTCTGGACAGTTTCAAAACAAGCTGCTTAAAACTAGGTTTGTTAAACTAACCAGAGTTTGTTTTAACAAATTTACTAAAGGTTTTTAAAAACGTGATCTCTGGTTCATTCATTACAAGCCATTATTCTGTAAAAAGGAAACTTAAGTTTAGAGGAGGTCCCCCTAGATGAGGGGAGGGTCAACTTCAATCGTCTCATTCCAGCTCATGCGTGTACTTTTTTACACATGATATTTTAATGTTCTGTACAAACACAGTTTGTGGTTTAAATCTTACTCTGGTGTTGATTCAGTATGACCTATATGCTGCTGTGCCATAAAGCCTTTAATTTACCTACCTACAGCTTTTGGACTTGCCCATGTACTGTATAGGAATTAGCATACAGACCGAATTGTATGTGGAATGTAGATGGAGACTTGGTTTTCAGCTATTCTGCTTGAGGACTGGAGAAGGAACACTTGCTGTCTGAGCAGATTTAGGCATTTTTACTGGTGTGGTGCTGGGGAGAGGAGCCTGGTCGGCCAATTAGAGAAATAAGAGCAGAGTGTTAAATACCGTATTTTTCGCTCTATAACACGCACCAGACCATAACACGCACATAGTTTTTAGAGGAGGAAAATCTGTAGGAATGCCACCCGTAGGCATTCCCTCCATAACACACACAGACATTTCCCCTTACTTTTTAGGAGGAAAAAAGTGAGTGTTGTGGTGCAAAAAATACGGTATGTTCCCATGTAAAAGCATAATTTTAAATAAAGAGCATGGTGGTATTAGTGGAAACTTAATCAGATACACGTCTAGACTAATACCTGAAATGAGATGAGAGAACCTTGTAGATACACCAAAATAAAATTTATTCAACCCAACCTTCATGTGCAGTACAGTGGTACCTCGGGTTACAGATGCTTCAGGTTACAGACGCTTCAGATTACAGACTCCGCTAACCCAGAAATAGTACCTCAGGTTAAGAACTTTGCTGCAGGATGAGAACAGAAATTGCGTGGTGGCGGCAGCGGGAGGCCCCATTAGCTAAAGTGGTACCTCAAGAACAGTTTCAGGTTAAGAACGGACCTCCAGAACGAATTAAGTTCTTAACCTAAGGTACTACTGTATCAATGTCACTTTGAATCACTGTGTATTACAGCACATAGAAAATAAAGTGTTACTTAGTTTTCCTAGTGCCCCTAACAAAGAGTGTATTGGGTTGAATCAATTATATTTTTGCCTCATTTCTGTATTATTGCATTCCCTCTTTTGGCTGTCTGGCTACAGTTTTATGGTTATAAAGCTTTGGTATTTTTATATCAAACTTCTAAACTGAACAATAAAAAGTTAAAGCACAGCTGTGAAATTCTGACTATTGGAACGTTTCACTTGTGTTTTATAATACCTAAGGTTTGAATTTATGAACACTAACTTTCCAAATTTACTAAATTGTAGCATCATTCACATATTATATGCTTTAGAGGCCTAAAGGAATGGAATCCTCCCTCCCACTCAAGCATCTTTTGTCATTCATGTGCACAGGCAGTGTTTTTTTTTTCTTGGGGGACGACGATGCAGAGGTATGCATACCCCTAAACATTTTGTGAATCTAAGTTTGGCCTCATTGAGGGGCAGTATTTCAATATGAGTAGGAAAATGAGAGTACCCCTAAACATTTTTTTTAGGAAGAAAAAGCACTGTGCGCAGGTATAGGTAGAAAACACTAGAAACATTTCTTTTTGTCTTGGTATTACCTCTGAGGGTGTGCTGTAGACCTTTGCCGATGCCTAGGTATCCAAACTGACTAAGAATGACATAGCACCTCTAAGTAATTACTATGCATTAAACTGATAATCCCTTCCTAATATTTACTTGCTAGCTGACTTTAATGAAACTATCCTTGTTCCCACATTGCTTCTTTATAGCCTACAATGGATCCATCTAGGCTGGTTGTTGTTTGTGCAGTCTGCTACAGCAAACTGTACAGTTGGTATAGTCCAGATTATCTTCTCTTCTCAATGGAGAAACTTTTTATTGTAGAAATTGTCCCAGTTGATCTGGAAAGAGAATCATCTGGGGTCGAGTGATATTATTATACAGTACTGTTAAAGCCAACAATGTCTTTGCCTAATCATGCCTATATTGGAGACTACAGGTTACATACGCTTCAGGTTACAGACGCTTCAGGTTACAGACTCTGCAGGAGGCCCCATTAGCTAAAGTGGTGCTTCAGGTTAAGAACAGTTTCAGGTTAAGAACGGACCTCTGGAACGAATTAAGTACGTAACCAGAGGTACCACTGTATCTGGGAGTTCCATGTAACACTTTCTACACTTCCCAAAGAAACCATAACAAAACCCATTGTAAGATAAAATAACAAGTTAAAGGGGGGGAGAACTTAGCATTATTTCTGAAATATGACAAGGGTAGCAAAAGCGTGCCTGATCAAGGATTACACCAGCTTCCTTAATGCCACCCAAGCTAATTGCAAATCCAGTTTAGAAGTGAATGTGCTTGATAACTTGAATTATCATGCTGGTTAATTGACTGATCAAATATCGGTGGGGTACATATGAACCCTGCTCACACATTCGGGTCAGTGTTGTTTCATAATAGCAAACCAATTTGATCAACTTTGTTTACATAATGCTGATGCTTTAAAATGTGTGACCATTTTTTGACAATGAAAATATTGACAGTTTGTCAATACAGTGGTACCTTGGGTTAGGAACTTAATTCATTCTGGAGGTCCATTCTTAATCTGAAACTGTTCTTAACCTGAGGTGGCACTTTAGCTAATGGGACCTCCCACTGCTGCTGCGCCACTGGAGCATGATTTCTGTTCTCATCCTGAAGCAAAGTTCTTAACCCGAGGTACTATTTCTGGGTCAGTGGAGTCTGTAACCTGAAGCGTCTGTAACCCAAGGTACCACTGTATGCTAGACATAACTATTAACTATGGTTTAGGGTGGTGGCCAGGAAGCGCATAGTTCAATGGCCTGCTTCCTTAACTGTGGTTTTTAGGGACTGACCCTTGATTTTGGTTACATATTAAAGCTGAAAAATCATATTTAAAGTTCTTATATAGGGGTTTTACATTGATTTGCCTAGTTAGGATTGTACTGTTATGCTGGTTTTCTAAAATATAAGATGAGATTTTAAATTTCATAATGGTATGTCTTCTCTAAATCATTTAATGTATATTTGTGCTGCTAAGAGATTTGTTCATACACTCAGAATGAAGGCTGGCCTTAAGGGTGGTAGAGTAGGCACCTGTCACACATGTTGACATGAAGGGGACCCTGAGTTACGCTTGGTATTGCGTGTACCATCTAAAGTGAGCCAGGACAAAATAAACAAAAATGCAGTAGCATGCCTTTAACTTTTCTTTCTCAGTTTTTACTTTGTCATTTGTTCTAGATAAAAATCACCTGAACACAGCTTGATACCGAGGCAATGAAAGGTCAGGTTTAAAAACTGGATAATGTTGTATTTATATTTTGAAAAACAAAAATACAAATAATTTGTCCAGAACCATGTAGCAAAGCATTCTGTGGTAGCAAAGTAGCAAATCTACCCATTGATGCTGATATACCTTCATCAAACCCCTGCTCTAGTGTGACTTCCAGTAGATCAGCGTAGTTTATTTGCTCTCCATTGTTTAATAATAGCAGTACACACACACACCTGCCACCACCACTGTGCAAGATTCACCAGCCAAAACTAATGAAACCTAGAAGGAAAAGGAGTGGATTTTTGTGTGGAAGGACGGTGTGCTCAGTTCAGTTCTGGTACTTTGAACAAATTACTTTGTTCGGAATTCTTTAATTCTAACTGTAGTAGTAGTAGTAGTAATAATAATAATAATAATAATAATAATAATAATAATTTATTTATACCCCGTCCATCTGGCTGGGCTTCCCCAGCCACTCTGGGCGGCTTCAAAAAGAAATATTAAAATACTATAATACATCAAACATTAAAAACTTCCTTAAACAGGGCTGCCTTCAGATGTCTTCTGAAAGTCTGGTAGTTGTTATTCTCTTTGGCATCTGGTGGGAGGGTGTTCCACAGGGAAGGCGCCACTACCGAGAAGGCCCTCTGCCTGGTTCCCTGTAACTTGGCTTCTCGCAGTGAGGGAACCGCCAGAAGGCCCTCGGTGCTGGACCTCAGTGTCCGGGTAGAACGATGGGGGTGGAGACGCTCCTTCAGATATACTGGACCAATGCCATTTAGGGCTTTAAAGGTCAGCACCAACACTTTGCATTGTGCTCGGAAACGTACTGGGAGCCAATGTAGGTCTTTCAAGACCGGTGTTATGTGGTCTCTGCGGCCGCTCCCAGTCACCAGTCTAGCTGCCGCGTTCTGGATTAGTTGTAGTTTCCGGGTCACCTTCAAAGGTAGCCCCATGTAGAGCGCATTGCAGTAGTCCAAGCGGGAGATAACCAGAGCATGCACCACTCTGGCAAGGCAGTCCGCAGGCAGATAGGGTCTCAGCCTGCGTACCAGATGGAGCTGGTAATCAGCTGCCCTGGACACAGATTTGACCTGTGCCTCCATGGACAGCTGTGAGTCCAAAATGACTCCTAGGCTGCGCACCTGGTCCTTCAGGGGCACATTTACCCCATTCAGAACCAGGGAATCCTCCACACCTGCCCGCCTCCTGTCCCACCAAAACAGTACTTCTGTCTTGTCAGGATTAAACCTCAATCTGCCGCCATCCAACCTCCAACCGCCTCCAGGCACTCACACTGGACCTTCACCGCCTTCATTGGTTCTGATTTGAAAGAGAGGTAGAGCTGGGTATCATCCGCATACTGATGAACATCCAGCCCAAATCCCCTGATTATCTCTCCCAGCGGCTGCATGTAGATGTTGAAAAGCATGGGGGAGAGGACAGAATCCTGAGGCACCCCACAAGTGAGAGCCCAGGGGTCTGAACACTCATCCACCACCACCACTTTCTGAACACGGCCCAGGAGGAAGGAGCGGAACCACTGTATAACAGTGCTCCCAGCCCCTCAAGACAGTCCAGAAGGATGTTATGGTTGATGGTATCAAACGCCGCTGAGAGATCCAGCAGAACTTTTACTCTGGGTGTTGGGTATCGGGGTTCTAGTAAAAACCAAAGTTGACCCCACAAGCCTGAAGTCTGTTCACTCTGAATTAGAGAGGTAGCACTAGGGCTCCTTTTATGAACATTTCTTGGAAAGTCTAGATGCGGTTGGCCACTATCATTGTTTGGTTTTTCTAACCTGCACAAGCCACAAAACTTGTCAACATTACAAAACTAACCCGGGGGGGGGGGCACTCCTCACCTATTTATCTGAGGGCAGCCTTGCTCAGAATCTCAATTTTCTTTCTCTTTGAATGAAAGGGCCAGAAACACAATATGGGGGAGCCACTGATGCCTAAACCACAAGTGGTCAGCAGCTACGAACAGTTAATTGCCATTAAGAACATAGGAAGAGCTCTGCTGGAGCAAACCAGAGATTCATGTAGTTCAGTATTCTGTTTTCACAGGCACTAACCAGATGCCTCTGGGAAAACCACAACCTGGGCATGAGTGCAGTAGCATTTTTCTGTTTCTGAATTGCCTGAAGCTGCCAGAAGGAAAGAGTTGGGGAGTAAGTGGGGAACAGATGAGATACTTAAAAAATAATAATTATATTTTATTAAGGTGATTTTAGATAAAATAAATAAAGTAATACAGGAAAAAGAAGGAAAAATGAGAGAGAGAAAAACAACAGCAACAAAGATACATATAAAAGCGAAAATATGCAAAAAAAGAGAGGAATATACAATATTCCCATACATTCTTGTATAAATTGGTATGGTGTTATTGTCCTGGTGCTTATGTAAATGTTAATATCCTGCTACATTTTGCATAAACTCATTCCAAGTGTTAATGTTTTTATCCATGCAGAATCTATGTCTGTAAGCAGTCTGTTCCTAAATTGTGATTGTTGTCATATCAGTCAATTGATTGAAGAGTATCGTATCTTTATTTTTCCTGTTGCTCAATATCAATCTCTTGGCCACCATTAGGGCCTGGAAAATCCATTTCCGTTATCCCGTTGATAATTTCCATACTGCAGGTTTAAAGTTCAATAAAATATTCTCCGCTGAAAGATTTAACTTTTCTGCAGAGTCATAGTTACACTGTCGAACACTTTCTCCCAAAACTTGTTAAGTAAAGAACACTGTACAAACATATGTTTCAGAGGGGCGTTGTCCTTGCCACATCTCCAACACTGAGCTATCTTAGCTAATCCTTTCTTACTCAACCATAAATGAGTCCAGTAAACTCTAAATATTATTTTCTGTTGTATTAGTCTTAATTTTAAATCTAGTGACACCTTAGCTATTGAAGCTAATACATTTTCCCACTGTCTGGGGAATATTGAAAGTTCCAGTTCTTTATTCCAATCATCTCTTACCGTCTGCATATTGAACTTGTGTATTGTTAATAGATATCTATAAAAATAATTGCTGGCTTTTTATTTTTGAGTGAGTTGTCCAATTGCTCAAATATCTTGATTATCTCGCAAGCTGAAAGGGCTGATGGCCCAAACACACTTCTTAGGAGATGTTGTAATTGAAGTTACTGCTATTGGGCTGCATCTGATAGATGGTATTTTTATCTTAAAACAGCAAAAGTATAAAATTCATCTTCCCCACCTATCAATTGGTCTAATGTCAATACACCTGCTTCTATCAATTTTTTCCATATCATCATCTTTTTTGCAATTCTTAGTATGGGGTTTCCCCACAGAGTAAGTTTAGTATGTGAAAATGGATCAAATTTGTTTCTCTTAGCCAATATATTCCATGTTCTTCTAAATGATTTAATTGTTTCCACAGTCACCTGAGATTTCAAATACTTCGATCCTATTATGGTCCAACCAACCAAATATGCTATGTACATATATTCTAGGGTTGCCCACACTGGAAAATTGGGGCCAGCAGTGGGATTCCAATATTTAGTACTTGACAGTAGGTAGGAATAGTAATATAATTCCAAATTTGGGATTCTGAAACTGCCTTCTTTAATTTGTAGCTGCATTCTCTGCAAGGATATCCCTGGTGTTGCTGAGCCTCAATGAGTTTATATTTTGAAAATATGATCCAGATATAAAAACTGGAAGCCCTCTCAGGATATAAATGAGTTTCAAGTGATTGTTGTATGTTCTGTGCTTGACTGCATGTGCTGAAGATCATTGATAATCCTTGCAGGGTGTAGTTGAAGAAGAAGGGGCTAGAGTAGAGCTTTCCAAACTGTGTTGTGACATGCTGGTGTGTCAGCTGCAGTGTGTAAGTGTGTCACATGAATGCTCCCCGCGCCTCTCCTGGGACTGGGAAAGGGGTTAATTTAATCTTCGGTTTGCTAGTAAAAATTATTGTGTCATGAAATGATGCATGTCTGAAAAGCATGTCACCAACATGAAAAGTTTGGAAAGCTCTGGGCTAGAGTTGGGAATCCACTGCAGCTAGGAGCATGAAACCACAGTCAAAGAGACACAAAGGTTCGCAATGGTAAATGAAATGAGTTTTTCTGTAGCCATTTTTATTTAATATTAAATATATCTATGTGATTCATATCAGAGTTCATGATTGGAAGGACTGCTTAATGAAGAACTTGCAGGGAGAGGTAGCTGAAAATGGAATGGGGCAGTAGACCTCTGATAGTAGATGAAGGTAAACTCATACCTTGCTTGTGAGCTTTTCACATGCTAGGGTAGTTGCCTAGGGTGGTTGATACTCATCCCAGATAGTTTGTACTCCTGATGTATGGCAGATATAGGAAAACAGAAATAGGAAAGCTGGGTTATGCATGGGATAAAATGTAAAGAAGTATTTACTGTAATGTGGTTTCTATTATCTGCTTGTTATTGTTGTTGTTGTTTAGTCGTTTAGTCGTGTCCGACTCTTCGTGACCCCATGGACCAGAGCACGCCAGGCTTGTTATTGGTGTCTCATAAATAATAATCCAATGTGAGAGTGGCTGTAATTCTCTTATGGTTTTCTTTTGCTCTTGAATTGATCATAGAATGTTAATTGTTCATTTCTGAACTCAGAAAGCCTAGTTCTAAAACAGGATTCAGTGGAATAAAAACACCTGTACACTAAGCATTTTTTTTTTTTTTTTGGTACTGAGATAACGCATCAGTTCAGATGACATCCTTAAAGTACCAGATCCAGTTGCTCTTGGAGGAAACTGATTTTTTTAGATCCATTTCAGTTGTGGCTTAGGACTGGTTTTGGTACAGAAACTGCTTTGACTGCTGTGTATGATTACCTTTGTCAGGAGAGAGACAGGAGAAGTGCATCCCTGTTAATTCTCCCTGACCTCTCAGCAACTTTTGATGCCATTGAGCACAGATTTTGATTCTGGAGCACTGCTTTGCAGCAGTTCTGGTCTTACTCTGTGTTCTTGGCAACAACAGAGCTGGCTTGGTATCTTACTACTAAAAGCTTTTTCTTCCAATTTTTATTTTTATTTTAAAAAGTAGTAATAATAAATAATTTTTTGAAAAAAAATCCCAAAATTTCAACACCTCTTGCAATGGTTTCACCCCTTTCCATTTTTTAACAGTACAAATTGTACAAATACTTCTGTATCTCCTCAAAAGCATTTCTCCTGCATATTCCCTGTCCTACCTTAATTGCACGTGTTAATTTATCATTAACAGCTATATCCCACACCTCTTTGTACCATTCTTCCATTTTACATTCACCTTGCCCCTTCCACATCCTAGCTGTAATAATTTGTGCAGTAGTCAATAAATTTGTGAGCAAGTCCTTGCCAGCCTGCGAACCTTCCACCCCATCGTAAATTGATAATAATAAGTTTATTATTTATTTTCATGATACTTACTTATGCCCAGGTATGGCAGCAATTTTGTGCCTAGAAATAAACCCTGTTGTCTTGTAGGACTTAATATCTGAAGAAATATGCATAGCATTAGGGTTTAAATGACCTTAAGGCTGGAGTGTTAGATCTAGGCTTTGAAAACGGGCTTTCAAAGGTAAAATATTATTTTCAACTTTAGCACCTACATACTCATAACTTTAAGACTGTTCATTCATTAGCCTATACTTTATTATTATTTATCAGTGCTGAATTTTGTGACTAATTAAACTATAAGGTTAGCAGAGCTAATAATAAGTATATTCATGGTCTACATATTACTATATAATACAATACACATTCCACCTCAGACAATAATTAAAATATTTTTTACCTGTACCAGCACATTTAACAGTCATTCTAAATATAAAATATTGTTTAAAATAATATAAAGCCAGGCAGGGGAAGAGGGAGATAAGTTGTGGGGAATCAAAGCACTTATTGATTCTATAGCATTGACTTCTATTTGCTGATTACCATAAATCTGAGTAAAAATTCCATCCTTGATTTCTGTAACGTTGTGCATGCAAAATCTGTTTTTAAATTTCTATGCTACATATTTTTTTTGGTCCCTCTTTGCCTCCATTTTATCACTTTTGACCTTTACAGAACCTTGATGCCTTTAAAAGCTGTATGGTGGGCAGATAGGTAAATGTAAAGGGACCCCTGACCATTAGGTCCAGTCGTGACCGACTCTGGGGTTGCGGCGCTCATCTCGCTTTACTGGCCGAGGGAGCCGGCGTTTCTCCACAGACAACTTCCAGGTCATTTGGCCAGCATGACTAAGCCGCTTCTGGCGAACCAGAGCAGCGCATGGAAACGCCGTTTACCTTCCTGCTGGAGCGGTACCTATTTATCTACTTGCACTTTGACGTGCTTTCGAACTGCTAGGTTGGCAGGAGCAGGGACCGAGCAACGGGAGCTCACCCTGTTGCGGGGATTCGAACCACCGACCTTCTGATCGGCAAGTCCTAGGCTCTGTGGTTTAACCCACAGCGCCGCCTGTGTCCCTTAGATGGGCAGATACCCTCTCATTAATTTGAGTCGATATACCACTCATAGGGTTAGTTGGGTCTTTCTACTCTAGCAAACGTGTATACTTTTACCTCCTCTATCAAGTATATTTCTGCGCTGCTTGATACCATATCCTTGAATCTTTCAAAGTCCACTGTGTCTACTGCAAGGCAAGAAACATAGATCTTATAAGCCTTTAGGAGCATAATAATATTAATAACATTATTATTATTTAATTGCCTTCCACACATTGAGGAGATGTACAAAATGTAATAAAACAGTTAAATATATAAGTGGGAATCCCCATGCAAATTAATTGGAAGTCATCTATACCTATCATGCAGCTTTTAAAGGCATCAAACCTCTAAAGGAAAATAGGAAAAAAAATTTAATGCCTAAAAGAGAAGGGAAGGGTTTTTTAAATTATTTTGAGCTCTGGGGTGTACCTTGGGAGCTGCTGACAGTTGGGATGGGTAGTGCTAAATAACCAGTGGTCTAAGTTGCTAAAAGCCAATTTCATATATCCAGTTCAGGTGTCACTAACATTTTTTGCCCTATAGGCACATTTTGAACTTGAAGAAACTGTCATGGGCATTCCTTCCTCTTCTCAAAAACAAAACAAACAAACAAAAAAACATAACCAGCCTAGGCAACATTCCCCCCTTCAAAACAAAACAAAACACCACAAAACCTTGTAAGACAACAGTGCCCCCCTATTTCTCCTTCTGCTTAACTGTTAAAAATAACAAGCCATATTCACACTCACAATAGGCAGCTTAGCTTGGCACCCTGGAAAGTAGAGTCGTAGTTCTAGCTGCCTTGTCCTCCTTCTGTCCTATTCTAAGAATGCCGCTGAGAAGCTTCCTTTTAGAAATCAGTTAAAATTAAAACTTAGACAGGAGGCCTAGGGGCCTACTACATTGCTTGCTTCTTCGATTTTGATACACTATATCACATATTGCTATAGGTAACACTTAGTAAATTTTACAACATGGAAACCTTGTTTTCTCCTCTTCAAATATATGTTTCTCTTCTTTTGAAAGAGAACCTCATGTACCGAGTGCTTCCAAAACTTCTGTATTCCAGCAGGCATACTCTTAATTTATTGCAAGGTGTCTTCTAGTTGCTGTCCTTAAGGGAGACGGAGGGAGTGAAACAAGATTGGGACCAGAATATTATCCTAAACTTCAATTTGAAGATTAGAAACAATCCTCTGCAATTCTGAGTTGCTCTGCTGGGTCTGTCCCTTAAATCTCATCTACCTGAGATACATTTATGATACCCATATCCTCTGGATGCATGGATGGAGTTTCCTTAAAACTACCACCAGGACTTCAGTAACTTTCACCACACCATCAGTCTGAGCCTAGACCAGGCCATGCTGCAGGTTCATTTTCTTGAGATGACTATGCAGCTGCAAAATGGATATGTAAGCACCACCTGCAGACAGCTTGCATGTTTCCAGCTCTCATAGAGAACACGCCACAAAATCCATTGTCGTATAACAGGAATAGGGAACCTGCAGTCCTTCAGAGGTTATTGGGCTCCCAACTCCCATCAGTTCCAGCCTGGATGGCCAGTGGGCAGGAATGATGGGAATGTAGTCAAACAATATCTGGAAGGCAACAGGTTCCTCATCCCCAGTCTTTGATCAAGCCATACAACCACATCTGTTCAAATGCTTCAGACATACTTACAACTTAAGGGTTTGTACAAGCCATTTCTTGCACTAAAATATCTACCCAGTGTAAGTGTAGTAGCATGTTATCAAAGACAGACTGGTGCTCAGAAGCAATCTGTTATGGAACAGACCAGAGTTGCAGTGATAGAACATTACTTGATGTTGCCTATAGCTCCTAGCGAAAACCACTCATACGTATTCTCAGTCATCTACAGCCCATCGTGTACAATGACAATTCCTTCTTATGGGCCTTGCTTACGTAGAAGACATCCCCTCCAATATAAAATAGCAGCAACACTGGGTCATGGTTTAAAGTCACAAACCCAGAACACAACCTGCAGCACACCCACATGTAACCCACATGTAACCCAGAACGTGTAAAAGATAGCTAGTCATCTCATGGTAACTGGACGAATATTAGTATGCATATTAGATAACATGCTAAGACCTCTGTGGTATTCAAATGAAAATAATAAAGACTGATATCCCCCCATCCCTCAATGCATGCTTATAAGGAGTGCTGATAACCAGGTAATGATAACTCTTCTAAACACAAAGTGTGCGCATATATATATATATATATATATATGCTTTCGTAGATTTTCACGGGTACAGGAATGGTACCCACGGGTACGAGTGAGACCTCGTCGAAACGTCGCACAGACACCCCGACTCTTACACGGGAAGACACCCGAAGACACCAAAACCTGCATATATATATATATATATATATATATATATATATATCAAAAATTTAATTCTGTTTAAAAGAAAATGAATGATAGTGAACATACTTTTTTAAAAAAAAATGATTTGAACCAACATACTTAAACACTCTTAAAACTGAATCCAATACACCATTGAAGCACCGTTGAAGGCTTCTAACCTGGTAACTTTGTGCTATCTGCAGGGTTAAAAATCACAAATCTGTTAGGTCATGTGTGCCTATAATATGAAAATACTAATTTTTTAAAACACACATAATCATTAAGGCACCTGGTTAATCAAAAGGCTTATCAGCACAAAATTATTTGACTCTGGGCGAGGGATATGAAGGCAGAAGGATACGTTTGGCAGACAACTTGGGATTCCCCGTCACCTGGTAACCTCCAGTGTAGCAGAACATTTTCTGTAGGGAACTGTGGAGGTAGTGTTAGCTGCTTCTCCTGCCTTTTGGTTTTCTTCTGCAACCCTTTCTCTGCAGCTAATAGGTGAAAGGAGCCAAATGAGAGATTTCAAAGGGAAAATACCAATGAGAGATACATCCTTGCAAATGTATTCCAGCCTCTCCTTTTCATGTTACAGGCAACCCCGCAGGATTGGGAATCCTGTGTTCAGCTGGTCCCCTAGTTCTAGTCTAGACATAGTTCCTGTCTTCTCCCAAATCCTTGCCTCTCTGATTTACAGCAGATTTTAAATGCAAACTCTGGCTACCCTGTGTTTCATGTTATGCCTCTGCTGAATCTGGAAAAACTTAACAGAGAAGAATCCTCTCTTGCTCCACCCTTCCCATTCCACCAAAGTATTTTCTGGCTTTGTACAATGGCCAGTTCTGGATGATGTAATGGAAGTTTATTATAGCATACACAGATATGTGAATGCCCTATTTCTCCCCCAGGCTAAATTGTGAGAAAGAACTTTAAAAATAGCAGGGAAAATGGGCAATTATGAGGGAAAGTGACAGACCTCTTAATAAATATATTCTCTTTCAAATGATGTGAAATGCTTCATTTTAAAAATAAACAGTGTTTTAAAATAATATTCTTAATGACAATTCACAAAGATTCAAAGGTAGTAATTTTAGTGATGATAGCATTGCTACTACATTTAGCTAGTTACTGCTAAAGAAGACCCACTCTTAGGGCTTGATGGTAGAAAAGTATTTCCAAATGTTGCAGATTTCAGAACATCTTCATGGGTTATCTGGGAGTATGCCAAGCATATTTATCCTCCAGTGCGGTGACAAGCCCACCAAATCCTTGCTTCTCATTTGCTCTGGATTCCTCTGTTGTCTTTGGTAAATAAAATAAATTTGATGAATGCTTGAAAATACATACAATTAAGAAGCTTTTTATAGTTTACTTAAACCTTCTATTTTATGAAGTCCATGATTTTGAGCTTCAAAGTTCAGAATTAGATGCTTGGTTCTTTTCAGCACTGGTTCTTGTTAAGAGAAATAGATAAACATGAGTTCAGGATAGCAGAGATATTTTCCCACCTACACACATCCCAGTCCTGGAGTGGAGAGTGCTGGAAATGTTGATTGTGTGCTTTCCTGGACTGTGAGTCTTCTGTTACCTTCTGTACATTAGTGTAATGTTCAGGCCCCTTCTCAAAGGACTTAGTCATAATATACTGGAGTTCTTATATGTACTTATGAAATGCATTATATTTACATAATATATCTAATGCAAAATATGAATGCAGATAACATATGTCTGGAAAATTAAATCACTACTTGGGCATTGAGATTGGCTGTTGTTCTGCCATGCATTTAGTGACACACATGCATTTGCTGCTAAGTAAATGTATGTGGGAGATTGAACAAGGGTGTAGAGCTTGATAATTGATAACCTAGATGATTTAATAGGCCATGAAGAACAGGTATAACTACTGAAAAGTAATATATTGTTCAGTCATTTAAGATGCATAAATGACTGTTAAAGCTTCATTAGGTATTAATTTTATTATGATTAGCTTGCTGCACAAATAGATTCATAGTTTTTATTATTTTAAGAAAAGAGTACACATATGAAACTTGTACTCGAAAGAATAGGTACTGAAATTCAATATAGAAAGATTGTTAGATAAAGCATTTCAGTTAGGAAGCTTGCTAATTTTAAGTCAAATGCTATGTTGTTTTTTTCAGAGATTTGTACCTATTCTAGAGCTATTGATCTTTAGTAGAGCAACTAACTGTAGATACCTTTATCTCACCGTCAAGAAAAGTTAATTGTTTCCCTCATTTTCATTTTTTTCTTGGGAGAAGGTATGTCGTGCAAATAGCTAGAAGGCCTATTATCTTTAAATTAATCTTATTTAATTTTAAGGAAGAAGCAGTAAATTGTAGTATGTTCCCCACAAATGTCGAAAGACACCAGGGACTTGTAGCACATGTGGATGTGAGCAATAAAGATTTGTTCTCCTGCGTGCTTGCCAGCTCAGTAGTGGAGGGGTCAGCAACTTTTTTGGGCCCGTAGGAACACTTGAAATTTGGGGGGGGGGGGAGGTCTGTGGGCATTGTCCTCTGTTTGCTCCCCCCCCCGCCTCATCAATCTCTCTCCCACTCAACAGAGAGCCCTCTCTCTCACACATGCATGCTTCACTTTTCTAAGAAGTCTAGGTAAAGTTCTGATCCAGTAGAATTAAAATGGATTATTTGAATTAGCATTACTTTACATGGGGTTCCCAAAAAACCCCATCAATTTAAAATTTACAGTGGCGGATGGCACAGTAAAAAACCCACAACCCTAGATTTCAGTTCTTGCCAGTAATACAAAAATGTTGTCCTGGCACACACATCTTCATGGATTTTCATAATTTCTACACAGAATGACAACAAAACCACTGACAATTCACAGAACACATCATGGACACCAAGATTACCCATAATTTTATGGTGATAAAAACTAGAAAGGTCCATAAATATCCTTCCTTCATCCATGCTTTTGTTCCATAGCAACTGTGGAATGTACCAGATCATGATTTTATGGTCAATTCAGTGGACTTAGGTGGGAACTGTGATTTGATGGTGTTTATAGGGTGGGGATTCTGTGAATAAATGATTCAGTTTCAAGACAATCCACTTGGAACTGGATCCAACTGTGTGTGCACCTACCTTCTCTATCACATTCCATTACCCCTCTCCATTTCACTGATCCTGTCCCACCCTAATTTCTCCCTCTTAGCCAATCTGTTTTCCTCCTTCCATATCACCCCCCTTTTCCTTCTACATTCTTAGTTGCTCTTTCTTTTTAGTTGCTGATCTGAATTCTGAAAATGACATAGATCTGGACGAAGTGCAGGAGAGTATCAGTGCTCCAGCTTACTCCTTCAGTATTATGTTCTTTTCAAGGGGGGAACGGTAACTATCTTCACAGAGAAGGGGAAAATGAGACGGTGGGAGCTTAGAGAATTCACTGACACCAGGGGAAGCCCTCATGGGTGCCATGGCAGCTGCAGGTGCCATATTGGCAACACATACTGTGTACAGTATATTAGAGTGGCTCTATCTTGTCGCTATTCTTGACTTTTGCTGCACTTGCTGCAAAATATTGCTGTCAGTATTTTAAAGACAGCATGGGGGGAAGGTTTGTGTTTTTATGTTGCACAATTACCTTGAGTTTGATGGAAAAGGCAAGTCTAGTATGTAGTACCTATAAATTCTGGAGATTTTTTTTTTACGAAATGATCTTCATTGTATTCATGAGAACCATTTCACAGTTAATGTGTAAAGCATACTTACATAAGAATTTGGGAAAATTAAAAATGATCCTGACAACAAAATAATCTATAGCAATGTAATTATATAGCACATTTCACCAAGATGTATATAAAGTTTTCACTGTGCCTTTTTGGCTTGATGTGACTTGAATGAAATTGTGTGTGTGTCGGTTGCAATCTTGTAACAGTTTTTTTCTTTTTTTGTTTCTTGATAGATGATGATGTACCTGCAGATATGGTTGCAGAAGAATCTGGTCCTGGTGCACAAAATAGTCCATACCAACTTCGCAGAAAAACTCTTTTACCTAAAAGAACAGCTTGCCCTACAAAGAGCAGTATGGAGGTATTTAAAAATTAATAATCATGCTTTCCCTTCTGAAGTAATTGCCTAGCACAACAGGCACAATACAGTTCATGGGGAGAAGGCCAGTGGTGGCCGTGGAGGATTTTTTATGTGGGGTTAGCACAAGCGGAAAGGAGTAAGGATTGACCATGTGCAATATGCATTAGAGGAACCTTGTGTAATCTAATTTTACTTTTCTAAAACTTTTCAGGGTGCCTCTACTTCAGCTACAGAGAACTTTGGTCATCGAGCAAAACGTGCTAGAGTATCTGGAAAATCACAGGATTTGTCAGGTAATGTCTTTTTTTGTTTGAGGGAGAGGGCAAAGAAAGTCTCCCAACTTTCTATTTTAATTTTAATTTTAATTGAACAGTTTTTAACTTAAGAAAGTAATTGGGATGGTAATGGTAATCTTATTTCCTTGTCTACTGTCATTTGACTTTTATAAGTGAATTTTTATGGTCTCAAAAAGATTTTTCTCAGAAATGGTTTCCATGAAGAATACATCATGTTGTTGTGCTACTTGAGTAGGCAGTGGGTGTACGGATGTATGTACAGGCTTATTTCCATTTCACCTTGCAGAAGAGGAGAGGGGTTTTTAATTGACACCTGGGGCTAGATCAGGGGAGGCACCAGCTGTAGGCAGGAGAAACCTAACAATGACTTTGAACTAGATAGGAAAATGGTAGTCCCATTTCTACACACCATTAAAAGTGGTGTCTTTGTGTAGCTACTTTTCCTGCCTGCACACTTCTGGGTAGGTGGACCCGGTTCAAGGGGCTGGTGACTTGTAAAACCTTCCACAGCCTGTACTGTGTGACTCAGAGATTACCCCTTCCAATATGAGCTGTATTTCTCACAGGGTTGTTATGGGGGAATAGATAAGGATTGGGAGAACCGTGTATGCCATCTTGAGCGCCTCAGAGAAAAAGGTGGACTATAAATGCAATGAATGAATGAATGAATGAATGAATGAATGAAATATACAAGATTTGTGTTATGACCATTATATCTTGTTCCTTAAAGACGATGATGATGATGATGATAATGATAATAATAATAATAATAATAATAATAATAATAATAATAAATTATTTTATTATTTATACCCCACCCATCCGACTGAGCTTTCCAGCTCCTCTATCTTTGCTCAGACATTCTGTCATTATTTTACATGGTGTCCCTCTGCAAGTGTTGCTGGCATGTGTGATTTTACCTATGGTCCTTTGATCAGTTACTGTATTCAGCTGCACCTTCACAAATAACTTTGTCCCTGTTTGGATGATCAGAAACCTTTTGGATTATGCTAAGAGGTTTGATGATATTTAATTGCTTTAGTTGTCTCTAACAGGGAGTGTAACAGCAAACCTTTATAAACTATAGGATATCAGGCTCACTAGCCTTATTTGATCTGGCAGGGGTCCTGATTTGACCTGCAAGACAGTTTCCCCCCGAGCCATGTCCATCTGCCCACAGCTGGCCTTAGTTTTGGAAGTGAAACTACATAGCTTGACTCCGTATGTAACTCAGGGTTAGGAAAGAGGCCTGAGTTCAGACGGCTGTCACACTAAAATAAATGTGAACTGTGCTGTTTGACACTGCAGGTTGTCAGGGAACTCCTTTGTGAGGAAAATCCTTACATGTGGAAAACTAGTGTGTTGAGGTGAAATGTTTTAGTCCGGCCACTGCCTTGACATACTTACTTTTGACTTGTAGTGAGTGAGTTGATTTATGTAGCAGAGTGACCAAACATGATACTCCCTCTGCAATCTGAGGTGGCAATAATCTTTATTTATTTGAAAGCATTTACAAACAGCTTAATATTTAAAAATCTGTAAGCTGTGTACAATATCTTTTTTAAAAAAATAAATAAAACACAACCTAAATCCAATAAAACAGCAGCATAAAGGCATATAAAAACAAATAAAACAGGGATTCAGGGGATTCTGGCATATAAAACAGGACCTGGCCTTGCTGGTCAGAGAAAGCCTGGGGAAAGGATAAGTCTTGCAGAACATCTAAAGCAATGTTTGAAACTCCCTTTTTTCTAGGCACGTTTTGTGACAGGAAATTTCATTAGTGCTAGCAGTTTCTGAGCGCAGTACCGTGCCTAGGATTTAAGATTAAAATGGGCACTGAGGGTGTGGGAGGAGAAATTCCTTCCCACTAGAGTTCCAAGAGATCGCTGCAGCATCCGGCAAGCTATTAGGTGCTGCCTCTCAGCTGGCCTTGCAGAAAGGCAGCGTTTCCCTCAGATTGGCTGCCCTTAGGCTAGGAATACAGCTATCTTTTCCCTCCATCCCGTTCCCATCATCATCTCATCCACTGAAAACGGACAAAGAGCAAAGTTCACACTGCCTTGCCTGGCTCTTTCCTCAAGTGAGTTGTGAAACACTCCCTCCCATCCCTGTCAGTCCTCCTTGAAACTGCTGGAGGAATGGGCTTGTGTGCTCCTGGAGCAAATTCTGAAAATGTCAGGGACACTGCAAAGGAGGGGGGTATCAGGAGAGGAGAGGAGAAGAAAAAGAGGAGAAATCTGGTGACTGCTTGCAGAGAGAGAGAGCATGCAGTGTGATAGCCTGTTTGTTTTTGCATTTCTCTCTCTTCTTCAGTGCAGAAGGGGAGGCTCCAATAAGGGGCTGGGTAAGGAGAGTTTAAACCTTTGGTGGAATTTCACAAATGTGGGATATGGAAGGAGAGCTTCCCATCCAGAGTCCATTTGAAAACCGCTGAGCATCTTGGTGGACCACTTAGTGATTTTTCTGTCTGTTTAGCAACTGTAATGCACTGTTAAGAAATTCAATCTGTTATACAATAAAATGCAATATATAAGCACAAAAGAAGCTATTTGGGCATCATTTAGGAAAAAATGGTTGCTTTCAACCCTGATCTGGATCTGCCTGTTACTTGGAATTAAATCCCAACCGAGTTCAATGGGGTTTCTGCATGGATTTCTTTGTATTCTTTGTATTCTTTTAAACTCCACATGCTTTATTTAGGTTTTAGTTGTCTTGTTTAATGTATGATGTGCTTTTAATTTGAAATATACTAGCCAGTTAGTTACGATGGTTTAAGTAGTGCTTGTTAAAGTGTTAACTACCTCAGACTCTCACAGTGATGCTTAAAAGCGAAACAAATTTTGGATTGGGATCGCTGAAGGCTTCAGTGGCCTTCAATGATCCCACTCCAAAATTTGTTTGTGAACTGGACACTCAAGGTGTCTCTGCCATCAGTTGTATAGGCCTGTAATACATGTTAATTGTGGTGCCAAAAAGATATATTTATATGAAGGGAAGGTGTATGGGGAGAATCCAGGGCTTGTCTGCAGAGTGGAAGGAAAGGAGGATTTTTTTTCTGTTCCCCCACTTCCAGCCACTCTCTGAAGACTGGAGAAGAGACTCTCTTAAGAAGATTAGCGGGGTGGGTCTAAGGTGCCATTTAGCTTCTAGCTTTCATATCTCAGTTTCTAACACTGATCTGATGGTTGCTGCTGCAAGTATAGCAGAGGGACACAGTGATATTCTTTTCCTACACGTGTGAATTAGTTAGTGTTCAGCTAAAATAAATGGCATTTGAAAAATTAAGTGGAATTCTACAGTGGAGGTAAATTATTAAAAGTTATATCTCAATCACACTCCTGTAATGAGTACTTCTATGAATAACCAAATTCTTGCCATATTTGTGATTTTCTTTCCCACCCTCAGAAGTGCTTAATATTGTGTATTCCTGACAGCCATGCCAAGAACTCCCTGAAAGCATATTGCTAACTAGGATGGTGATGATTAGAATTTGCAATCCTCCTGCAAAGCATATTCTTTTCATTAAATAATAGGAACAATAGGTCCTACTTGTATCTATATAAGTTCTTTTAAACTTAGTTTCCTTGAGTTTACGTGTAAATATATGTAGTTAGAAAAAAGTGACGTTCTTCATAAGGAACAGTTCTGTAGTCTATCCTTCAAGCTGTAGAGCCTGTCTACCTTCAGTTGCTATGGAGACAGGAAACATCCCACTGTGAAGGCTAACATGTACAGTGGTGCCCCGCAAGACGAAATTAATTCGTTCCGCAATTTTTGTCGTCTAGCGAATTTTTCGTCTTGCGAAGCACGAAATCCCATAGGAATGCATTGAAAATCAATTAATGCGTTCCTATGGTCAAAAAAAGTCCAAACAAAGCCAAATTTGGTACAACAACAGTTTATTAACTGCTCTTTAAAGTCACAGATACTGTAAAGAGCAGTTCAAAAATTTAAGGGAAAATAAATTAACTTTATAAACAAAACATGTCTTTTTTTAATAAAATTTTTATTGGTTTTACAGAATTTTTTAGCGAACAAACAAACACTTAAAAAGACAAACATACATGTATAGTTTCATAACATATTTTCATAAACCTCTTTTCTTGGACTTCCCAATGTCCATAATTTTATAGCAACTCCCAATTGTTGCTTTCCAACCTCTGTCATCTTAGTCCTCTCTATATTCTAGCCTTATATCACTGTATCCCTTTGTTTCTGAAAACCACAACACTTTAACATTCATTAAGTTTATAATAGTCCTTAAGATAACCTTTAAATTTTCTCCCTTCTTCTTCCACCGTCTCTTTTCGTTGGTCGCGGATTCTGCCTGTCATCTCGGCCAATGTCATATAGTCCATCACTTTCATCTGCCATTCTTCCAGAGTGGGTAGGTCTTGTGTCTTCCAATACTTCGCGATAAGTATTCTTGCTGCTGTTGTAGCATACATAAAAAAAGTTCTATCCCTCTTTAACACCAATTGGCCGGCAATGCCCAAGAGAAAGGCCTCTGGCTTTTTAGAAAAAGTACATTTAAGTACCTTTTTCATTTCATTATAGATCATTTCCCAGAAAGCCTTAATCTTCGGGCACGTCCACCAAAGGTGGTAGAAGGTACCTTCAGTCTCTCTACATTTCCAACATTTATTATCGGGCAAGTGATAAATTTTTGCCAGCTTGACTGGGGTCATGTACCACCTATAGACCATTTTCATAATATTTTCCTTTAAGGCATTACATGCCGTAAATTTGATACCAGTGTTCCATAACCATTCCCAGTCAGCTGACATGATGTTATGCCCAACATCCTGTGCCCACTTAATCATAACCGATTTGACTGTTTCGTCCTGTGTACTCCATTTCAGCAACAAGTTATACATTCTAGATAGATTCTTAGTATTGGGTTCTAACAGTTCAGTCTCTAGTTTGGATTTTTCCACCTGGAAGCCAATTTTCCTGTCCTGTTTGAAAAACTCCATTATTTGACGATATTGAAACCAATTTTGTACTTTATGTTTCAATTTCTCATGGCTTTGTAATTTGAGCTTATCTCCATCCTGTTCCAAAATTTCCCAATACTTCGGCCATCCGACCTCCATATTGAGTTTCTTCACTGCTTTAGCCTCCACTGGTGACACCCATCTAGGGGTTTTGTTCTCCAACAGATCTTTATATCTTATCCAAACATTAAATAGAGCTTTTCTAACAATGTGATTTTTAAAGGCACTATTGGCTTTGTCATACCATAAATATGCATGCCAACCGAAAGCATTGTTAAAACCTTCCAGATCCAAAATGTCTGTGTTCTCGAGGAGCATCCATTCTTTCAGCCAGCAAAAAGCTGCTGCCTCATAATACAATTTTAAGTCCGGCAGGGCAAAACCCCCTCTTTCTTTAGCGTCTGTCAATATTTTAAATTTAATTCTGGGCTTTTTGCCCTGCCAGACAAATTTCGAAATGTCTTTCTGCCACCTCTTGAAGCATTCCATCTTGTCAAGAACCTGCAAGGTCTGAAACAAAAATAGCATTCTAGGCAATACATTCATTTTGATCACAGCAATTCGGCCTAACATTGACAATTTCAAATTTGACCATATTTCTAGATCTTTTTTAATTTCTGACCAACATCTTTCATAATTGTCCTTATACAAATTCACATTTTTAGATGTCAAATAAACCCCTAGATATTTCACCTTCTTGACCACTGTCAGCCCTGTCTCCTCTTGGAATTTCTCCTTTTCCATATCTGTTAGGTTTTTTCCTAAAACCTTGGTTTTTTGTTTATTCAACTTAAATCCAGCTACCTGGCCAAACTGTTGAATTATTTCTAACACCTTTTTCGTACTAGTGTTTGGCTCTTGCAAAGTCAATACTAGGTCATCTGCAAATGCTCTTAACTTGTAATGTTTAGCTCCGACCTGTACACCTTTAACCTGCTGGTCATTTCTAATCATATTCAGCAGCACCTCCAGAACAGAAATAAAAAGCAATGGGGAAATTGGGCACCCCTGTCGTGTTCCTTTTTCTATCTTAAGTTCCTCAGTTACTACATTATTTACAATCAATTTAGCTTTTTGTTCAGAATATATTGCAGCCATACCATTCTCAAAACCTTGGCCTACCCCCATCCCATGAAGATTCTTTATCATAAAGCTCCAAGAAATATTGTCAAAGGCTTTCTCCGCGTCCACAAAAATCAGTACTGCTTTAGTGTTTATATTCACCTCTAGCTTTTCCAAAATGTCTATTACATTCCTTACATTATCTGCTAGGTGTCTTTTGGGGAGAAAGCCTGCTTGGTTCTTATGAATCTTTTCCATCAGCACTTTTTTAAATCTTTTTGCCAGAATGTCTGCAAAAATTTTGTAATCCACATTAAGTAGTGATATTGGGCGGTAGTTCTTCAGTTGAGTCTTTTCAGTCTCTGTCTTTGGTATGAGTGAAATATATGCTTCTTTCCACGATTCAGGTGCCTTTTTCCCCTCAAGGATCTCGTTACAAACTTCTTTTAGTGGTTGAGTCAACCATTCCTTCAGCGATTTGTAGTATCTGGAAGTCAGTCCATCTGGTCCTGGAGATTTGCCCAGTTGCATATTCTGAATGGCAGCCTCTATCTCTTGTTCTGTTATTCTCTGGTTCAGATCCATCTTGCTTTGATGAGAGATTTTTTGTAATCCATATTTATCAAGGAATTTGTCTATATCTTCTTCATTTTGCGGGCCTTGAGTATAAAGTTTTTTGAAATAACTCAGAAAGCAATTTCTAATTTCATTGGGTTTAGATATATTCTTTCCATCCACTTCTAGGCTTGTAACCGTATTTAATTTCTGCCTTTTCTTCAATTGCCATGCCAGAAGTTTGCCACATTTATTTGCTGATTCAAAAGTCTTTTGTTTCATTTGCTTTATCTTCCATTCAATCTCTTGGTTCATCAATTCCATATATTGTGTTTGATATAACTTAATCTCTCTTAAAATCTCCTGGGACTTTGGTTTTGTTCTTAATTTTTTCTCTCCTTCCTTTATCTTTTCCAAAATCTTTTCTTTTTTCTCATTTTGTTTTTTCCTCTTTATTGAGTTTTGTTGAATCAAGAAACCTCGCATCACCGCTTTACTTGCGTCCCAGATCACTCTTTTCTCCACATCGGCCCTCAGATTTATTTCAAAATAGTCTTTTAGAGTTTTTTGGGCCTTCATAAGGATCTCCTTGTCTCGAAAGAGGGTGTCATTCATTCTCCATCTGAATTGACCAGTTGTTGTAAGTTTCATCTCCATCCTCACGGCATTATGGTCGGAGCAAGTTTTTGGACAGATTTCTGCCTTCTTAATCTTTGGAGCCATGCCACTAGTAATCCAAATTTGGTCAATTCTGGTCCAGGTCATCATTGCTTGGGAGAAGAAGGTTCCCTCTCTCTCCAGAGGGTTCCTTGTTCTCCATATGTCTATCAAGTCCATGTTTTCCGTCATTTCAAAAAAAGTCCTAGGAAGTCTCCCTTCCTTGGTAACTATTAGTCGTTGTGCCTTGTCCATGTTAGTGGAGACCACACCATTCATGTCTCCCATGATTATCATATTGTAATCCAAATAGTCCGTCAGGGTTTCATGCAATCTCTTGAAGAAGTCAGATTTACCCTCGTTTGGTGCATAGATTCCGACAACTAAAAGCTTTTCTCCTTGTACTTGTATCTCCACTGCCAGATATCTCCCTTGCTCATCTTTAAACATCATTTTTGGGGCCCATTTCTCTTTCACATATATCACAACTCCTCTTTTTTTAACTTTATCTGATGAAATAAATTCTTGTCCTAGTCTTTTATTTATAAGTAATCTCCTGTGGGCTCTAGTTATATGAGTTTCTTGTAGACATATCAAATCCAGTTGTTCTTTGTTCAAAATATGAAAAACTTGTCTTCTCTTCAAAGGCCCATTGAGCCCATTACAATTCCAACTAAGGAATTGCAGAGCCATCTTGTTATTTTTCTGAGACTCCTCCAACCGCTCCAAGTTGTTGCTCTTCTTCTGATGGTGGTGGTTTTTGTCCAAACGAGAGGTTCAGAATGTCTAATGCTCTCCTCTGTTCTGCAATTGCGTCCACAGTCCCCTTCTGCAGGTCCTCCTGATTTCTTGCCAAAAATTTGTCTTTGTCTTGAATTGTCTTCTTTCCTTTGTAATCAAATGACAGACCTTGTGGAAATTCCCACCTGAAGCGGATGAAATTTTTCTTTAACAGAAGAACTAAATCCTTGTAGAAGTTTCTTAAATCCAAGATATATTTTGGGATGTCTTTAAAGATCTGTACAGCTGAGTTTCCGATTTGTAAGGCCTTTTCAAAGTGTAGTCCTAGTATTTTGTCTCTTTCCTCCTTGGTTCTAAATGTAATCAGACAGTCTCTCGGGGTCTTTCTGTCCTGCTTTTTGCCCAGTCTAAAAGCTGTTGTAATTTTAAATTCGTCTTCTTCCAGATCCCAACAATCAACAAACTCCCGTGTCAAATATTCCACAAGGTTGTCTCTTTCATTCTCTGGAATCAATCTCAATTTCAAATTTCTCTCTTTTCTCTGTAATTCCCACAAAGCCAAAGTTGCATCATGCTCATGAACCTTCTTAGCAATCGGCTCTAAATTCTCTTGTGTCTCTGTCTTTGTTTTTAGTCAAAGAAAAAAAGTCGCGAGACGTTTTCGTCTTGCGAAGCAAGCCCATAGGGGAAATTCGTCTTGCGAGGCAAATCGCGAACGGAAAAAACTTTCGTCTAGCGAGTTTTTTGTATTGCGAGGCATTCGTCTTGCGGGGCACCACTGTATTCTTTTTTTTAAAAAAGAGGGAGAGATCACGAGAGACTTCATGCTAGACTTCAGGGAGTAGCTAGAACAGGCTTCCTCAAACTTGGCCATCCAGATGTTTTGAGACGACAATTCCCATCATCCCTGACCACTGGTCCTGCTAGCTAGGGATCATGGGAGTTGTAGGTCAAAAACATCTGGAGGGCCGAGGTTGAGGAAACCTGAGCTAGATTGTAAGGCCAAAATACACACTACTGCCCTTTCACTTCCATTCTGCATCTTTGTAGCTTCTGAATCTTTTGCACATATATATTTAAAATTGAATAGGCAAAATGATCAGATTTGACCCATGCTAAGTTTTTTACATTCATCTAGGCTCACTAAATATCAGCCTAGACATCACAGCATACCCTCATTGCTTTTTAGCCCAGTCTCTTGACCTGTTTGCAGATGTTGAGAGGGAGTGAACGGAGGGGTAGAAAACATAATGTTAATTCTAATTTGCACCTGTAATTGTACTCAGCACAGTGTACATAAAGTTAAATCAGTTTTGTTGTTTTACTGGGGAAATGTTAATCCAAAGGCAGGAAATGAAGCTATCCTTAAAATAAAGTGTGAACTTCACCCCCAAAGGTACACTCTCCCATTGCTTCCCAAGACGGACGGATGCCAAACAGGGGCATCCAATGAAGCTGAGTATTGGAGGGTTTAGGACAGACAAAAAACTTTTCCGCACAGCCCATAGTTAAACTGTGGAATTCACTTAACACAGGAAACATTGGTGGCAGCTAACTAGGATGGCTTTAAAAGAGGATTCAAAATTTGTGGAAGAGAGGGCTATCGGTGGCTCCTAGCCACTGATGCCATTTGCTAGAAACTGCAGGAGGGGAGAGTGCTTTTGTGCTCAGGTCCTACTAGGCAGGTTTCCCATAGCCATAGCCATATGATTGACCACTGTGAGAAGAGGGATACTGGACCACTGACCTGATCCAGCAGACTCTTCTTAAATTTTCATGTTCACCCTGCTTCTTATTTTTGCCTCTTGCGGCAGCAGTGTTCCACTGACATCAGTACAGACAATGACCAGTTTGCATGGGAGTTATGTTTCTGATCCCCACATGCGTTGGCTGAATGCACACAAGCCCGCTCCACCCCGTTCTGCCCTGTTCTGCCCCCTTTGCCAGCCACTTACAGGTCGTTGTGATACGTGATGTAGCGGTCATGTGTCATACGCTTGTCATTCATTGCCTGTATATGTTAGTATAGCGTTCTGCAGTATATCGCCATACAAGTGTTAATCTTACTACAGCAGTGATATGTTCTGGCACATCTTTATCCAGTTGCAGTAATGAGAGGATAGAAATGTGCTGTTAGACTTTTATTGCTGATTAAAGCTTGCAAATCTAACTTTCTTTAGAAAATGAAATGTGTATATTTAAATGAAAAACTTGAATAACATTGATTTTTGTCAAACTTCTGCCTAAGTAAATCTGTTTCAGGTAATTCACTTGATTTTTGAGAGACAGAAACTCCATGATCTATGTTGGTGGAAATCCCCCAGACAGGTTGTGAACATCAGTCATGTTATTCATGTTTTATATTTAATAGCAGCGCCTGCAGAACAATATCTTCAAGAGAAGTTGCCCGATGAAGTAGTTCTGAAAATCTTCTCATACTTGCTGGAGCAAGATCTTTGTAGAGCAGCTTGTGTATGTAAGCGCTTCAGTGAGCTGGCTAATGATCCAATTTTGTGGTAAGTGAAAAGGTATTTTTGATTATCCTGAAGTATGTTATATATGCCATACACAATAGAAAAATTGAATTCATGAATATGTTTTCTAATTATTTTGAACGAAAGCAGGTACTTGAATTACATTTCTATTGCGCTCACCTGAAGTTGCACTATTATTTTTCTGTAGCTCGTGCCTCCTGTTTGCATTCTGGTTATATAGGGTTCTTCTTGCAATCTGCCATCTTACAAAAAAAATTGTTTATTTAGAATACATCCTACATTAAAGTCTGAAGAGGCTCTCAAAGCATCTTACAAAAGATGTAATAAAAGTTACAGTTCAAGCCTGGCATCAGGAACAGAAATAGCGTGGTGTCCCTCTGGTGCCAGGATTATAAAGGTGATAGTCCCTGCCCCCTGTCCTTAATCAGCCTTGGTCTTGCCCTTCACCCGTTGAAGAAGAGCAGGTGAAATTCACTTGGCCCATAATGGAGGCAAGTCTTCTCTTGCTTGCAGGTGGCACAATTGATTTGTGCCTGCATAATTGTTGAAATACACTTAAAAATATGCAGATGTTGTCTGCCATATGTTCCCATTCATAAAGTGGATTTTTGCTTGTTTGTTTTGCTTGGCTCAGGTTTTTCAGTACCCCCAATTATGCTCCAAGCCTTGTAAATAATACCAGCCATATAAAATGCTTTACGTTTCTTACTGCTACCATGCAACTCCTTGCCAACTTCTTCCCTCTAAAAGCTCTAGAATCAGGCATGCTTGTTCAAGTAAATTTAAAATATATCAATCTCTTTAACACTTGGATTTTACTGATGGAGACGGGTTGATGAATAGAAAAGTCTAAAAATGGGACACCTCCCACCCAACAGTCAAAGCCTGCTTATCTCATCAAAGAAACACTTGTCTTAGGATTTACACCCTTCAATTTATGAATGGTTCGAGGTAACTAAGAAGTGAATAAAGCAGCATAATAAAAACAGCAACAGGCAGGATAAAGATAAAATTAACAAACAAACAGGCGCCCGCCCTGTGGAATGCCCTCCCATTGGATGTCAAGGTGATGGACAACTACCTGACATTCAGAAGACATCTTAAGGCGGCCCTATTCAGGGAAGCTTTTAATGTATGATATTTTAGTGTTTTTTGGTTTCTGTGGAAGCCGCCCAGAGTGGCTGGGGAAACCCAGCCAGATGGGCGGGGTACAAATAATAAATTATTATTATTATTATTAAAACAAAACACAAAAATGGTGAGCAGATTAAAACATAGATCAGAGGCCTCTAAAAGCCTGGGGTAATAAGACAGATTTCACCTTGTACCTAAAATGGTAAGAAAGGTACCAGTCTTACCAGCTTAAGGAATTCCAGCACATAGCAAGCCAGGCCACATGTGGGATAGAATGCCAAGGTGTGCGGTTGGGGCTGCTGTTCAGACCTTGATTGTGGGAGGCGGGTAGTTTCCAAATAGCAGCTAAGGAGCATGCCTAGGCATTTATTCTTGCAGAACGCATCCTTCATAGACTATTATATGTGTGCTTAATATATGGTAGCGATGGGGAACTTATGGCACTCCAGATGTTGCTGGACTACAGCTCCCATCTTCCATAACCATGGACCATGTTGGCTGAAGCTGATGGGAGTTGGAGTCAAAGAATGCCAGATGGAGCACATCGTTCATTTTTATATAAGGATGTTGTTATTCCTGTTAAAAAGTCGCAAAGAGTGAGAAATGGTGCTAAATTTGACGCTGTTCAGCAAAATCCTTCTATGCTGTTAAGCGCATGTTTAAAACTTTGCTCACACCTAGACACGTACCCAAATAACAGTGCACATCTGGAAATATTGTTACTCTTAATTACTATGTTTTATCTTAAGTGATAATTCCCAAACTTGTTTAAAATAGGCAGCTCTCTTTGCTTGTCTGCTGTGTTCAATGGGCAATAGACAGCTTGAACATTGCTGGAAGTGCCACTTTCAAGTTTCCAATTTTTTTAACGTAATTTTTGATCCATCCGGTTTATACCTTTGTTCTGTTAAAGTCTATTCACACTTCTGTATTCTGGGTGTATTTGTTTAGGAAACGACTCTACATGGAAGTATTTGAGTATACACGTCCAATGATGCACCCTGAACCTGGTAAATTTTATCAGATAAATCCAGAAGAGTACGAACACCCAAATCCCTGGAAGGAAAGCTTTCAGCAACTGGTATGAATGCCTTTTTAAAAGCATCCTCATTGTATTTCATGTTGTTTTAGAATGTTTCAAATGCTGAAGGGGGTGGAGGGGGGAGGTATGTGGTAATTCCCCCTTTTCCTCCTTATGGCCTGGTGAGCATTTGGACTTCTCCTTTTTTTCGGAATCTTTTCCCACTTCAGTTAGAGTGTCTTCACTGAGATCTCAGTTCAGTCTCAGCTTAAAAATCAGCACCTCAAATGATTTACATTTAAGGTTCCCCAGCTCTCGGTGCCAACTATACTTCCTCATTCTAATCTGACCTTAATTCTCCTATACAAATTCATCTTCCCTTGTTCTTCCACTTTTTTATTCTTCTGCCATAAGACTCCTCATGCTTCAGCAGTGCAACTGTCTTTTAGCAAGATTTCTCTTCATGAACGAGGCATTGGCCTGATTCTCATGCCATAGTAAACATAGTTTAAAAACAAACTATGGTTTTATGTATGCATGCTGGTCAAAAATTTCTGGGGCACTCGTGGTGCAACTGTACTGTGGATGAAACAAGCAAAAGGTTGACTTGTTGTGAAGTCTGACTTAGTACCATGAGTGATTCAGACTTAGTGTAGAACACTGTCACCACTGTCCAGAGTCATTGTGGGAAGGTGAGACAGAATACAGACTGTAACTAAGTTTGTCTATAATTACAATCAAGACCAGAAAGCATAATTTCAGGGACAGAAGTCATTTAAATCACTGAATGAGGAGATGAGTGTTGAATCAAGTACAACAAAGTATCTGAAGGAAAATGAGGATGTGCCAAGATTGCTGCAATCTTGTAATCTACAAAAATGGTGGAACTACATTTTCGTTGTGTTGTGTATGCCCCATCCTGCTTTTTAGCAATGTAGTTCTTGGACGATGTCATCTTCTGGAATGAGGGGTAGAAACTGAGGAAAATAACTTAGCTCAGGGTTACAGTTTTGATTGGAAGGCAAAGTCCTCAATAAGATTCAGTTTCCCTTCTGTTGCCAAAAGTACAGCTTTTTCAGTTGTACCCGAAGCAAGCGACAGATCTTGGACTCCAGATCCACCTACTGAGCATGGTTAATATCAGTGCTCTGAACTCTTTTGAGGAGCTTTGCAATGCTACACTTGTGTGTGCTGTCTTGTCTCTCTCTTTTAAAATGTAACCCATTGGTCGTGCTTCATTGTAGGCTTACCTCAAAATGCTTTCCCCCTCCATTTTCAGTATAAAGGAGCTCATGTAAAGCCAGGATTTGCTGAACATTTCTACAGTAACCCAGCAAGATATAAAGGAAGAGAAAACATGTTGGTAAGTTTTTCTGAATCACTTCAAGTGAATATTGACATGCCTTTCCTGTGGCTATTTGTCTTACAACTACTTCTTGTTTTCTTCTAGTATTATGACACAATTGAAGATGCATTAGGTGGGGTTCAAGAAGCTCACTTTGATGGACTTATCTTTGTTCATTCTGGCATATACACGGACGAGTGGATATACATTGAATCTCCAATCACCATGATTGGTGCAGGTATTTAATTTGAAAGGCATCCCAGTATCAGTAGATAAATATGTTCTCTCTTGAATGTTTCTGGATAGCAGGGAAAGAAAAGGAAGCATGGATGATGTGACTCCATTGTACTCCATTGTTTCACAGAGCACTTTTTATTGGATTTTTTGGAGGGAGGGGAAGAGCATCTTCAAATTACCTACTGCCCGAATAAAAAGATATAATCTCCCAAGATCTGTATTAGATCTCCCTGGTCCTGAATGGGATAACTGTGGCCCTGAAGGACCAGGTGCGCAGCCCAGGAGTCATTTTGGACTCAAAGCCGTCCATGGAGGCACAGGTAAATTCTATGCCCAGGCCATCTGTATCAGCTCCATCTGGTACACAGGCTGAGACCCTACCTGCCCGCGGACTGCCTCGCCAGAGTGGTGCATGCTCTAGTTATCTCCCGCTTGGACTACTGCAATGTGCTCTATGCGGGGCTACCTTTGAAGGTGACCCGGAAACTACAACTAATCCAGAATGCAGCACCTAGACTGGTGGACTGGGAGCGGCCACCGAGACCACATAACACTGGTCTTGAAAGACCTACATTGGCTCCCAGTACGTTTCCGAGCACAATTCAAAGTGTTGGTGCTGACCTTTAAAACCCTAAACGGCCTCGGCCCAGTATACCTGAAGGAGCGTCTCCACCCCCATCATTCTGCCAGGACACTTGAGGTCCAGTGCTGAGGGCCTTCTGGCGGTTCCCTCGCTGTGAGAAGGCAAGTTGCAGGGAACCAGGCAGAGGGCCTTCTCGGTGGCAGCACCTGCCCTGTGGAACGCCCTCCCACCAAATGTCAAAGAGAAAAACAACTAAAAATAACTATTTTAGAAGACATCTGAAGGCAGCCCTGCTTAGGGACGCTTTTAATGTTTAATAGACTATGGTATTTTAATATTTTCTTGGAAGCCCCCCCGGAGCTGGTTTCCCCAGCCAGATGGGCAGGGTATAAATATATTATTATTATTATTATTATTATTATTATTATTATTATTATTATTATTATTCAGCCTATCACTTTGCGTATCAACTTATGGGACTTCCTTTATGTCATGCTGTAGTTCATCATCATCATCATCATTTTATTTGTATGCTGCCTTTCCATAGTTAGAACAATGCTCAAGGCGGCTTACAACATGACAAGATTTACATAATTACCAACATAACAAAAGTCACAAACAATAAATAAAACACATCAAAAGGTACACAACCAAATGGGGAAAAAATTTCAATTTAAAAGGACATAAAAAAATAAAACTTATTTTAAAAAGGAGCCCTCTCTATCAAGCAGCAGCAGCAACAGTCCTTTATGGAGCCAGTCAGGCCCCACCCCAAGCCAGGTGGAAAGAGGCAGAGCAGGGCCCTTCTGGCTCCCAGCAGGTTAGCCCCAACTTGTTTAGCCCCAAAGATCATGGCGAATACTCGCTCTCAGCCCTGAATCGTGCAGCTGACTTGTTTCTGCTTAGATAAAGGTCACAAAGTACAGAACAATTGCCCAAACAGAATGAATGCCAATCTACAGCTAATGAATGTCTTTGTTCTTCTGTCTGTGGTGATGATACATAAGGTGTGTATCTAATGCTGTAGAAAGATATATAATTACTAGAGCGATTACTTGCAGACAAACAATGTTAATCAAAAGAAAATACTCTTTCAGTTAGATGACAGCAGGCATACAGGAACCAACTACTGTGGCAGCAAGGCTGGGATTTTCCACGAATCTGGAGCCCAACCATGCTGCCCAGAAATAAGGGGTAGGTGGAGAATGGCAGGTATCTTTGCTTACTTCTCTCTCAGCTTGTCAGTTAAAGAGCTCCTTCCTTGAGAGAGAACTATGGTATTTGATTTCTTTTTTCCTATTAGTTGGTGTCTGTGTGGTGTGTTTGCCTATTCCCTTTTAACCAGCTATTTAAAGTAGTTTGCTTGTTCTGCTTTATTTATTTGCAGCATTTTTCTAGAAAGTGTGCACAATATTTTTAAACCATAAAACATAGCTGTCAACGTTCCCCTTTTTTAAAGGGAAATTCCCTTATTCCGAATAGGATTCCTTGCAAGAAAAGGGAAAAGTTGACAGCTATGCATAAAATAAAAATAATTGTAACATGAATAGAAAATCGATCACTGATTAAAACAATGTCAGAATAAAGCTAGTAGGCCTCAAGGTCTAAAATCATTCAAACGGTGCCTAGCGAAATAAAAATGTCTTCACCGCACACCAAAAAGACTACACTGTTAGGTGTCGGGTGAGCTTCCACTGAAAAGTTCTCTTTGCTAGCCATGTGCCTTGTCTTGATCAGCAGGGACACTTCAACAAGGGCCTCTGAAGATGTTCTTAGGGTCTATGCAGGTATTTGTGAGCAGAGGTAACCCCATAACTTTGTATTTGTCCCAGAAATGAACTGGAAGCCAGTGCAAACGATGAAGTAGTTGTGTAAGATGAGCGTATTGACCAGCTTTGCTGCTCTGTGTCTGATAATCTGAACTTTCTGGACCATGTTCAGAAGCAGTGCAGTCATAGTAAGCCAGGCAAGTTGTTACGAGATGCAGTTGGTAGGTCAGCCTAAGATGATGCGAGGTGCTTTGAGACCACATACCCTTTCAGCAACAATACTGGCTGCAAGAGCACAATTGGTCTACGAATCTGATCCCTTGGGGGAAGTTCAGCCCCCTCCAAAACAAATTGGATACCATTCATCTGGGGCAATCAACAGTATTTACATCTTGTTTGGATTGACTATTACCACTTTGCTTGGAAGTATTAAGAGGAGAAATTCTAAAGCTGCGTGAAATAAATATTTTCTATACTGAACCTAGCTTGTAGGTCCTTTCATTGTGACTGATACTTAAGTTGCAAACTTGCACTTCCGCCATCAAAATGAGAATGTTGGATTGTGGCTTTCTGCTCCCCCTGCTGGCCTCTTAAGAATAGCACACGTGTTCTTGAAAAAACATCTGACTTCTTCAACCAACTCAATACAGTCGTACCTTGGTTCTAGAACAGAATGCATTCCGGAAGTCCATTTGACTGCAGCCAATCGGAAGCCACGCCAGACATTCGGCATCCGAAAATCATTTGAAATCTGGAACACTCACTTCTGGTTTTTGATCATTTGGGAGACAAAATGTACGAGTTCCGAGGCGTTCAGCAACCTCGGTACGACTGTATATTGGTTTATACTAATTTGGATACTAGTAAATGTTGGTGTTCATTTGTTGTAATCTGCCTTTTAAAAAAGTAGTGAAGAAGTGTGTAAAAAGGTTTTGGAGAAATAAAGAGCCATTAACTAGCATTAAATGTCTTGCAATTTATTCAATAAAGCTAATATTTTAGCTTCATAGTTAAAAATAGAAACAGGGATCTGTTGTCTGTGAGGGATGCTTTAGTAGTATTCTGCATTGAGCAGGGATTGGACTAGATGACCACCAAGGTCCCTTCCCTGCCCATCCCTGATGGTCTAGTGCAGGGGTTGGCATGGTTTACCTCGCCTGGGCCGGTTCACTCCAGCGGAGATCCCTCTGAGGGCTGGATTGTAAGCACGCGTTTCCACGATTTCCGGTGTCTGCACATGCGCAGATGTGTTTTCCGGCACCACGGAAGCAAATGCAGCACATGGGGACTCGCCAAGTGAGTGGCTCAATTCGTGGGCCAGTTAAACAACCCCTGTGGGCTGCTTGTGGCCCACGGGCCTTAGGTTGCTGACCCCTGGTTTAGTGGTCAGGATTTGGCACTCTCACCAAGGTCCCTTCCCACTCCATAATTCTATGAGTCTTAATTTAAAGTATAACATTAAAGCAGATTCTTCAGCAAATACATAATGATTGTTGTAGAAATCGCAGTTGACACTTTATTAATTCTATTAGCTTTTAACTGAAGAAATGTTTCCATCTAAAACCTGGGAGTAGGTCTGTTGAGAATTGGACTTCGATAAAACTTAACAGAAAGATCCTTCTATTTCTTGTAAAATGAACTTACTGAATGAATCTGAGACTGAATGCCTGTACTTAAAGAGCCAGAGCTGTTATCCTGAGTCACAATGGAAGTATAAAGCTTATTGCTGGAACAACGTAATTGTAGGTTGTATCGGAAATATGCTGTGCATTTTCAACCTTCAGCTTTATTACTGTTTCCCCCGCCAGCACCCGGGAAAGTGGCAGATAAGGTCATTATAGAAAACACAAGAGATTCAACCTTTGTCTTCATGGAGGGATCTGAGGATGCTTACGTTGGTTATATGACAATCAGGGTAAGAAACATGGGAGCAAGCACTTAAGTTGAAATTACTTGAGTTGAAAGAAATGGATGGCTTGTAACGAGTTTTATTGTATTTCCTTTCAGTTTAACCCTGATGATAAATCTGCACAACATCACAATGCCCACCACTGCTTAGAGATTACAGTCAACTGCAGCCCAATAATAGACCATTGTATTATTCGAAGTACTTGTACAGGTTAGTAATTTCTCTGTTAGAACTGTCATGAAGTAACAGGTGTACAAGATGCACAAGGGCCGGGTACCAAACAACTAGGCATCTGTCCCGGATGGTGATCAGCAATCCAGCCGTGCCTTCCCCTGCCCATCACTGCTGGAATTGGAAGGCATCTTGACCACTCCCTTCTACCTGCCCTCCCAGAATCATTAACCCACCACCATTCACCCAATATGCAGCTAGGGGATAGGACCACAGAATAGTAAACTAAGACCCAGTACTACACGTGTCCCACACCATCAGAAGTAGACGTTAAATCTCCTAGCTACTCTCCTCCCCCTGTTCTTCCATTAAGGAAGAACTCCACAGTCCCTAGACCACACCTGCATCTGCACAGACACTCATACCTGCAGCTAGATGATACACAGGTCAAACAGCTGTTGTAATGTGCTCTCTCTCTCTCTCTCTCTCTCTCACACACACACACACTTGCTAACTTGAAGAGCAAACCAGGCAAGGACCAGGATGGTGCAAACTCAGCCCCCCCCCAACTCCCTGTTTCTCTGTGGGTCTGCTCACATGGTGTATCTGTGAGTAAGAGAGGTAATGAGTTAGCTGGCTTGGGGCAAGGGCATGCACTGGCCACACAACCCATCCTAAGCCCTCTGCTTTGGCTCAGGATTCATCTGAAGCCATTTCATGCCCCTACTGTCTAGTTTATCCTGAAAGGTTAAGCCAAGATAATTGGCAAGAAGCTAGCTAGCCAAGTTCATTCAGTGTTTCCAAGTTACTTCATTTTCTTTTATTATTTTTAGTGGATGATGCAAGTTGTAGGTCTCTTATGAAGGCAAATCTAATTCCAATTTGAAAATGTAAATGTTGTTTCCTCTTCAGTTGGTTCTGCAGTCTGTGTTAGTGGTCAAGGAGCTTGTCCCACTATCAAGCATTGCAACATCAGTGATTGTGAAAATGTTGGTCTCTACATTACAGATCACGCACAGGTGAACACCCTTTCCCATCCCCCCTCCCTTTTTTTTCCACCTTGCAAAAATAAAATTGCCTGATCCATCTTCATTTTACACTATTTTCTGATATTTTAGGGAATATATGAGGACAATGAGATCTCCAATAATGCATTAGCTGGGATTTGGGTCAAAAACCACGGAAACCCTATTATTAGAAGGAATCATATTCACCATGGGCGCGATGTTGGTGTTTTCACATTTGACCACGGCATGGTAATGTATACTTTTCCTTTTGAGGGGAGCTTATGGGGTGGGTAGGGTGTGCATATTTCTGTGGGGAAAGTGAGTTTTTGTGAGTGTTAAAACAGCTTGTTTTTGTCCACCTGTTTCCAGTTTTGATGGTTTCTCTTTTGCATGGCCCTCAAGCAAATAATGTACATTGGAGAGTATTGAGACCCAGAGCAGAAGTAATGCCTGGTTAGAAGACTGGGAATGTGCAGCAGGTTCCCTCACCCATGTGAATGCCTGCCTCCATTGCCTTATTAGCACAATCTTTGGCGAAGTGCTACATCTTCACAAGTGCTGGCTACCGTTCCTTTTTAAACCAGGGTTTAGAATGGGTGTTTCAGCTGCTTCAAGTATGTCAGCCGCTTGGCACAATAGGTACCAAAAAATTGGTACAGTGGTGCCTCGCAAGACGAAATTAATTCGTTCCGCGAGTTTTTTCGTCTTGCGGTTTTTTTCGTCTTGCGAAGCACGGTGTCGGAAAAGTTTTGGAAAAGCTTCAAAAATCACCAAAGTCTTCAAAAACCTCAAAAAAGGCTACCACACCGCATGCTATGAGTTGCTCCTCCAAGTCAAGTCGCAACTGTATTAACAGTTTTAAGAAAGAGGAAACAAACTCGCAAGACGTTTCCGTCTTGTGAAGCAAGCCCATAGGGAAAATCATCTTGCGAAGCAGCTCAAAAAACCAAAAACCCTTTCGTTTTGCGAGTTTTCCATCTTGTGAGGCATTCGTCTTGCGAGGTACCACTGTATTAAAGCAGAAGGACAATACCTCCTCAAAAGCAGGCCACTGAAATTCTGACATTCCCGCCCCACAGGCTAGGTTTTATAATTGGATTTGGAGGTTAGGTCTAGGATTGATATGGGAAAGTGTCTTCTATCCATCACTTGTCTCTTCATACATCTTCAACAATGATAATCACAAGATCATTTTTCTTTGGAGACCTCCCTCAATCTTTGGTTGGTGCATTACATTCAGCTCCTTTCCACAGCATATTTCAAAAACTGGGAACAGAATTCCAATTACACGGAAATTCTTGATGTTTTATTTTCAGCTTGCCCTTCACCTGCTGCTTTGTTCTGAAATTATTGTTTTCCAGTGTTTGCGTTAGTACTTGTTAGGGCTGATTTACATTTGCAGGATATACTTGACATATTATTTTTTTTTAGTTTTGTTAAAGTTTATTTTACTAGCCAAAGGCCATGACAAATCCATACAATCACAAACAGTATAAAATATAACACAGAGGCGATAACAGAGGAACCACCATGGCTACAGTAACTGAGTTTCAATTTAGTCCTCTGAATTCCCCTTACAATTTACAGCTTTTTTTTGCCACCAGAGCCAAAAAGACCTCTTATGTGTCACTACAGCATTGTTGTTACTCAACAGCCACTTTCCTGTACAAACGGGTTTTAGAAAGCTCCGCCTCGGATCTGTGTACAATGGCAATTGCCCTATATGAAAGATGTTTGCCATGAGGCATCAATGTGACAAAATCACCAGGTGTTGACTTTGTAACATTGAACTTTAATGTGAGAATGTGGCCTTGGCATTGACAATTCTACAAGACTCTAGGTTGGTTTCAGATTTAACACTCAGCCATAGTTTCGGATTATGAGGATGAGCCTTGGTGAGTCTTCCGTCCCCTCCTGCTTCAAACCAACCACAATAATTCAAAAGCTTTCACTTCCATTTTAGATTAACCTCCTATTGCTGTGTGGTCTAAGACCAGAGACACCTGGATAGCTCAGCTGGTTAGAGCGTGATTCTGATAACACCAAGGCTGCAGGTTTGGTCCTTATGTGGGGCAGTTGCATATTCCTGCATTGCAGGGGGTTGGACTAGATGATCTTCAGATGATCTTCCTTCCAACTACAATTCTATGATTCTCTGGTTAATCTATGGCTAGTAGAAATAAGGCCATCTAAAGCCACAGCTCATTAAACTGGCTCGCTTTTATTAACTATAGGGAAGATTAACCACAGTGTAGGGTTTGAAAAGCACACAACTTCAGTCTAAAACCTTCTTATCCCCTAGTTGTTACCAGTGGCGTAGCGTGGGGGGTGCAGGGGGGGCTGGCCGCACCGGGCGCAACATCTGGGGGTTAGGGTTAGGGGGCGCAAATCCACGGGTTAGGGGGCGCAAATTACTTGCCTTGCCCCGGGTGCTGACAACCCACGCTACGCCACTGGTTGTTATAGACAGGGTAGCATGTGAGCCATATAACTCACACTGTTTGCAGCTAACATGGCCAATGATCAGGCATGGTGGGTAGTACAAAAAACAACAACTGGGGACATGAGGTTGGAAAAGTCTGTGCTAAATCATAGTTTGTGGTTATGTTTGTGCTAGTATTATGTCCAACTCTGCAACCGAAGAAATAGGCCTGTTTTCTAGTGCAATGCTTGAAGTGCTTTTACAGTTGTTCAGATGGAGCATGTAGTCCTGACTCTTAAAAATTACTCTGTAAGCCAACATGAGCACTTGTAGTTTTAAAGAAATAATAGAACAGTCTAAATGTATTTTTGCGCAGTACCATCTTTATTATAATGTCAGGTAGCTGGGAGCGGGGGGAAAGACACCCAACCGATTATATTTCCTTACCACTCCCCATTTTCTTCCTTGTTTTCAGGGTTATTTTGAAAGCTGCAACATACATAGAAATAGAATAGCAGGTTTTGAAGTGAAAGCTTATGCCAACCCTACAGTAGTTCGTTGTGAAATCCACCATGGTCAAACTGGAGGAATCTATGTTCATGAAAAAGGAAGAGGACAATTTATAGAAAATAAGATCTATGCAAACAATTTTGCAGGTGTATGGATTACTTCAAACAGTGACCCAACAATAAGGTACCTGTCTTTATTTTGGCCTAGATTCTCAAGCCCTTGGATGGAAGTGGGGACTGGCCCACCCTCTGTGGGCCATTTTTGACAAATGGGTAGCGTCACCACCTGTCAGTCACCTGGTATCATATGACATCAGGTAATTCAACTTCAGTTGAAGAATCAGCAGTGCACTCTTTAAGTGCTCTCTGGATTCTTCTTCTGTAGCCCCAGCTTGAATTCAAGCTGTGGCTACCAAAGATTTCAGCCAAAAGAAGAATTCAAGTCTTATTTCTTGCTAGGGATTGGCTCCACTTGAGAGTTCTGACCCTATTCAGCAGGTCCTGCATTTGGAATCAAATTTAGAAGGCACCAGACGCAAGTCCTGCATTCAGAGGAAATATCAGAGGCTCATCAAAGGAAACATGGATGGCATTGTAGTGTGTGTTGCCACTGATATTTGAGGATCATCTGATTTCTAAGCTATCATGCAAGTCCAGCCCCGTAAGCTTTCTAGATGGGGACTACCTGGGAACGTCATAGAAACCATTCTAAGCTGTTAGAGTGAAGAACAGTGTTATGTGTAATAAAAACGAATTAGTCTTCCATTTAGAAGCCACAGTTCTGTGTATACTGTACAGCCTATGTACATTTAGATTATGTGGTGCTTGACAACTTCTGTTTTCTCTGGCTTTTGCACCTTAGGGGTAATGCAATTTTCAATGGGAATCAAGGTGGAGTCTACATATTTGGTGATGGAAGAGGCCTTATTGAAGGAAATGACATATATGGTAAAAAAATGAATATTTGCTTTGCTGCATTTGATACTCCTTGTGTCCTTGGGCCGCATTTTTCTTCATACTTAACCTCTTTTAACAGGAAATGCATTAGCAGGGATACAGATTCGGACTAACAGCTGTCCCATTGTTCGACACAACAAGATTCATGATGGCCAACATGGCGGTATTTATGTGGTGAGCATCTCTGTGTGGTTTTGATGTGAACTCAGAAATATTTTCGCTGGAGCCCTTTTCAGGCATTCAAAATGTGGAATGTAAACGTGTGGTTGGGGAAAGAACCTGGAAGGGAAAGCTTGTTAAACATATTAATCTGGAAGGGTTTTTTTTAAAAAATGTTTGCTTGAAAGTGTTGGCAGTTTGGCATCTATAACTCCTAAACGTTTGAAAACTTGTCTTGTGTTACTAGGACACTTTAAGTCTCCCCAAAATAAAGAAGTCATGATTAGGCCACAAATTGATGTTGGAGCCTGATTGTCAACCTGTATAATTTAGATTGCTGATATTACACTTTTCTTTCTTATGCTATATATGAAAGCATTTAAAAGAGGGTTTTAAAAATTCATGGGGGGTAAGGCTATATTCTATCTCCACTGTCAGAGGCAATATGCCTCTATATCAGTTGCTGGGAGGTGCTGATGAGGAGAGAGTGTTGCACTTGGGACCTGCTTGCAGGCTTCACCTAGCATCTGGCTCTGGCTTCTATGAGAGCAGGATCCTGGACCAGATGGGCTTTCGGTCTGATCCAGCAGGGTTGCTCTTACATTCATATTTCCCAACATTGGCTAACTGTGATCTTGATAAATTAAAGCATTGAAGCAGATTCACTCTTCTAATAGTAAACTAAAATGGAGAGATTGTAGGCAAAAACATGTCGTTAAGGAACTAGTGGGAAATATCTGCATGCTTGGTATAACTTTGAGGGTTTCAAAAGTAAAAAAAACAAACGAAACTTTTTTTAAAATTAAGGGGTGATCCCCAAACACCCCAGTGAGGACTAAGTAAGCATGCTCAGTAACCACCGAATGGTGAGTTACAGTTGGAAAAGAAAAATTAACTGGCTACAAAGAGAGTTGAAGGAACAGGGCTGCAGCTGACAAAGGAGGTAGGAACATTTAAAAATAAACCTTTTTTTGCAGGTCCTGCTATTGTTTACCAGTTTTTGTTTTGCTTTCAGCATGAAAAAGGCCAAGGTGTGATTGAAGAAAACGAAGTTTACAGTAATACCTTGGCTGGAGTCTGGGTGACAACAGGAAGCACGCCAGTGCTGAGAAGAAATAGAATACATAGTGGTAAACAGGTACGTCCCACCTTACTATGTGGTTGGCAGTAATACTGATTTCAAACTCTTTACCAGATGGCTGGATTTTTTTTAAAAAATGTGAAATTTAAAGAAATAACATTTGGATTTTTTGCATTCCAAATTGCATGGTTTCTTTAAAAGTGAAAATACTATTAGTTGCATCCACTTAAGTCCTACTTAGAGCAGACCCATTGAAATAAATGTTCTTGAGTTAGTCAAGTCCATTCGTTTCAGTGGACTTTTGTCTTGAGTTTTACTTAATTGGATATTAGACAAAGACACTGTGAGTGATTCCCAGGTCCAAGTATTGGGACTTAACCTGCTTTAGATATATTTGCACTCCCTCTGAAAGAACAGGCACACTGTTTAGAAGGCCTCTTGGAACCTTCTGCATCAGCCTCCATTGTGAAGAACACCTATCACCAGCCTTGGTTGGTATGTCAACTGTGCCCTTTCCTAGACATAGATAGCTTGGCCTCTGTGACTCATGAACTGGTAGCCTAACATTTATACTCCTGTCATGCCCTGTGTGGAGCTTCTCTTGCAACTGGTGTGGAGGCTGCAGCTGATGCAGGATGCTGCAGCCCACCTGGTGAGTGGGGCTGCTTACCAGGCACATATCATGCCAGTGTTAAGGGACTTTGCCCTGTCTGCCTATTAGCCACTGAGCAAGTTTTAAGCTCTTGTTACTTAGATATAAAACCTTTAAAGACTCTGAACCAGGTCACCCAGAAAGACTGGCTTCCCCTCCATTGCCCAGAAAGGACAATAAATTCAACAGGTGTGGAATCCTCCTATTCTTGACGCACCCTGGTGATTGGCTTGTGGTGACGCAGAGGGGGCTATTTCACAGGTGGCCGCAGTGTTATGGAGTGCACACTCTGCTGAAATGTGGCCGGCCCCATCTGTGTTGGCATTCTGGCTCCGGAAGATGCAGCTGTTTGGGATTGTTTCATTGCATATTTCAATCATGGACATTTATTTTGTTTAATGGCATTGTTTGTGTATTTTAAATGTGGTGTATTTTCAATTCTGTATTTTAACAGTGTTGTGCAGTAGGTTATTTTTGTTTTGTGAACAGTTTAGAAACTATTTTGGCATCCAGCGGTATATGAATAGATATAACAATACAACCCAGTATTCTCTTAAGCCACTGTTAAGTAATGTGGATGTAAGCATGTTAGCTCTGCAGTTATTCACAATCTAAACTGAATCGGTGTCTGTATTAGATTCATGTTGTATGAGGCTTTTCTTTCTAATTGAAAAACCAGTTTGATCATTTCTCAGATATGAATATTTACACTATGCCTCCCAAACACAGGCATTTCATTTTTACCTGATGAAAATAAACTGTTCTTGTTTGCTCAATAAGCAGAAAGGAGCAACGCTGGGAACAAGAAAAGAAAAATCCCAGTGCGATGGTTCCTATATTCCCATATTTAACTTTACCAAGTCTCATGTATGGGATGCTGGTCATAATTATGAAAGACCCTGTATAGGAATATTTTAAGTACAATCTCTCTACAGGTTAAAAAAAGGGAAAGCATGCAAAATGTATACAGAGTAACAATACAGAGTGAGGCCTGGTTATAAAAATAAAAGTGTAAATAAAACTATTTTACCTGTTTTACTAGTAGTCAAATTTACACGATTGTCCAGGAAATACACGAAGTAGTATTAGTGAGATACTTGATTTAATCAACCTCTTTTCTTCCCGGTTTAAATCATGGCTTTAAATTGCCATGATAAAAAAAATAATTTACCATTTCCCAATGTCTCTTTAATGCTCCAGGTTGGTGTTTATTTCTATGACAATGGACATGGAGTGCTGGAGGACAATGATATCTATAACCATATGTACTCAGGGGTTCAAATCAGGTAAAGTATATCTTCATTTGTTTTGCTTCAAAATGTTTTTAATATATAAACCAGTTGTCTTAAGTCAGTGAATTGTCAACTTTTCTCACCATCTTAACAATTGCACTTCATATGTTACTTTAGATTTGGCTGTTTTTCTTTTCTGTCCACTGGCAGTATTATTATGTGGTAGTAGCTCTTATCTTGGGCTTGAAATTGTTGGAAGTGTCAGACCCATGTCTTTCAATGACTAGTTTTGTATTTGGCCTGGGAGACCGATTCTGTTCCAGGAGTGGAAAAGCAATTTCCTCTGAACTCCTAAGATGCCAGCACTGGAGTGGAGAGAGTCCAGTGCCCTGGCGAGGATACAAATCACCCCGTTCCTGGTCATCAGAATAATTATTTGATGAGAAGGGATGGTGTGATAATTAAGCTACCTCTGTGGGCATATAAGAGAATGAATGTTGGGTGGTCACACCTAGAGAGCTGGCCATGAGTGAGTGCAACCCCAAGCCAAGGAGCTTAGCAACCCCTGTTCTGATCTAACATTTGTCAAGGCTTTATTGGATGACCTCAGAGTAAGTCCATGTCTTTTATCCTCATTTTTTTATCTGCAAAATAGGAGTTCATTTTACAGAGTTCTTGGTTTTCATCAAAAAATTAAAACACACTTAGTTCACCAAGTGGGCCATATGAATTATATTTTCCCTTCCCTTTTAAACACAGTGAAGAGCTGCAGGCTGATGAAAAAGAATGGCAAAGTCCTTCCGTGCACACAAGCAGTTTCTTAACTTTCATCATAGAGCATACTTGAAAGATTTTTTTCCATAGCTAAAAATACTCTTCAGTTTCTCAGCTTTTCAGGGTGTGGGATAGAGTCACTTTAGAACACGAGAGGTGCCATAAAAAATTAATTGTAGACATATAAGCCCCATTATATCCATTGTTCTTTATACTACAGTATAAAGATATACTAGATGTTTTCAGATGATAGGTACACGAGGGCTGAGACTAAAAGGGTGGGGGTGAGAGTGTTCACAATTATTTCCAGTAATATTGAAAAGGAGTGGGTAATATTATAAGGGTGTGGGAATGCTAGCCAAAAGAATTGCACCTTAATTAAGAATTTAAGCTCCCCCTTCAGTATTTAAAAAATAAAATAAAAAGAAGAGAACATCTGGTGCAGCCATGTACATACTTTCAGAACCTTTATCTGCTAGAACATTACTTTGTGAGTCTGGATTTGGTTCATAGCATAGGAGAGATTCTGCCTTCAGCTAAACAGGGATCTCGTGGTCTCAGGGATTGTTTTCTATACATGGTGAGAGGGGCAGGTATAAGAAGAAATGTATGAGTGCCTGGCGTACTCTAGGCTTATCATGCAGGTACTTAAATCTTTCTTGATTGTACAATGCTGATAATGCTTTTTAAATCATCAAATGTAGTTCATGTCACTTGAACAAAATAATAAGCTATTTCTGAGTAACCTCTTTGTTTGCTTATGTACAGAACTGGAAGCAACCCCAAAATTAGGCGCAACAAAATTTGGGGAGGCCAGAATGGTGGGATTCTTGTTTATAATTCTGGTAAGCTTCCCCTCTACTTCATTCTTACAATTTAAAATATGAGGCTGTTTCACCCTAATGCAAAATCTTGATGTTTTATTTTATGTTTGAAAGGGCTCGGCTTTATAGAAGACAATGAAATTTTTGATAACGCAATGGCTGGAGTTTGGATTAAGACAGACAGCAATCCCACATTAAGAAGAAACAAAATCCATGATGGAAGAGATGGAGGCATCTGTATATTTAATGGGGGCAGAGGTACTAGTCCACTCACTTTTATCAAGTTTACTTTTAGCCAGAGTGATGCCTTTTAAAAATAAAATGAAGTCTCTGTTCTCTTTAATCAACTGTCACTGTGACCATATTTTGATCCTTTGGGAAGCTGTTTAGTCATATATAATATAAAAAGGAGCTGTGATTCTCTGTTTAGCCACCAAGAATATGTCTGCATTGCAGGATCAAAATTTCACTAGCTAAACTGTGGTCTTTTCTGGGAGTTCCAAATTGTGGTTGAAGAAAGAATATGTAAAACCCTTTCTTCCTGTTCAGATAACCAAGCTACATTTTTGTAATTCAAATAGCTGTTGGAGTTCAGCTAATTCCACTTTCTGCAGAAAACATTTATGTTAATATTTGAATATGTCTATATTCCACGTGTTAAAAAGCAATATATCTACCATCACCCCGAACAATTACTGTACTCAGTATTTATTTATTTTCTGTGCTTGTAAACAAAACAAATTTCAAACTGATTATTTTTGTTCTGTCTTAGGTCTCCTTGAAGAGAATGATATCTTTAGGAATGCACAAGCTGGGGTCCTTATCAGCACAAATAGTCATCCTGTGTTAAGAAAAAATAGAATATTTGATGGATTTGCTGCTGGTTTGTATTTGATTTATATTGTCTTTATCTCAGAATAGTGTTAAGACATCAGATCTAGGAGTGTTTCAGTCATTTGCAAATATTCTGATATTTCATAATGTCTTAAAATCACCAGTGAACTTTGTCCAGATATTCACCAGTGAATATTGCCCAAAATATCAGTGGTGGTTTTCTTTTTTCTCCCTTAAAAACTACTGGTTAGCCAGGCCACCCATGTTTTAAATGGCCAACATTTTGGACAGGAGGAAGAGAGACCACATTTTGCCAGAAGTGAATTGCTGAATTAGTAATTTAATAGGCAACTCTTTCTTTCACTGTTGGAGATTTAGACTTTATTTAAATCATTTTGAAACCTCCTTTATATTTCAAAACTTTCATAAAAATGTAAAGCTTTGTGCCTATTTTTCTTTTAAAGTTATAACTTTTCATACATTCAGCGTATTTCTTCCTCCTCCCACCATAAACCATAGGTGATGTCAAGCATTTGTAAATAATGCATAGGCCTTGTTAGTTACATTTCATTTTTTCACTGTGCATTATCATTTGTTTTTTACCAGTGGTTAGGGGCCATAGAAAAGCAGAGTTTTTAGGAAGGATTTACTTTGGTGATCACTTCAATGCAGCCTGTAATTTCTCATAGGACTATAGTATCTGCCCAAGGTGTTATTCTACAAAGCACTCTCATTAATTATTGTTTGATGCATTTCCAGTCATCACTTTGCACAGCCCTCTGTGGCAGAATAATAATAATAATAATAATAATAATAATAATAATAATTTTATACCCATCTAGCTGGGTTTCCACGGGCACTCTGGGAAGTTTACAGCACATATAAAAACACAGTAAAACATCAAACGTTAAAAACTTCCTGATACAGGGCTGCCTTCAGATGTAATAATTTTATTATTATTTTAACCATTCAAGGAATAACTCTGGCCACAGCAAGCATGGTGGCGATGCATCTTTGCTTCCCCACTCATGTCAAATCTTGAAGAAAAAAGTGTATTTGCTAGGCAGAGACAACGTGGAGTAACATGCCACAATACAAACAGCTCCATGATATATCCTGGAGTTGTAACAATGAGGCAAGCTTGGGAGATGATGAGCACAGGGGGAGAGAAACTCCCAACAAATGCAGTTAAACACTGGTACATTCCCGGATCTGAGTGAAGAAAGCGTACTTCACCTCCATTGCCTCCTCTGTTTGTCATTCAGTGGAGTTGATCCAAATAGCTATAGGCCTATACTTACTGGCTCTAGCGAGGTGTTACGAACATAAAATTGCTTGGATCTGCTGTGATCCGGACTCCCCCTTTGGAGCAAGTGCTACAGAGGTGTAAGGAACACTTTTCTTGTCGGCTGTTGTTGGATAGGTTTCAGTTGATTTGGCCCAAGAACGTGTACAGGGTGCTTTGTCAGTTTGTGCAGCTACTGTTAGCCTATAAAATCACGCAAGGAGGAGACAGTGGGTAGGGCCAGGCTAATAATTCATGCTTTGCTTTGAGAAGTGGCGGTAAGACCATTCTTGAAGAAACCTGACTTACGTTTTAGGCCAGCGGCAGATGCCTCCTTGAGAGGGTGGTTGTCAACCAGATCAGGTACTTTCAAAGGAGACTCATTTTTCTAAGTCCAGTTCAATCAAGATTCAGGCCTGCTTTTGGCTCAGAAACTGCCTTGGTCGCCACCCTGGATGATGACTTGTGTTGGGAGAGACAGAGAATGCAATGATCTTGGCATCTTTCAATACCATCAGATTTGGAATCCTCCTGGAATAACCGGCTGAGTTGCGGATTGGGGAAAAGTATTGCAGTGATTCTGATTCTACTTGGACAGCCAGTTCCAGAATGTGGAGGAGATTGTTCAGCCCCCTGATTCTCCAGTATGGGAACCGATTCTGTTTCCCATGCTACTAAACATCTGCATGAAACTGCAGAGTGTGGGGTCATACAGGGTCTGTGGCAATTGACTTGAAGGCCAATAAACTGAAGCTTGATCTAAGACTTAGGTGTTCCTAGGTGGTGGTTTTCCCGTCTAGCTGAATAGTATGCAGCCAGCTCTAGATGAAAACTCTAAAGCGCTATGAATTATTGTTTTAATAAGCAAGTAACTGAGGCAAATAGCATTTTAATACTTTTTTAAGAATGCAGTTTCTGTTAATTAACTAGTATACTATTTCTCTTTGGATAGTACCAGAAGAGTCAAAAAATTGTTGCGACAGCTAAATACGTCAAATTTTCTGCTAAACTAACCTTTCCCCCTCTAATTTAAGGTATTGAAATAACAAATCATGCAACTGCAACTTTAGAAGGCAATCAGATTTTCAATAACCGGTTTGGAGGTTTATTTCTAGCCTCTGGAGTCAATGTGACAATGAAAGGTATGTTGAATTATACTCATTTGTAATTTGTAAATTACTGAAACTCTTTATAAGGGATACTCGGTGAAAATGAAACCCCAAAAGCACCCTCACGTTTAGAAACTTGCTTTGACAGCTTCTAAATTAGCCATTTGTGATCGTTTTGGTAGCTCAGTTTAAACAAACCTCTTCCGTGCAAAACTATTAATGTGTCTTGACATACACACTTCCTAGCAGTGGCAATGTATTTTCTTAGTATTTGTTTTGTGTGAACAGCAGGTGCAGCAATATTGGTGAAGAGTAAGTAGTGTGTTAAAACTTGTACAGTTGTGCCCTGGATCCCGAACACCCTGGAACTCGGATGTTTTGGCTCCCAAACGTCGCAAACCCAGAAGTGATTGTTCCAGTTTGCAAACGTTCTTTTGGAACCCGAACATCCGACGGGGCTTCCGCAGCTTCTGATTGGCCACAGGAGCTTCCTGCTGCCAATCAGAAGCCGTGATTTGGTTTTCAAACATTTTGGAAGTCAAATGGACTTCCCGAATGGGATTCCATTTGATTTCTGAGGTACGGTATGACTGTACTGCAAAAGTCTTCATCGTGCGTAAGCTTAAATCCTAAAGGGATCTTATTTCAGATCAAATCCAGCTGTTGGATCGGAGGTTTTCAGTCAAGCTATGGCTCATGCACTATAGAATGGCTCACTATGCCGCAGTAAACTGTTAAATCTGATCACTGTTTTATTGCAGATAACAAAATAATGAACAATCAAGATGCCATAGAAAAAGCTGTCAGTAGAGGCCAATGTTTATATAAAATATCAAGTTACACCAGCTACCCCATGCATGATTTCTATAGGTAAGCAAGTATGGGATCTACTTTTCCCACAGCTTAATGTTGTTTGCATGTTTAAAAAATGGATCCGTTTTAAATTGTCAACATTGCATTTTAGATGTCACACTTGCAACACCACAGACCGCAACGCCATATGCGTAAACTGTATTAAGAAGTGCCATCAAGGACATGATGTGGAATTTATTAGGCATGATAGGTATGTTGACTACCCCTCGATTGAAAACGTAGCACCACTTTTCCCCCTGCCGGTATTTCAAAGACTTCTCTCTTCCAGGTTTTTCTGCGACTGTGGTGCTGGAACACTCTCCAATCCATGTACATTAGCCGGAGAACCGACCCATGATACAGATACACTATATGACTCTGCTCCTCCTATAGAATCTAATACGCTGCAGCACAACTGAATTACTTTTGAGAAAGAAAGGAAGAAAAAAGTCCTGCCATTCTATCGTAACTGTTAATTTTGTTTTTTGAGGAAGTTATACTTGCCCATTTCTGCAGAGGGAGACTTAAAAAAGGATGTGTAAAAGTGGTGACACTATGGAGCTCAACCTACCAAAAAGAAAGTGGCAATATGTTGACTCAGGATAACAGAACTGGGCGTTTCAGCATTACTGTGTAAAACAAAGACTAAGGGACAGATGTGAAGAAAATAAGCTGCATCATTGTACAGATACCAACTTCCAAAAGGCTGGTGTTTCTACAAGTAGCATTGAAACACAGTCCCATTTGCAGTAGTACTATTCTGTAGACTAGCAGCAGTCTTTGTTGCTGCCTTTATGGACATGGGTACCAATTGCTTTTTGTAATATGGTAAAAAAATGTGAGCTAGCACTTCTGCATTTATTTTGATTTTTTTAAAAAAACATTTATTCAGATTGAGATGATTTTAATGCTTTAATCTCATGTAGTTTTTAATTTCAAGCAAATCTTATTGTACTTGAATGTGTCCTGTTTTGTTAGCACATCTAGACTTGCTGTAACTGTACTCATGTCCCAGTATGTACGTTCTTTCTATGAAAGAGAACACTAATCTTAAATTATATCCAGCAATTTTTCTGGTATCCTTTGCAGTTAGAATATCCCTCCTTTCCCCCTTCCCCGCCCCCCATGGTCTTCACATCACTTTGAGAAACAATGTTTTAATGAGGCTTCCTGGGAGATAATGCACTATTAAAACAAAGTATGCAGGCGACAGTTTGCAGTTAAGAGGTTTTACTATGTTTTAAAGTACACTGTTGTAAGAACATCTCCTCAAAACAATCCTGTATTTACTCTGTTCACAGTTTTATTGAACAGTCTTGGACATTAACTCTTATGAACTGCTGAAAATTGCAATTTCCTCCTCTAATGAAGATGAGACAAAAGTATATAGACAGCCCTATACAGTTTCATAGCTTTTTTTCCATTTATGTGTATTGGTGACAGTGGGTAATCAACAGCCTGAAAGTGTATGCATGTACCATAACATCTAGACTTAATATATTGTGGAGTATTCAATAACCATTATGTAGAGGGGTAGCTAAGAATTAAAAGGGTTTAATTTCCTAGGAAATACAATGGAAAATGGTCATTTTTAAAAAATAAAGTTTATTAGATCACTGTTGTTTGCATAATGCCTTCAAAAACTGCTGTAGAAACTTATTACAGGTTGTCTCACACAGGAAGCACGGCTAGCTTGTCAAGCTCATCTCTGGCTAGTGGAGCTCCTTCAGCTATCTGGCACTGTTTCCTGGGAAAACACACAATCAACATATGCATGTTTAGGACTAGGGGAAAGACTTTTTACAATAATACCAAGCTTAATGTATTGTTCAGACACTGCTTGCGCTTCCGGCTAGGCTCAATACAATGTATAACAGTGCTGTGCAATCACAGCAAGCTAGTTTAAACCATCTCCTGCAGCAAGCCAGCAAGGTTTAAGGACACTAGCATTGCCCAGCCCTGCAAGGAAAGCACATGGTGAAAAATCTTACCTGAACAATCGTAGTGAGAGGGTAGTTGCCTCAAACTCTTTTGCCTTTTCTTGAGCTTTCTGAATAACTTCTTCGGGAATGCTAGCAAGCCTTGCTGCATTAAAGCCATAGCTTTTAGGGCAAGCACCTTTGATGAATTTGTAGAGAAATGTAATTGTTTCTTGGCTAGGATCGTCAGTCTCATTTTCCACCATACATGCCTGAAAAGAAAAAAACAGCAGAAAGAAAAGTGGATCAATGGCCCTTGGTTCAAATCCTACCAGCTCATCTAGGCCTTTAATGGTCTACTTTGTTTACTAGCAAGTTTCAACTGGCCGCTCTCAAAGTAATGGAACAGCGGGGTTCATTTTATTTAGCAGAATGGCTGTGTTGAAGAAAGGGAGTTCCAGCCCGTAAGCCCTCTGCAGGCGAGACCACTTTTGAAGGGAAAGGAAGTGTTACATACCATGTGTCCCAACCGCACAGAAGGGGTGTGAGAATAATCCTCTACTAAAGAATGGTAATGTGTTGAAAACATGGTGCGGCATTTGATGTTCTCTGAAAGTTCTTTGACAACTGCACTAGCAATAGCCGTTCCATCAAAGGTAGCTGTACCTCGACCTGGAAAGTAAAGAAAGCCGAGTTTAAAACTCCAAGGCGTTGCCAGAGCGGCTGAAATACATTTTGAAACTTGCACTAGGCTGGATCTTTCCCCTTCTTTCCCAAAAAACTCCAAACAACTAAGAAACAACCAACAGCATACTGAGAATTTGAACCACTTTTAAAGCAGGATGACTAAGTAGCTCAGCCATCCTGTCTTCACCATCACATGCAGGTGAGACCCTAAACAAGACCCCTTTCATAAAAAGAACAGAACTTCCAAAACTTGAATAATCAGGACCTCTCCCATAATGGGAGGTTTCTTGTGTGATCATTCCATTATATGTATATAAACTGCAGCCTTGGCTCAACATTCTGAACTAGAATTGGGCAAAGTTATTTGGGAAATTCAAACGAGCTTGCTGTGAGATACTTTGTTTAGCAAGCAATCATTTAGTCTAATAAAAATATTTATTCCAAAATCTGTATCAGGACGGTATCCTTCTTAGGCAAACCAGATTGTTACAAAAGCAAGCTTTTGAGTTCTCCAAAACTTTTGATCAGGTTTAAAAAAAAATGGAAGAGCCAGGAAAATTTGTAAAAGTATGTTAAGACTCTCATCAGCTGCAGTCACAGATGGCTTAAGATAGTGTATGGGAGGAAGTGGCAACATTCAAATAATACCCTTTCTAGTGCACATGAGTAGCATGGGTAAAAAACAACAACTAGGCAAGTTTCTTCAAAATAAAACCACTATGACAGCCAGAGAATCTCAAGCAAACTAGAAGGCCTTGAAAAAAATGGTCTTTGCCTGCTACTGAAAAAGATCCTTTCGATTCCAAATGAAAGGTGGCACAACACACACTGTTCCTAGCCATCCACACATCAAATGAGATTATCGGGCAGACTGGTTTGAGTAATAGTTGACCGCTCTCTCTCGCATGATGCTAAATGGGATTGTCAAGATCCTGCGGTGGAAGCAGGATGTCTGTATTTGTGCACTTTAGTTTGCTTAAGCAAAGCCACTGTGACCAACCCAGGCACATTCAGCCGTCTTGGAAACCAGAACGAGAATCTTGGGTCCAATTAAAAACAAGATTTGTGTGGGCAAGAACTTCCCATATGGTGTTGCCAGCATCCAGTGCCTTGTTTAAATTGGGCTCTCGGCTGTTTCATATGCCCTGTTAGCACACCTAGCATCTATAGCCCAGGAGGGCTGTGCTGGCACGATAGCTGTAGGCATAGTTGCTGAGAGCTTGCTTTAAATGGCACTGGTACATACAAGGTCACGCAACCAAGCTCTTGCTCTGCAACACAGTACTTAAGTCGGGAATTTGTGCGGTGCCACAGACTGAGTACAGGCAGCTGTAGCCTGCCAATTGGGCTGTTAACTTGACATACCTGTAAGTGTGCAAAAAACAAGTCTTTTAAAAAAAGAGACAGATATTGCAAAAGTTATTACATACCTAGTTCATCCATAAGAACGAGAGAGTGCTCTGTTGCATGTCGTAGTATGCTGGAAGTCTCACTCAGCTCAACAAAGAACGTACTTTCCCCTGGTGGAGGAAGAAAACATCCTGGTCACTGCAGGTTTCTAAATCACGCAAGGGGCCTCCACGGAAGTGCGGAGCAGGAGTGGTGATGAGAGCAGAGGCAGGAAGAACTACATGCATTTTGGCAGCAGCTAAACATGCGGCATCACAGTCTGTCAATTTGTATATTCTTGCATTTATACCCCACCTTTTCGTCGTGAAACTGAGGTGCCATGCATGTGATTCCCAGGAAGGATCCGTTTCAGATACTGACCAGGTCTGCTTAACTTCCAGTGAGGTGGTGGACTCATGCCTTCAGACCAGGCCCAAGATGACTCGGGGAGCTTTCAACAGGGTGGAGACTCGAACCTGGGCTTCCCATATCTAAACTAAGCTTTCAAGCCATTGCACCATCTTGTGCAATGTCTACTCAGGAGCAAGCCCCGCTGAATTTAATCTGGGTTTACTCCTAAATAACTGCACAGGATTGCAGCCTTAAAAACCTAACTCTGAGAGGAAGTCTGTGAAGTGGCCCACTTGAGCTCTGCAATATGAAAACGATGCTTTTGCCTCAGTGGAAGCCGCTTTTGGTAGTTGAGCCCTTCAAATGTTCCTTCATCTGTAAGGAGCAGTTCCTTTCCCACCCCAGTTAAGGAACCTTTGGCATTTCCCTCACTGATGCCCCTGATGCCGTAACCCAGAACTAGTGTTTCAGGTAGGAACCAAGCTGTTCTTTCTCAGGCCAGCTTCAGGACCTGCTGGCACAAACCCCCATCCCAGGCTTCTTCTCTGCTGCTTTCCCTCAGGGCACATGGGTCTTAAGGGGCTACAGGGGAGGGAGGGGTCAGAGCTGCCAGGTTTCTTAGACTACTGATGGTCCCTTCAAGAACTGGTGGTCATGGGCTCCTTGGTCTGGGCTTCCTCACTTCCTCAGGGTACATCTGTCTTAAGTATGGATAGGCAGGAGAGAGGAGAGTCTAGAGGCCAGACCATTCCCACCCTCCCCATAAGTATTTCTAGCGCTTGTCACCGTATAACCATTTTCATATACAGTGGTACCTCAGGTTAAGAACTTAATTCGATCTGGAGGTTCGTTCTTAACCTGAAACTGTTCTTAACCTGAGGTACCACTTTAGCTAATGGGGCCTCCCGCTGCTGCTGTGCCGCCGCCACACAATTTCTGTTCTCATCCTGAAGCAAAGTTCTTGACCCGAGGTACAATTTCAGGGTTAGTGGAGTCTGTAACCTGAAGCATCTGTAACCCGAGGTACCACTGTACACGTATTTTGAGGTGGGCACACCCTTCTCCTTTACAAAAAGTTCCGTGTCGCCTGTTTTGCTTTAGCAATTTTTTCTTGGAAAGCCCAAAACGGACAGAACTCACCTGACATAATTCTGTCTGAAGCCCCTAGTCTGGTGAATATTCTGTCGACAGGAGTAAGCCTGCAAGACTCGGCAGGTACAAAGCATCCCAACTGGGCCATGATCACCACGAGGCCAGTCTGCAAAGCAATAAAACCAATAGGCATTAGAGAACTCGCTTCACCTGCTTGTCCTGATGCTAAGGAAGATGTGCTTCAGTTCAATACCTCCTCCAATGCTATTTCCACCAAAATGAAGTTGTCTACCTTTGGACTGCCCAGTACAAATTGACACCTTCAAACCCCCACCTATTCCCACAAATAAGAGTTGGCAGTAGAGCATGCCACACCAACCCGATGTTTAATGCTGAATTATTTCATCTTATTTTAGAGTTTCTATACAGCTCGACAGAGCCCTAATGGATATCAGTCAGCAGGGATTTAAACATACTTAAGCACCCCAATGCTGCTGTGGAAATGGAAATCAGTTGAACAGATAATGGAATTCTGGAAAAACTAAATTTTGGAAATACAATTGTACCTTGGACCCCAAGCGCCTTGGTACTCAGACGTTTTGGCTCCCAAACACCGCAATCCCGGAAGTGAGTGTTCCGGTTTGCAAACGTTCTTTGGAACCCAAACGTCCGACGGAGTTTCCGCAGCCTCCAGTCGGAAGCCAAGCTTTGGTTTCCGAACGATTTGGAAGTCGAACTGACTCCCGGAAAGGATTCCGTTCGACTTCCGAGGTACCACTGTATGTTCAACTGGTTCCCTTGGTTTTAGAGAGGAAAGACAGGAAGCATTTGTGCTGTTTTGCCATCTTGGTTACAAATGTTTCCTACTTGTGCTCTCACAATGCTCCGTTATGATCCGATCCTCATTCTGTAAGAGCAAACGTTTAGGCAAGGAGTAGCCTTCCAGCCAACAGCTCTTGTGACTGGGCAATGTAGGGTATTAAAAACACTGAACGTATGGAAAGTGCACATCTTTCCCCCCTCCCCAACAGAATCCTGCTGTTCTACATACTATCCACTTCCACATCAAACAGGTGATGAAAGAAAACTGAACAAAGTACAATTGCCTAATTATTTGAATAGTAGGATCTAGGTAAGCAGGAATGTTACTAACATTGGGTTTAAAGGTAAAGGTACCCCTGCCCGAGCGGGCCAGTCTTGACAGACTCTGGGGTTTGTGCGCCCATCTCACATCTATAGGCCGGGGGCCAGCGCTGTCCGGAGACACTTCCGGGTCACGTGGCCAGCGTGACAAAGCTGCATCTGGCGAGCCAGCGCAGCACACGGAACGCCGTTTACCTTCCCGCTGGTAAGCGGTACCTATTTATCTACTTGCACCCGGGGGTGCTTTCGAACTGCTAGGTTTTTAGCCTCGTTTTAAATGAATGCTACTTTGCTAAAAGCATTTGGACGATTTGTCCTGCGCATGTTATTTTCCTACAGGAATTCATATGTATTTATACATGTCAATGTATTTATACAGTACATGTCAGAGTCCCAAAGTCCAGTATATATATATATATATATATATATATATATATATATATATATATGCAGGTTTTGGTGTCTTCGGGTGTCTTCCCGTGTAAGAGTCGGGGTGTCTGGGCGACGTTTCGACGAGGTCTCACTCGTCATCTTCAGGCTGGTGCTTTCGGCTTCTTGTTACTGGAACAGAGCTCTGTTCCAGTAACAAGAAGCCGAAAGCACCAGCCTGAAGATGACGAGTGAGACCTCGTCGAAACGTCGCCCAGACACCCCGACTCTTACACGGGAAGACACCCGAAGACACCAAAACCTGCATTCCTGTACCCGTGAAAATCTACGAAAGCATATATATATATATATATATATTTGCTTTCGTAGATTTTCACGGGTACAGGAATGCAGGTTTTGGTGTCTTCGGGTGTCTTCCGACACCCCGACTCTTACACGGGAAGACACCCGAAGACACCAAAACCTGCATATATATATATATATATATATATATATATATATATATATATATATTTGTAAACCGCCCTATACCTAGCTTGCATGTTGCAAGTGAAAGAACAGAACATGCACAGATTGGGGGAAGAAACCCCTTAACCAATCCCAATGCGGTAGTTAGCCTGTAAAAAAGGGGAATTACACAGATAAACCATGCTTCCAAGTGTCTTGTTCTATAATCACCTGTCTCAGGAGTGTGGACTTTCCTCCCATGTTTGGACCAGTCACTAGAACACAGCAAGTCCTGCTCTCCGGATTTGCCTTTTCATCCTGTACACCTATGAGGATATCGTTAGGGATGAAGTCATCGTCCGATGAGGTCTTTGTAACGCAGGGGTGGCGGGAATGCTTCAGCTCCAAAAAGGGCAGCGTGTTGCTCTCCGGAAGCACAATTACAGGTCGGCACAACGGTCCATCACATCCCTGGCTATAGTGTGCAAAGCACATTAGGACATCTATTGGGGTGGGGGAAGAGAAAATCCCAGTCAGTTTTCCCGTTTCCTGTATTCCTTCTTCAGAGCACTGGGCTATATCACAGGTGACTAAAGTACAGTGGTACCTCTGGTTATGTACTTAATTCGTTCCGGAGGTCTGTTCTTAACCTGAAACTGTTCTTAACCTCAAGCACCACTTTAGCTAATGAGGCCTCCCGCTGCTGCTGCACCGCCGCTGCGCAATTTCTGTTCTCATCCTGAAGCAAAGTTCTTAACCCGAGGTACCACTGTATCAGTTACTTCCAAGTACTTCAGTCACAAAACTTTCACTATCTTCTCCACCAAACAAGAAGCTTTTATGCAATACGTACTGCTAACATCCAACACAGAAATTTCAATTAACGCGCAATTATTAGGAAAGTATAAATAATATGGAAGTCTGAAATTTGTTTAATTTTAAAATAATTGAGGGATAGAGTTTCCATTAATTAGATTAGACTGAAACTATACAAAAAAGAGCAGAAGGTGATGGCAATCTTAAACAGAAAGCCTGGGAATACCCTATTTTTCCACGTTTAAGACAAGGTTTTTTCCAGGATTGTGGCAGTCCCTCCTGTTGTCCCTTTCCTCCCACTGCAGGCTGCACGCTGGTGACTGGCTTGCGTCCTGAAGCCCCGCCAGCACGACCACTGAAGTAAGAGCACCCTTTCCTTCTCCCCTCCTCCTCAAACCGCCACCTTTCTTGGCTTGGCTTCCATTGCCACCCATCTATTTTAGGGTTTTGTTTTCTTAATTTTGGGTTCAAAAAAAGCAGGGGTCATCTTGTACAAGGAAAAATATGGTACTTTCACAGTTTTGTGAAAGTCTTTGCTGAGCTCTCAGCTTCTCTAGAACTCAGGCTGACTCCTTACCTATAGATTTAGATTGCGAGTACTCTTGCTTAAAGCAGGCTTGCTCTGAAAAACTATACCACATCATCTTTTGTGGGACACAGCCCACCTCATAAGATACGACAGAGGACGCCAGTGTGGCACCCACAGGTACCAGCGTACCCAACTAGCATCTCCTCCTATGGCACTCACTGAAGCTCTCAGTATATATTCCCCTCCAAATGCACAAGAGGCTGTTTGCTTTTCCTGCTCAGTTCCTGTCTGCCCTGGCTCAGTCTCTCCTTTACTGAAAATGCCTCCTTAGACATGCACACATTTCATTGGATGCCAGGACAGGACACACACCCTTCTCATCAGTCTGAAGAGATATGAGGTGCATAGAGTTTCTCCCCGAGCAAGTGCAGCGACGGCTGTTGCAACTGTAATAATAATCACACAGATTACAAGATTATGCATCATTATGCTCATCACTGCACGGCGCTATCAACTGCCTTTGCTAAGAGTCACTCCTTGCGCAAGAAGCAGGGGAACAATCCTTTTCTGTATACTAACATTTAGCCCCCACCCTCGGCTAATATTCCTAATATACACAGTGGCACTCCACACTGGTTTCTTTGCAAGGGATTAGCTGGCAATATTCCGTATTACGGAACCCCAGCTCTTTCAAGCTGCCCACACGCTAACGAATTAATAGTACATTTTCAACTTGAATATACTATGGTAGAAGTCTTCGTACCTAGAACTGCAATGCATTCCACTGCCGTGTGCCAGTCTTCACTGCTTTTATCAAAGTTGTAGAATAACCTCTTCATACAGTCTTTCTGTGCCGTATCCCTCCGTTCTTCAGCGTTGATGATCTCGTTCAGCATTTTCTCCAGGTCTTTAGTCCAGTAGCGCTTAAAGCCCTTTCTGGTAGATTTCAACACATAATCGTCAGGCAGGTTCGCAGGCACCGAACCCTCCGCAATCTCCATCTGGTACCGGTTCTTGCCTGCTCCCCAATACATCACAGCCTTAATGCCAAGCCGTTTGCGCTGCTTTTCCAGATACTGACGAAGGCCTTCCTCAATGCTGCTTATATCCTCTAGCGCTTTATCATATTGAGTGTCAAACCCAGTCTTTGGGTTAACCACACCAGTTTTTCGTGCAACGTTATGGTCGAAAGCTGCATCCCACCTTTCAAGTTCTGCTTTAATGTCTGGGAAGCGGCCTTCTGGATTCTTAGATTTGACCATCGCTATCTGCCTTAGTGTTTTGGATGTAAAACCATCAGCAATATCTTCCAAAATTGAGATAATTTCCATAATTATTTTAAAACCTTCCAGTGCGGACAAAAAGTCTACAATTTTTTTCTTGCTGTATCTGGCCTCCTCATATAAAACAGCCCTGTTGCCAGGGTGGTCCTGGTTCTTAAGGGATGACCCAATACTGTGAATTTTGCTTAAAAGCCTTTCAAGGTCTGGGAGTTTCCTTAAAAGGTCACGGATTTCTGACATTTTGGCAGCTTCAGCTAGGAGGTCTTCAACTGCATCCAGGCGGTTATTGATGGTGGAAGGATTACACAACGGTGCACAGAGCCACTGTTTCAGGAGTCTCCTTCCAAAGGGCGTACAACAAGTGTCAATATTTTCCAGCAATGTGCCTTCTTCTGACCCAGTGGTTGCATTCTGCAGAATTTCTAGGTTTGTCAGGGTGACCTCATCCAACACCATCCTCTGGCTTGTTTTCGCAAACAGACTGCTTGAGTTTTGTTCTTTTGCAATATCAACATCCACAGGAATGTATTCTTCAAATTTCCCCATTGATAAGAGTTCCTCGTCAATAATGCATTTTTTAAGGTAGAAGACACAGCAGCCAAGAGCAGAGAGCGCAAGCTCAGCGTTTTCCCCAGGGGTAAGTCCCAGTGAGTCAGTTTCCGCAGTCATAGATTTGATTACTGGCGGCAGGCTGGGCTCACTGCTTAGATTTTCTTTGTCCTGGAAGTAGCCTTTTTCAATCAATGTTTTAAGTGTTTTGGATGCATCCCAGAACTGAGACCCAGCAATCAAACCTTCTTGCGCAGTAGAGGGGAGTAAGCCTTTGAATATCTTCTGTGTTTCTGCAGAGGGGTTCCCTCGCTCAAAAAGTATCTGCACAGGAATATGATGAGCCAAGAGAGTTCTAAACCTTGAGCAATGGCGGTCATCCGAGAACTGACCCAGGTAGAACTTCCCCACTGTCGTGTCAACAAAGCATACTCCATAGGTGCGCTGAAGGCCAGCAGAATCGTCAACTTTTTCTTTCACGCAGAGGAGGTATTTGTTGTGGCTGTCCAAATCGTCACTATCTAGAATACCATAGGTCTGTGTCCCCTTGGAAATAACCCTGCATATTTCTCGGCGCACAACTCTGTCGTATTTTGTCGGGTGGGCCAAGGCTCTACAGCGTGCTTCCATCATCTCAGGAGTCTCAATCTGCTCAACACGAACCACTTTGTAACCTTTCTGGACTAATATAGTGCAGTATCTGTCAAATGCTATTTCTGGGAAACCAGAGTGAGCAAAAGTGCCCTTCATGAACGACAGGCCCATCTTGTTAACACCAATAACAGCATCCATGTGGAAGAGCTCATAGAACTTCCCAACTTTATAGAAAAGCACGCTATCAAAATTCTGGCTCTTCATCTCCCACCACTTCCGCATTAACGGAGTGCAGTTTCTAAGGTAGTCCTCTGGCACAAACAGAGTATTTGGATCATAATCTGGATCATTTTGCCGTCTCCTACGAGCATCTTTCCTTTTACCATCCTGGAGCCAGTCAATTTTATCATGTTCCCATGAAGTCGGAATGCCATCTGCTCCTGCTCCTCCTCCTCCTCCTCCGTTAATGCTTGGCTGAAAATCAAAGCATTCAGGAGCTGCAAAAGATGATAACTTATACTTTATCTCAGCAGAAAGATTTGTTTCTCTGCTGGGCGTTACAGACACATTATTCTGGGGAGGTTTAGATGCCTTTTCCAGCACTGGTTTAGGGGCGACTTTAATGGGACGCTTTACTTTCTTTCCTGGGTCAGCCTCTGATTCAGAAGCATCACTGTCACCAACTCCAACGCTATTTTCATCACTGCTAGCTTCATCAGGTTTAAACTCCATGTCTGAATACTCGCGTTCACTGTCAGAATCCATGATCTTTCTCTTTTTGGATTTCTCAGCATGTTGCTTTCTTGCGATTTGCCTTTTTCTACGTTTCACTTCCTCAGATGTGCCAAAATCATCACCCTCATCGCTCACCTGCCAAAGACAAAAAAGAAGTAGTATAAAAAATCGGATGCTTTAAAGACAGGCTAATGCTACAACTTTGACAAGGCAAGCTTTCTGATGGGGGACCCAACAATTTGGCTGCTATCTTCTTCTCGTTGTTGTTTTAAATTAAGCAGCAGGTGAGGTTGTCGGGCCACGTTATCATGCAGATATGAGATTTCAACTTCTCCATCATGACCAGTGAACAATGGGGATGTGATCTCCCTCTGCTCATCGGATTTGTGATAGGTGAGTGAGAGGTTTCAACCTCTCCTCTTGGACTAGCACAACAATGGGTATGCAATTAGGAGTTCTATGGCAGAGCAGTAGCTAGGCTCAATTGCATCAAAAGCTGGAATAAGTTGTCTCCAATACTTCCGTTTTGTTCAAGCCTACACACAGTTCTTCAGCAGTCAGATATCAGTTCTAAAGACCCTGAAAGAGGAGGACAACCAAGAGGTTTCTTTTTCAATTGTGAAGGAAAGCCCCTACAGGCAACTTCCAATTTATGTTCTGCTCTGAGGCGACCTGAAAGTCATCCATTTCAGCAAATTAAACATGCACTTGCATAGCCTTGAATTAAGTGACAAGCATAAAGGATGGGGTGTGTTCTCCTCCAAGCTTTCCTTACAGAGTACCATGCTCTACCCCGGGAAAGTTGGCTCATAACCACAGAAGAAAGTGCTGCTGTGAATAGCTGTGCGTCATTCTGAACTTATTCTGTGGTTTATTACTGTACATTATAGCATCAGTAAGAAGGGTGACATAACTTAAAATTTAACACGAGATTTCCCACATTGAGCCTTGCTTGACCCAGGTACCAGCCTTATCAAAAGCATGCCCTGAAAGGCATTCAGACAACACCCTGAACTCCTCACACTTTGCATGAAGGTTAACATATGCAAATTTCCCAAGTACAGCCTACTGACGCCCTGGATGGAGACAATTACTATAATGTTATTATAACTTAAACACAGAGAACGCACCAAGATAACTAGTTCAGTCACAGCCCACTAAGATGAGTCTTTCAAACTCTTAATCTGCAACATGGGGGAAGTGAGAGATGGGTAGTAACTCTCAATGAAAGGCAACTGAAACAATAGGAATTGTCCAGCCGAAAAGTCCCCTCCCTTCTCCACAAAGAAAAGGGTATAAAGGAACCCCAAAATCTGTAGGCAGTGGCTCTCCTAGCTCCAAGGATCTTCATTCTGCGCTCACAAGGAACGAACACACACATGCCTAAGGACAGGTATTCTCCCCACCTCCTCCATTTCTTAACTTACTATTAGTGTGAGTCTTGCTAGCATAATGGTCACGCTCACTTCCGCAGGTTTTTGACAATAGGCAGGGATTCTTACACTCTTTAGATCAAGGTGTGTGTATGGTAGGATTTGCTACCTGCCTGAACTGTAATTTTACTGTCTGAAACAGCATTTATGTATTCTGTCATTTTCATTTCATATGATAAACCAAGCTTTGTTTTTTTATTGTGTTCCTCAAGAATCTGAATGTAAAGCTATTTGTTTGCCTCTAAAAATTACTGGGCCGCCCGTCTGGCAATTAAGAGATTGTTATGCTGTGAACCACCTTGAGATCTATGAGTATAGGGCAGATTACTACCACTACTAACAATAGTAGTAGTAGTAGTAGTAGTAGCAGTAGCAGTAATGATCGCCAGCCCAGAACAAGAAGTATTGGGTGTTAGGAGTTTTATTTAGGCAGGAAAAGAAGCAAACACATATTCAAAAATGGACATGTTATAATTCTACCAAAAGATCCCAAACCTCTAGTTAGTGTGTGTACATGTGAGTGTGGACATGCATGTGAGTTCAGACACATACTTATTACAGTTCCAAAACAATAAAGAGAAAGGCAACTATCTACATATACAGAACTGTCCTACAAGTCATGAGCATCCTCTCTTCCCGTTTTTCTAATTGCTTCTGGAAACAAGAATTATAAAGAGTGACCTCCATCTCCTCATCGTCGTCTTCCTCGCTTTCTGAAGGTTTGTCACACACTGCCAGCTCAAGTCTCTCACTCTTCTCTTTTTTCAAAGCAGCATCTGCCAATTCCATTGCTCTTCTAATTTCAGGTCTTGAACTGTAGAACATGCCTCCCCTACTGGTATCTCTCCCAGAAGAACCTGTAATATAAAAAGGAATCAGTCAGAGAATAGATTTTGGCAAAAACACGCTCATGGTCTCTCCTAGTTTTTGATTATCTAACATGCAGAAACCTTACAGTAACAATCCCAAATTAAAGATTCTGCATTTATTTCCATATCTCTTCAGAACTATTATTGAGAACTATTATTTAAATCATTCCACATAAACTACTACTAATCTGCTGTTAGAATACAGGGGGCAGCAGGAAGGGGAAAATTTGGTGTAACTTGCACAGTCAGAATGATTATTTTCATGCAAAATAGCATATCAAATGTTGGTGCTGAATACAGAACCATCTTTGGCACTCTATAGTTCCCTCTGCAACGAATGCTGCTCACTCAATACGGGTGGGGCTTTTGCCAAGAGTGTCATAGGGCTGCAAGTTGCCTACAATAACAGGACAGGTGTGTGTCAGGTGAAATAGAACAGCCTTAATCCCTTGTACTGCCAAGTCAAGTCAAAGTGAAGAGCTGCATCCTAGTCAAATGAAGGTGAAAGGGCATCTTAGCTGAACAGTGCTTCCAAGCCTCTCAGTATGTGGTCAATTTACAGAGGGATGCAGCATTGCTTGTAATATCTATGTGACCTGCATTTAATTTCACCACCCATTTATTTATATATAGTATATTCTGTTATCACCTATTACATTCAATTACCAACTCTTACCTGTATATGGTCGGATATATCTAATGCTAACCCAACCCCTTGATGGGTCGTCGTCAAAGAACTGCACATGGATGCGAGAGGATCTTCCTCTGCCTCTGAAAAGTGATCCTTCTGTTGGATGCTTGTACACAAGGCATGGCCACCAAGGGTAGCCTTCGAGTTTGGCCCAAACCAGATCACCGGGTGAAAATTCACAGTCACTGCAAGACCAGAAAGAAAGAAAGAAAGAAAGAAAGAAAGAAAGAAAGAAAGAAGAAAAGGAAAGCCTTTATAACAGATCTTTTACTGATAATCTATGAAGTCAAAAGGCTACATTGGTTACAGACACAATTAGAATTTAGCTCGTACTTTACCCAAGGATACTCAAGTTTTCATTTAATTTTTTTAAGTAGAATCCCCACCTCCAAATGTAAAGCATTATGTTTTTCGCTGACTGTCAAGGCCTGTTCCCCAAACCTGGGACAATTAATAAACATAGCTTGGAATTATAAAAGAGGATAAAGAATAACAAAGCTACTAATCCTAGCACTGTTAGGATAGATCCAGTTCGCAGCACAGCTGGTATGATCTTAAAAGATATGAAGATGGAATGGATGGTAAAAGAATGATGTATGATACTGTACGTCTGACGTTTTGCCCGTGTTTTCCCCCCTGTAAAGCTTGTTCGCTCTGGATGTAAGCAGAAGCCCTACTAATTGGGAGAAAGAGGATGAGGGAGTTTCCCCCAACACAATAGCTTTGCCTTAATAAACAGAGTCTTGAACCTAAATCAGTGCAAAGGCTCAATTTTCTTCCACATCCAGAGCCAATCAGGAGGCTCCTAATCTAGAATGTCCTAGTAACTGGGCCTATGGTGCATTCTTGGTTTTCTCATAGTTAGAATGAGATGAAACAAGTTCCCAGTTAGCAGGCCCATTTATCTTATCTTGAAGCATATGCAGCGTATGAGATAACGTTTCTGATCAGTTTCTGATCGCTGAGGGGAGGATTCCAGAGCAAACAGCATGGCTCTCAAACAGTGACAATAAATATTGAGCTCGCCAAGAGTTCTAAATAGCAACAGGTTAGTCAGTGGGCAGTTGAAGTGCCCAGAAACATATGTAAATGCCAACTGGCATATAGATATTGCAATGTTCATTCTACAAAACGCCTGTCCTCCTCCAAAGTAATCCAAAAACTGTGAAAAAGCACAGCTCTCACATTCTTTGGCAATATTCTGTACAGCAGCACACAATGGGTTGTATCCAATGTTGGGTCCTACTCACACTAGACCCATTGTGAACATCACCTTAACTTAAATGGATCTACTCTATGTCTACTCGTTTCCTATCCGACCAAACACTTCTTGCAGAGGCACTGAAGTAGTAATGCCTTCTGCTATATTTCGTCCTTAGCCACTATCATACTCTCCAAAGACAACTCATGGCTCCCTCCCAACCCTTTAATGGCGATTCCCAGCAGCCGACCGGCCGCTCCAGCTCATTGGGCTTCAGCAGCTTCTTTCCTCTTTTTTCTCAGCGGAGGCCACTTGGGCCCAGCTTTGTTGGGGTCGAGGCAGCAACTCTCAAGCCCCAGCAGCAGCGGGAGAAAGCAGCAAAGGCAACAATGGAGTACCAATGGCCACGGCAAGAGGCATAGCCAGTAGTGTGCAAAGGCCCGACCCTCTGCTGCTGTGGATGCTGCCAAGGAGCCCCACCATTACAGTGAAACCTCGGTTCTTGAATGACTCTGTTTTCAAACATTTCGGCTCCTGAACGCTGAAAACCCAGAAGTAAATGCTCTGGTTTTCAAACGTTTTTCGGAACCTGAATGTCCGACGCAACTTCTGTTTTGAGTTTTCCCATTGAACTGAGGCTTCCGCTTTTAGAACGTTTCGGAAGTTGAACTGTCTTCCGAAATGGATTATGTTCGAAAACTGAGGTTCCACTGTACTGCAAATGCAGAGCTACTCATTCTGTTTCTTAAACAACTCCTGTGGGTTCTGCACCCCAGTGTTAGCACAACTCCACAACCATCTCGCCCCACAAGGCGGCAGCAGGAGCACTCCAGCTGCTGCCACATTTTCCTCCTCCTGTTCTCCCTCCTCCCTTACCCATTTCTGTCAACACTGTGGCGGCATGACTGGGTGGGGAAGCAAAGCCTCGCTTCTCTCGCTGCCACCCCATGGCTCCTGCTAAGGAAGGCTTGCCTGGCACCTTCATTACAAATCTTTATGTGCCAGGCAAAAACGTCTCTTCAACCAGACTGATTTAACATTCTTCAGCTTTTTAAATGCGGTTGGGGGAGGGAATTATTGGGGGGGGGGTTGTATGTATTTTGTATTCTCATTTTATGTTTTCAGTTATGAACCAGCCTGAGATCTTCAGATGAAAGGTGGTATACAAATTTAATAAATAATGCTAATACTAAAACTAATACATGTATGTGCTTTTCTACAGGGACGTTATCTGAAAAGATGAAATAATTCAGTGGTAAAGAGCCCTTTATATGTTTGAGAACATCCAGGCTATCTGTGAGCTACAGGCTCCATTCAGATGGTCTAAGGAAATGTAACAGAAAAGTCTGTCATACCTACTATGGAAGGTATTTCTAGATCCTGTAAAAGCTGCTGCCAGATTGGGATTTAAGTTTGGTGCCACCTGGTGGTTAATAAGCAACATTACAAGTTTGAAACATAAAAATAAAAAATTGAAACAAGAAGCTGCCATCTTAGCTCCTCCCCGCTCCTTCTTCAGTTTTTAAATAACAAGCCAAAAAGGAAGATTCAGTACAAGTATCACATGGGAGATGGCTTCCAATGGGAAAGGTTGACCTTAAAAATTCAAAGATACTCTCTGGTAGAAAAAATATGATGGAGTAACTATTGGAAAAACGGTAAGAATAACAGACATTTTTCTTGGAGGGGTCTGATGAGTCTGGCGGCAGTAAGTATTTGCGGATAGTGTCCAGCACCCATCTGTCGGATATGGTCTGCTGCCAACTATGGGTGTATCGCGGCAACTTTTCCTCCCACTGGAATAGTAACAACACCAAGAGAGATGGGGTTTGTTCTGTTGAGTGTTGCAGGAATAGGACTGTTGATTTTCTTTCAACCCTCCGCACTGCCTGTTCCAGGAGGCTGGGAGGACTGAAAATCCCTGCCTCTGAAGGACCTTGAGCTTCGATAAGTGTGGCGAAAGATGTGTCATCTCTTTTTTCTTGTCAATAGACTCATCTAGGATGTCCTTTAAAGCCCCTTCGCCAAAGAGCTTACCCCCTACAAAAGGTTCAGAGGCCAAGTTGTCGCAAGACAGCACATCAGCCTCCCGGTGCGCTGGAAGTCTTTGACAAGGACATGTGAGACCGGTTCAGGTCTTGAGGAGTACTGCCCATGAAAGGGCCACTTTTGCAAATGACTGGGCTGTGGCAGAGGCTCTGATCGCTAGCACTTAAGGCTGCGTCAAGGTCTTCAGAAGAAACAGAGTGCCTGGGTAAGGACTGAGAACCCCTGCATGAAGCTTGTGCTCTAGATCAGTGTTCCCCAACCTTGGGCCTCCAGCTGTTTTTGGACTACAACTCCCATCATCCCTCGCTAGCAAGACCAGTGGTCAAGGATGATGGGAATTGTAGTCCAAAAACAGCTGGAGGCCCAAGGTTGGGGAACACTGCTCTAGATTACCTCCTGGAGATGGAGAGAGAAGCAGGGGAAGCAGATACTGTTGATGAAGAACATTTGGTGATTGAGAGGTAGTTGAGGGCCAAATTACTTCCTCAGCCAGATCTACTAGTAGAGCTTCCTTTAGGAGGTGCAGTATATGGATGAAATTCAGGATTAATGCTGTATTCTGAAGCAGAGACTGGTTCTGCTGTTGAGTAATGAGGTCAAAACATTTCATTCATGCTAGGGTGAGCTGCATGAATATCTTGGCTCTGAGAGGTTTCAAAGGGATGCAGAAATTCCTCTTGAGCTCAGCTGAGGAAGATCTTGCCATCCGCTTCACCAGGGAGAGATTCCATTGTCCTCCTCTCTGCGCTTCCTTACTTAGCCAAAGCAGAGCCCCCTGCTGACCTTCCATTGAACCATCCTCCATAGTTAGAAGAATGCAAGAAGAAGGGGGGTCCACCCCCCATAAAAAAATCTGGCTCTGAGATGTTCTGAATATCAACCAGGCAAGAGAGTCTGGAAAGCTGGGAAGATGTACCATATCAGTTGAAAGTGACAAGTGCTGCCCCTGAGAGGACTGGAACTAAATCTTGAATAGAAGCAGTTTGCTGTAAAATTTTCTATTGTCTTTACAGGCTGTGATTTTGCTGCTGCAACTCGCTGCAGGCGGGTGTAGATTTCTCCTGTGCCTTTCTACTTAGGTGTAGACAATGCAGCTCTCTGAATTATAGCAGGTCGTTAATCACTAACAAAAAATGCAGGGCAGCTCTCTAACACCCACCCACCCACCCCTAGACTGGTTTTGAAAGGCTTTAGCTTCACTGAGGAAGAAGTCGGAGGGGGAGGGGAAATCTGGAGGCTACTATGGCTGAAATCAGCAGAGTCAAGGACAATGCAGTCTCTAAAGAGGCTGTAGATAAGGAAGGCAGCCAACAACTGAAGAGACTTTGAAAAATGAGTGGAGAAACACCAGAGCCGGGAAGGAGAAGAACTAATGATGAGGCTAAACACAGAGAGAAATTCAACTAGAGGTAGAAGAGACAAAGAAATCTGAAAGGAGAACACCAAGAGTCTCAGGAAGAAACGATTGCTTTCTGCAAGGCAAAGTAAAAAACTGAAGGAAGGAGCAGGGAAGAGCTAAGACGGTAGCCTCCTGTTTCAATTATTTTATTTTTTGCAAGCTTGTGATGTTGCCTTTTGACCGCCAGGCAGCCCCAAACCTAAATCCCAATCTGGCCACAGCCTTTACGCGGTCTCCAGAATAGTTGAGACTACGTGTACTTGGATGCATTAAAAATAGGTTCAACTTGAAGTCAAAACTTTATGTTATATATACCGTATTTATGTGGTGTGAATGTTCAAGTTTCGTTGGTTGTAAATTTTTTGCCGTTATCTAATTTTTAATTTCTTTTTATTGCTGTATATTGTTTTTGTTTTTTCTGTTTTGTTGTTCTGATGTATCAATAAAATCTATTTTTTAAAAAATAGTACTTGCTGAGTGAGAAAAAAGAAAAAAGTTGCTGATGTGAGACTTGTAGAAGTCAGTTGGCCCATAACCTGTTCAGATTTGGGCTCACTATCTGTTGATATGACCCATTTCGGCCATTGTGGTCAGCAGAGTATGCAGAGCTCCAGTAATCTTCCAGCAGAACATTCAGTTTTCCTGCTTCACAGTAGTGAGCCTTTTCCAGAGTTCCCATTAAGAAAACTCCTTGCCCGCTCAGTTCCGTTTAGAATAGAAAGTTTAATGTCTCATAGCACAAGACAAGCATTAACACATTAGCTATTTTAGCCCTTAATAGACGCTGCTACATCATGAACTAATCTACTGTAATACAGGTTTTTTTTACTGGCCTTAGAAGTAAACCTTGTAAAAATACAAGTATACAGAAAGATCCACTAGCACTTCACCATGCTATCCTGAACCTGCAGCTTCACTGCTAATATCTTACACTGAGCAAATACCTCACTCTCCTTGATGTTAAAAATCATCAATAAATACTCTGTCGGCTAATACAGAGGGGGAGTATAGACCCTCATGCCCACATGTGGCAACTGATTCCATAGGAATCTAAAGCGCCTTTAACCACTAAAGCAGCAGCCTGGTACATAAAAGGTAGTCTTCGTCACAGGTTAACCACAGGAAAAGTGTCAGGCAGGGCCTGTTCTGCCCTCAGGGTGCTTTAAAGTCAACAACTCTGGGTAGATCACTGTTCATTTTTTTTATACTGGGAGTAGATTGCAGTGTCTTGGGAGTTGGACGTGCCTGAAATAGACTAAGTCCTACTCTAGGGCCCATGGTTTGCAGTTTACTAAATTTTCTGCTGGTGCAGTTTATTATAGGCCTGTGATTTTCATAGCATGGTGCTAGTTTTGATTATCACTGTCACTAGGAGACCAAATTGCAATGTGAAAATCATGCCGCCAAGATGACCAGCAACAGTCATGATCCTTTGCTCAGGTACCCTACCCCTATTATGCAGGGCAGAGAGAAGGGTTTGGGGAACTTTTAGTTTCATTTCCTTTAAAATCAGCTTGCCCCCTCCAAGTGTCCCTATTTTCCACCGACAGTCCTGGATTTACAGAAGCCATCCCGGTTTCTGATTTGATCCCAGAATGTCTTGCTTTTCTTAAGGATAGCCCTATTTTCATCAGAGAAATGTTGGAGGGTATGGAGTTATGTGACCCCCGGAGCCAAGCCAACCTTTAGAAGACATCTGAAGGCAGCTTTGTATAGGGAACTTTTTTAATGTTTAATATTTTAATATGTTTTTAATATATGTTGGAAGCTGCCCAGAGTGGCTGGGGCAACCCAGTCAGATGTATGGTGTATAAATAATGGTATTATTGTTACTATTATTAAATAGGACATCCCTATTTTCACTGGAGAAAATGTTGCACGGTATGCCATCAACTGGACCAAGGGCTCATGGGTTTTTTCCCCTCGTGCCCACCTTGAAGGCTTCCCACAGGCATCTGATCAGGCACTGTAAGAACAGGATACTGAATTAGATTGGCCATCACCCTGATTCAGTAGGTTTCTCTTATGTTCTTAGACAGAATTTACATTTGAGCAAACATACAGCAGTCATGAAATTAAAAGACACCTGCTTCTTGGAAGAAAAGCAATGACAAACCTAGACAGCATCTGAAAAAGCAGAGACATCATCTTGCTGACAAAGGTCTGTATAGTTAAAGCTATGGTTTTCCCAGCAGTGATGTATGGAAGTGAGAGCTGGACCATAAAGAAGGCTGATTGCCGAAGAATTGATGCTTTCGAATTATGCTGCTGGAGGAGACTCTTGAGAATCCTAGGGACTGCAAGAAGAACAAACCTATCCATTCTGAAGGAAATCAGCCCTGAGTGCTCACTGGAAGGACAGATCGTGAAGCTGAGGCTCCAATACTTTGGCCACCTCATGAGAAGAGAAGACTGCCTGGAAAAGACCCTGATGTTGGGAAAGATGGAGGGCACAAGGAGAAGGGGACGACAGAGGACGAGATGGTTGGACAGTGTTCTCCAAGCTACCAGCATGAGTTTGACCAAACTGCGGGAGGCAGTGGAAGACAGGAGTGCCTGGCGTGCTCTGGTCCATGGGGTCACGAAGAGTTGGACACGACTAAACAACAACAAAACATACATAAATTGCAGTTCTGCATGCTTATCTATGCAGCTGGGCCTGAAAAAACAAACTGCACTGAATTCAAGGGCACTTGCCCTCAAGCAAGCATGCATTCATTCATCCATCCATCCATTCAGACAATGATCCTGCACCTAGATCCTATGCACATTCACTCCATTTTACTTGGTAAGACGCCACAAAACACACACACCCTACCGCCACCAAGCAATTTAAGTGATGTCTTCACGTTATGTGGAAAACAGAAAGTCATGTCTGCAAGTAAGGCCTTTTCCTAAGACACAACCAGCTACAGTTTCATACATTATTTTAACACTCACTAGCGATAGAGAATTTTTAAAAGGGGTTTCCGGACACCAAAAGAAGGCCAAATAGATATGGGCTTTGAGTGAAGTTCGGTCTTTACTGTTAAAAAGTGTATGCAAGAACTACCTTCATGAAAAATCAGTGAAGGACTGCAACGTGGTATAAGTGGACAGTTTTCTTGTACATTCTATCTCAATCACAACCCGTTGCAGCAAGTGGTAAATCTAGCCAACCAGGAATCTTTAAACTCCTCTTGCATAGCCCAAACTTAATGTATGCTTAAGTATAGATATTTTTCAGCACTCCTTCACATTAACTTGGGAATGGTGCAGCAACAAAACTCCCTAGTTCATTTGCAAAGCGAAGCAGGATCCAGTGTGCATAGGGGATCACATGTTGAGGTTCCTTCATTGCAGGGGGTTGGACTAGATCAGGCGTCCTCAACCTGTGGCCCTCCAGATGTTTTGGCCTACAACTCCCAGGATCCCTAGCTAACAGGACCAGTGGTCAGGGATGATGGGAAATGTAGTCCAAAACATCTGGAGGGCCGAAGGTTGGGGATGGCTAGACTAGATAATCCTCAGGGGTCCGTGCCAAATCTTATTCAACAGCTACCCTCCACGGTTCCTTCCGTTCTGGATTCAGTGATTTACGATTCCGTGAAACCGTTGCACAGGGCAGATTCCCCAACCCCGCATTCCTTTAAGTGTGCCAAAGTACTGGGCTGCACCATGTGCTGCCATATGAAAAAGGGGAAGGAAACACAATGGGGGGGGGAGAAAACACAAAAGGCCACCAACCCACTGCAAATCGGGGAAGCTTTAAGCAGTTTCGGGGAGCTTTCTCCTCCATCTGGAGGGCCACCGATTCGGAAAGATCTGGGAGGCAAATTCGCGGAGGAGGAGGATGCCCGATGCCATCAGCTACCGTTCCAGCATCACGGCGCAGCCCGCCGCTTCTGCTCGGAAGAGCGGGGCGCCTCCCGCCACGCGGAGATGCCCCACCAGCCCGCGCGGCCTCCTGAAGAGGGGCCTCCCCGCGAACCTGCCCTTTCCCCGCGCTGCCTCTCCCCGCCTCACCTGAGGCCCGTCCCTCCACCTCACCTGCGCGCCTCGCCAACCCACCCTCCGCTATCGCGCGCGCCATCCTTTTCTCTCTCTCTCTCTCTCAGGGTCTACCCGGCCTGGGAAGCCGCCGCTTTCGGGCCTAGTATGCGAGAGAGAGGCCCGCTACCTCATGGAAGCTGCGCCTGCGCGCTCCACGCTCTCGGCCCGCCAACCGCCGCCGCCGCCTTTTCGTTTCCTCAGCGCGGGGGCTTACCAGTCCGTGGGGGGCGCCCTGGTCCTCCCTCGGATGCCCGACCCTCTGGGCGACAGCATGCGCCCGCCCTCGGGCTCGGCATCGCTGTGGGGGCTGCGGCCGCCGTCGCCGTCGCGCTTGGCCTCCGACATGGGGAAGAAGCTGAGGAGGGAGCTTTGGCGGGACATGGCGGCGGCGGCGCCGGAGGAGGAGGAGCAAGAGAGGAGCGCGGCGACGCGAAAGGGACGCCCCTTTTCTCTCGGCTCTCGCTCGCTCGCCCCTCCGGCCGGCGAAGCAGCGCGCCAAACGCCCGTCCCCGCCCAGCGAGGGTCCCGCGGCCTATGAGCGCCGAGCCCGCCCGCCTCCAGCTGCCTGAGGTGGGGAAGGCGGTGGAAAAAAATGGCCTCTGGGACCAGGCCATTGGAACGCTCGCCCCGTGGTGGCGCCTGGTTGCTGTGTCTTTATCTGGGACCAGGGTGTGTGTATATAAAATATACATAAAAATACAAGATAAAAACACGACACCCCAACAGTAACAAAGCAATGACACCCCCCTCCTCCCACGAACACGTTTTTAAAGGATGTCAAATCAGCCCAAGGCCTGGTTGAAGAGGAACGTTTTTTGTCTGGCGCCTAAAACACTGAAAATCGATCCTCGTGATGTGCGCAGCTCACATATGTTGCTATTTGTTTCAGCTCGGAAGCGATTTACGGCCTGATTAAACTCAGGCCTTTAATTGTTGGGGTTTTGTCAACCTTAACAAAGATGTCTGCATTGGGAGGAAAGGTCTTTTTTTAAAAAACAACATTCCTTTGTGACCTAAGAAAATTTCAGTTTCCAGATCTCCGTTCATGGGTGTTTTGGAGGGTGGGATGTTGGGTTGAAATAAGCGACAGACGAATGGCAAGTGTCATATGGGAGGCATCTCCCGAGCATGTGTCGGAGAGTCCCTTTTACTGAATATTACAGCATTGCCACATATGTGCTTGTTGCTGATTGGTTAACACAAATACAATGCAAGGGTTGCATATAGGCATTATTCATCAATAGATTAAAGGTTGGGAAAGGGAAGACAGAGTTGGACAAGCGTAAAAACCTCGTTATTAAACAATTACTAATGATTGATATAGCAAGACTTAAAAGAATATAACTATCACATTCCGTAGATGTGGTCAACCATGCATTAAGAACAGGTCAGGGTACAATGTTCCATGAACTCAATGCGAACTAAACATTCTAGGAAGGAATGTTTTCAGCTCAGAGCAGTTTGCCAGACTCATGTGCAGAAGCAAAACGTCCCATCAGTGGGATGGGTGTACAATTTATTATGTCCTCTTTATTTTGCAGGCGTGAAATTAGGCTTTATTTCACCTGAGCCAGTTTGGCACTTAAAACACACATATTTGCGTACACACACAGGCTGCGAGCTTCAGTGGTGCAAAAAACCCACAAACTGGCTAGCCCCCCTGTAGACATGTTATTTCTATGTGCCTAGTATAGTAAAACATTGGTTCCTTTCCTCCTGCATTCTGGGAATTATTTCTATCTTCCCTTTGCTTCTAAAACAGACTATAAGACCTGTTTATAATCAATCACGCTTCTCTCCCTCTCTTTCACGCACAAGGCTAAAGGTCTGTGCCTGGCACAGATCCTTTTGTATATCATTCCTTACATACCACACTTGTCTTCTTTAGTTCACCTTTAGTTCACAATGATGTGTAAATCACAATGATGTGTTAATCCTCAATGTATAATTAATTGTGTGAGTTTATATAACAATCTAAACATTAGTAAACACCTTAGTCATAACATTATCAATCTTAGTCATAGGTGGATTAAGAGCTTATATGCCTGTCTAAATACAGCTCTAACATTCTGTCTTTCATGTGCCAAAGATCTATGGAGCTATGTAAGCCCGCCTTACATACAAATGAGCCAATAGGATTTCAGTTTCTTTGTCTTGTATTGAGCCAATCAGCCACTGGCACATTCGTGGCCATGCTTGTTGTAACTTTGAATAAAAGGAGATGCGTGGGCTGGAGAGAAAGAATCTCTCTCTCTCTCACTTTCATCTGGCACACACGCAAGCTCTCTGAAAGAAAATATCTCGTTGTCTGTCTTTATTCATCTCTACAAACCCCCAAAATCCACATCTGGTGACCCCGACGTGATCCTGAAGAAGGGTAAGTAATCAGATCCCAATAGAGATCCCTTTAGAGCCAAAAGCATTCCTCATACTAATCCGACTGGGAAAAAGTCTAAAGCGCTTAATTCGTTAGTATGGGAGGGGATTTAAGTAAGGTGCAAAAGGCTCACGCGAAAGAGCTTCTTTCGTTAGTAAGACAGACAATAGACAAAGTCCAAATTTCTCTAAAAGAGATTGAACAGCTGCTGCAGGAAATAACTCATCAATGTCCTTTTTATAAAGCAGAAGGCACATTGCAAATTAGCACATGGGAGAAAATCGGCAAAATTTTATTTTCTGAGCCACGTGCCCAAATCAGCTGCCTACTCACGTGGCAAAAGTGTGCTACCGCCATAGCGAAATTAGAACAATCTTCTCTTTCAATTTCTTCACTGCTGGTAACTGAAGAAATCACTTCCCCCCCGCCATACCCTCTGATTTTGCCTCCTTTGTCTCCTTCATCACCTAGCCAAAATCCCCCTCCCTTTTCTCCTTCCCTTGCTCCTGCGTCGTCTCAGTTTACAAATTCCCCCCCATCCCCCTCGGCCCCCCTTCTCTGCCTGAACAAGCAAATCAGCATGCCTTTGTCCCTTCCTCTTTGTCTCTAGACCATGCTGCTTTGCCAAAACAATATGGAGCCGTCCGTGCTGGGCTTTTACAGGCTAAGCAGGATGGGCTTTTTTCATTGGAAGAAACAGCTGCATGGGCTGGTGAAATGCCATTAATTTTTCCTCTCACATATCAAAATGCTCCTGGAGGTCAGCAATTGCAAGTTTATCATGAAAAATTGCCTTATGCTGTCATGAAAGATCTCAGGAAAGCCATTAGTGATTCAGGTCTTAAATCTTCTTATGTAATGGGAATTATAGAGGGAATTTCTACCTCTTTTACAATGATTCCGATTGACTGGAAAGATTTGATGAGGATGATGTTATCTCCAGCGCAATTTTTAGTTTTTGAAAATGAATTTAAACATGCCGCCATCGCTCTGGCTGATCAAACGCATACAGCAAGCCAGCTTTTCGGCGCTCCTCCATTTGAGACCCTGGCTGCCCAAGCCGTGTTGTCACCTTCACACCTTCAGCGCACTGCAACTTGCGTGCAGCGTGCATTTCGTAAAATTCCTGTCTCAGGACAGCCACTGAGTTCTTTTGTAAATGTTAAACAGCAGAATACAGAGCCATACCATCAATTTGTGGATAGATTGAAGGAATCTATCTGCAGACAGATTGATAATGAAACGGCTCAAAATGAGTTGCTAAAAAAATTGGCTTATGAGAACTCTAACACAGACTGTAAAAAAATGCTGCAATCAATCATAAGCCGTTCAACATATTCCCTTGCAGATTTGATAAAAGCGTGTTCGGAAGTAGGGAGTCAATCTCATACAATGTCTTTGTTTGCCAATGCACTTCACGCTTCCGTGATACAAACAGGAAACTGTTATAATTGTCACCGTCCAGGTCATTTTGCAAAACAGTGCAAGGCCCAAGGTGGGACTGCACAGAAGAATAATAATGCAAATACCACGACCAGACCTTCCAAAAAATGTCCAAAGTGTGGGAAAGGCTATCATTGGGCAAATCAATGCAGGTCTCAGGGAAACTTCAGTGGGCCCAGTCTCTCGGGCCCCAAAGAATAGAGAGATGTCAGCCTTTGGTTTCTGCTGCTGCAAAAGTTACTAAAAATATGCCTTCTGAATTTGCCATTGATTTGATTAATCAAGAGACCAAAAACACTGCATTGCCTGGTGAAATCATAATCATGGCCAGCCAAATGGCAGGTCCACTTCCTTCTAATATCACAGGTTTAATTTTACCTAAATTTTCTGCTGCAAAACAAGGCATTCATGTCATCCCAGGTGCCTTGCCTCCTGACTATGTGGGCACAATCATGGTTCAATTTTGGAGCCATATGCCCATGCAGTTAACAAAGGGTGAATCCTTTGCTCATTTGGTGATGCTGCCTTCACCACCTGATGTTGTTTATGCAATTGACACTAATCTGCACAAGCTCTCTTTATCTTTTTCCCCTCAGCTTCTAGCTGTGACCCAACGTATTGGAAGAGAGAAACTCCTTCGTAAGTATAAAATCAATGGAAAAATATTAGAGGGTCTGATAGACACTGGTGCGGATGTTTCGGTTATTTCCATTAATTTTTGGGAACAAAATTGGCCGCTTGAAACTTCTCCTGAAGTGTGGGGCGTGGGAGGTAATCAGGCTTCTTGCAAAAGCGCACAATGGCTGCCTGTCTCTTTGCCTGATAGCTCTGAAGTTATTGCATATATTCAGCCCTGTGTGCTCAAAATCCATCTTAATTTGTGGGGAAGAGATTTGTTGCAACAATTACAAGCAACGATTCAAATAAATGAGTAAGTTTGTGCTTCCACTTACTTGGAAGTCCACTGATCCTATATGGATTCCGCAATGGCCTCTTACTACAGAGAAATTGATTGCTTTGAGACAATTGGTCGATCAGCAATTATTAGCTGACCATATAGAACCTTCTGTCAGCCCTTTCAATAGCCCAGTCTTCGTAATTAAGAAGAAAAATGGGAAATATAGATTTTTGCACGATCTGAGGTCCATAAATAGCATCATTGAACCCATGGGGCCTTTGCAATGTGGTATGCCTAATCCAAATATGATTCCACATTCATATCAATTGGCTATAATAGATCTGCAGGATTGTTTTTTCTCTATTCCCCTGCATGAAAAGGATCGCAAATTTTTTGCTTTTACAATTCCAGAATTAAATAATTGTAGACCATCTAAGAGATATCACTGGAAGGTTCTGCCTCAAGGAATGATAAATTCCCCCACCATGTGCCAATATTTTGTGGATAAGGCACTTCAATCCTTTCGTCTTAAGTACCCACATCTTAAGATTCATCATTATACGGACGATATCCTTTTTTATTCTCCAGTCCTTCCCCCTAATTGGAAACATGATTTAATAACCTGTTTGTCTTTGTATGGTTTAAAAATTGCTCCAGAGAAGGTTCAGGAATCTCCCCCCTTTCAGTATCTAGGACATAAAATGATAGCTAGCTATTCTATTCCAATAATCCCTGAACTTCATATTTCAAAAACAATGAAATATGTACAACTGCAACAATTGCTGGGAAATATTAACTGGATAAGGCCTTATTTTAAAATCCCTCTTGAAGTGCTAAAGCCACTGTTTTCAGCCTTAAAAGGCCATCAATCTCCAGGTGAGCAAATCACCTTGAACTCTGATCAACTCAAAACTGTTGCAGAGTTGAAAGCACTCATGCGTATTCATTGGGTGGATCGAGCGATTCCTAATGTTATGCCTGATTTGGTCATAATGACGGATTCTGTACAACCTTTTGCTGCAATTATTCAGAAAGGTCCATCAAAAGTTCATATACTAGAATGGCTTTATTTACATCATGCACCAAGAAACACAGTAAACCCTTTAGTGGATCTCCTTGCTCAGCTCATTAGCAAGGGACGACGACATTGTAAGCATCTTTTTGGTGTTGATTGTAATCAAATTATTGTCCCTATGCCTTTAGAACAATGGGAAACAGCTCTCTCCACGAGCATGGATTTACAGTGTGCGTTCGCTGATTTTGTGGGTCAGGTGGATTGTCATATTCCACCCGATACGCGCCTGCAAATGAGCAAGCAATTCCCTATGTCTTTCTCTTCTATCATTTCCCCTGTTCCTTTGAATGCCCTGACTGTTTTCACTGACGGGGCTCCTTCTAGAGGAGTTGTTGCTTGGCAACAGAATGAGGAGTGGCATAGCATGTACACTCTCCCACAAAAGTCTGCTCAGCGTTCTGAACTTGCAGCTGCTATAAAAGCTCTGCATTATTTTTCCTCACAACCAATTAACTTGATTGTTGACAGCTTATATGTTTCAAACGTCATATGTAGAATGCAAGGCAGTTATGTAAGTCCTTTATTAGATGATAACTTGTTGAGTCTCTTCCTGTCTTTGCAACTGCTTCTTTCTAATCGTTCTCACCCACTCTTTGTAGTGCACATTCGCTCTCACCAACCTTTTCCAGGTTTCATTTCAGATGGAAATGCAAAAGCAGATTCTTTGCTAAAGATTTTGCCTGTCTCTCCTATAGAAAGTCATGCTTTTCATCATCAAAATGCAAAAGCCCTTAGCCGCCAATTTCAAATTTCATTGGAAGAGGCGCGTGCAATTATTCAGCAGTGTCCTCAATGCTCCAATCAGATTGGCCATCCCAGCCCTGGGGTTAATCCCCGTGGACTGGAAGCAAATCAGTTGTGGCAAATGGATGTAACTCATTTTGCCCCTTTTTCACCCTGGAAGTTTCTGCATGTCTCTGTCGACACATACTCTGGCTACCTTTGGGTTACGCCTCAAAGAGGAGAGCAAGTAAAACATGTTTGCAATCATCTTGTTCGTGCAATGTCAGTTATGGGCAAGCCTCATTCTATAAAAACTGACAATGCCCCAGCGTATTGTGCAAAAGGCTTTGCTAAGTTTTGTGAAACTTGGGATATTCATCATCTGTTTGGCATCCCTTATAATTCTCAAGGCCAAGCTATAGTTGAACGCTCTCATCGTACCCTGAAAACTGCACTGAACAGGCAGGAAAAGAAAGCAGGCATTCCAAACTCACTTTCAGAAAAGGAAAGTTGGTTGTCAAGTGTGCTTTTCACTCTTAATCATTTGAATATCTCCATACAGGATCACCAATCTTACACACGTCTTCAAAAGCATTTCCAGCAAAAGGAAATTCTTCCAGCTCCACTGGTGCGCTATAAAATTCTACCCTCCAATGAGTGGAGTGAACCAGTGAAATTAATTACATGGGGTAAGGGTTACGCTGCAGTTTCTACTCCACAGGGTGCTCGGTGGGTTCCTGCACGTTGTATTCGGCTGCACCATGGCGTGGCGACAGGTTCTTCCGGATCCACTGCCTCAATTCAACCACCAACTCCAGATCACCCGCGATGTGACGTCCAGCCCCCCCAGGACTCGTAAGCGGGGACATCGCAATCCCCCAGTGACGTGGGGCCAAATAAAATCGCTCTCTCTACAAGCTGAACAGTATAGGAGAGAACAGCAACTGGAAGCAAGCCCTACTAACCAGCTTCTATCCCTCATTGCTTGTCTTAATATGAATTCCATGATAATTCTCATTTTCAGTATTTTAATTTTGCCTCTCTCTACTTCAGCTCTTCCTACTGGTGATTCCACATCGTTAAATGTATGGGAATCGTTTGCAAGGACGCTCAATGTCTCATCATTTTGCCTTACTCAGCAAGTAGCCATTGGTGATATCCTTGGCTCTTGTCTCATTCCAGTTTGCCATGATCCTCATGACATACAGAATGATACTTGGTTTTTCTCATTCCTACCTCAAAATGATTCACTTCGTACCCTTGGGTATAAAGGTTATCACAATTGGGGAACGCAAATGCGTGAACGCCCACCTTTAGCTATTGATTTGACAACACCATATGTGGCCTCTTATAACGCTATTTGTGCACGTATGGTCAACTGTACGAAACAGAACTGCGTGAAAATGGGCAAAAATAACTTCAATTGCTCTGATTATGTAAACATTTCTTATATATATAAGTACACAGAACTGCCAGCAGGCTGGTTTTGGTCCTGCCCAGGTTACACTTTCAATTACATTCCGGCAAACATTAGTCACGGCACACCTTGTTGTTTAAGCCGTCTGTCTATCATATTGCCTGAAAAACATCATTTCTCTTACTCTAGACATCAGCGTAGTGTTGAATTGTCTGATGACTGCGATGATCTTGTCTCTCTCCCTAGCAGGTCTGAATACATCTCTTTAGCTGTCTCTCTCTTAGGTGTTCCAGGTTTGGCTGTGCGTAATAGCGCAAATATTAATTCTTTAGCTTGCTCTGCAGCAAAATCCCTGAATATTACGTCTAAGGCGCTTCATCTTCTCAACACAGAGCAAGCCGAACTTCGCAACGGTTTATTAAGGTCGAAATCTACCTTGGACTACCTACTCATGGTACATCATTATGGTTGCGAACAATTCAAGGAAATGTGCTGTTTTAACATCACTGACAATTCTAAGGCCGTTCAAAGGCAAATTTCTCATTTGCAAAATCTCACTCACCACATTAAAAAGGATATCGGATTTTCCGGACTCTGGGATTCCTTTTCCTTGTGGTCGACGGCGTGGCTACCTAATCTCAAATGGCTACGCGATGTCTTTTATTATACCATTATTATTGTATGTATATTAATTTTGTTTTGTTGCTTTCTCCAATGCATTCCTAGCCTTACAAATCTTTTTTCTCGCCTTCTCTCTCCTCCACCACCACCTAGCGCGCTCCTTGCAGCCTATTATGCGAAATGGCAACGCCACCAGTAAGAAAAAACAAAAATAAAAGGGGAGATGTGGGTAGGATTATTTTGAGATTCGTTGGCACACCACTAATCTTGAAGTACTTTTGCCCCATCAAGCCTAGCAGTATTATTTCCGGCATTTGATGGCAAACCACTGATCCGGAAGTATTGTTGCTTTATTCACCTTGTTGCCTTACCTCGCAAAGAAGAAAAAAAAGGAGGAGATGTAGACATGTTATTTCTATGTGCCTAGTATAGTAAAACATTGGTTCCTTTCCTCCTGCATTCTGGGAATTATTTCTATCTTCCCTTTGCTTCTAAAACAGACTATAAGACCTGTTTATAATCAATCACGCTTCTCTCCCTCTCTTTCACGCACAAGGCTAAAGGTCTGTGCCTGGCACAGATCCTTTTGTATATCATTCCTTACATACCACACTTGTCTTCTTTAGTTCACCTTTAGTTCACAATGATGTGTAAATCACAATGATGTGTTAATCCTCAATGTATAATTAATTGTGTGAGTTTATATAACAATCTAAACATTAGTAAACACCTTAGTCATAACATTATCAATCTTAGTCATAGGTGGATTAAGAGCTTATATGCCTGTCTAAATACAGCTCTAACATTCTGTCTTTCATGTGCCAAAGATCTATGGAGCTATGTAAGCCCGCCTTACATACAAATGAGCCAATAGGATTTCAGTTTCTTTGTCTTGTATTGAGCCAATCAGCCACTGGCACATTCGTGGCCATGCTTGTTGTAACTTTGAATAAAAGGAGATGCGTGGGCTGGAGAGAAAGAATCTCTCTCTCTCTCACTTTCATCTGGCACACACGCAAGCTCTCTGAAAGAAAATATCTCGTTGTCTGTCTTTATTCATCTCTACAAACCCCCAAAATCCACACCCCCCCCCGTAGCTACAGCTCTGGATTTTGTACCATGTTCTGAAACCAGGACATCTCAAAAGGCAAAATGAATGAACATGGTGTTCATCTGGATTCTGTGTCACATGCCAGTGAAAAATAATAATAGTTCAGTCATACTGTAGCCTTATGAGGCTTTGCCCTCGGGTGGGAAAAATATTGCGCCCGGGAAAGGGAGATGGGAGTCAACAGACACTCAAGGAATAGTTTCGGAGAAAAAGCTTTATTTCTACCACCCATGAACTGGTAGAAGGAGCAAGTGTGATAACTCACAAAACAAGCACGGGTTCACAGTCATTTGCACAGAGCATATATTCCCCTTCCAGTTCCCTCCCCTTTCTCCTCCCTCAGGAGTCCTGCCGCATGAGTTTCTCTGAGCATGAACAGAAAGCTCCTGTCTTGGGACTCTTCCCAGGAAAGGGGTAGAGAAGCCTTGCGTTCCAAGATTTGTTCAAGATGTGTTACAACCAATGAGATAAAAGTCAGTTCTCAGGCTTGCTTTGAACAGAGTCTATTCATTAGTCTTTTGAAGCCATCTCGTACTGATAAAAGAATAACATTTTACCTATGTACCAGCATCTTGTGAGAATCCACAGAAAAGCTGTAGCTGTGTGTCAGGGGTTCAGAGACAGAGGCACAGGTGAGGGGGGAGACGGAGAGCGATGGGGAAGAATCCCAGGACAGTGAGGAAGAGGATGACAATGACTTGAGGTCTTCCATGAGTCTCTCAAGTGAATCGGAGGATTCCCAGAAGGGGGCGCCCCTAGTCAGGCCAAGGGGGGTCACAGGGGGGACCTGCCAGGAGCAGGGAAGCAGCAGGGAAACCCCGAGTAGGAGTGGGAGATCGGGGCCGGCTTCCCAGCAGGAACGAAGTGAAGAGAGTGGAGTTCCCAGTGTGACACACGGAGCGGAGCAGGATGGAGACAGGGGAAGGAGATCGGGGCAGGACGTCCTGCCGGAAGAGGCGGAGAGTAGTACAGGGAGTAGTGTAAGTGTCAAGAGGAAGGTCAGGGGTAGCGAACGCGCGCCAAGTTCAAATGTGGAGGCGCGCGGAAATGGAGAGAGCCCGGAGGAGGAGCCTGGCCCCAAAGCACGAAGGAGGGGGGAACAGGCATCTGAGGGATCCGCTTCAGGAGAGAGCAGGAGGGAAGCAACCCAGGGGGGCAGAAAGACCCTGCGGAAAAGGAAAGACAGGAAGAGGTGGACTAGCACAAGCCTCTTAAGCTGGTGTAGGGGCGGGACTGATTCAGAGGGGACTTCAAACGTCTAGCCTAAGAGACGCGGGGCTGCGCGCTCCGGTTGTGGAACCGATAATGAACTGCAATAAACATCCTTGTATATAAGAAGAGCTGGGCGTTGGTCTTTTGTGAGCTGAGACCTGAGGCAGCCCTGACACTGGATTTTTAGAAGACAGAAAAGGAATTTTGGACAGTTTTGAGGCCTGGTGTGATTATTGAGTTGAAGGGAGAGTGAAGGGTTAATCTCAATATTATAAGGTCCCTAGCTAACCGTTAGCTGCTTCCTGCTTCGGTGGTCAGGCAGCTAGCAGCAGCTGTGGTCAGACCGCAATTGCTTCAGCGATGTAGGCCAGAAGCTGCTTCCTGCTTCCTGCTTCCTGTTTCAGAGATGCAGAAATGCAAGGGAGAGAAAACATATAGAAGGGAGGGGGGAAGCTTAGCTTAGCTAGCCATATGCCAAATAAGGGAATAAGTTGTAACCTTGCCAGCTGATTGGGGGACAAATGTATGCTTGGGGAGACAGATGTATGCTCTCGGGTATAAGAATGCTTGCTGGACACAGTAAAGTGCCGCCAGTCTTTGGAAGTGATTCCACTGGCTGCCTCTGCGCAGAACTCAATAAACTCTTTTCTCCAGAAGAAGTTGACTCCTGGTGCTTTTGTCATCCCCTCGGTTTCTGGGTAAGCGGGCAAACTGATCCCAGGGCTCAATAAGGCTTCAGAGTGGGGGGGGGTGACTTCGGGCCTAGGTGGGGTCACCTGTCCTCAACTCCTTCAATACCTTGGGTTACAGCCGCTTCAGGTTGCATTTTTTTGGGTTGTGGATCGCCGAAACCTGGAAGTACTGGAACGCGTTACTTCTGGGTTTCGGTGGTGGCACATGCGCAGAAGCGCTAAATCACGTTTTGCGCATGCACAGAAGCGTCAAATTGCAACCCACGCATGCGCAGGTGTGCTGCTGTGGCTTGCAGACACTGCGGGTTGCGAATTTGCATCCCACACGTATCACGTTCGCAACCTGAGCATCCACTGTATTGGAGCATTGTACTGCATGACCCATGGGGTTCCCTCCTGGCCTGCAGTTCTGTGATTTTAAAATATTTATATTCCAGGCAAAGCCTGTCCTCTAAACATCTTTCAGAGCATGAGGAAGACCCCGGAGAGAGGCTTCCTGGTCTTTGTTCTTGAGGTTATTAATTTTACACATGTGCAACTCACTAGATGAACAAAACTCTTGAAATAAAAATTCTCCAGTTCAAAAATATGGCCCAAAAGCTTTACTTGCAGCACTTAACTTCAAACAACTTTAAAAAAGCAAAGTTGCATTCATTTAGTTGCATATTTCTTACACGGGTCCCAACAAAAACAAGAAATAACTAGCATTTTTAGTGAAAAGCAGAGCTCTATCTCTTTCCCTTTGCAACTTCTTTAGCCTCAGGCCATGTAGCTGGAGATAAGCACATCCATTCTTTTCAGTAGTATAGAACAAAAAGAGCACTGCACCAAACATAGATGCCTGCAAATTGACATATGCATTCCCCTGAAATATAATTCCTTTCATGTGACCAAGAGCTGATTATCTTGCGACTAAGCCTACAGCTCAGTTCCATTAATGATTAACCAAGTAGACTTTATTCGAACTCCATGGAAACTTCCAACCATGCTTTACAGTATACAGTACAGACATATCTCCCATTTCAATGTACAGTAAACATTATTAAAATTTCTTGCATAGTGCACTAACACAAAATTATAACTGGCTGCGAATTAGGAAAATTCAAGTTGCTGGAGCTGGTGTGCACAGCCCTGTGCAGTTTGGGAATATATATATATACCATATTTTTCTCTCTATAACACGCTGATTTTTTCTCCTAAAAAGGAAGGGGAAATGTCTGTGCGTGTTATTGAGCGAATGTGTGGTCCCTGGAGCCGAAAAATCAGGCAAAAATCAGATCGCGCGTCTAGGAGAAGGGAAACCTGAAAAGAGGAAGTGGCTGCTTTCCTGCATTCTGCCTCAGGGTCTTACTGCCCACCCTTTTCTGTTTCGTTGCTGTGTTTGCTCAAACAGAACAAAGAGCAGGGAAAGCCCCTCGCCTCCAGGCAAGCAGAGGGGAAAGCAGAGTGTCGTTCCTTCCTCTCTGTGCTCCGGTGCTGCTGAAAACATGCAGGTGGGAGAGAGAGAGAGTTAGAGAGCGCGCGAGCTGGCTGGCTTGGGTGCTTGGGTGGGGGGAAACTTTTGCCTTCCTTTTCTCCCTCCCGTTATAGCCCTCTCCTGCATTCTTAGCCAGCTGCTTCTCTGCACACCCCTCTCGTGCTCCTTGTCCCTTCTGTGATTTTCCTTCCCTCCCCACTTAAAATGTGGTTACAAAGCATGGACCCACATGGATCCTCAGGATCTTTGCAATGGGTCACCCCAAATTCACCATCAGAGCACATAGCATGTCCATGGCTACAGCCTGCCCCCCAAAAATCATGCACCCACTGTTGCCTGGGGCTGCAATGGTGCAAAAATGTGGTTAAAAAGCATGGATCCACATGGGTTCTCAGGATTTTTGCATTGGGTCACCCCAAATTCACCATCAGAATGGTGGCCACAGCATGAAGCACAAAAATGGTACATCCACTGTTTCATTCAGAATGTTTTTTCCCTTGTTTTCCTCCTCTAAAAACGATGTGCGTGCTATGGTCAGGTGCGTGTTATAGAGCGAAAAATACGGTATATTATTATTATTATTATTATTATTATTATTATTATTATTATTATATTTTTATACTGCCCAAAGTTCTCAGGGTGGTTCACAGCATAAAAATGCAAGATAAAAACACAAAAATACAAACAAAAACAGACAGAACAATAACCCTACCCCACCCCGCCTCCTCCCACAAACATGTTTAAAAGGATATATGATGTCAATCGGCCAAAGGCCTGGCTGAAGAGGAACGTTTTTGCCTGATGCCTAAAATAATAAAAATATTGTCTCATGATATGTTCAACTCATACAACTGGGCCTTTAGTGCAGTGGGAACTACGGTACCCGTGGGAACTCTCTTCTATTCTGTTATGAGAATCAATTCAAGCAGTTCGTTTCCCAGGTAGGGATACTGAATAAAAGACAAGATCAAGAAATATAAAGCACCCAGTAGGCACCCTAGTTGATCTACTACTGCGCAGTAGGACAGCACCCACAGAACAAGCAGGGAGGGCACTGCCCCGAGCAAAGGTCCCCACAGCTTTTCTGCATCTCTATAGCTAAGTAACAAATCAAAATAAGGCACATGTGCACATCAGTTCTCTTTGTGTGACCTGGACCTAGTCCACAGACCCACTTGAGTTCAGCCATGATGACTTGGCTCCTGCTTATTTACGGTAGTTCTTAGTAGCAAATAGCATCACCCAGTTAGCTACCTGACTTAGCTAGAAGCTGTTGATTCTTAGAAAAAAGCTGGTTCTGTATCCTGTAGCAGGCTTTGTGGTTGGGACTTTCCTGTTAACGTCAAAAGTACAAAGTATGTATATGCAACACTCTTGCTTTACGAAGGCACAAACCCTATCCTGAGCAGCATTGAACATATCCAAGCCTCTACCAGTTGCATTCAATGCCTCTTGCATTACTTCAGCAAATTTCATGACTTTTTCCATTGTGGCTACTATGCAGGGTTATGTGCAAGCAATAATCCCTGTAGCTGTGAGCATGCCTCCTCCCCTTCCAGGTCTGCCATTTTCTATATGCTACCCAAGGGAATCCCATGTAGAAGCAACTCCACAACCCCAGGGGCAACCAGGACCATGAATAGGTACCACATTCCCTGTCAGTGTTTGAAAGGGGAAAAGGTTCTGACCTCCTTTGCCTGGTCCCCAGACCCTAGTCGGCACAAAGAGTCCTTGAGGAAGAGTACAGTGGTGCCTTGCAAGACGAAAAGAATCCGTTCTGTGATTCTCTTCGTCTAGCGGTTTTTTCGTCTTGCGAAGCAAGCCCATTGGACAGGATCACACTTCAAAACGACCTTGACAGATTAGAGAACTGGGCAAAAACAAACAAGATGAATTTTAACAGGGAGAAATGTAAAGTATTGCACTTGGGCAAAAAAAATGAGAGGCACAAATACAAGATGGGGGACACCTGGCTTGAGAGCAGTACATGTGAAAAGGATCTAGGAGTCTTGGTTGACCACAAACTTGACATGAGCCAACAGTGTGATGCGGCAGCTAAAAAAGCCAATGCAATTCTGGGCTGCATCAATAGGAGTATAGCATCTAGATCAAGGGAAGTAATAGTGCCACTGTATTCTGCTCTGGTCAGACCTCACCTGGAGTACTGTGTCCAGTTCTGGGCACCACAATTCAAGAAGGACACTGACAAACTGGAATGTGTCCAGAGGAGGGCAACCAAAATGGTCAAAGGCCTGGAAACGATGCCTTATGAGGAACGGCTAAGGGAGCTGGGCATGTTTAGCCTGGAGAAGAGGAGGTTAAGGGGTGATATGATAGCCATGTTCAAATATATAAAAGGATGTCATACAGAGGAGGGAGAAAGGTTGTTTTCTGCTGTTCCAGAGAAGCGGACACGGAGCAATGGATCGAAACTACAAGAAAGAAGATTCCACCTAAACATTAGGAAGAACTTCCTGACAGTAAGAGCTGTTTGACAGTGGAATTTGCTGCCAAGGAGTGTGGTGGAGTCTCCTACTTTGGAGGTCTTTAAGCAGAGGCTTGACAACCATATGTCAGGAGTGCTCTGATGGTGTTTCCTGCTTGGCAGGGGGTTGGACTCGATGGCCCTTGTGGTCTCTTCCAACTCTATGATTCTATGATTCTATGATTCTAGTGGATTAGTGCTATTAGCGCTATTAGCGGCTTTTAGAAGAAGAAGAAGAAGAAGAGTTTGGATTTGATATCCCGCCTTTCACTCCCCTTCAGGAGTCTCAAAGCGGCTAACATTCTCCTTTCCCCTCCTCCCCCACAACAAACGCTCCGTGAGGTGAGTGGGGCTGAGAGACTTCAAAGAAGCGTGACTGGCCCAAGGTCACCCAGCAGCTGCATGTGGAGGAGCGGAGACGCAAACCCGGTTCCCCAGATTACGTGACTACCACTCTTAATCACTACACCACACTGGCTCTCGGCTTTTAGCGGCTTAGCGGCTTAGAAAAGGGGGGGGGGGAGGGAAAAAACCAGCAGGAACTCGCAAGACATTGTCGTCTTGCGAAGCAAGCCCATAGGAGATTCGTTTTGCGAAGCACCTCCAAAACGGAAAACTCTTTCGTCTAGCGAGTTTTCCGTCTTGCGAGGCATTCGTTCTTGCAGGGCACCACTGTACTTTGCCGAATGCTGCTTTTATTCGTAAAAAGTCTTCTCCAACCACGACCGACAGCGTTATACATATCAAACACAACCAGCTTTCTACCATCTGACCAACCCACACCACACACAATTAATGACCACTCTATATATACAGGTATATGTAGCTGAAAGATTGCATGAGTTATGCAGGCTTTGCCGATTCATTGTAGGCCGCTGACTCGGTTCCTTTTGTATTAAAGAAACAGCGGCTAATTTTAAGTCATGACATTCCCAATATGTTCCATTAGGAGCAACCTAGTAAATATCAGGCACCCAGTTAGTGCCTAGCTAAACTATAGCAGAGGTTGCTCTACGGTTGGTGCAAAGCTCAACTGAAGTTCACCAGGTTGTCTGCAAATGCTTTTAATTAATAATAATAATAATAATAATAATAATAATAATAATACATTTTATTTATATCCCGCCCTCCCCAGCCGAAGCCGGGCTCAGGGCGGCTAACAACAATAAAACAGTACAAAAGTACAGCACAAACAACACTCTAAAATCATTCATTATAAAATTAATTCAAATCAAATATTGTCTCTGTTCCACTCTTATACCTTTAATTTCTTGGTTACATCTTATTCTTTGCGCCAATATTTCTAAAACAAATATAAACAACAAGGGTGACAACGGGTAGCCTTGTCTCATTCCTTTAGTTATTTTGTAATTCTCAGGCAGGACATAGTATGTATTGATTTACAAATTGATAGTAAACAATCAGTATATATTGCCCTGACTCCTTTTATAAAAGTGTCTCCACAACTCATATATTCTAAAACGTTAAACATAAAATCCCAGGAGACGTTATCAAATGCTTTCTCTGCATCTGAAATCATTAAAGCTGCTTGTTTTTCATTACTCACTTGTAAAAATTCTAATATATCAATTATATTTCTAATATTGTCCTTAATTTGTCTTCTTGGCAAAAATCCGGCCATAATGGGTGACCTCTTTTAATACCATTTTCAGCCTATTTGCTAATATATCTGCAAAAAGCTTATAATTATTATTCAGCAGATAGAGAGTGATAATTTTTTAGCAGCTCAGGATCTCTATCTTGTTTAGGAATCAAAGTTATATAAGCATTCTTCCAAGATTCTGGCAGCTCGCCTGTGCTTAAAGTCATATTCATAATGACCTTTAATAGTTGTATTTAGTAATCTTGCATCTTATTATAATATATCGCTGAGAGTCCGTCAGGTTCAGGAGCCTTCGCAAGTTTTGCCTGTGAGATTGCTTGCTGTAATTCAATCATTGTCACTGGTCCAGTCAGGGTTAACATTTTATCTTTTGGTATTTTAGATAATCCACTATCCTCTAGATATTTTTGCATTTCATCAATATTTTTCCATTTAGCTTGATATAATTCTGTATAGCAGGAATGTCCAACAGGTCGATCACGATCTACCAGTTGATCACGGGGTGCCGCTGGTTGATCACGGGTCGATCTCTCCCCCCAAAAATGGGTAGATCACCGCCTGTTTTTTTATACTGGGAGTAGATCGCAGTCGCTTGGAAGTTGGATGTGCCTGCTGTATAGAAACTCACAAATTGACCTCTTACTTCTTTAGGGTTTTCCACAACTCTACTTCCTTTATTAATTTCATTTATACAGGGTTTTACTTGTCTTGTCTTTATATGTCATCTTAATAATTTCCCTGGTTTGTTAGCCTGTTTGAATTGTTTCTGTTTTAAATATTTATTTTTCCACTCTATTTCTTGATTTATTATAATTGAAAACTGTGTTTGCAATATTTTAATATCCTGTTTCGCTATCTCTTTTCAAGGGGAATTTATTGATTCTTTTTCTTTTCTTTTTCTTTCTTTTAAAATTTCTTGCCCTTTCAACTCTTTTTTTAATGCGCTTTGCTGAATACCGCCCTCCCCCCAGCATAGCTGCCTTACTCGCATCCCATACTACCTTTAAATTTGTCTCCGGATTTAAATTAATTTGAAAATAATTCTTTAATATCCCCCTCCTTTTCTAATATTTCTTGATCATTTAATAAATTCTCATTTAATCTCCATCTCGTTGGGAAATTTTGCCCTGTTCTTACATCCACAATGATAGAGTTGTGATCTGATAATGTCTGGGGTAGAATTTCTATCTTCTTTACCTTAATATATAAATCTCTAGAAAGCTATACAGAGTCAGTTTTGCTTGCAGAGTTATTCACATTCAAATAAAATGTGAATTGTCTGTCCAGTGGGTGTTTTTCTCTCCTGTTATCAATTAGACTTAAATTGTCTGTCATCTGAAAAAAGGCCTTGGGTAGCTTCCCTACTTTTGTATCACTTTTTCTTATAGTCCTATCCCATTCCAGGGAAGCTACACCATTCACATCTCCCATCAAGATTACCTTTTCATTCATAAATTCAAATATAATTTCTTCAAGTCTCTTATAAAAGTCAGTTTCCCCACCTCATTTGGTGCGTATACACCTATTAGCAATCTTTTTTCTCCTTATGTTATTATCTGAATTATCAATATTCTTCCTTGCTCCTCTTTAAATAACTGCTTTGGATCCAGTTCAGGTTTTATATACCGTATTTTTCGCCCTATAGGACGCACCGGCCCATAGGACGTACCTAGATTTTTTTTGGGGGGGGAATAAAGGAAACTTTTTTTATTTCCCCCCCCAGGCGCGGGGCTGGGGCGGGGGAAGCTTGAGCTTCCCCCAACCCCAGCCCCCAGAACAGGCTGCCGCCCACAAGCCTTGCGCGCCCGGCGGGACCTCCCGTCAGGCGCGCAAGGCTTGCGGACATCTGCCCGAAGCACGGGGCATGCTCCACAGCGCACCCCGTGCTTCGGGCTGCAGACAGATAGCTTCCTGAAGCCTGGAGAGCGAGAGGGGTCGGTGCGCACCGACGCCTCTTGCTCTCCAGGCTTCAGCGAAAGCCTGCATTCGCCCCATAGGACGCACCCACATTTTCCCTTCATTTTTGGAGGGGAAAAGTGCGTCCTATAGGGCGAAAAATACGCTACATTACCATGTCTCTTCTTTGTTTCATCAAAGGCTACAAAGTCCTTTCCCAATCTAACACTGTACATCCTTCAGCTCCTTATGCAAGATTGAAGCAAATATTGCAGGGGACTCGACATATTGTTGGGGAAAATTTTGTCCATGTTACAGTGGTACCCCGCAAGACGAATGCCTCGCAAGACGGAAAACCCGCAAGACGAAAGGGTTTTCTGTTTTGGAGGCGCTTCGCAAGACGAATTTCCCTATGGGCTTGCTTCGCAAGACGAAAGCCCATAGGGAAATTTCCGGGGACCTCTTTTAAATACTGGTGGTGGGGAGCAAAGCCTTTCCCCCCCTCCGGCCTTCAGAAAAGGTCCAGGAAGGCCGGCGGGGGCCGAAAGGCTTTGCTCCCCACCGCCAGCATTTTAAAAGCAGTCCGGGATAGCAGGGAAGAGCTTCCCGCTATCGAGGACGGCTTTTGAAGGCAGGCGGGGGGGCAAAGACTTTCGCCCCCCGCCCGCCTTCAGAAGAGGTCCATGACCTCTTCTGAAGGCAGGCGGGGGGCAAAAGTCTTTGTCCCCCCTGCCTGCCTTCCCAGGGGCTTTTACATCGCCCCGGACAGCGGAGAAGTCCTCCGCTGTCCCGGGCGATTTTAAAATGCCGCCCGCCAGCATTTTAAGATTGCCCCGGACAGCGGAGAAGTCCTCCGCTGTCCCGGGGTTTTTTAAAATGCTGGGGGTGGGAAGAAAAGCCCTTGTCCCCCCCCCCAGCCTTCAGAAGAGGTCGGGGGACAGACTGTCCCCGGACCTGGTCTGAAGGCGGTTTCCATAGGAACGCATTAATTGATTTTCAATGCATTCCTATGGGAAACCGTGCATCGCAAGACGAAAAACTCGCAAGAAGAAAAAACTTGCGGAACGAATTAATTTCGTCTTGCGAGGCACCACTGTAATTGTCCTGGACCCCAGGTAAAGGTAATCAGATATTGACTATCTGGATTAACAGAATTGAGAAATATAAATCAATTACCATGAAAACTTTTGTATTGGGTGGAATAGTGCACAATGTTGTATGCAGATTTGGGTAGCAGGGTATTACAAATTGATTAATGGCTCCTAAATCCTGTACAATATACTATTGGGGTGGGGTTATCTCTTTATGGGGCTGCTTCATTGGTAACTCTGGGGTAATAAATAATAATAATAAGAAGAGTTTGGATTTGATATCCCACCTTTCACTCCCCTTCAGGAGTCTCAAAGCGGCTAACATTCTCCTTTCCCTTCCTCCCCCACAACAAACACTCTGTTGGGTTTTTTTTTTTAAATAAATTTTTTATTGATTTTACAAAAATTTTTAAACAATACAAACATATAAAAAGACATACAAACATGTATAATTTCATAACCCTTTTTTCATAAACCTCGTTTCTCAGACTCCCCCATACCTCCCCTTCCTGCATCCCAATGTCCAAAATTATTTCAGCAACTTCTAAATAATTTTATCAAACATATGTCTTCTTAATCTTTCCTTCAACTTAACCTTATATCGCTGTAATCTCCCTTTCTTTCTCAAAACCTCGGCATTTTAGCATTCATCAACTTTATAATAGTTCTTAAGATAGATTTTAAATTTCTTCCAGTCTTCTTCCGCCGTCTCCTTCCCCTGGTCGCGGATTCTGCCGGTCATCTCAGCCAGTGTCATGTAGTCCATCACTTTCATCTGCCATTCTTCCAGAGTGGGTAGATCTTGTGTCTTCCAATACTTTGCGATGAGTATTCTTGCTGCTGTAGTGGCGTACATAAAAAAGTTTCTATCTCACAAGAAACACTCTGTGAGGTGAGTGGGGCTGAGAGACTTCAGAGAAGTGTGACTAGCCCAAGGTCACCCAGCAGCTGCATGTGGAGGAGCAGAGACGCGAACCCGGTTCCCCAGATTACGAGACTACCGCTCCTAACCACTACACCACAGGGGGCTGCACAGGGACCAAAAGTCCTTGCTTATTGAATTCCACTATGGGGCTTAGGTCCTCATTTTCTGCCATGGGAGAGGATATTGTTTAACCCAGGGGTAAAGGCTCTGGTGTCCTGGCTCGGCTGATTTTAGCAATCCTACACTTGTAGATTCCTTCCTGCCACCGCCCCATGTCCTTTCCTCCTTTCCTCAACAATGCTCCTTGGAAAGGTATACAGTCAAGACCGTTTAACTTCCGAAAACGTTTGACAACCAAGGCGCGCCTTCCAATTGGCTGCAGGAACTTCCTGCACCCAATAGGAAGCTGGGGAAACCACGTTGGACGTTTGGCTTCCAAAGAACGTTCACAAACCGGAACACTCACTTCCAGGTTTGCAGCGTTTGGGAGCCAAAACGTTTGAGATGCAAGGCGTTTGGGATCCAAGGTACAACTGTAATTGAATTCCAAGGCTTTTGCAAAAATAAAGGCAACTTTTCAAGGAGCATTTGGGTTGTTATGATGCTGAGGGTAAGGACCATAGGTCAGGGGGGTTGGTGTAATTTGGGAATATAGGCAAAATTGCTTGATCTGTGTCTTGAGTTGCCCATCCCCCACATCTGGATTCTGTTAAGGCTAGGACACCTGAGCTGCAGTAGGTTGTTAGCTCTGGTATTGCTCATCCACCCTACCTTTCTCCAAGCAATGTGTGTGTGAGGAGAACCTGAGCTTACAGGGTTAAACAGCTCAGAGTGTGCGTTCTGCCTACTGTGGGGCGGAGAGACTCTGTGTCACTTCCGAGAGTCTCAGTTCTTTGTCTGGTCTGTCAAACCATCCTCTGCTATCACTGAATTAAACGACCTGTTCAAGGTGAAGTTGGCCGTCTACCAAGAGTGTGTACATGTATTGGTGGATATAAAACCAAGCCTGCTTTCATCAGCGTCTAGCCAGCTTACTTATTGCTGCATAGCTTGCATTACTTGTAACTTGCAGATATTGTGTATAGTATTGGATTAATCTCTCTGCATATTTGGATCTCTACAGTTTAACCTCTAAGACTAGAGAACTGTACTTAGTAGAATAGTTTGGATACAACACATCTCTTAAGTTTATGTCTATAGTGTGTTTAACTTGTCTGGTGTCTTGAGACATTAAACGCTTTACAGTGAACTATGTGGGCAAAGAGTTTTCGTAACCATCAACTGGTAAGCAAGAAGACTCTGACGCTCTGCTGTGCCTACTTTGATGATCACACTGGCCCATGTGTGATATTGTAACACTGTCGAGGTGCACAGCACATTTTTTGTATGCCGAGGGTCACAACTAAAATCCCAGGTAGGGCTAGGAAATACCCCTGTGTTAAACCCCAGAGGGCTGCTTCCAGTCAGTGTAGACAAGCATTATTTTGATGGCACATTATGGTGAAGGGCAATCAATCAATCAATCAATCAATCAATCACTCAATCATGATGTACCAATGGTCTGAGTTGGTACATCGCAGTTTCCTGCATTGTAAATACCCTGCCCTTTATAGACAATTTACATTATGTGCCTAAAATAAATAATATACATTTGGTGGGGGGAGACTAGCGGAAGACTGTCATAATGTTTTAAATGTTGTACTGATAATAGTGTGGTAAGAATTCACTGACCAGACAGATGTACTGTTTTGGAGGGGACGGGATGGGTGGGTGTGAGGGGCTCCCTGGTTCTGAATGAGGTAACTGTGCCTCTGAAGAACCAGCAGCCTGGGAGTCATTTTTTTTTTGTTTTCCCCCAAATTATTTTTATTATTTTTCCAAATTATTACAAATTAAACCAAATTAATTTAATACAATTTCTTAAAATCAGGTTTGCTGCTCCTGTTCCAAACATATGATCATCATCATTTCCTAGCATAGCCACATAGTTTCTTATTTAGAGTCCCGTTGACATCCTAAACTTGCCATTAAACCATTCTTCCAGTTGGCCACTTTTCTCACCTTACAAACAGCATTTCCATTACATCTTATAAATAAATATTCCATTTCACATGTGTAGTCCTTCATATACATTGTTGTTCCAGACCTGGTGTGATGGGAGAGTTAATTACTATCTTCCATTGTTCAATTATTTGCAGTGTTGATCTGGATTATAGATCTGGATTATCACATTCCATTCCTTCTGCTGTTTACAAACTAGCATACAAGCTGCAGCCATAATTAACTCACAGGGTGCATATCCAAACTTGGCCGTTAAAATTCCACTCTGGAGTTCTTCCTCAGCACACAATTGAAAGCAAGATATTTTCTCAAATTCAGCCTTTTTACCACATCTGTTTGGCATCACTTCATTCATCCCCTCCCTCCACTGAATTACTCCAGCAGCACTCCCAGTCCAGTCCAGGAATAATTTTAAATATCATCATCAACCTTTTATTCGACCGTCAGTCAGAAAAAAGTACATTTGTCAATACACAGTTAAAAGCTCCAGAAAGATTTTAGAACTTAGCCAACACTAAAATGGGCTAAACAGATAGCCCCATATCAATACAGTCAATTATAGTCTTGCGACGCTTAAAAGCTAAAAAAAGAAATTTGGCCACCAAGGAAGGTATAGCTCTAGTGACGTTATTCAGCAAGTGTGAAACCTGGTTTTCTCCGGATAGGAAGCTAGATTGACATAGGAGTGGGTCTATAAAGTTTTGTCTATGTCTAAGCTCTGCGTAAGAAGGGCAAGTCAAGAGGATGTGTTCGGTGGACTCAACCACACCCATGGCACAATGACAGGTTCTCTGGGCATATGGTACTCCCCTGTACCTTCCCCACAATATCGCAGAGTCAAGGACATTTAATCTAGCCGCTGTAAGAAGTCTACGGTATTCCACATAGTGAATTTCTGCAAGGTAGGGGGCTGGTATGGTCCGATAAATCTGGTCCCCTAGGAACATCCCTGGTTTTACCTGGGCTATGTCCTCTTGTCTAGCAATGTCACTCAGTCTCCGGGAGATCACAGCTCTAGCTTGATCGTACGTCATAGACTCAAAGTAAAGGTGAGACAATCCGCAGGATTGAACCTCGTTAGTGACCTCCCTTTCCCACGATGATTGGAAATCGTCCCTCAATATCAAGGGGGCAATACCCACTGGTTTAAAACAAAGCTTGAGCCATAGCCAGAGCTTTGTCTTCAAGGCCACATGCCGTAGAGCTTGCCAGCCGACCTCTAATCTCATAACCGCACCCGCTACCGAGGGGGGAATCCTAAGGATGGCTCTAAGGAATCGCGTTTGGATAGAATCCAATTTCAAAAAGTCCCTACGGGAGCCTAAAGAGATGCCCACCAAAAGAAGGGGGAGGACTTTCATTTGGAAGAGTCTCAAAGCTATCTTCACTGATTGAGCCTGATTCTTAGCATATAGGGATCTAATCTGAATGACTGCTTTAGATGCGTTAGTTGTTATATAGTTTCTATGGGCCAGAAAAGACCTATTTGACCGTATTACTTGTCCCAGATATTTAAAGCAGTTAACTTGCTCTAAGGGGATCCCGTTCATCGACTATCGATGGAGTCTCGGTAGGGCAGAGAAGACCATGATCTTGGTCTTAGCATAGTTGGGTTGGAGCTCATGCTGATCACAGTATTCATGTAGAGCTTGCAACATTCTCCTCAGTCCAATAGGGGATCTGGCAAGAAGTGCGGTGTCATCTGCATACAGAAGAACATTCAGAGATCGGCCTGCTAATTTGGGGGGGGTGGAAGGCATCATTGGCCATGTGAGTCACCAGTGAGTTAATGTAAAAATTAAACAGTGCTGGGGCCAATAGACAACCCTGTCTTACCCCTCTAGTGGTGGTAACAGGGTTGGAAACTAGGCCTTTATTGTCTAGCCTGATTCTCAGGAAGGTGTTTGTATGGAGGCTGATAATCAGATGAAGGAGACGACGATCGATCTTTGTAGCAGCCAGTTTTGTCCATAGCTGCTTTCTAGAGATTCGATCAAATGCCTGCTTAAGGTCAATAAAAGCCACATGAAGAACCTTTGGGGCTTTGCCGGCATACTTTTCCGTCAGGTGATTCAAGGTTAATATTTGGTCTGTGGTAGATCTTCCAGGGCGAAAACCCGCCTGTTCATCGGCAATGATATTGTCATCCTCCATCCATTTTGATAGTTTGTTTAGCAGGTACCCCGAGTAAATCTTCCCAATGACATTTAGCAAGCTGATTGGCCTAAAGTTGCTCGGCTCTGTACATGGGCCTTTCTTATGTATTAATACAATCAACACAGAGCTCCAGCTTGAGGGAAATTTTGCTGTTTTGTTTATATGCATGTAAAGTGCTGCTAAAAGTGGGATCCACCAATCTTTATTTGCTTTGATGGCATCAATGGATATAAGGTATAATTTTAAATAAAGTCCTGTTCGAAAACCGAGGTATGACTGTAAAACATTCAGATACCTTCAAAGAGCCAAGCCCAGTCCTTTCAGCAGCTGACTGATTGCAGCCCAGTGGCATATGTCGGCCCAGGAGCACCTCTTGATTAATGCTAAGCCTGGGAGTCATTTTCGACTCACAGTTGTCCATGGAGGCACAGGTCAATTGTGTGTCCAGAGCAGCTGTCTACCAGCTCCATCTGCCCACAGACTGTCTCGCCAGAGTGGTACATGTTCTGGCTATCTCCTGCTTGGACTACTGCAGTATGCTTTACATGACACTACTCTTGAAGGTGACTTGGAAACTACAACTAATCCAGAATATGGCAGCTAGACTGGTGACTGGGACTAACCGCTGGAACCATATAACACTGGTCCTAAAGGATCTTCACAGGCTCCCAGTATGTTTCCAAGCACAATTCAAAGTGTTGGTGCTGACCTTTAAAGCTCTAAATAGCCTTGGCCCCATATACCTGAAGGAGCATCTCCACCCCCATTGCTCAGCCTGGACACTGAGGTCCACCTCCGAAGGTCTTCTGCTGGTTTTCTCACTCCGGAAACCCACCCAGATGGGCAAAGTATAAATAATAAAATTATTATTAATTACACCACCTTGTTCGTCACCCAGGTGAGGAACCACCTTTTAAACAAACCATGAAATCAAGGAAACTAATTCAAGCCCCTCATCCACAAGGGACCCAGCATTTATTTCTATTGTAATAGGAGAGTGCTCATCTCACAGTGCCAGTTAAGAAGGTCTGCCCAAAGGCACTTCAGAACAAAAGCTTATATGGTAGTTGAAACACAGCAAACAAAGGGTCATAAAACATCTAAACATTCTTAAACATATGTCAGGAAAGGTTACAAGTCATGAGAAGTAAAACACGCATGGGTCCATATCACTATCTTCACCTCTGCAATCACCTTGTGGTGACCAGAAGTCATTTGGCCATTTTAGGTTTCGCATGTCACACGTTGCCCTGGTAACCAAGGCTTCAGTGGAGAAGGGATAACACCATAAATTCCTCTCCCATCTCCTCTTCCTGGGCCTCAGATAGCTTCAAGGATTTCTCATTAACACCCCGGAGCTAATTCACGATAGACTTAGAATAACATCCTGGAGGGCCATTTGTCTGTGCTGCTCTCAGGGCTAGATCAGATTTCTTATTTATGGCCTAAAGAGCATAGGGTTGTAAAATGCAGACTCACGTGATCCTTGCACAGAAAGCAAACTTTTCCCTCCATCTATTCTATCTAAGTGGTTAAATGCAATTAAAAGCAAACATTAAAACATTATTAAAATAAAAAAATATACACCTTGGGTCACTAATTCTTCTTTCAATAGGATGCTTTAAAGGAATTCAATAATAATAATAATAGTAATAATAATAATAATAATAATAATAATAATAATAATAATAATATACATTCCTTTCTCTAGCCACTCTAGGTGACTTTCAGCATAACAAAAACACAACAAAACATCAAACATTAAAAACTTCTCAATACAGGGCTACCTTCAGATGTCTTTGGAAAGTTGTATAGTTATTTATCTCCTTAACATCTGATGGGACAACATTCCTCAGGTTGAGTGCCAGCACTGAGAAGGCCCTCTGCCTGGTTCCCTGTAACATGACTTCTTGCAGGGAGGGAACTGCCAGAAGGCCTTTGGAGCTGGAACTCTGTGTCCGGGCTGTATGATGGGGGTGAAGAAGCTCTGTCAGGTATACAGGGCTGAGGCCATTTCGAGCTTTAAATGTCAGCACCAACACTTTAACTTGTGCTTGGAAATGTACTGGGAACCAATGCTGATCTTTTAAGACTGGTACTGTAATGTGTTTACACAAACACACCCCTAAATCATAGCTGTCAACTTTCAGATTTGAAAATAAGGGATCAGCAGCCTCACCTAACAATCTAACAATCCGGGATAGCAGCGGTAAACGACGCTGGAATAAGGGAATTTCCCGCAAAAAAGGGAAGGTTGACAGCTATGTCCTAAATACAAGCAGTGGCTGCTATGTTCAGCTCTAAAACCTGTGGTCCCATCACTATATGGCTTTTCCCAAAGAATCATGGGAATTGTAGTTTGTTCCAGTTTAAGAGTGCTAATAATTGTTAGGAGACCCCTATTCAGCAGATATACAGTTCCCAGTGTGGTTTAACAAGCAGTCCCTCTTCCCTAAGCTATGACTCAGGCATAGGCTAACTTGGCCCTCCAGATGTTTTAAGACTACAATTTCCATTATCCCTGACCACTGGTCCTGTTAGCTAGGGATGATGGGAGTTGTATTCCCAAAACATCTGGAGGGCCGAGTTTGCCTATGCCTGCTATGACTCTTTAAAGTGGTATGATACAGCTTTAAATGTAAGTGCAGATGGGGCTCAAATTTGGAACAGATTGTGACCTGGATGCGATTTGACTCTCATCCAGCAGAGGGAGATAAATGACTTTGAGTTGAAAGCATTTCCAACAACTGTAAATACTTCCAACCAAAAAGCTTTCCCTCCAAACTGGATATTTAAACTAAGGTTGCAACTCTATGCATACTTTCCTGGAAGTAAGTGCCGCTGAATTTAGTAGTCCATATGTCTGCATAAACATGCGCACAATGGATCTGTAGATCTCCTTCTTTATTCCATTTTAAAATTGTTACCTATAGGGTGCTTCAAGACAGCCTGTTTATTGAGCTTATATGTCTGCAGGGAGATTAGATAAGGTTGGCTATTTAATTAGCATTCATTCTTATTTGCTTTCCGAGAAGGTTAGATGAGGTTAGGTATTTAATGAGCATTCGTGCTGATTGGTTTGTGCACAGCTTCCATGTGTCAAAGCAAGTTTTATCCTACACTATCCAGTTCATCTTCCTCTCACTTTTAACTCTGCTGATTTAAAAAAATTAATTTGCTGGTTCATTGTATTAATTTAGTTGTGTGTATGTACAGGGGAAGGGACGCGGGTGGCGCTGTGGTCTAAACCACTGAGCGTCTTGGGCTTGCCGATCAGAAGGTTGGCGGGTTCGAATCCCCGCGACGGAGTGAGGTCCCGTTGTTCTGTCCCAGCTCCTGCCAACCTAGCAGTTTGAAAGCATGCCAAAAGTGCAAGTAGATAAATAAGTACCACTCCGGCGGGAAGGTAAATGGCGTTTCCGTGCGCTGCTTTGGTGTCGGTGTTCCGTTGTATTTATGTAGGGGGGAGGCCCTTATTAGGGCTGAAAAGCACTATAAAATGTTTCCTGCTTGGCAGGGGGTTGGACTCGATGGCCCTTGTGGTCTATTCCAACTCTATGATTCTATGATTCTATTCTATGTTTTGCTTTTGCAAATAAATAGCTAGATCTTACAGCAACTTCCTGACGTTTTGATTGACCCTAAATATAAAAGAAATTGTGCCCTCCAGTGGCAAAAACCACTGTGTATATTCTGCATGGTCAGTTGCTACTGAATGACTATGCTGTTGGGTGGGAGGGGGATGTTATTTCTCCCGCCGTATCTTATTATGGGCTGCTTCTATGAGCTCTGTCTAGAAGAGCGGCTCGCTGTGCTCGGTAATCACCTTCCTCACATAAAAGTTATAAGCAATATGCTATTAGTGTCTTTCTTGCAAGCACCAGAGTGTTGGAAATCCCACGCAGCAATTGGACGCTTGTGGGTGGACATGCTGAGCTCTAAAAGCTAGGCGTGTACAAGCCATTCTTTCAAAAGCCCCTACCTCAGTGAGCACAGCACAGCTCAAATCTTGGCTGTGTTCCTTATTTTATTTTTTATTGAAAAGCATTTATCAACCGCTTGATATTGTGAGTTTGCGGGGTTAGCCTGCATGATGCCCAAGTCCTAATAATTGGTGTCCTGGATCTAATAGTAGTAGTAGTAAGTAGTAGTAGTAGTAGTAATAGTAATATACCCCAGCCCTGGTGGCTTCCAGTAAAAATACAGGTAAACCAAAGCAAACAACAACAACAAATAATAATAATAATAATTTTTTTTAAAAAAATTATATCCTGCCCTCCCCAGCCGAAGCAGGGCTCAGAGCGGCTAACGACAGTAAAAGTAACACAGTTTACATAAAATCACAATCAATTAATTGAAATACATTCTAAAATCAATTCATTATAAAATCAGTCCAAATCAAATTAATGGCAACCATTGGGCTAGAGTTCTGTGAGGATTACCAAAGGTCAGGCTGTGCCTTGACCAAAGGTCTGGTGGAACAGCTCTGTCTTGCAGGCCCTGCGGAAAGATGTCAAGTCCCGCAGGGCCCTAGTCTCTTGTGACAGAGTGTTCCACCAGATCGGGGCCACGACCAAAAAAGCTCTGGCTCTGGTGAGGCCAGCCTAACCTCCCTGTGGCCCGGGACCTCCAAGATGCTTTTGTTTGAAGACCATAACATCCTCCGTGGGACATACCAGGAGAGGCAGTCTAGTTCTCTTTAAAAGCTATCCAGGTTGGTGGACAAACAAAGCTTCCTGAAACAGGGCTGTTTTCAGATGCATACGAAAAATTACATACATAGTTGTTTAATGCTTTGATACCTGCTGGGAGAGCATTCCAAAAGGTGGGTGCAACTACTGGAAAGGTCTTCTGCCTTGTTCCCTGTAATTTCACTTCTGGAGGTTTTTTAAGCAGAGGTCAAATGGCCATTTGTCACGGATGCTTTAGTTGAGATTCCTGCGTTGCAGGGGGGCTGGACTAGACGACCCTTGGGGTCCCTTCCAACTCTACAATCCTATGATTCTATGAAAGCCCACTCCTCCATGAATTTGTCTAGTCCTCTTTAAAAGCCATCAAAGTTGGTGGACATCATGGCCTCCTGGAGGAGTAAGTCCCACCAACTTGGATAATAATAATAATAATAATAATAATAATAATAATAATAATAATAATTTATTTCTACCCCACCCATCTGGCTGGGCTTCCCCAGCCACTCTGGGTGGCTTCCAACAAAATATTAAAATACTGTAATACATTAAACATTAAAAGCTTTCCTAAACAGAGCTGCCTTCAGATGTCTTCTAAAAGTCTCGTAGTTGTTGTTCTCTTTGACATCTGGTAGGAGGGCATTCCACAGGGTGGGTGCCACTACCGAGAAGGCCCTCTGCCTGGTTCCCTGTAACTTGGCTTCTCGCAGAGAGGGAACCGGCAGAAGGTCCTTGGTGCTAGACCTCAGTGTCCAGGTAGAATGATGGGGGTGGAGACGCTCCTTCAGATATACTGGACCAATGGCTTTAAAAGAGGAGAGCTAGACCATCAAGAAGGCTGATCGCCAAAGAATTGATGCTTTTGAATTATGGTGCTGGAGGAGCCTTTTGAGAGTCCCATGGACTGCAAGAAGATCAAACCTCTCCATTCTTAAGGAAATCAGCCCTGAGTGCTCATTGGAAGGACAGGTCCTGAAGCTGAGGCTCCAATACTTTGGCCACCTCATGAGAAGAGAAGACTCCCTGGAAAAGACCCTGATGTTGGGAAAGATGGAGGGCACAAGGAGAAGGGGATGACAGAGGACGAGATGGTTGGACAGTGTTCTTGAAGCTACCAGCATGAGTTTGACCAAACTGCTGGAGGCAGTGGAAGACAGGAGTGCCTGGCGTGCTCTGGTCCATGGGGTCATGAAGAGTCGGACATGACTAAACGACTAAACAACAACAAAGACAAATTCATGGAGGAGTGGGCTTTCATAGAATCATAGGATTGTAGAGTTGGAAAGGGTACCCTGAGGTACTTCATTGGATCTCCACGATTTCTAGTGTTGAGAGAGAGGAAGAGAAACTTTTCTGTATTCATTTTCTTAATGTCGTACACAATTTTACAACCTTCTACGATGTTACCTCTTACCTGTCTTTTCTCTAAACTATTTGCTTTATTTAGAAAGATGAAAGCAAAACCTGAGTAGTTGGAAACAGCACTCCTGCAAGCCAGATGGTCTCCAAGGAGAGCAGTAGCTTTGTAGTAGGTGAAAGCCAGACTATAACCACACCTTTAGATGTATAAACAGGAAAATGCCTAGATAGCTCAAGTGTGGAAACACCTGTCTTTGTGGTTAGGGTGACAGTTACACAATACAACTGGGTGCTGTTATAAGATTTTTAAAAAATATTTTTTATTGGTTTTTACACATATATTCCAGCATATCATCCTTTTAAACATCATTTCAATGTTCAGTACCTTAACCAACTAATAATAATAATAATAATAATAATAATAATAATAATAATAATAATTTATTATTTCTACCCCGCCCATCTGGCTGGGTTTCCCCAGCCACTCTGGGCGGCTTCCAACAGAATATTAAAATACAATAACCTATTAAACATTAAAAGCTTCCCTAAACATGATGCTTCATAATACGATTTCAAATCTGGTAGGGAGAAGCCTCCTCTTTCTTTTATATCTGTTAACAGTTTAAATTTAATTCTTGGCTTCTTCTCTTGCCAGATAAATCTTGAAATTGCTATTTGCCACTCTCTAAAGATACCAACTCCGTTAATTATCAGGATTGATTGAAATAAAAACAACATTTTTGGTAGCACACTCATTTTAATAACTGAAATCCTATCCATTAAGGATAGTTTCATTCTTCCCCAAACTTCTAAGTCCTTTTTAATACCATTCCATACCGGTGTGTAATTTGTCTTTAAATCAATTTATATTTTTTGATGTTAACCAGATTCCTAGATATTTAACTTTTTTAACAACCTCTATTCCACTCTGATGCTGCAATGTATCAATCAAATCTTGGTTCATATTTTTCACTAACATTTTTGTTTTTTTCTTATTTAATTTGAAACCTGCTACTTGTCCGAATTGTTCCATTCTTTCTAGTGCTTTTCTAACACTAGTTAATGGTTCTTCCACTGTTATAACTAAGTCATCTGCAAAGGCCTTTAACTTATATTGCTGTTATAAGAATTTTAAGGTCTCAAACACAGGATAAATTTTCATAAATGCACGCATATCTCAATATATGAACCATGTGTCTGAAATAGTATGGGAGAGCAATCCTGAAGCCATTTTTACTCTCCCAATGATTTCAGTTATTCCTCTGCAGTCAGGAAGGCAAATGGGGAAAGCCTTCCCCTTGTCATTTTGCTTGCAAATCCTGTCATAAGGGCGTATTTGCGTATGAATAGGGTGAGCATGTGACCTGGATTCAAAAACTAAAGTATTAACCATCACAAAAGAATGGCCAGACTGCCCAGGTAATGCAATCAGTGGCCATTATCAGGTATCCTGGCAGGCATGATTTCTGCTGTAAACTGCCTCCTATGCTGTAGACTGCCTCCTTCTGTGATGTACCGGTATGTATGATTTTTTTTTTTTTTTGGGGGGGTCTTGGGCTACGGGGTGGGCAATTTCATTTTTTTTTTATAATAGTTTTTTATTTGCTTTTTTTTTCCAAGGTCAAAATACATCGTCATTAACACAACAAAAGCAGTTTTACAGAAAAAAGAAGAAATTATAAAAGAAGAAAAAAAAATCACTTTTCCAGATCTATTTTCATAATCAACTGGACTTCCCCACATCTTCCATCCCCTGCTTTCTTTACAATGAAAATAAATAGCAAATTGATACATTATTTTATGTGTTTTTGTGCTTTCATTTAATTATATAGTCTGTAATTTATATTTTTCAGAGTGCTAACTTAATTTCCACCATTTACAAATCTCAATACTGAAGCATGTTTTTCCCGAAAACTTGACAAATTCTCAACATTCATATAACTTATAATGTTTTTGTAGATAGTCCTTAAATTTTTTCCAGTCCTCTTCCACCGCTTCTTCTCCCAGATCTCGGATTCTGCCGGTCATTTCAGCTAGTTCCATGTAGTCCATCAGCTGTGAATGCCACTCTTCCAGCGTGGGTAGCTCCTGTGCTTTCCAATGTTTGGCTATAAGAATTCTTGCTGCTGTAGTTGCATATAAAAAGAAAACTCTATCTTTCTTTAACACTCTCTGGTCCACAATGCCCAGGAGGAAGGCCTCTGGTTTCTTGTGAAAGGTGTACTTAAACACCTTTTTCAACTCATTATAAATCATTTCCCAGAAAGCCTTCACCCTCGGGCATGTCCACGGGGTGGGCAATTTCAAAAGTCTTTATAAGGGCTTGCACACCATTGTTCAGGGTTCTCCTCCCTCCTGCATGGTGAGTGGTGTGGTGTGTGGGGACCCTGTTGCAACAGGGTCGGTGAGTGGGGTGAGTTGGTGAGTGGGGACCCTGTTGCAACATTTCCTTGAATAAAGAACAGGCTTACTAGCTGCTTTGCTTCTCAAAATACTCTGGCTGGCCTCTGTTTCCTCCTACCGATAGAGAACCCACTTTATATGGGTTATCCCATAAGGGAAAGGGAGCAGTTTTTCTTATAACAGCAGGTCTGCATATAAGACTTGTCTTCCTATATAAACTGTGTGTAAACAAAGATTGAGGTTCTAGTCTCTGATGGGTTTTCCTTCATTTCTTGCTGTAACCTCTCCTGCTTGAGCAAAAAATAAAACTTTGCTTGTTAGAGAATTCTTGGGTGTATCTCATTGTTGCTGGTAAATAAAGTAACTCAGCTGTGCAATAGACCTCAAGTGGGGTTTCCCTGACATCACCTTCAAAACTGTATCTGTAGTTGCAATTATATTTAGCAAAAAACCAAAAAAACCCCCTCTGCTGCCAGGCTAGAGGGATGCTGCCTTCTCCAAGCTCTGATGTGCATTGCCATTCAAAAAACACAAAGAAAGCCCAAATTAGCAGGAGATCCTCTCCTAATCATTAACTCCATTGATGAAACATCAATGGAACATCCTTGACAATTGAGCTGCAATCTGTCTAACAAAAGACTTGTCAGCCAGCATCCTAGTACTGTATTCTCCTCCCCAACACACACAGGCACACATACAAACCTGTCTATGGTGAGTCTGAATTTCAAAATTACAAAAGAAGTAAGATTAAATTGACAAGCATCTTGAAATTGACAATTTAAACTCCATAAAAAATTTTTAAACCCACAGCAGGGATGGGGTATTTGTGTCCCTCCAGATGTTAAAAGGTAAAGGTAAAGGGACCCGTGACCATTAGGTCCAGTCGTGACCGACTCTGGGGTTGCGGCGCTCATCTCGTTTTATTAGCCGAGGGAGCTGCCGTACAGCTTCCGGGTCATGTGGCCAGCATGACTAAGCCGCTTCTGGCGAACCAGAGCAGTGCACGGAAATGCTGTTTACCTTCCTGCCGGAGTGGTACCTATTTATCTACTTGCACTTTGATGTGCTTTCGAACTGCTAGGTTGGCAGGAGCTGGGAACAAGCAATGGGAGCTCACCCCGTCGCAGGGATTTGAACCGCCGACCTTCTGATCGGCAAGTCCTAGGCTCTGTGGTTTAACCCACAGCGCCACCCGCGTCCCTCCAGATGTTGCTGGACTACAAATCTAATCATGGAGTTAGGGTCCAACAAAATCAAGAGTTTTCTTTTAAAAATAAAAAATAAAATGAAATAAACTTTATTAAGGTTTATAGAGAAAAAGACAAAGCTTAAAATGTTTCCCTTTTTTAAAAACCCAATTCTCCATTCCTGCTCTATAGTTATTTCCAAAAACTGCAAGACAGAAACCATTGTAGAACAGTTAGCAAATGGGCAATGGTGAGAGGTGAGGGTAGCCAGCGGGTCTCTAATCCTCAGTGAGTTAGGGACTGCATATAAAGACAGGCTCTGGTGGATTGAATGGATGAGACCCCTAGTGGGTCCAGCAGTGAGGAAGGCAGTTTTTGCACATGCTGTAGCGCAAAGGGAAGTGATGGAGTTCGTCAACCTGGGAAGGTAGCTCATCTAGGAGAAGGAAAACTCTGATCCTAAACCTCTGCTGCCTTATGGGATATCTTCAGAAGAAAAGGCTAAACCCTACCCCAATCTGGAGTGGAGTCCCTAAGGTCGTTGGATGGCACCTTTTACGCCTCCTTCTAGTAACTCCTATAGCCATGCTGGTGCCAAAAGAATTGCTCTGCTTTCCTTTGGGCCATGTTAGCGGGGCTGAAGGTGGGTGGGGGGCTGTCTTGTCGTCTGGGCAGCCCAGGACCTCCATACACGCTGCCCAGACTTGCGCCCAAAGGAGGTCACTTCTGTGCTGCTAATGGAGCAGTTTGACTTCACCCCCGGAGGCACACTCCATTGCCTCTCAAGACAACTGGATGCCAGGGACAAAAATGGTGAGAGGTGTGATTCCACATTACCAGCATGTGAGAGCCAGTGTGGTGTAGTGGTAAAGAGCAGTAGACTCATAATCTGGGGAACTGGGTTCGTGTCTCGGCTCCTCCACGTGCAGCTGCTAGGTGACCTTGGGTCGGTCACACTTCTCTGAAGTCTCTCAGCCCCACTCACCTCACAGAGTGTTTGTTGTGGGGCAGGAAGGGAAAGGAGAATGTTGGCCTCTTTGAGACTGCTTAGGGTAGTGATAAAGCAGGATATCAAATCCAAACTCCTCCTCCTCCTCCTCCTCCTCCTCCTCTTCTTTTTCTTCTTCAGCAGCTACATACTGTATAAGGGGCCTTGGAGGTCATGCAGCCCCACTGTCTTGCGCAATGCAGGATTTGCAATAGAGGATGAAACTACAGCATCCTGGCTGATGGCTAAATAGTCTCTGCTTATGGCCCCATCCTGGGAACTGTGGTTTGCACAGGGCAGTGCTTTCAGGACCAGTGTTGCAAGATCCCACTGGGCTGACCCTGTACCAACCTGTTGTTGTTGTTGTTGTTGTGTAGTCGTTTAGCTGTGTCCGACACTTCGTGACCCCATGGACCAGAGTACGCCAGGCACTCCTGTCTTCCACTGCCTCCCGCAGTTTGGTCAAACTCATGCTGGTAGCTTCAAGAACACTGTCCAACCATCTGTCGCCCCCTTCTCCTTGTGCCCTCAATCTTTCCCACCATCAGGGTCTTTTCCAGGGAGTCTTCTCTTCTCATGAGGTGGCCAAAGTATTGGAGCCTCAGCTTCACGATCTGTCCTTCCAGTGAGCACTCAGGGCTGATTTCCTTAAGAATGGATAGGTTTGATCTTCTTGCAGACTCTCAAGAGTCTCCTCCAGCACCATAATTCAAAAGCATCAATTCTTTGGGATCAGCCTTCTTTATGGTCCAGCTCTCACTTCCATACACCACTACTGGGAAAACCATAGCTTTAACTATGCAGACCTTTGTCAGCAAGGTACCAGCCTAGCACAAGCTAATCATAGAGTCATAGTCATCTAATCCAACCCCCTGCAATGCAGGAATGTTCAGCTATCCCACATGGGGCTCGAACCTGCAGCCTTGGCATTCTCAGCACCACACTCTAACCGACTGATCTGTCCAGGTTGGATAATGTTTACTTACCTTGCAAGGCTGTTCTAACTCAAGAAACACATTGTCATGGGGATAATGTCACTGGGATGTCTGGTTTAATTGTTATTCAGCCACGAAACTGGCAGGTATTTGAAGACATTTACATATTGGGGAAGGAGTTGTGCAATTACTTTACTACCTTCGTGGCTGCCACTTAAAAGTTTCTTTCCCCACTGCGTTGCACACGAAGAGATGCCTGAAGTGTACATCTGCACAGTGCTCCAGGCTTTGTAACAGATCTCCTTTGTCAGGCGCCTGTTGGCATGCTGGTTTATTGACACCCGGGCTGGGATACAGTCATATTCATTTTGGGACGCGATAAGAAGTCATTGTGCAGACATTCTTCTTGGATAATAATGAATCTCTATGTGGCAGGATTGCTAAGTAATGTACTGCCTAATAAGGCGCATACAATTTTCTGAAGTCGCAAGGGAGAGGGAAGCTTACACGGCGAATCCCTTGAGGCAGGCGCTCTAATCAATGAGCGGCATCTGAATTGGGGAGCCTGAAAGATCCAGGCTGAAGGGAACTTGCAGGCTGACAAGCTGACAGCCTGTACAAGTCGATGTTTTGCAATGACCTTGCAGTCTGCTGCTTGATCCTTAGCAAATGTATTGGTGTAAGCACTTTAGAAAGTTATTTTTCAAGAGTTCGGGAGAAGTACCCAGCGGAAATCTGGTCTGAATTTCCAAGGACACGCGCAGACTGCTCCAACCAGGCTCACAACCTCATTATACATTTAACGCACATGGCCTTCCCTAAAGAATTAAGGGAACTGTACCTATACCCTGCACAGAGCTACTATTCCCAGTACCTGTAACAAATGAGAGTTCCCAGAATTCTTTGGGGGAGCCATGTGCTTTAAATGGGTTTGTTGCATATATTCCAGTCCCTGAGTGGTGAGACTTCAGGGATTCCAGCTCATACATGCTGCTGCTGCTGCTGCTGCTGCTGCTGCTGCTGCTACTACTACTACTACTACTACAGTGGTACCTTGGGTTACAGACGCTTCAGGTTACAGACTCTACTAACCCAGAAATAGTACCTCGGGTTAAGAACTTTGCTTCAGGATAAGAACAGAAATCGTGCAGCGGCAGCGGGGTGCCCCATTACCTAAAGTGGTGCTTCAGGTTAAGAACAGTTTCAGGTTAAGAACGGACCTCCAGAACGAATTAAGTACGTAACCTGAGGTATCACTGTACTATTAATGTCATACTTATACAGTACCCTGTCCATCTGGCTGGGTTGGCCCAGCCACTCTGGATGGCTTTACAGCATAATTAAAGCACAGCAAAAATGGCAAACATTAAAAACATTAAAAACCTCCCAACCGCCTTCTGATGTCTTTGGAAAGTTGTGTAGTTGCTTCCTTGGAATGAATGCCATATCTTTAGGAGATATGGTTTAATTTACACACATATGCGACCTAAGCATAAGGCAGAAGGGATCACAGCATTGGCACTCCAAGAGATCTTGCATACCGTCCAACTTTTTCAGGTCAAAAACTGAGATGCGCATCTTCTGGGACATGCTCCTGGGCAAGTCATGTGACCTGCACTCTTGCCCTGAAAAGGGCACTTTCTGGGGGCACTGCACGAAATCACAGCCCTGAAAAGTACTTTTTTGGGGGCAAGAGTGCAGTGAGAGTGAGACTGCAAGATCATGGCACCCAAAACTGCCATTGCAATCTCATGCACCGAAACGGGATGTCCCAATTTTTCCGGCACAGAAAAATAGCAGGTCTGGATCTTGCAACTGCCAAGTGATCGCTTTGTGCCCAACACAGAGCATTTGTATATCATCTTTCTATCTTACAATTCTCTCTTTTTTAAAAAGACATTTATTGAAAGTTTTTAAGATATAACAAAAAAAGAAAAATAAACATACAGAATAAAAAACAGTTAAAAACACACATTAATTTTCAATAACATAACTTCCATACACTTATTTCCTCGGACCTCTTTATACCTCCCTTCCTTGTATTCCAGTTCAATTTGTTAGTTCAGCAAATCCTTACCATTAAACTTTTACCCATTTGTGAAACCTTCCCCCCCTTCATATCTCTTAAAGCATTACAGCTGGAAACCGCTTAGTTTCTATCCAACATCCTTCTAACATTCATTAATTTTACAATGTTTCTGTAAATAGTCTTTGAATTTCTTCCAGTCTTCTTTCACCGACTCTTCTCCCTGGTCTCGGATTCTGCCAGTCATTTCTGCCAATTCCATGTAGTCAATCACTATCTTACAATTCTCAAGGCGGTTTACAAGCTGAAGAAACAAAAAATGTACATCTTATAACAATCTAATGCAATACAAAAATGTGATAATAAAACAAAACTTTAAAATAAGCAACCTACATCAAAAAGTAACGTTCAACAATTATTAGAGTATATTAGAGTATAAAATAATATCAACATATAAATGTTAAACAGAAATCCCCTCAAGTTACAATAAATAATTTCTAAACTATAATCAATAAAACAACGGCAAGCCACAGTACATAAAATAATACAATCCAGATTGAGAAGCAGAGACTAGAGGGTGAAGCAAGGCAGGTGGTGCAAGGAGGCCTTACCTGATGGAGTCTCTCCCCTCACAGTTCTTCCTCCAGGAACAGCTTCCCTATGAGGAGACCCAGGGCCAGGGGGTGGGGGCAAGGCAGGTGGAAAGAGGCCTTGCCTGATGGAATCTTCCTAAAACTGTCATTGCTAGCAGTGGTGGCCACCCCTTGGTACCCAGATGTAAAGGGGAAAGAAATTCATGATGTGCTAGTGTTAAATTTTGGAGAGAAAGGGAGGGGCAGGGGAAAACCACACGAGGAGGCTATTTTGGATGTCGCCAAAAGCTGACATAGTGTAAGTACTAAAGGTAAAGGTACCCCTGCCCGAGCGGGCCAGTCTTGACAGACTCTGGGGTTTGTGCGCCCATCTCACTCAAGAGGCCGGGGGCCAGCGCTGTCCGGAGACACTTCCGGGTCACGTGGCCAGCGTGACAAAGCTGCATCTGGTGAGCCAGCGCAGCACACAGAACGCCGTTTACCTTCCCGCTGGTAAGCGGTACCTATTTATCTACTTGCACCCGGGGGTGCTTTCGAACTGCTAGGTTGGCAGGCGCTGGGACCGAGCAGCGGGAGCGCACCCCGCCGCGGGGATTCGAACTGCCGACCTTTCGATCGGCAAGCCCTAGGCGCTGAGGCTTTAACCCACAGCGCCACCCGCGTCCCCAGTGTAAGTACTAGCCACATCTAAATTCATTTCCAATCAAGCCTGGTATGCATGGCAAATTCTTCTACCTATGGAAGAGAAGGCATTTTGCTTTCATATTTCAGCATACTCGTTTGAATAGCACAACTTTAAAAAATTTTTTTAGCCATGTTAGCTTCTGTGCACAGAGCCCATCTTTCTAACACTTTTCTAAATGTTGTGCATTCTTTGGCACTTTTCTTTTTTCTTTTTTGGCAATGGATAAGAAATTTAAGAAGATGCTCTGCTGTCTGAACGGCTTCCAAGCCGTGAGTGATAGCCAATGCAGCATAATGCAGCGAAGTACAGCAAAGACTTAGGAAGCGTTGGCTTCTGCAAACCTAATTCTGGGGGGGGGGGGGACTGGAACGAATCAGAATCATGTTGGCAGCAAGAACTAGGAGAAGGTCGTCTTCCAAGGTTGTCCATGGAAATATGTGCAGGCTAAGCTGCATTCCTCCTGGCCATTTGGCAACCCTGATCCCAAAAGATGCCCCAGGAGGCACTTGGCTGAGCTCCTGCAGCCACAGGTGAGGAGGGAGTGACAGGTGGCCCCAAACTTTGGCAGGCCCATTGATTCTTAAGAACATAAGAAGCACCCTGCTGGATCAGGCCAGTGGCTCAACAGGCCCAGGATCCTGTTGTCACAATGACCAACCATTGGAAAACCCACAAGCAAGATTTGTGGGCAAGAGCACTCTCTTCTCCTGCAGTTTCCAGCATATGGTATTCAGGAGAACTGCTGCCTCCACTGTGGCAGAGCGTAGCTATCTAGCTAGCAGCCATGGGTAGCCCTCTCCTCCATGAATTTGTCTAATACTCTTTTATTTATTTATTTTATAGATATTTATTGAGATTTTCAAGGATTATATATACACACAAACAAAACACACACACAAAAAGTATAATTTCAATCCCTTATTTTCTTATACCTTAGTTCGCTGACCTCCTCCTACCTCCCCTTTCTGTATTCCAATTTCCAATTATTTATTCAGCAAGTCCTCTCCCTTAATTTCATTTAGTTTTTGCCCTTTCTTTTCTTTTAACTTAAACATTACTTAAACATTACTGCTGAAAACCATTTGAGTTTTAAACTTCTAAATTTGTATTTTGATAACCTTATTTTCATTTAATATAATTCCTTTTTTATAAAAAACAACAACAAAAACAACTTTACATTATCCAAACTTAAACATCAATCTTATACATCGGTTCCTATTCTTGAAGCATTTTTTTTTCTACGGTCGACCAAAATTCCCTTCCACGGATTTCCCAATTTACATACCAATAACAACAAAATCGAAATGAAATATATTGTAATTATAAACCCTTTGGATTCCCCCCTTTCCCGGTTTCAGCCCCCAATAGTATCCATCAGTCTTAATCTATTATCAGCCTGGAGATCTCACGTCCGAGGCACTTAATTGTCTCTCGATTCCTTTCTGCCGGTCTTTTTGATAGTCCTTGATATTAATCACCAAATCTTGAAAAGGTTCCGGCCCAACATAATCCATGTTTTTTCCAGCTAGGCCTACATACTTAAGGATAAAGCTTATGGGGTGTTCCATTTCTTGTTTCTTGCTCCTTTCAAATCCAAAAGTCCCCAAAGCTCTAACCTCCACCTTAATCGCATTTGTAATCCTTAGGTCTTCTGATGATGGCAGTCACTACCTGCTGCGGGAGCAAGTTCCATAGTTTAATCATGGGCTGCCTGAAGGACTTTCTTTCATCAGCCATAAATTCCTTTATGATTGCTTGAGAAGTAAGAAACACCTCCTCAACGTCTTCTCTCTCTTCTCCCTCTGACCACTCATCGTCATCCCACCACCAACCTCCTGGCTCTGAGCTTTCTTTCCTTGGTGGTTCTCCAGCTGGTTCCCCACCACCACCATTCCTCTGTGTCCAACCATCTGCTCATCATTCATGTGGTACCCAGGCAGTCACATTGGACGGGGAGACCACAAAAGTTCTTAGTAAATATCCGCTCAAAAATCTGCAATGAACCAGAGACTATTTGTTCACACTGGCTCAGCCTCTCCTACCCCTTCAACTTTCTCACATTTCATTGGATGGCAGCACTGGACACCCACCCCACTGATCCCACCCCACTTTGTAGTCCTCACTCTTTTTCTGCTTTTAGGTGTGGCAGGCATTTTGCATTCCCTGCAGCAGCCATTTTGTGTTAAGCCATGCCCCCATGGCATTCCCACAACACTTCCTCAGCATTCCGGATGTGTCCATTGGTCACCAAAGGTTGGTAGCTCTGTCTCTGGTTAGTGACAGGATGGGTGACTGCCTGGTTACTGTGCGCTCTGGTTTCCGTCACGGTGTCCCGTTGTGCCAGAAGCACTTTAGTCATGCTGGCCACATGACCTGGAAAGCTGTCTGTGGACAAACGCCGGCTCCCTCGGCCTGCAAGCCAGTTGAGCACTGCACCCCATAGTCGCCTTTGACTGGACTTAACCATCCAGGGGTCCTTTACCTTTTACCATTTTTTTTTACCTACCACATGAATAATGAGCAGATGGCTGGACAGTCCCCTTGCTGTACTGATTTCCAGGCTGACAGGAACCAGATACTTCTGTAATGTCTCAAGAAAACTCCTATAATTAATGATGAGAGAATAGCCTTCTTCAATTTGACAGCCTTACACCCTGTTGGACTTACTTCTATGTTTTAGCCATTATATTGTATTACGTATAATAATCTATTGCTGTTATATTGATTGGGTGGTATTCACCTTAAGATTTACTCAGAGTAAACTCATGGAAATTAATGCCATTGGGTCTACTCTGAGTAAGATTAGCTGAATACCACCCAGAGATATTATCTAATTTTGCAAACAAATGCTTGATTTTGGTTTGGATCTCTCACTACCTGCCCGATCTGGGTGATTATTATTTTTTTAAATTTGCAGACTGGGACTGTGTGATTTTGGATAAACAGGGTTCCTTGTTCATCAAGCTTTTAATTTGTTCCATTCAGCTACAACAACATGCCCTCCAATATCTCCTGTGACAGAAACACAGCCACCTTATTTGATTCCTTTAGCTTGTACACCTACCGACTCCTGATTTCTATTCTGAAACAGTCCCAGCCTTTTCAGTCGCTTCGCCCATGGGAATATGTTCTCTGCCTCAGATAATTTCCTTTTGTCACCAGAGAGCCTCTCATTACTTGCCCTACATTTCTGAAGGCACATATTTGCTCTATTAACATAGACAGAATTCATTTACTGTGTGGTAATACGGGATGCGTATTTTTGTATTTAGCAAGGGATTGCCACTGGGTTTCCAGCTTGGAAAGATTCAGGCACCCATAAACTAAAATTTTGGACAAGTTGCTGCCAAAGTATCAGTACCCTGTTAGTATCCGCTGTGGTGCAAATATAATATGGGTTGGAATCAGAGGTTGTAGCCTCATGTTGTGTCCCAGAGAATGGTAGTTAGGTGTACCCCATTGGGCAAAAAATAGTCTTAGGTGTTGGACTGGCTCCGCCCACCCAAAATGGCTACTGAGCTCTATTAGACAGGAAGGGCAACACTTCCCCAATGAAAATAGGCCTGTCCTATTTCATAACACCACCATCATCTGACTGGGTTGCTCCAGCCACTTTGGGCACCTTCCAACATATATAAAAACATAATAAAACATTCAACATTAAAAAATACTTCCCTATACAGGGCTGCCTTCAGATGTCTTCTAAAGGTTATTTAGTCACTTATCTCCTTGGCTCGGGGGTTGCATAACTCCATACCCTCCAACATTTCTCTGATGAAAATAGGAACGCCCTAAGGAGAAGTGGGACATTCTGGGGCCAGATCAGAAACTGGGATGGCTTCTCTAAATCCAAGACCGTCCCTGGAAAATAGGGACACTTGGAGGGTCTGTAAAAGGCTTCCTTCTTTCTGAAAATTTGCCCTAGCAACAATAGTCTTCCTGCCTGGCGTTTTCCACTGTGTTCCTTGGCTCTGATTCTCTGGCACAGCTCTCCTTGTCTCCCCTTGGACCACTGCCTACATCCCATCCCTGACACTCTCCAGCCTTGAGTAACTTTTACTTCTGGCTACTAAGATAGGAAATATAGGCAGCAAACTAAAGGACAGGCCAACGATGAGGAACTGTGACCATCCAAATGCCACTGGACTCTAATCCCCATCATACTTGACCATTGGCAGTGCTGGCTGGGACTGATGGAAGGTGGAGTCTGAAAACATCTGATGGTCTACAAGTTCCCTACCCATGGTAGACCTCACTAGTGTAGAGAACCTACTTAGATTATTGGTCCATCTCTCCAGCATTGTCTCCACACGGAGTGGCAGTGGCCTTGTGGTGTTCCAGAAAACTTTCCCAAGACTTCCCTGGAGATGTGCTAGAGACAGAACCTGAGACTTTCTGCATCCAAAATATGAGTTTAGTCATACTTTTGTCAGTTCTGGCTCCTTGGGCAAGTTGCCCTCAGTTGTGCCCACTCTCAGAGCAGGCCCATTTCCTCCTCACTGATGTCTCCACTGACCCTTTCCTTCTGCTCCGATTTGCACAACCATCCAGAGGGAGGCTGTGTCAAGGGGCTGACAGGGTGATCAGGTCATTCACATGTCTAGAGAGGGAGATGCAAGGCTGATGTGCAGTTAGTTTCTTTATGAAGGGAAGGAGGGAATACAAGGAAGCACACACACACACACACACACACACACACACACACACACACACTGGTGAGCAGTCCCTCCTTCCCTCTCTAGCCCTTGGAGTCAGGGCTCCTCCCTTGTAATCTTCTCCTACAACAAGACACAGGAGCCTCTCTGTGTGTCTGTCCGGCCCATTGTTTGGCAACATGGGTTAGTGAAGAAGAAGAAGAAGAGTTTGGATCTGATATCCCGCCTTTCACTCCCTTTAAGGAGTCTCAAAGCAGCTAACATTCTCCTTTCCCTTCCTCCCCCACAACAAACACTCTGTGAGGTGAGTGGGGCTGAGAGACTTCAAAGAAGTGTGACTGGCCCAAGGTCACCCAGCAGCTGCATGTAGAGGAGCGGAGACGCGAACCCGGTTCCCCAGATTACGAGACTACCGCTCTTAACCTCTACACCACACTGGCTCTAGTGGGACTTGAGAGCCTTCAGCAGAGAGCCTGTCATGTTGGAGCTGCAGAAGACCTGGAGGGTGTGACTCCCCTCTATCGTCTCTGTTGGGGCCTGCCATCCAAACCAGAAACCTCATCACCCTGCCCTGTGCTGGGCCACCTGGCAACTTTTGCCTCTTCTCCATCCCTCAAGCTTCCTGCTTCTAGTTCACCCCAGCTTGTCTCCTCCTCTGAGGTGTGGTCGGTGTCCCACCACCAGGATCTGGGATCTAACTCATTGTCTTCTGTGCCCGGGGGGGGGGGGAAGGTTTCTTGGGTGGGCAGCTCCCACCACTCTTCCTCATCCAACCAGTCCCTGACAGACTGCAAGGCAAGTAAATTCTGCTGCTCTCTCTCCTTGCTCTTGTTGCTGCCTGCATGCTCAGGTCAAGTGAACAGTCTGCGGCAGCACTGCAAGGAGGAGGCAAAGAACCAGGAAACTCTGGGGGGTCAACAATAGAGTCCCTGTGGAATCCTGAGCCTCAGCAGATGCCCGGCAATGCTTATGCTGACCCAGGCTGCCGCCTTCCCCTCTTCTCCTAGGAAGCAAAAGTCCCCATCCTAACTGATGCGGTGAGCCCTGTTCCTTAAGAGAATCAGATCACGTCGTTCTCTTCTAAACTATTTAGTAACCCGGGTCACATCGTGCCCTAAATTTCAGGAGAACCTCTGTGGGAATTGATTTAATCCCGTTACAATATTTTGTTACTAAATTCTGGGGAGGGAGTGGATGCAATAAATCAGCTGGCAATCTGCATTGTCAAACTACTAGAATACTGATGCCAAGCAGCCGTCTGTAGTCATGGTGGGGTTTTTTTTGTGTTTAATGCAAGAAACATTTTCAACTGGATTGCAGAAAGACAGCTCCACACCCTATTACTAGTACTTGAACTGGGGTGGTACACAACCCCACTTCTTTCCAGGCAGAGATAAACCCATCCCATGTCTTTTCAATGGATGCAAAACCATTCCAGGAGGATATACAGTGTAGAGTTCTACCAGAATCGCATAAGGTCATGGATCCAGAAATGAGCTCTTTGTGGAGCTAAGATAGGCTGGCAATTTTGGACCTCTTGATTCCGTCAAGGTTCTGCAGTGGTTTAGCAGCTCCAGATGGGTAGAGGAGGAAGAAGGAAAAGCAGAAGAGGAGGGTGGGGTTTCTCAAAGCTTCGCACCCAGGAATAGAAGTCAAGGAAGATTTCACATCATGCTAAGGTGATTGTTCCATCACGGGAAGCATTTCCGCTTGCCGGACAGAATCACCCCCTTGTTCTGGGGTTTCTGCCAGCCCCACTAGAGCAAACTGCGGGAGGCACAAAGGGGAAGAGAGGGGGAGAAATTTCAGTTTCTCATTCTTTCCAGTTGTAAGTTCACATCTACATGTTATTGGCAAAACCTACTGGTGTTTCGCAACTTTCTGACTAGTTGCAGGACCTTAGCCAGACTTAGCAGAGTAAACGCAGAATCCACGGAAGCAATTGGCAACTTGGCTGCAGACAAGATAGACGAAGCAAGAACCAGGAACTTGTAGTTAGGTGTTTATTATATACAGTGGACTATTTACAGGAACAGAACACGGATCTTTTGCTAGCTCTCTCTGACACGACTCACAACTCCTACACTCACTGACACACTGAACTTTGAACACTGAACTTTGAACGTACACATTCAAGTTAGTAGGCCATTAATTATCACTCCCTTGAGAGAGCTTGACCAATCAGGGAGCTGTCTCCATGCCTCTGTTATCACCAGGCAGACTTACTCCTTCAGATTGTCTTCTGGCTGTCTGCCAAACCTTAATTGACTCTGTGTGAGTAGTTTCCCAACACATGTTTCCACATCAGTTTGGATTTCCTCCCCTCCCAGTGCCAGCAGGCTGTAGCGAATCAGCCAAGTTGCAGATATTCAAACTTGGCTGATATTCACAGTTTAGCTACGGTTTACCACGACATGTGAATTGGCCCAAGTTGCTCTAGCACTGAGCTACAGCCCCTCTTCAAATCATTGCCCGAAGCCTGGGGTGCTATAATTATGATAAATGGGCTTCCTATGTTCAGATAGGTCGAGAGAGAATAATGGCGGAGTCACTGTTGAAAGCTCAGCATCTTTTCCTATGACATGGAATAATCCAAGGAAAGATGCAAATTTACAAGTTTATGTTTCATTTTGCAGTCATATTTGCAGGGCACGTCTTTCCCCACCCCGTTGTGTGTCCTGATTGTACCAAATAGTTTAAAGTAAAATAAAACAAGTTTAAAAAAGCAAGAAAACAAAAAAAAACCCAAATTGCTTGTTGGGATGCTGCTAGGTACCATCAGCAAGGACTTTACCCCCTGCTCTTCTACCAATTTGCAGCCTGGAGCAAAAACATCCCAGGGCTGGAAAGCAGCTGATCATAGCATACAGGATCACATGCAGATAAGCACGCTGCACAGCCAATGGCATTTCAAAGGTAGGCTGGCATCCTATTGAGACAAATAACAACACCCCAGGAAATGAGTCAATGGCAATTTGCGCATTTCCCTGGGGAAGGTGTTATGTTAATGACCATGTCTATAAACCTTGAAGAAATAGAATCAATGGGCTAGTTGCATGTGGTGAGCTATTCTTTGATGCTCTTTTCTTTCTCAGACCCACCCAGGCTTCCCCAATCTGATGCCCTCCACGCGTTTGGGATTGCAACTCCTGGCTGGGGCTGTTTGGAGTTGTGATCCAAAACGACAAGCCAGCGAAGGCTCCTCAGACCAGCCGTTTGGATCATGGCTTGCATAAGCTGGGTTCCTTCTCCCTTTTACAGATCAATCATTCGTTTATTTTTAAAGCTTGCTGGTTGCTTTCCCTGCTAAGAGAGCCCTTGATGTAATACTCAGGAAAAGGTAAAAGCAGTAAAGAGAAAAACAACAACTCTCTCTTTTTTCTTTTCCTTTTTTAAAAAAAGAGTGATTTAAAAGAAAACAAGTCGAAAACGGCAGTTCAGTCCAGCATGAATCAATAGATATTTAATGCAATTCACTGGCAGAAGTAGTTAAAAACCCACAAATTTATACATGCAGCCATCAGCAGAGGAAACCTTTGGTAACTCGGAGAAGCAGCTTTCTACAGAATCCTGCCCCCCCCCCCCCCAGTGATGAAAATATAGCAAAGAAGTAGGTGGATGGATCTCCCATGGGAGAACGGTGCCAAACATGAGTGCCACTGAATTGATTGCCCTTCTCTGTTGCTAACACAGATAGTACTGGAGGCAAGAGAGCCAAATAAGTGCGAAGCTACACCCTGAGTTACGCTGAACCCAAGTATGATGGCCTGGGAATCGGAACCGGAGGAGTCTCGGTCCGCACTGGATACTCTGTCTCAGGCGGCATCTGAACCGAGTCTGGGGCCTGATTCTGAAGAATCCCAGTCTGCACAGGTCCCCCTGCAACAGACACCAGCTGGGCTGAGTCAGGGGCCTGAGCCTGCCCTGGCTCCAGATGTGGGGATTACCTCGTTGCTGTCAGCGGGACAATCACTTACAGCTGCTCCACTACCAGTTGGGTCAGGAGAGGCTGAGGAAGTCTCAGCGTCTAGTAACCCACTGACATCTCCCGAGCTGCAGAGACTAAGGTCTGAGAGGAGGAGAGACCTGAGTACTGGCAGGAGGAGTGCTCGCCTTCGGGAGAGACAGGGAGGTGAGTCACCGGGGGATCAGGACTGGCCATTACCCCATCTGAAATATACTCGGAGTCAAGAGTGGATTTCATGCTCTTTATTCAGCTCATAGTGGTGAGGAGGAATGGAAGTTCCCCCAGAATGTCTGCTTTGTATACATTATTTGCACAATGGGCCCCACGTGATTGGCTAATTCCGGGATTCTCCTATAGGCCAATCAGGTTGCGGATTCACGTCCACCTGGAGCTGGATTGGGTGGCTCCTGTGGACCAATCAGACTGCTGCATTCTGAATCCTATTGTTCTAGGACCACTCAGACTGCTTCATTCTGAATCCTATTGTTCTAGGACCAATCAGACTGCTGCATTTTGGATCCTATTCAACTCAGTACATAACACCATCAGAGATAAAAGGCTGCTGGACCCTGCCCCATTGCTGGAACCTGCCTGTTACCCTGTGCCTGACCTAGCTTGGTTTCCTACCTTGGCCCTGTTGGACTGACTCCTCGTGGAATCCTTGGATTTGGGACCTGACCTGGACCATGTTGCTTGGGTTAACCCCCGGGCCCAGCACACCAGGGTGCGCTAGGGCCATTTCCAGCCCATGGGCAAGTTGGAAAAGATGACCTTCAGATGTCCCTTCCAACTCTATGACTCCATGAAATAATAAGAGCACTGCTGGATCAAGCCAAAGGCCCTTCCAATCTAGCAACTTTTTCTCACAGTGGCCAACCAGATGCTTAGAGGAAGCAGCATAAAAAGAGGGGCACTTATCATAGAATTGTAGAGTTGGAAGGGACCTTGAGGGCCATCTAGTCCACCCCCTGCAATGAGGACTATGCAGCTGTCCCTTAGGAGGATTGAACCTGCAACCTGGACGTTATCAGCACCACGCTCTAACCAACTGAGCTATCTTGATCTTAGTATATAAAAGCTACCATGACCGTAGCTCTTAAACTGAACCAATTTCTTTTTGCAGTGAAGGTCATGTGTTATCACCATACATCCAAAGCACGTTTTACCACTTTTAACAGCCATGGCTCTCTCCAGAGAATCCTGGGATGTGTAGCTTGCTAAGAGCATCAAGAGTTGTTGGGAAATACCCAGTGCCCTCCCAGAGCTACAATTCATAGAGTGCTTCATCAACTGACCCCCCTGGGCAGACTGTGAATATCCTTGGGACCAAGAAATGAGGAGGGCAGGAAACTCCTGAAGCTGAGAGAAAGCAAAACTGACAGATCCACTCATCTCTGCCTCTATTGCCCCTGCTCTCCTTGACTTCCTAGGGTGGAGCGGGTGGAAAGAGAAATGGGATGACAAGGGAAATGGGGCAAAGAGGGGCTGAATCAACTGGGAAGGATCTGGTGACAAACCTTATAAATCTTGACATGTTTATTTAGCATAAAACTTGTAGTGGTGAGAAATGCAGTCATAGGTTGTCCCCACCTGCCCCATCCAAAATTTTTAAAAAAGGTATCTGGATAAATAGGTATTTCATTTTTCATTGGGCAAGCCAAGCTGCTTCTGAAAAGAAATTGATTTAAGTTCCTCTCGATGCTTAATTTATGGCTGGTAGCTAAAAACACTTCTTTTTGCAAATGTGCCTAATTTAGTTTGTTGCTGAAATGAAACGTTGCTAATTAGCCCATTAAAGGCAACCTGCTAAAAATCACAAGAGAAATACGTTTAAATAAATAAAAGTAGCAATTCAGGGCTTTCGCTCTGAAGGATAGAAACTAGGTTATGGGGCAATAAATTTCTTCTGCACCTGAGTTGTTTTCACGCCAGGGCTTCATCTCTGCATTCAGCTGGAAGCGGAATTAAAATGGTGGTTCAGCACATCCCTTAATATAATGCTACACAGTGCCTGACCAGAGGAGGACCAAGAGTTTTCTGTAACCCAAGAGGAAAGGAGCCCATTCCACAAAAAAGCCTAACCTTCCTCCTTACAGCTTCTATCAGTTAGAACTTTCCTCCTTACGGCTTCTGTCATTTGGGGACAGGAAACCTGTGAACCTTTAGATGTTGTCAGACTCCATCTCCCATCAACTTCAACCTGCCTGGCCAACGCTCAGGAATGATGGGAGCTGGTCCAACAACATCAGGTGCACCACAGGCTCCCGCTCTCTGCTCAAATGGTTCTTTGTTCAGTGTGCGCTCTCTTTGCTCATTACTTACAAACCTAGGGATTTGGTGTGGCCAGCCCCTGCTGCACTCTTTCTCACATTTCTCATACTCACCCACTATCTAGTCCAGCTGCCACTGGAAATGGCACTCAAGGCCATCTGATTCTCTGTTCCAGGCAGCCATAACATCTAGAACAGGGGTAGGACATCAACATGGGCCACTCTTGGCCTGCCAGGAGGACTAGTTTTGCCCATGAGGACACCCCCCCCCCAAAATATATATATATCCCAACAGCTGATGTCACTGGTGATATCATCTGATGGACGTGAGGATGGGCTTTAATTCTGCATTGGTTGTGTATCCTGTTTCCAGTAGGGAACAGGCTTGCGCAGGTAAAATAGTAGGATTTAACTCCCATGCGCCAGCTGATTAATGCGTACAGTGGTGCCCCGCAAGACGAATGCCTCGCAAGACGGAAAACCCGCTAGACGAAAGGGTTTTCCGTTTTGGAGGTGCTTCGCAAAACAAATTTCCTATGGGCTTGCTTCACAAGACGAAAATGTCTTGCAAGTTCCTGCAGGGTTTTTTTCCTCCCCCCCCTTTTCCCAAGCCGCTAAGCCGCTTATCAGCTGATCCTAAGCCGCTTATCAGCTGATCCGCTAAGCCGCTTATCAGCTGATCCGCTAAGCCGCTTAACAGCTGATCTGCTAAGCCGCTAAGCCGCTTATCAGCTGATCCGCTAAGCCGCTAAACCGCTAATAGCGCTAATCCGCTAAGCCGCTAATGGGCTTGCTTTGCAAGACGAAAAAACCGCAAGATGAAGAGACTCGCGGAACGGATTCTTTTCGTCTTGCGAGGCACCACTGTATTAAAGCCCTATGCAAAAACACTCTTTGAAGCAACTCCATGGTTCTCCTTTAAGTGAGGGGGCAAATGAGGGGCTGCTTCAAAGAGTGCTTTTGCATAGGGCTTTAAGACGGTCCCCATACTCCCACTTGGGCCCTCAGAGGCTCAAACAGGAGCACAGCAGCTGTCTTAAAGCCCTTTGCAAATATCAAAAGAACTTTGGCATAACTGCAGGTTCCCAAGTGAGAAGAGGTTTTGGTAGGTGGGGCAGGGCCACTCACCTGTCAATCACTGTGATCTCATAATACTGTCATGCGATTGACATGTGGGTGTAGGCTCCCACCAGTACACTTTGGGCAGCGAGGTCAATCCTGATACAGATCTGCCCCATGGAGCTGAAATGGTTCCTCAACCCTAACCTGGAGCTAATTTCTGTTTAATTTCTGTTTAACAGACCGCCAGTTGTCTTGTGCTTGACCACCATTCATCACTACCTGCACTAACTACCAGAAATGCAGACAGAGAATGCAAGACCTCACAACAGAATGGCTAGTGTAAGCCAGCAGTGGTCAACCTCTGGACTGCGAGCCAAATTGAGCATCCCATTTGGCCTGCCCATTTGGCATATTCAGTTCCTTTCATCTACATGTGGTAAATGGATCAGGATATTAAGGTCAGGAACGGGGATCACACTCCTTATAGGGAAGCTGTTTTAGAAGAAGAAGAAGAAGAAGAAGAAGAAGAAGAAGAAGAAGAAGAAGAATAGTAGTAGTAGTAGTAGTAGTAGTAGTTTGGATTTGATATCCTGCTTTCTCACTACCCGAAGGAGTCTCAAAGTGGCTAACATTCTCCTTTCCCTTCCCCCCCCCACAACAAACACTCTGTGAGGTGAGTGTGACTGGCCCAAGGTGACTGACATGTGGAGGAGCGGGGAAGCGAACCCATTTCACCAGATTCCACCGCTCTTCACCACTATACCACACTGGGTCTCTTTAGGTAACATATGTACCATGACCAAAAATGTGATGTGTTCTCTACCTTTTTAGTGGGTGCCCAATGGAGTATATGGGGTATGTGTCTTGAGGTCTCTCTCTAAATGCATTTCTTCTGGCCCCAGAGTATGTCCTCAAGCACGACTCTTGATGAAGAATATGTTTCAGCAAGAAAATGCAGCGTGAGATTTACAGTGCTGGGTTCTGTTCCTATGCAATGAACCTTCCATCCTCTGCTTCCACTTATTTATCTTAATGATCGATGTGTTTTGTGACTCTCCCCTAATGCAATATTCCTAGCTGGTTCTTCTGCTGTAATTTCTGGTTCTTTGCTCTATAAGTTAAACATGTGTCTCCTGTCATGCAAAGCTTGTCCGAAGGATAGATGACTTCTGCTTCCATTTATTTCCTCCGCAGAGGTGAGTGCATTCGTCTTGTCACTTGTAGATCCCGGACAATTTAATGAAGTGTTCACTAAACGTTGCCCAAGAAGTGCTTGCATTATCGAAAACACGGTGAACCCTTCCGTTTCAAGATAAGGTCATTTATATTTAGTAAAAATGGGACTCGGCTATTGTTAAGAGTTGAGTATGACTTATGCTGAGAGAGCCCTTTGTAAGTGAAGCGCCAGATTAATCACGGTGCTCAGTGTGACACAGAGCAGGGTCCCAGATAAAAGTGGCCTCCTCTTATAGTGCAGTCGTCTGTGGGAGGCACTGCCATGTCTAGCTGTCACCCAGTGCCAGACATTGAGTCTTTGGAAGATAAATCAGACATTGCATAGGTTGAGGGCCTTGAGGAACAGGCAGGGGGTCCTGGAACGTGTGCTCATCATCACCTTGAGGGACCTCTTGAAGCAAACACCACTACCATGCCCCCAACTGCCCCATTTTAAGCGGGACATCCTGGGACAGAAACCAATCCCAACTTCTGTTTGCATCCCAGAATGTCCTTTTTTTGGTCTGGCGCTCTTGTGTGAGTCCTCGGAAGGTGCCCAACACTGGTACTCTGGCACATCAGGGAATTATATTCACATGTGGTGGGGGTGTAAACATGTACATTTTTTCTGGCAAAGGGTGTTTAAGGAGGTAACAGAAATCACTGGGTTAAAGCTGACCAAAAGTCCAGATAAAAAAATTCCTTCCACTAGCACCTTAAAGACCAACTAAGTTAGTTCTTGGTATGAGCTTTCGTGTGCATGCACACTTCTTCAGATACACTGAAACAGAAGTTGCCAGATCCTTCTATATAGTGAGAAGGTGGGGAGGGGTATTACTCAGAAGGGTGGTGGGAATGGGAGATTGGCAGATAGCTGAGATGAGCCCGTTGACGACTCTTAACGACTGCAATAGGTCTTACAGGAAAAGGCAAGGGCTGAGAAGGTGAAAAATGGCTTAGTCATGTATAATGAGATAAGAATCCAATGTCTTTGTTCAGACCAGGTCTCTCCATGGTTTTAAGTTTGGTAATGAGTTGCAATTCAGCAGCTTCTCTTTCCAGACTATTTCTGAAATTCCTTTGTAGTAAAACAGCTACTTTGAGATCTTGTACAGAATGTCCTGGGAGATTGAAGTGTTCTCCTACTGGTTTCTCTGTTTTGTGATTCTTGATGTCAGATTTATGTCCGTTTATTCTTTGGCGTAAGGTTTGGCCTGTTTGTCCAATATAGAGAGCTGAAGGACACTGTTGGCATTTGATGGCATACACAATGTTAGACGATGAGCAATTAAATAGTCCTGAGATGGTATGTGTGATGTTGTTGGGGCCAGTAATGGTGTTGTCCAGAGGTAGCATTGTTATCAATTTACGATGGGGTGGAAGGTTCGCAGGCTAGGAAGGACTCGCTCACAAATTTATTGATGGCTGCACGAATTGTGATAGCTAGGAAGTGGAAGGGGCAAGCAGAATATAAAATAGAAGAATGGTATAAAGAGGTGTGGGATATAGCTATTAATGATAAATTAACATGTGCCATTAAGGTAAGATGGGGAATATGCAGGAGAAATGATTCTGAGGAGATATGGAGGGTAGTTGTAGAATTTGTGGTGTTCAAATGGAAAGGGGTCAAACCATCGCAACAGGCACATCCTTCTGATGTCCTGATTTTGGGGACCAAAATGTTGGAGGGTATGCACACTGATGTAAAGGTCTGTGTGGAAGACTACTTACACATTGTCCAATAATAATAATAATAATAATAATAATAATAATAATAATGATGATGATGATGATGATGATGCAGACATGCAATACGAGCGGGGCAGAGGGCAAAAGAGAATACAGATTCCCAGAACATGTGTGTATGCTAATTTACACGCACATATACAAAGGTAGAAAAAATTGCTACTATAATTTTAATAGAAAAGGAATGCATCTCTCCATAGTGGGCAAGACTGCAACCAGTGACCTGTGTGCCTGTTTGTTTCCCAGGTGCTACTAAGGCCCACCCCCCTTCTATAGCTCTTCATCTTTCAACCAGGTTGGCCTTGGCCACCCCTTCAGAGGATTGTCCTCTGCAAAGGAAGACACATGGTCTCCCCAGCAGAATGTATGTGTGCATTTGTATCTCCAACAGAGTCATCCAAGCCCCAACACATCCATTTTTTAAAAGGCAATCTTCTTGTTTTGTTGTAGAATACAGTTATGAGGATGAGAACTACACTTGTTAGATTAAAAAATAAAATAAAATAGGTCTCAGGAACCTCTACAAGCAGCACTGGGCTCTGGCACTAATGGATAATGAAGGTGCAGAGCAAGGAGGAAAGTATTTGAAGGTACTAATTTTGCCTATTTGACACAACTGCTTTTTAAGGTAAAAAGCACAGAGTGCATCGCTCGTGGGCTGTATTTGAAAACCTACTTTTATTTAATATTAAAACCAGCTTCTTACTGGAGCGGAAGCTTTGCTAAAAATAGCAACTCCCTCTCTCTGCGGAGTTTGTGGAGGGGGATAAAAGGCACAACCAAAATAGGTGATTGTTTCGAGTTTGTGCGAGAGGAATACAAAGGGGATTTTCCCTGTGACCTTTGAGGAGGCTCCTTTGAGAGAAAGTCTCTCCACAGAAATCTCCAAGGGGAACAGCCTATTGGTCTGGAAGCAAATAAACAGCTTGCGCCAGGCACCTAAAGACCAGAAAGCTTAGCTTCTGTGATTCCTTTATCTGCTTCTGTCTATATCCCAAAGGCTCATCTCAAAGGGTTGAGAACTACCAGTTTTAGCATTAAAAAACTACATCCAGTACCCAGTTGTAGTGAGGCTCTTGCAGCAGAGATGCGGGTAGGGATGGGTGAATTTATCAATTTTGGTTCCCCATGTTTGAAAATCGTACGTCTCCACATTTCCACAGCTGTTTGCATTTTGTTTTTTAATAGAAATCCTCATGAAAATTCAGTAGCAATGGTGTGTATTTTTCCTGATAGGTGCATTTTATTTTATTTTTGCCTAATATACACATTTAGGTAAAGTGACTTCTCCTAACCTAATGCATATTCTCACCAATATATGCAATTCCATGCACCCTTCCCCCTAGCATGTTCAGATTTGGTTATGTAACTTGTCTGGAGAACGGCATTGCGACATTTGGAAAGCTAGGCACTGTCTTGGGGGGAGGGGGTGCCGAAGCATTTACTGTGGGTACTCGGCTGGGCCACCCAACACATTGCCTGCTGCAGTGGGGCAGCTCCTTTGGGCCCTCCTGCTGCGATGGGGGGGGCCCTTCATTGGACCCGCCTGCTGCAGCGACGATGTGTGACATCACACGCACGTGTGATGTCACAAGCGTGCGCCAGGCACCCACATTTAATCAATACAGGACATAGCATTTTACAGTGGTACCCCGCAAGATGAACGCCTCGCAAGATGGAAAACCCGCTAGACGAAAGGGTTTTCCGTTTTGGAGGCGCTTCGCAAAACGAATTTCCCTATGGGCTTGCTTCGCAAGATGACAGCCCATAGGGAAATCTCAGGGACAGCGGGGAAGTGCAGCGCGTCTTCCCCACTGTTCTCGGACCTCCTCCGAAGCCTGGCGGCGGGGCGGGGACACCTCCTCCCGCCGCCGCCGGGCTTCGGAAGGCTCCCCCGAAGCCGGGCGGCAGGGCGGGAACACCTCCCGCCGCCGCCCGGCTTTGGAACGGTGCTCCGAAGCTGGGCGGGGGGGGGGAGGGAACACCTTCTGAAGGCGGGCGGGGGGCGAAAGTCTTTGCTCCCCCCTGCCTGCCTGTCCCGGAGGGCTTTTGAAGGCAGGCGGGGGGGGGAGCAAAGACTTTCGCCCCCCGCCCGCCTTCAGAAGAGGTCCAGGACCTCTTCTGAAGGCTGGCGGGGGGCAAAAGTCTTTGTCCCCCCTGCCTGCCTTCCCAGGGGCTTTTAAATCGCCCCGGACAGTGGAGAAATCCTCCGCTGTCCCGGGGCGATTTTAAAATGCCGCCCGCCAGCATTTTAAGATCGCCCAGACAGCAGAGAAGTCCTCCGCTGTCCCAGGGTTTTTTAAAATGCTGGGGGTGGGAAGAAAAGCCCTTGTGTCCCCCCCCCAGCCTTCAGAAGAGGTCCGGGGACAAACTGTCCCCGGACCTGGCCTGAAGGCGGTTTCCCTAGGAACGCATTAATTGATTTTCAATGCATTCCTATGGGAAACCGTGCATCGCAAGACGAAAAAACCGCAAGACGAAGAGACTTGCGGAACGAATTAATTTCGTCTTGCGAGGCACCACTGTACATTGAAGTAAGGGACGATCCTGTATTATACAGGACGGGTGATAACCTTACTTTAAATGCAGACGGCAGATGGGCCGTTAACCGCACCCTGTACCTCGCTTTAGATAACGATTGACTCAGGCCCTCACTGAAAGATTTGCCAGATGTTTTCACATGTCCTTTGGGTGCCGGGATGACAGAAGACTTGCCACTGAAATGAGATTTTCTCCTGTGTAGCGGTCAGGCTTCACAATTAATCGCCTCTAAATCTGAAATATTTCTTCTTCTTTTCCCATCGCAGCTCAGCCCTGCGGCAGTGGAGGGAAATGTTTCAGTTCGAGAGGGTCCTGAAGTGCTTGAGAATTACTATAAAACGAGCAAACGGTCAGATCTCATCAGGCGCAGAAGACCGATACAGAATTTCCACAATGGATTAAAATTGACCTGTCTCATATGGGGCCTCATTGTAGCAATTTAAATCGAGGTGCTCTACAACTTTAATTATTTTATTCAGACATCTTCATTTTTATTTTTATTTTAGCGTTCCAACCTGGGCATATTGGACATTAAACATAAGACCTTTGAGATGGTAATCACTTAATTCCTGAGACATTGGGAAGGTTCCCTCACCCCCTCCCTCCTTGCAGAGAAACATTTGGTCAGTTTGGAAGTCAAAATGGTTTCAGGACTGTCTTCTGTGCTGTTTCAGACATGTGGGTTAGATATTTATGTACGTGTTTGCTTGTTACATTTATGAACATTTATTATATATATAAGACCTTAGAATTACACTAAAAAAGGTGGTACCTCAGGTTAAGAACTTAATTTGTTCTGGAGATCTGTTCTTGACCTGAAACTGTTCTTAACCTGAGGTTAAGACTTTAGCTAATGGGGCCTCCCGCTGCCGCCGTGCAATTTCTATTCTCATCCTGAAGCAAAGTTCTTAACCTGAGGTACTGTTTCTGGGTTAGTGGAGGCTGTAACCTGAAGCGTCTGTAACCCGAAGTACCACTGTACCCACTTTAACGGAAGTAAGCGTACTGAACTCAGAGTATTACTTCTGAGTCAGGATGTTGGGGAATTATGACAAAAATGGAAATGGGAGCAGAAATTGTTGGTGATGGCTTATTTGCCCCGTGACCGGAATGGAAAGCAATTGAGTGAATATGATCCTTAAGTCCCCAACCCACCCCCGTCTGATTGGCTGATTCTGCTTCCCTCCTGGAGCCTGATTGGTCTTCTCTTGCAGGCCAATCAGTTGTTGCATTCTATGATCCTACCAGCCTAATAAGTTGATTAACTTCTTCCTGGAGCCTGATTGGTCTTCTCCTGCAAGCCAATTAGCTGTTGCATTCTAGGATCCTACTTGCCTATTGTTCTAGGATCCAAGGTTAGTACATAACATTTACCTTTACCTTTTTACCTATTTTTCTGGAAAAAGATGTGTCAGAACTCACCATGAACACACCCCTTGTTCTTTTATAATGGCAACGGTGCCTACCTGTAGCTACCTGTGGGTGGGGGGGCCCCCGAAGCCCTCTTGCCATCCATTTGTGGACTACAATGCCCCTCATCCTTTACTATTGGCTGAGCTGGCTGGTAGCCTGTAGTCTGATATCTGAAGAACACTATGTTGGCTCCCCCTGGCACAAACTGTTTGCTGAACTTCTCATTAAAGAACCTCTCGGAGCCTGAAAAACCTCAGAAATCCCCCAAAACCTTCTTTCAAGCAGAGAAGAAGAATTCCAACACTCTATTCAACTTTGCAGTGTTCACCGTGGATTCTAAAACAGCCATCTTGCTTCACGTAAAATGGAGTTTCCCCTTCACTAAATACCTCCCTTGTGACCAACATTAGTTATGAGAACTACTAGAGAACTCTCCAGAATTCAGTTACCAACCTGAGAAATTCAAACACATAGTAATGCATACAAGCACTTACAATTTCAGTGAATCAAATTGCTATACTTAGCATGCCTTCCACTCCACCAGCCATCACTGCTTGCTATGCCCTTTCTCTGGTGCTGCTTCCATCTTTCACCTCTTCTTGAAAGCGAAAAAGTTAGTATCATGAAATATAAATATATTGCTGGCCATTAATCAGGCTCCCCAGCTGCATTGCACTAATTTAACTGTGCGCAATGGTGAAAAATGGTACATGCAGTTTTTCTAGGCTTGGCAGTACAGCCGTAATTTTCCAGCCGTCCCTTCATTATTCTTTCACACTGCCTGCAACGTGATGTTCCCGCTACGTCTCCGCAGAAATGTCGGTGCTTCTTCCCCACCTCCACTTTTCTTTTATTACCACCCAAAGTTCAAACGTCCAATCCAGCATTTGACAAATATCAGAGCTTGCACGGAAACAAAGCTAAATCCCCTTTTAACAAGAGAGTTAAATACATGCCTAATTTTGCTGGATTGAAGAGGCCGTTTTAAAAGTTGCGAAACACAAGTTTGTTTAAAAAGGGCTTGAAAGGAGAAGGAGGTGACCAGCACTGTGTTAAAATTTAAATCGCAACCACTAAATTATAAGCCTGGTATTTAAAGTGTATCTATAATTAAAGTTAAAGTACAGAGAACAGCAGCTAAGTGGGAAAGAAATGTCTTTCATGTTCCTAGTAACACCCTATTCAATTAATGTTTTAATTGCCCAATGATTTTCAGGTCAAATCTCTTCTTCACAGGAAAATATCATCAAATAGCAAAATAATGATGATGATGATGATGATAATTTATTTATACTCCGTCCATCTAGCTGGGTGTGTACACACACACACACAATATATATATATTGTTAGAGATGCTTATATATTTGGCTGAAAGCCTTCTGTTGATTTGTTTCATCAATGGGAAGTATCAGAAGATGTTTCCCTGATACCTGGTGATCTCTCTCCAGCTTTTAGAATGGGATACCCGTCTGAAGTACGTTCTCCCACCTTCACCCCAGTTTTTTAAAAATGGCTGAATATCTACACTTTCACCTCAAAGTGTTTGATGCGTCTCTATGTTTCTTGAACCAGAAGAATTTTGTCTGAAGACAGACATATAAATCAGAAGTTGCAGTAGCCTTTTTACCCATGTTGTAAGCCTAGCTGCATACAGTTTTGCAATTTATGTGACAGGACATTATTAGCCATGAGCTGGTTCACATGTCAGTCTTGTCTGTCCTTCATCCCTCATTTCGGCTGCCTCACTTCTTTAAAAATATGTGATGCAATGCTTAGAGCGGGGATAACCAACCTTTTTGGGCCAGTAGGCCCATCTGGAATTCTGAGGAAGTGCCATGGATGCCAGTCACAAAATGGCTGCCCTGTGTGTGGCATAACACAAGATGGTTGTGGAAGGGGTATGCCATAAGACAAAATGGCGGTGGGGCCATGGCATAACACAAAATGGCGACTACAGTGGTGTCTCGCAAGACGAAATTAATTCGTTCCGCGAGTTTTTTCATCTAGCGAATTTTTCGTCTTGCGAAGCACGAAATCCCATAGGAATGCATTGAAATTCAATTAATGCGTTTCTATGGTCAAAAAAAGTCCAAACAAAGCCAAATTTGGTACAACAAGAGTTTATTAAGTGCTCTTTAAAGTCACACATACTGTAAAGAGCATTTCAAAAATTGAAGGAACAATAAATTAAGTTTCTAAACATGACAGAAAAACATTTAAAAATCAACAAAGTGTACAGTACATTTTCTAAGACTCTGGGGGACAACTCGAAGAAGGTTCCTCTTCCACTCTTTGCTTCTTGCTGAAGAACCCCCTCCTCAACTGTTCCCACAGCCACCCACCACACAGAAATTCAAATCCAGAATTTTTTTAAAAAAACAGCAGAGTGGCCCAATGGTCACAGAAAATCATAAAATTGCAGGGGGGAAAACAAGCTTCCAGATTCTTGCAAACCCCTCCCCAACACCAAGTCCTTGAATTCCAAACACCCCAACCCAAAATCCAAAACCCCCTCAAAAAAGTTTGAAAAGTTTAAAAGAAGTTTTGGAAAAGCTTCAAAAATCACCAAAGTCTTCAAAAACCTCAAAAAAGGCTACCACACCGCGTGCTATGAGTTGTTCCTCGAATCAAGTCGCAACTGTATTAACGGTGTTAAGAAAAAGGAAACAAACTTGCAAGACGTTTTCGTTTTTGGTCTTGCGAAGCAAGCCCATTGGGAAATTCGTCTTGCGAAGCAGCTCAAAAAACGGAAAACCCTTTCGTCTAGCGAGTTTTCCGTCTTGCGAGGCATTTGTCTTGCAAGGTACCACTGTAAAAGAGCCAGGAACATGAAACAGTGTGGACATGCCCCCTATACCACACTTGTGGATTGCTGTCCTTTGGAAGGCTTGCCTGGTACCACCAATACTTATCTTCAGGTGCCTGACAAAAGCATGATGTTTCCACCAGGCCTTTGGCTTGTAATTATCTGTGGCCTCCTTCAGTGGGTGGGATGTTTTAATTCTGCCTTTTATTAAAAACTGAATATGTTTTAGGTTTTTCTCTCTCTTTTGCTTTGTGGTGGTTTCAATCTAGGTGTTATTTATCTGTTGCTGTTAGTCGCTTTCAGTTCCTTTTGATAAAAAAAAGACAAATAAGTTTAATAAATGATAATAGATAAAACAATAAAGTGTTTATGATGCCTCAGCTACAATCCTTGGCTTAAATTAACGGGTCCATCCCGGTGCGCAGTTCCAGACCAAGACTGACAGCAGGTTTGTGGACTCTGTAGCACTCATATGTCACCAAAAAGTCAGGCAGCAGCTACAGCGACTGCAAATAACCTCAAGGTGACCAACACGGTGTTAGCATTCCTTCTGTTCTTAAAAGAACTGTCCCCTGCCAAGCAGGCTGTGATGCTCACACATTTCCCCCGCCCCCATCTTCAGAGCATGGAGGATATTAATTATCGTTGCCAGTATCGATCTGTGACAGTCCGCATGACAATGTGACATGCCGTCATGCTTTTCTCCCTGACTGCTTTCCCTGTCCTTTCCAGCTTTGCACCCTCGCCGACCCCTTGTCCATTTCAATTGTACCACCCTCATTATTATCATCATCGCAATGATCCTCATTCCCTTAAATAGCACAAGTCCGTTTGTGAAGTTCACAGTTTGTATAGCCTGGGTTGCGAAGTGGTAAGGGATGAATTAGGTATGCACAAAGGAAGTCCTGTGTGTGTGTGTGTGTGTGTGTGTTTAGCATTGGATTTCTGATTTCCCCAGCCCTGACAGCTGCTTGCTGTACAGCGATGCAAACTGCCTTCAAAATGCCCCTCTCTGAGTAACATAAAAAACGTAAGAAGAGCTCTGCTGGATCACATCAAAGGCCCGTCTAGTCCATCATCCCATCTCCCCACGGCGGTTAAGCAGATGCCTGTACAATTCAGTTCAATCAATTCATTTGTCTCTTCATGCTGCCAGCAGTCCCAAATCGATTTACAGGGACGATAACATACAAACTATAATATGCAAGGGAAGATCCATTAAAATGAAACAGCTATCCTAAAAGTGTTCATCTGCAAAAATCACCTGACAACAGGAAATAACCTCCCCAGCCGCTGCTTAAAGAACACCAAAAATAACCCACCAAGAGTCAGAAAATCAGCACTGTCCAAATGCCCAGGAGCCATAGCTGTCAACTTACAGATTTGAAAATAAGGGACCAGCAGCCAAAATAAGGGACCTGCAACCTCACCTGTTCCAGGCACTCCAGTCTTCCTGTCCTCCTGCAGGCTGGTCAAACTCATGCTGGTAGCTTCGAGAACACTGTCCAACCAGCTTTGTAACCAGAGGTTCAACTGAATAGAATCTGAATCACATGCACCACAAGGCCTATGCAGCCTCAACTTAAGATGGCTCCCCGGCCTGGCTTTGCACTGCAAAGTTTGCAGCAGCACGTGCCACAAAATGGTGTCCAGCATTCAAAAAACCCCTCAGCTTGCATTAACTAGCCACACACAAGGCATGCAAGCTCCACCCCCCCAGTCGTTCTTAGATTTCTTATTGGGTGAGCAACACAGCCAAGCAACACAGTTGGAGCCTCCCTCTTCCCTGGCCGGCAGGCAGGGAGGGAGAGAAGCTGCTTCCTTTGAAATTTAAGGGACATCATTTAAGGGACATCCATCAATAAGGGCAGCAGCGGGACATGGCGCTGGAATAAGGGACTGTCCCTTCAAATAAGGGACACTTGACAGCTATGCCAGGAAAGCAAGAATGTCTTTGCTTTGCGTCCAGAAGGATGACGAAGTTGGAGCCAGGTGGGCCTTCCTGGAGGAAGCATTGATTCCACAATTTGGGGATTTCTGTTTGAGAAATCCACATGAGGGGAGGCATGACGAGAGACAGTGTGGCGTAGTGGTTAGGCTGCAGTGGTTCTCGAAGGGTGTGGCATGCCACACTGGTGTGCAGGAGAGGATGGCAAGTGTGGTGAGAAAATTCAAGGATGATCAAAGAAACATGTAAACGTTTCATAATATAGTATAGTATCATTTATTTATTTATTTTCAGAATATGGATAGATATCTTTTCAAGATATCTTGAAAGAGAATCAAGTAAAATCCTGCAAGCTCATACCTCTCATTGAGTTTGTATAGATACTTAAGGTACAGATGTAAGAGGCCCATTTATACTCTCAGGGGCCACTTTTTGCTGCTCCCTGTTTTGTAGCAATGTCAATTATTCCACGCCACCCCCCAAAAAAAAATTGATTAGAAATTCTGGGGAAGGCTGGCCCACTGCTGTCCATCCACTGGCACTGCTGACTACTTAGTATGCATTTTGGCCCCTGCCTATTAGCATAATTAGATTTCTGGCGGCAATAATTGTCAGGGATCAGGTAGCGAAAGGGAGGAGAACAATTTATTTTCTCAAAGACATATGCCAACCAGACTGCGAAGACAAATGCGCCTGTCGAGCAAAATGCCAGGTAGTTATTTTCTCTCTGATACGCAAGATTGCAGTGTTCTTCATTTCATTTTTGTTCCCATAACTGTGATCCACTCATCAGTAAATATTATGGTTCCAAGAAAATATAAAGTGTTGGGTTTTTTTCATTTGTAATATAGAGGGGAAGGGAAAAAACAACTCCCTGAGAAGCATTGTTCAGCCCAGACACTAAGGTCCACCTCTGAGGGTCTTTTTGTGGAGACCCTCCAAGTGTCCCTATTTTCCAGGGATGTCCCTGATTTAGAGAAGCCACCCTGGTTTCTGATCTGATCCCAGAATGGAGTTATCCAAACCCCGAGCCATCTGAAAGTAATCCTGTATTTAGAACATTGGGTTTTAAAAAATGTGTAATGTTTTATTATGTTTTTATGTATGTGTGAAGCTGTCCAGAGTGCTGGGGCAAGCAAATAAGATGTGTGGGGTATAAATAGTAAGAATATCACTATGGAATGGGATGCCCCTATTTTCATCTGAAAAAAGTTGGAGGGTCTTTTGGTGGTTCTCTCACTGTGGGAAGTTACAGCGAACCAGATACAGGGCCTTCTCGGTGGTAGCACCCTCCCTGTGGGACACCCTCCCATCAGACTACGCAACTGAAGGCAGCCCTGTATTGAGAAGTTTTTAATATTTGATATTTTATTCTGTTTTTATATGTATCGGAAACCACCCAGAGTGGCCGGGGCAACCTAGCCAGATAGGTAGGGAATAAATAATACAATTATTATTATTATTATTATTATTAAGCAGAAGGAGAAAGGAATATAGGATCCTGCCATATCCCTGGGTGCTGCAATATGCTTTTTGACATAAAGTGACACAGTATCCCAAGTGCAGTTGCACCATAGATTTTTATAATGGCATTAGGATTCCGGTGGTTTTGCTTTCCATTTCCTTCCTAATGATCCCTAACACAGAATTGGCCAACAGCTGGCACATCTGGTTGGCTGCTGCAGAAAACACGACACTGACCTAGATGGTCTGATGTAGCAGTTTTCTTCTTATGTTCCTGTTCCGAATCATTATAATGCACTTCCCCTAAGGGGAAACTGGACAGGATAATTAGCTGAATATTCTCTCTTTGAGTAGCTGTGTGCAGAAAAAGAGCTAAACGCGCTCCTCCTCCTCCTCCTTGTGCCTCAATATATTTCAAATCTCACCCAGTCCTTGGAACCTCTCCTTTGATAGCCTGAGGGTCCCCCGACAACAGCTTTCTTTAGGGAAGACATCTGGATTTGGCACAGATGAATGACAACAGCACCTTCATGGTGCAAACAACAGCAACGTTTCTCTGGAAAGACCTGAAAGTGTTGGCTGATTAATTGTAGCATCCTTTACTAAGGGAAGAATGGCAACCAGAGCCTGATAGTTGCTTTCATATTATTAAAATAATACAGTGGTACCTCGGGTTACAGACGCTTCAGGTTACAGACTCCGCTAACCCAGAAATAGTACCTCAGGTTAAGAACGTTGCTTCAGGATGAGATCAGAAATCGTGCTCTGGCAGCGTGGTGGCAGCTGGAGGCCCCATTAACTAAAGTGGTGCTTCAATTAAGTACAGTTTCAGGTTAAGTATGGACCTCCAGAACGAATTAAGTACTTAACCTGAGGTACCACTGGAAGAAGAAGAAGAAGAAGAAGAAGAAGAAGAAGAAGAAGAAGAAGAAGAAGAAGCTGCTGCCAGTTTCAGGAAAGGGATGAAGCAGTATGCAGGGGCGTAGGAAGGGGGGGTTGTTGGGGGCGGACCACCCTGGGTGCCCTCACTGAGGGGGGGGTGACATTCGGCACGCTGCCTGCCCGCGACTCCCAAGCCTACCCGGAGCCGTCAGGGAAAGTGCGGAAGCTGGCATGGCTTATTTTTCAGAAATCCATGCTGACTATTGGTGATCACAGCATTCCTTTCTAGGTGCTCACAGACTGTTTGCTTAATGATCTGCTCCAGAATCTTCCCTGGTATTGATGTCAGACTGACTGGGCGGTAATTATTTGGGTCCTCTCTTTTCCCCTTTTTGAAAATAGGGACAACATTTGCCCTCCTCCAGTCTGCCGGGACTTCGCCTGTTCTCCAGGAATTCTCAAAGATGACTGCCAGTGGTTCTGAGATCACATCTGCCAGTTCTTTTAATACTCTTGGATGCAGTTCATCTGGCCCTGGAGACTTGAATACATCTAAACTAGCCAAGTATTCTTGTACTATCTCCTTAGTTATTCTGGGCTGTGTTTCCTCTGCTGAATCATTTGCTCCAAATTCTTCAGGTCGGGCATTGTTTTCTTTATCGGAGAAGACTGAGGCAAAGAAGGCATTGAGGAGTTCAGCCCTTTCTGTGTCCCCTGTTTGCATTTCACCATCTTCTCCTCTGAGTGACCCCACTGTTTCTTTGTTCTTTCTTTTGCTACGAACATACCCATAAAAGCCTTTTTTGTTGCTTTTAACCTCTCTAGCAAGCCTGAGTTCATTCTGTGCTTTAGCTTTTCTGACTTTGTGTCTACACGTGCTGGCTATTTGTTTGAATTCCTCTTTGGTGGTTTCCCCCCTTTTCCATTTTTTGTACACATCCTTTTTTAATCTTAACTCAGTTAAAAGTTCTTTAGACAGCCACCCTGGCTTCTTTAGGCACCTTCCATGTTTCCGTCTCATTGGTATTGCCTGACGTTGTGCTTTTAGTATCTCCCTCTTAACAAACTCCCAGCCATCATGAACTCCCTTTCCTTTTAGTATTACTGTCCATGGGATCTCACTTCCCTAAGTTTTATGAAGTTGGCTTTCTTAAAGTCAAGAAATTGAGTCCTAGTATGCTTGGCTGCTCCTTTCCGCTGTATATTTTAGCGACTACTTCACAAGAGGCAGGGTCTTTTCAGTGGTGGCTCCGGATCGATGGCACTCTTTCCTTTGGAAAATGCGGTCACTTCCCTCCTTGTCATCTTTGAGGCTTGCCTTAAATTCCAGATGGCTTTCAATTGGTTGGGAAGGGCCGTCGCTCAGCGGTAGAGCATCTTCTTTGCATGCAGAAGGTCCTGGGTTCAAATCCCAGCATCACCAGGTAGGACTGGGGATGCCCCCTGCCTGAAACCCAGGACAGTGGCTGCCAGTTAATGGTGTGACTCAGTTTTTTAAAAAATATATATTTTATTAAGGTGATTTCAATTAAAAGAAAGAAAGTGATACAGAAAAAAGGGAGAAAAACGTGAAAGGGAGAAAAACACAGTGTAATGCAGTTTCTTATGTTCCTAAGAAAGTGTTTGGAGCGGGTTGGTGGAGGATAAAGCCCATGTTTGGAGGGACAGCCGCTGATGTATTACATGCATTTGTGTCTAATGTGCAGTGTGACCTTTAGAGAAAATGACACTTCCTAACGGTATGAATGGAAGGCGGGGAGCGTATGATTCTTGAAGCACATGGAGATTTCTGCGAACTCTATGGTGGAAGCTAAAGGTAAAGGTAAAGGTACCCCTGACCATTAGGTCCAGTCGCGGACAACTTTGGGGTTGCGCACTCATCTCGCTCTATAGGCCGAGGGAGCGGCGTTTGTCCACAGACAACTTCCGGGTCATGTGGCCAGAGCAGTGCACAGAAACACCGTTTACCTTCCCGCTGGAGCGGTACCTATTTATCTACTTGCACTTGACATGCTTTCAAACTGCTAGGTTGGCAGGAGCTGGAACCGAACAACAGGAGCTCACCCCGTGGCGAGGATTCGAACTGCTGACCTTCCGATCGGCAAGCCCTAGGCTCTGTGGTTTAGACCACAGCACCACCCACATCCCATGGTGGAATCTACACACATATTTAAAAAAACCACTGTGAAAATGCTTTTGTAAAAAACGGTTTGAAAATATATATTGAATTTGCCATAGCTCACTATTGCCATCTAGTGTCACTTTTGTATATTGCACTTTACAATGCACTTAAAATATTTCATTTGCAGCTGTATAGCTGAGTCCTGTGAAAGGGAAATATGCTAGGCCAGGTTAGGAAGGAAAAACAACCGATATTACCTGAGGAATCAAACAGAGGCAGGAAATTCTCTCTCTCTTTAAGAAAGCAACAACAACGAATGGAGGCAATAAAAATAAATCCTCCCAGCAGTTATTAGCACACAAGAAAGCTGCTGTTTAGCAGGTCAGCGGAGGGCGTTGAGCTCATATAATGAAAGGGAATGAGGAGGAAGGGAAACTAATGAATGTTGTTTTTGATGGTGAAATTTTAATGCCTTTCTTGGCATCTGGCCCAGGAAAAAAACTATTGGAAAGGGCATCCTTGCCCAGCTTTTGACAACCTGGTGCCCAGTGGATGTTTTGGACAACGTCCATCAATCCCAGCTAGCTACCGTATTTTCCTGTGTATAACACGCCCCCATGTATAAGTCAACCCCTATTTTTTTGGACAGCAACAAAAAGGGGGGGGATTGCCCAAATTTGTTGAGCTTTTGAGAGGGGGAGATTGCCCAGTTTTTCAGCTTTTGGGGGGAGGGGGTCACCGCCGCCAATCACTCTACAGCCTGCCCGCAAATCGGCCACCCCACTCAACGCAACCACAGCCAATTGCATGCACACCACCCCACACACTTGGACACAGAGCGATAAAGTGCAGGCATCTCTCTGGAAAGAGCAGGGCCAAAAGTTAGTGTGGATAAGCCCTTTGCCGATTCCAACCCCAACAGATGCTTTTCCTGAACTTTTCCAGTAAGAAAAGGTGAAAGTAGTTTACGTATTGCAAGCAAACACTTTATCCTCTGCGCACCAGAGAGGTCTTGAGGAAGCTGTTGTGTACTGAAGTTCTCACCCTGGGCCAGCAGGGGGATACTGTAGATAGTTATGCAAATAAGGGATCGAAAGTGATGTTCAGTGATTGGATAGTTTTAGAAAGTTGATACAGTTACGTTGTACTGGAGCTCTATATAAGCAGGCTGACTGAACCCTTCAGTTCAGTCCTGTCCTGGCCTGTGAATAAACAAGAGCTGTTTGAAGAATTGCTGTGTTGTCTGATATGTCCACCCACAACTTAACAGAAGCCAAGTTTCTTTCTTTCTTTCTTTCTTTCTTTCTTTCTTTCTTTCTTTCTTTCTTTCTTTCTCTCCTCCCCCCCGCCAAAAAAACATGGCTTCGCTGTCTGCAAAAGATGTCCCAGCAGATTAAGTGCAGGCTGGAGAGTTGTTGAGTTTTTTTAAAGTATGAAACCCCCCCCCCCAAAGCAGCGAGTGCTAATTAATTTGAAAAACAAGACAAGAAAATACATCCTGACATTTCATAAGAGGCAAGCGGAACCATGCTGCCATATGTTTTGTCTCCTGCAGAGGATTTATGAAGGGTATGAGATGGAGATACGGCTGATTTTTAACAAACAAACAACAGAGAGGAGGCTTGTGGTCAACATTTCTAACATTCATCTCCTCAGATATGGGCCAGATTTCCATCCAGCAATCTCAAAGTGGGACAACATGGGAGATCCACCATCGTGCCCTGAGCCCTGAGTGAAAGGGGGGAGGGGAGAATATTTCTTCCTTCATCGTTACAGCAGGTTGGCCCCACTCACCTGTCAACGCTGGCCCAAGGCACAAATGCAAAAAGACTCCCCATCCCTGATCTAAGGAGAGTGCAGGGGTTTGCCAAGGGAGATGTTGGCAAGTGACATGAGCTGGGGCACAGCCCCTAGTACAGTGGTACCTCGGGTTAAGAACTTAATTCATTCTGGAGGTCCATTTTTAACCTGAAACTGTTCTTAACCTGAGGTACCACTTTAGCTAAACCTTCCAGCAGTTTGACTTCACCCCCAAAGGCGCACTCCTCCATTGTCTCCTGAGACAGACATATGCCTACAATAGACATAGACTTCTAGAGGAAGATGGAATGGAAAATAAATATATAAACATTATTCACTCATTCCTATATAACCTATGTCTGGATTTGGCAAATATGTCAGTTCTGGTTTCTATCAGTCTCTCATTTCTCCAGTCTTAAGTTTGGTTCTCCACATTTCTGCATAAGTTTTCATTTAAAAAAACCAGCAGCATGAAAATTCAACATCATTTTACTCCAAATTAATACACACACTTTTTTGTATGGAATTTTGCCTAATAAGCAGCTTTTTTGCAAAGCAATCCCCCTCCCCCGAAATAACACATTTTGATGTGATTGTCACAAATACGTTCATTTATATGCAAAATGTTCCCTAGCATGTGCATTTTGAACACATTACATGACTGGAGAACTGCACTGAAAAAGTTGGAGAAGTGTGAATTTTGAAGGGGAAAGCTGTGTTTCAGTTTGCCTATTGTTTTCGAAAGTGCAAATCAGGTAAGTTTGCCTTTAAATGACAACCGAATCAGATTTCTCCCCCTCCCACCCCTGTCCCTGGTCTGCATTTAAAATTCTAAGATCTTGTAATCTAAGACAGAGACATTGAGGATATGCATTAATTTCTCTTGTAATCACCTACCCATTTGGGTTAATCGGGCAATGTAAAATATTAAACCTAACAGATGGCATGAAGCTCTGTGTAAGAAGCAGGTAATTATTATGTACGACTTCACCTGCCTGCAGGTACTCCACTCAATGGCTGAAGATTATATTGTTCTCCAGAGTGGTGTTTCCTTTGCCTTCAGTGCTAAAAGAATCTGGTCTATTTCTGAAAACGAGGTAGGGTTATATGGATGGTTTTTTGGCAAAAGAGCCATGCACACAGAGATCCTTACGGTAACTTTAAAAAGGCAAGCTGTTCTCTCCATCCCTCGCTGGCATCGCTAGGTCCCAGAAATTCCAAGGTCGAGATAATTTCTGACTACTTAAGATCTTTGGCTTCTGTTTGGAGCATTAAGGTTGTTAACACCAGGCTTTGGCGAAGGCTCAGCAATTACTTTGCTAATGGCTGCACGATTTCCAGCAAAGTAGACTAATTAGGTGAACACTGCAAGGCAGGATTAAAACTTTTACCAAGGACATATTTGCACAGTGATGTCCTGCGAGAATCCTAGATGTGTAGTTTGTTGAGGCTGGTGAGAATTCTGTCTCAGAGATCCCTAGGACTCATCCACATTTACTGTGGCTTTGTGTTTCTAGGTCTGGGTGGTGCTGTGGTCTAAACCACTAAGCCTCTTGGGATTGCTGATCGGAAGGTCAGAGGTTCGAATCCCCATGATGGAGTGAGCTCCCGTTGCTCTGTCCCAGCTCCTGCCAACCTAACAGTTCGAAAGCACACCAGTGCAAGTAGATCAATAGGTACCACTGTGGTGGAAAGGTAAACAGTGTTTCCATGCACTCTGGTTTCCATCATGGTGTCCCATTGTGCCAGTAGTGGTTTAGTCATGCTGGTCACATGACCCAGAAAGCTGTCGGTGGACAAATACCAGCTTCGTCGACCTGAAAGTGAGATGAGCACCGCAACCCCATAGCTGCCTTTGACTGGACTTAACTGTCCAGGGGTCCTTTACCTTTACCTTTTTTTTACCTTACAGGTAACACGATAGACTTTTTATTCTTTCGCGCTGAGACGTAGAGTGAAATTCTTTAATATATTTTTTTAAAAACGGAAACTGGGGCAGACAATGCTAAGTACACATTTGGAAGAATGCAGAATGGGTTGATGAAGCTGCATTCCCAAATTTTGAGGGAAGGTATTGTTGTGAAGGCTATACAAGTGGTTCTCCATTTTAGCAGGTGAAGCAGCAGGTATTTCTGGAATACAGTAACTATCTCTGGGTGTAAGATTTGTGGAAGGAAGTAATGGGGATGAATTGGTACATGAAGAATTCCTGGGGCTCCTTCTAGTCTCAGATGAAACTGCCATAAACACCTTTTAACAGTGGGGCGTGATCAGTGGTATAATCTGAAAACAGCAAGTCACAGCCCTTGCCTTCACCCACCACCCACCAAATTATTTCTGCAGTCACCCCTGGTGTGCCTCAGCACATAGGATGGTCGTGGAAGTGCAACGACTCATTAATCAGCATGGTGATGTTTATGTGACTGAAGGCTGGTTTACACAGGGGTGTGCATCACTTGGTGACTGCAGTTTCAACTGATGAGTTGCATATGGGAAGCCAGGGATGACGTAGCCAGTGTACTGGAAGAAGCAAAGATCACCAGTGTCAATGATTCTTCAACATCAACTTCGTCGGATTGGTCATGTTGCTTGGATGCCTGATTATCATCTTCCAAAGCAACTACTCTACTCTGAACTTTAAAATGGGAAGTGTAATGCTGGTGGCCAACAAAAGTATAAACACCAACAACTGGGAAACACTGGCCTGCAAGGCTCCAATTGGAGAACAGCCTTTACCAAAGGTGTCATGGGCTTTGAAGAAGCACGAACGCAGGATGCAAGGGAGAAACGTGCTAAGAGGAAGGCACACTTAGCAAACCCTCACCGTGATCAACTCCCACCTGGAAACCTATGTCCCCATTGTGGAAGGACATGTGGATCCAGAATTGGCCTCCACAGTCACTTACGGACTCACGTTAAGAAGACTTTGAAGAAGAAGAGTTTGGATTTGATATCCCGCTTCATCACTACCCGAAGGAGTCTCAAAGCGGCTAACATTCTCCTTTCCCTTCCTTCCCCACAACAAACACTCTGTGAGGTGAGTGGGGCTGAGAGACTTCAGAGAAGTGTGACTGGCCCAAGGTCACCCAGCAGCTGCATGTGGAGGAGCGGAGACGCGAACCCGGTTCCCCAGATTACGAGTCCACCACTCTTAACCACTACACCACACGGGCAGAGGAAGCTCTTTGGAGGAAAGGTGGGATAGAAATGTAATCATCACCCTCAAGTCAAAGGACCGTCACCAATACAACATCTTCATTTCATTTTCAACAGAGTAAGCTCTCACAGTTCATGGTCAACGATCAAGGAGGTTGGGATAGATGATCCTTTGGGTTCCCTTCCAGCCCCATAGTTCTGTGATTCTAAGAGTACAGTAATTAACACAGAGAAACCAAGTAATGTGCCTGTATCTGTAAAACAATCCTATTAGCCCAGCTTTAGGAAAATTAAAGGAAGACCAGGAGCAGCTTTGCAGCAGATTTTTGTATTTTCAGTTATCCTGCAGGGGGGAAAGAAACCCTCTCTCCACTCAATTGCTATTCCAAACAGGTATACACTCTGCCTTTATATTTGTTGTGTATTGTACTTATGCCAATTTTCTGCCTTGCACATAAAGCTAAAGCACCTTCAGAAGTCATCCAATAATGGCACCGTTTCAAAAGAAGATTTAATTGCAAGTTTCAATCTGCTCACAATGTTCAGTGAAACTTTAAAAACTTATATATTAAAATACAACATAATAAAATGGCAAGCCCCCACCTCTTTCCAAAAATAGATTTGATTTTAAAAGGCCAGCCTAACTATGAAGGCAATGAATTGGGTGGGGAGAGATATTTACAGTAGGGAAAACTCAGGAGATAAGTTGAAAAACTAACAATACAATACAATTTTCAACAGCTGAAACATTCATCCTTAAGAGGATTTTCTGGATTCCAAAGGCCACTCAAGACAGCATAAATTACTGTAGGGTTCTATGTTTCCAGTCAATTTCCTTTCAGATAACACATATAAAATATCCCTTTGTTTCTCTAGTGTTCTCGTCTCGTGCCTATTTTTTAGAACTTGCTGGGTTCTTCCTAGGGCTTATTCTTGTAAGCATCCTCTTTGGATATGGAAGATGATCCTTTCTTGCAATCTTTGCATAGCAAAGGGCAAAAGAAGCTCCCTCCATGGACATTAATGACAAGGATGGCTTGGGCAATCCAGTGTCTTCCAGGTGTTGTTGTTGGAGCCCAATTCCCATCAGCTCCAGCCAGCATGGCCAATGGCCAGGGCGGAAGAGAATTTTGCTCCAGCAACATCTGGAGGGACCCGAGTTTCCACCCTCAAGGCTAGGAAATGCTTACTTAGATCAGTGTTTCCCAACCTTTTTTGGGCAAAGGCACACTTGTTTCATGAAAAAAATCTCGAGGCACACCACCATTACAACCCCGTGACGTCAGCGCGCAGCGTCACGCCGGGAGGGACATGAATTGCTAGCAAATTACATAATCACCTCCTTGAGGGCTGGCTCATCTTCTCCGAAGGCAGAACCCCATTAATTAACAGGACAGACTCACACCATAGCCAAGACGAGGGGGGAAAACCTCAGTCATGCACAGTCATGCACATGTGGGGGCTAAATGAGGACGAAGACCGGGCAGAGAGCAGGGTTCAAATCACCCCACCTGGCCAGGACAATCCCTGGGTGCTCCCTTGGGCCACTCGCCTGACCCACCTCGCAGGGCTGTTGTTGCGAGGATAACACGGGGAGAACCACGCGCGCCCCCGGGAGCTCCTTGGAGGAGAAAGCGGGCGATGAATGCAATGCACGAAATATATGAGAGGCGACCAGGTTTTGCAGGTGAGGGGCCCCCGCCAGCCTCCGCTTCCAACACCCAGCGCAACGACGCCGAAGTTTCCCCCCGGGCTCGGCTCGGGGAGCAGCGCTGCTCCCCCCCGGCTCCCCTTCGCCCCCCCCGGCTCTCTCTGCTGCCCACTGGGGACCCCCCTCACCTGCCAAGTCCGGAGCGCCGGTGGAAGTTGCATGCATGCATGCAGGGCGCCGCGTTGCCATTGCATTGCACTGCACTCCATGCAACGCCTGCACGCATGCATTGCCTTGCACGCCTGCCAAGGGGTCTCCCCGCGGTCCGATGCGACCCCTCCGGCGCGGATGCAGCATTGCAAAAATATAAAAACACCTGGGGGGCAGCCTCCGCCTCCGCCGCTCCACCTCCGCGGGGATCCCCGGGCTCCATCCTGCCGCCTGATCTCCGCGGGGGCGCAGGCAGGCTGCGCGGGGTCTGTGCGGAAGAGCCCCTGCCCGCCCGGCCGCCGCCACTGCGCTCATTCCATGGCCGGGAGAAGAGCGCTTCAAACAAAACGCCCGGCCCGCCAGGCCACGCTGGGAAACGTAGTTCGCGCACCCCGCGCGGGCGCGGAGCCCAAGGGTGAGGGGACTACGGATCCCGGCAGCCCCCGTGCCGGGGACGGAGGGGGAGAGGCCGGGTGCAGGGATGGAGGGACGGGTGGGCGAGCGAGTGAGTGAGTGGCAGCCGCCAAGCCTTGGCCGAAAGCCAGGAAGGGCCTCCCCGGAGGAGGAGGAGGGAGGCGCAGAGCGGGAGGGAGGGAGGGAACCCCAGGGGTCATCTAGTGATGGTGCCCCAATCGAAAATTTGACTTTTTTTTAAAAAAAAAAATCTTTCGAATTTTTTAATTTTTCCCGCGGCACACCAGGCAACATCTCGCGGCACACTAGTGTGCCGCGGAACAGTGGTTGGGAAACACTGACTTAGATGTGCCTTGCTGGTTTTTGATGGCTGATGGCAACTAGCGATGACACACTCCTCACCTGCTGGGGTGAGGCAGAAACAGCTGGGTGAAGTAACGTAACCAAAAGAGAAGAGAGAAGTTGGAGAAGGATAGAAAGGGAATTTTATTAGCTTTGGGGGATGCTAGCAGAGACATCACCTTGCCAACAAAGGTCCGTATAGTTAAAGCTATGGTTTTCTCAGTAGTGATGTATGGAAGTGAGAGCTGGACTATAAAGAAGGCTGATTGCCGAAGAATTGATGCTTTTGAATTACGGTGCTGGAGGAGACTCTTGAGAGTCCCATAGATTGCAAGAAGATCAAACCTCTCCATTCTGAAGGAAATCAGCCCTAAGTGCTCACTGGAAGGACAGATCCTGAAGCTCCAATACTTTGGCCACCTCATGAGAAGAGAAGACTTGCTGGGAAAGACCCTGATGTTGGGAAAGATGGAGGGCACAAGGAGAAGGGGACGACAGAGGACGGGATGGTTGGACAGTGTTCTCAAAGCTACCAGCGTGAGTTTGACCAAACTGTGGGAGGCAGTGGAAGACAGGAGTGCCTGGCGTGCTCTGGTCCATGGGGTCATGAAGAGTCGGATACAACTAAACGACTAAACAACAAGAACAGCACCGTCTGTGTGTTTCCCTGCTCTGTTAAAAGAATGTAAGAAGAGCATGCTGGATCAGGCTAAAAGGTCATCAGAGAGTCTCACTCTGGAATATTTATTTTAAGGCCCATTTATCCTGCATCTTGTTCCCATAGTGGCCAACCAGATGCCTGTGATGGAGGGAGGGAGGGAGGGAGGAAGGGAGAGAGGGAGGGAGGGAAGTATGGAAGAAAGGAAGGGAGGGAGGGAGGGAGCGAAGGAAGGACTGAAGGGAGGGAGGGAAGGAAGGAAGGGAAGGGAAGGAAGGAAGGACTGAAGGAAGGAAGGAAGGAAGGAAGGAAGGGAAGGAAGGAAGGGAAGGAAGGACTGAAGGAAGGAAGGGAGGGAGGGAGGGAGGGAGGGAGGGAGGGAGCGAAGGAAGGACTGAAGGAAGGAAGGAAGGAAGAGAAGGAAGGAACGACTGAAGGAAGGAAGGAAGGAAGAGAAGGAAGGAAGGAAGTATGGAACGAAGGAAGGAAGGAAGGAAGGAAGGAAGGAAGGAAGGAAGGGAAGGACTGAAGGAAGGAAGGACTGAAGGAAGGAAGGACTGAAGGAAGTATGGAAGGAAGGGAGCGAAGGAAGGACTGAAGGAAGGGAGGGAGGGAGGGAGGGAGGGAAGGAAGGAAGGACTGAAGGAAGGAAGGAAGGAAAGGAAGGACTGAAGGAAGGAAGGACTGAAGGAAGGAAGGAAGGACTGAAGGAAGTACGGAAGGAAGGGAGCGAAGGAAGGACTGAAGGAAGGGAGGGAGGGAAGGAAGGAAGGCAGGAAGGAAGGACTGAAGGAAGTACGGAAGGAAGGGAGCGAAGGAAGGACTGAAGGAAGGGAGGGAGGGAAGGAAGGACTGAAGGAAGGAAGGAAGGAAGGAAGGAAGGAAGGAAGGAAAGGAAGGAAGGAAGGAAGGAAGGAAGGAAGGAAGGAAGGAAGGACTGAAGGAAGGAAGGGAGGGAGGGAGGGAGGGAAGGAAGGAAGGAAGGAAGGAAGGAAGGGAGAGGCAGGGAAGGAAGAAAGGAAGGAAGGAAGGGAAGGAAGGAAGGAAGGAAGGAAGGAAGGGAGGGAGGGAGGGAGGGAGGGAAGGAAGGAAGGGAGGGAAGGAAGGGAAGGAAGGAAGGACTGAAGGAAGGGAAGGAAGGAAGGACTGAAGGAAGGAAGGAAGGAAGGAAGAGAAGGAAGGACTGAAGGAAGGAAGGGAGGGAGGGAGGGAGGGAGGGAGGGAGGGAGGGAGCGAAGGAAGGACTGAAGGAAGGAAGGGAGGGAGGGAGGGAGGGAGGGAAGGAAGGAAGGAAGGAAGGGAGGGAGGGAGGGAAGGAAGGAAGGAAGGACTGAAGGAAGGAAGGAAGGAAGGAAGCTAGCTTTCACATCTAATTCTCATGTGCATCAGGTATCAGATGCTTGGGTGAGAAGTTCCCACTAATCAAAGCTTGTCTTGAGCAGTTCTTTTTCTGAGCAAATACCATCACCAGGTTTTTACACTTAAGAGTTAAAACAGAGCAGCCGTCACCTGTGGACTCCTCTCCAGAGATTGTGTGAGAGGCTATGCCTTCATCTCTGCTTCCTCCTCATCTGCTAGAGCGAACAGGAGAGGTCCGAAGAGAAGGTGATCTCCAGCAGTGACTGCCTTGGTCTCCCCACTGGATCTTGCACCTCTGATTCGTATGGCAGGGTTGGGAAACCTGCAGCCCACGGGCCAAAATTGACCTTGCCAAGCTTCCCCATTTGTCCTGTGAAGATGTTTTGGGCATCCACGATTTAATTTGTGAGGTAGCACCTGCAAAGACCCCTTTCACACCTTCCAAAGTGCAGCTTCTGAAACATCACACTAAAGAGCCGGTCTTTGGGGTGGTGAATCTTGCTTGGTTCAGCTCCCTGCAGGTAACTCTCCCATGCTGCCGAACCCAATTTCAGGACTCCAAAGCACCAAATCACTTGGCACCATTTGTGACATCAGGTGCCTGACTGCCCACCTGTCAAATTTGGCCCACGAGGCAGATCCTGGTAAGGATCCGTCCTGTGGATCTAAAAATGGTTTCTCACCACTGAAAAGTTGAGCTTTGACCCATGCTACCCTTTGTAAAAATAAAACCAGACACATTCCAGTTGTTCTTCAGACAATAAGGGCTGGTGGCACCCTGAATCAAGCACCCCATCTCCCCAACCTCTGGATTATCGGATTTTGAATTTTAAAATGTTTAAAAGATCAAACGGATCAGTGCCAACCTGCCAACTTGTGCTGGTGCCTTTATACCCTTCAGAAAGTGCAGAGAAAAGAAAAGTCACTCCCACAGCAGGCAGTGGAGGCCACCAACTTCTGACCTTAGGATATGGAGGATTTGGTATTTTAAAGCTACACACTCCTCCTTTTCGAACAAGCACCAATGTGGTTCTTTATTGCAGATTTGTTCAAGCACCTTCTTGAGAAAGCAGACAGGTCTCCCTCCATCAAACACTTTGATGGCCCTGTAACCCAGCCCAATTTATCTTGGCTTTTCTGCCAAGATTTCAGAGCTCATTAGTTGCTTCCCTTTACAGCAACCACCTAGTATGGCTGCTTAAGGGATGCATTATTTTTAATCTCTTTAAGAACATTCTGTAAGGACGCAAGTGGACCATCCTTTAATGAATGGAGGCTGCGTTTTATAGTGCCCTGACATTCAGGAGCCAGTATTAGTTTTAAACCCATAAAACAAAAGGTCACAAAAGTAGAGCATATACTTTCGCAAGGCTTACTTTGTAGGAGGGGGTTTATTGTGATTATTTTTACAGTCCTTGCTGCAAAGCCACTTCCGGGCCTGCCCCAGGAGGTGGGGTTGCGGGCATCACGCCCTCCCCCACGTGAGCGGGGGCTGGTCTCAGCCCCCGCGAGAGCAGGGGAATCCCGTCCGGCCACGCCTCCCGGCCAGCCAATCGGCTGGCTGGAGGGGGCGTGGCTTGCCCTATTTAGGGCCGGAGCGGAGGGGGCTCGCCCTCTCTTCTCCGGCTGGCCCCACGTTTCCCCACCCTCCCTCCCTTTAGTTGGGCTTTAGGTAGGTCTGACTTTTCCCAATTGGCAATTTCTAGCCTTTTGGTTTTTCGCCTACCTCGTAGCAACTCGTCACAACTCTTCGGCATTGGCGGTAGGCATTGGTAAGAAGGGGTTAAGAGGATGTGGGGGGGGGGAGGAACGCCATCACCTCCCCCCAGTGAACGAAGGGTGGTCCGTTAAAGGACTCCGGGGGGCGTGGCCCTGTCCGAAGCCTATGGAGGTGTGGGCCAAAGGCACGCCCCAGAGCGGTGACCCGGGGGAGCTCCTAGTCGACGTGCCTCGGTGGGAGACTCCCCCGATTAGTGTTAACTCTTCACCGTGTCTCCAGCAAATGGGCTGGAGCCGGATAGTCGTTAGGACCAATGCCTATGCCAATGCCTCTCATTCCTGAATTCAATAAAGTTGTGGCCTAATCCGCCCAATTAACCTTAATTATTGTGTCTCGTGTGTTTATTTATCCTGGTGGGGGGCGGGAACTCGCCACGCAATCTCTTTCTCCGCTGCAACACACTTTTCAACAAAGCGTTTCCAAACCCCCCTGGCTAAAAGCCTACTTCTTCCATGAAACCTTTGGCTTAACACCCTTATAGCATATGCCTACTCAGAAGTAGGCCCCAGTGAGTTCAATGGGACTTACTCCCAAGTCAACGTGTACAGGGCTGCAGTTTTGTCGTCATCCTCATCTGAGCAAATGAAGTGGTAAACCTTTTTCTGGCCTATGCCGTTTAACTGCCAGTCTAGTAAACTTCCATGCATAGAAATGTGTGTGTGTGTGTGTGTGTGTGTGTGTGTGTGTGTGTGTCCTGTTTTGTTCAGAGGCCTTGGAAATAGGATCCAGGTTTATGCTAGAGTTGTTTCCAACCATCTGCCTGATTTGAGTTCTCAGGTGGACTAACCTATGTTTAGCCTATAGGATTCTGAAATCCTGGTCTGGACAAACATGGATCTGCCACAAACATTAGAGTTCCATCTCTTTCCCTGCCTCAGGCAACAGAATGTCATGGGTTGGCCCTAAGGTAAAGGTAAAGGGACCCCTGACCTTTAGGTCCAGACGTGGCCGACTCTGGGGTTGCAGCGCTCATCTCAGACAGCTTCCGGGTCATGTGGCCAGCATGACTAAGCCGCTTCTGGCGAACCAGAGCAGCGCACGGAAACGCAGTTTACCTTCCTGCCAGAGCGGTACCTATTTATCTACTTGCACTTTGACGTGCTTTCAAACTGCTAGGTTGGCAGGAGCAGGGACCGGGCAACGGGAGCTCACCCCGTCGCAGGGATTCGAACCACCGACCTTCTGATTGGCAAGTCCTAGGCTCTGTGGTTTAACCCACAGCGCCACCCGCATCCCTTGGGTTGGCCATAGACATACCCATCAATTGTCCTGATTTGAGCAGAACATCTCAGAATTACAGAATCTACTCTGGCTTCTGTTCTGATCCCAAAATGTTCCATTTTCTGGTCCTGTGCTCTCGAACGAGGTAGACTGCCCCTGGAGGGAGAGTTTCTGTGACCAAGGTTGTGTGCGCATGCACAGGAAAAAATTCCGGTGTCCCAATTTTCCTCTCCAGGATGTTGGAAGGTATCCAGGGATCTGCTAGTAGACCTCTAGATGGTTTGCAGTAGATTGGCCACAGTTTTTTTTTTATTCCCAACTGTATAACAACAACAGCATGGCAATAAACTAGGCTTTTAGAATACCAAATCTGTGGTAACTCAAACATAGGTCTGTTTTTGTTTGTTCATATGGTCTGTACCCTCTAATATCAGCACAGATATGTACTCAGGGTAGATAATGAAACAGGTAAAATTGGTTTAAATATAATTTTTAAAAATCAAGAACACACCAAACAAGCGCTAGAACACAAACTGCTTACTGTTATTTTAACTTTTAAATGTTCCTTTTTTTTTCAGGAAGAGCTGCTTATTAATTATAATAATTACAAAACTATTGAAACCTGCCCAGAGATTAAAAGTACTGAAATCAATGGTCCTCAAAAAACCAGAGGGGATGTTTAGACCTGATTCCTAGATTATAATAGCGTAGGAGCCAAGCAGGCCTCCCTGAAGAGGGAATTCCAAAGATGAGGAGCCACCACCAATAAGTCCTTTCCCTAGTCACTCCCTGCTGTATGGGTCACAGGGTATACTAGGTAAATAACTCCACCCCCTTAAGACACATGTTTGCCTTTGGTGTTGGGGCCCCCTTTTGTACCAGACTCTTTTTAGCAGGCCGTTTAGATTCTGCAAGCCTCTTCTCCTGCTTGCACTGTCTTGTGTCTGGCTGAAATGACAACAATTGACAGGCAGCAGTGCTTAGAATCAGGGCAGCTTGACTGACAGCTGCTGCTTTGACTTGGAGGTAGGAAACCCAGCCACTGACACAGGCTTCATCGCCCCTACAGTGACCACCAAGTCCATTCATGTAGCACGGAACAGATTTCTTCAGAGCTGAGTAGGCACACTTTGTTTTTGTTCTGTTTTTTTAAAAAAAGAAAAGAGTCTCCGGTATCTGCACAAAATCTGAAGTGAGAATTGGCCCTCTGCCTTGCACCTCCCAATCAGACAGCTTTCAAGAGCCCTGTCTGCCTCCATCGTCTTTTCAAGCCTTGACTCTGCGCCTCTTTCTGAGCTTGGGAATAGAAAGGGCAGCAAAGGAAGGGGAAATCAATGTGAGCCAAGGCAAAAGGCAGCCCATGCCCTGCGTCTGTTTACTGAACTGAAGAGGATCAGCTTTCATTTCAAGATGGGGGTTGGGAGTTTGGCGAGAAAAGCAGAATGGAGAAGATCGTTTGGAAGGGCACTGATATTAATTTGAACATTTTGAAGGGTGTTCCTGCCAGCATCGTTCATGCCCAGTTGTGGCTATTCCCATGATTAAATACAAGCAGGAATGCCGAGCCGAAGAATACATTGAAAACACATTTGGAATTCATCAACGCACAAGGAAGGGGAGCCTGCAATAAAATGTTGCAGCGTGGAGGGTTCCTGTTCTGTTCCCTCAGGGACACTCCATTCCATTCGCTCTCCCACCTGGTTTTCCTGCCAACCTCTGGCCAGCATTCCGAGGCCACTAAACTGAAGGCTCCATTTTCATTGGGCTATTTGTGTGTGCATACCCTCCAACATTCCTCTGATGAAAATAGGGACGTCGCATTCCATAATGATAATTTTACTATTTATATCCCACACATCTTACCGGGTTGCCCCAGCCACTCTGGGCAACTTTCAACATATATAAAAACATAACAAAACATTAAACATTAAAAAAAAAACACTTCCCTATACAGGATTGCCTTCAGATGGCTCGGGGGTCAGAGAATTCCATACCCTCCAACATTTCTCCAATGAAAATGAGGACATCCTAAGGAAAAGTGGGACATTCTGGGATCAAACCAGAAACCGGGATGGCTTCACTAAATCAGGACATCCCTGGGAAATAGGGACACTTGGAGGGTCTGTTTGTGGGGTCCTCCTTTGTTTCCCCCAATATTTTTTTGCACTTTTTATAATAATATTTATTAGTTTTCCAACAAATTAAACACAACACTACAAAAAACCAAAAAAGAAAAAACATACAACAATACAATAAAATAAAAACACACACTGCAAAACACTAACATACATCTAACAAAACAAAACAAAAACCATTTAAAACACAGTCCAATTTCAATATCTTATCTTTCTTTCACTAATTCCCACGACCTCCTTGCACCTCCCTTTTTGTATTCCACTTCTATTAATTGTTTCAGCAATTCCTTTCCATCTTCCTCTGTTTTCTATCCTATAATTGTCTTAACACATTCTAACCTTATTTTTCCCTTTAATGCTCTATTAATCTATTTATACTTAATTCCTTATAACATTTCTGCTAAAGCCATATAACTTCATTCCAACATTTTTCTAACATTCATTAATTTTACAGTATTTCTGTAAATAGTCTTTAAACTTTTTCCAGTCTTCTTCTGAGGCATCAGGCATAAGCCTGCATTTTATTAATGTATGATCAGGACTTGTATATTAAAGAGAGAGCTTAGATTTTCAAAAGTTTCATGCCAGGCAGACCAGCTGCTTAAGAAAACACTGGCAATGTTTTTCCTAGACAAAGGGGCCCCTTTGATTGATAGCAGAAAACAATTCTCAAAGTCGTAAAAGCTGAAATTACAGGCTAAGAACGAGGACATTGACCCTACATGTTACAGAAGATAAAAAAGGCAGAAATAAATATAATTAGGAATGAGTAAATAGTAAAATAATGCCAATGTGCCTCCCAGTAAAATGAGCCAGATCTTCTTTCCAAGGTTAAAGACCAAATGGAGAAGCATCTAGCTGGCAAGTCTTTTTTTAAAGCTGTTTCTTTCTTAAACTGAGAAAGTTAGAGGGCAATAAATGTTGGGAAGAGCACATGGAAACAAAGCAACTGGCTGGAGAAGGGGGGGGGGAATGTAAACAGGGGAAGAGGCTTCTTTTAAAGCGGTTTTTTACTGTGTTCCTTTTTACTGAGTTCCTTTTCTACTTTACAAAAGGCCTTATTCCTTTTAAGAGGCTACCTATGTTGTGTATTAAATATATTGGCTTAAATGTAATTATGCAAAGGATTTAAGAAATGCTAGAGTTGTATTTTGAAATTAAGTCAGCCACCAGCCTAGCCCTGCCAGACAGGAAGACGCCATCCAAACAGTCCTGAGCAGTCCTGATATATTAGTTGTCAGACATTTGTTTAGAAACCTTCAAATGAAGGAGATCTTTCAATGTTGATGTGAAACTCAAGATCCTTGACATATGTTTAAGATAAAAATTTAAGATTAACCATTTGTTTTAGAAGGCAATAGGGCAAGGAGGGCAAGAGGTGAGTTGGTAATTAAGATTCCTTGTTGAGACACATGTAAGATATATTACTACTTATTTATAGATGTAACAATATATAGCTCTTTGTGTTCCATATAAGGACAGGAGGATATGGGTGTATCTTTTTGTGATTGGTTCTAGCAATCAGCCAATAGGAATTTCAACCAGGCTGATTGGACAGAGGCAGCCACAGGAGGAGCAAAGGGGGCTGGATTAAGGGAATATAAGTGCTGGCCATAATGGCAGGAGGGCAGGCCAGAGCTTGGTAACCATATACCACTGTGCCTCTCATTTATTTGTCTGACAAATAAATAATTATTTTAATTTCTCTATTGCTGCGTTGAATATTTCATTCCAGCTAAGCGTTAACCACAAGCAGGGTGCTACACTTCCACTGACTCTTCTCCCTGGTCTCGGATTCTGCCAGTCATTTCCGCCAATTCCATGTAGTCCATCAACTTCATCTGCCATTCTTCCCTGGTGGGTAAATCTTGTGTCTTCCAATATTTTGCGATGAATACTCATCGCAAAGCAGCAAGAATACTCATCGCAGCAGCAAGAATACTCATCGCAAAATATTGGAAGCAGCAAGAATACTCATCGCAAATTTTTTTTGCACTTTTACACACTCTGGAGTTCTCCCAAGCCCACTCATTCTCCATTGCATGTGTGGTTATTGTCATTTTAGCTACATAAGCAACAGCACTCCTGCCTGAACATCCAAAATAGACAGCCAAGCAGTCCTCGGAGCATTCATTTGGTCTAGTCACTTTCACATTCTTTATCAATTTCCTCCTTTTGTGGTCGTGAATATTCCATTTAAGAACATGTTTGTATAGGAATTGGTTTCTGCTCAACACCATTTAAAGAGGGAGAAATAAAGCAGGGAAACACGATGTTTGCTTTGCTGAAGGGCAAATGAGTACCATTAGTGTTTTAAAGAGGCAATTGCTAAAGATGTTTTCCTTGTAGCGCATTACTTCCTGATTTCATATTTTCACACCACACGTAACCATGTCTGCAAAAAAGCTCCTGGGTGCTTCACCCTCTTATCAGGAAAGCTCATTCAGGTGCTAGACTGGTGTTTTGAATGATTATGTGCTGGATGTTGGCCAATAAAATGAATCTGGATCCTGGTAAGATGGAGAATTGATGCTTTTGAATTATGGTTCTGGAGGAGACTCTTGAGAGTCCCATGGACTGCAAGAAGATCAAACCTATCCATTCTGAAGGAAATCAGCCCTGAGTGCTCACTGGAAGGACAGATCCTGAAGCTAAGGCTCCAATACTTTGGCCACCTCATGAGAAGAGAAGACTCCCTGGAAAAGACCCTGATGCTGGGAAAGCTTGAGCGTACAAGGAGAAGGGGATGACAGAGGATGAAATGGTTGGACAGTGTTCTTGAAGCTACGAACATGAGTTTGACCAAACTGTGGGAGGCAGTGGAAGACAGGAGTGCCTGGCGTGCTCTGGTCCATGGGGTCATGAAGAGTCGGACACGACTAAACAACATGTCACGTATTCAGTGGTCTGTGTTTGCCTGAGCTTGAGTCTGGACTAAGGATTCTGAGCCCCTGTGTTCTGATTCAATACATGATACCCAATTACAGAACATTTCAGGTTTGGGGCCTCTGCCATTGGCCCTTAAACACTGACTCATGATTCGCAGCTTGGCAGTTTAAACAGCCAATCATGTTGGGAGTGGGAGTGGCCCAGGCCTTCAGAAATGTATATAAGCAGTTGCTTTGCCCCTGTCGTTCAGTCCTGTTAGTTCAATAAAGGTTCTCGCTGTTATCACTATGTCTTGCCTCGTGGGAACCCACCTACACTTCAATTTATATACCGCTTGTAGTTAAACTCTTAAGCAGTTTACAACATAGGTTAAAACCTCTTAAATAAACAGCAAATACCAAAACAAAAAGGAGAGATTTCTATGTTCTATAAAACTTAACTAAATACAGCATCCTCATCGGTATGAAAATCACTCAGCATTGTTACTGGAGCCTTGATGTTATGTAGCCTTGGTGTTTAGGGTTGTCTGTTTTAAGTGCCATCTGGTTTGCCAGCTATGGCCTCTTTTTGGACAGAGATGGCTTGGCTAAGTCATCTTTTTCTGTTACATTCCAGAGCGGAATACCGCAATGCACTCTGTGTGGGGCTGCTCTTGAAGATGACTCAGAAACTTCAACTGCTTCAAAATGTAACCACCAGATCATTGGCTCAGGTCCTATTTAGAACTCACATCATCCCAATTCTAAACCAAACAGCTGTGCTGGTTGTCACTTCATCTCTGGACCAAGCTCACGGTGCTCACACTGATGTTAAAAGCCCTAAATGACTTGGAACCCGGCTGGGTGGCAGCCAGGGAGATGGTTTTCTCTGTGGTAACCCCTAAACTGTTCAGCCTCCCCACAGAGATGTTCCTGGCACCTTCATGGTACGGCTTCTATCACATGCTGAATATACACCTCTTTACCCTGGCCTCTGATACCTGAGATGAGGGATATAAAACGTTGTCCATTTCAGTTTAGATTAAGAACATTTGCAGGAGGAGTTCCATCGCAGGTTCCCAAGAAAACCCAAACCTTTAGGAAGGTTCTGGGAGGAGCAATTTGGGGACACGGAGGAGGAAGAGGAGTTTATGGGATTTTCCCCCTCTGAAGAGGAGGAAGGGGGAAGATCCGAGGAGGAGGAAGACGAGTGGGCAGAAGAGGATGCGCAAAAAGACGGCAGCAGGTGGAGAGAGGTGTTTGAATCCTCGGAGGAGGAGGACAACTCCTTTCGAGGTTTTCCAGCTTCACCGTCCCAGGAACGGACGGGGGAGGAAGGGGGGTCTGGGAGGGAGGTGGATGTCAGGGAACTGACATCGGAGACCAGCAGAGAGAGAAGTCGCCCCGATAGTGCAGGAGAGGGAACCAGCAAGGAGAGAGAGAGGGTTTCCGAGGGGGAAGGGAATCAAGGTGACACCAAGAAGGAAGGAAGGAATGAGAGCACTTTGGAGGGAAGGCTCAGGGACTCTTCCAGTGAGATCAGCGGGGAGAGTGCCGGACCACCACTGGGCACGCCTACTCTGCGCAGAAGGCTTCCGCGCAGAGAGGCTAGGCGGAGACTGGCTGTCAAGGAATTCTTATGTTGGAAAAAATTTAGGAAACACCCACTAACGGATTCTGCCAGCGACTGAAGCAGACGCACAGGGGTGCGCTTCAGTTAGGGAAAGGTTTAAACAACAAGCAGTTTAGGGAAGTCGGTGACTTACACACAAGCAACTACAATTCCCATTACAGTCGTGTCCGACTCTTCATGACCCCATGGACCAGAGCACGAATGGAGGGTCCCTTAATTTGTGTAGAAACCCAAACAATGTGGGATAACTATGGGAAAGTCAGGAGAGCTTCTCCAGTTGATCATAGTAATCTGTCTGGTGTATAAGGGACAGGTAATCTGGTCCTAGGTCATTTGTTGTTGTTGTTGTTATATTAATATTACATTCCCCCTGCCCTTCAGTAGCAGGTCCCAGGATGTCTTACAGCAGTACAGTCATACCTCGGAAGTTGAACGGAATCCCTTCTGGAAGTCCATTCGTTTTCCAAAATGTTCAGAAACCAAGGTACGGCTTACGATTGGCTGCAGGAAGCTCCTGCAGCCAATCAGAAGCCACAGAAGCCACGCCAGACATTCGGGGTCCAAAGAACATTCGCAAACCGGAACACTCACTTCCAGGTTTGTGGCGTTCAGGAGCCAAAACATTCGACTTCCAAGGCATTCAACTTCCAAGGTACAACTGTACATGATTTAGACTGGTGGTTCCCAAACAATTTCACCTTCTTGCTTCCACAATCTCATCCCCAGGGCCCCCTTTCCTACCCTATAAAAATCATTATTCAGAATAGCGGATTGCACGACCCATTAAGGAAGATAAAAGCACAATAAAATTCAAAACACTAACAATTAATTGCACATTTATTCAAAATCTAATTAACACTGTTTAATTAATTCAACCATTGATAATCTTGATCCAATGATACCAGCTTTTCAAAATCTGATAGTTGTTTACACCTCCAGCCATTTCCTTCTCCTCTTAGTGCTCCCCTATCTAATCCCACCACCCCCAGGGGGCAGTACCAACCACTGATTTAGAGCCTCGTACACAAATATTTTGAATTTAGCTTGATCCCCTGTCTAGGGTAGCCATATGTCCTCTTTTTACAGGACACAGCCTCTTTTTAAAAAAAATGAGAGTCATCATAGCAATCCATAGTTAAAAGCAGAAGTTGGCAAATGTGTCCTCTTTCTTGCTCTTCAAAATATGGCAACCCTAACTGGATATAGGTAGAGTTTTTGTAAACAAAATCTGGTCTTGTTCCCTTATGGGGAACACAGGAGCTCTTATAGAGTCCTTTGTAGGTTCTCCATCAGTAGGAGAAAATAACAGAGACCAACCAGAGAATATTGAGAAGCAAAGCAACTAGTAAGCCTGATCTTTATTAACGCTGTTGCAACAGGTTGCTCCCTTCACACACAGGAGAGCGGAGGAGGACCCAGAACAAAGTTGTGCCTCCCCTTATATAGACATTTTGAAATTCCCTGCCCTGGAGCTCAAGACCACCCCCAGAAACATCATACATACATCACAGAAGGGGTGTAGCCCAAGATCACCACCCCAGATACATCATACCTACATCATAGAAAAGGCGGTCTACAACAGAAATCTGAGTGCTTTGTTTATCTCATGTCTGCCAGGTTATCTGATAATGCCTTATCTGATTACCTTTCCTGGTAGACTGGCCATACCTTTGAGGTGGTAATCACTTAATTCCTGAGACAATGGGAAGGTTCCCTCACCCTCTCCCTCCTTGCAGAGAAACATTTGGTCAGTTTGGAAGTCAAAATGATTTCAGGACTGTATTCCTGTGCTGCTTCAGACATGTGGTTTATATATTTATTTATTATGTGTTTGCTTTGTATATTTATGAACATTTATTATATATCTAAGACCTTAAAATTCTTAAAACACAGTCGTGTCTTGGAAGTCGAATGGAATCCATTTCAGAAGTCCGTTCGACTTCCAAAATGTTTGGAAACCAAAGAGCGGCTTCTGATTGGCTTCAAGAAGCTCCTGCAGCCAATCGGAAGCTGTGGAAGCCCCGTCGGACGTTCAGGTTCCAAAGAACGTTTGCAAACCGGAACAATCACTTCTGGGTTTGCGGCGTTCGGGAGCCAAAATGTTTGACTTGCAAGGCGTTTGGGATCCAAGGTGCGGCTGTATTCTTTGCGATAAATGATGGCAGAACGTGTGGCAGCTGCGCTGATAGCATACAGAATGTGACAGGATGACACCCCACCCAGATCCACAGGGTTTGATGGCTGGTGTTGTCATGTAAACAGAAGGCAAGACAGGAGTTGGGTGGCGATGCTTCCTGCTCCCCCCCAAATTCCTTCCAATGCTCTAGACTCTTCTGGACTCCGCTGCCAGGCACACATTGCTCAGCCTGGCGTAAAACACAATTATCTACAAGTCAGCACCTATGCGAAGACTGATGAGATGTGAATGTGATCGCCTAGCCGAGGAAGTCAAAACTGCCGACACAGCATGTCCATTTGGAGCAGTGAATTATAACGCTAACGAAGTCTCCTGAGATTCCGGACGTCACATTTTATGAATGTTTTTCTTTGTCATGTTGGAGATTTCAGCCATTACATTAGTTAGCATTATTACTGAACAGCGATGTAGCAATGGGTTTAGGATCATTTAGGGTGCAATCCTGTACATAATACTTCCCTCTCTACCTTTCTTAGTTGGAGCATCGTAGCACTACCTATGCAGCAGCTGCAAGGAGATCTCGCTCCCTGGTCAACTTGCCAGAATGAACAATGATAAAACTTTGCAACCGAGAACCAGTGCCCGAATATGCTTCTTTCCTCCTTCCTCCCAATCTTCTTTTCCTTTTGTGCCACGTCTTTTAGGCTGTCAGCCTGAAAGGACGGCTGTCCTATTACTGATTATTGTGATCTGATTTGGGAGTCTTTTTGACAGAAGAGTGGGGCAAAATTACTTACTTAGGCTGCAGTCCAAGCCACATTCTGCTTTGATAGGGTGGAGTTGTATTGGGTACAGGTGTCGGCTCAATCCTGCTGGGGAGCCAAACATGCAGGCAGGCAGAAGTACCTCTAGTTCAGGGGTCAGCAACCTTTTTCAGCCATGGGCTGGTCCACCGTCCCTCAGACCATGTGGTGGCCCGGATTATTATTATTTTTTTGGGGGGGGATGAACAAATTCCTATGCCCCACAAATAACCCAGAGATGCATTTTAAATAAAAGCACACATTCTACTCATGTAAAAACACACTGAATCTCGGACCGTCTATTGGCCGGACTGAGAAGGCGATTGGGCCGCATCCAGCCCATGGGCCTTAGGTGGCCTACCCTTGCTCTAGCTGGAGCCAGAAGCAGCCCAGAAGCAGAAGGTTTCTCAGGTGGGGTGTTCCAGAGGCGGGAAAACGTTAAGCTGACCCAGGATCCACTGGATCCTGAGTTTGCCCCAGTGCTATCACTTGATGCCATTGTGCCTGATCTGAGTCCAGTTGCTGTGCCACCCTGGCGTGAGCAATGGTGCTGCAGATGCCACCAATGACCAGCTAGGGTATGGATTGTCCTGTTAAGTAAACCTGAGAGCAAGCCCCCATTGGAATAAATGGGGCTTATTTCTAAGCACACCTACTAAGGGTGTTAGGAGCACTGTATGATCCACCTTGAATGTGGGTTCAATGGCTTGGTTCACAGTAAATGCTGAATAATCAGGAATTGTCCTCTTAGGTCACAGCTGCTTTAGCCTCGTCTTGTGTGAAAGAAGATTTGACCCCAATCATTTGGTTTTGGGAGGGATATCTTCTTCCTTCCCTGATCTAGGGGACCTGTTGTTGTTGTTTAGTCGTTTTGTCGTGTCCGACTCTTTGTGACCCCGTGGACCAGAGCACACCAGGCACTCCTGTCTTCCACTGCCTCTCACAGTATGGTGAAACTCATGCTGGTAGCTTCGCAAACACTGTCCCACCATCTCGTCCTCTGTCGTCCCCTTCTCCTTGTGCCTTCCATCTTTCCCAACATCAGGGTCTTTTCCAGAGAGTCTTCTCTTCTCATGAGGTGGCCAAAGTATTGGAGCCTCAGCTTCAGGATCTGTCCTTCCAGTGAGCACTCAGGGCTGATTTCCTTCCGAATGGATAGGTTTGATCTTCTTGCAGTCCATGGGACTCTCAAGAGTCTCCTCCAGCACCATAATTCAAAAGCATCCATTCTTTGGCAATCAGCCTTCTTTATGGTCCAGCTCTCACTTTCATACATCACTACTGGGAAAACCATAGCTTTAACTATACAGACCTTTGTTGGCAAAATGATGTCTCCACTTTTTAAGATGCTAGGGGACCTACAACAGTGATATTTGCCCACTAGCTTCTGAGCATCACCCTGGGGTCATCCTCTCTGAAGAGGTTAATAGGCAACTTTACTTCCGCCAGGGGAAGTCTTTGGGCTCAAAGTGCTTAGAAGCTCCCTTGCTGCTGCTTTCAAACCACCAGCAGCAGGAACGTTCTGCCATTCGGGTGCAGTGCTCTGCAGAAACTGATCACAACAAATGATTGGATGGAATGCCTCTTACTCAGTTTGTTGGCAGCCAAGTAAGGCCAGTACAACCTGACCGCTTGCTGTGTATTGTGTAAAGCTGCTTAATCTAATTGCAGTTCATGGAACAGCGGTAATTTGAGAAGCCCTGTTTGGATCTAACTCTTGGGAGTGGATCAGGCCGTTAGGTTTCTAGGCATAAAGTATTCCTTAAGCCACTTGCTGTCAATTGATCCCAGTAAACAAGGCTGCCCATTGCCGCCTTGTTCTTTAAAGTGACAAATACCATTTCAGACAAGGAGGGAACCATCCTTTGCTGCTGCTTTTTTTAAAAACGAAACGAAACGAAACAAAACAAAACAAAACAAAACAAAACAAAACAAAACAAAACAAAACAACAAGAGACTTTATGATGTGAGTCATTTTTAAAACAAATGGAGAAGATTTCACAGTGCATTTATTGCATTGCTTATGGCAATGAACTAACTGCGAAGAGCCTAATGGTCTATCTCCATTTGGATCTACTACCTCTCCAAATGTTCAGGGAGCAAGAGTGATATAAGAATTAGAGACCCCCCCAGGTGTATATTTTGATTTAAATGTTTTAATGTGTTGTTTTAATTGCATTTAGCCTCTTAGATATAGAAAGAGCTGAGGAAATGTTTGCTTTTTGTGCAAGAATCTTGTGGGCCTGCATTTTACAACACTTTGCTCTGTAGCCCATAAGCAAGAAATCTTATCTCTTCCTGGGAATGCTTAGGGTGGCCCAAAAAGGACTGCAGGATCTTGTTCTAAGTCTGTCATGAGTTAGCACCAGGGTGTTAATTAGAAAACCTTGAAGTTTCCTGAAAGGTAGATGGAGGAATGTGAATAAAGACCGATCATAGGCTAGGTTGCCATGGTAATGTGGGACATCAATACAGTACCTTAATTGGGCAAATGGCTTAGGCATTTCTGGTCATCTCAAGGTGACGTAGTGTTAGAATTCCTGATCCATGATTGCAGTCATAGGATTGTTGTCTTTCACATGATGGCATATGTTTTGACTCCATAGAGTAGGAAGTGACGGAAACAGGATGTTTGTGTTACTGTGTTCCATGAAGTGGGACTATTGTCCTTTGTTCTTTTCTCTTTGCTGTCTGATACTAGAGAGATAGGGAGCCATGTTGCAGTGCTCCATGTGTGTTTATATGTAAATAAAGTAGATTAGCCAAAATGCTGAGTTGCTGAGGTCTGTTATGCAACTGCGCAAACTCTGCGATCCCTAAGTGTGCCGGTGTCGGTTGGCATCGGTCACTGTGATGTTCGGGCTGAAGAAAGCTGTTGAAGCTCCCGAATGATCAACCAGGAGTGAGAGAACATGCCAGTCAGGCATGTGTCTCTACCAGGGTCCTACTCGAGTGTAGGCTGAACTCCTGACACATAGTGGGGGAAGCTGCAAGCAGGAAGCCCCCATACATGTTTTCTATCCAGTGACCTGTAAGCTTTCTTGATGCATGTAAGACGGATACTATATGTTTTGAGAATGCTGAATGTTTTGAAGTTTTATGGCTCTTTGTGTTCTGTGCCTGTATAATCTGCTCTGGGCAGACTCTTGGCTTAACTGGAGGTTCATCTAGAACACCCAGGTTGCGTGGAGCTCTACATTAGCACAATAGAAATAAAGTACTGTCACAGGTGGTAGAAAAGTCCTCTGCCATTTCAGTTGCAGGGGGTTCAACTAGATGATCCTCCTTGTCCCTTTGTTGTTGTTGTTTAGTCGTTTAGTCGTGCCCAACTCTTCGTGACCCCTCTGGACCAGAGCACGCCAGGCACCCCTGTCTTCCACTGCCTCCTGCAGTTTGGTCAAACTCATGTTGGTACCTTTGAGAACATTGTCCAGCCATCTCGTTCTCTGCCGTCCCCTTCTCCTTGTGCCCTCCATCTTTCCCAACATCAGGGTCTTTTCCAGGGAGTCTTCTCTTCTCATGAGGTGGCCAAAGTACTGGAGTATCAGCTTCAGGATCTGTCCTTCCAGTAAGCACTCAGGGCTGATTTCCTTCAGAATGGAGAGGTTTGATCTTCTTGCAGTCCATGGGACTCTCAAGAGTCTTCTCCAGCACCATAATTCAAAAGCATAATTCCTTGTCCCTTCCAACTCTACAATTCTAAGATTCTCTGATTCTCCACTTCCTAGATTACTGGCCCCACCTCAGACGCTGACACTTATTTGGGTCTTGATTTCACCACCTCAATCCCACTCGAACCCTCTCTGGGTTAATCCAATTCCAGCTCACTGAGCTCTTTCCATTCCTTCTCAGGATCCGACCACTCTCTCCGCGGCATTTCCATGGGACTCATGATGCCAGCATCTTTTTTTGTGATCTTTCTTTGTAACAACGGATCTCTCTGTCCCAGACAAACACAGCTCTTCAGCAGCTGTGCCCTCTCCTGTCGAAAAGCCCTCCGTGTTACAGTGCTCATCCACTCAATATTTATTCTTTTTAAGGAAAATAAACAGCACCATGCAGCACGCTCCCTGCCCTCAATTCCACCGCCCTGCCATCCCGTGGAGACTTCAAATGTATTTGTGCTTGTGTCTGAAGCACTGGCTGTTTAAAAATGTGCAGGGCAGCTTGCAACCTTTGCAGAATGGCAGAAAAAGTAAAAGACTATGAATAACCAGAACAATAGGAAGTGCAGCAGGCTTTTCAAAACAAAAACCAAAAACCACCAAGCACATTAAGGACCAAGCAACTTTATTCACGCTTTTTTGAAAGTGTGCATCCAGCTTGATCTTTTATAAAGGTGGGAGGTCTTTTCCCGCTCCCATTTCCCATCTGGCACAAAGCTCCCTTTCTTTGGCTTTCCTAATGGTTCACTACCTTCCTCTGGTTCTCCTAATCGCCTCACCAGGAAGCTCGCTTGGCTCATAATTTAACATTTGCTGAATCCAGGGGTTCAGTGTCTGGCACCCAGAAACTCATAACACAGGGGAGTCTGGCCCCAGTTTTAACATGCCGAGCTTTGATTAAATTCTAACACTTACTGGTTCCAGAAACTTAGAAGTGTCTAGCACTCACAAACTCATAAAAAGACTTTGAGAAGAGTTTGCAAGATTGTTATGCAAGAAATTAAATGTGATTAGGGCATACGCTTTCCAATTGTGCCAAAAGGCCAGTAATTTGTAGCACTCTGGTTGTCTCATCTGTTGCCATTGTTCTTTGCGTTCAAAATAGGATCCCATATCATATCAATTGCTCCTTTTCACTGACATGTAGAGGAATTTATCTTCATAGAGCCTGTAGAGCCCTTCTGGTGTCTCTTATGGGAAATAGATGCTTAACTGGCTATTTAAGTCAGGGAACAATGTGATATATTCCTGGAAGCAAGGACAAGAGGACAGGAAAAACAAAGTTGCTATCTTCTGGGGAGAATGGCTAAAATAGTGAACTCAAAGTAAATGCTTCTCCTGTCTCTTACGAGAAAATTATTCAAGGCACCATTTAGGGATTCCATTGCAAGGCTCTGGATGGATCCAAGACTAACAAAGACCTGGTTTGAATGTAAAGCTGCACCAAACTATAGTTTGGTGTGTATGTGCAACTGTTCAGGTCCTCAGAGCAAAAACTGTTGCTGCTATGCTACCCAGAGACTAGAAATGTGGGAGAAATTTGATTCAGTTCACATTTAAAGCTGAATTTATCAAATATGCACTTTCTGAAACAATACAAGAACCAAAGCAGCCATGCTTCAAGATTTGCACTCATACCCTAATTTTGCAATAAAGTTATTTGTTGGGAGGCATTCATAATGAGGTAAATTCCAAAGGTCTTGTGATTCTTTTATTGGTGGCAGAAGAACGTACCATTGCACAAAACTGGAAATCGTCCCCAAATTGTCACCAGAGATTCAATTGCTTTTTGGTGGTTCCTTTTGGTTTAGAGCATTGCAATATTATATATATATAAAAATTACTCGGAAGATCAGCCTTTAATGGATTATGAAAGACAGACAAATTTCAGGCGATATGGTGGGAGTTAATGTCCTACATTGATGAGACCACCTTCAACAGTGCCTGCCCTTTGCCCTCTGTATGGAACACATCAATGCTGACACTAATTTATAGATAATGCAATTGATACATGAGTGTCATGACTTGGGACCCAGGTGAATGCCATAACCTAGCACACAGGCCAAGACCCTCAGGACAGCATAACACAGCACAGAACTCACAGTACAGCATGCAACTATGCTCACGTCCTCTGTTATTCTGCTTACACAGTACATGTTTCTGATACTTGAAAACTACAATTCAAGAGTGTCATATGGATACGACCAGTGCTTTATTTTTTTTTTTAAAAAGGAAAAATGTGTTGGTACTCACCATGAAGTGGTTACAGTAAGTGCCACACATTTGGGGGGGAAAGGTTGCTGGTACACCCCCCCCCCAAACAAAGCACTGGATATGACTAAGTTAGTGATTAAAGGGACCTCTGACCATTAGGTCCAGTTGTGACCGACTCTGGGGTTGCAGCGCTCATCTCGCTTTATTGGCCGAGGGAGCCGGCGTACAGCTTTTGGGTCATGTGGCCAGCATAACTAAGCTGCTTCTGGCAAACTAGAGCAGCACACGGAAACGCCGTTTACCTTCCTGCCGGAGCGGTACCTATTTATCTACTTGCACTTTGACGTGCTTTCGAACTGCTAGGTTGGCAGGAGCAGGGACCAAGCAATGGGAGCTCACCCCGTCGCAGGGATTTGAACCGCCGACCTTCTGATTGGCAAGTCCTAGGCTCTGTGGTTTAGACCAGAGTGCCACCTGCGTCCCTATGACTATGTTAGGCTCATTAATTTCCCAGGATTCTTTGGGGAAGTCATGAGCCTTAAATGTATGGAGTGGATACTACCCTAATGTTTATAGATTTGCATCTACACTGGTTTTATAGTTGGCAATTCATCTTTTTTAGTAGCCCTCATTTGAGCTTGGAGCAGTATGGGGCATCTCCAGTAGCCTGTGGGCTCATAGCCAGTGGCGTAGCGTGGGGGGTGCAGGGGGGGCGGGTGCACCGGGCGCAATATCTGGGGGTTAGGGTTAGGGGCGCAAATCCACAGGTTAGGGGGCGCGAATTACTTGCCTTGCCCCGGGTGCTGACAACCCACGCTACGCCACTGCTCATAGCCACAACCATTTCTCTCTCTTGATGACACCCCCTTTCCCCTCTCTGGCTTTGCAACCCCCATTCTGCCATACTTGGCACCTGTATGAAATTGGGGCAAGGGGAGCAGGGTGCCCACCTGTGCCACAGCTTGGGGTTGGTGCATCGGCTTTGCATGTAGATGCTCTCAGGTCCAGTCCCCAGCATCACCCGCTACAATGAGCTCAAGTTGAAGAATTCCAGGAGAAACCTGGGGAGACTATTGAGCTAGAAGGATCAATGGCCTAAACTGATACGGGATACAATGGACGCTTGGGTTGCGAATGTGATCCGTGCAGGATGCACGTTCGCAACCGGCAGCGTTCGCACCCCACGTCTGCACATGCACGGTTGCGATTCGGCACTTCTGCGCATGCACAACTGCCGAAACCCTGAAGTAATCCATTCCGGTACTTCCGGGTTTCGGCAGTCCGCAACCCGAAAAAACGCAACCTGAAGTGTCTGTAACCCGAGGTATGACTGTAGTTTCATTTCATGTCATACATGATTGTTCCACAAGCCAGACACACACTCCAAACACAGCAGCCTCATTTATATTAAACTGCAATGCACCATTGTCAGAAACAACAAAACTATGTGGAACAAACTCCAGCTTCTCATTTACATACCTCCACACAACCCACAAAGCAAAGTCAAACACTACCCCGCAAGCCCCGCAACCTCTGGAGTTCATCTGAAACACCCTTCCCCACATCTGCAAGGATGTTTGTTTCTCAAGGGCCCTGAATATCTCAGAGACAACCTCCTCTCCCCCCCTGTGTATTCTCATGATCTATAAGGGGCTGTCTCCGACCTTTTTTTTAAAAAAAAAGATGCATGTTCGATATTATTTCGGCTATTTGCATTTAGCTTCCAGCAAAATTCCAGCTAGCTGTGTGCCTCAAGAAGTAAACAGCACCAAAGCAACTGAGCTTACCCAGTTCTCGGCCAGGCACCAGGTTTCTTCACGTTCCTAGGACAGGTCTTGCTTCCTGCGTGGCAGGTGAATGCTGGCAGGATCCAGCACCAGGGCTATGGGGGAAGAGAGCTAGTCCCAGGAAAAGAGTTGGTGACCAATCTAAATGGAAATTTGGGCAACTAGTTGAGTATCATTCTAGCTCAGGGGTCAGCAAACTTTTTCAGCAGTCCACTGTCCCTCAGACCTTGTGGGGGCCGGACTATATTTTTTTTTGGGGGGGGGGAATATGAATGAATTCCTATGCCCCACAAATAACCCAGAGATGCATCTTAAAGAAAAGGACACATTCTACTGATGTAAAAACATGCTGATTCCTGGACCGTCTGCAGGCCGGATTTAGAAGGCAATTGGGCCAGATCCAGCCCCCGGGCCTTAGTTTGCCTATCCGTGTTCTAGCTCTCCAGGAGAGACCAAATGAGGAAATAAGCAGATCACGTTGAGTTGCATGGGGAAGATTAAAAGGGGGGGGTGAAATTAGATAATATATTGAATACCTATATATGGGTGCTTCCAGGCTGCCACTGTTAGGGGTGGAATTCAATCACATACCAGGAAATTCAGGTTGCACAATTTGTTTGGAGCACCCACATGCTCAAATCACTTCCCTGTTCATCCCCCCCACCCTTGTGCTAGCTAACTTAATACTGACTTACTTCATACCCTCCAACATTTCTCCGATGAAAATAGGGACGTCCCATTCAATAATAATAATTTTATTCTTTACACCCCACCCATCTGACTGGGAGGCTTCCTAAATATATAAAGAGATAACAAAACATTTTTAAACTTCCCTATAGGGGGCAGTGGCGTAGCGTGGGTTGTCAGCACCCGGGGCAAGGCAAGTAATTTGCGCCCCCTAACCCATGGATTTGCGCTCCCTAACCCGTGGATTTGCGCCCCCTAACCCTAACCCCCAGATGTTGCGCCCGGTGCGGCCGGCCCCCCCTGCACCCCCTACGCTACGCCACTGATAGGGGGCTGCCCTCAGATGGCTCAGGGTTTGGATAACTCCATACCCTCCAACATTTCTCCAGTGAAAATAGGGACGTCCTCAGGAAAAGCGGGACATTCCGGGATCAAATCAGAAACTGGGATAGCTTCTCTAAATCAGGGACTGTCCCTGGAAAATAGGGACACTACTTGGAGGTTCTGTTACTTTCAGTTCGTAAGTTTATTGTTCTAGCCAGAGGCCATGACAAACATGTGTGACACAATAGTATTAATAACACAATACAGAGCATACATCCATAATATAAAAATCCATAATGTATATTAAAAAAGACTTTGCCAAGTTCTTGAATTGGTGTGCAGTTGCAGCTTGGTTGGTTTGCTGGGGATAGCTCAGTTGGCAGAGCATGAGACTCTTAATCTGAGGGTTGTGGGTTCAAGCCCTGCGTTGGGCAAAAGATTCCTGCTTCAAAGGGGGTTGGACTTGATGACCCTTGTGGTCCCTTCAACTCTTCAATTCTATGATTTTAACAGGCTAATAATGTCCTGAACATGCTTTCAGTAGAGAAAAGAGGAATTAAGGAGGCCCACTGTTGCGTGGGGTGTGTTTGTGTGTGTTTAAGAGTCCGTAGGCATTCATGAAAGCATCCCAGCATTTCCGTTCAGCTAATAGGGCTGTTATCTCTCCCAGTGGGTGCAGCTATTGCAATGATAGCTCCCACTAGGAGCCATGTTGGATGATAAAAATTAGACCTCACCAACTCCGTCTCCTCATTAGAAAGCAATGGAAATCAGCAGAGTTGCCTGGGGCTGTGGGAGAAATTCTGGATGTTAAATCTTTCCATCTCCACCCCACCCTACTCATCGCCTTTTCCCTGCCTATCTGTTAATCATAACACTCCTTAGATCTTATATTGGAAATATTCGCTGACATTGTTTTTAAACACCATCTTATACGCTGTAACATACACATTTGCTGGTTCACCTTTTCCTGCCCTGTTTTTCGTTTTTGTTTTTTTCAGGGGAGGCGGCACATTCTACATTTCCTTATAAATTATGGAAACAACCTCACAATGCTTTCTTTGTCATTCTTCACCATCTCCTATTTGGGAACACTTGATAAGGCTGATTAGTTTTGCTAGTGCGAAACTCGAAGCATCCGTATCCCCATAGCATGAAGCAAAATCCAGCATCATCAAAGGAGTAATTTCATTTCAGAATATACTCGCTTTGCCTTGAGTCTCATTTAGAAAAACCTACGGGGAATAAATCCCAGTTGCCGGGGGGGGAAGAAGGAGTTTAACTATGCCTTACTGCAGATTTATGGCATTTATCATAGGAACATAACAAGTATTTCTCCCTCCCCCCCTCCCCCGCATTCTGGTGAGATGCTGTACATTTAGATGAGTTTTCTGAGTAAGGCTGTGGTTCAAAGGATAATGTTTCTAATTTCTTCTTTCTCAGATGGAGCGAAGTGCAAGGCCACGGAGCCATCATCAAAGAGGAGCCAGAAGTCAGTTGAATTTGCCAATAAGGGCTGCTTAAATGTGGGCCGTTTTAAAGGAACGCTAGGCCTGCCCTCTGGTCTTTGTAACTTCAGTTCAAATTATTAGTTCCAGAACATTTCCTTGCAAGATCTGATAAATGTTAAATGAGAAATGATACAGTCAGGACTTTTAAACATGACCCAGTATGAATTCACAACGACCGGACATTTTCAGCCGGAAGGTGCTCCTTCCAAGCGGACAATTATTATGGGATTCCAGCAGCATCTTTTAGAGCCTTTTAGAGGATGTGAGAGATATAACCATGGGAAACCTTACTTGGTATAATTTATAGGCTGTTTCCCTCTATCAGTTTATTACTTGCAGCTATCTTTGCCACTGTCCCTCACAGAGGTCATGCACTAACTCATAGCTCGGCTTAAAAAAAGGAGACAGATTTTAAAAGGAGGAGATGGAAATGCTGGCGTAAGCAGTACTAAGCTTTTACCAACTATACGTAAGCCAATAAATTTCTAAAGTGCCCAAAGAAAGCAGAATACATGTTTTGGGGAACTGCAAGAAGTACTTGTTCACTGATTTATTGATCCCCATCCCCAGAAATATCTAGCCTGCCTAGCCCCACCTCCCCAACCCATCTAAAAACCACAGCTACACCTCCTTACCAGCCTGCCCATACGTGATTTCTTTCTGTTTTCAGGAGAGGCAGTCAGCTTTACTGCCCCACTACTCTTGAGTTTTATCATATATATACAGGGCAGAGGTTGTTAATCTTTAGCCCAGGGGCTGGATCAGATGTCCCACAGTACCCACACCAATTTAGGCAGCCTTGTAAAGAAGAAAAATCAAAGTACAGTGGTACCTTGGGTTACAGACGCTTCAGGTTACATACGCTTCAGGTTACAGACTCCGCTAACCCAGAAATAGTACCTCAGGTTAAGAACTTTGCTTCAGGATGAGAACAGAAATCGTGCTCCGGCGGTGCGGCGGCAGCAGGAGGCCCCATTAGCTAAAGTGGTGCTTCAGGTTAGGAACAGTTTCAGGTTAAGAACAAATATCCAGAACAAATTAAGTTCTTAACCCGAGGTACCACTGTACAGTGGACACTCGGGTTGCGGACGTGATCCGTGCGGGAAACACGTCCGCAACCCGCAGTGTCCACAACCCTCAGTGCCGTGTCTGTGCATGTGCGGGTTGCGATTCAGCGCTTCTGCACATACACAAAGTGTGATTTAGCACTTTTGTGAATGCACAAGCGCCGAAACCTGGAAGTAACCCGTTCCAGTACTTCTGGGTTCGGCGCGGTGCACAACCCAAAATCACGCAACCCAAAGAGTCTGTAACCCAAGGTATGACTGTAGACACAGCACTAGGTTGAGCAAATCGCTCTGCCTTCCACGGTCACATCAATCATTTGATGAATAGGGAGGGACAATAATCCACCTTATGAGCTGATCCACATGGAACTGATGAAGAGTGGCGGAATGTGGGAGGGTGTTGGAGTGGCCACACCCACTTCTGGCCACACCCACCACTGAATCACAGGGGGTTGGACTAGATGACCCTTGGGGTGCCAGGAGTTCAGCCTACACTCGAGTAGGATTCTGGCAGAGACACATGCCCGACTGGCATGTTCTCTCCCTCCTGGTTGATCGTTCAAGAGCCAGTGTGGTGTAGTGGTTAAGAGCGGTAGTCACGTAATCTGGGTAACCGGGTTCGCGTCTCCGCTCCTCCACATGCAGCTGCTGGGTGACCTTGGGCCAGTCACACTTCTTTGAAGTCTCTCAGCCCCACTCACCTCACAGAGTGTTTGTTGTGGGGGAGGAAGGGAAAGGAGATTGTTAGCCGCTTTGAGACTCCTGAAGGGGAGTGAAAGGCGGGATATCAAATCCAAACTCTTCTTCTTCTTCTTCTTCTTCTTCTTCTTCTTCTTCTTCTTCTTCAGCCCGAACATCACAGCGACTGATGCCAACCGACACTGCCACACTGCAGAGTGTGCACATCATGCATAACAGAACTCAGCAATTCAGCATTTTGGCTAATCTACTTTATTTACATATAAGCACACACGGAGCACTGCAACATGGCTCCCTCTCTCTCAAGCATCCGACAGCAAAGAGAAAAAGAACAAAGGACAATAGTCCCACTTCACAGAACACAGTGACACAAACATCCTGCCTCTGTCACTTCCCACTCTGTGGAGTCAAAACATATACCGTCGTGTGATAGACAACAATCCCATGACTCCAATCATGGAGCAGGAATTCTTCCTAATCTGCATTCTATGATTCTGTGACCCATCCCCACTGATACTGCAGAGGTGGTTTTTAGGGTCGTGCGGCCACACTACTGAGCTGCAGGGGTGCACCAAGACAGTGCTGCAGAATGGAGCACAAGACGCAGGGGGCACCATATTTTTGGGTCACACAGGGTGCCGCTGAAATTTGAGAGCCCAAAGTCCACCACTGGATACCAATCTTATCTACACGTTAAGATACCAATTGTTGGCAACTGCTGTATCCTGCTGCAAAAAATCTTTGGACTCCAAATGCTGATGCTTGGTGAGTCTTGTGAAATATTTGCACGCCAAGAGCATGTTTGGCATGGTCAGAATCTGCAGGGGAGATTTGTTTCAGCTGCAGACCTAGGTGAACAGAAGGCAAGGGGCGCTGATTACATTAAGAATAGGAATTGCTTCATCGTATAAGTTAAAATATGGGCATCACTTTCATTCAAGAATCTGTCTTCCTGTTTCTACAGATGGGAGCTTAATTGCTACACAAGAAAATCCTGCCAATCCTGCCTGAGGAAGGTAAACCAGTTTGAGATCGAGTTCTGACTCTGGATTGTCAGAGGTTGCCGCCATACGACAAAGACAAACAGCTTTCTTTAAAAATGTTACCTGGCAACAGCACACAGGAAGTCTGAGAAGTAGCTACATGTCTTGCAGATTATCCCCCATCTCCTCCTCTCCTCCTTCTGCTCAGCTTGGACACGCTGAGGGAGGACCAAGTGGAGCAACGAGGTAAAAAAGTAAAGGACCCCAAGACAGTTAAGTACAGTCAAAGGCAACTATGGGGTTGCGATGCTCATCTCGCTTTCAGGCCGAGGGAGCCGGCGTTTGTCCACAGACAGTTTTCCAGGTCATGTGGCCAGCATGACTAAACCACTTCTGGCGCAACAGGACACCGTGACGGAAATCAGAGCACACGGAAACGCCGTTTACCTTCCCGCCACAGTGGTACCTATTTATCTACTTGCACTGGCGTGCTTTCAAACTACTAGATTAGCAGAAGCTGGGACATAGCAACAGGAGCTCACTCTGCCATGGGGATTCGAACCGCTGTCCTTCCGATCGGCAAGCCCAAGAGGCTCAGTGGTTTAGACCACAGCGCAACCCGCATCCCCTGGGTGGAGCAATAATCAGAATGTGAGAGACGTAAAGTGTGTGCATGAAGAGAAATTGCCTGTCAGAGGAAAAGATAAACTTAATCTACAGTTTCCAGGAAAAAACAGCAACCAAGACTTGGAAGAGTTTGAACACTTGAGCAAGGGAGTCAGCTGTGCTACTTCATTGACTAGGGGAGCAATTATTACCAATCTCACAGCTGCTACCTTGTATTGCTCTGCCCTACTCCCACCCAGACAGGGGTGTAACAAGGGGGGTTTGGTAGGGGTTGTCCACCCCAGGTGCCCCCACTGAGTGGGGTGACAAAATGGCGGGCGGCACTCACCGCTGGGCCTGCAGTGTGCCCGAGCCACGCGTCTGTTATAATATTCCGTTCCACCTTAAGGGACAGGCATGACTGTTGTGTGTCACGTGCCTGTTTACAATCCAGCACGGCTTGCTGGGGACTTCTGTTTGTGTATAGCTTTCGCTTTTAGCTGTCTTGCTTTGGACATGAAGGAGAGAAGACATGCTTTCCTTTTGTCCTGATGTATGCCGAATAAACTGCTTGTGGTTCGAGGTCCCGACCCAGGTGAAGTGAAATAAAGACACAAGGACACGTGATGTAAGGTTAATGGGCTAGAAAAGGCCACAACTTTATTGGTTACAGCAATTGAAAAGGTATTGGCTTAGGCATTGGATCGAAACAAGTGGGTTCTTCACCAGTAGGTGGAGCCTGTTGATGCTAATCCAACTATAGGCTCACCCCTGCTGTCACCGAGGGTCGTGCCAAGGTCTCCCGCCAAGCAGGCATCGGACGGAATACACGACCCCCAGATTCCTTTAACGGAATACCCCTAAAAATTGAAGGCGTGGGCGATGGCCACACCTAGCACTTCCACACACCGCAACACATTATTCCAATGCCTAACCTACCCACCAATACCACGAAAGTTGTGACGATTGCTACGAGGTAGGCGAAAAAACCAAAAAGCCTAGTGCCAAATGGGAAAACTCCTACCAGGCCCCCCGGACAACCAGGGCGACCAACCTAAGGTCCATAGCAAGGCCAAAGAAAATAAGACCCTGAGCTAAAAGGGAGTGGAGGGTGGGTGACTCGGGATGGACGAAGGAAGAATGAGGCCGGGGAAGGCTGGCGCTGCAGCAAAATGCTGCTGAACACGCCCCCTCCGTGGCTCCTGGTTGGATGGCCACCGAGGGGGCGTGAGCGCCAGCCAGGTGAATGGGCGGGCAGGGGGCCACGCCCCCTGCTAGCCGGAGCTCGGGCCCCGACCACAACCCCTCCCCTCTCTTTCAGGGAGGAGAGTCTTTGTAAATATGCTCAACACAGCCTCTCCGTGCCACTTCTGTTGCGCAGCATTTTACTCTGCTGAGTGTGCGTGCCCAGCTTCTGAAGGCTTCTGAAGCTAGGGTCGCAGTTTCATGCTGATCCAAGGACTGGAGAAGACCCGGCACACCAGCCGGCCGGTGGGCTGGGGCCAGCTGGGGGCCTGCCAATTGCCCCCGATTCCTTAGCTGCATCTCAACAGGTTCCACTCTGTCTGCCCGCTGCCTCCCCCCCAGCTGTAGGGTACCATGTGCCCTGTCCTGCCTCTATGGATGGTTCGCCCCGCCTCTGGGCGCGCTGCTCCAGGTGCTGGAGAGGCTTCTTCCACCACTGCACCCAGCTCTCTCTTACACACACAGATATGAACAAACTACATACAGTACAAAATCATTTGCTGGTAGGGAGGCCTGTGTAAATGCACGAAAATAAGAAGAGGCTGCTGGATCAGGCCAATGGCCCATCTAGTCCAGTATCCTGTTCTCACTGTGGCCAGCAAGATGCCTGTAGGAAGCCTGCAAACAGTACAGGAGCCCAACAGCAATTTTGCCCTCCTGCGATTCCCAGCAACTGTTATTGAATTGCTGCAGAGCCTGTTAGTTCAGAGGTGACAATATGACAAACTGTGTGTGTGTGTGTGTGTGTGTACACACACACACACACACACACATTAAAGCATGGTTTCCCAAACTTGGGTCGCCGGCTGTTTTTGGACTAGAATTCCCATCATCCCTGACCACTAGTCCTGATAGCTAGGGATGATGGAAGTTGTAGTCCAACAGCTGGAGACCCACATTTGGGGGGAAAACTGCAATATAGGAAGTAAAACTTGGACGTTTTTAACCTCCCCAACATTACAGTCATACCTCATGTTACGTTTGCTTCATGTTACGTTTTTTTCAGGTTGCGTCCCGCGGTGACCTAGAAGTACCGGAAAGGGTTACTTCCAGGTTTCGCCGCTCGTGCATGCACAGAAGTGCTAAATCGTCCTTTGCGCATGCGCACAAGTGCCCAATCGTGCCGTGCACCTGCGCAGATACGGTGCTTCAGGTTGCGGGCTTTTCATGTTGCGAACGGGCCTCCAGAACGGATCCCGTTCGCAACCAGAGGTACCACTGTATTAGATTCTGCCAGGGCGAGGACTTTCTTAGCCTATGCTCCACTTCTGCACAATGTAAATTCCTCCAGTACAATAACTTCCTTCTACACAACATGACTCTCTCCTGTACAGTGTGTCATAGTGGTTAGAGTGCTGGGCTTAGTCTAGAGATCAAGGTTCAAATCCCCACTCGCTCACGAAGCTCATTGGCTTTCTCTCCTTTCTGTTCTGCTTCTGTAAACCATACTTGGACCGGAGAGCCTTTCTGGATGAAGACTGTAAAGTAGGGCACATGGACACACCGTGCTGCCTCAGGTGTCTTCAGGAAGGAGGGAGGGCGGGGCATAAACGAAAGAAGCAGCAGCATTCCAGCTCCCGGCCTCATGCAGGGCACCCAGTAGCTCTCAGATATAAATGATGGACTTGGAAAAGTCAATGAAATGGCTTTGCTGATTTATGAGCACAGGAGCTCCTCTGGAGCAGCGTCAGCAGGTGCCGTTGAAAACCGTAGCCCTTTTCCAGCTCGCAACGGTCTCTCCAAGTTTCTAAATATTTAATTTGTCTCTGCATGCTTAAATAGCTTCCCTGTTGCCAGAGGCACAAACGATCTATTTTGAGATATGCTCTTTGTCCACGTTGTAATCCTTCTCCTCCTCACCCCTCAACGTGGATAAAATATTAATATGCATAAAAATAGCAGGTGCAAATACCTGGATTTCAGTTTGCTTTCCTCCTTTTTAAGTGAATTGCATGAAATTGGCCCTTTTGAAAGAGGATCGTCTGCCAAGTGTGGGGTGGAATGTTCAGAGAACAAGTGCGGCACACAAAGAATCTGCGCTAACTCCAGCGAGCCTCTCATTATGGGGTGGCAGGAAATCAAGTGGGGAGGGTGGAACCATGATGGGGGGGGGAACATTATCAGAAAACTTAAGCACTATCAACAGTGGCAGCCCTGTATCAGGAAGCTTTTAATATCTGATGTATCGTACATTCTTTTATACTCTGTTGGAAGCCGCCCAGTGTGGCTGGGGCAACTGGTCAGATGGGTGGGGTACCAGTAATAAATAATAATAAATAATTTTAGACCTTCTTAAGTTACTGCTTACAAGCCCCATGTGTAGTTCCACCCTGAATTACTTGGTAGATATGAGAAGAGTGAAGAAATCACCAGGTATCCTCCAGATGTTTAGGACCAGAATAATAGAATCATGGAATTGTAGAGTTGGAAGGAACCATGAGAGTCATTTAGTACAACCCAAATCTTTTGCCCAACATGTGGTTCGAAACCATGACCCTGAGATTAAGAGTACAGTGGTACCTCTGGTTGCAAACGGGATCTGTTCCAGAGCCCCGTTTGCAACATGAGCAGAATGCAACCCACGTCTGCGCATGCGCGGGTTGCGATTCGCTGCTTCTGCGCATGCACATGACATCATTTTGAGCACATGTGCGAGCGGCAAAACCCGGAAGTAACCCTTTCTGGTACTTCCGGGTCACTGCGGGACGCAACCTGAAAAGATTTAACCTGAAGCAAACGTAACAAGAGGTATGACTGTATTGTGACTGAGCTATCTACAACTCCCACCAGCTCTAGCCAGCATGACCATGGCAACCCAAAACATCTGGGGAGCACTAGGTGTTGGAGGCTGGCACAACAGTGTTGCTCCCCTTGATCTGTGTGTCCCAGCAGCAAGCAGCAATCTCCAAGTCATTTATTTGGGGAGAACAAGCAGCTTCAAGAACATCTGGATGTCCTTCCTGGGATTAATTGAACCGTTATGAGTTTGCTTTCCACCCTTCCGCAACGCTTCCCTCTCCCTTCATCCTGTTCCAGCCAGTCCGGCTAAACAATTCTATTCTTAACTTTTGTGAATGAGATCATAGAGTTGCCACTAATACATGATGTCATCCTTCCCGCTCCTTTTGCCAAAGACATGGCAGGAATTCTAACACAATCTGCGCTTACAAGCTGAGCAGCATCGTGGCTGCTGCCTGTAGCCGAATACTGACAGGCTGTGAAGCCCTCCCATCTGTCTCGGTGCTCGGAATGTAACCATCCCAAGAGGAATTGCTTCCCTCGCTGCAGCACACCTTTACGACAGTGGGATGCAGCTGTAGTCCTCAGGAGGAGTCAGGAGTAACCATCGTTCTAAGCATCCTCTTTGGATATGTGAAATGACCTTCTCCGAAGCACTGTGCATCGTTTGCTAGCTCAAGGCACTTGCTGATCTGCCTTGATGGCTGGTACCTACTAGCTCTTCAGCACATCCCATCTGCTTTGAATGGTGACTGAAATGAAACTGTGTGGCAGCTGGAATATAGTCATAGAATCACAGAATCATAGAATTGTAGAGTTGGAAGGGAATCCAAGGATCATGTCAGCTACCTGCTCCTGCTCCTGAATCTTGCCAGGAGCAGGAGGACAGTATAGATTTGGAACAGTGGTTTGCAGAGGGGCATAGTTCAGAAGGCAGAAGCTGGGAAATACTGGATGGGGAAGAGCTAGGAGAAGAAACACTGGAAAAGAGAAGGTTAACAGTCTCTGGACAGTCGCTGGACAGCAGTCCTTCAATCTTCCCAAGGTCACGAAGAGCTCTAAAAGTTTCAGAACAGAAAGCACAGAGGGTACAAGCTCAGATTACAAGATGTAGGAGTGAAGTAGATTAATAGCAATGGAGGGGGTGTAAGCCTTAATTGAGAGCACCGCCACGATGCTTTCTTTTGTTGTTTGCTGTTTTTTTAAAAGAAACAAACTGGTAAGAATTCCTTTTGTTTGATTTGCTCATTTACGGCCACAGGAGAGGAAGCCAATTCCCCGAAGCCTGATAGGTAATCTAGTCCAATCCCCTGCAATGCAGGAATCTCAACTAACATATCCCTGACCAATGGCCGTCCAACCTCTGCTTTAAAAAACCTCCAAGGAAGTTCAGTCCACCACCTCTCTTGGGAGTCTGTTCCACTGTCGAACAGCTCTTACTGTCAGAAAGTTCTTCCTGATGTTTAGTCGGAACCTCCTTTCTCATAACTTGAATCTATTGGTTCAAGTCTTACCCTCTGGAGCAGGAGAAAATAAACTTGCTCCACCTACCATGTGAAAGCCATTCAGATATTTGAAGAAGACGGCTGTCGTATCTCCTCTTACTCTCCTCAATGAAAGCGAAAGGAGCTTGAATTTGTGCAGCTGGCTGGCAAGAAGGAGACTTTGATGGAGGGGTCTTCATAGGTATGCTGTTGCTTTGGGGGGGGGGACTGTGCCACATTCAAGGTCAGGCCTGTCTGGTCCCCCATGTACAATGTGAATGAGTGGATAGTACAAAAAAAAAAAAAAAACACCCACCAGAATTCCCTTGCAAGGAATACAGTCCTTTGATACCAGTGCAAGATTCAGTATAGTAATCATTAACTATACAGTGGTACCTCGGGTTAAGTACTTAATTCGTTCCGGAGGTCCGTTCTTAACCTGAAACTGTTCTTAACCTGAAGCACCACTATAGCTAATGGGGCCTCCAGCTGCCGCTGCGCCGCCAGAGCACGATTTCTGTTCTCATCCTGAAGCAAAGTTCTTAACCCGAGGTACTATTTCTGGGTTCCTGGAGTCTGTAACCTGAAGCGTATTTAACCTGAAGCGTATGTAACCCGAGGTTCCACTGTATTAAGAATTTATGAATATCTTAGTTATATTAAATATGGAACTCCCTGCCTATTGACACCAGGCAAGCATCTTCACTGTGCTCTTTCTCAGGCCTGCTAAAAACATTTTTATCTAGACAAGATAAATGGAAGGGTGACACCTATTTTAATCTGTTTTTAGCTTATCACTGATTTTAATTTTTTAAAAAATGTTTTAAACAGCTATTTTTAACTGCATTTGCAGATAATTTTATCATTGGTGTGTGTGTGTGTGTGTGTGTGTGTGTGTGAGAGAGAGAGAGAGAGAGAGAGAGAGAGAGAGAGAGAGAGAGAGAGCTGCTTTGAGAGTTCCCCAGCACTACCAATTAGTTGTATATAAATTCTTTGAAATGAAATAAAACAAACAAATGAGTAAGAGAGAGAAGTAGCAGCCACTGCTCTCATAGGATAAACGTTAGTGTTAGTATCTTTTTTAACCTTCCCTTGGCACTACATGTAGATGAGATTTGTAGGAGAGCAAAACGTTTCTTCCCATTTTATGGCAAGCTATATATATATATATATATATATATATATATATATATATATATATATATATATTCTCAACATCCAAGTATCATTAGAACAGTAATTTGTTTTCAGAGATCTTCATTCTAGCACCAGAAGCTGATCTGTTGCTTGTACCATTAGCACACAAGTGCCTATGGGTAAGATGGACCTGTGCTTGGTATAAAAATAACTGAAATAAAACAATTTTTTTAAAAAAAACTGCTGATGGGAATGATCCAGTCCTCTCCTGCTTTCTTTTCTTACAGTTCCTTATTTGGACTGGGAAGTCCTTCAAACAGAGGACTGCCTTCGGTAAATCTGGCCATGTAGCCACCCTGTAGGAATTTCATCCTTGGGTGTGTTTCACATATTTATACTCTTTGGTATACCCCCCGTCTCCCACATAAGACGTGCATCTGGACTTTTCAGTGGCCCTCGATGAAGAGGTCTCTTATTTCTTTCTTTTACCTCAAGGATAGTTGGACCACTCACCGCTGCATCTTGTGATTCTGGATTAAATGCAGAGCTGTTGATTCTCTGCCCACTTCCCTGGGCATGCGGATACAGCTGCATTGCAGCAGGAAAGAAAGCAGCGACTAAAACTCTTCCAGTGCTCAATTCTCTCTTACACAGACAGTGCTGTGATTTCTCCATGCATCTCTGGAATATGGACTTAGGTAACAGGTATCAGTTTTCTCATTGTGTGTCATATTTGCATTGGTGCCTAACAATCGTTCTCTGCTTCCACTCTGGGAGGAATTATGCCTCTGCATCCCTCTTGCTGGGGAGAGAGCTCTTGAACTCGGGTCCTGCTGGCAGGCTTCCCATGGGCATCTGGTGGGTCCCTGCAAGAACAGGATGCCAGACTAGAGAGAAGAAGAAGAAGAGTTTGGATTTGATATCCCGCTTTATCACTACCCGAAGGAGTCTCAAAGCAGCTAACATTCTCCTTTCCCTTCCTCCCCCACAACAAACATTCTGTGAGGTGTGTGGGGCTGAGAGACTTCAAAGAAGTGTGACTAGCCCAAGGTCACCCAGCAGCTGCATGTGGAGGAGCGGGGAAGCGAACCCGGTTCACCAGATTACGAGTCTACCACTCTTAACCGCTACACCACACTGGCTCTTGGCATTTGGTCTGATTCTTCAGGGCTTTTTTTTTATGTGGGTAGGATGTTGGCCTTGCCCCACGGTGACCTGGGTTCAAATTGCCACATGGCTACGAAGTTGGGGGCAAGTCGCTATCTCTCAGCACAACCTACCTCATAGGATTGTTGTGAAAATAAAATAGGATAATAGGATAATACAGTGGTACCTCGGGTTACATACACTTCAGGTTACAGACTCCGCTAACCCAGAAATAGTACCTCAGGTTAAGAACTTTGCTTCAGGATGAGAACAGAAATCGTGCTCCGGCGGCGTAGCAGCAGCAGGAGGCCCCATTAGCTAAAGTGGTGCTTCAGGTTAAGAACAGTTTCAGGTTAAGAACGGACCTCCGGAACGAATTAAGTACTTAACCCGAGGTACCACTGTAAAAGAGGATGACCAAGCATTCTGTTGTAGCCAAGAGGACAGGTTGTGTTGTGTTGTGTTGTGTTGTGTTGTGTTGTGTTGTGTTGTGCTGTGCTGTGTTGTGTTGTGTTGTGTGTGGTGCCCAAATGTGCCTGCAGCCTCAAAAAAGGTTGGTGAGCTTTCTCAAGACTGTGGAGTCTTAAAAATATGCTGTTCATGGTGCTGAAAAAGACAGCGATTTGAGAACTAACGCTTCTTGGTGTGCATGATTATGAAAAATGGCAACAACTCAGACGATGAAGTACTACGATAATTGTGTCACAAGTCTAAAAATACACATTGGCATGATTCAGCATGGTCTATAAATTATCCCAATGAGCTCAACCAGCAGATTTCGCCTGTCATGTCATTCACCTACAGATTAATTATTTTGTTACACACATTTGGGCAATGGATCAGAAAAAACACCCCCCTCCCCAATGACTTACACAGTTTGTGGCGACGCAACATAGCAATGAACATCAGCGGACAAAATTCCCTTTCTGCAAAGGGGGATGAGATTGGGCTAGTCTTTAACCATGATTGAGAACAGTGATTTCCAGTAGAGAATGAAAGAAAGCAACACTGCTCAAATTATAACAGCAAAGCAGGGTGAGGCTGGGTTCTTGCATCAAGTGCTGTCAGAGTTAGAACACGAAAACATCAATCTCTCCATACTCCACGCAGTGAGCTGTGAGATTTGCAGCTTGCGACACCTTGGCAGAAAGGTGCTATCTGGGTCTGGTTTGTCACTGCCCACTCAGGTCAGCCATTGGGCTCTCCTGTAGAGGAAGGGATCTCAAAAGGCTTCCTGTTTGGTTTGGGACCTCACTATAGTTGTCAACTGTCCCTTATTTGGCGGGAAAGTCCCTTATCCCAGTGCTGTGTCCCGCTGCTGTCCCTTATTGATGGTGTCCCTTAAATTTCCCGGGTTTCAAAGGAAGCAGCTCCTCTCCCTCCCTCCCTCCCTGGCGGCCAGGGAGGAGGGAGGCTCCAACTGTGTTGCTTTGCTGCGTTGTTCACCCAATAATGAGTCAAAGAACGACTGGGGGGGGTGGAGCTTGCATGCCTTGTGCCGATCAAATCGGCCGCATTGCCTGGGGACTCGTCTTTGCTCAGCGCTTCCCAGCGGAGAGGTGATGGTGGTTTTCCTTGCTGCATCCCCTTTGCTGGGTTGCTGCGCTGTGGGAACCACTGCTTGAGGCTTTGTTTGGCTGCTGGCTGGGCTTTCTGCCTTTGGCTCGGAGGGGCTCAGAAGTTGAACGTAGCTGTGTTCTGAAAATCCCTTATTTTGGCTGCTAATCCCTTATTTTTGAGGCTGCTGGTCCCTTATTTTCAAATCTGTAAGTTGACAGCTATGGACCTCACTTAAGCAACAAGTTATTCCTGGCTGCAGCATGTTCCCTGGCTCTCACGCTCTGAGGCCTCAATCACTTTTATATCACTATGATACCACTTTAAACAGCCTTAGCTTCCCTCCTGCAACTGTAGTTTGTTCAGGGTGCTGAGAATTGTTAGGACACCCCATTCCTCCCAAAAACTGACAATGGTCAGAGTGGCTTAGCAATCGCTTCACAGGCTATATTGCTCACTTGGTAAAGCACGGCACTCTTAATTTCAGGGTCGTGGGTTTGAGCCCCAAGGTGGGCAAAAAGATTCCTGCATTGCAGGGGGCTGGACGAGATGATCATCAGCCAAAAGCAAAAACTAGATGTGATATGCATACAGGAGACACATATTAGAAAAATAGCCAGAAAGTATTTGGTAAATAAAGCCTTGGGACAGGAGATTGTATCCTCTTTTTTAAAGGGGGGAAAAGAGGAGTGGTGTTTTATATTAAACCACTATTTGAGCCTTAAGCTAATCTTAAAGTATGAAGAAGGAAAGCTGTTGGCCATATGAGTCTGGGAACAGTAGCTGGAGTTAAATCAGTGATTGTGGGAATATATGCCCCTAATGAGAAAAAGGCAGCAAATTATCTTTTCATTAGATATACTTGCCATTTCCTGGTCCAAATGTTTATGAATGAGGAGAGGGAGAACTATGTACAGCACCTTCAGCTCCTTGGACGAAAGGGTGGGGAATAAATAAACAACTTTCCAGAATTAGGCTTAGAGCCAAATGTCTTGGCTGAGGAGAGAGTCAAAGCTGGTTGCCACTGTTTTCACATTTTCATGAAATTATTTGGGTCTTTTATACGCTGGCATGCAAAGAGCACTGCATCAGTGCAGATGGCATTGGGGGTAGCCGCACAGCTTCAACCAGCATCACTCCTCCCACAGAGCAGTCACAAAGCTTAGTCCTTATTAATATTTCAGGGCAGGAGCGAGAATTATAGGACCCCACAGGCAAAGTTCTTGGGTGTGAGTCAGCAGTTTGTGAGGCAAGGTGGGCGATGAATGGCAATTGTAGCATCCTGACAGCAAAAGTAGTGAGTCAGCACCATATTTGAGGCAGGAGTCTCGGAGGGAGGCAGAAGCAGGACGTTCTGGGATCTTGCAAACACCTAGTCTGGGAATGAGTCAGCAATTTGAGGCACGGATAGGGGAGAAGGAGCAAGGTTTGTTTTGGTTACACCGTGCAATAATTCAAGATGATGTTGAGAATTCATTAGTTGAATCAAGTCTTTCCTGTGTTTTGGCTCCATCAGAAACAGCCCCCTCGTGCTAGGAACTCTGGCTAAAGGTAAAGGTAAAGGGACCCCTGACCATTAGGTCCAGTATCCTATGTTAAAGGTAAAGGGACCCATTAGGTCCAGTCGTGACCGACTCTGGGGTTGCGGCGCTCATCTCGCTTTATTGTGCGAGGGAGCCGGCATACAGCTTCTGGGTCATGTGGCCAGCATGACTAAGCTGCTTCTGGCGAACCAGAACAGCGCACGGAACCGCTGTTTACCTTCCCGCCAGAGCGGTACCTATTTATCTACTTGCACTTTGACGTGCTTTCGAACTGCTAGGTTGGCAGGAGCAGGGACTGAGCAACGGGAGCTCACCCCGTTGCGGGGATTCGAACCACTGACCTTCTGATCGGCAAGTCCTTGGCTCTGTGGTTTAACCCACAGCGCCACCCGTGTCCACATTGCCTCCAAATCCACATTGCCTCCCTTCAGCCTACAGAGAGAGAGAGAGAGAGAGAGAGAGAGAGAGAGAGAGAGAGGAGTTTGCTATCATTGCTCCTAGTCACCAACTAGACCTGTGTGATTCACTGACTGAACTCTACCAGTTCCATGGCAGGGCAGATTTAAAATGCTCTGGTGACATGACAACCTTTCATTATTCACTACTGATGTTTGCGAAATGCTGGAAAAGAAAGCGCCCGCTGAATGTTGCTCAGGAATGGTCATGATGGAGAAGCTGTGCTAGCATTTATAGTGGAAACTTCTCTGTCAATCAATCTGCCCCTGTCAATCAAGATGAAGTGCTAATCATGGTGCACATGCTCCTTCGAGGCCAGTGACGCCTCCTCCTTCCCCAAGCACCAAGGTTTCAGAGTGCACTGTGGCTCAGTAGGTTTGCAGGATGTGCAAGCCATGTTTAGATGAGCTCCTGCTCCCATTATAAATTCTGATTAATTTTGCTCGCTTTATGCAAACTAGGAATTGCCTGAATGGTTTTGAAAGAGTAAAACGACAGGCAGGGGTGATGGTGGAGGGGAGGTCTGCCATGTTTTGAAGATCAAAAAAGAGGACACATTTGCCAACTTTTACATATCAGTGGAAAAGGAGAACATAAGGCAACCCTAGAGGTGGTGAAAGGCCACCCAGATTTGCAGTCTGTTAGTAGTCAAGCAGGTGAACACATTAGTGGGGTAGGTGGACATCTACTCCATCCTATTTCAGGAAATGACCAGTCGCATGAGTCACTTCTTCAACACTGAGATAGGATAGAGTGACAGGAGCACGGCATTTTTCTGTTCAAGAACTCTGCCAGGTTTGGGGCCATGGATGATGGCGATGGCCATTTGCATTGTGGTGTTTAACTGGTGCCACAGAAGGGAGTGGGTGCTTCTTTTGATTTTGGGGTAGGGTCAATGGCAAAGCTGCATGCTCTGGCACCAGGGGTGGATAGCAGTTAGGGGTGTGGCTGGCGTGCATCGGGGGGGGTGGCGCTATGGTACCCCACTCCCCTATGGTGCCGGGGGCAGTATGGTCCTGCTGCCCCCCCATTCCCCTGCCAGTGGGTGGATCTGCATCTCTTGTCTAGCTGCATCAAACCATTTATTTATTACTTATTTAATGTATGTATATCAAACCTATCCATTCTTTTTTTTAAAAGATATTTATTGAAAGTTTTTAAGATATAACAAGAAAAAAGAAAAATAAACATACAAAATAAAAAACAGTTAAAAACACACATTAATTTTCAATAACATAACTTCCATACACTTATTTCCTCGGACCTCCTCATACCTCCCTTCTCTGTATTGCAATTCGATTTGTTAGCTCAGCAAATCCTTATTAAACTTTTACCCATTTGTGAAACCTTCCCCCCCCCCATATCTCTTAAAGCATTACAACTGGAAACCGCTTAGTTTCTATCCAACATCCCAAACCTATCCATTCTTAAGGAAATCAGCCCTGAGTGCTCACTGGAAGGACAGATCCTGAAGCTGAGGCTCCAATACTTTGGCCACCTCATGAGAAGAGAAGACTCCCTGGAAAAGACCCTGATGTTGGGAAAAATTGAGGGCACAAGGAGAAGAGGACGACAGAGGATGAGATGGTTGGACAGTGTTGTCGAAGCTACCAGCATGAGTTTGACCAAACTGCGGGAGGCAGTGGAAGGCAGGAGTGCCTGGCGTGCTCTGGTCCATGGGGTCACAAAGAGTCGGACACGACTAAACGACTAAACAGCAACATATCTTGCCTTTCTCCTGAGCTGGGGTTCAAGGCAGCTTCCAACATTTAAGAACATACAAAGCAGTGAAAATAAACAAGTTAAAAGCAATAGTTAAAATATATCAAAACACATTTGGAACCAGCCATTTAAATATAGCAGCAGTCCAGTGAGCAACAAGGACCCGGCTGAAAGGAACTCAGTATATAACAGAAGATCTTAGCCTGCGGACAGAAGGATAAGAGGGAGACCATCTCAGCTCCCATGGGAGGGAATTCTGCAATTTGGGAGCAGCCACAGAAAAGATTCTCTCTCATGTCACCACCATGCTTCTGATGTTGATGGGATCAAGAGAAGGTAGGTTTGTATATGGAGATACAATCTTTCAGGTAGCCTGGGTCCAGTCTGTGCTGACCCTCCAACTGTGTGTAGTGTGGACCAGACTCCAGGAGTTCTTACTTTTTGGTGGTTTGGCAAGGAAATAAAATCCTACAGACGGGGACCATTCAAGAGGACCTTCCACCTTCAGGCAGAAATCACTCTGAAGGAACCACAGACAGAAACAATAAGAAGCAGCCTTATACTGTGTTAGTTCAACGGTCCATCTACAGTAGCTCAGTATTGTCTACACTGACAAGCAACAGCTCTCTGGGGATTGCATTTGGGACCTTCTGCCATTGACCCATGGGTCTTCTTCCCTAGAAAGAGGAGCGTCTTAGCAGTTGCTGCCTGATGAAATGGACACAAGGCTTAGGAGGGGGAAAGATCCTCCAAACAGGTTAGGAAGCACAGTGTTAATTCTGCTTAAGGCCAGTACGGACTCCTAGTTGCTCATTAAGTTCTGTATGATGCTATGATCTGTTCCATCTCTAAGCTATAAGATTAGATAGGTTTCAGAGTGAAACGGCTGGACGATCCAATTGTGTTTCTAACTGGGAAGGCCAAACAGGGATCAAAGGTATGCATATATTCTAAACCCATGTAACAAAACAGGACCATTTGTTGAGGAATATTTTATCCCAGCATTGCTTCGGCCATAGCTGAAATAATTACTGCAAACCCACAGGACATGAATCACACAACTGCAAGGAATGTACATCACAGACTTGACTCTTTGAGAAAGGCTTCTGGTTGTGATGAGCTCCTAAGGTAAAAGGGTTTTGAGTATTCTAAGGCTTGTTTGCCAGTGGGACCTAGCTGTATGAATTTTCCTTTGCTCAGCTGCTTGTAAACTAGAGCCCATTCCATGTTTTGTTTGACAGCTCAGACGTACTCTCAATAGCAGGTATCCTAGATCCATTATCATAGAACAGCAGATATCCTAGATCCATTTCAATTGGGGTTTAGGCCTGCTTTTGGCACTGAAACTGCCAACATCATGCACTGAAACTGAGCCCAACATCGCACACGTGACATCACACACACAGCACACATGTGATGTCACGCGTATGACACTGCCCCCCCAAATCTGGGGCACAACTCAATGCCTCTGGTGAGGATGTACTGCTACATTCTGTGGCAGGTCTCACTTTTACATTCCTAATACTGAATTTGTGTGTGCATGTTATTAAATACACAATATTAAATACACAAGCCATTTCATAATACAAACATAAAACCGTTTTAATATGGCACAATCAAACACATATTCTCCCAGTTGTTTACGAGACTGGGGCTTGTGAAAGTAAATAATCCACACCATCTTCTGATATCTTTAATACTCTTTTCACATGCACTGTTTACATTTATCTATATCCCTGTTCTCAAATATTTCTAACAATATATTCTGCATGAGCCTTGCGTTCTCTTCCAGCGTACAGTTTTGTGATTCTACAATTCTATAGTTGGTTTGTGAATATTTTTCCAAGCTCTGGCATATAACAGCCTTGCAACAGTTAAGACAGGCCAGACCTGGAACTTGCATGATTTGTTGCTGGGGTCTAATCTTGACATACTTTCATAAGCGGATCAGAGGGTCTAATGGAATTTCCACTTGCAAACTTTCTCATATTATCTCAACCCTTTTGTTTAAGAACTGCTTCGCTTTGCTCACCCTCCCACCTCGGATGAAAAAATTTTTTTTGCACAAAATATTTCTTTGCGGTTCAAGACAAAGCACAGCAGAGAGCCCTCCAAAACAATCGCTAAGAATCCCGTTAAGGCACGTCCAGAAAAAACTCCCCACCTTTGCTGCAGTGGGCGATTTCTTTTCATTCCGCATTTGCCCATAGAGAGCTGTAGGCGGCAATTCAGGGCAGACACATACAGTACGTGGAAGTACCGTATTTTTCGCTCTATAACATGTACCCGACCATAACACACACATAGTTTTTAGAGGAGGAAAACAAGAAAAAAAATACTCTAAACGAAACAGTGGATGTATGATTTTTGTGGTTCATGCTGTGGCCACAGACATGTGAACTGACAGTGAGTTTGGGGTAGCCCAATGCAAAAATCCTGAGGATCCATGTGGATCCATGATTTGTAACCACATTTTTGCGGCCCCAGGCAACAGTGGGTGCATGATTTTTTTGGTGCAAGCTGTAGCCATGGACATGCTATGTGATCTGATGGTGAATTTGGGGTGACCCAGTGCAAAAATCCTGAGGATCCATGTGGATCCATGCTTTGTAACCAGGCTCTCTGTCCCTCTCTTCTCCCCATTCAGCGGCTCTTCTCCTACTTTGCTGTTTCAAAGCGAGCAAAGCGAGCCACGGAGGAGGGAAGGAAGGGGAACCATGGATCCTCTGCCGACAACTGCAGCAGATCCCCCCGCCACCCGTAGGCATTCGCTCCATAACACGCACAGACATTTCCCCTTACTTTCTAGGAGGAAAAAAGTGAGTGTTATGGAGCAAAAAATACGGTAAATCTCTTTGGGAAAACTAGCGTGACATAATTCTGTTAAGGACTGGGCTGTGATAGCTAACGTAGGCAAGACAAGGCGGGGTGGAGGAAGCGCAGGCTGTAGCTCAAAGGGTGGAGCATTTGTCTTGGGTGCAGAAGGTTCCAGGTTCAACCTGTGACATCTCCAAGCAGGGGCATGGAAGGGGGGTGCGGTGGGTGCGGGACGCCCCAGGTGTCACCACTGAGGGGGGTGACAAAATGCCAGGCGGCACTCACTGCGAGGCCTGCAGTGTGCCCAAGCCATGTGTCTCTCCTGGGAGAGAAGCGGTGGCTTGGGTGTGCGCAGGCTCCATGCTGCCCAAATGGTCCGCCCGCTGGCTCTCCCCCCCCCCAACTGTAGGGCGGCTGAGTGGGAGGAGGCAGGCAGACGGGGAGTCCCCACGGTGTGCCCCGCCCCTATGGGTGGCTCGCGCCACCCCAGGCACCCAAGTGGCTTCCCCAAGTAAGGCTGTGTGAGTCTCCCCCGTCTGAAATCCTAGAGAGCCAATTGCAGGCAGAGTAGACTATACACAGCTGGATGGCAGCCTTTCCTATAGAAGAGTAAGAATTCTTTCAGCTAAAGCAAAGCGAGGGGCTGCCGCATCAGCCTGGCAGCGACTGCATAATAACAAAACAAGGCATAATGGATTTCCATGGCCTGATGAAAGCTTTATGGCTCTGTGGCTTTTGCAGTTCTTTATACAATGCATTCAGCTAATAACTTCTCTCTCCAAGACAGTAAAACATTTTTTTGCAGCACCAAATCAAATGGTACATAATAGCCACTGCACAGAAATTCTGCCTCCAACCTGTCTCAGCTACACTTGGCTTCTGTGGGGTTTTTTGTTTTGGTGCAGGTATGTGTTTACCGTCTTCTTCTTTGCTTCTTCCCCTGGAATTATTCCTCCTAGTGAACTGCTGTTCCGTACCAGCCACCTGCTATCCCAGTATGAGACCATAGTACTTGGCAACTCCATCTGTAATGAAAGCTTGCCCAAAATGCCAGCTGATGGTCAAAGCCTAAAAGGTCCTACAGTGTGTGTGTGTGTGTGTGTGTGTGTGTGTGTGTGTGTGTGTGAACAGCACCTGATATAGACCTGATATTGATCAGCAGCAACCCCCTGCGGTTTCACCATGTATCTGTTTATACATGTTTTTATCCTGCTTAATACAGCAACAAAACTCACCTAAACTCTACCTCTCTTTCAAATCAGAACCAGTGAAGGCAATGAAGGTCCTGTGTGAGTGCCTGGAGGCGGTTGGAGGATGGATGGCAGCTAATAGATTGAGGTTGAATCCTGACAAGACAGAAGTACTGTTTTGGGGGGACAGGGGGCTGGTGGGTGTGGGGGACTCCCTGGTCATGAATGGGGTAACTGTGCCCCTGAAGGACCAGGTGTGCAGCCTGGGAGTCATTTTGGACTCACAGCTGTCCATGGAGGTGCAGGTCAATTCTGTGTCCAGGGCAGCTGTTTACCAGCTCCATCTGGTACGCAAGCTCAGACCCTACCTGCCCGCGGACTGTCTCGCCAGAGTAGTGCATGCTCTAGTTATCTCTCGCTTGTACTACTGCAATGCGCTCTTTGTGGGGCTACCTTTGAAGGTGACCTGGAAACTACAACTAATCCAGAATGCAGCAGCTAGACTGGTGACTGGGAGCGGCCACCAAGATCACATAACACCAGTCCTGAAATACCTACATTGGATCCCAGCACAATTCAAAGTGTTGGTGCTGACCATTAAAGCCCTAAACAGCCTTGGCCCAGTATACCTGAAGGAGCATCTCCACCCTCATTGTTCTGAGGTCCAGCACCGAGGGCCTTCTCGCGATTCCCTCACTGCGAGAAGCCAAGTTACAGGGAACCAAGCAGAGGGCCTTCTCGGTAGTGGCACCCAACTTGTGATACTCGCTCCCACCGGATGTGAAAGAGAAAAACAACTACAGTGGTGCCTCGCAAGATGAAATTAATTCGTTCCGCGAGTTTTGTCGTCTTGCAATTTTTTTCGTCTTGCGAAGCACGGTGTCGGGAAAGTTTTGGAAAAGCTTCAAAAATCACCAAAGTCTTTAAAAACCTCAAAAAAGGCTACCACACCGCGTTCTATGAGTTGCTCCTCGAAGTCAAGTCGCAACTGTATTAACGGTGTTAAGAAAAAGGAAACAAACTTGCAAGACGTTTCCGTCTTGCGAAGAAAGCCCATAGGGAAAATCGTCTTGCGAAGCAACTCGAAAAACCAAAAACCCTTTCGTCTTGTGAGTTTTTTGTCTTGCGAGGCATTCGTCTTGCGAGGTACCACTGTACCGACTTTTAGAAGGCATCTGAAGGCAGCCCTGTTTAGGGAAGCTTTTAATGTTTGATGCATTACTGTATTTTAATATTTTGTTGGAAGCCGCCCAGAGTGGTTGGGAAAGCCCAGCCAGATGGGTGGGGTATAAATAAATAATAATAATAATAATAATAATAATAATAATAATAATAATAATAATTGTTGTTGTTGTTGTTGTTGTTGTCAGAAAGTTCTTCCTAAGTTGAGTCAGAATTTTTTTTCTTGTAACGTGAAGCCATTGGTTTGAATCCTTGGAACCTTGGAATCCCCCAAGGTTATGAGCTGGGGGGGGGACACTGGGACAGTGAACGACATAAAATAAAAATAAAACTGAATTCCTTAAACAAGTACAAAGTGTGTCACAGATCAGTAGATCTACTTAATACATCAGTGTAGCTGGATCACCCCTCAGGGAAAGCCTGTGTGTCTCTGCTGCAACTCCCACAAGTGAAGAGAGAGCACATAATGTAGTCCTTGCATAAATTCCCTCTTTATATAGCTGCTGCACAGCCTCTCAGCCCCACGTAGCCACTGCCCTCCCCACTTTAGGTATTAATGATGCATTTAGTGCAATGTGATAAGGATCGGGAGCCAAGCCCATTAGAGTCTTTCGCAAAGCTCCCTGCGACGATTACCCGTTTTGTATTCCTGTCTGTTCTGGAGGTGCTGTTGCATAACATTCTCTTCCTGGCTTCCCTCTGTTCTAAAATTGCTTTTGTTCCCTCTGTGTTCGAGGGAAAGCTCTGCGCTGCGTCTCTTTCCTTGAGGGATTCCTTCCCGTGCTGATTTGTATTTTGCACGGCGCCGCTCTTTCGCTTAACTGCCTGGATCCTATGCGCAAGCTGTAATTCCCACAAGGGAAGAAAAGGCAGAGGGTGCTTCTAGACTTGTCATTGTTTCCGAGTGAGGTAACAGCAAGTTCGGGTTACACAAGGATGATCTGGCTCTCTTGCATCCCCACTCTCCCAAGACAAGAGTGTTTTGTGATAAGTAAAGTCTGGGACAGTCTGTCAAATGTGTCACATCTGACAAATGTATGAAACTATCGTACATTTAAAGCACTCTTATCATAGCTGTCAACTTACAGATTTGAAAATAAGGGATCAGCAGCCAAAATAAGGGATTTTCCGGGCACAGGTATGTTCAACTTCTGAGCCCCTCCGAGCCAAAGGCAGAAAGCCCAGGCAGCCAAACGAAGCCTCAAGCGGTGGTTCCCACAGCGCAGCAACCCGGCAAAGGGGATGCAGCAAGGAAAACCACCGTCACCTCTCCGCTGGGAAGCGCTGAGCAAAGGCGAGTCCCCAGGCAACGCGGCCGATTTGATTGGCACAAGGCATACAAGCTCCACCCCCGTCATTCTTAGACTCCTTATTGGGTGAGCAACGCAGCCAAGCAGCACAGTTGGAACCTCCCTCCTCCCTGGCCGGCAGGGAGGGAGGGAGGGAGGGAGGGAGGGAGGGAGGGAGAAGAGCTGCTTCCTTTGAAACCCGGGAAATTTAAGGGACATCATCAATAAGGGACAGCAGCGGGACACGGCGCTGGGATAAGGGACTTTCCTGCCAAATAAAGGATGGTTGACAGCTATGAAGACTCTTATCCACTTTAAGAGTCGTGGCTTCCCCCAAAGACTCCTGGGAACTGTAGCTTGTTAAGAGAGACTGAGGATTTAGCTACATTAGTCAAAATGCAGCGTTATAAATGCGTTATAACACGGTGACACCAGAGGGCGCTGTAGAGCTGAAATCACAACTCAATGATATTTTCAATTGTGAGCTTTACAATGGGTTTTCACAGAGTGTTTTCAGAGCATTTTTTAATAGCTGTGGAAATCTAGCCTCACACTAAAGAGAAAGAGGCATGATGGATAGCTCAGTTGGTAGAGCATGAGACTTTTAATCTTAGGGTTGTGAGTTCGAACCTCACGTTGGGCAAAAGATTCCTATATTGCAGGGGGTTGGAACAGAGAATCCTCCTGGTCCCTTTCAACTCTACAATTCTGTGATTCTGTGAGATGAGAGTTGTTAGGAGGCCTGTAACAGACTGCAGTTCCCAATATACTTTGAGAGAGGCCTGACTCTTGAACTGAAACAAGAATGCTTTAAATACCGTATTTTTCACTCTATAAGACGCACCAGACCATAAGACACACCTAGTTTTTGGAGGAGGAAAACAAGAAAAAAAAATATTCTGAATCCCAGAAGCCAGAACAGCAAGAGGGATCGCTGCGCAGTGAAAGCAGCAATCCCTCTTGCTGTTCTGGCTTCTGGGGTAGCTGCGCAGCCTGCATTCGCTCCATAAGACGCGCACACATTTCCCCTTACTTTTTAGGAGGGGGAAAGTGCGTCTTATAGAGCGAAAAATACAGTATACATGGTGGATGTGCTCACCATGAAGGACCAAACCACACCAAGTCTAGGGAAGCTTCACATAACAGCGCAGGGAGCATGGCTCAGACAACAATGCGCTAATTACCTTATTAGCTAAGCTTTGCAAGGATGCTGTCTGTGCAGATGCAGAATATTCTTCTGTTCCTTTGTGGGCTTCCAATATCCCCTGCTCCATTTAACTCCATGGACTCTTAATAATAGAATGTGCATCTTTCATCAATATTAAACACACATAAAAGATCCAAGGAACTAATTACGGTATGTACTAGACTGCAGCCCTTTCCCTAAGGACCACAATGCTTCCTAGATAATATCCTGGTAATTTGTAGAACATCCTTGTCATGTAGGCCTGTATGATTTATCTCTGTACTTTATATAGATTTGTGCAGCGCATTGTTATATACTGTATGCTGTGGCCCCAATCCAAAAGGTGTTCATGCAGCAGCCGGGGCAGGGCACACAAGATGCAGTAAACAAGCAAGGATCCGGCCAATGAGGATGGCCTAGCCATCAAGAAAAATCAGTTTTCGCCTCCAGAATTTTGTTTGGCATCTTGTGGACCATCAAAGATAAACATGACAAAGTTATGAATGAAAATGGTACCTAGAAGAAGGGGGAACCTGGCTTAAGAAGTTACAAAAAGCAGCACTAAATGGGAGGAAAATGTGTTATTTCTTAAACTGAGGGAATCGGCAACAACAGTGCCAGCCTATAGACACCTATGCAGAAGTAAGGCCCATTAAGTTCAATGGGACTTACTCCCAGAAAAGTATGTCTTAGATTGCAGCCTTAGAACTGGATGAAGAGAATCCAGTTGGGAAGGATTTTTGGAAGGATTATGCTTGTGGTTTGTGGCTTTGCTAACTTAGAACTGCTAATGGAGTATTGGACTGGAATCTAGGAGACAGGGGTTCAAATGTGCACTCCGCCATGAAGAAGTTCACTGGGCGATCTTGGGCAGCCAGTGCCTCTCCTATTCTACCTCACAGGGTTGTTGTGGAGATAAAATGTGGGGGGGGCTGTGTGGGCCACTTTGATCTCCTTGGAGAGGAAAGGCGGTGAATAAAAAAATAAATATTTGGTCATGAAAATATACTATGGTTTCAGTGTGATTTAGAAGTTATGGTTTTTGTCTGTAAACAATTTTGAAACAAGCAAACCAACCCTCAGTTTTTAAAACAACTCTCTCTCTCTCTTTCTTTTCTGTTTCTCCTAATTGTCATCTTGCCCTAATTTTCCCATGCAAAGAGAATCTTGAAATCCTCAACCAGAAAAGCATATTGCCGTGGGCTTGGTGACTGATTAACTGTGAGTGGGATTGTCACTGTGGGTTTTCCAGAAAGCAGTGCCTGGACAGGCACTATTCTGGAATTTGACAAAATACCGTATTTACTCAAATCTAATGCTTAATCTTTTTTTTGGCCAAATCACGCTGCAAAAATTAAGGTGCGCATTAGATTCGACGGCACATTTACATTTGCCAGCAAATACCTTTGGGGTTTCAAGGTTCTGAAAATTGAGGTGCTCATTAGATTTGATGGCGCATTAGACTCGAGTAAATACGGTAGTATTAATATCTCTGGCACTGGAATCTTATGCATCTCTGCTCAGAAGATGCTGCTTTTGATGGAACCCAGGAAACTGTGAGATGGGTACTAAGAGCAAAGGAAGAGGCTGATGGACCAATCCAATAGTCCATCTAGCTCCGCATCCTAGAATCCTAGAGTTGGAAGAGACCACAAGGGCCATCGAGTCCAACCCCCTGCCAAGCAGGAAACACCATCAGAGCACTCCTGACATATGGTTGTCAAGCCTCTGCTTAAAGACCTCCAAAGTAGGAGACTCCACCACACTCCTTGGCAGCAAATTCCACTGTCGAACAGCTCTTAGTGTCAGGAAGTTCTTCCTAATGTTTAGGTGGAATCTTCTTTCTTGTAGTTTGGATCCATTGCTCCGTGTCCGCTTCTCTGGAGCAGCAGAAAACAACCTTTCTCCCTCCTCTATGTGACATCCTTTTATATATTTGAACATGGCTATCATATCACCCCTTAACCTCCTCTTCTCCAGGCTAAACATGCCCAGCTCCCTTAGCCGTTCCTCACAAGGCATCGTTTCCAGGCCTTTGACCATTTTGGTTGCCCTCCTCTGGACACGTTCCAGTTTGTCCGTGTCCTTCTTGAACTATGGTGCCCAGAACTGGACACAGTACTCCAGGTGAGGTCTGACCAGAGCAGAATACAATGGCACTATTACGTCCCTTGCTCTAGATGCTATACTCCTATCCTGATCTCACAGTGGCCAGCCCATGGAAACTCCAAAGGCAGGACCTAACAGCAGGAGCATTTTCTCCACTTCTCATTCCAAGTAGCTGTGCTGGTCCCATGGATTACCCGAGAGGCGAGGTCCAAGTCTGGTCTATGGTCAAAGGTGCAATGTGAAGGCAGTCCGTAGTAGCTGAAGCTGGGTGCAGGGCAGGGAATCGGGTGAAGTCAGGAACAGGCTTGCAAGCAGGGAGCCAGGGCAGGGCAGCTCAGAAGCTCAGGCAGGAAAGCAGGACAGGGTTCAGGCAGGAACTAGCAACCAACAATGTTGCTCCCGCAACTTGGGACTGGGGCTGGCTGGCTTTTATCTGCCCTGAGGCATAGGACGGCCCCGATCCTCTGGTGACTCGCCTCTCCTGGCCTGGAGGCGAGCACTCCTCCTGCAGGAACTTAGTTCCCTCCGCCTCTCTGCCCTGAGCCTCTGCTTCCCAAACTTGGGGCTCCAGCTGTTGTTGGAATACAACTCCCATCATCCCCTGGCCACTGGTCCTGCTAGCTAGGGATGATGGGAGTTGTAGTCTAAAAAATACCTGGAGACCCAAGTGGCGGCTAACAAATTGAGGTTCAATCCTGACAAGACAGAAGAACTGTTTTTGGGGGACAGGGGGCGGGCAGGTGTGGAGGACTCCCTGGTCCTGAATGGGGTAACTGTGCCCCTGAAGGAGCAGGTGCACAGCCTGGGAGTCATTCTGGACTCACAACTGTCCATGGAGGCACAGGTGAATTCTGTGTCCAGGGCAGCTGTCTACCAGCTCCATCTGGTACGCAGGCTGAGACCCTATCTGCCCGTGGACTGCCTCACCAGAGTGGCCTCCCGCTTGGACTACTGCAATGCGCTCTACATGGGACGACCTTTGAAGGTGACCCAGAAACTACAACTAATCCAGAATGTGGCAGCTAGACTGGTGACTGGGAGTGGCCGCCGAGACCACATAACACTGGTCTTGAAAGACCTACATTGGCTCCCAGTACGTTTCCGAGCACAATTCAAAGTTGGTGCTGACCTATAAAGCCATAAATGGCCTCGGTCCAGTATACCTGAAGGAGCGTCTCCACCCCCATCATTCTACCCGGACACTGAGGTCCAGCGCCGAGGACCTTCTAGCGGTTCCCTCACTGCGAGAAGCCAAGTTACAGGGAACCAGGCAGAGGGCCTTCTCGGTGGTGGCATCCACCCTGTGGAACGCCCTCCCACCAGATGTCAAAGAGAACAACAACTACCAAACTTTTAGAAGACATCTTTAGGGAAGCTTTTAATGTTTGATGTATTTCTGTATTTTAATATTTGATTGGAAGCCACCCAGAGTGGCTGGGGAAGTCCAGCCAGATGGGCGGGGTATAAATAATAGATTAGATTAGATTAGATTAGATTAGATCGCCACAGGTGCTTCATGGCTGCATAGGGATTTGAACCTAGCTCTCTCCAGCCCAGTCCAGAATTGTGCTCTGCTAGTCTGGCTCTCATATTTCCTTGTCAAAGAGAAGCCAGATGCAGCTGTGGATGGGAACTGACAACCACTATGTAGCTTTAGGTGGGCTTTTTTTTTCAGCAGTCAAAGCAGAGCTTTAATATTTACATCTGCCTCCTGCGGTTTATTTGATAAATTATTTATGCACAAAACCTTTATGTCTTTTTTGCTCCAGACCTTTTAGCCACAGAAGTGTGTGTGTTTTATTTTATTTCTTTTGAGTTACACATTTTCTATTTTTTTTTAAAAAAAGTGCCGAAGCAAATATCAAAACTGCTCCCTGTGGGTTGGCAAGAACAGCGAAACCTCATTCTTCTTCTAAGGAAACCTTCTGAAACGCTGGCAAGAAACCCTTTGAGCGAAGGGCAAAAAAAGGAGAAAGGTTGAGAATCCGTTGACTAAACCTTCAGTCTGCTTTCTAGGCAATGTGATGAGTTAACCCTTCCGGCATCTCTGTACTAAACACATACAGTGGTTTTATGTCCCAAGGTTTTAATGCCTGCCTGGGAATTATGTTTAATGCCCACCTGGAAATTTAAGTTTTCTCAGCATTCTAAAATGAACCTCAGTTCCCAGGAATCATTGTGGAAAGTTAGGGCATGATTGGCACAGGGTGAGATGATGCTAATTCAGCACAGCTTGTCGCTGCAGACATGGAGAATGGGTTGCTGGGGTGGGAATTGTGGACTTTGCAAGGGATGACAGCACCACAAAGAAGAAGGAGCACTAATAAATGTGCCCTGCAGTGTGTCCACAATGTTGCGCAATATTCTGAACCTGTCCGATTTCAGGCACTGTCGATCACAGCTGGCACGAGACATTTTGCCGCCTGAGGCAGAGCAGTACATGACAACCTATGTCCACCCCAAACTTAGCAGCACCAGATCCAAGGCCAGGCTAGGACCACTAGTTGCAGGCCCAGTTCCCGTAGTCCAGGGGTGGGGAATCTGTGGCCTTCCAGATGTTGTTGTACTCCATTTCCCATAAGACTGGATAACCAGTGAGAGCCAGTGTGGTGTAGTGGTTAGGAGCGGTAGACTCGTAATCTGGTGAACCAGGTTTGCGTCTCCGCTCCTCCACATGCAGCTGCTGGGTGACCTTGGGCCAGTCACACTTCTTTGAAGTCTCCACTCACCTCACAGAGTGTTTGTTGTGGGGGAGGAAGAGAAAGGAGAATGTTAGCCGCTTTGAGACTCCTTCGGGTAGTGATAAAGTGGGATATCAGATCCAAACTCCTTCTCCTCCTCCAGTGATTGCAAATGATGCAGAGCAGCATCTGTGCTCTACATGGGGCTGCCTTTGAAGAGGATGCAAGAACTTTGACGGGTCCAAAATGCAGCAGGCAGATGACTGGCTGGGCTTCCATTTAGATCTTGCTTAAGCCCTGTTTTAAAACAGCTGCACTCAAGCAATGGGATATTAGCTCCGCCCAAGGCATGAAGGAGAACAGCAACAACTGGGAAAAGATAGACATAATATTTTACAAGGACAGAAAGAAACATCATGGACAGAATAAATGCCACACACAGGAAGAACAAGGATATAGTTTGAATGCTTCACCTGTAGCTTCATAACTCATTTAATGTGTCAATACAAATGGAAGTCGTTAATATTGCAGCCGTTGTATAAGGGATTGCAATTTTGACTGGAGTGTAACTGAAATTAATAAGATTTTGGAATGCAGAAATAAAATAAATCATCAAATCATCAATTCTAGCACACAGGAGGCCATATAAATTACATGATTTGGCATTTGAATGATTGGTATTAGTAATTGTATTATAATTTGGCATTGTTATAATGAGGCTATTGTTGGATTATTGTAATTGAAAACTAATAAACATTATTGTTGAAAACTAAAACAGCTGCCCTGGTTGCCAGTTAATTTCCAGACTCAGTTCATGGTGCCCACATTAGCGTTTTAAACCCCAAACAATTCAGGCCCCAAATACCGAAAAGAAGGCTTCTTTCCTTACAGAACCTCTCAGGTGCTAAGATTGACAGATGGGGCCCTCTTGGTTGTTCCACTGCCCTCAGAAACTTTTTTTTGGGGGGTGGCCTGGGAGAATGGCATTCTCTGTGGCAGCCCCTAAGTTGTGGAACTCCCTCCCCAGAGAGGTGGATCTGGCCCCTTCATTATACAGCTTCTAGAAAATGCTGAAGACGCCACTCTTTACCTTGGCTTTTGGCACTTGAGGGGTATATTTTTAGGACCCAACTTATTTCTACAATTGTAGGATCTTTTAAACTGTTTTTAATGTTGTGGTTCGGTTGTTGTAACCTGCCCTGCAGTGGCGTAACGTGGGGGGCAGGGGGGCCATGTCTGATGCTAGAGAGGGAGCCCTGTTGCAGTGCTCCGTGTGTGTTTATATGTAAATAAAGTAGATTAGCCAAAATGCTGAGTTGCTGAGGTTCTGTCACGCGCACGATGCGCAAACTCTGCGGATCCCTAAGTGTGCCGGTGTCGGTTGGCATCAGTCGCTGAGATGTTCGGGCTGAAGAAAGCTTATGTAGCTCCCGAACAATCGACCAGGAGGGAGGGAACATGCCAGTCAGGCATGTCTCTCTGCCAGGGTCCTACTCGAGTGTAGGACAAGCTCCTGACAGTTCATTGCCCGGAGCACCTCCCTTCAAGGACAGGAGGGCGAGGTGACACAGCAGTGAGGTCCAGCTCTGAGGCCCTTCTGTCAGTTCCCTCACTGCAAGATGTAAGGTTAGAGGGAACCAGGCAGAGAGCCTTCTCGGTGGTGGCACCCGCCCTGTGGGAAGCCCTCTCATCAGATGTCAAGGAAATAAATAACTATCTGACTTTTAGAAGGCATCTGAAGGTAGTCCTGTTTAGGGAAGATTTTAATGTTTGATGTCTTATTCTGTTTTTAATCTGTTGGGAGCAGCCCAGAGTGGATGGGTGGATATAAATAATTTTTTTATTATTATTATTATTATTATTATTATTATTATTATTATTATTATTACTTTTATTATTAATGTTTCTCTATTTAACTCTGCTCCCAGGTTGGGGCTAGTTTGCAAGGAGAGACTCCCTTCATTAGACGCTGGAAGGCAGGTGCTCAGATGTTGACGTCTGAGGGATGCTGGCTCACTCTCTAGTGCTGCCACAAGTTTACTTACAAATGGAAATGCATTTGTCATAGTAATGCCGGGTTCTTTTGAGATGCAAAAGTGCTTGGTTCTTTGGAAGGCAATAACAAAATGTGCTCCAGCTCTTCCTCTGGGGATGCTCCAGGGAAAGGAACTCTAGGTTATTACGAGCCTGCAAAGCACATCTTGCAAGCAGCATGTGACGTGGCAGCCTGCTTTCCTGTTAACGGGAGTCACGCAGCTCAAATCCCTGCTTGGTGCTTTGGAAATTCAGGGGGTGGGAGTGCTAGAACTTCGACCGTAAAAGCACAAAGTGACATCAGCGAAGTTTACCCGGGAGAGCAAGGGTGCCGGCCCCAGACCAAGGGAACAGCAGAGCCCTGCCAATTGCCAAACTGGAAGTTTTTAAATCCCACTCCTGCTAGAGGCAAATGCTCATTTTTCACCATAAAGCCGAATCTGAAGCAGACAAAACGATGGATCAAATATTAATTTAGCACTTTCAACAAAGCACACAAATCACTCATGCAATTTCCATTTGCTCATTCATTTTCGAATGAAGTTAGTCTCCCCGGGTACTGATTGTGCTATGGTGGGACATTTTCATTAAATAGTTTGGCCACTTCTCTTTTCTTTGTTAGAATCTGAATAGGCTGAATGTTCTCATATCAAATCAGAGTACAGGGCTATTCATAGAGCCTAATTCGTCAATGAAAACCCTGTGTCAAGACTTATGCTTGTTGCTTCCACACACAAACACACTTCTCCCTGTGCCCCTTGCAGTCTGGAAATTGTCTCTGTGGACTCAGGAAAACCCCCAGAACAGTGTGTAGAGCGAGGAGAAGTGGGAATTTCTCCACTTGGTAAGCTGCAAAGCTTGCATAGATGGAGCAATTGGAAAAGCTCAACGCTGAATTTCACCCAAGGATTCTGGTCACCTCTTTGGACCTAAATCTTTTCAGGGCATTGATTAAACATTCATTCCAGGCAGGTCCACTGCAGCAAAGGAGGAGAAAACTGTTTCCCTGTTGAGGGCCATATTCCTTCAGGGTTAATCTGTCGAGGGCCAAATACCAGCTTTCTGTAGGAGTTTGTCTTACAAAGAGGTTTCTAGTTACAGGTAGTTTCTAGTTACAGGTAGGTAGCCATGTTGGTCTGCTGTAGTTGAAATAAAATAAAATAAAATAAAAAAATCCTTCCAGTAGCACCTTAGAGACCAACTAAGTTAGTTATTGGTATGAGCTTTCGTGTGCATGCACACTTCTTCAGATACACTGAAACAGGTTTCTGTAATGGTTATTGCTAGCTTAAATGAATGCTGGTGTCTGGGGATATTAGCTAATAAATGCAGCCTGCTTGCTGGCAGGGAAGTGGGGAAGGGTTGTAACTCAGTGGTAGAGCATGCAGATGGTCCCCAGTCCTTTTAGGAAGGGCTGGGAGCAGTGGCATAGCGTGGGTTGCCGAGCACCCAGGGCCAAGCAGAGGGTGGGTGGGTGGGTGGGAGGGAAATGGATGGAGTATGCATGTGCATTCAATTGCCTAATGGTGTCCATGTCACCCAGGAGATCACAGCTGCAGAGATAAGAAAAGAAGAGTCATTGCATTGTCTGGAGAAGTCACTTCCTGGTTTGCATGGAAAAGCTGTTTTCAACGGAGCCCAGCGACGGAAGCACACAGCTGTATTGAGACAGCACCGGTTGCTGAAATTCGGAACCCCCCTAATAATTTTGCATGGGACACAGGTGGTGCTGTGGGTTAAACCACAGAGCCTAGGACTTGCCGATCAGAAGGTGGGCGGTTCAAATCCCCGTGACTGGGTGAGCTCCTGTTGCTCGTTCCCTGCTCCTGCCAACCTAGCAGTTTGAAAGCACCTCAAGGTGCAAGTAGATAAATAGGTACCACTCCGGCGGGAAGGTAAACGGCGTTTCCGTGCGCTGCTCTGGTTCGCCAGAAGTGGCTTAGTCATGCTGGCCACATGACCCGGAAGCTGTACGCCGGCTCCCTCGGCCAATAAAGCGAGATGATTCCCACAACCTCAGAGTCGGTCACGACTGGACCTAATGGTCAGGGATCCCTTTACCTGTACCTAATAATTTTGCACCCAGGTCAGCTGCCGCTGTTCACCCACCCACATTGTACCACTGGCTGAAAGAGACTCCTTCCTGAAACCCCGGAGAACTGCTGCCAATCAATGTATAACACTTAGCAAAATAGGCCAATGGTCTGGCTCAATATAAGGCATTTCCCCGTGTTCCTGTTTCCAGTGTTCCTGGGAGAAAACATGTTGTAGCTTTAAGTGTAGCTGGAAAAAGAGAATTGCATTGCTGGGAATCAACTGACAAGAAGCAAAGTGAGATGGCTGCAAGGGAACGGTGTGATATTTTGGGAAACTGAACCTGCCTTCAACTAGCAATGCCTGCCCAGGTAACTGCCTGCTCTACCATACTTAATGCACCATGCTTCGCGTTGCAAAGTTGGGTACAGATCTCATTGCCTTGTGAGCGGCCTCCTGGGGGAGGGCATATGCCAGGGGTGGGCGGGAACAGAAAAAAGGGGATGGAGCAACAGATGTGACATTTGTGCCATAGGCTCCATTCCAGCCAGTCAGAAATGAGAGGCCCCTACTCCTTCCTGCCACCATCTTCCACTGAGGCAAGTGCAGTCCAAGGTCACATCCTGGCCAGGCAAAAGTACCCAAGGAGAGTACTGAGCAGGGGAGGGAGGCGACATGGGAAAGGAGAGTCCTGAGGGCCTCGCAGGGGCCGTATCTGGTCTCCCTATCACTGCTTGGCAGCCATTCTGCCCTGAAATTGCCTTCTGCTGTTTAGCTCTTCGTTCATTTGGAAGAACACCAAACTGTTGCATGAAGTTCTATGAGCCTCTGCTTTCACATTTCCGCAAGCTTAATGGAACAGCAGTTGTGTTGCATATGTTGCTTCATGCATAAAATGTATTTAGTAAAGGTAAAGGGACCCCTGACTATTAGGTCCAGTCGTGGCCGACTCTGAGGTTGCGGCGCTCATCTCGCTTTATTGGCCGAGGGAGCCGGCGTACAGCTTCCGGGTCATGTGGCCAGCATGACTAAGCCGCTTCTGGTGAACCAGAGCATCGCACTGAAACACCGTTTACCTTCCCGCCGGAGTGGTACCTATTTATCTACTTGCACTTTGAGGTGCTTTCGAACTGCTAGGTTGGCAGGAGCAGGGACCAAGCAACGGGAGCTCACCCCGTCGCAGGGATTCAAACCTCCAACCTTCTGATCAGCAAGCCCTAGGCTCTGTGGTTTAACCCATAGCATATTTACAGGGCTGCAAAAGGCTTGCCTAGGGGCGGGAGGGGGGAATCTTTGTCTGGGGCAGACTCTCCATTCCTCTTTATAGGCTCTCTTCTTATCAAGCCAAAATGTTTCCATATCAAAAGACCTGATAGCTCAAAATGTGCCCTCTCTTCCTTCCAGGATGCTAACACAGCTGGAACAGTCTTTTTTTCAAGTGACAGATCCAAAGGTGATGCCTGCCCGCTTGACCTCAATTTCAGCAAGCACAGAGAAGGCTGGAGGTTTTTTAATATAAAAAGACCACACAGCTAAAATACGCTGTTCTTTCAGTATCATTCCTTGGCTTAGTGACTGACTCCCCCCCTACCCCTCCCAAAAGGACCCTGTTCTGCCGTGGGGACTTCGGCAGCAACTTGTTTTGCATCAAATGAATATAAGTGTTACCACCTTCAAATGGCTGCATAACAAGCTGATTTCGGCAGATCCACACCATCCATTTAAAGTGCCACCAATGAACATTGAAAGCACATGACTTCTACCCAAAAAATCCAGAGAACTGTAGTTTTGCCCTCACAGAGTCACATTTCCTTGCACCCTTAACATACTACAATTACCAGGATTCGTGGGCAGGGGTGTTGTGTGTATAAGTGGGCATTAGATGGAGGAGAAATAATAATAATAATAATAATAATAATAATAATAATAATAATAATAATAATAATAATAGTTTCCCTCCTATCTTTCTTGGTTGTCCCGGTCACTCTGGGTGGCTTCCAACATATACAAATAAAACATTAAACATTAGAAAGCTTCCCTATACAGGGCTGCCTTCAGATGTCTTTTAAAGGTTACATCTTGACATCTGATGGGAGAGTGTTCCACAGGGTGGATGCCACTACCAAGAAGGCCCTCTGCCTGAGAAATTCTGCAAATTAAAAAAGAGGAAAGATGTGCATTGGAGAATGAGATCTGCACACATATTTCAAGGTCATTCATGTGCTAGTTACCTCTTGGCTGGATTTCTTTCTTCTTCTTTTTTGCTGTTGTTGGCATCCGTCTGCCTCAGATTTCTTCTTCTTTTTTGCTGTTGTTGGCATCCGTCTGCCTCAGGAGACAATGGAAGATTGCACCTTCAGGGGTTAAGTCAAACCACTGGAAAGTTAAAGGACGTGCTGTGGCTGCAGAGACCAATATGGGGTCAGTGCATTGCTTTCTATGTGGGGCTGCCTTTGGAGACATTTGGAAACTTCAGCTAATGTAGACTGTTGCAGATAGAATTGCTGGATAATCTGCACTATTTGCATAGATTATCCATGTGGAGGTTTAGGCACAGTTCAGTTTAAAGCCCTGAATGGCACAGGACCAGAATACCTAAATAATTACTTCCATCACTGCCACCCTTGTGAGCCTGCCTGGTTATTGAGAACGCTTCGGTATGTTCCACTCCCTTTATCTGAGCTAAGTCTGCTGGAAATGTGAGAGACAGGGACTCCTCAGTGGTGGCACCAAGGTTGTGGAAGACCCTGCCCCAGGAGATCTTATGCTCCTCTCTGTGTTACATTTCCTTTAGTTTTTGAAGGGATTTGGATTTAAGCAGGCATCCAACTTGGCCAGCTGATCGTTTTCTGTGTGGTTGGGTCGTTTTGAGCCACCTCTGTTTCCATTTAATTTCCAGATTGTTAACTTTCCGATGCATTGTATGTCCTTGTGAGCTGTAAAGGTAAAGAGAAAGGACCCCTGACAGTTAGGTCCAGCCACGAACAACTCTGGGGTTGCGGCACTCATCTCGCTTTACTGGCTGAGGGAACCAACGTTTGTCCGCAGACAGTTTTTCCGGTTCATGTGGCCAGCATGACTAAGCCGCTTCTGGCAAAACCAGAGCAGCGCACAGAAACACCGTTTACCTTCCCACCTGAGCGGTACCTATTTATCTACTTGCACTGGTGTGCTTTCAAACTGCTAGGTTGACAGGAGCAGGGACCGAGCAACAGGAGCTCACCCCGTTGCAGGGATTCGAACCACTGACCTTCCGATCGGGAAGCCCTAGGCTCAGTGGTTTAGACCACAGCGCTACCCGCGTCCCCCTAATTGTGAGCTGTACTGAGTGTTATACAGCTGAAATGCAGGGTGAAGATCCTAATAATAATAATAATAATAATAATAATAATAATAATAATAATAATTTAATAAAAGGGTTGCAGGCAGTGATGGTAAATTCCCAGAGAGGTGATACTGGTTCAAACCCCGAGAGCTCCTTAAAAATGGAAGGAGAGCCTGTGAGATCAAATCTAATCCAACATTCTGTTTCAGATATTGTTTAACAAACTATGAGTTAACTACAGATGGCCCTGCAGGTAATCAGAATAAGTCATACGTATTTCTCCAGTGTTTGTTTTCCAGCTGCTCTTGCCTCATGCCTTTATGGTCTGGTGAATGTCTGGAGTGAAGCGGTTGAACAAACCATAGTTAAGTAAGGGTGTCGAGTTCCCACATAACACCAAGCCATAATGAAAACAAACGAATCAGATGCTTGTTTGTTGGCAGCAAAGAAGCTGTAGTTCAGCTGCTCACATATCACACCCAGCTGTGGTTTTAATAAACCATAGGTTAATAAACCATGGTTTGGTGTTATGTCACAGAGTCAGACCACTGGTCTATGATGATTCAAACAGGAGTCTTTTCCTTACTGGGGATCGAACCTTTGCCACCATCTGTGCAAAGCCTGTGGTCAACCTCTGAGCTACGGTCCTCCCTCTTTCACAGCTTATAGTCTGTGATAGATCCCATTCATGCTAGCACAAGTTTACAGAATGCTACCAAAGGCAACAATTCGTGAGAAAGCTGCAAGAGAGGCAATTAATCTGCAATCTCTTAAAATGTCAGCTGGTTTGCTGTGCCTCTTGTTCTCCTGCCATTCCTTCAGCTGACAGCTTCCGTGCAGAGCCCGGCTCAAAACGCCAGTGGAGCAGCAGCCTTCTCTGCTGGATGGAGTGTCTTGCTGAAGACGCAGCCACTCTCCTTGCACGGTGATGCTAGGAGGCAACAGCTTTGAGTTGCATGCAGCACTTGAAGGAGACGAGGGCGGAGAATTGGAAAAACCATCAGTGTTCAAGATGAAATGTACCTGCCTGCAACACAGCACATTGCTCGGGATGTGGCTTGCAAAGAGGGGAGGATGCCATGAAATCACGGCTGTAGCTGCTCTGTTCTCAAAGAATAGCACACATTTTACATTTACTTCTCCAACAGGGATGGGGAACCCCGGCTGCCCCCTGCCCCGATGACAACCGCCATCATCCCTAGCCATTGGTCTTACTGGCCAGCACTGATGGCAGCTGGAGTCCACAAGCATCAGGAGGACCACAGGGAAACCCACCTCTGCTCTATGGTCATGTGGACCACAACCTTGTCTTAAAGCAAAATCTGAATTTTATAACATGGAGAAAGCCACCCTCCCCACAGAAACTGAGTGTGTTGTCAGCCTGTAACTCTTTTGAGAGTTGCTCCATTAGAAGAAAATTGGAATTGTAATGCCAGGAAATGGTACGTCTGTATCATTACTCAAATTACTCAGATTATCTCCAGCATGAAAGGCATAAAGCGTAGCTGTGGATCTCCCTGTAATTCTGAAGGGCTGTTTCAAAGTAACTGATGTAAAGGAAGTGGCGAAAGCTTCTTTAATTAATGGCTGATAGCTGCAAGAACTAGAAGCAGAGACTTTTTGTTTTCAGTTTAGCAAACTGTAAGGGAGGTGTTTCGACTAAGCAGGGAGGATGATGGGGGACAAAACTAGAATTAGTTGGTTCTGCCTGCCATTGGTTCTGGGGCCACCTACTGTTGGCCTCCTTGCCTTCCGCTCTATCAGTCCTAATTGCAGTGACAATACAGAGGGACGGGGAAAATGTGTGGCTCCTTTGTAGTTCTCTCTCCGTTGTTGATGTCCCAGTGCCAGCGCTCACTCTCACTAACTGAGCCATGGAAGGCATGGGTGAAAATAGCCATTCTCAGAGTCATTGTCCAAAGGGGAAGGACTCCATCGAAGGCCCAGTGATGCTCTCCTGCATGGTCTATAATCAGAGGCAAACAATCCTTTAGATGGTATCCTATGTTAAAGGTAAAGGGACCCATTAGTTCCAGTCGTAACTGACTCTGGGGTTGCGCCACTCATCTCGCTTTATTGGCCGAGGGAGCCGGCGTACAGCTTCCGGGTCATGTGGCCAACATGCCTAAGCTGCTTCCGGCGAACCAGAGCAGTGCATGGAAACGCCATTTACCTTCCCGCTGGAGCGGTACCTATTTATCTACTTGCACTTTGACGTGCTTTCGAACTGCTAGGCTGGCAGGAGCAGGGAGCGAGTAACAGGAGCTCACCCCATTGCGGGGATTCGAACCGCCGACCTTCTGATCTGCAAGTGCTAGGCTCAGTGGGTTAACTCACAGCGCCACCCGCATCCCTTATCCCATGTTAGTGCTGCTCAAAATAGACCTCTGGCTCTTGTCTCTTCAAGCAAACCAACCCACTTAGAGACCTGGAGACAGAAGTGCCTCCAAAGTCAGCCAGCTGCAGCAGATTTTCTCAGCTTCCCAATCTTCTCTAGCCTTGTTCATAATGGCTTATGCTTGTGACCACATTCTCATAGCCTCAGCCAGAGCTAGGGCTTTTTCAGCACTGGCTCTGGCCTGGTGGAACGCTCTGCCTCATGAGACCAGGGCCCTGCAAGATCTGATTTCTTTCCGCAGGGCCTGTAAAACAGAGTTGTTCTGTCTGGCCTTTGGCTTGGAGTCAATTTGATTCCCTCCCCCTCTTTCTTTTTTTCCTTTCTCCTCCTGTGATGAGGCTGCATTTTAATGTTTTAATGTTGTATATTAATCTTGTTTTTAAGTTGTATTCATTCAACTTGTTTTTATTATTGGTTGTTAGCCACCCTGAGCCCAGGCTTGGCTGGGGAGGGTGGGGTATAAATAAAAATTATTATTATTATTATTATTATTATTATTATTATTATTATTATTATTATTTACATGCTAACATAGCTCAAGGCAGCACTATAGCTAATGCATTTTGCACCAAGTGAAGTTTTTAGTGCTTTTCTAAGGCAGCCCCATGGAGAGCATGTTGCAGTAATCCAACTGTGCTGAGCATCACAAGCTTTTCCAGAAATGGGTGCATTTGGGGACCTGTCCTGTGCTGGGGAGGTGGAATCCTGCTGGCCAGAATCTAGAAGCAAAGTTGGGTTCTGGAGCATTTTATAATTTCTTGCGATGTGCGAGAGCATGTCCCATTTTGGTGCTCCCAGTGAGCGTCATATGGCAGGGGAACACCTCCTACTGCCTTCTCAATGAGCCACAAGCTGCCCGTAGGCACTTTTAAATCTGCACCGTTGGAGTTCCTCACTTTAAGACAGCAGGCACAAACACATTTTAATTACAATCCACTCAATCTACTTCAATTGCGAGCAATGTCACATTCGGCAGCTCACATTTGATGTTGCCCAGCGATAGGGAAATGGTGGTCCTGCATAGGTTGGTGAGCTCTCGTCAGCCCCAGTCGGCAGGGCCAAAGGTCAGGGATAATGGGAATCCTCCACATTTGGAGAATCCACCTCCCTTGATGTAACCAAAAGAGACCATTTCAATCTCCTGTAATGTTATGGTGAAGGTTTGAAGTTCAGTAAATGTTGGACATTCACTGGCAGATGTTGGACATTCACTAGCAGACATTCCAGGCAAATGTCCAGAATACCTGGAAGCTCAAAAGATAGACAGACGAATGTTGATGGTTGCCTGAAAGTGATTGTCAGCATTCCCTTAGGTATGTCCAAAAATGGGAATACATATTTGGAAGCCTTCACAAATTCATCTGAGTTTACAGATGCTTACATGTGGATGGAGGCATTCACCAAAATATAGATGCTCACTGAGATGCAGTTTCAGGGCTGGGACCTGGGATGTAGAAAGGTTATACACAGTGAAATCCTAAACTGGTCTACACAGCGAAAGTCTGATTGAGTTCAGTGGGGCTTATTCCCAGAAAAATGGGTATAGGATTCCTGTCCTGGGCAGCCAGAACATTTCCTGTAAGTCAGAAATGGCAAGCCTGTGGACCTCCAAATGTTGCAGGACTCCAATTCCCAACACCAATGACTATTGGCCATGCTGGCTGGGGCTGATGGGAGTTGGAGTCCAAGAACAGTTGGAAGTCAGCCATCTCTGCAATAAGCATTTTAGCTGCCAAGTGACAGGAATCAACACAACTGGATGGCTGGAGAGTCCAAGAGTGGGAAGCCTTTTTCATTCCAAGGGCCACATTCCCTCACATGCAACTTTCCAAGGGCTGTATGCTGGTGGTGGGTGGGGCCAGAGATAAAAGTGGGCGGGGCAATAGGTGTCAATCTTATCTTTGTGCAGAAGGCTACATTCCAGCCATATAAAGCCAAAGGTTTCTATGAGCACGCACACATTTTCCATCCCCCATGGAAACAAGCAAGGTGAATTATCAAAGTCCAAGGAACAGTCAGACAGGGCACCTGCAAAGTCTTTCAACCAGGGAATAGTTAAAGTACCAGTTAAAATCACAACACCAAATTTGCGTTTCTTTAGCAGTACATGATGTTCTGACCTGTTTTCAGACGGGCGGCTTAATTAGATATCTCCTGGGCCCATTTCCTTTCTTTTGCATACATGTTGCTCCAAACAACCAAGCTAATACTATTTATTATTCTATTAAAAATTGCCTTCATCAGCCCAGGCCTCCTTTAAAAAAGAGAGAAAATAAAATAAAATGACCCTGTGTACATAAACTCAGGAAATTGGGTTTCTGTCAGAATTTCATTTGGTCTTTGTTTAATACATGTTTAAATAATAATAAGATAACTTATTAAGGATGCAAGAAGGGGCGGGAGAGGGAATCTCCACTGCAGAACTGAGATGCAACCTGATTGGCAACGAATATGTCCTAGTTAATTTCACTTTATTGCTGGGCTGAACGCTATAGCCTCATTTATGCAAGCAGAAACCACCAAAACAATGTATATTTGCACAGCCATTTGCCCTAAGATAAGTTGCACATGTCCGGTTGGCCTCTTGAATCCACGAGTGAGACTTAGTTTGTGAAAGGAAGCAAAATGAAAGATTGGAGTGCATCATTTCAGAGTTCAGGTGTAGGCTCCCTTAAAAAAATAAAAACCCTCCTCTATGGAGAAACCTAGTGATGTATGGAAGTGAGAGATCGACCATAAAGAAGGCTGATCGCTGAAGAATTGATGCTTTTGAATTATGGTGTTGGAGGAGACTCTTGAGAGTCCCATGGACTGCAAGAAGATCAAACCTCTCCATTCTGAAGGAAATCAGCCCTGAGTGCTCACTGGAAGGACAGATCCTGAAGCTGAGGCTCCAATACTTTGGCCACCTCATGAGAAGAGAAGACTCTCTGGAAAAGACCCTGATGTTGGGAAAGATGGAAGGCACAAGGAGAAGGGAACGACAGAGGACAAGATGGTTGGACAGTGTTCTCAAAGCTACCAGCATGAGTCTGACCAAACTGCAGGAGGCAGTGGAAGACAGGAGTGCCTGGCGTGCTCTGGTCCATGGGGTCACGAAGAGTCAGACACGACTAAACGACTAAACAACAACAACATGGAGAAACCACCCTGCAAGCAGAAAACTAGCATATCAGGGAGAGACAAGGCAACAAGCAAACAAGCAAACATGCTCCTTTGCAGTCATAGTGGTGGTTTTGTTTTAATATTGCAGATATTATATAAGGAGCTCTGCTGGATCAGGCCAGGCCAGTCATCTTATTCTTCTGTGAAGCATGCAGGCAGAAGAGGTTATTCCAAAGCTATTCTCCCACTTCCTTCTGTTGCATGTGCAAACCAGCTGTACTGAGAGGGGCAGAGGCGGGAGTGCTCCGTCCTGCGCTGTCCATCGTCTCCCTGGCGTCCACCTCCATCCACAATGTGATGGAAACCTTGCCAACTCTCATCAAGGCCCAATAGCGTCATCCCTTCTTGCCGATCCATTCTCTGCAGCTACCGGCGCCCAGGGACCGTTAACATCATTTCGAAACCCTGCTGTGGAACCTCCTAATCATGTTAAGAGACTAGCAATTCCTTGACTCTGGTATGACAGCTTTCACTCCTAACAGCTGCGCAGGCGGGCAGGAGATTTTGCAAATTACAGCTTCTCCCGTCGTTGCCGCACGATGACAGGAGAAAGTGCATCTCTGCCATGACATTGCTGAAAGGCAGAAATACCTTTCAAGGTGTTTAAGCACTGATCTGGATTTATGTTTGTTGTTGTTTAGTCGTTTAGTCATGTCCGACTCTTCATGACCCCATGGACCAGAGCACGCCAGTCACTCCTGTCTTCCACTGCCTCCCGCAGTTTGGTCAAACTCATGCTGGTAGCTTCGAGAACACTGTCCCACCATCTCGTCCTCTGTCGTCCCCTTCTCCTTGTGCCTTCCATCTTTCCCAACATCAGGGTCTTTTCCAGAGAGTCTTCTCTTCTCATGAGGTGGCCAAAGTACTGGAGCCTCAGCTTCAGGATCTCTCCTTCCAGTGAGCACTCAGGGCTGATTTCCTTCAGAATGGATAGGTTTGATCTTCTTGCAGTCCATGGGACTCTCAAGAGTCTCCTCCAGCACCATCATTCAAAAGCATCAATTCTTCAGCGATCAGCGTTCTTTATGGTCCAGCTCTCACTTCCATGGATTTATGTTTACCTCCCAGGAATGCCCAGTCTCTACCAAAGAGATGTAAGATGGTAGGAAGTACAGTTTGAAGTAGAAAAGCAGCAAGTGGTTGAGAAGGTGCTTTACCCTCACCCTCCCTTCTTTTTCCTTGCAGCTTCTCTCTCTCTCTCTCTCTCTCTCACACACACACACACACACCTTTTCTCCCAGCTGCTTTCTGGAAGCATGTTTGCTCTGTCCAGTGGGAACACAGCTGGCTCTTCACTGTATTGTTCCAGCCTGAAAACACAGTTCAAAAAAATAAAATAAATGCTACAACTTTTAAAGTTATCTAGCATATAGTGACACTACTCAATCGCAAGCAGGTGTAGTGGTTAGAGCATGGCCCAATCGCCTTCTAAATCTGGCCCGCAGATGGTCTGGGAATCAGCGTGTTTGTACATGAGTAGAATGTGTCCTTTTATTTAAAATGCATCTCTGGGTTATTTGTGGGGCATAGGAATTCGTTCATTCCCCCCCCCCAAATATAGTCCAGCCCCCCACAAGGTCTGAGGGGCAGTGGACCAGCCTCCTGCTGAGAAGGTTTGCTGACCCCTGGGTTAGAGTATCAGAGCAGGACTGAGGTAATCCAGGTTTAAATCCTCATTCAGTCATGACCCTCACTGGGTGATCTTAGGTCAGCCACTATCTCCCAGCCTAATCTGCCTCATAGGGTTGTTGTAAGGGTGAAATGGGGGGGGGGGCAGTAAGAGCAATGAATGCCACCTGGAGCTCCTTAGAAGAAAGGTAAATGTAATGAAGAAATAAATAAATAGATAAATCTTATGACACTGCTCTGTGCCAAACGAGTCCACTTTTACGACTGGCTCTCACGCAAGAATGCCTCAAAGACTCAAGAGTCTGCATTGTTGCAGCAGCAAGAATACATAGTCATATGCTGACAAAGGCATTTTGCAGGGGGTGCAGATCAGGCCGCTGAATAAAACAAGTTCCTACTGGAATATTCATAAAATTGTGCCTGCTTATATATATAGAATAGGGACGCGGGTGGCGCTGTGGTCTAAACCACTGAGCCTCTTGGGCTTGCTGATCCGAAGGTTGGCGGTTCGAATCCCCGCGACGGGGTGAGGTCCCGTTCCTCAGTCCCTGCTCCTGCCAACCTAGCAGTTCGAAAGCACATCAAAGTGCAAGTAGATAAATAGGTACCACTCCGGCAGGAAGGTAAACGGCGTTTCCGTGCATTGCTCTGGTTCGCCAGAAGTGGCTTAGTCATGCTGGCCACATGACCCGGAAGCTGTATGGCAGCTCCCTTGGCCAATAAAGCAAGATGAGCGCCGCAACCCCAGAGTCGGCCACGACTGGACCTAATGGACAGGGGTCCCTTTACCTTTATATATATAGAATAGATATAACTAGATCTTTCCACCAACCTGCATCTACCGAGACATGGCAGAGCAACAGTTCCTTGAAACCAAGAAGGATGTCTCAGCCCCCCCCCCAACACATGGGCTGGAGGGACACAAGAAGTTTGAAGAGCTGAGGGGTATATAATAGAGAGGCATTGGCCAAATGCCTTTGGTGTACACCTGTATTTATTTTCTCCCATTATTGTCACTGGTTGAAGAGGTCTGCGGTTGATTTGTTTGTTTCGGAAATGCAAAACCTCTTGCACAGAGAAGACAGCAGTGCTGCCTTCTTGAGGTCTGTGAAATAATAATAATAATAATAATAATAATAATAATAATAATAATAATAATAGAATTTATATTTATATCCTTTGCTTCCTTCCCCCTCTCCTGCCCCAATGAGTCTGTCTGTAACTAGTGCTATTTGGAGATGGACGGGCTGGTATTGGTTGGGTGAATAATGGGTGACTAAATCAGTTTTTGTATTTCTCTGCAAAGCTGCGCTAGATGATAGATAGATAGATAGATAGATAGATAGATAGATAGATGATAGATGATAGATAGATAGATAGATGATAGATGATAGATGATAGATGATAGATAGATAGATAGATAGATAGATAGATAGATAGATACAGTAGATAGATGATAGATAGATAGATAGATAGATAGCGATAGATAGAGATGATAGATAGATAGATAGATACAGATATAGATAGATGTAGGCTTAATTGAACCGCTGTGCATCAACTTATGCACACCTGTTCCATCAAATCGATGTATGTTTATATGCAAACATATATGACAGGTATTTTGGTATAGTGACTGGACATAAGGCACAAACGCCAAGTCATCGAGAAAGATTTCAGAAACTGTCCTGGACTTTCGACGCAGAGAAAAGTGATGCTCCTCTGCCCGATCTGCAGGACGTGAAGACACCAAGCCTCTTCCAGAACCAAGCGGTTTTTGTTCTGTTCCGTTTGGGGGTTGTTGTCGTTGTTGTTTTGTGGCAGATCCTTTTGCTGTTGCTTCTGGAAATAATTCCTGCCCTGGACCAGCCTCCCTCTGAGCGCGCCCAGCCACCCTCCCGAAAAATAAATAAATGACAACCTCGTGCATCAGCATCAGAAACGCCCCTCTAGCACAAACAGCAGGTCCAACAAGGAAAGATAGAAATAATAAAAAGAAAGAGCTCTCCCGGCTGGTGGCGAAGGCGGGCACAACCGCCAGCTTCTGGCCAGCCCCATTTGCTTCGCATTGGGCGAGCCGGCGCGCTTTGCAAGACCCAGATCCGTCGCGAGAGAAACGAGGAAGGGAGGCAACGATCGTGGATCGACTCGCAAGCTGGAGCTGGAACAGCCTCCCCCCCCCCCCCCCCGCTCTGCCAGCCCTCTGAGCTCAACTACAGGCGGGGACTGAGAGAGGGAGCGAGACTGGAGTCGCGGGCGCACGCGGAGCTGCAGTGCGCTATCCGTGGTGCTGAACAGCCGCACTGCCTTTCCCAGCTATTCTCCCCGCCGCCAGCGCTGGCAATTCGGATCAAGGAGCAGAGGTGAAGGCGACCCATCAGCACCGCCAGGTTTACCAGAAGCCACTTCAGGAACGTTTTGGGGGCTTAAAAAAAGAACCTGCACGTTCCGGGGAATCAGAAGTACTTTGAAAAAGAAGATGGTGCGTGTTTGCTCACGTCTGGGTTAAAGGAAGCGCTGGGCTGGAGGCTGCGATTGCGGGCTCCGGGAACTGGGGGTGGGGTGGGGAGAGAAGATGAATGGCCAAACTAAAGCTTCTGAAGTGGAAGTGGAAAGAGAAGTACCCAGGGGTAGTTCTGTATGAATAAACAGAAAGGTAAAGGGGGGGAGGAAGTAAGCTTGGTAAAGTACCATTTGCTTTTGGCACACTATGTTGTGAATTAAGTGTGGGTTAATCTGGAAGGGTTGTATAGAGGGCAGGTGGGTCATGCGTTAAGGAAGGGGTCCAGCTGGATGACCTCCTGGTCCTTTTTTAGCCCCTTTAGTTTTAGTCTGTTTTCTTCTTTAAATTTCTTCGTTTTGAAGTGCATGCCCAACAGTTGCTTGGTTTGGGAGGGTGAAATCTATAACTCTGTCTCTCTGTGTGTAAAGAGCAAGTCAGGTTCTTGGAGTGATACCAGCATGCTAACAAAAACAAAAGTCACACCACCCCACAGGCGAATGCTCTGTTGCATATGGCAAGCATTTCGCTGAAAAAAAATATCCATTTTGAGCATCAAGATCTACAAAGAGGGATGTGGATTAGTGAGCTGAGACCTAAATAAAGCTCTGCTGATATCTCATTGATATAGGTCTTTCCAACCCATGGGAGATGCCCTCAAAGTTGAAGCAAGTGAGAAAGGGAGAGGCCAGTTGGATGGATCAAAGTGACTTAAATACAGATTAAATACATCAATAAATGCTGTCTGAATGTACACTCTTGCAGCCTCCAAGACTGTGTTGAAGGCAGCTGGCCTCTGTTTTCCTGCCCTTGCTTCAAGTAGCTTTCCACATACATCTGGCACACAAGAAGGCAACTTCCACAAAGAATCTAGGAGACCCAACAGAGAAGAACTATCTATGTTGGTCATGTGTCATTGAATGAGTTTTATCTCCAGGCCCCCTCGACTAAAAGGGAGCAGGGGTTAGCAAGGAGTGGGGTGCGGGAGCATGGCTGTTTGCAAAGAGATCACTTACTCCATTGGGAATCCTTCAGGAAGAAGACGACACCAGATTCTGTCGGCCTTGCCTACCATACCTCACTATTACTGAAATGGATTGAATACATTTGCTCATTGCTAGCCTTTGGTTCAGATAACAGCTGGAATACAAAGAATGTGGCCAAGTGGAGCTATCTGGGTTGGGAAAGTAAAGCCATTTCTTACACCTTAATGGCCGGTGAAGTCAAGAGCTCAACGTTGAACTGCAAGAATGACAGAACCCCCAGCATGGCTCTAAAAAAATCTGTGGCCCTAGGGTGATGTGGGGGAGCCCTGTGGGATACAGATAGGTGGGATTCTTTGTTGACATTGAACATGACAAGCCAAGATTCATGACTCAGAAAAGAAAGCCTTCCAAAGAAGGACCCAAGTTTTCCTCTTGGACTCTTTAACTGGGTGGTAGCTCCATGCCGCTGTCTCCAATGAGGTGTTGGTTGCTGTCCATCACCTCTATGGTGCTGAAATTTGGATGATGTCTATCAGGAGATCTCAGGGCTGCTGCTGCGTGTCGCATTTCAACGAGGACAATGGTAGGTTTGTCCTCTTAGCGGTGCTCATCATAGCATACCTGACAGCTGGAGCCACCATCTTCTCAGCCATCGAAAGCCCATCTGAAGCAGAAGCTTTGCAGCGTTGGAACTGGACCCTTCAGAACTTCAGCCAGATCTTCAACATTAGCCTCCCTGAGCTACGGGCCTTTTTAAGAAGTTATGAAGCAGCCATGGCTGCCGGCATCAGGGCAGATGCCCTCCGACCAAGATGGGATTTCACAGGAGCTTTCTATTTTGTGGGCACAGTGGTGTCAACTATAGGTAAGTCTCTCTCTTTCTCTCTCTCTGTCGAATGTCTAGAGTCAACACCACATTCTTAAGAAGTAAAAGGGCAATAATGTTTTTCACCACACCATTCATAGATTCATCCATTTAAACACAAAACCTAAAATGCTTCCTATTTAGAAATGTGTGTATGTGTGAAGTAACATTGTTCCAAAACAGAGAAGCCTAGTGGTCTGAGTAGTTTGCAAGCTGGTGTCATTTTGTACAGTGTTGAATAAGTTATTTTCAAATTATTTATTTATTCTCTTTCTTACCCGCCTTTCACCAGAAGGTCTCAGGGTGGCTTACAGCATATATAAACATAATATTATTTGAACTACAACAAACATTGATAACCCTACCCATAAGCCCAAAACAATAATTCCAAATGTTGTACACCTTTCTCTCTCAATATGTTTGCATTCTCATCTTCCTTTCTCCACTTGCCTGCTACTTATTTTGCCCGCCCCGCCCCCCATTTTGGTATCCCAATTCCTTTCTCTTTCCTCCCCCCTGGATCTGTCCCTTTTTGTCTCTGTATCCCACCCACCCACCCACCCACCCAAACTCTCATTCATTCTCTCCTTTTCATCAGCGTGCCCCCCTTCTCATTTAGGTTGAAGTCCAATGTGAAATTTGAAGAATCTGTCTTATTAGCATCTACGCTAAGGGTGTTTTCACGCTATGAAAGATCACATGAATCTCTAGTGTGCTTGCCACTATAAAGATGGGAGACCCAATTTAAATCTAAAGTGCATTCTGTGCAACATAGGTTTGCATTCAGATCACCATTTTCATATGATTATATAACCATCCTTTTGATACGTTTTCAGGTGTGAGCTTTGGATCAGTTTGAATGTAAACGAGCCGGTCTTTAATGTGACTAGAAAATGCCAATTAACTAGAGTGCACATTTTGGGTTGGAGGTTTTTTTTCCTCCTGTAGTCCTGCCTGCAATGCCAGGAAGTGCAAATATTGTACAAGAGATTCAACTGCACTTTGTAGTGTCACTTCTGAAACTGATCTGCAGGGAGGAGGAGGGCATGGGAGGGAGTTAAGGACTAGGAGTGGACGACATTTGCAAAGATTGCCAGTGATCATGCATATGGTATTGTTTTGATGTTGACTTCATTTCCCCCCGCCCAAAAATGGAAGAGTGTGGGTTGAGCGGCGCACACGTGTGTGCCCCTTTCAGAAATCCAAACAAACACAAACAGCTGCGACACACTTTAATGAAGTAGATGAGGTGAAGTTCAGAAGTGATGTGTGTTTCTCTTTCTAGAAAGTTTTCCTAAGTTGCTATAGCAACTGGAGTTTGGAAAGTGTTTGGAAAGTCAGGATGCCTCTGTTAGACACACACACACACACACACACACACACACACACCCCACCACCACCATCACCACCACCACCTGCCGTCTCCCTACTGTGTAAGTAGTTGTCTATATATTAGATGTGGAGTTAATGCAAGGGGCAGACTGGGGACAAATGGTCAAATTCCTGCTCCCTGCTTCATCCTCATATCCACCCAGGCTGCAGACCTAGGCCCATGGGATTCCATAGGTCTGGAGTTGCAGTGTAATTCAATCAATTTGTGAGTAAGCCTTTCTGCAGTGGGGCTTACTTCTGAGTAGATATGCACAGGTCTACTCTATCACTGCTGCTAAAGTATTTCTTCATTTTCCCCATGCCTAAGTTGAAACCAGATTGAATTGTCCTGAAACTCTATATCCGCAGAACTCTAGGCAAAGAGAAATTCTGGATTTCTCCACAGCCATGAGATTTCCCCCTCCCTCCCTTCCCTTACACTGATCAGCATAATTTATCTTATGATTGCCTCGGCGTGAAATGGAATTAAAAATGCATACTTCAAAGCAAGAAGTGAGTAAATAACATCTGGTAAAAATAGGATTCAGACTATTTTTGCGAGAATCTTTGTTTGCTTGTGATTTTTAGCCTGAGGACAGCCGTTTGCTCTCTCTGGTGGGTGGACGTGTGTAAGAGTTCCAGAATTTTGTGCAAGAAAACACGTGGGAAATTGATCCATAGATCAATTGGGTTGCAGAGACGAAATCAGATTTAGGGTCTGTGCACATCACATTTGCTCAGCGTTCGCCCTGGGCTTTGCTGGTGTGACACAGGCATGCTTTTATGGCATGCCACCTGAAGATACATTTAACTGTGCCTATGCTTCTGTGCAGAAGAGGGGCAGACAGGGGGCAAGGGGAGAAAATGGCGGAGGGTGGGATTGCAGGGAGAGAAAGACGGGTGCGCACCCAATTTCAGCCCCAGCTATGCTCACCACAGCCCTAATTCCACCCACTTTGGGCATGCATTCTCTGTGTATCCAACCCTCCATAGCTCCGGAGAGCTTCTGCCTTTCATGCAGAAAGCCCCAACATCTCCAGGTAAATCTGCAAAGGACTTCCATCGGAAAACCTTGCAGAGTCAGTGTTGGCACCGGGCTAGATGGACCCGTAGTCTAACTTGAGTTAAGGCAGGTTCCTATGTTTCTACAACTACAACAAAAATGGTTCCCCCTGGATAGGGAATGACCAAAAAACATTCCATTAATGGTCCCTGCAGGTCAGTCGAGGGTGAAGGTGTTTGATGAATGGCATTTTGAGGGCTGGTGGCTACTGTCCTGCCGGCAACATCCCACCTGGAGAGAACAAGTTGCAATGGTTCAGTTGCAGCCCATGAAGCAGATGTGTGAGGGTTTGTGTGTGCAAGTGTTTGTGTTTTGCTGCTGGTTCGGGAGCTCAAGAACATGATATTTGCTTCTGAGATAAACTGATACTGCTTTAAAAACTAGCACTATCTCCATTGACATCTGATTCTCTCTCTCTCTCTCTCTCTCTCTCTCTCTCTCTCTCTCTCTCTGACCAGTATATTCCCTTCATAAGCAAACAGGATCCATAAAAGGTTGTCTTCCTGAGATGTCCTGTTGCTCAAGGAAGGGCTATGAAGCACTAGGTTAGACCTGCTGAGAGAGACCATCTGTCTCAACAGTATGCTCAAGAAAGGCTGCCCTTCCTTTCCTCTGCTGATTTCAGCCTAGCTCCTGCTTCGTAGTAGGTGTGTAACTAACAGCAGCTGCAAAGATGCTGGCGGATGCTGCTCATGGGATCACAGTACGTTGGTCCTGCAGATGGCTGCACTAGTCTCCAATTCAACTCTGGACACAATTCAAAGTTTGGGTGGTTAAAGCCCTAGACGGCTTCAGCCCAGAATACTTTATGGATTGCTTCCTACACACACCATGCAATCTTTTCCTTAAGAATGGAAAGAGAGGCCCTTCGCTGTGTCTAGGATGGAAGGCGCGCAGGCTGGGACAAGAGACGGGGCCTTCTCAGTGGCTGCACCCAAATTATGGAGCACCTTGCCCCCTCACGTGCAGCCAGACCCTCTCCCTCACTGTTTCCCCCCAGTTGCTAAAGGCCTTTTTATTCTGACCAGTGTTTTTTTATGGGACAGAAAATGCTTTTGTGATTTTTTCAAAGAAGTATTGATTCTGTTTCTTTTTTGTTTCTTTTCTTTTTTGGGGAACAATGGGAACTGCAGTTCTGGGTAGGCAGGCAGAAATCTATAGCAGAGGGTGGTTTTTAATCTTTGTTGAAAACTGCCCAGAGTGGCTGGAGAAGCCCAGCCAGATGAGTGGGGTACAAATAAATTATTATTATTATTATTATTATTATTATTATTATTATTATTATTATTACAAGATCCAGGATTCCAGAGGGTAGAATCCATGCAAGTTAAACTAGAACAAAATCAGTATTGATATGTGGTGTAGACAACGCCAATGCTCTCCCATGTTCTCTCTTCCCCAGCTCAGTTTTTCTACTTTTCCTGTGGCTCACCCTGTTTTATGCCACTGGTGCAAGCCATCTCATGTCAGGGGCAAGGGCAGTTCATGGGTCCTCAGCATTTGAAGAGCAATGGCTTGCATTGCTCAGGGGAACCTGGATAAAGTGCAGGGTTCAAAGCACATTCTGTAACGCTGCACTTATAAGTAACGATGTTGGAATTTATTGGTTTAATTTCGTTTTAAGGGCTCAGGGCGAATTTAATGAATAAGGACAGATATGGATGTGAGGTGAAGGCAGACTACATGCCCCTGGAACTCCTTTGACAGCAAGACTCCCGTTGTGTTATTGAAACAGAGAATAAAAAGAGGAGAAGTAAAGGTGGCTTTTTTGCCACTCACAGCGACTAGTACTTTGATTGTGAGTAATCTCATACTTCTTGCAGTATCTCAGAAAGGCAGCGTCCAACATTGGGGCTTTGTCTCATATGCTCCTGGAAGCAATTTGAATATTTATGCACTTAACCAGTCAAAAGGTGGGTAATCCACCAATTAAAAACTGTTTAAACAGATGACAGCCCCAATCATAATAAATACTTACTTTCAGTAATTGTGCCCACTCGACCTACTGTTTTGATCCAAGCGGTTTGCAAGAAATATTAAAATGATCAATAAAGAAAACAGTGAAAAACAATTAAGAATAATTAAAATTAACCACGGAAGAGGTTAAAACACACCCACATGCCTGAATAGAACCATAGATTGCAGGGACCCCGGGGGTCATCCAGTCCAGCCCTCTGCAATGCCTAAATTAAAAATGTTGCAAGGAGGCACCAGGAAGAATACAGCACAGGCACACACCTGATGTCAACAGATGGAGAGTTCCAAAATGTAGGTGCTGCCACGCTGACAGAACAATTTTGGAAGTGCAGAACAATTACCGTATTTTTCGCTCTATAAGACACACCAGACCACAAGACGCACCTAGTTTTTGGAGGAGGAAAACAAGAAGAAAAAAAATTCTGAATCTCAGAAGCCAGAACAGCAAGAGGGATCGCTGCACAGTGAAAGCAGCGATCCCTCTTGCTGTTCTGGCTTCTGGGATAGCTGCGCAGCCTGCATTCGCTCCATAAGATGCACACACATTTCCCCTTACTTTTTAGAAGGGAAAAAGTGAGTCTTATAGAGCAAAAAATACGGTATTTTGTGGTGCTTGTGCCACTTCCGCAGGCTGAAGGGGTCAAGTGGGGGTATATGGGGTGAGTCGATCCCACAAGCAAACTGGCCCCCAGCATGTTTTATATGCCCATAGTGACACCTTGAACTTGGCTCAGCAGCAAATCAGAAACCCCTCTGCAGCATTCTTCACGAGTTGCTGCTTCTGGATCTGGTGCAAAGGAAGCCCCACACAGAGTGCATTCCAGCAACGTAACTTTGAAGTCACCAGTGCCTGAACTGTTGAAAACAAGGTGCTGAGAACACTGGAAGGAGCGGCTGGCATTGTGTCCTGCTTGTGTCTAGCCATTGCTGTGAAGGAGATGGAATCTCATCCTCACCCAGTAAGGCAGTTTTTGCGCTCTTAATGTCTGATTGGTTGGAGCAACAGGGAAGGCGAAGCAGCATAAAAATGGAATGAAACACTACGCCAGTGATCTCTCTCCCTTGAAAGTTCTGTCTTTTTCCGTAAGTGGCGCAGTTCTGCAATAGACTCCCCCCCCCCCCCGGCTGAAATTGCTGCTCTGTTTGAACTGCTGTTACGAACAGCAAATTTCAGTTAACGCACAATCAATGCCGTGTTGAGTGAACACCTCATTTGGTAGTTTCGAAAATGCTTTTTAGCTTTATTGGGGCATTTTCCGGGTATTGTATTCCTTTGGGAAAGCCACAAATGGCGTTGAAAGCTGAAGAGGCGGTTGAAATTCATTTTGTGTCTCTTATTTTCTTTTTAAAAATTGTGAGGGTGCAAAGAAAACATGCTCATTAAGAACAAAAAAAGCATCTTTTCCCTCTGACTGTATGTTTCAATCATATCCTTTGGTGCCTTCAGTCTAGCACTGCTGGGTGATTTACTTTATAAAATAATTACATGTTGTTGTTATTATTCTGATTGCCTTTTGAGTAAGGCATACAAACTGTGGCCATAGCCAAATTATATATATAAAGCAGTATTATTCCAGTTTAAACAGTCATTGCTTCCATCCCCCAAATTATTCTGGGAAGTGTAGTTTGTGAAGTGTGCTTAGACGCCTATTCCCCTCACAGAGCTACAATTCTCAGAGTGGTTTAGCAATAAATTCCTCTTCCTGGGGAATTCTGGGAACTGTAGTTCTGGAAAGGGAACATGGTTCTCCTAATAACATGCAGCGCCCATAGCAAACTATAGTTCCCATGATTCTTTGGGGGAAGCCATGACTGTTTAAAGTGGTATAATGCTGCTTTAAAAGTACAAATGTGTATTACTGAGAACAAATGCCTGCACCTTGTTCAGATCCCCACTTATTTACAGGAAAGTTACTGGAGGATGGTTCAGACATGTTCATCACTTCATGAACACAGCATCAGGAGACAATAGGGATGTCGAAGAACTAATGTGCAGATTGGACTAATGTGCAGATTGGAATGTAATTATCCTTTGGATTTTTGCACCTCTCCTAATTTTATAGTACAAGTCTTGTCTCATAAAAAGTACCAAAATTTGTAAGTAGAGATAAAATACTTATTTAATTATTGGTATGGTTTTTAAAGCGATAATGCGAAATTGACATGAAATGGTTACAGACTGAGCTGTCCACCCCTAGTGGCAACTTATATGCATTTATATATTCATTAATATGTTGTAGCCCACATTTCTGTACCACACAATGCATCTCCCACCAAAGTATAAAAACATTACAAATAAGATGACATTAAATTAAAACAACAGTGGCAAATACGAAGAGGACAAAACTCAATTTTCCTTCTGTGCCAAAGGAACCTATGAATATTTTAAAAATAGAAGCCTTCCTCCTCCTCTAGAAATTTCTACATCACCCTGTTTACATACCCTATTTTTTGCTCTATAAGACTCACTTTTCCCCTCCTAAAAAAGTAAGGGGAAATGTGTGTGTGTCTTATGCAGCGAATGTAGGCTGCGCAGCTATCCCAGAAGCCAGAACAGCAAGAGGGATTGCTGCTTTCACTGCGCAGCGATCCCTCTTGCTGTTCTGGCTTCTGAGATTCAGAATATATTTTTTCTTGTTTTCCTCCTCCAAAAACTAGGTGCGTCTTGTGGTCTGGTGCGTCTTATAAATCGAAAAATACAGTACATATCAGCAGAGAGGAGGCTCCTGCGATGAGCCAGCAGAGATTTTAACAAGCAGGAATTAAAAACTGTAGTATCACTCAGCTTTTTCATGGTATCAGTTCACATATCTGAATGAGGACATTACAAGAAAACAGGGGGAAATGTCCTGCTACAGGGGCCAATTTGGCAGTCCTGCCAGTACATTTGCACTGCACCAACCTTCCTCCCCCCCCCTTCCCGGTAATCAACAGTGTTCCACCTGCCAGGAAGTTAGTGTTGTAGCTCCACCCCATTTGGTGAGCCACTTCTGGGTGCCAGGTATGGGCAGGTGGGTATGGCTTGGGGGGAAATGAGCTGGAGGTTCTCCATTCCTGGTGTAAGCCATATATTAACAAAGGACTAAGTATTCAGGGGGACGTGGGTGGCGCTGTGGGTTAAACCACAGAGCCTAGGACTTGCCGATCAGAAGGTCGCGGTTCAAATCCCCGCTCTGGGGTAAGCTCCCGTTGCTCGGTCCCTGCTCCTGCAAACCTAGCAGTTCAAAAGCACGTCAAAGTGCAAGTGGATAAATAGGTACCACTCCAGCGGGAAGGTAAACGGAGTTTCCGTGCGCTGCTCTGGTTTGTCAGAAGCGGCTTAGTCATGCTGGCCACATGACCCGGAAGCTGTACGCCGGCTCCCTCGGCCAATAAAGCGAGATGAGCGCCGCAACCCCAGAGTCGGCCACAACTGGACCTAATGGTCAGGGGTTCCTTTACCTTTACCTAAATATTCAGGGGATGAAACTAGGGATGAAACACTTAGGTTGCGGCAGGAGATTTGAAATGAGAGGAGTTTAATATTAGGGAAAGACTCCAAGGACGTTGGCTCCCTTGATTTTTCTTGGTCTCATTTTCAGCTTTGAGCTTTCAGCTTTCAGCTTCGGTTTTCGTCCGCAGTTCCATCTACCACTCCTAGCATCATTCTTGGATCTTGAACGCATACTGGCCTGGTTTTCTTGGGAGCTAAGGAGGAGGTTTTGTAATTTACTTATAGATTCTTCCTTAAGCCACTTTGGAGATAATTTTTTTCCTGGTTTTACCAAGAGGAGGCTTATATTACTGCAAAGCCAAGGGCTGATTGAAGTTAACTTCACTAAATTTTAGTTTTGGCTTTCTTAATCTGTTCAGGTCATTACTTTTGTTCAGGGATTTTCCCAGCTGTAAAGAGTAAATCTCACTGCAGTAAATTCGGTAGATATGATGAGGAGTTTAGTTTGGTTCCTGTGGCTGTTGTTTTTTCTTGCACCTTGGTGCTATTCCCTTCCCCTTCATAATCTCTCATTTACTCTCTTAAGATCTTAGCAACTTTCCCTGCATTGTTCTGCTGTGGCATTTATTCCTTCATAATACAGTGGAACATTTCCACCGCTTTTGATCCTAGGATAGCTGGACTGCAGGGGTAGTATTAAAAGAGATGCTGCATGGAGAGTTGTTGTTATTCGATACATTTCGTTTGCCATCTCCATCTTATAATTGCTTCTTTAATTTTGTTTTAATGCAATGCATCGTTCATTTTGTATCACACCTTCATTGTTTTTAATGAATATTTATACTTTTTCACCATTTGCCTGCTATCTTAACAAGTACAGTGGTACCTCAGGTTACAGACGCTTCAGGTTACAGATGCTTCAGGTTGCAGAGTCTGCTAACCCAGAAATAGTACCTCAGGTTAAGAACTTTGCTTCAGGATGAGAACAGAAATCGTGCAGCAGTGGCGCGGTGGCAGCGGGAGGCCCCATTAGCTAAAGTGGTACCTCAGGTTAAGAACGGTTTCAGGTTAAGAATGGACCTCTGGAACGAATTAAGTTCTTAACCCGAAGTACCGCTGTATTTGATTTCATTCCTTTTGGAATGGCTCCTATTCTTTGGTCACTACCCAAATGCTTGCTGGAGCAAATTAATAGAGAGGGAATTGGGAACTCACTTTTAATCCTTCCGTACAGAGTAGCCACCTGCTGTCAAGGCCCATTAAGTGGGCTCTTCCGCTAACGAAGTTCAGCATGTCCAAAGAGAAGAGTTGCAATAAAGTAATTGGAACGCTCTTTATGGAATCCCACCAGATTGTCTTCAGCTAGCAGCACTGTTATCCAATTCAGCTCATGACGCAGAGTCTCAAGATCGTGTTTTGACAAATTCAATGAAAAACAAAATAATAATAAATGATAGCTTTCTGCTGCACATGAGGGCTTCTGGAAGTGTTTTTAATCAATCACGCAGTTAATCACCAGGGAGCAAAAGAAAATGATGAATATAACTGTGTTGATTAATATTGCCATATTTTTAAACACTGAATAATTTATTTGCGCTTCAAGCTAGACACATTTATAGTGCAGATTACACCCTGGCAGCCTTGTCACGGCTAAAGTAAAGGATCACAATGACAGGGCTCGACATGCCAGCGCTAGGGCATGAACCCAGTTCGGTTGCCAGCACTGCGGCAGCAGTCACGGCCAGTTTTGCACCAAATATCCCCCCACTCTCCCACCTTGAACTGATGAAAAAGCGGCATGCAAGGGAGCTTAGTGCTTGACAGTGCACTTGTAAGGACAAACTAGCACTGTATTTACTTTGGACACTGGGTAGCTAATTGTTTTTAATTGGTTCAAGGGCTGGATTTCTCCTTGATCCACGCTCCAGGGTCACAGGTTCCCTACCCATGCTCTAGATCATGCATAGTGCTTAAATGTTGCTGAACTACAACTCCCATCATCCCTAACTGTTGGCCAGGAGAGGAGATTGCTCTTGTGTTCAGCTTCTGTATGAGGGTTTCCCACAGGCCTCTGGTTGGCCACTGTGAGAACAGGATCCTGAAATACATGGGCCACTGGCTTGATGCAGCAGGCACTCTGTCTTCAAATCATAGATTCATAGAATTGTAGAGTTGGAAGGGACCACACGGGCCATCTAGTCCAACCGCCTGTGATGCAGGAATCTTTTGCCCAACATGGGGCTTGAACCCACAACCCTGAGATTAAGAGTCTCATGCTCTACCAACTGAGCTATCTCAGGTCAATGGCTCTTCCTAATTTCTTTTGGTGCTGTACTTTGGGAACATCTGAAGGGCCAAATGTTCCCCACACGTGCTCTATAGGATGATTGTGGGAAGGTTTTGCTTGTACTCACCTAAAATCTCTTACGAGTCGACTTAATCAAAAACTTTAGCTAAGGGTGAAAAAGAGGGCAGTTACTCAATGAGCTGCCTTCCTTAGTGTAGATAAGACAAAGCATAACAGAATGGGGGGAATTAAGGCAATATTTGGACTGTACTGCTGATTCTTATATCTAGTTGTTGTTGTTTAGTCATTTAGTCGTGTCCGACTCTTTGTGACCCCATGGACCAGAGCACGCCAGGCACTCCTGTCTTCCACTGCCTCCCGCAGTTTGGTCAGACTCATGTTTGTAGCTTCGAGAACACTGTCCAATCATCTCATCCTCTGTCGTCCCCTTCTCCTTGCGCCCTCCATCTTTCCCAACATCAGGGTCTTTTCCAGGGAGTCTTCTCTTCTCATGAGGTGGCCAAAATATTGAAGCCTCAGCTTCAGGATCTGTCCTTCCAGTGACCACTCAGGGCTGATTTCCTTCAGAATGAAGAGGTTTGATCTTCTTGCAGTCCATAGGACTCTCAAGAGTCTCCTCCAGCACCATAATTCAAAAGCATCAATTCTTCGGCGATCAGCCTTCTTTATGGTCCAGCTCTCACCTCCATACATCACTAATATCTAGTTGTAGCATTTCACTATCTCTGTGCAGTGCTAATAGTTATAGGTCCGTGACTGTTTTAGCCTTCAGCTAAGACCACAAACCTTAATGGTTTGGTATTTTCGGGAGGCTGAGCTGAGCTGAATGTTCTACATCAAACATTTTCAGTTTTAAAGAAAAAGAACTTGGGAGAGTGAATGTTTCATTAAAGGCCCCTCGTTTTTGCCCCTCTCACAGGTGCTTTGTGGTTCTGACAGCAATAGCAGCTGCACTCCCCAGTGCTGCTCAGTGCTATCGCCTTGTTGTTTTTCATATATTTGTACAGTGCAGAGTGAGGCAGAAAAGGAGTTAGACATCATCATGTAAGTGTGTGCAACTGTTTGTGTATTTGCCAGGCAGGAGACTCTTGGGGTGTTGGCTAGCCTTCAGTTGCTTCAATTACAAGCACAATCATGTGCATTCCTACTCAGAAAGAAGTCACATTAATACAGAAATATGCATTCTATTAGCAGAAATGGGTTTCCAAAAAGGTGCGGACAAACATGTTTTTTTTTTAAATATTGCACAAAAATGCAGAAAATTTTCCACGAGGCTTTTTGTTGTTGTAAATCACAGTTTTCTGCAAAATTCAGAGAGCTGAATTTGGAAAAAGTGAGAAAACTGAAATTGACAGATTCTTCCATCCCTAATGCAGGATTCCTCCCTTCCGCTCTCTTTTTAAATTGGGAAACCCAGCATATCTTCAACCCTGTGTACCAAGATGCAAATTCACTCCTCAGAAGGTGTTCCCATTATGTGTAATAATAGTCTGAATTTAAGTTTGGAAAAATGAGAAACTAAGACAAATGAAATTGACAGATCCCTCCATGTCTATCTTCCGCCACCCACTCTGCCTCCCCACCCCACCCTCATCTCACCAGAACCTGGAAGGGACAGTTCAGGTACAGACTATAATCACAGTTCAAACATGGAATGAAGGCTGCAATCCTATCCCCATTTACCAGGCAGTAAGTCTCATGGAACTGTGTCCCGAGTTGCAAACGAACAGCACAATCTTATACTTGTCTCCTCAAAAATGAGCCCTGCTGAGTTCCATGGGGTTTACTCACTAGTGAGTGTGTCTAACACTGCAGCCTAAGTAAATTGATTTATTTGCAGCCAACTTCAGTTTTGATTTGCAATGCTGCAAATGTGAGTATGCATTTGCAACATTCAAGGCTGCTCTTTGGCTTTTTGAATGGCAGCTCGTCATATAGTTGCCTCCGAAAGGTAATAGTCCTGAATATGCATTGTGTGGCGCTACAGAATCATTATTGGAAGTCCTTCATAATGATTAAGTGAGGGGAGGCTCCACTGTTATGCCACTTCCTTGCCGAAAGAACAGGGTGTAGGAGAGGACCTTGGTAATATGGCATCCTGTGCAAGGCCAAAATTAGACGTCCCTACCCACCCATTGGGATGCGTGTGGCGCTGTGGGTTAAACCACAGAGCCTAGGACTTGATGATCAGAAGGTCGGCGGTTCAAATCCCCGCGACGGGGTGAGCTCCCGTTGCTCGGTCCCTGCTCCTGCCAACCTAGCAGTTCAAAAGCACGTCAAAGTGCAAGTAGATAAATAGGTACCACCCCGGCGGGAAGGTAAACGGTGTTTCCGTGCGCTGCTCTGGTTTGCCAGAAGCGGCTTAGTCATGCTGGCCTCATGACCCAGAAGCTGTACACCGGCTCCCTCGGCCAGTAAAGCGAGATGAGCGCTACAACCCTAGAGTCGGCCACAACTGGACCTAGTGGTCAGGTGTCCCTTTACCTTTACCCACCCATTGCTCGCACCATCTTCCTAAACCCCGGTAAGTGAGGTGCTGGGCTTTGGGAAAGAGGACAATGGGCTCGGGCAGGGTCCTAGAGCCCTCCTGTTTCCTTCCCAAAGCTGGACAAGCACTAACTCAGGCATAGGCAAACTTGGCCCTCCAGATATTTTGGGACCACAACTCCCATCATCCCTAGCTATCGGGACCAGTGGTCAGGGATGATGGGAGTTGTAGTCCCAAAACATCTGGAGGGCCGAGGTTGCCTATGCCTGCGCTAACTAGGCATTGGGAAACTAGGCTTTGGGAAAGAGGCGGGAAGGTGCCCCCTCCACATGTGGGGGGCGGGACCAGTCACACTCTCCTAAATCCACCTCTACAGAGTGACAGGGATCCTGGACAAGCAGATGCTGTTGAGCATTCTTGACAATTATTTCCAGCAGTAGCAGGATGAGAAGAAGCCATTCATTTGCCCTCACATCATGGTATATGTTCACAAGGATTTTCTTCATGGGCTCTGACGGAAATCAGATACAGACCAAAAAGAGCAATAGCCAAACCAAAATTCAATTCTGTTTGCTGCTCATCCATACGAGGTTCTTGGCATGCCGGCTGCTATTCTTGTCATTCTGTGATCAAAGGATCGGTCTGCTGGATGCTATTAGTCATGGCTACTTTTGGGGGGGCGCGGGGAGGGTGTCAAAACAAAGGAGGAGTTTAAATTCTGCTGGTGCGGTAAATATGGACATAGTTTGGTGCCAGCAGCGAGCAACTGGGAGCCCAGAATGGAAATGCAACTTTGCAACCCATCCACATCCAAAAGATGCATCTAGACAGTGCAACGGGGCCTGCACAATATTATTATTAGATTCACGTAGGTTAGCCATGCAGATGCCTGATCCTGTACTATGAAGGTGGCCGCTTTCATCTGTATGCCACTTTCCCATACAAGTGTGCCCTAAGTGGCTCTAACACAAAAAATAGTCCGTTTAGCTCAGTTTTGTCTGCACTGGCTGGCAGCTGCTCTCTAGTGTTTCAGACAGGGGGACATGCCCAACCCTACCTAGAGATGCTGTGGATTGAATCTGGGACCTTCTGCAGTCAAAGCAGATGCTCTTGAGGCTTCATTACAACAGCCTACTGCCAATTCATTGCAAAATATACGGTAGTCATCCAAATAACATTACTCTAGCTCAGAGTTTTCCAAGCTGTGTGTTGTGATACGTTAGTGTGTTGGCTCCTGTGTGCAGGTGTGTCGCGCAAACGTTCCCCGTGCTCCTCCTAGGACTGGAAAGAAGGGGTGAGTTTAACCTATGGTTTGCTAATAAAACTGAATTACTGTCAAGGCTTCAGGGAATCCTTTTTTTTTTATAAAATTTTTATTAGTTTTACAAAAGTTTTTATAACAAACAAACATAAAAGAAAAACAGACAAACAAAAAAATATAATTTCAAAATATCTTTTCATAAACTTCTTTCCTCGGACTTCCCCATACCTCCCCTTTCTGCATCCTCATGTCCAAATTTTATAGCAACTTATAAATGTTTTTTCCCATCCTAATTCATCATAGTCCTTTCTTGGTCTAATCTTATATTACTGCAACCCTTTCTTTCTGTAAAATCTCGACAATCTAAACTTCATCAAGTTTATAATAGTTCTTAAGATAAATCTTAAATTTCTTCCAGTCTTCTTCCGCAGCCTCCTTTCCCTGGTCACGAATTCTGCTCGTCATTTCCGCCAATGTCATATAGTCAATCACTTTCATCTGCCATTCTTCCAAGGTGGGTAAATCTTGTGTCTTCCAATACTTTGCGATCAGTATTCTTGCTGCTGTTGTTGCATACATGAAAAAAGTTCTGTCCTTTTTTGGCACCAATTGGCCGACAATGCCCAAGAGAAAGGCCTCTGGTTTCTTAAGGAAGGTATATTTGAATACCTTTTTCATTTCATTATATATCATCTCCCAGAAAGCCTTAATCTTCGGGCATGTCCACCAAAGGTGATAAAAAGTACCTTCAGTTTCCTTACATTTCCAACATTTGTTATCAGGCAAATGGTAAATTTTTGCTAGCTTAACTGGGGTCATGTACCACCTATAGACCATTTTCATCACATTTTCCTTTAAGGCACTACATGCCGTAAATTTAATACCAGTGTTCCACAACCTTTCCCAGTCAGCAGACATAATATTATGACCGATGTCCTGTGCCCACTTAATCATAGCTGATTTAACTGTTTCATCTTGTGTATTCCATTTCAACAGCAAGTTATACATTCTTGACAAATTCTTAGTATTGGGTTCTAACAATTCTGTCTCAAGTTTTGATTTTTCCACCTGGAAGCCAATTTTCCTGTCTTGTTTGAAAACCTCCATTATTTGATAATAGTGGAGCCAATCTTGTACTTTGGGTTTTAGTTTTTCATGGCTCTTTAGTTTCAGTTTCTCTCCATCCTGTTCTAAGATCTCACAATACTTTGGCCATCCGACCTCCATATTGACTTTCTTGTGGGCCTTAGCCTCTAAGGGTGACAGCCATCTAGGGGTTTTGTTTTCCAACAGATCTTTATATCTCATCCAAACATTAAACAACGCTTTCCTTACAATATGATTTTTAAAGGCACTATGCACTTTGATTTTGTCATACCATAGATATGCATGCCAGCCAAATGCATTATTGAAACCTTCTAAATCCAAGATATCTGTATTCTCGAGGAGCATCCACTCTTTCAGCCAGCAGAATGCTGCTGCTTCATAGTACAATTTTAAGTCCGGCAGGGCAAATCCCCCTCTTTCTTTTGCATCTGTTAATATTTTATATTTTATTCTGGGCTTTTTGCCCTGCCAGACAAATTTCGCAATGTCTTTCTGCCACCTCTTGAAACAGTCCATCTTGTCAATAATCTGCAAAGTTTGAAATAAAAATAACATTCTAGGCAATACATTCATCTTAATCACTGCAATTCGGCCTAGCATTGACAATCTCAAGGCTTCAGGGAATCCTATCCCTCTTACAGTGGGATGCCAAGAAGCAGAAAAACAAGAAGTGTTCTTACCAGGTAAAGGTAAAGGGACCCCTGACCATTAGGTCCAGTCGTGGCCGACTCTGGGGTTGGGGCGCTCATCTCGCTTTATTGGCTGAGGGAGCTGGCAAACAGCTTCCGGGTCATGTGGCCAGCATGACTAAGCCGCTTGTGGCGAACCAGAGCAGCACATGGAAACGCCGTTTACCTTCCCGCCAGAGAGGTACCTATTTATCTATTTGCACTTTTGTGTGCTTTCGAACTGCTAGATTGGCAGGAGCAGGGACTGAGCAACAGGAGCTCACTCCGTCGTGGGGATTCAAACCGCCAACCTTCTGATCGGAAGTCCTAGGCTCTGTGGTTTAACCCACAGCGCCACCCACGTCCCAGGTAGTTTATTCAATATTCACAGAGAAAGAGAGAGAGACGAAGGAATTGGTTTTTTTATATATATCATATTTATTACTTTTAAAAGTTGCAAAAAAGTAGAAGAAAGAGAGAAAAGACAAAAAAGAAAAAAAGAGGGGGGGAACAAGAAAAAAGAAAAACAAAAACAATACAATATATAAACAATACAAACCCACCCTAAACCCATTAAACTAAACACATAAACAAAGCAAAACAAAAACAATTTAAAAACATCCCTCCTTTTCCATACTCTGTCCTTCATTCCCTTGTTTCCTCAACTTCCTCACACCTCCCTTTCTGTGTCCCACTTCTAGTACTTGTTTCAGCAAATCCTTTCCATCTTTCTCTATTTTCTGTCATATTATAAATAACATATTCTTTAACCTTATTTCCCATTAAAGGTAAATTACTTATATACACCCAACTTCTTATAGCATTTCTGCTAAATCCATAAAATATCGTTCCACCATTTTTCTAACAGTCATTACTTTAACAATATTTCTAAATAAACGCTTTAAATTTTCCAGTAATCTTCCACTATCTCCTCTCCCTGGCTTTGGATTCTGCCAGTCCTTTCCGTCAGTTCCATATAGTCCATCAACCTGGTAATCTTATATCCAAGGCTCTTAAATCTCTTCCAAGTCCCTTCTGCAGGTTTTCTTCATATTCTTTGATGCTCAGGAGCCAATCTCAGGAAAACTCCAGCCTAGCAATACTTTTGTTCCTTCTGGACAGTTCAGCCAAATTTCCAAAGTTAAAAATAAAGTCCATAGAGTGTTTCAGAACGTATTTCAGGATTCCTCCAATTCTAGCGACCCCCAAAACTTCAGGCTCCTCCAAACCCAAGTCCATGTCCCAAAAGTCAGTCAATCCCTGGATAAAGGGTTCTTTCCAACGTTCCTTCTTCAATCAAAGCCAGGATCCTAACCTCAAAATTTGACTTTTGCTAGATTCAGTCTTGAAAGACCTCAATTTATAATCCTTAATTTGCTTCTGAGAAATTAAGGATCCCGCTTGTACTACTTTTGGTTTCACATCATCAGCTTTCTCCTTTTCCTCCACCATTTTCACATCATCAGCTTTCTCCTTTTCCTCCACCATTTGTCCAACCAAGATATGTTCCTGTACCAACTCCTGAATTGTTTCTGTATTGGCACTCACTTTTTGACTCAAATTAGTCACGTTCCGTTCCAAGTTGTCAATTTTAGAGATTGTGTCATCTGTCTTTTTATGGAGCTGTTCCAGCGAGTAGTTTATCTTGTATAATACAGTCACAATAGCTTCTCCTATCAACATTTTGAATGGTTCAAGGTCAGACTCTAGTTTTCAGAATCTTTATCTTTATCTTGCAGCTGGAGATCTCCCTGTTGCACTCCTGTAACAGTTTCACATGCTCCCTCTAGAGGGAAACAGTCTCCGTTTGTATCAATTATTTCAAGCACAACTCGAGCAAATAACAATAGTTTCAATTTTCGGTTACTTTTTCCTCCATTTTTAAACGCAGAAGAGGACAATGGAAACAGTGCCTTTCTTATTTTAGCTAGCTGGCAAATCCGTTCTGTCAATAAACATTCCCCGAACGTCATCTGGCAGCCCTTTTCCAGGTTCAGAGCAGTGGCAATTTGATTTTCACTCTCTTCTGTAGGCACACTAGATCCAAAACTTCCCCCCTCTTCTCCTGCTTCCAAGAGGGGTTATATACTTTTATCCGGTGGGAATTTAATCCTTTATCAAAAGCTTTCAAAGACTTTAGCTTGTAACGTCTTTGCTTCAATCTATTTACAAAAACGGGAGGCGGACTTCCTGTTTAGAGCCTTCCCGCTTCGGCGCCAAATTAAAGTGTTTCAAGATCCAATTTTCAGTTCTACTCACGGGTAGTCGTTTAAAATCCAATTGTCCACAGGAAAAAGTCAGCGCTCTCCGGCAACAGCAATGCGGCTTCACTCTGTGAAAGAAGCGGTTGATTCAAAGCACCGCGCCGCTCACCCCACGTCGCTCCCGATCCCCAAAACAGGGTTTCCCCGCGAGTAGGGGAGGTGCAAAGGGTGCCAGCCGAATCCCAAGTTCACAGGCTTCTCCCGCCTGTGATTTCTATGGGTCTCCACCTTCACCATGGCGATCAGACCCTGCTTTTCACGGAGCAAGTTCCTCCCGATTGGAGGAGCTCCGCCATTGCCGGAGGCGCCAACCTGGAAGTCCTGAGACGAAGGAATTGGTTAATGGTGTTGCTCCAAGTAAAGTCCCACCCCCTCAGTCCCTCCTATTCTACGTCACCCCTGCGCCGGCTGATCTGTGCTTTCTGCCTCTGAGTTTTCTGTTCTATTACTCTCAAGGCACACCTTGTTCGGGGGGGTGTCAGAAATGCTTTCAAGAGGCACTGAGTCTGTTAGCTGTCTCTTCACTGGTGCTTCTTCTTCCTGCTGCTCTCCCAATATTTACCAGCTCCTCCCCTCTGCAGCCTCTGAACTATGACCTTCTGCAAACCACTGTTCTAACTCTATACTGTCCTCTTCTCTGGAAGGTGCAGGAAGGGGTGGTGGTTCCCATTATCCCTCCTCAGTCCAACCCCTGACATTTGCTGTGTTGTGAAATGAGGCACCTCTAAAAAGTGTGTCAGCAACATGAAAAGCTTGGATCAAAGTGATGACGGAGATGTTGCTTATGGGTCGACTGAACGAAATCTTCCAGCATATCTATCCTTGGCTGCAGCTGAATGCGGAAGGCAGCTCTAAGAAAAACAGGGTGTGCCATCAATCCACAGCATCCACCGGTAGCTAGGCTACATCACTGTTGTCAGCTTGATTTTAGAGAAAATAAAAATTGCAGGGCAGGATGATAAATGGGTTGTGAAAGCCACTAGGTTAGTTTCAAAGTCAGACACAGCTATTACTCAAGTTTACAGGTCCATAGTTCGTGTTCCTCGCTTTCAGAGCCAGGAAAAGGTGACAGGACAGCAATCTCCAATTCTCCCCTGGCCTTAAGGCCAAGCAAGATGTACTGGGACAGCCACAAGTAATCAAATGCCTACACTGTTCACTTATAAAGCTTGGGGTGGGATAGGCAACCGTATTTCTATCAAGGGTAGGGACTGGCAAATGTATAAACTTCAGTTTCTCTTGGTTTGGCACTTTTCCCCATCTCACATTCAGTTCTCCACATTTTCCCATCAGTTTGTAGTTTTTTAAAAAGGCTCTCCTGAAAATTGGTCAGCGTTTTCGTGTGAATTTTCTCCTTTTCATATGCAATTTTCTCTAATACACGCACTTCTTGAAAAGCCATTTCCCCTAATATAATGCACTTTTGTATATTATCTTCACTAATAAATGTATTTATATGCACACTTTACCCTGGTACTGTATATGCATTTTTGTATGCATTACGTGGATAGAGATCTGCATTGCAAATTTCAGAGAAATGTGAATTTTATTTGGTTTTGCATATATTTTCAGGAGTTGCAGATTAGGTAAATTTGCTTTTAACTGAACCAAATTTCTTCTCACACTTCAAATTAGGAGTCGAACCAAATAAACTGAACCATTTCTGCCAGGGTGTACCTGCTTGCTTGGTTACTGAAAATGCAGCTCTTTGTCCTGGCCTTTGAAAATGGATTTGGGTGTCCTACCAGTACTGTATTGCTTGGATTTTGTTGGCATCCATCTGTCTCAGGAGACAATGGAGGAATGCGCCTTGGGCAGGTGAGGTCAAGCTGTTGGACAGTTGCAGCACCTGCTGCTGCTGTCGAGACTGATATGGGAGAGACATGTTTTGTTGCAGCTGGGGCAGATGAAGACATCCAGTTGTGCCACTGCAGATGCCCCATGGTGTTTCTTCTTTCTGCGTTGTTCCCAGCAGTCATTTCTCCTCTGGTCACTGCAATGGATACACAACTTGACTTCCTGTATCCAGGCACTGTGGTTGTTTGCAAGGGATTTCCACATGGCAGAGTTGATGTTGCCAGTCTTCATGTCATATTTGGAGACATCTTTATAACACAGAGTGCAAGGGATTGTATGGATTATGGTTTGGGGGGGTCTGGCTGGGCTTGTTTTTACTGTTTAAATTGTGTTTTTATATGCTGTTTTATCTGTAATCTTCTGGGGAAGGGTAGGTTGTTGTTGTTGTTTAGTCGTTTAGTCATATCCGACTCTTCGTGACGGCATGGACCAGAGCACACCAGGCACTTCTGTCTTCCACTGCCCCCCGCAGTTTACTCAAACTCATGCTGGTAGCTTCGAGAACACTGTCCAACCATCTTGTCCTCTGTCGTCCCCTTCTCGTTGCTCCCTCCATCTTTCCCAACATCAGGGTCTTTTCCAGGGAATCTTCTCTTCTCATGAGGTGGCCAAAGTACTGGAGCCTCAGCTTCAGGATCTGTCCATCCAGTGACCACTCAGGGCTGATTTCCTTCAGAATGGATAGGTTTGATCTTCTTGCAGTCCATGGGACTCTCAAGAGTCTCCTCCAGCACCATAATTCAAAAGCATCAATTCTTCACAATCAGCCTTCTTTATGGTCCAGCTCTCACTTCCATACATCACTACTGAGAAAACCATAGCTTTAACTATACAGACCTTTGTCAGCAAGGTGATGTCTCTATTAATAATAATAATAATAATAATAATAATAATAATAATAATAATATTCTCATCCTGGAGAAGAGTGACTAGTGGGGTGCCACAGGGTTCTGTCTTGGGCCCGGTCTTATTCAACATCTTTATCAACGACTTGGATGATGGACTCAAGGGCATCCTGATCAAATTTGCAGATGACACCAAACTGGGAGGGGTGGCTAACACCCCAGAGGACAGGATCACACTTCAAAACGACCTTGACAGATTAGAGAACTGGGCAAAAATAAACAAGATGAATTTTAACAGGGAGAAATGTAAAGTATTGCACTTGGGCAAAAAAAATGAGAGGCACAAATACAAGATGGGTGACACCTGGCTTGAGAGCAGTACATGTGAAAAGGATCTAGGAGTCTTGGTTGACCACAAACTTGACATGAGCCAACAGTGTGACGCGGCAGCTAAAAAAGCCAATGCAATTCTGGGCTGCATCAATAGGAGTATAGCATCTAGATCAAGGGAAGTAATAGTGCCACTGTATTCTGCTCTGGTCAGACCACACCTGGAGTACTGTGTCCAGTTCTGGGCACCACAATTCAAGAAGGACACTGACAAACTGGAACGTGTCCAGAGGAGGGCAACCAAAATGGTCAAAGGCCTGGAAACGATGCCTTATGAGGAACGGCTAAGGGAGCTGGGCATGTTTAGCCTGGAGAAGAGGAGGTTAAGGGGTGATATGATAGCCATGTTCAAATATATAAAAGGATGTCACATGGAGGAGGGAGAAAGGTTGTTTTCTGCTGCTCCGGAGAAGCGGACACGGAGCAATGGATCCAAACTACAAGAAAGAAGATTCCACCTAAACATTAGGAAGAACTTCCTGACAGTAAGAGCTGTTCGACAGTGGAATTTGCTGCCAAGGAGTGTGGTGGAGTCTCCTACTTTGGAGGTCTTTAAGCAGAGGCTTGACAACCATATGTCAGGAGTGCTCTGATGGTGTTTCCTGCTTGGCAGGGGGTTAGACTCGATGGCCCTTGTGGTCTCTTCCAACTCTATGATTCTATGATTCTATGATTCTAATGTGATGATGAAGCAATGGAGCACCACGAAGCAAGTGAAGAGGCTAAGTTTAGCTTCCTTCACCTGTATGTAGCATTTCATGTTAATAATAATAATAATAATAATAATAATAATAATAATAATAATACTCCCCTACCTCCTGCCCTGGCCACTCACACACTATATATGAGTTGGGCATCCACATAAAATATTTGCTTTATTTCATAAAATGCGTATACCACTTGATTGTTTGAAAAACAATAGCAACAACCCTAAAAGTGGTGTACAAAAAGAATAAAACAATGAAATTAATAGTAAAACCAGTTTAAAGCAACTGAATCAATAGGCAGGGAGTTCCGAAGTTTGACTGCTGCCATACTAAAATATCAATTTGCTTGCAAAGGTGTAGTAGGTGGAACTTGTAACCATGCCAATTCCAAAGACTGATGTGGTCAAGTGGGACGTGGCAACTTCACAGGCAAACGGGTCCCAAGCTTTATATACTCATAGTAACAGCTTGAATTTGGCCTGGCAGAAAATCAGCAATGGGCACAGGTGTTATATACCGACAGGGTCAGCAATTGTGCCGCAGTATTCTGCACTAACGTCAGCTTCGAGCACAAGCGAAGCCCCACGAATAGCGCATTGCAGCAAAATACACGTGGCTCTTCCATCACGTCTGATTTGGCCCCTTGGAACGAGCTCTGCCAACCCTAATAAAACCTTTGCATCACTTTCAAAGCCTGAAAGCCTTCTTGTTGTAAGCAAAAGTCACTCCCACTGAAATGACTGCAAACATGCCTTCATTCAATTAAAAGAAAATCTGAGCGAGGTCTCCTTAGCTCATTATGAAAGCTTGACAGCATCCTTCCAGTGATTAATTCTGAGAAGCTGTTACGTTTTCCGTGGCTCTGCGTTCTAGGACAGTCACTTCCTCACCTACACATATTCTTACTGACATCAAGGCTGGAGCTACCTATTCCCCACCTGGTTTCCCCCTTCTAATGCTAAATGCAGGAAATGCAGTGGACACAGTGTATCTTGAATTTAGTAAGGCTTTTGACGAAGTCCTCCATTATATTCTTGCGAGGAAGCCGGTAAACTGTGGGTTGAAGGAGGTAACTATAAAGCCTTACTAGCGATAAGCCTGCTTCTTGTGCCCCTAAATGAAATAGGTACTCTAAGAGGAGACTGGTGGTCCATTAGGTTTCCAACCAGTGAACTTCTTCCACCCACCGTTGCTAAAATAAACGCAACAGTAAAGATCTGGCAGGCGTCTCCCTTCTTCCCAACAATACTCTGTGGAGGAAACGGATGACATCGAACAAGTGTTAGGAAGTTATGAATTACAGGATTATAAATCCATCATGATGATGACGGGGAACAGTTTGTCTTGTTATCAGAATTTGATGAAAGAATTATAGCCCCGTGGTTCAAAAGGAGATTGCTCTTCGCCCACCGCAGAAGTGTCAGTCCAAGTCAAATAGTAAAACTTAGCAGGAGGACATGGGAGGAGAAGGACATTGAGAAATCATATACGTTTATTTTGTTGTATCCTTGTTCTCCTGGTGCAGCCCCTCTTCCCTTGGGGGCTGGTATTCAATGGGTCACCATCATTTCCTTGCTAAGTGGGTCCTTTTCCCCACCAGCTAAGTACTTAGAATTACACCGTAATGGGAACAAACTGGCTGCAATCCTGTTACTCAAACAATCTTAACTATGGATTATCCATTAATCACTTTTGCATGCTACAAATACATACTCATAACATGGGGGTGTTATACCCAGTTTAGAATCTATATTAAGCATCATTAGGAATTAAAAGTTTGCTAAGACGATTTGGAGGAGGCAGGGACATGCCGGGAGCGCAAGGCTGCTTTGCCAAGGAACAAAAGTTGTCACTTAGATGATTTTCACAGTAATGCTTTCAGGCTGCCTAGCCAGGATCCAGCCTTGCATAGAGGGTGCAGGAGCAGATAATCTGTACAGGAGCCTTTCTCCTTTTTGAAAGTTGAGTAAATTTGGCCTTGAAGAGGGGAAGGGGTGATTCAGAGACACACATAACCCCCAAAATCTGGTCCAGTTTACGAGGCAAGATGGCAGTCTTCCTCATATCTTAAGGAGCCACATCCTTCCTAGCAAGAATCATAGAATCAAAGTTGGAAGGGGGTTCAAAGGCCATCTAGTCTAACCCCCTGAAATGCAAGAATCTCAACTAAATCATCTGTGGCAGGTCGCCATCCAACCTCTGCTTAAAAACCTCCAAAGGAGGAGAAGCATTTCCTCTCCTGCCATTCCCTTTAATCCACAAAATAACAAAACGACACCCACAAAAACCCCAACCCTAAAGATCCCCTGTTATTGTCAATTTTAGTGCTCTATAAAGCCCACACAATCTTCCTCTCATTTCCAAACACCGACCTATCCTCTGCTGTATTAGATATACATTTTTTAAATGTGGGAGGGTGGTGTTCTTGGCTGTTGTTTTTTTAAAGCAATTTGCGAGGCATTGCCAGGGAAGCTGCAGACTGGGGTGGGTTTTTCCTTTGCACATCTTCTCCTAGACATCTCTGTGTTTGGAATGGTCCCACGGCCTGCAGGAAACGACAGTCTCAAACAAGACAAGCGCTCACTCATCTCGAAAGACATTAGAACAGCTCAATGGCAGGAAAAATGTTGATGTGATATTTAAAAAGTACTCTTGACATTTGAAGCGCTCGATTTTTCCCCTCCTCCTTATGAAATTATATGTTTTGCTTAGTGCGCTCCTGTTGAGAAGAGAGACTGGGAGATGTGATATTTTCTCTCTCTCTCTCCTGCAATGGCAAATTCTAACTGCAGGGAAGTTTCATCTTTTCCCTCCGTGGAGACAGGCTGGAACACACCTGCCACCAGCTCCTTTGAAAAAGCGCCGTTTGTATTAATTAATACAAACATTCGGAACTAATGGTTTTCCAGCCAGGGACAAACAAACATGACGTGATGCGAATCAATATAATCTATTGTACCACGTTTTATAGCAGTAGCAGATGGCGTGGCAGGGTGGAGGCACTCACCTGACCTGCCGACAGGTGAGTTGTTGCTGCTGCTTAGCAGGAGAAGGAGATGGAGGAGTGAGGCAGCAGGGAGAATGGCACATGAACTGCTCTGGCAGGTACACTGGGCTAGTGAAGCAATCTGTGGCTTTTTAAACTGTAGGGAGAGTGTTTTTATTTGTGACAATGGTCTATATTTGTGTTTTGTTTTTGTTTTTTAAATTATTTATCAGCAGCCAAACACAAACAGTGGAACCCCCCAGGTGGCTGAAACATTGGGTCTACATAATCAATAATAACATATTCAAATCAACCGTATGTACAATTTTATATACATTAACACTCTTCCATCCACAAGGTTTATTTAACTTTTAACATTTTAATTGCCCCAAATTGTTCAAACCTACCCAAATAATTCAATATCTTCTCAAACCAATCCTCCTCTTTCTCACTGACCTTAAACCCTTTCATTCTGTATACCTTCACAGTTAGATATTCTAAAATTATAACATTATTCAGTTTTTTCCTCCGTTAGTTCACCCCTAGCTCTTCTGCATTTTTCCAGTTACTCACTCTAACCTGTCTGGCTGCAGTTACCATCACTTTTACCCATTTACATTCCTCTTTTGTTTTTAACTCGGTGCTACTCAGACTCAGATGGTCTACATTGGATGACGGGCAGTATAGACATTTAGTAAATTAATAAATATTTTTGCCCTGTGCCACCTTTTCCCCTCCCAGTAAGCAGCCACCTGCCAGGAGGTCAGGAAGTTAGGAACACAATGCCAGGAGGTCAGGAAAGTGCCACCCATTTGCTACCACACCACCTGCTTCTGTTTCGTAGTTTTGGCATGAACTGCCCTGGGATAATTTATGACAAAGAAGAGCATGGCGATTATTATTAGTATTTCTACAAAAATGCTTGAAATCACATACGTAATCTACCCCATGTGCAGTGGCAGGATCTTTGTCAGCAAGTCAGCCTCCTAATAGCAGGGCTCTGCTTCCCATGTCCAGTCCTGCCTGCAAATGGCCGAGTTGTTAAGCGAACAAAAGGGGTCAGAGAGGTGGGTGGTCAACAAAGCAGAGGTTCTATGCCAGCCGACAAATGGGTGAAGCCTCTCCTTGAGTACAGAGTTGGGTCGAAAAACAAAGGTGTTATGTACTGAGCTGAATCCTAGAACAATAGGCTCCAGAATGCAGCAGTCTGATTGGTCCGCAGGAGCCACCCAATCCAGCTCCAGGTGGAAGTGAATCAGCGACCTGGTTGGCCTGCAGGAGCAGCCAATCAGACTTCTGGAGGAGGTAAATCCACAACCTGATTGGCCTACAGGAGCAGCCTGAAATTAGCCAATCACGCAGGGCCCATTGTGTAAATAATGTATATATAGCTAAACGTTTTGGGGAAAGTTTCATTCATTGCTACTATGAGCTGAATAAGGAGCATGAAATTCACACTCGACTCCGAGTATATTTCAAAAGCCCAGGAGCAGAGTTTGAGGATTTGCAGTTTGCCCTGGTCTGCTCTAGGGGGAAAGGTTTTTCAGTGGGTAAGCTGTGACATAACTTTGCAGCCGCCTAGCGCAAAGTTAGGAGCTATTTGAGTGGGAGAAACAAGGCAAGCTGCAGGGCAACAGCCAGGATGTCTGCTTGGACCCAGGTCTGTGACTATGGGAGAGTCAATACAATTTGGAGTGCAAAGTTGGGAGCCCCTGCATCGTAGGCTCAGGTTGTATATATGTGTAAGCAAACCCTATATCATAAAGGCAGCCCAGTCTGCACTGTGCCTCGTTTCCAAAGGTTACACAAACCCTGGGTGAGCACCTGGAACTCCCTGGAATCTCACACTGCTGTGGAGATCAGGAGTGGCATGTGACAGTATTATTTTTAAAAAATGCAAGATACAAAGTGAAAACACAATAATTCATTATGTTTCTCAGGTCTTGCATTTCTGTCATTTACATTCCAGACATTCACCAAACATGTCCTTCTCTCTGCAAACTTAGCGCTCTGTAAACAGTCATTTCTTCTGCAAACTTCAGCCAGTTTGTCAGTCTCTCCCAACTCCAAATATTTCAACAACCATTTCCATATGGTCTTCCGCCACCCCCACCCCCTGCTAATAATGAAATGTACAGGGATGAGGGGGGGATGTAGATGAACAGATAGAAAGAGGAAGACAGCAGAGAAGGAAGGATGACAGTGAAGAACAATGAGGAAAAGACTGTTCACTATCATCTTCTATGGGCGCCTCCAGACCGTCACTGTTTTGTGGAAGGGATTCACGTGCCAGGAAAGTTAGCTTTGCACAATTAAAGCGAATCAATGCTCTCTGTCACAACAAACCCACATTTTAAAAAACGGTTTGTTTGTTTTTTGCAGTTAGGAAATGACTGGGAAATGTACTGAAAAGTATGAAACAAACTAATGATTAATAAGAAGGTGTGTAAACACCCTGCAAGCAGATCAGGATGAATGCAAGTGTAACTGCCCAGTAAGCAAATCAGAATGAATACCCAATAATCTGACCATAGGATTGCTGACCACAAGATGTGATTATTGCAATGCATTTTATGTTGGGCTAACCTTGAGCCTGGTTAGCAAGCCCCAGCTGGTGCAAAGTACTGATGTCAGACTGTTGATGGAGACAGACTATGACCAGCACATAACTCAAGTCCTCAAAAGCCTGTGCTGGCTGCCCATTCACTAGTGTGCCCGGTTCAAGAGTCTTGCATGACTTTACAACAACTTGGGTCCAAAATATTTCATAGACCACCTAATCCCTTATAGCCTTGCCTGATCACTGGGGTCATAGGCTGAGTCACTGTTAGTGGTTCCCCTTAACTTAGATGCATGGCTTGTAAACTAACAGTTGCACAAGCCCAATTTTAGGAACCCCGCCCCCCAGACAGGCCTCCGCCCTGCAATGTCCTCTCCCCCCCCTTCCAGCAGGCATTTTAATTGAAGTCTGGTTTGTTTGTTTTAACTTTTAAACCAATTTTACTTTTTCTGTATTGTATTTCTTATATAATGCTTAGAGATTTAGAGATATATAGATTATTTAAATAAAGTCTGGACCTAGTCTAACCTCCACACAAGATTTGTGCAAGCAAATCGGTATGACAGACCCTCTAAGTGTCCCTATTTTCAGAAGCCATTCCAGTTTCAAATTTGATCCTGGAATGTCTTGCTTTTTTCTTAGGATTTCCTTATTTTCATCAGAGAAATGTTGGAAGGTATGGAGTTGTGCAACCCCTGAGCCAAGGGCATACAGCCTTTAGAAGACACCTGAAGGCAGCCCTGTATAGGGAAGTTTTGTTTCATATATAATGTTTAATTATGTTTTATATATGTTGGAAGCTGCCTAGAGTGCCTGGGGCAACTCATTCAGGTGTGGGGTATAATAATAATAATAATAATAATAATAATAATAATAATTATTATTATTATTATTATTATTATTATTACCTCTATTTTCATCAGAGAAATGTTGAAGGGTATGGAAGAAGTGCTCAAAAAGCATATTGTCCCGAGGATTCCTGTTTATTTCCCTCTCCCCTCTCCTTACCTCTTTCTTTTTAAGAAACAACCTCATTCCTTATCAAGCTCCCATGCCCAGTTGCAGATTAGAATAAACTCTGGTTTAGGGCATACTGTACCTAAAATCTATTTGCTCCCTCACCCATTTCTTATCAATGGGGACAGCTCAGAACTGAAGTGTTGTACACCTCGTATGTGGAGCCCTCTTTGAAAATGTGCCCATAAATCTTCACTTTCTGCTTGTGTCCGCTGCAAACGCTGCTATGAATCTTTCTTCCTATTTCCTCACTCCCTCATGAAGGCCTCTATAAATTTCACAGCGTGTCTCTGTTTCCTCCTGCGAGGTGGCTCTCCTCTCCTGTCCTGGCCTTAGCGTCGCCCGCAGAGTCCTCCCGTTTCTGACACTAAGCCGCAAGCATCCATTTTACTTAGTAGAATTTTGTCAAGCATCAGCATTAAAGCTCCTCAGGACCTATTCTGGCACTCAAACAAATCTCCAGCCATCAGGTTAGGTCAGGTTTGGCCTACAACGAGCCACAACAGAGAGAGCTACGCCTTATCCTATAAAGATTCAAGCAAGACACCCACCACCAAACAGAAAAACCTGCCACCAAAGAACATTAATTGAAAGTTTCCAACCAACCAGTATTTTACTTTCCTGACTGGTGTTTGTGAGGTCAACATAGGACTGTAATGTCAATGCTACTGGTGGTGGTGGTAGAATCTGCAAGCACACACCAATAAATAATTTTTAGAAAGGGGCAAGATTTGATGTAGAAGAGAAGAAGAAGAGTTTGGATTTGATATCCCGCTTTATCACTACCCTAAGGAGTCTCAAAGCAGCTAACATTCTCCTTTCCCTTCCTCCCCCACAACAAACACTCTGTGAGGTGAGTGGGGCTGAGCGACTTCAGAGAAGTATGACTAGCCCAAGGTCACCCAGCAGTTGCATGTGGAGGAGCGGAGACACGAACCCGGTTCCCCGGATTACGAGTCTACTGCTCTTAACCACTACACCACACTGGCTCTCAGGATGGATGCACAAAGCTTTTTTAAAAAAAAAATCAAGAAATCTTGCACTCTGCTCCTTGCTGGAAAGAGGCGTAAAAGATACCATCCAACCACCTTAGGGACTCCATTTGTGTAGGGTTTACTCCTTAGCCTCTTCTTCTCCTGAAGATGTCCCACAAGTCAATAGGAATGGATTTTTCCTCAGGATTTACTCCCAAAACCTTTTCCCAGATGAGAACAGATGCAAGGAAGCAGGGGTTTTGGATCAGAGTTTTCCTTCTCCTAGATGGACTACCTTCCCAGGTTGAGGAGCTCCATATATTCCTCATTTCCCTCTACATCATGTGCAGAAGCTGCTTTCCTGACAGTTGGATCCATTATTGGCCTCATTTGCACAATCTTCTGGAGCCTGTCTTTGCATTCAGTGGAAAAGGCCCTAGATTGATCAGCAAAAGCTGTCTCATTCACAAGAAAACTCAGGATCATTAGCAACTTCAGTTTCTGCTTCTAGATGAATGTTAGTTTTGACCTCATCTTCCTTAAGTAGTTTTCATTTGGGCCTGGAAGCCCTGAAATCCTTGAGATTATTAGCCAAGCAGTTATCTTCTCCAGTAGTTACAAATAGGACGGGGATCTGGAATGCTAATAGCAGTATAATATGAAATTCAAACATGATATGCTAATAAGGTGCACATTGGCACAAGATAAATTTTCCACTGCCTGTCTGCTTCTCCACTCCATGCCTGAAATTAAATCCACAGGTAGCTCCTCATATTACTAAGGATTGTAATTTTCACCCTGGAGAATAGATTTAGCGCTCAGATTTGCAATGATGTATTTGCAAAGATCCATTCAGTAGCCAAAGGGGGAAAAAAGATATGTGTGGCATAGCATTTTTAAGTCCATTTATAGAATGGGTCTCACACCTGTGTCACCCATTTCCAGCTCTGGAGAAAATTAATGGGAAATGGAGATACGGGATGGCTTTTATTCTTGTTCTCTGACCTCACCTGTCATGCTCCCCTCTGCGTACTCCAATTCAGACCAGGAGTAGGAGGACAAGATGAAACTACAGAGCAGAGCTCTCTTGACAGATGTGCCCAGATCTACTGATGAGGTGGGAGACCCAGAATCTGCTTTCCCCCCACCTGTGGAGGATAAAGTGGGCTCAGAGGTGTTGCCTGCTCTGATAAAGTGAGAGGCTTCAGAGGGGAAGATGTGTTTGTCACTGTCTCCCAAGAAGAGGTGGCATATCGAGAAGAAAGGGGAGGCTTAACTCTCTGAGCAGAGCACCTGTCTGCAGGTCAGGAACTCCACATGGACAGGGATTCTTGCAAGTCGCTGGGCATTCTCTGCCTTGGATTACTAGCTTGGTGGGTAGGTGGTAAACTCATTGGGCGTAGCTCCTGTACACTCTTGTTATTAATTTCAGACTCCTGAACCTTGGTCCTGGCTCCTGGGCCCAAATTAATTGTAGCTACTCCTTTGCCTTGTAACAGCAACTGGACTACATTCTGCTTTTCTCCTTGCTACTGAGCTTGTACCATTAGACTGCTATAATAAAAGGTTCACTTTTTTTACATCTTTGTTGCACGGATTTTTAGAGTACCTGTGACCCACTCAAATGGTGTCCAAGAATTGACAGACGCAGCAGTGGAGAAAAAGAAAGTGCTATTTATTGCTGAGCAATAATTGACCCAGTGGAATCGTTTCCAGAGACTGGGCACCCCAGCTCTAGTGCCCTGGGGCTTTCTACCTGAGTACATACATCATAGATCATGACATAATCGAATACAATCGCACACGGCAGCAAAAATAAAGCTAATGAGCACATTCAAGCCTCGCCCCCCTGATCATGTAAAGAGTTCCCTCCCAACGTCTGCTTTCTCCAGTCTAAACATCAGTGTAACCTTTTCCCCGATTTATGGTAAGAAGGAGAAAGGAAACTTAAGGCAAAAGGAACTTATTCGGCCATTACACTGAACATCTGCCATACAGGGACATTTTGTGGTTAGCATTTTCCTGTTTTTAGCTACTAAGGACCCTGTCTGGACAGGGGGGGGAGTGCCAGCACATCAGATTTGTTGCTTCCCCCCTTACGTTAGCGAGACATTGAGGACATAAGAACAAGGGAAGAGAACTGGGGCAGAGTTCATTTAGGATTTTTCAAATCTTTCAAATTCCTCTTGGTTCATGTGGGAACCAATGACACTGCAAGCAATAGCCTCCAGAAGATCAAAAGAGACTACGAGGCTCTGGGCAGGAAATTGAAGCAATTAAATGCACAAATTGTCATCTCATCTGTCCTCCCAGTAGAACGACGTGGCCCAGGGAGAGAGGGGAAAATAGTGGAAGTGAACAGCTGGCTTCGCAAATGGTGTAAACAGGAACGGTTTGGATTCTTAGATCACGGACTGCAGCTTCTTGAAGATGGACTTCTGGCAAGCGATGGGCTGCACCTCACAACGGTTGGGAGGAATGTTTTTGCCAAAAACCTCAGAAACCTCATCAGGAGGGCTTTAAACTGACTAATGTGGGGGAGGGAGACAGTGCTCCTGAAGGTAGGAGTCTATCAATTGATGAAGATGATCATCCAAATGTCATAGACCAAATGGAGCAAACAGCACGCAGACCTAGTGGTGGGAGGAATAAATCCTTAAATAAGAGACACGGGGGAATGATTAATGGATTTCAATGTCTGTACACTAATGCGCAAAGCATGGGAAATAAACAAGATGAGCTTGAGCTCTTGGTACAGCAAACTAAATATGACATAATAGGCATCACTGAAACCTGGTGGGATAAGTCCCATGATTGGAATGTAATAATGGAGGGATACAATCTATTTCAGAGAAACAGACCAAACAAGAAAGGAGGAGGAGTGGTGTTATATGTCAGGGATGTGTATACCTGTGAAGAGATCCAAGATTTAGAACCTCAAAGCCAAAGTGTGAGCATTTGGGTCAAAATTAAGGGAGAGAAGAATAACAGAGACCTCATTGTGGGAGTTTACTATAGATCCCCAAGCCAAACAGAGGACATAGATGATGCCTTCCTGAAACAGATGGCCAAGCATGCAAAAGGAAGGGAGATAGTAGTAATGGGGGACTTCAATTACCCGGATATTTGTTGGATGTCAAACTCAGCCAAGAGCATAAGGTCAAACAGATTCCTCACTGGCCTTGCAGACAACTTCATTGTCCAGAAAGTGGGAGAAGCAACAAGAGGAACAGCCATTTTAGATCTGGTCCTAACCAATGTTGATGACCTGGTTAGTGGGGTAGAAGTGGAAAGATGGGTGACACCTGGCTTGAGAGCAGTACATGTGAAAAGGATCTAGGAGTCTTGGTTGACCACAAACTTGACATGAGCCAACAGTGTGACGCGGCAGCTAAAAAAGCCAATGCAATTCTGGGCTGCATCAATAGGAGTATAGCATCTAGATCAAGGGAAGTAATAGTGCCACTGTATTCTGCTCTGGTCAGACCTCACCTGGAGTACTGTGTCCAGTTCTGGGCACCACAGTTCAAGAAGGACACTAACAAACTGGAACGTGTCCAGAGGAGGGCAACCAAAATGGTCAAAGGCCTGGAAACGATGCCTTATGAGGAACGGCTAAGGGAGCTGGGCATGCTTAGCCTGGAGAAGAGGAGGTTAAGGGGTGATATGATAGCCATGTTCAAATATATAAAAGGATGTCATATAGAAGAGGGAGAAAGGTTGTTTTCTGCTGCTCCAGAGAAGCGGACACAGAGCAATGGATCCAAACTACAAGAAAGAAGATTCCACCTAAACATTAGGAAGAACTTCCTGACAGTAAGAGCTGTTCGACAGTGGAATTTGCTGCCAAGGAGTGTGGTGGAGTCTCCTACTTTGGAGGTCTTTAAGCAGAGGCTTGACAACCATATGTCAGGAGTGCTCTGATGGTGTTTCCTGCTTGGCAGGGGGTTGGACTCGATGGCCCTTGTGGTCTATTCCAACTCTATGATTTTATTCTATGAAGACAAATAAATATATAGATGTTGACTCTTGTATACATCCATCCACATGGCATTAAAAAACCTTGAAAATCATTTACATTACGCATTTAGCTCACATCCACAATGTATACTTCAAACTAGACAGTGTCCAGTGGCATATTATAAATGACGTTTTCTGCAGTTTAGCCAAGACGGTACGCAACGGGTTTTTAGACCACATAGAGCTCAATTTGTGTTCATCGATTTGTTGGCCTAAGTCCACTTCTCAGAGCTCTCTAAGATTCTGCCCTTTGCTCATTGTTAGGTCCAATAGTGTTTTATAAAATAGATAAGCTTCACCTTTAAGCTCTGTATTAATTCCTAAAGCTTCAAACATTGTTAGGGATCAAAGCTCTTTGTTCTTATAAGTGAATGAGCGAAAAAACAAATTTGTCATATTTGGAACCAATTCGTTGAAATATTCCCAAGTTGTTTCTTTGAATTTTCCTCAGTAATTGGGTGTCCTATGAGAGAACATCTCTTTGCCAGATATTCCTGCTCTTACCCATTTTTTTATAATGCCTATACTTTTTTGTATAGCAGAACCTTGGGTGGTCAACATTCATTAGTCACCCATTCATATAGTCCTCTAGGTCAGGCATGGCCAAACTTGGCCCTCCAGCTGTTTTGGGACTACAACTCCCATCATCCCTAGCTAACAGGACCAGTGGTCAGGGATGATGGGAATTGTAGTCTCAAAACAGCTGGAGGGCCAAGTTTGGCCATGCCTACTCTAGGTGATGTACATCAACTTAATCACAACGTTACAACACAAATGATATAAGAAAACAGGAAATATATCAGCACCCAAAATACAAATACATCAAAAAGGGCTACAATTATCACATGGAGTGAAAAATAAAGGACTCAAATGCTATCAGAATAGAACTAAGTTAATAGTACCAGCCTAAAAATAAAACTTAACATTACAATCCGTTAAAAGGCCTGGGTGAACAAAAATATAATTTCCTTGCTGCCCAAAACATGTTACCTCAGGCACTATGCTGGTCTTTCTGGAAGGTTCTTTAGGAAGAGCCCAGGGCCTACCACCAAGAAGGCCCTCTCTCTTGTTTCTCACACTTCAGATGGAAGGAGAATTCATGGAAGTCCCTCAGTTGGTGAGCATGACGCATGGGAAGTTCCTTTAGATACTGAAGTTCTAAGTCATGTAGAGGCTCAGGTGATGCTGTGATAGTGAAGCCACCAAGGAGAGATTATTCCTGGAATGTACCAGTTTCCAATGCACTATCGGTGATTTGCCAAGTAGATCAAGCACCCATCGAACCCAGCACACTGTTTCACAGATGGGGGAAACCAGATAGATCCAGGAAGCTGCCCAACAGGACGTGAAGGCAATAGCCCTCTCCAACTGTTGACCACCCCAAGATGTGGTATTCCATTCAGCTCTAATGGCTAACAGCTCTTGAAAGCCACCCTCCATTTATTTGTCTAATCCCCTCTAAGTCCAAGTTGTTCAGTTTAGTGAGTCACAGAAGGGCCAGGCCCGCTGCATTTATTTATGTGTTAACTGTAGCTTGGCCACTGTTTTGTTTTTGTTTTTTCTCTTGGGTTTTCATGGGCTATTTGTCTCATTCGCTACCATTTCTGCTTTCCGAGTGCGATTCCCCTCTGCTTTGATCTTGCAGTACTGCAAACCTTCCCTCACATCCCCCGAGAGTCAGTAACGTTGTTTGGGAAAGTGAGAAAAACCAATCAGAACGAAAGGAAATGAAGGGAGAAGTGGCTACGCTCTCTCAGAGCTGTTATAAGGCAGGCTGTTCGAGTAGTGCTGGTCTCATCTCCAAAGAGGCAATGTTGGTGTGTTTGGTTGTTATGGAGATATTATGTTTACTCCGCTGCTATTGTAGAAAGAGCATTGAAAAGAGAACACTTGTTTCTCGATAAATCGGGAACTAGACACTGGGTGAAGTCCTGCAGATGGAAATCAAAGGCAAACAGCATATTTACTGTTGCGATCCATCTGTTAACTGGGGGCAGTTGTAATTTAATAATTGGAGGAGTTTATACAACGTCAGCCCAATTTTTCTTTCTAAAAGATCCTACCCGCGTGGTGCGATTGCATGCTTCCTCTGCCTGATCACAGAGATATTTTGTCCATAAATGCCATTTATGGCTGCAAACCTTTTAACAAATATTCAGATTCCTAGTTACCCTCTTGCTTTAAACAACCCGATCCATAAACTTTGCTAGTGAATTGTTGCACCAAAGGGGCTTATTGATCACTTGGATTTGCATGCTATACATTTCTGCATAATCTTAAGGAGGGGGTTACTACAGCTTTAGCTTTCAGCTGCAGTATCTACCTGTAATTCTGCTGCCAGTTTTATGGAGCACAGATCTTCCCAGCTGACAGTGGACCGGGCAAAATCATGCCCCACTTTTGCCCATTTTCTGCTTCTCTTCAGTCCCTCTGCCAGGAAGGGAAGATAAAGATGCAGTTAGGAAGCTTCGGCAAGGACACACTTCTTTGGAAAATCCCTCGAGCTCAGCATACAAGCCCCAACATCAGCTCTGCTAACAAGAAAGAAAGAAAGAAAGAAAGAAAGAAAGAAAGAAAGAAAGAAAGAAAGAAAGAAAGAATTATGTTAGATCTGCAGTCTTGGGGAAAATGTCCTGCACCCAAACAAAACCTCAACATTTTATCAACAAAGTTGTTTGGGGAGATGGGTACCATTTTTAGCTGCCTAGCATGTGATGATCCCAGGGATGGAGTAATTCCCCTGTGAGGAAAGGTTGAAGAGTTTGGGACTTTTTAGTTTAGATAAAAGGTGAGTGGGATCAGGTGCAAAGCAGAGCCCACTAAGAACAGGGGCTTATGAAGAGAAGGTGTGGTCTAGAGAGAGTCCTAATGGCTGGGCAGAGAGGTCCAGAGGATCACATTTGCCTCCCAGACCTGAGATTCTCCACATGTTAGAGAGTCAGTCAGCAGTAAATCACACGGAGTATGTGAAGTTAACTCTTTATTAGCAGAAACCAGCTCAGCTCAGGGGACCCAGGCCGTAATAAGCACAGCAACTCTTCTCAATCTGTCTTACCCCTATGAGGCAATTGCCTTTTTATGAAGATTTTATGAAGATTACCTACCCAGATAGGACTAATTTAGCCAGCTAGCCCAGGTGATCATCTAATGTTTATTGGATGGATTTCCGCCCCTAAATTGATTTTTGAATTCTGAATTTATTGTTATTCACGTTTTATACTGTATTTTATGCTGATTTTTGTTGCACCAATTAAGTGTTTTAAATTTGTTGTTAGCTGCCCTGAGCCTGGTTTTCTGAACCGGGAAGGGTGGGGTATAAAGAAAAAATTATTATTATTATATAATTGCATTATATAATCGCGGAGGCTGGAGGTCTCCGCTTTCCCACGGCTGCCTAAATCTCTGCCTCCGCCAGGTCTTTCCCCAGCAATTTGAGAATATGCCAGCACACCTGTCTTTGCTCCTCTCACGTCATACTTCTCCTAGTCCTGGGAGACCAGGGGAGAGAGAAGCTGGTTGCAGCAGGATGGGGAGACACCCTGGCTTCTTCATCAGCCTGGCTCATATCTGCCTCTTGGGCTCCCTCCTCTCCAGCTCCCACTTCTGCTTCTGCTTCCCACCTTCTATCCCTGCTCACTAAACCCTGTTACCTCTTCATCTACCAACACTTACCCCCCTCCCTCTGACCACTCATCACTGTCCCACCACCAACCCCCGGGCTCTGAGCCTTCGTCCCTTGGGGGTCCCCCAGCTGATGCCTCCCACCATTCCTCTGTGTTCAGCCAGTCCATGGCACCACCCCTGTGATTAACTGTTTAATTACAACAAATGAAAAGCTGTTTGAGGTGGATGAAATTGAGAGTTGGGATAGGGGAGAGTGCTTGGCTACCCACAAACTCTTCACTCCAAATCTGTCCCCAAGCAGCCTTCCCCTGTTGCTACAGGCTCCCGCTATCTTATTTGCAAATGATTACAACATGCTCCTCCTCTAGCTCCAATTAGTTTGCTCTATGCCTCCAAATTCTCTCATTATTTCTCTGATTCCTTGAGGCTGCATGCCAATTATTGTTAATCTACTGTGCTATTCTTTTAACAATGGGATTGTCAACAGGTCCGTGATTATGAATCGCTTGTGTTGCCTCAACAAAGTTGCCATTTCTAAATTAAATCAATGACTCGTGCCTAATTCTACGTTGGGTCAGGTTGATCATTACTCCCAGAGGCTTGTGATGGTACCTTCACACTGCTGGGGGTGGGGACATGTTTTCAAGGTGCTAAAAATAACTTCTCAGCAGTGGAAACCTCATTGGGACAGTAAAGAAATATATTGTTAGATGCCGCTCCAATCTCCAAGCTATATGAGATCCCAGGGGTACTAAACGTGCTTACCTGGGCCTGTTTTTTCCTTTGGACAACAAGGCACAGTAGAGACTGTGGTGTCTTTATGATATATGGTTTATTTACACATAACCTGAGCCTAGGTGGAGGAGAATCCTAGCATTACATCTGAAGAGAGTCCTTCACTTCTCCCTTGGGTTTCTATGGCTACTTAACTAGTTGGTCACTCCATATCAGCACTGTGTATATTTGGGGCCAGGCAATAAAGTTGTGGGGGGAAACCCTGTCGTTACATCCACCCCAAGAGTTGGGTATATTTGGTCTGGAGAAGAGAGTAGGAGATAATACGATAGACATCTTCAAATATTTGAAAGGTTGTCATATGGATGACAGAACAAGCTTGTTTTCTGATGCTCTAGCGCCAACATGCCTGGATAGCTCAGCTGGTTAGAATGTGGTGCTAATAATGCCAAGGTTGCAGGTCTGATCCCTGTATGGGACAGCTGCATATTCCTGCGTTGCAGGGGGTTGGCTGAGATGATCACCAGGGTCCCTTCCAACTCTACAATTCTATGATTCTATGGTGTCTACCAGGTTCTACGGTGTCTACCAGCTCCCGCCATCCCTGGCCATTGGTCATATTTGCTGGGGCTGATGGTGAATTGTAGTCCAACAGCATCTAGAGGCCACCATATTGGTTAACCTTGCTTTGGACCCAGCCCAATCAATCTGAAGTACTAAATGGGATTTCAACTAAACATCAATAGCTCGGCGTCCAAGTTTCTTGAGGGCAGGGCAGGTGGTGGGCTCTCCCTCATTAGAGATTTTAAAGTGGAAGCTAGATGACAATCTTTGAGGGATCCTGTAGCCGTGGATTTCCTGCATCAGCCAAGGGTTGGACTAGGTGGCCTATGAAATACCTTCCACCTCTGTGTTTCTCTTCATATATTACAGGACCATGATGGGACCAAACCATATTGGAATTGTTCCTTTGCCACTAAGCTAACATATGACCTGGGTGTCTGGAAATATATAGCAGTCACTAAATGCCTATCATGTGGTATCGAAGGATGCAATAATTTGTAATGGTACAACCCTGTTGCTGCTGTCATCACATCCCCAGATTAACAAGTACCTGATATGTGCAGTAAGACATGGTCATTGACTAGCAAATTATTACTCCTGTGTAGTTTGCAGTTTTATGTTTCAATTCCTTGAGTTCCAGCTTTGTGTATTAGGCTGCTTTTGAAGACTCGCTCTACAATTTACTAGTAAAGGAACTGAGAACATAATTGGCAACGTCCTATTTTCTGAAATGTCCTTGAGTTGTTTAGACACCACAAAAAAAGAACTTGATTGGTGTGGAGGTCAAGCAAGGGTGTAATTTTTCCCTCTGCAAGAGCTCTGAATCTCTACAGCTGTCTGAGTCCCTGGTAGTGTGTTATCATACCCTCCTGAGTATGGGGGGTTTGCTGTACGTTTTGATTCATCTATCACCACTGTGTTATTAAAGACTTCCCGCTCCTCCTCACAACAACCACACACTAGCAAACAAGCCCTCAAATTAAGCCCTTGGATTGTCACTGAATAAAGTGCATGCGGAGTTGCCAGATACACATATTCCTTAGTTCAAAGAGATGCTGCAGAACTGGGTTGTCTGTTCCATGCAGTTTTAAGTGGCACCATAGAGTTTGGGAATGAAGGACTATCCTTCACTGTAAATGACATCTCCCAAAATGGAGAATAGCTGACAACTCTTTGGAGACTTGGATGAAGCAAGAGCTTCTGGAATGTCTCTGCATTCTGCTGCTTAAACCTCTGAGGCTCTAGGAACTACCGTATTTTTCGCCCTATAGGACACACTTTTCCCCCTCCAAAAATGAAGGGGAAATGTGTGTGCGTCCTATGGGGCGAATGCAGGCTTTCGCCGAAGCCTGGAGAGCGAGAGGGGTCGGTGGGTACCGACCCCTCTCGCTCTCCAGGCTTCAGGAGAGCCCCACCACCAGCCCCACAAGCTCGGGGGACAGCGGGGAGGCCAACGCCACCATCCCGCTGTCCCCCGACTTTGTTAGAAGGCTGGCGGGGGAGGAGAAGCCTGCTCCTCCCCGTCGCCAGCCCCGCAAACTCGGGGGACAGCGGGGAGGTGCAGCGCACCATTCCGCTGTCTCCCGACCTGGTTTGGAGGCTGGCGGAGGGCTTCCCCCTCCCCCAGCCCCGCAAGCTCCCAGAGCGATGCCGAAGCTGCACACAGCTTCGGCATGGCTCTGGGTCCCGTTCTGGGGGCTGGGGGAGGGGGAAGCTCGGGCTTGCGGAGAGCTTCCTGTTCTGGGAGCTGGGGTCGGGGGAAGCTCGGGCTTCCCCCGCCCCAGCCCTGCACCTGGGGGGGGAAATAAAGTTTTTCCCCTTTATTTCCCCCCCCCCAAAATCGAGGTGCGTCCTATGGGCCGGTGCGTCCTATAGGGCGAAAAATACAGTACTTCCGATGTGGTTACATCACACATAGTTTTGGGCTTGGAAGTTCTGTCTTTTGAGCAAGCTAGATGGAACCAACCAATGAACTAGGCACAGGGCTACTAACTGGTGCAGAGCAGAAATGGGTCCGGCACTTTCATGATCAGCTTCATGCAAATTTGAAAGAAGGGCCCTTCGGTCAAATGGACCACTTGATTCCTGATGTGATCCCTGATTGGTTAGGACGGCCAGTTACACAAGAAGCATTGCTATCCCTCTGATGGATGTGCTTTGCCTTTAATGATGTCAGTACAGAATGAAATCTAATCAACTACATGTTAATCATCATGACATCATCTCGACTGGTACATGATTCCTGATTGGCTGGCATCACTTAAGTTAGAATAATGAACCAGCAAAATAAATGGCCCATGGAGTAACAGCAGCAAAGAACAACAGTAGAAAAGCAGAGGTTGCAAACCATTGCAAATAATCTCAGCAAATGAGAGATCTCCCCCTCTTCTTTTTCTTTTCTTTATTTGGTTGCAGATGGATTCAACCTGCCACTGCTACTTTCAAGGAAAAACGCAAGTCTAGAGAACATATGGCACGGCATTGTTGCCAACTATTTTATCCACTTGTGATATTTTTGTCTCAGGCTTGGTATCAGGTATTTTGTTTCTGTATACACCGTATTTTGAGCCACTTGCACTTAATGGGAATTGCTTGTGGGCAGAGTGCTTTCTGGTTTCCCACCGGCAACTGGTTCACCAGGGTGAGAACAGGGTTCTGGATTTGATAGCCCACTGACCTGATCTAACAGGCTTTCTTATGTTCTTATAACTTGTGCCAACTTCCCACAAGGCAATTTTTTTTTTTTTGCAAATTGGTTTTAACTTTCCCAGTAGGTTCCAGAACACATTGGATTAGTAAACATCTATTTAGTCTTCCTCCGTTGCTTTTAGCTCCTGCTTCAAATTCCTTTTGGTGGTTACCATTTTTGTTGCCTCTGGTCTGCCTCACATGCGACATTTTGAGTTAGCATTTTAAAAAACCAACACCACTCCACCAGTTGCCAGTCATCCTGTTAATTCTTCTAATCTTACCACCAGAGGAGAAGAGAGGAAATTTCCAGCCTCTAGCACCAAAACAATATTGGGCTGTATCTTTTTATATAAACACTTCATTCTCTCTTTGCTGCTGCAGGCTTCGGGATGTCCACACCGGCAACGGTCGCTGGCAAAGCCTTCCTCATCGTTTATGGTCTCTTTGGGTGTGCCGCAACAATCCTCTTCTTCAACCTCTTCCTGGAGCGCATCATCTCCCTGCTCGCTTTGGTGATGAAGGCTTGCCACGAGAGGCAGCTGAGGAGGAGCGGCCTTCTACCTCCAACCTGCCGAAGGGGCTCATCCATGTCCGATGTCGACAGCCTGATTGGGTGGAAGCCATCAGTCTATCACGTGATGCTGATCCTGGGAATCCTTGCCATTACTATCGCTTGCTGTGCCTCGGCCATGTACACCGCCGTGGAAGGGTGGAATTACATCGACTCCTTGTACTACTGTTTCGTCACCTTCAGCACCATTGGCTTTGGCGACCTGGTGAGCAGCCAAAACGCCGTGTACCGAAATCAGGGATTATACAGATTTGGGAACTTCATGTTTATATTGATGGGGGTCTGCTGCATCTACTCCCTTTTTAACGTCATCTCGATTGTAATCAAGCAGGTTTTAAATTGGATGCTCAGAAAGTTCCGGTGCCGGTGCTGTCCAGATTGCCATAAACCGACCGCTCGCCTCGGGCGGCGCAATGCCATCACGCCGGGGTCCCGGTTCCGCCGGCACAACATCTCTATGGAGACGGACGGACAGTACGACAGCGACACGGAGGGGAGGCGCCTTTCGGGTGAGATGATCTCCATGAGGGATCTCACCGCCTCCAACAAAGTCTCCCTGGCCCTCCTGCAAAAGCAACTGTCTGAGACGGCCAATGGCTACCCTCGGAACGTCTGCATAAACACGAGGCAAAATGGCTTCTCAGGAGGAGTAGGCGCTCTAGCTATCATGAACAATAGACTGGCAGAGACAAGCGATTCTAGGTAGAAATTTTGAAATTATCTTCTATAAAACAGAGGTGTTTTCTTATTCTTTATTTAATAAAACAATATTTTAAAAAAGCCTCCAGTCGTTCTCGAGGGCAAGTTTAATGCAAAGTTTACTTGAGAGGGTTGTTTTTGTTCTTTAAAAAAGAAAGCCTTCCTTAAAATAAAATATAATAATAATAATAATAATAATAATAATAATAATAATAATAATTTTATTTACACGACACCCATCTGAATGGGTTGTTCCAGCCACTCTGGACAGCTCCCAACACAATATTAAAAACACAATAAAACATCAGCCATTAAAAACTTCCCTGAACAGATGTCTTCTAAAAGTCAAATAGTTATTTATCCCATCTGACATCTGATGGGATGGGCACCACTGCCGTAGTATTTTTAGCCCATTATTTTTTTATTCTTCCACAGGTACCACCAGCAACTTATACTTACTGTAAACCGCTTCAAGGTCTGTGGATAGCAGCAAACGGTCTATATAGATCAATAAATAAAATTGTCAGTGGCTGATCAAGCAGTTTACTAGTGGGAAATGCCGACTACTGTCTCAGGCAATAGAAGAATTTCCCACCACTACTGATTGCAACTGGGCAGTGGTGCTGCGGAGAAGCTTCAATCACCACCATGAAAATGCCGCTCTGATTGGCCAGCTTCCACCTGTGTGGACTCAGGATGCTGATCTCAAAGGAGGAGGACTAGTCAATCAACAAACACTTGCATAGTGGCAGAAGAACCTCAGTCAGCAGTAAGCAACCATGTGATTGCTGACTGGCTAGCCATTTCCTCTTGAAGAACCCACTGCCTTCACCACTGCCTGTTAATTGCTACTGGGAAAGGCAGGGATCTCCTTTTCCCTTGATCTCCCCACAGCTGCAGCCAAGAGCTTGCTAGCCATTTCACTGGCCAGCACGTGGCCTCATAAAGATACAATGAGGTGCATGCTGAGGAAAGGCAGTTTCTGTGGGTGATATCCAACAGTTGCGCTACTGCAAGGAGTATTGGCTGTGCACTGGAACTTTCCTCGTCCTCGCCATTTCCTGCACACTGCCTGCACCCCAATATCTGCCCCCCACACCTTCCAGAGCAGATTCACAGAGTCACACAGGGAGGGAACTTGGCAAAGGAGTTACATTGTGCAGCTAAACACAATACTTCTAGACCTAGCAGAACTAGCACTCTATAACGCTAAGCTAGCAAACATCATCATCATCATACAGGTTTAAAATACAACAGTGATGGATCATAACACATTTTGCTCTGGCGGAAAGCTAATGAATGATATGCATGTGTATGTAAAGTCTCTGAGCTGCTTTTCAAATTAAAGCAGGAGGTGAGACACATGGAGACACATGGGCCAGCCCCATCTCCTACTGCTGGCAAGGAGGCTGTAGCCCCATCTCCCAGCCCCAGTGTGAATGGCAGACATCTTTCCCTCCCACCTGGGCATTTGGATGCTGTGGGAAAGGACTCTGCAAAAGCACAGATAAATTCAGTTCTGGTAGAGCTTCTCCATGCAAGGAGGGAATGTGGTCTAAACAATCAGCGAAGGATGGATCAGTGCAAACCTAGCTCATGCATCCCTGTCACACACACACGCGCACACACTGCAACTGCGACCCTCCAACGCCCTAGCTTCAATTCCAAAACATACATCTCTGATTTTGTAAGGGGTGTTGTTTTTTGTGTGCTATCCACAACAACGGAACCTCAGAATGAAACTATGGTTGCTACTTAGCAGTTGCACATAATTTTCATTTTTGCAAAAATTGTTTTCCGTGGTTTGTTTCCCCCCCCAAAAAAATGTAAACGTCACACAATAACTGTGCAAGGCAGATTGTTCTTATTCCTACAGCTGATAGGTGAGTATTTGCCCAAGGGCACAAAATAATTGCTTATTTTGTGAAATAGAAGTAGCACTAGAACTCAGGTATCCTAAATTCATGTTTAGAGCTAAGTCCACTAGACCTCATGTCTGGTCAAGGTCTCTCTCTCTCCCTCCCTCCCTCCCTCCCTCCCTCCCTCCCTCTCTCCATACACACATGTCTAAGGGCAAGCTGCTCAAGTTTTCTGTTCAGTAGGAGAAGAAACACCTGACCTTTTCCAGCAATATTGAATTCATGTATTTAGATTTGCTTCTATGTTACAGAGTTGCTTTTTCATCCCCCTAGCTAGTACTGCTTCTAACTGCCGCACTTCCTCCCTCTTTGCCTTTACTGTCCTTTACTTAATTTGCCCTCACTGTCCTTAGCCTGGCTGTGGCAACCCCTGTGATTTAGTCAATGACCCCACAATGCTGCATCTGACACGATGACATGGAGGATGCTGCAAGAATCAAGTCATCCTACGGGGGTCATCTCAGGCCATCAATTTAAAGGCAGTGAAGGTAAATGAAGGTGTGAAAAGTGAGGAGGAGGAGGAGGAGGAGGAGGAGGAGGAGGAAGAAGAAGAAGAAGAAGAAGAAGAAGAAGAAGAAGAAGAAGAAGAAGATTCCAAGAAGGAGCAGCAACCAGGGAATCACAGAATCACAAAATGGTAGAGTTGAAAATGAGAAGGCACTGAACAACATTGAAACAATATGAACATTGTTGACCGTCCTCATGGTAATCAGTTTGGCTGTACTGAAAATGCCAATTCCAAAGCAAATATTGAAATGAGCAAACATTTGTCTCCAGTGTCAGATGTTTCCCAGATCTCCACAAGCCGCCCAAGCTGGGCTTTTCAGTTTGCAGCGACCATCTGCCTATCCCTTCGAGCCTTGATCATTGGGCAGTAAGAACCTGCCATATACCAGGTCAGACCACTGGTCAACCTAGCTCAGTATTGTCCCCACTAACTGGCGTTGTCTCTCCAGGGTTTCAGACAGGGTACATTCCCAGCTCCAACATGTCTGTCATTGCTGGATTCAGCATCAGCATCAATGCCCAGACCCAGCACCATAGTGGGTTATGCTACTGGCCCTTCTTGCTGAAATGCTTGAGCTGACCCTGATGACTGGGAGAGCGCAGTGTTGCATTATGGAATGTGGGTGGCACTGTGGTCTAAACCACTGAGCCTCTTGGGCTTGCTGATCAGAAGGTTGGCAGTTCGAATCCTTATAACGGGGTGAGCTCCCGTTGCTCTCTCCCAGCTCCTGCCAACCTAGCAGATCGAAAGCACACCAGTGCAAGTAGATAAATAGGTACCACTGTGGTGGGAAGGTAAACAGTGTTTCTGTGCGCTCTGGTTTCCGTCATGGTGTCCTGTTGCACCAGAAGCGGTTTAGTCATGCTGGCCACATGACCCGGAAAGCTGTCTGTGGACAAACGCCGGCTCCCTCGGCCTGAAAGCGAGATGAATGCCACAAGCCTATAGTCACCTTTGTCTGGACTTAACTGTCTAGGGGTCCTTTACCTTTACCTTTTTAGTGTTGCATTCCTCCTATAGGTGGCAACTGCAACAACAGATTCCAAGGGCCCATCAGGCAAGCACCTTGCTGAGAGTCCTCTTACCTCTGGATCTGGGAAGGGAAGCACTGAGAGGGGGGCAAGAGAAGCAAGCAGAGGCAAGAGAATAAGTGCTTGCACAGGCATGCAACACCTCTTCTATTTCACCGTGTGTGTGTGGCTAGCAATTGCACTGTGCACGCCAGATCTTTAAAAAATGAGTAAGCAGTTGGTGCTGACAGGATCTGGCATTCTCCTGGACAGGAGCGAGAAGAGGAATACAGCTCCCAACTACCGCCCAGGGGTCCTTTACCTTTATTTATTTATTTGTTTGTTTGTTTGTTTGTTTGTTTGTTTGTTTGTTTACAGCTCCCTAGACAAGGATAATAGGGACACGGGTGGCGCTGTGGGTTAAACCACAGAGCCTAGGACTTGCCGATCAGAAGGTTGGCAGTTCGAATCCCCATGATGGGGTGAGCTCCTGTTGCTCGGTCCCTGCTCCTGCCAACCTAGCAGTTCGAAAGCACGTCAAAGTGCAAGTAGATAAATAGGTACCACTCCAGCGGGAAGGTAAACAGTGTTTCCATGTGCTGCTCTGGTTCACCAGAAGCAGCTTAGTCATGCTGGCCACATGACCCAGAAACTGTACACCGGCTCCCTCGGCCAAGAAAGCGAGATGAGTGCCGCAACCCCAGAGTCGGCCACGACTGGACCTAATGGGCAGGGGTCCCTTTACCTTTAGAAAAGGCCAACTGTTTGCAAACCACCCCCCTCCCCCCCTGCAAAAAATTGCTAACTTCAGTTTTCAAAAACAGGTGTCTTGTGAAGAAAACAAAAAGCACAAAACTTGAAACTGCGAGATTAAAAAATAATAATTGTAAGAATAAGTAACACAGCAACCTTTGGTTATCTTTCTCAAATATAAGAGAAAATGTCAGGGAACTGCCATCGGATGAACAGGTGGTGGAAGGGCTCACGGAGGCTGGGAGAGACCCAGCAGCTGAAGCAGGAACCAGCAGGGGGAGAGGTGGGTCTCTGAGGGAAAGCGAGCAAGAGGGAGGGCTCAGGGACACGTCCAGCGAGAACAGTGGGGAGGTTTCTGAACCTCCCATAGGGAGACCCACGCCTCGCCGGAAACTGTCACGCCGCGAGTCCAGAAGACGTGTTTCCGTTAAGGAGCTTTTATGCTGGAAGCGATTCCGAAAGCAACCACTGTCGGAATCTGCAAGTGACTAGAGCAGCCATGTCTGAGGGGCTCCGTCACAGACAGAGGTTTGTGGACTTGAACAAACTCTGAGGGACTACGATTTTACGCACAAGCAGCTCATCATCCCATCACAGAAAATGTTGTAGCATACAAATCACTTTTAATAATCCTGTGGAGTGTGGTGTTAAAATTTAAGTCTGAATTTTAGGAACATTAACATCTCACTTTGCATGACTTTTCTGTTGCACATTTTGTCACCAATTCCTTCCAGTCAAGAGCTGGTGCTTGGGCATGTTCGATTGATATAGTTGCCAAAACAACTAGTCTCTTTTGCAACATAGCTGAGGATATGTAAGTTTTTTATACGTCCGAGCTTTGAGACATTACACTCATCACTTGCCACTGACACTGGGCATGTGAGAAGGATCCTTAAAGCAACAGAAACATTAGGCACATTATCTACGAGTATGAAAAGAAATACTCCTTCGGTGGCATAGACTTTGGAAATCTTCAAGTTATCGCTATAAGTCCACAGCACAGATCCTCAGCATCAATATCTTTGTTTCCATTGTGCATCAACAATTTTTCCAGATTCTTGAAGGCCTTAAGTACATATTCAGTAGATTTTTTGTTGATATGGCATATATCATACTGGAAGCCAAAAAGGGGATTATATCATTGTAGCCGTTGGAATCTTTCTTCAACAGATTGTATGGTGATATCAAAGACAGCATAGTAGAAACCTACAGTACCTTGAATTTCTGTTTGGCTCTTGTGGTTCCTCTTCTTGAGCCTCATACTCAAACTGCTGTTTCTCCTTTGTCTAACTTATTATGTCTCAAAGTTTGGTAGTATTTCTAGCTCCTTTGCAATCTCAATAGCAGCTATCAGAACTTGTTGCAAACCATCATCACACCTGCTGCCCTCACGGGAAGTACTGGCCACTTGCCATTGGTTTGCAGCTGAATTTAAACCAGCTTCCTTATTTTGCAGGAGCTTGCTTATAAGATTGCCTTCAAAAAGGATGTTGCACCTTGTAACAAGCGATGCCACAAACTGGAACTTACAAATTGCAAGTTCCAGGGCCTCCGCTTCAACTCAGGAAGTACAGTATTTCCAGATCAACCTTTTAGGCCTGTGTCATCAAAGATCTCTATTAAAACATCCTATATATTACCAAGATGATATTTCCATTGTTTTAAAGCATTGCTCCAACTCTCCCATCTCGTTTCATTCAGTGGCTTAACAGCTATGCCTTGGTCTGATACATGGCTAGCTAGATTTTGTCAATGCTGAGTCAATGCAGATAAATAATTACAGATCTGTTGAACTGTATATAGATTTGAAGAAACTAGTTGCTTCCAGACAACACTTAGCAGCATCATTGACTACCAAGTTGAAAGAGTGTGTGTTGAAGGACACAAAAAGGCATGTGAGTTGTTGCATAGTACTCTTTTGTATGCCATTTTCTTTGCCTTTCATGTGACTCCGATTATCATAACCTTGACTATACAGATTCTCAATTTGTAATCCCATTTGGTCAAGCTGTCCAAGAAGAGTTTATGTCATGAAGGCACCTGGAATCTCCTTTAGTGGAACAAATTCCAAGAAATGTTATCAAGATAAATAATAATAATAATAATAATAATAATAATAATAATAATAATATTTATTTATAACCCGCCCTCCCCAGCCAAGATCGGGCTCAGGGCGGCTAACACCAAATATAAAAACAATTGATTGAAATACAGCTTAAAAATAAATACAACATTAAAACATTAAAATGCAACCTCATTTCAGTGGAAACTCAATCAAAAACTTTTTGGGGGATAAAAACATCAAGTCTTCACCAAGGTTAGCTATCCAGACTGGTCCTACATGGGCCAGAAAAAAGCCAGGGAAGTCCCCAAATAGGAGTTCCAACACAGAAGGAGAAAGGAAAAAAGAAAGAGGGCGAGGGAATAAAATTGATTCCAAGCCAAAGGCCAGGCGGAACAACTATCAGGCTGAGGGCCAATGTCCCATGTAGTATAGCACCGTGTTCTCAACGGAACCAACCAGATGCCTGCAGGAAACCAGGAGCAGAACATGAGCATAAGAGCTCTCCTGTGGCTTCCAGCAACATTGTGGAGGCAGAACAAAGCCATCACGGCTAAATGCCGTTGACAGTCTTCTCTTCCATGAATTTGTCTAATCATCTTCTAAAGCCATCTAAGTTGGTGGTCATCACTGCCTTCTGGGGGAGCAAGTTCTGTTTTTCGCTGTGCAGTGCATGAAGAAGTCCTTTCTTCTATCTGTCCTCAGCCCACCAACTTTCAGCTTCATTGGTGGCCAAGCTCCAATTACGAGAGAGAGGGAGAAAAACTCTGTCCACTTTCTTCACACCATGCACAATTTTGTACACCTGTCCTCCCCCTTTAATTGCCTCCTCTATAAACTAAAAAGGCCCAAATGTTGTAGCTTATCCTCCTAGGGGAGTCACGCCCCCTCTTTGGCCACAGGAACAGGATCTGATGCTGACGGGACCCCAGTGTGCTCTTCCCCCTCGCTCTTGTCTCGCTTTGCCTTCTCGTTTTGGTTTCCCGTGAAACAACAGGGCCTTTCAAATCATGCCTTGCAGATTAGCTTGCAAGAGCCTTTCTTCTCTCTGCCTGCAGCCTGCGGTCCTGCATCCTGCGGATTGCTTGCTAAAGTGACAGATCCAATCCCCCGCTGGCTTCATTAACCGCCCGTATTGGCGATACTGATTGCGGCGGGTTTTTCCTTTGACAGCAGTGGGGAGGTTCAGCTGTCCGAGGCGTATTTCACACACTGGGTGATGAACAAGAAACATAAAGAGAGCAAAGGGAAAGCTACAAAACTGGAAAGCAAAATTAATTGCACCAAGCAGCCTTTTCTTGCCATATAACCCAGAACTAGTCAATTACCTCCAGAACAGCTGGAGCAGCTGTTTCATGAAGCCCTTGGTTGCTTTTATTTTATTTTATCGGTTCTGGATTTTGCTGCCTTGGCTGCATTCAAGGCATTGCATTTTTGATCTCTATAAAGCCTAGTTTTGATTAGTGTCAATTGGATTAATTTAGATCTGCTTAAAGCACACAGGCCCTATCAAGAGTTAGAAAACAACACAGCTCCTTGGTTAAAACTTGTAATATGATGCAGCTGGTAATAGGGGTGCCTCCACACTGTCAGCGTTTTCTGGGAGGGATTCAAGAGCTTACCAGAAAATGTGGGTTCATGCAATTGAAGTGGAGTAAAGCACCCTGCTGCCCTGGCAGAGCAAATCCACTTTTAGAACGAAACTGACTTTTTGCAGTTAGGAAAGTGACAGGGAAAGTGCATTTGAAAAATGTGGCATGAACAAATGATTAACAAGAAGATGTATAAACACCCTGCAAGCAGATCAAGATGAATGGGACAAGCATCTTGGCTCAGTTGGTAAGAGAATGGGATTCTTGATCTCAGGGTTGTGGGTTTGAGCCCCACGTTGGGTAAAAAGATTCCTGCATTGCAGGGGGTTGGGCTAGATGACCCCACGTGGTCCCTTCCCATTCTATGATTCCATGAATACCCATTGTCATATAACACCCCCCACAAGCAAATCAGCATGAATGCTCAATAAAGACCAGATACAATCTACCTCCTCTGTTTAGACTTTGTGCAAGGAAATCAGGATGAATGCTAGATAAATGGGAGCCTTAGGGCAGACGCTTTGAGACTATTTAAATAGAAACACAGGAAGCTCCTTATGTTGTCAGAGCATTCACTTAGTATTGTAAACATTGATTGACAGCAGCATGGGGTTTCCTCCAGTCCTACCTAGAGACAGGGGCCATTGAACCTGGCATCCTTTGCGTGAAAAGCATGTGCTCTACCAATTGGGCTACGGACTCATTAACATGCAGCAGTCAGTATCTTTCACGTAGGAAGTTGAACTACTCATTTAGGCCCGTATTGTCCTTTATGACAGGCAGCAGCTTCCCAAAATTGCCAGCAGAGTAGAGGTCTGTCCCATACCTATCTAATTCCTTGCACATCACTTGATTTATTCCATTACCTGATGGCTTGCAAATGGATGAGTGAACCAATTCCACATTGCCGTGGAGGTGACAAATTTGTCCACGGTGCTTCCCCTATGGTGACTCGTCGTCATTATTATTATTAATGTTAGTCGTTCCTTCCCTCCCAACACCAAGCCCAAGGTGGATTGTAGATCCTTAAAACAAAGGCTATCTCAATAAAATGCAATAGCCTGAAGCGATTGGTGGGGCTTTGTGCTAAAGGAAAGCACTGCGTAGGGCAGAGCACCCCATTTTTGGCAATCCCACCCACCTACTGCAGTCCCTGAAATGCTGCTCTGGGAGTCATGGGCTCTATGGAACAGAATGGGGTATTGCAGGCCTGGGGCAGTTTCAGGAGAGGCAACAAAAATGGTCAAGGAATGGGTGTGAAATATACTCGGAGTCGAGAGTGGATTTCATGCTCTTTATTCAGCTCTTAGTGGTGAGGAGGAATGGAAGTTCCCCCAGAAAGTCTGCTTTATATACATTATTTACACAATGGGCCCCACGTGATTGGCTAATTCCAGGATTCACCTGTAGGCCAATCAGGTTGCGGATTCACTGCCACCTGGAGCTCGATTGGTTGGCTCCTGTGGACCAATCAGACTGCTGCATTCTGGATCCAATTGTTCTAGGACCTATCAGACTGCTGCATTCTGAATCCTATTGTTCTAGGGCCAATCAGACTGCTGTATTTTGGATCCTATTCAACTCAGTACATAACACCACAGGGTGCAACTCCCCTGTGAGGAAAGGCTACAGCATTTGGGACTTTTTAGTTTAGAGAAACAGCATCCTCTCCAACATTTCTCCAATGAAAAGAGGGACATCCTATTCTGTTGAAAATAGGGACGTCCAAAGGGAAAGCAGGACAGTCCGGGATCAAATCAGAAACCGGGACACATTTTGTACCTCTGGTGACTGCCCCTGGGAAATTGTGATACTTGGAGGGTCTGAAATGGCAGAAAAGTGGGGACGGAATATGATAGAGGTGTATAAAATATTGCATACTGTGGCGAAAGTGGAGATCTGAGTGTCCTGATATCAAAGCAGGGAGTTCCATAAGTACACAAGCCATAATTTGACGCTGCAGTCCTCAAGTGATGAGCATGCATGCCTGAGACTCTTGAGCTTTTCATTTATATTTCTTTTGACTTTTGTCCCTTGTCAGAAAAGTAGAAAGGGTGTGTGTCCTTTGCTGCCTGGGCTTCTCAGGTTTTCTGACTCCCAGCCACAGGGTTCCCTCCTTAAGAAAGGGCACCATGCAGAGAATGACCCTGGCACAGCCTCTAGGTGACTTGATAAAGCTTAGCTGACTTTAATCAAGCATTGCTTTATGGAGGAAGATAATCTTCATATTTAAGGATGCCTGCAGCCTCACCTTAACCATATAACTTGGAAGAAAGACCCACTGAAATGAATTATGGAACTGACATCCAAGCAATGTGATTTTGAAAAGAAAAGAAAAAAATCTCAATGTAGGAGGTCTTTAGACTCAATCTCCAGTGTTTCCAAATTGGGAAAACAAGGCTGCAAAAGATCTCATTTTGAGAAACTAGACAGCTTAGTTTGAGACGAGTTGACAGTACAAGGCCAGATGGACCACTCTTGTGGTTCAGTATAAACCAGCTCTTTCTAATCCAGGATTCCTGAGATCCAGGTTGACATTTCAAGCACAGCTGAACAGGAGGTGCAACATATGCAGCAATGGCCTTATTATCACCATAGAGACGACGGTAGGTAACACAGCCACGTATCTGGTTTTTATATTATTATTGGAAATCCATTATAGACATCTTTGGGTGTTTTATTGCAAGTGAAAGCTGAGGCTTTGCCCAAGTGAATCCATTTCCCATATTGATTCCACAGTGGCTGTCATAAGCAGAGCAGTGTAAGGCTCGAATAATGAAGCTGACCTCATTATTCAGTGCAGACCCAGTCCGAGGGAGCCAGTGCAGGAAACTTGTGGCTACAGCATCTCTGGATATGGCACCCCTTGATAGACCCTTTTAATCCTTCACTGAAACACAAAGGAGAGTCAACCAGCTTCCAAGGAAGTCTATTTCACTGTGGACCAGCATGGACCATCTGTTCATGGACCTTCATACAATGAAGCTGAACGCCAGAAGATTCAGATCCGAAGTAGTTTTTCACATAAGGTAAAGGTAAAGGGACCCCTGACCATTAGGTCCAGTCGTGGCCGACTCTGGGGTTGCGGCGCTCATCTCGCTTTATTGGCTGAGGGAGCCGGCGTACAGCTTCCAGGTCATGTGGTCAGCATGACTAAGCCACTTCTGGCGAACCAGAGCAGCACACGGAAATGCTGTTTACCTTCCCGCCAGAGCGGTACCTATTTATCTACTTGCACTTTGACGTGCTTTCGAACTGCTAGGTTGGCAGGAGCAGCGACTGAGCAACGAGAGCTCACCCCATCACGGAGATTCGAACTGCTGACCTTATGATTGGCGAGTCCTAGGCTCTGTGGTTTAGCCCACACTGCCACCCGCGTCCCTATATAGATACAGCTTAAAGCAGGAAAAGTAACAACTGGAACTGGAAGCCCAACCATTAACCGTGGTGAGGCAGTGGCCTCAAGTGACAAGCAGGCTGGGGACACCTGGGAGGGGTGGCAAATCTGGGCTGCTGAAGAGTGTGCATTTTTGTCACCCACACCTGGGAAGAGCAGAGCCGCCGCTGCTTCCAGCTACCCCTCTTTTTTTTCTCCCCTGCTGCCTTCTGTCACCTCAGGTGGCAGAGCAGGAGTGGGGCTTTTCCTGGTTTGCCTCAAGCGGCAAAATGTCTTGGGCTGGCCCCATGCTAAAGCACCCACTTCTAGAATCCCCCTCACAGTGTCCAGGGAGCAAGTGGAAACCCTAGTAGCAAATGGACCGTGATGTGAAAAGATGGTTACATAAACACTCCCTGCGGCACTGTAAATAAAAGCATCCTCCATTCTGCCATTTCACACCAGTTGCCGTCCTAAGCCATTTTCAGGTCACACACACAAACACACGCTGCTTCATTTTCTCTCCTTTTTTTTTTTTTTTTTGGCCTTCGAAAACATCTCTGCAGGAGGGCTTGGGAGAGTACAGAAGCAGTTGCTGACTCATTGTTTGAGTGAGATGACTTTCCTACGGAGGGGGGGGGGAATAACCCTAGCTTTTAAAAACACTGGACCAGGAGGAAATACTTGCTTGGAGCTTTTCTTATTCATATGGAACGGAATGAGCATTAATAGGAATATTACAGAAACAAACAAAACAATACTGGCTGGAGAGATAATGCACATTTTAGGTTACTGCCCCCTCAAAACAATCCTGTGAGAGCGGTTAGGCAGGAGGTCTGGCCAAAGTCCTACAGCTGAGTGGGGGTGTAAATTTGGGTCTCCTTACTCCTAAGCAAAGACATCACCTTGCCTACAAAGGTCCATATAGTTAAAGCTAAGGTTTTCCCAGTAGTGATGTATGGAAGTGAGAGCTGGGCCATAAAGAAGGCTGATCGCCGAAGAATTGATGCTTTTGAATTATGGTGCTGGAGGAGACTCTTGAGAGTCCGATGGACTGCAAGAAAATCAAACCTATCCATTCTTAAGGAAATCAGCCCTGAGTGCTCACCGGAAGGACAGATCGTGAAGCTGAGACTCCGATACTTTGGCCACTTCATGAGAAGAGAAGACTCCCTGGAAAAGACCCTGATGTTGGGAAAGATGGAGGGCACAAGGAGAAGGGGACGACAGAGGACAAGATGGTTGGACAGTGTTCTCGAAGCTACCAGCATGAGTTTGACCAAACTGCGGGAGGCAGTGGAAGACAGGAGTGCCTGGCATGCTCTGGTCCAGGGGGTCACGAAGAGTCGGACTCGACTAAACGACTCAACAACAACAACAACACCTAAGCACAACATCACACTGGCTCTATTTTCTCTCTCTCTCTCTCTCTCTCTCTCTCTCTCACACACACACACACACACACACACACACACACACACACACTTCCCAAGTTGCTTGTGATTCTCTCCCTGACTGCTCAGACCAAGGGTGCAGCACTGGGTTCATAACAGGATTGTGCACCTTTAACACTTAGAAAAGAGGAAGTCTGGATTATAAAAAAATAAGATCGGCACAAAGGCATCTCTGGAAAACGATGTGCTTAAATTTGCCCCAGCAGGCAAGACTCAAGAATCTAAAATCTGTTTAAAAAGATGTATCGTAAATACATCAGCAGAAACCCAGAGTTTGCTTCCATGGTCTTCTACAGCTTCTGGGCTGATTCACTGCACTGTGCACACAGATTCACCCCCCCAAAACTGAGCTCAGTAAACAGATCTAAATAAGGAACATTTTTTCCTTACTCCTGGGTAAGGGGCACACTCACACCTCCTATCCTAAGACTGAAGTAGCAGCAAATTGTGCCATGTGGGAGCTCCTAAGGACTACTGCATTTCCCTGCCATGGTAGTTTGCTCCCAGACTCAGAAGCCAAACAGGAAATTACTTTTAGTTCTCTGGGGATTTTTTTGTTTTGTTGAAAAAGGCATTTGTTAAGCCCATGTTAGGAGCTCCCGTTGCTGGTTCTGAGCAGCAGTTCATGTTCCTTCTGCTGGTTGCCCGATTTCCATTTACACTAGCAATGCAATGGCACTAAGGCTGCTAGGTTACCAGCTGGAGAGACTCTGCACCAACTTTGTTGACTTTTCAGCACCAGGTACAGAACATTTTATTTTCCCATGCTATCAGCAGTGGATTTAATTTATTATCTTGATAATTAAACGTCTTTAAACTCGACAGGAGAGGGAATAAAGCCCAATGCGGAAATAAAACGCTAGTATGCAAATCTGAGTACATGGGATGCTGTCAGTATTCCAAAAGGACACTCCATGGAAGGAAAAAAAGGTAAAGGCACCCCTGATCATTAGGTCCAGTTGCGGACGACTCTAGGGTTGCGCACTCATCTTGCTCTATAGGCCGAGGAAGCTGGCGTTTGTCCACAGGTCATGTGGCCAGCATGACTAAGCTGCTTCTGGCAAACCAGAGCAGTGCACAGAAACACCGTTTACCTTCCCGCCAGAGTGGTACCTATTTATCTACTTGCACTGTGTGCTTTCGAACTGCTAGGTTGCCAGGAGCTGGGACCAAGCAACAGGAAGGAAGCCTTCCATGGAAGGAGGGTTGCTGCAATTAACTTGCATGCATTGGACCAGCCTTTCTCAACTTTAGGTCCCTGTATGTTGTTAGACTACAACTCCCATCATGCAAGGCTAGCTGGACCAGTGGTCAGGGGTGATGGGAGTTGCAGTCCAACAACATCTGGGGAGTCAAGGTTGAGAAAAGGCTGTATTGGCCGATAGCCAAACCTGTCACTTGTGCCAACCTTCCTTCCCAAATCTCACCTGAGTCTCCTCTCTCAATCACTTCCCCCCACCTTACCTGGAGGCATAAGAAGGCAAGCAAAGGAACTCCTTCTTGAAGCCCTACATACGCTCACAGGGTGGCATTCAACTAAATTGACACTGACCAGTTTGGTGTGGCAGTTGGAGTGTTGGACTGGGAGATCAGAGTTAAAATCTCCACTCATCCATGAAGTTCCTTGAGTGCCCTTGGGCCAGTCACTGTCTCTGAGCATTTCTGCAACCAAACACTGTGTACAAAAAAAGAATCTGTCAGGGGCAAGTGTGCATAAAAGCACACGCAACATGACAAAACGCATCATATTGGGGGGAACTCTGGCACAAATGTACATTTTAGGCAAAAAAAATTACCAAAAGACATTTTATTAGAAGACATTCACACTCAAAATGTTATGAATTTTCATTTTAATCACAAATTGCTGTCATTTTAGGAGAACTGAATTTTAAGATGGGGGAAAATGCTAAACTTACAGAGGCCAGATCTGGCAAAGTTGATCATCCTGTGGAATAACCAGCTTCAAACAACAGGCTTAAGTCTAATTAATACATGAAGGGCTTAATACTGTCCTGCTAGGTTTTCCTTCGCCCACTTCCCCTCACCTTGGAAAGAACTAGATCATCAAGCCTTTATTTTCCCTCAGTCTACCCAAGAAGCTCAGCTTGTGAAGAGGTTTGACCGCATGGCTTTCACAAGCCACTCTTGAGTTCCTATACCAATAATTTAGGAAGAACTATATTTTGCTTCCATGTTGTTTCTCAGTGGTCCTATTTGGCTCCAGAGTTCACTGTTAGAAGGAGTTGGTGACTATATGGAAGCTTGAGGCCTAGTGGTGGAATGCCTCTGAATGGCAGTTGCTGGGGAGCAACAGTTGGGGAGAGTTGTTGCCTTCTGGCTATCACTGTGAGCTCTCCAAAGGCATCTGGTTGGCCAGAGGGGAAAGCAGGATGCTGGAAGAGATGGGAACTTTGGTCTGAGCAGGCAAATTCCTTCTTACACTCATAAGGGACAAGTTGGCTAGAAGTTTAAAGATCAATTGGCCGACAATGCCCAAGAGAAAGGCCTCTGGTTTCTTCAGGAAGGTATACTTAAATACCTTTTTCAATTCATTATATATCATTTCCCAGAAGGCCTTAATCTTTGGGCACGTCCACCAAAGGTGAAAGAATGTACCTTCTGTTTCTTTACATTTCCAACATTTATTGTCGGGCAAGTGATAAATTTTTGCAAGCTTGACTGGGGTCATGTACCACCTGTATATCATTTTCATAATATTCTCTCTTAAGGTATAACATGTCATAGCAGAATCATAGCAGAATCATAGCAGAATCATAGCACTGTAGAGTTGGAAGGGACCCTGAGGGTCATCTAGTCCAACCCCCTGCAATGCAGGAATATGCAGCTGGTCCATACAGGGTCGGCCAATTGGTGCCAAAGAAGGACAGAACTTTTTTTATGTATGCAACAACAGCAGCAAGAATACTTATTGCAAAGCATTGGAAGACACAAGATCTACCCACTCTGGAAGAATGGCAGATGAAGGTGATTGACTACATGGAATTGGCAGAAATGACTGGCAGAATCCAAGACCAGGGAGAAGAGTCGGTGAAAGAAGACTGGAAGAAATTCAAAGACTATTTACAGAAACATTGTAAAATTAATGAATGTTAGAAAGATGTTGGATAGAAACTAAGCGGTTTCCAGCTGTAATGCTTTAAGAGATATGGGGGGGGGGGAAGGTTTTACAAATGGGTAAAAGTTTAATGGTAAGGATTTGCTGAACTAACAAATCGAACTGGAACACAAAGAAGGGAGGTATGAGGAGGTCCGAGGAAATAAGTGTATGGAAGTTATGTTATTGAAAATTAATGTGTGTTTTTAACTGTTTTTCATTTTGTATGTTTATTTTTCCTTTTTTTGTTATATCTTAAAAACTTTTAATAAATATCTTAAAAAAATAATAATAGAAGTTTAAAGATCAAAGCTGCAATGGTGTGTACTTTCTAAAGAAAAAAACAAAGCCAAAATCTGATCAAGGCAATTTGCCACCTGCTTGTTCTGCACCACTTATTTCACTTCCAAAAACCAGATTTGGGAAGAGGTTAGGGAAAAGTTCATAGCTGGGGAGCCTCCTTCTAGGTGGGTTGGCTCCTTCCAGCTTGACAAACCATACACCACCCTCTGCAAAAACAACTAGAATACCCAATAGTTTTTTTCTATTATTATTTATTTATTTATTTATTTATTTATTTATTTATTTATTTATTTATTTATTTGTACCCCGCCCATCTGACTGGGTTTCCCCAGCCACTCTGGGTGGCTTCCAACAAAGATTAAAAATACATTACATTTTCGGTCCTGATGGGCATAAAATAGCCCTTTTATGTGCTAGGGAAATCTTATTTCCCTGCATCAGAAAGCTTTATCTTGAAAAAACTGTGTCTGGACCGGACCTACCCAGAAACAACTGAAAAATAGCTGCATTATCGTCCCAGAAACTTAAATCAGAAAAAAAAACTTCTGTCTTATTTTGAAATCCAACATGGCAGCATTCAAATATTGTTTTACTTTGCTTCTCAACGGTAGTATTCAGGAGGAATGTGTGCTGTAGACATTCCCTCCCCCATCTTCCTTTATGAGCACTTTTGTACTATGACACATTCCCCTCCATATGAGCGTAACCTTTACACTTGTAATTGTTCCCAAGAGAGCAGCTCCTGGGAAGTGATGCTTTGCCACTTTACCTCGCACACCATAAGTCCAAGCGTGAGTGTTCTCAGCAATTCCCAAGACTCCTACAGCCCCTAATTAGCTCTCAAAGCCAATTAAGCGCAAGTATTTAACGCGTTCTCTTAATTTCAGTTGGGATAATTCAGATTCCTACCAACACAGTTTCATTCGTTGTCTCAGAGATCCCATGTCACAAGAAGGGAAGACAGTCCTTGTCTGGGAAAAGGCGGGACATAAATAAATATAATAGTAATGCTAACAATAATGTTGTTGTTGTTTAGTCGTGTCCGACTCTTCGTGACCCCATGGACCAGAGCACGCCAGGCACGCCTGTCTTCCACGGCCTCCTGCAGTTTGGTCAAACTCATGCTGGTAGCTTCGAGAACACTGTCCAACCATCTCGTCTTCTGTCGTCCCCTTCTCCTTGTGCCCTCCATCTTTCCCAACATCAGGGTCTTTTCCTGGGAGTCTTCTCTTCTCATGAGGTAGCCAAAGTATTGGAGCCTCAGCTTCAGGATCTGTCCTTCCAGTGAGCACTCAGGGCTGATTTCCTTCAGAATGGATAGGTCTGATTTTCTTGCAGTCCATGGGAATCTCAAGAGTCTCCTCCAGCACCATAATTCAAAAGCATCACTTCCTCAATAATAGAAATGTGTATATCAAACTAAAATATGTATTCAAATATTTATTTAGTGATAAAATGCCTGTTTTCACGTGGATTTTTTTGGAGCGGAAATTCACAGATGAATGCAAAAACAGGACAGAACAGACTTGGGCATGTATAAATGTGAAACTGAGATGGACCCAAAATGGCAGAGGGCCTGGTCTACCTTCTCCACTTCTGCCTTCGACCAATTGTCACCATAGCTGGCCAGGCCATGGCTTTGGCAGTAACTCCATTCAGCAGCCTCTTCTCTCTTTTTTTTTTGTATATCTTTTTTTTAATTTTCTGTTTTACAATTTAAAGTACTCATTTTTACATCCTTAAGATATCAGTGACTTCCCTTCTTCTCTTTCCATAGTTCATTTCACATATCATAAATCCCTGCATATTTTACAAAAGCTATACCATTCAGTATTCCATTATTGCATCCATCAAAACTTGTTTACACTGTTGAATTTATCTTAATACTGCCAGCATTTTCAGCTGTGCACAATTATTTCATTCCCAACCTGTTCTCAATAAGCCTTTTAAGGAGGTAGGAATGGTTTTCAGAGAAGTCTCAAAATTTTGTTAGTCATGTGCATCAGTGCTGGCTTCAGGGGGCCGAGGCTCTTTGGGCCCTGTGGCGTTTTCCTCCTAGGTGGGTCATAAGGAAAGGGTTAAAATGAGTGTGATGTGATTGGCCAGTGGAAACTGATAGGAGGAGTTAGGGTTAGAGGGAGAGTTGTGTGAAAGTCAGTTGAGAGTTGGGAGTTGAAGAAGGAAGAGGGAGGAATAGTCTGTGGGTTGGTCGAGTTGTGTGGTGAAAGAGTGAGAGGAATTACAGTGGTGCCTCGCAAGACGATATTAATCTGTTCCGCGAGTCTCTTCGTCTAGCGGTTTTTTTGTCTTGCGAAGCAACCCTATTAGCGGCTTAGCGGATTAGCGCTATTAGCGGATTAGTGGATTAGCGGCTATTAAAGCCTTAGCGGCTTAGCGGCTAAAAGGTTATTAGCAGCTTAGCGGCTTAGAAAAGGGGGGGGAGCGAAAAAAATCGCAAGACTCACAAGACTTTTTCGTTTTGCGAAGCAAGCCCATAGGGAAATTCATCTTGCGAAGCGCATCAAAAAATGGAAAACCCTTTCGTCTAGCGGGTTTCTCGTCTTGCGAGGCATTCGTCTTGTGGGGCACCACTGTATTAGGTGGAGTCAGATAGTTAGTCGGGATAATCAGTTTGAAGTTGTTAGGAACGAATAGGACAGTTAAGGAACTAAGATTAAGAAACTGCCAAGAAAAATTAACTGTAACAATAAGCTTGTTCATGCCTATAAAATAAACTTGATTATTTGTTAATGTTAACAACTGACTGGACTCGGTGATTACCCGTGAGGAGAAACGGGTTGGTGGCAGTGAAGAAAGCAATTACAGTGGTGGCACAGGGTCAATAGACCGTCAAACGTCTGGGGGCCCTGTGTGATCGCCACAGGACCCCTCAATCTTTTTATTTTTGAGGGGATCAGGGGCCCCCATTATCAAGGCCGAATGTGAAACCGGATGTGGAGCGATGTCAAGACATTGCGCCGGGCCTCAAAGTCCATTGGCTGCACCCAAAAACATTACTCCAGAATGCAGCACAAGATTCAACTAGTGCAGAACTTACTTGCATCTCTTGAAATTAAAAGCACTTATTTTTGCCTGGATTGAGCTTTTATCATCTAGAAAGGCCCAGCTTGTCCACAGTCACCATATGGCACTTACAAAGCCAAACGCTGCATTTTCTGCAGAGTGCTAATTAAGGTGCCCTTGACCAAACCTTCTTTAAAAAAAACGTGGTTTGAAACCTGTCAGGCACCATCTTCTGCAGAAGGGGAAAGGGAATTCTATGATTCTGTGAAAGGAGGTAAAACTTCATACAGGAAAATGCGCTTATGAAATGCCAGAGGCATAGAATCACAGAACCATAGCACCGCAGAGCTGGAAGGAACCCCACGGGGTTGTCTGCTGCAGAAATCACAACTAAAGAATCCTGACAGGTGGACCTCCAGGTCAATTAGGCCTTTTCCAAGAGCAAGAAAAAATAAAAAAATCCTGCCGTGGCAACATCACCCAAACAACTCAAACTTTTAGTGAGGTTGCCTTAGTAGGAAAACAACAACATTGTGCCCCTGAAGAACACAGGAAGATGACTTATAACAAGTCAGGCTGCTGCTCCGTCTAGCTCAGTACAGTGGACGCTTGGATTGCGAACGTGATCCATGAGGGAAGCACATTCGCAACCCGCAGTGTCTGCAACACATCTGCACACACACAGGTTGTGATTTGGCGCCTCTGTGCATGCACAAAGCGTGATTTAGCGCTTCTGCACATGCGCAAATGCAAGTGCTGAAACCCAGAAGTAACCCTTCCTGGTACTTCCGGGTTCAGCGTGGTGAGCAACCTGAAATCACACAACCCGAAGCGTCTGTAACCCGAGGTATGACTGTACCTGTCTATACAAACTGGAAGTAATAATACTAACAACAACATTTATACCCCACCAATCTGGCTGGGTTTCCCCAGCCACTCTGGGCGGCTCCTAAGAAAATATTTAAAACACGATAAAGCATCAAACACTAAAAACTTCCCTAAACAGGGCTGCCTTCAGAGGTCTTCTAAAAGTCAGATATTTGCTTATTTCCTTGACATCTGATGGGAGGGTGTTCCACAGGGCTGGCGCCACAACCGAGAAGGCCCTCTGCCTGGTTCACTGTAACCTCACTTCTCGCAGTGAGGGAACCGCCAGAAGGCTGTCGGAGCTGGACCTCAGCCTCCGGGCAGAACGATGGGGGTGGAGACGCTCCTTCAGGCATACTGGGCCGAGGCCATACCTGTCTCAGTACCTGATTACACAAACTGGCAGTATCTCTCCATGGTTTCAGGCTTTGGGGGGGTGGGTTGAACCTTGGTCCTTCTAGATGCAAAACAGATGCTCTACCACTGAGTTATATTTTTGCCAAAATGTGATGGGCATTTTATAAGCATGTTTTATTATTTTGAAGAAATTCTTTTTTTTCCGTATTGTTTTGAGGTACGGCCTGCTTGATTTCCCCCTCCTGGTGTTTGGTCTGCCGTCCCTTCCTCACCACGCAAACCCCACTTGCCTTCCGCAGAGGAAGTAGATAGGATCAATATCCCCGTAAGGTTTTTAGACTCCTGAGAGGGAGACACTTGGCTCAGCCGTCAGCTTTAAAGTGACACTGAGAGAAACAGAGAGGAAGGTGTGGCTTCTAAAGTAGAGCGAGAAGTCAATGCAAACGCTTCAAGGGCAGCTGTACTCAGAGGCTCACCTCAAACAGCATTAATATTGATGTTGTCAGAGATACAGCCAAGGGCAGGCCTGATCAGCAAGGAGCTGTCTGTCATTGCAGGGTGTAAACAGTCTGAGGAGAAGAGATGTCTGTGTGTTGTGTGTTGTGAGGAGGTATAAAAGCCATTCAAGTTTTTTTACTATCTTTGATGTCTCATTGTGTTTTTATCTTTTGCTGGAAGCCACCCAGAGTGGCTGGGGCAACCCAGTCAGATGGGCGGCATTCAAGAATAACATTATTATTATTATTATTATTATTATTATTATTATTATTATTATTATTTTATTCGTTTGTTCTTCAGTGCTTCCCCAGTGTTACCACATCATTGCCATCTGGAGGTGCAATTTTGTGCTATAGCTCAACGAAAGCAGGATTAAAAATAAAGGGGAACATTTGTGGTACAAAACAGTCACAGGATTTCAGCAGGAAGTTATGGGGCACAGAACGAGTGGAAACAAAGCCGTATGTCTGTCCAGAAGCTTTTGCAGATGTGAGCAGTATTGAAAGCTGAATCACACATAACTGCCCTGATACTATCATGAGCATAAATTGTTGCCAATGCACAATAAAAAGGGGATTTCTGGAAGTGCCCTTACAGCTGTTCCCAAGGCCAAATCTGTTCCAGTGAGTGCTAGTTTGCCACCTCTGTTTTAAAGTCTGGCTAAGATTAGGGAGAATTAGTTAGTTAGTTAGTTAGTTAGTTAGTTAGTTAGTTAGTTGGTTGGTTGGTTTATAACAGCAGCCTTCAATTTTGTATCCTGCATTCCACACCTGAGTAGTGAGAGACAGTCTCAAAACGCTATTTCGGTTCATATGCAACAGCAAGGACAAACTCAGCCGTCTGAATGATCTCTTGAAACTGTCCTCTCATGGTGCTATTTATGCTATCTTTCTCTGAGAATAATAATATTAAAAAACCCAGCCCCATACCCGCTTTCTAACCAACGGCGTTCAACACACTTGGAAGAAAGCCTGAGATTAAATATTTGCCTTTTGAGAAGTCATTTGCATTCCAGCTACAGACACACTTCACCTTCTTGGAACTGGCTCAGAATTCCAAACAGCCCCACATTTCTTTTTATTGGAATGATGCCCAAGCAGGCACGATTCGTCAGCCTGGGTTTGCCTTTCAGAGTATAAGCGTTGTATGTTTCAGGACCTTGCCTGCATCCGACTTCAATGCCTCCATTTTGTGCCGATTTGAGTGCAGTTTGTCAATTTGACCTTTGACAGAAGCATTTCCAAACCTGTTCTACCTGTGGAGCCAGCAAAGGGATCCGCTCATCTGTGAGGAACTTGTGGAGCAATCTGCATTTTTTCTAACAGCAGAAAAACAAGCTGAAACAACTTAATTGGGCAGGAAGAACAGGTTTCTTTGCCAAAGGAAAATAAACTTCTTGCTTTCACTGCCTGAAGAAGACTGCAAGAATAGCGGGTGGGGGTGAATCGTCAAGAGGAATGGCAGCTTTTTCTGCTCCCGTGAGTTTAACATCACCTTCACAGGCAGAAGTGTGGCAGGCCTTTCCTGGCATGGAGATAACTTCACCTACTTAATTTCTCAGGCTGCTGTTGAAGACACCCTGGACTGGTAATACACACCCTCCAACATTTCCCCAATGAAAATCAGGACACCCTATAATTATTATTATTATTATTAGTATTAGTATTATTGACACTTGGGTTGTGACGTGCTATGTGTGGGAAGCACATTCGCAACACACAACGGTGTGTCTGCGCACATGTGGGTCGCAATTTGGTGCTTCTGCGCATACGCAAAGTGCAATTTAGTGGTCCTGCGCATGCGCGAGCGCTGAAACCCAGAAGTAACCCGTTCCAGTACTTCCGGGTTCGGCATGGTTCGCAAACCGAAAACGCGCAACCTGAAGCGTCTGTAACCTGAGGTATGACTGTATTATTATTATTATTAATAATAATAATAATAATACCCCGCCCATCTGACTGGGTCACCCCAGCCACTCTAGGCAGCTTCCAATATATATAAAAACATAATAAAACATTAAAAATTTTATTAAAACCTTCCCTATACAGGGCTGCCTTCAGATGTCTTCTAAAGGTTATTTGGTTACTGATCTCCTTGGCTCGGAGGTCACATGACACCATCCCCTCTAACATTTCTCCAAGGAAAATGGGGACATCCTAAGGAAATGTGGGACATTCCAGGATCAAATCAGAAACTGGTACAGCTTCTGTAAATCTGGGACTGTCCCTGGAAAATAGGGACACGGAGAGTCTGGTAATAGGGGTGGGGTGTTATAAGGAAATATGGGGTTGGCTTTTACAGCCCAACTCCCCATCAAGGGACCCAGTATGCCCCAAGTTCTTTATTGGTCAGAGAAGAATGAGTGGAGGCAGGAAACTGTCGAAGAAAGCAAGGCAGAACTTTATTTTCTGTTGGAACTAAGTCCACCCCCCTTTGCAAGAAGGTGAGGCTGAAGGAATGAGTTTCCAAACTCTAAAATCTGACTGTGCAGGCAGTCTGAAATGGGCCCCAAAATGCAGGAACAGGAACACCCTTTTATGGTCAAGAGGACAGGAACACCGTGGGCAGGTTATACACGTAAGTTGACATCACAGATGTTCCTGCTCTTGTACTCTTAACCATAAAACCATAAAAGGGTTTCCTGTTCCTGTACTCTTGACCATAAAAGAGTTTCCTGTTCCTGCATTCCTTATCTTGGGGTAAGAAGGTCACCAACTCTAAGAGTACTCCTGGTGCCGTTCCTGGGGGGCTGACAAGGTCTGTGTGTCATTGTGGTCAGGATGTAAGATAAGACCCAGATGTGTCATCCCTGCTCCACTTTGGAACTGGCAAGGCCATTCATTAGGCGTCACGGACTGATAAAGGAGAGAGCTTTGTTTATACAGCTGTGTTCTTGTTATGCATTTGCTCAAGTGCTCAAGTTAATGGTTTTTAGCTAATGCACCCTTGGAGAAGGAAAAATGAGGATTTTGGGGCCCGTTTCAGACTGCCTGCACAGTCAGATTTTAGAGTTTGGAAACTCATTCCTTCAAGGGGACCCCCAAAAAAGTGTGTAGCAGCTTGTAAAGGCTTTAGAAATTGCCTGAGACAACCATCATACAAACATCACAGAAAAGAGGCAGAAATATGAGAGTATGACTTTCCTGCTATCTGTCAAGATACCTGATCATGCTTGCTGATTGCCTTTTCCTGGCCAGTGTGGGCCATTCTTTAGGAATGGTTCTTGAATCCATTATCATACCTATCCCTGCTCATACACAGAAGATGCTCTTTTGACAGGTCTGCTCTACTTGCAACAGATACTTGTCAGACAGGTTTCACAGAGGGGTGGTGAAAAGTTAATTTATTTACAGGATTTGAGGGATTAGCAAGTGGAAGGAACACATGTCTATCAGGAAAGGTTTTATCGAGAACTTCCTACTATCTGTTTTGGAGGGGGTTTCAGAGTTCAGCTGTAGGCTAAAAATGGCTTTGGTCTTGCTCTCTGTACTATTTCAGACATGTGGTTTGTGTGCGCGCGCGCATGTCGTTTGTGACAGCTTAGAATTTTTATAACGGGGAATTTGATGCAGTGCATATTTAAAGGCAAACCTGCCTGATTTGCAATTTCCTAAACAATATGCAAACTGAAACACAAGTATCCTTTGAAATTTGCATTTCTCTGGATTTTGCAATGCAAAATCAATCCAGTGAATATAGTCAGCAGTAATTATGCCTGTTCCCCAATTTGCATTGTGTTTCCTTTGCACTGAAATGAATGGTAGCAATATCATAACATTGCAAAATATTGACAGTCCAGAGGCACCCTAAACAACGATACAAAGGAAGAAAAAAATGATACCAACTACATTCAGCACACAATTTGAATGAAATAGACACATCTCCTTCAGCAGTATTAACACTGCTTCTAGTATGGATATGTATCTGAACAACAGACTATTGCACTGTGGCTGCCATTCGTTTAAGTCTCATAATGACTCCTATTTCAACACAGAAGAGAGCATTTGGATTAATGATGCCCAAAATAGTCAATGCACAGATCTCCGATAATACCCAGCATGCATTGCACTACTTTTACACCAAACCATTTTTCATGCAGTTTCATTGATCGCATTTCATTATTTCAACTATCTTCTTTCTAATGAGGCCATGATCACCGCCATACAAGAGGATGAGGTGCGATAAGCATATTAGTTTCAACACTTGCTTCCAAGGATAGTAAAACCAGCAAAGCCCTATGTGTGAATGCTGATATTTACTAAGCTTGCTTTCGTATTAAACTGCAGTGTTCCTTTCCAATACGGAACACAGCTTGTCCACTGTGGTGGGGGGCGTGCCCTAGTGAAGTACTGTTAATGTTCTGATACACACAATATGGGCACTCCAGATGACCTGTTTATTGAGCATTCAGCCTGATACACTTGCAAGGAGATTAGATTATGCCGGCTCTTTACTTAGCATTCAATATGATTTGTTGGTGGGGAGGTTAGACGATGTATCAAGTGTCATCCCATACTTTCCAGTGCATTTTCCCACCATGTTCTTTATTGTAAAAAGTCTGATAATTCCAGGAAGTGGGCTTGTTGCACGAAACCTCCCCATCAACTGTGTTTGCATACCCTCCAACATCCTCCTGATCAAAATTGGGATGCTCGCATTTTGGTCCCTAGTTCCTCTTAGGCGACTTGTACGAGCACGCAAGACCAATAAATGAACGTCTTTTGGTCTGGCTCTCTGGTGTGAGCCAGATGATTTGTGTGAGAGTGCAAGACCCCCCCAAAACCCTCAGCATCTTTTGGTTCAGTGCTCTGGCACAAGCCAGCTGACTCGCACCAGTGGGGCAGACCCAAAAACAGGACATTCCCGGATCCAATCAGAAGCCAATCAGGATGGCTTCTGTAATTTCAGGGTGTCCTCCTTAAATTGGGATGGTTGAGGAGTATGTATTTGTGCAATCTGGCCTCATGGCTCAAATGGAGAGGCCTGGTGGGCCAAATCTGGCTCACAGGCCAGAGATTTCACACCCATGCATTAGAAAATGGTGACAGGCTGTCACTATTTTCAGGGCATACTAAAGAAATACTGTAGCTGTTTTAATAAAAGAGCTGTTTAGCTTACTGTGCCTTTCATTTTCCACTATGGCAAAATGATATTGGCTGAACAAAATATGCTTGCTGAAAGCAAATGCGGCACCTGTGTCCATTCATCCTCTAAGCTTTCGCTGTCAAAACGTGCATCTTCCTAGAAGCAGATATTGTCCTCTGTGTTTTTGTTGCTAAACCAAAGCCACTCTGAAGGCTTGTGTTAACAACCACATGGAACCAGAGGCAGGGGCACCCAAAGAGACAAAGACAAATCCCTTATGATCCAAGACCCCCAATTCCAATAGCAAACCTGAAAGCAGGTGGCCTGGCTGGGGACAGTGGGATTATGCACTTCTAGAACAATAATACAGAATTTCTGGTTTAGGAACCTCATGTGTGTAACCAGGGTGCATCAATGCATCATTTATTTTCATTTCCCAACACAGCCCTTTGGATTCTGGATAAGGGCTGTTAACGCAAATCTCCTGGAGCAATAAATCAGGCCCAGTCAACAACGTCTTGATGCCTGACTCAAAGGAAAAGTTGTCCCCTGCCCCATTCCACATACAGAAGCCAGCCAGACTAGCGATTGAATCTTGCTTCAACACTGGCAATGGGATAGTGTCCTCTACTGTGCCAGAGGGTGAAATATTTTTCAACCTTTGGAAAAAGTCCTGTAGCTTAGTGGCAGAGCATCCGCTTTGCGTGCAGGACAGTCTGAAAGTCCCCTGCTTTCACATGCTTGAAGGCCCTGGGTTCAATCCCTGCCCTCTCCAGGTCCAGCTAGTAAAACACCCCAGTCTGAAATCCTGTGGAGCCGCTACCAATCAGCGTAGATGAAGCTGAGCTCTATGGACTGTTGTAAACAAATATCTGCCCTTTTTCACTTAATTGGGTATCTAAGAGCCCATATAGAGTCCTTACATAGGTTCCTTATTGGTAAGAGAAAATAACAGAGGCCAACCAGAGAATATTGAGAAGCAATAGTAAGCCTGATCTTTATTGATCTGTTGCAAGAGGGTCTCCCCTCACATGCAGGAAAAGAGGAGGAACCTAGATCCAAGGTGTGTCTGCCCTGGAGCTCAAGACCACCCCTCCATACATCATACATACATCACAGAAGGGGTGTAACCCAAGACCACCCCCCAGATACATCATACCTACATCACAGAAAAGGTGGTCTACAGCAGAAATCTGAGTGTGTTATCTTGTCTGACAGGTTACCTGTTAATGCTCACTTGATTGGATACCCTGGGGAGCCTGGCCAGTCCTTTGTAATGATAAATACTTAGTTCCTGAGCCAGGTCACAGGCTCAGCCTATTCAAACACAGACATACACTTAAGACAGGATTTGTGAAGGAAAAGACAATGGGGAGGCTTTTCCATTTTCCTTTGACCTTGCAGAGAAAACATTTGGTCAGTTTGGGAATCAAAAATGGTTTCAGGTCAGTCTTCCTGTGCTGATCTATGTACGTGCTTGGCTGCTACATTTATTATATATCTAAGACCTTAAAATTCTTAACACAGGACCAATGGTCTGACTCAGAAAAAGGGAAGCTTGCTAACCTTGAGTCCTGAGATGCTGCTGCCCTACAATTCTCACCAGCCCTGGCCATCAGCTAAGATGGCTGTAGATGATGGGCATTGTAGCCCAACAACACCTGGGGACTCCAGGCTGAAGAACATTAGTTTCGGGAGTGCATGAAAGACAATGTGCCACACTTTGAACAGGTGGGCTTCTCACCTTTATGAAGCACAGCATAAAGGTAAAGGTAAAGGGACCCCTGACCATTGGGTCCAGTCATGGCCGACTCTCGGGGTTGCAGCGCTCATCTCGCTCTATAGGCCGAGGGAGCTGGTGTACAGTTTCCGGGTCATGTGGCCAGCATAACTAAGCCGCTTCTGGCGAACCAGAGCAGTGCACGGAAATGCCGTTTACCTTCCCACCGGAGTGGTACCTATTTATCCACTTGCACTTTGACGTGCTTTCGAACTGCTAGGTTGGCAGCACAGTATGCATGCATCTGTATTTATACCGACCGATTCACCCTCCATCTTGCTTCACAACCACCACATTTAGGATCACAGAACTGTAGGGAAGAACTGGATCACAGAACTGGAAGGGACCCCAAGGATCCTCTAGTCCAGCATTCTCAACCTGTGGGTCCCCAGATGTTGTTGGACTATAACTCCCATCACCCCTAGCTAGCAAGGCCAGAGCTCAGGGATGATGGGAGTTGTAGTCCAACAACATCTGGGGACCCACAGGTTGAGAACTGCTGTTCTAGTCCAACCCGCTGTAATGCAGGGTGCTCGCTTCGGCAGCACATATACAACCCGCTGTAATGCAGGGATTTCAACTAAAGCATCCATGACAGATGGCCATCCAACCTCTGCTTAAAAACCTCCAAGGAAGGAGAGTCCACAATCTCCCAAAGGAGTCCATCCCACTGTCGAACAGCTCTTACTGTCAGAAAGTTCTTCCTGATGTTGAGTCAGAATCTCCTTTCTTGTAAATTGAATACAGTGGTTCGAGTCCTACCCTCCAGAGCAGGAGAAAACAAGCTTGTTCCCTCTTCCATGAAACAGCCCTTGAGATATTTGAAGATAGCTATCATCTCTCCCCTCAGTCTCCTCTTTTCCAGGCTAAACATACCCAGCTGCTTCAACTATTCCTCATAAGCCTTGGTTTTCACAAATGCAGCTACAAAACTGTGCCAGGGAACTGAGAAGTTAGTGACGTCAGTGGTGCTGAGCAATAGGTGCCTTCCACAAGGCTGTGTTTGTGAACTTTCCCCAGGTCAAGTTCATCCCTACTTTCAGTGAGAGTTCTAACAACCAAGAGGAACAAAGTCTTTGTTCCATCAAGACCCGCCTCTGTAATATTTCTCTGTAACCCATCTTTCAGTCTCGGAAATGTTCCCATTGATTTCAGGGAGAGCAGATGGAGGCATTGTGTACTCATGACAGAGCCCAGTTGGATTTCCTCTTTGGCGGGAAACATCCTGTGATAAACGCACACTACAATAGCCCTAAGGCAGCTGCTGCTGCTCCTTTATTTGACTGAACGTTAAGCTCCTCAAACAAGACCCCCAGCAACAGCACAGAAAAGTGGAAGGTGATAACAGGCAAGTCGAAAGACGAAAGCCAATACCTCATACAGCCAACAGGTATAAGCGCACATTGCAATATCAAAGGCGCAAGCGGGAAGGGAGAATAGTGTTTTTACAAGGTATTGATTGAAAACCATGTCAACACTGTGATTTCAGCAAAATGACCGCTTTGCACAAGTCGTTACAAGCCAGTGAGAGGGAAAGGATGTTAAATACAGCAAGGGCCAGGGGATGTTATTTCACATTTCAGCAAAGAAGATTTCGAGGGTGGGAATTATTGTCAGCGAGGCTTCAAATAATGCTGGCCCAAAATCTCGACTGCCAAAAGAATAATGGGAGCAATAAGAGGCGGGAGCACCAGTATCCTTAGACCATGGATAGGCAAACTAAGGTACGGGGGCAGGATGCGGCCCAATCACCTTTTAAATCAGGCCCGTGGACAGTCCGGGAATCAGCATGCTTTTACATGAGTAGAATGTGTGCTTTTATTTAAAATGCATCTCTGGGTTATTTGTGGGGCATAGGAATTCATTCATATATATTTTTTCAAAATATAGTCCGCCGTCCACCTCTAAGGTCTGAGAGACAGTGGACCAGCCCCCTGCTGAAAACGTTTGCTGACTCCTGCCCTAGAAAAACAAATATCTAAATGTGCCTCTTTTAACTAGTTGCATCTATTTATTTATGCGTTTCCATGCACTCTGGCACTCGTCACGGTCCTCCGTGCACCAGTAGTGGTTTAGTCATGCTGGCCACATGACCCAGAAAGCTGTCTGTGGACAAACACCGGCTCCCTCGGCCTGAAAGTGAGATGAGCGGAGCAACCCCATAATTGCCTTTGACAGGACTTAACCATCCAGGGGTCCTTTACCTTTTTTACCTTTACACATTCCCTCCTGCTCCCTTACTGTGTTATTCAAGCCAATCAGGGAGCACATACCAAGGAAGGCGACATCACAATGCTATGCAACCAATCCGTTTCACTACAAAATGTAGTGAATTGCCCTCTTGGAGAGTAGGGGATGGGTTGCATTCTCAAGGCAATGGACCAACACACACACACACACATGTCTTCCAACAATGTGTGTGCTCAGAAAATATCCCAGTTTTTAAGACCTGAGAAGTGACTGGATAAATCTGCCTAGACACACTCTTGCCTAAAGACCCTAATTCACAAAACTCCTAGGTTGTATGCTTGTGAAACGTGGACCACTTATAAACGTCATCTCCAACTCCTCAAAAGATTCCATCAACGGTGTCTCTGGAAAATTTTGTACATCACCTGGGAAGACAGGCGAACTAATGCCAATGTACTGGAAGATGCAAAGATCACCAGTGTCGAAGAAATGATTCTTCAACATCAACTTCATCGGACTGGTCATGTTGTGAGAATGCCTGATATTATCGTCTTCCAAACCAACTACGCTATTCCAAACTTAAAAATGGAAAGCGTAATGCTGGTGGTCAACAAAAGAGATTCAAAGACTCTCTCATGGCAAAGATTTAAAAAATGTAGTATAAACACTGACAACTGGGGAAAACTGGCCTGCGAGCGCTCCAGTTGGAGAACAGCCTTTACCAAAGGTGTCATGGGCTTTGAAGACTCTCGAACTTAGGACGCAAGGGATAAACGTACTAAGAGAAAGGCATGCTTGGCAAACCCTCACCGTGATCAACTCATGGCCAGAAACCTATGTCCCCACTGTGGAAGGACGTGTGGATCCAGAATTGGCTTCCACAGTCACTTACAGAATCACTGTTAAGACCCTGTTTATGGAGGACAATCTTACTCGGCTACAAGTGATCGCCAAAGAAGAAGAGATTGTTTGCATTGTTAGGAGTTTTGGAGGGGTTCTATTCTTAAGTAGCCCGGCTAGCTTCCTGGTGAGGCAATGGGTCATTAAGGGAACAAAGGAAGGGGCTCTGTGCAAGATGAAAAATGGGTGGGGGACCCTCCCCCAGCTCACGGGTAGGTAGAAAGAGAAAGGCAGCGTTGAGAGCAAAGTGTTTGTAGTGATTTAAGCTAGAAGAAAAGCAGCAAGCTGAGAGACAGAGCGATATTTGATTTCCATTTGAATCCAAACCTGCGGCTACGAAGGAAACAAGGCCCTCTCAGGGAGTTAATGCTGTGAACCCCCTCCATTGCAGACTCAGGTTGTATATATGTGTGAATACACTATATATCATAAAGACTGCCCCAATGGAAACACAAAACCTAGGTGAAATATACTCAGAGTCGCAAAGTGATTTCATGCTCTTTATTCAGCTCATAGTGGTGAGGAGGAATGAATGAAAGTCCCCTCACAGTATCTGCTTTATATACATTATTTACACAATGGGCTGCACATGATTGGCTAATTCTGGAATTCTACTGTAAGCCAATCAGGTTGTGGATTCACTTCTATCTGGAGCAGGATTAGGTGGTTCCTGCCAACCAATCAGACTGCTGCATTGTTCTAGGACCAATCAGACTGCTGCATTCTGAACCCTATTGTTCTAGGACCAATCAGACTGCTGCATTTTGGATCCTATTATTCTAGGACCAATCAGACTGCTGCAGCTTGGATCCTATTCAACTCAGTACATAACACTAGGTAACCCCTGGAATCTCACAGCACTCAGAAATTGGAGTGACTGTGCAGAAATTGGAGTTTGTGAAACGCATATCCGCTGAGGAGGCTTGCTAACAGGTTAATATCGTGACACTCCTATGCTCACAGTTTCCCCTGCAGTTATTTATTCCATTTTGGACAGCAGTCACGTCTGCCAGGAACTAGGCAATGACCTTGCCTGGTCAAGAGCTTCTCATTAATGCCCCAAACGTAGAGCTGTTCAATAAGAAAGATTAAAAATGTGATAAAAGATCTTTGCAGAAATTGAACTTGTGTGACGAAGCAACAATATCTTGGCGAAAGAGTCTTGACCTTCAAGTTAACTGCTGTAAGAGGCAATAGATTTGCTAATCATTCCTCTGGTAAGGAATTTAGTATCCTGGGGTCAGCAGAAATCTTCAGTTAAGGATCCAAATGTTATTTTCTTTCTCTCTTTACAAATGTCCCTGCAGAGAACTAAGGGGCATGAGCCAACAAAGGTTAAGCCCTTTTAATTTCCATGGATTTAAAGATCTGAAACACATCCACTGAAGAGCTATAGTGCTTTTGCTCTGCATGCAGAAAGTTCTATGTCCCTGGCATTTCCCTGGCATTTCCAGGTAGAGTATTTTATTTTATTTTTAATACCTGTTTATATTGCAGCCTTCTAGATTGCCGTTCCTGGAGTAACAACTCTTTAGGATGAACTCAAATGTCCAACTTTTATATGCCTGTTGTTTTTGTCCATGGAGTTTTCTTGGCAGGGATACTGGAGTGGCTTACTGGTTCCTGCTCCAGGTGGATCATGCTTGGTCAAAACTCTCCACTATGACCTATCCATCTTGGGTGGCCCTGCACGGCATAGCTCATAGCTTCTCTGAGTTATTCAAGCCCCTTTGCCACAGCAAGGCAGTGATCCATGAACTGACAAACCTAGACAGCATCTTAAGTAGCAGAGACATCACCTTGCCGACAAAGGTCTGTATAATTAAAGCCATGGTTTTCCCAGTAGAGATGTATGGAAGTGAGAGCTGGACCATCAAGAAGGCTGATCTCCGAAGAATTGATGTTTTTGAATTATGGTGCTGGAGGAGACTCTTGAGAGTCCCATGGACTGCAAGAAGATCAAACCTATCCATTCTTAAGGAAATCAGCCCTGAGTGCTTACTGGAAGTACAGATCGTGAAGCTGAGGCTCCAATACTTTGGCCACCTCAATGAGAAGACTCCCTGGAAAAGACCCTGATGTTGGGAAAGATGGAGGGCACAAGGAGAAGGGGACGGCAGAGGACGAGATGGTTGGATAGTGTTCTCGAAGCTACCAGCATGAGTTTGACCAAACTGCAGGAGGCAGTGGAAGACAGGAGTGCCTGGCGTGCTCTGGTCCATGGGGTCACGAAGAGTCGGACACGACTAAACGACTAAACAAATGCCCAACTGTGTGTAGTAGTTATTTTAATTATTTACCATGTTTCATACATATGCATATTCTTATATTTAATGGATAACCATTTTTATATTTTTTACTTATGCTTTCAAGATTTATGGGAATAACCCATGCTATTATTCAAGAAAAAGAGGTGCTGGGACTCACCATGAAACTGTTCTCTTGGAATGGCAATGGCGCTCACTTGAGAAGTGCCAGAACTGAGTTCTGGCTGGGGAAAAAAGGCCTTGGAAATAACATATTCCTGAAAGGAAGAAAAAAATGGAAAGAAAAATTGAAAGCAAATTAATGGCTGCCATTCACAAATAATTCACCAGTTTTTTCCTGAAGAAGTATGAAATAAAATCCTGGAGATCTCGTTAATATTATCTGTATTATTTGAAGAACTGCATTTTTTATATACGGTGACTTGTCTGGATAATTTGTATTTGTAATTCTGTATTTTATTCACATACACTAGCATACGTTTGCATTCAACTTTCAATAATAATCTTCATTTTATTGTCATTAGGGTCCCTATGACTTTATCTTTGGTGTCTCCGCTATGCGTGTGTGACGGGAAAACTGTTGATTCTCTTCCACATATAATGTTCAACTGCCCCCTACATAGCATAGCCAGGACTAAATTCCTGGGTCCTGCTTTACTGCGTTTGGTTGGCAGGCCTGTTGAGTCACATGCCGCACTACTTTTGCAGGATACAGATCCTTCTGTAACTCTGCTGGTGGCGAGATTCCTGAATGCGGTTATCACACACACAAAAACCACCAAAAACAACAACAACATCAAAACCTAATCGGACAGTTATGAAGAGAGTGCATGTCGGATCTCGTCTTCAGTTTTTCCTTTTTCTGGGATCCGTCCCTTGGAGCTCTCTGGGCCCCAAGCTGTTATCTGGCTCTGCTCAATGACCCGCCCCTGCATCATGGTGTTCACTTTCTGGTGCCGAATATATCGGTCTTTATGCCTCTGTGCTTTTATGTTTGTACATACTTTATGGGCTAATAGCCGTAAATAAATAAATAAATAAATAAATGTCTATGACTTTATCTTTCTATTATTGGGTTGTTGTTTTTTTAAAAAAAAGCCAGTGCGGTGTAATGGTTAGAGTGTTAGACTAGGACCTGGGAGAGCAGGATTCGAATCCTGACTCATCCAGGAAGCTCACTGGGTGACCTTGGGCCAGTCATCATCTCTGAGCCTAACCCACTTTAGACATGTTATTTCTATGTCCCAGTGTAGTAAAACACGGGTTATTTTCCCCCCTGCATTTTGGGAATTCTTTCTAGCTCCTTTGCTTCTAAAACAGACTATAAGACCTGTTTATAATCAATCACGCTTCCTCTCTCTTGCATACACAGAGCTACAAGTCTGTGCCTGGCACAGATCCTTTTGTATATCATTCTTTGCATACCACACTTTTTTCTCTTCTAGTTCACCTTTAGTTCACAATGATGTGTAAATCACAATGATGTGTTAATCCTCAATGTATAATTAATTGTGTGAGTTTATATAACAATCTAAACATTAGTAAACACCTTCGTTATAACATTATCAATCTTAGTCATAGGTGGATTAAGAGCTTATATGCCTGTCTAAATACAGCTCTAACATTCTGGCTTTCATGTGCCAAAGATCTATGGAACGATGTAAGCCCGCCTTACATACAAATGAGCCAATAAGATTTCAGTTTCTTTGTCTTGTGTTAAGCCAATCAGCCACTAGCACATTCGTGGCCATGCTTTTGTAACTCTGAATAAAAGGAGATGCTGTGGGCCGGAGAGAAAAAAAGATCTCTCTCTCTCTCTCTCTCACCTTCATCTGGCACACACGCAAGCTCTCTGAAAGAAAATATCTTGTTGTCTGTCTTTATTCATCTCTACAAACCTACGAAACCAACACCCACCTCACAGAGTTGTTGTGAGGATGAAATGGGGAGGAGGAGAACCATGTATATCACCTTGAATTCCTTGGAAGATAAAAGTAGTATACCAGGGTCGCCATATTTCAAAAGGTGAAAATCTGGACACAAAAGTTGTTCAGCTTTTTTGGGCAAGATCTCAAAAAAAATATTAAAAAAATTTAAGCTATTTTAAAGGAAATTCACCAAAGTCTACACTTCCCACTTCCAACATGGGTTGCCATATGTCCGAATTTTTAGCGATTTAAGTGATTTCTGCCTGGACACTGTTTCCGATGGTTGAATCCTGGCAATGTCTGGAAAGTTCTGGACGTATGGCAACCCTAAGTATACAGAAGGAAGGAAGGAAGGAAGGAAGGAAGGAAGGAAGGAAGGAAGGAAGGAAGGAAGGAAGGAAGGAAGGCTGCTTCCTATGTTCCTAAATCCCTGGAGCTTAGAGTGCTTAACATTTAGCTGGATTATATGACATATATGAACAGAGTCTTTTTTGTGGTAGCCCCAATATCAAGGAACATTTTTCCAAGAGACATTTGTACAGACTCATGCCTGCTGAAGGCAGGTAAAAACCATTCCTGTCCTAGCTTTGAGGTCCAGCTTTTGTTATGCTTGCTCTATATTGATTTTCATTTCATTTCATTTCATTGCCGTGCTACTCCGTTTTACGGTTCTTGTTTTTCATTTGTGTTTTAGTACCGGTACTTCATTGTTCGATTGCGGTTTGCTTTATTCGCTTACGAAATCCTCGTCAGCAGCGGGCGCTGCAGACACAACTTTTAATCAATAAGGAACAATGAAAGGCTTCCATTCTTGCTTTCAAGTATGTCACACTAACATCTATTTCAGGTGAGGAGTTTCTGCTGTACATCAGCTGAAAACTGGGAAATGAAAGATAAATCTGGCTGGAGTCAAGGCCCATGGAGAGCGTCGCCTTTTCAAACAGAATTCTCAATTTAGTTGAAAGCACCGAAGAATTTCATTGCACTTAAAGCAGCGCCATGTGGGAAGACAACTTGCTGGAATGCCACCCCCACCCCCAGGAGAATCAGGTGACAGATCCCAGAAGATTTTTCTCCCCCTGCTGTTCAATGACTAGAGTCATTGGAGCCGTAATATTTTATTGATAGATACTTGGATGCAGAAAGCAAAGACAGAGAGGCAGACTAGTCAAAATACAAGTTAAAAATACAAGTTTTAGCAGCAGCTAAAAAAGCCAATGCAATTCTGGGCTGCATCAATAGGAGTATAGCATCTAGATCAAGGGCAGTAATAGTGCCACTGTATTCTGCTCTGGTCAGACCTCACTTGGAGTACTGTGTCCAGTTCTGGGCACCACAGTTCAAGAAGGACACTGACAAACTGGAACGTGTCCAGAGGAGGGCAACCAAAATGGTCAAAGGCCTGGAAACGATGCCTTATGAGGAACGGTTAAGGGAGCTGGGCATGTTTAGCCTGGAGAAGAGGAGGTTAAGGGGTGATATGATAGCCATGTTCAAATATATAAAAGGATGTCACATAGAGGAGGGAGAAAGGTTGTTTTCTGCTGCTCCAGAGAAGCGGACACGGAGCAATGGATCCAAACTACAAGAAAGAAGATTCCACCTAAACATTAGGAAGAACTTCCTGACAGTAAGAGCTGTTCGACAGTGGAATTTGCTGCCAAGGAGTGTGGTGGAGTCTCCTACTTTGGAGGTCTTTAAGCAGAGGCTTGGCAACCATATGTCAGGAGTGCTCTGATGGTGTTTCCTGCTTGGCAGGGGGTTGGACTCGATGGCCCTTGTGGTCTCTTCCAACTCTATGATTCTATGAAAATAGCTGGCATTTTTCATAAAGAGGGGGAGGGCGGAATGCTGCGTGGCAGCTAACTAGTTTTATTTGAGAATAAAAATTAGAGAAAGGAAAATGCTCTCCCTTCTTAATAATGCCTCTCCTTCAATGAATGTCCAATTAAGGACAAAAATAAACGTACAGAAAGCAATCAGTGCTAATCATACTCCGTCTCTGAAAACATCCAGCAGAACTCCTTATGGCCCAATTAGATGAGCCCGGCAGCCTGAGATTATGCTTGTTTACATGGAAGTAAGCTCCACTGAGTTCAGTGGGACCAGTCACTGGTACAAGTGCTGGATTGGGGGGGGGGTGCGGATATACATTTGTTATGGATTTCCATATCCTCCAACATTTCTCTGATGAAAATAGGGAAGTCCCTTTGCATAATGATAATTTTACTATTCGTACCCAGGTTAAGAACAGTTTCAGGTTAAGAACAGACCTCCAGAACGAATTAAGTTCTTAACCCGAGGTACCACTGTATTCAGGAATGAAACACAGTGGCGTAGCGTGGGGGGTGCCAGGGGTGCCGGCCGCACCAGGCGCAACATTTGGGGGGGGCGCGCGTTTGGCCGGCCCTCCTCGAGGAAGCAGGAACCCCACTGTCCTCGGACCTCCTCCGAAGCCTGGCGGTGGGGTGGAGAGACCTCCCCGCGCCAGCCTTCGGATGGCTGTCCTGAAGACTTGTGGTGGGAGCAGTGGCATAGCGTGGGGGGTGCAGGGGGGCCTGCTGCACCTGGCGCAACATCTGGGGGGGCGCGGAAGAGACTCGAGTGCTAAAATCCACGGGTTAGGGGGCGCAAATTACTTGCCTTGCCCCGGGTGCTGAGAACCCACGCTACGCCACTGATGAAACAGGTGGTGGACTCATCTTCCTTGAGGTTTTAAGCAGAGGTTGGAGGGCCAAAAGTCATGGATGTTTTAGCTGAGATTCCTGCCTTGCAGGGGGTTGGACTAGATGACCCTCGAGGTCCCTTCCAGCTCTACAATTCTATGATTCAAGTGATAAAGCTTTGGATTTGGCTCCACCTTCTGATGTGATAGGGGATGCGGGTGGCGCTGTGGTCTAAACCACAGAGCCTAGGACTTGCCGATCAGATGGTCAGCGGTTCGAATCCGCACGACGGGATGAGCTCCCGTTGCTCGGTCCCTGCTCCTGCCAACCTAGCAGTTTGAAAGCACATCATGTGCAAGTAGATAAATAGGTACCACTCCGGTGGGAAGGTAAATGGCATTTCCGTGTGCTGCTCTGGTTTCGCCAGAAGCAGCTTAGTCATGCTGGCCACATGACCCGGAAGCTGTCTGCGGACAAGCGCCAGCTCCCTCGGCCTATAGAGCGAGATGAGCGCCGCAACCCCGGAGTCGTCCACGACTGGACTTGACAGTCAGGGGTCCCTTTACCTTTTACCTTCTGATGGGATGGAGTCCCCTGAAAGCCCCGTCCTTCCGGTGCCTTAACCAGCAGTGGGAAATCTGTGGTCCTCCAGTCATTGTTGGACTCCAACTCCCATCAGCCCCAGCCAACATGACCAATGGTCAGGGGTGATGAGAGCTGTCGTTCAGCAACACCTGGCGGGCCACAGGTTCCCCACCCCTGCCCTAAACTCCAACCATGTAGCAGATTTTTAAAAATATCAAAGTTGGCAGCCCTATGCTACAGGGCTGACTCAAAAAAATCTCCTGAGCATCATGTGCTTGCAATTAAATGAGCAACGTAGCACAGAACCCTGACAGCGCTGCAGCTGTAGCAATTACCTGGCAGCAATTGCCAGAGCTGCAGCTGTGCTTTTTCAAGCCGCGAAGCTCGTGGGAAATCGCGACTGGATTGCTGACGGGTGGGCCTTGTTCAACACAGCAAGGACGGCCAGGATGCATCACAAATAACAGAGTCCAGCGGCACAAAACTAGCCCCAGGAGGGAAGGGTACATAAGCAAAGTCACACACAGTTTTGCTTTTCCAATAAATAATAGTGAGAAAGCGCCACCCCTGTGTCAGAGCAAAGGCCTGTCTAGTCCAACGTCTTATTTTGCCCACTGGCCAGCCAATGCCCATGAGAATCTCACAAGAAGGTGTCACCCTACAATGGGGGTCTGGAAATATACCGGTCCTCTTTAGCCAAATAAAGCGTCTCCACCCCCCATTGTTCTACCTCGATACTGAGGTCCAGCTCTGAGGGCCTTCTGGTGGTTCCCTCACTGCGAGAAGCCAGGTTACAGGGAACCAGGCAGAGGGCCTTCTCGGTAGTGGCACCCGCCCTGTGGAACGCCCTCCCACCAGATGTCAAAGAGAACAACAATTACCAGACTTTTAGAATACATCTGAAGGCAGCCCTGTTTAGAGAAGTTTTTAATGTTTGATGCATTACTGTATTTTAATATTTTGTTGGAAGTCGCCCAAAGTGGCTGGGGAAGCCCAGCCAGATGGGTGGGGTATTAATTATTATTATTATTATTATTATTATTATTATTATTGACAGTGTGTCATGGAAAGATCAGCTTCATTGTAATTCAAAAAGCTGGGCAGCAAATACAAGAGTTCAAGGCATCTATATAGCATTCTGAATACATGAAGCCCTCGTGCCCATATCATCTCTGCAATATTATTGGTTACAGCAGTGGTTTTCAACCAGTCTGCTGTAGTACCCTGGGGTGCCTTTAATGATGGTCAGAGGTGCTGCTGGCAACACTGTCCTCTGTCCCTCCTTCCTTCCCTCCCTCCTCTGATGCCCTCTCGCACCTCTGCCTCCCAAAGGCTTACACGGCTGTTTGTTGCAGCAGCCCTGGCTACAAGCTCTGCAGGCAAATGGTGCCTCTGGGGCTGGTCAGGGGTGCTGGTTGCCAGGAGCTGAGGCAGCCTCGGAGTAAGCAAGCAAGCGGGCGAGGGAGGGAGCCCAGCCCGCCAGCCCTTGCTGTTGGGAACAGGCAGGCAAGTCCCATGACTCAGCTACACAACTGCAAATTAAACGTTTTAAATGTATTGTAAAGTGCAATATACAAATGCGACACTAGATGGCGAGAGTGAGCTATGCAAAATTCAATGTGTTTTTCAAAACTTTTTTTTAAAAAAAGCGTTTTCACAGCGTTTTTTAATATGTGTGTAGATTCTTGTCCAGGCCCCTGTGGGGCAGTGTTAGGAGGCATCTGTCTTTGGGGCAGGGGAGGCAGCTCAGAGACCAGGGGTGGCGGCAGCAGCTGCCCAGAAGGCTCCCAAATTGAGGGTAAAGGGAAAGGAGGCTGAGGGAACACTCCACAAGGGAGTGTTCAAAAAAGGGTGAGAAGGTGACATAACTGGGGTCTGGAGCCCAACAGGGGTGCCGCAGAAAGAATGTAGTTGGTTAAGGGAGCTGTGGACTCAAAAAGGTTGAAAGGTTACAGCAACACGTGAACAGCTCTTGTCTGGCCTTCAAAATAGACATTCCATATTTGGAGTTGTTTCATACCTATCTATATCAAGGTGTCCTCCTCAATCATCTTCCAGCTGGCTCTGGTCAGCCTAATTGAATCTGTACCAGCCTCTCCTTTACTGGTGTGCATTCCTAAACTCTGTTATTGGGGCAGGGGGCCCTGCGAGCTCTCATCGCCTGCTGACCATGGCACAGCTTTGGTTAACTGAAAAGCAAAAGAATACAGGAATACAGAGAAAAGGCACAATTCTGAACTGGGCAGTGGCTACAAAGGCAATTACACTCATACCTTGGGTTAAGTACTTAATTCGTTCCGGAGGTCCGTTCTTAACCTGAAACTGTTCTTAACCTGAAGCACCACTTTAGCTAATGGGGCCTCCTGCTGCTGCCGCGCTGCCGGAGCACGATTTCTTTTCACATCCTGAAGCAAAGTTCTTAACCCGAAGCACTATTGCTGGGTTAGCGGAGTCTGTAACCTGAAGCATATGTAACCCAAGGTACCACCTGTTTTTCACCATTTTTCAGAGCTCCTATGAATCGAAAAGCGGATTATAAATTTTCAAATTAAACGAATAAGTGAAATAAAACCGAGTCTGCTTCTCACCCCAGGCTAATATCATCACAAAGCATCCTGCATTAATTGAGGCCCCACAGGGCAGTTGTGTTTACAAGCCAACACAATTTTTCATCGCTAACTGGATCATTAACACAACAGTGTGTGAAGAATAGCGCTCTATGCAATTCAATGTGCACTGAAAATCACCTCAGAGGGCGTCAGCAGTCTCTCCTTTACCTCTGCCATGATGCAGGAAATTATACCGTTGGCTACCAGCATCCCAGGATGAAGCTTGCCATGCATTATATATATATATTTGAGACGAAAAGGTTAGAGGGATCAATTTATAATTTAATTAAGCTCAAACCTCTAGACTCTTTCCTTACAAGGTTAAAAATACAACTTTACCTTAGACTCTCCAGGCACGCCATGTTTTATTTCAATCCATAATAAGATAAATATTTATGTTGTTACTTGAGGGACAGTCGTTTTTCACTCGACGCCCTCAGCAAAAGGCCCAAGTAAACAACTTTGCTGAACGCAGAGTTTCTTCCATTAAAAATAAATAAATGTTTCCACATTTTCAGGTTTGTGACAGAAACCTACTTCTTTTCGCACTCATACCGCTAGGAGCCGGAGTCAGCCGATTTAACTGATTGGCAGGAGAGCCAGACAAAAGTGAAGGATTTCTTCACGCAGTGGGTAACAACTTTGTGGAAGTTGCTGCCACAGAACGCAGCAATGGGCAGTAGTTTCGGTGGCATCGAAAGGGGATTAGATGAATTCATGAAGGACAACCGCAGATAGACTTACTAGCTCAGGGGTAGCCAATCTTCTGCTCTCCAGATGTTCTTAAACTCCAGCTCCCATCCACCCCAGCCATCATGGCCCAATGATCAAGGATGATGGCAACTCTAGTCCAGCAGCATCTGGAGAGCAACACATTGGCTACTTGGGGTTGTTTCCAAAGCAATGCACAGCAGAACTTCTGTTTCCTCCTCTGCTGCCTGCCCACCAAATCTTGTACAGATGGTCTTCTAATCCTCTGGAGCTGATGTTGAGGGTGCACAGGGAGATGCAGGAGAAAGGAGGGTGTTAAGTATAATTGTTTAATTCTCACTGAAATGGAGAATGCCTAAATGTGTATTACTGAAGGCTTCATCATGGGGATTTTCCATGGGGCTATATTAAGCTCTCTGGGTTCCTAGATGGGTTATATAATCATAGAATCATAGAATCATAGAGTTGGGAGAGACCACAAGGGCCATCGAGTCCAACCCCCTGCCAAGCAGGAAACACCATCAGAGCACTCCTGACATATGGTTGTCAAGCCTCTGCTTAAAGACCTCCAAAGTAGGAGACTCCACCACACTCCTTGGTAGCAAATTCCACTGTCGAACAGCTCTTACTGTCAGGAAGTTCTTCCTAATGTTTAGGTGGAATCTTCTTTCTTGTAGTTTGGATCCATTGCTCCGTGCCCGCTTCTCTGGAGCAGCAGAAAACAACCTTTCTCCCTCCTCTATGTGACACCCTTTTATATATTTGAACATGGCTATCATATCACCCCTTAACCTCCTCTTCTCCAGGCTAAACATGCCCAGCTCCCTTAGCCGTTCCTCATAAGGCATCGTTTCCAGGCCTTTGATACTTAATTGTTGTTGTTCTCTGCTAGCTCTGACATAGTGTTTTTTCTTTTCTTTTTTTCTCTTTTAGCTCTGACATAGTGTTTAACCGTAGATCAGGTGACAAAGCTATTTGGCTGCAAATCTCCATTTTGAAACCTGATCTCCATTTGCCACTTGATCTAGGTTAAACACTCACGTGTTAGCTAGCAGAAATCAGCAATAGTTACTTATCAACCCATCTAGGAGCTCAGAGACCACAATATACATCTGTAACATTTCTCCACATTAAAACCTTCAGTAATACACATTTAGGTATTCCCCCATTTCAGTGTCAATTAAACAATTATGCTTAACGATGGAATCCCAGAATAATCACAGCTTTCATTGCGGGAGGCCAAGGCTGCACAAGGAAGAGTGGCAGCAAGCAGTGGTTCTTTGCAACACAGCATGAGAGGAGAATCTCCATGGCTGGCTGTTCAGAACATCCTTCCAGAGCAGTAAGTAAAGGTAAAGGTACCCCTGCCCGAACGGGCCAGTCTTGACAGACTCTGGGGTTTGTGCGCCCATCTCACTCAAGAGGCCGGGGGCCAGCGCTGTCCGGAGACACTTCCGGGTCACGTGGCCAGCGTGACAAAGCTGCATCTGGCGAGCCAGCGCAGCACACGGAACGCCGTTTACCTTCCCGCTGGTAAGCGGTACCTATTTATCTACTTGCACCCGGGGGTGCTTTCGAACTGCTAGGTGGGCAGGCGCTGGGACCGAGCAGCGGGAGCGCACCCCGCCGCGGGGATTCGAACCGCCGACCTTTCGATCGGCAAGCCCTAGGCGCTGAGGCTTTTACCCACAGCGCCACCCGCGTCCCTTTACCCAACTGGAGGAAAAAAACCTTCAGTCCTGCTCTTTGGAAAAAGACACCTGCTTTGGAGCTCCAAGGCTAAGTTTAAGGCAGGGCTCATTGCCTCCAGGAGAAAATGATTGTTAATCCCTTTAAAGAGCAACATGGCATTACTTGATGGGCATTCTTCTCCTCCAGGGGAGACATGGCGAGAGGTCTGATGGCGACATTTTAATTTCCCTTTCTCATTAGCTGCTTTATGCCAAAGCTGGCCGTGTTTTTGTGTGTGGGAGAAGCCACACTTGCTACGTTCGGGCACGCTGCCTTATTAGCGACAAAATTATTTGTGTTTCTCTTCTCTTTGTAGAGCTGGCCGCCAAGAGGTGTTTGTGCATGATCGCTTCCCCACTCAATTTGTTATTGTAATTGCTGCCATTGCCGTTTTTAAAATTAAGCAAATAAAAGCCAAGATTGGTACCTGGCGTTGCAGTGATCAGAGCAATAGAACAGGAAGGCATAAACTTGGAGATGTTAATTCAAGGTTGCCTGTTATGGCCAGAACAGGCTATAAATAACCAGATAAGATGGGGGAGAATGCCCTTAAACCTCAGAAGAAATTCATTCTTTTGTTTTCAGAACATTAGGGAGGTTCTTTTTCCATTTTTCTCCCTCTGTGTTGATATCCTTGATTGAGAGCAGTCAAAGCAAAGCCAGCACTTCACTCTTGAAACTGGAAAAAGCTGCACAGAATGCTAATTCTTTTATCAGTCTTTTCACACGTGGAGCATCAAAACCGAAAACTGGTGGCATCTGAGGCATTACACTCCCTATTTTCCTGCTGTGAACCCTTTGCCATAATTTAAACCACCTTGGCACCCAGCTCTGGAAGCCCATCAGATCCTGGCTGCCTCTTCAAACAAGTTCCAAGAAATTGTTGAAATGGCTGAGATTGAGGAAGTACCTGGTGACCAATATGTTATACAGTGGTGCCTCGCGAGACGAAAAGAATCCGTTCTGCGATTCTCTTCGTCTAGCGGTTTTTTTGTCTTGCGAAACAAGCCCATTGAAGGATTAGCGGATTAGCACTATTAGCGGCTTTTAGCGGCTTATCTGCTGATCGGATCAGCTGATAAGCGGCTTAGCGGCTTAGAAAAAGGGGGGAGGGGAAAAACCCAGCTGGAACTCGCAAGACATTGTCATCTTGCGAAGCAAGCCCATAGGAAATTTGGTTTGCGAAGCACCTCCAAAACGGAAAACTCTTTCGTCTAGCGAGTTTTCCGTCTTGCGAGGCATTCGTCTTGCGAGGCACCACTGTAATCCTGTGATGGCCAATTATAAGCAAAGATCCACAGTGGATTATTCAGTCGGCCAGCTGAACGCTACTAACCAGAATAATAGCAGCTTTTTGATAACCACAGAACAAAAGTGGGCCATGAAATGCTTCCCTTCCAAGTACTCAGAGTACAACAACAACAACAACAACAACAACAACAACAACAACAACAACAACGTCATTAATTATATGCTGCCCATCTGACTGGCTTGCCCCAGCCACTCTGGGCAGCTCCCAACAGAATATTAAAAACACAATAAAACATCAAGCATTAAAAACTTCCCTGAACAGGGTTGCCTTCAGATGTCTTCTCAACCTCAGATAGTTGTTTATTTCCTTGACATCTGATGGGAGGGTGTTCCACAGGGCAGACACGACTTCTTGCAGTGAGGGAACCACCAGCAGGAGCTGGACCTCGGTGTCTGGGCTGGACGATGGAGGTGGAGACGCTCCTTCAGGTATACAGGATGGAGGCTGTTTAGGGCTTTAAAGGCCAGCACAAACACTTTGAATTGTGCTCGGAAACTTACTGGGAGCCAATGTAGATTCTTTAACGCAAAGGAGTATTTACTTGGACATCAATATAGGGCTATTTAGTATAGAGAAAAAGTAAGAGGTGACATAAGTTTATAAAATTATACGTGGCATGAAGGGAATGCATTATTTTCTCCCGCTCTGATAAAAATGGCACTAGTTGGCCTCTGTGAGAACAGGAATCTGGACTAGATGGGCCATTGGCCTGATCCCACAGACTCTTCTTATAGGTCGAATGACAAGGGGGCCACCCATGCTCAGAGAGTGTCCCTACATGCAACATCTTCCCCTTGATCTAAGTGGAGGGAGTAGGGATGAGCATATGAACTTATGCCTTCCATTGAAGTGAATGGGGAAGGAACATATGTCGGGATCTCCGCTCGGCCAAGCTGATAAAGGTCATTTTCTTCCCCCAAGTCTTCGGAATCGCCTCTCGACGAATAACGACCTGAGCCTTTGATGAGGCTCCAAGGCACGTTCCATTCAGCAGAGTTTCCAGCACAGGAAAGAGACAAGAGGTTTGGGCTACATTGTAAAGAGTTTATTTCTAAGCTACGCAGACAGGAAAAACATCCTCTCTCTATGAAAGAAGAGCAACTGAACAAAGGAATCAGGAAACCACTAATGTCACATCCTGTCTCCTTTCCCGTGAGACTGGAAGGTCTCTGGAATGTAAACAGAGTCGTGTGACTCCAAGCAGCTGCATAGAATCATAGAATCATAGAGTTGGAAGAGACCACAAGGGCCATCGAGTCCAACCCCCTGCCAAGCAGGAAACACCATCAGAGCACTCCTGACATATGGTTGTCAAGCCTCTGCACAGTGATAAGAACAGAAACTAACACAATATACCCCACTCAGTAGCCAGACCTAACTTGGGTGAATCTACCCATTCAGGACCAAACAAGACCATGATGATAAATCACATGGTGGTCCCTTGAATGTTTGCTTTTTCTTTATCAAACACTTGTCATGGGCAAAGTGCTCTGGTGTGAGACCATGGTTCACTTTACCCATGAACGTGGCACTAATCCAGATTACACTTACACACACACACACACACACTGTTATAGTGAAGAAGAATAAACTATGCAAGGGCCAATAATGTGATTGTGAGCAATCATTTCTTTGAGTAAAATCTTTCCATAGGATCCTTACCATAGGATTACCATAGGAACTAATGCCAGTGTACTGGAAGAAGCAAAGATCACCAGTGTCAAAGGACAGTCTTCAACATCAACTTCGTTGGACTGGTCATGTTGTGCAGATGCTTGATTATCGTCTTCCAAAGCAACTACTCTATTCCGAACTTAAAAATGGGAAGCGTAATGCCAGTGGTAAACAAAAGAGGTTTAAAGACCCTCTCAAGGCAAATCTAAAAAAAAGGTAGTATAAACACTGACAACTGGGGAACATTGGCCTGTGAGCACTCCAATTGGAGAACAGCCTCTACCAAAGGCTTTGAAGACGCTTGAACTCAGGACAAAAGGAAGAAACGTACTAAGAGGAAGGCAAGCATGGCAAACTCTCACTGTGATCAACTCCCACCCGGAAACCCATGTCCCCACTGTGGAAGGACGTGTGGATCCAGAATTGGCCTCCACAGTCACTTACGGACTCACTGTTAAGACCTTGTTTACGGAATACAATCTAACTCAGCCACAACTGATGGCCAAAGATTTATAGTGAAGAAGAAACTATGCAAGGGCCAATAATGTGATTGCGAGTAATCATTTCTTCGCGTAAAATCTTACCATAGGATCCTTTTTGGATCTTCTGCATTACACTGCATTTGGAGAAGCCCCCGCGCGCTCTCTCTCTCTCTGTGTGTGTGTGTGTGTGTGTGTACACCCACACGCTTCCCTCCAGATATTTCTGGACTACAACTCCATTGCTCATGCTGCTGGGGGGTGCTGCAAATTAAGACAACATCTGCAGGGTCACAGATTCTCCTCTCATAATAGAAAATATATCTATCTGCACATAGATATCTAGTGCATTTCTAAATGGGAACTAGTACAGTAAAAATAGGATTATTAACTAAGTTTTACTCAGAGTAGAACCACTGAAATTAGAAAACGTGATTAAGTTAGGTCCATTAATTTCAACAGGACTATTTAACTCAGTAAACCTGAATTGAGTAACATTCATTATATGAGCATTTGCCATGAATATATCTGACACCTTGTACAAAACAATATCCGGCTTATTACGGTGTGTGACAACCCCTCCCCGTTGCTAGAAAGAAGAATCAGGAAACAATGTGGGAGAACAACTATTCTGTTAATCAACACAGAAAATGTTAAATCCTAATGTTAGAAACATTTGTGCCACCTTGCTGGAAAGGATATTCTCTTTAATAAGCAACTTTTGGATGTGCATGGGCAAAAACCGAAGATTTTATTTTTATTTCTTGCTTTAAATGTCATTTATTTTCATCACAGTGATGACTTGTCAGAATGCACTCCAAGCGCATCTCACCATCCCCCCCCCCTCCAGTGAAGATAAATGCCAAGCTGAAATAAACAGATGAGAGAATATATTTAGAATTCGGACGTTTAGCAATGCAGCTTTTTGCTTTTTTTAAGGCTGGTTGTTGTGGGGGAGGCTAAGAGAAATGTAAGAGCAAGTTATTTACTGTAGATCTTCAGAAACAAAATCTTGTTATGATGGCAATTATCTAGATTAGCACATGCGAGGCAGAATTACGTATTCATCTATCACATGCTCAAGGAGGCTATACAGGACAACCAGGCAGTGTTCTGTTGAGATGCTTATTGCAGCGTAATGGTATCATTAACTTTTAGGCCATTCCCAGTGCCATTATGCTTTGAAGCACCAAGTGGCTAATCATGTTGTTGGCTAGGGACGGGGAACCTCCAGTTTGCAAGCCAGAGTTGGCCTAACATGTGTCCCCATGAGCCCGAGGCAACTTCTCCCAAACCACGCCCATCTGTCCCACACCTTAAGTCATATGTGAGGCAGATAGAAACATAGACTTGTAGAGTTGGAAGGGACGCTGAGGGTCATCAACCCCCTGCAAAGTAGGAAGCTCAACACGTGGTCCCCCAATTTGAAACCGTGCTGGCTCACGCTTAGCTTTGCAAAGGCGCTAGCAGTTTTATTGCTGCATCACCAGGACGCCGCCCTGGTGGTGCAATAAAGAAGAGGAGGAGGAGGAGTTTGGATTTGATATCCCGCTTTATCACTACCCTAAGGAGTCTCAAAGCGGCTAACATTCTCCTTTCCCTTCCTCCCCCACAACAAACACTCTGTGAGGTGAGTGGGGCTGAGAGACTTCACAGAAGTGTGACTGGCCCAAGGTCACCCAGCAGCTGCATGTGGAGGAGCGGGGAAGCAAACCCGGTTCACCAGATTACGAGTCTACAGCTCTTATATGTGCCGAGTGGCTGACTTCCAGCACATTTATTATTATTAAATGCAAACTTTCTTATTTCAGGCAGTGGCCCAGTCTCACCAATGAAAAAACAGAGAAATGCGGACCCAGGGTGGTGCTTTCAAACACCAAGTAAAAAATGGGCATTCTGCAATTCCCCCCCCCCCCGAAAATGAAATACTGCAAGTGCATTTGCCTGCCTAATGCTCACAACTCTACCATATAATATCCCAATTTTCTACGCTGAATAGAAGCAGAAACCATCCTTTTCAAAGATGACAGCATCTCTGAAATATACCACCGTGGGCCATGTTTTGTAAAAAGAGAGGAAAAGGGTCTTTCACTGCAACCAAATGCTATTTTACTCCGTAACTGAAAAGCCACTGAATGAACTGCTAATATTGCCGGTGCCTTCAGTCCTCAGTACCTTCTTTGGATGAATTACCAGTGTAAATAAGCACACCAGAGGAAGAAAATCTCATCGGCACACAGGGCTGACAGTCAAGTGACACTTGGACACTCAACAGCAGCACAATTTCAGCTGCGAGGCTTTGATGGCTTGCATTCAGTGCAAATGTACTCCAGAAAGTCGGGGGGGGCAGAAATTAGAACAAGTAGCTTTTCCTTCTCTCTGCTTGAAGAAAACAGCAAGGTACAGCCTGTATGATGGATGATTTCTTACCTCGGAGCCTGTGGAAGAGTTGGGCTCTCGCTCTGCAGAAGAAGGGATTTTACCCTTGGAATCCATCCAAACTAAGGCTGCAATCCAACTCATGAGTAAGTTTCATGGAAATTAGTGAGATTTATTCTGATGTTGATATGCACAGGATCGGGCTACAAAAGCCACCTTTGATGTTATATTTCCCCACACAAAGTAAGATGTCTAGTGTAGTGTGTGTGCACATTTTGATGCCACCAGAACTTTCAGTCTCCCAACGATATCGTAGGTTGAGGACAGTACTAATGTACTTGGGGTATAGGGTATAGTTGGGGTCCTACAAAGCCATCTTATACCGTGTCTGACCAATTGGTCCATCTACCCGGACTGGCAGCAGTTCTCCAGGATTCAGATGGAGGTCTCTCCATCCTTGGGAGATGCCAGGGATCGAACCTGGAAGCTCCTGTATGCTCTACCAGTGAAGTGTTGCCCTTTCCCGAAATTATTCAGCTGGAATGACGAAGAAAACTCCCAGTGACAACCAGGAGTGTATATTTAGGCAAAAGAACTGTGAGCTCCATTCCATTCTGGTGCTCAAAACAGCTCCACCTTCCAGGCCCGATTCTTCCTTCTTAGAAAGCTACTTTTACTTGATTTGCAGTATTGACTGCACTGTAAATTCCCCCCTTCCTTTACCCACCTGTAGTTCTCACTCAGTCAATATTGTAAATAAGGGGTAAGTGGGGAAATCTCAGGCCAGGGGGCCAAAAGCAGTCCTCCAGGCCACTGTATCTGGCCCTCAAAACCTTCTCTAGTTATCTTCCACCCCAGGCCAGGCCCCTCACTGCTCCCTTGAGTCCTTCTGCTTGTGGCTGGAGAGCGTTCTTGAACTGTGGTTACACCTCTTGCCTACTACAGCTGTTGCTCTACCTATTTTTTCCTCTGGCCCCTGGAAGGTTTCCCAGGAGGAAATGCAGCCCTCAAGCTAAAAAGGCCTCCCCACCCCCATTGTAAACTGCTGAACTAACAGAGTCTCAACACAGATGTAATAAGGCATGGGAGAACATTTCTAGCAATAGTGAGCACCATGTCCAATTCTGTTTTCCTGCTGTTGCTTATTTAAATATTTCTATATGCAGCGGAAATAAAACAAGGAGTAACAGTTTAAACCATGATGCATTGCATTTATTTATGGGCAACCATTTCAAAATTAGAATACCATAGAAAATTTTCAACATATCCACAACCCATCATAGGAGAAAACCACTCAATAAGTAACATGCAAGTTAGTCCTAGCTGGGAAATAACATTTTGTTCTGGTCTCCAGTATTTAACATGGCACCTGCCATTGTGAGAAACAGGACGTGGCATCACCTCCTTTGGCAATGGCCTTTGGCTGAGTGCAACTGTGCACTTCCAACCTGAGTTCAAACGGCTCCTTGTTTAGATTTTCTCATGTCACGCAATTAGCTTTGTTTGGGAAAGGATTTCGTTCACATAGCTGTTGTTTTTTGCCCCAACTTCATCTTTCAGCTGCTTCAGTTTGGTTCTGATGTCCTCCTCAGACATGTCCGCCAGTGGCAATGCTTTCACATTAGAAAGGAAATCCTTGATTATTTTTTCACCTTCCTAGAAAGGAAAAGAAAATGATGTTCAGCCTCTGATTTGCGTCCTCCTGGATTCCTCTGCAGCATGGGTGGGGAGCCTCAGAGGCTTCTGCTGCACCATTTCTAAGCCCCTACAAATGCATTCATCTGGCACTGAAAATAGCAATTTCAACAACCCAGGGTTTGTGGATCAATGACTTAAAATGGCAGAAAATGGCAAATTAAGCAGATGTGATACACAGAAGATCTAGATTCAGACTCCTAGTTAAAGTGTGTGTGTGTGTGTGTGTGTGTGTGTGTGTGTGTGTGAGAATACTGATTGTTATCACAGAATCTATTTGCTTTGGCTGCTGCACCCAAGTGATTTATACAAGTCCTGATAGCCTTTAATTCCTAATACTGTGTGTAACTGATGAGATGAGCTTTAGTCCATAAAACCCCAGGCTACAATAATCCGGTTCATTATCTTAAGGTGCAACTAGAGTTTCCTTGCTGCAGCAAACTGACATGGCTACTTCTCAAAATCAGTTCACAAAGCGTTCTTTACAGTTCTATACCATTCAGCAAATGTGTCTGGACAGCATCAGTCTAACTGAAGAAATCAGGGAAGAAATTTGCAGACTGAAAAGGATTAAGCATTAAACACACATTGGCGAGTGAGCTTTTGCAAGCCAGTGCTTCAAAAACACAGAAAGTATCATCTGAGCAGTTGTTAATGCAGCAGCTGTTGCTCACCCACAAAGACATCATCTTAAAGCAAAGAGGCCGCACAATGCAAAACTCTCAGTGATGCAGTAAGCTAAATTTCCTGGTTTTGGAGGAGATGGCTCAGGGAGCTCAAAGTGGGTATCAGTCTTCTGATAAATGACATAGAGAGACAGGGACCCCTGGATGGTTAAGTCCAGTCAAAGGCAACTGTGGGGTGTGGCACTCATCTCATTTTTCAGGCCAAGGGAGCTGGCATTTGTCCACAGACAGCTTTCTGAGTCATGTGGCCAGCATGACTAAACCGCTTCTGGCGCAATGGAACACCGTGACGGAAGCTAGAGTGCACACACAAAAAACCGTTTACCTTCCTGCCGCAGTGGTACCTATTTATCTACTTGCACTGGTGTGCTTTCCAGTTGCTAGGTTGGCAGAAGCTGAGACAGAGCAACAGGAGCTCACCCCATCACCTGGATTCAAGAGACAGGAAGGCAGGCAGAGTATACTAGGCACCCTATAATGTTTTTTTGTGGGCACCATTCCAGGGGCAGTGGTATCACTTAAGAGGCTCTTGTTGACAAATCCGTATCTAAATCTTGTAGATACATTATAGAAAAGGGGGAAAGAAATGATTTCAACAAGCGTATGACAGTTAGCAAACCTGCTTCTCTTTGTAGAAGTTCCTGGCTGGTGGCTCTTCCTCCTCGGCCTGTGGATTTCCAACAGTCTGGAACTCCCCCAACTCCAAGGCCTTTGTCTTGGCATTCTCTATCACATGCTTGGGAAAAGCAGCTAGCTCTGCCACGTGGATGCCAAAGCTCTGGTCACAAGGCCCTGGAAGAAGCATCACTGGGGTCAGTCCTCAAAAGGTGAAAGCAGAACCTGTGCATCTGATTCCATGCTGCCTATTTCAGAAAGAGGGGGGACTGACTGCCTGAAAAGTGATGTCCGGGTCAAACTCCGCCCCAGTTTCTAGCAATTAAACATAATCCTGCTTGAGCTGGGGAAATCTGAAACTCAGCCTGGGTCAGGGGGTTTCAAACACCATAAAAGTGAACATTGCTAAGAAGCAGTAAGTTATCAAAATGGGACAAGAGTACAAAAGGAAAATGTCCATTTGGGGTTGCAAAAGCATCGTGTGTCAACCATTAAAAGTAATTTGCGGGGGCCATAAATTGGAAAGGATTCAGAGGACAGGAATGGAAAAGGGTACCGAAATATGTACATATCCAGCCCAGAGCCAAGCAATGTTGGGACACCCCCAAAAGAGGAGTAGCTTGGAAACTTCCATTTAAGTTAATGGTGGCTTCCTGTGTCATTCAAAACAGGAACGGTGGCTAACATTAACCATGGCTGCTTCAACAAGCCAGTTTCTCGAAGTAGTTTAAAGCAGGCTTGTTTGAAACCAATGAGCTAGTGTGGGTTAACCACAGTTTGCCCTCCAGGTGATATGACAGGCTGCTAACTAAAAGTGAAAGCTTCCCAAATCCTCTTCCTGGCCAGGTGGAGGGGTGGGGGAGCACTTGAGTCCAGTGTTCACAATACACTAAACTAGGACCAGGGAATCTATGGCTCACCAGGTGTTGCTGAACTCCAATTCCCATAATCCCTGACCACTGGCTAAGTGATTTGGATTCCAACAATGTCTGGAAGGCCATAGGTTTCTCACAATGCCAACCTTCCCCCATGTGGTGCCTTCCAGCTTCCATCAGCTCCAGCCAGCCTGGCCAACGGGCAGGGATGATGGGAGTCGTAGTCCCAAACATCTGGAGGACATCAGGCTGGTGAAGTCTGCTCTACAGTAAACAAGGTGGATTTGTTCCAGGGATCTGAAGCGAGCCTCACCATTTTTCACACGATACAGCATTGTCAGCGTGTCCTCTGTGGTTAGCGCTGTGACGTGCAAGTTATTCACGGTGGGGATCTCGTCAGCAAGTGCGGTCAGTTCGTGAAAATGAGTGGCAAACATACAAAACGCTCCAATTTTGCTGGCAATATATTCCGAGATTGCCCAGGCCAATCCAAACCCATCATAGGTAGATGTTCCTCTCCCAAGCTCGTCAATGATTACCAATGAGTTTTCTGTTGCAATCCTAAAACCAGAGGCAATAAAGTTGTCAAAAGTGGTACAGCTTCAAAACTAAACAGGAAAACTACACCACTGGCCCCTGAACAATCAAGGATACACAAATGCTACTTTCTCAACATTCCTCTCTTTTAAGAGCCTCCTCCAGATAACATTCCCTCTATTTCCAAAGTTTAGAACTCCTGTGTAGCCCAAACACTCCAAAAGTACTTCAGGGACTGAGGATGCTAAGTAGCCAAAGAATGTAAATGTCTGAATTTCATGGGAAGGAGGGTGAAGAACCTACGTGTGGAATGGAGTGTCCTGGAGAAGGGTACTGATATCTGACTATGGGACTGAACAGGAACACAGGATACTGAAACATTTTGCTGTAGGTCCCATTTGTTCCCAACAATACTGAACTAAAACGGCAATCAACTTAGAAGCAAAATGATCCCGTTGTTTTCTTCCTATGTTTGGAGACTTCTGAGATTCTCAAAAATATACTATTCTACAGTGGCTGTGGCCAGTTTCAGAGAGTATCTGTCCTGTGCACAAAACAGATCACAAGCACCTTGGGGAGTGGGGTCACTAAGCTTGTAGAAACACTTGGGGCTTCTGGCGAGCAAGGTTTGCAAACGAAGGTCTTACCTAAGGATGGCGGACGTCTCCAACATTTCCGCCATGAATGTAGACACGCCTTTCAACTGGCTGTCCCCAGCTCCTACCCGGGCCAGGATGCAATCCACAATGCTTATCTCTGCAGAGTCACATGGCACAAAACAGCCAATCTGGGCCATGAGAACAATCATCCCTGTCTGGCGGATGTAGGTGGATTTCCCTCCCATGTTTGGTCCTGCGGAGCAAGTAGCAGCAGGAAATTAAGCGGCATTTCAAGCAGGAGGAGTAAAGGTCTTCTTGACAACCTAATATGCAACTTCAGTTTAACATACTGTGCTGTTTTTTTTATTTTAAACCACTTAGTATTTCAAAAAACTTTATGTGGTTTACACTGTACATGATATAAAAACAATATCTATTGAAGCAAAATGAAACCTAAAACCAACAAAACAACATTAATTCTGATTAAATACAGCTATTCTTCAATGTCCTTCTTTATTAACTTTTGATTAATTATCATATTCATAAGCTGTTCTACCGTGTCAGTGAGCAACACCACCACCAATGCAACCATGGCTGTTCCATCTGCATTTTATGAAAATCACTTCCACTGATTTGCCTGTTGGGTCAGTTTTGCACTGGTTGTCAGGCTTCAAACTTGAAAGCTGAAACATTAAGGCTTGCCTGAAGATTGCTTCCCCATTTCAAATCAAAACACCCACCTAAATGCAGAACGCTCGTCTGCAGAAATTATTATAGGCTCATTTCTTCTCTGTTTTGAGGCCGGGATACAGGTTTATTTTAAAAGCATCCTCATAAATAACACGCACGCATACAGCACAGAAGATGGAGGCAAGAGGGGAAACAGGCATGGCATATAAACGAAGTTTTTACCGGTAATGATATGGAACATCTGCTTGCCCTTCTCAAAGGTCACATCGTTCGGGATGAAGGAAACGTCATCTTGAACTTCAATGCAGGGGTGTCTTGAGGCTTTCAGCACAATCTTCCCTGTCCCCTTTTCCAGAATTGTTGGGCGTACGTATGGGGTTGGCGCTGCATTTGACGCATGAGCAAAACTGACAATAGCATCCAGCTGGGCTATGACATCACTCAGGATCTGTATGGGCTCCTTATACCCTGTTGGAAAAGCACAGGCTCAATGCAGCTTCCTGCTTTGCAGAAATCTAAAAGGAATCCAGACATTAATCTGGCACCGCCACTCGCTTCTATCAACTTCTACCATCCTAGCATACAATGAGAATTCTAGCTGGTGATGTGATAAGCCAACTTGCAGGTGAGAACATAGAACACTTTTCTTTCTTTGCATTTGAATATCCCAAGGTGGGGGCGGGGGGGGAGGTCAATTGGGGTCCTAGCTTCATGGTTGCAGGTGCAGCCGTTTCAGTTATGCAATATCCTTGCACCTCAGTGAAATGTGTTGCTGTCCCCTCTGGCTGGGTGGTCCCTCTCCCTGCAGGCTCAGCGTCCACACAGGAATCTGCATTATATGAAGTCCTATCAAGGGTCTATCTAGCCGAGTACTGTTCATACTGGCTGGCAGCTGCTCTCCAGGGTTTCAGACAGCGGACGTTCCCTGTCCTATCTGGAGATGCTGGGTTCTGAATCTGAGACCTTCTGCGTGCAAAGCAAATGCTACACCTCTCCCTTACCACTTTCACTTTAAAAAAACAGCCAGTCTAAATAGCCACACCTATTTCACTACATTAAAAAAGGACACGTAAACCACTGTGGCACAAGTCTAGCTAGTGCGTCTGGAAGTCCTGGGCTGCCCGGACGACAAGACCTGCCCCCTTCGGCCTCGCTGGGGTGGTCCAAATGAAAGCAGAGCAATATGTTTGGACCAGCTTGGCTGCAGGAGTTGCCGGAAGGAGGCGCACAAGGTGCCATCCAACCATCGTAGGGACTCCACTTTGGATTGGTGCAGGGCTTACTCTTTAACCTTTTCTTCTCCCCAAGATGTCCCACTAGCTAGCAGGTACGGGTTGTTCCTCAGGGTTTGCTCCCAAAGCCTTTCTCAGGAACGAGTCTAGCCGCAAGGCAGCAGAGGTTTAGGATCAGGGTTTTCCTTCTCCTTCCCAGGTTGACGATCCCCATGTGCCCCTCACTTCCCTCTACAGCCTGTGCAAAAACAATCTTCTTGAATATTGGACCCGCTACTGGCCTAGTCCGTTCAATCCGCAGGAGCCTGACTTTGCATGCAGAGGATAGTCAAGTCTTCAACACACACTACCACAACTGCAGTGCTCATCAGGAACAGTATCTTCCCCCATCTCCCCATCCTCTCCTGACATATATACACTAAGTGCAACGTTGCCTCAGCCATGAAGGCTCTTGAAATCCTCAACCACCAGTACTCAAAGTGAAGCAAACTACCACTTAAGTCGCTGAGGATGTCTGGGCCATAAAAAGTGTTCTGCCCCTAATAAAAAGGCAAAGGGACCCCTGACCATTAGGTCCACTCATGGCCAACTCTGGGGTTGCGGCGCTCATCTCGTTTTACTGGCCAAGGGAGCTGGCGTACAGCTTCCGGGTCATGTGGCCAGCATGACTAAGCCGCTTCTGCCAAACCAGAGCAGCGCACGGAAACGCCGTTTACCTTCCCGCCGGAGTGGTACCTACATATCTACTTGCACTTTGATGTGCTTTCGAACTGCTAGGTTGGCAGGAACTGGGACTGAGCAAAGGGAGCTCACCCCGTTGCGGGGATTCGAACTGCCGACCTTCTGATCGGCAAGTCCTAGGCTCTGTGGTTTAACCCACAGCGCCACCTGCGTCCCTGACTCTGCCCCTAATAATGACACCCAACTCCGTCCGTCCCCCCACAACTTCAGGTGAAGCACTGCATTCCTTAAAAATATGCCTGAAGGCAGTTACTGACTGCATAAGGGATAACAAATGGAAGCTTAATCCAGGCAGTAAAGAAGTGATAATGATGGGACAGCCCAAAACTATCCTAGCAGAGTTAGATCCCCCACTAAGGATGAGATTTGCAACCAGGGGTTGCTCCTAAACGCTGAACTTCTGTTGGATTCTCAGGCGGCTGCAGAACCTAGGAGTGCATTGCTAGTGAGCCAATGTGATGCTCTTTTCAGATAAAGAGTTGAACTCAGTCCCTCATGCTTTAGTAACCTCCCACACAAGTGACTGAAACACGACCTACATGTATTCTATGTTTCAAGAAGCAGCTAGCGCAGAATGCTGCAGCTCATCTGATCACGGAAGAAGCCTCAGTGAAATATTCCAGATCTAGCTCATCTGCAGTGGCTGCCTGGCCCGGTCGCTTCCAGGCCCAGTTGAAATTGCTGCTGATGATCTTTTAAAGTCTGCATCAGAGCTGAGGAACCTCAGGCCAGGGCCTTGATGCAGCCCTCTTCACCCCAGGCCATGCCCTCTCACCCCTAAGCAGCCATGTTCCACACCCAAACTGTCCTTTAATTGGGTTCGTGAACTGATAATACCTGTCACATGCCTAGATGGAGAGCTGTGGGGCAGTGGGACTGAGGCTAAAGAGCAATGAATGTAAATTTGGCTTTTGTGCAGTAGGCAGTTTCTACACCCACAAACACCCACACATCCTTTCTATTCTCCATCCTGGGAAGTGAAGAGACACTATCAGAGCTTATTTCAGCCAGGATAAAGCACTCAAAGACAGTGTAAAGCAGGGGAAGTTGGGGTGATGCCTGGGAAAGCCCCATGAGCCAGATATTGAGGTTTGGGGGGCTGCATTCAGCCCCTGAGGTTCCCCACCCTGTTGTAGCATCAAACCAAGATGTGGTACTATGCCTGAACGGAGTCACTGAGTACTATAAAGCACTAGTTGTGGGCTGCGCCAAAGTATCATTAAGCTTCAATTAAGCATTTGAAACCAACTACACTCAGAGCCTGTTGACACTACTCAGGAAGGATCCTGCCGCTTATTTGCTAAGTCCTAAAGTATGTAAGCGATGTCAGGTGACAACATTTTAGCACTCGGAAAGCTCATTCTGCAAGTGCACACCAGGGAAATCACTCTTGCACAGTTTAGTATTCTCTCTGGAAAGTTTTCCAGTGCAAACCTTCGCCGTCTCATTGAACTGGTAAAGAGCAAGGGCTAATTAAACTGCTGTGAGCAACCCTGGCTTTGAAAAGGCATATCACTAGCTGTTAACACTGAATGCATAAATTGGTTGACAAGACAGACCTGCTGTCTCTCTATTATACATAAAACCTTCCACAGGGACAGAATCTGATCTTCTTGACAGCATCATTCTCTCCCCCACCCACCCCGCCCAAACGAACACCCCAATTCACTTTCACAACGCCTCCCAATTGTGCGTTTTATTGCCCCAAAAGATCTTCTAACTACCATGAAAAGATGTCTGGCCAGATGTTCAGAGACCAGTTTCTACCCACAAAAGGCTACTGGGGAAACAATTATAGATAATTGCCCTTGAAGGAGAAGTTAGGGAAGGTGGGTGGTGTTAGCTAATGCAGTTAAGAAAACCACCACTAATGTATTCACTGAGACATTTGCAATTCTGCTCCCATGCACCCACAAAGCTAGGAGGCATTCACCTGAGCAGCTTTTCCTGAAACTGCTGCTGAACATGCTAGCGTGCTCCAGTAGAGCCACTTCGGCTTTGGGTCAAACCAGATGAGATGGAGATTCAGTCACAGATTTCCTGATTCTAGTTTTTGTTCATTTTTTTACACATGGTGGTAGGGTACTTTTAATTTTCCCATAACAGACAGGAAAGGGGCACAGGAAGCTGCCATATAATAAAGTCAAGCCACTGGTCAATCTTACTATGTACAGCCTACAAACTGACAGGCGGAGGCTCTCTGGAGATTGTACAGAATGCTGCCATTCTGCTTGCGCAATGGACTTTCGATTGCTCAATTAATCTCCCCACTACCTCTCCTCTCCTGTGCAGCTCCCCATGCATGCCCAAAAAACGTGCTCGTGGAGGGGGGGGGCATCCTCCCAGCCCCTTCTTATCTCTCTTCCCACAACCTCCCTTAGTGTTACCTCTACTACAGAAATTTTGATTGTAAGATCCTTTGGGGTAGGGAACTGTATTTTGCTTATGTAATTCTGTAAAGTGCTTTGTACATTTCACGTCAAGCAATAAACACAAGATGTAGTCAAACAAAGAAGCCAGACGATTCCACAGCTAAACTAAACACTAGAGCACCCACAAATGAAGAATGAAAAGATTAAATGGTGCAATCTATTTGTTCGTTCATTAAGCAGATTTAAAATATGAATTTTATACAGGCTTTTTATTAGAGCTGTCCTCGGTGAAATTGATTCAGCACCAACTAAATTACCTGCGTCTTTTTGCCAGCTCAATACAAAACAGTCACCACAGAGGCCATGTCAAGTTCCTTCCTTTTGCAAGATGAAAACTGGGCTTAAATGGACAGACTATGGTCGTGTTTACACATTTGAAGGACTATGATGCCTTTTTAGACAGTCATGGCTTCTCTCAAAGAATTCTGGGAACTGTAGTTTGTCACAGAGCTACAATTCCCATAGTTCCCTGTGAAGAAGGACTGATTGTTATGCCATTGTGGGACCTGTAGCTCTGTGAGGGGGAATAGGGGTCTCTTAGCAACTCTCAGCGCACTCAACAACTATAGCTCCCAGAATCCTTTGGGAGGATGCCATGACTGTGGTATCACAGCACTTTAAATGTATGGTTTGGATGTGCCCTGTGATATAAAGCTTTGGCTGCAGATGTCTTAGTAAGTTGGACCCCTTCAGATCTAATTCAGCTTTAATCCAATCACATGGCAAATACAGCAGCCAGCACAAAGGGTGGGGAGGGGACTGGTTGTATGAATGCACCATTAAACAAATTTATAAAACCTTTAAAAAATGACAATCCTAGCTGACAATGTATTTCTTTTCTTATTCATTTATTTATTTCCAGCCATTTTACCTAAGCGGTGCAGTATCAATACCTCTCAGCACGTTTTAACACCTAAAGCAGGTGGTGTTATAATCAACACTTCCGTTTCACTCAAAACAGCTGGCAGCAAAATGCAAACGCAGCGCACAAAGGTAAAACGCTAGGAGGCCCAATCTCACACACTAAACGAGGCTAACTGTTTGAACAGCACATTCCTTTAGCTGCCGTGCCCAAGTGCTTGGGTGCCCGCTGCGCCCAAGCATTTAAGCAATCTGGAACAGCTTACGCAAGAGAAAACCACAAGTCTTTCTCATCTGTATCACCATCTTACTCATGCTAAAGCTGCCTGCACATCAGTGCCCTGTCGGAACAGGATTTGAGGGTTCCCGTTGCTTGAATCTACATCCGATTCATGAACACAGAGATCTCAGCAATGGCGCCCCTTTAGGACACTTAGGGGTGCAGAGATGCAAAATGTCACATTAAAAATCACAGGACATGTACACGTGCCAAAAGTAATAGATCAGTGAGGAAAAATGGCACCAGCATGTTTTAAAGCAAAGAAATAGTATTTGGATATAAAAACAGATGTCTGGCAACTCCTGCCAGTTTTAAAGCCCTCTCTAGACATTGGTTGAGATGCTGTGACCTCAGACAACTGATGCTCAGAGTTGCTAGAGTGCTCGCTTTTGTTTCTAGAAGCGAGACCACCCAACCTGCCACTGGCTGAACGGCCGTGATGTCAGGGAATGTTCCTGGAAAACCAGAACAGGGACAGGAAACCAAGGTGGAAGGAAGGCTACGGTTCTGAAGTGCCTTCTGTTTCATTAGCAGCAATTGTGCTGACATCCGTAGCCGAGTGCTATATAATATCCAGAGGAAAACCCAACAAAGTTCTAAGCAGACGTACGGCTGCAGGCCATGTTGGCAAATTGTTTTCCGCAGTTAACGTAGTTTGTCCTCGCCACAAGATGGGTCACATTTCTATTTCAGAGAGGCCACAGGCTGAGAGCAGACCAATTACTTTTGTACGCACTCCACAAATGGTGTGTGGGTGTTTTACTCCTGGTTAAAACATATCCTCAGAACATATCTGGTGATTCCATGTATAAGCACACAGTGTTCCTTACCTGAGGCAACGCCGATGATTTCCTTAACAACGATGGCCTGGCTTTTTTCATACTCTCCTCTGATACTTATGTATTCTTCATTGATGCTTTTCAGTTGACTGTGCAGGAACCAAAAGGAAAATGTTAGCAAACTTCCGCAACCTGGCAGAACACTTCACTGACTCGCACCCACCCCACAGGAAGTTTAGAAGACACTTCCATTGCCGTTCCGAAGCAAAGGCAGGGATATGTGTTTCACGCACATGTTAGAGAACTTCACCCCGTTCTTCTGGGTTTCCAAGATCTTATATTTCAGGTTGTTTCGCAGAACCTTCTCTTCTTTGTAGGTGATTCGGAAAAAATGGCCAAACTGGGAGTTGCATTCTAATTTGATGCTCTTGCCGGCTTCCAGACCTGTTTCATGGGAAGGGATTGGGGGAGAATAAAATCCATGACTGATTGTGGCATTATAAACACACAAATCACATTTTCGTTATCCCCACTCAGTGAGTCAAACTTCTCTCTTGGCTGGGTTTTGCTGCTTGATATTGTACCAGGCCACCTGCCGGGAAATTAACTCATAGTCACAGGGCTTGGAACAAGTCCTAACACCTAGCTCGCTAAGAGTTAGAGGAGTTTCAAACTGCGGTACCACTCACCACTTTAGAAATCCCTCTACTGTAATGCCACGGAAACCTAAGATTATCCAAATTGGCAGGGAGAGGGAGCAGCTCTTATAGGAATGCTTTATTTATTGACACTGGATTGACAAGATCATCACAAAGGATAAACGCATGCCTGTACTTCAACCGTTCTGGCTGCTGCACCTCCAAAAGGGTATTGTAGAGCTCAAAAAGGTGCAGAAAAGAGCAACCAGAAGTTATCAAGGGTCTGAAATACTTCCCTTACTAGGAAAACGTACATGGGTTGGTACTATTTAGTTTAGAAAAAGGGCAAGTGGGAAGAATGACTGAGATTTCCACTGTTGTGCATGGTGTGGAGAAGGTATATAGGTAGACGTTTCTCTCCTTCTCACAAGACTCAGGGTCATGAGTCCCACGCTGGGCAAAAGATTCCTGCATTGCAAGGGATTGGACTAGATGACCCTTGGGATCCCTTGCAATATAGTACAGTGGTACCTCGGGTTACAGACGCTTCAGGTTACAGACTCCGCTAACCCAGAAATATTACCTCGGGTTAAGAACTTTGCTTCAGGATGAGAACAGAAATTGTGCAGCAGCGGCGCAGCGGCAGCAGGAGGCCCCATTAGCTAAAGTGGTGCTTCAGGTTAAGAATAGTTTCAGGTTAAGAAGAGACTTCCAGAACGAATTAAGTTCTTAACCCGAGGTACCACTGTACTAGACTCCAACGTTATCCAACAATAGCTGAATGGTGAGAGATTCAGGACATACAAAGAAAGAGCCCTTCTTCACACAGTGCATAGTTGCATGATAGCATTTGATGGCAGCTTTACTGCACTCATTCCACATCGCCTCATTTGCCAACAGATCTCTGTGTGTCTGCCAAAGAAAACCTGTGCACTGCGGGGGATTCTGGGTGCAGGAGAAGAGGTGTTCACTGAACAGAGACAAGGCGCTGGTCAAGTTTGCTGTGCTTCATGCAGGCATGAACTGACTAAGAGTGGACCTTAGAAGATAGCCAGTTCTCCTCCTTTGACCATGTATTGTGGGGGAAGTTTCCAACAACAGGTGTGTAGTTTTTTGTTTGTTTTTTAAAAAGCAAGTGCACAACTGCATTTTAAACAATGAGAATGTGAAGCATTTTTCAGCATCAAAACACGGACTGTGTGGATAAAGTGACGGTCATGCCAACATACTTAGTTCCCTTGCTGCTGCCTTCAGCACCCCCTGCATTTTTTCCTCTAGCTTATCCATATTCTCTCTCAGCTCAATGAGACTCGGCTCAATGGAGGGTTTCAAGAGGTATTCGTGGCTCTCCACCTGGGATATGAAGAGAGAAGAGTTATCCACAGAAGAGTTAAAAGCAGCCGCCATGACCCTTCAGTCATATTACGAAGCATTTAAAACCCACCAGTTCATCTAAAGCAACTTCTGAGACCACATAAACTAAGTAACAAATGTGGAAGATTAAAACTCTTGATTAGATCAGTCTAAGTGTCAAAACAAGTATTTATCAAAAGATATGTTCAGTTCACAGAACATTCTGGGGTTTGCAGCCTAAGGGCTGATCAACAGCTTACATAAAATAAAAATAAATGAATGAATCACATGGTGAGGACTTTTACCTTTTTTTATTAAAAAAAAGTTCAGTCACGTGAACTCTATGCATATCAAAAATGATATGGATTTGGGATGATTCTAATAAACATTTATGTTATAGAGATGTTAAACTTTTCAACAGTAGCTCCTCATTTAGAGATAGCGAGTTGTCGGCATTCCGTAACAGATTTGTCCCTTGATTTGGTATACTTGAGTTTGGGCAGTTGCTCAGGCAACTGACATGACAAATCCGAGTGGCCAGGGGTAAAACGAACCCATTGTCTTTTCACGTAACTTAGCAACCACTTACTTCATATATGCAATGTGAGGACCATACAAGAATACCACCCAAGACACATGGCAATCTGTGGAGAGATTTTGGTTGGTTTTCATGTACCTTCTTATATATTCTATATGTCTGCAATGAAATTCAAAAGCAGCTAACAAGCATTTCTCCAGAAAGATCAGACGGTGCAGTCACTGTCTGATCTTTCTTGAGAAAAATGTTAGCTGTTTTTATTGCTCATCTTTTATTACTGAGTTTTGAAAATACAAAACTTAACAAAAAGAGTAGCACATCAGCAGGCTAGCCTAGAACCTCTCTCCACCAGTGTGACAATTCCTCACCTGCAGCCTGAAACTGCCTAGCTCAGGAAAGACTCAAACCTTTGCCAATCTGGTGCCTCCAGGTGTTTTAGACTGAAACTCCTGGCCAGCAAATGTCAGCTTAAGCTGCTGGGAGCTTCCATCCAAAACACTTGAAGGGCGCCGGAATACTCTACACTGAGATCCTGTTGAACAGGTAAGCTCAGATTGAAAAAGAACATAAAAATGTAAGATGAGCCTGAAGGACCATGTCAAGCCTGTAAGCTGGACATGAGCGCAACAGTACTCCGCCAACCTGAGATTCCCAGCAACTGGTATTCAGAGGCATAACGCTGTCTTTTCCACCCGCCCAAAATGGCAGATCATCTGGAATGCAGATGAACTTCACACTCTGGTCACACTTAAATCTAAATCTGCTCCACAAGCTCCTCAGGAGCAATGATCTTTTGGGGCTACAAAGCACAGTATGAATTCTAAAGAAAGAATGAGAGTTTAGTCAGGCTGCCTTCGAGATCCCCAAAAGAGAACGCCAGAATAACACTTCTATGAACACTGCCGAAATCCAGTGAACAGATCTTAGGCAATAATATATTGCGATGTCAAACTACTTCTCACATGTTTTCTCGTAATCAGAAGAAGAAGAGGAGTTTGGATCTGATATCCCGCTTTATCACTACCCGAAGGAGTCTCAAAGCGGCTAACATTCTCCTTTCCCTTCCTCCCCCACAACAAACACTCTGTGAGGTGAGTGGGGCTGAGAGACTTCAAAGAAGTGTGACTAGCCCAAGGTCGGAGGAGCGGAGACGCGAACCCGGTTCCCCAGATTACGTGACTACCACTCTTAACCACTACACCACTACCACTCTTAACCACTACACCACGCTGGTTCTCACACTGGTTTGAATCACTGCAGCCTTGCTCAAGTAGGGCCATGTCCAAAGGAACAATTTGTGCATAGTGTGTCAAGAACGGTGTTAATGCTAAATAATGCAGATGTGGTAGGAAGAACAGACTCAAAAGATGCCACTAGTTCATACAATGCATCATTTATGTGTGGAATCTGCGGCCACCAGGTGTTTTGAGGGCCACTAGACTAGATGACTTGACGGCGACATCTCTGGGCTGCTTCTTTGCAGTGATGAGTATTAAGACACTCCCTTTTGGGTTTGGGAGAATGGGACAGCTGGGTTGGGAGGAAGGGGAGGCAAAGGTGAGCCAGACTTGCTTCTAAGCCAAGGGTAGGCAAACTAAGGCCCGGGGGCCAGATCCGGCCCAATCGCCTTCTAAATCCAATCCGCGGACGGTCCAGGAATCAGCGTGTTTTTACATGAGTAGAATGTGTGCTTTTATTTAAAATGCATCTCTGGGTTATTTGTGGGGCGTAGGAATTCGTTCTTCTTTTTTTTCTTTTCAAAATATATTCCAGCCCCCCACAAGGTCTGAGGGACAGTGGACCAGCCCCCTGCTGAAAAAGTTTGCTGACCCCTGTTCTAAGTGATAGGTAGAATTCTGGGGCACTGCATGTCTGGTGAGATCATGAGCACAGCTCACAGATGTATATTCAGCACAACAGGTAATTGTGCAGTTTCACATTTTTACTGATTTACTTCTGTATTTATTGTGCTTTTATTCTTCTTTTGTATTAATCTGTTCACTGCTTTGTGGGCCTTTGGGTCCAAAAGTGGCACATAATAGCTATATGAATGGACCTCCAATGATAGAGAAAGCTAAGCGGCAGCAGAATGGGACAGCTATTGCCTTAATTACCCTGCTTGAGGACTTTCCCATGGGCCACTGTGGAAAACTAGATGGACCACTGATCTGACAAAGCAGACCTCTTCTTGGTAAACTTTCCATGTGGAAACAACTGCGCTGCCACTTCTAATAGCAAATTGCTGGAGCATATTCAAAACAAAACGGGTGTCCTCCTGGGGGGCTCACTTCTGCTTGGAAGGGTTTTTGTGAAAAGACGCAGCTGCTACTGTGATCGTTTTGTCAGAGAGATGCTCTAACATTTACCCAGCAGGGACACATTAGCAAAACAGGATGAGGTGGTCTACTGTATTCCCGAAACATCAGCCCAGCCTTCCAGATAAGTACGGAAGTCAAATCAATCAAGTGAAAAGTTCATCAGCCGGCTGCCTGACCGTACCTAGACCTAGAGCAAGGGTCAAAAGGTAGCTAGATACAGGCAGGCAGGCAGGCAGGCAGGCAGCCAGCTGATGAACTTCCTTGGAGAAGTGGGTTTCTTCTCCAAATTGCTGAACAAATCTCAAATAGCAGCAAGTCATCAATGGCAAAAAGGACAATAAATAAGCACAAGGTCTGACTAAGTATTAGATATATAGCAGCATGCAGAAATATCTGAAACAGGGCTATGGAGCTCTAGGTTCGAGGTCTACAAACTTCTAGCAGCCACACACAGTGGGATGAAAACCCAAAAGGCAAGCAAAATGATCCACCAATATGTTGTGCTACTAGATCTCATGATTGCTCTGCTAATATTTTAACTTCGAGGACAGATGCTCTATTGTTGCTGTTTTAAAATTCTGGATGTTAAGGGATGGGGGAAGGACTTTTGTGCACTGAAGGTTCAGCTATGTCAAAAAACATTTCCTACCTTACCAGGAATTGATTTTTGAAAACTCATCTCATGTTAGGTATAAGATAACATTCCTGAGGATCTATGCTTTTCCCCCCCTTTTTTCAAAAACAGATTCTAGTCCTCAAGGTGGGTCACTGCCGCTCTCAAAAGTACTTTTCTTTCTTTTCACCTTGTACCAGAGCATCCTCAGAAATGCAAATTGCTTTGTTTTTGGTTTCCCCTTCATAATATGTTATTAAAGCTTTTTCGCACTTTGATTCATCAGTTAACAAACAAGATGGTTTTCAATATCCAGAGACTGGTCCCTCCCATTCATTTGCCCTGACATGTTAACTTCAAATTATCAACTCTGCACTTTTCTGCCCATTTGAGAAATCCATATAATGGGTTTCTGAAAGCAAAATTCAAAAACCATCTTCTATTAAATCTATCCCTAGCATTTTCAGGAGAAAAAAAACCTTTTAACTTTAAGCTGCCACGTCCTTACACTGCTCACACGTTATCTGTTAAAAAGCTATTTTCAAAACAGTCATTTCATCAGGGAAAAACGGGTTTCACGTAGGTCACACTACTCAAAATGGGACGAGGGAACCTCGCTTTTACCAGAAGCTTTGGGGGAAATAACAAAAGAGGTAAAAGCCTTCTATCCCCTTCACTCCCAAACTTGTAAGGATGATGAAAAATTCATTACAAAAATTCTGGAAAGGACTTGTGTGCTTTCTGCACATCACATTGTAACCTGCATTGCAGCAAAGAAAAGCTATCTAGAGCCTGCAGGGAATGGGAGGAGGGACAGTGCTTTGTGATCACACTGTACTATCAGCAACTACAAAGAAGCCCTTTGCTTGCTTGTGGACCAGGAACAGCTGAATGCCACCACCGAGGAAGTCAAAATATTCCCAGAAAAGTGCAGAGCAGACCCCAAAGAGAAAACAGGGGAAGTGAAATTATCTTTCCCTACATCTCCTGGCAGCTACCTGGACTACTACATTCAGGGGCACACCAATTATTTCTCTCCGTCCCTTTTCTGCGCTACAGCTCAATGGCAAAGCACTTTCACTGCATACAGGCACTCCTGGCTCAGTCTCTACCGCTGCCAGCTAAAATGTTAGGGACGCAGGAAGCTAGCTTTGAACCAAGCCAGACCCTCAGGGTCCATCTAGCTTAGGACTGTCTGGCAGTAGCTCTCCAGGGTTTCAGCCAGGGAGCATCTCCCAGCTCATGCTGTTGACATTCCAGAGGATGCTACCTTGCAATGCCCTGCCAGAGAACGTGTTAGCTCAACTGTAAACGGCATCTTTCTACCACCCCAGTGCTACGCATCCCCAGCTAAACCCCCCCCCTTTTTTTTGCAGGTCTGAACCACTGCATTCACTTGGCCTTTACAAACTTAACCCAAAGCCTAGGGCCTGAGTAACTTGCGATCCCTCAGCTCGAGATCAAGAGCAAGGTGACCATCAGTATGCTGGCGGCACCAGGCAATATTTCTCCTTTCCATTAGATTCTGGCAAGGGGTGGAAGTGCTGAATCAGTGCTTGGGTTCGGTTAATGGAGTGGATGAGGGCCAAACCTGAAAGACCACCTGCCCCTCTATGGACTAGTAAGTTCGCTTGGATCAGATGGGTAAATTCTACTTGTGGCACTGTACCCTACAGAATACCCTGTGGAATAATACCCTTCCTTCTGCCATCAGTTGTTTCACACGTCTTGTAAAAATATACACTTTCCATGAGTCATAAGACTGAATCCTGCTTTATACGATTTCCCTGAATCTGTTTTATTATACACACATACAAAACAATAAAGGGATATTGTTTTTACCCTGTACACAGTGTACACTGCTTAAGAGTTTTAAAAGTTAAGCAGTTAAGGTAGGCATGTAAATAAAATACATAAAATAAACTGGAGCCCAGTCAAGAGATAATACTGGTATTATAAGCCAGTCAGAATTAGTCCAAAGCACATATGGAGCAGATCAAGGATGGGGCCACTCTGGGCCAACCAAATTCAGCTGTCTATGACCTGGTCCGCATGCAAAATAGTATGGGATGGGATCCCACCTTTCTACCGCTGACATCAACCAAGAGACACTTCACCTCTGACTTCCAAGTGTAACATCCAAAACACATAGATGGTGCGACCAATTCCAGGATTTTATCTAGTAAACTGGGTTAGGCAACCTATGGCCCTCCAGATGTGGCTGGACTCCCAATTCCTACTTTTCCAAGTGCCCCACAATGCCCAATCTGCATTTGCAAGGAAATGTTTCTTCACTGGGGTAGCTCCTGTGCTCTGGGGGTCCTTGCCTACTGACATGGGGCAAGCACTCACACTTTATTGTTTTTGACACTAGCTGAAAGCTTTCCTGTTTGGGCAAGCCATTTGCTTTTAACTGGTTTGTGGGTTTTAGTTCTGTTCAGGGGCTGCGGCACAGTGGCAGACCAGCTACTATGCATGCAGAAGGTCTCTGACAGACAATGTGAGCTAAACAGACCAACAGCCTGGCTCAATATAATGCAGCTTCCTTTGCCCCAGCTGTGATTTTATTTTGCACACCACTTGGAGAGCTTATTGGTTGAGCAGTTTGTAAAAATTTCTCAAATAATAAATAAAATCTCAACCTTGAAAATATCTCCCCCTGGACACCCACCAAGGCTTGGAAGAGACTATAAGCTCCTTGTCACAGGAGGCTTGTGACACTGTTCTGTGAAGTGCAATGTACACAAGTTCCACTATATAAACTGCCATAATATATACACGCTACCTCACGCAATGTATCTGTGGCTCTATAAACCTAAGTCCGTGAAGCTGGAAGTTTACTCAGCGCAGGCCGAGCAATATAATTTGGTTGCTATGCCAACCTGCAGCTTTACCGTACCCTATTAAAGAGAATGATAGATTCTTACAGGTCTTAATGCGAAACACAAAGCCGTAAAATCAGAACCTGCGAGATCCCGCTTTCTCGCCCACTGCGGACAGTTTGCTGTTCCAGCAACCGCAGCTGCCCCTCCAACATCGGCCTTAATTAACTTCCATGGATTTTGGAAATGCAAACAAAACGTGGAGTCATGTGTCTTACTTGGCTTCATTTAAACTTATCTACTTTAATATATGGAGAATTTCTCGTCCTTTTATTTTTGAAAGCAGGTGGGTAAAACCTAAGGGAATCCTCGACAGCAGAGAGACACTCAGGAGGAGTGGCTCACAGCAACAGGTCCCTAGCGGTGGCAGAACTGTCTTACTTGCTGCGAAGAGAAGCGGCAAGATCAGGCGGCACGGATGTACCTGCAGGAACGTCAGGCTGGCAAAACAAGCAAATGCACATTTTTTTTTTATTTCTGTGTCCTACAGGTTGCAGAATCCATTTTTCTTTGTGTGAACTTCTGATGGGGGTAGAGCCAGACTCTATACGTACAGCACTTAAGTTAACTTCCTATTTTCTCCTCATCCAGATTTCAAGTTAGCTGAATATCTAGGAATATCCGAAGCTTTATAACCAAGCCAGACCAACGGTCCATTTATCTCAGTAATGCAGACACTGACTGGCAGCAGCCCTCTGGGATTTCAGGAAGGGAGGCTTTCCTAGCCTTACCCGGAGGCACCAAGGGGTGCCCTTTGAAGTGGGAACGTGCTCCAACACTGACCTACAACCCTCCAGTTGCAACTTGACCCAGGCAGCCCAACAAACTTTAATTAACACACATGAAAAATCAAAGCAACTCTTTGTCTCTTTGTGGTAGGGACAACTCCTATTCAATAGGATTCCCCAATAGCACTACTATTTTACACACACACACACAGTTCCTGTAGCATGTAACTGCATTTCAAGAATTAGTTAAGACCCATGTGTAGCTACTTGGGTATGCCAGCATCATGGTGCTGTGCACGTCATTCTGTGTTAGAGGCACTCAGCTGCGTTGGTTATGGGATGCGATTCCTGGATGTTGATGCTCTCACCTTGGAGAGGCAAGTTTCATGTTGACAGCCTTCTGACTGGTTGGCCTTTCGTCCCAGCCCTATGATTTTATTTATTTATTAAGCTATTTATATACCGACAACTCAAAATATATCAAGTCAACGTACAACAATATATACGCGTATAATAAAACCCAGCACACCATAAAACCAGTATAAAATAATCGTTTAAATGATGGGCTAATCTAAAAAGTTTAAGCAGCTGCATAGGCTTGCCGGCCTTCAAACGAAGAGATGTAAATAGGTATCTGCCGTGTCAATAAGATGAAATGATCACAACACATTCACTGAAGGAATGTCTCTGCCCACTGGAAGTCGCCCCCACCCTGACCACTCAGATCTTCAGAAGAGGACCCACCACATCTAATATATAAGGGAAGAGCCCTATGGCTGTCTGTAGCAGGGCCTTCTCTGTGGTGGCATAAAGGCTCTGGACCTCCCTCCCTAAGAAACTCTGTGTCCGTTACTCCCTACGTTTCTGAAGCACATCATACAGTTAGCTTCAACACGTGCCATACAGTACTGACGGGACAGATTTATGTTATAATCTGATTAATGCCAGTCCTTGGTGATTTTTTAAATTGTGCTGACACTTGGTTTCTTTTATTGCCCTATGGCTGTTTTTAGTCATTTTGGCGGAACAGCCTTGAATAAGTTTTTAGAAAGGCAGGCTGAAAAGTTTAAATGTAGAAACGTTCTGCATGCTGCTAATACCACCGGGTCATCATCCACCCAGCACATCTTTGACAGAACCAAGCCATATTATTCTGCTTCCTTTAGATTACCGTGTTCATGTCCAAAGTTTCATCAATCATATTTTGGAAATTGGAGAAGTCAGACAGCAGCTCCCTCAGAGGTCCTGTGAACACTGCTTGTACTAGTGTCTTGCTGTTTTCTGAAAAAAAGGAAAAACACAAACATGTATCATAATCACCATCAATTTATTCCTTGCCTTGTAAACTGCCATCTCAAGGCAATCTACATATAAGATAATTAAAAACAGTTCAAAACGGCAAATATGTTTAAAGCAAGAATTGCTCTCTAAAGAGCAATACAGAAGCCAGTTTTCAGGGAAAGGTGGCAAACACTGCAGAGACAATTTTAATTTTTTAAAAGACAACAGACACAATGTATTCCTCAGGCTGCCAAATTAAAGAGTGCTTTTAATATATATTTCAGACATTCCCATTTCATTTTCTTAGCTACTGGCACATTCAAATCAGAAAAGTACATCTGCAGAGGTCAAAATAGTCCATCCTTTTTCTTCTCTTAATGAGCATGGCAGTTCTCTTAAGTTCACCATTTTGCTTTTTTTTAAAAAAAATCCAACCTTCTACTTTAAATTGCCCTGAGAAGATACACTTATTAATATTGAAACCAGGAGTTGTGGGGTGGGGAGAGAGGTGGAAACAGCCTGGTTGTTCTGCTAAGCCTCTGCCCTCCAGAGGATTTTGGACTACAATTCCCAACAACCCCCAACCAGCTCTGGAGGGCACTGGCTTGGCAAATGCTGCTCTAAAATTTTAAAAAACTGGAGGAATAATTATCCATGCACTTCACAAATTAGTCCTGCAAAAGCAACACTTTCTATGTGAAAAAGGAAGGAAAGAATGTGTGGTCCTTTTTAAAAAAACACAGACATAAAGACGTTTTCATTTGCCAAGGCTTCTCAGCATGTAAACTAGCTGCTTTTAATTGCCAGTGTTTTTTCCAGCCCTTGCGCTGTTTTTATAGCTTTTACAGCTAGTTTTATATGGAGCTTTTATTGCCTCTACTGTTTTTCTTGCTTTGTGCTTGATGGCTTTATGCCTCCTCTTTTATGACAGCGCCTGAGAGTTGTGGGCTGCAGCCCTGGGCGGCAGGAACCTGATCCCAGGTCCACTCAAGCAGAATGATATTGGGGGCAATTTCCTCCTCTAGCGCTCCTAGCCTAGATGGGCAGCCCACACACAAACCCTGCAGCCCATGCTCTGAAAGCAAGGAGAGGCTTTGGCCCTCTAGGTATTGGTGGAGCTACAACTCCCATTATCCCAGCAAGCACAGCCAGGGACAGTGGGAGTTGCAGGTCGGCAATATCTGGAGGGCTAAAGCCACCCCACCCTTGTCCCAATGGAATCCATATTACGAAGCAAGCAACTGTGTTCAGGTCCTTGTTGCCTCTCGCCAGCTTAAGATATAGATATAGCACAACAGTGAAAATGCATCACCGTCAACTTTGTCCAGTGCTTCTATCACATTCGGTATCTGATTAACAGCCTGGTATATTTTGTAACAGTCCTGGAGTGTGGCTTTCTTGGGGAATTTTTTCGCTATCCGGTTGAAGTCCGGAAAGCGACGGAGGACGTCTTCTTGAAGAGACTGCCTCAGCTCTGCGTCTTCCACAAAGGCCTCCACCAAGTTTAGCCTGAGGGTGGGACAAGATGAAACAAAAAGAGACCAAAAAATCAGTTTGTGCACACAGGGCTTTCGTAGCCTCCGGAGGCAACTACAATCGCTCTCTGTCGCCACACTTCTTCTTTTATTTATTAATGGAAGCACAGAAGATTCAGCTTGCACCAACAGCCCACTCCCCGACGGTGGCTGAAAATCACAGTGAGAAGAGCCAAACAAGTGAAAATCTTGACAGCTTGGAGCCAGTCCCTTGGCAGTTTGCTTTGCTGCCATCAATAATGTTCATGATAAATGTCTGGTCAAAGGTTTCAACGAGAATTAAACGGGAAACTGTTATCTTTAAAAAGTTCAGCAACACCCTCCCTTGAAGCAGAACACTAAATTTAATAATAATAATAATAATAATAATAATAATAATAATAACAACAACAACAACAACAATAACAACAACAACCACCACCACCACCACCACCATCACCATGTGTCTTCCTTTGCAGAGGACAATCCTCTGAAAAGGTGGCCAGTGCCAACCTGGTTGAAAGATGAAGCCTATAGAAGGAGGGTGGGGATTATTATAATGATGATGATGACGATGATGATGATGATGATGATGATAATAATAATATTTATACCCCGCCCATCTGGCTGGGTTTCCCCAGCCACTTTGGGAGGCTCCCAATAGAGGACTAAAAACAGAATAAAACTTCAAACATTAAAAACTTCACCATCAACATCATGACATTTCTATCCCACCTTTCTTCCAAGGAGCTCCAGGTGGTGCACATGGTTCTCCCACCTGCATCTTATCCTCTCAACAACCCTGTGAGGGAGGCTAGGCCTGGGATGTTCAAAGCATACCCACAAACACACACACACACACACACACACACAGTATTGCTTGAAAGACAAATCTTTAAAACAGAGATGGAAAGTGTCACGGGAAATGGGGGTTGCTTGTGTGTAAACCTCCAGCGGTTCCAAACTGCTTAGAAGTTGGTGGTGTCTTTCCCTGACTGAGCAGCCTAGGTGCTGCTGCCGCTCAGTCGCTGGACGAATCCGTGAGTGGGTGTTTCCTAAATTTCCTCCAACATAGAAGCTCTTTGACGGACAACCTTCGCCTGGCCTCTCTGCGCGTAACCCTTCTGCGCAGAGTGGGCGTGCCCAGAGGTGCCCCTCCACTCTCTTCACTACCTTCAGTGCCAGCATCCCGGAGCCTCTCCTCCGAGGTGCTTCCTCCCTCTTCCTTCTTCCTGGTGTCACCGGAACATTCTTCCCCAGATGACCTTCTCTCTCTACCCTTACTCGTTCCTTCTTCTGCAGAATCGGGAAGCACCTCCTCTCCCCTCTGCTCCGATGTCAGTTCCCTGACAGAAAGCAAGTGTCCTGCAGCCATGACTTTGCATTCCATTTTATAGACAAGCCATGGACCACCCAAATGAAATGGGGTGGACCACTGGTGGTTCAAACTGGCCCATAGAACCCTTGCATGTAGCCTATACAGCACTCTCTCCTTCTCCAAGGAAAAACATACAAGGAGAAGCCATAACAGCATCTTCTCCCCTTCCCCGAATAAGTTTCATTCTTTGGGGGCCAAACATTGAGGTGTATCTACAAGATATTGCACTCTTGGCCCCACCTAGTCTGTTCAAAAGACAAAATTGTTTCCCATCCTCATCACAAAGCAAAACCCGATAGTGGGGACAGGAGGGGACGCAGGCTCACTAGCAGAAATGCAGTCTGAGGTTCCAAAATAAAAAAATTCCTTCCAGTAGCACCTTAAAGACCAACTAAGTTAGTTCTTGGTATGAGCTTTCATGTGCATGCATACGAAAGCTCATACCAAGAACTAACTTAGTTGGTCTTTAAGGTGCTACTGGAAGGAATTTTTTTATTTTGACTATGGCAGACCAACACGGCTACCTATCTGTATCTGAGGTTCCAAATATTGTAAGCTAAATAAGCTTACCAGCTTTGTCTTTTAATTAGTACTTCCATCCACCACAAACAAGTACCAATAAGACAATCAACTTTCTCTGCTTTTTTTAATTTTGCAGAAGGCTTCTCAAGAGCAGCACAGCCAGCAAGGGGGAGACGGGTACATGTGCAGGAGGAGAGACTGGGAGAACGCTTCTGGTTTTTCAGTTCAGGTGCCAAAATGCCACCTCCAGAAAAACGCCTTGAGTCAAAGTATATGACCCATCCTCCTCCGTTAAATCCAAAGCAGGGATAAGAAAGAATGAATTCTAGAGAACATTACCCGCTTAATTCTCTTTTCTTCCCATTTTTTTTCATTGTTGAGGCTATATGGAAAAAAAAATCCCACTTTTAAAAAGGGTCATAAAGCAAGGAGACTTTCCCACAGTTGTATGACAAATGAGACCTGCAAGCAGTGGGTTTTATTTTCTCCAAAACTCAATGCACCCTCTTGAAGGATGATTTTTCTTCTACTCCTGCAATAATTCCATGGCATTAGAATTCTATCTCTTTCTGCTTCTGCAGGAAAAAAAAGAGCACTCGGGATATTTTTATTGCTTCTTTCTCCATAAAGGGGACGATCCCTTACCTTCCTACACTCCAGCATTATTGTACTAGGAAGAACAAATTAATGCAAGCTTTGATAGCCATCAAAGCACAGAGGGCTGAGATCTGCCGTCAGTTCAGTGCACAGCTGACTTGTTAATTTATGCTCACATATAAGCAGGCAGGCTAACTCTCCGTTAAATGCTTCTGGAATTAAGTAGAAACTCTTCAGTGACATCTTGCTAAAAGCCTCACTAGCATAACCAGCGTTGCGCTTTTCTTCTTCGTAGACACAACTGTGACTTTGGGGGAAATTAGGTTAGATATCAGAAGCTGGTGGAGCCAGGGACAGATCTGGTCCTGACAAATGTATCTGCCAGTTTCCAAGTAGCTCATCACCACCCCTTATGCCCTAGGCTTCGTGGAAGTTTGGAAATAAAAGGGAGGAGGGAGAAAGGAATGTCAGAAATGAAGGCTCTGCCTTCCTTCCATATCACTAGAAAGCAGCTGATGGGTCACTTTATTTGCAAAGCAGTTTCTTGCTGAAAAAATAAGCCCAGAATAAAGAAGGGGGAATAAAACATATGACCTCAAATCAAGGGACACTGGCTAGACAGAAGCACTGCTGGGAACGAAGAAGATGATCCAGGAGGCGATTGTGAATCACAACTAAATGTGGCACAAACATCATGATGGTGCTAAAAAAGGAAAATGACATTTCAGATTCATGAGCTGAAGCATCTTATTGCATGACGTATCCAGCAGTTGTTGAGCAACCGTCAGGCTTTGGCTGAAGAAACTATAGGTACCGTGCTCTTATGGAGGATTCAAACTGTAGCACAAAGGCACAAAGGGAAATAAGCAGGACTCTAAAATAAAAGGAAGGAATGGGAAAATTTGCCTTAAAGTGGAATGAGGGTCTTTTAGAAGCAAATAGAATCTCAAAATTTGCAGCAAATAACCTGTCATGTTTGTTTGTTTGTTTGTTTGTTTGTTTGTTTGTTTGCATATAGATGCCACCTTCAAGGGGGTACTGGTTTTGGTGTGTGAATGACTGTTATATGTCTTAGTACCAAACAATGCTTCTCTGAAACGTGTTAATGCTGAACGTGACTACTGGAAGAAATCAACAAACAAGCAATACATGAAGTACTGTATGTTCAACGGAAACGCAGCCATGCAAATATTATCAAATTTTACAATGAAGATTAGGCAAACCTGGTCTGTTTGCAGAAAACTGCTTGGCACTTCTAAATTTATTCTGCTTCCATGATTTGGAATTAGAAAGAAATATAGAGGCAGGGTAAAGGAACTGGTAGACATTTCCATATTGTTTTATGCAACTGTGATGAATAGGAAGCTTTTTATTTTGTAAAACAATTAACCACCAAGAGTATTTCATATAATAAATGAACAACACACATTTCCTCCAATAGAGCTGCTTTCAGCACGACACCAAGCAAGGCACACATTAAAGACTAGTTTTAAAAAAGAATAAAAACAACCCCAAACACTCACAGATAAGATATAAAATAGAAACACGATATAGCATTAAGATATATAATACTCCTTAATGCGCACCAAAGCCAGGGTTTCATATAATTCACACACCTCTCTCTTGCTCACACTTCAGAGTCATAGATCTCTTATACGCCTCTCGTTCTGCAGTTCTTTGGGGCAGAGTGCTCCCCTCTTGTTATTACTAAATAACAAAACTGTAAGAACTGCATGAAGGGAGGCTTTGAAATTAGATGCTGAGGTTATCAAGGCAAAGTGTGGACTACATATCTTTTTCTAGTGCTCAGCAGAATCCACTGCTGCAATTTTGAGGCTTGCCAGAGAGGTTGCAGCGTGTTGCAGCAAACACAACAGGTAGTCCTGTAGCATCTTACAAAACAGATTTATCACGGCACAAGGCCCCCAAGTGGGAAAGTCCACTTCCTGCATTGCAAGTGCCATCCCCAGATGACGGGGCAGATAAGATACTCATTCACAAGAGGGAAGAATTGCAAACAGAGGGTTACAGATTAAAAGGGTGGCAGTGGGTCTGTGGCATTTCTCTGCAAGTCACAAATAGATGCAAGAGCAGAACAGAGCAGCCCATTCAAAAGAGCAATTATAGTTGGGGGGTGGGGAAGGATCACATTAAGATTCTGTTAACACCTACAGGGAAACAGCAAACCAGAGTCCTGATTTTGTCCAAACTGAGCGCAAAAGAATTTGCTGGTTCTGTAGTTTTATGCTAGAGCTTCTTGTTAAGTCTTGTTGTTGAAAGTATAGTGACTTTGAAGTCAGCTGCAGAATGCTCTGTAACGCATTACAGTGGAACCTTGGGTTGCGAATGTGATCTGTGCGGGAGGCACTTTCCCAACTCGCAGCGGTCACAACCTGCGATTTAGTGTTTCTGCGCATGCGCGAGCGCCGAAATCCGGAAGTAACCTTTTCCGGTACTTCTGGGTTCAGCGCGGTGCACAACCCGAAAACGCGTAACCTGAAGCATCTGTAACCCGAGGTACCTCTGTACAGCTTCCAAGGTGCCTGCTAATTTTTATGTCAGATTTGAGCCCCAAGTCCAATTCTTAAACACTTACAAGTTATTAAACTGGTAATAAATATTTTCCCATGGCTATTATTTCACGTGAATCCTTTCTGCTAGAGCAGAGCAAATCTGCTGGATCTGTATTTATTTCTACATGCTGCTTCAGATTATCCAAACGTTCATCTGTATTACTTTTCTGTCCCAGAGGCAGGGCAGGTCTGCTTCCTACCTAACAATTCTGTACTGGAGAGCTGAATATTTTTATATACTGTATATGTCTGGCTTATCTAATCAGAATGATGCTGCCCTGAAGCTGTATTCAGAACAACTAAGGAATGTTGCAGTTTTCCCTTAACAGACTTAAGGCTCTGAAATGTGTAGAGGTGCATAAATTCTATCTTTGGTGATAATGCAAAAGCGAGACCACTCAAAATGTGCCACTAGGAACATTACAAAACCTATGTGAAGTGTTGGTTCTTTCTGTTGTAAGTATAAACAGCATGTCTCCACTCAGAGAATACTTTCCTCTCACAGTGCGCAAAAACTTTTGAACAGAATAAATTTTCAAGTTACAAGTCCTCAAAATTTATCGGGGATGTGTAAGACTCAAAGTAAGGTAAAGGTAAAGGTAAAGGTAAAGGTACCCCTGCCCATTCGGGCCAGTCATGTCTGACTCTGGGGTTGTGCGCCCATCTCACTTAAGAGGCCGGGGGCCAGCGCTGTCCGGAGACACTTCCGGGTCACATGGCCAGCGTGACAAAGCTGCTCTGGCGAGCCAGCACCAGCGCAGCACACGGAAACGCCATTTACCTTCCCGCTATAAAGCGGTACCTATTTATCTACTTGCACTTAAGTGTGCTTTCGAACTGCTAGGTAGGCAGGAGCTGGGACCGAACGGTGGGAGCTCACCCCACCGTGGGGATTCGAACCGCCGACCATATGATCGGCAAGTCCTAGACACTGAGGTTTTACCCACAGCACCACCCGTGTCCCATAAGACTCAAAGTACAGCAATGCAAATGTAGCTTATTTATAAAGAGGTACAGATACTGGGTTGTATCCAGTGCTAGTCCTAAGAGTAGACCCACTGATGTTCACAGGCACGACTATTCTTTTTAATATGTCAACTCTTGAGTAGAACTTAGCTGGCTACAACGTTTTTAGCTCCTGCTCAGCAGCCCATGTGGTCCTCAGTACCACCTGAAAACAGTGTAAGCCTCTGAAGATAGACGCAGGTGGAAGAGCAGGGAGAGGGAGGGGAGAGGACTCTAGATCAACTACAAATGGAGACCCAACTGTGGTTCTTGCCAGCACAGATGTTCCGGAGATGTTGGGGAATTGCATGTGCACGATTCCCCTTGCTGTAATTTTGCACCTTTGCACCTGCTAAAGGCAAGTGGTTGGTATGCATAATAATGCAGGGCTCTGGAGAAATTAACAAGGAAACTTGACAGATGGGGTTGGCGTTCCTGCAAACAACAGGTATATCAGATGCACAGGAGAGTCCATGGCACATGGGAGCATCGGATCAGGTTCAGCTGTCCCTGCTGCCTAATAAAATTCAGCAATAGATTACACTGCAGCCCACTTGACAGCTTTTTCACAAGCCATTAGAAGCGACTTCATGTTGGGAGACCCCTGGTTTCCAACAATTCCAGGGATGATGTGCTATAATAAACATGTTGGCATGACTGTTCACTGACTTATATCTTGCCCCGCCAAGGTTTTGATGTGCCTGGGTCAGGGTCACTTCTCTTACCTAGGCAGTTATCTTTCCAGAAGGGTCAACACTGATGCCAAAATCCAGCATCGCCTGAGCTCTACGAGTGCGGCTTTCTCCGGATTGAAGTGCAGAGTGTTTTAGGACCAGGACATTCGCAGGGAAACCAAAATGCTTGTTTACAAAGCTGTTGTACTACCAACCTTACTGTATGCTTGTGAAACATAGCCCACTTAGAAACGCCATCTCCAACTTCTCGAAAGATTTGATCAACAGTGTCTCCGAAAAATCTTACACATCACTTGGAAAGACAGGCAAACTAATATCCGTGTACTGGATGAAGCGAAGAACACCAGTGCTGAAGCAATGATTCGTCAACATCAACTTCATTGGACTGGTCATGTTGTGCGGATATCTGCCTGATTATCGTCTTCCAAAGCAACTACTCTATTCCAAACTTAAAGATGGAAAGTGCAGTGCCAGTGGTCAACAAAAGAGGTTTAAAGACTGTCTCAAGGCAAATCTAAAAAAATGTAGTATAAACACCGACAACTGGGAAACACTGGCCTGCGAAGAAGAGAAGAAGAGTTTGGATTTGATATCCCGCCTTTCACTCCCCTTCAGGAGTCTCAAAGCGGCTAACATTCTCCTTTCCCTTCCTCCCCCACAACAAACACTCTGTGAGGTGAGTGGGGCTGAGAGACTTCAAAGAAGTGTGACTGGCCCAAGGTCACCCAGCAGCTGCTTGTGGAGGAGCGGAGACACGAACCCGGTTCCCCAGATTACGTGACTACCGCTCTTAACCACTACACCACACTGGCTCTCTGATCTTAGATCTTAGAGAAGGATCTAACATATTTGTTTTATTCTGAATTGTTTTATTTGAGGTTTCAATGTGTTGCAAACCATTTTGAGATTTGTTCTCTGAAATATAAAGTGGTATAGACATGGACGCGGGTGGCGCTGTGGGTCAAACCACAGAGTCTAGGACTTGCCAATCAGAAGGTCGGCGGTTCGAATCCCCGCGACGGGGTGAGCTCCCGTTGCTTGGTCCCTGCTCCTGCCCACCTAGCAGTTTGAAAGCACATAAAGTGCAAGTAGATAAATAGGTACCACTCCGGCGGGAAGGTAAACGGCATTTCTGTGTGCTGCTCTGGTTCGCCAGAAGCGGCTTAGTCATGCTAGCCACATGACCCGGAAGCTGTACACCAGTTCCCTCGGCCAATAGAGCGAGCACTTCAGTTGGAGAACAGCCTTTACCAAAGGTGTCATGGACTTTGAAGACACTCAAACTCAGACCGCAAGGAAGAAACGTGCTAAGAGGAAGGTATACTTGGCAAATCCACACTGTGATCCACTCCCGCCCGGGAACCAATGTCCCCACTGTGGAAGGACATGAGGATCCAAAATTGGCCTCCAAGGTCATCTACGGACTCATTGTTAAAACCGTGTTTATGGAAGACAATCTTACTCGGCTATGACCGAAGAAGAACTCACAAGCCAGGGTTGAGATTGATCACCTCGGATAATACATCTGGCATTTTGAGGATGAAGGAGTACTGAAATTTATAGCCGAGGCTACGGCAGCACTGGTCGTACTTCTGCACGCTATCGTGTGTGACTAGTTCTTTCTGCCGGAACGGGAAAGGCTATAGCTCAGTAGTAAAGGACACACTTTGCATGCAAAATGTCTCTAGTTCACTTTCTGCTGGGCTGGTGTAGTGGTTAGAGTGTTAGACTAGAACCTGGGAGACCAGGGTTCAAATCCCCACTTGGTCATGAAGCACACTGAATGACCTTGGGCCAGTCCCTGTCTCTCAGTCTAGCCTATTCTCATAGGGATGTTGTGGGGATTAAATGATGAGGGGGGAAACGATGTACCACCACCTTGAGCTCTTTGGAAGAAAAGGTGGAATATGAATGCAATGAATGAATGAATGAATGGGCTTTTGAAAGAAGGCTACTTCTGGACGACTATTTTAAAATCGTCACGATCACTGCCCTCTCACGTCACCTCTCTCCCTTGCCTCTGACTTTATGCAGCATTTAAGATGCACTCAGAATGCCTCTAAAGAGCGGGTAAAAAAATCAGCTGTCAATTCTAACTCTTCCTCAGGACTGGAATTCAGGCGAGATAAGAAGTTCTGGTCTCTGAACCTGAGCTGCATTCTGCAAGGGCCCTGAAAGTCAGAATGTTTCCAAAGCACCTGTCAAAGGATTTTCTTTTGGTTGAGGGGGTGGTGGGAGGGAGAGAGATAGATGTTCCCAAATCCTGGCAGGCTACCAAGGCCATCCAAAATGAGTGGCCCATCTCTAAACTCTAGAGAATTCTAATAGCGTTTTATCTATAGCAGCAAGACAAAAGGTCTCGCAAGCAACGTTCATCTGATCACAGCCAGAATGACCACTACCAGTTTAAATGCCCTTTCAACGCTTATTTTGTTATTCTGGCACAATTCCACTCAGTCCCAGAACAATTTAATGTTGTTCAATCAAATCATTCCTCACTTTGAGCTTGGCCAGACCTTTACAGCATTAAAAAAGACTATAAAAATGTAACAACAGCATGAACCAGCCTTCCCCAACGTGGTGCCCTCCAGATGTTTTGAACAACTCCTCCCATCAGGGCTTTAACGGGTGCCATTTGAAATGCAATGAAGGAGTCACACTTAGAAAAATGAATGGAGCACTATCAAACTAAACTGCACACTTTGGGTGAGTGGTAGAGAAACTACAAGTGTCCACTTCTTCCATGAGAAGACTAGGACTAGCTCAGACACCAAAGACCCAGAACTCATTTCCATGCCGTTTGGTGGGATTTCATTTCTTACATGTCAAACTCACCCACCAAATTGCTAAATTTGGCTTTCAGGATGTGTTTTCCTGCTTTTTTCTAAATCAAAAGTGCAGACAAATGAGGAAAAAAATGCCAACATAAAGTTGTGAAACACAGGAACAGTAAGTAAAGAGAAATGAAAAATTTTTACAGTAACAGAATAATATTTCTAAAAAGAAATCAAGCTTCCTAGCAGCAAAAATGGCTTACGCTTGTCGCTGAATGGAAGCCACCCCTTTAAAAGACATGCCTAGCATTTAAACAAGCCCTTAAAGACCTTTATACCCAACTAGGTATTGGGTAGGTTTCCCTGGAAGACACATGCAGATGTCTGGAAACAGACATTAATTATGGTTCATTTCAAACCAGTCATCGTCGTATTAAGGTTTTTGACACTCGCTTGTTGAAAGCATCCATAGTAAAGTGTTAACCACAGTGCTGACAGCACAGGAGGCAGGTGCTAACTCACAGCAGAAGCTTCCGAATGCCGCCTCCCAGACACCTGGATGGAGGAAAGGGGAGGAGGGGAATGAGCAAGCCCAGGACGAAGATAGGCTCACTGGTATCTGCTAAACTGAGGGGGGGGGACAGGGACGGGACCTTTGACAGCTCAAGGGCCACATTCCCCACTGAGGAACCTTCCAGGGGCCACATGCCAGAGGCTGCTGCAGCCAGAGGCAAAACTATACATTTGTGCAGTGGGCTGGTTTCTGCACATACAGCCCTCTCTATGGAAGTCTATGGGTGACATTTAACCAAGTTTTATTCAGAGAAGACCCACTGAAATTAATTGACCTGGCTTAGTCACAAGCGTTCATTTCAACGGGTCTCCTCCTGCGTAAAGAGCAGTTGCATACCACTCCATTGTTCTAATTTGGCAGGAGACAAGTTAGTGTTATGGCCCTTTCTTCTGATTAAGCTTCAACTGTGCTGCTATTCTGCCAAAACAGGAAAGGAAAAGGGAAAGAGAAAGAGAAAGAGAAAGAGAAAGAGAAAGAGAAAGAGAAGATCACACAACTGACCTGGTGTTCATTAACTTGCAAGACACTTCAGGGGGTAAGACTGCCATTTCACATTCATTTTAAGTTGGTGAGTTTTAGCAACTGGGAGCGGGTAGTTAAGAGCCAGCTAGAAGCTGCATCTGTGTACAGTCATACCTCGGGTTACAGGCGCTTCAGGTTGTGTTTTTTCGGGTTATGGACCACCGAAACCTGGAAGTACCAGAACGGGTTACTTCTGGGTTTTGGCAGTTGCGCATGTGCAGAAATGCTAAACTGCACTTTGCGCATAAGTGCCGAATCACAACTTGCATGTGCGCAGACGTGCATCCCGCACGGATCACATTTGCAACCCAAGCATCCACTGTACTGTACTTAAAAACTTGCTGCTGCTGGGAGCGCTGAAGTATGACTTGGCGGCCTTAATCCAACATCAACGGATTTACAGTATGCTCCTCAGACTTTGGATCTGGGCACCACAGAGTTGAATTGCCTGAAGAAATTGGTCATTAGCCCACAACTGTGATTTTACGGATGAGAAGCAGAGACAGCTTTGTTCTCACAAAATATCCAATGGAGCATCTAAGGTGTTTGTTGGTTTTTTTAAAAAAAAGTATGGTGGGGGATGCACGAAGAAGATTTGATCACATCACACACACACATACACAAATATACACACCTGCAGTCTGAAGCAGCACTGGCCAGATACAGCATTTTTACGTTTCTTCATTCATTAAAATGCTTACAACACAGGTTCATTTAAAAAAAAGAAAACCAAAGCAGCTTGCAAAAAGAACTAAAAGCAATTAGCGCACTGTATAAACAGAATGTAAATCAACAGAAAGCCATACCTGAGATTACAATCAACAGTTTTTATATTTTTTAAAAATAGGTCCTTGTGAGAAAAGATTACCTTTGCTTGACGTCCGAAAGCCACCAAACATAGGAAAGTGGGAAGCTACCTTGCGGCAAGCTACCTTGGCCAACCTAACTCACGGGCTGGCAGCATGTCAGGGATTCCAAAGAGAGGGTCTCTCCCAGTCCTCCCAGGAGATGCTGGGAACCAAATCTGGGAATTTCCGCATGCAAAATGGACGGTCTACCACTGAGTTACGGAGCTTCCCTAAAAGGAATGGAGATACTCAAGGGAAGGAATGCCTTAACATCAGTGCTATCTCAGAGAAGGCTCCGACCTACATTGCCACAAACACCTCGGCAGCTGCTCCTCAGAAGAACAGACAGAAACCTATGGACCAGGACTCATGTCTACCATGAATGTGGTCTTAGGAGAGCAACATTGTCAGTGCATCACATTAGGAAGGAGGAAGATAATGATATTACTGGTATTATTACTAATACTACTTATTTTTAATGCAATTAATATTTCTTTTCTAAAAAGTTATATACCACTTAATGTCAAAATAGGCTTATACAAATATAAAAATTGTTTCGCTAAGAAGATGTGGACAGTGATGGGCACCTGTTGGTGGGGTCTGTATCACAGAGGGCTGAAGTGCAAGGGGAGATTTTCACCCACCTGATTTTAGGAAATTCCCCCCTTGTGCCAAGCCCTATGGGACCCACAGTGTCAACTGTTCAGGAGGGACCCCCAATTCTCTGGAGAGTTTTTTGGGGCATACAGGCGATGGGAGGGGAAGAGCAGCTCAGTCGGCAGAGAACGGCTCTTAATTTCAGGGCTGTGGATTTGAGCCCCACGTTGGGCAAAAGATTCCTGCATTGCAAGGGGGTTGGACTAGATTACCATCATGGTGCCTTCCAACTCTACAATTCATATTCTAAATCATATGATCCACTGAAAGTGTTAATTTTTAGCTGGCAGCTGGTTTCATCTTCTCTTTGGTATTTTTTTTGTTATATTGTTTTAATGTAAACTTGTGGTTTTATTGTTAGCTGCCTTGGGTATTTCCTTTGGGAAAGCATGATACAACTTTTTATAATAAAGAAATATTACTACTGCTACTATAATAATCATCCCGGGGGGGGGGGTGTTACGTTAAGTAATTTATATACCACCGCAAGCACTTTGCTTGCTTTACAACATTTGCAAGAGCCCCGAGAGAGAAGCTCCTTAAGCTTTTGCCCTACCGTAGCTGAGCAAGGATCTAGGCACCTGTGCCAACAAACACCACGAAAAGGTTTTCATACAGGGTTCTGGTCTAAGTCAATCCTCCACAGGGAGTCTGTCAGGCTTTGTTGAACAGAACTTGATGTGTTTTCCCCTCAGGCTTTAGAAGACATTCATAGTTCTTCCCACACAAAGTCTTCTTATAAGCCCACATGCTGTCTGCTGAAGTCATTGGTCGCTGCTGACAAGCCTAAAGAAAGATATCTTCTGAGTAAGAGCTGCTTCTTTTTTAGGAGGATGGCACTACTACCATCCCAACTTCTATAGATCTGCAATGGAGGAGATTCTCATGGAGCGTTATCAATGCCTGGTAGCCACGATATGTGATAGCTCCATTGGTGGAGCATGAAACTCTTGATCTCAGGGTTGTGGATTTGAGCCCCACCTTGGGCAAAAAAGTCCTGCATTGCAGGGAGTCAGATGACCTGTGTGGTCCCTTTCAACCCTACAGTTCTATGATTCTCTGGTTATGCTCTGCCTCCAAAGTTGGAAACCACAGAATGGGAGGTTGCTCTTGTCCTCAGACCCTGCTTTGAGGAGTTTCCTGCAGGCATCTGGTTGGCGACTGAGAACAGGAGGCTGACCTGGATTGTCCAGCCAGCTCTTCTTATGTAGCAAACTTGAGATGGGTACAGAACAGAGACAGTGAATGCTGCCTGGTTAAGGCTGTGCTTGTTGGGATACTGTCGGGGAGACGGAGGCATCAGGCAGGCATCGGGCAGGCCCCCAGCTGGCTCCAGCCACCGGTCGGCAGCCGGTCTCCCTTGGAACAGCAGCAATCAGCGACACAAGCCTCAGATACATTTAGAGACCCGTGCACGCTCTGTCAGCAGAGTGTGTAAATCTTGTCACAGCAGAAGAGGCGGGCAGAGAAATGTGTAAGTATAGCATGCAGCATTTTATTCAGCATCGTTCAGGAACAGAGGAAAACATGTCTGCTTCCCTTCGTCTCCAGCAAAACAGCAGTAACACAAAAGCTATATACAAACGGAAGTTCCCAGCAAGTGCTGGAAGTAAACAGGCATGTGACACACAAGAGTCATACCTGTTCCCTTTTAAGGTGGAACGGAACTACAGTGGTGCCCCGTAAGACGAATGCCTCGCTAGACGAAATAGTTTTCCGTTTTGGAGGTGCTTCGCAAAACAAATCTCCTATGGGCTTGCTTCGCAAGACGAAAATGTCTTGCGAGTTCCTGCGGGGTTTTTTCCCTTCCCCCCTTTTTCTAAGCCGCTAAGCCGCTTATCAGCTGATCCGATAAGCTGATAAGCCGCTAAAAGCGCTAATCCGCTAATTCGTCAATGGGCTTGCTTCGCAAAACGAAAAAACCGCTAGACGAAGAGAATCACAGAACGGATTCTTTTCGTCTTGCGAGGCACCACTGTATATCCTAACAGTGCTGTCACCCACATGCACACAGTCTTTATGGAATTCTCTGCTGCAATCCTTTCCCACCTCCTAAAAGCTGCTCCTGAATGCTCGGCAACCTCCCTGGGGTTGCATGCAGCGCACTGAGGTGTGCGATCATTGTGAAAACTGGGTGACACCTAAACCCACCCCAGACAGGCACATACTTGGAAACACTTTCTAGTTTGGCCACACTGTATCCTGGTCCGGTATCGATGGAAGCAGTTCTATTAGCAGTGTCTCTCAACCTTGGGTCCCCGGTTGTTGATGGACTACAACTCCCATCATTCCAAGCTAGCAGGGCCAGTGGTCAGGGATGATGGGAGTCGTAGTCCAGCAGCAGCTGGGATCCCAAGATTGAGAAATACTGTGATAGCACAAGGATTTCTGGCTACGCAAGGGAACCCCTCCTTCCTCTCCTCAGGTGCCCACTAAATCTGTTCTGGGGGTTCCTCCAATCCTGCAGATCTGGGCAAGGTGCAGGGAAAGAAGAGGGAGGTTTAGTTCAGCTGCATAGCCAGAAGCCCTTGTGATGAAAAAAAACACTACTTTGTTGATGCTGCCCGGGCTATTCTTTCCATGTCTATTCATTATCCAGCTTCTTCCCTTTCAGAACTAAAGGACTAAAACTTAAAAATTGTACAGCACAGTATTAAAGCCAGAAGATACTGGTGTCAAACTATTCAATGTATTGGATTCATTAAGCCTGAGAGTCCACTTTAATCATACAAATCCATTAGCCTATCCTAGTTAAATTCAGATAGTCCACTAACATACACTATAAATCAGCCTTCCAGAGACGTTCACCAGACAAGCTGTGACAGGTATTTTTGGAGCTTTAAGACCAAACTGAAGCCCCTTTGCCATGCAAGCACAGCAGGGGCACCGACTGTCATTTGCAATCCTCTTTTCCCTCTCTGTTGACCCACAAGTGAATCACACAGCCCTGAGCTGAATTGGGAGCTTTTGTTGTTTGCAAGATCAAGGATGCAAATCAACATTACTTCTTTAAAAGGTCAGATGCTCAGCTTTAGCTGCACTCAGCTTCCCCAGATTTCATGACCAACGTAATACCAAGTCTGGTGCCATGAAGCAAATAATCATTTTAATGGCTTAAGACAAACAGAATCGGAAGTATGAGAGCAACAGCTAATACAAACGTTAAGATAAAACAAGGAAATGGCATGCCTAGTACAGTACTGAAGTTTCACCGTAACAGAAGCAACAGAAAACTCACGAGAGTTGGACTCAAGATTAAATTAGCTGCACTTGGTTCCCACTGATTTCAATGGCTCAGAAGTCCAACTAATTGAAGCCCAATTCCTCTTATCATAAACATACTCATGACTTGCAGCAGAGATAACCTATTAAGGGTGGTTCTAAACACTAGAACTACCACTGATTATGTACAGTCAGGAAGTTTTCCAGCCTCACCAGAACTCCCTGGACTAGTTTCCTTCCAGCTACTGAAAAGCAACCCTGCCTTTTTGGAGCAATCTAAACAACCATCCTCTGAAAAGCAAACAACTCAATATACTCGCTTAACACCAACAAAAATTGTGACCCAAACCTGTAGGAAAGTAGTGGTGCGTTTTCTAAGCTAGGCAGTTCCAAGCAACAGCCCTGAAAAAGAGAATATTTACCTTTCTTCTATTTTGTTCCTGTCCACTAGGGGCTGCTTGATCCACTGGTTCACCAACCTCTGTCCTTGGGCCGTTCTGCACTTATTTAACAAGCCCGCCAAACAGTGCGTACCTTGAGCATTTTCTGAAGAACGCTGAGGGGAAATAACACATTGTGGTAGAAGGTCAATTAAAAGAAAAACCAAAAAACCTTTGTGCAAAAGTGAGTGAAACCTCTCTAAAAGCAGAATAGTGGCAAGTGAGAACATGTATGTGTTTTGCATTTGAGTACTTTTCTTCTGAATCAAGAGGAGGTGCTCCATAGTGGTTGGAGGGTTGGACTATGACTTGGAATGCCAGAGTTCAAATCCCCACTCGTTCATGGAGCTCACTAGGTCACTTTAGGCCAATCACTGTCTCTCAACCTTGCAGGGTTATTTTGAGCATGGGATGCAGAGAGCCACGTATGAGTGTGTGAGCTCTTTGGAGGGCAGTGTTGGGAGAGCGCTCTGGGCTATCTGCAGCCCCCCTGGATTTCCAAGCATCCTCCGGGGAGCATAGCTCTGGAAAAGGCAACCCCTTCTTCTCCAGGGCACTCTAGAAACATAAACCAACTTGATTTATGTGGGGTGTAAATGTAATAATAGATAAAATTATTTCCTTTAAGCTTGAGTTAATTTGGCATTCTACAACAGAGTTCAAGCCCATCCTTCCAGTAACAAAGGAGGCGGCTCATAGGGAAGACAAGCTAGCTGAATTGAGAGATGAGGGGAGAGAAAAATGGGGGAGAGGGTCTTTCCCTTCTATGTGGATGTACACAAATGTACCAGATCTGTGAAGATGAGGAACCAGGAACTTAGCTGTGGAGCGGTATCAGAGCGTAGCCCGATTTTAAAAACAATCAAGCCATGTAGAGCTCTGAAATAAAATAACGGGCTTTACAGGGCTATATACCAAGATCAATATAACTTTAAAGCGTCCCTGGCTAGCTTCACAACGTGGCTTATGTCTTTCCTTATGTCAAGGCAGATTCTGCCACATTGCGTGGATTAAAGGTTTATTTCTCCAACATTTTCCTTCCCAAATGCTGTCTGATCCATCGATGCAACACAAAATACATTCTCTTAAAGCTTTCAGCACATATTTTATTTATCTAAGCTTTGCCAGCCTAATATGCTATGCAGGAGTGGGGAATACTAGCTGCAGGGCATCTGCATATATTTGCATGTGCACACCTGTCAAAACAAGGGCTGCAACATGTAGTCTATCTAATCTATTAGATCTAGGATGAGGAAGTAGTAGCCCTCCAGGACTTACCAGACTATAACTCCTATTGTCCCTGAGCCTTGACCCTGAGCCTCCTTTGAGATGTACGTGCACCTTCTCTCTTCCAATTTATTGTTTTATTTGTATGCCAATTTTAATCAATTAACAGGCATAGTTTATTATGATTTATTTAATAAGTGGATTATATCCACTTAAGTCATGCTCAGAACAGACCAACTGGAATTGATGGACATGACTAATGCAGGCAATTTGATTTGGGGGGGGGCAATTCAAGAATAAGTTAGACCAAATTAATGGCCGTTTAGGCTTCTTTCACGTGAATAGTTCACTTTTTGAATAATAAGAGTTATAAAGATGCTTAGGTTGGATATGGCCAAAAAAAAGGTTGGGAACCACTGCGTTAGGCCATCAAAATCTGCTCCAGAGGTTTGGGGGACCCTCTGGAGCAGATCTGAGGAGTGCGCAGGGAGCTGGAGGGAGGAGAGGAATTATTTGTGCAAGCAGAAGTCCTCTCACACAGCGTTGGATGCAACCTACTGGTGTCAGTGGGTCTACTTTGAGTATGCCTTGATCAAAATAAGTTCAGATTTGAAAATCCTTAACCTGGGGCTAACTCCTGAGAATACTGTTCTCTTAATTCAACTAAGATTTGTTTCTGGCATGAGCTTGTGTTCACATTTCATTTACATGCTTATCTGGATGCCACTTTCCCACCCAAAAAATGTATCCAACTTAAAACAGATGTGCAAAAAAGGGCATGTGTCCCTATTTTAGGCAAGTTTGTGTTGCAGGTCTGTGCCCAGAGTCTTACGTACATAGCAATGCCCCGGCTTACCTGGAAAAGGTTAAGTGCCCTGACAGCGGAATGATCCAGTGTGACATATTGATGAAGGTTCATGGTGGAGAGTTCAAATTGTCCAAAATTAGACTCGTCTGTTAAGAGTTCTAAATACTTAATCACTGCAGCCAAGGAAGTGATGGCGACCTGGGGGGGGGGTATGGGAAAAAGGGGGGGATTACTCCACATGCAGGAAGACAGGGCAGCTTGTCACTGGCGTACTTTTAGGTACAGAGCTGGATGCCGTCCAACTAAGGAAGAGTTCCCAAATGAACAGCAGAATCGGCAGTTAAATAATTCCAAGTGAAATTATTGCTAGAATTTTTACGGCAATCTACTTCCGAAGAGACAAGCGAAAATGAGTTAGCACCTGGGTTCTGGGAGCAAAGACTGCAAAGCCACTGTATCTCCCCCTGCCCCCCGATCCTACTGCTGCCATGCTACCCAGACTTAAGCAATGGTTTGGTATAGCATTATATCCAAAGCTGGGATAATGACTTGTCTGGCTCCAAACAAACCACGGTAAGCCACAGAACAAACCATGGTTATAGGAAAACTATGAGCCCAGGTTAGATGCAACACTTAGCCAAACCATGGTTTAGCCCCCCAGGCAGCAAAGCAGCAAGAGGAGTTGCAATATTCACTCAATGAACGCATGTGTTTGTACAAAGCCATGGCTGACTCTAAGTTATATGTGAACTAGGGTCTGTATCTCTGTGCTAGAAAGAGACACGGTGAACAGCCAAAGTAGGGCAGAAAGGATTAAGAGCCCTAACCTGGACTGTCCTGGTCAAAGACTTTATCCTTCACACACCTTTAAATTAGTGTTCTGAGAACTGCTACAGCCACTATCTTCAGCAGGAGAGTAAAGAAAGAACGGAAACAGCCATTTATTCCACACTGAAAGGACTATGCAAATATAACAAAAGCACTTTAGTGCTGAAATGCAAACGTAAACTGCAGTTGTTTGAAAAGCTAGCTACAAACAGATCTTCTGTTTAAAAGTGACAGTGATGCCCATTTTCTTCTGCGAAACTCCTCCTTTTTCTTTTTAGCAGGTCATAGTGCTACTTCTCTCACTTGAAACTGCATGTTAAACATCACCAATAAACATTAGCAAAGTGTAGTTCAAGTGCAGAGAGAGAATAAGGGAGACTAAGGCTACATTCAAGTTTGCGGCAGAGATGAGAATTGAACCAAGGACTTTTAACTCACACTTAGCAACTGCACAAGCCTTCCACCATTCAAATAAAGGTTGTCATAAAGAACAAAACCACAAGTATGGTTCAAAGAAAACCTTTGGGAGAGCATTAGATTAAAAGCAAGCCTCATACATGTTTTCAGGCAGTCTCCCCAGCAGGAGGAGGAAGTGCCAGCCATAGCTTATGTGTGTTAATTTAAAATTGCCCACGCACTGAGTTGGCTGTGTGTAATTTTAAGTGGGTGAGAGCGTTTAAAAAAATGGTAATTTTTAAAGATGCCAGTCACTTATCTTGTGTAGAATGGATGCAAGAGGTCTAACCTATCTCTCACAGATTTTTTGCTACAGTTATTATTATTATTCCACAAAATGTATACACCGCTTAATTGTAAAAAAACACCTCAAAGTGGTTTACAGAAGGTAAAACAGTAAAATCAAGAATTATTTACAGCCCTACTTAAAAAACATACAAAAGTTAAAATACTAAAACGGATTAACAACTCCTCAACTTTCTAAGCATCCATCCTAAAGATTCCAGGAGAGCTTCCCTGAAAAATAGTAATTACTGATGGGCTTTCCCTCTCCCTGTCACCTGTTTACAGTGCTTTAAGAATGTCAGCATTCTTTAATTTAGGGTGAAATTCTAACCCCTAGACAGCAGCTTCAGGGCTTGCTGGAGCAATGCAGTCAAAGCACAGCATCCACAAATCATCTCTTGCTGCACCAGCTCACAGCTCATTCTGGAGAAGAAGCCCAGATTGGGCCTGTCTTCACGATGGCAGCAGGAGGTGCCCAGAATCAAGTGAAGCCTGTGCCAGTCCAGCCCTCCCCACAAAAGCCCTGCTCTGGGATTTTCTGATGGCTACCACTGGTATGAATACCAGCAGCAGTGGCTTCTGCCCATTCGCCATTTGAGCAATTGTATGGGGATGATCTTTGCCAGTGTAGTTCCCCAGCTGGCAGAGACTGGCAGAGTTGAATGGAAAAGTGGCTCCAGTCTCCACAAACGCTTTCTACCATAGCAGTTTGGATTGCTCTGATGTAACAGCTTGATTTTACCATACCGTCATACCTCGGTCTAAGAACAGTCCTGTTAACGAACGATTCGGCCAACGCACTCCGCAAAACCAGAAGTAGGTGTTCCAGCTAGCAAACTTTGCCCCAGAAAACAAACGGAAGCCAACTAGTGGAAGGCCACCGGCGGCAGGAAGCCTCATTGGGGAAGGCACGCCTCGGTTTAAGAACATTTTTGGTGTAAGAATGGACTTCCAGAATGAATTAAGTTCATAAATGGAAGTACCACTGTATATTTAAATTGGCTGTTGCTGCATGAGTTTTCATTCCTTGTATTATTATTATTATTATTATTATTATTATTATTATTATTAATTATACCACCATCTTAAATCATCTTTTCTTACTACGTTAGTTACCCTGGGAACACACGTATATATTGAGAATACAGAATATGAATTACGTACATACGTACGTAAATAAATAAATAAAGGTTACAACAACTTTCTTGAAAATATGGATTAAGATGGGGTGGGTACAGTAGCTTTATACATTAACTAGACAAGGCAGCAATGCTAAATATCACTTTTAAAATATTCTTCACATCCATGCTGTAACGGTTGCATTGCTTTCTGTAGCAACGTAAATGTTTAAAGAGGGCTTTATCTTGTCTATCTGCAAAAAAAACCTGTGAGTTACATCATTCTAATTTTACAGATGATGCAAAATAACAAACAAAAAATAGCAGCCAAAGGCTAGTTTACATGTGCCATTTTGTCTAAACAGAGGTAGGACCCATGTAGAAAAATGTATATACCACTATGTGTGAGACAGCAACATGTATTTGGAAGTCTCTCCAGCAAATAATAATAAAATAATACTTCAAAAGCATTTGTGTAACTTACTTGATATTTAACTTCAATGAGAAGTTGCAAGAAAGTATTTGTTTTGACCATGTCCATTTTTACCGTGCATCCCATTCCACGGTGCAGCTTAGGACTAGACCTCAGGACTGAAGTCTAGAGCCACCAAATGACCACTCAGGGAGCAGTAGATGTCAGTGAAGTGGCAAACAGGCCCAGTATCAGCATCTGAACTGGTATGAGAATGCCTGAGTCACTGCAGCATCCTTTCTTTCTTCTCCTAAAACATATTTTTGGAACATAGGAACAGCCCTGCCTGTAACTGCCAGGTATTGAACCTGGGATCTCCTGTATGCAAGCCAGATGCTCTACCACTGAGCTAAGGCTCTTCCCCTTAATATTATAGTCCAGGAGCAGACAGCCAGGCAGGTACATTGTTACAGGTGCTCATTTTATGTATTATTGTTTTCTGCAACAAAATGGTACTTATTCCCAGGTAAAGGTGTTCAACAGCAGGACAGCAGTAGCAAACACCCATTTTATTTCTGTGGCATTGGCAGTGCTACAATTTGAGTTTAAAATGCAAAACCTAACATGCTCAGGAAACTTAAAAAAAAAAGAATGCTCAAGATTGGTTTAAGTTTTTTGCTCTAACAGAATCAGCATTGTAGAAGCTGCTGTAAGCATGGAATGGCATTTGTGGCGGGGGCGTGACAGTCTAGCACAAGGGCCTGCAAATAAAATGGCTAATCTGGATGATACCGATTCCTCCAGTATCATCCAGATTAGCTATTTTGTTTGCAGGCCCTTATGCTAGGCTGACCCCTGGCGGCAATCATACATCATAGCAGCCAGCAAAAGACAACTGTCCAATCTAGGCTGCCAGCAAATGAGCTGCAGTGAGATCAATGAAAAACTTTTAGTTGACTAAAAATGGGCTCCCAACTAATCAGGTAGCAATTTATTTACACATGTTATAGATATATTTAAGAGCTCCTTGTTTTATTATTAAAAAAATGGAATCTGCAAGCATCATAAAGGGCATTTCTCTCCTCTCCTTCACACAACAGGGAACGCCTCTTCTAAAATGATACCCATCATGACACGCTTGCATCAGAGAATTGTACAGTTGCAATGCAGAAATATGCAGCTGTCCCATACATGAATCGAATCTGCAACCTTGGCATTATCAGCACCACACTTTAACCAACTGAGAAAACAAAATATGCTTCTTGTTTCAGAACTACTGTTTTACCCACATGCACATTTAATTGACATTCTAAGCCAACTGGCATTCCTTTAGTCAAGGAATAGATAGATAGATAGATAGATAGATAGATAGATAGATAGATAGATAGATATCTGCATCAACCACTGGCCTTTGCAATTTGAGTATAAAATACAAGCACGTATAAACAAAATTACCAAACTAAATCAAAATAACAGCCATTGCAATTTGGCCTGGTTCAGACCCTCACTGAGACACTACTCCAATTTATCAGGAAGAATAGCACAAGTCAGTTTGGATGGGCATAAACCCCCCTGGAATGCCTCTTTTTAGGGACTCAGATCAGCCAGCTAAGCCCTGGCCTAGCCACGATGGATGACTTCTGCCAGTATATCATTGGCTGTGCTGGGATGAGGGACTTCAGCCGGCAGACTTCTGACATAGCCCAGGCTCAGCTGGAGATCAGTCTATTCCAAATTCCACCCATACCAGTGGATTGCTCTATAGGGCACAAAGCACTGGGAAGCACTGAATTCTGGTATACAGGTTCAAAACACCACTCCGAACCCATACAAAGAAGAAAGCTGTCAAACAGGTTCGGCCATTTCCTCTCCCTTTCAAAAAGAATTTACATGCAAGTGGCCAAAGAGGAGGCGCAGGTGCAAAATGCCACTGAAGCCACAGGTTACCAGGCTGCGACACTTTTATGATATATATCCCCCCACCCTCAAGCCTGCTTACCCACCTTTTGGTCCATTTCGGGTAATGTTGCACTAGACATCTTCTCCTTCCCTTTCGATCTCAGCAAGCGGTTGAGATCTTGAACAATGTCCTTTGTTACAAACTCGGTCTTTTTCCTCTCTGTAATCAGAATCCCTCCTCTCTGAACAACCTGCAAATATATATACATATATATATTTAGATATAAAAATTGAGAATGTTCCCTTCCGTTAGAGGAGGGATGGGGAACCTGTGGCGCTCTAGATATTATGGGATATCAACTCCTCTTGTACACTGGCCACTGGCCAAGCGGGCAAGGCTAATGGGGAGTCCAACAACATCTATAGAGCTGCAGGTTCTCCATGGTTGGAATATGCTTCAGAATACCAGCTGCTGGAAACCACAGGAGGGGAGAGGGCTCTTGTTCTCAGGGCCTGCTTGCAGGTTTCCCACAAGCATCTGGTTGGCCAGTGTGAGAACAGGAAGCTGGACCGGGGGGGGGGCACTGACTTGAGCCATCAGGCTCTTCCTTTGTTATCAAGTGCACCCGTATCAGCCTAAACTTATGCACGTCTGCTCAGAAATTGACTGAACTCAATGGCTGCTCACTCCCAGATAAATGTGCACAGAACTGCAATTTGACCACAAAGTTACTAACTTCCATGTAAACATGCATGCAAATCTCTCAATGAATTCATTCAAAATGGATCGTACCATAACGTTTTAACCAAAATGTTTGAATCAATGTAACTACTGATAAACTAATAATCAAAATGAATTATTTAATAACAAACACAATAATGTATTCTCTTTAATCGTTTGTAGTATTAGCAATTAATGTAGGGTGAGATTCTGGCAAAATATAAGCATTCCTATAGAGTCCAGGGGTGAAGGTACTTTACATACATTAAATCTTTCCCATTAAAATCTATAGGATATGGAACCACTTTAATTCAGAAATAGAAGATCCCATAGTGTTCCATTGGACTCCCAGGTGAGCCTGGGATTGCAGCTGTAACATGTTTCACTTTGGATGGATTGTGTCCATTTTAGAACATGAACTACTCATTATTAACAAAAGATAAGCACTAGGAAAGATGAACATGCTTATTAGACATATATCCCACTACCGTCTAGAAACTATGAAAAAAGCACTGGTTTCTCCATAAAAGCTCATTATTTTCCCCTCTGGGTGAGAAATATACACTCCCTGCTCCTTACAATTCCCCTTATATGGTGGAAAAGATGGTTGATGCTTTTACATTCCTATAAACTAAGCTGTGAACTTTGTACATACTATAAATATTTCATGAAACTGATGAAAGCCAAATACCTATGCTCCAAAAATACATGACAATAAATTGATGTGTCACCATCCCAAGTAAGTTTGGACTTGTGAGTTGCCATACCAAAAAGGTCGGGAACCACTGAATAATGTTAAAAGAAAAGGGAAAAGAGAACCCTACTTTCTCTTAGCTTTTCTATTCCTGCAGCACAAATTAACTTGAAGGCCCTGTCCACTTCTGTAAGTCTTCTACCAAATTTAAGGGGGGGGGGTAGAACTGGCAGAAGGACAGAGGCTTGGCTAGTAATCATGGCTCATGTTTGTAGGCACCGGGCAGTAACCACAGGAGCCTAATTCAAACATAATGCAAACCAGGGAGTGAGCGAGGGAATCTGAGAGTGTGAAGGGAGGAGCACATGACCCTGAGAATCAAGCCATGGTTTGGCCATGACATTTGAGCCAGGTCCTTGAAAAGCAGCCATAACAAAAGTATCACCATCTCAGCGAACTTAATCAGCCTGGTATAGAAGGCAGAAACTGGAATCAGAATAATAATAATAATTATTATTATTATTATTTATAGAAACATTGACCCCCACCCAAAACTCAACATAAACTTAACTGCTAAAGCGAATTAAGGCTTGAAGACCTGTTTCAAATGTAATCTTCAATGAGCTGCTCCCGCCTCTGCTCCAAATTTTTGTAAACAAAGCCTGCAGCCCATAACATTTCCATGGCTTACCTCTTTCAGCTTTTCCATCTCTCCAGCAGCCTCTCCAACAGGTAGAATACATTCCTTGGGGCCCATCTGAACTAGCAGAGCTTCAAGGTTTGAAAACTGGTCATTATCTGGAAACTCACATACTTCCAGCTTCCTCACTAACGTATCCACAAACCCAACTCCAACAAGTTTTTGTCCATCAGCGGAGGATACCCGAATGCCCACAACACCAACAGAAGATGACATATTGTGGTTAGAAAACAGAACGTCTTCAAAATGGGCAAGGTTCCCCGGAGAGCCCTATTTAAGAAAGAAAAATCACAGTTTGAGAGTTTCTTCACCTATGTATCTGGTCCACCTGCCTCCCTCTCCCTGAATTAGACAGACCTTTTGAAACACCTATTTGGGTAGTCTTAGCCTGAATAGTTTCTTCATCTTGCCTGAGGCCTCTTGCTGACAGATCCAATGCAAACTCTAAAGTTTCGACTGCAGATTCACAAGGTTTAACATGGATCAGCTTCCTCATCATTGGCTGTGGGTCTAGGATTCTTAATGCAATTTAATGTCCCTTATGCCCTTAAAAGAATCTCCAATCTCATTTTCCACTGGACAAATGTGGAGTCAGTAAGCTTTGCAAGGGTAAAGCTATGGCCACTCATTGGATCCTGGGCTGCCATGGTTAAAAAGTAAGTTTCCCCAAAATGCACAAAAGCAAAACCACCAAAATTGCAACAACAAAATCACTCAAAAAGTGATTAGATTAGCCAAGACTAGATTAGCCTAAGCACAGAAACAAAACTGGTGGATGGGGGAAAGAAAAGAGAACATTGGCAGGGGCTTTGCTATCCCCATTAGCAAAAACAAGAGAACAAAAAAAACGAAAGGCTCAAAATTCAAAAAGCAAAAACTTTTCTCAACAATCTAGGTGCTGTCTGGGCCCATAAACCAATGTTGGAGAGAGGTTTGGAAGAGATTCGTACTCAAGGAGAGAAAGAGGGGGAGCAAAGGTTGCTGCAAGCCTGCTAGGCAACACCCATTCTGGCAACTTGAGCTCTGGGCTCAGATTAACCCTTTTGTGCATGCAAGTGTGAATCAGTAACTGTATGTAACAATAATGACAATTTAAACATGTGAGGCACAGAATTGCAGGCACAGATTTATTATCTCAGGATCTAGGCACTGGTCTCTTATTCACCCTAATAATTATTCAGCTCTCAACACAACTGGTGCTTTGTGATGCTTTTTGAGTGATGTGAGGTGACTCCAACTGCTAAAGAATAGAACCCAAAATCTTAATGGATAGCAGAAAGGCAGTAGGAAATACATCTTACTAGATATCAGATGAAAAGCACACACAGATTTGCAAAGCAGTAAGTATTTTATTTACTGCAACTGTTTGTGATGAAGACTTTACCTTATATGCCAAATACCACTCTCCCTCCTTGGTGGATTTATTTCCTGCCTTATTCTTATACACCTCAGCCCTGTAGCGACGAATCAAAAGCAGACTCCTCAAAAAAGATTCAAAGTTCATCTTGCTAAGCGCAACACTTTCAAGTTTCCGGTTTCCTAAGAGATGAGAAAGCAGCGTAAGGAAAGTGGCTGACATACCACACAGAGAAAATTTGATCCACTGAAGTAAAACACATTTGATTTTTATGGGAAAGTTAATTTGCTCTTGTTGAAATCAAACATGCTCAAATTGATGTAGATTACGTTCATGGTAGCTCCCACACTTACTGTGAAAAGATTTTTTTAAAAAAAGATTAAACAGCTTAGAAAGTAAGCGTGACAAAGCAAAAGGCAAACAAGAAATCACATGAAGTATACCTTTCCTGTTGCATATAGACAAAAGGCTTACATACTGAATCAAGACAGTAAAATGAGAGCTCTAAAATAAATCTCCAAACCACAGGTGTTAACTTGAAGGGGGACTTGATTCCCCCAGGGGGTCACCTCCCCAAGAACTTAATCCGTTCCAAAAGTCCGTTCTTAAACTGAAACCATTCTTAAACTGAGGCGCACTTTCCTAATGAGGCCTCCCGCCGCCAGTGCCCTTCCACCATTCGGATTCCATTCTTAGTCTGAGGTAAAGTTCTCAAACCGAGACACTATTTCCACTTTTGCGAAGTTTGTAAACCGAATCATTCTTAAACCAGGCTGTTCTTAAACCGAGGTACCACTGTATACATTCAAGGCAACATAATTAACAGGAAACGAAAATATTATCTTAAAGATTTCAAAATAAAACATTGCAAAGGAAGTCAACTACAGAATGCACATTTAGAACAGCAGAGTTTAACACACAAAAAAGAAAACATTAGTAAAGGAAGTAAAGTATAAAATGCACATTTAAAACAGCATGGTTAGCAAGAGAATAAAATACTATCATAAACATAGAACATATCTACTGGGTAGTGGCCCAAGCTCAATACCTGGATCTGCACTCAGAGACAGCCAAGATACAGTGGTGCCCCGCAAAACGAATGCCTCGCAAGACGAAAAACTCGCTAGATGAGAGAGTTTTCCGTTTTTTGAGTCGTTCCACAAGACGAAACGTCTTGCGAGTTCTTGCGAGTTTGTTTCCTTTTTCTTAAAGCCGCTAAGCTGCTAAGCCATTAATAGCCGTGCTTTGCAAGACGAAAAAACCACAAGACAAAGAGACTCGCGGAACAGATTAATTTCGTCTTGCGAGGCACCACTGTACCATCAAAATCATTGCAAATCATGCTCAGTCTCACATATTGAGTCTCACATGACAGACTCATTTACAACAGCAGCTGCACCACAGGTGTGGGTGGGTGTATATACAGTGGTACCTCGGGTTAAGTACTTAATTCGTTCTGGAGATCCATACTTAACCTGAAACTGTTCTTAACCTGAAGCACCACTTTAGCTACAGTGGTGCCCCGCAAGACGAATGCCTCGCAAGACGAAAAACCCGCTAGACGAAAGGGTTTTCCGTTTTTGAGCTGCTTCGCAAGACGATTTTCCCTATGGGCTTTCTTTGCAAGACGAAAACGTCTTGTGAGTGTTCCGATTTTTTTTCGCTTTCCTCTTTTTCTAAGCCGCTAATCTGCTAATAGCCTTTTAGCCGCTAATCCGCTAAGCCTTTAATAGCCGCTAAACCGCTAATAGCGCTAATCCGCTAATAGGGTTGCTTCGCAAGACAAAAAAACGCTAGACGAAGAGACTCGCGGAACGGATTAATTTCGTCTTGTGAGGCACCACTGTAATGGGGCCTCCTGCTGCTGCCGTGCCGCCGGAGCACAATTTCTGTTCTCATCCTGAAGCAAAGTTCTTAACCTGAAGCACTATTTCTGGGTTAGCGGAGTCTGTAACCTGAAGCGTATGTTACCTGAAGCATATGTAACCTGAGGTACCACTGTGTGTGTGTGTGTGTGTGTGTGTGTGTGTATACACACCAGAGAGCCACTGGTGATCAAGACTTTTGAAGCAAAAGTCCATTTTAATGGAACTGGGTTTTTTTGTTTTTTGCTTTTGTGTATATATTTATTGCAATGTGATGGTTAGCGTGTCAGACTAGGACACTGGAGAACAGGGTTCAAATCCCAACTTTGCCACAAGCTCACTGCCGGCATAACTACTTCACAGGGTTGTTGTGAGGATTAAACAAGGGAGAGGGAGGACCATATATGCCACCTTGAGCTCCTTGGAGAAAAAGCTGAGATATAAATGCAGAAAATAAATAAAAGATACACACATAACATTTTTTTTTTAATGCTTTAAGCTCAGAAGTTAACATAATCTCCTGCCTTTACTTCTGTGTTCTAATTAAAGGCTCTGCTTGCTTTTTATAACTTAATTAGCTGTTTATCTGGCAGAACTGTTTGAATAGCATTAGTTGTATAAAAGTAAATGTAAAGGGACCCCTGACCGTTAGGTCCAGTTCCGGACGACTCTGGGGTTGCAGCGCTCATCTCGCTTTATTGGCCGCGGCGTACAGCTTCCAGGTCATGTGGCCAGCATGACTAAGCCACTTCTGGCGAACCAGAGCAGCGCACGGAAACGCCATTTACCTTCCTGCCAGAGCGGTACCTATTTATCTACTTGCACTTTGACATGCTTTCAAACTGCTAGGTGGGCAGGAGCAGGGACCGAGCAACGGGAGCTCACCTGATCTTCTGATCGGCAAACCCTAGGCTCTGTGGTTTAGACCACAGCGCCAGCCGCATCCCTATTAGTTGTACGCTGGTACCTCGGGTTACACACGCTTCAGGTTACAGACTCCGCTAACCCAGAAATAGTACCTCAGGTTAAGAACTTTGCTTCAGGATGAGAACAGAAATCGTGCTCCGGCGGCGCAGCAGCAGCGGGAGGCCTCATTAGCTAAAGTGGTGCTTCAGGTTAAAAACAGTTTCAGGTTAAGAATGGACCACTGTATAGGTGAGTGTTATTTTTCGGAATCTCAACTAAAGCAAACCCTGACTCTTGCTGATTCTGAAACCCACAAGTGCACAATCAAAACTTGATACAGTGGTACCTCGGGTTAAGTACTTAATTCGTTCTAGAGGTCCGTTCTTAACCTGAAACTGTTCTTAACCTGAAGCACCACTTTAGCTAATGGGGCCTCCCGCTGCTGCCACGCCGCCAGAGAACGATTTCTGTTCTCATCCTGCAGCAAAGTTCTTAACCCGAGGTACTATTTCTGGGTTAGCGGAGTCTGTAACCTGAAGCGTATGTAACCTGAAGCGTATGTAACCCGAGGTACAACTGTACTGTATTTAACTTGACCACAAGCAGACTCCACCCCCCCCACCTCGGCTGCAGGTGGCTGCCTCCCACTTCTCCCCCGCCCTTCCCCCACCCAATTCATTTCAGCTCCTGTTGTTCAAGACTTGCTGCAACTTTGCGTTATTTTCCTGCTTCCAAACGAAAAAAACAAAAGGCGCGTGTTGGAGAAGGGGTTACTGTTTGTTCCCATTTTATATTGTAAAGCTAAATCAAGCAAGCAAGCTTCCTAGAGGAGCTGTTGTTATGAATGCATGTTATGAACTGTCCTGCGTCCTTCGGCTGGAGGGCGGCGTGTAAATTTACTTAATGATGATGATGATTGGAAGAACGGCAACAAAGCAGGTGACGAACGGAGAGGCAGCTTCGGCGAGCCCCGTCGTGTTAACGGAGCCGGCGTCCGACGGAAACCTGCGGGGGGGGGGGAACCGACCCCCTGTCCCTCCCGAGAGCCGGCAGCCTCCGGACTCAGCCCTCCCCCCGGCGCCCTTACCTTGCGCCAGCATCCGAATGACCGTCCGCGTCTTGAAGACGTCGGCGGCGGCCAGCAGCGCGTCCCTTCCGTGCACCGTATAGTAGTCGCCGCGCTCGAAGAAGCGCACGGTGGTGTCCGGCTTCTCCGGCAGCGCCAGGATGGCGCGCACGAAGCCGCTCTCGGCGTTCGCCCCGTCGGGCCAGCACGCCTCGCGCACCGAAGTCGAGGGGGAGCCGCCGACGGCGATGTCCACCGAGACCGCCAAGGCCGCGTTGAAGTCGGACGCCATGCTGCCGGAATCTCCCGCCAACCGAAAAAAAAACTGCCGCGCCTCCTCAGGCGCCGACTGCCACGCCGCCCTCTCGGCCGCCGTAGCGAGTCACGTGCTCCTCGGAGCCCGCACGAGCCCTTGCCGGATGTCATGGCAACGGATGCGCGCGCCGCGACGGCGGTTGAGATTTTCAGGGCCCGTTTTGCGCATGCTCTGGAAATGGTGGGCGGGCTTTTGGGCTCGCCTGTCTGTCCTTCTCTCGCTATTGAATGAATGAGGATCTTAGCCAGGGGTCAGCAACCTTTTTCAGCCGTGGCCCGGTCCACCCACCCTCCCTCCGACCATGTGGGGGGCTGGACTATATTTTTTTTGGGGGGGTGAACGAATTTCTGTGCCCCACAAATAACCCAGAGATGCATTTTAAATAAAAGCATACAATCTACTCATGTAAAAAGCTATGGTTTTCCCAGTACAGTGGCACCTCGGGTTACATACGCTTCAGGTTACACACTCCGCTAACCCAGAAATAGTGCTTCAGGTTAAGAACTTTGCTACAGGATAAGAACAGAAATCGTGCTCCAGTGGTGCGGCAGCAGCAGGAGGCCCCATTAGATAAATTGGTACTTCAGGTTAAGAACAGTTTCAGGTTAAGTACGGACCTCCAGAACGAATTAAGTACTTAACCCGAGGTACCACTGTAGTGATGTATAGAAGTGAGAGCTGGACCATAAAGAAGGCGGATCACCGAAGAATTGATGCTTTTGAATTAAGGTGCTGGAGGAGACTCTTGAGAGTCCCGTGGACTACAAGAAGATCAAACCTATCCATTCTGAAGGAAATCAGCCCTGAGTGCTCACTGGAAGGACAGATCGTGAAGCTGAGGCTCCAATACTTTGGCCACCTCATGAGAAGAGAAGACTCCCTAGAAAAGACCCTGATGTTGGGAAAGATGGAGGGCACAAGGAGAAGGGGATGACAGAGGACGAGATGGTTGGACAGTGTTCTTGAAGCTACCAGCATGAGTCTGACCAAACTGCGGGAGGCAGTGGAAGACAGGAGTGCCTGGCGTGCTCTGGTCCATTGGGTCACGAAGAGTCGGACACAACTAAACAACAACACATTGATTGCTGGACCGTCCGCGGGCCGGATTGAGAAGGCAATTGGGCCGGATCCGGCCCCCGGGCCTTAGGTTGCCTACCCCTGGTCTTAGCCATGCTCTGCGCCCACCTGCCATGTTTACTTGGAAAGTCCAGCTCTGCTGAGCTCTGTGGGCATCACTGCTTAGTGGTCCTTGTCTATCCTACCTCCAGCAATCCCCACTGAACTTCGTGGGACTGGCTTTTGAGCACACAGGTGTAGGACTGCGCTGCTAAATGAGCTTAGTTAAAAATGTAAAAAGAAGTGCCCTGCTGGATCAGAACAATGACCCAGATAGTGCAGCATCCTGCTCTCAAAGGGGCAGCCAGATACTTGTGGGGAAAACCAGGGAGCAGAGCATGAGCCCAAGAGCACCCTCCCCCCCTCCTGTGGCATTTAGCAACTGGTGCTCAGAAGTGTTGCTGCTTGTGCAGGCAGAGCATACAGTGGTACCTCAGGTTAAGAACTTAATTCGTTGTGGAGGTCCATTCTTAACCTGAAACTGTTCTTAACCTGAAGCACCACTTTAGCTAATGGGGCTTCCTGCTGCCTCCACACCGCCGCAGCGCAATTTCTGTTCTCATCCTGAAGCAAAGTCCTTAACCCGAGGTACTATTTCTGGGTTAGTGGAGTCTGTAACCTGAAGCGTCTGTAACCCGAGGTACCACTGTATAGGGTATTATGGCTAGTAGCCCTCGGTAGCCCTCTCCTCCATGAACTTGCCTTATGCTATTTTAAAGCCATCCAAGTTAGTGGCCATCCTTGTGGGAGGGAGTTCCATAGTCTTGACTTTCTTTTACATTGAATCTTCCAACATACAGCTTCCCTGGATTTCCACGGGGAACGAGAAAGGGAGAATAAGCATAAAAGTATCCACTTTTATGGTATGCCATGTTTATACCAATGGTTCTCAAACTTTTTTTTCTCCAGGCTGCACTTTCAGGAAAAAAATGCATTGAAAAACACAACTGGGATTGTCCTCAGTATCACCTGATGTTCCACTTCTCATTTTGAAAATATAGTAAAGGTAAAGGTACCCCTGCCCGTACGGGCCAGTCGTGTCCGACTCTAGGGTTGTGCGCCCATCTCACTTAAGAGGCCAGGGGCCAGCGCTGTCCAGAGACACTTCTGGGTCACGTGGCCAGCGTGACGAAGCTGCTCTGGCGAGCCAGCACCAGCGCAGCACACCGAAACACTGTTTACCTTCCCGCTGTAAAGCGGTACCTATTTATCTACTTGCACTTAGGGGTGCTTTCGGACTGCTAGGTGGGCAGGAGCTGGGACCGAAAGACGGGAGCTCACCCCGCCACAGAGATTCGAACCGCCGACCATACAATCGGCAAGTCCTAGGCACTGAGGTTTTACCCACAGCGCCTCCCGCGTGAAAAGATACCCATCTGTATTTCACAAATGTTTTTATACTATACCATATAACTTAATTGTTTATATTTTCCTTTGGTTGTTCTTGAATCTTCCCACCACTGCCATCCTCTCCTGCAACACTAGTGTGGCGCACCACACCATTTGAGAACGAACAGTTTATACGTTTCTATCATGTCACTTCTTACTTGCCTATTCTCTAAACTAAAAAGCTGCAACCTTTCATTAGGGGAGTCACTCCATGCCCTTGATAATTTTGGTGCCCCTTTTCTGTTGTTTTTTAAAATATATATATAATATTAAGTTTTCCAATTTAATAATCCAATGAACCACATTAAAACATTCCAAATTGCAATACAATAAAAAAGCCAAATATAAATGCCATTTTTTTTTATCTTTGGGTGACTTCCCATGCTCTGAAGTGCTGATCATCTAATCTCACATTGCATTTCTTAATCAATAAGCCATTCCGATGTTAATCCTTCACATAATTTTCATTTACTTTCACAACCACTGGTCTGTTCAACTTTTGCCTTCTTAAGTTCTGTATGAAATATTTTTCCCTGTTTTCCACAGTCCAGCAATTCCACTTTCAGTTTCTGCCCCCTTTCCAACTCTACAATATTATTTTTGAGGTGAGGTCACCAGAACCATACACAGTACTCCAAATGTGATCGCACCATAGATTTATAGAAGGGAAGAATTGTGATACTGGCACTTTTATTTTCAGCTCCTTTCCTAATGATCCCTAGGCATGGAATATGTCTTTTTTACAGCCTTTGTATGCAAGTACCTTCATCGAGCTAGTATAGCAGGCCCCATAATACACTGATCTTCAACTGGTGCTCATGGCCTGATCCAAAGTGGGTCACAACAGCAGTACCACCATGCAAATATATGGTAAGTGGTTAAAAAAATGGGTCCTCAGGTTTATGTTTGGGTGAAAAGTGAGTGCAGAGTCAGAAAAGGTTGAAGATAACTTGCCATAACATACTTCAGATGGAGGGAGAAATATTTCTTCCCCCAGATATTGCTCAACTACAACTCCCATCAAGCTACAGCAAGAATGGCCAATGGCAAGGGAGAATGGCAAGCTGCAGTTCAGCAACATCTAGAGGGCCAGAGGTTCCCTTTTAGACAGGTACAGCAAAAGGTGAGAAGGTAACTATCTAAAATTAATAAATCCTAGGCATGCAGTCTTCAGTGGAAATTATTCCTAAGGGAACATGTGCACCAAATGATAGCTCTGCTGTCTTCCAGCCAAGTACTTCTTTGCATTTCTGTTACTCTTCAGGTTTTCCTCCCTGCAGCCCAGTCCTATACCTGTTTACTCAAACGTTCTCTGTACGATAGAACTTACTGTCAAATAAGTGGCATGGCACCTGAACCAATGGATTCAAGATACAAAAAAGAGATTCCGATCAATATCAGAAATAACTTTTTGACAGCAAGAGCTGTTCCGACAGTGGAATAGACTCCCTCGGGAGATGGTGGTCTTCTTCACCGGAGGTTTTTAAGTAGAGGTTGATGGCCATCTGTCATGGATGACCTAGCTGAGATTCCTGTACTGCAGGGGGTTGGACTAAATAACCCTTGGGCTCTCTTCCAACTCTACAATTCTATTATATCAAAATACCTTTTTCCTAAATGCTAATCTAATTAGAGTTATCTGTCTCTAAAACTAGAATGAAGATATTGGGAGGTGCCTCATTAAGTCATTCTTAGAAATACCACAGAAGAGCCGAAAAGATTTTCAGAATTTATTAAAATTACTTGTAAAAAAAGAGCAAATTTGAAGGAAATTATTTACAAGCATTAAAAAACAACAACACACACTATATTCCATGATCTGCAAGGTGGCCAAATTCATTTAGTAACTTACTAGACACCTCAAAGTTTATACAAAACAGTTATTTAACATACATCCAACAAAAAGGCATCAGTAATTTTACACAAAGAAAGGACGTTCATCTTGCCCAACTAGTAAAAATGTTTAAAAAATGGATTACAGTCCAGCAAAATGCAGTCTAGTGTCAAAATTTGAAGTAATCCTTTTATTAAACTATAAGGAAGTATTTAAACAAAAAAAAAGTCTCTACAGGTAATCTTCAGTTTACATGCTTTTGCCATGTTTATCCTTATTTCGTGTTACAGCAATTACGAGTTTAGTTCTCTGTGCATTTCGTTCATTTCCTTTACCTGAAGACACAAAAAAAGAGTTTTGTTCATTTTCAGTTTTGATGCCTTTAGAACATGTTCATTTATTAATATTACCAATAGAATGGACAGCAGTCACCAGCCTAGAAACTAATTTTTGCTAAATGTAACTCCCCCTGCCCCCAATAATATCATATGTTCAGCTTTTTGGCTGAATTTATTTACAGAAGAATCCAGAAAGCTGTAATTTGCAGTTTTGTTTTTACTACATAAAAAACCTCTTCCCTGGGCCAATGTATGTATTAGATCCTAAGCTCTCTAGAAAATAATATTTCCTGTGTGCAGCATTTAAGTGACTCCCCAAACTGTTAGATGTCAAAACACATTCCCTCACACACACAGAATGTTGGCCATACTTGTTACAAACATGGCATATGAACCTTTCAGCAACTTATTGCATGGCAAGTTAAGCAAAGAGATACTGTAAGAACCTGAGAATTGTTCCTGTTCACTTTCTTGCTAGATTATAGTTTTCATTATTATTTTGTTTTATTCTTCACTCTTCACACTAAAGTCAAAGGGCAGGTCAAAACAATTTTACATACAACATTAAAAACAATTTCAAAAATTAAAAAAAAGAACCACAAGAAGCTAGAATAAGCCGTAAAATATGCATCTCAGGTGTTACAAGCTCAGAGGAATTTTTATAGTACCGTTCTATGCCATTGTTTAAATTCTTAACAGTTCCTTTGATTTTGATTTTTTAAAACTCACCTCAGCTTTTTCATATTTCCCCTTCTTTCTTCTAGTAAAGACCTGCAGGGAGAGCAACAGGTTACACCAAGTTTTTGCAAAGCTTAGCAGTTCAAGGATCCACAGAACACTCATGCAACATCCACGACTTCCCAGGTCCCATTCACTGAGGTCCCCTAAAGGATAAAACCTTCTGGCCAGTCAGGTCCATGTTGCTTATGAGACCTGCAAGCAGGGGCGGCCCAGCCCATTTCACCACCTAAGACAAAACAGGAATTGCCACCTCCTGCCCCCACACCCCGCCACAGTGTCCCACCAGAATGCTCCAGCTTCTCATCAAACTCAGGTGTTTCACAAGTGGGGCAGGAAAGATGAGTGGATCTGTAAGCAGCCATTGTGATTCTGCTGTCTGAGGTAGGTGCTGCGCCCTGTCTCATGGGTGGGCTTGGTTCATGTGCACACAGGACCAAGTCTCATCTACTATAAGAATTTATTTTTATCGCTGCAAGCCAGGTCACTGTGGGAAGCACAGTAGCTCAGTGGTAGAGCACATGCACTGCAGACAGAAGGTTGAAGATTTAGCCTCTGGCATGTCCAGGTAGGACAGGGAAAGACCCCTGGAATGAAAGCCCAGAGAGCCACTGTCAATCAATATAGTCAATTGTGAGAATAATGATCCAGTGATCCAACTCTGTTTAAGCACCTTTTTCCATTTCTTTCTGTAATTTGGACCAAGGTATGAAAACTGGACTGGAATGAGCATATTTCACAGCAGCAGCCACCCACACCAGTGTCTGCCTGTTATAGAGACTTACAATATGGTCTCCAAAAAGTTTGCATGCTGCTACTTTAACAAACTGGGCATTTGTTCTCACTATGATAGCTTCCTATTACCTAAATTCAGCCTATAGCATGTACGACAACCAAGTATTTACTTCGCTTATTGTTATCCTATTCAGGAGTGAATAGCTATTTTCACATAAAATACTACTACCTCGGACACAATACATGAAGCTATTCAACCTTAAAGATCCTCCCAGGAGGCCCTTCAGGTCCCCCAACCTTTAGAATACTCACCCAAGGAAGTTCATCTGGTACAAAAGTCTCTGCTGAAATAGAGGCTTCAGATACCAAGTTCCATTATATTATAACTAGCTATTTTATATCTGCTGCTAGTGACTGTTGCCTTATTACACAACTCTGGAACATTTTTAACCTGAAGAATGGGGTTAAAGTATCTTATAAAGTTAGAAAAACATACCAGTACAAGAATACCAGCAACTATTGCCAGTATGATAATCACAATTACAGCAATAATTCCAGGATTCAAATTTTGCATTGTGAACTCTGGTGCCTTGTCATCAATGTAGTAGATTATAACATCATTAGATTGAAGAGGTCCTGCTGAACTGTAAAGGGTAAGATTTGGTCCTAGAATCACAGAGTCCCCTTTGATCTGAAAGAGTAGAAGCACTAGTTACTTTTGGAGTAAGCAGTCCAAGCAATATCCAATCACTGAAATACAGGCAACTACTGACTTGTGTGGGGTTACATTTCTGATCCCCATGCATATTGGTGGAGCGTGCACAAGTCTATTACGTTCCCCCCTGCCCCCCCTTTTCTGGTCACTTACGGGTCACCACACTGCACATGTGCCCAATTGCATATAAATTGGACAAGCGTAAATCAGTCGTTTCCTGTAAAGCACTGAGTTTACATGAACCATTCTATTCTACCTTGCACAAAGGGACTCGTATACTTACATCTTTTTCAAAATAGTACGCCACATCAACTATATCTACATCTGTGGCAGATTTCTCTGAAGCGTTTTGTTTCAGTTCAATAAAAACGAAAGGCTTTTCATACTGGGATGAAGAAAACACAGCAATTAGATCCACATAACCAATAAATAAATATATGAACAGAATGTGACTTTGTTAGGTTTTTAGAAATCTCTTGGAGTTTAAAAATCATGTTCTTTTTGAATAGTACTATAGTAATAATAATAAATATTAATAATTTTATTATTTACACCCTGCCCAATTGGCTGGGTTTCCCCGGTCACTCTGGGCAGCTTACAGAATATATAAAACATACACTTTAAGACAAGTGGTTTGTTTGTTTCAAGAACTTGTATTAAAAGAGATTAATATAACAGTTCAAATATCACAGCTGTATGATACAAACTCTGACAAAACGTCTTGAATTAGCAGGCTATGGAATTACAGGTGGAAGCTACAAAGAGGCACATTTCTTGTGAAGCCTAATACGTTCCATTCCTAAAACTTGTTCTTGGGAATTCTGGGTGACTCCCTCTTGAACCTTCTCGATTCTTTTATGTTTTCCCTTCAGTAGTTGATTATATATTTTGCTTTTAGCTGGGCTTTTTAGATTAATATAAAATATTTACAAGAGAAAGTCCTTTATATAGTAAAATTAAATATTTAACGTTAGGGTTCAAGTATATCTCCTCTATCTTGAAAGTTTAAAGGCCATTTTTAGAAATACAGTGGACGCTCGGGTTGCGAACGTGATCCGTGCAGAATGCACGTTTGCAACCCGCGTCCACAACCCACAGCGTCGCATCTGCGCACATGTGGCTTGCAATTCGGTGCAAAGCTCAATTTAGCACTTCTGCGCATGCTCGACCGCCGAAACCTGGAAGTAACCCGTTCCAGTACTTCCGGGTTTCGGTGGCCCGCAACCCGAAAAAACGTAACCTGAAGCGTCTGTAACCTGAGGTATGACTGTATGTGAATACTAGCACAAAATTGCCTATAGGAATCCAAATATGACAGAAAATCTGCAAAAATTGCTATTCATACCGTAGCAGTTATGTGATTTTTATTCAATTTGTAACGCTGAGAAAATCGTTCTCTGATTTCACTACAAAGACAAGAATTAGAAACTGTTAGTACTTGAACATGTGATTTAGAACTGAATCTTGTGTCATCCTCTAACAATCTAACATCTTTGCATTAACCCCTAAGGGACACATCAGCAACTTCTATTGGTTCTGTCCTGTCAACTACAAGTTCTGCAACTGTATTTACACCTTTCCCCATACTTGGCACTAGCAGAAACAGAGGCAAAGCTGGCTTAAACCAGCCCACTTATATTTTGCTACCAACATCAGTTAAACAAGCAAAGTGTAGATGCAATATAGCAAGAACAATGGCTTTGGAGGAAGTTAACACTGCATTAGTATACAAATCACTTCCTTTTGAACTACATTCTGAAGAACATCCCCATCCCTAGAAATTGTATGTTTTGCAATCCCAATTACTTCAAACAGACTAAAGACATACCTCTCAAGGCTAGGTTTGTCCAAATCAGTTTCTGTCCCAGAGTGCTTCATTTCCATCGAAATCCAGCTGAAAAACAAAGTATTGCGCTCAGGAATTTAGCTGGCCGATTCCACACATTAAATACAAGCTTAAGAAATAGGATTTCAAATAATCTTTTATTTGTAAAATTACAGTGGGAACAAACTTGACAATATAAGGAGTGGGCAACCTCAAACACCACCACTCCTAGAGCCACACCTGCAGGGCTAGACATTTGGAGACACATACCACTGGGCAAATTGTATATTCACTTTAATCCCCATGCTCTGAAGTGCCTTAGGTTACTATTAGCAGTGTGGGGACAGTGATATTAGCTGCATTAGGAGTGCCTTGTAGTGCAGGGAAAAAATTAAACCACACTCCCACCCAGCTCTCAATGCAGGGGAAATCTATTTCTGCACTGATTGCTGATCAGCTTGGCAACACAGGAAGTGAGTGAGCCATGGCAAGCTGCAGTGTGTGCTGCTGAGGGACATATGTTGCTTGCTGATTGCCCACCTGTGACATAAAACATTAATGTTTTGTACCTGCATGTTTATATATTTGCCTGGCACCAAATATTTATATTTCAAGGTACATGCAGTTTCATTGGAGGCTTACCTTGTCCTTACTACTTCATCGCATTTAATGTCTTTACCCCCCTTGTCAGTTCTTCGTACTCCAGCTGAGTTCACACACCAGCAAGTGTCTGTACCATTGCACTGCTTAGCTTTGAAGTTACCATTGTCATCACATTCTGGATCATAAATGCCATCATTGTCTCTAATAGCATGTTGTGGTCTATTACTTCTGCCAGTCTTTGTGCGGTATATTTCTGCTTTCATCAGCAGGCATTTTGAAGACACTGAAAATAAGATCACAAAGAACCACATTTAAAGTTACCATTTCAGTTTCAAATGTCTGATTATGCTGGAATGCTAGGGCTTCGCAGCTCATATTTGAAACTGAAGCAAGTTATCCAGGAGTTGTTGTACTCACATGTTCCACAGTCCACTGTGACATTGGACCCAAAACTTGTGCATCTGCATGTACTGCTAACTGAAATACAGTTTACCACGTTCTTGTTGTTCAGGCATAAGCAATCTGTAATAATTAAATGTATCAGTTAGGAAGGAAACCAGTCAGGTACCATGCACCAAATAGGCAAGTAAATGTCTTCACTTCTGAGGGAGGAAGAAAAAGTCTCTCTCTCTGTAGATCTCCGAGCACTCAAGATAAAGCCAACAACTGACACCAGAAATCAAAGCTCAGACGAAGTTATCATTTTAAGAAAAAATGGTTTAATTCAAGTGTACTGAATTTTAACTTAAAAAGAGGCCCATTCCAAAAGTGTCTTGTGTTTATGTAATATTTCTGAAATTACTTCCTTCTGGTGCATTGTAATAATGTTATCAAAACAGTACAGTTTGCATATCAGAGTATTTACACTGTTTACCATCAGCACACAGACTCCTGCTTTACTATTCCCTTCTAGCAAGCAGGAACAAACAATGCTACATCCAAACCAGAGATGAGTTTTGTTTTGCTCAAACAACATCAAGAACAAACCACAATCTCTAGTTTGGATCAGGGTGTATAAAAAGTAATGATTTTTTTAAAATGGATTTTTTTTATTTAAATTGATTTTTTTTATAAATAAAATGCTTTTGGAGGAAAAATCTTTCTAAAGATAGGTTTCTATTTAAGTTAAGGAAAAAACCTTAATCCCATTGTTCCTTTGCAAATTTATATACACAGAATCAACCCCATACCTCTTAAATGCCAAGTTCCAAGAGGTTCGATGAACAGATGTGTTTGGAGTGGAATAGATCTGCCCAAGTAGCTAAGTGTGAAGCAGTAAAAATGAAAGTGTAACCTTATGAGCAGAATACTCCACAAGTCTTGGGATATTTGTGTAATAATTGTGTGAGTCAGTTGCATGCCTGTGCAACTCAGACTTGAGGCAAGTGCTGAAGGCACTTCAAGGCTAGCAACCTCTTCCCAATCACACTGGGTTCCAACAACTGCACTAACACTTAACTGTACAGAATAGGCACCTGAATGTAGAAGCAAATCCAAAGGGGTAGTGGTGGAAATAGTAACTGGGATCTGTAAGTCCTTGGCGAGACCTTGAAGTGCTTGCCAGTCAACTAATAAGAGTTCACTGGTTCCAGACCCTTCTTCCCAGATCTCACCTGACATTGTCCAAACAATCCAGTCTCTAACCACATCAGTTTACAAACATGGATACATATGCTATAATGTTACTGTTTTAGTTAAATAAGTTGTTTAAATTGTTATTAAGGAAATGATTATTTTTCTCCTTCCAATAAAGTACAGCAGAAAAGTTGTCCAAATATAAGTAGTTAACTTATTAAACCTCACAATAATTTCATAATTATCTTCCTATGTATTTCTAGTAGAATAACCAAATCAGTAATTTTTTATATAACTGTAAAAACTACCTTGAAAGTTTATTATTCCAAAAATGAAACCTTCATCTGGTTGTAAATATTAAGATTATACCAGCAAGATTGTCTTTCTGTAAAAAAGTGATTTAAATCAAGTCTTACTTAAATTACTTAATTACTTAAATTAAAAATTACTTAAATCAAGTGATTTAAATCAATTTCATTTAAATCAAATCCACCCTGGTTTGGAAATAACTAAGAAATTACAGTGTGTTGCTCCCACTGGCTAGATAGGAGTAGCAAAGCGGGAGTCTTCTGCTTTTGAAGATGTCATCCCCATCCTCAAAAAGGGGGGAAAGGAAGACCCAGGTAACTACTGATCAGTGAGCTGGACATACCGTATTTTTCGCTCTATAACACGCACCTGACCATAACACGCACATCGTTTTTAGAGGAGGAAAACAAGGGAAAAAATATTCTGAATGAAACAGTGGACGTATCATTTTTGTGCTTCATGCTGTGGCCACAGACATGTGATCTGATGGTGAATTTGGGGTGACCCAATGCAAAAATCCTGAGAATCCCTGTGGATCCATGCTTTGTAACCACGTTTTTGCACCATTGCAGCCCCAGGCAACAGTGGGTGCGTGATTTTTTTTTGGGGGGGGGCAGGCTGTAGCCATGGACATGCTATGTGCTCTGATGGTGAATTTTGGCTGACCCAATGCAAAGATCCTGAGGATCCATGTGGACCCATACTTTTTAACCACGTTTTTGCACCATTGCAGCCCCAGGCAACAGTGGGTGCGTGATTTTTTTTGGGGGGGGACAGGCTGTAGTCATGGACATGCTATGTGCTCTGATGGGGAATTTTGGCTGACCCAATGCAAAGATCCTGAGGATCCATGTGGATCCATGCTTTGTAACCATGTTTTTGCACCATTGCAGCCCCAGGCAACAGTGGGTGCGTGATTTTTTTTTGGGGGGGGGGACAGGCTGTAGCCATGGACATGCTATGTGCTCTGATGGTGAATTTTGGCTGACCCAATGCAAAGATCCTGAGGATCCATGTGGATCCATGCTTTGTAACCACGTTTTTGCACCATTGCAGCCCCAGGCAACAGTGGGTGCGTGATTTTTTTTGGGGGGGCAGGCTGTAGCCATGGACATGCTGTGTGCTCTGATGGTGAATTTGGGGTGACCCAATGCAAAGATCCTGAGGATCCATGTGGATCCATGCTTTGTAACCACATTTTAAGTGGGGAGGGAAGGAAAAACACAGAAGGCTAAGAATGCAGGAGAGGGCTATAACGTGAGGAAAGGAAGGCAAAAGTTTCCCCCCACCCACCCACACAAGCCAGCCAGCGTGTGCTCTCTCTCTCTCTCTCTCTCCCTCTTTAAATGGAAGAAAGCATATTTGAATGCTGTGTGTCTCCAAAAACAAAAAGCAGGAAGTCAAATCAGAATTTTAAGCCGAACCTGTAATCTCTCTTCCCTTCACAAACATTGTTCCTCCGGAGCAGGGAGAGGATAGAAGGACGGACGCTCTGCTTTCCCCTCTACTTGCCTGGAGGGGAGGGGCTTCCCCTGCTCTTTGTTCCGTTTGAGCAAACACAGTAACGAAACAGAGAGGGCGGGCAGTAAGACCCTGAGGCAGAATGCAGGAAAGCTGCCACTTCCTCTCTTCAGGCTTCCCTTCTCCCTGAAGCGCGGTTTGATTTTTGCCTCATTTTTCGGCTCCAGGGACCACACATTCGCTCCATAACACGCACAGACATTTCCCCTTCCTTTTTAGGAGAAAAAATCTGCGTGTTATAGAGCGAAAAATACGGTAGATACCAGGGAATGTCCTAAAACAGGTAATTCAGTAGTTGGTCTGGGAGCATTCAGAAAAGAATGCTGTGATTACCAAGACCCAGCATGGGCTTCTCAAAAATAAGTTATGCTAGACCAATCTGATTTCTTTTTTTGATGGAATTACAAACTTGGTGGATCAGGGAAATGCTGTGGACATAGTGTATCTTGATTTCAGTAAGGCTTTTGACAAAGTCCCCCATGATATTATTGCGAGGAAGCTGGTAAAATGTGGAATGAAAGAGGTAATCGTTAGGTGGATTTGTAGCTGGTTGACTGACTGACTGAACTCAAAGAGTACTCATTAATGGCTCCTTGTCATCCTGGAAAAAAGAGACAAGTGGGGTACCACAGGGTTCTGCCCTGGGCCCGTTGTTGTTCAGTGTCTTTATAAATGATTTGGATGAAGGAATTATGGGGACGCTCATAAAAATATGCAGATGACACCAAACTGGGAGGGGTACCTAATGCCGCAGAAGACAGAATTGGAATTCAAAATGACCTTAACAGATTGGAGAACTGGGCACAAGCTAACAAAATGAATTTCAATGGGGACAAATGTAAGGTTCTGCACCTAGGCAGGAAGAACCAGGTGCACAAATATAGGATGGGGGGGGGCACCTGGGTTACTAGCAGTACATGTGAAAAGGATCTAGAGGTCTTGGTGGACCACAAGCTTAACCTGAGTCAACAGTGTGATGCAGGAACATAACAGCTAATGCTATTCTAGGCTGCAACAACAGAAGTATAGTGTCCAGATCAAGGGAAGTCACAGTATCACTCTATTCTGCCTTAGTCAGACCACACTTGAAATACTGTGTCCAGTTCTGGGCACCACAGTTTAAGAAGGATGTTAACAAGCTGGAACATGTGCAGAGAAGGTCAACCAAGATGATCAAGGGTCTGGAAACTAAGCCTTATGAGGAGCACTTGAAGGAGCTGGCTATGTTTAGCCTGGGAAAGAGGAGACTGAGAGGAGATATGATAGCCATCTTCAAATATCTCAAGAGCTGTCTCATGGAAGAGGGAACAAGCTTGTTTTCTCCTGCTCTGGAGGGTAGAAACTGAACCAATGGATACAAGTTACAAGAAAGGAGATTCCGACTAAACACCAGGAAGAACTTTCTGACAGAGCTGTTCGACAGTGGAATAGACACCCTTAAATGTTTTTAAGCAGAGGTTGATGGTCATCTGTCATGGATGCTTTATTTGAGATTCCTGCATTGCAGGGAGTTGGGTGACCCTTCCAACTCTACAATTCTATGACTGCAATTTCCACTGGAAAGGGTTATAGCTCAGTGGCAGAGCATGTGCTTTGGATGTAAAATATCCCAGGTTCAATTCCTGGCATCTCCAGAGAGGGCTGGGAATGTCCCATCTGAAACTCTGGAGATCTGCTGCCAGTCAGAGTAGACGCTTCAGAGCTGAATGCCTCAATGGCTTGATTCTGTATAAGGCAACTTCCTCTCAAAGTCTAAAGAAAAAAAGATTCAAGAACTTAGTGGAGGAAGTCACTAATCTAAAACAAAATTTTAAGACTTGCGTGTTGAATAATTTGAATACACACATTTAAAGGATTTGGTTCTCTCTCCAGGAAGGAAATATCTACTGCCTATTTTTTAAAAAAAAATAAAGTGTGAGATGCTCTACTAGCTACACATGAGATGCTATATTTTTAATAATTCATGCTACCAATATTCAAATTTTAAGCGAGGCTTTGAAAATTGGTGACAGGTGGTTATATAAAAGAAACCTACTTGGGACATACTAAGAAACACTCCTTCTGCAAGAGTCACAACACATGGGCATTTTCAAGAGAAATTTTACAACTATTGTCTATCCTCTAGTAGAAGACCAGATTTGCTCTCAGGCACCTCCCCTAACCCTGGGTGTAGTCTCAATTGCAGAAAGGAGCCAGTCACATCTCTGCTCTGCTTTATTTCTGCTACCAGGAAATGTGAAATCTGAAAACAGCTCAAGGCCTCAGGGATGGGCTTCCATTTACCATCAGGAGTCACATAGGAGCTGACACAGATTAAAAAGGAAAGCAAAAGTTACTAGCCTGTTCTTTCCAGGGCTCTTAGAACTATAACAATGAAGCCTCTTCTCTTCCTGATGGAAGAGGTGCCCAGCAATGGCGGCAACAGCGCCTTGCAGCCCATTTGACCCCATGGGCTTGTAAACTGTACAAAACAATCATATTGATGGCACTCCCATCAGACAGCAGATATAACCAACACTGATGAGCCTTCTATTTACACACGTCAGCTCAGTCACCTATAGAATACACAGCAGCAGGAGAGGAAAAAGAAGGCTGCTTTGGTTAATCAGGTGATTGATCCGTTAATATCACAGCCCTAGAAGGTTCCGACACCAGGGCTGCTCCAGGAAATTTTACTGTCCGAGAGGAAGGGTTAAGATGACACCATCATTCTACATAGTGGCCAACTGGACCTAGCATTGGCAATGGGTCAGTGTCCTCCACCACACCCATAAGCCACAACCGTAGGGAGTTGCAGGGCAGGTTGTATAGTAAACACAGTCCTATCCTCAAACATCTCACCTGCCCCCCCCCCCGCAGCCACCTCACTCCGCCTAGTGGTGAGGCCAAACTCCGCACATCACCTAGCAGTTCAACAGCTATGTACAGTATTTTAAAACTACTTCCTCTTTGTGATGTCACAGGCTGAGCCTCATTCCTGTTCTTTCGAGGCAAACCTGGGGGGCAGTGGGGGGGGGCGGACAACGTTTGAAAGGCAACGGTCCCTGGAAAGAAGAGGACCTCTGGCAACGCTTAGATGTCGAGGGGGGGGTGGTAGGGGAAGAAAGTTTCTTCTGCACAGGGAATTCCTTATCTTGAGAGACGACACAAAATAAATAAATTCCGACGACATTCAAGAAAGGAACCCTGTAGCTGCTGAGCCCAAGTTGGCCTTACCTCCCATTTCTTCAAGACAAGTTATAGTGAATATCGGCATAACCATAATGAAGCGCTGCTTCACCTGAGACATGCACAAATACTATATACTGCCCACATCTCAGCACACCTTTTTTAAAATAATAACCTCAATCTAAGTTCTGAAATGCAACTATATATATATATATATATATATATATATAAATAATTGCATTTCAGAACTTAGATTGAGGTTCTTAGAACTATAACAATGAAGCCTCTTCTCTTCCTGATGGAAGAGGTGCCCAGCAATGGCGGCATATATATAGTTAGTTTCCAGGACGGGACGGTCTTCGAGGCGCGGGGTTGTACCTAGCTAAGTTAAGACTTCCAGAGGATCCAAATCCGTCCCTTGACTTCGACGGATCTACTCTCGGTGAGTAGACCTAACACTCCAGTGGGGTCAAAATCTGAAGAAAAAGTTCCCGCTTGGGTCGGGCCGCCACCCCCAACTCTCCTCGGAGGCCCTCGCGCTCTCTCCAGGGAGCTTCTTTCCCAAGCAGCAGGATCCTCGACGGGGGGGCAGCCAGGTGCACCCCCAGTCCTTGTCCCCTAACCCCCACCCACCCCGCCACCCACTGAAGGCAAACCGAAGCTCTTTCTGTCCCGGTGAGAAGAAGCGCCTCGCCCCTTCCCTCCCCGCCCCGACGGGGCGCCATTTTGTGGCGAGCGGGCACGGCTCGCCTCGCTCCTGAAGGGGCTCTCTCCGGGCAAGGCGCCATTAAACCCCCTCACAGGAGCGGATAGTCGGAGGAAGGAGCAGCAGCAGAGAAGGAAGGGGGAAAGAGAAGGAGGCTTCCTCGACGGATATACGTACTGCTGTTCACGGTGGCGGCGAGCGCCAGCATCGCCAGCGCCAGGTAGACGGTCCCCCGGGGCAGCTCCATCGCTGGGCAAGTTGAAGGAACAGGCAGGCAAAGGAGGCAAAATAGTAAAACAGGAATGAAGAGGAGCGCTGCTTCGACGCGCCTTCTCCTCGAGGCTCCGCGGCGCCCTTTCTCCCCTCGCGAAGACGCTCAAGCTGCTCAGCAGGTTCCGCAGGTAGACCAAGCCCCCTCTCGGCCGGCCGCGCCCGACGTCTCAGGTTGCACCTGGGGCCTCCTCTCAAACGCCGCCTCCCCTGGCACCTGTGTCGCTCGCTTTCTCTCTCGCTTCCTCCTCCTCCTCCTGCGAAGGACAAATGAGTCTCTCGGGGCTCCCGCCAGCGCTTATAGCCCGCAGCGCCACCTGAGCGAAACTGGGAGCGGCCGGCGGGGCGGGGCGAGTCCGGCAGCCAAGGCGAAAGAGGCTCACCTGCCCGCCCGGTGGGCCATATATGGACTTTTCCGGCGCGAGGCACCTTGGGAGGGACGGGGCGGGTGCTGAGGTAAGAGGCGCTTGGCATCTGCTGTCTGAGGGAATGCAGGTGGATCCTGCTGGAGCGCCGTCTGAATGTAACTTTAAAAAATGGGGATGGGTGGTGTTTACACAATTTACAGGGGTACCACGGGTTACAGACGCTTCAGGTTACAGACGCTTCAGGTTACAGACTCAGCAAACCCAGAAATAGTACCTCGGGTTAAGAACTTTGCTTCAGGATGAGAACAGAAATCGCATGGCGGCAGCGGGAGGCCCCATTAGCTAAAGTGGTACCTCAGGTTAAGAACAGTTTCAGGTTAAGAACGGACCTCCAGAACGAATTAAGTTCTTAACCCGAGGTACCACTGTACCTGTGTGCTGGTCCAACTGGGGAAGGCTTGGGCTCGCCAGGTGGATGGCAGCGCAGTGCGCAAACTGAAAACTCTTGCTCTCTTTTCTCCCCACACCCCAACAAGAAACCAAGAAGTTAGCCCGCAAGAATTTAAAGTTCAAGGAATAGGTTTTGACAGCCTGCCTGCTGGTAACTGTCGCAATTGCGCCCGAAAGAATTGGCCTGGTGAAGTCTGTGGCAAACACAGGCACAAGAAGGGGAATTCAAGGCACCTGTGGGGAAAGAAAGGATAGGGGATGCAGTGGCGTAGCGTGGGGGTGCAGGGGGGGCCGGCCGCACCGGGCGCAACATCTGGGAGTTAGGGTTAAGGGGCGCAAATCCACGGGTTAGGGGGCGCAAATTACTTGCCTTGCCCCGGGTGTTGACAACCCACGCTACGCCACTGAGGGGATGCCCTCAAATTTTAAAGTTGATGGATCGTGAACTGCATATATCGAAAGCTTCGTCCTTGTGCTGTAATAAATGTATCTTTAAGGACCTCTAATGGAACTGAGTTTCTAGAGTCCACTAATAAAACTACATAACTAACCCTTGTGGTACCTTCCAACACTAAAATTCTATTTTATTCTGTTATTCTGTTATTATTTATTAAATTTGTATACCACCCTTCATCTGAAGATCACAGGGTAGTTCCCAACCTAAAAATACAAAATGAGAACACAGAATACAGAATAGAACAAAAACCAATAACCCCACTCCCATGAACACATTTGAAGGCCATGGAATATTAATCAGCCAAAGGCCTGGTTAAAGAGAACCATTGTCGCCTGGCACCTAAAGATAGGTACTGAAGGTGCCAGATGAGCTTCCCTGGAGAAAGCATTGCACAAATGTTTATTTTTTAAAAGCATAAATCCCACTCTTTAGCCCCAAATGGCCCAGATTGACTTACAAAGGTCTGTGATAAGACAGTCCTCGCCATCAAGCATATAGTCTAAAAAAGCACAACAGAAAAGGAAAAATGAATTGGAAGGGAGGAGAAAAAAGCAAACTCGGGCATTATCTCTTCGTTACAGCATTCTGTATTGACTAGCAGGAATAGAAATGTTTCAGTGAGAGGGCAAAAATAAAGTTGCTGGTCTTTCAACAGAGCTCATGGAGGAGCCTTGTAGTTCCATCTCTCTCACTCCTATAAGGTTGGAGTTAGTAAAAAGGTGCCTGAGCTGTTCAGCTTAGCTAAGCATGAATAAATTTATGTTGTCATATATTGTTCTTATTAAAAAGGAAGCTGTTTATAAGTCTACCTGTCTCTACGGAGTGCTGACCTGACAGCAGATCCTATTGAAGCATAGAAAGCTGACTAAGTACTCCACCCCTGGCCCACAGACAAAGAGATAATATTATACTTATTAATACCAAGCCATTCCTGTTGTATTCCCACCCTGTTGATGGATCCACCTGCAAGAAGCTGCTTTACGTTGGTATGTTCATGCTTTTCTTAATAACCTTACTTTATCAGATTTATGGAGGAAACCTGAGATTCGCTCACACATAATCTGCTTTGAGAGCCACAGAAAATGATTCTGCACACCTTAATCTCTCTTTTGTATTCAGAGTTGGGCATAGTCAAGATTTGCTCCCAACACTCTTTAACTATCCTGTTTTACAGGAGAGTGAAGTTGCTTCCCAGTTCCTTATTTGCATTTTCCTTCGTTTTTTTATTTGCAGTACAGAGGAACAGGGGGGAAAGCAGATATTCAAGAAATATTAACTTCCAGCTCGACAGTTCTCTGAGTCTATGAATGTCCAGCAAACTGGAAAAGGAAAAGGAACAAACACCAAAAGAACTTTGTGTCACCTTTAAGACAAACAGAATTATTGTGGGAGGAGCTTTGGCAACAATAAAAGTTGTGCCACAATCAAATTGTCGGTCTTTCAGGTACCATAAAACATGGAGCAGGGCCATAGTTCAGTGAAAGAGACGTGCTCATTATGCCTCTCCCATTCCAGGTCCAATCTCTGGCCTCTCCCATTAAATAGAGCTCAAACTCATAGCAGCACAAGAAATGATCTCTGCCTGTTATTAGTACAAAGAACATACCCTGGTTGCCAAGTTTCAACCACAAAGACCATGTGGATTTTAAAAAGGGACAGATCTGTCCTTCAAAACCTGGGGTGAAGAACGTGTGGTCTTCCACATGTTGCTGTTCTTCAATGCCCACCATACCTGACCATTGGCCATCTTGGCTGGGCCTGGTGGGAGTTGAAGTCCAACGACTCCCAGAGGACTACAGGTTTCCCTCCACTGCCCTAAACATGTAGTACAAGCACTACAGATGAATCGGGGCTCTCTGACACATGACCATCAATGTTTAGCTTGAGGTACTGTCTTTACTTTTTATTGAGCAGATCTGGAAGCCGTTTTGGCTGAAGAAAAGCATAGAAATACTTTAAATAAGTAGATTTTGTGACACAGGATTGCCCTTCACACATACTACAGGCAATACTGCTGTAACTCTAATATGGAGCAGTGAGCATACACCAGATCCAGAGAACTGCGAAGAATATGCCTGAAATCCTTGGTATTTGAATACATGAATCCTCTCCCCAATAATTTATTGTATTTTTATTTTTATTTTTTGCTTTTCAGAAAAAAAATGTCTTCCAAAGTGGCTCACACCAATCAAAAATAAAAGAAGATACTTGTGGCAGTTACTGTCTATAAAAAAAAGGGACACAGGCTCTCAGGCATACAAACAAAAAAGACAAGACACACAAAGTAAGGTGGAGTAAATGGGAAAATGTAGAGGAGGGAGATGATTTGGTAATGCCGGAATGTAGTTGTGAGTTGTAAGCAGGCATTTATTGCTAAGTTGAGCTCAGCTGATCTGCCTCGCAAGTGTGTTTTCTTTCACAGAAGTACAAAAGCAAGTGGTTCTTGTTCCTCTGGGCACTGTGTCCTTGCTTTTACAGTCCTAGGGTAACTGGGAGTTGGAACAGTAATCTTTCTGGTGGGGTAAGCCAAGCTCCCTACTGTTACTTGTTCTCTGGTTGGTGCCTGGAGCAAGGTTCATCTTTCCCTTAGCATGTGTTCTTCCTAGGTGGAAGGGTCCCTTGTTCCTCTGGGCAGTGACAAAAGTCATAAAGTTATGCCCCTCATTTCTGTAATCCTTAGGAGACAAGCAGTCCTTCCTTTCCTTGCTTCAGATTCTGCAGAGACCCAATAAGTATAAATACTCCAGGAACAAACAAAATTGTGATACACAAATTAGCTAAGACTTATAAAACATATTCCACACTAAAGCATTACAGAAATGGCAACCTGTTATACTAAATACGGATAATAGCATTCCATGGCTACTTCCCATGGATTTAGCCCTCAGGGAAACAAAAACATAAAAAATCCCCTTTCCGCCCACAAGTATTCAATGAAAGAGCCACGGAAAACTTATTCAGTTTCCATACTGTTGCTACCCGTGTTATCTGGTGACAAGTATCTTAGAAAGGAATCGGAACAAGAAACAGCAGGCACTTTCTGCCTTTTCTCGCTCCCACCTTTTACCTGTTTTGTTTGATTTATTGCTTTTTCTCCTTTTATTGTTTCGTGTGCTAGTAAAAGTGTGTGAGAATAGAAAGAGCACAGGGAGTTGTGTGTGTATCAGAAAGTATAATTGCTGTTAACAGAAGGCCTTGGAAAACCAATACACTTTTAAAAGTAATTGACAGCTCCCCAAAGCCCCAACCACAGCTTTTTACCATTCTTTAAATCACGGTGGTGGGGAACACAAGAGTATGTTTCTTAAGCAATCTTTATGAAGTGAGTTTGTCTATCTGCTCCATATCTGTAAGCGGATTATTTGTACAAGTGTACAATCTGCCCCCTTCAAAAAGTACTGCATATATACTTGTGTGTAGAACCCAAGAAGAACAGGCAGAGGTACCCAAGTGCTGAGAACCAGGTACAACTTTCCATGAGCTCAGCAAGCTATATTTATACAGTGCCCAAGGGCAATCTGAACAGGAGAGAGAGAGAGAGAGAGAGAGAGAGCGCTAGGCGAGGAGGAGTAACAGGCAAATGGAGACCATCAGGAAGATAAGAGAGAAATTAAAAGGCGAAGCAAAGGGCAAGGGTGGATTCTTGAGTTCGTCATCAGTGTAAGCAAAGCATGATCATTGTCTGCTAGACAGAGGAAACTATTACTCACTCATATTATTTGGTCACACAGAAACAACACACACTTTTTTCATGACACATTTTCTCATAAAAAACTGAACAAGAGCCTGTTGGATCAGGTCATTGGCCCATCGAGTCCAGTATCCTGTTCTCACAGTGGTCAGCTAAATGCCTGTGGCAAACTGCCAGCCAGCCCCATGCATGAGAGAACTCCAGTGGTTTCCAATAACCGTCTTCCTAAGTTTACTGGATGTAAAATGTATAAAAAGGTAAAGGACCCCTGACAGTTATATCCAGTCGCAAACGATTCTGAGGTTGCGGCACTCATCTCGCTTTACTGGCCAAGGGAGCTGGTGTTTTGTCTGCAGATGGTTTTTCCGGGTCATGTAGCCAGCATGACTAACCCGCTTCTGGCGAAACCAGAGCAGCACACGGAAACGCCATTTACCTTCCCGCCGGAGTGGTACCTATTTATCTACTTTGACATGTTTTCGAACTGCTAGGTTGGCAGGAGCTGGAACCGAGCAACAGGAGCTCACCCCATCAAAGGGATTCGAACCGGCGACCTTCCGATTGGCAAGCCCAAGAGACTTAGTGGTTTAGACCACAGCGCTACCCGCATCCCGGCTTAAAATGTATACTGGATGTAAAATAAGTATACTGGATGTAAAATATCCCAGGTTCAATTCATACTAGAGCTGAAGCTCCTCACTGACATGTGGCTGTGACCATCACAGCAACTGGGGATAAAAGGCTGTGAGCAGACAGGCAGCTATAGCTGTTCCTGAGCCTCACCTGTGTGATGTAGATCTCTGCCTGCTCCCAGACCCAGAGCATTGAGTTCTAGGATGCACATAGGTCATGGCTAGGTAGCCCATGGTGCTCCTAATACCCCACTGCTTTTTTTTCTACATATAGTAGTGCTGGTACTCACCATGAAGTTGTTCCAGTAAGTGCCACACTTTTTAACAACAACAAAAAGAGTTTCTGGTACTGCATATCCATGAATACCCCATTAAAAAAGCACTGCTAGTACCCAATCATATTTAAGCTATTGAAAGAGATTAGAGAACAGCAATAATGTGAGCATGCCTTACATGCCCAGGAGAACCCTCCTTACAACATATTTATTTCTATTCCCCTCCCATAGAACTGTAATTTGACTGTGAGACCTTTCCTTGACATTGGTTTTGTTTTTGCTTTCCTGTAACTGTTGAATTGTGTTCTGTTTTCCTTGTTGCAGTTGGTTGGATTTATATTTATACTCATTTTATTGTACCATTATGTATTTTAATAGGAAAGCAATGTATGTATTATTTCTCAATAATAATAATGATGATGATGATGATGATGAATTAATGCTCTAATAGGGTCTATCAGGTTCACTTTCTTTAGTGGAAGAATCTGCAAGCTTTTGAGCTACCAGTAACTCTTTTCTAGGTTTGATGAACAGTTCTATATTAGTCAAATGTTTGCATAGTCTCCCAACAAAAACACCTCCATCCAATACAATACATGACTTAATCTCTCTCTCTCTTTTATTTGGTCTGCCCATTGACTGTATCCTGCTCAGTACTTAATATTTGCAGCATCCATTTATTCTTCTTGGTAGGGAATATCTATTCTGCACCACTTCGTTGCCAGGTTCATGCCCTCCCTAGGGAGTTATCTGGCAGCAGCAGCAGCCAAACACTGGTCTGAAATTAGTCATGCATTGAGAACTGTAGCTTTAGCAGTAGTGTTGCTCCCAGAGGGAGAGGTGTGCTATTCCATATTTTTTTTTTTACAACAGAGAGCAGATAAAAAATAGTAACTGGAAAGCACGCGTGATGAAGTTGCTTGCCTGGCCAACTTCATTAGTATTAGCACATGTCCAGAGATTGACATTGTGCCCCCTTCTGCCTGTAAATTTTCTCTCCATTTGAAATTTCCCTTTACTCCTTGCTGGGAAGAGGGCTGTTGTATTCAAGTTCTGCTGGCTGGGCTCCCATAGTCATGTGAGTGTGAGTTGATCAAGATGCCGGACTATGATGGATCTTTGGCAGGGCTTTTCTTATATTCTTATGTCCTTTTAAGTAACCACTTTCTGGCTTCTCCCCAAGCATGCCTGCCTTGCGGATAACATGTGGTCTGTTCTGCTTCTTGATCTGATCCTCCAGCCTGCCCTGGGGCTACAACTCCCAAATTCAAACCTCTGAACTTTACTTTTTTGCTTGTCGCTTGCTTCCATCCAGTTTTCCAGGATTCTTAATAATTTCTAGTCTGGAATTTATCCATTCCTTCTGCATTCCAGTTGACCTGCTCTTGCCTCATCGCACCAGTTCTCCTTCACAAATCCTATGGAACTGACTGGGAGCAAGAGCACAGTTGCTCTCCTATTCATTCCAATGGAGTTTGCAAAGGACTTTTCAGTGGATTTTGCCCTGAATGCACAACTTGGATCTTAATCTAAATTTACATGGGTAGGCAAACTAAGGCCTGGGGGCTGGATCCGACCCAATCACCTTCTCAATACAGACCGCGGACGGTCTGGGAATCAGCATGTTTTTACATGAGTAGAATGTGTCCTATTTAAAACGCATCTTTAGGTTATTTGTGGGGCCTGCCTTGTGTTTTTACATGAGTAGAATGTGTCCTTTTATTTAAAATGCATCTCTGGGTTATTTGTGGGGCATAGGAATTTATTCCCCCCCCCCAAAAAAAAGTATAGTCTGCCCCCCCCCCACAAGGTCTGAGGGACAGCGGACCGGCCCTGTGCTGAAAAAGTTTGCTGATCTAAAAGGAACTGTACACATATATTCTCATGGCAATGTCTTACTCGTGCTTTGGCAATTTAGTACTAAAACGAGCAGCAGAACTCATTGCTTGCATATTATTATCAACAAGACGTATTTACAGAACATGTTGCATTTCAACATGGTAGCTTAACAAGTTGAAACACAGCCACCAGCTCTATTCATGCTCCTGAGTGTACAGGACTTTTGTGATAGCAATCTTTTCTGCTTCCTCTCATGATACGGTATGAGTCACTAAAGTCACTTTTGTGACCTGTTAAGAAGTGCACGCCTACCCCTTCCTAAAATGTCCAGTATGAAAGTTCACATTGACTTAAGCATTGTCTTCTCAAAAGCAGACAAACAACATTTTTCATAAGAGTAAACATTCCACATAGGCATCACCAAACGTGCTGCAAAATGACATGCTTAGAAGGAGAAGAACTACCTTCGAAGTTGCATCTTGTAGTAAAGTCATAAAATTGTGAGAGAGAGATGGAGGGCCTTTTCAACACAAAGGTCTGTGGCTTTAATTCAAGTTTGCTGTGAATATGTCAACCGCTTACTGACAGAAGCAATTAAATAACCCCATGCCCTTGCTTTTTCATCTCACTTCAGGTTCTGGGTAATCCCTTCATTGTACTAAAACTGAGGAGGACTAAATACAAAGAACAGTTTTCTGAAAATAACCTATTTCATAAAGATTCTCACTTAAAAAAATCTGATGGGCTACTAGCTGGAATGACAAACACATTGGTTGGATGTTGCTCTGGAATTTTTACTAGGAGATTTACACAATTTTCTTGAACCAAAACTAAGAAGCAGATTTGTGTTGGGTTGCCAGACCATTAAAATGTTCTTGGGAACAATATATAAGTTTATAAAGCTTCAAGTGAAGAACTCAAACTATTATCTTTATTCTGTCGTGCGTGTGAAAATGACCATGGAGATTCCTTCTGTGCCCATATATGGTGTTGTCTCTTTCACTTCCCAGCTGCTGTTTTCTCCCATCTTGGCTTCGGGCAGAACTGAATATCGAAGTTTCTCAGGTCTTATCTCTCCGTTCCTCGCTTCGATGTCTCAGAACAGGCGACATTCTGCTAGAAACCATTCTGTCACAGATCTTCACCATTTCCCCCTCTTCCTAGGAAAAGGTGGGCAGTTTTCGTACGTGCTGAAGATTTAATACTCCTTTCCAACTCCCATAATCTATGCAGCATTCTTATCACAGCCCCCCAATTCTTTTCCTTCCAGCAAGATATTTATGCCCCAATTAAACTTTATCTTAGATTACATTCTGTCAGTAGCACCCACAAATCTCAGTCTCTTTTTCCTTGTCTGTTGTTTTTAAACAGAGGTGAGAGAAATTACTATGTCTTTCCAACACAGTCCTACTTGAGCTTCCTCTCCCCCTCCGTCCTTCATTTCAGATCACACACAGTTTCCATTTTTGCTTGTTAATATCAATACTACTCCAACATCACTTCCTCACTTGTAAATATATTTTTATCTTATATTCCGGAGAGGGTTGCTGAATCACAAATATATAAAAGAAACTTAGAATAAACAAACCATGGGCTTCCCTCTCCCCAAACGACCCTCACGCCGAATAAATTCTTATCTTAATTCAAACCTTTGATCCATGTAGCTGGCATATTCAGCAGTACGTTGCTGCAACCCTTTCCCATCACATGCCGGTAATTTAAAGCCAATTAAAGATCCAATTAAACAGAGAACCTGGGGGGAATTTGGTATCCTTGTTTTTTGTTTGGCAATGATCCCCTGCTGTTATGGGGGCTGCCTATACAGGTGAGACCGGGAGCCCTTTATAGGGAAGTTTTTTAATGTTTAATGTTGTATTATGTTTTTATATATATTGGAAGCTGCCCAGGGTGGCTGGGGCAACCCAGTCAGATGGGTGGGGTGGTAGTAATAATAATAATAATAATAATAATAATAATAATAATGGAACAGGATGTCCCTATTTTTATCAGAGAAATGTTGGAGAGTATGGAATTAAGTAGCAGTAATAAGTTTCCCTTGTAACAAATACATGGGGCAAAATGTATAGTCCATGTGCATGATATTGCATTTCTCTTTCAGGCATCCTAAGAAAAGCAAAGAGCTACCTGGAGGTTATATTTAAGAAAGCGTATTAATTTTCTAGTGCCTCTGGTCTAGCGAACAGAGTGGCATCACCAAGAATGCAAAAATTGATCGCTAAAATCTCAGTTCAATATATCCGCCTTATAGGAAGGAATACGTTATTGCACCAAGGAGTGATTAAAGTTTAGCCAAACAATTGCTCTTCTGGGCTTGACTAAAATTTCTTAGGAGAAATGTTACTCATTTTCTGTGAGCACTATTGCACCACCCAAGAATTCCCCAAATATATGTAGCAAGTTAAGTCTTGTTATTGTGGATAAATAAAGGTAGCAGTTGGGGTGGAATCCAGTTCAAAGAAAGCAAAATCCCACACCTTTCTGTATCGCAAGACAAACAAGCTTTCGTGTGTCATCAGCCTAAAGCTTACTTAAACCCTTGTTTAAATTTATAAGGAAAGTACAGACTCAAGCTTGATTGAGAGTCAAATACTTGAACAGAAGCAAAGTGTGACGATGACCCTCTGGTTTCTGTACATGCTCAAAGTTCTTCACTGCTGCAGCTTGTATGCAACTGTCAAGAAAACAAAAACCAGCTAAGGCAGGAGGAGGAATCAAAGGAAATAAACATAAACGAAAAGGGTGAGTACTACCATGGCTCCTGCTTTTTTCAACAAGAAAGGTATTTCTGTTGAACCGTATGCCCCACTTTCCTATAACTATTGTGCCTATAGCGAAGGAGCCCTCTATATAGCAGAGACTCTCTGTTCACTTTCTAGTCGGTTTCTGTGGCTTTCCAGACTTCTCCCAGAACAGAAATATGTTGGAATTAGAATGCAGAAGTGTCTACTGCGGTAAACAGAATGTAGAAGTGTTTTTCGGGGGGCAGGGGAAGCAGCAAAAATGCACACTTTCACATGCCAAAAATCTTGCACAACACACAGACACAGACCACAGCATTCTTCTAGAACACAAGCTAAAATGCAAATATGTGTGATGGTATAGTGTACAGTGAATACAACCATCATTCACTGGGGACATGAAATCACTGGAATTAAGACACTAGCTGCAGAAATGATTCCTTCAGCTCTCTTTCGACACAGTGTTAAAAGTGCAATTTCAGCAACCAACAGTGCCAGCACCTGGAGTGCTAGGTTACATATGATAATAAAAGAAAACACTACGTTTTAAGTAGGGTATGGGGGCAGGATACAGTAGAAGTATCTGACATGCAAGTCCTTTTCTAGGTTTTGCATGGGTGGGTCCAAGGTTGATCATTTGATACAGAGTTTGTGGCTGAGGGGTGGAGGCAGGACCCAGCTGCTGTTCTGAAAGCCCCAGGTAACGTTCAGCAACCATTGAGCCTTCTTGTTGATCTGGGTCTGTTGGGGCAGTAGTGTATAAAACGTGTTCCACAAATCATGATTTGCACTTGCCAAGAGCTGAGTCAGCCAGGTCTGTGGTTTTAACAGGCGATAAACCAGTAAGATAAACTGGAATTCTATAGGAGGTTAAATCTCTTATTTATTGATATGCCCTGTTTGTAAAATATTGGACGAAGCAGATATAGATTTGAAATTTACAAAAAGAACACAAATAGAAAACAGGAGGGGTAAGAGAGGAGAAAAACAAAAGTAGATGCTACGTGACTCTTCCCATCCCTCTTGAGGGCAAGAAGCTAGCAACCACAGCAACAAGAATTTCCCTATGGTAACAGCAGTCACGAAATTAAAAGACGCCTGCTTCTTGGGAGAAAAGCAATGACAAACCTTGAGTATGCACTGGCTGAAGAATTTGTAGTGCTTCCTTTCGCCTAGATTGCCCTCTTGAACAAAACAGTCAGGATATCCCACCTACTCAGGGCACTGTTGGGATGCGTCCGGGGAGACAGGGGCATTTGGCAGGCCCCCAGCTGGCTCCAGCCACCGGCCGGCAGCCGGGCGAACTCCAGTACTCGGAACAGCATCAATCAGCAACTCGAGCCTCCAAACCCTTTGGAGACTGAGCATGCTCTTATCAGCAGATTGAATAAATCTCCACAACGGAAGTGGCGGACAGAGACATGTGTAGGCATTATTTACAGGCGTTTATTCAGCATAGCTCAGGAACAAAGGAAAAAACATGTCTGCTTCCCTTCGTGTCCAAGCAAACAGCAGTACAGCAAAAGCAATATACAACGGAAGTTCCCAGCAGACTGTGCTGGAAGTAAACAGACATGTGACATACAATAACTCCACATATCTGTTCCTCTTAAGGCAGAACAGAACATCAATATCCTAACAGGCACTAGCACCCTCAGTGGTGCTTTCTTTTCATGAAGCCATTTGGGGCCAAATGAGGGGAGAGACTACATCAGGCAAGGCCTCCTTCCACCTGCCTTGCCCCACCCTCTGCTTCTCAGTGTGTATTGTATTGTTTTATGTACTGTGGGCTTGCCGTTGTTTTATTGATTATAGTTTAGATATTATTGTAACTTTTGAGTGGATTTCTGTTTAACTTTAAATGTTGATACTATTATTTTATACTATTCTAATGATTGTTGAATGTTACTTTTTTGATGGAGGTTGCCTATTTTAAAGTTATGTTTTATTATCACATTTTTGTATTGCATTAGATTGTTATAAGATGTACATTTTTTGTTTCTTCAGCTTGTAAACCACCTTGAGTATTGTAAGATAGAAAGGCGGTATACAAATTAAAAATGATGATCAAATGTGCTGGCCTCCTGAAGCGAGGTCCTTCAGCATCCTTAACTGGCTGCCTTTGCTCTAAGGACGTTTGGATTCCCAAGGGCCAGTTCTCTCCTGTGCAAGTGTGATTCACTTAATGTTTACCCAACACTGGGTATTTGGCATCCAAAGGCTTGGACGGTTGTTGTTGGCATCCGTCTGTCTCGAGGGACAATGGAGTGCGCCTCCGGGGGTGAAGTCAGAGCACTGTGCTAGCAGCACCAAAGTGACCTCACCAGGGCGCAAGCCTGGGCAGTGTGTATGGAGGTCCTGGACTGCCCAGACAAGACTCCCCTCTCAGCCTCGTTGATGTGGTCCAAAGGAAAGCAGAGCAAGACATTTGGCACCAGCTTGGCTGCAGGAGTTGCCTAAATGGCATGAACGGACTGCACTGAAAAATACCATAGTTGTTTTGGTAACACGGAAATCAGAAGTCTCTGTTGGGCAAGGTCTTTTTGATGGATCATTCATATGTGGCTATCACACAGCTTGAGGAATATGCATGGGATAGTTAGCATAATGGTGTACCTATTCTTGTTCAGTTACCAGAAAAGTTACTATGTTAAGGTGCGGCAGCATAAAAGAGAAAAAGGGCAGTGGCAACATTGCCCCACCTTGCTGTTTGGCAGTTGCTAAATGGACTTTGACTGCAGCCGTTGAGTTTCCTTTTACACACCCGACACTGCAGGCTTTATTGTATTGGCTTGGGTGGAAGGCACTTTTTATGGACTATGGTGCATGTATGTATCATAAGAGCTGTCCTACCCACTATACGACAATGAACTGCTCAGTTCTCAGAAAATGAAAAGAATCTGCACCAAGCACTGAGCAAGCATTGGCTGCTTTAACTCACAGACTGTATTTTGCTGTTGCCACACCTGGATGCATGCTTGCAAAAGAAAAAATAAATCTAAACCTTCAGGAAACCCCATATTCTGGACAAAGGGATACTTGGGAAAACAGGTGATAAATTATTACAAAGTCTGTAGTATGTAGGCTGGGGTGTGTGTGTGTGTGTAGTTTATTGTGAACTTACCTGATGTGTTTGCAGAGTTGGACATTCTTTTGAGCATGGAGCAGTTTTGCAAAGAAAGGTGTTTTGATTTGCCTTTTTAATGGCACAGTGCCTCCTTTGTCTTTAATGTGTAGTTAAAAACAAATTCAGCAAAAAAGCTTTTCCTGGCATGAGGAGGAAACAATGGGGAAGAGAAGGAGGTTTCCTCTTCTACATTTTTGCTTGCCCCAGTGTTAAAGACAAGCCTTGCTTAAAAAGGGGGGGTTGGTACTTGCACAAACCAAGCACTTTGTTCCTTCCCCCACCCCTTATTTTATTAGAAATTTCTAGCCACAAAAGCATCATCATGCCTTTAAGATCTTTTGTAAGCTTTAAAATTGGCATCCACATTGGCAAATCTTCCACACACTGTCCCAGCTCCTGCCAACCTAGCAGTTTGAAAGCACACCAGTGCAAGTAGATAAATAGGTACTGCTGTGGCAAGCTGGTAAACAGTGTTTTCATGCACTCTGGCTTCCGTTGCGGTGTCCTGTTGCACCAGAAGCGGTTTAGTCATGACCCGGAAAGCTGTCTGGTGGACAAACACCGGCTTCCTCGGCCCGAAAGCGAGATGTGTTCCGCAACTTCATAGTTGCCTTTGACTGGACTTAACTGTCCAGGGCTCCTTTACCTTTACCTTTTTTATATCCATAACACAGTACAAAAAGAAGTAGTTTTCATCAGCCATCAAGGACACTGAAGATCCCTCCTCTGTCTTGCCTGCTATCATCTTTTAAAACCACGGACAAGACTGATTCAAGTTGCAATCCAAACCCCTGATCCACCACATTAGGAAGGGGATTGGATGGGCAGAGGTTCCCCTCACCATCACTGCCACACCCAAAACAGTTCAACTGCTTCCATTATTCTCCAGCTTGCTAAAGGGGTAGGCAGAAGTACTGCCAGCGGGATTCCTATTGAGGTAGCCAGTGGAATGTTCTAACACAGTGTTCCAGGGATGAGGAAGGCTAGTGGCCAAGCTGGGCCAGAATCCGCGGAACCTGAGCTGGCGCCACTGCTGTCATTTGAGCAGTTTTACCTGCCTTCCGCTGCAGGGGTGCCGATGCAGCAGTGGCTACACCACTCTGTCACAAGCCCTGGTTCCCTGCAGATGGTTTGGATTGCACAGGTAACTCTTGGCCAATGCAGTTGCGGCTTGTGGAGTTCACATCCTGCCCCCAAAAGCCACTTGGGAAGACAAACATTCTGTCTTGCGGGTACTAAAGGCACAGGAGTGTTGTCAAAGAAAAAGTGGCAACGCTGCTGCCTCTAGCTTGGGAAAGGTGAAATTGCTTTGTGTAGAAACTCCTTTTCAGAAGGGGAAGTTGAGTTCCGGGTGGTGACTCATGAGTCACAGAAGTCTGGCTGAATTTCCCAGGGGAATCACAGAGGAGGAGCTCCCTTGGAGCCTCTCTGTTTGCGGGAAGCTCACTAGTGCCACATACTGAGTAACTATTGTTCTTAGCAATTGGATGCATAAAGTGTGCATTTCAAAAGGCAAGAAAACAAGAGCGCTGCTGGATCAGAGCGAAGGTCCATATAGGTGGACTGCAATCCTACTTACGCACACTATAGATGCAAATAAAGCTGCCAATATCACGAGACTTTCCTAAATATCCTTAGCACAAAATTTGCCTTTATATTTTTTACAGTGCCACTGGCTCAGCATTTTCACTGAGCTATCTACTGTGCTCCAAAGATCCTTTCCCTAGTTAGTCACAATTAGCTCACGCCCCATCAAGGAATGCTTAGATTAGAATTCTGTTTGCCCCAGTGACTTCACTTTACACTTTCTGACTTACATCAAACCACAAATCCCTGGAGGAATAGATTTGTTTGGCTTGTGCTGTCAACATTGCTCTAATACAAACCATAACAATTAATCGCAAATCCTCTGGATACACACTTTTCTTTTCTTGCAGTGTAATCTTGAACAAACATCTGAACCCTGTTCAAAATTTTGCTCCCCTAATCTAATGCCTTCATCTGCCTCAGCTGCAGCAAAACTTGCCTGTCTGGTCTCAGTCTCTACAGCCACAGTAGCTGCGATAACTCTCCAACGGTTTGACTCCAACCCTGAAGGTGCAATCCTCCATTGTTTCTTGAGATAGACGGATGCCAACCAGTCTTTAGAATAGAGGTGTATGTACGTGCTTAATGCTCATTTGCTGCCTGCATATTTGCAGCACTTGTAACTTCTATTTTCATGTCCATGTAATAAACTGAACTTTACTGCTTCCTATTGTGACATATACTTGATCCGGGTATACGTATAAGGGTTAAAGGTAAGCATACATTTTTATCAAAAGCACTGTGACTCCATGCAAAAGGTTCCTTTCTTCTAACGGCTGTACACTGAATTCATGCATGTGACAGACAAGCATGTGGGCTGAGATGCACATCTCTTAACACTACTTTCTGTCACAGCACTCAAAAGGTGTATTGCACATGGGTATCTCAAAAATACATGGCAGAATGCACAGGAATCATTTAGCAAAACACAAATTGAAAATCCATACATGTGGAATTTCCTGACCGGTAGTCCCGATTCCAATGGATAGCTTAGAAAGTGAGCCGCAAGCCTTCTACAAAATCTAATTTTAAATTGTATCGTAACAAACTGCAGGAAACATGTCCATGCACACTCCGAAGCCAGACCTCTCTACAGCCAAGGAGAGCAGCATGCTTTCTCCTATTGCAATGAGCCAGTGTTCTTTGCCCGACAAAGCCGTTTCGCCTACCATAGAAACTTACTGCAGCTATATTATCAATAATTAATCCCAATGGAGGATGAATCACAAAGGAGCAGCTGACTGCAAAGTGTGGCGTTTGCTTTCTTGCTGCGACGACTGAAGAGGAACAGAGTTGTCTTAAGCTAGGGCTGAGAGACATCTTAAGGGACTGCCAAATGCAGAAATCACAAAGAACAAGACTAGTTATTTCTCAAGTTTCTAATACTTGGCGCACTATTGCTTTTTCTGGATTAAAAATAGAGATACTATATGAACGAGAAATATTTTTCTATTTTCTCCGAGCAGATAGGGGTCCTTGAAATTTCAGGACAGGACAGGTATAGACCGCTATCATTCTGCCCTCCCTTTTCAACCAGTTAGCAAAGGCTTAGGCATGGAACTTAATACCACAATTCATCCCCTTTCACTATGTCCAGAACCTAAGTGGATTGGGCCCTGAACATTTGGAGATAACTTTCGCACGCTTACTCTGAATAGACTGAGCTACCGATTAACTACCTTTTCAAAAAAGAAAACCGGATGTAAGGTAGGACCTAGAAACTCCCCTGAAATAATTGTACACTATGCTTATGCGTTTCAAGTGCACTGGGGCTGTATGCTGTTGAAATGTAGATACCAAAATATCTGAAAATGTACTTAGTTCAGAAAAGAACTTCCATAAGGTATTTTTTTATATGATCACAACAGCAAAACCTTTACATGCTAAATAAAAGATATATGGAATACCCCAGCTTAGAGGTTGGCTTGTTAAGTTATAGAATTCAACAATTATCAATAAACTAAAATGGGTGTCTTTTGCGTAAAGGTAGGCAGCAGCAGAGTTGAGCAGGAATGATAATTTTTAAGAAAATACTGGAATACCGAGTGTAGTTTATGGTAATCCATTTTCTTTAATAAAATTTGAAGGTAATAATGGGCTGGATCCAGATTATGTTAATTGGACCTTAGATCCCATTAGAATCAATGGCAAGTTAATCACTAAATTAGTTCCCACTGATTTCAATGGGACATACATGCAACTTAACTCCATATGGATCCCACCCAGGGTTTATTATTTTTGAACTTTCAAAAAAAGCCAAATTATTTCCCTGCTGGATGTTTTTTTTTAAATACTTACAAAATCCCAGGAAGTTCCAAGGCGAGACATGCCCCTTGTAGAAGCCAAATTCTTTCTCATGCAGAATTTGTACTACCCACCACGTGCCTGCAAATTTAGTGCCCTGTACAGGTTTACTAGCAGCAATCTGTTTGCTACTGTACAGGTTTCCAAAGTGGCAATCTGTTTGCAACACATTGCATGCTAGTGCCTTAACATGGAGGGAGGAAAAATCAGTAAGACCAAACCAATCAGTGGCTTTAACTTGTAAAGACCTGCACAGCTTGGCTTAGGACAAGGGTCTCTCAAGGACCACCTGCAAAGGTCTTGAGAAAATCTGGCAAAGCTGTTCTCCAGGTTCCTCTGCCTAGTGAACAGAGGTGGGTAATATAACTGGGGGACTGAACCTTTTCTGTGGTGGTGCTTCCTAGATGCTTATGTCTGGTTCCTCCGTTCACAAGTTTTCAGTATTGGACAAAAATTGTTTTATTTGACAAGGTATTTTAATTTGATGCCCTTGTTAAGCTTTTGTTGTCTTGAAGCTTTGAGTTTTAGCTGAAATGTTTATTTGCTACTGCCACTTTTTAGTTTTGTCCTTAACTTGTTGGTTTATTATGTTTAGCTTTATGTTCATAATTATCCAGTAAATTTCACAATCACTTTTTTTAAAAGGAAAGACAAGATATACATAATTAAGATACTGTACTACAATTATTGGATGATTTAATCATTTAATCTGTTGTTTCCATTGACAAATTATATTAAAGATTTTTAACATTTGTTTGCATTATTTGAAATGCTGCCCAAATGTAACTCAGTAAGCCAGCAAAGCATTGGTTGGTTTTACTCTTAAAAACCTTATGCATATTAAATTCTTCTGACAAAATCTTGACATCTTAAAAAAACACCCCTGAACTACCCAAATAATAATAAAAGCACTTAACTTTATGAGTCAAAAACATAAAATAAAATAAAATATACTTTAAGTAACAAAATATCAGTTCTTATGTGCTTCAAAAAATTATTTCAATCATACAATTTATACATTTGAGTCAACCTTATGTTTATTACTATATAAGTGCAGTTTTCAGTCAAATCCATACGAGAAATAAAGGCCTCAACGGATAGCTTGTACACCAGTCAGGTACAGGGTTTAAAGGCTTTTTCCTACATTGCAATCTAATGACATGAAAGCATTCCTATGACTGAAAAGATTGTGTTAGTGGTCAAATAATCTGTGCAGACACAAAATAAGACTCTGGAACAAGCTTCTTCCAAGTCAGTTGTATCTATTTACCATTCTGAGGATACATTTTCAAGTTTAGAGAGCCACACAGGAGTGATCTCATGTCTTTAAAATTACCCATGCAGAAAACAGCGGACAGAAAATAGAATTATACCTGTAATTTGTTTGCTTATTAATACATCTATAAATGATAGCTTTTATAATATGCATGCTTAGAAAAACATGCTTATAAAGACAAATCCAAGTTGGAAGCAAATGCATGCAAGACAGCATTTTGGACTAGCAAGTAAAGTCCAAGGATGTAATTCCAGTATGTTATTTGAAGTGCAGACAGAATTATGTACATCTTTCACTAGTGGAAGCAGCTTCTAAAGAACATTATTAGATGTAGCAACTTTTGTTTTCATGAGGTAATTTTGTATTTATGTGTAAGTAAGTAAAGATACCAAAGATTGTATACAACTCACCAAGAACTTCTACGCAAGGCCCATCAATTCAAATGGGAGTTGCACAAGACATGTGGATTGGGTTCACCGGTTTTATGGCATGGCATGCTTAATGTAAGAAACGCTCAAACTTTATTCCCTGCAAATTACTTAGGGCCTACAGTGCTCATGCCTGACTGCAATTTCATTCTTCTTCCTGGGCCGTTTGCCCTTCTAGAGGAACTCAAGACAACAGCGGCAGTGCTTTTGGCTGAGAGAATTAGACGTCCTCGAGGTTCAGTCTGCAAATAAAGGGAGACCGGAAGGAGCCCAAATAGAGATGTCCATCATGTTCATGTGCTTCACTTATGTAAGTTGCCACCATTCCATTCGGATCATGGAAGCTTCTTCTGTAGGATCCGGTGTCACTTAGTTCTAGAAGTAGGCTGTACTTGGGCACAAATTTTATCACCATTTCTTGACTGAGCAGCTGGGGGAAGAAAGTATTCACCTCAGTCATAAGCATTACAAGTACACTGAACAGTCAGTTAAAATATGTTACCCAATTCAGATTTTTAAACCCCAGAATGTCCAAAGAGTATCAACCATCCAAAAGCTCTTTGAAGCACAATTTGTTTTGGGGCAGAGTTAAGCATATGATCAAGTATCTTGACTAAATCAGCCTTCCCCAACCTGGTGCCCATGACCCAGATGTTTTAGATAGCTTCTCCACCATTCTTGACCATTGACCATGCTGGCTGGGGCTGACAGGAGCCGTAGCCCAAGGCCTTTGGAGGGCACTAGGTTGGGTAAGGGTGCACTAAATCAATGGGGAGTGTTAAAGCTTGCCTACAGTTTGCCCAAATTAAGCTTCTCGTGATGGGTGTGTTTTGTTTTTTAAAAAACTGCAAATGTAAGCATTTTAATCTTAAAGCATTTTTAATTTACTGTCTATTTGAGTGAATGTTGCAGTTTTAGTGCTTTTTAATTTGTTGCATCCGTTTTATGCTTTGTTCTGCTACATAAAAATAAAAACTACTTTTTATGTTTCATAAACTTGTAAACCACCTTGGGAACGTAAATTTATGTTGAAGGTGTGGGATATAAATATTGATGCGTTTCAATCTTCACACCAGTCCAACAAACACATAAGGTAATAAGCACCAGTGCTGGCAGCTGGGACACTTGTTGGACTGCTAAGAGGAATGAAGACCATCAGCCCTCGGAACTTCCGTTTGCCAGCACCACCAAAAGGGAGGGAGGACTTCACAGGTGCCTCCAACAGCCATTGCCTCTCAAAGTCCTAGGGGTTGGAGTGGTTTCAATACCATCTGCCTAAAGCAGGAACAACTGCTTGACTAGGAAAAGGACTCTCAAGGGGGAAAAAATCCGTCCCCCAGAACTTCCTTTTGCTGCCACCATCTTTGAGACAGCACAACAAAGAGTCACACAATTTAAACATTTGATTGATATTGCCCGGTATTCTGGCTCTATCATTGTGAGGGCAATATGATCCGTCCATAAATCGGCTATTTCAAATCACTTTTTGAGAAACATTAATATTAATATACTGCTTTTAAATGTCTTTTTTTAAACGAACCAATTGGCTCTCAAGATAGGTTATGCAATTTATCAAAGCAGAATTTGTTTTACCTTAAATATTATTCTTTTAATCCATGGTTTTTCAGATAAGAAATCCAACATAGAAAATCCAGGATTGGACCGAATAGCTGACATAGCCACCCAATAACCTCCAGAGCTGCTTGGACGTATGTTATCTGGAAAGCCGGGCATATTTTCTATAAACATGTCTTCTCCACCTTTCATTAGGCCAGATACGTAATATCTGCAAAATTAAAGTGCTTTAATATATTACAAGATAATAGCACATGTCAAGGAGGAACCATAGAAACCAACAAGTGCTTCCTCCCAGGAGGAAGAAGAGCCAAGAAAAGACCTACTATATCACAAGTGGGCAAAATTCGTCAGAGCAAGTGAGTCTGCAGTTTGCATAGTAAAAGCAGTGAGTTCGCTTGCAGAGCACAGTATTTAGAAAAGCCTCTTCAACAAGGATGATCAACAAACTTTGCATCGAATATATTCCTAAAAAGATAGCTGAGCTTAAAACAATTGGCTAATGCTGTTGGTGCAAACTTTAATGTATAGCCACCTTGGGAGGCATCCCACATACCTTCGTATTCTTGCCATAGTTGTTTCAGCCACCAACACAAAGTCTTCAGCAGGTGAGAGCTGGACTCCATTTGGAAATCGGAGCCCTCCCATTAAGACTTTCACTTCCTTTGTGACAGTGTCATATTCAAGCAAGCTGAGGGCAAAACCATTAACACAGTCATTAATTTTTAAATTCATTTGTCATAAAGTTACGTGCAAACTGATACATAACCATGTAGACCATAACAGAAACAATACAAGGCGCACATATGTGTAAGAGACCCACAAGTCAGAAGGGGTCTCAAGCAGAGCAGTATTATAGTCCAGTTTCCTAGAGATTTCAATACTCACAGGCTCATTTAACTTCTGTGAACCTACATGTTTCTTAGTTGCTTCATTCACAAATTTGCTTGTAATGCCGTATTTTTACTGGCTTGGTTTCCACGCAACTCTAAGCATAGTTTATTTTGAACTATGGTTTAACATAAACAAGCAGCCTGCTGCTGCAGGCTCCTCAAAAGTCTCACCACTCCTGTCTGGGCCGTTCTTGAAAGACACTAACCACAGCACTGGTTCACAGGTATGCATTAGTAGGAGCACAAGGAACCTAAACTCCAGCTCAAGGGTGGGGCTGCTCATTCAATTCAGCTATTACTATTACCTTTAATTAAGAATTAGCACATTGGCTAAGAGAAAATTCCACACCAGGCAGTCCCAGCCGTGCTACAGACCAGAAACTCACTAAGCAACCCAGTCGTACTGCTCTGTCAAAATTCCGCTTTCGCAACTGGCATCAAAACACTGCAAGGATTTTCCCCAGTTGGGACTTACCGTCCATCATCGGAAGCCTCCATGATTAATAAGGAATAGTCTTTTCTGTGCCATTTACTACTGGAGTCAGTAAAGTAGATTTTCCTTCCATCTCGCGTCAGTGTAAGGTCATTCACAAAGGACATGTTTTTTCCTTCAATGGGAATCTTGGAGGACACAAGTGGTTTCACTTCACCTGATCACAGAAAGGAGGACTTGGTTAACCCCTTGCTTTCCTGCATGCTTTAAGTTTAGAGTAGTTAATAACTTTCCAATGATAAGAGCTTTCCTTATGCATCAAAATGGCAGATAGAAAATAATTTACAAATATTTTCATTTACTTTGGCTAAGGAAGAGGAATCTGTGTTTGCACATAAGAAAGGTTTTTTGTTCTTAAAATGAACAGCTTGCATTTCAAGGTGTGCTTTTGTAGTATGTTATTTAAAGTAGACAGATCCATCGGGCTGAAACTTTCCCAAATCCCTTCTTGCTGTACTGAAACCTTGCTTTTAACAGCCATCTTTTCCTGAGTGTTTCCTTCTCTCTGCTTGCTCTGCTTAAACCTCTGCCATTGTTTAAAACTGTAATTTTCCTCTTGTGTATGAGAGACAAAGGATGCAGAGCCATGGAATATTACATAGTCCTTTCCCAAAACATGTTTCATTCCCAGTATTAGGGGTTATTTTCAGCATGATTTCCCAGATTCAACATAGTAATTTAGAACAGGTATTTTATTAGCAAGCAAACATTCATATATGTACAACATTCATCAGCTGATAATCTTCGCTAACGGAACAAGATGACAGGATTGCTCATCTTAAAAGAGTGCCATATATCATTATGGTGTGTGTGCAAACGGCTGCAGAATAGGAAGGAGACATGAAAATGGGGGTGATCTGCATGCAAAAAGGAGTTGGAAAAGGAAGTGAAAGGGGAAAGGGGGGTGCAAAGATAGTTGCCAAAAAGAGGGGAGTAGCAGGCATGGGAATGGGGTTTAAGAAGAAAGCAGGGAAATGAAAGCATCTGAAGAATAGGAGATTATGGTGACTTCACAAGGAAGACAAAAGAAATGCCAGGCCAAAGCAAACATTAACAGGAAAAACATGAGTGCAAGTTTACCTGAGACAGGATTGATTTCAAAGAGTCCATAGTAAGCATCTGCCACAAAAAGGGTGTTCTCTGGTCCAACTCTGATTCCAAGAGGTCTCCCACATGTGGTTTCATCTTCTCTGGTTCCTTTTAAGACACATTTCCAGCAAGTTAACAGCAGCAGTTTTTATACAAAGATTTCTATACTGCTTCAGGGGAAAATGCCATTACTTCAGAATTTAATCCAAAAACAAATACAGCAAAACTTTACTGATATCAACACCATTTTACGCTGACAAAATTCCAAAATGGTATCTTTAGTGGTCTGTTGCAGGAAACAACAATGTACCTTGCAGACTACTGAGATTTTCTGGGCAACATTAAATTGTGCTAGTGCAAGGATTACCATGAACACAACAAGACTTTTGCCGCTCTCCTTCTCCTGTGCATGCCCTGTGCTATCCCTAAATCTGCTCCAGAGGGTGGGGGAACTCCCAGAACAGATTTAGGAGGCACACAAGAGGAAGAGAATGTTTACTTACGCAAGGATAAATCCTTGCACTGATGGAAATATTTGTTTAGTGCTATGCTGAATGCAACCCTTTGTACAAGATCCAACTTCCCCTTCCTTTCCTCCCACTTCTCCTCCCCCCCCCCCGAAACAGGGAAATTCCCTCTTGCACGAGTAGGCTGACACTTCAATGTCACCCAAACTATTTATTGTGAAAATTTCATGGACAAATAACTAGTTGCCTTATAATAAATGTGATGAATAATCTCTTCTAGTTGTGGATTTTTATTGCATTTATGTTTTTGTTGCCACTTTTAGGACAAGTTATTCTTTTTGCATGGAGAATGAAGATGTAGCCAAAGAAGCAGCAAATGTTTAAAACTTTTACGTTCACAGTGCCCTCTACTGGCTGTTCCAAAAAAGGAAACCAACACAAGCAGTATCAGTGCCTATAACAAAAGGAGAAATAATTTGAAACTAGACGTTCATTCTGCAAGTTACCAACAAGCAGTACTGAACAACAGTCAGTCTCTTTCTTGCCCCTTACTGACTTCACATGGCACAACATGTGAAAAACATAGCCTGTGGTAAGTGAAGTAATTTCCTTTTTCCAAAATACCTTTCTCTTCCACTGTTCTATGTAGGAAAACACTTTGTCAGAGCAATGCAGAGTTGCCTCTCTCAACTTTAACAGGCTAAAGCCAATCACTCCCAAAAGTTGGACCACTGCTATCCTATATTCTCTTAGGCACCTCTGTGTTTGAAGGGGATATCCTGAGTGTAAGATATTTGACTGTGCTATAAAACAAAATAAATGGATGGAAGCATTAGAGAAAAAGAAAAGCTACACAGAATTTTTTAAAAAACACAAAATCAAAGGATAGATGTTAAGGAGTAATGGTGCAAATCTGGATGCTGCAATGAGGCTTCTCATTCTCCACGTGCAATTTCAGATGTAGTTCCTCTATTTTTCTACAGTATTAAGCTAAACTAAAGTCAAAGATGGCATGATGTGCAGTACCAGAATGAGGGGCATGTTATCCATATTATATTGAGATACTGACTGTGCCTGGCTGCTATATGATTGAAATAAAAATTGAAATACTTTGTTGTCACTTGTACAACTTGTATACAGTGTGATTACACAAGCACACACACCCCAGCTCTCTTAGTCTTAATTCCCCTCGCTTACTGACGCACACCCACCAAACCCGAAAGTCAGTTGCCCTGTTGTTATCTTTTCATTCAGGAGCCTAACAGCCCACGAATAGATGCTGTTCTTTACCCTGTTGGTGCGACTAATCATAGAATCATAGAGTTGGAAGAGACTACAAGGGCCATCGAGTCCAACCCCCTGCCAAGCAGGAAACACCATCAGAGCACTCCTGACATATGGTTGTCAAGCCTCTGCTTAAAGACCTCCAAAGAAGGAGACTCCACCACACTCCTTGGCAGCAAATTCCACTGTCGAACAGCTCTTACTGTCAGGAAGTTCTTCCTAATGTTTAGGTGGAATCTTCTTTCTTGTAGTTTGGATCCATTTCTCCGTGCCCGCTTCTCTGGAGCAGCAGAAAGCAACCTTTCTCCCTCCTCTATATGACATCCTTTTATATATTTGAACATGGCTATCATATCACCCCTTAACCTCCTCTTCTCCAGGCTAAACATGCCCAGCTCCCTTAGCCGTTCCTCATAAGGCATCGTTTCCAGACCTTTGACCATTTTGGTTGCCCTCCTCTGGACACGTTCCAGTTTGTCAGTGTCCTTCTTGAACTGTGGTGCCCAGAACTGGACACAGTACTCCAGGTGAGGTCTGACCAGAGCAGAATACAGTGGCAGTATTCCTTCCCTTCATGCTTCTATATCTTCTATATCTTCTGCCTGATATCCCCAAGCGTAGCCAAACACCACCAGTCCAGGCTTCCCATAAGCTACTGTGCCCATTTATAAACTCCTGAACAGCTTAGGACTACTTGGTGGAGTGCCTTTCCCAGCAGGTCCCAACCTGTCCAATGAGACAGGCAGGAGACTGGCTGGTGGTACAAGCAATGGGTGCTGTGCATTTGGCAGTGACATGGCAGGGATTTTAATGTATTTTTTCCTTTTAGTAGTTTAATTTTTTTATACAGCATTGTACTAATTGGATGAAGGTTGGTTTGGAAATAAATAATTTCTTTTGAAGATTGCCCGAATATAGCTGTGGCTATATTCATGAGCCTGGGAGAGCATCGATTTCCCAAGACCTTGCTGCATTCTCCCTTTCATTTGCAGAACCTTGTGACACATGGACCTTTACAAATCTGCTCCTCTTAACCACTGCATGGTCAGTTTCCTGCTCCGAACATCCCCTCTGTTGCTGTCCCATGTCAAACTCAGCTAGGGTATTTTCAACCAAATCTGGCAATCAGGGCTGTAGTTGAACAGTTAGCTAGAATCATTGGCATGAAGGTTAAAAGAAGCACAAAAAGAGAACCATCAGGAAGTGTTGATACAGTTGCATAGATAAAAAAATAACAAATGGTAGTGTGCGCTGAATTACTGACCATTACTCCAAAGTGTTAGTTAACCATTACTCCAAAGAGTTAGCAAGTCAGTTCTCAGACCAAACCTGTATAATAAGGCCTATGAAACTATATACCAAAAAATAACCTGCCTAAAATGCACTGTGAAGAACACTATGAAATAAAGCTATTTTTCCATTTCGGAAAAGAAAAATCATTAGTGCACCTTAAAATGAGTTAGATAATATTCGAGCACATGACTTAGCAAAGCTTAAAATGTTGACAGTACAATCACTATACAATTCAGACCAAAATGCAATAGCAGCAATAAAATACATGGTTCCTCTAACTTACCACAGGGGCCATGTCCAAGTCGGGCTAATGTGTGTATTTCGCCATTTTCAATCTTTAGAATTTTTCCATCTGCTGTACCAGTAAACAACACATCTAAGAGATGTAAGATAAGCTTTTTATGAATTCTGGAAACTGGAAGTACTGCATGAACTGTACATTGTTCCTTCATAAAAAAAAGCTCATGACCTTTAAATATTAAAACTAAAGTCAGCCACAAATCATGCCCACAGTAGCAGTCATCTGTGGCTCAAAGCCACATGCACACACTCTAGTCAGCATCTGGCTCATAAACAACAAGACTCCAAATACAAACCTTTTGTAGGGATAACTTTATATTGAGATACAATACTTGTTCAATTTTTACTTTCTTTAATGTTGATATCTCTTGGATTTCTCACCATCAGTGGATTTTTGTAGTTCTGGTGGCTCCTATTCACCAATTAAGGTTCCAGTAGAAAGGGAAAGCGTTGTTTCCATCTTCCATAATCCAAGCTAATAGATGGCTTTTTATTTTGATGCATTTCCCATTAGTCAGAGTAATCAGAGATTGACCAGCCTTTAACTGTAACACTGGGACAATCTTGTGCATTCATGGTTATTTTCTTATTTCTAAATTTTGACATTCTTGGTAGTGTCCTATTTTTGATAGTATGTGTGTTTGGTTACATTTTCTGCAATTTACATGTTTGCTGTTTATTATTTTGATTATGAACTTTGAATAAATGGCGTTGCCTGTGAATCTATAGTGATTCTTGCCATTTGCTTCCTGGAAAGTTACAGAGGCCAGTTGGGTCAGGGGAAAAAAGACTTCTAGCCAGGATCTTGTTTCCCAGTGAGCAGTCAGATGCTTCTAGGAAGACCATAAGCAGGACATGAAGGCAATAGCCCTGTTCCATTGTTGCTCCTCAGCAACCATTAAGACACTTATCCACTTACAAGAGCAGGGACATCCAGGCACCTTGAGTATTAGACCCTGAACACACCAGGTGGGGACCCAAGGTACACTAGCTCTCTGGATATAGAAGATCAGCTCTCCCTAGCTCTTTCACATATCCCACAACACAACAGTTACAGAAACCACACTACTGTTACAACTTAGTGTCAAATCTTCTAACATGACATGCTCTTTCACTGTGTGCTTTATAGAATTGAAGATTTGATTATTTCAGAAATCAATTGCACAGTTGTTTGGATCAATAACAGAAGATCAATGGTTACACCAAGAGTTACCAACATGACTTATGGAGTAGTTATTACTATAAAGCAAGCTTCCTCAAACTCAGCCCTCCAGATGTTTTTGGCCTACAACTCACATGATTCCTAGCTAGCAAGACCAGTGGTCAGGGATGATGGGAATTGTAGTCTCAAAACATTCAGGAGGGCCGAGTTTGAGGAAGCCTGCAATAAAGTATTTGTGGAAAAGAACAGAGCAAGAGAAAAAGCGATTTTTTGCTAGGCTCAGAAGGTCTCATGTTTGACTCAAGCTCCAAGCATTAAGACCCTTCACAGTTTAGCATGCAGATGTTATTGTGCTTACCGCCGATGTTTGCAATAGATTCTGGTCCAACAAGCTGATTTTCAAATAGCCTTTCTGCTTGTCGGAGCTTGAAGTTTGGCTCTAATGCGCCAGTGAGGAGAGGAGGTTCTTTGAAGCTAGGAGAAGGGGAAAAGGAGAAGCAATTTCATCGGTGGACTGAAAGAAAAGGGCAGGCAGCCAACCAATTTTTGAAGATTCTGGATACAGATAAACCTAGTTTTCCTTTCTACCTTGGGCACTAAAAGGCAGGTGAGGCTGGACATGAGTTTCAAACACACTCTGCTCATACTGCGTATGGAAGTCTGATCAAGGTATATACTTGTGTACATAAAACACATCAACGTAAGATCCAAAATGTTACAATATCTTGATAGAAAGTTTAAACTATAGTTTAACATAACATGCAAAATAAGCCAGCATCAAGCCAACACACTCGAGATGGAAAAGCCACAGAGAGCCCTGCAGATCTCTTTTAATGCAAAATAGAAAAAAAAAAACAACCCAGGGGATTTGCAAGATCAACATGATGGACACATTATAAGGACATATAATGGACCACCTATTGGGGAAAATTCCACTCTTACATCTTTTATACTAGTTTCCTATTCTAGTTTGGTGTCAAATGAACAAACACCAATTGTTCAAATGGCAATGCTTTCAGTTTTCAACATTGTACTCATTTCCAACGTTGAAGCATTTTAATACTGCATATTTGTAACTCAATATTTCCACAGCTTTTCTGAAACAATTCTCCATTACAAGTTAAAATGCTTCTTAATGAAGACTTGCTTTTATGGAACACCTTATAGATCCCTTCAAAATACACACCGTGATTACTTTGGCCAATAAGATGTAGTCATCCAGAGAAATGATCATACCACCAGGTGGTCAGTAACACTACCAAACAGCTTAGGAAAGAATCCTACCTAAATGAAATAGTAGCCATTTCCCTGTTCTAGATCTGCTTAGCGCTACTTAATCCTGTATTTTGCTGTCAGGATAATGGAAGTTAAATGGACCAAAGCTGAATACAACATGAAAGGTTGTATGAAATGGAGGATTCTAAGGACAGAGATGTGATTACGAATGTTAAACTTGTCAATTCCTGAAACTTATCATGACAGCAAGATTTACAGGTTGATCTAACCTTATTTACTTGACAGTAAGCCCCACTTATTTCAGAGGGACCTGATTCACAGACGTATGCTTTGGACTGTAGCCTTAAAAACTTTTTTCATCTCAAAAAGATAAAGTATTTATTCTGACATATGTATGGCTCCTCATAAGAAAGTTATATTGATGGACTACATTATATAAGCAAAGAACACAATTGAAATATAATGCAAAAAACAGAAGCATTCAGCGGGAGGGAGAAACTGCATAAATACTACAAAACAATACTTGTCACACCTTACACACACACACACACCGTTTCAAACATAAAATAAAAAAGGACTCAAGAGGCAGGGTGCCAAAGGAAGCAGGGAGTCATAATGATACATAGCTTACAACAACCATGTTTGACTTAGTTTCAACCCCCCCCAAAAAAAAACTTTTGCCAATTTTTCTCTGAGCTTTCAAAGTCTAATGTGTAATCAAACATTTGTTTGCACTTGCTTCTCCAGCATACCTTTCTTTGTGTGTTTGTGGTAGCATTTAAGGCTCAGCAGGTTTGGGTGCTTTTGACCAACGGGCAGCTTCCTCTTTCTACAAAGGTTTGCTCAACATACCCCCCACTGCAAAACCTGTCACAAAACAAGTCTAGTCTCCCATGCCTAACTGTATGCAACTGTCTCACATTATCACGTGAATGTAAGCTGTATTCCTGTAAAGCTGTGACTCAGGTGTTCACCTGGGTCCAAGTTTTCATGCGTGACTATTCCGATGAGCACCATACACTTTTTGGCACCTGCTAAAAATATTCCTGTCAGGGGTTCAGGGACAGAGGCACAGGTGAGGGGGGAGACGGAGAGCGATGGGGAAGAAACCCAGGACAGTGAGGAAGAGGATGACAATGACTTGAGGTCTTCCATGAGTCAAGTGAATCGGAGGATTCCCAGAAGGGGGCGCCCCTGGTCAAGCCAAGGGGGGTCACAGGGGGGACTTGCCAGGAGCAGGGAAGCAGCAGGGAAACCCCGAGTGGGAGTGGGAGATCGGGGTCGGCTTCCCAGGAGGGACGGAGTGAGAAGGGTGGAGTTCCCAGTGTGACACACGGAGCAGAGCAGGAAGGAGACAGGGGAAGGAGATCGGGGCAGGACGTCCTGCCGGAAGGGGCGGAGAGTAGTACAGGGAGTAGTGTAACTGTCAAAAGGAAGGTCAGGGGTAGCGAACGCGCGCCAAGTTCAAATGTGGAGGCGCGCGGAAATGCAGAGAGCCCGGAGGAGGAGCCTGGCCCCAAAGCACAAAGGAGGGGGGAGCAGGCATCTGAGGGATCCGCGTCAGAGGAAAGCAGGAGGGAAGGAACCCAGGGGGGCAGAAAGACCCTGCGGAAAAGAAAGGACAGGAAGAGGTGGTCTAGCACAAGCCTCTTAAACTGGTGTAGAGGCGGGACCGATTCAGAGAGAAGTTCAAATGTCTAGGCTAAGAGACGCGGGGCTGCGCGCCTCGGTTGTGGAACCAATAATGAACTGCAATAAACATCCTTGTATATAAGAAGAGCTTGGCGTTGGTCTTTTGTGAGCTGAGACCTGAGGCAGCCCTGACAATTCCTTTATAGAAAATCCTACCCAGATGCGTTAAAAATTGAGGTACTTTTAATCTGTTTTAGTATTTTAACTTTTGTCTGTTTTAAAGGTTGTAAATTTGTCTTGATTTTTCTGTTTTATCTTTTGTAAACCACTTCATTTTTAAAAATAATACAGTGGTGTATAAATTTTATGAAAAATAATAATAAAGTCAAATTTATTACGGCAAAAGATTTCTGGGCAACGGCCCACTTCCTCAGATGCATGGAAGTGTTATCCTGAGTTTCAGGGGTGTGTACAAATTCACATGCAAGCATTTGTATGAGTTCCCTTAAGTCATGTGGGGGCACCCCAAGAAAGGGTTAAACTGTTCCATTAACCAGGTGCCACTACTGAAAAGGCCTTCTCCCTGGTGGTGAAAATATGAACGGCAGCATCCAACCAAGCCGTTCTCAAGAGTAGATCCACTGAAATTAAATGAATTTAGTCAGTCATGACTAACTTGTCACTGATTTCAGTAGAACTACTCCAAATACAGTTTAAATATATCGTGCAAACATATATTCATTCTCAAAACCAATGCAGTAAAGCTTTAGTACTAACACCTGGCAAGACTGAAATGAGAATTGAATACGCTCTTTCCAACAATATGGGATTTTATCAATCTGGAGAGTTATCCTTGTTCTGAAATCTTTCCCAAATGAGAGATGTCAACTTTTGGGTGCTCTCAGAGCCTCCAAAGTACAATTTCCTTCAAAGACTTCTTGGTGAATTCCTGGCTCAAGGTACAAGAGAACTGAGACTCATATCATTAAGCTCTCTCCGTGGGTACCATACAAATATCCTTCTTCCTTCCCTCAATATTCCTAAAAATGTGTTGAATCCACATTTGGCTTCATGTCTGCAGAGACCCTAGATGCAGAGAGACCATAGGCTCATTTTAGCTGAGCAATCTGTACAACCCATGAACAAGGTATACTTATTGTGTTGGATCAAGTCCATGTAGGCACCTTTGCAAACATGTACGCAAGACAGGTGCGGAGCAGACACACCAAGGGGAGTTGACACAATTCCCATAGTGCTAAACAAATTAAAAACCAACTCTAGCCAGATGAGAACACTTGCCAAAGAAGTCCTATTGTGCTTGAAGATCCTCTCATTTGCTTGCAGTCTTAAAGGATGCACTGTTCGTTTCGCTTCAAAAATCAATTTTCCATCTTCCTTATTATATTTGATTGCATTTATTTAAAAAATACATATAGCAACTGTTATTCATTTCTAAGATCTGAACTGAGACAGCAAATGTGAAATTTGTTGATACCAAAAGCAATCCAGCTTTCAATACGTCTTTCAGTATCAGAATACTGTATATCTTAGCAGGCTGCACAGTCCTGTGTAAACATCAGTTTAATCAGGTCTTACCCTACTAATACCTGCATTCTGAAGCAAAAAAAATTAAACTTACCAGCAATAAAAAAATCCTAATGAAGTATTCAGTTAAACACTTAAATTACATGCTACATTCTGATATCAAACATACTTTGCAACTCACCTTATAGGCTGAGGGTCTATTGGACACTCCAGAAGAATTATTGCTCCAAATAAGGGAATAATTAGCGATACAGCCAAAGTCATGAAAGTCACACGGAATACTTTGTTGCTGTAAGTACTGTAACAAAAATACAAAACAGAGTAGAAACTTAAATTTAAGCTCTGCACAATTTTAAACAATGATCACCAGTGTGTTAGTGTAAATCTGTACCAGCGATTTCAGACCAAGATTATACTATTTTATGAATGTGTAACTAGCAATACATCTATGTATGCCTAGTTTTTCCACATGAGCATGTTGTATAAACTCAGTGATTACGTCATTCCACTAATCAAAGGGGAATTACTAGTCAAATGAACAAAAAACTCCAAATATATTTTTCAAAACCATTACAATTTACCAGTGACATTACAGCTGAGCTATACATTCAGTAGATCACAAAACACATCTCGGGAACATACCATTGCAAAATGCAGATGTAAGACTACACATCCAAATTGTTCCTCATGTAGAAAAGCTCCCTGCACATGGAAATCATGTCTAAGAAGAGTCTAACCTACCCTTCTTCCCATTCTGTTAGTTATCCACAAGCAGGAATTTAAACATTTAGAGTTCATAGTATCCCACCTGCATTCTTAACTGTATAGTCTCAAGGAAGGATATAGCTTGTGATGCAGAAAGCTCAGCCAGCAGAAAGGGAGGGAAATCACCTCCTCTCTCTTTCTACTTCTCTCTTAACTGCAGAGATGCCTTCTCTGTGTTTACTTGAGCCTTTGCAGCTTATGCAAAGAATCTTTGTGGGGGGCATGTGGGAACAGAGGATTTGCCAATGGAGAGCAGGTGAGTGGATTTAAGAACTCTGCATGTTAAATATGACTGGTACTTTCCAGTATGTGTTAGAAGCTGCCCAGAGTGGTTGGAGCGACCCAGCTAGATGGGTGAGGTATAAATATAATAATAATAATAATAATAATAATAATAATAATAATAATAATGTTTGACGTAGAATCCACAATGCATGAATCTGACAGTTTAAATCCAAACCTTTTTATAGCCGCTAGAGAGATTAAGGGTAAGTAAGTGGGAGAAACAGAACTGAAGTTCTGTGGATGAAACCAGCTTAAGATTTTACTTTCTCAGGGTAAAGGTTGCATTTCTAACCCTTAGCAAGCTTTTTAATCACCATGATTTGTGAAAGGAAAACGAAGCAAAGAAAACTTGAAACCTCATTTTCTGTACCATTTCTCTTCAGTTATCTACAAAGATAGATACTGGAGTACATTTAGATACATGAAGGCCTTTGGTATTAACAAAAACAGTGTGGTGTCCTTCATAAATCAAGGACAAAAACTCTGCTAAGAGGAATGTTACGTAGCATTTTTTCCTCTGATCAGCACATAAATGACTTTTTTTAAACAACTGGGAAGGGATAAGACAGGCTTAAAGGCCCTAGGAGCTGGCAAGGTCTGAACATCAACATTTCATCAAAGAAGTGAAGAAATGCTGAATATGGATAAAAATGAATTGTGCTGCTCAAAAACCTATCCGTATACTTCTTTTTCATTTAACATGTCTAATTTGAAGACCACCAGCAACACGGAATTTGGTAAAGAAATTCAGCCATAGGAGATATGCCCATAGGACAGATAACAAACATCAGCCAACAGGCCCCACTGAAATAAATGGGATTACTTCTTGGTAGATAGGCAAAAAGAATTCCCTGTTAAATAATTAAAATAAAATTCAGTTTCTCAAACTGCAGTTTTGATGACACCAACATGCAGCCTTCTTCCCAGTATAGAAATTCTGGGACATCTGAATTTGGCATTCTTGTATTAGTTACACCTGAGAACTATTGTTGAAAGAGCTCCGCCCCACCCCAAACATGCAAGATTGCAATAGGTCTGTGTGACTCAAGAGCTTACTACCAGAACCTGAAAGCACTGGAAGTTTATTGTTTTTGTTACATGTTTCTGCAATATAGAAAGTATCATACCTAAGTAATTTCTCTCCCAAATTTCTCTCTCCCAGATTTGGTGTGAAGGTAACATGTAGATTATAAACTGTTTTTCACACACACCAGATCAAGGATAGGTACAATCACTGAAAAGGACAACAAATTCAAGCAGGTTTACCCAAGAGGTTTACCCAACCTTATGTCCCAAGGAGATGTGACATAATTATCCCCTTTTCTCTTCCATAGATTACCTCCAGGTACAGGTGTACAATGGAAACATGTGTTTACTGGAAGGTGAATCAGAAGGTGAATGTTAGCCATTGGGAAATAAGGAAATACTCCTCCAAGGAAGCATAAATGTAATTACAGTATTCTGCAGTCCAAATGTGAACTGAAATATGAACAGAGCGCTGGGTTTGCATGTACAGTCATAGCTCGTGTTGCGTTAGGTTCATGTTGCGTCTTTTCAGCTTGCAAACGCAGTAAACCTGGAAGTGCATACTTCTGGGTTTCGCCATGCGCACACGCCATCTGCGTGCTTCGTGCATGCACAGAAGCACTCAATAGTGCCACACATATGCGCGGAAGAGGCGCTCTAGTTGCAGACTTTTCAGGGTGCTGACAGCACCCCAGAACGGATCGTGTTCGCAACTAGAGGTACCACTGTAATGTAAAGCCAAAGGTAGAAGAAACCAAGGCTCATAAGTCAGCAAAAATCAAGGCTTCACATGATGGTTTGTTGGCAGTAAAGAAACCAGAGTTTATTAACCATTGTTTAATAAACCATGATTAAAGTGTTAAGTGCAAACCAGGCTGTTCTTTCCAGTGGCTAGTCCTTCATTCAGACTCACTAAGCCATCCCCCAAACCACATAGTAAGTCACATTAAGAACACAGTAAGCAAACATACTCAGAAATTTACTTACCAAGGGGCTTGCCATGGATACTATTGCCATGATTGCCATGACTATTAGCATTTCTGAGTCATACTCTCGTATTTCAGCTGCTCACACAAATCCACTAAACTATCACTTATCTGGATTTAGTATTTGAACAATGATGTCACCAGATAACTCCATATACTTCCACAGAGCTTGAAGATTTCGCCATGCTGCAAAGATGACTGAACTCTCCCCTAGTTAACCCTTGTCCTCTCTACATAATGCTTCATTTGCAAATGAGCTTAACAGGCTTCAATGCTGGAACCAATTTTCAACACCAGAGTTCTGGCCAGGGCATTTTATACAGAGAGTTTAATAAAAGAAGAGTTATTATTTTTATTGTATTTATATACCACTTTTTTCTTCAAAAAGTTGTGGCGGGAGCAGGGATTCAACCCTGGTCTCCTAGGTCCCAGTCTGACACACTAACCACTGCACCACACTGGATGTCACATTTCATGTGCATGTGCAGCACTCCCCAATTTCCATAACTAGTTACCACACATTTGGGATTTAGAAAGGTTTCGACTTGGGTCTGTCTTCTGGGTTTTTTTATTACTGCCATTTCATTGCCTTTATTGCAGAATTATTCTTTTTGTTTATACAACCGGAGTACATTTGACACTTTACAGCCTTGTATAATGGGTGGGCGGGGGAGAGCTGGATTCCTCCTTCCCAAGCACTTTTCGAACTACATTTTGGTAGGTTTGAAATGAATGCCCAAAATTTGAGTGTAGCATACGAGCAAATCTAATAAAATCCACATGTTGGTTTTTATTGTAGCTATATTGTGATCACGCGTGTGTATTTACTGTGGGGAGGCAGAAGAAAGCGATGTAAACAGGGCCAAAATACAATGCAATACGAGACACAATGCACCGTGTTTGTGTTACATTGTGTTACATGCCTTGGCAGCACTGAGAGAGAAAAGAATCAAATTATTATTATTATATACGAATAAATGCCATCAAATGAGAGGCCTTCCAAAAAGGTTTGAGCCCAGGAACATTTCGTTGCAGAATTACGCGGCCCTCTTCTCCTTCCACCCTGCCCTAGGCAGGGAGGCGGCTCAGCCTCTCCCCTCCCGCCCCAAAGCACCCTCGGCCAGGCAAGACCCACTCCTTAAACCCGGGGTGTGGGGAGGAGGCCGAGGGGGAATGGCGCCTCACGCCGCCCACCCAACCCAGCTGCTCCCTCAAGGGCCGAGGCGGGGACTCGCTTTCCGGCGCCCTAGAGGACCCGCTCCGCGGCCGGAGGACCAGCAAGAAGGCTACCCTTTTCCCTCAGGGGCAGGCAGGTGAGCGAGCGAGCGGGCACCCACGAGGTCACCTCCCTGAGAAGCCGGACGACGCCCCTCACGCACCTGCCATCCTTGGTCTCCTGAGCCGTGTTGTCCTCGGTAATCACCTGAGGGCGGATAGGGCGCCGCTGCCTCAGGCCTTCCGCCTCATTCATGTTGCCCCCGTCGCCCCTCGACGTGACTGAGGAGAAGCGCGCTTGCCCGCCGCCGCAGAACAAGCTCTCTACGCAGCGCCAAGAGGAGGGGCCGCCCCGCCCCGGAGCTCCGCCCCCGCCTCCATGCTTGCCCAACGGCCGCCAGGCTGGGGCCCCGCAGGCCCCGCCCCCTACATACCCGCCCAACGGCTGCCAGAGCCACGCCTCCTCGTAACGGCCGCCCCGCCGAAGCCCCGCCCACTCGGCTATGCCCGCCCAACGGCGACCCAACGGCCCCGCCGAAGCCCCACCCCACCGCTGAGCGTAGACCAATCAGCGGCAGCCAGCTCTAAAGCCACTTCCCCCGTGACCAGAGAGCAGAATGGGGCCCCCTCAGGTTCCACGAAGCTCTTCGAGCGATGACTGGCTGAGGCGTTTTAGTGCTGCCCACAGACAAGACCCCTCTCTCTTGGTTCTCTAATGCAGTGTTTCCCAAACTTGGATCTTCAGCTGTTTTTGGACTACAACTCCCATCATCCCTAGCTAGCAGGACCAGTGGTCAGGGATGATGGGAATTGTAGTTCAAAAACAGCTGGAGACCCAAGTTTGGGAAACACTGCTCTAATGGATCGACTTTCTCTCTGACACACACGCGCGCGCTTGACGCTTCGTAATACGCAGCTCCGCCTACACAACGCGCCTGAACGTCGGTAAGCCCGTCCCCGCCCACACACTACCCACCACGCCCCCTCTCCCTGCGCCTGCCCAATCGGTGTCACAGTTGCATGCTTAGGGGGCGGAGTCAAAGGCGTATATCTTTCCGCGCGAGAAAAATGGAACGTAGAACGTCATTGCATTAGGAACGGGCAGTTGCAATGTGTTTAAATGTCCATATTGGTTTGTTTTTGTTCTTATTATGTCTTTTGTTTTTCTGTTTTGTATTTTTGTGTCATGGAACGCCCTGCCTGTGATCTTTGGATGATTGGTGGTGTACAAATGTAACAATCGTGATGATGGTGATGATGATAATTAATAATAATAATAATAATAATAATAATAATAATAATAATAATATAAACAGGTGGTTTGGGAAAGAATAACCTCTGGAGTTTACTGTACCTGAGCAAGTTGGGTAGCTGAGCCCAAAGAATCAGTGGGTGCATATGCAACATCAGAAATAGAAATATTCACAAATTGGCAGGGAAACATTTCAAGCTACCAGGACACATGAATTACATTTCATCAAAGAAATTCAGCTTACGAGGGTCTGAGTAGAGACAGAGGTAACTCAGCCTTGTCAAGTTGAGCGCTGCTGCAATTGTAAATGGTATATATTACCAGTGCTTTTTTCTTGGGAAACGTAGGGGTATGCATTCCCCTGAACATTTTGTGAATCTAAGTTTTGAGGGGCAGTATTTCAATATGAGTAGGAAAATGAGAATATCCCTAAGCATTTTTAAAGAAAAAAAGCACCGTATATTACCTTACATATAACATTAGTTGCAAGAGGAATCTTAAGTGCACTTTCTGGCTTAAATGAGTATTCCATTACTTGATGCAGAAGTGGGTAGCCGCAGCCCCTGGGGAGCAAATGTAACCTCATAATTCTCCTGAGGAGGCCACACTCCTCACTTGCCCTGGTTCATACCCTCACGGTTTCTGACTGGCTGGAACACGTGCTTGAGTTTTGATCATCACTTTTGCTTATCTGGATGGAGGATAGAGAAGAGTGTGTTTAGAACCCAGCCTACTGTACAAAGGTAAGATTTCATTCACACTTTTGACTCTGGACCCACCCACTATTAGCATGTGGTTGTTGACCAGAAGGAAGTAGTAGTAGTAGTAGTAGTAGTAGTAGTAGTAATAATAATAATAATAATAATAATAATAATAATAATTTGTACCCCGCCCATCGGGGCGGCTTCCACAAAGACCAAAAATACACTAATATGTCATACATTAAAAACTTCTGAATGTCTTCTGAATGTCAGGTAGTTATCTCATCTCTTTGACATCTGATGGGAGGGTGTTCCACAGGGTGGGCGCCACTACCGAGAAGGCCCTCTGCCTGGTTCCCTGTAGCTTTGCTTCTCGCAATGAGGGAACCACCAGAAGGCCCTCAGCGCTGGACTCAGCGTCCGGGCAGAACGATGGGGGTGGAGACGCTCCTTCAGGTATACTGGGCCGAGGCCGTTTAGGGCTTTAAAGGTCAACACCCACGCTTTGAATTGTGCTTGGAAACGTACTGGGAGCCAATGTAGGTCTTTCAAGACCGGTGTTATGTGGTCTCGGCGGCCACCCCCAGTCACCAGTATAGATGTAGCATTGTGGATTAGTTGTAGTTTCCAGGTCACCTTCAAAGGTAGCACCACGTAGAGCGCATTGCAGTAGTCCAAGCGGGAGATAACCAGAGCATGCACCACTCCGGCGAGACAGTCCGTGGGCAGGTAGGGTCTCAGCCTGTGTACCAGATGGAGCTGGTAGTCAGCTGCCCTGGATACAGAATTGACCTGCGCCTCCATGGACAGCTGTGAGTCCAAAATGACTCCCAGGCTGCGCACCTGCTCCTTCAGGGGCACAGATGCCCCATTCAGGACCAGGGAGTCCTCCACACCAGCCCGCCCCCTGTCCCCCCAAAACAGTACTTCTGTCTTGTCAGGATTCAACCTCAATCCACTAGCCGCCGTCCATCCTCCAACCGCCTCCAGGCACTCACACAGGACCTTCACCGCCTTCACTGGTGCCTTCACTGAATGCTACCTTTAGCTGAAAAGGGCTGCTCATCCCTGACAGAAAGCTTTTTGATATTCTAGCACACCTGGGCATCCTAGAAAGGTTTCCAGAGACCAGCACCATCACTGACACCTGGCCTGGGCTTCCAACTGCAGGGCCTATTAGTGACTTGTTACTGATTCCCATAATTCCCAGGAGCAATATTAGGGATGGACACTCCAGGGCATTGCGAGAAATTAATATGCTAGCTTTCCATCACTCTCAGATTGCTGTGGCTACTACCAACACAATATACCGTATGTCTGAGTGGATCCATATACAAGGGACAGCCCACCAGCAAACTTTGTGTACCAGGAGATCCCTTAAACTTGTTGACCAGACGTTTTTCAGCATTTCTTGGATAAACTTTTATCCTTAGCCTTATTAACTGTAATTGTTTTTAATTAGAATAGCACAATTTGGTTGTAAAACTGGTAAGCCGATTTGAATTTTTAAAATTATATTCAAATTTATTAATTGCATTTTTAACTAAACAAATGCATAACAGGTTTCAATTTCACTCAGAAGCTGCTGTTTTAATACAGAATATTTGTATGTAAAGCATATATTCCGCAAAAATAGAGATGCTATCATTCATCTTGTTCTGTGGTAGGAGTGCGGGCTGCTCTTATCATGTCCCAAGTTTTGAGGGAGTGAAGCCATGTTCAGATGTTTGAAGAACGTATGAGGGGACTATATAGACCTTCTGTAGGAAAGTGTACATTAGACTGCCACAGTGGATATTTTTATAGATTACAACCAGACTAGAAATCAGCAAAGATTTGTTCCATCAAGGGAGATTCCAATTCCCTTAAGATATGCTGCCTAGTGGCCATTAGATGGCACCAATTTTCTGTGTTGGTAGGATAAACTACTAGAAGTGAGCCTTTCAACAGTTCTTTTTGGCTCCAAAAAGTAACATTGGATAATTTATGCTACCTAATAAAAGGCAGAGATCGTAGAGAAGATTGCCTAGCATGCTTAAAAGCAAATGAAAAGAAGTCTCTTCCTGTCTGATGAAGTTTGAGGTTTTGGCCAAGAATTCTTCCAGTTCAAAAGCTGCAACCATAGAAGCTATTTACAAAGACATACAGATCTGTATCCTAAATACTTCAACCCCTTCATAAATGTTCCTGCCCTTTGGAATATAAGCACAGTCCAGTTATAATGTACTAACTCAGGTATTTTAATATTTGTATTACTTAGCTGCAGCCCTTTGAATCCTAATATGGTTTTGATACAATATGCTATTATATGCCTTTTTATAAACCTTGCATAAAGTATCAACAATAACTGGCTACAAAACTATAGCAGATTTTTTCACATACAGACTGTTAACAAGGATCTTTAATGAAGATTTTCAGAAATATGCTATTTCCATTTTCTGTCTGTTAAAAGCAACACAGTTTGCAGGGCCGAAACTAGGCTTTCTGCCACTCGGGACAAAGATCCAGTTTGGGACCCTACCCACCCGCTCCCCGATGCGTGTTTGCGCACAAACATACATACAAACAAACAAACACACAAACCTCAACAAATTTATTTGTAAAAGGCATAAAAAGTAGGCAATATATTATTTGAAGAGGTGTTATGACTGTATCATCAAAGGGAAAATGAGCATCCCTTCCAGTAAAAGCAAATTGTGTCAAAATTAGAACTTCCATGTTCAGCAAGTGTCTATCCAAGGTCAGGATTTTTTGAATTGGATTTATTTGGTCACAGGATCAATAAAACACTGCATATACATAATATCAGCCAAGACCCTCTGGTTTCCTTTTAAAACGTCTCCCAGCCTTCTTCTTGGTTCCGTGCAAACCCTTTCAATGAGTTCAGACGTGTAAATTTACTCCCAGATAAGCTTCAACAAGATTCCTTTCAATTTTATTTTTGTTTGATTACTAATTTTAGGAAATGATAGTTTTGTAGTCATTTTAAGTTCCATGTAAGGTGAAGAAATGCTTTTTTTTCTCTACACATTTTTCATCAAGCATATAAACATATATTATATATCCTTATTAAAATTTTATCTTTCAGTTATTCCTAATTAAAACTTGCTTTCACAAAATATGAAAAATAATTTATTCTACTTAAATGAATAATGTCCCTCTGCTGTTAATGAATGCAGTATCCAGAAAGATATCATGGGTTACTCAGAAGAGAGCATTTCCCCCAAGAGTAAGTTCAAAGAGTGATTAATATTTCCAAGGCACTGGTTTTAAGGTTGAATTAATGCTTTCTACTTTAGAGTTCCCACTCTGTTGGTTTTAATAAAGTATTTAAAAAAGATAGACAGGATATCCAAAATATCAGGATCTAACCTACATGCTGCATAGTTTCAAAGAAAGGCAAAGTGCAGTGAAATACACACAAACGGTATTGTAATATATGTATTTTTCAGAAGGAGAATCTTCTGAGCCTCACATGATTAAGCGGAATTCCATGAAAACTTGTGCGTATTTGATGGTTCCTTTCGTTTCTCGGAGTTTCTAATGGAACATATCCCCACAGCTTCTCATTACAAAGTAGGATGCTTAATTTTGTACTTCTCATATGCATCAAGTATTTCTTCAATGACACTGGAGTCATCCAGTGTGGTGATATCTCCCATATCGCTGACATTGCCTGTCACTATTTTCCGTAGCAACCTTCTCATTATTTTCCCTGAGCGAGTTTTAGGAAGGCGCTTCACTACCTGTTTGAGAAGGGGAAGAATTGTGTTATTGTGAGAGTGAACCACTATGACAATAATATGTTACCGTATTTTTCGCTCTATAACACGCACCTGACCATAACACGCACGTAGTTTTTAGAGGAGGAAAACAAGAAAAAAATATTCTAAACGAAACAGTGGATCTATGATTTTTGTGGTTCATGCTGTGGCCACAGACATGTGATCTGACGGTGGGTTTGGGGTAGCCCAATGCAAAAATCCTGAGGATCCATGTGGATCCATGCTTTGTAACCACGTTTTTGCGCCATTGCGGCCCCATGAAACAGTGGGTGTGTGTGTTTTTTGGTGCAGGCTGTAGCCATGGACATGCTATGTGATCAGATGGTGAATTTGGGGTGACCCAGTGCAAAAATCCTGAGGATCCATGTGGATCCGTGCTTTGTAACCACGTTTTAAGTGGGGAGGGAAGGAAAAGCACTCAAGGGACAAGAAGCACGCATGGGGTGTGTGGAGAAGGATGCTGCTAATAATGAAGAAGAGGCTCCTCTCTGGCTTTGCTCCTTTAGAACAAGCAGGCTCTGCGTCTCTCCCTCCTCCCCGGCAAGGAAACCACGATATTAACCACTCTGAGACAAATCAAGAAAATTGCGACCAACACTCTCCCCCAACAAGCGCAGTGAGGTCAACACACACACACGCAGAGAGAGAACTGGCCCTAAAGTTGCAGGGCGCTGGAAGTCGCAGGGGCGCTGGGGGAGTGAACGGGAAGCAGAGAATGAGAACGATCCCTCACACAGACAGACACACAGAGTGTCAATTCTAAAGTCGCAGGGAGAGTGAACGGGAAGCAAGAGAAGGAGAAGGAGCCCTCACGCACACACAGACACACAGAGTGTCGATTCTAAAGTCGCAGGGGCGCAGGGAGAGTGAACGGAAGCAAGAGAAGGAGAAGGAGCCCTCATAGACACAGAGTGTGGATTCTAAAGTCGCAGGGAGAGTGAACGGGAAGCAGGAGGAGAAGGAGCCCTCACGCACACACAGACACACAGAGTGTCGATTCTAAAGTCGCAGGGAGAGTGAACAGAAGCAAGAGAAGGAGAAGGAGCCCTCACGCACACACAGACACACAGAGTGTCGATTCTAAAGTCGCAGGGGCGCAGGGAGAGTGAACGGAAGCAAGAGAAGGAGAAGGAGCCCTCATAGACACACAGAGTGTGGATTCTAAAGTCGCAGGGAGAGTGAAGGGGAAGCAGCAGGAGGAGAACGATAGCTCAAGCACACGCACAGAGCCTACAGTGGCTAATCCAAAATCTGACAGCACAAAACTGCAGGCAGGGGCAGAGAGCAGGGGTTGTTTTAAAGCAGCTAACTCCCGCTCTGCTTCTCTCCCTCCTCCCCGGCTCCGCTAGCTGACAGGAGCCGCTTACACCCGCTTTGCTGTTTCAAAGGGAGCCACGGACTGCTCACGACTGCAGCAGATTCCCCCGCCATCTGTAGGCATTCGCTCCATAACACGCACAGACATTTCCCCTTACTTTCTAGGAGGAAAAATCTGCGTGTTATGGAGCGAAATTTACGGTAAATTAAACCAGACACATACAGCCTTCAGCCCGGAAACCATGGTTCCCCCATTACAAGAACTGCAAATGGAAAAGGTTTAAGTGTTCTTTTGCAATTTGGAACAAACTGTGATTTCCTACCATGTCCAAAAATGGCAAAACTGGTTTGTTCAATAAAGTTACTTGGAAAACACCACAATCTGAAATTCTGGTTTGATCCAAGTATGTTTTAAGTATGGCTTGAAGATGTGACAGCTTTCCTGAATTTGAACATAACAAGAAACCAAGCAGCAAAAGGAAACTTTAAACTTCCTACCCTTGCATGCATAGAAGAAAGTAACGGGTCTGCTTAAGCCCAAGCCTGACGGCACATTCTTATAATAGGTTACCCTTTGCATCTGGACAGTGCCATTGTTTTGTGCCTATGCGATCTTTTAGCCATGTTCATGAAGTGGTAAATGTAAACATATGCAAAAAGACACCTCTGATACTACCTTTAAAAGAAAAGTGGTATATGTACAGAGGACAAAGAATAACGGTGGTACAAGTCAATCTTTTAGCCATGTTCATGAAGTGGTAAATGTAAACATATGCAAAAAGACACCTCTGATACTACCTTTAAAAGAAAAGTGGTATATGTACAGAGGACAAAGAATAACGGTGGTACAAGTCAAGTAGTAGGAACTTAGGCTTCGAAAAACAACAGTCTAGTAATATGAAGCCAGGGTTTAGTACAAGGCTTAGTAATGCCATTTTATAAAAGGACTATGTCAGGGAACTGCCATCGGAGGGACAGGTGGTGGAAGGGCTCACGGAGGTTGGGAGAGACCCAGCAGCGGAAGCAGGAACCAGCAGGGGGAGAGGTGGGTCTCTGAGGGAAAGCGAGCAAGAGGGAGGGCTCAGGGACACGTCAAGCGAGAACAGTGGGGAGGTTTCTGGACCTCCCATAGGGAGACCCACTCCTCGCCGGAAACTGTCACGGCGTGAGTCCAGAAGACGTGTTTCCGTTAAGGAGCTTTTATGTTGGAAGCGATTCCGAAAGCAGCCACTGTCGGAATCTGCGAGTGACTAGAGGAGCCATGTCTGAGGGGCTCCGTCACAGACAGAGGTTTGTGGACTTGAACAAACTCTGAGGGACTACGATTTTATGCACAAGCAGCTCATCATCCTATCACAGCATTCCGACAGTGTCTGAAAAGCAGCTTGTGCAGGAGAAGGCATCATGAGCAACCCAGCCGGAACCGGAGAAGAAGGAGCGGGAGCGAGTCCAAGCCTGGAAGAAAGGTACCGGGTGTTGGAAGTCCAGCTAGCGCTGCAGACGGCGAGGCTTGAGGAGAGGAGGGCTCAGGATGCAGACAAAAAGGGGAAAGCCCCCCAGCTCGCCAGAAAGGTACCAGGATTGGTGCAGAAGTTTGGGGGGGAGCCCAAGGACTATCATGCCTTCCAGACAGAGATGCAATATGCCCTCAATCTGCAGTTTGATGAATTCCCTGATGAGGAATCGCGAGTGGCTTTCGTGATTGGGCATCTTGAAAGGGGGGCGAGAGACTGGGTTAGACCCCTGATGGCAGCGAATAGTGACGTCCTAAAGGACACGATGAAGTTCTTTCGCGCCTTGGATCTGATGTTTTCCAGCGATATTGAGAAGGGAGTGGTGCGCAGACAGTTAATGGCTTGCAAACAGGGGAGCCGATCTGTCCGTGAGTACTGGACTGAGTTCACCATGCTGGTTCACAGATTGGGGTGGGACTTATCGGCGGAACCCATTCAAATGCTATTTGAAGAAGGGCTTGCTTCGGCTGTGAAAGACGAACTTTCCCGGGGCCCCAGGGCAGATTCTATGGACCAGCTGACCAAATCTGCGCTGACCATAGGAGCGTGCCAGGAGGCGAGAGCATTGGAGAGGCGGGAAGGGAAGGGGGAACGTTGGAAGGAGTTCCGCATTCCAGAGCCTACTTTCCCGCCGGCAGAGCCGATGGAAATCGGAACAGCGCGCGCGCAGTTTCAAAGCCCAGTGAGGGGGGAAAGAAGGAGGGAAAAGGCGCCCGGAAATGCTATCTCTGCCAACAGCCAGGTCACTTTGCCAGAGTCTGCCCCCAGAGGAAGGAATGGCAAGGGATGGTGGGAGCTGTTGAGGGAAGAGAGGAAGAAATACCGGAGCAAATAAAAGCCAACGCCTGGCTGCCACCGTTGGGGCACAGCAGCCAGGCCAAAGAGCAGTGAAAGTGCCCACGCCAGAACCTCCTAAACCCGCCCTAGTGATAGAGGTGTTACTAGAGCTGCCTAACGGACACCCACTAAAGATAAAGGCGCTATTGGACTCAGGCAGCTCCTGCAATTTCATGAGTAAGGAGTTTGCTGCTGAGCACCAGATACAGACTATCCCTTTAAGCAACCCCCTGCAGGTGACCACGATTGATGGCAGGGAGCTGTTGGGAGGAGAAGTCAGCGTGCAGACCGTCCCAATGATAATGAAGGTGGCAAGGCACACCGAACTGATAGCGTTTAATGTGGCCACCTTGGGAGGAGCTCCCATTATATTGGGGATGAGCTGGCTAGCGTTACATGATCCGCTGGCGGGCTGGCATCAGAGAGTGGTTTCCTTTGGTTCAGCACATTGCTTAGAACACTGCAAAGAGGGAAAGGGTTTGGCAGGGGCCCAAGCCACCCTAGCAGGGACTGAAGTAATGGAGAACGTGAAGGTACCACGACAATACGCAGATCTCCGCGATGTCTTCAGCGAAAGGGAAGCTGACCAACTACCCCCGCATAGACCCTTTGACTGTCAAATCAATTTACTCCCTGGGGCACAGCTCCCTGTAGGCAAGCTGTACGCCATGTCAGACAGAGAGATGCAGGCGCTAAGGGAGTTCATTGACAAGAACCTGAAGAGAGGTTTCATCCAAGAATCCAGAGCAGTGGGAGGCAGCCCAGTGTTTTTTTGTGGATAAAAAAAACACGGACAAGCCGAGGCTGGTGTGTGACTTCAGGGCCTTGAACGCAGTGTCAGAACCAGTGGCCTTCCCTATGCCCAGGATTGACGACATTTTGACAAGGGTGCGGAAGGGAAAGATTTTCACAAAGCTGGACCTAAGGGGGGCGTACAACCTGATACGAATAAGGAAGGGGGATGAATGGAAAACCACCATGTTCACCCCTTTGGGGGCATTTGAATATTTAGTTATGCCCTTTGGCCTACAAGCAGGCTCCGCGTGCTTTCAATCGTTTATGAACCACGTACTGGGGCCTTTGCTTTACAAGAATTGTGTGGCCTTCTTAGATGATGTGTTGGTGTATTCTGAGAATGAGGAGCAGCATGTGAGAGACGTCAGAGAAGTGTTGAGCAGGCTGCAAGCCAACCAGCTGTGGGTGAAACTGGAGAAGTGTCAGTTTCATACCAAGGAGGTGGAATTCCTGGGGTATCGCCTGTCAGACAAGGGATTGGCCATGGATCCCGGCAAGGTCCAGGCGGTGCTGGAATGGAAAACACCCAAAACAAAGAAGGATGTGCAGAGGTTCCTAGGGTTTGGGAACTTCTATCGTAAGTTCATCCGAAACTTTGCCCACCTGACGGCGCCCATTACGGACTGTCTCAGCAGTAAGAAGAAATTCGTTTGGACTGAGGAGGCGGAGCGAGCATTTGAGGAACTAAAAAGGGCCTTCGCCTCGGAAGAACAACTCCTGCATGTGGATTTACAAAAACCGATGAGAGTGGAAACTGACGCATCAGACAGAGCGATCGGGGCGGTGCTTCTGCAGCCAGGGAAGGAGGAGTCAGAGTGGAGACCGTGTGCCTTTTTTTCGCGAAAGCTGAACAAATCCGAGAGGAACTACACGGTGTATGACCGAGAACTACTCGCCATTCTTGAGGCGTTCCGGAGATGGAGGCACCTGCTAATTGGCGCACAACATAAGGTGCAAGTGTGCACTGACCACAAGAACCTAGAGTATTGGAGAATGGCACGAGTGCTCAACCAACGGCAAGTGAGATGGGCCCAGGAGTTCTCCAAATTTAACTTTGAGATTTGTTACGTGCCAGGCCCAGAGAACATTGGGGCGGACGCTCTCTCACGCAAACCTGAATATTTGGAGGGGGAGGGAGCACCCGAAGAGAGACATGTCATTCCAGAGGACCGCTGGGTGTGGGGGGGGCATTGGTGGGGCAAAGAGAACTGGTAGAGGGAACGGAGAATGATGAATACGCCCAGGACAAACTCAGGGGTCTCAGGAGGGAGGGAGACAAACCCGGAGGTTTTGAGGAGAGAAACGGGGCGTTGTATTACAAGGGAGCGCTGTATATACCTGAAGGAGAGTTGAGGGGGAAGGTACTCAAGCAGCTGCACGATAGCCCCACAGCGGGGCATTTTGGGCAACACAAAACTATGTGGTTGGTTACCAGGGAATTTTGGTGGCCCAAGGTCAGGAAAGATGTACGGGAGTATGTGAGAGGTTGTGACCAATGCCAGCGAGCCAAAGGGGAGAGGCGGGCGCCGGCGGGGTTATTAGAACCGCTACCCACACCTGAAAGGCCATGGGAAGCAGTGTCAATAGATTTCATGACTGATCTGCCAAAGTCCAGAGGGAAAACAGCCATCATGGTTGTGGTAGACCTGTTAACCAAAATGGGCCACTTTATAGCCTGCTCACATGCTGTCACGGCAGAAGAAACAGTGAAATTGTTTGTAGAAAATGTTTTTAGGTTGCATGGTGCCCCCTTGAGGGTGGTTTCTGACCGAGGGAAACAATTTACTTCCAGGTTCTGGAGGAAGCTCATGAGCTTACTGCATGTAGAGGTCAATTTTTCGACTGCCCGGCATCCTGAAACCAACGGGCAGGCGGAAAGAGCCAATGGCATCCTCCAGCAATATCTGAGGTGTTATGTCAATGACAGAGAGAATGATTGGGTGGAGAAGCTGGCGTTGGCAGAATTTGCCTACAACAATGCGGAGAACGTGTCCACAGGGATGAGCCCCTTTTTGGCTAATTACGGGTGCCATCCCAGGGCTTTCCCAGGGGGGGAAGGGGAGAGATGGAGCGTCCTGGCTGCCGAACAGTTTGTAGAAGAAATGGAAGCGATCCATCGTCAGCTCCAACTCAACTTAGACAGGGCCAAGGAGGAGTATAAGAGGCAGGCAGACAAAAACAGAAGGGAAGGTGAAACCATTAGGGTGGGGGACCAGGTGTGGCTGTCAACCCAAGGGTTACCATTCAAAGGGGGTTGTAAGAAGTTAAGACCCAAAAGATTGGGCCCATTTGAAGACACGCAACAGGTCAACCCAGTGGCTTTCAGACTCCGGTTACCGAACCACATGAAGCTGCACCCAGTTTTCCACAGGTCGTTGCTGTCACCGTATAAAGGGGACAGAGAAGGGAGGTTCACCCGGGGACCAGCAATGGAGGAAAGGGAACACAGCAGCCATGTGGCGGAGATCCTCGATTCCAGGTGGAAGGGAGATCAAGTGGAGTATTTGGTAATGTGGGAAGGGGAACCGGAGTCGGAAAACACCTGGGTCATGGCAGAGGATGTCAATGACGAGGTCTTAAAAGAAACTTTTCATCAGAGGTTCCCACGTAAACCTCAGCCTGTAGCGAGGTTCCGGAGGGAATACTTTGCAACCACAGATGAGGAAGAGGAGTTGGAGGGGTTCACAGATTCCGAGGAGGAGGAGGATTCAGTGACCCGGAACGGCAGCCGATGGAGGGAAATGTTCGAGACGTCTGAAGATGAAGAGGATTCTTTTCGGGGTTTTACCTCCTCACCGCCCAGAGGAGAGGGAACGGGAGGGGGTGACGGGGGCCCTGGAGGGGAGGTGGATGTCAGGGAACTGCCATCGGAGGGACAGGTGGTGGAAGGGCTCACGGAGGTTGGGAGAGACCCAGCAGCGGAAGCAGGAACCAGCAGGGGGAGAGGTGGGTCTCTGAGGGAAAGCGAGCAAGAGGGAGGGCTCAAGGACACGTCCAGCGAGAACAGTGGGGAGGTTTCTGGACCTCCCATAGGGAGACCCACTCCTCGCCGGAAACTGTCACGCCGTGAGTCCAGAAGACGTGTTTCCGTTAAGGAGCTTTTATGTTGGAAGCGATTCCGAAAGCAGCCACTGTCAGAATCTGCGAGTGACTAGAGGAGCCATGTCTGAGGGGCTCCATCACAGACAGAGGTTTGTGGACTTGAACAAACTCTGAGGGACTACGATTTTACGCACAAGCAGCTCATCATCCCATCACAGACTATAAGGGAATTAATCATGGAGTAAGTTTTGTGTAAAGCGGTAGCACTACAACAGAGGACAATATATTTTGGAAGTAAAAGAAAGTCACCCCCTAGTTCAAGGGTTATCAGGCTAATGCAGTGGTTGCTAAATCAAGAAAAATCTGTCTGGCCATTACTAAACGAAGGCAGCAGCATTCAAAGAAACATGACTTATTTCTCTTAAGTTATGGATTCCCAAGATGAAAAAAGCCTATGAAAAATGTAGATCAATTATACTGCCCAAGCACTTCTAGTCAATAATGGACAACCTGTCCCCACAAACAGCCTGACCCCCTGTAGCCTGACATTATTAAAGACAAATTCTGATCCTGAAGAACTTACCAGAACATGATCAGGCACAGCATACTTGGCTATCCTGGAGGCAACTATTTCCCTTAGCTCTTTGGTAACCGTTTCTGGATGTGCTTTCTCATCTTTTAGAACTATGAAAGCAAATGCAGCTGGAAGAAAGGACCACAGTTCATTTACTATACATTAACCTACTCTCCACTCTTCCTTTTCACTACATAAGACAGCACATGTAGAATAGCCCATTGCTGAGTGCAATGAAGTGTGAAAGTCTTGCCTAAAGCAATGGCTGTAAGGATATTCTTTTCTAGTCAAGTTAAGAAATTATGGTAAAATTCCTGTTCTGACCAATGTAGTTTTTCTTCATTGTTTAAAAATGTTTAAAATTCAAGTACCATTCTTGGATACAGTCGTGAAAATATTATTGCAGTGCCGACTTACACATGTCTACTTAAAGGGGAGTCATATGAGTTAAATGGGATTTAATCCCAAATAAGTGTGTACAGTGGTACCTCTGGTTACATACTTAATTCGTTCCGGAGGTCTGTTCTTAACCTGAAACTGTTCTTAACCTGAAGCACCACTTTAGCTAATGGGGCCTCCTGCTGCCGCTGCACGCGCCTGCACAATTTCTGTTCTCATCCTGAAGCAAAGTTCTTAACCTGAGGTAATATTTCTGAGTTAGTGGAGTCTGTAACCTGAAGCATATGTAACCCAAGGTACCACCGTATAGCATTGCAGCCTTAAAACCAAAAGCTTTAATGCCAAATCATGCCACATTTTGAGTAATGAATCCTCAAAATACTAAGGTGTTCAAAGTTCTTCTAGAATCATAGAACTAGGGAGTTGGAAGGGACCACAAAGGTTGTCTAGTCCAACCCCCTGCAATGCAGGAATCTTTTGCCCAAAGTGGGCTCAAACCCATGACCCTGATATTAAGTGTCTCATGTTCTACATCGTGAGGGGTAAGAAATCTTATAAATACTGGATTATTCTACATGTGCTTCCTTATGTACCGAAAGAGAATCAAATATGAGAAATCAAAAGCACTACTCCTTGTGCAAGAATTCTTGGATCAAGCTATCATGAATTTGGTTTATAAGCTGACCCTGTTAAACTTCATATACAAATCCTGTTGCTAAATGTTTTAAGCAAAAGCATTTCATTTCAATGGAATACTATTAATCTGGCAGTATGTTTTAAAATTCTGATTCTGCACATCTGATCAAACTGGTAACAGAGGCACCTGAAATAGAATCTATTCATTTTTTTCTATTAAGCCATATCTTTCCTTACCTGAACCTATAAAAAGCAATCATTAAACATGAAATTAAGTATTTGAATAGTATCTTCAAAACATTTCATTTACTTACCTTCCCCTTTGATACCATGCGGATAACTAATCACTGCTGTTTCAGGTACTGCAGGATGTTCATCCTTTAAAAAGACAAATAAAAAAATAAAGTTATGCTTCATGCCTTCCTTTTACAAGTTGCGTGAATAGATTCATGCATGCACGTCACTTGGGCCTAGTTCTTCAAACTGCCACCAGCAGTTTCTGTAATGGAACGTTACTCCATGGAAAAAAGAAAAGAGGTTCCTGCACACACAAATCTGGCAGATCAGTGAGAAGGTTAGGCTAGAACACCACTTCACAATATATTGTTTTGTATATACAAGGGTATTTTCTTATACGTAGTCTGATGTGGTATTCCTGAGTTTACCCTCTAATTTATTTGAAAAGACTAGGCCTTGATCTCTCATCAGCCACTGACTCTTCACCAGACGTGTGAACCGTTTCCTTCTTAATAATTGTGTTTATGGTGATATCAGGTGGTAGACTGTCCGTGGTAACTAATCTGCAACCACATAAGCAAGTTATCTCTTAATGCCACAATGAAGATGTCAATGAATATCAATCTGTGAGCAAGCCCTAAAATGAAAATCTTGTGGATTAGTGTGATTCCCCGATGGTCAATTATGTTCCCACTAACTTAATTAGGGCCAACACTTTTCATTGCCCTAGTACCGTATTTTTCGCCCCATAAGACGCACTTTTCCCCCTCCAAAAATGAAGGGGAAATGGGGTGCGTCTTATGGGGCGAATGCCTGCAAGCCTCGCGCGCCCGGCAGGAGGTCCCACCGGGTGCGCGAGGCTTGGGGCGGCAGCGGACTGCTTGCGCGCACCTAGAAGCTTGGGGCGCGCTGAGCTCAGCGCGCCCCAAGCTCCTGGTGTAGCGCAGCGATCCGCTAGCCCTGGGAGAGCCCCGCGGCTCTCCCAAGGCTAGCGGACTGCTTGCGCGCACCTAGAAGCTTGGGGCGCGCTGAGCTCAGCACGCCCCAAGCTTCTAGGTGCGCGCAAGCAGTCCGCTGCCGCCCCAAGCCTCGCGCACCCGGTGGGACCTCCTGCCGGGTGCGCGAGGCTTGGGGCGGCAGCGGACTGCTTGCGCGCACCTAGAAGCTTGGGGCGCGCTGAGCTCAGCACGCCCCAAGCTCCTGGTGTAGTGCAGCAATCCGCTAGCTCTCCCAGGGCTAGCGGACTCCCGCGGCTCTCCCAGGGCTAGCGGACTGCTTGCCGGCACGCAGAAGCTTGGGGCGCGCTGACCTCAGCTCGCCCCAAGCTTCTGGATTAGCGCAGGGGTCCGCTAGCCCTGGGAGAGGCGCCAGGCTCTCCCACGCTAGCGGAGACCTTGCCGGCATACAGAAGCTTGGGGCGCGCTGAGCTCCGCACGCCCCAAGCTCCTGGTGTAGAGCAGTGCACCTGGGGGGGAAATAATTTTTTTCCCCTTTATTTCCCCCCCCAAAATCTAGGTGCGTCTTATGGGCCAGTGCGTCTTATGGGGCGAAAAATACGGTAATTACCATAGCATCTTCAATCTCTGCAGTTCCAAGTCTGTGCCCACTGATGTTGAGGACATCATCCATTCGCCCCGTTATCTGGTAATAGCCTTCTTTAGTTCTATAAGCACCATCACCTGTAAAATAATAACCTGTAACAACAAACAAGCAGTGTCCGTTAATGCCTTTGATGGCAGCACTAAAATTCAACATCAGAATGGGCACTGTCCATTAGTCCTTACAGAATTATTTGTATGTGTGAACATGATTCATAACCACTCATTGGTAATTTTTTTTAAAAAATGGGAGGAAATAACCCATGTCATAGGTGACATTTTAGAAGTATGTACATAAAATAATGTATAAGCAACACCAATTAGTAAATATGTTTCAGAACTTTTCATTTTTATCACTGTTGGCTTTACATATACACAGACATATGCTTAACTGGCTTGGCTAATACAAGCTGCAGTATCCAGGAATTGCTGGTACAAAATTGATTTTTCTTTCTTTTTTGAAGTGTCACATATGCTATACAGTACTGTCAAAAGAAAAGAGTTAGCAACTTATGCAAAAATTATGGTGCACTACTTGCACCAGTGTTTCCACTCTCACCTGGGTAAGCTTTGAAATAAGCTTCTACAAATCTCTGGTGGTCTCCATAGATGGTCCTTGCTATACCTGGCCAAGGCTGTGCTATGCAGAGAGCTCCAGAGACATCACTGCCTTCTAAAACATTTCCCTGAGAGTCCAAAAAAAAGAAGAAGCAACTGTCAATATAACAATTACCGTGAACAGAGATGTTGTTGTCGGCCAGGAGCAAGTTTCTTGATCCATATCTAAAGGGAATCGCCGATGATTCGAATGAAGCCAAACTGAGATATCTACTAAATGATGAAGACCCCCTAAGATCACTCATGGTTGCCAGATTCTTGATCAGCGTCCTATCCCTAAAGAAGAAAAACGGACTCCTGTGCGGCTCGGATAACCCTTTTAAACCATGATCTATGTTTTAGGATGTAACTAGGTGAATACCACCACTGATGTCTTTTATTAACTTATGAGCAGAGGGCGATGTTTATGTTGCAAATTTATTGTAATGTATGTTGTTGGTCTTTTGCTTATTTTGCTTTGGTTCTTGTCTGTTTTCTTTAAGTTTTTGGCTGTTTTAAATTTGGAGGTTTAAGTATATATATGTTGGTGGGAAACTGTCGTGTGACGGTCCAATGGCCGTAATAAATATCAATCAATCAATCAATCAACAGAGATGTTGCAAAAGCTGAACTATATTGCCTAACTGTATGTTTCATTAATATTTACAATTTAGGACATCACCAGAAAGAGAACCACAACCTTCTATCAAAGTCCTAGATTAGAGAGCATTGATATAGTCAGCAATTTCCCTAACAAAAGTAAAGTCCTATCTGGATAGCAGGTCTGACTAGAAAGAAAATAATAAATGATAAGCAATCCTCAACCCCTTTCTATCTAAGTTTCACAATCCTTTGCAGCAAACCATTTATCCAGGATTTTATTAATGTTTGAGATAGGTAGGTGGGTAGACGGGTAGACACATATGAGACAATGATTTGGGAGTTTAGGAACAATACATATACCAAAAAGGCACTATGTCTTTGAATGTTCATTGATCATATTTTAACAAATCTCACCCTTTCATCCATCAGAACTGGGGTAATCCCATAGAAAGGCCGCATTGCTATGGCAGGAATGATCTCAGCTCCTTTTTCTGAAGGCCGAGGAGCGATGCAAATGCCACCAGTTTCTGGAAGAAAAATGGTGGAAAGCAATTGAAATCCATTCATCCTCTGCTCTCCTATAGGCTACAGTACAGTGCAGCCCCAATAAAAACAATAGCAGGTTTATTATTCATTGCAATAGGAAGTGGATTGAACCCTTTAAAAATACATAGAACAACCTTGCAAACAATTCCAATATATAACAAATAATTCCAATCCACACCATCCATGCCTTGCAGGGAGTCTTTTCATCTGAGAGGCAGAATATCTGAAGGTATAAGATTTGACTGCCACCCCCATCTCAAACCTCTGAAGGCAAACTCACACACATAAATATAAGCATTATTATATAGTGGGGCCTTACTTGCTTCTTTTCAGTTTTCCAAATTTCCAGTTAGTGAAATCCCATTAATAAAATGATCTGTGTTTATTTTAGTGGGAGGAAAACTCTCCCATTCAGGCAGGCAGGTGGGAGAGAGAACAGTGGAAGAAATATAGCATTTCTAGATGCAACCCATCTGTCAGTGACAGTACAGAGGCTTCTAATCTAGTCTTCTCAGGCTGCCAGGAGAAACAAGCAATAATTGGTAGAGTGGCTCATGTAAAGGCATTACAAGAATGAACCCAAACTTCATTTTGTACTGCAAGTTGGTGGATTCCAACTAGACTAGACTCTGATGATGACGAGCAAGTATGGGTAAGGGCTCCTGAGAGGTTAACAAAAGCCCATGGATAGGGAATGGATCTATTTATTATATATATATATATATATTATGCAGGTTTTGGTGTCTTCGGGTGTCTTCCCGTGTAAGAGTCGGGGTGTCTGGGCGACGTTTCGACGAGGTCTCACTCGTCATCTTCAGAAGATGACGAGTGAGACCTCGTCGAAACGTCGCCCAGACACCCCGACTCTTACACGGGAAGACACCCGAAGACACCAAAACCTGCATTCCTGTACCCGTGAAAATCTACGAAAGCAAATATATATATTATATATATATATATAAAATCTACGAAAGCATATATATATATATATATATATATATATATATATATATTGTGCTTTTCTCCCATGATAAAACTCCAGGCAGCATACATGGGGCTCCCAGGCACTGACCAGAACTTTAGCTTCAACTAAACTGCTGTGCCATGTGTCTTCAGACCATGCTTTGTTCATAGATGCCATCTTCCACAAGATCCCCATCTGGACTCCCAAGGGTGGGTATACTACACCAGAAGTCCAGCATTATCAAGAGCCACATAAATGATTATTCTCCCAGACATAAAATTTTCCTTGGCAAGCTCCTTTTTAACAAACTCAATTTTGTCTCTGTCCCTAGCCACACAATGGTTAAGAGCAAGGGTGGGCACCTGCAGATCCAGGTTAAAATTTAGATTTCTAGCCTACGTTATATGGGCTGCCAAACCATCCACAATGGAAAAAGATGGATGCTGCTGGGTGGGGGAGACAACCACATCTTAAAGGAGGGGCAAGCAACTATAGATTCCCATATGTTCTTGGACTGCAGTTCCTGTCATCCCTGACAACTGGCTATGCTGGTGCCAATGGGACTCTAGTCACTTCATGAAACCACACTAAAGCATTTATAGTGGCATCTTTGGGGACAAGTTCTTAACATGTTGCAGTGACTAGTATAGGGAAGGTATCAGTTCCTGTGCAAAAATACAGGGACACAGCTTGTTTTATTTCTCTTCCCAACATGAAGCTGCCAAGAAAATTGTATTCAACCCAATTTCATACACTTAGCAAGTAATTTCAACAGCAGTGATAGAAGTGCAAGGATATTATGGAATGTGCTTCCTTGTGCTGTTTTCACAGCACTTCAAATGGTTTGCTTGAAAAGCGGTTTATGAGACTAAAATACTATTATTATATAGGATTAGATTCTCCCACCCATTATGGGCATTCTGCGATTATTTTCAATTCAGGACTGAGCCTCTTAATCATTCTTTCCTCATTTCTCTCAGGATAAATGTTAAATCAGATCAGAGATTTCAACCTTAATCAGATCTTTTATAGCCTAACACTAACAGATACACAAAAAGAAGCAAAAGTAATAAAACCGCCGGAATATTAGGCCCTACAAATAAAGAAAGCCATATCCAACAGTTGTATTCAATTCCTTTGATAACTGTGATTTTCTGCAAATGAAGAGCTACTGGTAAATGTGTAATTTTTGCTATTCATATCTAGGGATTTTGTCTCCTGATTGCCCTGTGAAGGTTGGAAAAGGAGAGGGTAGGGCTGTCCTAGTTGGCACAAAACAGCAATCCTTCATCTCCCTACCCCACCCCCTATTTATGGAGATCAGGGCTCAAACATGGCTTATATGCTAACAGGGAAATTATTTGGGATGTCTCAAAGGTAATGGATGTTTGCCCTAATTACAAATCATTGCAAAATACATTAAAGCTATTGTTACTATTTATCATGCATATAGCACTTTTAAGGCATTAGTCCATTTATCCTGTTTGTCCTCTTAACTGGGGAAACAAAAGGAAACAGAAATAAACTCACATGTAAAATAATCACAAGCACATCAACGCTCAACAGGGAAAGGGTATGAAGTGTATAGTACTGACTTCCAAGACTTAAGTTTCAACTTGAGAATTGTTCCCATATAGTTATCATTATTTTCTCTCAAACTTAAGTGCTGCATTGGTATGCATCTTAAACAACAGTTAATGGTTCTTGCTTTAGTTTTTTTTAATTGGATTTGGGTACTAGGTGCTATTGGTTTGTTGGTTATCTTAAAAAGGTGCTTCAAAGAAAATTATCTCGCAATGCTTCTCAGTGACTACATTTTATTGAGTTAATGTAATTATTTTAGAACTGCTCTGGGATCTTGATGGATGAAGGTCAGTTTAGAATTTGCAGAATAGCAAAACTAGAAACAGAACTGTGCAAGAGACATAGTGAATAGGGAAAAGGTTGAGCACCCCTTACCCAAGCTCATGGCTTCTCAACTAAAAACAGCAACAACTTTCTGAAGCTAGTGTCAGGCCTAAGGCACATACATGTATGTGGCATGTGTAGTTAAACCCTAAATTTCACATTCACCTAAAAAACAACAACCCATAGACAATCCACTAAATTCTTAGCCGCGTATCTGAAAAGGGAGATAATAATTCCTACTTTACAGGCTATTAAGATTAATAATACAATGTACACAAAATGCTTTGAATACTTGAAATTTGCTAGATTCATTAACCACAGTAGTATCTGAATATTCAAGCTGCATTTAGCACCACGCCATATTCCATGCATCCTTTTGGCATCGGGACAAACTTTTGTTTAGAATACTATATAGCCTCAAAAGTCTTGTCAAAGCACCTTACAAAAAACTCTCAGAATAAAAATCAAATCCTAATATGGTGTCAGAAATGTCTCTGGTGAAAGGATTATGACCGTTTCCCCCACATCCTTGGTCCTCCTAGACTGCAGAGCCTGTTCGGAGCTTCTGAGGCAACGGAGTGGAGCTGAGCAGCTGGATCTTGCTCAGCCCGCAATGCAGGCAAGTCTGCATTGTTTAATGTTCTGGAGTTTGCTGTTCCATGCTTAGATATTTCTGTGCTAACCTTGAATTAAATGCTGGTATTATTATGAGGCTTGGGACTAGATTACCTGAAGGGCAACTTGTTCCCACACAAGCCTGCTCAGCTGCTAAACTCTTACTACCTGAGGCTCAGGGACACTTGCTCAGGTTCCCCTGCCTTCATAAGTGAAGTAGATGGTTACCCGGAAAGGGCTATAGCTCTGGAATGTTGCCCCAGGGAAGCTCCCCTAGAACTGGCTGCTGTCTTTCTAGCATCAAATGATTTTTATTTTTATTTTACCAGACTTTTCAGATTCAATTTTGTGTAAGTCTCCAAAATAAATGGGGAAGAAACACAGTTAATCACCGGAGCACATTCTTTCCATACTGAAAATTATTGGCCTCTCCAGTTAAACATAGCAGGTGATTAGAAAGACTTCTGCCCACACTCTTGGCAGACACTCTCAGACACAATAGAAAATACTGGGTGAGATGGACAAACAATCTGACCTCCTATAAGGCAAGCTACCTCTGGTTTGAGGGCTGAAGGTTCATTGAACACTGGATCTGAAAATTATGCTACTGTGTAGAGCTTGATCAAACTTTGCAAATATATTAACACAAGATGTGCACAATGAGCTCCCTGTTACACACACACACACACACACACACACACACACACACACACTCATAATCTCCCTCTCACTTATCCACTCATCCAAATGCTTTCAAATGGATTCGTAAAGCCTGATTTGTTAATCTTTATGCCTGTTCAAGTTGATTATCTTGTGGCATACTGCTGCTTCAGAGAGCTATGTTCCAGAGCGGATAAACAGCAATTAATGAGCTATTTTTAAATTGATTGTGAGATGTGCAATTGAGCTAACACGATGGCAAATCAACTCACATTCTATATCCTCATAAACACTCCATGCGAATTATTCTTACCACTACCATTTATATCCAAAGGAAATAATAAATCCTCTCACAGGAATGTGTGCATTTGTTTTTGCATTGGGTATAAAGCTTTTGAGAGATTAAGGTTTCTGCTTCTGAGCATCAGCAATAATGGAAAAAAATCATTCTATTTTCAAATAAATATTTAAACTAGATAGACTAACTTCAGGGGTGTTGTCACGAAACAGCTCAGGGGATCCGAACCCTAGGCTCTTTTGTAATGAGAGTTTATAATTTAGAGATATTCCCTTAGTATTAAGAAGTCAGTAGTTTGAAGACTTGCACCAAGGTCAGATATCCCAGGCAGTTCCAAAGGCCTAGAGGTTGTTGCACAAGCCATTTCTTGTTCCTCCAGCCTGATAAGATAGCTTTAAACAGGATGCTAGCAGCTACCCAATAAACACACAATGTTTATTGTGCACAATGCTCTGTGTGTACGTGTGTGAAGGGGGAGGGGTAGAAAGATTTTTAAAACTGTCATTTATTTTTACCTGTTTGCCACCAAGTGTCCACAAGAGAACAGCGTCCCTCTCCTACCACATTGTAGAACCACTGCCAAGCTTCATGGTTTATGGGTTCTCCCACTAAAAGCCAAAATAGTAAAAGGAAGAATTGCGAGTTCTACCAAAAGTATTTTATATTTGGTAACTGATCAACAATCCCATTAAGAGTGACTGAAGGAACTGGATATGTTTAGCAAAAAGAAGATCTGGTAGAGAAACATGCTAAAAATGTTCAGAATTGGTTGTCCTTTCTACTAAAAATAGGACATAAAGCAACAGGATGAAATTAAAAAGAAGATGCATTTTTGTAAACCTTTAAGTTACAAACGCGAATTAAAAATAAGAAAACTTTGGAAATTTTGAAAATGAAATGTGTGTATTTGCATCTACTGCAGATACTATAAAGAGTGAGGGGGGTGGGTGTCATGAACCAAATTTCCCAGGTTGTTTCTCCATAGCCACAAGCACTTGGGTGCACAAGACCAAGAACGGCAACAATCAAAAAGGTTCTTCAGATATTTGCAAAAGAGGCAGCTCACATCATCTTGTCAGTTAGATTACTACTGCTCAGGTATGAGAGTGGCCAGCCCTTGCAAATACAGCAGCCTATGAATTTGTGCTTTTCCTGATTAATAAAGTATAATTTATTGGCTGGTGCACTCAGTGCTCAAATTGGAGCTTCTACAGCACTCTTGCCATACCATTTCAAGGTTAGTCCACTCACAGCTCCAATGCGAGTGTGACACAGGACTAAACTGGCTATGTAAGTAGTCTTCTTCCTTATCATCTCCAGAATCCATCTTTAATCCCAAATGCTGAGATGGGTCCCAACTTCAATCATTGATTGCATATTTCTACTTTTTCTCTAAGCTGCGAACAGGGACAGCAAAGCCTCCTGCAATTTTAATAGTTGCAGAGATTCAAGGATGTTTCAGCTTGTCATGCCAGACCCAGAGTGAGAAAAGCTTTACCTACTGAAAGCATCTCTAACCACTCAATTATTGGACTCTTGGGTGCTAGAAGTACCGTATTTTTCGTCACATACTACGCTCCGTCCCATAGGATCCACCTAGTTTTTGGGGGGGGGAATAAAGGGGGGGGGGAATTCCTTTATTTCCCCCCCAAAACCAGGTCGGGGAACAGCGGGATGGCGGCGCTGCACCTCCCCGCTGTCCCCTAAGCTTGTGGGGCTGGCTGATGTCTGCCTGAAGCGCGGGGCACTCTGCTTCAGCGCACCCTGCACTCCGTGCAGCAGGCTGCTATCCGCAGCCTAGGGAGCCCTGCGGGAACTCCCGCAGGGCTCCCCAGGCTGCGGATGTCTGCCCAGCGGGAGGGGCGCTCTGCTTCAGGGCGCCCTGCGTGCCGGGCGGCAGGCTGCTATCCGCAGTGTGGGGAGCCCTGCGGGAACTCCCGCAGGCTCCCCAGGCTTGCTGATAGCTTCCTGAAGCCTGGAGAGCGAGAGGGGTTGGTACGCACCGACCCCTCTCGCTCTCCAAGCTTCAGCGAAAGCCTGTATTCGCCCCATAGGACGCACACAGATTTCCCCTTCATTTTTGGAGGGGGAAAAGTGTGTCCTATAGGGCGAAAAATACGGTACATTTGGCAGGTAAATTAGAAATAATTAGTGGGGCACAAGTCCTTGTGTTCCTTTTCCATCTGATTATTATTTATCTCTCCCCTTTTTTTAGAAGATAAAGCTTCCACTGGTGCAATCCAGCTACTGTAAGGTCAGAGTGTGATCCACATATGGATCCTGACCTCCCAGTTGAAGAGTAATATGACATTTTCCACTGTCAACAAAATTTGCACTGTACTCTTCATACTCTCAGATATTTCTAAGATTCAACTAATACATCTCTGACAAAGTAAAAAGCTTCTCTCTCTCAAAATTATTACAGGACTGGGAAAATCTGCTTCCGTAGAAATCAGCAGTACTGACTTCAAATGGAACAAAGCCTTAAATTGTGCATTCTCACCTGATCCAAGTGTAGTTAGGGAAGATCTGTCATACTTCTTTACAAATTCATCTCCATACTTCAGCAGCAATCGCAATGCAGTGGGAGCACAATAAAATTGATTAATTTTTAACCTTTGAACAGTTTCCCAGTAACGACCTGCAAAATTCCAAATGGTCATCTTAAATTTTTCTGTGAACTCCATAAGCACTACATGCTCAGAATAATTCGAGTACAATGAAAACACATACATTGTAATATGGGCACAAAGTACCTGCTTTTTAAAGACTTTTAAAATATTTTTATAGATTCTCTGCCTGTCACATTAGCCCATCATTGTGCTTTGTGTTGTTGAGCTGATACCACTATTAGTATACCCCAACCAAAACACTTTGTACAGGCTTATGTTTAAGGCTGGAGCAGTAAGTCCACTGATCTATACTAAAATCAACACCTACCTTTTAAATCGAGCCAAAGCAGGTCATTTGAGATACCATTTTTACTCCTTAAACACATAGCAAGATGGTGACTGGCAGGTGAATGTGGACAATCTCTTCTTAACAATTAAGACCAAACCGTATCATACATCCATTGGTTTGCAGTCCTTATGCTACAGATTCACCAAATATATGTGGTGGAAGGTTGACAGCTGCTACATCACCTCTGAAAATTCTCATTTCTAGTATCTTAATACAAGTACTTCAGTAGAAGGTTATAGTAGAAGATATATAAATCAATATAAATTAATTTTACTTCTGACACTCCCTCCCTATCAGCCTCCAGGTTCTCACCCAGGGTCCAAACAAACTTTCAGCTCACCCACAAAAGTCTCACACCAAGAAGAATGCCTGGAAACAGCAGACATCACCCTTGTCTCTCACTCTAGACCTGCTTTTTATGGCCAGGCCCAAGGTGGATGGTGCTTCCTCAAGCTGCCACAGCTGTGTCCCATTCAGCTGCATTCTCTACACCCAGTTCCAGGTACAGCAGGTTTGTACCTGCTCTATGTTGCTATGATGCTCAGTTTCAGATTATGTGTGAACCAACACTTCTGGTTTCTTTTTTTCAAATCACTAACAGCAAGACAACTCCACCTGTGGTTTGTTTGGAGAGAAACCGACCACAAGTGCCAATTCACACGTAATGCCAAGCTGTACTTTATGGTATGTTTCCCCCAGAGGCATGCAGGGTGGAGCAAAGTGGGGGCAACTGAGCAGCATGCACCAGTGCATTGTTCTTGCATGGTAATCTGTGGTTTACCATCATGTGCATACCAAGCAGTGTCTATACTGTAGCTCTCTGGGGATTATCGACAGGAATCTTTTCCCAGCCCTATTCTGAGATGCCAGAGTTTGAAACTGGGAGTTGTTACATGAACAGCCCTTCTCTATGCCCAGGAGTTAAACTTTAAGTTTTTATTTAAGGCACCTGGATTAGGATAGACTGGAGTGCTTTCAAACAGAACTGTGGTGCTTCCATTGCAGAGTGGTCCATACACAACATAGCTGTGTCCCGTGATCCAACCAATATCAGCCATACAACCAAAAATGTCACCTTGCTTGTAGTCAAACACATGCTACAAAGATGAACAGTAAAGCAGGTTAGAATTTACATGCTTAATAATTAATAAATTAAACTCTCCATCATTCTTCAGCAGTTATTTACCATATGGTACAGCTCATGTGGTAAAACAGGTGTACAGCCACTTTGCCCTTCACATTCATGGTTTCATGTGATGGCCAAGGGCAGATCCACACCATACATTTAAGCACATGCCTCCCCAGAAGGAATCATGGGAACTGCATTTTGTTAAGGGTGCTGGGAACTGTAGCTTTGTGAGAGGAGAGCTACAGTTCCCAGGATTCTTTGGGGAAATGTGATTTATTTTGCTCCATCAAACCATTAACAGCAAGCCAAGAATAAACATTGCTGGGAGTGAAACAAACCATGATTCCCAATTCATATGTAAGCCAGAGATCATGGGTTGATTTGTCCCAGTGTGAGCAGGGAGGAGCAAAATGACCAAGGTAAGCACATTCATAGCAGAAAAAAGGAGGGCACTGACTACTAACTAGGACGTTGCTTTTAGGGAAACTCTAAGCCAGGCATTGACAAACTACAGCCCTCCAATGTTTGGAACTACAATTCCCATCATCCCTGACCACTGCTCCTGTTAGCTGGAGATGATGGGAATTGTAGTCCCAAGCATCTGGAGGGCCGGAGTTTGCCTATGCCTGCTCTAAGCACTGTTCTTAAGCCCTTTTCAGCAGAACATGAATACCTCTCCATTCACCCAGGCTTTTTAATTGATGTAGTCTACGCCTCTCAGTTTTAACATTTTGGAGCGAAATGAGTTTTGATTTCTGTTGTGTTTATGTAGCTTTTCATTTTGCATGTTATTTTGTTTATTGCCTGTTTTCACTCATTTATTGTTAAGTCACCCAAAGAAATCTATTTTTTGAAGCAGAATACAAATGCTGTAAATAAGTGAATAAAATATCTGGTAAGTGACATTGCCCAATAGAATGTATAACCAGAATTATGGAGGGAATAAAATACTTTTCAAATACTGAAGCTGAATAAATTATTTAGACATTTTAGGGCTAAAGTGTCAACTTTTGGTGTGCATATAATTTAAGCAGCAGAAGGAATCAGGGAAATTTTTACCAGGCACCATTTCCAAAAACCATCAGTACATCTCCCCACCCACAAACAAATTTATTTTTACTATCTGTTCTCCACAATTATTACTGATATAGTAAAACAACAAGTGTTATTTTCCAAGAGATATGATCTCTGATGTACCTTGTGCGTTAAGGCAGCATAAAGGAGATAGCCAGCTTGGGTGTGAACAATCCCTTTAGGTTTTCCTGTGCTCCCTGAGGTATAAAGCATAAAGAGCATATCTTCACTGTCCATTATTTCAGGGGAACAAACTGGCACCTCCTTAGCCATCTCCTAAATAAAGAAAAGAAAGAGGAAGTATTATTATTATTATTATTATTATTATTATTATTATTATTATTATCACCACCACCATCAACATCATCATACCCCACCCATCTGATTGGTGGCTTACAGCACATATTTAAACATAAAAACATCCAAAAAAAGAGCCATTTCATAAAAACTGAAGCAATGTGCAGAAACAGTGGCCCAAAGTCTATTATGCTGCACTCTACTGACAGCTGCCATTTCCAGTAAACTCCAGGCACGCCTTGGGTATGGATACAGTATTGTCCAGAGGCTGTGTACCTGCTAATTAGCTACTGGGTAACTCAGCCAGGGACGCTGAGTGGCGCTGTGGGTTAAAGCCTCAGCGCCTAGGGCTTGCCGATCGAAAGGTCGGCGGTTCGAATCCCCGCGGCGGGGTGCGCTCCCGCTGCTCGGTCCCAGCGCCTGCCAACCTAGCAGTTCGAAAGCACCCCCGGGTGCAAGTAGATAAATAGGTACCGCTTACCAAGCGGGAAGGTAAACAGCGTTCCGTGTGCTGCGCTGGCTCGCCAGAAGCAGCTTGTCATGCTGGCCACGTGACCCGGAAGTGTCTCCGGACAGCGCTGGCCCCCGGCCTATAGATGTGAGATGGGCGCACAAACCCCAGAGTCTGTCAAGACTGGCCCGTTCGGGCAGGGGTACCTTTACCTTTACCTTTAACTCAGCCAGGAGCCCTAAGTCCATTGCACTGTTCTTCACCGGGAGCTATTGCAACTGTTAGACCATGCATCCTCTTTTGTCTCAGTTATCTTGGAAGAAGCAAGAACTTGGGGAAACTGTGGAAGTTCTTTACTGCTGTTTTGAGGGAAGTTTTGATCTGAACGAGAGTGAATCAACTGAAGTTTAATCCAGACAGGACAGGTACTGCTAAATGGGAGATCTGCTGGATGTATGTGTGCAACCTGTACTGATGGGGTTGCATGTCTTCTGAAACAGTATGTTTGCTGGTTGAGAGTTCTCTTGGATGCTCAGGTGCAGGCACTGACCAGGAACGCCTTACCATCTTCATTTGGTAAGTCAGCAGTGTCCTTACCAGGTGAAATCAGACCTGACCTCTATTATACATACCTTTGTCACTGCCTGGTTGGAGACCTACAATGTGCTCTACACAGGGCTGTCCATGAAGACAGTTCAGGAACAGTTGGTTCAAAACGTAGCCACTAGGTCTTTTGCTAAGACCAGGAGATTTATACATATTGCTCAATCCTTGACCAACTTTCCTCATTTGAAATCCGTTCAGACTCAATTGTGGTTGCTGCCACTGGTCTTTGAAACGTCTTGGGACAATGATTATCTACAGAACCACATCCTCCTGGATGAACCTGCTCAAGAATAGAGTTTCATTTTGGAGAGGCTCCTCCATGCTCCCACTTGCTATCTGAGGTGCAGAGGTGGCAGAAAAAGAGCACCTTTTCAGTTGTAGTCCCCCCCACCCAAGGGAGTAGATACTCCATCACTCCCCATCTTTTGATGACTGTTTTATTCTAACATGTTTTTAATTAATACACCTCCTCTTTCATAATATTTTACTTTGCTACTATTTATTTATTATTTGAATACAGACTCACCTAAGTCTTCCTGCTATACAGTTTTAAAAATCATTTTGGGAGAATAAATATATGAACACCTTGTCTTAAAAGTTTTGTCCACCATTCTGAAGTAAAAGATTTCTTAATCCACAAATATGTCAAATTTTCAAAAACAAACATACAGCTTCCGAAAATAATGGGGATGGGGGAAAAGATGGGTTTCCCCTGCAAATTTCCCCAGTTTTTCTGGATTCTCATCTCTAGATATGAAGCTGCAATCCAAGGATGCACTAACTTGACAATTCCAAGTTTCAGCCTGGCCTTTGATTCATTGTAAAACTAGGCTCATCAACATTAATTTGTTCTAGACAAAACGCCAGCATATAACCTGCTGTGATAAAATATTATTGCATCCTATAGAAATACCTGATTTAAAAGAAGTACCATGAACATCATGAACATACTTCTTCAAGGAGAATATCACGACTGCCCATGTGGATTTTGTTGGTAGTTCTCTGAGTCACAAAGACACACTTGACACTTGGACAATTCTTTACAGCTTCATCCACGGTCTTCTTCAGTTCTATGACACGTCCGCCCCTGACTCCCTGGTTAGAGGTGATGACTGCTTTGCATTCAGCTAACAAGAAAAATCATTTGTGGACTTAGCAGTTTGTTTTCCTCCATTATTGTTCTGAGTAACATTGTAACCAAGACATTATATACTGTATAGTATAGCAGAACAGTAACTCATACACAGTTTCCAGGGGGGTAGCTGTGTTTTCTGTTGCAGCAGAAACAAAAGATCTTGTAGCAAAACTAGAAACAGACTCTTGTCCACAAAAGATTACACCCCTGATAAATTTGTTAGTTTGTAAGAAGCTTCAAGACTCTATAGTTAAGCAGAGGCTTAACTCTTATCATAGTGCTGTGATGCTTAGTGCGCAGATAACAAATCTCTGCATCTGATATCATATAACTGGCTGGTGGGTGTAATGAGGCCCATTGGCCAATGTTCCTCACAACATACTACAAAGGGCTCTAATGTACACACATGACTTTTGTGCATACAGAGGCTAACACATTCTTTTCAATGATGGGGAATATTAGTCATGCATAATAGGAATGCCTGTTGTGTGTGAAGAGAACTACCCTGCAATATGAGAAAAAAGTCATACTGTACTATGAATGTTTATCAGCTACCCCTTCCCAGCATCTGAAAACTACTCACAGTCATTGATCCTCCCTGCCAATGAATCTGCACTGAATCCAGCAAAGACAACGGTATGAACAGCACCAATTCTGGCACAAGCCAACATGGCAGCCACTGCCATTGGGGACACAGACATATAAATAGCAACTCGGTCCCCCTTTTTTATTCCATTTTTCTTTAATGTATTAGCAAGGCGGCAAGTCATATCCAGAAGTTCCCTGCAACACAGGAAAGAACAACCATGTCATTTCTGTATGCTCCGGTTTGTTAAATATGTATTTCTATAGCATAAGGCTTGTATAAAACAATGCCAATCCTAGTAATTTGAGTTTTTAAGAAAATTTCGAATTGGAAGATATCCCAGGAAAAGCCCCTGTGCCGATTAGGGTAATTTGCATTGGGGGGGGGAATCCATTTCCACCAGATTTTTTCTTTTTATGTGGATGATCCAGTTTAGTATTTTTACTTTACTTCTATATCGTAAACAAAGTTAAAAATTTGAAACCGCAAAAAGTTATTAAAATAAAAATAAAAATTTGAAACTGCCATGTTTGCCTAATATTGTACAGTACATGCAATTGGTACCCACTCATTGTTAGTAGTGAACTTATGAAATGGGGGAAAATGTTTTGGAAATTATTCACTGGCCAGTCTAAAGATCTATAACAGATAATTATTATTCCACCAAAGTCCCCATCTATGCAGGATTTAGTTATTTACTATGTATTAATTACCTGCCATTAAGACAGAATAAGGTACGTCATATAATGAAATATATGCACTGTTTTAACAGCTGAGAGCAACCATTTTAATACATGATCTAAAGTTCAGAGAAGTTGTTATCTGAATTATACCAAAAAATGGTATAACAATCCTTAGCTTTGTCTCTTGCTGGTCTTTTGGATAACAACATTTGCTGAACCATAGAAATCAATAGTGCTTTTGAAATATTGACATGAGGAATACTTGGCCTTCATCAACATTCTTAGCATTCGAGAGACACTTACAGTGTTCAAATATAAAAAAGAATGCTTTGTAAGAAGCATGCCTCCTTGCTCAGCCTTAAAAACTGTAATTTGTTTCATATGCATTTGGTTGTGTAATTACTTCTTACGCAACTAACGGCCCAACCCGAAATCAACAAATCTATGAATAAGGCTATTTTTAAAAAAAGTTGTTTTTACTCTTAGAATGGAGTCTAAAAATAATTAAATGGAGACTGATATAAAGTTCGTATCTCTTCCAAAGCTACCTTCAAGTTTTATGGCTAAACAAAAATGAGAAACTGGGATGTCTGCCAAACCATAGCTGTCTTAGTAGACAACCATTCCATCTCACACTATCCAAATAATTCAGATGTGTTTCAAGAATATGGCATCAAAGTCCTGCACAGGATCAGAACATTTTCAGAAGGGACTATAAGGACAGAACTATACATTGTGAAGTAAATTTCCAAGCTGAGGTTTGTCTCCTATTACTAACAAAGGGACCAGAAGACATTTACAAGTGAGAATTGACAGGTGGAGTTTAATCCTGCTCATATCCATGGATGAGTCTGGTGAAGGCTGGTCCACTAGGTCAAATGGGACACTGCTCCACCAACCTCAGCCGGCTCCACCTACCTGCTTTCAGTCTTGAGGGTGGCACTGGTTGTCAGTGCCTCCTCTCAGTCTCAGCATTGCCCTCGTGCAGCTCTCTGCCTTCTGCCCTACCAGTCCCTGTAGGCACGAGCCACCGCTGGATTATCCCCTGCAAATGCCCTTGGCTATTTTTCCTCCCAGTAGTGCTCTGTAACCAGATGAACCACAGCAGGAAGAAACAGCCAGGAGAAATTTGCAGAATGATAAGAGCTGCAATCCAGCAACATCTGGAGGGCCACAAACTCCTCCCTCCCTGTATTGTGCTCAGAAAGAAAGCCAGCCAGCAACAAAAGCTAGAACTGTTTCCATTCCTATTAATGTATATATATATTGTTGTATAATATTTTCCATTCCTCCATTCAAGAAGTAGGCTGCAACGCTATCCAGGCATCCGCAATTCAACACCTCTAAAAAAAGGTGACAGCCTCTTGTGCTGACAGTTCCTATACAGTTATCAATATGCCAATGCTTCCATGCATTCTCCTGTGATAAAGCAAATATTTTCATGGAAATATATTACATTTATCTATCCACTGGTAGCTGTCAATGGATCAGTTTTATGACTGTGTATTTTGCGAACAGGAGTCAAGATGGCACTGTGTATTTTGCAAACATGCATCAGGATCATGCTGCAAAAATCCGGAGCAAAACCTTAACTGATGATCACCAGTTCATTGTCACTGTATTGTATATTTTCCGAATACATGTAGCTACAAGTCATAAAATAATAATAAATAATAATACTATTACTACTACTACTACTACTACTACTACAGTATTATTATTACCCCACCCATCTGGGTGGCTTACAACACATATGATACCACAAAAAACACCAACAATTAAAAACTTCCCTATAGAGGGCTGTCTTCAGATGTCTTCTAAAGGTTGTGTAGTTGTTTATCTCTTTGACATCTGATGGGAGGGCATTCTACAGGGAGGGAAGCAAAGTGCCAAAACTATTGAACAAGTGGCAAACAGCTTTTGACCTGCTTAAAAAAAAAAAGAACTAGGGATTTGATAAACTCCCAATGAAAATATTTGCTCCCAAGTTAAGGCCCAAGTTGAAAATGGCCTATCCTCCCAACACCATCTCAGTGTTTCCCAGACACTCCAAGTAGGAGGTACACATTATTTACTTTCAAATATGGAAGTATGTATGTATGCCACAAGTGCTTATGCCCAGCTTAGGTTGGTTGTTTCACCAGCTATGATTCCCTCCTGGACTGGGATAGCCTGGCCTCAGTTGTCCTCTTGCTTAGACTACTGTAATGTACTCTACATGGGGCTGCCCTTGAAGACAGTCCAGAGGCTACAGCTAGTGAAGAATGCGACTGCTGCATTGATAAGGGATAGCCTGAAGGGACCGTGTGATACTGATGCTGCAATATAAAACCTTTAATGGCTTGGGTTCCAAGGACCCAAAAAAAGCACCTTCTCCAGGTCAGACCCTATCATCAGAAGGTGAGGCCTTGCTGATAGTGCCACTGCTGGGAGCTGCCCAGTTGGTGCTGCTGACTCATAACAGGGCCCTTTCAGTGGTACTTTGCCTGTTGTGGAAAGCCCTCCCTAGCGAGGGGCACCTGTCTCTATCAGTATTAATTTGCAGGAGAAATTTGAAAATATTCCTGTTTACCCAAGCATTTGGTGGCTGAAGAATACTACTCCTGGCAACCTCAAGATCATTAACTGTCACTGCAACTGCTTTTAGATGTTTTCAATTGTAGCTGCCTTTAGAATGTTGACTGTTATAGAATGCTTTTTCCTTGGTTTTTAAATTGTGTATCTGTTTGCCATTCTGGTCTGCTTTGGGAGGAAGGGCAGGATGTAAATTCACTAAATAATAAATAACAGACTATAATAATAATCCCTGCTAAAATGTCCACACTATTTACTGATAAAGTACAGTACTCATGCCTCTTGTCAACACACATATTTTTATTTCACTGGTCACCTGCTTTCTGTGCGATACCTATATCTATTGAAAGCAACAGCTGGGCATGGACAAAACTCCTTAGAGCAGTCAATGCATTTTTATAGCAGCTTCGTTAATTAGCTGATAAGTCTACCAACAGCTTGCTATTATTAACAGATATCAGAACAGCTTGAAAGGAAACACTGTGTTTGCAGGCCTTGTCCCTACTGAGACTACCAAAAACTAGAGTATGGTCACAGCTTAGTTTCTTCAAACTCTCTTACTTGAAGGCAAACCTAACAAAATACCTAAAGGAACACACTGGCGTTTAAAATAGCCAATGAGCCTTATGCACAATTTGGGGGAGGGGAACCATGTCAGGATCAAGAATGCAACACATGGGGCTATCCGTTCCTCTTCCAGCCCCATGCTGTGGTATCAGTGAAAACAACCCCCTACAAAACTGCCATTTGCCATGGGACATAAATTGCTACTGGCACCAATAACAATATAACTCCCACAGCAAATAGCAACTTTGTCCTCTGTGGGGCAATTTTCATCAGAATCACAGTGCAAAAGGAAGGGCCCCGCATTTTATTTACGCTATTTAGAAGTTTATTACAATTAAATAATATAGAAATTATGTTAAATAAATAAATGCACCATGTCCAAATCGCCCCTGAAATTGCTATTTAAAAAGCAACATATACATTAAATATGATCAGACATTGAATGCAATGAATGGTTTGGCTGAGAGTTCCAATGTATTTCATTTCATAAATAAAACTAAATATGCTATTCATATGAATCTCAGACTAGAGTGGATATGACTCCATCATATTGAATATGAAACTAAATATTTGAATATATTGTTAGGAGTTTGTGGGTGCCTTGATTCCCCTAAATTTATTGGTGTCAGATCCTCCCCTAAATTCCTGGGTCTAGTGGGTATTGGAGTTTAATCAAGGCTTGGAGTATTAAAATGGGCTGCCAGATGCTGGATTTAGCCAAACAGGCCAAATCAGTTTCCCATACAGGCAATCACCTGGGAGAAGAGCCAGTCTGGAAAACAAAGAGCAAGGTGATGAGCCATTAAGAAGACAAGGTCTGTGCCAGCCAGTCTCCCTTTCCTACCTCCTTTTTTCAACTATCCCTTGCACACAGACAACCTGCCCCCCCTTACCGTTTTCATGCCTCATTCTCCCCCCTGTTCTGCAGCCCCCTCTGTGTGCACACCCCATGATGGTATATGTTGCTGTAGCTTTAAAATGAATAGAATCTTAAGAACATATCAGTCAGTTAGCTCGTTCAGTTAGAGAAGGTTAACTTCAGCTTATGGATGTTGTGTGCATGTGAGTGCTTGCTTGGTAATAACATATATTTTCTAAATTATTACTTTGCATCTGGAACATCATGTTGAAGATAGCATGAATTTCCAGGAGTGAAATACAGTGGTACCTCGCAAGACGAATGCCTCGCAAGACGGAAAACCCGCAAGACGAAAGGGTTTTCTGTTTTGGAGGCGCTTCGCAAGACGAATTTCCCTATGGGCTTGCTTCGCAAGAAGAAAGCCCATAGGGAAATCTCCGGGGACCTCTTTTAAATGCTGGTGGTGGGGAGCAAAGCCTTTCCCCCCCTCCGGCCTTCAGAAGAGGTCCAGAAAGGCTTTGCTCCCCACCGCCAGCATTTTAAAAGCAGTCTGGGATAGCAGGGAAGCGCTTCCCGCTATCGCGGACGGCTTTTGAAGGCAGGCGGGGGGGAGCAAAGACTTTTGCCCCCCGCCCGCCTTCAGAAGAGGTCCTGGGCAAAAGTCTTTGCTCCCCCCTGCCTGCCTTCCCGGGAGAGCGGAGAAAGGCAGCGCGTTTCTCCGCTGTCCCGGACGGCTTTTGAAGGCAGGCGGGGGGGGGCAAAGTCTTTGCTCCCCCCCTGCCTGCCTTCCCGGGAGAGCGGAGAAAGGCAGCGCGTTTCTCCGCTGTCCCGGACAGCTTTTGAAGGCAGGCGGGGGGGAGCAAAGACTTTCGCCCCCCGCCCGCCTTCAGAAGAGGTCCAGGACCTCTTCTGAAGGCGGGCGGGGGGCAAAAGTCTTTGTCCCCCCTGGCTGCCTTCCCAGGGGCTTTTACATCGCCCCGGACAGCGGAGAAGTCCTCCGCTGTCCCGGGCGATTTTAAAATGCCGCCCGCCAGCATTTTAAGATCGCCCCGGACAGCGGAGAAGTCCTCCGCTGTCCCGGGGTTTTTTAAAATGCTGGGGGTTGGAAGAAAAGGCCATGTCCCCCCCCCCAGCCTTCAGAAGAGGTCGGGGGACAGACTGTCCCCAGACCTGGTCTGAAGGCAGTTTCCATAGGAACGCATTAATTGATTTTCAATGCATTCCTATGGGAAACCGTGCATCGCAAGACGAAAAACTCGCAAGAAGAAAAAACTTGCGGAACGAATTAATTTTGTCTTGCGAGGCACCACTGTACACTGTGTTAAGGTACAATCTCTGCTGTTGTTTAAAACCACCATTTTCCTCCCATTCCCAATTTACCCATGCCATTCTTTAGAAGAGCCACTCATTTCCTTTAAGTATCTCCCCTTCTTCTTGTCCTGAAACTTCTCCCTCTTCCATTCCCTTGCTGTCTCATGTGAGACAGATAAAGAATGCACAACTCTGAAATAATTCATAGCACTTCACTCATACTTTCTGCCATTGTTCCAAACCACCACTCTCCCCTGTCAGTGTCACCCCCATGCCAAGGCCACCACTGTTGTGCAACCAGCTTTCACTTTTGCTTCTCTACCCTAACTTGGCTTCTTGGCAATCCAGGATTGTGATGAGGCACTACAAATTCTCCAAGGTGGACTGCACAGAGATATTCTTACATTTTTCTTAGACGCAGCCCATGTTCATTTGCAGAAAGACCTCACATCCATGTGGACTGGTTCCTTTTTCTTACACTAGCTTCAGCTTGATTGCAAACTGTATTTCCTCTTCTGACACAGCTAGCTTCTTACTGTACATGTGTTGAAATAGCATTGTCAGGCAAATTTTTGTTACATTTTTATGTGTAACTATGTTTAAATGTAACTGTACTTTTGTAATATTTTGTAATAGATTAATTCATCCGTTGTTTTTTTGTAGACATATTTTTAATATATTAAGTGGTTCAGAAATTATTTAATCATAATAATGAAATTCTGTCTTATTAAATACCTGTTAATGACAACTGAACAGTTATGAATATTCTTTAGGCTACATTGCCACATGGTTTCCAGTAGCCCCTTTCTGACAGGCTGCTCAGCTACCGCCAAATGTCCCATCAATCTACTGCTGGGTTCTAGCCCACTATTTGGGAACCGCTCTGCTAAAAGAAACACTGGTTCTCTTTGCCATCTTGTTCACCACTACTCCTGGACCAATTCCTCTTCTTTAGGCTGGCCATCATCAAAGAATGGAAAAGATTTTGTACAAAAGCTCTTGAAGTAGGCAGTAAGCACGCCCCAACTGCAGTATGACACATTCTGAAGTCATACCTGTAGGTGACTTTCTCTTCAGTGCCAGGCTCATCTTTTTCCCAGATCAAAGCCACTCTCTCTGGAGAGTGTTGTGCATACCGGTCCAAGCAGTTAACTGCACAGAAACAAATTATAAAAAAACAACATTTACAGTAGATTCTAAAGTGTCAGATTTGATAATCAACTTGTGCTGTTAATATTTTTAAAAGATAATGAACAAATATAATTTATTTAAAAAGCCTCTGATCATGCAAATCTACAATAATGTCCCAATGAAATAGTCAAGAGCATCAAAGTACAGTATTCAGAATCATTAAAATAAATGAAATTGCACTGTACATCAGTTTAGTTCATAAACATACACTACAGTCAAGCATCTACAAGAATTATGAGGCAGTAAATGTAAGGATGTCATTCGATACGGTTGCCTTATACAGTGGTACCTCGGGTTAAATACTTAATTCGGGTTAAGTACTTAAGTACGGAGGTCCGTACTTAACCTGAAACTGTTCTTAACCTGAAGCACCACTTTAGCTAATGGGGCCTCCTGCTGATGCCTCGCCGCCGGAGCCCGATTTCTGTTCTTATCCTGAAGCAAAGTTCTTAACCTGAAGCACTATTTCTGGCTTAGTGGAGTGCGTAACCTGAAGCGTATGTAACCTGAAGCATATGTAGCCCGAGGTACCACTGTACAGTTGTTGAAACTTTGACAGTATGATTCTGTTTATAACACAAGATGGCCACAACTGACTAACTCCCTTCATGGGTTGTTGATGTTCTTTGTAGTTTAGACCACCTACAGTCTAAAACCAGGCAAACAAGAGCTATGTGATTGGTATGTAAGCCAGGAATGTATGCATAATATTTATCTATCTATTTATATTTATTGAAAAATATAGCTTCTAGCTAAGGCCTGCATAGGAAAGGCAGAGCAACAGGACATTGGAAAGCGCTCCCCTCCTGCCCCCACTCTCTCTGCTAAATATTACAATTATGTGGAGGGATTGGAATGTGTATAACATACTGAAAGTAGTCCTGCCTCCTAAGCACAGCATGACTGATACACACAATTCTCCCTCAGCTTTGAGTTTAGCAGGCCCTCTTTCCAGCACTTAAAGGCTAGGAAATCCAGCCTTTTAAAATCAAAGTTGAAGTTTGGCCATCAGATTTTGCAGTAGACAGCTGTTGTGTAATTATGTTTCACCCTTCTAAAAATGCATATGTTTTGTAATTATAAGCTCATGTTTTGGAAACCTAATACTGTAGTGTTGTGCTCTTCAGCCAATCCCTTCAATGCCCTTGTTGGTGTCCTTTTCTTTTAATTTGACCCTAAGGGAGTCCTCTATTTACAAATACTGTAATCAACAATCAAGGACAGTTCTTCACTGTACAAAGCTTAGAGAAACTTTACTGGGAAAATTATGCAGTAAAATACTTAATTCCATTGTATTCCCCCCCCCCCCCCATTCCTGAGACCAAATATCACATCCTTGAAAATTAAGGCTTCTTCAATAAACAAAAGCAGCACTAGAGTCCTTTAATTATTCCAGCCACGTTCAAGTACCTTTTCAACTCTTATGTGTATGGAAATTGTAGCTTAACTAGGTCATTTAACTCTTCTCTTCCTTAATATTTAACATTTAATGGTTTTCATGGCCTTGATTATTTCTATACACTAGTGACTTGATTGAGAATTGCTTTTTAGCTAAATTCTACTTATTTTTAAATATTTTTATATTCCACCTTATAATCATTTTTTTTCTTTTTACCCTTTTATTACAATGCAATTTGCTATCCTCTTCTATGAAACATGTACGGCAAGATACATTCCCCCCATTAAACATTAACACATCAACTCTAAACCAATTTAAGCAAGTTATTGTCATCTTCTAAGTAAGAATGCATACAACAGTGATATGAAGATAAGCAGAGAAAGTGATAAGTAGAGCAAATAAGTAGAGTGATAAGTAGAGCAAATATGAAATGGAGTCACAATACAATTAACAAAAGTGTGCATAATATAGAAAGCTCCATTAAAATAAATGAAAGTTGGCAGCTCTTCCTGTTGAATTTTGAACAATGTCACATGTAAGCTACAAAGAATTGGACTGAATGCTGCTCAATGATCAAACTGAAATGGATTCTAAAGCAGTTTCTTTCTGCATAATAAGCCATCTGTGAGTAACTTTAACACCCTCACCTTGTAGAATATTAACTTGTAAAAAGAAGCAGCTGAATAAAATGTGGCATTTCTGGAAAATGTCATCTGTGACTTTATTGTGGATTTCTCCAGCATGTCAACTGCAATGATGAAACCTGATCACTGTGGTAATTGTTGAAAATAGAAACTCACATACAGAAAGTGTTAAAGAACTTACCGTATGTGCCTAGGTTTATCTCCCATGAGTTTTATGAAGCTGTGTTGCACTTTGAATGAGAACAATTGGAATAATGAAGGATGCAATCCTAAGCACTGTAACTAGAGAGTTAAGGCCTACTGAACTCTGTGGGACTTAATTATGAGTAAACATGGTTAACAGAGCAGTGTAAGAGAAACAGCTGTATCTTTTTTATTAATTGAAATGAACTGTAAGTGTAAATGAGTGCAACTGTATTTAAATTAACAGAGAGGAAGTGGGGAGAAAGATCCTAACATAACCTCTACTGTAATTGTTTCTAAAGAAAGGAAGCTTTTTTTATATGGAGAACAATCATGGGTGTAGCCAAGGGGGGCCAGTTGCCCCCCCATCAAGTAATATCCTTAACTGACCAATCATGTCAGTCCTCCCTCCCCCCCCAAAAAAAAAACCTGGCTACACCCATGAGAACATTAATCATGCCACTTCCCACAACCACCCCACAGGTGGAACTGACTCTGACTGGCAATGGCTTTCCAGGATTTCAGGCAGGGAACATTCCCAGCAGATGCTTGAACCTGGGACCTTCTGCATGCAAAGAAGATGCTCTACTGCTGAGCTACAACCCTTCCCCTATAAAGTAGTACTGTTCCAGGATTACTGTAGCCTGAGCTTTTGCTCAATGTGTATCATCTCATGTGCCTCATTTGCTAAGGTTAGCACTCAACTTTAGTGGGGGTGGTGATAGCCACTGTTTCTGCAATCACAGCTAGCAGCAAACAGCCATGGGGACACCAGTTCCTATAAGAGGGATTCAGAGCCACTTACTTATAATGAACCACTGTGGATTTAAAATCTTATTACCTTGTTATTGCTAGTTAAAACAGTGATTACAATTAGAACCTTATTGATTGCACACAAAATCATTTGGCAGTGAGGGATCAGCATTCTGCATAGCACATGCTGAGGCACTTTCACCTATTCTTTAGTATTACTTAACACACACAAAATTAAGATCCTAGTATTATAAACAACTTTACAGGAGAAAGGCAGCTATTAAAAAAGCATTTTTGGAATGCTAAAGCCACAATGTTCAGTTCTCATCTACCAAAGCTGCACTAACACATACTTTATGACTTTGACAGCAGAATCAGTTGCCTCTAGGAAATTCACAAGCAAGGCACAAATTCAATAGCCCTCTCTCATTGTTGGTCCCCAACATTGTACAGTAAGAACCTCAAATAGCTTCCTCTTTCACTATTTTTCCTTAATTTTTCAATATGTAATTGAATATGCTCGAAGTCTACAGTCACAGATTCATTATGTTTAGCATTAAACTTATAATTCTACTTTGAATAATCTTTGCTAAAGGAGAAAAAATAAAATTACCAAGACAAATAGACAGGGGAAACCTTCGCTATATTCAGCTTCTTTCAAAGCAGGACATGTGGGAGTAATAGTCTGTTCCAAATAAAAAATAAGGCAGGGACTGAGGGTGCATGGCTTGTCCATCCCATTAAAGTAACAGAATCAATTTTAAAGCTCATGGAACTGTTTTTCTATTGGTTAATCTTCATTTTTGTTATTTATACTTCTGTAATTGCTGAAATATCATAAACCATTATGACATGGCAAAAAGGAAAAGGGATGCAGGAGCAAAAATAAATAAATTCAGTCTCAAGCTAAGTACATAATATTATGAGAGGTTGTGGGTCATTTTTTTCAATTGTCGACTGTGGTCAAGTTAGATTTTTATTTATTTTTTAAAAAATTGTCACAAAGCATTTTAGTATTACAGACCCTGCAGAAAACCAATAATAAAGAGAAATCACATCCTCATCTGCTAGCAGTTTCATTTACTATCCAAGTTTTAAAAGCAGGAGGAGTGGGAACAAATAGTGCTTTTACCACAAAGCGAAGTTCAACTTCCACAGATGAGGCTTCCTAGCAACAAGCATTCCATGTACCAGAAAAATGTAGTGCCCATAGCAACTATTTGAGAGAATTTGTGTTGAATTAAATGGTTAGCACCATCACCAACTATAGCTCCTTGAGCTTTCCATGTTTCGGTATTGATACATTCACTCTTTCTGTAGAATCATGTAAAAGTACATACTGTACAGTATATGTCTTACAAAGCCTTTATTTATACATGTCTTATTTTTAACAGCGGGATTTTCAAAAATCTAATAATAGGTTCGTTTGCAAGGAAAGCTTCTGGAAGCTGTTTCATTTACATTTTTAAGGCATTGCATAGCTTTTTGATAGGACAACACTTTATTTTCTACTACTCAGACTAAGCCCATCCTATATCTAGCTTGTTAATGCAACAGTTACAAATGAATCAGCCCAAACTAGAAAAAATGGCCAATCTCATTTTAAAACAGATGATAGTTTCCAGAAGATCTGAGGTCAGCCAGGTGGTTAAAAGGTTGTGGAGCAGATGTGAAGAGTCTAAAACAATGAAGGAAGCAAGTGGTGGTTTGTATTTTTAACAACTCTCTGGAAAAACAGGACAGCAAATTAAAGGGATTTGGGGTCTAGTTTTCTTTTTAGTGGAGCACAGTAACCCTTGATGGGGTCAGAATTATGGATCCAACAAGATAATACTGTTATTTATTTGTGCTTAACTGTTTGAATATAACTGCAAAGTCTAATGCATGAAATGTTTGTAGGCCAATGTGAAATGACATGCACTTTGCAGCCAACATCCAGGGACTATGTTCATTCTCAGGGTTAATCAATGGAAAAAGCTGCCACCTGAAATAATCATAAATCAATTAATATAAGCATATCTCCTATATTAGGTAAACCTATATGGCAGTCTCAAATGTTTAAAGACATGCTTTTAGTATATATCCAACCTATGTGCATCATAATCACACACACCCGGCAAGGGTACTCATTTTATTCTGCTTCCCACACTCTCAATATGGTACACAGCAAGCAACCAGGAGTATGCAAAATTGCCACCCAAAAGAGCTCTCAGAGAGATTTAAGTAATTATGACTTTTAAGTTCTTTGGTAAAAAAATATATACACCTGCAAAAGTTCTTCGTAAGTTCTTTGGGACAGGGACCTGTTTTTTGTTCATATTACTTTGGAGGCAGTAATGTTTCCACTACCAGCTGCTAGAAAACACAGGAGGGGAGAATGCTCTTGTGCTCATGTTCTGCTCCTTGGTTTCCCACAGGCATCTGGCTGGCCACTGTGAGAACAGGATGCTGGACTAGATGGGCAATTGGCCTGATCCAGCAGGCTAGTCTTCTGTTCTTATAATCCGCCTTTTATGTTGATATACGACTATACAGTATAAATAAGGTAGGCCCTGCAACGCTTGCTCAACCGCATTCCATGTGGTATTTCCAAGCACCAATGGAAATGTCCACTGGAGGTAAAATGCTTCCCCCCCCTCCCCGCAGCAAAGTATTTAAATGCTATTAATTTGTAAGATGAAAATGCTGCTTCCCTCCCTCACAAGAACGGCAGCAGCAAAAAACATGTCATATGAGAATGAAGAGCCGCCCATGACCTCAAACCCAATGAAATAAAATTAATGAGCAATTCACTTATTTGCATATTGCTTTCCCTGCCAGCATATCCTTAAGGAAGGCCACCTGCACCACACAAAACAAAGGTTGCTTCCATTATGTGAGCTGACAATTGCTGAAAAAGCTTGTTTGTCTACTTTGAACTCTATTTCCTGTACTCTATTCACAGGGCCACATTGGCTTTCACAAAACACGGCAGATGGTGGGGAGAAAATGTATTTTAAATATGAAGATGCATTATCCTAAGAGGCACAGCTAATTTTTGACTCTTCGAGGTCTTATTCCAAAACTCTTTCCTAGCCTAGGCACCCTATGAACTGCAGATGCACAAGATTTCCAGGGCATTCTGCACTGGAAAACTTGTGTAGTCCTACAACTCATGCGGGCTCCTCGAGCTCAGCTCCAGAAAGCCATAGCTCAGGCCCTAAAACTTGTTTTTCGCAGCAGGGCCGATCTAAAAGGCCCGACCTGACACAATGCAGGTGCCTCTGAGCATATGCAGAGTGCATTCGACCCCTTATTTTCTTTCTCCTCGCCGCATTAACAGCCACCTCATCACTTTGAAGGCGCCTGGCTTTCCATATCACTTGGGGTAGTGGCTTCCAGGCACTGAATTAGATAAGCTTTCGAAAGCTGAAGGACTCGAGGAATGAGAAGAGGGACCGAGGAGATATATATACGGTAGATGCAGGTTTTGGTGTCTTCGGGTGTCTTCCCGTGTAAGAGTCGGGGTGTCTGTGCGACGTTTCGACGAGGTCTCACTCGTCATCTTCAGGCTGGTGCTTTCGGCAAGCCGAAAACCTGCATTCCTGTACCCAAGACACCAAAACCTGCATTCCTGTACCCGTGAAAATCTACGAAAGCATATACGGTAGATATATATATATAAGATGTGCGCGCGCCAGGGGCAACTCCTCGCCCCTCCTGCCCAAGGAAGGCGCTCCTTACCCGCCACATTTAAGCGGCCGCCCAAGAACCAACGGACGCGGCCCTGCGCGAAATCCCACTCGCAGTCGGTGTGGTGCGCGGCGTCCCACAGCAGTGCCTCCCGAGCCAGCGCCCCCCAGAAAGCCCCGGGCGCCTCGGCCGCCCTCCGGGACACCTCGCCATAGCTCCCCCTCAGGAAGGGGTCTCTCGCCTGAGAGAGGCAACGGCCGCCGCTGAGGAGGCGGCCGCACGAAGGCCGTCCCCAGGGGGCGCCCGGCCAGCTCCGGCTCCACCAGGGCAGCCTCCCTCGCCGCCTGCTCAGGGCGCTCCGCAAGCGGCTCAGGGCCGCGGACGGTGTGGCTGCCATAAGGCCGCCGGCGAAGGTTTGGCAGGTGTGTAGCGGCGGCGGGGGGCGCTGAAACCGGCTCGGCGCCGCCTCCGAGGGGGCGAAGAAGGGGAAGCGGCTTTCGAAATCGGTCGCCTGAGGCTCTGCGTTGGCCCAGCCAAGTTGGCCCTGCGCGCTTCCTCCTTCTCCTCCTCCTCCGCCTCACCACGCCTTTCCCGCCCTTTTCCCCTGCGTCTCATGAGGCGAAAGAGGAACTCAGCGCGAGCGCTCGGTCTCTTTAGCAGATGGGAAACTTAAAAAAAAGAAGTCTGTGGAACAACTGAAAAGTTCCTGAGTTTCGGAAACTGCCGTAGCGGGGAGCGGTTAAGCCGTTAAACCGTGAGGCGGGATTCGAAAAAAGTTCAAAAATGGGCGCTCAGCTGCGGCCGAAGCTCAGGGCGACCCCAGTTGGGCCGGTTTCTCTCTCTCTCGCTCAGCCTCACCCGGTTTGTTGAGGAGGAAAAGCATATTCTCTGTAAACCGCACGTTTTGAGCTGCAGCTTCTGCCACAGCCGAAAAGCAAAACGACTCTGGCGGGTGATCTCTCTTAGACCTGAATTTCTATTCGGAAACGCTAATTGCAAACGTTGGAAAGGTGGGTGTGTAAATAAATTTCGACTGGTGCGGTACCTTAAGGTTTGGCAATGCGCTTTTTTTCCCCAAAGAGAAATTGACACAAAGCTAGGCGTGAGTAACCAGGGGGCAAAAGAGAAAATATGGGAAGTGTTTTATCGATTCCTCATGTGTGAAGTATAATGCTTGCCCTCCGACCCCCCAACATACGCTAACTATGGACCTTTTGAACTATTTGCCTCATCTCGAACTCTTGTGGAGAAAGTGTGCCAGCGTGTATAGTTGTTGAGGTGTCTTCATCTCAGCCAAAGCACCCAAGAGATGTGTCACAGAAAAACCAAGTGATAGGTGGACAAAATATATTGCCACGCCTCTCTAGTAATGCATATACTGCCACCAAGCTTTGTACCCATTTCTCATCCGGATTATATTAGAAATAATTATTACGTTCGTGATGTATGATTATTTTTATTAAGCAGATAGGATTCCATGTCTGTTCAGATTTAAATTACATCTACTTGCATTTTTCGCCTATTAAATTGGTTTTTATTTAAAATCAGACTTGGTCCAATCCACTGTTCATTAAGGAATTCCTGGTTAAAAAGGTAAAGGGACCCCTGACCATTAGGTCCAGTCGTGGACAACTCTGGGGTTGCAGCGCTCATCTTGCTTTACTGGTTGAGGGAGCCAGCGTAAAGCTTCTGGGTCATGTGGCCAGCATGACTAAGCCGCTTCTGGCGAACCACAGAAAAAGCCAAGAGCAGGGATGGGAAAGGAAACATGTAGCCCACCCAACATTATTTTACTACAACTCCCATAATCCCTAACCATTGCCTATGCTGACTAGAAGTGATGGGAGCTGGAGTTCAACAACATCTGGGAGGCCATAGGTTCCCTGCTTCTGCTCTAGGGGAATATACAGTGGTACCTCAGGTTACAGATGCTTCAGGTTACAGACTCCGATAACCCAGAAATAGTACCTTGGGTTAAGAACTTTGCTTCAGGATGAGAACAGAAATCGTGCTCTGGCGGCAGCAGGAGGCCCCATTAGCTAAAGTGGTGCTCCAGGTTAAGAACAGTTTCAGGTTAAGAACGGACCTCTGGAACAAATTAAGTACTTCATCCGAGGTACCACTGTAGTGGTACCTCTGGTTGCGAATGGGATCTGTTCCAGAGGCCCGTTCGCATCATGAAAAGAGCGCAACCTGAAGCGTCGTATCTGCGCAGGTGCAATTTGGCGCTTCTGCACATGCGCGAGTGGCGAAACCCAGAAGTAACCCTTTCCGGTACTTCCAGGTTGCTGCGGGACGTAACCTGAAAGAACGTAACATGAAGCAAACAACATGAGGTATGACTGTATATTCAATACCTTTTCTGTTTCTTCATTTTTCCAGATCACAATTTCAGTTCTGTATCAACAGTGTTTAAGACTGAGTTTGAAAATGTAATATTGCCAATATATTTGGGGTGGTATGAAGGAGGAGGAGAATTAAATGCTACTTTCCCTCTACAGTTCTGGTAAGAACTCAGCTCTCATTGAATTGCTATTCCCATGCTAATCACTGAGATACTTATGCTTCATTCGAAACGATTTCCCATCTGTTGAGCCTTCATTATTCATTCAAAAAAATCTGTTTGCAGGAAAATGTATGCTGGCTGCTGAAAGAGTACTGTAATTATTTCTACTAACAGTGATAATTGGTTTCCTTTTGTGAACTGGGGAATGCTACCTTTACAGTTCTCTGTTTAAGAGGATTGTGTTATCCACAGAAACAGATATATCTAATTCATGTGTTTGCTTGAAGGGAGCAGACCAACAGAAGACTAATCAGGGAAGGCTGTTTGGCACCACCCCTGCCTGGTCTACTCTCCCAGGCAGCAAGATAGAGTGGTGCCCCACAAGACGAATGCCTCGCAGGATGAAAAACTCGCTAGACGAAAGGGTTTTGCGGTTTTTGAGCTGCTTCGCAAGACGAATTTCCCTATGGGCTTGCTTCGCAAGACGAAAACGTCTTGCGTTTTTTGCAAGTTTGTTTCCTTTTTCTTAACACCGTTAATACAGTTGCGACTTGACTTCGAGGAGCAACTCATAGAACGCGGTGTGGTAGCCTTCTCTGAGGTTTTTGGCGATTTTTGAAGCTTTTCCAAAACTTTTCCGACACCGTGCTTCGCAAGACGAAAAATTCGCTAGACGAAAAAACTCGCGGAACGAATTAATTTCGTCTTGCGAGGCACCACTGTAGTGTGCGTGTTTTGTTGCTTGCATCAGTTTGTCCACTGATATATTTGCCTGCAGGTAAGTGAGTGTTTATGCTGATTGCAGTACAAGGTATTGGTTGATTGTTCGCTGAGTGAATACAGTTGAGGTGTGGCTGTGGCCTGCCTTGCTATAAGAACAGGCTCTGCTGTGAGTGGCAGAGTTGACACCAAAGGGGATTGCTGATTTAGTTCGAATCCACTCCACGGTGGTCAGCACCTATTGCTCTATCCCAGCTTCTCAAACCAAGACACTATTTCCGGTTTTGAGGAGTTTGTAAACCAAATTGTTCTTAAACTGTACTGTTCTTAAACCAAAGTACCACTGTAATCTACATGCTTGTACTAAATAAACGGAAGAAGAGTGTATATTCAAGATATCTTAATAATTAAGGAATAGCTATAATTGCTGCTTAGTGATTCAGAGGGTTTAATGAAAATGGCCAATAATTCATTGGTGTACTGGACTTTCATTCATCAACAGTTTTGTTGATGATCTACAAGTGAAAAATAATTGAAGAGTGCCCTCTTCTGTTTATTGCATGAATCACAAGTTTTGATGCGGGACTGTTCCTGAACTTTGCTACTGCAGTGTAACAAGAATGTGAAATATATGTATCTGAAGAAGTGTGCATGCACACGAAAGCTTATACGAAGAACAAATTTAGTTGGTCTCTAAGGTGCTGCTGGACAATTTTTTTATATCTTGTGAAATATATGGTTTATTGATGCACAAAGGAGAGACGTTGATAGGTGTATACAAATTCTGAGATATATTGAAGGATAAGTAAAATTAACAAGGAGAGAAGTAAAGAAGTATATACAAAATAAACAGCTGTTTGAGATATAAATTTAATGATGATGATAATGATGCAATGAATCCAATACAGCACACAAGAGCAACCAGGCCTGTGCATGCAGATCCCTTTTAATGAACAATCAATCACATGTTTAGCAGGAATGTTTTAGTAGAGAAACTACTCCTTTACTAGCCAATCAGTGGGATCTTAGCCCTTTTCTTTCTTGTTAGCTTTACCAAAGTATTATTTGCAAATCATATCATAAATGTTGCAGGGGAGAAGGCCATGGACACGTATCCCAGCATAGCCATATCTAAAGTGTCCAGAATGCCTGTTCGATCATAAGCAAAGATTGGCATGTCTGGTTGTGGTGTGTCATGTGGCCTGGCACATCCATTGTGCCCTGGTACATCCATTGTTCCAGGGCCTCAGCAGGATGGACCTCAGTAGGTGTTCACAGATGTATGAAAGAGATAGCACAATGGTCCTGCTCTGAGTGACTGTGCAGTTTGTGAGTTTGGACCTGTCATGCCTAAAATCAGGTGAAGTCAAACCAAAGTCATGTTTTTGTCTGCCATGTTGATTCAAAATGGCACATGGTGTTAAAAAATCAACAAAGATGGTTGCCCACATTTCAGAAACCCTCATTCTGAGTTAGGCGATGATATCTCAAGAGGTGGCCAAACCTATGCCAAAAAAATGGACAAAGTCACATTACTATCTGCCATCTTGATTCAAGATGGCATTGGCATCCAAATGTCAATGAAAATTGCTACTCCCGCCTTGGGAATCACTGTGAACAGTTTGGCAATGACATAGGTTCTCAAGAACCTATAGAAAACAGGTGGATGAATGGACAAAGTATTTTCCAAAACATACAGTAGATAAAGTGATCTGTCAAGTCACTTGAACGTGGTTCAATAGGAGATAGACAGCCAGTGTAAATACCACAATAAAGGTTTTATATGCAGATGGTGCTTTGCCCCCACAAGTAACCTAGCTGCTGCATTCTGCTAGTATTTCTGACCTCTGCTTGGCTTCAGCACTTTCTGCCAGTTGTGGCCCCTCCCAGTCGCTACTGAGCAAGATTTGGATGCAGCATTGTTTGCACTGCCAGATTGTCAGCAGCCACACAAAATGTGGTTAACCATAGTTTGGATTGCTGTGCTCATGGAGAAGTGAAATAGGCATTACTAATTGAATATATACACACTAAGGCCTCCAGTATAACTACATGCATAGGGGGGAAAAGAAAATGGACAGAGCAGGAGGTTCAAGGCAAACTTGCTATCAGCAATGCAAACCAGAACTACGGAAAAAGGGACGTGGATCATAATCCCACAGTTCATCTGTGATCTTGGGGGCAGGCAGGGAACACAGCTTGTTTCTTCTATATGACTCACTGGATAGTAATGAACACTTCATGTTCTCTCTCATGTGCAATAACCTGTATTACCCTCTGGGGGGCAATCTCTTTAAACAACACATTTGCTTAATCTTTCAATCTGAAACTCTTATCAAGCAGCAAGATGGGATAAACCTAGATAAAATGCCAGTTAAAAATTAATATTCCTAAGTCATTCAGTAATGGCAGAATACAGATGTTTCTGCAACAAATGTACACAGCCTTCCCTTTTATGTGAACATGAGTCATTCATTATTAAAAAGAATGGGGGAAAGTCTTCTTATGAAAGCCAAACAAACATATAATCCAGTCAATCTTGTAACCCCCTCCACAAATTAAAATCTAAATAATCTCATTTTTTTCACATTTCATTTTTTATGTCCTCCCTACCCCCACACCTCTCATCATTAATTCAGCAAATACTCTTAAATCCTAGGGTCTAACTGTCCATATGGCAAAGTGAAAAGATGTAAATATGAAAGAAAATGTTGTTGTAACCCAGATAAATTAAAAAGAATGTGGAATTACTTACAGCATTATGCATGTTTCTATTTTAAACATTCCAGATGGAGAGAGATGGTTGTTTCTAGAAAAGCATTTGTGCTGTTTATTCTTACTGCTTACTAGCCCCGTTCAGATCACTTCAACCAGCCAACTAATGGTTCAGCATCATCACAATAATTGGTAGTAGTGATAATCATTAGGGTAATGTTTATATGAAAGAGGTTGGTTTGTAAATACCATTTTATTTTATTATATTTCTATTGCAACACAATCAAAATTTGTCCCCCTTTAACTGAGATGCAGTGCCACCCTCTAATACTTACATAACCTTATTTGAGGTTTTCCCTGTCAAGAATTGGTTAATCGTTTTGGTTTAGATAGCAAAAACCAAGGCTACATATCACGAGCCCTTTTTGTGTTATTCATCAATGTGTTTTGTATTAGAAGAATCCACAAAATACTTCCTCTCTATTCAGACATACATAGTTAGGATTGTGTTGGGACATCTGTAGAGTAGAAAGGTGTGTGTGAAGGGCTTGTTCAGAGAGATGTCAAAGCAATAGAAATACAGGTTCTAGGTATAACAGCATAACCTGAATAATGGGGTGGGTCATAGCAGAGGTGATTTTACGGTGCCTAAAAGGGGGAGGGTTGAAAAACTGAAGCTTAGAAATTCCTCCTTTTAATATGTATGTTTTCTCTGCTTTTATTATTTCCAATGATATCTGGCTTCTCTTTTCCAGTGTGACAAGCAAAGAGATGTGCCATCTGTGTCATGTAAGGGGTGTGGTCATAAATGCAACAAAATGCTAGTGCCAGCACTGCACGGCCCAGATAAATTTGTTTGCAAATGCTGCCGAATCAGGATTAGGCTTTAAATGTGCCAAACCTCGGCTCTTGTAAAGCCTAATTTCTGATTAAATAAGCCTTTACCCATCATTATTTATCATGTTCACTGCAAATTCACTTTTAGGAACTCAGCGTTTGAGTCACTCACAAATAATTACTTACTCGCCAATCTCTTTTCATCCTTTCCTGTTTATTCCAGCCAAACCTAGTTATTTTGAGAGTGTTTCAAAACATGCATTAGGATAACAATCCGGAGCATCTGTTGATCATAGTGTTTGCATTACTATAATGTTCTGAACAATATTTTCCTAAAATTTTCATAGCTCATGTTTTTGTTACAGTTCTCTCTACATTTTCTTGCTGTGTAGACAACCTGCCAGTCCAACTCCAGGTGGGAATATCATTACATGTTTGTTCACATGTTGATCTCTATTAGGAATCTTTCCAGACTGGAATTACCTAGATTTTAATAAAACCTTTACATCATTTTCAGATAAAATTTGTCTGGCAGAAAAAATTGGAAACATTTCAATATGTCTGTTAGAATGTGATTTGGGGCCAATTCTGTCTTACACGAAAGATGAAAATGTACTACGAGTTTATAAAATGGCATGAAGTGTAGTCATTTTTAAAATACTATTTTACTTTCTGGATTACAACCCACAGCCACTGTCCCCAAAGCCACCTCTAATTTACATCTTTAAAAATTATGTATTTACTAACAAATGTTTTTTAGGAAGACTAAAAAGCTACATCCAAAAAATTATCTAGTTAAGAAAATCAATGTATGAAACTGAGCCCTGTCTCTTTATACCACCACCACCCTTATGGATAACTTCTTGGTCAATGATTGAAGCTTGTGAAAAGCACCTTTCTAGTCTGTAGTACCTGTGGTCCACTGTGTCTCTGGGAAGTCCTCAGCTCACGGGTTACCTGGTGACTGAGGCTCCTGTAACTACTTCTCTTTACTGTCCTCAGACATAGTGAAAACTGCTTTCAGCCCTGCTGTGGCATCTTTGTCTCCCTTGTTGTCAAGCACTGAAATCCAGGACTCTCAGGTGCCCAAAAGCAGGAAATCAAAACCCTGATCTGACACTGAGATGAGGATATGTATCAATGCCTTTATATGAGAAGCTAGAACCAGTGCTGCTGGGTGGGGGAATTGTTATTACCAGCAGGATATCGCTATCAGGTAAACATCAGAGGGCAAGGCAATGCTAAGCCCAATGTGCCCAGTGTGTCAGCACATTTTGCTTGGTACCTCTAGGTGACAGTGGAACCCCACACTGCCTGTTCAATGCAGCATATTCAGCTCTTCATGTTGTTTAAGAAGCTGTTTCTAAAGAACAGATTCAGACTGTGTCTGGGGCTATGGCATGTCACCTAAAGATCCGTCATGTGCATTAATTTTATTTATTTAAATCGCTGTGAAAACAAAATTATTTCTCCCTTTCTCAATATCTGCTTGGTTTCTTTAGAGGAAAAAGTAGGAAAAATTATCTAATAATCTTAATGTAGGCAAAACTGGATCATTCTAAATGCTCTAAATGCTCCTATATTGAGGGATATATATATACCCTATCTCTGTTCAGATATTTTGGATGTTCTATAGAACCCAGTATGTATGGTTCCTCATCATCCTGGGAAAAAGTGACAAGTGGGGTGCCGCAGGGTTTTGTACTGGGCCTTTGTTGTTCAACTTCTTTATAAATGACTTGGATGAAGGAATTAAGGGGATGCTCATCAAATTTGCAGATGACACCAAACAGGAAGAGGTACCTAATGCCGCAGAAGACAGAATTAGAATTCAAAATGACCGTAACAGATTGGAGAACTGGGCACAAGCTAACAAAATGAATTTCAATAAGGACAAATGTGAGGTTCTGCACCTAGGCAGAAAGAACCAGATGCACCAATCTAGGATGGGGAACATTTGGCTTATTAGCAGTACATGCGAAAAGTATCTAGAGGTCTTGGTGGACCACAAGCTTAACCTGAGTCAACAGCGTGATGCAGGAACAAAAACAGCTAATGCTGTTCTAGGCTGCATCAATGGTAGTGTCCAGACCAAGGCAAGTCATAGCACCACTCTGTTCTGCCTTGGTCAAACCACACCTGGAATTCTGGACACCACAGTTTAAGAAGGATGTTAACAAGCTGGAACATGTGCAGAGAAGGTCAACCAAGATGATCAAGGGTCTGGAGACCAAGTCTTATGATGAACAGTTGAAGGAGCTGGGTTTGTTTAGCCTGGAAAATAGACTGAGAGGAGATACAGCCATCTTCAGGTATCTCAGGAGCTGTCACATGGAACAAGTTTTCTCCTGCTCTGGAGGGTCGGACTTGAACCAAGTTACAGGAAAATAGATTCCAAGTAAACATCAGGAAAAACTTTGTTAGTAAGAATAAAAAAAATTCCTTCCAGTAGCACCTTAAAGACCAACTAAGTTAGTTCTTGGTATGAGCTTTCATGTGCATGCACACTTCTTTGTTAGTAAGAGCTGTTTGACAGTGGAACAGACTCCCTCGGAGGCTTTTAAGTAGAGGTTGGATGGCAATCTGTTGTGGATGCTTTAGCTGAGATTCCTGCATTGCGAAGGGTTGGACTAGATGACCCTTGGCACCCTTCCAGCTCTACAATTCTATGATTCTACGACAGATAGCTTATAGGAAGTAATGAAGCATTGTATTGTCTGATAGCAGTCTTAGTGCCCTGTGAAGATTTATTCTGCACACTGCACACAGAGTGACTGCAGATTTTGAAACGGGCTACCCCACAAGCTCACACATTTGCTCTATGTTCATACATAGCTTCGAATACAGCAGGCTGATGTCAAATCAGCAATGTAGTCTTTGCAGCAGGGGGGCAGTTTGCTGAAAAATGTAGGCCACCCAAGTCTCACTCTTTCATCAACAAAGGTTTTTGTAACCAAAATAGGACTTGCTTAGAAGATGTATTCTCAAAATCAAGCAGCTAATATATATATATATATCTTCAAAAGCCACAAACAAACACAGAACTTTATTTGTGAATGCATAATAATAAATAAGAGGCAAACAAAACAAGTAGGGGAACATTCAGAAAATGGAGGTATCTAAAGTGCTTTCAGACAAATATAAAAAGACAAAGGAAAAAATATCAAACATTAACACTTTTACAGACATAATTACAAAATATTTTTCCTATGGCATTTTACAAAATAGGATTTTTTTATTTCTGGGTTCTATGGCTTGATATTTTAATACAAGTGTGAATTCTATGCATAGCATGTCAAATAACATTCAAAAATGTAGAGTTATTGCATATGTTTTCCCAAATACAAATTTGTACAAATGCACAGTGTAATTCCATTTATTATGCTCAAATCATGGTAAAAGGGACAGATTCCTTATCAAGTAGAATTTGCTGCAGCTCAAGGTGAAATCATTGAGTCAAGAACAAGGAGATAGTCCACAGTGTTCCCAGGTACCATTTCCCTGCATCAGTTCCCAGGTACTGTTTCCCTGCATCAGTTGGACCTACTGCATATTGTAAACACAGGTACCCTGATGTAGCATCTTCTAAACAAAGAGGGTTGATACACAGCTTTGTGCAGGGAAGATCTAACTGTTTTCTTCAGGGTCAGGAAATGGTCTTTGTGTGCAAAGAGAATTTGTTCTGCACAGAGTTTGTTATAGACTGTGATTCTCATTTTCTAGAGCTGTACACAGCATTCTCTGACACAAAAGAAAACAGTGCATGTGTTCCACAGAATTCTATCTGGGCAAGAGGATTCAATTCAGCATGTGGTGGTGGAGTGAATTCTGGTGAAATTAAAGGGGATGCTGTCAGAAAAGATTCTGGTGGCCTTCTGAGTTTGGTATAAGTATACCTTGTTTACTAAAGAATGAAAGGTCAACAGATAGTCTACCCCCTGTAGGACTCAAGATGTGCACAAACACTTTTTGCTGACAGTTTCACTTGTAAGGAAAAGAAACCATGGTTCTCCATACACATTCCAACATCATGTCTTCGATACATGTTAAGCCCTTAAATCGCTAGGCATTGCTTGTCAAGGCTGGTTTGTTGTATCTCCTCCCCTCCCTAATCTTTGTAATGTCACCAGAAATATAGAAATTAACCATTCCTGTCCTATAGTAGCATGTAATCTAAGGAACAAATTTTCCCTAAGGTTGATCACTTCTGAAAACAACACCCAAAGTATTTTTGTCATTACCACACCTTGGATTAGTTTAGATGAAGTGCCTTCCGTTTCTTTTTCTACTATAGCAGGTGTGGCTAACCAGTTGCTTTTGGTCCGCAACTCCCATTGGCCTCAGCCAGCTTGGCCAATCATCAGGGATGATGGGAGTTGTAGTCCAGCATCCAGAGGGCCACAGGTTAATCTCTCCCATGTTATAGAATGAGGATGCCCTGGTCGTTTTTCTGGAGCTGCTAATCAAAGGTGACTTAGTGAGACATTTTAAAGGAAAAAAGTCAGTAACCCCAATTTATATTGTTTACGTATAAACAACTTTAATGTTGAAAAAATAAATTTTATATTTTGGATGGGCACCATCTAAAAAAGGTCCCGCTTTTATGTAAAATGTTGCATTAGTTAGCTGAAAAATACTAATAAATATTAATTAAACATTAATAAATATATTTTCCCATAGCATTGAAGAGGTTTCTTCATTTATTTATTTATTTTCTATTGTATCACATCTCTCCTCTTTCTGATTCTTAGTGCTCACTGTCCTTCATTTTGGGCTGGGGGCCTCCACTGAGACACTGTCTCAAAGTGTCGTGCTTTTTCTCATGCTTTGCTGTGCTAGAGAGATCCATTGCAATGTCATCAGAATTGTCCATTGAGGTAAATTTGTCAGTGGAGCTTCTTTCCTGCTCTACCTGCTTAATTTTTAATTCCTCTTCAGGGCGTTGAGATTTCCAGTCACTGTTCCCCTTTTCCTCGCTTTCGGGCTTAGTTGTAACATCCATTGATTTTTTATGCATTCCTTTAAAGAAAAGCAAAGACCAGAGAGAGTACTGAGAGAGAATACTGATTAAACCTAACAGTGACTGAGAAAGCTAGTACTCTAGCTTGACTGAAACTCATTGGGGTCAACTCATAGCAGCCCACTGAAATCAGTAGACCTGCAAGATAACCTTATCCCATAGATGCCCGCTCAATTGCTTCAATCTGCAGAACTAGTACTAATACATTACTCATTCTGCATTTGTAAGAAATTTACATTTTAGTGCAGCAGCACCCATATTTTGGAACTCCTTGTCTACTGACATCAGGAGTACATCACTCTACTTTTTTGGGTGTCAGGTTAAAAACATTTTTGCTTAGGCAAGCCTGTCCAGACATGTTAAATATTGACATGTGTTTTAATACAGTTTTTAGTTTATCATTTTAATTATTTTTTGAATGTTTTAAATCGTTAACTTTTTTTTAACTGATAATTTTATCGTTTTATTCTTGTTGTACACCACTTTGAGGTTTCATTGCAATCAAAGAGTATATAAATATTGTGAAATAAAAATAAATAATAGTCATCAACGGCTGCATCCATTGCAGTACCACACATGCCATAGCTTGCTCATGTAAAACACATGAGCAGATCTGCCCTCCCCATCCACATGGTTCCATCATTAGCCATGCATACTAAGATATCATACAACTGGATTCATGGAAGGCAGGTCAGTAGCTCTGCTTCTGATATTCAAGCATGGCGGGATCTCCATAGGGGATTTCACAAGCAAGGCAGCTGTTTTCTCCATGCAATGTCCCTGTCGTACAAGGAGGAAGTTTGAAGGACTAGGAAGAAAGCTGCTCTATCAGCTCTGATAAAATTCTTAACCAAAGGTTAATCTGTTCTTAACACAAGAACAAAATGTCGCTTTATGTAATTAAATCTAAATTTCACTCTAGTGTTTTATAAAAGTGATGACAAGTCAGCTAACAATCACTTCCTTATTTCTCAGTTAATGAAGTGAGAAGGGCTTTCAAAATGACAAGCATTGCTGGGGTAGAGAGCAGGTGTATAGGGTGTAAATAGAGATTAAATTTGTATATTATAAGAAGTATGTGTGCAAGCATGAACAAGACATGAGTGCGCACCCACCCACCCCAACACAGTGGGATCCTTGTCAGTGAAGGCTGGAAGGTAGATGTCACCAGCATTGCAGCAGTGCCCAGAAATGCACTCAGCAACACTATTGGGATGATGGTTGTGAAGCCTAAGTCTGCTCTCTACCCCAGTAGTGTCTTTCATTTTGAAAGCCCTTCTCACTTAATTAACTGAGTTTCAGCCCAACCAGCAAATGCAGAGCACTATATGTTTGCTTACCAAGCAGCCAGGGGGCACAGGAGCCCACAAGCCCACTTTTGGCAGAGTTGATGATTGATTCAGGTAGTGGGATGGAGTGTCTCACCATAGCACCATAGAGACCATATTCTGCCATCACGCTGCTGCGGCCCCAGCACTTCTCACGCTTTCGCCACTTGGCTCTTCGGTTTTGAAACCAAACCTTTTGGATGTACATCAAGAAGTATATATTTAGCAAAAGTATCGATATTTGTGTGGAGGACTGAGGGGGAGGGGGAGGAAAGAACATCAAATAATACACGTCAGATCATATGTTCTAAGTAATTTTTTGAGTTCTCTGTTTGCATAAATAAGATAGAAGACACAAACAACCAAATTAACAGTTTCTCAATCTTATTCCTGCACTAAATAAGCAATAGAAATTCTTTTTCCTTTAATTGTGTTCAGTGCTATTTTTCTAGAAACAGAAATGCCGGAACCCACCATGAAAACCTGCTTGTTCTCTTATAATGGCAATGGTACCCACCTGAGAGGTGCCAGAACTGAGTTCCAGCTGAAAAAAACTCTTTGTTCCAGGTGAAGATGATACTACATGAATTAACTGATAAGGTTAAGCTTCACTCCTTTTGCTATTATTTTTCTTTCTTAATACTACTGCCTTACTTGTGAAATACTACCTGGTCTGGGATCATGTCACTTCTACATTTTGTATAGTACCAGCACCCTGTTGGTGCAAATTTACAGTGGCAGAAGAGTCATAATATTAGAAAGTGCAGGCTAGATATTGCAACTAACATCAGTTTTTTTTTACTTATTTCAATGGGCCATTCCTATCCATCTATATACATTTTTATAGAGCTGAATTAGAATCAAATAGCTGGAAGACTATACAGCTGAGCCTCCTGCACTGTTGCACAATTTGCTAGGAAAAAATAATTCCTTAGAGCTATTTACCCAGCCACTCCTTAATCCAAAGGTTTCAAAGTCAGATGGGCTGGAGTGCCAAATTCCCCATCAGGCAGATAATCAACATTTTTTTTACTGAAAATAAAAGATGCTGTGGTCTAACTTCCTTCAGCCTCAGACAACATGGTCAATAGTCAGGCATGATAGGAATTGTAGTCCAGGAACATATCCATTCCTACCTGCCCTGAGGGTCTAGTAAGCTCCCATGACTTGTGTTTGATCAGTGCTATAATAATAATAATAATAATAATAATAATAATAATAATAATAATAATTTTTATTTATATCCCGCCCTCCCCAGCCGAAGCCGGGCTCAGGGCGGCTAACAACACTAAAATAGTGCAAGATTCTAAAAACATTATAAACATTAACTAAAATAAAAATTGATGGCAAAATCTCTGTAAAGATTGCCAGAGGAGGCAATGAATGTGTTGACACTCAATACAGGCAGCCTTTACTGAGGACTGTAAATAATAATAATAATAATTATCATTATCATTATTTATAGCCCACCCATCTGGGTGGGTTTCCCCAGCCACTCTGGGAGGCTCCCAACAGAATATTAAACAGAATAAAACTTCAAACTTTAAAAACTTCCCTACATGAACTTTCCATTTCCACACTTTATGGTGGCTTAACAATAACAAACAACATACCTGTATCCTATCCTCAGGGAGCTCTGTTTTCATGGCTAACATTTCTCTGGCATACACATCCGGGTAGTGGGCTTCATTGAAAGCCTTTTCCAATTCCTCTAGCTGATGGGCAGTAAACACAGTCCTACAGGGACAATAAACTCAGTAATTCATAGATGGCCGTGTCACATCCTTCAGAAACAGCTTTCTGCTCTAGTAGCAGATGTATAGGTTGGAATTATATAGCCCAGAGTGAGAAATACCAAGTGAACTTGTTAAACTCCTGTATTTGCTATTTGCCTGGAACTGCAAGTGTGTGCTTGCATGTGTGTGAGAGTGTGTGTGTGATGGAGTACATGGCTGATGGACTGCATTCATCCTGCATTATTGAACTCTACCTCCCATAAGCCTCAGTCAGCATGGCTAATGGTCAGGGATGATGGGAATTATATAGTCCAGGAACATCTGGAGGAATGAGAAATTAACATATGAGCTGTATTTTTTGGCATTGCTTTCTATGGGAAAAGTGCCCACAGTGTTTCACTCCTGTGTGAGTGCCTGGAGGCGGTTGGAGGATGGATGGAGGCTAATGGATTGAAGTTGAATCCTGACAAGACAGAAGTACTGTTTTTGGGGGGCAGGGGGCGGGCTGGTGTGGAGGACTCCCTGGTCCTGAATGGGGTAACTGTGCCCCTGAAGGACCAGTTGCGCAGCCTGGGAGTCATTTTGGACTCACAGCTGTCCATGGAGGCGCAGGTCAATTCTGTATCCAGGGCAGCTGTCTACCAACTCCACCTGGTACGCAGGCTGAGACCCTACCTGCCCACGGACTGTCTCGCCAGAGTGGTGCATGCTCTAGTTATCTCCCGCTTGGACTACTGCAATGCGCTCTACATGGGGCTACCTTTGAAGGTGACTTGGAAACTACAACTAATCCAGAATGCGGCAGCTAGACTGGTGACTGGGGGCGGCCGCCGAGACCACATAACACCGGTCTTGAAAGACCTACATTGGCTCCCAGTACGTTTCCGAGCACAATTCAAAGTGCTGGTGTTGACCTTTAAAGCCCTAAACGGCCTCGGCCTAGTATACCTGAAGGAGCGTCTCCACCCCCATCGTTCTGCCCGGACGCTGAGGTCCAGCACCGAGGGCCTTCTGGCGGTTCCCTCATTGCGAGAAGCAAAGCTACAGGGAACCAGGCAGAGGGCCTTCTCGGTAGTGGCGCCCGCCCTGTGGAACGCCCTCCCATCAGATGTCAAAGCGATAAATAACTACCTGACATCTAGAAGACATCTTAAGGCAGCCCTGTTCAGGGACGTTTTTAATCTGTGATATTTTACTGTATTTTTGGTTTCTATGGAAGCTGCCCAGAGTGGCTGGGGAAACCCAGCCAGATGGGCGGGGTACAAATAATAAATTATTATTATTATTATTATTATTATTATTATTATTATTATTATTATATAAAAGCTGCACAGTTATTTGTGACTTTTAATCTTTGATGCCTTAGGCAGGGTTGGGAAACAAGTAGCCACCAGCTGTTGATGGACTCCAGCTCCCATCATCCTTGACCATTGGGTTTACTGATGGGCTGATTGGAGTTGTTCCAACCTGGTCTGAGACCTTGATATCTAAATTACCTTGCTCTTGTGCAAGGTAATGGGAATGAACAAGAGGGAGCTAGAGTCCACCCCAAGCTCTGCTGCTCAGACAAGCAGGCAGATCGCAAACTATAACTTCCAGAATGCTGTACAAAATAAGAACTGGCATAGAAGGGTGTCCATTTGTCTGCCTAGGAATTTGTCCCCCCCCCCCTGTAAAATCCAGAAATATTACCAGGTCTTCAAGTCTAAAACGGACCAACATGTGATTTAAATTAACTTAGAATCTCCTAGCTAAATCAGATTTCAGAAGTTTACTGTTGTGCTTTCAAGACAGTGCAATCTTAGATATGCACAGGATTACAACCCAACTTACCAGGGAGTAAGCCCCCTTGAATTAAATAGGCCTTGCTTCTGAGTAGACATGGTTAGGATGGCCCAGTTAATCTGGGAACACAGGAAGCCACTTTTATACTAAGTCAGACTACTTGTCCATCTGGCCAAGTACAGTGGTTAAGTACTTAATTCATTCCAGAGGTCCGTACTTAAACCTGAAACTGTTCTTAACCTGAAGCACAACTTTAGCTAATGGGGCCTCCTGCTGCCACCGTGCCACCAGAGCACGATTTCTGTTCTCATCCTGAAGCAAAGTTCTTAACCCGAGGTAATATTTCTGGGTTAGCGGAGTCTTTAACCTGAAGTGTATGTAACCTGAAGTGTATGTAACCCGAGGTGCCACTGTACTGCCTACGCTGGCTGGCATTAGCTCTTCAAGGTCTCAGGCTTTTCCCATCACTTGCTGATCCTTTTTTCAACTAGAGATGCTGGGAATTGAACCTGGGACCTTCTGTGTGGAAAACATGGGTTTTACTACTGAGCCATGTCTCTGTTGTGCCTTCAGGACTTACTTTGAGCCAGGTTTCTCCCAATATATTGTTTTCACGGCTGAGGCTTAGCACTGAGCATATGAAAAAAACAAAAAGTTTCTGCCCATGTGCAAAGTGTCTTTCCTTTGCCACTGAGTAACCACAACTAACCATTAGGACTTCCAGGTTAAATGGTGTGACTTCTGTCTTCTCCCAAGCCCCAGAATTCTCTAGCGAAAATTCACATGTCTGATCAAGTGGCAATTTCTTTCTTCAACATCAACAGACCTGATAATTCATTTTAAAAAGTTATACAGTACTGTCCAATACAATACAGAAATGCTAACAGTGAAATCCTATTATATGTGTCTACTCAGAGGTAAGTCCTATTGAGTTCAATGACCCTCACTCTCAGGTGGGTGAATATAAGATTGCAGCTTAAGTGAGATTTTAAAGAGAGAGAATGTAGCATACTTACAAAGTTTAACTCTGGGATCTAATGCTACAAGCTGTGTCTGGGAAGACACCAGTTATATCCGGTATTATTTATCTGTCATACCTGTGCCGCCGTTTCTTTCTCTTGATCTGAGAATCGGATGCCTTGAGGTTGTTCTTGTCCCCCGACAAACTGTCTTCATCTAATATTTTGGTTGGGGAGAAAAACATAAATATGGATCAAAAGTTTCCCCCCCGTATAACCATTGTTCTATTCAACTTATTTATATGCACTGTTTAAAACAGATTTTTTTTCCAAAGCAGTTTCCAAATTGTAAAAGAGCAATAAAAATTACTGTGAAGAAAATCAACATTAGTGTAAATCTTGACATTAGTGTCAAGAAAGAGCCACTGACGAGCATATATTGGCTGTTATCTATCACATATGCCACCTTTCAACCAGCCTGTGTCCAATAGTCCCTGTTGTGGCAAGCGCCAAGGAGGGGGGCAGGTAGCTTCCAACCAGGACTACAAACAGGGCTGGCAAGTGGCCAGAGCTGATTGAAACTGCTCTCCTCAGTCATTAGGAATATAGGTCAACTCCAACCATCTCCACTGCCTGGCAAAATAAATGGGAAGCTGCCACAAACACCAGCTTTTCAGCACTAGCAGAGCAATGAGAGCAGGTGGGCAGAAGGCTAAGGCAGGAATAGAATCAGAAGCAGTCCAATTCTTCTACCAAGGGACCAACAGAATAGGGGGCTCCAAAGTAAGCCTAGTTGGTCCTATTTTTCCATTTCAATATTTTATTAATGCATAAAATATACAGACTCAAATATTATATGAGATTGCTTGTTTAAGCGAATTACTTTGAAACGCCTCTGTTCTCCCATAGTTCACAGGACAGTTTTTTATTCCAATGTATACTGTATACTGTTTTGCAGAACCCTTAAAAAAAAACCAAGAGAACTCCAGCTGAGTGAAATTCTGTAGGAACCAACACCTTCAAACAGCCGCTGAAATTTTCAGCTCAATAGTATTTTAGTGCCCTTTCCCTCCTTCAGTTTTATGCTGACCTCTCAGCTGGCAGCCGTGCTGCCTCTGAGATTACTAACTCAAGCAGGCATTCCTTTAATCTCTTCCCTGGAAAGACAGAGGCTGCCATCACACACTTACACAGCAGTGATTGAATCCCATGGGAAACCCGAGGAAGCCCAGTGCTATGGTGTTTCCTACCTGGTTAGAACCCCACCGTGGTGGAGGGTTCCAGTCAGGTGAGAAAGGCCTACCTTTGATTGCCATTGGCCATGCTGATGTTCAACACTGCAGCTAAATGAACTATAACCACTGAAGAGAAACTCAATCATGGTTTGGTGTGTGTTGTATGAAAAGGATTTGAGTGAAAACATGCATGAGCGAAAATGTGCATATAACTTCTAAGTCCTAGTGTTCACCCACAGAGATAATTACCAAAATCACACACTGGAAAACACCGTGCCACAATATTTGACCCATGCTCCTCGCCCAATAATAGTGCTGTAAGAAGCAAGGCTGTTAGACTCTTCCCATGGACTCGCCTGTCCCAACAAGCTGTTTGCCTAATATTTTCCACACCTATTTACATCTGCACATCCAAAAGTGATCCCTTATAAACAGAATGTCACATAAATGGTCCTTGGTGAATCTGTGTGAACATTTGCACATGTGAAAATATTTGTGCATGTATGTTCCCACATGCAGAAGCTTGTCATCCAAATGGCCAATCCATATAAGGATTGTTTCAGATCTTTTTGGAGTTCTCTCATCAGCACTTTTATTTGCAGAAATTATTTAATGTCTGCCAATAGTTAATGGTTCTGAAATAGCTGCCTGGTGCTCAAAATCATCTCCTTCCAAATCTTTCCCCCAGCACATCAGGTCACCAGGATTTCATGTAAAGCATTGGCATATCCATGTAGCTCTGCCTTTGGCTAGAACAGGGGCTAGAGTATTGGTGACAGATATGATAAACTCCATGATCAGATTCCTGCTCAGTCATGAAGCTCACTGGCTAGGTATGGGCTCACTTTGGGAAGGGCCGTAGCTCAGTGGTAAAACATGTACTTTGTGCATAGAAGGTTTCAGGTTCAATCCTCAGTATCTCCAGGAAGGGCTAGCAGCGACTCGTATCTTAAATTCTGGAGAGTTGCTGCCAGTAAGTGTTGACAAAATTGAACTAGATTGACTAGTGGTCTGATTCTTTCTATGTTTCCAAGTCACTGTTTCTCAACACACCGTAGGGTGTTATAATGTTGTGAAGCTGTAATGTGGGTTATTGGAAGGACAGGTTGCAAACACCTTTTTCATGGACACAGACAGGTCCTGTTTAACAGCTACATGATCTCCAGGATTCAACAGGTGGGACTTTTGCCTGTACAGAGATATAGTGAGAGTAGAGGAAACCTCATGTTGTGGTGGTTCATATTATACTACTTTTAAAAAGCACAGGGTATCTGTTAGCAACTACAGTGGTACCTCGGGTTAAGTTCCGGAGGTCTGTTCTTAACCTGAAACTGTTCTTAACCTGAAGCACCACTTTAACTAATGGGGCCTCCTGCTGCCGCCGCTACACGATTTCTGTTCTCATCCTGAAGCAAAGTTCTTAACCCGAGGTACTATTTCTGGGTTAGCGTAGTCTGTAACCTGAAGCGTCTGTAACCCGAGGTACCACTATATATTAAACTTAAGATTGTTATCAACTTTAGATTTGGGAACCAAATGTGCATGTTGCGCTGGAAAATAAAGATTGGTGATAGCCCATTAATGCAAGACCCATGCAGTATGAAGACCTAAAGGGTTGGTTTGTTCGTTTTTCTATCTGTGGCGTGCAGTGCACGCATCTACCAACTGAGGATATTTCACGCATCTGGTAAGTAGACTCCAGCCCCCTGACCCTACCAAAAGATCTCTCGGTCCGTAAGGTGAAACAACAACTCTTTCAAAGTGCTCTTGGAACTTCAGAGGTGTCCAAAAGGCGCCTGCTGCCTGCCAGCCTCTCAGCGGCTCTGTGCTGTCTGTGCGCCCTGCGGAAAGCAGCGCTGTTCCGAAGCAGCCACGCTGCGCAAAGGTCCGGCTCCTGCCCTTTTTGGTGCGCTTCCTCCGGCCGCTCGCTGCTCGATCTAACCCGGCCTGCGCTCCTCCACACCCCTCCCGGCCTTTAGCCCCACGGCAGTCGCTCTGCTGGGTTCCCCTCCCTCCGGAGAGGACCTGCTCCAAGCGGGATCTCGCTTACCGGAGATGTTCTCCTTGTGCTTTTCGGCTCCGGGGCCGTACTGGTGCGGGTGGTGGCTCGGGTGGTGGTGCGAGTGGTGATGGTGCTCCGGGCGCGCTTGCAGAAAGGGCAGGTGCGCCGGCAGGAGGCAATGCGCCCCCCCGGCCGGCTGCTGCGTGGCGAAGCCGCACAAGAAGCCCAAGCCCATGGGCAAGGGACCGCCACCGCCGCCACCGCCGCCTCCTGCCAGTCCCGCTGCCCCTCCGCCGCCTTCGCAGCCCGAGCCGGTCACGGAGGAGGTGGCGGGCGGCTGCAGCTCCGCCTCCAAGCCCAGCAGGTCGGTGATGGCGAAGCCCTTGGAGCGCAGGCTGCCGCCCGACGGGCTCCCCAAGCGCGCCTTCTCGGGGCCGCCGCCGCCTCCTCCGCTGGGCGCCAGCGCTTTCCCCTTGGCTTTGCCCTCCGCGATCTCCTCGCGGCCCGTCATGCTGCTGCTGCTGCTGCCGCTTCTGCTCGCCTCTCCTCGGCAGCCGGGCGCCTACACACAAGCGCCGAGAGACTCTCCGAGGCTTTTTATCCTGCGCGCCCCGAGCCGCCCGGCGCCAATCAGCTCCAGGGAAAGTGTGCGCGGGACGGGGGGGGGTCACTCCCTGAGAATTAATTGCCACCAATTTCCTGGCGGTCCGATCACTCTTTCCCCTGCTCTCCCTCCCTCTTTTCCCTCTCCGCTTTCTGACTTAGGTATTATTTGCTCTGGGTAACAATAAATGACGCCTGCTTCTTGGGAGCAAAGCGATGACGAACCTTAAAAAGCAGAGACATCACCTTGCCAACAAAAATCCGTATAGTTAAAGCCATGGTTTTCCCAGTAGTGATGTATGGAGGTGAGAGCTGGACCAAAAAGACGGCTGATCCCCGAAGAATTGATGCTTTTGAATTATGGTGCTGGAGGAGACTCCTGAGAGTCCCATGGACTGCAAGAAGATCAAACCTCTCCATTCTTAAGGAAATCAGCCCTGAGTGCTCACTGGAAGGACAGATCCTGAAGCTGAGGCTCCAATACTTTGGCCACCTCATGAGAAGGAAGAGAAGACTCCCTGGAAAAGACCCTGATGTTGGGAAAGATGAAGGGCACAAGGAGAAGGGGACGACAGAGGACGAGATGGTTGGACAGTGTTCTGGTAGCTACCAGCATGAGTTTGACCAAACTGGGGGAGGCAGTAGAAGACAGGAGTGCCTGGCGTGCTCTGGTCCATGGGGTCACGAAGAGTCGAACACGACTAAACGACTAAACAACAACAACAGATTTCACTACGAGGTGTGGAAGCCCCATCAGCTTCGGAGTTTGTCCCCCGTCTGCCTGCCCTCCACGCTGTCCACCCCCCATCACTGGCACACAAGAAGAGCCAGCAGGATCTGACCAGTGGCCCATCTTAATCCAGGATCCTGTTCTCATACAGTGGCCACCCACATCCCTGTGAGAACCTGCAAGCAGGACCTCAGCGCAACGGCACCCTCCTTTCCTGCAGTTTCCAGCAACTGGCATTCAGAAACATCCTGCCATGAAATTGTCTAACCCTCTTTTGAAGCCATCCAAGTTGGCGGCCGTCACTGCCTCTTGTGGAAGAGAGTTCCGTAGTTTAACTGCATTAAAAAGTATTTTATCTGTTCAAAATCCTCCACCATTCAGCTTCATTGGGTGTCTACGAATTCCAGTGTTAGCCAAACTTCTATCCTGTCACCTTACTCTCCTTTTCTCTAAACCTAGAAGTCCCAAAAGCTGCAACCTTTCCCCAGCTTCCAGGTCATGTGGCCAGCATGACTAAACCACTTCAGGTGAACCAGAGCAGCGCACGGAAATGCCGTTGACCTTCCCGCCAGAGTGGTACCTATTTATCTACTTGCACTGGCATGCTTTCGAACTGTTAGGTTGGCAGGAGCTGGGACTGAGCAATGGGAGCTCACCCCATTGTGGGGATTTGAACCGCCAACCTTCTGATCAGCAAGCCCAAGGCTCAGTGGTTTAGACCACAGTGCCACCCGCATCCCATAAGTGGGGGTCTACACTGTAGCATATTTAGTATAACCATTAATTAGACAGTGAAGGCATCCCAATAATCATCTGCAGCCATTCGGACCTGGAAAACCAAGAACCATCAGATTTCTTGGCAATGAACCCTTGGATACCTTTAATTGCCTGTTCTGTCTTAATTCTCCATGTAGTGAGGGAGTGCTGATGGCACAGGAGGAACAGATGATTTATTAAAAACACAGCATGCTTTACAAAACATCTCATTAGAAGTAATATATATTGTAAGCCATGGCAGCCAGACTGTATCTGCAAAGCTGCCTCACAGAAGTTCAAACCATTTGTTCATCATTCTAGCCCCAAATTCTGTACTCTGGCTGGCAGCAGCTCTCAGGCTTTCTCATTACCCACAACTTGAGCCTTTTAGCTGGAAATGCCAGAGATTGAGCCTGAGGCCTTTTGCATGGGAAGCATGTGATCTGCCACTGAACTATGGCATCTTCCAATAGAGGTACCATTGTCTTCTCCCCCAGACAGGGAAAAACCCTTTTCCAGTTAAGGCAAGGATGAGTCCATGGGAGTCTGAAGGAAGAAAGTTAGGCAGGAGTTTATGGTAGACTCACAGAGCAGGGGACTAACAGGCAGGAAAGTTACAACTCTAAGGACTCTTAAGGATGGGGGACAAAATTAGAAAGCACATGCAATCAGAAACAAATCCTTCAGAACCCTGGACAGGTCCCATGAGCAAGGTTATTTGTTGCATGAATGCCAAAATCCATATTAAGACAATACCTTTAATAGGACAACTAAACTATCACAAGGGACGCGGGTGGCGCTGTGGGTTAGACTACAGAGCCTAGGACTTGCCGATCAGAAGGTCGACGGTTCGAATCCCTGCGACGGGGTGAACTCCCATTGCTCGGTTCCTGCTCCTGCCAACCTAGCAGTTCAAAAGCATGTCAAAGTGCAAGTTGATAAATAGGTACCACTCTGGCGGGAAGGTAAACAGCGTTTCCGTGCGCTGCTCTGGTTCGCCAGAAGCGGCTTAGTCATGCTGGCCACATGACCCGGAAGCTGTACGCCGGCTCCCTCGGCCAATAAAGCGAGATGAGCACCGCAACCCCAGAGTCAGCCACGACTGGACCTAATGGTCAGGGGTTCCTTTACCTTAAACTATCACAAAGCAATGTGTAAGCTTTTGAGTTCTCCATAGTTCTTCATCAGACAAGATGGTAAACAATGGGATGGGGGCAAACAAAGCAACACAGATGGAGAAAACCAAGGAGTCTGCCTCTCTTCATATCAATCCCCCTGCCCCCCCCCCAAATGCAGCCCTCCAAGCCTCTCAGTCTGGGTACTCTCCCTAATGACATTATTTTTCTCCAGGCTGTACCCCTTACTGGCTTGCTTCACACCCTCCATGAGCATGAAATGTGTCCTTGAACTCTAGTTGTGCCTCCTGCTAGCCTAGCTAAAGACTAGGGTCTGTGAGCAACATGTGTAGAAACTAGCCTACTGCACATAGGTAAAATATACATTTGTTGCTCCACCTATTTGTGCCTCTGATCCCCACTCACTATTGGCATATGGCCCCTGGAAGGTTGCCTAGAAGGAAATGTGGCCCTCAACTTAAAAAAAAGCTCTTCACTGGCACATGTGCTCACAGACACATTGTCCTTTTCGCTTAGGATCTTAGACAATATATTGCTGTCTGTTCACTGGTGTTTTGGTGTTCCATTAGTAAGCTGCACAAAAAGAAATGGGAAATGGAATTTTGTTTTTGGGGAGGGGGGCAGGAATCAGTGTCAGGTGTACAAATGACTCTCAGCTGCTGCACTCTACAAGCTGCTTTTGCGATTATACCAAAGGGAAGAGGGAGTTGCTTCTCAGTCCATCTACAATTGATAGCATGGGCAGCATTGGGGGCAGGTGGAAGCTGTGGGGTGATACAGAAGAGGCAAGTGTATTTCTGGGGAGGGGGCAAGGCTTGTCCCACATTTTAGATATCGGAAAGAGAAATAATGGACCCTACGACATGAATTCTCCCACACCAAATCTCCAGCAAATCCCACTGATCTTTTTAAAGTTAACTTTCAAATAAACATGTCTAAGATTGTAGCCTTATCTTAATTTCCAGTTTATGATTTAAACTTCCCCCAAACATCCAGCACTTCTTGGGAGCAAGCCTCCCTTTACCCTCCTTTCAGTGCTCCCTATTCTGTAAATGATAGTCCTAGGATTGCAGCAATCTATTCTGTAAGAATTAATTTGGAATAATTGCTACCCTTTAGCCCCTCACTCAAAATTATTGATACAGAATAGAAACTTCCACTTCACATGTGAGCAGAAAAGAAGAGATAAACTGACTGACACACACACACACACACACACACACACACACACACACACACCCTCTCTCTCTCTCTCTCTCTCTCTCTCACTCACACACACACACACACACTTCTCATTTATTTTTTATTTTGGCAATTACTGGGAGGGGAAAGGACACCTGAGAGCAACTTGCTCCAAATCTGTGTTGTATCAGGGGAGATTGTAGGGTATCTCTCAGGAACACACTCCATGCTGAAATTCCATCATAAAACCTACATTGGTTAGCATGTACAATTGGTTTTAAACTGGCTTTCTCCCCTCCCAGTTTCTATTCTGCATTAGCAGTGATCACAAGAGAAATATATCCTAACTAAAATGCATTCTTAAGGAAAGAAAGAAAAACTGCAAATTCCCCACTGTTTCTGGGTGGTTTGTTATTTGGCTGACCAACAAAGCCAGCTTGCCAGCTCTTCAGTGTGTCTTTTGGACACTGGCATCAGGCTTGGCCAAATTCAAGCTGTGATTCCAGGTCAACTTTATTTTTAGCATCCGTCAAATCCATCAGTAAAGCTAAAATCTGCTAGGTTTCAGGCTCTCTCTTTTAAATTGAGAGAGTTGCTGCGTTTAACCACAAGCCACGTGTCACCAAACAAAAACAGGAAAGCGGGAGAGGGGAGACTGCAGCTATTTGTACCTCTGATTCCATTTCTTGCACCTGGATTGCATTTCCCCGCTTCATCTGTTTATGCAAACGATTTACAAACAGCTTACATCAAGTGCTCTAAAGCAGATCACTTTTTGATTTGGTCCTTTTCTGCTAAACATGCAGATTAAACAGGGGTCTTCTGATAAAGATAATTACAAGAGGACTGCGTATTAACTTTACATTATTAAAGAAAGACCCAAATCTCCCCTTGCAAGCTGTTCCTGGGATTAGCAAAACAATAACTTTCATTTAGGGTAATTGTGATGTGAATGGCTTGGGTTTTATGGTTTTGCTTTTGACGATTGCTTTTTGATCATTATTATTCTTGGTTTATAAGAAAAAGCTGGAATCTCGTTTTGAATTAGTCAGGTGTGAAGGAAAAGAAAAGAAAAGGAGGAGTTAGTAGTTTCAGACTGACTCATTAATGACAATGCTATTAGGGCTGCTGGTAATTTTGCTAGCAGCTCTGCTTACCCCAAACCAGGAAAGGGGAAATAGCTGTAGATTTTTAAGAAGCAACATTGGCTGCTTTGTATCCACTTATCAAAGAGTAAGCCCCATTGAACTTATTGGGGGATATATATAGGATTGCACTGTTTGGAGCAGCAAGAAATTGATGACTACAGAATATAAACATGATTCATGCCTGAGATTTGTAGCCTATATTGTTCCATGGTCTCAAGACAGGTAACACTGTTAAAAGCACACACACGCACAAACTGATGTGTAAAGACATTTTATAACAGCTGTCATCTAACTACAGAATTTTGTTTGATTCATCTGCCTTTGATTTAAGTTACTGATTATATTTAAATATATCTGCAGATTACCAGCATCTCAATTTTTTTCTATCTTAAATAGATAAATTAAACTATGAAGCTACCTGACCATTTCAAACAATAAATAACTACCCTTATTTGTTCAAAGGAAAGTAAATCTTCATTACCATATTTAACCTTTTCAATCCCTAGTATATTACACACAAATCAAAATCCCTAGTATATTACACACAAAACAATTCCCAAATTTAACCTGTGTGCTGCACAACATGGTCTGTAGATCAAAATTGGTCCCATTGAACCACTGAAATCTACTAGTTGGAAAGCAGGGAACAAAAATTAAAGTTAAGAATTACATTAAAAGTTGGATGCATTTTGGAACAGTAGTTGTATTCAGAACATCCTAATGAAAATATTAGCATGTTAAAAATTGTTCTTAATTTAAGTAAATAAAGTAGGGGGTTCTCTTTTTTAAAGACGTGGAAGGTTGAAAGGATATGCTTAGGAATTTTAGTTCATATTAACAATACTGAGTTTAGTGTACCTATAAGAGATTAATTTGTGTATTATAATTGATAGTTGAAATCCTATGCACACTGATTTGGGAAAAAGCTCCTTTGGCTACAGCGGGTAACAATGGAGAACCTTGAGACACATAGTGCCTTACTAAATACTAAACATTTTTGGAAACATGAATTCTATTCCTAAGTTATTTAACATTTGGGTGGCGATTCTACCACCAGAAATGTCTCTGCTTATCGCTGTAACATTACCCACCCTTCAAAAAATAAAAGCAGGATATATAACAATGACTCCTGGCAAACTTGTAAATTGTTCCTCTTGCTGGATTTTTATAAATAAGGCACTCCCTTAACCATTGTGGCAATGAAAACTTGTTTGGGGGATAAACCCCTTCACGGGCTTTTAGGTTGTCAATTAAGAACATTTCTTCCCTGCCGATCAGTTTAAAAAGATGTCACTAGACAGTTAACCCCAGTCGAGAGAATGATTGTTGACTCTTCAGAGTGTATAAAGGAGCTGGTTTCACTGCGTACAACATTTTGTTAAAGGCCACTTTTAATTTAAACCAGAATCATAGGCCTTGGTGGGGGCATCCTAGAGAACTCTCATTGGAAATAGAACATGGCTGATATTAAAGGTCACAATCTTTCTCTTTTATACACTAGCGCGCCATCCCATTATACTGGAGGGAGTGCCAGGAAAATGAGACTTTTTTTGAAATGTGGTGGAATTGTCCCAAAATTAATAACAATAATAATTTATACCCCACCCATCTGGCTGGGTTTCCCAGGGGTTTTGGGAAAAGGTATCATTGAGAACATAAATGCCCACTCAACTGCTTAGATCTGTGCCACTGTTACAGGTATCACATAACACCCATTCCATATTTGTAAGAAATTGATCTTATGGTGTGGCAGTACCTACAGTTTGGAACTCCCTACTGGCATCAGGCTGGCACCTTCACTGTATTCTTTTAGGCACCTAAAACAAAACAATTTTTTTTTATACAAGCCTATCCAGATATGTAGAAAGTTGATTAGTGTTTTTAGTTTATCATTGCCTTTAATTTTTTATAAAATGTTTTAAATAGCTGTTTTAAACTGTTTTTACCAATAATTTTGTTTCACTCCTTTTTGTAAACCATGTTGAGGATGTGTGCGTTTTTTCAATCAAGTGGTATATAAATTTTATGAAATAAATAAAATAAATAAATAACTGAGTAAACAGTCCACTCTTCCCCTTATTTGGCACTTTCAAATTGATTTGTGAACACTGATCAGGATTTGAAGAACAGAGAATCTGTTTCACATCTCCTTACAGCAGAACAGGCTACAATTGCAAAGTTTTGGAAGATTTTCAGTCTTGATAATTTGGATTGTTGGTATACCAAGACTTGGCAATTTGCCTTCCTTGAAATTATTTTGCGTAAGTTAAAAGTATCCGGAGGCCAAAGTGCCCAATATTGCTTTATTGTCATTAGGTTTGATTTTATTTTCTGTGTGAATCAGGGCCGGCCCACACATGGGACAAGGTGAGGTGAGTGCCTCTGGTGGCAGGATTCACTGGGGCAGCAGATCCCAGTGTCAACCTTCCTTCCCCCAACTTGTCCCTGATGTAGATCTTCCTTCACCTCTACTTCCCCAATGGGGAGGACTACCCCCCCCCCAATTTTGGGGTCCACCTCAGGTGCCAAAATGTATTGGGCTGGCCCTGATGTGAATGTAGCAGCTGAAGGACACCAAGTCCCACTGGTTTAGGCAAATGTCTGGATTTAGTAAAATTCTAGCTTGTCATCTGTACTTTATTTTTGGAATTACTGTCTGTTACTATGTAGTCACAAGCTGCAAAATATTTTACTGATGGCATGTCGGTACTGACTTTGCGAGTTTTACATTTATTTTATTTATGATCTCCAAGTAACGACAATTGCATTATTTATTTGTACTCTTTTGTTCTTTGTTATTATTAAAACCTGCTTAAAACTGTAAACACAGTAAAAATACTGAGGTGGGGTGGGGAGGAAGACTTTCACTGGTAGTGCGAGGGAGCAAATCTGATGTAGTAATTAGAGAAGCAGTAATCCGACCACCACCCACAACAAATTTCCTGTCCGACTAGATATTAATGGATAAACCCCTAATTTCCCCCTCCCCTCCCCCCACCCTTTTTTTGACGTGGCACCAGAATCAGCTTAATTTCAGCAGTTTTACGTTAAAGGCTGAGCTCCTGGCAGGGATGAGGAAGCCTTAAATATGCATATGGCCAAGTCATTTGGAAAGTTGAGGGATAAAGCATATATAATTGCTCCTAATCAGTTTATGAAACATAAAAGCTCAAAAGCGAGAGAAAGCCGATAGACAGAGGAGAGGAAATAAGAGTTTTAAATCTCCTGCACTTTAGAGAAAGAGATGTGATTACTTACACAGAAGCAGACAAAAACTACCAGCTAGACATAAAGACGGGCTTTCTGCAGTGTACCTGGGAATTTTGCAGGAATATGTGCCTGTTGCGTGCTCTAGCTTGCGTATTTTCTACGCATCTTCTACTCTGAACCCTTTGTCAATGTACTTTTTTGCTCCTGGTCTTCGCTTTGCACGGACATGGCTTTTGCACTTCCACACTGCGTTCTCCCATGATTTGCACACTTTCTTTCTTGCAAGAGGGAGGAGGTGGGGGCAAAGAAGAGCCCAAGTAGAGCATGCTCTGGACTGAGCCTTTTGACAGTAAATCAGTTAAAGGATCTCTTGATATATGCTCATCAGATAGGATTATCTGGAATTAAACTAATCAGTAAATGTTTCTCTGCTCATTATTTTGCAAGGGAAGATTTTTGGCCTATTCCCCGACGCCAAAAGATTATTAATCCCTTAAAGAGCAGGACATCAAACATCGCTCCTCGCTCTAATTTTCTAGCATCCCCTCCCTCCAAGGCACATGGAGACTCTACAGTCACGTGTAAGGCAATCCTGGGGATTGCGTTTGCGTTGGGAGCGCAGAAAGTAGATCGAGATGTACTGATAGATCTCTGGGTGACTTGCAGAAGATCAGCGAGGATTTCTGACTCCCAACTGTTTAACCATAGCAGCAACAAAAGGTAAGACTCGTCAAAACATTGCCAGAGGGCATTCCAAAAAGAGCAATATCACCTTTCTAGTGTGTCCTCAGCAATTAGGAAGTGAATGATTATGGATTTGCTCATCTCCATGCAGGACTCCCCTTCTGGGTCAAGTGTCATGCACCAAAGCTAGACACACCTAGTGATCAGACACAAGGTAATGGTTGCTTCCATTGGAGTCTGCTGCCTGAAGCAGTTGCATCATAAAGCTCTATGGGAAAGCATGTCATTTTAACTCAAACCTACCTGATAGTGCTGCTGTAATACTCCAGACCAATTTAGCATCTACAAACACATAAGACAGAAAGATGTATGTATCCTTGACAAATCAGTGCATTGGCCCCATTGTATGGACTACAAGGAAGAACAAACTCCTTAACATTCCTCCAGTCTCTGCCTAGTTGTCTGGCACAGGTTTATGTCCCTATGGACTGCAAGAAGATCAAACCTATCCATTCTGAAGGAAATCAGCCCTGAGTGCTCACTGGAAGGACAGATCCTGAAGCTGAGGCTCCAATACTTTGGCCACCTCGTGAGAAGAGAAGACTCCCTGGAAAAGACCCTGATGCTGGGAAAGATTGAGGACACAAGGAGAAGGGGACGACAGAGGACGAGATGGCTGAACAGTGTTCTTGAAGCTACCAGCATGAGTTTGACCAAACTGCAGGAGGCAGTGGAAGACAGGAGTGCCTGGCGTGCTCTGGTCCATGGGGTCACGAAGAGTTGGACATGACTAAACGACTAAACAACAACAACAATAGTTGCACCTGATATCTCCTTAGTCCTCTGAAGTGACCGATCAAATTAATGCCTGCCTCTAGCTTTTAATTGATAGGATCCTAATTTCTGCATGTTTATCAAGAAACCACACTCACCTTTGTGGACAGCAGAATCTAGGCAACACTCCCAATTCTCAGACCGGGGAACCATTCACCTCCAGTACCTTTGTGTTAGCAGGATTCAGCTCCTGTCTACTGATCCACACCTAGCCTACCTTCAGCTTCAGCTTCCACACAGCCTCTTCTGTCTCAGATTTAATGGAGAAATAGAACCGGGTGTTAGTATACCGAAGACACCGAAGACTTCCTGATGACTGTTCTCAATGACTTCATATAGATGTTTAATAAGAATGGGAACAAAACAATGCCTTGTGGTAACCCACAACTGAGTTGCCAGGGTGTAGACACCCCAGTTCTGTTCTCTAAGATCATCTATGCCGGTAGGAGTGAAACCATTGTAAAAACTGCCTTCGGCTCCCAGCCCACAAAAATAGTCCAGCAGTACACCACAGTCAATGGTGTCAAAATCCACTGACAGCTCCAATGGGAGAAGCAGGGTCACACTCCCCATTTCTATCCCTCAAGCAGCTTGACAAGAGCCAATTCTGTATCAAAGCCAGACCTGAACCCAGACTGGAATGGGTCCAGATTATTAGTTTCCTCCAAAAGTACCTGGAGCTGAACTGCAACCACCCTCTCAAGCACCTTGCCTCAAAAGGGGTTATTGTGTAGGTCTCACATATGAATTTCAGATACAGGAATGATGTATTAGTATCATCTGGGGGAAAGGGAGAGGCTAAAAGTGCACCCTCACATCTTTCCTTTATAATTAATATATATCTGAAGTCACACCCATTCAATTGGTTGCATGCTCCAATTCTGGTTCTGTAATATATTCCTGTTAGCCTCATCTGCAGGGTGCCCAGTCAACATCCTTGCTAATTCCTGGTAATAGATTTCTTTCTTAAGGCGTTTCTCTTTGATTAAAAACAGAAGAGCAGTCATGATTTAAATGGACTTTAAGATAAGAACAAAGCGTGTGTTGACACACTCGACTTTTGCATCTGGAGTGTCACAGATTAATCAAACTGCTGGAAAGTGGAAGAGCAAGACAGCTGTCAGAGCAGTCCTGGCTAGATCTTTTAATTAATTCGTGGAGAAATACACAGTGGGTGCAGGGAAAGAAGTAAATGAACATCCAGTTCCTAACGTGGCAAGATACAAAATATATCCATTAAAACACACAGTTATTTTGGTAACTTGAAATGGCACCTGCCTCATACACTTACAGTTGCAATCCTATACATGTCTACTCAGAAATAAGCCCTCTGAATTCATTGAGACTTATTCCCAGACAATACTGGATTGCAGCCTAATACACACTTACCTGGGAGCATGGTCTATTAGACTTAGCAGGACGTACCTCTGAGCTGACATATATAGGATTGCACCCCATGTGCCTCAATTCACAGCAACAACAAATTCATTTTAAGGGCATTTCTCCCACCCAATGCTGTGCAAAGTTTACATTAGTTAAAGATGCATAATATGTCCTTTTGTGACCAGGTTCCTCACTGGCCTTTTAGAATCATGGACAGAATTGCATTTTCTGCTCCATTAATTCCATAGGCTCCAACTCTCCCTACTTACCAAGGAAGGTCCCTATATTCTACACCCAATAGATTACTTTCTGTGTTTTGCTTTGCTACTTTGGTTGTTAACAATCCAGAAGGCTTGAACCCCATACTGCCTACAAGTACTTAGAACAAGAGTAAAGAACAACATTATGCGAGTGACAGAAAGAATGTTTAGTTTACAATGGTAACAGACTAAACCAATAAAATTAAAATTAAAGATAAGTGAATGTGCCTAGTTTCCATGTAACACTGGACGTGGGTGGTGCTATGGTTTAAACCACTGACCCTCTTGGGCTTGCCAATTGGAAGGTCGGCAGTTCAAATCCGTGTGACACAGTGAGCTCCCTTTGCTCTGCCCCAGCCAACCTAGAAGTTCGAAAGCAGGCCAGTGCAAGTAGATAAATAGGTACTGCTGTGGCGGGAAGGTAATTGGCATTTCTGTGTGCCCTGGCTTCCATCACAATGTCCGGTTGCACCAGAAGCAGTTTAGTCATGCTGGCCACATGACCTGGAAATCTGTCTGTGGACAAATGCTGGCTCCCTCAACCTGAAGCGAGATGAGTGCCACACCCCATAGTCACCTTTGACTGGATTTAACCATCCAGGGGTCCTTTACCTTTTACCTTACCATGTAGCAACCTTTTCAGCTACTTCACAGAACACAGGCCCAGTGGGGCATTTAGGTAGCTCTGGAAACAGCTGGGTGGTGAAATTATTTGAAATAATATGTGAAGTTCCTCAGGTTTAGAGCTTTCTGTATATTTATAGGGGGGGTTAATAAGGGCCTGCCATTATGCTTCTGGCACTTATTTGAAGATTACATTGGAGGCTGAGGTGGAGAAGGCACAGCTAATTCCAACAAGACCAAATTTAAGAGTCAGATTGTTTCGCTACAGCTGAGAATTTGGTGGTGCTCATATGTTACTACAGTGGTACCTCGGGTTAAGAACTTAATTCGTTCTGGAGGTCCGTTCTTAACCTGAAGCACCACTTTAGGTAATGGGGCCTCCTGCTGCCGCCGTGCCACCGGAGCACAATTTCTGTTCTCATCCTGAAGCAACGTTCTTAACCCGAGGTACTATTTCTAGGTTAGCGGAGTCTGTTACCTGAAGCGTCTGTAACCCGAGGTACCACTGTATGTGATAATGATTTAATTTTAGTAATGTATAAAAATCATTTTATTTAGACAAAACACTATTAATGGTTTATGTGTATATATTACTTGTCTCTGCCACTGCCTTTGCCGTGAGTCCCTTCAGAGACACTTAGTAATGACCGTTGGCATATAAACAAACCTTAAGAATCATATCAAAAATAGTTACATAAGCACAACCTGAAATGATGTATGCTATCTTGCAAATTGCACAGTGGAAGAAATCCACTGTGGCCAACCAGAGGCCTCTGGGAAGCCTGCAAGATGGACATGGATGCCACAGCACACTGACCACCTGCCTTTCCCAGCAAGTGGTGTTCAAAGGCATAACAATGTCTCTGACAGTTCAGGTACAATATAGCCATAATGATTAGAAGCCACTGAATGTAAATTCAAAGTCCCCCTTGTAGGATTAATTATGTACAGCACTTCATAAGTCATATATCCAACTCCTTAAATCATTTGATAATCCAAGTGTTTTGCCAGCCATTGTAAATTCTGCTTGCTTAAAATAAACAGCTGGTGAGCCAAATTATTTAACCACCTGAAACCCTTCAAAATAAAGAGACTCTTGCCTTCCTGAATTCAGTCTCTATTTACCAAGGGACCCTCTACAAAATACTCTGAAGTCGATGGAGGGATCTCCATTAGTCTTTCAGTCAAAGTCCAGCATCCCTTGTAAATTAAATATAGCACAAGTACTAAATTAGCTGAGGACACAGCAATTATTTGCACTTGCTTATACCTAATTAGAGTTAATTGAAAGGACAACAGGAGCTGCAACTTGGTGGGCTGGTGGGAAGACCTGGCCACACGGCAGAACTGAGTAGTGGAATTCCAGCTGTGATAAGCTGCAAACTAGCTAAAAGGATGTCCACTTCAGTTATCTCTGCAAAAGAGCTATTCCTTTAGTGCACTATGCTTGTCCAATTGCCTCAACTTATTATTTTGATCACTCCTTCCAAATGTGCTAATTTAAACAGAAACCATCAAGCTCATTAGTGAGCCTCTCATTAAAATGGAAAAAAGAAAATATAAGCACCAAAGAAGGAACTCTGAGCCACATACAATAGCTGCCATATTCATTAAATCAACATCCTCCAAAAGGAGCAAAACGGCTTCAGAAAGAGCACAGAAACTCTGGACAAGTAGGGTGTTCTATGTCAGTCCCCAGGTGACTCTGAGGCAACATATCTCTTGCAGAGAGCTTTCCAAGGTCCTGAAAATCAGGACTTTGCCTTGCTACTTGGCAGTAGCCAGCCTGCCCTCCAAGCTGTTAGTCTTCATCCCTTCCTTGTTTGCCCATTTTAGACTGTGAACGAAACTGTTGCTATTGTGGCATTCCTGTGTCTTCCAGTAAATTTAGCAGCACAAGCTAATAGTGAGTTTAGCTGTTAAGTGCAGGAAATTTAGAGATAGTATCAGATACAGAGAAAGATGATAATTAAAGAAGGAAATAAAAGAACACGTTCAAGACTTTGACAAAGCAGAGAATCCTTAAAGCTCTCTTTCCAGAGATAGCGCAATAATTTGTACAATTCTCTTGGGCAAGCACATAAATTATACTTTAAAATGTTTAAACTCTCAAAAGAGAGGAAAACATACGTATTTTTCCTATTGCCATGTCCCCTTTTTAGTGAACATCTGTCACCAAATACATTTCAGAATAATATCATAACAGTGGCTTATAATTAATCAATTAAAAAAATGGAACAGATAATTGTACAGTATGCAGTGATGAGATGCTAATGGTTGCTAATCCAGTGTAAGCTGTGGCCAACATTTTTAATGAAATTAATCAAAAGAGTGAAATATCAGCCTATAAATCAGCCTCCACCAATCTGGTGCCCTCCAAATGTTTTAGACTACAACTTCCATCAGCCCCAGCCACTAACGCTGGCAAAACACAGCCTATGAGGCCACCCACGACAGATATGCTAAAAGAAGATTTCAGGTGGCTAAAATGGGAAAGATTGTAGTAAGACATCCATGGCACAGCAGAAAGCAACACTTTTGTGTTACCTTATACAGTGGAACCTCACGTTACATACGCTTCAGGTTACAGATGCTTCAGGTTACAGACTCTGCTAACCCAGAAATAGTACCTTGGGTTAAGAACTTTTTTTCAGGATGAGAACAGAAATTGCGCGGCATCGGCAGCAGGAGGCCCCATTAGCTAAAGTGGTACCTCAGGTTAAGAACAGTTTCAGGTTAAGAACGGACCTCCAGAACGAATTAAGCTCTTAACCCGAGGTACCACTGTATCCTGATGTGACTACAACTCTTTTGATGATTGAATTTTAAACCAGCTTCAGAACTGCTGCAAAAAAATCCCCTCTTCCAGACTTCAGTGGGAGGGGAGGAAATAACTTCTCCTCCTCATTCATGACCACCCGGCCCACATCACCACAAGAGGAGATAGGGAATGGTGTAACTCAACACCCATTCACAGAACACCACCACCAGCGTATAACCCCTTACCCAGGGAAACAGTAATACAGATCATAGAATCATAGAGTTGGAAGAGACCACAAGGGCCATCGAGTCCAACCCCCTGCCAAGCAGGAAACAAGGCATGTGGCATCAGGCTATATATCTCTGGCCTCTGTCTAATTCTCTTTTATACTCCCTTCTCTTGCGGGGGCCCAATTAGTGCCATTGGCTTCCGTTAAGAGTTTGGGTGTAATCCTTGACGCCTCCCTTTCCATGGAGGCGCAGGTTACAGCAACAGCCAAGGTGACATTTTTCCACCTTCGCCGCATCAAGCAGTTGGTCCCTTACCTTTCCCTCCCCAACCTGGCCACAGTGATCCATGTGACGGTCACCTCCAGGCTTGACTACTGTAATTCGCTCTACGCGGGGCTGCCCTTGAAGCTGTCCCAGAAACTCCAGCGGGTACAGAATGCTGCAGCAAGGCTCCTCACGGGGTCTCTGCCATGGGAGCATATTCACCCAGTGCTTTTCCAGCTGCATTGGCTCCCGGTGGAGTACAGGGTCAGATTTAAGGTGCTGCTTTTGACCTTTAAAGCCCTTCATGGCCTAGGACCCTCGTACCTGTGGGACCTCCTCTCCCAGTATGCCCCACGGAGAGCCTCAAGGTCCATAAATAGCAACACTCTAGTGGTCCCGGGCCCTAAGGAAGTTAGATTAGCCTCAACCAGAGCCAGGGCCTTTTCAACTCTGGCTCCGGCCTGGTGGAACGCTCTGCCTCTCGAGACCAGGGCCCTGCAGGGCCTGTAAGACAGAGTTGTTCTGCCTGGCCTTTGGCTTGGAGCCAATTTGATTTCCCCCCCCCCTCTTTCTTTTTCCTTTTTCCTTTCTCCTCCTGTGAAGAGGCTGCAATTAAATATTTTAATGTTTCAGTATTTTAATTGTTGTATTTTAATCTTGTTTTTAAGTTGTATTCATTCAACTTGTTTTTATTATTGCTTGTTAGCCGCCCTGAGCCCGGCCTTGGCTGGGGAGGGCAGGGTATAAATAAACATCATCATCATTATTATTATTATTATTATTATTATTATTATTATTATTTTACAGCCATCCAAGTTGGTGGCCATCAGAAACAGTGTTGAGGAATCTCAGACGGCGCGTTCTGGGGGACTTCAACATCCATGCCAAGGCGACTGGCTCTGGGGTGGCTCAGGACTTCATAACCATGGGGCTGTCCCAACATGTCATCAGTCCAACGCATCTGGACCATGTTTTCTCAACTGGGCAGGAAGAGGGTGATCTGGAGACTCTTCTTTGTGTGCCTCCTCCATGAGAGGTCCAGAGCGTGGCTCCCCGCTTGTGGAATGCACTCTCCAGGGAAGCATACCTGGCAACTTCATTGCATATCTTTAGGCATCAGGCAAAAGTATTCCTCTTCTCCATCTTTTGGCTAACTAAAGAAAGTATGGCCTTTTAAACGGGTGTGGGTGTGTGGGTGTGGGTGTGTTCATTAGTATAGCATGCATTTTTTCCTGTTTTTATATTGTAAGCTGCCCTCTGATCCTTCGATGAAGAGAAGTATAGAAATTTAATAAATAATAAAGGACCCTTCTTAGCCTGGCCCAGGGCCTCATGATGATGATGCTGCTGATGTTGATGATGCCAGCACCAAAGGACAAAGTTTAGTAAGTGGTGTGTTGAGATACCCAGCAATTTAAGTGGTCTGGAGTACGGGTTGAAAACCATTTGCCATACTCAATTGAGTTTACCCTGAGTAATGGGCAGGGGGATTAAGAGGCACAGATCTGCGCTTTCTAAGAGCTGCCTGGCACAGAATTCAGCACAGTTAGAAATCTGGGTTAAAGCATGTCTGATCCTTTACTATTTCCAGGCCAGTTCACCCATCTCTAATTGGCACACACTGGGTTACAAAGCATCCACAGAAGTATTTCTATATTAATTACTATCCAAGTTTGATAGCTTGAATAGCTTACCATATGGTATTAATTTTCAGAGGGAAGCCCCCTATTGCAAAGTATGGCTTGGAGTGGGGGGGAAAGTTAACCCATCTAAAAATTAAAATAGACATATGACCATAAGATAAAGAAGCACCCTGTCGCATTTAGAATTCACCAATGGCTGTCATCTTCTTCCAAATGCAGACTGACACCCAAACTTGAGTTAACAGTTGTGCATCGTTGCTTTCAAGGACTAAACTCCTTCTGGTACTACAGCTATATAGGTGCCATCTTTAATTATTTTCAGTGGGGAAAATTTTCTTCCTAATTATGGGAGACAAGAAGTTAAGGAGGTTTACTTGATTTCATCCCGTGCCTGCTTTCAACTTCATTGATAGTTTTCATAGAAAAGTTAAAATCTCTTTGCCTCAGCTGATCAATCTCTAAAATGGATATAACACAAGACTTACAACAAAACTCTCACAAACCATGTATGTCAGCCCACCAAGGGCTCAATAGATGTCCTGTTTCATTGCCTGCTTGGGACTGCAAAAATTACTGAGGGGTTCAAGCACATGTTAGGGCCCAATCCAAGGCGGAGAAGCTGCCACGTTCAGAGTTGGATTTAGGCATGGGTTCAAATTCCCATTCAACCATTAATCTTTCTGGTTGGTGTTCAGGCCAGCTGCTAAATCTCAGCCTAAGCAACCTCACATGGCTGTTGTGAGGGTAAAATGGGAGGGGCACTGTAAAAAGAGTAGCCAAATAAACATGTGAAATGAATAGCAGCTGTGCAGGATTGTACCTTACTCAAGAAAGAATGAGCCCATGGGAAACTTTACAAGACCTGGAGGGTACAGACCCAGGCCATGGGTCACCCAGCATCAAAAAAACCAAGTAAGGAGAACAGGTTTCAAGCAGCCAAGGATGCCTCGGATTGTGCAGAGCCTTGGACAGCTCCCAAGAAAGATGAATATCGCTTTGACTTCATCAAAATAACATAAATGTAGACTACTGCAGACTGCTGAAAGCTAACAACATTTTCAAAAGCCAGAACCCTATAACAGAATCTCACACTAACATTTGTGAGTAACCACCCTCGATGTTTGGGACGCAGGTGGCGCTGTGGGTTAAACCACAGAGCCTAGGACTTGCCGATCAGAAGGTCGGTGGTTCGAATCCCCGCGACGGGGTGAGCTCCCATTGCTCGGTCCCTGTTCCTGCCAACCTAGCAGTTCGAAAGCACGTCAAAGTGCAAGTAGATAAATACCGTAGGCACCGCTCTGGCGGGAAGGTAAACGGTGTTTCCGTGCGCTGCTCTGGTTCACCAGAAGCGGCTTAGTCATGCTGGCCACATGACCCCGAAGCTGTACGCCGGCTCCCTCGGCCAATAAAGTGAGATAAGCGCCGCAACCCCAGAGTCGGTCACGACTGGACCTAATAGTCAGGGGTCCCTTTACCTTTACCCTCGATGTTCACCTTATATCTGTTTACAGTGGAGAATGGAGCCTTAAATGGTTGGTGAGGTGAGGAATCCTGCATCACCGTTTGAGAAGTCAAAACGATGCCACAGAGGGAGAAGCAGACCTTAGCTACCTTCACACAGCAGTTTATTCTGTTCCCCCAGCATATCTATAACTGTTAATTTCTGCATTAAATGTGAGTTTTCACACAACGTAAAAGCCACTTCCATAAATCTAGCAGAATATAGTGGAAGTTTAGTGCTCATTTCCATGTTAATTTCTTCCAGAAAGAAAACCGTTTGCAACCCCCGTTAACGCAGAATATCGTGGGCGTACAGAGATGGAATTTGAGGTGGTATACCTGCATACTGTTCATTCCTGCTGTTTTCATGGGTGACTCACAGGGGAACAGAAGCAGGTGTGTGCTGAAAGCATAGGTGAGTAGCAATATTGTCCAATAATATTCGTTGTTGTGCCACACCACGCCCACTGGTATGAATGGAATTTAGCATGGCGTGCTCATATACCAGTCAAAAAGCCACAGTTCTATAACCCAGCAGGTACTGCAATCAGAAAGAAACATGAGAAAGCAGGGCAGAAGTATTAGTAATATAATCAGGAAAACTAGTGGACTGTTTTCCATATCCGACGCTACATTCACTTGGCAGTTTATTCTGTTTTCGCAATGTTTCTCTGACTGTTAAGTTCCACATTACGTTCGAGCTTTCACACAATGTAAAAGCCATTTCTAGAACAATAGTGCAAAATACTGCAAGTTTGGTGCTAACTTCCATATTATTTGCTTTCGGGTGGGGGGTGGAATCCATTTGCAAATAATATGAAATGGAGTGGTAAACTTGCACTATATTTTGCTATAGTTCCAGAAGTGGCTTTTACTCTAATGTGGGGCTGCCCCTGAAGTTGACTCAGAAATGCAGCAGCTGAATTGCTCGCTGGAGACACCATTATGTTATGCTGCTAGTGAAAGAATAGCAGATAGCGACTGGGCTAAGTTCAAATGCTGGTACTGGCATGCTTGGGACGGCGCTGTGGTCTAATCCACTGAGCCTCTTGGGCTTGCTGATCGGAAGGTCAGTGGTTCAAATCCCTGTTGATGGAGTGAGCTCCCGTTGCTCTGTCCCAGCTCCTGCCAATCTAGAAGTTTGAAAGCACACCAGTGCAAGTAGATAAATAGGTACCACTACAGCGGGAAGGTAAACGGCATTTCCATGTGCTCTGGTTTCCCTCACGGTGTTCCATTGCACCAGAAGCGGTTTAGTCATACTGGCCACATGAACTGGAAAGCTGTCTGTGCACAAACACCAGCTACCTTGGCCTGAAAGCATGATGAGTGCCGCAACCCCATAGTTGCCTTAGACTGGACTTAACTATCTAGGGGTCCTTTACGTTTACCTGAAATGTCATTTTACCTTGTTCATAGTCAACTGAATGATGCATTCTGCAGGAGAGAGCCTCCTATAGACACCATTTCACCAGGTGGTTTGTTCCATACAATGTAGGAACTGGGCCTTTAATGTAACAGCGCCTACCCTCTGGAACTCCCTCCCACTGCTTTTTTGATAGGGGCCATCTCAAAGCCTCCCTCTTGAAGACCTGGCTTTCCTAACAAGTTTTTTAAAGTGGAGGTTTTTATCCAAGTCTGCACCTGTATTGGATTTGAAAATGTTTTTATATATGTTTCCATTGTTAAACTGCTTTCAGAAATAAACAAATAAATAATACACATCTGTAGCGCTGTTAGTAGGGGCAGGGGGGTCCTCATGCAAGGAATACAGTCATGAGAATATTTCGATGACACATGCATCAGTGTGCTTTTGGATGGAGAATGCAAAGGATGAAGTCACAAGACTCGCAGTATGGTAGCTGTACCTACAGTATGCTACTAAATAACTGGCATGTTCTCAGAAATTTATGTACCAGCCTAAACCATCTGGGTAGCAAAGTTAATTCAGAAACCTCTCAAAACATGTCTTTTCTAAAGCTGTAGTTCTTAACTGGGTTTGTATCCATCTCATTTTACTTCTGTGCTTGAATCCATAAAATATCGAAATCTCACAATCTTCTATTCTTAAGGCATCATTTATTTTGAACCTTTTCGATTATGTGTTTTATGGTCTTGTTTTCTGTCATTTGCCTAAGTTTTCTTATTAGGGCTGTATTTTAGGTGTTGTTATTTTTAAAGGGTATTTTGGTCATTATACACGCACATTCTGTATGCTGCCTTGAGTACACATCATCATAGAAAGGTGGTATATGAATACTGAAACAAACAAGCAAACACATGTAAGAATTTAAATTACAGAATGAAACATTTGGGGGGTAGGAATTAAGAAACAAGGATTTGGGGGGAACTGAAACATGTATTGAAAACAATAATAAAAATATGTAGGCATTTATTTTGGTTCCTTGTTCATACCATTTGAGATCAGCATGATTATTCGGGGATTCATCTGTTATTGCTTTTTTGTTATTTAACAGCTGCACATTAATAACAACTCCATTTATTGAAGGATTTGAGTTGGGATTGCTATAATAAAATATACAGATTTATACTGTTCGCTTAAGAGAACTCTTTGCAAAAGTAGAATTTTCCCTCAAGTGATTATGAGGTCCAGAACATATTGTTTTTGCTCCAAGCTTCAGCAAAGCCCCATCACTGCTGAGCATGGTGACAGATGTCTTGTGTTAATGTTGAATGATTAAATATCTCTGTAGCCACTCCCTATCTATGTAGCACCACAGCACATCATCCGTGCAATCTGTCTTCAATCTGTTCTTTTTGCTGAAAGCTTCGAGTGTCACCGATTGTCAAGGAACTGACACTGTGGCACAATCTGCATGCTGTTTCTTAGGGCCAAACCTCTGCTCACAAAATCCTTGCAAGGAGGGAAGGGCATCCCATTTACATTTCAGGCAGCTGCCGAGACCTCTGGTCAGCGATGATCACTGCAGACTTTTTAAGAAGCTGGAAGAAGCACCAGGAAGTCTGTGCACCTTATAGTCTTGCTGCCTGCCATCCTTGTTCTAAAATTGGTACCAGCTTTACCGCTCCAGTACGCTAATGGTATCGCACACATTCTGCAGAATATGATCACAAAGGTCTCTGCTGACGTGTGTCATGACTCAGAAGTGATCCAAGCACAAATCAGTAGAACCAAAGTTCCTAAGGATTTAGTATCACCACTTTTTATGCAAGTCAGACATTATCTGGAGCACTTTAAGGAGGATATTTTTAAAAAAGGTTAAAGGACCCCTGGACGGTTAAGTCCAGTCAGAAGTAACTATGGGGTGTGACGTTCATCTCGCTTCAGGCCGAGAGAGCCAGCATTTGTCCACAGACAGTTTTCCAGGTCGTGGCCAGCATGACTAAACCACTTCTGGTGCAACGGGACATTGTGATGGAAGCCAGGGCACACGGAAACACCAATTACCTTCCCGCCGCAGCGGTACCTATTTATCTACTTGCAGTGGTGTGCTTTTGAACTGCTAAGTTGGCAGAAGCTGGGACAGAGTAATGGGAGCTCACCCCGTTGTGGGGATTTGAACCGCAGACCTTCCGATCGGCAAGCCCAAGAGGCTCAGTAGTTTGGACCACAGCACCACCCACACCCCTTCAAGGAGGATATAGACAAATTGCAATGGGCTCAGAAGAGCACAATGGAGATGGCCAGCACTATGCAAACCAAGGCTGAAGATGCTGGGAATGTTTAGCTTGGAGGAGAAGAATATGGAGGGACGCAATAGTACTTTTTAAATACACAAAGGACTATCATATAAAATAGGGCAAAGACATGTTCTCTGCTGCCCCAGAGGATGGGACTAGATCTAAAGGGCTTAAGTAACAGGATGGTAGATGTCAGTTGAATATTAGGAGAAACTCCTTGATGGTCAGTGGAATAATGGAAACAGTTACCTAGAAGGATGGTGGCTTTTCAAGCAAAAGCTGGCTAGCCATCTTTTGGGTATGCTGTGCATTACGCACGGGATTGACCTAGAGGTAACTCCAGGCTGTTAATATGTTGCAAGATGGATACAAGCGCACACCAGAACTTTAGGTTTGAGCACTTACAGTGGATTAAACTGTGCTGTGGCCTTAATGGAACAAACCTACTTTTTAAAAGACAGAATCCTTGTGTCTTGAAAAGTGACAGAGAAAAGCACTGAAAAGCATAGGGCGAATGGGTGATTAGTGGGAAGATGTGTAAACACCCCATAAGCAAATCAAGATGAAAGCCTGCTGTCATATAACCACCCCACAAACAAATCAGAATGGCTGCTCAATAAAGATCAGACATAGTCTAACCACCACATAAAGAGATTAGGATAGCTGCTGAATAAACCAGTCACCCTAAGTAGCCTGGCAAGACCCCTTCCAACTATGTGATGGGGCAGCTACATCAGCTGGCAGTTTTTGAATGCCATTAAAGGTAGCAGAAAATGAGACTGAGAATGGTCCTGGGCAAGCCCAGTTGAAATGACCCAAATGTAGGCAAGAACGTTATTCTATTCTTGTGCAATCCCTTCCCATTCATTTCAGTGCGGCTTGATGGTGTATATCACATGTTGATTGCAGGGGTGGGGGAAGTAGTACTATTTGCTTGTTCCACAGGACTCTTCTTATGTTCTTAAGGCCAATGGCCCATCCAGTCCACCATTTTCTCCTCACAGTGATCCATCAGTTGCCTGTTGGAAACCTGCAAGCAGCGTCCAAGCACTCTCCCTTCCTGTGGTTTCTAGCAATTGGTATTTATCTGCATTACTAACTTCAACTTTCTTGGGCTCCATGATCACTGCAGATGGTGAGAGCAGTCACGAAATTAAAAGACGCCTGCTTCTTGGGAGAAAAGCAATGACAAACCTAGACAGCATCTTAGAAAGCAGAGACATCACCTTGCCAACAAAGGTCCGTATAGTTAAAGCTATGGTTTTCCCAGTAGTGATGTATGGAAGTGAGAGCTGGACCATAAAGAAGGCTGATCACCGAAGAATTGATGCTTTTGAATTCTGGTGCTGGAGGAGAGTCTTGAGAGTCCCATGGGCTGCAAGAAGATCAAACCTCTCCATCCTTAAGGAAATCAGCCCTGAGTGCTCACTGGAAGGACAGATCCTGAAGCTGAGGCTCCAATACTTTGGCCACCTCATGAGAAGAGAAGACTCCATGGAAAAGACCCCGATGTTGGGAAAGATGGAGGGCACAAGGAGAAGGGGACGACAGAGGACGAGCTGGTTGGACAGTGTTCTCGAAGCTGCCAGCACGAGTTTGACCAAACTGCGGGAGGCAGTGAAAGACAGGAGTGCCTGGCGTGCTCTGGTCCATGGGGTCATGAAGAGTCGGACACGACTAAACGACTAAACAACTACAACAACTAACTTCAACTATATACATTTTATGAAATAAAATATAAAATGCAGTGGCAGAACACTTCTCAGAACACTTGGTCCCTCCCCTGGATCCAGCTCCTTACTCTCTAGCTCACTACCTGCCTCCTCAGGTTCTGACATTTTTGGGGGGCGAGGGCTTATTTTGCCTCCTGCAAGCCGCTGGCACCCTCCCTGGAGTCCTCAAACCCCAGCTCTCTGAGATCCTCCCACCCTTTCCCCATGATCAGACCATTCCCTCTATGGCATCTCCACGGGACTTACAACATCGGAGGATTTCGTCCCTTACATTGTGCTTCCCACTCTTTTGTCCCCATTTGACACAAACAGCTTGGTGTTTATGCATTCCAGAGGAAAGGCAGCTTCAAATAATCAGATTGATTCTATTTCCTAGCCCCAGATAATGGCTTCTTCGTCCAGCTTTCTAATCAAGTAAACCAATCAGTTAGCGAAGAGATTTGCAAAATGAATGGTGTCTCCTGGTCAACTGAAATGCCAGTTTTTCACCCCATGGGTGGCGCCGTGATTTTCACACACTGTGTGACAGCAGTAATGCCTGCACTGAGCCAGTGATAATGGCTCCTAGTTTCAGAACATTAATACACAAAGGGTCTTAGGACCTCTAATGACTTTTGATAATAAAATTTACAAAGGCTCATGAGAATGTTTCAGTTTCCAACTCCTTATGCCAAAGCTGATACTACAAGCCGCCATTGCTAGACACCTGACAACGTCCATCCCCAGCAGAAGTCCATCCACAGCAACCTCATGGCACTGCTCTTCCTCTTCCTCTTCCTCACTGGTACAGCCCATTCGCTTGCCCTCTCCAAGCAGGGAAAAGACCAACTTCCAGTGTCAGAGGCAGAATGCTTTGGAGTAACAGTTACTGGAAATTGCAACTGGGGAGGATTTTGCTGAGCTCAGCATCTGTTTGCGGGTTTGCATCCAGTTGGTCACTATGGAAACAGAGAGCTGGACCGGATTGACCTTCGGCCTGATCCAGCAGGGCTCTTCTTATGTGCTGAAGGAGCAACAGCTGCCCCTCGCCTTGCACTCTCCCTCTGAGCAATTGTGTAGATTGCCGCCGGAGGAAAACAGCAAGGGAATGGTCAGTGGGGAGAGTGGTGTTGAGAGGCCAGCCCCCCACCCATAAAAAGTCTGGCAGGAAATGCTGCTTTATGCTAAAGGGCAATCATGACATCACTAGTGGAGGTCTGTATAACCTTCAGTATCAAACTGAGTGGTATCAACAGAACACAGTGATTAATAATAATAATAATAATAATAATAATAATAATAATAAAGTGCCTAAAAGTTCCTAAAAACAATACAAACTATGCACGTTTATCCAGATATAAAGGTAAAGGGACCCCTGACCGTTAGGTCCAGTCGCGGATGACTCTGGGGTTGTGGCGCTCATCTTGCTTTACTGGCCGAGGGAGCCGGCGTACAGCTTCCAGGTCATGAGGCCAGCATGACTAAGCCACTTCTGGCGAACCAGAGCAGTGCACAGAAACGCCGTTTACCTTCCCGCCAGAGCGGTACCCATTTATCTACTTGCACTTTGTGCTTTCAAACTGCTAGGTTGGCAGGAGCAGGGACCAAGCAACAGGAGCTCACCCCATCATGGGGATTCAAACCGCCGACCTTCTGATCGGCAAGCCCTAGGCTCTGTGGTTTAACCCACAGCACCACCCACGTCCCTTTTACCCAGATGTAAGTCCCACTATACATAGTAGGGCATTTTCCTTGGTAAGTGTGTTCAAGATACAAGCAAGTTAATTCCTGACCACAGGTTCACGACCTAAAAGACACAACATGAAAGGAAAAAGGAATGCGCAGGGAAGGAGAAGACAAGCAAATTCTGGTATCCGTTCATCAACTTTCCTAACTGTAACTCAGCAAAGAGGGGAAGGGGTTCTTGCTCCTTTTGGCCCTGAGTGGAACTGGTGCATACGTTTTCACTGATGATATGGTGGTTCTTGCTTGTCTTACAAATGATTGCGTGAGGTTCCACATGTATAAAAAACCTTCGGAATCCTGAAACATATCAGCTCCATGAACCACTTCCAGGCACCTTGAGCTATCTGTTAGCCTCTTGCGGTACCTCAATTTTCTGGAGGTAAGAACAAGGAGGCTGCTCCCTGCTGTTTTCCAGCCTTGCTGTTTCTGATATAGCTTGTTGTTCCTGCTCAACATAAGCATGAATAGCTTAAAGAATCAAAGAAGAAAACAGTCAGAAATTCCTTCCTTGCTCCTCTCTTCCAAAACAAAACAAAACAAAACGCTTCCAGAGGGTGAGTAGGCAGGTATCAGCATGTCACTCCTTGCCTGATGTATGGGACAAGGAGAGGACTAGACAAGGCTCTTAAGTCACAGGTGCCTGTAGTTGTGGGTAAGGATCAAATATGGGAGATTTTGTATGTGAAGAATGCATTCCACCTTCTAGGACGGCAGCTCAGCTCTTGAAAGGTTCTCTTGGAGCAAGCTTCAGTGAAGCAAATAGGCGTGTGTAGCCAGAGAGCAACAATTTTTTATTTATTTTGTTTGCAAATGCAAGCTCATCTCCCTTGTACAGAACATCTGTATAATCTGGAAGTATATTGTCTTCCCCAAACTATTATCTGTTTGGCATCTGGTTGCAATGACCTACTCCAATGACAAGTCACACGCGTTGTTCTTACACACACACACACACACACACACACACGAGCCATATGCAAAGGAACAGATGAGGATGTTTTTTTATCAAAAGGGGCCAACGTGGGGAGGGGAAGCTGGTGAAGCTGGGATCAATTCACATGCTTTTACACATGCCACTTTAACTCCCACAACAAAAAAAGAAAGAAACCTGTTACGAGGGCACTTAACCATGTCAGAAGACAGGACAGATTGCAATAAGGCCTAAATCTCTTAAGTTCTAGTCCAGCTTTCCTTGGCACTACAGTAAAGTGAAATATTTATATATAGTACATGATGAGTGTTCAAAGTGATCTGTATGCCGCTTAGTAATCTTTATAATAGGTAGGCCAATATTAAGGTAAAGGGACCCCTGACCATTAGGTCCAGTCGTGACCGACTCTGGGGTTGCGGCGCTCATCTCGCTTTACTGGCCGAGGGAGCCGGCGTACAGCTTCTGGGTCTTATGGCCAGCATGACTAAGCCACTTCTGGCAAACCAGAGCAGTGCACGGAAATGCCGTTTACCTTCCCGCCAGAGTGGTACCTATTTATCTACTTGCATTTTGATGTGCTTTCGAACTGCTAGGTTGGCAGGAGCAGGGACCGAGCAACGGGAGCTCACCCCATCGAAGGGATTCGAACCTCCGACCTTCTGATCGGCAAGCCCTAGGCTCTGTGGTTTAACCCACAGCGCCACCCGCGTCCCAGGCCAATATTACTCCCCCTCTATTGCCATATTCATTCTAAGAGCCAAATAAGGCTGCTTATGGCTCATGTTTTCTTCCCACATTTCCCAGCAAAGTTTAGTTGAAGCAGGTGCACAATGTGACACCATCACACTCAGCATTATTATTATTTATTAATGTATACACTGCTTGATGCCAAAAAAGGCTTCCAAGCAGTTTACAAAATATTTAAAAAGTCATACAAAGAGTAAAATGTAAATTTCTATAATTAAAATACGCAGTAATGCAATCCCTTTAAAACAATGCAGCAATTTCAAAAAAGGAGAGATTGAGCGATCAAGGGATTGCCTGGGCAAAGAGGTGTGTCTTCAAAAGCTGGAGGAACGTCAACACAGATGTGATGTCTTGTATTTCAGCAGGGAGTGCGTTCCATAACACCTGTGCTGCCAGTGAAAAAGTCTGCTGTTACCGCAAGCCAATAATCACCGGGTCCTGGCCAGATTTATTTCCCTCCCTGCCTCAAGTGGCAGCCAGACTAGCAGAGCTGGGACAAGGAAACACTCAGCATGGTGACATGATATTGTGATCCTGTTCCAATTTAAAACACTTCCAGGAGCCATGAAATGATGCAGGGTGGCAGCAGGCGATGCATTTATGGTAATGTACAATCTGGCCTTTAGAGAATGTCCGAAATTAGCCAGTGGCCAAGACGAGAAGTGAGCCAGCGACCTTCTGGATTGCAGCACTTTCCCCTGCATGCTTTCCAATAAGGCTCCCCTAATTGCACATGTTCATTCAGATGCCAGCACCAAGCACCCTTGGGCAGCTGCCAGGGCCCCAGCATCCTGCTAGGGCCTTCTGGTGCTGATGCCTGTCCTAGGCCCTAACTATTAGGTGTGATGATTTCCCACAATACTCCCCAACATAGCATTGCTTTGGAGCAATCTTGGGTATTTAAACAGCTACCTGCCACTGCCAGGGGAGCCTGCGGATGAAGACCCACCAGTCTAAGAGGGGACCCACCAGAGGAAACTTAGCCAAAGGCCCATCAAATCTGGAGCTGAGCCTACATTCAGAAAAACAAAAGCATCTATTATCATTGGGTGCTTGACCATTCTCTCATGATCAAGCATCCAATGAAAATGTTTTGTATTACAAGTACTGGGAATTGAGACACTCCAAAAATTGAACAAAGTTAAAAACAGGCGTTTAAAATATTCAAAAGTAAAACAGATTAAAACATGTATCATCTTCTACATGTCTGGATAGCGTTGTCTGGACAAAAATATGCCAATAAGTATACAGAGGAGGTGCTTGTCTGATGTCAGGGTGGATTCAAATATGGGTTTCTTAGAAGAGCAGAATGAATATTATGTGGCCCCTGTAACCATGCCAGTTCCACATTTTTAACTGTGTATTTGCAAAAGAAGCCAGGCATAACTTGCATGTTCTTCTACCCCTCATTATCAAATATGAAGAACTGAGAAGTTTCAAGAGCAGCTGTAAGAGGGTGGCCAGAAATAAATTTTGGCTTTTTGACAGCAACCCATGTCCCACCCCAAAAAGCCTATCTGAGGTTAAATCCATTTTCAGACAATTTGTGGGACTTTTAAAATTACACGCACACATACACATTTTAAAATAGGTTGGGAGTTTTTTAGTGTTTGTCAGCCAGCCTCGTACAGTGGCTTTTTCACTTAGTCAATTGGCTTGAATACAGAGCCTATATGTCTTTCCATACATCCCCATGAGTAAAAGGCCTTTCTCTTAAAAAATGAAAGCTGAATATTCAGGGAAAGGGTCTACAACAGCCTGAAGGGGTCCAGACGCATCTCGCTGCCCCTCCTCCTCGCCTACAATGCTATTTGGAGTTTATCCATCTAATAGGTCACGCTAAAACAGGGCAGTCCATTTTTTTCCTTCACTTTCCCTACACCTAAATTTACAAGTTAATAACAGGTTTCCATTAATTATTGATTTTCCTGATAATTCTTGTTAGAGTGGAATTAACACTATTGTTCCTGAACAAACACTCTGCCCAAATGCTGTGTTTAGTGGGCTTGTAATCAGCTTTACCCACTTTTCTTCTAATCTGATTGAAACAGATTTCCTACCCAAATCTTTTTTATTATTTTGTTGATATTAAAAGGTCACATATTCACGATCCTGCCTTCAACTTTAATTTAAGTCGCAGAGGCTGAGTTATCATGATGGGCAGATGAAGAGAAAATTCCAAATAGCTCACTTTAAATTAAAATTGGGGGGGGGAGGAAGCAAAGGAAGAGTTTAATGATAAAAATAAAATATAAAATGGAAGAATTCCCCATCTGATGGAATCCAAAGGTGGGTATTTAGTATTATTACTAGATATGTTTTAGCCAGTTTCCCAAGCGGTATGTTATGTAGCTGTTCATCATAATGCTTTTTGACCCTCTGCATTTACTCCATCATAATTATCCTTTAATACTCTTATAAATGAACTTTTAGCTTATCTTTCATTAATTCTCAGAACAAGCAAAGCACTATAACGTAACCAACAAACCCATCTAAATAAAGTGCTTAACCCTTTGGAGAAGAGAGGGAGGGATGTTTTGAAAAGGGCAGCAGCACACTTTTAAAAGTTAGAGGGCGTTAGGGTGCTTGCAGCTTGCAGCAGAAGATCATGCTGTCGAATGTACAAGTGCTCTTCCAAACAGAAAGCAATCTAAGGGGGAAGACAAATATTTCATTTTGGGGGGGTTGCTCTGGAAATGCCCACACTGTAAGTCAATCCAAGCAAACTTTAACTTGTGGGTTGTGGGGTTAGGGAAGGATTCTGGAAGTCTGAAACCAGAAAACTGTTGTACATAACACTGGCTGGCTGCCCTGCTCTCCAAAAAGCCCAAATAGTAGTTTTGTACTTTTAAAAATAAATAAATCAAATTTTCAGTGAAAAGGGGGATGAGTGAAGGGGGAAATGTTCAGGCAGTACTTTTATAATTTAAAAAATGAAGGCAGACCACTTGCGGCACAGAAAGAAGGGCCAAAACTGATGGGTGAGCCACTGTTTAAGGCAGTTGTATATATACCTATTACTAGTTCAGTTGTGAAGCTGAGCATGAGCTGTAATCTAAGGCACCTATACTATGTCTTCCCCTAAGGGTGATGCCCAACTCTGCCATCCTGGTAACATGAGTGGAGGCACAAGCAGGAGGAGAATATACTTTAAAAGAGCAGAAGTGGGTACTCCTAAGGAATGAGAATTTAAAGAAATGTGAATTAGCTAGAGATGTCCATCATGATATGACACATGGCAGCAGGTACTATGAATGAATGAATGAATGAATGAATGAATGAAATTTGTATGCCGCCCATCATTTGGAGATCACAGGGCGGTTCACAACATAAAAAAAACAAAATGAGAACAGAGGGACAGAGGCATAGACCAGGTGGGGAGCTGTCCAGCAAGAACCAAGTCTGCAGGACTCAGCAAGGGAGTGTCTTCATGCAGTGGCGTAGCATGGGTTGTCAGCACCCGGGGCAAGGCAAGTAATTTGTGCCCCCTAACCCGTGGATTTGCGCCCCCTAACCCATGGATTTGCGCCCCCTAACCCCCAGATGTTGTGCCCGGTGCGGCCGGCCCCCCTGCAGCCCCCACGCTACGCCACTGTCTGCATGAGTTATTTGTTCATTTATTTTCCATACGGCAATTACATTTTTTAAAGAAATCAAAGCGGTTTGCAACAATTATATATATATAAAGTAAAGGTAAAGGGACCCCTGACCATTAGGTCCAGTCATGACCGACTCTGGGGTTGCGGCGCTCATCTCGCTTTATTGGCCGAAGGAGCCAGCATACAGCTTCCGGGTCATGACTAAGCTGCTTCTGGCGAACCAGAGCAGCACACAGAAACGTCGTTTACCTTCCCGCTGGAACGGTACCTATTTATCTACTTGCACTTTGACACGCTTTCGAACTGCTAGGTTGGCAGGAAAATGTATGTAAGGCTGTTTCTGCCTGGTTTCAAACCAGGGACCTTTCGCATGTGAGGCAAACGTGATAACCACTACACTACAGAAACCCAGCTGTATATATAAAACTTTCATAAGTCAGTAACTTGTTTTAAAAATAGAAACAATTTCTAAGGCTGCACCCAGGGTTGTCCCCAACTAAATTCTACTTTGAGTAGGACTAGTATTGAACACCACTCAGTTTTTTCTTGAATACCAAATCCATTCACCCCCTTTTTATAAAGTAAAGAGATAGTGGTGCTGTTGGCACATATACCTAAAACATATGCCAGTTTAATTACTTAGGAAAATTGCTATTCTGTAGAACTAAAGGTGGGCCAGACAGACACGTGCTCGTAAGTAATAATCACATGGAGTCTGAAATGTAGTGGGAAATACTTCTCCTGTCCTCCTTAAATAATGCCTTTGCACCCCAGTCTCTAGCTAAATTGACAAGAGTCAGAATCATAGCTGTCAAGAGTCCCTTACTTGGCGGAACAGTCCCTTATCCCAGCGCCATGTCCTGCTGCTGTCCCTTATTGATGATGTCCCTTAAATAAGCTACTGAAGGTAATGGGGCCCTTTCTATGTCCAGCTGTCAACAACAAATTGTTGCTTTTTTGTGTTGAATATATGCTATATGGTAATTTATGGACCTAATAGGTATCTAAAGCCATTTGCACGCAACAAAATATGTATTTTATCAAAGTAATTGTTGATCCCTTATTTTGGCTGCTGATCCCTTATTTTCCAGGCTGCTGGTCCCTTATTTTCAAATCTGTAAGTTGACAGCTATGGTCAGAATACCAACCCACTCCCAAATATTGCAGTCAAAGAAGTTGCTGGGTACCACTGTTTTCTGGTTTGATGATCAATATGACTATCACCCGTTATTCTGGCCAGTTTTTTATTTAGGGGGGCAGTAAAGTAAACAGGGGTGTTTACTCTTCCCATGCACTTTTCCCTTTCTCAAGAAAAACAGCATCATTCTGCTAGAAGCCAATCCAATTTTCATGGAAACTTCTTTTGTGACATTCTCTGGAAAGGTATTGCATTCATAATAAGGAAAATACCTAATTCTCTTGGAGAAGAGTTTATGCCCATAAGGGCATTGACATTAACCTGGGAGGGTTAGATTATATCTGGTAATGCCCTACAGAGCTTTAAAGAAGATTAGGCCAAGAGTATTGCTAGGCCAGGTGTACGCCTCCTGATTTTCTGTAGTAAATAGAAATAATATCAGTAATAAAAAATGTAGATAATCATAAAAAGATTAGCAGCTCTGTCCTGAGTTTCGAACTGACTTGACAAATTGGTAGCTTTTCAGATATTAAAACGTTCATAAGATGACAAATTAAATAGTCTCTCTCTCCTTCTCACATGTCCCTAACGTACCTTATTTGCTCTTTAATATGATTGGCTTTCATCAAATCCTGTTATATGATTTCCCATGATTCTGATAGCAAGGTGATGGTTTGCAAGGAATCACATGGCTTTATCTTCAGCATAAAACTATCATATGAAATAGAGTTGCTCTGATTTACACCAGGAGAAACCTTTACACCAGCCGAATGCCTGATCCGCAGCAGTGCTTGACTTGGAAGACCCAGATAAATAAACAATGTTATTATTTAGCTTTGACATTATTAACTTTTTATTATAAAGAAATCACATTGAAAGCATTTTTTTTTCTAATCAGTTTTGAATAACCCAATCCTCTCTTTTGTCTTAAAGGCATAATAACAGTTTCAATCCCATTTACCCCCAGCAGCCTAGCATAGTGCAAACGGCAAAACGTCTATTTCCTGACAGCAATAATCCCCTCATCCTAGAGAATTTGCCATGATAAATATACCACTTTTTCTATTGCCAAAGTGTTAATGGCACAGAATAAAGACGCAAAGGTGGTTTGGAACTAACAAGTTTGGGAAGGGAAAAGGTGCAATATGGCATAAGGCTACTACATGAACAAACAGCAATAAGTTCATTGCTTCTTTGGTCAGCTGATGTTGTTTTCTACATTTCACTAACAAGGCAGTAGCAAGTCCTCTCAAAAAATTGTGCCACAACCCAATCTGAAGAAATCAAACCCTACCAACAATCATCCATTCTACAAATTAGGGGCATTCATACATTACAGGGAGGCCAATCTGGGTTTTGCCACCAAGTGTATACACTCAGCAGGGAGCTGAAGCCAAGAACATATGAGCATGTGTTTCCAAACCTGTCTTTTTTTGTACTCGCGTGTTCCATTTCTGGGTGCACACCTTTTCATTTAGAGAGAGGTTTCCTGTGTTGCTAAATAGGAAATAACAATAATAATAACTACCCACAGACTGCCGTTGTTTTCTGCAACACAAATAGATTTGCATCATTGCATATCTGTAATATGTGTGTGTCATATACGTATGTGTGTATATATATATATATATATGGGAAATGTAACATCTTCCTTTGTCAAGGAAGGGAATCAGAAGCTCCCACTTCCAATTTTTAACAAACCACAGCTCCCATGGTATCTGTTCTAAAGGGAATGTGTGTTTTTCACCACTAGTTAGTGAACAAACTAGAATCTGAAACCACAGTTTGATCCGGTTTATCCCCACTAACTAGGGTTAAAAAAACCACAGTTTCCGAAACTTAGATGTCACAGTGAACTGATATTTGTTTAAACTCAGAAGCTTCTAATCTGCTCCTCTGATAGAAGGTGAAAAGAGAGTTTGCTGCAGTTTATTCACAAAGGCAGAAACCTTTGTTTTCCATTACAGGCAAAACAGACCATTGTCCTTCAATATAGTCAAGCTGGAGACAATTTTTTCAGGATTAAATGTTGTATGATGAAGCATCATCCCACGTGGCTTGAACACTCCTCTATTATATTGCTTGTTTGCAAATTCTTTGCAGCACTTCAAAAACCTGCAAAACTTGTTGTTGTTTAGTCATTTAGTCATGTCCGACTCTTCGTGACCCCATGGACCAGAGCACGGCAGGTACTCCTGTCTTCCACTGCCTCCCACAGTTTGGTCAAACTCATGTTCATAGCTTCGAGAACACTGTCCAACCATCTCGTCCTCTCTCGTCCCCTTCTCCTTGTGCCCTCAATCTTTCCCAACATCTGGGAAGTCTTTCCAGGGAGTCTTCTCTTCTCATGAGGTGGCCAAAGTATTGGAGCCTCAGCTTCAGGATCTGTCCTTCCAGTGAGCACTCAGGGCTGATTTCCTTAAGAATGGATAGGCTCGATCTTCTTACAGTCCATGGGACTCTCAAGAGTCTCCTCCAACACCATAATTCAAAAGCATCAATTTTTCGGCGATCAGCCTTCTTTATGGTCCAGCTCTCACTTCCATACATCACTACTGGGAAAACCATATGTTTAACTATACGGACTTTTGTTGGCAAACTTACTTGACTAGAAACAATAGCCAGTCAATGGAAAATATTGTAATACAAGAAGAATGATGGGTGAATCATACTATCTTCAAATCACTTCAAAAATTATTCTCTGACTCCAGCCTAAGATACAAGCAGAAAGTGTTATGTATATAATTCCCTCCCCCCGTTCCCCCCTTAAAGCCAGTGCTTTTTTTCTTTTAAAAAAATGTTTATGGGTACTCTCATTTTGACTCAAGAAAATCACCATTTTATAGTTCAAATCAGGGAGAATAAATACAGTAAATGGACAAAAGTACAGAGATTCACAAAATGTTTAGGGGTACGCGTACCCTTGCGTCCCCCCAGAAAAAAAGCTCTGCTTAAAGCTGTTTCTTCTTCCACTTGTCAAGGCAGAAACAATTACAGTACTCTTTTTGTTCGGTGCTCCTCATCAGATTACCCTACTTATTCATGGGATTTCCTTTTATGAAGGGAGGGGAGAAACAACAACAATCGTAATTGAAAATGAAAGCACGCTTTGGGGAGAGGAAGGTAACTGATTCAGGCCTGGATTTACAAACAGGCAATTTGCAAATTAATTGCCCCCTAACAATATGTTCAGCAGACAGGTTGTCCACACAGAGGCTGCATCCTTTTTGTTGTCTGGCGGCTGCCTGGTAATGGGCAGTTGAAATGCCCTTTTAAAAGGAGACAATGGGCCTGCTCATGTGTGCAACAATTTAGTGGAGAAGCTGTAACGCCCACCCCGGGTGGCAAAGGCTTGTTCTGTTTGTGTCCAGCTGCTGTCGCCTGGTCCCGGGAATACAGAAGCCATGTGTATGCAAAAAAAAGCACGCTTGCCTTATTGCCCCTTCTGGCCTGGAAATGCCGATCCGCAGATGGGCCTTAAGGGAATCTGCTCATTTAACAAACCTTGCATTCTCCCTAACAAAATGAAAATGTTATTGGGCCTTCAATCAACCAAGTAGCTCCAATTAAATTCCCCAGAGAGCCACAAACGGGATGCTAATTGGCTTGGCTCATAGATTTTCCACGCACCTCCCCATGAAACAGATTGGGGCATTTTTCAGGCGACTGATTGTTAATTGAAGTAATGAATAGAGGGCTGGAGGGGCATATCACTTTGGTTTGGTAAATTTCAAACCCAAGCTACTCGTGGGAGCATTCTAGCAATGGGAATGCTTTTCATGGGAGATGGGTCAGCAATAGGTTAGCTGGAGGCAGTCTCCAGCCTAGCTTGGTCTTTTTCGGACAATCCAACTCTACCTATTTACTATTACCTAGTGTAGCTTCATCCTTGGGGAATAAGAGAGGGAGAGTTTACATTTGATCAGGCTTTTCTTGACAACTGTTGCTCTTTGGGAGGATCAAAGGAGCTCTTCCCAAACCAAGAGCTATCTGCACTGTAACGCTCCTGCTTCTGAGATTATCACTGTCCAATTTCCATACGGCAACTAAATTGAACTATCACTGGTTTATTGCAGTAAAAAAAAGTTTTTTGTTGATACCAATGTTCTGGTCAGTAAACGCATATGCCTTGCCTTGGAGGATAAGGGTTTTGTCATTTTAAATTTTATTAATATCTAATTGTTTGTTGTTATTATTATTTAACAGAAGTTGAAAATATAAAGTCTTGTTAGCCCTTGCATTTGTTAGCAAAGAGCCTAGTAACAAGTAGGATTAATTCTTGGTGAACAAAAGACCAGAATGCGGTATGCCTATTATTTATTTTATCTTTGAAAGCAAAAGATACTATCTTTTAAAGAAGAACTGAAAGAGAGGGAGCCTAAATTATTAGTATTGGCACGTCCAATATAATGACTATAGCTTTGTTCAGAGAAAAACGTCAAGCCTTGGAAGAGCCCACACAAATCACATCAAGATTTTCCCGCTGTCAAAGCTGGAAAAGACGAGGTTCCAGTTCATCACAACAACAACCCACCAAATCCTCAGACCCAATTCACTCTAAATTAAAGCCAGTGTTTCTCCCCTCATCAACAGGTCTGCTTGGTGGATAAATCAAATTGCAGCAGCTGTGCCTGACTCTTCAGTTCTGTCATCTTAATGATTAATTGAGGGCCAGAGCTTAATTGGAGAAGCGTGTTAAAAGTTAAAGAGGCAAAGGCTAGCTAAGAAGCTGAAGGTTTTGCTGGACAAACACCATAACACTCTATTCTGCTGCTTAGGGGCTTTGATCCAGCTTGCTTTTTAAGGGGGGGGGGGAGGCCTGCTCAGCCTTAATCCTGATGTCAGTCTATTTATGTTTTGCCAGCCTGCTTTACACATTTTGCACTCTGATCACATGCTTATTCAAATGTAAGCTCTTCTGAGTTCAAAAGAACTCATTCCTAAAGTGTTCATAGGACTGCAGCAGAGCACCACCAATCTCTACTTGCTTCACTGAACTGTTTTCTGTGTAAATGCGCATGGGATTTGGTTGCCTATTACAAAAAGCCACACTGACTTCCATTCACTTCTTTAAATGTTTACTCAGTAGTGAGTATCACTGATTCCACATGGATGTATTGCTGTTGCCTAATCTACATGTTTCAGCCTCCATTTGAAACTCATGAGACTTGAAAGGGCTGAATCATGCCCACCATTCATCTTATAATAATCAAAAGGCACACTCCTCATGTTTTCCGTTTAGCAAGCTCAGAAAACCTGACGTGTAATTCAGTGGAATAGGTGCCCAGTTCCCCAGGTGTAGATGGTCTATCACACTCCCATTCTGAGTGAGTATTGCCTGCATAGATTGCTCTAGCCATTTCTGTCTGTATGGTCTCTCTCTCCTCTTTAGGAATCAATTCTATCACAAGCCTTTTTCATCCCTTTATATCAGATTGAGCTTGAATCCTGACAAGACAGAAGTACTGTTTTGGGGGGACGGGGTGGGTGGGTGTGGGGGATTCCCTGGTCCTGAATGGGGTAACTGTGCCCCTGAAGGACCAGGTGCACAGCCTGGGAGTCATTTTAGACTCACAACTGTCCATGGAGGCACAGGTGAATTCTGTGTCCAGGGCAGCTGTTTACCAGCTCCATCTGGTACGCAGGCTGAGACCATATCTGCCTGCGGACTGCCTTGCCAGAGTAGTGCATGCTCTGTTTATCTCCCGCTTGGACTACTGCAATGCGCTCTACATGGGGCTACCTTTGAAGGTGACCTGGAAACTACAACTAATCCAGAATGCGGCAGCTAGACTGGTGACTGGGAGTGGCCGCTGAGACCACATAACACCGGTCTTGAAAGACCTACATTGACTCCCAGTACGTTTCCAGGCACAATTCAAAGTGTTGGTACTGACCTTTAAAGCCCTAAATGGCCTCGGTCCAGTATATCTGAAGGAATGTCTCCACCCACATCATTCTGCCCAGACCCTGAGGTCCAGCACTGAGGGCCTTCTGGCGGTTCCCTCACTGCGAGAAGCCAAGTTACAGGGAACCAGGCAGAGGGCCTTCTCAGTAGTGGCGCCTGCCCTGTGGAACGCCCTCTCACCAGATGTCAAAGAGAACAGCAACTACCAAACTTTTAGAAGACATCTGAAGGCAGCCCTGTTTAGGGAAGCTTTTAATGTTTGATGGATTACTGTATTTTAATATTTGGTTGGAAGCCACCAAGAGTGTCTGGGGAAGCCCAGCCAGATGGGTGGGGTATAAATAAATAATAATAATAATAATAATAATAATTATTATTATTATTATTATTATTATTATTATTATTATTACTATTAGTCCCCCCATCCCTAAAGCAGCAGCAGAGCAACCATAACTGTAAATTAGAGTTGTCAGATGTCCTCTTTTTCACGGGTATGTAAACTGAGAGTCATCATAAAGATCCAAAGTTAGAAGTAGAAGTCAGCAAATGTGTCCTCTTTTCTGCTCTTCAAAATATGGCAACCCTGCAGTGTAAATGGGCTGAAGGGGCAGGGAGTATTTAGCTCTTTCTCTACACACAATCGTCCCAATGATCCCCCCACCCACAATTTGTCCCTGATGCTATTTAATATCTCTACATGAAGCAGATGGGAATGGCTATTATGAGTTTTGGAGCAGAGTGTTAGCAATATGCTGATGACATGCTGCTTGGTTTCTTCATAATATTTGAATGTGGCTGTGCAAGTTCTGGACCAATGCCTGAATGCAGTGGTGGACTGGATGAGGGTCAATAAACTTAGGCTAGAGCCTGTGAAGATTAAGGCTCTGTGGGGAGGTGGTTCCTGTGTCTGGAAGACAGGCCAGTTGCCTGTTCTGAATGGGACTGCACTCCTCTGAGGGAATACACCACCTTGATGTTTTAGGAGTGGGCAATATATACATTTATATTTTTGTAAATAAATACAAAATAGGGTGTCCAGATGCAAAAGAAAACAGGACTCCTGCATTTTTAATAGTTGTGCAGAAGAGATAATCTCAGCAGGTGTAACTTTCATTTGAAGTCTAATTGGGAACATTAAGAACTTAACCTGACACCTGTGTTCTCCACTGAGCTACAGACCTTCCCAACCGGCACTATGAAAGGCAGTCTGAAAGCGCTAGCAGCTTGGTTCGCCCATGCAAATGTGAAGATAATTCTGTTCCAAATAAAAGGACTCAGCCTACGCACTTCACAAGCAGGAGTCGAAATGCAAGTTTGCGTAGCAAAATGTTGCCCCCTGTTGGTTAAAAACTGTTTTATTGGTTAAAGAACCTTAAAGAATAGAACAATTTCATCACATTTCATGATTTTAAGTTAAGAATGACCCATGCACAATGACTTGGTAGGAAGTTCCACTGAAGCTCAGATGGTCCAAGTCACAAAACCAACAAAATTGGTGTTTAGTTAGGAATTCCAAAACCGCATAGCTCTGTATCTTGAATTTCTCTACCCATATGCACCCCTACATAATTCCACTATACAAGAGGGGCTTGTTTGCCTGTGAATGAACAAAATTTTTCTGCATTTAGAATGTGTAAGGATGAGACGTGTAGCCAAAGAAGCATAAATGAGACCTTGGGGTTGTAGTGGATAGCTCAGTGAAAATGTTGTCAGTGTTTGTAAAAAAAGCAAAAAAAAAGAAGGAAAGGGTTCTGACCTCCCTTTGTCTCCTCAGCCTGGTCCTCGGACCCTTGTCGGCACAAAAGAGTCCACGAGAATATCCTTGCAGTTTTATTCTTAAAAGTCTTTGTGCAAAAACAACTGACTAACTATACACACAACACTATCAGCTTTCACTAACCAATCAACCAACCCAACTCAACCTCAGCAAGAAACTAACATTTCTCATTCTATATATACAACCCAGTGCAGGCTGCTGACTCACGCTGACCCAGCTTTATTCGCATCAAAGAAACAGCGGCCATTTTAACCGTGACAAATGTCAACCCGATGTATGGCAGGGCAAAATCTTAGGCATCATAAGGTAAGATTGAAAATAAAACTGCCAATATCATGAAGCTGTTATACAAATCTATGATGTAGCCATATTTGGAATACCAGAATAGGTTCAACCAAAAGGACAAAGAAAGTGGAGTAACTCCTCTATGAGGAAAGGTTACAACATCTGGAACTTTTTACTTTAGAAAAAAGGCAAGTAAGCAGGAAACTGACAGAAATGTTTAAAGTTACCATTGCGTTGAGAAAGTGGATGAGAGAAAATTCTCTGCATCTCTCATAATCTTAGATCACAGAACCATTCAACAGGCAAAATAAACTATTTATTTACACATGCATAGTTAAAACTCTTGAATTAAGTCCCACAACATGTAGTGAAGGCAACAAACTTGGAGAGCTTTGAAAAAGGATTACACACATTTGCTCTGCTTGCCTTTGGACCACATCAGGGAGGTCAAGAGGGGGTCTTGGCATCTGGGCAGTCCAAGACCTCCATACACACTACACTGCCCTGGCCTGTACCCCGGGGAGGTCACTTTGGTGCTGCTAATGCCTAACTTCACCCCCAGAAGCACACTCCATTGTCTCTTGACCCAGAGGCCAATGAAATTATCAATGAAATCACTAGGCATGATAGCTCCAAATTAGAGATGGTATGCCTGTTCAGTTTCTGTTAATTGATTCTCAAGAAAACTTACAGATTCTGGCTTCACACAATTAACTCAAGGCAGTGTCAATTTACTCTTGGCAGAAAGCCAAGGTCTGCTTGACCTAGAAACTATTTACAGTGATTGGTTAACGACCAGCACTCAACTCTGTTATCTAGGAATGCTAGCACAGTTTGGGGTTAGGTGTGTTGAAGGAGTAGGAGTGCTGTGTATGGTTAAGAGAGAAAGAAAGGATTTATTTGCTTTGCTTTGTATGAAGAAACTCTGCTGTTTTTCCCCCCCTTTTAATAAATCCTGTAAATAGTTATTCTGAGTCTAGCTGACTAGTCATTTCCACCTCAACTAGCTTCTTCGCTGTGCAGGAAAACTCTGCTACGTTTGGGCTAAAGCCATTAGGGCTATGCCTGACACTTCAAAGTTCCATGAGTGCCTCAGTACACCAGTAGCTGGGAATCAGACTTGGGAAGAGTACTGGTTGCCTAATATGGGAAGAAGTTGCTGGACTAGATCTCTCTTGGTGTGATCCAGCCTGGCTCTTAGATTCTCACTGGCAAATTTTCTAGTGGTTATTTCCAGTTATAGCCACTAGATGTCCATAATACCACAGGCAATATCAGATACTGATATTGGACTGTAAACCTGACACAGATGCTTTCACAGATTTCTACCTCCAGGGCTCTTTGGACAATAACCTATTAGAACTAGGAAAATGAAGATTTTGGATTGATAAAAGATGTATTCATTTTTTTAGATATGGCAAAAGCTGATGCACATAGCCATTTGCCAACTTAAGGAGAAGTGTCTACATAATTGCTTCTCCATTTGTAGCAACTGCCCATGTGGTAGAAGAGAAACTTGTCACTTTCTTCAGATTCCTGATTTAGGTGCATTGCAAAATCCCCTTTCCCCACTTGGAACTTTCTGCTCACATAAACAACTGTTTCTATATCAAATGTGCAGAACACTAACACTTTCAATCAGAGCCTAACCAAGCTTACTCGAGAAAGCTAACATCAAGTGTAATTCCAGTACCTTTCAAGGATTAATTGCACCTACAATTCTTATTTTAAGCAGCAAGCAATACTTGCTGGCTATTTAGTTTTATTCAGTGTTTATCCTGCCCTTCCTCCCATTGAGGCCCATAGCAGGAAACGTTATCTGTAATATGAAAAACACTTTTGAAAAAAGAACTTTTGAAACATTTGGAAAACAGGTGATTTCTTTCAACCTTGCCAGAAACTTCAGGTGTATGTTTCTTTCAATAGACAGCCATAGGACACTGCAAACAGTGTTAGGCGAGCAATAAATATTTAACTGCATGGTAACAGTGGTGCCCCGCAAGACGAATGCCTCGCAAGACGAAAAACTTGCTAGACGAAAGGGTTTTTCGGTTTTGCATTGCTTCGCTAGACGAATTTCCCTATGGGCTTGCTTCACAAGACAAAAACGTCTTGCGCTTTTTTCTTAAAGCCACTTGAAGAGGCGCAGTTCGCAAGACGAAAAACATCGCAAGACGAAAAGACTCGCAGAATGAATTATTTTCGTCTTGCGAGGCAACACTGTAGTGCTGTATGGAAGTGAGAGCTGGACCATAAAGAAGTGGTGCCTCGCAAGACAAAATTAATTCGTTTTGCGAGTTTTTTCGTCTTGCGAAGCACGGTTTCTCATAGGAAATTGTTTTAAGAAAAAGGAAACAAACTTGCAAGACGTTTTCGTCTTGCAAAGCAAGCCCATAGGGAAATTTGTCTTGCGAAGCAACTCAAAAAATGAAAAACTCTTTCGTCTTGCGAGGTACCACTGTACAGTGGTACTTCGGGTCAAGTACTTAATTCGTTCCGGAGGTCCGTACTTAACCTGAAACTGTTCTTAACCTGAAGCACCATTTTAGCTAATGGGGCCTCCTGCTGCCGCCGCGCTGCCAGAGCCCGATTTCTGTTCTTATCCTGAAGCAAAGTTCTTAACCTGAAACACTATTTCTGGGTTGGCGGAGTCTGTAACCTGAAGTGTATGTAACCCGAGGTACCACTGTATGGTGCTGGAGGAGACTCTTGAGAGTCCCGTGGACTGCAAGAAGATCAAACCTCTCCATTCTGAAGGAAATCAGCCCTGAGTGCTCACTGGAAGGACAGATTGTGAAGCTGAGGCTCCAATACTTTGGCCACCTCATGAGAAGACTCCCTGGAAAAGACCCTGGTGTTGGGAAAGATTGAGGGCACAAGGAGAAGGGGACGACAGAGAATGAGATGGTTGGACAGTGTTCTCGAAGCTACCAGCATGAGTTTGACCAAACTGCGGGAGGCAGTGGAAGACAGGAGTGCCTGGCGTGCTCTGGTCCAGGGGGTCACGAAGAGTCGGACACGACTAAATGACTAAACAGCAATCAAGGAAGCAGGCGCCAGTGCCTTCGCTGGGGAGAAGGCTAGCCGATTTCCAGCAACGTCTTTTTCGCTCCCCACTTAATCAATATCCTCGTGTCGCCCTCCAGCGCCTGAGGAGGAGTTCTGTGAGACCCAAAAACTCGCTCCCTACGGGGTGATTTCCAGATCCTACTACACCACAGGCACTCGCCTGCCTGCCCTGCCTGTCCCCGAAGGGAGCTCCGTCACCTCGCGATAGGACCGGGAGGCGCGAGACGACAGGACCCCCCCCCCTCTTGCGCCCCAAAGCCGACTGAGGCGGCGAAGGACACGACGCAGCTTCAAGCGCGCGCATGCGTGGCTCCCTCCGGCCTGCCCCGCCCACTCAGCTCCCCTCGCGCCAAACGGGCAACCGTCGAGTGCGAGGGCAAGATGGGAAATGGAGGCCTCAGTTAGCGAGAGCGGCCGGGGAGCCGAAGGGGCTTCCGAACGGCTGGGCCGCCAGCTTGTGGTGAGTCAGGCGCGTCTCCCACCCTTTCCTCCGACTGAGGCGAGCCCAGGGAAGGGGCTTCCAGTCCTGGCGGATGGGGCGCAGCGACCCCTCCCATAACGCGTCTTGTGAGAAGGCTGAGAGAAAGCCGGCGACGGCTTCCGACACGTACTTTGCAATAGGCTAGTCCTCATGGAGCCGCGTCGCATACTCTCTCGGAGGGCGCTAAATTCGGTGGGGGGATGGTGGTAAGGGTTCAGGAGGACAAAGGACTCCTCCCGAGCCCCCCCCTTTTTTTAAAAAAAGTAACTGGCTGTGAAGGAGGGCGGGGTTGGTCGGTGGGACGAGGAGGAGGTTCTGGCAGGTGCATCTTGTCGCTAGGAAGCTCCTCCTCCACTGTGGAACTCCCTGCCACAAGATGTGGCGGTGACCCCCTTGCTTGAGGTGGCTTTCAGTTGGGCAGGTTTCTTGCGGGGATAAGGCTGTCGGCAGCGAAGGGGAAGGTCGCAGCTTTTGCGGCTTGTTAATTCGGAGAGAAGGCGAGTAAGAGGTAGCGCGATAGAAGAAAGTGGGTTTCTCCGCCTCTCCTAACACCAGGACTCGCGTGGACAGACAAAAGGAAGTACTTCACGCCGTGTGTTGCTAAATTACAGAATTCGCTCCCACAGGATTTCGTGTTTGCCACCAACTTGGATGGCTGTAAAAGAGAATTACGGTAGACAAATTCATGGAGGAGGAGGAGGCTATCAATGGCTACTAGCTGTGGTGGCTGTGTTCTGCCTCAGTGGCTTCTGAATATCAGTGAGGTGTAGATTTTCCACAGGCACCTGGTTGGCTGCTGTGAGAACAGGATGCTGGACTAGATAACCCTTGATCCTATGCTAATTTAGCATATTGACCTCAAAAACGTGTTTTCTCCATGGTTATTCATTTGCAATGAAATACTATGTTTTACTTGGCAGTTAATAGTGGGCTATTAAATTCCGTTTTTAAGAAATCAGATTTAGCATGCTTGAATTCAACTTTAATTTTAAACAGTCTATTTTTAATTGATATTAAATTAAAAGAATTAGTTAAATTGTTAATTTTGTTCCACTCTTAACTTGACAGGATTTTTACATGCTAAGAATGCTTTCCAGTCTGCAGTGTGTTGGTTAATGCAGCACAGAGAGCGAAAGAGAAGCATTTTTCAACAGAACGTGCATCTTAGGCATCATAGGTTTTGCATTTCAATTACAGGTGCAGAAAATGCAAGCATCAGTTCAGTGGTAACTTAAATAAAGTCTGATCTAGAGCCTTGATATGCAAGTGTGCATGTGCAACTTCCATATTTGCATGTCCATGCTGTTGGTGGTTATTTTAATTCCTCTGTAAGGCAAGAGCACAGATTCCATTTCAGACAAGGATTTAATTCTTGGGGCCCTACAATCTTCAAGTCACCTTAATAGACTGTTAAACATTACTTTTAATCATATTTTCCAGTTTCTTTCCCGGACCTTGTTAAATTGACTTTTCCATAGCCTTGAGTAAACAGTTTACACCACACCTGACAATTAGTTTTACAACTAGTTCTCAAAGAGAATTGAATTGCTCTGTTTGGGTGGGGAGGAGGGTTGCCCTCCCTTTATTTCTGAATTGGGCTCCTCAAATGGCACAGGCTAAAAATCTAAATCTAATAGCCATGTTTTGCTCTTTCATGAAAAGGCCTGTATTCTTGGAGATGAACTGTACCAGAATACACAACGTCCTTAGGCAAAACACACAGGTTCCTTTCAAGGTGGAGAACAAGTATAAAGATAAACAGTCCTTATGTAAACAGAGGAAGGAACTTGTAAACCTGAAGGAAATGACCCTCATAATATACCCACCATATTCTAACTGAAACCTTACCCAAGTTAAGAGGCAGATTGTGAAAAATCTTTATTCTGAATGTGGTTGGTTAATTGTTGATGCAGGAGAAGTGTGTCAAGTTGTAGTGACCCCTCAAAAGGGCATAAATTCAAAGGGTAGATTTCAAGATTGTACTAATACAGTTCTGTCGGCAAAAGTGTTTATGCTTGCTGGATGGAGCAATCTCCCATTTCCTTCCCCCAACCATGCTGGGTTTTTTCCTGACATTTTGAACCATATTTGGCACAGAAGGAGTGGGAGGGGGGAGTCCCTTTGCATTAACAGGAGTCTTTGTGCTGGCTTCCACTAGCAGCACAACAGGTTAGTTGATTCTAGCCCAGAGTGTTGGGCCAGTATAACTTTGTATCCACATCATTTTTTAAGATGCTTTGATAATTAATTTAAAACAAAAACTTTAACATACTGTTTGGCCAGTACGGAAGACTTTTCAAAGACTGTAATAACCTGTCTCAATAAGCTAGCTTCATTATCTTAACCACATACACTTGTGTTCATATTGGTATTCTACCATTTTCTCTTGCACCCCCTCACTTTCAAGCCAATGTGTTGAAAAAATTTAGTGTATTATTTTTAAAAATAAGGTTTCAGGCATTTCCATTTTCAGTTAGCTCATAGGTTTCTAGCCCTAGAATTCTTACAGTTAAATATAGGTGACATTTCTGTGTAGATCTTAATTGTCCTTTTCCCTTCTAATAAATTAATTATCGGTCTAATAATGTTGGTCTAACTGCAAAATATGACCTTGTTCTTTCATCAGTATTTTGTGTAATTCTATAGCATAAACAAGTTTTTGAAGACTAGTCTTCGTAGTTTAAAAAAATTAAATGGCCTATCTTTAGGGATATCTTCATAATTCTAAATATTAAGGCACGTTTTAATCAGTGGGCATCTTTATGTCACACCTGTAACTTTTTATATTGCAATTGATTCTTCAAGACTTATGACACAAGGAAAATATCAACATTTTGTGCTGTATCAAGACTATCTATAGGATGGATGATTCCCACATATTTTCAGGTTAAGCAGTCTTTCAGGATACTTTGCATTTAACAAATAGGTTCTGGTAACTTTTTCTTAGTGAGCAGGAACATCCAGCAGTTTCAGTTTGATAGATATTTTTGAGTAAATATTGAAAAAGAGCAGTGGATGGAAGTAGCCACATCATACATCAGCTTTCTCAGTATTTGTTTGTTAAGTTTACGTTGGTGTTACTTTAGTGTATAATTATTTGTTTTTCAATGCAGAGGCATCATGCATAACTCCAGTTTTAAGTGAATCAAGGAAGATTAATGGACACTATGAAGATACCAAAACCGCTCTATGCTTTTGCAGTTTTTACATGTGCTGCTATTTATGCGGTATATGTAAAATGGCATTTGGACTTTAAAACAAAAACTACCGTCAATGATTTGGAAAGCCAGCTCAAAAGTGCGTCAAGAACAGATCAGGAAGTTCTTTATGGAATCATGTTTGATGCTGGAAGCACTGGGACTCGAATACACATATTCAAATTCACACAAAAGCCAAAAGGTAGGCTAACATGTTTCAGTTAAACTGCAAAATTTGTATTGGGACAGTACCTTTATTAGATCAACTGAAATGTCGCATGCAAGTTTTTGACTTCTCAACAGTTCATCAGGCTAGATAAAGTGAGGGCAAGGAGAGAGAAAAATGGTTGCTGATAAAGCCAGGAGCCTGCATTTTGTAAGAGTCTTAAGATAAAATTGTGAGTAGGCACAAGAGGCTCTGAAAGTGCTATGCAGGTTTTAGGTGTGAAGACATAGGTCCTCAGACCAGTTCTGTTGTGTTATCTGTATTATGGCAACATAGTTTGCAAGGCTTCATTACTTCAGGATGAAAGGGATGTGTTGCTAGTGAAACATAGCCAATAGCTAGTTCTTTATCTTAATTTTTATTCTTACACCTAACCTGGAGCCACTGATATCTGTGGGGATGGAGGAGCTTAGCTGATATCTAATTCAAAGGCTGAATTTGAACATTGCCTTCAGATGCAGCCTAATTACAGTGTTCATATGAGCCGTTAATGTTAACCATATTGTGTAGCAGGGTTTCACGTTAATCCCTGGACAGTGGCGTTATCTTGGCCTTCAGTGTATACATTTTTTTTTATTGTAGATTAACTCAATTCTCTTGCACTTCTTTAACAGAAATTCCTAAATTAATCCATACCACATTCAGAGCACTAACGCCAGGACTTTCTGCATATGCTGACAGTGTTGATAAGGTAATTTGAACTTTACTCGTCAAGAGAATATGTCTGTGATTCTCACTTTCTGTAATGTGAAAATTCAGCAATTTATGCTACAATCCTCTCCATACTTTTCCTGGGAGTAAGCACCTCTGAACACACAGACACTTACTGTGTAAACATATAGGCAGTGGCACTATCCAGTTGACACTTTTCCAGTCACTAGGTTACAGAAATACTGTGCGTACATTCTGTTAAATTGCACTACACTTGGTACTTCAACAAGATGCCCAAGTCTTGTGGATTTGCAGCTTTGAAAGGCATGTCCTACCAGTTTGTAGAACATTGTGAAGTTCCACTGTGAAGGCTGTTGTGACGTTGTGCTAAAGGACCAAGTTATAACTTAGAGGTTCTTTTAGCTTCAAAATGTCACTGCTGAGCGGTAGGAACGGAGTCTGACCTTGGCACTCAGGACTACTCATGTCAAACAGCTGGAACCAAAGTACTTAAAACACTCTGATGTGCCCTGGAGAGGCCTCTATAACTTCCCTGCACCTTTAGCCCCCAGGCCTGAGGTTCTCTACCCTTCCTTTATGTTGGCTAAAGATGTTGAATGGTTTCTTTAAATGTAAAGGTTCATCATTGTTCCACTCCATGTGTGTGTCTTTAAGGGGCCAGAGCAAGGGCCAGAGCAAGATAACGAGACCCAGCTTTACAGCTGTGAAACATAGCAGGTGCTGCTGAGTTGTATTTGATTAAGGCGTGTCAGCATTTGGGTAGAGTATATAAGGAGCAGCACCTAGCTCTCCCATTACCCTGGGGGATGGGTTGGTGGTTGGGTCATGTTTGTTTGTTAATATATTTAGTGTAAATGGAGTTTTTGTTTTTCTTATTAAAACCTTCTTTAAGTTATTTTTGAGTCCTTTTTAATGCATGATCTCCCCAGCAAGCTCTCTACAGCGTTACTATACTGCAAAAAGCCAACATCTTTGGTTATGGGCCCAGCTGCTGAGTGGATGACTGCATATTTTTGGACTCTGAGAAAGGTTTGAAAACTCCTTCTCCTGTTAGCGTAATTTTTGTGGGTCTGGAAGAGTTCCAGAATGGTTGACCGGGTTCCTGAAGCTGAGAAGGCTCTGGTCTTCCCACAGCTAACAGATAAGAACTATAGTTTATGGTCCTTTCGGGTGGAGGTGCTTTTGACCTCTAGAGAAGTATGGACCTATGTAACTGATGACCCTCCTGACCCTGTAACTAATGCTTGGTTGAAAGGAGATGCAAAAGCCAGGGCGATAATTAATTTGGCAGTCAGCGACCAGCAAGTAGCCTATATAAGAAATAAGAAAACTGCCAAAGAAATGTGGGACAGTCTTGCAGCAGTGCATGTTAGAAAAGAGTCAGCGTCTGCATTGACGTTTTTCAAGCAGTTGTACCAGACGAAGTTGCAGCCTGGTGGTGATTTGGCAGCACACTTGAGACGTCTGGAGGCAATACGCGGCGAATTAATTCGAAGGGACATGGAGGTACCTGATATTCAGTATGTTTTTATCATCCTTTGTTCCCTTAATGAGGACTTTGATGGTATAACTAGCCAGATATCTGCTGTTCCACCAGCACAATTAACTGTGGAAGGGGTAACGGCAAGATTAATGGGCGAGTTGGATAGAAGGGAGGCTTGTGCCATAAGCACTCCTGTTTCCAGAAAGAATGAGGAACGCCATATGCAAACCTGTGGTGATACAACTGCATTTAAAACTGCAAAGCGTTGTTGGTTCTGCAATAAGCAAGGACATTTTGCAAGGGACTGCAGATCCAAAAGAAAGCAAAGTACTCCCAAGCCTGTTTCTGTTCGTCAGTCACGGTCGTCAGCCCAGCAGCCAGCATCGTATAGTAGAGACAGAAACGAGCCGCGAGCTTTTCACGCTCGGACTAAAGATCGTAAAAGACCTAAAGGTGCCAAGTGGAATTCTTTTATTGTGGACTCAGGAGCATCGCAGCACGTTTGCAATGATCGAAGCTTGTTTATTTCTTTCGAAGAGGAAATTGGTAATGTACATTTAGCCAATTCACAAGTCTTGCAGTCGCTTGGCAGGGGTACTGTTAAACTTGACTCTTTAAACATTACAATAGCGAACTGCATTTACTGCCCGTCAGTGGACAATTTATTATCAGTAAGGTGCTTTGCTCGTCAAGGCATAACTGTGCGTTTCTTAAAGTCTATGTGTGAGTTTTTCGAGGGGAACAAACGTCTATTGTATGCCCGGGAATCTGATGGTTTATATAGACTGTATTTTCGAGCCTACTCCCAATCGCCTATAAATTGCAGAGCAGCACAGTCAAGCCAGGGGTTGAGGAATGTAAGACCACATTCTGGGTGTGTCCACGAGGCGCACAGAATTCTGGGACACCTGAATTTTGCTGATGTAATTAAGACAAAGAGTATTGTCAATGGCCTCAACTTAAAACCATGTAAATTCTTTATGCAATGTCTATCCTGTTGCAAGAATAAGATTAAGGTTGCACGCAAGGGTAGGTGCTCAGATAGGAAAGTAACTGAGCCATTTGAGCATGTACATTGTGATTTAGTTGGGCCACTCCCACCATCATTAGGAGGTTCGAAGTACTGGCTTACCCTGATAGACCAGTATAGTAGATATTGTTGGACTTATGCAATAGCTGAGAAGTCCCAAGCATTTGAGAAGTACAAGGTTTTTTGCAACTGGGTAAAAACGCATTTTAACAAACCAATTAAGAACCTGTTTTCTGACCGGGGCGGGGAATTTGTTTCTGAGGATTTTGAGAAATTCCTGGAAGCGCAGGGGACTACTCATGAGTTATCTTGCCCCCGAAGTCCCTGGCAAAATGCGCTTGTTGAAGTTGTGCAGCGTGACTTGCAAGCAGGGGTTAAAACTTATCTGCATGATGCTAATCTGCCCAAAGTGTTTTGGGCTGAAGCACTCCATGCCTTTTGTTATGTTAGAAATCGCAGTTATCATTCTGGTTTAGATGTCACCCCCTATGAGAAGTTGTTTAAAAAACGCCCTAATCTGAAATACCTATGCATTTGGGGTTCAGATGTAATTATGCATTATCCTGCTAAGCAGAAATTGGGTGAGCGTAGTGTCCAGGGGAAATTAATGGGCTACCAGCAGGGGGCGTACAGAATTTACATACCAGCAACTGGCAAATTTCATATTACCAGAAGCATGATACAAACTGTAAATTGGAATGGAGTTGCTGTTTTCCAAGATACTGATGGTATAGATAATACTGAGGAAGAAGAGGGAGAAGCAGCAGCAGGAGAAAATGGTGCTTCTGAATTAATGGGGAAAGACAAAAAGCCTGTTGAATCTGATAATTTGTTTGAGGATTTAAAGTCACAGGCACCTGAGGGGAGGTTGGATCCTCTTGAGTTTTCTGACCGTGAGCTTAGCCCACAGGCACCTCTTCAGTCTGACAGTGATGATTTACAACCTGAAACTAGTGGTTCACTTAGTCCCATTAAGTCTGAGGAGTCTGACTCTCCTTCCGGACTGAGGCGTTCAGATAGAAAGAGGCAGAAGCCACAACGTTTCGCAGATGAACATTTTAATACTGTGTATGCCAATAAGGTGGTTTTTGAACCAAAAAGCTACAGTGACGTTCAGAATTTACCTAAGCACCAAGCTGTAAATTGGTATAAAGCTATGAACTCTGAGATAGCTTCTTTAAAAGAGCATAACACTTGGTCTCTTGTACAACAAACCCCAGATATGAGACTTATTGATTCAAAATGGGTTTATCGAGTTAAAATGAATGACAAAAATGAAGTTGTAAAGTACAAGGCAAGACTAGTTGCTAGGGGTTTTCAACAAATTCCAGGCGAAGATTATGATTTGTGCTATTCACCAAGTGTAAAATATGAAACAGTTAAGCTTTTGTTAAAAGATGCATCACAACGTGGACATTCTGTTTATCACCTAGACATAAAAACTGCATATTTGTTTGCAGATTTAAAAGAACAAATTTTTATGCGTGTCCCTGAAGGCATAGACGCTGCTGAAGGTTTGGTATGCAAATTAAATAAATCTCTTTATGGTCTGCACCAAAGTGGAAGGAATTGGCACCAAACTTTAGCAAAAGAATTGCTAGATATTGGTTTTTCACAAGGAAAGGCAGACAATTGTGTGTTTATAAAGGAAAGGGCAAACTCTGTAACAAAAATATGTGTGTATGTAGATGACGTGTTAATTTCTACAAAAACTAAACAGGAATATGAACAGGTAGTTTCACAGTTACAGAAGAAATTTGATGTGGTGGAATTAGGCATAGCTAAAAATTACTTATCCATGCAAATTGAAAAAGACAAAAATGGATCTTTTCTGGTTCATCAAACTGCAAAAATTGATGATCTTGTTGAAATGCTATGTTTAGAAAATGCAAATGGGAAGGAAACACCTATGGTGTGTGGTTTCACCTTTACAGGTGAAGATAAGCCATTTCCTAACAAAACTTTGTATCGTTCTGCTATAGGCAAGCTAAATTTCATTCAAAGAATTTCAAGACCAGATATAACTTATGCTTTTCACTTCCTGGCAAAATTTGTGGAAAAGCCCACTACACAATGTTTCTCTGCTCTTAAGAGAGTGGTAATGTACCTTAAACATACCAAACATTATAGGTTGCAGTTTACAACATGTATTGACAAAGGTTTTGAAATTTTCTGCGATGCATCTCATGCAGTGGAACAAAATAATTGCAGGGGTGTGTCTGGTATGGTGTTTTGTTACAACGGTTGTCCATTTGAATGGAAGTCCCAGACACAAACCATTATTTGTCTCTCCACAACAGAGAGTGAATTATGTGCATGCGTTCAGGCCACTCGTGATGTAGAATGGTATCTGCAGGTATTTGCAGACCTACAAATGCAAGTAACACTACCAGTAAAAGTTTACCTTGATTCCCAGAGTGGACTTGCTATCCTGTGTTCAGAGACCAATACGCAGCGCACCAGAGTCTTAAGATTACGTTTAGAATTTGTAAAGAAACTAATTGCTGATGAAATGGTTGTATTTAAATATGTTCCAGGTGACAATCAAATTGCGGACATTTTTACTAAAGCACTTCCAAAGGTTACACATGAAAAACATGTACAAAGTATGCTTTATGTTTTTGTTCCACAATGATGAACCGCAGGGGATATGTTGAATGGTTTCTTTAAATGTAAAGGTTCATCATTGTTCCACTCCATGTGTGTGTCTTTAAGGGGCCAGAGCAAGGGCCAGAGCAAGATAACGAGACCCAGCTTTACAGCTGTGAAACATAGCAGGTGCTGCTGAGTTGTATTTGATTAAGGCGTGTCAGCATTTGGGTAGAGTATATAAGGAGCAGCACCTAGCTCTCCCATTACCCTGGGGGATGGGTTGGTGGTTGGGTCATGTTTGTTTGTTAATATATTTAGTGTAAATGGAGTTTTTGTTTTTCTTATTAAAACCTTCTTTAAGTTATTTTTGAGTCCTTTCTTTTTAATGCATGATCTCCCCAGCAAGCTCTCTACAGCGTTACTATACTGCAAAAAGCCAACAAAAGACTGATGCAGGATCTCAGAATGGTGGTGGCAAAAAAGATCTTCATGTATCTCGAACTGGAAAATGGAAAGTGATGAGCAAAACACGAATACTAGTGTGTGTGTGTGTGTGTGTATCTCTACCAAAGTCTTCATTTTTAAGTGCTAAAATTGAAGCACATTTATTTATTTATTTATTATCTATCTATCTATCTATCTCTTCAGAGTGCTCAAGGAATAAATGAACTACTGACAGTTGCTAAAGAAGATGTTCCTCTGGAACTGTGGAAGTCAACTCCTTTGGTCCTTAAAGCAACAGCTGGCTTAAGACTGCTGCCAAAAGAAAAGGCACAGAAATTGCTGGATAAGGTACTTTGCTTCTGCTGTTTTTTGCAACTAAGTTAGCTGCACATATTATATACACTATTGCTATCGGTCTTGCCAAAATAATCCAACATCCATGCTTCTGTCCACTAGCTAATAAACTTTGAGGCATAAAAGTGAACAGCACAGTCTCAAAGAATGGCTGCATCATAAATGAGTTGTTATCTGACAGGGTACAGTTAACATTCTGGAGATATAAATATAAAATACATAGATGAACTGTGCTTCCTCATTATGCACTTTGGAAAGGGTATATCTATAAATGCCAAACATGCAGGATGGATTACAACAGCAGACTTGCAAAGTTGGCAACAACCTCCTTTAAACCTTGGAGGGGGGAGTCTGTGACATGATAGCTAAATGAAGAAAATCCAGAGTATCAAGATAAAATCCAGGATAACATAGCTCACCAAAAATAAAAGTGAACAGAAGCTAGTCTAGGTTTTCTGGTGACGAACTCATGAAAGAAATGAAGGGAGTCATCATAATAAAAATTCTGAGATAACACCCTCCTAACTACTCTGCAAATGCTGTGTTACTTTGTCTACAAATGCAAGCTTCCAAACCCTATCATAGCAGTTTTGCATGTGGAGAACTCCACTTCTCCATAAGAATGTGATCTTTATCTGGGCTGCTACCAGAAAATGGTTTATAAATGCTTTACGTGCTTTTTTGCGGGTGTGGAAGGGTGCGTTTTTAAAACACTAAAAATTTTAGTCTTATTTCAAATTTAGGTTAAGGACATCTTTCAAGAATCTCCGTTCCTTGTAACGAGTGACTGTGTCTCTGTAATGGATGGAACAGATGAAGGTAGGGATCTTACCTGTCAGCAATTAAGCAAATTTTCTTTTCAGTGGTTTCATAAAATTAATTTTAATTCAGCAATAAAATCTGAACCTCTGTGAAACTCAGGGAAGTTGTTGTTGCTGCTGCTAAATAGTTACACAGCACTGTATTTCCAGATGGCAAGTACAGAGCAAAACAAACAAATCAGCAAGTCCATGTCTCAGTGAACTTGCAGTCGAAGACCAGCAAAGGCAAGGCAATTTCCATTCCTCCTCCAGCTTTGTTGTCAGTTTTTTTCCATTCAGCCAGACAGCACTCCCTGCCACTGAGTTCTTGCAGGTCTGTTTTGAGAGGTCCCCCTTAGGTTTTTTCCTTAAGATTTGTACTTTTTTAAACCTCAGGGTCCACCCAAATCTGCCGATTCCTCCCACATGTGGGCAAGTGCTACAGTTTTGGCTGCATAATAGGATGCATTCTCCCCTGAAGATAAGCTATTTGTTGCAGCATGCATCACTTCCATTTGCTTACACTCATGAATCTTCTCTGCCATTCTCTTGCTCATTTGTTCAGTTTGGAGAGACCCTAACTGAGCAAACATGTCCTGTTTATGCATTCATGTATTATGTATATTGATTGCTAGAAGTTGAAAACCACTTTGTGTCTATTCACATAATTTCAATTTTTTTAAACCAGGTATTTCAGCATGGATCACTGTCAACTTCTTAACAGGTATCTATAGAAGTAAATTGTGATCTGTTAATGATGAGCCTTAGGTTTTATAATTATTTATGTATCAAATATATATTCTGCCCTTCCTCCCAAAGGAGCCCAGGGCAGCAATTTTGTGGCAATATATGCCATGCTGTGATCCTTAGTAAGTGTGTAAATTGGCTTTGTTCTGTAAAACTACAAGATTCTCAGTATAATTTCATGCATTTTTACTTGGAAGTACTGCTGTGTTCAATGGGGGTTACTCCCAGATAAGTTTAAATATGATTGTAACTTCCTGAAGATGGTCTGCTTTCAAATCATATCTGCATTTATAAAGTAATATGTTGGCAATAGAGGTAAATAAAACAGCTGTATGTTATGACCTTGTAATAAAAAAAATACACTTCTTGCATTTGCACCGTAAGTACAAATATTTAGCAGTGTTTCAGAGCAGGGTGGCACATAACACATTGCTCACTCAGCAGCTAGTTATTATGAGTTGTTGAAAAAAGTAATATTTGCAAATGTATTTTTAAAAGATGCCTATTTAAAATTCTTAGACAGTAACCCTTATTTACTTCTGAGTAGGTATGGTTAGGATTGCTCTTTTAAAAGAAATTATTTAATAGGTTCTCACATTTTGTTCATAGAGCATAATTCCATGCAGATGCTGTGTCTGAGGTATAATGACTAAACACGCTATTAACTTTGTTTTTTCAAATAATACATTTCAGATAGCTTGAATACTCCAAGAAAGAGGTGTGTCGGAATGCTGGATTTAGGAGGTGGCTCAATTCAGATCACATTTCGCCCAAGCACTAAGGTACCAAGAACACGGGTCCCCTTAGTCATGTCAGTTGTAATGAACGACCAATCGATGTGTTGCTTTTTTCCTTTGCTCTGCTTCCAGTTTGATTTTTGAGTGTCAAACATATTGCTTGGAGTGTATATTCAGAACTTTGTGCTTGAGAAGAAGCAGGAGGACCTTTCATTCCGGCATTTTCTCCCTCAAGGCAACACTTTGCCCTGGGCTTTAAGGCTGTAGAGCTGAACACATGAGCTGTTACCCTAGTACGATTCAATAACTTTGCGATACGGAGTGTTCGGTGCTATTTATCCATGCAAGTTTTTCCACAGAGTTCACGCAATGCCGTCATCAAAACGCCACCCCTTATCCCTGCCAACCACCACTTCATCTGGATTTACTGTTTCTGTGTTATTGTTGTTGTTTGGGGGGGGAAACCGTGGAACATCATTTTGTTGAGGATGGTGTCATGTGGCTGCTGTGTAAAACATATGGGCGTGAGCACCACCAGCTCCACAAGAAACAATCATACTTTATCATAAGTGATATTCCTAAGCTGACCTACCTCAGGGTGGTTGTGAGGGTAAAATGGGGGAGGGGGTGGAACTTCCTCTGAGTCCCTGTCGTGGGAAAATGGCAAGATATAAATAAATTAATTAAAAACAACAATAATATCTGAGCTCCTTGAAGGAAAGGTGAGAGAGAAATGTAATAAACTTTCAGATATTTCAGATTGGCTACCAGTTCTAAACATGTATGAGCCACACTTTGTCATTTATTTGAAATGGAAAGTGCCGTTAAAAGGGGTTGGTATTTCATCAGGTTTCCAAACACACCCAATAACTTGCACATTCTTTTTTCTACATTCAACCTGATAGGATGCTCAAAGCCAAGTTTTCCCACTTATTTTTTTATGGTACTTGAGGAGATTTCACCCCTCCCATACCCAAGAATCTCCTGATGATCTCCTGATGGTCTCTGCTGACTCTCCAGAGAGGAGGAGGCGTGTCCTGCCTATCTACTTATTCTGCCCAGCAACATATCTGTGTGTGAGAGAGAGAGTCAGTCAGTCAGTGTATCGGAGAAAGTGAGAGTGTTAGAGATCCTAGAGATAAGGTTGCTGCTAAGAGCAGCTGCAGACTCTCAGTGTAGCATTGATTTATGCTTAGAATATTCAGTTCTGTATATAGTTTTGTATCATAGTTGTAGTCACAGAATAAAAGGAAGATATTCTACAGAGCTGCTCTCCGAGTGGTTTATACTCTGCAAGACTCTGCAAAACTCTGCTGCGCAACGACTGTATTATTGAGACAGTGAATCCGGTGCTCTCAGCTCTAAGCTGTGAGTCCACAGCACCGTGACCTGTTCCTGTGACAAAGGAGGTCTCTGGCGGTGCTACCCAGCTCGCCTAGCCCAGTCGGGGTTGAGGTGCAAGAGTCCAGTTGGTGCACTGGCTCTAGGGCGATGCTGACACCCTGTTGTAGGAAAATGGCAAGATATAAATAAATTAATTAAAAACAACAATAATATCTGAGCTCCTTGAAGGAAAGGTGAGAGAGAAATGTAATAAACTTTCAGATATTTCAGATTGGCTACCAGTTCTAAACATGTATGAGCCACACTTTGTCATTTATTTGAAATGGAAAGTGCCATTAAAAGGGGTTGGTATTTCATCAGGTTTCCAAACACACCCAATAACCTGCACATTCTTTTTTCTACATTCAACCTGATAGGATGCTCAAAGCCAAGTTTTCCCACTTATTTTTTTATGGTACTTACTATTCCTGGCTACATAAAGACCATAAAGTTCTAAACCCTTCAGAACACTCTTGTTCAACACTCCTGAAATCATTGAGTTTATTATTCTGCTTTGCTTTGTATGGAGCATTCATGGAGTGTTCAATTTATTTCTCTTTATAGACAGCTCTGGAGAGCTCCCCTGCTGGTCGCATCACTTCATTTCAGATGTTTAACACCACATACCAGCTGTATTCACACAGGTTAGTTGTGAGTAGGAATGGGCAAGTCTATCCATTTTAGTTTCTCGTTTTTCCAATCTAAAATTCCGTTCAACACATTTCCCCATTTTTAAAGGTCCTTGTGAAAATTCACCTGCATTTCAGTTGTGAATTTCTCCTATTATCTCCTTTGGCGATCACGCGTAGCCGAGTAAGATTGTCTTCCATGAACACGGTCTTAACAGTGAGTCTGTAAGTGACTGTGGAGGCCAATTCTGGATCTACACGTCCTTCCACAGTTGGGGACATAGGTTTCTAGCTGGGAGTTGATCACGGCAAGGGTTTGCCAAACATGCCTTCCTCTTAGCACATTTCTTCCTTACATCCTGAGTTTGAGCATCTTCAAAGGCCATGACGTCTTTGGTAAAGGCTGTTCTCCAATTGGAGCACTTGCAGGCCAGTGTTTCCCAGTTGTCAGTGTTTATACTACTTTTTAAAAATTTGCCTAATACACACATTTATACGAAGTGATAGTCCCTAATATTTCTGGTTTTGTGCAATACTTTCACTAATACATGCATTTTTATGCACAATTTACCCTGGTATATCCTAAGAGATCGCTTTTTTTCATATAAAACATAGTTTCTATCTCTGGCGCAAAAATCAATTGTTCATATTTTCTGACAGTTTAAAACCTTAATAGCTGCCAACCTAATTGCCAACTTAATAGCTGCCAATAGCAGATTCTGTTTCTGTGTGTGTATTATTTACAGTGGTACCTCTGGTTACGTACTTAATTCGTTCCAGAGGTCCGTTCTTAAGCTGAAACTTTTTTTAACCTGAGGCACCACTTTAGCTAATGGGGCCTCCCGCTGCTGCCGCGCCACCGCCGCTGCACAATTTCTGTTCTCATCCTGAAGCAATGTTCTTAACCAGAGGTACTATTTCTGAGTTAGCGGAGTCTGTAACCTGAAGCGTATGTAACCCGAGGTACCACTGTATTTAGAGATGACCCTTAACGGATACCATGTAACAATAAAAATGAACTCTGCCTCAGTGCCAAGAGTGTTGTGTTTGATTATGTTTTATCTCCTCCCCAGTTACTTGGGACTTGGATTGATGTCGGCAAGGCTGGCGATTTTAGGAGGAGTTGAAGGTCAAGCCTGTAAGTATTGCACATTAAGCTTGAGTGACGGGGATTTTAGATTTTTAGATGCTTCTGTTTAACCTGAGCTTTGTGCTATATACCGTATTTTTCGCTCTACAAGACGCACCAGACCACAAGATGCACCTAGTTTTGGGAGGAGGAAAACAAGAAAAAAAATATTCTGAATCTCAGAAGCCAGAACAGCAAGAGGGATCGCTGCGCAGTGAAAGCAGCAATCCCTCTTGCTGTTCTGGCTTCTGGGATAGCGGCGCAGCCTGCATTTGCTCCATAAGATGCACACACATTTCCCCTTACTTTTTGGGAGGGAAAAAGTGAGTCTTATAGAGCAAAAAATACGGTAGATAACTTAACCAAATAGCAACCCATCTTTGTAGATAAGGGATCTTGCCAGCTTTTCTTTATACTGTGTCTGCTTGATAGCTAGAAAATTGATGCTAAAATTATATCTATTTAGATCATTTTGTCTGAAAAAGATAAGATTCCTGCTGCCTCTCAAGTAAAGGATGAAGGTTGTGCAGTTGTAGGAACAGGATTTAAATGTTCTGAGATTTGTGTGGCTGAATAGAGGGACAGGGAAATGCTTTGTGGAGGGGGAAGATCAAGATCTCCATATGAACTCTTTCCCCTTGTGTCAGTGCATTTCTTTCCCTCTTACAGTAAAGGAAGGTGAAGATCTTTCAAGTTCCTGCTTATCGCCTGGTTTCCAGGGTGAATGGGAGCATGCCAAGATAATATACAAAATTAAAGGGCAGAAGGCAGGTATAGTAACTGGTCATCTCTTAATTTGGTAATGCACATTTCCCTTCAGTATCTCCATTAACTTCGATCGGGAATCGCCAGAGTGGCATGGGAAAGGAGAGAATTTTGAAAGTGGAAGGGGAGAATTTACTGAATTCTGTGCCCCTGCCAGTGATTACACTTTAGAGATATTGGGTCCTTATTTAATCAGAATGCTCTATACTGGGATTTCGTACTTCTGTTAAGTAATATTCGATATGTACTGTTGCCTGCTTGGCGTCCTTATAACTTCACTTCTTTACAATTGAACAATGTACTAAAACTGTTTGCTCGGCAAATCTCACATACTTGAATGTCATCACTAATGTTGAATTATTAAAGATGTTTCCCCCCTGCTTTTAGGAAAACCTCTCTTCGAATCATGTTCCGATGAAATAGCAAAACTGATCAGCACGAAGGTTCATAGGACAGATGAAGTAAAGGATTTGGATTTTTATGCTTTTTCCTACTATTACGATTTGGCAGTGGATGCTGGCTTAATAGGTAAAATTGCTTTTGATTTCGCTAGTAATATAAAGGTGATTGGCAGTAGTGCTCTTGTTTGAGATTTTAGGGACATGCGAAACTGCCTTATACAGAGACCATTTGGTCCATCTAGCTCAGCCCTGTCTACACTGGCTAGCAGCTGCCCTCCAGGATTTTAGGCAGGAGTCTTTTCCAGACTTACCTGGAGATGCCAGTGGGAATTGAACCTGGAACTGTCTGCTTGCAAGGCAGACACTGAGCCACTGAGCTATGGCCCTTCCCAAAGTGAGACAAACTCCCATATGAAATTGCTGAACTAAAATCCATGTGTAGATATGACACAGTGCTCTGAAGAGAGATTGGGAGTGACTAGCTCGCTACAGAAAGAAACTGTTCTTTGTTAGGTGTTAATGTACCCTCTATCAATTTAAATGCAGTTGGAACTGAGTCACTCCCAGATTTAACTGGATCTTTTACTCTTTCCCACTGGGTTTTTGCTTTCATTCAACACTGCATAGTAACGGTGATCACATTTAGACTTTGTATTACTGACTCCACTTTGTAATAATACTCCTCTCCTATACTCTTCTATACTGCGCTATTATACTGTATGAGAGTCAGTCTGGTATAGTAGTTAGTGTGTTTGACAAGGACCCCGGAGACCAGGGTTCGAATCCCCACTTGGCCATGAAGCTCATGGGTGACATTGGGCCAGTTACTGCCTCTCAGCGTAACCTTCTTCACAGGGTTGTTGTGGAGATTAAATGAGGAGGATTAACCTTGAGCTCCTTGGAGAAAAAAGTAGAATATAAATGCAGAAATAAAGACTCCATCTACCCCAGGCCATCAACTGCAGATAACACACTTTTGCATCTCTGAGGTAGGTTTTGGCCCATGATGAAAGTTTAAGCCCCAACCATTTTTTTGGTGTATGGCACTACAGGACACGTTATGGGCTGCAACAGAGTCGAGGCCAGTTCTGAAATTTGTCACCATTAACCCTACTAGCCAATTTTCTAAAAGCAAGTATAGTGGAAGAGGATTGAATTCAATAGACTTCTGATTCTTTCTGTTCCCACAAATCAACTTTATAAACTGACTTCCTTCTGCTTCTGACTCCCAAGAAGCATTAAACTTCCTGAATTTCCCAGGGACCTTCTTGGATCTCTCTCTGGAGTCCCATTGTCAGAGACAAAAAGCATTTTATTTTATTCTATTTTAATTAATTAATTAATTAATTATACCACCCTTCATCCAAAGATCCCAGGTCTGTTCACAACAGAAAAATGCAAAATGAGAATGTAAAAATGATCCCAGGAAGGCTTGGTTTATGCTTCATATTTGTGCTCTTCACAGTCCTTATTGTATCATTACAATGAAAGAGCATAACTGGGATGGCTGTAAACATAGCCTCTTTGTTGCCAGCATACTGTTACAACTGAACACAAAACTGTTAAGAGGTGTATTTTGCGGCATCACTTCCAGTGGCCAAAGTCTGCTGTTTTTCCCGTCATTCTTAGGAGCATTAGCAGTGATGCATCCAGACAGCTCTGCTCTGTCTCAGTACTTCCCATCCCCACAGTCAAGGTATGTAGGGTGCTTTGACTCATGTTGTTCCACGCCCCAAAACTGGTCCACATGGCTAGCAGAGATTGAGACAGGATTAGTGTGACCAGTACGGTTGACATAGCTGGCTTCTTGTGGTGGGATGTAAAGAGAAGTACCTTCCTTCTTCAGGACTGCGTCTTTCCTGGATGTGCACTCTAGCAATTTAATTAGGAGAACAGAAAACCTCTTAACCTGTGCTTGCATGCATCCTTTCTTTCCTTTTTATGTGGGGTTCATTCTGGCTAGATAGTTGTGCCATGGTGGGAGAAGAAAAAAGCTATCCCTACACCAAACACAACCTGCAGACCATAACTTATTCAGTCTCAATACAAGACAAACTATGTAGATTCTGCTTCTAGCAAGGGCCTGGATCTCACTGATGATAAACTTGAGTCTTGTCTGTTCCACAATGGACTACAACTGAGGACTCAAAGAAAGGAATGTTCATCCATGTAGAAGGCTAGATCTTGGAAGGAAGACCTCACTATATACCAGTGTACATCTTTGCCCTCCCCCCCCCCCAGCATGCTAGTTTTCTATGTGCATTTTTCTGAGTGGAGGAGCATTTAATTTTATTCAGTCTGAAAGCCAGATGGGTTTGCCTCCCTCACTGAGCCCTAAGCTAAAAAGTTCAGTTTGAAATGCACAGAGCAGTTACTGCTTGAATTATGAATTTAGAATACCTGTAGGCTGAGTGTTATTCCAGCACAACTCTTCCTTCTCTTCCTCTACAACTGAAGAGCCCCTTTTTTCTCTTTAGATAATGAAAAAGGAGGGACCCTAGCAGTTGGTGAATTTGAAGCTGTTGCAAAGAATGGTAAGCCACTTCATCTTTCTATATGCTTGCCTATGTGTGAACAAGGAAAGCATCATTAAGAGGTTGACAGTTAAAACTGTAGCCCACCAGAGGACCAGCACTGAAAATGTCATTGTTGCTATTATTAATTACCCACCCTTCAGCCTAAGATTCCAGGGTGGGTTGCAACATTAAAACACAATATTGAAAACAGTATAAAAAAACTTAGCATCAGAAAAATAAGGTGGGTCCTAAAACTATACACCTCAAGTGGCAAAAGTATTGTGGAAATACAATCTGCTTTTTCAGCTCATTTTTCTGTTTCTATCCCCAAAGTGTGTAAAACCATGGAAGATCAAGAAGGAGAGCATCCTTTTCTCTGCATGGATCTCACATATGTCAGTTTGCTTTTGGAAGAACTAGGCTTTCCAAAGAGCCATGTTCTTAAGGTAATCATTCTTAACCACTGTATTTAGAGCTAAATGTGAGAAGAGGCTATCTCACAAAACAAGCATTAATTCTGCAGGTTTTGAAAAGGGAGGCACATACAGCAGTATTCAACTAACATGTCTTGCATAATAGAATCTCCCCTCCTCTTTTCCTCCTGTTCATGCCTCATGCCCTCCCCAAATCTGCTGCAGAGGGTTGGGAAATTCCTAGAACAGATTAAGGTGATAGGAGAATTCCATGTGCAAACAGAAATCCTTGTGTTGATGGAACATTCACGTAGTGCTACTTTGAATACAGCCCTACTTGCAAATTTCCTCATTCAGAGTTGCCTGTGCAGTATCTTGAAATCTTGGTTTTGTTTTTTAAAAATATTTTTCATCTTGTGACAACAAGGGCTTCAGTTAGTAGACCGCAAAGAGCTGGGGGTGGGAGTGGTGGAAGAGAAGAGACTGAGGACTCTGCAGGAAGGAGGGAGTTTTGCCCAGAACATTACAGCTCCAGCACCAATTGCACACCAAGTTCTTAAACTACGAATCACACTGCTATTTGCAGACTAATTTTTAACACATGCAGAACTTATTTGGAACACTCCATTGACTTTCCCCTTTTCCTATTATGTAATCTAGGTGTCTATTGGATCACATGACCTTGTTTATTTAGAGAGCTAGTGCACACATGCATATTCATCATTTAACTGAAATGTCAAGTGTTAGCTTGTACTTCTGAATGGGCCATCATGGCTCCTACAAACTCGGAGAACTTACCTATCACCTGAGGCAAAACACATTTTAATAGAGTTGGCTTGCATATACAACTGCAAATCATGAAGTACAGAGGGGCCAAGTGACGACTGTGTGACGCAGGCAAGAGAAACATAATCATTTCCAATATCTTTGTCCACTTTTCATTTTAGCTTGCTCGAAAAATCAACAACACTGAAACCAGCTGGGCTTTGGGAGCTATACTTCACTATATGGATTCACTTCACAAACTGCAATATTAGGGCTTTGGGAGCCTTGGGGATGCAGTGAGTCTGGGAGGATGTGATGTGGCAGCATTGTGGAAGCTAAGCAGGTGTGGACCTGGTCAGTTCCTTAGACCGGAGACTACTGGAAGCTGCACTACTGGAAGACTACTACTGTAAAAGCTATACATGTGTGTGTGTGTGTATTTCATAAATACATTTCAAAAGGCCTTGTCCTCTTTCAGCAGGGAACTCAGGTGCTCGTTTTTGGTAGCTTAACATACCACTACTCTGTGAAATTGTGTACCTTTCTAAAAGTGTCACTTAAAGTCGGGGATGGTGGTTCTGAAAAGGACTAGGCCATGGCAGCTGAGAGCCAAGTCTTGGGCAACATACCTGAGCTGAAATGGAATGAATGCAAAAATCACCCTGTGATTCATGATGAGATTATAGTCATGTTCTTCGGACTGCCAGGGGTACCTCCTTTCTCCTCCTCTGTCCACATTTGCCTAGTTTTCTATATTTTGGGGACAGTTCATTCCTTCCATGGCAGAATTTCTACAGTGTTTGTCATCAGGGATTTGGTCAGCCTTATTGTCACAGCTTTTCAATGACAGGCAGCTTGAGGAAGGTTTCCTCCCCTTCCAGCTGTCCAGCATCACCTGATCCTTCAATCAAGTGCTGACTCTACCTCCAGGAGGAGTTAACTCTTTCTTGCATGCTTCGCTCCTCCACTGACCAGGAGGAAACTTCACAGCAAGCCAAACCTGCCATTCTCTATCATGTTCTACAGTCTCTATGAGAAAAGCACATCATCCTCAGGCAGGCTTTTTGCCTTTCCAGCAAGCATTCTGAACCTAGTCTCAGAAACAAGTGTGACTTTTATATTGCAGTGTGTGCGTGCACATTTGGGGGAATTGCTTTATTTTTCTTAAATGTATAGAAACTAACAAATGGTGTCTTTAAAAAAAATTTTTTTGCTTTGTCCAACTTTACCAGTATGCATTGAGATTAATCTTCTGAAACTCAGCATTTCTGTTCTTCATAGTCTGTACCATACTGGGTTATTTTGGCGGTGTTCTGGTGGTTTTAAGGCCTTTCTCACAATCTGAAGCCAGTTGGTGTCTCACTTGCTAGCAGCACACTGAATTCTTATTGCTGAAATGGAGTTGATTTTTAAATGAAAGGTTAATAGCAAACTTCTGCCCTCTCCTTAATGTTGATGGCATAAAGAAAGGTGGTTAAAATGGCATGTTGGTGTCTCTCTGCTGGAAGGTAGGTTTTGTCATGATGGAGACCCCAGTTGTGACCCAACCATTGGTTGTCCTACCAATGATAGCAAGCAGCCCCCAAACCTGTCTTTCTTTAAAATCTTGTTTATTTGAAAATATTAAAACCAGCCTGTGACTGTTCTTGCTATTTCTTCCTTTTTTCCAATCTTATAGAACCCTCTTTAAAATCAAGAAGATCTCTGTATATTCCCCAGTTCTTTTTCCATATTTAGTTTTTTTTACAGCAACTGCCTCCATTGGGGATATCCAGCATAGAGTCTTACTTCTAGGAGATCCTTATGCCTTACTCAGACACGATACATACTCTTTCTGATCATGTTAGAGAATCCCTTGTGAACTTCAGCTTTATCATAATACAGATAACATTATGTCCTGACAAAAATTGCACTTGCTGCTGTTCAGTTACTTTAAAAAAAAAAACTGACTTGGTTCCTAATGATGTATCTAATGTACATCTGGTATCCTCTTCATGTATACTTAATGGAGTATTTCATTTTAAGGCTGTGAAGGGTCTGGTCTAGGAGCCACTGTAGCTAACGGAATGTTAATATTTTAAGCACCAACTCTTAGGTTAGAAAACAAATTGAATGCAAAAAAACTCTTCCAGTTGTTCGATTGTCCTTGGCTTGTCTGTTGAAGTAGCATGTGTGCAAATGAATTTTGGATATTCAAAAATTATTTATACTGTCAATTAAAAAAAAAAGCAAGTGAACACCTGTACTGTTCCAATTCATGGAGGTGAATAATGAGTTACACAGCATGTTAAACTGCCATTTTTTATTATCTTCTATCTGGTGGCAGCACTGGGAGAAGAGATGGTGAGAGACCTCTGTTGGCTCAACAGGGACCATCTTACCACCTTCTCAGAACACTCTTGAGTGAACCACCTTGAGTACATTGGCAATAAGGTATCTTTCCTTTCCACAGGGGAGCATTTGTGCAGTTATCCCAAGTACAGGCCTACGACATAGGCAAAGCTGAGAGAGAATAAGGAGAGACTTGTCGATGGTTACCCATTCCTCACCAAGACTAACACTTAGTAATCTGCCCTCTACTGGCTCTTGGGTTTGACTTCCACAGAACGGAACTTACAATTCACCATACATTTAAAGTGTGTAACTTCCCCCAAAGAATCCTGTCAACCATGGTTTGTTGTGCTGGGAATTGTAGCCCTGTGAATGATAAACTACAATTCCCAGGATTCTTGAGGGGGGAGTGAGCCATGCACTTTAAGTGCATGGTTTATATGCAGCCAGTTTGTATGCATGCATAGTATGCAAATACAGTACAGCTTTGTGTATGTACCAGATATCAGTATATACTATAGGTAAAAGCATTCCAGTAATTGCCCAACCATTCGGGGATTGTGCTGCTTCAACGCCTGATATACACATGCTGAGGAATGAGCTTGCACTATAAATCACTCTGCAAATAGGCAACCAGGAAGATTATGTCCCATGTTTTTTTGGCTGTTGTGGTTTTACAGTGGTGCCTCGCAAGACGAGATTAATTCGTTCCGCGAGTTTTTTCGTCTAGCGAATTTTTCGTCTTGCGAAGCACGGTGTCGGAAAAGTTTTGGAAAAGCTTCAAAAATCACCAAAACCCTCAAAAAAGGCTACCACACCGCGTTCTATGAGTTGCTCCTTGGAGTCAAGTCGCAACTGTATTAACGGTGTTAAGAAAAAGGAAACAAACTTGCAAAAAGAAGCAAGCCCATAGGGAAATTCGTCTTGCGAAGCAGCTAAAAAACCGCAAAACCCTTTCGTCTAGCGAGTTTTTCGTCTTGTGAGGCATTTGTCTTGCAGGGCACCACTGTATTCGCAGAACAGATTTTATTCAAAAATTGTCATTTCTCACCTGCAAGCTGAAATGGGGTAGTTTGTTCTGTTGCCATGCTCTGCTTCTGAGGTAGAAAAAGCCTTGGCTTTTTCAGAACTCTGCCTCTATCAAAAGAGGCAGAACCCACAGTCAAAGATCACTTTCTGGAAGCTCTAGCACTAGTCACAAATCAAGAACACTTGAGCACTTTCCTCCACACCAGCAAGTTTTCATTATGCCACTGAAGAAGCATGCAGCCATGCACCCACCAGTGCTAGCTAAACTTAAACTGGTAAATAATTCCCAGAGAGTCCACTAGGACTCATTTCAAGTAAACATGGTTGGGATTAGCTTGCAAAGTGAACAGACAGAAACCAGTCATAAAGCTGCCTGGATATAGTTCTTAAGAACCTTAAGAGTACAGGGGAAGTTCCCCAGGGCAATAAATGTTCTGCTTATTGTTTAAAAAGGGAAAATGGGACAACCCAATTGGCATAGGATGACTGGAAGAAAGGACAAGGGTTAAGCTAGATCAAATAGCAGAGAATGAGCGAAGATAGGGATTGCCTTGAAAAGTAGGTTATTGGACTGATTACAGAAGGTGCCGTCAATGTGTTTTAGGTCAGTATTTTCAAAAAGCTATTACCTTGAGGCTGAAGGTTCTAAGCAAGGTGGTGAAGCCAAATTAATGCCTTCATTAAGAGTTACGATGTTAGTGTCAGTAGCAAACTATTTGTTTATGTAGTTCCATCATTGTGCATAGTGCTTCGCAAAGTACAACAGGAAGGATCCTGGTCCTAGAGGACTTACGTTCTTGTCGTTTAGTTGTGTCCGACTCTTCGTGACCCCATGGACCAGAGCACACCAGGCACTTCTGTCTTCCACTGCCTCCCGAAGTTTGGTCAAACCAAAAAGACTAGCCTGCAGGATCAGGCCACTGGCCCATCTAATCCTGCATCCTGTTCTCACAGTGGCCAGCCAGATGCCCAAAGGGAAGCACAGGAGTCCTCTCCCCTCCTCTGGTTTCCAGCAACTGGAATTTATGAAATGCAGACGATAAGGTCTCCTCATCCCTGCCAATTATCAAAAGGAGGCAAAGCCTAAATGGAAGCCATCTCACACCAGACAGTGAGACTCATGGCGCTGAGCCTCTGGATCATTGCCCAAGGGCCTTGAATGTGCCAAGTGGCAAAGTGCCATCCCAGCCATTTTCATTAATGGAAAAAAAGACATATGTAAGACACAGACAATCCCTGTACCTTTGAGATGGCCAGAAGCTGGGAGTCGATGGCAGATAATGGAAAATCCCACCACTCTGTCTCTTGCAGCTTCTGTGACTGACTTGGCCGTTGTCTGAGAAGAGTGTGTGGAGAGGTAAGCTATGATTGATCCGACTTGGCACAGCCCTTTTAACAACCCATTCTGACGGGGGCTGATGGGAGTTCAACATCTGGGAGGGCACCACGTTGGTAAAGGCTGGTCTAATTGATTTATTCTAGCAAAAACCTCCACAGACCAGAACCCACTTTGACAAGTACACAAAAAAGCAGTGAGGCAGCATTCTCAAGTGGCATTTGCCGGGCAGAGAATGTATTGCATCAAATGCACATGAAACTCAACTGACAGCCATCTTCAAATACATCGAGGGCTGCCACATGGACGACTGAGCAATATTGCTTTCTGCCGCTCCAGAGAGTAGGACCAAAACCCATTGGTTCAAATGAAGGAGATTCGAACCAAACATTTGGAAGGACTTTCTGGTGCTAAGAGCCATTTGACAGTAAAACTGATTCTCTCGGAAGATGGTGGCTTTTCCTTCCTTGGAGGTCTGTAAACAGAAGTTGGATAGCCGTCTGTCAGGGATATTTGGTGTGATCTCTAGGGTCATTGGGTCTAGTCCAAGGGTCATTGGACTAGATGACCCTTGTGGTTCCTTCCAGCTCTATAATTCTGTGCTTCTACTTACATGGGACAGTGGAACAATTGCAGTGAGGGGATTGTTTTGCAAATGGAGATAAACAATTAGGAATAAACCAGCTATTATGATTATTTTATTAGTTATTAAATTTATATACCGCCCTACACCTGGAGGTCTCAGGGCGGTTCACAGGATAAAATCACGATATAAGAACACAGAATGCGCAATCAAAATAAAAACAGAAGCAACTGAAAAAACCCCTTAACCTTGGGTTCTACTTCCTTTCCTATGTTTTTTTGCGGTGGGACAGCTTGTTTTTAACAGCTCTGAGCCATCAGAAATTTCTTCCAAGAACATTAAGCAAGCAATCTCCACTTTTCTTACAGGTGCAGGCAGCAAAAAGGTGCAAGTCCCAGGTATACCTATTAAGTGTTAATTTAGCTCCCTTTCCTCTGCCGTCTTCCCACGGTCAATTATGTAGACTATAAGTCCTCTGTTGTCTTTGTCCATGGAGTTTTCTTGGCAGGGATACTGGAGTGGCTTGCCTGTTCCTGCTCCAGGTGGATCACGTTTGGTCAAACCTCTCCACTATGACCTGTCCATCTTGGGTGGCCCTGCACGGCATAGCTCATAGCTTCTCTGAGTTATTCAAGCCCCTTCGCCACGGCAAGGCAGTGATCCATGAAAGCTGATCGCCGAAGAATTGATGCTTTTGAATTATGGTGTTGGAGGAGACTCTTGAGAGTCCCATGGACTGCAAGAAGATCAAACCTATCCATCCTTAAGGAAATCTGCCCTGAGTGCTCACTGGAAGGACAGATCCTGAAGCTGAGGCTCCAATACTTTGGTCACCTCATGAGAAGACTCCCTGGAAAAGACCCTGGTGTTGGGAAAGATGGAGGGCACAAGGAGAAGGGGACGACAGGACGAGATGGTTGGACAGTGTTCTCGAAGCTACCAGCATGAGTTTGACCAAACTGCGGGAGGCAGTGGAAGACAGGAGTGCCTGGCGTGCTCTGGTCCATGGGGTCACGAAGAGTCGGACACGACTAAACGACTAAACAACAAGACTGCATAAAAATTGCCCTACTTCTTTCGGCGTCTTTTGGGGGTCAGTTTCCAGGAACTCTGTTTGCCAAATTTCATTATACCATTGGTCCATCGTTAATTACTGTAACGATTTCCATCATGTCCCGGCAATAGTGGTTCTTGCAGCGGTTAACAGACGCGCTACGAGTTCTTAGACTCGTCTGATCCTATCGCGCAAAGGAAGCTGGATGCCTCCGTCTTGTTTTTGAAAGCCGCTCAGCCTCCCTCCGCACCGCGCAGGCGCTGCCGCAGCGAGTCCCGGTCCCAGTGGGCGGAGGATAGGCGCTTGCTCGCTGCTTCCCTTGCATTCCACCCCCTCTGATGCTCTCAGCCAAGGCGCCTCCCCACGCAGCAGCCGCGGCAGGAGGAAGGCCGAGGAGAGAGGAGGGAGGAGAAAAAGAAGGAAAACACTTCTGCCTCCAGGCCCGCCTTTGCCCGGGAAACTGAAGCCGGCGCTGCGCCATCATCGGCCAACAAGCAAAGCTTCCCCAAGCGAGCGACTCTCCCTTTGCAGCAGCGGGCGCCTATACGAGCCAGGATGGCCGTTCCCTTGACCGACAGCGAGAAAAGAAAGCAGATCAGCGTGCGGGGCATCGCCGGCCTGGGCGACGTGGCCGAGATCAGGAAGAGCTTCAACCGGCACCTGCATTTCACCCTGGTCAAGGACAGGAACGTGGCCACCCCGCGGGACTACTACTTCGCCTTGGCGCACACGGTCCGCGATCACTTGGTGGGGCGCTGGATCCGGACCCAGCAGTATTACTACGAGAAGGATCCCAAGGTAAGGAGCTGCGGGGTTGCCTCCCCTCCGGCGCCGCCGCAGCAGCTTCCACTGCAGGCAGAAATGCATTGGATTCCTCGCCCTCTCCAAAAACCAAGCGCAGCCTCTCTTTCGCTTCCACCCGCGCGCTAACCGTTTCGCAGAGCCGAAGGCAGGCCTTGCCGGCTCTGGAAATGCCCCCCTCTGCTGGCCGACGCTTGCCTGCGCGTGTGTTTTGCCTTTTTGCCCGCGCTGCTGCGCTTTCCGTGCAGGGAGATGGTGCGCCAAGAAGCCGCTAGAGCGTGGCGCGGAGAAGGAATCCCATTTCCCATAGGCAGCAAAGCGGGAATCTAGCAAATGAGTGCAGGGCCCGTCGCAAAGTCCAGGTCCGCATTGCAATCAATGGGAAATCTCTCTCTTCCACCCTGTGTGTGTGTGTGTGTGTGTGTGTGTTTAGCAGCCGTGGATTTGCGGCAGTGGATCTGGTGTCGACTTTAGCCAGTGTGATGGATGTCTCTGTTAGCCCTTTGGAAAAGGAGGGGTATTCCTGGGCAGCCGAAATTAAGGGCGCAGCGAAAGAAGATGCTGCCTGTTCATTAAGGGAAGGGCCCTCCGAGATTCGTTTTGTTTGCTGGCCCTGGAGGCTTCAAAGCTTTCCTTCCTCCTGGTCTTCAATCCTACACTGAGCAGCATTACACGGGGAAATCCCTTCTGCTGAGTCAGACTTTTGGGCCGTCTGCCTCAGCATCTCCTCTGAGTGGCAGCGGCTTTCCAGGATTCAGCAGCTAGATAGAGGCTTTTCCTGCCCTCCATAGAGATGCTGGGGACTGAGCTGTAGGCAAAGGAGGTGGCTCTGTTGCTTGTGTTACCTAGTCTTGCTCTGATAAAAACAGGAAATTAAGATCCCGTTCTGATAAGAGATGATGAGCTCGTTTGGGGGCTGTACTACTTCATAATCTATACAGATATTATTGAATGCTTTCCCCCCACCCTGGTGGCGAGGACAACAGCAACACTATTCATGGGAAACTAGCGGCTGAACGTGCCGTTTATACAGGTCTTCTCAGAAGTAAACTCCCCAGAGTGCAATGGGATTTATTTCTAGGCAAGTGTGTATAGGACGGCAGCCTAAGCTCCTTGCTTTGTGCTGCCTTTCTGTATGGAGGTGGGGACCCTCATGTTTGGGCGAGTATTGCATTCTGGAGTGGTGCCAACCAGACACAGGTTCACCATGTCCTTGAGAAATAAGCCTACATGATCAAGAGTTAGGAACATAAGGAGCTGCCTTATATCATGTCAGAACATTGCTCCATCTTGCTTAGTAATATTGTTGACACGGACTGGAAGAAGCCAGTCCTAGCAGGAGATGTCAGCCATTGAACCCGGAGTTCATTGAAGCTGCATGTAAAACAGATTGACTGCCACTGAGCTGCTGCCCCTCCCCAGAACGCTATCATTTTCATGTGTAATGCTTGTTGCGTCGACATTCCCTTCCTTTTTGCAAGTTTTTCTACGTCCTGGGCAGCAGCCAACAGCAATCTGAAAGTTCTTGGTTGTGTAGGTGATATCACCCAGCTCACAAGAGCTGCTAAACTGCCTCTGTCAGGGCTCACAAGTAATGCTAAACAATAGTTTAGCTATCAAACCATAGCCAATAACTGATACTTAAGGCTCTCAGCTGTCTTGGGATATGCCAACCCATGGTTTATTAACTATGATTTATTTAAGCTAAAGCAGATCCATAGTTACCGGTGGCGGGGGGGGGGGGCAACTGGGTTTTTTTGCCCCGGGTGAAGCCTCCAGAGGGGTGCTATTGAGGCTCCCAGCCTATGTGTGCCAAACTGGGTCTTTGACCCAGGTGAAATAAAGACTGGTTTCACCGCTGCCTAAAGGCTAAACCATAGTTTAACTAAGGTTTAATTCAGCCAGGGATGGGGGAAGCTCACACCTGCAGGCCATCCAGCAACTGGTATTCAGAAGCATTGCTAACTACCCAAAGGACTTTGTTTTAACTGAGTGGCATCCAAATGATGTTAAGAAACAAAGAAGGAGTTCCCTCATAGTCCAGCATCTTTGGATTGTTCAGAATCGTCAGTGATCGAGGGAATTCATTTGAAGCTGACAAAAGCTATGAAGGGCAAAGCTGTGGCAGGTAGGAAACATCCAAGCAGGTTATAACTAAGGGACCCGTTATTTTGTGTTGGTCCACAGAGTCTAGAAATCAAAGGCATGCCACTTCTAGCGTGAAACAGAACTTCATTGTCGGCCATAGGTTGAATTGTCCTTTGTGAATTTTGTCGCATCAACATCGTTCACTTAAAGCTCTCTTGTGCCACTTTAACAGTCATGGCTTCCCACAAATAATCCTGGGAAATTATTTGTTAAAAGTGCTGGGAATTGTAGCTCTGGGGAAGATCTCCTACCAGCTCTCAGGACCCTTAACCAGTGATTCTTTGGGAGGTGCCATGGTTCTTGAAAGAGATAGGAGATGTAGGGATATGCCATTAACTGTATGGATGTGACCAGAATCTCTCTCTCCTTTCCCCCCTGAAATGATCTCTGATGAAAATGACTTCATTGGTCCTGAGCTTACCAGGGCAGCCATTTTGTTTCTTGAGGTGACCCTGAGTTCCAGTGTTCCGAGAAAGAATAATTTTGCTCGTGTCACCCTTTCCACACAGCTAGATTTTATTGCCCTTTTCTCTGCCTTCTCCAGCTCTGCATTAATGGGAACATAATTCGTTGTTTGACAAGCCGCCACCGCAGTCTCTGCCATCCTTCAGCAACAGGCAATTCCAGAACAACAGGAATCAAATTAGGTTCCAGTCACGACATCTCTAGCAAAATGAGCCTCGTGCAGATCAGCAAATGGCACATATACCCACCCCAAGTCAAGGTGCATAACACCCAAAGCCAACCAAAGTATTTTGGAACCTGAGGCAGAAAACCCCACAGATATATGCCTCCTCTGTCACATGGCAAGAAGTACTTACCTTTCAGGTTTTGAACCAGAGGGTATTTATTCCAGAAGCACTACAAGACCACTTTAAACAGACATGGCCTCCCCACAAATAATCCTGGGAACTGTAGTTTGTGAAGGGTGCCTAGAGTTGCTAGGAGACCCCTGTTCCCCTCACAGAGCTACAATTCTCAGAGTGATTTCTGGCCAAGGATTTCAGACAGAGGATGCCATTTTGTCTATGGCTTCATTCTCCAAAGATCTCTCTTAAGTGGTTATTAAAATATCGCCAAAAATACCGGGGGGGGGGGGATCCACATTTTTACAGCAGCACAGAAGGATTAGATAAGATCCTCTTAAACATCAGTGTTTAAGTTTTAGTTAAAGTAACTAATTCATGAGGACTATATTAACTATTGGCAGACCGAAATACAGCAGAGGCAACTTGCCCCACCTCCCAGATATCCAAGCATTTATTTATAGGTAGCCTCAGCACTCTCATCTCTGCTGCTATCTCGGTGACTTAAGCTCACTATGTGATAAAGAGTGAGGCCTCCAGTTGCCCATCTTTAATGAAGGCTAACTTGGCATCTTTGGGGTTTTGTGGCCTCTCACCTTTATGTCTTCCTGTCGTGTAAGAGCTCTGAGTTTCGGAGTGGCATCTGCTGTCCACAGACCATAGCAGAACAGAGTCCTAAGTAGTCATGGAAACCGTTGCAGCTTTCCTAGCACGCTCCATTTAAGCACGGTCCGTGTACAGCCTGATCCTAGGGATGTTTGCACAAGAAAATACCTGGGGTTACCAGCTGATCAGAAGGAAAAAGACAGAACAGAACATCCTGGCCTGCATCTGACCCCTCAAGGGAAGCTTTTTTGAGCTGTACATCAGGAGTGGGAAACATCAGACCCAGGGACCCTCCAAGTTTCTCTCTCTGGCCTTTGGGTCTCTGGCCACACCACAAACCCCTCCCCAAAGCTGCATCCTCTCACCCCAGGCCTCAGTCCAGCCCTCCATCACACCCTCCTTTTTGCCTGGCTGGGATTTATCATTGAACTCTGATAATGCCTCTTGCGTGCCTGGATAGTGGATAATGGATTGGGTGAGAGAGGGGGGAATAGAACAGGGGCCACCAACCTGGCACAAGTGAGTCTTTCAGGGGCACCCTCAGCCGGGGTCCCCAGGCTAAATGCTTTTTTCTCTCTTTTTTTTAAACTAAGTCTCTAGTGTTCCTAGAAAAAAAGTTATGAAGCAAAAGGTGCAGGTACCCTTCTAAGTGATTTCTATGAAATGACCCCAGGGAAGTGGGTATAGGATTGCAGCCGCTGGCTGGGCTTTGCTTTAGGGGTAAAACAGACTTCTTGTGCCTTTAACGGCTGTGTGGCAGGCAGAAATTCAACAGGCTAGGCCTTTTCTAGTATGCAAATGCCATGGCAGAAAAAGCTGCACCTGTTCACATTATTTGCAGGCGCTTTACACGCGTGGACACTGATATATTTTTGAACCCTCCACTTGTGAAAGAGGATACAACTTTGCATGTCAGGAAGCATATGCAGATTTTGCAAGAGGGGCAGAGAGCTCAGTCCACATGCAGAAAACCCTGTTGGCATCCCTGCGCATGTGTGTGCATGAGAGAGACAGAGAGAGATCTGAGGGAGAGGGGTTGGAGTGGGGTGTGTTACCTTGTATATTTTTCCTGGTCCTCAGGAATGCTCTGTTGTTAGATAGCACCGGCATCTTTGTGTGAAAGATTGATTTCCACAATTGGGACTAGCAGGACATGGCAGCCATTTTGTATTATGTCATTCCCCCATGCCAGCCATTTTGTGGGAGGTACCCACAGCACTCTCTCAAAATGGTCCAAAAAGGTATGTTGGTAACTCTTTGTGTAGAAAACAACCGCTGTACAAAGAGGGGGGGGGAATATTTGTTGCCCTGCCCATTCCCCCCCCCTCTGGCTCTGCCCACCACTGAAATGTGGCCCCTGGGAGGTTGCCCAGAAGGGAATCTGGCCCTCCAGGTGAAAAAAGTTTCCCCAACTGCTGTATTTGATCATCTACAAATGGGTGCAGACCGAACTGCTTTCCACAGGCTGGTTCAAAGGTTGACAAAACTCCTGAGTAACAGTGCAGTCCTAGCCATTTCTCTAGGAGAGAGGAGAATTCAATGGGACTTACTCCCAGGTAAGTGGGGCTAGACTAGAATTTTTTCAATGAATCCGGGGACACTTTTCAACTTCAGTAGGAATGATAGGATTTTGTCAGGGGACTGATTTGTAAATCCGGAGACTGTTCCTGGGAAACTGGGACGTCTGGTAACCTTAGGCTAGGGTTACAGCTTTAGAAACATAATTTGGTATCATTATCAGTCTCCGTGGCTCAGTGGCAGAGCATCTCTTTGTATGCAGAAGGTCTCATTTGCCTCCATCTCTAGGAAGGGCTGAGAGAGAGTTCCTGCCACTCAGCATACAAAGCTGAGTTAGATGGACTCCGTATAAGGGAGCTTTCTGTGCTGTGCTTGAAATCTGCCTGACATATATGGATCACAAAGTCTACAGTGAAAAAATTGTCTTAGATCTGCTACCCTGCAGAGAGTTCTTTTGCGTTGACCTGTCGCTAGAGCAATTCAGGCCATCGTTGTTGTTTTCACACAACAGAGAATAAAACAGCAAACGGATGGATGAATCCTTTCCTCTGAGGTATACAAAGGACCTATGAACAGCCTGGTCTCTGGGCGTCCTGGATCAATTTCCTATTTGTGCCATTGGATACCATCTGGCAGACATAAACAGCACTGCAAAAACTGAAGTCGTCATGGTAGCTCTACCCTTGCAGAAAGAAGCCAGATTTCTCAGTTGAAATAATCTGGAATTCACGGCTGGGAGGTTTTCGAACCACGTTCCAGAAAAACACTGGATTTCACCGGCAGAGACGAAGCTCTATGGTACAGCATCTACATTTGAATGCAGAAGTTCCCACATTCAATCCCCAAGTAGGGATTAGGGATAAATTCCTGTCTGAAATCCTGGCATTGCTGCTGCCAGTCTGTGTAAGCAATACTGAGCTTGACTGACCCAAGCTTCCTATGTTCCTAGATTTTCAGGGGGTCCTTGTTGAGCTGATCAGGAATGGCAAATGAGTTTCGACCTTGCTGCCTGTTAATCTTCCTCTACGATGCGCACCCAGGAGGGAATGTCTGGCTGTACTCCAAAGTGCACACTTGGTTCATGCACAAAACGTTTTGCTGCCTGAGGCAAAGGACAAGACGGCGGCTCCTCTCCAATCCACATACCAAACCTGGACAGGACTGGTAGCTGAATGACTGGGACCTGGAAGATCAAGGTTCAAGTCCTCACTCAGTCATGAAGCTCGCTGAGTGTCCTTGAGTCAGTCACTGTTTCTCAGCCTAGCCCTACCTCCCAGAGTTGTTGGGAGGAGAAAATGGAGAGCGGTAGAACCATGCAGGAGCTCCATAGGGGAAATGTGGAATATAAATATAAATATAATAATAATAACATTGGGGGAGGGTACAGTGGTACCTCACAAGACGAAAAGAATCCGTTCTGTGATTCTCTTCGTCTAGCGGTTTTTTTCGTCTTGCGAAGCAAGCCCATTGAAGCATTAGCAGATTAGTGCTATTAGCGGCTTTTAGCGATTTTTAGCGGCTTATCTGCTGATCGGATCAGCTGATAAGCGGCTTAGCGGCTTAGAAAAAGGGGGGGAGGAGAAAAAAACCAGCAGGAACTCGCAAGACATTGTCGTCTTGCGAAGCAAGCCCATAGGAGATTTGTTTTGCGAAGCACCTCCAAAACGGAAAACTCTTTCGTCTAGCGAGTTTTCCGTCTTGCGAGGCATTCGTCTTGAGGGGCACCACTGTAGCTTGCTGCACCTTATCTGAGGCAGCAGGGCAACTAAGGGCCCCCATGAGAGGCTATGCAACACGAGAGCAGATTGCTTGGGATGTTCAAGAGAAACAGTTGAAGTCAGCTGCTGCTTGAGGTGGTACCAGGGCCATCTTAAGCATTTTCGGCGCCAGGATGCAAAGGTCTGCCTGGCGCGCCCCCCGGTTGCCCAAAGTTGTTGACCTTTTTTTAAGCCTCAGCAGCAACAGAAGAGCCCCAAGGCGCTGGCGTCAGTAGAGCAAGGCTGGGCCAGGCGCCTGGGGAGGGGTGGGCAAGCATAGCCCAGCGCAACAACAGTCGAGCCCGAGGCGGCTGCTAAGCAAAGCCAGGCGCCTCGTGTGAGCAGCATGTGGTGGGCGGGCCTCTCGACGGCCCGCCAATCCCAAGCACGTAGGAGGGCAGAGCCGGACGGCTGCCTCAGTGCTTCGCTCGCCCGCAGCAGAAGAGCTGCAGCGCTCCGGCAGGCTCTGCTCCGCTCGGCAGCAGCTGTCAGCTCTTCCCAATCCCCAGACTCCAAATCTCGGCCCCGGACTCTCAGCCTGGTGCCCCTGAGAGCCCGGCGTCCGGGTGCCCCGCACCCCTAGCGCCTATGGGTAAGACAGCCCTGGATGGTACCTTGCCTCCCTAATGGTAGGGCCGGCCCTGTTTCTATATAATGCCGTGGCCAGAGACAATGTCAGCAGACGGCGTTCTTGGGCAACTCCTGAGGAACCTGCCACTGGCGCTCCTCTGATGACTGCCTGGCAGCTACCATTGTAGTTACCCACAATGCCCTGCTGTAATACCATAGTGCCAAACTTTTCCTCAGGTAGACCCCAACTGTCCCATGCACCCAGAAAAATAAATAGGAGGAGGAGAGGGTTTGCCTGCCCTCTTGAGGGAATCCCCACTAGCGGGCCTTGGGCTGAGGCGCCCATTGGAGAATGTGCACCGGCCCTGGCCGTATTAGTAGTGCCCAACAGGACAAATTAGGCCCCATCTGCATGACACATTTAAAGCAGCATCATGCCACTTGAAAGAGTCGTGGCTTCCTCCAAAGAATCCTGGGAAGGGTGGTTTGTTAAGGGTGCTGAGAGCTAGGAACTACAGTTCCCAGAGTTCATTGGGAAGAGAGATTGACTGTCAAACTACTTTGGGAATTGTAGTTCTCTGGGGCCTAGGTTTCCTGTGTTAACTGAGTGTTTACTGTAGAATGCACCTTCAAATCCTGTACCATTGTTCCCTCTTTGCTCACACACTCCCTGCCAATAAAGATTTACACCAGTTTAGGTCCCATTATGCAGCTGTCTTTTTATAAAAACAGAAGGCGAGCTCTGCTGGAACAGGTACAAATTCTGTCTAATCCTGCATCCTGCTCCTCACGGTGACCAAACAGATGCATTTCCTGTAGCAGGAAACACTTGTTTAAAAAGTTAAAAATCCTTGTGTTCTGCAGTTGTTTTTAGATTGCTAATATAGATGGTGTTTACAACTGCCTGGTACTTTTTGAAAGCATTATACTGAGGCTTAATATCACTTGGTATCAACGGGCCACTCTCGGGCTAATTGGCTCTATAAGGTTGTTTTGAGGCAGAGAGCCACTGCAGTTTTGAGGAAGTTTTTTCCTCTGTGTGGTTGATTAAATGTCTCCTTGCTGTGTACAAGGTCTGAAGAAAGACAAAAACCTCTCTGTTTACTTCTCAAATTACATGCTGTGTTTGTTCAGTTTTGCTCAGTGAAGTGTTGCCAAGATCTTTTTGCCTTCTGGACTCTGTCTGTGTCATGCAAATGATTTTGCTAATGCGGAAGATTGCAAGACTAGCCCAAGGTCACCTAATGAGCTTCATGGCTGAGAGGAGATTTGAACCAAGGTCTCTGCAGCCCTGGTCCGATACTCACACCACTATACGCAAGTCACCTCGACATTATAATCATCTTGGGGATGAATAATTTGAATTTATTTAAATAATAAAGTGGTGAATCAAGCATGTGCAATCTCCCCTTTAGCAAGGAACAGATAGTTTTAAAATGTGTATACTTATGTGTCATTGGGAATCTATTCTTCGGGGGAAGCCATCCATCATGGATGCTTTAGTTGAGATTCCTGCATTGCAAGGAGTTGGACTAGATGACCCTCAGGGTCCCTTCCAACTCTCCAATTCTATGATTCTAGAATCTGTGGCCCTCCAGCTGCTGTTGGACACTATTCCATCAGCCATAGATAGCAGAATCATTGTTTGGGGATGATGGGTGTTGTAGTGCAATAACCTCTGGAGGGCCACAGATTACTCATTCCTGACTCAAATTGTTCATTTAACTATCAAATGGAAAAGAGTTATGTTGCGGGGTGGGGGGTGGGGTGTCAATAAATGTGGAAGGCTGTGGTGCCTATTTTCAGGAACAATTCCTCCTGCAATTTTCCAAGTAGATGAGAGACTGCTAAAAGTAAACCCCTTTTTCTCCTTTATGCAAATGTTAGAGAGGCACTTAACATTATCTGCATGGATTCAGCAGAACAGTGCTATTAATATTTTTTGGAGCTGGCAACTGGTTATCTCAAGGGAACAAATATGCTTCACCATTCCTCTCACGGGAGTATTGCCAGGAAAAGAAGTTAAGAAAGGGTGTCCAACCGCATTCTTTTTCCAAAACGTTCTGTAGAAGTGTCAGAGTGCAGGGAAACATACAGCAAATGTGTGAGGAAGAAGAAAGCCCCATAGTTTTCAGAATAATAAAAACCAATCCATTAAAAGAAAAATGATCTGGAAAGTTTCCAAGAGAGATCTTGTCTAGCTCTCTGTGGTAGGGTGAGGGTCTGGACCATGGAAGGACTACTTAAAATTAGGGATGGGCAACCTGTGGACCGCCATTTGTTGTTGGACTCCAATTCCCATGAGCTCCAGACAGCATGGCCAGTGGTCAGGGGTTATGGGAGCTGTAGTCCAGCAACAACAAGCTCTGGCAGGCCACAGTTTCTCCACCCTTGGCTTAAGTGGTCTATCCTGCCAAACCGGTCTGGTTTTGTTACATAAAGTAGCAACCAAATACCCTTCTTTTTGTTAAATCTCCTGCAGCTGGACTTTTCTGGAAGGAAAGAGCCATTCGGGAACTTAGCTCTCTTCCTCCCTGTGGGTGATGATGCCATGAGCTTCGTTTTATGAGGAAGCAAGTTTAGATTTAGGAGAGAGCCTAATAGAAGGGTTGAAAGCTGTAGGACAGGGGAGGCAACCTAAGGCCCGGGGGCTGGATGCGGCCCAATTGCCTTCTCAATCCGGCCCGTGGACAGTCTGGGAACCAGCGTGTTTTTACATGAGTAGAATGTGTCCTTTTATTTAAAATGCATCTCTGGGTTATTTGTGGGGCCTGGCCTGGTGTTTTTACATGAGTAGAATGTGTCCTTTTATTTAAAATGCATCTCTGGGTTATTTGTGGGGCATAGGAATTCATTCATTACCCCCCCCCAAAAAAATATATATAATCTGGCTCCCCACAAGGTCTGAGGGATGGTGGACTGGCCCACGGCTGAAAAAGGTTGCTGACCCCTGCGCTAGGACCTCTGAAGGACCTGGGTGCCTCCTCCAACCAGTAGAAACCTAATGGGGGAGCAGGATCATTTGGAGTGTTAATACTGTGAAGATTCAATTATGCTTAGTCTGTGTCATGGTTACTGGCCTGAATCTTCTCCTGGCTCAGAGCTAACCTCAGAAAGGGAGGAGACATTGTCTTGGAGAATGGTTGTCCCGTGCTCCAGGACTGTCAAGGCCAGAGGGTGTGGCTTTGCCCAACTTCTCAGACCCAGAGGGCATGCCCCAATGCAGCCCTCACTGCATCCATGCTATAGGAACCAGATACTGCACAACCAGGCAAGTGTCCCTTTAACAGAGAGCTCCACAGAGGGAATGGAATTAACAGTAGTTCCGGATCAGCCAACAACCTTCAGAAGCCCTCAACATGCCGCTAAGACAACAGCTCTCCTTAGGTGAGTTCCAACTAGAACTTGCTACAGAGAGCTGTCCAGGGTCCTGACGGATTGTGCTCTACCTTGTCTGTTGTGATCGGGGAGAATCTCCCTTCACTCTTCTCTATAGGTCTTGGCTTTGATCTCTTGGATCTGACTCTGCTCTTCCAGATGTTACCCTATTCTTAGAGTGATTCACTGCGTCGCCCAGCCTTCCCTGGGACCCTGGAGCCAAACTAGGGCACAACAGCCTGTATATATCAGCAGAGGATTCTTTCCCCACCATTTTTTGGTCCAGTCACCTACCCACCAACGTTCCTGGTCTGTATGTTGCATTTATGGCAAGATGGAACAACAGGAAGAAGGCATGTTGGAAAGAAGGAGACTCATGGCAACCAGTGCTAGGAAACGGTCGCTAGGAGAGAGGGAAGGTGGTTGGAAAAGGATAGGAAGGGAGGAGAACTGTCGATTATTTTTGGGAGAAATGAAAGGGCAGGGAGAGCCCTATCAGCCTGGATGAGGACCCCGTGGTTTCATGAGTCACACAGTCCGCTGGAAATTCTTGGTTTGCTGCCTAGCAACCACAGGGCCTATGTCTTGATCTCTCAAAAGAGGGCCTTCCTCAGGATCAGCCATCTCAGACACTACAATCAGAAGGAGAGGTCCTCTGAATACATGACCCATAGCAGTGCCTTCTTGGTGGTGGTTGCCTATTTGTGGAATGCCCTCCTTGGTGAGGTGCACCTGCCTCTCCTGTTGCTAACATCCACAAGGAATTTAAAAGCATACCTGTTCACCCAGGCATTTGATGGCTCAAAGATACAGGTCCAGTAGCTGAGGATAATCACACAGCCTGTGATAATCTGATGGTGTTTAGTGGCCTCAAGACGGTTAACAGAATAAAGTGGGTTAACAATATTTTGTTTTGTTTTTAAATGGAACGGACTGCCACTTAGATCAACTACAAAGCCAGATTCAAGATCACTGGAGCAAGAACAAGCCTTTTGTTCCTGCTGTTCCCCCAAACCTGTCTGTTCAAGTGAATGATGACTCATCTTCACCCTTCTATTCTTTCACTCAGCTCTTTCACCTTGGACAATGAGGTTTGCCTCTCCTGGCTTCCATCAGCTTTGCAATCAAACACTCTTCCAGCTTCCCGGACCTTTATTTAAGTAGAAGGTGGCGTCAGTATTGTTGCAATGCCAGGCCTTTCTCAAAAATCACAAAAATGCTTTGGGGAAAAGTAAATGTACACATTCAGACACACACTAGTGTGAGCAAAGGCTTGTTCTGCTTGTTGCGTTAGTTCATAGAATTGTCATCTAGTCCAATCCCTTGGACTGCAACTGTCAGCTGCCAGTTTGTGCCAATTGTGAGGGACAGGACCGTGGCAGGGGGGCAGAAGCATGAAGTTCAGGCCCCAGTTCATCTTTAAAAGCCATGGAAAAACCCTCACTCCTGTGTTGTGCATTAGGAATTCAAGAGGTTGTTGGCCACTCTGCCAGATCCACATTCCTCTGTCTATGCTTCAGCAACGGTGAAGATTTTGGGGGATCATTTTGATCTGATAGAAGACATTTTTCTGCCCCCTTGCAATGTTTTTCGGATGTTCTCTCTGGACCCTACATTCCACTTGGGGGCTTTCTGGAGGCACCTGATTGTCCTCTGCAGGGGAACAGGACGTTCCTACTAGCTGCTGCTTTGGGCTGAGCTAAACAGGGCTTCTCTTACGTTCTGATAAGACAGAACCCACAATCCATTTCCTTCAGAACAGTCCTATTAAAATTATAAGGATTGTTGCAGAACTAGTGGAGCGTGGGTTCTGTGGTCATTTGTTTTTTTTAAAAGCAACTTATGCTGCAGTTTCTTAAAGAGACCTACATGGTGCAAAACTTTAATGCATCCACTTTGGCGCTGGGCAGTGTACTCATTTCCTGACCTGAGACAAACCAGACCTCTCGGTAATAGTCCTAAATCCTCTTTTGTGTCTCCCATTACTTCAGACTAGGTCTGCTGCTGCTCATTGTACAAAGGGGCCAACAAACATGGCCATCACAATAGAATTGCAGAGGATCATCTAATCCAACTCTCCCTGCAATGCAAGGAATCTTTTTGCCCAATGTGGGGCTTGAACCCTTGACCCTGAGATTAAGAGTTCCCAAGGCTCTACCAACATCATGATTGACTGATTGATTTTACGATGGCGGTGCCTAGGCTACAAGGGAGAAATGTGCCATTTGCTACTATCTTTGCTGCCCAGTAGTTTATCAGCAACGGTATCCAAATAAGCCTTACAGTCGGATTTTCATCAGAGTATATATGTGTGATTTGGACTATCTAGCTTACGTACTTGCCCACAGTTTCCTCCATGAACAAGCTGCCTTATACAGAGACAAGCACTGACTGCCAGTGGCGCTCTAAGACAGCCTTTCCAATGTTGTACCCTCCAGTTGCTTTGAACTACAACTCCCATCAGCCCCGGCCAGCACTGCTGGGGCGGTTGATACTTACTTCGTTCAAATTAGAAGGGTGATTAGCATGCCTCACAGCAAAGATGTGTGCAAACATCAGTCTTGCAAGCTGGGCATGTAAAAGAAACATTTAAGAACGAAGAAGAGCCTTGCTGGATCAAAGCAAGATTCTGTCCAGTATCTTATTTCTAGCTGTACTTGATCCAGTGATGCCTATGAGATGTGCACAAGCAGGGTATAATGCTCCCATTTAGTGGTCATGTCTAATAGCTACTGATAGGCCTTCGTTCTTCATGGGATGGTAAAACTATTGCCTAACAGTAGGGACCCTGAACTGCAATTCTATGCATGTTTACTCAGAGGTCCGGCTATGTTCGGTGAATCTTACAGGGAAGTGTGTATATAGGATTGCAGCCTTTGCTCTTGGGAATGGGAGCATTCATGGAGCAAGAGACCCAACCCAAGTGCAGGATAAACAATGTGAGCCAACACTGCCATTGCTTTTGGTGCGAGGTACTTGCTAGTGTAACTTGCACCAAACGCTGACATGTCATAGAGGGTAATCAAAAAGTGTGACAGTGAGCGAGCAACAGAAAGGGATTTTCACTCTCAGGCTCCTTCCTAGTTCCTTCTGTGTGTCTCCCCCTTCCTCCCCCATTCGTCTTGGCTGAAAGCAAGACTGAGAGGTAATAAATATTTCAGAATTGCTTAAGTGTTGTTCTCCTTCCATTGATTTCCCTCCCCCAAAGAGGGATTTCTGCTTAGTCACTTATATCCCCATCCTCCAAGGACTCTCCTAAAATAAGATCCATTAAAATGAGAGGACAAGGCTGTCAGAACTCTTAAGTACAGTGGTACCTCGCAAGACGAATGCCTTGCAAGACGAAAAACGCGCAAGACGAAAGAGTTTTCCGTTTTTTTAGTCATTCCGCAAGACGAATTTCCCTATGGGCTTGCTTCGCAAGACGAAATGTCTTGCGAGTTCTTGCGAGTTTGTTTCCTTTTTCTTAAAGCCACTAAGCCGTTAATAGCTGCTAAGCCGCTAATAGCCGCTAAACCTCTAATAGCCGTGCTTCGCAAGACGAAAAAAACGCAAGACGAAGCGACTCGCGGAACGGATTAATTTCGTCTTGCGAGGCACCACTGTACTAGAAACACCAATTCTCGAAGTTTTCCCCACAACTGACTATTCTGATCCTTTGAGCCAAATCTCCCTCCCGTGAAACGGTACCTTCTGGTGGTAGCAACATAAGAATAGCTGCCTTTTACTGAATCAGCCCCATTGGTCCATCTAGTTCAATGCTGTCCACATTGACTGGCAGGGTCTCTCCAGGATTTCAGGCAGGGTTCTCTCCCAGCCATACCTGGAAGTGCTGGGGGTCAAAGCAGATGTTTTGCCCTTGAGCTGTGGCCCCTTCCCCTTTGTAAAGAGGCTGTCAGATACATTGCCAAGGGAAAGAGAATTGTCACAGGTTGCAACGGGATGAGTACTGTTTTCATATTTTCCTGCTTTTGTCCCCCCACCCCACCCCCGTGTGTGTTTTAAACTTGTGTACTCAAACGGCATTTCCGTGTGCTGCTCTGGTTCGCCAGAAGCAGCTTAGTCATGCTAGCCACATGACCCGGAAAAACTCTGCGGACAAACTGGCCAGTGAAGTGAGATGAGCGCTGCAACCCCAGTCGGCCATGGTCAGGGGTCACTTTACTTTACTTTACTTTACTTTACTTTACTTTACTTTACTTTACCTTACTCAGACTTTGGTGTTAAGATATGCCTGACAGGTGAAAACCTGGAGTTCAGGCAACTTCTTTGCCAGTGATTCTCACCTGGAAAGATCCATGTTAGAGCTGCCAGCTCACCTCCTTTTTCTGACCTCTGGATTACCCTGTCAGTTATACTTTGCCATCTGGGGCACATTGCCAGTCAGTGTGGAAAAAACAACCACCCAACCCTGATCCAGGGCAGTGTGTTTACAAAAAAATAAAGTTGTGCAGGTTTTGTTACTACATTTTTTTACCTGTCTTTTCTCAAAGAAGGTTAGGGCAGTGTGCATAATTCACACTAACACCATTTGATTTCACACAACAATTTTATGAAGTAGATTGTGCAAAGAGAGTGACGGTCTCAAGGTCACCCACAGAGCCTTAAGGCGGGTTGTATGGATTTAAACTTGTCTCTCTTCATTCCTAGTCCAACACTCTTCAACCACTAAGCCACCCTGCAGAGTTCGCTTTGTGTTTTGTCATTTGTTCTGTTCCTTCTAAACACAGGAAGTGCTGATCAAGGCAGCCATGTTGGGCATTCAAAGCTAGGAGGATAGGAAGATGTTTATACCAAGTCACACTCTTGGTCCATCTACAGTAGCTGAGGAGTGTTGACATCCTGATGACAGAACGTCTCCTAGATTTCACGCAGGGGACATTCCCGGCCTACCTGGGACCTTCTGCATGCAAATCAGGTCTTCTGCAAATGAGCTCTGGCCTTTGCCCCGGAAAGCTCTTGTCTCCTGACAACTGGAAACATCATTTTATCCTCTCGAATTTTGCTTTACATTCTTTCTGTTGTCGAGCCTAACTTTGCCTTTGTAAGGCCTAGAAACTTGCTTTTAAAAAAAGGAAAAAGAAGATGGCCCAGGATGCTGAAATCTGCGCCCCAATTCCACGTGTTTTTGGTGCTTTTATGGAAATGTTCAGACACAGCGGCCTTGCAGTGCCCGCCAGAATTCATTGTCACTGTCACCATTACTCTAGACTAGAAGCAGGTGAGGTGTGGTTAAGGTGTTGGACTAGGATTGAGAAGACCCCTATTAAGAGCGATGAAGCTCCCTGGCTGACCTTAGGCTGTTCACTCTAAGCTACCTCACCTAACCAACCTCACAGGGTTGTTGAGATAACAAATCGGCCTAGGACCCTCGTACCTACGGGGCCGCCTCTCCCGGTATGCCCCATGGAGGACCTTAAGGTCCATAAATAGCAACACCCTACTGGTCCCGGACCCTAAGGAGGTCAGATTAGCTTCAACCAGAGCCAGGGCCTTTTCAACACTGGCTCCGGCCTGGTGGAACGCCCTCTCTCATGAGACCAGGGCCCTGCAGGATCTGATTTCTTTCCGCAGGGCCTGTAAGACAGAGTTGTTCCGCCTGGCCTTTGGCCTGGAATTAACTTGATCCCCTCCCCCTCTCTCTTTTTCCCTTTTTCCTTCTGTGACGGAACTCCTACTTGGGGACTTCCCTGGCTCTTAACTGGCCCACATAGGACCAGTTTGGATAGTTAGCCTTGGTGAAGACGACGTTTTTATCCCCAAAAATGTTTTTGAGTTTCTGCTGAAATGAGGCTGCATTTTAATGTTTTAATGTTGTATTTTAATCTTGTTTTTAAGTTGCATTTCAATCAATTGGTTTTATATTTGGTGTTAGCCGCCCTGAGCCCGGTCTTGGCTGAGGAGGGCGGGGTATTAAAAATAAATAAATTTATTATTATTATTATCGAGGAGGAGAACTATGTTTGCTGGTGTGAGCTTGGTAAAATATAAAATCCAGCTTTTCTTTCTCACTTCTTTCCTAGCGCATTTACTACCTGTCTTTGGAATTCTACATGGGACGGACCCTTCAGAACACAATGGTGAACTTGGGTCTGCAGAATGGCTGCGATGAAGCCATTTACCAGGTATGTTCATTCCTCCTTTAGGGGCTGATGCTTTTTGTGGATTCATCATCTGTCCTTTTTCTGATGCAAAAATTGTGGCACTCTGCCTAGGGGAATCTCACGTTGCAGCAGGGTCAATTTAGTCTGAAAGCTTTCAGATTCTGAGAAAAACTAGGCAATGGAACAAGTTGCTAATGGGAGCCGTGGAATCGCCACTGGCAATCACATCCGTTAGATCAGTGTTTCCCAAACTTGGATCTTTTTTTTTTTAGGACTACAATTCCCATCATCCTTTACCACTGGTCTTACTAGCTAGGGATGATGATAGTTGTAGTCCAAAAACAGCTGGCTGGTAAACTAGCCTAAGATTGTGGTTTCAGAGTCTGTTTTTATAGTCATTTGCAAACCATGGTTGGCCAGATGGTATTGGTTCAGACATCACAATGAACTGTGGTTCTGCTGTGTAAACCATGGTTGGCTTTACATCCAAACCATCTCACTGTGGAGATGCACCATTTCTCTCCTCCTGCTCCTCCCTTTCTTTGTTTTTAATAAGTCTTTTTCTTCCAAAATACGCTGAATCTATTCTTTTTTGGCACCTGGGCCCAAACTACAATAATAGCCCATTAATTTTTACGGCTTAAGTTTCGCTCTTGGCCCCATGGCATTTCTCTGAATGTTTATTGCTAAAAGGAGCATGACTCAAGGATTCCATTCCTTTTGGCAGAGCTACCAATGTGTTTTGTCCCCTGGGCAGTTACCTTATTATCAGAGTCTGGAATAGGATGAAAGCTTTGGAGGGAGTGTGGAAGAGCGGGAGAGAGAGAGAGACTTGCTTTGCTTGGACAACTACCAAGTCAGTTGGCTTTGAAGCTCAGATTTATCGCTGATCGGAACTCCTGACGTTTCTGTTTTCAGTTAAAACCAACGGCAGTGGGTTCCGATTCTGATCAGAGAAGCTATGGGAGCTGGGTTAGCGCACGCACGCGCGCGCGCACACACACACACAGACACTTCCCAAATCAGAATTGCTCCTGAAGCCACAGTTCTCCTTGTTGGGGAATGAGGTGGGTGAAATGCACGTATAAAAACAAGTTTCAAGTCCAGAGGCACATGTTGGCAAGAGTGATGGAGATAAACCATTGATTCTCCAGCCATGGGTGGCTACCACTGACAAAGATGTAGAGGTAACAACGGAACTGAATGGAGACCCCATTATCCATTCCCCCAGCCGTTGATTGGATACTTTCTTCCCACCAACCTTACTCAGAAGTAAGTCCTATTGAATTCAATAGAGTGTTTTCATTGCTGTTTCTGCTTTTCACAATAGCTTGGGTTGGACTTGGAAGAACTGGAGGAGATTGAGGAAGACGCTGGCCTGGGCAATGGAGGACTGGGACGTCTGGCAGGTGAGCCCGTTCTAGGTGGGCCTGGGAATGCCTCGCTGTCCTACAGTGTGGTGTAGTGGTTAGAATGTTGGACTGAGTTCAAATCCCTGCGTAGCTAATAATAATAATAATAATAATAATAATAATAATAATAATGTCTTAAACATGAGTCCCAGTGGATGGCGTTGGTAGAGTGGCTTTCCTGGACATTTGCTTCTGCCTACTAATGAAATATTTTGGGCCCTTCCTCTTTTAGCTTGCTTTCTGGACTCCATGGCAACACTGGGGCTCGCAGCCTACGGTTACGGAATCCGCTACGAATTTGGCATTTTCAACCAGAAAATCGTCAATGGCTGGCAGGTGCGTTGGTGAGAGAATTTTCGTTCCTTTTGGGCCGCTGCTGTTGTCTCCATCGTTCCTAGAGATCACCACGCTTGGGAGGGCGGAAGATGCTTTATCGCTTAGGGTGAGGCCTACCCAAACGTTTTGAGAGGGAGAGAAAATAGGTGTCTGTGTTCCGGCCCTTCCTGAGGAGGGCTCTTGTGGCACAAGCATCAAGGACGTTTTGGAAGGGACGCTGCAGGTGTGGGAGAGTACAAAATCAGCCAATAACGGTGAAGGAGTGGAAGAGGCTGTACCCATACAGAGATCAAAGGCAGTCGACTGGGTAGATCACAGATAAATATAGACAGCGGCTTTATACCTTTGGTTCTTTTAACTGAGATCCTTTGTTGCTGAATATACAGGACTCGAACCTGGGACCTTCTGCACGCAAAGCCTGTGCTCTTCCACTGAGCTATGAGTCTACCAGATGTAAAGTGCGTTGCTGATCAAATGACCTGCAATGAAAGCAAGTTTCACATCCCATTTCTCCTTCTTTCAGGTGGAAGAAGCTGACGATTGGCTGCGTTATGGCAACCCTTGGGAAAAAGCCCGCCCAGAGTACATGCTTCCTGTACACTTCTATGGCCGGGTGGACCACACTCCGGAGGGTGTGAAATGGGTCGATACTCAGGTACAGCCATAGAAACCTACCTGTGGGGATGCCACAAATAATATTATAATAATTTATGTCTTGTGCTTTGCCCATCTGACTGGGTTGTCCCAGCCACTCTAGGCAGCTTGCAACAGAATAATACAGGATACAGGGTAACATCAGACATTAAAAGCGTCACGATACAGTGCTGCAGAAGGTCATATGACTGTTTGACATCTGATGGGAGAGTGTTCCACCTGGGGGAGCCATTACCGAGAAAGCCCTGTTTCCCTGTAACTTCACTTCTTGCAGTGAGGGAACCGCCAGAAGGCCCTTGGAAGTGGACCTCAGTGTCTGAACGATGAGGGAGATGGGTGTGCGTCCGTGATGAAGTGGAGGTGTCAGGTTTGGAGACGTTGACTGTTGTAGCAAATATTTATACAGCTTTCCTCACTGCAGTGTATTGCAGTCATAATAATAAGGCTTTCCTCCCTATGAGAGGAAGCTTGATGGGGTGATGAAATAAGTAAATACAGTGGTACCTTGGGTTTAGTACTTACCGTATTTTTCGCTCTGTAACACGCACCCGACCATAACACGTACGTAGTTTTTAGAGGAGGAAAATCCGTAGGCATGCCACCCGTAGGCATTTCCTCCATTAACACGCACAGACATTTCCCATTACTTTCTAGGAGGAAAAAAGTGAGTGTTATGGTGCAAAAAATATGGTAATTTGTTCCAGAGGTCCGTTCTTAACCTGAAACTGTTCTTAACCTGAAGCACCACTTTAGCTAATGGGGCCTCCTGCTTTTGCCGCGCCACCGGAGCAAGATTTCTGTTCTTATCCTGAAGCAAAGTTCTTAACCTGAAGCACTATTTCTGGGTTAGCGGAGTCTGTAACCTGAAGCATATGTAACCTGAAGCGTATGTAACCCGAGGTACCACTGTAAATTCGTAAATAAAAGATTAGAAACAAAAGGGTTCAAATGGCAAGTTCTCAGGTACGATGAGCTCTTCTACAGGAAACGGGGAAACGAATAGGACGCACAAATAGTACACGCCTGCCTCGCTCAACCAGGGGCTGATGGGAATTGTAGTCCAAGACTTCTGGAGGGCAGCCCCGAAGTACATTTGCACTCGTCTGCCATTGAAGTCTCACATTTTTCTTTTGAAAGAGCCCTAATTAGGCCTGGTGCCTGACTCACTGAACAACAGCATGTGATGGAGGAGAAAGGAAATACATTGCGTGGGGAGAAAGAAACAGGGGGCTTGATCCACCAAGAATTTCTTCTGTCGGTGCTCCACTGGTAATAAACGGGAATTGGTTCAAGAACAGCAGAACCTTCAAAGCCCAGAGGCTTAGATAGCTTTCTTCTTTCTTTCTTTCTTTCTTTCTTTCTTTCTTTCTTTCTTTCTTTCTCCCTCCCTCAGTATTTTTCCCCCACACTTCTGATGCCCATACTCAGGCTGGTTTACAACAGTTTAAAAATCACAGTGCCATAAAAATGCATGCAAACTAAATTTATCTGTATTGTTCTGAACATAAGAAACCGAATGTGAGTTGCAATATAGACAGTTTTGGGAATGGAAATAAATAAATAGGATACAACACCAAACTACAATGCATTAAAAAAGAGACAAAGCACCCCATTGCTCCCTGTCCTTACCCCCAACTGAGTGGCAGGCTAGGTATCCTGTGGGACCTTAAAGGCATGAGCTTTTTAAAGCTTAGATCCGATGTATTAATTTCTGTTGCTGCCTTTGCAGGCCATATTTGGGCCTGCTCTGCCAGCTTGCCCTTTCCATGTTTTGATCACTTCCACATACGCAGAGTCTCTGGTGTTCCACATTTGTTGCTTGGAAGCACGTAATTGGTTTAAACAGCGGCATTCCTCTGGGAAGTTGGCTAGGCCAGCTATTATTCTTTGGTAGAGAGAGGCTCAATAATAATGCCAGCTTCTGGCTGTTTTGGAGGATATACAGTGGATGCTCGGGTTGCGAACGTGATCCATGCGGAGGCACGTTCGCAACCCGCAGCGCCACGTATGCACACACGCGGGTCGCGATTCGGCACTTCTGCGCATGCATAAAGCGCAATTTAGAGCTTATGCGCAAGCGCTGAAACCCGGAAGTAACCCGTTCTGGTACTTCCGGGTTCGGCACAGTGCGCAACCCAAAAACACACAACCTGAAGGGTCGGTAATCGAGATATGACTGTATAGCCCTGGATTGTGAATTTTCTGTAGCTATTGGAGTTGTACAGGCATAGGCAAACTCGGCCCTCCAGGTGTTTTGGGACTGCAACTCCCATCACCCCTAGCTAACAGGACCAGTGGTCAGGGATGATGGGGGTTGTAGTCCCAAAACATCTGGAGGGCCGAGTTTGCCTATGCCTGCAGTAGTACATAGGTGATTGACCCACCTGCCATTTACCGATGTCATTGTGATGTCTGATGATTGAGAGTTGCATTGCCGTACATACCTGCCAATGCCTGATGCACAGCACTTTCCCAACGGCCCACAGGGTGCCGAGTGCGAGGGGCTTTGCTGCTCCTGCAACCCCAAGTGGATTGCCTTGAAACCTCTTCTGAAACAGAGGGGCACTCTCATTGGAAATGCCTTGCTGCCATTGTCGGAAGGGGCTTTCTCCCCACACACCAGCTGATTGACAAGGGGAACACACTTTGCTCCAGCAAAGGAACATTTGGCAGCTCATTTCAAGCTCCCAGTTGTTGCTTGGTAACCATGCCAGTACCCGCCCCATCCCAGGTGTCACATATCACATCAGGTGGGTGCAGTTTAGGGAAAACAGCCTCCCGAGCCAAATGGGGAGGCCTGGTGGGCTCAGCCTTTGCCCGCAGACTATTGGGTGTAATCTTCGACACCTCCCTTTCCATGGAGGCGCAGATTGCAGCTATAACAAAGGCGGCATTTTTTCATCTCCGCCAAGCTAAGCAGTTGGCTCCTTACCTCTCTCGCCCTGACCTAGCCACTGTGATCCACGCGACGGTGACCTCCAGGCTGGATTATTGTAACTCACTCTATGTGGGGCTGCCCTTGAGACTGACCCAGAAACTCCAGCGGGTGCAGAATGCCGCGGCGAGACTCCTTACTGGTCCCTCGCATTCACCCGGTGCTATACCAGCTGCACTGGCTCCTGGTGGAGTACAGGATCAGATTTAAGGTGCTGGTTTTAATCTTTAAAGCCCTATACGGCCTAGGACCCTCGTACCTACGGGACCGCCTCTCCTGGTATGTCCCACGGAGGACCTTACGTCTTCAAATAAAAACACCTTGGAGGTCCCGGGCCATGGGAGGTTAGGCTGGCCTCAGCCAGAGCCAGGGCTTTTTCGGCCGTGGCTCCGATATGGTGGAACACTCTGTCACAAGAGACTAGGGCCCTGCGGGACTTGACATCTTTCCGCAGGGCCTGCAAGACAGAGCTGTTCCACCAGGCCTTTGACCAGGGCACAGCCTGGCAATCCTCACAGAACTCTAGCCCAATGGTTGCCATTAATCTGATTTGAACTGATTTTATAATGAAATGATTTTAGAATGTTGCATCATTTTACTATTGTTAGCCGCTCTGAGCCCGGCTTCGGCTGGGGAGGACAGGATATAAATAATTTTTTATTTTATTTTATTTTATTTTATTTTTACCCCCAGTTCCGCTCTAGGTTGTGCCAAACATGCTTTTTGCAAAAGACCTGATGTCTTCTGCTTTATCTCACCTTCACCGAATCCCTTCTCCTTAAACTAGGTTGTACTTGCCATGCCTTACGATACGCCTGTTCCAGGATACAGGAACAATACGGTGAACACCATGAGGCTGTGGTCAGCCAAGGCACCCAACGATTTCAATCTTGAAGAGTGTAAGTGCCATCTCGTTCTCTTTTTCTTTTTGGAAAGTGTTGGTCACATGTTGCGATGAGGAGTTCCCCCCTTTTCGTCATGTTGTGGGGTTTTGTGGGGTCTGGTTTAAGGAGCTGGGTGACATTGCTTCTTGCTTACCTACAGCCAGGCATTTTCAGGAAAGTAAGGAGTGCAAGCCAAACAAACAAAGCTATCAGCTTGGATAGCTCAGTGGGTTAGAGCGTGGTGCTGATAAGGCCAAGGTTGCAAGTTCGATCCTCCTAAGGGACAGCTGCATATTCCCGCATTGCAGGGGTTGGATTAGTTCCTCAGGGTCCCTTCCAATTCTACAATTCTGTGCCTCAAGTATTATTTAATTTATAGCACAAACCTATAACATGTCCACCAATCAGGAACTCCCACTGAGTTTAAATGGGGCTTGCGCCTAGATAAGTGGGTACTGTATAGGATTGCAGCCTTAGTGGCCCTTCTTTGGGCCAAACTGCGCTTAACATAAAACATGTCATCCCATTTAACTTGGGGGTTTGGTTCTTTTCTGGGAACACAGGAAGCTGCCTTAGACCATGGCAGTTCATTGGTCTACCCAGCTCAGTACTGTCTACACTGGCAGGCAGCAGGATTTTACAAAGGAGCCTTTCCCAGCCCTACCTGGAGACACTGGGGATTGAGTCTGGTATCTTCTGCATGCAAAGCAGATGCTAAACCACCAAGCCATGGCCCTTCTTCCGTTAAATTAGGGTTGGCATATATCTGGATTTCCCCAGACATATCCGGAATACAGTGTCCAGGTGGAAATCGGGGGAAATGTCCGGGAAAATCTGGACATATGGCTGCAGTGCTGCTTTTTTCTGTTTTCCCATAAAAATAGCTCAAAAATGGTATTTTGTTTAGGCAATTTTGCCCCAAAAACTTAACACCTTTGCCAAAATAAACCCAACAACTTTGTCTGGATTTTCAGTTTGAAATATGGCAACCCTAGTTAAATAGCAACTGGGGGGGTGCATCTGGATTGGGTTCAAGACAGCAGGATCTAACCCTTCCTTCCTGCACCATAGCACAGACAAAATCCCCACCCCATTGCTATTTGCTGGGAAAATAGGGCTGCTGCTGATGCCATGGGACTTTTATCAGGAAAATATGCAATTATTCTAGAGTTTTGCATTTTATGTGGTGGGCTGCTCCGCTGAGATGCGTTCCTTCTCTCCACCTAGTTAATGTCGGTGATTATATCCAGGCTGTGCTGGATAGAAACCTGGCAGAAAACATCTCCAGAGTGTTGTACCCAAATGATAACGTAAGTGGCTCTTCTGTGTTGCATTAAAATCTCTCCTGGTTAACTGCGAGCTGATTAGAATTTGTTTTTATATCTCCTGCGTTGACCATGGTTCGCCTTAGCATGGCAGAGAAACAGAGCACAAAACAACCATGGCAACCGCCACATCACCAACTATTCTTACCATTTTTGCGCTGGATATCATTATTATTATTATTACTATAGCAGGCTTGTCAGCAGTGGCTGCAGGAGTGACGATTCTTCTCTCTCTGCCTTCCAAAGTTCTTTGAAGGGAAAGAGCTGCGTTTGAAGCAAGAGTACTTTGTGGTCGCCGCCACTCTCCAGGATATCATACGGCGATTCAAGTCCTCCAAATTCGGGTGCCGCGACCCCGTGAGAACCTGCTTCGAGACCTTCCCTGACAAGGTGAATATTTAAAAACGAGGGCCGAGACATAACTGCAGCTTTCGTTCCAAAGGACACCTTAGGTTTTTGTCTTTGGGATGGGTGGAGGAGCACTCGACATTTCACAGAAATGTTTGAGAAGCTAGGAAGTCCCCAAGCAAGCTTTGGTTGTACTCCCCCCCCCACCCAGTGGAAACAGCTTCAACTTTAGATGTCCATTTTACAGGTTGCCATCCAGCTGAATGACACCCACCCTGCCCTCTCTATTCCTGAGCTCATGAGGATCTTTGTTGATGTGGAAAAAATGGACTGGGATAAGGTAAGAGGGAAATGGACACAGCCATATTGCATGTGACAGCATGGTTCTCTCCGTGCAAACTGTCCCAAGAGAACTGTGGGATTGTCTGCTGATGAAAGTGACCATGTGGTGATTGATAATACCGTCATTTATCTGTTTTAGGCCCCTAAGTAGTAGCAGTTGCCAGGACATTGCCCCGATATATCGCAATGTTTTGCTGGTGATATATCACGATGTTGAGAACCAGCTATCGGCCAACTCTCACACACGTTGTGATCTGCCAGGTCAAATGTTATGAAACAGTTATCACGATGTGAACTTCCCAAACAGGTTTTGGATGATATATCGATATATCACCCAGCCCTACTGTTGACCAACCACGTCCTCCCTCCGCAGCAACAGAAAAAGGCACCAAATTTTTAAAAGCATACTCTCTTTGGATTCAAAAGAAAAAAACAGGCTGTGTATGTACCGCCGTTTACTCTGGCTCTCATGCGCTCCCACCACTGGTGTTTGAAGCAGAGTACATATGTGTGTTCCTTGTAGTTTCTTGAGAAATACTGCTGTTTGATTACTTTTCCTTCCAACCAGCATCCATCCAATTCAAAAACGGGAGCTGTGGCTAAGCTGAGGTGTGTCTATTTGAGACAGCCATTGCACATGCTCAGATGGCGGCTTTGTTGAATTCAGCATGGGTGGCCCTGCCCAACTGGCCTGCGGTGCTACTTAGGATCTTGTTGAACAGCCAATCCCTGTCCCCTCTCCCCCTAGTGCCAGAAGTCAGTCACTATCCAGGTACATTTAGTGCTTCAACAATGCGATTGCAACTGACAAGCCGCAGATCGGATTTAGCCAGGCCTGCTTAGTGAGCCTAAGAGAGTGTAGCAGCTTGGTTGCTACCAGGATCAGATTCTTTTTCTTTCTTTCTTTTTTTAAGAATTTAAATAAATTTTATTAGTATTTTCCACACAACAACACGTAAAATATCGAAAAATAACAATACACAACACACAAAAACCATTTGAAAAACTAAAAAAGCAACAACTAAAAAAACAAAACAAGTCCATATCTTACAAGTTAACAATATAAACACTAAAAAAACACACAAAACATTGACTTCCACCAATCCCACAGCACCTCCTTTATCTCTCATTGTGTCTTCCTGTTTTCCTTATCATCTCTATCCTAACATCTAGATATAAATCCCTCTTTCCTATCCTTTCACTTCACAAGGTTATTCCAGACTCAGCCAGATTTCTGTCCTCAAACTTTGACTTTTGAGGTATTCATTTAGGCACTCCCATTCTTTTTTTACTTCACTTTTTGGTTTTTCTCTATTTATGCCTGTCAATTTGGCTAATTCTAAGTATTCTGAAAGCTTACATAACCACTCTCCCCTAGTGGGCAACTGATTCCCTTTCCAATACTTAGGCACCAGGATTCTTGCTGCAGACGTTGCATATAAGAAAAATTTAGTTTTGTCTTTTGGAATATCATCATTGAAAATCCCTAAAAGGAATGCCTCTGGCCTTTTACTATATGATATTCTTAGTATTTTCATTATTTCTTCGTGGATCAGATCAGATTCAGTCTGCAGTGCCCTTGTGTTATCTCATCCGTTGTTTTTAATTTTTTGCTCCAGGCCTGGGAAATCACGAAGCGAACTTGCGCGTACACCAACCACACCGTGCTGCCTGAAGCCCTGGAGCGCTGGCCTGTCTCTATGTTCGAGAAACTCCTGCCAAGACACTTGGAGATCATTTATGCTATCAATCAGAAACATCTCGACGTAAGGAGACGGGATAAATGAGGTGGTGGGGAAAGGGGGGTTGGGTTGACTGAGAGGCCTGGAGGCTCAGTCTGTACCTAAGCCACAAGTTGCCCATTGCCAAAGTCAGAAGCTTTATAGAACTTTGTGGAATCCTATTGGCACTTGGCGTCACCTGAGCCCTGCTGAATTAGGAGCTACAATACTGGCCACCTTCAGTGGTGGCACTATGGCAGGTGATGGCTAATTCTTCTACAGTGTTGCCAGCTGCCCAGGAGGTGGTATTGCAGCAGCAGTTCAACGGGGATCAGGTGACAGAAAGGCAAACTGCTATGGTAATGCAGAGCAAGGAAGTTAAAGATTAAAGGGCTCTTTTGCCCTGGTACAACAAAATCGGGTATTCTGCTGTTTGGAAAGTAACGTGGAAATGCCTGCAAAAGTGTAGAGTGTGCAAATAGCTAAACAGATGTAGTATAAACACACCACAACAAAAACAGAAGAAGTGTCCGTTGTTGTAGAAGCAGCCTGCAGACAAATCAGAACAGATGCTCAGTAAAGATTAGACATAGTCTAACCTCCATGTAAGGGACGCGGGTGGTGCTGTGGGTTAAACCACAGAGCCTAGGAAATATCAATCAGAAGGTCGGAGGTTCGAATCCCCGCGACGGGGTGAGCTCCCGTTGTTCGGTCCCTGCTCCTGCCAACCTAGCAGTTCGAAAGCGTATCAAAGTGCAAGTAGATAAATAGGTATCGCTCCGGCGGAAAGGTAAACGGCATTTCCGTGCGCTGCTCTGGATCGCCAGAAGCGGCTTAGTCATGCTGGCCACATGACCCAGAAGCTGTACGCCGGCTCCCTCGGCCAATAAAGCGAGATGAGCACCGCAACCCCAGAGTCAGTCACGACTGGACCTAATGGTCAGGGGTCCCTTTACCTTTTTAAACTCCATGTAAGTGTTGTGTAAGCAAATCAGGATGAGTGCTCAATAAGTAGGTCATCTGGAAGGGCCCAAAGACCTCCAACATACAAGCTGTGGCGGTTTCTAGGGGAGAGGAAGTAAAATGGACTCATGACTTCAATCGTCCAGGAAATTTCTTCACATTTTTTCTGGTGTAAAGGGTTCTATTGTGGGATCTCCTTTAGATCTTGTTGTTAATATCCCCCTCTCCTTGTGTCCTTGCAGAATGTGGCAGCCCTCTTCCCAGGAGACATTGACCGCCTCCGAAGGATGTCCGTGATAGAGGAAGGAGACTGCAAGAGGGTCAATATGGCCAACCTGTGTATCATTGGCTCCCATGCAGTCAACGGAGTGGCCCGGATTCACTCGGAGATTGTAAAGAGCTCTATGTGAGTCCTGCTTCCTTCACTTTTTTGCAACAGGCTGTCAGCTCAGGAGAAGACAGGCCAGGCTGTCAGTGTCTCCCCGGGATCTATGAGCAAAGATAGTTTATTTTCTGCATATGCATCGCTGCAAATCCTTTGCCAAACTTTGATTTTCCGTTTTTTTCTTTTCTGTTTTATGCACCTCTTTCTTTCCATTTGGCCCAGACCCCAGAGATAGCTTATTTTTCTTATTTATATAAATTTATATACCGCCCTATACCACCAGGTTTCAGGGCAGTTCACAGAATAAAATAAAAATATAAAACTAGAAAATACATAATCGTTTTTTGAGCGGTCACATTGCACTGCTTAATGTTTCTGCTCACTGTTACTAACTGGCCCTAAATGACACATGACCCTTCTTCTTCTTCTTCTAATGTCTTGTGATCCATCTTGTGCTTTTTTAGATTCAAAGATTTCTACGAAATGGAGCCGGAGAAGTTTCAGAACAAGACGAACGGCATCACTCCAAGGCGGTGGCTCCTGCTTTGTAACCCGGGACTCTCTGATGTCATTGTGGAGGTGAACTGACTTCAGCCAAGAGGAATTCCATGGAGCAATTACCCCTGTTGCTGGGCCCTCCTCCTCCTCCTCAATGGATCTGTCTTCATTCCATTTTTTCCTTAGATCAGGGCCATTGAACCTCAGACCTAGGGCCTGAATGTGGCTTCCCAGGCTTTGGTTTCTGATGCTTTGGACTCTCTGCAGACCACACCCCACATTTTTGCTTCTGGCCCCACCCACCTTGACATGTGGCCTCTGCAAGGTTACCCAGAAGGAAACGTGGCCCTTTCATCAAAAAGCATCCCCCACCCGTGGGGTTTCTTGGATTTGGGGTGCGCAAGAATTCAGTCGCCACGTCCCTAACTTCATGGTTTTTTGTCCCTGGCAGTTTATAGTTTTTGTAGTGCAGGGAGCGCAGAAGCAAACATAAGCAGGTCTGTCGATTGATGGTTTTCTTTCTTCTTTTCATTACAGAGAATTGGGGAAGATTTTCTAACGGATCTAAGCCAGCTCAAGAAGCTGCTAAGCTTTGTCAATGATGAGGCCTTCATCAGGGATGTCGCCAAAGTTAAACAGGTGGGGATGGCAGCATGTTAGCGAGAAACACTGTGATATGCTGGGCTGCGGTCAGGACAAACCGTATATATTAATTGCTGGTTCTAAACATGTTCCGATGTATTTTAATTACTGTTTTTTTAACTAATTAATTAATTTTTAACTAATTAATTAATTAATTAATTAATTTTTATAATGAATGATTTTAGAATGTTGTTTATGTTGTACTTTTGTACTGTTTTATTGTTGTTAGCCGCCCTGAGCCCGGCTTCGGCTGGGGAGGGCAGGATATAAATAAAATTTATTATTAATTTATTATTATTATTATTAATTTGTTCTTGCAACTTTGTGTTTTCTAATTTTGCTTTAAAATATTGTAAGCTGCCTTACAGCTTGGGTGGAAGGTGGGACATAGATAAGTTATATAATCTAGAATCTCAGCCTAGACCAAACTGTGCAGGTAGAGTCAGACTTAAATGTCCTGGCCACTAACTTCAACCCCAAATTTCCTTTTGCCAGGAGAACAAGCAGAAGTTCTCAGCCTACTTGGAAAAACAGTACAAGGTGAAAATCAACCCTGCCTCTATTTTTGATGTGCACGTCAAAAGAATTCATGAATACAAGAGGCAGCTCCTCAATTGCCTGCATATCATCACACTCTACAACCGTGAGTAGCCTAGCCCAACAAAGCAGCAACTTCAGGGCTACGGAATGCTTTTGGGCAAAAATATGCTTTTGGTCTCCTTCTTTGGAGGTCTTTAAGCAGAGGCTTGACAACCATATGTCAGGAGTGCTCTGATGGTGTTTCCTGCTTGGCAGGGGGTTGGACTCGATGGCCCTTGTGGTCTATTCCAACTCTATGATTCTATGATTCTAATCATAATAACATAGCACCAAATGTACGCAGGAGATGGGAAAACTAGCTTGTTGGGGAGATAGTCTTCTTTATCTAATGTGCGAAGTTTTCTCACATGCAAGGATGCTTTTGCAAGCATTCAGAAATGCAGTCACCCCACCTGCAGATTGAAGAGTAATAATAATAATAATAATAATAATAATAATAATAATAATAATAATAATAATAATTTATTATTTATACCCTGCCCATCTGACTGGGTCTCCCTAGCCACTCTGGGTGGCTTCCAACCAAATATCAAAAACAATACAACGTCAGACGTTAAAAACTTCCCTAAACAGGGCCGCCTTCAGGTGTCTTTTAAAAGTAAAATAGTTGTTTATTGCCTTGACATCTGATGGGAGGGCGTTCCACAGGGCAGGCACCACTACTGAGAAGGCCCTCTGCCTGGTTCCCTGTAGCTTTGCTTCTCGCAGTGAAGGAACAGCCAGAAGCCCCTCGAAACTGGAACTCCAGTTTCCGGGCAGAACAATGGGGGTGGAGACGCTCCTTCGGGTATACTGGACCAAGACCCTTTAGGGCTTTAAAGGTCAGACCAACACTTTGAATTGTGCTCGGAAACATACTGGGAGCCAATGTATGTTCTCAGCGGCCACTCCCAGTCACTAGTCTGGCTGCTTCATTCTGGATAATGCCTTTGAATACTACTTGCTGGGAGTCGTGAATAGGGAGGTGGCTGCTGCATTCATTCTCTGCTCGATGTCAGAGCAGGATGCGTTGCCTGATCCTGCAGGTCTCTTACGTTCTTAATTTTGCCGTGTGTGTAGATTAGGCTTAAGAGCCGTGCCATTTTACTCTACAAGTATCGTCTGTGTGCCTCTCCACCAGCGATACTGCATTGTCTTTGGCTCAGGATCCCAGGGCAATGGGCTTTGCCACGCTGTGAGATTTCAGCCTTCGTAGATGCATGTTTAGGAACTTGATCAGAACCTCATGTAATTAATAGAAAGGGCTGGCAAACATCAGCTAACAGGCCAGAGTGAGAATGTGGATATCTTGCAGGAAGTCATCTGTGTGGTTTGCAGATCATGTGCCAGAATATGACCACAGCTCATCAGCTAGACCACAGCTGATGAGAGCGAGGCGTTTATTTTGCAATGTTCTTATTGAGGCATCGTCCATCTTGCATTTAAAAGCACATATCAAAATAATATTCTGCATAGCAACAGCCTTCGATGGCTGAGTTCCACCATTGCTTTTTTCTTCTTCTTTTTTGCATTGCTTTTTATGAATGTATTTGCTAATCTGAGTGAGAGAAAAGAAAGACGAAAGAGAAAGGAGGGGAAAGGCCACAAATCTCTTAATTAATATAATAGTTTTAACAAAAAGAATTAAGATGAAATAATTATATAAGTTGAAGTAGGTTGGGCGGAGAGGAAACGCAACCTGTAATTTTCTCATTCCAATAATTGATAAAGAGAGACCATCTCTCAATGGGGTTATTGTTTTGTTGTTTTGGTTTACATGTGTTCTATCTTGTATTTTATTCTGTGAACTGCTCTGAGATCTTTTGATGAAGGGCGGTATATAGATTTAATAAATAAATAAATGACACAAATTAATCACCATATTGCTTTTCCCAGGCATCAGAAGAGACCCAAAAAAGTCCTGCGTGCCAAGAACAGTTATGATTGGAGGAAAGGTAAGGGACTTGATAGGTGGCGCTGTGGGTTAAAGCACAGAGCCTAGGACTTGCCGATCAGAAGGTCGGCGGTTCGAATCCCCGCAACGGGGTGAGCGCCCATTGCTCGGTCCCTGCTCCTGCCAACCTAGCAGTTCGAAAGCATGTCAAAGTGCAAGTAGATAAATAGGCACCGCTCTGGCGGGAAGGTAAATGCTGTTTCCGTGCACTGCTCTGGTTCACCAGAAGCGGCTTAGTCACGCTGGCCACATGACCTGGAAGCTGTATGCCAGCTCCCTCGGCCAATAAAGCAAGATGAGCGCCGCAACCCCAGAGTCGGTCATGACTGGACCTAATGGTCAGGGGTCCCTTTACCTTTAAGGGACTTGATGCTCAAGCAAGCTTTCTCCTCAGTAGCTGGGACAGTGTTTCCTAAACTTCAGACAAGCACATGCACACATTCCCTCCCTCGGTTAGCACTGGGAGTGTGTTCCATCTTGCTCCTGCAGGGTTTATTTTTCGAGCGTGTAAACATGAGAACTGCCCTGTTTTCCTGACTTTTAGACAGAGGCTCTGTTATCAGTGAATCTGTACAGCACCCCTCCTGAAGCTGTTTGCCTGATTACACACCCTGTCTCTTTCCCACCAATTCCCTTTTGATCCGCGTGTCTCTTCCCTCTCTACCTCCAGGCCGCCCCCGGCTACCACATGGCAAAAATGATCATCAGACTGATCACGGCCATTGGAGACGTCGTCAATAATGACCCTTACATAGGCGACAGGCTGAAAGTCATCTTCTTGGAGAACTACAGAGTGTCCCTTGCTGAGAAAGGTACAAGGCCTCTGGAGACTTCCCCCCCCCCAAAAAAAAAATTTATTGATTTTCCACATTTATCACAAAATGACATAACAAAACACACACCAAAGAAAAACACACTACAATACAATAAAATTAAACCCAGAGAAATATTATTTCTTCAAATACCTAATTCTCTTAACATTGATAACTGACTTCCTCGAATCCCCTCTAACAGAATTTCATTATATCATCTTTATAACAGTTTTCCAAATTCATATTTCTAATAAAAGGCCTCTGGAGACTTTTGCCTTGGACTTTGGAACCAGGCAACACAGGTGTTGCAGTACTGAGCTACAATCTAGGCCAGGGGTCTGCAACCTTTAAGACAAAAAGAGCCACTTGGACTCGTTTCCGAAGGAAAAAAAACCTGGGAGCCGCAAAACCATTGCGACATTTAAAACAAATATATCTCCAGAGCCGCGATCTGACAGCGGGCGGGAAGGTGACGCCCCGGAGCCGCGGCAAAGGTGTAAAAGAGCCACATGCAGCTCCGGAGCCGTGGGTTGCAGACCCCTGATCTAGGCAAAGGGTGTCTGGGTGTTTTAAGTAGGGGAGAAGCATTTTTTACCAGAATATCTTTTTTTCACTCCGCCCCAGTGATCCCTGCTTCAGATCTGTCTGAGCAGATCTCCACCGCGGGGACTGAGGCTTCAGGAACAGGGAACATGAAATTCATGCTGAACGGAGCCCTCACCATCGGGACCATGGATGGCGCCAATGTAGAAATGGCCGAGGAGGCCGGAGAGGAGAATCTCTTCATCTTTGGCATGCGGGTGGAAGACGTGGAGGCGATGGACAAGAAAGGGTTTGTATGAACAGCCGCGTTAGCCTTGCGTCCTGGAAACAGGCTGTGTAGCAGGGGTGGCTTTCCCTTGACGTCCCTTGGCCTTAGCCTTGCTTCAGCTGCATGAAAACTGCTCAGATTAAATGGAGCAAAGGAGACCTGTTTTGTGAGGTTGATGGGGGGACAGGATCTCAAACCCAGGGAAGGGATGGGGCCCTCCACACTTCTCATGCTCAGGACTCTCCACTGGCCACACCTCCTCCCTAGCCACGCCCTCTTTCTCCAAGCCACACCCCCTTGGTGGTCATCCTTTACACACACACCCTGGGTGTGGTTTTACCTGGCTGGAATTCTGGTTGTTGTGCTCCTTGATTGACTAAATGGAGAATAAAGAGGGGCCTGCGAGTGTGTAGGAACCAAAGACAACATTTACATTTGCCTCCAGCCCTGTCTGCTTGTGGCAAGTGGTCCCTACCAGGTTATACAGCCCTTGTTGGGGAAGGGCTGGGGGGGAATCTTGGTTACCCCTTTTCTAAATCATTGCCACAAGATGTTTGCTCTGGTGATAGCAAGAGGACACACCATTCCAAAAAGAAATAGATTTTAAAAGTGTTGGTGTGGGAGAAGTTCTTCAAATACTACAGCAACTTACAAAAACACATAAGTGTCATGAGCACAGTACATAAGTCTATCGATCTGCTTGTGGGTTGCTTTGGACTAATTAACTCTACATAACTTGTACTAGATCTAATAATGGCAGACCGCTTGCTAATAATTAGCCGAGCCTATGCCCGTTAATTTGACTTGGTGTCATCATGGACAATCGCTTCGAAATCAAGTCCAGTTCGTCAGTCATTTGGACTTGGGCCAGCCCTGTCATTAGGCGAGTGAGGCAGCCACCTCAGTCGGCAAATGCTTAGTGGTGGCAGGATGTTGGAGGGGAGCTGCGTGTGCCATGTGGCTTACCTTCTGCCCCTCAAACTACCCTTACGCTGCCCTCAGGTGTGGTGGAAGAGCCCGTCCCATCAACAGTGTTGACGCAAGGTCCAGCTGCCAGAATGTCATTTACCTCAGGTGGTAAAATGTCTTGGGCCGGCCCTCTTTGGATCACTTTAGTACAGGGCTGTTAACTCCTTTGAGTGGAGCATATAAAGCAACGTGTTCTGCAAGCGGTGACGAGGAGGCCAAACATGTCATTTGTTTCCTCGTTTAGGTACAACGCTAAGGAATACTATGAGAGGATTCCAGAGCTCAAACAAGCTGTTGACCAAATTGGCAACGGCTTCTTCTCACCAGATGATCCCGGGTGCTTCCGAGATATCGTCGACATGCTTATGTATCATGACAGGTGAGAGGCAGCAATCATGCTCTAAACCAGGGTTAAGCAGTGGTATGCGTTTCATGGATAGTAATAATAATAAATTTTTATTTATACCCCACCCTTCCCGGTTCAGGAAACTGGGCTCAGGGCAGCTAACAACAAATTTAAAACACTTAATTGATGCTACAAAAAACAGCATAAAATGCGCTATAAAGCGTAAATAACACTAAACTCAAGAATCAAAAATTAACTTAGGGGGGAAATCCATCCCATAAACATTAGATGATCACCAGGGCTAGCTGGCTAAATTAGTCCCACTTGGGCCAGCAAGGAGACCAGGGGAGAACCCGCTGTGGGATCCCAGAGCGGGCAATCTTCACAAATCAGGGAGGGGGAGGGAAGAAAGGGGAACAAAAGATCAGGCTAAGTTCAAATTGAAAGCCAGGCGGAATAGCTCTGTCTTACAGGCCCTGCGGAAGGAAGTTAAATCCTGGAGGGCCCTGGTCTCATGGGACAGAGCATTCCACTAGGTCAGAGCCATCACTGAGAAGGCCCTGGCCCTGGTGGAGGATAGTCTGACTTCCTTAGGGCCAGGGACCTCTAAACTATGCTTATTCATGGACCTTAAAGTCCTCTGCAGGGCATACCAGATGACATGCCATCCCTGGCTTCACTTTTCTGACAGTCCATGGTGTGGCTTTTCTATGCCTTTGCAGCCACCCAACTGGCTCTGTGTCTCCATATTACGTTACTATCGTCGAGAGGGAAATGGGCAGCTATTTATAATGGCTGACACTCATTTTATGTCAAAGGCGTATACACTTTTGTATATGCCCTGGCCTTTGCAATGGTGAGTATAAGAAAAAGCTGGAGAGAACACGCCTCTGAGGTCGCAATTACTCTCAGACGCTTCTTTGTTTCAGGTTTAAGGTGTTTGCCGATTATGAAGCCTACATCAAAGCTCAAGGTCAAGTGGACAAGCTGTACATGGTAAGACCAACGTTCAAGAAGTTTTGAAGATTCAAAAAATGGGCTTATTTGTGAAATAGATAGAAGATTTATGGCTCTGGTATCCTAGGGTGAACTGAATGGTGGGAAAGGCCCCCCTCTGCTAGATGGGTTTGTAGACTGAAAAGTGCATTTCAGCAGTTTGGGTACCCAAAATGTGAATTTCAGCCAGCAAAACGCTGTCTTCATTCATTCATTCATTCATTCTGTAGCCTACCTTTCTTTACAAAGATGCCTGAGGCAGCTAACCATGTAAAATGAAAAAATATATTAGAAAACCATCTAAACGCAGACAGAAGGGCAGATGATATACAGGTCAAGTAAGCAAGAGATCAATGATTTCTTCGAACAATAGTGAAACATCAATGGGGAAAGTGCCAGATTGTGGGCAGGGAGTTCCATGGCCAGGGTGCTAACACCGAGAAGGCCCTGATAGATTAAAGTAGGTTGGAGAGAGGCTATACAACAGGCCAGAGGAGGAAACAGGCCTTGGCTGCCATATATTCTGCTGCTGTAAGAGTGTTAGGGGCATACGACTATTCTATGGGGTTGTAGATTCCCAATTAAAGGTTAGCTATTATATACAGTGGTACCTCGGGTTAAGTACTTAATTCATTCCGGAGGTCCATTCTTAACCTGAAACTGTTCTTAACCTGAAGCACCACTTTAGCTAATGGGGCCTCCTGCTGCTGCCGCGCTGCCGGAGCACAATTTCTGTTCTCATCCTGAAGCGAAGTTCTTAACCTGAAGCACTATTTCTGGGTTACAGGAGTCTGTAACCTGAAGCGTATGTAACCCGAGGTACCACTGTATATGTATATTATATACATTTTAGGCACATCCATTTGACACACAACTGCCAACGTGCGCATTGTTTTGGCCCTGGGAGGGGATGGAACGTACTTAAGTGCGACTGTTGACACGTGAAATGACACAGAACACAACACCCACAAAAACAGCGTTGTCAGCTGGCAACTCTTAATTTGCGCACATTTGATGCACGCACGACCGCACACGCAGTGCTTGGCACTGAAAGAGGGTGGGGCGGACTTCTGCGCATGACGACCCAGAACATAATCCCTGTGTAAATGGGGGCGGGGGGCTGCCTGTAATTATAGCCTGCATTGTGTCTTTTGTGGTTCCTCTGCTGAAGCTACCAAACTTCCCACTCCTTTCCTTTCTAGAATCCCAGAGAGTGGACTAAAAAGGTAATCAAGAACATTGCATGCTCTGGCAAGTTTTCCAGTGACAGGACAATTACTGAGTACGCCAGAGAGATCTGGGGGGTGGAGCCCTCTGCCGTGAAGATCCCTCCACCCAACATCCCGAGGGAGTAAGTCCGCTGCAAGAGGTGCATGCAAAGGCTCTGCTGCTCTGGCAATTCCTGCTTCCCAATGAATATTCCACAGATGAATTCAAAACGTGCATTTTACCACCCGCTGGGCTTCTCATATATTTATAAAAGGCATGGTGGTTACTTGAAAATGGAGGCAAACTGGTGCTCTGCAGGATTGCAGCCGATAAGCGTTGACCTTGTTGGCAGTGATAAGATTCTGAGCCTAAAGCAGGGAGCTTGAGTGAGGAAGGTGAGATGAGGCCATTCTCTCTTTTAAAACCCCTATTTAACCAATGCAACCTGCATGCATGTTCTGTATTATTGAGACGGTACCCGACTTCCCAGGCCCTTTGGCTCCCATGCCAGGCCACCCTGTTTAGTCAGGAGATGCTTATGTCTGTCTGGGGGGTGGAAACTGCAAAGACAAGAGTTGGGTGCTGTCAAATGACTTACTTTGAACAAACATGTGCTGCCCTCTGTCGGAAGGTTAGGCCGGAACTCTTCAATGACCCCCAAAATAGAGAGATCTATTTCAGAGATCATGTTCTGAAGAAATTCCCATCCTTCCTGTTATTAGACGCCCAAACGGTTGTTATTAAGCTGCTCCAGTTTTAAACTGTCAATTTGCATGTGCTGAACTCAAGTGGGTTTTTTTAATCGAGAAGATCTCTCTCTATATATATATATATCTATATGGAAACTTCAGGCAACACGACACCCAAAGAACACCTGGGGCTTTAAGAAGGATGCTATTTAAGCAGTGCTGAAAGGACTATTGCTGTCATCTAGAGTGCATACCATAGCAACAAGTGAACATGAAGCTACTAGAGAAAACCTGTAGTCCCCTAGATACTTGGCATTCTTCAAAATAATCCTCACCCAAAAAGCCAAGATGCTGTTTTGAGCCTTCAGGTACACCACCATCTGTGGTTTGTAGGCTCCTTTTGGCTTAGTGGGTCATCAGTAGTGCAGCTTTGATACAGAAGTTGCATTTCCTACAGGAGGGGTGGGGAACCTGTGGCCCTCCAGATGTTGGACTGTCAACTCCCATCATCCCTGACCATTGGCCAGGCTGACTGGGGGCTGATAGAAGATGGAGTCCAGCAACATCTGGAGGCCACCATATAGTCCATCCCTGTATTACACTCCAGTGTAGAAGACCACACCTGGCAATACATGCAGCTAGCTTGTTGGAGTCACAGCTCCACTCCCAGTCCTGTGGCCTTCATTCATCGGTTACTGTTTCTGGGTCTCACATTCCTACCTTATTAAAAGAAAACGGCACCTATCGTTTGATTCCTTTTGAGTTTTAATTTCAGACCGTACCATTAGTTTTCCTGGCACCTGAGTCAGCCCTTCGCAGCCTGGGCTGCTAAATAAGTGGCTGCTCATTTCTAAGGGCTGGGGAAATGGTCTGAAAAAGTGGTTTGATTCCAGCTGGGCATGGACTGCCAACTCAACATGCACTTTAATGCAGAATACCAGGACCGGAAATGAATGTATGTTATTATATAAAATTCCAGAACCAGAGGGTTCATTGAAAGTGCTAGTTCCTTTTCCCCCCAGAAATCACCAGTAAATAATTGTATCTAGTTAGTATTAATTTGAAGAAATGCTGAAACACATGCCATATGAAACAACCACCCACATATATTTCCCACTTCTTATAGGGGTCTTAGTGGCCCTACCAAAAAACTTGATTGGCGTTATTAAAGTTGACCATCTCTTTTGATGTGGTAATGCTTAAGCCAATGCAACGAGAATGCTCTGGGTATTGAAAATGAAAATAAATAAATCAAAATGACACTAAATATGTTTTCAAAGCAAATTAAGTCATGTTACAAAAATTGACTGCTGAAAAAATCCATAAAACATAACTTTGTGGAACGAATATCTGAAAAGTAACGCCCTTCATTGTCATTTTCATTTCATGACAATCCGCTGTATTTTCATCTTTAAAAGGTTTGTGTAGTTTTGCCGCAGCTTGTGCAAAGGATCTATATTTCTGTATTTCTGCTGTAAAGTACAACACTTTCTGTTGTGTGGACCACCAATTTGATTCAGTAAGCACCTGTGATAGACATTTAAATCTTGCATGTTTATGCGACATCCAAGTGTATTGTTGGATAAATCCTTCACTACAGCATCTTTGCAGTTAGAGCCTCCCAAAACACAGTCATGGTGGTTTTAGAAAAATGCATAAATGTATCTTTCTGAATCTAGCAGTAGGCATCAATTAATAACCTAAAAGGGAAAGGGTAGGGGTTGGAATATAATGTTTTGACAAATGAATTATTCCACCTTTCAGCACTGCTTGGCAGGTGCTGGGAGTGCAGCCCAGGAAGCTTGCATTTGCTTACCAAGATGGTGCCTTTCAGATGTTGTGGACTACAACTCCCATCATCCCTAGCCATTAGCCATGCTGGCTGGGGATGATGGGAGTTGAGGGAAGGGTGCTTTTTGTTTTGTTTCTACTTATATCCTTTGAACCTTTGACCTACCTATGACCTTGGTAACTATGGGCTAGGGGTGTGGTACCAGAAATAATCACTATATACAAAGATGTTAATGTTTATTGAGTACACAAACCTATGTGGTTACTTTAATATGCTATTGCCTCTTTTAATTGGCATACACTGTCTGACTTGTTGCTGTCACTTAAATAACAACTGCTTATTTTGCGCTACTATTAGTAAACCAAGAGAATGTTGAGGAAGCAGTTACCGTATTTTTCACTCCATAAGACGCACCTGACCATAAGACGCACCTAGTTTTTAGAGGAGGAAAACAAGAAAAAAAATATTCTGATCAAAACAGTAGGTGTATGATTTTTGTGGTTCATGCTGTGGCCACAGACATGTGATTTGACGGTGAGTTTGGGGTAGCCCAATGCAAAAATCCTGAGGATCCATGTGGATCCGTGCTTTGTAACCACGTTTTCGTGCCACTGCGGCCCCACAAAACAGTGGATGCGTGATTTTTTGGTGCAGACTATAGCCATGGACATGCTATGTGATCTGATGGTGAATTTAGGGTGACCCAATGCAAAAATCCTGAGGATCCATGTGCTTTTACCTCCCCCCTCCCAGGCAGCCTCCTTTATCGCTAGTGTCCCTTAGCTCCCTCCTGGTCGCTTGCCGATCAGCTGCTCAGTGGCTTTGTTTCTAAAAAAAAGCACAATCTGCTTTTTGCCCCTGGGCAATTCAGCTCCAGGGACCACGCATTCGCTCCATAAGGCGCACAGACATTTCCCTTTACTTTTTAGGAGGAAAAACGTGTGTCTTATGAAGCACAAAATACAGTAGTTATCCTGTTAAAACCCTTTTGCCAGATTGTCCTTATATTTTACTCCACTCTTATTGAGACTTACCAATGCTGTTAACTGAGGACTTTTGTGGAAGCCCCCAGAGATCTGTTTCTGCGATATTGTCCTGGAATCTTCTTTTGGTTCTTTTACCAGACATTCCAAACTTCCTCTCACTTCTTCTCCCTCACTTGCCCAAGCCAAGATATTCAGCTACCTAAGCAAAACTTTGGCCACCAAGCCACTCTGCCTTCCTTTCAGGTCTGCTTGCTTCTTCCTTGATCATCTGCTGTTGTCTTCTTCTTCTGACTGTCCACCACAGACACCAAGCCCCAACCAACACGGACTGACCCAGACTGACTAGCCCCCAGCCTTATATGCCCCACCCTGTCTAGCCCCCAACCAATCACATGGTCTAACTAAATGTTCTAAACCTGCAACCGCCAATCAGAATAGACATACTCTCTAGCTTTCTTTTGCATACTCAGAGTTCCATCTCCAACTGCTCTTCAGATGTCAGTTAAAGTCCTCCAGTGATAGTTAAACCAACTCTCACCTGACTAAACAGAAGATGTCCCCCCATATTACATTACAAAACAAATTACATTAACAAAACAAATAGACATTATAACAGAAGTTCAAATAAGCAGGATATATTCAAGGGGTCCTGTGAAGGCACCATGTGGGCTAGTCCTGTTAAAGAAACACTTCTTTAATCAGAGAGGGTCAGTCGCAAAGTGCAAGAATTAATTGAAATTAGTCCCATTCTATTAAAGCAGAAAAGTTAATAGTTAAGGTGCTCTCATGCTTGAGTGGACTACAAACTTTAAATGCAGAGTATACTACATAGAATGAACCCAAGGGTATGAATATAAAGTCAAAGAACCAACTAGGTGACACTGTGGAATAAAAACAGCATTTGAGTGCGTAGAGAACAGTAAATTAGCAAAAGATTGAAGACAGGGAAGAAAAGGTGGGGTGGAGAATGGCAAAGGTGAGAATCCTGATTAACCATGCTCTTTTTATAGCCTTCTGACAGAACCATCACAGGCCCCTTTTATAGTTTTCTGCCACCTCTACCCCCCTCCAGATGTTGTTGAACTGCAGTTCCATCAGCCCCAGGGCAAATAAACAAGAACTGTAGTCTATGATATCTGGAGGACACCATAATGGTTGCCACATATCTGGAATGGTGCTACCACATCCTCATCGAACCCTCCAGGTGTACAACAGACTAATTTTGTGAGGTGACAAAGACCTTGCCTAAGGCCACCAGACACAGCTGCCTCTAATTCAAACCCAGCTCTTTCAACTCCAAATGCAGTATTTGGACAAAAAATAGGTTTAAAATAACTGAAGTTCCCTGCTTCGGCTAGGGCTTGCAGAAAGGCCATCCATCGAAAGAGTCCCTACCTTCCTTGCCTTGCAAGTTTGCTCCGTAGGTTCCTATAAGAAGAATGAATGTTGACCCTTCTTAATCATTCCAAGAAATAAAGATGGCTTAACTAAAACAGCAGGAAGCCAGCAAGTTTATAAGCAAACAATAGGAAATGCTTGGCTGTAAAGACATTTCCAAGAGGAGTGGAGAAGTTTGCAGCAACCCAGTGTACACCATCTCTTCATCGATTGATGAAGGTTTAGTATATGTGCTGCCGAAGCGAGCACAAAGGTTTATACATGTAAACATACTTTTAAGGGCATTTGAGACAAGGGCTAGAATCTGCTATCTCCATTTATCCTGAGTAGGCTTGTGGAAATCAACTCTGTATTCCAACCTCCTCGTTAGGAAGCAACCATTCTGCTTGCCTTCCTTTGCATATGCAAATCTGTCCCTCCATTGAAGTGAGTGGGAGAGCCCCTACCAACACACAAGCACACTGGGTGTGAGGTTGGTGGACTGGAGTTGATACATCATGTGCTTTTCATTCATTTTATCAAAAGCAGAACAAACAATTGAAGGATTTCCTGGAAGGACGGTTTTGGAATTTGAACATTAGTGCTGTTAATCTCACCCTTGATGGAATTGTTTATAGTTTGATTACAGGTCAGTATTTGTGTGCCTTGTCCTGATGTGTCCATCTAAAACTCCAAATAGAGGGTTGTGTCTAACATTGGCATAGACAGTTGAAATTAATGGACATTCCTAATTCCAGTCTATTATTCTCAATGTGTTTAACTCAGCTGGATACAACCCAAGGGAATGACATTGTGCTCTCTTGAGTGTTTCTCATTATATCTATTTAAATATACTTTTAAGCAATCAGGAACATCTCTCTCTAATGATAATAGCACTGTCCCGCATTGAGTCTCAAGCATAAAACGTCACATGCAGACATTCCCACTTTGCAATGCAACTTTGTTTATATGGCCTAAAAACCCAACCTAGTAATTAACTTGTACTGCAAAGATGGCATTTCTTCAGACAAGAGTAGGCTGGAGTAGCAGAACTGGATCATTAATGAAGATCTCTGACTTAACCAAAACGGTCCATTGCTTGCAAAATAAATGTTGTTTGTCACTCTCATAGCACTTTCAAACCTTTTGAGGTTTTGAGTTTGTGTATGTGTGTGTTTGATATACTACTGTCAATCTCTTGTGCTCTCAAAATTATTAAAAGTCACACAGCCATCCATTGTAGTCACTCTTTATTTCCCTATGCATTGTACAGAATTATTGCATTACATGGACACGGTGCTGACTGTGAATGGACATTGAGTGGGATTCAGCAGGGTTTGTTTTTTTTTTTTTTAAGGAGTGCCAGCATAATCTCATGTAGTTCTGCTGGTTTGGTTTCCATAGAACGGGAACCTGTACATCAAAATATTCTTAACAGGGTGGCTTATCCTAATGAGAAGAATGGGGGAAAGGCTTTGGGGGGAAAGGCCATCCAGTGAAGTCTATTGGAAGATTAGGACGTATATAGGGTTGCCATTATGTCCTCTTTTTCCAGGACACGTCCTCCTTTTCATGGGTATGTAAAATGAGTCTCATCATAGCGATCCATAGTTAAAAGTAGAAGTCAGCAAATGTGTCCTCTTTTTTTGTTCTTAAAAATATGGCAACCCTATATAGAAGGAAGTCCCTCTTCACACACTGCAGTTAAATTGTGGGCTAGGCCACCAACTTGGCTGCCTTGAAAAGAAAACTTAATTTAATGAGTGTCTTTCAATGGCAACCATTCATGATGGCTATATACTACATCCAGTATCAGGCTTCTGAATTCCAGCTGATAGGGAACAACAGCAGGAAAGGGTTTTTTCATTTATGTCCTGCTTGAAGGAAATGAGCAATAGAGATGGCTTGACCCTGTCGCATTATCTCCCCCCCACCTCACAAACTATGTATGTTTAAGTATAATCTGCTAAGTAACATTTAATATATCTGACCAAGTAGGCTCGGGTCCAGAAAATCTTGGGCCACAATCAATGTTAGCCCTTAAGAGTATCATCAGGCTCAGAAACAGAGCCCAAGTCGTGGGTGTCACCACTAACTTTTCCAGGAGTGTACACTTTGGTAGGAATTCAGAGGAGTATTAAATCCTCAGTTACATAGCTCTACCACCAGGGGACAGATCATTACTGAACACAGAAGTATTCCATTTTGCTTGCAGCTCTTTGTAAACAGATATCAGTCAACGGGAATTCACAAGACTTGCAACACAACAAACAAATATGGACAGACTAGCTACATACAAACGATTTGCATGTCGACGCAAATTAAGAATGGATAAATATGAAAAAATCTGGAAGGAATACTTAAGCGATAAAGCGGACAGTGGTAGGAAGTAAGGGGAGGAGAGGTGGGGAAATATTGTTAAAAAGGTGTAGTTATAGGTATATCAGTACTCAAATCTGTTTTGTTAAATTGTGTTATTGTAGTTTTTGTTGTATGTGTTTTTTGTGGTTGTTTGTATTGAAAAAATTGATTAAAAAATTAAAAAAACAACAACTAACAAATACTGAAGAACTCGGGAACTTCAAACAACTTTTACCTAAATTACACCTTTCTTTCATCCAGAAGCCTCTTTTCACATACTTCAAGAAAACTAGGTTTCTGGTAAATGTTAGCTGTGTCAGTATAGCCAAACGATATACCCTTGTCTCAAGCAACCGTCGTGAAAGGGAGAGGCCTAGGGACTTCTCCAAACTGCACTTCCCAAGCTTCCTTGGAGGCAGCCATGAAAAAGTCAGATAGGAACACAAGAAGCTGCCTTATATTGAATCAGACTCTTGGTCTGTTTAGCTCGGATTTCAAGCAGAGGGCATTTCCAGCCCCACCTCCCCAAAGCTATACTGAGGTGTAAGATGCTCCTTGGGCAGTATGTTTAAAGCTGCAACACAAGTGGACAAATGCGGGTGCCAATAAAGATTATGACTGTAGGACACTTCACAATGTAAAGTGCTACAGAAATGATAATGAACAGCTAAACACATGGACCGCAATCCACAATTTCAAAGGACAAGAGAGGAATTCACTCAGCAAATGGAGAATAGAAAAACTCGCAACCCTACATTCATATTGAAAATTGGTTGCCAAACATCACAGTATATATACCAACTCTACGAAACAGAAATCCAAAGTCCATTGTAAGTACGGAACACATGAGTTTGTCAGACTTGGGGCAGTGATGAATCACATGCTGCTGGCTACTTAGTACATTTCTGCTGCTCAGGGGAGCTTTGAAAGAAATCAGTTCTATCTCTGTTCCGCCATTAGCCCCAGACAAATCACAATGGGCAGGATCCAATATTTCCTTGAGTAGTCAGAAGGTATTTCTGCTTGCCTCTTTGTCCCAGATCCCCATCCATATCCAGCTGCACCCCCCCCCAAAAAAAAACCCCCACACCCACAGCATTTGAAAGGGTTCCTTAACCCATAACCCCAAGGGCTGAAGCAGAAAGTCCAATTATACAAGCAAAATTCCATGCACAATTATTTAGAATGCATCCAATATGCCAGCCATTTTAAATTCTACATGTCTTTTTGATAGTATTTTCCTGGGCAGATCTAGAAGCCCATAATTTTAATTTTTTTAAAAAGGCTACTACAACAAAAATTCTTAAGTAATTTGTTTTATTAAAACTACACACTTTTTAGATAAACATTTCCATTTCAATGTGTATCACTGGCCTAATAATTGGAACATATGTCTCGGGATAAACAGCACTGATACATGCGCTGGAATCTAATTTTTGTTGCATGGGAGGAGGTGACATTTCCACATTGGTTTGTACTTTTACCGACACTAAGGTGGGCGATAGCAGCAGCGGCGTTACATGGAACATTCTGTTTGCTTCGACAAGAAAGGCAAAGTTAAGTGTTTCTGTCCTTGTTAGTGTAGTAAACCAAAGCACGTGGAATGTAGGAGGGAAGAGATGGGATTGTATATGTGGCACAATTTGCTCAGAGGTTATGGTGAATCAAAATCTTGGTAGATCTCACTACAGCAGAAAGTCTCACTGCAAAGAACAAGCTACTGTCTGCTTTGGAAGTATGATAATCTCTAAAATACAACTCTTTGATGCATGCAAAACCAGAGTATTCCATATACAGACAATATTAGCAAACACTGCTCTCTAATACACTTCAGGCTGAATAATTCACTTCTGAACACTAATATCTAAGACTACTATGCCAAATGCTTGTATGTTTGTGGAATGAAACAGTTCAGGGCCAATGACACAAAACCTGGAGCTACTGTAAATCAGTCTGCTAGGACCCAACAGCTAAACTGCCCATGGCCCTCTGATTCCTACTCACAATGTCTCAAATTGTCTGCCATGCCATGCCTGCATGAATGGTGGACTGAGAATCCTGAAGAAGAGCATGCCGAACTCACGTCTGGTTTAAGCAGAAGCCCTGACATGAGTGAGATGGGGAAGGAATGGCAGTTTTCAGTTAAGAGCCATGGTGAACTGCAAGCCATCAGGACTCTTAAGGTCTAGTATTGCACTATGTAGCATCTCCTTTAAACACCTCCAAAAGGTTACTAAAGTGGTCTTTACTGTCGTCTTCTCAATATGGATGGATTAATGCATTTTTAAAAAATATTCTGTAAATTCAACAACATAATGGCTAAATGTGTCAATTTTTTACGCACCAAAAATGGACTCCAGCAGCCATAATGAGACCGAATCATCATGAGGTATATAAGGCCAAAGCCAATAAGGGAAAGGAATATGAATTTTAGATTCAGCATTTGCTACTATTAATTTACTATCGTGCTGTCTGCTAAAATTTAGATTCAGGCCAGGATTGTTTTGCTAAAAAAATGAAAAATAAGTATTTGTTCCTGGCATGTGCCAACTGAAGGAAACATTCAAGGCTGGTCAGGAAGTTTTCATACATCTCTAGCTTTTAATTAAAATATATATATACCAAACTAAATATTTTATGCAAAAAAAGAATTTTGTTTTCACTTTCAATGCCTTTGCTTGGTCTGAAAAAAATTAGGACTTTCAAATATAATTGCTAATAATTTGCTGTTAAGGAAAGTCAGAGCAAATGTTTTATTGCCAATGAAAACCAACATAATTTACCAGATGAGAACTTCAGGTTTAAGTATTTTGATGTAATTTCTCTCACAGAAAACTTTTGACCAGCTTTAATGTACCTGAGTATTTTTTTTTTTAAGGACATGAAAGGGCTGTAGGGGTATTAAGGATCATGATTATGAAAAATGATACCAATTTTCTCATCCCCAAAGTGCTTATATGTCTCTAAAGGAGACTGGAAGACATCTTCATCACAGCAGAAAAAAAAATCTCCACCCATTCTTGACAAAGTATAAAGACACCTTCTATTTACTGAAGGAGTCTTTCAAACAATGTTTGAGGGTGCAATTTGTATTCAATACATCTCACATCACCCATTGAACCTGTACATCTAAATAAAATGGTTTGGAGACAAGAAAGAATCTCAAAGTCAGAGGAAGAAAGAATCTTAAAGAGGATGTGTCTGTATATGAGGTATAATAAAGATTTTTATATATTATCTATATGTGGGAGACAACTAAGAAACTTCAAAGCAAGGCAACAGAGAAAGAGAAGCTTAGTCACTATTAAATAGTTGCCTCATTTTAAAGGAGAAACATCCTTCATTGCATTCTGAAATGTTTTCTTGAAAGCATCCTGATCTCTTGAAAGTTCTCAAATGAATTTCAGAACCAAAAACCATATTTAGCAACTCTGCAGTTGACAAGGGTAGGGGAAACTCCTCACTGAACTAAATTCTATTAAAAGAGCAACCTGCAACTCAGGTAAACCAGATGCAGCACTGAAATATTATAGCAGTTACATTTTTAAAGACAATTGCAGTTCATTTGCGTTTCCGAGTGCAAGGGTTTTTTGTGTTCTAAAAAGCTGTTGCAGCCGAACAGACACTTGTAGGAATGTTCATAACTTCCGAAAGGTTTTTGCCAAGTCCTTCTTGTGCTTGAACTTAGTTGTTGTGATTTGTTTGGTTCTCTTGTTCTTTAGAAGGGGCTTGTGGGGAGAGGGGGAGAGACGAGCCAGCTACATTCTTTTCTTCGTATCTCTATCGCCCCAGAGGCTGGGTTTCCAAGTGTATGCATTAAGACTGAAGCAGGAATCTGTGACTTATTCAGTGTCTGGGTTTAAAAGAATGGCAGACCTTTTCTTGTAGATGACAGCTTAAGTCAACCATGCAGTTAGTCCTCAGTGACGATGCTCATGTCCCAATTTTCCCAGGAATTCCCTAAGAGGGAAAAATACACACACACACATATGTATCAGCAGTGTCAGTTGTTTTGGTACTTCGACTTCATCCATTCTCTTCCCACCTGCCCTTCTGGGGCCAGTAAATTTCAGAACTCCAGTCAACTTGTTTTCCCACTTAGATGCTCTTAAATGTCCTACATTGCAGAGCAATCACTCTCTTTCAAAGATGGGATCAGGATACTTAAAAAACAAGCAAAACAGATGAAGGGACACAAACATAAAGTAAAGGTAAAGGTACCCCTGCCCATCAGGGCCAGTTGTGACCGACTCTAGGGTTGCGCGCTCATCTCGCTCAAGAGGCCGGGAGCCGGCGCTATCCGAAGACACTTCCGGGTCACGTGGCCAGCGTGACTAAGCTGCATCTGGCGAGCCAGCACCAGCGCCGCACATGGAACGCTGTTTACCTTCCCGCTAGAAGGCGGTCCCTATTTATCTACTTGCACTTAGGGTGCTTTCGAACTGCTAGGTAGGCAGGAGCTGGGACCGAACGATGGGAGCTCACCCCGCCACGGGGATTCAAACTGCCAACCTTTCGATAGGCAAGTCCTAGGCTCTGTGGTTTAACCCACAGCGCCACCCGCGTCCCTGGACACAAACATACACATAGTCTTACCAAGCTGTCAAACTTGAAATTATGTTTGTGGCTGTTTTTGTTTTCATTTACATTAGTTTTCTATATCTGAAGTGTTTTACAAAAAACTTTTAATGAAAATCTTAACACAAAAAAAGCCCTTGAGGTTCTGGGGTGCAGCCTTTTTTTGCTTATTCACCTGTCAACCCCCCTTATACATTTAAAGCAAGGGTGTGTTGCTTTTGACAGGGGTGAGGAGAGAAGATGTATGAAAATAATATCAAAAGGATGCATAGGGAATGAAACTTGCCCTGCCTTAGAAACACAGCACACTGAGTTTCAGACTTGGCTCTTTTCCAGCCCTACTTCTAAGATACTAAGGATTGTTTTTATGATATGTTTGTAAATCACTCTGATGTACATGCAGCAGGCTGTTGCAATGCGCTCTACGTGGGGCTACCTTTGAAGGTGACCTGGAAACTACAACTAATCCAGAATGCGGCAGCTAGACTGGTGACTGGGAGCGGCCGCCGAGACCATATAACACCGGTCTTGAAAGACCTGCATTGGCTCCCAGTACGTTTCCGAGCACAATTCAAAGTGTTGGTGCTGACCTTCAAAGCCCTAAACGGCCTCGGTCCTGTATACCTGAAGGAGCATCTCCACCCCCATCGTTCAGCCCGGACACTGAGATCCAGGGCCGAGAGCCTTCTGGCGGTTCCCTCATTGCGAGAAGTGAGGTTGCAGGGAACCAGAAAGAGGGCCTTCTCAGTGGTGGCGCCCACCCTGTGGAACACCCTCCCCTCAGATGTGAAGGAAATAAGCAGCTATCCTATCTTTAAAACATCTGAAGGCAGCCCTGTTCAGGGAAGTTTTTAATATTTAACGCTGTACTGTTTTTAACATTTGATTGGGAGCCGCCCAGAGTGGCTGGGGAAACTCAGCCAGATGGGCGGGGTATAAATAATAAATTATTATTATTATTATTATTATTAATCAATTAACTGCAACAATGGACCTTTTTCATACAAAGCATGTGCTCTACCACCAAGCTTCCTTCCTTTCCCCTCTCCTAGACCTGCTCAGATACTGGATGTGAACCAGGGTGAGAAAGATGCGCCCAAAGTGAAGTGACAGATCAAAAGGAGGCAAGACAAGAGGGCAGGAAGGGAAAAAGGAGGATTGGCTACTCTCACCCACACACCCATTTTTATGCAAAACCCAAACCTGCCATCCTTCCTTGCTTTAAATGCATTGTAAAAAGAGGAGACATGCAAACATGAATGACTGCACCAATCATATTTTGTTTGGCCCTCAGTCTCACCCAAGTCACTTGGCAATTGTTGCTAATTTAATCAGCAGTTACTAGCAATGATGTGCTTTTGTGCTTGGGTCCTACAATAAACCTCTGGGGTAAAGTGGGAACCAAGGGAAATTATTCCAGAATAAGCACATGCATGCACGTACACGCACACACCCTTTATGTTGTACAGCTCAATTGCATCTGTGCAAACAGCAGAACACACATTATGAACAACCCTTTTAATTACCGCAATATTCGAGGTAGTTCTGGGCTCTTGTAGATGTATTTATGCCTGTAGCCTAGGTCTGTGTGAAATGGAACGAACTGTACTTTGTAATCACGGAAGCTCCGAGACGGGGCAGCAATGTTGTATAGCTGGAAAAGACATTTCAAAACAAAGGCAAGTTAATGAAATGTATAGCCCCTCAATACAGAGCAGTGACGTTTATTTCTGTAACTATATTTGATGTAGCTAATTAAGCACCAGTTATTGCACAGCAATTTCTGTGCCCAAGAAACAATCATACTTACTTCATGTCAGCTTATATCACTCTTTGACCATTCTGTTCTACTTGAAACTGGGTAGTTACAAGAACGCTGAAGGGACAAAGTCTCAAAGTACTTTTCAAATGTGACTTTATGGATTGAAGGAGAGATCAGAACTCACAGGTTTGTGATATGTCGATCTGTGATATGTGAAGCTGAACATCTGTTGCTCAGAATTTTTTTTAAAAAGAGCTTTGCGTTTTAAGCAGCAATGGAAACTTTTCCAATGTTGTATAACAATGAACATGCACAAAGTTCAGTTGTTCATGACTTGTGTACACAAATATTCGCAACATGGGCTCTTGGACAGGTGTTGTTTTCCAAGGGAGGAAACCCATGTTATCTTTTCTAAACAGAAAGGTTTGCCTGTGGAGCCTGATTTTTTTCTGATACATGCTGCAGAGAGTCAAACTCATTCTCAAGTGAAAGTCCCCTTGAAGGATAGGTATTTATGTCAGACACTTATGTGCCACTTAATCATTTGTATGTGTGAACAGTATGCATAAAAACAAACTTTAAAATTGCTTTATCATAAAACTGAACGCTGCTGGAAAAAGGAACTTTTATTGATGTGTTCAGCAAGGAGGAGGGGGGGTCTGTCTAATCCCATCTGGGAAGCAGTTCTACAGGCTCGGTCCCATTACATTAAATACATGGCTTCTAGTAGTTGCAAGTCATGCATTTGAGCCATGGGGGACTACCAACAGAGACTGTCACAAAGCCTCTGTGATTGGGACATGGGATCAGGCAGTCCTTAAGTTGTCCTGGACCAAAGCTGCTAAGGGCCTTCGTAAAATTAATAGAAGAACCTTGGAACTTTGTCTGGGCAGCTTTTAAGTACCAGAGTTAGTCCTGGTGATAGTTTGTCCCCATCAATAGTCCAGCTGCAGCAATTTGCACCAGCAAAACATAGTTCCAAACTCATGCTATTTTTTTAAATATATATTTTATTCAGGATTTTCTTGTTTTACAGAAGTGTAGTGCCTCGTTTTTTGTTTTTTTCATGTAACATTTTTACAAATCTGTTTCATTTGTTGAGGCATTAGGGGGAGAAGAAAAGAAAAAAGAAAAAAGAAAGGGGGGGTGGAGAGAGGGAGGATGGATAGGGGTGGGGTCGGGTGGCGGTGTTTCTATTATGTTCAATGTATGTAGAGTTTGGTGTCGGCGTTGCTTGTGTTGTTCACTTGTGTTCCAGCCCAACAGGACAGTGACAATAATCCACCAACAGCATACAAATCAATATGGCTAACCTGATCCAAAACACCCACCCACCTCACCCACACACGAAAACAAAGATCATCACAGCCAATCACAAGCAAACAATCACACCCTAGGCCAACCCCAAGCTCTCTCACTACCAAACTCATGCTATTTATGTTTTGCATCACACTGTTCCTGAAGGGATAATGTCCTTGTCTGTCAGATAAAGAGGTGATTTCCATGAAGTCTGAGTCCTCAGAGAGCTGGCTTAAGAGCTTCTCACCCTAGACATGGGACAGCTGCCACCCCCTCAAGACTGAAGCACAAACTGGGCAGCAGAAATTACTCAAGATTAATTAGTGCAGAGTACAAAAGTTACAGTCATGCATATGCAGCATTATTTCTGGCACCTCCCTTTCGCCGCCACCTCTTAGGAGCCAACTATTCCCAGCAACTTTAGGAGCCATCTGTGCAGAGCCCTGTGAGTACCGTACAGAGAAACAAAATTTGCTTCAGGGCAGCTAAATGATGGACTGTTCTGGATTGTGGCAAAGGAAAGGAAATAAAAAGGAGGTTCATACAAAGCCAGATTCTGCCCACAGTTCTGTTCTGGTTAGCCCAGGTCCTGGCCCAGGGCTGAATGGAAATGTGTATAGAACAGAACCTTAAAGGCTGCTTACTCCTTGAAGGGAAAATAAACCAGTCACAGGGTTTGGTGTTAGTTTGGTCCATGGAACCTGGAATTAAACATGGCCCTCTCTACTGTACACTGAAGCTCTCTACAGGTTTTTTTTAAGAGTTTTTATCGTTTTATAGAAACAAAACAGAGAATCTGTTACAAACCATATGGACAGTGGAAAATATATTTTTGTCAAATAAACATGTATTGATAGAAACACATGTTTTATTATCAGGCCAACAAACTTCACCGAAGTTGTGAGATAAAGGAGATTTGAGTCCTTCTGTTTTGGAGTTAATAAAATAGATAAACTGAAACCAAGCCATCTCAAACATGTCATTTGTAGTTTCTCCTCTAGCCACTCTGCACTTTGAGGTTGCTCACCCAGTTCTAATTCATTCAGGATATTTATGAGCAGAGATTTGGGGGGGGGAGCTTAAGGTAAGGAAACACACCTTTTTTCCAAGATGAAATGGTACTACAGGATCATCTTCAGCATGAAGAATTAGCAGAGAGCAAGAAATATGCTTCACACTGTAAAAAAACAACACAACATTAATATGAATTTTTAGAAGTCCAACCAACTCAGAATATCTGCAGCTTAAGTCTGTATAACGCAGAACAAGAAGTTTTATTTAAAATAAAAAAGAATATTTCTGGTTAAAAATGAAGTAGGCCTTATAGATCCCAACTTTCTAAGTCAACAAGTTCAATAACCAAAAATTTCTGTTATGAAGGCAGCAAAAAAGCAGGACTGTAGAAGCTATCCAGTGAGCTCGAGATTGTCACATGCCTACTAGGCAGAAGTTATGGGTGTACTTGGTGAAATTAGCTCCTGGCACTAAGTTGCACAATTTGATCCCTTGAAATCAAGGTAGATGACCTAGAGAAGCTGGTTGAAGTGGACTAAGCCTTCAGGGATGAGACAGCAGCTTCTGATTCTCTGGATTTAGAAACCTATCAGGAAAAGCATCTGTCAGAAAGACAAAGGCAAAGAACATTCAAGAGATTTACTTACTTCTCATCATTTGCAAACTTAATTCCACTCGATGTGATGGGATCAAGGAAGAACCAATCAAATCCTGGGAAATATCTATAAATCTGAATAAATAAAGTTTACAAGTATGTGAGTGATAAGAGTATTGAAGTTTCTTTAGAAGATTTCGGGTATTTCTTAACCATTAAAAAAATACCAAACCCTAAATTGACTATAGTCACACATGAATCTAAAGAACAGGCAGAACAATGCAGACTGTGGAAGCTTTTTTTTTAAATGAAATGTTGAGCTGCAACCATTAGAAGGATGGTTTTAAAATCTTCAATTAACTTATTTTTAAAAAGGTGCAATCTGTTCTATTACTTAAGATGTCTGTGAATGGTTTAGATTGAAACGATGGTCATAATATCAAGAGCTTGCACACAGTAGCTCAGTTCTTATCGGGGAGGAGAAGGTGGGGCCAAATTTATTGAGAAGAAAAGACATATTCACACCCTGCTCTTTGCGCTTGAACAGCTCATTCGTATAATAGAAAAAAAGGGAATATCAGTTCTCCATTGGATGCTAATTCAGGAGTTGCTTCAATGAAGCAGTGGGAAGCAAATGGGAAGGTGGACTTCAATTCTTCCTTTCAAGAGAAGGACTGATGCCACCTCATTTCCTGGTGATCATTTCCTGTTGAGGAGTATTTTGATGAGGACAGAAGAGCTGCATCAAGCTAAACAGCCAATTATTTTTTTAAAAAAAAAATGGGTCAGAGTAACTGGGGAGGATGAAGGTTTCTTCTCCAATCCTAGCTTTTCAATCTAGTTCTAATATTTGACACACTATGCTAGGAGGACTCTCCTTTTCACTCCTCCCTCATTAGTGGAAAACACTCACATATTAGAAAGAAAGACTTCAGCAAGCAGCTTACACTTTCCCCAGCCAACAAGTGAAGCACCAACAATTACTCCTCACAGGGATATTACTGCAAATGGCACCAGGCGTTCCCAGGATGTATGGCTCTTCATAGGCTCAGCAAGGCCTTCTTTAGAAGATATATATACCTGGAGGGTGTAGCTTACACCCGTTTACATTTCAGAGTAACCTCAAAACAATGATGGTTTCTAAGAGCCAGTTGCAGGCATACAAGATGCATTTAGAGCTCCTTGATAGATTATCCCAGCTTTGCGAGTCAGTATGAAAAACCGAGAAGTGCAATACCCCATCTTCTGAGTGCTGATGCATATTACCTTTAATTTCTACACTATCTCTTAATAACATCGGAGTCAAAGCTTCAATTTTACTGTACTATTAGGAATGTATTAGGAATGCATTTGCAGAGTGTGCTTCTGACATGGAATTTTTTTGTACCTCTGTGGATTGGTAAAGCTCTTGCAGAAGAAAAAACATTCCCAGAACATGGAAAAGACAATACTCAATTTTCAAAGGCTAGCTAGCTCATGAGCCAACAGACTTCAGGTATGATTAGAATTCTCAAGTGAACAAATACATATGCATTTTTACCAGATGTCAGATCACACATGAAAAGATGAGAAATCCAGCATATAAATCTGTACTTGCCACTGAAAAAGGATGGCTTTTTGCTTCTTCACGTATGTTCGTAAAAGGTGACTCTAATATCAGGGCATCAGGGGGAGTTTCTGGAAAAAAAAATAACAGAACTTCAGTGCTGTCCAGTTAAGACAATAATGAGGGTCACTGGTGATTAGTATCGCTAGGCTAGGGTGTGGGAGACTAGCGTTCTAATGCTTACTATGTGACCTTGGGCTAGTCACTAGTCTCACAGGGTGGTTGTTAGAATAAAAAGGAGAGGGGGAGACCTCTTTACACCAACTTGAGCTCCTTGGAGGAAAGGTGGAATATAAATGTAATAAATAAATCTCTGTGCTATGCCCACTGAAAGATATGGAAGCTGCAAAGCAAATACTTGGTATAATGCACCTAAATGAAAGGATGTTTGAATGATACAGCAGAATATGAATCCAGAGCCTGAATGAAACATGAGCTGCAATTCAAGAACATGTTCACCTGATCAGAAACGAGACAATATTCTCAATTTCCTCACCCCTCCGCCTGAAAGGGCAAGAACTGATTATATTTTTAAAAGGTCAGCAGACAGGTGACACTCAATTGAAAACAAAGGCTTTGAGACTAACAGAAAGTTGTGAAGCAGAGCATTTCTACAAGTATGCGCCCTAAGCTTTGATGGCAACTGGAATCTCTGCAACACAGAATGGCACGGACTAAAATTAAACATGTAAATGTATATATGGCTTAAGCTCTCAGTCCTAGTTTTGCTGAAAAGTGACAGGCAGGCACGCCAAAACCATATAAATCCTATAGCCTTTAAAAATGATAATAAAAGTTCACCTGCATCTATTTTAAAACTCCCATAAAAAATTTTAAAGCTCAAAAAATCATTACTGCTAAACACAATCACAGTAACCCTTTTAATCTATTTTGAAAGACAGCAGGAAGCTGGGATGGTATGAAATGCTTTTTAATAACATCACCAAAATATAGCTCTCTTACCTCGCTCACAAAGACGCCTTACAAGATTGGTTGCAACTCTACAAAAATAAAATCAACAATTAAAGATACCAATTACAGAAAATTGTATCATCTTCCTTACAACCCAATCACACCCATGTTTACTGAAAAGTAAGTCCTACTTTGTCTAGCAGGGTTTACCCCCATCTACGCATAAGATTGTAATCTCACTACCAAGTGCTGCTCAGCCTTTTGGAATGCCTACAGGAAAAAACACAAAACCCAGAGCAAGACTATACAGCACAACTAAGAGGTGCATCTTTAGTTCTGTGATATCATCAAGATTTCTTCACTGTAAGACACTATGGGTATCCAGTTTGCAGAGTTCACTGGCTGGCAGTCATAATAATGCAGATTTGAAACGGGAATAAATTGGCGCTGTAGACATGTCCCAATAACAGGAACAAATAAAGAAGTGAGATTTTAGGTTGACACATCTCCATTATAATTTCACTAGAGGTGAATATGCTGCTCCAATAGGCTCCTTATATCGTAGGTTCCTTCTATCTTATTTTCAATTCATATTCTCTTGAATTCCATTATCTATGCAATATAGTCCATACTATGATTCACTATTTGTTCAAAGAGTAAACACAAAAATCAAACCACAACAATTAATTTTGATTCACTGCTAATCCAACAGAATACAATATACTACAATAACTGTATTTAGTATCAAATTGTTGTCTCAAATGCAATGTGTTGTAATAACACAGCCTCTTATATTAAATGACTGCTTTGTGCAATCTGGCCTTACCCAGTGCCCAAGGAGTGTCCCCATATATACACTGGATTGTCTCCACTTCTTGCTTTTATCCAGTCAAAAACATGAAGAGCATCATAGGTCATTCCACTCTCTGAGGGAGTGCCTATTGAGTCTCCCCAGCCTGCAAAGAGAAAAGCTACTTTATTCCAGGAATCATGTTTCAAGCCAATCAAAACAAAAGTGTTCTGGTTTCATGTCTGAATTAAGGCCAAATAAACCGAGTGGCCCAGGGCACTGCAACTTAAAATGTCAGTTCTTAATTGTCTTTTAACACCCTGGACCTAGCTGAGATACCCACTGAAGAAAAATTGAACTGGCAGAATACCAAAACTAAAGCCCTAGAATCTTTTTACTCAGTCTGGTTCTATTATAGCCTGAAATATTCCGAGGCAAACCCTCCAAGAGTTCAACTGTGGGGGTTGAATAATACTGTAAAATGAATGGTGCCAATTCAGACTGTACGTGGGAAATGCCATTTGTGAATAGATGAACTCTCTTCAAACAGAACATCAGAAAGGAAGACTCTGACCCAGCCTTTTGTCTGTTGTCCTGCTTTGCAGTGAGTTTTAACAACGCAAATGTTCAAAAATATGAGCCCCTCCCCCCCAATATTCTGAAGAAGTACAGTCCATTCTACTTTCTTACTCTATCAGACTTGTCATTGCTTTCCAGAGATTTCCACCTAACACTGCTTAAATGCGCATGGAACTAGTTTGAAAAAAGTAGTCTTTTTAAACTTTGCCCTTCTTATCCAAGTCTATCGGCTAGGGAAGGGAGAGGAAACAGAAGAACACCTGCCTGCTGAGAAAGATTTCAGTCACACCCAGTACTGAATGGCTGCAGGGCAGAGCAGTGAGCTTTGTGCAGCTTCTCTTCTATCTGCAACAGCTGTCACATTATGTTCTCTAACAAAACCTCGTTCCATGTTCCCTCAATAAAAGCCATTAGGACACAGGGCCTTTCAGAGTCACGGGATCATCTCTGTGGAACATCCTTCTCAGCAAGAGTCTAATCTAATCCAGCAGGTCTTTGGGAAATTATTATTATTGGTTGTTTTAGGAAGTGATGAGGTTTTATCTTTAAAACGACTGAGTGCCACAGGTTCTGTACAAGTAGTGTTTTAGGACTTCTTTTGCATTTTTAAAGTTCTAGTTGCGGTTCTATTGTTTAAAAAGGCAGGGTGAAAATAAATCGAAAGCCTATCTTAAGAGGTGAACCTCACTCTAAGATTAAGCCAAAATATGGCTTGGGGCAAAGGTACAGGCTTCCCAGTCATGGCTGCTTTCCTCCTCAGTCATTCTGCTGCTGTGCTGAACTAAGTCATGGTTTGGCATTGCATGTCATCTGAACCTGGGCTTGTGGTTCCGTTGTCTTCCAACAAATGACAAGCTATAATCAAAGTCTGTGCCATAGTTTACAGCTCACTGTTTGTTTGGAGAGAGCTAAAATATGAGCCATGGTTCAGACAACATGCTACACCAAACCATGGCTCAGCACAACCCAGCAGAAGAAAAAGCAGGGGAAGTTGTGTGTGGCAGTTTCCAAAGTGCAGGCACTGTCACACCAAGATATCAGTCTCTTACAAATGCAAAAAGGCTGTTCTGCAGCACCTGTAACAGTGCCAGCTCTACAGATCAAAACTATCAAGTCGGCATATATGAGGCAGGCCAATCTCGCATGTAAACTGGTCCCAAGTTGTTAAGGGCTTTAAATGCTAATAGTAACACCCTGGACATGGCCCAGTTGCAAATCAGCAACCAGTGCAGATCTCTGAGCACAGACGTTATTTGCTTACAAGCAAGCATGCTTCAACATTCTGCACTAGCGGCAGCTGCTTGATCAAGTGCAAGGGAAGCCCCACATGCAGAGCAGACTGCAGGAATCATTTGCTGAGTGTAATAAGCAAGGATACAGCCCCTGGAAAAGTAATAACATGTCATCTGGATTTTCAAAGAGTTTATGAAATATCCTATTGACTGATGAATAAAAGTCTAACAGTTACAATTTGTTAGCATGAGTAACAGATGCCAGATCGGGACAAAAGAGTAAGAATCTCACCTCGATAATCAAACGTGACCACATGGTAACCAAGAGAACTCAAAACCTATAACAGAAGGCAAACAGTCACAATTAAGATTATGAAGTATTTTAAAAGGACAATAAATTGATACATACCTTCCTGTTAACATAATTCTTCTCCCCAGTACTACATATTTCCATGCAAAAAAATATTTTTTTTACAAGGGTAGAGAACACGCAAACAAAACCATTCCAGAACAGGTTTTACCACTTGAGATTCTGTAAAGCACATAAGCAGCCTGAGGTAGTGTCTATAAAGATGCATAGCTAGGAGTTGATTACTATTACAGCGCTAGCACTTTATGGCTGTTCCTCACAAAAACTATAGAAGATAAAGAGAAACTCCTCTGGAAGCAAGCTTAGATAGCTAAGCTATTAACAGAATTGCATATAGTAGTATTCAGGTCATTTGACTAATATTACTGCTTTTCTCACCTTGTAAAGTTCCACACGGTGATCCCCTCCTCTATTAAAAGAATTTGGAAAATCACACATTAGTTTTAAAGCTCCAAGACATATGATTCTGGTACATTATTTCCCTGATCTTTCAATACAACTAGGAGGACCTTTTTCTTTTAAAGACTAGCTAGTTGAGCATGGTTTAGTCAAATTAGCACACTGAAGCTGAATGGAATAGTTAAACGCATGCAAAAACTGCAATCCTATACCCAGTTAACTGAGAATAAGCCCCACTGAATTAAACAGAACATCTCAGTAGAAATGTATAAGATTGTGCTGTAAGGAACTGCAGGTCAAAGGTGAGCTTGCCTTGCCCTGCCCAGTGACATGGCTGGCCCTCACCCAATCTAAACCAAAAGAAACAACAGGTTATCCTCCTTCTCACCCCTTCATTTATCTCTCTCTTACCTAGTCCCTGCATTTCCATGTAAGTAAAGGATCACAGGGTGGCTGGAACCCAAAGCATCCTCATACCACAGTTGGTCCTTGCCTTGAGCATCTTTCCATACAGCTGTGGGAACCGTATGCCTGGAAGGAAATGGGAAATCAGGGAAAAACTGTGACCCTTCCAGGGCGCAAGTCTGGGCAGTATGTACTGAGGTCCTAGGCTGCCCAGAGTTAAAACACAGCTTAAACTTTAACTGTGGTTTTACATGACATGTTGACCAAGCCAAAAAATATACATACAGGTCAAGTTGAACTAGACATTATACAAGGTGGGGGAATGAACTAGACACTGGGCTGCAGCAACCCCAGTTTCTTTGTAATGTGTTTTTCTGCCCTCGGTTTCTATGAGAGGTCAGGAAGAATGTGCCTGTTCTTCTAGGACAAGCCTTCCATGGGTCAAGTGACCATATATGAACATACATGGTCAGCTCACTGGTCCATCTAGCCCAGTATTTGTTTGCTCTGCCTAACAGCAGCTCTCAGACTGAAGTCCTTCCCAACTGCACCAACCTGAGATCCAATTTAAACTGGAGATGCTGGGGATAGATCTAAGATTATGCATGTGGGAGGCATGTGCTCTACTACTGAATTTTGACTTCCTATATAAGGAACAACCATCCTACCAGTTTCAACTATAGAAATATTACTGATCATTTATTACTTATTAGTCCCTTGAATATTTAAAAACAGGTGACTATCTATTCAGATAGATTGTAGGTGTTCATATACAATTCATATACACCTACAATTCATATACACATACACAGTAACAACCCTCCCTCAAGAACTACTGGAAGCTTTGGCAGCACACTAACAGCAAAACAAAGTAGTTTTGGGCTGCTCCAAATCACAAAAGTTTTAGTGTTGGCAGTTAATAGCTTTTCACTATAATGTGGGGCACATTGGTATCTGAAGTCTATTAGTTGTATCACTCAATGAGCAGTTATGGAAGTTCTCACAAAAGGAAAATGAAGAAACCAGACACAGCCAGAAAAACTTTGGGCAGAGAATTTAAAACTGCTTGCTGCAAAAGATCTTACAACATGGTGATTTACCATAAATCAAATGCACCCACTCATATTAATCATGCACCTCAGGAAAAAAAAGATATGACACCAAAAGTCACTTGAGGCTTAAGTTTTTCTCCATGAACTAGGACAATACTTCTTCATTTCAGTTAAAAGATAAATCACCACTGAGTTTTGATTAACAATATTTCGGTTTTGTAAATTTTCATTTGTTTTGATTATTATAGCTCAACACAAAATCAATGAACTAAGTTGCTCTAGGTCTAGGAGCCAACACAGGCACTATTACCAAAAAAAATTTTTTTTAAAAAATTAACAGAGCCAAGCTGCTCACATCATGTTGATTCACTTTCTTAGGTCTTCTCTAAAGCATGACCTTCAACATTACAGAACTAAACTTTCAGCTTTGTATCACCAGTCTTCATTGCATTTTGGTCTAATTGCTCAATTTAGTTTAGCTGCAGCCCAGAGAACAGTGTATCTTTCAAAAGAAAACACTGCATTCCCAGCAGCAAATTATACACTCCCACACACAGACAAAGCAACAATTGCAGGAGTTTGCATGGTGTTACTGAAATCTCTCTCAACAAAGGGATCAAAAGCCTCTTTACATAGGCTAAAAAGGACTCCAGTGGATAATGGGAGTGGCAAAGCTTTCCTTACCAGACTCCAATTGTCACATCTTCTTCTGGTTGTAGGTAGTAGTTACAGGTGTGGTTCAGACCTTGGTCCTGAGGCTTTTTCAAGTCAATGAAGTAGGGCACTCTCACTGAGAAAGAAAATAAATATCAGTTTTACATTCCATTTACCTACTGCTTGAGACCAAACACCCTTCACCAAAAAATAATTTTAATACAGAACCTCATAATGGTTATTGCACTAAAATTAAAATGCATTGGTAATGGCATTTTCAAATTTAATGAAAGAGGTGTACTTAGTAGCTGTCATGGTTTATTTTCAAAACAGATACCAAAGTGGCTGCCCTATCTCCAAGAATCAGAACAGATAATTTAAAAATATTATTTCAAAAATCCTGGAGACCTAAATTTGAAGGGCAGAATGGAGGACAGTTTGAAAGACAGTGCCACTAAGTGACAGTTTTCCCATACTGTATATAAAACATTTGAGAAAATTGACAGTGAGCTTTCTACTATCAGGCAGGCACAGATTTTAGAATATGATCATACCAAGCACAACATGGAAGATGTCACTAAAGAGAGCAGGCAGGGAACAATTGCTTTTTCGCTAACTGGTACTAGAACATTCACTGCAGATGCTAACAAACAAACAAAATATCCAGGCAGCATCAAGCTTTTCCTCTATCAGCACTTCATGAGCAAGTAATGAAACACAGGCAGATGCTAACAAACATAGATCTTGGTATTCTTTTCTTTCTATCTATCATTATATAAAATCTAACACTGGATTTTACTGCTGGGAACAGCAATCAAGAGAAAGTTGCATGTGACTATGCAAAAGGATTGCAGATCCTAATTTTATATTCTCATATGCATATGATAGAAGAGTTATCATGCACACAAGTTGGAAATGCTAGAGCCTAGATGGTGTCTTTTGTATAAAAAACTAGGAACTTGTATATTAAAATGTCCACATGGTTTTAAGACACACAGAGAGAGGGTGGGGGAGAGTGAAAAGCAGGATTCTTACCAAAATTTAGGAAGACAAGCTTTGCCTGAATAGCGGGACAAAGTTTTACTAGAAATGGAATGGCTATGTACACTCCCAACAACCAGATTACTACCTTCCGCAATCGAAACCACATTCCATGTCTCCTGTAAAAGAGGAGGGGAAAATATAATTTCACACTACATTCAAGACACTTGTGAAGCAAGATCTACTCTGCCAGGAATATAGTGGGTACTATCATAGAACTGTAGAGATGCCGCTGAAAGTTCAGGCTACTTCCATGCTCAAATACATAGCTATAGTCATCTGTTTTAAAACATGTATTGTTAACATTAATAGCGTCCCGTTTTTCTAAGCACAGCATAAACAGTTCCAGAGTTGAGGATACTTCTATTATTTATACGCTGCCATCACTTTACGTGGCCCCTTGAAAAGAGTTGCACAGAGAGTTCTTGACCAGGAAGCTTAAAAATTACGCTGACAGGAGGATGCAGAAGGCAAGAGTAATAAGAGATGAAGGGAGGCGTCTCTTTAAAATGTAGGGGGGAAGCGAGAGAGATTTCTTGATCTGTCAGTGTCATGATTTGCCCTGGTACTGTTACACACAAAGATGCATTGGGGGAAACAGATATATCTGAGCTGCTTGCCAACTGTCTACAAATGGAGCTTACTCATAAGTGTCAGTCTAATTACATTTGGGAAACTGTTCTGTCTTACTTTGGACTATTCTTAGCATAATTTCAGCATCATCCAGCTTCACGCACAGAACTAGAAAAGCAAAAACACCCTGTTATTACAATTACAAAAAGAGATAGAAGTCTGGAACAAGGACCTAAGGATATATGGGAATTTCCTCACACAATCTAAGTTGCTAGTTTCCCAGTGTATTAGAATTTGCACTTAATTCATAAACTGGAATATCCAGCTTTGAGCACGCTAAAGAAAGTTAATTTGGTATTTCTTAACAGGTGAATTTGAAGCTGTGTATGGTTTTATTATCACCACTACTAAGACAGATATTAGTATAGATAGGAATAAACTAGCATAAGCTAATGAAGGTAACAACAGAAATGTCAACAGGCACCAATAAATACAATACACAGGCGAATGTACAAGAGTATGCCTACTGGAATTATTTTTAAAACTTTTCTCCTTTGAAGGGTAAGACATCATGCAACATCACAAACATTTCTGGAAACTCCTCGCAGCTTCAAGGGCGAATTTTATTGCAGGATGGTGGCTACATGAGAAATATATGCCCAAGGCCCTCTTATGCATCCCAAACTAGTTGCATAGTTCTTTAGCTTCAGGAAAAGAAAGCCATGGACAAGAAAGAGGCTTAGTCCACATTTTCCCATAGAGGAGTTGACTGCCAAAACACAGATGGCTCTAAGAAGTCATGGATCTTCAGAGTCATCCCAAGACTTTAACCAGCAAGTGGGGGGGGGGGGCTTCTTTCTATATGGCGGCTGCAGTCTAACTTAGTTCATTGAAGCTTCTGTGAGCTTGCAAACAGACCTCCCAGCCAGAGGCATCCGAAGGTGTTTAAGGGAGAGGCCCAGAGTACTGTGTCTCAGTGTGCCTAGGACTAAGAGACATGGAGGGTGAGGAAGCTGCTGCAGACCTGCAACATCTGTGCCATTTTTTTTGCCGGAGAACATGTAACAGTAACACAAGTATTTTAGTATTTTGTAAAATATCAGAAAGGGGAATGTTCAGGCAGGTAGAAAATACACAGAAAAGCATCATCAGAACTGAAGTGCAGGTTTGTTGCTAAAAAGCAGTCTTAAACCCATTTGATATCCTCTAATACAGGTATGCTTGTCCCCCTTATATCACAGGTGGGGAATCTTTTTTCAGCCGAGAGCTGCATTCTCTTCCAGGCAATTGTCAGGAGATGACATGCCAATGCTAGGTGCGGCCAGAGCAACCAATGTAAATTTATCTTTGTACAGTAAGCTCATTTCTGCACACACCCTTTTCTGTTGTCCATCCAGGCAATCACAAGCATTGTCCTAGTTCAAGGACATATTCCAGCCATTCAAGGAGGGTGGCAAAGCAGGGCTGGTGAGGGCCAAGTCCCAAGAATCAGACAGAGAGGCTTGGCGGGTTACAGGTGGCCCCCAGAGCCGAGGTTGCCCATGAGTGCCTTACATGCACCACACGTTCTGATTCTACTTCTAACCTATGGCAAGCATGTGGAGGAGCTCAAGAACCATCAAGCCTATAATAAATGACAGGACTGACCAGTTTTGCTCACCTGCAAGGATGGGCAAACCTGACAAAAACTCTTGTTAAATGGTGAACTGATCCCTAGCAGATACCACACAGCTCATTAACTCTAGAGATTCTTGTGGAACCAAGCGTTTAAAGAACTAGCATTTTACTAAGTCCAACTCCTACCTGCATGACGTGGGTGGTTTAGTACATTTCACTCATTGTGGTTTGTATATGAAGTTGCCTATCTGATCCCTGGTGTCATACAACCAGATGAAAACCTAGTTTCTTAATACTTGGGTCTTATGGCAAGTTTATCCTATATGAGACCATTCCCAATTTGGCACTGTGTTTTGGAAACAGAACAATAAATTACAGTAGGAGTCATTAGAATCTAAACATGCAATCATGAATGACTGGGAAGGTAATGGGTTTTGGGGTGTGGATTTTTGCATTTTGTTTTTGTTTTGGGGACAATTCCTCTATAGAAAAGCACAGGGGTTCCCAACTGTTTTTGGGTCCAGGCGTCCATTTGGATATCTAAGCAACTGTCGTGGGCACCACAAAAGGCCCATTTCTCAGACAAAACCTGGTGGGTGAATGTGCCTGTTTCCAGGAAGGAGCAGGGGCACACAGCCAAAGCGGAAGGATTGAACTCCCCCACTCATCAGCTGGGTTGCTAACACAATGAATTGGTGGGTGTGGGAGAACTATGTACATCACTTTCAACTCCTTGAAGGAAAAGGAAGATATAGTTCAAATATTATATGCTTTGTTGAACAGTTTCAAAAGCATTCAAACGGTATTTATAAACAATAATTCCTAAAACTTACAAGAATACCATCTTAAACATTGAATTTTTAGCTCCTCCAAAGAAAGGTTATAGCGAAACGGACACACTTTCAGGGGCACAATCCCCTGAGAGGCAGGATCTGACAGATTCTGATTTTCAAGGAGACCACCACTGGGTAATTGTTATCTTATTAGCAGGTAGAGGCACCTAGACTCATCATGAAAGGAGAGAATGGAAGACAGCACAACGTAACCCTCCCCACCAGTTCATGTACTGTATTCCTAAAGATTTGGATTACCTTCCTCACCAGACTTCTGCTTTCTTAAAAAACAACCTTCCAGGCTTCTCTTCCTCTCCCCCTTCCAAAATTCCTTTATATAACCCACACCTTCCCCAGCTGCAGTCCATTTACTTTAATTGCAGGTTGGACTACTCGTGAGTAAGCAAATGATCTGGCAGCTGCCCACAGAAACCTTTTTCTGGGCTGCCTCATCTAATTATTGCAAGCAGTAACCATTAATGCAACATATTTACCAAATTACCAGGGCAGTACCTGTTTAAAAATGGATCCAGGACAGATTCAGTATCATTGTTCATCAATAACCAGAACCACTACTATGATGTTGCTGGGTTTTTATTATTATTATTTATTATTATTATTACTACTACTGGCATGAACAGAGAGTATGACTGAAGTCTCTTTCATAGAACTTCTTTTTAAACAGAAGAGGGAATCAGATCTTAATCAATTTTCCCCTGGAGAAAAGTACTGCAACAGAGCAAACAATTCCTTTTCTGATTGTGCAACAGTTGGAAGACGTTTTTAAAACTGGCTTATTTTAGATTTGCCCAAGCTAAATTATTAAGAGCACAGTCATGAGACAAATTCACTTACTGAAAAGTTAGCTTGTTTTTTTTAAACAATTGCATTCTATGTAACAATTGGAATAATTCACAAAGGAGGAGAATGGGGGAAAACAGGAAGAGAAACCAGTCACAGTCATATGACTACCAGCGCAGCTTTGTTGCTCAAGCAGTTAGCAGATAAGGGCTCATGCTTCTATTAAGTATTTGCAGACATTTCTGCTGAAGTACAAAACCAGCTAGAAATAGGTTTTCGTTTACAAGCTGCTTCTGTGATAGAGGCTCAAGATAAAGATAACTTTCAGTTTAGTGCAAAAATGTGGAAATAGGGGCAAAAAGGCTTCTCCTCAGTAATTCAACCTTTGAAATATTTTTCAACCTACTGTAAAAGTTAATGTGTCCACTAAGAATGCAATCTATAATGCACATGCTATACTTCCCTTATTGTTGCAGCCTGCCGGTTGTAAAAAATACTGACTTAGCAGGATTTGGGGTTCTTCTGCAATTACATCTTATGACTCCGTTACCTTTAGTCTCTATAAGCTATATTTATTCGTCACTTTTTTATTAAGGTAACTCAAAGTAACTTACAATACATAACACACATATACATTAACACCAGCATGAAAGAAAACCAAAGAAAAATCTAAAAGATAATTCTATTTTTAAAAGGCAGGATTAAAACATCCCACCCACACAAGGATGCTACAGATAATTAAGAGCCAAGGCACTGGATAAAAATAAATGCTTTTTCCTGATGCCTAAAGCTATGCAATGATGGTGCCAGGTAAGCCTCCTTTGAGAAAGCATTGCACAAGAGAGGAGCCACCACAGAAAAGGAATTTTCTTGTGTTGCCACCCTCCAAACCTCTCAAAGGGGCACACAAAGAAGGACCTCAGATGATGACTGCAAGGCCTGGGTCAGTTCATATGGGGAAAGGCAGTCTTTGAGGTATTGGGGTCCTGAACCACGTGAGGCTTTATAGGTCAAAATCAGCACATTAAATTGGGCCCAGAAACTAATTGGTAGCCAATGTAGTCAGGCTAGGATTGGTGTTATGTGCTCTGACCATCTTGCCCTGGTGAGCAACCTGCCCACCAAATTCTGCACCAACTGCAGTTTGCAATTCGCGTTCAAAGGCATCACCTTATGTAAGTTATTGCAGTAATCCGACCTAAAGGTTACCAGAGCATAAACAGAAGTCAGGCTATCCCTGTCCAGATAGGGATGTAGCTGGACCACCAGCTAAAACTGATGAAAGGAACACCAAGGCACAGAGAGCACCTGAGCCTCAAGCAACAGGGATGGCTCCAGGAGTACCTCTAAGCTATGTATCTACTCTTTCAGAACGACTGTAACCCCATCAAGAACAGGGAACTGGAGGGTAGGACCCAAACCAATGGCTTCAAGTTTACAAGAAAGGAGATACTGACTAAACATCAGGAAGAACTTTCTGACCGTAAGAGCTGTTTAACAATGAAACGGACTCCCTCAGGAAGTTGTAGTCTATCCTTCCTTGGAGGTTTTTAAGCAGAAGCTGGATGGCCATCTGTCATGGATGCTTTAGTTGAGATTCCTGCATGGTAGGGGGACTGAACTAGATGACCCTCAGGGACCCTTCCAACTCTACAGATCTATGGTACCATGAGTCTACCTCCCACCCACCCAGTCTCAGAAACCACCCACTAACAGTGTCTCAGTCTTAGCTGAATTGAGTTTCAGTTTATTGACTCTCATGTAGTCCATAACTGAGGAAATACATTGGTCCCCCACCACACCTGCTGTACATTTTAGAGCAATTACCGTATTTTTCGCTCTATAACACGCACCCGACCATAACACGCACGTAGTTTTTAGAGGAGGAAAATCCGTAGGCATGCCACCCGTAGGCATTTCCTCCATAACACGCACAGACATTTCCCCTTACTTTCTAGGAGGAAAAAAGTGAGTGTTATGGTGCAAAAAATATGGTAATTCATATAATGAAGATTCTCTGTTGCACACAAACACAGGTGAATTACTCGTCCTAAGAGACTACTGAATGTCAAATCTATTAGACATTGTTAATAACAAAGTAAATACAGTATACAGATTCTGAATAAACCAGGAGTTCGTACTCACTATTAGTTTACAACACAGCATTTTACCCTTAAACTATGCTGTCAGAGCTGCTTCCAGATCCTATCTCACAGAGGATCACGCTAGCCAGCAATCACTTTGTAAAAGTCTTTATTGAGTTACAGTTTCCATTCTCCAGCTGCTGCGTGCAACTCTACGTCTTATGGGTTAGACCGGCGAAGCCAGTGTGGTGTAGTGGTTAAGAGCGGTAGTCACGTAATCTGGGTAACCGGGTTCGTGTCTCCGCTCCTCCACATGCAGCTGCTGGGTGACCTTGGGCCAGTCACACTCTCTCAGCCCCACTCACCTCACAGAGTGTTTGTTGTGGGGGAGGAAGGGAAAGGAGATTGTTAGCCGCTTTGAGACTCCTGAAGGGGAGTGAAAGGCGGGATATCAAATCCAAACTCTTCTTCTTCTTCTTCTCTTCTTCTCCGCCCCTTGTACACCAACTTAATATCCTAGCCTTACTCCACCTTTTCCGCCTGACTGTTCTTCTCTGGCTCCCTCTGCCCCCCTGGGTCTCTTCCTTCCTGGATTCTTCTGACGCCGACCCCCCGGACCCTCCTGCCTCCTTGCGCCGGGCTTTAGGACCTGGCTCCCTTTCCGGGCTGCTTACTGCGCCACCTTCCTGTGCATTTGAACTTGGCGCGTGCGCCCAACCTTCCACTTTCCGTCTGACTGTTTCTTCGCTCCCCGATGGAGGTGTGGCCACTCCTGACTCGTGCCCTCCCTCCTGTTGTGAGCTGCCAGCGCTTGATACCTGACGCCCTTCCTCTCCCCTGCTCTCTGTTGGTGACGCTGGTCCCGATTTCCAACTGCTCCCCTCTGAGCCCCCTGTGGCCCTTTCCTCCTGGGGTGTCCCCCTAGGCTCCCCCCTTGCCCTGGCCACTGGTGCTCCTTTCTGTGAATCTTCTGATTCACTGGAAAGACTCGGAGATCTCGGGTCGTCGTCATCACTCATCCTTTCTTCTGCCTCCTCCCCCTTGCTCTCTGTTTCCTCCCTTGCCCTTGCCTCTGCTCCTGAACCCCTGACATATGCTTAAAGTAATAGCTCAGCAGTGCAGAGCAAACTCCTTTGTATACAGACTCTCACTTGCTTTTCCAGTTAAGCGTTTCCATATTGCGAGAACTGCTGCCAGAGAGAATAAATACATAGTGTTACGGAATGGAACTCAGTATAAATCAACTTTATATGTATATATTCAGATCAGGCAGCATTTTAAATAGCGTGTTAAGCACATGCTCTGCAGCATCACAACTACACACACAAACATACACTATTCCTATTCAATTATTATTTGTTTCTTTTCTGAGGGCACAACCCAAATGGTGGCAAAAAGATTTCTCACTACTGAGATGAGAACTGCCTAACCAAAGCCAGCCATCACCATCACCCTGATCTCTCACAATCTTCCACTGGCTCCATGAAGTAATAAAGAGGTGAGACAAGAACCAGAGCTCCATAGGCAATTATATAAAAGGACCTGGTTGTGTATTCATATTAATTTCTATTTGTCATTGGACTCTAGCCCGAGATGAACCAGACTGTCTGTTGTACACCTCCCTCTGACCCCAGTTTCCAGGTTACTCAGTCCTAGACTTTGACTGACTCATCCTACAGCTTCATCAACTATCATTACCTTCTAGTATTGAATACCCACTCCCAATTATGATTTGAATCTTATTTCATAGCTAATAATCAACCTTTTGCCTTGTGACTCAGACCTAAACCTTGGCCCTGTGCCAGACAGATAAGCCATCTCTTATAGATCAGCAGTCAGGCATGCCAATCTGCCAAAACCACAGAGAACATAAGACCTAAAGGACACCTTTAGGGCAAACCAGCCTGTAACACATACTAGTCCACAAACACCTATATTAGTCAGTATGACCTAAAAGAAAAAGGGTGCCAGACATTTTAACAGTTCTCTGCCTAAGCTTTGGCCCCAGAGGAACCTAAGAATCGGCTCCAAGCAATGGGGGGGGCCCATGGGGTGAGCTCCTGTTGCTCGGTCCCAGCTCCTGCCAACCTAGCAGTTCGAAAGCACGTCAAAGTGCAAGTAGATAAATAGGTACCACTCCTGCGGGAAGGTAAATGGTGTTTTCGTGCGCTGTTCTGGTTCGCCAGAAGCGACTTAGTCATGCTGGCCACATGACCTGGAAGCTGTACGCTGGCTCCCTCGGCCAATAAAGCGAGATGAGCACCGCAACCCCAGAGTCGTCTGTGGCTGGATCTAATGGTCAGGGGTCTCTTTACCTTTACCATTACCATTACCAAAATGCATCTGAGATGCCAAAGTGGGCTTTGATGAAGAACAGCTGACTCCCCCATTACCACTTTCTGGCCCAAACAGGGTATGCACCCTTAAAATCCAATTTTCGACCCCAAAGATCCCTTTGGGGAATGAAGTTGGCCCACTTTTGCTGCTAAAAGATCATAAGTGGAGGAGGAATGGGCTCCCCTGTGCTTTTGTGCATCTGTTACTGGTGATTAGCTCAGTATCATCTGCCTAACTGGAAGCGGCTCTCTGGGGTCTCAGATAAGTGTTTCCATCAGCCTTGATACTAGGGATTGAACCTGCGAACTCCTGCATGCAAAGCATGCTGCCCTGCAAGACACCTATTGTCTCTGTTCCAAACAACAATTGCTTTAGCTATCTAAAGCCCTTTGCACAAACACTGAATAATTACTCCCAATGGTGGTAGCAACTATGACACTTTGGGGATGGAGAAACAGAGACTGTAGGGAATAGTTTAAGATTTATTTTTCCTTTTGGCTCTTCTTCAGCAGCCAAAGGACTTTGTTGTCTCGTCTTTGTGTGTCCACAAGTCAAAACAGTGCAAAATGAAGACTTAGCATCTAGATTTTCTTAATTGCATGTAAACCATGTAGAAATAATAAAACAAAGTAACGTTTGGGCATTTCTTAACTGCATGTAAACAAAAATATTAGTGTTATTGCTACAGACGACAATTTACAGAACAACATAAGCAAAAAGTAGGGCCTCTCAAGGAACTCCCAAGGGAAAAACAAAGAGAGGAGAATGAGAGGCCAGGGTAGTAAAACATAAATAGATGTAGATGAAGTTAGACATACTTCATTTCATTTGGGGGGGGAGAAATAAGGGTTATGAAAAGGCTTTGCAGATAAAGGTAAATTTCAAAGAAGGATTTGAATTTCAAAGAAGGATTTGAAAGAATTTATGACTAAGACAGACTGAACCATTTTAGAAAGTAGGAGATTAAGTTTGGATTGCAGAGGATAGGAGCGCGATGGCCCTCTCATTTGCCTAGCTAGGAATGCTCATGAAGTTCCCTTGGCAATCAGTATCTTAACTGCAACAATATCATTTAAAAGCTTGATTTTTTTAGGATGATGATGATAATGTCCTATAAGTAACACAGAGATTTTGGAGGGGAAAAACCCACTTCCAGACACAGTACACAACATGTTCATGTGTGGTCAAGAAACGTAGTAAAAAAAGGAACACTCAGAATACAAAACGCTATAACAAAGCCTGCCAATACATAGAAACAAAGAAGTATTGAAAAACAGATATATACACACCCTCACAGTGTCAGTTGGGGGGAAAAACTCCATCTATATCATAGAAACAAGTTTTATTTTGACCCCGTAAAGTAATAAAATAAATAGGGCTTACTGTAACCTCATCTCAAGCATATCAAATTTGCTTCCTTTATTTCACTCTGAACTATAAAGCTGATCAAGCTGTATTGCCAGCTACATGAACACGTTAACAGTATATTTTTGGAGGACAAAGTAAACAAAAGACATGACCAAAAACAAGCTACATACATAACTGATGCATCTACATGATACAAAGGACCTTGTAGAATGTAATTTACTGATTTCATAGTAAGAATCCAGTCTTCATGACTGGGAAATTAAAAATGTGACAGAAAAACATACTAAAGGATATGAAGGCAACTGGAATGATTAAAAGTCCATGGTTTTTGTAGCTAATGATTTAAGAGCCTGCTGATTTTTCAAAAGGCTGGCTCAAGTTTCTCATATAAGGAAAATATCTAAATAAAATATTGTAAGAAGCAACACCTCTGCCAATTGTAGTTTGTCATCATCAAGTTGATAAGATTTTTGTAAATTGCAGAAGTTACCTACAAGTAATGCATACAAAGCTGTGCCCTACATAGTATATTATTCCAGATATGGTCCTCAGTACCAAACATATTTTCCTCCTCTCCTATATTACAGCAAGGGGAGGGGGGACACAGAGAAATAGTCCTCACAGAAGCACAGGAAACCCCAAGTTTCTTAGAAAAATATGCAGTTAACAAGTAGCCTACGAAGAGGTGGAAAGGCTTGAGGGCAAACAGCAGCAGCATATTGAAGGACTTTTATATCTTGTAAAAATCAAGTTTCAAATACTGTGCCAGATCATTACTGTGGTTGATTTCAAAGTCATTCATTCAGTAATCCTAACACTACGCATGCATTTGTTTATACATTTGTTTTTCCAGCAGCAGGTTCAGCTATGATATGAGTATTGGACTTCTTAAGAAAGGTTTCCACTATAGATTGCATGAAAAAAGATCACATATGTATTTTTTTTTAATGCCCTCTGTACTTCACTGCCAGACAATGAAAAAGTACACACAAGTAAGCTATAGAAGGCTAAGTACAGAGACAATTCAAGCTACTTAATGGCTGTATCTACACAAAACTAAATAATGGTTTTGCGTTCAGAGAACAAGCTTCAATGAGTCTTGGGACAGTACTCTCTTCTCCTCCTCCAGCATAATTTCAAGATCAGAAGCTTCTGCTTCCTTTTTAGATTAACCAGCAGTTCAGTGTGTTGCCCAAACCCTAAATGGTGGCTGATTTTAACTATGGCAGGTTGAAACAAGCAAGCTTTATAAATTACAGTTTGGTGCTAGCTTTTTGAACCAGTTTACTTGGGTTCAAATAACACAGAGGTTGTAGGAAGTCATCCTCATGGATACACCAGAGGAAGAGGGGAGAGCAAACAAGTCTAAGGCTCTTTGTGGCTTTTTCTCGTAACACTAAACTATGGTTTAGCATTACATCCAAACCACCCCATTATTTATACTGATGCCAAACTCTGATCAGTGTCAGACTGAGATAATGAGACTCAAAAGTAAGATAGTTTAACAAGGCTGATTGGCAAATAAGGTATAGAAAGCTCAGTGGTACAAAGGGAATGTAAAATAACCAAAACAATTTACATCTCCAGTAGAAAACTCTCCCAAGACTTTACTGATTTACAGAAGCATGTGAAGGAAATGCTTCACAAACATTTTAAAGCCCAAATTCCATTTCCTGTTAAAGTTCCACAGAAAGCATCTCTGAAAGAGAATTCTGACACTGCTTTTAAGAGTAGACATTGGTGGATTAATGGATTGACTCTGATAAAGCAATTTATATATATCTAGATTTTAAAAATGGTTGAACCTCCACTCATTTTAAAAAATACTATCTTATTGCACAGGGAAAGCTCCAAGATGTCTTCCATGGACTAAGTGAGGCAAAACTATATTCACTTTTCAGGATTACACATAAGCCTGTGCACCAATTTATAAAAGCAGGAAAGGTTCACCAAAAAATTTCAAAATAAAATTGAATTAAACTGGTCTCAAAATTAAAAATCCAGAAAGGGAAAACTTGGAAATCTGTTTGAGGGAATATATAAATCTTGTTTTTATTCAGCAAAGGTAGTATTATAAATATTTTAAATAAATATTTATGGTGTTTCTGCTTTAAGTATTCATTGTTAATAATGCCTGAACTCAAAGAGGAATTGAAACAGAAAATTTACAACAGCATAATGAATTACATTCATACCAGAAGCAAAGAAACCTTAGGACAACTTGGTAAACATAAAGGAAGCCTGAGAGAACTGTCCTGAAATAGCTCTGAAATTGTCAGTTATTAAAGGTACTTTTAACCCATGTTTCATCAAAAAAAGATGAAAGGGTACAATATATAATTCACAAGAACATTCACAAGACCAATTTAAAATAATAAAAAAACTACGAATCAACACAACCACAAGAAATGCTAAAAATACAAAATTAAAGCTTAACCTATCCATCCAACACACACTCTAATGACCTACAAATGCAAACATGAGACTCTTTAGTAGGTAGAAAAATGCTAAACGTGTTGGCACCAGGAATTATTTCACTGGAAAGACACTCCACAATCAGGGTACCAAGAGATTAGGCCCTTCTGTGCATCACCACATATTGTGCACATGCCACTGGTGGATCCCAGAAAAATGACTTCTCTACAGATTATGACTCTTTTGTACATATATGAAGCTTATAATCCTATGTGACTGAGAAGTACGTAGGTTCTATTGAACTCAGTGCTGCTTACTTCCAAGTAAACATGCAGTGGATTGCACTGTATGTTCTTCAAGTGCTTATTGAGTGATAATTTCATTTGTTGAGAAGTGATCTTTGTGAGAGAAATTCTTGGATTTCTCCACACACATTTATTTGATAGAGTTCAATTGTAGATGAAGTGATGGATCTGACATGCAGGCACCCAGGCTCATTCCTTGCTAAACTCTGAAGTTTGCTACATGGCCTGACCAGTCCTTAGACTAACCTTGTTCACAGGTTGCTGTGAGAATTAAAAAGAAAGATAATCACCACCAAGTTCTAGAGCACTTATAAATTGCAGTGTGTATAAATTGCAGGGAAGAGGTGGTCAAAAACTGATGACAGTGTAGAGAGGACTAGTTAGCTAGCTGCAGAGGAAAAGATGAAATGAGAAAACATTTGCTAATATGATGCTGAACAAGGGCTTTGGCTTTGTACACATTAGCAACATAAAACAAAGCTAGATCATTATTTTTCTCAATCGAGATCAAAGCTAGTTTGGGGGGAAATAACTCAAAACATAGTTTTACATAAGAAACAACAGAATAGATGTGGATTGTGGCTAATGTGTGTACACCGCTTCCCAAACAACAGTGGGAGTGTGTGGGATGCAGAATAAACAGGATTGTGGAGACAGCTATATTATTATTTAACTACAACTACTCCCATGCATGGGGTTTGTGAGGCAACATCTTCAAACTAATGTACACTCTGGTGGCACCAGAGATTCCGTTGAGGACTGCAACTAAAATAGGGCATGCTCAGAGGACACCTTACATTTTATATTTATTTGAGATTTAATTAATCTTTTCTACTTTAAATCTACCGTCAGAGATTATTGATTAATGGTTACTTGAGATTTGAAGGCTTGGAAGGTCAGTTGTGAATTCACCATGCCTAATTACTTGCAGCAAGTCCCAGCAACCACAATAAGGTAAAGGTAAAGGGACCCCTGACCATTAGGTTAGTCGCAGACGTCTCTGGGGTTGCAGCGCTCATCTCGCTTTATTGGCCGAGGGAGCCAGCGTACAGCTTCCGGGTCATGTGGCCAGCATGACTAAGCCGCTTCTGGAGAACCAGAGCAGCGCACGGAAATGCCGTTTACCTTCCGGCAGGAGCGGTACCTATTTATCTACTAGCACTTGTCTGATCGGCAAGCCCTAGTCCCTTGTCCCTCCTAACCACAATAAGACTTTCTACCAAATAAACATGCATGGGATTAATATGCTGACCTCCAGCACCTCCACCCCTTTAATAAAGGTGACAAAGAGGAGAAGCACAGATTATATAAACAGTGGTACCTCAGGTTAAGCACTTAATTCGTTCTGGAGGTCCATTCTTAACCTGAAACTGTTCTTAACCTGAAGCACCACTTTAGCTAATGGGGCCTCCCGCTGCCGCCGCGGCATGATTTCTGTTCTCATTCTGAAGCAAAGTTCTTAACCCGAGGTAATATTACTGGGTCAGTGGAGTCTGTAACCTGAAGCGTCTATTACCTGAAGCGTATGTAACCCAAGGTACCACTGTATTGTCTTTTAAACTGGTATGTGTACAAAGGCAAAGTCCCTTTCCAGCAATATAACAGGCAAGCATTTTCTCATTTAATCTCTTCCTCTGCTGCTAGCTGACTGGTACTCCACTCATTCATCAGTCTCTGACCACCCTCACCCCCATCATTTACTATTCTCTAACACTTTGCAATTTAAAATACAGAACGGGAAAAGAAAAACGATTGTGTGGGTTTTAAAATATGCGTTGTTGACAAGCTGAGTCAGGATGCAAGGAGGAGGGGGAGGGAGAAAGGAAAATCTCCCCCTATCCTCCCATTGGTCAAGGGCACATAGTTTTCAATATTTTTCGGGGGTGTGTGTGTGTGAAGATACAGTAGTTCATTCAGAAAAGGTTTGTAACCGATAACCCATTTTGCAACAAAGCAATATGCTTATAAGTAAAGACAAACACCATTCGAGGTCGACTAAAACATATCAGAGCTCTGTTTTTCAAAGCCATATCGAACCCCACCGCCCCCACCCCACGAAAACAGCCATCCCCCGCAAACCTGAATCGCCGTCCGGCTCTAACACACCCTCCTCTTCTTGGCCTGCAGCCGCACTCGGTGAACCCATTGCAGCAATGGGGGAGGGAACACCCAGCAGCGAAGGCCTCCGACCCTTTCACGAGCAAACCAGACAGTCCCTTCAGGCAGGGGCTCATTCCGTCAAAAGGGCCGCCTTCGCTCCCCCCCCCTCCCGTAACCTAGAACAAAAAGGCGGACGGAGAAGAACACAGCCAAGGGCATTCCAGTATGAATCGCTCGGGGCTATGGCGGCTGGCGACGGGGCTCGGGAGGGTTACCATAGTAATGCCAGGCCCCCGTGTGAGGGTTTTTCTTGGGGGGGGCAGAGAGAAGAGGCGGCGGTTGAAAGGGTCAGAAGGCTCGGCCCGTTGCCATGGAAACGGGGAAGGCCGAGGCCGGGCTGGCGGTTGAAGAGAAGATGGAGGGGTTGCCATAGCGACGGGGGGGTCGCCTCACCTGCCGAGCGTTCGCTTCATGCCAGAGTCGGCGGCGGGCCGGGAGTTACCAGGCAGGCGCAGACTCGGTCTCAAGCTGAAGCCCTTATCCGGCTGCTGGGAGGAGCAGGAGGAGGAAGACGCGGCAGCCGCTGCCGGAGCGGAGGAGGCGAAGCGCTCATGCTCCAATGTGACGGACTCGTTCCGCTTTCTCATGCCGGCGGTGCGAAACGCGCGGGCGGTGCCAGCTCAAGCCGCTCGAGGGAAGACGCCTCCGTCCCGAAACCGACGCTGGCTTCCCCTACATTGTGCCAACCACAGCCCAGCAACCGAAAGACTAGCGGCGCCTCTCCGGCGCCACCAATCAGAGGCGGCCTCGGCCCACCTGACCTCCCTACGCGGTTACGTCACAGGGAAGGGCAAACGCGACTGCCTCCTGGCCCCGCCTTCATTTAAAAAACATGGTATTGTTTTGCTCACAAAAAATATGGCTCCCGCGTCGTCGGATGCCCTCAGACATATCTGAGTACAGTACAGTGTTGCAAACGCCTTTTCCTCTGCCCCGCCCCACTCTGCCCCGGCCATTTTGAATGAGGGCAACCGCGAAGTCACAAGCTTGCGGGCTGAACTGTTTATCTTACCTGAACTCTGGGCTTCCCATCCGACATTGCGGCATGTTTTATATTATATTATATTATATTATATTATATTATATTATATTATATTATATTATATTATATTATATTATATTATATTATATTATATTATATTATATTATATTATATTATATTATATTATATTATATTATATTATATTATTATACAGTGGTACCTCAGGTTACATATGCTTCAGGTTACAGACACCACTAACCCAGAAATAGTGCTTCAGGTTAAGAACTTTGCTTCAGGATGAGAACAGAAATCGTGCTCCGGCTGCGCGACGGCAGCAGGAGGCCCCATTAGCTAAAGTGGTGCTTCAGGTTAAGAACAGTTTCAGGTTAAGTACGGACCTCCGGAACGAATTAAGTACTTAACCCGAGGTACCACTGTATTATGTTTTTTGGACCTGTAGTCAGTCACCTACATGTTAGAGGCTACACTCTGAAAACATGCTGCAGGCAGATACTCTTTATAAAAACTTGAATGCAAGGTCATATTTTCCAAATCTCTAGTAATAGCTAAGTGCCTCCAAAATTCCATCAGCATGATTCCAATGTTCCTGTTATTAAATGCTCTTTAACCTGACATCCGACTGCCCTCCTCTTTTGCTATATGCATTGAAGAGCTTTTGCTTTTTGCACAGCACTCAGCAGGGCTGGCTCACCTATGACAAGGTGAAGTGACCGCCACAGGCAGCAGGATCCACAGCCGCAGCAGATCCAGCCTCTAAGGGATACATTGCTTACCACTGTGGCTGCTGCAGCAGCACTGACTTCGGGTAACATGCTCCTTGGAGTCTGGATCTGTCACCACGTCAGCAGCCCCACCCCAGTGTTGCCTCTACATCAGTCTCTCAGCAAATAACAGGCAGTGCTGGTCTCCTCCTACACCTAGGGAGGCTACCCTCTGGTCTCTGCACCCACCAGCATGATTAAGAGCAGGCTCCTCCTCTGCTGCAATGGTTTTTGATTCCCACTTCAACAGCTGGGTCAAGTTGATTTCACACACACACACCTTCCCAATGTAGATCTTTACTGTTCCTGAAGAAAACCCAGGACCTTGAGATTAAGGGTCTCATGCACTGCTGACTGAGCTATCCCAGTGTGTTTGTCTGCATATATATTTGTATCTGGCTGTCCCCTTGTCCTTCTGCTAGCAGGTCCCAACAGGCTTTTGAGAATTGACTTAGGTTTTTTGTGTGTAATTATTTGTATGTTTTTGCTAGCTTTTATATATGTATATAGTTTTATTTCTATCAGTGTTTGCTTTTTCAATTATTGATTTTTCTATGTTTTTAGCAGTTTTCATTTTTAGCTGTAAGTCTGCTGCCTCCGTCTCCACCATGGACACAAGCCATGTACAACCCATCAAGCTGGCCTGAGTCACCTAAGTGCTGGGCCACACTGGTTCTCAGAGACATTGCACTAGATCCATGTGGAATCCATGGATGACACCAGCCATCTACAACATGAAAAGCTCAGTCTGGGAAGGAGAAGATGTGCTGGAGGCTGAACGTGAGGCCCGCTGGTTGTGCTGAGGAGCCCTGTTTTTGGCCATAACCCAGTGGGGGTCAGAACTCTGTGGAGTGACAGGTTCGTAAACTGGCCAAAGCTTATCTGCTCCCACCCGCGACTTTTAAAAAGAAGAAAAAGGTGGGTTAAATAAAAATCATCATCATCATCTCACAGAAGACTTACAATGTGAGATTTTTTACAAAACGAAACAAAACCAGCTGAATCATGAAATGAATGTCACTGCAAGGTGCCGCAGGAAGAAAGTGGAAAACGATATTTCCCCAATGGAAATGTTTCACACATTCGGTTGCCTGAATCAGACCCCCAACGATCTCTCTTCCCGCCAGCTGAATCCCTAACGGTGTAAACGTATGCACAACTCCAGAGGTTTCAAACACCGGCTAGATTGTGATACGAAACTCCGTGTACTGTTGTTGCAATTCCAAACAACCGCCGGCCGCAAGCTATAGGAAACAGCAGCGAGGGAGAGCTAAGTTTGTCCCTTCTCTTTTCCCGTACCGTAAGAGGCGGTGCTTCTCTCCCTCGCCTCGCCTTCCTATTGGCCGAGGAGTTCAGTGGCGCGGGTTTTGCTGCCGCGCGCGCCGAGCGAAGGCCGTTGCGCGTCTGAGGGGAACCGAGCAGTCCGGCCGCGACCATGTTCTGCGAGAAAGCGACCGAGCTCGTCCGGGAGCTCCACCGCGCCAGCGACGGGCAGCTTCCTTCCTTCAATGTGAGCCTTTGGCGGCGCGGCCTCCCTTCCCTTCCCCCTCCTCCGAAGGGCCGCCCAGCCGCCCTGAGGGGACTTTTGTGAGAGAAGCGGGCGGGGGTCCTTCGGAACTCCCTGCCTCTTGATACCAAGGCTTCCCTGAATTCCTACTTAGTAATAATAATATTAATTTTACCCCGCCCATCTGACTGGGTTTGCCTGGTACTCGGGAATGGCTCTGTGGCTTTTACCCTGCTTTAGCATTCTCACTTCTTGTATGTTTTAATGTATTTCCCCCCGATTTTATTTTATTTTTACTACCAAGCGGTGTATAAATTTTATGAAACAAACAAACAAACAAATGATTGGATGGCTGGGATTGCTCCACAAGGCTATTCCTTCAGCTGGGGAGGGCGGGATATAAATAAAATTTATTATTATTATTATTATTATTATTATTATTATTATTATTAAAAGCAAAGAGGATGGCGAACTGGAATGGCGTTAATGCCATGAAGCCCACCTTGATAGAGGGTTTGATGGTGAGCGGGAAGAGGTAGCAGACTAAACTCTTGGTAGCCATTTCCCTCATGATTTGAGTGAGTGGATCTGGGAGTACCTGACTGCCCAATAAAATAACGTTCTACAATATAAAAGGCTTCCCATTAATTATCTGGTTGGCTAGTCAGCCTGAGACTAAAATCCTATTGGGAATAAGCTTGCTGGGATTTACTTAGGGAGCATTTCCCCACAAACTTTACAAATACATGGAGAGGAAAGTTGGACTGAAAATCTAAATGACTACTGCGCCTGAAAATCAGCGCTGAGGTATATCGCAGTTGACTTGGATGCACATCTGACCAATAAATGTTTCACTGATGCACCTGGAGAAAGAGTGGTCTAAGCTATGTTGATTGTACGCATCTTTTCTTCTTTAGCTTCTGTAGAAAATACCCTGCAACCTACACATGACCTTGACAGCTGAGTATTTTCTATGAGGCTTGTAATCATGCTGAACCACTCATCTTGTACAAATATTTAGTCATTGTGTTATCTAGCAGCTCAAAAGGAAAAGAAGCAAAGGGAAAACTTCAGAATATTGATAGAAACAAATTCTGGATAGTGGACAGAGAGGAATAGAACTAGAATAGAAATATGTATGCATATTTGAGTGTAGAATTGGCACATGTTTCCTATTTTACAATGTTTTAAATAAATATTACAACTGGTGATATGCCAACTAAAGCTAGCATATGTGTGCATATCTCCTTCTGTCGGTTGAGTTGCATATAAATATTTCTGTGGTTGTGGTTGATGGCTACTTCAATTTTTATAGGAAAAAAGGCGTGCATTTTTATTTATTGTGGTTTTTTTAAATTAGGCAGAGTAATAATGTCAAATTATTAATGAAATTGGTACTTTCCATGTTGCAGGAGGATGGAATCAGACAAGTACTTGAGGAGATGAAAGCATTATATGAACATAACCAAACTGATGTGTAAGTAAGGTTCTTTCAGGAAAAACAGACCAAAAAAAAATCTCTGCTAAAGAATTAAAAAACAAGTTGCAGAAGTGATAAATAAAAGACTTTAATATTATGGAAACAACTTTATAACTACCATGAGTTTTCCACGTAACTTTGTGGCTGTCAACAGACTTGGATTTGGTTTAGTAGGCAGCCTTGTGTGACTGTTCTCTACTCCCACATCCTCTGGTTCATGCAGAAAATACTGTGGAAGAGTGGAAGGAATTGGTCTCTCACTTTGGTGGCAGCATAATCCAGTGTATAGTGTGATGGACTATGCCGAAATGGCAAAGATGACCGTGAAGATCAGACACCAAGATGATTAAAAAATTTTTAGACAAGAGTGGGGGGAAATTATAGAGTATCTTAAAGACCACTGAAGATATCTAAAAACGCTAGCAGGATCATCATAACACTTATAATGTAATATCACCTAAGTTAAAAAAGGGGATACAAAATGAATTTGAAAAATGTAATTAGATGCAGTAGAATGAACAGAAAAAACTGGAAGCCAGGGGAGGGTGGGGTGGAAGTCTGGGGATTTAAGTAATCTCAGATGTAAAAAATTGAAAGTGATTTAAATGTATAATAATATTGTTAAACGAAAATAAAATATTTTATATAGAAAAGATAATACCTACAGCCTGCTGTACCATTAACTGAGATCCATCTTCCTCACTTACTTTGTTATGGGCTTTGGAGAGAGGCAGGAATTGTAACATCACATTTTGACTGCTTCTGCCTTCCCTAAGCCCCAAGTTGAGGTGAGATAACACTCCTTCATATCCTTTCTTTGCCAGCCATTGGAGGAAGCAACATGGCTTCTTGAAAGCCTGTTGTAAAGTAATAAAAATGCCCCATTCCCCAAGACCATTGTGTGTGGCCAAGGACTCGGGTTGAGTCTTGTTTAACTTTATACTGGGGCTTAGAGCTAGAAGAGACCAACCCTGTCATTCCCTGCACCACAAAGTTCTCTCTTTCCAAATACAGTACTTTGCAGATCACAGAAAAACTGAAAGGGAAGGGATTTCTGTGCAGAATAAAGATTATTTATTTACTTACTTTATTAAATTTGTATACCGTCCATCCAAAGATCACAGAGCAGTTCACAACATAAAAACACAAAATGAGAACATAAAATACACAATAAAAGATAAACAAACCAATAAGCCCCTTTGCACAAACACATTTAAAAGGCCATAGAATGTTAATCAGTCAAAGGCCTGCTTATAGAGAAATTTTTTCGCCTGGCAGCTAGATATATGTAATGAAAGTGCCAGATGAGCCTCCCTGAGCAGAGCATTCCACAAACAAGGAGACACTGCAGAAAAGGTCCATTATCTTGTTGCCACACTCTGGAGGAGGCACATAAAGAACAGGCTCAGATGGTGATTACAGGGTGCTGGTTGGTTCATATGGGGAGAAGCAGTCCTTCAAGTATTTTTACAATGCATTTACTTACTGACATTCTCATTCATAATTATTATTTGTGTGTTTTAATTATTGATGTTTATTTGATTTGTTATGAGCTGCTTTTTGGAGAAGAGCAGCGTGCACACAGTAAAATAACTAATAATGCAGTCATTGCATGAAGGGCTAGGTTTACACACTAATTAAAGTGGTCCCCCTAACCACAATGTGTACTTTTATGTTTCTTGCTTTCAAAGTGTATGCAATATAGCTTGTCCTTCTATTATCAGAAATGAAGCTAAATCAGGACACAGTGAGCTGATTCCAACCATCAAGTTTCGCCACTGCTCTCTGCTAAGAAATCGCCGATGTATTGTTGCATACCTGTAAGTTTCTTGCAGTCATCTGTGACTAGGGAAATGAGATAAAAAGCATTTCAGAAATTGTTTCCAATTCCAAGATTTTATTCCTTCACTTCTGGAACAGGTAGATTTCAGAGGGATTTCCCAAGGACACTGGATTTGCATGTTTGGGCTTATCCATATAACCTCGCAAATCATTCCCTGTGATTAATACTCCTGTGATCTGTAGGAGCAGTTTGAATAGCCTCAGGCCAGGAGCTGGTAAACATGGCACTATAATCCCAAATCAGGGACTGCTGCAATTTTCCATACATTGAGCTGAGCTGTGTGACACCAGAGCAAAAAACTTCATTTTTTCATACAGTGGTGCCTTGCAAGACGAAAAGAATCCGTTCTGTGATTCTCTTCGTCTAGCGGTTTTTTCGTCTTGCGAAGCAAGCCCATTGAAGGATTAGTGGATTAGCACTATTAGCGCTTTTAGCGGCTTATCTGCTGATCAGATCAGCTGATAAGCGGCTTAGCGGCTTAGAAAAAGGGGGGGAGGGGGAAAAACCAGCAGGAACTCGCAAGACAGTGTCGTCTTGCGAAGCAAGCCCATAGGAAATTCGTTTTGCGATGCACCTCCAAAACGGAAAACTCTTTTGTCTAGCAAGTTTTCTGTCTTGCGAGGCATTCGTCTTGCGGGGCAACACTGTAATTAGTTAAGGAGTTAGTTATCAGATTAAAATAAAATTCTGATTAAGAACACTTATTCATTAAGGGATTAAATGATGTCTATTTCTGATTATGAATACTTTTGTTATGCTACCATGTTTGTTTTCTCAGGTATGACCGCTTACTTCGCATCCGGGCGCTTAGGTGGGAATATGGTAGCGTGCTGCCAAACGCTGTCCGATTTCACATGTCGACTGATGAAGTAAGCCAATTTGTTATATGTATAGGTTGAAAGGACAATGATTGTACTCAAAATAAAGGAAAGTATACAGAGTATATTATTCATAAATGTTGAGTAACTTAGCCATGTAGGCACACTGAAATAGACACTTGTTGCGATTTAATGTAAGCTGCAGCACAGTGGCAGAACACATGCTTTGCATGTAGAAAGTGTCAGGTTCAGCCCCCAACTTTGCCAAATAAACTAATCTGATAGCAGGGCTGGGAAAGATCTGCCTGAGAGCTTGGAGAGCCCACTCCCAGTCAGATATTAACTGTGGACTGCTTACTTGCTAATTCATAACTCTTCTTGGTATGTGAAGAAGTGTGCATGCACACGAAAGCTCATACCAAGAACTAACTTAGTTGGTCTTTAAGGTGCTACTGGAAGGAATTTTTTTATCATAACTCTTCTGTTGCACATTGACAAAAAAGGAGTACAGTCATACCTTGGTTTTCCAACAGCTTAGTTCTCGAATGTTTTGGCTCCCGAACACTGTAAACCTGGAAGTGAGTGTTCCGGTTTGCAAACTATTTTTGGAAGCCAAACGTCTGACGGGGCTTCCGCAGCTTCCAGTTGGCTGCAGCCAATCAGAAGCCGCACTTTGGTTTCCGAATATTTTGGAAGTTGAACAGATTCGAACTATATGCTCTATAGAGGAGGCTTGATAGAAGTAAGCAGTTCCAAAACTTGCACATTACACCCCTCATATCCCCATGTCTTTTGTTTTAAATCTTTAGGTAATTTCTTGCTTGACAGTTTGAAAATAGTATTTCAGGATTAATTAAGCCAACTTTTTTATAATTCCAGGTGGTGTGGTTCAACCAGTATAAAAAGTCTTTGGCTACCTATATGAGATCTTTAGGAGGAGGAGACGGGCTGGACCTCACACAGGACATTCAGCCCCCCAAAAGTTTGTACATTGAAGTAAGTGAAATTTAGAACTATGGAAGGCTTATTGTATTTGGATGTCATTGGCAGTGTAGTATATGTAGGTACTAAGAAGTCAGTTCCTTGTTTCAAACTGGAAGCAGTTTGTTGCAGGCAGAAGAATCAGAATTGTAGAGTTGGAAGGGACCCTGAGAATCATCTAGTCCAACCCCTGCAATCCAGGAATATGCAGCAGCCTCATATAGTGTTCGAACCTGCAACCTTAGTGTTATCAGCACCTTTTCACAGAATTGTTGCAGTTTATTATCACAGATAATAACTATTGTTTAACAGGGTAATAAAAAGCTAAATGAAACTTACTGATGTGTTCATATATTGGAAATATGACTCCTTTTGTCTACATATAGCTTTGTTGTTTAGTCGTTTAGTTGTGTCTGACTCTTCGTGACCCCATGGACCAGAACACGCCAGGCACTCCTGTCTTCCACTGCCTCCCACAGCTTGGTCAAACTCATGTTCGTAGCTTCGAGAACACTGTCCAACCATTTCGTCCTCTGTCATTCCCTTCTCCTTGTGCCCTCCATCTTTCCCAACATTAGGGAGTCTTCTCTTCTCATGAGGTGGCCAAAGTATTGGAGCCTCAGCTTCAGGATCTGTCCTTCCAGTGAGCACTCAGGGCTGATTTCCTTAAGAATGAATAGGTTTTATCATGTTGCAGTCAATGGGACTCTCGGGAGTCTCCTCCAGCACCATAATTCAAAAGCATCAATTCTTCGGCAATCAACCTTCTTTATGGTCCAGCTCTCACTTCCATACATCACTGCTGGGAAAACCATAGCTTTAACTATACGGACCTTTGTCGGCAAGGTGATGTCTCTGCTTTTTAAGATGCTGTCTAGATATTGCTAGATATAGATATTGCTACATATAGATAGTTTTTCTTAACACAGACTTCCTGACAGTACTTTAAATTTGATGGTTATTTGTTTCTTTTTACAGGTTCGGTGTTTGAAAGATTATGGAGAATTTGAGATTGATGATGGCACAACAATTCTGTTGAAGAAGAACAGCCAGGTATTTATGATAAGATGGCAAACAGAGCAAGAACTCAATTTGGGTTCCCTGTTGTTTAAGGAGCTAGATGGAAGTGGTTCTCCTCTGCTTCTGGCACAGTTTAGGATACAGGAAGTTGCCCTATACTGGATCAGGTACAGTTAGCCTAGTATTTTAACTGGAGATCCCAGAGATTGAACCAGAGCCAACTCCAGGTTTACATGGGCCCTTGAGATTCTTTCATTGTCCTGCCCCTCTGTCCTATAAAAGTCCACTGGCTGATGGGTGAGGGAAATCTCACACACGGCAAGAAAATTGGGAGGAGGATGCAGCAGTGCTGATGAAGAAACCAGTGGCATGGCGAGGAAGGAAGGAGCAAGGAGACGGTGCAGCTGTCTGTTTGTGACCTTCTGTATGCAAAGTGTGTGCTATGGTTCCTCCACACTCTCATTATGCTTACCATTGTCAGCTTTCATGTCATTCTACTCATTTTCATGAAGGAAAACGCTGGAGCCATTTTAGTACTTTCTATCTGGAAAGATTCAAAAGCATTTCATTATGTTGGTTTATTTAAGACATTTATCTACTGCTTAATCATTCATATTTCTAAACAGTGTTAATAACAGCAATGCACAGAACATGGGATTTACAGTAGCTGTGGCTAAAATAGCAGGGGTTATTCTATTATTGGACCTCATTTGAAAACAAACAGTACAGGTAGAGTCAGGATTTACTACCTTAACTACACCATAAATAAGACCAGCTTTAGCTTTATAAAGGGGACGATGAGAGATTGCAAATGTTTGCCTCAGCTTTGAAAATTGTTTGCTTCCCCACAGCATTTTTTACCACGCTGGAAATGCGAGCAGTTAATCAGGCAAGGAATTTTGGAACACGTCCTTTCTTAACTTGCTGTTCGCAAGACTGATTTAAGTACCTATAAACATTTTAGCAGATTTTAAATGGGGTAAGTATAGAAACATGCCACAGTCTTGTGTTTTTTTTTTGGGGGGGGGGGGAATGCAGAGACTTAGTTACTGTTGTGGGAACTGCATGGATACTTAGTGAAGAGGACAAAGAAGAAGATGATACGATCAACAATTTTAACATATCTCTATCCCAAAACAAGTGGAATTTCTTTTAAGCTCATAGCTTGCCTTCACTTCTGGACACATTTTGAAGTATCATGTTTTTATTCGCTGGCCTTTTTGTATGAACCAGACATCGTCTTACTGTAAATGTCATGCTTAGAAGAAAGCCACAACATTTGTACTATTAAGTGTGTGCATTGTTAAAAGACCTTTGAAACGATGTAATGATAAAGTTACTTAAGGAGTGGTACTGGTTAAGTTGCAGTTTAATTGCTGCTAACACTTGTGTTTTTGCTCTAAGCTTTTATGCTATAGTACACATTGAGCAGGGCCTTGAAGTAGATGAACTACAAGGCTCCTTCCAACTCACAGAACAGAGGTGGGCAAAGTTTTATTTGGCCTGAGGCCTTGACCAGCATTCAAGTGGCTGCAGGCCAGCAGTGGGTGTGACCATTCCACATGCACACAGATGCCCACTTTCTACAACTGATTTGTGCAAATTGGCTGGGTGGAGAGACTTATCACCCCCTCTCCACTCATCAAAACATCTATCTGGTGACTAGGAAGGAGGTGATTTGCACCCCGCTTTAGCTACCACCCACCTCAATTCTGTGTCCATTATAAATAAATAAATGGCTCCATTGTCAAGCTGTTTCTTGTAAGATGTTAAATAATTTTTTTTGCTGCTTGCACCTTTAGCCTGTTAGCTCTAGTCCTGTCCACTGGAGCAGCAGAGAACATATCTTCTGTGTGTCAGCCTTCATCCTTTCTCTCCTCTAGTTAAACATACCCAATTCCTTCAGTCTTTCCTCATTGAACTTGCTTTCCATACTACTGGCAATCTGTACTGCCTTATCCACTGTACCCTTCCAGTTTGTGCAGTGTCCAGAACTGTACAAAGGGACTCCAGATGATTCTGCATAGTGCTGAATAAATTGCAGTACAAGAGTTGAATGGTTAGATGTAAAATTATATCATTTTGCCTTAATTACCAGATTGTACCATATTAAATATTTCCTGATATTTGATCAATAATTTTATCTCCAATTTCATATGCCACAAAACTTCCAGAAGTTATGATATTTCACCTGCATTGAGGTTGTTTGTAATGAGTCACTCTCATTTCTATCAAACTCAAGAGTAAGCCATTCTTGAGCTTGTGCATAACATACTTGGTCACAGGACCACTGGTTGGGGGAGACTACAGGGAGCCACAGACTTTGGCTTAGTGTAATCTCACTGTATACAAGTTGTACAAGTGACAAAGTATTTCATTCAAAAGATTTCTGCATTGCAGGGGATTGAACTAGATGATCCCAGTGGTTCCTTCCAACTCTACAAATCTGATACATGGTGTCTCTATCCATAAGCAAACAAAACATAAAAACTCCACCAAAACAATTGCTCTCTTACTTTAAACTAAATGAGATTTAATCTGCCAAATAGGAAGGTACTTTAAAAAGTCGTCTATTTTCTGCATTTGCCTTAGTTATTTTAGGACAGGCTTTTATCCATGTTCCTCTCATTTAGTTAGGTTCCAGCTTTACCTATGTTTGCTGCTCTCTCCCGACATATCTACCCCAGCCATTTGCACACAGAGAGAAAATCCAGTGGCTTCACAAGCAGTATAAATATCATTTAATTAAAAAAGTCATGTCAAATTTTACCAAAAAGGAACATAACAGCAGTTTTTTTTCTCTGTTTACATCTGATATACACTGATTTAAAGGAGTACATATTATACTTGTAGAAAACTGTACATATATATACACAATACAAGCCAGTGTACAGACTAGAGTGGGGGTGAGGCACGGGGAGGTAAGAATATTGCAATCACAATAAATATTCAGTCCTGAGACAGAACGAGAGCCAAAGAGACTTCCGTGAAAATGATCAGAAGGCACTAAAAGCTTTAGCTTCCCCATTGCAAAAAAAATGAGATGGAGTAGTTTATTGCTACTGACTAGTGGAGCTGCATCTCCCTCTTCAAACTTATCCCTGAGAGTATGTTTCTCATGCTGGTTATACTGCTTTCTGTGATGGTTTCCCCACATGAAAGAGCTGAGGGATCCTTTGAATATCATGTCCTTTTTGAGTCTCATGAGAAGTAAATAATACTCATTTGGCCAAGATCAGAAATGTATACAGTGAAGTGGACCGCTGCATGGAGTATTGCGTCTACCACAGATTGTCATTTTTGCTTTAATGCCAACAACTGAAAAGCAGATTTCATTGAGATGCCAGAGTTATTTCTCTAACTAATTTGTTCAAGGATGAGATTTTCTCTTCCAGTATTAAATTTCTGTTGTCTGTGTTCTTCTGCCTCTGTTCTGTAACCTGCAGAGTTTTCATCAGCTGTGCATTTTCCACATACAGGTCTTTCAGTAATAGATTCGACTTGGCATTTTTTTCAAACTGGAAAATAAAATGAGTAGTACTCCATTAATCTGTGTTTGGTGATGATACAGAACTCAAAAACATGCTGCTTACTGTTTTGCTAGAAAAGCAGTCTCGTGAATATTAACTAGGAAATAAGCAAGTGCTATGGTCCACTGGTTTTAAGTTTTAACAACAGGTTTAAAGCAGGCTAACCTATGATGCTCTATGATATTTGACTACAACTCCCATCAGTCCCAGCCAGCGTGGCCATGGATTATGGGAGTTGTAGTTCAAAAGCATGGAGAGGAAGGCCACAAGTTAGCTGCCCCTGCTTTGAACAATTGTTTTTATATCAAGACCTTAGGAGGTAACCACCATTCTCCCTCATTCCCAGAATGTAGCCCATCTTAAACAGAAAATATGAACCAGTGCAAACACAGGGACAATCACGTCTTTAATTAAAATGATGGTTCTTAGAAAGTTGCGGTAATTTTAATGTTTTAGTGTTTTAACTTTTGTACACTTAGGTATAGTGATTTTTTTCTTGATTTGACTTTTCTGTAAACCGCTTGGAAGTAGCAACATGACTAGTTTAGAATAATCCCTTTTCATCCATCTTCCCTCTTTTTTAAAAATAACAATTTATGTCAGCACATTTCCTATTCCCTTCGTGTTTTGACCTTGGAATAATTAGTTGACGTACTAACTGTCCAGAATAACAGCTTTGCTATAAATCCAAACTGGAAAAGTTTAGAACAACCCCAGATCCAGTGCTAGCTTGAAGATGTGCTCTAAGAATGGCTATAGATACCCTGCTCTAGTATTGTGTCCTACCAAACCTGCCTGGGAAAGGGGGTAGCTGTTCTTTTGTCTTTCCATATACTGTAGCCAGAAGTGCACTGACTGATGGGGCCACAGCTTATACCAAGAGTGGAGAATCCTGGATTTTGCCACATGGAGCTTTTATGTGTTGCCTACAAGCCAAGCAGCTTGCAGTTCACACGGTGTGCAGGACACTTACAAATGACTGGAGAGGACCAGAAGCAGTAGCAACCATGAAACAGGGTCACTCAAATACAATATATATGAAAATCATTCAGTGCCAAATACATTGACATAATTCGGGACACATCTTGGTGGTGCCCTGGCTATTTTTGGCCAGCTTATGTCCTTTTCCAGACAAATTATATATTTTTACATTTAATAAAAGAATTAATGCCGTAAACAGATCATGGGCCCATAGACCACCTAATCCCCATTCCACTGACCTGCTCCTTGAGTTCAGCCACCTTTTCCTGAAGCATTGTTTGCACGTTCTTCAAATTCATTTCCAGTTCTCCCACCTTTTCCTCCATTAATCTATGCAAGTTCTCATGCTCTTCCTGCAAAATAAAGGGACCAAGTCATAGCCGTGATATTACAACAGTTATGGGAAGTAACTACCCTTGGGAAATCAATTCACTTCAAACAAGTCCCAATGCTGCATCTGAAATAACGATTTATTATCTTGGAATCTCCTTGTAACTTAAAATTCACTGGTTCAAGTCCTACCATGTAGAGCAGGAGAAAACAAGCTCGCTCCATCTACCATGTGATATTTCCTTTAGATATCTGAAGATGGCTACCGTTATCTCCTCTCAGTCTCCTCCTATCCAGGCTAAACATACCCAACTCCCTCAACTATCCCTCATAAGGCTTGGTTCCAGACCATTTATTATCATCTTGATTGCCCTCTACAACCATTCTAGATTGTACATAATCTTATATCATGGCATCCAGAACTGGACATAGTACTTCAGGTGTGGTCGGACCAAGGCAGAATAGAGCTCATTCTCAAACACAATCCACAAATTATCCCAGATGTATATCGATGCTCTCTGTGCTGTCTGCAGCCAAGCCTTTACATAATACAGGTACAGTGGTATCTCGGGTTAAGCACTTGATTCGTTCCGGAGGTCCGTTCTTAACCTTAAACTGTTGTTAACCTGAAGCACCACTTTAGCTAATGGGGCCTCCCGCTGCTGCCGTGCTGCCGGAGCACGATTTCTGTTCTCATCCTGAAGCAAAGTTCTTAACCTGAGGTACTATTTCTGGGTTAGTGGAGTCTGTAACCTGAAGCGTATGTAACCCGAGGTACCACTGTATTTTATTCAGAGTTAAGAGTCCACTTTTCACTAGGATATAACTTTCCCAGCACAGTATTTTACATGCAGGGTTGCCACAGATACTTAACTGCATCTGGTGCTCCTGCACCAATAACAAAAGGAGGCTTGTATAATTTATACAAGTTACAGAATTTTGCTTCATGTGCTGGATCTATTGTACTTTTTTATTTAAACAGGCATATTAAGTAAGGGTTCCTTCCCCCCCCCGAGCCCCCGGATTTTCACTATTAATTTTAACCGATCTTATCTCTGTTGGATGATTTTTGTAACTTTATTCTACAATGCTTAGAGACTATGGCATTAAATGGTGTATAAATGGTTGAAATAATTACATAACAAAAAATGAAGACTAGGCGAGAGTCGCTGTTTGAAAGTGCCTGTTTCAGGTAGGAAGAGGCTGTGTAAAAACCATACATGTACACATACTGCGTTTCCGCCTAGGGAGCCTTTATATTTGTATGAGACGCAACTCGAGCACCATTCTTCCCTACCTGATATGTGGCCGCCTGCCATCTCATCTGCTTCGCCTGGGAGTCCAGCTCTCCTTGCAGCTGCCTGACCACATTCTGTTCTTCTGCCAATCTCTTTTCTAGCTCTGCAAGGCAGGCCTTAGGTACGGAATTGCCTGCCTGGCCCTTTAACTCTTCTAGCTCCTGTGAATGCCGAAACTTGGCCATGCTCAAGCTCGTGTTGGCTTCTAGTAGCTGCAATGCAAGAGAAAATTTAAAACATCATTAAATGTTGAAATGCTGAAGACCAGGAACAGAGCACCTTTCTTGGACTGAGCACTGGGGGAAACTATCAGGGGCTGCATTCTAATAGTGGGTAGGGACAAACCCCACCACAAAGCTATTTCCCATAAAAGCAGGCATATATTTAATCTAAAGCTTTGTCCTCTATTTTATTCATACTCTGGCTTTTTTTAAAAAAACAATTTCATCTGTCCTGCCTGTTCAAAGGCAGAAAGAACTTAATCCCAGATGAATGCAAACAAGGCAGATGCACTGCTAAACTGAAATAAAGCCTCAAACATCAAAATGCAATTCCTTCCTGCAAAAATGCATGCATGTAGTTGCAATACGCAGGGGTTACTTTTTGCCTATTTGCAAGAAACTACACGTAAGCCTGAGACATCAAATTGGGCGGGGGACATCCAGCTGCTGGAAGGGCCTCCACTGGGGGTCCCATCACCACTGGTAAGATTCCTGCCCTTGAAATAACCCCTGAAATGCCCCCCCATTCTGCCATCAGCCAATGGGGGGCAGGAGAACATTTTAGCCCAGCTGCAGAATGAGCCAGACATTTAACAGAATAGATTGGCTCAGGGGTTTCCCCTTTGCACTTGAGCAGATTGCGACAAGGGTAACTGCCAGTAGCCACCCAGAATGTCCTTGTGTTGGCAGAGCATAAAACTTTCCCTGATCCACAAGGTTAGATCCTGTACCATTGGTATTCTTCTATGGAGTTTTTAGCTTCATTCTATTGTTTCAGCGGTTCTTTGTTTTGCACCATGTATACCACTCAGAAATTAAATAAATATTAAGTGGTTTACCAATAATTTTAAATAAATTAAAAATCGTCTCTGCTTTGATCTCCTTGCAGCAGATCTTGCCAAGCAAGAAGCTTAAAATTGTGCATTTTGCACAACAAATCCCTTTCTCCTCCCTACTTAATAGCTGATGGCTGGGCCCCCGTAGCACACAGAGAACTGGAATACTCCACAGTCCATTTAAAGGTTATTTCTCATCAGATCAATTCAAAATAAAGTAGTGGTACTAATCCACTACTAATTCTCTTGGAAAATCTCGAAGCCAGAATTTATTAATTTATTGCAATATATATCCAAACACAGGCAAAACAGGTGAACTCCAGTAGAAACTGCCCTGGTCCTTGTTAAGTTTTGCAGAGTAAGAAGTGCGCAACCAGTGCCAAGTCATCTAGCTCTGTTTTTCTTTAATATTGCAAAACAGCAACACTGCTATCCCGCTACAACAATCCTACCCTCCCCTCAAATCTATGACATTGGGAATAGATCTTCTCTTAGGTTTAATGTTTGGACACATTTCTTTGACCAGGTATAAAGGCTCTAGGCCTGCTCCTCTGTCCAACCAGGGGCATACACTTCACCGCTGTTTCAGCCGTGCCTAGGCCCTCATTTGTAACAGGCAGTGATGCTCCCAGTGAGCCAAAGGCAGGTCATATTCAGCTGCACCAGCCTACCCGATCCTGGCATTCTTCCACCTCTTCTCTCAGCTGTGCTTTTGTTAGCCGTAGCATCTGACACTCCTGTGTCGAACGTTCCAGTTCAGCCTCCAGCTCCTGAGACTGGCTGGCCTGTTCAAGGAGAGAATGGCAGGAAAGGATGAGGCCAGCAACAATGTGGAATCTAATAATAATAATAATTAATGTTTATTTATATCCCGCCCTCCCCAGCCGAAGCCGGGCTCAGAGCGGCTAACAACAATAAAAGTAACACAGAATTTCTAAAATCAATTCATTCTAAAATCAATTCAAAATCAAATTAATGGCAACCATTGGCCTAGCGTTCTTTGAGGATTACCAAAGGAGGGGGTCAGAATGTGCCTTGGCCAAAGGTCTGGTGGAACAGCTCTGTCTTGCAGGCCCTGCGGAAAGATGTCAAGTCCCACAGGGCCCTAGTCTCTTGTGACAGAGTGTTCCACCGGATCGGGGCCACAGCTGAAAATGCCCTGGCTCTGGTTGAGGCCAGCCTAACCTCCCTGTGGCCCGGGACCTCCAAGATGTTTTTGTTTGAAGACCGTAAGGTCCTCTGTGGGACACAGCATACTCAAGACACAAATCCTCTTGGTGCACGCCTGCTTTCTTGTGTGTGTGTTTCAGGGAATATAGGGGCTTTGGAAGAGTTTTTGAGCATCCCTAGGTTTTGAGCATCCCACAGGTATTTCGAGGTACCTGTGACGATTTGTTAGATTCCCAGGTGTGTCCTTGGGCCTGAAAAGGTTAGGGATGCTTGATTTCATATTTATCCATGCAAACCCAAACCTTATGTGTGACCATTGTAGTCTTCCTCCGATATGCCTAGAATGACGCTCTTTCTAAATTCCATTGCATTAATAAATTCACTAGGCAAACAAGTCAACCCAATTACACTCCGATATTCACAGACTTGCTCTATGGGGCTGTTAATGGGCAGCCCATTTCACCCTTTATTACTCCCAGAAAATAATTGCCACTAGCCATGGGCTAGCAGTACACAGGCAAGAAATCATAAGCATGCTCAGATAGTTTATAATTTAAACCAAGTGTGCAGCAAAAAGAATGGAAGAATTTTCATTGTGATGGCTCCTTTTGAAAGTACTACTCTTCCCCTGTTCAGCACTTCTATTTTTTATTTTATATAACAGAATGTGCATACTGCTTAATTGTAAATAAAGCCTCTAAGCGGTTTATACAAGGAATACAAAATTCAAACTTTAGCTTTAGTTCTAGTAGAGGAATGAAGTAAATGAAAGGTGCTGCAGAATTTTCACCCGCCTTGTCCCAGAAGGCAACATATTTTAAACCATCTCCTTTGCCTAAGCAACTCAATGACCACCACAGCAACCCAAGCTTTCCATCGATGTAGTAAAAAGCAGTGCATCCCTGTATCCATGGTCCACGTATCAGGCCTTAGAAATTTCCACCAGAATATTGCATGGCTGGCTCAACATTATAGGTGGGTTTGTGCAGTGGGAGATGGCAGCCTGGAACTGATGTGCCCCTTCCTCCCCGTTCCGATCAACCTTACCTTTTCCCTCCAGGCCTTCAGCTGCTGCTCCAGCAGGGCCTTCTCCCCCTGCCATGCCAACCGCTCCTGAAGATGCTCCTTTGTCAATTCAGCAGAGGCCTCTTGAAATTGCCTGGCAACAGCAGCTTCGTGGTCCCTTTGGCTCTCCAGCTCGACAAGCCTCCGATTCAGTAAATTGACGGTGTTCCGGCTGACATTGTTATCACTGCTCAGTTCAGAGAGTTCATGGCTCAGCTGATCTATCCTGGTGTTTAACTGGAAGATTTCCACCTCGTAGTGTTTATTCTAAAGAGGCATTTCAGACATTCAGAGCTGTGGCATTCATCCCAACCAGGGGAAAACATCTTAACATCTAATCTTGAGTATTGCATCAGGGGGGTGTCTCCTACTGCTTGCCTGCAAAGAACGGGTGCAGGGGTCTCCTCCCCATTTTTTGGAGCAGTATCCCACCTAGTGTATATTTCTTAACGAGGGTGGCGGAAGTTAAGAAATGCATTTTCTCAGGATGAAAGGGCTGGTTTGTTTGATGGTTGAATTGCTGGAGCTATGGCAGGCAGAACAAAAGGAGGCACTGCCAGAGCAACCCATGACTGACTCCAACGTTACACGTACATTGTTAAAGGCACATGTACTGAAAGATTCAAAAGGCTGCAAAAGAACTCAACCCCTACTGGATTAGCATTTAACTCTTTGCAACTCTTTGCAAGTGTATGGTTTTGGCACTTGGAAATCCAACTTCCAGCCAAAGCTGATAAGATAAACCTTGGGCAAAATGGGTGTCCATCAGCCTAATCTTGCATGGACGAAGTTAGAAGGATTGTAAAGCATTTAAACATTGGAAAGAGGATATAGAAATTTAACCTCTTGTGTCTCCAGATGGGGTTGAAACCCTGTCCTCTGCCTGAAACCCCGAAGAGCCAGCTGCCAGTCAGTGTAGACAATACTGAGCTACATACACAGCCTTTACCAAAGGTGTCATGGGCTTTGAAGACACTCGAACTCAGGATGCAAGGGAGAAATGTGCAAAGAGGAAGGCACGCTTGGCAAATCCACACTGTGATCAACTCCCACCCGGAAATCTATGTCGCCACGGTGGAAGGACATGTGAATCCAGAATTGGCCTCCACAGTCACTTAGGGACTCGTTGTTAAAACCTTGTTTATGGAGGACAATCTTACTTGGCTATGAGTGACTGCCGAAGAAGAGGAAGACATAGACTAGTGGTCTGACTTGGTATAAGGTTGTGTTTTTTATGACTGGTAGCAGCTTTCCAAGGTTTTAGGAAGAGCTTCCCCATCCCTCACTTGCTAGTAGATCATTTTATCAAAATCCCAGGACTGGGTCTTATGTAAAGGCATATCAAATTGTACTTCTCTCTCTCTCTCTCTCTCTCTATATATATATATATAATTTACCAGTTGATTTAATTCTTCTATTCCACGCATCACCTTCTCTTTTTCCACCATCAATTCGTCAATATGTTTTCTGAAGAAGGAAGAGGAAACAATTTAAATTGTGCAACCATTTAAACATATTTTGCATAGATTCTAAAACGGGAGCAGGAAACACGCTGCCACAAGTCACAGCTGACGTTTCACTATTGTTTGCAACATCAGTGCAAGTGGCTTGCAAAGAAAAAGGGGAAACGCAGCTTCAGAAAATATGTTATGTTGGTCCTCAACTCACAAGCATCTTGAATTTTTTTTTTAAAAAAAGAATATTAATAGTAGGTCTTCTAAAAGCAAAGCTGTTTTTCATGGCAGCTGGATCTAGCCCTCGTATTTTTAGTCCTCCTACCATGTCTATGTACAGATTTAAGGTGGCAGAGCTAAGGACCAGACTGGCAATTCTTGTACGTGTATTCATACAACACTATAACTGAGCATCCCGTCTGGTACACTGGAGCACACACTTCATTGCACTGACGCAGCCACACTCTGAGGGCTCACTGTGCGCAGCTAGACCCTCTCGTCAATATTTCTTTTTAAAATTACACAATCCTTTTATTCAGTGAGTTTCCTCTTGGGAAGATGTATGGTTTCACATTTACAGTTCCTCTGCAAGCTTCCCAAAGAACCGCCCCCCCCTTTTAACCTGTGCTTTCTGTTTGCTTCACCAACATCCTCCACTTCTTGCTGAAATCTTCCAAGTTTATTTTTTAGGATGAGGTTGTCTTCTGAAACTCTGTGGAGCTCAATTCTGCATCACGGGAGAGAGAAAAAGTATTGAAGGAACGGAGTTAGTTTGGGGATGTTAAACAAATCTGGCAACTGGATTAGCCATACTCAGCTAAGCTTCATCAAAATAAATATGTCTGAGAACAGGCAGCGGAGCTGGACAATCCCCTAAAAGAGAAGCTTTTTAAAAAAAATCTTATTATACGCAATGCTTTTAAAAGTAGCTGCTTCCAAATGTGCTGTTTATACCCACTTACATCACAGAAATCAAAGAGAACATTTGATGGATGGATGTTATTCATATTATTCCATTACACCACTTGCTCAGTAAGGGTCAAACTACATCAGGTGTTAAAGGTAAATAGTAAAGGAACCCTGGACAGTTAAGTCCGGTCAAAGGTGACTATGGGGTTGCGGCATTCTTCGGGCCAAGGGACCCAGAGTTTGTCCACAGGCAGCTTTCCAGTTCATGTGGCCAGCATGACTAAATAGCTTCTGGCACAACGGAACACCGTGACGGAAACCAGAGCACATGGAAACGCCATTTACCTTCCTGCTGCTCTCCTTATTTACTCACACTGATATGCTTTCACACTAGGTTGACAGGAGCTGGGACAGAGCAACGGGAGCTCACCCCATTGCGGGGATTCAAACCACCGACCTTCTGATTGGCAAGCCAAAGAGGCTCAGTGGTTTAGATCACAGCACCACCCACGTTAAATGTTAAGTGTTAAATGTATGCCAGCACTACACATTCACTTATTCTTTGAATGGCAGCTGTTGGGTGGGTGGGGTGTGCTACACTTTCTCTGTGTGCTACGGACTTGCCAACATCCCTCCTCAAACTATTGGCTCCCAGGTTTTACTACTTACTTATCCTGTTCACAGGCAGTCTATGACTTCTTTCTTCTATGACACAAAACTAGAGCTCTATGCTATGGCAGGGGACACACAAACTTGATCTCAAGTCACTATGAGAATAGTAGTTGTGACCCAGAGATCTAAAGTGCCCCATAAAGGAACACATGCTCTGTTCTCTTTGATGTCAGGCATGTTTTGTGTAGTTGCATCTACTGAGCATCCCTCGCAGAAGAAAATGCATCCACACACACGAGAACTGAAAGGCTGCATACACATCACACATTTAAAGCACACACACCTCAAATCCTGTAAACCATTGTTTGTTGTGCATACAGTCAGAGTCTGAATTAATGCACACTATGGAACAGAATTTCTATGGGAAGATGGATCACCTCTGCTATAAAACGTAGCATGTGAACAAGCCCAAAAGTAATAAGCAAGCATGCAATGATTAGTCAGATCATTTTAAAAAGATGAGTGCATTTTTATAGAAGAACCATACATTTCATAGAACGGTAGCTGTGAAACAGCATATGAGCAATAATTCTTTAGCAGGCACATGGAGAGCCATTCCAGAGACAGTGTGCCAACCAGCCAGCTGCTTCATGGCAAAAAATGTCACAATTCCCCAAAAGTGAGAAGGGAATTGGACCGGGTACCATACAACCGCATTGGTGAGAAAGGCTTTTGCCTAAATTACCAAGGGTTCAACCATAACACAGTGTAGCAGAATATGAGACTACCATTTATATTGCCAAGTGCCCCTGTTTCAAAAGGGTAATGTCACCAGACCTCATGAAGTGTGTCTCAGCCTCATGCTTCATCTTCATGTCTTCTTCCAATCTGTCCCTTTCCTGGGCCAGTCTCTGTCCCAAAATGGAAATCTCTTTGGCATAGTACTGCTCCATTTCTGACCTCTCCTTCTCAAAGCTCCTCTCGAGTTCTTGGGCGGGAGCTAGTTTCTGAAGCTGGTCTTTCAAGCCATCTATCACCTCCTGGCATTTGGCATTCAGCTCTTCCAAATCGCTCTTCTGTTCCTCCAATTCGCTGATCTCAATCTTAAAACCTTGTTCAACATCCTTCCTTTCCTTCTCAAAGTTCCTTTTCATCAGCTCAATTTCTCTTTCGTAGTAATTGACCTAGCACAGTAAAGCCAAACCAAACTTTTGTTACACATTCTTTTAGGTAGCATGGTTAATACAAGCACAAACCAGTCGAGAGTCTTTACTTCACGTTTAACAACTTGATCCTTGAAATGAGGCATTGCAAGAGCTAGAAGCCTATGGGTTTCAAGAGGGTAGGATTTTTATAAAGAATAAGAGCATTTAACAGCAGGAAATTTTGTGTAAAGATTTATTACTCCATACAGACTTACTCCATTCATACAGAACTAACTTGTCATCCACAGTTGAACCAAGCCCAGCCTTTTCTACAAACAGCCATAATATGCCGTCCCACATTCTCTTAATTTACATTGGCGATGAGATACTTAATTTACAAGAGCAATGGAGAAAAGCACCACAAAAAACCCCAAAACATTTCATTATCATAAATGAGTTTACATCTATATATAAAAAATAATACTTAAAATGCTGATTTATTTTAAATTTAATAACAAAAGCTACATCATTTGGTCAACATACTCAAATGTATCCTGCTGAGCAAGTAACCCAAAGACTGCATTCAGAAATATATTGATTCTGATGACGATTTTAAACCTGAATTGGCGTTTAAACACCTGCCTGTGTCTTCCTCCTCGACTCACCTTGGTTTCCAGCTGTATTTTCAGGTCTTGATGCTGTTCCTTCAGTTCTTCAACCAGAAGCTCCATTTCTATACTTACTGAATAGGGACCGGATTCAATGAAAACAACACCTATAAATAAAATTATTCTTGAAAGAAAGGAAAAGAACAGGCCCAAGAATGCAGAATCGTGGAGGATAAAACTACTGCTACAGGATGACCATGCCTCTATCAATGGATGAAGCATGTTGCTCAGTTGCTGGAAACCGCAGGAAGAGAGAATGATACTGAACTCAGGTCCTGTTTGCAAACTGCCAATAGGCATGTGGTTGGTCACTGTGAGAAGAGGATACTGAGCTAGATGGGCCAATGGCCTGATCCAGCGGGCTCCTCCTTTGTTCTTAGAACACTGAGGAAACAAACTGCCAAACTGAGGAAACAAACTGCCAAGATAGATCATGTATCTGGGGTGTGTTCTGGTTGCTTTTCCTCCACCAACACAGTATTACATAGGGAGCATGGGAAGGGGAACGAGAGCGCAATGGTTCGAAGCATACAACTGTATGCTATTCCGCCTGGCCTTTAATTTGAATTCAGCCCGATCTTTTATTTCCCTTCTCTTCCCTCCCCATCCCCTTTTATGAAGATAATAATATAATAATTTATTATTTATACTCCGCCCATCTGGCTGAGTTTCCCCAGCCACTCACCCACTCTGAGACCCCACAGCTTATTCTCCCCTGGCCTCCTTGCTGGCCCATGAAGGACCAATTCAGCCAGCTAGCCCTGGGGATTATCTAATGCAAAAACAAAAAACAACAAAAACAAAGGAAAACACACAGACACACATGCTTAAAATGCATGTTCTACAGGTACACTTTCTGGGAATGTGGGATTAATCGTAACACCTCATGCAACAAATCTTACAAGTCTTGAAGGGATAAGATATTAAAAACAACAGAGGTAAGTGTTTTAGCTGTCTGGGGGAGAAACGTGATACATTATTCTTTTAATACGCACTGGATAAAAGAGCTGTGGGTTGAAATTACAGACCACGACACCTGCAGCTGAAACATTTGGGGAAATATCTGTAGCCCTTGAAGAAGCTGCCTGGGAATCTTCGTATCTGGAGGTTATCCAGATGAAAATGGACAGGTTTGTCAAGAGATGCTTTTGATACTGGATATCGTACCGCCCATGGCACGGGGCGTGGATTAGGTTTCTCTTGAAGAGTTGTCGAGCTGGCATGTATCTTAACGCTTACTCCTTCTTAGAAAATGCACACAGCTGGGAACATTTCTTACCGTTTTGGCCTGTGACCGGAAAGTGCTGGTGTCCAAGAAGGAGTTCCTCATCTTTTTGTATGGTGTCTTCAAAGAAAGAAAAAGGTACACATTATGACAGAATGGGAAAAGGCAGAGAGGACCTTGTGTACCACAATTTGTTTTAAGATGTTTTCATTGCTGTCTTTTAAATTGTTATGACCCCCTCTAGGACCTTAGGGTCAAGGGTGGGTAATAAATCAAATTATCAGCAACAGCAACAACTTGCCCTTCTGGTGCAAGAGAGAAGAATGGGTGCAAGGACCATTGTGCCAGAATGATGCGTATATAACATCAAAGCAGTGTATCAGGATACTCAGTAGAGCCCCCCAAAAAACTTTGAATCATACAAGCACACTAGGGCACACCGCTGATATGGGGAGAAAAGGGTACATAGCATGAAAAGGGCTGAAAATTTTAAAAGGCGACTTTCCCCATGCTAATAGGACCTGGATACAACACTGTGGACATAAATACCAATAAATTCCTCTATTCTGCCTCTCAGCATTGGGGGTGGAGAGGGGGGAACAGAAGGGTCTTCTTCCTAAACCCCTTGTGACTAACAGACACCACTGCATTTACAGTGGACGCTTGGGTTTTGTTTTGTTTTTAATTTATTATTCATACCCCGCCCATCTGGCTGGGTTTCCCCAGCCACTCTGGGCAGCTTCCAACAAAGACTAAAAATACATTAAAATGTCACACATTAAAAACTTCCCTGAACAGGGCTGCCTTCAGATGTCTTCTAAATGTTAGGTAGTTATTTATCTCTTTGACATCTGATGGGAGGGCATTCCACAGGGTGGGCGCCACTACCGAGAAGGCCCTCTGCCTGGTTCCCTGTAGCTTTGCTTCTCGCAATGAGGGAACCACCAAAAGGCCCTCAGCGCTGGACCTCAGCGTCCGGGCAGAATGATGGGGATGGAGGCGGTCCTTCAGCTATACTGGGCCGAGGCCGTTTAGGGCTTTAAAGGTCAACACCAACACTTTGAATTGTGCTCTGGAACGTACTGGGAGTCCATGTAGGTCTTTCAAGACGGTGTTATGTGGTCTCAGTGGCCACCCCCAGTCACCAGTCTAGCTGCCGGATTCTGGATTAGTTGTAGTTTCCGGGTCACCTTCAAAGGTAGCCCCACGTAGAGCGCATTGCAGTAGTCCAAGAGGGAGATAACTAGAGCATGGGATGCGAACGTGATCCGTGTAGGATGCACGTTCGCAACCTGCAGCGTCCGCAACCCGCAGTGGAGCGTCTGCACACATGCAGGTTGCAATTCGGCGCTTCTGCACATGCGCGACCACCAAAACCCAGAAATAACCTGTTCTGGTACTTCCGGGTTTTGGCGGTCTGTAACCCGAAAAAAGTGAGATCTGGACCATAAAGAAGGCTGATCGCCGAAGAATTGATGCTTTTGAATTATGGTGCTGGAGGAGACTCTTGAGAGTCCCATGGGCTGCAAGAAGATCAAACCTATCCATCCTTAAGGAAATCTGCCCTGAGTGCTCACTGGAAGGACAGATCCTGAAGTTGAGACTCCAATACTTTGGCCACCTCATGAGAAGAGAAGACTCCCTGGAAAAGCCCCTGATGTTGGGAAAGATGGAGGGCACAAGGAGAAGGGGACGACAGAGGACAAGATGGTTGGACAGTGTTCTCGAGGCTGCCAACATGAGTTTGGCCAAACTGCGGGAGGCAGTGGAAGACAGGAGTGCCTGGCGTGCTCTGGTCCAGGGGGTCACGAAGAGTCGGACTAAACGACTAAACAACAACAACCCAAAAAAACACAACCTGAAGCATCTGTAACCCGAGGTATGACTGTATTTGATTTAACCCGATTTGACGTTCTAAATGCAAATTGCAATACGCACCCAGAATTCTGGCTTTTACATTTTCAGGCAGCAGCCTTTCTCCACGTCTGCTGGCCTTCATTTGACACCAGGCTAGACTGTGCTTGCTTTCGTGCAGCTGGGAACGCAGTTTCTCCACCTCCATTTGCAGCTCATCGTTCTTGTCGCGCAGCTCCTGAAAGGGAAGAACCCGGAAGCTCAAAATGTGGAACAGCCTCCCTCGGATCTACATCGTTGGGTGCACAGCAACCATTCCTCGACAGAATAGCCAGGTGTGCTTGCAAATAACTCTCACGGAAATGCTGTAAGACAGTCTTTAAAAAACACAAGACACTGAAACCTAAGAAAAGTATGCTGGATCAGGCCCATGGTCCATCTAGCCCAGTGGCTCTCTAACTTCTTTCTTGGGGCCGCACTTTCAGGAAAAGAATTTGGTCGCTCCATGCCACGTTTTTTATTGACAAGGAATACAAAAAGAAGAAACTCCTAGCAGTGCTTGATTTTTAGCACAGAACAAATTGCTGCACAGTATCATACAGTTAAAAGGGACGCGGGTGGTGCTGTGGGTTAAATCACAGAGCCTAGGACTTGCCGACCAGAAGATCAGCGGTTTGAATCCCCGCAACAGGGTGAGCTCCCGTTGCTCGCTCCCTGCTCCTGCCAACCTAGCAGTTTGAAAGCACGTCAAAGTGCAAGTAGATAAATAGGTACCACTGTGGCAGGAAGGTAAATGGCGTTTCCGTGTGCTGCTCTGGTTCACCAGAAGCAGCTTAGTCATGCTGGCCACATGACCTGGAAGCTGTACGCCAGCTCCCTTGGCCAGTAAAGCGGAATGAGTGCCGCAACCCCAGAGTCGGGCACGACTAGACCTAACGGTCAGGGGTCCCTTTACCTTTACTTTATCATACAGTTAAAGTAAAACCAATCAAACAAAGGACAGAGGGAAGCAGAGATAGGCCCCAGCAGAGCCCCCTGCGCATATACTTTGTGCAGATAATTCAAAATACAGACTCCCAGTGTCTGAGTGTTTATCCTCTTTGCGATGCTTTCTTGAAGGTAGCTGCTTCAGATGCTGCAAGAGCACTGAACCCTTTTCAGCAAATTCATAATTTTTTGTAGTACAGCTGTTCTCCCTCACTGGATCATCACCTTGTCGCGGTGTGTGGGCTTGAACGTTCCTGGGATCCTTGTGAGCTGTTGAACTGCAGGACTTGCTCAAAAACGAAAGCCTACCACTCAGTTCTGAAAGACACCTGAGTTTCTGGAGCCACTGTGAAGTCTGTGAGGGAGGGAGAATTGGGAGCTACGGACAAAACTGAATTTAAAAAGATCTGCACTTATCATTTCCTTAGCTGACAAGGTACACGAATGATAAAACTTTACAGGTGCAGAAGTGACTAGAGGGGGACAGGACTGAGGCCTACTCGACACAAAGGAGGTAAAAAGCGAGCCACAATATAGAAGTCCATGAAAATGGGAACTCAAGCATTTCCGAAAACAAAAAACCTGGTAGCACGCAAGATCTCAGGCTGCAACAAGGCATCATGCAGGTTTGCTAAAGAACAATATACCGCTACAAACAAGTGGATCGTGCACACACCTGAGGAGGGGAAAGTGCTCACCTTCACTCTCTATCAGGATGTAGCAGCAGCAAAAGTCGAGAGTTTGGGGAGAAACAGGGAGAACTGAATTGGTAGCAGAACGCATGAAATAACTCTAGTGCAACAGCAGTAGTTCTACCCGCACTGTTGGAAGCGACAGATATTACGTTGTGATTTCCTTCTGGCAAGAAGCAGAGCTGGAGCAAAACGGCAATAGTAACATGCTCCGAGTTATCTCTACAACCATTTGGTAAGGTGCCCCCAATTTGTATTCTAATAAGATATAGCTATCCTATGGTTAGGATCTCACTGTTCTGGTGTACGAGTGCAGCTCTCTATCTTCTGGTATGGAGAGTTGTATAGCTATCTAGAGGCTCTGTAATTAATGAGAATACATTTAAAGTGGTATCATACCACTTTAAACAGTCATGGCTTTTCCCAAAGAATCCTGAGAGCTGTAGTTTGTTAAGGGTGACGAGAGTTGTTAGGAAACTCCTATCCCCCCCGCAATCTACAATTCCCAGAGTTCCCTGGAAAGAGGAATTGACTGCTAAACCACCCGGAGAATTGTAACTCTGTGAGGGGGAAAGGGGTTCCCAACAATTCTCAGCACTAGTAACAAGCTAGAGTTCCCACGATTCTTTGGGCATAGCCAAACCATTGGTTTTTAAAAAAATGTAACAGCAAACCATGGTTTACAGTTAACCAGGAAGTAACTAGCTAAATCTGTACAAGGGAAGGAGGAGTGCTTGAGGCTTGATCACATAACATCAAACTATGGTTTGGCACTACATCTGAACTTACGCTCTGTGTTTTAACTGCTATTCTAAAACGTGCCATTGAGGAAATGGTGTAGGCACTTATCAAAAGATTGCTGATCTTTTAAAGAAAAGAGGCATGAAGCCTTAATTATTATGAGACTTGAATGAAGGCTGTTCTCTCAGCACTCGGATGGGTCCTCCCTGCACAATGCCATTTATAACACGTACAGGCCACCTACCCGGCACTGCAGCTCATATTCCTGAATGATTTTGGCAAAGCGTTCTTCTTGATCAAAGAGCTCTGTGCTGTGTGGATCCAGCAGCCCCAGCTAAAGCAAGCAAAGAGGTTTATTTTAAAAGTATTAGTGGTGAAATTACTATATTCATTCATTCATTCATTCATTCATTCCAAGAAATTTATGCACCCCTTAATTGGAAAAACAAACCCTCAAGCAGTTTACAATTAGCTGGTGGGAGCCAATTTTTCAGCAGCGGAAGGCTAGATTTATAGCTTGACCTTAAATACATTTAATTTGGAAGCTCTGTCAACTTCAAGAAAACGTGATTTTTAATACATGCACTTATCCCTGTGATTAGGAACCAAATAAGGCCACAATAGAAAGCCAACCAAAAGAGGTCAAAATCCTACAACAGAGATAAATATGAATTTTATTGGTTTTCAATAAAGAGGAAAGCATTTCCATCAATCCGAAGCTACCTTGTCTTTCAACATGAAGTCGAGATCCTTCTGAAGATTTAGTACTTGCTTTTCAGATTCAGACAACTTTTGAACCACTTCAACAAGTTCACTTTGTAAGCGACTATTCTCCTTTAAAAAAACCAAAAATATGGAAAAAAAATGAAATCGAAAGTGCACATTTACACTCATTAAACATGACACTGGGGTACCTTTTTGCGATTCCTGAGCAAGATACCAACATGTAGGATACAAAAAGGCTAGCACTCAGAAGCAATCCTGAAAAAACTAGCTCCACCCAACAAGGTGCCCCAATCCTCAAGGGAGCATTTTGGGGGGCTGGAAGGGAAAGTAAGTTTCCACCAGCCCTGATAGGTGGATGGCTCTCTTTGAAAAGTGGGTTAAATTCATTTAACAACAAAATACAACTCTCTAGTCCTCATGGCTGCAGATTAAAGTGTAACAGTAATGCCTGGTGAAGTCTCCATAAGTCAAGAGACGAAAGCATATTTTTACTTAATATGTACTGTTTGCAGAATTCAGCCTCCTTTCAGACAGGATTTTTACTTTATTCTTATTTTCAAGCTCAGAATATGCAGTCTTGCTGTAGGCTGCACTGGTCATCCTGAAGATAACAGATGCTCCGAATCTTTACCTTGATCACTAAGCTCAGCTTCTGCCTCAGGCTAGATTCTTCCTCTTGAAGAGATCTGATGTCTGCTTCTAACTTGGTTTTCTGGTGGTTCCCTTGTTGCAAGAGCCGCTCCTTCTCCATCTCTGCTTCAGACTTCATAACACTGAGTTTCCCTCTGTAGTCTTGCTCAAGGTCTCTGCAAGATACAAGCACTGTTACTGGTATGTGCAAGTATTTTCCATGTGAAAATAAAAACAGAATGGTCCACAAGAGAAATGACTAGTGAGACTAAGGAGTTGGCCTCTCTACAGTCACAATTTTGTGAACATTGGCTGCATAGCTTATGCTGTGCTGTTTCACTGGATGGCAAGTTGGGTCTGCTCTTCACACTCCTCCTTGTGTATAAACCCCAGCAGATAAGGACACCAAAAAGCTGGCTCACGTACTTCATTTTACTCTCATTGTGGTGCTCCAACGCACTATTGTGATCATCCACCTCCTCAAAAAGCTGCAGCTTCCGCTTTTCCACCTTCTCCAATTCAACTCGCGCTTTGTCTCTCTCAGTGGATATTTGCTCTACCTGAGCTCTGCAAAGACAGTGAAGGTGCTGTTAGGTATCATTCTGAAATGATGCAGAAGCATCTTTCTGTTCAGTTTCTATTCTACCGTTTCCCATGGGATCAGTGCAAAAGAACAGCAGGTTTTTTATTAATTTAATCCAATTTAAAACTGCATGTATCTGTTATCTTCCTATATACATAAAACAGTAAGGCTGTTGCCACGCTGTGGTTTGGGTAGCTACCAAAAGTTGGCCACACCAGCTCCTGTGTGACAACAGAACAGCAGGCGAGTGGTGAGAAAACAGCACTGGGTGGCAGACAGCGCAGACAAGCTGTTTAACAGAAGGAGGGAAGGTGCTTCAGAGAACAGTTTGGACAAACTGCTCTCTGAAGTGCTCCCCGCTCTTTTAAAAGGGCTAGGAGTTGAGGTAGGTTTGGGCAAACTGTGAAGCAATAGGTGAAGGGGTGGGTGAGGTGTAAAGGGAAAAGGGGTTGGCCAGGAATGGCGCCTCCACCCAAAACAGCCGAAGAACAAGTTACTCTAGATGGCGAAGTTCGTGTCTGTAAGAAGCAAAAGCTGCCTGTTGAAGTCCGCTCTTGGGAACTGTTATCTCCTCATCAAGGGCTGCAGACAGCTCCAAGAGGTTAACTCTCTCCTCCATGTCGAAATCCAGACTCTGTTAAAACACACACAGAGAGAGCTTCTCAAAATCAAGGGAAATGTAAGTCAAGAGGTTCTAAAACTACTGCTATCAATATTTATTCAAGGCCAGTGTGCTAGGCTCTGTATACAGAACAGCCAGAGCAATTGAAAGAAGGGGGCTTTAAAAAGGTTGATAGCAGGAGGTGCAGAAAGCGTGAGGCTATGGTGTTCCAGAAAAGGCTTGGCAGAAGTGGGATTTAGAGGGGGGCTGCCTTAATAGAGAGGACAAGGCTGTTTCAGAAGGGATAGTCAACATGGTGTCCTCTAGATGTCTTGAACTACAATTCCCATCATCCCTGTCTGTTGACCATGCTAGCTAGGGGCTGGTGGGATTTGTAGTTGAAAACATTTTGAAGGCACCATGTTGGCTATCCTTTCATCTAAGCCAGTGTTTCCCAAATTTGGGTCCCCAGATGTTTTTGGACTAGAACTTCCATCATCCCTGACCACTGGTCTTGATAGCTAGGGATAGTGGGAGTTCAAAAACCGCTGGAGACCCAAGTTTGGGAAACACCGATTTAAGCCATCAGAAGAACCTTGGGCAGAAGGAGGAGAAAAAGGGTCAACAACAGATGGGTTCATGCAGCGTGGAGCAAAGAAAACAAGAAGGGGAAGAACTTCAATTCCCAAGGTTCTTTGTAGGGTGCCACTATTGTACTACTTTCTGAGTAGCTTAAAATGTGCCACACTGATGCTAATTAATATGAAGGCGCTACAATTCATCATTGGGATCTTTAGTGGGAAAAAGGGATGCGGGGGTGGGGGCAAGAGAGAAGGGGGGGAAATGCTTTTTCTTGGGATGAAAGGAAAACCAAAGCCTTCGTAATCTGTAAGGAGCAGCTAGAAACCTTAAGGATCTCCTTGCAGTTTTCAACCCCTTCCTGGGCCCAGATGGAGACAACTTGCTCAGGCCTTGCAAAGCCACTGCCGTCATCGATGCTGGAGAAAAGATTCAAGGCCACGGAGCCAGATAAGAAGGATGGAGTTGTGCTTCTGTGCCCACCGTCTTTGAAAATCTGGGGGCGGATTGGGGAGGGAAGCGATGGGGGGAGGAAAAGAAGGAAGAGTCTGTTTAGACAAACAGTGTAGCAATCAAGTGAGACCTGAAAGGCAACATGTTTTTACCAATGAAGAACATCCTTACGCATCTATAAATAAAGGTTGTTCGCAGCTACCAGGGTTTGCATTTTAATATCAGTTGTGATCGTATGTAAAAACAAATGCCTTCAAAAAGCTTGTCCAAAGGTGAGCTGTAAAAGCAGCACTGTAAGGAGGAGGCACTGTAAAAGCTTGCCTAAGTTTAAATCAGTTCTCTAATCCTCCACCTGAACAGAATTAGCTTGTTTCAAGCTGGGAAGACCAGAAGGATTACCTAGTAGCCAGATGCATGCAGCCCATCTGAACCCTGTAAACAGTACTCTATTTATTTATTTATTTTGACCCACCATTGGAAAGCTGCTTATTCTCCAGTGTGAATTATTACTCTGGGTTACATCCGCATGGGTACTTAGGATTTTCTGCACCAACGGCTTTAACTAGGGTGTGTTCATAGCTCCTACTGGATGGGATTACTCTATATCTGAGCTTTATCTCGGGTAAGCAACTCTCTCATTAAACAGGCACTAGGCCATATTGCAGGGACGCGGGTGGCGCTGTGGGTTAAACCACAGAGCCTAGGGCTTGCCGATCAGAAGGTTGGCGGTTCGAATCCCCGCAACAGGGTGAGCTCCTGTTGCTCGGTCCCTGCTCCTGCCAAACCTAGCAGTTCGAAAGCACGTCAAAGTGTAAGTAGATAAATAGGAACCGCTCCGGCGGGAAGGTAAACGGCGTTTCCGTGCGCTGCTCTGGTTCGCCAGAAGCAGCTTAGTCATGCTGGCCACATGACCCGGAAGCTGTACGCCGGCTCCCTCAGCCAATAAAGCGAGATGAGCGTCGCAACCCCAGAGTCAGCCACGACTAGACCTAATGGTCAGGGGTCCCTTTACCTTTAAGGCTAGAAAAGGCAACTCGGAGATCCCACACAACACTCCAATACTTCAGACTGAATTAATAAGATGAAGTCTGCTAAATTCTGCCTTTGCTTTGCTTTTCAGGGATCATAAAAAGTAGAGTAAATGAAAACAGCCCTTGGCATCTGAATCTTTCAGGTCACCTTTTACATTTGAAGGTCAGTTCAAGACATTCTAGCCTAGTTCTCATATGCAGCAGTAAACCACGGTTGCCCATTATGTGCACGGGGATGAGGAAATGGGAAACTTCCATTTCTGGTTTGCAACTAACCATGGTCACTCACAACATTTGAACTTTGGAAACTGTTGTTTATTTAAACCACTGCTAGTGATAACAATTCAGGAGGCAGCAATGGTTTCAGAATGTGGCTTGCTTTAGAAAGTCACATTTCCCCAAATTTGGAGGTCACTGAGAACTTTGAAACAGAAAGCAGGTGGTTCCAGTCTTCTCCCTTATGCGTGCGAAAAAGCATGTTGCAGCTTAGTCACACAGCATGAAAACATGGCTTCCCATGTGTTATAACACAGATCTGTGTGAAAAGGCAACTGCTGGAGGTCCTCTGAATGGTTTCATATTTTGAGTCTTAAAACTATGTTTCTGAAGGAAGTCTCTCAGAAATTATGCTTTGACAGTTACCTGGTGGGATGGTGATCTCTGACATCTCGGTTTGAGAGGTGTGGAAGAAATAGGGCAAAGAATGGGGCTGTGGTTGAACAGGCCAAGCTGGAATTCCTTTAAGCTTACTCTGCCATCTCCATCACTATCCAACTGGTTGAACAAATCTTCAAGATCCTGAATAAAACATTTGAAAAAAGCAATCTATCACAAAGTATCAGACATTATATTTAGGGGAAAAAATTCCTGAGGAATTTGACCATTTTATGCTGTCCAAAAAAAATACAAGAAGTGGTATTTTATAACAATTTTAACTAATAAATGCTCTTGGAAGCCCAACAGTTTTCCCTAAAACAGTCATTTTACTGCCTAGTCATTAAGAGGAATAAATTGCCTTTTGGAAGGTGAACCTACTACCAGGGAGAAACACACAACACAAATACTCCAAATAATGCCCCCCACATCAAAATACATTGATTTGTTCCAACAGTACCAATAGGCAGCCTACCACAGCAGCTCACCGGAGAAGGCACATTATTGTTAGTGCTTTCAAGTTCTTTGCAGTTAGTGGGCAACTGCGGCAGCACTATTGCCCTGGCATCTCTTCTGCTTCTTTGAGGACTGCAACAAAAAGCTGCAGCACCACCTTGGTGATCTTTCTGGCCAGAAAAAAAGGAGTGTGGTACTACAACATCTACAAAAATGGGGAAATGCCAGTATGGTACAGTAATTAATAGTGTCGGACTAGGACTGAGAAGACCCACTTGGTCAAGAAGCTCTGGGAATAATATCTATATCTATATCTATATCTATATCTATATCTATATCTATATCTATATCTATCTTCAATACTTGGCCAAACGATTTCCAACAGCTGAATTTACCCCACCTCTTTTTCCATCTCTTTGAGTCCAATGTTCTTACAAACAGTAGCCAGCTCTTGTTTGTTAAGGTGCCCGTTCTTTCCAACGCCAAGATCTTCCCAGATGTCCCGAACCTGATTCTCAGTCATGCCAAAACACGAGGGGGAGACCTTTCTGGGGCTATCATAGAGGTCACCATGCCAGGTACACCTTCGCCCTGTAAATATAAAGAAATTCCACTAAGCAAGAAGAGCAGCATTTTATCTTTAAATTATTCCGTCAGTCACAGCAAAGACTGCTCTTTCCACAAGCCTTCAGCCATTTAACAGAGAATCCCACTCTCCTCTGTAGACTTAATTTTTCCAAATTGCTTCCTCCAATATTTGCCCTGTGTAGAAGACTCCAATGCTCTACGAACCTTCAAGTACAAAATATACAAATGATTTTGCATTGTTTACAACGTAAGTAGGGTTTCCACTGTAGATGGAAGTATATAACACAATGAAATAAAATGGGATTTCCCCAGGAATGCATGAAAGATGTCAGGGAACTGACATCGGAGCTAGAGGCGGAGGGAAGGCTCTCAAATGATGCTGGAGAAGGGCCCAGCAGGGAGAGAGGCAGCTCCGCAGATGGGGAAGCAAATCAGCGCAACACCAGGGATATAGAGGGGCTGATGGGGGAATCGGCGAGAGGGCTCCAGGACTCTTCACCGGACACCAGCGGGGAGAGCACGGGTCCTCCGCTACCCACGCCCACCCTGCGCAGAAGACTTCCACGCAGAGAGAGTAGGAGGAGACTGGGTGTCAAACAACTTTTATGTTGGAAAAGATTTAAGAAACGCCCACTGATGGATTCTGCTAGCGACTGAGGCAGCCACGAAGTGAAGGGCTGCCCAGACTGAAAGGTTTAGCAAGGCAACAAAGCCTGGAGAGGCAGCAACTTACGCACGAGCAACCCATACACATTACAAAAGCATTCTCAGAAGAATATTGACCTGTCTGCTTCATCAGTCTCCCTTATCCTCTAACTGCATCTTTCCAAACAACGTAAGCATGGCAGAGTGGTCAGAATGTTGGGCTGGGACCTGTTAGAGCAGGGTTCAAATCCCTATTTAGCCGCAGAGTTTACTGGGTGGCTTTGGGCCAGTCATTGCCACTCAGCTGAACCTATCTCACAGGGTGGTTGTGAGGATAAAACTGGGAAGGAGGAGAACCATGTATTGCTCGTTGGAGTAAAGGTGGGATTTAAATAAACGAGCAATAGTTTTCAATGCTAAACGTTAGCCCCATAATAAATCTGAGGGAAGAAAAGTTTAGGGCGATTGTTTTAACAACTAGTGAAAAAAAGAATACTGATGTGCTGAAGTTATCAAGTTGTCTTTTAGCAAGTTGGACCACTGGTCCACTTCACCCAGTACTGAACTGGGAGACGGACTTCGCACGCAGAAGGTCCTGGGTTCCATTCCAGCATCTCCAAGTAGGACTGGAAATAATCTCCTTCCTCAAACCCCAGAGAGCCACCTGCCAGTCAGTGTAGACAATACTGAGCTAAGATGGACCAAAGGTCTGACTTGGGATAAAGCAGCTTCTTATGCCTACTCTGACAGGCAGTGGCTCTCCAAGGTCTCAGAAAAAGGTTGTTTTCCACCACTTGCTTCCTGTTACATTTAACTGGAAATATCAGGGACCTTCTACCTGTAAAAAATGGATTTTGTTACTGAACTATCACCCTGTCCTTAAAGTCACCGATTGAAATCAGATAACCAGAGAGTTAAAGAAGGAAAGTTCCCATCCTCGGTATTGCTTTTTCTCCTTTCCTTCTTTCAAAAGGAGAGAACCCATTCTAATTTTTTTAAACATGCATTTTTTGAGTTTAGGTTTCTCTTACCTTGACCCTCAAACATCTCATGCTGTTGTTCTTTTGTGCTTTCGGCCTCTTCGTCTGATTTAAGGCTCTAAAAATAAGAGAAGGATTCACTGTTTCATGCAAGCTAAAGAGCCAAGCTTTTTTTTTTTTTTAAAGGATTATCATGAGTCTTGCGGAGGTGTCCTGGAGGGGATGGTCAGATCCTGAAGAGGAATGGGAGGAGCTCAGGGAGTTGGACCTGAACGACCCTGGGGAGGATCCGAGTAGAATAAAGCAGGTGGAATTGGGATCCCAAGAAGTATCTGCACCCGGGGAGGAGATCAGTCTTCTGAAGAATGGACAGCTGGATCCAGGAGAGGGTCAAAGCAGATTGGCAGAGGGGTGTTCTGCTCCTGCAATACTGCATACACCTAGTCAGACACCTCCTGCTAAGTGACTTCTCCTGCCAGAAAGGGGCTCCCTCCAGAGAGACAAGCAACTGAGAGCATGTTGGATGTTGAGCTGACCCCAGCCCCACTTGTCTCTGAGGACACTATACAGATGCACTGGTTCTCTCCAGCCTCATCCTAAGTAACTTCAGCTTCCTGGATGCTGGCTTTGGATACAGAAACTGTGGGAATGTTTGGGGTGGCAGGAGAGGATATATTGCTTATTAAAATCCTTCTTAACTGGCGTTAGCAAGTTTCTTTACTTAGCAGAGTGCATTCCCCTTTCCACAGCAGAAAAATGGTTGCAAACTCATGTGAGTTTCTTAAGACAGTACGCAATTCAATCTGGCTTGTCCAGATTGAAATGTGTTCCAATATTTTCCTGGTAAGACCCCTTGAATCCCTCCTAAAAGAATAAAGACACCACAGTCTTACAATCAGGCAGAGCACAGTGTGATCCCTGAAGGCAGGCTTACAAGCATATACAAACAGGTTTACCCCATATGTGGGTTGACCTAGTGACTGCAGTTAGCATCCAGGAAGTTCGCCGGACGAAAGGAAGATGGAAAAGAGGAGGAGTGGAAGCATGCCTTGGCCTTTTACCAGGTCTGGAAAGGTCATGCCCACCCACTAGTCACATGTAAGGAAGGATACTCCAGGCCTGGAGGAACAGGAAGTTTTTGACTTGCTGGACCAAACATTCCCTTGCACGTCCACTCTAGCAAAACAAGGAATGTTGTATTTGACTGCTCCCAGTGGATTACATCCCACAGAAGCATGCAAACACCTCCCCTGCAATGACACGTTCACTGCCTTGATATCTGAGCCTAATATTTGTTACTGAGTGCTGGGCAGGCTTAGGAAACTTCTGAACTTCTGGGTAAGCATGAACTATGAAAGAAGCCTCATGTTTACAAGGCTTCATCTTCTAAAGTAACATACAGTAAAACTCCAGAGACTCGACCTCACCTCCACACTCTCCAAAGATGCTGAACGTCTCAGCTGACTTTTCCCATTTGCCTTTGCTTGCTGCTCCTGTAAATACTTGGGAGTTTCCAAACTTGCGCCCTGCAGTTCCGGCCTCGTCCGGCGGCCGTACCACTTGGCCCCATGGATGTATTTAGGCTCGACTTCATCCGGAACAGCTAAGAGTTGGAAACACAATTGTAGATCAGGATCACCAGTCTGATTGCAGCTCTGCTCTACAGCATACTTAAGCTTAGTGGTCAATAGCGCACTGTAAACAAAGGAACTTGAAAGCAGTAAATCCAAAACAAGTAATCTTTTAGCACCCTCCACTCTTCACCCACCTGGTTCCAGGTAACTGCTCTCATCATCTGAAAGACCAAGACTGATGCTTGAGGACAATATGGTCACAAAGCCTTCCTTAAACTCTTCAAAGTTAACCTAGGAGTGGACAGACAAGACATTGTTAAGTCAGGTGTATACCAGTTCTTGTTTCTGCTTTATGCTGAGTCAAACCATTGGTCCACATAGCTCAATATTGTCTACACTGACAGTGTACTGTCACTTTTGCCAATCCAGCTAAGGAAGATCTGGTGGTAAACAGGGCAGCACTGATTCCCAGCAAAATCTTGTTCTCGTTCAGTTACTCCAGAACCTACCCCTACTGGAGGATGTTGCTAATGTTTGATGAGGTCTCAAAGACCAAATATAATTCACCTGATGGGAACTGATATTCATCAGGTTTGGGGAATGAGCAATGCACCCATGCATTTTGCATCACTGCCCTGGCACTCTGGTTTTAAAGAGAGGCACCAGCATGAATGCAATACACCAGATGCTAGCTGCCTAAAAGGAGACTGCTGATTGCTAAGCTCTTACAGACTCCACCACTAGAAAACGTACCGTTCCAGGGTACTGTAGCTTGGGCACCAATGTGGCAAGCCAAAGTGTTTATTTGGTCTGGCTTTTGATTCACCAAGGTGTTTTAAGATGCCCCCTGAACATAAGTACACAAGTGTACTTTCAAAGGGTAATTCTCCTTTGAAAATGAGTAGATAGTTAACGGGATCAAATTAGAATGTTGACGAGCTTCAGCAGTTATGGCAGGGGTGCAAATGTGTGTGTGTGTGTGTGGTATGTGTGTTTCATAAAAAGATAGCAAGGTGGAGTACAACATATAAGGATAAAATTAGCAAAATATACATAAAACCACCCTTAAATGTTTACTATACTAAGCTATCATCCCATAAACAAACCTTTAAAAAAATGCTCTATAGGTCTGGGGTTGAGATTTCAATTTTTCACACCAGAAATATACATGCATTCTATTAACAAGCATTCCGAGATACTAGAATTTCCATGTTCTTTCTATTAAACGTTTTGACTATTGCAATCAGTCACCCTTATCTTTCTTATTCTTTACAGTAAGAAAGAGAAGTCACTATATTTTTGCACTTGGGAGACTGAGAATATTTGATTGGCAGAAACCTTTGCAGGATCATTTGTAAGAATGGGAACAATACCCTCAGTCAGTTCAAAAGTGCAGCTTTTGTTAACAGAGAACATGCTTCCAGCTTCTTGCAAGTTCCATTAATCCAGGTCCCAATTTAGAAAAGACAGGCAACAATTTATAACTCTCTGCTGAAAACCCAGCAAGGATGCCCATGAATTCTCTTACATAGGAAATTAGTTTGAACTTTAGAAAGCTAGTCACATAAAACAAAAGAACAAAAAGAGCTTTGCTTCTACACCAAAAGATTTGGGCTACGTAACTGGCTTGGAGGATTGAGAATAAATACAGCAGTGAGCTGCAGTCAAACCATTTCTCCTCTTACAGATAGGTAGCCGTGTTGGTCTGCCATAGTCAAAATAAAAAAAAATCCTTCCAGTAGCACCTTAAACACCAACTAAGTTAGTTCTTGGTATGAGCTTTCGTGTGCATGCACACTTCCTTCAGATAACGTCAGATATGGTATCTGAAGAAGTGTGCATGCACACGAAAGCTCATACCAAGAACTAACTTAGTTGGTCTTTAAGGTGCTACTGGAAGGAATTTTTTCATTTCTCCTCTTCTCCAATAATACAAGGGGAGGAGACTGGAAGGTGCTACTTAACAGCACACCAGAATTTGCCTTTGTGTCCAAATGCAATAAACTATGGATTGTCCATAAACTAAGATTCTAAGCCATCCTGGATTGGGAATGAGCAGCAGTGAGCCAGGACATTTGGAGATCCTGGTTTGTATGCAAGTTATATTTTGACCAAACCAAGGTTTAGTGTACTTGGACACAAAGAAGTGGAAGCTTCTGATCTCCACACACACACACACACACACACACACACACACAAAACATGCTTTGGAAGATTGTCTTAATGCAACCAACAGCTACATTTTCTGTTGAAGACGAAGACTACTCCATACTTCTGTAGGATAGTTCTGTATTAGGATAGTTCTGTATTCTCTTGGTTGCATTCAGACAATCATGTGACCGTCACTTCTAGGCTTGATTATTGTAACTCGCTCTATGCGGGACTGCCCTTGAAGCTGACCCAGAAAACTCCAGCGGGTGCAGAATGCCGCAGTGAGGCTCCTTATGGGGTCCTTGCCGTGGGATCACATTCATCCAGTGCTTTACCAGCTGCACTGGCTCCCAGTGGAGTACAGGGTTAGGTTTAAGGTGCTTTAAAACCCTATGTGGCCTAGGACCCTCATACCTATGGGACTCCTGGAATACCCTGCGGAGGACCTTAAGGTCCATAAATAACAACCTGAGCCTCAAGGAGGTTAGATTGGTCTCAACTAGGGCCAGGGCCTTTTCAGCACTGGCCCTGACTTTGTGGAATGCTCCGTCACAGGATACCAGGGCCCTGCGGGATTTGACATCTTTTTGCAGGGCCTGCAAGACGGAGCTGTTCCGCTTGGCCTTCAGCTTAGACTCACTCTGACCCCTTATATGGGATTTGGTATATGAATTTTCCCTTGGCTTTTTTTTGTTGGTCCATGTAGGACCAACATGGATAGCTGGCTCGGGTGAATATCTGATGTTTCCTCTCTTTATGGTCTTGATTTATGGGCTACTACTAAAATGAGACTGGGGACGTGTGTGGCGCTGTGGGTTAAACCACAGAGCCTAGGACTTGCCGATCAGAAGGTCAGCAGTTCGAATCCCCGCGACGGGGTGAGCTCCCATTGCTCGGTCCCTGCTCCTGCCAACCTAGCAGTTCGAAAGCACGTCAAAGTGCAAGTAGATAAATAGGAACCACTCCGGCGGGAAGGTAAACGGCGTTTCCGTGTGCTGCTTTGGTTCACCAGAAGTGGCTTAGTCATGCTGACCACATGACCCGGAAGCTGTACGCCGGCTCCCTCGGCCAGTAAAGCGAGATGAGTGCCGCAACCCCAGAGTCGGCCACGACTAGACTTCATCGTCAGGGGTCCCTTTACCTTTTACTAAAATGAGGCTACATTTTAAGCTGTATTTTAAGCCGTATTTTAATTAACTGTTTTTCCCCCCCTATTACGTTTTATTGTAATTTATATTTGGTGTTAGCCACCCTGAGCCCAGCCCTGGCCAGGGAGGGCGGGGAATAAATAATTTATTATTATTATTATTAATCTTCCAAAGCATGTTGTTTTTTGGTGGAGATAAGAAGCTTCTGTGACCATCTAGGTCAGTCCCTTGTAGGCACCTACAAAGTATTGTCCTTGTAAGGTGCTAGTTGTTGCAGAACCAAACAGCATGAATCCACCACCACTATTTTGAGACACTGCTTTCTGGGACTTGGAAAAGAAAGATCTGAAGGGATGACTGGTCAGTAGGCAACAGGGATGTGAACTCTAAAGGAGTTAGGATCCCCCTAATCACATCCTAGGCGCATAGCTGTCAACTTACAGATTTGAAAATAAGGGACCAGCAGCCTTGGAAATAAGGAACCAGCAGCCTTGGAAATAAGGGATCAGCAGCCAAAATAAGGGATTTTCAGAGCACAGGTATGTTCGACTTCTGAGCCCCTCCGAGCCAAAGGCAGAAAGCCCAGCCAGCAGCCAAACAAAGCCTCAAGCGGTGGTTCCCACAGCGCAGCAACCCGGCAAAGGGGATGCAGCAAGGAAAACCACCATCACCTCTCCACTGGGAAGCGCTGAGCAAAGGCGAGTCCCCAGGCAACGTGGCTGATTTGATCGGCACAAGGCATGCAAGCTCCACCCCCCAGTCATTCTTAGACTCCTTATTGGGTGAGCAACGCAGCCAAGCAACACAGTTGGAGCCTCCCTCCTCCCAGGCAGGCAGGGAGGGAGGGAGAGGAGCTACTTCCTTTGAAACCTGGGAAATTTAAGGGACATCATCAATAAGGGACAGCAGCGGGACACGGCGCTGGGATAAGGGACTTTCCCGCCAAATAAGAGACGGTTGACAGCTATGCCTAGGCATTGCAAAGGCTTTGCAAGTGGGAGAGAAGAACAAGCCATGCCCAAAGTGGGACAGTTAAAAAAAATGACACAAGAGGGAAGTTTAGGTCACATTCCATAATGTCCATCGGAAAATGAGTGGGACAGGAGGGTTTATTTAGGTTTCCCTGAAAAGCGCAGGGACGGCATCCTATCCCACTTCAACACAGACATGTCGAGTGGTGCAATTTGGGGGGGGGGGAATATGCCCGTAGGCTTGCCTTTAGGAGGCACCAATGGGATTTAAAAGTGTTCAGGGCCAGACAGGAAGGATGAAGAGTGGCCAGCTGAGAATTCCATGCATGGATGGGAACAACTGGTGGGGAAGGGCCGGGAGACAAGATTGATATTTTAAACCGTTATGAGAGAAGTGCTCCTTCACAATATTCAGGCGCAGAGGCTTTGGGCCTACTTACCCTGGCAAAGAGATTATTTCCCAAGAGGGTCTCCAGGAGTAGGGGTAGCTGCCTCTCCAGGTGTAACTTGCGGCATAGCTCGGTCAGCTCTTCCTTGTCCAAATACCCGGTGCCTGTGGCATCGCAGCTGTTGAACACGTCCTTCAGCTGGGACACATATTTGTTCTCTTCCTCACCCATCCCATAGTATAAGACTCAGCCTAAAACAAGTCAGTTGGAAAGGGGAGGAAGGAAAGAGAAGTGGAAATATGAGAGTCAACATTCCTAGTAAGTACTGATATCAAACATTCAACCACCATTCTTTTCTCCTTTTGCATTTTGTAGAACTAGGACTTTTCTTTTCTTCTCTCTCTCTCTTTCCCCCTTTTAAGCGCCTAAATTTAAAATATGGTATTTGAGCAGGTTAAGGGTAGCCAACATGGCATTCTCAAATGTGCTTGGGCTACAGTTCTCATTATTTCTGATCACTGGCTGCGCTGCCTGGTGCTGATGACAAGGATCAATGGCGGTTAACAGCCCAGCACAGTGGTAAAAAGCACCAAAGAAGAAATTCCACGTTCAAAGCTGAACAAAATGTGAGCTCACTCGAATAATAATAATAATAATAATAATAATAATAATAATAATAATTTATTTATACCCTGCCCATCTGGCTGAGTTTCCCCAGCCACTCTGGGCGGCTCCCAATCGAGTGTTAAAAACAATACAGCATTAAATATTTAAAAACGTCCCTAAACAAGGCTGCCTTCAGATGTCTTTTAAAGATAAGATAGCTGCTTATTCGCTTCACATCTGAAGGGAGGGCGCTCCACAGGGCACCACTACCGAGAAGGCCCTCTGTCTGGTTCCCTGTAACCTCACTTCTCGCAATGAGGGAACCGCCAGAAGGCCCTCGGTGCTGGATCTCAGAATTGCCCAACCTAGCACCCTTCTGATGTTGTCAGACGTTTTTGTTCCAATAGTCAAGAAGCTTTGATCCTTGGCTTCAGGGAGCCTCTACCCCAAGGATGGGGAACACATGGCCATCCACATATTGCTCCCAACAGCACCAGCCCGGATAACCAATGATCAGGAGGTGATGGGAACCTTAGTCCTACAACATCTGGAAGATACTAGGTTTGGTGAGGCTGGTCCACACTGATTGGCAGCAGCCCTTAGGGATTCAGCCAGGAGTCTTGTCAAGCCCTACTGAAGATCTGGGGACTGACCCTGGAGAGCTTCTGCAATCAAAGGATGTGCTCTACCACTGAGGTACAGTCCATCCCAAAACTCATTCAGTTGTGCAGAGTGGCTACCGCTATCAGTTTTCCAATGCCATAACCGTGTTGGAACCATAACCATAACCGCCTAAAGCAGATTAGCCACCACAATTTTCTATCCAAAGCTCCTTTCTCCACCCAATGCCAGCACTAACTCCAGAAAGCAGAAACACATACTCAACTTCTTTACAGAGTAGTTACGCCCCAACTGTGTTGTGGGATTGTGTTTATAAGAAAAAGTTTTGAGTATCCCATGATCCAGGTTTTCCTTCTATTCTTCTTCCATTCACTTCTGCCTTCCTGTACATTTGATGGTTTCTTTGTTCAGTACATGATGGTTGGATGCATAAAACTCCAACCATAAAGAATCCGTAGTTTTTAACTGGAGGAAAGTTTGCAGTGGATTTGAAGTGACAATTCTAACTTCTCACAACACACTTCTCTACCCAGTGAGCACCACACTGCTGGGGTATGTTCAGTCAACAGCTTCCCATGAAGTGCCTCTTGCCCATCTGGTGGGAAATGGAAAAGGAAGCTTTGGGCAGGCTGTGGTAGCAGAAGAGAGGCTGAAGGCTGGATCCGTCCCATAGTTCCCCACCCTTGCTAGGGGAATCTCAGGAGGAAGAACCCAATCTCCTTAAAGAATGTAAGACTGTAAGCAGAGTCTGGATCAGGCCAGTGGCCCATCTAAGTCCAGCATCCTGTTCTCACAGTGGCCACTCACATGCCTGTGGTAAACTCACAAGCAGGATTTGAGCAGAAGAGCACTACCCACTCCTGATGTATTGCCACCTTGAAACATGGAAGCAGAACACAGCCCTCTAGTAGCCTTCAAAGGCCTTCTTCCTACATGAACTCCTTCCAAATTTCCTTTCACTGGAAGGAGGCGAGGAGAAAATATTGTGTTTCTAAACCTCTTTTAAAGGGATGTGGGTGGCAATGTGGGTTAAACCACAGAGCCTAGGACTTGCCAATCAGAAGGTCGGCGGTTCGAATCCCCGTGACGGGGTGAGCTCCCATTGCTCGGTCCCTGCTCCTGCCCACCTAGCAGTTCGAAAGCATGTCAAAGTGCAAGTAGATAAATAGGTATCACTCTGGCAGGAGGGTAAATGGCGTTTCCGTGTGCTGCTCTGGTTCACCAGAAGCAGCTTAGTCATGCTGGCCACATGACCCGGAAGCTGTACGCCGGCTCCCTCGGCCAATAAAGCGAGATGAGCGCCGCAACCCCAGAGTCGGCCACGACTGGACCTAATGGTCAGGGGTCCCTTTACCTTTAAACCTCTTTTAAAAAGCCTAACAGTCAGCTCAGGTTAAATTTATTGCACAGACCTAAAAACCAAAGGGAAAAATTGTGTTGTAACTCGCAGCCCATGTACCAGAGAACACCCCCCAGGGGAGACTTGACTGTAACATTTTAAGAGTTATCTGAAGAAGTGTGCATGCACACGAAAGCTCATACCAAGAACTAACTTAGTTGTTCTTTAAGGTGCTACTGGAAGGAATTTTTTTATTTTGACTATGGCAGACCAACACGGCTACCTATCTGTAACTGGAACCATGGAAGGCACCACATTGAGCCGCATGAAATTTTAAGGGTAATACATCAAACGGCTGGAGAGAGATGGCTGGAGAGAGTGATTTCTACATCAAGAGAAACAGCAGAATGGCCTGAAATTAATACAACGGGGCGAAGATTCAATCATTTATGTAAACAAACCCAGCTTCCTACCACATACCTCTTTTTGAGTGTCCAGAGGAGCTGGCCTCTCACCCGCTGCTCTGAGCAACACCCACGCCAGGGCACTTTGCTGATCTGTGAGATTTGTGTTGTTTTAGGTGCTCAGTTCCTTGAGCATTCACGGCATGGCACAAATCATTACGTAAGAGTGGAATGTTGACAGCTTGTAGATAGAAAGAGAGCAAGGGGGTATAAAAGTCTGGGGTTTGCCTCAATGTTGTATCCTTTTGAAATGAACTAATTGACCATGGTGGTTGCTGCTGTTTAAGAAGTACAGCATGCCATGCATCCGTTTCTATCCAACAAAGTAGCTTTGGAGGAGAGGGAGAGCTAGTGAGAAGAAAATGGAAACTAGACAGCCTCCTTCCTCCATCACCAAACTCCTTGAAGACAGATTTTCATTTGGCACAGCCAAGAATTTCCGTTCTGGAAGCATTCTTGGCTACACCAACAGCAGGAACTAAGAGGAATTAAGTCTGTCTTTAAGCCAAGCCAAACTGCACTTCTGGCACAAAGATGCTTATCAGACAATCCTTACCGTCTCATGGCCAAACCAGCCAGACGTAAGAACGTGGACCTCTTGTCCATCCAGTTTTGCCCCCAGTCTCCTGCTGCTGATTCCACCCCACCCATGCCCTGAAGAACTGGGCAAAAAACAAACCTGTTTTAAGATTCATGTAGGAAGAACTGACCGAGCTCTAAGCAGTGGGCAAGTTTTTTTCCATCCCTTTGAATAGCAGGCTCTTGACATATTTTCAGGGGGAATTCCACCATGGAGATCATGGCTGCTCCCTCAGCTACATTCTCCTAAATTTTAATCTGCATTTACTTTTCTGAGATTCAAACAAAATAATAATAATGATATAGCAGCCAGAGAAGCAGAAGCTTCCCCAAAAGAATCTCATTTTGCAAGGGCATGCCCAGCTCTAGGTCCCGTTTGAAGGCAACTGTGGGATGGATGGACCACTGACCTCACTAAGTACAGTTGGTTTTGCATTCTTAATTCTACTGTTGCATAAGGCTGATGTTGATTTCATCGAGAGTTCCAGTAGTGGCTCAGGCAGCAGTATCTGGACCAGGAGATGTCTCCTGAAGTTCATTCTCCACATTAGTGACCTAGAGGAATGTCTTGGGTGTGCCATGCCAGTTATTCTGAGTTTTAACATAGGGCCTGTGTTTAGCACAACACAACTATTTATAATGGAAACTTCTGCGGCACCAACTGCTTCAGTGTCCTGCACCGGTCAAGCACGCAGCCACCTGCTCTTGTGAGACCCCACTGTTGCTGGAGCTTAATTGAGCTGGAGGCAAAGAGCAAATAATGGAGGATTCTGGATAAAAAAACCCCTATCAACAGGATAAGCAGAAAAACAGCATCTGCATACGAGTTTCATTTATACGCAAGCGCTAATGTTAATTTCACAAATTGAATATGCAGGTGGAAAAAAACGAATTATGTAGCGGCGGAGTTAGCAAATGTAATTCTGGTGCATGGTAATGAGCTTAGAGAATGACCTCAGCAACTCCCAAGGGCTCATGGTTTAAATTTCGTTTTAAAAATCAGGCAGCTAGGATCTTCTAAGCATCTGCCTGGAAAATAATATGGAGAATCTTCCTGCCCTCTCTCTCAGCTGCAAGCAAAACTAATACAGTGGTACCTTGGGTTAAGTACTTAATTCGTTCCAGAGGTCCGTTCTTAACCTGAAACTGTTCTTAACCTGGAGCACCACTTTAGCTAATGGGGCCTCCTGCTGCCGCTGCGCTGCCAGAGCACGAATTCTGTTCTCATCCTGAAGCAAAGTTCTTAACCTGAAGCACTATTTCTGGGTTAGCAGAGTCTGTAACCTGAAGCGTATGTAACCTGAAGCGTATGTAACCCGAGGTACCACTGTATCGTAACAAACTCCAGTAACTGTAAGTATGGCACACTTCATCCAAGACAACATCTCCACGTTCGTTCTGAAAGCTGGGAAGACGCATTATCAAGGCTTTTAAGTTTTAAACAAAAATCTCTCCAAGTTTTTGATGCATTTTTAACGTATCTTCTGGAGCAGTGCCCATGGACAGCCTGCCTACAAAGACATCCCCAAAATCTGTCCACAAAGCAGGTGCAGGGAATGCTCACACTCCAGAAAAAGCAATGCAGCCATGACCACACACACTAAGATACCTTTTTGCTGCTTGTGCTACCTGCCTCAAACCCTCGGTGTGTCAGTGACTTCCCCTGCATGTGAAGACAGGCTCCCGTGGATTGAGCGGACACGATAGCAGGTCCAATGGTCAAGAAGATGGTTTCTGCATGTGCTGTAGTGTAGAGGGAAGTGAGGGGCAGATGGGTCTCATCAACCTTGGAAGCTAGCCCATCTAGGAGAAGGAAACTATGACCCTAAACCTCCATTGCCTTGCAGGTTATCATCCGGAGAAGAAAAGACTAAGGAGTAAACCCTGTTCCAGAGAGGAGTCCCTAAGATGGTTGGATGGTGCCATGTACACCTCTTTCCAGGAACTCCTGCAGCCAAACTGGTGCCAAACATTGCTCTGCTTTCCTTTGGACCACATCAGTGAGGCTGAGAGTGGGGCCTTGTCGTCTGGGCATCCCGGAACCGCTTGCTGCCCAAGCTTTCGTCACGGGGAAGTCACTTTGGTGCTGCTAACCCAGCAGTTTCACTTCCCCTCCTGAGGCGCACTCCATTGTCTCTCAAGACAGATGGATGCCAACAACAGGCTACCTGTACTTCCACATGATTATTAAACTAAAGGCAAGGGGGAAAGCTTCTTTGCAGATGCATCCGATTGGTCTTAGTTGAATGGGATCTTCTTTATGCCAGCAAGACTGACACACACCGTAACAATTGAGGGCAGGCACTGAGACAACACACAACCTTCTGCAAAGCAAAACAAAGCACAAGAGTCACTTCCATAATATTACCTGAACACCATGGTGTCCCAATAGCAGTGGACATTGCAAGAGGCAGTGGAGTTTCTCATGGATGGTGCAATATGCATGTCAAACAAAAGGTTGAAAGTGCTCCACATTGCTCTTTAAACAGAAAGTATAATGTATGTCACAGGTGCAAGTTATGGACGTAAAACATGGAGGGACCCTGGGACCAATGCCATTCTAGTAGCCAGAGCTTTAAGAAAGCACCTGGTACAGATTTAACTGGGGTTAGAGGAAGGCAGACAGACTGGCTTTCACAACAGAAAGCCCTTTAAGTAGATACTAAGGTTATCTTCTCTTCTTGAGTCTTACCCTCAGTTGCCCAGATCAACTTTTCCTGTTATTTGCCACCCGTCTTTCCGGTCTTCTGTAAGCTCCTTGTTATCCCACAATCCATTAGGCTTCTACCAATCCCACCCTAGCTATCCTCTTATCTTCCACTCTTGTCTCCTACCGTATTAAACATATGCTCTGCATCTTGCTTTGTAACCTGCTATTTATTGTTTATCCTCTCACTCCTATCGTTTATTTTTGTTTAAACTTTGCCTTTTCACCATAGGGTCTTCAAGGAAGCTTACATTATCAATGACTAGCAAACTTCTAGCCACGTTGCTCAGGAATTCTAATAATGCTCCCCCCCCCGCCCAAAATCAGTGCAGTTTTGAAATCAGTTGTTAAAATCTGTGCAGTTCAGAAAGGTTCAACCACCATCTTGAATTAAAATGGTATCCAACTGTATCCAAACGTAGAAGAAAACCTGCCCCTTGATTCTCAGGAACCATCATGCAAAATTTGGTTAAATCATAAGAGATGTGGAAATGCATAGCAAATAAACAAAATACTTTCCAAAATACATAGTAGATAAAAACTATTTTTTCGAACGGAATGAAAATTCAAAACCTACAACTAAAAACTGCAAGAAATAAACAAATTTAGCAGCAGTGTTTTAACACCCCTTCTTTTGCTTAGTACAAATGCTAAAACTAACCTTAAGTGTTTATCAATTACTGTCTATGAGTCCCTCAGTCCAATACAGAGACATGATTTACACAAAACATTTCATCCTCTTTCAGACTTGTTTTGACTGTCCCAAAACCTGAAGCCCTACAGAGGTTTTGGACTATAACCCCCCCATCAGATCCAGCCACAGTCCAAAACATCTGGATGGCACCAGGTCAGGGAAAGCTGTGCTGTACTAATAATTAACACACTTCCTACAATCATTTCCTACCTTAGGGGCGAAAAAGGTCCTTCCTACACCGTTCTTTTCTGTGTTTAAAATTTGCTGCAGAGTGCTTACAGACAAAACGTGAGTCACAGCACATTTCCATCCCCCCCCCAAACAGAGCATATTATTCAGATTGCTGCTGCATCTGGAACACAAATTAAAAACATACTGATCAACAAATCAAAGGTTCCGTCTGTTCTGTTTTCTTGTTCACTCTCCATCCCAACGCTTTAGATAGACTGTCTGCCTTTTCATATATTTTAAAGATGACTATGTCCATCTTTATCACACAGACATTTGACCACTAACTTTTTAATTGCAGTCTTGTATTTGAAATATTGTTTGAATTAGCAGGGCTAATCAGTGCTTTGAATAGACAACCCTTGATGCAACCATGTAGAACCAGTTCCTATCCCCCCCAAAAAGCTTAATCCCGGAAAACAGATGACATGTTTGAATAAAATGCATTGAGTGCAAGGCCACAATAGGATCACTATCCCATATGCTCCAAAGACCCCTATTTACCGGAGACAGAATCTATGTGCTGCTACCTGTCCCTGGTAAATCCCTGTCCCTATTTTTTCCTTTGAGCAATATTAATGATTTGCTTTCAGCACGGGATACTAGATTTTTCACTTTTCATGGCTCAGCTCCTTCTTCAGAGGCTCTACAGTGGTACTTCAGGTTACATACGCTTCAGGTTACATACGCTTCAGGTTACAGACTCCGCTAACCCAGAAATAGTACCTCGGGTTAAGAACTTTGCTTCAGGATGAGAACAGAAATCGTGCTCCGGTGGCATGGCAGCAGCAGGAGGCCCCATTAGCTAAAGCGGTGCTTCAGGTTAAGAACAGTTTCAGGTTAAGAATGGACCTCCAGAACGAATTAAGTACTTAACCCAAGGTACCACTGTACAGAAGGATGGAGAACTTGGGAGCCCTCTATAATTTGTTTGGATTACAACCACCATTATCTCTTGCCATTGGCAACGCTGACTGGGAATGAGCGGAGCAAGAATCCAACCACATTTGAAGAGCCAAAGGTTCCTGAGCTGTGCTCTTGAAGACAGCTCTCCAAGGAGGGCGGAGGAGGCACCTTCTCTGTACATAAGAAAATAGGAAGAGCTTGCAGGATCCGGCCAATGGCCCATCTACTGCAGCATCCTGTTTTCACAGTGTTCAACCAGATGCCTTTGGGAAACACACAGGCAAGAACTGAGGACAACAACAGCCTCTGGAGGAACTGCTTTCAAATATGTATTTAATGTGCAAAGCAAAAAATAAGATTACACAGAAGTGAATATTATTTGAGACAGCCTTCTACTGAACCGGGTTTTCTTAAAGTAAAAGCCACCTTGGGATGGAGCCAATGTTAGAAATACTCCAAGGACACCCACAGAAATTAATGGACATGGCTAACTTAGGTCCATTAGTTTCAACAGTCAACTGAACAAAACATTGCTTCCTTGGTTTCCAATAACCAAACTACTCCATGCAACACGACGGCACACAGAAAAGCAGATTGCTCATGCACAGGACTTTGTATAGCTGAAATCCTCAGCTAATTCACTTCAGAACCTTATGAACACATTATTTTTATGAGCCTAAGCCTGGGACAATTGATTGAAGATCACATCATATTTCTCTCACTAGCAAAACCGAAACACAGCCACAAAGCTTGGTCAAAACAGACTCCAAGTTAGCTGTCATTAAGTCTTTTCTGCTGGCAGACATTTGTATTATAGTTTTGACTTGTGTCCCTGCCAAATGTTCCTGCTTATAAAAACTTTGTCTCATCGGATCCAACTCAGAAGAGCCCAGAAATTCAAATATCACTGCATTTGAACTCAACTGCGAATAATACAATGTCATCCCATTGTTGAGATTAATCAACAATGCAGAAGGAAGGTCTATGTTTTTCAACTCCCTCCCTTCAAATACACATTTGGGTTAAAAAATTGAATATGAAGAATGTTCTTGTGGCAGTGAGATTCTCACTCGCTTCAGCGAAAACAAGGAAATCACTTTCACAAACTTGGAAAAGCTCATTCTCATTGGCTAGAGCTGTAGCCCAAAATGTGGGAAGACACTGAACACCCACCAATTATTTATCAAATCTCAATATCCTGACTTTCACTTTAGTTGAGGTCCTAGAGTAGCTTACAATTACATTTAAAACATATATATAATCAAAATCACAACTTAAAAAAACTAAAAACAGCAGCAGACTAAAATTTCAACTAAAAGCAATTAAAGCCATTTGCCTGGCATTGAAAAAAAAATATTTTAAGAGAACAGCAAGGAGACCACTTGAGAGTTCCACAAACAGAGGGCAACAGCTGGAAAGGTTATTTTCCTAGTGAACATCTGCCTCACTTTAGAAGGCAGGAGCGTAAAGGGAAGGGCCTCAGAACATTATCTTAGCACACAGGCAGGTTATTGGGAAACTAAAATAATTATTTGCAAGAGGCACACAAAAAAACCCGGACCCATTTTTAACATACAAGGACCCCATTTGCTCAAACTCCATTATCTCACACCCATTAGCACCAAGCCACTTCACAATGAATATGGATGTTGTTACTACCTAGGACCATGCCACTTCTATCAGAAGACCCAAGACCTTGGGTCACTGAGAAGGGTGAAGGGGCTCCCCCACAAGAGTGCAACAGCTATTCAAGTTTTTTCTTCCTTCTATTTCCTTCCTAATGAATCTTATCTTTTGATTATAACCCTTGTGCCCATTTCTAATTTTTTGTACAACGAGCCTAGCAAATTTAGAGGCTTCCATTCTGTTTCCCTTAAAGGAATTGTTTTGCAAGCAGGAATGTAGCGAGGTGAATTTACAACCTCTTAAATAAATCTTCTTGGCAGATTGAAATTGACACCAAATTAGTTGTGTATTAAGAAATAATGTTCTCCCTCAAAAGTCTAAGCTCCAAAAATTAAAGTACTTGTGAAAGAGAGAAATTTGGCAGACCACACACAGCTATTCATTTTTAATCATTTAAATGTAAGCATAATTTCTGCATTCTTCCTACAACTTTCAAGAATAAAACTCATTTCTACAATACTGTTGAGTCTTTCTTTCAGATGGGGCTGAACCAGTGGCAAATATCCAATTGCCTGGGTAAGTCAATTTTTGACACAAATATCTAGGAATCTGAAATATTTTCCTAGACTTTTTCTATGTTTGTTATCATTTACCTTTACATTTTTATGTTCCTGCATTGTCTCAGTTACACAGACAAACTGAAATTTTGGTAAGAGTCTTTAGCTTTTCCTGATCATGCTGGCATTAAAAGTTCAACAGAAAAATAATAATAATAATTTTAAAAATCACAACAAATGTTTTTTAAAGGCACTGTTTTTCTACAGTTTAATGCTGAATGCACCCACGAGCAGACAACTGAACCCTGACGCAAGTCCTTAATCTTCCCATCACCTCAAAATTGATATATCTGAAAGGGTGAATCCTGCATTCTTAAAAGGTAATGAAAAATGTAGGTAATTTAAATTCGGCTGTTTCATTATTCTGTGGTTAGTCTTTCGGTTGTACCTGCCCATTGGACTTGTATGATAGACTTTAAAAAGAAATTGGTCTATGCATACACATATATAACTTGAAAGCGATCCAGATCTCTTTAATTTCTAGCCATCTATTCATCTTCTGAAAAGCATACAATTTATTTACGCTTTGCATTTATATGCAATAATCAGGAGTCTTTCCCTGCCCCAGGAGGGGATGCTAGGGATTCAACCTGAGACCTTCTGCTCTAAGCCCTGAGCCACACCCTTCTCCACAAGGTATACCAGGCTGCAGACTGAGCAACCCCTTACAAAATGAGCCAAGGTTATAAGAATGCTCAGAATCAGACAATGCAAAGTTGTTGTTTTTCCCAAAGTCACACTCTCTGGGGATGGGGGGAGCTGTAAAATCTCATTACAGTTATATTGTTACAGACAGACCACAATGCTTTCACACTGACTGCATTCAAGGTTGATGAATGACATCAGTCATAATAAGGAGTAGATTTTCAAAGGGTAGAATAAGCCTCCCCCCACAAGGACATAAATTGATACAAGGAGACATGAGCTTCCTTCTCAAGCCTCTACACAAAACAGAAAGGAATTACTATCTCAACTGGGCTTGCCTGCTCCCACTTATCACAAACCTGGCAGCTTTCTAACATCTCTTGAGAGAGTGTTCTGGGGCATTTATTACAACATTTATACCCTGCCTTTCCACTCTTGAGTTCTCAAGGTAGATCAAAATAAACATTAAAATGTTTAAATTAATTAAAAGCGTAAAAAGTACGTCAACGCCGAAAATGAAAGCAACACAGAATACATGCACACACAGAGATGCACTGCAATCCTAACCCCGTTTACTTGGAAGTAAGCCCCACTGAATTCAAGAGGACTTCTAAGTTGACATAGTTAGGAGTGTGCTGTAAACACCAACATGCGTTCATATACAAAAACCGTCTTAACTTGGCACTGAAAACTATAATACACCAGTAAAACTATGAGACACAGGGTGCCCTCATTGGGCAGGGAATGCCATAATCTGGGCAATCTCTCCTTTTCCCATCAGCTGTGCCTCAGCTGGTGGCAGGACAAAAAACAGGCCCAGCTGAGCACATGGGACAGGTAGGATCATGTCTATCTGCTAAACGAACAATGACAACACAGATATCTGATGATATATGGGCTGTGATGCGGAAAAGCCTATACCGTAACAAATCTGTAACACATCACCACAAGACTTTTGATTGTCTTCACCCTAAGGTGCTGTAAGTGTTTTCCTTAAAATTGCAAAGTCTGAACTGGGACGACAACAGCACATCTTATCCCCCCCCCCCATTCAATATTTACTTAATTATATGCTTTTTTGAGAACCTTGAAGCCTGCCAACAGGCCGGTTTTCTTTTCAAAACAAAAAACCCACCATTAATAGACTTGGCTTCATGCCTGGGACAAAGCGGAGCTCCGTGGGTCAACTGATGTTTGTCTTTCTTACACTTGGAAAGATACAAACCATTTGGCTAGTGGAAACTTGCTGCAACGAAACTTTGAAAATCCTTGCTTGTAGCTGAGGTACAGCCTTATTCTGATTTGAAGATGGAGGCACGCTTTAACTCTTGCAATCCCCAAAGCTTTGCTTTTACAGTAAGAAATGCAGGGTGGTGATTTGTTCTGTCAGAAGCACCCGTCTTCCAGAATAAAATGACGAAACTCCCAAGGGCACACAAGAGCTTGCTTTGAGTTTAAAATGTCACTCAGGGTTCCTTGGAAGAACAGCAAGACACAAGTGTAATTAAACACAAGATGCTGCCTTATAGTGAGTTACAGCCTTGGTCCATCCAGCTCAGTATTATCTCAGTTTCAGGCAGGGAATATCTCTGAGCCCTACCTACAGGTGTTCAGAATTGAATCTGAAGCCTTCTGAAATTGAACAGATCTTCTGGCACTGAGTGATGACCCTTTCCCTGATACTTTGGATTGGGCATCTAGAAAAAGTAGGTAAAGGCCATATCCTTCAATATGGATATCCAACAGTCCTCTGGTCACTCCTAGAACAATATTTTCTCCTTTGGGCACAGGAAAACAATAAGGAACAGGGCAGAGCAAGTCTCATAGTCCCTAAGGGAGCCTGCATCAACCAGGTGCCTTGCAGATGTGTTGGGCCACATCTGTCCCACCCAGCACATCCTGAGGGCAGAGGATGCTCAAATAGTTAGCTGTTGTTAGTTTACACTTGTCTAGGACTAACAGAGCAATCCTAACCATGTCACTTTAAGTTATTTTTTTTAAAAAGGAACTGACTAATGAAATTAACGGCACTGCTACTCCTACGTAAGTCATATTGAGTTCAATGGAGCTTACACCCAGGTAAGCAGGGTTAGGACAGCTACCTAAACCAGTTTAAATTTCAACTGCAGTGTAAATAGGTCACAGCTGATGATTGGGGAGAGGGAACTGAAAGGGGGTAAGCTGGGAAATTTTGCCTTAAATTTGATGGAAGAGATGGATGGCCAAATTCCTCCTACACCCCAAACACCCTCCATACAAGAAGATATAATAGAGGAGGAGTTTATACTATAAAAACCAGACAAAACAACAGCTGGTGTTCCTTGCAACCTACTTCTCTTTAAAAACAGAGAAGGTGCGGAGACGAGATTTCAAAATAAAGTTTTGGTTGCTTTTAGGACCAGGCTCTTCATATGATAGCACAAGCGGCACATTTGGTGAGGAAGGAAACACCAGGTACATGAGAAAGGAGAGGGATTTCAAGACAGGTCCCAGCCAGTTTGGAGAGCTGGAGGGAAGAAATGTGGAAAGACTATCGACAAAAGGTCACCCCACAGAGAAAAGCTGGCGGGGGAGAAACCTCTTAGAAGCACAACCTCCCTGGCTGGTGAGGAAACTCGGATTTTAAAAGACCAACGGCAAAAAAGCTGGTCTCAAGAAGCAACAGCCACGCCAAGAAAGATTCGTACAGAAGTTGAAACGCAGATATAAGAACAGGGTGTTTCATCCTTGCAGTCGCCCCTCCACAAAATGTAATCACACGCGATGCATGCTTCAGTTGAGATTCCTGCATCGCAGGGTTGGACGACCCTCGGTCCCCTTCCAATTTTATGGTTCTGGGAGACAATCTGCCGCCCAAGTTGCAGAGCCAGGATCAACTCCCCTCACAAAACTCCCTGGCTTCCCTTGTCCCAGAAGATAATTTGAGGGCGGAGAAGATAATTTGAGGGGCGGGTGGGGGGCTCCACAGAAGCCAGAGTCAACCTAAGGAGCAAAGGCGGGCGTCTCCGCGGTACCCACCTCTCTCCTCCGGCCGCTTCTCTCCCTTCTACCACCCGCGCCGCGTCCGCAGCATCTCCCCTGCAGAAAACGACCTTCCGCCGCTCGCGGCCCCTTTGTGTCCCCTCGGCCAATGCCAGCGTGCTCTGCTTCCCTTTCTCCCCAGGCTGCCGCCGATGCTCCTCCCTTGAGGACGTCCACGCTGAAGCGAGCAGCCCTGTCCGGCTCGCAGGCGGTTTTTCCCTTGCAGCCTCCCCAGCCCGCTCCGCCCACCCCGGATTCCTTTCGGGAGCAGACGCGGCGCGCGACGGCTCCCCTGCGCGCTCCTCTTCCCAGGCGGGGGACCGACCTCTCGGCGAGGGCTGCGCCTCTAGGGGACGAGCGGAGCGCACCGCTCTCGCCCTCTTCTCCTCCTGCTGCCGGGCTCGCTTCCAGCGTGTCTTCATGGGCTTTCTGGCCTCCTCTGCTGGCTTGGAGGAGCCGGCAGGTGCCCTGGCTGCAGGGCTACGGAAGCCAAACAGAGAACAGGGGAAGCGGCTCTGGTGGACGCCACCGCCGGCCAGCAAGTGCCGGGGCGACCTGGGCATTATGGCGCCCCACCAGATATTTATTATTATTTTCACAATCATTTGGGTACAGCTTAGGGCCCCACACTCTTGCGGGCCCCCCAAAAAATTGAAAGGGGAAAAAAAACCCCTGGATTTACATTTCCAAAATATAAGATTAAAAAGAAAATAAAACCTACATACAGCAACAGTGTTTTGTATTGTGTAGGCTCCTGTTTGTTGTGTGCAAATGGCTTTAGATACCTATTAGGTCCATAAATTACCATATAGCATATATTCAACACAAAAAACCTGACAATTTGTTGTTGGCAAAGGACAGCTGGACATATAAAGGGCCCCATTACTTTCAGTAGCTTAGCATAGGTAGGCAAAATAAAAAAATTCCTTCCAGTAGCACCTTAAAGACCAACTAAGTTACTGGAAGGAATTTTTTTATTTTGACTATGGCAGACCAACACGGCTACCTATCTGTAATAGGTAGGCAAACTAAGGCTCAGGGATCGGATCCGGCCCAATCTCCTTCTAAATCCAGCCCACGGACGGTCCGGGAATCAGCGTTTTTTACATGAGTAGAATGTGTGCTTTTATTTAAAATGCATATCTGGGCTATTTGTGGGGCATAGGAATTTGTTCATTAATTTTTTTCAAAATATAGTCCAGCCCCCCACAAGGTCTGAGGGACAGTGGACCGGCCCCCTGCTGAAAAAGTTTGCTGACCCCTGGCTTAAGGCCTCATCAAACCTAAATCCAGCTCTGGTACAGTTGCTTTTCTTATGGGTCTACTCAGTAGGTGCGCCCATAAATATAGGCAGTGTTCCCCCCCTAAAAAGAATGATTAGGGGTACTCTCATTTTCCTACTCATATTGAAATACTGCCCCTCAGTGAGGCCAAACTTAGATTCACAAAACGTTTAGGGGTATGCATACCCCCATTAAAAAGCACTGAATATAAGTATTGTTATTTTGAACCCCCTTGGCTTGGCGCCCTGTGGGGGGCGGGAACAGCCTGCACTGCTCTAAATTCAACACTGGCAAGTGTAATTGACTTTCTGAGCTGCAGCAAATGCTAAGCATTTTTGCTAAGGAGCAAGACTTTTGAAGTTCAGTAGGACTTACTTGCCCATGCACACCTTATGTAGCGTTTCTGTGCGCTCTGGCTTCCGTCACGGTGTCCCGTTGCGCCAGAAGCGGTTTAGTCATGCTGGCCACATGAGCTAGAAATCTGTCTGTGGACAAATGCTGTCTCCCTCGGCCTGAAGCGAGATGAGCGCCGCAACCCCATAGTCGGCTTTGACTGGACTTAACCATCCAGGGGTCCTTTACCATTACCTTTACATGCTGTATATACAGAGCCGTAGCTAGGTAATCTTGTGCCCCTGGCAGAACCGTCCAGATTGGGCCCCCTAATCACAGACAAATTAGCTCTTCTTTCCGCCTCTCCTCCAACCCCCCCTCCACCCATTCAATTCACCCTCTACTTAAAACCATTTCTTATGAGGCAATAATCAATATTTATATTTATGGACATATTTTAAAGCCAATTTTGCCCGCCCCATCGCCTGTGCCCCTGGTGGGGGCCCACCTCACCACCCCCTAGCTACAGCCCTGTGTATATACAGTGGTACCTCGGGTTAAGTACTTAATTCATTCTGGAGGTCCGTTCTTAACCTGAAACTGTTCTTAACCTGAAGCACCACTTTAGCTAATGGGGCCTCCTGCTGCTGCCGCACCACCGGAGCATGATTTCTGTTCTCATCCTGAAGCAAAGTTCTTAACCTGAGGTACTATTTCTGGGTTAGCGGAGTCTGTAACCTGAAGCGTATGTAACTCAAGGTACCACTGTACAGTATTCAGCCGTGTTCACACCATACATTAAAAGCACTATGATACCACTTTAAACAGCCATAGCTTCCCCCAAGGAATTCTGGGAGTCGGAGTTTGTTAAGGGTGTGGAGAGTTAGGAAGCCTGCCATATTCCCCCTCTCAGAGCTGCAATTCTCTGAGTTCCCTGTGAAGAGGGATTGTTTGATAAACTGCTCTGAGAATTGTCAGTCTATGAGGAAAATAGGGGGTCTCCTAACAACTCTCAGCAGCCTGAACAAACTACAAGTTCTCTGTGGGGAAAGCCATGACTGCTTAAAAGTGGTATCGCAGTGCTTTAAATGTGTGAATGTGATCTCAAAGTAGAGCTGTTGAAATTTGAGGCCATTAATTTCATTTGGTCTATTCTGTGTAATGCTTAGTTGTGTAGAACCCGCATACTTCAAACCAACCTCAAGCTTCTCCCTAACTTCTTTCATCTAAATGGTTAAGAAGTGCTTCCTTCGTTCCACATTATGAAGGCTGAATCACTGGTATCTGTTCCCATCTCCCCCGCTCCCCATTTCTGAGTGTCACAAATATAGCATGACCAGGTGTGACTAATGTGTCTGACAGAAAACAGACTCAGATTCAGAGTCAATGTTTTTTTAAAAAATAAAAATATTTAGCTGAGGGCAGATGAAGGTTGGTGGGGCATTTGCCCTAATGGACAGGCCTCTGCCAAGTTTCAAAGGGTATGCAAAACCAACTAGATACTTTCCCCTCCTGCAGTTATTATGTGCAGAAAACTCATTTACAGCATAGCAATGTTATATGCGTAACATTTTTTCCTGGAAACACCCCTTTACTAAGGGGCACAAAATTTAATATAAGCATGAGTGTTCTGTTCACATAGCTGTGTTTTTGCATTATTTTATATGAAGAGCAGAAAACTATCCAACTGAAACACTTGGGACCTCCACTGGCATGCAGTGAGCTAGCAATTACACAGAGCATGAAAAGTAAATGCAAACACTGCACCAAAGACTATCACAACGGGCCAGCCAGCCAGTTGAGAAATTGACACAATTGAGAAAATCCAGAATTGCTGAGGTTAAAGTGTCCGTCAAGAGGCTGCTTGGTTGAACAATGGACATAATAAATGTTGTTGGAGTATATTTTGTAAACATGGAAACATTGCAGCAGTGAGCACTTTATAGCCTCTATTTGCTCTTGGGTACCCAAGAATCCATTGGAAAAGTAGTTCTTATGTGTTTCCCGAACAACTGGCATTGCTTCTCAGCCAATTGACTAAGATCAAGTGTCAGTATCTATTATTATCAGTGCAATATCTGGTATGTCTGCTACTTGTGGACTGTTCGTATTAAATATATTTTTGGAACTGGGAGATAGAATAGGAACTTGTTTCATTCGCTCCCTGCATCAACTGGGTATTGCAGTATTCCAGGAATAGTGCACCACAATATTTCTGGTTCAAAATTAGACAAAACTAGTTATTCAGGGAAAGAGGCGGCATTGGGAGCAGACCATCAGGCACCTGAGGAAACTTTATTCTGATTGCCTGGCAAGGAGGAATGGCAGTAGGGATGAAGAACTTAGAATTCAGCTGCCACTTTGGGGGCTTTTGGTGCCTGAGGCAGCTGCTTCAGTCCACCTAATGGCTGAGTCAGCTCTGGCTGTATCTCACTCACAGCAGCCTGGCCACACACATAAGCTCAGACATTTGCTAGTCTTCTACTGCTGTGCACACTCCAAGTTCATGGTCATCCGTAGGAGATGCATCAAGCAACCTGGGTGCCTGTTCAAGTCAACAGTGCCTAATCTGTTCGGGAGGTAGACGGGTCTCTGCAGTGCAGTTGACCCACTCAGCCACAAATCCCTAGTGAATCCTAGACCTCCACTGCAGGAAGAAACTGTCTAATGGTAAGAGCTGTTTAACAATGGAACAGACTGCCTCAGGAGTTCATGGGCTCACCTTCACTGGAGGTATTTAAGCAGAGAATCGATAGCCATTTGTCAGGGATGCTGTAGTTGCAAGATTCCTGCATTTGCTGTGCTCTCTAGTGTCAGAAAGCCACCCCTGATCTCACATTTGAGACATTGCAGCTGAAACGATAAACTGTAATTTATCAATTTATTATATATTTAACGGAATGAACAAATACTGTTCTCTTGGCTTTAAAACCAGTTAAAGGTATAATATGTACCCAGCCTTACTGCACAAAGCACATTCACACACACACACAAGAATCCTGGGAATTGTAGCTCTGTGGTGAGTAGACTACAGTTTCTAGGATTCTTTACAGGGGTGCATGAGGGGTTTAAATGTATGGTGTGAATGCAGATGTTTTCAGTGAAATGGGTGGCAGGTCTATAAAATAAGCTTTGGGAAACTTTGTCAAACCCTTCAATCTGCACTGCTTTCCCATTTAAAACTCCTGCCTCAAACATGGCAAATAGACACGCGCTTGACATTCCTCACCTCCAACATGCTCAAAGCAAAAGAGGAAACTTTTGTATTTTAAAAATGCTTAAAGCGACAACATTTTGTTTCACTGTTAATTATGATGCTGGTTTACATATGTAACTTTATTACATTTTTTTATTTTAACTTGTAATGTTGTATGTGATGTTTTAAGCCATGTGGTAAACCATTTAACGGTTCCACCCCAGAAATGTAAAGCAGAACACAAAAATGTGAAAGACAGACATGCATTTAGAAATTATTTAAAGAAAATGAAACTGGGTTCAGTCTAAAACACTCAAGACACACATAATTAGACCTAGGCTAAAATCCACAATGAGTTTCCTTCTTGATTTCTATGGAGATTTCTCCTTGGGTCCCCAGATGTTGTTGGACTACAACTCCCATCATCCCTAGCTAGTAGGACCAGCGGTCAGGGCTGTGGGAGTTGTAGTCCAACAACGGTCACTAGGTGGGACAGCTCAGTCTGTAAAACACGAGCCTCTTAATCTCTGAAATCTACACTGGGCAAAAAAAAATCCTGAAACTCAGAGGTCGAAAATAAACAAATATAAACAAATAAATAAACAAAAATAAATAAATCCTGAACCTTTCAGAGCTGGACGATGAACCTCATCGTCCCTTCCAACTCTACAATTCTAACATCTAGGGGCCCAAGTTTAAGAAAGGCTGTTTCACTCTAAGAAATATCCGTGGCACCTCTAAGTTCCTATCTCTATGGGAGTGACGCAACGCCGCCCGGGCGCAGGATTTTGAACGAGCGTCGAGCGTGCTCACGTCCATTTGAGCGCGTCGGGAACGGGCGCATGCGCAAATCCCCGGCGGTCTCGCGCGGGGTGCGTGTCGCGTTAAGGCCTTCGCTCTTCCGGCGCGTCGTGCGGGCATCTCCTCGGTCGAGGCCGGCTCGGTAGAAGAAGGTCTCCTGCGGCGTCGGCGTCGGTCGGGGTTCGGAAGGGCTAGAAGAAGAAGCCTCGAGCGGGTGACAGGCGGGCGGGCGGGATGTCGGGGCCTACGGGAGGTTCGGCGGGCTCGGCCCGAAAGCGGCTGCTGAAGGAGGAGGACATGACCAAAGTGGAGTTCGAGACCAGCGAGGAGGTGGACGTCACCCCCACCTTCGACACCATGGGCCTCCGCGAGGACCTCCTGCGCGGCATCTACGCCTACGGTGCGCGCGCCGAGCCGGCGGGGCGGGAGGGGGGCTGGCCGCGCGGCCCTCTCCGCGGAAGTAGGGCGGGCGGCAGGGAGGGAAGGGAAGGGAAGGGAAGCAGCTCCCCCCCCCCCCGGACGGTTTCGGCCGTTATTCTTACTTGCGTTCGGTGCTTTTTATGTATCCTCCTCTGCCCAGGTAGGCAGAGATTGGGAGATTTAAATAACGGCGTTAAGATTCGAAAACAATTCAAAGGAATACTATATCAGATTTTTTAATTATTATTACAGATAGGTAGCCGTGTTGGTCTGCCATAGTCAAAATAAAAAAAAATTCCTTCCAGTAGCACCTTAAAGACCAACTAAGTTAGTTCTTGGTATGAGCTTTCGTGTGCATGCACACTTCTTCAGATACACTGAAACAGAAGTTGCCAGATCCTTCTATATAGTGAGAAGGTGGGGAGGGGTATTACTCAGAAGGGTGGTGGGAATGGGAGATTGGCAGATAGCTGAGATGAGCCTGTTGACGACTCTTAACGACTGTAATAGGTCTTACAGGAAAAGGCAAGGGGTGAGAAGGTGAGAAATGGCTTAGTCATGTATAATGGGATAAGAATCCAATGTCTTTGTTCAAACCAGGTCTCTCCATGGTTTTAAGTTTGGTAATGAGTTGCAGTTCAGCAGCTTCTCTTTCCAGTCTATTTCTAAAGGAATTTCAGAAATAGACTGGAAAGAGAAGCTGCTGAATTGCAACTCATTACCAAACTTAAAACCATGGAGAGACCTGGTTTTCAGTGTATCTGAAGAAGTGTGCATGCACACGAAAGCTCATACCAAGAACTAACTTAGTTGGTCTTTAAGGTGCTACTGGAAGGAATTTTTTTATTTTAATTATTATTATTATTATCATTATTATTATTTATACCCCGCCCATCTGGCTGAGTTTCCCCAGCCACTCGGGGCGGCTCCCAATCAAATGTTAAAAACAGTACAACCTTAAATACTAAAAACTTCCCTAAACTGGGCTGCCTTCAGATGTCTTTTAAAGAAAAGATAGCTGCTTATTTCCTTCACATCTGAAGTTTGGTAGTTGTTGTTCTCTTTGACATTTGGTGGGAGGGCATTCCACAGGGCAGGTGATACTACCGAGAAGGCCATCTGTCTGGTTCCCTGTAACCTCACTTCTCGCAATGAGGGAACCGCCAGAAGGCCCATGGCGCTGGATCTCAGTGTCCAGGCTGAACGATGGGGGGGGGGTGGAGACGCTCCTTCAGGTATACAGGACCAAGGCCGTTTAAATGTAGTACCATTGTAATTCGTCCCCACGTGTTTTTTCATTGGGTTATTTGTTTTACTTCCATGAAATTTATACGCCGCATGATAGTAAGAACAAAGTGAATTCCTCGAAGCAGCGAAGTCTCCTGCTTAATATCAATCTGCAGGGAGTTCCAAGGTGTAAGCGCCGCCACACTCAATGATCAAGTTCATACAAATGCGGAATGGCTATTATGTAGCACCTGTAGCAGTGCCTAAATAAACTTTTAGTATGTATTGTATTGCTACTGCATTCCAAAACATCAGCTACATCAGTTTTAACGGGCACACTGGTTTTTGTGTATTTTTTGGGGGGGTGTCTCTCCTTTGTGTTGGTGTATCAAAGTCTACACGACACAATACAAAAGGAAAAGGTGAAGAGGGTTGTGATGAGAATTGCTGTTGGAAAGTGTGCCCAAGATAGGATTTGTTCTGAAATAAATCTGACTTCAAGCATATAAAGCAGTGGTGCTGCTGGACTTGAGCTCTGATCTGCCCCAACTACAACGGGGTGATGGGACTTCTAGTCTAACAACACCTGGAAGGTACCATGTTAGCTACCCTGGATTTGTTTCTTCCTCTTTTCTCCCATAAATGCAAAAGCTTGTATCAGATTTAAACCATACTCAAGAGTAAACCAGTTGAAATCAGTGGACTTAAGTTAGTCATTATTTAAGTCTGCTGACTTCAGTGGGTGTACTCTGAATATGGTAGTTTGATACAACCCTTTGTTATTTACAGAGACATCAAACCAAACTTCCCCTTCTTGGTCATTTGTAGCTGCGTCCCTCATTGAATTTTTACTTTGTGAATTTAGAGATGTTCGAAGTTTGCAGATTGTCGTTGGCCACTTTCATTCCCAAATAATAAATGTTGGCACCTGACTGTCACTTTTTCCTCCCTAGCTCCTATTACTCTTTAAAATTGAGTGCCAACAGCTATAGATTTCAGTGCTTTGGTTTCTAAATGTTGGTTTTATTACAGTATTGCTCTGGCCAATGTTTTTAAGTTACATCGTGTAATTGGAAGGGGAATCTAACCTTTACAAATGAATTTTGTAGGTTTTGAGAAGCCTTCAGCTATCCAGCAGAGAGCTATCAAACAGATCATTAAAGGAAGAGATGTGATTGCACAGTAAGTGAAATTACACACACACACAGACGACTTTGGATATTGACAGACTAAGAATGCAAATAGTTTATTGAATAATAAGAGTTGGAAGGGACTCCAAGGGTGATCTAGTTCAACCCCCCGCAATGCAAGAATCATAGGTAAAGCATCCTTGACAGAAGGTAATTCAACCTCCGCTTAGAAACTTGCAATAAAAAAATGGGTTCCTATTTATTTATTTATTTTAAAAGTAATAGCAATCCACTTAAAACTCCCCACTCTAAAGGGAGTCAAGGTCTGCCTCACAGGATTGCAGTGTGTGCGTGTTGGTCCTCCACCTCATCTACACAAGCCCTGCCCCAACAGGCCCCCCCAACTCACCAGCTTCATGCTTTACTCAGCTCTTTCCATGTTCTTTAATTGTAAGGAACGATGCTTTTGAATGCACAGGACTAGAGTAACTCCAAGAGGGCAATTTATGGCATGTTTACTCAAAACTAAATCCCATTGGGTTCATTGGGACTCGCTCACTAGTAAGCATGTGTAGAACTGCTGTCTCCATGAACCATTTAGAAAGAGATGACTTTACTTGGTGTCTTTTACTCTCTGGCACAATCCCATCCAGCTATAATTCTTACCTGTAGGTATAGTTTTTCATAGGTTAAGGTTACCAGACATCCCCATTTCCCGGGGACAGTCCCCAGATTTACAAATCAGTCCCCATACAAAATCCATTGAAGTTGAAAAGTGTCCCTGGATTCAATGAAAACAATCTGGTAATTTTATCATAGATGTCATTCATAGGTAGCTGTAGGTGACCTCCCACATTGATCTCATTGTGACCATATACCTATAACTGTCTAAAAGTAGAATCTAGGTGTTCGGGGGAATTCTCACTTATTTTCCATGTAAGTTCTAGTATTAGCTTTATCTATTGTAAACCACTTTTATCTTAGGTTAAATAAGCTGTAATGCAGATAATCCCAGTAGACAAAGTTTGTTCCATTTAGAATTGATTAGCACAGTACATATATTAATCTTAAATTTTATTTGGAGGATGGTCTCAGGTAGATTTGCATATCTGGTTTCATTAATGGATAATCTGTCAAAACTATTTTGATAGTACTCAACAAGGATGATATTGTATATGGTGATATTTATTGCTTATGTTTTCAGACACAGCTATTAAAAATACTATTCTTTCTAGATCACAGTCTGGAACAGGCAAAACAGCAACGTTTTCCATCTCCGTTCTACAGTGTCTGGACATCCAGGTACCTTTGGAACACAAATACTCAACACTTACTTTTGAAGATGCAATTAATAATAATTAATTAATAATAATTGTGTTATTATTAATAATAATAATAATTGATAATAGTGTTCTGACTAGTTATAGTATATAATCTCATTGTCTTAACATTGACCAAGGACAGCGTTCCAGATTAATTCCATTTTTTGAACATTGGATTCCATCCCAAATACTCTATACATGCTTTGTCTCATTAAGAGAGATCATAAGTTGATATGTGAACACTTCAAATAACTTTTTAGAAGGAATGAAGGCTGCAACACTTAAACTGTTTCATTTCAATCAGGTTCGTGAAACGCAAGCATTGATATTGGCACCTACCAGAGAATTGGCAGTACAGATTCAGAAGGTAAGCAAATCTTATACAAGATTGTAACTTATGAAAATGGAATGCTGCAGCATTGTGACAAGCTCTGTTCTCCTTCCACCACAAGCAGCTCAGTTATCTCAGGTGGGTGCAGCATTATATTGAAGCCTCGGTGCCCTGTGGATGCTTCTAGAGTGGCTGCAAATGTTTCTGCAACTGCCTAAACAGAATGGTGCTGCATACAAGCACCCTTACACTTAGCACAATCCCAGTGGTCTTTCCTGATTTAAATTCTGAAAGCCCATAATTTGCCTACAGTAAAGGTAAAGGTACCCCTGACCATCAGGTCCAGTCGTGACCGACTCTGGGGTTGCACGCTCATCTTGCTCTATAGGCCGGGAGCTGGCGCGTGTCCGCAGACAGCTTCTGGGTCACGTGGCCAGCGTGACTAAGCCGCTTCTGGCGAACCAGAGCAGCACACGGAAACGCTGTTTACCTTCCCGCCAGAGAGCGTTCCCTATTTATCTACTTGCACTTTGAGGTGCTTTCGAACTGTTAGGTTGACAGGAGCTGGGACCGAACAACGGGAACTCACCCCGTCGCAGGGATTCGAACTGCCGACCTTCCGATCGGCAAGTCCTAGGCTCCGTGGTTTAACCCCCAGCGCCACCCGCGTCCCGTTGCCTACAGTATCTTCTTGTAATTAGCAGCAAGTCTCAGGCAGGGTTTGAGAACACGGGATTGCAGCAGCCTTCCAAATGCTAAGCAAGTTTGAATTGGGTCAGTGCTTGGATGAAAGACTGCCAGGGAGCCCTTTGCATGCCGCCTGGAGTTGTATGATAGAAGAAAAGAATAGAATAGCAGTGTGATGTATATAGAATGCATTGCACCATTTAGCACTTTTGAATCTATCAAACAGCTGTAGAAATAGCTGCAGCAACAAGACAAAAGAAGTCAAACACTCTTGACTTAGAAAATGAAATAGTATTTACATACAGGAGAATGCACCTCTTCAGTCTCTGACACATGCATTCACAGGAGATGTCATGGCTCTTGCCAGGGTCCCTGGTTCAGTTACTGTTTGGGTTGTGTAGTACCCTTGAATATAAGCTGTTTGTGTGCTTGCTCCTGCAGGGGCTCCTTGCTCTTGGTGACTACATGAATGTCCAGTGTCATGCTTGTATTGGTGGGACCAACGTTGGTGAAGACATCAGGAAGCTGGATTACGGACAGCATGTTGTTGCTGGCACACCGGGGCGTGTATTTGGTGAGAAGATTAATTTTATTAAGGAAAACCAAAGAATTTGCCTTGATGTGTTGAGTAGATGCTTGTAAGCTTTATGTTCAAGATGCTTTTCAGTCCTTAGTTCTGTGCTTCAGGTGTGGAACTACAGCTGTGGTTCTCTTACCCTGTCCTCCCCATTCCTCCCTTATTCTGCACTTTGTCTTAGTTTTAAACAATCTATGAAAGCACCATATAAACAGAAATGCAACTACAGAAAATTAGGTTAAGTAGTGCTGTTGCTTTGTAACTTTTGTATAATCAGATTTTGTGTGTGCTTGGTAAGTATACCACTGCTGTCATAATTCCAATTGAGATCAGACTCCCTTTGCTCCTCTGAGCCATCAGTTTGCAGAATAAGAAGTGACTCTCAGCATCTCTGCTAGATCCCTGTTTCTTAACGCAAACCTGAAATCTTTCAGATATGATCCGTCGCAGAAGTCTAAGAACTCGTGCCATCAAAATGTTGGTTTTGGATGAAGCTGATGAGATGCTCAATAAAGGTAAAGAATTATTTTAACCCCAGTGTCCTAAACTTTTGTTGTGGATGCAAGTCATGGGTTTTTTTCTATAAAAATCCAAAACAAGTTTGCCTAAAATGTCGGAGCAATGTGTGTTTTTCTGTCATACAAATACTTGGAAACTCCTTCCAGGTAGCATCAGGGGGGGAGTTCCCGCGGGCTCACAAGGCTTGAGGGCGGCAGCCTGTTATGGGGGCTGGGGTTGGGGGAAGCTTGGGCTTCCCCTGCCCCAGCCCGGTGGCTGGGGGGGGGAATAAATTTTTTTTATTCATCCCCCCCCCAAAAAAAACCCCATGAGGTGCGTCCTATGGGCCAGTGCGTCCTATAGGGCGAAAAATACGGTATTCGGTATAAGAACGCTGCAAAACCGGAAGTAGTGTTCCAGTTAGCGAATTTTACCTCGGTCTACGAACAGAAACAAAACAGTGGAAGGCACCGGTGGCGGGAGGACTCATTAGGGAAAGTGCGGCTTGATTTAAGAACGGCTTTGGTTTAAGAATGGACTTCTGGAACGGAATAAGTTTATAAACCGAGGTACCAGTGTTCTTGTTAATTATCGGCAAGGCACCAAATAATTATTTGGTGAGTAGGCAGGAAAAATCTATGGCCAAATGTCATCTGCAGCTATAGCCCCCCCCCCCCACTGAAGCTTTATGCCATAACATTAAAACAAGTGTGAGTGCACCTTACCTTTTTAGATTGAAGGGGTAAAGTGATGAAAGGTGAGTTTGAGCTACATGTCGGGCAAAAGATTTTTGCATTGCAGAGGGTTGGACTAGATGATCCTTGTGGTCTTTTTCCAACTCTTCAGTTCTACGATTGCCAGTGCTTCATTCATTAACATCTTGCAGAACTGCTAGCTTGTATTTTGTTTGATTGCAAGTCACTTTGGGTTGTCCTGGGCAATATAAAATGACTAAATGCTCCTGCCAACTTAGCAGTTCAAAAGCATGGCAGTGCAAGCAGATAAATAGGTACCGCTGTGGCAGGAAGATAAAACAGCATTTCCGTGCACTCTGGCTTCTGTCACAGTGTTCCATTGCGCCAGACGGTTTAGTCATGCTGGCCACATGACCCACATGTCCTGTGGACAAGTGCTGGCTCCCTTGGCCTGAAAGCGAGATGAGCACTGCAATCCCATAGTCACCTTTGACTGGACTTAATCGTCCAGGGGTCCTTTACCTTTTTACCTTTACCTTTGTCAAATGAGCCTCACCATTTCAGCAGACAGCCAGCAATACTCCTACCCAAGCAGTTTCTGGGGTACTCTGGACTTAAGTTGCCTGGGGCTTTGTAAAGGAATACAGAGACCTTAAACCTTGTTTGGTAGTAAATGGGCAGCCAGTCCATTCTGCACCAGCTGGAGCTTCCAGACCAAGCCCAATAGAGTGCATTGTAATCCAGCCTAGAGGTTACCAACACATGGACTATAGTGATCGGGCATGGAGGAAAAAAAATTGGAGTGGCTTTGGTTGTAATAAATGTTCACCAAGGTACAGTAAGGTTCTCAAATGTACCCTCTCTTGTTTGGTTCGTCTAGGTTTTAAAGAGCAAATTTATGATGTGTACAGATACCTTCCTCCAGCAACACAGGTGGTTCTGATCAGTGCCACCTTGCCACATGAGATATTGGAGATGACCAACAAATTCATGACTGACCCCATCCGCATTCTGGTCAAGCGGTGAGTGAGTGAGTTTATGAGTTTAGCTCACGTTGGTGCTTCCTCTTATATTAGTAGTTCTGAATCTGATGACAGTGACAGTGTTAAATATCTGAATGCCTTTGATTGTTTCCTTCCTGATCCTTGTCCTGCTGTCTAAATTCTTCTGGAGGGTATGAAAACTGGGATTTTGGCCCCATAGGGTTTTCTTGGGGCAAATACAAAAGTGTTTTGTAAACATTGTACATAGCGTTTGTATAGCACTTTGCCTGCGTATTCAGAAAACACACTGTAAATTGTTATCCCCATATTACAAATGGGAAGGTGCAAGCAGAGGCTGAGAGGTTATTGACTATCCTAAGGCCACTTAATAGGTTTGTGGCCCACGTGGGGACTTGCCAGCTCTTATCCACCACATTGTGTCACTTCTCTTTTCCTTGTTAATTGCAGAATCAACTACTGAGTTTTAAAACTGGACAGATTTGCACTATAATACCATCTGGCAATTTAACTATAGACATTCCTGTAGACTTGAATGGACAGTTCTAGAGAATAACAGTGCAGTGATAAATGTTCAGTTTTAGAAATGTAATGTCTTAACAATTTAAAGTCAATTGGCTCAAAATTTCTCCCCCCTCCTGCCTTTATCCAGTGATGAGTTGACGCTAGAAGGGATCAAGCAGTTCTTTGTGGCAGTGGAGAGGGAAGAATGGAAGTTTGATACATTGTGTGACCTTTATGACACACTCACCATCACACAGGCTGTCATCTTCTGTAACACCAAGAGAAAGGTACGTCAGCAACGAACGATGCCTGATTTAGTCAAGTCATGATTCATATTGGCACTGACAGTTGGGCAGAACTAAAACTAACTTTTTTGGGAGGATTACTCCTGCCAAATCTAAAAATTAACTGACTGTTCCCTGGCCCAGGTTGACTGGCTGACTGAGAAGATGAGAGAAGCAAACTTCACTGTTTCATCCATGCATGGTGACATGCCCCAGAAGGAAAGGGAGTCCATCATGAAAGAATTCAGATCTGGGGCAAGGTATGGCAGCAATTTTTGAATATAGCAGGGATGGGGGAACATTTTTGGAAAGAGGGCCACCTTATCTTACTGGAAAGGTGTTAGGGTCCCCCCCTCAACAGTGGGCAGAGCAGGACCCAGAATTATGCAGAATAAGATCCCGAGCTATTTCCCATGGGAACAGAAGCATACATATACATATACATATATATATATATTATTAACTCCATTTATGTTTCACCTTTCCCCAGAGACTTTTACCAAGATTGTGTGTGTGTTTTAAGTTGGCCAGTACCCTTTGTCTCTCCTCGCTTTGCAAAAGGCAAAAAGAACAGGGTTATCCTAGCAGAAGAATGCAGGTAGAATGAATGCACAGCGGAACAAGTCTTGTGAAGTACCGTATTTTTCGCTCTATAACATGCACCAGACCATAACACGCACATAGTTTTTAGAGGAGGAAAACAAGAAAAAATATATTCTAAATGAAATAGTGGATATATGATTTTTGTGGTTCATGCTGTGGCCACAGACATGTGATCTGACAGTGAGTTTGGAGTAGCCTAATGCAAAAATCCTGAGGATCCATGTGGATCCATGCTTTGTAACCACGGAGGAGGAAGGGGAGCCATGGATCCTCTGCTCACGACTGCAGCAGATCCCCCCTGCCACCCGCAGGCATTCGCTCCATAACACGCACAGATATTTCCCCTTACTTTCTAGGAGGAAAAAAGTGTGTGTTATGGTGCAAAAAATACGGTAGCTACATAGAACTTTGAAATGAAATTTCATCCTGAAAATTGCATGCATGCCATTGTAAAATCACGGACAACTCTTTGCATATTTGCAGAAAACACAAGTCTGTGGAGACGTTTTCCTTTCTACTTGGATCTTTTGCAGTAATTTTTGCAGACAAAGGAACAAGTGTAATTTATGAGGGTCTCTGCAATTCAGTAACTGCTTTTTTCTTTTTCTTTCTACAGCCGAGTTCTTATTTCTACAGATGTTTGGGCCAGAGGTTTGGATGTTCCTCAGGTGTCCCTGATTATTAACTATGACTTGCCAAACAACAGAGAATTGTATATACACAGGTAAGCGTGCGTGTATATTAATCTTTTATTTTGCAATGGGAAGCTTTGAAAAAGGTTTTGGGGAAGCAGCTTTCCCTTTCCAGCTGTCTAAAATGGGGGGGGGGAGTGAAAAGGGAGATACTTGGATGTTTTGGGGGGACACTTAAGATTTCTTCCAGAAAAAATGATGGAAGATTTCAGAATATAGAGTTTAACAAAGAAAATGCTCCTGCTTTTTTAAGTCCTTCACAAAACTTATATGTGCCTTTTAAAAAACTTGTAAGATGAACTGTTGTCTAGAATATATGGCACATGTCCATCATTAGTAGTTTTTTTGGTTAGTTGAAGTTGTTTTTTGGTTGCCCTGAGCAAGATAAATGTAAACAAATGTAAAAAATAGTATAGGAAAATTCTGATTTGTGTGATAATTGCTTATTTAATTTCACTGATTCTGAGTCCCACTCTTGCCCCACCAGGATTGGTAGATCAGGCCGCTACGGCCGGAAAGGTGTCGCTATCAACTTTGTAAAGAATGACGACATCCGTATTCTGCGAGACATTGAACAGTACTATTCCACTCAGATTGATGAAATGCCCATGAATGGTGAGTATCTGATTCTTTGCTTAGCCTGGTCCTACTCAGGCAGATAGCCATCATCTTCTTTGGATTGACTTGGTTACATTGCATGTATGAAATAAATAGCTGTTCACTAATCAAACAGAAGCTTTGTGATTTCAAGATTGCTGAAGAGAAGGAAGATAGGCCTTCCATCACACGCAGCATGCCAGCTCAGTGATGAACAGGCTCCATAATTGTATTTCTGCTGTACAGTATAGACAGTTTAAATTGGACCTGTTGTCCCAGCTGGAATCCTGTTGATAGATGAGAGATGATGCTATGGACTTATGCACAAATATTAATGCTAAACAAGCCTGTGCAAATGTTACTGCTGCCATACAGTATAGCAAGGAAATAAAAACAGAACCCTGAGAGTTCAGATAAGCTTCCAACAGCTCTGTCAACATGCATTCCCTATCAAAGTTAGTTGCATTTTCTTAGCCATATACTTGATAATGGAATATGTGGTGGATATTAGGAATCCAGGGCTCTGTGCTCCTCCGTGTTGGACACTATCCACTGTGCCAGACTGTCTCCCCAGCCTTCTGTGTATTGCAGTCGCGTCTCTCCAGCTGGTCCCTAAGCATCATTTCATCTCTTTGTTCATGCACATAAAGTTGTAAGCCATATGCCAAAGGGATAAATATTGTGATAAATACTGTTTGCATTTGGCTCATTATCATGCCTTCATTATGTTATCTCTTTCTTTAATCTAGTTGCTGACCTTATTTGAAGGAACAGGATGGACTGAAGACTTTTAGCTGTGATTTGTTACAGCACCGGCTGCTGTTCACTGCTTCTTATCTTAAGACCATATTGTTGTAACTCTAAAATAGCTATATGTACATTGATTCAATTAGGCCTGTACTTCTGAATATGGTTCTGAAAGATCAGAGTTGGTGAAAAGCATATTGGAAGCAGCTACAAGTTTGTGGTGATATTTTTTTAAAAAAACATTGTCATTGTGGGAATACCCTAAATGTAGAAAACTGTCTTTTTAATTTTCTGTAAAAGTAGCATCTCTGTAAATAAGGTGTTCATTGTCATCCTGCCTGCTACTATCTTTTTTTCTGATTAAAACAATGAAGTTTTCATATAAATTCCTTGTCAGCTGAATGGCAACTGGTGCTTTAGAACAAGTTGTTCCGGTGTCATGCCTCTCATGACAGGGTCAAACAATTTTTAATTAGCAAGTGAAGAGGTCAATTTAAATGAAGTTTCTGATGATGATATTTTATATATTTTCTAATTAAAGGTGCAGTGCAAGTGAACGCACTGTAGACATTTTTCATGCTTTTTTCACTGTTCTAAAATCTTATTTATGTATTTATAGCAGGGAAGTGGTAACTTACAATTTGTGTGTATTGCAAGTACTGATAAGAGATTTTACCACGCCATATTTTACGTCAGATGCAGAGGTATGTTAAGATTCACTGCTTTGCTAGAGCAATACAGGTACACTCTGAGTTAGCTTAAAGTGACTGTAATGTATCAACTATCTAGTTAGGCAGCATTTGCATGTGGACTTTCATTCTGTAGTGCTTTTTAAATGGTTGAATGCTGTTTCTAGCCTTTTAGTGACCAACTTGAGTATCATTGTTAAAGTGGTCTTCATTTGAAGTGTGGACCACAATAATGGTTGAGCTCCTCTCCAAGGTGAATTGCATGAAAGTTAGCAGCCCTATCTCCCTCGGTGTTCCTATACAGAATGCTTACTGTATTTAAACATCTGAGGCTTGAATCCAGTTGGACAGCTTTTGATCCAGCACATACCTCTGCTGATAGCTGACTTTTGCTGATTCTTCCTCCACATTGCAGTACCTCTTTAAAACCTGTTCCAGAGAGTTGGGGACACCTTGCAGAACAAGGTGGAAAGCAGTATGGGGCAGCTGAAGGCTGAGTTGTGAAAAATAGCCTCCTCCCCTCTTCTTCTTTAGTAGCAGCACCTGCTGGGCCAAAACCTGTTGGGTTCTTTGCCGTGTAATGAACTTTGACTGGCACTTAAGTTGCACAGAGAACTGAACACCATTTTGTAAAAGTTAGTCTCTTATGCTTACAAATAACCATTGCTGGCCAGCACATCAAGAGATGCTATATAGTTGATACAGTAAAGTTACATCAACATTTCTAAATAAAAATCATGAGTTTAATTTCATATATACACAATTGATTTTAATAATGTACCGGAAAATAAATTACAGGAAATAACTTTAAAATGCAACTGAGGACAAAGTTTCACAACAAACATTCCCACTGATTTCCCATGGGGGTGAGATTGCAGTGCTCAAGGCAGTAAATATCACAAATATATCAAAAAACTCCAAATTGTGTTGATGCATTCACACATTTACATGAGCCACAAACATTCCTTTACAGGGACCGTACTTTGCCTATCACAGAACCAGGTTTTGCCATAAACTACAAAACTTTGATACAAAATTGTATTTATATATTTATATTTTTTACATGCCCTGTGGTTTCTTAAAAAATAACTAGACACACTGTACAGACAATCCTAACTCATTGCTTTGTAGCTGTAGGCAACGGTTTTTGTTTTTGGATGGATTTTCTCCCCCGCGAGTCGTATTAATGGCATTATATATACATGAAGGCTAAAACTGCAGAGAAAATCTGCTCTCGTTTCTCAATACGCGTATCCTGTAGGACAAGGTCTCCAAAGTTTAAAAGGCAAGACAATGTACACTTGAAGATAGCTTCCTTGGTTACAATTGTTACCTCTAAATGTAATTTCTGTGGAGATAATACACATGCATTTGGGTAATACTGGTAGAAAAGGCAGAAAAGCAAGGAGTAGCTAAATGTAGTGGCTCAAACATGACTCCGCAGCTGACTGCGACCGCTGATATGTCAGCTGGATTCATCATGTTAACGCTTTACAAGTGTTCACAAAGTTAAAATATTTGATGGGATATTTTGTGGCTACATACATTCTGTTAAAAGATTTCCTTGTATAGGCTCGATAAATTACTTCCCTGAAAAACCCTTTTACAGTGGATATGTTTCTGCAAGACAGAGCCCACACACCACCTCCCCCTGGGTACACTAGTGTTGAAGCCGATACCTCACTTTCCTGTTCTCTGTGGCATTGGGGCTGTGTCTCAGAAGCAAAAAAGAGGAGAAAGCCTTAAAAGCCATCAAAACTTCTTACCCTGCACCCGCACCCTCCCCCAATGTGACGGCAGCAAATTGAGAAGCCAGTCAGAATAATCTACTTCTCTAGAGTCAATGTAAACTTTGGTTTATTGAGTTCTCATTGTACAGCAAGCAAGTCTAGGATGGGCAGGCAGATGAAAGGAGATGAATGGTCAATCTGTCTTTAATCTGGCATGCTGAGACATCTGTTCAGTCAGGCCTGCTTTGAGAGAGTTTGTAACCGATTGTCTCATAGTATCCTCAATCAAATTATCACCAAGAGGTTTTATCACCTGCAGCATGAGAAATGTACAAAAATAAATAAACGTAACTCAAAACCCCAAACCTGCTGAAACATAAAAAAAAGAAATTAGACAGAACAAAAATTAAAATCATGTATGAAATGCATCCCAAAGTATAATACAAAAAGGAAAAAAAGATGAGTTTGGCTACCAGCATATGGTTAATAATTTCCAGAGCATTAAGTGGTTTCCTCCTAGGTAGTATTTGACTGAATCCAAATCACTTTACAATTCCTAGAACGTCAGGTGCAATTTCATACCCTATAAATGCATCTTCAACCTGGTATGTTTATAGCATTTATGTAAAGTGGGCCAGATGGTCCTGCTTACTGTCTATACGAGTTAAGTGTGAACGCTTCAGAAAGGAAAGGAAAAGAAAAGGGTAAAAATACTGGCTAATTTTTCTTCTTGTTATTGTTGGATGAGAGCCGCTGCCGTTGTGCTGAGGTAAGAGCACGGCGAATCACTCGACGTCTAACAACTTCAAAGAATTTGGAACACACCTAAAACATGGAAGCGAGTTGTTAGAAAAGCAGTTGGCAGAGAGCAGGGGGAAGGGGAAAGCAGTCTGGGTGTTAAAGTCAGTCCCCACTGATATTCTCACCTTCTTGGGACTCCTCTGAAGCAAAGGAAGAAAGAGACAAGAGACAGGAAGGTGTAAGGTCAGTAGTGAAGGATAGGAGTTAGACACTGAACAAGACAAATTTTGCTTTCAAAATGTACAGGCTGATCTTGTAGGCTGGGGTCTGCCTTTTCAATCCTAACTGCTGGGCCTTAAAAGTTTAGAACAGGTTATTTAAATTCACAAAAGATTTGGAGTGCAGCTTTGACAGTTCTATACAGTGGTACCTCAGGTTAAGTATTTAATTCGTCCTGGAGGTCTGTTCTTAATCTGAAGCACTACTTTAGCTAATGGGGCCTCCTGCTGCTGCTGCGCCGCCGGAGCACAATTTCTGTTCTCATCCTGAAACAAAGTTCTTAACCCGAGGTACTATTTCTGGGTTAGCGGAGTCTGTAACCTGAAGAGTATGTAACCCGAGGTACCACTGTACCACAATCTACCAAGGTACTGCACCAAAAGAGAGTTCAAGAACAGTAAAAAAGCTTTCTCCAAAGGTTAATGGAAAGCATCTGGCTATTAGCAGTACAGGATCTGCTGTGTATGCTGAAGACACAGGTTCAGTTTCCAGCATTTCCAGGTCGGGCTGAGAAACCTAGAGAGCTTCTGCTAGTCAGTGTTGACAATACTGAGCAAGATGAACCAATGACCCAACTCTACAAGGGAGATTCCCAAGTTCCTGGGCATGGAGCAAGTTTCAATCAGTAAAAGGTCATTTTTCCATGAGAAGAATCAATAAGCAAGTGAGAATTTAAAAAACATTCTGAGTAAATCTATAGAAGCTGCATGTACTATATCCATGGGTGGCTTTGCAGTAGTGGGAGCCGGGAGATCCCAATCCTGCCACAGCCCATAAAGCCATACTGCAAGCTGTTTTGGAGGGTCCCCCAAAGTGCAGGGTGTCCCATTCTGCTAGGACAAAGCCACTATTGGATACAACCCTTTATTTCCAAGCCCCATCAGTAAAGGTAAGGTCTCCAGATGCAGCAGAAGGGGTGTTCATTTAGCACAGGGGCTACAGAGATTTCTACTATATTGTCTACAAACAGAACTGTAGCTGGACCACGACAGGACTGCTTGAATCATGTATCTTTGGTAGCTGGTTGGTCGCTCAGGATACTGGAATAGATCAGGGCTCTTGTGCTCTTTCTACACCTTAGGGATATTCAGTACCCAAATCTTATAAAAGTTGTTTGTGGGGGGGGGGGGGCAACATCCTAGTTCTATAAAAGCTCGGCGCAACCTTCCTACTCTTATACTTCTAAAAGAAGTGGACCTGCGGCTGCTCCTGGCTGCAAAATTCCAGTGAGCCAGCAGGTGGCAATATAAGGGCATCCTTTTAGTCATGCAACAGGACTCAGTAGAAAAAAATGACACTTGGGCAAAGTCCAACCTAGGTTAAATAATGAGGGGACTCAACATGTGTACATGTACAAAGTACAAAATCAGACCCAATGGTGGGCTACACGTGGTGTGTTTGTGTTTCATTCTTTAGATATTTACAATTCAAGATTCCTCCCATCTCTAGTTTCAGATTAAGGCCGTTTACTAAGAGTAAGCCCTACTGAACACAGTGGGACTCACCTCAGAGAAAACATGCAAAGGATTGTGCTAAGGGAAATATTAATTAGTTGATGAGAATTTCTTGGAAGCTGCTACAGCAGAGCACAATGTGGCTTCTTTTGTTCAGGTTTAATCAAGAAGAATTCATGTGAAAATCTTTTTGAACAAAGAACTTGGAAACCCTTTGCTGAAGTACATACATACCTTGATGTGGCCAGCCATTGATGGCTCATAGTCCTTCCCCTACACAATAGGAATTTTAATGAAAAACCTCCTACCATGTGCCTAATTAAAGCTTTATGCTTGTCACATTCGAATTCCAAATCTCCTGCTGACATGTTTATGCACTTCGTCTGTATACCAGTCTTTAAGAACTGATCACTTTATGAACAAGCAATTTTAGTGTGCAGTAAACAAGCCAACGTATGCTACAGCAGACGGTCCTATAATGTACTCAAGCTCAACTTCTATGAATTTTCCATTCAGTGTCATGACAACCAAATATGGAATCAGAACTGCTAGGATCTTCAAATACCCATCCTCTTTAGAAAGGCAGTTCTTACTTACCTTTTAAGAGTATAAACCAAACCTGTGCCTTTTATGGACACACACAAAGGGAGATGAACTTACATGACTACCTCTGCCTTCTAGGGATTTTCAAAATCTGGTTGTATGATTGGGCACGGAGGTACTAAAAATATTCTGGGTGGATTTCAAAGGCTATTTCCACCAGGTTCATTCTCTAGTGATTTATTTCTGGTGTTTGTTCTTCGTTCTTGCAGGAGGGGCATTTAGACCAACTACTGCTCAAGAACAGCAAAGTTGGCAAGTTTCTTCTGGAAGGAAAACTTTAAGCTCAAAGATACCCACCTGATCCCATAGTAGCTCAGCCATCTGATCAATGAGTGTTCCAACTTCTCTGAATTCCCCAGAGTATTTAACGTATGCCCAAGTACAAAGGGAGATGAGCGCGACCCCCATTACAAGGTTACATAGGGTAGCTATGGAGTTCATTCCAAGGAAGCCAGTCAGTCCTGAGATTATGTACATGGCAAACATAACAGCAAAGAGAGTAGCAGGGGTGCGGGCAGCATAGAAGAGGTTCTTGCCATCGTTGTGCTTCACAAAGTTTGCATAGACTTCGTCGAGCTCTTCATCAAGCTGGTCCTGGTAACGGCGACAGAAATCCTCACCTCCCATCTTTTTCACAGAACGGAACTGTTTTATGGCAAGCTCCTTTAGATCTAAGTGCTTTCGCTCTAAGTCTGCAGGAGCAATATAAGGCTTATCTCCTCCACAAACCTGTTGGAATAAGCAGAATCGACCTATTAGCTTGCATTATGTTAGAATTCGCCTAGCGTTATAGGGGTACGAGGGCTACAGGTGTAAGTTTATTCAGATGCAGTGTTTATTCTATTGGACAAGGACTGGGAAGATCCAGGTTCAAATCCTCGCTCAGCTACAAAGCTCACCGGATTACCTTGAACCGGTCACTATCCCTCAAGACCAGCCTATCTCACACGGGTGCGAGGACAAGTGAGAGGCAGAGAACCATGCATACCTTTGCAGAAAAGGCAGAATAAGTTTAAATAAATAAAAAAAAAGGAGGTGAAGGAGGAAGCTTCCCTTCACTGCTCCTTTTAAAAAATGTAGTAGCTCTCCAGCATCACCTTCGGAAAGACGGCTGCTTGTGCCTAAATCAGACTGACGCATGTGGAGCAAGGGCAACCAAAGGGCATTAATGTGTTAATTTTACATCGCCTTTATATATATAGCACCACATAACAGCTCCAGAGCCATTCACGATCCTTCCAGTGTACTAGCTAAGCAATTCATCCGAAGGCTGATGCAGGCATAACATCCATGCTTAAGCGACCATGCTGCGGAATCTGTCTTCCTTACCAGCTGTTCCCATTTCTTTTACCTCCCTCAAACCTCAACATTACAATTTGAAAGTTTCTCTGCACTAACATTAATCTTGGTATATTCAGGTACATTTGAGCGGCATTATTCCCCACCCCCTTTAATATTTCCACCACTTCCTTTTCTGTGTTCAATTTGCAAATAAAAAGTAAAAAGTCTTAGAAGCAGGCAACACCACAGCTCAGACTTTGATTTATTTATATACTGGAAACCAGGTGCAAAGAAGTAGCTCACGGTGTCTGTATTCAGAATTAAGGAACGGGGTGCGCCTTTCTCAAACATCCTTGACAATCCACTGCAAATCACTCAGAGATTTATTGGTAGATCTTGATCTACCTACTCTTGGTTTATGAGATCTAAGCTCAAACATCTACCCAGTGCAGAGCAGTTCTTAGATTAAACTAAAAGCATGCAACATATCGTCCATTCACATCAATACCTGCTCCATTCCTTTGTTGTAAGTGTCTTTTGCTCCAGCTACTGCAGCAAGGTTGTTGGCTTCTGCTGTTGCCTTAAGTTTCAAAAAAACAAAGCATAACAAGTGACACTAAACAGCTTGGAGGAGTTTCATTTGTGTCATTGTTTCCATATTTGTGATCTGAATACCAAATGAATGTATTCTTACCATATTTTCATACCCTAAACTCCTGAATCATTACTTGCAACACCCACCCTCTGATGTCAGCTCTTGGACAGAATTGCTTGGCAATCTTAAAACAGTTTTTTGGGCTTGTCTGCTGCAGTTACCAGAAAGAAAATCCTAAAAAACACTGCTTTGCGAGAAACTCACACTGAAGAAAGGCACGTCAAGGTACTAGATGGGAAAGACCCATTTAATCTCAGTTTATCTGACAGCACAAATTGGCCATGTGCAGAATCAGTGTACACCTTGGTTTGTCACGCTGACATTTACTGTATTTTTCGCTCTATAGGACGCACTTTTTCCCCTTCAAAAATGAAGGGGAAATGTGTGTGTGTCCTATGGAGCGAAGAAGCCATAGCCCCGTGACCCTCTCCCGGCTGGAGAGGTGGCGCGCGGCTATGGCAGGAGCCTCTTTAGCCGCACACCACTTCTCCAGCCGGGAGAGGGTCGCGGGGGGCTTCTTTAGCTAAACAAGCCCCCCAAGACCCTCTCCCGGCTGGAGAGGTGACAGGCGGTTTTGGCAGGAGTTGCCAACCAGAGGCCTATGGGAAGCCTGCAAGCAGAACTTGAGCACAACAGCACTGTTCCCTCCTGCAGTTTCCAGCAGCTTTTATTCACGAGCATACAGCCTCTGACCAACAGCTGGGCTGATCTGTATCAAACACTCTTGGCGTCAGATACCTTTAGAGACAGAAGTGTACAAAACTTTACCTGAAGCATTGACTTAGGGTGAGGCAGCTCCTCTCCTTGATAGATTTTAATATAAGCCTAAAAACAAAGCAAGGTTTTACTGTCTAGTTTCAATCCACTGGAAAAGCAGATTTTAAAAACAACGCCCAAAATTCAAGCTCAATTAAATAATATAACTTATTGGATTAAGGTAGTCTATCATGTCCACCAATATTAAATGTTATACTTTTTAGCAATGTTAAAGATTGGATTCACTGAGCAACCACCATGCTGTAGGGAAGCATAACCATAATTAAAGGTGGTTTTCCTAGGACCATTTTGTTGGGTGTGCTTTTTGGAAGCGCTCTGCACCAATAGATGGGTGCCGCAAGGACACAGTTCAAGGACAACTAGACTCCATGCTGCCCCACATATGCCAACTTTGGGTGATGACAAATCAGATGTGATTGCCTACTCTTTGCTACAAAACACTGCAACCACCAGCCAGAGCAGGAGACTACTACTTCAAGAACAGGAGTTTGCAGATTAAGCTCCTGGATGGTGTACCTGCATCACTCCAGGGGCAACTGGAAACCACTTTGCATCATAAAGAGCAAAACAGTCTAATGAGATTTGGGGCAACCTGGGGTGAGTGAAGTTGCCCATATAGCAAAGGGTTGGTTTATGTACATCAATATGCTGGAAGAGCCAGGAAAGGAAACAACATTGAAAGTCTCAACTGAAAATTGGGGCCATATAGCTGCAGAAAGCTTCTTTTCTCTAGCAAGAGCATAGTTAACAGAACAGAAAAAAGAACTAAGCTTGATGACCAAAAAACTGCCATGCCTTTGATTATGCTGGCCATAATGTGCACACTACTGCATTTCAATGGGTCTCTGTCACTTAACAGGGCACTGACCTACACGTTCACTATTTTAAAGAACTGATCAATGAGCACAAGCATTTGCCTACCTTGAAATATTGCACAAGATCTCTACATGTCACCTTCGAGCCACTGATCTCTTTCTCTACCAGGTTTTCAGGAGCAAGCAGCAATGGAACCAGATTCCGTAGCTCACTCTTAAAGTCGTCATCAATGTCTAGTGGAATCAGTCACAGAAAAGGAGTTGCAATTTTGCCGCAATTAACAAGACGCTCCTTCTCTCCAGAGTCAGTGGCGGCTTAACATGATGTGAAACATCCCAACTCAATAATTGGATATCCAAAAAGAAAGAAAAACCTTCAAACCTTAGCCAATGCTGAAGGTTGTTTCATTAAAAAATTGCCAGTCCTTTATAACAAGGCTATCCAAAAACCAGAGGAGCAGCAACAGCAGCAGCACTGTTATCGATTTGTGTTCTTGAATCAGAAACACAAGATAAGCAAGATCTTTATTGTCCCAGTTTATTTCTAAAATGCTGTGAATGTTAGAGCTAACAAGTACTCACATAAAAAAATTGAGTCGCCTAATATATGCCCTGGCTGATGGCTACTTTGCTGGGTGCTCTATTCCAAGCACAGAAGAAGTGAGAAAAAACTTATCAGTGAAATATAAACATTGCTTCAGGTGTGTGTAAGAGTTTCTATTTATGCCCATCCGAAAGAATATAAATAAAAATACAGCATTAAAAATATGCAATGATAGGCAGCTGCTGTTTTTTAAGCATGTCCAGATTCTGTTGAAGCTTCCCCCCCCCCACTCCCAGCTAGCATGCCTATACAGTTCTAGTACAGTAAGTTTCTCAAAACGATAGCCCAGTTCAGATGTAATGGGAAACCATGTTGGCAACAGACTGGCTTTGTTCCCCTTACTCCACTTTCATTACTGTGTAAGTTTCAATCAAACATCCCATTCACTGTTGTCAGAAGCGTATAAAATACATTTCAAATATATACACTAGTGCCCCCACAACACCCATCAACTGAATATTTGACTACAGCATTCAAACAGAATTTATACTAACATCTCCTTCTCCAATAAGCATATTACTCTATATATCAGAGCTCATCCGTACTAAATTTTAGAATTATGTGCACTTCATCTACCCCCTTCAGTGCATTTGCACTTGAATACAGATTCAAATCAGTAATCTATTAAAGCCAGGAATACAAATGAAAAACCTCATACCGTTTAGCCTCCCATCAAAGCTTGGGTTTGTTGCGACTTTAAGACCAGGATGTGGCAATAGGAAACAGCCAAGATTACTGAAACATGAGTGAATGTGCTTCCTTACATTCTGGAGCTCTTCGTGCTGGTGCACCTTAACCTACAAGCAAAACACATTTTTCACAACACAATCTTATCAGAGATGTTATACATCCTTCTGGCTCCACAGTTTAGTATTACTTTAATTACAGAGAATATTAAAGCTGACCTAATCCAAAACAATTGCTTTTAGGTTCTATGTAGTGCAGCTCTCATGAACCAAGTTCTCGTTTGTTTAGGAACATGGTCTTACTAACAATTTACTGCAGGTCATAGCTTACCTGTAACCGTTTTTCTAGAAATTGTTTTCCTCCAACTAAGCCATATGGATGTTCATAAGGATAGCTCCAGTCTCTAATTAAGAACATTAGTGTCTATATGAGAGAGACAAAAGTAACCGTTAACTGTTGCCCTGGCCAACAGAAGAACATGCATAACTAGAAATACTCAGAAGCTGAACAAGTAGGATTTTAATCCCCAAAACACAAGTAGCCTGAAAATGCCACCATGGAAGCCATAGTTTAACCTTGGCTTTTCCATAAAAATTATACACCCCTGCTTTGCCATGTGTACCATGATTGCTTAATGTGCACAAGGTTTGGTCACAAAAATACATCTTTTGGCTACCATCAACAAGCCTGTTAAGGCCAATAGCTTTATAGCAGACTGAGCCAACACTATATGAACTTTGACAGGAACCTTTACCCATTATGGCTTAGGCAACTTACACACAATCACCATGAAACACGTGATGGAGCCCGGGGAAAATATGGCTGCCCTGATCTACACGTACTATCAATGTGTACGGTTAGGAACTAGGTAGCCGCCTTAAATGTTTTGCTGAAGTTGGTATATGCTATGATTAATGCTTACTGGATTCTACTGTAGTGTGTGAAACTGCCCTATGTTGTTAAATATACATACAAAAATTAATTAAATATGACCAATATAATCATGCTATTACCTGAAATGGCTTTTGATAAATTTCTTCCATAGCTAGCCTTCCGTACTCTGTAAACAACTATAAAACAAAGCCATTAAGCATGCATCGAGAGTACAGAAACAGACAGTACTGCAACACATGCTCAGACAGACACTAAAGTAGCCCAATACTGGATTTCAAGTCATTATTCATCCTTGTTAGGTGCTTGCACTGACCAAGCTTATAATACAAAGGAAAGCAATATACAGTCATACCTTGGTTCTCGAACAGAATCTGTTGCCAAAGTCCATTTGACTTCTGAAAACATTCGAAAACCAAGGCGCGGCTTCCGATTGGCTGCAGGAGCTTCCTGCACTTAATCGGAAGCTATGGAAGCTACGTCGGAAATTTGGCTTCCAAAAAACGTTCGCAAACCAGAACACTCACTTCTGGGTTTGCGGCGTTCGGGAGCCAAAATGTTCAAGTCGCAAGGCGTTTGAGAACCATAGTACGACTGTATTCCAATCCATTAATAAGGCCTGCAGTACTAAACAACTTTTTGCCTACTTCCACTGTCTTGTGACTCAACAGTAATCCTCTGTTTAATAGGAGCCAACCTACTTTTGCCAATTGTGGCAATAAAATGACTACTATAAATACATTATACTATACAATATTTCTGCTTTGTAAAAAGAAATGGAAAAACTGCTGCATTAGCCATTTGGGGTCACAATGTTCCGTATGTCTGGGGACACCTCCCTTTAAAGCTGATAACTGAAAAATAAATCGACTAGCTTGTACCATAGGCAGCTCTAAAAATTGTGCTCCAATCTGAATATTTACCAATTCTTTAATTTTATCTTCTAGCGGTATGTACCAGCAGTGCCCACCTCCCCATATTATCTATGTCAAGGTTACTTTTGACCCATGCTGTCCGACTTCAAAACTATCTCAAAACCAGAAAGATCATCTTTTAGTGGCAAGATCCCGATGCTTCCATTACTCTTCCACCAAGCAGCTCTACCAACCAAATAATTTCATTCTTCAAACCTAGAATCCTTCTGTTGAATCATCATAGTATTTTCCAATAGAGGCCCAAATTTAGCAGAGCCAATTTGGACAAAAATTACATAACTGCTTAGAACTCCATAGAATCCAAGTATTATTTTATTTTATTTTATTATAATCAGTATACTTAAAATCAGTATACGTAAGAGAAATGGAGTGGCCCTCATAGTCAACAAAAGAGTGGCGAAAGCTGTACTGGGATGCAGTCTCAAAAATGATAGAATGATCTCGATACGAATCCAAGGCAGACCTTTTAACATCACAGTAATCCAAGTTTATGCACCAACTACTGGTGCTGAAGAAACTGAAATTGACCAGTTCTATGAAGACTTACAAAACCTTATCGAAGTGACACCAAAGAAGGATGTTCTGCTCATTATAGGGGATTGGAATGCTAAAGTAGGGAATCAAGAGATAAAAGGAACAACTGGCAAGTTTGGCCTTGGAGATCAAAACGAAGCAGGGCAAAGGCTAATAGAGTTCTGTCAAGAGAACAAGCTGGTCATCACAAACACGCTTTTCCAACAACACAAGAGACGACTCTACACATGGACATCCCCAGATGGGCAACATCGAAATCAGATTGATTATATTCTCTGCAGCCAAAGATGGAGAAGCTCTATACAGTCAGCAAAAACAAGACCTGGAGCTGACTGTGGCTCAGATCATCAGCTCCTTATAGCAAAATTCAAGCTTAAACTGAAGAAAGTAGGAAAAACCACTGGACAGGTAAGATACAATCTAAACCAAATCCCTTATGAATACACAGTGGAAGTGAGGAACAGGTTTAAGGACTTAGATTTGCTGGACAGAGTGCCTGAAGAACTATGGATGGAGGCTCGCAACATTATACAGGAGGCAGCAACTAAAACCATCCCAATGAAAAAGAAATGCAAGAAAGCAAAGTGGCTGTCCAACGAGGCCTTACAAATAGCGGAGGAGAGAAGGCAAGCAAAATGCGAGGGAGATAGTGAAAGATACAGGAAATTGAATGCAGATTTCCAAAGAACAGCAAGGAGAGACAAGAAGGCCTTCTTAAACGAGCAATGCAAAGAAATAGAGGAAAGCAACAGAATGGGAAGAACCAGAGATCTGTTCAAGAAAATCGGAAATATGAAAGGAACATTTCGTACAAAGATTACCATAATAAAGGACAAAAGTGGTAAAGATCTAACTGAAGCAGAAGACATCAAGAAGAGGTGGCAAGAATACACAGAGGAATTATACCAGAAAGATATGGATGTCTCGTACACCCCAGGTAGTGTGGTTGCTGACCTTGAGCCAGACATCCTGGAGAGTGAAGTCAAATGGGCCTTAGAAAGCACTGCAAATAACAAGGCCAGTGGAAGTGATGGTATTCCAGCTGAACTGTTTAAAATTTTAAAAGATGATGCTGTTAAGGTGCTACACTCAATATGCCAGCAAGTTTGGAAAACTCAGCAGTGGCCAGAGGATTGGAGAAGATCAGTCTACATTCCAATCCCAAAGAAAGGCAGTGCCAAAGAATGCTCCAACTACCGCACAATTTCACTCATTTCACATGCTAGCAAGGTTATGCTTAAAATTCTACAAGGAAGGCTCAAGCAGTATGTGGACCGAGAACTCCCAGAAGTGCAAGCTGGATTTAGAAGAGGCAGAGGAACCAGAGACCAAATTGCAAACATGCGCTGGATTATGGAGAAAGCCAGAGAGTTCCAGAAAGACATCTACTTCTGCTTCATTGACTATGCAAAAGCCTTTGACTGTGTTGACCACAGCAAACTATGGCAAGTTCTTAAAGAAATGGGAGTGCCTGATCACCTCATCTGTCTCCTGCGAAATCTCTATGTGGGACAAGAAGCTACAGTTAGAACTGGATATGGAACAACTGATTGGTTCCAAATTGGGAAAGGAGTACGGCAAGGCTGTATATTGTCTCCCTGCTTATTTAACTTATATGCAGAATTCATCATGCGAAAGGCTGGGCTGGATGAATCCCAAGCCGGAATTAAGATTGCCGGAAGAAATATCAACAACCTCAGATATGCAGATGACACAACCTTGATGGCAGAAAGTGAAGAGGAATTAAAGAACCTTTTAATGAGGGTGAAAGAGGAGAGCGCAAAATATGGTCTGAAGCTCAACATCAAAAAAACGAAGATCATGGCCACTGGGCCCATCACCTCCTGGCAAATAGATGGGGAAGAAATGGAGGCAGTGAGAGATTTTACTTTCTTGGGCTCCATGATCAGTGCAGATGGTGACAGCAGTCACGAAATTAAAAGACGCCTGCTCCTTGGGAGAAAGGCGATGGCAAACCTAGACAACATCTTAAAAAGCAGAGACATCACCTTGCCAACAAAGGTCCGTATAGTAAAAGCCATGGTTTTCCCAGTAGTGATGTATGGAAGTGAGAGCTGGACCATAAAGAAGGCTGATCGCCGAAGAATTGATGCTTTTGAATTATGGTGCTGGAGGAGACTCTTGAGAGTCCCATGGACTGCAAGAAGATCAAACCTCTCCATTCTGAAGGAAATCAGCCCTGAGTGCTCACTGGAAGGACAGATCGTGAAGCTGAGGCTCCAATACTTTGGCCACCTCATGAGAAGAGAGGACTCCCTGGAAAAGACCCTGATGTTGGGAAAGATGGAGGGCACAAGGAGAAGGGGACGACGGAGAATGAGATGGTTGGATGGTGTTCTTGAAGCTACTAGCATGAGTTTGATCAAACTGCGGGAGGCAGTGGAGGACAGAAGTGCCTGGCGTGCTCTGGTCCATGGGGTCACGAAGAGTCGGACACGACTAAACGACTAAACAACAACAATACTTAAAAAAAAGAAGACGACTAATATCTCAGAAGTAAAGGGTGGGGAGCCCATTGCAATGTAATGGCCATGACCCTAAGCATTCTGTGCTGTGTCCTATGTCCACATCATGTCTTTCAACATCCCATCACTCTTCCTACTTCTAGTAGCAGTTACATTCCAAAACAGCACTCCTTGAGATCAGCTACTAAAGGAAGTTTGCCAGATTCTGCTTACATGAATATTTTTCCCCCAAGAATTCTGACCTGTCCTATGAACAGGTCAACACACAACTCAACACTCAACTCAACAAATCAACACTAATTATAATCCATGTTCTACAGTCATGTTCCTTAGTGGGAGATTGTCATTGTTTCTGGACATATTTACCTGCAAATGCTGAAGATCATCTTCTTGAATGTTCTGTGATAAATTGTACACCTAGAAAACACGTTATTAGTTTTTTTACATTTCTGCAACAGATTTTATACATTTTCCTATTAAAAAATACACCAGCACTGTGAGTTACTACCCAAACTAACAATCAGGGATGGGATCACACTGTCCTAAATCCTAGTCAGAATGCTTCACATCAGAAGTAAAAAGGGAGTTTTTAAAGCAAAGCAAACACTAGCATGATCATTTCTCAAGTTGCCTCGTGTCAAAAGTTAATAAATGCTAACCTGTGACGGCCACAGAAATAAGGAATCAAAACCAATGGGATTTGGATGGTTAACTAAGCAGACAGAGCCCTGTTGCTAGGTATTATGTGGTTGGGCATACATCAGATGCCAGAGCTCTTCAAAACACGCCCCAGCTTAGCAATGGTGAGCGTTCCTTCTCCTTTTAGTGAGTGCTAAGGCACTTTCCTGCTCCTTTGTCCAGCAAATATATGATTCTGTTTAAAACATAAAACTGTAAAACAGAACCAATGCCGAATCAAATTAATTCTCTAAAATTGTTTGGGAAAACTAAAACTATTTTCAATAGGCATTGAAATACCAAAATTGTCAATGTTTGCCTTCATAGGAACAGTTTTCCAAAATACTGGTGACTGTTTAGCTTTAAGCAAAGCTGCTGTGTCATATGGCTTCAGACTGCGCATTTTGAAGCTGTAGCCTGAGGATATTTAGAGCCTACCACCACTTTGAAAAACATATATCCTTAGCAGTGTTCGAAACTCCCATTGTTCTAAGACATTTTGTGACAGGGAATTTCATTAGTGCAAGCAGTTTCTGAGCTCCGGGTGTAGTAATGCGCCTAAGATTTCAGATTTAAACTGCGGAGTGGAAGAAAAAGAGGACCTTTTTATCCCTCCCTATTTCCAAGACTGGAGAAGAGACTCTCTTAATAATATTAGGTGGGTGGACAGGGAAAGGACTAATAGACCATGTGAAAAATGAACACAATATTTTAGCTGTGGTTCATTCATTTTCAGCTTTTATTCTGTTTATTAAAAAAGCATGCCTAGACATTCCGTTGTGGCGCCCATAACCTAGGTTTAAGGTGCCATTTAGCTCCTAGCTTTCATATCTCAGTTTTAAACAAGGGTCCTTACCTGGACCGAACTTGTCATGGTGCTCAAAGCAAATACAGTTGCACAGTCTTTGATAGTTGATTGGCTATCAAAGGCACCTTGGGTATCCATTAGCAATACTGCAACCTAGAGGAGTGTTGCCATTAAAAAGAAGAAGCAAAATTACTAAACAGGCAGCTCTAACATCTCTATGCTAAAAACTTAAGCTATCCCAGCTGTCTTCTATTAAGCCATCTCAATTACCTCAATTTGGCTGTCATAAGATATATTCCACCAGCCAGAGACTGCTTTATTGGCAGCCTAAGGACTGGCCAAGTAACCCAGCCACCTTTCACTCTGTTGCACTTTGGTTTTTTTATACAACATGTTTATGCACTAGATTGAACCAGGATCCTAACTAGATTCTAAATATGGCCTAACTTCTGGGGGGTGGGGGGTCAGGCTATTGCACACACTGTTCAAGTCATAAACAGGTAAGCTTTAAGATTACCTTATCAGCTTCATGCAACTGACATTCAGTAACAAGTTGTCTGCGTATCTTGTTTCAACTTTACAAAATGGCAGCGTTTTTTTTTCAAAGTGGCAGGAAATAAGATATGCAGAAAACATGGTAATAATATAAAATATATTAAGCTAATATTATTTATTTCATAACGTTTATATGCCACCTGATTGCAATGAAACAAAAAACCAACCCCCTCAAAGTGGTTTACAAAAAATTATTCAACTCTTGAGGAGAGAGCCAAGGTTTGCCACAGTCACACCCAACGTACTTCAGACAGTAAACACCTGCCAGCTATTTAAAGTAATACCTTTGTCCCATCAGGCTTGGGAATTACGAACACTTCACTCCAAATCTGAATTCCAGTTGTTTCTCTCTCACACCCTCCTCTCCATGTAAACCCAGTCAAAGGCTCTTGGCTTCCACCTATCCAAGAAGATGATTCCTGTAACAGGAGTCACATACTTATTCAGTGTGTTAAGAGGTTCTAGGTAATCTTACATTAGAACATGTAAAATAACTAGTCAGGGGGAAATCTTATTTCAATCAAAAAATGAATGTTTCAGTTTTGCGGAATTTTCAATACCAGTCAGAAGTTAAAGTGACTGCTCTCAAAGAACACAATTCTTGGTTTCCCCCCCATTTTACTTCAAGGACAGTACAAGCTTTCTACATTTATAGAACCTGTAAAGAAAGATCCTGCTGAGTTAAGATACCCCGTAATCTTATTTGCATTTCTATTCATATTATGTTCCCATAAAATCTTGTAACGGTGTTCCGTTTCTTTGGCTTTTGTCAGCACTTGCCAAGCAGTTTGTTACAAGTATTCTGCCCTACCCTTTAATATATCTACGCTTTAATATAACCAGGGAACCAACTTCACAATGCATAAAGCAATATTCAATGTTAGTTATACACAAAATAAACCCATTAAATCAATGGATTTAAGTAATACCTATTGATTTCTATAGGCCTACACACGAGTATGGCTTGAGTCACTATCATGAATAATGTTAACTGTGCAAGAATCAGCATGCTGTTTTTTATACAAACCCATCCATTTCAGCTCTATCAATCAGTAAAGGCTTGCATACGCATACACACACACATACCTTTTAAACAAGATGCAGGGAATTCCAAAGTGGCTCTCTGTACAAGTGCGTCCACACTGAAGAAGTCTAACCTATCTGCAGGAGGCAGCATGTATTCCTAAGCAATTCTCCCATCATGTCTTTGATGAGCTCATAGCAATTTAAGAGGTCATGGTTAGGACTAGTGTTCTTTCCAGAACTGCTGCCTGACTCTCTCAGCTGCCTAGATGCCTAGACTAGAACATCAAGAGACGCAAGTAGTGTCCCTCTATCACTGAGCTCTTCCCTGCTCATAAAGGCACTGCTTGGTCACCCATGTTTGGACCCAATGCTCCCTTAGCATAGCAAAGTGTTTCAGCTCACAGAAGGCAAGGCAACTGATTTTTGCCAGTTTTCCTCCCTCCTCCATATTTTAGTGTTTTCAGTGGCCCTGGGATCTACAGTGGATCAGACAAAATTAGCTAATAATCCTGCAGGTGTGGTGGTGTTTTCCACTACTGCAAAGTAACCACTGGACGTAGGCCATATTCTGCATGTTATTCTCTGAAAAACCACTTACACTAAACTAATTTATACCAAAATAATTATGCCTTTTACTTCCAAAGTCAATATTGGATCACTCTGTCGAAGCCACAAGAGTTTAAGAACAAACTGGGGTTTTATTTAGGAATGCATTACAATGAACCCTAAGAATCAAATACCTTAACATTTCCAGTTAAAGAGTAGGACGTAAATGTTTTCAATAAAACAGACTTGCATTCAAACTAGTTTGAATTTTCAAGCTGGTGTGCTTTAAGCTACTCACCTTGTTGTACATATACCTAAGCATAAAGTCCAAGAGAAAAGATTTGCCTTTACGGAATGCACCAGCTACAGAAACAACTACTATATTGAGATCTCTTATGTGTTCCTGAAGCAAAATTCTCTCCAACGCTGACTCATCCAGTTCAAAGTTATGATCGTCTTCATGAGCAAGAACAATTTGTATTGGGCGTGGCTTCTCTGGAACTACCTCTTCATCAGTATCCAAAAGGGCGTTCTCTTCTGCATCCACAAAGTTTTCCCCTAGGAAATAATTTTTTTAACATTAGTTACATTCTGTTTCCAAATTCTGTTAGAACAATTCTGTTCATTTATACATTAAGTGAAATGGAACGTAGGTTTCTTATCACTAGGAATGACAACTTGGCAAGTCATCTCAGAACAGCTGCCCCTTCAGCAAAATTACCTTTTCCCTCCTGCTTACCACAGCAAGTCTAGAAAATATTTTCAACCTGGGAAGCAACTTTACAGTTTGGTTTACCAAGTAAGCTCGCATGCATTTTAATTCTGTGTTAAGCCCCAAAACTAAGCAAACCACAATAAAGAAGACCTGATAGTCTCGTTGTCAATATTAAAGAAAACTATATAGTAGTTCTCCGTCTAGCTGAATTACATCAGTAGCTTTCAAACTTTTCAGACCTGGGACCCACTTTTACCCTAAACACACCTTTAGGAATCCACTTCTTAAATTTCTTACCATATATTTGAAAGGTAGTAGTTCTGTTGTGCTCCATCTTGGGTCCGACTGAGACCCAATTTACCAGCTGAAGAACCAATGAACTAAATGGAATGCAACAGAACTTTCTGGTCCAAGCCAGAACCACAAACCTGCTCTCATGGATGGCCAACTTTCTCCTTCCCACCATGGGACATTCAGAAAGCATACTTCTTCCTTCTAGCCCTGCGTCAACTTACAGTAGAAGGACAAAACTGTCCTGGTTTTATCCCACTGTGCCCGTGAATGTATTAAAGTTCTCTCTGTGCAGTTTTAGGAAAGGAATTATTTTATTCTGAATGGTGCAAATTCCTAAATTTTTTTCTGGGTTCTTGTTTGCTTCTAAACATAGTGGCTATTAGTGCCAGCGTTAGAAATTCAGATATATAAACTAGGCGCCAAATGGCTCTTTAAACCAGGGTTGCAGGCACCAAAATGGAATGTCCAGTTGCCATTTTTGAGCAAGAAGGCTCTAAAGTCTTATTTTTCGAATGATGGAATGCCAAATATTAGTGAGAAATGGTTGTCCGCTTGCTCTGGTTCTGCAACACTGTAGCACAGCTGAACTGAAGTTAGCAAACAGTTTTAACCTGACTGACCTAATTCCTGAATTGTGCTGAATTAAGACTTTGTGTGCAAGATACATGTTGACACTTGCATAACCTACAAGGTCCAACACTTCAGATTTAAACAGAAATGCATGCATAAAGTTTTCTGTGAAGGAGAAATACAGAAAAGCATTTGTTAAGAAAATGTCTAAAATCAATCTATAGAACCACAATGAACTATTGTTGGATATGGCACCATTCCATTCTTTTCGGCACATACCAGATGTTTACTCAAACCTTCACCCCACAAAGGAAGCAATTCAGATTACATATTAAAATTAGAAGAGTATTTGAGCAAGATCCAATGTCATGCCAGCAGACACAATATGATTTCCATGTCTTCTACGCCTCACCACCCACAGAGGGTCACCCAATGTTCTAGAGCAAATTTTGGGTGGGCATTAAGGGAAGAGTAAATCCGGTTTGCCAAAGCAAAACACCACATTTGGTTAGCACCATTTGTATACAAGACGAGGAGGAAGTCAAGAGAGGAAGTCAACACTTATCTGAATGTTGCATTAGTAGATGTTACTGGTGAATGATATCCAATCTTAATCATACTCCAAGTAGACCTACTGAAATCAATGGGCTCAAGACCATTTATTTCAATATGTCTACACAGAGTGTGGCTTAGTTGGACATCACTCTGTGTTTAAGGAACTCAAGGGGGTTTGCTGAACTAAACATGAAGAATTCACTTTTCAAACTCCACAACAGCTGATATTGGATTGCCTGAGATGAGTCCAGGGGTTTAGTCATGCAGCTTGCATACTGTTTCCTCCACTTAAAGAAATTGGGATTTTTTTTGGGGGGGGGGGTTTACTTAAAACACACCACATACAAATCATGGTCTTTTTTTTTGCTGTCAGCTGAAATGGATTGAGGGTCTAGTAATCTCTTGCACAATAGATTTTCAGTATGAAATCGAATTCTGCTATTACTATGCAATTTTTTCAAGAAAAAATTAACTGTTTAAATGGAAACATTTTTAGAAAAACAATTAGAACACTACCTTGGAAGATGTGTTTTATTGGCTGTCTTCCTGACAAACCGACAAGGAATGCACTACATTCCACAGCCTGTAGTTCTGTGCCAATGGCTATTAATGGATCTCAACTACAACTGAATACAGCATTTCTCTGGCAACAACAGTTTGATGTTAGCATGGGCATTTTTGGGTGACCTGCTTCTGATAATTATTCATTCAGGCTGCAGAAAAATATTTAGAATTTCCATCAACATCCCCTTCCTCCCACTCCAATTATAACCAGTGCTGTATTACTGATCTCTATAAGATGAAAAAATCCTTCAAATAAAGATCCAAATTTAGCAACAAAACTCTTCAAATAACCAAAAAATATATCTGAAATAGGAAACCATGTCTTATCTACCCAGGTTTTTACTTTAACTAGGTACATACAAGTAGTCACCAAATTGCAGCTTTTATCGCAGTAGTGCAAGCATTATTCATACTATCTTTTGGACTCTGCTTCCCTGCAGATTTCTTACAAACAGAAATCTAAGTAGTTGTTCCACAAGTCTGATTAGAAACTGCTTTGATTAGGAACCCCCTATGGATCGGGTGACAGGTCTCAGAACAGAACAGCTAGTAAGTTCAATAGACAATGCTCCTAGCAATGGAGATGAAACACCAATAAAAATTCAAAGTAGTGAGTAGAAAGGACCAGTTTCTATAGCTTAGGGAGTGCTACTCTTATAATAAGTGTTTTTAAACATGTCAGAGGTATCCCAATAGAATTCTTTAAATGGTCACACTGATATGCTATTATCAGAAGCCTTATCTATATGCACTTAGCACCTTCCCCACCAATTTTCTCAGCAGCACAAATAAGTGATCTCCCTCTTATTGGATCTGTATTATTTTTCAGGTTGCCAAATTTAAGCAGCCCTGCTGCATGGATGATGAACCACTTCTGACACACTTTCAAACACACCTTAAGTATCTTCATCTTTATCCTACTACTTTTTGGCCAGAGTCCAACAAGAAAGCAACACTAGATCCCTTTCCCCTACCTGGATCCAGTTGCATGCTAGAAAATATCTACATTACAGAATAGTTGAAATATGGCACTGCTAGTACCTTTAAAATAAATCATTTCTTAGCCCAAGGATACTGAAGACTCAATATTATTCTTCCAAGACAGCATCCCACAATAACCCCACTGGCTAACCCAGGGGTCTGCAACCTGCGGCTCCAGAGCTGCATGTGGCTCTTTTACACCTTTGCCACGGCTCCGGGGCAGATACTAGCGAGGGGAGGAGGCGCATTGTGCGCCCCAACACTCCCCACTGTGGCGGGCGCTGTACTGGCTGTGACGTCGCATGGGGGCGGTGCGTGCATTAGTCACGAACCGTCCCGACGTCACCTTCCCGCCCGCTGTCAGATCGCGGCTCCGGAGATATATTTGTTTTAAATGTCGCAATGCTTTTGTGGCTCCCAGTTTTTTTTCCCTTCGAAAACAGGTCCAAGTGGCTATTTTTGTCTTAAAGGTTGCAGACCCCTGGGCTAACCAGTCATCTCCTCCTGCCATTTTCTAAACGCTAGTCCACAACTTAAACACAAATGACTCACTCCCCAACACTGTACTAGACCAACAGAAGAAAGTGCTACTTCTAGTTGTTACTGGACCTGTCAGCGTATTAGACAGAACTGAACAAATCATGAAACATTTTAAGCAACCTGAGACCTTCAGCAGGACGTAGCACAATTTAACAGCAAATCAGAATGATATTGGAACACAGTCTCAGCTATTCAAGTGGGATGAAGTGCTGCTTACGTAAGATGGTACCCTGACCTAAAAGCCTGTATATTCTGGCCAATTTAAATATGCCATTGCTACACACTTTCTCAGAGCAGCCAGGAGTCTTTATGTCAAACAGTCAGAGTTAGACAGGTTGGACAAAACTGTCACAGAAATGGTTCTGAAACAGTTGAAGACACAGAAATATTTCACCATTTCATGACTTTTGCTAGGAGGCATTATCCCCTTCTTCCTCCACTTTTGATAGTATTTAACAGTAAAAAAGAACATTTGACAGGATAGATTAGATCCATTTCAACTGCTCATATATCTGCAGTGACAGTGGAAACAGTTAATATTTCAGAGTTTGTTCTTCAGCCAGTGGTTGTATAATTGTTTATTAATGTTGGTTATTGTATTTTAAAAGTTATTTTTTGGTATTATACATTTTATCCATATGGAAAGTTGCCTAGAGGTATCTATCTGTGTTAAACAACACACACATTTAATAAATGCAATCTAATCATATTATTGGGGCCATTTTATTTATTAGACTATTTGTATCCCAGTCAACACCCTAGGATCTCTCGGAGGGAGATTTAAAAATCAATAAAATGACAGAGTTTTAGTTTAACACACATATGCCAGAAAAAAATGCAATAAAAACAAAATATCAACAATATTAAATAACAGTGGTGCTAATAACCAAAGTCTTGAACAACCAGGTTTTCACCAGGCACCTGAATGCCAGTAATGTGGGTACTAACACAATTTCCAAAGGGGGACCTTCGAGCAAGGGTGCCACCACTGAAAAGTCCCCTTTGATCTCTAGACAAGAAGCCACAGGCTGAGACGATAAAATTTGCACCACCAAGTAGTACTTGTGGAGTATGTGTGCTTAAGCAGAGTGTGTGTGCGCTCAGAGAAAGAATGCAAATAGTCAGCAGATAATAGAAAAAGTAATATTTACATTAAACATGGATCATTTTTATTTTGTAATGTTAAAAGTATGGAGCTGCTATTTCATTTAATTTGAAGAATATTTGCTTCAGCCATATGAGGAAAGTAGATAAAGAACAATCAGTTAAAAAATAAAACTTCATCTGGTCTAGTAACTGACTTTAACTTGATGGAACTAAGGACTTCCGGGTCAGCGCCATTGGTGAATGGCAGAGTTCCTCCGACTGGAGGAACGGGCTCCGTGGAAACTGGGTCTTCCCGCCGCGGCGAAGGCGGGGACCCGCTAGAAATCCCAGGCGGAGGAAGCCTGGGAACGTGGGGTTCGGCAGGGCACCAGAAGCACCCCCCTACTCGTGGGGAATCCCATCTAGGGGCTCCGGAGCGAAGTGGGGTGAGAAGCACGGTGCTACGAACTGACTGCTACTTTCACGGAGTGAAGCCGCACAGCCATTGCCAGAGAGCGCTGACTTTTTCCTGTGGACAATTGGACTTAAAACAAGTACCCGTGAGTAGAAACGGAAAATTGGATCAAGAAATTGTTTTAATTTGGTATCGAAGCGGGAAGGTGCAAACAGGAAGTCCGCCTTCCGCTTTTTTGTATATAAACTAAAGCAAAAATTTTGCAAGCTAAAGCCGGGAAGCTGTTAAAAAAGACTAAATTTCCTACATTTAGAACCACTGAAACCCCCCTTAGAAGGAGGAGAAAAGGGGGGGGGCTCTGTTTAACCCTAGCAGGAGAGGGAGTAAAGAAGGATAAGTTTCCACCGTCCCTATCCTGGGAACGGGGTGTCAGAGACAGAAACTGTTGGAGAGGTTCATTGACTGTAAACGTAACACTATGACATATAGCTAATGAAGAGAAACAAGTTGATTCTAATGTTGCCTTTTGCATTTTAAAGAAACAAAATACTTGAAAAACATCTGAAATATCTGAAAAATATTTGTCTTAAAAAAAATGGATACAAGTAGATTGTCTCCTCTAGAGAGAGCTTGCTAAATTGTTGCTGCAGCATATTTGAGACCCAACACCTGAGAGATTAAGACTGTGGGAACAGTCTTTTCTGACCTTGAACAAAGATGAGCTGGGAGAAAGACTGGGTGCTTGCTTTATGCAAGACAAATGCTTTGCTGGAACAGATGCATGAGAAGATGGACTTGATGAATGAGAAAATGGATTTGACTGTTGTGGTTGTGATTTGACTGTTGTACATTGTGTTGTACAACATTCTGTTGTACTGTTGTGTTGTGATTTGACTGTTGTACATTGATATAGAAATCATCCAAGAGCCAACCTATCAATCTGTACTGAATGGGCAAGTGCAGATGACAATGGAGGAGGATGCGGCTGCACCTCAAATAGTACAAATGGAGAGACCCGAGGCCCTACAGGAGCATAAACCGCTGTTATTGAAGATTGAAGTTGGAGTGGGCCAAGGGATGTCTGGAGATGAGGAGGTTTCTAGCTTTGGAGAGACCTTGAAATTTGATTTTAAATACATTTTGGATTATATCGAGGACTGTGGGGAGTGGGACTGTGGGAAATGGGCGAGCTGGATGAAGGGCGATGGAGACAATTTTGGGCTGGAATCCCCCAGAGACCTACCCCCCAATGAGAAAGGAAAGAAACTAAGACAGAGACCAACAAAAGACAAGGAAAGAGGCAAGCACAAACAAGATGAAGAAGAACTGCAGAAGGGACATGGAAGAGATTTAAGGGCCTCGGACATAAGGCTTCCAGGTTGATGGACTAGATGGAATGGACAATAAGGACTGACATGACCCGAGACCAGGAAGAAGAGATGCTGGATGATGATTGGAAGAGAATTTATAATGGAAATTTTTTATTTTAGAATTAGCTAATGAATATTAGGGAAAATGTGGGAATGAAACTATACGACTCTAGCAGAAATGATATCAGGAGCTATGTACATTTGAAAACTAAGATTTAAGGTCTAAGGTACTTAGGGGTATGATAAGGTTAAATAAATTAAGGTAATCTGAATAACAGAATATGGGGAAAGATGGTAAGGATCTGTTGAGTTAATTATTAGGTTAAATTGTTAAGATAAATTTTATAACAAAAATTGAGAAAGATGGAAAGAATTTGCTGAAATAATTACTAAACTAGAATACAAAAACGGAGGAGTAAGGAGGTCAATGAAACAAGCAAATGGAAATTATGGATATGCAATTTGGGATTTGTGTTTTTTTCCCCTTTTCCCCCCCTGTCTTTTACTGTATTGTCGTATTTTGTGTTTTTCTCTTTTTTATTGTTTTCTTTTTTGTATTGTAGTGTTGTTTTTTAGTTTTTCTTTTTCTTGTAATTCTGAAATTATCAATAAATATTATTTAACTTGATGGAACTAAGCCACATGTTATCTTGGTGAGATCTGCAGCTTCCAAAAACAGGCACAGTTGCAACATGAGCTTGTGCTAGGCAAAAGCTACCTGGCACAAGCAGCCATGGTTAAGCATAAAATCAGGGGCACATCCAAGCTCTAAACCTGCATTTTCAAAGCAAGTGCTACCCTCTTAAACTATGCCCAAGACAGCTCTACTGACCAATACCATCTCTATCTTGTCTGGGTTAAGTTTAAATTTGTTTGCTTGCATCAAGTCCATCACTGCGACTCATAACCTGTGAAATCAACACACCAATTTTAAAGCTGCTTTTGTTTTTAAAAAGTGAAAAAATGTCATGAATTGGCCTTACTGGATGCAACGACAGACAAGTCCTGTATCCCATTCTAATCATCTACTGAATCCAGCTGTGTGGTCTTGTACTCTTCTACTCTGCATAACAAAGGGTGCTGGATTATGCTCCTTGGCAGTATAAAAGTTGAGTTGCAAATATATATCTTAAGTCAAAATAAAAAAATTCCTTCCAGTAGCACCTTAAAGACCAACTAAGTTAGTTCTTGGTATGAGCTTTCATGTGCATGCACACTTCTTCAGATACATTTTAAGTATCAGATATATTTTAAGTGTTATACATGTACATGTATATACATTTCCCACCTCAATACAGTGGTGCCTCGCAAGACGAAATTAATCCGTTCCGCGAGTCTCTTCGTCTAGCGTTTTTTTTGTCTTGCGAAGCAACCCTATTAGCGTCTTAGCGGATTAGCGCTATTAGTGGTTTAGCGGCTATTAAAGGATTAGCGGCTAAAAGGCTATTAGCGGCTTAGCAAAAGGGGGGGGAGCGAAAAAAAATCGGAACACTTGCAAGACGTTTTCGTCTTGCAAAGCAAGCCCATAGGGAAAATCGTCTTGCGAAGCAGCTCAAAAACGGAAAACCCTTTCGTCTAGCGGGTTTTCCGTCTTGCGAGGCATTCGTCTTGCGGGGCACCACTGTACCCAAGTTACAGAATGGGAAATGTTACCCTGACCAGGGGCCAGATAAATTGCTTTGGGACTACATCATGCCTACAGGCTCTCAGCTGGTCATCCCTAGATTAGATATTACAGCCAAGATCAAAAGTTCATATGTTACTATAGCAAGAATGCCCTAGCTAATGTTTCCTCAGAAAATGTCTGGCTTATATAACAAGGATCAATTGACAGTTACTGACCAGCTTTTCATAGCAGCTGAAAAACAAGAGCATGGACTTGATCTACTACTACAGGTCACAGCATATGGAACTCAGTATGTTGTATGACCAACAGAAGTCTCTTTACATCTTTAAGTAAGAACACATTGTACAATCAAGCTTATTTATTATCACCAAAATGCATAAGCCTGCAATTTGGGTCAAGCAAACAAACAAACAGAACCTGGTCAGGTCTGATTACTGCACCCCTTGAACATACAAGTTGGTTGGCTGATGTTGGGCAGTAGTATTTAAACAGTTGTGACTATTTAAGTATTTTGGCATTTTTAGTAGCTTTTAAAAAATAAGTCTGGAAAGAATTTAATGTATCCCTTCCAATTTGTAGCCTCTGGTATGGAATATTCAAAGTTTAGGCTCAAGATTTCTCAAATATCCCAATGATTGGACAACTGGAAGTATTATGTTGCTGTGTAATTACACTACCCAAACCCAGCATGTGTATAAATCTTTATGGAAATGGTGCTGTATCCTAAAGCTTCAAAAACAAATGCCAGTTCTTGCCATTTTTCCTCTTTCTGGAAAGCTTATTGGAAGCAGTGGTGAACACAAGTAGATAGAATGCATGGCATTTCTTCATTTTTATTGGTTTTTTTCTGTATTACATTCACAATGCAAATATACCAAAGCCATCCCCACATCGTCCCCATCCCCACATATATTTATCATTTAAATCATCAATCAAATGTATTTCCTCCACATTCTGAGATTACATTTATCTTTGCATTCTACAATCTTCTCAAATCTTCTGTGTATTCTTATTATCCTTCCTTACTAATTTACCTTCCCTCAGATACTTTACATTTTAATCTAGGCATATTAGCATATCTTTTTTTGATCAATATTTTCCCATATATTCATCAAAACATTTCCACTCCTTTTTTAATTTTTGATTCGACTGATTTCTTATAATAGCTGTTAATTTTGCCAAAGCTAAGTATTCATTTAATTTACAAATCCATTCCTCCCTTGAGGGTACAGTTTGTGACTTCCATTTAGCAGCAATCACTACTCTAGCTGCTGTACTTGCATGGCATTTCTAATTTGCTGACCTAGTGAACTGACCCTAACTTGTTTTTCAAAGTGTTGTCTTCCCGTGTTTATTATCAGACACTAGAAACATGCCTAAATGGCAGGAATGCACACCAAATTCAAAATGGTACCCAAACTAGCTTACAATAGGTTTCTGACAATAGCACAATAAACATCCTTCATATGTGACACAACAGCATTAGTCAGCCTTTTAAAAACACTTCAGCAGCTCAGTAAGCCAAAGCCCCAAAAGCTCACCTGAGGAGTTCAAAAGATTGCCAAGCTGACACTCTATCAGACTACGCTGGGTAGGAAATTATAGGACAGCAGTGACACTTCACCAAATGCCCCAGGATCTTGATCCTCCCATGTGATGCTGGAGGGAGCAGGTGATCTATGCAAGAAAGGCTTAAAGGCAGGTACCAGTACTTTGAAATAGGCCTGGAAGCATAATGACAACATGTACAGCTCCTTAATGTCAGGAGCCCTGTCACTGCATTTTGGATAATTAAATTCTGGGCAAATGCAGGCACACATAACTTGCATCGCAGTAATTTTATATTAATGCAACCCAGTTTCACCCAATGGCTATATCAGGCATCCCCAAACTCGGCCCTCCAGCTGTTTTGGGACTACAACTCCCATCATTTCTAGTGAACAGGACCAGTGGTCAGGGATGATGGGAATGATAGTCCCAAAACAGCTAGAGGGCCGAGTTTGGGGATTCCTGGGCTACATCTATCATTCCCAGAAAAAAGGTACAGCAGACACACCAAGCTAAGCAGAAATAAGGCACTCCCTGCTGTATACCAAGCAGTAGATCTAGAACCAGACTTATCTATAGGTTGCTGCACATAAGAAGAGCTCTGCTGGAGCATTAAGTAAGGCTTAATCAGATTCTCATTTCATTTATTGATTTTTATTTATAAATAAAACTATTAGACAATTCTGAAATAATCTGTAACTAATTGACATATTGATGTATATATGTATGGTGATAGACAGCCGGGGCATTTTAAACAGAATTGCTTATATATGTATTGTTCATAAAGAAAATTTATAACGTTTTGTTACATGTTGCTTGCATATAATTTAATAAAAATTAATGGAAAACTTTTTTTTAAAGAAATGGGTGGAAAAGAAGACCCCTCATCAGACCCCTGCATCAGGCCAGAGGTCCATCTAGTCCAGTATCCTGTTCTCACAGTGGCCATTCAAAAGCCTAAAGAAAGGCCACAATCAGGGCTCAGGTAAAACGGCACTCTCTCCACTCTTTCCACCAACTGGCACTCTTTCCACCAACTGGTATTCAGATGCATATTGTCTCCAACAGTGTTAGTAGAACCTGGCCATCCCAGCAGCACCATGAATTTGTCTGTACAGGCAACTCCCGTTTTGCATGCATAGAAAGAATGCATGCTCCCATCGCCGCAACGGGAAGTGACTGGAAAAGGAGGCATTGTGGGCTTACATGTGCTCTGGCAAAGTGCACGGGGGACAGGAACGCACTCCCCGTGCAAAACAGTTGTTGCCTGTACTGGTGACTGGGTATAAAGAGAGCCTATTCCCTGAATCTCTGGTAGATTACCTACACCAGTAACTGCTGGTTCTGCTGGACCTCTCAATGGTTGCTAATGCTGCCTGTGGCATTATTCTGGATAGCCTGGCCAGGATAGGGTAGGGACATGACTTTGTGATTGTCCTTGTTGGGAAAGAGTGATGAGGTGAGTGGTACTGGGACTGAAGATGGCCACTGTCATTTGAAGTATCTTCAGGTTCTATTTTGCCTCTCATGCTGTTAAGATCAGCATGAAAACTGGTTATCCAGAGATCAGTGGTAAAGTAACACTAGTAGCACTAGTGTGTCCATAGCCATCAAAGAGAAAGGCTGAGTCCAGGTGCATTCCCAAACTTCAAGGGTAGTGCAGCCTCATCCAAAACCAGACTGTAACCTAAACTATGATTAGCTCTCCTACTGACAAAAGCACTAAATCATAGTTTAGCAGATTCAGCGGGATCAAGTGAAATGTCGAAACTAATATGTTCCATCTTTTCCCTGCTGATATTTACTTTTAATTTCAAAGAATCTCAATTTAGAATTACATGCAAAGCAAGAATCTTGCTTTAAAGCAATGGTTAGGTAAACAAGACAGCTTCATAACCCATGTTTCGATGTTTGCTCATTTAGCAACTACTGATTGTTTAAAACCAGGATTGTTGATTCACATGCAATGCTAAGCCAAGTTTTTTTTGAGACTGAATGTACCTTTGGAAAGTAGTCCTCATCCTGGCCACATTAGAGGAGAGGGGTGTGTATGTGTGCACATGTGTATGCTTGACACTCCATGGGCGTTTACTGAAGCTTGTCCATTTAGCACAGAGATGGGAAGCCTTTTTCAGCCCAAGTGTCATGCTTTCTTTTGGGCAACCTTCCAAGGACTACATACAAGCAGTGGGCAGGACCAGGACAAGTGAGTACAGCAATTGATGTGCCTTTTTTCTTTGCACTAGGATAAGGAACTCTAGATCAGGAATAGCCAACATGGTGCATTCCAGATGTTTTGAACTACAACTCCCATTATCCCTGACCATTATCCCTGCTGGCTGGAGCTGTTCTAGATGCTGCTGGACTACAGCACCCACAATCCGTGACCACTGGCCATGCCACAAGGTGAAGTCCAACAACATCCACAGAATCACAGATTCCCTATCCCTGCTTGTTATATTCCCTTCACACAAAAGTCAGGTTTCTACATATTTCTCCATCCAGCATTATAAATCAAAGGCACAGTCAAGTCACACAAAAGCACCTGAAGGCATAACGAAAGGCCAGATAGAGAGGCCTTGAGGGCTGTATTTGGCTCCTGTGCCTAAGGTTCCCAACACCTGATATAACATTAAACCAGTGATATCTAATGTGATGCCCTCCAGAATCTAGATGCTTTGGACCACAACTTCCATCATCCCTGATCATCGGCCATGATGGCTGGTGCTGATGCAAGACATCTGATAGACACCAGACTGGAGAAGCCTGACTTTAGAGTTATATATGAACCAGACAAGCAACTGGATTATCTGTCAATTACTATTCCCATTGCTAGAAGATGTATCTGTAAACAAGTTAATGAGTAGAATTCAAGTCATGCTATAAAAATGTTCCACCTGCACAAGCTTATCAGTTTGCCAGGTAGCATGAGCCTCCTCTCCCTCAGTCCTGGGGGGCTCTCCCAACCAACCTAGAGCCAATTTGGGGGGACAGTGGGCTGGGAAAGTCCTGCTGCGCAAGCAGAAGTCCTTGCGCAGGGCTTTCGCTGATAGGGTTTGTTAGGCGACTCCTGCCCTATATGGGGAGGGGAGAGAAAAGAGAATTTACAAGTCTACCAGTACATGGTAGCAGAGAGTTACAGCTAAAAGTTTAGCAGTGAAGAGTTAACCGACATTTGTACCCCTCATGCAAGGGTTCCGTAACACACAGCTGATACCTGCTGGTACACCCTCATCAGAAGTTGTTAGTTTGCCAACACTTGAGATTAGGTCATTAGAGAGAAGTAAATGCATTCACATCTTGTGTAAGACCCCAACCCATATGGCTCAATTACAAGCACTGTGAAAGCAAAATTTCTGATGCCCTTCATTCCAGAAGCACCCTTTAACAAGCCACCCAAATAACTCTGAATGACTTCAAGCAGCAGCTTTTGATAATATAAGGAACTAATTCCAGGAAAAAAACCAAGAAATTGCAGGTTCTTCAGACTGGAGCTTTAGAAAGCAAGTTTGACGCTTTTTACTGCTGTAAACAAGGAATAAGTTTTTGTTTCATTTTTAATTAAAAACTAGGTGATATGCTCACAGATGAAGGTTAGAACTTTAAGTGTATGGGTGTTACAGGAAGTCACAACTGTAGTGCAGATATACCACTTAGGAACTAGTTTAAAATTAAATTTAATAGAAACTAATGGGCACAAAAGTTAGTTTAAAATTCTATCTCAAAACATTTTCGCTATTAATTGTGACATGATGAACCCATAAAGTACACCATCCAGCAACTTTAAGCAAGATTGCTAGAGGTATACAACACTAGACATTTTGCCTGGTGACAACACTAGTATGTTGGGATAAGGTGTTAGAATGCTAGGTACCCAAGATGAACAAATATGTAGTACAGTATGTGCCTATACATGTTTTACCAGGGAACCAACATGTTTTCACTAAATTTTGCAATAAACCTCCATTCAGTGTCATCTGGCACATGCAGAAGAAGCAGGAGGAAATAAAGGGTTAGCTTTACATTTGAAACTTTAAAGCTGCATACACTTCTCACCACTTCCACATGCCTCTAAAGTGCTGAACCAGTCAAGTGATAATGGCCCCCTCATTTTGGATGTGCCAGAAAACTTTGCCATTGGAAGAGGTTTCACTTCATGCCCTTCCATGATGTGATTGCCAAACAGATTCCTGGCCTCAAGTGTGGAATTCAATTTATTCAGAAGCATTTCTACTGAGTTCCAGAGATGCTTACTCATGTAAGCTCTCCATAAGTCTACAGTCACACCTTACTTACCCTTCCAAGCCCTTGAATTTGCTTTTTTACCTGTGTGGCACTAGTTACAGAATGTACACACATACCTGTAGCTCTGAATATGTTCATACACTAAGACTTCCAAAGGCTTTATTTTGGGTAAACTGCACACACTTAGAAAAGTTTGTAAGGAAAAAAAAACTTTTCCAGAAAAGGGGTTGATTAATTCAGTTTCATGCTTAGCTTTAAGTGTTAAAATAAGCCAGCTACTATAGATGCCACCAATTATTTAACAGATTTGTTTCCATTAGCTTTCCAACAGAACAGAATTTCCCCTGAAGAGAGACTTTATTTAAATATTTCTATGTTACACACATAATGGTGTCAAAGCACTATCATTTGCCAGGTTTATTTATGGAAAGAAGTGGAACAAGCATTATACAAGCAAATCCCCCTAGTGGTTTGGCAACAAACCTGCATACAAGTTTATCACATGATGTACACAAAAGCAAGACTTCTTGGGCATTTGCCAATTTGGACCACATTAGAGGGGAAAATAAGGTCTCCGGTTATCAGTTTGATTTCATATTTCTCCCCCTGCCCCACACAACTTTTCAGATGCACCAAAGACATGCAAATGCTAGTTTGGGCAAATTGCATGAACTAGCTGTATACAACAGCATAACTGAGATTCTTTTCGATGGTAGGAAAAGCAGGAGTGAAAGAAAAGAAATTACTTTTGTTAAGAAGTAGGTCACAGTATACAAGCTGTGAACATTGCAATCAGACATTTCTCCATGCAACACTGCATCCAAAACTACCAATCATGGCTACCAAGTACCAGCCAGAAACAGATCTCCCCATTCACAATCATGAAGTTAGTACCTTACACCTGTGAAGCTCTGCTACAGTACCTTTCCTCCTAACACTAGCAACTGAAAATCTCCAGTATGCCATATTTTGCACATAGAACATTTGATATACCTTAGCTCTACAGTCTAACGCTGTTGTGATCTACACATTTCCCCATATCACTGAAGTAGACATTGAAAAAAGTCTAACATCATACCTCAAAAGACTGAGTTATGTGATCCACTTAACCAAATTATTCACCTATTCAACCTTGAAGTCATGAAGGAGGGGCACAGATAATAGCTGAGCATATGTTTTGAATGTAGAACCTGCAAGATTCAAACCTGACATTTCCAGGTAGAGCTGAGAGAGACTCATGTTTTGGGAGTCATGCTCTGGAGCATAGCTGCCAGTAAGTGTAGACCAGGAGTGGGCAGAATATAAACTGAAGTGAATAACAGGAGATCAGCAAGAATTCCAGCTCCCAGTTGTTTATATTCTCTCCTTCTCTAAATCAGGCAGCCAAGCTGAATAAAGCTTGGGAGGAAAACCAAGAGCAAATATTTGTGCATCTGAACTGTGAGCTCAGTTCTAGTTCTGAAAACAAATCCCTGGACTGAGCATGAATCAAGTATGCTCATTAACTCTGGGAGCAGGCTGACCCCACCACCTCCGCTATTTTGTCCTTGGCTCCATATGGTAGGTCTCAGGAGTCCAGGGAAGCAGCAGCAGCAGCTCCACAAAAAAATCTTAAGTCTGGTGAAGACAACACGGAGCTCAAAGGTTCAGGGGCTTGACTTGGTATAAGGCACCTTTTTATGAGCAAATCCTCAACTTTGCTCCAGAAGCACCCGGGAAGGAGGCCACAAACTCCCATGCCCCGCAGACCAGCTAGCCTCTGCCACGTGGGGCACTGGCTCTTTCCACCCGGCTCTGTACACCCGCCAGAGCTTGCAACACAACATGCCTCCGAGGCACTGCTGTGTGTGTGTGTGTGTGTGTGTGTGTGTGTGTGTGTGTGTCTTAAGACACAGACACACACACATTCTCTCTTCTCTAAGGGGGTGGGGGAGAAGACTCGGGCCTGTCGTAGCGACTCCTAATCCACTAGAGATCCTACAGATCTTTCCCCTCCACGCACCAGCCACGCTGTGTCACCCGCCTCCTCCCTGGCCCGCCTAATAGACCCACGGACTCCCCTTACTTAGCACCTGCAGGCGCAGCCCCGCCAGCAGATGCCAACGCCCTCCTGGGGGCAAGGCGGCTGCCCAGCCACCCACCGACCTCCCCCGAGGAGCAGGAGGCCTTGCGGCACCCACCCCGCTTCCCCCAGACCAGCACAGACCGTGCCGCGGCCTGGCCGGAGAGCGGGGAAAGGCCGAGGGACCGCTCCCGTCGCGCTGCCGTCGGCGCTCTGTTTTCCCCCCCCCCACGCCCCTCGATTCGTCCTCCCGCCACGCTGCGCCCCTGTGAGGGAAGCCAGTCCCGCCCGCAGCCGTTACGGGAGCGAGAGAGAGAGAGACCGGGGGACGGGGAGGCAGCGGGGGAGCTCTAGGCCCCGGGCCCCTGCCCAGAGCGGCGAGGCTCCGCGCTCTTCCCTCTGTCGTCGCCGCGCCTTCCAGACCCCAGGCAGGCGCCCGGTTTACCTGCCAAGTCCGGCTGTAGCCGGGGCAGCGCTACTCGCTGCCCGGACCGAGCCGCGTCCCCTTCCGCCATCTTGTCCAGGTTTAAAATTAACTCCCCGTGACGTCAAACGCCGCCGCGAGCCCTTTATCGGCGCCCGCGCCGAGCCCGCCGAGGTGGTCCTAGCGCCGGCATGATCTGCCCGCGCGCGCGGCGTGCTCTCTCCCTCCTGCTCCCTCTCTTCTCCCCTCCCCCTCCCCCTGTCAACCGGCAAGGCGCCTGCGCGAACGTTCCGACCGTTTCCCGCTCACCTCGGCTCTTCTGCTGGCTGTCGCCGCCGTAGGCAAAACGACGCCTCCCGGGTCCTAAAGCCGTTGCGCATACATCCCGCGCTGAAAAGTCGGTAGGCTACGGATTATTTGTTTCTTCCTTTCCTTTTAGGGCCCCTACGAGCTCAGCCACTGGTCTTGTTTGCCGTGACTGCGGCCCAATAGCGGAAAGATGTGAGAGTTGAAAGGGGTGGGGGCCTCTGAGCATGCACAGAGTGCATTTGTCCCCCCCCCTCCATCAAAAACCAAAGTCTGACCTGGTTCTTAAGCCTAGTAGGGTGTTAGGAAAGAGGTGGAGAGGCTTCCAGCTCATGGCAGGCTAGAACTCCAACTTTATTTTTAAAAAGACATTATAGGGTACAGTGGTGATCAAAGTAATTTGCTGCACAATCCTATATACATGCCTACTCAAAATTAAGGCCCATTGAGTTCAGTGGGGCTTATTCCCAGGTGAGTAACTACAGGAATGCAGCCTGCAATCTTATGCCTACTTACCAACAGTTTAACTGTCATTCACTGAGGATGCCATTTTGATGCAGAAAACGGAATCCTCACCACCACTTTGAGTGAAGCGAGTAATTTTTTTGTTTCCTTTTCCCACAAAGACTCTGCTGATGGAAGCTTCTGTTTTGTTTTTAATTGTACCTCTACCCACATCCACCTTGAATTCAATGGGGCTTATTCTTGGACAAGTACTTTACAAAGTACTGTAAAGACATCAGTTCCTACTGTTTACTTAAGTACATTTAAGGTTAACAGGACCTGGATTTCTTTTTGCACCAGGCAAGTCCTAACTTTCCCCCTCTGTTGTGTGGCAAGCCTCAACTTGGGTATAGGACAAGCTGAGGTGGGAGAGAGTTCAGTCTGTGCTCAACACAGAGCTCTGGAGTTGCTAAGGATTCCTGACATGAGGATATTGGCTCTTTGAGGAGAAATAAAGTTGCAAAATCATAACACAAAAACCCTGTTAATGCCATTTTGCATTTAGTATAATAGGTTGCCATATTGCTTTGGAACTGTCCAAATTTCCTCTGCCTGAGCAGATGCCAGTTTCATAGTTTTGGCACCACCCCAGATCTTTTGAACCCATTCATTAGTTTCTGGGGGTTTGTTGCTCTTCTTCCAATATCGTGCATTTAATAGGAGGGATCTAATTCTGTGAATGGAAGGGGCTTCCATTCAAGGTACCAACTGCATCGGATCTCCCTTCCCCCCAATATTTTTCTCAGCTATCAGCAGATTTGCTGTCAATTTCTGCCATTTGTTTGAAGCAATCTCCTTCAAATAATCAAAGCATTATCAGTGGGTCCCTTGATAAATTTATTCCTGTACAGTAATCCTGATTATAAAAGCAAAGAACTTGTTCCAGATAAATAGCTATACAGGGTTCACAACATATGTCATGTATATTTTTGAAGAGAAAATATTAAACTCAAATCCATATTTTTTTACTTTGGTCTTGTGGACCTATCTTTTGGGATGTGTTGGGAGGAAATTGTGTTACAGAGAAAGTATTATCACAAGGAATGTGATAAGAGCTTCACTGTCACTTTCACACATGAAAATTGTTACTTCAGCTTTGAAATTGGGGAAATGTCTTCCAGTGCTGTGCTCTTTGAAAAGAGAATGCTTTCTGTGAGAATGTGGTTGTGCTAATTCAGAAAGACAGACACTGATAAATTAGGAACAAATATTAAAAATTAAAAGATACACTACTGGTTATAGAGTGCTTTTTTCATCTTGCATGTATTAGCTTGGCTGTACTGAAGAACAATGACCAAAGAAAGATTGGGAAGTTATTTTGACTACGGCTGTCTTGGTTTGAATGGTTTACCAAAGACATTGAAAGTACAGCAGCACATTTAATACCCTATCAAGATCCAAAATGCACTTTCAGTGTTGTGCATCCTTTGCTTACTGTCAAAAATACATAGCCTGCAATCCAAAAAGTTATCTCTTTCATGATCCCAATGGGAATTTTTCTGACTTTCCCCCCATTCACCAGAGGTCTACAATGCAATATTGCAATTTGCTTTTGAACTTCCACTCCATTTCAAAAGTGATTTGTCATGGGGGCAGTTGTCGAAAGTACTCATGAGCTGGTGTATGGGTGAAGAATCTCTGGTTCTCCCATTGTTGAACTACAACTGCATCATCCCTGACTATTGGCCATGCTGGCTGGAGCTGATGGGAGTTGGAGTCCAACAGTAAGTGGAAGACCACAGATTCCTCATCCCTGAGCTCGTAAAATTGTTTTCATGATTTATTGGATCCTGGCTATAATGAACAGCACTGGGAAAGACATCAGAGCTCTAACATATATCTTTTGTTGTCTTCTGTGCTTCTCTGCATGGCCTTATTTTAAGTCACAAAAGAAAGTTTCCTGAGAGTCTCAGCTCTCATTTTCACACCCCCCCCCCGCCTGTGTCTACTGTACGTCTGTTTATTTCCCTGCCCCCCAGATAATTTGCCTGGGTTCAGAGTTCCTTCTTCCAAGAAGGGGCAAGCACTGCATTATGCTATCTGAAATTACTGTCTTTAAAAATATCACTACACACTCCAGACAACATCAAGCACTGTTAATGTTGTACTGATTCCAACTGCAGACCTATAGCATGTGCTTAAATTTATCCTACTGAAATTAGTGAGGCATTTAGAAGTGTTTAACTTGGTCTAGATTGTGCCAGATATATTTAGAAAGGGGACATGCTGCAGAGGACCTAGTCGGAGGAGGGGAAGGAGGCTGGGTAACTTTCTAAAACTGATGACATTGGTGGAAACCAAGCACAGAAAGAAGATTCTAAAAGTGCATCCCAACTGGCGGCTGTTTGTGGGATTTTTTCCAGCTGCTAATAATGCCCAGCTCAGAGCATAAATTAAGATAGATTGAGAAAGCCAATTCCCTGAATAATCTGTTCATTTATATATGAGAAGATCCATTCAGTTCTCATGATGTTGATTGCTTTGGGAGGAAGAAATCAGTAAAAATAAAAATGCTTTCACGCCATGACTTAAAATCTATGTTGCTAGGGATCGGGTACCATGAAGGTCACCATAGTTCTTAGTCCATTCTGACTGTCTTTGCTTCTTGAGACTGTTCAGGTATTAGTTCATTACTATTTTGCTTCTTGCTTCTTTGATTACTATTTACAACTACCTCATTTTCAACCAACAGAAATATATTTATCTCTTTATTAATATGCTGCTGTTCATCAGAAAATACGGGACTGGTCTACAACAGCTATACATAAAACCATACAATAAAAACCATTTTAAAATCAGAGCTCAGCTCTCTGCTGTGGAAAGATGTGTTCTTAATGGCCCACATGAGCCTAATGGAATGTAGAACTTTTCATCAGGCGTTTAAAAAGTTGAAACAGAAGGTGCCTGTTGAAATTCTGTTGGCAGAGCATTCCACAAAGCTGGCCGGATGATACCAAAGGCTCGGTTTCTTGTTGCTGTCAGAGGAGCCTCCCCAACTTAAAATAACAACTAACAACAGCCCTGCGGATGGTCTCAGTGATTGATCTGGGATATAAGGGTTCAGGCAGTCCCTAAGGAACCCTGGGGCCTAAGTTGTTCAGGGGGCATAAGTTTCAACAAGGACATCACATGGTGCCAGCCAGCTGCCCTCCTCAGCATTCTGCACCAGCTAGAGTTGCCTCACCAGGCCCAGAGACAGCCCCATGTAGATCTCATTGCAGTAATCCAGCCTCAAGGTGGCCAAAGCATGAACTACACCGGTCAAGCTATCCCCATGCAGGAATGGCTCTAGCCGGCTAACCCAACAAAGCTGGTAAAAGACATTCCTAGCCACAGAGGACACTTGCGCACCTAATGACAACGATTTATTTAGAAGTACAGTACCCCCAAGATACGCACTTGCTCCTTCAGAGGGAGTGCATCTGCAGCAGATAACTTTCCTATCTCCAGGATATGAGGACCACCTACCCAAAGCTCCTCTGTCTCACCAGGATTCAAGCCTTCATCCAGTCCACCTCTGCATTCAGACACTGATCCGGATATTTCACCGCATCACCTGGTTCAGGGGTTATGGAGAAGTAGAGTTGTGTGTGCTCAGAGTACCCATTGCTCCACAGCTCCTAATGACTGCTTGATGACACCTCAAAGTCAGGGATTGAAGTGGAAATTGAGGTTGATACTAGAGCCCTGCATCTAAAACACAAGAAGTTATTCCTCACTTAGAAAATGAACACTCTTTGTCTCTTCCCATTCATTTTATGTATTATTATGTTTATATCCCACCTTTTCTCCCAGGAGCTCAAAGTGGTATATAGATGGTTCTTCCCTTTCCCATTTCGCTCTCTCAACAACCCTTTGAGGTTTTTAAGCAGAGGTTGGATGGCCATCTGTTGTGCATGGTTTAGTTGAGATTCTTGCATTGCAAGGGGTTGGGATAGATGACCCTTGAACCCCCTTCCAACTCTACAATTCTACAATTCAATGATTAAGCTGAAAGACCGTGAGTGGCTCATGGTCACCCAGCAAACTTCATGAGTGGGGATTTGAACCCTGCTCTCCCACGTCCTAGTCCAGTACTCTAACCACTATGCCAAGCTGGCTCCCCATGTCTGGGTCTAGCCTGCATGCTATTTTAAACAGCCCTCTCCTCATAATTTTTCCGCACATTGTGGAAACTTTCCACATGAACGCTATCTGTTTCTAGCAGCAGCTGCTGCTCTCCGCATCAAGCGGAGGAATCTTACAAAGACCACTGTAGTACTTTTATTACAGCGCTTTCCCCTAAGTCAAGGGTGTGGAATCTGTCACCCTCTGTTGCTCTTGTTGAACTACAGCTCCCATCATCCCTGAGCATTGGCCATTCTGGTTGGGGCTGATGGGAGTTGGAGGACTTCCATGTTGCGGGAGACTGACTTAACCAATAGCGAAAAGATTATGTTCCTGTCTAAGGAGAAAATGGCATTGGCATAGGGAGGACCCACAGCACACATGTAAAGCACATCCAACACTCATTTAAAGCACATGGCTGGGAACTATAGTTTGATAAGGGTGGTATGAATTTTAGCTGTGTGTGGGGCAAACTACAGTTCCCGGGATTCTTTGTGGGAGTGACATGCTCTGAATATGTGCTCTGAATACCGGTATGTGGCTCTGCCAGTAGGTTCTATGGAAAGGAAGAGGAACCTCAAATGAGCATTCAGAGGGACTGTCTTTGACAAGTTGGTATCCTTTAATATTACCCCATCTCCATCTGCCACCACATGCAGCCTGTCTAACTCTGCCTAATGAGGCCCAGTTTACCAAAAGGCTTAACATGCTGTTTACTACCATGGCATCAGTACATTTGCAAAGTGTACAGCAACACTTAAAATACGATCAATGCATTCATTTTCATCCAGCAAATCTTTATCACATGTTCATTGCCTGATGCTTTCAACCCTAATAACAATGCTTAGATTTTTTTAAATTTAAAAAAAAGGAAAAGAGGGTGCTACCAGATGGATGTTTATTGTGGGATCGGTAGTCATGTATGCAAACCTTTTGCAGTGTCCACACAATATTGTTGGCATCAAAATTCCATCCCATATTCCCCCCCCCACCCCATTTAACTCAGATTTACCCCTTCCACAAAAAATCAATAGGGTTTTTTTTTTGGGGGGGGGGGGTTAAACTAGTTACCAGCAACCCATTTGTGATATCTGAATGACCTGTTTGCAATATCAAGCTCACTTTTGGAAAGACCCAGAAAGCAGAGCCAAGACCCAGATATATTTTGCAAAGTAACATGTCACACTCCAAAGATCTCAGTAGCTGGGCTTTCAATTTATATAACTCTTCAGAGGCTTATGGATTGAAATAGAGGAAGTACTGTAAAAACACAGCGGCCATAGACAACAATACAATTCTTTATTTTTGTGATAATCATTAACGGGGGAAAGGACAACAGGTTCACTGAAAGTTTGCAGGCTGCCACCGCTGTTGAGTGTTACACAACCGCTCTAGAGATTTAAAGCCAGGGCCCTGGCAGGACTACAAAAACAGAATAAGATGTGAGAGGAAGTTTCTTGCACACACACTCTCTCTCTCTTTCTTTCTCTGAACCAGCACCTGAAATCGGGATGACCAAAGCTTTTCAGGAAATTACATTGGGCAGTAAATTTGAAATTAGACCCAAGTTCACACAGTAGAATCCACCGTTGCTGTAACATCTGTACCCAAATCCAGAACGTGGAACTTCTCTCCCACCTAGGACCCCTAAGGTGAACTGCCCGAGATGGGTAAAGAACAGCTGGCAGAAAATGCAGCACTGTTGATCAAGCAAGGGCAACAAGCCAAACTCTCCTGGTATTTATGTCAAGCCTGGCCAACCCAGAGGCTTTATCCTGTTAATGTCTTCTGCTGACATTCATCTCCAGGTGCCTTCAGAGGTAAGGCAGGTGTCAACTGGCGAGCAGGCTATTTTGGGCTGTCACTGGCATCTATCTGTCTCGGGACACAGTGGAGGAGTGCACTTTGGAGGGTGAAGTCGAAATGTTGGACAGTTGCAGTGCCTAATTTGGCTGTAGAGGTCAGCTGCAAGAGAGGCATGTTTTGTTGCAGCCAGGGCAGATGAAGGCGTCCAGTTTTGCTGCTGCAGATGCACCATGACGTTTCTCCTCTCTGCACTCCTCCCAGCAGTCATTCCTCCTCTGGTCACTGCTACAGATGCATGACCTGACTGTCTCCAGGCAATTCAGTCATCTGCAAGGCATTCCCACAGAGCACGGTTGATGTTGCCAGCCTTCACGCCCCACTAACGCAGTGCCCTTCCCATGGAGGCTTACCTGGCACCAGTATTATTATATCTTAAGGCACCAAACGAAAACCTTTCTTGCAGGTATTGTTCTACTTGGTTCTGTAATGCCACTCCTGCTCCTTTAGCCTCAGTCAGCACCCCCCATTCTGTATTTGATCTCTGAGCACATTTAGTGTTCTCTTCAGGGTAGATGTCATTGCCTTTGTGTCACACAGGCCTGAGCTCTGGGCCTCAGAAATTAAAACACTGACCTCACATCTGAGAGGAGTTATCTAACAGAACAACAGCCTTCCTGCAGGTAGCCTTGATGCTGTGGAATAGCCTTGGTTCACACACAGCCGCTTCACTTCTGAAAGCAAACAAAGGACTAGCCCAGGGACAGAGCTTCTGATTTGCATTCCAAATGCCCCAGGATCAACCCCCAGCTTAGAGCCAAGGGAAACCCCTGTCTGTAACTTTGGAGAGCTGATGCTGCCAATCTGTGTACCAGGCATGTCCAAAGTCCACTTTGGTGGTCTAATCCGGCCCCTGTGGCAGTTTATTTCCCGGGGTAAAATCCTAAAAAAAACCTCAACAACTTCAATCCTAAAAAAGTGAAACAACTTTGGTTGGCCCTCACGGCCCTTCACTTCATCAAATCTGGCCCTCTTTGAAAAAAGTTTGGACACCACTGATTACTGACCTACATGGACCATTGTCAACAAAAGAGGTTTAAAGACTCTCTCAAGGCAAATCTTTAAAAATGTAGAATAAACACCGACAACTGGGAAAAACTTGCCTGCGAGCGCTCCAATTGGAGAACAGCCTTTGCCAAAGGTGTCATGAGCTTTGAAGAAGCACGAACGCAGGACGCAAGGGAGAAACGTGCTAAGAGGAAGACACGGTTGGCAAACCCTCACCATGATCAACTTCTGCCCAGAAACCTATGTCCCCACTGTGGAAGGACGTGTGGATCCAGAATTGGCCTCCACAGTCACTTACAGACTCACTGTTAAGACCGTGTTCATGGAAGACAATCTTACTTGGCTACAAGTGATTGCCAAAGAAGAAGACGACGACACATAGACCAATGGCCTGATCTGTATGAGGCAGCTTCCTGTGTTTCAAAGCCAAAGAATTGTAGAACTGTAGAGTTGGAAGGGACCCCAAGGGTTATCTAGTAAAACCCCCTGCAATGCAGGAATCTTAGCTAAAGCATCCATGACAGATGGCCATCCCAGAGGTGTAGCATGGAGGGTGCTGGGGGTGCAGCCCTTGAGATCTTTGAAGATGGCTATCCTCCCTCCCTCTCAGTCTCCTCTTTCCCAGGCTAAACATAGCCAGCTCCTTCAAGTGCTCCTCATAAGGCTTAGTTTCCAGACTCTTGATCATCTTGGTTGCCCTCCTCTGCACATGTTCCAGCTTGTTAACATCCTTCTTAAATTGTGGTGCCCAGAACTGGACACAGTATTCCAGGTGAGGTCTGACTAAGGCAGAATAGTGTGATACGTTTCCCTTGACCTGGACACTATACTTCTGTTGGTGGAAAAGCCTTTTCTTTTTTCATAAAGCTTATCCTTTAGAAACTGGTTATTATTGTGTTCCGTGCCCTGCTTTGTTGGCTGATATTGCTGCTGTTCTATTACTTTATTGTTCATTGTTTTAGTTTATTTTATTGTTGGTTTTGTAGATGCTGTTAAAGTCATTTACAGGTTTATCAGTAACTATACAACTATACAAAGATTCTTCCAATAAAGCAAATCTGGCCTACAATCTTTGCACTGTAAATGCATAAGAATCCAGTTTTTTTCTCTTTTTTTGCAATAAATCTTAAAGCTGATCATTATAATCCCCTACAACTGCTAAAGCTCATGTTGGCACCCTTTGCCAAACCTTACCTAATCACTTGAACTGCTGGTTCTGAGATGACCTACATGTGCCTAAAAACTGATTGTTTGCAAACCTTAGTGTTTAGGGCAGTATAGTCTTCTGATTTCAGTACAATTTACATCTGAGTAAACAAGCGTAGCATTGGCTGCCCATTCTATTATTGCCAACAGGACCAAATGAAGTAAATAAAAGAACCTGTCTGCCGCTGAGAGCACTGGTAAGCTCTTAAACAGGTATGTAACCCTACTTTGATGCCAACTTTGCTGCCACATACACCCGGACAACACTGGCCCAATCAACATCACACATACCATCTCGGGACTATTTAATTGCTCATCGTCTAACATTGTGTATGCCATCAAATGCCAACAGTGTCCTTCAGCTCTCTATATTGGACAAACAGGCCAAACCTTACGCCAAAGAATAAACGGACATAAATCTGACATCAAGAATCACAAAACAGAGAAACCAGTAGGAGAACACTTCAATCTCCCAGGACATTCTATACAAGATCTCAAAGTAGCTGTTTTACTACAAAGGAATTTCAGAAATAGACTGGAAAGAGAAGCTGCTGAATTGCAACTCATTACCAAACTTAAAACCATGGAGAGACCTGGTCTGAACAAAGACATTGGATTCTTATCTCACTATACATGACTAAGCCATTTTTCACCTTCTCACCCCTTACCTTTTCCTGTAAGACCTTTTGCAGTCGTTAAGAGTCGTCAGCAGGCTCATCTCAGCTATATGCCAATCTCCCATTCCCACCACCCTTCTGAGTAATACCCCTCCCCACCTTCTCACTATATGGAAGGATCTGGCAACTTCTGTTTCAGTGTATCTGAAGAAGTGTGCATGCACACGAAAGCTCATACCAAGAACTAACTTAGTTGGTCTTTAAGGTGCTACTGGAAGGAATTTTTTTATTTTGACTATGGCAGACCAACACGGCTACCTATCTGTAACAGGTATGTAACCCTGTTTAATAAAGCTGTTTCGTTACCACCAGCCAAGTAAGTAATGACTATAGTAAAGGTTCAACAGACAACCTCTTAGGACAAAGATTTTGCTTTATTGTGTTGGGGCAGCCAACGTGGTATCCTCCAAATATTGTTGGACTCAGAAACCTACTCAGCCTGAGGCCCCCAGGGCCAATCCGTAAGAATGATGACATACCCTCCAACACATTGAAGCCAAAATCTCAGGTGCCATCTTCCCGTTTTTTAATCACGAGAGCAGAGCGGCTGTTCAGATTGCCACAATCTCAGCCCTGGAAAAAAAAGTGCTTTATTTGAGGGGAAATCGCGTGAGATCACAGCAACCAAAATGGCCACTGTGGTCCCTCAATGAAAAAAAACCATAGGATGTCTCGATTTTTCTGGGACACTTGCAGAGTATGTGGTAGGAGCTGAAGTCTGACAACGTGGGGGATATCACATTGGCTACGCCTGTAGTTCTGTACTCACGTCCTGAAAACAGGGACCCTGTCTGATAAATAAGGACTGTGTGTAAATCTGTATAAAATCTGGAGATTCTGACTCCAGCAGAGGTTGCTCTAAAAACTATTATAACCTTTATGCCAGAGGATTCTGCCAGCAAAGAGAAGGGTTACTGCTGGCACAATTTATCTCTGCACATATACTGGAACATAATTATACAACAGGCTGTAGAGGGTCATGGTGCCCCAGTTACCCTGTAATACAAAATGACTCTTCATGCGCTGTCGCAGTTGAATACAGAAATACGGCTCCCATTCTTAACCAGTGGGGCGGGGGAGCAGAGACTCACAGATAGGTGAAGCATACAGAAAGAGACACAGTGCAGATTCTGTGGGGCAGAAGAATGGACTTTTTTTGGTCTTCAGTATATCTGAAGGAGCGTCTCCACCCCCTTCATTCTACTTAGGCGCTGAGGGCCTTCTGGCGGTTCCCTCACTGTGAGAGGCCAAGTTACGGGGAACCAGGCAGAGGGCCTTCTTGGTAGTGGCGCCCGCCCTGTGGAACGTCCTCCCACCAGATGTCAAAGAGAACAACAACTACCAGACTTTTAGAAGACATCTGAAGGCAGCCCTGTTTAGGGAAGCTTTAAATGTTTGATGCATTACTGTATTTTAATATTTTGTTTGAAGCAGCCCAGAGTGGCTGGGGAAGCCCAGCCAGATGGACGGGGTATAAATATGTTGTTGTTGTTGTTGTTGTTGTTTTCCTTGATATGGTTAGGCACAGAGCATTTAAATGAATGAATTGATAAGACTTTCTCTAAAGAAGAGTCAAACTGCTGCAATTTGAGAGCAGTACATGTGAAAAGGATCTGGGAGTCTTGGTTGACCACAAACTTGACATGAGCCAACAGTGTGAAGCGGCAGCTAAAAAAGCCAATGCAATTCTGGGCTGCATCAATAGGAGTATAGCATCTAGATCTAGGGAAGTAATAGTGCCACTGTATTCTGCTCTGGTCAGACCTCACCTGGAGTACTGTGTCCAGTTCTGGGCACCACAGTTCAAGAAGGACACTGACAAACTGGAACGTGTCCAGAGGAGGGCAACCAAAATGGTCAAAGGCCTGGAAACGATGCCTTATGAGGAACGGCTAAGGGAGCTGGGCATGTTTAGCCTGGAGAAGAGGAGGTTAAGGGGTGATATGATAGCCATGTTCAAATATATAAAAGGATGTCACATAGAGGAGGGAGAAAGGTTGTTTTCTGCTGCTCCAGAGAAGCGGAGATGGAGCAATGGATCCAAACTACAAGAAGGAAGATTCCACCTAAACATTAGGAAGAACTTCCTGACAGTAAGAGCTGTTTGACAGTGGAATTTGCTGCCAAGGAGTGTGGTGGAGTCTCCTCCTTTGGAGGTCTTTAAGCAGAGGCTTGACAACCATATGTCAGGAGTGCTCTGATGGTGTTTCCTGCTTGGCAGGGGGTTAGACTCGATGGCCCTTGTGGTCTATTCCAACTCTATGATTCTATGAACTTAACCACACAATACCATTGTTACCAAAATGTCTTCCTCGTACCCCAGCACCTCCTGCCTATAGCACTTGACTGGCAAATTGTTAGCAGTTTATTCATGCTTGTAGGCTCAGAAGTCTTCTGAGTCAAACCCAAGGAGATCATCGGACAAGTCTAGACTAGCCTGTTCTACACTCCGGAGCTTTAAACCAACTGCAGTTAAGTGCAGAATAATATTCAGACAGTGAGGAATTCAGATAAACAGAAGCACAACTTAGGACAGGTGTAGGAAACCTGTGGCTTTCAAGATGTAGCTCCCGTCACCTCCAGCCAGAATGACCAAAAAAACAAGGGATGCTGGGAGTTGTAATCCAACAACATCTGGAGAGTCACAGATCCCCACTCCCTGATTTAGAATGTGGAGATTCATATAATGTGCTTAATACTGGGCAATGTTGGTTCTTCACCACCTTGCATCACAACTTGCCTTGGGCACATGCATTTATGCTGTATCAGGTCTCAGATATGCTCCATCCCTTGTACTTCAGATGGAATGCTGACTTTTTAAAAAAGCACATTCATCCTTTACAAAAATGACCATTTTAAATGCCATTGAAAAACTGCTACAGTGTGTGTGTGCATGTCAGTGGTGTCACAGGTACTAGACAGTAGGTGCTCACCACAGTCTGCTTTACTTTAACACACTGGAGGCAGGAAAAACTTGCGCCCCTCCCCCAATACACCTGGCTCCAGAACATTGGAATGTGAATGTTCTTTCACATCAGTAAATGTACCTTCAACTGTCTTTACTTGTACATGGGTACAAGTGTCTCTCTTCCCCATATGATTGTTGTCCACAAAGTCATAAACGGAGGTCTATGGTTGCTAGAACAATTTCTCCAATAACTCCCAGGGAATGGAGAGTTAATAATTTGCTGCAATTACAACATTCTAAACACTAGGTTACCCAACCATAACCAGGGAATGGTTAACAATAATGCAATAGCACCTTTGCCCTTTGGCCACACAGAATGCTGATCTAGTGCCATAGAAGATACTAGTCCAGAGTCTCTAAAAATGGGTGACGGGGGAAGCCAGGACAGAATTGCTGCTGTCACTTGTAGCAAAGATGGAAGCCGTTGGCCTGAAACTTTAAAGCAAATTTGGTCAGCCTGGTGTGAACCTAATGGACTGGGGATGGCTGGAGCCGATAGGAACCGTAGTACAAAATAGCTAGGGGGCACCAAGGTCTACTTTTTAAAAAAAAATTAGATTTCCTGAGTGTGAACACAAGAGCCAAAATCATACACCAGTCTCACATCTATTCTGCCTAGTACCAGCATTTTTCATTTCCTTGTCTAAAGACAGTGCTAACAGGGGAAGCTGTCAAGGAACAAGTCTGCAGTTTTCAGTCATCAGTCTGCAAGGAGAGCAATTATAGAGTTATAGAAAAGACTAGTGCGGCAGGAGCGAGTTTCTGTGCAAAATTTTTCCTAAGGCAACGACTCAGCAAAGGCACACACAAAATTCCGCTGACATGTGCGAGGAAGCCACAAGCACCCCTGACCTGCAAATAGAACGAATGCATAAAACAATCATGTATTGTCGAAGCAAACAGCCATTACAATATTAAAGCAAATTAAAATAACAGGCCACAACAAAACACATTAAACAGAAGCAGAAAATAATAATTAGGAAACCTCACAATGGGTCAGACTAACCACAACTTTGGGCATGTGTTTGAATCACACACTTGCAATTGAATACCAGTTGCCGAAAACTGCAGGTGGGAAGAGTTCTGTTGCATCTAGTGGGATACTGTGGTAATAGGACTAGATGGGTCTGATCCAGCAAGGGTCTACCTATGTCCTTAAGTGGCCACATCTCTTACTGTTAGCAAAGCTCCAATCCAGATCAGGCTTTGTTTTCCCCAACCATTTCCCAAGAAGGCTGCTGACCCACAAAGCTGTTGCTTGCTCCAATTTAAAAAAATCAAATCAGAGCAAATATATTCAGGGTGGCTGACATTCAGCTGGAAACCAGTCCCCCCCCCCAAACATGTTACAACCCCATCCAGATAGAAATCCCTTGCGGCTACGTTGTTTAGGAAAAGAGAAGTGGTTTAAAATCGTGCTTAAAGTCTCGTCTGCTTTGAGATATACATGAAGCAAGGTAGCAATATAAATTAAATGTTACAGCTGTAAGGTATGCTGCTATCATACATCATATAGCCCACCCCAAATTTGAGGACATTCCCACATCAAATGTTTATCCTTATAGTGCCGGCACAGTCCACACTTTTTCTGGATCTTGCTGCCGGGAAGTTAACAGCTCTTTGAAGAAATGCCAAATACTGTACAACAACCAAAAGGTTTGTTGTTCCACACAAGCGTTCCGCTTGGAACAGGAGGCTCGATCCTTTGCTTGGAGATGGATTTACTTTCAGGTAGGCCGTCCACTTTCCCACTTAAGACCAGAGACTAATTTGCAGTCTACCCATGAGTGGATCTTTTCACTTGACTTGGCATCATCCACTCAGCCGCTAGAGCCAGCCTTTGAGCAAGCGCCGCAACCTAAGCTGAATTAAAAGGAGGAATAGATCATTCTGTCGCATCACCACCATCAGTATCAGAGCTCAAAGGAAGAGCTAACAGGATGAAAGGGATACAATCTCCCACAGCAGTAAATCCAGAAAGCAGAAAATGAGTGCTGTGTTTCACAAGCGGTCAATTTCACATATCTGTATGAGGTTGGATGGATTCTATGCACGTTTGTGGGGATGTAATTCACACTTCATTCAGCAGGCTTACTCCCAAGTAAGGATGCTCAGGGTCACAGTCTCAGAGCAAAACCTTCATTTGGGATTATGTTCCTTCCAGCTCATTGCAATTTACATTTGAGTAAACAAGCACAGCATTGGCTTCCCATCCTATTAAAGGCAGCAGGGCGAAGCCAAGTAAATAAAAAGTCCTGTCTGGTGCAGAGAGCTCTTTTTAGGAGCATTGTAACATTTCTACCCGTCTTCTCCATCTATTATCTAACAGGTGGTTATCTCCTATTATCTAAGAAGAGGTTGAATGTTACTGCCCGACATAGTAAGGATTTAACTGAAGGTAGTGGAAATCTGTTCCTATTTGCATCCTTGGTAACAATGTGCCGCTGCAGAAAGCTAGCAATTCATAGAACTAGACTATCAAGTTGCACAAAGGTGGGGCACGAGACTGGTTTCTACTTAAATGCATGTTCAGGCTCGTTGTACAGGAACACCAGATTTATTTATTGCAGGCATTCCTGTTTCAATTCCCAAGCTGGGGGGGGGGAGGGACATTAATTAGAAGACTGCTCTTATAAATCCCTCCATTGCTTCATTTGACCATTTGTAAACATTGCCCCTATTCTGATAAGACCTTGCATGGGAGAATACCATTTAAATACACTGTAAGTGGTGTTTTCACAAATCTATATGAGTTGGTATGACCCGGACTTAGTCTCGCATGCTGAGCACTGGATGGGAAGACTGGAAGCCCAGTTACACAATCTCCACAGCTGCATATTGCTCATGTATTATTTCCATGAGTGCGGCTGATCCAGTTTAGCAAGAAGCTAGCAAGGCAGGGAATGGGGATAGAGGAGTCATTCTATTTCTTTTTCATTTTAATGAGAAACTACAGTGGTACCTTGGTTCCTGAACAGCTTAGCTGCAGAGCAAATTGGCTCCCAAACGCCGCAAACCCAGAAGTAAGTGTTCTGGTTTGCAAATGTTTTTCGGAAGCCAAACATCCGATGTGGCCTCCACTTGAGTGCAGAAAGCTCCTGCAGCCAATTGGAAGTCATGCCTTGGTTTTTTAACAGTTTCGGGAGTCGAATGGACTCCCGGAATGGATTAAGTGCCAGAACCAAGGTACCACTGTACCTCATTTGCTCAGTTGGTTAGAGCGTGGTGCTGATAACACCAAGGTTGCAGGTTCGATCCCCATATGGGGGAGCTGAATATTTCTATATTGCAGGGGGTTGGGGTAGATGACCCCCAGGGTCCGTTCCAACTCTACAATTCTATGAATATATGTACTTCTTGAACCAACAGGCAAACAGAAACACAGCTGTCCTTCAAAATTCATCCCTTACCTGAATCTACAATGCAGTTTTCCAACCAAACAACGAGTACAAAAATACATCTATTAGCACTTGTACCGGTAAAAACAACCCAGAAAAATGCTTATGTTAAGGGAAATGGCTTGCAAAAAAATGTGTCTATTACTCAAAACTGTATACAAAATGTCTTTATTAGGAGAAATTCACACTAAAATGCTTGTCGGATTTTATATATATTGCAAACTGCTACAAGTACTGGATTTAAGACTGAAAAAAGTGAGAAACAGAAAGAACCAGAAATGACAGATTTGCCCATCCCTAGCAAGGAGACAGCCATTATGAGCAATGGAGAGGCAGAAGCAGTATGGTGCAGGATATAGGGCCGGGGCACAAGGAGACTTGGATTCAACCCCCTGCGCAAAAGGTCACTTCTTTTTCAGCCTGGCCAACACCAGAGGTTCTTTGTAAGGATTCCCTGGGATAACACTCAGAACCCGAACTCCTTTGCAGGTTACTGGGACACAACTATGATCCTCCACATGCAGCTGCTGGGTGACCTTGGGCCAGTCACACTTCTTTGAAGTCTCTCAGCCCCACTCACCTCACAGAGTGTTTGTTGTGGGAGAGGAAGGGAAAGGAGAATGTTAGCCGCTTTGAGACTCCTTCGGGTAGTGATAAAGCGGGATATCAAATCCAAACTCTTCTTCTTCTTCTTCTTCTTCAATCAGTAAAAGCGTATTCCTAGTTTGCATCATAAACTGCTGTAATCCACAACAGCCTGCACTTTGATGCAATAGCTATGTGGCGTCCATTAATAGCGGCTGTTGCCAAATCAACTATTTCAGCCCACTCTGTAGCTTGGGGCCAACACTGTGTGACCTAAATTATTGGTGCAACACCAAAGTTATTACAGCACTGAAGCCTACATGCATAATTACTAGCAGAGCAGGTTAGGTTTACAAGAGCCAGGAGATCCAGCAACTTAATAACAGACTGGACTAATCGTTTAGATTAGGAAAGTCAAGCCCAGATCAACAGTTAAAGAAGGCCAAGAGAGCCCCGACTGGCTCTCCAGATCACCTCATCCTGTTGACTGGATGAACTACCTTCCAGCCATCTTCAGGGGGGTGGAGCAGCAAGGCCAGCAGGAAATCAGGCCAGTAGAAACCTGATTTATTGGCAGCTTCAGGGCCTAATAATGCATAATACTTATGGTACAGTTTACTCATAGGAAACTGCTTTAATTTTTTTTTTTTGTTAAGAACTATTCCCAGCCCTGCATCTGGAACTACTGCGAACTGAGCTGTTCATCAATTAACTAGGCAACAGTGCTTTTCATATCAACGTTGAGAGTCTTTTCTGCTTTGCAATGCACCAGTTACTTTGCTAACGTTTTGCACGACACTTTACATAGGCTAATGTCATTATGATAAAAGCCATTTGATTTGCTTTTGAATAGGAATTATGGATGCATCAACACCACAAACTTACATCACTTGCAAATCACTTTTAGCCCACAAAGAATCTTGGGTGCTGTAGGTTTATTGAGTTTAGACGTATGTTTATAGGCTCCTACCAGTTTTACAGGACTACAGTGCCCAAGGTTTGTAATATGGTTGAATCTTCAGTGGGAGATCTGTTTAATTATCTGCTGGATGACCTCCGGGTGACTGTCTACCCTTTGTGCTGTTGGGAATGAATTCAGCAAATGTCTGGGATGCGTGTATTCTTTCCACATTAGCTCAAATGTGTGCTGGGTGAATCCTTTAGACTCAATAAAGGACACCCCATTCCATTGCTGCCTATCTTTAGCAGCAGCACTTGTCATCGCGGACTAGCGTGGCATTTGTTAACTGCGCTGTAACTCGCAAAGCTAATCAGGAGCATAATGGGGCAATATATTAGGCACCTCTGCGAAGCCAAGAAATGTGGTCAGATTGTTAGCAAAAAATAATCTTAACAGCACAATGGTCAAGGGTGAGAGTTGATATTAAATTGCTGATATCGTACTCCTGAACAACACTTTTATCGTGCAAAGAGCTCAGCAGTTTCCCCCTTACATTACTTCGCAGCTACCCTTCAAAGGAAGGTCACTATTATTCCCATTTTACAGATAAGAGCACGGGGTTGAATCCAAGCTAAGTTTGTTGAGCTTAGAACCCATCAAAATCAATAGGACAAGTTAACTATGACCTTGCCTAAGTCCCATTGATATAAATGGGATTTAAGGGCAGCAAATGGAGTTTTGTCCTATGATACCTCACCCCTGTGTCCTACAGCCCAACATCTGCCGCCTGAGGCAGCCACCTCACACCAAATGATAGGGATGGCCTTGTATAATCCTATTCACACAATCTGTTCTGTAAAGTTAATTTAAATCTGATCTGTACTGGGGCCCAATAAAGCATTGCAGAGTTGCAATCACTTGTCTCTCTGTGAATCAGTTGAAGATAATTATCATTAAGGGTGTGTTATAACACAAGCTAGAATGTAGTATAAGACTGCCCCACGCGGGTCTGGCAGCGTGGGGAGAGAACAGCAGAGGGAGAGATCATGAAGGCAGGCAAGTTAAACAAGTGCAGGGATTGGGAGACCAAGGCCCACCAGATGTTCTCAGACTCCATCTCCCACCAACTCCAGCCAACATAGCCAACTGTCAGTGGTGATGGGAGGCAGAGTCAACATCTGGAAGACCACAGGTTCCCCATCCCTGAGCAAGAGATGGGCTTTGGAGCAAAACAGGTGGCACAACTATGCAGGCGTACAAAAGGGGGCAGGAGCAAAGAAAGGTTTAAAGACTTCGAAAGTGATCGAAAGTCGTAGAGTCTGAAAGGTTAAGGTCACAGGCAGGCGTTTATCAGGAGAAAGATAAGAACTTCATGCTGACATTTTGCAGAACAGTATGAACTCTCTCATACAGAAATGGAAGGTCAGTGAATAATTTTCCTTTGTGTTGTTTCCATAAATTTGCAAAGTATATTTATTTCCTTGCACAGTACAGATAAGGAAAGTGAGGAAAGCTGTGGGGGGTGGGGTGGGGGACGCTTTTTGGATAGACTCGTCTGCTACTGCCGTTTGGGTTCCCTCCAGCTCCCAGCTAGCACATCTCAGCTGTCCGTGGCTCATTGGTAAATAAATGCATTTATGCAACAGGTTGCAAAACTCTTCCTGCCATTCTCACGGCTGAGCAGCAAAGGCATGATACAACATTAAATCCTTTGGATATAGAAATCCTTCAGTGCACCGAAAGCAGAGTGAAAATAAACCCAAAGTGCCATCTCAGAGGTGCAGAATAACCCCATATTAGTTGATCGCATACTGATGTCCTGATTCAACACTGAAGCCACAAGCTTTGCAGATCCTATCCGGTTGCAAGTTTACTTGAGTTCACAGAAGTGGTTGCCAGCTTGAATTTCTGCTGGTGCAGAAAGGAGATCAAAGTACCTGTGTGTATGGGAGAGAGAGGAAGCCGCCTTATGCTGTTGCCCAGCTAGCTCATTACTGCCAGGGTCTCAGCTACAGGTCTTGCTCATCACCTGCTAGGGACAGAAACATGTACTCTACCACTGAGATATAGGCTGTGTGCACACGCAGAAACATGCAGAAGCTGCATTTCACAGTATGCTTTCATATAGTACATAGCGGTTTGCAGTTATACACACCTTTGCAAGATAACATAATCTAAAAGAGCACCCATTATCCCTGCTGTCCGCACACACAGGTGAGCATGTTTTCAGACTATTGTGCTCTCTGTTGCCCTCCCCTAAATTAGTGTTTCCACAGGCTGTGTGCATGTGTTCCACAGTCTTCTGAAAAGGGGCCTGAAACTGGTGTGCTGATATATGGAGGATATATATCAGTATAACGAGGCAGCTAAGTTACTGTACTTCTTCCTAGTTTGCCTATTTGATTCATAGCCAAATAGTTAAACATAGTGAGAGGTCCTGCAAGATCAGTAGATCTGCCCCAATAGGAGAGAACTTAAGAAAGTGGTGTGTGGGTGTGCGCATGCACAGCACTTGAGAAGTATATTCTCAGCACAAAACGGATTATAACAATTACAGCAGAATGCATTTTACATTGACATGGGGATGGTGCCGTGTGTATAGACTGGGATTTGGTAGAAAATGCACGTTTTTTATGGGGGGGGTAGTTTAACTAATAACCCAGAATGCAATGAAACCCGTACCTGCTCCACTGAAAAATCCTCTTAACATGCGCCCTTCTTTCTCACCTTTCTTATATCATCCAGAACCGGTTTGAAATCCATATAGTGATATCAGTTTCATAATCTCTCTGACCTGGCAACATATCGTGAATCATGATGTGTGTGCTATGCAAGGATCACAATGTGGGGGAAAGCATGAAGCCAACCAATGCTTCTACTATATAGCTCCATAATTATTTCAGACATCCTGATATATTGGTATATCACAACGTTTAGCTGGTGCTGTATCACAATGTTTAAAACCAGATATCGCCCAGCCCTAGTGCCAAGTCATAATAATAATAATAATAATAATAATAATAATAATAATAATAATAATTTATTTATACCCTGCCCACCTGGCTGAGTTCCCCCAGCCACTCTGGGTGGCTCCCAATCAAGTGTTAAAAACAATACAGCACTAAATATTAAAAACTTCCCTAAACAGGGCTGCCTTCAGATGTCTTTTAAAGATAAGATAGCTGCTTATTTCCTTGACATCTGACGGGAGGGCATTCCACAGGGTGGGCGCCACTACCGAGAAGGCCCTCTGTCTGGTTCCCTGTAACCTCACTTCTCGCAATGAGGGAACTGCCAGAAGGCCCTCAGAGCTGGACCTCAGTGTCTGGGGGTGGAGACGCTCCTTCAGGTATACTGGACCGAGGCCATTTAGGGCTTTAAAGGTCAGCACCAACACTTTGAATTGTGCTCGGAAACGTACTGGGAGCCAATGTAGGTCTTTCAAGACTGGTGTTATATGGTCTCGGCGGCCACTCCCAGTCACCAGTCTAGCTGCCACATTCTGGATTAATTGCAGTTTCCGAATCACCTTGAAAGGGAGCCCCACGTAGAGAGTGTTGCAGTAATCCAAGAGGGAGATAACTAGTGCATGCACCACTCCGGCGAGACAGTCCGCGGGCAGGTAGGGTCTCAGCCTGAGTACCAGATGCAGGTGGTAGACAGCTGCCCTGGACACAGAATTGACCTGTGCCTCTATGGACAGCTGTGAGTCCAAAATGACTCCCAGGCTGCGCACCTGCTCCTTCAGGGGCACAGTTACCCCATTCAGGACCAGGGAGTCCCCCACACGCACCTGTCCCCCCAAAACAGTACTTCTGTCTTGTCAGGATCCATCCTCCAACAGCCTCCAGGCACTCACACAGGACCTTCACCGGTTCTGCTTTAAAAGAGAGGTAGAGCTGGGTATTATCATGATGGGAGGGCGTTCCACGGGGAGGGTGCTACCACAGAGAAGGCCCTCTGCCTGGTTCCCTGTAACTTCACTTCTCGCAGTGAGGGACCCGCCAGAAGGCCCTCAGAGGTGGACCTGACTGTCATCTTACCTCCCCACAAATGTTGTACAAAGACAAATGCTTGATAAACAGGCCATCTGGAAGCAACTCAGGCTCTCTTGCTTTATTTATTGCATCCATATCCCCTCTTTTCTTCCATCATGGACCTCAAGGTAGCACATCCAGGTGGCCTTTCATGCAGGCGCTTAACAAATCCACACCTGCTTAGCTTCTGCATTGCTTCAGCAAGGTGGCAGCCTCATGTCCCCTCAGGCCCTAACCCAAAGCACTATTTAAGACATCTCTCGATCCCAAAAGCAGTAGCCCTAGATGCTGGCACATTTAGAAACACCAGCATACTGGGAGATTAACTAGACCAGATTATATAACAGGACAGGGGAGAAGCTCAATTTAGGATCTTGACCTCAGTTATACGATACCCTTCCTTCAGAACAACTTCCTGGGTAATCTTTTAGACCTTGAGAGTGTTACCCTCAGTCACCTGACACTGTCACTTAGAGAACACTTGTAATCAATGGGAATAGGGCAGATATAGTACAGACACCGTAGACTTCAAAGGAGATACAGCTGCTTTATGGAATAAGCCCCAAGCGCCAAATGATGCGTAAGAGGAGTCACAAAATGATTAATGGATACAAATGGGAGAGGCTCTAGAAAATTAACTGTAGAATTAAGGCCAGAATATGTTTTGTGATTAATGACTTCGGGATTGTGAAGCATGTTGCACAGAGAAAACACTGTAGCAATTGCCACAGCTGCCAGATTGCAGTTATTACGGGGTTGAGAGTCATATTGGCCTGCAATTCAAAGTGCCACTTCCTGCTAGTTTTGCGGCAACCGCCACAAAAAGGACAACCCAAAATGGGCCAGATTGGGAGCCATGCCTGAGACTTCCATTCTTGCCCCTCTGTATTCATTTAAGGACAAATGGAAATTGAACCAAATGGGCCACATTTGTGGGGCTTTCACGGAGCCCCTACTTTCAGATGGAATTCAGCTAGCACCCTCAGCTTGTGGAATTACAGTTGATTTTGTTTGTTGCTCTTATGCAACAAACCTTCTTTGCCCTCCCAAAACTGGACTTTTGCAATAAGGAAAGTGACAGGAAAATTCACTGGGAAATGTGGGTAAGAAAGACCCTGGAGAGTATGCCACAACTGCAGCTAGAATTTTGTTAGCTAAGAATTGGAAATCACAAGAAGTCCCAACAGTGGAGGAATGGCAAATGAAGGTGATGGACTTTTGGGAGCTAGCCGACCTGACTGGAAGAGTCCGCGACCAGAAGGAGGAGGAGTACCAGGAGGAATGGATGAAATTCAAAGACTATTTAGTTAAATATGTTAAGATAACTTAATTGGAAAAGCTTGCAAATATCAGATAGGCTTAGGATTTAAATATGTGATGTTACAGAATAATATGTTTAAAGTCAAAATGAAAACAAAGAAAGATGTCAAGTGATTAAGTTAATTTTATGAGAAAATTGGTTTTGGAAAACTGTTACAATGATATACACTGAAATTCAGCCAGAGGGATTTGAGGAAGTCACTTAACAATGTTACTAAGATTGGATCAAGTACAATTAAGATGTTTGTTTAAATTTTTTTGGAAAACCAATAAAAAATTTTGAGGGGAAAAAAAGAAAGATCCTGGAGAGGCACTGCCAGTCATTGTAGAGAACAATGAGCAAGATGGACCAATGGTCAGCCTGGATAGTTCAGTTGGTTAGAGCATGGTGCTGGTAATGCTAAGGTTGCAGGTTCAATCCCCATATGGTGGGTTGGGCTAGAAGATCCTTGGGGTCCCTTCCAACTCTACAATTCCATGATTCTATGATTTGAATCTATGACTCTGTATAAGGCAGCTTCCTTTTTTATGTCTAACCTCCCTGTATACCAATCAGAATGAATGCTCAATAAATTGCTGACACTGTCTAACCTCCCTGCAAACTTTGGGCAAATGAATCAGGACAAATGCTTGATAAACAGGTCATCTGGAAGCAGTGCTGGTTCAATTTCCCATTCATCCCAAAATGAATGCATGCTCCATGGGCTCACAAGCCTAGAAGCCAACACAGACTGGTGTTTTCTCACACAGCCTGTTACAGGAGGAGACAGCAGTGAGAATCATCACTCAGAAAGACAAAAATCGGAGGGTGCTATTTCATCATCATACACAGCAATTGCTACAATCCCCCTTTGAAAATATCACCCCCACCTTCAAGCCTTTCTCTCTCACACACAAACCACTTCCTCACTTCCCCTAACAAATCTGCATTCTGCAGGTGCTACCTGTAGAAGTGTTACCACGCTGTTGATGAGCTGTTGAAGGAAGGTGTGGACTCTGCTATCAATTCCCCAACAACAAATCTGATCCGTTGGGCAAGGAGGAGGAAAGTGGCCCCTGGATTGACTCAGGTTTATCAACTTGGTCAGTGGTTTGTTCGGCTGGAACTTTGGAGGTATGCATTTGGGAAAAGATGATGATCATTATCAATTAATCACTGTCCTTGACTGTACTGTATGGCATTTTAATATATAAAAGAATCTGAGCTGTGAATTACACACTATCCCTTTTAAGCACATTCAAAGCATATTCTTTCCCTCAAGGAATTCTGGGAACTGTAGTTTACCGCTCCTAGAGTTACAATTCGCAGCAACCCTTAACAAACTACAATGCCCAGAAATCTTTGATGAGGAGAATGTGCTTTGAAGGCATGGTTTGTACACAGCAAAGAATTAAGAAACACACAGAATTAAATGCTGCCAATGTGGTAATTACAGAGTGCATACTTTGCTTGCAGAAAATCCATGGTCTCTCCAGCAGTAAACTAGGCAAGACCTCTGACTGAGATCTTGGAGAGTTGCCATCTGTCAGAGCTGCTTGAAGATCCTAGCTCACAGAGGATCACGCTAGCCAGCGATCATTAAGTAAAAGTCTTTATTGAATTACAGTTTCCATTCTCACGCTGCTGCGCGCAACTCTACGTCTAGTAGCTAGATCGACGAAGCTCCGTCTGAGTCTCCGCCCCGTGCGCACCAACTTAATATCCTAGCCCTGCTCCACCTTTTCCGCCTGACTGTCCTCCTCTGGGTCCCTCTACCCCCCGGGGCTTCTTCCTTCCGGGATTCTTCTGACGCTGACCCGGACCCTCCTGCCTCCTTGCGCCGGGCTTTAGGACCTGGCTCCCTTTCCGGGCTACTTACTGCGCCGCCTTCCTCTGCATTTGAACTTGGCGCGCGCGCCCAACCTTCCACTTTCCTCTTAACCGTTTCTTCGCTCCCCGATGGAGGTGTGGCCACTCCTGACTCATGCCCTCCCTCCTGTGGTGAGCTGCCAGCGCTTGCCCCCTGGCTCCCTTCCTCTTCCCTGCTCTCTGGCGGTGACGCTGGTCCCGATTTCCAACTGCTCTCCTCTGAGTCCCCTCTGGCTCTATCTTCCTGGGGTGCCCCCCTAGACTCCCCCCTTGCCCTGGCCACTGGTGCTCCTTTCTGTGAATCCTCTGATTCACTGGAAAGACTCGGAGATCTCGGGTCGTCGTCATCACTCATCTTTTCTTCTGCCTCCTCCCCTTCGCTCTCTGTTTCCTCCCTTGCCCTTGCCTCTGCTCCTAAACCCCTGACATCCATCCCCCCCTCGAAGCCCCCCATTCCCCCCTCCCCTCCTTCCGGTGCTGGAGCTGGGGTCTGCTGTTGCAAAGGGACGAACGTCGGATATCGTTCGCTTCCCGTGGCGGGCCTCCATCTGAAGTCTCGCGGGTCTCCCTCCCTGCTCTCGTCGACGACGGTCACCTCCGCTTCCATCTCTGTGCCGCCGTGCTCGAAACCAGGGTCGTCCCCGAAAACGTCCATGTCCGTCTCTCCCTCACTTCCTCCTGGCGGCGTTGCTCGTCCTGGGCCTTCCAGCCACCTTCTGCGGAACTGCTCCTCTGGTCTATCGTCCCACCAATACGAGGGTTCTGATGCAGATCCCGAGGGTGACCCCTCCGGGGAACGGACGTCTTGTGTCGGGTCCTCGTCCGAGTCGAACCCCCGGAAAGTGCTGGCCGAAAGCGTGGGCGTGAAAAGCCAGTCGTCGAAAAAGTCTGCTGGCATAGGTCTATGTGGGAAGAGGGCATGAAACTCGTCTTTGAGTAGAGGTTCGTCCAAGGCGTAGCCCGGCACCCAGCTGTTCGCACTGGCCAGGGTGCCCTCCTTGGCGAGAAAGTATTCTACCCCCTCTTCCCCCCATCTGGAGTCCAAAATCTCCGTGACGTCATTGATGCGCTCCTTCTGTGCCACTCCCGCGTGCCCCGTTCTGTCTCTGACCGGACTCGGCGCCGTTCCGGGTTCCTGGAACCTGTGCGGTGCCTTGTAGGGAGTGAGCACCGATCTGTGGAACACCGGATGCATTCTGGAACCCTCCAGAAGTGCCAGTCTGAAAGCTACCGGGTTGACCTGCTCTTTGACTTGGTAGGGCCCCAGTTGTTTATGCCCTAGTTTCTTCTTGGCCAACGACCTGGCCGGCACTGCGTGGGCTGCTAACCAGACCCAGTCTCCCACGTGGAGCTCTTCGCCAACCCTTCTGTGCCTGTCCGCTTGTACCTTGTATGCGTGTTTGGCCAGCTCCAGGTGGCGCCTCAGCTGATCGTGGACTTCCTGCAGCTCCGACGCGAACGCATCTGCTGTCTGCGGCTCCCCCTCCCCCATTCTTTCCAGTCCCGGGAAGGTTCTGGGGTGCCTCCCGTTGTTGGCGAAGAACGGCGTGACCCCCGTGGACACGTGCTTCGTGTTGTTGTAGGCGAACTCGGCAAGCGGCAGGTAATCCACCCACGTCGCAGGCTGTTGATTCGCATAGCATCTCAGGTACTGCTGCATGATGGCATTGACCCGCTCCGCTTGCCCGTTGGTCTGCGGGTGTCTTGCCGACGCCAGGTTGATCTTGACGTTTAGGAAGCCCATCAGCTTCTGCCAGAAATTCGAGATGAACTGCCGCCCGCGGTCGGACAGAATAGACCGTGGCAGACCGTGAACCTTGAACACGTGGTCTATGAACAGTTTGGCGGTTTGCTCCGCCGTGGCCACCTTCGCACACGGAATGAAATGTGCCATCTTGGAAAACAGGTCCACCACCACCAGCACTGCCGTCTTGCCCCTCGAGCTGGGCAGATCTGTGACAAAGTCCAGAGCCACCCTTTCCCAAGGTTCGACCGGAGTTTGCAGCGGTTCCAACAGTCCTGCCGGCGGTCTGTGCACTGGTTTGGCCCTCTGGCAGGTGTCACACCTCGCCACGTAGTCTGCGACCTCCCCTCTCATTCCAGGCCACCAGAAATCCCTGGCTACCAATTCCACCGTCTTCTCCTTGCCAAAGTGCCCGGCCGTGGGCGCGTCGTGCAGCTGCTGCAGCACCTTGGCGCGAAGGTCGTCTCCCGGTACGTAGATGGCCCCTTTACGGATGAGCAATCCATCTCGTAGCTGGAAACCGTCGGCCTCAGCCTTGCCCCTTTGCACCTCTGCCATCTTTGCTTGCGCGAAGGAGTCATCCTGCAACGCTCGCCGCACCGCCTCCAGGTCCACGGTGGCCGCGGCGCACGCCCATACTGTTGGTGCGAAGATGTGCATGGCGGCCGCTGGCGTTGCGTCCTCCAGATACTGTGGCTTACGGGAGAGGGCGTCCGCCATGATGTTAGTGTCCCCCGGGACATACTCTATGCGGAAGTCGAAGTTCGCAAAAAACTCAGCCCAACGTATCTGCCTCTGGTTTAGGAACTGTGCCGTGCGCCAGTGCTCCAGATTCTTGTGGTCCGTGCAAACCTGCACCGTGTGCTTGGCGCCGATCAGGAAGTGCCTCCACGCTTTGAACGCTGCATGAATGGCCAGCAACTCCCTGTCCCAGATGGTGTAGTTCTGCTCGGACTTGCTGAGCTTCCTGGAGTAAAACGCTCCCGGCCGCCACACCCCCTGCTGGTCCTTTTGCAGCAGGACCGCCCCCACGGCTCTGTCCGAGGCGTCTGTCTCCACCCTCATCGGCCTGCTGGGGTTGACGTGAAGCAGCTGCTCTTCCGACGCGAAGAGACGCTTGAGTGCCTGAAAGGACTGCTCCGCCTCCTCTGTCCAAACGAACTTCTTTTTCTTGGAGCTAAGCGTGTCTGTGATGGCCGCTGTCTGCATAGCGAAGCCCTTGATAAACTTGCGATAGAAGTTCGCAAAGCCGACAAACCTTTGGACCTCTTTCCGGTTGCGTGGACTCTTCCAATCCAATACCGCTCGAACCTTGGCGCTGTCCATGGCGAGCCCCTTGTCAGACAACTTGTAGCCCAGAAAATCCACCTCCGTCACGTCAAATTGGCACTTCTCCAGCTTGGCGTAGAGCCTATGTTGCTTTAGTCTGGTCAGCACTTCCTTGACGTGTCTGTCATGCTCCTGCTGCGACTCCGAAAAGATCAGGATGTCATCTAAGAAACAGACGCACGTCTTGTAGAGAAGTCCCGCCAACACGTGATGCATGAAAGCTTGAAAAACGTGGGAGCCATTTTGCAATCCAAAAGGCATAACTCTGTATTCGTAGGTACCCAGTGGCGTGAACATGGCCGTCTTCCACTCATCTCCCTCCCGCATGCGAATGAGGTTGTACGCCCCTCGCAGGTCTAACTTGGTGAACACTTTTCCCTTCCGCACCTTCGCCAGGAGGTCGTCTATTCGGGGCATGGGGAAGTCCGACGGCTTGGTCCCATTGTTTAAAATGCGATAGTCCACGACCAGTCTTTTTTGGGGCGTGTCTCGCTTTTTAACAAAGAATACAGGACTGCCCCCCGCTGCCTTGGACTCTCGGATGAAACCGCGCTCCAAATTATGATCTATGAACTCTTTGAGTTCCTGCAGCTCGTCCTCTGACATGGAATACAGTTTCCCTTTAGGCAGCGCCGCCCCCGGAAGCAGGTCAATTTTGCAGTCATATGGTCTGTGAGGGGGTAGCCTGTCCGCCTCCTTCTCGCAGAAAACTTCCAAAAATTCTGCGTACTTGTGGGGAATCGCTTGCAGCGTGCCTAGCAGCAGCTGTGACTCCTCTTGCTCCCCTTCCTGCCGGGGCATGATGCAGTGTTCAGCACAAAAGGAAGAGCCGAAGATCAGCTGCCTCTGGTACCAAGCCAGCGTTGGGCTGTGCTTGTCCAGCCAACTCATTCCCAATACAATGGGCGTATCTGATAGTTGAGTGACATTGAAGCTGATGATTTCTTTGTGATTCCCAAGTCGCATCGCCATTGGCGGCGTCTGCTTCACCACTTGCCCCCCTAGCAACTCCCTGCCATCCACCGTGACAACCTGCAGGGGCAGTGTGGCCGGCAGCAACTGTATAGCGTGCTTGTCGACAAACTCCTGCCCTATAAAGTCCGCGTTGCTGCCCGAGTCGATAGTAATTGGCACGTCCATGGTGATTCCATTGGGCAGCTGGAGAGATGCGGTGAGCCTCACCACTGGTTTGGGCGGGAGGGGGTTCACGGGCTGTAAAATCTCTGGGGACTGCGTCACTAACACGTCTGGCTGGGCCCCAGGGCCTCTTCCTCCAGCCAGACTGCTTCGTTTCCCTGCTGTGGTCCTCCTTGCTGCGTTGCTGCAGTCACCATTGCTGAGGCTGCAGTGAGCTTGTGGAGCCTCTGGGGACACTCTTTCGCCATATGCCCTGGCTCCTCACAGACGTAACACTTCCTGTTCCCTCTAGGAGGCTTCGCTTTCACTGCTGCCGGTGCTAGGGCTCTGGTTGCTGACTGAGCCCTTGCACCTCCAACCTCCATAGGTTCGGCTCCTCCTCCTGGCGGAGGCGTGGATTGCGCCCGCGCTGCTTCTCTGGGAAGGAAGGAGGGGCCCCTGGCTGGTTCGCGCCCTCCACGCCCTTCGTCCCTGCTCCACGGACGTTCTTCCAGCCTCACCCCCACTGCCAGTGCCCTCTGAACGACCTCCTGGGTGGTTCGGGGTCTCTCCCCCCTCGCGATCTCATCTTTAATCGAGCTGTGCAGCCCCTCCCAAAAGAGGTCTCTTACCGGGGCCGAATCTCTGTCCCATTCCAGGGCACTGACCAAGGCGAAAAAGCGGGCATGGTACTGTCTGACGCTGGCCCTCCCTTGTCTTAGTCCATGCACCTCCTTCCGGGCAAGATCCACGTCAATACTTGATAAAAAACACCCATCCATCGCTTTAATAAAGGCATCTGCATTCTGGAGCGCCGGATCCTTATCTCTCCATAAATTGCGTAGCCATGCTTTAGCATCCCCATGCAAATGGGACATGATGAATCCCACTCTCTCTTGCTCATCTCTAAAGTCTTTATGCAGCAGTTGCAGTGCGCACAGTACGTCTGCTCTAAAGTTGGGATACTGTTGCAGGTTCCCATCGAAGTGAGAGACCAGCCCGCCTGTTCGTCTCGCCAACCCAATTCCCTCCTGCCGGGGTGTCTGCTTCGTCAGCACGTCTAACCTGATCTGGAGATCCCTGCAGGCGGCAGCTGCCTCCTCCTCTCTCTTCCTGGATGCGAGAGCCTCGGCATTCAGTTGTGCCACTGCTTTTCTGAGTTCCTCTATCTGCTGCTCAGCCGTCATGTCGTCTGCTGTTCGTGAGCTCACTAGTAGGCACCTGTTTCTCTCCCCTCCTCGGGGCTGTAGATGCCCACCATTTGGAGACGGAGCTTACTGTCAGAGCTGCTTGAAGATCCTAGCTCACAGAGGATCACGCTAGCCAGCGATCATTAAGTAAAAGTCTTTATTGAATTACAGTTTCCATTCTCACGCTGCTGCGCGCAACTCTACGTCTAGTAGCTAGATCGACGAAGCTCCGTCTGAGTCTCCGCCCCGTGCGCACCAACTTAATATCCTAGCCCTGCTCCACCTTTTCCGCCTGACTGTCCTCCTCTGGGTCCCTCTACCCCCCGGGGCTTCTTCCTTCCGGGATTCTTCTGACGCTGACCCGGACCCTCCTGCCTCCTTGCGCCGGGCTTTAGGACCTGGCTCCCTTTCCGGGCTACTTACTGCGCCGCCTTCCTCTGCATTTGAACTTGGCGCGCGCGCCCAACCTTCCACTTTCCTCTTAACCGTTTCTTCGCTCCCCGATGGAGGTGTGGCCACTCCTGACTCATGCCCTCCCTCCTGTGGTGAGCTGCCAGCGCTTGCCCCCTGGCTCCCTTCCTCTTCCCTGCTCTCTGGCGGTGACGCTGGTCCCGATTTCCAACTGCTCTCCTCTGAGTCCCCTCTGGCTCTATCTTCCTGGGGTGCCCCCCTAGACTCCCCCCTTGCCCTGGCCACTGGTGCTCCTTTCTGTGAATCCTCTGATTCACTGGAAAGACTCGGAGATCTCGGGTCGTCGTCATCACTCATCTTTTCTTCTGCCTCCTCCCCTTCGCTCTCTGTTTCCTCCCTTGCCCTTGCCTCTGCTCCTAAACCCCTGACACCATCAGTCAAGGATAGATGGAACAATAGTATGTCTCAGTATAAGATAGCATAAAATGTTCATACATCAAGATAACTCAAGAAGCTTCTAGAACCATGAATGTGTGTGGTTGAAGTGATTGTTGTCTTTAAGATCTGTGCCACTTTATTCTGCATGTGACCTTCTCTGTCAGATTAAGACAAATATACCTTTGTAACCTCAAAATCCCCTCTACAACTGGCGAAAGCAGAACAAAATGTACAGAGAAAGTTGAGCTATGTTTCATTTACCCAAAGCATGCACATCACAGAAACCAGCCATATTTTGGTATATAAAATTGTTTGATTTTATTCTGTTGTGCTTTGTTTGCTTTTGCCCTGTGTGAGGAAAGTAAGGCAGGCGGGCTTTTTTTAATAAATAGGCCACTGTTCCCAATGTAGTGCACACAACTGAATTAGCTGTCACAACTCTGACTGATTAAAATCAGCTCTCATATATCCAGATCCTTGTAAGTATTGACTTTTCCATTGATTTGTGTCTGCGCTAAGAATAAAGCTGTGGTACCAATCTGTAGAAATGCTCAATCTCCTGTGTTGGGAATCTGTTTATACATTCAGCAGGATCAAGTGAGAAAACAGATTTTCTTGGACTCCTCCACTTCAGGCAGTTGGGAAGTTGCAAGTTTGAATGCTCGTGTCAAGATGCTGGACTAGATAGGATTTTGGCCTGAATTTGATTTAAAAGTATAGCATGTACTCAGACTGTATGTTTTAGTGGTCTCTGCTTTACTTGACAGTGACTGGCAATACAGTGGTACCTCGGGTTACAGACGCTTCAGGTTATAGACTCCGCTAACCCAGAAACAGTACCTTGGGTTAAGAACTTTGCTTCAGGATGAGAACAGAAATCATGCTCTGGCGGCGCGGCAGCAGCAGGAGGCCCCATTAGCTAAAGTGGTGCTTCAGGTTAAGAACAGTTTCAGGTTAAGAATGGATCTCCAGAACAAATTAAGTTCTTAACCCGAGGTACCGCTGCATGTAGAAAAGAATAAGCTTGCAAGGTAAAAAGTTGGTACATTCGATCCATGGGACAATCTGTACAGCGGTTGCAGAGCCAAGGACTGAAATCTCATTAAGTGTGACTTCTAAGCAGGTGGACATGAACAGTTGTATGTCTTATCACTAAGAAGGAAGGCAACTGCTCAGCCTTGGATACAAGCTTATTGAGTCCCAGGCTTCAATTTAGCAGGACCCTGAGATGATACAGCAAAAGGGCACACTTGAAGTATGCTTGTCATGAGATGCGGAGCTGACCGCTGAGAAAAATTTACATGACTCAAGTTTCACTCCATTTGTTTTTGCGGAATCCGCTGGTGCTTTTTGTGTGTTTCAGTGACAGCAAACGACATCGAGCTTTTGCACTCTGAAAGGCAACTGTGACTTAGGTGCATAGCACAGGGCGTGACGACCATAATAGCATGGAACACTGTGCATTATAAAGCCACATTTCTCAAATTAGCCAGGGGGGAAGTCTAAGCATAGGGACAAACAGGGATGGCTATTACATGTAGCTGAACTTATACATGGCTATACAAGGGATACCCACTTTGTCTGCTCAGTGCTGCTGTCTAGACTCTATACTAATGTTATGTGCTGAGTTGAATAGGATCCAAAAGGCAGCAGTCTGATTGGTCCTAGAGCAATAGGATTCAGAATGCAGCAGTCTGATTGGTCCTAGAACAAAGGATCCAGAATGCAGCAGTCTGATTGGTCCACAGGAGCCACCCAATCCAGCTCCAGGTGGAAGTGAATCCGCAACCTGATTGGTCTACAGGAGAATACCGGAATTAGCCAATCACATGGGGCCCATTGTGTAAATAATGTATATAAAGCAGACATTCTGGGGGAACTTCCATTCCTCCTCACCACTATGAGCTGAATAAAGAGCATGAAATCCACTCTCAACTCCAAGTATATTTCAACTAAATTATAGGTTCACAGCCCAAGGGCCTGAGTGAGTGAGCGATCTGCTCTAATGTCCCCAGTGATGCTTTGCAGACAAAGCTGAGTTTCTAGACCGCTATTGGGTTAGCTGCTGTGATGTCACATAGGAGCCTAGACCTAGGAAGTGAAATACAAGGATAAACTGAGAGGGAATGTCTTGGCACTGGAATTTCAAGTCCACCGGCTAATTTTAGTGCCAATAAACCCCTTCACCTTCGCCTGTATGATGTAGGCTTCCAGAGGACACCTCAGTGGTGCAAACTGACTGAAGGGAGAATACGGTGCCCAGAATGCGACCTCATAATGCACCCTGCCAGACAAATTCCAGTAATGTATATAGGAGTGACTGAGGTTCCTCAAATGCTCTGAGAGGGAGCAGGACAGGCTATGAAGCTTTCAAAGTGGGTATCGCCTCTCCATTTCACAGCTTCTCATTCCCTCCCCTCCCCACTAATCCCAGAAGTGCTTACATTGGATGCCCCGGGATTGCCCCCCTTGTGAACCTGGCTACGTTGCTTGAATCCTGGGGGTGGGGAGATAGGGGGGCCAGTAATGAAATCCACACGCTCTTCCCCGATTCTTCCTTACTTTTTATCAAATCACCCACCCACCCCCTGAACCCTCCTTAAAGTAGCTAAGGGACAGAAGCTTAAAAAGAACAGCATACAAACCCCGTCTCTCCCTTCATGAAAGGATTCGGAAGGAATATTGTTTGCTGTGAACTGTTTCCGAAATCTTTTCTTGACAGAACATACCTGAGTTGAGTGGGAAGAAGACTCCCACCGCAGGTAGCTTATTTTGGATGTCACGGATTATCGGCAAATGACTGGTTATTTAAGTTATTGTTATTTTAATTTTCTTTCCAGGGTCAGGGGAGAGAGTTGCTCGTGGGGTTTTCTGCCTCAAATTCCAAAATACCTTTATCAACTTTCGGTACTATGCATCTTGATTCGGAGTGTTCTTTTGCCATTTACTCATCTGTAGGGGAGAAAATGTCTTGCACAGGCCCTAACCATAACCAAATTTACATATGTGTAAAGTCATTTGCCCACATTTTCTCTCCCTACCTTGTCTGCCCCTCCATCCATGTGTTGTTTCTGCATTATGTCACATCCACAGCATACATTTAAATGACATTTATATCACTTTAACAGGCAGGGCTTCTGCCCAAAGAATCATGGGAATTGTAGTTTACCCCCTCAGAGAGCTATAATTCCCAGCACACTTAACAGACTACATTGTGCTTTAAATGTAGTGCTGTGGATGTGACCTTAGAGACTATAAGCTCCAATGGCAGCTGGGCCCTATCTGTTTAACGCCATGTTGCCATGCCAACTGAGGCCCAGGATGATCACCAAGCACCCAAGGGGCAACTGTCGAAGCTCAAAAGGACCGCAGGGACCACTGGCATTGACACTTGTTTTGGGTTCCCTACATCAGGCAGCTGGGAGTTGCCATTTGAATTTCTGCATTGCTTTGTGGACATTGTGGAGATGAAAATGGTGGCTCCTGAATCAAAGTGTCACCACCACCACTGCCTATAGGAGGCCCACTGATATGTGAGGCAGCCCATCAGTAGTAACAGCAGTTGTCATTGTCATAGTAAATAAGTAGTTCATCAGATCCAAATACTGAGTTTACCTTGGTGTGGTTTTATTTATTTAGTTTACCTAAAAGGTAAAGGTAAAGGTACGGGCCAGTCTTGACAGACTCTAGGGTTGTGCGCCCATCTCGCTTAAGAGGCCGGGGGCCAGCGCTGTCCGGAGACACTTCCGGGTCACGTGGCCAGCGTGACAAACCTGCATCTGGCGAGCCAGCGCAGCACACGGAAACGCCGTTTACCTTCCCGCCAGTAAGCGGTCCCTATTTATCTACTTGCACCCGGGGGTGCGTTTGAACTGCTAGGTTGGCAGACGCTGGGACTGAGCAACGGGAGTGCACCCCACCGTGGGGATTCGAACCGCCGACCTTTCGATCAGCAAGCCCTAGGCGCTGAGGCTTTTACCCACAGCGCCACCCGCGTCCCTGTCTTAGTTTACCTAGAGTTGCCATATTTCAAAAAGTGAAAATCCGGACACAAAAGTTGTTGAAAGCTCATTTTTTGGCAAATTTCTGGGCTTTTTTTTTTTTTGGAAATCCGCCAAAATCAACACTTCCGACATGGGTTGCCATACTTCCAGATTTTCCCAGACACTGTTTCTGACGGCCGAATCCAAGCTATGTCCAGGAAATTCCAGGCGTGTGGCAGCCCTAGTTTACCGCCCTTTATCTGTAGATCTCCGGGAAGTTCACAACATTACTAGGAGCCACCACAAACAGTCCAAATGAGACCTCTCCTCTCTTCCAATGTACCCTTTATCAAAACAGAGACATTTACTGACAAATGCTCAAGTCGTGCAACAGCTTTGGGGCCCAAATGCAAGGGAAACCCTAACGAAAGACTTAACTGGGACAAATTCAGCAAAATCTCTACAAAATCTCTAAGAAAGGAAAAGAGCAGCTGAAATCCCTCCCTCAGCTACCCAAAGGGAGGGAGAACTTCAGGCTACAGAGATAGCACCTGTTAACTAACGCACCATGCTCAATACATTGACACTCATAAATGCCATGCGCGTCTTCTCCAAGTACAATTAGGTGTGGAAAATTAAGCTTCCCACTCACCCCCAGCCGCCCCAGAACAAACAGAGCCTAGTTTAAACATTTCAGTTTTGATGCTAGAGGAATTATCTTTGGAAATAGTCCGACAGACAGACACCAGTTCCTTCCCCACCCCAAGTGCATTGAGCAGTGCAGCTGCCCCTTCTAGGCTGTGTCCCCGCAACCAAAATATAAAATAAAATTATGTAGCAGTGCTCTTGGTAATAAGTAACAGTGAAATGTTCTGATTGGTGATCTAGTGTAAGCTTGGGGGAATGTATCCCAGTGGGAGACCTTGTCAAGTCTGTACGTCTCTGATACCCTTCATTAGTGACCTCGAAGGGGAGTCCGCCTCATGCCAATGGAATTCACAGTGACACTGAGACTCTGTGACAGCGCGCATGTGGAAATCCAGAGGGGAAAGAGGCCAGTTGGGTTCATAAGGCGGTGTTTTTCCAGGGTAGACCACCCCTTGAAATAATGGAGCCATATTTACCGCAGGCCTTCAGGCCAAGATGTCAGGAAAGCAGGGGGTGGTGCAGAAGTAGCCTTGTTGGGGAAAATAATAATTTCATAAACCTGCATTTTGATCCTTCCGTTTTCTTTTGAGTCTATGGCCTAGCTGAACTGAAAGGGCCTGTACCTGCCGTTTTACAGCACACAACTAGCTGCTTTTAGGTACTGTACATAGTGAATGTCTATTCCAGAATGCTGAAAAGAATAATCCGTTAGACTCTGTGAGGCTGCCATTGTATGCATGAAAAGAGAATCAGCTAGGCGTGGCAATTGTGATTCATCTTGAATTGTTTTGGAGACTGATGAAATAGGACATTAAAAGGCATTTGATGAGCATTTGAGGGTTAACTGCAATAGATTTTGCTAAGTGTTAAATCAATCAATCAATCTCCTTTATTGGCATAGTAAAAGTACTTCATATACATGGATTGGAACACAGGTAACAAAACATAGTAGGAGGTAAGACTGTCCAGATGTCGGGAGATACAAAGGTGATTCTTACGACCTATGGAGGACGTAATTTCATGGTGTCACTCAAAAATATTGCCACATTCTCCACAATGCCATCCTTACCATTATTCAACAGGTAGGTCACCCTGGAAGAATCAGTACGATAGATCCCCTCCTCCTTCAATAAGGGTGGCCCAAATACTTAAAATATATATTTGCATTAAATGGGCAATGAAATAAAACGTGATAGATTCGACCTGTTTTGTGCCATCTTAAATCAAGGATGGGAAATCTGTGGCCCTCTAGATGTTGCTAGATGACGACATTCATCCTTCTTGACCACTGACCGTGCTTACTGGGGCTGATGGGGATTGGGAGTCCAACAGCGTCTGGAGGGCACCATCTTCCCCACCCCATATTAAATCAAACTTTACATTTTTACGTTTCATCCAAGCAAAGTCATCATAACAAGGGGAGGTCTTCTGCCTAGCTTTGGTGGAGAAACCCTTTTGCTTAAATCTGTGTGTGTGTGTGTGTGTGTGTGTGTGTGTGTGTGTGTGATCATCCCCCACACTCCCTAGAGCAAGAGTTCAGAGGGTCAGGCCACTTCTGTGTGCAGGAAGGCATTGCTGAGATTTTCAAAGCAGAAGCCAGTGATCAGTGATCATTTTCTCTTGTTTTCATGCAGCTGTCTCTCAGGAATGCAATCTTTTACAGTGGAATTTGGCATCCCTGAGATCCAGAAGAGAGGAAACCAGCAAGTATTTCTGCCAGATGGGCTGGAATGCACGGGGGGGGACGGGACTAGGTCTGTTTAAACAGAATTTTAGATCTGTATCACTTAAACATGGAACTGGATTCTTAAATAATTGTTGCAAGATTAAACAGTCAATGCAAAAGCAAACCGAAGACCAGCCCAGACATGATGGGGTCATCATTCAAATCACCCCTATAAAGTGTGGTATCTTAGAATAAAAACACAAAGAGGAGGTGCTGAACCTTCACCCATTGGATCATAGCAGTTAGTTGCGCCAGCAAATTTACTTTATTCCTGGCACTAGTACTAGAAGTGACCTGAAAACGTAATAGAACAGCCTCCCCAGGGCTTGTAAAGACATTAGTCTTTTGGGGCCTGGGCACAGCTTGTCTGAGGCCTGGGGTAGGAGTCTTGTTAGAAGTTAAAAACACAAACAAAAAAGCAGCTGTTCCCTGGCAGGGGCCCCTGACCACCTTAGCCCATCTAGGCCTGAGGCAAGCATGACTCACAGCCTCTCCTTCTCATGGACCAATTTGCAAATACAGTGGTGCCCCACAAGACGAATGCCTCGCAAGACGGAAAACTCGCTAGACGAAAGAGCTTTCCGTTTTGGAGGTGCTTCGCAAAACGAATTTCCTATGGGCTTGCTTCGCAAGACGACAATGTCTTGCGAGTTCCTGCGGGTTTTCCCCCTCCCCCTTTTTCTAAGTCGCTAGGCCGCTTATCAGCTGATCCGATCAGCAGATAAGCCGCTAAAAGCCACTAATAGCGCTAATCCGCTAATCCTTCAATGGGCTTGCTTCGCAAGACGAAAAAACCGCTAGACGAAGAGAATCACAGAACGGATTCTTTTCGTCTTGCGAGGCACCACTGTACCTGTGTATATTCCCACAGTGGACTTCCGGTTCCCAGAACTCCGGGAGGTAAGGAAGTGCAAACCAAGTGGTGTGGACAACGACACAGTACAAATACATCCCATCAAGGACCGCCCAATAGTGCAGATGGGAAACCATTGAGATAACAGTTCAATTAGAAGTACTCATGCATGGGCAAAAGCAAGCTCGGGGAAAATGACCCATGTGCATGACCTATGCGCATATTAACTCTCTGATGTGTACACAGTCTAAACGCGGATGATGTTGTCGTGTTTCTCTGTTAGTTGCGCACTGAGAACAAAAATGTCAAGTAAGAAATGTGCGTTCCACATTGTGCTTCACAATTCAAATCAAAAAGTGGCACGTGCTGAGACAAGGCCTGCTGCAGAGACTGGGGAGTTAAGCTGTTTGTCAGGGAACTAAAAATGTCAATACATCCAGTTTAAGGGAGCCCAAGGGTTCCTAAAATCCTACAGCTGAGGTGCATTTTGCAAAGGAAAGCAAAAATGCAGATACATAGTTATGGAGGTGCATGTGTGTGGGCCTATGATTTTGTTGCTGATTGTATTTAAATTGTTATTTTTAAGTACCTAAACACGACTTTTTTAAATTAAATGGAAGGTAATCCCTTCCCATAGGCATACAATCTATATGAATGCAGATTCATCGCTGGGCGTCAGCGATCTACAACCTGCACTGCAAAGTTAGTAATTCTAGTCTGCACACTTGAATCTCAGAGATTTCTCTCTCTATGTATAATAAAGTCCAAAGGTCACTGGTAAGAGAAGAAGAAAAGTTATGATCAAAGTCTTATACGAAAGCCTGTTATCTGCTGGCCAGTAAGCCAGGACTGATTATGTCATGAACAACAACACAAGGACCAAGGACTGGGAACACAGGGCAGCCTTAAGGGTGTGATACGAAGAGCAAAGTCAGGTGCTGGACTTTCCTTCATTGAAAGTTGTTAAACAGAGATTGTATCTCAATCTGTCCCAGGGTTCCCCGAAATGAGGGCTGACTGTTAAACCATCCCTGTGAGGGGAACTACAGACCTCGCAACAACTCTTAGCACCCTTAACAAAGTATAGCTCCCGTAATTCTTCAGGGGAAGCCATGACTGCTGAAAGTGGTATCATAGTGCTTTACAGGGAGAATAGCAGGGTTCCAGGTGTGCAGCCCAGCAGGTTGGCGAAAAGGCATGGAAAAGGAGATGAGCCAAGGGGCTAAATGAGAGAAGAAGAATCCTGGCATGCAGCCTCTCAATGCATCAAGGAATATAAAGGGAGGCTTATCAATCACTGGACTGCCACCAGAAAACAACTCAGCCCAGACTTGGTACTTCAAGGGCAGCGATTTGCAAAAAGCTTTTCATAGTGATGGGGGCAGGGGGGGATTTGCTAAAAACATAGAAGCTGGGCCCCGTAAAAAAAGAAGTTGGCAACCCTAGTTGTGAATGACACAGGGACATTCAGCAGGCCTCACTCTTGCAGGCTGTGAAACTACCTATAAAAGTAGGCAGGGCCTGTTCTCGTTGGAGCTCTGCAGCCAGCAGAAACTGGAAAGACTAAAGCATCATCTTCCCCTCAAAGTCTCTTTCCCCAGTGGCCAAAAAGAAGCAACAAAAAACAGACACCAGGGAATGGATGGATTGCATCACATGGCCATTCAAATAGCTGCTCTGCTATTAAGTAAAGTTGCTTCCAGCAACCTAACTAGGCAACGGGAATTGCATTGCACAATCATTTCATAACAGGGCATGCTTACGAGTTCTCCGTGTGCACTACTGGCTTCCATTAGAAAATCTAAACTGGTATTCATCCCCCTCGTGCAAACTGTCTGGGTTTCGAAAAATTACCTTTGCTTGGGCAACTGTAATTGCCGCAGTTATTGTAGGAGCAGCAAGCAAGCAGAATGCAGGAAAGAAAATAAACATTGGGCTTAGACAGGAGGAGGAAACAGAAAAATAATTAAACATTTGCATTACTAGGCCTCTGCAAATGCTGCTACAGGGACGTGCCCCAAGCACTGTGTATAAAACAGGCAAATATCCAAATGATTCTCTGCCCAAGTAGGCAAATAAACTGAGAGAGAAAATAGAAAACTCTCCAAATTGTTTGCAGTCAGACAGAAGAAGCAAATTTTTAGATCCTGGGGTTTGCACATTAATATCCTATATACTCTCCCTTTCCTTTCCAGAAGATCATGAGGTAAACCAAAGCATTGCAGATTTTTTCTTACATTTATTCTGCTTTTGCCTTGCTCAGCTGTATCCTTGAACTGTGCTAATGCCTATTGAACGCAACTGGGCTTTTGCCACAAAGGTTAAGGCTGCACATAGTCTCCCAAGAACAAACCATTGTTTTACATTTCTACGCACGTATTCTCCCCGACTTTCACTGTACTTTCTCCCAAGTAAGTGCATGCAGGATTGTAGCTTAATTTGCTTCTGAAACCCTAAACACAGGAGTGTGACTTACCTTCTGCCTATCAAATGATAAGAGGAATCTATTAATGCCTTGTTACTCATTTACTTAGCAGCCTGTCAGGACTCAAGCCTACTTACTGTGGGATCACTCTGAACCTGTGGGACCTTAGTGGTATCAGGCAGGGATTCCGCCTGCACACCAGAGATGGGGATCATGTGGCCCTCCAGATGTTGCTGAATGACTTCCCCATCACCCCAACATCTGGAGAGCCACTGATCCCTGTGGTACACCCTTTTTGGTCAAAAGAGTGAATTGCAGGATAAACCTGCAAATAATTATCTTGAACAATATTCGGATAGAGTAGGAAAAAACTAAAAGTAAATGCTCTTTTTCCTGAACAAGCTAGTGATAAGACCAGTTCCTTATTAAAGCTTTCGCTTGGATCTTGTATAGCAGAAAAGACAAGACAGCTGGCTTGCAGCTGATTTCTGCTGCAGAGAGAGTTCCTTTTCTTTATGCTTTGGCAGGAGGAGCAGGCTCTGACTCAGTCGTCCACCATGAGCGGCGATGTCATTGCTCATAAGGAACACCTGTTCCACGTGTGCTGCACTCAAGACACAGGCCTAGCATTTATAAGAAGGGCAGACGCTCTGATCTGTCTTTCACACATGTATTCCAGGCAGAGGACCCTGCTGTGCATGGAACACGATAAAATTCTGCAAAGGAGGATGGGTAAAGGAGCAGAATGATTCGGTGTTCTGAATCCAGCACAAGTCCCTCTGGAGAGGCAGCCTTTACTCCCAGGTGGCCAATTCACTCTTGACCTTAAGGCATTATCTTCTTTTTTTGACTGCAAATGGCTATACACATTTTGATTTGTGCTGCTGCTATGCATTCTCTCTTATCCACAAATTCCCAGTTTGTCTAGCGACTTAAAATTTTTACACCACCGAGCCAGCTTAATATATTGAATGTTGCAGCCCCTTGCCGTCATTTTGGAAGCAGATCAGTTTCCCCAAGGATGCAGCAACGAGGCAAAAATGCAGCTTGTCAGAGATTAAAGCAGCTTAATTCACACAGAGAAACAAAACTAGGTTTTTAGGTTATCATCCTCAATGACAAAGAGGGAGTCACTAGGACTCCTTGGATCATTGTTAGCAGAGAGACACTCTCACAACGGAAGCAAAAATGTTTTCCTCTGCGAAAATGACTGGGAGAGCGCAAGATTTGTCAATACAATTCTGATGCAATGCATGGGCTAGTTTTGGAATGTAAGATGGTGTACAAAGGACAGTCTCACATCTGTTGCTCCACACACTCTTGCCCTGACACCCTCCACAATGCAGCCCTCAAACAGGAAACGGTCCCTTCCTGCTTTAAGGGGATGTAGTATGCTTGCATGTGCTGTTTATGCAGAGCCACATTGTGCCCTTCTGCAAGAGCCCTGTGTGGGCCAGCCTGCCAAGTGCCAGTGCTCAGAAACTGCTGGTTTGGTCACATCATTGCAACAGTGTCCCTTCTGGCATAGCAAGGCAACCGTTCACCTGGAGATGAGTGAGTAAAGAAAGGAAATCGGGAGTAGAACAGGGATGGGAAAGAGGCATGATCAGAGGTTCAAGGACATATTCCAGCCAGGCAAAAACACTTGGAGCGTAGACTGAAAGACTGTCAACAGGTGGAAAGGTTTGGAGGGCCACATTCATTCTCTGAGATTCCCCAGCTGCAGGGTAGAAGCCAAACCTGCTGCCTGCTGCAGATGAATGCAGCCATTTAAAAAAAGGGGTGGCTCCTTTCTAAAAGGCCCCATCCTGGGTTCCTTTCGTTGAGCATACTAGACGTGCTTAGATATTTGACGGAATACATGAAAGCTGAAAGCAGGGGTGCACAAGAGAGCCCTGTCCTCAATGTCTCTGCATGCATTGCACCATCCGCCCCTAACCCTGGACCATCCCTGGGTTCGCTTGAACATAAAACCCTACATGCATTTGGGAATCCCAATAAAGCAAGAGTCCCCTCATTTCAGAGAAGTCTCATGCTCAAGTGAACACAAAGAGGCCTTCCCCATGCAATGAATAGATTGGAGGTGGCTGGGGTGACTCACATCAGGACAGTTTTGTTTGCCCCACCCCCATGTGCCCCCATTGCCTACTGCAATTGCTGTAATGAATGTTGAGAACTGGCTTTTATAGGTAGTCCTGGGAAACATGAAACAAGAACCGTATTCAATCTTTGGTGGACATGTTCAACAACCCAGGGGTTTAGGCAGGCAGAGTTTGGGTTCATTTCAAATGTTACAGCCCAGATTGTAATACTGTTGGCCTTCTATCTGTTCCAGGGGGGCAGAAAGGGGAAATTATTCATAAGGAACTTGGGCAGAGATAGCAGGCAACTAGAAGGCTGCAGAAGGACTGGAAGGACTGGATCACCAGGGTTTGGCAACTAGCCTTGGATTTAAAAAAAACTTACCTGGCATTGCAGTGCTAAGTGAATAGTGACTAAGGGCCAATTTGTGGCTAAGTGGCTGCCTGTCATCATATACACAGGCAAAAAGGATCTCTAAAATTCTTTGTACCACACAATGACTTTTGGGACTGGTTTATGCCTGCAAGCTAGATAAAGGCAAACTGACTTCTGGAATGATTGACCTCAATTCTGGGAGGAAGAGGAGAATCGACCCAGTACTTCAAAGTTCATTTCAATTGCTGGGGGTTATGTGCATAACAGTGTCAACATACAGTGGTGCCTCGCAAGACGAAAATAATCCGTTCTGTGATTCTCTTCGTCTAGCGGTTTTTTCGTCTTGCGAAGCAAGCCCATTGACAGATTAGCGGATTAGCGCTATTAGCGGCTTATCTGCTGATCGGATCAGCTGATAAGCGGTTTAGCGGCTTAGAAAAAGGGGGGGGAGGGGAAAAAACCAGCAGGAACTCGAAAGACATTGTCGTCTTGCAAAGCAAGCCCATAGGAAATTCATTTTGCGAAGCACCTCCAAAACGGAAAACTCTTTCGTCTAGCGAGTTTTCCGTCTTGCGAGGCATTCGTCTTGCGGGGCACCACTGTATTTTTAAATAAGAACCATGGCCATTTAATGCAAACAGTCATGTGTGCACCTGACAGGTACAGTCTACAAGAAGGCTGTGCCAGTTTCCTCTGCAGATTGCTGCTGCTGCACCAGTGGCACCTTCATTCTGGTGCTAGAAAATACCCTTGTATGTAGACAAATTCATGGGGGTAAAGTCTATTGGTAGCATTTTGAACTGAGCTCAGAAATAAGACCCGATGGATATATTTTAGTACTGGTGGGGTATGTTCTCAGAGCCCGATGCAAGTTGACCCTCAAGGAATTGTCTTCTGAGCTAACTGCAGTTTCTGAGTATTCTTCAAGGGTAGCTTCTCGTTTGCATTGCAGTAGTCTAACCTGAATGTTACCAGGGCAACCGCAGCTACATCCACACACAAAAAAAGTCGGATCACCAGCCTCGGCTGGTAAAGGTGCTCTATGCCACTGTGTGTATCTGAAGAAGTGTGCATGCACACGAAAGCTTATACCAAGAACTAACTTAGTTGGTCTTTAAGGTGCTACAGGAAGGATTTTTTTTATTTGGACTATGCCACTGTAGTCAGCTGGGCTTCTGGTGACAAAGCTGGATCCAAGAGCAGCACCAAACTGGGAACCTGAACCTTTAGAAGAGGGATTCTCAACACAGCACCCTTCAGATATGGGGGACTCCCACTCCCATCATCCTTGAACATTAACCATGTTGGCAGGGGCTTATTGTTTGCAGCGTCTGGAAGGTGCCACGCTGGCTACTCTTGCTTTTGAGGGAATGCAATTGCCACTTCTCATTACAGAAATAAGGAATCTATAAATTCTTGCTTAATAGCTACTGCTTGGAGAAGCCAAGTGTGAAATAGTTTTATTCTTGTGAATAAGGTTTTCTTACTTTTTGCAGTCCTTTACTCCTAAATGAAAGCTAGTTTTAAGAAACGAGGTGCAGAAGAATCCTGCTTTTTGTTACCAGGCCTGCCAATACAATTCAACATAAACCTTGGAAAAGGAGGCGATTGTTCTGCCCCAAGCAAAGGAAACCTTGTCAAGGCTTGTATCATCCGTAAGTGCACAAGCTCTGAAACAATTAGACACATTCCTAATTATATCAGTTACCCATTCCTAGACAATAAAAAGAATTGGTTACAGATAGGACTGATGTTTAAATCTCTCTCCTGTAGGAGAGGTGAGTGTTTGGAAGCTAATCCCTGGCTGCAGGCCTCCCTCTGGTGGCTGCTTTGCAGGGAACACCCTGAAAGTACATGGTTTTTTCCACCATAATTATTAGGGAGCACTAGAGCAGGGATGGGCAGAAGGTAAATTGGGATGTATTGGTAAGAGCTCTGGTGGTTTACTTCAAATCAATCACAGCTCTTACTAGTACACCCGCAATGTATCTGGCACAGGTTTCTGGCTCCCATGGGTCTAAAAATACCAACTAAAAAGATTCCCTCTTCCTGCCCCCACCACAAAATCTGAAATTGGTTCTTGTATCAATCACAAATTCATGGGATGACCAATTTGCACATAAAAATGCTGTATGTTGCCTACTCTGGCCTAAACGACCTGATTTGATACTTTAAATTAATGAAGTCTTCTAACATATCGGTCTTCAACTCGTGAGTCAGGTGGGACCCACTACTCCAAGGAGGGGGAATTGTGGCTCTCCTTTACCATGATGGCTGGGGCTGATGGGAGTTGGAATTAACAATATGCAGAAGGCCACAGATTCCAACCCCTGATCTACAGTTTGGATCCAAAGATAAACTTTAGGTATTCCCAAAAGTTGGAAAAGGTTTAGAAAAAAGCAACAAACATCATCATCATCATCCACTGAATTTCATCTGAGGATCACAGGGTGGTTTTGCAATATAAAAACATGAAAACACATAACATACAAATAAAACTTAGTAGAAAAACTATAATTTTTTTAAAAGAATCCCCGTTCCCTCCCCAATCTGTGTGTATTGTGAAGGGTGGGGAGGAATTGAAGCATTAGGGTCCCAGTGCTGCACACGACTACTTGGGAGTAAGCCACGCAGGAGATATGAGTAGGTGTGAGCTTCTCTCTACACATCAGCAGGGTCCCAGGGTCTGCCTTGCTGTTTTGTGTCTCTCCCCTCCCTAGCTTGGTTAATACAAGGACGCAAAACCATCCTGTGACAAAGACTGTCATCACAAAGCAAATGAGAAACTGTATTCATTCAGGTTGGTGTTTATTTTTTGTAAGGATATTCCAGGTTAGGATTAGCAATAAGGACATCATGCTAATGGGAGTGAAAAATTATTCTGAGAAGACACTATTTAAAGTAAGTTTCAATTCATTCTGGGGGAAAAAAATCTTTCTTCCTGTGAAGTTTCTCTTAAAAATCAGTGACAGTTATATTACTAAATATCAAAGTGAAAAGGATTTACAAATTTAGTTCTGCTTTTAAAATTGTTGCAATGCATACAGTTTTAACCAGAATTAACCAGCAATTTTACATCTAATATTCCAATATAATAATCCAACTTGCCATTTAAACCGAAGTGGAAAATAGTGATTGTAAATGAAAATGTACATTTTACCGCTGTGTGGAAACTGTGTTTAAGGTCTGCTGTATACAGTTTTTTGCACATGCTGCCTATAAGGCAGTTCAAACACCTGTAGATAACCGTTACACAAGTGAAAAAAAGCTCTATGTAATATACTGTCATCTACTCTTCAGAAGCCAACGGGAAAATGGTTGTGTAAAAACACTTTCATTATAAAACAAAATGAACTTAAGTTAGATTGAGACAAGAAAACCTAGAGCCTGCAGACAACATACGATTTCTTCACGTGTGTAAATAAAGAGGGAAGGCGCTCCTTAACATGCTGTCCTCTGCTCTACAAATGGGAGGAAGTAGAGAAGCAAAGCTTCAAGGTATAAGGATTAGAGCCATCTGCAAGATAAAAGGGAAACTGTTAAGAATGTCATTTTCGATGGTTTTGTGCCTTATGTCAGCCTGTTTGTCTGAGAAAAGATATTTCTTTAAGCAAGTGTTTAACTACTGTGAAAAACTGCTACTAAAATACTAAAATCTATTTCTAGCATGCAAGTGCATAATACATCAGAACTCAACCAAACCTTTCCCCTAGAAAGAAAACACTGTCTTTCTAAGAAACCAATTCCATGAAAACATGGCTTTATGGAGTGTTGCTCCCATGGCTTCCATCAAAGTTGCACTTCTGATGCAGAAGTATCACACAATCAGACCATTTAAATAGCATCATCGTCTTGATGGACAACAGTTTTCTCCTAATACATCTATTGCTGTTGTGGTCACTGAATGGTAAGTGGGTACACAAATTAACCAAGTTGCTATTGGATATTACCTGTGACATCACTCACAAAGAATGACTACTAGATACGGAGCTTGTAAATCAAGGCCTCTGCTCTTACTTTCACTTTAGGGCAGAGAAAGTTACCAGTTATCATTTTACATGTTTTCTTCTTTGTCCTTCACTGACAAAGGCCAGTGTTGCCCACAGCACCCCGGACCATCATTCAAGGCACCCCAGGGTGCCATGAACACCACTGGTGTACTGGATTGTTTTATTGAAGAAGAAGAAGAAGAAGAAGAAGAGTTTGGATTTGATATCCCGCCTTTCACTCCCCTTCAGGAGTCTCAAAGCGGCTAACATTCTCCTTTCCCTTCCTCCCCCACAACAAACACTCTGTGAGGTGAGTGGGGCTGAGAGACTTCACAGAAGTGTGACTGGCCCAAGGTCATCCAGCAGCTGCATGTGGAGGAGCGGAGACACGAACCCGGTTTCCCAGATTACGTGACTACCGCTCTTAACCACTACACCACACTGCACACAGTCTTGGTATTATATTAGTGAGATGGCATATAAATTCTTTAAAATAAATCGATAAAACCCTTTAAGAATGTTTCAATACAGTGACTTACTAGGGACTCTTATCTGGTAGTGATTAAGTACTGTAAGGGCTTCCACTGCATCTGTCTTGCATTCCCACTCCAACAGACCAGAAAGTGTTTTGGCTGAAGCTGTCAAAACAAAAGTTTAAAATGTTTGCTTCACACCACCATCGGTAAGTTAGGATTCTTTGAGCACTTAAATAAAGTCAAATATTCACTTACGCTTTGGATCAAATACTTTGTATTTGATAAAAGACAGAACTTCATGATCATCACACAGCTGGAACAACAAAGTGAAAATATGTTCATTAAACATCAACAATCTAATTCCAGAGGATGTCACTTCAAAGCCACAGAAACTGGCGATTTCTGGGATAAGGAGGACACTTGGCACAAAATGGTTGATTAACTTACTTTTTAAGCTTCTAAGCATCTAAGACAGCAGCAGGGAACCTCCAGCCTACAGAGCTCATTAGGTCCAGCATGGACACCTCTCTAGTGCACCCAAGTGTTCTGTTTTGAAGTGGTCTGCACGAAAATAGCTTGCTAAAACAAGAGGTTTTTTTCTTCCATTTTAGCAAGCAGTTTCAGTATAAATGGTGTCATGCTACTGAAGCAAAGCACACTTCCACTGCCAATCAGCTGAATGGCAGTGGGAGAGCACCTTCAAAAGGAACTGCACCATGAGCGGAAAATGGTTTGCCTTTAAACCGCTTGCTAAAATGGTTTTCCCCTGCTTTTTAGCAGACGGCCACAATTCAAACCAGTCTATGATAAGGCAACAAGTCTCTTTGAAGGTGCATTCCAACCAGATTCAGCCAATCGGTGCTGGGAATTCACCTTAAAATGAGATTACTATAACTGTCCATCAGCTGATCAGTGGTTATATCGATCCCTTTTACTTTGATAGGCATCACATGTCATATTCTTGACTGGTGTGTGCTTCCGCCCACCTATCAAAACTGGCCTGTAGTGAGTGTAGCTGCAAGATCCAGCTCACTGGCCAGATCCAGTTCCCCATCCCTGATCTAAGATATAAAAAATGGAGTCTACTTTAAGGGGGTTAATAAATACTGACATCTGAAACCTAAATTACACTTTAACAGCTATGATTCCTGCAGCTACCTACCTTTACAAAGCTCTCTTCAGTCACACACAGTGGAACATTATAGTAATGCAACACACAGGATGGTGGCTGAATGATATTCTTGGAAGCTTGACCCGCACTGGTAAAGCGATTGTTCTTGCTCATTGCAAAGTCTTTATAACTGCTTGTCCCATCTTCCAGCTCGAATATCTGACTAGGAACAACTGAATGCTGCTTGGATACACTACAAATAAAGAGTACATATTTAAGAACATCTTTGGGGAGTGTAAAAAAAGGGGGGATCATTTTTATGGAATTCACAAAGCAAATTTCTTAACATACAAAATATGAACTCAAAAGTATAATCTACATTTCACTTGTATGTCTCACTTTAATGCCTGACATTTGTCAAGTTATTGAAGGATATCAAATATAGAAGTCTTTACATTAACGAAGTTTACTCTTTGCATATAAGAATAGTATTCTTTAAAAAACACCACTTTGTTCAGCAGCACTTTTAGTATTAAACACTGCTAGACAACTTACACATTCAAGATGTGCTTTAGCTTTAGTACTCAGATGAAATGCACACATACCAAACATTAAGTCTCTTCCCAAACAATTTGACGTTATTGAGATGCGTGACTGCTCTTTCAACAGCATATTCATCACCCATTTCCACTAAAGCTGTGCCTGGAATAGTCTTCATAAACTTCACCTGCAGGGTTGTTGGGGTTTTTTTGGAAGAAAAAGACAATACAGTTTAAAGGATGGCAACTTAGGACATTTTCCAATTTGGTTGGAATATGCGTAGCTCCGGTTTCTCTTCACAGTAATTGCTCATTATTCTTTTAAGTTTAAGAATGGCTGGGGAAACCCAGCCAGGTGGGCGGGGTATAAATAAAAATATATATATTATTTTTATTATTTTATTATTATTATGTGCCTAGACTTTTTCTTTTACCTTTTCAATATTTCCGTACAAGCAGAACAAGTTGAAAACTCTTGAGCAGTTCATCTTTTGCTGGTGCAATCCACTAACCATGACAACTGAACCCGAGGGGTTCCCCCCATGCATGTAGGACGAGGAAGCCTGGGGAAGTGGGTAAGCCACAAGTTCTGGAGTATCCCGAGATGCCATTCGGTATCGGCTCGGTAATGGCAACAGTGGACCATGCGATCCTAAAGAGAAAGTACTGTCTAGTTAATTTGGCTGGGAAAAGTTTTATTTGATCTGATATGAAGATTAAAGCTGCCAAGTTTCAGAAGCTGCCAGTTTTACCCATCTTCCCCTCCCCCTTTCCCTCCCCTATGTCTCAACAAATGAAACTGATTTGTAAAAATGTTACATGGAAAAAAAATATAAACAAGAGACAGACATTGCACACACTTTTGTAAATCAAGAAAATATTAAATAAAAAGAAGAAGAAGCTGCTGCCAGTTTTAGGTTTTGCTATAATGGGCTATGCAGATTTAGCATCAACTACTGAAACATTGTTTATCTAGACAAGAATGTTAACACAAGCGACCAAAATATACCATTTTTTTCCATGTATAAGATGATTCTTGCTAAAAAAAAAATGTAGGCAAAAAATTGGGGTGGTCTTCTACACAGATAATGAATGCAGAGCGGGGCGGTCGGTTGATCAGTTGACTAACACAGGATAAACAGCTAAAGCCACAAGCCAGACTTAAGAATAAAGGACTCCACTGTTTTGATTTCAATGAGCTTCAGCACACCTAAGTGTTAGATGGTGGTCTAAGTGTGCTACTGCAAGTTTCAACCTCAGTCTTAGAAGTGATTTATGTGTGCAATATGAGAAGTATTAAGAAATGTTTCATTTTCTACTGTGACAAAGTTAACTGCAATTTACAAAAAAATCTTTGTTTGTTCACAGAATGACAACTTGATTTATAGTAAGCTGTGTAAAAAAAAATGTACTGGCATTTAAAAATAAAAATGAGATCATGAAAAACTGGTCATAAATGGATGCACCATGTAACCATAACAAAATGGAAACTCAATACAGTGGTGCCCCGCAAGACGAATGCCTCGCAAGACGGAAAACTCGCTAGACGAAAGAGTTTTCCGTTTTGGAGGTGCTTCGCAAAACGAATTTCCTATGGGCTTGCTTCGCAAGATGACAATGTCTTGCGAGTTCCTGCTGGTTTTTTCCCTCCCGCCCTTTTTCTAAGCCGCTAAGCCGCTGATCAGCTGATCCGATCAGCAGATAAGCCGCTAAAAGCCGCTAATAGCGCTAATCCGTCAATGGGCTTGCTTTGCAAGACGAAAAAACCGCTAGACGAAGAGAATCACAGAACGGATTCTTTTCGTCTTGCGAGGCACCACTGTACATCTTTATACCTAAGTGCACTACGGCATGAGAAAGGCTCCCTATCCAATTCCCTTGTGGCCAACCTACTGAGGACCACATGCCAGTTATGGGCAGGGCCAGATGCAACAGTGGGCGGAGCAACAAATGTAAATTTTAACTCTGTACAGTAGGCTTGTTTCTACACAGCCTCCCACACCTCTGTCAGCCCTCCAGCCAAGAAAGAGGCATCATCAGAGTTCAAGGACATATTCTAGCCAGATATAAACATGCAGGGTGCAAAGCAAAGCCAGTGAGGGGAGTGGCCGGGCCAGAGTTCTGGGGATAAATTAAACAGGCCTGGAGAGCCAAATCTGACCCCTGGGCATGGGGTTCCCCACCCTGCACTAAGGCAAAGCAAGCTGGTTCAGGTGGCACAATGAGGGCAGCTAGACAAATGTGGGAACTGGTGCCTGAATAGTGAAGCAAGACATGTACAACTGTATTGGCCTATTTTCCAACTTAACCCATAACAGGAAGCCATATAACTTACCATAGCCATCATGCCTAAAGGATGAAGGGTGTTCTCCCAAAATAGCTTGCCTCTGGCGGCCTTTCCCTCTATCTAAAGGGGGGAAAAGCATCATTAAACAAAAGCAACTCCTGCTTAAAGATAGTGGAACTTCACCAGTAAGGACAGAGGGGAGTATTTTCTGGTTAAGAACCCTGCTGGATCAGAGCAAAGGTCCAATAGTGGCCAGCCCGATACATCCACGTTACTTTTAAGATTTTCTTTGCATACTGTAAACTAACTGTTTTAAGTTGATTTGCTCCAGCACAAAACACAGTTGAAAGATACCAAAACTATTGTTCACTTGAGAATATTGTGTTTGAAAAGATTTGACATTTTAAACCTAAGAAGCCTGGACAATTCTCTTAACATCACACAATACCGCAGAGTACAAATTACCTATAACTCTCATAAAAACAAGTTCTAAATGCAGTACAATCAAAGGACAGTACCTGAATCACACTATTAGCTTCAACAGCAACACATTTTCAAAGTGGGCTTCTTTCAAGAAGTTTCAGCATAAGCCAACAAAAACCTGTATTACATGGTTTCATGATCAGTAAACAGAGAGTACCATATTTGTGTACATACATAATCATATCAACAACTTATGATCTGGGGAAGTGCTGTGAAGACTATACATTACTATACTACTAATACAGTCTATTGTATAATTGCAATACTGAAAAATTGCACTATTATAAGCGCTTTTAACAAGGAAACATTCTTCCAACAAGCCGCATTTTATACAAGAATGTAAAGTTAACCAAGGGGTCAACAGTACTGGATAAAAGCAGTACACCAACCTAAAGTAATTATTTGCAATAATCAAGTAAAACTGCATTACAAGAACAAGCCACAGTTAGCTTTAACTTTTACTGCTCTTTTCATTAGACAATCTGAAGTTCCAATACCTCAACTGATTGTGCAATGGGAAATGAGAAATATCCAGCTGAAGTAGCAAACAGTTCTATCTCAGTGTGGATAATGCACAATATTTCAAGTTTGTTGCCAATGTTTGAGACTGCTAAAACAACCTAGTTTAAATCAAGGAATTAGTCGTATAATAATTTGATTTTGATAGTGGGAAAGAGAGATTGTGGCACCCAGAACACAAACCCATTACTAGAAAGCAACTTCCACAGATTTCAGCATGTGTTATCCGACCTGGAAGTGCTATTCAGCTCACATATTAGCCATATCATTCAGCCCTGAAGTTACATAAGACAACAGGATTTTTGTACAACGGAAGTAGCAAATATCAGCCACCAGAATTACATGTTTGAGTAAGATGCAATGGCAGTCTTCAGCTTGGGAAATGAAAAATTTCATTTCAAACTGCCAAGTTCTGAAGATCAGTGGGTACCCTTGAGCAAAACCAATCTTTTCCACCTGACATACCTAAAAGAAAAGTTTAGGATGCAAAATGTAAAATAAATTAATACAGCCATCAGTTTAAATCTCCTGCTTTAAATTTTAAACACTAAACTGGGGCAGTTTCCAGTCTGAAGAAACCAGAACCGAAGCCTGTTTTGTAAAGAACATTCTCCCTGAAGCCAGAATCTTGCAGACTGGTTGGCCGTGGGGAGAGGAACAGGCAACAACCTAAGAGGAATGGTTTGAAGAATGCATGTAAAGCAGCCCATCACAAGGACACTTTTGTGTAGACCACTCGTGTAACAATGCCAAGAAACTCAGTGTGTACTACATCACAAGTTGACGAAGCTACTCATTCCTTATCAATCAGTATGCTGATCACAACACTAAAAGGAAATGTCTCAAGCATGCCCTGTGCTGCATTATTACGGCTATTGCTGATAACAGATTCTAAACATTGTTTAACTCTCAAAACTGCAATGCTGTTTGGAGAAAGGATTATCTGTATCTCTGTTCCCCTCCATCACTTCTTGTTTAGGACAAGGATGGGGTATCTATGGCCCTCTGGATGTTGTTCAACTACAACTCCTATCTTCCCTGACTACTGGCAATGCTGCTGGTGGTTGATGGGACTTGGAGTCCAACACAATCTGGAGGACTACAGATTCCCTAGAAAATGAGCTATGAACAGTATATTCAGCTCTATTTCTGCATGAAACTCTACTTGAGTACAAAATAAAAAGTATGCAAACTGGATATAAAGAGCCACACAACTTATTCCTTATGTCCTAGGGAATCTTACACTAATCCCCCCCGCAAAAGAGGAGCCCCTCCAGTACATGGCAACCGAGAACACTTTCAAAAGCAGTTTGCAATAGGACATGGAATTTGCTGGTGAAATAAAATAAAAATCCCAATGAACATTGCCACATACTTGGAAGCACCTGCCTTGTTTTCTTCCAATATTTCTCATTTCACATCGTTTAATATTCTGGGGTAAGGCACTGTTCATAAATACTGTGTGAACTGCATGCCTACCAGTTGCTTGAATAGTATCTATGTATTTCAGAAAATTAAAACCTGAATTGCCCAACTCAGTGACTTCCCAGTTTGGTAGTTTGGGGGAGGAGGAGTGTGAGCTTTAATGTAACGTACTGCAGGTGGACAATCTGCTAACCAATACTGCAGCCCCCTTATTAACCTTTTACAAACACTTAATTCCGCATGTCCAAGCCCTAACCTTTAAATAATACATTTTTACAAGCCAAAGCACTACCAGTAAAAACCACCTTTCAGCAATAATTAAAAGGAAAGTTGAAATCTTCACTATGTTTAAAATTTAGAAGATACTCTACCTTGGTAAGGTAAGTTCCCACCTCCATGTTATAAATGCCTAGATTTTCAAAAGGTACATTACAGCAAATTATACACAAATCATTCAGTTACAAAGAACATTTACAGAAGTCAAACTACATAGCTTTTTTTTTTAACATTTCCATGCAGTTGTTATTCAAACTAGCCTTTGCAGTAAAAATGCTGAGACAAATTAGACCTTGTGTCAAATACTGGTGCTTGAGGGGACTTGACAGCATACAGCAAAATTTCAATTAATCTTTAAAGTAAGTGCAGTCCTTTAGAAAGCATTTACACTGGAAAACCTAACTTCAATTTTCTCTTACATATGAGAAAGAAAGTTACCGCAATGTACAGGAGAGAAACAAGAGTTTGGATCTTCCATTTTATGGCGTTTCATTCTACAATGGTAATTTTAAAGGGACATAAGACTGGAAACACATGCAAACTGGTTTAGAATGGGTACAGTCTACCATGGTATTTTCGTGCCATGCAAACCAGAAGTGCTGTAAGTGGTCCTCCTTGATATGCTTGTGGTGATGGTGCATGCAGTATGCAGTCAAGGTGAGTTGCAAGTCTGAGGTTTTTCAGAGGGCCTGTTGATGATGCCGATGTGGTGCATGATGAAGTGTAGAGTCAGCCTGCTGGAGTCCTCTATCCTTCTTAATGCCTTGTCCAACAAATGAGGAAAATCCTTCCCGTGGAGAAGCAGTGTGCAAGTTTGTAGTTTGTAAGGAAAGTCTGCATCAGTGTCCTCTCCTCCAAAGAGTGAGAGCTGCTTGGAGAAATGCAAGTCCTTGTACTGCAAACATGCTTGTATGTGTGGGCTCCTTGTTAAATAGCTCAATGGGAACCAGCAGGGGGCAATAATGTTGAATTATTCTTTTCCAGGATTACAAGTCAGGATGCCTATTACAAGAGCTGCATCAGAAATACCTGGCTTGAAGTGACTAACACATTAGACAAGCTAACTGCATATATGTATATATTTAAATGCACATTTAGTACAATTACCAAAACACTTACCTCGTCTGCCCAGATATGGTTTAGTATAGTCCCAACTATCATTGTCATTTCGAATGACATTAAGTCGAGTTGGCTGTTAAAAGAGAAACAAACAGCAAGTCTTAATCACTGCTTTTCTCCCAAGAAACAGTTTAGAAGCTGAAGAAAGTATGATCATTACCCTTGCATATTCAATTTTTAGTGTACAACATCCTGCATATATATCTGCACCGTTGAGTGCTGCTTTTGCCTTCTGAGCACAAAGAACGGATTCAAACTTGATTTATGTTAAGGATTGTTATTTAAATCGGTGCCCCCCACCAAGAAAACAAGCAGCCACAAGTTAAGCTAATTTAGACCACAACACAGTAGATCTAGAAGTTGCTCAAGGCTCTTTAATTACACATGCAGAAACACCAATTTTATGTATGAGTCAATGACTAATACATGAAGGACATGAAATCAACAGCAACCCTATTGGTTTAAATTGCATATACAACCTTTTCAAATAAGTAATTTCCAAAATGTGTTCAACTTTAAAACAGGACTAGTATATGAGCAGTGTGCTTGCTATGAGCACTACATTAAAATCTTCACATTGTCAAATATGAACAGATATGGGGTGGAAAACCCGTGGCCCTCCAGCAAATGTTGGATTTCCTCTGGTCATTAACTGCTGTCAGCATGGCCAGTGATGGGGCATGACTGGAGCAGCACTCAAACACTATCTAGAGGATCACAAACTCTCCACCCCCAGTTTAGGTACTAGTCTACACTGCCCTCACCATGGGATAGAAGCCAGAGGGTGGATGATATGCAGAGATGAGTTCACTAGTTCTCTAGCACAGTTGTTTGCCTGACAGGATTAACATGAGAGGAACACTTCCCCTTATTGAGGCCACTGTGAAATCCCTAGAACAAAATCTTCAGAAGCATATACACAAAGGTCACCACAAAAAGGATATTCAACCATGGCTTGTATTCCGTTCCTCTTGAATATGACAATACGCTGTACTTTTCCCACAGGGTTGCACACTGTATACAAAACGTCCTACAGAAGAATGAGGGAAATATTCAGATACCCTATTTGAAGCTTTACTTGGCAAATGCTATTCAAAATGTTATTAGCACACAAGAACAAAATCCCCTCATTTAAGCAGGTAAAGTTTGGACCCAATGTGTTTTTTTTTAAGAGGATGTCACTTGTGTACTAAACAGAGATAAAGAAATTTATCCCAGTGACAGATATATAGCTACATAGAGAATGCAAGGATATGATAACTGTAAGAGAAAAGTAGAGAAACATTCTAGCTGTAGTTTATCATCAAAACAGTAAGCCTAAATTCAGTTTTATCTCTATGTGCTTCAAACAACTACTAAGATTGCCAAAGTTTTTGTGTCCTTAAATAATTTTTAACTTATACTATATACCATTTCTAAATTGGGAATAAGCGGAATGAAAACAATGGGAAAGGCTCACTCAAATGTAGCCACTAAAACCCAAGACCTTAAAATTACCAGTGAACATAAGAATTTTACCAAAGTGCTAGGGTAATGCTATTCATTACACAAAGATAGTATGACTCTATGAATCATGGTACATACACAACTGCCCTATAGAATAATGCCTACATGTTTAAAAGAAGAAGCTACAAATATACTAGTTTATAGAATATTGCATTGAGTTTTTGTCTTTGAATAATTTGACTAAATAAAAGACATTTTTAAAATACTATACTATAATTTAAAACTATCATATGATTTCCGTTAAGACAAGTACAGTGGTACCTCGGGTTACATACACTTCAGGTTATAGACTCCGCTAACCCAGAAATAGTGCTTCAGGTTAAGAACTTTGCTTCAGGATGAGAACAGAAATTGTGCTCCGGTGGTGCGGCAGCAGCAAGAGGCCCCATTAGCTAAAGTGGTGCTTCAAGTTAAGAACAGTTTCAGGTTAAGTACAGACCTCCGGAACGAATTAAGTACTTATCCCGAGGTACCACTGTACAATTATAATGTACAAATCAGGAACCAATGACAAGTAAAATCGGAATAATGTAAAGAAATGTAAGTGATTGGCAGTTCCAAGCAAAAACATTAGTGAGATGTTGCTGAATAGGAAGCAATTTCATTGTCTTCCTTTTTCCTTCCTATTACGGGCTGGTTGAGTACAAAAACATTCACCACAGACTTTAGATTAGAACCAAACAATTATCTAGCCAAAGTAACTCTTCTGCTGCACAGATCTCTGTTGAATGAAATAATATCCTCCCCAACTGTTTGTTTGCATGGAACAAATAAAGAATAACATGTACAGATCTGTGTGGATGCTTTCATTTGCATTATAAGATTAAAGTATATGACCTCGTTGACACTCAACAAAGCCAAACCATGGCTTAGCATGAGAATCTTAATCTCGGGGTCATGGGTTTGAGCCCCATGTTGGGCAAAAGTATCCTGCATTCCAGGGGTTGGACTAGATGACCCTTGTGGTCTCTTTCAACACTACGATTCTATGAACAAGCTAACATACAGACCCCTGTATAGAAGACTGTAGCCACTTTGCTTCCCTTCTGGTTGTTGTTGTTGTTCTGCTGCTGCTGCTGAGTTGTTCAAACATGGGTTCATGGTTTAGTCTTCCCAGACAAGCTGCAACCTATAGAACAGTGCTTGGTTACAGCTTGTGGTTTGTCTAGGGAGCACTAAACTACAAGCCAAGGTTTGGATGACAGGATGAGCAAAACCATGGCATAGAGAAGAAGCAAAACAGCCACAGCCACAATCTCCTCTCTGGGAGTCTGCATATTTGCTCATACATGCTAAGCTGTGGTTCAGATTAACATTCAATGCAAACAAGGGGTCTGAGAGTTTATCAGAGAAAGATATGAGACAGAAAGAAAACTCTTCGAAAGGAAAATATCATGCATTGAAGTCACTTAAAGTTATGCTTAAGATTAAGACATACCACTGTAATTGGATAAAGAGGGTTCTGAATTGATAAGAGCAGAACTTTGTTCCCACCCGAGGGGTCGTCTGTGTTTCCAGGACGGGTAATTCTTTTGCTTGTAGAGTAATTGAAAAATGCTTGTTGTCCAGCTATATATACCGGTTCATCTGCTGCAAATGTCACACATTTTTTGGCACTTTCAATATCCTCAAATTCTACCAAAGCCTGGCGTTTAAATGGCATCATCATCACATAGCTGCAGGAAAAACAATAACCGTTAATGTGTCATCATTTAAGGCCATCATTAAATCATTAAGTTACAACTGATCTTAAAAAACTTCACAATAACAATTACTATTGCAAACTCAAAGAAAATCTCCTACATTTCTTAAAATCCATGGAAGTTTGTTTGAAATCTACAGCACATGTGTCCATGTAACAATAGGCCAGGTTGGCAGCCAAGGTATATAAATATCTAATGTAGAAGTACAGAAATAAGAGTGTTCTCTTACCCAGCTTCCATATGGAGATGAGCACAATGATTTGCCTCAGAATTAACTTCTGAAGGATTTGGTAATTCCAAGGCTTGAGGCTTATGTTTCAATTTAGGAGTACTAGTACAGGCCTTGAAGAAGTCTTTTTTAAATGCGTTATGAATTTCATTTTGAGTCACTGAAGATATAATATATAGTAAACATACCATATGGTTCCAAATTTTTCAAGCGCCTCCACAAGATCTGCCTCCACAACTGATTCACAGAGCCCTCGGACATGGACCACAGGGGAAACAGAAACTTTGTGATGACTTCCACCAGCATCCTAGCAAAAGAGAGCAATAGACTTTATTTTTCCAATTTCAATATAAAAAAAAGTATTATAGATGGTTAACTGACAAAGTACTTTCAAGTTTATACTCGCCAAAATGTAACCCTATTCTAAACTAGAAACTGTAATTAGCATTAACTTTGCTTAATTTAACAAGCCAGCTTCAGAAACCATGACATGTTAACATAGTTAACGTTAACTATGTTACACCAGAAAAGAGACTACAGCTAAAGGAAAGCAAAACTTTCCAAACTCCTCCATCCCAAGGCTCACCCCTGCTTATAGCACAAAACCACACGTTTTGGATAATGTGTCATAGGCAGTTTGCAAGTCCATGACTGTAAGGCTGTAAACCTATACCTTTAAGCCCTATCAAATTCAACAGGACTTTTGAATAGATATTTGTAGGGCTGAGCTGTAGGAGTCTGTGCTTTTCCAGATGAGGAAAAAGCCCTGAATTTTATTCTTAGTGCTTGAGTAGTACTGGTCAAGATCCAGTTCCCATAGTCCATCCTAGCATTCAAAACTCCCATTGTTCTAGGCACATTTTGCAGCAAGGAATTTCATTAGCACAAGCAGTTTCTGACCTCCAGGGACAGTACTGCACCTAAGATTCAGATTAAAACTGCAGAGTGGAAGGAAAGGAGGACTTTTTTCTGCCTCTCCACATCCAGTCATACTCTGAAGACTGGAGAAGAGGCCCTCTTAAGAATATTAGGGGGGCAGGTAGGGGAAACATGGCTGTGTTTTTTGCAGTCTTCAGATGAGGACTAGACCATGTGAAAAATGAATATAAGATTTTAGCTGCAGTTCATTCATTTTCAGCTTTGTGTTCTTGTTATTAAAAAAGCACACCTAAACATTCCGCTGTTGTGTCCGTAACCTAGGTTTAAGGTGTCATTTAGCTCATAGCGTTCATATCCCGGTTTCTAACATGCATGGTTAAGTAGAACAGTATCAATACCGGAAGAGACGGCTTGCTTTTCCTTTTAAAGTACCAGAGAAGACGTACGCTCCTGCTGAGGGAGAGGACATATGCTCTAAAGCAGTATGCATGTACAAAAAACCCCAAATTAAAATGGTAACATTGAAAGAGAGGGCAGGCATACCTAGCAAGTCTAATTTCGAAGGACTGCAAAATCTGCTCCACAAGTACTCACTAGAGTAGGAGGAAGAATCATTTTAAGCCTGAGGGTTGCATTCCCTAACTTTTGGTGACCACATATCTGCAGTGGGGAGAAGAAATGCAGTGAATCGGGCCACCCCATTCGCCCTCTCTCTCTCACACCCACACACTAACAGAGCAATTATGCTTTAATAAGGATCCCCTTGGCTCCAATGGGTGAACTGCGTTTGTTAGGGGAACTGCATGACAGAGAGGGGAGGGTCAACCCTTCCATATACATGTATAAACTCACCCACCCCAAAAACCATATCTGAACAGCAATCAGGCTTAGAAAAAGGCTTCCATTGGTCCTTTCTGTAGATAACAATGGAAAACTCTTAACTTTCATTTCACAAGGAGTATTTTGAATAACTGTCAAGTTCAGAATGACAGCAGTAGCAGCAAATAATTTTAATTCTGTACTTCTCAGACCAAGAAGGTATCCCAAAACATCCATCCAACATAAATCATTTTAAATTAGCCATATCTCTCCACATCATAACCTGCTGATTTATCTGAAACACACTACATATTCTTGCATGCTACCCCATTCTCTGAGCAGTGTAAGATTCCAGGGGTTCCAGGGTTCATGTTTCTTTTGGAATGAGGGACAGCGGAGACTGAGGTGACTTTATGATATATGGTTTATTAACATATATATACAATCTGAGCATTTATGTGATGGAGGGGTTCACAACATTAACACCCAAGAGGGTCTTGCTTCTTCCATAGCCACCACCTTGGATTCCAGGAGAAATCAGGTATGGCTCTCTCGCTCTCTGCTTTTGCAGCCTGCAGCTTTGCTTCCAGCTTCTAGCTCAAGTAACTCAACTCCCTACTCTGACCCTTTTTATTTTTAACTAACAGGCAGTTGAGGGAGGGAGGCCTACCTATTTGTCCTCTGACACAGAGCCACTGTGTCCCTTTGTTACCTTAAGGACCCATACTTAAGAGGGCCACTACCAGGCTGGCCTGGATATTCCAGCAAATGAATGTACTGGATACAGGAATTAGAAGAGGGGCTCAAGCATACAGCCTACTTCTCCCACCCCAAACTCATAACAATATAAAATTAAAATGCTAGTACTGTATTCTCTTTTCTTGTTCATGAATTTTCCTATAAGCATGGACTCTAACCCAGGCAGATGTCATATAGACCACAAGAGGCACACTTTCCAATGAAATAACACTGCATCATAATGGCCAGGGCTCTATAGCAAACAAACTAAGCAGAATGATCATAATCAAGCCTTAGCTTCCCGAACAAGACAGCACAAATCTCAGGAGCTGAAAATAACTAATCAATAGTGAAATATGCAATACCGTCTGAGATTCTAAAATTAAATACTCATAACAACAATTTTATTTATATGTAACAGATGCCAACCAAATCTTTTGTAAAAATATGGACAGTAGGGGGAAGGAAGTAGAGCCTTGATGTTTTTATGAAGGGAGCTCTTGGATCTTGTAATATGTAACAAAATTCTATTAACATCTTTCTTAAACCCCAATTATAGTGCAAAACTGAATTGTCCCAATCTGAGATAAACTTGGCAAATGTTTTTGCATGATCTTAGCCAGACAGAATATGAACAAAATGGGAATGGCAATATGTAGTGAAACAGCTTCAGAGATCAGCTGACTTTGTAGCATGAAGTAGAATAAACTTATAAAGAAAAAATATCTCCATCTAACATACTGCAAAGGGAGGTTGTAATGATAAATGAAAAAGTACCTTGTGTACTAGCAGCTATAATAGCACTACGTTTTTCAATACATGGGTCTACTTGCTTTAGGCTTTGAAGACTGAAAATTCCACACTTAGTTTTACTAATACAGCAACAGTACAACGGATTTTTATAGTAACAGTACAAATGTTCAAAACGGAGAAATTTATTTGTGCTGCCTTGGTTGTACATTGGGAAATGGGAGTTAAAATTTGGATGTGAAGAATTCAGACCATAACAGACATCAAATACGTGCCCAACAAATTGGATTATTTCAATGTTATTTATCAGTTAATAAAAATGTGCTGATCCAAATGCAATTATCCTGCCCCTAACAGAGGTTTATCCTACAATACTGGATTTCCCCCTAAAGATACAGGTCCAGTCTGTTCTTAAGAATGTCCAAGCTTCCACAATCTCCGTAGGTTTATTTGTTCCAACTGCTGATCAACTGTTTAATAAAGGACAAAAGCCCCCTGGCTCTTTTCTCTGTAGTGTAGTTCCTTTGCTTGACGGGTATGACGCACACACAGAGAGAACAAATACATTGCCTGCCAAACGCTGCAGGGCTCCCTATGAAAAAAAAGCCATGGACGCCAGAGCCCCTCCAATGAAACATACTATTCTTTATTGCAAGGAAAGGACACAGATGGTCATCATTCCCCGCACCCTGTGCACACAGCTTACTTATCTCATTAAGGAACGAAAATATGTGAATATGTACACATATAGAGGAAAGGAGGCTGCAATACTCAGTTTCCACCCACAATTCTCTCTCCCCGCATTTCGGGGGGGGGGGGGATGTAAGCCGAAGTTATAAATACAACCCAATTCAGGGATGTAAAAACAAACTGCCTTCAGAAAAGTAAACAATGGAAAACACACCTCCCTCTCCCCGTTGTTTTATTAGAGGAAGCCAAGAGAATTATTTTTTCGCCTCCCGCACAATAAATCCTTTGATGGACAAAAGCGGAACTACGCATCCTCAGTCGGCTTGTGGCAAACCCCACTATGCATCCAACGAAGGGGTCTCTCCGGCTCATTAAATCTTCTTCTTCCACAAGTTGACATTGAAAAAAACAACACAAAACTGTCGCACCTTAAAATGTCGTTTACCATAACAGACTAATTCTTCTGGAACATGCCCAGTTCTCTTCCCACATGCACGCTTATTATTATTATTATTATTATTATTCATTTTTTACACCGCCGTTCATCCCAGGATCTCAAGGAGGTTAACAATATGAAAACACGAAAATGCTAATAAGGAACAACACTTAGTAGAAAAACTTGGGATTCTCCTTTTAATGATTTTTTTGTATAAAAACCCTCTTCAATTTGCGGGTATAAGCATTACGCTCTCGGCGCTACACACGCCTACTTGGGAGTAAGGCGCGCAGGAGATATACTCCCGAGTAGGCGCACCTCGGCTCGAGCTGACGCGGGTCTCCTCCACCCGCCGTTCGCTCCCAGCGCGTCGGACTATAAGCGGCCGGCCCTGCTTACCCCTCCGGAGAAGCCCCCGGCGCGAGGGGCGGCCTTCTCCCTGCGGCTCTCGCCCTCCTCAGCCCCGTACTCGATCTCGCCCTCCTCGGCGGCGGCGCTGGGCTTCAGCCGCTTGGCCTGGCTCTCGTAGGCGCCGTCCTCCTCCTCCTCGTACTGCTCCCCAGAAGACGGCGAGGACATGGCGGCGGCCCCGGCAAAGTGGAGGTGAGGGAGGATACGGGACCCTCGGGGCTCCGCAAGTGGCGCGCAAAGACAGGCGAAGAGGCCGACGGAACAGGCCCGCGCCGGTGATGCTCCCGAGCGATTCTCCTCACAGAAGACCGCTGCTATAACGCACGCAAAGGGGCGGGGAGCGGAGGGCGGGAAGGGCAGCGCAGGTCCTGTCCTGCGATTGGAAAGACCTGTAAGCTGGAAGTCCGTGATTGGCTGACGGAGAAGCTTCTCAGAAGATAGGGGACACGCGACTGGACAAATGAGACGCCCGTCACGGCTAGATGAAAACCCTGTTCTCTCCCCCACCCCACCCCCGTCTGTCTCGCTCTATCCCTCGCGCGTCCCCACCTCCCGTTCCAGAATCTGCCGCTGGATTCCCTTTATTCCTCGGCTGGAGAGAGAAGCGCGAGGGAGACGCAGCCGCGCGCGCATGCGTGCCCTCGCCGTTACTATGGCCAACGGTCGCAACGTGCGCGCGCTGCGGTGAAGGCAGGCTTTGTGTATGAGCGTCTGGTGGTGAAGGACGGTTCCCGCCAAAGCGGTCTGGAAGCGGACAACTGAGGAAGCCAATCCCTCTGGCTGATTGATTTCTTTTTGGAAGAGGGAAGCATTTAACAGCCGCCCTCACGTTTTTTGGTAATGGTGCTGCTGGGAATAGTTCCCCACCAAGAATGCGTTTTGCCTGCGTGTTTGCGCGTGTATGTGTATATGATCTGAGTGATCACAAGGACGTGAGCAGACTTCCAGGTTCATCGTATTTCTTCCTAAGGCTAAATGTTGTGTAAACACACACAAGCAATAATAATAATAATAATAATAATAATAATAATAATAATAATAATAATGGAGTGGGGGTGAGAAGGTGCTGGTTGCTGGGCAAGGTGAGAGGAAAGTCCCACTGCAGTTCGTTATAATCTTAAATTGGGATGGGGGGAAAGTGTTTTAATACAGATGGAAGCCTATGCATGTTTACTAAAGGCAGCCCTGTTTATGGAAGCTTTTAATGTTTAATAGGTTATTGTATTTTAATATTCTGTTGGAAGCCGCCCAGAGTGGCAGGGGAAACCCGGCCAGATGGGCGGGGTATAAATAAATTATTATTATTATTACTACTACTACTTAGAAGTAATGTTCACTGGGGTTTTCAACAACCTGATAAATAGGAATAGGTTTGCAGCCATAATTAAGTTGGGTCACACTAGGTGCTAAAACACAGAAACTCTAGTTACAGATAGGTAGCCGTGTTGGTCTGCCATAGTCCAAATAAAAAAAATTCCTTCCAGTAGCACCTTAAAGACCAACTAAGTTAGTTCTTGGTATGAGCTTTTGTGTGCATGCACACTTCTTCAGATACACTGAAACAGAAGTTGCCAGATCCTTCTATATAGTGAGAAGGTGGGGAGGGGTATTACTCAGAAGGGTGGTGGGAATGGGAGATTGGCAGATAGCTGAGATGAGCCAAGGGGTGGGAAGGTGAGAAATGGCTTAGTCATGTATAATGAGATAAGAATCCAATGTCTCTGTTCAGACCAGGTCTTATCTCATTATACATGACTAAGCCATTTCTCACCTTCTCACCCCTTGCCTTTTCCTGTAAGACCTATTGCAGTCGTTAAGAGTCGTCAACAGGCTCATCTCAGCTATCTGCCAATCTCCCATTCCCACCACCCTTCTGAGTAATACCCCTCCCCACCTTCTCACTATATAGAAGGATCTGGCAACTTCTGTTTCAGTGTATCTGAAGAAGTGTGCATGCACACGAAAGCTCATACCAAGAACTAACTTAGTTGGTCTTTAAGGTGCTACTGGAAGGAATTTTTTTTATTTTGACAGAAACTCTAGTTACACCTGAGGCTGCAGGCATAGAGAAATGTGGATGATCTCTCTTTGAAAATATAAACACTAGTTCTGTCTTGGTTGATGAAAGGAAAGCAGGCCTGTGTAGCCTTTGGGTGCAGCCCGAGGGATCTCTGCACCAAGCAGAGCCTAACCTAGTTGAGACCGAAGGCTTGTGCACATTTATGTGGGAGTGAAGAATCATTGATAACTGGTTTCCGGTCACAACAGGAGTCAATGCTGGTTCAGGCAGGGGAAAGCCAGGATTTATGAGGCAAAAATCCTGGCAATATTCCCCAGTGGGGTCTGGAGAGCTCGCTGCATCCTGCTTTGCTGCGCAAGCACACGTATTCCAACTTGAAAGGCAGAGCGGGTGCGATCTGGGAGCATGTCCCTGCCATAGACGAGCCTCTGTCTCCGGCATGATTTGTGGTAATAATAATAATAATAATAATAATTTCTTATTTATACCCCACCCATCTGGCTGGGCTTCCCCAGCCACTCTGGGCGGCTTCCAACAAAATATTAAAATGCAGTAATGCATCAAACATTAAAAGCTTCCCTAAACAGTTCCTCTATAATTTGGACAATTGGCATTAATCAAGAGGTGCTCCTGGACCGACATATGCTAGTGGTATGCAATCAGTCAGCTGCTGAAAGGACTGGGCTTGGCTGTTTGAAGGTACAGTGGTACCTCCGTTTATGAACTTAATTTGTTCTGGAGGTCCATTCTTAATCCAAAAACGTTCTTAACATGAGGCGCGCTTTCGCTAATCGGGCCTTCTGCCGCCGCACCACTGGCGTATCCCGCTCATATGTTTCGAACAGGAGCGGGAAACCTGATTTTAAGAAATTGTATAAAATTAATTTGGTTTGTAATAATTTGGAGAATAAAAATATTTTTTGGGGGGGGGGGAAATATCATTGATTACTGCAAGATTTACTTCTAAGTAAACGTGCAGAATTTCAGTACCTCCCTCACTTCATTTAGAGCAGGGGTGGCCAACTCCCAAGAGACTGCAATTTACTTTCAGAATTAAAATCTGGAAGTGATCTGCCCCTTTTTTGGGAGGAGGAAAGCCCCATTTTGGGGTTAAGCTGCAGGCTTCTTTGGGGAGGGGAGTTCCATTTTGGGGTGGGGAAGGAAGGCAAGGGAAATTGGGGTTAAGTCACACATGAAAACATCGCTATGGACGAAAACAGCCACACAGTGGGAGCTCCGTCTTCCCTTCCTGAGTTCAAGCAACAATGGAGGGCGGGATGAGGAGGTGGGGCAGGAGTCAGATTTACCGACGTAGAGGATTGGGAGCCAGAGATCAACCACGATCTACCAAAACATCGCGGGGATCTACCAGTAGATCGCGATCGACCTGTTGGACATCCCTGATTTAGAGGTTATTACAAAGTGTAATAAAGTGGGGACGCGGGTGGCGCTGTGGGTAAAAGCCTCAGCGCCTAGGGCTTGCCGATCGAAAGGTCGGCGGTTCGAATCCCCGTGGCGGGGTGCGCTCCCGCTGCTCGGTCCCAGCGCCTGCCAACCTAGCAGTTCGAAAGCACCCCCGGGTGCAAGTAGATAAATAGGTACCGCTTACCAGCGGGAAGGTAAACGGCGTTCCGTGTGCTGCGCTGGCTCGCCAGATGCAGCTTTGTCACGCTGGCCACGTGACCCGGAAGTGTCTCCGGACAGCGCTGGCCCCCGGCCTATAGATGTGAGATGGGCGCACAAACCCCAGAGTCTGTCAAGACTGGCCCGTTCGGGCAGGGGTACCTTTACCTTTACCTTACAAAGTGTTGATGGTTCTTTTCATCTTGCCACCAACATAAACTTCCCTCCACTTTTTGCATAGCATTTAGCCTCATTAATAAGCATTTTTAGGAACTTGAAGGCTTGCTTACTTCTTGGAGCCCTTCTAGTTGGGACTAATAAACGTATTAACCTACTGTTATTTGATAGGCTAGGGCCTAGCATTAAGTAGGGTGAAGTGATAGTTTTGGAGAACCATTTAAAGACTGCAAATAGTTCCATTTATTTCATATATTTAGCCAGTAATGCAGGTGACATTTACATTTCCCGGTTTAGGCTTCAAAATGCCCTGGATTGAGAGTTCAAGATGGACCTCGGACTAGCAGAAGTTGTCTTAGGTGTCAACATCAACTTAGCTTCAAAGCTTATAGGTTTGTGATCTGCTAGGAGGCAGATTTGCCTAGGTACCTTCAGTTCCAGAATACTAATCTAGATTTATCTGTGAAAGCTAGGTTTGAATCCTTGTTCAACTTTAGAACTTTATGAGTGGACTTGGACAAGTAATGGTATTTCTTCAGGCTAATCTGCATCACAGGATTGTAGCTGGAGAGGCTAACACACCAATCTTGAACATTTCCATCAATTACTGATTTCAGTGTGATAGGCTAGTTCAGTCTTGCAAATTGTAAAAATACAAAAATTGACTTCCTTGATAAAACCTATATCCTTGGAGTGTTCTGTCTCAAAGACTGGTCAGCCAGATACCTCTAGGGAAACTCATCAGCAGGGCATGACACAATAACCACCTCCAGCTTAGTTTCAACGTCTCTTAATCAAACGCACCTTGATACTGAATACTGAGGTTTGAGTGTCATGTAGCTAGAATAGAGTTATAAGTCTGGCATGGGTGGGACAAGGTGGGACAACGGACTGAGCAAAGGCTTTTGACAGCAAGGAGAGTTGGCTGTTCTGTGTGATTCTTCAACATCAGTCACTTCCAAACCACCTGTTTAATGAACAATCATCCTGATTTATTTGCTGGGAAGTTAAAACCTTGGGTCAAGCAGTGCATTTTCCTGTCACCTCCCTTATCGCAAAAAAGCCTGATCTTTAGCAGAAGTGGGTGTGTTGCGCAAGATCTTCAAATCAACTTTGATTGCACAACATAAATTTGCTGGTATGTGATTGAATCCCCCCCCCCAAAAAAAAAGAATTGCATCAATCTGGAAGCATCAATTGACAAAGAGGTCTTCCACAAGACTCCTGTATTAATTTTATTTTTTTTTTAAAAAAAAAGTCATGATGGTGTGTACTCTGATCACAAGCTCCATGTGTTGAGATCTTGAGATAATAGATCCTCTGGGCCTGCGTTGTTGAAATTCCAGCACATCTTTAGCATGCTCCAGTAAGTGAAAATTGGTGCACATATTGTCAAGGAGTAAATTTTATAGGTGCAGAAGCCACCAGAACATTCTTGTAGTTTGTTAAGTGTCTCTGGGTTCTGGAAGCACAGCGGCTGTTTACAGGCTGTGTGCTATCTGAACTTCAAGGCCAACTGCTCTGGGAACAGGCTAGAATTACTTTCTAATGGGCAGCTCAGCTACTCTTCTGATCTTTCGGGCTGGACTGTACATTTTTGTACTTTTTGTTTTGCATTATACTGTGTAGTGTAATTTTTACTGTTTGTAACTGAATTTTGCTCTAGGGAGCTAAGTTTTTGGACCTTGATGCATCTCAGCATGAACTGTATAATTTTTGAACCCCAGTAAACCAAACTGAAGAAAAGCCTGCTGTTTTTCTGTGTGGTCTTTGCACAGTAAAAGCTCTACAAGCATTCGCTAAGCTTTCGCTTCTCAGCTAAATTTAGCAATATGGGGGTGTCTCTGGTTTCTTAGCACCGTACCTTATCACATATATCATTTGGTCAGACATGAAATGGCTGGGTTGCGCTCATGTGGGGAGATACCAAGGCTCACTGAAACATCACAATACTGGTGTTTTCCCCCGTTTTCAAAAAAGCTTCCACACCATCGGTGACCGCAGGTGTATAACAGACAATTTTATTTTCTGCTGCAAGAGGAAACTGGATTAAAAGTTGGCATTTTGCTGATGACTATGTCTTGTGGATGGTGTGAAAAAATTGTATTGCATGACCAACACCAATTCCACAACCAACCTCCGTCTGGAAACACTCTTGTTATTAGGATTGTGAAATTTCAGTATGCTGAAAGAATGCTTCTGCTTACCAAAGACAGCCCTTTGCAGAAGGCCCCTGGTTTGGTGCAATTCGAGCTGCTAGAGCTCTGTCCAAAACATTGCTAATCTGTAATGGAACAATGATCTGTTTACTGTGTTCCTATATACAGTTCATTGGGATTTGATCTGGAGCATTTTTCAGAAGATTTTTAAAGCAACCCTCAATTAATAAGCAATGCCCCTTCCTAATTTTAAGCAGGGTTGTTTCTATTGATTTCTTGCAAGTTTTATACCACTTATTTGAGTTGCACTATGCAAGTGCTTTTGGTTTTGCATGTTTTCCATCTCATTGGCCTCCAATTAGAAAGGAAACACACATGCCCATGTGTAACCACATAATTGCCCTGGACTCCTTTTAAAATGCAGAACTAATGACATGGTTGGTTGGATTGCAGCCTATGCTTTATTTTCGTTAATGAAAATTAATTCTCATATACAAGTTCAGATAAAGATTTGTCACTGCCTCTGTGGGTTAAACCACAGAGCCTAGGACTTGCCGATCAGAAGGTCGGCGGTTTGAATCCCCGTGACGGGGTGAGCTCCCATTGCTCTGTCCCTGTTCCTGCCAACCTAGCCGTTCAAAAGCACATCAAAGTGGAGGTAAATAGGTACCACTCTGGCGGAAAGGTAAACGGTGTTTCCATGCGCTGCTCTGGTTCGCCAGAAGCGGCTTAGTCCTGCTGGCCACATGACCCGGAAGCTGTACGCCGGCTCCCTCGGCCAATAAAGCGAGATGAGCGCCTCAACCCCAGAGTCGGCCACAACTGGACCTAATGGTCAGGGGTCCCTTTACCTACCTAGAGAGTGGGGATGCACATCCACATGCAAGGCATTCAGCTGTCAAGACTGTATGCAATCTGGTAGAAAAGTAGTACTTGTAGCAATCATAAAAAAATTCCTTCCAGTAGCACCTTAAAGACCAACTAAGTTAGTTCTTGGTATGAGCTTTCGTGTGCATGCACACTTCTTCAGTTCTTCTGTCAAGAGAGACGCAGTCCCCTGCATCCAGCCTAACCAACAGCTGATCAACAGAACAGTTTTTTTAGTAGTGAGATGCAAGCTAAGGACTCACACAAGGAAATTTCTTCCGGGTAGACAGACTGAGCCAAAAAGGAAAAGATAAAAGAAAAAGCGCTCACAATGAAGTCACATGCACCTCAAAAAAAAATAGCATTGAAAGTATTTTTTTAAAAAATGGAAGCAAATGCCGCCTATTGCAATTTTAAAGCATGAGCATATGCATTAAAATTGTTATCACAAAGTTACCTTTACCTTACCATAGCTATATCCTATCACTACAGGTTTAAACTGCTTTAAAATTCCTTTAAGTTTTAAAATTATGTTGTTCTGCAGGTGCTCTGCACTTTCTCCTGCGGTCATACCTTCCATTTAGAGCAGGCTTCCTCAACCTCAGCCCTCCAATGTTTTGAGACCACAATTCCCATCATCCCTGACCACTGGTCCTGCTAGCTAGGGATCATGGGAGTTGTAGGCCAAAAACATCTGGAGGGCCAAGGTTGAGGAAGCCTGATTTTGAGTGTATGTTTGAGTGAGAAAGACAAGCCATGTTTGCACACAATGATAAACTAAACCAGGCTTACTGGGACTATGCAAATATGCATGCCTAGGTTTGGAAAGCATTCTAAGTCAAATCCTGACTTCACTGTCCCACCACACTGGGTTAGAAGGACTGTGGAGGAGCAGAGTATTATCATTATCATTAGCAGTATTCACTGAATTTTGTCTGAATAGCACAGAGCAGTTTACATTATAAAAACACATAATAATGAACAAAACTTAGAACAACTGTAATTATTTTGTTTTTTAAAAAATCCCTTTTCCCACTACAATTTGTGTGTTTTGCAAAGGGTGGGAAGGGACTGACATTATGGTCCTGATGCTGCACACGCCAACTTGGAAGTAAGCGCCACAGGAGTTTTGAGTAGGTGTGAGCTTCTCTCTGTACTTCTGTTGGGTCCTTGAAACTGCCTCATTAAGGTAAGACCTACCAGGATTCATCACTGCCTCTTGGCCCCCTCTCCGTTTCTGATTCTGATTCTGGACTGCTCTCTGCCACAGCCTCCTCCTGCTCACTGAACCCTGTTACCACTTCAGCTTCTGACACCTCCTCCTCTCAGTCTGCTCCCTTCTCTCCCTCTGCCCACTCAGAATTGTCCCACCACCCCCTGGCTCTGAGCCATCTTCCTTTGGGTGTTCCCCAGCTGGTGCCTCCCACCACTCCTCTACATTCAGCCAGTTCATGACACCCAGTAGGCCATAGTCTGCCTTGCTGTTCTGGGTCTCTTTCCTCCCTAGCCTGGTTAACACAAGGGCTTAAAACCACCCTATGACAATAAGCAATTTAATTTAGTACCAAAGAGTAGAATCACAAAACAAATGCGAAACGGTTCATTCAGGTTTCAGCATTTATTTTTTGTAAGGATGTTGCAGGTTAGGATTAGTAATAAGGACATCATGCTAACGAGAGTAAAAAATTATTCTGAGAAGACACTATTTAAAGTAAGTTGCAACTCTTCTGCAAAAAACAAACACCATATTCTTTTCTCCTGTGAAGTTTCTCTTAACAATCAGTGACTGTTTCATTACAAAATACCAATGTGAAATGGGCTTACAAATTTAGTATTGCTTTTAAAATTGCTCCAACACATACAGTTTTTAACCAGGAGGAGGAACCAAGAATTTTATATCTAATATTCCAATATAATAATCCAACTTGTCATTTAAACCAAAGTGGAAAATAGTGATTGTAAATGTATATTTTACTGCTGTATGGAAACTGTGTTTAAGGTCTGTATACAGGTTTTGAACATGTTACCTACAAGGCAGTTCAAACCCCTTTAGATAAAACAAAGTGAACTTAAGTTAGATCGGGACAAGAAAACCTAGAGCCTGCAGGCAACATGATTTCATCAAGTTTGTAAATAAAGATGGAAGGAGCTCCTTAACATAGTGTCCTCTGCTCTACAAATGAGAGGAAGTAGAGAAGCAAAGCTTCAATGTATAAGGATCAGAGCCATCTGTAAGATAAAAGGGAAACTGTTAAGAATAAATGCCATTTTGGATGGTGTGCCTTACGACAGCCTGTTAGTCTGAGAAAAGAGATTTCTTTTAACAAGTGTTTGACTACTGTGAAAAATTGCTTCTAAAATACTACTCTTATTTCTAGCACACTACTGCTTTGTATAATGCATCAGAACTCAATCCAACCTTCTTCCCCTATACAGGAAACACAATCTTTCTACGGAACCAGTTCAATGAAAATACAGTGGTACCTCGGGTTACATATGCTTCAGGTTACATACGCTTCAGGTTACAGACTCCGCTAACCCAGAAATAGTACCTTGGGTTAAGAACTTTGCTTCAGGATGAGAACAGAAATCGTACGGCAGCAGCAGTGGGAGGCCCCATTAGCTAAAGTGGTGCTTCAGGTTAAGAACAGTTTCAGGTTAAGTACAGACCTCCGGAAGGAATTCAGTATGTAACCAGAGGTACCACTGTATGGCAGTTTCTCTTGCTTTATAAGATGTGGTTCCCATGCCTTCCATCACAGTTGCACTTGCGAAGAATTATCACATCATGCCTGTACTAAACCAGGTTTTCCACTCCATACTATCACTTTAGTACAGAGAAAGTAAGCAGTTACCATTTTACAGCTCAGCTTGTTTTCAGTGCCCTTATTCACATGTAACACCAAGCCAAACCATGACTTAGCACAACCAACAAATGTTCAGGCCCTTTTTCTCCACCATCAGCATTTTGCTACACTTGGCGTGTCATCTAAACACACACGCTTGGGTTAGCTCTCCCACGCAAACCACAAGCTGTAAACCACAGGACAAACTTCTCAGCTCCGTTTCTCTGGGGAGAGCTAAACCACGAATCTAGGTTCAGACAACAAGCTAAGACAGGCCATGGCTTAGGTCAGTGCAGCAGTAAAGCCACCAGAGATGAGCAGCACGCCCACAATCCATGAGCCCGTGTTTGCTTGTTTGTGGCAACGCAGCTGGGCTCTGCATTAAGTGCAAACTGAGTCAGTATGATGAGGATTTATAAGAATGTTGTGTAAATGAAAATACACTGTTAAAACCGTTCAACCATATGAAAAAGTCCTTTGACTTCAAAGGAGGAAAACAAAAATGTTTTGCATTTTAAAGACCGTAGGAAAATATTGACCAAGCCCAGCAAGTGTTATATCCTAGCACAACCTGGCTACTGTATTTGTGGTGTTTCTTGGTGGTTTTAATTGTGCACAGAAATGTTTTATTGTGCAGCATCTTGGTATTATATTAATGAGATGGCATATAAAATGTTTAAAATACATCCCTAAAACCCTTTATCCAAATGATATAGAGAGATAAAATATAAAGCTAAAGAATACTTTAATACATTGACTTACTAGGGTCTTTTATTTGGTAGTGATTAAGTACGGAAAGTGCTTCCATTGCATGAGTCTTGCATTCCCACGCCAGCAGACCAGAAAGCGTTTTGGCTGAAGCTGTCAAAACAAGAGTTTAAAATGGTTGCTTCACACCACCATCAGTAAGTTAGGTTTCTTTGAGAACTTAAATAGAATCAAATATTTACTTACGCTTTGGATCAAATACTTTGTGTTTGATAAAACGTAGAACTTTATGATCATCACACAGCTGGAACAATAAAGTGAAAATATGTTCATTTAAACAGCAACAATCTAATTCTAGAGGATGTGATTTTGAGTTACAGAAACTGGTAATTTATGTGATAAGGAGGACACTTGACACAAAATGAGTCAAGATATCAGGAACCCCATTAATTTTAAGAAAGTGATTATAGGGTAAAAATTCACCAGAGAAGTGTCCCTCCATTGCCCAGAAATCCTACAGTCTCATGCTAAACTCTAGACAGAAACTTCTTGCTGTCCAATTTTGAAAATTACAATATATTCTACTTAAGATAATGAAACATGAGACAAGGGAACAATCATGAGTTTAAAGTCAGCTCTCAACTGTTCCTTTGCAAGTGGCATTCCCTGTCAGTACCAATAAACTGTTTGGCACTGACCCAAGAGAACCTCCTGCACTAGGGAGCTCTGCACTGAATAATCTTTGGTGCACCAAGTGGTCTGTTTTGAAGTTGACTGCATTGAAACAGCTTGCTAAAGCAAGATTGTTTTCTTCATCTTAGCAAGCAGTTTCAAAACAGATGGCTTCAATTCAAACCAGAATGTACAAATGGATGTAGCAAGTCTCTTTGAAGGTGCATGGGAACTTGAAACAAGATTGTTGTAGCTGTCCCATCAGCTGATGTGGTTACACTGATCTCCTTTGAAAGCTGATAGGTATCATTTGATGTCATTATGTCGTATTATTGAGTGTAAGATCTGCAAGATGCAATTTCCCAACCCTACTCTAGGACATAAAAAAAGGATGCCTTCCATGGTTCCAGTAGTAGATAGGTAGCCGTGTTGGTCTGCCATAGTCAAAATAAAAAAATAAAAAAATTTAGTAAATAAAATAAAAAATAAAAAAATAAAAAAATTCAGTATCTGAAGTATACTGAATAAGTATATCTGAAGAAGTGTGCATGCACACGAAAGCTCATACCAAGAACTAACTTAGTTGGTCTTTAAGGTGCTACTGGAAGGAATTTTTTTATAAAAAAAGGAATCTGCTAAATTACATATAAAAGCTATGATTCCGGCAGCTACCTACCTTTACAAAGGTCTCTTCAGTTACACACAGCGGAACATTATGGTAATGCAACACACAAGATGGTGGCTGAATGATATTCTTGGAAGCTTGGCCAGCATTAGTAAAGCGATTGTTCTTGCTCATTGTAAAATCTTTAGAGCTGCTTGTCCCATCTTTCAGCTCGAATAACTGACTAGGAATAATTGAATTCTGTTTGGATACACTATAAATAAAGAGTACATAATTAATAAAACTTTTTGCAGTAAAAAAGGTGTTATTTTTTACAGAATTCACAAAGCATAGTAACAAAATATGAACACAGAGGGATAATCTACATTTTACGTGTCAAGTAGTGAAGTCAGTCATGCATTTATCAAGTTATGGAAGGAGATCAATGAAATACAGTGGTGCCTCGCAAGACAAAAAGAATCCGTTCTGTGATTCTCTTCGTCTAGCGGTTTTTCCGTCTTGCGAAGCAAGCCCATTGACGGATTAGCGGATTAGCGCTTTTAGCGGCTTATCTGCTGATCGGATCAGCTGATAAGCGGCTTAGCGGCTTAGAAAAAGGGGGGGCGGGGAAAAAACCAGCAGGAACTCGCAAGACATTGTCGTCTTGCGAAGCAAGCCCATAGGAAATTCGTTTTGCGAAGCACCTCCAAAACGGAAAACTCTTTCATCTAGCGAGTTTTCCGTCTTGCGAGGCATTCGTCTTGCGGGGCACCACTGTATAGAAATATTTACATTACTTTTGTAACAAAGTTTACTCTTTGCATATATGGACAGTATTCTTTAAATAAAACTTTATTCAGCAGCACTTTAAGTATCTTACACTGCTGAACCTCTTACACAATAATCAGATTGATAATTCAGGCACAGAGGGAGCAATAACCATGTCTTTCTGCCAGCATGTGAGGACTTTTGTATTTTGGCAGACTTTGGGAGATTGACTGCTTTTAATGAAAGGGCTGGTGCTGTTTCCAATGTAATTATGTGTATGTTTTACTTAGATTTTCTATAGACAGTATTCTTTTAAAAAACTTTATTCAGCAGTATTTTAATATCTTACACTGCTGGACACATACATTATAGGTGTGCTTTAGTATTAGTACCAAGATGGAATGCACACATACCAAACATTAATTCTCTTCCCAAATAATGTGATATTGTTGAGATGCGTGACTGCTCTTTCAACAGCATATTCATCACCCATTTCCACTAAAGCTGTGCCTGGAATGCTCCTCATAAACTTCACCTGCAGGTTTAAAGAATGGTAAGTTAGGAAATTTTCGGTTTGGTTGGAATATGAATGACACTGTGTTCTCTTCACAGTAATCATGAATTTAAATTTCATTGCCTAAACTTTTTTGATTTTACCTTCTCAATATTTCCATACAAGCAGAACAAATTGAAGATTCTTGAGCAATTCATCTTTTGCTGGTGCAGTCCAGTAACCATGACAACAGAACCCGAGGGGTTCCCCCCATACATGTAAGATGAGGAGGCCTGGGGAAGTGGGTAAGCCACAAGTTCTAGAGTATCCCGAGATGCCATTTGGTATCGGCTTGGTAGTGGTAACAGAGGACCACGCGATCCTAAAGAGAAAGTATTCTTTAGTGAATTTGGTTGGAAAAGTTTAATTGGCCGGATATGAAGATTAAAGCTGCCAAGTTTTAAAAGCTGCCAGTTTTCCAATAATTACTAATACATCTTGGCAATTAAGGTTTTGCTAGAATGAGCTATGCAGCTTTAGTATCAACTCCCAAAACATGGTTATCTAGACAAGAATGTTAACTCACATCAACCAAAATATAATTCATACAATTTCCCCTTCCCCATGTGCCTCCAAGGAACAAGCTAACTTGAAATGATGTAGGGGCTGGAGCCAAGTGAGTTCAACTCAAAGCACACCAAATGAAATTAATGAGTTTAAGATAGTCATGTGCATTAATTTCAATGGGTCTAATCTGAGTACGACTAACAGTGGATAAACACCTAAAACCACAAGCCAGACTTAAGAATAAAGGACTGTATTGATTTCAATGACCTTCAGCACATCTAACTGTTAGCTTGTGGTCTAAGTGTGCGATTCCAAGTTTCAATCTGTTTTTAGAGGCGCTTTTTGTGTGCAAAGAGAGAAGTATTAAGCAACATTTCATCTTTACTGTGACAAAGTTAACTGCAACTTGGAAAAAAATATTGTTTGCTCACAGAATGACAACTTGATTTATAGTAAGCCATGTAAAGTCTCTGGTTATTACCAAAATGTATTGGCATTTAAAAATAAAAAAGGAGATCATGAAAAACTGGTCATAAATGGATGTGCCATTTGGCACCAGGGCATGAGAAAGCCTCCCTACCCAAGGGCCAAATTCCCTTGTGGACAACCTTCTTAGGGCCACATGCCAGTCGTGGGCAGGGTCAGACGCAGCAGTGGGTGGAGCAACAAATATAAAATTTACCTTTGCACAATAGGCTTGTTTCTACCCAGCCTCCCACACCTCTGTCAACCCTGCAGCCAAGCAAGAGGCATCATCGGAGTTCAAAGACACATTCTAGGCAGACATAAACACTTAGGGCACAAAGCAGGGCCAATGAGGGGAGTGGCCTGGTAAGAGTTTTGGGGTCAAACAGAAAGGCCTGGAGAACAAAAGCGACCACCAGGCCTGAGGTTCCCTACCCTGCGATAGGGCAAGTGAGGGGGCACAATGAGACAGACAAATGTGGTGCCTGACTAATGTAGCAAGACTTTTAAAAAAGTGTTGGCCCAAGAGTGGTGGGGAAAGGATTTATACTACAGATTGCAGAATACATTAAGATGGCACCACAAATAAAAAAATAGGAGGAAAATCTAGACATATACAACTATATTCACCATATAACCCATTTTCAATATAACCCGTAACTGGAAGCCATATAACCTACCATAGCCATCATGCCTAAATGAGGAGTGGTGCTCTCCCAGAATAGCTTGCCTCTGACTGCCTTCCCCTCTATCTAAAGGAGAAAGAAAAGCATCATTAAACAATAGCAGCCCCCCTTAAAAATATTGGAGCTTATCAGTAAGCAACTGCCGGGGAGGGGTAATATTTTCTGGTTAAGAACAACACTGCTGGATACTTCAATGTTACTCAAATATTTTTGTTTGGATGCTTTAAACAACCTATTATAAGTTGATTTGCTCCTACACAAAAACACAGTTGTAAGAAGCCAATATTAATGTTGGCTTGATAATATTTGTTTGAGAAGATTTGACACTTTAAGCCTGAGAAGCCTGGACCCTAATACTATAGACCAGAGGTTTTCAACTGTTTTGGGTCCACGGCTCTGTTGACCAACTACTTTCTTTCTGCAGCACCCTACAGGGCTGAGAAGCCCATTTATGTCACCCCTTGCCTGCAGAGCTGGTAGTCCCTCACCCCTCCCTTGTGGAGGGTTCCCTCAGCAAATCTTCCCTCATCTCTTCCTCCCTCTCCTTCGGAGTACTCTGGGCAGTCGCAGCTGCTGACCCGATATCTGCCCCAAAGAGAAGTGCCTTCTCACACTGCCCCACAGGGGCCTGGGAAGCACCACTTGGACAGCCCTAGAGGCACTATTCACCTGGGGGGCTTGTAGCTAGAGCTGCGGCAACGAACAGCCATGCAAGCCTTTGGGCGGCAGAAATGTGAAATAGCATCAGGAGGGAAGGAAAGGGGGACAGAGGCTAGTGTTGCCCACAGCACCCCTGACCATCATTCAAACCACTGCCATAGATTGTAAATTACCTATAACTCTCATAAAAACAAGTTGTAAGTGCAGTACAATCAAAGGACAGTACCTGTATCACACTATTAGCTTCAACAGCAACACATTTTCAAAGTGGGTTTCTTTCAAGAAGTTTCAGCATAATATAACAAAAAATTGTATTACATGGTTTCATAATCAGTAAACTGAAAAGCACCATATTTGTGTACATACATAATTACATCAACAACTCGAGAAGTGCTGAGAAGAATATACATTACTATTAATACAGTCTGTTATACTTTCAATACTGAAAAATTAAAACTATTAAAAGCACTTTTAACAACGAAAATTTCTTTCAACAAGCCACATTTTATACTAGAATGTAAAGTTAACCAAGGGGTCAACAGTACTGGATGAAAGCAGTACACCAACCTAAAGTAATTATTTGCAATATGCAATTAAACATGTATTACAAAAAGAAACAGCAGTTAGCTTTAACATCCACTTCTTGCTTTCAGTAGACAATCAGAAGTTCCAATACCGCAACTGATTGTTAAGCAATGGGAAATGAGAAACATCCAGCTGAAGTAGCATACAGTTCTTTCTCAGTTTGGATAATGCACAATATTTCAAGCTTTGTTTCCAGTATTTGAGATGTTTAAAACAACCAAGGAATTAGATAGTCGTATAATAATTTGATTTTGATAGTGGGAGAGTAAAGAGAAATTGTGGCACCCAGAACACTAGCCCATTATTATGAAGCAATTTCCACAGATTTCAGCATGTTCTATCCAAAATGGAAGTGCTATTCATCTCACATACTAGCCATATCACTCAGCCCTGAAGTTACAGAGGACAGGATTGTACAACGGAAGTAGTAAACATGAGTCACCAGAATTACATGTTTGAGTAGGATGCAATGGCAGTCTTGAGCTTGGGAAATGAAAAATCAGGATTAAAACTGCCCAATTCTGAAGATCATTGGGTACCCTTGAAAACCAAGCTTTACCTTCTGACAATAGTTACAAAGCTAACAAAGTTTTTAGGGAAAAGGTTGGGATGCCAAATGTAATTTTATATACATACAGCCATCAGCTAAAATCTCCTGCTTTAAATCAACTGCACTTCGGTTAAACACCTGTTTTATTAAGAGAATTCTACCTGAAAATCAGTTAAGTATTACATCTCTAGCTGATGAAGCTGCCCACTCCTTGTCAATCAGTATGCTGTACACAACATTAAAAATACTCAAGCATTTTCTGTGCTGATTTATTAAGACTGTTGCAGGTTACATATTTTGGAGAAACATGTAACTGTGTTTTCTTTCATCGCTTCTTGTCTAGAGCAAGGATGAGATATATGTGGCGCTCCAAATGTTGGACTAAAATTCCCATCATCCCTGGCTAATGGCAACACAATCTGCAGGGCTACAGATTTCCTATCTCTGCTCAAGGAAGAACATTGCTACAAAATGAACTGTAAATGGTAAATTCAGCTCTCTTCTTGCATGAAACACATGGGAAGGAACAAGGGAGCAACTCTACTTCAGTACAAGATAGAACAGTATGCTTATATCTTGTTCCACCGGTCCAAGGGAGCTTTCCATTACACATACACAGGCCATAAAATAGGAGCCACTCTAGTACATGGCAACCCTGTTTGAAACAGAGCACTTTCCAAACCAATTCTTATTAAAGTTTTCACAATTCAAGAGAGGAATATCTAGAACAAATAGAATCGGAAAGACTGGAAGGGAGAGAAAGAGAAAAGGAATGAGTGAAAGGATAAAAGGGGAAAGAACGAAGAAAACAAGACTTCTGCTTCTTTCAAAAGTAGTTTGTGATATGACATTGAATTTGCTGATAAAATGGAAATAAAAAATTCCACCGGACATTGCCACACACTTGAGAGCACCTGTTTTGTTTGTTTTCCTTCAAGAAAATATTTCTCATTTCCCAATCTTTCATGTACTGAGGCAAGGCACAGTTTAAAATTACAGTCTGAACTACATGTTTGCCAGTTGCTTGAATATGCATCTATATATTTTGGAAAATTATCCACTGAATGGCCCAAGGTAACTCAGTGACTTCCCAATATGGTAGTTTGAAGGAGGGGGAACATGAGCTTTAATATAATGTACTGCAGGTGGAGAATCTGCTAACCAATACTGCAGCCCCCTTATTAACCTTTTACAAACACTTAATTCTGCATGTCCAAGCCCTAACCTTTAAATAATACATTTTTACAAGCCAAAGCACTACCAGTGAAAAAAACCTTTCGGCAATAACTAAAAGGAAAGTTGAAACCTTCACTTTGGTTAAAATTTAGAAGATACTCTACCTTGGTAAGGTTAAGTTCCCACCTCCATGTTATAAATGCCTAGATTTTCAAAAGGTACATTACAGCAGATTATACACAAATCATTCAGTTACAAAGAACATTTACAGAAATCAAACTACATAGCAATTCCTTTTACATTTCCATGCAGGTTTTTTTACTGATGAAAACACTATTCCAACTAGCTTCTGCAATTAAAAATGCTCAGAGATTTTAGACCTTGAATCAAATATTGGTGCTTGCAGGGACTCGTTTGACAGGGTACAGGTGAATTTCAATTAATCTTTAAAGTAAGTGCAGTCCTTTAGAAAGCATTTACACTGGTAAAAAACCAGGAGAGAAACAAGAGTTTGGATCTTCCATTTTATGGTGTTTCATTCTACAATGGTAAATTTAAAGGGACATAAGACTGGAAACACATGCAAACTGGTTTAGAATGGGTACAGTCTACCATGGTATTTTCGTGCCATGCAAACCAGAAGTGCTGTAAGTGGTCCTCCTTGATATGCTTGTGGTGATGGTGCATGCAGTATGCAGTCAAGGTGAGTTGCAAGTCTGAGGTTTTTCAGAGGGCCTGTTGATGATGCCGATGTGGTGCATGATGAAGTGTAGAGTCAGCCTGCTGGAGTCCTCTATCCTTCTTAATGCCTTGTCCAACAAATGAGGAAAATCCTTCCCGTGGAGAAGCAGTGTGCAAGTTTGTAGTTTGTAAGGAAAGTCTGCATCAGTGTCCTCTCCTCCAAAGAGTGAGAGCTGCTTGGAGAAATGCAAGTCCTTGTACTGCAAACATGCTTGCATGTGTGGGCTCCTTGTTAAATAGCTCAATATAAACCAGCAAGGGGCAATAATGTTGATTTATTCTTTTCCAGGATTACAGGTCAGGATGCCTATTACAAGAGCTTCATCAGAAACACTTGGCTTGAAGTGACTAACACATTAGACAAGCTAACTGCATATATTTATATATAATGCACATTTAGTATAATTACCAAAATACTTACCTCTGCCCAAATATGGTTTTGTATAGTCCCAACTACAATTGTCATTTCGAATGACATTAAGTTGAGTTGACTGTTAAAATATAAACAAACAGCAAGTCTTAATCATTGCTTTCCTCCCAAAACAGTTTAGCCGCTGAAGAAAGTATGATCATTACCTTTGCATATTCTATTTTTAGAGTACAACATCCTGCATATATATCTGCTCCGTTGAGTGCTGCTTTTGCCTTCTGAGCACAGAGAACCGATTTGAACTTGATTAATGTTAAGGATTATTGTTTAAAACAATGCCTCCACCCCCTCCCCCGAAAAAATAGCCACAAGTCATGCTAATTTAGACCACAACACAGTAGATATCCTAGAAATTACTCAAGGGCTCTTTATTTAACACGCGGTTACAAATGTAAAAACACCAATTTTATGTATGAATGAATGACTAATACCATAGTCAGAATGGCCAGTGATGAGGCATGACTGGAGCAATACTCAAACACTATCTAGAGAACCACAAGCTCCCCATCACCAATTTAGGTACTGTTCTCAGCATGGGAAAGAATTCTACTCATGAGGTAGAAAGGAATGGGATGGCTCCTAGTGATAAATGGCAAGAAACACAGGATAGCCATTCAAAATGCTTTCCACAGCTGGAAAGAACAGCTGACAACAGGTGTAACTCGGATGCTCCCTCTGCCCTGCAGGAGCTACCATGTTGCTATATAAAAAGCGGCTGTGAAACAGGAAGTAGGCCAGAGGCTGGATGTTGTGCAGAGATGAGTTCAGTGATTCCCTAGCACAGAGTTGCTTCTTCTCCTCTCTCTCCCCGCGTGCCCTACTGCCTCATCAAGAGCTAATAAGAACTCCCTTGCTTTATCCCTCTCCCTTCTCTTTCCTGCCAGGAATCCTGCCTGCAACCAGCAACTCTTCACACCTTGCGGCATCCTTGTTTTTGGATCTGTTTGGTTGCTTAAAAAAAAAAAGAATGGTTCTGATCTGTTTAAAATATATTAAATCTACTAATTGTGTATTTAATTATATATACAGGCAACTTTCAATTTGTGCACGTTCAAGGCATGTGTGACTGACTGCAAATGCAATGTTTGACACCAGAAGAGGAAAAAATGGCGGCAGGGTGAGGGTAAGGCAAGCTTACGAGAGCAATGACCCTGAACATAACCCTCACGCAAATGGGGGGCTGCCTGTGTTTAATTAAATATATTAATTGTGCATATTAAATAATATTTATTGCAAACTCTAATATATGATATGGAAATTTAAATCACTGTATGGTCCCCAGGATCTGTGTCAAAGTACTCTTGTGGCCCACTTGGTCTGAGAGGTTAGACTGCCCTGCCCTAGAACATAATCTACACACACAGACACAAAGTGATACAAAAAGGATATTCAACCAGGGCTTGTATTGCGTTCTTCTTGAATATGACAATACGTTTTACTTTCCCCACAGGGTTGCACACTGTATACAAAACATCCTACAGAAGAATGAGGGAAATAGTCAGAGATTTGAAGATTTACCTGACAAATACTATTCAAAATTTTATTAGCACACACAAACAAAATAACCCCCATTTAAAGTTTGGATTTATTTTCTGAGAGAAAGTCTCATGTGTACTACAGTGGTGCCTCACAAGACGAAATTAATCCGTTCCGCGAGTCTCTTCGTCTTGCGGTTTTTTCGTCTTGCAAAGCACGGCTATTAGCGGCTTAGCGGCTTAGGGGCTTTAAGAAAAAGGAAACAAATTCGCAAGAACTCGCAAGACGTTTTGTCTTGCGAAGCAAGCCCATAGGGAAATTCGTCTTGCGGACCGACTCAAAAAACGGAAAACTCTTTCGTCTTGCGCGTTTTTCGTCTTGCGAGGCATTCGTCTTGCGAGGTACCACTGTATGTAGTTATGTAATGATGAGAGAAAAGGGGACAAACATTCTAAAGTTTATCCATGAAACAAGGCAATTCAAAGCAGTAAGCCTAAATTCAGTTTTATCTCTATGCAGTCAGATATCTAATAAGACTGCCAAAATTTTAGTGCTCTTAAACAAATTTTAACTTGTCTTCTACCATTTATAAATTGGGAATACACAGAATCAAAACAATAATTTCAAAAACCTCAAAGTATGCAAGAAAAATGAAAGAAGATGACTCACTCAAATGTACTTGCTAAAACCCAAGGTCTTAAAACACAAGGATTTTACCTTATGTAGCTAATAGGATGCACTAAGGTTAGGTAAAGTTATGCTTAAGAGTAAGACGTACCACTGTAATTGGATACAGAGGGTTCTGAATTGATAAGAGAAGAACTTTGTTCCCACCAGAGACACTGTTTGTGTTTTCCGGACGAGTAATTCTTTTGCTTGTAGAGTAATTGAAAAATGCTTGTTGCCCAGCTATATATAACGGTTCACTTAATGCAAATGTCACACATTTTTTGGCACTTTCAATATCCTCAAATTCTACCAAAGCCTGGCGTTTAAATGATATCATCATCACATAACTGCAGGAAAAACAATAAAACCATTAATGAGCTCTAATTATTTAAGGCCATTCAATTGTAAATCATATGTGAAATTTGATCTTAAAAGACTTTACTCTAAAAATTGTTATTGTAAACTCAAAAAAAATCTACTACCTTTCTTAAAGTCAATGGAACATTTGTTGAAATCTACAGCAAATGTGTCTATGTAACCAAGAGCTTAGTTTGGAGCAAAGAGTGACATCAGTCATACCTCATCTTTCAACTGTAAAGCAAAATGCAAAGTTCTGAGGATAAAATTATGAATATCTAATGTAGAAAAACAGAACCAAGGTGCTCTCTTACCCAGCTTCCATATGTAGACAAGCAGAATGATCTGCCTCAAAATTAACTTTTGAAGGATTTGATACTTCCAATGCTTCAATCAGGGGCAGATATACTATGAAACTAATGAGGCTTAAGTTTCAGTGTCCCTGTTCTCGAAGGAGCCTCAAAAGTGACCTTAGTCCACATAATTTTTAAAAAATGGGTCTAGTAGACCTAATTTGAGTTGCACAACTTAAATTGATTAATTTTTGTTGAATATTATTTCAACAATCCCAAAGTTCGAGAGTCGGTAGCACAGATGATGTAGTGCTGTGATGTTCTGTCGCAGAACAACACATTTGAATAAAATAACAGTTGTTGCCCAGATTCCATTGCTGATTGCGAAGGGGCCCCCATAACCGTCAAGCTTCAGGACTCCCAAAATGTAGGTCCACCACTGGCTTCAGTTTAGGAGTACCAGTACAAGCCTTGAAGAGGTATTTTAAAAATACATTACAAAGCTTTTTGTGAGTCACCCAAGATCTAATATATAGTAAACATACCATATGGTTCCAAATTTTTCAAGTGCCTCCACAACATCCGCCTCCACAACTGATTCACAGAGCCCTCGGACATGGACCACAGGAGAAACAGGGACTTTGTGAAAACTTCCACCAGCATTCTAGGAAATGAAAGTGATAGACTTTATTTTTCCGATCTAAATCTATCAAAAACAATATTATAGATGATTAACTGACAAAGTAATTTGAAGGCCCCTTTTGAAAGGGGAATGAAATATGAAGTTATATATACAACACAATTCAGAGATGTTAGAACAAACTGCCTTCAGAAAAGTGAAGAATGGAGGAAAACACCTCCCTCTTCCCATTGTTTTATTAGCGGAAACCAAGAGAAATTTTGCCTCCTGCACAATAAATCCTTTGATGTGTAAAAGTGGACCTACGTATCCTCAGTCGGCTGGTGGCAAAGCCAGGTGCGTCTGACAAAGTGGTCTCACCGGCTCACTTAAATCTTCATCCACAAGTGCAGGGGACTTGGGCTAGATGATCCTCATGGTCCCTTCCAACTCTACAATTCCATGATTTTCTTTGTTGTTGTTTAGTCGTTTAGTTGTGTCCGACTCTTTGTGACCCCATGGACCAGAGCACGCCAGGCACTCCTGTCTTCCACTGCCTCCCGCAGTTTGGTCAAACTCATGTTGGCAGCCTCGAGAACACTGTCCAACCATCTCGTCCTCTGTTGTCCCCTTCTCCTTGTGCCCTCAATCTTTCCCAACATCAGGGTCTATTCCAGGGAGTCTTCTGTTCTCATGAGGTGGCCAAAGTATTGGAGCCTCAGCTTCACAATCTGTCCTTCCAGTGAGCACTCAGGGCCGATTTCCTTAAGAATGGATAGGTTTTATCTTCTTGTAGTCCATGGGACTCTCAAGAGTCTCCTCCAGCACCATAATTCAAAAGCATCAATTCTTCGGCGATCAGCCTTCTTTTGTCAGGAAATTCAAGCCTTATCAGGAGAAACTGGCCACTCTCCAGGCACCTGGCTTGATCTCCTTGTTGACCTCCCTGTCTGCGTTTCCCGGCAGGATACAGGCTAGGTCGCGATCGGCGATCCTCCTCAGCGTGAGAAGGACACACCACTCTTCCCTGCTCCCTGCTCCACCCAGGGAGGGGAAAAAGATAGACAGAAATGTATTTACATGTCTTTATTTCTGTCCTTGCAGCGTTACAGAGAAACGCGTCTGCTCTCTTCAAACTCCAACAGCAGGGGAAAAAACTCCACCTCCTGTACTTCCTGTACAGGTCAAATTACAGCTCAGCTCTGTGAATAGACTGTCCCTCTGTTCCCACGGTACAGTCCCAACATTCCCATCATGTTTTGCTTTCCAGCTAGCTGCAGCTCGCTGCCGCATTGCTCCTTTTCCGTAACATCTTTATGGTCCAGCTCTCACTTCCATACATCATTACTGGGAAAACCATAGCTTTAACTATACGGACCTTTGTTGGCAAGGTGATGTCTCTGCTTTTTAAGATGCTGTCTAAGTTTGTCATTGCTTTTCTTCCAAGAAGCAGGTGTCTTTCAATTTCGTGACTGCTGTCACCATCTGCAGTGATCATGGAGCCCAAGAAAGTAAAATCTCTCACTGATTATCTTTACATACATGTAAATAAAAAACCTGTCACACCTTAAGATGCTGTTTCCTGTTACAGACTAATCTTTCTGAAACATGCTCAGCCCTCTTCCCACATGCACGCTTATTATTATTGTTATTACTGTATTATTGTGAGTATTCATTAATTTTCTACACCGCCTGTCACCCGAGAATCACAGGGCGGTTTACAATATAAAAACAGGTAGATGCGTGACATCCCTAACGAACAAAACTTTGTGGAAATACTAGGATTCAACTTGTGTATTGAGAAGGATGGGGAGAAACGGAAGCGTTAAGGCCCCGTTGCTACTACACACGCCGACCTGGCAGTTGGCGCACCTGGCAACGGGGTGCTGCTGCGCGTCTTCTCTACCCGCCGTTCACTCCCGGCGAACACTGCGAAGGGCGAGGATTATAAGAGGCAGACCCTCCTTACCCCTCCAGAGCAGTCCCCGGTGCGAGGGGCGGCCTCCTCGCGGCTCTCGCCCTCCGCGGCGGCGGCGCTGGGCTTCAGCCGCTTGGTCTGGCTCTCGTAGGCGCCGTCCTCCTCCTCCTCCTGCCCAAAAGACGTCGCAGACATGACCAGCGAAGTGCGGGTGAGGAGGATACTGGACACTCGGGAGTCAGGCGAAGAGACCGACGAGGATGCTCTGGACCAGTTCACCTCACAGAAGACAGCCGCGAAGGATCGGGAAGTACAGCGCAGGCCCTTGTCCTGCGATTGGAGCGACCTTTGTGTGGAAAGCTCCGTGATTGGCTAACGGAGAAGCTTCTCAAAGTTCAGGGACACGCGGCTGGGCAAATGGGACGCACGTCACCGCTAGATAAACCCTCCGCTCCTCCCCGCCTTCTATTGCTCTCTCGTCCCCGCTTCCCCTACCAGAGCCTGCCGCTGGAGCCGTTTGTTGTTTATTATTCGACGGAAGAGGAAAGACGCGCGCGCGCGCGACCTCGCCGTTACCAAGGCCAACGGTCGCCAGCGCGCGCGGAGGGGAGGGGAGGTTTTGTGTATCTGTGCAGGGTGGCAAAGGGCGGTTCTCGCCAAAGCGGCCTGGTAGAAGGCAACGATAAAAGCGAATCCCTCTGGCTGATTGATTTAAATAATATCACTTTGGCTTTTTAATTTGTTTAAATAAATGTAATTTATTTTTGGAAGAGGATTGAGAAAGGTCCGTTGCAGTGTCACCCCCGGGATAGACCTTTAACCAGTGCCTAGTTCTGCTCAAATAATTTATTCTATTCTATCGAAGTAAATGGGGAAAAACCTACCCTCAGCGATGGCCAGTGTATTCTCCCACAAAAGGAAAAGTCTACTGTTTGGTGTGCAAACTTTTATCTAGCCAAACGACCTCAATTACAACTTCAGCTGCTACTTGGTTCAGCGTTTGGCATCGTGCTTACCTTGTTCAAATGCACAGAAACTCGTAAAAACTATAGCAGCTCTACGCTAACATATTTAACAAGAAAGCATGGTCAAACACTCGCATCCAAACACGAAGAGCAAATTAAAGCAGAGCAGGATTATTAGAGAGCTTTTGCAGTGATTTCCCTTCTGCCAGAAAGTTGATTGGCATTTAGGGGAGATGATTAAACATTTGGTTCACCAAACAATGGTAGCTTTCTTGTATTGCTTGAATTAATTGCCAAATTTGATCCTTTCCTGTGTGCTCACATAAATTAGTATGAAGGTAAAGGTCAGCCATTGTACTTATCCAAAACCATATGCGAATAAGTTATCCAGTTGATGGCTAATACAGTTAAAGATACTGAGCGACACCAAACAAACAGGTTAGTTTATCATGCAGCGCATGTCTGGATGCAGAGAATACTTTTGCCACAATAAAAGCCGTATTGTGTTTTTTTTTTCTCAGCTGCTACAAAAAGATGAGCGGTGCTAAAAAAAACCCCTTACTTCTTGAGTCAAAAGTTCCTAAGCATTTATCAGGCACAAGATGGGAGGCTCTTGCCAAAACTACTGCAGCTTCTAGCAAAAGTTATGCTTACAGTTGTTGAAGCCCTTAGTCATATTTCCTGTGATGAAACTGAAAATGGAGATAATGGACAACAGACTGAAAATCTTCGGCAGAAAATGCAGATGAATTTACTCTGTTACTCTGAATTTACAATCAGGTATACATGTATCCCTTGGTCCACTGAAAATAAAGTGGCTAGGTTGCATTCATGTGGGGAGATCGAGATTGCTCACTGAAACATCAGTACACACATGGCAGTGTTTTTTCTGTTTTTAGAGCAGGGCAAAAGAGCTTCCATACCATCCATGGCTGGATGTATAACAGACATTTTTTTACTTAACATATTTTCTGCTGTGAGAGGAAATTGGATTAAATGCTTTAAAAAGAGGCTGGCCTTTTTGTTGAGGACTATGTCTTGTGGATAGTGTGAAAAACTTGTATTTCATGAGAAACACTGATTATACAATCAATCTCCATGACTGGAAACACACTATTAGGATTGTGAATCCTGAATGAATGTCTGCTATATGAATGTTTCTGATTACTAATGAAAGCCCTGTGCAGAAAGAAGGCCCAGGTTCAGTCCCTGGCATTAGCAGCATGAGCTGTGAGTGTCCTGTCCAAAACGTTGGGTTCCTACATGCAATTCATTAGAATTTTATTTGCTTTTTGGAATATATTCTTAGTAACTCTCAGTTAATAAGTCATATCCCTTTGTAATTTTAAGTGGGTTGTTTCTAATGGTATTTAGACCAGTTTTATATCATTTTCTTTTTCTGAGATGTGTTATGCAAGTGGTTTTGGTTTTGCATATGGTTTCCACTTCATTACCCTCCAGTTAGTAAGGAAACCCATGGGCTCATGTGCAACCACACAATTGCTCAAGCGATACCTGCCCAAAAGCCAGATCACAAAGGGGGGGGGGGAGCTAAAGTAACCTTGATAATTACTTGAGACCGCCAAATCTCAAATAGGTATGTATTTGTAAGTATTATATGCTTGCCTATTGTTATCATAGTTCCATTGTCTCAGTTCTTAGCTTAAAAGGTAAAAGTTAAAGGGACCCCTGACCGTTAGGGCCAGTCGCGAACGACTCTAGGGTTGCGGTGCTCATCTCGCTTTACTGGCCGAGGGAGCCGGCGTACGGGTTCCGGGTCATGTGGCCAGCATGACTAAGCTGCTTCTGGCGTAACCAGAGCAGTGCACGGAAACACCGTTTACCTTCCTACCGCAGGGGTACCTATTTATCTACTTGCACTTTGACGTGCTTTCGAACTGCTAGGTTGGCAGGAGCAGGGACCGATCAATGGTCCACAAAACTCCCTGTTCAATCTCACTGGCATCCATCTTCAATATGAGCAATTTCTCATTACTGTGGTCACGGTCAGGTTGATTGCCACATAGATAGAAGCTACACGGTACTGCTGACAGCAACTGCTTTCAAAAATACTGGTTTTTCTATTTTGATTTGACAAGAATCCCTTTTGCATGTTTCATCTCTGATCATCTCTGTCCCAGTGGAGAAGTTATTAATACATCAAAAGGGACGACCAGCTCACACATGAACTTGCACTATGCCAGGCTCTGGATCCAACCTTAAAATGTATTTTTTTAAAAAAAAAGCAATTACTGGCAAGTAACTGGCCCTCCAGCTGTTGCTGAACTTTCAACTCCCAGCAGCCCCAACAAGTATGTCAAATGCCCAGAGATGATTGGAGTTGTAGATCAGCAAACATCTGATCTTTGAGTAGAAGAAGGGCTTTATCAATCAATCAATCAATCAATCAATCAATCAAATGGCATACAATAAGGAAACTTGTCTTTCTTTCTCCTTCCACAGCTAATAGGAGCTTCAGGAAGAGGTAGGTCTGCCATACGTCCATAATTTCCTGAACATAGCTGGGATTTGGCAGTCGGAAACAGTGTCTGGGCAGAAATCACTGAAATGTCCAGATATATCCAGATGTATGGCAGCCCATGTTGGAAGTGTAGATTTTGACAAATTTCCTTTAAAAATAGCTCAAAAACGTCTTTGAGATTTTGCAAGAAAAGCTCAACAACTTAAGAGTCTGGACTTTTACTTTTTGAAATATAGCAAGCCGAGGAGGAGGGAAATTTAAGTCAAAATGGGAGTGGGGAGGAGAGGTTAAAAATCCATTCCCCAGTGCCAGAATTCCAATCTGAAAGAGGAAGGAACTTTTGGAAGATCTAACCACAGATCTGGTTTGGTTTTTTCCTAGCAAATTTCAAACCGCCTCTCTGTATTAACACTTAGCAACTCTGAATCATCAGGGCCTACCTACACATTACTTTAAATACATTGCTTGATGTGAGTGATAACAGGTTTTTTTGTTTAAATCAAGTAGCAGTGAGGGTGATCTGGAACACGACTACAGCACAAGAACAGGGGAGTTTTATCCCTTTCTTCTCCCACCACTATTCTTGGGGGGGGGGGAAATACACCTGGCAGCGATAGCAGGATTCCAGGAAGCATGGGATAAAGAGCTTTGCATCCTCCACAAGCCTTCCTGGAAGTAGAAGGTTGTTTGTTTTTTGCATACACACCATGCATTTAAAGCACACAGCTTCCCCCACCCCTCAAGAATCCTGGGAACTGTAGCTTAGATCCCACAGAGCTGCAATTCCCAGCACCTTTAACAGACTACAGCCACCAAAATTCTTTGGGGGGAAATAGTGTTTTAAATGTCTGGGGTGCATACAGTCTAGCTGCTGACTTCATATTTTGGTGCCCCCCCCAACAAGCTAACTAATATAATAAGAAAAAAACCTGTAAATAGAAAAGCAAATCAGAAAAGGCCCATGCATACAATATTCAATTTATTCTAGTATTTTGCTTGTACATAATTTTTTTTAATTCAGAGAAACTTCTTTTTTTAAAAAAAATACCATCCCTACCTGCAGTTGCAGTGGTAGGTTTTGCGGACTGTGCAGATCAGCTCTATAGTTGTGCACAGGCTTCTTACATTTCAGTTTCTCTGAGTTCTGAAACCTTGAACATATCCATATACTGTAAGGAGAAGGGTAGGAAACAGCATGAACAAGTTTCTTATCATCTTCGATCAGAAGCTGTGCAGTTAAAGCCTTTCTAAAAGGAATCAAAGCAATATATTAGAACATTAAGGATTGGGGCAGTAGTGTAGCAAGGCAGGGGCAAGGGAGCAGGCCATACCCCGGGGGGGGGGGTTGCAGGGTGACATGGGGGGCTGTAGGGCAGCACGGTGGCTGCTGGGTATCAGAGGGCTGCTGAGCAGCTCAACAATTTTGGGTGATCCCCTAAGAAAAAGCTCTGCCCCAGGCGTCGGCAGGGGTTGCTACGCCACTGGTTTGAGGTTTTAGAAAATCAACATAAACCCTTTGCCCCCCCCCCTGCCATATCATAAAGGTGAAGGTAAAGGGTCCAGGTCGTGGCCAACTCTGGGGTTGCAGCGCTCATCTTGCTTTATTGGCCAAGGGAGCCGGCGTACAGCTTCCGGGTCATGTGGCCAGCATGACTAAGCCGCTTCTGGCGAACCAGAGCAGCGCACGGAAACGCCGTTTACCTTCCCACCGGAGCGGTACCTATTTATCTACTTGCACTTTGGCGTGCTTTCGAACTGCTAGATTGGCAGGAGCAGGGACCGAGCAACGGGAGCTCACCCCGTCGTGGGGAATTGAACCGCCAACCTTTTGATCGGCAAGTCCTAGGCTCTGTGGTTTAACCCACAGCGCCACCCATGTCTTGCCATATCATACTGTATATCAATACTTATGCCATACAACATAGATGCTAACCAACAAAATTGCTTTAACTTTCAACTGTAGGTGACAAAACAGAGGACAAGCCAACGAGTAAAGAAGTCTTTTTTTGTTCGATGGATCTTAAACCTCTGCTGCCTTGTGGGACTTCTTTGGGAGAAGAATAGACTAAGGAGTAAATCCAACACAAATCTGGAGTGGAGTCCTTAAGACTGTTGGATGGTGCTTTGTATGCCTCCTTCCAGTAACTCCTGCAGCCAAGCTGGTGTCAAACAGTTTGTGCTTTCCTTTGGACCATATCGGTAACATGGGCATAGCCAGGATTTTTGTTGGGGGGGCAGGCTTTTGTTGGGGGGCAGAACCTCAAATTTGTATTGATTTTGATTTGTTTAGGGGTTGTCCCCCAGCCTACAGAATGTTGTCCCCCAGCCTACAGAAACCTACCGCTCCATAACATATATTGTGCTCTCCCTCGCTACTCTTTTCTAGGATGGTTGGCCACTTCATCCCTCAGTAGCCTTCTAAAAAGAGCAGAAAGAGTATTGCTTAGACTTTCAGCTCCACTGTGTTCTGCTCAGCCATCTTAGACCCCTGATTTGCTGTCTCTGTAGTGCTCTTGACTATTGGAATTGGAAGAAGAAGAAGAAGAAGAAGAAGAAGAAGAAGAAGAGGAGGAGGAGGAGTTGTTTGGATTTGATATCCTGCTTTATCACTACCCTAAGGAGTCTCAAAGTGGCTAACAATCTCCTTTCCCTTCCTCTCTCACAACAAACACTCTGTGAGGTGGGTGAGGCTGAGAGACTTCAAGGAAGTGTGACTAGCCGAAAGTCATCCAGCAGCTGCATGTGGAGGAGCGGGGAAGTGAACCCGGTTCACCAGATTATGAGTCTACCGCTCTTAACCACTACACCACACTGACTCGCCACTGGTGAGTCCACCTATTGCTCAGAAGAAAGCCAAATCACAACCATACCATCACAGGCTGGCAGTAGCCTTTTTTATGGACTCTGACCTTGTAAACAAAAGCTCCCTTCAGAGGCTCTGTTAACTTCCTGCGGTTGCTTTCTTCACAGGATTGCTAAACAGGGGTTGTCAGATATCTGGCAAGTTGCAATATATGGCTGCTGCTGCTATGTTGCTATGTTGGATTCCAGCTAAGGTAAGGCTGACTAGACCAAAACACTACTGCATGCACTGTCTGGGCTAGGGCATGTTCTTCTGATAAGACTACAGTGGTACCTCGGGTTAAGTACTTAATTTGTTCTGGAGGTCTATTCTTAACCTGAAACTGTTCTTAACCTGAAGCACCCCTTTAGCTAATGGGGCCTCCTGCTGCTGCCCTGCCGCCGGAGCACGATTTCTATTCTCATCCTGAAGCAAAGTTCCCAACCTGAAGCACTATTTCTGGGTTAGCAGAGTCTGTAACCTGAAGCATATGTAACCTGAAGCGTATGTAACCTGAGGTACCACTGTATTTGATCAATGAGTGCTGCAGTGGGGCAGGAGAAAACCACAGCCATTTTTCAAAATAAGATACAGTGATCTCCGAGCAGTGTTAGAATCCAAGGGAGCCAGGCACTTACTCAAGGTTCGTCTTTCCTTCAGAAATTAGGCACAGCCGAAACTGTGGTGTCTTTATGATATGTGGCTTTATTTACACACACATACAACCTTAACCTAGGTGGAGGGATTGTAGAGCATTCACGTCCTATGAGGGTCTGGCTTCCCCCTCAAGGGCAGCATTGGAGTCAAAGGACAGCAAAAAGCCATTCTTCATGTCTCTTATTTCCAGTCTGTCATCTCCAGCTCACATGGATTCTTACCCATTCTTCTTCTCGTTGGTAACTAAGGACCTTCTCCAGCCTTTGACATTCAGAGTTGAAACCCTAAACCTGGCCTTTGTCTGCTACCATTGATCTCTGCTCCTCAGAGCAGGGAGAAGGCATCACCCCTCTGTTGGTGGGCAATGTTTGCATTGCCAATTATTCTTAATGGCCCAGTACTCTGCTTTCTTTGTTTCTTGCTCATGGCCCATCTTCTCCCAGGTGACTTCTTGAGCATTGAAAACTAGTTTGGCCTGTCTTTTTGACACTGCCAGGTTAAGTGTCTGGCAGCTTCCTTTAATACTTCAAGCATTGATTTATTCCTAACATTTACTAAATCTACGGATTTAGGGGGATCTGCCCCCTTCCATAAAGGTGATGGCAAACCTAGACAGCATCTTAAAAAGCAGAGACATCACCTTGCCAACAAAGGTCCGTATAGTTAAAGCCATGGTTTTCCCAGTAGTGATGTATGGAAGTGAGGGCTGGACCATAAAGAAGGCTGATCGCCGAAGAATTGATGCTTTTGAATTATGGTGCTGGAGGAGACTCTTGAGAGTCCCATGGACTGCAAGAAGATCAGACCTATCCATTCTTAAGGAAATCAGCCCTGAGTGCTCACTGGAAGGACAGATCGTGAAGCTGAGGCTCCAATACTTTGGCCACCTCATGAGAAGAGAAGACTCCCTGGAAAAGACCCTGATGTTGGGAAAGATTGAGGGCACAAGGAGAAGGGGACGACAGAGGACGAGATGGTGGGACAGTGTTCTCGAAGCTACAAACATGAGTCTGACCAAACTGCGGGAGGCAGTGGAAGACAGGAGTGCCTGGCGTGCTCTGGTCCATGGGGTCACGAAGAGTCGGACACAACTAAACGACTAAACAACAACAACAAGCCCCCTTCCACAAACTCATAACAAGACATAATTCCGGCCAACCACATACCTCAGCTTCCTGCATGGCTTCCTATACTTCTCCCTGAGGGGAATTTATGGGTACTAGATTGCAGAAGTGTCTGCTGTGGTGGGGTGCTGTGGTAACCACCATAAGTAAAGGGAACTGCAATGCAGATGAGAAAGAAAAAGAGAGAAGATGGTCGATTTGGTATCATTTGCTGTGACAGAAAGTTCAGTTAGACCAGAGTTTGGTGATGCAGAGAAGAGGAATCCCACCAGAATTGTGTAGCTTGCAGAGTGCTGGGCTGGAGACGGGTACAGCTAGCCAGAGGTGGGGTGGAGATAGCATTTTGTGAGGGGGGAAAGAAAAGCAGTTGAGAATTTGGTTCCTGGCATTCAGCTGAATAGCCTCTATTAGCCTCTGAGCTGTGTCCGGTGCCAGATTTACGTATAAGCTTAACAAGCTATAGCTTAGGGCCTCACTCTCTTGGGGAGCCCCCCAAAATTTCACTATTAATATACTTTTTATTAAGTGTATTTCAGATCAACAATTGCTTTGATAAAATACATATTTTGTTATGTGCAAATGGCTTTAGATACCTATTAAGTCCATAAATTACCATATAGCATATATTCAACACACAAAAAGTGACAATTTGTTGTTGACAAAGGACAGCTGGACATATAAAGGGCCCCATTACCTTCAGTAGCTTAGGGCCTCATCAAACCTAAATCTGGCCCTGGCTGTGTGTGTAATTCACCCTGAGGAAAATATCTACAGCCAGAGAAGGAAGTCTCTGAGCTGGGAGAAGACTGAAGGATAGTGATTAGAGTCTTTTATGAGTATGCAGACAAATGGGAACTTGGAGGCTGAAGCTGAGAAAGGAGAAGTGGAGTTGTGAGGGGAAACCCTACTTGGGTCTCAGTTCAGTAAAATGGGGATATATATATCTCCTGGTGAGAGGAGGACAATCCCAAACCACTTAGGAGAGGGGTGTGGTGATTCCATTGGTCTGGAATACAGCATTACCTTGGATCTCGAACGCCTTGGCTTCCAAACAAATTGGCTCCCAAACGATCAAAACCCGGAAGTGAGTTTGTGAACGTTCTTTGGAACCCGGACGTCCAACGGGGCTTCCGATTGGCTGCAGGAGCTTCCTGCAGCCAATCAGAAGCCGCACTTTGGTTTTCGAACGTTTTGGAAGTCAAGCAGGCTTCCGGAACGGATTCCGTTTGACTTCCAAGGCACGATTGTACTGACAGAAATTAACATATACTTAAGTTGACTGTTTCTTGAAAGAATTCCATCTCCTGACACATCCTGTGTTTTACCAACTTTGTTGTAAAATAAAAATCTTTTCCCCGTTTAACTTCACTAAGTCTCCTAGTACTAGAGTACTAGTAAGAGGGGGTCACGCCTTATTTGAGACAGGGTGGAGCAAGGCAGACCTCTATAAAGGTCTGCTGGTCAAAACCCAACAGAAATATGTGCAAGTTACAGAAAAAATGTATTGAACTTTTAATCACATGGTGAATAAATATGAGGTCTTGAGTAGGAGAAAAGACAGATGAGCACATTAAGAGGACGACCCAGAGAGCATTTAGGAACTTTGCTTGAAAATCATTTTGCTTGTTTAAAAGTTGGGCCTCTTTGTGATAAACAAATTCTTTAAACATGAAAAATATTGAAACAAAAAAGATGGAAGTGAAATCCCTACCTGACCACCAGTTGACCAGAACTTCCTTAACAATGGTAGGTAAACACTGAGGCAGGCACACTCCCAGGCTACAAAAGTCTTGCAAAATAATCTGCTAATATTTCTACTTAAAGGTAAAGGGACCCCTGACCATTAGGTCCAGTTGTGGCCGACTCGGGGTTTGTGGCGCTCATCTTTCAAGACCAGTGTTATGTGGTCTCAGCAGCTGCTCCCAGTCACCACTCTAGCTGCTGCATTCTGGATTAGTTGTAGTTTCTGGGTCACCTTAAAAGCCCCACAAAGAGTGCATTGCAGTAGTCCAAACGAGAGATAACTAGAGCATGCACCACTCTGGTGAGACAGTCTGCGGGCAGATAGGGTCTCAGCCTGCATACCAGATGGAGCCAGTAAACAGCTGCCCTGGATGCAGAATTGACCTGCGCCTCCACGGACAGCTGCGAGTCCAAAATGACTCCCAGGCTGTGCACCTGGTCCTTCAGGGGGCACAGTTACCCCATTCAGGACCTGCCCACCTCCTGTCCCCCAAAAACAGTACTTCTGTCTTGTCAGGATTCAACCTCAATCTGTTAGCCGCCATCCATCCTCCAACCGCCTCCAGACACTCACACAGGACCTTCACCACCTTCACTGGTTCTGATTTGAAAGAGAGGTAGAGTTGGGTGTCATCTGCAAACTGATGAACACCGAGCCCAAACCCCCTGATGATCTCTCCCAGCGGCTGCATGTAGATGTTGAAAAGCATGGGAGACAGGACAGAACCCTGAGGCACCCCACATGTGAGAGCCCAGGGGTCTGAACACTCACCCCCCCCACTTTCTGAATACGGCCCAGGAGGAAGGAGCGGGACCACTGTATAACAGTGCCCCCAGCTCCCAGCTCCTTTAGACGGTCCAGATGGTTGATGGTATCAAAAGCCGCTGAGAGATCCAGCAGAACTAGGAAACAGCAATTTACATCTCCAACATGGATGTGTGAATCAACTACATATAAGGTTGACTCTTTGATGGGCAAGGTGTTCAGAATGTGTGCTGATTGGCCTGAATTGTTTGGCTGGTTAAGAGTTATTAACAACCCAGTCAACAAAACACTACCAAACTCTTCCTCTACTGTAAAAAAACCAACATATTCCTTTTCTGTCACCAAAAATCCTGCCAGAGTTTAGTCTCAGGCTACATGCGTGTTAGCCACTTAAATTGCAGTGAGGTTTTTCTTCCTCTTCAAGTTACTTTCATATGTTGCTGTTGTTGGTGCAGGGATATATGAATGGAAATATCGGCTGCTAGAACCTTTAAATATGCCCTTACAAGTTCCTTCCAAAGTTTCCTCTTCTCCAGCACAGAAAAAGACCACACATTTGGTAAGTTTACTTACAAACTCTCCAAAGGTCAGATTAATGTGTTTTCTCATACAGCATTCAGAAAAAGTTGCATAGGCAGTAAAACTTAGTTTAGTTCCAAAGTGGTCTTCCAGGACTCACAGCCATGATGGTGTGCACACTAACACAGTAGGGTTAGCTGGAGGCAGAGTCTATTACAAGCTGGGTTGAACTGGGGCTAGAGCAAGGGGAAAGTTGTTATCAAGGCTGGCAAGCTGGTACAGAAAGATGTCAGATTAGAAAGCAGGCAGGTAGGCAGGGAGAGAGACAGTGGAGGAACAGAGAGGATGATCAGAAGAGAAAACAGAGCAAAGCTGGGGAGCTACGTAAGCAAAGCCTGTTGTACAGGCCCAAGGAACACCCCATGTACCCCCTGAATTAACTGAGCACCCCTCCTTCAAAATCAACTTGTCAGATGCACTTTGGGGTCAACTTGTCAGATGCACTATTTGATCTGCCACTTTCTCCCAGAACCCCCACCCCCCAGTTTAGCGTTCAATTGGAAGAAATGGCAACTGGGTTTTCCGTGGACTGCTGTATGTTCCAATTAAGCACTAAAGAGTGGCTTTTCCAGGAGAAAGAGGTGAGCAAAGGCAAAACCACTCAGACCAGTGCCTAGAAAACATGGGCATAGCCAGGGGCATATTTTGGTAATACAGCACTATGTCGTAATTTTGTGCCCCCTTGGTTTGGCACCCTGCAAGGGGAAACCGCCAGCATCGCCATAAATCCAGTGCTGGACAAGCAGAAAGCTGCTCAGACCTGGGACAAGCAGAAAGGTTGGACAAGCCCTCAGTGTTGTCATTTTCTAGAAGGGGCAGGGAATCTCATTTTGACCTGATCTTGAAACGGTTTCCTGGAACAAGTGCAGTAATAATTAATTTCTGGGTACTGCCAAATGCAGCTACAGTTCAGTGCACTTTTTCCATCCCTGATTAGAAAAGAATGTTTTCTGAAAGGTTTCCTTTTTCCTGCCTGATCATGTGAATGAATGAATAACTTTAATATAAACCAAAGTACTGGAACTGCCGGTCCAAGGGCCTCAAAATGAACGGAGTGTATGCCAAATGTTCATTAACACAAATGGAAATTTCCAACGAGAAGAATGTAAAAGTAACTAACTTTGATTTAAACTTTTTATTTATTTAGCAAACTTTTTTGAAAACACAATTTTTTAAAAAAAGCAAAACTGAAATGAAGGGTGTTTTTTAATGTAACAGGCTTAGGACAGCTGAATAACTACATGTTGATAATTCCACACTTTCTTTCTCCATTTAGATTTTCTTCAGAGAGATTTCCTTACAGGGTTTTTATTCACAGGGTTTTGAGAAGAAGAGAGAAAATCGCTCAAAAGGCCCATAATCTGAATCTGGCGTGGAGGGCAATCATTATCCTCTTATAAAGAATAATCATTAAAAACTCCATAGTGTTTGGAATGAATCCTTTATGTTTTGTCCCCTGGTTGCCCTGATTAAACTTATTAAATCTAATTACCGTAAGTGGTCATGACAAAGCAAGTACTCACTTTTGTTTTCTTTTTTACTGTGGTGCCAATAGCCTAAGGGCATGTATACATTAGTGGCTTAAAACACGGCCTCCCCCCTCCACACCTTTTAAGTCTCATGTTACATCGCTGTCCACACACAATTACCTGATTTGCTTTCTTATGCCTGCAATCTCCCCTCCGATTTCTATTCAATGAAACCATCGTCTGCACGGGTGCTGCCATCTGCTGATGTAAAAAAAAATGTATACATGTTGGCTTAAACCTTTTTAATCGGCTGGGAGCTGGTTTTGCAGGAAAGTGCCTCCAAGCCACAGCATTTAACAAGAAACTGCAGGATGCAAGTGGATTGGATCCAACGCCATGGGGGAAGCATTGCTCTTGCATATGTAGACCACTGACCACACCTTCGTGCAACAGCCTCTTAAGAACAAGTTCCAGCATGCAATAACTGTACTGAGAAATGTCGCAATAATTACCGCCTGCAATAATTTCCTCTTGCTGTAGTGTAGCTCAGTGCTTGCTTACATCCTGTGAATTACGGATTCGTAAATTAATTGTCGCCAATGAAAGGCTGCAATCCTTTGCCCAGGAGGAGCTAGTCCCATTTGAGCGCAGTCCGAGTCAACAGGATAGGATCGGCTTCAAATTAGAAATGTTGCAAAGGCGCGTTGACTTAAGTGATGGGTGCACACGTACTCGGAAGCAAACCCTGTGGAGCTCAGTAGAGCTTACTTCTGAGTACTGTAACTGTATAGAAGGGTTCGGCCTGCACTACTAGCCTAAGAAGGCACGCTTACTCGGAAATAAGTGGCACAGGATTCAAGGTGGGTTTGCTCAGGGTCGCGGGTTTGAGACCCAGGTTGGGCAAAAAGATTCCTGCTTTTCAGCGGGTTGGACTGGATGACCCTGCGGTGCCTTCCAACTCTACAATTCTGTGATTCTTTGACAGGGTTGCACCTGCGCATACTTGCGCGGGGAAATGCCCCATTTTGCTCAGAAATCTTGCTCTGCATAAAAAATTCCCCCAGCAACATAACGAGGCAGGTTCTCTCTCTGTGTGTCCTCTTCCGCGTCAGCTGATGGGTACGTGTCACGTGATTCTGATAGTTGGTAAAACCCCTTTAGGCAAAGTCCTTTTTCCCCACAGTGTCTCTCTGATTCTTTCTCATCCGTCTGTGTTGGGTGTCTCTTCCTTTGCAAACAAGCTTCGTGGGAGGGGGCGAGTGGGGAGCAATGACAGAAGTGAAGAGAGAGAAATTTGGGGAATGGCACCTTGGCGGAGGGACTGTGGAAAAATTCCTGCTCAAATCCAGCACGGTAAAAGTGGAAATTATCTCCTTGGGCTGCATAATCACCGCGTTGGAGACTAAAGACAAAGATGGAAAATTCTCAGATATTGTTCTAGGCTTTGATCATTTGGAAGGTGGGTTTGAATTAACTTTCTTGAAACTTTATTCCGCAGAAGAAACCTCGTGGCATAATATGTTTCCATTGCAACCTCTGATTTGTTTTATTGAAACCCACCCAGATTTGGTGGTGCTGTAATATAAGTAGCCCTGTACATCCAAGCTGAAAAATGTTCAAGCTTCATCACTGCATTTTAGTACCATAGTTTTGCAATGGAGCATAAAAGAACAAGTAAAGCTTTTAACTCGCAAATAACTACCCCCCCCCCATGATCTTGAGAACTGTACAGTAGTTTGTTAAAAGTGCTGGGCATTTTAACTCGGGGGGGGGGGCGGACTACAGTTTCTGGGGTTGTTTGCAGAAAGCCATGTGCTTTAAATGTAGGATGCATTACCTGCAAAAAAAAAAAAAAAAGCAGAAGCTGTGAAACAAACAAATGTTAACTCAGAAGTTAAACAGTTCAATGGAGCTTACTTCCAAGCAAGTACAGTGGTACCTCGGGTTACATACGCTTCAGGTTACATACGCTTCAGGTTACACACACCGCTAACTCAGAATTAGTGCTTCAGGTTAAATACTTTGCTTCAGGATAAGAAGAGAAATCGTGCTCCGGAGGCGCGGCAGCAGCAGGAGGCCCCATTAGCTAAAGTGGTGCTTCAGGTTAAGAACAGTTTCAGGTTAAGAACTGACCTCCAGAATGAATTAAGTACTTAACCTGAGATACCACTGTATGTTCATTTGATTGCAGTATTATGAGTGGTGTACACAAAATTCGTTTCCTGATGCTCCCCCTTTTTTGACCTGCAATTTTGTGAGGGTGGGGGGAGGAAGCAGCAGGGAAAAGGGTTGGGAACCACTGTTTCCCCATTCCAGTTTCTCTCCCCCCCCCCCGGAAAAAGAAACACCTGGGTGTTTGCACATCTACAGCTAAACAGATATGCAATATCTTCCATCCCAGGCAAAGTGCCTAGATTATAGGCATATTTCATTTTTTTAAACAAATACGGATAATTATATTTACAGACTTAAGCCTACAGTACTTTTAACAAACAAAGGTTGAAGTCTGGAGTGTATCACATTGCAGCCCACAGGATTAAATGGTGCTTCAACCCTAAAGGAATAAATAAGTCCATTCATGTAGAAAAGTAGAAGGGACTCTGAAGGGATTCAGTCTTGTGTTCTTCCTGACATGCTAACTTTTCTTGTGGAGGGAGCTTTTTGGATAAGTCACCCACTACAACTGAAGTGGTACAGCGCAGTTAGAGGTTGAAATAATTCCTGCTGTTGGTGCCCAACTACTGCACATTTGTTTGCAAAATATGTGCAAAGAGGTGCCTGTGTGTGTAGAATTCTGTGCAACCCTTTGCATATGTTCTGCTGAACAAACAGGCATTGAGGGTGGGGCCAGTAGGGTGTACAGTATGTGGGGCAGAGCCAGTGGGCATGATCCCACTCCTCCTTTGTATCTGCAGGGAATGAATGGAGAAGACTGCTGCATGAACAATTAGGTTGACAGATACACTGGAAGTCAGGCATTTAATGTTGCTGGTCCCATGCTGTGGAACATGCGCCCATCAGAGATTCAGCAGCCAACCTCCATTTTGACATTGAGGGTGCTGAGAACTGTTAGGAGACCCCTGTTTTCCTCCCAGAGATACAGTTCCCAGAGTAGTTTAACAATCAATCTGTCTTCACATGAAGCTCTGGGAATCGTAGCTCTGGGACAGGAATAGGGGGTCTCCTAACCACTCTCAGCATCCTTAACAAGCCACAGCTCCCACAGTTCTTTGGGGGAACCATTAATGTCTGAAGTGCTGTCACGTTGCTTTAAATGTGTTGTTGTGAATGTGGCCTTATCCTAACCTTCCTTTCCAGAATTGCCATGTGAGGATAAAAAAACTTGCAAGTATCCCTGGAGGAAGGGCCAGAGTTTACAATCCGTCTGCCTTTGACTTCCGATTGTCCCTTTAAGCATGTACATAAATCAGAGGTTGAAATTTATTCAGGGATCAGGATAACGGACTGAATAATGAACAGGTTCCCAGGCATGAGAGAATAAAACTGATCTGCAAGTAGACTTCCATCCAGAGAAGTAGAAACATAGCTGTAGAGAAGAGTATGAATATCTATCAGTCGTCCCTGGTTCTCAAGAACTGCCACCATTCCTCCTGCCCCCCTCAGTTACCAATCAGCATTTTTCATGTTCTTCTTCAGAGACCAGATAATCTGAGGGTTGAGTGCCTCCACTGTTACATAACCTTGACTAGCTGCTGCTGAATCCTTTAGATCAGAGGTTTTCAACCCTTTTGAGTCCACGGCTCCCTTAACCAATTGCATTCTTTCTGCGGCACCCCTGTGGGGCTCAGGAGCCCAGTTATGTCACCCCTTGCCTGCAGAGCTGGCAGCCTCTCACCCTTTTTCATACACACTCAGCCTCCTCTCCTCTCCCATCTCCTTGGGAGTCCTCCGGGCAGCTGCTGCTGTCCCTGGTCTCTGAGCTGCCCCCTGACCAGCCCCAGAGGCACTATTCACCTGCAGAGCTTATGGCCAGGGCTGCTGCAATAAACAGCTGTGCAGGCCTTTGGGTAGCAGAGACGCGAGAGGGCATCAGAGGAGGGAGGGAAGGAAAGAGGGACAGAGGCCAGTGTTGCCCGCGGCACCCCTGACCACCAGTCAGCACACCCCAGGGTGCCACGACACACTGGTTGAGAACCACTGCTTTAGACATTAAGTCCGTGGGAAGCTGGGTGCTGAAATAAACACTGATTACGTTTCCTCCAGCAATCCATTCTTTTATAGCTGTTTCTAGATTCTGTGGGCTTGGAGACTGTGTATTGGCTTCTGCAGACCACCCCCCACCCACAGCTGAAATGAAGCAATGCTCCTTTGTTCCTCTTAATCCTACCAATGGGTGGGTGACTTTGCCAGTGTGGTGTAGTGGTTAAGAGCGGTAGTCTCGTAATCTGGTGAACCGGGTTCGCGTCTCTGCTCCTCCACATGCAGCTGCTGGGTGACCTTGGGCTAGTCACACTTCTCTGAAGTCTCTCAGCCCCACTCACCTCACAGAGTGTTTGTTGTGGGGGAGGAAGGGAAAAGAGAATGTTAGCTGCTTTGAGACTCCTTTGGGTAGTGATAAAGCGGGATATCAAATCCAAACTACTCTTCTTCTTCTTCTTCGTTAATTAGTCTTTATGCTCAGTTTTGTTTCTGTTCAGTTGTTCCACGATCTGTAGAGCAGAGCTTTCAGTCAGTTTTTTTATCCCCACACAATGCTGCATAGATCACTACTGATTCCTTTTTCTCTCCCCCGCCCCCATGAAATAGTCATACAGTCACAGTGTACAGTCATACCTTGGGTTACAGACGCTTCAGGTTGCGCGTTTTTGGGTTGCACACCGTGCTGAACCCGGAAGTACCAGAACAGGTTACTTCTGGGTTTCGGCGCATGTGCTGAAGCACTAAATCACGCTTTGCGCATGCGCAGAAGCGCAACCCGTGCAGACGCGGCGCTGCAGGTTGCGAATGTGCCTCCAGCACCTGAGCTTCCACTGTGTGGCTGTCATCTGTTGTCAAGCAAGCCAGGGTAGAAAGCTCCCTCAAGAGGGGACACCCTGATCTTCCTGCAGGAGACCTATCAGCAATAGAACCCCAAATTCAGGCTGTTAAAAGGCACAAGGCTTGGGGAGCAATCATATGCACCCTGAGTGCAACTAAACTCTCCCCACTTCTTCCCAGCAACTGAGTTCCAGAGGCATGCCACCTGCAGCAGTGTGGAACTTAGCCGGCATGACCACACAACCTCACAGACTTCCAGTTCTTACTAATTTTAATGAAGATGGGAGGAGCTGTGTTAAATACGGCTGTGTTTCTTCCATTGGAGTGAATGGATATGATATGCCTTCACATGGAAGTGTTTGGGAGCCTATCCAAGCCCCTCCTTTCCTATCCTTTCCTAAGGGATTACTCAATGGAGGAAGCTTTGGTCAGGGGTACAGTTAACTGTCCCTCCTTTAAAAATAGCAGAGAATGAAATCTCTAGCTAGCTTCCAATGTTGAGCATTGAAATGTATTGACCTTATAAATCTAACACGTTCTTTTATTGGCCAGGGTACACCAACAAGCACCCCTACTTTGGAGCTGTCGTTGGACGAGTTGCTAACAGAATTGCCAGAGGGAAATTTACAGTGGAAGGAGTCGAGTATCAATTAGCCATCAACAACGGACCCAACAGTCTGCATGGAGGAAAGAAAGGTTTCGATAAGGTAAATGTGCTTGCGCTCAAGTGAATAACAATGGCAGTACAGTGGAACCTCGGTTCCTGAACGCCTCCCATGTCGTACGTTTTGGAATGTTTTTTGGAACCCGAACATGTGACATGGCTTCCGCTGAGTGCAAGAAGCTCTTGCACCAATCGGAAGCCGTGAATCGGTTTTTGAACATTTTGGAAGCCAAACGGGCTTCCGAAACAGATTTCATTCAAGAACCAAGGTTCCACTGTATTTACTATGAGGGCATGGTGACATATTCAGGTAAGGTGAGAACATTAAGTTGCTGGATAAAAACAAAGGGCCACCTAGACTGGCATTCTCTTCTCTCAGTGGCCAACCAGAGACTGGCGCCGTGGTGCAAAGCTCCCTCCGGCACCCCTCCCCCCCATTTCCCAGAGTTTTTTAGGGAGGGTGGCACTGCCGGCGGGGCTGGAGGAGGCGGGCAGTGACTGGAGGGCAGCTCCTCCAGCGGGGGAGAGGCAGAAGCTGGCCGTGGCAGACGGAGGCTCCAGGCGCGGCGCTGCTTCAGCGCGGCATTGCGGAGGTGGGCGAGGGCAGCAAGCTGATGCCAGGAGGTGCCGCGTCCAGCCTCCGCCTCTTCCCTCGCACCCTCCAGAACTTGGCGCCCCGGCGCCCCGCACCACTAGCCTCTATGGGTAAGACGCCCCTGACCAGAGACTTCTGAGAAGTTCACTTCAGCATGCAGACACTTCTGTGAACTCCCAATTCTTTCCTTTCTTCCTCTGAAGCCAGGCTTGGACCTTTCTCAGAGTCTTCTTGAAAAGGGAAGACTCGGAGAAAGGATCCTCCTTTACTGATGTTAAAAGACTGCTGTGATCGTAACCAGAATGGAAGAGGGAAAGAGTGACTCCCAAAGAAAGGCAAAACTGGGCAAGTTATAGCACACTTTTGTGCTGCGATGGGGAACCTGTGACCCTCCAGATGTTGTTGAACTCCAACTCCCATCAGCCCCAGGCCAGCACAACCAATGGTCAGGCAGAGAATCAGAGTTGGAAGGGACCACTAGCATGATGGGAGCAGTTAGTAGTCTAACAATATCTCCAGGGCCACAGATTCCTCATTCATCTTCTAGTGTAAATAGCAGGATTAGTGTACAAAATAGTCATTATATCCGCACAGAAAAATACTTACAGAGAAGTAATGAAATCAACATGTGAGTTTTTCTGTTTGACCTATTTGAGGCTGGATGTCTTGTCTGCGGTAACTATTTCCTGTGTAATTTGAGACTATTCTGATGAGGAGACCCAGCATTTGCCTGAGTTCTGCAGGAAGCAAAGCTATAGATATAGATATGCTTCTAAACTCGGTGGTGGTTTTAGCTTTTTATAGAACTATGGCTGGCTAACATAAGGATCCACCCAATTTGTTTGCATGCATACTGATGACGGCGATCATATCTCTTTGCTGTTTCCAGGCACAGGTTTTGCTTCCTTCTTCACACTTGGTTTGGTTGCTTGATTATCTTTGCTTGTTTTATTTATTCCAGTTCCAGTCAAAGCTTTCTGATCTTTTAAAACAGATATGAGTATCATTAATTTGGGGTGTTAGGGGAGGGGTAGTACCTCTGGTGGCCTCAAGTCCTTGGTGAGTTAAGGACTTCCCCTGCATGCAAAGACAGGCTCTGGCGGACTGAGCGGATGAGACCAAGAGTAGGCTCAGCGGTCAAGAAGACTGTTTCTGCACAAGCTGTAGAACAGGGCTCAGCAAACGTACCACGCCTCGGGCCAGTGTCTCCAGTGCTGACCACGCGGCGGGCCAGAGGACGGGGAGCACGTGCCCATACGCGTGCGGACACGCTATTTTCGGCGCACATCTGGGTCGGAAATAGCTTGTGCGCATGTGCATGGGCCTCCTCCGACCCGGATGTGCACCGGAAATAATGTTTGCGCATGTGCAAATAACGCCTGCGCATGTGCACAAGCTATTTCCAGTGCTCCTCCGAGCCAGAAGCACAGCGCTGGTAAGAGTGGGCGGCGGCAGTGGGCGGCGGGGGTCGCTGCAGGCCAGATAAACGAGTCCCTCGGGCCTTATTTGGCCCGCGGGCCTTAGTTTGGGGACCCCTGCTGTAGAGGGAACTGAGGAGCAGATGGGGCTCATCCACCTGGGAAGGTAGCCCATCTAGGAGAAGGAAAACTCTGATCTCTGGGAGAACAGGCTAAGGAGCAAACCCTACACAAATCCAGCGGGTAGTCCCTAAGACAGTTGGATGGCACCTTGTACGCCTCTTTTGGCCAACTCCTGCAGCCAAGCTGGTGCCAGACCTATTGCTCTGCTTCCCTTGGGGCCACATCAGTGCAGCTGAGGGGGGGGGTATTGTTGTGTGCTGCTAACGGAACGGTTTGGTTCCCCCCCCCAACAGAGGCACACTCCATTGTCTCTCAAGACAGTTGGATGCCAGCAACAAAAATAATTAATTTGGGCTGGCGTATGTCCCATGGACTGCAAGAAGATCAAACCTCTCCATTCTGAAGGAAATCAGCCCTGAGTGCTCACTGGAAGGACAGATCCTGAAGCTGAGGCTCCAATACTTTGGCCACCTCATGAGAAGAGAAGACTCACTGGAAAAGACCCTGATGCTGGGAAAGATGGAGGGCACAAAGAGAAGGGGATGGCAGAGGACGAGATGGTTGGACAGTGTTCTCGAAGCTACAAATATGAGTCTGACCAAACTGCGGGAGGCAGTGGAAGACAGGAGTGCCTGGTGTGCTCTGGTCCATGGGGTCACGAAGAGTCAGACACGACTAAACGACTAAACAACAACAAACAACATGTCCGATATAATGGGATTTCAAAGGTGGAATTGACGTCGGGGGGAATTTCCAAAAGGTGGCACTTTGTCTTGGATCTTCAATCAAAAACTCATGTTTTTGTAAAAAAAAAAGAAAAAGAAAAGTTCAACAACATTCTGGTTTTCTAAAATAGAGCTCAACCATTATGGTGATTTCCTTTTTTAAAAAAGCTCAGCTGTCCTGGTTTTTTGAAATATGACAACCCTAAATGAAAACAGATTGCCTAATGAAAGTATATAACTTAGGAATCTGCCTTACACTGAGACAGATAACTGGTCCCCCTAACTCAATACTGTTGACACTGACTGGGAGTGGCTCTCCAGGGTTTCAGACAAGACTCCTTGAGATGCCAGGAGATCGAACCTGCAGCCTTCTATGTGCAGGGCAGATGTTCTACCACTGAGCTGCCATCCTTCCTTTTAAGAACAAACTTAAGAATAGATCTTTGGCTGATTCAGTACATGAACACATTTTCCCAATCATTTTCTCCCACCTGTGCTACCCATCTCTGATGGATACCAACTGGCCAGAATTACAACCTTACCCAGTTAAATGGGTTTGAGCTGTGAAGATCCATTATGCCAACTGTGCTGTAGTGTTACCTTATTTTTGTGGCTTGCTCTGTGTCGGCATCATGGTGGAACAGTTAGATTTTTGTCATAGACTGCCCATTCATGCCTCCAGTTAACCAGCACAGGAAACACATGCTTTTGTTTGGAATAATCCTTTCCCAGGTGCTGAGGCTTAAGAAATTTTACAGCAGCCTTCAACAACCTGGTGTACACTAGCTGCTTTGGGCTATAAAAGGTAAAGGAACCCCTGACCATTAGGTCCAGTCGTGGCCGACTCTGGGGTTGCAGCGCTCATCTCACTTTATTGGCTGAAGGAGCCGGCGTACAGCTTCCAGGTCATGTGGCCAGCATGACTAAGCCACTTCTGACGAACCAGAGCAGCGCACGGAAATGCTGTTTACCTTCCCGCCGGAGCGGTACCTATTTATCTACTTGCACTTTGATGTGCTTTCGAACTGCTAGGTTAGCAGGAGCAGGGACCGAGCAACGGGAGCTCACCCCGTCACGGGGATTTGAACCGCCGACCTTCTGATCGGCAAGCCCTAGGCTCTGTGGTTTAACCCACAGTGCCATCTGCGTCCCTACGTTGGCCTATAATCCTTATCATATGCTGGCTGGAGGTGTTGAGAGTTGTAGTCCAAAACATATGGAAGGCACAAGTTTGAGGAAGGCTGTTTTGTGTATGAATCACCGTCTCTCACCAAGCTTACTATATAGTGTGTATTACATGTGTGTATATCTTCCTATAGACATAAAAATGTAAGGCTATCATCATGCTGCAGTCCCAATGGCAGCATGACAACGGAACAGCAGGCAAGCAAGCAGACAACATGGGTGACCAGTTGCCCAGGTGAGCTGTTTAACAGAGGGAGGGTGGGAAGCACTTCAAAGTTCATTTAAATCAGTGTTTCCTCAGCTTGGGTCTCCAGCTGTTTTTGGACTATAGCTCCCATCATCCATAGCTAGCAAGACCACAGTGGTCAGGGATGATGGGAATTGTAGTCCAAAAACAGCTGAAGACCCAAACTTGGGAAACACCGATTTAAATATTTTGAATCCTGGAAGTGATCCATGGTTGTCATGTGTAATCTTTTGGCACACATACTCATCCAGGTACATCAGTCTAGTAGCTGGACTCTAGCCAATGTGATTTAAAAAAAATACCATTAATGAAATTGTATTGCAGGCCATCTGGGAACCTGAAGTGCTGCCAGATGGCGTACGGTTTTTCAGAGTAAGTCCAGATGGTGAAGAGGGATATCCTGGTGAGCTGAAAGTCTGGGTGACGTATACTCTCAAGGATGGGGAGCTAACAATCAGCTACAGAGCTCAAAGCAGTAAGACCACGCCAGTCAATCTGACAAACCATGCGTACTTCAATCTTGCAGGCCAGGTAAGGCAGCTCTGTTTGGCTCTTCCATTCTGGAACATCCTATAGAACAGGATTTGGGGGGAACCTTTGTTCCTGCAGATGATGTTGGACTACAACTCCCATAATCCCCGCTAATTGGTCATGCTTCCTGGGGGCTGATGGGAATTGGAGCCCAGTGACATCTGGAGCCCCACACGTTTCCACTTCTGCCACAAAAGTGTCCATAGGGTTATTAGTTATTTTCTTGCCTGATATAATCCCTTCTTGCCAAGTCGGTTGTACTTCGCTAAGTAATGGAACAGAGTGCAAGGCTTCAGTCCCCTGAACTTGAACAACGGGGAGGAATGTTTGGGAGAAGGCACCCCATTATTTATTTTATTTAAGACCGTTTCAGTACTTCTTAATTTAGGGCATGTCATTTTAGGGGGCGAAACTTAATTTTTGTAAATTTATTCAGCGAGGGGTCTTAAAAATATGCTATTGTGTGTGAAGAATTAAAATCTGCTTTTATTGTTGTGTTTGTACAACATTTAGCTGGGTAAATCTATGTTTGGTGAAGAAGCACATAAACTGCTTTCGGAAAATCAAAGAATTTTAATTTTAGGTTCTGAGTTGTCAGGTAATGTTAAGTAATAAATAATAATTATAATATAACTGCAAGTACATGGCAGTCATTTTTAATGATCGCTATGCAATTTCACACACATTTTACTTAGCAAGCAAAACTGAATTATATTAATTTAACCAAAATATCTTTGAAGCCCCATGTCATGTTACAGCTTTTTAGCATCCCTCATTTTTGGAATATCTCAGCAGTGCATGGCAGCTATGATACTTTACATTTTACACTGCTCAGCCTTTAGTGAGCATTCATTCTGATTTGTTTGTGTGTTGTTTACACATCTTCCCATTTATCCCATTCCATTTTGCAATGCATTTCCTTGACATTGTCAAAATCACAAATTTTGTTTTAAAAAAATAAAAGGGGATTTGTTGCACTAGGGGAAACAGAAGATTTTAATCCACTTTAAATGCACAAACCTAAACTTCCACTACATACTTGAATCCTACAAAATATGGAGAGTTTGGAGCACTCAGAATGTCTGCTCCAAATTCCAGGCAGCCATACCTTTCCCCAGGATACTCCATTGCTTCCTCCCCCATGTATATGCTTCTTGTGAGTCTGGGTTGTTACTGTTGGGAGACCAAATGCCGGAACAATTGATCTTGGTCTTCATTGACATTTGGCCTCGATTCAGTAAAGTGATTATTGTGATTCGGAGGTACCTACAGCTCTGTGTTTACAACAAAGGTGGCGTAAAATTCCGTCTTTCTATTTTCTGATATAACAGAGGTTTTTCCCTCTCTTCATATTTCAGGGATCCCCCAATATGTACGACCATGAATTTACTATACAGGCAGATTCTTACCTGCCAGTGGATGAAACCCAGATCCCCACAGGTTGGTTGATTTTTAAGATGAATGCTGTTGAATCTACAGATGTTATCTAGGGAGCTGTCGTGGCCAACTGTGCAGAACTGGCCTCAGTGTAGGGTGCTAGCCCTGAGTTCAAATCTGTGGTCAATCAACTTGCTTTTCTAAAACTGGAACAATGCCATAAAAACACAAGGTGGGTGGTCACTGTGAAAACAGGACTCTGAATTATATGGGCCGCTAGCCTAACCCAGCAGAGCACTGCTTATGTTCTTAGATGGAGGTTAAATCTTAATTTGACATTGAAAGGGGGGAAGTTTACTTAGGGAAACACAGAACATGGCATGTGACACTCAAAGCTGTCCAATCCCCACCCATGATATCTACTGCCTAAGGCAGCTGCCTCACTCTGCCTAATGGTAGGACAGTGGTTCAGGATTGGCATTTGGAGAGCTACAGGCTCCCCATACTTGGTTTAAGTGGGAAAGGTGGCAATGTCCTTTCAGACCACCTGTGGTTTGGGAATCCCACACTAAATTGTTCTGTGTGTGGTTTGTTTGCTGTGGTGGACTTTTTGGTGTTTCCAGATGTCCGTCTTGGTTCTGTCCACATTTTTAAGAGTTGCTGTGGAAGGTTGCTAAATGTGTGTAGTTTCTTTGCCTCTTTCTTTGCCCTTTCTCCATTAGGAGAAATTGCTTCAGTGCAGGATACAGGTTTTGATCTGAGAAAGCCAGTGGAGTTTGGAAAACACCTGCAGACATTTCAGCTCGGAGGATTTGACCACAATTTTTGCCTGAAGCAGACAAAAGAAACATGCTTCTGTGCGAGGTACAGGTTTGGTTTGTCACCTTTGTTTGACAGCATATTGACCAAAACATTGTGTTTCATGCTCTTCCTTCTCCCAGTTTATTTAAAAGTATTTATACACTGCTGTTCATAAAATATATCATAGGGCTTTACAGATTTAAAATAAAGCAATAAAAACATCGAAACATTTAATTAAAACCATACCCCACAAAAGAAAAGGCAACAAAATCACTGTAAAACATGGAAAGCAGTCCTGTTTCAGTTTCCAAAGGTCAACTGGGATAACTTCACCAATTAGCAGAAAGCAGGCAGATACCTGATATGACCCTCCATAGCATTTGGGCTGCTACAGAAAATGCTCTGGTCTTGTTTAAGGTTGATTTTAATATATAGTATAGATTGCTTGTGTAATTGATTTACATACTTGCAAATTGCTTAGAAGCCTATTTTGGCAACAAACAGTAAATAAATTAATAAATGACAAGGATTGCAAGTATAGACATCCATGGATGTGATTTAGACAAATCAATTACATAATTAAAATGATGTCCTCCAAGTTCCATTCTGTAAGAAGACCAAAAGTGTACAATGTGGAGGAAAGTGCGTGATTTATATAATTTACACTTCCATACCTTCCCACCCGAGATTTGGGGGAAGTGTTAACAGTAAGCTACAGTATTTTGCTTTGAACCATGCTCAGGTTTTCACAGATCTCTTGCGAATTTCACTTGTGGAAGGCTGGTATTGCAGGATGCTCTTAATCCACCTTGTGAACTGTGATAACACATAAGTAACTTGAGCCAGCACAGCTAGTGAGCTTTGGCAACATGATGCTCACCCTGCTTGGACCCACTGAAGTGGCTAAATGTGACTTTCGATATGGCACGGATGTGATCCAAAGCCACAGTCTGTTCTCTCTGGCTACAACTTGATCAGGGAGATAAGTATTTTGTTGCCTCTTGGAATTATCATGTGATGCATTATCATGTATTTATGGAAAGAGAGACAGCTAAAAGGCAAATGCATCTTAGGATGTGACCAAGTGACTTCTTTTAAAATTTGCACAGCCCCTTCCTTGCACCCAAGTGCTGTTTCCCATGCATCTATCTATTATTAAGAGCTGCTGGCTACCACTACACATAACTAAATGCAGAGTACCAAAAGCCTACAAATTTAATTAACAGATACTTTCTTTTTACAGAGCCCACCATCCCCCTAGTGGCAGAATGATAGAGGTTTATACAACTCAGCCCGGGATTCAATTTTACACTGGGAATTTCTTAGATGGCACTCTAAAGGGAAAAGGAGGCTGTGTATATCCCAAGCATTCTGGCTTCTGCCTGGAAACACAGAACTGGCCAAATGCCGTGAACCAGGTACATTCTTAAGTTTTATATGACCACGGGGCCACACAGAATAGAAGCTACACAAAACTGCCTTAGGGCTCAGCTTCAATGGTTTATTGCAGATTTCATTTTGAGGATGCTCAGAAGAACATAGAAACCAGTAATGGGTGGATCTGCATAAGCACTGAAATCACATGGTACAGCTATTCTGTGATTATCTCATTTCTGACTGCAGGTAGATCACATTTTGCTGCGCAGAGCAAGGCTGCTTTCCTGTGCATAGGAAGGTTTTTTTTAGATCAATAAAAAAAACATTAAAGTAGGTGATCCCCTGCCACTCTAAAATGGCACAGCTCCTTTGCAATTTCCCTGCATTCTCAAGACTTAACAGTGCATTCCTAGGGATAACTGCTCACAGTATAAGTTTACTGTTACGTATGTACATGACTGCAAGCTCAAAACACCAAAAGTTGATTAGTCAAATGTGAACCAATTCAAGAATACTATGTATGTGTGTAGAAAGCTTGTGGTTACATGCCAAAGGTAGATCAGGTTCTGCTAGTATATATGAATGATTTGCAGTAGATTGGCAAGGATTTGACTCCCAATTTTGTAATGGTTTGTTCTAAATGCAATAAAACAAAACCCTAGATGCAAGCAATTTTTCTTCTATAAGTGCACAAATGTTGAGTTTTATTTTTTATTCTTACAGCCTAATTTCCCGGATAGCCTGCTGCACCCAGGAGAGGAATACAAGACCACAACTTGCTTCAAGTTCTCTGTAGCTTAAGCAAAGACCAAGATTTTTTTGTAGCAATCTGTAACAAGGTAGTTTTCAAAGATTCTAGACTGTTCGTTTTAGGATCAAATGTGTCTTCATGTACTCAAGAAGTCTACTTGACACCATCCTGCATAGACTTAAGATTTTATACAGGCAACCTTCTTTCTCTCTCACCGCCCCCTTGAGAGCTTACTGGTTCAAAGGCAGGTAGAAATAAAAGAAATAAATCATGTTAAAATGTAAATTCACTTCAAGATACTATTGCTAAGGATGTTGGCACAGTTCTTCTCCACCCCAATTTCTTAGCAATGGTAAAGGTATTACATTTGCATTGGGTCTAAAATAGACTAAATGCAAGAGCTGTGAAGAGTTGTTTAAAAGCTTGGATTGGTTTGGAATTCAGTAATGTTGCAAGGATTAATGAGAATGCAAATGAAGTGCTTTGAATCATTAACAAATAGTCAAGTGGCAATGGGAAAAGAATGTTAACTGCTGTTCAGTACAGACAACATGTCCTTTCTGGATTCTCTATTTCACCACAGGACAAACAGCAGTGGCTACTGAACATATTGTCCTGTGAGCTGTACTGAAGATCCTACTCCCATTTTCTTCTGCATACCTAAAAGTATCTCTAAACATGCCTATATTGCTGGTTTCTCAGTAGCCATTTGTGATGCTAAATAGGCTTAATTCAGTACCTACGTTTGCTGTATGTATGTTGGCAGGGTGCTTCCCATTAAGCTTCCAGGTAACTGATGGGAAACCCATCAGCCAGCAAGGCTGTTACCTCTTTTCTACATGCATGGTACTATTTTGGCTACATAAAAACTGGAGACTTACTATATACAGGTGGGGCCCTGCTATAAAATGCTGTGCTGTAGATTCCTGGCACGCACCTGAAAGGGGGGGGGGCAACTCCCTGCTCTAATGCAAGTCTGTCCAAACTCTTCTATGTGCAAACTTTTTAAACATTTCAAAGTGAAACCAGTGTGCATTAAGCTTCTGCATCTAATGGAGTGCTTGATTTGGCATGGGAAGAATCAACTTTAGTAGACTGACCTTTGCTGCAACATAAAGAGGTATGGGGGATTTTTGAACAGGAATCCAGACCCAAGCCTCATCTGTGACCTACAGTATTAATAGATGACATTGCATGACGGCTGCATGCTATTCCCAGCACAACCATCTTTGTGTAGTTCTCAGTACAACTGAATGTGGAACAGCCAGCTATCTCACCTTTGGCCCAACCCCTAATGAACATCACTGACGGGCTTTTGATAAATCATAGCCTGTCATAATCCACTCTCACCCACAGCCCTTTCTATACACATAAAGGGACAAAGGTGATTTGTTTTGTTTTGTTTTTTAAGTTAAGAGCACTAAACAGGAAGTGTCAGAAAGGGCCTTATCTATTGTTATGTCTCCCCCACTACAAAACATCTGCGCTCCTGTCCAAACTCTGAGAAAGTATTTTGTTGTGGCATTGAGAATACAGATTTCTCTGTCAACTGCTGCTTGCCTTTTGGCTGAAAATAAAAACAAGCATTTTGGCTTGCCAGGTAGAACCATTCTTCCCGCTGCTCCCTGTGTTCTCCTGACCCTCGAGGGGGGACTCACTCTTTCAGGCCTGCCCTTGCAGAGCTCCTGCTGGTGGGTCAGGTTAGCTGAATATACCCATTGTATTGTATTCAACTTAGTCCTATTCAGAGGATCATTAATTTCAGAGTTTACTAAGTAAGTCCTGCCTCATGAGTTTACTCAGAGTAGGAAAATTTACTAGAAAATGGGCTGTATTTAAGGATGGTGTTTGGTACTGCACTAGACAACCAACATTTTTAATTGATCTTATAAACTTTGCCCACCTTAATTTTTAGACAATTATTATTCCAAAATTCTAAACTCAGTGAAAATAGTATGTAACAAACTATCTTCTGTGCAGGAAATATTCAGACAACCAATTCAAGGTTAGTAGAGTATACATCACTGAAACAATCTAAATTAGCAAGATTATACAGATATTTTTTTGTAAAATAGCTTACGGTAATGCAAAATTGAGATCACAAGGATTGCCAATTGTGAAAGTGAGCATGCAACTTTCTTGATTAGAAAATGTTAAGCATTTTTATTTATCAGAAACAGCATATTCATTTAGTATCATAAATATAGCCATGTCAAGACAGTTTAAAACAAAAACTGAAGTTACTTTCATCTAACTAATGGGTATTGTTTCAGCCCTTTGTCACTCAAGTCCCATCTATGTATTCTGTCATAGAAGTTAAGCAGATGTTACTCTCTGTTCAACCTCAGGTTTAGTATGTTATATTTAGCCATGAATTTTAGATTAGAAGCTAACTTATGCAATACTGGCATTGCAGTTAAGCAGCAGGCATTTCCAGATGAGACATGTATGTTTGATAAAGGTGTAAGATTGAAGTTTGTTTTCAGCATCTTCCTTTGCCATTTTTATTCTGCTCAATTACAGCTAAATGTTGCCCTGCTAAGGAAGCTAAAATGCAATTTATGCTGTCAGTGATGATAAACAGTCCTCAAACTAGCTTCCTGTTTTCATTAAGGGAGAAAGAATGAGTGAACTGAGTAAGTGAACCAGGGAGCCTAGCAGTATGAGATAGAAACTACTTTCACAAGATCAGATTCTGCTTTGAATCAGGTTAGATCTGCCTAATTCACTGTTACCTTCTATCCAAAATACCTTGGGAAAAGCCCATTGCTTACACTATTTTCTTGGTATCCCAGAACTCAAACAAAATGGCAATTTGAATACAATTTAAGATGGCCTCATTTAAGATAATTGTGCCTGTGGTGGTATATCATAAAGAGTATTCTGCTAAGCAAGCCAACTTGATTTTACAAGTTAACAGATCAAACTCCAACAGTTGTATAAATACCATTACAGAATCAGATCGACAAGCAGCTTCCTTAAAAATACCTTTGCAAGTCATAACACCCCAGAAAGCCTGAAGCACCAAATTAAATGTCACACTTAAGCTTGATGCCCGCAGGCTAGTGGTAGCCACAAGTATTTTTAGCCAATACCCTTGCACAATATTTGTGTACAACACTAAGGTATCTGTAATCTGCTTTTAACATGCACTTGATTAACAGAAGCAAATAGCATTACAGCAAAGTTAGAAATACACATTTTATTTCATGTGCCCATAAAAAGACCCACTTTTCAGATCACAGGATGTTATTACATACAGAAATTGTGCACTAGTCTAATGTAGCAGCTTTTACAGATTTTACTAGAAGATCAAGATCCTCGCTGCGTTAGCCCTAGAAAAGGTTTTCAATCAACTAAATCCTTACATTTGTCAATAACACCAAAGAAATCCCTTAAAATAACGTAAACAAAATTCTTCCTATCGCGTTCTTTGCAATTCTAATCCAGTCTTTCAGGACTCACACTCCTTCGAGGGCTTCCTGATGGCGAACGACTAAAAATAAAAAGGGGGAAAAATGAAGTCACTAGGTTACTCAATGTTAAAATTAGTAAAAAATGGAAATTAATAGATTAGTGTTCTTAAAAGGGGATCCATGCTACCTGCACATTAGTAATTTAAATCCTAGCACCTATTTGGATGCTGCTTCAGAAGAGGATGTTAGTTGGAATTGAAGGCTACAAGCTCTTAATGTTAAATATTGAAGCAAACTTAAAAGTTTGCATGCACCCCCATTCCCACAGGAAGTATTACCAAGCTCTCTTGCAGTGTTCAAGAAGCATACTTACCCTGAGTTAATGGAGAATGGATATAAATGGCTCATATCAAAACTGAAAAAGCAAGACTGAATATTAAATCAAGTAAAAATGCTTTTAAACACATATACTCATGAGGAACTAAAAATTCTGACACAGTCTACTATTATTAAGTAACAGCTAGCTGCTGTTCAATGTCTAGATTGTCCTGCCAATTTCCTGAAGGTTTCAGTCACAACTATAAACCTTTGAGCCATTTACATTTATTGTCCATTAACATAGCCAGGTAATATGCTGTATTATTATTATTAAACACCCTTTTTGAGAATGGTTCTGGACTTTGGTTAAATCTTAAATTTGCTTAAGAGCAAATTCTTATTACACTTAAGTGGCCTGACACAGTTCCTCAGACCCTGAGTGAATAGTAATCACTCACTTTCCCAACAGAAGATGCCAGTTTTTGTGCTTTTACCCTATTTCATGGGTATCTCCCATTATTTCACTTTTTTAAAAAATAACCTAAAAACTATTATAAAGAACTATAAACAAATCACAGCTCTGTAGGAATTTTAACATTTAGCAACATTATTTTAATGTTTTAAATGTAGAACTGTGAATCCAGGATATACAACACTGTTATAAACTTTATTTCGATTGTTATCTGCGTAAAATGCAATATGTCTCCTTCAGAGGCTCAGCTTACCTTCTCTTTAAAGATGGTGATCTTGATTTGGAACGGCTGTTAAAACAGCATCAATTACATTACATTAGCAAACACTAGACTGATCCAGTATCTACAGCCAGGGAGGGAACCAGTGGACCTACAGATGTTACTGGAATACAACTCCCATCATCCCTGACTACTGCCTTTGCTGACTGAGACTGATGGGAGTTGGAGCCCAACAGTAGCTGGAGGGCCACAGGTTAACTACCCCTGATCTATAGCCATGATTTATCTGTTTTAAAATAAAAACATGAAAGAAGCTGGTAACATCTTGCAATTGGTTATTTTGATGCTGAACACTCGAGAACCACAAAGATTGCTTCTAAACTACTTAAATGTATAGAGTAGGCTAAATGAACTCGCATTCATAGTATAACCCTGTGTGTACAGTAGACATTCGATGCGTTCAATTAAAACATTGCAAGAGGCATTTGGAAGTGATTAACATTTAGAAAAATGCCCATTTCACATAATTTAGCTAATTACTAGTTACTATTTTACAAAGCATTGACGTTTACCTGCTTCTGGGTCGTGAAACGGACCTGGACCTGGACCTTGACCTTGACCGAGACCTAGGTTTGAAAGAGAAGGTACTCAATTCCAAGCTCTTAACACATCTATGCAGGTGAATGAAAGCTGTCATGAAACAAGGTTGTAGACATGCAGTCACAGCAATATACAAAGTGCATTAATTCTATTCATTCTGGAAGAAACTTAGAACATATGATGCCCAGATGTGCTTTTCTTCAGAGATATATGTTTGATTCAATCAAAGATTTTATTGTTGCATTTATTTATGGGTTTTAAAAAAAAATATTGCCTACAATTCCTTTTTCTTTTGTAAGCTGCTTTGAATATGGGGTAAAAGTATTAAGATACTAATGATTAAATCAACTCCATGAACATTAAGCTTATTAGCAAAATTACCTTGATCTTTTTAAAGAACCTGAACGGGATCTGCGTGGCGAGACAGATCTGGATCTCCGAGGGGAGAGTGATCTTGATCTCCGAGCAGAGACAGACCTGGATCTAAAAGAAAGGTGGTTGTTACAAATATGCCATTCTGATTCTTAAACTAAAGCATCTTGTTCCAATTTTGATGCTCACCTCCGGCCACGGCTTCGGCTACGTGAGCGAGAATATCTCCTTCCTCTGGACCTTGAATGAGATCGAGACCGTGACCTAGTTTTAGGTTAGATAAGAGAAGTATTAGACCACAACTTCAACAGTTAACATGTGAGCCTTTGCCGAAGCCAAAATATCTGATAATTAAAAATTAGTGTCTTGTACGTTGAAAAAAATCAGGGCCTATGTCTTGAGTATTTTTTACTACCTAAAAAAGATGTTAAACTGAATAACATTTTAGAATTACAATCATAATATAAAACACTGTAATGTGTATTTAAAATAAACCTTGCAAGTTTGCAGGTCGACCCTCTTTGGCCCAAGGTCTAGCAGATCTAGACGATCTAGAAGTATCTATAGCCGGTCGCTGCATCTAGGTGTTCTCTTCAATCTAACGACGATCAAACTGACAGCCAAATGAGCCAGGTGAGGCTTGATTGACGCAAGAAGATTTTTCTAGGTGGGAATGTGGTCAATCTGGTGTTCCTCTTTTTAAACCGGAGGGGGCCCCAATTGAAAGCCAAATTTACTGTTACGGCGATCACCGTCTCAATTTTTCTGCCCTTTAAAGAATAAGGTGAAGCTAGGTGTAGATGGCTCGAGGGGATCTGGCCTCTTATGCTGATCACCTCAAGGTCTAGGAGGATCTTAATTGTCGGATTTGCAAGGCGCCTCAGCATGAAATCTTAAGGCTCGTGACATTCTGAATCAAGGCGACTGACTCAAACGAAGAAACCTGAAAGGTTTTGACCAGGTTGATTATTAACATATTAACATAGTAACACAAAATATAAACAATTGTAATATACCCACATAAATTATAACATTTACTTTTAAAATGGTGTATCATTACCTTCTTTGCTAATAAAAACTATGATTAACTGCCGAAAACAAATCTCCTTATATCTAAACGTACCTGCTTCTTCTCCGACGACTGTAGCGATGACAGTCATAAGCATAATGACCTTTTTCACCACACTCATAACATCTATCATTGGGATCAAATGGCCGGCGTGCTGGGGGTCTATCATAGCGAGACCGGCGTGGCATACCGGTTGATAACTCCACTCTAACCCTAGAGCCACAGATCACTCTGCAACAGAAACACATATTTAATAATCCAACTATGGACTCAGAATTCAGTTTTTATTCCCATGTAGATAACCAGTTAGCACTTGCACGTACTTTCCATCTAGCCCGCGAACTGCATCTTCAGCATCTCTTGGGTCTTCAAACTCAACAAACGCAAATCCTGGAGGATTTCGCGCAATCCATACTGTGCGTAATGGTCCGTAGTAGCTGAAAGCTCTCTCAAGTTCACCTTTACCAGCACCAGTTCCTAGATTACCAACATATACTTTGGTTTCTACACACACAAAAGAAAAAAAGAATTTTTTTTTAGAAAGTTCCAAGAAAATATACTTCCTTAATAGTCTTAAGTCAATTTCACCGCTAAGTATTCACGTTCACTTCACTTGCCAAACTGCACTCCCACTGAACCGCAAAAGCAGGGCTGCAACCATTATAAACACAAGTTTCCGGCATCCATGCTGGCAGCTGGGGGGGGGCACGTCAAAGCGACAACAAGGAGGAAAATAATACTATTATACCGACACCCTGTATCAAGCGCACAAGATTTCTCCTAGTTTTTCTGTCCATCTAATTGGGTGTTACAGTCGAGATACTCAAAGCAATTAATAATCATAACAACCTGCATAAGAAGCGCACTTCACATACTTCGGGGCACATAAGTTTAAGCAGGCGCGTGGTCAAGGAGAAAGGGGAACACGCCAGAAGTTGGCGAGGCTCAATGAGGCCGCCACTCCCTTTATTAGAGGCTCCTGGAAAGCGCGCCAACCGGCAGGCAGCCGGCAGAGGAAGCGCAAGCGGCGGCAACTGCCCTTCGGACCCTCCGGCGCCGCTTCTCCGCCCTCCCTCCGCCGACGGCTCAGCCAAACGCGCCGCCGCCCTCGCGGCTCCTTCCCTCGGCCAGCCCGCCCACCTCCTCTTCCTCGCTGCCGAAGGCGAGCGGAGCAGCCCTGGGCGCCGCCATCTTTGGCGCCGCCTCCATTTTGCCCGCGCAGCGTCAGTAGCGCCGAAGGGAGGGAAAACAAACCCGGCCAGCTCCGGCCACAAGCCCCGTCTGCCGTTACCCCGAGGGGAGCCCCCTCCTCACACCAAGGCAGCGACGCAGTTCCAACGCCCGAAACGCCACAGCGCCGAAGCCGGGGGTCGCTTTCTCCTCAGCGCAGCCGGCGACCATGCCTGTGCAAAATGGCGGCGGCAGTGGCGGCACTTTGCCGCTTAACGGGCTTCTTCGCCGCCGCCGCCGCCGACACGGAATACGGCCTGGGCACCGCGGATTTAGCTAAGCGGGGCCTCGAAAAGAGGCAAAGCGAGGCGTCGCTGCGGCCTCTTTTCCACCCGCTTCTCCCAGCTCGCGCCGCGCACTCACCTCCACCGTAACGGCCATACCGCGACATCTTCACCCGAGCAGGGGGGGAAAGCCCAACCGTCTCCACGCGCATGCGGGCTCGCGGGGCCTTATATAGGACGTGCCGTTGGCGCGCGTGCGCGTAACAATGGCCAGGCCGCCGCGGGCCGGCGAGGCGGGAAGAAAGTCAGCTTTTGGTTTCCGTAGCAACGCCAGGCTGGCAGGAGGGAGGGAGGGAGCGGAGGCTGAGGCAGCCTCCATTTTGGGAACGCGGTTATTGCCCGAGCGTGTAATTTGCCCGTTTGAAAACACGTGCCGTTTTCTGGGGAATAATAATAATAATTATTATTATTATTATTATTATTATTACCCCGCCCATCTGGCTGGGTTTCGAGCGCCCCACCGTACGCCGCTCAGCAACATTTCCCTCAGATTTTCTACGGTGGCTTCCCGGGGTGGAAGCGGATTTTAATATATTTGCGCGTTCGGGAAGTTTTGTCAGCACTGAATTTTTTGAGGGGGTTGCTCAAGGCAGAGTGAAGGGTTTGGGAAAGTTGGTGCTCGTGAAAAGGCAGTGGTCGCTGAGAAGCTCCTTGCGGCAAATGAAAGGGATCGCTTGTTTCCTCAAATCCACGTGTCTTTAGTCCATTTGCGCCCCCTATATTCTGCTACCAGCGCCTGGTAAATCAATACAGTATTTCTGTGTTGTCCATTGGGAAACCGATGGCTGTTAACCTTTTAAAAGGTGGTTTATTTTTTACACTCCGCCCAAGGACCTCCAGCCAACAGCGAATAAGAACGTGAGAGCCTTCTGAATAAAATGAACAATAACAGAACATCTGTCGGTTTTCTTCACTCCAGGCATCACACCAGATTAAAGAGCCTGTCCTAAAAGAATGGATGGCATTCGTTTAGTGTTACTTAAGTGCGAGCGTGCACTCGTGGGGCTGGAGGGCAATTCCTCAGCTTTCTCTAAACTGCACTTCATTCTCTGAGGAGTGATACGGAAGGGGGGGGGGCAATGTCTTCTTCACTACAATATATTTGCTCAATTTCTCTAGGACTCCATCACCCCTCCCCTGTCCTCCATAATCTCTCAAGTAATACTGTCAAAATCCTGTTACAATGTATCCACTCTGTTTCTGCTTTTGCTCTATAGTACAGAGTGGCTTAGAAATCACTGAAATCTTCAAAAATTGATATAAAATCAGCCGTGGTTCTGATCTGCTCGTTCTCGGTGCCATTCAACTCAGTTCCCCTTGGACTCCATGATGCTGTCCCCACTTCCATAATCCCCAAAGTGGCAGGTCACGTACGCAGGAACTTCTTAATCCACCCAGATCATTTTGTCAAGCTTTCCTCTAGGCAATATCAGGTGGCAGACGATGCATATCTCTGACTCATTGTCTTGCCACCACCGGTACTCAATACATGTGTATCTATGTATATTTCTCACTCCGCATGTTCCCCCTCCCTCATCCGAAATGTTAATTAATGTAACTCCACCTTTTCATAATGTATTCATGACGTGTAAATTATATTCATGATGTAACTGGTGAAACCCAACCTTCCCATAATGTATTCATGACGTTTCATGCACTGTACTCTGGGACACGGAGGGAACTTTAAAAGTTCATGTCACCCCTTTCTCGCTGTTCAATCTCGCCTTGAACCTGTTGCGCAATAAACTTGGATCTTCTGCAGTTTGCTCCTGCGTCCGGCTGAGCTCATTTTCTTCCGCAGGGACCCACGAACTTAGTCCGATGAGCTGGGTGGCAGAGTAACCCCGCACCCAGATTTTTGCCCTAACAGTTGGCTGCCCAACGTGGGGCTTGCGGTTCTCCCAAGCTGCTGACTGGGGGCCCCGAAATCTTCAGCCGGCTCCAGGCCATTTTGCCTGGGAAGATCCTTTTGGACCCCCAGCCATCTTCTGGGCGGTAATCGAAAGCCCTAGGAGTTCAACCGGGGAGCAAAAGAGGGATCCAGCCGGCTTATTCATCGATCCCGGGATCATCATACAAGACGCGTGAGTATAAGGAAAAAGGAAAATCCAGTGCACTGGTGGGAAGGGGGTGGAATCTCCTGGCAACTGAATTCTCTGCCCTCCTCTCTATCGCTCCTTCTTGCCTTTCTCTTGGTCCAGTTAGTGAGAGAGACCGTGGACCGCTGCTCAACCCGAAAGGGGGGTTCTGAGCTCTATCTCTTTTCCTTAAAATCTCCAGCCAGCCGCACCAATTGGGAGTCCGAAAGTAAGACGGAGAGACCCGACTTGAAAGATAGCCGACTTCCCGCAACGGGCATCCCAGTTGAAAGCAAGGGGTTGGAGCTCTCTTTCCGAACTTCCCGAGCGCCCTCACCGAGGGGGCAGGAAGGGGTCTGGCTTTCTATCCCAATCCCAGCCGCACTGGTCGGTGCCACGTAACACGTGTATCGTGCGTGAGCCCGCTTCCAAAAGCAAGGGGGATTTTCAGTTCGAAATTCTATCCAGGGACCACCCGATCTGGCACTGCATGGCGCGGGCGTCCAGTAGGGCCCCTTTTCCTGAGATGTGACGATAGATAGGAGGTTGCCAGGAGGGATAGCCCATGAGGAATTGGGCAGGACCGGCAGAGTGGAAAGAGACCCCAGGTTATAGGAAATAAGGAAATAAGGAAATAGGAAATAAGGAAATAGGAAAGGGAACGCAAGGAACCGGATAGCTAGAGCTCTCTAAAACCCACTAAGGAAGTTGCCAGGCAACTAGAAGCCCCTTCTCTTCTTTACTATACTTCCCTGTACTAAGCATACCAAACCCCTAGACATACCAATCCTAATCAACCCCTCTCTTTCCCCCTTCTCTATCCCAGACACCCCCCCTCAAAAAAAAAAAAAAAGAAAAAGCAAAAAAGCAACAACAGCAACGCATGCATCTATAAAGGGGTACCCAGTCAACCAAGCGTTGTGAGCCCTGCCAGTTTGATTAACTGGTGGTGTGTTTAAAGAGGCAAGGAGGCTCATAAAACCTGGCCCAACTCCTTGCAATAACCAACTAAAGGATGATAATATATGTTTACATGTTGTCTGTTATGTGTGTTGTCTGTTAATACATATATGAGAATATGTATGTTTACATGTTGTCTGTTATGTGTGTTGTCTGTTCCTTCTGTCTCTGGCAGACTGCCTTTCTTAAGTGTGCATAGTTTGAACTGCAAGCTTGCTTCAAAATTTAAATCTAAGGAAGCCATGCTGGATCTTAGCAGCCCTAAATAAGAGAAAATGAGAATGAAGTGTGCAAATGTTTACCCCACCTCTTGCTTTGCCCCAACTTTTGAGATTGTGGGTCTACAGTCTTATTCTGGAAGGTGCTGATAACCTAATGTTTCTGCTGCAAAAGCCTAGTTGAGCCAACTGCTCTCTCAAGCTAAAATGCAGTGTATGTACTTCATTAAGCATATGCCTATGAAAGTATGGTGTTCCTTCTAAAAAAATTATGTGAGTCCAGTTTTAACTTTGATTTGGTTGGACAGAAGAGTTATTGTAAGGCTCCTGATATCAGTCTCTATAAGACGTCCTGGCCTCTTTTCTTAGAAAATGCCCCCCTTGTTTAATTCTGTCTCTTTCAGGGGTTTTCCCCCCCCCTTCTCCTTCTTATTCTGTGCCAGGTAAATTTACTCCCAAGTAAGCTTCCTTTAAAGGAAACTGCAAAGGGGGGGCATAGATTAGGCTTACTATTCCTCTGCAAGTTCAGGAAAATTTTCACTCTTATATTCCTTTTAAATCAAATCTATGGCTGTTTAAACTATGCTTTATAAGAGATCCTCTCCCTATCTTAGGAAAATGTTCACTTCAGTCTTTAAAGATAATTTATCTAGGAACTTTCACTCTTTAGTCTAAGGAAGTAAACTCTCACTCAAACTAGTTGGGTACTTTTATTTTCCTCTTCCTCTTTTATTTTCCATGATAGGCGCATGGTTTGTGATCTCTTCCCCAGTTGTGTCTGTGTACATAAGTATGTGTGTGTTTCTGGTAGTACAAATCTTGCCATGAACCCTGTATTTTAGGGTTGGACTAGATGACCCCAGGTCCCTTTCAACTTTCCGAATTTGTGGCTGATGAGTTGAAATTCAGCCCAGATTTGCTCTTTGTTTTTAAAAGGTGTGAGGTGAAGCCATGATGTTTGAAGCAGAACTGGTGATATCAGGCATTTAAGTGATTACAGTGTTTATCATTTTGTCTATTATTTACAAAAATCAGACTTAAAAGTCTACTCAAAGTTTAAGCACATACAAATGAATAGTCAAGTAGAATGAGCCTTGCCCTGTAAATAAAGGGCAGGGGGGGAAATTGTCTGCAAATGGTAAGGCTGAAATGACTGAGAATGTTAAAAAATCCTATGAATTCTGACCCTCTGGCCATTTTTACTCATAAATAAGAGAGCGGTTGATTGTTCCGCGAATGGCCAGAGGGATATTAGCCCTTTCCTGTACATAAAGGAAGCAGTCTCTTTTGCTTGGGCTGAAATTGCTAGTTTTAGTGAATACTTAAATTGCTGAGTTTCTCTTTTTTTGTTTAAAATCTAACCCTATTTTAAAATCTACTCCATACCCTTCCCTTCCCTTATTCAAATGTTAATTTAGCCAAAGGATGCAACATTTTCAATAGTATAAAACGTTTCCTGAGACATGAACTCTACACATGCACAGAGGCTAGATCAGCTAAAGAAGAGAGAGAGAGGAAGGGGGGAACTGTAAGGGGGGAGAGGAGGTTTCTTTGAGAACTGCAGAGAGAAATTTACCCAAATGCAAAAACTTGGAACCATTGAGGGAAATCACCCTAAATGTGTCTTTGCCCCAGGGGCTACGTAAGACAAAAGGCTTAAAAAACAAACAAACAAACAAACAAAAAAACTAGCCCATCAAAAGTCAAGAGCTTTCCAGGTTCCAAATCTTAACATGCCAAATTCTTTTCACAGGTAAATATCAAAGCATTCCCCCCCTCAATGGGAATTTTAGGAACAGCATTTCCTGACAGGCTTCTCACATGAAATAATTTTCCCTTTTAACAGGATATGTGAACCCCGATAACAAAGTGTTTGTCCCTTTTTCCTCCCACAGCAACTTTCTTTCTGTTCTGTGAAACAAGTCTGAATCCCTGCTAGTGACTTCCATCTCTTTGTGGCTTTGACACTCTTTTAAGTTACAAATAATCTGTTTTCATTTATTTAATCCGTTTCTCCATGATGTCTATGAAGTTAATCGAAGCACAACCAAACATTGTTTGTGGAATGGTACTTGTTTACCTTTGGCCTGAGCATTTCTTATTAATTCTGTCATTTTGGCTAGTGCAAGGTACCCGCACAACTTTAAATTGCCATTCATTTTTCTTGGTATTAACTCATTTCCCAGTATTCCGCTATTAACATTACAGCTGATGTTGTCACGTCATTTGGGATGTTAAAATGCCAAAACAGATTACTTCAGGTTACTTCAAGTAATTAATTAATTAATTGCGTGTCTTAACATTTATTTACTTTTGGTTCCTCATAGGTAATTTTGTGTGTGTGTGTTTTACTTTGGGGACATGTTCATCACATGTTGAAAGTCAGTCTCATGAAGTTCTTTTATTGGATAGCACATGGTGAATTTTAAGTTTTCCCCATTGCTTTCCCTCTTTTTTTGAGTCCAGTAGTAATATGTGTGGTTTTGATAATATCTTTGTACTATTTAATAATAGTTATTTTCTGAATCTGATGTCTTTGTGTCAAGTCCATTTTCATCTAACTGGTAATCTAATTTTTGCTTTCCTTTTATTTTTTAACCTTTGTATTTTTACAGTTCTCTTTCTATACATGTGGAGTAATTTTTTATTTTATAATATGAAAAGAACAACAACAACAAAAATTAAGTAAAGGAAAGCAAACAAACTTAGCAGACAATAACAGTAATTATATGGAAAAGTGATAATGAATAAAATGTTTAATCCACTAAGATTGTTATTATTTGCAGCTTCCCATGGAAACTGGAGGACATCCTTTTTGCCTTTTGCCCTTTCCTTGTCTAACTGTGTTTTTAAGTCGCCCCAAAACCCTGCCCCTTACAGGATATCACTTCTACAGATGTGCAATGATGAAAAGCAGCGACAACCCCTCATGGCTAAGGGGAGGAGTTGAATTGCAAGGACATTTTCTCACTTTCGAACCTTAAGACTGTGCTCCAGGATTCAAAAGATACATGAATAAAAGATCACGATTGTGTCAAGATATGTAACTGATATTTAATTAGTTTGTTTTGTATTATGTGTTATTATGTAAGAATGTTGAAATGTGTCTGACAGTGTGATTTCCACAAAGGGGGGCAATTTTGTGTGTAATTGTTTTTATGTTAATGTCTTATTGCTTACACACCAATGGAGAATTCTCATGCATTTTATACTTTCTAATAGCTCACACTATTCTGTAGTCCAATGTTTAGATCAATTTATAACCACATTTAATTGTTCCACCTGGCACCCTGCCAACTTTCCATATCCATTTTAAAATGTGTTAAACCTCGTTTTTCCAAGGACAAGCTTCTGGATCCATAAAACACCAGGTACATGAAGGTGCATATGCTTTGGTTTAGCAGGAATGATCCCTTATAGAGTTAAATTGACTTATTTGGACAACTGCCCTTGTTAAGAATGGTTTTCTTTTAACAGATTGGTTTGAAGAGTTGAGAACCATGGGGCAAGATAAATTCAAATTGGACTCAGTTTGAATTGGGCAAGTGTATCCAGGCTGCAGTTAGCTTTTTGGTCCTTTAAGTGCAAGTGGGCAACTCCCCATGCGTGCAAAACCACAGCCTATAATAGAATCCCATAGCTAAAGGCCAAGGCGAAGACCTCTCCCTCACGAGATGTCCAACCTGTGCCAGCTATGGTGAATGCCAGGCAACATGGTTAAATGAAAGCCCCGAGGGGATTCAACAGACAGGATGTGTTGCTGTAGCACTATGTCAGTGTGAGACCACAGAAGAGCTAGCTTGACACCTGAGAAACACACAAAAATGGCGAAGGACAAAACACCAACTGCATTTTTCAGTCAATTGGACCTTCCTGCTAGGTGTAAAGCATAAAACACTATTGAGAATGCCACAAGTAATTTAGCAACAAAATACAAGAGGTGTTCTTTATATAATACCCTATATGCAGCTACCTGCACTGATATACTTGCAAATGACCGTAAGAGGCATGGCTTGCAAGTCCCTTTCAGGTTTGCATAAAGACACACATCCCATTCACCGAGATTTAGGGTGCGGAGAAAAGATTTGCAAGTTCTTACAGAACTTTAATGCAAATCTATCTCCGAATGGGGGACTGATACGGAACGGGGGGGGGGGCAATGTCTTCTTCACTACAATATATTTGCTCAATTTCTCTAGGACTCCATCACCCCTCCCCTGTCCTCCATAATCTCTCAAGTAATACTGTCAAAATCCTGTTACAATGTATCCACTCTGTTTCTGCTTTTGCTCTATAGTACAGAGTGGCTTAGAAATCACTGAAATCTTCAAAAATTGATATAAAATCAGCCGTGGTTCTGATCTGCTCGTTCTCGGTGCCATTCAACTCAGTTCCCCTTGGACTCCATGATGCTGTCCCCACTTCCATAATCCCCAAAGTGGCAGGTCACGTACGCAGGAACTTCTTAATCCACCCAGATCGTTTTGTCAAGCTTTCCTCTAGGCAATATCAGGTGGCAGACGATGCATATCTCTGACCCATTGTCTTGCCACCACCGGTACTCAATACATGTGTATCTATGTATATTTCTCACTCCGCATGTTCCCCCTCCCTCATCCGAAATGTTAATTAATGTAACTCCACCTTTTCATAATGTATTCATGACGTGTAAATTATATTCATGATGTAACTGGTGAAACCCAACCTTCCCATAATGTATTCATGACGTTTCATGCACTGTACTCTGGGACACGGAGGGAACTTTAAAAGTTCATGTCACCCCTTTCTCGCTGTTCAATCTCGCCTTGAACCTGTTGCGCAATAAACTTGGATCTTCTGCAGTTTGCTCCTGCGTCCGGCTGAGCTCATTTTCTTCCGCAGGGACCCACGGACTTAGTCCGATGAGCTGGGTGGCAGAGTAACCCCGCACCCAGATTTTTGCCCTAACAGGAGGAAAGAGATTCCTCGTAACACTAGTATGCAAAAGGCAGAACATTAATGGTGCACTCCGACGTCGGTTTTCTCACTACGTTCAATAGAGCTGACTCGAGAGTCAGTTTAATGCTCTATGCATGTTTATAAAGAAGCTAACCCGAGTAAGTTAAATTCAACCAGGGCTTCCCAAACTCTCGTCTCTAGCTATTTTTGAACTACAGTTCCCATCATCCCTGACCACTGGTCCTGCTAGCTAGGGATGATGGGAGTTGTAGTTCAAAAAAACAGCTAGCTAGCAGAGTTGGGAAACTCTTATTTACGTACCCCAGGTTAAGTCTATATAGGATTACATTGAAACCTGACCCACTGTTTTGGGCTACTTCAAGCAATGCAAACTGGCTAGATTGGTTGTAAGTCGCTCTGAGTTGCCTTGGGTAAGATAAAGCGACTAACAACTGTAATAAGAATATTATCTTTGGAACGGAAAGGACAACGCACGCTAGGAAAACGCTACTATTCTACAGTAACATAAAGAAGCACCCTCCTTGCTTTAAAATATTGTGACCCCCATTCTGGCACTATTACAAAAGCTTTCTAAAAACGTGCCTTTAAAAAAGTCCATTGAAGCTGCAATTCTAGGCATACTCGCTGGATTCAGGGCGACTTAATCCGATCAAATTTATTTTGCATTCGCACTCTGGAAAACTAATCTTAACACTTACCCAGTATATTTTACTGGAGTTGCCTCTGATTAGTCATCTATTAGGATTGGCCCTCTGAATTGGCTTTTAATTTTCTTTTTAACGTTAGGCAAAGAGAGGCGGAGTAAGCTAAATAGTATCATTTGCTGCCGGACTGCTTAAACTTCCGAGCTCTGCCAGCTCGTTCTGCGGGGCTGCTTGCTGAACGCGGTTATTTTTAGGGTGTGAGATGGGAGTGAATATGCCATGAATGAAGGGGTTGCCCGTAAGCAGCTGTTTCCGGATATTGCTTTTTTGCAGAGGAGGAACTTGAAACTACAACCCGATGCATTCTGGGCCCAAGCAATGACGAGGGGAGCGAAACGTTGCATGCGTTTCGCCTGAATCCCTCGCCTTCTTTACCGGCTGGATTACAAGGAAACCCGCATTTCATCTTTAGCGGTGAGTGTGATGTAAAAATATTGTTGATCCGGCTCCGCGCCTCTTTTATGGGCATAAAGGCAGAGAAGAAGCAAGAACTGTGTGGATGAAGGCGGGCGCAAATAAACTTCTTCTCTGGGACTGCAGAGCCTTTCCAAAACATGCCCTCGCTCTGGGTTGAATAACACTTTAGTATTTGCACAGTAAGATTATTTTTTGGAGAAACATGCTCTGATCTCGAGTATAAAAAGAGTGGGTGGAAGATATGTTTAGCTGTGATACTTAGTGCCCTTATTGCATTTCTTGAGTCTCTAAAGCCAGTTGCATTAGATTGTAAACCTTATTTTTTAAAATCTGCTTCTTACTTTTGGCTGTTTAACATTCTATGGCCTTATAAATGTTTTTTGTTGGAAGGTTATTGGTTTTCGGTTAATATGTATTTTGTGTTCTCATTTATTATGCTGTGAACAGCCCCTATAATCTTTGGAGGAAGAGCAGTATACAAAATTAATAAATGAGAAATAAATAAAATAAACATATCTAGGATTGTGCTGTTGTTCCTAACTTCTAGATACGAGCGGGATATCTAGACATTGTTTTAATAGACAGCTTTATCAACTTTTGCTGATCAGTGTGTTTTTTGTTTTCTCATTAGGTTCAGCAAATAGGAAATATGACTGAGTGGCAGAGGAAGACACCTTTGGAATGGCTGACTTATGTGAATAAAGAAATTGAAGTTCTGGCTGCTGAGAAACAGAAGTATAAAGGATGGGTTTTAACAGTCGATCCAGTGTCTGCCAAGTAAGCAGGAGTTCAGTATGCATGGAAGTGTGATACCCAGAGAGAGAGGTGTATCAACATTTATTTTATTTTCAAAACCATGAATCAGAACAAGAATTGGGAGGGGAAGGGGGGAGCACAACCATTAGTAGAAAAACAAATCTGTAAAATATCTGTAAATTTTACTTTCTACTCAGCATGCAGTTAGCCTGTTGTTGCTGCTGCTATGACAAATGTCTGGTGTTGTCTGGCTTCACACTTCAGAATTTCTATTCACACCAACCACTAGAAATTTTGCCCAGCAATTTATGCTTTTCACTGATACTCTCATAAATAGGACAGCTGAAAAAGTTGAAGGGGAAAAGTGGAAAATGTTTGAGATAGCATCAGATGAGTTTTCTACACTGGTAAAATTGAGGCAGTATGATCAGGTCACTGACCATCAATGTTAAGGTTTAGCAGTGGTATTCCACAGTTGCCTAAGAATGTGGGAGCTTTGATTTTTGTTTTCGTTCTTATGTTTTTTGTACGTTTGTTAACAAATCATTACTTTTTTTGAAAAGATGTGGGAAGCAACTCACTATGCCTTTAAACATTTTTCAGCCATAATAGTTCTAGTTAATATTAGCCATTTTAAAATGGAGCATGGTCTAAAAAATGTGAGGGATGGGCAAGGTTAAAAGATTTGGGGTTGGTTTATACGACCAAATGCATCTGCAATAGATCGGTTTTATGTACAGTACTTGCCACTTCACTTTCATGAGGTACTTCATTAGCTTGAGGTTTTGTATATACCACAGAAGGGTAAAAGTTTAGCAACTAGGAATTACTGTGATGCGTCAACTGAAACCTCTGTTCTTCCAAAAAGAAATGATTTTAGTATTTCTGCATCTCATACTTACTATAAGGGCTGAGTTGTACCTTTCGATTTTCAGTGGCTAAATACATAGATGCTATTGAGCTAAACGCTACTGATTTGGGAGGGTGTTACTTTGAGGGAACGCATTTCTTTGTATAGATTTGTATTTTAGTGCTTGAAAAATGTGCAACAGTGGGGAAAAGTGCTTTGAACAATGGCATGCATTGCTTTTTGTACAGTAGGCACTGGCTAGCCACATAGTGGCTGAAATATTTTTAAGGATTATGTAGGTAATAACATTTTCAGACAATGACTGCTGATAACGCTAGCTAATGTTGGCACAACAACTTGCACTCTTAGTTTTTGTTGGTGTGATGTAATGGGATCAGCCTGGGATGCTATTGCAATTCCACACTCTTGTAATTTTTCACTGTGGGGGCGGGCGGCTGCTGCATCCTGACCTGAATGCTTCATGGTGCAGGTGTTTGTGGGACTGAGACGTTGAGGCATGTGTGTTTTGACGAGATAAAGTTGAGTATACATTTGATAGCGTTTAGCGTGCGAGATTTCTGTAGGTCTTTCCACCAAGTTGTAAAACTTCATGTGAAACTCCTTTTCTTGACAGCATTCTTCTGGCAAATCCCCTTGAGAATGGAAAAGTGTCTGTTTCAGGCATCTTGGGGCATGCAGTGCAAGAGGTGCAGATATTGTCCGAAGCTTCTGATGCTATGAAAGAGAAACTTGCCCACCTATTCATGCCTGGAGAAAGCCAAACCTACAGTCAAGAGGAGCTGGAGGACAAGAAAAGCAGCTTGAAGAACTGGTTGGAGAAAAACCATATTCCTGTAAAGGAGCAAGGAGAGTCACAAACCACACTCTGTGTTGCAGGGGTGTTGACTATTGACCCACCGTATGGACCAGAGGATTGCAATAGTTCCAATGAAATAATTTTGTCTCGAGTTCAAGGATTGATACAAAGTTATCTTGGCCTTCAGCAATGACAGAGTTGAAGAATTGGGATGAAGTTACTTACTGGCAAAACCTATGCTTCCCCAACCAGATGCCTTCTACTTGGACTACAAAACTCACATTGGCCGGGGATTGATTTCAGTTGTAGTCCAAATATTTAGAGGGCTTCTAGTTATCTTGGGAGGCCGATCTATACAATACCTGTTGAATTTCCCCTCAATTTAGGCATTTTGTGTTTCTAAGTGCTATCAGAAAGTCACAGTCAAAACTGAATGGTTTTTCTATATTTGTTTTGTGAAGAAATGGCAAATGTAACAAATCTGTACTATATATATTTTTTATATGAAAATAAGCGTTGACGTTAGTTTTTGGAATCCTGTGAATGCTCATTTATATTCAATAACCATTAGTCATGAAGAGTCATATATGAAAACATCACATTCTTACCATTTAGTACTGATATTAAATTAGGAATACCTTTATAAACTACAGTTCATAATATACAAGCAGAATAATTACAATAGCTGCGGAAACGCATCATTTGTAGCTTGTACTTTCACCAATTCAGAACCCCTAAAATTGCTACTTTCATCTTTGTCCTTATCGGAAAATCTTTGTATTCACTGGAAAGTGATGTGTTTTAAGTTTTTATGAGAATTGATATGGTGACAGGTCGCTGCAGTATATGCAGCCAGTGAACTGGCAAGTAATCTTCTACACTGAAGGCTATTGCTTATGTGTCAGGGAAGATCTACTACACAAACCTCTATAGCAGAATTTCCTCCTGATAAGACACTCATGGGGTAATTCAACTGATCCTGTTACACAGATGCAAGTAGATTTACTTGCGTTAATATCCACATCAAAACTAGGCAGGCCTCGTGGTTCGTGAGACCCTCCCCAGAGCCCAGAGGATGTTAGTGAGGGCAGAGAAAGCCCTGAAGAGACCAAAAGCATAACAGGGCTCTGTTTAAGCTGCTCAGCTTCCCCACTTAACAGCTGATGTGTTGGGTAGCACAGCAGCAGGAGCTTCTTTCCTATGCATCCTCCAGCCTCCTGCCAGCCCCAGAGCTTCAATTATAGTTGTGGATATTTTTGGATACAGTATTTTTGGTTTGGATTGAAGAGAGCGCAACAGAGGGTGTTTAAAGAGTGCTTAGAAGGTGTTCCCCACTATGCAAATTCACTTATGCACGCGGGGGGACTGGAACATAACCCCCGCACAAGTGGGAAGTTACCTGTACATGATTTCTTGCAAAAAAGAAACATCAAAATAGGTTACAAATCTAATGAACAAGTTCCTGTTTATTTATAGAGCTTGTTGATCACCATTACTCCAACCAATGAGCACCTCAGGTGACATACATAAAGTTAGCATACAGAGTTTTATTTTTATTTTTAACCACCAGCAGGCTCGTTTCTGTCGCCATAGCAATTGTGCATTCTCCACTCCTGCCCCAATGTTGGTTTACTGTTTTAAAAAATCCTTAAATGCACCTTTATGGGAGCTTCTGTTCAAGTCCCATTAATTTCTGCAGGATTGCGCTCCTTGTTTATAAGAAGTTGCTGGGCTGATGAGGGTCCACAAGTCATAATGAACTGTACTGAAATAAGCCTCTTTTGTACTTGCATCCCTCAACCATTTCTTCTGACTTGTGAAATATCTGGTTTCAGGAGCCAGCGGGGCTCAGAACTAGGATGTAACAGCATTATCTTCATGTCTTGCTTTTGCAAAAACTTGGCACACTTCAAACTTACTGCTTTCATAAGTGCTGTCTTGTCAAGGAAGCTAAGTTTACTTCAGGCAATGTAAAAGAGTAATGAACTTTCTTCTCTAGACTAACCCTTTGAGGAGCAAGACAACTTCCACAGCCTTTGGCAAGCTGTAATTTGAGCCCTGTGTGTGTGCTTGCTTACACACACACACACACACACACACACACACACACACACACACCAGCTCATATAGAACCTGGTTCATTTTTATACTAAAGACCATGTATCTTTCATAATTTTTGGCAACCGACATTGATTAATCGATCAGATTAGGACAGGTTTTAGGGAAAGCTTACAGGGGAATCCATTTTAGAATTTAGGAAAATACAAACAGTTGCTGTAGTAAACATCAAGTCCTGCCTTAAGGAGAAGAGCCAAGTCAATAGACCGTCATTTTGTAGCAAAAAGAGTTAATCCTTAATTGGACAAAAACAGTAACAAGAAAAACACATTGGAATTGAATGTTTTTGGATCTCTCGAGTTTTCATTGGCATAAATAACAATATTGTAGTCTCTTACTCTATACTTCACAGATTGCTCCTGGAAAGGAAACACTCATGTTTCCCTTAAAATATGCCAACTTTTCCATGATTTGGGTGAAAAAACCCTTGTTTCTCCAGCCCCATTAACTCCATTAGGGCTACTCCAAATATAGTGGTTTCTTTGATTGCCACTTTGCCTTTCGGGTTCCAGGCATCCGTGTTGCTTCCATCTCTATTGCCATTGTTCTGCTGATAAGTCTGTATACCAAATGCTCCGTGCTATTGTGTGGTCACAAGTTTAACGATCATGCTAATGATGCGAGACCCTCGAGGGCAGGTACAAAGATCTATGCTGGGGTTTTTTACTTTATCCTGGAGTAGCTGGTCAAGCTCACAGCGAAGTTCTTTCACTAATTCGGCTACCTGAAAAACACAAATATTCTTATGAGTTAAGCTGCTTAGGGGTAGTCCAGGCCAGATCATAAGCCCCCATCATCTCTGACTATTAGGCCATGCTGACTGGGAGTTGGGAGTCCAGCAAAACCTGAGGTTCCTCACACTACATTAGAAGTTACTTCTGAAGCCCCTGGTCCTCCCTCTGATATTGCATGAAAGACCTGCTGTACTTTTTATGCTTCACATTTGTACTCGCATAAAAGAGGCTCGGGACGCGGGTAGCGCTGTGGGTTAAACCTAGGGTTGCTGATCAAAAGGTCAGCAGTTCAAATCCCTGCGACGGGATGAGCTCCCGTTGCTTGGTCCCTGCTCCTGCCAACCTAGCAGTTCGAAAACACAAAGTGCAAGTAGATAAATAGGTACTGCTCCAGCAGGAAGGTAAACGGCGTTTCCGTGCGCTGCTCTGGTTCGCCAGAAGTGGCTTAGTCATGCTGGCCACATGACCTGGAAGCTGTACGCTGGCTCCCTTGGCCAATAAAGCAAGATGAGCGCCGCGACCCCAGAGTCGTCTGCGACTGGACCTAATGGTCAGGGGTCCCTTTACCTTTAAAAGAGGCTCAACGGGCATTGCCTGAAAACTATGATGACATTAATGTCCTTATGAATCTCAACAAATAGAAGATCAAAGGCACTGCATTTTTTCAAACTGCACAGGCCAGACCTACACCACTTGGGATTTTTCTCATTTGACTGGATTTTGTGTTCATTAATGCTCTTCACAGTACAGTTGGACCTTTTAAACTTTTTATGCCTTTTCTTCTTGTATATCCAGGGTTAACACCCCCACAGATGATATAGCATTGTGCATCCAACAGTGTCATAATGCTGGAAGAATTTTGTTAGTCTAAGGTGCCACAATACTCTGTTGCTTTTATCCAGATGAAGAACCTGAGAGGCAAATTTGACTTTTGGCGGTGCTGATACAAATTGTCCTGCCGTCTACAGCCTGGGGTTTGTTGTGCTCATGAAAGCGCCTATGCAAATTGTACTGCAGGGTATTATAACCATAAACTGCAGAGTTGATACCCAAGAGATGAGGACATCTGCCTAAATTTCTGAAAGATCTTCGGTTCTTAAATAGCTGGTCATACAGACATAAAGAACAACCTGACCTTTCAACTTAGGAAAGTAAACACACTTGTTGAACCAGATGCTGCCCATGCTATTCTATAAGCCTATTGGAATTAGTGTTTTACAGTGGTGCCCCGCAAGACGAATGCCTCGCAAGACGAAAAACCCGCTAGACGAAAGGGTTTTGCGTTTTTTGAGTCGCTTCGCAAGACGAATTTCCCTATGGGCTTGCTTCGCAAGACGAAACGTCTTGCGAGTTCTTGCGAGTTTGTTTCCTTTCTCTTAAAGCCACTAAGCCATTAATAGTTGCTAATAGCAGTGCTTCACAAGACGAAGAGACTCGCAGAACAGATTAATTTCGTCTTGCGAGGCACCACTGTATATCCATTTTGGCCCAGTGGACTTAATGCCTCAAGAGGATATTTGGTTAAGGGTCATAACCCATTTCCTGCATGCCAGTATAAAGTAGAATGAGCTGTTCTTCTCCCCTTGGTACGATGAAAATAATTTCCCCATCATAAGCAATTAGATGCAATGTGATGAGTTGCTCATTTTCTTACCTGGTGTGAGGCTGCAACAAAACGAATCCACCCATCGTCCAAGGAAACGACAAACTCTCCCTTCTGAAGATGCACATTAATACGGCCGCCTCCAAACAAGATCAGTGGGTACACAGACACCATGCTGCAGTCTCGAATAAACACCCGGCTGGTTTTTACCATCTCGTGATACACTAAGTAAGGGCTATCAAAGTGCCTGGTCTGAAACAAGGAACCCAAAAAAACTGTGGTGAAACTTCAACAAGAACAACAACAACAACAACAGGTTCCATACCTATCACTTCAGTTATACAATATATGGCAGAGGCCATTGGTTTTGTTGGGAAAAGGTTGTCCGATGCCAGCATACCATTTGCCAGGCAGCAGGGGCAGGAGAAGTCTGAAATCTTTACACAAATTTCATATGGGTGTGTAAGCTGAAGGAGAAAGGAAAATAACCTATTGTCTGAATATCAAATGGGACAAGTTGGTTATAAATTAAGTCCCATTGATTCCAATGCGAACTAAGTTTAACTAAGATTAGCCTGCTTATCATCTTATGCATCTGTGCATAGATACAAGTCCAACAGATTACAATGAGGCTTACAGATGTGTAAATGCAAGGAATCGCACTATGGACTGCTGATTGGTTTGCATGCCCCTCTTCCAAGAAGGAATTATATGTGTGTGGACGACAGCTACAGAATGACTGACTGGGGGTGGGAATATCACCTGGTAGTTTACAGAGGATGGATGAATGTGAACAGAGCCCTCCTTCTTGGTAACAAACTTCAGCTCTGCAGCTTTTGGCTTCATTTTAACAGCTCCTGTACTGGTCTTCTGATACTTCCCTTCTGGCAATTTCACCTAAAACAGTAAAAAAAAAAACAGGGAACAGTGATAGAAATACTCATAAGCAACTTCCAGTCAGTAGGGTTGTGCAGGAGATGTTTCTTTAAAGCACTGGAAATACTGAAAAGTCTCTAAACCCAACAGAAGCACAAAAGAGAGAAAGAGAGAGATTCTCTTTTAAGGAACTGCTAATACCAGGTAGCTCAGCTTTCAAGCATGCAGCATAGAACAAATGCAATGTGTGCAATATGGACAGAAAAAGAGAAATGAAAAGTACTGCCCTCTTACCTGAACCACATTGGGATACAGAGCAGCACATAATATGGCTGATATCAGCTTGAAGTTGTCCGCATTAGAATTTGCCTGTGATATAAACAAAAGGGTACCTACAAGTTAGTGCAGAAGTTTGCATGAAACTGGGCAGCACATCACCTTGAGAATTCCAGCTTTCATGTAAAGGTAAGCTTCCAAACCTTATAGTTACAGAGATATTTTTTTAGAAAATATGAAGGCATCTATTTTTTTAAAAAAAACCCCTCAAGTGTTAAGTGGTAGAAGCTCTGGGCCCTATATGCCCCTCCCTAAAAAGGGGGGCACCTCTGGACTTTTTTTAATCAGCTGGGAAGAAAAGGGTTTTCACATAATCAGGAAGCTCCAAATCACTGAACAAAAACACTGCCCAAGGTTCTAGCTGTCAATTTGGTTCCATTAAATCATGACAAGGAGAGTAGAAATAGAAGGGGTGGGAGGGAAAAAGGAATGCCGTATTTGGGCAGATGGGGAAAGTGGCAGAGAATGAGAGGAAGAACACTGTAAAAAAGCTTATGCGCTGTACAAAAGGCAATGGATTAAAGAGACAGGGCAACTCTCCTCCACTGTCACTCCTGTTACCTCTTCTCCAGTTGCTTCCAGAACGCCGTCTCCTCCCTGAGAGCACCTCCTCTCAATATCCTTGGCTCTGAGTCCCTCTTTCACAAATCCAATGTCAGACAACAGTTCCGTGAACTGCCTTTTTAAACTGGCCATTTGCTATGGAGGAGAGAGAAAGAACACCTTTGAATAATGAATAGCGTCAAGATTTCTGAACTGTGTCAAGTGATGTCCACCTTCTGTTCTCATTCTTTCCAAACACCAGCGGTAAGCCACAGAAGACTTATGGGTCACAGCCAGCTTGTGGCTGACTTCATTTTGCCCACTGCCACTGTTGCAAATCTGGGGAAGAGTGGAAAAGCTATGCTGGAAAATGTGAACTGCATCTACTGTGGAATAATATGTGAAAATGTACTCTGAGGAAATAATGAATGGTTGTTGGGACTCCTGGTATGGTGGTTCCGTAACATAGCTAGTATGGGGGACGCTGATCTTCAAACTGTGTTCCAGGCAGCACTGTTGAACCTCCACTTATTCGGGGTTATTCAAAGTGAAACCAAGCTTGCCCACCCCTACAGATTTTTCCCTGCAACATGCAACTGTGTTGGGTGCCTTTCCAGGGCACAGTCTCCCTTCCCATAGAATGGCAGCAAGGCTCAAGAGGACTGGCCAACGTGCTAAGTGAACTAAGAATACGCCCTAGAACACAGCCCAGAATGAACTGCAATGTGCAAGGATTTCCCTGGCAGATGTGAGGCGGTTTCTCCATAGGCTAGTCAAAATGGATGCCCCTGGAAGTAGGAAACTTGAAAACCACCGACATATATACCGTATTGGCCTGTATATAAGCCTCACTTTCCCCCCAAATTCTGACTGTGAAAAGTTAAAGTGTGGTTTATATTTGTGACCTTACAGTCTGCAGCCAGCACCAGGAGAGTGGCAAAGCAGCACCCGCCCCATGCGTAGTCCTCTGTCTTCTCCCCCAAGGCTCGAAAGGAAGAGAGCGAGGAAGGGGAAAGCCCACCAGGAACCCAGCAGCCCCCCCCCCCGCCCCAGTATGCAGCCAGGAGCAGCGAGGAATGGAGCGGCTTATATTTGGGTATTTTTTCTTTCCCCCCCTCCAGTTTTAAAGGTGCGGCTTATATTCAGGCTAATACGAGAGTTAGGCACATAGGAAACTTGTTTTTAGGAAGTCTATTTGTCTAACAGGCTCAGTACTCTGGATTGGGACTCTCCAGAATCTCAGGTAGAGATCTTTTCCCCATCAGGTGCTATCTATATATTTTTGTAGACTGGAGAGATGCTTGTGGTTGAATTTTGGACCCCAAACGTGTGCTGTACCACTCAGCTATGGTCCCCGTCATAAATAAAAATATGTATCTTTGGTGTGTGGGTGTGTAGAGAGGCTTGTGTGTGTTTGTGTTTGTGTATGTGTGTGAGGAGTCCAGTGAGGATTTTTTTTACAGCTGATCCACACTCTTTACCTTTCAGCTAGGGTAATTTCAGTCAGTGGTTGGCAACCATAGTGTTAACATTTATAATTCAGTCTCAGAAGCTAAGGAATTAAATATTATATGGTATAGTAATTGATCCATTTCCCTAAATCCTGTCATCCATCAGAGATTATCCTCAACTCTTCTGGAAAAGCTGAAGTTATCTAAAAAGGCAGCATTTTTTTTATTATTTTTAAATCAACCCAATCTCATGCTGCACCCAGTTTCCCCCTCTTCCATTGCCTGCCTGCCAAGGATAAACACAGATATATCACACTGTTAAGCCTGGGGTAGTAGTCAACCAAATTTTACTCAGAGAAAACCCACTGAAATTAATCAACATGACTAAGTGAGGTTCATTCATTTCAATGGGTCTGAGTAAAATTTTGTTGAACAGCACCACTGGGTGCCACATCTTGAAGTTAATCTGCAAGTAACATAGTGAAATGCAGTGGGATAAAACCTTAAATGTACTGTATAAGCAAAGAGGCCTAGAAAATGCCTTGCATGTACTGAGTTTTCTGATAAATGCAAAGTTGAAACCTATAAAAAATGTTTTCATTATAAGATTGCACAACAGGAAAGCAGAACACAACAATTTGATGTGAGGTTCAATATACACTTTTAAAACTCAAAATTGTGAAAAATAATGCTAACTTACCTGAAGAGCGCTTTCTGATAAGAAATTTTGTCTACAAAATGTGTGACTTGCTTGATAGCCTTCTTTTGAAGCTGCACGCCATCCCTAAATAGTGAAAATATAAGCTGTTAGGGAAACTGTCGTGTGATGGGCCAATGGCCGTAATAAATATCAATCAATCAATCAATCAATCAATCAAGCTGTTATAGCGTGCCCTCTCATCTCTTACAATTAGGAAGCTCTATGGCTACAATAACTCTGAAATCAATTACAGGGCGTGCTTTTATTCCTCACCTTATATGCTTGGAGAAGCGCAAGATAATCACTGTTTCCTATTGCAAATTCCAGCTTTTTCTTGAATGCCTCCTCTCTTTTGTCCCATGGAGAAACCTTTTAAAACAAGGAACATAATAATGTGACCTGTTCTCACACTGGCCAAGCCAGATTAATAATAATAATAATAATAATAATAATAATAATAATAATAATAATAACAATAATAATTTTATTTATATCCTGCCCTCCCCAGCCGAAGCCGGGCTCAGAGCGGCTAACAACAGTAAAAATAACAGAGTTTACATAAAATCACAATCAATTAATTGAAATACATTCTAAAATCAATTCATTCTAAAATCAATTCAGAGTCAAATTAATGGCAACCACTGGGCTAGAGTTCTGTGAGGATCGCCAAAGGAGGGGGTCAGGCTGTGCCTTGGCCAAAGGCCTGGTGGAACAGCTCTGTCTTGCAGGCCCTGCGGAAAGATGTCAAGTCCCGCAGGGCCCTAGTCTCTTGTGACAGAGCGTTCCACCAGATCGGGGCCACGGCCGAAAAAGCCCTGGCTCTGGTTGAGGCCAGCCTAACCTTCCTGTGTGCCTTTGGGAAACCCGCAAGCAGGATTTGAGCACAAGAGCATACTCCCAAGCTTTGGTTTCCAGCACCTGGTGTTCGGAAGACTTGCTGCCTCCTTGGAGGCAGAGCACAGCCATCATAGCTAGAAGCCATTGATAGTCCTCAACGTATTTGTCCAATCCTATTTTAAAGTCATCTAGGTTGGCGGCCATCACAACTTCCTATGGGAGCGTGTTCCATAGCTGAACTATGAAAAGCACACCATTACACAACTGGCAGATGTAAAATTAAAATACAGCCTACAGAGTTCAGATTTACACAGTGTATTCTGGGTATACGGAAATTTTGTACATTGCATTCTACAAGATGTACAGAACTATCCTATTTTATCCCCCCCTCCCAATTGTATTTATGCTATGAGAAGTGAAACCTCTCCCAAACCACTTTCAACCATATAATAGGTTTAAAAGGTTCCGTTTTAAGAGTTTAGGAAACATTCCTTTGCACACATGGACATATCTTGAAACAACAGCACTTACAAAAGGAGACTTGTGGGCCCTGCTTGCTGCAATTGTCAGTGCTGGATCCAGACAGCGGAAAATGGTGCCAAACAGCATTAGCTTCCCAATCCTGACATCAACAGGCAAGGAAGCCAAATGATACCCCAAGGGTGTGAGCTTCTCGTCTGAAGTTAAGGCACCGACATCCTGCAGTCGTTGCTTTGAGGAACGTAGAGATTCGGCTGTTGGTGGCTCAATCAGTCGCATGAGAACTGAATGAAGGCTTTGTGTGGAGAACATGTCCAGAATCTTAATTCTGGAAGAAAGAGGAAAATACAGTCATTTGGTCAGAGTTGGATACGTTAGCTTCAGCTACATAAATATATAATATACACATACGCTAGCAGGCCTCCACTGAGAACTTTCTGTTGAGGTCTTGCTTTCTGGATGGGAAACGGCAGACACCAAAAAGCGTAAGAAGTCAGTATCAAACAGGATAAGGTAAAAAGGTAAAGGTAAAGAACCACAGCGCCACCCACGTCCTGTATCAAACAGGATATAGTAGGGTTCACCAACCATATTGGGCCCATAGGCAAGCTTGCAAACTGCAGACACTGGCCAAACCAGTTCCTTCTCTCTGTAAGTGAAGTAACCGGAACAAGTCTATTTGATTTACAAACCCTAGCCATTATGTTGTACCTACTTGTGTTAAATCTTGAGTTGCACACAGTATAGAATAAAAAAAGAGGAGGCATTTTTGTATAGTAATTCCTAAGCTCCACCTGTTTCTCTCTTTAAAGCAATCCAGCAAAGTACTGAGCCTGGGCATTCATAAAAGCTAACACACACATTTTCAAGAAGTAAAGACTGTGGAATATTATTTGCCCTAAGGAAGAATTAGGAGGATGTTGGAGGAAGAGGAATTTGAGAATGGGAGCCAGGGCAAATTACTGTGTATAAGATGTGCCAATCAGCAAGATCTGTAAAGGTTGTTTCAGGGATGCTCTGGCTGCCAGTGAAAGACTGTCTTACCTGAGACAGAGCTGTTCCAAAGGCACTCTTTGTATTTCAGGTAACTGCTGCTTCAAAAGGTGATGATTGTAATGGTGGCTACTGAAGAGATGAAAACAGACTCCAGAGGCTACCCGGCCTGCTCGTCCTTTCCTTTGCAAGGCATTGGCTTTGGACACAAATGTATCCTCCAGGCTTTCCATACCTTTGCTTGGATCAAACCTGCAAGGAGGAAGATATGGAACAGTGTTTGCAATATTCTGATAGGCCTCGGGGAATCTAGGGAGGTACAAAAATTAGGAAACTGGATGCTTGCAGGTTATGCTACTTGGGGCTGCATTCGAAGACTATTTGGAAACCAGTTAGTGCAGAATGTAGCAACTAAATGATTAACAGGGACAAGAAGATGCGTGTGAACATATAAACACCAGTGTTGCCTGACTCTGATAGCTGCCAATTTGTTTCTGGGCTCAATTCAAAGTGCTAGTTTTGATCTTTAAGCCTTTAACAGCATAGGAACCAAATGCCAAAAGGACAGTGTATCTGTATATGTTCCTGCCTGGACTATGAAATCATTATCTGAAGCTCTCCTCTGTATGCCACTTCTAATGGAGGTTCTTTGGTGATGAGCGGACGGCCTTCTCTATAGAACCTCCCCACCTATGAAATGCTCTCTCCAACAACTCCTGCCTGGCATCAACTTCATCATAATTTCACTGCCAGGGAAATACTTTTTATTTTTCTTGGCACTTGGGCAACACCAATTATTGAATTTTCGTATTCTGCTTATGTTTTTAACATATTTATGTGATTTTGTTATTGTATTTTTACTCCTGTTGCAAATATTAGTCATGCCGAAGTATCCAGCATACAAATTCTTGCACCTCCTAGATTCCTAGAGACCCATCTCAATACTGTTTCAAAATCTTGATTAGCCTTAGTTACTGCCTGAAAGCTTGCAGAGTCAATTTGACAAATGCTGGGGGTGGGAGGATGGATACCACCACACTAGAACATTGTGAACTAACATTGCTACACGTTTCCCATTTTTCACCTGTAAAAATTAGAAAAATATGGGTTGAGAAAGATGAGAGCGAAAAGGGAGAAGTAATAACTGAGACAGACAGTAACAGAAATGGTTCTGGTCACAGGGAAACTGAAAGAGGAAAAAAGGAAGGGTGAGAAACAGAAGCTTGTAGCAGCTTAATGCAGGAAGCAAATAGCAGATTTGGGGCTTCAGTTTTGTAATGTCTTCCAGCTCAAGAGACATGGAACAAGGAAATCCATCAGGTAGAAATCTCATTGTGTATAGGCCCCATTTTAGCAAAGCCTTTTTATTTATTTAAATTGTACATGGTGCTTTTACTTATTATCTAGGTACCTTTTCTCTTTCATCTTCCCTGAATCAATCACGTAGACCACATCATCGATGGTAATGGAGGTTTCTGCAATGTTTGTAGATATGATGATCTTGGTGACCCCTACAGGAGGCTTAAGGAACACACATTGCTGCTCCTCACTTGAAAGTGAGGAATGAAGTGGGTAAACAACACAGCTATGAGAAAAAGATCAGAGGACAGGTTTAGAGGGCTTTTAGTGAGGTTTTGTTTTCCATTTTTAATATCACTTTTTTTACATAGTAGCCAGAGCTGGAGAACCAAGAGTCACATCATTTGTGTCTGTATACAAGAAGAATGGACTTATCATGGTACAACAGGACTTCCCTTCCTCTCTGCCCCACTACAGCTCCCCCACCCTTGTGGCATGCCTCAAATTTGGTAGACATCAGTATTTTAGCAATTCAACTGTGCCAATGGTTTCAGGGTGGGGGAGGCAGAGAAGACCATATGAAGAACATTGATAAATTGTACAATGGGATGATTCAGACTTCAAAATACCAAACCATGGTTTGGCACTCCATGAAGGAGTCCTGTGTTCATGTCCTTCCCCCTATGTTCTTCTTTTGTGCTCAGATTTCCCCTCTTGCTTCTGATTCAGCGACAAACCATAGTGGGCTGTTGTGTCTGAGCTGAGAAAATGACAACTTGTGGAATCTAGGCATGCAAGCCTCAATTTAAACAGATTTGCTGCAAAATCAGAAGGAGAGAAACCAAAGCACACAAACAGAGGAGAAAGTCTCTGAGCAGAAGACTCATCCATGTGTAGTTCCAAAGCATGGTTTGGCACTGCTTCTGAACTGACCCAATACATTTTCTTGACTGGCAGTAACCTGATGCACAATAGGGTATTAAGCCAAAGAACTAAGGGATAAACTAGTTTACATCCAATAAGCTCAAGAAGTCTAAAACCAATGTACAAACCAATGTTTCTGCAGCACCCAGCTAAAGAGAGTATTATTTTTCAAGTTCTACTTGGAAGTACAGAATATTATCCTCCATGCACTAGTTGAGAATTATACTGGGGAGGGGGAAGAGATAAAAGATGCTGCAAGAAAGAAAAATGGTCACATACTCTTAAATAAGCAGCTTAAAGTGATGTAAAAGTTGATTAAAATGTCAGTTTTAATTAATTTACGTTTCATTTAAAAATATTTAAGCATATTCTTAATTTACCGATTGCTGCGCCGGTTATTGAAGAGTGGATTAGTTTGCAACTGCTTATACAGTGTTTTAATTTCTTCCATGCCTGGCAAAAAAATCAGTACTGCACCTAGATATAAGTATATAAGAAATGGTAGAATTAATAGAAATGTCTTCTAGAACTCAGTATATACTCTTCATTTTTGCTCCTGAAGGCAACCACAATTTATTGCTATTTCTCCCTCTATTGCATTACATGTTACGGTAAGATTAAATTCAACATCAATGTAAGTAAGAATTTTTTCCTTCTGAGGATCCTAACTCTGGGAAAAGTCCTATTATGCTTCGAAACCGTATGTCAAAAAGCTAGCTTTCTTTTAGAAAGAGGGAGAGCAGAGTAGAACTTCAACAAAAGATAACAGGAAACGGTCTTCTTTGTGCAACTGAGCTGCATAGGCTTGTAAAATAGGTCATGTGTTTCTCATCATGTTACCTGGTGGGTACGAATGTTCGCCACTGACGATCCACTCCAGTAAGGCCTCGATTAATTCAAGATTTACTTTGTCTAAATCCATTTTCTCCATTGTTTTTAATACTGATTTGCTAACCCCTGAAAGAGAAAATGAGCATCATAACAAAAAGGAAAAGCCCTGTTAAGGTCATGAATTTTGTAAGCAACTCAAACTACAGCCACTTCCAAATGAATCAAACCCTTGATGGAAAGTGGCGGTCCAGCTGTGGAAGCTTCATGGTAAGAACATAAGAAAAGCCTGTTAGATCAGGCCATTGGACCCTCTAATCTGGCATCCTGTTCTCACAGTGCAAACTAGATGCCTATAAGAAGCCTGCAAGTGTAGCAGCACTCTCCCCTCCCGCAATTTCCATCAGCTGGTGATATCACCTTCCTCATTTATTTCATTTGGTCCAATACCTTCTTTCTATTCACCCAAATAGCGTATTTTCTCAAGGTCAAAGTCTGATGCTGCCTTCTACATATTTGGATACTGAAAAACACTTGCATTTTTTGGGGGGGGGGGTTGCGTGTGAGACAGAGATAGAGAGTTGGGCATTCCCTCCAAAGAAAAACATTTTTGCCATGACTCAGTACCTCCAGCTGCACACAGGAAAAATCACATACACTAGAGGAATTTCCCATTCTGGAGGCTCGCCTGGCACCTTTGTTACATTTGTTTAGGCACCAGGCAAAAACAACCCTTTTCTCTGAGGTGTTTGGCTAATTTAACAATCTATGGCCTTTTAAACTGTGTGTGTGTGTGTGTGTGTGTGTGTGGTCACTGCTCTATACATCATTATATTACAGTGGAACCTCGCGTTACGTACCATCCTCCTTACAAATGCTTCGGGTTACAAGCTCTGCTAACCCGGAAGTAGATGCCCCTAGTTGCAAACTTTGCCCCGGGACGTGAGTGGAAGTCGAGCGCCAGAAGCGTGGCAGCAGCAGGAGGTGCCATTAGCGAAAGTACGCCTCATGTTAAGAACGGTTTCAGGTTACAAACGGACCTCCGAAACAAATTAAGTTCGTAACCGGAGGTACCACTGTATTTTTGAGTTTTTATATTGCAAACCACTCTGTGATCTTCCTATAAAGGGTGGTACAGAAATTTAATAAATGGTGAAAATAACAATGATTCTCTAGTATCAGAGAGAAATAACATGTGCAATGAGAAATTCTCACAAGAGCACCAAGCATCTATCTGTCTGTCTGACAAGAGAATAGGAAACCTCTCAACATACAGGTCTCAAGACCTTTGCACTAGAGCTATATGCCCGAGGTTGTGACATGTACTCACAAACATTCTAGGTTTGAAAATACCTTTCTGGTCATATGTACAATATGTTTACTGATAATAAACTCTTAAAAATTATTGGCAGCAATGCACATTGAATAAATATTACCTTTGTAGCGGATCAGTAACTGCTGGAATGTTAGTTGCTGGTCTGGAACTGAGTCTTTGGCAGCCACAGCCACTGTATTTTGCACTAGGCCAGAACGCCTTAGGTCGTAATCTACTTCCTCTGCAGCAGTCCTCAGGTGTCTTTCTTTCTTGTCCACACTTTGCTTTGCTCGACGCATATATGGGCTGCCATGCTCCAAGACATACCTGAATGCAAACAGAAAAATACCATTTACCATATGTGGTGGACGTGTCACAAGGTGAAAGACTTCTGGGAAAAGATTTATAATGAATGGAAAAAAATGTTGAAATATATATTTATTAAGAAACCAGAAGCTTTTCTACTTGGAATAATAGGTTTGGAATTGCCCAAGAAAGATGTCAGATTGTTTTTGTATGCCACAACTGCAGCTAGAACTTTGCTGGCCAAAAATTGGAAATTACAAGAAGTACCAACAGTGGAGGAATGGAAGATAAAGATGATGGATTTTTTAGAGCTAGCCGACCTGAACGGAAGAGTCTTAATCTTTAAAGAAATTTAAAGATTATTTAGTTAAATATGTTAAGATAACGTAAACAGAATTACTTGTGAGTAACAGATTGGCCTAGGATTTAAATATGTGAAATTGTATAATACTATGGATAGAAATCACAATGAAAAGAAAGAAAGATGTTAATTGAACAAGTAAATCTTATATGAAAATAGTGTTGGAAAACTGCTACAATGAGCTATATGGAAACTCAGCTAGGGGGATTCGAGGATGTCACCCAACAATGATAACAAAAGTGGGACTATAACAGTTAGGGTAAATGTATGTATGTTTGTTTGTTTGTTTGTTCTTTGATATTGTAATGTTTTTCTTGTTTGTTGTTATGTTTATTATAATTTTGGAAAATCAATTAAAAAAAATGGGAAAAAGAGAGAAATGAGGTATGGGGGAAAGCCATCTGCAAACCTTGCTTTCTAGATGGCTGACTACTCTAAGCAGTTGCTTAGACCTTGTCGGCTGTGTGGTGTCATTTCTGACACACTTAATACCCACAGAGCATTTGGGGAGGGGCTATAGCTCAGTGGTAGCACACATGCTTAACATGAAAAAAGATCCCAGGTTCAATCCCTGGCATCTGCAGGGCTGGGAAAGACTCCTGGCTGAAACTCTTTGCCAGCCTATATAGATATATCGCTGAGCTTGATGTATAAGGCAGCTTCACTTTAAGTGAGGCTGTATATATTCTATGCATCTTGCAATTCTACTGCTCAGGGAACAAATCTTGGTACGAAGAAAGCCTTTGGACCAACAGTCAGGAAAACTGCACTGCTGGAAACCTTGTCAGGAGAGATCATCATAGACCACAGCAAGCAGATGAAGCAATGGGCAGAGCGCTATCCAGAACTGCACAACATGGTCTCTGACACAGCAACCAACAGTATCCAGACTCTGACTGTCTTGGAAGAGCTTGATGGCCCTCCCTCGACGAGCTGAAGAGCGCCATCAATTCTCAGGCATGCGGTAAAGCTCCTGGACAGGACAGAATTCCAACAGAAGCAATGCCAAACCATGCTTTGGTACTACACATGGATAAGTCTTTTGCTCAGAGACATTCTCCTCTGTTCGTGTGCTTGGTTTCTCTCCTGCTTCTGTTTTTGAAGCAAATCGGTTCAAATTGAGACTTGCATACCTAGATTCCACAAGTCGTCATTTTCTCAGTTCGTACACAATAGCCCGCTATGGTTTGTTGCTGATTACACTATAAAAGCATTATTCTATAAGCCACTAATGCCCTAAATAAGGTAGAACCCAAATAATTTTTTAAAAAAGTCTGAATACACAGCAGTCGTACAAATTTATGTACAAGGCATGTTAAATGTCCATAGACATTGGAGATTCCTAGCTTACCGTGTCACTGTAATAGCGTCTTCTATAAAAAACTGATCAACGGGGAACGTCCTACCTAAAAGAGAGATGAGAAACACAGTAATATAGGAAGAGACAAATTACTTCATCAAAACTGGAGGAAGAGGAATGGAACAGCCTCCATTTCTACCCATACACCATTCCCACTTGTATTAGCTAAAAAAGTTGGTTGTATTTTAACAATACAGTGGTGCCCCGCAAGACGAATGCCTCGCAAGATGAAAAACTCGCTAGACGAAAGGGTTTTCCGTTTTTGCGTTGCTTTGCTAGACGAATTTCCCAATGGGCTTGCTTCGCAAGACGAAAACGTCTTGCACTTTTTTTAAAAGCCGCTTGAAGAGGTGCAGTTGCAGTGGACCGTGCTTCGCAAGACGAAAAACATCACAAGACGAAAAGACTCGCGGAACGAATTCTTTTCGTCTTGCGAGGCACCAGTGTATTTCAACATACATCACAAGGAAGAGTGAGACAGCTGCCTCAGGTGGCTGGTTTGGGCAACATTAAGGACAGCAGTATGAGGAAAGGGCAAGATCTGACCCATGGGACACAGCCCACTGCTTAGTGCCCAGCAATTTAAAGAAGAATTGTATTTCATGTGTATTATTATTATTATTATTAATATGCCACCTATCTGACTGGGTTGCCCCAGCTACTCAGGGCGGCTCTCAACAAAAAAACAGTAAAATCACAATACAACATCAAACACTAAAACTTTCCCATATGTCTTTTTAAAAATCACATAGCTGTATGCATGTGTGAGAGGGAGAAGGAATTTGATTTTCCAGCTTGGCCACCAAAGCTTTTGATTTAGGCCTGGAATGGGTGGAGGTATGTTTCAACATGGAAAATATTAATAAAACAACTTGTAAGAGTTACAGTTATTTACAGTGGTACCTCAGGTTACATACACTTCAAGTTACAGACCCCGCTAACCCAGGAATAGTACCTCGGGTTAAGAACTTTGCTTCAGGATGAGAACAGAAATTGTGCTCTGGTGGCGCAGCAGCAGTGGGAAGCCCCATTAGCTAAAGGGGTGCTTCAGGTTAAGAACAGTTTCAGGTTAAGAACGGACCTCCGGAACGAATTAAATACTTAACTTGAGGTACCACTGTATAAGATGTCTAGTCTGCCCTTCATTTCAGGGCAGATCATATTCAAATAAAAACAATACACCAACGTATAATAAAAACCATCTCAAATTTGTTGCTCTACACAATGCACGTGAAGTGCTTTGAGCCACTAAAAGGGCTGTACAAAAAGTTCAGTATTACCCTATTCTTATCTGATCTGACCTGTCCCGAGAAGGGTATTTTCACCTCAGCAGTACTCTGCTGAATCTAAAAACAGAGCACATTTACAGTATTTAAGTTGCATGTTATATATGAGACAGAATGTGAGAAAGAACATGATGCAAAATATTGTTATTTATAATATCAAATAATTCTTATACGTTAGGCTGCCTTATTTAGTTTTTATATTGACTCCATTAACATCTCTGGATTGATTTAGCTGAGACGACTCATTAAATGGATGAGATTCCCAGCCTTCCCAAGAAGGTACAGTGGTGCCCCGCAAGACGAATGCCTCGCAAGACGGAAAACTCGCTAGACGAAAGGGTTTTCCGTTTTTGAGCTGCTTCGCAAGACGGATTTCCCTATGGGCTTGCTTCGCAAGACGAAAACGTCTTGCAAGTTTGTTTCCTTTTTCTTAACACCGTTAATACAGTTGCAACTTGACTTCGAGGAGCAACTCATAGAACGCAGTGTACATAGTAGCCTTTTTTGAGGTTTTTAAACTTTTTTTGGGGGGGGTTGGATTTTGGGTTGGGGTGTTTGGAATTCAAGGACTTGGTGTTGGGAAGGGGTTTGGAAGAATCTGGAAGCTTGTGTGTGTTTTTTTCTGCATTTTTATGATTTTCTGTGGCCATTGGGCCACTCTGCTGTTTTTTTTTAAAAAAATCTGGATTTGAATTTCTGTGTGCTGGGTGGCTGGGGGAACAGTTGGGGAGGGGTTTGCAAGAATCTGGAAGCTTGTGGGGTTTTTTTCTGCATTTTTATGATTTTCTGTGACCATTGGGCCACTCTGCTGTTTTTTTAAAAAAAATTCTGGGTTTGAATTTTGAAATGCTCTTTACAGTATGTGTGACTTTAAAGAGCACTTAATAAACTCTTGTTGTACCAAATTTGGCTTTGTTTGGACTTTTTTTGACCATAGGAACGCATTAATTGATTTTCAATGCATTCCTATGGGAAACCGTGCTTCGCAAGACGAAAAATTCGCTAGGCGAAAAAATTCGTGGAACGAATTAATTTCGTCTTGCGAGGCACCACTGTAGTTACTATCAGTTGACTAATTAAGATAGCTAAATGTAAGGATACAAAAATGTATGTGTCCAGTAGGCACCAGTAGCTAATGTATAATAAAACAAACAACAAGCAAGTATTAATTATGCCTTTGTGCTCTGCTTGGGAGCTTCCCAGCAGCTGGCTACCGTGGAAAACCATCACTAAATGGAGTTTGACCTGGTGCAAGAGGACTCTAATTACATTCTTAAAATTAATATACCTTCCTGAACTCAGACATTTTTAGTAACTATGTTGCTGAGATAATATTATCAACTGTTTCATAACGGTTAGAACAGAGAAAACGCTAACCAATGAAAATAACTTGTGAAGCAAAGTAGGGGGACCTGTGGCCTTCCAGATGTTACCAGCTGATTCCAATGCCAGCTGGGGCTGATGGGAGTTGAGTCCAATAACATCTGGAGGGCCACAGGTTTCCCACCTCTGCTGTGAAGAGATGGATAATGAAAATAATTAGACTGGTTTTCACCTGGTATGCTAACGACAGGGCAGGAGTTAAAGTACTGAGAAAAGAGCTCTGCATTCAAGGTAGCACTCATCATTATAATGCGCAGGTCTGGCCTCTGAGACATTATATCTTTCAAAATCAGCAGCAAGAAGTCACTGGAGAAAATAAAGAAAAGACATTTGAAGCTCTTCTGTGTTCATCTGCTATTCCCTGAAGCTCCACTACCATCCTGGGAGCAATCAAAGACCCTTATTTTAAGCTTTCTCTTATAACCAACAAAAACGAGTACACATATCCTCATTAAAAACAACAACAATCACAGGGAGGGACAAAAATACAATACTCAGTTCTGTCTCTTAGGCAAACAAGCCTCCTCTGCATATGTGGAGGTGGAGGGAGAGAAATAACAACCTAGTCCTTTGCAGCTGAACGGATATATTTTGGAGTGTGTTAATTTTGCAGCACGTGCTGGTATGTTCTCAAAGCACATATCTGCAGCATAAAATCACAGCCACCAGAAAATTAAATCAGCCTGGAATGTATGGATGAAGGACTGGGCACACAGTGTTTACTGCATTTTCTGCTTTGGATATTTTAATAGGATATCCACATCTAGGGGTGAAGCTTTAGCAGGCTACTTGTTTATCATTTCATAATTACTGCATTATTGTATAATGATGATACATTATTGTTTGTGGGTCACTGAAGCTAGTGTAGAGGAGGTAAAGTTCAAATAAGGCCTCAAGTCAGCTGCCAATTTGGAAGTGATACTATTGACCTAGTTGTACCTTGGTTCCCAAACGGCTTAGTTGTCAAACAAATTGGCTCCTGAACGCCGCAAACTCAAGAGTGTTCTGGTTTGCGAATGTTTTTCAGAAGCCGAACGTCCGACACGGCTTCCACTTGAGTGCAGGAAGCTCCTGCAGCCAACTGGAATCTGTGCCTTGGTTTTTGAGTGGTTTTGGGAGTCAAACCGACTCCCAAAACAGATTTAAGTTTGAGAACCAAGATACCACTGTATAAGGATTTTTAAAATAATGTTACCATATATTTGAAAACAAGCAAGATTATGGTAGGCAGTGTGGTTTCATAATTAGCAGCAGCCTTCTTCCAAGCAGATGCTCTCTGGGTTATTATGAGTTACAACTACAGTGGTGCCTCGCAAGACGAAAAGAATCCGTTCCGCGAGTCTCTTCGTCTTACGGTTTTTTCCGTCTTGCGAAGCAAGCCCATTAGCGGCTTAGCGGCTTAGCGCTATTAGTGGCTTAGCGGATCAGCTGATAAGCGGCTTAGCGGATCAGCTGATAAGCGGCTTAGCGGATCAGCTGTTAAGCGGCTTAGCGGCTTGGGGAAAAGGGGAGGGAGGAAAAAAAACCCGCAGGAACTCGAAAGACATTGTCGTCTTGCGAAGCACCTCCAAAACGGAAAACCCTTTTGTCTAGCGGGTTTTTCGTCTTGCGAGGCATTCGTCTTGCGGGGCACCACTGTACCATCATCATTTATCTATTACCCCTCCAACAAACATACTGCTTCTCAGGCAATATATTTACCAAAACTGTTCACTCTGGCCGTTCTGGCTAGAGCCGATGTCAGTTGCAGACCAACATCTGGAGGGCACGAGGTTGGGGAAGGATGGATTAGTGTGTCAGACTAGGATTGGGGAGACCTGGGTTCAAATCCTCACTGACTAAACACTTGACAAACTGCTACCCCTCAGCCTAATTCACCTTACAGAGTTGTGGCAAGGATGAAGAGGTGTAAATCATGTATTTACTTCATAAAATATTATATATATATATATATATATATATATCCCACCTGCTCTCCAAGGAGCTCAAGGTGGCAAACATGGCTTTCCTTCCTCTTCACTTTATCCTCACCACTACCCTTGTGAGGTAGACAAGGCTGTCTGGCCCAAAGTCACTCTGTAAGTTCCATGGGAAGCTAAGATTTGAACTTGGGTCTCCCAGGTCCTATTCAGACACTCTTAACCACTCGCATTCCACACTTGAGTAAGAAGAGCAGGGGAGGAAATATTAAGTACATGAATAGTAGAAGTGAAACCAACAGGCTGTGTTACCTTTCTTCTGTTCTCTCATGAACCTCATCAACGATAATATGGGTGACTCCTTTTAAACTCATGTCCCCTTCAAGCCTCCTCAGAAGCACTCCAGTAGTACAGTACAACAACCGGGTAGCTGAAGACTTGAAAGAAGAGAGAAAAGGACAATAAGATCACCAACTAAATCAGTTTCTTCCCCTTATTTAATCCTATCACTGTCACTGCTTAGATTACACTCTAGTGCCTTATTCAGATTTCCATGGATCTTGTCCAGAAAAGTGTGTTGTTCCTTCCCATGAATAGCAGAAGTAAAAATATGGGAAATTAGCTGATTAAAACTCCTTGCCATAGTTTGGTCACTGGCTGGAAAAGCATGTTTAGCAAACATCAAGGGCCAGTGCATAGATAATGTTGCAATCCCTTCATATATAGTACAGGGAACTAGGAATAAGCAGACACATCTTCCTCCTCTCTCGTGCAGAAAAGCAGTGCACAACAAGCAGTAAAACAATCTAATGACGCTAAAACAAATAAAATGACGGCAAACAGATGTAGCAGCTCGAAACAAAACAAATAAGAATAGTCACCAACTGAGTGCCACCAACAACTTGGTAAATGGAAGAGCTTTTGACTGGGGCTTAAAGATTAGCTCTGTGCCAGGGTAGGAAATCCAGAGTCTGGGTGCCACAGCAAAGAAGGCCTTGTCACTGGTTAGCCACCCACTCACCTCTCAGCAGGAAAGTTGGGTGGGGGGCAGAGACCCATAGCAAATATCACAATGAAATAGCAAGCTTCTTCTTTTTACAAAAAGTTATTTAAAAGTGGAGACTACTGTATTTCTGGCAGCAGTCACTCTCTCAGAAACCAGCTTTGAATTCAGCTTGTGCCATTTTGTGTTACCAGGATTCTGAGTATTCTATGGATCTACAACACACTGCACACTCATGGATTTTGGTACCCAGAACAGAATTCAGCTTTCTGAGATGTTCAGCTGTTGTTTGCTCTCTTTTTAAACATGTTTCTTTAAAAAACATTAATGGAAGCTGAGCAACACTCCAGTGCTCTTGCATAGCCCCTTGATACTATCCTTCAACTCTCCCCACCAGCACAGCTAGAAAAAAAGGTCTACCCTTTGGGCTAATAAAACAACAACAACAACAGTTCAATGTCTATTTGAGAATTCACTGCTGGGGGGGGTGGGAATGGGGGGGGAATTATATGTGAGTGTCTATTGGCTTGCACCCATGACGTCACTGGAATAAAAACAAAGTAAAAACAAACCAACCATTACGCTTTCTAGCCGAATTTGGTATCCGACTGTGACCCCAACTCTCTCCGTTCGCTCCTTGGCTACACGTTCAGCCACAGAAATGGCAGAGATCCTGCGAGGCTGGGTGCAGATGATGTTGGCTAAATTACTGGGAGGACCTTCTAGGGAGGCATCCAAGATAAACTGAGGAATCTGAGTGGTCTTTCCACATCTGCATGAAGGAGAGGAATGAAATAAAAAAGAAAATTCTCCTCTCCCTCAAGCAACATGTTAAGGGGTGTTGCAGGAGACAGCCTGACCTCCTCATATATCAATACACTCCAAACCTGTTGTCCAGGGAAAACTAATCTTTATGCTACTTAAACATAAATAAATCCCTGGTCTCAAGGAAGCTAACAAATCAGTAGAATACAATGGCAATAAAATGAAAAAACTATAATAAAGGGTGAGTTATATTTCACCTTCCTGGTTCCCATTTATATATATTCTTCCATTTAAATAAATGTAAAATTGAATCTGTCACTGACTAACACCAATGAAGAACCCTTGTTAACATAACAGAAATCAAAAGGAGCAATCTTTGTGCAATATTGTCTAATAAGGATTGCAATTGTACAAACCAGCTCAAGCCAGGAGCTATTATTTTCTGCACTATTTATTCCAAACCTGAAATGTAGGCTAGCCATATAGAAATACTCTTCTGACTCCAAATTGGAGCAAAATCTTATTTCATTCCAAGAGTCAAGTTTTGTTGTGCTCCCACAGGATATGGTCTCTTCCAATTGGCAAACCACAATGCTTCCTGCAAGATCTTTCAGATCTTCTTTGGATGGGTTTGCTGAAGGCGTGGCAGAGACCAGGAAACATTGGACTTATCAGACCTTGGGTTTGGTGGTGGAGTGGATACTCTCTGACCTCCAGGCCTAATTTGGCCTGCCCAGCCCCTCCAAATGACATTTCTGCCCAACTCCATCCAATCATGTGATATCAGCTTTAAATACTGTATTTTTCTGTGTATATTTCCTCACAATCTTTTAAAGTTTAAAATTGGGGGTCGTCTTATACATGGAATGTTGCAATTAAATATATAAATAAATTTCTTAATTTTGCGCTAAAAAAATATGGGGCGTCTTATACACGGAAAAATACGGTGATTTCCATTTTTCCTGCCACCTCCCATAGCTTTCCTAGGGTTAGATTGACCTTTTACATAGCTTGCATACATTTTACGTATTTTATGTACAATGAACATAAAATAAAGTATGTAAAAAGATGCCATTCTCTTTGCCTTGCCCACTTTGGTCCCAGCCCCTTTTGCTTCTGTCACTGTTTACCATTACAATGCAGCCCCCTGCAAAGTTGGACAACTTTGAATCCAGCCCCAGGCAGAAAGTGACTCCCCTGTCACTGCTCTAAAGGTATCCGGTCCAAAATCAATGAATGACATTGTTCACTTGACTTTTACATTCATGTCTGATTACAATTATAATTTCGACAGAACATACAGGAAATGACTGATTAGCGCACATCCAAAAGACATGCAATCAAGTATAGTGTTGAACCTGGAAGTGTCCAAAAACATAAAAACATAAAAAGTCACTTAAAGGGTGGAATGGGGGCAGGACATAACAGGGAGGCCGGGAATGGAGACCCCACATAAAATGGTCATTAACTGTAATAGAAATTGGATGACTTCATATTTCTCCACGTGAACTGTGCATATCAGCTTTAGGTTGCAGTCCAGTACATACTTACCTGAGAGGAATTCCTACTGATCTCAGTGGGGGGGGGGGTTACTTTGGATTATAAATGTACAGATTTTTGCTGTTATGGCATTTGGCTGATTAACATTCTATGGCTTTTAAAATGTGTTTGTGGGACAGGGAATTATTGGTTTTTGTTTTATTTTGCGCTCTCATTTTGCATTTTTCTGCTGTGAATCGCCCTGGGACCATCAAGTTAAAGGTGGGATACTACTACTACTACTACTACTACTAATATAAAAATAAATTATTATTTTTTATTGAGGATGTAGTAGGGGAATGAATGCAACCACCCAGACCTCTCATACTTCACTTTGTTCTTTAGGCTGAGCCCTGTTTCCAACCAGTGTTCTGTAGTGTACATGTTATCTTGAATGCATCCTTAAGAAATGGATAAATGCTGCTCCTTCCATATACAGAGCGTGCCAGTTCTGCCAGTTCAGACCCCTGAAGATTCCTGTTCTACAGGCAATAAAATGCGAGACAGCTTGAATTCAACACTTATAGGAAAGGAGGCACGCTGCCTGGGTTTTTTCCTCCTTCAACTATTTTCTCTCTCTCTGCCTAATCTCAGTTCATCTGCTCTAGCTGTTGGGAGGGGGAGGAGAGTTTAGCCTAGATGAGACAGATAGCCAGATAGAACCCGGAGGAAGAAAAGCTCCACCATACATACCTTTGTTGTAACTATTGACTTCAAACCCTCTCATTTTTCTTGCCTGAAGGGAAGGTCCCTTTTGAGTTTTGTAGGCAGAGACAGACTGCTTTTCACATAGTAAGTATTAACATGGTGTTCAAGTGTGCAGACAGTTTTATATCTTACCCAGTCATACCGCTCACGACCAGGACCTGATATTTGTTCAGCAATTTAAGAATGGTTTCTCTCTCTTCCCATGCAGGAAGTTTCTGTCGTTCTTGCAATATGGACTGGTAGTGCCTAGAAGACTGACAAATATACGTGGATGGTCAGTAGCTGCCTGTTAGTGCTCAATTTATGATCCACATTTACCGTATTTTTCGCCCTATAGGGCGCACTGGCCTATAGGACACACCTAGGTGGTTTTTTTTGGGGGGGGGAAATGAATATAAAAAAAAATTCCCCCCCAGGCCCCAGAACAGGCTGCTATCCTCCGGAGGGCGCCCCGTGCTCCCGCCTGCAAGCCTTGCGCGCCCGCAGGAACTCCCCCCGGGCGCGCAAGGCGTGCGGACACCTGCCCGAAGCATGGGGCGTCCTCCGGAGAGCGCCCCATGCTCCGGGCTGCAGGCTGCCGCCCGCAAGCCTTGCGAGCCCGCGGGAACTCCCCCCGGGCGCACAAGGCTTGCGGATACCTGCACGAAGCACAGGGCGCCCTATGCTCCGGGCTACAGGCTGCAGCCCGCAAGCCTTGCGAGCCCGTGGGAACTCCCCCCGGGCACGCAAGGCTTGCGGACACCTGCCCGTAGCACGGGGTGCCCTCCGGAGGGCGCCCCGTGCTCCGGGCTGCCGCCCGCAAGCCTTGCAAGCCCGCAGGAACTCCCCCCGGGCGCGCAAGGCTTGTGGATACCTGCCCGAAGCACGGGGCGTCCTCCGGAGGGCGCCCCGTGCTTTGGGCTGCAGGCTCCCGCCCACAAGCCTTGCGAGCCCGCGGGAACTCCCCCCGGGCACGCAAGGCTTGCGGATAGCTTCCTGAAGCCTGGAGAGCGAGAGGGGTCAGTGCGCACCGACGCCTCTTGCTCTCCAGGCTTCAGCGAAAGCCTGCATTCGCCCCATAGGACGCACACACATTTCCCCTTCATTTCCGGAGGTGAAAAAGTGCGTCCTATAGGGCGAAAAATACGGTACATGAATTTCTTTGTTTGTTTACTATAGTTCACACACATCCAGAGAAGGCACACAGTTCCTAGACTGTCTTCCATTAATTCTGTAGATACAAGTCTGTACAGGAAAGCAGATGTAACTGCTATTGATCCCACATATAAAGAACATAAGCATACAGATATTTTTTCAAGATACAAGAAATTCTAGCATAGGAAGCAGCTCTGAGATAAAATGGTCTTAAATACAAAACAAAATATAGATATTAAGGGTTCTACTGCATATCCAGAACTTCAGGATTCTTTCCTGGATTTTGCTATCAATTCCTACCACCCACCAGCTATTATATGTACACACAGCAAATTTTGTTTTTTAAATGTAGCTGAAAATACGTTATAAATGTAACTCTGCCACTTATCTTCCAAGGTTTACATATGTACCTTCTTTATCCTGAACTGACGGCAAATTTTATAATTTTCTTTACAAGTTGGCTCTGCTAATGTCCTGTACTTCTTTCGCCTGAGATTCACATAACTCTCTTTCTCTACGTGAACTGTCTGCAGCTCCTCTTCGTCGTTGTCGTCATCATCCTCTTCAGTCACCAACTCCTTGGTTGCTTAAAAACAGAAAGCATCTTAACAAACACCATTCTGAAACATTAGCTAACCAGTCTTCAGGGGTGGGTTTGTTTTTAAATAACATAACATTTCACTAGATCAGGGAGAAGAAATCTGTGGCCTTCCAGTTGCTGCTGTACTGCAACTTCCATAATCCGCGACTATTGGCCATGCTGGCAAGGAATGATGGGAGCTGAAGTCTGGAGGACCAGAGCTCCCAACCAGTGCGCTATCCGCATCACAGGGACTGGCATGCACTGGCAACAGAGTTCTCCATCACCTGCGGCACTATTCTTTGGGAAATCTCCCATTGTGAATTCTGCCCATAATGCACTGCCCTTGCAAGTGGTCACCACTTACAGTGGTACCTCTGGTTACGTACTTAATTCGTTCCGGAGGTCTGTTCTTAACCTGAAACTGTTCTTAACCTGAAGCACCACTTTAACTAATGGGGCCTCCTGCTGCTGCCACGCCGCCGCCACGCAATTTCTTTTCTCATCCTGAAGCAAAGTTCTTAACCCGAGGTAATATTTCTGGGTTAGAGGAGTCTGTAACTTGAAACGTACGTAACATGAAGCATATGTAACGCGAGGAATGGGGACAAGGAAACTGACAATACGTTATAAAGGACTCACATGAGGACTTGAACTAAACAATATGATCACTGGGTAGGCCACTCGTCACAGGAGTGCCAATTCTAGATGCTAGAATGAGGTCTTTACTGGCTTAGTATTGAGTTGACCTCTAGAACCTAGAAAGTTGCCTTGGACCATCAAGCCCAGAAGCGGCTACAATAACTGGCAGTAACTTTCCAGGGTTTCAGACAAGAGTCTTTTCCAGCCTTATTGGGAGATGTGAGAGATTAAATCCATGCAAAATATGTTCTTTGCCACTGAGCTACAAGCCTTCACCAAGCAAAATTCCTGACAAGAATAACATTTCACTGTAAGAGACTGATATTCTGTTTTCTCACACTCTCCCCCTACAACTGTTTACTGCAGCTGTCCAAGTCACTCCCTTCTGAATTCACCTGCAATTTCAAAACATCCTAGTATTGTTTCCTTTTGTTGTAAAAGTTTCCCACAGCAGCATTTCCCCCACTCCCTTTCATTTTGTATCATGCCAACTGTTTTAAAATTTGCTTCACTTGTGCACAGTGTCGTGAGCGAATATAGTATAACAGGAAACAGCCAATAATGGACACAATGCAGGCAAATTTAGGCAAATGCTATACAGTAGTTAACAGAGGTATTTTTGAGGTACTGCACAAAATCCTTCTTTTACTCATGGACTTCAAGTGGAGCATAGAATCTTTTTACTGGTTTTAGCTGCTATTTTTTTAACTCGCTGCTTATGTGCTGCTTCATCTATAGTTTTTATGGGCATTTTTCTTTGCTATATTATTATGCTTCAGTATGGATTTATGTTCTGAGCTAAAAATAAACATTCTCTCACTGACACACAAATCTCTGACAAGAATTTTCCATGAAGTTGGAGAGGACAACTCATCTGAAGCAGTCTCCTTCATTAATGTAAATAGAAATATATATACAGAGAGAGTGTTTTATTTTCAATTGGGCTTTTCATCTTACAATATATTCATTTCCAAGGATCCTCACTCCCACTCCAGGCCTTGCAACTTTCTTCATTCACCAATTGACCCATATTTGCTGATTCTTATTTAAACTTGCTATAAAGGAAAACAATCCTATTTTCACAGCTCTCAATGGTTGTCCCCACCTGCACAGTATTATTGGCCCAGTATACATGAAGGAGCATCTTCACCCCCATCATTCTGCTCGGACGCTGAGGTCCAGCGCCGAAGGCCTTCTGGCGGTTCCCTCATTGCGAAAAGCAAAGCTACAGGGAACCAGGCAGAGGGTCTTCTTGGTAGTGGCGCCCGCCCTGTGGAACTTAAAAGTATTTTAACCTAGTACAGTGGTACCTCGGGTTACATACGCTTCAGGTTACATATGCTTCAGGTTACAGACTCTGCTAACCCAGAAATATTACCTTGGGTTAAGAACTTTGCTTCAGGATGAGAACAGAAATCGTGCTCTGGCGGCGCAGCAGCAGCAGGAGGCCCCATTAGCTAAAGTGGTGCTTCAGGTTAAGAACAGTTTCAAGTTAAGAACGGACCTCCGGAACAAATTAAGTACTTAACCCAAGGTACCACTGTATTCTATCCCAATTGGAGAATAATGAAATACTGTGGCTGGTATTTTGTGGTTTCAATTTACATGACATTGAAATCTCTATTGCAATGATTCCACTAACTCAGAGACATAGTTTTAAAGTTTAAAAGGGCTGGTACTGTGATGTTTTTATTTTTGTTATTATTTGTAGTTTTAATAGAATTAAAACAGTCTATTAAAAGATCTGCTTATGTTTAATAACTTCTTAATTCTATTTGTGGTTAATTACTTTTTAATTATTATCTTTTTTTGTAACATAGTTTTTATTCATTTTCACACACCGACTTGTGTGAAATACATGCTGTTCTCTAGAAATATCAATTGGGAGCAGAACCCATACCCTCAAAACTGCATACACAGCCTGTTTTTTAATATGTGTACAAGTTTCAATAAGGACATATGAAGTAGTAAATACCTTCTGAAATCCGGGAAGGAACATGAGAGCTGCTAGGAATCTCTTGCTTATGAACACCTGTCACTGTACTTGACAAGGGTGTTGCCAGAGGCAAAGGAGGAGCACTGTATCTGTGAGAAGTCTTACTAAGCAATTTTGTTACTTCAGCTTCATCCTCTAGGCTTGTTATAAAAGCATAAACAACAGGTTCGTTAGACTCCGACGATATTATGGCCTTTTCATAAAGGAATTCAGCAATGTGCAACCGGCAAGCCAATGGCAGCTTCTCATTAGTGGTATAGAATGCCACAAGGGGAGGCTGATAAGGGTATTTGTTATCCTCAGGAAATCTTATTTCAAGTTCATACACAGGAGCATTAACTCTGAGATGAGCATCCTCCTTGACGCTCGGAAGGCCTTTTTGCTTGTTTCGAGAATCATGCCTGAACTTGCATCTCGATCCAAACCTGCAATCTCCTTGGAGGTAGTGTTTACAGATTTCCAGGGAAGCTGGCTTTAGCCCATTACTGGTGTTGCTATTCCCTTCTTTTGGCTTGTTGAGCATCTCTGTCAAGTATGCCAAGTCTAATGCAACAGTCCAGACCCTGTTATTAATTCTTTCCACAAATTTGTCTCCACATATCGAACGGAGGGCAAATGCTTCCTCTTGCCTTTGTTCCAAACAATCTTCCATACTTGTCTGAGCGGCAGTTTCTGTGATCTGCATCCTCTCTCCAAATTTTTCTGAAAAGCACTGCAGGAGTAAGAGCTCCAGGGATGCCCCAATGTTACTATTACAAGATTTCAGCACAGCTTGGCAACGCTCGTTATCAAAGCCGTACCTAGAAAGAAAAGAAATGCATTGTAGGTGCACATACCAGAACGTTTACACAAGAGCAAGCATTCCCACTATGTTTAAAGGATGCTTGCTGTTATCCTGTAGTGTAGCAAGAAGCAGGTGTATACACTGTGCAGTTTCTGCAACTGGAATAAAATGTACAACTTGTGCTTGTTGTAGAAATTTGCTCTAATGGTATGCCTTACACTGGGATGCAGAAGCTCAGACCTGGGTTCCAAATGTGGCCATCCAGCCTCCAGTGCTCTTCCCAGGCCTCATCCTTCACTGGCCATGCTTAGCACCCACCTTGAGTGCTTTAGCTTGGCTAGAATGTGTTATTGAATTATGATAATGCTTCTTGCTTGTCTGGATGGGGACATGTAGATGAGGTGTAGAAACCTCCAATGTTTGCACGGCTCTATACACTTTTACTTCTGGCCTCAGTAAACACTGGCCCGTGGGCCCCAGAAGAGTGGCCATGTGGGATTCTGGCCCCTAGGGGAAAAAGGATCCCCATTCCACCTTACATAATGTTACATAACTGCTCTTTTTCGGCTCTATTTGGGAGTGTATTGGTGGGTGGAGGGTGCCACTTTGATTCTGTGTTAAATGTCACATTCCACACTCATTAACGTAATTGCAGCTATGCAGGTTTTTAGCACCCCACCTCCTGACTAATATTTTCCATTTTGTTAGTGAGACAATAATTACCTGGATAGTTTGTGCACAGCAAATGAAGAGACTTCAGTCTCTAGAACATGGCTCACAGGTGGTTGATAAGAAGCATTTGTGCTTTTTTTAGAAATTGATTGCCCATCTGACCAGGCGTGCTCATCCTCCAAGTAATCCAATTCATCACCGTCATCTTCACCTGATACAAGCATCCTGAAAAAAAAGAAAGCAGCATGCTTCTTTTAGAAGCAATAGTCTTAGGGATAAGGCAAACTTCTGGAACTCTCTGCTCAATATAGCTACTCAAGCAACTCAGTTTAGTTATCCAAAACATTCAGAACTAAGCCAGGATCTTTGCACTTCGTCCCCTATTTGTAAATACTTATAAACCACTTAACATTTCAAAAATCTTTAAGCGGTGTATAGTGTGAAAAACGAACATCAAATAAAAAATGCACCCTAAAACCAACAAAACATCAAAAAATACATAAAAGCAAATAAAATAGAAATTCAGAGGATTCAAATATGTACAGCAGCGTCCAATATTATGGGTCAGAGAAAACCTGGGCAAAAAGGTAAGTCTGAATCTAACCCAATATTTATACTACCCTGCTTTTTCAATTTAGCAAACTCACAAGGCACATCATAAAATATAAACAAAACAATAAGTACCACAATGATAAATCATTACAAAACCTTATAAAAATAAAACTTAGCAGCGTAAAACTCAGCAGCAGCTTTCACTGTTCATTAAGAGCAATGCTAAAAAGATGTGTTTACTCTGTAACTCCAGACTAAGCAAGTAACCATCTGACACGCATCTCTTGGGAGGGAGTTCCATAAGCAATGAGGTCATCATAGTGATGGCCCCATCAACCACCCACCTCAAACAGCAGTCTTCATAGACTCAACAAGGCAGGTTCATGTGAATCAAGCAGTAATTCAGAAATTCAAGTCTCATATTATTATGGCATCCATACTTTACAAGTTTGCTGCAGGAAACACTATGTATCCATCACAATTGTGTTTGCCATGTAAACTGTGGAGCCACCCTGAGACTTTGTTTCTTTCTCTAGAAAGGCTGCCCAACCACATCTGTCACAGTCCATTCTGAACTTTGAATATAGTATGATCTAATGCCTATAAAATCTGAGAATAACTAAAGGGTGTTCATATTCAGTCCTTCAACATGTCATAGTATCTGTTTAATGAAGAAATTATTTATGCTTAGAAAACTGACTCTGAACCAGCAGCCAGCTCTTGTCCTTGCAGCTCACGAAGAAGTTCTTTCACCCTCATCTGATTATCGGAAGTCATGTACAGAGTCTGAAGAGGCATCTTTGTTTTGGGTGCTTGTCTGGTCTGTCCATGTCCTCTGCTACCAGAGCTTGATATATTAAAAACAAAAAACAAAAGAAGCAAAATACATTCTAATTTAAACAAGTAATGGAAAAATACATGCACAATGTATGCTGAACATTAAAGGTAAAGGTAAAGGTACCCCTGCCCGAACGGGCCAGTCTTGACAGACTCTGGAGTTTGTGCGCCCATCTCACATCTATTGGCCGGGGGCCAGCGCTGTCCGAAGACACTTCCGGGTCACGTGGCCAGCGTGACAACGCTGCTCTGGCGAGCCAGAGCCGCACACGGAACGCCGTTTACCTTCCCGCTGGTAAGCGGTACCTATTTATCTACTTGCCCCCGGGGGTGCTTTCGAACTGCTAGGTGGGCAGGCGCTGGGACCGAGCAACGGGAGCGCACCCCGCCGCGGGGATTCGAACCGCCGACCTTTCGATCGGCAAGCCCTAGGCGCTGAGGCTTTAGCCCACAGCGCCACCCGCGTCCCCATGCTGAACATTAGAACAGTTGTATTGGTCATTTTGTCTCCTAACTAGCTAAGAGCACCAAGAAAGGTCCTAAGCAGGTCATGTTGGAAAAAACCCCTATTCTGTTGCTAGGAAATTCAAAGGCGGCAAGCAAAGTCACCAGAATGTTTGACAAAGCTACGTGCAGGATCTGTGACAAGCCCCATAACGACCACAGTATATTTAAACAGACAAGCTGGATTAAAGCAGTTGGGCACAGAAATTGTGGTGCAAAAGTTACAGTGTGTTTCTGCAGGGTTATTTAGTCATCTTTTAAAAGATCCCGCCCTCCCCCAAAGTACATCAGCTTCTTTGTTTGACCTCTTTCTGTGTCATGCAAAACGAGCAATAAAAGTACTAGCACAACAAACACACACACCTGTCTCTGTGCTAAATAGTTCCCTTTCCCCTGAGATACTTGGTGCTATGGTAGCTAGGGGAAGTAGCCTTCAGTTTCCAATATCTGGCAACCAATATACTGTTTCTCAAAAAATGAGCTGAATTTCCAGCTATTCTCACTAGTAGCCAATGTCAAAAACCCTCCCTCTGTAAAAGGTGGTATGCAAGAGACAGTACATGAGGCTCAAATTTGTGGTTAGTTTCAAAGCTCTAATAAAAATACAAATCTATCTAATAAGAATACAAGCGTTTTGGATTTAATCCCTTATGTCAGGGGTAGTCAACCTTTCTATAACTACCTAATGCATCTTTCTTGATGGTAAAATTTCCTTATCACCCACCAGTGCTCAATGGAAGGAGGATTCAGTTTGTGCCATAGAATCCCCTACCGCCCACCTAGAATCCTGAAACGCCCACTAGTGGGTGGTAGCGACCAGGCTGATAACCCCTGACTTAAGTCAAGGCTTTACCATAGGAACACAGGAAGTTGCCTTGTACTGCATAGCCCAGTCTTAATTGCTCTGATTAGCAGTAGTTCTCTGGTGTCTTAGGCAGAAATGGTCTTCCTATCACTTGCAACCTGATCCTATTTAATTGGAGATAGCAGAGATTGAGCCTGGGACCTTCTACATGCAAAGCAAAGTATGTGCTCTGATAAGGAGCTACAGCCCTCCCTGATCTTGCTTCTTAAAACCTTCTTAAAACAATCTTCAAAAAGAAGTTTTTAAAAAACAATCTAAACTCCAAAATGTAAGATTCCATCAAATTCACTTAGCTGACCTGGCTACATCTTTTGGTCCACTGAAAACACAGAAATCACCATCATCATCATCATCAACACAGAAATCATCACCATCGTCCCAAATTTTCTCCGAGCCTTTTTTGCTGCCACTGGCTTGGCATTTGTTAGAAGGTCTACCACAGCTACTGCTGCTGCCACCTCTGCCTCTTCCTCTTCTTGCTCCCCTTCCGCCCCCTCTGTTTGGTTTTCCTCTTCTCTTCCCTGAGGAGCTCATTTTTCTCCTTTCTGTAGGAAAAGAAAAAGGAAAGTACATGATCAACAGTGAAAAATACCAACCAGGATCACCATGCAGACTAGCAGGAAAGATGGCAATTATTACTTCTGTTTACGTAGCTCTGGCATACAGCGTCAATCATCAAACACCCCTGTCCCACAACCCACAGGTAGTAAGTTCCATTATTTTCAACGGGATTCACTCCCTAATAATTTCACATAGTATTTCAACCTTCAAAAGTTATAATCAAGACAACACACAAATCTATTACACTTTAAAGATCAATTGAATGTACCATGGACTCTACCACTCACCTATTATTAATTTAGAATTTTTTGATTAAAATTATTTTAAAACTACTCTACATCATTAAAGATACCAAGGCAGCACACAAAGAATAAAGCAATCAAATCAAACACAGTACAGTTGAGAATTTGAAAACCTTAATCCACGGAGAATAATTGGCTTTAAATCAGCCAGGCAAAAATACAGACTTTGACTTGGTACCAAAATAACTGTAAACTAGGCACCAGACACACTCCTAAAGATAAGGACACAGACAGGACAACCCCACAAGAGAGGATTCTGTCCTGTTTCCACATAGTACATTTCCAGACGCAAACAAAATTTCTATGGGAAAGGGCTATATAACTCAGTGGCATAAGCTCTATTTTGTGTACAAAAGGTCCTGGGTCTAGTTCAGGCATAGGCAAACTCGGCCCTCCAGATGTTTTGGGACTACAATTCCCATCACCCCTGACCACTGATCCTGTTGGCTTGGGATGATGGGAGTAGTAGTCCCAAAACATCTGGAGTGCACAGTTTGCTTATGTCTAGTCTAGTCCATACTGGCAACTCCAGGGAGGGCTGGGAGCAGCTCTCTTCCCAAAACCCTGGTGAGCTGCTGCCAGTCAGTGTAGACAATACTGAGCTAGGTGCACCAATGGAATCGCAGAATGGGAAAATACCCCAACGGTCATCTAGCCCAACCCACTGCAGTGCAGGAGTGTTGCCCAATGTGGGGATTCAAACCAACAACGCTGAGATTGAGTCTCATGCTCTTCCAACTGATGAAAGCCACTTCCTGGGCTAAGCCTCCTCGATAAAGATCATATAATAATAAATAATATTTTTTTATTTATACCCCACCCATCTGGCTGGGTTTCCCCAGCCACTCTGGGCGGCTTCCAACAGAACACTAAAATACAGTGGTACCTCAGGTTAAGTACTTAATTTGTTCCATGAGGTCCGTTCTTAACCTGAAACTGTTCTTAACCTGAAGCACTATTTCTGGGTTAGCGGAGTCTGTAACCTGAAGCGTATGTAACCCGAGGTACCACTGTACAATAATCGTAAAACACGGGCAAGCTGGTACAGTGCAAGGGGGCACGTGCGCTTTCCGGGGTACCGAGCAATTTGGACCCTAAATAAAGATGTAAAGGTAAGCACTCCTAATACCCCACCTCGCCCCACTGACACAGCCCTCCCTCCCTCCCACCGATACTGCCTCTTTCCAAGGGCACCTGAAGCGCAGCAGCTCCTCCCGGTTCCTTTCACGCAGCGCCTGGAAACACCCCGCAATTGAACGAGCCCCAACTAAGCCAACAACAAGAGGCTTATAGACCTTTGAGGGAGCCCGAGGGTCATCTAGTCCAACCCCCCTAAATAAATAAAGTAAGTGCAGTAATAATAGTAATAGCAATAATAATAATATTAACAACCAGCTTCCTCCTCTCGCCGGTTCTTCCCTTTCCAGTCACCTGCCAGAGACGCCGCTCTCGCCTCAGCCCAACCGCCTCCCTGAACAGTCAACGGCCACCCGGAAGTGAAAAGGGCGAGGCTCCTCCCACATCCGGCGGCGGAGAGAGCGAGGGCGAGTACCCGGTCACCATGGCAACCGCGGGCGCGTCTCCTTTCGAGCCATGGCGAAATGGGGGTTGCTGCGCAGGTCGATCGTAGGCGACCGAGGTATTTTGCCTCTCCGCTATCCCTCTGAGGAAGCAGCCGCAAGATAATCTGCCGGTTTCAGCCTCCTGCGCCACCCGCAGTCACAATGCCTTGGGGATGCGGCTCCCCCCCATCTCCTCCCGCCGCAGCGCCCTTATTCGTTTGGACTACAATTCCCATCATTCCTGTCCACTGGTCCTGCTAGGTAGGGGTGATAGGAGTTGTAGTCCAAAAAAAAACCCAGGAGCCCTTGAATGGTTACATGAACGCCGCTTTTAACAAAGAATCAGTAAAAAGAGTGTTTTTTCTCTCTGCAGATGCTGAAGTTTACAAAATATCGTTTGTATTTCCCAATGGAGATAAGTATGGTAAAAAAAAATGTCAGATATTATAATTATAGTTTTTTTAAAAAAAATAAAATATTGTAACTGTTTTAGCTTTTTATCTGATATTTTTCAAAATGAAACAAACGATAATGGAATGTTATTAATAATAATAATGGAAGGCAATGAAGGGCTTATTAAAGCAAGGTAGTGAGTTATGATAAGTGGAAAGCTTCCTCCATTTACCCTCTTTCCAAACCTCTTCCTAAATTCCAGCAATATGTCTCCTCATAACTAAGATATGATTGAGAGGTAGATAGATATTATTGAAATCAGCTGATTTTCCCCCTCCGCCTCCTAGTAAGCATGCATAAAATCTGATGGCTGGATGTGCTGCTTTTTTATTTTTAACTTCACACAGAGCGTTCTAGCCCATCCTGATTCCAGTACTTTGATGGAGGATAGCTGGAAACACTTTTACTTCACAGTATGAGATAAAGCTGTGGGGTCTGGAAGTTACTTCCAGTGGCATATTCTGAAGGATTCTGGAAAAGGTTGAACTACTCTAGTTATTAATTAAAATCTAGTCTAATGCTTGTTGGATTTTCCCCACCTACTTTTTATTTTGCTTAGAGGGTGACTGTACAAGAACAATTGAAGGAGTCCTTGAGAGGAGTGGACAAGGAGTTCATACTACTCCAGATGGAATTATTTACCAAGGAAACTGGAAGAATGATAAGGTATCTGCAAATATCAAAACAATTAATTTTAAGCTCCTTGCCTAAAGAAACTTGAATCAATAAAATTATGTCAGAGTCTTTAACATTTTTGTTCCAATTGAGTTATTAAATATATGTTAAAGACAAAATACATTGCTTACATTAATTAAGGGCATGCTTGGGCTTAGCTGTTTTATTCTTCAGAGTAATGCATTAATAGTAGAATCTCAACATAAATTCACTTTACTTTGTTGAGCTTTGCTCCTAGATAAACGTCTGTGCATGGCTACTCAAGACTAAGGCCCAGTGGGACTTACTCCCAAGTAAACATGTAGAAGATTGACATTTCAATGGTTATTTGAATTCTTATGCAATGCTCCTGTGAGTTACTGTGGTAGCAATAGTGGCAAGCTCTTGCGTGGAGTTTGGTTTTGACCTGACAGCCTGTAAAGTTTATTTTTCTCTCTTTTCTTGTTTTGGAAATGACAGTGAAGAAATAAATCCTGGGTTGTATTCAATGGTGGCTTTGCCTTAGCAGAAAACACTTCAACTTGCATATGTTGGGACATCTGATTTTTGCCAATCCTACTCCCTTACTTTCTGCAGCGCTTAGTGACATGTCCTATTCTGTTCTGGGGATGTCCTCCAATCCTCGGGAGCAGCTTTGAGGAGGTAACTTAAGTAAAATCAGGCTCTTTCCGCTGCAGCAGAACCACCATTAGATACAACCACTGTCTGGTACTGTATGCAACAGGCCATTGGCTTAAGTCGGGCATCCCCAAACTCGGCCCTCCAGATGTTTTGGGACTACAATTCCCATCATTCCTGACCACTGGTCCTGTTAGCTAGGGATGATGGGAGTTGTAGTCCCAAAACATCTGGAGGGCCAAGTTTGGGGGTGCCTGGCTTAAGTTAAAAGGTAAAGGGACCCCTGACCATCAGGTCCAGTTGTGACCGACTCTGGGGTTGCGACGCTCATCTCGCTTTATTGGCTGCGGGAGCCGGCGTACAGCTTCCAGGTCATGTGGCCAGCATGACTAAGCCGCTTCTGGCGAACCAGAGCAACACGCGGAAATGCCGTTTACCTTCCCGCCATTTACCTATTTATCTTCCTGCACTTTGATGTGCTTTCGAACTGCTAGGTTGGCAGGAGCAATGGACCAAGCAATGGGAGCTCACGCCATCGCGGGGATTCAAACCGTTGACCTTCTGATCGGCAAGCCCTAGGCTCTGTGGTTTAACCCACAGTGCCATTGTACTTTCTCCTTGGAATATTAGTAACAAGGCAGGGCTCTGGAAAGGACTTTTTGTGGAGAAATTGTTTGATTAATGCATCTTGAATGGCTTTGTGTCTTTTAGAGGTTTTGTGGTCTCACCTCCAATCTTAGCGCATCGTGTGCCCTGTTTCAGTGCAGTACATCTGATTTACTTCAAGGCAAAAGAGCCAATCAGGAAGAGTGGGATCTTGTGATGTTTTCCAGTTTTACACACCCACACCCATATCGCTGAGGAACCAAAGATGAACAAGGGGGTAGACTTCCCAGTCTTAAGAACAGGCCAATGTCCCACCTAGTCCAGCATCCATTTCACATAGTGGCTAACCAGATGTCTATAGGAAGCCTGAAAGCAGGACTCGAGTCTGTTAGCACTCTCCCAGGGTGCTGCTACCTTTCATCACCATGAGACAAAAGTGTAGTTCCAAAATTCTTTGGGAGATGCCATGATTTGAAAAGCGGCGACCTGACAACAGGGCAAAAAAATCAAAACCTTTTAAAATGAGGCATTTAATGATTAGGGAAATGGTATTTAAATTTTGTCAGTATTATGAATGTTGCGCTCGTAAGGTTTGTAAAGCCAATGTTTAAAGATTAATCATTTCTGTTAACATAGGTGACACATCTAAATTGAGGGGAAATAAAAGATGGAGTCACCTTTCTAGGAACGGATATTAATTTGTCAATTCCACTTTCTGTTAAATCAGATGAATGGTTTTGGAAGGCTGGAACATCCTTCAGGTGCGGTTTATGAAGGCGAGTTCTATAACAACATGTTTCATGGAACAGGAACCTACATATTTACCAATGGAGCCAAGTACACTGGACAGTTCTGTGAAAACAAGTAAGCTGAAAGGGACATAACCACAAGTTTGTGCCTTGATGTGGAATATATTCATCCTTAATCAGTATACAGGCTTTGCACTTAAAGTGAACCTTAGTTTCCTTCTTCCTACCCATGTAGGTTAGGGTGATCGCTCTCCAAATACATATTTTGACTGGATCCAAACTGTGGTTAGAAAGGCACATGATGCAGCAAACTTGCTGAAACTAACAAAATGTGGTTACCCCACTGTGGTTCTATGAGAGAGTTGTTGGAATATTCTAGAAGAAACTTGTAAATGGCCTTGAACAAGTTTATAAGCAACAGAAATTTTCCCCAGCAACAGGTGTCCTTAATCAGGGAATGTCATTAATGAGTATGTGAATGAGTCAGTATTAGGTTTCTGTCCGGTTGGCTAAAAGGAGAAAAAGATTGTTTCTTTATTTGTTTTTTTCTTCATTAATGACCAATGTAAAGTTTTGTAAATAATAAAGACTCTGAGAAATAGAACCAAATGGTGTTTATTCCTATAATGGGAATTTCACTAAGAGATAGCTGGAATGCTGATGCTGTAAAGAAGTAGGAAAACTTTTCTGTAAAAATAATTCTGCTGCAGAAATAATGAAAACCCAAGAGTAGATGCTCACACATCAACAGGAATAAATAATATAAATGTAAAAATTGAAATTAAAAGTACAAATTACTTAGCAGGATCTATATGGTAGTACAATTTCTGTCACACAAAACTAGCAACTCCAAAGCTTCTAACAGGCATCTCTCTTATGAGGTACTTTCTGTTTCACTGCCTAATTCAGCACTACCACCGCTAAGAAATGGACATCTCAAAGTGCTGCTGTACATCATTAGCCATACTTCTGTGACTGCAGCCTTCATTTTTACATGCTGTTTTTGTTCTGTTCCAGGCTGCAAGGGAACGGAGAATTTAAAGACACACAGGGCCTGGAATGGGATGGCACTTTTCATTACACAGCAGCACCAGGGCTGAAGCTAAAGTTGGAAATGTAGGATAATTTGTACTGGAAGAGTTGTTATCCAGGCTGTTTCACAATAAATAATCTATTAGTTCATTGATAAGAAAATATTGTTCTTAAATAGAGGTGAGCAAATAAAGCAAGCATTAGACTTAATTTTTGTTTCGTTTGAGTTTTGTTATGTTGTTTAGCTTGATTTCCCCCTTCATTTTACTGTAACTGCAAATGTTACAATCATCCTAATAAAAGATTTATCAATAAAAAGTTGTGAAGAATTTTTAACACCCTTTTCCAATATTGAAATTACAAAGAGACCAAGATTAGAATTTTAACTTTGAGAGGGAAAGCATGGAAACCAAGATAGAATGTAATTGGTCCCTTCCAGCTCTATAATTCTATTATTCTATGAATCAATAAAATATATGTTTACACTTTGTGTGTATTAGATGTATGTAATGAACAGGAACAGAATGCCTCTGTTTGTTCGGCACAATGTTCCCAATGTCAGATGCGTTCACCTCTCCATAAAATATATCCCAGACCTTCATTACACATTGAGTCTCTACTAAGGGTTCATTAGTATGCCATTTACTAGCAAGATCTTCCCAGGGAGCCATTAACAAATATATAAAGTGCTTGGTATCGCCACTTGAGTTGGGAGTTTCTCAAAACAATTCAATAAAATTACTAATGGAACTGAAGAGACGACCTTTTCAAACGTCCTTGATTATAGTCTGAACAAGCTTTCAAAAAAATCTTTATTTCTTTACCATTTCACCATAAGTAGAATTGATTCCTCCCTACGTGCAGATTTTCCAGCATTCATCACCTGCTGGCTGCTTTCAACTCTTGCTGTCTGTTAGTGCAGATCCATTGAAAAACCAAATGCTTCTCCGTTGGCCCTTATGGATTTCTTCCCCAAGGTCAATTTACCTGCACTGAAAAGCTATAATTACATATATCTTACACACACTGGAAATCAAACCTTTGGATTGTAGATTCCTAAGCCATGACGTGATTTAGAAGAGGTCAAGTCCCTGTCAACCTGCTGCAAAATGTTTTTATTTCAGACAATATATTGGCCTGTAAGTATTGAATAAAACCAAGGAATGACAACCTCTGCTTTTCTAGATACGTCTCTATTTTTAAAAATTACTTCTTGGCAGGATGTCTTGGAAGTGCCTCTTTCCCCCCCAATTTTAAAAGTCCTCTTATCTGCCATGTGTAATACAGTAGTAGTAGTGGTGCTAGTAGTAATAATATTATTATTAATAATAATAATAATAGAATTTATATACCACTCTATACCCGGAGGTTCACATAAAAAGATCACAGTATATAAAAATAAAAGCAATAACCCAATAATAGCCCCCCCAAAAGAGCCACATTTTCAAAGGGGTAAGGGATGTTGATCAGGTCAACCAAAGGTCTGGTTAATAAGGAACATTATTGCCTGGCACCTAAAGGTGTATAATGAAGGTGCCAGGCAAACTTCCCTGGGGAGAGCATTCGACAAACAGGGAGCCACTGCAGAGAAGACCTGCTCTTGTGTTGCCACCCTCCAGACCTCTCAAGGAGGGGGCACACGAAGGAGGGCCTCAGAAGATGATCTCAGGTAGGTTCATATGGAAAGAGGCAGTCCTTGAGGTATTGTGGTCCTGAACCGTTTAAAGCATTTTAGATTTAAATTAGCATTTAAAGCATTCAAAACCAGCACTTTGAACTGGGCCCAGAAACTAATTGGCAGCCAGTGCAGTCAGACCAGGATCAGTGTAATATGCTCAGACCGTCTTGTTCCGGTGAGCAACCTGGCTGCTGAATTCTGCACCAGCTGAAGTTTCCAAACTGTCTTCAGAGGCAGCCCTACGTATAACGCATTGCAGTAATCTAACCTTGAGGTTAGATTAATAATAGTAATAATAGTAATAGCAGATTTTGCCTGAAACATCTCAAGAACAGTTGAGTTGGCAGTTGCGGTGCTAGAATGAGCCACAACATTATTCAAGTGACTTCAGCAGGCATTTCAATTTTTAGTTAAGTATTTTTATTTATTTGATTGGGGGCACAGCTGCCCCCGCTGGCTACAGCCCATACCCCCAACCAATTGGGTTTGACATGCCAGGGTCTAGCCTTATTACCTGATGCAACTAATCCCTATGCTGACCGAAAAGTAGGTTGGTAATAGTTGGGGTCACATCCATAAAATGTTGGTGCCGTGTGGATTCTTCATTCTGCATCTGGTTCTCTTTCTTTCCAAAGAGCATTGCTTCAAGCTGCAGTGAAGCTCAAAGTTTTTCCCATTGCTGCTAGAAAAGACAACTGCAATCTAAACAAACATCACACTTGTTTTAAGAGTTCATCTTCATATTAAAATCATAGCTGACTTAACCAACGGGGACACAAGGATCTGACCTGAGGACTGCATAATTAGAGAGCTTTGGGTTAGCTATGATTGGATTTGAAATTAGTGATTAGCATGTGATAGACCTACTTCTGAAAACGCCAGGCTCCCCTAGCTGCCTTCTGGAGCTCGTTTTTAGAAAAACGGTCATTGTTCCCGATTGCGAAGGTACTGAAACTGCAAGAGCTTAAGCACAGCTGGGGGGTAAGTTTAAAACGTATTGTGCTTCCATTTCATAGAGCTTTTAAAAGTATGTTTTAATGTTAACATAAAGTTAAGGCTGAGGATGTTTTTGGTAATGAATTGGCACTAAACTTACATGCATCACAATATTCTCTAAGAGCAAGAGATAAAATTTAATGCATTTAGGCAGACATTAGGCAGCAATCGCACACATGCTTACCTGGAAGTAAATCCCATTGAATTCAGTGGTGCTTACTTCTGAGAAGACATGCATACGATTGCACTGTATCTGCATTTTTTCTATACCTTGGGACTTTTATTGCCAGCTTTATTTACTGGTTTGTTACAAAGTATAATAAATCTAAGTTCTGGAGAGAAGAAATACACCTTGACTGTGAAAGGAATAAAAGAATAAAAAGACTCTCCAATATAGAGTTTTTGAAAAACTTTCTTATTCAGTCAGAATTAACTGGAATTTCAGTACAGTATTCAGAATCCAAGGATGCAAAAAAGCTGACATCTCCCCTCATAAAAACAATAGTAAGCCTCTCACAGGTTTCACACAAAAAAATGTTAGTTGGATATAATCTTATATACAGTATTTTAAGCACATCTGAAATAAATTATTCCCTTTATTATTTGAACATTTAGCAGTGTGTACAGATATATATATATATATATAGAGAGAGAGATTTAGGTTGCAGTTCTATACTAACTAACCTGAGAGCACGTCAGATTTATCTTAAAGGGGGTCTCCTTTTGAGTAGATGTGTATAGGGCTATTAATTCCATAGTCGGCATATTAAAGGTGCAAACCAGAAACCAGCCACAGGTAAGTATTATTAAAGTCTGATTGGTTTAAATGGAAAAGAGAGAGCAGATGCTTAATACTGGGATGGGGGAAAATATAGGACTTTTGAAATGTGTAATATTTGTTCATTGTTTCTAAATGGTCTCTCGTCCAAACGATCAGGTTCACACATTTGCTCAGGCATAAGACAATTCCTTACAGTGGGTCACACGGCTGGCTCATCTAGCACAACAATGTCTGCACCAGGGAGGGGGAAATTGTGGTCCTCGAGGTGTGCAGTGTTTGTTCCCGTCTGCCCTAGCCAGAACAGTCAAAGGTGAGGGATGATGATGATGTTCACAGTTGTGTTCCAACAGAATCTGAAGGCCCACAAATTGCACTGACTGGCAGTGGCTCTCCAGGGTTACAGTTAGGGGTCTCCCCCCCCCACTTTCCTGGAGATGATAGAAATCAATCTGCTATGTCTCTGAGCTACCACTATTCCCTATGTTGCAGCATGTACAGGGTGCCCCGAAAATACTCAAGACTTACAATTATTTGCTTTGGCTGGATTATGCTCTAAGATAATACGAAAACATACATAATACGTGCATGCATGCATCCATTTTACTTGTATGCCACCTTTCTATAATGAAAGCCATGCTCAGAGTGGCTTACAGCATGGGGGAAAAAAATCACATAACTCCAAACGTAACTAAAGTAATCATAAGCAATAAATAGCACATCGAAAAGGACACAACCAAATCAAACCATTTCCACACAAATCATAATAAGAGCTAAAAGAAAGATACCCAAAATTAACATCAAAGATAGCAACAACCCCCCAACAAAAACCCCTAAATAATTCCTCAACCCAAGAGTCTAATACAGGCTTCCTCAACCTCGGCCCTCCAGATGTTTTTGGCCTACAACTCCCATGATCCCTAGCTAGCAGGACCAGTGGTCAGGGATGATGGGAATTGTAGTCTCAAAACATCTGGAGGGCCAAGGTTAAGGAAGCCTGGTCTAATAGACTCATGGCTGTAGTGATATAAATAAGGGCCATTAGAAATCAACACAATTTACTTCAAAGTAAAGGCTGCTTCAGTTTGTTAATTACCTTCATTCTTGCTGATGGCTTGGACTGGTAGGAGTTGGCATTCAACATCTGGAGAGAACGCCATGGGTTCTCCAAATGCGATAAACAGCTTATGTTTTATTTGTACTGTCTGCCTTTTGTTTTTTTTTTTAAGCCATTTTTGATGCTGTATTTTATGTATTTCCAATTGTCTTTTATGACATGGTGATTTTAAATGGCAATGAGTCACCCTGAATAGTGAAGAGGCAGTAGACACCTGCCAGGCCACAACTGGCAATGTCTCCCTGCTCCCCCTGTGGCATCTTTTCTCTATGCTAAATGCAGTTTGTTATCCTAATTTCCTTTAGGTTTTTCTCAAATGATTTGTCTCCTATGAACTCATGATTTTTTTGCTGTTTAATTTTTTTGCTATATTTTTCACCTCACTTTTTAAAGAACTGTTGTTTTCGAAAGTGGCTCATATCAGAGAGAGGGGAGGGCTAGAGAGGCCCTTCCATCAGGCTTACAAACAAAAAAGGCCAGGCATGGGAAGGAACAGGAGGGTGGCAGGAAAAATTAGATCCTTGTAAGTCTCTGAATCCTTCAAACTGCTTAACTCTGTGTTTGAAGCAGTATAAGCCGAAGTCTGATGTGCCCTGTCATCCCGCTGTGACTATTTCCTACCTCCAAATCCTTTATGGCTTATCATCTGCCTTGAATTATTGGTGCTCCAAACGAATTACAGTAATTCAAAATCAGTACCTCCAGTGCGTTATGCAGACTTATTTCCCAATTTGGTTTCCAATGCTTTCGCCAAATGCAACAGAAAACACCACTGGCTTTCGATAACAGTTGACAGCATCACATTGCTTTGTTGTTCTGTTTACTAGGGGGCACAAATGAGTAGCCATTGGTGCCTAAAAAAGAAATAAAAGAGTATTGATGCCAAGCTGACGACTCCTTTGCTCCTATAACATTTTGCAGCCTCCTAACTCTTGCTAATGTGCTAATAAATCAATAAATCCCCACACCTGATGCCCTCTAGATGTTGTTGGACTCCATTTCTCATCAGTCCCTGCCATCATGGCCAAAGGTCCAGGATAGTTGGGGATTGCAGTTCAACAATATTTGGAGGACACCACATTGTAGCTTATGGGTGGCCAGCTGGCAGCCAAAAACCTGATCTGTGGTTAGGATGGGAGCCTGACAGGCTCAGAATACAAGAAGGGACTTTGCTTTCTCTTCTGCCATTGTATAGACCTCTCCTTTACGGATGGTCATGTTAGTAGGGATAGCTGAGTCCCTCAAGAAATGGACTGGGGAAAGTTGATCTGCCTTCTCCCAGCTCAGGAAGTCTGTTTCTGAAGAAGCCCTTCAGAATACAGTAGGACAACTGTTCTATAGATGTGACCATTAAACCAATATATTCCATGAAGTGCAAGTTATTGAAGTCACTTAAAAGCCATTTCCCCCCAGGGCGTAGCAGTACTGGCCCAAAGTGGAACAATAACGCCATTGTACTTCTTTCTTCCATTGGAAATAGGAACTGGATCATCTGACTCGCTGGAGAGCTCACATGCTAAATTATTCAAGACCATGGGATAGTTTTGCTTCGGGTTTTTTGGAAACGCCAAAAGCTCTTTCAAGATGCTTTGACTGGACTTGAAAAAAAATACCCAATGTGTTTAAGGAGCATGGATTCAAACAGAAAAGAAGGTAAAGTATCTACTGAAACAAGAGATTAAAATATTGTCATAGGATGCGATCTCATTGGCACTCTACTCAGCTGCATTCCTGGAAGTGTTCTTGGTCCCATGAAGGCATCCACTAACAGAAGAGGAGATTTCCCCCTCCCTTTATGTCCTGCAGACCTCCCTGATCTCTGCAAATCAGCTGCAGACTGATTTCACAGGAGCAAGTTTGAGGTGGCTTGTGGAGATGCAGATGAAAGGGGAAACTGGCAAAACCACATCTCCTCTTCCAATAGCAGATGCCTCTACTGAATCAAAAGCTTCCATGAGCACAAAGGCATTGGTTGGATTCCATTTATAATGTTCTCACTCACAAACAAAAAAATATATACACGCTAGAATACAAAACTTGGATTCAAAAGCAGTAGTACCTAAGGGTTATATACTGGCAGAGGAGCAGCAATAATCACATTGTGTAGCCTATAGAAACATCACTCTGATGTGCAGATAGCTCATACGTGGGAGCCCCACTTAGACACTGAACTGATTTCAACAGGGCAGTTCATAAAGGGCCCCTCCAGGTGTTGATTTATTGTGCATTCATTATGGTTTGTTCCCATGATGGTGTTGGGGTGCTTATATGCAATTCTGCTTTCAATTTTTGCCTGGAAAAGTTTTGGGCAGACATACTGCTTTGTTTCCAATCACTGTGTTTCATAGCTTCTGGCTGAATTCCTACAAGCCCCTCTTCCAAATGCTTTGCTTTGGTGGGCGTATTCTGCAACAATGCTGAGCTGGGCCCGGGGGTTAACCCGAGCTACACGGTCCAGGTCCGGTCCCAAATCCAGGGTTTCCACGAGAAGTCAGTCCAACAGGGCCAAGGCAGGAAACCAGACTAGGTCAGGCACAGGGTAACAGGCAGGTTCCAGCAAGCAGCAGTGTTGCTCCTGCAACCTGGGGTGGGGTCCGGCAGCCTTTTATCTCTGTCGGGGCAACGGCCAGTCCTGATCCCCCAGTGACTCACCTCCCTGTCTCGCCCAAAGGCAAGCACTCCTCCTGCGAGTACTCGGGTCTCTCCTTCTCTCAGATCTCAGTACAGTGGCGCCTCGCAAGACGAAATTAATTCGTTCCGCGAGTTTTGTCGTCTTGCGATTTTTTTCGTCTTGCGAAGCACGGTGTCGGAAAAGTTTTGGAACAGCTTCAAAAATCACCAAAGTCTTCAAAAACCTCAAAAAAGGCTACCACACCGCGTGCTATGAGTTGCTCCTTGAAGTCAAGCCGCAACTGTATTAACGGTGTTAAGAAAAAGGAAACAAACTTGCAAGACGTTTCCGTCTTGCGAAGCAAGCCCATAGGGGAAATCGTCTTGCGAAGCAGCTCAAAAAACCCTTTCGTCTTGCGAGTTTTCCGTCTTGCGAGGCATTCGTCTTGCGAGGTACCACTGTATCTGCAGCTCGGGAGATGTCGGTGGGTTACTAGATCCAGAGGCTGCCTCAGCCTCTCCTGACCCAACTGGTAGTGGAGCAGCTGTAAGTGATGGCCCAGCTGAAGGCAACGAGGTAATCCCCACATCTGGAGCCAGGGCAGACTAAGGCCCCTGACTCGGCCCACCTGGTGCTTGTTGCAGGGGAACCTGTGCAGACTGGGACTCTTCAGAATCAGGCCCCAGACTCGGTCCAGATGCCGCCTGAAGCAGAGGATCCGGTGCGGACTGAGACTCCTCCGGTTCCGAGTCCGAGCCTGAGCCTGAGTCCCAGGCCATCACAAATGCCATTGATGCAATAATGGCGCATTAGCAGTGGATTTAAACTGGACCATCCACACTTCATTCAGCTTTATTAGTTGTTCTGCATTGCTTCCCCGATGTTACTGGATTCCTCCTGTCTGGAAGGTCGTTCTTTCCCTAAAGTGTAACAAAAGTGGGACAAAAAGCAAAATGAAATCCCAGAACTTTTGTGGTATGAAAAGTTATGGGATTTCAGCAGGAGGCTCTGGGACATACACCTATTGCAGACAAAGCAGTATAATTACCTCAAAACTTCTGCTCCCCTCCAACCCCAGTAAGTTAAATTTGTGGCGATTCCCAAAACAGTTAGAAGAGGCAGGAAAATCATTTGCATTGTCATGCTTCTGTTGGCTAGATATGTACATTTTATATGACAATATTCACATGTGCCACAAACAGGCCTGTATGCTCTTTGTAGTGCTATGCATGGAAATGTCAAAATAGACCCAATGAACAGTCGTAGCTGTTGGTCTTACCTTACTGGACTTTTCAAACGGAATGCTAACGACATGGTATAGCTCTAAGCATGGCAGGGTCTAATTTCTCTTTGAGAAAAAGGAGCATTATTTCTAGAATTAAATGGCACTGCTTCACAGGAAACGGTTGGGAGGCACGAACAGGAGGTGCTTATTTTTTTAGTGGTTATATAAGATTATAACTGTGCATCCTGCAAGCCCCATTCCCTAGTACTAGCTGAAGTGGAAATTAATTTCAGGATGCTTTGAATTAACTGATGCCCTCCAAGGAGTAAAAATGCTCATTTGGTGTCACAGGAAGAGTTAGACAAAACTGGTACCCAGCCCTGTCATCCGTGTTGTGTGTTCCCTTGGCGTGGGCAGGTGTTTAAAAATGATCAGCAGTGAAGGATTTAATTTTTCAGGTGTTTAATTCATGATGCCTTTCTTGTGCTATTATGGTAGAGCAGCGGCTCGTGTGTCTTACTTTTTATTTAGTCAGGGTCAAACTAAATGTGATACGGAAAGCTTGCCCCCCCTTTATTTATTAAATAGCAGCTGTGGGAGAGGAATAGAAAGATAAACTGTTGTTTTCTGTCTCCTACTTCTGCCTCTCACTCAGAAATTACTTCATCTCTGACTGAAAGACGGCATCAGTATGAGTTACAGAGGTGTCCTGCTTTCCTAAGGAAACCCAGGCCCTCTGAGGTTTAAGGTAATGAAAGGCAGGCCGTATCACCTCAGGGTCTCAGTGTCCTAAGTAAAAGGCAACTAGATTTCATGCACAGTTAAGGCAAATTCAATAATAACCCCTACCCCACCCCACCAATATACCCACACACCTTTCCCGAAGGTGGATAATTACACACAGCCAGATCTAGATTTCATTTTACGTGTATTTTATTGTCATGGCTTCTCTGCGATAATTTTGGGAACTGTAAGTTAGTGAGGATAGTTGGGTTTCTCTTAGAACCCCCCCTCCCAAAATAACTACAATTTCCAGGATTCAGTAAAGTGGGGTTTGTTAAGTTTCTCGAAGCATTGAGTCGTGTTCACAGGTGAGCAAAAACAAAATAATAAACTGGATTCAAGAAAGCCAACAGATAGAAGCAATATTTTCTTTAAAAAGGGATGGGGATCCCTTTGAATAGAAGACCAGCCATACTGCATCATGCCAATGATCCAAATGTGGCAAATTTTGGGTAGTAAACTCCATTATAACACTGCAGCCCTATGCATGTTGACTCAAAAAGTGTGAGAGCATTTGTGATTGCAGCCTAAATTTGTGACCGAGGAACCTATCAGCCATGTTGGCAGCTCTTCCAGGATGGTGTCACTGCATATGTGAGCCACCATTTGGGAGGTGCCATCGTTAACAACGGCACTACTGAAGAGTCACATGCCCACACATGCCCACCACATCTCTGGGCTGATGTGGTGGGATTCACATTGGTCAGTTAGAAGTCCAGCACCACTTCTAGCTAAAACAGATCCTGGATTACAATGGTGCCCCGCAAGACGAATGCCTCGTAAGACGGAAAACCCGCTAGACGAAAGGGTTTTCCGTTTTTGAGCTGCTTCGCAAGACGATTTTCTCTATGGGCTTGGTTTGCAAGACGAAAACGTCTTGCAAGTGTTCCGATTTTTTTTCGCTTCCCCCCTTTTTCTAAGTCGCTAATAGCCTTTTAGCTGCTAATCCGCTAAGCCTTTAATAGCCGCTAATCCTTTAATAGCCGCTAAACCGCTAATAGCGCTAATCCGCTAATAGGGTTGCTTCGCAAGACGAAAAAAACGCTAGACGAAAAGACTCGCGGAACGGATTAATTTCGTCTTGCGAGGCACCACTGTATCCCAAAAAGAAATCTCTCACTTCTAATATTATTACATTATAGTTGAAGGCAGGAAGTGATTCCCCCCGCCCCTTTTCTCCCTTACATTTATATGATGCCTTTCTTCTATCAATCATGCAGGGTTTTTTTTGGTAAAAAAAAGAGTGTTAGGCCTAATAATAATAATAATAATAAATTTATTTATATCCCGCCCTCCCCAGCTGAAGCCGGGCTCAGAGCGGCTACCAACAATAAAAGTAACACAGCATTCTAAAATCAATTCATTCTAAAATCAATTCAAAATCAAATTAATTGCAACCATTGTGCTAGAGTTCTATGAGGATTACAGAAGGAGGGGGTCAGATTGTGCCTTGGCCAAAGGCCTGGTGGAACAGCTCTGTAGTGCAGTCCCTGCGGAAAGATGTCAAGTCCCGTAGGGCCCTAATCTCTTGTGACAGAGCGTTCCACCAGATCGGGACCACGGCCAAAAAAGCCCTGTCTCTGGTTGAGGCCAGCCTAACCTCCTTGTGGCCCAGGACCTCCAAGATGTTTTTGTTAGAAGACCTTAAGGTCCTCCGTGGGGCATACCAGGAGAGGCGGTCCCGTAGGTACGAGGGTCCTAGGCCGTATAGAGCTTTAAAGGTTAAAACCAGCACCTTAAACCTGATCCTGTGCTCCACCGGGAGCCAGTGCAGCTGGTATAGCACTGGGTGAATGTGACCCCGCGGCAAGGACCCCATAAGGAGTCTCGCCACGGCATTCTGCACCCGCTGGAGTTTCTGGGTCAGTCTCAAGGGCAGCCCCACATAGAGCGAGTTACAATAATCAAGCCTGGAGGTGACCGTCGCGTGGATCACAGTAAAGGGGGAAAGGCATTCAACAGTGTCTTGGGCCAACACTGCCGTTAATATATTTATGGAATAGATATGCAGCACATTGTTATGTAGATGGTCACCAACATGGATGGCTTTAAAAGAGGACTGGACAAATTTATGGAGGATACAGCTCATAATGGCTACTAGCTATGCTAGCACTGATTCTGAATACCTGTTTCTGGAAGCCGCAGGGGAGGAGAATGCTCCTGTGCTCAGGTCCTCTTGCCTGTTTCGCACAGGTATCTGGTTGGCCGCTGTAAGAACAGGATGCTAGACTAGATGGGCCATTCACCTGGTCCAGCAGGAGCCAGTGTGGTATAGTGGTTAAGAGCGGTAGTCTCGAATCTGGTGAACCGGGTTCGCTTCCCTGCTCCTCCACATGCAGCTGCTGGGTGACCTTGGGCCAGTCACACTTCTGTGAAGTCTCTCAGCCCCACTCACCTCACAGAGTGTTTGTTGTGGGAGAGGAAGGGAAAGAAGAATGTTAGCCGCTTTGAGACTCCTTCGGGTAGTGATAAAGCGGGATATCAAATCCGAACTCCTCCTCCTTATCACACTACACAATCAGTTATTCCATAGCTTTTCACAGTTTAAACCCATAACTAACCATATATAGCACATGTATAGCTTTCCATAGCTATAACGTGAAACTGAACCATTGGTACAATTCAGTGCTGAAATTCCTCTGCTTGTAATTGTGGTAGCTTGTGCAAAATTATTATAATGTGGCAGCTTCAAAGCAGGACTCTGTGTTCCAGAAAAGAGACAGGTTTCCACCTAAAGTGGACTGCAAATCACTATGCCCCCATTTTATATATAGCAAGCCTAATAAGTCCCGTTAATTGACTGAAGCTCTTTATTCCCACAGGAGAAACTGAAACTGTGCCAGTGATTAACCCTGCAACACAGCTTGCCCAGGTAAAAATGAGCAACTTGCTCTGAATAATCCCAAACATTTAAGAAATTAGCAAGGCTTTTGATAACTCTATGTAAAAAATCATAACACATCAGACTAGCCAAACAGAGACTTGGTTTAAAACCTTAATGCTATTAATAGCTCCCCAAAATATCTGACATTGAAAAGGCACTTCAACAGTGCAAAATGCTCTGATACTTAACACTTCTTCAATATGGGGTTAAATAATCTGGAATAAATATTACATTCTGGTTTTGTTTTCATGAAGTCTTAGGCCACATTTGCATTTTACATTTAAAGCAGTATCATATCACTTCAAACAGTCATGCCGTCCCTGCAAGGAATCCTGGCAACTGTAGTTTGTTAAGAGTGCAGAGAGTTAGACACTGATAAGTGGGAGTCATTAATCCTTACCCTTTGGGGAAAGGTGAATGCTCTCAAAATGAATATTATTCCCCAATTTATCTATATTCTGAGAGGACTTCCAGATTTTATATCCGGATCATACTTCCAAAAGATAAACTCCCTGTTTAGGAAATGCCTCTGGGGCTCAAAAATACTGAGAATATCCCCCTCTCCCCGACCTGTTCCATATTTTGCCCGACCAAAGGTGGCAACCCTAGCTTCCAAAGACCCCTGTGGCAAAAAATCGTCATTGGACATCACCTGGCAAACTTGGCCTGCATGGGGTGGGTTAGATAAGAATCTGACCCCATCCCCTAGGCAGTGGCGTAGCATGGGTTGTCAGCACCCGGGGCAAGGCAAGTAATTTGTGCCCCCTAACCCGTGGATTTGCGCCCCCTAACCCTAACCCCCAGATGTTGCGCCCGGTGCGGCCCGCCCCCCTGCACCCCCCACGCTACGCCACTGCCCCTAGGCTAAAGAAGTTCTCTTCCCCCTATGCAAGAGCAGGTGTCTGCCATGTTTGGCTTTGTATTTCACAAGAGGTACAGGCCTGGTCAAGATCTAAGTAGATCTCAATTAGCATTTGCAGATTACGGGGGGGGGGGGGGGCAGGGCGGAATGGTTCTCTTTCTGGCCCTCATAGCCTTGGAAACATGGAGCCAGGTTCTTTAAGGTATTCGTTTGGAAGGAACGTGCTATGGATGTTCAAGGATCAGGGCTTCCTCAATGGGGGACATTATCAATGCTTTGTCCCCCATTATGTTTTTACTGTGATTTTATTGGTGTTAGCCGCCCTGAGCCTGGCTCTGGCCGGGGAGGGCGGGGTATAAATATATTATTATTATTATTATTATTATTATTATTATTATTATTATTATTATCGGTCTAGGAACAGATATAGTCTGTTTGTATGTTTAAAAAGCAAACAGGATTCCGTCCAATAAAAGAACAAAATAAAAGCAATAAGGGGAAACGTAATAATATTGCTTGTCAGTAAGAGCTTATTTAATAATATTGCTGTTTATTTAAACATATAGGCAGCGTACAAAAAGTAAAGACTGAAGCAAGTCCTGCATGCAGAATTGCATCAAAAGGTAGAGACAAGGCACATTTATGGAAGAAAGGACAGGAAGAAGGGAAAGAGGCTAATTTGGGAAGAGGCAAGATGAACAAGTGTGTCTTGAACGTAATGCCCCTTTCCACTGACTTCTCAGTGCCTTTTGAAAGAGACGACTTCCTCGTCCAACAAGCCTTTTAAGTAGAGACAGCATCTGTATTGGAGCTGTTTCTAACATGTAATGATTTCTTTTGTGTGTTTGTCACCTGGGTCTCCTGTGGGAGAAAAGACAGATAGAAATATAATAAAGAATAAATAAAAACCAGTGAGTCAAATCGGGGTGGAAAGGTATTCAAGTGTCAGGAGAAAGAGACACAGGTAGGGAGCAGAGAGGTTAAATCTGAGGTTAAAGTGGAAGATTGGCATCTCTTATAAAAAAAAGGGGGGTCTGGGGGGAATATAAGCTCAGTGGTTAGAAGGCATCTGCTTTGCTTGCAAAAGGTCTCCGGTTCAGTCCTGAAAACCCTGGAGAGCTGCTGTCAGTAAATATAGACAGTATGGAGTTAGAGGCGAATATATTCTATAAAGCAGTTTTATTTGTTCTTATGTAATCCATTTCTGCAGCATTAGCGATGACTATGAATTCTGGTTCATTTAGTTGCAGGCTCTGGCTTCTGAGCTGAAAACCGGTTTCACCGAAGCAATGCAGGAACTATCAAGGATCCAGCATGGAGAGTATGCTCTGGAGGAGAAGGTCCAAAGCTGCCGCTGTGCCATGGAGGAGAAAGTGGCAGAGATGAAGAACTCTCTTAATTGTTTCAAGGTAGGCTGTGTCCATTGACAACCAGCCCCTTTTTCAAGGGAGAGAATTAGGCCTGCTTGAAGCAGAGAGAGAGTTGCCTCGTGACATCTAGCACATGCAGAATGCAGAAATACTGGCTGCAGTAAATTAATTACTGCCAGGCATATTCCCCAATGTATTCTGAACATATTAAGTTATTGTTGGCATCCATCCGTCTCGAGAGACAATGGAGTGTTCCTTTTGGGGGTAAAGTCAAACTGCAGGGTCAACATCACCGAAATGACCTTCAGTGCAAGCCTGGGGGTGCAAGCCTAGGTGGTGTTTATGGAGGTCCTGGACTGCCCAGATGATGACCCCCCCCTGTTAAGTTGTGGGCGAACATATCAGACGACACAGCGATTCTTCAACAGCTCTTGTTTATTCAGAGGCCAGAATAGAACTGAACTGAAGAGCTCAGTCAGCCTGCTTATATAGAGCTCCAGAACGATGTAACTGTTCCAACTTTCTAAAACTATCCAATCACTGAACGTCACTTTCGATCCTTCATTTGCATAACTATCTACAGTATCCCCCTGCTGGCCCAGTACATAACACCTCCCACCTCCGGCCTCACTGATGTGGTCCAAAGGAAAGCAGAGCAATATGCTTGGCACTAGCTTAGCTGCAGAAGTTGCCAGAAGGAGGCATACAAGATCCCATCCAACTATTTTAGGGACTCTGTTCTGGATTTGTGAAGGGTTTACTCCATGGGTAGGCAAACTAAGGCCCCGGGGCCGGATCCGGCCCAATCGCCCTCTAAATCTGGTCCGGTATGGGAATTAGCGTGTTTTTACATGAGCAGAATGTGTCCTTTTATTTAAAATGCATCTCTGGGTTATTTGTGGGGCATAGGAATTCATTCATTTCCCCCCTCCAAAATACAGTCCAGGCCCCCACAAGGTCTGAGGGACAATGGACCGGCCCCCTGCTGAAAAAGTTTGCTGACCCCTGGTTACTCCTTAGCCTTTTCTTCTCCTGAAGATATCCCACAAGGCAGTGGAGGTTTAGGGTCAGAGTTTTCCATCTCCTTGATGGGCTACCTTCCCATCTGCAGCAATCGAGTCTGATTTTGTTCCCTTGTATTATTTCAGATTAGTTATTACCAAGGTGCTATACCTCACTGTCATAAACCTTGACTCCTAAATCCTTGTCCTGCATGAGACTGGGCAAAGCACAAGTCTCATGCAGGGCAATAGAAGAAGCAAGCTGCAAGCTAGCTGCCCTCTCTAATTTTAAACTTGCCCTCACTTTTTATGAGGTGAAAGGACTCCAGATATATGAAAACAACTCTTTTTTGTACTTAAGTACCACAGGTACACTGTTCTGTTTGGCCATTCATTAGCCTCAGTGAGAATAACAGCACTTTTTCAAACACCACCACCACCACTGTACCTTCTGGTAAATCAATCAATCAATCAATCAATCAATCAATCAATCCATAGTTGTTTGCATTTCTTAAGGTTAGGCTATTGCACCCCAATTCTGCACATGCACTTGTATGCTCAAGATGCTTCAGGAAAAGATCTACTGTTCTTAACATGTTTTGATATCATTTGTCTTTTAAATCAGGATGAGCTCAGTGATGCCAAGTCCATGATTGAGGAAATCAGTGCCAAGCAGGAGGAGATGCAGCAGAAAATTGAACAGCTGCAGCAGGAGAAGCGGAAAGAATCTCGCAAGCTGAAAGCAAAGTAAGTGATTGTAGGCTAAACCTTCTTCAAATCCCTGTGTAACTTCATAGCACTGGTTTTCTTTTTCTCTCCAGGGACGCGGACTTATAAAAAATATTGGGGGGGGGGCCGGGAAAGCTCATGAATAATAAATAAGCTCATGAATATGCAAATAAAGTGGCACCGCCCCCTCGTGAGCGAATAGGGGAGAGCGTGCTATTAATCAGCTCCGGAACAGCTGATATGCGGGAAACGTGGGGCTAGCCGGAGAAGAGAGGGCGAGCCCCCTCCGCTCCGGCCCTAAATAGGGCAAGCCACGCCCCACCAGCCAGTGTGGCCGGTCGGGATTCCCCTGTTCTCGCGGGGGCTGAAACCGGCAGTGCCTTGGGAGTGGCAGTGGTGCTGCGAAGCAGCGAGGCAGGAGCCCCCGCCCCCGGTGATTCCCTAATCTCGCGGGGGACGGCCGGGGCTCTCCGACTAGGGCGCGCGGCTGACTGGCTGGCTGGCAAGGGAGCAGGTGGGGAGGAGGCGGGGGACGGCGGCGGCGCTCTGCTGGAAGGGCGCCTGAGATTATTGGGGGGGCTGAGCCCCCCCAAAAATTTTTTTGAGGGGGCTCGAGCCCCCTCAGGCCCCATGGAGTCGGCGCCTATGTTTCTCTCCCCCACCCCACCCCCACCCCGTGGTAGGGACACCCAGTGGTAGATTTTTTGGAGTGCATCAGCTCCTCCTGGCAGTCCCCCAAGTCATACCCCTCAGAAAGTCCAGTTTATTCGGGTCAACTGACAGTGAAGGAATAGATGTTTATATAATAAATTCAAGTTGTAAAATGCATTGGGCTTTAGCAAATGATCTTCAACCAGCAGAAACACAACATTTAGCTTTTAATTAGAAGTGCAAACAGTCTTGCAAAGAGGTATTATAACTAAAACTGCTAGCATGAAGTAGTAGCCCCAGCCAAGAAAAGGAAAGAAGTACCGAGCCTCTGCTTGATTATTTTCCTTATTTTCTTACCTCTCTTATGCTAATGTGTCAGAAACAAGCTGTGCTCTGCCCTTGCTATGTTTTCCCCTCTTCGTGACCTACTCACAGAATTCTAGTTTCAATATACTACGTAAGATTGTGACAGTGTGTCTGAAACAAGAGATATCTTATTTGTTTTTTACATTTAACTTTTGTAAATTCTTATGCCTTAAAACAAATGTGTGTCTCCCAAATGTATGCTCTGGTAGTCTTGCTTTTATTTTATTTTTGCCTCAGAAGAATACAGAAGGAGGAGCATGGGTCACAAACAGTCCCTACACCTCTACAAGGAAGTCCCTTTCGATCACTAAACCTTCCGGAGCCAGTTTTGATTAATGAAGATTTTGTAAAGCTGTTGCATAATGCAACGTATGAGAAAGGTAGTTATTTTGTTTGATCGACCCTACCCTACCCTATCCTGTATGCTCAAGGCAGCTTACAATATTTTAACACCTTCTCCTCCCTCTCCCCCCCTGAAATCTTTCACTTCCATGAGATCCTACCTTGCCATTCGGCAGGTAAAGGCGTCTTCCGCAGATGGTGCGGTGCCCAGAATGGTTTTTCCCATTTACAAATGTTTCTGTGGGGCCAAAGGTTTAGCTGCTCCTGCTATTGTGCTATAGCTCCCTTTCATTAAAACGAGAAACAGAGACAGAAATGTTAGGGATAATTAAGGAGTCCATTGTGTTAGGGGTAATTAGGGAAAAACTAAAAATGGGGTTATAAAGGGACACCCATCTCATGGGTTATAGTGAATGGCGACTGAGCTGCAAATGTCTGCAGCTGCATCATTCCCACTGATTGGACAGAAAATACCAGGTTGTACACAGAAAAAAGACAATATATTGTTGTTTATAAGGGAAAGACAGTGATTCAGCAGTGGTAGGAATGACCTTCCTGGAAGCAGCACGGAATCCTCTGTAATATTTGAGCAAGCACATTATGTAAAAAAAATTATATATCCTGAGAAAAAATGAGTTATTTGGAAGCAACCACAGATCATAGGATCATAGAAAAATAGAGTTGGAAGGGACCACAAGGGTCATCAAGTCCAACCCCCTGCAATGCAGAAATCTCTTTGCCCAATGTGGGGTTTGAACCCACAACCCTAAGATGAAGAGTCTCATGCTCTACTTGACTGAGCTATCAGTCAGATGGCAGTAATGGCATAGACTACATTAAAAAATCACAACCACCCTTTTTTCTGCCAGTGCCTTAAATGTTAAAAAACCAGAAACCCTCAAAGCACTTTCCTCAATGTTTGACTTTAGATCTCTAGGTGAAGCTTGCTTTACTCATCTTCCTTTACAAATAACTAAAATTTCTCCTGTTCTTGCTTAGTCTCTGACTGCAGGCCCATGGGACTAGGAGAAGGCAGCATGAAAGGTTGGTGCACTTGGAGGGGTGGTTTTTGTTGTTGTTAATCAATTGCTGCTCCCAAATATTCCCTCTTTGGCAGATATTCCTAACCAGCAAGTGGTACTTGAGGAAGGAGCACAGCATTCTCCAGAATGGGGGCACAGGGCAGTGGTGAGGTTGGGTGAGCGCTGGGTTGGCAGCACCAGTATGCTGCAGGTGCAGCAACACACCTGCAGGGGAGCAACTCTGCCCATCCAGAGCTCCCCTGACCTTGCCATCAGCCTGCCCTGCCCTGCCCTCTCCCTGTCCTGGTGAACGCAATGCAGCTGCCAGAAGGCCACCCTGCCGCTCCACTGTTGTTACCAGTTATTAAGAGACACGTAATGGCAAGGTGATTTCAAAGGGTCCTTTATTGACTTGTGGAACTCACTACCACAAGATGTGGCAGTGGAGCTCTAGAACCGTTCACCATATTCCTTTCATACTGCATCACGGTGTGGTACGCTGGTTTGACATCATCTGATAGGAAGTGCCTACAGAGGGTGGTGAATACAGCACAAGATATTATGGGCTGTCCCGTGAATCCGCTGGGTGAAATAGCAGAAGAACGTTGCCTCAGGAGAGTGAGGAAAATTCTCAGGGATGATTCACACCCTGGCCGGCACTTTCTTGATCTCCTGCCCTCAGGCAGAAGATATAGAAGCAGGATTAGTCGCACCAACAGGGTAAAGAACAGCTTCTATCCGTGGGCTGTTAGGCTGCTGAATGAAAAGATAACAACAGGGCAACTGACTTTCGGGTTTGGTGGGTGTGCGGCAGTAAACGAAGGGAATTAAGACTAAGAGAGCTGAGTGGGGGGTGATTGTGTAATCTCACTGTATTCAAGTTGTACAAGTGACAATCAAGTATTTCAATTTCAATTTCCTATGTCCTCCTGGTCTTGTTCCTAAGCTACGTCCAGATTGCTCACTTCTCTTTTAAGCTCTTCTGGCACTCATAAGAACACAAGAAGAGCTTTGCTGGATCAGACCAAAGGCCTCTCTAGCCCAGCATCCTGTCTCTTATGTCGGACAACCAGATGCCCATTGGAAAGCCCGTAAGCAGGACAAGAGTGCAACAGCACCCTCCCCACTTTTGATTCCCCCCTGCTCTGGGTATACCCAGAGTCATTCGGCCTCCAACAATGGAGGGGAGAGCATGACTAGTCACCATTTTGCTCCGATTGAGCGCACTGGTTTCAGAGCCTTCACGCAGCAGTCCAGCGTCTTTCGCCATGGGTTTTTGACCAGCCTGATGGGCCAAGTGGCCATTAAGGATGCGCCTGTTGGTCCTGCTGACCACCTGTTCTAATTCCTAGGGTTAACCGGTACAAATCTGGAGACGGAAGAGAACCTCAGAGCTTCCTCATCTGCTGATGCTCAGCCAAAGGGCCAGTCATCATCCACAGTGTGGAAGCAGCCCAAAGACAGTAAAGACTGGGCTGGCGAACATATTTCAAAGGACCAGAGTGACAGGCAGAAGGAACTAGGTCCCAGTAGCTATAGCTCAATGGAGAATGCGCTGCGGGAACCGTCTATTGCAGGTGAGAATAAAGGTAGTGGCTAGAAAGCAAAAAGGCTATAGAGGAGGGACGAGGAACCTGTGGCCCCCCTTCATTGCTAGACTACAAAACTCCTACCAGCCCAACAATATCTGTTGGAGCACCAGTGAGCTACCCCTAGTCTAGATACTATTGAGGAATTTGAATAAATCATTGCTGTAATCTATAGAGCAGGATTTGAAATGGCTAATCCTTGCAGTAGCTTCTGAACTCAGGGTTCATTTGAAATCTAGCCTAACGGCTCCTGACTTCTTACGGTGCTACCAAGCTGGTGGTACTTCAGTGCAAGAAGCAGTGAAAACGTTACTCTGCTGTCACATTCCTTTGGAATTATTTCCCTCTTTCTGAGCATTATCGCAAAGGCAAATTCCAGCCAGGCAAAAGCAGTCAAGGAGGGTGAAGAGCAGGGCTGAGGAGGGGCCTGGTATGGGCATAGTCAGCCTGGAAGCCTACATTTGGCCCCTGAGTCACTGATAAAGGAATTGGGTCTTCGTTTTCTTCTTGCTCGATTTTTTCTTCTTGGAATGACACCTTGTCTAGATACGAGTGCATAATCACATTAATTAATAACCCGTTTGAAACACCAAATCATTTTCACCTTGTTTCTCCAAAGCTAAAAGGCAGAATATCGCTTTGGACTTACTTGAGTCAGAAAGGAAGTATGTTGTGAACCTCACCCAGGTCCTCAAAATTAAAGCCACGTTGTATGGGCAGGACGTGAAAAGGAACTCCAAGGATAGAAGGTATTTACTAATTGTACTTACTGTTGGGCAACAATGCTTTTCTTTAAATGTGCTGGCCGCTGTTTTGGATCCCTGCTGCCCTTTCCTCTTTCCATCCTTCCCTCTCCATTCAACTTTGTTCTTGCCTTCCTAAGCCAGGCATCCATTTGCTGCTTTACCTGCTCATGTTCTCATTTTGATAATGGAGCGCCCTTTGTCCTCTTCAGACAGAGATCATCTCCAGCTGCTTAGCAGGCATTGTCTCCAGTGGCTTCAGGTGGCTGAAAACACTCCCATCTTGCCCTAGGAGCTGCTCAACAGCCACTACCAAACTTGTCCTGCTCAGGTCCATTGTGACCACTATTAGTCCCACAGCTGAGGGTGAAACAGCCACCATGAGGGGAAGTCATTCCACTGCAGAAACGTGGAGAAAACCAGAACCTTAAAAGGACTGAAATGGACAAATTTATCCATCCCTAGTCAGATCTAATCTGGAATAGTTGTTTTTTCTGCTGAAGGTATAATAATAATAATAATAATAATAATAATAATAATAATAATAATAATAATTTATTTATACCCCCGCCCTCCCCGGCCAGAGCCAGGCTCAGGGCGGCTAACACCAATAAAATCACAGTAAAAACATAATGGGGGGAAAGGGGGGGCAATTTAAAATACAGGTTAAAATGCGATCTAAATGCAGCCTCATTTTAAAGTAGCCGATAAATCAGACTGTGTCCAAACCAAAGGCCAGGTGGAACAGCTGTGTCTTGCAGGCCCTGCGGAAAGATGTCAAGTCCTGCAGGGCCCTAGTCTCTTGTGACAGAGCGTTCCACCAAGTCGGGGCCAGTACTGAAAAGGCCCTGGCCCTAGGTTGAGACCAATCTAACCACCTTGCGACCTGGGACCTCCAAAATGTTGTCATTTGTGGACCTTAAGGTCCTCCGTGGGGCATACCAGGAAAGGCGGCCCCGTAGGTACGTGGGTCCTAGGCCGCATAGGGCTTTAAAGGTCAAAACCAAGAGGGTATAGCTCAGGAAAGTGATGTGGGGGTGGGAAGAGGATTACCATATTTTTTGCTCTATAAGACTCACTTTTTCCCTCCTAAAAAGCAAGGGGAAATGTGTGTGCATCTTATGGAGCAAATGCAGGCTGCGCCGCTATCCCAGAAGCCAGAACAGCAAGAGGGATTGCTGCTTTCACTGCGCAGCGATCCCTCTTGCTGTTCTGGCTTCTGAGATTCAGAATATTTTTTTTCTTGTTTTCCTCCTCCAAAAACTAGGTGCGTCTTGTGGTCTGGTGCGTCTTATAAAGCGAAAAATACGGTAAATACCAGTGCCACTGCTTCAATTTAAAATAGCTGGAGGGGTCTACAACGTTGTGAGAAAAGAAAAGTTGGGAGGTCCAATCAGATTCCCCCCCCCCAACCCAACATCAAGTCTACTTCATTGTTAAGTCAAAATCAGCACCTTGAATTGTCTCTCAAATACCTTCTCACGGCTTCGGCCATGTGTATATTTAGCAGGCTGGGTAGTGTTTTTAAGTGCATTTCTTCTGTTTGTTAATGGCTCTTCAAAATGCCGTTCCCGCTGTTTCCTGGCTGCAGTTTTGTCCCCAATTCTCTTCGATACTTGGTCCAGCAGCATGTGGACTTACTTCATGCTCTGCAGGAGAGAGTCTTGAGCTGGCCGCGGCAAGGAATCCTGGGAGACATCTTTCTCAAGCTAACCAACGATGAGGTACATGTGTGAGGAAAAAATATGGGGAGCAGGAGAGGGATGCATTGTTGAAGTACAGTAATTGGGCCATTTTGGAACAGTGGAATGAATTGTACATGTATGTCACCCCTCCCTCAAGAACTAAGCACATTACATTATCATATCATATCTAATCTACTTTTCCCTCAAACAAGCTTATAACTTCAGAGCCTAATATTGAGGTGTCCAGCAGGTCAGAGAAATGTGGATTCTATATTATCTCTTGCAGTTGTTTTTAGATGCTTTTTTTGCGGGGGAGAGACAGGTTAATATTGAAGAATTCCACCTTTTGTGGAAAAGATCCATGATTTTGCCTCGAGGCATTTCGGTGCTGAATCACTGCCTTGGTCCGTGTTTATCAAACAGAGTCAGGTGGATTCAGGGTCTGTCACACACATAAGGATTCTCAAGAGATGTTTCTCATTTGCTTTTCAGAACGGATTTTTGGATTATTATGTTGCTTGCTTGAGAGACTTGCCTGAGTGCATTTCGCTGATCCATGTGGTGATTGTGAAAGAGGTGAGTTTGGGTACGTCTTGAACCACTGACAAATCTGTGTGCTTTGAGCAGATTTTTTAGTCATGTTGGTGTTGATCCAGACCCATAGAGATTATGTAAAGAGGGTCTTCCCTCTTCACTTTTTTGCGCTGACAGGACACGTTAGTTGGATACCAAGCTGTGAGATCAACTGACTTAAGAGCTCTTACCCCTTGTGTTTCACTCTGGACTATATTTATGCTGCCGAATGTTTGTTTACTGCATTTTAAATGGATTTTATTGTAAACTGCCTTGAGATGTTCTTATAAATGGTGGTATATAAACATTTCAGTACAAATGACCTTTTATTCTTTATCTTCTCTTGTCGACAGATTGAGGAAGAAATTAAGTCTGATATTTACATATTCTTCTTTCATATTGTCCAGCGTGTTCCTGAATACCTCCTTCATTTACAGGTAAGATCTAATGAGGATCAGTGTTAGGAATATAAGATGACATCAGTTTCTGTTCTGCTCCAGAACCTTTGTATTGCAGTGCTGTTTCTGTTCTGCTGCAGCTTGGCTTCTGACAAAAAAGCTATGTTAACTATGTTATAAATCTAGTTTCCACTTTGGCAAAATTTTACATAATTACGTACTTAATTAATTCTGTTATTGTTATATAATGCAAAGGAAGTGCAATGCATTTTTTAAAATATTAAATTATATATTGTTTGGAGACTGAACAGTACAACAATAGTGCATGCCAATTGTATTAGCTATATTTCCATTCTGGACATGGGTGCAAACACCAGCAACATATTTCAGTTTTCATTCAGGTTCTCCAACATGCCTAACACTATAAACGATTCTAGTTACAGGTAGGTAGTTGTGTTGGTCTGCCGTAGTTGAAACAAAATTTTAAAAAATCCTTCCAGTAGCACCTTAGAGACCAACTAAGTTTGTTCTTGGTATGAGCTTTCGTGTGCATGCACACTTCTTCGGATACCAATAGCTCATACCAATAACAAACTTAGGTAAAGGGTAAAGGGATCCCTGACCATTAGGTCCAGTCGCGGACGACTCTGGGGTTGCGGAGCTCATCTTGCTTTATTGGCCGAGGGAGCCGGCGTACAGCTTCCAGGTCATGTGGCTAGCATGACTAAGCCACTTCTGGCAAACCAGAGCAGCGCACGGAAACGCTGTTTACCTTCCCGCCGGAACGGTACCTATTTATCTACTTGCACTTTGAGGTGCTTTCAAACTGCTAGGTTGGCAGGAGCAGGGACCGAGCAACAGGAGCTCACCTCGTCGCGGGGATTCGAACCTCCAACCTTCTGATCGGCAAGTCCTAGGCTCTGTGGTTTAACCCACAGCACAACTTTGGGAATAAGAAATTTCGTTGTCCCTGAAGGGGGCAATGACAATAAATATATTCTTATTCTTAACTTCAAAGGCAACCCCACGTAGAGTGCATTTCAGTGCTAAAATATTGAGGTTACCAGGGCACGGACGATCGTGGCCACATTATCTCTGTTCACAAATGGCCACAACTGGTGTACCAGCTGAAGCTGGTAGGAGGAACTCCCTAGTGACAAGGATGAGTCAATGATTAGAACCTTCCAAAGTACTGCAGCACCCTTTGTACGGCCATGCATGGGCCCTGGTGTAGAGCGTTCAGGATGTTTCATGTTGTTTTACTAAATGTGCAGAGAGGAGGATGTGATTCAGTTTGGCTCTCATCCTTCTGTGCCAGAATATCCTGAAGTACACAGAGCAAGAGCACCCCGATTACTACCTCCTTCTGGTTAGTGTACAGCGCCTGCGAGTGTTCATCTCGCACCACAGCCTTCTTTTCCAGTGCAACGAAGACCTGCTGATACAGAAGCGGAAGAAGCTGAGAAAGTGAGTGAAAAGGGGCTGCTTCCTTCTATTTTGATTAGGTGCAGGCAAAGAAGAGCCAAGTTCTGCTGTAAGAAAAGTTGGAGTATGTGTCCAGCCTCCCTCCCTGGATCATTTATCCCTCAGCCATGGATCACTTCTGGTGTGGAGTCCAGGGGTGTATGCGAGAGAGAGAGAGAGATAGCCTGGATGGGTGGGGACCACGTGAAGAGAATGGTTGGACCTTGTTTCCGCTCATTCTCCCTTGCAACTGCCCCTCCTTGCATGAGCACGATGTGCGAATCACAGGCTTGGGAACAGAGAGGTTCATCAGCCAGTGACACTTTCTGTCCCTGTTTATTCCTTGAGGAACACATGGCCTATGACTTTCAGAACAAACTTTCAATGAGTCTGTTGCTTTAAGTTGCTTCTTGCGCCTTTCTCAGTGCCTTAAAAGCTGTTTTAAGCACAAATCTAGCTTTTCATTAACTTCTATGCAGCAGGTGGAGGTTTGTTTGTTTTTGTTTTGGCCACCCTCAGAAAGCAGTATATTTCTTCAGCTTGAAACATATACTCATATAGGAGGTATAATACACTGCTGAAGTGTTGTATGGAATTTGGCTCACGATTATGACCCTTTGAAATGGACTGAGGGAGCAGCTAATTAACTACCTGTCAGCTGTTCAATCCTTTAAAGCCACGTATACACTGAAGTTCTGTGAAAGTTTTAAAGTCTTTCTGTATTGTAAGTAAAGATGTGCATAAAATGCAAACAATTTATTTCCTAAAGTGAATTGTCAGCCCTAGTGCTTCAGATTTTTGGCTTTTTAAAAATGTAACTCCATAGCCATGAGGCCTAGGAACATGTTTCTAATCAGTCAATGAAAAATTAAGTTCTCACAAGCCGAATGTGTGCCCCAAACCAAATTTGTGGTATTACATCACAAAGCTGTAGAAACAATACAGCGCAAGTATGAATGTAATGATCCACTGCTGCAATGAACGTGGGAATAACAGGCTGCCATTTGTAAAAGCTGGTCCTCATGGTTTGACTGATGGTGGTATTATATCTTGATTCCACTAGATCTTCCTTCGGAAAGTTATACAAAGGTCTAGCTTCTCTATGCGCCAGCGCTGGCCAAGATGCGTCTCCAACGCTTAGTGCTACTTCCATCCGCGACAGTGGAATCCACTCTGAAGAGGCCATGCAACTGTTCCCATCAGCCCCGACTTCTGGAACAACGGCCATGTGAGTGGAATGCTCTTATAATTATTACACTGATACCCCACCTTTCCTTCAAGGAGCTTGTGGTGGTGGTGGTGCATGGTTCCCCCTCCCCATATTTTATCCTTAGATTTGGCTGAGATTCTGCAAATGGCCCAAGAAGGGATTTGAACCCAGGTTTCCCACAGTCGTAGCCCAACACTGTTGGTCGCTACACCACACTGGCTCACAGAGCATTACAGCAGCATCTGAGTGGCCCTACTGCAGGATGAGAAGGTTCCATGGCAGAATTACTGTACTGGCGCTTCCTAAGCCCAGCCGGCTCACTGTGCTGGTTGTGTGTGAGGCAGCTTTTTGCTCCAGGCCTTTTGCTTCTTTCCTTCCATTCCCTTTCCCATTGCAGTCAGTACACCAGGGCTGGAATAATTGAGGGTGCATTTTGCAAGGGAGGAAGAACCAGAGGACTTTGGATCCTAAAGATTCTCCAGTGCCCTTAACAACTGCTGGCCAGACAACCATTGCCTGTGGCTGTGGGTCTTTCAGTGAGTGAAGTAGGGTAACCGTGACAGCGTAAGTTCCCTTCCTCCCCAGCTGTGGAAGGGCACTTATCCAGTTCCCTCAATTGGCTGTTGATCACTTTTAGGACTTCTTTATTGTTTTACTTCACATAATTTCAGCAGAATTGTATGTATTTAATGATTACTGCATCCACTTCTCTTCGTAGCTGTAATAGCTCAGGCTGAGGTAGGCACCTATCCAAAACTATTCATAAAAGGGGTTTTTTTGGGGGGGAGGTTTGTTCCCCTGATGTGAGGTGCCGAAGGCTGGCAGAGTGCAAGGGAGGTTTAGTCTGGCAGTGCTGAGAAGCGCTTTGAATAGAGCCAGATTAAGGATGGACTTGAGAGTAGATGCACTGAAATCAAAGGGTCTGCTCTGAGGATGACTAACATTGGCTAAAATAGGGCAAGCTCTGGACCCCAAAACTGGGGCTACCTGGTGTGTTTCCAGTCCAAACTTTCCTCAACAGCTTATGTTTGGTCTAGGGCCGGATTTAGATTTGATGAGGCCCTAAGCTACTGAAGGTAATGGGGCCCTTTATATGTCCAGCTGTCCTTTGCCAACAACAAATTGTTGCTGTTTTTTGTGTTGAATATATGCTATATGGTAATTTATAGTAATTTATATCTAAAGCCATTTGCACATGTTGCCATGGAACCAGTTCATGCAGAGTGTAGGCACCCTATATATAGAAATGAGCAAACCAGTGATATTTTAGGGAGCAGGCTAGCAGGCGGGGCCCATGACTTGCATCATAGAAACACTGTTGCTGTATGTAGGTTTTATAGTCTACATACATAACGGAGCGTATTACTTCCGGGATTTGCTGCTCGCGCATGTGCAGAAGCTCAGAATAACGTCATGTGCATGCACGGAAGTGACGAATCATGACCCGCACACATGCACGTTGTGTTCGCTTCAGGATGCGAACGGTGCTCCGGAACAGATGCCATTCGTATCTAGACATTGTGATATTTTGGAAATGTACACCCAGTTGTTTTTCCCCTTTAATTTTTTTGGGGGCCCCAAGATAGTGGGGCCCTAAGCTATAGCTTGTTTAGCTTATACCTAAATCCGACACTGATTGGTCTCCCTTCCAAGGCACTCGAGGTCCCACATGAAAGCGAGCCCCCAGCAAGGCCTCGACGGCCTGCAAGGCGCTTCCCCTTGCGAGTGGGAAACGGATGGGCGGCGGCCCGAGCACGGCCTGGCGCCCTCTCAGCTCAGCGAGCACGACCTGAAAGCTCTGGCCGCCTCCCTGCACGCCCTCCCGGACCTGGAGTACGGAGGCGGCGGCGGCAGCAGCGCGCCTCCTTCGATGGGCCCCGACGGCAACCGCGAGCGGCCCCGTCGGCGGGCCTCGGCGGCGGACCTCCTGCAGGACAGCTCCGGCTTTGCACCGGACTACGAGGGCTTCGAGTACCGGGGCGACCCTTACGAGGAGGTGGAGCCGCTGCGGAACCTGCCCGCCTTCGAGGCGTGCTCGCCGGCCTCGTCCGAGTCCAGCATCGACATCTGCTTCCTGAGGCCCGTCCACTTCACCAACGAGCCCGGCAGGACGGAGCGCACGCTGCAGCCGCTGCCCAAGAGCACGGCACCGACGCCAGCCAGCGGCACCTACAAGCGCGAGGTTTTCCGCAGCAAAGGCAAGCAGCTGAGCCGCTCGCTCAAGGAGTTCCCGCGCAGCAGTGGAGGCGGCGGCGGCTCCGAAGGCATCGCCAGCACCAGGCTGTACAGCACCCGCAGCAGCAGCGGCAGCCGCCTGCCGGCCCCGACGGAGAGGGGCTTCCCGGCCCACGGCGCCCCCTCCGCCGCCTCCCGGAGCTCCCAGCGGCACCACTTCCCGCCGCCGAGAGGAGCGGGCGACCAGCCCAGCTTTCTGGAAGTAAGGAGAGCAAAAGGCAAGGGCAAAGGCGCTTCCCAGCCAGGGTCTAAGCGACGGGGGAGGAGGAGGAGGAGCGAGGGCGGGCCCTGGGTGTCCCCCGAGTTCCCACATAATTCATGAAAATTCACATTTCGATGCCAGGGCCAGGCACGCTGTATGGCACCCGTGGCCCCGGGCTCCCACCGTTGTGGGGCCAAGCTGGCACACTTGAGTGCGGGGGTTAGACCATAGCTGTCAATATTTCCCTTTTTTAAAGGGAAATTCCCTTATTCCAAATAGGATTCCTCGCAAGAAAAGGGAAAAGTTGACAGCTATGGGTTAGACCTGTGACCTGAAGGTCCCCTATCATTATCATTATTGTTAAGTTGTGGGTGAACATATCAGACAACACAGGGATTCTTCAAACAGCTCTTGTTTATTCAGATGCCAGAACAGAACTGAACCAAAGGGTTCAGTCAGCCTGCTTATACAATGCAACTGTAACACTTTCTGTAACTATCCAATCACTGAACGTCACTTTCAATCCCTTATTTGCATATGTGGACCTGAGTGAAAACTATCTACATTATCCCCCTGCTGGCCCAGGGTGGGAACTTCAGTACCTAACAATTATCATTAATTAATGCCCCACCTTTTTCCCTGAAAGGGACTCAAGGCAGCTTAACATACCCTCCAACAGTTCTCCAATAAAAATAGAGTTATCCTATTTAATAATAATAATAATAATAAATAATAATAATAATAATTTTATTATTTATACGCTGTCCAACAGACTGGGATGCCCCAGCTACTCTGGGCAGCTTCCAACATATATAAAAAAATAAACATTCAAAAACTTCGCGATACTGTACAGAGCTGCTTTCAGATGTCTTCCAAATGTTGGCGCTGGGGTCGCATAGCTCTGCTTCGAAAACTTCAATGCAGGAGAGTCCACCAAAGTACTAGAGATATTTGATGCAGGTGGATTTCTCGGTGTATGGTTTATTTAAACTGTTACATTTGAAGTCAGGGTTGAAAAGCTGAAAAAAATACAAATCTCAGCAGCCCACTTTCTTACTGTGAACAAAATGTGAACATAGAGCAGGCCCACAGCATACATTACCCCATAGTGTAGCCTACTTTGAATCATAGCTGTCAACCTTCCCCTTTTTTTGTGGGAAATTCCCTTATTCCAGCGCAGTTTCCCACTGCTATCCTGGGTTGTTAAATATCCTCCTGGGACAGGCGAGGCTGCTGATCCCTTATTTTCAGATCTGAAAGTTGACAGCTATGCTTTGAATCCCCAGTCCAATTGGAGCCATTGTGGTGCAAAACTGTCTCTGGTTACATAGCCGTGCCTTTTGGGCCATGTTTGAGTTGTGACATACTGAATGCAGACACTGACTTTTAGGTACTATATAAATAGCTCTGGAGTGAAGCAGTCTCTCAGCATCCAGTTTTCATGAAACAGTTAGTGCCTGCATCCCTGTAGTTGTCGAGTCTAATGGAAGCACCAATTTGCATGGGGAAAAGAAAGGAAGCAGTTGTAAGAAATACATGAAACTTTTTTGAAGCACTCCATGCAAAACAGACCTGAAAATAAGGACAAGTGTACAAAGGCAAGGATGCCTTTGTCGTTCTACTTTTAGGCATGGGGGCTTGTAAACAAGGGTTTGTTATATCTGTATTTGTTTAATGCCATTTATAATTTTTGCGGGACAACTTTGTGAAATTCTTGTTTTTTTCATTTCAGGAGATGCATTTAGAAGACAACACCAGATTTTCTCATAGGGATGACAATGAGCAAACCTCTTTCAGCAGCCACACTCCAAGGCAAGAACAGAAAGGGAGATTGCGCAGTTCCTTCCGCAAGCTGTTCAAAAAGAAATGAAACACACATCTGATTTTAAAATTAGCTTATTTTAAAATTAAGACACCAGCCTTTTGGCACTTGAAAAGAAGAAACAACCAACTCCTGAATTTTTTAGGAACTAGTATTTTATCCTGACTCGGGGGGGTCAGAAGCTTACCGTATTTTTCCGTCTATAAGACGCCCCCATGTATAAGAAATCCCCTATTTTGGGGGACTCAGACTTAAGAAAATGGCCCCAGCACTATCCGTGTATAAGATGCCCCCTAATTTTTGACATAATTAGGGGGAAAACCTAATCTTATACACTGGAAAATACGGTATTTTGCCACTCACGCAACTGTTAACTTATTGCTGCCATCAAGCAATAAGGGCCTTGCAGTTATGGAAGATTGTAGTATGATGTCATTGATGTATATGTCACAATATTTCTGAATCTCTTATCAGGACATTCTACGTACAAAGTCCAGACGTGTGCTATTTCACTTTTGCTACATGTTTATTATAATTAGGCAGGATATAAGGGCTGTACAGTGGTACCTTGGTTCTCAAACTTAATCCGTTCCGGAAGTCTGTTCCAAAACCAAGGCACGCTTTCCCATAGAAAGTAATGCAAAATGGATCAATCTGTACCAGACTTTTAAAAACAAACCCAATTTAACATGAATTTTACTGTCTAACAAGACCATTGATCTAGAAAATGAAAGCAATAATCAATGTACTGTACTATAAAATAAATAAAACAGTATTGTAGAGGATAAAAATAAAAATTAAAATTTTCCTTAACTGCATTGAGGATAGTCATTGTTTGTACTGTATTGCTTTTATCCATTTCTGCAGTCACACAATCAATCAGTGAATCAATCAATCAATCAGTAGCTGAACTGGGTTCCACACAGTGACAAAAACAAATTAACCGAACAAGCCTCAAAAACAAAAACACAAAAGAAATAGCAAAAACAAAAGCGCCAAACTTAATCCGGAAGTCCGTTTGACTTCCAAAATGTTCAAAACCAAGGCACAGCTTCTGCTTGGTGCAGGTGCCCCTGAAACAATAGCCAACAACTGCATTGGATGTTTGACTTCCAAAAAACGTTCAAAAACTGGAACACTTGCTTCCAGGTTTTCGGCATTTGAGAACCAAGGCGTTTGAGAACCAAGGTACCGCTGTATACTGATGTGTTTTGGGATGTCAGGTGACCATCCCTAGTAGACATCATGGAGGCGAGCACAAACCATCTAGTACAGAAGTGGGACACAGGGACCTATAAAGAACTCCTACATCATTTTACAACCCACCCACCCACCCCAACCATTTTAATTAGCTAGCAAAATGTGGAAACATCTTTGCATGGTCCTAGATGGATCTGGCAGCCATCTCTAGGATGGCTCAGATTTCAGAGTAGCCAGGAGTAAGTGTGTGTATAGTTCATGAAATAACTGATTTACAACTTAGTCTGTTTTAATGATGCAACATTGTTGTTGTTTTAAAATACAGTTGGATTGATGCTGAAAGAACAGATCTTCCACTGTTCTTTCTCCAAAAATATAAAGTGGTGCTACAGTGGAATCTGAATTTCTAAACAGATGTTACAGAAGAATCAAATTTATTTTAAAAGTGGTGGGGAATATTCAGAAGCGGGAGAGGAACTCCAGGAGAAGTTGACTGGTTTCTTAATAGTCTAGGCATGTATTTATTTTGTTTCAAATAAACTTTGCTGTATTATTCAGACCAAGGGTATTGCTTGAGAATACAAATACTGTACCTTGAACAAGCACTGCTGAGCATCCCAACATGAGCCTAAAAGCTGCTTCTCATGCTACAATTTATATATTCTTGGTTATACTCCTGATTTACAGCCAGGTCTAAGAGTAGTTGGGAAGAAGAAAAGCTTCTGTCAATTTCCTATGTTACTGGTATAGAAGTATCTACTGGAAACAGTCCAAAGGCTTCATATCCCATGCAGATGTTTAGGAAGATAAGTGTGTGCAACTGACCAAGGAAAGCAGTAACAAGTACCAGATTAATAAATAAACTGGTAATCACGCTTTCTCATTGAATTGTAGAGTTGGAAGGGACTCAAGGGTCATCTAGTCCAATCCCTTGCAATGCAGCAACCCTACTAAGGCATCCATGACAGAGGGCCATCCAATCTCTGCTTAAAAACGTCCAACAGAATTCACTTTCTGAGGGGGCCTGCCCACTGTTGAACAGCTCTTACCATCCTCCTGATGTTAAGTCAGAATTTTATTTCTTGCAACTTGAACCCATTAGTTCAGGTCTCACCTTTTGGAGCAGGAGAAAACAAGCTTGCTCCATCATCCATGTGACAACCCTTTAGATATTTGAAAACGGCTATTCCTAAGGTGTATTTTCTTACACATCCAACACCAAACAGGCCATTTCAGGAGACTGGATGTACAAAGGATTATCCTTCCACTATTATTAAAAACAACTGCAAGTATTTTTTTTCTGCTGTGTTGCCTACAAGAGACTAAATCATAACTGGGGTGGTGGTGGGAGGAATCTCCATATGCAGACACTGTTAAGTATTCAAGTATTTCAGATGAATACCGGTACCAGAATTGCCATACATCCGGAATTTCCCGGACATTGCCGGAATTTGGCAGTTCAAAACAGTGTCCGGGCAGAAATTGCTTAAATGTCCAGGAAAATCCATTCTTCCTGCAGGCCTATCTAACCTCAATTGTTTAAGTATTAAAGATTACTGCAACAGCAACGTAGCAAAATACTCAGTTTAGCAACAAGTTGGAGGTCAGATGGAGCGAGACTACTGAAGAATGCAACCACACTGTCAAGACTTGCATAGCATGGTATAACTTTAGCTCATCCTACGTAATTATTCTGCAGTGGTAAATTTATTTGCTTCCTGTGTTAGGAGTGCATCTGCACTTTTGCGTGGTACCCAGATACTCTTAACTGTGGGTGATCTTTATAGGACAACACTACACGGAACAAAATTAAAATAATGCAGCAGGCTCACAGACCTAGGTTTTTACATATACAAGGATAAACACTTATAGGATATGTAAGGCATTTTTATTTATTTTTTATGAACAAATCTCTTGAATGCCAAAAAGTAACAGCCACTATTAATTTTCACTTTAAATGCAATCTGAATACCATTGCAGACATAGCATACAAAGCTGACCTACAGACATGATTAGGTACACACATAGGCCCATATGATTTGCCAGTTTAGGATATCACCACTTCAACCTTAATGCAGCTGGATTGGACTGCCATAGCTTCTCAACCATTTTAGCAAAGTATCCATGCCATTAAACAAAAGGCAATACGTTTTAAATATACAAATTATTAGAATTCATCAAAAACACAAACCTGTACACAAAGAAACAGAAAGTTTGGTTTCTAAATTGGCCAAATAAGAAATGCGACCAATAAGAGAATCTACCGTGTTTCAGAAAAAAAGAACCCACATTTTTTTAAAAGGCACATTTGGCAGCTACTGAAAGTTGCATACACATCTGGCACAAGTCCCCCCCCCTTCCGCCTGGGTACATTACTGTTTTACAAAGGTCTCGATGTGCAATTCTGAAGCAACTGACTGCTTAATGCACTGTTTTGCTGTTAAAGGCAAAAGGGGAATTTGCTCACAGTTGACAGAAAAAAATATGCACTTTAAGGTTTTTTGTTTTAAAGTAACAAAATTAATGGCAAAGGCATGAAAATTCATCCCAAAAAACCCAAGTGCTTTTGGCTTAATACCTTTCATCAGCAATAGGCCTGCATTTACTTTTCATTAGCAGAGAAAAATTATTTAGCTCTTCAATAAGTATGGAAAGTGATCACTGATCAGTTTAAGAGCACAATTTACAGCAGCTGTGTGTGAGTTACCTCTTGCACCAGAGAGAAAAAATCCAAAGAGGTTGCCTTGTTTATTTCTCCCCTCCCCCACTGTTAATTAAAAACCGGTTTTATATTACAGCAAGCCCCTCCCTTTCAACCACCAAAAATGTAGGGAATAGCAAGGATTTAATTTGTGCATTTTTTTTGTACACTGAACAGCAAGCAGGCAAGACACAATGACGAGAAAACATTCAGACAAGCTGACACGTTCCAACAAAAACCATTCAGGAACTTATCCAGCTCCAATCAAAACCACCCCAAGCAGCTCCATCTACACTGAACACTACTAACCTTCAGTAGTCTCTAAGTGCCACCTACCATTGTCATAGCAGTGAGGCCAATTTTTATTTGGAGTCATGGTGGAACAAAAGAATGCTTTCTTGAATTTCTTAGGAGACTACTTCCCTCTTCTTATTATTCTTTTAAAAAACAGACACCCAAAAATTCTCCAGGCACCCCTGCACAGGTGCTAATTCTGCATCTCACCCTACAGAGTGGCTTTTCAGGGAATGGAGGGAGCGCCTACAGTGGTATGAGGGGTGATGGTTAAAAAAGCACAGGTATGTGCATGCCGATTTGGATCTCAATTTTAAATGTAGCAGACACGACTTATTTGCAAACCTACTCAAATTCTAGGGTAGAGTTTAAAATGGAAAAACCAACCAACCAACCAACCAACCAACCCATGAGTTTGAGCAACTTACAGGCGCATGTGTATATGACAGCAAGCAGCAGCAAGACACGACAAAATGAAAAAAAATCCCACTCTGGTCAAAACATGGGCATCAACTTCCTGCTTACAGACTCTCAAGATTTCCCTCTCACTTTATTTATTATACTGCAGTTGGCACATTACTTCCAGAGAGTGAAAAGGCAGTTTACTATCAACTTCTAATAGCCAATTTGCTAGAGGAACAAGTTTTTATTTCCAAGTCTGGGTGAACTGTATGTCAACCACTTGGTTCTATATAACCAGTACTTGGATACCTCTCCATTCTTCCTGATGTTCAGTTATGTAACGTCATTTCTATGGGGTTTATACTCCAATACAAACAGATAATGAAAAATAGTGTTTTAGATTGTCTGGTGAAGAGTTCTATGTAAGTCAGAAGTCTGCATACACAAATATTTGACCCAAAAAAGTTTATTTCCTTTCCTGCTTTGTGACTTTCCAAAGTCTTGATTGAGGTACTAAAATTATACAAAGTAGTTTTTTATGGGGAATGTGCTAGCAACTCATTGGGATGGATATTGAAAAATGCAGTGAAGTTTACTTCTGAAAAAGCTTGCCCCTTCTTGTAAAACATCAAAAGGTGGGATAGCTCAGTTGGTAAAAGCATGAGACTCTTAATGTCAGGGTTCGTGGGTTTGAGCCCCACATTGGGCATTGCAGGGGGTTGGTTTAGATGACCCTTAGGGTCCCTTCCAACTCTAAAACTCTATGATTCTATGAACTGCATAACGGATGTTTTGAGTGAGCACAAAGTAATTCTAATCAAAACAAACATTTTCAGTGCTTAAAAACACAGCACATTTAACACAATGAAAGTTGATTATGTTAAACAAGAGGCCTGAAGAACTACACACACTTTGCACATGTACAACACCCGCTTCAGGGGATTTGGGGAAATTTTGCACACACAGATTTAAAATTTGCACTTTTTATAAGTTCTGCTGACCTAAATATTTTACTTCAGCTACCATAAGAGACCATGAAGCTGACAGACAGCCTCAATGGAACAAATGACTTCGTTTCTCTTAAATGGCTTAAGCCAATTCATCTTGCATTAAGTATTTTATTTATTTAAACTGTTTGTATACTGCTTAATTATCAAAGTATCTGGGTTGTATCAAGCATGATAATCTTAGCAACTACGGGGCTGCTGGAAATATTAAGTGAACATCATTTTCCCACTCAAAACAAGAATAAGACAGATCTGTACAAAACGTTGCTGCTTGCAAATGCTAAATGGATTTATCAAACTATAATCCCGCTCCCACTTTTTTCTGGAGTGGATTGATTAGGGAACTTTCACTCTGTAGGCATCTGCAGTATTTTAAAGTTCTTATGGACAGGAGCTTTACCACTACCTTTAGTGTTACAAGAAAAAAAATGTATTTAAGTAGGGAGCATTTTCTCAACTTTCCCTTAGCAAGTTCAGTCATTTTAAAGTATCTCTAACCCTCAGCTGGGCTCAACTTAACACTTGTCATAGGCTAGCATTATACATTTTTTTTATCTCAGAATGCCCTTTTGTTTCTGCATATCGTACATGTTAAGAAGGATCCATTTAATGCAGGTTAAATGAACATTTTCCTGAAATGCAAAGACCACACTACATAATGCTGTAGAAGTGTCTTAGAACAGTAGGCTTTCATGGTGATACGGTCCTCTACCATCACTGTTCCAGTGACATGGCTTTCTAGATTACCGAAATGTATTTTGGTTTTGCCAAGGAGAAAACATCCTATAAGAGTCTTAGCAACTAAGGATACAATACTGCACCATTCACAAGTCCTAGTGTAGTAGAAAGGATTAAAATATCTTCAATAAGTGGCATGCATTACTATCACAGTACAAGAATCAGAAGCGCAATTCACAGGTCTATGGATAATCCAAGGCAAAATATTCATGTAGATTATTTTCTTTCAAACATTTCTGACACGGTCAAGATCAGTTTCAAGGTTTAAGAAGTTAAACAAAGTTTGGAATTCTGAACTGTATTATATGCTTGAGATCCATGTTAAGCACACAGATGTTCACTTCCAAATCACCCCTAACACACATTTATTTCACATGCCAAACCTTGGATTTCTTCTAATTTTTTTCTTTACAGACTAAAACAATGAGCAAGAAAGAGAGGTGTGTACCACAGCATGTGTCTCCTCCTCAGTGCTTTAAACTGAAATGTACATTTAGAAATGCAATAATTTAATATATGTCAGCCAGACAAAATATCTGTATCTTTATTTCAATTAAATTAAAAACAATTTGCAAGTATATTTATGCAACATTCACTATATACATATGATTTATTTATGCAACTACAAGGCAATTCTATGGGTGCTGATTATTCATCTACCTACTGCTAGTTAAAACATGGTGATAACTAGGGAATATGGCCAGCGGATCATCTTTTGCATTTTCATGGCATAGTCTCAAAGATGTTGAACTACCAGCCATTAAGTGGGTTATCAGTAAACCTTAAAATGAAGACCTAACCTAGTCTAGATTTAACAGTCTTCTAAATGGAGAAACAGATTCAACTCTGACAATAGCATTGTTTTGCAGTTTGCATCATTGGTGTCATTCATATAAGACTTAAATCTCATTTGTTTAAAGGCGGTTAAAAGTTAGGCATTCTGTTTACTGGCAAAAAAAATCTTTTTGAACTGGCACCATAATATTCATAAAGGAGGAGGAAAGTACCTCTTTGGTGAAGCCTAGGTACCCATGTATTACTAGTAACAGTTTGTAAACAGGACTGCAGTACGGTGCTATGTCTTAGCTCTATGTTGGTTCAGTTCAGTACCACAGATCTTCCTCACAGTCCAGTTCATGATTTGAAAGCAGGGAATAAAACAAAAGAAAATTAAGAAGACTATCAAGTTCCCTGTTTGAGATTCTTTTTTTAAAAAAGTGCATAATATTTTTACTCCAAGAACTTACATCATGGTGGACAGATGAATACAGGACTATGCATTTTATCCCTCACAGGACGTTACACAAAGCACAATGTCTGCTTATTGGCCCAAAGAGATCTGCAAATCTGATTTCGGGTACATTCAGGTGTCCACTGACTTTAGAACAGGGCCCTGCATACTATACTAACAAACAGCAACAGTTTATTCACGATAAGGGGCCTGTTATTAAGATTCTTTCTTCTTTTTGTACACCAAATATCAAACGTAGAGTCTTTAGTGTTAGGAGCAACACAGCTCAACTCCTTGGTGCCCACAAGGTACCCAGTGCATCTATTGCCAGCAACAGACATGGCACCAGGGAAAGCATTCTCTCTCGAGCACAAGGGAGAATTCAGGTGGAGTGGGCGTTCTCCAGCAAAGGGGGTCCATCACGATGCATCAATGGATGCGTGGGCTCCCTTTTGTAAGTTTTTGGAGGAAGCTTTGGGATATGTTGAGAAGTGCTTTGCCGAGGAGGAACAGGGGGCCCAGCAACAGAATGGAGGTCCGTATCTTGGGGTATCAAAGGAGGTGATGGCAAATGCCTCCGGACAACGTGAGGAGAAGGCGTCTGGGGGGGAGGCGGAGTAAATGGAGACGGACTGTTGGGAAAGAAAGTGTTGCCCAGTTCACTTTTTCTGCCTAAGGGTGGTGGCTGGAGATGGAGAGGTGAACTAGAGAAAACATCAGGAGTTCGTACAGGTTCTCGAGGTGGCAATACAGGTGGGCTTTCTGGGGGGTCAGAGATGGAGGTCCTGTCTGGCACCGAGTATCTCGGTGAATAGATTTTTGATGTCGGCTGCCGAGGAGGGATTGCTGGTGGGCTGTCCAGATGTGCAGAAGAAATCTGAAATATAAAGATTTGTTAGGACATAATTCAAAGACCTCAATGTTGCACTGGGGAACAAATATGCCAAGACGGTACCTTGCAAAAGAGGGCGAAGACACTTTGGACTAATTCCACCTGCAGAGGTGAGTTGAGAGAGTTACCCAATACAGGTTGTTCTCTTTCGGAGTAGAAAGAACCCACACAGCACGTCTAATATGAATTATCTTCAAAGGATTAGAGAAAGCCCAAAGCAGGAATGGCCAATCCTTGGGTTGTGGACATAATCTACTACCCAAAATAACCCACCAATTTTGGTAGCAGCAGCAAAAAGAAAAAGTTGGGTGTGCAAAGCGCAGTGCTGTGATGGAGGAGACAACTGCCCATCCCTTCAAATTTGTCTCTGGAATGATCATTTGAGCAACGGGGGCAATGACACCTAGTCCTCAGCTGATCGGCATGGAAGAGGAGGGGCTAGGTGCCTGCCTACCTGCCTGTGAGAGTATGCACAAGAGTGTGTGGGATGGCCAGCTGCACTGCTAGCATGTGGCCCCTAGAGGATGGATGTGGCCTTCTGGCCAGAAAGGTTTAGCTACCTCTGGTCTAAAGGCTTTCATTTCATCTTACTTCTAGGAGTGCTCCTACAACAAGATTCCAACAGAGGACAAAAGCTGGATGCCCACATAGAGAAGGTGTGTGTGTGAGGGGGGAGGAGGAAATAGGAGAGGGTTGTCAGACTCTTCTCTATTGCCCACATCTCTTCCAGAAGCAAAAGATGGGAAGAGGAAACAGAATCGGGCTGGATAGGTAGGAGATCCAGCACAGGAGATGGGAGCCCTTTAATGGATAAAGACAAAGAGTTGCACTAAAGGTGTTCCCAGGTGCAAAAATGTATAAGCACAGGAACAAATAGGGTTACCAGTGGCAACCAGAAATTTTATTTTTTACTAAAGTTGTTATTGTTCCCCCTCCCTTCCTCTTAAAAAAAAGGTTATCCATTTGGATGGGACCCAAACTAGTTCTCCCATTGTTTTTGAAGGCGCATACCTTATTGGGTCTTCTTTTTTTAACTTTCTTAAAGCTGCTAGTTGTGAGTATGGCAGCAGGATCCCTACCTTTTTCAAACAGCCACTTAAAACTGAAACTGCAGGAACCAGAGCTCCAGGAGCTCTGGGAGGTAGGAGTGGGTATGGAAACACTGAAGCAGCTTTAAATAGCCCATTCATGCTGTGCCTTTACATTAAAATAAGTCAAACTCATTTATCATTATAGATTATAGGTGGAGCATAAAAAACCCAGAATGTCCCGTCCCCCCCAGTGAATGTTAACTTTTGCTGTCACCTTGTATAAGAATTAAATGAAACTAGGTTGTAAATCTGAAGCTCCATTTATTTTAAAAGGCGGAATAAACCCTTTCCTCTGTGGGGAGGCACACACTAGTAGTCTTTTGTCTTTAAAGGTTGTGGGGGTGGCAGTGACAGCAGGCTCTCCCTCTTCACTGTATTTTCATCTTACTGTTCCTGCAGAGAGAAATGCGGTGAAATTACCTTTGAAGGAGAAGATTCAGCAGGAGCAGATTCTGGACGTCTCCGGGGAGGAATAGGAGGGGGAACGGTAATTTCATCTGAGCTTTTTGGAAAACTTATGGAAGACACAGAAGCTGACCCTGAAAGTGTATGAAAAATTCTATTATCCATCTCATTTGAATTTTTCTACTTTTCTAGTACTTTAACAGTAAATTCTAAACACACAAGTACAATACAGCATATAAAATGTATGCCTCTTATCTATAAGCCTCCTCCTGCTAAGTTCCTGAGGAATCAGGATTTCTTTTCACAAACAAAACAAAGCAGCTTAAGCCAAAGAGCTGCCAATGGCTGTGGTATTCTTGGTGTTGTATCTTATGTTTTAACTGTGCTAGTGTTCATGAATGGGAACACTAGCACACTTCACCTGTGCTGTCTCGTCTCCCTTACCCTCCAGAGGTGTCTCCAGAACAGGCGAAGTGTGCTAGTGTTCCCATTCATGAACACTAGCACATTAACATGCCCTTGGACCATGGATTGATAAAGGCCAGGAAAGAAACAAAATGAATTAAGAAAATAAAATAATTGCCACTGTTACTAGCATCCTGCCATGTACAGGGTGAGTCTTTTAAAAGACGTCTCGTGCAACATGTGTACTCCGTATCCACGGGGCCTCTTTTAAAGGACTCACCCTGTACAAACAGCAAACAAGGCATTCACTTAAAACAGTACATCTCAGTCTTCGCTTTTCAATCATGGTTTGGATTCAATCAAATTTAAGAAAACTGTTTTCAAAATACAAGCATCAACCAAACAAGTTCCTGTGGTTTGGCACATAACAGCAGTATCAGAAAACATGCCCACATGCGACACAGGCCAAACAACTTAAAAAGGAGAAGAATAGCCCAATCCTTGCTAGAGCACCTACTTGAATGAAAAGGGGTGGAGGGATCAGAGTCAAAGACACTGCAAACATCTGTGGTGCTGGAAGTGGACGATGGTGGAGGTGGGGTGAGAGGTGTTCTTGGAGAGTTTGGTGCAGAAGCAGCACTTTCTGTTTCACTCTCAGGGACACGACTGTAACTGATTTTTCTTGGCTCCTGTTGCAGAGGTGTAGGGTGTCTCATGGTGCCTGGTCTTGGGTTTGATGGACGAACACCCGGAGATTTGAGAGAATAGGTGTACTTTTTGGGCTGCACAGAAAACCAAAAACACTGTTTATATGAAGAACACTGATATTTTTTACTGTAAAATTACTTACTTTTTCCTATTAAAAAGCTTGTGCCACTCCAACTGTATTTTATAACATACATTAACTGATAAATCTAAATACTCACAAATCTTGGGGGTGGCTTGACGTTACGTGGCTCTATTTCTAGAGACTTGTTGAACAGATAATCTGCAAACTCTTTTTCCATGCTATTTCCCATTGGATTCAGATTTTCAAAAAATTTCTGAAACCCAAAACATTCAGAAAGATTAACACAGAATCGACAGATCTGTTGAACAGCAAAACCAGATTAAAATCAACTCTTATTTGATGAGGACATGCTCTAGAAGTTGATAATTGAGAAATAAAAGGACTGTAGAGCTGGGAGTCAGTCTAAGGGCTGAAAATAAATTCAGGCGTAATAAAATCAGAACAATACCCTGGTCAGCAAAGGAGCTTCAACCTACAGTATAAGCATTTCCTCATGGCCACTAAAAGGAAGCTGAACCTGGATGAGCAAAAAAACCTACTTACCCTGATATCAGCTTCTCCTCTTAGGCAGTATGGCTGGTTTTGGTACTGTTGGATCTCCCCTGTTATTTCAGCCACCTTCCTCCGCTTACTGAAATTGATAAGTTCTTTCCCATGTCGTTTGAGAAATTCAGGATTGCCTTCTTCCGTTTTCAAGATGTTTGTTAAATAAATTCCTACAATTAATGTCCAAAAAAAAATTGCAGCTATAAAATGGTTATGGCTTTTCAATGGAAAACTAGAATTAAGGTTAGAGCTACAAAGGCTTTGGGGAGGTTGAATTATGCACTTAATTTTTTTCTGAAGATCCAACAAAGGGATTCCTGATCTCCTCTCCTCCAAGCAAATGTGCCTGCTGGCCTTGCTGCTGCTACTTACCTGGGGTGAAACAAAGTTTGGGCTTCATCTCAACACATGGTTAACTAACCTTGGCACTGCCCACTTACGCCTGTTTGTGACCAAGCCACTCTAATGGCAAGCTACACCTTTTGTACATGAAGGAGCGTCTTCACCCCCATTGTTCTGCCCGGACGCTGAGGTCCAGCACCGAGGGCCTTCTGGCGGTTCCCTCATTGCGAGAAGCAAAACTACAAGGAACCAGGCAGAGGGCCTTCTTGGTAGTGGCGCCCGCCCTGTGGAACGCCCTCCCATCAGATGTCAAAGAGATAAACAACTACCTGACATTCAGAAGACATCTTAAGGCAGCCCTGTTCAGGGAAGTTTTTAATGTGTGACATCTTTAGTGTATTTTTGGACTTTGTGGAAGCCGCCCAGAGTGGCTGGGGAAACCCAGCCAGATGGGCGGGGTACAAATAATAAATTATTAATTATTATTATTATTATTATTATTATTATTATTATTATTATTGTTATTATTATTATTATTATTATTATTAGTCACCTGCCTCTCTACCCACCTCCACATCCTTCTTCAAAATTCCACAGTGCCCCCTAACCCTTTCCTCAACTTTTCTTTTTCTTACTAGCTTCCAGACTCATGGCATGCACCCACCCACCCTCTTTGAATCTCATCCTCATTTTTTTTTGGCCTGCCATTCTACCAGCTCTTCATCTGAAAGGCTCTCACTCAATAATAATTTTTAAAAGACAGTCTATCCATACCCCGCAAGGCTTACAATGCAACAGACCTAACACAGAATGAAAAGGGAGGAGGGGATGGAGCGGGTGAAGCAGGTACCAGGACAGGTTACCGTGTTCTTAGAACAACCAGCTGGGGTTTCAACTATTCAGGGAAAGGAGGATGAAATGGCCCTGCTTCCCTTCTCTCTCTCTACTCTGCAGCCCAATAAAATGGCTGCTGCTAGTAAGGCTGAAAGACTGGAGGTCTCACAGTAGAGCCAATGGAGTGACCCTACTTCCCTTCTTTCCCCTTACCTTAAAGGCCTCCAAGTTCCTTCTCTCTCCATTCTTATATCTTTTTTTGTATCTATCCATGATTTTCACTCCTCCAGCTCCATCACCCTTCACTGACTTGTAGACCATCTGTGATGTTACCTATTTTCCTTCTTCTTCAAAACCCACAATTTCCATGAAGCCTTTGGTACCACCCCATAATCCCCATGCCCTATTACCAAGGCTACGTGTATGCAACTGAAACAGTAATACATTCCTTTTTACTACCTTCCATTTGGTGTGTCAAATTTCAGATTATAAGCTCCTTGGGGCAGGGCTATGTGTTCTTGCAATCCAAAGCATAATGTGTACTAATGTCATTATGTAAATAAATAATACAGTACAGGTTTGTAAACAACCACTTTCCTGGCTGCCTGCAGAGCATATAAATTACCTCCATGCAACTAGGCAGCTATTTTCTAAAACCTGATCCTTTTAATCTTATAAATAGGAACGCTCACAAAATAGTTTGGTAAAAAATGTGAGTGAGAAACTTTATGGATTATTATTATCATTAATATTAAAATTTCTATACTGACCTTCACCCAAAAATCATAGGGGTAGTTTACAATATAAAAACAGAAAACATATACCATAATAACAAACCAAAACAATTATACCCCCTGCCCATTTAAAAGGCCATGGATTGTTTAATTAGCCAAAGACTTGGAATAAGGCTTGTCTGACATCTAAAAATATGTAACAAATGCATCGGGCGAGCCTCCCTGGCTTATTTACATAGCAGATCTAGTATTCTATAGTTAGGTGTTCTAGATTTAGTATTTTCTCACCACTACTGGAGAAGGGAAAAGGAAAGAGGAAAGGAGAAGGCACAAAGGCACAATGTTTGCTCTTTTTAGATGGTTTATTAGACAGAGATCCTTGCATCTGAATCAGCCTATTGTCAAAGCACAGTCAGAAAGTATCTTTATCAAGCAGAGTATAGCACAGCACTAAAAAAAAGCACAGAGTAAATTAGAGCACTTTATCTGATCTCCATCCCTTGATATTTCCCTGGTTAAGCTAGAACCACTAAGTACACTTCACAAATGCTTAGTGTTTCTAAATGCGTTAAATACTAATTTGTATTAGTACCTAACACATGAAGATAGCTGAAAAATCAGGTCAAGGGTTCCAACTAAAATGTAGTGAAATTGTGGATTTGATATTGAACAGGGGGTAAAGCTTTTGAAGTTGAAATACTGATTCTTTGAAATGCCTGGCTATTCCAAACAATATAGCAAGCTCCACTAATATATTTAAGAAATGGCTTCTTAATAGTTCTGTGGCTTATCAACATTTGGGATTTTATATTCTTCAAGAATAAATCTTACTTACCAAAGAAAGGCACACATGGAGGATTAATAGACCTGAGTTTTGCCAAGTATTTCTTATGATGGTCTTCACTCAGTTCATGAGCTTCTTCAAAAATCTTTTTCTGGCGGCTTGGGATTTGCTGAAGATGCACAAAGAAAGCTGAGACATGGACAACTACAAACCACATGTTATCAGTGATCTCAAATTAAGGGCCAGTCAAAATATGTAGATTCACTTGGAGGGTTCACTCACCCCTTACATATCAAAGAAGCTTTTCATATAAAAAAAATGGGTTATATTATGTGTGGCACTGGGAAGTGCCCTTGATTTTTTGCTCTAGTTTTCAATTGCTCAGCTTCAGCCCCACTTTCTTGTGGAGAGAAGAGACACTACTTCTTAACATGATGCTTTTCCACCATGGAGATAATCTCAGTCTAGGGAATATATGCAGTCTGCAAATGGGAACATGATGCACAAAGGAACTTTTGGCAAAATAAACAAGATGTCACAGTGGCTTCTTACCCTTGTACATGGGACAAAACAAACATTTGCACTGCATTTTGTAAGTGTTTAATGTAACCCTAAAATTATCTCTATGTAAAGAAAAAATGTGTCCAACAGCCTACCCAGTGCACATGCTGAAGACTGATGAGAAAGAAAAAAGTGGTTTTGGTTTAAATGTTTTTGTTTTTTTCAATGATACTTTATTCAGCAACAGTTAAAACAATTACAGTTTCTAGATATACATGTGACTTACCTCAAAGGTATGATCCAGTCTGTAAATAGGTGCAGAGTTCATAGCACTGACAACTTCAAGAACACCATTAAAATTGTTTAGTTCTTGGAAAACTTGCAAGATCTCAATTATACGGCATACTACAATTACTCTTTCCTCTAGGTTTTCTGTTTCTATGATGCATCTAAATGTACAAAAAGATGTACTTATCAGTACAAGAATGTTAAAAAGCACCAATTTAATATAATTTTATTTTGACAAGTGTGACTTAATGCAGGGGTTTCCAAGCAGCTGGTATAATTACTGAAGCCAAATTCTTTTCTGAATCCAAATGGGAAAACACTATACGTTAAACTTGCACACCAGTAGGAAAGTAAAAGTCTGCCTTCAGAAGAGGCCACCTCTTGTTTCTGCATGATCAGGGCACACACCTGATAGGAATGAAACAGTCTGGAGAAGTAAAACTCATACAGAGCTGCAATGGACCATCCGCTCCTATGGAGGGAATTCTACTACCTGATAAACAGGAATGACTGAATGATCTTATCATGCCTGGTGGAGAGATACAGCCAAATTAATGGCCCTGAGAGGGAGCCAAGGCAGCAAAATTAGAGAAGCAGATAGGTAGCCGTGTTGGTCTGCCATAGTCAAAATAAAAAAATTCCTTCCAGTAGCACCTTAAAGATCAACTAAGTGCACTAAGTGCATGTGCACACGAAAGCTCATACCAAGAACTAACTTAGTTGGTCTTTAAGGTGCTACTGGAAGGAATTTTTTTTATTTTGACTATGGCAGACCAACACGGCTACCTATCTGCAACTGGAACCATGGAAGGCACCACATTGAGCCGCATGAAATGGAAGTCCATCAACCGGTATCTGAAGAAGTGTGCATGCACACGAAAGCTCATACCAAGAACTAACTTAGTTGGTCTTTAAGGTGCTACTGGAAGGAATTTTTTTATTAAGATTAGAGAAGTGAATCATCAGACATGCAATAGACAGGTTCCTCTATCAGCAGCTCCACTAAACTCAGACAAGCCTTTAATTATTTAATTTCTCAAAGCCCAATTTGAGGATTACTAACTCAAGTCTAAAACCAGTGCATAATTCAAAGAATATACTGTCTTTCAATTCAAACAACTGAGAAGTTTAGGAATTATTGTTCTTGCTATAATTATTTCCTTCTATGAAGCTCCAATATTTTGCCAAGTTGCAGCTCAGGAATGATGTTGCATGCCAAGGCCCCGTGATCCACAGTTCCCTAGTGGATAATAAATACACAGACAAATGGATTTGGTTTATTGTTTACAAACGTGCGCAGTTGGATTAGGCATTGGGTGAAGCCAGACTGTATCTCGACTCCCGCCCACCTGCAGGCAGTCAAACTAAGGGTAAACCACCAATATGGGGAGCCCGATGACTTACATCAAATAGGGGCACCCTGAGGGATTCCCGTTGGGGTTGTTGCATGGTCCAACCCCACATCCGGGCATCAGACAGAATCCACACCCCCAGATCCCTTTAACAAGATACCCTTAATAAGGCAGAGGCTACAACCACCCCTCCATCCAAACAAAGGCTTACCTAATGCCTTTGGCTGGTTTTTTTTGGTCATTCTAACGAGACTCCTATCTCGGGTCTCAGACTCTGTATGGACCTGGATGTTAATATCAATATTTAGAAGATCTTAGTCAAAGCACTCGAGCAACTTACTTTTCAAACCACAAAGTAAGATTTGTGGTATGTCGTATCATCTTGAGCAGGTTAGGAGAATTGATTTCCTTATCTTCTTTTGTCCATACACTTCCAACCAGCTCTGATGGTTGCACAGCTCTACAAATTGACAACAAATATAAATTACAGAGAAAAGGCTATCATTTTATGGTCAGTTAAACTACTACTAGATTAACACAAATCTAGATTAACACAAATAACCAATAATTCTGAAATCAGAAAAAAAAAATTGACTGCAATTTTTTTTTTTTTTTGCATTGTAGAATGTCATTGTTCTACCATCTACTTTTAACAACCAATTCTCTCCATCTCCAGTTAAATACTATATCTGTGGATGAGGTTCTGGAAGCTTATAGCTTACAGCTTACAAATCTTGCTTTCATAATACGTTTTTTAACAGTGAGCTCCAAAATGCCAACATATGAAAATAAATTATCACTTTACTACCTATATCAAATTCGCATTAATATATACTAGAGTCACAATTTGGAACATTGTTCCCTAAATGCAGTATGAATAGCTTTGCTAGTAAGAACTGAATGCAGAAATGACCAGGACCGAACACTACATTGCTTGAATATTATGATGTAGAAGAGAATAATATTGTTTTCAGAGCTACCTGTAAAGTTCAGATTCAAGTAACGTGAGCTGTCGAGCAATTTCTATTGGATGCAACGTAAGCAGGTCAAATGTTTCAATGTGTCCTGGCTTGCTAATATGCCACTCAATTGGAGGTGGTGAGCTTTCAAAAGTAATATTGTGACTTGGCCCAATTGCTTGTGCTTGCTTTTTCCTATGGATTATCTTTGTAATTGATTCAACCCATTTCTTCATAGCTTTACCTGAGAAGTAAAAGAAAAATACATTCTAGCATTTGAATAATAACAAAGTTACCTAGTAGCTAGAAACATTCCAATAATGAAATTGCCAGTTTACCTAATGGGAGAACAGTGGAAGACAATGTGAGAAATTCAGAAAACGAAACCAGAGCCATCTGGTCTAGCACCAACAGCCAGATGCAACCAGGAAACTCACAAATAAGGCACGATGCAGACAGTCATCCCCTTTGTTCCCAGCATTTAGTGATAAGGCCTATAATATACTGTTTCTGAACATGAGGCCCCAGACAGAGACCACATTTTAAAATGCCTAATCCTTTTGCTTAAACCTAGCTAAACTAGCGATCATCATGTCTTGTGGTAATGTATTTCCTAAGTGTTGTATGTCGCTACCAGAGAGTACCAGCTTGTCCCCAATCCCCACACACTATCACCTTGGTTCTAGCCAGAAGAGACTGAGAGAAGACAAGATAGCTATCTTCAAATATCTGAAGGGCGGTTACAAGGAAGATGGAGCAAGGGTGTTTTCTCCTGCTCTGGAGGGTAGGACACAAACTAATGGCTCACAGTTACAAGAAAGGGGATTCTTAGTAAACATTAGAAAGCTTTCTGAGAGTAAAAGCTGTTGGACAGTGGAATGGACTCCCTCAGGAGGTGGTGGACTCTCCTTCATTGGAGGATTTTAAGCAGATGTTGGATGGGATGGCCATCTATCATGGATACTTTAGTTGAGATTCCTACATTGCAGGAGACTGGACTAGATAACCCCCAGGGTCACTTTCAACAACAATTCTATTGACAGGGAAAGCGTGTGTCCTGGCCCTCTGTACAGTGGCCTGGAAACTTTTGGAACTGCTAAAGCCAAATATCCTTCATATCCTATTTCAATCACAACAGTATTTGTCAGTAGCTTAGAGATACCCCTGAGCTGTTAAGTTCCAATCAATACCAAAAGATACCCACCTACAGCCAAGCATCTAACTGTCCAGAATAGCCCAGACAACCATCCTACCCTTTCTGCACCTGGAAATCTTCATTCCAGTTGCTACCATAGTCTTGAACAAAAACTAGAGGGAAATTATTTTTTTAGTCCTAAAATCAGTGTGACTTTGAGATCAGTCTTGCTGGCACATGCTCAGCCTGAATGACTCTTGGATCTCCTGGCTCAGGGTGCCCATTAGTGACCTTTGCCCTGTAAAGTCCAACTGGCAAACTGAAACATCACACTTTAATAAAATAGGTACAAAAGAAAAAGAAGCAGATCATGCTAGATCTTTGCAACAATCAAATCAAATACCTCTGACAGTGCCAATGAATTCTTCCAACCGTTGCAGTAGATCTACATCTCTCTCAAAATCATAGAAGTGATGCTCCACCCAGTGCCGGCATACATTTAGAACTCTACAACATATTAACAGAGGTTATACAATATTGTCGGACAAGGTTTATATGATATATTTTTTGACAAATAGAGCTGTAGAGCTGGTTTCATTTTACAGCATACAGTGGTGCCCCACAAGACGAATGCCTCGCAAGACGGAAAACTCGCTAGACGAAAGGGTTTTCCGTTTTGGAGGTGCTTCGCAAAACGAATTTCCTATGGGCTTGCTTCGCAAGATGACAATGTCTTGCAAGTTCCTGCTGGTTTTTTTCCCCTTTCCCCCATTTTTCTAAGCCACTAAGCTGCTTATCAGCTGATCCGATCAGCAGATAAGCTGCTAAAAGCCGCTAATAGCGCTAATCCGTCAATGGGCTTCCTTCGCAAGACGAAGAAACCGCTAGACGAAGAGAATCACAGAACGGATTCTTTTCGTCTTGCGAGGCACCACTGTATATACTGTCCTGACTCCCTGAAGAAGTGCTATAGAGCTGTCAGGATCCATGCCAAAACTCCTGTCTGATTTGCTGGGCCTCGAAACGGAGGACTAGAACACTGAGTTCCCCCAATCTCCTGTCCAAGCTCTGGTAGCTGGGTAATAAGTGAATGTGCGCAGTGGTAGCAAACCTAGCCAGAACAAAAGGTCAAGTTGATCCACAGTTTATGTCTATGGTCATCCTCAAGTTCTACTACCAATTAACATTTACTGTGCACTTAAATACGTTAAAAAGTATGTCTCTCAAGGATGAATTCTATCTCCCCTCTAGATTGTAATGGCTGATGCATCATCTAGTGGAATTAAAATGGTGAATAAACAATACTGAATACGATACACAATATTAGGGGATATAATGTTCTGGAAAAGGCATGGTATCACTGAATTAAGATCTGTAATGAAGAAAATATATAAGCAACAATACTATCAAGCGAAACACAAGGTAGATGAAATGCCATTTCTGAAATATTTTCAGATAAGGCATATTATAACTACATTAATAAATGTAGCACAGTTCATTAAGAAATCACACAAACTTTGAGGCATACATTTCAAATAAAGATCAGTCGTGTGGAACTCTGGATCAGAAGTGGCTTTTTGAAAGTACAGTGGTGGGAAGGTTGAAAAGCTCTGGTATATGCACAGAACACTGTACAGTCCTTTGTATCCCACCCACTGATTTTAAAACCTGGGATCTAAATCTAAGCAAGATGCAGTTTACACACTTAAGATTACTTACCGCAGCTGTACAGGTTGTATATATTCCTTCCTAAATCTTTTTAGCTCTGCGCTAAGAGGTTGATCTCCATTCTCCATAGCTATGCGGTCTGCTTCCGTTGGTTCAGGTTCTGGAATTTCAAATCTAATGTGGAATGGTAATGTAAAAAGTAGGTTACTAAACAGGTATTTAACATTTGCAATAAACAATAAGGAATAGGACTAACATTCTTACATTCTATTTAGGAAAGTTCCATTAAGGCAGGAAAGGGATGGGCCACAACTCCTATAAAATTTCAAGCTTTTCAACTGACACAGGTATAATATACCCTTAAGTGTGATTGAATAGGAAATATACTACAGTGGTACCAATCTGAGATTAAATAAATTCAGTTTGCAAAGATGCAGGCATCTGTGGTTTGACTTCAGCCCTGGAGGTGCACTCCATTGTCTCTTGAGACAGATGGATGCCAACACAGGCACCTGACTACTTAGTATGACATAACTGAATAGCACTTGTATTTTACACATTAAATGCAGACAACCCTCAATTTATGTGGGGGTTACAGTCTGGACCTCCCTGCGTATAACCAAAACTGTGTATATCAGGAGTACCCTGGAGGAGTGAGTCACTCAACAAGCCCCACTGTTGCTCAGGCATAAGCCGGAAGGGGCAGTGGGGTCTGCACAGCTGACCCGCAGGGAAGCTTCTTCCTCGCACATCAGCTGAGGCAGTCAACAAGACCTGCTGCCCTTCCAGCTCACGTGAGTTAGGGGGCTGCAGGGTTTGCTCAGCTGATTTGATGTTAGGTGGGGAGGCTCTGGGGAGAGTCTCCCCATGAGCTAGGAGGACTCTCCAGGGTGATCCCCATTTCTGGATCCACTTTTGGGTTCCTGGCACCCCATGTGCACAGTTACATGCAAATAGAGCACATGTGAATGGGAAGTTGCCTGTACAGTGGTACCTTGGGTTACAGACGCTTCAGGTTACAGATTCTGCTAACCCAGAAATAGTACCTCGGGTTAAGAACCTTGCTTCAGGATGAGAACAGAAATCATGCTCCGGAGGCGTGGTGGCAGTGGGAGGCTTCACTGGCTAAAGTGGTACCTCAGGTTAAGAATGGACCTCCAGAACGAATTAAGTTCTTAACCTGAGGTACCACTGTACCTCAAATTAAATGTGTTTAATTTCACACACATTAAAGCTGTCATGTGGTGTAACTTCATTTATTTAGGTATGCATGTAAAGCACAGAATGTGGAATTGAAGATTCACACTAAATTGGAAAGAAATTGTTTCCCATTAAATTTGCATTTGGGTTTTTCTTAAATGTAAATCTGTAAAGAAAAATGGGTTGGCTTCAGGTTTCCCACGGACAGAGTTCCACTGATGGGACTGCTCTATTAGAGGAAGGGAGAGGCGGCAAATTTTAGTCTCCCTTAACTTCTATTCTGGAGGTATTGGACAATAGCCAGGGTATGCTTAGGGGGAAGAGGGAATAGGCATATGCACGCACACACGCACCCCCCTTTCCATAGGATAAAAGTGTTATTTAAAAACTCATCTCAGAAGAAGGGAACCAAAATTACAACACAGTATTTCAGAAAAGTCCTCTTACCGTTCTATCAGCAGACTCAGTAATTCCTGAGGCTTGCAAAAAGATCTATATGTTGTAAGAAATGTTCGAACAAAGTTGGGATCTAGGACAGACAAAATAAATATTTCACTATATTGTTTTAAATTGTTTAGACAGGTAGTGAAGAACTCTTAACTTCAGAAGCCTCAAACCCTGGAGTCTGATGCAGATGTAAGAGATGTCACTTAATCACGGCTGAGGGAATGGGGAAAGGGCATTCATTCTAGATGGATTTCTGCTCTCTTTGTAGGCAAAAAGGTACTTAGGTAAAGCAAGATCTTGCTTCTGGGACTGCGGAGCCAACTGTATTTTACTGAAGGGAGTAGTAGCCAGTGGGGAAGCAGGGTCATGTTGCACATCTCACCTAATAACACTGAATGTCATTGCCGGTTACTGAGAGAGGGACAAGACAGTAAGGAGCTTGATGGGGGCATTGGACTGGCTTTGCCACTGTGCCCGCACCACACAAGGATTCCTGCTGCCTTGTCCCTCCCTCTCTCGGTAGTCAGCAGTGAGTGTGGCATTGGGAAGCTAGGTGAGTAGCACCCCCCAGGCTGGGCCACCCTGCTAGCTGCTACTAACTGGGGTGTTAAATGTGTCCCTAGATCGTAAAGGAAGCTCCAAGCTAGGAAACTACACATGTGAGAGAATCAAATAACAATGCAAACCACACTCAAACACGAAAACACATCATCTGATGGGTGGTCAGAATGTACTATCTACCAGAAGAAAAGTCTATCAGGAAAGAGTTTTCCCCTTCCTTTCTTATGCACAGAAGCGCGTTTAACTTAAGGATGTCAAGCAGCAGTAAATACCAGAATAAGCACATCTGCTGTACAGGACCTAAATGGCTCTGAGAAAAACCATTTGGTTAAAGCTACTCTGACTGAAGATTTAGCTAGGGACAAACACAAATCTTTATTGTTTTGCCAAAGGCCAAATGTAATCATATAGCAGTATAACTAAAAGTATGATTTAAACCCATAGCACAACCCACTGAAATATCCAGTACCTTTTACAACAACAAAAATACAGTATTAATAACTACAAAAAGGCTCCTGCTTCTTTACAATTTTACCAAGAGACAACTCTCCTGAACCAGAAATCTTCTCTTCCTCCCTGGCAAGCTTACACTGTTTTTAGCTCTGTTGTTTCCAAATTAGAAGACAAGGATCAAAGTTGAATATTTTAAAGTGTCCACTGCTACCACATCTATAGTGGTTCGAGACTCTTGAAGGGTTGAACTTAACCATCATGGTTCCTTCAGACTGCAGCAAGAGAAAGTCAAGGCCTAGCGCACAGCACATGAAACGACTTGAATGCAGTTACCCTAATTGGTGTGTCTTCACATCTTCCTTGATGCACTTGGTGAGAAAGAATGAGGTGCAGGGTGGAAGGTGACCTCCAGCTCTTTGGGTGAGCTTTGTAAAAGCCTTCCCTGACCAAGAATGGAAAACAGTTTGGGATTTGGGGAGAGGTCCTGCCTACCCAATCCCAGAGATGGGACCTTCCCCGTACTGAATTTCCTCCAACCTACAAGGAGAGAATAAACCTCGTGCACTCCTTTCCCATAGCCCTCAACCTCTCAGACATGAATTCCTCTCACCCTTAATCATGGGGTTCACTGTGCATGCACCAGAATCACTTGGGGTTAATTTGACCTGGAGCACAGAAGTAGACTTTAATGGAAGGAGGGCATCAACCCAAGGCCCATTCTTGATCAGGGCTAAGGGACAGCTACTGTAACTTCTGTCCCAACATTAGAACAATGTATTTACATACACTATTCAGTATGCACATTTAGTTATAAAACTCATACCTTTCTATCACTTTGTTTGATGTTACTTTACAGCAAGTTCAATTTTCCTACTAAATTCTTTTCCTGCAATGACTTCATAGAGCCAAGTAGTTGGTTAAAAATACACACACACAGTTAAGTCAGGATGTCTGTCTATGTGATAAATCTCTCCTCAAACAGGCATTTTAAAAAGCTAAAAGAACAACAACATCTAAAAAAATCATAAATAACCATTCCTGAATGCGTTAAGAAAGGAAATGGACACTATGCTGACGCACAAGCATTCAACGTATCAAAGCACTATAAATAGAACAGCACAACCCTCCAAGAGAAAAAAGTTGCAAGCTCTTTCAAAACTGGAAGGGCCAAATCAGGAAATGGAAATGAACTTTTACCACACACAGAACTGTGAACAGAGGCCAAAAAAACCAAAGGCTTTGGGAAGATGTAAAAGTTCTGTCAAATAACCCATACTGAATTTAAATGCCATTTGCTCAACCTGGCCACTTTTGCACCACAAGGAGCTAATGGTCCCGATTCCAACTTCCCATTCATTTACACAAACTAGTTACCAACAGTTACCAACAAAAAACATCCCTGTATATGGGGTAGAATTGAGAGGGCCATAGCTTCTATAACAGGTGAGCTAATGCAAACCCACCCACCTTCCCCCATTATGATTTTGCAGAACCCAACCTTGTGCAAAAGGACTTCAGCTGACACAACAGGACTTCTCCTCCAACCTGCAGTTCCCTGTGTGCCTCCAAAATCTGCAATGCGGGGGTCCTCCAACCCGCCAGAGCAGGTTTTGAGGATATACAGAGGCTGAAATGGGGAAGAGAGAAAGTCTTGTTGCAGGAGCTGAATTCCATTCTGCTTGCCCATGGACAGCATTGGGATGCAACTGTTTATTTTTTATTCAATCTATTAGTTGCTTTCGACAAGGAATCTCAAAGTGATTAACAAAAATAGAATTCCAATAATACAAAATACGTGTTTATTTTAAAACCAGAACACCACTAAAAGTGGTTAAAACATAAAATCATAAAACAAATAGCTCCTCTCCTCAACAAAAGCTCAATCAAAGACTTACCCAGTTAAAGTACAAACAGAGCAAGGAATTAGCATTCAAATGCTTAGAAGAGCAATGCCTTTGCCTGCTGCTGAAAATATATCAATGTCAGCACCAGCTGATTCTACTGGTGAGAGCATCCTACAAATGGGAGGACACCACTGAAAAGCTTTACTATGGTCTGTTGAAAAGATAATGAGTTTATTTATCATGCTGATTTGGTAAGAATGAATTTCAGCGTTTAATGCCAAGATCCCCTAACCTATGTATAAGAATATTATTTTTCTCAAAAGTAGTGACTTTATCTGTTAGAATAGCCGATAGAAACAGCTAGAAAAAAGAAACAGTTGATATGGAAGCACATACACTACTGATGATTTTAAGGAATCATTAGTGATGGAATTTAGATCTTTTAATAACTAATTTAAGCAATTTGAAGAGAATGTGTTTGTTCAGTTAGAAGAGGTGAAAAGAGGTATTGATTCAAGATTTAGAACTCTGCAACTCAAAAAACAAGGAAGGGAAACTATCCAAATATATTAGCATATTCATGCACAGCAGTTTTTGTTTACTGTTCTCATGAAAAAGAACTGGAAAAGGTATGTACATTTTTCTAGGAACTCAATGGGACTGTGTGCATGCTGCATTTCTGTAGCAGTGGATGCAGAATTCAGCATCTTGCTTTTTCATTTTTTAAAAGCTAATATCTGGCCCTGTTAGTACTTGATAAACCTTGCAAAAGCTTCAGAAGCCAGAGTAGTGGATGAATAAGTTTTTCAGTAGGTGCACAAGGAATAGCTTAAGCATGTTTATCAGTCCCATAACTAGCAAAATCACAAAAATATGCATATCTATGCTAAAATACAGATTTTGCACAATTTATACATGACCTAAAACTATTCTTTTAATTAAAGCAGAATTTGGATTGGGGTTCCGAATTCCTTTTAGTATGAAATACACACAGCCCTTTATACAACTGTGGCATATTACGAATACTGCATGGCAAGTGCTATTCCTGTAACTATATTCTGCACCCATTAGCCAGAAAAAGGAGAGGAGAGAATTCTACATAAAAGTCCTCCCGAATACAATTTCCATAGATTTAACCTTCCTCTCTGAAATGAAATATTAAAAGCTAGCATGGGGAAAAACGTCCTAAGTCAGATGAGCATACGCCCACCACTATCAAATGCATCATGCTTTAACACAACATTCAGGGCCAAAGGTGCTTCTCAACTATTTTGTAAAGTGGAAAGGGCCTTTAGGATATGTGGACAAGTTTAAATAATTAAGATTTCCCCCCATTAATATACTGTAAGCAAAGCACATAAAATAGGAGGTGAACCAATTGCATATGAGGGTACCTTAAATAAGTCTAGACGTTTGCATTCCAAGGTCCTTGATTCAATACTTAACTGCTATATTACAATTTGAACAAATTATAGGTAATATTTTCAATTTATTTGAGACCACCTGATTCAAGTGATTTAAGATAAGCATATTCCTGTATATTTTAAATATATAAATTGATATGGTCTTATATATTCATATTAGCACTATTACAAAACAATGTTACAATACCACATTGTTACACATAAATACCCTCTCTTCTGTTGGGCAGCTGCTGAAGTTTATAGATGTAATAAATTAGTCTGTACTATCTGTTTATGCTTCTGCATGTATACTAGCACAACTGACATGACATTTCAATTGAGTCTGTTTCCTAAAGAACGGCTCTATTTCTCTGTAGGTTTGTTAATGTTAACAGGATATTAATGCTTATCAACTGGATGTATGCTAAAGTCTTTTTGTTCTTTATCTCAGAGATAAATGATCCAGCATCCGAGCTACTGGACAGGTGTAACTAGAGGCATAGTCACTCAACTCAAGAATACCACTAAAAGGTTTTTTTACAAGCTGCCACTTTTATCAGAAACCTATACCACCTTGATTCTCTGGGTGTATGGAAGATAGAAGATACTAATAAACTAAAATTCATTCAAACATAAATTCAGATATTTTAAAGACCTGGAAAAATTCCTTACCAGCATACATATGGTATGTAAGTCTCTCAATGAGTTTGACAACAGTGCCTGCCTTGATAATAGGAATTCCAGATTTGGGCTGCATGTTTTCTTCAAAAACAATATTCTCTTCAGAATCAGGTTCTGCAAACCTATAAAGCTCAGGACTTGGAAATCTCATCTGTTCCTCCTTCTCTTCTTGTAGCATTGTTACATCTAACATTCTCTCCAGGGTGCTTCTATACTGTAAAGAGATCAAGGCTGCCATCCAGTTGTTTTTCTCTTCTGCCGATTTTGCAGCAAATATAACACTGTTCTCATCTTTCAAAATTATTTCAAAGGCATGTTTGTACTCATTAGTGTCATCTTTATCATTGATCTGTACCTTCCGCATGAGAAACTTTTCTTTCAGACGATATTCTGCATTGCTAGCACCAGGCAATCTTGGCTGGCCATGATTTGATTTACAACAAATCATTAAACCATCAAAGAGAAATATATGTCTTTCATGCTTGGCACCCACACGTGTGAGAGTCCCCTCCATTATAAATTCATTGCAGCACTGTCCTATATCTTTACCCTCCCAACCATCAATGTTCTTCTGGATCTCGTTCATTTTCTTGATTGCTAGCTGCTTTCCCTTCATTTGTTGACTATAGAACCGGCATGCAGATTCACTTTGAAAGAGAAACAAAATGACATTAATTCAAACAGCAGCTGCACATACTAGCAGAAAAATAACTAATGCAGGCTTACTTTGAAAACAATTAGCCTGAAGAAGTATTCAAAGTATGTTCCAGGAGCCAGCTTCAAACGTTCCAGACTTGAAAGTGCTATGGTCACTGTTAATGTTTAAGTTATATGCCTAATACAGAATTCCACTTAACCAATCAATTTTGATTAAACAGCAAAGTGGCAACTAATATTTCCTGATAAAGACTGTAAGCATCTGAAAGAAAACCTGACACCACACTGTTGTTTACTTTAAATACAGCACATGCTACAATAACTGCATCAAGAGTTAACTAAAAATTGTTAGGCATTTCAAATGGTTCTGCTTGGTATTTTTATTTCTTAACAGCTAATGAAAAACGTTTTTTCTTGCTGCTTACCAGAAGATTCTCAAGATGCATTCACTAGAAGTGTACAAGGACACACACATATCAGAGACTCTGAAAACAATAGCTATCTGGACTTTGATGTCACTTCCTTTGAAAAAGTAGGCTTGCCACAAACTGCTTTGTTCATTGTTTACTGAAAGAGGAAACTGGAAAGCCTGGCTTTATAGAACAACAAACCAGGCTAAAAGCGAGGGGTGCGGTGGGGGGTGGAAATGCATTTACCTAAGTCTTCTCTTTGCAAGACTTTTTGAGCATATCCTTTCCATACTACTCTGAAGATTAAGTAGGGCTGTGATTGCTTGCTTCAAACACTCTTTGTCCTCTTGATCTTTGCTTTTCTCTTCTAATTGCTATGAAAGTAAAAATAATAGTTAATACTTCTACATAAGTTTACAAATCAGATTTCATCCTTCAGCAGCAAAAAAAAGTTGTCACAGTGCCTTAAGAGATCAAATAATATGTTAGCAATCTATGAGAAGGGCTCATGAAGCCTGCTCAAGTGTTCACATTCCATAGAAGGAATCATAGTACTGAGACACTGAGATAGAGGCTGTCAACTGCTATCAGTTTAGGTTAAGAGTGTTAACTTGGAGAAAGGAGACTAAGAAAGATAAATATTTGCAAGCAAAGAAGCCAAACTGAGGAGTCCAACATCTAGCTTTAATTAAAATCTAGGTGCTCAGTTTTCAATAACAGACTGTTTCCAGTCTATAACTTACCGTAAGTGTGTAATTCTACAACCCAGTGTCTAAGTTGTGAAATCCCCTTCCCACAGAGGTGTTTCAGGCATCTTCATTATGTTTTATTCTTTGTAGGCTTAAGAAGCACATTCATACCCCTTTAACACCCAAGATATACAACTCACCCTATTCTCTTGACTGTAATTTAACTTTTTAAAATCCCAGATGCATTTGCCTTGTGCCTTTTTCTACCATGTAGGTGTCAGATCAAAATGTTTTAATCCCTTTAAGGCATTTTAAGGTCTCCTATTTTAAACACTGGTTTTGTAGAAAAAAATCACTTTGAAGTTTAACTGTTTTATTTGATTTTGATTTTTTTGGGTATCTTGTTATGCTTTTAATTATATCAACCACCTTGGGACAAGATTTTATGAAGTGTGGCATATGAACACCGTAAATTCATTTTTACCTAAATCAGCACTCTACTTGCTAATTGTGCACTGTTCTTCAGAAAATCCCCAGTGCCAAAAGCAAGATCACATGACAATATAAGTGGGTTGCAAATGCTATTTAAAATTAAACATAAAAGCTTTAAAATATTAGATGCAATCATGTCTACCACTCTCTTACCTTTAAAAGTTCAAAATAGTGAAGGCAATGGTAAACAGGAACTAGAAGCAGTCTGGGTAAAACATACTGAACAGCTTCTTTAAAACCATCTCCTATTGACTAGAAATGAAAAGATGTTTCAGTTTCACAAACAAGTCCAATTATTACATCATTTGCATTGTAAACTTTACTACTTAACATACCTGTAAATAGAATGCTGCACCAGGCTTTGACAGTAGGCTAAGAAAATGGTCATGAAAACCAGTCCGCAAAATATCTTGAGTGTACGATTCATAAGGATCAAATGCTAGCTCCTAAATAAAGGATTTTAGAATATTTCAGTTTACTCAAACACTGTTTCAATGCTATCATGCAATATACAGATAGATAGATAGATAGATAGATAGACAGATAGATAGATAGGAATATGTTTACTGCCTTATGTTAATTTGGGAACCCAATCAATATTAGTGTATACCACACCAGAAACTGGCCAATGCACCAACATGCATTGGATTCCAATTGGTTTTGGTCATTAGCAACTCAGTGGAATAGGGAGTAAAGCTTACATGGTAGAACAAAACAAAACAAAACAAAACAAGCTCCTGATTGTAACTGAAATTAATCACTCAGTTTATTAATATACAGTGCTTAAGAGTATAAGAGTATATATAGATAATAATAAATAGATTATAAATGATATAGAAAGAAATTAATACGAGATCAGACAAAATGTTTGAAAATAAAGCAACCTACGTATGACAGAGTTTAAATCAGGCTTCCTCAACCTTGGCCCTCCATATGTTTTTTGCCTACAACTCCCATGTTCCCTAGCTAGCAGGAACAGTGGTCAGGGATTATGGGAATTGTAGTCTCAAAACATCTGGAGGGCCGAGGTTGAGGAAGCCTGGTTTAAAGCAACTGGATATAATTCACATATGAACTAATAAGTAGTATTGTCTAATCAATAAATATTTGGAGACGAGAAGAGATATTTTTTTCCTTAAAGATTATATACCGAAACACACTAGAAGTAGAAGAACTTGTACAGCTAGCTGTGTACGTGGTAACTGGTTTCTAACAATTAATCTATCCCTCTAAGTCATGCAGTTGAAATTTTTAGCCAACATAAACTGCTTAGAGTACGGCATTACGGATATATTTTATTGCAGTTTATAGGATACGTCTAGAATTTATTAGAAGAGTAGAAGAAGAAGAGTTTGGATTTGATACCCCGCCTTTCACTCCCCTTCAGGAGTCTCAAAGTGGCTAACAATCTCCTTTCCCTTCCTCCCCCACAACAAACACTCTGTGAGGTGAGTGGGGCTGAGAGACCTCACAGAAGTGTGACTGGCCCAAGGTCACCCAGCAGCTGCATGTGGAGGAGCGGAGACGCGAACCCGGTTACCCAGATTACGAGACTACCGCTCTTAACCACTACACCATACCATAGCAATATGTAGCATATAAGCAGAAGACAGGAGTGCCTGGCGTGCTCTGGTCCATGGGGTCACGAAGAGTCGGACACGACTAAACAACAACAGCATATAAGCAACAAATCTATAAATACTATTACCTACCTCAGCTAAATCTTCAAAACAGCTTCCAACTAAGGGATGGGGACTACCTTCATCTGTCATTTCTACTGTGTCTTCAATATGGCCCAACAACTTCACACTAAGTTCATGAATATCTGATATTCGACTGAATATATTTTCTACATCCTGCAAAAATGAATGGATTGATAAATAGTAATTGGAGGTGGGAGTTAGTCAATCAAAGCAAGAATAAATACTGCAGAACCTGAATAATACAGATTTCATGGCGACTATTTAAGACATAAGAAAAAAATGCACAAGTATTGGCTTTCCTAACAAGCATTCACTTTTTGACTAAAGAAAAATCTCTCCTGCCCTCTCCCCAAGTTATGCGCAGATGTGTCTTTCACTTGGAACCAGGACTCTTTAGATCCCAACCCTTAATTGGATTGATAATGGCACATTAGAAAATCCATGATACCTGTAATGAGGGCAGGTTTGAGGGGGTAATATCCTGTTTCAGGTCTCCAAAGAGGCAGAAGCAAGCTGGTTTACATATAACCATGAATTAAGATGTAAATCAGTCTTCAGGAATTTGTCCTGCTAGAAACTTGATTGTCTGATAAAGGTTTTAAGTGAAATACATGCATGTATGTATGTATGTACAGTGGTGCCCCGCTAGACGAAAGGGTTTTCCGTTTTGGAGGCGCTTCGCAAAACGAATTTCCCTATGGGCTTCCTTCGCAAGACGAAAGCCCATAGGCAAATCTCCGGGACAGCGGGGAAGCGCAGCGCGTCTTCCGCACTGTCCTCGGACCTCCTCCAAAGCCTGGCGGTGGGGCGGAAAGACCTCCTCCCGCCGCCAGGCTTCGGAAGGATGCTCCGAAGGGTGGCGGTGGGAGGAGGGCTCTCTGCCCCACCGCCAGCCTTTGGAAGGCTGCTCCGAAGGCTGGCGGTGGGGCGGAAAGACCTCCTCCCGCCGCCAGCCTTCGGAAGGATGCTCCGAAGGCTGGCGGCGGGAGGAGGGCTCTCTGCCCCACCGCCAGCCTTTGGAAGGCTGCTCCGAAAGCTGGCGGTGGGGCGGAAAGACCTCCCCTCGCCGCCAGCCTTCGGAAGCCTGCTCCAAAGCCTGGCGGTGGGGCGGAAAGACCTCCTCCCACCGCCAGGCTTCGGAAGGATGCTCTGAAGGCTGGCGGCGGGAGGAGGGCTCTCTGCCCCACCGCCAGCCTTTGGAAGGCTGCTCCAAAGGCTGGCGGCAGGAGGAGGTCTCTCCGCCCCACCGCCAGCCTTCAGAAGGCTGTCCTGAAGACTTGCGGTGGGAGGAGGGTTTTCCTTCCCACCACCAACATTCAGAATGCTGTTCTGAATGTTGGCGGTGGGGAGGAAAAACCCTCCTCCCACCGCAAGCCCCGGGAACAGAGGAGAAGCGCTGTGCCCCTTCCCCTCTGTTCCCGTACCTGTCCTGAAGGCTTGCGGTGGGGAGAAAAGCCCTTCTCCGCACCGCCAGCCTGGCAAGCAGTTTCCATAGGAACGCATTAATTGATTTTCAATGCATTCCTATGGGAAACCGTGCTTCGCAAGACGAAAAACTCGCAAGAAGAAAAAACTTGCGGAATGAATTAATTTCGTCTTGCGAGGCACCACTGTATGTATCTGTGTGATGGCACCTGTAACCAGATTGACTATACTAGCACCTCAAATAGCATTTATACAAATGTTTTCAGGGTTTAAATTTGAATGTGAGGAAGGATGCACTCACAAGCTTTACATCCTGCCATACAGGCAAAGTGAATGTCTGCATCGAGGAGCCTGCTTTATTTGTGCATGCTCTCTGCATTTTTCACAACCTTGATTCTGCAGGATTCCAAATAAGACCCTTACAGATGGATGGCAGGCTACAGAAGTTCAGCACTAACTTGTGGGTGAGTGCAGAGACAGGCTGTTGAGAATATGATGGAGTGGCTTTGCTAATTCATTTATTAAATATACAGTGGTGCCCCGCAAGACGAATGCCTCGCAAGACTGAAAACTCGCTAGACGAAAGAGTTTTCCGTTTTGGAGGTGCTTCGCAAAACGAATCTCCTATGGGCTTGCTTCGCAAGGTGGCACTGTCTTGCGAGTTCTTGCTGGTTTTTTTTTCCTTCCCCCCTTTTTCTAAGCCGCTAAGATGCTTATCAGCTGATCCGATCAGCAGATAAGCCGCTAAAAGCGCTAATCCGCTAATCCGTCAATGGGCTCGCTTCGCAAGACGAAAAAACCGCTAGACGAAGAGAATCACAGAACGGATTCTTTTCGTCTTGCGAGGCACCACTGTATATGCTACCCTTCTGTCCAGGGCAGCAATGACCACATTCCTGCTTCCACACATCCAACCACCCACCCACACACACAGTAGAGGATACATGAATTTAAGCTTGTAAACAGGGCTACAGTATTTTTTGGTTTTCAAATGCTTATGCTCATTAAGTTTTTGTGCTAAAGCTGTACACGACTCAAACTGAATAGGCTTTTCCAAAACAATCATATCAAAATAAAATTAAATAGCAGTACTTACATGACCTGAAAACAGCTTAGGGTTGGTAATAAAAGGTTCTCTAAAAACTTTTATTACAAGATTTAGTTCTCTTATATATTGTCGAACCTCTGCCATGAATGACTTTACAAGATCATAGTAGGTTTGTTCTCCAGAAGTAGAGGGTTCTTCATCAGATAAAGTCAGCGTACTAATATCCTCTACATCCTGATGGAACATATCCATCAACACCTATTTAAATAAAGATGGGGGAAAGTAATAACTTTTGAGAAAAGATGTAATCGAAGTTAAAGCAAGCCCTGGGGAATAAAACAGTTACTAACCAAGCTGAAATCAAATATAGAAGAAGGCAAGCTGTGCTGTGTATGATCCCAGTCTCTAGGAGACTGGCAGTCATACATCTAAGTTTAGGTTGCTTCACCTAAAGTCGTTCAAAATACCTAGTGTCATGACCATAAAGGGAAGAGAAAAATCTAAATTCTATATTCTATATTCCCCAGACTTAGTCTTCTAAGATACACTTGCTACTGAGCTTAATTCAAGGTTTTTGCTATCGGTGTACAAAACCCAGAAAAACTTGGGCTCAGGATCATTGAGATCTTCAGAGGCAGAATTATTCATAATCCTGTATGAACAAGAAAACCACCTGCGGCACAACAAGCAGCTGAGCAGGCACCACCCCTGCTAAGTTCCAGATGCCAGGTTAACAAAGTTTTACTACAGAAGGGTTTTGCACTATGAATGCTGCTTTGTGTTTTTTTACTTTCTGATGTTTTAGCTTATTATTATATGTTTAGGCTTTTGTATATTGTATGCTTATTCTTTCTGTAAGCTGCTTTGAGGCATATAGTGAAAAGTATATATTTAAAATTAATAAATGGAAATCCAGATATAATTTAGCTGAGGGGTTCACTATGAATATTAAACTGTTAGAGTGTGAATAATTAGGATACAGAAGTTCAATATTGAAAGAAATTCACCAGACTCCATTAGAATTTTTTTTAAAAAAAGGGTAAAATCCAACATCACATGTGAACTTTTTATGTGCAACAGGACTTCCCCTTTCCCCCCAGCATTGCTCAACTCTGCTCTTGTGGGTTTGGGGCTGCAGAGAGTTGGGGTGGGAGGAGGCACAGAGGCAGTGAAAGCTCCACTACACAAGTGAAAGTGCCTTCCACTGGAGGGTTAAAATTTGATGTCAATAAATCTCACTTGTGACCTGAGAAACTGGAGAAATTTAATATAGAAAATGGAACAGATTCTCTTCTTGCCCAGATATGGGCTGGTTTAATATCTATTACTGTATCTATTATTGAGCTCCATTCATAACAATTAATCAGTATGCAAATACCATTAATCACTGAAACAATAAAGGGGCAAAGGAGGCAACTTCTGCCTAATTACCCGTGCTCTTGCAACCTCTTGAAGGATCCTTGGAGGATCCTGCAGAACAGCATGAGAGATGGCAGATCACAGAGTACAGGTAACTTGCATCTTACACAAAGGTTAGGTTCTAGGGTTCCACGCATAAACACATAAAGCCAGGAACTCTGGGAACCGCCCCACCCCACTAGGTGGAGGACTGCTTACACGGATTTGGGGAAGATGTGCAAAGGCTCTGGCAGTGTCCCAAAGCCCTCCTGATGCTTTCCCAAAGCAATTACAGCTTGGGGGCGGGGAGATAAATGGGAAATGGGTTTCCTCCTTTCTCTATATATTCTGCCTCACTTATGCAATTGCTTAAGTAAAATAAAAGTAAGATGCGAGTTACCTTTACAGTGGTACCTTGGAAGTCGAATGGAATCCGTTCTGGAAGTCCATTCGACTTCCAAAATGGTTTGGAAACCAAGGCGCGACTTCTGATTGGCAGCAGGAAGTTCCTGCAGCCAATCAGAAGCCATGGAAGTCGCTACGGATGTTTGGGTTCCAAAGAAAGTTTGCAAACCGGAACAATCACTTCCAGATTTGAGGCATTCGGGACCCAAAACGTTCGTCTTGCAAGTCGTTCCGAGATCCAAGCTATGGCTGTATATCATTTCCCCCCTTCCACTCATGCAAGATCAAAGCCCCTTCTGTTTATGGACCCATGTTGTTTGTGGAAGGACTCTTCTGGATCTAAAACCTTTAGTAATTACAAATATAAATTCTACCTACCTTATCAGCACACATTGCCACCTTGATGTCTTGTTTTGTAATTTCATCATGTCTAATATTCCGTACATAGTTCCCAACCAACTTTAAGATATCTGCAGAAATGTATTCTAATACTGCCACTATGTAAACAGATACTTGGTGGTCAACTTTATAGCCCAGAACTTCCTGAAAGAGAAATAACTTATTCTAGTATGCTGGGTTACACAAATGCACCTAATAAATTCATGCTTTTAAACATCTACACCAATTTGCTCCTGTGTCATATAAGCATGGTCATTTTTAGACAGCTAACAACAATGTAGTTCTAACAATAATGCTTTTGCTGAAATGTTGAGTTACTGGTGACAGGAGCATCATAATTGTTAACATCACACAAAGTACCGCATTTTTCGCCCTATAGGACGTACTTTTTCCCCTCCAAAAATGAAGGGGAAATGTGTGTGCGTCCTGTGGGGCGAATGCAGGCTTTCGCTGAAGCCTGGAGAGCGAGAGGGGTCGGTGCTCACCGACCCCTCTCGCTCTCCAGGCTTCAGGAAGCTCTGTGCAACCCTCGGGAGACCAGCGCCACTTCGCACCCGCCTCCCGAGGGCTGCGCAGAGCTGCCTGCAGTCCCGAGGCGAGCGCAGCTCTGCGCAGCCATCGAGAGCGGGGTGCGAAGTTGCACGCACCTCCCGATGGCTGCGCAGTGCTCCCTGCAGTCCCGAGGCGAGCGCAGCTCTGCGTAGCCATCGGGAGCGGGGTGCGAAGTTACGCCTGCCTCCCGATGGCTGCGCAGAGCTGCCTGCTGTCCCGGGGCGAGCGCAGCTCTGCGCAGCCATCGAGAGCGGGGTGCGAAGTTGCGCGCGCCTCCCGATGGCTGCGCAGTGCTCCCTGCAGTCCCGAGGCGAGCGCAGCTCTGCGTAGCCATCGGGAGCGGGGTGCGAAGTTGCGCCTGCCTCCCGATGGCTGCGCAGAACTGCCTGCTGTCCCGGGGCGAGCGCAGCTCTGCGCAGCCATCGAGAGCGGGGTGCGAAGTTGCGCGCGCCTCCCGATGGCTGCGCAGTGCTCCCTGCAGTCCCGAGGCAAGCGCAGCTCTGCGTAGCCATCGGGAGCGGGGTGCAAAGTCGCGCCCGCCTCCCGATGGCTGCACAGAGCTGCCTGCATTCCGAAGCCTGGGGAGACCGACGCGACTTACCGCTGGCCTCACTAGGCTTGCGGATAGCATGCTGTTTTCAGGGCTGGGATTGGGGGAAGCTCGGGCTTCCCCTGCGCCAGCCCCGCGCCTGGGGGGGTAAATAATTTTTTTTTCTTTATTCCCCCCCCAAAAAAAAACTAGGTGCGTCCTATGGGGCAGTGCGCCCTATGGGGCGAAAAATACGGTAACTTAAATATCTTTCTTATTAGTCAAATGGCACAGCAATTATTATAGACTTGTATCCAGCCCTGTGTTCTGCAGTTGTAAAACGTGAAAATATAATGCTGGGGATCATTAGGAAAGCTAATGAACATAAAACATATAATGCTGTTATACAAATCTATATTTGTATAACTTGGAATACTGTGTTGCCTCATGTCAAAAAGGTTGCCTCACGTAAAAAATGATATTGTAGAGCTGGAAAAGGTTCAGAAAAGGCAACAAAAATGATCAAGGAGGTGGAGCAAATTTGCTATGAGGAAAGATTACAAGATTTGGGGCTTTCAGTTAAAAGATGAGTAAGAGGGGACAGGATAGAGGCGTACAAAATTGTCCGTGGAGTGGAGATAAAGAAACAATTTTCTCTATCTTTTGCTTCTCAAAATGCTAGAAGTTGGGTATACCCAATCAAGCTGAATGCCGGAAGATTCACGGGAGACAAAAGAAAGTCTATATAAACTATGGAATTCACTCCAACAAGTAGTAGTGATCCCCACCAACCTGGATGGCTTTAAAATATGAGACCAGTATTAACGCTTATGCCTCTGAATACCAGTTGCTGGGATCTGCAAGTAGTGAGAATGCTGTTGGGCTCAGGTTCTGCTTGCAGGCTTCCTACAGACAGCTGGTTGGTCACTATAAGAACAAAGTGCTGGACTGGATGCCCATGGCCTAATCAAGCAGCTATTGCTTCCAAGTCAGGGGAAGTGTAAGATTGTGGCAGTCAAATTACACCAGCTAAGATTTACTGAATTTTAGTTAGATCTGTTACTAGCTAGGATCAGAGATTACTTTAATAAGATTTATAGATTTGAGTGAAATCTAGGTACAGTGGTTTTTAAAAATCTGTCTTTATAGGAAGTAATTCAGCTTTGAAGAACAAATGGGTAACTTCTGTTAATTTTGCAACATTTTATACACTAAATTTAGAATACTTACTTTTAACAATGGGTGAATTTTTTCTACTGGGAGAAATAATGGATTTCTTCGCTTCCTCTTTTCAATTGCAGACTGTGCATCAGCTATTGCCCACTTATCAATAGGATGGGGAAAGCTTTTTTGTACACGATCCTTTTAAAAAATAGGAATTGCAGCTAAATATATAATCAGCACATAACATTTTTTTTTTTACAATATCTTAAGTCACTGAAAGATATCTAGTTTGGTTATGGAAACATTATTAATTTGTGTAAGAACAAAGACATTAATACCAAATCTATATATTTGCTAATAATTTTCCAAACTTATCACCCCCCCAATAAAAGGTCAAAATCAGAATCCTCATTATTAATTAATTTATATGCTGCTTTCCCACAATATATTTGTACCCAAAACAGCTCACAAGGTATCAGAATAAGGTAATAATAAGAGATATAGAAGAACCAAATAATTTAATGCAATATTGTAAACAAAACAAAGTGTTAATAATCCAATGATGAATGACTGAATTAATAATATATCATCAGCAGCAAATAACAGTAGTGCATAAATAGCTACAAACTCTTCTTGTACCTCTACATCCAGGAAGCTTCTTGGCTGAGCTTGGCATAACATGTTCAGCAACTGCAGTATTAACTCCTCAACATACTGCAAGGCATCTTCAGTAGATGACAGCTTAGGGTGGACTTGCATCTGAACCTACATTCAACATAAAATAAACAAATGCGCATATCATACAAAAGTTCTCAAGAGCATCTTACAAGACTCTGAACACAAAGAAACAATTACATACTTTGCTTTTAAAATATGAAACTGGGTGAGGTCCAACTGTGCCAGTAGAAGCAACAAAAATTCTCCTGTCTCTCCTTTTATTGCATTACAATTTGAATTCTATGCAAATCATATAGCATCTGGCACAGTACAATTGCTACAAAACATTAAGTGGTCCACGTTGTCACTCAGCAATTTTCAAGTGGTTAATGAGAGTGGGTGTGGGGTGTGACACTGGGAAGCCACTGTGCTGCTGCATAGAGCCCGATGGCTCCTCTCCAGATAAACAAACCAGGAAGCCTTGGCTTCAAACTATGTTTGAATGAAGGATCATCATCTGGAGAAGCCATGATCAGCAAGGTTGGCTAGTCACTGTACTTGTTTGGAAAAAACAAACCACAAACTCTGATTCAAACATAACAGGAAGCACCAGCTTCTTGGTTTGTTTACTCTACTTGCACCAGGGAGGAGTACTGTACACCAGCATGCTGTTTGTTTACACAATAAACCAATATACGCCAGAAGTCTGACTTATCATTACATGCTAACAAGGCCATTGTCTAAAAGATACTTAGCTTCAATTATCAAGTTTCATTTTGAGTCTCATGGATGTCAAAACTGAAGGTCTGTGCAAACTGAAACAAGCCCAAGCTCTTTCTACATGTTAGCTGATCTTTTACTTTGTGTGCATTCACTTTATGCAGAAGAGACAAGCGAGAAGAGGAGTCACAGAATGGCCTGATTTAGACCTAATGACAAACCATCTTACTGAATGAGCAGGTGCAATCTGAGTTTGTGCATTCCTACCCCCCTCTAGACATGCAAAGGGGAAGAGATGAGATGCTTCTGTTTGCTGTTTGTAACCATCCAATCCTGTTTTCTCTTAACTGAGGGGAACGCCCTAAACAGATTTGGCCCTGTATACCTGAAGGAGCGTCTCCATCTCCATCATTCAGCCCAGACATGGAAGTCCAGCTCCGAAGGCCTTCTGATGGTTCCCTCACTGTGAGAAATTAAGTTACAGGGAAACAGGCAGAAGGCCTTCTCGGTAGTGGCATCCTATCCTGTGGAATGATATTCTTGTGAGGAAGCTGGTAAAATGTGGGTTGAACAAGGGAACTGTTAGGTGGATTTGTAGCTGGTTGACTGACTGAACCCAAAAGAGTACTTAATGGTTCCCTGTCATTCTGGGGGGAAAGTGTAAAGTGTTGGTGCCACAGGGTTTTGCCCAAGGCATGTTGTTGTTCAATGTCTTTATAAATGACTTAGATGAAGGAATTGAGGGGATGCTCATCAAATTTGCAGATGACACCTAAGCCCGGGCAATGTATTGATACATTGCCCAGGAATAGATTAGGAGCCAGAGCGCAATAGCACCTTCACGTGACAGTGTATCATGGGTGGAACTTGCCTGCACATGACTCCCTCGGTTAGCTGGGTGCTGGTGGTGGAGGGACTCCCTCTGCCGCCAGCGCCTGGTGGGAGGAACAAGCGGCATCCGCTGGGGCCGATGCGGCTCATTCCTCCCTCCATGTGCTGGGCTGAACATGGCCACTAGATGGCGCCCTTGAGTCACAAAAAAGACTGGTGATGGTTTAATTTTGAATGCTGGCTAATTCCGTAAGTTAAGCAAGTGTTGAGTGAAGCAACACTGCATATTGTGTTAGGATCCAACAGTGTCATGGCCTGTAAGAGAGGGGCTGCTGGCTATAAACAACACCTACAATAAGTGGTCCGCAAAACCAACTGACTGGACAGTTGGTATAAAAACACTGCTTTGACTTTTGCTCTTAGGAGTGAGGAAGTGAAAAATCACTAGGTACTACAAACAATGGGCTGGATCCAAACTAAATTAACTAAAACCAGCAGGGCACACCACGACTTAACTAAGTGCAACTAACTTAATTGGGATCCAAGTGAATGACTGGATACCAAGCCCACCCAAAATGTCTAGACCCCTAAACTCCATCAACACGTTGCTCTTTTCCCAATTACTAATGGCATAGTTTAAACCCATTATAAGGAAGACAATGCACAAGGTGAAGAGGTGTCTTTCTTTTCCACTGCAATCAAAACAGAGGTTGCCTCTCTGAATGGCTAGAAGCCTGAGGAAAAGAGCCTCTAATTCCAAACAGTAAAGGAGACCTTTTTCCTAAGGGTGAAACCCACATAAGAGGAGGGGGAATCCCTGTACTGATTGCCGTGTGGAAGATAAAAGCACATTGTGTGCTTTGTGTTTTCAATACAAACTCCCCCCCCCCAATGTCTAGAATTAAGGAAAAATAAGATACATTGTCACTGCTACATATTAAAAGATACTGTTTGTTCCTTATGGTTTTAGGCTTGAAGAAACTACAGTACAGTACTTGGTCTTTAATACAATCTCATTGCATTGAAGTAGACTGTTTTGCACTCGTAATTGGTTATCCTTTATTATCCAACATGTAAAGTTCCCCAAACAAGAGAACCAGGAGGACAAGGTCCATGATGCACTTTGTCACAGGTGCTATTATGACCTCTAGAAATGGTGAAATTAACTTTAGCTTAAGAAGCAAATATTTCCTAAACTGAAGCACAATATTTCCTTTCCAGGTAATAGAAATCCTGTTATCTAAAAGCAGTGCTACACATTACAACCACTGCAGAAAACACTGGTCTTACAAAAGTGCTGCCTACAGCAAATGTATAAAGTATGGAAGTAATAATACATGTGCATACATATCTGGTGACACCTGGCCCAATAAACCTTCCCAGGAGCACGTACGTTTATGTATTACATCCAATAATTTACTCATTGTTAAAGAAAACATCCATTTGTAATACTGCTGTAATTATCACATGGAGTTGAAATTGACTTGATGCTGTTTTACAAACATAAATAGTACAAAGAAAAAGGCATGCATGAATGCACCCCATGGCAAAGAAGTATTAATTTCAGCAGAAGAAAAGTTAATACAAAAATGGTATCCAACTGCTGGTAAGGAATTTGTATGTTTTGTGTGAATATATGTTTCAAGGACCTGTCTCTGAAAACTTTACTGCAAGCCAAAATCTCTTCTCACCCCCATTAAGATCTTATTTTAGTATATGTTTACAGATTTAGCCCTATACCTGGCAACGCAAGCAACATTTAGTGCCTGCCAAATAAGAAATCAAAGTAGTGCACTACTAAGAGATCTACACTAAGATTATTCCAATAGGAATCCACTTACAGTTAAAACAGGCTCACACCAGTTTTAGGTTTCACTTCTTGCTCCCTTCCTGAGTTTTTTCTTTATTTGGGCCCTTTGCCCAAATAACACGAAGACCTGATTTTTCTGCTTTTTAAAATATCTATAATTCAGTCCCACTGAATTAGGCTGTAATGCTAAACATATTTCTAGGCAGTAAGTTTGATCTCTGTGAGATTTTATGCTTGAGTAAATATGAGCAGGATCACACTGTTGTTGCTGTTTCTAGCCAGAATGGCACCATTCTGGTGATAAAAGGAGACAAGTGCGTGGATATGTTTGTGATGGCAATATGGTAGCCAGTTAAAAGCAATCATGCCAGAAGAGCAGGTAGTAGCCGAAATACATATATGAAATAGATACAGATGTGAATATAGATATCAGCATAGGCTGCTTTCTGAAAGTATTAGCCTCTCCAACAAGTTTATTTTAGGTTTCTAAATGTAGAGGGGGTCATTTTTAATTCACAATTTCTAGCCAGAACCAAGGCTACTCTATAAAAAAATTTCAACAGCAAAGTTAAATACAACACTACAAGTTAGTCATCAAGACCACTGTATTACAGATAAAATTAGAATTACACATTTGCTAGGCATACAGTCAAACTAATAAAATGCAACAGGTGACATTGATACATGAAGTCTAAGCTGTGCTCGTGCAAGTCTTATAGCACCCCTCAACTTGGTGTCTTCCAGATGTCCACTGGAGACGATGGGGGTTGCAGTCCAAAACATTCAGAGTGTGCCAAGTTGGAGAAGGGTATTTTATCATCTTAAGCCACCTGAAACATGGCACTGTTTTTTTTTTAAAATTTTGTAGATAGAACAATGCTGCTAGCACTCCATATTTCAGCTTTTATTAAAGGGTTTTGAGGGCATATATTTAACAGCTGTCATACTACCTCTAAAATAGTGAAATTAAACCTTACTTATATTGGGTGGTATCCTATTATGCCATACTCAGAGTAGACCCATCAAAGTCGATGAATTTCAGAACTTAAGTCCAATTATTTCAATGAAAATATTCTAAGTATAACTACCATTGGATATACTGTCCATTCTTTTTACAGGATAAAACACATTACTGTGTACACAAATAATAGGACTAACAAAAAATGTTGGTCTGAACTTTAAGTCACCTTTGTTCTAAATGCCACCACGTATAAGGATATTGTAAAACTATTTTCCCCAGACAACCAATAAGTAATCAGTCCCACTGCATAACAAAGCTAGATGTCCACTGAAATCTGAAGTATGTATGTCCCAAGTAAAATGAAGTTAGCGGACATTTTAGACTAGAATACAACTTAACAAGTAAAATGCACTGGGCACTTGAAAACTGTATTTTATACTCCCTGGGTTACTGACCCAGGGTTAAGCACTAAAAATGCATTGATATAACCCAAACCCTGTTTAAATCACACTGAAATCACTGGTTCTTAAGTGCTTAATCCAGGTCCGTACTTTAATGAACAAAGTGTGATAAATACAATGAAAAAATTAATCTTTCAGGCACACAAAACACAACACAGCATAAATCTGTAATCCTTTTGTCTCAAACAAAATGTAATGTTGTAATCAAATGTCTATTAAGGCCTTAAAACTTACGAGTATTTATTGTTATCAAAACTGTAACCACATTAATTTTTAACTGTGACTGCAGTAATAGAAAATTTAAAGCAAGTATGGTCAATATGTGTGAACATTTTAAAAATAAACTTCTTTTTACCTTAAAGTAGTTCTAGAAAGTTCTCACTAAAGCCACTCCAAATGTAACACCCCTGATCTCCTATCCATGGCTAGGGGGTTGGGAGTATGGAACAGGCTAGTGAAATCTCTTCAACACCTAATTACCCAGTTATCTCTAAACTGATGTTAACACTAACTTTAGTTTAAAGCTAACAGAGTTTAAATAAAACCAAGGTTAAAAGAGAGTTTGCAAGTAGTAGTTAAAGTTAATTATGGGTAGAATTAACCATTGTGCTGTTCTGAAAAGACGAGGAGGAGGAATTAACGTTTAGCAAGGGAAGTTAGAAGAGAACATGATTAGAAAATTTGAAAAGTTACATCTGGCTTTATACTTTAATATAGGTGGATTCAAAAAAATCAATGGGAGGTAGAAATCTTATTTGCCAAAACAGAATGTCTAGTTGTCTTTTAGGGGCCAGACGGCTTGAAAGTTGTATTTTTCAGTGCAACGTTTTGGTTCCTTAAATTCATTCTGATAGCGCAGATAAAATATAACAGATAGAATTCTACTGGATATGTTGCTAGTGTGTAAAAGCAGTCAAGATCCAAGGATCCCCAGGCAAGCACCTCCAGATAGTGGAAACATCAGGCACAATCCTGGTGGCGCCCGGGTATCTTCACTTGGTCACAACTGGCCGATAGCCAGGTGCAAAATGTGCCCAGTGAATTTTGAACGCTGCTACCACCTCTTAGGGGGGACGCGGGTGGCGCTGTGGGCTAAAGCCTCAGCGCCTAGGGCTTGCCGATCGAAAGGTCGGCGGTTCGAATCCCCGCGGCGGGGTGCGCTCCCGCTGCTCGGTCCCAGCGCCTGCCAACCTAGCAGTTCGAAAGCACCCCCGGGGGCAAGTAGATAAATAGGTACCGCTTACCAGCGGGAAGGTAAACGGCGTTCCGTGTGCGGCTCTGGCTCGCCAGAGCAGCGTTGTCACGCTGGCCACGTGACCCGGAAGTGTCTCCGGACAGCGCTGGCCCCCGGCCTATAGATGTGAGATGGGCGCACAAACCCCAGAGTCTGGCAAGACTGGCCCGTTTGGGCAGGGGTACCTTTACCTTTACCTTTACCACCTCTTACTTGGGAGTTTTCATTTACTGACCCATAATCTCACCTGCTTCTCCCTCAGGGTCCTTCCATCATCTATCTGTCACTTTCATGTGGGTGAAGTCCTTAGCCCTCAATGGTTTTTCAAAGGGGAGACACCAAAGGGGTACCATAATTCTCTGAGGTGACTCCTACTAGCATTGGCCCATCACTGGAAAGTCCTCTGCCTGCAGCATGCCTGGCTCTCTCTCCCTATCCTGAATCACATCTTCAGTATACACAGAGTCCAGCTTGCCTGCTTCAATGCAGCATCAGCTGCAGCTAATTAATACTGTCCCATGCACCAAATTACCAGCAAATAAGTAAAGGCATGTAAAGAATTGCACTGCAAGAATCTCTAGTCACTTCATCTAGGGCTGCCATATGTCCAGGAGGACATACTGGGATTTCAAAGGTGGAAGTGACGTCTGGGGGGAGTTTCCGGAAGGCACCGTTTTGTCCTAGATCTTTGGCATGTAAACTGAGAAATCATGTTTTTTTTGGCGTTTTGGTAAAAAAAGAAATCTCAACAACATTGGGGTTTGTCTAAGTAAGCTCAACAACTTACTTTTTTGAAATACACTCTGAACCAAGTTTCCTCAGTCTTCTTTTCCCCACCAAATTCCTAACATCCTCATTTTTTAAATCAGCCCTGAGTGCTCACTGGAAGGACAGATCCTGAAACTGAGGCTCCAATACTTTGGCCACCTCATGAGAAGAGAAGACTCCCTGGAAAAGACCCTGATGTTGGGAAAGATTGAGGGCACAAGGAGAAGGGGACGACAGAGGACGAGATGGTTGGACAGTGTTCTCGAAGCATGAGTCTGACCAAACTGCGGGAGGCAGTGGAGGACAGGAGTGCCTGGCGTGCTCTGGTCCATGGGGTCATGAAGAGTCGGACACGACTAAACAACAACAATATTTGTTTGACAACAGCTTCAGAATAACTTCAATATGCTCCTTCTTTAAAAATAAATGAGGCTAATGAATCTTTTTAAGAAAATCAGGAAAGCAAGTTTTCAAGTTACACAAACACGCTTATGCATTATTCCGGCTTCAAAATACTGGTGCATGATGTGTATAAAGCACAGCCCATGTATTTTAGGGCTGGTAGACCAATCATTAGAATATTGCCCTAGGATAAAGAAAGCAGGCTTCTCAAAGTTGTGAGTAATAATTGTTCAGTGCACCTAGATATTATGTATGGGTTAAAATGTTACCAACCTCACAAGATAAAATGAATCATGTTCAGGTAAAAAAGTAAACCTAGCTTGTGTTTTAAAAAGTGGTTATCTGCACGAGCACCCAGGGAACAAATTAAACAACAAATTGCAACACAGATCTAGCAAAAACAAATACCACCTTTATCCTATTAAATTCTATGCACTAGCCATCAGTCAATAATGTTTGAAAACTAATCAAGCTCAATGCAGATTCTGATGGAGCAGGACTTTCACCACTTAACTCTAATTGTCAAGAAACACATATTGGTAGCAACTATACTGGAATATAATAAAACAGCAAATGACATAATTTTCTTCAGTGAGGCAGGTATATCTGAAGGACTCATAACATTCCAGTCTAAATTAAAGAACAACTCAAAAACCTGTCATGCCACATTAATATATTTGTCTAATATTCAGTATCATCTGAACTATTTAAAATGCTGCCCATCTTCCATTTGGGAGCAAAGTGATAATCACACCTACAGCTCTCCTAAAGAATATCACTGCTATACTTTTTTTGTTGCTTAAAGTTTTGTGCACATGTATCTGGTACTTAAAGTTCAGATCATTTAGTAGCTATCCTATCGGACCATGTTGGGAAGTGGAAAACCAGCTATCTACCCCAAGTGTTCTACCGGCAGGCGTTTATTGATTATATATCTCACCTTCCAACACACAGTGGCATATATGGCTCTCCTCCCTCTCCAATTTATCTTCACAAGAACCCTGTGAGGTAGGTTAGGCTGAGAGTCAGCGACAGGCCCAACCAAGGTCACCCTGCGAGCTTCATACATTACCTTATATTTTATTCTGGGAACTGCCCTGAGATCTTATGATGAAGGGCGGTATATAAATCTAATGAAGAATAATGGGTATACAGACACCCATGAGCACAGCAGACAGGTTCGCAGGATGTCAACACAGGCGCATGAAAACATTGACTATCCCCAAACCGATTAAAATTAAAATTGCCCAGAACATCATTGGGCTCCGACTACCAACCCTGGATGAGATCTTCACGTCTCGCATCTTGAAGAAGTCACATAACATTCTGAGAGATCCCACCCACCCTGCTCACAACTTCTTTGAACTATTGCCTTCGGGCAGAAGATATAGGACAATGAAAACACGAACCACACGCCTTTTGAATAGTTTCTATCCAAGAGCTCTGATTGCACTAAATGATGATCTCAGGGCCAGTTGCAAGGTTTAGTAAGTAGGGAGAGGAAGGAATGAGATAGGTTTTAGGTTATGTTATGCCTTTAATAGGTCATGCTATATTCTGGACTATGTATGTTTTATAGATTATGTCCAAATAGGATGAGAGCTCGGAGATACGTGCAAATGTATATGTGTACCCGGTCTTTGGGTGGGTGTTTGATTTTCGTTGCTGTGCATACTGTGTATATACGGACAATGACAATAAATTTATCTAATCTAATCTAATCTAATCTAATTATGTCAAAGTCGGAGTACTGGGGCACTGCCAGTTATCACACATGTCTGTCGGCATTCCCTTGCGTTAGGTCCAAATTCGGGACCCACGCACACATACACACGTTATCTGTCCTCACCTGGGGCTGTCACCAATGACACGTGGATGTCAACATGCAGCAAACCTTGGGCATTTGCGAATTTACCTCCTATAAAACGCGCAGCCTTCCCACCCCTTCTGGATCTCCTCCCCCCCCCAGCGCCCCTTCCTCACCTTCTTCAGGGCTGGCACGAGCAGCCCCCGCCACTTGGGCGCGTTCTCCTCGCTGAAGAACTCGTACTGCAGCGGCGGCGCCTGCATCCTGCCCGCGCCGTCCCGCGCCCTGTGAGGGGAAGCGGCGGCAGTCACTGCTGGGGCCGAGCCGCTCGGCGTTGCTCCGGGGCCCGGAGCGGCGGCGGGCGACACCCGGAACCGGAGGAGGGCAGAGGCAGCAGCAGCAGCGGGAGCCGCCAGGGGTGGTGGCTGCTGTTGCAGCGGCGGCGGCGGCGGCGGAAGGACCCAGCGCCGGGGGGCGGCGGCGACATCCCTTGCCCGCTCGCTCGCCGCCCGGCCCGGCCTTCCCTCACTCAGCGCCGGGGCTGGCCTGGGACAAGGCACCGACGGGCATCCTTTCCCTCGCCCTGACAGGACGCGGCGAGCGGGGCAGAGGGCGGCCGAAAGGGCGACCGAGGGGAAGCCCTGCCCGGCAACGGCAGGAAAGTGACGGTTGCTGAGGGGAGGGAGGGGCAGGGTCCCGAGCGCGGCTTTGAATTCTCGGGCGGCGCGAGCGGGGTGGGGGTGGGGGCTGTTCTTCCCTTGCCCTGACGGTTACAACCGCCGGCGCGTGCGCAGTCGGCGCAAAGGCCGACGGGGCGTGCGCAGATCGGGTCGCCTCCAAGCTCTCCTCCCCTTTTCTTCGCTTCCCGCAACCTTTTTCTCTGGAAGTCGATCCGGCTCGGCTCTGCCTTTCCCCACTCCCCCCGCCCCTTCCTCTTCAGGGCGGAAGTGAAAGTCGGAACGCCTCGCGCGACGCAGCGCAACAAGTCTTTCTCAATCCGCTTGGGGAGGAGGTGTTTTCAATTGTGGGGGAGAGAGAGAGAGAGAGAGAGAGAGAGAGAGAGAGAGAGAGAGAGAGAGACGGATCATTTCCACAGCGCCCCCTGCGGAGAGGAGGACCGGTGAACAGTTCTATCCTGTTTCCACTTGCTGTTTTTATTTAACCCACTCCACTTATTTAAACCAAAGGTTTGTACACTGTATTTCACATCTCCTATCACAATCTCTGCGGCCTTGTCAAGAGCAGCCTCTTGGTGGTGCCCTTGTCTGACTGTATGTTCTTGTCATAAGCACCAAGAGGGGCAGGAAGCCTGTGGGGAAACGCTGCGTATGTGTCTGTCCGATTATGTTTTGTGCTCTGAAAACTATTTCCTCCACCTCCGTTGATGTCAGGGTGCAGCTGTCAAAGTTTGAGGCCTCGTGCTGTCACTATGCTGCAGGAATGTTTAGCAGTACAGTATCTGTTTGGATAGGTTCTGCTGCACTTATAGCTGGTTTTAGCTTATCCACCTACTCAGAGAAGTATTTGGCAACTTTTACAATGAACACAAATATTACTCTCACTCTGTGCGGCAGCACACACAGTCAATAGCAGTCAGTGAGGCTGTGATACCCTCTTGCCTTCCAAACGCCCTGGGGCAAGGCAGTGGGAAGGGGCACCATGTCAGAGCCAATCTAACCCTCCTGACACTGTGTCCAATGCTGTGCCTGCAGGAGGTGCGAAGGCGGGAGAGTACCCTTGAGGGGCTCCCATTTGGTGTCACCCCAATGCATCACTCAACATCCCAAAAACCCAAGTGCTGCACCAACAAGTATAAAATAACCCCTCTGCAGCGCCACAAATCCAACTCAATGGTGTAACGTTGGAAAATGTCGATCACTTCTCCTACCTAGGCAGTTATCTTTCCACAAGGGCCAACATTGATGCCGAAATCCAGCATCACCTAAGCTCTGCGAGTGCGGCTTTTCCCCGATTGAAGTGCAGAGTGTTTGAGGACTGGAACATTCGCAGGGAAACCAAAATGCTTGTTTACAAAGCTATTGTACTACCAACCTTACTATATGCTTGTGAAACATGGACCACTTATAAACGCCATCTCCAACTCCTCAAAAGATTCCATTCAACGGTGTCTCTCAAAAATATTACACATTACTTGGGAAGACAGGCGAACTAATATCAGTGTACTGGAAGAAGCAAAGATCACGAGTGTTGAAGCAATGATTCTTCAACATAAACTTCGCTGGACTGGTCATGTTGTGTGGATGCCTGATGATCGTTTTCCAAAGCAACTACTCTATTCCAAACTTAAAAATGGAAAGCATAATGCTGGTGGTCAACAAAAGAGGTTTAAAGACTGTCTCAAGGCAAATCTAAAAAAATGTAGTATAAACACTGACAACTGGGAAACACTGGCCTGCGAGCGCTCCAGTTGGAGAACAGCCTTTACCAAAGGTGTCATGGGCTTTGAAGACACTCGAACTCAGGACACAAGGGAGAAGCATGCTAAGAGGAACACCTGGCAAATCCACACCGTGATCAATTCCTGCTCGGAAATCAATGTCCCCACTGTGGAAGTATGTGTGGATCCAGAATTGGTCTCCACAGTCACTTATGGACTCATTGTTAAAACCGTGTTTATGGAAGACAATCTTACTCAGCTACGAGTGATCGCCAAAGATCTAGTTTGTAGGCTGGGGTGCAAGCCAGTCACGTCTTTCCACTATCTTCATCTGGGATCTGCTCAGATTCGGGAAGTGTGTACATACTGGCTAGCAGGGTAACTGGAAAGCCTGTGTGTTTCTCCTAGGGAGAAGCAATTTCAAGGAGAAAGGCATTGGAAACAGGACTGGCTTTCCCTTTCTGCTTTACAGAAATACAGCAGAGTTTGTGGCGCTGTCATTTCTAGTTTGGGGCCTTTGAAGTCTTGGGAGCAAGTTTTGTTTATGCCAGTGGACCCTGCACAGAAGAATATCCAATCCTTAGCTTTGAGTTACCTGCAATACCTGCAATACCAGCAACTGCTGTGGCTTGGTTTCATAGTGGCTGTTTATGCTTCATTTTGATTGTGAAGCAACTTTCGTTAGCGCCGTGAAATAGGTGCGCTTCTGGATATAAGTCAAAACTACTTGTGCATCTTATACAAACTCTGCTTTTATGTTCAGTTTGGAAAGAGCAATCAAAGCATACTGAAAATCTGACTGGAACAACCTCCAAGATCCTGGTTTAAAATTTTGGGGATGAGACGCTAAAAAAATGTGATAAGTACAGGGGGAAATTACATTTGTGCATTGTGTAGGTGCCACAGAACTATCCAAGTATTGTTAACGCACCCCCTGTACTAGTTAATAGTGGACATTTGCTCAAATTGATTATTATTGCAAGATTGGTTATCATGAACTGGTATTAATTTCTCAAGGGATTCTTTAATAGTTTTGTTCAAAAACCTCTATACCCACATAGGCTGGAGGAAATGTGTTTGTGTGCGCAGTTTTCACCAATTCCTCCTCCCCTGGAAGCCCTTTGAAAGCCGCTTCAGAAGGTTGCTGGACCCTCCCCTGTGGGAACCTCCACCGAATTTGGGCCTCTTCTACAAAAAGGAGAACTTCTGTTCACAAAAGGGACATTCCGGATTCAACCCACAGGGGATGATGGAGGTTCTCAGAAATAATAATAATTATTTTTGTGTTTTTATATTTTAAACCATCCTGTTATCTTCAAGATGAAGGGTGATATTGAAATCAAATAAATAAAATTAAAAACAACCAGTTTTGTTTGAATCAAAAGAAGGTATTCAAAGAAGTAAATTCAAGATTTACTACTATTGGTTAATTAAATCTTCCCCAAATGTGTTTATTAATGCATTCTTAATAATTAATGCGTTAATTAATGCGTTTATTTTATATATAGTGTAATATAAAAGTAAAAGTAACTAAAGTCATCTTAATTTTTATTCTTTCTACATTTTTATTGGAATCAAAACTGATCTCAGTTAAGAAAACTTTTCCCCAATCAGAAAATTAGTGCAGATGATAATCCACTTATACAACAAACATGTTAAAAAAAGTTTATTTTACATTATATACATTATGAAATATTCAAAAGCATTAACAACATCAATACAGACCATAAATCACTTCTTAATGTAGTTTTGTTCTTAGTCTATATCACAGTATAAAGAACTTATTAAAAAAAAAAAGCGCCAGTATGTGCATTTTTCTCAAACTTGGCATTTACATACTGCACTGGGGGAAAAAAAATCTAAAATAGGTTTCCTCAAAACTAAAATTCCTGTGATGTGTAATAAAAACCATTTAAATCATTTGCGTGAGGTAGTAACTAAATCATTTGGCCGGGTGTTAAGACATTTTAAAAAAGTGAAAATAAGGCCATTAAAAAAAATAAAAGCAAAAAAGCCCCAAACAGGCCAAATTAAGACAATTATTCCATTCAACAACTTTTTTTCTATTCAGAACAGCTATTCTGTATGTTCAACCTCTTATGGCAGCAGATTTCAAGCTTTCTGCCTTGAGAGAAATCAGCTTGTCCGCTGATGAAGCTCTGCATGTTTGCAAAGGATTCTTGGGCACTGTATGTGTTGCACACTCAGTGAACACACGGCTGCTAGCTAGGCACACGGACTGGGCCTTAGTGCTGCCCATCTTACACTCTGCAACTGCTCATGGCAAGGGGGAAAATCAGTAGGGGTAAGCATGCTGGAATGCTATCCACTTCAGGAATGCTTTCCACTATTACCGATCATCTCGGAGAAGCCCCCTGCGAAGCATCCAAGGGATTCTGGGGTTCCCTGGAACAGAGCTTGAAAACCTACAAGATCCCACCATGTAAGGAAATTAGGAACCGGTATGGGATCCTATGGTACAAAGTTATCCTATAAGAACCGCAGAACAGCTCCACAGCTCCAAATGGGTACATTGGCAATTCGGTGTGGATGTTAACTCGTTCTGTCCTTCCAAGTCAGTTATCAACATCTTAATGAGGAAAATGCACACCTTCATCTTAATGCAAGTGCTAAGGAATATTTTGCAAGTACTGAACAGGATACTTTTGCAGGTGGCTATTTGGATCCATCCCAAAGTATTTCAACCACTTCCATGATGTAGAATGCTGTAATTTGTTGCTGTTTCTTTTGCATGATATGAGCAGCACTGGTTAACAAAGACTCATAATAATGCTAATTTTACCATTGCAGACATTTAGAATTACGGCAAGGTACCACTATTCAGGATTTATTCCCATTCCAAATTATGTACTCCCCTGCCCCCAAGCACAGAAAATAATTAAAGAATTTTCCTTAAATATAAAAATACAGGTGTTCAACTGGCTGGTTTCACAAAGAAAACTACCCCAAACTCCTAAAATTATAACGCCCAAATCATATTCACAATGTCACAGCTTACGTTTGTGACTAAATACATCACATATTAATACTTTGTGCAACCAAAAACACCAGTGTACTTGCATATAATTAAAAACAAGATCGTAATAGGATTGCAGTCTTGGTTACAATGTCTAAAAAGGTAAGGTTTATTTGTATTAGTAAATTACATAATAAAATACAATAGTGTTATTAAATGTGCTGTGTTTATCGCTAGCATCCAATTCTTGAAGAGTCCTTAAAATAGTACCCCAAATGCAATTTTATGTCCTCAGCAGCCTTTTTACATTTATACAGATAAGACATTTGACCACTATCTACATAAACTCAAGAGAGGCTTTCAGCAATGCATTTCACTGGAAAAAAAAATTCTGCATATGTACAAAGATTACATAATGGTGAATCAAGCACTTTTGTGGTATTAATGTGCTAACCGTGTCCATATCATTCAGGCAAGAGTTCTTGCTCTCACTCACTCTCCCATACATCACAATAAATTACAAAGCAACTGAAGTGGGGGTACTGCAGCTTTTGTGCAATTTCAGCCATCCAAAAGTGTTGAAGCAGTAGTGTTTCTCTGTTCATGATTCAATCGCCATGCATATTGCTTCTCAGTAACTATTTTCATGGCCTGCTAAGATGTATAGATTGCTGTTGGCTGTCGGGTTGTCTGTTGGCCTGCTTTCCAGTACCACAACTCTGAAGGGTGGGGAGGGTGGGTGGAGTAGAAGGAGAAGAAGAAGAAAAAAGTAATACGTTAATCTACTACTTATAAATCAAATTGGGGCTAGGCTCCTGGCAGGAGGGAGGTGAGCAGAGCACATCGTCAAGAAACCCTGTGATGGAGGGCTTCTCCTCAGCACCTGATTCACCACCTCCAATCCACAACGATGATTGGCTGTGGATTGGAGGTTTGCCATTTACAAGTGTGTAAATGCCATTTAAAAAGGTAACGGTAAAGGGACCCCTGACCGTTAGGTCCAGTCGTGACCGACTCTGGGGTTGCGGCGCTCATCTCGCTTTATTGGCCGAGGGAGCCGGCATACAGCTTCCGGGTCATGTGGCCAGCATGACTAAGCCGCTTCTGGCGAACCAGAGCAGCGCATGGAAACGCCGTTTACCTTCCCGCCGGAGTGGTACCTATTTACCGTATTTTTCGCTCTATAAGACGTACCAGACCACAAGACGCACCTAGTTTTTGGAGGAGGAAAACAAGAAAAAAAATATTCTGAATCTCAGAAGCCAGAACAGCAAGAGGGATCGCTGTGCAGTGAAAGCAGCAATCCCTCTTGCTGTTCTGGCTTCTGTGATAGCTGCGCAGCCTGCATTTGCTCCATAAGATGCACACACATTTCCCCTTACTTTTTAGGAGGGAAAAAGTGAGTCTTATAGAGCAAAAAATACGGTATCTACTTGCACTCTGACGTGCTTTCAAACTGCTAGGTTGGCAGGAGCAGGGACAAGCAACGGGAGCTCACCCCGTCACGAGGATTCGAACCACCGACCTTCTGATCAGCAAGTCCTAGGCTCTGTGGTTTAACCCACAGCACCACCCACAAGTGTGTAAATTGTAAATTGTCATTTACAAGTGTGTAAATGGCAATGGCAGCAAAGCTCTGCCGTCACAGCCGCTCCCTACCCTCTTCCTCTGGGTGGTGGTGGGAACTGGTTACCTCAGGTCCAATTTTCATAGCCCAGAGGGAAAGGGCAAGAAAGTGAGTAGCTGGTGGCTCTTACTACTTTTCTGGGGCAGTGCCCCCTCAACAGTTGTCCTAATAGACTAACCCCTGGTGCTGGCCCTGAGCTGCATGGTCAATGTATTTATTTATGAATATATATAAAGGTAAATGTAAAGGATCCCTGGACGGTTAAGTCCAGTCAAAGGCGACTATGGAGTTGCGGTGCTCATCAAGCTTTCAGGCCGAGGGAGCCGGCGTTTGTCCACAGACAGCTTTCCGGGTCATGTGGCCAGCATGACTAAACAACTTCTGCCACAATGGAACACCGTGACGGAAACCAGAGCGCACGGAAATGCCGTTTACCTTCCCGCTGCAGTGATACCTATTTATCTACCTACACTGGTGTGCTTTCAAACTGCTAGGTTGCAGGAGCAGGGACAGAGCAATGGGAGCTCACTCCATTACGGGCTTTTGAACCGCTGACCAAGCAGCTCAGTGGTTTAGACCACAGCGCTACCCATGTCCTATGAATACACACACACGCACATGCAAACTGCTGTATCATAAAATATATATCGCAGCAGTTAACAATATGAAAACATAAAACCAAAGAATAAAATCACAGAAAGTTAAAAACAAACAAGAAATTTAAAACAAAACCAGGCCCTACTCCCTCCCCACTTGAACCGTTTCCACTCTTGTTTCAATATGTTATCATACCTGTCAGAGCCAAGGAGTCTGAATATTCTTGTACTGTCGGAAATTTCCTGTGTGATCTGTTTGAAAAGCCAAACAAATACTTAGTGGAGTTTTAAGTGTCTGATATAATCAATGCTTAAGACAAAACTGAGAGGAGAGCATGTTAACATCTTTTCTCCCTGCCCTGCCCCCAGGCCCTCCTGCATCTGCCAGCAGGGCTGGGGCTGTGAGAGACATAGAAGCAGCCACCAACCAGGGAATTCCTGGCCTGTGTGGGACCAACAGCTGATCCAACAGTTAGGAGATCTGGCAGCAGAATGGCATTTTCTGGCACATTTGAGAACAAGGGGAGAAGACTGATATACACCTTTGCCCTGCTGTAGTTATGATGGTTTCACTGTCTTCTTTTATTGAGTTTTGAATATATTTGCAATCCTTCCTTTTGGCAGCTTTACATAAATTTACTCTAACTAGAAACTAGTGTTTGAAGACACTGACAAATTTAAAAATCAGTCGGCTAAGGAGTGCCTCTCTTTAGCAGAACTACTAAACTACTACTAACTGCTATGTAGAAATCTACATGCTCCAAGTGTTTTACACAGCTTGAAGCAATTCTTACAATATGCTCTCTATTATACCTCTCTATTATCACCCCGAAGAATTGATGCTTTTGAATTATGGTGCTGGAGGAGACTCTTGAGAGTCCCATGGACTGCAAGAAGATGAAACCTCTCCATTCTTAAGGAAATCAGCTCTGAGTGCTCACTGGAAGGACAGATCCTGAAGCTGAGGCTCCAGTACTTTGGCCACCTCATGAGAAGAGAAGACTCCCTGGAAAAGACCCTGATGTTGGGAAAGATGGAAGGCACAAGGAGAAGGGGACGACAGAGGACAAGATGGTTGGACAGTGTTCTCGAAGCTACCAGCATGAGTTTGACCAAACTGCAGGAGGCAGTGGAAGACAGGAGTGCCTGGCGTACTCTGGTCCATGGGGTCACGAAGAGTCGGACACGACTAAACAACAACAATTATCACCCCTATTCAGATGGCAGAGGGGATATGAGAGAGAGTGGTTTGCCTTAGGCAAGGAGTTTACAGATACGCTGAGCAAAGTACCAGGAATTTCCAGCTATTTTTCTGATTAATGTGCCATACATTAGCCATTTCTTTCAGGGCAACCCAAGTACTTACAGACAAACCATTGTATTTTATGAAATTATGTGAAAAAATGAAATATCAATCATGGAAACAAACAGCAATCTTGCCTTTATTTTTCAAGGCAATTTAAAGGAACAGAACTTTTTTTTTATTCCACCCTGCAATATTTACCTCGTTTGATCGAAAACTCCTGCCTTGCATTCCATGTTTCCAGAAAGCCAGAACACTATCTTGTAGGCAAACTGGAAGAAAAAGACCATTTGAATTAGCTTTTTTACAGACTGCAGCCAAGTGCACATGCTTATTTACACCTAAACTGCATTGAATCTATGCATATCTTGAATAGGTGGGGTCCAAAAAGAGTTCAACATGCCTAAGCCCAACTAAAATTGAAGGCCTGGTTCAGAAAACTCCCCAAGTTCGTATGTATCAGGACAATGTTGTTTTTAGCTGAAAGCAAAAAGGTTTCACTCTCCTTTTGTATGTGGGCCTGCGTCTCTCCATGGATCAGGAACTGAGGTCCAGCTCTGAGGGCCTTCTGGCGGTTCCCTCACTGCGAGAAGTGAGGTTACAGGGAACCAGGCAGAGGGCCTTCTCGGTGGTGGCGCCCGCCCTGTGAGATGCCCACCCATCAGATGTCAAGGAAAGAAACAACTATCTGACTTTTAGAAGACATCTGAAGGCAGACCTGTTTAGGGAAGTTTCTCATGTTTGATGTTTTATTCTGTTTTAATCTGTTGGGAGCTGGGAAACCCAACCAGATGGGTGGGGTATTAATTATTATTATTATTATTATCATTATTATTATTATTATTATTTAGTTGTGGTCACCCAAGCCAACAACAAGGAACCTCGGCCCATGGAGTTAATTAGGATTGGCACAGGTTCCACCTATTAGTCACTCTCAACATCCCTAGGACATCACCAGGGGGAAGTTGGTAGGACTGCTGAGGCCTACCTACCTGTCAAAGCAGTACACTAGGAATGATGGAACCAAGGATCTGGCCCACCAGCTGGATCCAGCTTCCACCTCTCATCTAAATCATGGCTTAGAAAGGTTAGATCATGATCTGAACTGGGCCACTGTGTTAAAGAAGATGCCTGCATGCTTACATTTCACTGATCTCAATAGGACTTGGGAGTCCTCTCACAAAGTGACAAAATAGATTCCTCTTAAATGAAATGGGGTTGGGGGGAGAGACCCACAATAACCAGGGGGCTGGGGGAATCTAAGGGACCACAACACAGTAAAAACCTCACATGTAACACCCCAATAGCTATTTAATGTTAGGACAGAAATTAAGGCATTCAGCTAATGGTTTTTGGTTTTTTTAATATTCCTAACTCCAAGTGTTAGTAAGGGAAATTTGCCTAAGGATGGTATCAGAACCCACAGCAATTAACAATGGAAATCAATGCAAACTCCAGATATCATTTACTGTACATGATACAACGGTAAAACATTTACTTGTTTCTAGAGATATTTAAATGTTAGAATTCTGAAAAACGTTGGTATTTTATCCAATAGATACTTCTGCAAACAGTGCTGCAGTCACATATTTGCCTTTGCTCTTGATCTTCAATTGTTTTAAAATAATAATTTAAACAACTTTTTAAAATGATTATTATTTGTCCCAACTGTTCAGAAATACATAAAATGAATAGTCTGTGACACTGTGCCTCCTCCAAACCTAATAATGATGATGGTGAGGTTTTCATCACGTTGTGAAATACTCAAGGAGTTAACTAGCTGATAAAGTTTTAAGACTAAACTTTACATACCTATTGTTTCGATCTGGAAATCGAATGTGAGTTCCGAGGACAGTTTCCGACTAGATTTTAATCTGCCTTGCAAATTTACAATTTTTATACAGCCTGAAAAACAGACACCATATGTCAGCAGCTTTCCTTACATCATGAATGTTACTAGAATATGTATGTCTAGGTCAAAGATGTAACTTACAATCCAAACAGACTAAAATGGTATCTCTCTCCAATTGTGTTACATGTGCAACGTTTGTCTGCGTAGTATCTGCCAAAATACCAAAACAAGATTAGCTGACATTCATGTGTAAATATTAATTCAAGGCAAACACTCTCCAGTTCAATTGTTCTGTTTGTATAAGAAAGCCACAGTACAGGGTATTTTTCTTTTCTTTTTGGAATCCATGATCCTGGTTGGTTTGGTACTATGTGAATGAGCCTTTAAGGCTCCTCATAAATCTTCCCTAGACAACAAAAGGTGGTGCTGGGGCAGGGACTCATTTGGGGAAATGAATGAATGAATGAAATTTATTTATTTATACCCTGCCTGACAAAAGTCAAGATGGCTTACAAATAAAAGAAGAAAAAACAATAATTAAAAAGCAACCACTGATGGAATTAGAACTATATATAATCTGTTTAAAACAAAATAGTTAAATAATTTCTCCCCCAGCAACTCAGTCAGAATCACCTCCCTATAGCAGTGATGGCTAACCTTTTGCATCATGACCTCACAGAAAATCTCTGTAGCAATTGATAATGGTTCTGCTAACGGCAATGGTTCTGTTAGACAGCTAACTATTTGAAAAGGTGATCGAAAGATACACAAACCTGTTTCTGTAAACCATGAAGAGGTAGAATTTGGGTTGACTGTTTCAAACTTCACCACCTGGTTGAAGTCTTTCCCTTTACTCACACCGACACAAACCAGAGGGAATTCCTGCTCAGGTACCACCAGCATCTCAAACAATCTCAGTGGACAAGGTACAGGAAAGTCTATGTGCTACATTAAGAAGTAAACTGGTTAGCCACAAAATAGATATGGAGGTATTTGTATAATACCATTAAAGTACTGGGTGGTCTTCAACTACGCACAAGTGTAACAAACAAGTGGATGCCCTCCTTTCTCCCCACCCCCAGTATGCTCCCGAGGACTGGGGAAACCCCCATAACAGATTGGTTGGGGGGGATATGAAGGGATGTTCTGTTGCACAGGGAAAACTTATTGTGCTGATGGAATGTCACACTTAGCACTACTATTATTTCAACATCATAACAGGATAAAATAATGTGCTTATCAATTGTATGGTGACTTCAAGCCTCTTTTAAGAAAGGTGAAACAGGCATCACTAAAACAAGGTTTATGTTGATTTTGCCATTCTTACTAAAAGTATTTCTTATAGTTATCTGAAGCACTGCGCCAATATCCTTTGACTAAGAGCAAAGCCTTTTCTGATCTTAGTCAAAGGATACTGAGAAGCCTTTAAACATTAAAATAGCTACAAGCCACCTGATCTTATACCAGGAAATGCATTAAGTTCCCCTCCCAAATTTAATGTTCAAGAGTCCCTCCACCTCTTTAAATCAGTGTGCCAGATCTTCAAATTATCTCAACGGTGGTTAGTTGCAGGGTCTTTTCTGCTGCAGCCCTGGGGTCTGGCATGAGTTACCCAAAAAGATGCTCCAAAGAATCTCCTGGTTGCTTTTTAGAAAGACAGCTGCTTTAATTTTATCTCATCGTTGTGTTTTGTTTTTAAGGTGGCGTTTATGGTCTTAATTGGCTCCCCTGGTTTTTGTGTTGTTTTTGAGAGAGTTGGAACAGAAGTGGACAAATCAACAACAACAACAACAAGGAATCCTTTTCACTCTTCAGGCTGGAAGCTAACAGAATACAACAAAATATTTTCTGCTGTGAGAGTAATATTTACAGCAGGATAACTTTTCAAATGCAACCTACCTTGATCAACATGAATTTCTGCATTGGCTCAACCCACTCTAATAGAATGATACTAGACTGCAGGGCCCCACAGAGGTATTTGTGTCCTGAGTAAGGATTCCTCACTAAGAAAGAAAAATGATTTTTTAGAAACCCTTCACAGTAAAGCAAAGTGTAGATGAGTCCTGTGTGAGATGTGATCTGCAAAAGACCAATGCTGCTCTGATGGATTTCTTTCCTGGTACACCAGCTGGGGACAATCTCAAGCCTTAGTAAGCCTGGCAGTGAGATACAGATAGCCATGGAACTATCACAAATATTTCCCCATTTCTGGCACATATAATCCTACTACTGAAAAAGTTCCTGGCTAAGATGAGGCATCTGGTAGGGCTTGACTGCCTGAGACTCATTTTCTGTCTTCATGTGAGGGATTTCAAGCTTTAGACTATGAGAACCACTGACTCAAGTCCAGAGTAAGCTCTTGAAAGTTGAAAGTGCTCACATGGGATGGTCCTGCTAGCAAATACAGAAGACATACTGCAATTTACTTAAATACTGTATTTTTCCAGGGTTTTCACTAAACGCAAGAATTATACAATAGTCACAACCTGTCACGAGAAAAACCTCTGTTGAACTGTAGTAAAGAGCCTAATTTCCCCACATTTTGCTCTTCTTTCCACCCTCCCCTTTGTGACCTGTGGTTGCCACCTGCACACATTAACACTTGAGAAATACGGCTGCATTCCCCTTTGTTTTCTACCTTCCTATGTTTCTCTCCCTAAGCCGATTCCCCACTGTTGTTGACATTTCACAGAATGATGAAACACCCAGATACTACAGAGGCGTTTCGAGAGGTCCAATACATTTAATCTGATGTTAAATTCCAAGCGAAACCATTTTATTGCCAAAGTAATCCATGTACAAGTTACACTAAATGTCCAATTTGTACGTATGCATTGATATTAGATAGTATCTCTACTTACCCACACAACACTTCTGACACATCTTTGTGTCTGGAATTTTGGTTGACACTGCAAACTTCCTGGAATATATATATATTTAAAAATACAAGTTAACCTCCTAATTGTCCTTCTCATCATGATGATCCAGTTCCATGAAAAGGCCCAGAAGTTCCATGAATACACCTTGTCACAACCCAGTGCCTGCATGACACCCTCGCAAATCTATGCTTCAGGTAAGGACCAACAGTGGCGGAGGACGGGGGGGGGGTCATCATTGGGGTTTGTGTGTGATAATTATTTTTTAATTTTTTAAAAAAACTGGGCTCACAAAAGTTTTTAGGAGTGATGTGGTGGCTTAGGTGCCTGCAGGTTTTGCACTGCCTGAAACAGTAGCGTGGGACTTGCGTCTGCCTACTGCCTCTCCCTCAGTCGCCCTACAGCTGAGGGGAAGAAGAAGAAGAGTTTGGATTTGATATCCCGCCTTTCACTCCCCTTCAGGAGTCTCAAAGCGGCTAACAATCTCCTTTCCCTTCCTGCCCCACAACAAACACTCTGTGAGGTGAGTGGGGCTGAGAGACTTCAGAGAAGTGTGACTGGCCCAAGGTCACCCAGCAGCTGCATGTGGAGGAGTGGAGACGCGAACCCGGTTACCCAGATTACGTGACTACCGCTCTTAACCACTACACCACACTGGCAGGGGGAGGCAGCGGAGAGGCTCCAAGCGTGGGAGAGGTTCGCCCCGCCCCCACAGGTGGATCACCCCGCCCTGGCTGCAGGACACGCCCCCGCACCAGGCACCTGAGCGGCTAGCTGTGCTGCTGAGCACCAATCGTACTTTCTCTTCTGCTCAGCAGCAGCACTACAGTGGTACGTCTGGATGCGAACGGGATCTGTTCCGGAGTCCCGTTCACATCCTGAAGCAAACACAACCCACATTTGCGCGGGTCACGATTCACTGCTTCCGCGCATGACGTTATTTTGAGCGTCTGCGCATGCGGCAAAACCTGGAGGTAACGCGTTCCGTTACTTCCGGGTCGCCACGGAGTGCAACCCAAAAACGCTCAACCTGAAGCTACTTCAACCCGAGGTATGACTGTACAGTGGTGCCCTGCAAGACGAATGCCTCGCAAGACGGAAAACTCGCTAGACGAAAGAGTTTTCCGTTTTGGAGGTGCTTCGCAAAACGAATCTCCTATAGGCTTGCTTCGCAAGACGACAATGTCTTGCGAGTTCCTGCTGGTTTTTTTCCTTCCCCCCCCTTTTTCTAAGCCGCTAAGCCGCTTATCAGCTGATCCGATCAGCAGATAAGCCGCTAAAAGCCGCTAATAGCGCTAATCCGTCAATGGGCTTGCTTCGCAAGACGAAAAAACCGCTAGACGAAGAGAATCACAGAACGGATTCTTTTCGTCTTGCGAGGCACCACTGTATATGTGGTGCAGAGCAGTGGTAGCTCCCTCTTGGTGCTGCAGGAGCTATGCTCATTGGGGCAGGGCAGGAGCTATGCTCATTGGGGCAGGGCAGAGCAAGGCAGTAGCAAGGTCTCAGGGACCTCCAGGTTGTTGCTGATGGCCCTGCAGATACATGTGCAATTGCAGGTCACTACAGCCAACCCAAAGCTCCCCTGACCTTGCTGCCACCTCACCCTATGCTATCGCTGTGAGTGCAGTGCTACTGCTGTTTCTGCTCCAAATCCATCAGTGTGGGAGGGTGTGGGACAGACCACTGCTGCTGAGTGTGGGTTTACTCTGCCCTCCAAGATGCTGCAGCACGACACCCCCCCCCCAACCTGAACATTACACATTTGGAACCCCACTCAAAAAAGAAACAAATGTAGCACAAACTTACTTACCTGGGGAGTATTCTGTCAGGAAGTTTGTGCGCCGGGATAGCCACAGGTAACTTTTGCATTTGCCTTGCATAATCAAATAAACCCGGCAAATTATGGGAATAAAGCTGAGAAGCTTTACCTGCAAATAAAACAACCAATGTAGTACAAAAGTCGAACAGAACAACAGAACAGAGCTCAGGCATTTACGTCCCAAATTATTCAAAAAGAGGTCTTACCAGATATCGATAGCAAACAATTGTTCATCACGTACAGCCACGTGCACCGTCGGGGAAACAGCTGGTGTAGGGAACATAATGTAAATAATAAAAAAAGAATAAAGTAATTTTGAAAGAGACATCATGATGGGTAAGAAACTGCTATAAAAATTGCTATATTGTATATATATTGTGAGGGCAGTATATTTTCTTGAGCTTCTGTGAGGCAGAGTGGACATTATTTCCAGGGCTGCTGCTGAAGTGGCAAAACCAAAGGGACTTGCTGCTTTTTAAAAATTGCTTCAGGAAGGAACGAGAGAGAGCACAACTCCTTGTTTCCAAGAATAATGATGGTATTATCAGTACTCTCTCTTATAGGAGAGGCTGAGCATTGGTATACAGCCAGGATGAGAGTTGAGGAGTTCTCTGGTGAGAGCTGTCATTCTTAGGGAAAGCAAACTCTCAGAGGCCTTATTCAAGCTGAGCTCTGTAAATACCTTAATCTTGTGGCTCTACATTTACACATACTTGCATTTAGATTATCTTCAGATGAAGGGCAGTATAAAAATGGAATAAATAAATAAGCAAGCAAGTGGGAATGCTTGTGCTAATGGAGCAATCTCCCTAGTGCTACACTGAATTTCACTCATTATGTTGGGCTACACTGGGAAATACTAAATTTTAAAATATCACACCACTACATAGGAAAAGCAAAATCTGAAAACAAACCTGTTCCATTGATGTTTCATGGAGCTCATTAAGGTTTAAGGTGTAAATCCCTTCCTCAGCACCAAATATCAAGTACTGGTCTACAAAGATACAAACGTATTTACTATAAATGCCCCACTTTACCAGGCAAAAGCCCCTTAAAGCAACTAACAGATTTTTAAAGCAAAAAAGTGCATAACAATACATAATACAGAGCAGGAGTATCAGTCATGGTAATAATAATAATTATTATTTATTGAATTTATATACCGCTCTATACCCGGAGGTCTCAGGGTGGTTCACATTAAAAACAAAACAAAACACTTGGCCTAGTAGACAGCAGACAGCACATGAGAGAAGAGTGTGACATTTTCCATTTTCACTTCAAAGCAAGCCACAGTTCTTTGTTATGCATTCATTTGGGGAACTGTGTCTTGTTCTTGATCTGAAACTACAGGTTAATTCTGGTTTGTTTTAACTAACGGCTGAAAATGAATTACAATTCCCCAAGTTCATATGTAACACTGAACTTTGGTTTGTTCTAAAGGAAGAAACATTTACTATTGTCCCCTTTGAAATAGTGTGAGACTTCAACAATGAATGAACTTCTTATCAATAGTGTAACTTTTATCCTGTTCTGGAACTGGTGCTATTTAACTTTCACTGGGTCTACTTATAAAGAAGAATGAGACGGTTATGTGGTAGATCTGACTGCACTACTTTCAGACCAGCAGATGGGAGTATCACATTTCTGAATGCTTTCCTACATAAAATATGAAGCTAGCTGCAAGCTGAAAACTGGACAGGAGACAGAGCTACAATCTTGTTTCCCGCCTTGCTATGAGGTTTTACATGATGAGAACAAGTTGTTATTTCTCATTTGTGCTATAGTTCACTCTCATACTTTTAAGATACTGCCATTTTGTTCTATTGGGTGTGTAGACCAGGTCAAGAGTGGGAAAATTTCAGTTTCATAAATCTACATGGGTTTCTGGTTGTGTTAGAATCCCATGGTGTAACTGTGGCTTAGCAGGTTATGCTGGTTCTAACACAAAGAATCAGTCGCCAACTGGTCAGCAGAGCTATACAGAATTCTGACCAGAGGCAACCATTTGAGACCCATGTCTTACAGATACGAACAGGGAGCATATCTTATAAATGAGGAACTCAGAGGCTAAGGCAAAAGTGATTAGTACAAGACTAGTCATGGCAGCGAATGTCTTTATTTGCTGTGAAACCATTAAGAGTCAGAAACTCCTGCATATTCCTCCCCCCCATAGATCCTGGTTTCCTGCCCCTGGGACCAAGTCTTATTCATTAAATTATCTGGAGTCAGGACTGAATAGTGATGCAGCAGGTTCATGGAAAATTAAACAGATATTAAAATACATCTTCAAACTCAAGGTAGTAGAACCCTGAACAGTACAAAGAAGCTCAAAAGGATCTATCGTAAATGGAAAGTGAAATATGAAGCCTAAGTGCAAAGTGTACAAGAGAATCTGGGTAAGTCTGGCAATTATACATGAATTGTAGTTGTCCTAGGATGCCATACTGGCTTAATAAATCTGCCCAAATGGAGCGGTGTTGACTTGCCCAGTACAACTAGAAAAGCAATTTGGGCTTCTGACAGGGTAAAAGCTTTGAAATGTATCTTGCAAATGGATTCCAAAGACATAACCTGGAAAGAATCTATCGTGTTATGAGGGCAGAGAATACTGCATGGGAGAGAGAAAGTTTGTGAATTCCCAGGGAAGGACAGAACTCTCAAATCCTTACAAAATTGTTCTTAAGTGTTTCTTTCTCATCCTGGCTGAAACTGAATATTACCTCTTGTATCAGGATTTATCCATGAAGTTGCACAATGAATTTTCAAGGGGCATCCGTTGAAAACCTTTGAAAAGCAAGCACCCATCTGTGAAAAATAAAAGGACACAATTTTTACAACAGAGAATTAATCTCACGTTTGTCTTCACTGAATACTGCTTAACTTCAATCACAAAATTAGCACAATCAGTGCACTCATATTACTGAAGAAATGCCACCAAAATCTATGGTATTTCAATTCTGTGAGGTGCAGTTTTTCTGCTGTTGCTTCTTGGTGCCATTTTCTTCCTCTTCCTTCACTGACAGTTGACATTATTTGTCCTTCCTTCACTGACAGTTGACATTATTTGTCAACTGTGGCAACCAACATTGTTTGGTTAATGGGCACATTTCATCATAACGTGAGATTTAGCATTAAAACATTAGCACAGAATTATGTTTGTTGCCACAGCCAATCAGATAAAATGGGAAAATGAGGAAGAGCAAGGGTAAAGATGGAGAAGGCAAATGGTGGCAAGAACAACATTGACACAATGCAAATATATTTGCAATGATGTTGAAAATGGGAGGCACTTTTTGATACATGACACAAGACAATGTTTTGGCTCAGTAGTAACCTTAAGTGCACTATTCTAAATGTTGAAGTGGAGGATGCCATTCCACCTGAGAAGAAGCTCCCCTTTTCTTCAGCAAAGTTAAGAGAAAGGACTGAAGTACATAACTAATTAAGTACAGGGAAACTCCACTTAGTTGCCAACTAGCCTGCTCCTGAAATACTCAGGAATACTACTTGTGTTAAAAAATGAATGGGATACTCAGTCTCAGCATCCCCTCTGATTTCTAATCTGTCACACTGTTTAATAGACTTATTCTGTGGACAATTCCAAGGAGCAAATTAAAATCAAATATCCTGTTTTTAAAGAAAGCATCTTAGATATGTATTTTATTTGTACGTAACATGAGTTCTGGAAAAACCATTAAGCACAAGTTTTCAGTTCCCGCTGCTCCTCTGGAATAGAAAAAGGAACAGCCGAAAGGAAAAAACCAAAACCCACTTAAGGTATTATTTTTAATGGGGACCTGGCCTCAAAAGAATCCAGGAGGATCCTCAGTTCTCCTAATCCAGCCATTCACTTTACTTTGCAGTGAAGAGCATGTTGTGCATAGCTATGGAAGGACAAAAAGCTTGAAGAGCTCTCAGTTTTTCTTCTAGTACAATACTGAGGAAAAGCTAGCCTTTGACCTGAATTTTATTTTATTTTAAGTGTAAGAACTAGAATTTGCTTGTGTTAATACCTCCACAAACTTAGAAGGCATAAAGAAGGAAACCGAAAGTTGTAAGAACGATGACATTTTGTCAGGGACAAAAATCTACTCCTGCAGTCTCAAAACATTCAGCCTAGTATTATAATCTATGCAGAAGAAAGTAGGGCAAGTTGTCCCTAAAGGAATGAAAACCGAAACTGCATTTGACGGCGTGTTGAGTTCTCTAGCCTACTCTCCAACATTTCTAGTAATAAAAATATGCTAAATTAGGTGGACTCTTCAAACTGGAGGCCCAATTTTCTTCTAAGAAGGAATTTTAGCATAAAAGGATATACTATGGCTCAAACAGACTTAGTAAGAGGTATTTAATTTTGAAGTCATCTAATGGGATTCCATCGTTCTTTCCTTGAAGTCCAATTCTGTGATAAAAGTGCAACGCTGCATTTCAAGATTCAGTAACTGTATTTACTTAAGAATATAACTATAGCTGAAAAATAAATTCAACTCATTTTTGTAAAAAATATTGCTCATACAATCTACCCCATCTACAGACAACTAAATTACTGCTACCTGATCTAGAAGACAATGAATAAATACAAGAAGTTATAAGTTATATTTGAACAGAAGAGCATGAATTGGACTTGGCAGAAGGCCTAGTAAGTGTATTATTATTATTATTATTATTATTATTATTAGGTGCACCATACACATATGGGGAAGCTGTCACTCCAAAACTAGTTCAGCTACATTCTAGCACTTCAACATATATAACACTGAGTATGAGGGTTAAATCTTCAACATAAATAGTAGTCAACAATGTCCTGAGACTGGAATTTAAGATACTTTGAATAAATCATCCTATGCCAAACTTAATACTTACATGCACTTTTGGTGTAGGAGGAAGACCGTTACTAATTGGTTTCTGGAAAACAAAAATGCACATTTGAATTGTGACTTTTAAAGATGAGCTATATTTGTGACACAAACACTGAAGGAGCAGGGTTCGTACACATGCATTCGTGAGCCCCCAGTTTCGCTTGCCATGGTGAATGTGATGAGAGATCTGTGGAGGGACTGCAGATTGTCTCCACAGCATTAACCATGGGGAAGATCACCTCTGCTTCCTGCTGTAACCTGGAGAGCAAGCTTGGAGCTTATGCAATCCAGTGCCAAAAGCAATGCACCGCTGCTCCTCTCTGCTCCAAGTCTGGATATGGAAAGGTGGTTGGAGATTATTGGTGCACTTCTACAGGACTTCCGAAGCTCAGTGCAACCTCAGGAATGATCTCCCTGTTCCAGATCCAAATCTGGAGATGTGCTTCACAGTAACAGTATACACTCCCACTTCCTCGCTTTCAATTTTTTCTGCAACTCTCCAGCTTCCAGTGTCCCCCTCCTTTCCTCCCCAGGCACTGAAGCATTTCCATGCAGCTGCCTTGGGCTCACTGCCACCTCAACTCTCTCACTCCCTATCTCCCCCCGACCTTCATTTTCTGGGACTGGCTTCATTCTTTTGCTCTGCAAACTTCATGTTTTTGGAAGAGATCTAGCCTTGTCTGTTATTCCTTTCTGAATATCTTAAGATATGTTTTTTTTTTTTTTGCACAGGCAGTGAGGTGCTAATACTGGGCTCCTGTGTATGTGGTAAAACACGCTAGTTTCTGGGCCACCTCCTTCAGACTAACAGCAACCAGGGTCACAGAAGGAACAGGTAATTCCCTTCTGTCATTTTGTTCACGAAGGGCTTAGTCCCTGAATATGAAAAAGTAGGTTTCAGACACATATAGATTCATGGCTTGGGCCTATGTGGCAATACAGTGGTACCTCGGGATGCGAAGGGGATCCGTTCCGGAGCCCCGTTCGCACCCTGAAGCGAACATAACCCGTGTCCACGTGTCTACGCATGTCACATTTCAGCGCTTCTGCGCATGACGCCATTTTGACGGTCTGCGCATGCATGCGTGGCAAAACCCGGAAGTAATGCGCTCCGTTACTTCCGGGTCGCCACGGAGCGCAACCTGAATTTGCCTAACCTGAAGCGTATTCATCCTGAGGTATGACTGTACACTGCTTCATTTTTACACATAGACACCTCCATCCAAAAGCTTCTAGCATACCCAGGTGCTCCAATGCACAGACTACAAAATACTGCAAATGAAGATGCCCAATATATAGCACACGTAAACCAGGAAGCGACATGCTCATTTTGAGGCTTTCCCGTGTGCTTTACAGAAACAGTCAAATGGAGCATTACCTACCAGAACTTCCTTCTTTTCTCTTCTAGAGAGATTTGTGTGTCTATTCTCATTTGGCTCTTGATGGGGAGATCCCTCTCTGTCGCCATTTGTCTGGACAGAATTCAATCCATTACCTTCACAAGAAAAATTCAGAGACCATTACAGAGCATAAACCACCATTACAATTAGCAAGATTCCTGAAGGGTATTTGCTTAATCCAGGGTGGCCAAACCCTTACCTCCCCCATCCCTTGGGCCAACCTTCATAGGTAAGTGGGGCTGCTCATCTGTCAATCACAGAGCCTATAAGCTGATCGGTACTGAGAGCAGACCCACTGGCTATACTGTGAAGTTCTCAGTTGGGAACTCCCTAAGACAGCTGATTCAACTAAGACTAGTGTCACATATGACGGCAAGTGGACACGGTTTGGGGGAAATGACCAGGCCTAAATAGGCCTATGGGTCTTAATGTGCTTAATGAAATCATCTATGCCTCAGCTTCAGGAACTAAATGCATGAAGAGCAACTGGGACTCCATTTTACTAAAGTCCAAGCTGGAACATGTTCAGAAGTACTACAAGGCCTATCTGTTCCTGCTGAACTTTGGGGCTGAGGGACAAGTTTGGAAAGCATGAGGGGATACCAAGTGAAGGGAATAAAGTTTATTCTATTCTGGTGGAAGTGCTGTTTTTTGTCCTAAGCCTTGTGAAAGTGTTCAGTGGCAGAATTCCATAGTCCTCAATGATTGTAGTTTGGACGCACATCAGTACAATGTATCACAGACATGTACATAGTTTTGATAAACACAATTTTAGAATTTATTTTAGAATTTATTTCCATGTTCAGCGGCTTAAAGAAGGTTGGGGGGGGGGGACACCACTAAAATCTAAACAGGGGTGTGTTTTTTAAAATGTGTATTTTCTGCTGCTTGCCCAGAGCAAAACATGCTTATTTAAGAATAATTCTGGGATATGTATTGAAGAAGGCAAAATTAAACTGCTGTTATTAAAAGAATTTGTAAATTATCTGTAATTCATCAACATTACCTAAAGCATGAGATTTCTGTGGCGGTAACCGAGGTGGTGGTGGTCTGGGTGGTACTTGGGTGTTTGATTTTGCAGGACTTTCTGAAACAGGACATCTTTTGATGGTTCCCTGATTATCATCCTCAGAAGACTGCATCTCCTGTGGTACGTAGATGGATTTAGGCTGAAATTATAAAATTTATTAGTCCATGTTTTTGAATTCATATCACATCAGTTTCATATTAAAACTTTCATACCAAGTCATTAAAATGTGTTCAGGGAATACAGTAGAAATGAAGAAGTAACAGGAGCCACGTATAAGGAATTCTTCAGCTGAAATTTCATGGCTAGAAATGAAAGGCTTTCTAAAAGTCTACAGAAAACATCCCTATTTTGTTTGTTTGTTTGAAAATTTATAACTTGCTGTTTCATAAAATATAATGTGGCTCATAACATATTAAATACAATACAATCTAACAAAAAAATCTGCAAAGCATAACTGAAAACATCAGTAAAACAGCCTTCAGTCTGTTTTTGGACAAGGTGCAAATCAGGTTATGGTTTTCTAAAATCACATATATCACCTGCATATTAGCCAAATATAATTAACTTAAAAGAGGGACTTAATAATGTATTATGTTCCCTCCACTGACATAAGCTATCTGTCAACAGACGGAGAAGAAAGTAATTTTTGGTGATTTTCTCCCTGCTTCTCTAGATCTGCTATGAAGAGCTGGGGAAACCTCTGGAGCAGATTTCAGGGGCTACAGAGTGGAGTAGCAGCTGAAAACAGCTCCCCTCGTGATCCTGACAGACGCCTTCCATGAATAGAGAGGGGACAGAACTGGATGCAACCCTTCAGTAGGCTAAAAAACAGCATGTATACTACTGGGGGAAACAGTTTGGCAAAGCAGACTGCTAAAAGAGAATGCAACTGAAACTATCACTGTATTCAGATGTTTTTACTGATAACGTTACTGTTTTCCTCTTTTTGTAAACTGCATTCAGGTTTGTGTGTTTTAACAGTCAAGCAGCACATAAATTTTATGAAATAAAAACAATACGTTGATATGTATAATAATAATAATAATAATAATAATAATAATAATAATAATAATTTATTTCCTGCCCTTCCTGGCCAGAACCAGTCTCAGGGTGGCTAATATCAAAATATATAATACATTAAAACATAAATTCAGCAATCAACTGAAATACAGATTAAAATCAGATTAAAATCAAAATAAACTTAGATGGCTACCCACAAGTGGACTCAAGCACGTCCACTCTGGCTTCTGGTGCAGAGATCTAATGAACCCTGTCAGCAGACGCCTTGCACAAGGGCTTCCACTTACACAGCAGGGCTTCCCTCCCCCTTGCCCTGCGCCTCCCCTGTGATAGGCTCTGGGGAGGTTGGGAGAACCCCCAGAACAGCATTATGTGGTAAGGAGGTATCATTCCAACTGGCAAGCTAATATACTAGCACAGATGAAATATCTGTATTAGCGGAAATTCCACCCATTGACTTCCATTTCCATTTTAAAAACTGACCACGGTTTGTAGTCATCTGACATAAGATTATGGTTCAGCGGCAGACAGATGTTAACAAACCATCGTTTATTATAGTAATCTCTCTCTCTCCTGCTTTCAAGTGAAGCTATCTTGGTTGCCCAAGCCAGATTGGAAAGTCTTAGTTTGGAAAGAACGGAAAAACGATTTAAGAAACCAAAGCCAGGCATGGGCAGGGGGGTTGAAAGGGCAGGAGCAAGGAGAGAATGTGCAGGCATATATTTTCTTGAACTGAAGTTTATGAGATCAGAGGTGTTACATATGAACTAAGCCAGTAAGCATATTTCCTGCAAGTAGTGACAGCCCCTCTTACCTTTGGCGGTAAAGGTGGTGGCACTTTAGCCTTCATAGTTGAGCTACAAGAGGGAAAACAAGGATGAACTACAAAGATTCGTTGATCATTTTAAAAGTTAGATATTCATTCCATATATAAAGATATAGAGAGAGGGTACCACTGAAATGATCTAAACTGGGGTGGGCAATATAAAAATTTTGTATTTTTAGGTGGCCCATGGGTTCTTGACAGATTTCTCAGAACTCCAGTTTAATTTTTTTAAAAAAATGTGTGTGTGGATGTAATTTTCACCATCATGTTTGCAGGAAAATGTGAAAAGAATGGCAAAAGCAATCAGGGTTTGGAAACAAAGTGAGCCAATTACAACAAGTCAAATTCATTGTTTTTCACGTGATTATTAAATCCATGCATCAAGGGGCAGCATTAGCGGCAGAGCTTCATGCTCCTGCACCGGGGGGGGGGCCGAGAGCAGGTGGGGGCGGGGCTGGCACGCATCCCGGAGGTGGGGGCGCCAACTGCAAGGGCATGGCATATGTCCTGGGGTGGTGCCCAGTGTGGGCGGGGAGGCAGGTGCGCTCCCCACACACTCCTCATCTGCTGGAGCAATGAACGTCTGTTTGTGCTATGGAACTTCCTTTCCCTCTCGCTGCCGGTCTCCCGCACACTCTCAAAAATCAGCTTCAGAGGGTTGGGGGACCCTCTGGAGCAAGTTTTGGCGACACATGGCGGGGTTGGAGGGAGGAGAGGAAACTGAAGTCTTCTTGTGCCAGTGGAACTAATCTTGCAGAACAATGGATTGAATTTACCAAGACCACATTTTGCACATTTGAAGGTGATATGCTTCCTCTACTGCAGTTTGGAATCTACTTTATTAATGAAGATGATGCATGAATTACATTACATGTAACTAAAATATGCAAATTTTCTGTACCATGTCAGATTATGGTATATTTCAAATGCAGCCCTCAGTAGTGAACCAGTTGCCCATACCAGATTTAAATTCATAACATTGGAATTTTCAGATAACATTTTTCTATCAACCCTTAAAACAGTGAAATTAGAAATACAGCACTTATTGAGAAAACCCATTGTATCACAATTAAATACCAATCATTGGGGGGGAGGGGTGATGGTATGAGGGGTTGATTTCAAAGAGGTAGATTATGGCAGAATGAAAAATTGAGATCCAAGGTAGATTAGGCTACATAGATTGTGTTTAGCCAGAGAAATTCTAAAGGTGGAATTCCCACATTCAATACCATTTATAATTCCAACTAAAAGCAGTGAGACTTAAATGTGTATAACAGAATGCTGAACAAGAGACAGGCTTTTAAAAATGATGTGATATGAAGAACTTTGCACATATTCTCTACGAGATGCAATTATTTCCGCCTCTGATAAATATATATATATATATTGTATTTCAGTTTGGCCACAGCCAAGGTTAACTTATTAAAATATATAGGAAGGCATTCTGCCTCATTCTTGCCCCAGCTCCCTATATCTCTCCATTTATCCCCAAATGGGCTTATGTACCAAAGAAAAGCCTGCTCAAAAGTCCAGCTTTAGAAAAATGAGATACCAGCAGAAATGGAAATTCTTGATGAAGTATTTTATTTACCCAGAGTTTGGGTTTATGGTATTGATTGGACTCCCTACATATTGCTGGGGAGTCACATTTTTTCTCCTTGATTTTCTTTTTCCAAACTCCAGTATTGTCCTGTTAAATAACAGCACGTTTATGATATTTTGCATTTATAAAATTGCTACTATAGACAGGTTTTGAAAATACAGGCTTGATTTTCTTGTGTTAAACTACAAATGCTCAAAGCAACCAGACGACAGAATTAGCACAGAAATTCTACTGCGACTTAATGGAAGCAAACCCCACTGAACTCCATGGCATTTACCATGGAATAGGTTACGTATAAGGTTATACTGTAAAAGTCGTTACTCTTGAATAGGATATATATATAGGATTATATTGTAAAAATCAGTATCACATATTACCTCAACTAATGGCAGAACTCTTCTAGTGGACGGGTCTTTCAGATGAGCTATTTCAATCCTAAAATGTTATCAGCTACTATATATATATATATATATATATATATATATATATATATATTTGCTTTCGTAGATTTTCACGGGTACAGGAATGCAGGTTTTGGTGTCTTCGGGTGTCTTCCCGTGTAAGAGTCGGGGTGTCTGTGCGACGTTTCGACGAGGTCTCACTCGTCATCTTCAGGCTGGTGCTTTCGGCTTCTTGTTACTGGAACAAGAAGCCGAAAGCACCAGCCTGAAGATGACGAGTGAGACCTCGTCGAAACGTCGCACAGACACCCCGACTCTTACACGGGAAGACACCCGAAGACACCAAAACCTGCATATATATATATATATATATATATGCTTTCGTAGATTTTCACGGGTATAGGAATGCAGGTTTTGGTGTCTTCGGGTGTCTTCCCGTGTAAGAGTCGAAGACACCAAAACCTGCATATATATATATATATATATATTTGCTTTCGTAGATTTTCACGGGTATAGGAATGCAGGTTTTGGTGTCTTCGGGTGTCTTCCCGTGTAAGAGTCGGGGTGTCTGTGCGACGTTTCGACGAGGTCTCACTCGTCATCTTCAGGCTGGTGCTTTCGGCTTCTTGTTACTGGAACAGAGCAGAGTCTGGTGTTTGAGTTCTTATAAATACTGTTGAGGGGTGTGGTGTATAGCCTCCAACGTTCTGGGCAGAGAGGAAGTTCCTAGATTAGTGTGCCTTTTCTTCTTTTGTTCCTTAATTACTTGAGGGATATCTTGGGTGATTTCATGAGTGATATTCTGAATATCACTGGGTGGGTCATTAAGTGTAGATTAGTTGCTAAAGCTTTCGTGTCTTGACCTATTGAGCTTGTGAAGAGTTTTTCTGAGAAGATGGCTGTGCTGCATTTAGTTGTGCTCTGGCTTGGCTTCGTGTATAGGGGCGAGCTATGGTTTTGTGCCTTGTGCCAGCCAGATCTGTGTAGGGATTGCAGGGGGGTGCAGCATCAGGAGGTGCCACTATAGTTTGGTTACTGGATGGAGTCTGTAATATGTCTGTGGAGAGGGTCTGGGTTTGGGTCTGGTGTGGTTGATTGGTGACGGCGTTCTGTGTGCCTCTGGTTCTGGTGTCGGTTTTTGTGGGGAGGGCTAATTTCCAGATGTCTGGCAGGCGGGACGTGTCGTCACGCTTGTTCATGTTGTGAGGGTGTTTCTCTATCTCGATGGCTTCCATGATTATTCTCTTGTGGTGATGTTCCATGTTAAAGAGCAATTTGGAATCTGCAAAATTAATTTCGTGTCCTGTTTCTTTCATGTGTTGGAAAAGAGAGGAAGTTTTTTCTTCTTTTTTGACGGCATTCTTGTGTTCTGCGATACGTGCATTTATTCGTCTGTTTGTTTGTCCAATGTACGTGGCTGGGCAGACAAGTCTTGTCTGCCCAGCCACGTACATTGGACAAACAAACAGACGAATAAATGCACGTATCGCAGAACACAAGAATGCCGTCAAAAAAGAAGAAAAAACTTCCTCTCTTTTCCAACACATGAAAGAAACAGGACACGAAATTAATTTTGCAGATTCCAAATTGCTCTTTAACATGGAACATCACCACAAGAGAATAATCATGGAAGCCATCGAGATAGAGAAACACCCTCACAACATGAACAAGCGTGACGACACGTCCCGCCTGCCAGACATCTGGAAATTAGCCCTCCCCACAAAAACCGACACCAGAACCAGAGGCACACAGAACGCCGTCACCAATCAACCACACCAGACCCAAACCCAGACCCTCTCCACAGACATATTACAGACTCCATCCAGTAACCAAACTATAGTGGCACCTCCTGATGCTGCACCCCCCTGCAATCCCTACACAGATCTGGCTGGCACAAGGCACAAAACCATAGCTCGCCCCTATACACGAAGCCAAGCCAGAGCACAACTAAATGCAGCACAGCCATCTTCTCAGAAAAACTCTTCACAAGCTCAATAGGTCAAGACACGAAAGCTTTAGCAACTAATCTACACTTAATGACCCACCCAGTGATATTCAGAATATCACTCATGAAATCACCCAAGATATCCCTCAAGTAATTAAGGAACAAAAGAAGAAAAGGCACACTAATCTAGGAACTTCCTCTCTGCCCAGAACGTTGGAGGCTATACACCACACCCCTCAACAGTATTTATAAGAACTCAAACACCAGACTCTGCTCTGTTCCAGTAACAAGAAGCCGAAAGCACCAGCCTGAAGATGACGAGTGAGACCTCGTCGAAACGTCGCACAGACACCCCGACTCTTACACGGGAAGACACCCGAAGACACCAAAACCTGCATATATATATATATATATATATATATATATATATATATATATATATATATATATATAAATAATCTGCAAGGTCTTTGAAACTCATCATGCAAGTCCAAGCAGGATCAGGCTCCCAAACATGCCCCTTCAGATACAGTACTACCACATGGAAATAGCATCCGGATACATTCAGATGTGGGCTATAAGCACAAATGAAAGTATCAGGATGCTATTTCTGTGTGGTAGCACTTTATGGTGCTGGTAATACCAGCTCCTCTTATACAATGTTTTCATCTAAGGCAGCAGGAGAGGAGCCTCTGGTGTCGGTCGCTGTGAAATTGCAATGGGATTAATGTAAATTTCAGTAGTAAGTTTTAAATAGAGGGCTGGTGGAGTTCAGATGGGGTAATGTAAAATTAACAGCAATGGTTACATTGCAGTTAATTTTAATATTGCATATTGTTATTCTTAGTAGAGTTAAGTTTACAGGTTAAGTTACAGCTTCAAATTCTTCCTGCCCCCCCCCAAATAATCATTATTTACATATATTGTTCTTTATTTCTCCCTTCCCTATTCACTGGCCTTCTAGTGATATATTTAAAATAAATGTTCCAAACAAAATTTTAGCTTCATGAGTCCTATCTAGTCATCACACTCTCTCTCACTGGGGCAATTTAAGCAAATCAATTCCACGAGTTAACTATGGTTTGTTTAAACAAGCCTGCTCCATAGCCCATGGCATGAAGTTGGGTTTGTTTCAAGCAACCCATAGATATGATCAAACACATGTGGTCAGTGCAGGCAACACAGCAAACTGCAGTTAATCTAAACTTGAAGCAAAAGCTTCCAAACTTCTCCTTACAGCCATGCCAAAAGGAGGATGGAGAAGAAGAATGCATGAGCCCAAGGCTCACTGTGGCTACTTCCTGTCACACTAAACAATGGTTCAGGGTTACGTCTGAAGATGACCAAACTGTGGAGCAAGAAGTGTTGGTGGGGTGATCATAAACCACACACAGACTGAACAAGATTTCTCAATTGTCTACGAACCAGATCTACTTTGAAGATTAGCAGAACTTACTGTTTAGCGTCATCACTGTCCCCTTCTTCCTCATCTTCCAGATGTGCGACATGTCCCCTGAGGAATTAAACAGGATATCACTTCTAAATGTCAATTGTCAACTTGTCTTCAGCCATCAAAAGATTTGTTATCTGCAATCCTAAAAAGCTTCTCTTTTAGCAAATCACAGTTGCAAGACAGACAAGCAAGGGGTCCTCTGTAAGCCAAACAAGCACCATTAGACCGTGAGAGATACAAGAAACATACAGTTCTGCGCACAAGGAAAGGGACTTCGCAATCAAGAGAGAAAGAAAGTCAAGAATTACCGCTGATGCAGTTCTTCTTCAACTGATTTTAGAAGGCTCCTTTAAAAATAGAAGTAAAATTCAACGACTGGACACATTTAGCAAAAAGCACACAAAATCAGACACACTTTTTCTATGATCTGACAAATGTAAGCTGTGTAACAAATTACATCAATTGTTTGAATTTTCAGTCTGAAGTAAATAATTATTCAGCCTAAAGTGTATTAAAGTGTGTTCAGCTGTACACCAGCCTGCTAAGTAATGCACCTGGGTGGACACAGCTCATCTTAATTATAGTTACTGCTGTAAAAAAATGTGTGGGGGTGTGGAGGGGAGAAAAATATACACTAAAATAATGCAATGCCACAAGAAAAGATTGGCAAAACCTAGAATAAGAAAGAAGTATCTATCTCCTCCTTTTATCATATTTACACTAATTCTGAACTATTGACTTAACTTGTTGGGTTGCACCATTAAAGTCTATTTTTACAAAATAATTTAACATGGATCATTTGAACTCTCTTTGAAGTGTTCCCTCACAGGTATTTTATGAAGCCTATGGCACTAAAACTAGTCCTATCTGAAACTTAAGATCCTCTTTAGCAGACCTGCTCCAAGTACCTCCAACTAAGTGCCTCCACAAAGCACCTAGGACCTGCTCACTGGTGACATCCTAGCTGTGGAACAGCTTCCACAGAGAGGCTCATTTGGCTGCCATTTTTATGGCCTTTTGCATGCCAGATGAAGACCTTTTTATTTCCCAGGGCCTTCAGATAATCTGTGATATTAAAACCTGGCTGTGTGACATCTGCAGGCTTAAGAGTTCTCATGCTGCTTTTTTTTGTTTTGTTTGTTTTGTTCCTGTATTTTGTTTCTTGGAGGCCACTCAGAGAATATATGTTATTGGGTGGCCTATATACATGCAATAAATAAAAAATAAAATGTATTTATTACATATACGCACATATAGGCACATTTGTGGATACAGATGCATACGATAAAGCTGCCTTGCTATATACCTGCCAACACCAAAAAATTCATCACCCATATATGAGGCTACATTGGGTTGAATCCAGACTACAGGACTAGAGAACTGTGTCTACAGGATGCTCCATTGGAGAAGAAAGGGAGGTCCAATTAGACTCCAGAATATAGGAGGTGGCTCTGGAACTTCAGGAGAAATTGAAAAAAACCCCTGCCCACTTCTTCCAAAGGGAGCCTCTGCAAGATCTTAGTCTTGATCCAACTTGAGTATCTCAAAATACGGATTAAATAGTCAGTTTTTACTGTAAATGTACAACTGGTTTCACTGCATAAACATCAAATTCCTGATCAAATTGGTAACTACATTAAAAACCACTGCCAGATTATTTGGGGGTGGGGGTAGGGGGAGAAAAAGAATGGTGTTACTAAAAATACTCACTTATTTCCACCCAAGAAGTAACTTCCTTGGGGACCTTGACCATATTCTAGTTGCAAATCCTATTGAGAGAGAAAAAAAGCATCAAGCTCTGTCTCATCTTATTGCATTCCCCCTTTAAAAAAATAATTATTATCTAACTAGCTCCGGCTGTTCTTACACAAACCTGAGTCCCACAAATAGCTTGACAGCATATACAAATAATGCATGTTGTACAGCAGATTCCCTCAAATTTCACTAACAGAATGCTATACTTCTAATATGACACTTCTGTGCATTTAAGGAGAGGAAAAGATACACGATTTGTAAATTTTCTGCTTGAGATGCTCTGTTGCACAGTTGCATGCAGACAATATCCATAGGTTTCCTGGGCAAGCAGAAAAGCACCTTCCCTTGTGTAAGGTGTAGGCAGCATCCCTGATTTCTGCTAATTCCTCCTTCCAGCTGCAGCCCCCAATGCCACATCCCATACAGTGTTGGAGTAACTGGACATGAGAAGGTGCTAATTTCCTTCATAAGTGTAAATCACCCCATGGAAGAGCTAACTGCAAGTGCAAGGTCAGCCAAGCCAGCAGTTATGGTAACAGCTCTGTTCCCCAGCTATATCTGTGATTAAGGTACGTCAGCTCAGTTAGTCTGTGAGTCGTCAGTCTGCTGGTGTTATTTGCCCAGTGGCTGGAATTTATCTGGAGCAACAGAGCTACTTTGTAAATGTATGCATCTGCATATATCTGTATCTGCAAAAGCCTACAAGCTGTATATATCCAAGTCCAGAACTGTTTTGCTGAGCCTTATCTTCTGCAACAGTAAACTATTTGGACCTTAGGCAGCTTCTGTGTGGTTACTGGTACTGGAAGCAACTTCCACTGCACGGATATCTCACTTGAGATTCCCAGCAGGCTGTTCCTGGAAGTACAGAAACCCCCAGAAAGAGATTTTCAAGGGGGTGTAGGGAGGCATGAAAGCCCAGTTCTATGAGACAAACTCTGCTCAATGAAATTAGGATCCAATCAAACAGCTCTTTAGATTTATGAGTGTCATCAGGGTCCACAGTTCATCTCCTCCTACTCTGAATTGCTACTCCCAAAATGCACAAAATCTGTGCGGGGAAGGATGAACATACATGCCACGAGCAATGGCGGCTTGATCACATAACCTTAAAGTCTCTGAAAGGCTATTATTGTACGCAACCCAATATATTTTAATGTAAAGAGATCACCTTGTACGAGTAACTAACAACCATAATTCAAAATAGATAAAGTGCAAGGGCTCTGAAATCTCCATGGATGGAAATGAATATGAACTAGGGATCATAGCTTTGCAGTACAGAAACATATCTTCAGAATCCTGGAAGCCACAACTTTCATGTGGGAAAAAAAGCTTAGGAGTCCTAATGATTTTAATAAGTGGTTTAGTAGACCAAGGTCAATGTGCTACCACTTATTTCACAGCAGGGACAATGTCATCATCTGCTGGAGGCTCTACCTGCCAAACCTCTACATGTCAAATAAATAAACTTTTCTCAGAAAGAAACCCACCATATAAACTACACAAAGAAAGAGGCAGGCTACAGTAGCCTGCCACTTCTATTTTTGGAAAATTCCAACACTCCTTTGAAAATGGTCATAAAGCAGCAAGAAAGCTTTTTTGAGTCAGCTAGAATTCTTTCTGGATGATTCAAACCAGGAGGCATGGGGTTAGAGGAAAAACTGGATTGTTATTGGAGCTATGATATCTGCTTTAGTCCAACATTGCTTTTTTGTAGTATTCAGTAAGCCCACAACTTTAAGCACATTTAACTTGGACACATTCAGCCTAAGCAGCTTCGGCCCTGTGTACCTGAAGGAGCATCGCTACCCCCATCATTCAGCCCGGACACTGAGATCCAGCCCTGAGGGCCTTCTGCTGGTTCCATCAGTGCAAGAAGTGAAGTTACAGGGAACCAGGCAGAGAGAGGGCTTTCTCGGCAGTTGCGCCCGCCCTGTGGAACACTATCCCATCAGATGTCAAGAAAATAAACAACTATCTGAGTAACCTCAGCCAATGTTAGATTAATGTGATCCTGCTCCTTTTGATTACCATAATTCCCTTACCTTTATGAATCCCACCACCTACTTCTTATATAGTATAGTCTCAAAACCACCCACCCATCCATATATTACAATCTATAGAAAACCTTGTGTCTTCCTGATGTCTTGGACTACCACTACTAGCCAGCACAGCCATGCATCATGCCAAAGCAACGTGCACCATCATTTTTAGTGGCCAGTAAAGCATTTTATCAAGGAACATTGATAAATATGACCTGCTTTCTTTTTATAAGCAAAGAGGAAAATTGAGATCACGTTTGGAAAACAAAGCTTGGTGATAAATGACTGTTTACTTGGAGGCAAGGGGTGAGATGGATAAAGGACAAGAATGTTAATGAGGATGCTGGATTAAACTATGGAGGAAGTGAGAGTGACTCCAAAAGGACTTCTAGAGTGCTGCAGAACTTGGCAATTTCGGAAATGTTTTTGGATCTGAGGCATGTGGGTAAGAAGGGAAAACTGAATCAAAAAGTGTTTGAGGGCAGAAATTGCTCACATTCACTCTGAACTTGAAGCCGCAGTTGAGGCGAATCCTAATGAGATTTCCAGAGTACTGTCTGGGTGCATGTGGTGGGATCAGTATGAGTGAGCGTGGTCTGAGGATGTGGACAGGACACTTTGCAGGAATTCAGAGGACAAAGGCCCTTTCTACCCCCTTGTGTATCTGAGAGGGATTGACTGGGTGGACGACAGAGTGCTAAATACTTCACTGTGAGAGCCACTTTAGAAGAAGCAAAAGATTGCCTCCTCCTGAAGGAGACCACTCTGGACCATGAGATATCAAACAACTGTTGCATGGTTGCAAATATCCCCTTTTTGAGTAAGGTGCTCAAGAAGGGGATGAGTGCAGGTGAATCTGGATATAGCTGAGTTCTGGATCTATTTTAATCTGGTTTTTCAACAATTCTGTCTTTGCTACCAACTGATTATGGAAAGGGGGAGCACTATCCTATTGATTTTTCTCAACATCTTGGCAGCTTTTAATACTATAGATCACAGTATCTTCCTGAACTGGGTCTATGGGTTGGAGGTACTACTGTGCTACAGTGGTTCAACTCCTACCTTCAGGGTCATGTTGGGAGATGTCTGTGTGGCCTCTTGGCAATAGTGCTGAAGGATTCCCTTCTGTCTCCCATGTTATTTAATATCTGTAATAAAACTCTTGGGAGGAATCATCCAGGGATTTGCAGCAAATTGTCATCAATGTGACAACACCCAGTTCTATCTTTCCACTCCATCAGAATTGGGAGAGGTGGTAGATAAGATGGATAGATGCTTAGAGGCAGTGACAGACCAGATGTTGGCCAATAAAATACAATAGAATCCTGAAAAGTACTGTGACTAGTCAAGTCTCTGATCTAGGAATTGGCCTAGGAGAAGGGCAGCAGTTGCCCTGTGGAACAGCTATGTAGCTTGGTGGTCCTTTCTGGTCCATTATTGTCCTTAGAAGCTCAGGTGGTGTTAGTGGCTAGGAGAGCCTACTGCCATTTACAGCTGGTTTACAAGCTACAGACATTCATGGACCAAGCCAGCCTGCTATCAGTAATTCATGCTCTAGTGACCTCATGTTTTGATGACTGCAACGGGCTTTAGGGTTGTCCTTGAAAATGGTATGGAAGCTGCAACTTGTGCAGAATGTGGCTGTCAGATTATGAACTAGAGCAATGAGATGGGCTCACAAAGGGCCTGTCCTAAAATCTCTGCGCTGGCTGCCTGTGCTCTACTGGGCTCGTTTCAGTGTGGTTTGCAAAACCAAATGGCCCAAATATATGCAGAAACGGCACCTCTCATACCAGCCCATTTGAGCCTTAATATCAGCTGGGGATGGGGTTCTGCTCATCGTGCCCAACAGGATTCATGAAGGGCCTTCTCTGTGGTAGTGCCCCAACTCCCCTAGAGCTACATCTGTCTCCTATTTTAATTTTTAGCTTGTATATGCTTTTATTGACGTATTTTGTTGCTGTGGTTCTTGTGTATCTCCTTGAGCTCTTTGAAGGCAGGATGATCCATAAATACTCTAAATCAACAAATAAATTTTGATTACCTCCAGGATGACCCTACCCCCAAGCAAAATAATCTATGCAGTCTCAGCAGTTTCTATACAACCACTTAAATAGCATTAAGCTAAGCATCCATAAATTTTTCTGTGACTGGAACTTTAGCAGGAGTAAATGCTTGAGTTTGTGTCACCAGGGGTTCCCAACGAAGAAACCATGCTTTAGATACTTCCTTGAAATGGCATATGGTAGCCACAAATCAGAGAAACACTAGTGAAATACTTGAGGGCCCTCATATAGGATTTGGTTGTTTTTTTGTGGGAAAGAGGGAAGCTGTAGCAGTTGCATAAACATAGAAACTAGAGCTCTTATGGCTGGGCAGAGGCAAGATGCCACTCTCAATTTGCAAAGCACAAATCCACGACAATATATATTCTACTGCAGTGACAGAAAAATTAATAAGAGAAAATAAGCAAACCGCTACAAAAAAGTAAAAAGATCCTTCATCTGCCACCGTACGTTAGAAATCTCACAGGAACATTTTTATGAAAAGTGACACCTGTCAGTGTGGTTTATGTTTGTATTATTTAATGGTCTAAACCTTTGTTTACAGCCAGGTTACTACTCTACTGTCTGTTAGCATCAATAGGCTAAAATATGATCATGTCTCTTTCTAATCTACTATTACTAGATGCTTTTAAAAATAACCTGCATTTCATCCTGGATACAGTTACAGCAAAACACTGGGAAAGAAATTCATTTGTGTACTGTCCTAGCGTATTTCTGTGGGAAAGTAAAGCTTGCAAAATGAAGGTGATAGAGACAAAAATAAAACACCACCATCTTAGTTTGCACAGAGTGTTTCTAACGCAAGATTTTGAATGCTCAAGCCATATATCTCTGGAGACGAAAGACACATGTGCACACACATGGAAATTTAGCAGTTTTCTTGTAGATACTGTGCAAGAAGGTCCATCAAACAGAAGCAGCTATCCAACATAAACAGAATAACTAAGTTCAACTCTAAACAAAACCGTGGGATATTTAACCACATCCAAGTGAACAGTGAATCAAATCGCACTCGATTCTGATAATTCCACTGATACTCTTTGGATAGTAGTGCTGTTCATTACAGTATTGGCAACAAAACTTTGGACAAGCCAAGGTAATCGGAAGTGGCTAAATATTGCAAATAGCTATACCAGACAATTTTGTCCTTAAAGTGATTGTTCGTATTCAAATTTTAATGTCTTTGCACTGGTTGAGCCACTCAACAGAATGGAACTTTAGCGCTCGAGGGTGAATGTTTGTGCAGTGGCTGTCTAAGGTTTGAATAACCACTATTTGTGGATAAAGGAGACACACTTGTATTTTATTTTTTAGATATAGAAAGCTAGATAGATAATACAGTGTAAATATTGTGCATGTTACTTTTACAATTGGGAAAAGTTGTAAACACAGAAAATGAAATACTAGTTTTCAGGAAGTGTGTCAACTAGGTAATTATTGTTAAGGAATTCAAAATCATAATACTATTATTATACCTAGTATATGCACATGTGATGCATTAGGGAGTTCAGTGTGCTTCCCATATATTAATATAATCAAGCAGCTTGTTAGCCGTTTGGATTTCACATAAGTAATATGAGAATACTGAATGAGGTGGTCAGACGATTCTGTCAAATCTACAGCTTGCAGGACTGAGCCGTGAAACAAATTAATTCTAACCGCGTAGTCCCACGTGACCTTCCAACAAAAGACTAGGCATAAGTGGTAAGCATGTTTGACAAGACATGCTTTTGCTTCAGAACCAGGAATGTTGCTTGGATAGAAAAGAGTAAAAATGAGATGCATTTGTTAGCATCAAGCATGATGTTTTAGAAATGATCTCTGATGTGACGCTATACGTATTGGATTAAATGGTTTCAATTTTCAGGTGATCAAGACGTATCAATTGTACTGAATGATCATTCTTTAAAGAATGATCTTCTTTTTCTGTCAAGGGCTACATTCCTCCAAGAACAATTTGCAAGAAGCCACAAGGCAGTAGTGGGCAACCCCTTTTCTCTCTCTCACTTTCTCCAGCCCCCCCCCGGGGGGGAGGTTCAGATTGTTCTTCTCAGGGGTCTCGGTCAATCACTCCCTGTCTTAAGTTATCTCAGGAAGGCCACAGACATTGGATGACATGACACAAATCGCACTCCATTCTGTAAAGACTACTTTCAAGCAGACATGCAGCAAATAAAATAATAATAATAAATAAATTAAATTTGTATACTGCCCTTCATCTGTAGATTTCAGGGCAGGTCACAGCATAAAAATAAATGATGGAAACATAATCACTTTCAGTACATGTTTTGGTTACAGCTTGCAGTTAACTAGAGTGACCCTGAGTCCTGGTTTGAATGACAATCTAAGTCAAACCTTGGCTTAACTCCCTGCAACACGGCAGCAAAAAGGACCAATGGAGGCGCAAAGCAGCTGTGAGCAGTCTAGCCAAGACAGGGTATGATTTTGCATGCCTTGCAAACCAGGCCACTCTTCTGCCCTTTGGATACAACTGGGAATGAGGATTAGGCTCATATACTACCACTTGCACTTTCATCACAGTGTAAAGAAGGCGATGAGTAATTTGTGCCCAAACATGAGACCTCTCCAACTGTGAGAAATAGAACCCAATTTCTAGAAGGTTCCTTCTCACAAGAGTCAGGAAAAATCTATGTTCAGACAAACATGCCATTTCCCAAGTTCATTTGTTACCTTCTGCGCACATTCATGGAAGCATGCCCCAAATCTGCTCACAATCTCAGAGTAGATAGAATTCCGGGAGTAAAACAGTGCTTGACTAAGGTCACTGACACCATCCTTCCCAATGTAGAAATCACCACAAGCTTCCTAAAATCTGCAGAGGCACAGAATATGCCAACTATCTATCTAGAAGACAAACTTGTTCTCACACTTCTGACATCTCTCTTTTAACTGTACACACAGTTCTGAAATATCTTTGGCGGAAAATCAAGAATGAACTTCCTAATAAGAAAGATAGCGTTTGTGAAAACAGATGACGCACAGCACATGTTATGTTTAGTGCAGATGACTGTAAAGTATGTACCAACATGCTATGTGGTTTACTGCTATTAAAAGGAAATTGTTTCCCCTTGAAGAGAGATCACAATTAGTACAAGTTTTGCCAAAAATTTACAGGCAGGGACAGGACAAAAATAAATATATTTTAAAAGAAATTATGTTAAAGTTCAATGTTGCAGGAGTGTCTCAGGAGATGCTATAGAACAATAGCCTAGAGTTATTCTCACAGAGCCAGCTGGAAGCCACCATTAAACTAGGGAAAGAATTACTGGAGCTACAAATACGAATTCTTGAAGGCAGGTTTGTGTACCAAGGAGGAAGAAGCAGGCAACCTCCATCTAAATGGAAGCAGGTGTCCATAGTAAACAACTAAAGTTTTGCTATGTTACCTCCTTAATGCCAAAAGTTTATTTCTTTATGAAATAAATCCAGAAAAGCAACATTTTAAGTATTAGGCAAAGGATATTAATGACTAAAATTTGTTTCTACTGCTAAAGATCAAAGGAGAAGAGATTTCTGAACAAAATAATTCTTGGCTAAAATGTTTCGAAAACTAAGTTGCTTTACACAAAACAATTATCCGCAAATATTATTAAATCTCAGTGCTTACTGCTGTACTCATGTTTTAAGTATTAAATAAATAAATGCATGTTGGAACAGGTGGAAAATAAGATATAGAAGCAATACCTGCACTCCATTTTCTTCAAGCTGATTTCAATCCTTTCCTTCCCAATGAAATTTGTTACCTTTTGTTATTTATGTGCTCAAGTTTCTCTCATTATGAAAAAAACTAACCTAGTCAGCAGCTTAGCAATTGTCTTAGCAATTTGTTTTAATATAGTTTTAGTGAAATTACAAAAATCATTGTGAGAAATGTTAGTATATAAGAATGCAACACTGACATGGGTAATTAAAATCAGTAGCTTTATTATTACGCAAGTATTTGATTAGTAGAACTTTTGACTATTCTACAGATGGCAAAAGCAGCATGACAACTGAACAAAACAATCAACTTTGAAAACCAAAAAAGACGAACAAACACTGACAAAGAAAAAGCAATAGATGAAAATACCAGATTAGATCTTGCAGTGTAGTATATTTCTTCTGAACTGTCCGAAAAATCGTTACTGACGGGCTGTTCATCAGACAAAGACCAGAAACTCAGGTTAATTACTTTTAGACTCAAAAACATCTAAGTACAAAGGGACATTGTTGCACGATAGCTGACTCTGCCATTACCGTTTATTAAAGTGTCTAAAGCTTTACACAATATAGCAGGTGGATTAGTATAGCCTTTAGATGTTCAATGGTGACTTAAGAAATGCAAGGACTGGTAACAGGTGTACATTTGTTTATACTTCTTATCCTACACGCCAATTTTTTTAAAAACACACACACATATTTTGTTGTTCTTCCTTGAAAGTTGCAAGCCACAGATTTCCCATCATTCCTGTACTATTATTTCTTACAAAGATTAACAAAGTCTTCTGTCCAGTCAGCTGCATACCCACAGGCAGTTCCATGTGCCAGGTGGTTTATGGTTCAAAATATGGAACTAGAACAACTTCATAGTTGTAAGTGCATTTACTTCAATGCAAGTTGGTTCCAAGTGTGTTTCACACTAGGGCATATCAATGTGCGTTGCATGGGGTTGGACTAGATGACCCTCGGGAGCCCCTTCCAACTCTACAACTCTATGGTTTTTATTATTGCTTGATAGCCGCCCTGAGCCCCCGGCCTTGGCTGGGGAGGGCGGGGCATACCGTATTTTTCGCCCTATAGGACGCACTTTTTCCCCTCCAAAAATGAAGGGGAAATGTGTGTGCGTCCTATGGGGCGAATGCAGGCTTTCGCTGAAGCCCGGAGAGCAAGAGGGGCTGGTGCGCACCAACCCCTCTCGCTCTCCAGGATTCAGGAAACTATCCGCAAGTCGTGGGAAGCTCAGCACGCCCCAGGCTTCCAGCTTCGCGCAGCTCTCCGCTAGCCATGGGAGAGCTGCACAAAGCTCTGGCTTCCCCCGCCCCAGCCCCGCACCTGGGGGGGAAATAATTTTTTTTTCTTTATTTCCCCCCAAAAAAACTAGGTGCGTCCTATGGGCCGGTGCGTCCTATGGGGCGAAAAATACGGTAAATAAAAATTATTATTATTATTATTATTATTATTGAGTTCTCCCATGTTGCTGACAACTGTGTGTTATAAAAATGCTTAAACCCAAACTGTGACTTTATAGGACACTGTGGCCCAGATTCAAAGGACTGTAAAACTAGTTTTGTGAGCCTAACTAGGGGGTTGACTCACTCTTCCTTAAACAGCGGACCCTCATGCCTCATATTATTTTTGAGTCTGCAGCAGAAAGGAAAATAGTTTCTACTAGTACATGCCCCTTCTTTGAGCCTAGGTAGCTCTTTAGATCCCAGCAGTCTCACTTGCATCCAACCAACAAACATTATAGACCTTGGAGCTTCCTTTTTTAAAAAAAAGGGTGGGTGGGTGTGCATAGGAATTTTAATCAGTAATCTGTCTCCATCTTCCACTGGTACAACAAGATGAGATATGAAGAAGTATATCTCCAACAGAACAAAGCGTTGAAAAGATACGGTACTTCTCCAAGACTGGATTAAAAAACCAATTAACTGATTGGAAAGCAAGACTAATGTTGGTAAAGAACAATGCAGAAGAGAACATGCAGATGAAATGGGTGTTCCTCATGCTTAACTTTCTGCTTACAAAGTCAAGCAGTATCAGCACTTAAACTTTTGAGTGAGTGGGGCAAAAGCAGGAGCCACTTTAATTGTATTTTATCTGAGTTTTGTCCCTCATGGTCTCAAGACAAAAAATCTGTTTCCCAAACACAAACTTTTCCTCCATGCCAGTGTTCTGGGTTCAGATTTTATAACTGCATACAATTACTGATAGGTAAATTGTCATACACAAGTAATTTTCCCACCTATTTTTTGGTCTCTCTAATCTGTCCACAGCTCAGGAATAGAGCACATGTTTTGTTTGCAGAAGGTCCTAGGATAAATCCCAGGGACTTCCAGGTAGGGTTGAGAAATAAACCCTCAACATCAACTGCAGGTCAGTATAGACCATAAGGAACTAGATGGGGGAACGGTCTGGCTCATTTGAAATACAGCAGTTTTGTATGCACCTATCTTGAATAAGAGAGCATGCAATATGGAAGTCAGAATGTGGAATACATGGACCACATGTAGTTACTGTTGAGTAGAACTATCAAAGAGGCTAGGAAAACACACAGGAGGCCTTGCAAACAACATACAAGATAGGAACAAGCACTTGAGAAAGAGGGAGTGGGATGCAAAAATAAAACAAGTCCACGCATTGAGAGTCAGTCCTTAAAATAGGTGCAAGGAATGCGAATTAGAAGCCAACGTGAAAAGAAAAACAACACTAAATTGAGTAAATTGTTTTCTAGAAGTACAAATCTTTTAAAAAATACAACTATATAACCCGCCTACTAATGGTCTATTGGCTATAAACATGAATCAAGAAATAAACTGTATTTGAGGGCAAATTTCTAGCCCTTGCTCAGAAAGATAGATAATTAGAGAAGTGCAAATCTACCATGAAAAACTTGGTAGACACCCAAATAAAGGTGTTTTTTTTGGGGGGAATGGTAAACAGTGGCCTAAGATATGTTGAAACTGAGAAAGCTGAAGGACTAGATGAATTTCCTGAAGGAAATTTTAGCAATCAAGATACTTTCCAATATGTATCAGCATGGCTGCTTTAAAGATTATACCCAAGTTATATTTTCTCCAAGGAAAAGTGAAATTACATGGAGATGAAGTAAAATAAGAAATGTATCATTTTGCTGCATAAAAGTCTTCCCATGTTTCTATCCTGAGAGATAATTAAACACAAGGCGGGTGTCTAAGGACCATCAACACTCCTCAGAATGAGTTCAGGATTTAAGAGAATGCAGCAGCTAATCCAACACTGCCTTGTTGTTCATATCCTGAGTGAGAGATCTGTAGAGTTGCCAGCTTAAAACATGATGCCTGCTGGTACCTTTAAAAGTTAGGAGGCAGTGGAAGAGGATGCAGCTGCCACACATCAAGTACCATTCTTCTAAAAGACCACACTACTTCCTTGCCTGCTGTACAAAACAAAGCTTCAGCTTCAGCCCACGCCAGGCAGGGACAGAAGGGAAGAACAGGAAAGGAGAGCAAAATAGTCAATTCCTCTCTGCTACCCCAATGTTTAGAAAGCAACAGGCAGAATTGTGCCCTAGCAACTCTTGTTGGGTGCTACCCACTGAAGACATTAGGAAGCAACATTTGCAAAGGGCAGCAGGAAGTAGATTTCTGCCTCCACTGCTTCCTGTGCTAAAACAGGGGCTTGTTTGTGGGGAGTTCAGAGCTAAGACGACTTGCCGCATTTACTCCTATTGTTGGACTCTCTGCTATAACACAAAAATGGCAATTAAATCAACAATGAGCAGGCAAATATCTGGGCACAATTGGATGGAATGAACTGGGACAAGCACAAGACTCAAGGGTAGACAGCATAGACATCAGATGCCCAAGACCAAGTTTGCATGGGACCCACCTGGATGCAATTCCCTGCTTTCTCAGTACTTTAATCTTTGCCTTGAAGTATATACTAGCCTCCTGGCCACTGGAATGTATCCACACCGCAGGGTTTCTGTCATATGGCAATCTGGTGTGCAGCCTTCTATTTTTTTGACTACGATTAAGGTCCTGTCTAATGCCATCTCATTGCATAAGGCTCTTTTGTGTTTCCCCCATTGAGTTCTCTGCACTCAAAACTGCTTTCAAACATCTGCCCACTACTAACATCCATCTTTCCATACTAATGAGATATCTGACCTTAGATGTACACATAGTGATCAAGCATATAATAGCCATGTTTTTTTAAGTAAGCAAATGCAGAACAAGGGTGGCTAACTTTCTGTGGTTCGAGGAAGGTATGCCAGTAGTGAGTGTGGCCACCACACAGACTTTCACTCTCAGTGGCACCGGGCGCTTGTGGCTGATTCAGCGACAGCTTCTGCAGAGGGGCAGGGCAAGCTGCCACCATTGTGACTGCAGCAATGAGCAGCTGACCGCTATTGAGCGCTGGCCAGTGCTCTGGAAACATGAAGGAAACCAGCTCCACCATTATTTTTAAAAAAAGAAACCAGCCCCAATGTTTGGTCAGCATTCAGGAAACAGATGAGTGCCCCTTCTTGTTTCTGAAGCACTTTGACCAGCTCTCAGTGTCACAATGCAAGTCACCCCAATAAAATGGGTAAAATTTGCCATGGGTTAGTGGGCCATTAAAACTGGCTTGGGAGGCTGGGTCTGGCCCATGGACTCATCACCACTGCTGTAAGGCGAGGCGATACTGTAGCGGGTGCAAGAGCAAAGTGATGCACAGCATGCGGGGTGGTGGGGACCCAGAAGGAAGACATAAGGAAGAACACAAATTACATGCAACAAGCCAAAATTGATTCATTCGTCTGACGTATCAGGAAGCTGAGGCTGCATAACAGCCTGCCCCACATAAGAAGAAGAAGAAGAGAAGGGTTGGATTTGATACCCCGCCTTTCACTCCCCTTCAGGAGTCTCAAAGCGGCTAACATTCTCCTTTCCCTTCCTCCCCCACAACAAACACTCTGTGAGGTGAGTGAGGCTGAGAGACTTCAGAGAAGTGTGACTGGCCCAAGGTCACCCAGCAGCTGCATGTGGAGGAGCAGGGACGCGAACCCGGTTCCCCAGATTGCGAGACTACTGCTCTTAACCACTACACCACACCGGCTCTTGTGACCTATCAGACTCTGCGCCAAAGACACGAGTTGTACTTGTGTAAGTTTTGGGCTGCTGTGTTTCATAGTTACAGGGTCATGGTGACTCACAAGTCCCCCTTTGCTGCAGTAAGCAAAGTGGGTGAGATTTCTACCTAATTGCCAAATTCAGTGGTCCCACCTTATGAGGAAGCTGCTCAACAGCTTTAGAGAAATATATTTAAACAGGGGCACTCAAAATAGCCTTAAAACAGGAAGGAAGACAGCTATATCTACTTGTGGGATATTTGCTTAAGAATCAGAAGACAGATCCGATTATGTTTTGAAGGATCCCAAATATTCAGAAAAGAATATAATGCAAATCATAATTTTGAGGTCTTGCACAGATATATACACCATACATATCCACAGGAGTCTACAAGTCTTATGCTCCTAATCACATTTTTTTATATGGCATGATTTCATGCAGCAAAACACATACAACTGTGTTACTCACAAACTCATGATGAGGCTCTGTCTCCTTTCTTAAAGGTGGATCAAATTTTACTTGGCCAACTGTCGAAGAGAATAAATGAAATATTCAGAAGTGAGGTCAAAGCATGTAGATACATAAAATGATGGTAAAAGCCTTTGGAAAACTAGTCAGAAAGGAAGCATCACATCCAGTATTGTATCTTTCTAACAAGTCTGTGTGTTTTGCAACTCTGGGCACTTGGTTTCCAATTGGTTTTTCAAATGCTTCATATCCTTGGGAATACAATGAAGCACTGAGGAAACAGAGCCGCACGGAAGAATCTAGCTCAGCTATGGGCAGTACAGTTAAGGCAACCAATAGCTATGGAAGTAAAGAAACTATATACTTCTAGCAAGACTGAAATTTTAAATCTATGATCATCTAACATAGACTGGGTGGTAATGAGCTAATACAAATCACCACCACATGTGTGGATATGGAAGACAAATTCACAATTAAGTTTGAAAACTTGCGTATGTACTTACAGTTTATTTCAGAGCGTGTTTTTTCTTCCCTCACATTTCTGCTTGTCGAATGAATTCTATGAGGCACAAGAAGAGGCTAGGGAAAATATATACATAGTTTAACAAATGAAAAGACAGGTGTTCCATATGCCTCTTGTGAATATTCTTTAAAAAGACCTTTACACAAAATTCTGTATATTGAAAATAACTACATATGCACAGATATTTATCATGACTGAAACTTCTAGTATGAAATGAGGTGGAAGTACAACAGAATGCCCTCCTGTAGAAGCAGCAGTGTAAAAGCATCCTGTGAGTTTAAGCAACTTTAAGACATAACTTAAAATTCAACGGCGGAAACCCTTGTGAGTTTCAGATTAAGATTCCACATTCCAAAAATAGCACTATCTCCCAGTGGAAAATTACATTCAGATAGAAACCAAGTTTCTATCACTTTATATAAAAGTCCGTCATCCACAGGGACATAAGTTCTTGGCAGACTGATGTCTACTCCATTGTCTCTATTTATGAGTCTAAACCCGTCACTGCTACTAATGGTATACTATTAATTTTGAAGAAAGCCTTGGGCAAGTCTTTTTTCAATTAAGGGCTGTTTTCTTTCATTTTCGGAAGAATCCTCCTTTGTCATCAAAGTCACCTTTACTAGTAAGGTACTGCTACTGCAAACGTATTGTTTGGTGGAAACTCTTACGGCGAGGTATGTTTTAAGTGAACTGCATGAATAGATGCAGACAGACAAGGTGATAGTGACATTCTATTTAGTTTTGTAAGTGTGTGTTCATCAGCAACCAGGATGGCTTGGCAAATGGGTCTCAGGAGGGAACACAGAGGCCAACGGTGGTCGCTAATATGCTCTCCCTCTCTCCTTGTTACCTGTGAATCAGGGCAGCAAGCATGCTATAAATCGTAGCTGTTGTAAACAAAATCTGCCCTTATTCTCTTATGCGGGACACAAGAGCCCTTATAGAGTCCTTTGTAGGTTCTCCATTGGTAGGAGAAAATAACAGAGGCCAACCAGAGAATATTGAGAAGCAAAGCAGCTCGTAAGCCTGATCTTTTATTAAAGCTGTTGCAGCAGGGTGCTCCCCTCACACGGAGGACGGAGGAGGACCCAGAACAAAGGTGTGCCTGCCCTTATATAGACATTTAAAATTCTTTGCCCTGGAGCTCAAGACCACCCCTCCATACATACATCACAGGGGTGTAACCCAAGACCACCCCCCACAAACATCATACCTACATCACAGAAAAGGTGATCTACAACAGAAATTTGAATGCTGTTGTTTTTCCTGTCTGCCAGGTTATCTGATAATGCCTTTGCTGATTGCCTTTCCTGGTAGTCTGGCCATTCATTTGAAATGGTGATTACCCAATTCCTGAGACAATGGGAAGGTTCCCTCAGCCCCTCCCTCCTTGCAGAGAAAACATTTGGTCAGTTTGGGAGTCAAAATGGTTTCAGGATGGTCTTCCTGTGCTGCTCCAAACATGTGGTCCACATATCTATGTACATGCTTGGTTGGTACCTTTATTAACCTTTATTTTATTTTTTATGACCTTAAATTTTTTATTACATAGCAACAGTGAAGATTACAGCCACTGGCTGAAAAAGGGACCCTTACCTTCAAACTAGTCAACTGATTTTTTTTGTGGGGGGGGGGGGACTAGGGTAGCATAAGCCTGCTCTGGAGGCACCTTGCCCAGGTGCTAGCTCTGCTTTACCACCAGTTTCTCTACTTAGCTCCCCCAATATGGGTGCATTGTAAACTTGTTGGGGTGAATTACAAGTAGAAACCATTCCAGAAGTTATGCTTTCAGCAAAACTAAAGTTATAAAACCTGAAATAAAGATTTTGCTATATAGGCGTTTAGACGAGACACTGAACTACAGCCCCCTCTAGCAACCTCATGTATTTATCTCAGTGTTATAGGGATTAAATCCAAGTAAGCTTCAGGATGCATCCTGAAGGGTAAAGCAGCCTAAGCTAGCTAAGAATGTATCCCAGCTTCACATTGTAATTAGCCACTAAAGATTTCCCTCTAATGCTGCTAAGTGGCATCCTTATCAGTCAATCAAAAACAAACCAGCAGTTCAATACAAGGCCTGGAAACTGCCTTATTGTTTCAGATAACTAGTTTGTGGAAACAGATGAGGAAGTGTCCTAAGCTCCGTAAGCAATGACGTAGTAACAAGTAATAATTTAAGTGTGAGCATCTTCAGAAATGCTTAGGCTGCAAAGAGCTCCATCTCAGTGAATTCATGGCAAATTAGGGGACTGGAAGATTGTTTTCCTACAGTACAGTAAAAGGATTTTGGCTGCTTTGAGTCTAAAGAGTGGAAGGTTCACAGAATCTCTGAGTCTTTCAATATTTTTTTAGACAACTAAAATGTGCATTGTCAATATATACTGATGCAAACCTTAACATGGGAGATAACCCACAGCACACAAGCTATGCAATGATGGGAGATGCAACAGTAACAAACTGCTTGGAGCTACAAAAAAGCCTCTAGCACACTATTCTGAGCAGTGCTAGTGTCTGTTGCATGGTCTCTGGGCTCTGTGGTGTCTCAGAGACCAGCTAAGTCTGGGGCCCTGAGGATGAGGGCAAGAGAAATTGTGCCCATCGTCTGGCATTTATTGTTGAGTTCAACTAGTAAGCAGAATAAGTGCAGCATAGCAGCTAAAGAGCATGAGTCCGGTCTCTTTGGGTAAGTCACTCTCCCTCAATCCAAGATACCTTTCTCACCAGTTTCACTCATTCATGAGACAAGCTCTAGAAATTCAGATATTCGCAACCATCCTCCTTATCCTCACATTACCTGACATGGGGAAGGTGTCTCAGATATAGCTCAGATGTTTTACAGTGGTACCTCGGGTTACATATGCTTCAGGTTACATACGCTTCAGGTTACAGACTTTGCTAACCCAGAAATAGTACCTTGGGTTAAGAACTTTGCTTCAGGATGAGAACAGAAATCCTGCTCCAGTGGTACGGCAGCAGGAGGCCCCATTAGCTAAAGTGGTGCTTCAGGTTAAGAACAGTTTCAGGTTAAGAATGGACCTCCGGAACGAATTAAGTACTTAACCCGAGTTACCACTGTATTACAAAACTGCAAATGCACTGACTTCTATAAGAAAGAAGTATTCTCACCTCAGGATCATCATCATCAAAATCATGATAGGTGGAATGATCAGGATTATTCATTTTATCCAACAGTTCAATAGCAAGCGTCCGGGTCAAGGGCTGGGTAACAAAAGGATGCTAAAGAGACAAAATGAAGCAGGAGAGAAAGCAAATAGAATATGCATTAGAATTTGAGAATTTTAACATAGATAGAAGTTGGGCAAGCTCCCTAAAACCAACAATAAAAACAATGTTTAAGTCTCCCCAAGATTATCAAGGCAAAGTTCCGTCAAGTGCTCACTTTTCCTGCCCACTCCCATATGGGAACACACAGACTAAAGAAAGAAGCAGCAGCTCATATGATTCTATGTATAGGGGAAGAAATCAGATAAACAAAAATAGGTGTTCCATAGGGCCTCAGCACACCAATCGTTGAACCAACTGGATACTGTATAACATATTACAGTGGTGCCTCGCAAGACAAAAAGAATCCGTTCTGTGATTCTCTTCGTCTAGCGGTTTTTTTCGTCTTGCAAAGCAAGCCCATTGAAGGATTAGCGGATTAACGCTATTAGTGGCTTTTAGTGGCTTATCTGCTGATCGGATCAGCTGATAAGCGGCTTAGCGCTATTAGCGCTTTTAGCTGCTTTTAGCGTCTTATCTGCTGATCGGATCAGCTGATAAGCGGCTTAGCGGCTTACAAAAAGGGGGGGAGGAGAAAAAAAACAGCAGGAACTCGCAAGACATTGTCGTCTTGCGAAGCAAGCCCATAGGAGATTCGTTTTGCGAAGCACCTCCAAAACGGAAAACTCTTTCGTCTAGCGAGTTTTCTGTCTTGCGAGGCATTCGTCTTGCGGGGCACCACTGTACGCCACCCCAACCAACTGGTTCCCCCCACCAGGAATGATTTGCCTCGGCACCTCCTTATGGAAGGTTTCCTCACATAAGGACAATACTACAGATAGCATTTTAACATAGTGGAAAACAATAAAACGTAAGTTATACCTGTAATAGTTTTTCAGCTGTGGGTCTTTTCTTAGGATTCTTTGTAAGTGCCATTTTCACAAAATGGTGGAAGCTATTTGACCTTTAAAATGTAATTGCAAGCTTTAGAAGGTTATTTGGTGAATACAATAATCAATACAGTGTGGCTATATAACAAAGGTATTTACCATTTCATTTTGTCCTTTAGCTTGGGAGACTGAAAGTTGCTTTTTGTCATTAGAAATAGTGCTCTGAAAAGCAAGAACAGTTGTTACTTGCTATTTAAGAACTACAAAATCGATATTATTTTCTATCCAGGAACAAAACTCTGAGATGCCTTCAGTAGGGGAAAATATTTTTTTGTTTGTTTTTTGTTTAAAAAGGAAACAAAAAAACAACACCCCACTCTATCAATGGGCCCATAACATCCAGGTAGAATGCACAAGGCAAGAATGGCAGCTATCTGATTTACATCATAAATTAAATGCAACAGCAATGTATTTGGGGTTTTTTTAAAAAATGTTGTGTCTTTGATGACAGGGGTACCCATACTTATTTGAGGCCTTACTGTTTGGTTCTGTAAAGACCCTGTGCACCTGGAACACAGCTCTTGCAAACACGACTCTAATTTCCCCCATCAGCTGCCTTGGCATGTGATCTTCTGAGAGCAGTGCAAGAGCCAAAGCTCTTCAGCTCTTACATGCAGCACTCTGGATGGCTCTTCTTCAGGTCTCTAGCACACAGGCTACATCAGGCATAGGCAAACTCGGCCATCCAGATGTTTTGGGACTACAACTCCCATCATCCCTAGCTAACAGGACCAGTGGTCAGGGATGATGGGAATTGTAGTCCCAAAACATCTGGAGGGCGAGCTTGCCTATGCCTGGGCTACATCTATATGTGATAGCTCAGGAAGAAAAGTCAAAAAGATGCTACTGGTAATTTGCAGGACATCTACTACTGAATGGCTGAAGCACAATCAGAAGACAGCATGTGTGTGCAGGGGAAAGGAATGTAAACCAAAAGCTCTTGAGAGACCTGAAGTCACCACTGCTGCCCATGTCTGAAGGTTCATTTTTCCATCCCTCTATTGTCTCTAGCTAAGCAGGCTTTTATGATAGCTGAATATCTATTTTGGAAAGAGACTTTAGAAATGGCAACCACATAAACCCTAAGGGAACTATCCCCTGCCCACATTTTTCATATTTGAAACTGTTCCAGAGCGCTTTCCTAGAGACATAAGGAAGAAATAAAGGGAAAGAATCGCACCTTTCCTTCTTTTTCCTTCCTCTATCAAACAGTTGCCAAAGCTGACTGTGCAGGCCATCTGTCAATGGACAGAAAAATGCAAACATGCAGGCAGGTTCTGTATTCTGTGGTTAGTACGTTCTTTTTAAGAAAACCTGCAAATCACATGTATCCCGTGGTAGTTATGTTCCTATGGATTCTAAATGCCACCTGAGCATTCCAGCTTTACATACATTTACCAACCTCATTGGATGCAAGTCAAACATAGGGGGCTGAAGTTCTGCTAGTTCTATAGCAGTTATTCCAACAGCCCACAGGTCACAGAGCTGATTATAGCCACCCTTCCTTTCAACTGCAGCAACTTCAGGGGCCATCCTAAAAATCAGAGAACACTAGATTGGAATATGCAGCAAGTTCTAATTCTTAAATTTTGGAAACACAATGCAGCCCAAGCAAATTTCAGTGTTAATCTCCCTGTTGTTCATTACACTTTTAATTAAGCCAAACACAGCAAATGCCCTCCTACCTTCACGAGTCCCAATGCCAGGTCAAGGTTGCTGTTTTCCCACTTTGCCTGCCAACATTTCAACCAGCTATTCTAATTGTATCATTAACATTTTACAACATTTATCTCCATGCTGCAAGATCTATAAATACACACCCACACCCTCAACTGCTTTTGAGGACTCTTTCTTTTGGGTACCGTATTTTTCGTCCCATAGGACGCTCCGTCACATAGGACGCACCTAGTTTTTTTTTTGGGGGGGGGAAATAAAGGAAAAATGTTTTCCTTTATTTCTCCCCCAGAACCAGGTGGGGGAACAGCGGGATGGCGGCGCTGCGCCTCCCTGCTGTCCCCCGAGCTTGTGGGGGTGGCCGATGTCTGCCCAGCGCGAGGGGCGCTCTGCTTCAGCGCGCCCGGTGCTCCGGGAAGCAGGCTGCTATCCACAGCCTAGACAGCCCCGCGGGAACTCCCGCAGGGCTGCCTAGGCTGCGGATGTCTTCTTGAAGCCTGGAGAGCGAGAGGGGTCGGTGCGCACCGACCCCTCTCGCTCTCCAAGCTTCAGCGAAAGCCTGCATTCACCCCATAGGATGCACCCAGATTTCCCCTTCATTTTTGGACCTTGCAGATTCTTGACAAGATGGAATGTTTCAAGAGGTGGCAGAAAGATATTTCGAAATTTGTCTGGCAGGGCAAAAAGCCCAGAATTAAATTTAAAATATTGACAGATGCAAAAGAAAGAGGGGGTTTTGCCCTGCCGGACTTAAAATTGTACTATGAGGCAGCAGCTTTTTGCTGGCTGAAAGAATGGATGCTCCTCGAGAATACGGACATTTTGGATCTGGAGGGTTTTAACAATGCTTTTGGTTGGCATGCATATTTATGGTATGACAAAGTTAATAGTATCTTTAAAAATCATATTGTTAGAAAAGCACTATATAATGTTTGGATAAGATATAAAGATTTGTTGGAAAACAAAACCCCTAGATGGGTGTCACCAGTGGAGGCTAAAGCAGTGAAGAAACTCAATATGGAGGTCGGATGGCCGAAGTATTGGGAAATTTTGGAACAGGATGGAGATAAGTTTAAACTACAAAGCCAGGAGAAATTGAAACATAAAGTACAAAATTGGTTTCAATATCGCCAAATAATGGAGTTTTTTAAACAGGATAGGAAAATTGGCTTCCAGGTGGAAAAATCCAAACTAGAAACTGAGTTACTAGAACCCAATACTAAGAATTTATCTAGAATGTATAACTTGTTGCTGAAATGGAGCACACAGGACGAAACAGTCAAATTGGCTATGATTAAGTGGGCACAGGATGTTGGGCACAATATCATGTCAACTGACTGGGAATGGTTATGGAACACTGGTATTAAATTCACGGCATGTAATGCCTTAAAGGAAAATATTATGAAAATGGTTTACAGATGGTACATGACTCCAGTCAAGCTGGCAAAAATTTATCATTTGCCCGATAATAAATGTTGGAAATGTAGGGAGACTGAAGGCACCTTCTACCACCTCTGGTGGACGTGCCCGAAGATTAAGGCTTTCTGGGAAATGATCTATAATGAAATGAAAAAGGTACTTAAATGTACTTTTCCTAAAAAGCCAGAGGCCTTTCTCTTGGGCATTGTCGGCCAATTGGTGTTAAAAGGGGATAGAACTTTTTTTATGTATGCTACAACAGCAGCAAGAATACTCATCGTGAAGTATTGGAAGACACAAGATCTACCCACTCTGGAAGAATGGCAGATGAAAGTGATGGACTATATGACATTGGCTGAGATGACAGGCAGAATCCGTGACCAACGAAAGGAGACGGTGGAAGAAGATTGGAGAAAATTTAAAAGCTATCTTAAGGACTATTATAAACTTAATGAATGTTAAAGTGTTGTGGTTTTTAGAAGTAAAGGGATACAGTGATATAAGGTCAGAATATAGAGAGGAATAAGATGACAGAGGTTGGAAGTAACAATTGGGAGTTGCTAAAAATTATGGACATTGGGATGCAGAAAGGGGGGGGGAAGGGGAAGTCCAAGAAAAGAGGCTTATGAAAATATGTTATGAAACTATACGTGTATGTTTGTCTTTTTAAGTGTTTGTTTGTTATTTAAAAACTTTGTAAAACCAATAAAAATTTTATAAAAAAAAAAAGAAAAGTGCGTCCTATGGGGCGAAAAATACGGTAACTGGCAACCATAACTTTGCCCAAGTACTGTGTGAAGATTGAGAAAGACATGCCTACTGCAAGTCCTTCAAAAACGAATCCACAATCCATGCTGAATCCCCTACTGCCCAAATGCTGATCGAGCGACAACCCACAAATCCTGATTCTGTCATCTCAAAACAAATGTTACACAATTCATAAAGGTTTCCCCATCCACCTCAAGATAAAATGCAGCTCAAGTTATATTTTTATCCATGCAACAAGTATTACTAAAGAAAGGACAATTACCAATATGGTGTTCCAATGAAAGATTTCCTTTTAGCAATTGTAGCTGTTATTTGTGCTGCTACTCCAAAATCAGCTGTAAAAGATTTGCAGGCAATGTGATGTAATAATTAACATACTTCTTGTAACAAACAAAACAGTCATAGTTTTATGCAGCCCAGATATTTACAAACTGGTTGGAACAACCTTTGAAAGCCTTTTTAATCTTTGTTTCATATTTCCCTCTAACTATGCAATTATACTCAAAGTGCAAGAAAGGCCACATTAAGCAATTCTTTCCCTTTTCTAAGACAATTAGTCTTTTCATTTTGAATGGGCCACCTTACAGCCTGCTCCTGCACCCTTCTATTTCTTCCTTCTATTGTCTTCATCTAAACTGTACAATAAATACTGGTCACCATCCAAAAGAGCCTCTAAGTGTATGCAGGTGAAAAATTCACATACAAACAAAGCTTTCTAGTTTGCAGCCCAGCAGTTCTGACAGCTGAAGAGGAAAGCCTTCTTTGAAAAAGAAAAAGATGAACAGCAGCTTATCTCTGCAACCATTCTGGTAAAAACTTCAAAGCAAAAACTTGCCAGGCACGCATACAACTTCTTTGGATTGTGACTGTACGCTTTCTGCTTTCCTAAGCAAAGCTACAAATAATGATATGATACTTCGCTGCTCAACCATCTGGATGATCGTACCACAACATATAGCAAAGTATATATAGAAGTGAACGTACCTACCTAATTTCACATAGCCGTTATCAGTTAAAAGAATATTTGCTCCCTGGAGGGGGGGAAATGGCAACAGACAGCTTTTTAGACTTCATGTTCTTTTAACTGTTTTGACACAACAAACATGCTACTTAATATTCAGAATATAAATGCTAGGAATGGAAGAAAACTATAGTGCCATACTTGCATATATTTTTTTAAAAAGGATGGCAACTGTAGAACCATATTTGCAAACGTAAAGAGAGGGGTGGCAAGCAATACCCACCCTCAGGGTGATGATTACAGAGCTGTCCACCCACATATCAAGACAAATTGGAACCAATGCCTTAAATAGGCTATCCTAATTAGAAAATATGTCATCATGAAATATGGCACAGCAACATTGCTTTATTCTATTAAGTTAAACTGGAACTAAGCATACTTCTGCAAAGATACACTTTGGCTCTTCTTTGCCAGTAAAATAGCATTTTGGGTACAACAAACCACAGATATCCTTTACAAGATGTTGTTCAAACAGAAATAACATATGGTGCTTCCCTAAAATCATCAGCTTGAGTCCTCATTAGCCCAAGCCGACTTCAGTTCATAAACCCCCCTGAGGTTTGACAGACCCTGTAAGAATGGCAGGTTGATTTCACCCAAGGTGATTTCAGTCGCTAATGTAAATCAGTGATTCCTCCTCCCCCTGCAACCTCCAGCATCAGTTCACAGAGACCTTCAACTCCCAGTGTTCCAAACCCAGGGAGATGAAGGATAGTACTTTCTTCAAACTGTCAAACCTTGGTATAGATCCAGAAAAGCTTGGGCACAATGGAACTTTCTTGATCTCTTTCCTTTCTGCACTCCCCGGAGTTATTCCTAAGGTAGGAGGGCCTTCTGGAATATCACAGGACTGCAACACACACCCCTTAAATAGGAAAGTGTCTTCTGCTTATGCAAGGGGAACTCTAGATTCCACTTTACGTCTTCATCAATTTAAACTGTATTTTGCATCATCCACATGCAGGACAGATATAATTCCACAGGAACAGAATAGCCATTATAACATAACAAACAAAACCTCTGCCAAAGCACTTCACTAGACCTTTTAAAAGGACATTTCTGCCTCCTCCATACAACACATTTATATGATCCCAATTTTTAAAACTGATGGGACTTAAAATCATATTTCATGATTAACATTTTAACATGAAACAATTCAAAGAATCACCTACCTTTATGTCTCTGTGCATTTTTCCTCTACTGTGAAGGTAATATAATCCCTATAGTTAAAAAAAAAAAGCCATTGGAAAAAGTTGCCTGTGTAAATTCATGTTTTATTCTATACAGGGGGAAAACCAACTAGATAAAAAAAAGCTAAATGGTCTCTGCTATGTGTCTTGATTGTATTTTCATTCACATCACTGCAGGACCAACCTACATTTGAAAGGCTGACAGAAGGAATAAGGAAGGAAGCGGAAACAAGACAGGTTCACTCTCTCCTTTCAAGGCAAAAAGTCGGCAGTGAACATCTTCAAAAAAGCATCTCAGATGACTCAAATTTAGGCAGCGGCAAAAACCATGACAGAAGCCCATAGCTATACTGAAGCCTGCAATCGTAGGTAGTGCACTTATGTTCCTTCCTTCTGAGCAAATGTGTTTGGAATTTGGGCGCTGCTTGTACTGGCGGTTCAACAGCAAATACAAATAATCAGAAGTACGCAGGAATCTTTTGTGAGCTACAGAGCAGTACATCTGATGCCTAAGGTTCTAAGCCATAAGATAGGTATGTCTCCCTGCAGCACCCTAAGCCAACACACACATATGTAATACATAGGCAAACGCATAAGCTTCAGCACGGACTCCTTTGTGGGGGAGGCAACTAAGAACTGGACAAGAAAAATATGTAGCAAATTTGGCTGGGAAACCCAGCCAGATGGGTGGGGCATAATAAATAAATAAATAAATAAATAAATAAATAAATATATATCAGCAGAGCAATACCTAGAATTAATGAACAATTCCGCATCTGTCGGTATTCAGCAAAAGCATGGAGACTTATCTTTTTTCCTCCAGATTATTTCCATGCCAAAGGCTAACAATATAAGAATATTCACCTGTAGTGTTTCTCTGCTAACATAAGCAATTTGCTGCTCTGAAAGAGGTCCAGTTACTAGAAGAAAAGAGCCCCCCCCAACAAAAAATTAGAATGTTCACCACAATTTCACTGTTACTCTTTAACACCTCACTGCAATTTCGTTCCCTTATCGTTTCTCACATGCGTGTGCATGCACACACACAGTTAATATTCCTAGCCCGGAAGCAGAAGAAATACCACCACTAATATTCCTAGCCCGGAAGCAGAAGAAATACCACCACTAATATTCCTAGCCCGGAAGCAGAAGAAATACCACCACTTCACATTTTGCCAGAAAGCCAAGACAGGCTCACATATAAGGATTTTGGCTGGAATTCGTAGTGATGCTCCAAACGACCAAGGCACAATTCTGTTTGGAGGATGTCTTACCCCTTTTGCCCAGATTAGAAAAACATAACAACAATGTTTTTCACGTACTGGGTCCCAAAGCGTGAAACTCCCTACCTCCATATATTGGCCTTTGTTTCTCCCTGCTCCCCCTTACAGTGCAGCTGCAAACAACCCCCTTTTTGTTCTATACTTGGCTTTCAAGAGTTGCCTTTGTTTTCCTTTCCATATCTTTCTTTTGCGACGTTTCTCCCTTTTAAAGAACTTGCTTGGTATTTTAGGATATTTTATTATTTCTGTAAATCCTTGTCTATTCTTTCTCAGGCCCCCAAGAGTGATCTGGTGGTGGGTGGGTGGGTGGGTGGGTGGGTGGGTGTATCTAAACAGTCCAAACTCTCAGGTTCTACATATTTTAGAAACTATGATCAAAGTACCATGAGCTCAGTTTCTTGGAGGGGGGAGTTGTGGAAGATTATACTCAGATGATCTAAACTGAACTCTAGATGTAGCTAACATGGAACAAGTTGTAAGAACTATTCTGTCTAAGAATCTCATGGAAATACATAGAAGATTGTGCTTAAAATCTTTTGGATTTTACGACTTGCATATCTAACGATTGACACTGGCCTGGGTGAGAGAAACAGCTTGGAAATTAATTAAGAAGCAGAATATTTCACTCTTTTAAAAAGCAGGTTTGCAGCCAAAATCAGTAGTAACAGGAAAGCATTAGCTCCCGACATCTGTTCAGCCACACACGTAAAATAAGCTCATTTCCTAACACACAGGTGGCACCATCACAAGGACACCATCAATCACTGTGTAACAGAGAAACACAGGAATGACGAGGCCTAACGAAATAACACAATATGCCTGTAGAAGAACTCTCTTCTTTGTCAAGCATAAAAGAGTGACACAGCTTGAGTAACAGAAAGGTCACACTATCATTCAACGGGAGGGGAAACCCTCCACTTTCCCTCCCTGTGAATTTTGTTTAGCTATTGCAAGTGGAGAAAATGCCGTCTAGAGAAATAAGGGGAGGAGATTAGCAAGAACAGCAAGGAAACTGCTTTGCAGCCCAGCAGAACCCCAGCCAATAACAATATGCTGCGGTGTGTCCAGGTTTCTGCTGAAATATGACCAAGCATCATCACTGGGTTAAATCCCTTCCATGCTGTGCAAATAACACTTTTGAGTGGGGCCACACTCTGTGACGCTGGGCACAGTTTGGGGCAGCAACTCTGCCTTCAGCATACTGAAAAATTTACCACACTAGACGGGCCAAACAAGCTTGTTACCAGGGTACATGTTATATTAGTAAGTCCACACACGTGGCATATTATACTTAATAAGGAGATTTGGTTGGCATTTTCCAAACCCTGCTGTATACTTGACTAGCAGAGAAAATCAAAACATTCAACTATTCAACATTCAATCTAACAAGATTAAATGTCTCTGATAAACTTTGCTGAGCAATAAATAACAGTGTTGGGATTCTAAGCATACTTTCATGTTGCTGTTTTTACCACTAATTGACTTGTTCCCCTGTTAGAACTGTTTTCAAATTTTGTTGCAATTTATCTATTTACAAGAGGAACCTGAAACAAAATGTTGCATCATATCCTCCACTTTCTCTTTTCCAACAGACACTTGGAACTAGGTGGTTAGTAAACATGATCAGTCCTCACTGAGATGTTCCCTAAGGACAGTGGTACTTCGGTTTACGAAATTAATCAATTCCGGAAGTCCCTTCCACCATTCGGATTCCATTCTTAGACCGAGGCAAAGTTCTCAAACCAAGACAATATTTCTGGTTTTTCAGAGTTCATAAACCGAATCGATCATAAACCGGACTGTTCTTAAACCGATGTACCACTGTATAACAGTTCTTCCCTATTGTTTCTCAGAGGCCCCATTACGGCTCCACTTCTGTTGGCACTTGCCAACTGAGTTTTGTTATTAGAGGGAGCCATCTGTAAGCTGCTTTGAGTTTGATATTATAACAGAAAGGCAGGAAACGAAATGTAAAAACAAACATATTAAATTCCACTGAGAGCAATAGGACTTAATTGTGCCTAGGATCAGGTTGCAAATATTTCACTATCACATATCCAGAAACCAACAAGGATTGTTACAAGATGTGCAGAATTTCAGGTCAATTTACTTGTTTCACAGTTTTTATTTAAGGGATGGTGGTGTGCAAAGAGATTCTACTATTATTAAAACATAGATGACTGTTGAATATATTAAGGTAAAATGGAAGTTTAGAAGTGGCTTATCCATCCTCTAATCTCCTTTAACCTGAGTGTTTTACATAACTACCTTCTTACAACTGTAATCAACTACAAGCTTTCATAACTGCCAGTGCTGAAAGCAAAACAAGGTAATATTCAGAAAAAGAATTGAGGCAGAAGGGCTCTTATACTGAGCAGTTATTAGTCAATGAATATTCATATTACAGTGGTACCTTGGTTTACAACCATAATCCATTCTGGAGGTCCGGTTGTAAACCAAAACAGGTTGTAACCCAAGGCGCTCTTTCGCCAGTGAGGCTTCCCCCCAAAAATTGGTTGTAATCCTAAAAAAAAGAAGGGTTGTAATCCAAAAAAGGGACATGCACTTCCGGGTTTGATGTGGTTGTAATCCAAAACGGTTGTAATCCAAAGCAGTTGCAAACCAAGATACCACTGTATCAAGGCAAGAGGCTTGGCCTATTATTTTGTGGTGCCTGTAGGCTATATAGTTCATACATTGTATAGATTTTCTTGACTTTAAAATAAACTTTTCTAGGTCCAATCTGGAATTATTAAAGGAGTCAACAGAGCCCTCTTAATTTTCCACCTTCTATCTGCAGTTTCAAGAAGACTTATACCTCTCTTTAACTTACCATGGTAAATATCCTGCAATGAACCGCCTCCACAGAACTCCATGCAAATCCACAGTTTATCACGTCTAAAAATCAAATTTTATTAGTTTTGCATATTTATAAACAATAAATAAATGGTTAGCAATGGCAACTTTGCCCTACTTTTTGGATAAGCACTAAAGGCTGCACCTTTTGCCCTGCACAACTCTCCCTTCTCCATCTCCTGCAGCGAACTCCAAAAGTGACAAAGAGTGCTCTCCTGTTTGGGCACCACATCCATATTCAGAAGTGTTCTCTGTCACTGATACATAACTATGGGGTTTTCTTCTTGGAAGAGGTGCTGAAGTAAATTATGCAATACCATTTGGGAGTGGCATTTCAATGGCCAGTCTTTGGAGGATTGATTGGTACGGCCTTCAGAGTAAGCGGGGGGGGGGGGGATCTAAAATAAATACAAAACCACATGAGGCAGCACATAACACGCCGACATGGTTCAAAATGCTGTCCAAATGCAGAAGTTGAGACACAGTAACAATTAAATACGCCGCACAATGTAAAAAAAGATGCAGGACACATCTAAATAATTATGCTGCATCTCAGCTTCCTGGCTAATTTACTATATTTGCCACAAATGTAACAGCACACATTCTTTCATTCTGATAAAACTGCAAACTAGCCACACAAGATTTGCCTTGCTATTTTAGGAAACTGCAGTTCCTTCCAGATCATGAAGAGTCTTAACAAGGGAAGTCTCTGGGCCTTTTCTACCTCACTGTTAAGCAGGGAAGTTCATATTAGTAGGTTTTAAATGAAACATGGAATTTGATGTCTAGCATTACACAAAGAGAAAAGAGATAAAGAGATAGCTCACTTGGTAGAACATGAGGCACTTAATCTTGGGTTTGAACCCCACCTTGAGCAAAATATCTCTGCATTGCAGGGGGTGGATAGATGATCTTCGTGGTCCCTTCCTAACTGTACAATTATATGAGTCTATAAATTGCATGGTTTTCATGAATAAGAAATTTAGGATGTCGGAATTCAATGGAATTCATGCCACTTGAAGTAACTCAGTGAGCCTTCACTAAAAAGCCAGCCTGATTAAACACAATGAATCTTAAACAGCTTTAAACAAACTGCTGAAGGCAAAAATATCTTCAGCTAAGGTTCAACAGCACATGTCAAAAATGTGGTTAAATTCAGTCATAAATGGTCCCAGAAACATTCAAAGCACCATATTTAGGCTTGATGTGCTCTGAGTAGTCCCAATGAGAGTTTAGAAGGAACTACTCAGAGAACATCTTTATAAACATCTTGGATGAAGGAATTGAGAAGATGCTTAGCCAATCTGCAGATGACACCAAACTGGCAGGGGCAGCTATTGACGCAGAAGACAGAATCAGGATATATGACCTTAACAGATTGGAGAACTGGGCCACAGCTAACAAAATGGATTTCAATAGGGACAAATGTAGGGTTCTACACTTAGACAGAAAGAACTAGCTGCACAAATTTAAGATGGGGGACACCTGGATTGCTGGCAGTACATGTGAAAATGATCTAGGGGTCTTAGTAGACCATCAGCTTAACTAGAGTCAACAGTGTGATGCAGCAGCAAAAAAAAAAGTGAATGCTCTTCTACGCTGCATTGACAGAAGTATAGTATCCAGTTCAATGGAAGTAATAGCAACACTCTATTCTGCTTTGGTTAGGCCACATCTGGAATATTGTGGGGCTGTCTCAATACATTGTTGGCCCAACACATGTGGTTGGACTTTGAATGGGTAATCTGGCCTTTGGAGCTACCCAATTAACTAGGCTGTAATTTGCTTTAACAGATTTTAATATTGTATTTTTTAAATTATTGTAACTCGTCTGGGGACCTTATATGGTGAAGTGTGGATAAGAAATCTAATAAAAATACAAAGACTCTTCCATGAATAGGATGACTCCACCTATTCACAGAAGCACACCATTTAATACAACCCTTTATCAGAACCTCAGCCTTAATACGCCAAAGCAACACTGTCAACTGCTTATCTATAGGCCAATGGTCACAATAAAGAATCTCAACAATGAAGTGATTCATAACAAGACATTTCTAAACTGTAATAAAACAGGCATAACTGTGACAGTTAATTCGGACGATCAACTCTGCCCCACCCCTGACACGTCTCTTGTACCTACAGCTAGAGACGTTTGGAAATTTGGCAAGAGAGGTTCCCCCACCCCATCACAACAATGATAACTGAATACCAAGAAGAGCTTCACTCGATACATTTCTGCTTGCCTGGCCAAGAAGCCATGCCTAAGGAAAAGCTGACAACCTGATTAACAAGAGAAACAGCTGGAGAGGAATGTCTTGGTCTTTAACGCAATACAGAGAAAGTGCTCGCAGAAGTATAATAAGGATTTGTTCAACTGAGGGATGATAGCATTAATTGATTAGCCAGCCGTGACTGATTAATTCTTTGATTACAGATTAAAAGGATCAACTGTACTCTCAAAGCAAAAGACTCCATCTGGCTCCTCCACCCTGACTAGGTTCGATCTTCATCCTTCTTCGTGCTGGAGGAGAAGTACCCATGAGCCCCGGGGAAACGGTGTAGAGCAATGAAGCAAGAACTTGTGTCGTGATGGGGAGAAGAGAGGCTACATAATCGTTTTCCAGAAAAAGGATTACTGTGCCCTCTGTATACTCTAGGGCAGGAACCACCAAGGAGTTTGAAGTGATTTGCTATGGATATGAGAAAACAGACAAAACAAACTCCCTAGGGAGTGCAGCATGCCACAGATAATTAAAACTTGGTACTGGCAAATCCCCTCCCGATGACCCCCACCCCACCATCCAAATTCAGGGTCATAATAGGTCTTTTATTTTTGCAAGCAGCGAAGAATTCTTAGAAGAATAAAATACACCATAAAAATATACCTGAGATAGCTGCCAAAATAAGCAACAATGTTTGCATGCTTACAGTCTTTCATCATAATGATTTCCTGCTGCACAACAGCAAAATCTTCGCCTACAAAAGAGAGCACATTTTTTAGTAACTCAGTAAGGGATGATAACAATAAATACTGGCTTACCTTAAAAGGCTGTGGTAAGGCTGACCTAGACAATGCATGTGTAATAACCTTCCATTCTTAAAATACCACTATATAAAGAGAATTATTCTCCCCCCTCCCTGTTATCAATAACCCACTTATTCAGATTTTCTGAAAAAACCCTGAAACAATCCTAAACAATTGCTTTCAAGAGTTCTTGTGTTGGAGTAGTTAAGAGTGTCAGACTACAACGTGGGAAACCAGGGTTCAAATCCCAGCAACCATGAAGCTCACAGGATGACCTTTGGTCAGTCACTTTCTCATGGCCTAACCTAATTTGCAGTGTTGCTGCAATCCAAAGGGTTTGTTTAAATGCCCTGCCCTAGGCTGAATTCCCTTCTTACTGCCCTTAATATTTAAGGCAGATTTGCATGACATGCTGACATCACAGCACAGGAAGGTCTCTCTGCCCCAGAGCAGTAGATGCTGCTGCTGGAGAAACACCAGAGATAATCTGCCTACAGTTTACGTATATGCACATGGGGTTTGTGTTTCGGCAGTAGATCTATGCTGAATACCAGGTCTAGTTCCTTCTTCAGTCCTGCTATACATGCAACACTTTCCTGAATGGATATTATTTATATGCAGGAAAACTTGATTGGCCACCACCAAGCATGACTAGGGCAAGTGACTTATTAGCAAGTCAGGCTAATTTGCATGTGCACAGCTACAGGGCACAGCTCATTTTGCTTTCAAGCGTCAGCTTTTCAAAGGGTATGGCGTTTCTGGCAAGGATAAATGCGGAATATATGTGTGTGGGCATATTGGGAATGACAAAAGAACAGAGCCCAGTGAATGGCAGCTGTTCTGATCACCAAAGTGTCACATTTGTGATCGTTAGAAGCCTTGCGGAAATCCACTCACAGTTGTCATGTTTTAACCAGGCACCATTCACACGTTTCTCAAGCTTTTCTCCAAGCCATTAAGCACTAGGAATATCTGGGTTTTTAAATCAAAAAGCGATTTTCTACAAGAATATGCACCGCTTTGATTCCAGGAGGCGCAGATACACACAGGAATACTCACTGCTAGTTATGTTCGCAAAGTCTGCAACCTCCTTGTATGTTTGACTTGGCACAGACTTCTCTGTAGAGGGAAGTTTATCCCTTTACTCTTTCCTTTGCACCCGGCTGTGTTGGTTTCTAGGTGTTCTGTAACTTACAAAGGTCCTTGAAATACGGCCAAAGTGTTACCTACAGCCACTTCCCTGCTTAGATCATCTTCTTTAAATAAGAACACAGAATTTCAGGGTGGTGTGACTGTACAGTAAGCCTTATCAGCATACAAGGCAGAAAAATGCTAGTGAATGTTGCTCTTTTTTGCCATTTTTGCCAGCAGACAGCTGTTATATTACTTTGGTTTTTCCAGTATTTCTCCCCCCTATACTTGGAATAAATAATTCTATACTATCTGAGGTTAAGATAGGAAAGGTCAGGAACTGATAAACAGTAACATATTTTATTCACTTATATTTGTGGAGGGCGGGAATTTGTTAATTTTTTTTCTGCCAGCCTTTCAACTCTTTACTCATTGAGAACAAAGAGTGTGCACAGTAGGGCCTTAGGAACTGTGGCACCAACCTAACACATTTTGGTGCGGCTGCAGACTCCCCAACCATCCAGAGCAGGTTTGAGAGAAACACAGGAGAAGTGAGTAAAGGCAAATCCTGACTGTGTAAGTGGAGGTCCCTTGTACAAGTGGGTTGCCCCAACTGGATATTACCTTAACCAAAGACTGTTAAAAAGCACTCTGATAAGATTACAGTTATTCTGTGAAATTAGTAGCTAACAATAGTTATTCAGGTGCCATGGTTCAGTCAGACACCTTTTTTAAAAACAACACACACACACCAAAAAGAAGAAGAAGATGGGGGACACACAAAAAGGATAAATGGAAATAGAAGTACAAGGTAGAAAAAAATGAAAAGCTTACCTGGTTCTAATTTTATTACTTTAATCGCTGCCAGTTCACTTGTGTTAACATTCCGAGCCTATTAAAAAAGGATAGAACCAAAGGATATTAGAACTAAGAAAACAAGCAGTGCTACTTAAGTGCTTAAATTGCTGGAATCTGGACACTCAACTTTTAACTGAGCCACCTTCAAAGTTCTGGTGGGTGGAAGGGCAAATTTAAAATCATAGTTGAACAGTCAAGAGGGAATCTTCACTCCCATATATATGACATTTTGTTGTTATTAAAAGCATGCAATAAGCTATCTAGAGACCTTCGAGGGTGGGGGAAAAGACTGTCTATAAATATCAATGTGCCTTAATTATTCATACCATATTAGCAGTCCAATTTGCATTATAAAACAACCTAATGCTACTCAAGTTTGTGATAAAGTCACCCGGTTGTATCCGGTGGAGGCTTTGCGCTAGCGATAAAGCACTACTGCTCATACCAGGAAGGGCATCTGTCAGGGAACTGACATCGGAGGAAAGGGAAGTGGTAGGGCTCCCAGAGACTGGGAGAGAGTCAACAGCTAAAGCAGGGACCAGTAGGGGGAGCGCGGGGTCTCTGGAGGAGGATCTCAGTAATGCTGAGAGAGACGCAGCAGCCCAGGCAGGAAGCAGAAGGGGAGAGAAAGGGGTGAGAGACACTTCGAGCGAAAATAGCGGGGAGGTGTCAGAAGCAACTGCAGGGAGACCTATGCTTCGCCGGAAGCTGTCACGTCGTGAGTCCAGGAGACGCGTTTCCGTTAAGGAACTTCTTTGCTGGAAGCGCTTCCGCAGACAGCCACTGTCGGACTCTACAAGTGACTAGAGCAGACATGTCTGAGGAGCTCTGTCACACACAGAGGTTTGTGGGGTCGCACAAACTCTGAAGGGGCACTATTTTAAGCACAAGCAGCTAATCATCCCCTGACAGCAGTCCGACAGTCTCTGTACGCTGCCTGTGCAGGAGAAGGCATCATGAGCGACCCAGCAGGAGCCGGAGCCGCAGGGGGTGGAGCTGGTCCAAGCTTGGAAGACAGATACCGAGCATTGGAGGTCCAACTTGCGCTGCAGACGGCGAGGCTCGAGGAGAGGAGGGCTCAAGATGCAGACAAGAAGGGGAGAACCACTCAGTTCCCCAGAAAGGTACCAGGATTAGTGCAGAAGTTTGGGGGGGACCCCAAGGATTACCATGCCTTTAGGACTGAAATGCAATATGCCCTGAATGTGCAGTTTGATGAGTTCCCTGATGAGGAATCCCGAGTTGCTTTCGTAATTGGGCATCTTGAGAAGGGAGCGCGAGATTGGGTTCGACCCCTGATGGCAACGCACAACGATATCCTGAAGGACACTATGAAATTCTTTCGTGCAATGGATATCATGTTCTCCAGCGATATTGAGGAGGGGGGAGTGCGCAGACAGCTAATGGCTTGCAAGCAGGGAAGCAGATCTGTCCGTGAGTACTGGACTGAATTTACCATGCTGATTCACAGATTGGGGTGGGATTTATCGGCAGCACCCATTCAGATGCTATTTGAAGAAGGTCTTTCTTCAGCTGTGAAAGACGAGCTGGCCAGGAGCCCCAGGGCGGTGTCTATGGATCAGCTGACCAAATCTGCGCTGACCATTGGAGCGCGCCAGGAGGCAAGAGCCTTGGAGAGGCGGGAAGGGAGAGGGGAACGTTGGAAGGAGTTACGCATTCCAGACATTCCTGAGCCAGCTTTCCCGCCGGCAGAGCCGATGGAAATCGGAACAGCCCGCGCGCGCGCAGTTTCAAAGCCCAGTGAGGGGGCGAAGAAGGAGGGGAAGGGACCCCGGAAATGCTATCTCTGCCAACAGCCAGGCCACTTTGCCAGAGTCTGCCCCCAGAGGAAGGAATGGCAAGGGATGGTGGGAACTGTTGAGGGGGAAGAGCAGGGAGAAACGGAGCAGGTAAAAGCCAACGCCTGGTTGCCAGCAGGGCACTGCAGCCAGGCCAAAGAGCAGTGAAAGTGCCCCTTTCCCAAGTGCCAGTGCCAGAAGCTCCTCGACCTGCTCTAGTGATTGAAGTGTCGCTAGAGTTGCAAAATGGACACCCCCTAAAAATAAAGGCGCTGTTGGACTCAGGCAGCTCCTGCAATTTCATGAGCAAGGAGTTTGCGGCTGAACACCAGATACAGACTATCCCCTTAAGCAACCCCCTGCAGGTGACCACGATCGATGGCAGAGAACTGTTGGGAGGAGGCGTCAGCTTGCAGACCATCCCAATGATAATGAGGGTGGCAAGGCACACAGAACTGATAGCGTTTAATGTGGCCACCTTGGGAGGCGCTCCCATTATTTTGGGAATGAGCTGGCTAGCCCTACATGATCCGCTGGTGGGCTGGCATCAAAGAGTGGTTTCCTTCGGTTCCGCACATTGCTTAGAACACTGCAGGGGGGAAAAGGGGTCAGCAGGGGCCCAAGCCACCCTAGCAGGGACGGAAGTGATGGAGAAGGGGAAGGTGCCATCACAGTATGCTGATCTCAGCGACGTGTTCAGCGAGAAGGAAGCTGACCAACTACCCCCGCATAGGCCCTTTGATTGCCAGATCAATTTACTCCCTGGAGCACAGCTTCCTGTAGGCAGGTTGTATGCCATGTCAGACAGGGAGATGCAGGAGTTGCGAGCGTTCATTGACAAGAACCTGAAGAGAGGCTTCATCAGAGAGTCCAAGGCAGCGGGGGGTAGCCCAGTGTTTTTTGTGGATAAAAAGAACACGGACAAGCCGAGACTGGTATGTGACTTTCGGGCCCTAAATGCAGTGACAGAGCCGGTGGCTTTTCCTATGCCCAGGATTGATGATATTTTGACCAGGGTGCGAAAAGGAAAGATTTTTACAAAGCTGGACCTAAGGGGGGCGTACAACCTGATACGTATAAGGAAAGGGGATGAATGGAAGACCACCATGTTCACCCCTTTGGGGGCATTTGAATATCTCGTTATGCCTTTTGGATTACAAGCAGGCTCCGCGTGTTTTCAAGCCTTTATGAACCATGTACTGGGGCCTTTGCTCTACAAGAATTGCGTGGCCTTCTTAGATGACGTGTTGGTGTATTCGGAGAATGAGGAGCAACATGTGAGAGACGTCAGAGAAGTGTTGAGCAGGCTGCAAGCCAACAGACTGTGGGTGAAACTGGAGAAGTGTCAGTTTCATACCAAGGAGGTGGAATTCCTGGGGTACCGCTTGTCAGACAAGGGGTTGGCCATGGACCCCGGCAAGGTTCAAGCGGTGCTGGAATGGAAAACCCCCAAGACTAAGAAGGATGTGCAGAGGTTCCTAGGGTTTGGAAACTTTTATCGTAAGTTCATCCGAAACTTCGCTCACCTGACGGCGCCCATCACGGACTGTCTCAGCAGCAAAAAGAAGTTTGTTTGGACGGGGGAGGCGGAGCGAGCGTTTGAGGAACTGAAAAAGGCCTTCGCCTCTGACGAACAACTTCTACATGTGGATTTACAAAAAAAGCTGAGGGTCGAAACAGACGCTTCTGACAGAGCCATAGGGGCGGTGCTTCTTCTGCAGCCAGGGAAGGAGGGGTCCGAGTGGCGACCGTGTGCCTTCTTTTCACGAAAGCTGAACAAATCTGAGAGAAACTACACGGTGTATGACCGGGAACTTCTTGCGATTTATGAGGCCTTCCGGAGATGGAGGCACCTACTAATTGGTGCACAACAGAAGGTGCAAGTACGCACGGACCATAAGAATCTAGAGTATTGGAGAACTGCGCGAGTGCTCAACCAACGGCAGTTGAGATGGGCCCAGGAGTTCTCCAAATTTAACTTTGAGATTTGTTACGTACCAGGCCAGGAGAACGTTAGGGCGGACGCTCTATCACGCAAACCTGAATATTTGGAGGGAGAGGGTGCACCCGAAGAGACCCATGTCATTCCCGAGGATCGCTGGGTGTGTGGGGCGGCACTGGTGGGGCTAAGGGAACTGATAGAGGGAACGGTGTAGGATGAATATGCCCAGGACAAACTCAGGGGTCTCAGGAGGGAGGGAGACAAACCCGGGGGTTTTGAGGAGAGAAACGGGGCGTTGTACTACAAGGGAGCGTTATACGTACCTGAAGGAGAATTGAGGGAAAAGGTACTCAAGCAACTGCACGATAGCCCCACAGCAGGGCATTTTGGGCAACACAAAACCATGTGGCTGGTTACCAGGGAATTCTGGTGGCCCAAGGTCAGGGAAGATGTGCGGGAGTATGTGAGAGGGTGTGACCGATGTCAACGAGCCAAGGGGGAGAGGCGGGCACCGGCAGGTTTATTAGAACCACTACCCACGCCGGAAAGACCATGGGAGGCAGTGGCAATAGATTTTATGACTGATCTGCCCAGGTCCAAAGGGAAGACAGCCATTATGGTTGTGGTAGACCTGTTAACCAAGATGGCCCACTTTATAGCCTGCTCACATGCGGTCACAGCAGAAGAAACCGCTAAATTGTTTGTGGAAAATGTGTTTAGATTGCATGGTGCCCCCTTGAGGGTGGTTTCGGACCGAGGGAAACAATTTACTTCCAGGTTCTGGAGGAAGCTCATGAGCTTATTGCATGTAGAGGTGAATTTCTCAACTGCCCGTCATCCAGAAACCAACGGGCAGGCGGAAAGAGCTAATGGTGTCCTCCAGCAATATTTGAGGTGTTATGTGAATGACAGAGAGAATGATTGGGTGGATAAGCTGGCGTTGGCAGAATTTGCCTATAACAATGCGGAGAACGTGTCCACGGGAATGAGCCCTTTTTTGGCCAATCACGGGTGTCATCCCCGAGCCTTCCCAGGGGGGGAGGGGGAGAACTGGAGCGTTCCAGCCGCAGAACAGTTCGTTGAAGAAATGGAAGCGATCCATCGCCAGCTCCAACTTAATTTAAACAGGGCGAAGGAGGAATATAAGAGGCAGGCAGACAAAACCAGAAGGGAAGGAGAAAGCATTAGGGTGGGGGACCAGGTGTGGTTGTCCACCCAAGGGTTACCATTTAAAGGAGGTTGTAAGAAGTTAAGACCCAAAAGACTGGGCCCATTTGAAGTCACGCAACAGGTCAACCCAGTGGCTTTCAGACTCCGGTTACCTAACCACATGAAGTTGCACCCAGTGTTCCACAGATCATTGCTGTCACCGTATATAGGGGACAGAGAGGGGAGGGTCAATAGGGGACCAGCTATGGAGGAAAAAGAACACAGCTACCATGTAGCGGAGATTCTCGATTCCAGGTGGAGGGGAGAGCAAGTAGAGTATTTGGTAATGTGGGAAGGGGAGCCGGAGTCGGAAAACACCTGGGTCAGGGCAGAGGATGTAGATGACGAGGTTTTGATTGAAACTTTTCATCAGAGATTCCCTCGGAAACCCCAGCCAGTGGCGAGGTTCCGGAGGGAATACTTCGCCACCACCGACGAAGAAGAAGAGTTGGAGGGGTTCGCTGATTCCGAGGTGGAGGAGGATTCAGCGAGTCGGAACGAAGACCGATGGAGGGAAATGTTCGAGACGTCGGAAGATGAAGAGGATTCTTTTAGGGGTTTCAGCTCCTCACCGCCCAGAGGAGAGAGTAGGGGCGGGGGAGAGGGGGGCCCTGGAGGGGAGGTGGATGTCAGGGAACTGACATCGGAGGAAAGGGAAGTGGTAGGGCTCCCAGAGACTGGGAGAGAGTCAACAGCTAAAGCAGGGACCAGTAGGGGGAGCGCGGGGTCTCTGGAGGAGGATCTCAGTAATGCTGAGAGAGACGCAGCAGCCCAGGCAGGAAGCAGAAGGGGAGAGAAAGGGGTGAGAGACACTTCGAGCGAAAATAGCGGGGAGGTGTCAGAAGCAACTGCAGGGAGACCTATGCTTCGCCGGAAGCTGTCACGTCGTGAGTCCAGGAGACGCGTTTCCGTTAAGGAACTTCTTTGCTGGAAGCGCTTCCGCAGACAGCCACTGTCGGACTCTACAAGTGACTAGAGCAGACATGTCTGAGGAGCTCTGTCACACACAGAGGTTTGTGGGGTCGCACAAACTCTGAAGGGGCACTATTTTAAGCACAAGCAGCTAATCATCCCCTGACAGCATCCCATCCAGCTCCTTGTACCAATTGAAAAGCTAGTTGCTCTTGAGGGTTTGGGAAACTCCAGAACAGAACTGGATATTATACAGAAGGCTGCAGGAGGTGAGTCGGGCAGGAGAGGATGGAAATTCTATTATTCTATGACAAGTCTGCAATTCTAAACATACAGGCAACCTGTTTACATGGGGGTTATGTTCAGAGGCACAGTGCGCGTCAGTGAAATCGTGTATATTTGAAACACCATTGGAAAAGCCTGCAAACACTCTGTCCGTCCGTCCGTCCGCTTCCAATCCCTTTGTGACATTTTAGGTCACTTCACGGTTCAGCGTGTGTAAAGGTAAAGGGACCCCTGACCATTAGGTCCAGTCGTGACCGACTCTGGGGTTGCGGCGCTCATCTCGCTTTATTGGCCGAGGGAGCCGGCGTACAGCTTCCGGGTCATGTGGCCAGTATGACTAAGCCGCTTCTGGCAAACCAGAGCAGTGCATGGAAACACCGTTTACCTTCCTACCGGAGTGGTACCTATTTATTTACTTGCACTTTGACGTACTTTCGAACTGCTAGGTTGGCAGGAGCAGGGACTAAGCAACGGGAGCTCACCCTGTTGTGGGGATTCGAACCGCCGACCTTCTGATCTGCAAGTTCTAGGCTCTGTGGTTTAACCCACAGCACCACCCGCATCCCTTCAGCGTGTGTAGCCACGTGCACATTGAATGTGTGTAAATGGGCAGTTGCCTGTAGGCAGTTGCCTACTGAGAATAAATCAATTTGATGTCACTGGGCCTTACTACTGAGTAAACATGCTTAGGAATTTGCTCTGGGTTAGGAGACTCTAGAGCAGATTCTGGGGCATCAGGGGAGAACAGATTGGGGGTGTCCCATCACGCAAGTGGGTGGGCATTATTAGATGTTGCCAATCATTATTTTCCCACATACCCTTATCAGTCATGTTGCACTTTCATTACAGTGTATTACTGAAGGGGGAATGAGAAGGGACCCAGATGGAAGTTAGGGTCCTGCTTCTACCAAAATACAGTAGCCTTGTAAATTCTGCCCATAAGTTCTTCTTATAAATTGCCATATATTTTATTAGCAGTAATTCCAGGAAACTATTTGATGAGTTGTCATGTTTTTAGAGTGACTTTTGTTTTGGTGAACTGAAAGTAGTAAGTCTCTGCTTCCTTTAAGAGATGGAGATGGGATGTTGCAGAGTTTCAATGTAAACTGGACTAGCGAACAAAGAGAAAGAGTAAAGGCAGCGGGTGAGTCAAATTCATTGCTTCACTTGCTTTAACTATCACTGCTGCTACCTTAGAAGGCCATCAACTGTCAGCAGCAGATTTAGAGGCCAAAGCCAACCCTAATGGATCATATTTGCTCTAGCACTGAAAGTCCTTCAACTGCCAGAAGCTAAAGGAAGAGCCAAATCCAGCTCTACAAGTTTCTATCAAGAATAATTTTCCACTGAAGCCTTAGAATTCTGCATTGTAATTGTTTTGTGTAACTGCAATCTTGTTAGATGCCTTAAGCATGCCAATGGACAGTGAAGTTTTAATAAAATATCAAGCAGCAATCCCCCGCTCTACTATAAACCAAGGTACTGCATACAATCTTTGCATAGTGATTCATTCTGTAGGTAGTGGGTGGTTGTTTTTGTCATATTTTCTAACCAATTACCATAGCTGGTCCCAACAGACTAAGCCAATAAGTAGTCATCACTTTATATTAAGTGCCAACAAGTGAAAAGCTGAATAACCAATAATCTCTACACTAGTTGTTGTTGTTGTTTAGTCGTGTCTGACTCTTCGCGACCCCATGGACCAGAGCATGCCAGGCACTCCTGTCTTCCACTGCCTCCCCCAATTTGGTCAAAATCTCTACACTATGGTCTCTTGAAAATCTGTTAGGTCCATTAATGAATATGATCACATAATGCCACAATGCTCAAATAGGCTAATGAAGAAAATCCAAGGCTGGATCTAGACACATCAAAGAAGCATTTCAATTTAAAGCGTTGTCAATTTAAACAGGGAAAACAGGTAGAGAAAAACAGGACTCCACGTTGCCATCTGTTGGCACAATGTCATATCGCACATACAATGCATATAGTAAATCGCTTTTTCTTTAATAGTCTAGCTGAGTCCCAAGGTTCAGCAGTACAAAACCAACATCCCTAAGGCAGTGTATAATTTTTATAAAATAAATAAATAGAAACTAACAAGCAATATGGTCTACCAAAGCACTAATTCCTGTTCTCTTATGTGAGGAGTAAAATGTTTTGGATACTACTGTTAAAAAAAAAATGTAGGACCCCTCAGAATCCATTCCTAGAATACTTCTGTCCATGAGATAAAGAATGGCAAGCTCCAGTTAAGAAAGAAAAGAAGAAATATGAATATCTAGGAATTTTCTCCATTACTAAGATACTTGCACTTATTTCACAGTACGGATTCATATGAAAAACCATTATGGAAAGGATCCAACATACACAGGGATGATGAGCCAACATAAGTGTTACTAATCTCAAAAATCACGTCTGCCAAATTGTACTGACATTTCTTATGTTCCAGCACCAAATGCATCTATATTCTGAGATGACTGCCATAAATCAGCTTGCAGTAGGGGAAAACACCTGTGTTTGATCTTGTAATCTGAACTAACACTGTCTGTTTTAATACACTATTTGCAGCCTTTTAGAAGGATAGTAAAAATGAGGATTCTGGGCTCCCATTGCAACTGAACCCACAATGTGTCCATCAATGGCAAGTTGATTTCAAAAGTCTTGTCTCAGAGAGAGAACCCCTTCCAAAGACATAGGATCTATGTCAGATGTAATAATATTTTGTTTTTTCAATTCTATGCCTGCAGTGTATTTGAATGTCAGGTATCTGAATGTTTTGATGTTCTGAACAGTTTTTATATAAAAGCTGAATTTTATATTGTTTTCATTTTCTATGATTTCATTTTCTATGATTAAGTTACACATAAATGTGTTTATCATTAATTTACACCAAATGAAACTCCTTAAAATAAGAGCCATTTCATAAATTAATTTTATCCCAATCAAGGCATCAAATGCAACTTGCAATGTAAAAAAACTCTCTCCCTCTCTCTCTCTCTCTCTCTGTGTGTGTGTGTGTATCTGTATCTATATCTAAATCTATATCTACAGATTCCAAGCCAATAAAAATCTTTTTTAAAAATAGAGCTGAATTAAAATTATTCAAAATATACCAAAACAGTGGCACAAAAAAGCAGAAGTTTTGAAACAGCTGCCTTAGACCGAACAGTTCTGCAGCTGGAGTTTTCACCATCCCCTATGTTTCCACCAACCTAACTCTTGCTGATGGGAAATACAGCAGGGTCTCTGAAGCAGATCTTAAAACTCTGGGCAAACTCATATTGGGTCAAGCTGCTCTTCAGGAATCCCAACCCCAAACTGTTTAGGACAGTGGTGTCCAAACCTTTTTCAAAGAGGGCCAGATTTGAGGACCTTTTTTTAGGATTGAAGTTGAAACAAAATACATAGGATTGAAGTTGAAATAAACTGCCACAGGGGCTGGATTAAACCGACCAAGGGGCTGGATTAGGCCCCCAAAACAGACTTTGGACATGCTTGGTTTAGGACTTTATAGCAAGAATGAGGAACTTGTGGCCCTCCAGAGGTTCTTGGATTCCAACTGCCAATAGGCCCAGTCAGCGTGGCTAGGGATAATGGGAGTTGTAGTCCATCAAAACCTGGAAGGTCACAGGTTCCCTACTCCTGCTTTATATAAAAGAATCAATATCTTAAATTGTGCCCAGCAACAAACTGGAAGCCAACAGACAACCTGCATAATAGGAGCAAGGAACCCTTTTCAGCCACATTCCCTCCTGGGCAACCTTCTGAGGGCTGCCTGCCAGTGGTGGGCAGGATCAGAGGAAGAGGTAGGCAAATCAACTAATGTAAATTTTGCTGTAGTACAGTCTGATAGTCTGTACACCCACTCATACACTCCTCTGCATCCTTCATCCAAATAAGCAAGAGACATTATCAGAGTTCAATGATACATTCCAGCCAGGCAAAAATGCCTCAGTTATAAAACATGGCTGGTGAGAGGGATGGCTTGGGAATAGCTCCAAGGGCCAGACAGAATGAACTGAGGATCATATTTGGTCCGCAGGCCTGATATTCCCCACTCATAGTCTACACCAACTAGAAGTTGCTCTCCAGAGTTTCAGGTGTGAGTCTCTCCCAGTCTTACCTGAAGATGTTGGGGAATGAACCTGGAACCTTTTGCATGCAAAGTGCAAGGTAGATACTCTACTACTGATCTATGGCCCTTCCCCAACCAAATCATTCAGGAGCAGTTCTGGATTCAGAAGCACTCCCAAACTGCAAACTTAATCCTTCAGAGAGAGGGCAACTCTATGCAAAGCAGGCTGTATTCCCCAACCAGGTTTAGCTTGTGTACTGACTAACAGTACTTCCATCTTGAGAGCCAGTGTGGTGTAGTGGTTAAGAGCGGTAGTCTCGTAATCTGGGGAACCGGGTTCGCGTCTCTGCTCCTCCACATGCAGCTGCTGGGTGACCTTGGGCTAGTCACACTTCTTTGAAGTCTCTCAGCCCCACTCACCTCACAGGGTGTTTGTTGTGGGGGAGGAAGGGAAAGGAGAATGTTAGCCGCTTTGAGACTCCTTAAAGGGAGTGAAAGGCGGGATATCAAATCCAAACTCTTCTTCTTCTACTTCCATCTTATCTAGATTGAATCTCTTCTTGTTAGCCCACATCCAATCCATTGCTGGGTCCAGTTTCAACTCTTTGGCATCAGTTGAAAGAGAGAGAGAGAGCTGAGTATCATGAGAAGACCCAACCCCAGACTCCATATGACCTCCCCTAAGTGGCCTCACATACAATAAATATCAAAAAACAAAGAGAACAAAACACAGCCCTGAGGAACCCCCTAGACAAATGCTGAATGGGCTGAGCAGGAGTTTCCCAGCACCACCTTCTGAGAGGGATCAAACACTTAGGTTTGAACTGCTGTAAAACAGAGCTGCTAAATCTCATATCAGTCCAAAGCTCTGGGAAGATACCATGACTGATTGAATCAACCAGCAGAATCACCAGGGACACACTCCTCCTGTCTAGCTCCTGGTGTTTGCTGTCCAAAAAGACAGTTTCTGAACTCAGGTTGGAAAGGATCCAAATAACAAACTTCAACCAAGAAAGCCTATAATTGAGTTTCTATCGCTTTGGCTAGGCCCTTCCTAAGAAAGCAATTCTGGAGAAAGAATAACTATTGAGGATGATGAGATCCAGTTATGTTTTTCTTTAGCCTGTGGTCAGGACAACTTCCTTAAAAGAAACCGGGGTACACCGTCTCCAAAGCAGCATACAACCTCCACCACCTAACTGGGCAGGCAGGCCTTGTTGGCAGCTTCAACTAACTAGGATGGACAAGAATGTAACAAACAAGTGGTTGGTCTCATTCTGCAAAGCAACTTGTTCGCCTCTAGACTCAACACAACGCAATTCACCCATCAAAATTGAATAACTGACTGTCTCAGTTACCACCCAAGATCAAGCTCTCAACATCAAGTCGAAGTTCAGTGGATGTGATCAGCAAAATATTTTGCAAATTCATCACACGTGTCATACTGATGCATTTGCCAGGGAGCTGCAGCTGCATTTTGGGTGTACACAACAAACCTGAGTTTGCATCTGCATCATGCGGGAAATGGCCCAAATAAGCAAAGATTTTCACAGATTCGAAACAAAAATATTTGCCAAAAATCAGATGCATAAATTATCACTACCTATCAAGATGTTTTGGGTTTTTTAAAAAGAAAATGACAGAAACTGTGCTTGCGTGTGTATGCATACATGTGTGTGTGTGTGTGTGGGCACTACAACTCCTTCCTTCGAACTTAAGACCCCATCTCAGCACAGGATGCATCCTGGCAACATTTGAAAAATGCATTCTCTGCCTTCCTGTGCTGCCAGCAGCTTTAAAGAAATCTGTGACTCCCACACTGGAGTGTATTGGAAGTATTTCCTGCTGGTTGCCAGAATTACATTTCTGTTTGCCACTGACAACCTGAGATGTGAACCCCTGCCAATAGCAAATGTTCTATTAACTACAGAATGCTTTGATTAAGGAAAGTTTATAAAGTGGCTCTTTAACTACTCCAAATTGCACAACCTTGTTTGACATCCTCATGGCATGTATATGGAAATCAAAGTTAAAAGGCATCTGAATATTATTAACCTAAACATGCACTTCCTGGTTTTCTTGCACTAACATATTATGCCAACATTCTTTGTAAGACATATGTTGTTATATTGTAACCAAGCAGTTTGTGGCTTTTCAGCATTTCAGTATTTTCTGTATCAGCATGTGTGTGTGTGTGTGTGTGTGTATTTGTGCAATATTATTTCCATTTTAACAGAATATGCAAAAACTTGATTATTCACAAGTGCTTAACTTAATAGTTACAAAAATCAAAGTGTCAACTAAACAAGATCTTTGTGTCAACTAAACAAGGACGACTTTGGAATTCAGGCTAGGAATAGCTCAGATTTTTTAAAATTGTAATTATTTTCATATACATAATGTAATTTATGTACAGGGGGATGCAAGGTGTAGCTTCCATCATACTTTTATTCCATTTGTATGACTGGAAGAGTTAGAAATAGTTCTGCTACTCTGAAGTTCTGATCACATAAGTTTCCTCAATGTTTAATTTAAATTGAGCAGCTCCCTCCATCTGTTATTTACTTTTTACTGTCCCCTAAGTGCTTTGCACTATGTTCTTAGTTCAGCCTCAAACCCACACCACTGCATTAACTGCAACCCTGAAAGGTAGCAGCAGCATCCTTATAGATAACAAATCTCCCGGGGCACACAAAGAAGGTATAACTGCAATGTGAGTTGAACCTAGGTCCTATCAAATCTTAGTCCAGCAATCTATCTGTGGCAACCAGAGGCCCATGTGACCGCTAATCTGACCTACTACCTTCAGACTGATTGGTCTTTTCTTAGAACTGTCTCTTATAAAAAAGACATTAAATATTCAAGTTAATATTTTAAATATTAAGTGCAAAGAGACATTGAGAGTAACAGCCCAATTGCGTGACATTTCCTCACAAGTACATTCCACAGTGCTCTGTGGAGCTTATTTCCAGGCAAATGTGCAAAGAACTGCATCCTAAAAACTGATGGAGGAATTCAACATTCCATCAGCCCAAGTATTTCTGCTTGCTCCAATGAATGATCTTTCCCCAACCCCCCTATTTTCTGTTCTTGGAGGGATGGTCCTGCTGACACACCCCTAAGCCAATGGGGGAACGTTTGAGAGGCACCTAGGGAGAGGACTAGTTAGTTAAATTCAACCCTTAATTTCTAGACGCAGTCTCCACAACCAGATTTTTGGTAGAGACCTGCCTCCATTCATCTGGCCCACCTCTAGACTAAGTAGCCTGGTACACTCACTCCTCAGGGCATTCCAAATTCAAAATAACATTCATGGGCTTTTTCAAAGCTCTCCTGAGTGATCGAAACCCACTTCTCCTCATGCCACACTCCAAGCAGGGACTATAGTGGTGGTTTGTTTCGTTTTACTAAGAATTCGAAATGATCCTGGCTCTCTTTATCACACACCTTCCCTTATTTTTCATTACGTGGAGAAGCAAGAAAACTGAAAGACAGGCAACACTGGATTGTAAAACAAGTTGTTCTCAGTAAATCATGCATTCTAGCAGAGTATCACTACAACTTGGATTAAAAGGCATGTTAGAACATTGCTATGAACAAGCCCTAGGGACTCTGTCAAAGTGAGGTGTTGATGAAAGGCAGGGCAAGCGGTTTGTTTTACATGGAGTTAAGCATGACTCTGTGATATTCCTTCTTTCTCAGAACATGGCTGTGTCTGAAGCTGTGCCTTGTTCACCAGGAATGCTGAAGAGCACCTTCTGCTTGGGACCAGGCCTCTCCAAAACCTGAGCCTGGCAGGAATCTCGACTAAAACTCCCACTATCAAGAGTCCATCACCTCCTAAATGCAAGCGTCAACAGCCTAGACTTCATTCCTGGGAGTGAGAGAGCTGGCTCTCAGGAAACTCTGCTTCTGATAACAAACTGACAGCTCTTAGCAAGAAAGAAAACACTTTAAGACCAAAAGGAAATGGGACTCCTGTCTCTTAGCCTCAGGGGCTGCTGGAAGACTGGGGGGACAAGCCCCTAAAGTCAGGGTTGTGGGCCTGAAGTAAAAAAAGAAATATGCCCAAGTAGTTGAGAGAACAAGGAGAAGAGATCAATAGATCAAAAGATCACAGGTCTTAGGAGGGATTTCTTGGCCAGAGGCCCTGAGGATTGAGCTAGCTGGGGTGGGTCATTCAAAGCCAGGTTTGTACTGACAAACCTGGCTGGTAAGACTGAGAATGGCCTCCAGGAAAGGGAAACTTGGCTGTCAGGTTGTGGGTGAAAACTGGCCTCTATTGACAAGAGCTGAGCACCTGAGGAATAGGGTAGTGGGCTGGGAAGGCATGGCATACGGACAAGGCCTGTGTTGACATAGGGTGACCCACCACTTCTTACCACCCCACATAACAAACCAACTTCTTATCGCCCCACCTTGATCCTCCCATGTGGGGGGAGGAGGAAGAAGGGAGGGAGGGTCTGTATTATTTACTCAGGATGCCAAGCGACTGTATAGGAAACACTCTTAAGGTATGATATTTCAGAATGCAATAAATAAATAAAAATAGATGGTGCACTGGGACTGCAACAGGAGAGGTATGCTGGTGTCACAATGACAAGTCAGAGAGAGAAGGAAATCTGTGGTTGCAGGTGACACCCCCCCCTCCCAAACCTCCAAGGCACTCCCAAAAGAGCCAGGAGGGAGCAAAGTGGGAAAGTGGCGCCCCAATTCCACCCACAAGGGAGGGAGAGACCCCGATCCGGGAATAATGGGATGTACATCAAAGGGGAAGAATAACGGGGGTGAGTTTGACACTGGGATATGTGTGGATTTGGGAGAGGGGCTGCTGAGACACGGGTACGGGGCCGGGCGGGCCAAGCAACCATCAAAGAGAGGAAGGGGGTCCTGCTAAAAGACACCCCCCAAAGAAAGTGGAAAGGGGGAGGGGGAAGGGTCAGCTTTTGCAAGGGGGCGCGGAGAAAGGGGCTCTGCGGGATGCCCCGGAGAAGGCGAGGCGGGTACCTTGTAGACGTCGCCGTAGGTGCCGCTGCCGATGCGCTGGATGAGCTCGAAGTCCTCCTGGGGGTTCCTGCGGGACAGGTCGCACACCCGCCCCCCGCCGGCGCTCATGGTGCGCCGCCCCCGGGAGCAGGGAGCGGCCCCCTCGCCCCGCTCCGACGCAGCAGCGGCAGCCACCGGGGGGGAAGGCGAGGTGCGCGGCGGCGGAGAGGAGGGGGCGGGCGGGAGGAGGGCCAGCAGGTGGGCGACGTCGGGGGGGGCGAGAGAGAAAGGGGGAGGAGGAGGAGGAAGAGGGAGAGGGAGAGAAAAAGACCCGGAGCGATCACCGCCGCCAACGACGACGCCTCCCCCCTGCCTGCTCAGCCAACATGGCGCCCGGAGCCGCCGTCTGCGCACGCGCGCAGGTCCCCTCAGCAGCCCGGCGTATTGCTCAGCAGCCCGGCGAGGGGGAGGAGCCCAGGAGGAGGAGCCGGACAGGCTCGCGGCCCCTCCCCGCACGCTCGGAGGGGCGGAGCTTAGCTAAAGGCAGCTGTTAACGGCTGCGCGCCACAGTGCGAGCTTGAGCTTGCGGGGAGTGGCAGGTAGGCTTCTGCCTCCATTCGGGAAGGTGGCAAGAGGACGCAGTTGTACAGGCCGTGGGAGTTTCAGCAGGTATTTATTGATTTGCAGGTTTTGCTCTGTTTTAGCTTGATTCTGGCTTCAATGTGATGTTATTACAGTACATTATTATTAATTAAATCTGTACGCCGCCCTTCATGCGATGCTCTTGGGACGGTCCACAGCATAAAGATGCAGAATATCATTATTATCATTTATTAAATTTGTATGCCAACCTTCATCCATAGATCTTGGGGCAACATAATATCACAAGATAAAAAAACACAAAATACATAATAAATATAAATACAATGGCAAACCAATAAATTCCCCCCCTCCCACAGCACATTTAAACGGGCATCAGATGTCAAATCAACCCAAGGCCTGGTTGAAGGGGAATGTTTTCGCCTGGTGGATAAAGGTGTATAATGAAGGCGCTGGGCGAGCCTCCCTGGGGAGAGCATTCCACAAACGGGGAGCCACTGAAGAAAAGGCCCCGTTCTCCTGTTGCCACTTTCTGAACTTCTCCTGGAGGAGGCACATGGAGAAGGGCCTCAGGATAATCTCAGGGTCCAGGTAAGTTCTTATAGAGAATAAAAAATGCAATAAAAACAAGAACAAAAGCAAAACAAACCAATAAATAACTGTCCGTCCCCCCCCCCCCGTATGTGTATGCAGGGCCGGCCCACTCATGAGGCAGGTGAGGCAACCGCCTCAGGCAGCCAGATCCACGGGGGCATCAGATCCCAATGTCAATCTTTTACAGAATTGTAAAGTTGGAAGGAAACCTGAGTGCAACCCACTGCAATGCAGAAATCTCAGCCACCTCACACATGACAAATCGCCATTCAACCTCTGCTTAAATATCTCCAAGGGAGGAGAGTCCACCACCTCTAGTGGGAGTCTGTTCCACTGTCAAACAACTCTTACTGTCAGGAAATTATTTCTGGTGTTTAGTCAGAATCTCCTTTCTTGTTACTTGAAGCCATTGGTTTGGGTCCTACCTTTTGGAGCAGGAGGGGGGAAAGCAGGTTTGCTCCATCCTACATGTGACAGTCCTTTGGCTATCTCCTTTAGCTGTTTACCTTTGTTATTGATGTAGATCCTGTTAGAATTCCTGCTCTGTGATTTCAGTCATGGGATTGTTGTCTTTCACATGACAGTGTATGTTTTGACTCCACAGAGTGGGAAGTGACGGAGACAGGATGTTTGTGTTACTGTGTTGAAGTGGAACTATTGTCCTTTGTTCTTTCTCTTTGCTGTCTGATGCTAGAGAGAGAGGGAGCCATGTTGCAGTGCTCCGTGTGTGTTTATATGTAAATAAAGTAGATTAGCCAAAATGCTGAGTTGCTGAGGTCTGTTACGCAAACTGCAAACACTCTGCGGATTCCTAAGTGTGCCAATGTCTGTTGGCATTGGTCGCTATGATGTTCTGGCAGAAGAAAGCTTTTGAAGCTCCCGAACGATCAACCAGGAGGGAGAGAACATGCCAGTCGGGCATGTGTCTCTGCCAGGGTCCTACTTGAGTGTAGGGCGAGCTCCTGACAGATCCTCCCTCACCTGGCACCCCCTTCTTCCCTAGCGGGGAGGGGGACACCATCTTGGGGTCTGCCTTATGTGCCAAAATGTATTGGGCTGGCCATGTGTGTGTGTGTGTTACTTTTTGTAACTCAGAGCAACACTGCACCAAGCTGGTGTTCTCCATATATCGCAAACTGTAGCTCCCATGAGCCCCAGCCAGTTATGGCCTGATGGGAGTTGTATTTTGAAATATATGGTGAACACCAGGTTAGGGCAGTGGTAAATGTTGAAGTGCAGGTATTTATTATGATCGCTTCCATGGACAGTCTATTGCCAAACTCCCAAAGAAAGTTCAAAAATAAAGGTGGCTGTGTTGATCCATTATATATCCCCAAAGAGCAGCAAGTCAGCTGACAATAATACAATCATGTTTTGGCGAAGGCTGATGTAGTGGTTATCATTATGAGCTTTGCCTGGAGAGACCTGGGTTAATATACCTAATCAGCCATGAAGTTCGCTATGTGACATTGGGCCAGTCACTGTTTGAGCCAGCCTACACAGCAGAGGGAGCATGTGCCAAATCAGACCTGTCCTCCAATTTCCCAAGCTTAGCGTCACTGGCAAATACTGTTCCAGTAGATAACATCATCACGCCTGCTATGAAAATAAAAATAAAAATACTGGAGCTGCATTTTTGCTCCATTAATGCTGCATTGCTGCACTTAAGCTTCTGTGCTTCTTTATGTATATATCCAATAATTTGGTCCTGCCTATATTACTGAATGTACTTTGCTTAATATAGTCTTTTGATGTAATTTGTGCTTTTGCTGCATATCACTTATTGCCTTGGTGACTTAGGTGAACTTTTTTTTTTTTTTGGTTTTTTTTTGGCCAGTTAATTTTTTTTTATTTTCAAACAGATTCATTCAAATTAATTCAAATTTAATACAGTACAATTTAAAATGTTGACTTCCCACCCGTCCTCCACATTGTGTCCTTGTTTCCCCCCTCTTGCTGCATTATAGCACATGCTTTTATCTACTTCATAATCTGTTGCTTATAATAGTTTATCATTTTAACATTAAATATTATTATAGGGAGATTTTTAATGTTCAATGTTTTATTGTGCTTTTAATATTCTGTTGGGAGCCGCCCAGAGTAGCTGGGGAAACCCAGCCAGATGGGCAGGGTATAAATAAATTACAGTATTATTATTATTAGGCAGGAGTTCTCACAATGTGAAAGTGGAAGTTGCTGCAGTAGGGCAAATGGGGCACTGCTCAAGCAATTTCTGTCTGGCCTCAATTGGTCCCCAGCTACCTGCCTCTTATCAGTCCAGAGGGTGACCTTGTCTGGCAGCTTCTTCCTCCACTGTTACCCTTGTAGAATACAGCAGGGAGGAGAAGAATGAGGACAAAACTAGGATTAGTTGGCTCTGTCTGTCATTGGCTCTGGCGCCACCTGCTGCTGGCCCTCCCTGCCTTCTGCCCTAACAGTCCCAATTGGCATCAGCCACCATGGTGTTGAGGTACACAACTCTAAGGTTTGCTTGTTGTTTTAGTTGCTCCTGTATAACTCTTTTGTGGTTTTTGGCTTTTCTTTCTCTAAAAGCATGGGACGCGGGTGGCACTGTGGGTTAAACCACAGAGCCCAGGACTTGCCGATCAGACTTGCTCCTGCCAACCTAGCAGTTCAAAAGTATGTCAAAGTGCAAGTAGATAAATAGGTACCACTCCGGCGGGAAGGTAAACGGCGTTTCCGTGCGCTGCTCTGGTTCGCCAGAAGCGGCTTAGTCATGCTGGCCACATGACCTGGAAGCTGTACGCCAGCTCCCTCGGCCAATAAAGCGAGATGAGCGCCCCAACCCCAGAGTCGGTCACGACTGGACCTAATGGTCAGGGGTCCCTTTACTTTTACTTCTCTTAAAGACTAAAGAGAGTGAAGCTGAGCTCCTTCTTTCATAAGAACACAAGAAGAGTCTAGCTGGATCAAGCCAATGGCTCATCTCTAGAAGACACAACAGGCCGGGCAAAAAGCAGTTGGAAAGAATTTGGGAAATGCACATGGCCACTCCGTGGGGCCTTTAAGTCCAGAGTGCGAAATCTACGAGGCCATTCCCTTGCCCTGCGGAGAGAGGTGCGCCCTTTCCCTTCTCCGTTGGCGGCAGCGCCGCCGTCCCCTTCGCGCGTCTCCTTGCACTTCGTCGCCGTCCAGTCCAGGCGGCGCTGCTGCTGCTCCCCCTGGCGCCCGCCGGCTGCAGCTGCAAGTGCCCGCGCTGTCCTTTGTGCAGCTCGGCCCGCCCGCCCGCGGGGAGTGGACGAGACGCGCGGGACGGACGCCCCCCGCCCAGTCCGCCTGCCCGCCCACTCCGCCCAGTCCGCCGCGTGCCGGGGCTGTGCGCGCGTGCTCCGGGGATGCTCCCGCCCGGACGTCGGTGGCCGCGCTGCCGCCGCCGCCGCGATGTGCGGGGGCTCTGACGCCAGGCGGGGCGTCCTCTGAAGGGGGCGAGCCATGGGGGGCGGCCGGGGGCGCGGGCTGGTGGGCGCGCTCAGCCTGTGCCTCAGCCTGGGCTCCTTGGCGCTGCTTGTCACGGCCATCTTCAGCGACCACTGGTACGAGACCGACCCCCGTCGCCACCGGGAGAGCTGCGAGAGCCGCGCCGGCAGCGCCCACTCGCCCGAGCAGCGGCGACGCCTCCTGCCGCTGCCGCACTTGCCCTTGCGAGGCGCCAAGCGGCGGCTCCCTCGAGGAGGAGGCGCAGCTCCGGCTCCCGCGCCCGCCGGCGACTTCCCGCCGCGGGAGAACTGGAGGGCCCTGGTGGGGCTCGGGGTGCTGCAGTCGCCCTGCGGCCGCCCGCTGTTCGCCACCTACGCCGGCCTCTGGAGGAGATGCTACTTCCTGGGCGTCGACAGGGACCTCGACAGCTTGGTGGAGAGAGGTAAGGCGGCCAGGAGGGTCGCCCCCGGCTCGCGCCCTCCCCACTTTCCCCTTCCTCGCCCCCCATCACAGGATCACCATGCACGACCCCCTTATCATTTCTTCACTGGGTTCCCTTGCCTCTCTGGCACACACCTTCTTTGTCCCCCAAGCCTAAGCCGTCCTTTCGCCCTGTCATCCCCAAAACATCATCCCTGAACCCTTTATAAGACCTCTGTGCAGAGTTAATACACCAATATCCTCTCCTTGCCGTTGATTTTGGGCACCCCTTCGCTCCCCCAGTTTGGAGGAACCAAGCGTGTTCCTGAGCGTACGCACCGACACTTGGTTTTGCACACAGCCCTAGTAACATCTCTAGGCAAAGTCACTTATTGGGTGCACAGCATCGCTTAATACTGCATTGCCTCTTTGTTATTGCCCAGACCGAGTCTTCCTCTTCCACTCCAGCATTGTCTTCTGTCATTCCTTGCGCTCCTCACTTCTGGTTATTGGCTTTATTCTCTCCGCTCCACCTTCCTCACACTCCACCTTCCTCACAAGATGCTGTCCTGTAACTCTCTTGCATATTCCTGCTTCCTACCCTTTCTCCTCTTTCTCTCGTGGAGCGCATAGCAAGACGGACATCAGGAGAACCGCTCAATTCATTAGGAACCAGTGGTGTGCATCGGTGATGGAATGCATGGCCGAGTGACTGTGGACTTGGAGAGTACATTTCCTTAAGTAGCCATGATCCTTCCATCATTTCTCAGTTAATGGAATGCATGGACCACACAACCACCACAGCACATGGTTAATCTGTAATGTGCTTCTCCATCAATCTCCCTGTGTGCCAGGATAGTGGCATTATGCACTTTAGCACTCCAGAACCTGTTCCTCCTTATCATTCACACATTGCTTTCTCTTGCCCTCCACCAGTGCTTCATGTATTCCTCGGCACAGAACCGTTGATAATACCTTGTGAAGCCCCCATTTGCCATATCATGACTCCTAGTTATTATGTCTCCATGCCCCATTCTCTGTCGTTATGTTCAAAAGAACCACAGATCAAGCCTTGAACGCATGTATAGTAGCAGTGTGTGTCTTTTCCCCACAAAATGCAAGCAGCCACCCATTGGTACCATTCATCTTATTGCATCTCTACACACCGTGCAGGTTCTTTCTCACTCCCTGTGAATCCCCTTTTCTTCCTGAAAAGGCTCTGCAGCCACTGCACTCTCCTCTTTAATACAAAGGCACTGTGACCTTCCCTTCCGCAATAAATGGATACTGTTCAATGTCCTGGCATGCAGAAGCAGCATTCACTTCCCCACCAAGCACACAGAAACCACAGACCACCTTTCTATCGAGTTATTAGATAGGCCTCTTAGCCCAAGAAACTAGCATTTTGACCTTTTTGTACTCATTCCTCCAGGAGGCAAAACTTAAATCTCCTTTCTGTTAGGGTTAGCAGACCCATTATGCGATTCACCCAGATACTGGACACCTAATAGTGTTGGGTTGCAAAAGGTTGCTCCCCCCAAACCCCCCCTCAGTTTTATGAGCTTCTATTTTTGGATGTAAATTATTATCAACAACAGTCAAAAAAGAGGGGAGGGGGGAAGAGCAGAGTATTTAAATACGGCCAAAATGTTAGTTTTACCAGCACAATCACTCTGTGATTTCTTCTTCACTGTCTTCACTGCCCACCTTCAAATTACGTATGCTTAAACCCGAAATATAATCCCTCCTTATCCTCTTCTCTGCTGCTGTAGGTTTTGCTGTTCCCAGCCGCCTTTTGTCCTCCTCCCCAAATGACAAGCCCTTGTGAGCAAGAGAGGGATGTTCTGATCTGTGTAAATCTTAAATATTGGTGAGTTAGCGCTCCAAAAGTGGAAAGTGGAACGTTCCAGTGTCACGTTAGTTTGAGAATCAGCTTACATCTTTCTGTCACTACACTGCAGGGGAGGGGAACCTTTTTAATGCCAAGGAACACATCTCCTTATGGCAACCTTCTGGGTGCCACATGCCATTGGTGGTGGGTGGGGCCATAAGCAAAAGTGGGAGGAGCAATGACTTTATACAACTGGCTAGTTTTACACGTCTTCACACAGGCAAGCAAGAGGCATTAACAGAGCTCAAGGACACATTCCAGTCAGGCAAAAATGCTCAATGAATATGCAAAGAATATGCTTTTGCCCCTGGGGCTGAAGTTCACCACCCCTGCTATATTTATTTGTTTGAAAGTGCTGTTTTCAAGCTGCATTTGTTAGTAGAGCCTTTAGCAACCTGGTGGCCACTTGTTTTGGGCAACGATGCCTGTGAGCCCCAGACTGCTGATTTGGTCTGAAGGGAGTTGTAGTCCAAAATGTTTGGTTGGGGAGGCATCAGGTTGGCAAATGCTGATTTAGTATGGAGCATGCTCTGCTCTGCCTTTATTAAGTTTGAATTTTGCAAAATTGCCAGTTTCAGACTGTACTTAATGGATATACTGTAGTATTGTTTCTAATTAGTATATCTTGCAGCACATTCCCTCTTAGGAATGACCTGTTTCATGCAGACCCATGTTTGGAACCACTTGGGGAGCAAAGTAGCTTGTGCAGGGAGGGCTGTGCTAGCTAAAGGTAGGTAAGAGGTGGACAGGGAAGGGGTCAAGCACACCCTCCTCTGGCGTCTTCTTTCCAAACCCACTTCCTGTTGTGCTTCCCCCCCCCTGCATGTGTCTAAGCATTTTAAAGCAGGGAAAACTCAGCATGTTGCTAGACTACAACTTCCATAACAACCAAACATTGGCCATGCTGACTGGAACTGATGGGAACTGGATGGAGTACAATGACTTCTGGAGGGTCAAACTCCCCTCCCCCCAATACTCTAAAGAGAGAAAGAAATGTAAAGGCACAAAAGAAGATGTCATGTTCTGGGATAGCTCAGTTGGTAGAACACATGACTCTTGACCTCAGGGTTGTGGGTTTGAGCCCCACATTGGGCAAACGATTCCTGTGCTGCAGTGGGTTGGACTAGATGACCCTCATGGTCCTTTCTAACTCTACAATTCTATGATTCTTGACACAGTATACTTTATGTGACAGGGACTGCAACATTCTTTTGGAAAAGGACAAAGAATCAGAGTGAAATTGGTAGGAGTAGTAGCAAGAGGAAGACCTTTAGTTCAGAGGTAGAGCATCTGCTGTGCATGCAGAAATTCCCAGATTCAGTCTCTGGCATCTCAAAGCAGGGATAGGAAAAAGACCCCCCCCCCACACACACATGCCTGAAACTCTGGAGAACCCTTGGCAGTTAGTGTAAATAATACTTAGCTAGATAGGTCAATGGTCTGACTTGATATAGGGCAGCTTCCTATAGAGATACAATTATCATAGTAGTTTAACAGTCAATCCCTCTTCACAGGGAACTCTGGAATAGGAGCTCTGTACGGGGAATAGGAGTTTCCTAACAACTTTCAGCACTCTTTACAGACTACAGTGGTACCTCGGGTTAAGAACTTAATTCATTCTGGAGGTCCGTTCTTAACCTGAGGTACCACTTTAGCTAATGGGGCTTCCTGCCACCGCCACACAATTTCTGTTCTTATCCTGAAGCAAAGTTCTTAACCCGAGGTTCTGGGTTAGCAGAGTGTGTAACCTGAAGCGTCTGTATCCTGAAGCGTCTGTAACCCGAGGTACCACTGTACAGTTTCTATAATTCTTCAAGGGAAGCCATGACTGCTTAAAGTGATATAATAGCAATTTAAATGTATGGTGTGAGCGTGACCTAGGTTGGTGGCGATCACAGTGTCTCATGGTAGAAAATACCACGATTTAACTGTGTGTACGGTGTAAAGAAGTCCTTCCTTACAGAATGCGCCACTAGTGTGCAACAGCATTTTGGATCAGAAGCTAGCCACAAAGTGGTATTATGCCTGCAGCTGTGGAAAATCACTTGCGTGCAGTAGATCTGCCAGGAAAATGGCATAGCCTCCTCCAAAGCTTCTGCATACAGGGAAGGAAAGCAGAATGGAGCCAAACTCCGGGGCTGATACTTCATAGCACAATTCCTTGAATTGGCTGAGACATTGTTGCTAGCCCAGCGGTGACTAAAAGCTGGCTCAAATGCTAAAATAAAGCAAAAATGACTTGCTGTCAGGAAAACATCAAGCATACAATTGAGATAGAAGGGTCAAGCTGACCCAGGAAATTTATACTCCTCCTGGAGCAGAATCAGCAACATAAAGAAAGGCCATCTGAAAAAATAGTATATTTTTCTTTTATTTATTTTTGACAAAATAATTTGTATTTTTGTACTGAGCCTCTTGGAAAATCAAGTTTCTTTTGATATACATAGTTACAGTGTTTACTCCAGTAAATAATAAATGGTGCCCACTGATCCATCAATGATACTGATATAAAGTACAATCAGCACCATTTTTCTCTTTGAAATATCAGTCAGTTTGTCCATTTCCGTACTCTCCAAAGCTTTTGTCAGATATTCTGTCATTGATGGTATAGTTTTCAGCCTTCCGGAGCCTGACAAAAACAATCCTGGCAGTAACCAACCATTCTGAGATGAGAAATCTGACAGCACTTGGATATCTTATTAGCTAAACAATTAAATGATAGTAAATTCTGATTATGGGGGTTGCTTATTTTTACTTATTTATTTGCAAAAAAACAAAAACATGTATTACCAATGTTAAGAAAACATCATGACAATGAATAGCATAAAATGAACATCAGAATCCCATTCATAAAACAGGTACAAAATATATCACAAATCAGAAGATCAAATTAATACATCAGCATAGCTGGATCACACCTCAGGGGAAGCATGGGTGAAAAGATGGGAGTTTTAAGATGAGATTCAGTACTGTAGATGCCTGCCTGGTGTTTACTGAGGCATACTCCAAACTCTAAAGGGCAGGTGACACCATCCTTAGTCCTAGATAACTAAGACAAACCTCAAGAGCATACGTCACTAATAAGACAATCTCTCCTGAACATCGAAGTTCCTGGACAGTGGTATACAAAGCAAGGCATTCCAAGAGGTAAACTGGTCCCAAGTTTTCAAGTCCATAAACTTGGCCTGGTAACATATTGGCAGGCAGTGCAGTAGTGTTGATTGGGTACCCACTCCCAACAGCTTTGCTGTGGTATATTCTGAATTAGCTTTAGATGCACTTCTCTTGTGTGCACTGTGAGATCAAGAGGAGGTTTCAAGCTTATGTACTTCTTCCGCTTTTCTCAGCATGCCAACATGGGATCTCCTTTGTCCCTAGATATCAAATCCACTAAGAGAATTGGTCTCCGTGTCAAGGCTGTAGGAGTACAACTCCTATCAGTCAGAGCTAGCATGGAGTGGTCTGGGATGATGGATATTTCTGTTTGTTCCAGCAACATCTGAAGGGCCAAAGGTTCCCCATCCCTGGTCTAAGCAAAAGGGAAATCTTGCATGCAGAGAACCTTGTGGTGCCTGGTTTGGACTTTCACTTGCATGGCAAGGGGAGTGGGGAATGGAGCAGCAAAACAGTTTGTGAGCCCAAATACCTTTTCTCCCTACCAGACTTTTGTTTGCCCCCTCTGTGGGCTAGTTCAAGACCTACTTGGTAATCAAAGCCTCTATATCAAAGTTATCCTTTAATTTCAGTGGGTGTGCTCTGAGTAAAACTTAGTTGAATGCCATCCTGGGTTGCTGTATCTTCTGACTCCAATGTTCTGTTGCTGTACTCTTATTTTTGAATTAAATAACAAAACTAAAAGTAAGGAAGTTTCATTGCACTAGCTGGACAACTGCTCTGATATCCTATATCTTAACTGTTGTGATATCCTATATTGAGGCTCTAAGGCTTCCCTTTTTGCTACTTTGTATATACCTTGTTGTCTAGTATAACTACTATTCATGGAAGACAATCTTACTCTGCTATGAGTGATCGCCATATATATATAACCACTATTACTCCTGTTTTCAGTATTGAAAGAGTTGCACATATCCCCATTAACAGTGCTCTCTTTCCCCCTCTGGGGACAAATAGAAAGCCTAGTCAGTAGGCATTAATGTCATCTTCTGGTTGTCCACTCTGGAGTGTGACATTTTGCTTACAAGTGCAAATGAGGTCCCTCTAAGACCGTCAAGTTTGGGAAATGGAAGTTTACAAGGTGGTTAAGTAGTTAAGGTTGTGGGCTGCACTGCTAGCTCACTCGGTGAGTGAGAAAAGGGCAAGATAATTCTATCAACAGCACAATTACTTTTTGAACAGAGCGAAATAGGCGGGGGATGTTTAATGCAGTTTCATTTAAGGAGCTTACTCACAGCTACCCATTAAACTTCACAGCTGACTATGGTTTGAAATCAGTATTCCCTGAATCCAGCTCAATGCTTTAGCATTTTTTTGTTTAGTCGTTTAGTCGTGTCCGACTCTTCGTGACCCCATGGACCAGAGCACGCCAGGCACTTCTGTCCTCCACTGCCTCCCGCAGTTTGATCAAACTCATGCTAGTAGCTTCAAGAACACCATCCAACCATCTCATTCTCTGTCGTCCCCTTCTCCTTGTGCCCTCCATCTTTCCCAACATCAGGGTCTTTTCCAGGGAGTCCTCTCTTCTCATGAGGTGGCCAAAGTATTGGAGCCTCAGCTTCACGATCTGTCCTTCCAGTGAGCACTCAGGGCTGATTTCCTTCAGAATGGAGAGGTTTGATCTTCTTGCAGTCCATGGGACTCTCAAGAGTCTCCTCCAGCACCATAATTCAAAAGCATCAATTCTTCGGCAATCAGCCTTCTTTATGGTCCAGCTCTCACTTCCATACATCACTACTGGGAAAACCATGGCTTTTACTAGCATAGGCATCAGCAATTGGAGACCCCAGGGTGTTCAATTCACGTTTGTGTTGCCCCCTTCTCCCCTTCCCCTACAACTGCCAAGCCAAAGTTAAAAGAAATAAGCAGAATGGTTACTGTCCCTGTGATTTGCTGGGACACCTAGAAAGCCTGTTTAAACTTTGAAAAAAACCAAACCTAAAATACTTTAAAATAGCTTCCTTCCCCCAAGTTTAAATGAACATCATAGCTGTAGTGGTGACAATGCAGGCACTCTTTGCACCACTTTGCCTAGAATAGCTCATTCTGAGGAAGAACACTATCCATCCAACCCTCAGTGCAAGGCCGGAAGGAGTTGGAGGAGACGGCAGAGAAAACTGCCAGTAAATGGGGGTGGGACAAGAAGGGAGGAGTGGAGAAGAATAATTGGGAGAGGGGGTGCCAGGAGAGAAGTGTGGGGTGTGGTGGGAAAATCTCTTGAGGTGACCAAGTCCAAAACTTCTGGAGAGCTCCACTTTGGGGAAGGCTGGTGTATAAATATATAAAGAATGTAAAATACTTTACCCTGCTAAGCAATGTGCAACACAGTCTTACAGAAAGAACACAAGAAGAGCTTGCTGGGTCAGGCCAATGTCCCATCTAGTCTAGCATCCTGTTCTCACAGTGGCCAACCAGATGCGGGAAATTTGTGGGAAATTTGCAAGCAGGACCCAAGTGCAAGAGCACCCTCTCCTGTGATTTCCAGAAGCTGCAGTTCAAACACATAAAGCCTCTGTGGAGTCAGAGCATAGCCATTGTGGCTAGCAGGCCCTGATAGCTTTTACCTCCATGAATTCATCTATTCCTCATAGAATGATGGAATTGTAGAGTTGGAAGGGCCAACTAGTCCAACCCCCTGCAATGCTGGAATCACAGCTAGAGCATCTCTGACAGATGGCCATCCAACCTCTGTTTAGAGCCATCCAAGTTGGTGGCCATAGTGGAAGTGAATTCCATAGTTTTATCTATACACTGTGTAATTCCTAAATGGTGAGAGAGTGAGCTCTCCTGGGATCCCTGTTGATAGTTCAACTCAAGGGTGTTATAGGTGGCAGTGTGGCCCAGGAGCACAAAGGCCAGATCAGAGTTTGAGACTGATATTTGGTGGTTCCATTTGGGTTCAACTTTTCCTCTTCCATTGTTCTTCTCACATCATGCTAAGGAACAGCCGGCAACCGTAATGCTCGTTTTAAAAAATTCAGTAATAAAACTAGGCAATGAGCTTGTAGGTACCACTGAGATTTGTTGCTGGGTTTCAAAAGAAAATCATTATGGTTGCAGGCTTTCTTTTACTATGACATGTGGCATGTTATAGCAGCTGAGGCACAAGACAACAATCTTCTTAATGAAATGTTTCAGTGCAGTTGCTCTGAAAATGCAAACATGCATTCACTAGATTGTCTTGAGAATTGGGTTATAAATTGTGTTAATTGTGCTGTGCAAACAGAAATGGTGGAATTTTTGTCAGCCTCAGTCAAGGGATGTACTTCCCTATTAGTCGCAAAGTGTAAAAATAGATATTGCTTTAAGTGCTTTCATGATCATAATCGGCAGAATCATTATGACATTTCACTGCTTGTTTCTCTAGGGAGAACATTTAATATTTATATCCAGCTACACCGTAGAGCAGAAGAAAATACCTTCTTTGCAATAGATGCCAGGGTTTCTTGCGCTTCTCCTACTAATGATCCTTCCATGCCTCTGAGAATACCCCAAATATCGCACATGTTGTAGCAATTACTCTTCACAGCAAGGAATGCCCAGAATGTTACTTGATGGAAATCAGCATTTCTTCAGGCTTAGTCTTTCTATTGGACAATGGGGATATGCATCCCAGGCACTAGTAGCCAACTTGTGTTGCTATATTTGGTAACTAATCGTCAGCCATGACAGGCCCTTGGCTGGTTCTAATGAAGATAAATTAGTGCATTGCCACTTCTAGGTTCAATGGACTGCTACTAATGTATTCAAAGGGTCTTTTGTTGTTGATGTTCATACTTGTAGCAATGAACTCAGATGGAATGTGAATGATTCCCCTTTGACTTTTAGCTAGGGATCAGGGAAACAAAGCTATCCTTCAAAATCTGTCAATATTTTGTGATGCACTTCTCCAACAACAAAGCTGTATCAAAAAGCTTCTATTAAAGTGTCCAGTAAAATGCATAAAAAACACTAAATTTAGGTACCACGAACTAAACATAAGATCTGAAGCTATCAAAAGTGTTTGTGATGCCTTTCTTTTAATTCTGCAGACATTTCTTCCCTTGCTCTTACTTAGTTTTACAAGCACAGCCGAAACATCTTCAGCTTCTTCACCTCACCCCTAGTCTCTACAGCTCTTTTTGCTCCGTATTGATATACAGAACCTCAAGCTTGCTTGCTTGTCTTTTTGAGACATTCCAGCATTATTTAACCTTTCACCTCTCTGACTCAGTGGGCTCTTTCTTTCCATGCAAGGGAGTTATGCCACAGTTGGCATGTAACAAAGAATTGCAAGGTTTTATCCCTTGGGTGCAAATCTGCTTGTTCCAGTTTCTTAGTTGGAAAGAAACTGTGCCAGTTAAGTTACTGAGCACTTTGGTCCAGCAGACTTCGCAGAGAGCTTTCAGCATTTATGCAAAAATTGGTCTGAAAGACATGCTTCTGTGCAATAGTGGAACGGAAAGTACACATCGTGCAAATGAACCAGATCCTCATCATCTTGCAAAGTGGAAAGAGCAGTGTAATCGTTGTAGGGCTGTGTGTGTGTGTTTAGAACACCATCCAGCTATGGTGAGGCATTGCCATATCATGCACCAGGAGCAACTCTAGAAGGCATATGTGCTGCCACCACAAGGCCTCTGGGAGAGCCCAGAGGAACTGTAAGTGCCATGCACTGCAGCAAGGTACATCACATGTTCCTTCAGGAGGTTGTATGTCCACAGATGAAAGCACTGTCAGGCAGGGTTAGAAATCTGCCAGTCCAGAAGAAAAGCTGGGAAGACAGAAGGGTTGAAGAAAACTGTTCTCCAGCTTCCACATTTTTTTCCACACAGCCCCCTGCTCCAAAGAAAAATATTTATAATTGAATAATTTCAAACCCAAAATAATTTTAAAGAGATTTTAATTACTCCCCCCCTTCAGATTTCTATAGTAGAATATGTCTAATCTGAGGTCCAGCACCGAGGGCCTTCTGGCGGTTCCCTCTCTGCGAGAAGCCAAGTTACAGGGAACCAGGCAGAGGGCCTTCTCGGTAGTGGCGCCCTCCCTGTGGAACGCCCTCCCACCAGATGTCAAAGAGAACAACAACTACCAGACTTTTAGAAGACATCTGAAGGCAGCCCTGTTTAGGGAAGCTTTTAATGTTTGATGTATCACAGTATTTTAATATTCTTTTGGAAGCCGCCCAGAGTGGCTGGGGAAACCCAGCCAGATGGGCGGGGTATAAATAATAAATTATTATTATTATTATTATTATTATTATTATTATTATTATTATTATTATCATCATCATCATCTTAAACACAGCCTTTTAAAGAATTGGAATGATAAAAAAGTAACAACTTTGCATAAAAACATACCCAAATAGCTTCTTGTAAGTTTCTCCCCCCCCCACCTTATGTCCACATCTTCACCTTACCAAAAGTAAGTATCATACCACTTTAAATAGTTACAGCTTCCTACAAAGCAGCCTGGGAACTGTTGTTCATTAAGGGTGCTGAGAGTTGTTAGGAGAACCCCATACTCCACTCACAGAGCGACAATTCCCAGAGTGGCTTAACAGGCAGTGCCTCTTCCCAATGAACTCTTGCTCCTTGCTCCCGCCCCAGTTCAGAGTTCAAAGCCAGCTGGCAACCCAGTCTCCAGTTAAGATCTCAGTGTGACTTGTGCTTTACGTCTCATGTGCTTGGCTACCCCCATGGCTCAGTGGTGCCACAGATTTGGGGCTCGTTCTAGCTGGCTGACCAATTATTCACCCCTGACAGTTACTGCCAAACTCAGTGTCCTTTTTTGAGACTCTTCCTGGAATATTTTTCAAGCAAGACTGAAGAGATTGCTTGAACAAACCCACGTCCTGAATAAAATGATTTGGGGGACCAGTTATTCCTGTTTAATAAAAAGGAAGGTGCACTCTTCAATTGTCTCTTGAGGCAGACAAATGCCAACAAGGAGGCATAAACAATAACCCACAGATATCGGATATTCAGGCTGATGGGTCTCTAGTTGCAGAGGTTTACTTGCCACCCCTGTTGGCATGGCGATAGCCTGAGCAGAATGCAAATACGGACATTCTGATGTCACACATGATGTCATAAACAAGTTATGCTCAAAAGTCTTGGGTGAGTGAGAGGCAGTTAACAGTCAACCCCGTCCGCCAGTAACATTATTTGGTGAGCCAACAACTTCTACATGCGAAATGGCAAGGAAGCCTGGAACACAGTCTAGATATACTGGACATTTCAAAAGGATTTTAAGGTATTCTGAATGCTATAAATGAATGAAAGGAAGTGGGGATTGGAAGTGAGTTTATTCACAAGAGAGGTTATCAAATAACTTTGGATATATTGGATCAATTAGATTATAAACTCCTGGAAACAGGCTTTCAGGCCAGCCACACACAGCTCTTAAATCAGGCATAGGGCATGAAAGCAACAATAAAATTTGCTGGAGAGTCTTGCATTGATGGCTCTCTAGTAACAGGGATTTATTACTGTCCAATGCTGTTGGCATGGAGATAGCTTGAGCTGAATGCAAACATAACATTCTGCTGTCATGAATGATGTCACAAACAGTTTAAGCTCAAAATTCTTGGCAGGTGAGAGTGAGTTAACAGACCAAATCTGAACTCTGGCAAGATTCTGGATCTTTGTTAACAGGTGATAAATTTATCGGAGGGAGAATTGTCCATTAAATTTTATTGGGGAAGAGTTTGGGAATGTTTTGTAGATTGGCTTGCCGGTTCTTAACCTACCAACAGGTTTAGGCCACTCAATACACAACACCTTGCCTATCTAAACATCTACCTTATAACTGCCTATTTGTGTTGATTCTTGTGGAAGCCATAAATTAGAGATGGAGAACCCATGACCCTCCCTGGAGCTACAGCTCCCACATCTAGAACCTTACATTTAAAGCCATATCACTTTAAACAATTATGTCTTCCCCCAAATAAGCTAACAGTTGTTAGGAGACCCCTATTCCCCTCACAGAGCTATGATTCCCACTCAGAATATATTAGCTCTGTGAGGGGACAAGGGGGTCTCATCTCAGCACCATTATCAAACTACAGTTGCCAGGATTCTTTGGGGGAAGTCATGACATTAAAGTGTTACAATAATGCTTTCAATGCATAGTGTTGACATTTTCTCAGTCCTTGACTCTTTATTCTTGGTTTATGGAATACTGTCATCTCATCTGACTGGTAGCAGCTCTCCCAAGGCTTCAGGCAAGGATCTTTCCACAGCTGTCTACCTGAATTCCTTTTAACTGGAAAAACCAGGAATTAATCATGGTGCTTTCAGCATATAAGGCCTGTTCTTGGTGAACAATAGCTAACTCCCCCCAAGGCCCAGCTCTATATTTTGGGCATTGTCAGAATTAACATTTAAAAGTAGAATAAATAGGTAATGAAATTATGTGATCTAGCAGCACATCCTGGCTTTGTGTGAGGGTGCTTAAGTAAACTTGGAAAAAAGGGGTTTCCAGGTGACCTGTTTATTGAACATTCATCTTGATTTGTTTGTAGGGAGATTAGATGATGTTTGCTAAGCATGCATTCTGATTTGTTTATGAGGTTAGATATGTGGCACGAAAGCAAGTGTTACCCCACACTTTCCTGTGCATCTCCCCATCACCTCCCTTATCACAGAAAGTTCCCCCTTTTGGAGGAAGTGGGTTTGTTGCCCAGGGCATCCCAAATAACTACAATTGCACAACCCACATTTTCTGGTATGTAACTGAATCCCACCCAAAAATAGTGACTGCCTGGAAGCACCCAAAAAGTCCTGAATGGGCTGATCTTTTTCTTGTCTCTCGTTCCTAGAGTTGTTGTGACAAAACCTGCAGAGCTTTTTTGAGGGACAAAATTGACACTATTGATTTAAGCCGTTCTTCCTCCCATCTCCATTTTATTGTCATACTTCCGGTCTACTCCTCCTTTTCACTAGAGTCTTCCCATTCAGGTTTGGCTGAATGCTTACAAGTCAAGGAGAGACTTGTAGGTGGTTTTCCTGCATTAGCTGTGAGGTCTGTCCTCACCCCTACACAATCCTGAGAATCTCATATTTCATATTTTAAAATTCTAAGGAAATAGTCTAGCCAAGAAGCAAGCATTTTCAAGCCCATGATTTTCAGTGGGAGAAAATAGAACACATAAATTTAGTTCTTTTGTTGAAGTCAATTGTCCTAATCCATCTTGGGAGTTCTTTTACACTGAGAAGAAACCAGCCTTCCACTTGCGTAGTGAATAAAGATGCATTAATCAGCATGCCTATCTCCATCTGAATTACAGTCCTCAAGTGGACCCTACTGAACAGGCTTGGTGCATTTTTCTAATAGTTAAGGATGAGAATCTGCCTCTGGGATTGTGAAGTGCCAATAGTTGCCTGCAATGTAAGTTGAATCAGGGCCAATAGGTCTTTTTAGTTTTCATGGTTGCAGAGCTCTAGTTGAAAATTTAAGGGCATAGGGCTGGAAACAATGTGGCAAGTAGCAAGAAGCTTAAATGACTTGTGTTGCACAATATACATGTCACAGATCTGGACCTTGCAATAATAATCTGAAGCCCTTCTGTGTGTGCCTCCACAAGGGGTCTGGAGGGCGGCAGCACAAGAATGGGCCTTTTCTGTGGTGGCTCCCCATTTGTGGTATGCTTTGAGGGAGGCGTGCCCGGCACCTAAAGATTTGCAATGAAGACACAAGGCAAAAACATTCCTCTCCTCTCAGGCCTTTGGCTAATTAAACCACCTATGGCCTATGGCCTTTTAAACTGTGTATGTGTGTGGGTTTTTGTTTTTGTTTCATTATGTTATGTATTTTTGTGTTTTTATACTGTAAACTGTACTGTTATCCTTGGATATATAAATTTAACAAACAAACAAATCCCATGTTTGCAAGAGCACCCCAGCGTGAGGCTCTGGATTAATTAGGTAGTGGATCTGGTAAGAGTTGGCCACAAAGTACTTATAAAGTTGTTTTGAGTGACTATTGCAGCTCGCTTCTGATGTGCAGCAGGCTCCAAACTCCCTGTATGAGCACCTTGTGGAGAAGTATTACCAAATTTGCTTCCAGGGCTAGTTACTAGTCAAGGGTGATTTGAAGTTTGCTCAGTCAAAATAAGAAATAATATTTTTACCCTATGTCTCAATAAAGATCTGAGATTATGTCTGCCAACCATCAAATCTTTCACTGACCCACTGGTTGGCAAAATGCAAGCTTATCTCCTGTTATCACTGACACTTGCCAAAATGGTGCTTCACTTAACCCTGATACTTGCCACAATGGACCTATCATCAATAAAACTATCTAAAATATTCATAGTTCATTTTATCTAACATTGCATGTGTAAACTGTATGTTCTTAGAATAAATCTTTGTGGCTTATGCAGCAATATCCTGCAATCAGATGGTGTTCTTACATTCCCATAAACAAAACTGTGAATAACTTAGTAAGTACTATAAATATTTCAACAAATTCCATTTTAATATGGGCCTTAAGTAAATGTTTGCTTGGGCGCCTCCAGGAAAATAGGCAAACTTGCAGTTTAAATGCATGAAACCGACAGCTGCTGAAGATCTAACATCCAAAATTCAAGTGGCAATAAAATTAATCATACCAAGGGAATTTGGACTTGTGGGCCACCATACCAAAGAGGCTGGGAACCACTGTTCTATTTCACTGTATGATTTCCTCAGCTTGTAAAGTGGGATGCTGTAAGGGGTATCTGGGAGTCTAGATGTATTGCAAAATGATCAGGGGGCCAGAATGATCCCACTTCTCTCTGGCCGAAGCAGAGGAGTAGCTAGGGGTGTCGGGCACACTGCGTGCCACACCGTGGGGGGCGGCACTTACTGTGGGGCCTGCAATACGCCCTAGCCACGCAGTGGCTCGGGTGCCTGCTGGCTCTGTGCTGTCCAAAACAGTAGTGTGGGGCTTGCATCTGCCCACCACCTCCCCCTCAGCCGCCCTACAGCTGAGGGAGAGGTGGCAGGCGGACTAGATACAAGCTTTGCACTGCCCGAAATGGCAACATGGGGCTTGTGTCCACCTGCCATCTCCCCCTCAGCTGCCCTACAGCTGAGGGGGAGGCAGTGGGCAGACCCCTTGGAAGCATCACACAGCGTGCCCTGCCCTGGCTCCCCCACTGTGTGTGGCTCGCCCTGGGTGCAGAGCGCGGGTGCCACCCAAGCGGCTTGGTACACCACTGGCCCCGAGTCAAAATTGACATGGGCCACAGCAAGAGGTATTGTGTAAGCTACTTCCAGGGCTGCAGGGGAATCCTCTCAGCAAAAAGTAATGACTGTCCATGCCAGAAATCTGATTTGGACTGGTACCCACTACACTGTGAAAGAAAAATCTTGCACCCAAGGGAAATATAATGTACAGCCTCATTGCAGAAAGGATCAGTATGCTAGTATGAGAGAGGCAGAGAACTGTCCTCTTGTACAGAGAGTTGTTTTTATTAAAGATGTTAACTGGCCTCTTCTGAAGACTTGAGTCCTTCCACAAAGGATCCTCTTTGTTGCACAAGACCCTCCCCTTCCACCAATGAAAGGAAAAGGATTTTTGTGTGGTGAGGAATTGGCCTCCTTTGAACCCAGTTCTTCCAAGTGGCTTGCCCTTTGCTTGCATATTATTAACAGCAGATTCCTCACTGCTGAAGAGCTTCACTTATTCATCCTCGTTAAATGGAATTTGTTGAGCATTTCTGCCCTTCCCTTTCGTAAAGGTATCACTCAGAGATGTACGGCAATCAAGTACCACTTCGCTCCACCAATACGCTTACGCAACATCCCGTTCAATTTAACCAAGACCATCCAACAAGATGAATGGCATCTGTTACGTAAGTAGTTAGGTTTTCATGATGCTAAATGTTGTTATTTACCCATTATAACATTCCCCCCCCCATGGCAGTCCAGGTCAGGAAACTGTGCATCATCTTGCAAAGCCTGTCAGCTTTTGTTATCAAGCCCAGCAGCAATAGAAAAGGATTGAAAAGGCCTCAGGAAATTTCTCCTCTGATCCATACCCAATAGCCTACGCAAAGTAAAGAACCTCGTTACTTCTAGAAATGCATCACTGCAAAGTTTCGTTAACTTTGATTGTATTATTATTTTTTAAAAGGGAATGGGAGAAGACCAGGGACAGGCCGGATGGATTGACACTTTTTAGGGCAACAGTGGTAAAGAGAGATCAATGATAACTACTTGTACGTCACAAATGGTGACCTCAAAGGGGAGAAAAGACCACCGAACAGATGGGTATTGTTCCCAATGCATTTCCAGGAAACTCTTTTATCAAGGGTGATTTTTTTTATGCTTAGCAAAAAGCATTTTGGTATGCTGCAGAAAAAAGTGTCTCACTTTTTGTTGATAGTGGGTATGTACGGATATCTTAAAGTGCAATTCTTTGTATTCAGAAGCCATTCCAGCAGAGTTTAAGGGGCTTGTCCTCAAAAACATGTGCATATGATTAGACCAGCGTTTGCCTATTTGACGCCCTCCAGAGGTTTTGGGTACAGCTCCCATCAGTTTTGCTGGCTGGGACTGATGAGGAGTTGTAGTTCAAAACATGGAGGAAACCCGGTTTGCCAAGGCTGAATTTTAAATTGTGTTACTGATGCATATTTAACCTCGTCCTCTCTCACTTCTGGAAACAGATCTAAGAAGAATCACAGCAGGATTTCTTGGGATGGCAGCAGCTGTTCTTCTCTGTGGGTGCATCGTAACTGCAGTCAGTTTCTTTTGGGAGGAAAGCCTCACACAGCACGTTGCCGGCCTCCTTTTCCTTATGTCAGGTACTATTTCAGCTCTGCCTGCTATATCCTTATGTGTGTCAGGTTTTACTCCCATCTGTTGAAGAGTTGTACAACATAATCTGGCCAATGAGTTTTCACATTTTGGGCAGGTCAGCACTGCAAATGTAAACAGGTTTGATTGCTTCCCTCTTCCTTATCTGATAATCTTAATTCTAATAGGGAAACTAGGGATCTTTAATAGAATTTGTGGTTTCCATACAAATTTGTAGCACTGGGGGAAAGAGGTGAAACCACAGAAAGATGCTGGAAGTAGAAAAATTAACCAAAAGGTACAATGGTCAGGGCACTGGAAAAAGATAAAGACTGCCTTTAAAAATACTAAATGTGAAAAATAGTGTGTTTTTCTACACAAACACACTTCAGCAATCATAAATCCACAAACGTGTGTGTTGTGCAACTGTATTTTCCAGTAAATTCCCTGCAACATTTTGAAGTTTCACATTCCCCTCCTTGGTGTTGCCGTGTGTGTGTGTGTGTGTGTGCGCACGTGCCACTGTGTATTTAGGAAGCTTCCCTAATTCAAGGTGGTGGTGGTGGGGACTGAACCTCCACACCTTACCTAAGACCAAAGGAACACACCAGAGTTGCTTATTCTGTAAACAGACCTAAACAGGAAGCACAATTCCTGTGGGAGAGCTAAAATAAAGAGGGTTGTGGTGTCTTAAAAACATAGAAAGAGCCCTGCTGGATCAGACCAAGGGTCCATCTTGTTCAGCATCTTGTTCTCACGGTGGGTGCCCAGGTGCCCATGGAAAGCCCACAATCAGGATCTGAGTGCAGCAGGACTTGTGATTCCCAAACACAGGTACTCAAAGACATACTGTTTCTGACAGTGGAGATAGAACACAGCCATGAATTTACCTTTAAAGAATGCACAGATTTATTATGCTGCAAGCTTTTGTGAATCAGAGTCCACAAAAACTTATGGTAAATCTGTGAAGCCTTGAAGGTCCCCTAAGCCATTTGTTTTCATGCTGCTAGGCACTAATGCCTCTACACCTCTGGAAGTTGTGGGGTGAGATGTATGACCCTCTTTTACACACTGCTACTGCTTCTAGAGGGACGCGGGTGGCGCTGTGGGTAAAAGCCTCAGCGCCTAGGGCTTGCCGATCGAAAGGTCGGCGGTTCGAATCCCCGCGGCGGGGTGCGCTCCCGCTGCTCGGTCCCAGCGCCTGCCAACCTAGCAGTTCGAAAGCACCCCTGGGTGCAAGTAGATAAATAGGTACTGCTTACCAGCGGGAAGGTAAACGGCGTTCCGTGTGCTGCGCTGGCTCGCCAGATGCAGCTTTGTCACGCTGGCCACGTGACCCGGAAGTGTCTCCGGACAGCGCTGGCCCCCGGCCTATAGATGTGAGATGGGCGCACAAACCCCAGAGTCTGTCAAGACTGGCCCGTTCGGGCAGGGGTACCTTTACCTTTTACTAGTGCTTCTAGATGACCTGGGAAGCTGTGCTTACCTTGTGATGCTTGCTAACGCCTTAGACCTGGAAAAAGTAAAATCTCCCAGCATTTCCTTCTTGAAAAACAGTCATAATATTTCTCATCCATTGCCCACTCTCCTCCCACTTAAAAAAAAATCTTATTCAGGCAGAATCTAAAATGACAGTTTGAGGGGGTGGAAGCTTCTTAGCATTGCAAATTACTGAAAGCCAAAAGAATGGAAAGACCATAGAAGGGTTTGTTTTGTCTACTCTGCCCATGTCTCTTTACAGAGAAGGGCTGTGAAACCTTTTTAAGCTGCTGGGCCTGATATTCTTGTAAGAAAACAATGCCTGTTGATTGTCTATCTTTCATTTGCCTTGCATGTCTCTTGATGATTTTATCCTGGGCTATTTTGAGCTGTTAGTAATTGCTGATTGTGCACATTTGGTAACCATGACATTGTGATTTTGTCTCCTTTGCAGGCATCTTTTGCACTATTTCTCTCTGCACTTATGCAGCAAGTGTCTCCTATGACCTAAACCGCTTACCCAAATTTATCTATGGTCTTCCTGATGACGTGGAACATGGATACAGCTGGTCTATATTCTGTGCTTGGTGCAGCTTAGGACTCATCGTAGCAGCAGGATGTCTTTGCACCACTTATCCACTCATTAGCAGGACAAAGATTAGCCATCTAAAGTCTACCAGAGACTCTTCTGTATGACTGCTTATCAGGGGATAATCCCTCCCCTTGAAAGGCAACAGGTGAAGAGTAGTCTTCAAGGATTTATAAGGGAGCTAAATTCATAATTCCAAGCACAAATGAAAACAAAACCCTGTCCCTTAAATACCAAACATTGTGTCTTACTAGCCAGGAAATACAGAGGATTTCTTCTCTACCTTCAGGGTGGCTGAAATAAAACATTCAGACAACTGAGTTCTTGTGGAACTGATGACTGCAATTTAGCACAGTGTATATGCACACATCACAAGCGAGACAGGGCTGTTCTCACTCTGATAAGAAACCTGCCTTGACAATGTAGGGCTGTTTTATTTAGCAGAGGTTTGTACATAAGGTAATTAACAACCAACAACAACAACAACAAAACCACAACTCCCCAAATCTCAACCCTATTCCCCTATTACCCTCGACCAGTCTTAGGTTGTAATCCTATACCCACTTACTTGGGGGTAAGCCCAATTGAACTCAGTAGGACTTACTTCTGAGTTGACACGTATAAGATTGCACTGTAAAATACTTTAGACTTTAAGTGAAATAAACCTTCTCCTTTGGGTATCTTTAGTGGTTACCAAATGGTATTGTGAGAGAGACTGTGAAGAGTTCTGATGTTGTAAGTGGATGGGCGCTTTGTTTTAGCAGTAATGTAGGGAAGGAGCTGAAGGGGAATGACTTGAGCAGAGGCTTGACAACCATATGTCAGGAGTGCTCTGATGGTGTTTCCTGCTTGGCAGGGGGTTGGACTCGATGGCCCTTGTGGTCTCTTCCAACTCTATGATTCTATGACTTCCAGAGTGCGGGAGGGGGACCTCTTCAGTAAACCAAAATGCCACTAGCAGTCCCTGTAGTAGAAAAAGTTTTAAACTACTCATTTGACTATTCTGCGGTAGCTAGATTCCTGCTTTTAATGTATCTCTCTGAAATACATTTTGTATTTCATACGAAGCCAAATGCCATGTATTAACGAGTTTAATTGTACAAAAACGATTATATGACATTTAATATTGTTGGAAGTAACATCTGTTGTACAACCTCAGCCTCTTTGTCTAAAAAAAAGTTTTGTGGTAGAACTTCCATTGAAAGTGTTTGTAAAAATTTCCGAGTGAGTGACTTGGAAATGGGTCCTTCTTAAACCGTCATGTAAGTTTAAGACAAAAATACAACCTCAAGTTAAAAACTCTGACTCCAGTCATGTGGCTATACTACTTTGCACCTTTCTAAATAACATCACTGGGATTTTACACCATTCTGAAAAGCATACTGGAATTTTCCAGTCTAGTTTATTTTGGTTTACTTATGAAACAAGAGGGGGGGAAAGGAAGCCATTTCTTCCAAAGCAATTAAAATTAGTGCAAGCATAAAGGGTAGGAGTCCAATGAGCCCAATCAGCAGAAGCCCTGTGCAAAGGAGCTTCTCCTCCTCCTCCTCCTCAGTGCACTTCCAAGGGGTGATCGGGAGCAGTGTACGGGGGGGGGAGGGAGAGAAGAGGAAATTGTTCCATCTAACACTCCGAAATTCTTGCACTGATGGAACAGTCACCTTAAATTCCTCCCTCACTTGGCTTGCGATATGTATAATGCACTGTCAAGCATGGAAGTTACCGTGTTGTGGTCAAAAGCGGCCAGACTACAGCCGTGTCCGGATTTTGTTAAAGACACAGGAGATGCGCTTATAAGCCACACGTCTGCTCTCAAAAAAGGCAGACATTTTTGCACCCCTGTGATTTACCGTGTCAGCACTGCAGCACACAAAATAAGGCACCATGCCCCTTTCTGCCAGCACAATGCCACAGCCTGCCTTGAGCCCCACCCTATTGTGGCAAAATGGTCCCATGTAAGCACCAAGGACTGCCACCAACTCCTTTATCGGGCATGCTATATCGGCTCCTGATTGGCAACTTACTTTCCTAGGGGTGAACCTGCACCACATCCCTAATAAAGCTGCCTGCCAGCAAGCCCTGTTTACACTAACCACACCTTCTCCAGACCTCTTTTCCATCTAGACTGGAAAAGGAATTAAGCATCCCTTAAAGGCCTAGATTTGGCCAAAGGCCTTCACATTTAGAGACCCTTGCTACATACCTTTGGGGCCCACTGGAGGTATATGGAAGCTAAGACAATTCTGATGGCTGAGGTCTGGGCTCACCAAAGCTCAGCTGCTCCTGATCCAGATGGTTATAAGCAGAAGCTCCAAACTGCTTCATGCACACTTGCTGAAGGCTGCTAACTTCTTGCAAAACCTCCTGTTACCTTCTTATACTTGCATATGAATGCATCTGTTTTGCCAAGGCTAACTTCCAAGGATTCCACCAGCACCAGTGAGCCAAAAGTCATCCTTTTATCGCTGGTGTTTTCTCTCTCTGCCTCTTGAGTTGATAGGGGAAGAGTCGTGGGGCCAAAGCTGTTACCTTTGGCGTTGCTGACTGACATCATGGCACTTTGTTTGCAAGGACTTGCAGGGATGCAGTTCTCAGTACCTAGACTGCTGGCAATGTCACCAGAGAGGCGCTTGTAGAGCTCTTGACTAAGTAGCAGCACAACAATCCCTCCACCACAAAGCACCCTGAAAGGGAACAACCAGAGGATATTTATTAATATCCTTGTGCAGCTACAATATTTATTAATTCAGCAGAAGACTTTTCAGTGTACAGAGGCTAAGAATACGGCAGTCATGACAAATCTTAGAGATGTTTATTGTAAAACCACTCATGGCCTTTTAAAACTAACTGAGTACTACTGGCAACATGATTTTTATCTCTCTGCTTTAAATTCTCAACATCTAGTAGGTAACATGGCCATGTTGAAGTGTGACTTTCCTTTGTTTAGCCTGCAATACCATTAGCCAGTAGCAGTTGTTGTGCCTCAGATATCAGAACGCACATACCTTTCGATTTCTTGAAAAATGTCCGGCAGCAAGGTCATGTCTTTTGTTATTTTGAACTTCTTTCCAAAGGGGATGTCCGCAAGAACAACATCAATGCTTTCCGACTGAAATGGCAACGCTATGAGATATTTAGACATTTAAGCATGTGAAATGCTCAGCCATTCTTCTTCTTTGTATATAATAATAACTCTAATTAGGGACTAACAGCTGACTACAAGGCATCACAAAGTATTTGATGCAGTCACAAATCATCGTTTCAATTACAATAAAGGAAATATAAAGCAATAAATTGATTTGTATAGTACTGCAGATACCCTTGCCAGCTCTTACCTGTCACAGAAGCTTTCAGTAACCCAATTTTATCCACTAGGCCTGCAGCTTTAATATTAGTGTAGGCTCCTTCTAATTGTGAATCACTTATGTCACTCCCTAAATAATGCACATTCTGAAGAGAAAAAACAAACATTTACATTAGTTTTTTTTAAATCCCCATAAATTATCAAAATAATCACTGAGAATGAGGCGTACTAACACCACCAACTGCAGAATCACAAGCTAGAAGGAATCAGCAGTTTGTATTAACATGAACACCTAAGCTAAAAGTCAACATATTTTCTAGAGAGAAATTCTGCTGCATATTAGAGGTTCATTATTTACAGATTTGGCCACAAGAGACTGCAATGCCATCTGTGGCCAGACATCACACTTGCTGTTATGACGGAGCTTACAGGCCATTCGGTTGCTGCTTCTAGCAGTATTGTTCCTAGCCCACATGTAGGATCCAGTACAAATGCACCAGCCTGGGGAGAAAGAAAGAAAGAAAAGCAAACACCACTATTCCATCTGTCAAGACATTGGGAAATCTGTCTTCTGGTACAAAGATATTATCTGCCAAATTAAAGGAAGCAAGAAACCAAGACTGAGCTTTCATGGTTAGGCTCCTCTGGTCAATGCTGTGGTCATTTAGAATAAACCACAAGAACAGACATAGAATACAGACGATGCTGTTGTGTAAACAAAGACGTGGGAAGCATGGATTGAAATCTTGCCTTTTTTGCAGGATTAGCGGGTCACCTTGGGTAACTGACCATATCTGAACCCCATGCCCATCTGTGAAATTCCTCTACAATTCTCATATATTGCTAGCATCAATAGCATTCTGCATAGTTGGGGCACTGTGTGAAACTAGTAACAATGGAGCTATTGCAGTTGAAAGGCATGTTGTAAACTCATGTAGCCCAATCTACAAACATGCCTAAATGTATCTGACCCAATAAAACTTATATCTCGTTGCCTGTGGGGCACTGATGAATTATTTCCCATACGTTCATTAACAGTTCCTTTTCAGCAAGCCTTACAACAATGGCTTAGGGCAGGGCAGGCAGACTGGCGGCCCTCCAGCAGTTGAGGGACTCCCAACTCCCACCAGCCCTGCCAGCATGGCCAAGGGAGAGGGAAGGTTGTGTTGGGAGCCCGGAAACATCTGGAGGCTCATGGGTTCCCCGCTGCTGGTTTAGGGTATTCATTCTGATTCCCATGATGCACCTGGGGGCTGGAGCCAAGCAGAAACATCTCCAAACACAGCACCATTTTTTGCGTGTTCAGTCAGAAATTAAGTCTGCTTGAGTTCATTGGGGCTTACTCCCAAGTCAACAGGACGCTGACTGCCACCTTAGCCACTTCACAATACAGTGGTGCCTCGCAAGACGAAAATAATCCATTCTGTGATTCTCTTCGCCTAGCGGTTTTTTCGTCTTGTGAAGCAAGCCCATTGAAGGATTAGCGGATTAGCGCTATTAGCGGCTTATCTGCTGATTGGATCAGCTGATAAGTGGCTTCGCGTCTTAGGAAAAGGGGGGGAAGGGAAAAAAACCAGCAGGAACTCACAAGACATTGTCGTCTTGTGAAGCAAGCCCATAGGAAATTCGTTTTGCGAAGCACCTCCAAAACGGAAAACTCTTTCGTCTAGCGAGTTTTCCGTCTTGCGGGGCACCACTGTACTACACAAGCTCTCACTTTCATTTTAAATACTTCCAGTGGCAAGATTCTGGTTACTGAGAGTTGCTCAGTAACCAAAGAGCAACTAAAACTCTACTTGGCTGATTACCTTGATTTCAGCAAGGGATGCCATAGCCCAAGCAACGGTAGATCGCAACCCAGCTGTTTTGATATATGATCTGCTTGCCAAGGGAAGTCTGCAAACAAAACACCATATTAAAATGTATCTTTCTCTCTCTCACACACAGAGAATTCTAATATACTCAAACTCTAAAACTATGCGCTATTGTTATTCCAAATAGATAAGAAGTTTTTATCCCCAAATCTTCAAATTTGTGAATAAGCTGGTGGCAAATCTTGTTTAAGATACAGAGACAAATGAAAATGAGATATATTGATGTTAAGTACTTAGGACTAGAACAGATGGGAAGATAGCCCAGAAGAACCAGTGGAAAATTGTCTAGATAAACAGATATACACACACGGGTACAGAGGAAGGAAAATAACTTTGCAAACAGCGGGACCAAAAGTCCATGATGAAATGCAAAAGACAGCAGTCACTGGTCACATTTAAACATCCCTGATCATTCTGGAGCTGACCTCACAAGTCACCATACTTTAATTCAGAAATCTTTTGAACTGAAATTGGAAAGATCTTTTCCACTAAAGTAATTGTCTCCCTTCTTATTGTCAGCAAGCACAACAGTTCCATCACAGTGACTGCTGCTATACCAGCCTGTTCTTATCTTGTATACATCTAATCTGGGCTCTGCAGAGAAATGCAACAAACTCACTGTTACTCCTTGCGTTTCATGGCAGTTTGGTCCTACTGCTTAGAATTTCCGCACTCTGCACCAGTGTATATGTATATTATTTTAATCCATCAGCCATCTGAGAATAACAGTCCACAGATCTGATTTAAGGGGGCAGTAATTCATAAAGCCTCGTGCCACTATTAAAATGTCAAGTTTTTAAGGTCCCATGGGACTCTTTGTTGATTATATACAACAGGGAAACATAGTAACGCCTCAGAAATTTACTTCAATTAAAAGTGTATTTTTGGACTATGAACTGTAGTTTTTAATGCAGTATTTACCTGAAAACAGGAATCCCAATCACAGAGTAAATGTCATTTAGATGCACAAAGATCTGAAAGGCAATGGAATCTTACAATGAAGAGTTACTTGCATTTCAGCTTTAGCTGATTTGAACATATATATATATATATATATATATATATATATATATATATAATCTCAATGAAATTTTCAATGGTCTTTTTTTTTCATTTAAACTAGCAAGCAATCTGGTTCTCATACAAAAGTTATTATACTGGGGCCTATCTGTATCAAATAGGTACACCTTGTGGGCAAAGGCAATCCCTGGAATCGTCAGATTTGCACAGAAGTTGCAGCTGCGCAGATCTGAGGTTGCACCATGGTGCATCTCTGTCAGTGCATATATTTATACTGGTGCTGAGGATTGAAGAACAGAGGAAGAATTGCGGAGAAGAACCCAATGCAGTGCTGAACTCCTCATTTGTTTCTGCCTGGCTGAGAGTGGCATTAGCTGTTTCAAAGACAGCACTACACCATCCATGGAAGTTCAGCACAGGGTTTTGACAGGAAGTCTATAGGGCTGGGCTGTAAATTCTATAAGGAAAATATATATGAAAAATGTTTTCTTAAAAAAAGCACTGCCACAAGCATGAACTATCAACGTATCAGTTTTATAGTTTAAAATTTGTCTTTTATCTATTGATTCTACTACAGTTCATATTCAGTTTTTCAATCTATCTTTGTTGATAATTGAAATGTCTGCTTATCCTGTTTCTTCTGGTTTAAGCCTCTTCTCTCTCTCTTAATTTTTTTTGTTCATTTTTCTTTCTTTTTGCTTTAATCTTGATTCTCTTCACAGGCTTCCTTTATTGTTGCATTTCGTTTAAACTTCTGAGATTAAAGCATCTTCACAGATTTGCCCTCTTCCATATCTAATTTCTTTGCTTTCTTTCAATTCTCCTTCTTGGCTCCTTAGTACTAAAGTTCTGATTAAATCACCACTCCCTTGTCCAACTTCTTGCCTAGGAGATTTCACTACTTTGCAGACCTTTATGCATGTAACTCCTCTTTTAGATATCCAGCTAGCATCCTCTTTATCCTACTTTGAAGTTATTTAAAAACTCATTATCTTTGCTCTTTCGTCTTTGCTTATTGTTAGGTGAATTACAGAATAAGACTAATTTTAAAACAACTCTGGATGTTGCTGACCAGAAACTTTTATTAGGGATGATGGCAATGATAGTCTAGTAACATCCCTGCTTTTAATAGGAACCAAAGGGGTTAATTTCACCCAGGTGGCAAAAGTTTCCCCTTTTAGAGTGCGGTGCTGCAGGTACCGATCTATGCATTAATTCTAGTATATTTTAAGAGAATTTACAAAATATAAAATTTGGACAGGGCTGCCATTCATAAATCAGAGAATCTCATAACTGGTTGAAGGTCTTCAGACATTAAGCATACTGAGACAGGTTATTGCAGGATCACTGTGCTCTATTAGTACCTTGCTGTGTTAAAAACCTCTTAAGGTACCTGGATCTTTCCATTGTTGGAGACAGCATACTGGGTTAGGAGGACACATTGGTTTGATTCCCAAAGCCTAATCTCAAAGGGACTTTGAGAGGAACGTAAGTGTACAAAGAAGTTCAACTCAGTCAGATCAAGACCTTTATCTGAGGAGCAAGAATCCACAGAGATTACCCACATTTCAATGTATTAATTTTGTTACCTCTATGTCAGGATTTCTCAAATCTGCTTTCCATCCAAAATTCTTCATAACAGCCGTTCCAATTATCCTCCCCATCTCCTGAAAAGACAAATTAGCAATGAGAGAGACCTGAGCATGTGGTATGACAAATTGCTCCTGAAACTTGAAATGGCCAGGAAGAAAAGAAGATGGGTTAGGTTGAGATCAGTGGAAGGTACCCTAGTGCCTTCCATATCTTGTTATGTGAGAAACAGTTCCCAGCACCCTTGACCATGGTGGCTGGGGCCAAAAGATCTTGCAGTCTCAACCTATGCATGCTTTCTTTGAAGCAACTCCCAATAAGTTCTATGTAGCGTAGTCCACATTAAGGACTGAAATCTTGAAATGACACAATCCATAATTACTTGGAGGAAGCAATTATTTCATGGAATATTCTTCCAAACTGAAGACATTTTTGAAAAAGAGTTCAAAGAACGGAATTAATTGCTTCTTCCACGCTCTCATCAACATCTACTAAGAGCATTCTACTTTACAAGACAAGACGTTATTTTTGCTTGATAACCAAACCTTCAGAATAGCAGTCTTGAAATTTATCTCGAGTATGGATAATCAAGAGTAATTCAGCACTCCACACACACACACACACACACACACACACACACACCCCTTTGCAAATTAATAGGAATTCCAAAAGATGGTACAGAAGACAGTCTGTAAAGCTCAGCTTGCTTTTAAAAATATTATTTAGGATGCAGAATGCTAATGATTCCTATACAGCCCACTCAAGCAGTGCTATTTTCTCCTTATGCGTCTGCCATTCAGAAAACTTAATGACTACTGATTATGCATAACGAAGAAATAAACTCTCAGCCGCCTGCATAATAATCTGGGCTGGCAGCGCACAATCAAGAACATTTAACTATTTCATTAGCAGCCTGATGCTGTATGTTGGGATTGTGTTAAAAGCAGCTGCATGCATCTTGTTTGTAGATAAGAACATAAGAATAGCTCTGCTGGATTCTGACCAGAGGCCCATCTAGTTTCACATCCTGTTCTCACAGTGGCCAAACAAATCTCCACAAACCTGAGCAGTAAATATTTTTGCAAGGGCTCCACTACAGCGGCAGGAAACTCTGAAACTGAAGCAACTGCTGCTCTCGCCAGATTTCTCTTGAGTAAGTTCAAGAGTCTTTTCCAAAAATGATCTGCCCGAAGACAAGCTGTTGCTGTTAGGAACCTTGGCGGCGTTACAGCCCTGTTGGTTTTCTGTTTGAGTTTCACCAGAAACTGTCTCCGATATTAGTTCTCTCTTCTGTTTTTTATTTTGGATACTGCCCTCCTCTTCCAGCTTCCGTTTCTGGGAGTCTGGACGTTCCTCACACCTGTTTTCTTCTTTCACCTCCTGGCAATGAAGACTTCTCCAAAGAGTAACCATATCCAGCCAATGCCTGGGAGTCTCATTTACAAGTTTTTGAATGTCATGAATTACTCTGCCTGAAAGAAATGAAGAATCTAAACTCATGTAACCTTTAACACATACAGTGGTGCCTCGCAAGACGAATGCCTCGCAAGACGGAAAACTCGCTAGACGAAAGAGTTTTCCGTTTTGGAGGTGCTTTGCAAAACGAATTTCCTATGGGCTTGCTTCGCAAGACGACAATGTCTTGTGAGTTCCTGCTGGTTTTTTTTCCTCCCCCCCTTTTTCTAAGCCGCTAAGCCGCTTATCAGCTGATCCGATCAGCAGATAAGCAGCTAATAGCGCTAATCCACTAATCCTTCAATGGGTTTGCTTCGCAAGACGAAAAAACCGCTAGACGAAGAGAATCACAGAATGGATTCTTTTCGTCTTGCGAGGGACCACTGTAAATAGCACATAACAATAAACTGTATATTTTGAAGTATTGGAATATATTCCAAGGACTGTTTTCTTAGGGGGTTAGGGAATGCAGTACTTTTGTCTCCCAAGACCCATGCTTCCTCCCCATCTTATCTAATCCGCCAGACTTTGCCTAGCAAGCCACTTTCCTCCTTCCTGGGCCTGGTATACTAAGACCTAAGAACCAAATCTAAGAACCAGAAAGCCACTAAGCTGTCTTAATCAGCTGGAGAGCTTGTGTTCAAGAGAAACACTCAAGCAATCTTAGATTGCAATCCTACACCCAAATACACGGGAATAAGTCCCATTGAAATTCTGTGTGACTTCCTTTGGGGTAAACATAGCTAGGATTGTGCTATTATTTTTAAGTAGGTGTTAAACTTGTATGAAGCCTATGGTTATGTTTTAGCTATTCAGAGAACCAATGAATGTTTTCATTCCTGCTTTTGACTAAAATAATAAGGGCTTTCTTACTTCTTAATTAAGCAAATAACACTGAAAGCTATCAAATCACTGTTTTCTGTTTTCAAAAAAGGGGGTCTATTCCTTAAACACCAGCTGCATGGGATCCTGGAGATGTGTCCAGGTGTGATGATGATGGTGGTGGTATACTAGTTCATACACCTTGGTGAACATACAGCTCAGACTCTAGAATCCCACATGTACACCTGTGTAGATCTAATGCTCCCATGTGGTTGCCTAAATATTCATGAGCAATAGGGGCTAAACAAGCAAGGTAAAAAGAAAGGAGGCCTACACTACCCTAGACCAGAATTTTCCATGTGTCACAGCATGTTAGTGTGTCAGCTGCAGTGTGCAGGTGTGTTATGTGAACTCTTCCTGCACTGCTCCCGGGGCTGGAAAGAAGGGCTTAGTTTAACCTCCTGTTTGCTAGTAAAACTGAATTACTGTGTCGTGAAATGATGTCTAAAAAGTGTGCTAGGAAACGTTTGGAAAGCTCTGCCCCAGACCTTCAACACAATTTTTATTCAAAATGGGGTTGAAAGGGAGAGGGGGGCAGGGACTTGCTATGATAGGGCCCCTTTCAATTTCCCTATTTATTGAATAACCTAGACAGCATCTTAAAAAGCAGAGATATCACCTTGCCGACAAAGGTATGTATAGTTAAAGCTATGGTTTTCCCCAGTAGTGATGTATGGAAGTGAGAGCTGGACCATAAAGAAGGCTGATCGCCGAATAATTGATGCTTTTGAATTATGGTGCTGGAGGAGACTCTTGAGAGTCCCATGGACTGCAAGAAGATCAAACCGATCCATTCTAAAGGAAATCAGCCCTGAGTGCTCACTGGAAGGACAGATCGTGAAGCTTAGGCTCCAATACTTTGGCCACCTCATGAGAAGAGAAGACTCCCTGGAAAAGACCCTGATGTTGGGAAAGACGGAAGGCACAAGGAGAAGGGGACGACAGAGGACGAGATGGTTGGACAGTGTTCTCGAAGCTACCAGCATGAGTTTGACCAAACTGTGGGAGGCAGTGGAAGACAGGAGTGCCTGGCGTGCTCTGGTCCATGGGGTCAGGATGAGTTGGACACGACTCAACGACTAAACAACAACAACAACAATTTATTGAATACGCATCTTGTCCTTATTCCAACAAGCGCCGAGCAGCATCTTAAGCTTCACAACAACCACTTAGGTAAGTGAGATCTTGAGATAGTGTCCACCTGTCCAAGTACACCAAATGAGGAACATAGCCAGAGAGATGTCTTGGCTAGAGAGTTAGTTCCTTTGGAGCCTTCTGCAGCTTGCATGCTGAAGACAGAGGAAGCCCCTGGCGGCTCCTTCCTACCACCTCCTGGAGCTGCTGCGATGGCCATGTTGCCCGTGAGCTGGCTCAGTACCATATCTTCCTACCGTGCTGCAACAGCAGCAGCCGCCAAGAACCTGAGCTCCCAGTGAAGCACACTGGGAAAGCCCCTCTAGATGTTGCCCCCCAGGAATCCTCACCCATGATCCAGCAGCTAGCCAAGGACCTGTCTGACCTCAATGAACTGCTTAAGAGAACCCTCAGGAGCCAGAATATGGGTCTGTGGTGCTGATGGCATCATCACAGCCATCAGCACCACCAGCAAACTGTAACTTGTAACGTGCTGTTCACTTGGGATGAATAGCAGCTGGAGCTGTGCGAGCACCTGAAAGGCAAGCTGTATCTGCCCAACAAATGCACACTCTGGGTTTGTCTCACCGCTTTCCCCCAGGAAGACACAAGGTTACCACTGAATTGGACCAAGCGGCAATTAGGTTTGCCATTTGGTCCAATTCAGTGGTAAAAAGTGTGTTTAAAGAAGAGGGAAAAGCAGAGCATGGAAGAGCAGAATAACCGAAAACGTGCATTTTTTTTTTTGGACAGGCCTTCGATGAAAAACAGTCCCGGTCCACGAAATTCACTGAACGGACAGATTTAGCAGTTTTTATTATTGCTTGTTGTGTTTACTTTCTCGGTTATAACCTGCCCCGAGGTCTACAGATAAAGGGCAAGATGCAAGCTATGAAAAATAAATAGCTGAGCAGGAATCTGAACGACCGCTTACCACATTGAACCCCAAAGCTACTCAGCACTAACTCCTTTTAACAAAGAGGCAGGAAGGTTATAGGGTGGCCTTTCTCGCTCTGGAAGGTTACAGGAGATAGGCAAGCACGAGGCAAACCCACAAGACTACAGTAAAAAAATAAAATACCTTTATTTCTGGAGATGGAAAGTGGAGGATATTTATTCAGCAGCAAAAACAAGCGCTCCGCAGACTTCAGCTCCTTCAGCATACTCAGCTCTGCGCTGGTGGTGAAGAAGACTTTTCCCGATACATATTCCACCTTGACAGAGAATGTACACTGATTATATAGTAAATCTGAAAATGGCATTGCCCATAAATGATCTGTTTATTATGATTTAGCTAGTTGGTTTATTCCCTGCTCTTCTACGATAGTCCTCAAAGCAGCTCACAACACTAACAAAATGGGCTGAAGCCACATGGGATTTGAACATGGGATTTGAAACCATAGTGGACCTTTGCTTAGCCTTGCAAATGTGCCAGCCGTTTTATTGTTACACTGCTAGGATGAAGTCCCAGTCCCAGTTATGACCGGGATGCAGACACTGGGTGGACTAGCACCTTACACTTTCCCAGGGAAGTTTGCCTGGAGCTTTCATTATACACCTTTAGGTGCCTGGCAAAAACGTTCCTTTTTAACCAGGCCTTTGGTTGATCTGATTGACATAATATGCCAGGAGTAGCAAACTTTTTTAGCAGGGGGTTGGTCCACCCTCCCTCGGACCTTGTGGGGGCTGGAACATATTTTTTTTGGGGAAAGAACGAATTCCTATGCCCCACAAATAAACCAGAGATGCATTTTAAATAAATAAAAGGACACATTCTACTCATGTCAAAACATGCTGATTCCCAGACCGTCTGCGGGCCGGATTGAGAAGGCGACTGGGCCGGATCCGGCCCCCGGGCCTTAGTTTGCCTACCCATGTCCTATGCCCTTTTAAAATGTGTTTTTTTGTGGGGACAGGGGCTACTGGGTTGTTGTTTTTATTTTTATTATGTATTTTGTGGTTTTATATCTTGATTTTATTCTGTGAACCGCCCTCAGATCCGCAGGTATAGGGCGGTATTTAAATTAATAATAATAATGATGATGATGATTACACTTAACGCACACCCAGAATGCACATTACCATTCCCTATGGATCACAGCAGGAACCACAGTTGCCCCTCACAGAGCTAGAATCCCCAGCATCCTTAAACTACAGTTCCCAGGATTCTTCTGTGGTTTGGGGTGCATGGAGAACTAGCCATGTGCTTTCAATGCATCCTCAACCTTGTTTTGTGGGCAAAGCCCCCACTGACCACTGAGGGTGTGGGGAGCTCTCTTTCTGAGTAAACAGAGAGAGGGGCTCCAGAAGGGGAGAGGCCATGTAGACGGCCGGATTTGATGAGGCCCTAAGCTCCTGAAGGTAATGGGGCCCTTTTTATGTCCAGCTGTCTTTGTCAACAACAAATTGTCGCTGTTTTTTGTGTTGAATATATGCTATATGGCAATTTATGGACCTAATAGGTATCTAAAGCCATTTGCACGTAACAAAATATGCATTTTATCAAAGTAATTGTTGAACTGAAATACAATTATTTTAATAGTGAAATACAATTAAGAACAAGTATATTAATACAGCAGTGGAAGAAAGGAGTGCCTGGCGTGCTCTGGTCCATGGGTCACGAAGAGTCGGACACGACTAAACAACAACATATTAATACAGTGGACACTCAGGTTGCGAACGTGATCCGTGCAGGATGCACATTCGCAACCCACAGCGGCGTGTCTGCGCACAGGCGGGTTGCGATTTAGCTTGCACGACCACCGAAACCCAGAAGTAACCCGTTCTGGTACTTCCGGGTTTCGGTGGGTGCGTAACCCGAAAAAACTCAACCTGAAGCGGCTGTAACCCGAGGTATGACTGTAGTGAAATAATGATTAAGCTCTAACCTAAAATGATGTAGCTTTTATTTTATTTGTTTTTTATCTTCTATTTTGGAAATGTGCATCTAGTATTTTTTACCTTTACACTTTTTTTGGGGGGGGGGCCCCCAAGAGAGTGGGGCCATGATGAGCTATAGCTTGTTCAGCTTATACGTCAATCCGGCACTGGCCGTGCAGACGAAGCAACCTCACCCCGGGACAGCTCGCTCGTCTGCACCGCGTTTAGCCGCCCACCCTCCTCTCCGCCGGCAAGGAGGCGGAGCGAGGCTCTCGGTCCAAAGGGATTCGCCGGACCTTCTTCTAAGCAGCCCGGCCGGAGGGCCTCACCTGCGCGGCGTCCAGTCGAGTCCGCACCTCCCTCAGCAGGAAAGGCTCCATCCCGCGGCCCGCCGTGCAGAAATATCGCGCGGGGAGGCCGGCGCGGCAGCAGGGCGCTTTCGGCGGAGGCTGCCCGCCCTCGTCAGCCATCGCGGCCCCGCCGAGAGCCCGCCTTCTTCCGCCCAGGCGCCGGGAGCCGTTTGCCTCCTACAGGGGAAGGGGGGAGAAGTCCCCGCCTTGTTTGGTTCCATCCCTTCCCAGAGGAGGCGGTGGCTCCGCCATGTTTTCCCCTCTGGGGTGGAAGGAGCCTTGGCCGCCCTTCACTTTGAATTAGGGTCCCCCGAGGGTCATCTAGCCCAACCCCCGGCGATGCAGGAATCTCGGCTGAAGGCATCCTTGACAGGTGGCCAGCCAAGCTCTGCTTTAAACCCCCCCCCCCCAAGGAAGGAGAGTCCGCAAGCTCCCGAGGGAGTCAAACAGCTCTTACCGTCAGAAAGTTCTTCTCGATGTTGTAACTTTCTTGTAACTTGAAGCCATGAGTTCGAGTTCTACCCTCCAGAGCAGGAGAAAAGACGCTTGTTCCCTCTTCCAGGGGACAGCCCTTCGGATATTTGAAGATGGCTATCGTATCTCCTCTCAGTCTCCTCTTTTGAAAGCTCCTTCATAAGGCTGGGTTTCCAGATCATCTCAGTTGCCCTCCTTTGCACATGCCCCAGCTTTTCAATAGCCTTATTAAATTTGGGCGCCCAGAACAGGACACAATATTTCAGGTGTGGTCTGACCAAAGCAGAATCGATTGGGACTATGATTTCCCTTGATCTATACCCACCACTTTTCGCTTCTTTGGGGTTAATTTTTTTAAAAGAGCTTTAGGAAGTGCAGCCTTTATTTATCTGTTTGCTGCGTTTATATCCCACCGTTTTTTCTCCAAGCAGCTCAGGGCAGAAAACATCGTTTTAATCCCTTCCTCGTTTAATCTTCCCCTACCAACTCTGTGAAGTCGGTTAGGCTGAGAGGCAGCAGCTGGTCCCCAAAGGTCACCCAGTCCGCTTTGTAGCCCAGTTAGGATTTGAACCCTGGTCATAGTCCACTCTAACCACTGTGCCATGCTGCCATCCTATGCATGCCTACACAGAAGTCCTACTGAGTTCAATAGAGTTTAATGCAGAACTGAAAGACACTGCCAGCTGGTGGGGTGGGGTGGCTGGCCTAATACTGTATTGGTTCAGAAAGGTTTTGTGCTGCACTTAAAAGTCATGACTTTCCCCCAAAGGATCTTGGGAGATGTAGTTTATTAAGGGAGCCAAAAGTTGTTAGGAGACCTGGTTCTCCTCACATACCTACAATTCTTAGAGGGGTTTAACACCCAATCCATCTTCCCAGGGAACTCCAGAAATTGTAGATCTGAATATTCATACTGATTAAAATTATTTGGAGGACCAGTTATTCCTGAATAATAAAACGGAAGGCTCAAGAAAGCATGAACAATAACCCACAGGTATTGGATAGTCAGGCTGATTGATTCTCTAGTTGCAGAAGTTTACAGGCCACCCCTGTTGGCATGGTGACAGCCTGGGCAGCATTCAAACATTGACATTCTGATGTCACGCATGATGTCATAAACGGGTTATGCTCAAAAGTCTTGGCAGAGTTAGAAGCAGTTAACAGTCAGACTGGCCATGTCTGAACTCTGGCAAGGTGGATCAACATGGCAGGTAATAAATAAATATTGGGGCTATATTGACTTTTATCTTAGGGGAAGTGCTTGGGAATGAGTAGAGTTTATTTGACACTGCCCACTACCCAGTAAAATTAATTGATGAACCAACAACCTCTACATAGGAAAGGCCAAAGAAACTTGAAGAATAATCCAGAGATAACAGAACATTTCAAAAGGGGTTTGAATTATAAAAATGCTATAAACTGATGAAAGGAGTTGGGGCTGGAGGTGAATTTATTGAATAACATTGGATCATTCATTGGAATTGTTCATTGAGATCTATTAGAACTAACTTCTGCAAGCAGGCTTCCAGCTACACACAGCTATTAGGCATAGGGCAGGAGAGCAAAAATAAAATTTGCTGGAGATTCCTGCATTGATAGCTCTGTAGTAGGAGGGATTTATTCTTGACCCCTTGCTGTTGGCACGGAGACAACCGGAACTGAAGGCAAATATAACATTCTGCTGTCATGAATGATGTCACAGACAGCATAAGCTCCAAATTCTTGGCAGTTGACAAGAGAGTTAACACACAGACCAAATTTGAACTCTGGCAAGATGGATATTTGTAACAGGTGATGAGTTTATTTGTGGGGAGGGGGTGTCTATTAACCTACAAAGCACTCCAGGCTAATCACTACCTTGCCCGTCTAAGTGTCACAAATCGAAAGCTGCTATACCATTTTGCAACTGCTATAAAAATATCTGTGAATGTTCTAGTATGTGTGTGCATGGGGACCGCCATGAAATCAAAGCCATTCAAGCACAGGAGTGTGGAAATGTATAGTCACCCTTTGAGGCAGAATGTTGGAAGATTCAGGACTGATAAAAGGGCTTCTTCACTCAATGCATAGCGTAACTGTGGAACTCACCACCACAGGAGGCAGTGACCAAATGGGATGGTTTTAAAAGACGATGAGATAAATCAGGCATAGGCAAACTCGGCCCTCCAGATGTTTTGGGACCACAACTCCCATCATCCCTAGCTAACAGGACCAGTGGTCAGGGATGATGGGAGTCGTAGTCCCAAAACATCTGGAGGGCTGAGCTTGCCTATGCCTGAGATAATGAATGGGAGATAAGGCTATATGTGGCTACTAGCTGTGGCTACCACCCAGGAGGACTCTCCTGCTCAGCGCCTGAGGGTCCCAGTCCTGCCCTCACCACCTGGCCCAGGGCGGGGCCTGATGGGCTCTATAAAGGACTGCTGCCATTGCCGCCGCTGCTGCTGCTGGGCAGAGAGGGCTCCGTTTTGTTTTTTATTTAAATTGCTGTTATTTTTTACCTATGTCATTTTAAACTGTGATATTAATGCTGTATTCTTAGTTTTAGATTTTGATTTATGATTTAGATTATGTGGAAATTGTTTCCCATTTGGTTTTGCATTTTTTGATGTGGTTTATTTATTGTTTATGATTTTTGTAATTATGTAAATCTTGTTATGCTGTAAGCTGTCTTGAGCATTGTTTTTTTAACTGTGGAAAGGCGGCATACAAATAAAAATGATGATGATGATAGCAGTGCTCTGGAAACTGCAGGAGGGGAGAGTAATCTCGTTCTCAGTTCCTGCTTGTGTGCTTCCAATAGGAATCTGGTTGGCTGCTGCGAGGACAGGATGCTGGGCTGAATGAACCATTGGCCTGATCCAGCCAGCTCTTCTTACGTTCTTACATTCCCTTTACTTGAAAGAATGAGGAAGGCATTCCAGGCTGGAGGACTTTGAGCACATAGGAACACAAGACCACCGGACTGAGGAAAACGAATTGAAAATGAATAAGCAATGTATATTCATGTCATCTAATCGCTAGAGGGCAGTGTTGGCATTTGAATGGTGGATTTATCTCTGCTGGTTGACAGAACCTGAGCAAAAATGCTCAATAATTCCCTATCAGGATTTCTGATCTGTTTGAATAATTTGGCACCACAGCAATCTTCTGATTTTCAGAGAGCTGGGTGAAATCTGTATAAAATCAGCAGATGAATGAGGCTTATATTCTGTTTAACACTTCAGGTCCTGATTCCTGACCTAGATTGGGTTGACTACCAGAATGCACTTTCATTCTCTGCGACCTTTCGATTTTGTTTTAACGGGTAATTCATTTCCTTTCCTTTCAGAAAGATGGCAACGAAAGTGCAATGCCTCTTGTGTTTATGAACCAGTATGGATTGCCTGCAACTAAAAATTACGAATTCTATCAAGGGATTTTAAGCGATATTGCTTCCTTGCTGAAACTAGAAATTAGAACAATTTTAAGACTCTAGATCAGAGGTGAGTAGCCTTCAAGGTTGTGGGATCTGCTTTGCTTTTGTCTAGAACCCCAAGGTTTTAATAGTAGCCAAGTGCAAGATAAAATGAAAGAACAGGAAACCTCTTCAGCCAGGTAAGTGTCTTCAGTACTGGAACTGAGCTCACAGTCCTTTCACACACAAAAACCCAGACCCAGTTTCCCTATACACTTTCTTTGTTTCACCAGCCTAATTTGGGGTGGGGTAGATTTTGTCAAGCAACAAAAAGTCAGAAATCCTTATTTACTGTAAATCAGCCAGAGATGTTCAAATAGATATCAAACTACTTTCTGACCACCCCTGTTCTAAATCTGTAATCTGCCTTACAACAAAAGCTCATGACAGGTAAAAGGTAAAGGGACCCCTGACCATTAGGTCCAGTCATGACCGACTCTGGGCTTGCGTGCTCATCTCGCTCTATAGGCTGAGGGAGCCGGCGTTTGTCCACAGACAGCTTCCGGGTCATGTGGCCAGCATGACTAAGCCGCTTCTGGTGAACCAGAGCAGCGCACGGAAACACCATTTACCTTCCCGCTGGAGCGGTACCTATTTATCTACTTGCACTTTGATGTGCTTTCGGACTGCTAGGTTGGCAGGAGCAGGGACCGAGCAATGGGAGCTCACCCCGTCGCGGGGATTCGAACTACAGACCTTCTGATTGGCAAGCCCTAGGCTCTGTGGTTTAACCCACAGTGGCACAAGGACAGGTAGCAGTTAGTAAAGATTTTTTTAAAAAAGGATACCTGCCCTTAATGAGACTCAGGAGTTGCCTGCACTCTGAGCTACAAGGGAGTTTTTATTTATTGATTTAACCCATGATCTTTATCTGACTCTTTAAGAGGTTCTCACAGCAATGGCTTTAAATGACTCTGCATAGTCTAGTGTGCTGGCAGAGACAAGGCATGCTGAGTAAATTTAGGGACACAGGAAGTTGTCTTATACAAAGACATATGCTTAACCTAATTTGATCCTGTCTATGGTGCACCCATTGACTCTAGAGTGGCAGAGACTGGGACCTCTTGTAGGCAAAATATATGTACTTCCACTGAGCTGGGACCCAGCTAGAACAGTTGAGGCCCACTAAGCTGCCTTCATTTTGTGCTGAGTTCTCAAGAAGCTTGGAAGTGGCAAGAAAGGAGCTATTTCTGATGTTTCCAGGGAGCCTGCTGCAAAGGATGCAAAGCCAGCCCTACCCTTAGGCAGAGTGAGGCGGTTTCTTCAGGCGGCAGATACTAAAGGACAGCGAAACGCAATAAGATGTTGGGGGACAGAGTGAGGTGCACTATGTTGCCTTCTTTGTGCCCCCAAAGCTACCCTGCTGCCCTCAGGTGCTGAGGGAGACGCTGTGCTGTTCGCCAGTGCTGACGTAAGATTTCTGTCAGGTGGGTTTCTAGCCTCAATGGCTATGTTCCACCTTTACTATCAGAGGCAGTACCGGTATGTTTCTGAAAACCAGTTGCTGGGAATCACAAATGGGGAGAGTGTTGTGCTCAGGTACTGCTTTTGGGTTTTCTGGTAGGCTGTTGGCTCTTCTTTTTTTATTGCATTTTTGAAAATTACAGAGAGAAAAAGAGTAAATAAGAAATTACACCCAAATACAGAAAAAGGAGAGGAAAAGAATAAAAGAAAAAATACAAAAAAGAAAAAAAAATTAAAAATATGCACACAATTGTTCAAAGGATACAAACCATAATTTAAATAGCTATACAGTGGTACCTCGGGTTAAGTAATTAATTCGTTCCAGAGGTCCGGCACCACTTTAGCTAATGGGGCCTCCTGCTGCCACGCTGCTGCTGCACGATTTCTGTTCTCATCCTGAAGCAAAGTTCTTAACCCGAGGTACTATTTATGGGTTAGCAGAGTCTGTAACCTGAAGCATATGTAACCTGAAGCATATGTAACCCGAGGTACCACTGTACAAAAGGCTCCCAGAAAGAAATTACATTAATATTTCTTCTTTTCTTTCTTTCCTTACAGTCACTTTCTTCCTGTTCCACTAAACTTCTTTGAATGTTAATTGAATGTTAATTGACTTCACTCTATATCTCTTTGCAGCTTCAACACTTCTCATTAGTTACCAATAATCTGTATTCCTTTATTCAAATAAATTTTTCCCATTATATCTGTGAAATTAATCTAAGCACAACCAAGTATTATTTTTGGAAGCATATTTAGTCCGATAGTTTTTGAAGCAAACCCATTCCTTTTTTACCTTGTCACCTGAGTGGTTTCTTATTAGTTCTTTCATTTTGGCTAGTTTGAGGTACTCACACTCGTCTTTTGTTGGTATTAGCTCACTTTTCTGGTATTTTGCTATTAATATTCTAGCTGCTGTTGTCAAATAAAGAAACACTATTTTATATTTATTTGGGATGCTTATCGTTAAAATGCCTAATAGGAAAGCTTCAGGTTTCTTTAAAAAGGTATGTTTTAGCATTTTCTTTAGCTCTTCATAAACCATGTCCCAATTTTTTTTTATTTAGGGACATGTCCACCACATGTGGAATAGGGTTCCTTCATTTTGTTTACATCTCCAACACTTATTACTGTTATTTTTATTTATTTTGGCTAATTTGCTTGGGCTCACGTACCATCTGTGGATCATTTTCATAAAGTTTTCTTTTAGCACGTGGTGAATTTTTAATCTGTTTTCCATAGTTTTCCCCATTTTTCCATCTCAATTGGATAACCAAAATCATGTGCCCATTTCACCATCACTTCCTTCACCTCCTCGTCCTTAAGGTTCCAATCCAATAGTAATTTATATGTTTTTGATCATTTTTTATTATTATTTAATAAAAGTTCTTTTTCTAAATCTGATATCTTTGTGTCAAATCCATTTATTTGTTAGTCTGAGTTGAAAATTTCATTGGCTCTTCTAATGTTTTGTACATAGAATAGGAAAGATCCATCTTGTCTGAAAGTGGAGAGATTACACTTTCCCCCTCAATCTTTCTGTTGTATGAAGAGAAAGTAGGAGAAAGGGGTTAAAATTTCACTCATTTTTATTTCTGAGAAGCCAAGGAACAACAGGAGAGATGATGCAGGCTGCTTCATTCTTCCCAGGCAAGGTGAGAGATTCCTTCCTAAGCCCTTGTGAGATGTGCAAAAGAACTAGATTAATTAAAGGAGCAGTATATAGCTTTCAAAGTCCCCCGATGGATCTCAGACTTTTAAGTGGCAGTCTCTTCTTCAGGCAATTCATGCAGCTTCATAAGCACTGGGGACCTTCATATTTCATTGCAAATCACCCCCCCCTTTTTTTGATGAAAGGGCGAGAAAACGAATTCCTAGGTATGATGAGATGAATTTGCAAAGGATAATAGAAACACGTTCTGTTAGGCTCTCTCGAGCTGCATTGCAGGACCAGAGGAATGTGAAGGAAGGGAGCTGAGCTGGGTCTTAAGACAGAGCGGGAAGCAGCCTTTATATCAGGTCAGACCATTGGTCCATCTAGTCCAGTATTATCCACACTGGCTGGCAGCAGCAGTTCTCCAGGGTCTCAGACAGAGATGGTTCTCATCATCTGCTAGTTTAGGAATCGGACTCCAGGTGTTGCTGGACTACAGCTGCTATCATCTCTGGCCTTTGAGGAAATCCAGCTAGATGGACAGGGTAACAACAACAACAACTGCCCTTGGTGGGAGTGGAGTTCAACAATGTCCACAAGTTCCTCATCCCTATCCTGGCCGATCCATTTAACTGGAGATGCCAAGGATTTGGTCTGACTCCAGACTTTTGAGGGGAAGGGGTGGGCCTCCCTAAACCTACTGCCATTTGGGCAGCCCATGGTGGCCGTGGCACCACTGTAGTCACCAGCACCATCATCTTGCTTGCAGTGGTGATGCATGAACCTGTGGCCCGCATGGGTGGCATGAGTCTCAAATTTGGCCTGCGAGGTCAAATATGCGTCCCACACCTGGTGTGACGTCGGCTGTGCGGCAGGTGAGGATGTTGCTACAAATAAGTAATTCAGAGTTAATAGTGAGCTCCTGACCAGTTCCTTTCAAGCAGGGCTCGCTGACAGCATGGAAAGGGCTCCCTGTTAGTGCTGATTGGTGCTTTGCCTGTTTGCTGTGGTTACAATCCAAATCACAGCTGCAAATGGACTTCAAAGGGGCTTTCTGTAACTGCTAATCAGATGAGTTTGAGTGCCTTTGAACTTTGAGTGGCGGGTAGGATTGACCACCTGCAAATTACCTGATACCATTATTGCCATCAGGTGATTGGCAGGTGGGTGCCTGATACATTCGGGTGGGCCTTGGTGCTGTCTGTGAGCCCAAGCAAATGCCCTAAGCTGATGCCCAGGCTGGCTCGTTTGCACCTGGCCATTTGGATTCCTAGGCTAGCTCTACACTGACCTTCTAAACGTTATTAGAACGATATTAGATGTATCGTTCTAAAACGTCACTGGGCATATTGGTAAATTAAAAATGTTCCTATCTTGTTTTGTCAGTAAAAAAGGAGCTTCCCTATTGCCAGGTGTCGGTTGCTCTGCACCACCCTATGGTGTCGCATTGTAATAGCACATTATAGGGGAGAGACCCCATCAAACAAGGCCTTCTTCCACCTGCCTTGCGCCCCCCTCCGGCTCTGGGACTCTTCATGAGGAAGTTGGTCCTGGAGGGAGAACTGTGAGGGTAGAGACTCCATCTGGCAAGGCCTCTTTCCCCTGCCAGTCTCTGCTTCTCGTATTGTATTATGTTGTGCACTGTGGTTTGCTGCGTTTTATTGATTGGTGTTTAGAAATTACTTATTGTAACTGTTAACAGTGGATTTCTGTTTAATTTTGAAATGCTGATATTTAATATTACTGTATTCTCTATTATTTTAATGAATGTTGAATGTTATTTTATTTGCATATTGTATATTGTATTGTGCATATTGTCTTATTTATAAGACGTTAGCCGCTCTGAGCCTGGCTTTGGCCAGGGAGGACGGGATACAAATAAAATTTATTATTATTATGATTAACGTTACAAGCAAAATGTAATGCATTCATTACGTTATGAAAATCATTCCTTAATTCTTCCTTAATGTTATAAACCATGAGTGTAGATTTGCCCCTAGTGTGTGCTATACTGAGCAATGGTTAGATGGTTTCCCCCCACATGATATACACATTTTGTTAGGCTCATAGACAGGAAAATGAGGTTCAAAAGACTGAGAAAAAACCTAAATGGTGCATTGCGTCCCTTTATATTTGTCTAATAATTTGGGTTTATTTGCAAATTAAACTTCCAGACTATACAACCTATTTTCCTTCCCATTTAAAGTTCCCCATCCACTGGGCGCCATGGAATGCCTCCTCTTGGAGTTTAACCAGTTGTAGTAATAATAATAATAATAATAATAATAATAATAATAATAATAATAATAATAATAGGCTGGTTGGCATAAATCAAGCATTTGTGGCTTATTTCTAGGTAATATTGGTTTGGGAAATGCTTGTGCCATATGCATTTATTTCCTTGAGCTATGAAGTCTTGTAGAACATATTACAGCACTTGTATCAATTTCTGCTGGTGTGGTTAGGAGCGAGGGAATTTGTCAATACTATTTGAAATTCCATCTCACGAATAGCTACAGATTTCCTGCGTTTTTTACTTGCGTTTTCTGACAACTGAGCTATAAACGATGGGGAAACATTTCACCACAGCTTAGAAAAATTTTACAGGAGAAATGACAGTACATATGTGTTATTTTCTTAAAGGTGGAAAGTAGACAAACCTCGGCAAGGGAGTATTTCCGCACACACAGATCTTGGAGGGTTCAAATCAATGTGAACCCTAACAAGAGACAATTATGGATTATTACTTCCATTGCGTGCAAGTAAGTAGCCAAATATATTTGGAAAGGCAAACTGGCAGGGACTGAATTAAGAGGCACATCACAGTATGCAATATCGTAAGTGCGATCATCATCAGCACTGCACTGAATCTTTGAAGGTACTGTATAATATATAACCTGATCTGCTCTCTGGGTCCACCGTTTGCAGTAATTACTTGTGCACCGACAGTCTGCATAAACTGGGCTGAAACAGACCTAAAAAGACCCATTTGATTTATTTAATTGGAGATTCTTTTGTAATAACCTAAATAAAAAGATGTAAGAGGTTACTTATGCGAAAAGCTACATTTTTGCCTCTGAGCTAAGCAACAACAAACCAAGATAATATGCAGCATAATGATCAGGTTACTTACAAAGAATCAAGATCAGATAAGAAGCTACATTTCCTCCCCTTTCTCTTTCACTCACCACACAAAAAATATATTTTTTAAAAAAATATGGAACTCCAGTTCTTTTTGTTGTCGTTTTTGTTGTTCTTTGAAATAAAGCCAAATTTGCTGCAATGATATTACTTTTTCATTTTGTTAAACAAAGGTTGCACACCTTTCTATATATCTTTCCCCAGTTTAGATTGCATTTTCAGTGCTCAGAATGCACACAGATTTTCTAATCCATTGTTGTGAAAGTATAATGGATGGCGAACCTTCATATCTTCCTAAAAAACATAACAAAAAACAATTCAGGACATTTGGCCTATGGTTTATACCCAACCTAAGTTGCAGCACAATCCTGTACCTCTCCAGTGGTGTGGTGGGGAGATGTGAGGCTGTAGAGCGCCAGAACTTTCTTCAGAACAGGAACGATCTGCTGGAGTACCTGGGGGATTGAGAGATCCGCTGGGCTCTGGCAAGCGAATGAGGTGATAATGAGTCTTTTAAGGTTGTTTTTTTAACATTAGCTTAAAGGAAGCCAGCAAATGAGGAAAATAGTCAGAGACCGGCCCCTTTCCTTTTCTTTGATGGTGTCCCTACGTCATACAAGTAGTTTAAATGGTAACACTACTTTGCCAGATTGTTTGCATTTCTGATTAAAAGCTAATATTTGTATTTCAGCTGGCTGAAGATCTTTTGTTAAAGCTCTCAGTGTATTCCACAAGTTTAGTTTACTATGCAAGCAGAAGTGAGCTTACTTCCATAGGAATGTGGCCATAATGAGTCTGATAAATAGGGTACTACTGTATGCTCTCTGTTGCCATTCTCTGGTGTGGAAGTTTGCATCTATATTACTGGATCAACATCATCACCATCCTCATCATCAAAATAATAACAACAAACTTTTATTTATATCCCGCCCTCCCTGGCCGAAGTCAGGCTCAGGGTGGCTAACATCAGATATATAACATTAGTATAAAATCAAACAATAATTAAATTACCTCCTAAAAACAGGTCAAAATCAAATTAAAGTCTAATTAGATGGCTTTCCTCAGGGTTAGGGTTGGGAACAGTAAGTGCTCATCGGCCCATGAGTTTTGAGATTCTCCTTGTGTGTGTGTGTGTGTGTGTGTGTGTGTGTGTGTGTGGCTGTTGAGGATGCCATGATGAGCTCCACCACTTCAAAATGTACCATCACACCAGAAGCACATCTCATTGTGTTCAGTGGGGCTCACCAGGTAAGTGGACACAGCCCTTCAGTTATAGTCCTTAGGTACGTACTATTGAAATCAATGAGATCTGCTTTGATCATGATTCACTTTTCATATGGGTTTCAATGGACTACTTAGCACTACTTAGGCTGGATCCAACTCTCTATTTCTGTAGAAAAAAGAAGACCCTCTTTAACTATGTAATAGTTTGGTGGAATTTCAAGAGTTCTAGACAAACTCGCATCCTGATTCAGTTCACTTTACCTCAGGCGAATAGTCCCATGCAGTCAAGAGCTGGCAGCCATGAAAACAATCTCTTTGAACTCAATAGCAATGAATAATTTCATATGGGAGAACTTCCACAACATGAATGGGCAACTTAAGGTCCATTTTGCAGGCATGGAAGTGGATCTCACCCACTAATGTTAACAACAACAACAACAACCAATATTCCACACCATTTCACAATTGCATGAAAGTATCATTCTGATTTCAGATCCAGCTTTCCTGTGTCTGTGTTCCTAGTTTAATATAACGTGACTTGACTCTGCTAATATACTGGAGCTATAGAAAGCAGCTGCATTAATACCATGCTGGGATTCTGAGATGATTAACAGCTAAGGCTTGCGACCTTTCTCCTGATTGCAGTAAAGGAGTTGTCTGATGCCTTTACTCTCTTTTCTCAGGCAACATTTCCATCGCCTTCTTTCGGGATGGTCACAGGTACATTAACTGCGACATGTTATTATCCATCATATGTATTTCCAGGAGTCGTCATCTCTCCCTTAGTAAATCCCTGAAATAATGTCACCAGCAAATTTCAACCCAAATGGAAACCAGAGACATCGCCATCAGAAACGAAAGATGCATAGTTTTTGTATATATGCTTGTTAATAGATTATTGCTTGAGTTAGTTATACAGTGGTACCTCGGGTTACGTACTTACGGTAATACGTTCCGGAGGGCCGTACTTAACCTGAAACTGTTCTTAACCTGAAGAACCTTTAGCTAATGGGACCTCCCACTGCTGCTGCGCCGCCGGAGCCCGATTTCTGTTCTCATCCTGAAGCAAAGTTCTTAACCTGAAGCGTATGTAACCTGAAGCGTATGTAACCCGAGGTAACACTGTAATAATTATTTATTGTTGGGGGTGGGGAAATCTTGGGTTGATGGCTTTGCATTCCTGTAGAAGTTATTTTGGTAATATTTGTAGCAAGTGGGACCCATAACAAAATGCTGCAATGTAGGGTGATCCACCAGCCATGCCCCATTCCACTCCACCTCCTGCCCCACTTTTTGGTTTACCCCATGCCATGCTTCTCGGCACAGGTCCATGCTTTAAAGCAGGGTTTCTCAGACTTGGGTCACCATCTGTTTCTGGACTACAATTCCCATCAGCCCTGACTACTGGTCCTGCTAGCTAATTCTATGACTCCTTCCACCAGTCCTCCAAAGCCGTGATTACTTTCCATAATCATTAGCCCACCTCCCTACATATTTCAGCGGCTCCAAGTCCCTCCTCTCCAAGATTGAAGGCAGGGACATTTCACTTTAATTATGATTTATATCCTACAAGCTTTTCTTCAATTACTGCTCTGCAGATTCTACATCAAAGCATGTTGAAGAAAAGCTCTAAATCATTCAGTGAGGAGAGGGGTTCTCGGTTGCTGCTTCCAGATTTACTTCCCTCCCGCTCCTTGGCTTTTGGCAGGATATTTTCCCCAGAGTGCAGCTAAAGTCACTCTGCTTTCTGCAAACTCAGCCTTCCATAATATCTTTGGCAGGAGGCATGACAGCTTTATCTTCTTGCCATGCCACGAAGAGGATGAGATGCATTCACACTGGGAAAAACTTAACCCCTAAATTAAAAGCACCTCCAGTGCGGTGTAGTGGTTAGAGCAGGGTCGGCAAAGATGCCGCGGTGGATTGGAGTGCATGCATGCGTATGCATGCACAAACACTATTTTTGGCGCTCCTTCCGGCATGGAGGAGGCGTGCGCAGCTTCCCATTGGCTGCAGGAGCGTCTTGCAGCCAATGGGAAGCCGGCCAGCGTCGCGGAAGGCGGTACCTGCTCTGCTCTGCGCCGGGGGTCCATGTGCCGGTTAAACGACCCCCACGGGCTGATTGTGGCCCATGGGCCTTGGGTTGCCGACCCCTGGAGTGTCAGACCAGGACCTGGGAGGCCAGGGTTCAAATCCCCGCAGAGTCATGAAGCACGCTGGGTGACCTTAGGCCTGTTGCTGTCTCTCAGCCTAATCTACCGCACAGGGTGGTTGTACAGAAAAAAATTGGGGAGCAGGAGAACCATGCATGTTACCTGGAGCTCCTTGGAGGAAAGGCAGAATATAAGCGTAATAATAAGATAAATAAATGCATAAATTTAAAAATCTGAATCTTGTATGGACTCATATATATAGTCAGGGATGGGCAATAAATGAACTCTGTGAACTTGAGTGTGGAGGGGAAAGCTCCATTTGCGATTCTTAATAAACCATAGGGCTCTGGTAGGCAAACAATGGGTCAAGGCAGGCCCTCGTCCCCGTGTCCCAGCCTGAACGACGACAGGACATGGCAGGCAAAATTGGCAGGATTTTACCTGGGGAGATGTGGGGATTCTATAATTGCCTCACTAAAACCCTCAAGCCCGGAGCGTTCTTTATTGGAAATAAGAATTGCTGGCATTCAGAACGGAGCCATAGAGGAGGGGGCTGTATCGCACTTAGCTATACATATCCTTTCTCAGGGAATTTGCTTTCCACTGTGGTGGTTTCCATGGTTACAGCAAAATGTCACCATGTTTTTTCCTCCACAGCCCATGGAGCAACAGTGACTTTTAGCAGTCAGGCCCAGCAAGCGTATACTGTACTGTGCAAATATCGGATATAGTTTTAAGTTGCTAAAACACTTGTGCAGGCCTTATTGCACAGTGGGGTGGAAAATGGGACAGTGAATTCGTTGGTTACAGGTTGTTTTCATCCAAAGGTCAGCTACCTCACAAGGGTGTTGTAAAGATAATATGCAGAGAGGAAGAATCATGTATGCCATGTTCAGCTCCTTGTAGGTAAGGTGGGGGTATAAACACAACAAACCATTATTTGTTTAGGACAGTGAGAGTTGCTAGGAGACCCCCCCTTTCCCCCTCCCAGACTTACAATTCTGAGAGGGGTTTAATAGGGAACTCTGGGAAATGTAGCTCTGGGAGGGGAAGAGCCCCATCACCTAAGGTCCCATGGTTGTTTACACAAGAGTAAGGAGGAACTTAGCCATAGGAACCAGCCCCAACAAAGACTACAAATATTTGGGCTGATCCCAAAGGCACCTGCCTGTGCATGTGTAAGGAGACACACCTGGCACCATCTTTATCCGGTTTTAGGCACCAGGGAGACACGTTTCTCCCCCCCCCCCCGGGGCTTTTGGCCCTCAATGGTGGCCTCTTTTAGTGGGGTGGGGCCTTTAGTCCTGCCTTTTCATTTAGCTGTGTTACCAGGGTTGGCATATTTTGAAGAGCAAAAAGAGCGGACGCTGTGACAACTCTCATTTTAAATACCCCTACTATGTGTTGGCTACAGAAGGTGTGATATATTGCCAACTGGGGCAGGAGAAGAGAAGAGGAAAGCAAGTCTTCAGCCACCAGGTTATGCCTATGTCTCATCCAGAAAGTATAGCCAGAGACGTTTTGGCAAATTAAAAAAATCCACCCGGACATAATTTTTACCCTTGAAAAAGAGGATGTGTCCTGGAAAAGGAGGACACATGGTAACCCTAAGCTGCTGTGTTTTTAGGTTTTTATTGGTTTACTGTAAGTCACTTTGACTTACTCGGTAGATAAAGCAACTAATAAATATAATAAAAAACATTATAAAAAAATAACCTGCACTAGGGGATGGCTGCTGGCAGGCAGAGCTGGCCCCACCATTGGGCAGGGTGAGTCAGCCGCCTCAGACAGTAGATGCTATGGTGTGGTGGCAAGTTTTTGAGGATAGCTTGCCCTGTGCCCGCTAAGCTGTTCTGCTGTCCTCAGGAGGATGCTGTCCCCATTGCCAGTTCCAAAATGATATTCAGTCCAGTCAGCTTCTGCATGTAAAATGGAAGTGGTGTGGAGGCCATATTGTCCTTTGCCTCAGGCGGAAAAATCTCAGGCTGACGGTGCCCGTGTGTGTCCAACTCCCCATGACAGATATTATACATGACAGACTGTCAGCTGCAATGTTGATGGGGATGAACCAATATGGCACACTTATGGGTCTGGAAGTGTGCTGGCATTAGAAAAGGGGTGCCTTAGACTCTTTTGTAAGACCAGTGAGTTGGGGAAGGAAGCAGGAGTAGAGCTGAGGTAGTCGGAAGTGGCCACGTGCTGCCTGCCTCTACAACCTTCAAGACTTCACTCAGCAGTTACCACAGCAATTTGGGCGGCTACAGTATGAAACGTTTCCTGCTGACAGGTAAGTGTTGCACACCTTGCTTGTTATAGGCCTCTCCACCTCTGGAGCTTTGCATGCACCTTTCCAGGTATTTTGTTCCTCACCTGGTGTGGGCATACCTCACAGCTTAAGAACCACAGATAATAAACTCACAAGAGCTCAGGCTTTTCAGTGCTATCTCAGTGTTGTTGGTGCAGCGCTGCGACAGCACCTCATATGCCATTGGGCTAATGTCAAAAGGTGTTTACAAAATGGTGTCTGTTTTGAACTACTGTGTTGTGCAGCTTAGAGCAGAGTTTTCCAAACAGTGTGTCGTGACATCTTTGTGCGTCAGCTGCAGTGTGTTGGTGTGTCGGACGAATGCTCTCCATGCTCCTCCCAGGACTGGAAAGAAGGGTTTAGTTTAACCTCTGGTTTGCTAGTAAAACTGAATTACTGTGTCGCGAAATGATACATGTCTAAAAAGTGTGTCATCAACATGAAAATTTTGGGAAGGTCTGGCTTACAGAGTGTTGCTGTAATGATAAAAGTTGTGGTGGTGAGAATCATGTATATCACCCCGAGATCCTCAGGTGGGATGTAAAAGTAAGTAAGTAAGTAAGTAAGTAAATAAATAAATAAATCCACATAGCAACAGACTAATAAAATTTGTGAGACTATGCCTGTGTTTTTTGCTACCATGATAAATACGATCTATATTATTTATATATGATATGATTAGTGATATTTTGCTTAGGGTTTTTTAAACTCTAGTTGTGCCACGAATGTGGCATACTAAAAATACAATCCTACTGATTTGTACACATCCCTCATGCAATCTTGTTCCATGTTCTGTGTGTGGAATTGTTCATATTTATAGATAATGCATGCTAAGGGCATAAAATCCTTTAAAAAAGCAGTGGTGGTCTCAGTGTGTGTATTTTGTTTATAGAAATGCTATTGAGCATATAGAAAGGCAACAAATGCTTTGTGAATAATTCTTTTAAATACACACTACTTACCCAAATAGAACTTTCCAAACAATGGAAGACCACAAATATCCTCCATATGAAGTGTTTGCTATCAAAGAATTTGGGAAGTGACTTGCTGAGTGGGGCAGAGCTGCTACCCTACCTTTCTGGCAGCTGGTTTGCTGTTGCTTACTGGGAGGGAGAAAGCAAGGGTAATGTGGTGGGGAGTTTAAAGGTAAAGGTAAAGGACCTCTGACAGTTAAGTCCAGTCGCAGATGACTCTGGGGTTGCGGCGCTCATCTCGCTTTACAGGCCGAAGGAACCAACATTTGTCCGCAGACAGTTTTTCCGGGTCATATGGCCAGCATGACTAAGCTGCTTCTAGCACAACGGAACACCAAAACCAGAGCAGCGCACGGAAACACCATTTACCTTCCCGCTGGAGCGGTACCTATTTATCTACTTGCACTTTTGTGTGCTTTCGAACTACTAGGTTGGCAGCAGCCGGGACCGAGCAATGGTGGTTCACCCCGTTGCGGGGATTCGAACCACCGACCTTCTGATCGGCAAGCCCAAGAGGCTCAGTGGTTTAGACCACAGTGGATGCAAATATACTGGATTGGTCTTGCTGGTTAGTTTGCACCATGCTGACCTCTCTTCTGCATAGCCCTTCTCTCTGCTGAGAAGCAACACCTGGTGAGTCCCTTCTGCCATTCTCATACTAAAGATCATTGACCAGCCTCCCCACTCCCTACACATTCACTTTGCTGAGGGCCATATTCCTTATGTTGTTTTAATGAGTCTGTTAGAGCCTGCTTTCACATAAAAGTACCAAAGGATGCTACAATACATCATCAACAGTTCAGAGCAAACCTCACCCACGTGTGGCGTGGGCAGTGAGAGGCATGTGCGCTCCATAGGACCCTATTGTTCCTGTGCATGCAATTTATATGAATGTGTATAACAGACAAAATGTTCTCTGCACCCCACTCTCTCAGAGCTTTGGTGGTAGCCAGGCCAGAGGTCCGTATTGTTCTCAGGTGAAGTTTGGAAAGCCAGTTTTTGGTGGTTCTTGCGAAATCTAAACAGAGCACTTACCTGTGATACTGGAGTCCTTGCAAGCTTCTCCAGTCAATCGCTTTTGTAAACTGCTTTCAGGTTTTATACAACCGAGCAACATATAATTTTAAAATGGAATAAATAAATCCCACAGCGGAAGAAGTGTGTGTTATTTTATAGCAGTCTTTGTCAAGGTGAGTGCCCTCCAGATGTTTTGGACCCCCCAGCGCCAAGGTTGCTGGGAGTTGTAGCACAAAACATCTGGAGGGCTTGGCAAAGACTATCATATATGACAACTATTGTTTTCATGCCCTAAATAAGGAAATGTCGCAGAAAGCATGAGGGGGAGGGAGGGAGTGGAGTGGAATACAAACAGTGTACAAGAACATGTTAGATTGGACCACAGAAGCAAGCTAAACATTTTCATAATTCTAGGTGCGTTTGCTGAATGAAACTTAGCTGACATATATTGTGAAGAGACAACGATGTTCTGGAGACTTGTTAAATGCAATGGAAGGTTGTTGCTTCCCTCATGAGATAAAAGCCTGATTTGGAATACATAAGAGGAGACAAAATGAATGAAGAATTTACAAACATCTATATTTTAGTGTTAGGAAATGTGTTAAGTTTAGGAAACAGTTAGTTGGAGACACTGAGTTATACAACTCTGACTATTTCAGGCAATGAGAGGTTTACACAATACAGCTTAACAAGATAAAAGGTCTCCCACAACATACATAGAATGACAGACAACTTGTCCGAATTTTGACATAACACAGCATCAAATACACATGTAATGTGATGAAACAATGTCCAAGCATTTCTGAGTTATGTAGTAACATACAACCTTCTTTTTTCCTCTTTCGTTTCGTTTGGCTTATAAGGCAATTCAAATCACAACATACCTCAGGCAAGCATGCAGGAAAAAAGTCATTTATTTTTGTACTGTGGTATGACACACCTTTTAACATATTTCCATTATAATGTATTTAGACAAAGATGATATAAACCATCCAAATAATATACATATATTTTGTTTGTTTCTTTTTTTTCTTTTTAAATCAGCAATTGCATTTACACTGGAATAAAGATTATCAGTTTTGGTAAAAATAAAACTATTTGAATTCACTTGTTAACAAAATGCACAGTGATCATAAACCCAGGTTGTTGTTTTCTTCTTCTTCTTCTTTTTCAAGCCAACTTGCATGAATCTTTTTCAATGACCCGCCACACCGCAGTTGGGTTCTGGTGGACACAGAGAGATGATCGTACATAGTACTAGGTATTCATCTTCATGTTGTTCCCATGGCTACAAAAATTGCTAACCATTTTAAAATCACATGGATATAACAACAATGCTATGCGAACGTCACGTTCATTTAATGTCCAGCTTCTCGACATATATAGTCACGATGTTAGGTTTACTCTTTATTTTATTTTTATTTTTAAAGACTGACCAGATTGGGCATCTCGAGTCACAAAACACAAACATTAAAACTTAGAAAATACACTTTATACATTATGGTATTTAGTAGGTTCCTGATCCATCTTAAAGCACCACCTTAAGTGCTTTGTTGGATTCGGTACCCTTAAACCAATGAATTCTTATAAAGTTCCTTTATTATTTTTAAATAAGAAATTATGGCTCTGCTCAGAAATAAAATACCTGAGCCCAAAATGTTCACATGTTCCCTTTTTGAAAAGATTACACCAGAGTTCACCTTATCGAAGAAGAAACAAGCCTAAAAACAATCACAATGGATAAGGAAAATCCATTGCTTTCAAGGGATGCTATCTTAAGTGAAAATTAATTTTGTGAATTAATTCTCTCCCCTCCTTTTCTGTCTTGCAAAGCCACAGGGTTGTGTGAGTTTAATTTGGTATGTTTGTTCTGGCAGGTTTTCTCTGCCCTGTAACTGTAATAAGCTTTTATTAAAACAATGTACTATAATATAATATAAGCCTTATGTTTCGAATAAATTATTTGCAATGCAACCCTATGCACAGATTTACAGTGCATTTTGATTTACAGTCCTACTGAGTTCATTGGGACTTAACTTCCTGGTAGTTGTGCATAGGACTGTAGCCCTAGTCCATGCTTAGAGTAGTCATGACTAACTCAAGTCCCACTGATTTCAGGGGATCTACCCTAAACATACAAGGGCTGGTTCCAACCCAACATCTGCATCAGTATTTTTAAGCACATATCATGGTGAGAGAATTAACTCCATCTTCTCCTCCAATCCAGAGTTCTGCATTTATTCTTATGTGAACATATAATTCTTGGTTCTGGCGGATTCTCATCTATTTGGGGGGAAGGAGCAACACCTGGGTGATACAGAACCTAGGGGTTCACCTTAATAGATAGATAGATAGATAGATAGATAGATAGATAGATAGATTCTTTATTGTCATTACACTAGTGCAACATTGCACAAGTGCAACGAAATTGGATGCCATCCCTTAAAAACAACAAAAGCAAAACAACAGCAACAACCAAACAAACCACCTTCCAACCACACCCACACCCACACCCATCAAACTCCCAGGTCTCACTATTGAGTTACAGCATTCAAAAAGGCCACAGCTCTTGGATAGAAACTGTTTTTTAGTCTATTTGTCCTTGACTTGATGTTTCTATACCTCCTGCCAGAAGGCAGTAGTGCAAACAGACTGTGTCCCGGGTGAGATGGATCCTGCAGGATGTTGTTTGCTTTCCTAAGGCAACGGGAACCGTACAGTTCTTCCAAAGGTGGGAGAGGGTGACCAATAATCCTTTGGGCTGTGGTTATGACCTTCTGGAGCACCTTCCTCTCCCTAGCTGTACAACTGGAGAACCAAGTTTGGGATTGCTACAGGCAGCACACCTTATCCTAGACCAGTGTTTCTCAACCTGTGGGTCCCCAGATGTTGTTGGACTACAACTCCCATCATTCCTAGCCAGCATGACCAGTGGTCAGGGATGATGGGAGTTGTAGTCCAAGAACATCTGGGGACCCACAGGTTTAGAAACACTGTCCTAGACAAACCTGCCAACTTGACCTATATAAGTTGTAATTCAACTCTATATGCCTTGCAATGTAATTCTCTTTAGTATGTATTACTTTAGGATGCAATTTATCTCCTAGTGTGCTGTTGTTTATAACATAATATTTTAGGGGAAGTGTTCTATATCAGCCTCTTTGGGTTTTTAAAAATGTCTCAGATCTGCACTGTGGTGTTTTCTCAGCCCAGGACAGCAGTGTTGTAAACCTTTAAGGAGCAAGCTAATGATTTAAAGCTATTTATCCCTTCCATATATTTTGCTTAGACAGGGAGGATGCATAGAGAGGCATTCTTGGTGGCTGTCCCACAATTATGGAATTACATCCCACTGAAGCCTAAGACTGAATTCTAACTGGTTTCAATATGAATAATTGCCATGGCTCCCCTCCCCTGCAGAATCCCAGGAACTGTAATTCTCTGAAGACTCTGAAAAATCTTAGAGAATGCCACCTCCTGCAGAGAGGTATAATTCCTTGGGTTCTTAGTCATGACAATTAGGTTTGAATCTAATTTAACTAATAATGTGGAAATACAACCACTGAAAGATCTTTCTGTTAGATTTGGTGGCTGGGCCAAATATGTATAGCACCAGCAACACCATATTTTTAGGTTTCAGTCAAAAATTTATTCTAAATTTAATATTAGAATGATGATATTGTATCCTTTTAAACCCATTGTTATTTGACTAAAACCAGGCTATGTATGTAAAATAAATAAACTATGCAAGTGTTTCTATGATCAAAGTCACAAGTGGTGTCTTCAGATCTTTCTGGATTACAGGTGTTTGTGGGGAGGTGTCTCAGTTAGTGAAATTAGCTGGCCACAGTGCAAAGAAGTGATTTGCCTGCACAGCAGAGAACTCTGCACATAGCCAGATGTTGTGCTGAAGCTTCCGTTCCAGCAGTTCTGACAACTGAAGAGACAAGCCAATTTTCAAACTGAGCAGCTGCTATCCTCTTCAGCCGCATGAACCACTGCAGCAGAAATGACAATGAAAGCTCAGATATAGGCATGGCTCTTGATATTCTAGGCTGCAGCCAAATGCCCTGATCCACAGATTTATGAGCGTAATAGCCCTCACACAGACCCTGCTCCCTGGAGCCAATGATTAATAGACGGGAGTGACCCAACTGCTTCCCTTCCACAGCAAGGAAAAAGCCAGGCCAGGTGTCAATGAGCGCATTAGTGGCACACCACCTGCTCTTGTGCTTGTTGGCCTCTTGATTGGGATCTCCTTGGCACATGCAGACTGGATTGTTGAATGGGAAGAATGTTGTGCTCCTTAAGCAACCCTTTGTGCATGGGTCACCCTTTGCTGTATTAGGCCTAGAGCCTGCAGTTGTGCAACGTTTCTTTACTTGATCCTGCCTCAGTGCAGAGCACCCTCCCACTAAATAACCATTGAGATTCCTTCCAGCCTACTTTTTCAAGATGCTCTTCACATATTATAATGCATTTCTTTTCACCGGCTGTTAGCCAGTGAAAAGCTACCCTCTGCCATAAAATAAAATGTCTGACCCTCTTTCCACATCATCGTACAAAAGAGTGAATCTCAAGGAAGAGTGCAGGTGATCGAGTAGCCATAGCCACAATGAGATCCATAACGAGAGAGAGAAAATACACATCACGGATATTTAGAGAATGATCTTTGGCAGACTATTTCCAATAAATCATCAGAACGGTTAACATTACAAATATTTTCTGCATGTTCATATTTACTCTGAATATTTCACTCTTGCAAGTCAGCTACAAGGATACTCGTTCACCACTCTGTACTAACAGGAAAACGCCACAGATATAAAAAATATATGAGTTTAGCACAGTTTCTTTTGATAACACAACTCTGCTCAGCGATTTCAAAATTTGCAGATTAATACCATGTACAATATTAACTGGTTGTTGATTTTTTTTTTAAAAAAAACACCATGCACACAGTAGGTGCCACTTGAGAAGATCATAGAGTTCTTCTTGAAAAACAAAACAAAACAGTGTATTCAGAAATACCTTCATCTCCTAAGGCCATTAACATTTACCCTCTGAAACAGCATCAGTCACTTCAGCGTGAAAGTACTTAATCCCAGTAGGTGTGAATGCACCAAAATAAGTAGCAGTTTACTCACCACTGAGTTGGCAGTGTGGACGGCACAAAAGTGCCGTACTTTACTGCTGAAGTTGCCTCTTGAGTTAATTTCTGCCGCTTGAGAAGGTAGGTGTAAATGCACCCTTAGCTGTGGAGCAAGCACTGAAATATGCAGAGCGAGCAAAATATTTGCAATCTACCTTTTGCTGCACATTCTGTTTTCAACAAAACCAGCCTTTCCTTTGAATCTCTGATGCTTTCAAGACAGTGGATTTCTCTCAGAGGGAGCAAGCAGAAGCCCAAAGCTCCTAGGGCTCACTGAAACATTAAATAGATAAACTGTTTGGTATGCTTTGCAGGCTCTGGGTTCTTTGTCAAGACAATAGTCTGTGATCAGATTTCTTCTGTTTGGTTTTCAGCAAGTCTGTTCTTCTCCCAATCACTTCTACGCATCACCACTAGAATGTAAGAATGTTTCACGCTTTATGTGTCAGCCAGGTTACGCTGGAGTAATAAATGCACAAAGTACAAGGGGCAAATGCATATTCCTGAACACGCCATGGGCATGTGACAGGGGGCTGCAGCCGTTCTGGTTCTCTGGTGATGCTCCTAGAATCGTGCAATTGTAGAGTTGGAAGGGACCCCAAGGGCCATCTAGTCTACCCCCCTGCAATGCAGGAAGCTCAGCTAAAGAATCCCTGACAGATGGTCATCCAACCTCTGTTTAAGAAACCTCTAATCACATGAAACATTTGATGCTTGCTAGGGGAAACAATGGAGGGTGCTAGTGCAAACTGGCTGCCACATAATATGTGACTTGGCTCTCAGGTGATGAAATTGACAAATTGTATGCAGTTTCACAGTGATTTTCTAGGGAAATGTGTTACTCACAAAAGAATTTTCCATTTAATAGTAAAGGTGCAATTCTAAGGTGTCGGGGAAGCAGGAGCTTTGTCCATAACAGATCTAACCCATGATGATCGTCTTCTGTTTTTAGCATACATCACTGATTACATCAAATGTGGAGATCTTTATACATGGTTGTACAGAATATACAGCATTACACAGTTATTTCCCAATAAATATTTCTCACTTATGAGTTCCTTTTTTATCAACAAATATTTATAATCAACATGTGGGAGTTTTCCCACTTTCCTTCTAATAATCATTCTACCAACAAATATGGCTTTCTCAATAGTGTAATTGCATTGCACCACTGAACTTAGGAGAATAAAAGACATTAGAAAGATTGAACAGCTGGGAAGGGAAAGGCATCAACAGTAGCACACAGGTTAGCCCACATGAAGCAGTCTGCTCTCCAGACACATCTTGCCTTGTAAGTTAGCTGTAGGGACAACTGATCTGAAAGGTCAACTCCATCAGTCACCTCCTGTCCCTCAACTGGTTCCAGCTGCTCACTGTAAGAGCTGCTATTTAACTTCAGCAATTGGCACCTGAGTTTCCCCTCCTCCCTGTTCCTGTTCCCTTGTGTGTTGTGTCTTTTCAGTCGCAAGCCTGCGGGAGGGACTGTCTTGTTTCAACTGATGGTTTGTAAGCTGCTCTGGGAGCCTTTTCAGGCTGAAGAGCGGAATACAAAAGTTCTAAATAAATCTACATTTTTTTTAAAAAAGTGCTTATTCAAGCGTTTGAGATTCCTAGTCCTCAGACACTTAGCAGCTGTCCTGACTGGAAGAAGAAATGAGCTGAACATCCTGTGCTGATGCCAGTTAATTATGAGATAACAGGAGCGGTACTTTGGGTTCTATAGGAACATGATTATAGGAAGCTACCTGGACCCCGAAATCATCTTCTGAGGCCCTTCTTCATATACCTCCTCTTCCAGAGGTCTGGAGCGTGGCAACACAAGAACGGGCCTTCTCTGCAGTGGCTCCCTGTCTGGAATGGTCTCCCCAGGGAAGTTTGTCTGGCACCTTCATTATACACCTTTAGGCACCAGGCAAAAACGTTCCTCTTTAACCAGGCCTTTGGTTGATTTGATTGACATCCTATGCCCTTTTAAAATGTGGGGTTTTCTTTGGGGGGGATTATTGGGTTGTTATTTTGATTATATATTTTGTGGATTTATATTTTGTTTTTGTTCTGAGAACCACCCTGAGACCTCTGGGTATATAAATTCAATAAATAATAATAATTATGTAGATGTGTGTTTGTGTATGCATCTTCAATTCCATTCCTAGAAAAGCCAGAACGCTATTCTTGTTGTCTCATAATTAGCTGGCAAGAACATAAAGCATTCATATATGCAACATAAAAATATTCATAATTGGATGGTGGATGGATGGATGTTTAAAAAAGGGTGAACGTGGGAGGATATGAGACGGATGATTGACTGTTCTGATGTTTGCTCTCAGCCACATTGGAAGTCGTTCTAGTGGTGGGATACAATGGGGTAAGAACTGCCTTAAACAATTAAGAGTATCTTACAGGGAAAAGATATCTGCACCCCCTAAGCTAGCCTGCTGCCCTTAGCAGAGGGCAGTGGTTCCTAACTGCTTCCCCCCAATATAAATATGAAGACCTGCGAATAAAAAAAAACCCAGCAAAATGCGGAGGGCCCCATTTCCCACTCCAGTTTTCCCAGGCTTTCATATCTCTGCCAATGAAGCACTTGGAAATTGCTGAGTGTCTTGGTGGACCACTTAATGGTTTTTCTGCTTGTTGTAGCAATTGCAATATGCTAGATACTGCATGGTTTTTAATTCTGTTTTTACAGACATGCTGTGCACCACCTGACCGAAGCTCATGGAGCACAGATTGGGGGAACTCCCGGAGAAGTGGAAGATGCTGTCCTGTTGCCAGTGTTGAAGAAAGAGCTAAGTGCCTGTTTGGCTGACTTCTGCATGTAGAATTGGGGGGGACACCATCAGGCAAAGTGCCTTGGGCCAGCTCTGGAGTCATGCCCCAGCAGCTGAGTTAAGAGGGAGACCATATCTCAGATGCTTGTAATGGTCCCTGCTGACGGCTTTTAGAAAAGGCAAGAAAATGCCTTGCTGTTCTCACTGTCCAAAGCAAAAGCAGACCCAACAGCTGCAATGGGCAGGCACAGTTGGAAAGCAGGGAAAAGGCTGTGTCATGATTTGGCAATCACTCCCCGACTAATGAAAGGTTTGTCGTTGTTTCAAATGAGCCTTCAAGAGCAGCTGGCCACATTGGCAGGGAGGCACATTCATTGGCTCCATTCATCAGAGCCGTGGAGATTCAGGTTCAAGTGTGGGCCTGACGCTGTGCTTTCTATTCATAGGCTTCTCCACCGACCTGTTCTGCCTCTCTAATAGTGTCCGCTGCTCTCAGGCTTGGATCTATATTGGGACAGTATCCCCTTGTGTAAAATGTAAGGGCCCTGGAAAATAAGGTTGTCACGAGTTATTTCAAGGAGACTGGCAGGTTTGTTACGAGTGTATTGTCTTGGTCTGTAGTTGATTAATGACCACTTAAGCCACCCAGAGAGCTCCTTGCCTTGTCTTCTCAAAGGTCAAAGAAGTAGGCACCGGTATGGATAGATAAGGTTCCTCAGACACTCTTAGAAACAAACTAGGCATATGCCTATGTTTACCAAATAGATGCTCTCTGATTTGGCTGTACAGTGGAGTTGTGGAGCTGTCCACTTTTATCACTAGATGGAGCAGGTGATGGACAGGAATGGCTACCGACCTTCTGACCACTCCTACTCTGCTGTTCTTCTCTATCCCCCAGCACAGCTCCAACAGCGGAAGTCAAGCTGGGAAAGCACTAACTAGGCTTTGGGAAGTTGGTGGGGTGGGGCTGGGGGTTGTATAACATTGCTGAGGACCACCAAAAACAGGCTTTGAGGGCTGCATGCAGTCCTCAGGCCCCACATTGGACCACTCTGCCCTAGAGATTCCTCTTCCAATCCCAGCAACTACTGTGCTACGCTTGCTTTTCACCTTCCCAATCTCATTTCTGAAAACTGGGCAGAACTGTAATGGAATAATGGGCGAGAGGCCTGGGACCAGAACCTTTGCCCATTTTGTACAAATCTTGAAAGCTGTAAGTGTGAATGGATTTGTAAGCCAGTGTAAAGAGAGTAATCTATTTTAAGTTTTATAAAAAAAGGCATTACTTTTACAAGGACACCATCTATTTCCAGGTTCTCTTATGCACTCCGTTGAGTTCCCTTATGAACAGACATTAGGTCTGTCATGTTGCTGAGCTGACATGCGTTGTAATAGCTCTTTAGACTTGGGAGGCCCTACCATCCAACCGTTGGGTGAAGTTACAGGAAAGATGTTTTAATGTGTGGTCTTTCCGATTGGAATACAAATTTGTTAAGTTTTCTTTGCCATTTTGGACATATGAGCTGGTGGGATACTGGTAATGTTTTAAATAATAATAATAATAATAATAATAATATTAATAAATTATTTTGGACCTCAACCCCATTTCTGAAGTCACTATTCAACAGCAACCCTGTTTCCACCATCACCCTCATGTTCATGCCTCCCCCTCCTTTTGTTTAACCCCCACTGCACATAAAGCACCCATGGAAACTGCTTGGAGATTCCCCCTCCCACATGCTGCAACTACTAAGCACCCCTTTCACCTTCCACCAAATTATAAAGCCACCTTCTTCTCCAGTTCTTCAGAGCCTTTCATGTCCCTGCTGTTACCTTCACCGCCATTTCTGTGCCTCCTACTCTCTCCTTATTGCAGCCCCTCTTTGCACCCCCATTTGCACCTTCTCCCTCAACTTTCTCCTTACTTTTCTCAACTCTCCTTTGCACACAGACCTTCCCAGTTTCCATGCCTCCTCCTGTCTTGCATTCCGCGGCCCCCTCTGTGTACACACCTCATGCTGATACATGTTGCTCTATGTTTAAGATGAATGGAAACCTTAAGAACAAGCCTCTCAGATAGTGAAGGTAAAGTTCAGTTGATGATGCCTGTTGTATATATGAGTGTTTGCTTATTAATAAAACACCTCTTCTAAATTACTGCATTGAACCTGGAATTTCATGTCGCGCATAATACATAGTACTGTACTAGGAGTAACATACATTGTGTGAAAGGACTATGGGACATTTGAGGCTTCTACATCATAGAATCATAGACTTGGAAGGGACCACAAGGGTCATCTAGACCAACCCCCTGCAATGCAGGAAACTTCTGCCCAACATGGGGCTCGAACCCACAACCTTGAGATGAAGAATCGCATGCTCTGCTGATTGAACTATCATGAGGCAGCTGTGGAATGGAAGAGGCAGACATTTAAAACTGCCATTTCCCTTTTCTTTTCAGTGTTCTTCCGTTCTTGGTGTCCTTAAACAGTGGTAGAAATTTGAGTAAATTGGGGGTGGAGGGGCACTGAGGTTTTTTTTTAATCACCTGCCCCCCTTATCAAGAAGAAACATGTGAGTAAAACACAGAAGCTAGCATCAAAAAGGTAGCACAACAGAGCTTTTCCAAATTCCCTTCTCACTGTACCTAACACTGTTTTAAGCTGCCGCTTCCCTCTCAAAGTCAGCCCCTGCTCACTCTACTCAAACCTTTGCCATTGTTTAAAATCACCACTTTCCCTCTCTCAGTTCCATCCCTGTTTTATTCAAAGCTCTGCTGTTGCTTAAAACTGCCATTTCCCTCTCAAGTTACTCTCCCCCTGCTTTACTGAAACGTCTGCCTTTGTTTAAAACAACCATTTTCTCCCTCTCAATGTTCTTCCTTTCTCACTACCACATTAAGGCCGCTACTGCTTTGCAACCTGCCTTCACTTCATGCAAATCCAGGATTGTGATGAGGCACTACAAATCCCCCAGTAGGGGCTGTTGCAGCCCAACTTTAGACACCCTATTCCAAGTACAGTTACCAAAACTTGCAAAACTCATGCTTGGATGAATCTCAAGTCATTTATTTTCTCCCAGTCTTGTACTGTCCCCAATTATACTTACATTGCTCCCACCAAATCCCTACGCTCTTTACATTATTGCTCTGGGGTACTCGACAAGCTCTGGGTGACAACTCTAGAGCTTTGAGCCACTGGTTTTGAGCCAAAACCAGTAAGATATCAGAGAGAACCCTGACAGCTCATAGTGATGTTTCTGTTTTTACTTAAGCTGTGAGACCTTCTAAATGAGACCTGAATAGTGATGCTGGGGCTTATCCCTTTCCCTTCTACACAGATTCCCCAATCCAAGTTTTCCCTCTCCAAAGCTACTTTCATCTGAAATTGAACTGTTGGGAGATTTGGTCATAGACCCTCCAGGTTTCGTGGTTTTACCATTTGTTTCTGTCCTGTAGTTTCAAATCCTTTGTCCTCCCTCTCCTCCCCTCTCCCCTGGCTCCTGCTACAAAACTATCAGGATGTAACTAAACATTGCCATCAAACTACCAGTGATATTTTGAGGTTCTCTCCACCAAATGATTGCAAAATATTTATTTAGAAACAATCTTTTAAAAGGCCCGAATCAAGAGGCATGCTAAATGGTAGAAAACAGCTCCATCAGCATTAATGGAGGATCAGGTTAAGCTCTGATTAATTATTTGCATTTTCAATTTGTGCCTAATGAATGAGTCAATTGAACCAATTAATCAATTACAGTAAAATCTGCAACCTATTGAAGTCAGTGGGCCTGATCTGCCTCCTGTGTAAACCCCATTTGAAACTAATGGGCTTCGCAAATGGAAGGATGACTCAGACTTTGCGATGGTCCTAATTTTTAAAATGGAACTTTGAAGCGACCGGAGCTTAAATGTAATTTATTTTGGCTTCCGTCCTACTTTGCTTTTCATTCTTGGATGTGTTGGAAGAGCTTTTGTTAAGATTTGCGTGGAGCGTTTCTTCTTGTTATTATTATTGTGCTTGTTTGACGGTTTGCGCATCAATGCAGTCACTTGGGGGAAAAAACAAGAAAGGAGATGCGGAAATTGTGAAAAACTATAAAGTAGCTTGAGACAGCCTGCCGTCCGTCGCGGCTCTAAAGGATTCTCTTTCCTTCTTGCTTATCTTCCAGGGTGGCTATACTGCTTATTGTTAATGCTGTCCATTGTGTACTGTTAAAAATAGCCCCCAAACAGTTGCCTGAGATTTAGCTGCAGTCAAGGGTGGGAAAGGGGAAGACATACTGCACTCTCTCACTGGTTAAAACCAAACTTTTTGTTCTCGACTTGGGCTGATAAAACTAGTGCAGGGGTCCCACTTAAGGATAAGACAAGCCACTCCTCTGTATTAGCCTTCCCCAATCTAGTCCTTTGAATTACCGGTACTTGAGCTGGGAAGATGTTAAATGTGCAGAATTAAGCAGAAGCAAATGGATGGAAGCAGAACGATGTTGGTACTTGTTTCAGTTTTCATCTTCTCCCTGTACCCGCCTCCTTCCCTCACAGGGGATAAAGCTGACAGGATTATCGTGGCATTTAATCACAGATCCGTGTTCCTTTGACTGGCAGGCTAGCCCAGTCAGCAAATCAACAACAGTTTAAGAAGAAAGGAGAGCAAAATACGTCTGCTCCCACGATAAAGATCCTCCGGACATAATTTCACTCACCATGCTTCTAAGAGAGCAGAGATGTGGTGCCATTTAAAAGGGAGCTGGTATTATTTTACTGTGGTTCAACCAACCAAAATGAGGGGAGTGGTTGCCCTCTTTTCCCACTGAGTTAGGAATCCCTGACTGGAGCAGCACAATCAGAATGGCAAGATGAGGAACATAATGTGGTACAGCTCTTTCTGGGGCCTGTCCTACTCTCACTGAAAGTAGGGGGGCAAGTATCTGAATGATTCCCGTGTTGCGAAACAGACCCAAATCCCTGCACCTAGAAAACTAGGATGGAAACAGAGAAGGCTTAGTTAGGGCTTTTCTGCTTTGTGTGCTAGTAGTTGTCCTTGGGCAGGGAGGTGTCCCCCTCCCTCCACATAATATGAGGAGCATTCATCAATGTGGTTCTGAAACCTGCGCTGTGAAGTGGTACAGTCTAGAAGGGACTGTACCATGTGGTATTTTGGAACAGGTGGTTCAGCCCCTTCCAGTTACACAGTTCCAGCCAAGTGTGTTAATGTGAATGCAAGGGGTGCGTGTGTCAGTGTGTAAAGGGGAATCCAAAAATGGTTATTCTGGCCTCCCAGCAGCAGGGCAGAAGGAAAAGTGGTTGCACTTCTGTGTCTTTTTCCAGTCTGATTCCCCCTTCTGTTGGAAACAATGGGAGGGAAATGGAAGGGAGAATTCATCCTGTCTTAAAGCATCCTGGATTACTTAAACTAAAAGGCTAAAACTAGCCTATCTAAGCTTCCTTTTTAAGTTGCAAATGGATGGCACTCTGCTGTGAGGAAAGAAGGATAATATCTAATAAATATATCCTTCTAGCATCTATACACATCCCTACAAAAACAACAATGCATAATGTAGTGTCAGGACCCATGTGTAAATGTTTAGTAACCCTCTACAACCAGACCACTTACAGTAAAGGATAACCCCTTTCTCCTAAAGGCCAGAGGAAGACAGAAGCCAAACCATTTTAGCTAAATTTATGTTTAACTGTTCAGTTCTTTACATATATTATTTGTTTACATATAAGTCGTTTTGGGATTTGGATCCTACTTCTCTGCAGTGCTGTTTCGTTGCTTTTTTATAATATGGAACAGTATGAAAGCATATTCTTACTTGCCTTGATTTTTTTGGGGGGAGAGGTATGTTAGAAATGTAAACGTAGCCAAATAAATGAAAATGAAAATGTGTTATAGCTGCTGAGGCTTCCTGAGTTATATGCTTGGCAGGCATTCTCCGAAACCTAAGTGGCTTTCAGAGTTTATGAATCAAATCTAAGGAGATAGGAAATGGTGGCTACCATCCATTTTGCAGGGTTTGTTCCAAGCCAAAAGAGTCTTATGACATCACTTGAAAGAAGGGCATGGAATCCACCTCAGTGACACAGTGGAACATTGTTATAAACAACATCACATGCTGCTGATCAGCAAGCAACACTTAGGTCTGTCTTTCCTAAGTGGCTGAGGCACAGAGAAACAGCATGCAGCAGTTTTATCACAACGAACGCTCTACTATCAAGAAGAAGAAAAAGAAGAAGAGTTTGGATTTGATATCCTGCCTTTCACTCCCCTTCAGGAGTCTCAAAGCGGCTAACAATCTCCTTTCCCTTCCTTCCCCGCAACAAACACTCTGTGAGGTGAGTGGGGCTGAGAGACTTCAAAGAAGTGTGACTAGCCCAAGGTCACCCAGCAGCTGCAGGTGGAGGAGCGGAGATGCGAACCCGGTTCCCCAGATTACGTGACTACCGCTCTTAACCACTACACCACACTGGCAGATTGGAGAAGCAGGAATACATTAGAGGGGTCTCTTCCACCCAAAATGAAGACAGGGCAGCTAAGCATGCCTCTATTCTCACAGTATTCTGTGGGAGCGATTCAGGCACATACCAGGAAATACAGGTTTGTGCAATTAAAGTGGATTAAAGCACTTTACTGGACCAAATGCACTTTAAATAAGAAGAATTTTTGCAGGTTGGAAAGTGATGGGGAAATGCATTGAAAAGCATGAAATGAACCCATCATTAATGAGAAGATGTATAAAAACCCTGTAAGCCAACTGAGTTCAATGCAGGATGAATTCTCATTGTCATATAACCTTCATGTAAAGAAATCAGAATGGATGCTCAGTAAAGACTGGATATATAATCAAAACTCTGTGGAAGCTCCATCTAAGCCAGTGTGGGGTTAGTGGCTAGAGTGTCAGACTAGGACCTGGGAGACCAGAATAGCGTCTGCTCAGATAGCTCAGGCAGTAGAGCATGAGCCTTTTAATTTCAGGGTTGTGTGTTCAAGCCCCACATTGGACAAAGGTTTCCTGCATTGCTGGGGGTTGGACTAGACGGCCCTTGTGGTCCCTTCCAACTCAATGAAGCTATGAAATCCGCACTCACAGCCATGAAACACTCTGGGTGATCATGGACCAGTCAGTGCATCTCAGCCTAACCTACCTCAGAGGGATGTTGTGGGATTAAATGAGGAAAAGAAGAAACATGCACACCATCTTGAGCCCCTTGGAGAAAAATGCCATAAATAATATATTAAATAAATATAAATAAATACGCCTTGTGGAAGCAAATAAATAGCACTGAAGTTCCCAAACAGAGAACAGAACATACAGCCAGCACTAACAAGCTACGATTGCATAGCTTAACAAAAAAAAAAAAAAAAAAAAAGAAAAGTTAAAGTGGCAATGTGTACTGACCAGTCTGGTCAATTTTGTATTCCAGACCACTCATTTATTCTGGATGTGAGTATGGGAAGTCTGTTCTTCATTCATTTCAATGTAGGAAGCAAATCCATATATGCATTCTGGAGAACCTTATTTCAGTTTAAAGGTAAAGGTAAAGGTACCCCTGACCGTTAGGTCCAGTTGTGGACGACTCTGGTTTTGCGGCGCTTATCTCGCTCTATAGGCTGAGGGAGCCAGCGTACAGCTTCCAGGTCATGTGGCCAGCATGACTAAGCCGCTTCTGCCAACCCAGAGCAGCGCACAGAAACGCCATTTACCTTCCTGCCAGTATTTATCTACTTGCACTTTGACGTGCTTTCGAACTGCTAGGTTGGCAGGAGTGGGGACCGAGCAACAGGAGCTCACCTCGTCGTGGGGATTCAAACTGCTGACCTTCTGATCGGCAAGCCCTAGGCTCTGTGGTTTAACCCACAGCACCACCCATGTCCCCAATTTCAGTTTAGAGGTGGCTAATTTATAGAAGCTCCCGTTCCCCATCTACATTAAGCTTAAATCCCATTAAAATTAAATCAATGAGGTTTAAGTTAGCCATAATGACTAATCTGCCCCCTTGATTTCAGTGGGACCTAAACGCAACTACTTTTTCTAGATTAAAAACTGGAGGAAGCTGGCAGCGTGTTAATCTTTATTTAGGGCTGTCTAGTTAAAACTGACCAAATTGAGGACCCTCATCTCTTGTGTTATATATACACAGACTAATTATTTAGGTATGAAGGATCTTACTTAGCAGCCAACATTTAGATTAATGGAATCTTTCACCCCTGTAATTAATGCTTGCCCCAAACCAAAGGAATTAAGCTTTCATTTCCCGTGTTATTTTTCAAATGTATTAAGGGCGATGCCAAAAGATTTCTGATCACTCTGACTGCCTTTCTGTCTACAGCGGGATTTGTATTCAAACAGGGGCATTGTTTTAGCAATATCAGAGTATTAAGCCCTAATCCCTTTATGAAGGGATGCTATCTTGCCCCTTCTTTTTTTGCTGAGCAGAGAGCATAATAATACATCAAGTAAATTATTGTTAGGGCACACCACAGCCTTCTTAGCAGATACATGCCCCTCTATTATTTTTAACAGTCAGAGTTTTGCACCGCCATGGAACACTGAACTAAATTATCTTTTTAATTACAAATGGCAACTTTGAGTAATAGCAGCATTAGCTTGGCTGGCATTCCTTGGGAAAGGAGAAGCAGTGTGTGGGGTGGGGATCCGATGCACCCCCCCCCGTGTTTTCAGCCAACGGTGACGGATGATAAAAGCTTTTGTGGTGGCAGATCTCCATTAGGGAGACTGCTGAAGACCAAGGGCTTGAAACAAAGTGCTTGGGGTTGTTTTAATTTCTCCAAAGGTGCCTGCACCCACCAGGGGAATGTGCCCTTTGGGAAACCCTGGGCCGTGAGGCGGCTGGGTTAAGTGTAGGCCAAGACAGCACCAATGTGGACTGTACTAGGGCCATCGCTATCCAGGGCAATGCCACGTCCAAGGCGAACCCAGCAATGCAACGTTAATAAAAGCCGCCTTGGCCACATGGGCTGGCCTGGAAAGAAAGAAGGGGCCTGCAAAGGACCATAGCTAAGCGATAGGTCTTGATTTCACCCCAAGGCTCCTTCTGTGGATCTCAGGTAGAGAAGGCCTCTCTACAGAAGACCCCAGAGTGGGGAGGGGCAGCCATTTTTCCAGCAAGGAAAAGCTTCCATGGGGTTCCCTGACTGTGGAACGCTCTCCCCAGAGAGGCTCGCCTGGCACCATCATTACATGTCCTTAGGCGGCAGGCAAAAACATTCCCCTTTACCCAGACCTACGGATATTAAATAATCTTTCGCCTGTAAAACTTTGGGGGAGAGGACTGTTATTATGATGATTATTTTACTTTTAGGCTGTCTGTCAGTATGCTTATTATTACGTTTTTATTATTATAATTATTTTGATGTTTTTAAATGTGTTTCTAATTTTGTACACCGCCCTGGAATCTTTTGATAAAGGGCAGTATATAAATTGAATAAACAACAAACAACAGTCTGTTGGACAGCATATGGTGATGTGCAGGGCTGGAGCCAAAAGTGGTTGGGGCAGAGTATTTTATTTTTGCCACACCTTTCTCTGTCTCTGTCTCTCTGACACTCCTTCTGTTTTTACCATTCAGTCTGTACCCACATTTTCTCTTTCTTGCCAAAGTTGCCCACCTGGACCCCTCAGGCTTTGTGCTAAATGGCCCGATGCAATACAATGCAGTTCCTTTTATTCTATCTGAGGTTTTGGGTGATGAAGTTTGGGACACCTTCCATACAAAGAAAGTCTAAAACATTTGGGCTTGGGAGGGGGGCTTTTCCCTTATGAGAAATATAATTTAAAGTGGGTGGGAACGTGATAGAGGAGTATAACTTCTGAAGGGCATGGATTTGATGTGGATACGAATCAGTATCTCACTCTTTAGAATTTGGGGTCACCCAGTGAAGCTGATTTGGACGCGCAAGAGGACATCTTTTGTTCAGGACGGAACATCTTCCTTCACAATGCTTCATCAGCTTATGGAATCACTGCCACAAAATGGGATTTGGAGGCCGATAACTTAGATGGCCCTTTTTTTAAAAAGAGAGAGAGAGAGAGAAAAGGGTTGGCCAATTTTGCAGTATCCTTTTTCATTAGAACCTCCTTCTTGAGGGGCAGTATCAAAGGCTGAGGACAAGTAACAGAGAGGTGTGATGGTTCTCCTGCTTGCAAGTTTCACAGAGGTACCAGGCCATAGCTGTCAAGCGTCCCTTATTTGGCGGGACAGTCCCTTATCCCAGCGCCATGTCCCGCTGCTGTCCCTTATTGATGATGTCCCTTAAATAAGCTACTGAAGGTAATGGGGCCCTTTCTATGTCCAGCTGTCCTTTGTCAACAACAAATTGTTGCTGGTTTTTTGTGTTGAATATATGCTATATGGTAATTTATGGACCTAATAGGTATCTAAAGCCATTTGCACGCAACAAAATATGTATTTTATGAAAGTAATTGTTGATCCCTTATTTTGGCTGCTGATCCCTTATTTTCGAGGCTGCTGGTCCCTTATTTTCAAATCTGTAAGTTGACAGCTATGCACCAGGCAGGGCTAGACAGACCCAACATCTGCCCCAGAAAAGCAGCTCTTGCATTCTTACATTGGAAGTTCTCTATTTGGAACAAGCTGTTCCAAGAAGGTAGCTTTGCTCTCTGGACTCAGGCTTAGAGATGAACTGATCATAGTTATAGCCAAGGTCTGCCACTTCTGACAATCTGCGAGGTTTGTTTGTCTCTTCATTTAAGCCCATCCATGGCATTCCTTGCTGCACACGTCGGCGCCTCAGTATTTAAAAATAGAAATAACAATAACACTTGCAGGCATTCTCTCTCTCTCTCTCTCTCTCTCTCTCTCTCTCTCTCTCTCTCATTTTCTTCCAGCCTTGACTGCAGCCGAAAGAGGCAGATTAGTTTATAGAAAGCACCCGTAGCCAAGACATGTTGAAGATGTGTATCTAATGGGATCACTGAAGAAATAAGTACAGTGGTGCCCCGCAAGACGAACGCCTCGCAAGACGGAAAACCCGCTAGACGAAAGGGTTTTCCGTTTCGGAGGCGCTTCGCAAAACGAATTTCCCTATGGGCTTGCTTCGCAAGACGACAGCCCATAGGGAAATCTCAGGGACAGCGGGGAAGCACAGCGCGTCTTCCCCACTGTCCTCGGACCTCCTCCCGCTGCCGGCTTCGGAACGAAGCTCCGATGCCGGGCGGGGGAGGGGGAACGCCTCCTCCCGCCGCGCGGCACCGGAACGAAGCTCCGATGCCGGGCGGCGGGGGGGGGGAAACGCCTCCTCCCGCCGCACGGCACCGGAACGAAGCTCCGATGCCGGGCGGCGGGGGGGGAACGCCTCCTCCCGCCGCGCGGCACCGGAATGAAGCTCCGATGCCGGGCGGCGGGGGGGGGAACGCCTCCTCCCGCCGCGCGGCACCGGAACGAAGCTCCGATGCCGGGTGGCGGGGGGGAGCGCCTCCTCCCGCTGCGCGGCACCGGAACAAAGCTCCAATGCCGGGCGGCGGGGGGGGGAACGCCTCCTCCCGCCGCGCAGCACCGGAACGAAGCTCTGATGCCGGGGGGGGGGACACCTTCTCCCGCCACCCGGCATCGGATGGCTTTCCTGAAGACTTGGGGTGGGAGGAGGGTTTTCCTTCCCACCGCCAACATTCAGAATGCTGTTCTGAATGTTGGCGGTGGGGAGGAAAAACCCTCCTCCCACGCAAGCCCCGGGAACAGAGGGAAAGCGCTGCGCGCCTTCCCCTCTGTTCCCGTACCTGTCCTGAAGGCTTGCGGTGCGGAGAAAAGCCCTTCTCCGCACCGCCAGCCTGGCAAGCGGTTTCCCTAGGAACGCATTAATTGATTTTTAATGCATTCCTATGGGAAACCATGCTTCGCAAGACGAAAAACTCGCAAGAAGAAAAAACTTGCGGAACCAATTAATTTCGTCTTGCGAGGCACCACTGTACAGAAAAGGGCGCAAAGGAAGAATCTTCCACTCCCTGGAGGCTGCTGTGGCCTCACCAAATTTATAGACCAGAACCGGGAGAAAGGTGAAGAATGTCATTTGAGATCTACTAGTAGAAATCTGGGTGACTTTCAGTAGATTGGCCAAGGTTTCTGACTCACTATTGTTTAGCAAGAGCAACAACGAAGTCCCCTCCTTCCTAAATCATGCTGCAGAAATGAATAAAGCTTAAGGCAGTGCTTTCCCTCCTAAAAAAAAATGTTTAGGGGTACTCTCAAGAAAATCACCATTTTATAGTTCAAATCAGGAAAAATAAATACAGTAAATGGACAAAAGTACAAAGATTCACAAAAAGTTTAGGGGTATGCGTACCCCTGCATTGTCCGTGTCCCCCCAAGCACTGGCTATGGGTAGATTTTTGTGTACAAGGCCTGTGAACTTCTGTTCAGCTCTGGCACTCGAAACAAATTTCTGGGTCACATTCACACCATATATTTGAAGTACTCCTATGCCACTTTAATGGTCATGGCTTCCCCCAAAGAATTATGGGAACTGTGGTTTGTTAAGAGTTGCTAGGAGACATTTTGTATGGCAAAATCTGCTGAGGCAGCCCCCATTTGCACAGGTGGTGGAATTTTCTGCAGCTGGTCAAGGGGAGACCTCCCTACAGGGACTGGTCCATAAACCAGTATAAATTTGTGGTGTATTCATGCCCTATATATATTTTCTGTTTGGCATTATTGAAGCAGTGTGAAAGGAAGAGTGCAGCTGATCTTCATTCATTTTGTTCAATGTACAGTGGTATCTTGGATTACAAACGCTTCAGGTTACAGACTCTGCTAACCCGGAAGTAGTACCTCAGGTTAAGAACTTTACCTCAGGATAAGAACAGAAATTGTGCGGTGGTAGCGCAGCAGCAGCGGGAGGCCCCATTAGTTACAGTGGTACCTCAGGTTAACAACAGTTTCAGTTAAGAACTGACCTCCGGAACAAATTAAGTTCTTAACCCGAGGTACCACTGTAGTTAAAATGGTAAAGGGTAGCTTTTATCCACTCAAAGCAAAACAGGGAAATCTACAGAGGTGCTGAGACTACTGAAAACAACCCCACTATCTTGGCCTCTCCTCATGCTCAAAAATATCACTGTTTATTTCACTAAAGAGCTAGTTCTAAATCTTGGGTCATTAAGGGGGAAACCCAGCGAAGAGAATCCTATTTGCTGTGCGTCAGAGATGCATATTTTAGAGGTTTGCAATATCTTTGCAAATGGTAATTCACTCTAGGATGATCTTCAAATAAAGCAAAGAAAATTTTGCAGCTTGTTTGGCTGAGAGGGTAGCAGGGTTCCAGCTGATTTATTAATGGCTTCAGAGAAAGAACAATTCCTTTTAAAAGGGAGAATAATACTGCTTTTCAAATGTATACGTGTGAATTAATCTGCACAGCCTCCTGGACTATTTAAGCAGGGGGAAACAGCTCAAACAAGCTAAATAAATGAATCTTAGGGAATTGTGGCCAACAGTGAAGGTTGCCATAACTTTTCTTTGGTTTGCAAATGCCCTCTGCTGTTCATTGCCTCTTTGCCTCCAAAGCTGACTTCTGAGACACACTCCAAAACTCCAAGGTAGTTTTGCCGCTCTTTTAAAAACTATTTCATTTCTCTTTTAAGTAAGGCAAAGGATGAATATATAAAATGGAGAAATGTACATGTGATACATAAGCAGCAGTCTAAAGTGGAGGAAACTAACGACTCAGACTACATTCTGCCTGTCATGTGAACTGCAAAGCTGGGTTTCAAACAGACACAGATTTCTCCTTAAAATATTACATCTCTCTTCCATCTGTAAAAGCCTTGGGCGTGATATATTGGGAAGAGCTGAACAGGCTCCAATGAAATGAACAGACTCATGTATTTCAATTGGATTATGCAGGAACCTTTCCAGACAGACTTTTACTATCTGAATAGTGGGGGACCTGGAGCTGGTTTTAAGTGACTTCCTGGACCTGGTGAAAGTTCCTTCTCTCCCCGCCCCCCGCCCCTGCTTCCATGCATCTCTGCTTCTCTTTTCCCCAGTCTACTTGCTTTTATTTTTCTCAGCTCAAGCCATCCTTCCTCAACTTGATGTGCTCCATAAGTTTTAGATTCCAGCTTCCGTCAGTTCCAGCCAGCTTGGGCAATGGACAGAGATGCTGGGACTTGTACTCCTAAACATATGGAGGCCAGCAGTTTGGGGAAGGCTCTCTCACATTCTTGCTGCCTGTTTTAGGACTATTGCAGATGCAACAAAACAATGGTTTCTGGTTTTGAGAATGCGCTGCCATGAACCTTGGAACTATATGCCGCCCCCTCCCTTTTATGTAAGGGGAGGGGAGATTCAGAGCACCCACTCCTGGTTTAGAAGAACTCAAAGTTTGTTGTTTCGGCAGAACTCAGTAAATGGTGGTTTTGTTCCGACTACTGATTGCTAACAAACCAGGTTACACCAAACCAAATTCTCGTATGATATACTAGCTTGGGTTTGAGCAAACCATTGTTCAGACTAAACAACAAACCACAGCTTCTTCTAAACCAGGAATGAAATTCTCAGATCTCCTCCCACTGTACATGCTATGTAGTCCTAAGGTTCATCATGACATCTCTTTTTCATAACAATCATAGAATCATGGAGTTGGAAGGGACGAGAGTCATCTAGTCATGTAGTCCTCCAATGCAGGAATCTATCCCGCTGTCCTCAAGAAACCATGGTTTAGTGTTACACCCTTTTGTGAGGGAAGAGAAGCCCACCTTTCACTGCAGAACCTGACAGGGCTCATATGAATCAGTATGAAGGAAGGCTGATCAGGGTTGGGAATCTTTTAGCGTTTTCAGCTCATCTTGGCTGCTCGTGCTGAACACCACACAATGGGTTTAGAGCTGGCGATAGCCCTTGCTTCAGTTTTGTGGCCACATTCCATGCTTACGCCATCTTGTGTGCTGCCACAGTGCTTAGGAACCATAAGCCCATTTCATTCATTTAGGAGCCACAATGAAGCTTCCTTCAGTGGACAGGAGGACTTTTGTACTGGGTACAAAACTACAGATCAGGGACAGTCAATATGGTGCAGTCTAGACTACAACTCCCATCGTCCCTGGTTGCAGCAGCTGATGGGAGTTGGGAGTCCAGCAACACCTGGAGGGCAGCACATTGGCTACTCCTAGCATAGAGACCATGGCTACCCCCCCAAAAAAAAAATCCCAAGGGAATTGCATTCCCCTCTAAAGCTCTCTGGTTTTGGCATGCAGTGTATTTCATTTTGTCCATTTCCAATTCCCTTTTAAAATTACATTTTGGCTGACTGCCGTGCACATTACATAATCAAACTGCAAAGTCTTTTAACCCTGATAATAAAAGCAGCAGCAGCAGCAGCAGCAGCAGCAGCCCCTCTTTGCTAACATGCCCTGCCCTTTCAGACTACTGCCGTGGGCAGCAGTTATTTTGCATCACTAAGCTCAGTTAGCTGATGGAACAAAGAACCTCTTATGTTTGTGATAATTTTTAAAGTAAATTGCATCTATTTTAAATCCTGACAGGAGGGGGAAGGAGCCAGATAACAGGTGTTTGTGTGAAAGATTACTGCCTAATATGTAAGGTTGTCACATTCAGACACTTTGAAGAAGATATTTCATGGATGGAATTGTGTGGGGAAAGTTTACTGGTGTGGTTACTTTTCCACATGATCTGCACGCTCCATCTGCATCCTTAAAATCAAATATTGCAGATGAGATGTGGGATCTGGCTAGGGTGAAATAACTAACACTAACAGCTCAACCAGGCCTTTGCCAACCTCAGTTTCCCATCTGTAACATGGGAATACCAGTGACTTCACAAAGTCAAGGCTAGATGTACAAAGTGATTTGGTATGATCCAGGCAGCAGAGCAAACTATTATTTACAGCACAGCAAACTATTATTATATTTTTACTGCTAGGTGGACTCTCTCTCTCTCTCTCTCTCCTCCCTCTTCTGAGGCATCAAATATGTGTTGGCCCAGTATGAGATGCATTACATGGTTGCAAAGCACCACTGACGTTTTAAAACAAAGATGCATAAATGATAAATAAAATCATTGCTATTCTTCTTGCTGAGACTGCATTAAGTATTATGAGTTGTATCCAGTGCTGTCTGTGTGCAAGTGGAACAGACGGTGATGACGTGAATATCTTCCTTTCCTCCCCTTCCTCCGTGGTCCTTTGGGCACCTTTAAAATCTGCTCCAGAGGGATGGGGAAACCTCTGGAGATCTTTGGGGTGCCTGCAAGAGGGAGGAGAGGAAGTTCAATTCTGCAAGTGGACTTCCGCTTGTGCAATGCTGTATTCCGCCCTGTGAATTCTCAGTTGGGCAGCAGATGATGTGATGTTACAGGAGAGGCACACAGGAATGCAGACCTGACTATCTCATAGCTACACCAGTGGCCCCCATTTCCCAGTCCAGGAATCCTAGAATGCTAGAGTTGGAAGGGACACCTAGTCCAAGGGTCATCTAGTCCAACCCCCCCTGCAATGCAGGAATCTCGACTAAAGCATTCGTGACAAATGGCCATCCAACCTCTGCTTAAAAACCTCCAAGGAAGGGGAAGGAGAGTCTTCTGAAGGAACCCGTTCTGCTGTCACAGAACTCAGTGCTTTTTCTACTGGCAGCACAGGTGCTGCAGGTTTGCCTCCACAACATCTAAAGTTTGGCGATGGTAAGATTCCCATTCGTTTTAACAGGCAAATGTCAGACTGCTAAAGCTTAGGAGGTTTCCAGGAATGGCTGCTATGGAAGAACCTGTTCAAGTGGTGATTAATCACACGTGGACAGTCATGGACAGCCATTTCCTGCCTGCTTTGAAAAGTCTTATCCCGGGGAGAAGCAAATGGCCGTTTCAGACAAGCAAACCATGGAGGTGAGAAATGCAGTAATCCCACTGGAGGAAATGGGGATGTGTGAATCCATCATTACATAAGCCCCTTGGATGTTGGCACCAAGGTATCTGCTGGTTTCTGAGCCATGAGCTGAACAGTGTCCACTTTTTATTATTATTAAAAAAAAACTTTATACTCTGTAGCTGTGACAGCTACAAAGTAAGAAAAATAAAATAAAATTAAAATTGTTCCACGTTTTATTCCCAGTGTGCCAGTGGACACTGTCCATGTCTGTTGTATGCCCTACTTTGGAACAAGAACACTGTATAAGGTTCAACACATTGCTTGCATGAGTGTGCAATTATTAAGTAGTGCTTCAGCCCTGATCCTGTCCCAGCTGGGTGCAGCAATAAGTGGCCTCAGATGGGAATGGGAACCCCCATTGGCATAAAAATCCAGTGTAATGGAGTCAGTCATAAGGAGGATGGAGATGCCAGAGTGATGTTGATCTAGAGGCAAGACTTCCGGCAGTCAGGCGCTGGAGCCTTAGTCCCTCTGCCCCCAGGGTTTGGGTTCCACTGCAGTTTCAGCAGACGGAGCTCTGTGGCTCAAAGGCACCACAGCGGCTCAATCACCAGCCTGCCTGATAATTGCCAGCTGCCGCCAAGGGCCAGTCCTTCCCCACCAGGTGCTAGAAAGCTCCAGCTTTGGGGTGCGACTCTCTGAGAGAGCATCTTGACTTTGGGATGTGTGAGGATGTTGCCTCAGCACCAGCACCTGGTTTTGCCTTGTATCTTCTGACTTCAGCTCTGCTTGTGGCCTTAACAGTTGTAGTGTGTGTGTGTGTTAGTGGGTACTGAATAGAACAAGAGTGTGTGAATTGTGGGGAAATGGACAGCAACATGGCTATTTCTCTGATCATGTTTTGTACCTGCCTGGGGGGAAAAACATGGATACTGTCTTTCTGAATGGATATCTTGCATCTAAAACCCAGGCTTTGCAGGAGCCCACTAAGGACTTAAGACCATGGAAGGAACATATCAAATAACAATAAAAACACACACAAACACATGAATGAGAGGTGTCAATGGAAGAAGAAATGAGACGCACAGGGAAAATGCAGCAGTACTAATGTTCAAATCAGAACCAATTATAAATTTTATTTTTTTTCTGTGCCTCAGTGTACCATTGATCACAATCAGTGTACTCACTGCCTCTCCGTTACTGTGCACAATACACGCAAATAAAAATGAAGGAAAACAAACAAACAAGATGAAATGAAATCATTTTACACAAACACAGCCATAATAATATTAATTATTATTATTATTATAATCCCTGAACAACCCCAATCGTTGCTTAATTTTCTCCCCTCCCCCACCCACCCCAACAAACAAATCAAATGAAACCAAACAGGAAAAATAAATCCTCAAAAAGTGAAGAATTTTTTTTTTACGGGGTGTGGGGGTGGGGAGGGAAATATTATTCACTCCATTTTAAGAAGAAAAACTCACAACAGGACAACTCAAGCATTCCGCAGACTGGGCAAAAGCCTAGGCTAACCTCTGTCCCTTTAACCATGTGATGCGGATGGAAAGTTCATTCACAAGACTTCAGCTGGCCCAGAAGAAGCTACTAAGGATTTGACCAGCAGTGGTTTATTTCCGCAATCACAACTAATGAAGGATAGGCGCAGGGAAGTGTTTTGTGTGCACAGGGCTTCTCCTTCATTTCAACGGACAACAAAATGTGCATGCAAAGCTTGCCTTTCTCCCCCCACCCCACTTAAAATGAACAGGGAACTCTCGAGCATGGCTCTGGGCCATTCCACACCTCTCATTCATTATATTGGCAAAAATACCACGGATTTGAATGAATCTGGAGGCTACAGTCTAGTAAGAAATCTGCTAATACAAAGAGAGAACCCACCTCCCCCTGCAACATCCTCCATTCAGTCATTATAGGGTTAATGATACAATTAGATTTTCCTGTGACGTTTAACAAACGATCCTATAGCAGTTGATGTTCTGGTCCAGCTAAGGTGCATGGACACAGTTTCCTGTTGTTTTACAAGATGGAGGTGGTCTATTGCTATCTGCCCCCTCCTGCTTCTTAGAATGGATACACCCAACCATTTTGTTCCTGGCATGTGATTATATATATTTGTGTGTGTGTGTGTGTGGGGGGGGGAATCACTCCATGTGTCATGGTGTGAGAGAAGAGCAGTTGTTTGGGGTCAATCTATAGAGGAAATAATGTGGCTCTAAGGACGCTCCCTGATACTGCCATTAGATGTACTAACGGAAGAAAGACTAGGGCTTGGGTTTCGGGGCATGGCTTGCAAATTCCTTTTGTCCCCAAGCAATATCACTCAAATCATAAGGCCACGCACACACTGCAGAGCCACAGCTGTTACGCTTTGCACATAAGGTCCCGGTTGCAGCCTCTGGCATGTCTGGTGCAAGACCCCAGAGAAACACTTCCACTGGGAGTAGACAGAACTGAGCTAGATGGACCAACAACCTCACTCCTGAGCATGAGCCACTGTTTTAGGAGATAAAAAGTGTGAATGGATTTGCCTTCCCTCCAGTTGGCAGCTGCTCGCCACCCTGAAAACCATCCTCCTAGCTCTCTCCGGAACTGCTCACCCAACTGAGATGCAGGACTGCACTTAAGGAAGTGTTTGCATGGGTCCTTTTTTTAATTCCAGAAGTGCACACCCACTAGCTTTAATGTGGCCAGGGAAGGTGCACACACTGTGTGCACTTGTCTGCCAAAAAGATTGACTGTGTTTCTGTTCCCCTGTAAATAGACTTTGCTTAAGAGGAAGGAAGCATTGGTGATGAGCTCCTGCACACCTCCAACAAGTGGACCTTGTTCTATTAGGGTGGGAGAGTTGATTTATTTCAGCAGGGTCTGTCTCCCTAATCTCCCCTTTTCTGCTGTGTCAATTCAGTTGCTTTCTTGAACAGCTCCCCTCGCTCAGCCCTGGGTACCCATTTTCGTCTCCACTCAAGTAGTTCCAAGCTGCTACAGTCAGAATTCTCTCTCCTCACATCTCCTGCATTTTCTCAATCTTACAGAGCTAGCAACAGTGGCCCATGACTGCCGAGCAGCCCCCTTCACATCTATTTTTGGATCTCCTGATGTGTAGTCCTGATCCTTCCCTGCAATCACTGCAGGGTTTTGGTTCCCTCTAGCCATGCCTTGAAGGGTCCTTCCATGCTACCCTGGTGGTATCTTAAGACTGGCTGACTTCCCTTGTTCTGATCCTTTTCTAAATGGCTTGTTCCTTCCACGAGCACCAGAGCTTGGAGACAGGGTGGGGATCTGATAAATGAGAAAGGTGTGGGGGAAGAAAGGTGGACGGGGAGAGATGGAAAAAACAAACAACCCAGCAACAAAGCAAGCATCGTCTGTACCTGAGCGCTGGATGATGGCATTTCCAAAGCAAAAGCTGTTTCAGTACCTCTCTGTGCAATTGTACAAGGACTGAGTCTATAGCTCACAATGAATAACTAATAAATAGCAGGAGTCCACCTTCTAGTTCCCAGGGACAAAATGCATCCACTGCTGGACAATGCAAGATTTGCCACTTTTCCTAGCTAGGACAATGAAGATCGGTGGGTAGTGGAATGTTTAACATCCATTGGAGGGGACTAAATCTGACTGTGTCTGCAAGGTGCCCTTCATGAAGACTGGAGCAGGGTACAGGTTTTCAAAGTGCTGAAGCCAAAGGTGCCAAAGGGTTGGCACATCAGGTTCTTAAAGACAGAAACAAACACAGCATAAATATATTGGGGAGGGGAAACTGACACTTGAAGAAAAGCTCAAGGGTATTCTGCTTATTTAGGGCTTGATATGGCTACTCATACTTAGCGTGAGCAATGCTAAGACCCACTTAGTTCATACAGACTAGATGCAAAGCAGGTTCTACACATCTGTAAGTCAGTGGTAGAGCCTATGCTTTGTATGCCGAAAGTCCCAGGTTTGATCCATGGACTCTTGAGTTAAAAATGGTAGGTAGCTGGAAGATGCCTCTGCCAGTCAGAGTAGACAGTACTGTGCTAGATGGGCCATTGGCCTGACTCAGTGTAAGCAGGTTCCTATGTTCAAGTTCATCCTAAGCTTGGCTGGCAGGTAAGATCCCTTTCTAGAATGGCCTAAGACTCTGCGCAAATTTTCCCTTTTAAAACACACGCATTTCCACACATCTCTTGGTTATTGCTTCTTAGGACACTTATGCAGAGCAAAGGACTGCCAGCTACTTCCTGCCTCTCGTCCTGTTTGTTAAAAAGGAAAGGGAAAGTGTGGAAAGAAAGAGAGAGAGGGAAAAAAAGACCACATACTTGCATCTTCAGTGTTCAATCGGCATCGCTGAGCAGACTATCACCGCTATTCAATGCTATATTACAGATTATGGTTTGCTTCTTTCATGCAAAGTGTTACAGCAAGTACCATGAAAGCATTCCCAAAGAGGAGCATGAGAAGGAGCAGAGCAGCGAAGAGTGGCAGCAGGGTGGGCAAGGGCACAGGAGGTAAGTGAAACAAATCTGACGAGGCACGTCAGAGCGAGAACAAAAAAGCGAAGCAGGAGTTGGACATTAGGGCTTTGGGCATGTGTCTGTAAATTCCACAGTTTCGGAGCAAATGGAGTGCTGGTCAAAGGCTGTCTAAGAAGATCGTTTTTCTTTTAAAGGGGGACTGGATGCGCCAATCATAAATACAGTTCCAAAAGAAAAGAAAAGAAAAAAGGGAAAAGGGATTTGTGTGGTTGTTTTCAACGTAAGGTACTCTTAATAGCTGGACAGCAAAGGGGGAAGAATACAAAAAAAACAACAACAACCAACCACACCCCAAAACAGCATGGAGGCTAGAAAGCCCCCGGACCGTGTATGTCACTCCACACTCACATGTTTTCTTTGAGGGCGATGATTCGGCTCATTCTTGAGTTATGAAGAAGGCAACAAAGATATCGGTAAGAAAGTCAAGAACTCCCCTTGGAAAAGTCATCCACTCAATACGATATAGCTGGACCTGGCCTTTCGCCATTCCAATCAAGGCCCTCCCCCCCCAACTGCAATCGGATCCATCCTCATCTAGGGGAGGAGAAGGGGGAAATAGAAAGTAACTCCATCGTGATCTTGTAGGTTGAGTTGCAAAGATGGCCCTGCATCTGTGCCTCCGTCTCTATCACGCTGCCCCTGGTGGAGAGTCCTGCAGGTTCCAAACTCCTACCGCAAAGCTACATTCCATCAGTAGATAAGTGAACATGGCAAAATGTCTTTTCTTCCTCAGTTCAATAATATTAGATCTATATCTATATAACTATCTCTCTCTTTTTCTCTCTCTCTGTATATATAGATACATATAGATGCTCTCTCCAATAGTTCTTTTAGAAGCCCTGTATGTGGCAGTAGGCTTCCAGAGATGAGAATAATATGTACAAGAGCCAGAGGAGCACAAAGAGGCATGAGGTCAGAATCTTGGCAGTCCGTGGCCCGCCCAGCTCACCTCCAATCTCCGGTCTCCGCCGGTAGAGGAGCACGCCAACACTGATAAAAGCAAATATAGTGAAGAGGGTGACGGAGAAAGCCAGGGTGCCTGGTTGGACTTCAAATGCCCTGCCGTTGGCTGCGTGGTAGATGGCAGCAATGGACCAGGCGACACCAATCCCCAGGAAAACATTCACTGCGTTGCTCCCGGTGACGTTGCCTATGGAAGCGTCTGCGTATTGATCCTGCGTGGCTGCCACCTTGCTGGCAAACGTGTCTGCGGAGTGAAAAGAAACACCGTTGTTAATCTTGCACCTGTTTGCCACCCCAAGGGGCTTGGTGGCAGCATATTAGGGCAAAGCGGGAGGCAACTTGCTTAGCAATGCAACGTCCTTTGCGGTGTGAACCAGTCTTTGCAACTTGCCTTGTCACATAAATATACACCGATAGGCTTCCGGGGTAGAGACTCAGATTTGTTCCTCCTCATTTTCACATACAGCCTCCTCTACTTTGCTGTTTAATTTCCCAACCACCTTTATAGCAAGTACAGGGTTAATTCACTAACAACATACACACATAGAATGATAGAACTGTAGAGTTGGAGGCCTATCTAGTCCAACACCCTGCAACGCAGGAATCTCAACACGCCGTCCCCCATCCAATTTGAAATCATCTGTACCCTGCTTAGCTTTGCAAATGTGCTAGCAGTCTTATTGCATGCATATTTCCCGTGCCCTCCAGCATGCCCATGGTTAATGCACATACCAGCTTAACTCAGCCATCAATTTAAACATGAAGCCAAAGTCAACCTGCAGGAAAGCTTAGTTGCTAAGCACCCAGTCTCAGTTGAAAAACTGAGATCCTCTCGGAGCAAAAACCTCAGACTGCAAGCCTAAAGTAGCCAGATTCAGGCATAAAGGGGGTCTTATCTGAAAATGGAATATGCACAGCCCTATTCTATGGTAGCTTCCCATGAGAATAAGTCGCAGAAAGCTGCTTGAAAGTTTGAATACATTCTTATTTGCATGTTCTCTCTCACCTTCTAGATCCCATCCAAAGATGATTTGCCTTTCAAAAGCCACAGGAGTCTATGAGAGGGTTTGGTTTTAAGCAAGCACCAATATGCAGATATTTAGGTGACCTGCACTCTTGCTTCTCACTTCTCTTCTAATAGCCGGAGGAAAGGCAGATGAAAAGGATAAACAGCACCTTCAGTTTACAGATTTATTCCACGCAAGTTTCCTTTCAAAGGTTATGAGGTGTGACCCATGGTGCAGGCACCCACTTTTCGATTCAACTTTGCGCCTGGTAAGGATAGTGCCCTGCAAATGATGCTTTACAAACCGGTTGCTGGCCTTGGGGAACATCTTGATAACCATGGTTAACACAACGGAATTCCCATGTGGCCGTGATTCCAAAATCAATTCCAAGCCATGGTTTCTAGCACAAGTGACCCATGGTTAACGTGGGTTTTGTCAGTAATAATAACCGTTAACATTTGTAGAAGCAACTCCCAGTTGCTCATGATCAACTCATGCGCATGGCGCCATATAAAATAAATAAATAATTCAATTCAAACCCCAGAGCCGGAAGAGGATGTTAGTGAGCCAAAACTCCACAAATAAAGGACCCTTATGGGTTCCAAAATGGCATGTGGGAGCTCTCACTGCTGCTGCGCTACCCCACTCAATAGTTGTTGGGCAGGAGGAAGCTGAATTGCAGAGGGTTTGGACGCACTGTTCCCTGCCCTTTCTGGAAATCTGGAAGCAAATGTATTGTATAAAAGAAAATGAGCATGGAGAGCAGGTAAAAAGAGGAGCTTAAGGAGTGCTCCCTACTTTACGTGATTTTACTTATGCGTGTGGGGCCCCAGAATATAACCCCCTGTGTAAGGTGCTTGGCGTGCTCTGGTCCATGGGGTCATGAAGAGTTGGACACGACTAAACAACAACAAGTAAGGGGGGAGTTGCCAGTATAGCATTTTACATTCATTATTGGGTTGCAGTCTTTACCAACAGCCTTGTAAGTCAGTCTCATTATCCTCTCTATTGCAGATGAATAGGTTGACCCTGAGAGAAAGCCTGAGCTCTCATGGCAGAGAAGAGATTTAAATCAACCAGCTACTTTCTTATTCATCGCTCTGTCCTTAGACACTACATCACACCAGCTCACATGTAACCTGAAGCCATATTTAACACCTGCATAGGAAGAGAGGAGGGATGTTACTCTACAAAGGGGGGAAGAAGAGCAGGGCAAAGGAAGCACTCTTTTGCAAACCATAGTTTAGAGGGGCACAGAATTACATTGCTTTGAGTTGCCTCTAATTACTACTACTACTACTAAGTCTACACTGAGTCGCCTTCTCTGCACTTTCAACCAGTGTTGGTTATTTTCCACCTATCCCAATATTTTATCTTTACAGCCATCTGTTGACTTTGTGGTACTCCAACAACAAATAAATATCCATTTCATTAGAGGAAAAAAATGTGTCATTTAAAACCCACCCAAAATGCATAAGTCAATATTTTTAGGAAGGTTTGGGGGTGATCAAAGAAGATGCAGCAAACTGTTCAACAAAGTGATTACTTAATGCACTTAAGCACTCCCAGGTCAACCTGGGTAAAAGGGAGATAAAGAATAGCTCATGAAAAAAACAGTGGTTGTTTAAAACTGCTCCCCGCCAGCACAAGAAGTTTCAGAAACATGTTCTTCCCATGGAGTTTTGAAAGCAGAATTATGAAATCCCAGCTGGCAGCTAAGCTCTTCTTTCCCAGGGAAAGAAAAGGCCAAATAAATATAGCAAGAAAGTTAATTTACAGTGAAATTCAAAAGCTGCTTTTACCCATAAAAATAGCACACTGGAAATTTCTATAATTGCTGTAGGAAAGGAAAAAGGCAATCTCGCCACACTTTTGTCTCAGCAGCACCCCAACAACTTAAGAATTATGCTTCATAATTGATGTCAGAATTACTCGGCTCCTCTGTGGATATTGATGTGGCAGACACAGGAGTTTCTGACAGACACTCCCTCACAGAGTCAGGGCCACGGCCCAGGGACTATTTTCCAGACACAGGAGAGGGTGATTTTATGGATCAGTCATGCACCTGCAAAAAACACAAGATTGAGCCTGCATTCCTATACACCTGGGACTTACGGCCTAGGACCCTCGTACCTACGAGACTGCCTCTCCTGGTATGTCCCACGGAGGACCTTACGGTCTTCAAACAAAAACATCTTGGAGGTCCCGGGCCACAGGGAGGTTAGGCTGGCCTCAACCAGAGCCAGGGCTTTTTTGGCTGTGGCTCCGATCTGGTGGAACGCTCTGTCACAAGAGACTAGGGCCCTGCGGGACTTGACATCTTTCCACAGGGCCTGCAAGACAGAGCTGTTCCACCAGGCCTTTGGCCAGGGCTCAGCCTGACCTTTGGCAATCCTCACAGAACTCTAGCCCAATGGTTGCCGTTAATTTGTTTTGAACTGATTTTATATTGAAATGATTTTAGAATGTTGTGCTATTTTACTGTTGTTAGCCTCTCTGAGCCCGGCTTTGGCTGGGGAGGGCAATATATAAATAAAATTTTATTATTATTATGGTGCATTGAACTGAGCAATAGACTCGTATTGGATGGCACTGTAAGATCGCCTCTTGCATTGCTCATGAAAGACGCCCACTGTTGGGCTTCGTTTGACCTCTATAGTAAAAAAAAAAAAAGGGTGAAAAAGGGTGTAGGTGGCAAGAGCAGCCCTTGCCATTTCAATTTGAAAAATGCTACAAAAGAGTTGCTCTCTGATAGTCATTGAAAACTGATGTTGTGCAGCTGTGGCTCATTTAGGGTGCTTCTAGACACACACCTCCCCCCTTGCATTATCCATATGATGCCATATGATGTCATCAAAATCCATATGATGTCATCAAAATGCCACCCTGTACCTTTAAAAAAATATTCAATCCAGATTTCATTTTAACGTGGAAAATCGGTAAGTGTACTTCTAATGGGAGCATCAAAGCAGATGTTGGTTATTACCTAGGCAGATTGCCATGAAATTGGGATAGCAGAATTTTTTAAATGTTTGATGTCTCCATGTGTTTTTATATTATGCTGGAAGCTGCTCAGAGTGGCTGTGGTAAGTCAGTCAGATGGGTGGGGTATAAGTCATAAATAATTATTGTAGTAGTATCAGTTGGTCTTATTCTCCAGACAACTGAAGGTCTCTCAGTCTTTTTTCAGCCTCTCCCTCACAAGTTGTGGTGTTTTTTTTGTGGTAGGGTATGATAAAGTGGTTCAATGTAGTTTTACTGTCTACCATGAAATGTTGGGGGGGGGGATCCTGAGATACCAGCAAATGCTGAACTACACCATACAATTAGAATCATAGAATTGTAGATTTGGAAGGGACCCTGAGGGTCATCTAGTCCAACCCCCTTGCAATGCGGGAATATGCAGCTGTCCCAAACAGGGACTGAACCTGCGATCTTGGAGTTATAAGCGCCACACTCTAACCAACTGAGGCCTTGAAAAAAATTGAAAAGAATAAGGTGATTATGCAGTAAAGGGCAGAATTGCAAGCCCCCTAACACAGCTAGTGTGAAGGTTCATTAGCACACTTTTTTGTGGTGAGCGGGTTGTTATGCGTGTGGTGATATTTGGGTCTCCATCACCACATTCCTACTTTTATTTGCTCCTCACCTGAGTGCAACCTAGCTATTTTGGGTTGTATCTGAAGTTCTACTCAAAGCTGACCCCTTGAAATTAATGCACCTATGTTAGCCATGACCATCAATTTCAGTGGCTCAACTCTTGAGTAGGTCTAACATTAGCTAGGGCTACCCTTTGTTTCTGGCAGTCCAAATGTTGTACACCTATTTCCACCAATTGCCGCATGCTGTTGGAATGTCAACAACCAAGTTCTTTCAGGATCTCAACATGTGTCGGGGATTACCTTGGAGATTGTCACTGCAGTATATAAACAGAGAATGTCAGTATAGCTACATATCAAGTCTTGTGCAGGACTTCTGTATTAAATTTTAGAAAATGAAAACAAACCCAAATGGATATGAATGTTGTAAGCACAAACCACTGTTTCGCCCATACTGAAGCATGCTGTGTAGAACCCAGTAAATGGCTCTTTTGCCTATTTCTTGTGATTTATTGATTTTTAAGCTGCATGCGCTCAGGTACAAAAAGATCTCTGCACATTCAGAGTGATGGAACGGAACAAGTGTTTAACAAAAGTGATGGGATGGGGGAGTGGAGTTGTGTGTTATGGATGGATCCAACTGTAATAAACATTTCTGCAAGATCGTAGAGTTGCAAAGCTGATGAATAAGAAAATTCATTTAAAATTTAAAGGACAAAGCATCTGCCAGAGAAATCTGCTGTAGAATTTAGCCACTTTGTTGGCACCCTACCCCAGGGAGTAAGGAGATACGTTGAAGCATATATCCCCAAATCCTGGCCTTATTCTTTCACCGCTCCAGCCCCAAGTATGAGATAATGTACCGTACTTTATGTAGTCAGTTGCTGCTGCTGCACTCTTTATATCATTTAATGGGATATTCTATATATTTTAAAAGTCATGGGCTTTTTTTGTTTCAAAAAAATGGTAATAAACATTATTTACACATGATTTAAGCACCACCTCATTATTCATTGAGGTCAGTGGAATTAAATTATGTCATAAAATGTTATTGCAATCTGCTAAGGAATCCAGTCTCTCAAACAGGAACTTGATATTATATTATATTCACTTTGCTGTTGCACTTGAATGACTCATAGGGATAGTTCAATTACTTGGCTTATTAATGTGTTCCACTCCAAGATCAGCTCGGCTGTTTCAACGTGATGAGATGCCTATAAGTTCGTTTGCCAAAAACTAGGTGCCATCAATGCAACTGGTGCTGTGCTTGCAACTTACAGCACAGTCCTATGCATGGTAGCTCAGAACCCCACTCCTCCTAGAGGGCTCTGGAGGAGCATTTGACTGGTTGCCTAGCTAGAACCCTGAACAGGTGTTCTCTTGCTATGGGGCGATTATACATGGCAACATTTGAGGTTTCTGGCTGATTTTAAATGTCCCTTTCTACTGGCAGTAAAACAAAAGTAAAGGTATAATTACAAACCGGTGCAGACAGAGGAAGAAGGAGTGGATATTTATACTGTAAACCGCCTTGGGTCATGGACTAGCTGGATGCAGAGGAATGGTGGGAGAAACCAGTTGAGGAACCCCTAGGGGAAGAAGACAATGAGCCTGGAGATTGGTGGTGGGACAATGAAGAGGGAGAAGACTGGGGAAAGGAGGTGCCGGAAGCTGAGGAGGTCATGGGACTTAGGGAGCAGAGAAAGTTTGTGGTAGAAAGACATCCAGAATCAGATGCGGAAGCTGAATCAGGTGAGGGAGAGGATGGAGGCCAAGAGGCAGGCATGAGTCGGGCTGGTGAAGAGCCATGGGTGCTGCAACAAGTTCCCCTACCCTCTTGTTTCCCGGAACCAGAAGAGGTATGAAGATGGTGGAGGAGAGATTGGTGACACACAGGCGCAGTCTCTGGTTGCTTGGGAAAAAAACTGGAGAGGAGGGGGACTTAGGCAGCTGTGGGGAGATGGGGAACCTTCAGTCTGAGCAACTGGAGAGGAGTTGCTGTGCTCATTAGGCCTGACACTCCTGTGCCAATTCTGTTTTTGCTAATAAAGAGTTAACTTCAACCTGGAACAGTGTGATTTACACCCTGTGATCCTTAGACTAAGGGCGATAATAAGTAAAACGAACGAATGAATAAATATTCAACAAAGAAAAGGAATGGTTAAAATGTTTGTCCCTTGTTAAACTGATTAATTTGCTACGCTCCATGATGCTGATACGGCGCTTCTCTGCTCAAAGCCCAGTCAGTTAGAATTAGGCAGGCAGATGGAATCTTGCTATGGCGGTGTATCAAGGATGGGGAACCTGTGATGTCGCAAAAACTGTTGGACTCCATCTCCCATCAGCCCCAGCCAGCATTGCCTGGGGCCAAACAGGATATGAACTGTAGCCAACAGCATCTGGAGGGTCACAGGTACCCTCTCCTAGTGAGGTTACCTAGGGTTGTTGTTGTAAGGATTAAAGAGCTAATATTTACTGAATCACTTGGAACATTTTGAATTGCTGTATCAATATGCAGGCATTATTACGATGTGAATTTACGCTACAGAAATAAGCAGCAATTAGTAAATGAGGCTACATTGCAAATTTAGTCTAAGTAAAGTGTCATTTATTAATGGTATGCCTTCACAGAGAATGGGGATGGTTATAGATGCCTGTTCAAGGATTAAGCTGTCATTTTCATTGTAGAAAAGATTATTGTCAGGCTGATCATTTATAATCTGCATATTTTCTTAGGGTAAGTGATGACTGCTTGGCGGCGGGGGGTGGCTGGAAATCCCCTTGGCTTAGCTTTTTATTGCAAGTTACTTGGTTTTGATGTTGTGCTGCGCATTTGCAATGCAGTTAAATGTCACCATCCCGCTGCAGAGTAGCCCTCTTCCCTTCTGTAAGCGCCTCAGCCCTTAACAGGCTTACAGAAGTGTAAGTAATTTTTAGAGACTGCGACAAGTTTCATAACGAGTTTGCTCTTTCAAAGTAACGTGAACCGACGTTGCACCAACAGAAAAGGGAGCTTTCTATTTCAATAGTCATTAAAAGAGAGTTTCATTAGCTGTTCCCGCAGCAAAAGACAGCCCCCGATGCTAAATGCCACTCTGTTTTCAGGAATTGTGTATGAACATGCTAGAAAGTGGCTGTTATATTCAGAAATGGAAGGTTGGCTGAAGCTGCTTTGAAGTGGGGGAAAAAAGCTTTGCATGTTTGGGGATGCTAGGGGAACACACACACACACACACACACACACACACACACACACACACACACAAAATCTTGCTTCCAGCATATGAGAGATACATGATAGATGGCATGAGATATTTTTGGAAGAACTGTTCCTGAAAACAACCCAGCCATGAAACCTTTCCCTCAGACTGAATGACCTCTCAGTTCTCATGCAAATATAGCTTTATATAACAGATCCACAGGTCGGAGTTAGGATGGATTGGAGGGTGAGACAAATGCTAACAAAGTCACCTCCTCTTTGTCCTAGCACAGCCCCAGAACCCACAGATTTTGCAGAGCAGGTCCATCCCTCTTAGACAACACTTTCCAAGTGTTCAAAGCAGGTCACATGCATTAGCCTGGTGATCCTCAAAATGTCCCTGCAATGGAGGTCGGTATTGTTATGCTCTTCACAGTGCAAAAGTGTGTGTAGCTTAGCATCCAGTATTTCCCCTTTTTACATTTGTGAGGAACCTGAGAGCTTCCAGAAATTGGTGGGCTGCAACTCCCATCTTTCCTGATCACCTGCCAGAGCTGGCTGGGGCTGATGGGAACTGGAGTCCATCAGCCCTTGGAGGCACATGCCTTAGTGGCAAGCGAAGGGCTGCAGTGTGTGTCCTTCAACACTGCTTAGAAAAAATACTAAACCCAAAACTACACGGGAAGAGCCATTGCCATGCTAACTGGAACAGGGACAGAGCTGGCTTGGGAATTAGCTACAGTCATAACTCAGGTTACAGACACTTCGGGTTGTGCGATTTCGGGTTGCACACTGCACCGAACCCGGAAGTACTGGAAAGGTTACTTCTGGGTTTCAGCGCTTGTGCATGTGTAGAAGCTCTAAATTGCACTTTACGCATGCTCAGAAGCGCCAAATTGCAACCCGCGCATGTGCAGACGCGTGGGTCGCGGATGCTGTGGGTTGTGAACGTGCCTCCTGCACGGATCACGTTCGCAACCCGAGTGTCCACTGTATATCCTGGACTCCTTCCTTGACATATGATGTTACAGATCGGTCCAGTGCTGGCAGCTCAGTAGGCAGAGGTAATTCATATCAGATGGAACCAGTAATGGGCAAATGCTTCTTAAAATCTCTCCCGTACTGAGAACGACTATTCTAGTTTACTTGCTTTTTGCAGATCACTGCATGTCTTCATGGACACCACATGGTAAAAGACTTTCAAAATTTTTTGCATTAAAACTCAGCCTCTAAATTTGCCCTTTACTGCTAGGACGCACTGGTGTATGTGGCATGAGTGCATGGAGAACTGCACACAGGGTGAAAGAAGGTTGTTTTGTTTGAAGTGCCTGCTGCACTTGCTGCTGCTGGTGGAAGCAACACTTGAGAGAGGGAGCATAGCTTATGCTTCAAAGGTAGGTGGTCGCAGGGTCAAACCACGGTGCCTCCTCTTAACAGGGTCAGGTAACAGTGGATGGGAAAGTTCCTTCTCTGCTTGAGACCCTGCAGTGTCCAAAGGAACAAGCAGACGATGCAGATAATTCTATGTTAGATGAACAAAGAATTTGGACCTGGAATAAGACAAACTCCAGCTCATACTGAAAGACGCACGCTGTTCTTCAGCCTAGATTTAAAGTGGGAAGTTGGTTACCTCTTTAGCATGTGGGGCGACAGCTTAAGAACCACTGCCACTGTGAATGGTGCCCAGCATAAAAGACTTAGGCCCCTGGGGATTTTTTTCAGCACGCAGCTAACATATTTTGCATATAGCTCCCTTGAATGTGATGGATTTCAACACATGTGGCTGATGGATAAGAGCTGTTCTGACAGCAGCACTACTGCACTGCTCTCGCTCATTTAAACGGGGCTTTAATAGGAGAATCTCTGGTGCCTTGCTTATGTGGCTTTGCGGGCATCAAATTTTATCCTCGCTCCTTCCCCCCTGTGTGACAAGACAGTGACTTCCATGCTGGCTAGGGCTGATGGGAGTTGGAGTCCAGCAAAAACTAGAGGGCCACACACTCCTCATCTCTGTCTTTGGTTATGCACTCATCAAATATATATTTGGAGAAAAGCAACACGAAACACAGCAATTACTTCAAATTCTTATGAGGACTCTTCCATTAGATTCTGGGGTTAATATGTAAATATCTGGTTGGCAGAAAATATTTAGATCTCTTGCTCAAGAACATGTTTTTTGTTTTGTTTAATGCCTTTAATTGTTCTCTGACCTGATTATTTCCCCTGATTTCTTGTGTAAGGTTTTAATACGCAGCCTAAAATTTGACGCATGTGCTCCAAACCGGGGTACAAGTGTGTGCAAACAATACATAAGGTTCATTCAGTGCTCTCCTCTGCAATTGATTAACTGAGCGTCATCTGAATCATCAGGAATCTCTTGTATGTATATGGGCCAAACGACTCATGACACTAAATGTATAGTTTAATGAATGGCTTTAAAAATACAAATGACAGCATTTGGGCCTCCTGATCAGAATTGGGTCTGTGGGGAGCAGGGAGTAGTAGTTTAAGCTTCCACCCAATCCTGACAAAAACCAATCTGCCCCAAGCTGCTCTGTGCATAAAGGGAATGTCTTATTGGTAGCAGGAAGGTTAATTCTCTCCTTACTACCCTTCCGATTTGGCTCCCCAGAACCTACTGCTATGTGCATTTTTACAAAATGACTCACAGAACAAGTAATATGCTCCTTACAGTTTAAGTAAGGCTACTTAGAAGTAAATGGACTAAGGTTGCAAGCAGCCCATTACATATTCTGGAATAACCCGCTTGGTTTTAAAATAATTGTTTTGCAAATAAATGGGTTGATAATTGTTAACTAAATCTTCCTCCTACAATCTGTGTTACAAATTGCATAGACACACAGTCCAGATGGAAAATCCTGGACTGCTGCCAGGTCTCTTGGGATCCCCCCCCCCCCGCACAGCAGTGTACGATGGCATGAAAAACATTGGCAAGGCACGAAATTATTGTGACTATATTTGCGTTTTTGGTGTTGTTTCTTTCTCTTTTTTTTTACCTGGCACTGAAGTCCCCAATGCAACGAACACGACTGCAGTCACAGAATCCTTCAGCCCAATGGTGCAGCCAAAATGGGACGCCAGGTCCCCGATGAACGCAGTCAGAAGGCCGATCATTAAGATGGACACAACAAAACAAGCCCAACCATTCCAGTAGTCCGTAGGGGGGACAAAGGCAAAAAGGACCTTCCAGAAGACTGTCAGAAAGTGCATCACATAGTCAAAGCAGGAGGGCAGCTTCTCTTCCCCACATTCGTCGTCGTCATCGTCCTCTCCTGGAAAAATGAGCAACAATGCGGGAAGAGAGAGGCGTCAGTGGAAAACTGGCTTTTCTAGTCACTTGCAGCTGGCGTACACTACCATCCCATTGATGCTGGATGCTCCACAGATAGCAGTCTTCCCCAACCTGGTCCCTGTAGCCTACAACTCCATGGTGGCCATGGTGGCTGGGGGGTGATGGGAGTTGTAGTTGAAAGCACCCGGAGGCTGGGGGATGCTGTTAAATACCACGGTTGGAAAAGGTGCCAGAGGTACCAACTGGAGTGGACAGAACTGGCTTAGACAGAGCAATGATATGAGTCCACATAAGGTGGTTTTATATATTCATATGCTTTATTATTATTTCCGCCCGTGGCGCTTATGGCCTGAACCATTTTGGTTGACGGTGCGACAGGATTTCCAAATGGCACACTGCCTCACTATCCACAGCGCACACCTGGTCCTCCCCAAAGCTGTTGGTACACAAAAATCCACATGTTGTTGTTGCTGTAATGAAGCAGACAAATAAGGTGGTTTCTTTGCATTATGTTCACTGTCCATCACCTCAACATTTCGCAGAATCAGGATAATTATGATTATGTTTAAAAGAAGAGGTTCTGCAGAGGCACATATGCAAGGCTGGTTTTTCAAACAGGACTGTCAAACAGATATATTCTTTCAACTCATTAACTGAATATATACATATAAATATTTACATATTAAGCACAGCCTTACCATAGGTGCCTTTTTAACAAACTGAAGGAAGGTAGCATGCAGCTTGATAAACAAAGGTTATCACTCATGGTTACAAGGAAAGGCCATCTTTGATATTTTAATTTTCAGTTCATATTGCATAAAGCATGGCTTTAACTCACAACCCACAGATGAAAATTGTGCCCTTGTGATCAATCATCTAATGCTTTATCTCTATTTATTTTTCCTATGCTTTGCATTATTTTACACACCTCTATTCCCCCGCTTCACTTGAAATCTCAGGTCAAAGTAAACCATAGTTAATGGTATACCATGAATGTGTGCTCATGTTTCGCTCCTCCCCACTAGCATATAGTGGGAGCAAACTATGAATCCTAGCTTAGCATTACATCCCAAATGGGGATTATTGTATGTTTTGCTCCAACAAACTAGGATCAAGAACAAACCTGGACTGTAGACTGTGGTTTCTTGGATCAAAAACCCCCCATGTTGCCTGATTTGAATGCAAAGCAAAACTAGGAATCATAATTTGTTTCTCTGCAGCACTGGCAGGTAGTAGTGAAGTGGGCGCAATGGTTTATGGTTTTTATTTTGATTTTTGAATGTGGCTATTTTCTGGCTTTTCAATTTAATTTTTGTTAATAAAGGTTGGTACTGTTTTATTAAACAATCCATCAGCAATGAGAAAACCATACATGCAATGGAAACACAAAGTAGCGCACACCCCACGCCGTCACACACCTCCCAAGCCAAAAAAGTTTCCCCGCCCCCAGTTAACCAGCCTACCACCTGAAATTGTAAAGAAAAGAGGTAAAGGAAGTAAGAGCAGAAAAGGAGTGATAAAAGGAGAGAGAAAAGAACAAAACACACAAACACGTTACTCACTCTTCTTGGATGGTTCTGCAGAGGAGCAATAGGTAAAATTCAACTGTTAAATATCCCAAAGAGTTTTAAAAGTTCCATTAAATTCATTGCATTTCTCAGCAGTGTCCCAATTACAAACACATCCTTCTTCCCTTGCTGGTTGGTGTAGCAGAGCATGAACCCAGTTAGAGATGGATGAACCTGTCAATTACGGTTTCTTTCAGTCTCTCTGCTTTCCTCTCTTAAGTTCAGTTTGCCCCATTTCTGCACCAATTTGCAGATACTTTTAAAAGAGCCCTCATGAAAATCTGTCAGCGTTTTAGTATTTTTTCTCTGAATGGACTCATTTTGTATGCAATTTTGTCTCGTATAGACTTTTTTGTAAGCAATTTTCCTTAATGCAATGCATTTTTTAAAATATTATTTTCATTGAGACATGCATTGTTATGCACACTTTCCTCTAATATACATTTTTTAATTGAAGTGCTCTGATTGACGGATATTTCAGTTCATGTGTTGTTTTAGGAAGTCTGAATTGGGCATTAAAAATGTGAATTGAACAGAGTGTCTCCCTCATCCCTAGACCCAACACACCTGTTTTATTTAAAAGTGTCTCAATGAATAAGGCGTGGGGAATCGCAGTTAAATATAACGATCAAGCTTAGGGCTGGTTAAGGCATGAAGTGATTTAGACCAGTGTTCCCCAACCTTGGGCCTCCAGCTGTTTTTGGACTACAATTCCCATCATCCTTGACCACTGGTCTTGCTAGTGAGGGATGATGGAAGTTGTAGTCCAAAAACAGCTGGAGGCCCAAGGTTGGGTAACACTGATTTAGACCATAGAACTATATTGGTAGACTCAGATCATTCCCCCCTCACCACCGGTGAAGAAGTTGGCTAACACGTCTGGTCAGAAGTATTACTCTGTATTTTGTAACCCTGTGTTCTTCTTGCTGCTGCATAGAATAACACATGAATCTGACCTTTGGAGTTTGCAAGTAAAGCATTTTAGACTTACTAATAGTGTCATCTGTTCATTTTGAAGGGCGAGTGCTGTAAGTGAACTAAACAGGGTACTTAAAGGGTCTAACAACCTCTATTCCCAACACATCACTGTCGCTGCACATTTTGTGACTTTTAAACTCTGCTGGGGTTCTCTTACTGGAGAGTGTGTTTAGCCCCGTGGTTTGGATCTAGGGATCCAGCCAATTCTTTTATTAATTACACCACACAGGTAATATATATCTATCTCCCTCCCCCACCCTCATAATGTTCCTACTCTGAGAACTGGCGATTATGGGAGGAGAAGCTGTACCCTGTGACTTCTGTATCAAACTTGCAGAATCACACTGCCCCACTCCATTGAGCTTAACACTGGAGAGGAAAGGTATGTTGGACTGATTGTAACGAAGATGCTTCCAGAGTAGGCCCCACTGCTTAAACAATATTACACAAACCTTATACCTCTATGGGCAAACTACATGTGACAGTGGAGAAGCCTGTCTTTTTAAATGCAGAAATGCCCCAGGGAATGGGGGTCCCAGCATGACTGAAGAGCAAAAGACTACATAGGGGGTGGGATGTCTCTCTGACCCCACAAGCCCCTCTTCCCAACCACTCCCATGTAATTTTCTTCCAGCTGAACCCACTTTGCTATTGTTCTCTGCAAGTTGCTATATTTCCTTATTTGCCCCACATAATGTCTGAAAATGGGGCTTAGCGGAGTGGCCATTCTGTCCTCGCACCAATGACTCCAGCCTCTCTGCCTGACCCACAAGGCCACCTGTTACAGAACATTTTTACTTTCCCCCCATTTGTGTCAAGCAGGTGCAATGATTGTTCTTGATGCATTGTAGAGAACCAGCTTATATAATCTTACAAAAAGGGAGGAGGAGGAGGAGGAGCACACTGGACAGCTGTTAAAGCCTGGAGCATTCAGGTGCCCTCGCTGTGTGGCTGCCACATTTTCTCAGTAGGGTAATGATCCGTTTTATTGCAAAGAAAGGAAAATGCCACTCTGTTTTCCCCTTAATGTAGTGGTGCTTGCAGTGCAGAAAGAAACCTGCACCTCGCCAAACACACACAACATAAATCCTTCCTTCCTGGTTAGTGACAATAGTCAACAGATCTCCAACAGTTCACTCTCAATCTACTCTGGAATAGCCAGAAATAATGTTGTTGCGTTGGGAGGGCTTTGTAAGTCAACAGAGAATGGCAAAATCCTACAAACAGGGAAGATTAAGAGTATAATTCTATGCAAGCCTACTCGGAAGGAAAGTAGGACTTACTTCCAGATAAATATGTATAGGTAGCCATCATAGGAATCCCAGAATTGTGTTGAGGAATTCATAGGGGGGGAATTAGAGGTTGGTATGTTTAATCCATCACCTGCCTGCTAATTCTTCACCAACACGACTCCCCAAGTGAATATTTTTTCCAAGTGATTGTGAGCTCAGAAATATGCTTGGCTGAGGGGTAGGGACTAGCCGGGGTGGGGTGGGGTTAGCTGAGGATTGTGGGGAAGAATGGTTAATTGGTGAGAAAGAGTTTAATATTTTTTATTTTTTTATTTTTATTATTTGTACCCCGCCCATCTGACTGGATTGCCTCAGCCAATCTGGGTGGCTTCCAGCATATACAAAAACATGGTCAAACATTACACATTAAAAACTTCCCTATACAGGGCTGCCTTCAGATATCTTCTAAAGCGTGTATAGTTACTTATCTCCCTGACATCTTCTTTCCTTGGGAGGGCATTCCTCAGGGTGGGCGCCACTACCGAGAAGGCCCTCTGCCTGGTTCCCTGTAACCTCACTTCTCGCGGCGAGGGAACCACCAGAAGGCCCTTGGAGCTGGATCTCAGTGTCCAGACCAGGGGTCAGCAACCTTTTTCAGCAGGGGGCCGGTCCACTGTCTCTCAGACCTTGTGGGGGGCTGGACTATATTTTGAAAAAAAGTATGAACAAATTCCTATCCCCCACAAATAACCCAGAGATGCATTTGAAATGAAAGTGCACATTCTACTCATGTAAAAACACCAGGCAGGCCCCACAAATAACCCAGAGATGCATTTTAAATAAAAGGACACATTCTACTCATGTAAAAACACGCTGATTTCTGGACCATCCATGGGCCGGGTTGAGAGGGCAATTGGGCTGCATCCTGCCCCCGGGCCTTAGATTGCCTACCCCTGGTCTAGGTTGAACGACAGTTTAAGTGCCACCTCACTCTGCATTATTTGCATTATGATAAACCAGCAGATGCCCTAACAGTTAGGTAATCTATGAATTTTTAGCAATCATTTTATCCATCTATTGAATAATTTTAACACATGTCCTACACATGAGGGGGTCACAAGAGGCTGACATGCATGACAACCCCAACGAGAGGGATGGGAGAACTGCGAAGCAAAACTCACAATGACTGCTGCTTGGCACATCATGCATGTGAGGATTATGCACAAAGGCAACAGTTTGCTAGCATGGTTTCAAAATTTTCAGATTTTCATATGTTCTGGGATTATGAAATTTCCGGCTATCACAGAGCTTGCTGTGGGTGGTGGTGGCAAGAGCTCCTTTAAAGTGCTTTAAGTACTTTTGAAAGCACTAAGATTTCAAGCACTTACCAAGAAAAAACCCCCCCAAACCCTGCATGAACACAACCACCTTTGTATGAATAAGTATAGAGTCACCCTCCCTGCTCACCTTGGAAATCTTTTGATGCTTAATTCTGTCAAAGTACATTATGGAGAGAGATGAGGGACCAGGACAACAGAAATCCATTAGGGGAATCAAGCACCAAGCTATTAGGAGCATTTTATTGTTTAGGTTAATATTAAAGAACTTAGCTAACTGGCTCCCTGGGCATTAAGAAACAAAAGGCTGATGGAAATGGCTAGATACAGAATTCAGCACAACGCTCCTTCCTTTGAAGTGAGTTCTGCAAGCAAAAGACATGGCTGAAGATGCTGCGAATGCAAAGGACTGTTCCATGAAGAGGATGAGGGACTTTCCCCTTGAGTGACTATTGGGCTCATTTTAACATACTTGTGAAATGTCTTGCTTCCTGTTAGCTGAGTAAACATTACTGAGAACCAAGCTTGTGAAAAGCAGAATCACCGGGATGAAATCTATTATTACTGCTAGTAGTAACAAATAATTCATTTCCATCATGCCTTTTAAGGTCCAAAGAACCTCTGATGGAGCTACTCATAAAAATGAAACGGCAGCCGGTGCAAGAAGTAAAATCCCAACCAGCCAAAACAGGGCCCAGATAAACCACTGGAGGCCTTACAAAACAATATACAAGTTTGCCCGTCTCCTGAAGGCTATTGGGGAGGGAGCTTAGAAGGCTCCCCTGGGCAAGAAGTTCTAATATCTTATCCTTGGCTTATTAGAAAACACTGAAAAATGTTGCAGTGTGGAGTTCAGGATTCTACCCAACCAGCTATTCTTTCTCCATTCCACCCTCCCTTCCACAACAGTCAGTCGGCATTCCATGGCTACTGAGCATGCTCAGTCTTCAATGAGCATTTTTTGTTTAGGATTTTAACTCCCCCCACCTTTTAGGTTCTCGCTTTGTTAAACTTCCGCAAACCTTGCAGTTCCCTCAAGCATGTGGGTGCCTCCTTGTCTTTTCCCAGTGGCCTCTTTTCAGTTTTATCACCATCATAAGTCAGCCCCTGAATTTGCAATTAGTATACATGAATGATGGTGAAGGTCACCAAACATTGGACAGTATGGCAGAGTGGCTAGAGCTCTGCTTGGACACAGGCCCTGTAGCATCTTTCAGCATCCTCAATACAGGTGTAACTAAAGCTTAAGTATATGTAACTCCATCTGCTCATGTCCCCCTCTAGCTAACCTTGACTCTTTCTCCCTTTTATGCCCCATTGTCTGAAGGCAGTTCCAGACTGTCACTGTTTTTTGGGTGGGATCAGGGCTGGCTGAAGACATCTTGACACCTGAGGTGAACCACAAAATGGTGGTCCCCCAGTGAGGAAAGAAGGAATGAGTGAAGCGCCACACCAGGGAAATAAAGCTCTACATTGGGATCTGCTGTCCCTGTGGCTCCTGCTGCCCAAGGCAGTCGTCTCACCTCGCCTCATGAGTTGGCTGGCTCTGGGTGGGATTCAGTTACATACCCCCAAATTTGGGTTGCACAGCTGAAGTTGATTTGGATCTCTTGTGCAAGAAGCCTGCTCTCCCCTGCCCACTGAAAAAGACTCTTTGCTATAAGGAACGTGATGCGAAAATAAACTGGAAAGTGCAGAATTAGCTTTGCTTGGCACAACGTCGTCTAATGTCCCTGTAAACGAATCAGAATGAATGCTCAACAAGTAGCTGATGGCATCTAATCTCCTCACAGTCAAGTCAGGATGAATGTTCAATAAACAAGTCAACTGGAAGTGACCAAAGTTTTTGTTATAAATTCTCTGGATATAGGCACATGGGACTGGGTTTTTGTTTAAGGAATTCTGTAATGTGCCCTGTAAATTGATGGTGCTGGATTAGTAAGTCATAGCAATCATCGCTTGTATGCATTTTTATTCACTATCTACTTCAACTAACCCAACCTTCTTTCTCCATTCTTCTCTTACTCTTCAGAAACGAAAAGTAGCAATGACACTAGTTAACTTGGGTTGGAGCACCACACTCTAATTGAAGACTAATGGAGCACAGCAACATTGACATAAAAAGAACCCGCAAGTGTGTTAAGTTTTCAATTCGCGTAGGTGATGGGTCTCTGGAAGCCTGAGAATAGACAGTTTATAGAACCAGCTCCGACATATTTCCACCCCGCTCTGACTCAGGAGTCCCCTGCTCATCTGAATTCTCCTTTAATCAGCGAGAATGTTAGTCTGACGGAACAAGAGGCAAGTTTTTAACCTGTTGCCCTAGTCAAGGTCAGTCTATTGGGAGTCAGGTATGTGGTATAAGTACTCTCCATCACCATATGCTCCTGCTTCCAGCTCGTCACTTGAAACAGCCATTTGACAAGCCGTCTCAATAGATACTGCTGCAGAATACGCTGACATTTCTAATGAAGCCCCAGGGACCAATAACACTGACTTTCTCAAGGTGGCACTGATAGAATGTTTCTCTGGTTACAGGAAAAGCATTCCGAACCACTGAGACTGCAAAGCCAATCCAGAAAATGGCCTTCATGCGTCAGAGTTTCATTACAGAGTAATAGATAAAGAACAGGATAAGCAATTAAGGACTTCAAGTGGGAGACAAAACTCATCTGATCATGGCCTCTTTGGAAAAAAAATGTGCAGTGCTAACTCTTGACAACTTTCCCTTTACTTTTGAAGTCAATTAGAGCCATTCTGTTGATTGGCTAGAATGGGGCATAAATGAATTACGTAGCCAGAGGAAAGGTTACCGTAACTTCTGTCACAGAGCTTCAGCATGCTGATGACAACGTAGTGTGCATATGCTCAGAGAATGACCTCCAAACCATCCTAAATATCTTTGCAGAAGCTTATGAAAAGCTTGTCCTATCACTCAACATCCAAAAGAACCAAAGTGCTGCACCAACAAGTACAAAATAACCCCTCTGCAGCGCCACAAATCCAACTCAATGGTGTAACATCGGAAAATGTCGATCACTTCTACCTAGGCAGTTATCTTTCCACAAGGGCCAACATTGATGCCAAAACCCAGCATCGCCTGAGCTCTGCGAGTGCGGCTTTCTCCTGATTGAAGTGCAGAGTGTTTGAGGACTGGAACATTCGCAGGGAAACCAAAATGCTTGTTTACAAAGCTATTGTACTACCAACCTTACTATATACTTGTGAAACATGGACCACTTATAAACACCATCTCCAACTCCTCGAAAGATTCCATCAATGGTGTCTCCAAAAATTTTTACACATCACTTGGGAAGACAAGCGAACTAATATCAGTGTACTGGAAGAAGCAAAGATCACCAGCAAAACCACTAGTAGTCAATAGTTTGGAAGCAGGAAAGAAATCGTTGCAACACAGACTTCACATTGGTACTATTGATCAGTCACTACCTGCAACAGTGAATTAAGCAAGTTTTTAATGGAGAGCAAATTACATGTTATATGGGAATTGCATGACTGGATCCTCCGGCTAGCGGAATAACTATGGGCAGGTGGTGGGGAGGCACTGCCAATTTTCTCACAGCAATGGTTACGGGGGAGAAGTTATTTAAACCTCCTACCCATGTCAATTCCTGATCTAAATTGCTCCTCACCCAAATGGCGCTGGCAGTCTTTGCAGAGGTCCGCAGAGAAAGAAGTGAACTGTGGCCATTTGCTCATGTATTTAAGATTCTCAAACTTTAATCCGTTTTGGGAGTCCATTCAACTCCCGAAATGGTTCGAAAAGCAAGGCATGACTTCTGATTGGATGCAGGAGCTTCCTGCACTCAATCAGAAGCAGCGGAAGCCACGTCAGATGTTCGGCTTCTGAAAAACATTCGCAAACCGGAACACTCACTTTCGGGTTTGTGGTGTTTGGGAGCCAATTTGTTCGGGATCCAAGCCGTTTGGGAACCAAGGTACCACTGTATGCTCAACCTGTATAATTGCAAATAAACTAAATATTCCAGTGACCCAAGGTAAGTGATGGAACTTCTTATCACTTGGGAGAACTGGGTGAGCCTGAGAATAAGAGAAAAACCCTCCTGGATCTAGTCTAGTGTCCTGCTCTCACAGTGGCCAACCAGATGCCTATGGGAATCTTGAAAGCAGGACATGGGGGCAACAATGGAATTGCCCTGCCAGTACCTTGAGGCAGTGGTGTGGGAACTGTCCTTGCAGTGCTGAGCCACTGAACATTGTATCAGCAGCATAACCTGACGTAACAGATTAGCAGCTCTCCCATTATAGATGTACGAAGGATGCCATTTTGTCGAAGGATGACTCAGACAAAGTGTTTACAGGGCTAATAGTCACAGGCCAGATTATTTTTGAAGCAGGGAGAGCCTTCTATTTTCCCGGCGAGTGGTGGGAGCTGACACCATGTAGATAAATTTAAATTTCTCAGAGCAGAGTTGAATGAACAACTCAGATACAGGAGACTTTGGAACAGGGAGGAAACCCCCCTCCCCCGAGCTTGCTGTTTAAAAATGAAATAAGTTGTGAACTTTATCAAGATTATTTAAATTCTATTTAACAAAAGACCAGATGAAGGGCATATTAAAGAGTTGTCTTTGAAAGAAAGGAATGCTATTAGCTTAGGATCTTCAGCTGTCATTTTGGCACAAAGGAAGCAGTGAGATAGAGTCATTTCTCCAGGGCTCCGTCATCAATGAAAAATGGCTGAGTAACTAACTTCTACCAGATTAGAAAACCCCATTTCCTCTTTTAAGATAGCTCTTCCATTTCTAACTGTGATCCAGTGACATGCAGCCTAATCTTGCTGGACCACCCACATATTATGGGCTGTGAAAAGTCTAGAAATAGGGACTAATAAACTTTTCAATAAGATACTGGGCAAGCTGCAGGCTGCTGTTCAGCTTTATACAGGGCAATATTAACTGATTATATTTTTGCTTTTAACATACGCACAGGGGCCATGGAGTAGCAGATGGTCTGGTGGGATGCCACTGCTCATCTGACCTCCAGGTGATCATGTTGCTGTCTTTTACCGGAAAGCAGAAAGGCAAGCAGATGATAGGGTTGGCCGGGTGCAAATGCCTTGCTGGGAGTTCCAGATTGGCTCCACCAGCGCAACTGCACGGTGCTGACCTCTCCAAGGCCCCATCTCTCCCTCTCTCCCTCCCAGTAATCAGCAGTGACATGACCAACTGGAGGTCAAGTGAGCACCACTCCTGTCCACTATTGGGGGCCATGGTATACATCACCGCTTGGAATATTTGGACCAGCTGTATTGGCTTTGTATACAGCAGAGGCTAAGAATAGCGAAATCCTGGCATCCTGTTTCCCACAATGGCTATCTGAGTACCTCTGGAGCCACCTTCTCCCACAGAGGGGAAAAAAGGACCACACATTTCCGTTGCACACACTTTTTGCACGTAACACTTGTTTCGTCTCTGAGAAAAAGCAATGTGGCAGCACGAAAACAACGCCAGCAAGCGAATCTGAAGAGCGATTCTCCAAGGCAAACAGTTGACAGTTTGCTAAAGCGTCCCCCCCCCCCCAGCCATGGCAAATAGGTTCATTGGAAACGCGTGTTTCTCATTGGGTGCAATTCTAGCCTTTAAGTGAAGGAAGTCACAAGGGAGTGAAAAGAACATCTGGAGGTTGGAGAGGCAGCTTCCTAGCTCCACTATCTCAAGCATAGCAGGCTTCATTTTGGGAAAAGAGAGGGGGGGAAAGCTTCCTTCAGACATGCTCAATTCTCAGTAGCATTAAGGGGCAAGGAAGAGCCTGAGAAATATCGGAGAGCCAATATATGCTCCAGATGCACGGAAGGACTCCGCGACTTAAAAGCACTCTAGGATTAGAGATAAGATCTGTCCTTTTTGTTGTTTATTCAGCACAGGTCATGCAATAAATCCTCCAAATGCAGCCTAGTTAAAATAAATGAAGTTATTTCCCACCACCCCACTCCCTAGACACAATCCAGGCAAGTGTGTGTGTGTGTGTGTGTGTGTGTGTGTGTGTGTGTGTGTATCACAGGCTCAAATGCAGACGGAGGTTGTTGCTTGGCTGGGAAAGTTTCTGACACTCACTTTGTCTTTGCACTTGGCTGCTTTTGGAATGAACATTGGAAAAGTGACAGAAGATAAAACGCTGTCATTTGATTTATCACTCTCTTATCTCCATGGTCAAATGATTGCTGAGCTGTTCTTTTTTGGCCTGCCACTTCTGGAATGGCAGGAACTCGGCCTTGAGGAGCAGGGCCAGGAGCCCGCAGGGGAATTCTACTCTGAGGCATGTGGGAGAGGAGGAGGAGCATCTGTCTGTGGCCATAGCAGGGTTTGAGGAGGGCAGGAAGGTGATTGCAGCAGACCCGGCTAATGTCTCCTTCAAGCAAATGTTTCCCAAATCATGTATTACGAGAAAGTTGTTAAGCGTGTAACAGGAGAAATGGCCGTGTCTCCAGTCTTTCCAGGAAGCATAGAAAACTGGCCTAGAAGCTCATTTATGAGTGGTTGTGTTTACACTAAAGTGAAGGAAATGTACTATTCATATGCTCATGGCATGTTCTCATTCATATTTTTGCTCTTTCTCTTATGCTGGAAGTTAGACTAGATGGACCTTTGGTACCATCCAGAAAGGCAATTCTTATGTTCTTAGTATTTTTCAGCTAGTATGCTGCAGGGTGTTTTTTGTTTTAAAAAAACATTTAGTTTCTAGTACAACTGCCACGTGAGCTACTTTGGCAGAGTGGAACTCTGGCACAAAGATAAGGCACTTGTTACTGTATTGCACAAGTGCACAAGTCCCATAAGAGATTTTTCTTTTAAAGGTCAGTTTTGTAAGATCCATCCCAAGAGACAGTCCACTTATTCTGGCAAAACTAGATACAGTAGAAAAACAAAAAGCATCAAAACTGGGTGAAGTCTGGAAGGACTGTACTTGCAGCCAAAGCAAAAGCTTCTGTGCAAATTGCAACAGGGAATCTTGAAGTGGGCACACAGCAGCAGAGAGACTATTTTTCTGTTGTCAAAGCTTCCATAAAAGCAGAGAATCAAGCCAACTTACATCAGCTCATGAACAGGACTGCATTGGTGCTATAGGTAAAGGTAAAGGTACCCCTGCCCGAACGGGCCAGTCTTGACAGACTCTGGGGTTTGTGCGCCCATCTCACATCTATTGGCCGGGGGCCAGCGCTGTCCGGAGACACTTCCGGGTCACGTGGCCAGCGTGACAAAGCTGCATCTGGCGAGCCAGCGCAGCACACGGAACACCGTTTACCTTCCCGCTGGTAAGCGGTACCTATTTATCTACTTGCACCCGGGGGTGCTTTCGAACTGCTAGGTTGGCAGGCGCTGGGACCGAACGACGGGAGCGCACCCCGCCGCGGGGATTCGAACTGCCGACCTTTCGATCGGCAAGCCCTAGGCGCTGAGGCTTTAACCCACAGCGCCACCCGCGTCCCCGCATTGGTGCTATAGCTGTATGCAGAACCGAATTGAGCTTTTTTAATACTTTTGTGATTATAGATACCAGGCATAGCCAAACTCGGCCCTCCAGATGTTTTGGGACTACAACTTCCATCATCCCTGACCACTGGTCCTGTTAGGTAGGGATGATGGGAGATGTGGTCCCAAAACATCTGGAGGGCCGAGTTTGCCTATGCCTGATAGATACTATGGGTGGAATGCAGCATAAGTGGTGTGTTTGTGAGCGGAGCAAAGTCTGTGCATGCAAGAAGGCTTTTCCACCCTCTCCTCCCACCCCACATCTCTTAAACCTGCTCTCCCAACACTCCAGAGCAGATTTAGGGGGAACCGATGGGGAAGATGGGGGGGGGGAGGAGGAAGTCCTGTTGTGTGAGTGAACCTCATTCTGCACACCCAACTTTGTTGCATTCTGCCCCGATATATTCTCAAATGTATATCCTGTCTTCCTTCCATAAGGGAATGAACTCACAGTGGAATGTGTGGGGCTCCCAAGTGGCCCCCCCATCCTTCGTATCAGCAAATTTGCTGTATCATGTGGTTTCAAACCAAAGGCACCATACAGCCAACAGTGTGAAACCAACTGGTGCAACAATACTCTGAGTGCATTAGCACTTATTTTGAAGTTAGGATCCTGCACCCAAGAAATGCAGACAAATGCACTCACCTACATTTCTGCACCCAACACCCACGATGGGAAAATCCCACTGGTACTGTTCCTTAGTTTTAGGAAGACACATCCCTCACCACCACCACCACCAAGCCTTTAAGAAGAACCTTGAAGAAGAATTGGTGGTCTTTTGTGTTTGGTTCTTTCCCTGGATTCCCCTCCTCCTAGGTTTTCCCTCCCCACCTTGGTTTCCTGATCGCCGTGCTCACTTTCCAAGAGCCCCAAGGGAATGCAATCTATCAATCAAAGCTAGAGTCATCATACATCATGGCCCCAGCAAAGGAGAACCTTCTGATTTATAGTAGTCCCACTGAGGAACTCCCCACCACCCCTTCACCTTGGAAGAGGTGATGCCCATGGTCTACTCCTCCTTTTCTCTTTGTCTCTTTCTTTGCCTTTCTAGCTCTCCAAACAATTACTCATTCAGGGAAGGTGAAATTTACATTTTTCGCTTCTTTCTCCAACCTGATTTGCTTTCCCACATTTGGCTTCTATCACACTCCTCTCTCCTTATTAGCATTACTTTTCCCTCCTTAAAGGTAAAGGTAAAGGGACCTCTGACTGTTAAGTCCAGTCGCGGATGACTCTGGGGCTGTGGTGCTCATCTCGCTTTACTGGCCAAGGGAGCTGGTGTTTGTCCACAGACAGTTTCCAGGTAATGTGGCCAGCATGACTAAGCTGCTTCTGGTGAACCAGAGAAATGCATGGAAAAGCCATTTACCTTCTCGCTGGAGCAGTACCTATTTATCTACTTGCACTTGATGTGCTTTCGAACTGCTAGGTTGGCAGGAGCAGGGACCGAGCAACAGGAGCTCACCCCTTCGCGGGGATTTGAACCGCCGACCTTCTGATCGGCAAGCCCTGGCTCTGTGTCTTAGACCACAGTGCCACCTGCGTTCCCTCCTTAGTCTTCCTCGAACAATGCTCCACCTTTCCCAGCTCCTCTGTAGATTTAATCAAATAACAACCTGTTTCAGCTGAGTCCTATCCATTTTTGTAATAAACCAAATATCAGAGCAATCTAAGTTCGGGTTTGTTGCCTTGTTGCTCATGTCCTCCTGGACATGCCAGTTTTCCCTACGGTGTGCCATGACTCTAGATTGAAATACATGTTCCTTGAGTTAATGTGTGAAATCACATTCATGTGTAGACATGGACATACAACACAAGAGAACAACATGAGAACGAGTGTCGAAACTCTGTTACTGCACAGCTTCCATAGATATGAGTGGGGCTTTCATGATAGCCCTACGGAAGCAGCATTAAAAGGAATGGAGTTTGTGTTGTTGCTCTTCTGTGCTGCTCCCCAAGCCCAGTAGTGGAAAACTTCAACACACTGCAGTGCACAATCTGTTCAAAAAGCAGGGTGATGTTTGCCTAGAAGCCCTGAATACCAACTCTACCTGCTTTGCTTTCAAAGCCAAGTGCAAGCTAGGTATATTGGGGTCAGGTTTCACTGGATGCCCTTAAGCCAGGAGAAGAAGGGCTTTTCCCAATTCATGGCACGTGCAGAAATAGAAAAACTCACCGGCGCTGACAGTGATAGCTTCAATGAACTGTTCTCTCCAGCTGTTTGTTCCAACCACAAGAGCTAGGTTTGTCTTCTTAATGAGCTTGTCCACGGTGTTCTGCAGATGGATAGACATGCGTTAGAAAGCTAAGCACATTGTCACTCCAGAGGCTTGAGCTCATGGAAAGAAATCTAAAACCCCTGTGAAGGATGCCGGCTGGCTTCAGAACATTTATCAGTAATAAAAGTGGCTGAAAATGTACACACATGCAACTCACCCTCCCCACTCCATATTGCTCAAAAAGAAGGTCTGGACTGTGTTTGCAATGTGCCTAGTAGAATATTGTTTGTATTATGCTTTTAAGTCTCCATTTTGCATTTAAAAGGCCTAGAATATTTGCACTCAAAGAATTTCCATGAATGTTTTCGAAGCCCAATCCTATACACGGGAATAGAACCTAGTACTGTCTGCTCTTATTGCTTGTGGACTTCCATGACCTCCGGCAGTGGCTTTCCAAATCACCCACTTCCTGTTCCTCCACTGAAAAGGCCAGAGATTGAAGTTGGGGTGAAAGAAAGACAGAGCAAGAACAGATGCAAAAATCCGCTCTACTTCCCAGTGGGGAGGAGTTGCGGTGGACTGCGTGGCCACCCACTCCCTTCTGGGGGCGGGGGACTTTGTCCCCCGTTGCCTGGGGGGATCCCAGCCACGTCAGAGCCCGGCCAGCCAATCCGCTGGCTGGGGTGGGGTGGGGTGGCCAGGGCCGTTTAAATGGAGGAGTGAGCCAGAGAACTTCCTCTTTGGCTCGCTTCCTCAATCACCCACCCTCCCTCCCTATTTTGCAGGTTAGGCAATGGCCTTGCTATGGACTTCGGTTGGTCGCCTTGGTTGTCCGAGGGGCCTGGTAGGAATTTTTCCATTTGGCAAATTGGCACTGACTACTTGGTTTTCACCTACCTCGTAGCAATTGTCACAACTTTGTTAGGGTTGCGGTTAGGCATTGTTTGACCTTGTGTGGGGGAGGTGTGTACCCTTATCCTTGTTAAGAGTATTCCGTTAAAGGAATCCGGGGGTGTTGATCTAGTCTGAAGCCCGGCTGGGGGGCTAAGGCCTTGACACGACCCCGACGGGAACACCAGGGGGAGCTTGAGTTGGTTCGCATCGACAGGGCTCCCCCTACCGGTGGCTTACTCTTACTGGACGTCCTGCACGATGATGAAGAAGAAGAGTTTGGATTTGATATCCCGCCTTTCACTCCCTTTAAGGAGTCTCAAAGCGGCTAACATTCTCCTTTCCCTTCCTCCCCCACAACAAACACTCTGTGAGGTGAGTGGGGCTGAGAGACTTCAGAGAAGTGTGACTGGCCCAAGGTCACCCAGCAGCTGCATGTGGAGGAGCAGGGAAGCGAACCCGGTTCACCAGATTACGAGTCCACCGCTCTTAACCACTACACCACACTGGCTCTCATGGGCAGGAGTCAGGTATAGTCAGGTCCAATCAATGCCTAAGCCAATACCGCTCACATTCTGTAGTTTCAATAAAGTTGTGGCCAAAATTTGCCCAATAACATAAACCCAATATTCGTGTCCTTGTGTGAGTTATTTCCAATGAGGGGGTGGCTGCGGGGTCTCAACACGCAACAGATATGGTTTCCAACACCTTGTGAGGAAACTGCTGAAAAAGACCTTCAAAACTGCCAGTATGCCAGAAAATTTCTTTTTGTGGCCATCCTTGATTTCCTCTAAGTCAGACTGTACCCTTGTCTGCATATAGCATCGATCTTCTCGACTTGTATGGAAGCTGGGATCCCCTTATGAGGCAGTTTTATTTCCCAGAATGCAACTAACTAAAATTGATATGCATTACATACGGAGACCAATAGCTGCTTCTTCCCCTTGCCAGTGAAACTTAAGAGGATTTCCTCAAAAACCACGTAATGATTAAAACTCAGTTGGGCCATCTGGGGCCAGATAAAATTGCTTTGGGAGCCAGTGGACCATCCTTGATTTAAGAGACGCTCAGGATATTTTGGCTGAGTGACACAGAAAATGTGGAGGCAGTGAACTCTCCCTGCCAGCCAGTAGCGCTCCTTCCCTATTTGTGTATGGAAAATTCTGCCTGATGGAGAACAGAAAGCAGCGTGTAAAGCTGCAACATCTGATTTCCCCACGACAGCCCCAGGGAATGCAAATAAAGAAATAAATGTGCCATTCGGAATGTAAATGTGATACAACTGTGAGTGCTGTGGACCAGTCTGTGTTACCGCTGTAACGGAAAGAGCCAGAATGGTGCAGTAGTTAGGGAGCTAGTTTAGGCCTGAGGAGACATTTAGCTCACAGAGTGAACTGAGCGATCTGCTCTCTTCTCTCACAACCTAAATCACATGGGGATGCTGTTGTCATGAGGAGGAAGGGAAGCAGGAAGGAAAGCTTCTGCTGCTCCAAAGTCTTTGGAAGGATAATTAATTTGGAGTCTTTGGTGGGATGTTTTAATTTACATTTAACAGCTTGTGGTCCAGGATGTACCTTACGGACCAATTGGTTTCTTATCCCTCCCTTTAAAAGACATCTGAAGGCAGCCCTGTTTAGGGAAGTTTTTAATATTTAATGCTGTATTGTTTTTAACACTCGATTGGGAGCCGCCCAGAGTGGCTGGGGAAACTCAGCCAGATGGGCGGGGTATAATTAAATAAATAAATAAATAATAATAATAATAATAATAATTATTATTATTATTATTATTATTATTATTATTATCCCTAAGGTCAGTGGTCCCCCATGGATTGGTATCAACCAGGAATTTTGGGGCCCAATTTTATGGAACTCCATTCCAGTTGAGATCAGACAAGCCACCACCCTGTTGAACCTCTGGTGCCGAATGAATACTTCTTTTTTAAAAGATTGAAAAATTCAGAACACTGAATTCTGATGCCATCGTTTTAACAGATTTTCTAGCTGTATCGGTTCAGTCTACCAGTACACCTCTTACAGATTATTTTAATTAAGCGGTCTACGAATTGCCAAAATAAATAACAAATGGATAAGGTTAGAAACCGATATTCTGAAAGGCATGGAAGACCAAAGTTTTCTCTCAAGATGTGAGCTCCATACCTGTGCCCTGCGTGTGTGGGGCTCTCACCTGTTGATGCTAGGAGTGGGGTGGCACTGTTGGCTTCGCTCCTGACAGTGTTTCTGGGCTAGCCATGCCCCCCAACATCCACACTCAATGGGTAGACCTTGGGGGTGGAGCTATTCTGGACAGGTGACTTGGGGAGTGAGCCAGAAGCACACACCTTACTCCTATTGCAGCGAATGAGATCCCAACGTGTGCAATGCACAAATAGGACTTAACTATATTTCACAATCTGAGAAGCTGGAAGTACTTTGTGCATGTTCCTGTCACCTTTGAGAAAGGCTTATTTATATCCCTTGAATTCACACAGGCACATTTTTAAAAATCCCAACAGAACGTGGTTCTGGGTGCATCATTTAACTTCCTGAGAATGTTCGCTTTCATTTTTTAAAAAAATATAGTCCTTATGATTGCTTGGGGGGGGGAGGGGGAGACCACAGAAGGAAGAGGAGCAGCTGAGCAAGGCTTCCAGCGGCATAATTCCTTGCCCCTCCTTGTGAAGATCAGAATTAGAAAATGCATGCAAAAAGCAGGGAAAAATGGTAGAATAAATTATGTAAATCTGCCTAATCAGCATAACTTGACTAAATGGTGCAATCTGCCTTTTCTTGGGACAGAATTTGTTATTTTTTTCGGCACAGGAAAACACAGACCTGGCCTTATGCTGTGCCATTTTACACAGATTTGATCCCGATTCAAAAAGAGGTCTGTAATAGTATGGCAGGGAAGAGGACTCATGGCAGCCCTATACTGCACCTTGAACTCATAGGACTCCTCAATAATCACTTCCAGCTTCGTATGCTCCCCTAAGATAGGGCGCCCCATTTCTGCAATGCGACGCTCTTCCTCCTCTTTGCTCGTCAGTGGTTGCTTCTCTTCGTTCTCTTCTGGAAAGTGGGGAGAGAGAGAGAGAGAGAAAAGAATAAATTTACAGATTTTGAAATAGGGCTTTCACTTCTCCACAGCCAGCTTCTGTCAAATGGAGCTGAGATCTACTATTTATATTCAAATGTGCCCCATTGCAATGGCAAAAGCAGGCAAACATCTGTTATGGAAAAAGGACAGGCAATTAAGCAAGGGGCCAGCGCCTGCATGGCGAGGGTTTGCCTGGAAGCATTAGCAAATGAGATCACTGGCTCATAACGTCTCCATATTTCAAGTGATTGCTTCCCCTCAGCCACACCAATCTTGCTATACCTCAGCTTAGGCTAGGGCCCTGCTTTGGCAAATCTTTCCAGCTCAAGGAAATAGAGGGAGGCACTGATTCAGGGACTCCTCTCACTACGATGACCACGACGATGTATTTTAATATCATTTTTTCATAAACAAACAAACAAATAAAAATATCACAAAGCAGTGACTATTCTGCAGGGGCCAGGCCCAGTTTTGCTACTACAAGTACATCGAGGGTCTACTCTGAGTAGGGTTTTTATTGAATACCACCCTTAAGATTTGTTTACGTGTACGCCTAAAAATGTAGCTGGTTGGAATCCAGCATTGCTGGATAAAATGTCTGGGGAAACCTGGGCCGCCCACATTGGAAGTGTTGATTTTCCAAAAAAAAAAAAAAAAAAAAAAAAAGCTCGAAGCTCAACAACTTTTGTGTCCTGAGTTTCACTTTTTGAAATAGGGCAACCCTATGCTAGTGGGCCCCTTCATGGATCACTGCCTTGCCATGGCGAAGGGGCTTTTACTTTCTTGGGCTCCATGATCACTGCAGATGGTGACAGCAGCCACGAAATTAAAACACACCTGCTTCTTGGGAGAAAAGCAATGACAAACCTAGACAGCATCTTAAAAAACAGAAACATCACCTTGCCAACAAAGGTCCGTATAGTAAAAGCTATGGTTTTCCCAGTAGTGATGTATGGAAGTGAGAGCTGGACCATAAGGAAGGCTGGTCGCCGAAGAATTGATGCTTTTTGAATTATGGTGCTGGAGGAGACTCTTGAGAGTCCCATGGACTGCAAGAAGATCAAACCTATCCATCCTTAAGGAAATCAGCCCTGAGTGCTCACTGGAAGGACAGATCCTGAAGCTGAGGCTCCAATACTTTGGCCACCTCATGAGAAGAGAAGACATCCTGGAAAGGACCCTGATGTTGGGAAAGATGGAGGGCACAAGGAGAAGGGGACGACAGAGGACGAGATGGTTGGACAGTGTTCTCGAAGCTACCAGCATGAGTTTGACCAAACTGCGGGAGGCAGTGGAAGACAGGAGTGCCTGGCGTGCTCTGGTCCATGGGGTCACGAAGAGTCAGACACGACTAAATGACTAAACAACAACAACAACATGCTAGCGGGACTCCTTGTGCTTGTTCCTGCTAGCGTAGCTGTTTATCGTATTTATCTTTATGTTATTTATTGAATTTGTTTGTCGCTTTATCTTGCCCAGGGAAACCCCCACAAAGATAAATTAAAGCCAAGAAGACGAAAAAATACACTAAAAATATCCCACCCATTTCTAAAAGGCCAAAGGCCTGGCTACAGTAGGAAGCAGTGAGAAGGACTATTGTTCTGTTCTTGTTCTTGTTCTTCTTATGCATTTTGTGTTTTTATCGTGTATTTTTGTAATGCAAACCACCCTGGGATCTATGGATGAAGGGTGGCGCACAACTTTAATTAATAATAATAACAACCGAGGAAAATTTTTGTCTGCTGCTTATACCGCATTTACTCGAATGTAACGCCCACCTCAGATTCGACGGTGCATTAGATTTGATTGCAAGCTTGAAAAATACCGTGGGCATGGCAAATACTTTTTGGGAAAATTGAGGTGCACATTAGATTTGATGGCACATTTGATTTGTGTATGTATATTATATAATGAGAGTGCCAGACAGGCCTTTTTAGTTGCATCTGGCCCTGTGTACATGGCAAATAAGTGCTTGAAAACACATGTACCATACAAGTACTCTTCTTGGGTTATTAAACACCTTGAACGTAATGATTTTACAACCTCCTCCCTTTATAGGGCAATGAATATTACTTTGCTTACTTCCAAATGAGGTGAGGCAGTCTTGTTTGGAGGTCCTCCTGCTCAATCTTCTGAGCATCCTACCTGGATGGCAACAGCTCCTTACTTCCTAGAGCACTGGGACTAGCTGTGAATGGCTGCTGGGTGCGCACTCAGAGGCAAACCTGGGTTTGTGCAATGTGCGAAATGGCCCTTGACAAGGACTACAGATCCTTGACAACTCTACTTAGTACAATGCACGTATTTTCAAACACTGGTGCTTGCCACCTTCATACTGTGATTTATTTATTAAGTAGCTTACAGACCGCCCAACACCACAAAGGCTACAGGGCTGTTCGCAAATCAAACAATGCACTAACCATACAAACTTAAAAAGATTAAAAACAACTGCTTCCACGCAACTCAGCACCAGCACAGGCATATCTTACTTCTCCCCCAGGTTCCCCTCATACAAAAGCCTGCCAGAAGAACCTTCCCCCTACTTTGCTCCAAGCTCAGACTGTGTGTTTGAAACGATCTTTCTGTATTTTGTACCCAAGAGTACCAATGTGGGTGACTGGCAATCTGTTCCCAACCCTTGGTTAGCGTGCCCGACTCAGAGCAAATTTAGCTTAGTCCAATAAATGTTCAGGGTTCCTCTTTTTCTTTATTTTTTTGAGGTGGTGGGGAGCTGTGTTATGTACCCTATGGAATGCCCTGAACTTTTGCTGTTAGGGACACCTCTTGCATTTCGGAATCAGAAACTCCAAATAAATCCATCCTCTTTTTGTAAAGAGACATCTGGCAACCCTCTTCATGTCTGAGCATGCACAAGTTCCTCTTGCTGGGAAGGAATTTAATTCTTTGCTCTCTGCCAGCCCCTTCAGTTCTCTTTTCCTTTCCCCACTTGTACCCCCCCCCTTTGTTCTTTGGAAGAAGTGAATCTGGAAGGTGCTAATGCAACTTGATTGGTGTTTAAAAACAATGGGAAGCATTTTGTTAATTCAAATGCTACCCAAGACAATGATGGTGGAGGGGAGGGTGGGCGGAAACAACTGTGATTTTTTTTGTTTTTGTTTTTGCTGGAAGTGCCTGAACCAGCTGCTGTAGCGAGAAAGGGACTATGAGGGAGATGCAGAGAGGCTGGGGAGTGGGTGCTGGCGTTACCACGAGGAGCCCGTAGGTGGCTGCAGAGGGCAATGCTTTGCAGAGGGCACCAGCTCAGAGAGAAAGGGGTCTCCTTTCCCAGAAATACCCCGGACGCTTGCATAAGTTATTCAAGAGCGGCAGACGCCAAAGAAAGGATGGGGGAGTTGGATTGGAAAGGAGGTGAAGGGTGACTCCCCCAAATGGGCAAGGAGTCCCAGTGGCAGAGGGAGATGGCAAAGAAAGAGAAGGAACAATGGATGATGGGGTTTCACTGCCATGAGAGGTGCAGAAGGCAGAGGCTGAGCTAGAGACTACAGCAGTGGGTGGATGCAGTCAGTGGCTGACCTACCTACATTTCTGGGGCCTTGAAGCTTGAAGTGTTATGGGGCTACCTTCACAACCAGAAACAAGGTCTGGGTAAGGGTAACCACTGTTATCTTCTTCGGTGGGGTTGTTCCATGACAGATCACCAAACGTTCAGAACATCTGTGCTGCTGACTCTCAAAACTTTACAATATATATAACAACAAAAGTAATCCATTTGACTCATGCGACTCAAATTGGCTCTACTAATTGTGGACTAAATTTGCTTCTGGGGACCCTCCAGGATTAGGGATACTTCATGAAGCTTAAGCCTCATTTGTTTCATATCAGATCTGCCCCTAGATGTAGCTCCCCGTGTGAGGCTGGTAACCCTGGTGACCCTTCCCCTTCATCAGTGGGACCACCTGGCAGTGGCTAGGTCTGGTTGCTATGCCCATTTCTCAAAATGTACTGCTCCAGGGCATTATGGGAGAGTTAAATAGCTCCCCCACTCAAGGATAAGAATACATGCAATGAGAGAAAAGTCCGCAGAAAAAAATGAAGAGACCCAGTTGTATCCAAACAGCAGGGGATGCTGTCCACTGAGGCTGACTCTGATCTAGCAAAGCGGCTGAGAATTCATGAAAAGACCTAGTAGCTCCAGGGTTTGATAAAGAGGGGTGTGTGTGTGGCATTTTCGTGTTTCATTTATGATGCCAAAGTGCTTGAGGCAGGCAAGAAGATCACAAAAGACTTGGGAAAGGGCAGTGCCCCAAGAGAACCTGAGCAGATTTTGCCTCTGAGACACCGTTTAATTTCAGGCATTAGGGATGACAAAATATTACCTGGCAGGCAGCAAAAATAGGCTGCCATAAATAGCTCAGCTGGTAGAGCATGAGACTCTTAATTTCAGGGTCATTGGGGCGAAAGATTCCTGTATTGCAGGGGGTTGGACTAGATGGTGTTCACGGTCCCTTCCAACTCTACAATTCTATGGTTCTAGGACTGAAGGTTGGGCTCAACTTGGTGGGTTATAAGTTGGCTGATCTGGATTGGAATGATACTGTACCTCCCTATTTTAAAAGACAAAAGCAGTTATCCTTAAATTGTCAGAATCCTCTAAGGCCAGAGGGATGAAAAGGCCTTAGGATTCCAGTCCTAAATCTTACTGCATGGATGGCTTGGTGAGTTATTTGTTCCCATATAAGGAAGGTCAGGAGCTCAGCTCATCATTATGCATTCCTCATATAATGAATAATCATGCACACCCTACTTCTCTCTAAATTGCTCCCTGATAACTCCTACTACCAGGGGAACCAACTTGAATAAAATATTGGGGGGGGGGGGAGCAGATAAGCCCCACCCCTGATCCTAGTGCTGGTGAAGGTTTATTCCCCACCCCTCACCTCACTTTTTATCCCCAAAACAGCTCTGTGAGGTTGTCTGGTCTCAGAAACAGTGCCTGGTCTGGGGCTACTCTGAATTCTTAAAAAGGGGAGCTTGAACACAACTCTCCCCAGATATAAGTTTCTAGGCATCGGGTTGCATTCCCACCACCACCCAAAATCAATGAAGGTGGGCTGCAAAATTATGCATTTGCCTGCTTGGACATATTTTTAGGACCCACCTTATTTCTGTGACAATAAGGTGTTTTAAATTGCTTTTAAATATTGCTTTTTAATTGTTGTAACCTGCACTGGGACCTTGGGGCAAAGGGTGAATTAACAACAACAACAATAACAGGTGGGGAGCTTTACCCTCCAAGTCATCTAGTTTAATTTTTTTAAATGATAAGCAACCAGGAGCTGCTTCCTCTCTTGTCCTAGCAGAGCTCTGTGAACCCAGTTTGCACTCTCTGTCTCTCCTCTAATCACAAGGGCCATAAAAGGTTTTTGCCCAGTCCTAGCTAAGTTGCCATTCAGCAACCCTATTACAAGTTTGTTTACAGGGCTTGTTGGGAAATGAAGTCCAAACATGGAAATGAAAGAAAGGCATCAATGCCCATCAACTTTAGGGTGGCCAGGCCCCCTCAAATATTTTATGGGTGTGTGGGTGTGTGTCAAAGAGACCTGGGCCCCTAGGAGTTGGTGCTTATTCCCACTACCTTGGATCTCCCCACCTTGGTTCAGCACTGGGTAAACAAGACCCAGACTACTTTTCCTCCTAGTCTCTTATAATGCACAAAGCATTTCTCTGATCAATACTGTGCTTGGGTAGAGAGATGCAGACTTCCAATCGCCTGCTTTGCTCTATCTCCCCTCCTGGTCTCTCTCCCTTTTATGTGCTAGTGGGGGGAGGCAAGAGCCTGCCAAGTGGTCAGTTGCAGCCACACCCCATCATTTCTGGCCCACTTGTGTTTACCCCTGGTTGATCCAGGAGTGCTGGTGTGCAGAGACTGGTGCTGACCATTGGCAGCCTCACACGCTATCCCATCACAAAGCTCCTAAGAGATGAGTTGTACGATGGTTATGGGGAGAGTGAGCCAAGTCTTTTGTCAGCTTTTATTTGCCTACAACCTCACTTGGGTCAAAATACTGAGATTCATGATGACTTCCTTTAACTTTGGACTGGACAGATGTCTGCCTGGCAGGCTTAGATGATGCAAGCAGGCAGTATGAGTTGCTATTAAAGAGCAGCAATTTGCCAATAATTTAATCCATACCTTATTTTTCAATGGAACCCACCCACGCCCTACTCCAATGCACCACATATATGAAGTCCTAAACTATTGCTAATGCACATTATCTGTGGAACAGAGACCCTGGCAAACAGAATACCTTGAATGTTGATTACAGTAGAAGGAAAGGGATGGTCTCTAGGATGTACCTTCCGGAAGACAGGTTTGCCTAGCAAAACGATTGGCAAAAAGTTAAAGATAAGTGGGTTGCTTTGAGTTTTGGTGGCCGGTTTAACACTTGGTGTTGTTAGATTTGGTTAGCTGCAAAGAATCTACTTGGTGAATGGCAACTTCATGTGAGGTTATTGCTATGACAATTTCCTACAGCAGACTCTCAAGCACCGTCTTCCCGCATTTTGAAGAATAAACAGAGCCATGAATGAGGTCCCAGCCAGCCTGCTCAAGTGCTTCAAAAGATTAGACTGCTACTCGTCACCTTTGAAATGGTGGCCTCCTTATGGAAATCTATTTCCAATCACAATTTTGCAGCTTAAGATTTCAAGGAGGGCAAAAAAAATGATTACGGCGAATGGGCACTTGTACATTTTTAATGCAGTCTTTATCATTCTCTTCTTTGCTATGCAGTTCCAATCTTCCCCTGGGTTCCTCAGAGCCATAGCTATGCTGTAGACATTTCTCAAGAGAAGTTAACGGAAATACATAAATTATAAAGTGCTCTTTTAGCCTCAGGGCTGAAGGGCTGGCTGCATCTGCTCACCTGGTCGATGCTGGTGGAGAAGCATGGAGTAAAGAGCAGGCAGAGATTAACAGAACTCCACTGAGTTCTGGCAATTTCAGCAGACATGAAGAGAGCATAAAGGACCCTTGGTAGGTCTGCTTGATGATGCTGTTACTGAGATGTTGACCTTACTCAATGTCAAAGACATCAGTAAGTTATTAGAACAGGCAGGCTTCTTAAATTATAAGGGGAAAGCTGCTTTGCAAAAGTTCTGTGGATGGCATACGGGACAGTGTTTAAAAGTGAATGGCTATCTTTATCACACAGCATTAAATTCTATTTAGGATGCAATCCTATGCACATTTACCTGGGAATAAACCTCATTGGAACGTAATTCAAAGTAAGCATTAACAAATTTGCCTTGAACAAGTCTAAGATGATCTTGTTTCCAAAGACATGATTTCCCTTACAGATTACTGAAAAATTAAATCCCATTTTTGTGAAAGAAGTGGCTGATGAATCCATTAAGTACTCACTTCTTAAAGGCAGTTCTTAAAAACAAACTCTTCTGCACAAGAGCTCTTCATCCTTAAAGTAAGAAGTCATCTTACAGGAGAGGTGGAGCTTTAGCAAGGGGAAGCTATTTATTTGTAGATTATGCTTAAGCCACCTGTGTCTATTATAGACGTTGTTCAAAAATAATTGCTCGGTACAAGGGATGCTTAAAATTCCCCTGTCTTTTTCTGGAATGAGCTAAACTAGGTTGGATTTGGAATGGGTCCAAAGCTGTTCATTTAAGAGTTCTTCCTATTTCTGAGCTTCAGGCCTGGTTTTGCTCCAGGTTATGTCATTGGGGGGAACGACAAGACCTAGAGGTCTTGGGACGCGGGTGGCGCTGTGGGTTAAACCACAGAGCCTAGGACTTGCTGATCAGAAGGTCGGCGGTTCGAATCCCCGCTCCTGCCAACCTAGCAGTTCGAAAGCACATCAAAGTGCAAGTAGATAAATCGGGACCGTTCCAGCGGGAAGGTAAACGGCGTTTCCGTGCGCTGCTCTGGTTCGCCAGAAGTGGCTTAGTCACGCTGGCCACATGACCCGGAAGCTGTACACCAGCTCCCTCGGCCACTAAAGCAAGATGAGCACCCAGAGTCGGCCTAATGGTCAGGGGTCCCTTTACCTATGTCACTGGGGGGAACGACAAGACCTAGAGGTCTCTCGATTGACTTAGTGAGTCACTGTCTCTATCCTACCTTACCCAAAGCTTACCTTCCAGCAGCAGTGGCAGCACAAAGTGGAGGCCTGCTGCTTTTCATTACACTCCATTTATCAGCAGGAGTTTCCCGACACACAAACACCCTTGGGAATGGTAGTTTGTTAAGGTTTCTATGAACCTTTGAACTGCAAGGCTTTAGCCCTAATCCGAGGCCCGAGACACAGTGCTCTACTCTGCACCGCTGCTGGAAGAAGCCAAAGAAGAGGCAAAACCTCAAAATGGTACTGAAAAATATATTTATTCAATTTTAATAGTCCCATCAGAACTATAAAATGCCCATTGTGTTTTTGTTGATAACCTTCCTCAGAGTCAAAAGACCAAGGTTCTCCTACAAAGACAACGTATCTCCCGTGTGTCGTTGTCTGAAATGCATCGGGCCATTTGTTATTTTATTAGGACTATCATTCATAACCATATTTTCCAACACCGTTCTGAAGCTTTTAGATTCACCCTACAATTAAAACAGCTGGTAGCTGTGGTGGGCAGATGTTCTGGGGGATGGTGATAATAAGGAAAAAGACTGTGGTGACTTTCAGCGCCATCCTAACCACACCTATTCATGAGTAAGCCCTCCTGATTTCAGTGGGGCTTACTCCCAGGTAAGTGGTGGTTAGGACTGCAGCCTTAGCGCTTAGAACTCTCCTGGCTTTTGTTCAGGTGGTAAATTCTGATGCAAAGACAGCTGTGGATAACTTGGCACAGAGGCCCTTGAAACATTCAGCCCAAGACCATGATTTGATCTACGATATCCCTTGGCTGTTATGCCAGGAGCCATGTTGCCAGCAAAGCTGCTTAAAGAGCACAAAAGAATCTTAAACCCACTGCCATCCTCTAGGTCTCTAGAGCTCTGTGTTATGCTTTAAAATTGTTACCAGAGAATCACTGGAATTTTTAAAAAAAGTCTTACTCTGTTATCCAGAAACATGTGATGTTAAGTGTGTCGGAAAGAAATGCCACACCACTTCATCACACTTGGTTTACACACTAGTTACTTAGTACGTGGGTTTAGTGTTAATCTTAGTTTGCATGAAAGAAAGCAAGATGTCCTACCGTTCAAACGTTTCCCTTGATTACGAAAACAAAAAATAAGCCAAGATGTTAGCAAATGGAAACCAGAGGGCCATCTTCTTCAAATATCCAAGCTGGGTTCATTGTTGGCAAATGTTTTCTACGCCAGCACTACAATTTTAATCTGTAAAAGCCACTTTTTGAACTTTTCAACTTGGGTTCCTCTTCTGGTTTGGGAGTTCAAAACATGCAACTATATACAGTCCTTTGCAATGCTCCCACGTTTCTTTGCAATGTTGCAGAGGTTCTTGGGGTGCAACTCTTCCTTTAGTTCACTGTTTCCTAAAAACATTCCTTCCCCATGCAACGGCCTGGGTGATTTATGTAGGCAGGCAGGCTTGGCACTCTTGAGAAAGGACTTGGAATTTTTTTTTCTGAATTCAGCCACACCTATTATTGAGCTCCATACTGATCCTTCTAGTACCTATACATCCTTTCCTCATTATATGACTTTCTGTTTTATTTTGATTTTGAAAATGCTTTTGTGGGTCTTTGGACCAAAATAAAGAACGTATGTATGTAACTTGCTTTGAGCTTTTATTTTTTATTTTTTAAAGCTATCAGAGAAAGGCAATATGCAAGTATATAACACTTTTACAATCAAAGCACAAAAGCGACCAGTTCATTGCAGAACTGCTTCCACGAAATCCCCAATCAAATTAAAGAAATGGGCGATAAAAAGGGAACGAGAAGTGTGCATTATTTAAATGGTACAAATTCGGGAAACTTCCCTGGCATTCATGTCCTGTTTCATTCTAGTGTAATATGTTTGCCTCTCTTTTATCACAAAAGGTGAAAAGAAATGCCATATGTTCATTACCATAATACAACTATTAACGTTTGATTGTCCTGAGTAGGAGTCCTCACCCCCTGCAATAGCATCTGGCTTTAGGACAATGAAATGGGAGTCCATCTCTTTCTGTATTCCTATTTGAAAATATGTGTTGGATGAATGGGTAATGATTCTGTGGAGTGAGGATTGGGATTCATGTTATAGTTGCATAATATTCTAAGTATATGGAACTATCACATGAATCCCAATTCATGTTATAAACAGTGTACACTGTGTAAACTTTACTGGCTTAAAACATAGTTGGGTCATTGTAAACTGGTTGATTCATTTAATGGACAACCAACCTAAACTTGCTGTTTACAGAAAAACAACAGTAGTTCTGAGCTGCTTCAGGAATGGTGTCATCTACGGTAATTTGTTGAGTCACTAGTCTGGTTTGCACCTAACTCCAAACCATAGTTTGCTAACTTGATCATCTAAACCCAGCCCAGCAGCTAAACCATAGTTTATTAACCATGAGCCAACTATGCTTATATAAGCCATGGTTTGTTGCTGGTTTATAAACACTGCTTAATGTGTGTACTAAGCCAAGGTAAACCTGCATGAATTTTAGCTAATCATGGGTCACATACGTTATTTCTTTTTCCATAAGAGCCTTCTTAATCTTAAAGAGCTATGAAAAGACCTCTCCTCCTACACGAGGGGAGGAGTTGTGAGCGGGAGCCGGTTCCCGCGTCAGCAGGGGGGCGTTTCGGCCCCCTGCATCTGCTTCCCGGCTGCTGCGCCACACCCCTGCAGCCAGCCAATTGGGCTGGCTTGGGGGCGGGGTTTAGCCACACTTAAGTGGCCACGGCATTGCTGCGCCCTCATTTTGCTTCCGGAATATGACGGATCACCCACCCACCCTTCCTTTAGGTCATCTCTACGCTTTTGACATTGCTATGGGCCATGGTTGGTTGCCTTGGTTGCCCAAGGAGCCTGGTAGGAATTTTAATCCATTTGTCTAGTTGGCTCCAGCCTCTTGGTTTTCCACCTACCTCGAAGCAAATTGTCACAACTTTGCGGGTATTGCCGGTTAGGCATTGGAATATGTGTGGTGTGTTGGAGGGCAGGTTGTGGCCATCAACTACCCCTCACCTTTTGGGTATTCCGTTAAAGGGATCCAGAGGTCATGGATCTTGACCGATGCCCTGCTGGTGGCTAGGGCCATGGCGCAACCCCCGGTGACGTCAGGGGAAGCTTCCAGTTGTATTTGCATCAACAAGCTCCTCCCACTGGGTGTTAACCCTCAAAATTACTTTCTGCTGAGCAGGGTGGAGTCATGTATAGATCATTTGATCCAATGCCTAAGCCAATACCACTCACATGCTATAACCAATAAAGTTGTGGCCTTATTTAGCCCATTAACCTAAAATACATGTGTCCTTGTGTCTTATTTATCCCTAAGTGGGTGGCGGATCCTCGACTTACAAGTGTTAGATGGTACTAATGCTTTGCTGTGCGTCTGTTTTAATATTATATATCTTAAAAGGAAAAGGAATATGGAAACATACATTTAGAAGACAGCAAAATAATAATAATAATAATAATAATAATAATAATAATAATAATAATAATAATAATGCCATACCTGTAATTGTGAAGCCACCTAGAGGAATAGCAAAATGGAAAGAGAGAAAAAGGAAGCAAATTAGCATCTGTTGCTACACATCACATGTCACCTATAAAATTCTACCCTAAAGTTCCCTACAGGAAATGCACTCAATTGGATCAGGCAAAAATGCCAAAACATTTCCCATGCATGAAAATTTCAAAAAGTCCAGATTTGGTTGAAACATTTTATTCCCTGTTCAATTAAGGCCAAGATTAGATGCTACAAAAAACACAGCCCTACACTCTCCTCTTCGCTATCCTGGTAACTTTTCAGATTACAAAATGTGTGGTATGGCATCACGGTGATGTGAAAGTCCCCACCCACAGCTCCACTTCACCAGCTGTTCCTTGTGGCTGGAAGATCACAACACAGCGCGATCACATCACGTGCTTTGTTTTACCTGGTCTTTCTGGGGGAGACAGGTTGATGAAACTCAGGGCTGCTGCTTTAGTGACTGCTGTGCATCAGTCATTGCCAGAAAACATCCCAGGAATATATGCTATTTGGAAAATTATTGCTTCTTACATCTTGGTTTTGAAACTTATGGAGAAGACTTTGCGTGCAGACTCCTCAACAGGGTTTCAGTTGTGTGTTTACTCCTAGCATCTCTAGTTAAAAACTCCAGCCTGAGATCTTGGGAGTATTAGCAGACGGAGCTTCCCAATGGCATGATTCAGTATTAGGAAGCTTCCTGTTTTCTTTTTTGAACTCCCACTCCAACACTAAATATGCCTTCTCATTTCAGCCTCAACTGTCCTCCTATTTGCAGAAATAGACAAAGGCGCTTAGAGGATGGTATGCTATCTGTTACAGATTCTAGTTTTCTCTAAAGCGCTATGCTGAACTTCCTACATTCCTTCACACTCTGTTGTCATGGTGCCCATTCAAGTGAATGAAGCAACTCCTTTTGGGAGTGATGTGTGTAGGTGAGCTGCACATTTCCTGTACTCGATTAGCTGGGTATGAATAAGTGATCTGATTCCAAAACAATCCACGCATTGGCCCACGAGATACGAACCTGACTCCACAGTATAGCCTTCATGACTGCATTTAGGTTAGCATGCACTTTGTAAGATGCAATTTACTGAACAGGATTGGGTCACCAAAGGAACCCCAGGTTTATCTTTCAAATGTCCCACCACTATCATTAGGGATTTCATTTAAGAGGAATCTCTCCTGCATGAACACCACTGGAATGAATGGGAATGCTTGGGGGCTCCTACACGGTGCCCACTCATTTCAGCTGAAACCAGGGCCTACCTATGAGCTGCAACTGTGTACTCCCAGCACCGCTTTTTAAAACAAGAAGCAGCTTCAGGAAAGGGGGATTTAGAATGAAAAACTGGCAAAAGGAAAACATACTTAACCTGTATCTGGCTAATGATTTCTCTATTCCAAATAGCATCCCTCAACAGGATTTCAGTTGTGTGTTAATTTTGCAAATGTACTGGGATCTCTCATTTCAGCAGAGTCTCATGCACCAAAAGGAGTAATTCTGTGGTCACAAAAACCAGTGAGCATTTCCACTTGAGTAATTTCTGTAATGGGCTGTAATATAGTCTCTTAACTGATCCAAAAAACGACTTTCCCTCAATTGGCATATGAAAATCAGTGTCTACCCACTCCCCCCAAAATGGATGTATAGCTTAAAGTGAAAGTTAAAGAAAAATAGATCTCTACCCTTCCTTAATGTATCAGAAGAAACCCTGGATAAAATTTGGATCTTGGCCTGTTTAATCTGCGCATCTGCCAAAAGGCTTTCTGGAGATGAGATGTTTCAACCAATTACCATATAATTGACCTAAGATGTCTCATCTTTTCCCATCAGATCTTTAATACCTTGATTTCAGTTTGAGGGCACACTGAATCCAAGGGATTACTTCAAAACCAGCAGATATGGAAAATAAATTTAAGTAACAAACATGAAATCAATTACTTTCGTTTAGTTAAACTGCATTATTAATCTTTTTTTTTTTTAAGAAACATTTGAGAGTACAAAAATAAAATAATAGAGACAGAACAATCAACTTACATAAAGTACATCGATTGACTGGAAAAAAATGGAAAAGAAATAGAAGAAATGGGGTGCTTACCAAGCTCATTCAACAACAGGGCTGTGGAGAACGCACAGAGGGACAAATACAGAAGAAGAAGAAGAAAAGACAATGAGCAATGAAATTAAAGGGAACATCTACAGAGAGGCTCCAGATCCAGAAGGCCAGAAAATGCAGATCTGTAAAGCTGCAGGACATCATTACTACAAAGGAAAAGAGCATGAAAAATAATGGAAGAGAGAAACATTTCATGGGGGTGGTGTGTGAAATGGTGGAGGAATATTAAATGCACAGTTATTTAATATATTAGCTGTGACAAACCTTAAAAAAAAAATACATTCGATGCACCCAGTGTTTAGATTCTACTCTTTTGATCCTTATTCGGATCTTAATTCTGTATCAATTTACAGCTCTGCCAGAAGTTTGAGGAAAGAATATGTTCCATTGGATTCCTGTGGGAGTTTGCTTCATACTTGGCCTTTAAAAAAATCATTTTTAAGAAGCTGTTATTCTATCTAAAATTATAGGAGGGGAAAGAGTGTTTACTACATACGCGTTTCTCACATCTGTTCACATGTGTGGGCCTTTTGTGTAATCCAAAGGCTCAGAGTGTTTGTTACTGTGTCAGGGAGTCCCTTTGTAAACTGGGAATGTGGCAAAAGGGAAAGGGCAAGCAGGGGGTGGGGGGAAATGAGGAAGTCCCAAAGTGTGAGCTGAAAGACCCCAAGAGCATCCCCATGTATATAACATGCATTTCAGCTGGGCTAGAGGATGGACATGGGACAACGGTGCCTTTATGGTAAGGAAAAGTTCACCCTTGGAACCAAAGAATCCTGCAACACCTTGAAGACTAATTAATGCACTACACTGCGAGCTTCTTCTTACAATGTGTGAAAAACCAGCTGTGAATGTGGTTATGTTGGTTTTAAAGATCATTTCTCGCTGTCCTTCCTGCAAAATCTTGGCTAGCGTTTCTGTGAAGGGGCTATGGAACTCTAGCCAGGAATTTGTCCTCAGTCCCTTACACACAAAAAACAAAAAATTCATTCCCAGAGCTTTGGGGGAAGGCCACAAGAGTTTCAAGACTTTAAAACAAGCTTTGCATTGGTAGCCAGCATGTGAAATAAAACTACGAGTATTTCGATGCTCCGTCTCAGCTTGTGCTCAGTGGTAAGCTGGTAAGAAAAAGGGGGAGGAAATAATGTGCTCTTTAAAGCCCTAAACGGCCTCGGTCCTGTATACCTGAAGGAGCGTCTCCACCCCCATTGTTCAGCCCGGACACTGAGATCCAGCTCCAAGGGCCTTCTGGCAGTTCCCTCATTGCGAGAAGTGAGGTTACAGGGAACCAGACAGAGGGCCTTCTCAGTAGTGGCGCCTGCCCTGTGGAACACCCTCCCTTTAAAAGACATCTGAAGGCAGCACTGTTTGGGGAAGTTTTTAATATTTATAATAATAATAATAATAATTTTTATTTATACCCCGCCCTCCCCAGCCAAGGCCGGGCTCAGAGCGGCTGTATTGTTTAATGCTGTATTGTTTTTAACACTCGATTGAGAGCCACCCAGAGTGGCTGGGGAAACTCAGCCAGATGGATGGGGTATAAATAAATTATTTATTATTATTATTATTATTATTATTATTATTATTCCTGAAAGCATCCTGGAGGAAAAGCAAAATGCGTTTAAAAACAACCCTTCCAAAACAGGTTGCTTGGTTGTCTAGTAATACAACCAACCCCAGCGGCTTCGAACTGAGAGCTAGTGCGGTGTAGTGGTTAAGAGCGGTAGTCTCGTAATCTGGAGAACCGGGTTCGCGTCTCCGCTCCTCCACATGCAGCTGCTGGGTGACCTTGGGCCAGTCACACTTCTCTGAAGTCTCTCAGCCCCACTCACCTCACAGAGTGTTTGTTGTGGGGGAGGAAGGGAAAGGAGAATGTTAGCTGCTTTGAGACTCCTTAGGGTAGTGATAAAGCGGGATATAAAATCCAAACTCCTCTTCTTCTGTTCCCAGTTTTACAGTGGTACCTATGTGTGTACAAAGATGTCCAGCTATTCTGTGGTTGCAGACAGACCATAGTTTTTAAGGAAGTTGAAAGGGGCTCGAAAGAGTCTTTGTTCCCTGCGGTGTACACTATGCTAGATGGAACTGATGGGACACCAACTTGGCAAAGGATGGGGAACATAGACATCTTTTTTGTCCCACTGTTGCCTCTAGTCAAATATGCTTTGATGTGTTTCTGAAACAATAAAAAGCCTGCAAAACCTAACCGAGCAGGAGGGAAAGTGAGATGAGCATATAATGCTACAAGCAGTGATTCCTCCTTTTAAATGAGTCTCCTTCTGAGCAAACAATTTTTGTGTGACTATTAATTGCTCAGTAACCCATATGTGGAAGGAAGCGACTGGCATGGGGTCTGAGGAGGCTTCTGGTTTGCTCTGCATTTTGGAGCAAATGTTCCCATTGCACCCCATCTTGAGACTCTCATGTGGACTGAAAGACTGATCTGAGGACTGAGCCATTTAATCAACAGGTTGAACCATGCATGCACCTGCACTGTATTTGCAAGGTGGTTCATTTAAACTTCTAACACATTTTAAGTGCTCTTAGAGCAGCTCTGTGGCCTCACAGTGAAGAAAGCCTTTTTAAGATGCTTTCAAGTATTGACTGGGGAATTGTACGGGAAAAACATGGCCACGCCATTTCCATTTATTTATTTGTTTTCTCTTAAAGTGCACCCATAAACAGGACAAAAGTGATCCAGTTTTTTTTTTTTGGGGGGGAATGAAGGCAGCAAGGAATAGAAATATGGTGATCCATCCATCCTTATTCCAGCATATGAAAAGAGACTTGTGTGTGAACATCTTTCCACTGCCTTCTTACACAAGGGTGGATCTCTCTCTGCATGGAACGGTTATATTAGAAGTAGGTCTGAGTTGGCTTAGGCAGTAGAGCAAGAGACTCTTAATCTCAGCGTCATGGGTTCGAACCCCACTTTGGACCAAAGAGTCCTGCATTGCAGGGTGTTTTGGGGCAGAGGACCCTTCCAACGCTATGATTCCATGATACTTCTAGTGGCTGTAAGCTTCCAAGAAAGAAGGTTGGGCTAGGTGACCCAGTGATTACCTTTCAGTTTTATAATTCCTTCTATCGTTCAAAGCCCCCTGTAAGAAAGGGAGGGGGACGGCGGCATCTCTCTGCCAGTCTAGATGCATCTAATGGAGCATTAGAGAGGAACTCACAGGCAGCTTTTCAGAGTCTCCTCGGGAGACCTACTCCACAGTTTGAGATCTACGGCTGTACTGCTGAATTTTCTGCATCAGTGCTTCTTTTTATCCTAGAAATGCGGAATTGTTTTAATTGCAAGTCCACCTTGTTTGATTTCAGGACGTATACTCAGTTTATGGCTATACTATGCAGTAGAGCCATATGCTGTAAATTATTTTCCCTTTGCAAAAGCAAAACAATTTCACTTAACTTCTTAAAGTCTGGATGTTGAAGGTGAGCAGGGCAGGAGAGGGTTCCTTGTAAAATACATCTGTGGCTGATTTTGAGGAACTTTTATGTGACTTAGAGATAAGGGGTGTATAAATGAAACAATTTTGTTCTACTTATGATGAAGTGCTGGGTCAGAGGTCATAGCCGTGTCACTTTTCTTAACGATTTTTTTTACTATATGCCTCCAGCTTTACTGGGTTGAAAAGCAAAGGTTCTTTTCCTGCTATACTGGCACCAGGCCAGTATACATAAAAAAACAGTGTCCTGGGTCACTCAAGTGAGATGTGTTTACACTGTGATCCTGTCACAGTTAAATAGATTTCTTTGGATGAGATTAATCAGGGCTCCTTCCTGTGTTAGATATGTAATGTGTGTACTTGCGCAGTACCCTGTAATGTGGACAAGAGCATACATGTGCTTGTATTTCTCAACATGCATGGCTCGCAAGAAACTGTCAATGGCCCTAGCTCCTAGCCATGTGCACACAGAATGAAATTTATCTGCCTTACATGCTACAGAACACACACTGTGTTTGCAGAGTGCATTCACAAAATATTTAATCTGGCTGCTCTGCACATTATCCAATCCATTCAGGGTGATGTTTCCTTGCAGCTATGACAAAAGCCTTATTGAGGTTGTGTTTTCATTTGGAATTTTGTCTTCATCTTTGAGCACTGGAAGCAGAAAACCACAGAACATTGGCCCCCGAGGTACACTTAAGGCGGTGCAGGAGCATTTTTCTGTGGACACCATTCCTATCCTATAATGTGGAAGACAAGTGCATTTCCCCTCTGCAAACAGGAGGGGGAATCATAATGATTGAGAACAGATTCCAGTCTGGGTCAGGAGCAAGTGCAATGTGAAAGAGACCATTTGGATGAAGAATCCTATGTTCCTTTAACCCATAAAAAAGCAACGAATGTAGATGCATCTTAAGAGGGCACTAGCATGTTCTGGGAGAGTGGGCTCAATAGCTAACCTCTTCTCTCACTCTTCTCTATCTGTATTTTTTCTCTGCACTGAAAGCAAAGCCAGCTCTAAAGGTAAAGGTAAAAGGACCCCTAACCAATAGGTCCAATTGTGGCCGACTCTGGGGTTGCGGCGCTCATCTCGCTTTATTGGCCGAGGGAGACAGCGTACAGTCATGAGGCCAGCATGACTAAGTGGCTTCTGGCGAACCAGAGCAGCGCATGGAAACGCTGTTTACCTTCCCGCCAGAGTGGTACCTATTTATCTACTTGCACTTTGACGTGCTTTCGAACTGCTAGGTTGGCAGGAGCAGGGACTGAGCAACGGGAGCTCACCCCGTCACGGGGATTCAAACCGCCGACCTTCTGATCGGCAAGTCCTAGGTTCTGTGGTTTAACCCACAGTGCCACCCGTGTCCCAAAAGCCAGCTCTAGGGGGCTGGCAAAAAAGCCTATTGTGGTCCCCAGTGCTTTTTTTTTCTTTCTGAAAAAAATGTTTGGGGGTACTCTCATTTTCCTACTCATATTGAAATGCTGCTCCTCAATGAGGCCAAACATAGATTCACAAAATGTTTAGGGATATGTGCTAAACTGGTGGTCCTTCTCTTACATCAGTGGCCACCGGTGGGCCTGTCTGTTGGTGGTGGTGGGCTGCAATGGGAAGCACTTGCATTCTGAGTAGCACAATGGCTCCAGCTCAGATTTTAATTTCCTATAATGCCCGAGAATGTAGATACATTGGGGGCACTGGGGGAAGTTAAAGGGGCGACTAGTGTCTGCCACTCAGCACTGCTATGAGCACTGGACTGAATTGTTTTTTTTTAAGGTGGGTATAGAGTAGGCATTGGTGGTGCCCTTCCCTGTGACCCTGGCAGCTGCCCAAGGATACTGGGTACGGAAACATATTTCAGACCCACCTCTCCCAAGCTATTGTGTGCTTTCCTACTTTCTGGGGGGTAACTGACAATGCTAAAAGTAACAGCTTATTTCCCATGGGTTTTTGCTTTTATGTGGACGTTATCTCCACAAAGAAGCTTAAAAGCATGACACAGATCTTCATGGCTCTCATCTTCCTTCCTTTTCCCCTTTAATCTGCCAGCGTCAGCACTATCACCCAAGCAGTTATGTCTGTTTTCCTTCAGTTATACTTGGGAAAGCTAAATAAGGATTTCCCTTATGATGGCTCCTAAGAACACTTCTTCAGGGAAATTCTGCTTTAGGTCACCCAGTCACTGCTCACCTTAACCAGCCAGAAATGGACACTGTTATCTGTAAATTGCAAATCATCACTGTTGGAATGGAAAAGGTCTGCAAGCCAACTGCAATATTGAGCTACTATTGCTACATCAAACAGGATGATTCAAGATTGGAGGAAATATAATCCAAGTAGGTTTGGCTAACATCCACAGTAATTGGATAAATTCTCAGGTGCAATGAATCTTGACATAGTTTGAAATTTATCCAGGATTGCACTGTGTGATCCTCATACAATTCATTTACACTGTATGGCATATTCTTGCTCTGTTGCTTTATTGTATTGCCTGGCAATGTTGTTAATATATATGGACATCCTATTTAATATTATTCACTGTTGGCAACGACACAACATGTGGGAATGTGTTACGATCTAGTAAAATAGGTTCACAATGCCAGGAGGAGCACAACTTCTCGGGGAAGTCTTCCTCACACTTCAGGTTTATTCTCATGTTCTGTTCTTAATGAGGAAACATGTGAGTTGAAACTCACTACTTTGCCTGTTGCAACCTCTGGAAGAGGAGTTGGGGTAGTCTGAAAGTCTGTTTTGAAGCAGTAGCTGCTGCTTAATAATTATCACACTGCATCTTGCCCTTTCTCCAAGGGGTTCAGGGTGGCATAGATGGAGTTATCCTGTTTTATGCTCACAGCAACCTTGCAAGGTATGTTAGGATGAGAGAGGGGGTGTTGGATGGATGTGGATATTCCATAATATCCACAATCCCACCCCCTGCACCATGATCAGTGCCCTGGAACAGACGGACAGAAGAGAAAAGTCTGAGGCACTGTACAGTTGATTCGCTGTGTCTGACTTCAACACAAAGGCTACCACTACATGTGGTGTGTAATATATAGTTTGGGCCTCATTAAGAGGATACTGTAGAAACTGGACCTGTGAGAATGATACTTGGTTATAATATATCTAATGGTTATCATAAACCCTATGTCCTATTATTTGGATTTTATATTATTCAAAGGGCCCGTTATATTATTTATTTTTTAAGATATATTTAAGCGGGACGTAATAAGCAGCAGGAATGTCATCAGTTTTATTTCTTTTCAAAAAAAGGAAGAGAGAGAGAAACTAAATTAAAACTGCTGAACTTTGACAGAGGCCAAGGGCAAGCTAAGTGGAAGCCAAGTCAGAAAGTTGTGAGAGGAGAGAAACACAATCAGAGGAAGAAGTCCCCAGTTTCTTGTGAGCTGCCTGGGTTTGCTCTCACACCTTTCATTCCTCTTCGGATCCATATTGGTTCCTCAAGCACAAGGAAGAAACTGCACTCTTTCTCATATTCCTCTCGGTCAAGTATTCTAAGGGTAATGTATTTCCTGTGGGGAAACAAGACAAAGGCAAAACAAATGGTTGGCTTTACACACACACACGCAAGCACACACATGCTTTTAAGTCTGACCACTCGAGGTAGCGGCAGTCTGCAATGGCAATGGAGGGGAACACACTGCCACACATCCCTCTTTTATGTATGTAAAAGAGCAGAAAACCTCTGTTCCAGAAACTTCCTTGTCTGATTCCGTTTGGTTAAGAACCCCCTCACAAAGTTAGCTTTGCATTTAGCTAGACCCAAGGAGGATTTGATTCTAATCACAACAGTGCCAGTATTTTATCTCAAGCATAAGTCTCTGAATCTCGAGAGGTTAGGACAGTTTATTCAAACAACCTATAAGGTAGATAAAGGTGAGGCACGAGCCCTTTTCAGACATTCATTCTATGGAGAAGGAATGTGCGTGACGTTAAGAACCTCGGCAGGTTCTCCCCACGACCCGTGTGAACACATTAGACTGTCTGAATCCAGCCCTTGTTCACAAAACCTGCTACTCATCCTTTTTGCCCCACACGGGTGTTCATTCTCCAGAGAATGAATGCCTGAAAGGAATTATAATACCATTTCCTCACAGCCACCAATTTAGCTTCATGGCAGAACACAGATTTGTCACATAGTACGGTGCCCTAGACCTCAGTCAAGAGGAAAAAGGTTTTCGCTTGCCATACCAGTATTGAACATAGGTTAAATACTGGTTGTTCTGCTGAACTAAATAGAATTTAAATTAACCAGATGCTACTCTTTCCAAGATTGTGCCTGAATTTTACAGCAAATTGAAAACTTGAGCTCAAGACATTCTAGCAACAGCCTCTGTGGCCAGTGACTCGGCTCTCTGCCCCTTTACATAGATAATGGAATGTGTGTTTTTGAGACTCCATGAATGGGAATGTGCCAGGCATCCATGAGTGATCAAGTCAGGTGCATACAGGTAGGGCTCAGCCCCACACAGCCGGTCCTTTTCACCTTTCTTTTCACTCATCTCCACCAGACGGGGCTCCCCAATCTCAACGTAGAACGTCTTGTTTTTCTCATACTCCTCATCATCAATTACTTTGATTGATACCACTTTGCTGAAACAGAGAAGGAGAAGGAGAAGAAGAATACAGATTCAAGAGTAAGGCGAGGGAAGTAAAAAAAGAAAAGAAAGGGAAGGAAGTAAAAGCAAAGAGGAAACTGCACAAATTCAAGGAAGAAATCAGTGGGTTATTGCACCATGCACTTGAAATGATGGCATTCTATGTTAGTAATATGCAACAGCTCACAAATGCCTCTGCAAAAACCACAATTGCATGGGATAATTTTCTGAGGAACGTAAGAAGAGACCTGCTGAATCAAATCCAAGGCCCATCTAGTCTAGCATCCTATTCTCACACGGCATCCTTTCCAACCAGATGTCAATGAGAAGCTCACAAGGAGAACAAGACCGCAAAAGCATTCTCCCCACTTGTGATTCCCAGTGGCTACAAAGACGTATACTGCCTCACACACTGGAGGGAGCCATCGTGGCTGGTACCCATCGATAGCTTTACCATCCATGAATGAGTCTAATCCTCTCCTGAAACCATCATCCTAGTTGGTGGTCATCGATTCCATCTTATGAGGGCGAATGCTATTGCATCCCATAGTGGAAGTCATCTAACTTGTGTGCTCTGCTGTCACTCTAGGGCATATCTACACGATAAAACCTACATTGGTTGTATACCACTTTAGCTGACCTGGCATCTCCCGAGGAACCCTGGGAACTGGAAGGCTGATGGAGATGCTCAAAGCTGAATTAGACAGCACTTGCTACTCTCTAAGTTAGGAAGCCACCAGCAGTGTGGTTTTAAAATATGGGTATGCTCCTGTATTGCCTACTTTTGCTCTGCATCCTTATGTTTCCAATGGAGGGGAGTGTAGGATCTGCAAATCTGGATACGGCATCAGGGCATTGCTGCTTCACAGTGACATCATGCGATGTTGGGGAAGGGCAATAGGTCAGTGGCAGGGCCCCTGCGCTGCATGTAGAAGGTCTCAGGCTCAGTCCCCAGTATCTCCTGGGAAAGATTCCCTGTAAGAGAGCAGCTGCCATTGAAATCCAAAGGCCTTGCTCCCAAGTGAACATGTTTAAGATTGTGCTGCTCATTCGGTTTCCCCATGCTAAGTGCAAAAATATTCAGGTTGCACCATAAGAGAGCTGTTTAGCGTGACTTACTGCCAGTTAAGCATGCACAGGATTGCAGTCTAAGGCTTGGTATGCCTTAGCAGCTTAAAATGCAGTGAGCTTGTTCCCCCCCAAAGTCACATTTGCACATTGCTGCACACATCAGACAGAGGGCAGGGATGTTTTCACCCAATGCACATTACCTGTTTGTTTCTCTGTGTCAGCAACTGCCCTCTCTCTCCCTGAACTCCTAGTCATGAAGCTGTCATCTGTGCGTGCACAATGGCTATCTCAAATGTACACACCCCACTTAACTGCAAAGTGATTGTGGCTTACATTTTCAAATAGGATGAGGGGAAACACATAAAACAGCAGGATTTCTCAACTACAGGATAGGTATGGATTGTGACTAACACCACAGGTACACAGTTTCAAAAACCAGCGGTGGGAGTGCATTGGACCCAGAGTTAACAGCAATGTGTACAAAGCCTAAGACTCCACAATCGCCCCCGTAATCCATCCAAAGACAAATGGAACACTGGAGCCCTTTTCATCATGTCCAGCAATATCTTATCTTCCTACCCACATTTTAACATCCGATTTGAAGAAGATAAGTGTTCTGGTGCATGAGAAATCTTGCTCACAACTCTGTAGACTGCAGTAGGAGTTTTGCCCTGCTGTTGCTTCTGAATCTGTTTTTTCTTCCTAAGCAAATTGGGTTGTGAAGAATGCAAATAGCTGCAAACTGCTCTTGGGCATCCACTACATTTCTTCAGGCAGGGAAAAGTGGCATGTTAGCGGGAAGGACCACAGCTCAAAAGCAGAGCATCTGCTTGGTGCGCAGAACACCTCAGGTAAGGCTAGGAGAGGCCCTGTTTGAAATGCTGAAGATGGACTAATGAGCTGACTTAGTATATGGCAGCTTCCTGTGTTCCTAAATCAACCCTCTTCATCAAGAGGATCAAAGCCTAAATTGCTTCATCCACTTTTCTTTTCTTTTTTTTCTACTTAAAAGGAAAACGGAAATTAAGTAGCAACACCACTGGTGAGTTGGATAATCAGAAATTCTCAGGATAGATTATAGCAGAAAAGAAAACATTCACCTAGAAAGCCATGCTGTACGAGCCACTAATTTATACATCTATACCTATATGCAAACACATTCTATTACCCTAAAACCGATCAGTCATTGCATCCATCCATCAGTGTCTCCATCTCCCACACAAACACAGCAATGGCGCTCAAGGTACGTCAGCCTTATTTTCCAGTCTGCCAGGGGACACTGCTCTTTCCTTGCTCTCTACCCTGCTGTATCTTATGGTATGTCTGATTCTGCACATTATTAACGTGGCGCTTCAGAGCTAAACAGCATGTTATCCCAGGTTTCCACTTCGGCGTCCTTTGACTGTCATTCTAGTCTACTGAACTCTGTGTGTGTTTGTGTGTCCGCAGGGTGGGATGGAGTTTTAAAAATGGACGGTGAAAATGTGATGTTTGATGTGAACACTGAAAACGAGTGTCCCCAGCTACTTCCATAATCAAACTGAAAAGGCCAGGAAGAGAGGATGCAAATGAAGCTGTCCTTGCCAAGAGCTGTTGATATATGCATGAGGATTTTCAGCACAACGGCCTTTAAAAGAACTAGACTTAACTTCCAACAACCAGAAATGTCAAACACTTACCTGGAAAAAAAATATGTAACCTACTTACAACTGTCTTCCTTTTTAGGCCCCTGCTTTGTATGTGTTATGAGGAGTTGTGTGGCAAGTGGCGGGGGGGGGGATAGCTCAGTTTTAGAATACATGTTTTGTATGCAGAAGATGCTATTGTGGTTGGGAAGCCCCCTTGGCTGAGACACTGGAGAGGTGCTGCCAGCCAGAGTAGACAACACTGGGTTAGAGCAGCTTTGCCTCAGGCAGTTTTCATATGTTTATCTTGTTTGGGACCAAACTGTGTGGGTTTGAATCCTTTGAATACACAGGATGCTGTGGCTCATCCACTATTTTCAAGCAAATATAATTTGCACTATTTTCCATCCTGTAGTGATACACAGGAATGGAGGAGCTTAGGGCAGCCTTAGGGTTTTTGGTAGTGACTGAATCAGGCTACAAAAGGCATCTGACAAAGTAAATATGACCTGCTATTTCTAGATGCTTGAAACTGGTCTCGGATGTTTTTAAGCTCCCGTAAAAATGAATAAAACAGCAAAAAAGAGTAGATGGATGTCACAAAAATCTGTGCATGAAATCATCTAGTCTGGCCATTCAGTGTTGGCTATAAAAAGACACACCTCAACAAGCTTTCATAGGAAACTATTTATCCATGGCTTTTCACAGTCTGGAAATGCAAAGGGATGCTTGAGAATGGAAGAAATGGCAGGGAAGCAAGTTTGAAGAATACTTCTTTGGTCCTCATAGCTGTTGGTTTGTTGTTCTTTTACAAAGAGAAAATTCAATTATATTTTTGTCTGATGCCTTAACAGAGAAGCTTGACCTATTCTCGCACCTTCTTATCTTGAACCACCATCCCAGCAGATTCCATCTGTTATGGGAGAATTTATCAACGTAATAAAGGAAAATAAAAAGATGAAAAAGCTGCATACAGAAAAAGCTCAACTGCAGCAAACCCTGCCTAAGAGCTGTATAACCTGTTGTTCAACCAGGTGACTCTTTCTTGACATAAGTTTTCTAAAATATACCATTTCTCCCACCTGACGCATAAAAGCGATTCAATTTATAGAGAAGGATGGAGGTGTTTATCTTATCAAACGAACTCTGCGGCTCGCAAGGATTTCTTGCCATTAAACACATACACACACACTGCAAATGTCCCACTGTCTCAACTACGTTGCCCTGCCCCTTCTTCATTATCAAAACATTTTTATTTCTGCTACATCCAGTGTATGTCATTGTGGCTGGTGCATACGACTTCACTCAGATACTTCAGATCCCACCTCAATGCTCCTCTCTCTCCAGCACAACGCATCACATTTATGAAGGTGCAACAGTGCAAAAGACTCGTTTCAGAAAAACAAACCAGATGAAAAACCTAATCAAGCAAATCTTGGAGGAAGGAGTGCATAGCTACAGAAATCCTGTAAATCAGGCTTCAACAACCTAAGTGCCTTTTTAGATTCCAACACTCATCAGCATCAGCCAGCACAGCTATGCTGCTTGGTGCAGATGGGAGCTGTGGCCCAAAACATCTAGAGGGCACCAGGTTGGTGAAGACTGCTGCAAAGACAATGAAATCAAATGGCACAAGAGGTTTGGTGCAGGCAGGCTTATATGTTTTCATGAAATATTATATTGCATAAGTTGGGAGACTGTCTGCTTGAGCTATCTCAGTTCGTTTAATTTATTCTTTTTTTATAGACTTGCATGCTATGGTGCACTCTGAAGCTGTTGTCTACCTATTGGACCTACCTATCTTTTGAGTATAGCATCTAGATCAAGGGAAGTAATAGTGCCACTGTATTCTGCTCTGGTCAGGCCTCACCTGGAGTACTGTGTCCAGTTCTGGGCACCACAATTCAAGAAGGACACTGACAAACTGGAACGTGTCCAGAGGAGGGCAACCAAAATGGTCAAAGGCCTGGAAACGATGCCTTATGAGGAACGGCTAAGGGAGCTGGGCATGTTTAGCCTGGAGAAGAGGAGGTTAAGGGGTTATATGATAGCCATGTTCAAATATATAAAAGGATGTCACATAGAGGAGGGAGAAAGGTTGTTTTCTGCTGCTCCAGAGAAGCGGGCACGGAGCAATGGATCCAAACTACAAGAAAGAAGATTCCACCTAAACATTAGGAAGAACTTCCTGACAGTAAGAGCTGTTCGACAGTGGAATTTGCTGCCAAGGAGTGTGGTGGAGTCTCCTACTTTGGAGGTCTTTAAGCAGAGGCTTGACAACCATATGTCAGGAGTGCTCTGATGGTGTTTCCTGCTTGGCAGGGGGTTGGACTTGATGGCCCTTGTGGTCTCTTCCAACTCTATGATTCTATGAATGGTGAATGTACCACCCTTCACCATAGGTTTACAATATGGACAAAATAATACGCAACAAATAATGAACATTAGAACATGGTAACACAGAGAAAACAGTGGTCAAAACAGCAGCAGCCAAACCCACAGTATCTATAAGGCAGCACAAGGAAAGCTGGGATAAAAAACCCAAATTCTGAGAGATGTAGTCTGGGCAGGTCTTTTGTGGGTTTTTTGTTGTTGCTGTTGTGACTATCTTTCTTTTCTTTTGAGGACTGCTGAAAGCAAGTAGGCATTAATGGAGGGAGTATCAAACTTGATTACCTTTGGTTCTATGAAATCGGCCAACCTAGTGTGACTCCCTTCCCATCTACTTTCGAATTTCATCAGAAAGTGCTTTGCTAAGGTTGTTATCAGCACTGCATTCTTCTCTCTTTTCATAATTTAGATCCAACAGCAAAGAACGCATTGTTGGAGAAGCACAAGCACACAGAGAGAGATGTGCTTCCTCATACTAAGCCAAAAGCCTATTATGTTTGCCCTTCATGCTTACAATAAAACTCATTTACTCCAAGCAAAAGATAGCTATGAAAAGTTACAAGGCTGTGACATAGCTGTGATTGGTTCCTCCCGCCCCATGAATATTTGCAATAGTTTGTTCCATTAATGATCGCTACAGCAATCATTTTATACCAAGGCTGGGAACATTTTGCAGAGGCGGGAAGCCAAAACTGAAATAACGAGAATTATCTGCCCTCCAACTCTGAATTCTACTGCACAAACAGACTCCTTCAGTTTCAGATATAGGGCTCTACAGGTAAGGAGTCAGGTGCAGGTGAGCCCGAAAGACGCAGGGCTCCGTTGTCAGTGAAGGTAACTCTTTATTCAAGGAAATGGCATACAACTCAGCAACACTTCCCAGTAGGTCTTGCCCCTATGGAGCATTTGCCGGGACTGAAGGTCCCTGCTTTCCATCCCTTCTAAGGCTCCTCCTCTCCCAGATGTTTCCCAAGCAGTCTCAAACTGCATCTGCCCACCACTGGCCTCTGTTCCACCCTCCTCACTATCCCATTTGGAGACAAGGGGGGAGAGGAGCTTGTCACAGCAGGAGAGGGAGATTCCCTGGAGCAGCCTTTGGACAAAAAAGTTGGTTTTCAGGTGCAAAAATCAAAATTGGAAACAGAATTCTTAGATCCAAAAACCAAGAATTTGTCAAGAATGTATAACTTGCTGTTAAAATGGAACACTCAGAATGAAACGGTGAAATCAGCTATGATTAAATGGGCACAAGATGTTGGACATAACATAATGATGGCTGACTGGGAACGGTTATGGACCACAGGTATGAAATTTACGGCTAAGAGAAAATTTAATGAAAATGATTTACAGGTGGTACATGACACCAGTTAAGCTTGAAAAAATCTATCATTTGCCCAATAATAAATGTTGGAAATGTAATGAGACTGAAGGTACATTCTTTCACCTTTGGTGGACGTGCCCAAGGATTAAGACATTCTGGGAGATGATATATAATGAAATGAAAAAGGTATTTAAATATACATTCCTTAAGAAACCAGAGGCCTTTCTCCTGGGCATGGTCGGCCAATTGGTGTTAAAGAAGGATAGAACTTTTTTTATGTATGCAACAACAGCAGCAAGAATACTCATCGCGAAATATCGGAAGACACAAGATTTACCCACCAGGGAAGAATGGCAGATGAAGTTGATGGACTACATGGAATTGGTGGAAATGACTGGCAAAATCCGAGACCAGGGGGAAGAGTCGGTGGAAGAAGACTGGAAAAAGTTTAAAGACTATTTACAGAAATACTGTAAAATTAATGAATGTTAGAAAAATGTTGGAATGAAGTTATATGGCTTTAGTAGAAATGTTAAAAGGAATTAAGTATAAATAGATTAATAGAGCTTTAAAGGGAAAAATATGGTTAGAATGTGTTAAGACAATTATAGGATAGAAAACAGAAGCAGATGGAAAGGAATTGCTGAAACAGTTAACAGAAGTGGAATACAAAAAGGGAGGTGTGAGGAGGTCGAGGAAATAAGGGAAAGAAAGATAAGATGTTGAAATTGGATTGTGTTTTAAATGGTTTTTATTTTGTTTTGTTTTGTTTGTTTCTTTTTTGTATTGTATTGTATGTTTTTTTCTTTTTTGGTGTTTTGTAGTGTTGTGTTTAATTTGTTGGAAAACTAATATATATATATATATTTATTTTTTAAAGAGATTCCCTGGAGCAGCCTTTTGATGCCCCTCCTCAGCTTCAGCCTCAGAGTCTGAACTGCTCCCTGTCCCAGGTTCCTCCTGCTCACTGAACCCTGTTGTCCAAACCCTCCTTCTCCCTCTGACCTCTCCTCAGTGTCTTGCTGCCATTCCTTAGGCTCTGAACCTTCCTCCTCTGGAGTTTTCCTTGGGCGTTCCCTGGCTGTGGCCTCCCACCACTCCTTGTTGCCCAGCCAGTCCCTCACAATCACATGCAAAATCTAAAGAGGGGTGTTAGCATTAAAGCATGGAAATACCTCTCTCACACTCCCACACCTTTGGAAAACAACTTACTTTTCTTTATGAATGAACTGTGTAATCTTGCCTGCAGCTTGCCAGTTAGGCATTTCTGTTTGTTGGCTAGTTTATTGCATTTATATAATACATTTTTTTCTCCAAGGAGCTCAAGGTGGCATACGTGGCTCTACCCATCCCCCACTCATTTAATGTGAGTTAGGTTAGGTTGAGAGGCAGAGACTGGTCCAAGTTCAGCCAGTGAGCTTCATGGCAGAGTGAGGATTTGAACCCTGATCTCCCAAGTCCTAGTCCAGGTTAGAGTATGTTGTGGGGATGCCTGATTATTGCCTTCCAAAGCAACTACTCTATTCCGAACTTAAAAATGGAAAGCGTAATACCAGTGATCAACAAAAGAGGTTCAAAGACTCTCTCAAGGCAAATCTAAAAAAAATGTTGTATAAACACCAACAACTGGGAACACTGGCCTACGAGCGCTCCAGTTGGAGAACAGCCTTTACCAAAGGTGTCATGGGCTTTGAAGACGCTCGAACTCAGGATGAAAGGGAGAAATGTGTTAAGAGGAAAGTACGCTTGGCAAACCCTCACCGTGATCAACTCCCGTCTAGAAACCTATGACCCCAGTGTGGAAGGACGTGTGGATCCAGAATTGGCCTCCGCAATCACTTACGGACCCACTGTTAAAACCGTGTTTATGGAAGACAATCTTACTCAGTCACGAGTGATCGCCAAAGAAAGAAAGATCCCCATTCTACCATGAAACTCACTGGCTGACCTTGGGCTAGCCATTGCCTCTCAGCCCAACCTATGTCACAGGGTATGGTAATAGTTTTTTTCCAATTAATAATTGCTACAACAATCATTTTATACCTGAACTGGGTACATTTTGCAGAGCCGGGAGGCCATATTCTAGTAACTATCATTCTTGGAGCGGTGGAACTCTAATCTCCAGCTCTGTATTCTACTGCACAAACAGACTCCTTCAGGGGTGGCTGAATGGATGCAACTGCTGCATAGTATCACTTTATTAAAATGAAGGAAGAAAAAAGGAGAAGGTGCTATGTTATTAAAACTAACGACAAATGCCAGTGTAGCCAAAGAGGTAAAGGAGGCACACGAGGCTGAACATTCTCTTATCTCCGCAGCTACAGCCAACACATGGCACTAAATTGTGTTTCCAGGCAACTGTGGACTGCTAATTAGGAGCAAGAATGAGAAAGCCAATATAACACACCCCCTTCCACATTTTTTTTATTAAAAAACATAAAAGAAGATTTCTGTGGAAATGTGTAATAATTCCCTGCCTCCTCATTTTTACTACAAACAGACATAGATGCAAAGCTGACAACAGCAACTCAGACCTAGACGTTTGTGCCAGCAATCTGCCTCCAAAAACCAAACATACCTTCGCCGGTTCTATAATGTCATTACTTGAGATGGCCTCCAGAAGCTGTTGATGTGCCCTTTCCCCAAACAATTATTTGCTGGAGAGAAACGAACGTCATTTTCAGAGAGCCAAAGTTAATTTGGATCGCTGCCTGCACAAGCTTCCCACTTGCATCTCAAGTAAACAAGTCTTCTAATGGTAGGACTAGTCCTGGTCCCTTGTTCTCATTGCACAGGCAGCACAAACAGGCTGGCCAGATAGGGAAGAAGGCTCTGTCGATATGTGTAGCTATTGTCTGTATTCTAACATGCTCTTAGACAGCCGTTAGCATCGAATGATTGGAGGCCAAACCAGAACATGAGTTGGAGAGGAAGTGAGAGAAAACAGTCAACACCAGAGGCCTTATTCCATTAGCACTTTCCGCTGAAAGGCAACGAAAACAATTTGTCTCCTTACCCTGCAATCCTCTCTTAGACTGCAAAGCAAATTGAGAGGATGATTACTCTCTTTCACTTAACTACGGGGTTGCGGCTAACCTCAACAGCACATGTCAGCAAAAGCGTGGCCAACCAGGGCTTATGCAAACTCTATCGTTTTACAGGATAGTGCTTCACTTGCACTCTTAACATAGTTAGTGATGCGCTGACGGTTTAATGTTTGCCTTGTGCAATTCTTGCTTTTGCGAGAGTATTTGGTGTCATGGAGGGATGACTGTAAAAGTCACAAACCACTCTTAATCAATATTGCCCCCCAAGTATATGAAGAAGAAGAAGAAGAAGAAGAAGAAGAAGAAGAAGAGGAGGAGGAGGAGGAGTAGTAGTAGGAGGAGTAGTAGTAGTTTGGATTTGATGTCCCACTTTATCACTACCCGAAGGAGTCTCAAAGCGGCTAACATTCTCCTTTCCCTTCCTCCCCCACAACACTCTGTGAGGTGAGTGGGGCTGAGAGACTTCAAAGAATTGTGACTAGCTCAAGGTCACCCAGCAGCTGCATGTGGAGGAGCGGAGACGTGAACCTGGTTCCCCAGATTACGAGACTACCGCTCTTAACCACTACACCACACTGGCTCTCGCCATGTGCCATATGGCTCTCGCTATGGGCCATAGCGGCTCCCTGGGCATAGATCTGCCAATGCAGATGACCGGCAGTGCTATTCAGCTGTTTGGGTCCGGAGTGCCCATATCCAAGCCCAGGTTCCCCCATCCCACTTCTTAACAGGTGGTCAAATCTGAGAGCGCTGAGCTGTTTGGTGCTATGGATAAAATTCCCATAGTGCCGTGAATGGCAGGCGCTTCCCCTGAGTGTTTGGTCCATATATGCAGCACAGCAGTAGTCTTCCATGATTCCAAATTCATCAGGGGATGTGCAAGCTTCCACATGTGCCCTTGCTGAGTAGAGGAGACTATTTTCATCATTCAGGGAGCGTGAAATCTGGTGCACAATTATCCATGTCTGGTTTAAAGTCACTAGGACCACTGCACATGTCATGTAACCTAGTGCAGGAGAAATCTCATAACAATTTTCAAATGCAAAGTGCTTCGAGATCTTCACTGGCCTTGTGCTCGTTAACTGCCCAAAGAGTTAAAGATGAAAAAAATAATAACCGGTGCCCCCACTGATACAGTGAAAACCAGGAGGAAGACTAGATCTAACAATATGCATCAGCTTCAGTGGTGCAAACAATAGTGGTTCTGAAGCTACTTCATTTTGGTAGGAAAGGACAAGTAAACCAGCCCTGCTCCTCTTGCCAGTGTAATGCTGGTTGTGGACCTATTGCACTACTGCAAATCTACACCTAGTGAAATAAATTATGTAGCTGGTTTTGTGACTTTTGCCTACGAATCCTATGCTGGCTCCGAATCATTTACATCACTGCAATTTTTCACCCAATAAACATAATTATATAGTTGGTTTCTGGTTATTGCAATGGGGATTTATTATATCTGTATCACACCTGTCTTCTAAGGAACACTATCTAGTCTCTTCTTTATCTACACAACATCCCTAGGTGAGGTAGGTTAGACTAAGAGATAGTAACTGGTCCAAGATCACCAAATGACCTTTATGGCTGAACACAGATTTGAATTTAACTCCTCCTGCTCTAAGTCCAGCACTCTATCAGCTATACCACTTTGGTTCGCCATTCAGCACTGGCATGGGTTACTTGTGTTTCACTTGTTTTCTGAGGTACAAAAAGCACTTCCACTTCAGTTGGAGGCATCACAACCTTGCAAAGAAGAGGAAGGAACTTGTTATACATAGCTGCTCACAACAGGAGGCTGGAAAAAACCGATTCAAGACGATAAAGAGTCAAGGACCAATCAGAACAAAGGTTATGTCTTATCAATCAGGGGCAATGCAAGTAAGGTGGTGGTTAAATCCATTCGACAAGGTGCCCCATGATATTCTTGTAAAGAAGCTGGTAAAATGCGGTCTTGACTATGCTACCACTCAGTGGATTTGTAACTGGCTGACTGACCGAACCCAAAGGGTGCTCATCAATGGTTCCTCTTCATCCTGGAGAAGAGTGACTAGTGGGGTGCCACAGGGTTCTGTCTTGGGCCCGGTCTTATTCAACATCTTTATCAACGACTTGGATGATGGACTCAAGGGCATCCTGATCAAATTTGCAGATGACACCAAACTGGGAGGGGTGGCTAACACCCCAGAGGACAGGATCACACTTCAAAATGACCTTGACAGATTAGAGAACTGGGCCAAAACAAACAAGATGAATTTTAACAGGGAGAAATGTAAAGTATTGCACTTGGGCAAAAAAAATGAGAGGCACAAATACAAGATGGGTGACACCTGGCTTGAGAGCAGTACATGTGAAAAGGATCTTGGAGTCTTGGTTGACCATAAACTTGACATGAGCCAACAGTGTGACGCGGCAGCTAAAAAAGCCAATGCAATTCTGGGCTGCATCAATAGGAGTATAGCATCTAGATCAAGGGAAGTAATAGTGCCACTGTATTCTGCTCTGGTCAGACCTCACCTGGAGTACTGTGTCCAGTTCTGGGCACCACAGTTCAAGAAGGACACTGACAAACTGGAATGTGTCCAGAGGAGGGCAACCAAAATGGTCAAAGGCCTGGAAACAATGCCTTATGAGGAATGGCTAAGGGAGCTGGGCATGTTTAGCCTGGAGAAGAGGAGGTTAAGGGGTGATATGATAGCCATGTTCAAATATATAAAAGGATGTCATATAGAGGAGGGAGAAAGGTTGTTTTCTGCTGCTCCAGAGAAGCGGGCACGGAGCAATGGATCCAAACTACAAGAAAGAAGATTCCACCTAAACATTAGGAAGAACTTCCGACAGTAAGAGCTGTTCGACACTGGAATTTGCTGCCAAGGAGTGTGGTGGAGTCTCCTACTTTGGAGGTCTTTAAGCAGAGGCTTGACAACCATATGTCAGGAGTGCTCTGATGGTGTTTCCTGCTTGGCAGGGGGTTGGACTCGATGGCCCTTGTGGTCTATTCCAACTCTATGATTCTATGATTCTATCTCCTAAATAATCCGTTTAGTCCTAAAGATGCTCATTACCATAAACTGCTTTTACGTGGTGCAGGTAGGCATTCTGCCTCAAGCCGGAGCCAACATGACCCTTAAGGGAAGATACAAACAATTACCTTTTATATATTTCCCAGCATAAGTGATATTTAATTGAGTTTAGATCATGATTTTAACATACAAAACAAAATTATAACCCTCTTCCAGAATCCTAATTTGGCAACTTTCAGAGAAAAGTGTTTTGAAAACACACACGTCCAGCTATTTTACAGATAACACACTACAGTCATTTAGGGGAATGTTTTTCCATTCCAGGTGTTAAAATGCACTTTTTACAATCACCTGCTCTACCTGAACCTTGCATATAATTTTCCAAGCTCTTATTTCACCCAGTAAATGTCAATGTCACCTTTCTCTTTGCTGCCCTGTGCAGTCAGGTAAGTCAGAATGCCAAATAGGAATTGATAATGTTTTTATCACAACATACTGAATATGCCATGAGGGGAATTGTTTTTTTGGTTTTGGTTTTTAAGTCGGAAAACAGAAGACTATGAATAATTGATTGTTCATGCGTAATTCACAGAATACATTTGATGAATGGTTATTGCTACCCAAAAAGGAATAGTATACTCACTGGAGAGGAATCACCCATCTGTTCCAACTACATTTCAACCTCTGTGATACATGCTTAAGACTTCCTACTAATAATAAGGAATAATGTTGAATGTTATTGAACTGCACAAATAAAGTGGATAATTTGGTGAGAGCTAAATCACTGTTTGCATTTGATCAAACATAACTCTTAAGCGGAAAGCTACATCTTACACTGAAATTGTGTAGCAAAGCACTGATTGGCCCTTTCTCTGTTCAAAGTAGTCTTGAGAAGGTGTTTTTCACTGGAGAAGGCAGAGGTAGGGGGAAGGGAGGGTTTAATATTCCTGTGCTGCCTCTTTTGCTGTTAAATTCTGGCCAGCTGTTTTTTTTATCTCCCAGGAGGTCTGAAAATCTGTTTACAAAGGTATAGAATTGTGGGCATCTAAACTACAGTTGGCTTACTCTTAGGGCTAGGTAGTGAAATGTGTGCGCTTCTTTTTCTTAGCTTTAAAGTGTGCAAGATTCCAGAATGATTGTGAGCTTCTTCCTTTCAGCCAACTTTTCTTACTTGAGCTGGCCAATTCTGAAAGAGTGGTTCTAAAAATAAACAATAAACCACCCCTGCCTTCATTTCATGACGTGATACATGGAAATGAGATCAAGCTGCATTAAAGGGCTAAGAAATTATCTCCTCCCTGGGAGCACAGCCCTTAGCTATTGGCTTGCAATCCCCAAAGAGAAATACCTGGCAGAGAAATGAAGACAGTAAATCACAATGAGATTTAATTCTCTGCTCCAGGGCCTGTTTGATGGAGCTCCATACGCTCTTATATACTTAGGAGTATGCCAGCTCTCTGGAGTGGGCTGTGTTATCTGAAGAATGAAAACATCACTGGTAGCAGGAATTATGAGATCCTTCTGAGAGCCCTACCCAATTGTGCATTGCTCTTTCAAATTGGATGCCCTGCCCTCTACTGTTCGCCCTTCCCCACTCTCAAAGAACAGTGGTGCCAAAATATATGAAAAATTGGCATGCCCACCAACAAACATTAGACGTAACACATCAGCTAGAATTTAATAGTCAGTCTAATGACTTCCATGAAAATTTTATTGCATGTCATGTTATCTAGTAGCAGCAATGACAAGAAACTAGTAAGGGAATTTTGATTACTGTCGCTAATGCAAAAACGCAGGTTGGCTGTGCAAGAAATGCCACAGCCTTATCACTAAGACAGTAACATGGAGGCAGGCTTTTTCATTGGTGGCACCAGTGTTGTGGTCCATGAGAAGCCCATCAGTATTGGCGTTCTGCTGGCTCTAGAAGACACACCTTGAGCTTGGAACTTTCGGATCTAATGTTCTAATTGTTCTTTTAACTGTTTTAATTGTTATGCTTTTCAATGAGCTTGTTGTATCGTATATTTTAATTATGAGTGTTTTTAATGTTTTGATGAAATTTTCTTATTGTGTATTTTCATCATGTATGGCTATTTTATAATTGATTTACTACTTATAAACTGCTTAGAAACCATTTTTGGCATGCAAGTAGTAAATACTACTACTACTACTACTACTACTACTACTACTACTACTACACTCAAACCCCAATAGGAATCATCTTGTTCAGGATTCCTCTCAGCCAGCCAGCCAGCCAATAATGCCTTCTTCTGGGTTACTACAAACTATTAGGAGTTCAAGTAAGTGGAATCAATATCCTCTATCAATTTTCCATTTTTCTTTTCCAGTTGACATTCAACATTCAGTGGCTCCTGATGGAAAGTGAACATACTCAATCCGCACTGGCCTTTTCGTGTGTGGGTTTTGCCACCTTTTGGTGACTTTAAAAATACTTTTGGTACTTCTGCAAACCATGCCAGTTCCCCCCTCTTGCTTCTGTTGTGGCTTACTCCTGCTGCCCCAGGGGCACTGAATTCCCTATCAAAAGAGTTATGCCCCTGCAAGAATGAGAGAGTGCCACCACCACTTGTGATGTTGTGGCTAATCTACAGAGCAGGGAGTTGTGTCCTATTGTGCTGAGGTCTTTGGGAATATGGAAACAAAGAGGCTGGGTGTTTAGCACAGACAATAGCTAGAACTTATTGATGTACCAGCTCACAGTTCCCAAGAGCAAAAATGGACTGCCCGCGTTTTTCTTTGAGGCTCCTCACATCTCCAATCCAATTCACAAGTTGTGATGAATCGGCAAGTATTTCTCCCCTGTGTACACTTGCCTACTGGGTTGCTATAGGGTAGCGACTGATGGTGAGCTAGAGATCCGATTTCAAATCCCCGGTCTGCCATGAATACGCTACTAGGTCAATATATTTTGTCACCTGAGACGTCCCCTTCATCCAGGGAAGAAGGGGTGAGTGAAGATCTACATTGGGAACAAGGAGGCGAATTGAATCAACTTTACCTGACAGTTGAAGTGGCAGCCAAAGTCCATTGCAGGGGGAGAAAGGGCCTGCTCTGAATCATGCTAGGTGAGTCCAGAACCCAAGAAACCCTAGAGGGCAGCCCCTGTCATTTCTTCCCTAGGGATGGGAGGAGACCGGCAGCGACTCCTAATGCCCAGAGGGGGCTACTGTGGATCCTGCCTCCTGAGGCAGTCGCCTCACCTTGCCTCATGGGTGGGCCAGCCCTGTACTAGGTGGCTTTGGGGTGGAATTAGACATTACAAGAAATGCAAAGTTTGTGTTGTGATATTTCTTCTTCTCCTCCTCTCTTCCCTCCCCCCACATAATAGCAAACACAGATTGTGTGGGCCAAGAGGAATGGAGCTGAAAGCGGCCGACTGAGAAGCAAAAAGGAGATGTCAGCATTCTCAGGGAGCCCCAAGGTTTTCAGAAGTATGAAAAGTAAGCTTTTGAAGAACACATTAAATAGCCCCCCCCAAAAAAAAAACCTGCCCCAAAACGACTTAGCATGAAAGGGATTTTCTTTCTTTTTTGGAAGGGGGGAAACAAATGGAAAATTGGGGGAGAAATAGAAGCCACATCTGCACCATAAATTAAAAGCACTATTAGACCACTTTTGGTGTCTTCCTCCAGACGATCCTGGGAATTGTTGTGTGTTAGGGGAGCTGAGAGTTGTCAGGAGACCCCCCCCCATTTCCCTCACAGAGCTACAATTCCCAGAGTGGTTTAAAAACCAGTCCCTCTTCCCAGGGAACTCTGGGAACTGTAGCTCTGTGAGGGGAATGTTGGTTATCCAAACAATTCTCAGCACCCTTAAGCTACAGATAATTTGTTCTCAAAACTGAGGTGGCAAATTAGCAGTGTGTGTGTGTGTACATGCACATACAGGCATGATACTTGCATGTCCTCCGCAGAAAACAGGCATGCTTATATCCTTACGTAAAGGGTTTAGAGGAAATGTCACATTTGAAGTGTAATTATGGGTTGATGGGCTTTGTTCACACAGAATGGTGCACGTTCCCCTTGGTAAGACAGCAAAAGAGGACACTGCTCCAATTGGCACCTCTTATGGCTTGTTTACAAAACAAAGATTTAGAAGTTGTCATTTGAGGATTAGCAACCCCTGCCCGCACAGACAAGGAATTCATGGGCATTTCAGCAACAACCCATTGTGGTCTCCGCTCACTCGCAGTTTCTGCAACTCCAAACTGACAATGAACGCATGAAGCATGCTGCTTTACCGGGGTTGTTTATTTTCTTTAAACTAACATCAAAACCCTGAATCATCACCGGAAGGTGGAAACACAGCAGAGATGTTGTTGTCTTGGCATAACAGGCCGTGTCGATTGTGTGTGCTGCAATTCTCTGGGTGGGCCCTCGACCTGTCCATAGCAGACAATGGTGGTCAGTTTCTCAGGGCTTGGGGAGGAACTGGCAGTCTCTCAGCTGCAGGAAACATGGTACAGTGCATGTGGGAAGCAGTCCAGATCTGCTCCAAGACAATGGCCAGCCACGCTTTCCTGCTACAGGTATGCTGGACACCTATTGGCCAGCATGGATGGCTCTGCTGATTGGTTCTCTATCCTAAGCCCTAATGAGGTGGAACCTCCATTCCTGCCAGAACATACGGTGCCAGATTTTGGGCAGATGGGCATGATTTGGGGCAAAATGAATCAAATCAGCACCTTTGCTGGTCTTGAAAGACTTACATTGGCTCCCAGTACGTTTCTGAGCACAATTCAAAGTGTTGGTGTTGACCTTTAATAGCCCTAAACGGCCTCGGTCCAGTATACCTGAAGGAGCGTCTCCACCCCCATCATTCTGCCAGGACACTGAGGTCCAGCGCCGAGGGCCTTCTGGCCGTTCCCTCACTGCGAGAAGCTAAGTTACAGGGAACCAGGCAGAGGGCCTTCTCGGTAGTGGCACCTACCCTGTGGAACACCCTTTTAGAAGACATCTGAAGGCAGCCCTGTTTAGGGAAGCTTTTAATGTTTGATGCATTACTGTATGTTAATATTTTGTTGGAAGCTGCCCAGAGTGGCTGGGGAAGCCTAGCCAGATGGGCGGGATATAAATAATAAATTATTATTATTATATTGTTATTAATCTGGACCATGGGTTGGAGGTTCCCCTGAGCTGGTATAGCTGGTTTTGCAGCTCACAGCCCAGGAATGGTACATTAAAAAGCTGCTTTTGTGTGTTGATTAAGTACATGTGCTGGCATGGCTGTATATGTACCGAATGCTTTGCTTTAACAAATAACCAACCACCCCATTGGGCCTTGCTGCTATTGAATGCAAGAAATTGATATTTATGATGCAACAAAGCACCATGTACACGGACAGAAAAGCTGTTTGTTAGGATGAAGGCTGAAGCTGCCTGAAGCAAGTGAAGAAGAACAGCACAAGAATAAAAGAGAAAACGCAGAAGGAACAAAAGGAGAGAAATGTCAGTTTCCTATACTGATACTACTTGTATCTTTTCATTTCCAAGTTTGAGGGAGCAGCAACTGGCTGGGGGGGGGGGGCACCTTGCCTATCCTGAAATTAACCCCTGACTGGGTGGGGTGAGGGGAACCTGCTTTGGGGACATTTTGAGAGGACAAACCATAATAAGAAGGGAAAGGTTAAACACCCTGTGCATACCCATTATTCCTGTGCTGCTGACTGCAGCTGTTTTTAATTTAAAAACTGTATTTCCAGGGAAAGTTACATGGAACTTTATTCAACATATAGTTTGGCCTTCTCAGGTGAATCTGACCCTGACTGTACCACTTCAGATAGTAGCTGGCAGTTCATGTGACATGCAAAAATAATAATTAAAAAAAATCCCTGCACACAAAAAGCTAGCACGTGGTGAAGAGTTCTCTCAGATGTGCTAGCTTTCTGTGAACAGGGAGTTTTTTGTACAAAGCTGCTCACGAGTGATGCAGCCCACACACAGAGCTTTGCCTCTTCAGTCAGAGCTAGGTATCAGTGAAAGGGGAAGGAAAATAAGTAAGAAAGTGAAGTTAATATTTAGTGATAAATGGCCACTGCAAAGTGTATCTCTATGGGCAGATTCATGCATGAGTCAGAAGGTATTTATGTGAAGAACGGCAAGGCGTGACACACTGTATATGAAGGCTAGTGGAAGGAATAGCCAAAACAGTTTTCTGCTGGGTTTTGTTTGCATTTAAAAGCAAACCTGTCCCCTGCCTTCTCCATTTCTCCTTATTTAGCTGCTTTGCAACCTTTACTCCCAGGGCTCAGCCAGTTTTTGCCATGCAAGCATTGTATCTGTAACCTTTCGCAGGATGTGGTGTCCAGAGAACCCCAAGCTAAATATAGTTGCCAGTAGTTGAGAGGGGCAAATCTGTCAATTTTGGTTTCTCTCTGCTCCTCAGTGATTCCAGTCTTTATTTCAGTTTTCTACATTTCCACATCATTTTGTGAATATTTTTTAAGTCCTCATGAAAAACCAGCTGCAATTTAGTGCAAATCCTCCCCAAATAAACACTTTCGCATGCTATTTTGCCTAATATGTACATTTTGTGCAAAGCAATGCCCTCTAATATTCTTGCATGTTATTTTCACAAATATATGTCCTTTTGTGGACTCTCTGTATGCATTTTTGAACACATTACTTGGCTACAGAGAACAGTACTGCAAGATTTGGAGAAATGTGCGTTTCAGAGGACGTCTGTATTTCAGTTCGTGATTTGTTTTGGAAAGCGTAAATTGGATAGGATGGTCCTTAAATGCACGCTGAACTGCAGTTCTTCCCCCGTGAGTGGGAGAGCTTAAAACCCATTCCTGTCTTTGCTCCCCTGCAGTTACTACATCTGAATTAAAGGTCATACACGTTATAAATCTGGCAGAACTTCAGAACATTCGATTTCTTGACTTCAAACATTTTTCAGATTTCACATCTGTACTTTGAAGGAAATGTGCCTCCCCCCCTTTTCTTAAAAAAAAAAGGTTATATATGAAATCAAGTGAATGTATTTCAATGTCACACAGGATGTGGTGGTGTAATTGTGGACTGTGCCACTTGAGAATTCAGGCAGCCCACTGGGAAAGAAAGTATGTTCAAATTTATAAGGAGTGGGAAGAGAAAGATGTAGTGTTTGCAATAAGAGCAGCAGCAACGCACGATAAATTCCTTAAAGCTTCGCAAAAACAAGAAGATTAAGATGCACGCTTTATTCCGAAGTAGGTATGTAAGTAAACTCAAAATAGGGAAGCTTTTTAAAGCACGCTATCCACTACTAACAAAACTCGAATTAGTACTAAAGTGCCCATTATGGAGACTGATCCAAAACTGACTGTTTAATAGCTGTAAAAACTTGCAAGCGTTGTTCCCCGTAAGATAAAAGTGAGAAGAAAGCATATGTCAGGCACATTTCAGATCTGCCAGTGCTTTAAACATTTCCCATGGAATCATCAGCACAAAATATAGTAAGTTCAACGGTGCACCCCCCCCCCGGACGGTAGTAGGGAGAAGCTGCACCTGTTGAATGTCTACCTGACAAGCGGTTATAGCAACTTAAAGCATTTCAGAGCAGTCCTTTAGTAGCAACTTGGATGGCAGGTGAAAATCAAACAGGTCCACCTTCTTTCCATCACCATACCATTAAAAGGTACACTGGTTTGTTTGTTTGCCAGCACCCGCCTCCAAGCCTGAAAAACGTACGGTTGTCTGGAAGAGAGCAGCAGCAAACCATCTCAAACACTCTTAAAATGCCGCGTTTTTCTCCACCCCTAAACACCCTTCCCTTAAGTGTCTCTCTAAGAGGGTCGAACCAAGATAGCGGCATTTCATCCTCTGAATGTTTAACGCATCACTATCAATCTTGTGCAGCTCTATGAAAAATGAAGCTGAAATCTTTCAGAAGGAGCACGGTGAACAGCATTCTTTTTTTTTCCTTTTTAAAGAAGATCGCTTTTTGAAAAATGGTTCTTTGTTCCTGAATAAGTAATAAAGTGAAGCTGACTAAGTGAGTCAGGGCTTGGGGTGCTGGCCGGAGAAAGGATGTAGAGCGGCACACTAGTAAAATACTCTGCTTAGGGTTGACTAAGTGCTGTGCTGTTTCTTTGAATAATTAACACCACTAACGAATTCTGCCAACTCTGTTTAGAGGTAAGTCGCTCAGTGCAATCTTTACATTGTGGCATGCATAACTTTTGCGCGGTTTCTACAAAGTGCACCGTACACACCCCACAGACAGGCAGTCAAACGTTCTAAAATCAGAGAGCCCACAATTTTAGCAGCCTACGTTGCTCCATATTAGTCAGACTATTTATCCTTCTAGGGCAGTATTGTCTGCTCTGACTGACAGCATCTCTCTGAGATCTCCAAGCAGATGCCTTTCCCATTACCTGCTGCCTTCACTGTAGATGCCAAGGATTGGACCTGGAGGCTTCTGTACAAGCAAACCACATCCACTACCACCGAGCCTACAATCCTAGCCTCACAGCCTTGCTAAGCAACGTTTCTCTGTATGCCACCATTTCTGCCCAATATTTCCTCTCTCTCTCTCTCTCTCTCTCTCTCTCTCTCACACACACACACACACACATTGTGCAGAGATTCTTTTATTCTTCTCCAAGCATCTAAGTGAATTTCCAGACTGTTGCTATTTTCCAGGTAAAAGTCAACCACAAGCCAGCAAATTAAGGTTGCACAGTTGAAGTGGATTTGGCGTTGTTGGGCACAGCAAAGCCCCACCAATACCTACCCTGCTTTTTGCAGTAAGGTGAGGTTGCAAACAAATCAAAATGAGCCCTCAACGAACAGTCAACATGCTTCCTGACAACCTTGTGGAAACAAACCAGGATGAATGCTCAAGAAGCTGCTGGTCTGGAAGTGCCAAGATTTCTGTATACCTCAACTCAATTGCTTTATATATTTCTTTTTTACGGTAAGAGGTATAAGAATATTACAATGAAATAAAAAGCTCTCTTCTAGCATTTTTAAATCAATACGGGCACCGTCTGCCTGTGAAACAATGGTACTGTGGAAAGGAACTTCATCACCTGCCAGTTCAGTGTGGTTTCTTGCAGGTAGATCATGAGATGGGGAAAAACATAACTCCAGCTATGTTTAGCCCAGGAACTCATTTACTCTGGATTTCCTGCCTTGCTTGTGTGTACTGGCTTCAATTCTGAAGGCTTGACTATCTGGCAAACAAATAATTGGGTGACAATGGAAAAACCTACACATTCAAGTCACCTGTGTGAAAATGTGCTTTCTGGACTATGGGTAGATGCATTCCTTGAAACTAATAGTCATTTTGTTGACATATATTGGGGTGTGCACACAACTACAAGATTTGTCTTGTATCTGTGGCATTTGGAAGTTCTGGATCTACTCTGTGTAATTCCAGGTCAATTCATTATACAGGTCCACATCTGATCACCTAAATCTAAAGTGAGTTTTGCCCCCATTAACTATAATGGAGAATCTAAAAGTGATTGTAACTCTTTTCTTTTTTCACAAAAGTGGATGAAATTTTACGGCAAAGGATCTCCCCTAGCATGGACTAAGCACACCAAATTTCAGGCAGATCCATCCAAGCATACCTTGTACAGGAAACCTTCACTATTTCTGCCAGAATTAGAGGTAAACTGTAGGCATGATTCCCTCTCTAAGAGGAGGAAGCCTGCTAACTTTCAGAAAAACTGGAGCAGCAATTCTCCTGCAAGAACAGTCTTTACCCTTTAGACAGGGAAGATAACATTCCCTCCCCAAATGTACTGCTTACAAAAAGTTTGAAAACTCAAGATATGAGATAGGTGCTTCTAGGCAAGAAACTCACGAAAGTTCAGACAACTTGGTCTAGGGGCTAATGTGTTATGTGATTTTACCTTTGCTATAAAAAAAATGGGAAAAGCTAGCTTTTTCTGGCTGCCACCCCATCTCAGGTACCCTTAGGGGCTCCAATCTGGATTTGTGCAGAGTTAACTCATTAGCCTTTTCTCTTTCCTGAAGATATCCTGCAAGGCAGCAGGGGTTTAGGATTAGAGTTTTATTCTCCTAAATGGGCTACTTTCCCAGCTTAAGACTCCCCATCTGCACATCCCTTCCCTCTACAGCACATGCAGAAAGGGGCTTCTTGACCGTTGGACCCACTATTGGTCTCGTCTGCTCAATCTGCCGGAGCCTGTCTTCGCATGCACGTCGTCCCTAACCCATTGAGGATTTGAGACCCATTGGCCACCCTCAACTGGTTTAGCTGGTTTAACTAGTTGAAGCTGTTCCTGGGGTGTGGCCGCTGTCACATGCTGACAGCTTCTGGGAATCACAGGTGAGAGCTGAAAGTACCCCAGAAGGAGCACAACGTGCCCCATCAAGAAAGTTGCTACCCCTCTCCTAAACTCAGAAGCAGGGGGGACCCCTGACCATTAGGTCCAGTCATGGCCGACTCTGGGGCTGCGGCACTCATCTCACTTTATTGGCCGAGGGAGCCGATGTACAGCTTCTGGGTCATGTGGCCAGCGTGACTAAGCCGCTTCTGGCGAACCAGCGCAGCGAACGGAAACGCCGTTTACCTTCCTGCCAGAGCGGTACCTGTTAATCTACTTGCACTTTGACATGCTTTTGAACTGCTAGGTTGGCAGGAGTAGGGACCGAACAACGGGAGCTCACCCCGTCATGGGGATTCGAACCACCAACCTTCTGATCAGCACGTTCTAGGCTCTGTGGTTTAACCCACAGCGCCACCCGCGTCCCAAACTCAGAACATCCCTCTGAATTCAATTGGGCTTACTCCCAGATAAGCGGTGTTAGAATCACAGCCTTAATCTGCTTCCTACTATGGATTTTTAAAACCAAAGACCACAATGTTCATTATTGTTCTTTTCACATGGAAACAAGCTGGAGTGTTTCTACTTACTCAAAGTATGTGGCTCTCCCAAGCCTGCTGATATTTCTTCTCCCTTGTATGTGTGTGTGGATAGTACCATAAGGAGTAGCACTCGGAGAGCTGGGTCTGCTATTAGTATATTTGATTGCAAGCTGGCTTGGGGGGCTCTTTTTAGGACCGAAAAGCAGGTTATAAATACATTTACCCAAAAAAGTCGATGAGGATAAACAACTGTAATTTTCTCTACTCATTTGGCTGTCAGTGCCTGTTTTTTTGTTCATTGGCTTGTGTCTGGACCGAAGTTTCTCAAAAAAATCAATAATATATTACAGACACAAATAATTGCTTCAACTTAATTTCAAAAACAAGCCATCTACACACACACACACACACACACACACACACATATATGGGTTGGGAGTGGGGAAGAAACAAGATTCTGGGCAATTCTTGTTTTTCCCACTTGAGAATCTCCAAGGAGCAAATTCTGAGGAGGTAAAACATGCTTTCGCAGACACCAGAACATTTGACTGGAGACTGGTGATGTGCCTTAGTGAATTATAATTCAAAATAGAACAACAAGCAGAGCCTCTAATTATAATCATAGTAGAAAGAAAGAGGGGGAGTTGGGGAGAGGGAAGAGCAGAATGCTCCTGGCGTTTTCTTGTTAGGCCTAATGGTCAGGAGAGAGGGAATGACTCAGGCCATCAGTAATGGCGCAAGGGGATCTCTGTGTCTCCTCCTCGCACTTTCCAGGGCCATTGAGGCAGACAGGTGCCAACCGCCTTCAGCACCAGCAGCTGATAGGAAATGTAGGAAAAGTGGATAGGCTTAACCAATCTACAAATGCCTACACTGCAAAACTGTCCTGGCAATTGGCAGTAATTGGCTGCCACAGAGCAGGGAAAGCTGTGAGGCTCGTAGCTGGCAGGAGCTAGCGGGTCTTTCTCTCGGGTCTTTCTCTGGCTTAAGCGAGTGTGAAGACAGCCTAAAACCTTTTGAAATAAAGAGGGATTTTAAAAAATAAACTCAGTGGATGATTATGGAAAGAACGAAACTCAATGGGCTCATACAAAGGCTAAAGGTGCAATCCTATGCCCACTTACCTGGAGTAAGCTTCACTGAACTCTCACCTACTCCTGAGTAGACATGCATAGGATTGCATTCCTAATGAGCTAAACAGTCCCAACCAACTGAAAGGGTTGGAAAAAAGTATTTCGGAACTCAAGCTTTGGGGTCCTAACCTGTGTGTTTGCATGAAAAAAGCTCTCACTATTAAATCTGTGGTATTGCCAATACAGATTAAAATCAAGTGGTTTTTCCAGGAGTTGTTGTTGTTGTGAAAAGATGTCTGAGGGCAGGACAGGCTACAGAGGGAGACACTTCAGGCCCCGGACTCGAAAGAGAGGAATAGGAAGGGACAGACGCTGCAACAGCTTCGCAGCAGCTGCCCAGTCCCACTGTAGTAAGCTCCCGTCCTCCTTTCACTCCAAGGTCATGCTGAGCTTTACAGAAAGCTCAGAAAGCCCAACTGGGGCCACCCGGACTTGGATTGGAAGACATCTGGAGGAGGAGATTTAGGCGGAGGGGCCAAGCGCTAGTCTTGGCAACATCACCACTGAGCTCAGCCATGTCTGCGTTCTCTCTACTTGTATATAGTTGTACCTTGGAATGTTTTGGCTCCCAAATGTTGTAAACCCAGAAGTGAGTGTTCCAGTTTGCATACTTTCTTTGGAAGCCAAATGTCCAATGGGGCTTCTGACTGAGTGCAGGAAGCTTCTGCGGCCAATCGGAAGCTGTGCCTTGGTTATCAAACATTTTGGAAGTCAAACGAATTCCCGGAATGGATTCCGTTCGGCTTCCAAGGTATGACTGGACTATTTTACTGACTAAACCACTGACTTTACTTTCAGTCTCTGAGTCTCCTTTCTGACCTGCTAATGGCCCAGGCCTGACACAAGCCTACCTTCTGGTCTAATTTGAACAGAAGGAGGGGACTCTGTGATCATATGCATGCTCACTTAATACCACTCCTCACATCCCTTTCCACCATCAGAAACGCCCCCAGACACAACCCCTTGCCAACCTAAGTGTTCCCTTGACTACTCCTCTAGAACTCGCACCTGTGATTTAAACATTATTTTTCCATTGGAAGGAGTGTGAGGTATTTGAAACTGAGCTGGATGGCGAGGTGGAGGGAACTGTTTATCTGGAAAATAACAGTTTGGGAAATGGATGTGTTCTAGGGCTGAGACAGATGCACACATCCTTTTGAAGGTGGAAGATGTTTAGCTGAGTCAAAAAACCAAACCAAACACCGCAGAGCTAAATGGTTTAGCTTTGAGTTGTCTGAAAGACCATTTAAACCCATACTTCACGTTTTCAGAAAAGCCTTGAAAACCCACTTGTTCTCAGTGGCACACTCGTAAGTGATATTTCATCTCATTACTGAGCTCCATTACTGAGTTGTTAAAACTGTGCTCTATTTCTGGCCTAGATATGCATTTACTATTGCTAAAAATGTAGTTATAGTGGAAATTTGGTGTTTATTTCATCTCACTGCTGTTTAAAGTTGCGTTTTTATTTCTGTGCAAGCCACCTTGAGTAAGTTACGCTCGTAAAGGAGGCAGCTGGGCACCAAAAGAATAGAAAAAAAAGAGGAATGTTCTCACGAAATGTTTTCTACCTGGTCAAATCGCTATTTTTAGCATGTAAATCAAAACTGGTGAATGTTCACCAGAGCCTGAATACAGGAATAGGGAAGCTGTGGTTAACCAAGATGGCTAAAGGTTAAGGGTCCAGCGTGGTTGCAATGGTTAAGAGTATCAGTCTAGGACCTGGGAGATCAGAGTTCTGGTCCCTGCTCAGCCATGAAGCTCACTGGGCAACCTTTGGGCAGGTCTTTCAGCCTAGGCTACCTCATAGGGCTGCTGAGAGGATAAAATGAAGGTGAGGGAGAACCATGTAAACGACCTTGTGCCTCTTGGAGGAAAGTTGGGATAAAAATGCAATAATAAAAATAAAGGATGATGGGAGTTGCAGCCCAACAGCCTTAATATGTTTCCCCGCCTCTTCCATTGCAGCTTTCGAGACCAGCTCTCTTGCTCTTTGCAGAATCAAGCCTCCAGCTGATGATCACTGACACTCTTGTGTTGTCATGCTTTGACTTTAAAGGCCTGTCATTTCTGAATGCCATAATCAACTGTGACAATTTATTTTCCACAGCTCGTTGGTTCAAAGGGTCTTTCTGGGACATTTAGTTTATTGCACTGCCATAATTGAAAATTATCTTGACACCTGCAATTTTTGGAAACCAGCATGTAAAGAGTGTGAAGTGTTTAATATTTAATTTGACAACAGGAGAGGTTTTTATTCAGCAGCTAATAGCCACATCTTGCCACCTTTAGCCAATGTTAGGTTTCATCCCCAGCAGCAACTAGTTTCTCTGAAAGAGACACCACTTTGCTGGATGATTACAGCTGGCAAATCTCGGCCAAATGGGAAGCAGCTGGGAAGACAAGGAGTCTGTAATTAGCAGGCCAAGTTTTCTTTTTGCCCTATAGCCCAGCGAAAGAAAGCAATGATGAAAAATTAAAGGGGAATGTTTATATATAAATAAAATTAGCCTGGAAAACCGAAAGCTCAAATGGGCCAAAATGCAGAGTTTGGAATGGAAGATGGAACAAGCTTGTTTTCTCCTGCTCCAGAGGGTAGGACTTGAACCAGTGGCTTCAAGTTGAAGGAAATGAGATTCCAACTAGCCATATGGAAAAGCTTTCTGACAGTAAGAGCTGTTCAACGGTGGGATAGTCTCCCTCGGGAAGTTGTGGACTTCTTTCGAGGTTTTTAGTCAGAGGTTGGATGGCCACCTGCCATGGATGCTATACTTGAGATTCCTGAATTGCAGGGGGTGGACTGGATGACCCTCAGGGTCCCTACCAATTCTACAATTATATGATTCTATGACGCTTACCTTCAAATGTCCCTGGGTGCACCAGGCATGCTTGTTCCTCCCTGCAACCTTCCCACATTGAGCAGGACATATTGATGGGGGCTTCTATCTGTGCATAGCTTAAAGTGCTTAGAGAATGGGTAGGCAAACTAAGGCCCGGGAGCCGGATCTGGCCCAATCGCCTTCTAAATCTGGCCCACAGATGGTCTGGGAATCAGCGTGTTTTTACATGAGTAGAGTGTCCTTTTATTTAAAATGCATCTCTGGGTTATTTGTGGGGCATGGGAATTCCCCCCTCTTCAAAATATAGTCCGGCCCCCCACAAGGTCTGAAGGACAGCGGACCGGCCCCCTGCTGAAAAAGTTTGCTAACCCCTGGCTTAGAGGCACTTGCACGACTGGGAATGCTGGTAATCCTCCTTCAGAGTTTCAGACTGTGGAAGGATTGGAAAGGGCAGGGGGAGGGCAGGGCCAGTACCAACACCAAAACACACATTTCCATCCCAAAACCTTTCAAATGCACAAAAAGGGCTTCGAGCAATGGGGTTTAAGCAGCATGGGATTGCAGTTTGGGGATCCATCTATTCTATGCACATCGAAGACATACAATTGCTTTTGGGAAAACCACTTTGCTCCCGTGTGGAGCTACGGATGCACTTTGCCGCTGTTTCCACCATGAGTTGCGCTTATAAAAAATAATGGCTGCAACCTTTCAAGCAAAAACAAGCTAACCCTGTTTTGTGCACCTGTCACAGTTGTCATGGCGACAGCCCTCCAACACGGGCAACCATTCTATTATTGAAATGGGTGTCATTCCCGCGATGGGTTCTTTTATGAAAGGGTGCCAAGAGAGGAGAGGGACTTGTACATGTTTGTTTGTGTGGGAGGTTTACAAATTATTTATCAAAGTTTCCCAAGTTAAATCACACAGCAGAAGCCTTGGTGTAAAAATAACAATCCTGTCCAGGGAAGGCTGAAAAGGGGCTGTTTAGGATTGTAGCAGCTTGCCTGAGCTGCACTCAAAACATGACTTAAGTCAGGCTCTTTGCCTGCTCAGTGCAACGTCCGCATCTTTTCCAAGTGGTCATTTATGCACCAACAAAAAAGAGGACAAGAGAGAAATCACTTTGTGTAAAATTTGCATAGGCTGATTTATGTGCATAGGTACAAATTTAGAAATAATTACTGTATTTAGATGGAAATGCAATGGCAGTATTTGCATGAAGTGGTAAGCCAAACTATGGCTTAGCATGAAAGTGCTGACTCTTTGCTCCTTCACAGTCCTTTTAACTCACTAGAGCACAGAGAGGTGAGCTTCTCTCTGAAAGGTAGCCCATTCACGTAGTCCTGGAAAGCTAAAGTTTACTGTGATGTGCAAACAGGGCCGGTGACTCCAGCCGACAAAAGACAGGAAAAAGGAAGCATTGAAGTATTAAATGGGCTAGTGAGAAGCTTTGGCCTTCATCATGGAAGAGATGCTTCTTTGAAACATGTTTATATGGTGTTTGCAATTTTTTTGGAAAAAAATACTGGGATGTTTAAATATTACTGTAGGGAAAAGAGTTTAAAATGTCAGAAGATAACATCTTCTTAAACGATATATGAGGCTTGACAAGTGGTCAACATAAATAGATTCTCCGTGCCCTTACAACTGTAAAAATATTGACATTAATACATTGGAAGGACAAAAATATGGCCCCCTCCCCTCAATGGATAGATGACATGACAACTCTTGCAACCCATGAAAGGATCGCTTTCAGACAAAGATTATGCTTGGACAAATTTAATGATATTTGGAATGCATTTATTGGAACCATAGTGACCCATGAACCAACGTATATTTGAGGGAAAACTTAAGTTTATCCATTTACATATATTCTAAATATTTCTGTAACCTTAATTATATTTTATTGTTATTTTGTTATTGCTGGTTTCCTCTGCCTTTAAAAATGTTTTTATGTATCCTATTTCTTTTTCTCTTCCCCTATTCTTTCTTTTTCTGATTTTACTTTAACTCACTGTAATACTCTGGATAAAATATAAATAAATATTTTGGAAGAGATGAGAGGTTTAGGCATCAAGATGTGATAAACCCACCCCTGCTAAGGCCTGATTGGCCGGGCCTTTGAGAGCAAAGGTAGCAATACAGGGAGGAAAGAGAGGCCTAGAAAAATCTGTAACTGTCCACATGATGTGAGTGGTTGTAAAGCAAAAAGGGCAGATTCCTCCTACTCTTCAAATTGTACATATATCTAAAGTGGGAATTTGAATCGGCATTAAATAAAGGCATTAAATAAAGTGTGAACAGGTCCACAGTGATGGTGTGTTCAGAAAAACATCAGTTGCAGAAATAATGCCCTGGGGGTTAAATTTAGCTCTGAACTTTAACATATCGTTGCTAACAGAGAATGATAGGAATAGGATTGAGAACCAAAGCAGCAATTATATATATAAGGCAGCCTCTACTGTCCGTTTCCACGGAGACTCTTTAAACAGAGCTAAACAAAATAATGTTAATGTGGAAAACCACTTGAGTGCTTTGTGACATGTTTCTGTTTGGATGAGCAAAATGCTGAAAGGGGACGGATCCTTTCAGACTCACTCATCTTAGCTCTAGGCCACAGCACCATAAAACTAACACCAATTACCTAGTCTGAAGGAAATAAGTGATATTTAAAGCACAGGGAACAAATCCCACAGAGAGCTATTTCATCCTCAAGGTTTAAAAATATCACCTAAGGGGTTATAGATGTTAAAAATGACACCTTTTATTATGTTGGAGGCCAAATCCCATTAAGGATGCCTTCACAAATCCCCTTAGTTGGTTCCCCCCCTTTTTTTACAAATCCCACCAGGTTCTTATATTGCAGCTTTGATAAACTGATAATAAGTCCAAGTAAATCTCTAAAGACTTAGTTCAGGCACCAAGGAAGAGAGAAATGATGTGTTCTGTGCCGCCTCAAAGTGGGGCCTTTCTAAAGGAACAGGCACACAGTTTGAGGTAATTCCCACCTCTGTAATATCAAACTTACTAGATGTTTAAAAGAAAATGTAGGACCACCTTTTGGGGAAATCAATTTGCTTGTAAACTGTTACCAAGCAGAATTTAGTTATCAACACCTACATCATGTTTCCTAAAAAGTTGTGCAAATCTGATCACTTAGCCATGTTCAACTAGAGTATTATTTACACTGTTGTTTTGTGCTTACAACCACATTTATGCTTTGTACGATTTTCACATGTAAAGGCAAATCTATTTCCATTGTGGCCAAGATCATTTGTAAGGTTAAGTGTGGAGAAATAGGATCTTGTGTGCTAGACAATTTTTCTCTCTCCTTCTTGTCCCTGCTGCTCTTTTCTGCATAACTCTGTCTTGTCTCAGCCCCATGTGTCACAAAAAGAAAGTAGCAAAAAAATTCAAATGCCCATGTCTGAAGCAAGATAGGCTGAGGTAAGGACTGATGGTTACTAGGCAGACTAGAACAGCTGAGTTTCATCAGATGACAAGGAAGGGCCTAACTTGTGGTAAGCAGAGGGTAAAGATTTCTATACGAGAAACGATCACAGCTGGTTCCTCATTTACACAGAAAACCCTCCTTTAACTTAACGTATCTGTTAGCGGGAGTGAATCGGCTCATGCTTATATTCAGATTATTTAATAGTTACACAACTATAATTTAAAAGAAACTTAGCATATGCATTTTTTTTTGGGGGGGGGGGAATCTAACACATTCCTCTCATCCCCACCATGTCAATGTTTTCATCTTCTCCCAACTTCAGAGGTGAATTACTTGCTGGGAGAAGATGGCAGCAATTGATGTTTGCATGAAGAGTGATGCCATCAAAGAGGAAATATGGGGTTGAAGAACATAAATAAAGTCTCTGTTTAACATGGTGCAGTTCCCTGGGCTATTAGTCTCTGCAGGCGCATGGATTTCAACTTGTTGCCGCAAGAACGGCAAGCTCATTAAAAGAATATTGACATCCTTCCTCATTAACTCACACTGTATGTATACGGCTAATGAAAGGCTGCAACAAATGCTTTTCCAGCACCGTAATCTGTTATGTGTCCTCCACATGCTCACATACGTGAGCAGACAGACAGACTGACTGACTGTGGCCATTTACCAAGAGAACAGATGGCATTTTGTAGAACTGTTCGGATCATTGAGTGCCTTAAGCTACAGAAAACCATTGCTTTTGTGAGGATCCTTCCATTCCTCGCTTTGGCCCTCCTTTTGCCTGTATATAGCTGGATCAACACTTCATGAAACAATACACAAGCCCTTGCCTACCTGATTCCCTCCAGATGTTGCTGGGCTGGTGCTGATGGGAGTTGTAGTTTGGCAACACCTGGAGGATGCAGGTGCAACAATGCGAACTGAAACACGGTTATCCTTTGAAATCCACACTTCTCCACATTTTGCAAGGCAGTTCTCCAACCAAAGCATTTGTGCAAAGAAGTTTGCATTAGGGGGAGGCGGACAAAAATGCATGTATTAGCATACAAAGATTAGGGAAATGTGTTGTCAAAAGTGTGCATAATGGGCAAAACTGCATAGAAGGGTGTGTATGCTCAGAGACATGTTCATGAACAGTTTTTAGTGGATTTTTTTTTTAAGGAATGGGGGAGAATGGGGTAAAGCATTGTCTCCATGCCATTCACCATGTTATCTTAGAATGGCAATGGCGCTCATCTGAGATGTGCCAGACCTGAGCACCAGCGAGTTCCCACTGAAAAAAAGCCTTGGCTGTTGTTATTTAAATTATTCATAAGGTAAAGGTAAAGGGACCCCTGACCATTAGGTCCAGTCTCTGGGGTTGCGGCGCTCATCTTGCTTTATTGGCCGAGGGAGCCGGCGTACAGCTTCCGGGTCATGTGGCAAGCATGGCTAAGCCGCTTCTGGTGAACCAGATCAGTGCACGGCAATGCCATTTACCTTCCTGCCGGAGTGGTACCTATTAATCTACTTGCACTTTGACGTGCTTTTGAACTGCTAGGTTGGCAGGAGAAGGGACTGAGCAACGGGAGCCCACCCCGTTGCGGGGATTCGAACCACCGACCTTCTGATCGGCAAGTCCTAGGCTCTGTGGTTTTAACCCACAGCGCCACCCGCGTCCCATATACTGTTAGTAAAAAGAGGCATGGCAGAAAAGAAGGGAGTCATAATTCAGTGATGGAACACATGGTTGGTGATTTTTATGTTCTTAGGTTGATGGGCTACAAAGACAGAACCTTTTCAGTTGTGGCCCCACATGTGTGGAATTACCTCCCTCTGAGACCTCCTCTGCTTGGCTCTGCCTCTGCAGCCTTTAACTAAGGACCCCAAGGACTTTTTAAAAATCTGCTAAACTTTTTATTTTATTTTTTTCTAGTCCCCTGCTTTTTATGATTTTATTTGCTGCTATTTTCATCACTTTCTTTTAAATGTTTTTACTGTAAGAGTTGAAATATAATAATTGGATAAACCATTTTAATTGAAATTATGGGGCTTTGTAGCAGTTTCACCATGATTATATTGTGTCCATAATTATTGCAGATCCTCCATCTTTGGACTCTTTCATTGGCTGCTTCTGTTTTGCAGCCATTGCAGAGCTTCTATTATGCTGTGCGTAAAACCCAAATAAAGTAGAGAGGAAACTGATTAATTAGATCAAGGAAACAATAAAAACAATTATGTACAAAATCACTCTAAAATGCACCAAGTGGAATTAATCCCCAGAGAGAGGCAACTTTCTTCAATTGCTCTCAGTTCAAGTTAAATGAGGTTCTGTGGTTAAATGCACACGTGTGCAATTTTTTTGGGTTTCGTTTGGAGACAAAAAGTTTCTCTCCCCCTCCCCTTTAATCTCCCCCCCCCCCATATATGTATCAAGGAAACAAATAAAAGGTAAGTTTTAGGGGGAAAACAGAGCAATGATACAGAGAGGTGAAGCAGCAAAACAAAAACATAGGAAAGAAAGTATTATTCAGTGGTCGCTCTTCAGTGCTCCGTAGAAAACTATGTGTTCCATTAAATGCGCAGTTTTTGCCAAAATCAGGAGACACATGTCTACACCCATCTCACATCTTGTAGAATAAGGACAGGGCAATCTGTGGCCTGCCAGATATTGCTGGACTACAACTACCATCAGTCCCAGCCAGCATGGCCCAATCGTGAGGGATGATGGGAGCTGTAGTCCAATGACATCTGCAGGGAACCAAGGGTCTATTCAAAGCTAGGCTGGTTAGATGGCAAAGAAAGGAGGAAGCTTCTACCATTTAATAGTTTCAGCAGAGCTTCTTATATTTGCAACTGAGAGAACTCCCTATTCTACACAGCTATTAAAGGTACAGGAGACCTTTGTGATGCAGGCTTTAGGAGCAATGGGTAGAATAATGGAATTGGAGAAAGTTTTGTAGACCACCAAGTCCATCTTCAGTAGAGGAAATCCAGAGTTACAGCATTCCCAGCAGACGGCTGTCCAAGTTTATGTTCAAATACTTCCCTTGATGGAAAACTCCCCACCCCTCCACTCATAAGGGCACCTACCTAGTTTCTCCTATGAGATTTATAGTGAAGAGCAGATCGAGAGAGTTTTCTCCCTGTGGGATGCAGCCTCTCAACCTTCTCCCAATTATAACTATGTCTTATTAAGTTGAATGAACTGCCACAGACATTTACAACTAGCTTCCACTCTTCCCACACTCCACGTCCAGGGTGGAGAACTTGTTGCCATTGGCTTATTTTCATGAAGCTCTTGGTCTGGTTTCAAAACTCCACCGACTTTGGACTCCATCTCTGTTCACTTTTGGCTCTGCCCCTGGCTACCACCAACGTACAGGCAGCTACCAACAAATTACTCTCAAGGGAATCCGGACTTAAACAGAAAAAAAGGATTTCCTTAGTCACATTAATTAAATGAGTTCAATCTATTAATTTATTCATTAAGCCAGGCATAGGCAAACTCGACCCTCCAGATGTTTTGAGACTACAATTCCCATCATCGCTGACCACTGGTCCTGTTAGCTAGGGATGATGGGAGTTGTAGCCCCAAAACATCTGGAGGGCTGAGTTTGACTAAGCTATAGAGCAAATTGTGGTTTGCAAGCCTGCTTAGTAGGGAGAATCTAAACTACAGTTTCTCAGTTCAGTCACCACGGGAAACTGTGGTTTAATGAACCAGGAAGGATCCTCTGAAACTGGGCACAAGAGACAGGGAAAGAGTGAGGGAAAAGTATTTCATACTAATACTAACAACAATAATTTTATTATTTACACGCCACTCATCTGACTGGGTTGCCCTTGCCACTCTGGGCAGCTCCCAACGAAAGATTAAAAACACAATAAAACATCAAACATTAAAAATTTCTCTATACAGGGCTGCCTTCAGATGTCTTCTAAAAGTCAGATAGTTGTTTATTTCCTTGACATCTGATGGGAAGGTGTTCCACAGGGTGGGCACCAGTACCAAGAAGGCCCTCTGTCTGGTTCTCTGTAACTTCTTTTCTCACAGTGAGATTATTAATGCTTTCTTTCTTCTATTGCAGTATTTCCCAACCTTTTTTGGGCAAAGGCACACTTGTTTCATGAAAAAAATCTCGAGGCACACCACCATTACAGCCCCGTGACGTCAGCGCGCAGCGTCACGCCGGGAGGGACATGAATTGCTAGCAAATTACATAATCACCTCCTTGAGGGCTGGCTCATCTTCTCCGAAGGCAGAACCCCATTAATTAACAGGACAGACTCACACCATAGCCAAGACGAGGGGGGAAAACCTCAGTCATGCACAGTCATGCACATGTGGGGGCTAAATGAGGACGAAGACCGGGCAGAGAGCAGGGTTCAAATCACCCCACCTGGCCAGGACAATCCCTAGGTGCTCCCTTGGGCCACTCGCCTGACCCACCTCGCAGGGCTGTTGTTGCGAGGATAACATGGGGAGAATCACGCGCGCCCCCGGGAGCTCCTTGGAGGAGAAAGCGGGCGATGAATGCAATGCACGAAATATATGAGAGGCGACCAGGTTTTGCAGATGAGGGGCCCCCGCCAGCCTCCGCTTCCAACACCCGGCGCAACGACGCCGAAGTTTCCCCCCAGGCTCGGCTTGGGGAGCAGCACTGCTCCCCCCCGGCTCCCCTTCGCCCTCCTGGCTCTCTCTGCTGCCCACTGGGGGCCCCCTCACCTGCCAAGTCCGGAGCGCCAGTGGAAGTTGCATGCATGCATGCAGGGCGTGCGTTGCCATTGCATTGCACTGCACTCCATGCAACGCCTGCACGCATGCATTGCCTTGCACGCCCGCCACGGGGTCTCCCAGCGGTCCGATGCGTCCCTTCCGGCGCAGATGCAGCATTGCAAAAATTAAAACCCCCCGACGCAGCCCTACCTGGGGGGCAGCCTCCGCCTCCGCCGCTCCGCCTCTGCGGGGATCCCCGGGCTCCATCCTGCCGCCCGATCTCCGCGGGGGCGCAGGCAGGCTGCGCGGGGTCTGTGCGGAAGAGCCCCTGCCCGCCCGGCCGCCGCCACTGCGCTCATTCCATGGCCGGGAGAAGAGCGCTTCAAACAAAATGCCCGGCCCGCCAGGCCACGCTGGGAAACGTAGTTCGCGCACCCCGCGCAGGCGCGGAGCCCAAGGGTGAGGGGACTACGGATCCCGGCAGCCCCCGCGCTGGGGACGGAGGGGGAGAGGCCGGGTGCAGGGATGGAGGGACGGGTGGGCGAGCGAGTGAGTGAGTGGCAGCCGCCAAGCCTTGGCCGAGAGCCAGGAAGGGCCTCCCCGGAGGAGGAGGAGGAGGAGGGAGGCGCAGAGCGGGAGGGAACCCCAGGGGTCATCTAGTGACGGCGCCCCAATCAAAAATTTGACTTAAAAAAAAAATCTTTCAAATTTTTTAATTTTTCCCGCGGCACACCAGGCAACATCTCGCGCACACTAGTGTGCCGCGGAACAGTGGTTGGGAAACACTGTTCTATTGATTTTTGCAGGGGTGGGGGCATCCTTGAGGCAAAGGGCAGTGTGTGTGCTCTAAATCATCCTAGCACCTCAGCGGTACACAGTTTTTTTTTAATGTTTCACAGCTAAAAGTTCAGCATAAAAAGTCTGATTTCTAGGATTTGAATATTTGTATACCTGAGGCATATGCACCTTACATATGAATCACTCTGCAAAAAAATTGTCAGACAAACAGCAAAAAAAGAGTAAAATTAGATAGTATCACTGAAAATCTCCATAAAAATGCAAGCAAGCAGGTACAAGGGCTTCAATCCCATGACTTTTCATTTGTCATAAGCTTTAGATTCTGAGGGTATTGGATCCCACAGGACCTCACTAACGATAGGAAGAGGTCCTACACCACGTAACCACTTAGCCTAGAACTTCTCTATAAAGAATAAACAGACCAATTGAAGTGCAATCTTGTTAAGCACCTTTAATTCTCTGAGACAGTGTCAGCCACATGATGAACAAGCAGCAAAGGCCATCCAGATAACAACAGCGAATAACAGCCCCCGTTATTCTTCCAGCAGGCATTATCAACCGAGGAAGACAAATCACACCAGTGCTGTGCTCAGGTAAAAAGACAGGTAGACAAGGCTTTAAATAGCAGTTCTGCCTGAATGTGGAGTGATACCTTTTCCAATCCTATATACATCTGGGAACATCTGGGAACATCTGGCCTGCAGGCATTATCAGGCCCAACATGGGCCATTCAAGTGGCCTGAAGTGGTGGGGGAATTTTAAGACCCTGATGAATACCAATAGCGGGTCTACTCTTTGGGTGTGAATGCTTATGTAACCAAAACAGAACTGCCCTCGCACAAGAGGGGCTGATCAGAAGAATCTGGAGAACCTCAAGGTTGCAGGTGTACTAAAATAAATACATGCAAGGGTGACTACCCATCTCCAACTGCAAGTGGACTGGACATGCTCAGAGCACGTGGACTGCTGGCTAACCACTGTGAGGGAAATAGTGAAGATTTGGGTGAAGGAGGGGTGGAATGGAGTAACATGGAAGAGGAGTTGCTTGGTTGACTGAAGCCCCAAACAGAAATTCTTCCTCCACACTGCAACATTTTGTTGCAGGCCCTTCTGGATTTCCCCCAAAGAGAAGGTTAGATACATAGTGGTAGATGAATAAGGCATTAGTGTCAAAGTTTGTGGGCTTTTTTTAAGGGCTAGATGCCCACCAACCCGCAGACTACAGGCAGCCTTGCAGGAGAGCGCTGATATTGGGTCCCAGTCACCATCAGTAGAAGCCACTTGCTGGCTTCTACTGATTAGGATGTACTTCAGTACCCTAGAGAGGTTCCCTTGGGAGATGAATGTAATGTGTAGTCTCTGATTGCATCCCCACACTCTGGCACAAAGCTATAGCTTCATGGAGGAGTCTGGCTGGGAGAAAAGCATATTGGAGTGGGGGGTGGCAAGAGCAGGCTGTTGGGAAGTACACCACAGGTATGGGAAGGTTTAGTACTTGCTGTTCACATCCCCCCCTCTTGCTCCCAGAATCAGATTCTGGAGCCTGCACTTTCTAATGTTTGAGGCGGACAGAGGTGTACCTGCTGCCATTATGTCTAATGGATCCCCTTTCTCCCCACACATTCCCCCTACCATTAAGATCTTCACCAGAAAGCCTTCTCATGATTATATCTCTATGGCAAGGCCCCCCTCCCCTTTGCAATTTTGGCTGAGCTGCCTTTGGAGCCAGCAACATACAACTCTGATAATTTTTTAACCTTTCTGAAAGCTCTTCCCCACAGAGATCAAGCTGTCGCCCCTTGGAGCTCTACAGGGTTCTATCCCATACGCAGAGTGATTTGGAGCTGAAAGAGAGCCCTTAAGGAACTCATGTATTCAAATCATTGCTCTAAGAAAGATTCTTATGACACATAATTTGAAAGGAACAATCAGAAAAAAACTACAATTGAAGCCACTCAGTGCCATGCTGTGTGCCCACAACAGAAGACAAATAGCTCAGCAAATCCCTTGTGATAGCTGCAGAGCAATCAAGCGAGAAAGACAAAAATTGGGCCTTGAGAAATGGCCAGAAATTAGGTTATTAAAAGCCTTAATCAAAGCTGTTGAACACTGCACAGTAAGAAAAGAGACCTTGCAACATCCTGCAACGACAAATAGCCAAAAGATCATTAGCGCTCTCCGCAGGCCCTGCTTCAACTCCTTCAGTGCTTATTTCTGAACTCATTCTTCAATTTCTTCCACAGTTGTATATTATTTACTTCAGAGCAATGCAGAGAGAAATCACTGTATGGAGTCCTTGACAAAGTTCTCCACTTTGTTGTGATAGTTCGTGGTATGTCATTTTTAATTTGATCTAGGGGTGACCGGGCCACAGTGTTGTGAATCTAGATTTTACCTTTCAGTCATCTGGCACACTGAAATATGAGGCAGCCGTTTCTTCGACTGCCCATTGCTCCCCTTAGTGCTATCTGCCTCTTGGTGAAGAATAGTCAGGAGACTCTTCCGGTGTACTTAGAGATGTAAGCAACCATGTTGGCTGGGGCTGATTGGAATTGTAATCCAAAAGGACAGCAGGTTGAGGAAGGCTGTTTTAGGTTGTCACGTGGCAAGCCTAATTTGGCCTGCGTATGCTCAAGCCTGGCATAAGATCAGTTATGGTGGAGTCTGGAGGAAGGTGGCCAAGTGGGGGCTTGGGGGAGAGTATTCCCACTTCAGCAGCTTATATCCTCTCACAGATCAGAAAGAAAGAGTGGCCAGCAAGGTTCAGGACCTTGGACAGGTCCAAGAAAAGGGACAGCTTGTTCAGACAGGGGCTGGTTGCTGACTCAGCTCTTATTCTGCAGCCTGACTATCCCTGCCAGACTCCACCCTCTTGTTGGGAGAGGATGGAGTTTCTTAAAGGGACGGGCCCCTGGCCTGGAGCCTGGCATCTCTCCATTGCCCTTTGCCACACATGATGCTCGCAGTGGTGAGCGGATCTGGCAGATGAAGCCAGTGCAAGCAAGGACGCTGCTTCCCTGGTAGTGTGCGGCTTGGTTTCAATATTGAGGTCTCCAGTTCCAATGATGACCCCTGGTTTCTGGGCTCAGGCTCAATGTTCAGGGCACAGGTGTGGTGCTTTTGTGGGTAGTGATATATAGTCTGTGGGTAGTGATATTTACACTTAATTGCATTTGCCATTTTGCTTCCCGTTCACTCTGTTTGGAGAGGGCTTTTTGGACCTCTCTACAATCTCTTTTTGTTTTAACATGATATGCTAAAAAACTGAATGTCACTGTTCACAGGAAACACTGAGTTTATATTTGGTATGATATATTATGTAATATAGGGACGCGGGTGGCGCTGTGGGCTAAAGCCTCAGCGCCTAGGGCTTGCCGATCGAAAGGTCGGCGGTTCGAATCCCCGCGGCGGGGTGCGCTCCCGCTGCTCGGTCCCAGCGCCTGCCCACCTAGCAGTTCGAAAGCACCCCCGGGGGCAAGTAGATAAATAGGTACCGCTTACCAGCGGGAAGGTAAACGGCGTTCCGTGTGCGGCTCTGGCTCGCCAGAGCAGCGTTGTCACGCTGGCCACGTGACCCGGAAGTGTCTTCGGACAGCGCTGGCCCCCGGCCAATAGATGTGAGATGGGCGCACAAACCCCAGAGTCTGTCAAGACTGGCCCGTTCGGGCAGGGGTACCTTTACCTTTACCTTTATTATGTAATATATTGTTATTGTGTTTTGCATCAGGATTATTCTTGCACTCTCAACCATCATCCTCGCCTCCAGCACTGTGTGCTGTTGTTGTGCTGCTCGTTGTGTTCTTGTTTTTGTTGCTTTTGCTAATAATTTTTGTTTTAGTGGTCAGATCACTGTTGTTCTTTTATTTGCTTTTATATTTGCAAGCCACTTATGAGCAAGTCCTTTGTGGAGGGCTTTTTTAAAAAGCCACGGAGAAGCTATTGAGAAGAATAGTCATGGAGAAGAATAGTTATGCATTTAAATGAATTTGTGTTGTTCAGAAAATTACTCTCTTTCTCTGCTAGCTGCGTCATGTGGCACTGCTCCTACAGACTGAGTGGGTAATCGGGGAAAAAATTCAAGCAACTGGCAAGTAATGAATAATGGCCAGCAGAATTAGAAAACATGTTTGCTTCCCAGAAGGGCTGTCTTTAAAACAAGCACGTTACATGCTCAAATCTGAGAACATTTCAAGATTCACAATCAGTTTAATTGGATACCTGCTGGCAAGGTAAATGTCGTTTTATCATCAACAGCAGCAAATGCAGCTTCACAAATCACTGCCAGATGAAACCAAATATTTGACAATGAATAAGAAGGTCTTATTCTTTACTATTCAGTTTTGGATTAGCGTTGATTGTAAGAGCATTGTAATACACTGGTGCCTTGCAAGACGAAATTAATTCGTTCTGCAGGTTTTTTCGTCTTGCGAAGCATGGTCAAGTCGCAACTGCACCTCTTCAAGCGGTTTTAAGAAAAAGGAAACAAACTTGCAAGACGTTTTCGTCTTGCGAAGCAAGCCCATGGGGAAATTCGTCTTGCGAAGCAACTCAAAAACCGAAAAACTCTTTCGTCTTGCGAGTGTTTCGTCTTCTGAGGCATTCGTCTTGCAAGGTACCACTGTAGTTCAAAATGATTCTCACACCCAAGTCTCTTTAACGTATCTCCCACAAACAACACAAGACTGAGGTTTTGTTGCTAAGTCAGGTTTTGTTTCCAAACGAGGAACGGGTAACTAGCCACAATGGTTATTTTCTACCTCCAGAGCTGGAGCCAATATGCCTCTATAAACCAGCTGCTGTTATGTTCAGGTCCTGCTTTTGGGCTTCCTGTAGGCATCTAGTTGGCCACTGTGAGAACAGGATGCTGGACTAGATGGGTCATTGACGTCATCCAGCAGGCTCTCCTAATGTTCTTACGATTGGCTGGTGTTATCAGCCCTCGACCAAACAGCTTCAGGTAACTGTTTAGTCCAACTCATTTGAATTTTAGACCCACTACCAGGTTTGAGAGGGCCTTGGGCAAGTTACCCTCTGCTCCTCCATGAAGTCCCATCCTGACAGCCTAATCCTACAGCAGGCTTGCCAAACTGTGCCTGCCCCTGCTTGTTTCTTTTAAGTCTGGGTCCGAGGCTGAGGGGAGTTCATCCTGGGCCTTACTAAGCTGCGACGAAAGGTTTGTCCATGGGATCTCTGGTACAACAACAACAACAACTTTATTATTTATACCCTTCCCATCTGGCTAGGTTTCCCCAGCCACTCTGGGCAGCTTACAGAATATATAAAACATAATAAAGCATCAAACATTAAAATCAGAGCACTGTAGCCATGTGAGCGGGGCCTCATAGCTGAATGGGGATTTGAAGCCAGCAAAATCAACTAAGTTTTGATGCAGAGAGTGAGTGAGCAAGTGAGAGATTTACATGCAGTGGATGTGGCCAAAGATAAGGAGCCCTTACTGGTGCCGACTTTTATGATGAACCTGACCATCAGTGAGGAGGGCCGATTTATCTGGCCAACTGCACATATGGCTCCTGGAATACTATTTAGAGCACAGAGTAGGTCCAGAGAATTTCAGTTGGCACTGCATGGTCTTCCTGCTTCCGGAGCCTATCTGTTGTCTGCTTAGATTCTGAACACTGGGGATGGGAAGCAGGGTGATACTAAGGTGAATGGCACTGGTGGATCTCAACATGGAAGTGCTGAGCATGTCATAGTGTACTGTCATTATGCACACACAGACTGAGAACCGGCCTGGGACTGGTATTATAGAGGAATCTTCTCTCATGCATGCAGCTCTATACTTGTAGGAGGAGATGGATTGGGCCCCATGATTTTTACCAGTTCCCACCCTCACGGCCGAAAATTCCTAACTGCAATGAGAAACAATTTTAAAAGTTGCGATTCAAAAATGGGCGACTCTTTCCCCTGCGTCTCCAATGTCTGCAGCATCTTTCACCAAATCTGAAGTTAGTAGGTTTTGCACCCGCAGTTCAGCCACTAGAGGGGGACGCAACACATACTGTGCTTGAGAGCTAAACTTGTTCCTGAGCATTTTGTGTTCAGTAATTCACTGCATTCTTTTGAGGAAAATCTGAACACTGAGCTATAGTGAACTGAGAGTTCTATCAGAAATCTATCCTCCAATGGAGGCAACGTATTTTTATTTTAAATTGCAGCAGTAGAAAGCGTACCAGATAAGAGTACACTCTTTTATCACATTTCAGTTTATCGGTTTCACTTTTCCTTAATTTCTGGACTGGGAATTTGCACTGTATTTTTGTGGGTGTGTACACCCGCACACATCCTTCCTCCTCCCCAAATTTCATGATAAGGTTTTAAAGGCTCTTTTAATTAATAAATGCGGAGTTGTTGCAATTTGGTCCTATCTGGGCGTCGGTGTGTAATCTCAAGGAAAAGAGCTTGGTAGTCAACTTGATTGATTGCCTTTACATCGCCACCATCAGCGTCTTTATAAAAGGATGAACTTCTAAGAGTGAAGAAGGAGAGGTCAGACTGTGGCCAGGACAAGGGACAAGGCGAGATTCAGTCTGCAGCAGTTTTGCAAAAGTTCCAAAGCCCTAATTGCTAGTTGACACCAGATGAAAGATGGGGTGGTGGAGGAGTCACAGAACTGCAGAGGGTCATCTAGTCCCCTTCAATTTTAAATGCTTTTCCTCTCCCACCAACTCCATAGCTTTTGGCCCTTTCTAAGGGTGTGTCAAAGGGGCTTAGGAATGTGTGGGTCCATGACACCCCACAATTCCCCTGCCAGTCAATGAGAAGTCTACACCTTTGAGAACCACAGCAGTGTGAGTGCTATCCTGCTGGCAGGCCTCCCTCCCTGATAGCTGCTGAAAACACTTCTGCTTCTTCCAGTAGCCCTTCCGTTGGCCTTTGGGCTGCCCTTGGGATCGCCCTGCCACTTGACTAAACACAGCAGCAAAAGTACTGTAGTTGCTTAAAGACCAAGAAATTTATGGCATACACTTCTTGCATTCTAGCGCTCGTTCAGTCAGATGCAGCAGTTAGTGGTGTGTGGAGCATGGCAATTCATGGAATGTGTACACAACCATAAATTTACTAACCAAGCTGGAAACCAGAATAGGAGCATTCCCATTAGGAAGGTGAAGATACACCTCAACCTTTTGTCGCTAGTCCCACTTCCACCTCTAAATATCAGATCCCGGGGGTCAAACAATAGTGTATTTCCAGGGGAGTAAAGGAGGAATCCTGGCTTGGGCTGGCAGGTGAAATCTGAGCCAGAGAAGGTCAAGTGAGTGCAGTCGTATGGCTCTCAATCTTTTCTGTGTGTGCATATTATCTGCTGCTTCTAAAACTGCTGGATTTTTTTGGGTACTGTTCTGGTTTCCTTCTTGTTTGTGCTCATTTTAGGTTGCATTTTTATCTTGTTTTGCACTGTGGTGCTTTGGGGATGGGCCACAGCTCGGTGACTGAGCATCTGCCTTCCAGGGATAAGGTCCCAAGTGCAATCCTTGGTATCTCCAGTAATGGTTGCGGAAAGGACTCTTGGTTTGAAACCCCAGAGAGCCACTGCCAGTCATTGCAGAGAATGGAGAGCTAGATGGGTCAAGGGTCCAACTCAGTGCAAAGCAGCTTCCTATGTTCCTGTGTGTGTTGACTTGTGTAAGCCACCTTGTTGTATTTTTGTCATATGGTGGGTGTCAGGGAACTGCCATCGGAGCCAAGAGGGGAGGTAAGGCTCTCCGACGATGCGGGAGAAGGGACCAGCAGAGGGAGAGAAAACCCTTCCCTTGGGGAAGGAAATCAGCGTGACACCTGGGAGGAAGGGGAGCAGGGAAGGACTTCGGAGAGAGGGCTCCAGGACTCTTCCACAGAGACCAGCGGGGAGAGTCCAGGACCTCTGCTGGCCACCCCACTCTGCGCAGAAGACTTCCGCGCAGGGAGTCTAGGCGGAGACTTGGTGTCAAGGAGTTTTTATGTTGGAGGAAGTTCAGGAAACGCCCACTGACGGATTCTGCCAGTGACTGACACAGCCACGGAGTAAAGGCTGTCCAGCCAGGGGAAAGTTTTAGCCAGGGAACGTTGCCTAGAGCATCCGCACCCTCTACGCACAAGCAACCCCCAATTCCCTTTACAGTGGGTTATAAATTCCTCCTCCTGCCCTATTTGGGAGTTTCCTAGAAACACCTGGCGGTCACTGCTGCAGGCAAGATACTGGATGAGAGGAACTTTGAAGCTGATCCAGCATTATCTTACATTCTTATGTCATCACTGCTCTGGCAACTTTACAAACAACAAGAAATGTGTCACATTTCTTCTTCTTCTTTTCCCTATACTTTTGTACAGTGGTACCTCGGGTTAGGAACTTAATTCGTTCTGGAGGTCCGTTCTTAATCTGAAACTGTTCTTAACCTGAAGCACCACTTTAGCTAATGGGGCCTCCTGCTGCCGCCGCACCGCAATTTCTATTCTCATCCTGAAGCAAAGTTCTTAACCCAAGGCACTATTTCTGGGTTAGAGGAGTCTGTAACCTGAAGCATCTGTAACCTGAAGCGTCTGTAACCCGAGGTACCACTGAATTGGAACAGGCCAGAATTGACTCTTTGGCACAGGCTGGCATCGGAGAGCCTGTGACAAAGAAGTGGGTTTTCTCTGTCTGCAAAATCATGCATCCAATTTGATCCATTTGGATCTCCTAAACCCCCTAAACCTCAGGAAACACTTCTTGCTTCATTCCTCTTCACAGCACTCTTACTTGCGGGGATTCACCTGTCTGTCAAACGGCCACTGGGGCACCTGTGCACTGAGCTCCCTGCTGGGAAGCGCTGATGCCATCTTCCAGGATTCATCACGGCAGCATTGCACACAGCGCATAAACAGTGAGTTGTGCAACCGTCGCACAGGAGAAAGCACCGAGCATCTGCTGTTGACATATTATAAGCAAGTCATGTAGGAGGCTAAGCAGTGGGTGGGCAGATCTGGAATGACTGCAGGGCTCATTCATTAATTATTGGTAGGTGGTTGTCCTTTATTTTGAGCAACAAGTACCAAAGGAAATGATGGGTGGGAGGGAGGGGGAGGCGCAAGGCTGCCTCTCCATATAGGTAGCATTCACACAAGGCGTTTTACTATGGAGGTCTGCTAGTTTGCCTGCTGCTCTGAGTTGCACGTCACTTTGTGGAGGCTGGGGAGAGAGGGGACTCTCTCTGCAGAGCCTGAGGAACCCGCCAAGTGAACTCTGGGAAGGGTATTGTCTGTCTTCTGGCAGGTGACATGGGATTTGCTGCTGTCCTCTGTTGACAGATGCTGGAAGGCAACTGCGTTGCTAAGAGGACAAAGAGGTGCGCTTATTGGAAAGCGGTGGTGGCGGCTGGTGGGGAAACCGCTGGAGAGAAACTACAGGGGCGCTTTGTGCTTACTGTCAGATCTTTCCGTTTCTTCAATAAAAGCCAGCCCTCGGGGGGAAAGCACGGGCTGAAAAGTCTCTGTAGTGGTAATGCCGACAACTTCATTGAGAGGGCTCCCTTGTGTGGTGCCGCTCTTTGAACATCAGCACAGCGACAGGAAGGGCTGTAGCTCAGGGGAAGAGCATCTGGTCTGCATGCGAAAGCCGCCGTTTCAAACCCTGGCATGCCCAGGAAGAGCAGGGAAAGGATCTTTTCTTAAGGCAGGGCAGATAATAATGCGGCAGGTGCCCCAGTGCTCTCTGCAGGCAGGAAACGACCACCCGTGCTCCGTGTTCAAGGCTTTGGCCAAAGAAAGTAAGGGGCCTGTGGATCAAAACTTAATTTTGCCTTCGAGCAAAACTGGACGTTCCTTAGGCAGCTGCCTGGGGCAGCGCTTTGTAAAGGATGACATGCTTGCTAAAGCAGCAGGCCTGCTTGCTACCTGCTGGCTGAAATGAAGAGCCCAACCCTATGGGGAGGCAAATCAGAAACAACAAACAACATGCCCCATTGTCAATGGGAACTGGCACATGCTGCATAATGGAGACTATGAGTCAGCTCTGCCCCTGGTGAGCCTTTAATCATAGAGTTGGAAGGGAACACGAGGGTCATCTAGTCCAACCCTCTGCAATGCAGGAATCCCACCCACCCCGCCAATATGGTTGTTCGAACTCATGACCCTGAGATTTAGAGTCTCATGCTCTGTCAACTGAGCTACAGAGGCAATCTTTTGCCTGTCAAGGGCTACATTTGCTTGGGGGTATATCCTTTCCTGTGGAAGACAGGAGTGCCTGGCGTGCTCTGGTCCATGGGGTCACGAAGAGTCGGACAGAACTAAACAACAACAAATATCCTTTCCTGTTGGGATAGCACCAGATCACTCCCCCCTTTATTTTGTTTTTATGGAGCATTCAATTACGATGTACTCCAAAAACGGGCTTGCCATTTCTTTAGCTGTTTGTGAGAACTAGGTCCTTAGGGAGATATGCAGCTGTCGTTAGTATACGGGTGTTGAGAGCTGGCTTAGTGTAAGTGGATAGGAACGGTAAGCTACAAATTAAAATTGTACCCCAGCCACAATCTCTCTGGGGCACTTCAGGTGAAACACTGTTCTGTCAACATCATGCCCCTCTCCCCCCTCCCCATGAGATAATGCGAAGGCATTCGGAGTGTGCAATAAGTGCCAGATAAATTATTGTTCTTAGCAATCGGTCTGCTCAACTGCCAGAACTGCTCTGAGCTCCTCTGAGATGAAAGGGGCTCTAGAATTTTTAAGTTGGCCTGATTATATTCCTGCTGCACGGCACATAAATAAGCCATTCAGCTCTGCAGCTCTTGCTTCTTCGGGTATCAAAGTTTCTTGAGGGCAGAGAATATTTTTTTGTAATTCTTATCAGTTAGCCATCAGAGGCATCTACTCATTTCCATTTATAAACAGGAGGGATGACCTAAAATGGGATTACATTTCCATCTGTTTATACGAGATGTTCAGGGATTTTTCTGTGTTGTTTTTTTTTTTTAAAGGACTCCCACCCTGCTCAACAGAGCAGATGTTTTGCGCAGAGAAGAACGGATATTCTGGAGTCAAACCCTGCTCCCTTCTCCTTAAATGTCCTCAAAGTTTCCTGACTTCACATGCAGAGTTTTCCCCTGTGGTGTTTCCCAAGGCCTCTTGAGAGCTGCTTTCCCTCCGTTTTAAGAGTCTCCTGTGTAAAAATGCATCACTGCGGAGCAAGGACAGTGTAATGTCTGCTCCTGCGATGTTATGGAATTGTGGGTAAGTGAAAGGAGGAGTGTAGAAGGGTGGGAAAGAGCAAAGGAATTTAAAAAGCCAGTTGCTGACAACCTGAAGACTCTAAAGAAAGTCTTGAAGGAAGCAAATGGATAGACAAGGCTTCAGAAAGAAGAGGAAAAAGTGGAACTGACAGACTGAAATGAATGATGACAAGAAGCTTCTATTCAACCGGCAACAATTAAGCTGACACCATTGCTACATAGCCAACAATGGTTTGGTCTTGGGTTATTCTTTATTCAGAGCCTGTTCAAGGCATTTTGCTACCTGCAAAGGTGAAGGAAAAGGTTATTTCCCCTACTCCACCGTATTCCATATACAGTGGTACCTCGGGTTACAAACGCTTCAGGTTACAGACTCCGCTAACCCAGAAATAGTACCTCGGGTTAAGAACTTTGCTTCAGGATGAGAACAAAAATCTCGTGGTGGCGGCACAGTGGCAATGGGAGGCCCCATTAGCTAAAGTGGTACCTCGGGTTAAGAACAGTTTCAGGTTAAGAACGGACCTCTGGAACGAATTAAGTTCTTAACCAGAGGTACCACTGTACAGATGCGGACTGACCTAGCAGTTTTATCTTATTTCAACACTCGTGATGGGGCAGGATCCTCCATTGCACCAATGAGCAGCAGGCTAACATAAGGGATGGGGCAGGTTAGACTGTGTAGTACAATACCTCAGCACCACTCCCCATCAACTGCCACCTGAGGCAGCCACATCACTCTATCTAATAGAAGGGCCAGCACTGTGTCGATTATTAAATGGTTGTGTTACCTGTGTTTAATATATAAAATGAAGACAATATTGTTTATTGTGTTCACTGTGACCCCCAGACTGCCTCTACATGTCCATTGCTGTGTGCAATTACCATGGTAGTTTCTGTTATGTTAATAACCCTGCATTTCTCTTGCACACAACCTTCATTTGAAATGAATTGCAGCTGTACAAGAGCATATCTTTAGTTGCTCAGACAAAATGTAGCCATGGAAGTGGTTGGGCACTTTTGCAGCTGGCTAGCCGGAGAGGACTATATTTAGTTGTTCTCCATCTTCCTTATAGCTTCCTTTGCTTATTTTGAAAACTGTAATTGCATCCTTCACAAGCACTTAATATTCTTGCCTTTTAAGAACCATCTCCTCAGTTGACACGAATTTTCTCGGGAGTTGTTTATGCTCCAGGTACAGCTATTTCTCCACTGACCTTTACATTTCAAACTACGCACTAAACTCACAGGTGGATTCAAGAAGCAGCACATATCCCAGATGATTCCTGCAACAGAATGAAATCAATTCTGCATCAACTTTCAGCTATCGTCCAAAGCTAGAGGGATTTGTGCTTATTTGCATGCTATTTCTCTCCAATGCAATGCAAACAATGCAGTTTCCCTACTTTGAATTTTAAGATGGTAACAATCTGGGTCAGAAATTCAGGTGGTTGAAATGATCGGGAAAAGCCTAAACGCTTACACAGCTCACTTTCCATTGCCAAGTAGACTTTGCCAGTTTACAGGCCACATTTTGCCACACAACAAAAGCAGCTACTATGAAGGAGCTGGGTTGTGTGGAATGCCTACAACAGGTGTGGGGAACCTGTGGCGCTCCAGATGTTTCTGAACTATAACTCCCACCATCCCTTACCATTGGCCAAGCTGGCTGGGGCTAATGGGAGTTGCAGTTCAGCAACATCTGGAGGGTCAAAGGTTTCCCACACCTGCCTATAACAAGCAGGGATTTCTTGTCACATGACCACAAGGACCATCAGTAGGAGCAGCTAAGCCTGAGTGGGAGAAATGAGATTTTATTTATTTATTTGGGTGCACCCTTTGTGGTGGAGTTAAATGAGATTTTATATATATTCATATAGGTTATTTATTTAGTTATTTAGGCAACACTAATTACCAGAGTTTCTATAAGTGTTCTGCTTTTGAAAGGAAGGGTTAAGCCATCCACCAACCAACATGGTGGATGGCTTAACCCTTCCTTTCAAAAGCAGAACACTTTAGAATTCCTTTTGATGAAACCGAGAGATCTGCAGTTATGTGCCATTAAAAATGGACCCAGATGTGCTAGCTCAGTAGGTGGCTTGGACTACAACTCCCATAATTCCTCACCATTCTAAAGCAAGGATCAGCTGTTGCGGCTTGAACTACATGTTACTTTGGGTAAATGTGTTTTCCAGGTAATGGAAATGAAGGGGAATTTGTGGGAGACAACTGGTAAGTGTGTGTGTGCGCGCGCGCATGCGTGCACTTAACCCTTTTCCTGTACAGTAATCCCCGCCCCCCACAATTTCTCAGCCAGGTTGAGATTATTTCTAATCACAAAGACCACCTGGGGGGGGGGGAAGGATGAGAAAAAGAAGCTTGGAGGCTGAGCTTTTTTTCTCAGCTAGAACTCGCCAGAACTGAGTTCCGGCACCTCTCAGGTGGGTAACATTGCCATTATAAGAGAACAAGCAAAGTGAGTTCCAGCAGCTCTTTTACTAGAAAAACAGCACTGCTTGGAGGAGTTGTGGGAAGAAAGTGGTGGATGGGGAAAGGTTACGCACTTTGCCCTACTGCCAGTTCTCTCCTGCAAATCTTATTCAGTTTTTGCATTGATATTAATGCAGCAAACAAGGACAACTTTGCATTTGCTGCAATGTGTGTGTTCCTGCCTTCAGAACATCTCTCGGTATGCCATCATCGTTCAGACTCAATGCACGGAGCTTGCCATCAAGAGTAACACATTTTGTAGTCTGAGCACAGGCCGAAGATGGAGAGGAACATAGGTTCGTTCTGTCTTTTTTTTTTGGGGGGGGAAGGATGTGGATAACTGCTGCATGTAGTCGCACATTTTCAGATGGCTTTACTGCTAAAATAAATAAATAAAATTAAACCACAAAGCGAGAACAAATGTGTGAAACTTACATGTTACACCATCTGTTATTATCTACATAATTAATGCTGTAAATGTTAAAAAACAACAACCCCAAAACCATCACTGGTTGCTGTGAATCCTCTTTATCTCTTATATTTCTCCACCAAAATGAATGGACACGGTCAAAATATTCCAAAGCAGTATGTTATGTTTTGATTAAAAGAAAGACACCAGGAGATGAAGCCCCTCTGAGGCTAGAACCCATGTTTCTTGTGGAGGTTGCCTTGACAACAGCCTTGCCAGCCAAACTCTTTAAAAGGAGACTCCTATTCCCTATCGCCACTGTGACACACACAAATCAGCAACCCATTACCTCAACATATGACAGCCATGTCATCAAACAAGAGGGACACCTGGATTCAAGTCTAATGGGTGACCTGGACCAACCACCCTCTCTCACCCTAACCGATCTCCACAGAGTTCTGAGGATAGCATGAGGAACCATGTGTGCCACCCTGAACTCACTGGAGGAAAGACGGGGTGAAAATGTAAGGATCTCATAGTAAATAGTATGGTTGATGGCAAGGCATGATGGGAGTTGTAGTCCAGCAACACCTGTAGGGCCCAGGTTTGCACTTATGCCTCTCCTCAACCCTTATCTCTCTCTCCCCCCTCCAGTCTTTCCTATCTTCTTTGGAGAGTTGGCTTTTCCACATGATAAACCAGACGAGCCATTGGTCGCTTGGAAGCTGGATGTTAGCCACATGCCATATTTGAACTACGCGTTATCTGCTACAGCATTTCGCCAAAGAACCACCAAGATCTCCAAAGCCATACTCATGCTTGTCTGACATGACGACATCACAATGGGGGAGTGGGCTAAACCTCAGAGCTTTCTACCAGTCTGTGGTGCAGTTTCCAGATGGTAAGGAGGGCTACAAATGGTGCAAGTACAAAACTGCTTTAGACAACACGCAAAATAGGTTAGGTGGAAATGAGCGGGGTAGCATCCCCACCTTTCCAGCTGAGAAGAAAATGATAGAGTCGGTGGCCAACTTGCATTCTCATGTCCAAATCCAACTTACTTCAACTAGACCTATTGAAATTGAGGGGTCTAAGTTAGTCAAGCCCGTTAATTTCAGGAGGTCTACTCTGTGTATGAGCAGCTTCGTATACAACCCCCTGAACATTAGGAAAGCCTTAGAGAGGAAAGAATATTTTACTCCCTTGCAGAACTCGTTCCTGTTTTCCACCCCCATTCTGTCATATAGATATAAAATGCCCTGTTTATTTATTCTTGTATACCCTACACAACCGTACACAAGGTGGCTTGGATTGCATACAAGGTCAACGGAATTCAAATAAGATACAGGCAACATACCTGTCAGGGCTGCTTCCAGATCCCAGCTCACAGAGGATCACGCTAGCCAGCGTTCACTTTATAAAAGTCTTTATTGAGTTACAGTTTCCAATTCCAAGCTGCAGCGTGCCGCCCTACGTCTTATAAGCTAGACCGGCGAAGCTCCGTCTGAGTCCCCGCCTCCTGTACACCAACTTAATACCCTAGCCTTACTCCACCTTTTCCGCCTGACCGTTCTTCTCTGGGTCCCTCTGCCCCCCGTGGTCTCTTCCTTCCGGGACTCTTCTGACGCTGACCCCCCGGACCCTCCTGTCTCCTTGCGGCGGGCTTTAGGACCTGGCTCCCTTTCCGGGCTGCTAACTGTGCCGCCTTCCTGTGCATTTGAACTTGGCGCGCGCGCCCAACCTTCCACTTTCCGCTTGACCGTTTCTTCGCTCTCCAATGGAGGTGTGGCCACTCCTGACTCATGCCCTCCCCCCTGCGGCGAGCCGCCGGATCCCGATGCCTGGCGCCCTTCCTCCCCACTGCGCTCTGTTGGGGACGTTGGCCCCGATTTCCAACTGCTGCTCTCTGAACCCCCTTTTGTCCCTTCTTCCTGGGGTGTCCCCCTAAGCTCCCCCCTTGCTTTGGTCACTGGCGCTCCTTTCTGTGAATCTTCCGATTCACTGGAAAGACTCGGAGATCTCGGGTCGTCGTCATCGCTCATCTTTCCTTTGGACTCCTCCCCCTCGCTCTCTGTTTCCTCCCTTGCCCTCACCTCTGCTCCTGAACCCCTGACAATACCATATTAAATAGCAAAAATCAGTGTTAAAACAACAGTAGTCATTCCAGAAACCCAAGCATTTGGTCTGAACTTCTTCTTCTGGATCAGAGGCTGGGATTCATGCACGCACATGTGTGATGCTTATGCGCGGTTCCTTCCCATGACACAGTCCCTGGGAACTCATGTGCTCAGCTGTATCTAAATCTTATTTGTCCTCAGAGTGTGCAGTTATCCACCGCAAGGGTAAGAGAATTAATCACATGCCCCAATGGCTGCTTAGTCAATTCCTTGATTAAAGTGTCATATTATTCAAACCGCAATTGACTAGTGACGTACTGCATAAAACCATTTCGCCAGGTATAATTAAATCAAAGAGCCTGCTGGGATGGGGAAGCCTTCAATTAAATAGATTAAAAGTCTTCCCTACTCCAGCACAAAAGCGCATTGCCCTTCTGAAATCTTGAGCCAGCGTGCCCTGAGCTAGGCTGGTTGTCAGCAGAAGCACGGTCATCATGTTTAAATTAGGTGTCTAAATCATTGATTCTCAGTGTGCAGTGGGGTCTGCTAAAGGAGGAACAAAAGCTTTCGCTTCACCCCTTACAGTAGCCTTGGACAACCTGATGCCCTCCAAACGATCATAGACTCTTAGAGCTGGAAGGGACCCAAGGGTCATCTAGTCCAATGCAGAAATCTTGGCTATGATGCTCTCATCATCTCCAGTGCTGGGTGGGGACACAGAGGAACAGAGCAGGCTGCCTTACACTTGTCCCTCTGAAAGGCCATTCATTTCCTTCCTTCCTTTCTGCATTCATGCCCTGTCTTTATCCCAAGTTGGTGTTCTCTTCCAGCCTAACCTGGAGTTGAACTGGAGATCTTCTGCCTGCATGGCAGATTCTCTGCCACTGAGCTATGACTCTTCCTTTGCGGCTGATGGGAGTTGCAGTCCAATGACATCTGGAGGGCACAAGGTCGGCAAAGGCTGCCTTACAGGCACAGCCTTGATTGGCCAGTGACCATAACCTACAAGACTAACTGCTACATCTCTTTTACTGACAATCAACAGAGGGTGATGGACAGAGGCGGACTTATTCAGTTCCAAACTTTAGCAGGATGACTAATGGTGATCAAACAGCCAGTTCCCTTCTTCTTGTTGACTTTCTGGGAATCCTTCCCTAAGGCAGCATCCTTCAATCTTAGGTCTCCAGATGTTGCCAGACTACAGCTCCCACCAATCCCAGGCAGCTTAACCAATAGTTAGGAGTGATGGGAATTGTTGTGCTGCAACATCTGGAAAGCCATGCTTGAAGAATACTGTTCTTAATCTTGGTACATGCAGCAATAGCCCTCCTTTCTTCTATGAATGTGCCTTTCGCCTTCACACTCTGACACACTGATTCTGAGCATCTGATTCTCTGTACTACGCAGCTTCCATCTGCATCAATATTAATGCCCAAAGAAAACCAGAGTTGATAAAAAGATCTGATTTAATATTTATTATTTTGATTTTTGTTTAATATCAGATTTTGCATTTTAAATTAGATTCCTTCAATTTAAATCTTAAAATCTTTAAAAACAAAAACAAAATTACATTAACATAGCAGAATAGTAAGTCCCACTGTGCTCAATGGGGCTTACTCATTAATGTAAGTAAATTGGAGTTTCGTGCAGGCAAGCAAATCACTGGGCGAATACATCTTTTGGTGTGCACACCTTCTCTGGTGTGGACATCAAGGTAAGAAAGCAGGTGGAGCCAGCTTATTTTCTCCTGTTCTGGAGGGTTAGGACTCAAACCAATGGCTTCAAGTTACAAGAAAGGAGATTCCAACTAAACTTTCTGATAGTAATAGCTGTTCGACATTGGAACACTCCTCCTTGGGAGGTTGTGGACTCTCCTTCCTTGGAGAATTTTAAGCAGAGGTTAGATGGCCATCTGTCATGGATGCCTTTGTTGATATTCCTGCATTGCAGGGGGTTGGACTAGATGACCCTTGGGGTCCCTTCCAACTCATACAATTCAATGATTCTATTAAAACAACTTGAAATGCAGCTGCAGGGAAACGGCGGTGCTTAAGCCGCTGATGTGTACATTGAGCTGGAATCCATAAAAGCTGTGGAAGGGGATTCAGGGGGGGCTTATGCTATGCCAGAGCAATTTTAGCCCCCCTCCTTTAACTGGCGTGCTCCCCTGCCCCACAGCAAGATATAAAAAACTGCTTATGAAACTCCTCTCCGTTTCAAAAGCACTTTGTCATGTAGTATTTGAGGGCTGCTTTTGAAGGGGGGGGGGGACAAGCCTAACTACCTCTTAGCATTACAGAACATGTTTTACGACTTTCCTGGATCCTGGCCTTAATCCTCAAATAAGTGGCTTTCTTCCTGTGTCCTCGCACGTGTATGGAAGGAGCAAAAACAAACCGCCACTAATTTTACAACTGCCCTTTTGACTCTAAGCAATTATATTCCTGTAATGCCAAGGCGTGTGGGCTGCGCGAAAAGAGGCTTTGGAGCGCACTCCTAGGTAATATTAAAAAAGGCTTGATTCAGTTGAAAACTAATATGCCTCAAATGTCTTGGCAACTAATAAGCAAGCATGCTTGTTCAGGAAATGTTTGCGAATTACAAAAGGGGAAAGCTGATTTAAATTAGTGGTTTAAATCTGCTCTGGATTTCCTTTTCTCGATAACTGAACCGGCCTTTATTTGAATCAACGCACCCTGCAGGAAGCTGTATGGCCAGTGTGCCTAATGAAGGCCACATGGAGCCAGAACACGGATGCCCCTCTTGCAACATGGTTTATTTAGGGTGGGTTGCGTTTCTTCCCGCAGAGAAGGGGGCTCACCAGCGGGCGCTTTGCCCAGAGGTGCCTTAAATCTGGAGCCAGCCCTGAACGAGCCCTTGGCATTCTCCAAAGGAAGGAGCTGACCATTCCTGGCATTTTTGGCCATGCCCAACACAGAGCGTCTACCACTAAGGGCAGGCAACTCCCAATTTACATGGGGGTTATGTTGCAAGGCACCGCGTGTTTGAGTGACATAGTGTATACAGTGGTACCTCGGGTTACATACGCTTCAGGTTACAGACTCCGCTCACCCAGAAATAGTACCTTGGGTTAAGAACTTTGCTTCAGGATGAGAACAGAAATTGTGCTCCGGCGGTGCGGCGGCAGTGGGAGGTCCCATTAGCTAAAGTGGTGCTTCAGGTTAAGAACAGTTTCAGGTTAAGAACAGACCTCTGGAAGGCACCGCGTGTTTGAGTGACATAGTGTATACAGTGGTACCTCGGGTTACATACGCTTCAGGTTACAGACTCCGCTCACCCAGAAATAGTACCTTGGGTTAAGAACTTTGCTTCAGGATGAGAACAGAAATTGTGCTCCGGCGGTGCGGCGGCAGTGGGAGGTCCCATTAGCTAAAGTGGTGCTTCAGGTTAAGAACAGTTTCAGGTTAAGAACAGACCTCTGGAACTAATTAAGTACTTAACCCGAGGTACCACTGTATTTGAAACACCATTGAAAAAGCCTGCAAACACCCCACTCTACCCCTTTTTGTGATGTTTTTGTGTCACTTCTGAATTCGGCACAATACGTGTGCGCACGACCGTGCACCTATCGGCTATGCCTAAAATGGTCGCTTCCTTTGACGTTGCAAAGTCATGCCTCCTGCTCACAGCTTTCTGGTTCCCACCCCACTTTATATCTCACCCCTCGCTGTTTGACCTGAAGATTGCTGTAGGTGTTTATTTGTTTAACGGCATTAATTAAGGTTACGCTGTGATCAAAGTGCAATGTTTTTTCTTTTTTTAAAAAAAAAGAACAGTAAGACGAGGAATCCAGCACTGGCAAAGCAATTAGTAGACTCTGGTCCATAGAAGGTGACCAGGAACCATGGGCATAAATCAGACGCACATTTCAACAATGTACACAGCGTACACCCCTGAGTGTGGCTGCTGTCCATCTACGCTGCATTCAATGCACAGACTCCTGGAACGTGCATTCAATTGAGAATTCCCATCCACATTTTTGCACAACCGATCATGTGTAAAAATGTCCTTTTGTGAAACCAGAGATGGATCAGGGTGCAAATGGTGATTAAAACCAAACCAAACCTATTTCTTTCATAAGCCTCCTCACTAAAAATGGAGAAGAGAAAAAACCTACACCAGAATCTAAGAGGAAATCTGGCAGACTACACACCATCAGCTTTGTGAAGTGCAAAGACACTCTTACAGGGTGAGACATTTCTTTGCTCTGGTACTGACAAGGAAGGGAGGCTGGAGGAATTTGATCTTTGTCAGTTCCAACAGGAACTGATCTGATCTGCAATTCCTGGACTAATGTGAGCCCCAGAGCCCCATTTATCGAATGGCTTTTGCACTTCTGAAGTGTTTTCAACACAGTTCCTGGTTTCAAATATATCATACTTAAGAGAAAACACATTTTAGCAGTATGTATTTTGAGAGAAAACAGGTTTAGGGATGTGTGTTCTGATATAGAATACATTTAAAGACATGTATTTAAGTGTGAACCTCTGTGGAGATTAGTAAGAATAATAGCAGCAGATGAATAGCCATTGTGGCTAACAGACACCAACAGCCCTTTGGGATGGCATAGTCGGTAGAGCATGAGACTCTTCATCTCAAGGTCATGGATTCGAGCCCCACGTTGGTCAAAAGATTCCTGCATTGCAGGGGTTGGACTAGATGCCCGCCGTGGTCCCTTCCAACTGTACAATTCTGTGATTCTATTACTCTACGAATGCAGAATTGGCATGGAATGGACTTATAGAACAATGCTGAAACAAGCCAGAAAGAGACCTATTTGCCCATCCCCACTGCCAAACATAGCTATAGAAAACAGAATGCTAAATGGTGTGCACCCAGCTTTTGTCATGACAATGGGTGGCATCCAGCTAAGCCTTACTCAGAGGAGACCCACTCAAATCAATGGGCATGACTAACTTCAACCAGTTGGTGAGCCACTGGCCTGATCCAGCAAGCTCTTCTTATGTTCGTCTGATTTCAGTGGACTTTAGCTGACGACTTAGTGGGAAACAATGCATATTTTACAGTTTTCCTTGAGGGCTTTGGCACAACCCTTTAGTTCCAACAATATACTGTAACTATAATCCTCTCAGTATCTGTCACTGCAATAATGGCACGTTCTGCCCCTACCTCCATTTCCTTTGTGGTCTTCCTTGTGTCTGTTTCTAGATTATAAATCCCTTGGGGCTGGAACCTGCCAAAGCTGTTCTTTGTGGAGTGTCATGTTCTTGGATGGTGTAATGACAGCAATGACAGCAATCTACAACCCCAGCAACATATGATATCACTCAGAGCTCTGCCCAGTTTGAACACAATGCAAACACTCCAAACACCTGACCAAATTATCATCAAGGAATTCAGGAACCAGAACATCAAAAACTCCAGTTGCTTATGATCAGCATAAGAAATGAGCAGCAACACTATGTATGCATTAAGGAGACTTTATTGTGGCATTATCGTGTGATGAAATTTTGAGAGCTTGGAATTCTACATACATTTACAATGGCTCTTGAATGGTATTAGGAATAATGCAGCCATAAACGTGGTAAAGGTAAAGGTAAAGGTACCCCTGCCCGAACGGGCCAGTCTTGACAGACTCTGGGGTTTGTGCGCCCATCTCACATCTATTGGCCGGGGGCCAGCGCTGTCCGAAGACACTTCCGGGTCACGTGGCCAGCGTGACAACGCTGCTCTGGCGAGCCAGAGCCGCACACGGAACGCCGTTTACCTTCCCGCTGGTAAGCGGTACCTATTTATCTACTTGCCCCCGGGGGGTGCTTTCGAACTGCTAGGTGGGCAGGCGCTGGGACCGAGCAGCGGGAGCGCACCCTGCCGCGGGGATTCGAACCGCCGACCTTTCGATCGGCAAGCCCTAGGCGCTGAGGCTTTAGCCCACAGCGCCACCCGCACTCCAAACACCTGACCAAATTATCATCAAGGAATTCAGGAACCAGAACATCAAAAACTCCAGTTGCTTATGATCAGCATAAGAAATGAGCAGCAACACTATGTATGCATTAAGGAGACTTTATTGTGGCATTATCGTGTGATGAAATTTTGAGAGCTTGGAATTCTACATACATTTACAATGGCTCTTGAATGGTATTAGGAATAATGCAGCCATAAACGTGGTAAGAACACAATAAACACAAAACCTTCTTATTCCCCCCCTTTAAAAGTCTGAGATACAAGAGGTTCCACTGATTGCTCACAAAGTGTTATGATCTCTACATTATGCGTGACACTATTCCAGGTTATATTCTTTAATAAAAACTATTGGTGGAACTTGATTCGGCTGCCAGCTCCGCCAGCTAAGGTTCAGATACATTATTCAGAGTGAGAACCATTAGGATGACATTTGTCACATACGGATCTGCATCAACTATCAGCCTGTCATTCCACAACAGAAAGTCGACCCGTCAGTGAGAGGACATTAGTAGCTCAGTAAGTAGGTTAGGGAAGAAGGAGTAAGGAAAACACAAATCTGGCTGGAGCCACTTGCAGGGCTGCCCAAACCGAACAGGCATTGCTACCTATGGATTTCCTTCTTCCCTCACTTGTTACAGGTCCAGGTGATAAAAATGGCTATTATTATGGGTGCAAGCATCCTCAACAGTTAAAAGCAGTGTGTGAGGTGTTGAGATAGCTCTGTTGGTAGAGCATGAAAATCTTAATCTCGGGGTCGTGGCTTTCAACTCTACAGTTCTATGATTCTATGAGTATAGACTATAAGACAGTACTTATGGGTATTAATCTGGAGCATCTATCATTGTTTCTTCTTATTTTTTGTACGTGCATTCTTTGGAACCTGGTGCCCACCATGCTTACACCAGCCTTGGCCAAGCTAGCGCCCTCCAGATTTTTTAGACTACAGTTCCCATCAGCCTCAGCCACCTGCAGGCTAGTTTACATACTCAGCTGATGCTGATTAAGGTTTCTTGAAGCACGGCAGCATTAGAGCAATCTCACACATTATGAAAGTCTTCTGACAACTTTGAAGGCCAGCAAAATTTATTATGCTGTAACAGACTCACACAGCTACCCCTCTGGAAGAATATCCACACATAGCAATAGATTCTTATATGGAAAGCATTCCGTTTGCAGGAAACAACAAACAAGCTGTGCCAATTATGCAAGATGAGCTTATCATCTTGTTGTGACTTATTTATTCTTGGTGGTGTACAGATACATACTGGGAAGACAATGGATGCTTCTCAGCATTTTCAGACGTATTAAAACAATCTCACGCAAGATGTGTATAGAATCATGATGTGCCAGGTACATATTCTATCCTACGTGGATGGGAATGCATTGTAGGAATTTTGTCACACAAAATCTGACTGTCTGTTACATTTTTGTGGATTTAAACAACTGTGTGGGAGATTAGATTGGAAGAAATATATGCTTTCCAACAATGGAAGATAACAATGGGCAAAACCTGCAGACAGATAAGCTCAAATAACAACCTGTTGAATTCAATTGGGGATAAAAACATCCTGTTGATTTTTAATGGTACTTAAATGTTCTCTGGTGGTATGCAGGATTTATAATATCCCTGTATTCTAACAGCATGCAAACAACAATAGATAGTAATTACTGATAGAGCATAGATAATATCAAATAACTCTGATGTGAAGTACTTAAAACCAAATAATATCTTGCAAGAAAAGAATAATTTGATTCAGAATAGAGAGAAAACGCCTTATGTGAAAAGCAGCTCAGAAAATGAACTCACTCAAGAAATTGTTAGCCAAATTGGGGATAATCTACCTTAGAATTAGCCCCTTTCTATCTATAGCCATTTACTTCCCAGCAAGAAGCCACTCTGTTTTATTATACAAAAGTGGGGTCAAAGTCATTCATATGCGTCGCATAAAGCTTAATGTAAAAATTGCTTCTGTACACAATACTTGAAGTTAAAATTATCATGAAAACACACGGGCATCATTTTAGAAAGAAGCACTGCTAGTTACTGTAGCTAAAAAATTTCCGCAGGAGTTACATGGCTTCTGTTATTACTAAATGGTTACTTTTTTGTAGGTTCCCACACACTGAACCATGGGAAAAAGAGAGAATAGTCTGTTTTCCTTCCCAACAGCTCCAAGGTCTGCAAACAACATGAAGGCAATTTATTTTCCTTCCTTCAGCACGTGAAAAACGAGTTCTCATATGCTCTTTCAGGTTTATACAGTCAACTATCCTAGGGTAACAATCCTTGAAATCATTGGTTCATTTCCTGATTCAGAAAATACCTTCAGAAGGCAACAATGAAAACATAGTAAGACTCAGTATTATGCAACAGGGGATAAGTGCTGCAGCCAAAGAGCATCAGTCAATATGTTCAACAACTGCCCAGTTGGTCACAGGACTGAATGTTGTTCAATAACAGGGAAAGGGCCAACTGGTTCCCTGCATGGTGGATCTGGCTCTTAAACAAGTTTATTAAAACAACATGCCTAGCCCTTCCAGATTTCAATCATGGTGGGGCAAACATTTTTGCTCGGTTTAATTTACAAAGAAAAGAAGCAACGATCAAACATTTCATGGTAGAAGTGGTTTAAAAACAACCTTGGAATCCTTGCTATGTGTTATGCTGCATGGATTGGAATGCGAAGGAAGGCTGGAAAATACCACCAGCAGTGCTAATGCATGGCATTCAGATTGGTTGAGCCCCAGTGCATCTCTCTTCAGGAATGAAGGCCTGGCTGAAGATTACCTAGTACAGCACGAATACTGCCAATGTAATGTAATGTTTCATGGCAGAAGTGAACAACAAAAGAAATCAACGTAGTGGAACAACTGCAGCAAAAGAAGAAGGTGCAACAGCAGCGATGGCCAAAATGATGGTGGCAATTGGCACCAGCAAGTGAAGATATGGTTGAACATGGTGGAAGCATTGAGCAGAGCAAGAACATAAGGAAGAGCCAAGGGTTTTTCTAGTTAAGGGTTTCCCAAAAATGGGTCTCCAGCTATTTTTGGACTACAACTCCCAACATCCCTAGATAGTGGGACCAGTGGTCAGGGATGATGGGATGTGTAGCCCCAAAACAGCTGAAGACCCAAGTTTGGAAAACCCTGTTCTAGTTCCTTGTTTTCCAGGAAAGAATAAGGAATCCACCTCACCCCCAATTTACTGAATTTGCTGGAGTCTGAACCTGAACCACGAACCATGTGCACAACCAGTTTCATGAAACACACTGAAACTGCTGAAACACAAAAGCCACAAGGCCACGTGTCGATTGCTCAATGGAAACTCAAAGCTCAACATTTCCAGCTTTAAAATATTTTTGTCATGTTCCGCATTTCAGATGTCTAAGCTGAAAAAGCTTTCTTTTCTAGGTATTGCTGGGAACGTGGAATAAAAATACCCAAATGGCACATGGTGCCAGATGTTCTTCTGGAGGGATCAGTTCATGTGTAAGGAAATCTTTTTGTTTTGGATTATATTTGCGCAGGTGGAAGCATCAACTTCAGTTTGTTTGAAAATGGGTTTGATTCACCAGTGCTCAGCTGGTTACAGCTGGCTATGAAAATAAAACGCTTTCTGGCATATTAAGCAACACAGGGATGTTTTTAAAATAACCATGCTTTTGTAGACCTTGTTTAATCATGCCAGCGGAATAAAATTTTGCAATCAAATATAGACGCATCTTAGTGATGATTGATTAACACTGATGGACCTATTCATATTTTGTTGCAACGTCATACAAGCATGAGGCAATCTCCACTGGCGGAAAAGGCAAGCAATCCATGTCAAGGCGCTCTCATGTTGGTATTCAATCATGCCTGCACAACTTATATCTTGCCCCCACCCTGGCCCTGGGTAGCTTTCTAGGGCAGGGCTGAAATCTCTTGAACTGACAGGGGATCAACTTCACATGAACTGTAGTTGTATTTCAAGGGCCTAAGTGTCTTTCCGATGGGACGCAGGTGGAGCTGTGGGTTAAACCACAGAGCCTAGGACTTGCCGATCAGAAGGTCGGCGATTCGAATCCCCGCGATGGGGTGAGCTCCCGTTCCTTGGTCCCAGCTCCTGACCAACTAGCAGTTCGAAAGCACGTCAAAGTGCAAGTAGATAAATAGGTACCACTCTGGTGGGAAGGTAAAGGTGTTTCTGTGCGCTGCTCTGGTTCGCCAGAAGTGGCTCAGTCATGATGGCCACATGACCCAGAAGCTGTACGCCGGCTCCCACAGCCAGTAAAGTGAGATGAGCGCCGCAACCCCAGAGTCGTCCGCGACTGGACCTAACGGTCAGGAGTCCCTTTACTAATGTTACATGCGGACCTGGCCAATATCTGAACTAGGCCTCATTAAGTGAGTGTCCTTTTCTAATGGTACAGGTATACTGTTGATGACCTTTGAAGAAGAAATTTCAGAAATAATCTAGAGTACTTCAACAGAATCATTCTGGAAGTAACAACAATATTAAATAAGAAATACTGTATTTTAGTCCTAAAATAAAGTTCATATTGTAATTCTACTACCCTGGGGATCCCCATGAACCCCACAACCACAATTTGTAACTTTGACTTGTTCTAAATATCATTGTGCATGCTGACTTTTAAATGGTAAGCATTGCAAAGCTGAATCCAGTTTCTTCCATGTAAGACGCGGGGGCTGTTTTTGTTTTTTCCAATTGCCTACTTAATAGAGGATTTCTTTATTAAAAAGGAAAGAAAGAAAACTACATAAATGGCTTAGTTTATAAATGAAAATGTATGCTATAAATTGCAGAGCTGTGGGCGACTAATATCCACTTAAGCCTTGTGTTATTTTCTTCTGCAAACGGCAAATGCTAATCCTAAAACTTTCATTATCTGACGGGCAAAAGACTTAGTGCAGCAGACATTTAGACAGTGCTTTGGGGGAAATTCCGATTCAGCAGTCTGCAAGTGGAGAACCCTGAAGGAGCTGTTCCAAATAATTGTGGCACACATGGATCTCATACAGCAGGGAAGTGTCAGACTCAATTTCTTGGCAAACGTCTGGTATGAGATTCTTCTTCTTCTTCTTACATATTTATATCACATCAGGATCCACCCCAAACAACAACAACAACCACCCAGCTGAGTGCAAGGCTGTGCAAATATAAAGAGAGTCATGGTTCCTAGCCTGAAGACCTCACACTCCATGTGTCCAGTCCTCAGATCTGTAATTTCCATGAGTAATGACATTCACCTCGGCAATTCTACTAGGGATATTCATGGGGCTGCTTTTCAAGGATAAAGGCCTAATGCCTTGATCTACTGAGCATAGCACAAGTACACAGTGCAGTGCCAATGAATTTAACAGGCATTGTAGAAAGCTATTTGGTGCCCCTCTGCAGAAAGTAGAAAGAATGCAAATAGGAGAATCTTGTTCTGAAAAGATTTGTTCTTTCTCCTGTAGCTGTCTGAATGCATTCTACAGAGTAGCTGAAGCAGCACCAACATGGCTGCCTATCTGACAAATACAGATGTCTTCCTTGTGATGCCAAAGCTGTGCTTGCTCCCTAGCCCTGTCCTATACATGTATCTAGCCTGCAGAGGACTATTTTGAGCCCTGATGCCAATCCATTCCCACCGGCACAGTTTCAACTGCCCTATTATGCTAGTGGAAGCCAGTTAAATGGCTAGTTATAGGAGGAGGACTGACTGTAGCAGAGAGGCACTTAATGACAGGGCAAAAATCACATTCAGGCAGAATCTATCAGAACTCTGAACAGAGCACTGCGGAAAGTGCTGGCTAGAGTGCTTTCGCCCACACCAGAGAGGGCTGTTGCCACAACATGATGCAGACACCTTGTGTTCTGAATCTAAGGTGCATGGTAAACAGTATCTTTTGGCCAGGACTGATGTGAGTGGGAATAGATATCTGAGAGGCTCCTTCTTCCTCTGAGCTTGAAGAGGAACCGAGGCTGGAGAGCATGACAGGTAGGTCAGGTAATGCTAGACTTGGACCAAGTACAGTGGTGCCCCGCAAGACGAATGCCTCGCAAGACGAAAAACTCGCTAGACGAAAGGGTTTTGCGGTTTTTGAGCTGCTTCGCAAGACGAATTTCCCTATGGGCTTGCTTCGCAAGACGAAAACGTCTTGCAAGTTTGTTTCCTTTTTCTTAACACCGTTAATACAGTTGCGACTTGACTTCGAGGAACAACTCATAGAACGTGGTTTGGTAGCCTTTTTTGAGGGTTTTGGTGATTTTTGAAGCTTTTCCAAAACTTTTCCGACACCGTGCTTCGCAAGACGAAAAATTCGCTAGACGAAAAAACTCGCGGAACGAATTAATTTCGTCTTGCGAGGCACCACTGTAATGTTCATGTAATGGTGGACTCTCTTTTCTGAAAGATAGCTTGCCCACCATCACCAATCTTCCCCCACAATTTGTTGAGCACGTTGGTGAAGGTGGAATGGCAAGACCTAAAAAGCTGCTCAGAGCAATAACTAATGTTTATGGTAAAAATGATGATATAATAGATAATGCACAGTATCTACTACTTCTCCCGATTCACAAATACAAAATTCCTCATCCAATGTGATATTAGGAAGATGGAATGCACTATACCCAGGGGCGGGCGGGGGAGAGATCCATGAGGGATAGCACCCTAATGAGGTCCACCTGGCATCTTTGCTGCCATCTTTTGGATTCCAGGTAAAATAATTGTCTTCTCTTCCCCCAGGTTTTTGATGGGCTATGATGATGATGATGTGTTTTCCTGTGTTTGTGTGCTGCTAAAGCTTGCTGCAGCAGCTACTGGGTTGCCTGTGCTAGTTTTGTACAGTGGTACCTCGGGTTAAGTACTTAATTCATTCCGGAGGCCTGTTCTTAACCTGAAACTGTTCTTAACCTGAAGCACCACTTTAGCTAATGGGACCTCCTCCTGCTGCTGTGTCACCGGAACACGATTTCTGTTCACATCCTGAAGCAAAGTTCTTAACCTGAAGCACTATTTCTGGGTTAGCGGAGTCCGTAACCTGAAGCGTATGTAACCTGAAGCATATGTAACCTGAAGCATATGTAACCTGAAGTACCACTGTATATTTTTTACTTGCTTGCATTTTTGTACAAATGTGTCAATATTATAATATACTTATGTTTAAGTTTTTAAATATGTCATAAGTTGCTTGGAGATCTCTATGTAACAAGGGACTAGCAATGATGATGATAATGATGATGAAAGGTTTCTGCATTGAAGGTTGTATTCTATACCTGTGGCATACCAATTATGAATATTTTCAGAGATATGGGGTTTACAGAGATTTAGGGAAGGTCCCACCCCCCCTCCCCGTCTTGGCACTGTCGTTCATTTGATACCACAGTGGAGAGGAGAACTACACTTAAGTGGGCAGGGAGCAACTTAGCTTGTTCCCAGCCTACAGCCACGATTAGCAATGCTAAGATAAGCATTATTGAAGACACAGGAAAATGGCAAAACTGCAAAGTTAAGACAAGCCACAGTGATTCATAGCAGCTGAGAACCTGTCCTACGGCTTCCCAAATGCCACTCCTCTGGCTATGTTTAAAAAATGCCATCAGAGGATGTGAAAACCCAATCGCAGAAGCATAAGCATTTTTAGCTAGTAAATAACCATGCCTCTGACTTACTTCATCTGCTGTGGGGACTGCTATGGCACCAAGAACTCCCACAACCATATATCCAAATAAGCAAGGGCTGTTAATTGCCTTTATTGGCAGTCAAGGCCAAGGGAGGGGAAAGGATTCCTCTATATTGACCGAAAAAGAATTTCTTGCAGCACTCTTGCCATGTCTGACCCAAATCAATGCATAGACCACCGAATAAACAAGTGCACAGGGCAGCAGTTCACAAGTACAGCAGCAAGGAACTGTTTTTTTTAAATAATAATAATAATATTCGAGATCCTTTTTTGGTTAAAGGGTGGGGTATAAATTTCTTAAATAAAGAAGACAAGGGGTTCAACTTAGGCAGGAAGCCACTTAGTTGAGCTCTGGTTATCAGCAATATAGCATGCTTTTTGCGGTTCTCAGAACAACTGGCAAACTCTCACATATATACCATACAGTGGTACCTCAGGTTAAGTACTTAATTCGTTCCGGACGTCCGTTCTTAACCTGAAACTGTTCTTAACCTGAAGCGCCACTTTAGCTAATGGGGCCTCCTGCTGTCGCCGTGTCGCCGGAGCACGATTTCTGTTCTCATCTTAACCCGAGGTACTATTACTGTGTTAGCGGAGTCTGTAACCTGAAGCGTATGTAACCTGAAGCGTATGTAACCCGAGGTACCACTGTGTGTGTAATGCAGTGTTACACCACTTTAAGAACTGTGTCTTTAAGAGTCATGGCCCCCAAAGAATCCTGGGAACTTCAGTTAGTTAAGGGCACCAAGAATTGTTAGGAGGCCCCTAAGAAACCACAGTTCCCAAGATTGTTTGTGGGAAGCCATGGCTCTTAAAGTGATATAACAATGCTTTAAATGTATGGTGTGGTTTTGACTTTAGGATAGCTTGAGGAAGTTTATTTGTATGTAGATTCAGGGGACATGTGCTGTTTAACTCATAGGAAGTTTGTCCTCAGAGTTAGGAATCAGGCAGATGCACATGGCCACGTGTTATACTTTCCTAAGACAGTTTGAAGCTATTATCTGATATATATATATATATATATATATATATATATATATATTTGGGGGGGGGGCTGACACATAGGTGGCTTTGCTGCAGGTGAACCAAGGCCTCATATCAATCTTTATTCCAACACAGCTTAAGATATTGGCTTACTGAGAGGGTCAGTGAGGCAGACTCACACAGAGGGCGGCTGAAGAAGGAGAGGAAGTGGACTTCTTAAAGACAGATTCAAAAGCATAGCTCAGCTCCAATGCCACTTCATATAAATTCAAACGCACAATAGCAAGGGATGAATAGTCTTTCCTGATTTCATAAAGCTGGGAAATATTGTCTGAACCGGGATGGTTTATCAGACACATGCTACTAAGCAGAGTGAAATCATACCATTGAACAGATCCACACATTTAGTAACTGAATAGACAGATTCAGAACAACTAATCACTGGAGACGAGTTCTCCTTTCCGCTGGTCTGAATATTTGCCAGGAGATAGAGGAAACAGACCAGCCAATGGTATAAATCTGCTTTAGGCTGCAATCGTTATATGCACTCACTGAGATCGATAAGGCTTACTTCTGAGTAGAGTCAAGAAAACTCTCTTATTGCCGACAGAGCCCTTCTCTAAATATTGGATATATACAACTTGCTCTTGTTGAGCCACTCAGAACTCAGGAGTATAGCTGCGGGGCTATTTTGTCGGTGTGATTCCCTCAAGGCAGACCTAAATACACACTTTACACCATCTCTGGGATGTGGAACGCGGTGGCAGATATTGCTGTTAAATCATATCTATTATTAATTCAACAAACCACCTAAAATCCTTATCCCAGTTGTCATCCGTTTTCCAATACGAAATGGTTTGATGTGCACGCTGTTACTGTTTGAACTGTTTTCATATTTAGAATTAGCTTTTAAAAATTGTTTTTTTATATATGCAATTGTTTTAACTGTATTTATATAGGCAACTGTTTGATTTTATTATACAGTGGTACCTCGGGTTGGGATGCGGGTGGCGCTGTGGGTTAAACCACAGAGCCTAGGGCTTGCCAATCGGAAGGTCGGCGGTTCGAATCCCCACGGCTGAGTGAGCTCCTGTTGCTCGGTCCCTGCTCCTGCCAACCTAGCAGTTCGAAAGCACGTCAAAGTGCAAGTAGATAAATAGGTACCGCTCGGGCGGGAAGGTAAACGGCGTTTCTGTGTGCTGCTCTGGTTTGCCAGAAGCGGCTTAGTCATGCTGGCCACATGACCCGGAAGCTGTACGCTGGCTCCCTCAGCCAATAAAGCGAGATGAGCGCCGCAACCCCAGAGTCGGCCACGACTGGACCTAATGGTCAGGGGTCCCTTTACCTTTCCTCGGGTTACATATGTTTCAGGTTACATACACTTCAGGTTAACAGACACCGCTAACCCAGAAATAGTACCTCGGGTTAAGAACTTTGCTTCAGGATGAGAACAGAAATCGTGCTCCGGCGGCGTGGCAGCAGCAGGAGGCCCCATTAGCTAAAGTGGTGCTTCAGGTTAAAACAGTTTCAGGTTAAGAACAGACCTCCAGAACGAATTAAGTTCTTAACCCGAGTTATCACTGTACTGATTCACAGGAACAGTTTTTCAGTTTTGTTTTTACTTTAATTATTGTGGGAAAAGCACCTTCTACTTTTCCAGTGAGCCCTTTGAAATGCCCCCCCCCTAAAAATCCAAGTCCCAGAAACTAAATCACAGCTCACTGAGGGCTGTATAGGAGCTCCCAAAGGCTGATTTGAAACTTCCTGGGAATTGTGTAGTGCCCTCAGGTTCCCACACAGCCAACAGGTTAGGGAAGCGCCTGGGCCTTGGGAGCAGAGCTCTGCAATCCTTGAACTTGCCTGACTAAGCCTGAGGAAATACCTTGACCAAAATGAGCTGAAGCTAGGGCACACTTCCTGGCATAACATATTAAAATAACGTCAATGGTCAACTACGTACTCCTGCCCCAGCAACTGACTGGGCTGTTTTAAACCAGCTGATTTCGAAACAAATGAAAATCAGTTACTTTTCAGAGCATCTTTATTGAAAACAGCTCCTCCTGCAGGTGTAGCTTCAAGCAAAAATAAGCAGCTGTGTAGAAGCGATGATTAGATAATTTCTTCCTCAATGTACTCTTCTATATATATATAAGGGCTGACCCAGGAGAGAAGTCTTGCCTTCCAGAAAGAGCTTCCTTTTCCCTGAGAGGAACACTGCAATTACTGGGAGTCGTCATTTGTGTTGACTCAAGAACTATATTTCTAAATATAGATTACGATGAGTTTGTTCCATCAAGGCTGCTTTTCTTTCCATGAACAACTTTCTGACGCCTTCCCCCTTGAACTTGTACAACCACTGGAAAACTTAAGTTTACAGCTGCAATAAAACCTCCACAACAATTCTGAATAGCCTTTGAACTTTCTGACCTGATAACTATTGGTGTCGTTGCTGGCAGCCAAACTTCCCATTGATAACAGCGACCTCGTGTGCTACCATTTTTAATACAAGTACCCAGGCCTAGCCCACATGAGGCGAGCTGAGGTAGTTACCTCAGGTGGTGGAACTGCAAGAGGTGGTACCTGCCGCCTCTGCTGTTGACAGGAAAGTGGAAGCGGCAGTGGCGGCAGATGATGCTGCACAAGATCTCACCAAAATATTGTGAGATATTGCTGGGGCTCGCCATTTTCATTGCTGCTTTGCGGACACCGATGAACGACCCATGTGAGGGACGCTGTGGCAGTAGGACAGCAACTTCTCGTTTCGCCTCAGGAGGCAAAACGGGATGCACTGCCCGTGCAAGTACCCAATCTGCCCCCAATTCCCATGGCTAAATAATATCCTCTAGTGTGGAAGGGATATCTCTTAAATATTCTGGTGTATTTTCTTATTTCCCTAAACGGAAAGCAAAAATGAAAGGGCAGTTCTGGGGGAAAGCGATGCATGAAATTCTTGTGAACGACACAAGGCAAATTCTCTGAGGAATATTTACAGGCTATTAAAAAAGAAGAGGAAAATGCCACATCTCTCCATAAAGCTCAGAAGCTCATTGCTTTTGTCTCCTTATTAGTGTAAGCCATAACTACTGCAGTCAATTATCACATTAACATTTCGGTTAGCAAAAGAGACAAACAAATTGCCCTTCTGCCAATTCCAATCATTATGTTTCCTTTGTACACAAGACAGTTTTGGGAAGTCGCAAAAAAGCAAAGCTTGTGCAGTTACTTCATGCACAATAAAAATAAATATTCCATGGTGTATTTCCATTCCCTCAGAAGGCACACCATTGGAAACATCTGCTTGCTCTTGTTCTGTTTCAAGCAAAAAACTCAGCAGTATGAAAAGAAGGGGAGGCTTCACTAGTACCCTAGACAGCAACGTACAGACTAGCACTTCCATAAGAAGAGCACTCAAATGTTGTTTCAGCACCAGTCAGCTTCAGACTGAGCCTTAAACAAGAGCCGCAGCTGTATCTCAGCAGCTGGCTCCACTTTCTGGGAGAGATTCTTCTTCATTTCAAGGGACCCAGCCTGCCCGCACAATCATTGATTTGGGGGTTGGGGAGAAGACTCTCCTCCCACTAGGGCTCCTAAATGGCTTCAGCCCTGTATATCTCCATCCCCATCGTTCAGCCTGGACACTCAGGTCCAGCTCCAAGAGCCTTCTGGTGGTTCCTTCACTGTAAGAAGTGAGGTTACAGGGAAATGGGCAGAGGGCCTTTTCAGTAGTGGCACCCCCCCCCTGTGGAACACCTGTCAGATGTCAAATAGATAACCAATTATACGACCTTCCAAAGACAACTGAGGGCAGCCCTGTATTGGGAAGCTTTTAATGTCTGATGTATCATGGGCTTTTTATATTCTTTTGGAAGCTGCCAAGAGTGGCTGGGGCAGCCCAATCAGATGGGCAGGTACAAGTAATAAATTATTATTATTATTATTATTATTATTATTATTATTATTATTAACTTGCCTGTTTGCTTCTGCAAGCTTGTTGGAACACTGGATTAACCAGAATGCTCAGAATGCCACAAAATGATGTCAAGTGCCCAAGCCACTGTCCTATGCTAAGGCTTACCCATTTGAAGCCATCAATTTTTTTCCTGATTCTGATTCCTTCTTTCCCATTTACTAACATTCCTATACAAAGTAGGCACAGGTGTGTGTGTGTGTGTGTGTGTGTGTGTGTGTCCCCACACAAAACCACTCTCTCCCTGGTGCCTCTCACACTATCCCTAAAATCTTTCACAGTCTGCTATCTTTTCCTTCTTCCTCCTTGTCTGCTCTTCTCCATCAACACAAAGGAACTTTAAATCAGCTGTCTAGCTGCAGGGGAATGGGTGGCATCTCCCCACCCACCCCCTTTTTTATTCACTTTTGCAGAAATGTTACGCTATAAAGCACAATCAGGCCTGAGCCAAGCTGAAAGATAAACCGTCAGAACACACATGCACACCCAAGCTACATTACAAGGTATCTGCTAAATTAACCTCTGCGATGAAAGCTGCACCATTAGCACATCTGAGAAAAAGAAAATGTTCACGGACAGCTTAGCATCATTAGGGAAAAGGCAAATGCACCCGAGGTCCATAGGCATGGAGGGATATAAGTGGGAGCTGCAGGTGTAGACAATTAATCGCTAGCTCTTGCAGATAGCACCGTTCTAAAGAGGCTATGAATACACTCACCACTAAACCCTATGGATAATAAACTCAGCATTCTGACAGCTAAAAGCCGCTGAAACAAACTGCAGCATTTGGCTGCTAATTTGTAGAAATTACAAGACTGCACAGAGTTGTACGGCCAGCTTTCTGAGTTCCTCTGCTTCTGCTGTCTCAACAGTGAGCAGGAATGCTACCTAACTGAGTGTATGCACACATTTAGAATTGTTGAATTGCCATTAGATAATGAAGGTGCTCTGAACGTTGGAAAGGGCTATGCAGATGGTAAGTACTATTGCGATTGCCATGAAGATGCACAGAAATGAAGGCATAAATTCAGAAAGGACTGCAAGGTGATGAGGATGATGCAGCCATCCAAGGTAAAACGGCACCAAACCCTACATGCAAGTAGCACAATATGCTTAAAGTAATTAAGGCAGTGATCCTAAGTCCTCTTGATGTTAATTGTTGGAGGGGACTGGGATATGGCAGAGGTGCTTGTTCACCAACCTGCATAGGCTCACTGTATTTGGTGGGCAGAAAGCTACCATTTGTGTTGTTCCTGCCAGAGTTGATAGGATAAAATTGGAGGAAAGAAAGGATATGTAGGTAGAAAATAAATAAATGAATTCTTGGGAAAGGGCCTTTTTGGTGGCGGCTTCCTGGCTGTGTAATGCACACTCCAGAGAGATTTGCTTGAAGTCTATTTTGTGATATTTTCAATACTGAGTAAATAACTTTATAAAATTTTCTTAAGCCTTTAGATTTCTGATTCTTTAAATATGTTTATTTATTGGTGGCGTTGAGATGATTTATTTATTTGGTTGTGCTGCCTTCCCCCCTTCTTCTTTAGAATTTATTGTTGTGTTTTTAATTATTTTTGCAAACACACCAGAGAACAAGGAATACCACCCCATATGTACCACACAGCAAAAACCTGTGTCTTGGGCAGGGGTTTCTAGAGGCTAAAGCAACTACAATCCGCAATAATAGTGGAGACGTGAGTGACTTAAGTGTACTGCGTCTCAAATGTTTTCGTTGCTCGGTGAATTTTTCATCTCCTATGGCGAATATTATGGCCTTGTCATGTCTGATGTGTTTTGCTGGAGCCTTAAAGATCATTTGGCACATGGTATCAATCTTAAGCCGAAAAAGAAGAAAAAGGAAATGTGTGAAATTTTCTTTCATTAAAGGTGACTCATAGCTCCATTGTTTTTAATTAAAAGCCTATACTACTTAGCACTTCCTTAGGGGTAACGAAATGGTTTTTGTTCCACACAGGAGTCTATTCACACACGCCTTCCTACACACTGAAACAGGAGGTCTCTACTTATCCTAAAAGCTAGCAAAAGATCATTGGTTTCTATGCATTGTTTCTGGGCTGGAGACCGTTCCTTTGGGGGCTTTACACAGTTCTCTGAAGCCCACACATCCTGCCAACCCACACAGGAGCTCTTGCTGTTATCTTGCAGGAAAATAGCTTTAAAAATTGCTCACCCCTCCTAGGCTTACTGCAATGGTGCCAGGGGCAGCTATCAATCTCCTCACCAGTAATGTCCAAATATGGGAAACACCAGGCACTCTTAACATTCGGCAGATAAAAGCAGGCGTGTTTGTTTTATATTATGTGCAAGAGCGATTCCTCTTTATATGGCAAGGGGCAAGAGGTCTGCTAAGCTGCTTCCAAGTGTCCTGCAAAGTGACCAGGGCCAGTTTGATAGAGGACAGTCCTACAGCCCTGTGGCAGAGCACATTCTCTGAATGTATGCACAAGGTCCCATGTTGAGTGGCTGGCACCTCCAGTGAAAAGGATCTGAAGAAGCAGGGTGTAAAAGTCTGCTTGCCCGAAAAGACCAGGGGCAAGCAACCTGTAGCCTCTAACTCCCATCAGCCCCAGCCAGCATAGCCAATGGTCAGGGATGATGGGAACACGACTCTAGATGGAGCAGTACTCAACCTCTTTATAGATCATTCCTAGCTGCACGGTTGTGCCAGCACTACAACCAACTGCCAAACACCAACCTTTGGAATAATAAGGCTCAGCATATGCTAACAAGATAGCAAGACTCAGTGTCAAAGCAAGAAGGGTGGCTATTCCATCAGACAAACAAGTTCATTTAGAATGCTACAGAACCTCCCAAACATTAGGTATACTTTATTTTAGCTGCACTTTCAGAGGCCTGAGCCGTTCGTCTTCCTTGACACGGCGAAGTTCAACATGACAACAATGTAACAAAGGTCAATTAATCTTTGCAAAGATCGCAGTTATTACCTCCAGATAATAAAGGCAAGGGCTTATTTAAGAAGATGAAACGCGGCACCTGCTGCTGCTGCTCAGGCAGGACGCTTCAAGAGTTTGTTATCTTTCTTTGCTATGGAATCCCGGCTACTTGCCATTAATAATTCTAACAATATTGGCAGGAGCGTGGCTGGGGGGGGGGAATATAATATTTGAATTTGGGCTTGCTGTGAAGATGAATGGCACTTTGGTGCTGGGAAAGAAGAGAAGGCTGGGGTGTCCACTGGTGGCAGGAAACGGGGGATCAGAGCATCTTGCAGCTCAAACACTGAATGAAAGGGGCGACTTGAGATAGAAAAACTCAATAATAATTATTTCTATTTGTAGGGTATGTGTTCTTTCCTAACTGCTCAGAGCATTTCCCTTGCAACAGTTCTGTAAAGTGGGTCCATTTTTAGCCTAAGGAACGCAGGGCAATATTCTCCCCTTGCCTTTCAGTCCTCACAACAACCCAGTGAGTCATGCACTCACTATAGCATGCTGTCTTTCACGGCGGATGAGGCTGCGTGAATAGTGAGTTGCCCTGTGGCTGCTTAATGAGTTCACAGAGTGGGGAGCCTATGCTCCCTCCCGCAAATGTTGATGGACTTACATCCACCACCACTGATAACTGGCCATGCTGACTGGGGCTGATGGGAATTGGAGTCCAACAACATCTAGAGCCATGTTTCCCAAGCTTGGGCCTCCAGCTATTTTTTTGGACTACAACTCCCATCACCCCTGAGCACTGGTCCTGCTAGCTAGGGATGATGGGAGTTGTAGTCCAAAAACAGCTGGAGACCCATGCTTGGGAAACACAGCTCTAGAGGGCCGAAGGCTCCCCGCCTCCATCATAGAGGATATGAATTTGAAGCAGGGCCTTTTGCTCTTCAAATCTCAGCTCCTCTGCTGGCAAGAAATGCAATACCTGCTCTTATTAAAATGTGTCCGCTCAGTGCCATCATGGAACTGAATAACAAACAAACAGCACTTTTCACCAGCCTCATTAGAAACGTATTATGATAAGTGCTGGAGCACCTGCCAGCACTCCCAGCGTGGATCTGAGCTTTCAGCCTGTTGACCTAACAAACCAAGCTTGTGATGTTGCCGTGGCGCCTTCATTCAGAGGCACATGAGCCGATGCAGATAGGCTAGCAACAGATGCTCCCGTGCCGTTCCATGCATATGTGCGTGTGGCTGTGTGCGCGGAGCACATGAGTAATGTGTGCTGATGCAATCACAGTGTAGACACAGTGTAGCTGCCCTTCACAGAAAACATATCATTTCCCTCGGGGAGCGGGACTTGAAATCTTGAATGAAAACAGAGAGCTAACCCACAGGCCACTGTCAGATGAGATGACAGAAGTCTGCGCATGAAAAATGACATTGTTACGAGGGGCTTCCAGGGAGCAACTTCTAGAGGACTTCCAGCAAAATGGCTGCCTTTAAGGGAGGTGAAAAAAGGGGGAGAGAACTGACCCAGCTATCACATTAAAAATATTTTACATCCGAAGCGTATGGTGAGGAAGACACCAAGAAGCTTGCCTCTGCCATTGATTAACTCCACAGGGCACTGACTGCAGCAAAGTTTTGACAATGCCGCCAGTTTTTATTTCTGCACTTGGAGAGGGCTTGCGCTGGGGCTATTCTTGGTCACAGAGGAACATTTGTGCTTCAAAGGAACAAGAAAGGGTGATTTGTTTATCCTACTGCAGTTTTGTCTCTGAAGTGTAAATGTATGTCAGAGTGCTGGACTGAGAGCACTGGAGGCAAAAAGGAAAGAGGCACATTTTCCTAGCAGGGCGAAAAGAAAGGAAAATCACCTGGGGGAGAAGGCTGCCCCTGGGACCTGGCCTTACTGGTAAAAGGCACAGGCACCAGCATTCTCAGTGAGAAGGAAAACTGATCTGTTGTTTTCTCTACTGAGTACAAAAGCGGAGTTGTTTTTTTACTTCAAGGACTAGTTGGAAATAGATCAGGCAAGCATCACAGAGGTATTAAATAGAGTGCATTTCCCCAGGAAAGGCTACAAAGACTGTGAGATGAGTACAGCACTCACGTTTGTTCACAGACACATAGTTAAATATAAGCTATTGGTGCATTGCTTAGAAAACTGCTCCAAGGGCTATAATGTGGCAATATATTTCCCTCCTCAAAGGACAGGAAGGACAGAACTAGACAATAGGTTTGAAGGTGTAGATACCACCAAGGGCAATAGCCTCACATCTCTTCCTCCCTTCTCTCCTGGCAACATCCACACAATGAAAATAGAGATGCAGTGTCAGTGCATCAATTGCTCCTGAAAGTGGAGGCGAATGGAGTGGGAGAATCTCAATGCAATGACGCTGTATCATGATTTCTCCTTCTCCTTCTCCTATTTAACATTACTGGGGAGGGAATATTATGGGGCTGCTTGTATGTTTTCCTTCATGGGCAAATTAGCAGCTTGCGGTGGCATTTAGACTGGCAAAATGCCCCAATCTGGTTTGCTTTCTCCTCCACACAGTTACTTTTAACTGACCTTCTGCTCTGTCTAGTTTGTTCCAAGAGACACATCCTACATTTTGCATGAAACTGCCCTTTCTTCAGCGCTGCTCTGTTGTAGGCATCAACTGAAGGCTAAACTAGAGGAGACGATTAAAGTGTCTTCATCATTAAGATATTCTTTTTTTATTGTTTGATGTTCTATTATGTTTTTATATATGCTTTAAGCTGCCCAGGGTGGCTGGGTAAACCCAGCCAGATAGACAGGATATAAATAAAACATCATCATCATCATCATCATTATTATTCATCATCATCATCATCATTATATACAGGTGTTTTTTAAAAATGCAAATAGCATCAGCTGTGGAGGTGGGGTTGACAATTAGCAGGACAATTAGCAGGTGTCCTGTGGAAAGCCCGTCCTCTGAAGGTGCTATTGGCATCAGAACAAAGCCTTCACTGGCACCAAACATTTGGTTTCATTCACCAGCTAATGTTCTTTGCATTTAAAACAACCCCCTAATCTCTCCAAAAAGTGTGGGGCGAGGGAGCCTTTCCCAATCTAGTGCCCTCCAGTGGACTGTGTTGACTGGGACTGATGAGAATTCTCTAGATGTTGTTCAACTGTGTTGGCTGGGGCTTGTGGGAATTGGAGTCCAAAACATCTGGAAGGAACCAGGTTGGGGAATGTTGCTTTAAGACCACCCAGTCCCATTGTTACACACCAAACATACTTGAGTAACTTTACTCATACATCTTTACATACATTCCACTGTGGTAAATGGCGCTTACTCCCAGGAAAGTGTGTTTGGGACTGCAGCAGATCACCCAGGGAGGTGTTCCAGGCAGGTCTAAAATTCCGAGATTCTACTTCTCTGGACGTTCACCACAAACCTGAGCATCTTTTGGATGCAAGGTGAACATTTCCTATGTAGTCTGTCACTGTCTGGGGCTTAAATGGCTGGGTTCATTTACACAAATTATTTCTCAAGGCAGTAGTAATTAATACCTTGCTGAGATATTTTCCAGCTCCGCTCTGGATGGATAAGAATTACACCTGGGTTTTGTGCAGCCTCTGGCGTGTGTTTATTCTGCATCAAGGAATGGAAAAAATACTAGAAAGTTTCTTGAAATGAGAACATTTGTCTCCTAGATGTATCATGGAATAAACTCTGGGCAAAGGACCAAGGTAAGTAATTAGACTGGCTGCCTTCCATGTTTAAGATACTTGTCCTAGGCCACAGATTGTCCCCCTCCCTCCACTCTTTTTCTTTTTTTGAGAGATGAATTTCAAGAAGTATTTTCTAGACTACCATTCACCCTCTTGAACTATGTTGTGCATGGCTTAGTAACAGTGTTCACATTGTCTCTTACTAATTCTGGAACGCAAGATAGCATTTTTTTAAAAAAAGCTTACTTTTTTCCTGCCTTTCCACCAAACGGTGCCCAAGGAGATTCCAGGTGATCAATTGCAAGAGGAGCCTTAAAAATTGTGTCTTGGAATTAGCACACATGCAGCTGCAGAGGGCAGTAAGTGGGATTCCCCATTCGCATGCTCCTGCACTCAGAACTTTCTTGCATCCTTTTCTTTCATTCTTCTTTCCCCACACAAATCCTGCTCCTTTGCCCTTGTCATCAAGGATCCAGTGCTGGTTCCAGGTTCTAAGGGGTCCATGAACACAGTGTCTTCAGGGATCCCCTTGGCTACTTGGTCAACTTCACCCCTGCCCATTCATTTCCTTTCCCCCCACTGAATCTAGACATCAAGGGTGTTGCTGTATACTTAAAATAATTGAGGCCTAGACCCACAGAAACAAACATGCATAAGATTTAGATTTGTTAATTTATACACATAGATGCAAACTTAGAATCCTAACTGCACAGAAGCTAAGCCAATTAATTTCCCATCCAAATCACCCCGGATAAGTTGCATAATTAATTTGCACCCTACCCCAGATCAGTTTCTCTTAAATTTACCCACAATTAATTCCCTAACAGATCCTGCTTCAAATCAGCTTAATTCCCCTTCATTTCCCTCCTTCATTAATGGCAAGATCATCCCTAAGTAGTCATTTTAAATTAATTTATTTCCACCCCCTCTTAATTTCCTACCCAGTAAACCAGATTGCCCCAATTCAATTTCCCCCAGAATTCATTACCCAAACAGAAAACGCAAAGCACCAAAAATGGGGGCCCCAAATGAGAATTGTTTTCTGCTTGACATAGTGGCTGAAGATGCCTGCGCATTTCTTCTACCTTTGAAGGAACTGCCTAATACCAGATCTATCGAGCTCAGTGTTGTCTCTTTTGTCTGGCAGCAGTTCTTTGGGTTCATAGGCAGAGGTCTTTCACATCCCCTGCTACTTTATCATTTGCTATCTGGAGAATCTGGGTTTTGAACCTGGGACCTTTCACATGAAAAGTTAGAGCTCAACCCATTGAGCTATGGGCCCACCCAGGGAACTCTTGAGCTCTATGGCCATGCCAGTTGAGTGAAGTCCCAGCAGGTGGCTGTTTCAAACCTCAAAGCCCCTGTTAAGAGGCATCTATGTTTTACGGTATAATATAAGCTAGGGTGTGTGTGTGTTTAAGAAGTTGTCAGGAGATACAGATGCAGAGAGGAATTAATTGAATTTTGTGCCTCCAGGCTCAGCTAAAGAGCAAGCATGAGTGCAAACACAGTTTCAACTCTGACCCTATCACAGAAAGGCTCAGAGTTCGTTGGCTGAAGACAATTTCTTGGCTGAATGCATTCAGAAACTCCCCTCAGACTTCCCCACTCAACGCAGAAAGGTCAGGGTGGAGCAGACAGGGACACAGCGGGTGAAGTCAGTGCAGGCACTCCATTGTCCCTGGTTGTGTTGCAATTCCCTTTTCGGGCATAACACCTGAGCAAGGGGCAGCAGCAGAACTCCCCCACCCGTCGTTTGATTGTTATTGTCATCATCATGAACATAAGAGTGTTAAAGTAGACATAAAAAGTGAATGACTTCTTTTGAAATACAGTGGTACCTCTGGTTACATAAGCTTCAGGTTACATACGCTTCAGGTTACAGACTCCACTAACCCAGAAATAGTACCTTGGGTTAAGAACTTTGCTTCAGAATGAGAACAGAAATCATGCTCTGGCAAAGCGGCAGCAGCAGGAGGCCCCATTAGCTAAAGTGGTGCTTCAGGTTAAGAACAGTTTCAGGTTAAGAATGGTCCTTCAGAACGAATTAAGTACTTAACCCGAGGTACCACTGTAATTACACATTTGATCCCTACAGAACTGGAGAGAGAAATCTCTTAAGATGAAATAAGGGTTGAATAAAACCCCAAAAAACCCCTAAGATATCAGCAGGAGTGACTGGCTGCACTGGCTGCGCTTTGATCCGAAGGCAGCAGCAGAACTGCATGATGGGAGCCTTGCCTCCTCAAAGGTTGCTGCCTACCTTAGATCAAGGGGCAGAGCCATCAACACATCCTGCCTACCTGGAGCTGGGAATAGGAAAACAACCCCTAGGAGAACCTAAAAACATCTAAGTGCATTTCCTGCTGTTAGACCCTCTCTTACAGAGATGAAGAACCGAACCATTAAAAGACAAGATACGAAAGACCACATTTCAACCCCACTGCTTTGACTCTACAAAGCTGCCCATGACACCCTCAACTCAAACCATCCAAAATTGTCACAGATTAAAATAGGGACGCTTTTCACAGAACACTATTCATGCCATACACTAGTGTACCCCACTACTGGTATATTTTATTCTTCTCATTCATTTTTAAGTATTCAATGCCTTTTTTTTAAAAAAAGGTTCAGCAACATCAAACCTAATATAAACAACAACAAAATAATATGTGCATGAAAAAGAATGACAGAAAAAAATCGGTGCCAACAGCTTAACAACAGAGATATTGCAAAGGCCGCTCAGCTAGAAATAACCTGCAGAGGAGTTGAAACAATTAAAAATCTAGAGCAGTGGTTCCCAATTAGCTAAGTACTACGGAGTCCCCGTTTTTCAAAAGTCAAGCCAAGGGTTAGATCACGTTTCCTCAACCTCGACCCTCCAGATGTTTTGGCCTACAACTCCCATGATCCCTAGCTAGCAGGACCAGTGGTCAGGGATTATGGGAATCGTAGTCTCAAAACAACTGGAGGTCCGAGGTTGAGGAAGCCTGGGTTAGATTAACCAATAGCCTGAGTAAGTGTAAGGCAGATTCTTATGACTATTAATCTTTATCTTTCAATAAAAATAATTTAGAATATTAGATCTCACAGTGGGTCTAGCTGTGCATATAATAGAATGGCTGCATTTTTAAAATATACTAATAATATTTATACCCCTCCCATCTAAGCTGGGCTTCCCCAGCCACTCTGGGCAGCTTATAGTACATATAAAACATATTAAAACATTAAACATTAAAAACATCCCGATACAGGGCTGCCTTCAGATGTCTTCTAAATGTCTGGTAGTTGTTAATTTCCTTTACATCTGAAGGGAGGGCGTTCCACAGGGAGGGGGCCACTACCGAGAAGGTTCTCTGTCTAGTCAGCAACATTTATTAGGTGGATATTTATTTTATTTATTTAATAGAATTTATACACTGCTTGATTTCAAGAAAAACCCACAAAGCGGTTTACAAAACGGTACCTTCCATCTCTTCAGATTTTTAAGCTCTAGAGCAGCCGTCGCGAATCTGGAACCATGTAGATGTTTTGGATTACAACTCACAAAGGACATCCTTGGCCATCAGCTACATCCTGTCTGGCAGGAAGTTGCACCCATCCTATACTGGCTGATGGGAGTTGTAGTCCAAAACATCTCTAGGGCACCGGGGGGGGGGAGAGTTCCCTGCTGAGTCTCAGGTGCAGCTAAAACCTCGAGAATGGCTGCTCTACTAAATACACTAACAATATTTTTAAAAGCTATCTGCCAAACCTCTGCGAAAGGTAAGACAGAAACAAAATTGGAACAGGTACCGGGAAACAAGGACTGGTCCTGAAAATTAAGGATGAGTTGGAGCACACGGCAGTCATTTAATAAGCTATAAGGAGGCAGACATGGACAAAGGTTGCTGATTAAGAAGAAGAAGAACAGAGTGGCTGTACAGAGTAAGCAGAACCCATAATCAGTGAGCTAAACATAGCCAAATATGCCAAGGACATTTGGTGCATCAGAGCATTCATTACGTTCAGCTTTTACAGTAGCTGGTTTCTTTCTCTTCTTTCTTCAAAGGCACAAAGAAGTCAGTCAGCATCCTTTCCATGATCAGCTACTGTCAATAGGAAGCATGAGCAAGAAGACAAATAGGGGGCCTATGAAGACTGAAAGCCTGTTAAAATATTTGCAACAAAACGTTGGTTCAGGTGACAGTAACATTTAATTGTTGGGCTAGCTGTGTGTGTGTGTGTGTGTGTGTGTGTATGAAAAGAAACCATAGCTCACTGGCAGAGCATCTTCCTTGCAGGTAAAAGGCTCCAGGTTCAATCCCAGGTGTCTCCATGTAGCAAAAGTACCCCATCTGATATCATGGAGAGCCATTGCTGGTCAGTGTGGACAATACTGGTCTAGCTGGACCAGTGGTCCGACTCATTATAAGGCAGCTTCCTATGTTGCTATGACCCTTCCTCAAAGAAGGTACAACATGTCTTGGTGCAATCCCATGCGACCCTCTCATCATTAGAATTCATACTTCAACCCTGAACTAAAAGGATGCATTTCTAGATGATCTAGAAATTGAGTGGCTGCAAATGTGCCCTAGTTTAAGACCCATTAATGAAACATACTTCTGAGTAAACACACAGAGGATTACACTGTAATCATGGGAAGGAGGGGGAATATTAAAAAAAAATATAAGTCTTTTAAGGGGTTTCAGGTAGGTTGGGGTGTCTGGATGAAAAGAACTTTTGGAACTACTGGTTCTTAGTAGTCCAAACTCTGTAGCAATCCATGGAAATTTACCAGTGTAAAATTTGGCCCATCAGTTGCATTCAATCTACCACTCCATTAATACCCAGGTCCAATAATGACATAATCTGGCAGGGGACAACTGTACTTACATTCTCTGTTTAAAACAAGTGGAGGGAGGCCAGGAGGGAGGAAGAGTTGGAGGAGTCATTAAAACAATGCCTGGCAGTCACTTTCCACTTTTGGCTGGTTTTCCCGATCACAACTCAAGGATTATGAAACACGCAAGCAGAAACACAACACAGTAATTGCAAATGTTTTCATACTTTTGTTGATGTGACATTTCCATTTCTTCCCCCCATTCCATGTTAACACATATTGTTTGGTAACCGCAATGGGAATTCAACTGATGTGGATGCTGAATCTTCCAGATTCTACACAGTCTTTCAGTTCCAAGAAAATGTTCCCCATTCTGAACTGTTCTAAAACCCAGGAATCTGATCCACACACTACAAGCTTGCAAGCTATGTAATTTAACTAACAAGACTGCTGAGAAATCCTGGGCTAGAATGAAAGTGCACTGTTGAAGGCGCACACTGATTTTTTAAAAATGCCAAATATTACAATTCATGACCCTATAGGAAGTATGAATTCTAGCATATACTGCACAAGTAGGGTTGCCATATTTCAAAAAGTGAAAATATGGACACAGAAGTTGTTGAGCTACACTACAGTCATTGGTTGCCATACGTCCATATTTTCCTGGATGTTTCAGCGATTTCTGCTTGGACACTGTTTCCGACGACCAAATCCCAGTTAGGTCCGGATGTATGGAAACCCTAGCTAAATATCAAATATCAGATTGAGATTTGCCATACCCTGTTAAAATGGTAGGCATACCTCATTCTTACACAAGAAAAAAAGTCAATTCTGATCCTATAGAGATCAACAGGCAGCCTCCTCTGTTGGTGGGTCATTTGGGCTGTGTTGCTGACCTGGAATTATGGCTGGCCCAAATGTTTAGACCACAGGAAGACATATCCAAAGGTGGATGCTGAGGTGAATGAGGAGACACAACCACCTCCCATCTTTTACATTTCAGGGGTGGAGGCAAATTATATTCTGTAGGTAGGCTGATGGTGCTTCCTTACTGCAAGTGGCTGCCATTTCTCTCCCTGAAGGGTTGCACCCCAGACTCTGGGCAGCCCCTGGTGATGTCATGAGGGGTGGTGCCCAGTGATGTCATCAACCATGACACATTAAGTATGAACCACAGTCGTAAAGAGCATGTCATTCAACTACCGATAAACAACTACCTGACATTCAGAAGACATCTTAAGGCAGCCCTGTTCAGGGAAGTTTTTAATGTATGATATTTTAGTGTTTTTTTTGTTTCTATGGAAGCCGCCCAGAGTGGCTGGGGAAACCCAGCCAGATGGGCGGGGTACAAATAATAAATTATTATTATTATTATTACCCCCCCTGGAAAGTCTAACAAATGAGCAAATATGTCAATTTTTTTTTAAATTAAAATAGAAACCTTAGCTAAAGGAGATGTTCCTATGACTCCTGGAGAGTCTATGTGATAATTGGCAGCTGACTCCTGCTGGGCTGAAGCTTGCAAGCTGCACGCACAGTCTCCTTAATAATAGTAAAGGAAAGCACTCTCGTCCACCTGGAGATTCAAGCCCTCTACCTGCCAGCTGGAGGGGGGCAGGCAAGCAAACCAGGGCTGGATCTAGAAACATCAAAAAAACGTTTCAGGAAAACATGTTGTCAACCTCATAATGGGAAATCACATTGCCGAAAGATGGAACTCCACAGTGCCACCTGGTGTCACAGTGTTATAATGCATTTTAAATGCTTTTTCTTTACTAATGTAGCTGAGTCCCTGGAGACTCCAGTTTAGCCGTGGAGGTCTGGAAACCCTATCTCCATCCCCCATTCGGATGGCCATTCTCCAGCGGGGAGTTGTGGCATCCACACATACAGAAAACTGCGGTCCCGGGGTGCAATGTTTTTCTGTGTGTGACACCTGCCATTCTGCCCCCACCCCCAGCAATGTCCCTGTGAATATTACAGCATGCTCACATTTCTGTTATGGCACACATTTGGCAAACTGCAGTCTTAGGATATGACAGCATGCCACCCCACCCCCCCGAGCGTGGGTCTAAGCATCACCCATATGCAGAATGTGCTCATCAGCCCCATCTAATCTGTATGGCAGACTAAGCAAATACAGAGTTTAGCACAGCAGCGGCCCAATCCTGTGTGTCGTATGAAGAAAGCAGGTGGCTGGCTGCAGAAATGTTCCTTCCCGCAGAGGAAATATCTCTGGATGACTCAAGCAACAGAGAGACACGCCATATGCTACGAAGGGATGCTGCAAACTCTCAAAGTTTCTAGCCAACATGACCCAGAGGGAAATCCTTTACCACCCAAGCGTGGCAATCGGTCAAATCCTGAGAGGCAGCCGAACCTCTCCCCTGAATCCAAACCTGAAAAGTGAGCTAAGATTTAGCAGAGCTGAACCCCCAAACCTGTTCTGAAACAAATCATGAGGCACGGTGTGAAATGAGGGAGTTCACCTGAGCTGATGACACCAAGTGTTTTCCTGTCAGGAAATCAACACTAGTCCCTCCCTTAAGTGGTTAACTAGGTGACTAAGCTCCCCTGACAGGCAGCATGAGTTACAGGCAGGATTGAAACCTGACATAAATTAAACCTGATAGGGTTGCCATATGTCCTCTTTCCCCCGGACACATCCTCTTTTTTCAGGATTAAAATTTCTGTCTGGGCAGATTTTTACCATTTGGCAAAATGTCCGGGTTTTTTTTGTTTGGATTTTTTTGTTTACAGTAACCCAAGATCCACCCCCCCCCAGTGCATTAGACTCAGATCTGAGGCACCCAGCTATGTTAGTCTGCAGCAGAGAATCACAAAAGAGCAGCATCTTAAACTAGCTATGTACTGTATAAATCCCTTCTCTTGTGGCTGAACTAAAGGGACAATGGCTCAGCTACAAGAGTCTGGGAGGGCAAGAGTTAACACCCCATGCCCTTAAGGAGAGTCCATATGTACATGTTAAACAGTTTAATAAATTGTTCTGCGCACACTTATGTTCACAAAGATGTGGGCATGAGCCCAAATACTTTCATGGAGTAAGTGAGGGAGCTATATGTATGATTATTATTTTGTTGTTGAAAGTTAAGAACATTACTGCTAGCAATAAATCAGAGCTCCTATAGCCTGCATACAGTAGGGGTATTTAAAATGAGAGTCTTCATAGTGATCCATAGTTCAAGCCAAGGCTGAAAGCAGAGCTGCAGGATACCTTTAAAGCACATGGCTTCCCTCATATAATTCTGCGAACTCTGGTTCCTTAAGATTGCCAGGAATTGTAGCTCTGAGAAGAGAGAACTACAGTTTATTTAACTCGTAACATTTATATACTGCTTGATTGCAGAAAACCTCAAAGCCAGTTGTCAGTTCCCAGGGTCCTTGGGGGGGGGGATGTACTTATGTGAACTGCCCTGAGATTTTATGAGGAAGGGTGGTATATAAATAAAATAAAATAAATGGTGTGGATCTGTCGTTAGTTCTCATTGAGGCGAAAAACCTTTGTGTGTCGGCTGCACCACTTAAGATTGCACATGAAGGTTTAGGCGATTGACTGATCATTGCTGCGTAATTTTAAAATAACAATAACCCCTGCACACAGGAATTTAGAAAGGCAAGGAGAAAAGGTCTAGCCAAGAATACTCCCACATGCTTGTTTCCTTTATGTAAGGAATTGGTTTTTTGTTTTGTTTTTGTATAAATCATATGAGCTCCCATCTGCAGTATGAAAGCGGTACAGCTGAAACACAGGTTTGCTATTTCAGTAAGAATTAGACCATGGAAAGAGGATGTAATGTTTTATCTGTCTTGTTGTGTGTGTGTGTGTGTGTGTGTGAGTGAGAGAGAGAGAGAGAGAGAGAGAGAATAAACAAAGCAGTTTCCCTAAAGTAGTCTCACTCTTCCTAACATAAAATAGAAATAGGGGTGTGTTTATGACTTAGCCAGGCAAGGTGATTTCCTGCAAATTCCCTAAGCGTAAGTGCAAAATAAACATATACAGCTCACAGCAAGCAGGACCTATCAGGATGATGGTGACAACAATGAATTCCAGAGGAATACGTAATGATGAGCCAACTGAAATGGTTGCCAGTTCCACACAGAACTTCAGACTTGACGCCCGGGGAAAATAGAGTCTGCTCTTTCCACTCTATGCTTTGGACAACATGTTCTTTTCGTTTAATCTGGGACACACACACACACACACACACACACACACACCCCCCTTCAGCCAATCCATCTAAGCTCTCACACATATTATTTCAAGGGCTGTCCATACGATGTAGCCAGATTCAAAATGAGACTTCAGTGTCAGGAAGATGAATGACAGAAAAAGGAGGAGCTTTTCAGGCTGATGGATTGCTATGAGACAGCAAATGCATTCCCCTCTTTTTTTTTCTATTCACATTTGTGATGCTCACCTAGGATATATTGTACCAAAGACTTACAAGGCGGTGGCAAGAAGAATTCAGAATGGGAGCCCTGCTACTTCACTGGCATCTCTCTCCTAACCTTTGACTGAACAGGAGGTATGGCTGCAGATATGAACATATAAAGCCATCTTAGTGATCCATCTAGCTCAGAGGCAATGTCTACACCGGAGGTAGGGAGCATGTTTCTGCAGAACTCCTGTCCACCCCCGCCAACAAATCCCTGACTACTGGCTTGCTGACTGGGGCTGATGAGTCCTATAACAGGTTCCTCAACCCTTCTTTAGACTGACTAGCAGTTCTCTGCAATACCAGACAAGACATCTTTCCCAGTCCTACTTGAAGATGCCAAAGTTTGAACACGGGGCCATTAGGATCCAAAGCACCCACTTTATCATTAAGCAAGAGCCCCTCCTTACAGCACAAACTCAGCCATGGCCTGTTGTCTTCCCTGTTGCGTCCTTTAACCAACCCTGAACCCTGCCCGTGCTTACATAGCAATATAGGCCCGCATCACAGAGTTTGTGAGCTGATCACGGTAACACACCGAAACCAAAATAGCGCTTCATGCAAACCAGTTTGCCCTTAGCTCTCAATCCTTACCTGACTGGTTAGAAATTGCCTCCAATGATGAATTGGTTGAGTCATATTCTACTGAAACCCAGTAAAATTGGCAGCCTTAAAAATGGTGATTATTTGTACTCACTAAACATGGCATAACTATGGATTGTTAGCATTATTATTGAGGTCATTTTCAGGTCAATTTATACTCCCCAGAAATGGAGCTATATGGGATTTAAATGTTCCGCTGTGGATGCTTATTTTAATGAGCAGGCATTTATGGAACTTAGTTCTGGGGCAATTCAGGAAAGCCCCACTGCCAACACCTTTTAAAGGAGCTCTAAAGGGATACTTTTTAAAAGGATTGTACAAATCTTTGGGTTGATTAAATTTGTGAGGTAGGCTGTGGTGGTAGAATGGTTGGGCTATGCATTCAATGCAGATTTCAGCCTGTTTCAGTCTATGCCAATGATAGCTATGGGATTCTAATTTTTGTACTTTACTGATCATTATCAATATATTTTAGTGCCTATAAACCATGTTCTGAAAAGCGGTATCCTGAGTCTTTTAAATGAATAATTAACCAAATAAATAATAAAGCTGGATGCTACCCATTCACCACTTTTTGTTGCAGGGAAAGAAACAGAATGTCCTGCACAATATCTTTAGACTTGGGCTGGGATGCTGTTGGACTGCAACTTCCATCAGACACAGCCAGTCAACAAAGTGGTCAGGGATGATAGGATGTAGTAGTCTAGCAAAATCTGGAGCGCCAAAGGTTCCCATCCCTGGTCCAGGATAAGGAGCATCTACCATGCTAGGCACCACTAACGTCAAAATAGGTTAACCTTTGTGCATATAACGTGTGAATCAATCACAATGAAGTCTGTGATATGAAGAAAGAAAATCAGAGCAAATGCCTGGAATTCGTGCTGTACCAGCACTTAAGGGCTTATCATGTAGTGTAACAACAGCTACACAGGAGCAATACCCCTCCAACCCATACGTTACAGTTTTACTGCTTAAGTACAGGTCACCTCAGCTGTAAACAACCACATGGAAACAATATAATGCTCTATGCACTACCATACAATCAATAATTAACAAGAAGGCTCCAAGTAATTGGGCAGATAAGATGAACATTTCAAACTGCCAAGAGGAAAAGCGTCCTTGTTCCAATCAAAATGCTAATATTTCCAAGTGTACAAGCTGATTAATACAAGCTATTCCAAAGGTTGCAAATCAATTCCAGTTACCCTAATAAAATCTTATCTTCATTAACTTCTCTGTGAGAAGTTAATTATTGGTGATGCTGTGATCACCAATAGTCAGCATGGATTTCTGAAAAATAAGTCATGTCAGACTAACCTGATCTCGTTTTTTGACAGAATTACAAGCCTGGTAGATGAAGGGAACGCAGTGGATGTAGCCTACCTTGATTTCAGCAAGGCATTTGACAAGGTGCCCCATGATATTCTTGTAAAGAAGCTGGTAAAATGCGGTCTTGACTATGCTACCACTCAGTGGATTTGTAACTGGCTGACTGACCGAACCCAAAGGGTGCTCATCAATGGTTCCTCTTCATCCTGGAGAAGAGTGACTAGTGGGGTGCCACAGGGTTCTGTCTTGGGCCCGGTCTTATTCAACATCTTTATCAATGACTTGGATGATGGACTCAAGGGCATCCTGATCAAATTTGCAGATGACACCAAACTGGGAGGGGTGGCTAACACCCCAGAGGACAGGATCACACTTCAAAACGACCTTGACAGATTAGAGAACTGGGCAAAAACAAACAAGATGAATTTTAACAGGGAGAAATGTAAAGTATTGCACTTGGGCAAAAAAAATGAGAGGCACAAATACAAGATGGGGGACACCTGGCTTGAGAGCAGTACATGTGAAAAGGATCTAGGAGTCTTGGTTGACCACAAACTTGACATGAGCCAACAATGTGACGCGGCAGCTAAAAAAGCCAATGCAATTCTGGGCTGCATCAATAGGAGTATAGCATCTAGATCAAGGGAAGTAATAGTGCCACTGTATTCTGCTCTGGTCAGACCACACCTGGAGTACTGTGTCCAGTTCTGGGCACCACAATTCAAGAAGGACACTGACAAACTGGAACGTGTCCAGAGGAGGGCAACCAAAATGGTCAAAGGCCTGGAAACGATGCCTTATGAGGAACGGCTAAGGGAGCTGGGCATGTTTAGCCTGGAGAAGAGGAGGTTAAGGGGTGATATGATAGCCATGTTCAAATATTTAAAAGGATGTCACATGGAGGAGGGAGAAAGGTTGTTTTCTGCTGCTCCGGAGAAGCGGACACGGAGCAATGGATCCAAACTACAAGAAAGAAGATTCCACCTAAACATTAGGAAGAACTTCCTGACAGTGAGAGCTGTTCGACAGTGGAATTTGCTGCCAAGGAGTGTGGTGGAGTCTCCTACTTTGGAGGTCTTTAAGCAGAGGCTTGACAACCATATGTCAGGAGTGCTCTGATGGTGTTTCCTGCTTGGCAGGGGGTTGGACTCGATGGCCCTTGTGGTCTCTTCCAACTCTATGATTCTATGATTCTATGATTCTTCCTTTATGAAATCTTACTTGTTGGGAATTTTCAATTATTTGTTCATGTACAGTGGTACCTCAGGTTAATTACTTAATTTGTTCTGGAGGTCTGTTCTTAACCTGAAACTGTTCTTAACCTGAAGCACCACTTTAGCTAATGGGGCCTCCTGCTGCCGCCATGCCGCTGGAGCACGATTTCTGTTCTTATCCTGATGCAAAGTTCTTAACCTGAAGCACTATTTCTGGGTTAGTGGAGTCTGTAACCTGAAGTGTATGTAACCTGAAGCGTATGTAACCCGAGGTGCCACTGTATTGGCTAATTCAATTCTTGCAGTTTTTTAAATTTAAATTTAAATAAAGATTTGTGCCAAATCTTCTATGTACCCAATAAATACCTTATTGGGTGGAGGCATGTGGTCATTAGTATGGAAAGGCATCCCCAACTGCTTCTGTCCCCCCCACACCCCACCCAGAATAGACTTGATTCATCACTGAACGCAACATGTGTGTATAATCACTCCCCACCAACCCCTGAAAGGTGATAGAACTTCATAATGAGTTCAGTCAGGGCACGTGATGCTCTCTACACAGCAAAGGAAGTCAACGCAGTGCCTTTCAAATGTTTTCATTCACTCTCAACATTCCTGACCATTAGCAGTGCTGGGTGGGGTTGATTTGAGTTGCAGTGCGCAATATCTGGAGGGCATCGTGTTGGCTACCCCTGCCTTGTAGAGTTTAAGGCATTCTCAATGACCTCTGCAGTGGTCCTGTGTGATAGCCCAACTTTTATTACCATGCCAAAGGTGAGGCATGTGACTGTGGGTGAGTATGGCTTTACTATTCGGCAATCTCATGGCTGAGAGAGTGCCAAGGAATCCCATTTTGCAGCTCTACTGGCTAACCTTGGTTAACTTTCCTGCATTAAATGTGCCGATCGCCTACGTAATGTTTTATTTCGAAATCTTTTAAAGGGTGTGTGTGATTGGGTTGTTCTTGTTTTTATTTTTATTAGGTATTATGTATTTTTATATTGTGATTTTATCCTGTGAACCGCCCTGAGACCTGCGGGTATAGGGTGGTATACAACTTTAATAATAATAATAATAATAATAATAATAATAATAATAATAATAGTTTCCTGTTAATTATGTTGCTTTGAATGTATACTTTATTTGTGACTTCCTTCAGGGATGTTTTATTCTGGGTTGTTTTATTTGATGTTTTAATGTGTTGTAAACCGCTTTGAGACTTTTCCTTAAAAATATAAAGCGGTATAGAAATGAAATGCATCGAAGTAATAATAATAACCACTACACTACAACACTTAATGAATCCTTCTAATCCTGGATTACCTAGTATTATCAAGAGAATAGTGCTCGTCCTGTAAGATTTCACGGGAAATATAGGTTTATTTATTACTTTTCCAAGTGAGTTGGCGGGGAGAACACTCCATACAGCAACCAGCAGTTTTTCAATCATCTCGCTGTACGTTGCCAGGGTGACTGATAAGCCTGTTTGTTATTACCTTTTGCAATAAAGGATGTGTTTAAAAGTGTAGTGAATAGGCACATACTGTAAAGCTTTTCTTTGATGTTCACATCTCTCTGTGCAAACGAGAAGAAGGGCACTTACCCATGGCTGAAATAATCCACGTTTCACATCACTTGCCCAATCCAACATGAATCCTCAAAACGATACAGAAATTTCTTTTTGGGATGGGTGGCTTTGCACCAGGGCATGCAATTAATAGATGGGGATTTGGCCATGCATCACATTCTCTGGTTCCCAATTAGCGAAGTACTGTGGACCTCCTGTTTTTTCAAAAGCCAAGCCATGGACCCCCTACTTTTGAAAATGCTGATAGCTCTGAAGTAGTTTTTGTTAGGTGAATGGTGCCACCATACCTTCCAATATGTCCTGGTGCAAAACCAGGCCAAGCTCTTGATTGAGTCATTTAGCCAGCGCAAGAGCACGGTGCCCCAAAACACCTGCTTTGGGGTGCAACGATCTCACATGTTTTGGGGTGCTGTGCTCTCACTTGACAACATGGCTCCCCAAAATGTGATGTCCCAGACAGTTGGTGGGTATTGCCATGGACCCCCCTGGGTGGGTTACCTGGACCCCCCAGTTGGGAACCATTGCTGTAGCTGCCTCTGAGAAATTTGGGTGAGGGACTGACAGTAACAGTCACCCGATATGTGAGGCTTGGAGAGCTGACATTTTTCAGCTTAGCCCCTATGAAGCCTCTGCCACACCTCCCTGCCAAGACCTGCAGATTGTCCAGCTGCCCAGGTGAAGTGCCTTGCCCTACCAAAGCATCTGGAGCCACCTGACTCTGGTTGCTAAGTAACACATGTGGGAATGTTGAGGGTGGCAGGAGAGGATGTATTGTTTATGAATATCCTTCCTAACTTGCGCTGGCAAGTTCCTTTACTTAGCAGAGTGCATTCCCCTTCTTACGTAGCAAAAAGCTGGTTGCAAACTCATGTGAGCTTCTTAAGACAATAAGCAATTCAATCTGGCTTGTCCAGACTGAGATATGTTCTAATATACTAATATTCCTGAACCCCTCCTAAAAGAATAAACACACCACAGTCTTATTCATAAGTAACAAAGAATAGTTTTACTCACTATCTGGAAGGTAGGCTTCAGGTTTGCCCCATATGGGGGACAACCTGGGGAGATTGCTTGGCTAGCAGCCAGCAGTACAGGAAATTCGCTGGACAAAAGGGAAGATTGAAGAGAGAGCAGTGGCAGTGTGACTGGACCTTTTGTTAAGTCAGATAAGGTCACGCCCACCTACTAGTCACATGCAAGGAAGGATGATCCAGACCAGGAGGAACAGGAAGTTTCAGGAACATTCCCTTGCATGTCCACTCTAGGAAAACAAGGAATGTTGTACTTGACTGCTCCCAGTGGATTACATCCCACAACACACAGCCAGGCAGGGCTATTCTATCTTATGGGTGGAGGAAGTCGAAGGATATGAATCTTCCCCTTTGTACCATATCCTAGCTGCACAAAATTCTGAGGTTTCTACACCCATTCATCTTCCACCCCAGGCACTATCACAGTTCCAGCCAGGCAAAAGCTCTTGTGGAGGGTGCAGAGAAGGGCCAGAGAGCGGTGTGTCCTAGTGAAGGTCAGATAGAGACCTGGGAGGCCCCCAGGACAGAGGTTTCCCAACCCTGATCTATATCCTGGGCAGTCAACATTTTCCATCATTGCCACCTCCACTCCTGGGCCTTTGCAAACCACCTTTAGAAAAGAATCTAATGCTTATTGCATATCAATTTGGACAGTTTGAAAGCACAACATGTTGCAGTCTTAACTGCTCTGGGCTTCCACATCAGGCAAAATCCAGGAATCCTATATTTAACACAGCGGTGGAGTGCAATGGAGCTCAGACTAAAAAGCCACAGCACAGTTTGCTCCAGGCTTACAGCAATGACACCAGGTGCTCTTGAGTTTGCTTTGTCTTTCGTTCTTTTTTTAAAAAAAAGTTTGGCCACCAGGTGCAAAAGTAAAAACTTATCCTCCTGCACTAAATGGACCAGCTCCATAATAGAGAATGACAGCTGTACTCGAGTTTGGCCAATTGCCACAGGTGAGTATCATGCAATCGTTTTAGCGGACGAGGTGTGGGCTCAGCAGATGCAATGAGCATTTCGACTCCAAGCGGGTGGCTCAGCATGACTGCGTGTTAAATACAGAGATAAATAATGCACAACTTGGAAAGAGGCAAAGAGGCCTTGGATCAAGCCCATTGCCAACATGTTATTACAGCAGGGCTGGCTCAAGATCCAGGAGATCCAGTGTCAGTCCAGCCCAGAGTGAAACTTCCCTTCCGCCCAAACACCCTGGTGGATCACAGATTTGGATTGTTTGGCCTGGCTGCAGTCCTAACCCCAGATACCAGGGAGTAAGCCCCATCGAATCAAACAGGACTTTTCTTCTAAGCAGATGTGGGGAACACTGCACTTTTCATCTGGCTCCAACCCAGATGTCTATTTGTTGTCAGCCACTTTTAGCACTACATAAAGGTAAAGGGTAAAGGGACCCCTGACCATTAGGTTCAGTCGTGGCCGACTCTGGGGTTGCAGCGCTCATCTCGCTTTATTGGCCGAGGGAGCCAGCGTACAGCTTCCGGGTCATGTGGCCAGCATGACTAAGCCACTTCTGGGCACCACACGGAAATGCCGTTTACCTTTCCGCTGGAGCAGTACCTATTTATCTACTTGCACTTTGACGTGCTTTCGAACTGCTAGGTTGGCTCACCCCATCACGGGGATTCGAACTGCCGACCTTCTGATCGGCAAGTCCTAGGCTCTGTGGCTAACCCACAGGGCCACCCGCGTCCCTCTTAGCACTACATATTTGAGGTAAACTCAGTAAATCATAGAGGCTCATGTCCCACACAGGGCTCAAACCTGCAACCTTGGCGTTATCAGAACCACACTCTAACCAACTGTGCTACCGCGCTAAATAAATCAACTGACTATAACTATGGGCTTACCTGGCAGTGGTGAGCAGCAACAATCCAAGCAGCACTAGGGGACTGCATCTGGCTGCTGTTTAAATTCCCCACAATGCTCCAGATCGATGTTGTGCAGGGGCTCAGTGGGAAATTATAATGAGCTACTTAATGCTCAGGACAGACACCCAGACAGCTACACAGTGATGCCAAATACTGGTGGCAATCAAGGGGTGGGGAGGGGATTTTTATCTTAATCATTTATGCTGTTGTTTTGCTTTGTGTCCATTTTGGGAGCAATTTTATACTGATTTTTTAAAATAAAAAAATATGATTTTATCATATTCCCTTCGGAGAGTTTAGCTGAAGGCTGGCCTAAGAATCTCCTCACCCCACCCCAACTTAAAAATTGTTTGTGAAACTGATGGAATAGCTGGTCTTCTTGAAACCTGAGTACTTAGTTATCAGAAACCACAAAGTAAAATTAATAGCAATGGGATTTATCCAAGTCAGAAGCTTAATAAATAAAACAACAGGCTCACACAGAGTAACTTTTAGCTTCCCTTTAATGCCTTAAGCCTCTATTTTATGTCGAAACAAATTCACTCTGAAGCAAAGCCAAGTGCTTTTAATGGAAGCAAAGATCACTTCTGATGATATCTGAAGAAGGGTTAGGTATTGAGAATGATGTCTTGGAAGCCAAGAAGCCAAGCATTTAAACAGGCAATTTTCCTTTTATTGAGATATTTTTGCCACAGAGGTTGCTCATTGTTCTCTAAAGCACTTTCACACACATTAAGGCTTTAAAGAAAAGACTTAACACCGGCATAGGGATACTCCAACCACTATCCACATATACCTGCCTGGATTTCTAAATCTTATTTGATAAAAACAGGGCTTGACGACTAAGAGTGGGGAGAGATAATTTATTAGATAATGAAACTGGCTGCCACCAGTTGGAAGAACGGAAGAACGGAAGGAAGAACGGGTGGTGGAAGAACCGAAGAAGGGACAGGGCTATAAATCAGGGGTCACTAATCTTTTTAGACCCATGCGCGCATATTGATTTTTGAGTGAGTGGTGTGAGTGCTACCCTCTCTTCTCACTCCCCTCACTGAGTTCTGCCCTCCACGCACAGCAGACTGAAAGAGTGCACATGTATTGCTCTCTCAAGGAATCTGGGTAGAACAACCCTTGGAAAACACATGGAGGTGAAAGAGGAAGTGGGAAAGATTGTCACTCTTCCAATTTCCTCCTTCAGTTCTACCTACTTTTCAAGGGTGAAAAGGATAACCACTTGCAACACCTCATAGCCAAAGAGGCATTGATGAGGTGGGGTGGCTAAGGGGCTTTGTGAGCCTTGTAAATCATGCACACCAGCTGGCTGTTACCCAAACTAGCAACGCTATATGAAATTCTCCGCCATAAATGTTTAGGATCACTTACCCATAGATGGAGGTGTACCTAGGGTCTTCTTGCACTGTTTTGGCTCCCCTCCCCCAGAAAACAAAACAAAACACTTCTCTCATGTTGGATCTTACCACGGCATGATAGGAACAATGCCATTAACATCATCATCATCAGGTTTTCCTTTGTGGCTAGGCATTCATGTCCCATTTGGGAAGAACAATGCACACGTCTGAGCATGGCCATGTCTACCTAGGTGAACTCACTACATAATGCATCCAAGTGACAGCAAACATTGGCAACTGGCACCGCATCTATCCCCGAGTCAGGGCACAATTTGCAGCAAGGCAAATTGTTGGAATTACGTTGCAAAAGGAATGCTTCACATTTCATTTTCTCAGATTGTGTTCCTTGCTCAAAGCATTGCCATGGCAATAAAACCTAGTTCACGTAATTTGGTGGTTGCGGAGCCTTGAACAAAACAGAGCTGTGCTAACAACTGTGCCACAGCAGAGTTATTTCACACCCTAAAGGACCATGGTAACTCGGGACCCTCCCTGGTTGTTCAGGAAGGGCATCCACAACCAGCATATTTGCAGCTATACGTATGGCCCATGCATTTGCTCTAGACTCTTAATCTAGAAATAAGAGAGCTATTACGATGTAACAGGTAAGATGTTGCAACTAGAATGTGGGCCCCATGTCAGGATTCCCAAGTACTGTGGCTGTGTATGCACCCTACGTTGCAGGAACATTCAAATCGCATTTTCACCTTCCCTCAAAGAACACTGGGAACTATAGTGTGTCAAGGGTGCCGGGAACTGCATCTCTGTGAGGGGGGAAACTACAGTTCCTAGGATTCTTGAGGGGAAAATGTGTGCTTGAAATGTACTTGAACTGCATGATGTATACACAGCCTAGGAAGCATATTGTCAGGAGGCCAGGTTCCCAGCTTGATAACACAGTAAGTGTAGATAATTAAAAAGGAGGATTTATTGCAAAAACAAACAGATAGTTCTGGACGGCTCTAACAAAGCCTCTGGCATCATTACTCAAAATGATCCTTCTTCAGTATCTACAGAATATATTGAACCGACGCCCCTTGTGTCTCGTTTTGCTTCCTGTCTTGAAGCCCTCCCATTCACCGACTCCTAGGACAGATTGGTTTAGTGCCAACCACTTCCTTTTCCAATGAACTGTCTCCTTGTCTATTCGAGCTCATTTCAGCTTCTGGAGAGCTTTGGCTGTGTTCTAGCCTGCTCCCAGCTACTTATCAGCTCGCCCGTCAAGGTCAGGAAGAGCTGAATTCTGCAGCTGCCGGCTCTCCCCTGTCTGTCTAACATCAAAGCCTCCCTGTTCCTGGTTGTTTTCTGCATTTGGCTGCAAACCTTTGCTTGGAGCTGGCTCATTCCTGACACATATAGGGTGAGCTTCTGCAAGAATAGAAGCAACCCAAAGTGCTCACAATGGAGATGCCTGCTAGGGCTGATGGGAGTCTACCAACACGGGGCGAAGGGAGAGCAAAGGTTTTCCCCACACTTGATCTGAAGTCTCTGGGTCAATGAAGGGGTGTCTCTATTTACAGTAGCAGATCTGGGGAAGAATTCTGATTTAGGAATGGCCGTGGAGACAGACAACAGGTACATTTCTGGAAGAGATGAAGCAGGGCTTTGAACTCTTGCAAGTCACTTGTACACACATTCCGGTTATGCCTCCAGGAAACAGGTTCTGCAAGTTTTTGTCCTGTTATGAAAAAAGGAACGTGCATGGAACCGAAAGCTTCCCTGGACTATTTGCAGCTCTCTTAAATGCTACTCACAGTAGATGTCGTAGAACAACAACTCCTATCATAGATAAAAGAATCACAAGGGTTATCTGGTCCAATTCCCTGCAATGCAGAATTCTTTTGCCCAACATGGGGCTCAAACTCACAACCCTGAGATTAAGAGTCCCATGCTCTACCAACTGAACTATGTTCCCTGATCATTGTCCATGCTGGCTGGGGCTGATGGGAGCTGGGAGTGCAACAACATCTGGACGGCACCAGATTGGGGGAAGATGATGCCCAGAATGTTCCATGGGGCAGAAATCCTGAAGATTTCCACAGTTTAAGAGCTTACTTCTCACACCAGCATAATCAACCCATCCCATCCATTGCCTAATAGCTGACTTTTTCCATAAGACCACAGGGTGATAGCCAACTAAATCATACTCAAAGGAGACCCATTGAAATATGTGCATATAAGCCCCCTCATTTCACTGGAATGTTGGATATAATCCATAGAAACTACTCTTGCAAGGTGTCTCGGTAAAACTTCTACACCTTGGAGTTAAACAAATGAGGAACTGATGCAGGTTTAGCAGTGTGATACAGTGCTGGAACTTTTAATTAAAACATCTGTTTAATGCTGTTTGTATGTTGATCTTATCTTTCCCGCTGCTTGAGGGTCACTATGCAAATATCACCAGGGAGCTTTTTCTAAACAGATTTTCTCAAGAATGTAAATATATTATTTCACTGGGTGGGTGTGCTACAAAAGATCTGCGGCTTCTGCTTGCAGAGAGGTGTTTGCTTTCGACGTTTTACAAAGGGGTTACATGTCTAATTTCTGCTGTGGCTGCTGCAAGGGAGGGCTGGGAAGAGGCAAGGTTTTGTTGAGTTTGGAAAGCTGTTTGGGATTTAATAGTGGGGGGTAAAGAGGAGCTGGCCGTGGTGCCAGGGTTGCCCTGAGGCAGGGTTGTGGGGGTCCTGTGTGACCCCCTCAAATGTTGCTGAATGACAACCCCCATCTTATCTGAGCATTGGTCATGCTGATAGAGTCGGAGTAGATGGTTCCTCAACTCTGTCTTAAAAGTGCAACTGGGGAAAAATAAAATAAAATGACAGCAGCAAAAACAAGGGAAAAGAGGGGTGCAGCAACGATGTTCTTGGACTGCGGAATCACAAAATTAAATGGAAGAAGCGGGCCTAAGAGTTCTGCTGAGTGTATCAGATTTAAAACAAAACAGTTCACAACCCCTAATCCTTCACCAGATTGTGAAAGTGAATGGTGACACATAGAGGGCTTTACGAGGCCAGGAGGATGCATGACCTTTCAAAGCTTGCTTTTTCTAAGTAAACAAACCCCTGGCTGTGCACAGATTTCAGTAAGGTACAGCCCTGTAAAAGAGAGATTTTAAGCGAGAGACAGTATTATTTCCACAGTACTTTGCAAAGTGTATCAGGCACCAGGGTGTTGTCGCCACGTTAGTCCCATAGAAGATGGCACAAAATGATGTCTTAAAAGCCTTTTTTATGCCTTATGTAATGCAACTTCTGATGCAACGGGTGGAAGAAAATTAGGAATCTCTTAAGTAGGCCTTAGGGAGGTACAGCTCTGCTTCTTCCAGTAGGCTCCAATCTAGAGATAGGGGCAATTGTTAGGTTTTGCTTGAATAGAAACGTCTTAATTAACACTTTCTGAACCAATACACAAACTAAAACACGGCTATTGTTTGAAATTCACGCTTCCCTGAATTTTGCGGTGCAGTTTGCCAACCAGCCAATGTATTTAAACATGCATATGTTTTGGGAAGATGTGCATCAAAATTCACTTATTCATGAAAATGACATACAAAAATGTGTTATATATGGGGAAACTGCTTGCATAATTGTATATATTGGTCAAAACTGCATACAAAAATGTGTTTATTAAGAGGAATTCACACTAAAATGCTGATGAATTTAGATGGCATTTAATAATAAAAAAATCCATAGAAATGTAGATTACTAAATTTAATATTGGGGGGAGAAACTGAGAGAAGCAAAACTGAGCCTTCCCTCCCTACTCTTACTCTTAATCATGTATACTCAGAAATAAGTCCCACTAAACTCAATGGGGCTTTCCCCCAGGTAAGTGGGGTTAAGACTGCAGCCCACCCACTAAATAGGAAGAGCATTATCAGCAGATCATCCCAAAAGGGGCATAGATCAAAGAACAGAACCTTGTAATCCTCTTCTCCTGGCATTTGCACTGACTCTTAATTAGAGCTACCCACTTATAACCAGGCAAATTAGTAACAATCGGCCACTCTGTGTGCCAGCGGTGTAGGATGAACACAATACAAAGGGGCTTACTGAGAGCAAGCATAATAATGAGTGTCCAGTAAAATAATGTTTCGAAAATAATTAAATACTTAACTGGAGCACATATCACTAATACTTAATGAAGGCTCTCTGTTATCTTGAAAAGAAATGTCAGTTTTCTGAGTAAGAATCTGCTTTGTATTTTACACAAATTCACACTTGCCCACAGATTGGTTTTTCTTTTCTTTCCCTCACTTCCTTGCTGTTGCCCTCTGCTGACTCCTTAAGGCCTTTCTTCACACAGTTATTTTCTCTCTCTTTTTTGGAAATTAAGAGAGAGGACTTTTGCTCAGGCACCCCCCACTAAAATCACACGCAAAACAACCATATCTAATAACTTTCCCATGTATTATGGGCTTAGCTATGGAAATTTGAACAGCCTCTAGAAAATGATGAATGCGCAAGACAACCTGTTTTTAAAGGCACTCGGGATGTTTTTACCTGACACATTTTATGATCTTTTTTTTGTGTGTGGCTTTATTATGCTGTTTTACTGTCTTTCCAGTGCTGGTTGTTGTATTGTATAGTTGTGTTTCATTTTTTCCTTGTGACCTGCCTCGGGAACACCACTGTTTCTGAAGGTAGTATATATAATATTTTGATTACAACAACAGCAACGCCGCCCTGACTTCACCGCTGCCAGATGGAATGATGTGATGTTACAAACAGGGACTGCAACCCAATGTTGCAATGTTCCTAAGAGAGCTTTTGTTCAGGGGGGCTTCAGCCAGTCAAGAACAAGAGCCTTTCATGCTGCTCTGAGCTGCTTGCAGGAAGTGTAGAATAAAAATGTAATTAATAAATACACTCAACTAGAGCAGCTTCACAGGAAGACTGTAGCACTGGAGTCAGGAATCCACCAGGTTCTGCAAGTAGCCAAGGGCTGACCACCTCAATGGGTTCCTCACTCCCTGCAGAGCAGAACAGCCACATTCAGACTAAAACTCACCAGGGTTAAGAAGGCTTCTTCTTCCTCTGCAACTACTGGTGGCCTCCAGATGTTTTGAACTACAAGTCCTATCAGTCATCAGCCACTTGAAGACCGAAATAGAGCCTGGCTGTAAAATCCCCTACAGTACTGTCCCTTTGGGTGCATGCAAGAAGACAGGAAGGACAGCATCTGCTCCTTTGAGTTGTCTAATTGCAGCACTTGGGCTTGCAGCCAAATAGTGATGAAGCATCCCCTCCCTTGTCCGTCCCTGCTCCCATCATCCAGGCTTTGCTGCGACACCTGGTGCTTCTCTTGCCCCCATCAGTCAATCCCAGAGTGAGCAGGAAATGCACAGGGATCACGTTGGTTCCATTAGCAGGATGAGGCAGCGGAAAGTGGGGTATTGATCTCTCCCTGCAAAGAATGCTGAGGCGACACTTCTGATGCATCCCGTCCCTTTGCGGTGGGCTGCAGCCGGCACGGCTGACCTCTGTTTAACGTAAATCTCTCTCCTCATGCCTGACCCTGGCCTTTGGCCAGGAAGTCTCTGAGAAGCTGTGCTTGGTTTGACAGCACTAATAAATACAGTGCTCCTGTCTAGCATAATGGAGGAGCAGGAGGAGCTGCATTTTGGCTTTCAAAGTGCAAACTCTAGCATTGCTCGACCTCCCTCCCCCCATCTGTCCTTTGAGCTCCGAATATCACACTAAGCGGGGCCTTCCTGGTTCTGCTATTTAGCTACAGCACATCAGAGGGAGACTGCAAAGGGGCTCTTTTCTTCCTCCCATCCCAAAGCAGATCTTTTCTTTCTTTTAAATAATTTCTAGTAAAAGTGCTGCTAATGGCACTCAATTGCAGCTACGTTGTGGAAAGTTGCCTGCTTGCAGCTTGGGAGATTCATACCACATTGCTTTAAGATAGCTATATTTTTGTGTGAATGTATGTCTACATAAATTAAACATCTGTCATCCAGCAGGCGCTGTAGGCGCCAAAGGCAACCATTTGATTCAACTCAGTGTTCCTTTATTTGCCCCTGGTTTAGCCTATGTCAAAAAGCACAAATAAACGCAGCAACCAAACTAAGATTATTGGTCAATGCACCTTTCAGCACTTGATTAGCAACCCTCTCCATCCTGCCAAGCAATCACTGCTGCACAGTGATTTCCACTCCGCTCCTCTTGTCTCCAACAGGCTTACAGGCAGCAGGCAGAAAGCAAAAGAGGACTAGATCACATTTGCAAACGTAATTCTCAGTTTAGGTTTAGGCTTCCAACTCTGTCATTGGATTGTTATGAGGTCAACTCCCTTCTTCCAGCACTGTCTCGCTCAGATCTCTGGAGGTAACGAATGAGGAGGGCTAATTTGAATAGATTTGATACTGTGCCGACAAATTAATAATACCAAACTTAGGATTGCACATATGCTCTCCACTAGGGCATGACGAATGAGCCCTGACAGCTGTCCCACACAGCCTCCAGCATGCGTGCTGCTCAGCCACACGTTGCGTCTTCACAACTGCTCCCTAGCATGTGCCGATGTGAAGCGAAGGTCACTTGGGCAGCACAACTGCGAAGAGATGACACAGCCTCAGCTTTGCAAGCCCATATCAGCCTCACACAAATGAATAGTGTTCATTTGTCCTCCAGGATTAAGTCTGCAAAGCAAGGAAGGCTTCCTACAACTCAACCAGAAGCACAAACACCAGCATCTCCCTGTTGCATTCCAGGCCCAATCCACACAGACTTCCAGCATGCCTGCTCCAACCTGATACGTCAGCACATCCATCGGATTGGTAGTAAAAAAGGAGAAGCCACCGAAAGGACTATGCTGGGTGAGATAATATAAAGTAGCATCTATGTTGCATTTCATGGATGGACTCTTATGCTCCTGACCTGACATATTTAATGTACTCAAGGAAGCGTGAACTTATGGCCCAGGGTTATAACATTTGACACTGAACTGTGAAGTGTGGTCCTCTATGCAATGGCACCAGGAAGCTTGTGATACACACTACAAAGGAAGCTGCCTGCCATTATTGAATCATGCGGAGCTATTGCTTCACCTATGTCTACACTCACTGCAATAGCTCTCCAGTGCTTCCTAAAGGAGTCTTCCACAGTCCTGCAGCTAAATGCCAGGCACTGAACCTGGGACCTTCTTCAAAGCAAGCGCTCTTCCATTGAACAACAGCCTTCCTTTATGTAACCAATGTGACTGCTAATTTTACAGAGCCAAAAAATGGGAGACTGGGTGAAAGTTTCACTAGTCAACACATGAAAAGTAATTTTGACACTAGGGGCTGCCTGGCTGGCACCAATGTGTGACAAGGCCTCCTTGGTGGTGGCTCCCTGTATGTGCAGTGCCCTCCCAACTTGAGGTGCATTTGTCTCCAGCATTATTAACATCCCTCTTTCCCAAGCACTGGGTGGCTTAAAGGTACTGTTCCTGATAACCCTGCACACTTAAATGTTTTTAATATGTTTTCGTTTTATTTTTAATTGCACTGTGTTGTTTGCCACCCCAGGCTCCTTAGGGAGGAAGGCTGAGAAAGAAATTTAATTAATAAATAACATGTACAACTCCTTGAGTTCCTTGGAGGAAAGGTGGGATATAAATGTAATGAATGGATGAAAGAATGAAATTGATGAATGAATGAATGAATGAATGAACAAAGTATTTGTGGGATGCATGTAGAAGCATCCTTGCAAAGGAACCACAGTGAGATAGGAAGCGCATTGTGAAAAAAAGACAGAGCATAACAGAATAATGTACTGATACCATACGCTGGGCAGAACAATTAACAAAATGTGAGTAGAATGGAGAATTATTTAACTTACTTTATTTTTATACCACCTTATAAAAAGTGAGTAATTTGCAACTGAACAAGCAACATCAAGTGGATGAAAAATATGTGAATCCATTAAAAATAAATAAAAAGTGAACTTGGAGACACTGGTTCCTAAAATTCATCTGGGTTGTACTCACGTGTGTTGAAGTGGGACGCTAATTCCCCAATATAGTGTCTTGCAACTTCTTCAAAAAAACAAAAAACCCTCTGTGCGCGCGCGCACACACACACACACACACACACACACACACAGTGATTACTGTGAGCACAAAGACCTGAAATGTTTTACATAAATGAATACAAATGATAATTCAGAGTTATGGCTCAGTCTCTCCACTATTATCCTTGATCTATTCTCCTGCAACCCCATTAGGAGTCTCATTTTTTTAATTTTTAATGCCAATTCTGGCACATAAACTGCTAGGGGATGGAATAGAAGTAGCACATGAATCTTAAAAGAAGAGTCAAATATAGATCAAGAGGAAAAGAGCTGTTTTGTCCTTAAATGGTCAGACCCAAATTCTCAGTGGAATTTTTTTTTTAAAGGATTTTTATAAGTGGAGGTTTGAAGGAATAACAGATATGTAGGGAGATTTGTCCTCTTGTATTGAGGTCGCTTCCAGACCGCCATTACTTTGGGAGTGGGATTCAAGTGCACACTGTACATTTAGGGTTGCACAGTTAAAGTGGATTCAAGGGCTCTGTTGCCCTGGCACGATAAATCCACATCCAATCGATACCATGGACTTTCTGCTGTTAAGAAAGTGATGAGGACATGCACTGAAAAGCGCGGAATGAATGAAACACCAGTGGGAAGACATATAAACACCCCAGAAGCAAATAAGGATGAATACTAACTGTCCTATATAGCCACAAGCATATCAGAAACAAAGGCTAAATAACATAGCCTAACCTCTGCATTCTGACCAAACTGCGGGAGGCAGTGGAAGACAGGGGTGCCTGGCGTGCTCTGGTCCATGGGGTCACGAAGAGTCGGACACGACTAAATGACTAAACAACAACAACAACAACCTCTGCATACAGATGTGCAAATCTGTCAGTTTCAGTTTCTCGTTTTTCCAATCTTAAGTTCAGTTCTCCACACTTCCGCATCTGGTTTTTTTAAATCCTTATGAAAATTCACTAGCATTTCAGTACGAATTTCTCTAATATGTATGATTTTTAATGTGCTTGTGCTTGATATAATGCATTTTAAATGTTCTTTTTAAATGTGCATTTTATGCACACTTTACCCTGATACATGTCCTTGTGTGCATATGTGGATGGATTACTGCATTGCTAAATTCATAGAGGTTCAAATTTCAAAGGATGGTTTGCAAATTGTTTCGGGAAGTTCAAATTAGGAAGGTTCTCCTTTAAATGTGAACTGAATAGATATAATAATAATAATAATAATAATAATAATAATAATAATAATAATTTATTAATTGTACACTGCCCATCTGGCTGGGTTTCCCCAGCCACTCTGGGCGGCTTCCATAGAAACCAAAAATACACTAAAATATCACAGATTAAAAACTTCCCTGAACAGGGCTGCCTTAAGATGTTTTCTGAATGTCAGGTAGTTATTTATCGCTTTGACATCTGATGGGAGGGCGTTCCACAGGGCGGGTGCCACTACCGAGAAGGCCCTCTGCCTGGTTCCCTGTAGCTTTGCTTCTCGTAATGAGGGAACCGCCAGAAGGCCCTCAGCGCTGGACCTCAGCGTCCGAGCAGAACGATGGGGGTGGAGACGCTCCTTCAGGTATACTGGGCCGGGGCCATTTAGGGCTTTAATGGTCAACACCAGCATTTTGAATTGTGCTTGGAAACGTACTGGGAGCCAATGTAGGTCTTTCAAGACCAGTGTTATGTGGTCTCGGCGGCCGCCCAAAGTCACCAGTCTAGCTGCCGCATTCTGGATTAGTTGTAGTTTCCGAGTCACCTTCAAAGGTAGCCCCACGTAGAGCGCATTGCATATTCCTCCACATCCCTAGTCCTGAGATGCCCAGAGTTATCTCTTTCCCTCCTGCTTGGTTTTCTCAGGAGGAAGGTGAGAGGGAAGGGACAGGTAGCGTACTCTAGGAAAAGGGGAAAGCCTGGTACTCAGACTTGTTTAAACCTTCCTTCCCACCCAGATTCCTCAGAAGGAAGACAGACAGGAAGTGAAAGCATCTTGCTTTCTGCTTGATTTCCTCCTGCAGTTCAAGCAAACAAGCAGGATGTTGGCTTATAGGCCTATCACAGATGGAGATGGCACGCTGACCTCTATGAAGACTTAATAAATCTCTGAACTTAGGACAGCCTTGTTTCAAATGAAACGAACACGAGTTCACTGGACTAATCTACACCTTGAAATGGACTCACCATCAGACAAAGCCCTCATAGGATGAAGGACGCCTAGCTCCCATCACGTGGCTTCACCCCCAAGAAGAGCATCTGCTGTGTAGGAACTGAACATTTGGCCAAACAGGATGTTTTCTCTCTGTCTTTCAGGAGCTGTGAAATCATAGCTCAATAATTAGGCAAGCCTGCTGGATATGGCTGGTGGCTGGCACCCAGGGAAAGGTGTTGGACCATTCCCCAGGAATGCACCTCTTCAGCCAGAGACGGAGGAAAGATGGAATCATTTCTTCTCTGCATGCCAACCGAGCAGCCCATGATTCATGTTACCTACTTATCAGAGCTGGTGGGTTCATAACCTCAACAGATCGTCATACTTTGCCTCTGCTGTTGGATATTCTCTTACCCCCAGCACACACATTAATAGAATGGTACCTAACCCCACTTCTGCTGAGTTGTGGAAATCACAAGACAGAAACTGTTTCAGGATTGGGGGGAGAAACCCACCCAGATATGAATTCTGAAAAATGTGACAGGCAAAACTATGATCCACTCATTGCAATGTAATTAACCAGTTGGTGTGCCTTCCTTGCCCTTCACTGTTGCTTCCAGAATGTCCTTTCCCTCTTCTGCAATGGGAGGCTATTTGGATGCTATGGCTGCAGTGAAATTTAATGAGCCAGATGGACATGCAAGGTGCACAAAATCTAATGGGCTGTTTGGGCTTAGCCCTTCGCAGTGCATCCGCACAGACCTATTGCCTTTAACGGAATGATGCTGAATGAGAGCAGCTGGGGCCATTGCTCTCTTCCTCGCTTGGTGTGAGGCTGGCCAAGCACAGAAGAGTTTAAAATACATGTGCATTGTGCACATTTTCAGTCATAATGTAGGCTTCTAAAATTTGCCACACACAGTGAAAGGCATGAGAAATTGAGCTATTCGCACCAACAGTGACATCTGCATGTCCAATTCCATTTCGGATCATGTATAAATTTTCTGAGATAATATTGTGAATGTCTGTATATAGAAAAACAGCCAAAATTGGCTATCAGTGTAATGGATCTGTGATTGATTGCATGGGATGCTGTGCCCAAATCCAGATTTAAATATTGGGCATCAGAGGTTTGTTGCTGGAACTGGATGAAACTGAAGGCCAGGCCAGGCCAGGCCAGGTGTATTGATTAGGAAGAGCAGACGCTCTTATCAGCTCTGATCAATACACAGACTTCATATTCCCTGCCATTCGCAAGTGCATTCTGTGCATGAAAAGTCCTCTAGAGCTTGCCTGCAAGTTTCACTCATTTTGTTGTTGTCGGCATTTGTCTGTCTCGAGAGACAGTGGAGTGTGCCTCTGTGGGTGAAGTCAAACTATTGCAGAATCACAGCGCCTGCTGTGGCTGCAGAGACTGCTAACTCGTAACTGCTGCTTCCCATGCTTTTTTTTTGCTGAGTTAGCAGCACCAAAGTGACCTCTCTGGGGTGCAAGCCTGGGCAGTGTGTATGGAGGTCCTGGGTTCCCAGATGACAAGACTCCTCCTCTGTCAGCCTCACTGATGTGGCCCAAAGAGAAGCAAAGCAATACATTTGGCACCAGCTTGGCTGCGGGAGTTGCCGGAAGGAGGAGTACAAGACCCAATCCAACTGTCTTTGGGACTCCCCTTAAGATGTGTGTGTGTGTGTGTGTGTGTGTGTGTGTGTGTAGAGTGGAAGGCAAGGTGTCTGAGCACCAAAATATATGGGTCACACAACCAGTCCTGAACCAGGCTGCTGACTTCTGGTGTGGCAGAGGGTTCTGTCATGGTCAGTATTGAACTACAGTCCAATTGCCTGTCTGCTGGGGGGGGTGTCTCTACATGAAATGGGGGGGGTGTCACCCCAGATGCTCATCCAGCTACAAAGACAAGAGCAGCTGGGAAACAAACCAAAGTTTTGAAAAACCAGCTATGGTTTATTTAGTAGTCTATGGTTAACTAATGGTTTGTTATATAAACCATAGCTTAACATTACAAATGAACCAGACTACTGTTTACGTCTGATACTGGTCAGGTCTTTCATTTTGTTCACTGCCGCTGTGCTCTGTTTAATCCTTTGTCATCATTCTTATGAAACACATGTGACTTTAGTTTTCCGTATATGCTTTGCGCACACTCTTGAGTATTTTAATAGCAAAGCTGTTTGGAAACACTATTAATGACTATAATTAATTAATCCTTTATTAGGATTATATTATATCATTATATTATTATTATCACTGAACAGAAAAGACGTGTGTCTTCTCCACTCTACCAGGAGGGATTAGCGACTGCAAATTTCACCCCTGCGCATCTGACCCACTGGCTTTGTAACTACACAACCAAACCAGAAAATAACACACACACACACACACACACACACACACACACACACACACACGAAGTCACTGATCATTTGGAAATGCAATTACTTTCAAGCAGGAGAAAGGGTGAGCAAGCAGCAACTGAGCGAAATTTGAAAGGTCACATATGCTCAAGATTTCATATGGGAAAATACTATCCCAACTTGGTTATAAGTCTGCAGCAGTCTCTTAAGGTACATACACCCAGATGCATATTTTCAGATATTTCCTTCAATCATATATTAGTCCTGGAAGAGTGATCCTATGGGTGAGAGCTATAAAGTTTGCTTGTTTCCCCTCTTTGTCCCAGTGGCACGACTCAAGAGTCAAGAAGAGATACCCCTGGGAATTACAGGGCCTTTTAAAAAAGCACAAGTCTCCCGATCTTTGCTGCCTTGACCTTTTCTGATGCTGAGAACAAGTCAAAACCTCGCCTCCCTTTGCCTTGCATTCTTTTCTTGGCATTAAAAATTGTACAATTCGAGTTCTCATGATAGCCAGACTAGTTTGTATAGCAAGTTTCCTTTTTTGAAGGGGAAAAAAAAAACTGTCTAAATGGGGGGGAGGGGAATGAAAAGGAACAGGGGAAGGAGAGAGAAAGGAAAGTTATGTTGATAGGGCTCAGGGTTAGAAAATGTACACTGCTGGCGGCAGAAAATAAGTCCAAACAGGCCATCTCCGAGACGACTCAGGGAGTAGTTTATTACAAAATATCACTTTTTGTTATGGCTATATGCAGAGCAAGAAGAAAAAAACCAGCACTTTGCTGGAGGAGAAATATCATTCAGGGTGCCGCCATACTATGGTCTTTTAGCACTTGCAGTCAACATCCAAAATCTGCTGGAAGCGAAATTTTAACTGTGGATCCACATGGAAGCTATTTTCTCCTGCTAATGTTTTGCAGCGCCTGCCCATATCAGAAACAGCACATTTCAGATGTGGGAATTACCCTTTTATGAGCCGCTTTGCAGTGTAGTTCTCCACATTATTTTTCAAATTAATGTACAAATGCAATTTGATGTATTAATAAAAATTAATGGATTTGCATCATTACATTTCTTTCTTTCTTGTTTCTCTCTCCTCCTGCTCCCCTTAAAATCGGCTTATGCAAGTCACCGAAGATGTAAAAGCAGGTGGGGCTGAACTACAGGGAAGACCACTGCAGAAGTGTAAGGAGGTAATGCAAGATGGCAGTAAAGGTAAATGTAAAGGGACCCCTGACCATTATGTCTAGTTGTGACTGACTCTGGGGTTGTGGCGCTCATCTCGCTTTACTGGCCGAGGGAGCCAGTGTACATCTTCTGGGTCATGTGGCCAGCATGACTAAGCCGCTTCTGGCGAACCAGAGCAGCGCACGGAAACACTGTTTATCTTCCCGCCGGAGCGGTACCGATTTATCTACTTGCACTTTGAAGTGCTTTTGAACTGCTAGGTTGGCAGGAGCAGGGACGGAGCAATGGGAGCTCACCCCGTCGTGGGGATTTGAACCGCCGACCTTCTGATCAGCAAGTACTAGTCTCTGTGGTTTAACCCACAGTAGCAAGGTGTGAATAAGGGCACTATGACAAGCCATACAATTGACCATCCAAGGCAGGGTTTCCCAAACTGGGTCTCCGGCTGTTTTTGGACTACTACTCGCATCATTCCTAGCTAGCAGGATCAGGAATCAGAGAATTGATGGGAACTGTAGTCCAAAATCAGCTGCAGATCAAAGTTTGGGAAACCCTGGTCTAAGGGAATGCTCATCTGCAGAAGGCTGGATAACAGCACTATATGAGTCCAAACATGGCACTGAAATCCTGTTGCAAGCAGAACAATGGCAGGACAGCAATGAAAACTTCTGGTGCACTGGGAATCCCAGGCTTAGGTTTTACGTGTGAACCAACTCAGTGTCAGCAACAACATGAACATAAGGGACATTCCTGGCTTGAGGCAAACTAATACGGTTTTGGTGAGGGTGGCTACTGAAAGCCGGTAAATAAAATATATGCAACGAGGCTTAATATGCTTGCTACATGTTTCTAGGAAAACATTTCAGCTGTTGCCCATGCTCAGGCCTCAATAACATAAGCAAGGCACCATGTAGCACATTTGTGCTGCAGGAGTCATATTAGTGACTCCTGCAGCGCACTCAGTAAATGCTGGAGGGAGTTAAAGAAGTATTAAAGATGGTGGTGATTATTTCAGCCAAGGTTGTGGCAGCAGAGAGGCACTTACAGAAGCAACAGCAAAGTTAGGCCAATTTTCTCAAGCACTTACTGAATGCACTGAATCTCCGTTTAAAAGCAAACGAAATTATAAATGCAAAGCAAAGAAATCCCTTATAATAATTTTTTTAAAAAAACCCCAAGTTAATGCAAAAACCAGAACAACAAAACCGCCCTGCAGACCTTTGCCAATTGCTGCTTCAACAGAGGATAATTACATGTGTCAAATGACGTATTCTCTTGTTCAGAGCCAATCCCTGGTTCACATTTTGGTTTTGTCTCAGGCTCCGCCAGCATGTATGCTGCAGTGATGATGGAGAACCGCACCACCCTGCAGGCATTAACCAACAGGTCAGGATCCAGTTCTTCAGTGAAAGAGGAGAACAGAGTGCCTGGCTGCTCCAGTCTGTTGGGACATTACAGATTTAAACAGGTTTTAGAATGAAACTTGGGAATTTTCCTGATGTGAGGTTCCTGGGCCTGGTAAGCTGCCAGCCCTCAATGGGGGCCCTAAAGGAGCAGGTGCATAGTGTGTGTGTGTGTGTGTGTGTGTGTGTGTGTGTGTGTGATGCTCCTAGATCCAGTTCTGTCAGTGGAGGTGCAGGTGTTCTCAGTGGCAAGGACTGTTGTCCTTTAAAGCCCTAAATGGCCTCGGCCTTGTAGACCTGGAGGAGCGCCTCCATCTCAATCGTTCAGCCAGGACGCTGAGGTCCAGCTCCGATGGCCTTCTGGCAGCTCCCTCACTGCAAGAAGTGAGGTTACAGAGAACCAGGCAGAGGGCCTTCCTGGTAGTGGCACCCGCCCTGTAGAATGCCTGCCTATCAGATGTCAAGCAGATAAACAATTATGCAAATTTCTGTGGACAGCCCTGTATCGGGAAGTTTTTAATGCCTGATGTTTCACTCTGTTATGTGATATTTTGTTGGAAGCTGCACAGAGTGGCTGGGGCAAATGAGCTTGAGACCGATGTAAAAGGCGGTTTATAAGTTATTTGCTAAGCTCCAATTCTCAGGAGTTGCTGGAGTAGTTGTAGGAATGTAGTACTAACTACATATTCATCACAGAAGTACACAAATAAATCTATAATTCTTCCCAAGCTTCCCAAGATAAAAAGCGCCTATTCTTTAACAATATTTTGTTAAAGAAGGACCACTGATATGTCATTTTGACACGAATATGATTCTGACATTTACAGATAATGAGGTTTGTGCAGTATGAGAGATACCTCTTTTGCTTTACATAAGAGCATGAAATCGATGAAGGACTCTGGAAGGAAAACAAAACTCAGAGAAACCTCAGTGAGATTTCCCCCACAGGGACGAATCTTTATTCTTATAGGACTGTAAGAGCGGAGGGCCTTTTGAGATCTGCTCTATCTTCTAATGAGAGGCTGCCTTTTGCTCCGTTTATTAACACTGGCAGCAATTGAGAGGGATGGATGCGCACTGGTGCCAGCAGATGCACATAGTCATTCATTCATTTTTACGCTTTCCTATCATCAGGTGCTCCCGCTGAAACCCTACAAACCATCTTTTAAAACTTTTAAATAAATAAATAAAAAACAAGCTGTGTGAAGGTGGGATAGCTCAGTCAGCAGAGCAACGAGACTCTTAATCTCAGGGTTGTTTGTGGTATTCAGCCTCCCACTGGACAAAAGATTCCTGCATTGCAGAGGGTTGGACTAGATTACTCTTGGGGGGGGGGGTGCCTTCCAACTCTACAATTCTATGATAAAATGGTAAAGGGACCCCTGACCGTTAGGTCCAGTCGTGACCGACTCTGGGGTTGCGGAGCTCATCTCGCTTTATTGGCCGAGGGAGCTGGCGTTTGTCCCCAGACAGCTTCCGGGTCATGTGGCCAGTATGACTAAGCTGCTTCTGGTGAACCAGAGCAGCACACGGAAACACCGTTTACCTTCCCGCTGGAGCGGTACCTATTTATCTACTTGCACTTTGACGTGCTTTCGAACTGCTAGGTTGGCAGGAGCAGAGACCGAGCAACGGGAGCTCACCCCATCGCGAGGATTCAAACCACCGACCTTCTGATCGGCAAGTCCTAGGCTCTGTGGTTTAACTCACAGCGCCACCCGCGTCCCCTACAATTCTATGATACTATGCGCTTAATTTTGTCCTTCCTCAATCTTCCAACATTAAGCTTTATTGGATGGTTCCGCTTTCTAGATTTAAAAGAGGGGGAGAAAAACCTCTCTCTATCCACTTTACTCACACCATGAATAATTTTATACTCCTCTATCTTATTTGTCTCTCCCCCCCCAACTAAAAAAACCCCTAAGAGTTGTAACTTTTCCTCATAGGGGAGCTCGATCATTTTGGTTGCCCTTCTCTGCACCTTTCCTGACTCCACGTTATTCTTCTTGCGCTAAGGCAACCCAGAACCGTACACAGCATTCCAAGAGCATATACATAGGCAATAAATTTGCATAATGGCTTTATAGTATTGGCAGTTTTATTTTCAACCCCTTTGCTGATGAGTAGCTTCCCCATCACAGCATGCAGAGTGTCCACAGCTATTAAAGTAGTAAATGCTACTCTAATAAACAAATTAAACTCTTGCATTTGCTCCGTGGATTATTTCCAGTGGAGCTACATCTAATGTAAGATGTTGCTCTTTGAGTCATTGCCCTGCGTCAGGGATGGGGGCTACACTGCAACAGGAGAAGAATCTATGTTCAAGATCAAGACAGAAAATGAAGCTGTCTTAATCAAGCCTAATTTTCTTCATAGAAAAGGATCTAGATCAATTGAAACAGACTTTTCTTTTCTGGCATATCTGGCTGCAGTCTACTTACAGCAGTGGCACTATGATGGTTATTTTTCCACAATCCCCCAGGACCTACGCAGGAACAGACAGTACAAAATATATTACTTGGATAACAAGATTTGCAAGCAGTTGGAGATAATATAATCATGTCCAAAATGAAGGAGAAGGATTTTTTAAAAAAAGAAAAGGGGGGGGGGGGAGAGACCTTTGTATGTAACTGTTTGCTTTGTGCTGCTATTGGATTTTAAATACTAAATTTAGGTTCAAATTAACAAGAAGCCATGCCCTATTATTGTTGTGTCATTAAAGCACTCTCATGTGCTTTGCAACTTGATTCTTTCTTGCTTTTTCACTGTGCAAAAAAAGTATCAAACATTCTAGAGATGGCCATAAAAAATATACATTGCAAATTCATGTTCTGCTTTCTACTTTACAATCATGTCTTCCATCATCCTCATAATCAGTGATACGGTGGACACATCTCTGCCTTTTAACTGTGCTGGCAACACAGACTTTCATCCGGATGAAAATTCCCATCTGCATCAAGGTCAAATCCTGGTTTGCAGGCAAACTGTACTTTTGCTGCATCTGAATTAATGGGAAAATCATGGCATACCAAGAAACTGGAGATTAATAAGGAAATTGCTGTGCATGAGGGAAGGATCATCACTGTAAATGAATGTAGCTGATGTCAGCAAGGATCCCAAAACAGTTCTGAAGCAGTCCTGCTGCTCAAGGGGATCTTTGTGATGGCCAAGTCACACGTTATGCAACAGTTATATTGACTACATATTTGCATCAGTTAACACCCTAAAGCAGAGCTTTTCAAACAGTGTGTTGTGACACGTTAGCATGTTGGCTGTGCGCTGTGCGAACGCTTCCAGGGCTGCAAAGGGGTTAGTTTAACCCCCGGGGTTGCTAGTAAAACTGAATTACTGTGTCATAGAATGATGCATGTCTGAAAAGTGCGTCACCCACATGAAAAGTTTGGAAAGCGGTGTGAAACGTGTGTCTGTGAATATACATTATGCATACAACAGGCAGCTGCATCCAATCACAACTCCCTGTACATGTGCACTGTTGATTGGAGCCACTCATCTCCCCCTGAGACTTGCCAATCGCAGCAGCCACCCGTGTATTTATGGCAAATACAAATGCATTATAAAGTGTGACTCAGCATTGTGACTACTTAAAAAAACAAGTAGCTTCAGAATTTCAAATTTATGAACTGAAATCAAGGGGGAAATACTGCACTTGGAGCTGCAGCCTGATACTTCCTATGCAGAGTGTCAGTCCCTGCTGAATGCAGCCTTTGGCTTATTTACCTGGAATTGCTGAGTAACGGGATTAGCCCTTTGAAGATTGATTGTTTATTGAATCACAGTGATGGGGGGAAAAAACCCTATTACATCATCTACCCACCAGTACAGATTTGGTCCCCAGTGCTTTGCACAGTGAAGGTTTTAAAATACTCCAGTGCAGGGGTTTCCATCACTCATTAGAGAGTCTATTCCACAGCTGAAAGGATTTCCGTACACGATTCTGCCTCCACCACCACCCTGATTTCAATTTGCTCCACTTCATCGCACTGATTCAAGTTTGTGCACACGTATTTCAGATCGGTCTCTGTTTTATGCTCTAAGTCATCAAACACTTCTCAACAGTTGACTATCTCCCAACCACACTTTTTGAAAAGTTAATACATAAAAGGGCCGATTTGCTGGTTACTTTTTAAATTTCATTAACAGACTTTGCTTCACACAGTGAATGTTTCCTTTGGGCAAGGCCCCTTGTGGTGACAATGGGTATTTACCATATCTGCTTGTTCCTATAGCAGTTGCTATGTGTGATGGGTACTGTTCACAAGATACATGACTGTGTGAAAAGGCTGGAGTAAAATCACAGTGGGTTGCCTCTGTTACAGCAATTAAAAAAGGAAGAAAGCTTTGCGATATTGCAAATACTAAGGGCCCCCCCTAGATGTCATTTTTGTTTTGCATTTATGATCATCTGCACTTGTGATTCATGTATTTGTTTTTTAAAAATTGCATTTATAGTCCATCTCCTCCTCCAAGGAGCTCAAGGTTGCACACATGGTTCTCGCTGTCCTCATTTAATATCCACAACAACCCTTCGAGGTAGGTTAGGCTGGGAAGTAATGACTGACCCAAGAATGGCCCAGTGGACTTCAGCGGGGAGTTAAATCCTAGTCTCCCAGATCGTAGTCTGACACTCTAATGACTACACTATACCCCGATGATGGCACTGGTGTAGTTATACAAAACCAGTCTTTCAACACTCTTTGCTCCTGCAAACGTTTTGTGGAGGTCATACTGCTTTGCTTCCGGCCAGTGCATGGCTAATAATTTACTGCTGAAATCCTGTGACTTTTTTACACCACAAATGTTTGGGTTGGCGGCAGCGGCTTGCTGCCCTTCTGGACAGAAATAATTATGCAATAATCCCCTCCCCGGGGCTACCTGTGTGCTGCCTTCTTAGATCTTAAGGCAGCCTTTGACAGCGTTCCTAGAAATATTCTTTGGGAGAAACTTGCGAAACAGGGCATTGATAGAAGACTCTTATGGCTTATAAGTCAGCTCCATGAAGGTACCCTTGCCAGAGTGAGACTTACTCCTGCGGGCGACCTCACAAATTCGATACCAATAAACAAGGGAGTGCGCCAAGGATGTATATTGGCTCCCTGCCTATTCAATTTATTCATCAGTGACATGCGAGCACCCCTAGTCAACTCATCTCCAAGTACACATGCGCCTAGACTAGCGGATTACCGCTGTCCACTCCTTTTATATGCGGACGACGCGGTAATTCTATCTTATACACGTGTTGGACTAACCAGAGCTCTGAAGATCTTTGCCACGTATTGTCAACTCAACCAATTAACCACCAACCATGCTAAATCTAAGATTCTGATTTTCGCCAGAAGTCGGAGATTATACGAATGGAAGCTTGGTGGAGCAAAAATAGAGCAAGTCCTAAAATTTCAATACCTAGGAGTTATTTTTCAATACAATTTGGGGTGGAAAGCACAAATTCAACACCTCCTTAACAAGGCCAAAACTCTGTCATATGCGCTCCTCCGATTTTTCTTCTCGGATGGAGCTTTGCATGTTCCCTCGGCCCTAAAGGTGTTCAAGGCAAAAGTGGTACCCGTGCTTGCTTATGCTGCCCCGCTCTGGGCCGTGATGACAGACCTTGCTCCTCTTGAGACTCTGCAAAACCAATTCCTACGTCGGCTCATAATGCTCCCCCTGTGCGTAAGCAACGCAGCCATGCGACTAGAATTGAAGATCGCATCCTTAGAAACTTGCCTGTGGAAGCAAGTCTTCAATTATTGGTTATCATTGTGGCATAGATTACCAGACCATTACCTTGTCCAATGCTTATGGTGAGATGAATTCTCCAGCCTTTGGACTAGTAGAATTCATGCCAAACTCCTGAGCTATGGAATCTCTCCCTTAGATTCCCTAAAACTAGATCAAATCACTGCTCAAAGACTGATCCGCCAAAGACTGGATGACATCGATTTACAGCGAAATTATATGCTGGGGGGAGGTGTTTGTTCGCCCCAGAACATTGGTATCACTTTAACTTACTGCGTTCCATCATACCTCTCCTCCCTTTCGACTGTTGCCCATAGGCTGGCCTTCACCAAAGCGAGGTTTAACGTTTTTCCCTCCAATGTCCTGAGACATAGATTCTCAAAGGGCCAAGCCTCCGCCATGTGCGAATGTGATAAGGAGACGCCGGAGTCGCTTCAGCACATTATGTTCACTTGCCCCTTATTCAAGGTGCCACGGGCAAATTTGTTGGGATCAATCATACAGAAACTAGAGGGTACCCCACCAAAATTCCACCTTGCCCAAATCTTGCAGGATAAGGATACCCATACGACCCTGAAAGTGGCTAGGTTCCTGGTCGCTGTCCTTACCCAAAAGCGTTGCCAAGGAGCATCACAAGCTAATTAAGGCGTAGTATGCCATTCCATCTTATAGTATTTTATTGTTATAGTAGTGTTTTAGCGGCTGTTTTTTCCCACGTGCACAACCTGTTATTTATGTCTTGTTTTTATCTGTATGGGCCTATGGCCGTAATAAATTATTATTATTATTATTATTATTATTATTATTATTATTATTATTATTATGATGCAATAACATTAGGGAAACATCACAGAAAAGCGACTGAAGTGGAATGATGAGTGGATGGCCAATCCAGCACTAATGAACTATTAGCGTGCCACTGACATGTTGCAAAACATAACAGCAAGAAGAAGAGCACAACACCCATCTTAAGGGGCCCTAACCGATTCGCTGCAACAAAAGTGTCTAAGGGACTAGAGTCCACTTGCTCAGATGAAAATTCTTAGTTGGTAAGGAGATGTAGAGAACGAAGAAAAAGATGTGGAATTGAAATAAAAAATGATACTGAGATACAGAATTTGAAAATACACATTAGCCTTCTTCCGGTTTCCATTGCCATGGGGGCTTCCATTTATGCTCAGTGCACAGAAGTCCGCTTCAGGTCCTTGCACTCAACACATAGATGCTAAAGATTTGAGATTCTACTAACCATTGGCTGGTGAGGAAACAGAAGTAAAGATGTACAGCATGAGCAAGTGCTGTGATTTAGTGTGTCCACACAGGGCTCTGAGTTGATTTTGCTTTGACATCGGCATGTTCCATGCGAGAGAGACACGAAGCCGCCACAGTGTTAGCCTGGAGCTCTGCCTGCTTCTCCATTGTCTATGCACTCTTTTTTCCCCCAGTACATGATGTGCAATGCTACCACACACACCAATCTGAGACAGGCTCCGGGCGACTGGAATTTATTTATGCACCTATGAAACTTACTTCTGTTTCAAACAGATTGTTCTAAGGGCTTATGCACAGGATAATATGTCACAGAAAACACTAAGATGTTCCTGCTCTGGGGATAATTTGTTTCCATTCCCTTTATTTCTGGGCAATGTCCTTTGATTTTAAGTCTAGTTGGACTAGGTGAACTATTGAATTTCTGCAAACAAACAGCAGATTTTCCACTAATCTCCAGGCATACAGCACTGAATGGCTCTAATTTGATATAAATGATATTATGATTACTTTAAAGAGGAATATTAATAGCAATTAGGCGGAGTATTAATGCTCTCCTAAATGCATCGACGTCAGCCACCTGAGATATGAGAGTAAGCCAGAAGGTATATTTTTATAATAATAATAATAATAATAAAATATCTGATCACCAGTGTTAATCAAAAGGCTTTGTATTCTCTCTTGTATGACCAGCCATCCTTTAATGCAAATATAGAAACCCGAGCTTTTGTAATGAACCATAAGGTGACCTTCAAGAGAGCACCCTATAATGAAAGCAGCCCCAAGATATCCCTGGCCAGCTTCTTCCCAGAGTGCATCACTTTCTCTTAGAACTCATTAAACCCTAAGATCAAAGGTAAGCAACCTGCCAACTTTTTTCTCAGACAAAGCTGGAAACTTACTCTTTACTGTTGTGCTTATCTTCAGCAATTTTCCAGCTTTTATCTGTGGCATCATAAAATGCTAGCACAGAAGTGTTCAATAAATGCCACTGGTAAAGTATTGCACACAACTACAAACTGAATTGGGCATAAATGAGCTTGCAAAGTACAGTGTGAATGTACACATAAGTATGCAGAAATAAGTTCACCGAGTTCAGTGGGACTTACTCCTAGTTAAGCATGTTTGGGAAGACCTCCTGGGCTTTGCTTGATGTCTCAGGGCCTAGCTAAATGCTATGTGCAAGTGTGTTTATTGAAATCCTGACAGCCTCTTTATTAATAAAGAAAAGCCACTTTGGGGACTGGGCAGATGCTGTGTGTACATGGGTACACAATCCTTTTCTCTTTTTTTGCCTGCAGAGAAATCAACCACATGAACTGTGCCTAGACATGTTTAATTCTATCATGTCACATTACACATTTTATGTCACTAGATATTATGGGGGAAAGAGGAGCAAGAAGCATGAGACTTGGTAGCCACAACTCTGCCATAACATCTGGGCTGAAATGGACAACAGCCTTTCCTGATAACTATCATAAGGAATGGTAGTTCCTCTTCCCTCTATGCCTGCCCATCCATGTGGAGATGTAGGGTTCAAGCAACCTGAATCCTATGTAAATAATGCTTGAATAATCTGGTCAATTTACATGCAGGCATGAAAAGGATAAGGGACTAACCATGAACTCCAGACTAACCATGAGCTGTAACCATGGTTTGTCCTGTGGCTTAGGGCTCATGGCTTGTTCAGGACAGCTGAATCTTGAGCCTGGGTTCAGGTGACATGCTAAGTCAAGCCACATCTTAACTCAGTGCAGTGCAAGCAAAACAACTAAGGAGGAACTAAACAGCCGTAATCTTCTCTCCTGGAGCCCACACACTTGTGGATCTGCACTAAGCCATGGTTTGGCTTAGCATGACAAGTGAGTCCTATGCAGTGGCCATATAAACATCAGAGAATCGTAGAGTTGGAAGGAACCTCAATGATCATCTAGTCCAACCCTCTGCAATGCAGGAATCCTGCTCATTGCTGTCCCTGGATGGGCTCAAACCACTAACCTTCTGGTTAACAGCCAGACGCACTTATCCGTTGTGCTACGGAGGTGCATCATATATACAGAGAGGAAGGAGCTTTTTTATTATAGAAAGTAAGGTCAAATGTTCATGCAATCCAAGAGACAGCAGTGTTTCACAATCCTAAGCGGAGCATAAATAAATAAGAGTGTACAGTATAATGAAATGAATGAAAGATCTAGTTATCACAGACAAAGCTACTCACAACTAGCAGCTACAGATGAAAAGAGCAACCATGTAAATAAACACCTACAGGGTGTCCATTCTGAACATGGGGAATTTATGCCAAGTCATACCACTGGTTCACCCATCTCAGTACGGATTACACTGACTGGCAGCAGCACTTTGGGATTTCAGGCAGGAGTCTCTGCCAGCCCTACCTGGAGATGCTAGTGACACAGAACCTTCTTCATGCAAAGCACCTGCCCTGTGACTGAGATGCAGTCCCTAAGTATGAAAGTGGTTTAAAGCAACTTGGTGGCCATTTCACATATCTGATTTGTCACGGCTGGGCTGTGGGCTGCAGTGTGGGAAGATCCAGGAGCCAGAAGCCATAGGACAAGCCAGTAGTCAGGAGGACAGAAAAGTAAGTCAGAAGCAAAGGTCAAACAAGGAGCCACGGTTGAGAAGCAAACCAGAGGCCAGGGCCAAACAGGAATATGCCAGAGCTCATAATATTAATAAGGCCTGAGCATGCTTCACTGAGAAGCTGTAGTTCAGTGACAACACACAGGGCAGCTGTCCACAGATCACAGCAGCTCCTGACAATGATGAAGTGTCCTTTGGGCCACAAGCCACAATGCATTTCTTAAGTCCTTAAATCACCGCGAAACTCTTTGCGTTTCTCTCCCTCCCTCCAACAGACTAACAAGGTTACCACTCTGGGATCTGTCAAGTAAAACCATATTCCACTGGAATTTCCTGGGAAACTGATGCATCCTTTATATAGATTTCCACTGATTTGGGATTATTCCAGATTCCGATGTACTTAATTAGTGCTTGGGAAGTGAAATTAGACGGTGCTGAGAATAATGTATCAGTGAGGGCAAGGCTTTTTGCAAGATTTCAAGGTAAATCTTTGCCGGCAAGCTGCATTCTGTGAGATATGTAAACTGAAACGAAAATCTGACGGCATGCACTTATGCTGGGGCAAATGGAGAGCATGCCTGGTGGTTTCTGTGCACTGTTTTGCGCTCCTAGATACACAAATACAAAATACGTGTGCTATTCCAACAGTAGTGAGAAGCAGACTCCTGTATTGCTTGTTGCTTGGTCCCTTTCAGAAACATAGGACCAGCAATTACGAAAGGATCAGGCCTTATTCCCATGCAACAGAAAAAAGTATGAAATAAAATGGACCTGCATGCTTTCCAAGTAGTACTGTGCACATAACTCACGCATGCATTTGCATCCAGGCACAAAACTCTGCACGAAAAGGCAACCTAGCATTAGTGTGTGATTTACTTTATTAATGTATTTAAAATAATTAAATCCCTCCATTCTACAGTTACAGTACGCAACAATACAGCTACAACACAATACACTGGAATTATTCAAACAGCCTATTGCAAACAGCAGTTCTCCAATAAATATGGAATGAGATTTTCAGGATTAAAACTCATTTCATGCTTTTTCAACTAATGGAGCAGATGTATGGATGGCAGATAAGGACCGCTTATTGATTCAAGTCTCTACTATATTTTTTTCTTCCTTTCAGGATAGTGCCAATACAATATAGATCAGTGTTTCCCAAACTTAAAAATAACCGCATACCCCTTTTGAGAGTTTAGTCTTACTGGCATAGCCCTTCTCAGGCGAAGATAAATTGGGGGTAGTTTTAATAATACTAATTTATCTGTAAATTGTTTTCTGCAGCTAAGAAAACTATGATAAAGTAAAATTAAAAATTCTGCTATGTACCATTTGAAACCTTTTTGCAAACCACACCTTGGGACACAGTGAAATAGATCCTGAAAGCATTTTGGTAAAAAAATAATTTACTAAAATAACTGTGTGATATAGAATGAATAATGTAAGATCACCACACACAATGTAATTGAAGTAACTGTTACGTTCTGTTTAGATGCTCCCATGCATTACCATGGAGCCAACAAGGTTACAATACTGCAATACACAAAGTAAAACTGTGGTGAATTTACTGTGTGAGTAACAACTCTAAATCTAAAGCATATTTAGAGTTGTTGCTTGCACAGTGAAAGGCTTTCTGAATTTAAACTTTAAACACCATGTCTCTATCATTTCTATTTGCTTGTTCACATGATATATTTATTGGCTCCTGTGAGTTTTTCTTTTTCTTGCAAGCGTGTTATTCGCCAGCATCTAAAACTGTATTGCTCTGACAGGTGAATGCTGCTAAAGGGCAGAGGATGTCAAAGAGGCAGAAAAGCAGACTCCAACCCATGAAAGCTTATGCCGTAATAAATTCGTTAGTCATTAAGGTGCAACAAAGCTGCGTGCTATTTTTTCCCCCTGCAACAAACTAGCACAGCTACTTCTCTGGAAGTTGTTAAGAAAGAAGATTTACGATAGTGAAGAGCACAGTAGAAGTAATTCCATTCTAAAAGGAACTGATGGAAACAAAATTGCATTGGACTGGACTAGTCAGGAGAAGATCTAACAAGCTCATGGGTTGGAAAAGGACGGCGGTTCTTCGAATCACACAGGGAGAGAAAACACCCCCGGCCGTGCTGGATAAAACCAAAGTCCTCTCTGCTCCAACATTCTGTTCTCACAACAGCCAACCAAATGCCCAAGTGCTCCAGGAGTACATGTGCACAACAGTATTCTTTCCAGCTGCCCAGCTTCATTGGATGATGTCTGGTTCTAGTACAGTGGTACCTCGCGTTACATACACTTCAGGTTACAGATGCTTCAGGTTACAGACTCTGCTAACCCAGAAATAGTACCTTGGGTTAATAACTTTTTTTCAGGATGAGAACAGAAATTGCGCAGCATCAGCAGCAGGAGGCCCCATTAGCTAAAGTGGTACCTCAGGTTAAGAACAGTTTCAGGTTAAGAACGGACCTCCAGAACAAATTAAGTTCTTAACCTGAGGTACCACTGTATTATGAGGGAGAAAAACAGCCCTCTGTGTCACGAGTCCTGCAGAAATGTCATGGAGGGGGTGGCTAAATCTGGATGAGGAGCGGGAGGAGCTCGGACAGCTGGTTTTGGAGGGATCCAGTGGGCTGCAGGTTGCCAATTCCAAGCCACAAGAGATTTCTGATTCTGGGGATGGGCCCAGTAGCCTGGGGGTGGAGGAGAAGGTTCAAGCAGGTCAGCAGAAGTGTGCCACCCCTCTCCCTCCAGCTCACTGCCTTCTGTTGAGGAGCCACCTTCGGTGCCTTCCTTCTGTCTCCCAAGAGCCTTCCTGAACCCACCTCCATCTCCACCAGAGATGCCGGCAGTGGCAGAAGCAAACTTCACAATCCATTCAGGTTAGTGCTACCACCCCAGCCACCTGCCATACTAAAGCTGTGTCTGCCCTTCGAAAGGAAAATGCAGGGGCATGTCGTGTGTTGGATCAACGTCTTAGTTCATGCTTAGCCATGCACTTAGTGTGCCTTAGGTGCCGGTCTGATCTGCATGTTAAAGTCATTAGCAGAAATGGAGTTGTGAATCTGAGTTCTTCTAATGTGGATGGCCAGAGCATTCCACCCACCTTCTCTATATCATGGATAATTTTATGCACCTCTCTCTTCACTCTCTTATGCCCCCCCCCGCATACCAAAGTGCCCCAAATGTTGTGGCCTTTCCTCCCACATGAGATGGGAGTTGTTCTATCCCTTTGACCACTTGGGTTGTCCTTTTCTGAAATTTTCTGCAATATCCTTTTTGATTGAGGTGGACAGAATTGTGCAGAGCATTCCAAGTGCATTGGCACCGTAAAGGCAATGACAGTTTTGTTCTGAATCCCATTCCTATTGATCCCATAGAAGCTGGGAGATGTAAGGTGGCCAGTTGGCTTTCCTCTATTTGGGCAAAGAGGCATAGGCTCCTATGGATATACAACGTGGCAATTTGCCTTCCCTTCCCTTGCTCCATGGGATAGCTCAGTTGGTTAGAGCGTGGTGCTCATAATGCCAAGATTGCAGGTTCGATCCCTGTATGGGACAGCTGCATATTCCTGCATTGCAAGCGGCTGGACCAGATGATCCTCAGAGTTCCTTCCAACTCTACGATTCTATGATCTATGAACTGCTTCTCAGGCACACAACTTAGGAACAAGACAAAAGGTCAACATCCCTGAAAAACACAGCAACAACGTGAGAGGAAAGGAGCTTACGAGAACTAAAAAAATAAATAAATTAAAATGTTGCTAGTTCCATAGACACTGTAAATTCTAGTATGAGAGCAGCAACTATGGTGAAAACAAATATATATGCATATAATTTAATTACTGGTCTAGCCCAGCTTGGCACAGTTCAAGACAAAACCAGCCAGACGTAGAACAATTCCCAAGCATGGAGCAATTCTCAAAGCACCTTAGCTACTTAACAGTTACAGCTGGATAATGTCTGGTCCAAGGAACAGGAATGGCTACGCCTCCCAGCTCCCAGCACTGGGGAAAAAATGGACGAGAGTAAACCAAGGTTGACTAGGCAGTGGTGCCACTGCAGTGAAACACTTCAGTACAATGGAATTTTCCATCTCCGCAACTCCTTGAAGCTTTGATGCTGACCCACATTAGACCGAGACAAACAAAACAAAACCGCAAGGCAAAATATATCCTCCCTTGAGAGACGATTTCATCTCAGCCTCCCCAAACAATGCAATGATTTATTGTTTATCATACACCACCTGTCCTTTTAGTTATAGAAATATGTCTGCCTTGCCTGAATGTTAAGTTCCACCGAGGATTAGGCTGGGACTTGGGACAACAGATAACAATGAACAAGGAGAAGGCGTGACAGAGGTTTGCAGAATTATGAGCACTGAGGAGAAGAGTGAAAAGAGGAAAAGTATTCGGCGACTATTGGAATGGAACTCAGGGCAAGATTAAATTGATTGGCAGTAGATTTAGGACAAATAAAAAGAAGCAGATCTTCATGTAATTCCTAATTTAGGTGCCATCCAGGCTGTTGCTATTTTGCAGGACAGATTCAAGTGAATACCCAAAATTTAGTCTTATGCAGCTATTTCTTGGTTGGTTGGTTGGTTGGTTGGTTTGTATTGAATTGCTATACCACCATTAATCCAAGGATCACAGGGCGGTTTACAATATAAAAAGAGAAAAACAAGTTACTACTGTTTGATGCATTGTTTCTCTAACCAGCTTTATGCCAGTTGGAGTCTTTAAGTCATTCTATTCAAGGTGTGAATACCTTTGCACAGGGCAAAGACATCCCTTCTCCATCAATGCTCCCCGGCGTGTGCACAAAGAGAAACAACTCTGACACTAATGAAGCTGGGCTGATGTGATGTGAACAGCTAGAGGGAGGAAGAGTTGTGAATCACACTGGAAAAAGAAAAACATGACTGCGCAGTAAGCCGGCAATGTGAACACACCCTAGGTGTGCTTGGTTAACATCACCTGCTAAGTTTATCCCTGTTTACAACAGAAGAAGACTGTGCTTGTTGCTGGGATGCACTGACCATGGTGACTTGGATTTGGGCTGAAAAGGTTTTAAATACTCACTGCCATCCAATGTAATACCCTTATATCACATTTCATTTTATGCACTTACTTTAAATATTTATTTAAAATATGAGCTTTGGTTGAGGCAGTTTGAACCATGAACAGAAAAACAGAATTACTAAAAGAGAGAGAGAGAGAGAGAGAGAGAGAGAGAGAGAGAAATGTTAAAAGTAAGACAAAACATCATTGTGGGAAATAAAACTATGGTGGTTGGAGGAGCTCGCCTTTCTGAGGCTCCCCTCAAACCTGAAGATGACCCTGAGAGTAGATTATCTGTCTTCCTTTTGTGTCATATAATTGCACTGTAAATGTTTTTTCCCCATGTGTTCACTCAGGAGGAGGCCTCATCTATACTTTTCAGAGCTGCTGAAATCCGGCTTGGAAATCATCCTACACTTATTGATGGAGACTGTTAACATCTCCCTTGGGGATGGCAGGCTGCCACTGATATTCAGAGAAACTATATCCTGGCCTAGTCTCAAGATACCATCGCTCAGCATTAGTAGCTGACTGAATGGTCCCTAATCTTGCCTCCCTGTTGCTCTGTCAAAGAAGTGCAGATGGCTGCCACCAGCAAAACTGGCCCAGCTGCTCCCTGCTCCCGCCATTTTGTTTCAGAGAGGTCTTGCAGCCAGTTCACTTAGGTTTCTGAATATCTTCAAGGCAAAGAAGGCATCATATCAAAAGACAAAGCCTCACAGAGCTACAATTCCCAGCACTCTGAACAAAGTAATAAACTCAAGAACCTAGTCACACAATCTAACAATCCCACTTGGTTTTGGCCTGGGTTAAAATTCTGCTTGTGTGGTAAAACCAGCCGGCTTTGTTGCTTTTCAGAAAACCCCACAGGCTTGGACGCTGTCTAAAGACATCTAATACAAATGGCCTGTATGGAGCTAACTGTGATCATGATAAACTATTCACACAGCAGGTCGGTTCTTCATGGCACAAAAGCTGAACATGGCCTGAGAAGAAGCAGCCTCCCATCAGGTTTGAACAAAGAAGAGCCTCTTAGCCCATGACAGCCAGAAGGACAACTGTTCAGAGAACAATCCATTTGTTGTTGAGATGGCCTCTGCAAGCTGGTCCAGACCCACTGGCAGTCATCTTTGAGAATTCCTGGCTAAGGGAGCTGGGCATGTTTAGCCTGGAGAAGAGGAGGTTAAGGGGTGATATGATAGCCATGTTCAAATATATAAAAGGATGTCACATAGAGGAGGGAGAAAGGTTGTTTTCTGCTGCTCCAGAGAAGCGGACACGGAGCAATGGATCCAAACTACAAGAAAGAAGATTCCACCTAAACATTAGGAAGAACTTCCTGACAGTAAGAGCTGTTCGACAGTGGGATTTGCTGCCAAGGAGTGTGGTGGAGTCTCCTTCTTTGGAGGTCTTTAAGCAGAGGCTTGACAACCATATGTCAGGAGTGCTCTGATGGTGTTTCCTGCTTGGCAGGGAGTTGGACTCGATGGCCCTTGTGGTCTCTTCCAACTCTATGATTCTATGACCCTATGTGGCCATGCCAAGAATCCAAACTGGTGTTCTTCAACATATAGTCCCTTAAGCCAGAAGCTGCATCTGAGGGCATGAGCTCAAGCAGGGGAGAGGAAACCTTGTCAACAAATGGGCAACCTGCAGTGGCAGGGAGCACAAGTCAGTCCAGGCAAAAGTGGGTGTGGAAAAAAGAGGGCAGAGCAATAGATGTGACTCCTATCTTAGTCCCAGATTGTGCAGACATTTCTACCAGTGTTCAAACAAACACAACCGGAAGCCCCAGGAAACGTACCTTTGTGCAACATGGGGAAGGTCAGGAACTGAGATACTGGGGCAAGGCTTTGCCTAGCAGGCTACATTCCAGTCATGGAGAAGTCAGATGTTTTTCCGCCCACTGCACTCATGCGCCCTGCCACTCACATCTTTCTCCACCCATGGAACCAAAAGGCATTAATTATCACAGTTCAAGGGCACATTCCAGCCAGGCAAAAGTACTCAAAGGAAAAGGTGCAGCAGGGCTGGTGAGGAATGCAGCTTGTGGAGAGTTCTGAGGTCTGGATAGAAACTAGCACTGAGAGTCTGGAGTGCAAGAAAGGGTTTATGTTCCATTGACAAGACAAAGGCAGAAGATCAGGTTTCTGGTATTTATATGGTACCTTGGCCAATTCAGGGGCCTCATACTGTTGGCCAATCACAGTGGCCAACATTGCACTTCTCTATATCTTTACATGATTCTACATTAGGATGTTTTTGTTATTCACTTTATTACACCAGCACGATTTCTGTTCTCATCCTGAAGCAAAGTTCTTAACCCGAGGTAATATTTCTGGGTTAGAGGAGTCTGTAACCTGAAGCGTATGTAGCCTGAAGCGTATGTAACCCGAGGTACCACTGTACACGCATTCTGCTCCCACTCTAGTCAATCAGCCAATCAAATAATTGCACTAAGCCCTAGCCTACTTTATTTAATATTTTTGGTTCCACCTTTTGTCCAAGGAGCTCAAGTTGCTGTAAATAAGTTTCTCTCTCCTCTCCCCATTCCCCCGCCTTATTCCCAGTATAATCTTCTAAGGTAGGTTTGGCTGAGAGATAACAACTTGTCTGAAATCATCCTATGAGCTCCATGGCTCAATGGCGATTTGGACATCTGCCTCCTCATTCCTTGTCCAATATTCTAACCACTACAACCACACTGGCTCTACTTGGCACTGCGTATCCTGCCAACTATGCTCTGAAGTAAACTGCTTTCTAATTACTGACATCAGGTGACAGTCTCTCAAGTACCAAACCTGCTCAGAAAATCACACTACTAGAGGAACTCCACTTTCCCAGTCTAGGTATGAGCTCTAGATCTGCTACTGAATGTTTGCCAGGCTCTGGATACTGGACTGGGACACGATGGGATCAGACACCATCAAGTGTCACCATGAAACTGAAGGAGAAAAGCTGCCCTCGGTTTTTTCAAGAGCAAGACAAGGAACTCTCCAGATCAGGCATAGGCAAACTCGGCCCTCCAGCTGTTTTGGGACTACACCTCCCATCATCTCTAGCTAACAAGACCCATGGTCAGGGATGATGGGAGTTGTATTCCCAAAACATCTGGAGGGTCGAGTTTGCCTATGCCTCCTCCAGATAGTATTGGACTACAGTTCCCATGAGCCTCAGCCAACCTGCACAATGGCCAAGGAAGTTTGGAGTTGTATTTTTTTTTTTAAAAAAAAGGGAGGCTAAAGGTCTCCAATCCCCGGTAGCTCAGTTGGTAGTGCATGAGACTCTTAATATCAGGGTGGTGGGTTCAAACCCCACATTGGGCAAAAGATTCTTACGTTGCAGAGAGTTGGACTAGAAGCCCTTCATGGTCCCTTCCAACTCTACAATTCTGTGGTTCTGTGGTCTAGAATAACACTTCTTGCCCATCTTCAAATATCTGCAGAACAGCATCCTCCTCAGCTAACTCTCAAGTCTGTTTTCTCATGACAGGAGCGCAAAACTCTGGCCTAGTCACACGGTTTCCAACACGAGAAAAGGCAGTTGCAATCAACATCTGGGTATGAGATGAGACACCAAGACAGTACTAGTGCACAGGGTAATGGAGGTTGAACAGGACATCCTTCCGAAATGGTCAAGGAACCAGATCAGTGTTCTTCACATCCCTTATAACCAGTTCCCAAAATATGATGCCTCCTACCAAATTCCTTTCCACTCTAGAATGTCAGTCCCACACCCTCAGTCAGATGGCAGCAGCACTTACCTTAATTCCATGCGTCTTTTCTGTGACCCTGACTCAGTGCAACACTATGCGCCTAGCACTCTGGTTCATCTCAACTCCTGATTATGCAAATGTTTTTGGGTGACACCCAATATATTTGGTAAATGAAGCAGTACAAGCTTCCCACTAATAGGAGGTGTCAGTTTTCTTCCTTCACTGTTTCCTAGAGGATGGTTTTGGATTTCACCTGATAGCAAGCTTAACAGAGAGACTGAACAGCAAACTGAATAGTCCTTGTAGACGGTGGTGCAATATAATATGGAGGGGACCTCTCCAGTTGCACGTGTCAAACTGTTTCCAATGGCCTCTTGTCAAAATATGTACATAATAATGATTTTTGAAGTCATTTGAGATCTTCAGAGGGCCATTATTACTAGCATACAGCAACATTTTTTTAAAAAAGCAGCAGAGGATGCACAGAACGAAGTCAGAGGAAGCAAATATTTGAAGCTTCCAACATTCTAATGGAATGCAAAACAGAGCAATACTTTAAAACATGCAAACACATGAAGCCAAATTTTTCATCTAAGTCTGCCTTGAAATCCCCAGAGTAATAAGCCGACGTGGAGCAAGTTTTATGGAATGGAAAAACCGGTCATTGCTATTTCTCACATGTCTTTTTTTAGTCCATAAAGTACAATGTGCAGTGGGAAAACAAACTCCAGACTGCTTACTCAGCAGCAAAAGCCGTTCTGGGGAATTTATTCTGAAGTCAAAGAAATACGTGATTCGCCTTCAGTCGGCTTTGAACTTCTAGGGACAGACAAATCACCCCGTTTCCAGTCAATGTCACTTCCAGGCATTCGCCCACCCACCCACACTTTGCTTTCACATTAATCTGCAATTGTTTATGGACAGGGATGGGGGCACTCCAGATGTTGCTCAACCAACATGGCCAGTAGCCAGGGATGGTGGGAGTTAGGAGTCCAACAACATCTGGAGGGCCACAGATTCCTTGTGTGTGTTTTGAAAACAAGCAGCACAAAATGTATATTGTCTATATAAAGGTAAAGGGACCCCTGACCATTAGGTCCAGTCGTGGCTGACTCTGGGGTTGCGGCTCTCATCTCGCTTTACTGGCCGAGGGAGCTTCCGAGTCATGTGGCCAGCATGACTAAGCCGCTTCTGGCGAAACCAGAGCAGCACATGGAAACGCTGTTTACCTTCCCGCCGGAGCGGTACCTATTTATCTACTTGCACTTTGACGTGCTTTCGAACTGCTAGGTTGGCAGGAGCAGGGACTGAGCAACGGGAGCTCACCCCGTCGGGGGGATTCAAACCGCCGACCTTCTGATCGGCAAGTCCTAGGCTCTGTGGTTTAACCCACAGCGCCACCCGCGTCCCTTATATTGTGTATATATTTTGTCCTAAATTGTGTTCTCTGGAATGCATTTTTTTGAGCTGAAAGAACAGCATCACAAAATTTGGAGAAGTGCAAAATCTGAAGAGTAACTGTGTTCTGATTCACACATTAGCCCAAGAGAAGCTGACCATGTCAGTTCGTATTGGAAATTGCACAAAAATAATTCCTCAAGCATCTCTACTTTGCTTTGCTTGCTGCGTGCTCATACTGGATAATCATAAGATACACATTTTTTTAAATAAAGATATAACAAGCCAAAGAATTATTCTCTTATTTGTTCAATTCATCTTCAGGCATGAAGTAGTGACTACTGAGTTGATATCCAGGAAATGGTGGTTATTTCAGATTGATTACTCCCAGTATAAACAACTGCCCTGGCCAAATATCCCCTGTGACCACAACTGGCTATTTAGCTTCTGTCTATTCTACACCTATCCTTCTTTGGTCAGCACAGATTCTGGAATCCTCATGGTAGAATAGTCCTCGGTAAGTCACCATTTTCCCTGTTTAGTTCAATATTGTTCTCATTCCATGTGTAACTGGATGGACCTGGGAGATAACTGACTTGTCAAGAAGGAAGATACTGACTGAGAAGTGAGGTTTGAGCCTCCAGGAAGTGGGGATTCCTACCTCCAGGAATCCAGTGACTGGCATTCTACGTAACCACCACACTTGTCTCAATGTTCCATTGGTATTTCAAGAAGCAAGAACAGAACCACTGAAGTAAATAGAAGGCGCATTTAAAAAGAAACAAAAAAATTAGCATGATTTTTAAAACTATCATTATTTTTGAAGGCTGACTCATGCTGTTTACTATCTGGGATTAACAGTTCCAGAATGAAACTATCACAGATTACCAATAGTATCTTGGATTTCATTACACGTGCTCAGGGTGGAGGAAGATGGCAGAACACCAGCCAGACTAGAAATTGCCTGGAAACTATATCCCTTATCACACATGTGCTACTCTGGTTATAAAGAACAGCTGACTCTGATTAGATGCCACTTTGCACATGATCGGTTGCTTTCTATTTATTCTTTGTCGATGTCTTCTTTGCATCTTTATTTCCCAGGATTGTGCCCCGAAGCAAAGCGCCCTTTGTCTCAAATTAGCTCTTTGCCATTCTCATAAACGTGCATGAGGACAGCAGCCTATGCAGCCATCCTTTAAGGCTACAAAGCCCATGATGCACTGCGACCTGCGAGCCAATTGCTATGCATGGAAATAGTGTTGGAAACAAACTGCCCAACACCTGCTACACAGAATGGGAGGAGAGACAAACTGATACTTAAATAACGGAACGGGAGATCGAATACCTCAGCTACAGAAACAGAATATGATCCCAAGAGAGGCCGCCTTCAAGGGCAGTTTCGGTCAGCTTTACAGTGGCTCTCGCTCACCCTCTTTTAATACAGATACATCTTACTTGAAGTGCCTCCCTACCGTTCCCTAAGAATGGCAAACCCACTCCATATATCCCATGGCGTCTTCATATTAATCCAGAAACTTTTGTTACACTGAAAAGGCGATGACAAAATTAAAGTACAATGAAGAAACGAAATCCACCCCGTTTACATGCATCTCACACTCAACTTACAAAGGAAGCATAACTTAGTTTGCTCATTATGTCCCAGGCTTTTTAAAACAACAACACCATCACTTGTACCACAATAAATATGAGAATATGAAGAAAACAGGAATACGCCTTATGTAATGATAGCATCATTCTTCAGGCCATTGCTGGTATTTTATTTTTTTTAAAAAATGGCTTTGCCCACTGAAATTATAGGAGTGCTTGTGTACATCTCCAATGTATTTCACATGGTGGTGGATTGTGTCCCACGTGCACTACTCTTGACATCGCACATGCAAAACTAAATACTGGCATATTCTAATGCACTGTTATTCTTGGCCTTGAAATATTAATTGCTACACTAGGATTTGGCAGAGAAATGCATGTTATATTCCTCTTCCTTATTAATAACATTAATATTAGATGCAAGTCAGGAAGCCTATACCCTTCTCTGATGTTTCATAGTAGCAGGCCTATCTAATAATACCAAGTGCCCTGAATATTCTCCTTATAATTGGATTGCCTTTATGCAATACATAATTGTGCAATTGTTGTTTTGTTGTCCCATGAAATCCAGGTAATTTCCCTCGAGATATCAATCCAGCTTCAGAGAAATTACATGTGTGTGTGTGTGTGTGTCTCCCCCCCGCCCCCCGGAAGCATGTGAGTAGCCATATTGTATTGTGTTGTGTCCATTGTGTGACTAAATGCTCTGTGGGACAGAGTTGTGCAAGTGCTATGAGCACTTATTGGATAGTCAGTGGAACCAACTGATACAACTCTACCTCCCTATGTCATTTTATAAAATTATATTTAAGTATTTTTTTAATGCCATTGTTCACATTTTACAGCGATGGCCACTAAGTTGGGTGGCTGTCAATGGCTACTAGCCACAATGGCTTTGTTCAGCCTCCACAATGGGAGGCAGCAATGCTTCTGAATGCCAGTTGCTGGAAAACCCAGAAGGGGAGAGGGCTCTTGGGCCCAGATCCTGTTTTCCGGTTTCCTACAGGCATCTTGTTGGCCACTGCGAGAGCAGGGTGCTTGCCTAGATGGGCCATTGGCCTGATCCAGCAGGCTACTCTTATGTTCTTATATACAGACCAGGAATACTCTTTTCTTGTGACAGTCTTTTGTTTAAGAAGTAGACCGGCCATGGTTTGTTTTAACCATGGTTTGTTCAACAAACCACAAGTCATGTCACACATGAATAAGTAATCCATGGCTTGTTCCTTTGAAGCATGTTTTCCAGATGCTCTTGCCTTGTGCCTTTGTGGTTTGGGGAGCAACCGGGATGGGGTGGACAAAAAACAACAACAACACAATGGTTAAGCAAGGCCACTGGGTTCCGACATTACACCAAAAACATAGTTAAAACCGGCTATGGTTCATAAGCCAGCAACGTACAATGGCTTTACATTGTGGTTTGTTGCCAGGGAACAAACCATGGTTATTCCACTGAGCTGGGTTTCCACGTTCAATAAGCCCCACAGTGCCTAAACAAACGGATGGGCATTCTGTGTGACCAGAACACTATTGATACTTAACTTGATAGTTTTTATAAGTTCTATCTGATCAGTAAGAAAATGCAATTCCTTAAATTTAATGCACTTTCCTCTACAGAACTGCAATGCACACCTCCCCTAGTTATAGAATTACAAGCGGAACGCCAGTGTGACAAACCCGCCCCCCCCCAACAGCAAACACATTACGATCCCATGGCAATCCCATAGAGACAGGACATCGTGCTGTAACCACTGGAATGGGGCAAGTACAAGTGCTGAGCTAAGGGGGGGGGATCTACATTTTAATTGCTCAGAAAGGTTCTTAATTGCCTTGCAGAAGTTTTATGGCATATTATATGTAACTATGATTTTATGTTTTATAGCTACGGCTTTATCTTTCGGAAAAAACGGTGGCAGCAAAACGCTAACAAATAAACTGATTTAGGATGAACCCATATGACTCCGGAGGGTGTGAAATGGTGTTGATGTCAGAGTAATTTTGTTGGCACTGCAACAGAGACAACCACAGATGAATGTTTAACATGACGGATGCGAGGGGTCAAATTCTTCTTGTCTACATGCCAAGTTGGTGGACCCAGCAACTCTTTCACTTTCAATCAACTCTTTCACCCAAATCACTCATTTTTTTTATTGCTTGCCTACTCTTGTGTTTTAAAAACAGAAGTTGTGATCCTGCCACTTTGGTAGAGAGCTGTGTAGTTCAGTGTCGTCTAATGGCTTGGCTGGCAGTGGTTCTCACCAGGTCCCAGGCAGAGGTACGTCCCGTAACCTGCTACCTGATGCTTTTAGCAGGAAATGCCAAGGATTTAACCCGAGACAGACTCCATGCAAAGCATGTCCTCTAACACTGAGCTGCAGTCCATCTCCCACAGCACTTGGTTTCAAGTCCAGAGCAGCCTTTAGACTATTCTTCAGAGCAGAGCGGGGACTTGGGGTAGCTTCAGACAAAGCCCCAGTATGAAGGCAGTATATGTGGCATGACATTGAAATGAGTCCTGGGCTTCCATGTCCTCCCCACACTATATGAAGAAGATTTACCATATTTTTCGCACCATAGGACGCACTTTTTCTCTCCTAAAAAGCAAGGGAAAATGTGTGTGCGTCCTATGGAACGAATGCAGGGGGGAGGTAGGCAGGAAAAGCCCCCAAGAGCCGCACACAAGCTCCGTGCGCTCTTGCGGGCTTTTCCACAGGAGGGAGAAGGGACTGACTGGCGGCATCAGTCCCTTCTCCCACCTCCCAGAAAAGCCAGGAGAAGCCGCAATCTCTTTAAAGGGATTGTGCGGCTTCTGCGGGCTTTTGCGAGCTTTTGCGAGAGGTGAGGGAATCCCCCCACCTCCCAGGAAAGCCAGGAGAAGCCGTGCAGCCCTTTTAAAGTGCGCGCGGCTTCTGCCGGTTTTGCGGGAGGTGGGGGAATCCCCCCACCTCCCAGGAAAGCCAGGAGAAGCCGTGCAGCCCTTTTAAAGTGCGCGCGGCTTCTGCCGGTTTTGCGGGAGGTGGGGGAATCCCCCCACCTCCCAATAAAGCCAGGAAAGCCCTGTGCAACCCCTCCACCAAGGAGAGGCTGCACAGGGCTAAAGAGGAAGCCCAAACAGCAAGCAGAATCCATCCCGCTCGCTGCCTTGGCTTGATCCATAGCTGCGCGCAACCCCTCCGCCAAGGAGAGGCTGCACGGGGCTATGGATTCTTTAGCCCCACGCAGCCTCTCCCGGGAGGGAGAGGCTGCGTGGGGCTAAAGGGGAAGCCAAAACAGCGAGCAGAATCCATCCCGCTCGCTGCCTTGGCTTGTTCCATAGCTGCACGCAACCCCTCCGGCAGGGAGAGGTTGTGTGCAGCCTGTATGCTGCTCTTTGGGGCTGCGGGAGGGGGGAGATTTTTTTTCTTGAATCCCCCCCCCTAAAAACTGGGTGCGCCCTATGGTCCGGTGCGCCCTATGGTGCGAAAAATACGGTAAGTTAGATTGCCAGGAACCTGTGCAACCCAGACTCTGGGAAGACCTCCTCTGAGAGAGAGGCATGGAACTCTGCAGAGAGCCCCAGTAAGAGTGAGGACCAAGGAAAAAGCCACTTGAGTCCCAAGGCAGCCTGTGTCTCAGCTCATGGGTGCCTTAACTGAGGCTCTCCAATAACCCATCCAATCGCAGTCTGAGTCCTGCCTTGTTCCCTGATTCTCAGAGGCAGGGTTCTTCTGGAAACCACAGAAGGGCAGAGGGCTCTTGAGCTCTGGTCCTGCTTGTGGGTTTCCCACAGGCATTTGGTTGGCCACTGTGAGAACAGGATGCTAGACTAGATGGGACATTGGCCTGACCCAGCAGACTCTCCTTATCTGCTAATGGAGCATCCAGAATAAAGGCAACAGCATACCATTGATGGCTGGTGACCATTGGCCCTGGAAGGGCAGAAGGCAGGGAGACCAACGGTAGGTAGAGCCAGAACCAATGCTATGCAGGGGCAACTAATTCTAGTTTTGTCTCCATTTTCCTCCCTTCTGAGTTCTACAAGGGTCAACACTGAGACTGAGGAGGAGGAAGCTGAAAGGGTGTGCTACCACCTGGACTGCTTGTAAGAAAGAAGGCAGGTGGCTGTCTGTAGAGCATCTGGTGGAGCAATGCCCCACTTGCCCTGGTAGACCAGCCTCCTCTGCCTGGTTAGGAGCCTAGAGTTGGCATAGGACGGCTAGGCGGCTCTATTGCTGAGCATCTCCTTGGGCACAAGGGCCTTCTCAATGGAAGATAGCAGAACAATGGTTCAGCAGATGGCCAGGAAGATGAAGAGTTGCCAGTGAGGATATTAGCCTCTCGGGCCAATTGGTGCCAAAGAAAGACAGAACATTCTTTATGTATGCTACAACAGCAGCAAGAATACTCATCGCAAAGTATTGGAAGACACAAGATCTACCCACCTTGGAAGAATGGCAGATGAAGGTGATAGACTATATGGGACTGGCAGAAATGACGGGCAGAATCCGAAACCAGGGAAAAGAGACGGCGGAAGAAGATTGGAAGAAATTCAAGAATTATCTTAAGAAACATTGTAAAATTAATGAATGTTAGAATGATGTGGCTTTAGAAATTAAGTTGATTACAGCTGTAAGGATTAAGTTAAAAGAAAAGAAAAGTTAAAATTAGAGAAAATTAAGGGTGAGGATTTGCTGAATTAAAGTTTGAAATTGGAATGCAGAAAGGGGAGGTATGAGGAGGTCGGAGAAGTAAGTTATATGAAAATAAGGGTTTGAAATTATACTTCCTTTTTTTTGGTTTGTATTTGTTTGTATTGTTGTGTTTGTCTGTATAATTTGTGAAACTTTAATAAATATCTTATAAAAAAAAGAGGATATTAGCCTCTCGGTGTCCTCTGGGCCCTTGCTGAGTTCCTTTAGCATTCATCTCACTTGTTCATCTCCAGAACATTTTGGCTCAGTTCCTGCTACAGCTCCCTCATTAGGTGCTGGTCATGGACATAAACTGAGACCTACACAACTGTGTCTGGCTGCCTAGGCAATCTGTCTGTGGCAAAATAATCACTCAGACTGTCCCTGCTTGCATAAGCATTGGTGCTCTACTTAGGCTCCAGTTCACGTGAAAGGATGTCTGTACAGTGGCGGAAGGAGAAACACGTACCTAGGGCCCACTGCGATTTCGAACTACATGCTGGGTACCTGTTGAACTAGCCCTCAGAGAACCTTAATAACAATCTACTTGATGACAAGAGCAAAGGCGGAACATTGCAAACAGTGCTAGCCCCTAAATAAATATTAGGAAAAGGAAAGACAAAACCGGAAAGTGTATCCACTTTCAAGCCAGCTCAGGATTACTGTTCTCAGTCACTGTGTTATACAGTAAGCTATAAACCCCATGTACGGTGAGGGCACAGGAGCTGCCAGTAAGGAGGGCTGCTGCCATGCTTCCGCTGACTGGGAAAGGGGCACTTCAGTGGGGAGGCCAGTGCTGTGTATCCCTTGCTGGGTTAGCAGTTCCCTGTTTGGCTCCTTAGCATTATACTAAGGCATCAGTAGGCCAGCGCAGTGCACCAACTGGAGTGTTGCATTGGCTCTGCTGGTGCATCTGCACAGCGCCAGCTTCCCTGCCACTGTGTCCCTCTCCCTCTCGGTAATTAGTAGTGACACCGCTGCCAGGAGGCCAGACACATGAAGCCGCGCCTCCCCGTAACCACCATATTTGGGATTCTTTGTACTCCCTTCTGAATCCAGCTGCTCATTAATGAAGTGCTCATTGCCCCCATCAAATAGCAAGCTCCACCATATTGGAAAGGTGGCAGATAATTCCTTCCATTCCATGTGACGAAACGTACCAACCTCTGGCCATAACACAACGATGTGTCATTGTCGGACGTATTATAGATACTGACTGTTTTGATATTCTAGAGGGAAGCTGTGATGTATGGCTGCGCCTGTCATGCAGTTACAAGTCTTTTGAGAAGAAAAGCACTATTTGGGCCCTACTGCTATGCAGGATGGAAGTGATACATGCAGAAAAGCAGCCTTAGAAGAAAAGAAAGAGGTAGGAAACAGAGGGAGCCACCTTATATTGAGCCAGTGTGGTGTAGTGGTTAAGAGCGGTGGACTCATAATCTGGTGAGCCGGGTTTGATTCCCCGCTCCTCCACATGCAGCTGCTGGGTGACCTTGGGCCAGTCACACTTCTCTCTGAAGTCTCTCAGCCTCACTCACCTCACAGAGTGTTTGTTGTGGGGGAGGAAGGGAAAGGAGATTGTTAATTGCTTTGAGACTCCTTAGGGTAGTGATAAAGTGGGATATCAAATCCAAACTCTTCTTCCTCTGCTTCTTTGTCTATCTAGCTCAGAACTGTTTACACTGACTGGCAGTAGCTCTCCAAGGTTGCAGGCAGGTAATGTCTCCCAGCCTGACGACTGCATTGCTAACATGGAAGATATCAGCAATGCAGAGAAGGTGCTGCTCTTGTGTCTTGGTCAGACAAATAACAGAAGAGTGTCACATCAAAACCATTTCTAGAATACAGGAAATTAGCTCTTCCCTCCTTTATAATTATAATTATAACCCACTGCGGTACGAGCGAGACAGACACCCATCTTTTCTCTGGGACTGGAGAAAGTAGAAGGCATCAATCTTCCCTGAAATGCTAATTCATTCGGTATAAAAAGAACTCGCATTACAAGATGCTATAATTGTTGCAGAAGATTTGAGAAAGGCAGGGAGTGCAGTTCGGTCAGTGAGAAAGCCATTTGCAAAAGGAAAGATGATCTGTAGGCCTTTTGGGTTCCCTACTGTTCCAGGGGTCATCCTTTTCATTAACATTTCTGCACCCATGCTTTTATAGATTTTCCAGGCTGGGAGGGCAACTGATTAAAACACATTTCATTCTTTATCTTATTTCACCCACGCCCAAAGTTAACTAAAAAACTTTTCATGTCTCCTTCCAAAAGCCTAGTGACCCTGTCAAATCTCATGCCGCTCCATTTAACAGGCAAAAATCTGGGCTGAAATGACGGCTCTTCCTAAATCTGGAAATGATTATTAACTGGTTTAAAATACCAACAACAGAAAATGCACCGGGTTGGATCCAGCATTTGCCCCTGCCTGCAGTGTAATGGCTAGAAAACATCGAAAGCACCGACAGGAAAATGGAGAGGGAGGAAGGAACTCTGAGTGCTTGGAGAAAGATTTATTTTAGGCCCTATGCGTTTCGTAATAATGCCTCTTCAGGGGACATGTTTTGAATAGCAATCCTCACCAACTGCTATAGTAACTTTAGTTCTGCCCAGGAAGCTCCCACTGGTGGAAAGGCTTCTAAACCAGCAGAACTATCCCTCTGGCAGAAAGGAGGAAGGCAGTGTACATCTGAAGGCAGCCCTGTATCGGGAAGTTTTTAATGTCTGATGTTTTATTATGTTTAGATATATGCTGTGAGCTGCGCAGAGTGGCTGGGGATACCCAGCCGGATGGACAGGGTAAATAATAATAGTAGTAATAATAGTAATAATAATAGTAATAATAATAATATAATTACTCCAATTTCTTCTTTCAGCTGAAGCTTACAACAATTTTGAAAACATTGTTATAAAGACAAGGTGATAAAAATAAACTAGTTAAAAGCAATAGTTAAAATACAACAAAACACATTTAGAACTCAGCTTTAAAATACTGATTTACCCTGATAGCAGCCCAACCGACAACATCCTCTGCTTCCTAGTTTTCAAACAGGAAGGTATTTTCCCGCTGGTGGAAAGCTAACAAAGAGGAAGCCAATCTAAACTCTCTTGAGAGAGAATTCCACAACATGGGAGCAGCCACAGAGAAGGCTCTCGTGTTAACACCACATGATGAAATTTATTATTATTATTATTATTATTATTATTATTATTATTATTATTCAAATGTGGGATCTGCAAGAAAACATTGCAGTGCATAGTGCTCCTGTTCAGAGTTCTAGTCAGTCACATCCTCTTCTGGGACAGTCTCCTCCCCTTCCATCTCTATTTTCTCTTCTTCTCCCCCCTGACTTGGTTATTTCCATGCCTATTGAGCACGACTGGCGTCCCCCATTTAGGATATTTTTTCCTAAATGGTTAGAGATTGTTGTTCTTTGGTATTTTTTTTTTTTGCCAACCTTGGAATTTCCCCTAATCCTGCTAAAACCTCCCTCTTGTGTGTATGGATGGAGCCAAGAACCAATTCATTGCTATTCATTATTATCCGTTGCATTATGCACTCACTCAGGAAGCAAATGGGATTCTTCCCTTTCTTGGAAAATTGCTGACAAAATCAGGAAGCGTAATGATGCAACCGTGGCTGAAAGAAACATCTAGTGACACGACGAACAGAAGAAAGTTTTCCTGGATCAACTGGAGGAGAAAGGAAGGGTGTAGCTTGCTGTTTGCCAAGCCTGTGAAATTTTCACTGAACATATGTTTCATATGGAACATATTTCCATGTTCTCACTGAAAATGTCAGTTTCGTACTGATATAATTCATCTCCATAATGCCTGTTCAAATACAGCTTGATGGGAATATATTCAAGCCTGCTCCCATAAACCACAGTGGAATAAGGCATAACCAGAACAAATAAAGGAGGGAGAAAGGTGAAGTCTGTGTCCCCATCTTATCTTCCCAGAGCCCCTTTCAAATTACCAAGGCAAATGACTGAAGGAAAGTAAAACACAAGATTCTTTACACCACAAAAATATATCCACCAATGTACGGTAAACTCAGTAAACACACACACATTTACAGTCACAGAGAAATTTAAGACGTATGTGAAAAGACACAGCGCACTGAAGTCAAATAATCATTAAAATGTGACTGAAGTTTTGAAACCGCTCCAGGAAGAAATGGTAACGACACTGAAATAAATACACAATTTGGCAAGAAACGAAGTTTACTTGGAGGGAGAAATTATTGCAAGCCGTTCTTTCTCAGATTAATGACCAACTGCTACAGGATACTGGGCCACAGGGAAAGGGAGCAGGGCTGATGAATTTTCACTGGGACTTGAAAATATATACCGCAAACTGAAGATTGGAAAAAATAAGAAATCGAGAGAAATCAAAATGGAAAGTTTCACCCAGCCCTCCTGGATACCTCTATCCAGCTTGGTGGATCTCATGCTCTGCAGGCGTGTATTTTTTAATTTTTTTTTAACTTGAAGGGAGTCCAAGAGTGTTTGGGCTGAGTGCATGAGCACAACAGATGCCACAGCATATGCCCCATTCAGCCTGAAGAAGAGGCACATTTAGTGACTCCTACAAATGGCAGCAGTTGTAAACTGTGGTAGCAAACTCACTGCAAACCTGCCTTGCGCTGGAATTATGCGCCAGCGAAGTAAGCACACTTAACAAGGAAGCTACAGCCTTGAGCCGTGATTCTATAGAAGTTGGTGGGGTTGTTTATACTTGGGGAAATAAATGCTAACTTTCTAAGAGACAACGAGAGAGAGAGTGCGAGAGCGCAGAAATGAGCGTGTTTTTGCATTCTTGGCATAACGCAATTGAGCGCCGAGATTGTCAGGATGCTGAGTTTTGCGTGGCAAACCCCCTCCCCCCTAGTGAAATGAAGACACAGGACACTTTATTTAAGGTTAATGGGCGTAAAAGGCCACAACTTTATTGATTACAGGATTTGAGAGGCATTGGCCTTAGGCATTGGTTTCTATCGACTACCCGGCTTCAGCCCAATTGCATGAAGATCAGGAAGGGTTAACCACCAGCCGGGGGAGTCCTGCTGAAGTATGCCAACTAGGATCCCCCGGGTGTCACAACTCGGGGGCATGCCTTAGGCCCACACCTCCATAGGCTTCGGACAGGGCAACGCCCCCCGGAGTCCTTTACCGGACTACCCTTTGCTTTGGGGGATGGTGATGGCGCTTCCTTCCCCCCTTCATTTGCATAACAATACCCCTGCCAATGCCTAACCGCCAATACCGGGAAAGTTGTGACATTTGCTACGAGGTAGGCGAAAAACCAAATGGCTTGTGCCAATTTGCCAAGTGGAAAAATTCCTACCAGGCCCCTTGCGGTGACCAACCGGAGTCCATAGCATGTCAGAGAGCTAAACCTAAGGGAGGGCGGGATGGGAAACTGAAGCAGCTAGAATGGAAGAGAGGACAGTCCCCGGGCGCGCCAGCCTTAAATGTTCCAGGCCACGCCTCCCCCGCCTGCCGATTGGCTGGCCAGGGTGATGACACACCCGAGGATTCCCCTACTCTCGCCGGGGCTGTCGGCCAGACCCCGCATGCGTGGGGAGGGGGTGGGCTCGCAACCCCACCTCCTCTCCAGCTCGGAAGTGGCTTTATCAACCAAACTGACTTCACTTTTTTTGGCACAGAACTGTGGAATACACATCTAGCAACCAGTGCATAGGAGGGAAGTGGTTCTTCTTTCTTTTATCTACTCAGAACAGGCATACTCTGCGCCCGCAGGGAGGAAAAGGTGATGGGAGATGAGGCAAGGTGGCTGCTCCAGCCCAGGAGGTGCAGTTCATATGCTCTCTTTTCAGCTGGGACTTTGATTACGGCCCTGGCTGTTTGACTTCTGAAAAGGTTCACTTGTTTGTTTTGTTTGCAACTGTTCCCATCTGTCCAGTGCCGTTGGGTTAATGCTGATCTATGTTTGCTAGTTACAATGCCTACTCATATACTAACATGCCAAACAATGGTCGCTTTGGAACACAGGCAGAGGCAGACAAGTTAGAATCATAGAATCATAGAATTATAGAATCATAGAGTTGGAAGAGACCACAAGGGCCATCGAGTCCAACCCCCTGCCAAGCAGGAAACACCATCAGAGCACTCCTGACATATGGTTGTCAAGCCTCTGCTTAAAGACCTCCAAAGTAGGAGACTCCACCACACTCCTTGGCAGCAAATTCCACTGTCGAACAGCTCTTACTGTCAGGAAGTTCTTCCTAATGTTTAGGTGGAATCTTCTTTCTTGTAGTTTGGATTAGTTGCAGGCTGTTTTAAACAACAGCATGTGCTCCTGTAAAATGCCTGTTTGCTGCAAACAAGCAATTCTGTAGTACTGGAAACATCCAATCCAAGTTCAGAATGTTAAAAATCTCACTGATTGTAATGAAAGAAACAGAGCTATGCTTAAAGCTCTCCCACTGATAAATGTGTCTTTATATTTACATGCTGGGAAAGAGCAATAGTTTAGTGACAGAGCACTTGCTTTGTATGTAGAAGATCCCAGGTTGAACCCCGGGCATCTCCAGGTAAAACCAGGAAAGTCTCTAATCAGAAACCTTGTGGGGAGAGTGCTGAGCTATGTGGACCAATGATCTTACTTGATAGAAGCAGGGATGGAAGGATCTGTCAATCCTTTGCTTCCTCATTTTTCAATCTTAAATTAAGTTCTCCACATTTTGCATTTTTTTAAAAAACAGGCTCCTCATGGAAGTTCATCAGCGTTTTAGTGCAAATTTCTCTTCATAAACACATTTTTGTATACGGTTTTGACTAATGTACACATTTTTGCAAGCAATTTCCCCTAATATAATGTATTTGTGTATGTTGTTTTCACCAATATATTCCATTTTTTGCACACTTTCCTCTAATATGTGCATAGTTTTAAAACACTGCCGGGCAAAGTGTGTTGAAAAATTCAGATATGTGTGAATTTTCAGATAAGCTGTTGTTGTTTCGCAAAATGTGAATCTGATAGATGTGGCTTCAAATGAGACCTGAGTCAACTGTCTGCCCTATTCCTACACATAAGGCATCTTCCTATGTTCCCAGGTCCTCCATGGAAAGAAATGTGATGAGTAAGAAACACAAGAATGTCTTCGCCTTCCCAGTATTTTGCCAGAGCAAACCTTGTAACTTCTAGCAGTAATAACCTTCCAGCAAATGGCACCACACTTTGCTGAGAATATATCGTATTTTAAATCGAGATATTCTACAGTACTGATAGGAACTGAGCTTATTCGTTATTTGGTATGTCACTGTAACAGGAGTCTGCTGCATTCCACTTCAGTTCTGTATTTCATAACATATGCACAATACGCTTGTACATATCAGTTTAAGTGTGTGTTGTCAGGTTCTAAACCACCACCATTTTCTCTTCCTGAATCTATAAGCAACTACAGCCCTTCCTAGAAGAAGAATCAGCAACCGCTCATGAGAATCTCTCATGCCTGATAACTAAATCTGATGCTTAACAACTACCACAGACAGTTATATCACACTAAGGCCAGGTGTGGACAAATACAGAAAACCACTGCATGTTTCTGCTGCTGCCCCTCAGCAAACTCTTACAGGTGAACTTTCTACTCCCCATAAAGCAAAAGGAAAAACAGAGCCACATCTTATTTGTGTATGCTGTAACTGATTTACCCACTGTGTTTTTACTCCAAGGCTCTCAGGGCAGCTTGCAAGATCAATAATAAGACCGTCCCTGCCCTCAGGTTTACATTCCATGACACACACGGAAAAATGGATGGGGAGAGGGAGGACAAAGCTCAGGGCTAGTTCTTATAATGATCAGCTGGGACAGAAAAAGTTCAGGTGGCCCAGTAAGAATGGCTGCTGCTATGTGACAACTGAGGGAGGGTCAAAGGGACCTGGTCTCTCAACAGAGGTGATGGAATAGCCCTGCTTCTCTGCTCTCCCACTGCTCTGAGGCCTTACACCAAAGATGGTAACCTGTGGCCAGCCAAATGTTGCAGGCCGCAGGATCCATTGTCCCTGATATTTGGGCCAGTCTTCCTTCCCCAATGTAGTGCCCTACAGATGTTTTGGGCCACAAGAACCAACATCCCCAACATGATTGGCCATGTTTGCTGTGGCTGATGGGAGTTGTAGTCCAAAATGTTCAGAGGCCTCCAGATTGGGGGAGGCGGCCCTAGTCGCTAGCAACCTGTGGCCCTCAGTGAAAGAAAAGATGCCAGCGCAGGAAGAACAGCTGGAATAATGGACCACGAACCCACAATTACCCGCCCCCTCTTACCACAAACTTTAAGGACCTCTATGGGCATAATGAAGAACTTAGACAAAGGGATGGCGAAAGATGTTGCGTAGAGTGGCTTCTGATTTTCCCTGGTGTTTATTAATAGCAACGGTATTTATAAGACTATGTTGTTTTTGTTAAGAACCTAACTAGAAGCATGTCATGCTCATCACTTTCATTTAAAATAAATTCTAAAGGAGTCCTTATCAGGAAAGCTTGCAGCTTACTATAAACGCAGGAAACATTTGGATGTGCTTCTCCCACCCCTGGCTAAAGAAGATTTGCTCCCCCCCCCCCCCGGAGATAGCATAGTGTGGAAATTCTTGCAATGGTTCAGAGCATCCATCAATTAAAAAGAAATAAGCCCCTGTAGGAGAGTTTCAGACCGATCTCAGCTTCTAAAGATTTCATTCATATTTTGTCAGTGTAAACAGCTGTGGGTGGCTGGAGCGAGGGTGGGCGGTTTTCAAAATGGAAAGAAAGGAAAGACTGCGAAGGTAGGGGTGGGAGAACATGTGTAGCAAAACAAGTTTCCACTTCCTTGGAGAATTTCAAAATATCAAGAGAAGGCATTTAGGGGAAGTTAAGATAAAACATGTAAGCTGAAAGGTGGTGGTGGGGTTTTGAGGCCTATTGAAAAATGGGGCATTTTTCATTTGTCAAGAATCAACTCCAATGACATTCAGGGCTGGCTATTTTGTCCTTAGGTAATTGCATCTCTGCATAAAACTGCCCTTCCCTTGGGAGTCTTCTAGCTTTGCTCCATGCTTCTCCACGTAGATGGGTCACTGCCCTTCCTACCCTACATAAAGTTTGTGCCAGCAATTCTTCTTCTTGCCAGTGCAGTTGCCTGCTTCTCTCCCTCCTGCTTGGAGTGCCTTTCTGGAATTTTCTAGGGCATGCTGTTTCAGCCTATGATTTTTGTATTGCTTCTTGAGACAGATGCTTCAGTCAGATTATGTGGCTGGAAAAGGCCTGGCCCTGAGAAAACCAGTGAAAACGTACACATGTTTATACAGTGGTACCTGGGGTTACAGATGCTTCGGGTTACAGACACTTCAGGTTACAGACTCCACTAACCCAGAACTAGTACCTCGGGTTAAGAACTTTGCTTCAGGATGAGAACAGAAATCGCACAGCAGTGGCGCGGCAGCAGTGGGAGGAGCTATTAGCTAAAGTGGTGCTTCAGGTTAAGAACAGTTACAGGTTAAGAACGGACCTCCAGAACGAATTAAGTTCTTAACCTGGGATACCACTGTATATGAAGTTTTGTTTTGTTTTGGTAATACCTCCTCTGTATCCATTCCTGTTTTCTCTTCTCCAAGCAAACCCCATTCACATGCACAGTGTTAGCAGTTAACTACTATACGGGTAGTGTTACCTTCCTCCATCTCTCAGCCTCTTCCCATTCACAGCCCAATCTGTCCCTAGGCCTAGCATACTGACAGTTGGTTTATTTATATTTTTAAGGAACATTTCACAAGCCTCGGAGAAGAGAAATGTATGGCTCATTTCAACAATCTGCCGTCTAAAAAGCTGCAGGTTTTATTTCATTTTTTTCCAGCCTCTGGGATAGATTTATATATGTGTGTGGAGGGCTACTGCCAAACTCCGACACCCCCCCCGCATCACTGTGTTTTGTGCTTTAACGCGATGCCCCACTCACCTCTTTTCAAGCACAGTTAACACACTAAACTATGGTTGAAAAGAGATGAGTGGAGTATCAAGCTAAATGCATTCTGTTTTGTCAAAGCAAAGGTGTTTTTTTTTTAAAAAAAAACCCACCCTAAACGCACCATCTAACCTTGTCTGTGACAAAACAAATAGATTCTTGGATAATAGCATGAGAGGTAAGGGCAAAAATCTGACCCGTCCTTTGTGCTTTCAGGAAGCATCTCTGATACTGCTTGAAGATGCTTCTCTTAAGATTGTAAAGATTTCTTGAACAGTGTGGCACTTTGTGTTTTATTCCACAGCAAAGCAGAGGATATGACATGGCCTGTTCAGGCTAGCAACATTCCAGGCACCAATATATTTGCATTCAGATACAGGCTGTGAATTTGGATTCACTTTTTGTTTACTTTTAGCATAGAACAGGATTTTGCTTCCCCAGTTTGGGGCAAGTGAAGGGTGTTATTTCAAAGCAAGTTATTATGAGACGACGATCTTATTTAAACCTATCTGTCTTATTTATTCTGGGAAAAAGTAATCCCAGCAAATGCTTCCAAGAGGATAAAAGTGAGGGTAGCTACTGGACAGGAGAAATATTTATAAGAAATGCTCCTTCTCCAGCGCCTACTCTAAACAGAAAATAATGTTCAACTCTGTGTGAATTGATACTTTGGCTATATATGGTTGAGGAACTGCAGTGCATGTCTGGTGATGAGGGTTGATATATCTCTTGCATTGTGTGTATGTTCTGTGTCTAAGAGCAGAATGGGGTCCTCAGTAAGCACAGGAGAAAAAATGGCTGGCTGAATCAGACAAAAGACCCAGCACAGTCCAACATCCTATCCTCACAATGGTCAACCAAATCCCCATACACAAGAGATGATCTTAACAGCATTCTCCCTAGTTGTGCTCCCCAGCAACTGATATTCAGAGACACACCGCCTCCAATACAGAAGGAAGTATACAGTCACAGTGGGCATTGATTGTCTTATCCTCTATAAATTTGTCCAAACCTGTTTCAAAGCCACCCAACTCGGTGGCCGCCATTGCATCTACCATAGTTTGACTCTGCACCGAGTGCCCCTGTGATGCGATGCAAGGAAGATATCAACCAGAAAGAATCAGCAAATACGCTGCCTGTTTCAAATACCATCCCCTCCCCAAGCCAGGCTCTGAAACTGGAAATAAACCTGGCTTGAGGAGCAAGATTATGGGGGAGACCAGGGAGTATTAAGGGAACAACTGGCAGCTGTAGAAGGGTAAAGCACACGCCCTTGCAGGTGATTTTCCCCTGCATTCTCCCCATCACAACCCAGGTTTGTGTTACCTTGTGGGGGGGTGGGGTGGGGTGGAAACAAAGCTTTGGGAGCATCCAGTTCAGCCCTAAGAGGCCCAAGCCCAGTAGAAACATCACCGTGCATTGCCATTCTCCCAGGCTTTCCAATATGTGATGGAAACTTCCACTGGCATAGTTTCCTATTATGGAGATTTTGAAATTTTCTGCATGCTGGAAACTCTTTCCTAATTGAATCATCTGCCATGTAATCTTCGTACATGAACAGAACCCCCAGGATGTACACAAGACAGTCTACATGGGGATCTGGAATCTGGCTATGCCTGTTAGACCACCCCAGTGCCCTGTGTGAACTCAGATCATGTCCTAAAATGCACCTGCGGCTCCACATTCCCAGGGAAGAGCAGTGAGGCCAGACAAGTTGTGTCTCAGGCAGCTCTCTCGGCTGCCATTATCGACCTTCCCGTTGAAGAAATCCTGATAAACTTCAGAGGGATCCTACACTACCACTGTGATTCTTCAAGGATCACATCACCGTGGTTTAGGCGTCATGGAGACTGTTTGCGGCCTTTAGAGAACACTTTGAAAACCACTGGGATAGGGTGATAGGTGTCAGTTTAAGTGGCCCAGGTTCAAAACTCTGCAAACCACTGGTTGCTGCCGTATCCAGGAATGTAGGGCACTGCCTTATACCAAGTCAGACCGCCGGCCTATTGAGCTATATTATCAACACTGACTGGCACTGGCTCTCCAGGTAGAAGTGTTTTTCAGCCCTATCGGGAGACAAGACCATGCAAGACTACTAGTAGGCCCAGGCTGGATAGGAAATGTAGGCCCCCTCTCTGCATTTACTTATCTGTATTTTATCTGTATCAACCTTTTATGCATCTTCTTTAAAATATTGATATTTTGTGGCAAAGGGATTGCCCCTTGACTCTCTTTACAATATCAGTAATTTTTACCAAAGGGTCCCTGTTTGCCTGAGGGGGACTCAGGGTATATGCCCTGTCAAAATCGTAGTCCCAGGCCAATTGCTCCCTTGCTCCCCCATCTCTGTTCTGGCTTGCCTGGAGGCACCATGAATTGAACCCGGGAAGTTTTGCAGTCCCATAACTGAGTTGCAGTCTTTCCGCAAGGTAGTTCTCTCATGCTAACCTACCTCAGAAGCCCATGTATTGTAATATAACTTGGAAGTATTTGGGTAAGGTGGAAGTTCATCGAAACGGCAAACACACATATTAAGGTCCTTTGAGCTGCATTTTGTGTCAAGACCTAAGTGACAGGCCGCTGTCCCTTTCCAACTCAACTCCAGTTGCAGAACAGAGCCTACAGTTACACAGCAATATTAACTGATTGCTAAATCATTCAGGAACCTTCAGTGTAATTAAAGCATCTCTTAATTAGACCAGAGCATGCAAGCTCATACATAACTTATTTGCATTGCAGAAGAGGATTATCAGCAACTCCTGCTTGCCTGCAGCACTAGTGAAGACCTTCAGGTTTTTTTGTTTTCTTTCTTTTATAAGGTGGGGAGGAAGAATTACACTAAAGACATTAGTCTTCATTCCTCTGCAAGGTTAGAAACCAGAGCCTGAAGCAGTTTTTTTAGAGCCATTTTTGTCAACTGGCACTTGAAAATGAATGTTGGATCACTGATATTAAACTGCTGTCCCAACTAGAGGCAATGTATATTTTGCTATTTATCTACTTCTGATAAATAAGCCACCATAGCTGCTAGACGGCTGTGAAAATTTGTGCCCTGGGCTTTTCAGACTTGTCTACCCATGTACTATCCGAAACCCAAAGGGGGACATTGGCTGCCAGATGTGAAATATATTGGCATTATTTTCAGCTCTCCTGCCCCATTACAAAACATGTGCTCTACCACTGAGCAACAGCCTTTCCCTTAAATTAGGGGCAGCGGGACTATTGCTCGTTGCCGAAAGCAATTGTACCAACAGCACAACCTTTCTCAGCATATGCCGCTGAGCTGGAAACTCAGCGCGGGCTGAGTATTTTGGCGGCAACCAGACTTTTGAGGGGGTTGTGTGACTCGGCTCAAATGCGTTCCAGCGCATCGGCTCTGTTGAAACCAAACAGCCAACGTCAGCAAGAGGAATTAGCGAGCCCTCTCCAACACTCAGGGGCTGTGTGTTTAATGTAACGCTGATCTCCATCCACAACACACTGCTGTGGGTAATAAAGGATTACAAAAGCATCTGCAACTACAAGGCATTTATACTGCAATCCTCCCTTAAATTAAAGCGAGCCAAATAAGCTTGCCTTGCTTTCCATGCCAAGTTTATTTTGGGAGCAAATGTTTCCAGCTAAGCTTTCTGCAGGATGTTTTGTATTAAGTGTGAATTCTATTCCTCCCCCCCCCCCCCGATTTCTTGCCTTGTTTTTATTTGCCGAGTTGCTTCCAAACACAAACCACCTAACTCTGCTTTTACCTGCAAGGGGACAGCTGTCTTCAAACAGCAACAGAACTGCTGGAGGTAATGGCTTTAGGCTGCAATGTTGCACGAGAGAGGCTACCCAAAGTTAAATGTATCATGTATAAACAATGAGCCAGGAGCAGACTGAGGGGAGGGGGATTAGCAGCTGGAGAGTTTCTGCTTTTTAATCTTCTGACTGTAAGAACTTGCATCATAAGAGAGCATGGACAACATCCTGGAAATACATGATAGCCTCCAGCTTTCATGACAGCTTAATGAAGGGCTGCAGAAAGCTCCAGCATCGCACAGTTGTGGCTTCAAATTATTTATGCCATAGTCAGGGCTATATGTATTCCATGCAAGTGCATGGAAGTGGGGAGGAAGAAATGCAATAGGTACTGAGCTCAGAATCTCAGTTTTCATTTTAGAAGAAATCAAGCTTCTAGCCACTGAGGCTAGAATCCCTGAAGCCAAAGTGGTAGATTGCATATCACTTCCAGCCAACTAGGTTTCGGTGACCTTCATAGATCCTTGTCCTTCAAATGATTAGAAACAGCAGTAATAATAATAATAATAATAATAATAATAATAATAATAATAATAATAATAATAATTTATTTATATGCCGCCCTCCCCAGCCGAAGCTGGGCTCAGAGCGGCTAACAACAATAAAAGTGACACAGCATTCTAAAATCAATTCATTCTAAAATCAATTCAAAATCAAATTAATGGCAACCGTTGAGCTAGAGTTCTATGAGGATTACCAAAGGAGGGGGTCAGACTGTGCCTTGGCCAAAGGCCTGGTGGAACAGCTCTGTCTTGCAGGCCCTGCAGAAAGATGTCAAGTCCCGCAGGGCCCTAGTCTCTTGTGACAGAGCATTCCACCAGATCGGGGCCACAGCCAAAAAAGCCCTGGCTCTGGTTGAGGCCAGCCTAACCTCCCTGTGGCCCGGGACCTCCAAGATGTTTTTGTTTGAAGACCGTAAGGTCCTCCATGGGATATACCAGGAGAGGTATTTGCTTGTTTTGGATCGTTTACAAGGAGTTAGAAGTCAGGTCTTCATAATACAGTTTGGGTTACCCTGAGGTTTGGAAGTCCCTCATAAGGCAGCATCACAGGATATATATTTTTGCTTTTCCTCTTCCATCCCAATGCTTTTTCCCTTTTGTGTCATGTCATTTATACCGTGGAGCCAGGGAATGTCTTATCATTGAGATCTGCAAGTCACACTAGCACCCCCTCTTTTCTTTTTTTGCTGAAGGATAAACCATGCCATGCAATTTAAATACACAAATTATCCCCATCCGTCTAGCGCATGTGTTTCTTATGTTGTCCACACAGCAGAACAAAACTGTCCACCCCCTGCTGTAGCAACAATAGGCAGTTTAATGCTCAGTTTAATGCTTGAATTTGCTGAAATGCTCTGAATGTATTATGCAGAGGTCAGACTAAGGTCATTCCAAGGATCCTGTCTGGCCTCAAGCGCCCTCCTAGGCCAAACTGCCTTCTTCCTTTTTTTTTTGAAAAACCCCAGCATACATCTTTCCCAGTGTTGTGGAGAGAGGAGACTTTACTCTCCAGGGCTGTTTACCAGGCTCTCATTTACAAGCCACAGAATTCATTTAAAAATAAGTTAGTAACATATTCAATTAATTTCCCTGAGATTTCCCTGTATATGATTTTATTAAAAACATTTTAACAACCTTCTCTTTGTGTCAATTATTTAAGCAATTAAGTAAGTTCTCATTGCACGCCGAGTTGCAAACTGTGAGCAGCAGTGTCAAAACTCCTCCATCTTTTATCCCGGCTTGCTTTGAAATGAAAAACAGCGTTTAAAATTTATATTAAAATGTTTTGTCCCACTCTCCCATCTCCTTACGAGGGCACTTGAAACAGCTAACAGACTCCAACCAACAGACAGAATTAGAAACAAACATAATCCACAGCATTAAAATTATAATAATGAATAACACAACGATAACCACAAACAGTGTAAGATAAACTGAGAAAACCAGTCAGTAAAAAATAATTAGCACTTAAATAGTAACAGAATTAAAAGCTGCCTGAAAGAGAAAGCCTTCAAGTTCTGGCAGAAAACCAGCAAACACCAACATGTATTTATTTACTTGCAGCTTTTCATACCACTTCAGAACTAAAGCTACAGATACATTAAACAATAAAGAGGAGACAATATAAAATACAAAAGGTTATTGGGTCAGGGAGTTCCATTTTTCAGGGTTCTAGAAAAGAGGATCTTGCTGGCCACACATACATGTTAAATGGGCATATGCATGTCGCTGATGATTGGTTGCATGTTAACTACCTGGCGCTATGCAGACTGTTTGAATTGCCTTAATGCAGACAAGAGGCTGAGTTTATATGTGTGCCATCTCTAAGCTCCAAGGCTCAACACATCTACAACCACCGTCAGGTTAAACAAAACACCTGTCATGTTATATCAGAGAGATAACAATATTCCTTCAAATGCTACAGCAATCTCGCTACTCCCTCCTTGCTACACAGGCTGTATAAGCTGCTCTGGTGCTAAAACGTAGCTGTGTGTTTCTTAAATGCCACCTCAGCGGACGTCGGAGCTTATTTTAAAAGGAAAAAAGGAAAGGAAAGGGCCACTCGTTTGCTACTCTCAGATATCTGCACAACGAACCTTTAACAACATTCCTTAAACTGGTGGATGGCTGAGGCTGATGGGAAATCTGGTCCAAAATATCTGGAGGTCACCGTTTTGGGGAAAGACTGTTATAGGAGGATGAAGAATCACCTTTAAGAGGGAGTGAGCATATTCTCAGAGGACAGAATAATGTTCAATGTAAGGAAACTTCCCTGTGTGTTAGAATGCCATAGTGAGTTAGAGAATACTGGACCCGCAGAGAGCTAAGTAAAGGTAAAGGGACCCCTGACCATTAGGTCCAGTCGTGGCCGACTCTGGGGTTGCAGCGCTCATCTCGCTTTATTGGCCAAGGGAGCCAGCGTACAGCTTCCGGGTCATGTGGCCAGCATGACTAAGCAGCTTCTGGCAAACCAGAGCAGCACACGAAAATGCCATTTACCTTCCCGCTGGAGCAGTACCTATTTATCTACTTGCACTTTTATGTGCTTTCGAACTGCTAGGTTGGCAGGAGCAGGGACCAAGCAACGGGAGCTCACCCCCTCGCGGGGATTTGAACCGCCGACCTTCTGACTGGCAAGTCCTAGGCTCTGTGGTTTAACCCACAGCGCCACCCACGTCCCGCAGAGAGCTAAGTAGTGCCTGACAAATACTCCCCCCCCCCGATAGATTGCAGGTGGCAGGGGGGAACATAGGCACACACACACAACCTTATTATTTCAGGTGTCTCTGCTCAGTTCTTCCAACCAAGCAAATATTCTCACATTTAGGCAGGCCACACCCTCAAGTGATATCTGCATTGTTTAATCCAAAGTAACCACTACTCCAAATAGCCTCCTACCAGATCTCATCAGGTCCATTCTCACATGAACTAATCTGCTTGAAAGGCGCTCTCTCGCTCTCTCGTCCTTCAAATTCCCAAGTGACCAAGAGAGCATGTCATGGCAGCACTGAACATGCCCAATTACTGCTGGTTAAAACTAACCACCTATTCACATGCTGGGCACTGCTACATAGTAAGCTTTCTAAGCGACAGTGGCATGATTAGCACATGTCTGAGTCCGTCCAACCTCAAATCCAGAACAAATGGCTTCCGCATGTTGCAGTAATTGGGGGTTTTCAGTCCCAGGTAAGTGGCCCTAGGATTGCAGCTTAAAAGCCCTGTAGAAAGCCTTTGGCTAATTAAACAATTTCTGGCATTTTAAATGGGGGGGGGTATTGTTTTTGTTTGTTATTATGTTGTGCATTTTTGTGCTTTTGTATTGTAAGCCTCCCTGTGATGGAGGGTGGTATACAAAATAAATAAATAAATAAATAAATTATAATAGAGCCAGAATACCTATAATCTACCTCAAAAGGATATAAATAAACTGTGAGGGAGGGAGAGGGGAAGTGTGTGTGTGTGTGTGTGTGTGTGTGTGTACGCACGTGTGTGTACAGAAAGGGAATGCCTGGCTCTTCTGCAATCTAAAATGCCCATTTTTCTGCCAGGCAGCTCCCCAGTACCCCAAGATTTATTGAGCTGTTACCCCAGGATCCAGTTAACAATCACTGTGTGTGTAAGGAACCCCAAGGTCCAGTTTGTCCTTAAAAAATGGGGTTTGCATGAGTGCTGCTAAAGGCCGACAGGGGTTTAGAACATGCTCTGACCAGCCATCAGGAAAGTCTGACTGAGGCTGTGACCATTTTACTTGCCAGAGCAAATCTATAAAAAAACCAAATGCTGGGGGAAGGAGGTTCTTCCAAAATGTGCAGAATCATAAGTTTCAATAAAGAATACCAAAGCAGCTTAGGGCATACAAATGTGTTTAAATATTTCTGAATGATCCCAACGCAGATGGATTAAACTTCTACAACACTGCACACTTTTCATGCTGGAGAACCACGTCTGCATAGGGTCATGGCAAACAAAACAAAACCAAACCCCACACCCAACATTTGTAGTGGGAGAAACTCCAGGATATGGGTTATTTTCTTATCTCTTCTAATCTAGCTGCAAAAGTTGCTTGTCTGTAGGATTTTTCTTTTTGTCCCCCCCTTGGCAAAAGCGGAAGCTATGAAATGACAGCAAGTCTTCCCATGCTGGGAGAATTTGCTGTGACCGTTGCTATGCTATGCAGAAGGTCAGACTGGAACAGACTTTGTAAAATGTGGCCAAGAGCATAATTTGGGGCAGCTGCAGCAACGCATCGCTCCCCACCATCTCATCTTTTGCACAGCGGCCCATATAATAACATTATTCAATACACAGTGCAGGTTTCTACAGACCACCACAATTCTGGTGGTTATTTCCATTTATTTCCTTCCCCTCCCCCCCCCCCGACCCTCCATCAGTTCACACTTGTGAAACAACCCCTGGTAGATGGTTTATGACAGATGCAGGCTGAGGCCTACTCTGCATTGGAATCAGAAGGAGGTGGTAAGAATCTCAAAATGGCTCGATTTGGTAGTTTCAGACTGCAGAGAGAGATGGCAGCTTTTGAATGCTTCTCTGTTTGACTCAAAGTATTGACTGCACACCAGAGAGAGTGTGTGTGTTTCTAGTCAAATGTTGTGTTTCTCGATCTACAGATTGCTGCCCTGCACAATGCATTCAAAAATGTTAGCCTCCATCTGCGGCCTGAAGTGGGACAGTCCTTTCCATCAACCTGGTTCTACACATACAGTATACAGTGGTGCCTCGCAAGACGAAAAGAATTCATTCCGCGAGTCTTTTCGTCTTGCGAAGCACGGTCCGTCGCAACTGCGCCTCTTCAAGCGGCTTTAAAAAAAAAGCGCAAGACGTTTTCGTCTTGCGAAGCAAGCCCATAGGGGAATTCGTCTAGCGAAGCAACGCAAAACCGAAAAATCCTTTCGTCTAGCGAGTTTTTTGTCTTGCGAGGCATTCGTCTTGCGGGGCACCACTGTAGTTAATGAAATCCAAATGAAACCCGAAACAAGAAGCTGCGGTGTGGAGAGCTCTTGTTCAGGGTTCCAGCCTCATATGAGCTAGGGGTTGGTGGGGTGGGGAGTCATAAATATTTTGTGTGCGTGCTTCTGCAAACCTTTGGTGATACTTTTTATCCGCATGAAAATCTCCCCCCTTGAAGCACTGAAATGGCTCTATGTCCGTGTGTGAAAGAGAGAGAGAATGAGAGAGAGAGAGAACGATAAGGTAGCTAGAATGCAAAAGTCAACGGTTTACTACTTCAGAATGTTGGTGGGGTTTCACAATTCTGAACACACCCCTATGTTATAAACAAACCCTCCTGAAAGGAAAAAGTAGCAGAACAGGGAGAGGCTAGGTTATTAGCCTTTCTCCCTAGTGTCTTTGTTTTTCTATTTTCGGGAAGGTTTCCCCACCCCCCCTTAATGTGGAAGAGCATTCAAGATTCTACTGCCTGCAGTCTGTAATGCTGCAGTTATTTCAATTGCTGCATTCCCTCGCTATGTGTAGACAAGGCCCTGAGTCTGTACACTTAAATGCATAAATACAGGTTTGCAAACAGTTCCTTGTTTGGCCACCTGTGATGAGTACAAATCTCCTCCAGGCGACCTGACAGAGAAGCTTTAGAAAAAAAACCACTAGCTCCTTTCACCTTTTCATCAACAAATCACTAACACAGTTATTTGTGGGCAGACAGGCTAGTAATTAGGAACACAGAAAGCTGCCGGACACCAGGTCAGGCTAGGTTCATTTAGCTGAGGGCCAAACTAGATGTGATGTTTGTCACATAATGTGGTGTTTTGCAGCTAATCTTTATTACAAACAAATAACTGGTGAAGGGATGGCTGAGCTGGATTTGGGACTGTGGTGTGGGTGGAAATGGGGACCTTTGCCCCTCCACTGTCCTGATAAGAATCGGACACACCCAGTCCATGCCTACTATTTGCAACAGGACAAAACCTTTCATAGGTGCCCGTGAGAAGCATGAAGCTGCACTGCTTGATCCCTCGTGTCTGGGATAGCTCAATCAGTAGAGCATTGGACTCTTAATCTCAGGGACACGGGTTCAAGCCCCACGTTGGGTAAAAGATTTCTGCATTGCAGGGGGTAGAATTAAATTACTCTTCTTCTTTGGAGTTTTTTTTTTTTTTAGCAGAGGTTGGATGGCCACCTGTTATGGATGCTTTAGTTGAGATTCCTGCATTGCAAGGGGTTGGACTAGATGACCCTTCAAACTAGATGACCCTTCAAAATCTACAAATTCAACGATTTTATGGCCTTTGAGGTCCTTTCCAGCCCTACTTCTATGAATCTATGATTCTTAGGGCCTTGTCCAATTAAGGATGCTAAACTATGGCTGGTGAGACTTGTGCAAACGTTGGTTACAGCTTGTGGTTAGTGAAGAGAGAACTTAACCATGTGTACAGATGACACACTAGGCTAAGCCTTGGCTTAGCTCATGGGTAGGCAAATGTAAGGCCCGGCGGCCAGATGTGGCCCAACCGCTTTCTAAATCCAACCCCCGGACGGTCTGGGAATCAGCATGCTTTTACATGAGTAGAATGTGTCCTTTTATTTAAAATGCATCTCTGGGTTATTTGAGGGGCATAGGAATTCGTTCATTATTTTTTTTCAAAATATAGTCTGGTCCCCCACAAGGTCTGAGGGACAGTGGACTGGCCCCCTGCTGAAAAGGTTTGCTGAGCCCTGGCTTAGCTCAAGTGAGGCACACCTGTAAAAACGACTGGGGAGCAGCAAAGCATCCAGGAGCCTGAACATTCCCACAGTCTTGCTAGGCCAGTTTGGCTTCCCATGTTGCGCGAACCACCTCAGGAGGTAACGAGACCTATTTATGGACTATTTCTCATTCCTCTCCCCCACTCTTTAAAACAAGGAAGCGAAAACCCAGCCACTGCAAGCTGAAGAACACTAGGTAGTATTTGCATTCCCATAAGCCATTTCCATCCATAAGTATGTTGGAAAGATTCACCTTTGGAATTAATTGGAAGGAGACAAAGTGCACCTCTAACATTTAATTGGACTAGCAGAGGCCAAGGCACCTGGCTTATTTTCCAGGGGAAGAGAAGCAGCAAGAAAGATTTTACTTCCAGTTTTCATTATTGTCATTTAAAAAAAATATGTAAACAGCCTTTTTGCAGAGAATCAGATGGCCCGGGTGATTTTAAATTAATTTTTTTTGTATGGAGTCACTGGTAGGTTCACGGCTGCCAACACACGATAAGAGTACAATAATTTACCTCCCACTTTGGAAAGTTTCTTTTCCTTTCAAGTACACCAGGTTGGTGTCAGCCCTTATTAACGAATGTCCCCAGTTTGCAGAACCCACAAAACTACTGTGACAAAAACGGGGAGCCTCTTGTGCACCCAGAATTAATTGCACCAGATTCTGTATGACCATTTTTTGCATAATAAACATTTTCACAATCTCAGCCTCCATGCCATATTGCTTCTCTTGCTTGTGTGAAGTGACTGCAAAGCAAGATACTATGTACAATGGATACGACAATGATGAGGAAACTGTTACACAGGGACAGGGGAAGTGGCGGAGGGGGTGGTGGAGCTACCCTAAATGTAGAAATTGAAAAGACAAGCAGCTTGCAAAAGGTAAGGCATCTTTCAACACCTCATCAATTACCAATGTAGCCGGGACAAGCTAGTTGACAATGAAAAATGAGCTAAGAAGGGCTCCTATTTAACTCATTATAATTTTGGTGGCAGCTTGACATGCACCAGTAACACAGACACGTTTGTTTACATCTGCCCTGACATCACCCCTAAACAGCACTACCTTGAGGGGGGTGGTGGTTTCTGTTATTAAAAGAGAAGAGCCAATGCAATAGAGGTGACACACCAAAGGAGGGCAGCGGCCCTTCGTGCAGATAAAACCAGGTGAGCCGAGGTTACAAGAGCAGCCTGTGCTCAATGATGTGCTACTCAGATGCTCAGAAAGTTGAGGAAATTTAAACCTGCTTTAACATTTTAATGTTTGTATATTTTAAAGCATGGTTGTGAATTCTTCTTGATTTTACTGCTTTATCTTTTGTAAACCACCTTGAGTTTTTGTTTCTGTTTTGTTTCTTATGATCAAGCAGTGTATAAATTTTACGAAATAAGTACATAAATGGAAATGCACCAGCCTCGGGCTGCCTTATTTCCCTGGCATACATGATGATGAATGGCTTTTCTCAGGTGCTTGTAACTCCAAAGGAAGTCTGCACACATTTGATTAACACAGTCCCACACCCTATAGGGCTTAAAAGCTCAGTTTCGTCTCACATTACCACATCTCCAGGAGGGAGAATCCAGCCATCTTTCACATGAATTTCTTATTGCATGCAGATGCATGCAGATTTATATTAATACTGCCCAGTATTAATGACACTGAGGGTGGGAGGTGGGCAGGCCTCCATTCTGCGAATCAAATTATTTGCTTCGATCCGTTTTTTATTTAGAACTGAACAGGGCTCCTTTTCTGGTTTCACTTTCAATGCTGTAAGTGAGAGGTAGAGGCAAGGGATGGTAAAATGGATGCTTATCTGGGACCCTAAAAAATAAATGCTGGGGACCAGGAATTTGAACATTTGTATTCTCATCACTAGTGCAGAGCTACCACCTTGGTAACTAAAATGCTGGTGCTGGGGTGGAGAATGCTGGGGTGGGGTTGGGGGATGGGAAGTTGAAATATTCTTGTAGTCCCAGCTGAACCTACCACTGATTTTGTGCCATAAATAAATGAATAACCCACTTTAATCATTTATGCAATCAAGGAGATGAAGACATGGAAATGGCGGTAGTATTCTCACGCACACACCACAAAAAGGTGCTTGGGGATCCTTCTCCCAATCCCTATTAATTAACTTGCACAATTTTCTTTTGGATTAATTAGGATTAGACTAACTCTGACAGCACATATACAGGAACACAGCCTTTAATCTGGTTTAATTAAAACAGAATAACCACCCACCTGCTGATTCCATATTCACGAGCACTAATTAGACTGACACCTCCGTATTTATGTAAATATTCATGAATAGAGTCAGAAGCAGCCACTCTGTAGCCTCTTTTGAACAATACCACACAGAAACAGATCATACAGACTCAGTTCAGTTGCACCAATGAAGCCTATTATTCTTAGGCAATCCTTATTTGATGCAACATTATGTAAACCCTACAAGCTTCAATGGGGCTTCCTCACATGCCACTGTAAATAAGACTGTATCCTTAACCGAAGAAAATATACAGAATTAATTTCCTAAATTGCACTTAAACCACCCTTTCTATGACATCAGGGCAATTAAGCCAATGGCAGCTAAAGCAGCCACACCACTGCTCTATCAAGAGTGGTTGCAATAGTGCTTGAACTGTGATCTGTCGTTGTGAAATACAATGCATGCGGTCACCTATTGCTTTTTTGGGGGGGGGATGGATGGAGGTGACATTGGTAGCCCATAGGCCAGGAATGGGGAGCCTGCAGCTCTCCAGATGTTGTTCAGCTTCCATCTCCCATCAGCGCCAACCAATGTGCTCAATGGTCAGGGATAATGTGAGCTACAGTGCAACATCTGGTTTCTCATCCCACCATAGGCTTTGGACATGCTAGTCTACAAAGATAGACAAAACAGGCCTGGGGTAGGAGGGAGCCAGTGTGGTTTAGTAGTTAGAGTGTCAAACGAGGACCTGGGAAAACAGAGTTCGAGTCCCCACTTGGGAGAAGAAAAGACTAAGTAGTAAAACTCTACACAAACCCAGAGTGGATTCCCTAAGACCGTTGGACGGCGCCTTGTACACCTCCTTCTGGCAACTCCTGCAGCCAAGCTGATGCCAAACATATTGCTCTGCTTTGCTTTCCTTTGGACCACCATCAGCAATTCCGAGAGGGGGGATTTGTCATCTGGGCAGTCCAAGACCTCCACGCACACTGCCCCACCTTGCGCCCAGGAGGGGTCGCTTTGATGTTACTAACGCAGAAAAAACAATGCAGGAAGCAGCTGTTACGAGTTACCGGTCTCTGCAGCCACAGCAGGCGCTGTGATTCTCCAGCGGTTTGGCTTCACCCCTGGAAGCACACTCCATTGTCTCTCGCGACAGATGAATGGCGATGAATTCCCCATTCGACCACGAGGCTCACTGGGTGACCTCAGGCCAGGCACTGCCTCTCTCAGCCTAACCTACCCCACAGGGCTGTTGTGAGGATAAAATAGAGGGGTGGGGGAGAACAATGTTCGCAACCTCCTTGAGCTCTTTGCAGATAAGGTGGGATGGAAATGTAACAAATGAATAAACAAAATGACAATGAGTAATGGAATTTGGGAAGAATCACAACAATGTGGCACAGGCAAGATCGGGCCAGAAAGGTTTGTTAAAGACGGATGGAGATGACAGACAGACAGACAGACAGATAGGTAGATAGGTAGATGATGATAGATGATAGATACATAGATAGATAGATAATCTGAAGCCTTCCTCTTTAAGCAATCTTGTGAATGTCATCAATTCCTTCTAGAACACACACTTTTAATAAAAATGTACCAAAATAACATGTTCCTGCCAATATGCTTTCAAATCAAAGGGCAGGAGCTTGCTGAAATCTGCACTCCTCATGCACAGTAAGAACTGAGGAATTTTTCAAAGGAAAACAGGGGTGGTGGTGGAAACTTTGTCAAAGATATTCACTGGCGCATCCTAAAAATACTGCTGAAACAAACAAACAAAAAGCATCAGCTGGGAATGGTCTGGGATGGGTTAATTGTAACTTTTTATGTGTGTGAGTCTGTGTTTTGCTTGGTTATTTATTTTTAACCTGAAGAGCCCAGTCTGGCAGTGCAAGCAGGATATGTCTATGTTTCTGTAACTTGTGCAACTTAAGCTGTTACCATTTCCTGACTCTCAAGTGCTCAGTGTTCTTTGTAGCACATTTTTGCTAATGGAATTGAAAATGGGAAGAGAAGCAACCTCCCCCCTCCCCGCTCCTGCATTTATGATCCCTGTGCTACTTCCTGCTGACCTGCAACACCCTCCCATCCCCGCTTTGATCCTTCTGTAAATAAAGCTGCCAGGGATTAGGGAGAAATTCCACTTAAGGACCATTCTGAGATTACAAACCTCATTCCTGTTTATAATTCAATCAGGCTTCGCTGGCAGGTTCCCTTCGGCTCTGTTCGGCTCACTGAGCCATCTTACACATACCGTATTTCTTTGCCTTGGGAGAGCAGGAAGGGGAGGCCTGTGTCAGCGCATCAGAAGGGGTTCATGCAGGTTGCATGAGCGCTCCAGCCAGCCAGATGCGTTCTGGAATCCTCAGGTCTGAATCTTTGCTCTATCTTTTTGCAGCATAACATCAGAATCTACCTTCTGTTTTAGCACAGATGCATATGCTTTACATACATACATGCATACATACATACGGGAGGAAGGTGGAGTTGAGAGAACCGGCTTTGCAGCAAATCTTCTGCAACTCTGTTGCTCAGTTGATGGCTCTGCTCTCCAACCATCCCTCTTCCTCTTGGGCTTCCATTGTGATTGTACCTGAACCTGTCTAGGGGCTCAGCCACAATTCAGCTTGTCCCGTGCCTGGAAAGCACAATTCCGAGAGGTTTTTCTGCTTGCCCCAGGCTTGGGTCCAAGGTATTTTTTTCATTTGTACCACTGCTTTCTCCACTGTTTACTGCCGAATCAGAACAAACGCCAATCCACGGAAAAAAACGATGGACGTTTGCTCTGATTCAGTGGTAAACCATGGGATTTGCCTGGGCAGAATTTTGGACAAGTCCTGTGCTATTTTTATTTATTTTTACCAAATGTGCCAGCTTATGTGAGCTTTAGCTGGTCAGCTACAGGTAAGGTGACATCCTCCAGATGGGAGCTGGCTCGCCCCACAGTTTGAACAACTGTGCTCTACTCTCCCTGTTTCAAATCTCTGCCACGACTTCAGACAATGGCCTTAGGCTAGCCCCTCTCTCTTGCTTCAGTCCTTGCACCTGCAACCTGACGGATAATAACGATGTCTCACCTTACAGGGTTGTTGGAAGGATTACAACTAGATAATGCAACCGTATATTACCATTGGATACCAAGGCAGTTCCAAACGCCCAAAGGGAGAAAGGGATAGTAGTAATGGTTGAGAATTCATAATTAAGTGCCCATTTGGAAAGTGTAACTGACTTTTCATAGCATTATGGAATTGCTGTGCTGGAAGAGACCCCAAGGATCATCTAAGCCAATGCTCAGCAATGCAGGACTCTCAGGAAGTTCTACTTTATTTGACTGTTTAACCACTGGGGATGCAAGCCTTCGAGGTTGTTTTCTTTAATAATAGTAATAATGATGATGATGATGATGATGATGATAATAATAATAATAATAATAACAACAACAACTTAACCCACAGAATTCACTTGAGAACCATTCACTTGAGAACCATTCCCAAAAAATTTCTTGTTTGTTCAGGAAGAACCCTCAAATTCATTCTGAATTTTGCTTTAGGTGAAATTTTGGTGGAGCCTCCAGTCATTGGAACCAGCAGAACTGAGTTACTGGGGAAGCCTGCGGAATGTTTGCACATGCATGGAAGCGCACGGGTGCGTGCACACAAAGATGCACATGCATATAACTAATTCAAAGAAGGACGGATAAGCATCTTCCAGGGATGATTTAGCTTTAATTAATCCTTCCTTCTTACAGCAACAGAAAGGCTCATGCCAAGAGTTCTCAAATTTGTCACCAGGAGCCTCTTGAAGCCATGGAAGAAAGCACATTAAAGCCCTTACAAGTTTAACTAAAGGCAAAACAAAACTTTGAAGATCCCATTATTCATGTTTATTATTAACTGAATTAAAGGTGGGTTACGGACGGTGGAAAGGCCTTACTCAAAATAGGATTCCCCTGTGGAAATACAAAATAAATGGGAGGTTGTAGAAGATCTACCTAGGACCAGGGCATTACTTGGGAGCAGCAAAAGGGTGCACCCACTCCCTGTGTTTCAAGCCACTTGCGACTATTCTTATTCAGAGGGCTCATTGATTTCATATATTGAGTAGCCACTGAGTGTGCTAAAAACGTGCATACATTAAAACGTGCATAAATTAACATACAGAGGCACTAAAGGATGTGTCCAAAGCAGCGCTGAGTAATGCATCCCGCCTGGTTGACCAACAGGACTTCCCCACCTCCTCATTCCTAAATCTGTTCTAGGGGTTCCTCCAACTCTTCAGAGCATATCCGGGGGGCAGAGTCTCATCAGTGCCTGGATGGTAGACAGGCACAAAACCTTCTAAGGTAGACAGGCACATAACCTTGGTTTCCATGATGGAGTAAAACGGTAAGAAAACTATGGAACTATGTTTAGGGAAGCTTTTAATGTTTGATGTATTACTGTATTTTAATATTTGGTTGGAAGCCGCCCAGCGTGGCTGGAGAAGCCCAGCCAGATGGGCAGGGTATAAATTATTATTATTATTATTATTATTATTATTATTATTATTATTATTATTATTATACCATTTGAAGATCGCTGGCACAGAGAAAAACTACACCCAGTTTGTGCAGATGTTGAAAATAGTATGTTCTTCACCATTTCTGCAATCACCTCTGCTCTCTCCCGACGCAATCTGTGGGATACAGGAACACGGGAAACTGCTTTATACTGAGTCAGACCACTGCTCCATCTAACTCAGTATTATCTACACTGACAATACTTTCCCAGCCGTACCTGGAGATGCCGGAGTGTGTGTGTGTGTGTGTGTGTGTGAGCATGCAGCCTTGTGTATATGCAAAACGTGTGGCCTGCCAACAAGCTATGCAAAATATGTGGTCTTACCACTGAGCCACAGTTGTGGGGGTTCCATAATGCATACACAGATTCCTTATCTGCAAACTGTCAGTGCATAAAATTATCGGAGGGAACAGTGCAGTAGAGCACAGTACTAGAAAAGTGAGCATTCATCATCTTTTGACTAATCTTTCTCCTCCTCTCCCATCTATTGGATTCTGTGGCATAAGTAGGACCATTACTGCTGAGCAACGGCCGGAATCACTTTTTATAGATTTCCTCCCTTCCAAGAGATACTTTATTCATGAGGCTTTATTTAGTTCTTCCTAACTTACAAAGCTACCCAACTTACAAAGGTCATTTGTAAGTCACCAAGATGTTGGGTTTCAAAGAGGCATCTGCCAGTGGTTTTAGTGCCACCTCAATCTACTACAACGTGCTTATTTGCAACTCATTATGATTTTTAACCTACTCAGGAACACTCCTAAAACATGAAATCAGCCCTAGGCAAACCCAACACACAAGTTCCAAGGGAAGGTTTTACAACACACACACACACACACACACACACACACACACACACACACACGTTTGTTTCAGTTTACATTCTGGCATATCCCAAGGGCTCAGACTAGAATGGCATTCCTGAGGAATGTGGGTTTATTTGTTTCACTTACTGAATTGTTTTTATCCTGACTTTTGGCCTCAAACAGGTGGCTCACACAAGTAAACATAATACAATGGTACATATAAATAAAACAATATTGAAATCTGAAATTAAAGCACAGCAGCAGGTAGGGAGGGGGAACCTAAGGGTTGATAATCCATAAAGACAATAGAAACAGACCACTTAAATGAATATGCAGGAAGGAAACAAAACAAGGAACTGGGAAACACAGAATACAGTGGTACCTTGGTTGTCAAACTTTTTTTATATATAATATTTTTATTCATTTTCATATACAAATTTATATAACCAATATCAGAATTTATCACATAATCTTCTTCTTTTTTTACTTCCCCCAGTTTCTCTGCCAATCTTCCGTTTTGTTTATTTATTCACACATTTTCTAATTTTAATATTGCCTTTGAAATATAACCTCCCCAATCTTATTCCCCTTTTTACAATATTCCTCATATTTTCACAGAACATCTTGAAAGCCTACAAGCGTTGTCTGTTCATCACATATACTTTTCAGATAATCTGTAAATTTTCCCCAGTCCTCGGTGAACTTCTGGTCTTGCAAATATTGAATCTTCCCTGTTAGTTTGGTTGTCAAACTTAATCTGTTCCAGGAGTCCATTTGACTCCCGGAACCATTCAAAAGCCAAGATGCGCCTTCCGATTGGATGCAGGAGCTTCCTTCACTCAATCGGAAGCCACAGAAGCCACGTCAGACGTTCAGCTTCCGAAAAACGTTCACAAACCGGAACAGTCACTTCCGGGTTTGTTGTGTTTGGGAGCCGATTTGTTTGGGAGCCAAGACATTCAACAACCAAGGTACCAATATACCATGGTTTAGCACACATAATGCTAAGCCACTGTTAACGTTAACCATAGTTTAAGGTGAGGCATCTGCCAGATGATCATATAAGCCTTGGTTTATTACAACACAGAGCAGAAGAGCCTTGGGAGTGGTTTGATTTTTTGGGGGGTCACTCTTCACTCACAGCTCTCTTGCCTTTGGGTGGTAACGTCTCTATAACCACAGTCAAGGAGAAGGTCTGGATTTGCACATAGTGCTAAGCTATAGTTAAAATTAAATGAGGCTTATAAAACCTTATTTACAAGAAACTTTTAACAATCGTTACTAAATTATAGTTAAGCCACTGGGCTAGGTTCACGTATAACGCTAAGCATTGTGTGCAAACCAGATCAACACATTTTAACAAATATATGTGTGTGTATATATGTATGTCAACCTAGCAGTGCGAAAGCATGCCAGTGCAAGTAGATAAATAGGTACTGCTGCAGCAGAAAGGCAAACTGTGTTTCCCTGCACTCTGATTTCCATCACGGTGTCCCATTGCACCAGAGGTGGTTTAGTCATGCTGGCCACATGACCCGGAAAACTGTCTGTGGACAAACGCTGGCTCCCTTGGCCTGAAAGTGAGATGAACACCGCAACCCCATAGCTGCCTTTGACTGGACTTAACCGTCCAGAGGGGTGGGTGAGTTTATTATGTTTTCTCCAAGTATTTTCACAGGGTGGTAATCTGACAATCCACCCACATTCCAAAAAGCCATCTTTCCCAGTCTATTTTACTTCTACAAGACATGAAGCTGATCTTGGGAGCTCCCAGATTAGCTTCATCAACCTCTGCCTTCATCCCACACAAAAGCGGTGAACAGAGTGGCTGTTCATATATGCTCAACGTCTGTTGTTATGCCAAATGACCTGTTTTTACTCAGGAAATTTAACAGCTTATTTAGGATATTAGCTGCTACGGCACTTCTCTTCTACACGTACACAGAGAGTGATATATCTTCCCTTTTAAAGCTGACTAGTCTGTGAAGCGCTATCCAATTACGGAACAAAACCAGAACACTTTTGATCTTCCTTTCCTATGCAGTGGCTGCAATTAAGTAAGTCTTGCCCCCTCCCAAAAAAAAGAAAAAGTGAGGGGAAGCATCTTCACTGACAAGCGGAACAGGAATGCTGGTCCTTGTCACATATACCTTTACAATCAAAAGTCAAGCCAGTCCTTTTATCTATAAATGGGACTGGGACTGGGTGTGACAGGACCATGAAAAAGTGCCTGGTGTGAGCCCCAGAGGCTTAAGAGAAAAGAAAAGCTAGCAAAGGCTGCAGACACCTGTCTCACTGTTTCTCTTTATAGTGCTGGACCATCAAAAAGAGAGAGAGAGAAATTAGAAAGTGGGGAGGTTGGCATCAGCTGCAGTGGATTCCAGCATTTCATAGAATCACGGGATTGTGGAGTTGGAAGGGACCCCGAGGGTCATCTAGTCCAACCCCCTGCAATGGAGAAATCTCAACTAAGCATCCATGACAGATGGCCATCCAACCTCTGCTTATAAACCTCCAAGGAAGGGGAGTCCACAACCTTCTGAGGGAGTCCGTTCCACTGTCAAACAGCTCTTACACCTGCCCTAACATGTTTTGGTCAGCATGAGATGCTTAATCACAGGATTGTGTGTTCGAGCCCCACATTGGGCAAAAGATTCCTGCGTCGCAGGGGGTTGGACTAAATGACCCTCGTGGTCCCTTGCAACGCTAGGTTTCTATGCCTGGTCTACCTGGAGGAACAGCAGCGCTGCTGTTGAAACTTCTCCAACGGCAGCCAGATGAATTTGAGGCTGAGAAATCAAGTTCATTGGGGAGAGGTTTGACAAAATGGCATTTTTAATCTTTTGCTACTGTTTCTTTCTTTATTTCCTTCCTTCCTTCCTTCCTTCCTTCCTTCCTTCCTTCCTTCCTTCCTCCTCCTCCTTCTTTTTAAATCTAGCAGCTGCCATATAAGTCTGAACCCCTCACTAGGAATACAACAGAGCAAGGAAGCATTTGCATAAGAAGAGAAGGTGCCTACACACCCCAGCAAAGTTCACTGCACATCGGGGAATAGTAGTAGCGATATGAGTCACCAAGGCTCACTGCCATGCTTTTGCTCTTTATTCCTCCAGCCTTATCTGTACGGCTTTCCACCCTCCCCTTATTCTCTCCTGCCAAATGAATCACTCTGTATCATCTGTGTTGCATGTCTGTGTGTTTTAGTCCCCACCACCACCAGCACTCCTTCTACAAAGCAATTTTCAGACTTTCAACCTTGAGGTGGCACTTCCCATGTTGATTTGACCCAATTTATATATTTATTCAAAATAATATTTATAATTTTTATTATTTATACCTCACCCACCTGGCTGGGTTGCCGCAGCCATCCTTAAAAGCTTAATAAACAATACGAATGCACCAAAAACAACAGCAAACAGCAGCACACACATGCACATTTCGAAAACTTGGTGTGTGTGGTTTTTTTTTGGGGGGGGGGCAGCAGGTTTGTGCAAAACAGGGCTGCTAAGAAAAGTCTGCTGGCTCTCATAAGCCAAATAAGGAATGGGCAGTATCTGGGAAAATACAGGACTTACAGTCGGAATGAAAAGGCAGAATTAGGAACCTATCTTAGCATTCGTAGCGTTAACAGTGTTCGAAACTCCCATTGTTCTAGGCGCATTTTGCGACCAGGAATTTCCTTAGTGGAAGCAGTTTCTGAGCTCTTGGTGGCAGTACTGCATTTAAGATTTCAGGTTAGAACTGCAGAGTGGAAGGAAAGGAAGACCCTTTTCTGCCTCCCCACTTCCAGCTACTCTCTGAAGACTGGAGAAGAGGCCCTCTTAAGAATATTAGGGGGGTGGGCAGGGGAAGGACTGGACCCTGTGAAAAATGAACATAACATTTTAGCTGCAGTTCATTCATTTTCAGCTTTGTAATTCTTCTTCTTTAAAAAGCATGCTTAGACATTCCATCGTTGCGCCCATAACCTAGGATAAAGGTGCCATTTAAACTCCTAGCTTTCATATCTCAGTTTCTAACACTGAGTGTGAAGGACTGGGGCCTGCTCCGGTTTGACTCCTGCCTGCCCCAACCCATGAACTATCAAGTGCCCAGTGGGAATGATCCTGATGAATCGAACACAGGAACATAGGAAGGTGCTATATCTAGTGCTGCATTTGTCTCCCCTGACAGCAGAGAATGTTCCCAGAACTATTTGGAGATGCTGGGGACCAAACCTGGGAGCAGGTGCTCTAACTCTGAGCTACAAGCCTTCCCTAAAATATGGGGAAACTCCTTCATACGGGGTCAGCCCCCTGGCCCTCCTACCAGCAGTGCGTACACTACAGTTGCTAGGTCAGGAACACCCTAGACCCAGAAGATTTTAGGGCCCAAACCTGAGACCTAGAGGGGAGCTGTCGTGATGTCACAGGGACAACAGACCCTCCAACACATTGAAGGCCAAAATCGGGATGCCATCTTGTGGGACACCATATTCCCGAAGTTTTTTGGCCACTGCGATCTTGTGTGATTTCATGCCACTATTTCCCCCTAACTTTTAAAGACATGCCACCCCAAACACATGTTTCGAGGTGCTTGTGGCCCTGAAAAAAAGCACTTTTTCAGGGCAGTATGTGTGTCATAGCATAAAATCATGCGAGATCATGGTGCCCAAAATGGCTGCTGTCCTTTCATGAGGAAAAAACAGGATGTCCCAATTCTTCTGGGACGCTTGCAGGGTATGGGACTGTTCTCAGCAAATCATTAGATTTTAATAAACGTTCTTTTTAGTGCTTCTTCACAGCCATAACAATGCACCTGCCTTATGAACGAAAGGCAGAATTGTTTTGCACCTAATCACATGATTCAAGGGATGGAAGGTGTGTGTGTGTGTGTCTGTGTGTGGACAAAAGCCCACAAGGTTTGTGTTGAAATCACAAATGCTGATATAAGAGCTTTTTGTCTGCTTGCTATCCTCTTTCCTGCTCCGACCTTCTTCTTTTTTTTAACAAGATGTGAAATCATTTCTCTATTATACTGAGCCAATTCCTTGCCTTTGTCTCCTTTGTCTATATTCAGGTTTCTGCAAATGATGGCTTTGTCTCATATGGAAAGCCTGCAAGAGGAAGCCACTTGTGTCTGTTAACCATAAAACCTATAGGATAACTGACTCAGAACAACCTCTTTCCAAATGGATTTTAAATAGCTCATTTAAAAGAGGAACTACGCAAGAAGAAGCAATGCCTTTCATCTTCAAACAAAATTGGCTGCTGCTTCCCACAGAAGGCTGTCTGCTGCTATGATATTAAACAGGCAAGCCAGCTTATTGATCTGACCTATATGTTACCTGCTGTTCAGGTGACAGCAGGTATACCTTGCTGGTATAGCAAGATGAGACACTTGCGTTCAATTTATCTGTTTCCCTGGGAGATAGGGAGAAAAATTAAGCTTCCCCCTCCCCCAAAAAATAAAAATCTGCTAATTTATAGTTTGGAGTTGTAATCCAAAGCATCTGGAAGACACCGAGTTTACATGGATCATGGATGAAAGCCATTATTAACAGAGTTCCCATTGTCCTGTGTCCTGTTCCCTATTAAGCAGACTAATCTGTGTGTGCTTAAAAAAACCAAAAACTATATACATGTATATATCATAGTAGCTTAGTTGTAAGAGACCCTGAGTGTCATCTAGTCCAACCCTCTACAATGCAAGAATCCTGCTCACAGCCGCCCCTGGGTGAGCTTGAACCACCTACCTTCTGTTTAACAGCCAGACACACCAACCCATTATATAGATATAGATCATAGAATCTATATCTTTTGATTGCAGAAAAACCTCTAAGCAGATATGTTTATTAATACAAACCATTGCAAACCATTAACATTAATTCTACCTAAGCAAAAAAAAAAAAAAGAAAAGAAAAAAGATTAAAACACACTCCAGTTTACTCTGCACCCAGTAAACTGGTTTTGTAAGCAGTGTGCACACCAAGTTAGCCACAATTCTTATCTTTTCTTATCATTTCTTTCGAAACACTGTATTTTGGCACATTCTGGCCCCCAACCACAACCCAGCTTCAATCTGCATTGCGAAACAGGACAACTTAGCTCTGCTTTAAACCAGCCATGTGTATGGAGCCTTAAGAGTCAAGCTTTAATGGGAATGGGCTGTAGTTTGGTGGTAGAGCATGTGTAAACTGTTCTGGGTTCAATCCCCAGCACCTCCAGGTAGCTTTGAGAGAGATCCTGGTCTGAAGTCCCGAGGTGTCACTCAGTGTAGACAATGCTGAACTAGATGGAAAACTGTTCTGACTTGACTGCGCAACAAGACCCATGCATTGCACCAAGGAAACCACAAGTGAAACCACAACTTGAAGATGATTGCCCAACAGATTGTGCATGAATGAATTGTTGCACAACAAGCTTCTACTAACACATCCGTTGCAAGCTTGAAACTCTGCCATTCGCTAGAGGCCCATTATCTTTATATGTAAGCATTGCATTTTGGGGGTAAACAAAATATATGGTGCTGGTACTCGTATGTTGATAAAAGTGTCAGCAGCAGCAGCAGCACAGAACAGGTGGGTGTACTTGATACTGGTGAGCGCTGTCACAATGAATCTGCTGTATGTACACATCCATTGGTGGGTGTTTATATGGCCACTATCTCTATAATTGCTACCTGGTGCTACTCTCCTCATGTTTTAACAGCCTTGTATTTGACAACTCACCTGGTAACCATAGGTGATGAGGAATTTTGTGCAGGCAAGTCAGTAAACTGGTGAAGGAAGAGACCCTTCCAGTCTGCTCAGTTTCCAGGCTGGCTGGGGAAGGAGGTAAACATGGAAATGCAGAATACTGGCCACTTAGGAACTAGTAAACGATTGCTTTTTGCAGACTAGTAACTTCTGTGGGTTTATTTGCAAGGCTGCATTGCACTTCAGCAAAGCAGCTTTCGGAGTTTAAAAAGAAAAAGTCTTCTGGGCAGCTGCAAAAAGAATCTTTTTAAAAATTATTTTTATTATTATTTTGCTGTTTTCAACAAGATATTTCAAACTGCTCTAATAAGAACCTAGAGCTCTAGGGAGATTTCCTTATCTGAAGTCTCTCTTCCCCCTGCCCTCTTCAATTTATCCCGGTAATTAGATTTATCTTCCAGATCAAGTTTAATAAGTTCACTATGTAGTTTTGATGCCTTTGGAGTCTCTAGAGTTCATTAGCACCTTTTCAATCACAGTAAGTGGTCTCTTGAAGCCCGCCGTTTCTCAGGGGTTTGAAATATAATGTTTTAATTGTATATAATTAAATACTGCTTGCCTTATGTAGATTGAAAACTCTTTGTAATGTTTCCAGCTCCAGGGCTTTGCCCCCCTCCCCTCACCACACTTTAATTAGCTGCCCTAAGTCTTTCTGTAGTCCTCTTTTCCCCATAGGTATCAGGACTTCCTGGAGGGAAAATTGGACCACATCTAATTATTGTTAACGGAGAAGGGGCAGAACTATCTTACCCATTTGCTTTGCACCAGACATTTGAATTAACAGAAAAGGCTAGGGGACCCATTATGCAAGGCTAAGACGTTTGAAGCAAGGAACTGAATCAATGGAAGGGGCACAGTCAAATGATATCTGCTGGAGTGTACAATCAAGAAGGTGGGTCATATGGCAGGTATTTCCCCACCCACACAGGAAGCTGGCCATGCACACAGCAGAGTCTTTGTTAGTCCTGCAGTGATGCATCACGGACTGGAAGAGGCGGAAGCACTTGACCTGTGAGTACTGCAGGATCCAGCGGAGCTTAAGAGCTCCCTAAAACCAGAGCTATGAGGAAATGGTCCTGGGGTGGAGGTGTAGAATACGCAGTCAACTCTTCCTTTTCCATTTTTATTTAATCTTTATTGACACGTCATCAAAATTGAGCTTCACCTGCTCACCAGCCACCTGGGACAAAGGCTACAGCCACACTAAAGATTGAAAGCACATGACGTCCCCCCAAAAATCCTGGGAACGGTTGCTCCATGAGGGGTAAATGACATCTCCCTGGATTGTTCAGAGGAAGCCAGGTGCTCTAAATATATGGTGTTGATGGAACTAGAACTCACACCTCTCCTAATGCTGGTGCCATTTTTAAGAGGTCCCTGAATGGTGCCATTTCCTACTTGTATTGCATGTTTCATAGGATATTGTGGTGTCAAGCAGTGTTCGAAATTTGCCATGCCCAAGGTCCATTTTGCACCTGGCTATCAGCCACTTGCGACCAAGATGCCCGGGTGCCAGGATGGCGCATGATGTCTCCACCACCTGGAGGTGCTTGCCTGGGGATCACTGGATCTTGCCTGTTTTCACACACTAGCAACACATCCTGTAGAATTCTATCAGTTATATTTTATCTGCACAATCAGAATGAATTTCAGTAACCAAAAAGTCATATGGCAACTAGACATTCCATTTTGGTAACTGTAACCTGGTTTAAGTAGCTACTTAGCCCCCTAACTTATATATATGAGGTTCTAACACTGGTGTCAAGGGAACAATCTTTTCAATACCATACACATCAAGGCTTCCTGGAGGAAACATTGGATAATATCTTAAATATTTGTATAGGATAAGGGAAAATGACTGCCTTGCCAAGTAGATTTTATGTAGAATTCTGATATGGAAGTAGTAGACTAGGGACTGGATTCAGTTAATAGATCCTGCCAGCAGAAGCCCTGCGGAAGGCCTTCCACCTTCCAACAGGGAACTCCACTCTCTCCTCCACCTGCGTGTCCCCCACCCTGAATTTGGCAGGGGGTAGAAGAGGTCAGGAAAACCCCCAGAACAGCATGCAGGGGGAGGAGAAGGTTGATTGTTCTGTCTGGCAAGCAAAAATGCTTGCACTGGTGGAATGATCAGAAAGCCTGACATCAAATTCCTTCCTAAGGAAAGGAATAAGAAACTGATGAATGAGGGGATTGCAGAACTTGCAATAAGGATTGCAAGGAGCTGAAGGAAATGGGGATTGTAGGACTTGGGCTGTGGTGTCTATGCAATAGAAGTTGCAGAGCAGGCCCACAATAGGAAACCTATGTTCACTTCATGCTTAGCGCACATGTACCACAGGTATCTTGGATTAAATGCAGAAGTCTAACCAACCATGTTAACTTTGAGTAAACCAAAAGATAGTTCATAGACTATCAAACAGGCTCATTAAGCTCATGCACTGGTTTAAAAAACACAAAATGTCAATAGCATAATGTGCTTAAGTGAAGGAGACTGACGGAATCAAGGGAAATCTTTGGACAATTTAATAAGGGCTGAAGACCCAATGAGGCTGTTTGTTTTTATCTGTCACCTGGGCATGAAGTTTCCTTGAAGAAAATAATTTCTGGATCTGAGATCATGTGGTCATCCTATCCTCCTCATGCACACTGGTCAACAAACCATGACAGCCTTTCTGTTACAAATTCTTCAGGCCTTTGCACGTTCTAATTTATTTTAATGGCTTTGAAGACAGAGTTTCCACTGCATCCCCGGGGAGGTTGCTTCAGCCTTACAGACTTTGTTGCCAAGAGCATTTCTTAATGCTGTAACATTTAACTTAAGCTGCCCCCTGAATCACTCCCTAGCCATTCCTCCGCGCCCCAAGCGTAACAAAAGCTGACTCTAGTATTAAGAGGGTTCCATTGGCTGCTATCTAGCTCCAGTCTCCTTCCAGAGCTACAGCAGAGAGAAGCACAGAAGTAAACAAGAAGGGCTGGTGGAGAAATTTGGCACCCTGGGGCTTACTTCTGTGTGTTGTGTGTGTGTGATTACTCTGTTAAATATTTTTACGTGGTATTTAAGTTTGGTATTTGGTATGGGAGAGTGCTAGTGATGTATGGAAGTGAGAGCTGGACCATAAAGAAGGCTGATCGCCGAAGAATGGATGCTTTTGAATTATAGTGCTGGAGGAGACTCTTGAGAGTCCCATAGATTGCAAGATCAAACCTCTCCATTCTGAAGGAAATCAACCCTGAGTGCTCACTGGAAGGACAGATCCTGAAGCTGAGGCTACAATACTCTGGCCACATCATGAGAAAGGAAGACTCCCTGGAAAAGACCCTGATGCTGGGAAAGATTGAGGGCGCAAGGAGAAGGAGACGACAGAGGATGAGATGGTTGGACAGTGTTCTCGAAGCTACCAACATAAGTTTGACCAAACAGAGATGCAGGAGGAAGTGGAAGACAGGAGTGCCTGGCATGCTCTGTTCCATGGGGTCACAAAGAGTTGTTGTTGTTGTTTAGTCGTTTAGTCGTGTCCGACTCTTCATGTCCCCATGGACCAGAGCACGCCAGGCACTTCTGTCTTCCACTGCCTCCCGCAGTCTGGTCAAACTCATGCTGGTAGCTTCGAAGACACTATCCAACCACACGAAGAGTTGGACACAACTAAAAGACTAAACAACAACATGGAAGAGTGCTATTACACTCATATCCATGCCTGCCTTGACAACAGAATGCTGTAGTGTACTCAGAGCTAAACCAGACTCTGGCTTAGCATTACATCCAAAACTGTGCTTGTTTTTTCTCTGTCTTGGTCCTCAACGAGCTATTCTATGGTTAACCACTCATGGTTTGTCTGGTGGAGACAAACCACAAGTCTGCATTCAGATGTAACACTATGCCAAATCATGGCTCAGGCCCAAGTAGTGCAGCAGTGGCAGCAGCAGGACTAAGGAGTGCTGCAACCACAATCTTCACTCACAGAACCCACATGACTGCTCATTCTTGCTGAGCTATGGTTTGGCTCAGCATTACGCGCAAACTGGGTCACGGCGTGTGAGTGTGTGGGTCAGCTAGGTGCTCTCTGTGTGTGCACTCAACACTTCCGCTTATTGTTTCAGATCTCCGCTTGGTCTTTCAAATCTGGCTCCCATGTGATGCAAACTTCTATAAATTTTAATTTGTTCCTCACCCCCCCACCCCGGCGCATCCTGGCGGAAGTGTACACAGGCTCCGATGAAGCTAATAAGTGGTTTTCACTTGGCTCTCAGAATTATTACACAGCTAAGATCCAAGCTCTCTTAATCAAGCGCAGAGATGCAGCTGGCAGTGGGAAACTGCCAACAGCTCATTACAAATAAGGAAACATGGCCTCTTCAAGGACAAAAGACAGGTCAAATCCTAACAGGGATGCGATACAACTAGCATGAAGCACCTTTTCCTTTTCCTTTTCTCTTAGGTTTTTTACTTGCTCTCGGGCCCTCTAGTTAACAATCTCTGGCAACAATGGTAGGGAAGGAATCTCTGCCTGAGTACCTGGAAAGATATAACCACTCAAAGGTAGACAGTACTAGGCCAGGCGAACTGACAGGATAATGCAGCTTCTGTTTTTATTTGTGCAGAAAAAAAGTTCACAGAAATCCTGATTCTTTATTTGTATTTCTTCTTTTCTTTCTTTCTTTCCTTTAAAAAGATTCTAACATTTAAATGTTCAGTCCAACTAAGATATACTGAGATCAATGGTTCATTTGTATCAATGAGTCTACTATGAGTATAACTAGTGTTGGATATCACTTATTACTATTACTACTACGTGCAATGGATTTTCCTGTGTCAGTATTTTATTTAAAGTGCAGTTCCATTTCACCCAAATTCCCCAAGGGATATGGAAAACTGTCCCTAGAACTCTGTTACCCAATTTGGAAGTTTGCAAGTTCTCCTCCATGTGTGTTTCCTGGGAAATCCTTTAAAGGCTCAAGTGAGAAAAACCTCTTGCCCCTGTGCATTTTTAAAGAAGGTTCCCTCTGGCTCACTTTGCAAACCAGGCCTATCACAGGAGAAGTTGCCACCTGCCAGCATCCTTCGATTCTATGCACCTTTTAAAAGTGCAAGAGCCTTGTCCCATAATGAATTTGAGAAACCCCCTCCATGGTCTCTCTTCAATGTACTTCACACTGAGCTTGGCAAATGGCAACCCTTAGGCTACAGGCCATGTGCCGAGTGCTGCAACCTGGTTGTCACGACTGCCAATGGAATCCACACACCCCCACACCCCCGACATCAGCTTGCTTGCAAAAAGCGGTTTAGGCAGGGAGAAGTTTGGAGAAAGGAGGCAATTGTCTCATTTTGACAACCTTTTTCTCCCCTGCCCATCCGTATGTACCTCTCTGTTTATTGCACTTGCATTTATGAAACTCTGTCCCCATGGCGTTTAGACAGACACCTACTAAGTCTGTGCTTTAGATGCCTGTTGGGGGGGGGACTTTATTTTTTGTTCAGGCCTTCCCCAGCTGAACTGTTTATAGTTTGCAATTGATGCGATCTACAATGAAGGATTTTTTAAAAAAATATTATGCTTTAAAATTTTGTTATACAGTGGTACCTCAGGTTACATACGCTTCAGGTTACAGACTCCACTAACCCAGAAATAGTACCTCTTTGCTTCAGGTTGAGAACAGAAATCGTGCTCCGGTGGCACGGTAGCAGCAGGAGGTCCCATTAGCTAAAGTGGTGCTTCAGGTTAAGAACAGTTTCAGGTTAAGTACAGACCTCCGGAACGAATTAAGTACTTAACCCAAGGTACCACTGTATGACTGATTTTATCTTACATATTTTCCCCCCATATGCTCTTGCTCACTGCTTAGATCCTTTTAAAAACGTGTTTATAAATTCAGAGGTGGGCTCTGATGAGGAGAAGGGCTCTAAAGTCACCTGAATGGAGAGCTCCCCAGGTGTTTTCTAAAGGCAAGGAAACCCCTGGGGTTCTGAAGGAAGACTTTGGGGGCCCATAGAGGGAGGATGGAAGGTCTTGCTTACATTTACACCCCAGCTTCCCTCCAGTGAGCCCAAGCTCATGGTTCTCGTCCTCCCTGTGTTAACCTTCTATAACAAGCCTGTGAGGGAGGTTAGGGTGACTGGCCCAAGGTCACCCAAGTGAGTTTCAGGGCTGGGAGGGAACCTGAACGCTGGCCTCCCAGGTCCTACGCCAGCATTTCTCAACCTGTGGGTCCTCAGATGTTGTTGGACTACAACTCCCATCATCCCTGAGCTCTGGCCTTGCTAGCTAGGGGTGATGGGAGTTGTAGTTCAACAACATCTAGGGAGGCACAGGTTGAAAAAGGTTGTCCTAGGTCAACACTAATCACTAGGCCACATTGGCTCCACACGAGTTCTGCTGCCTGTGCACTAATTATTATTATTTTTTTAAAGTGTGTGTGGGAGCCTATCTGGTTCCACAATCCTCCAGTCTTCCTGCAGTGATCCTGTTATCAGCCCCAGACAGAATAAAATACAGCTGCAGCTGTCAAAAGCAATTTTCTTTATTTATATCTTAATTCATTGCAAGAAAAGCTGAGATCCTGTTCAGGGAAGTCACAAATAAGTTTCTCTAGATGCCAGCTTATTTTAGGCTTCGGAGGCATTTCCACCCCATTCATGACGAAAAGCAGGTTTTTCTTCTAAAATCCTGGTGTATGGAAAGTGGATTTTGCACACAGAAAAGCGGAAGTTCTAAAAAAATGTATTGTAATGTTTGTTTGCCTTCTTTAAAAAAACAACAAAAAACAACCAAACATCATGTATTAGGGCTGCAAAGTTTAATTGGTCTGATCAGCTGAATACATCATCAAATAAAGCTTTATTTAGTTAATTGATTAGAAAAGCCACATTTCAGCCAGCATGAACATCTTTTTTCATTCATTCATGTATTATGTTATTTTATTATTTATTAAATTTATATACTAGCCTTCATCACAAGATTTCAGGGTGGTTGACGGAACAAAAACAAGATTAAAAAACCAACTAAACAAACAAAACAATACCCCCCCCCCAAACAAAGACATTTTAAAGGCTGTAGAATATTAATCAGCCAAAAGGCTGGTTTGAAAGGAATGTTTTCGCCTGGCACCTACAAATATGCAATGAAGGTGCCAGGTGAACCTCCCTGGGGAAAGCATTCCACAAATGGGGGGCCGCTGCAGAAAAGGCCCTGGCCAATGGCCATTCTTGCTGGGTCTGAAAGGAGCTGCAATTCAGCAGCATCTGGAAAGCTGTCAATGGTTCCCTAACCCTTGGAGTAAAACAAAAGCTTTCACTTTACTCCGAAGCTGTCTGATAGACGGTGGAGAAGAAAACACCACAAAACGTCCTCTGATGGATGGGAAGCCTCCGTGGACACGGCGAGGCAACTTTGCTTTATATAATTGGGCCTTGGGGAAATGCATAACAGAGGCTAAAGAGGATCATTTTCAGAAGAACGAAGCACCCATAACGCCTATTGATTTTTCACCGAGAGTTCTTGGCTCTGAGCACCTCTAAAAATTAGGCCACATCTTTCGAGTGCTGCTTTTTTTTTAAGCCTTCATTCATTTCATTTACTAGCCTATCTTAGCTGCCTGTGTTGCTCTGACACTCGTCTCTTAGAAAAGGTTTCTTATCATGGCTGCAATCTTACACCAATCAATAAAATATAGAGTATCACTGCTGGGACAGCACAAAGCCTCTTTTGCAAGAGTACCAGGAGAGGTCTACTACTCTTATCCAGGTATGTGTGTATATGTGTGTGTGAAATGTTGCAACTCGATCTGCACAAACTATTTCAAATTATTCTATATGTTTCTAAAATTAGCCATGCCAGCTTGAGATCATAGCAAATGAGTTGAACCAGTGAACGGGCTTCAGGCACATAATCTCTGCATGGTCTTCTGGAAATAATGATTTGTCAGTTAGGCAAAAATTTTCAAATAATTCCCTAATGTTGGGAAACCAAGTGCCATCTATGCTGAATTCTCACACTTTGGGTCCAAACTAGACAGATATGTGCTTCTTTTCATATCTTCCATGACCACCAGCACATTTTCTTTCAACAGTTCACCCTGGCTGGCACCAGGAAAACCAGCACATTTTGAGCCCATTCTAAAATTGTCTATATGTTTCTGAACCACATGATCACTGGCCATGCAAGCTGGGTTGATGGGAGTTTAAATCCAACATCTGGAGGGCCATAGGCTCACCACACTCTTTTTAAAAGCCAATAGCAAACTTCATAAATTTTGACATTGCTGCTGCTGCTTTGCTGATATGGTAACCCCCCCCCTTTCTCTCCCCCAAAATAGAGAGGCTGGCCTGGATGTATATTGTGGTCTTTGTTGGTTTGCACCTGGTGAAAACACATGAATTCTTTAAAACTAAGTGAAGCACAGATTCACTGAGACAGCAGATAAGTCTTGAGAGATCAAAGACTAGTTGCTCAAAAACGTTGTTCTGCCTTCCTGATACACTTCAGTACATTTTGCACACACCTGAACTCACACATCTACAGAACCTCCCAGATAAAACAGAAATCAATTTGAATTTGCCATAACATCATAAGGACTAATGCAACATCAAGTATTTCTGCTAGCACAGCAAAACTATCCCCCTTCTCCTCCTGGACACATGCGTTAGCTTGGAGTACTTGCCCTGGTTTCCATTAGTGTACCAGTTAGTTGATTCCAGTTCAGATATTTTACACCTTGACTTCCTCTCCTCCTTTGCTATTGTTTCTCTTTTTCTTTCTTCCAGGCAGTTTAAAAACTTCAGCACAAAGTTTTAAACCACCGTAAAACTCCTTACAGCACCTGCTCTTACTCATCCTGATTCCACAGAATACCATGCATTGATTCAGAAGGAAAATAAAAGATTCAGGGCATCCAGAATACTACCTTTACCCCTTCTAATATATATATTCAAGCAGTTTTCCATTTATACCTCAGCATGTAGCACAGGATTGCAGCTGCCCCACATAATGAACCTGCTGCATTAATGCATTGCACATAGGTGTTTAAATGGGGCGTATATGTCTTAAGTGCATGTGGCCGGAAAACTGGATTCTCAGCAAACATGATCATGAATGTGCAGAAGCAAAATGGGCCCAGAGATGGGGTAAGTTACACTTCAAGGGTGGGGCAGGCAACAGAAATGTCACGTCCCTGCATCTCAGGTATCTCTAACCATTTTAAACCTAAAACAACAGCCAGCTTGAATTCAAAAACACTAGAACGTTGTCAAAGTTATCAATCACTGCCCAATGATGCCAGCAGGGAAATATAGCCATCAACATTGATGGTCTCAAGAAAGAAAGAAAAACCTCGTAATGAAAACCAAGCTTACCCAATGGGCAGGTAGGTGGGGGACTCAAAGCATTTTGCTTAGGTGACGCTTCTGAACACATGTAAATATTGAACAAGGAAACGAGTCTTTCATCCCACAGGTTGGCGCCCTCCCAAAATAATTTTTTTTAAGCCCTTCACTTATTTATCAGCACCACTGCTAGAACAATTTCTACCTCCACATTATGCACGGCAACAAGATGCAAATTCATTATGTGAATGCATAAACTAAGTCACAAAACTTAATGTTAAGCATTCAATGTGCCGGTCTCAGCAGACTTCCTTTAAATAGGGAACTGGTCCATGATCTCCAGAGTTAATGCAAGGTGCACGATTATTCACAAGTGGTTTTGCCTTAGGAATAGTTTGTTTTCATGAGGGACTAGAACTTGAGATGGGCAGTGGCCTCTTTCCTTCACACTGAAGTATATAGGATGAAGTATTATTTGATTTGCAGGGTGGTCCTTCAGACTTCCATTACTTCCCTTCCCTTCACCATACAATAAATAGACAATAATATATTTACAATTTTGTGCAGAAACGAAAGAGGGAAATTCTGTCCCTAGTTGCCAGGAAATGCTTATCAGCAATGTTTCCTCCCTAGCCTCTTTCCCCGTCTGTAAACTGTCAAACCTGGCTGTCTTGCCTAATTGGACTTTCCCCCACGTGGCAACATTAACTTGAAAGTGCAGGGCATAAATATTTCATGATGTCACAAAGGCTAATGACAGCCCTCTCTGAACTTGCAACCTGACGGTGCTTATTAGTCTCAGGTTGCTTTTTGCAAAGGGAACAGCAGGGCCATCCCAGAAAAGCTCTGAAAGCAAGATCTTCCTAGCCACATACCTGATGAGCTCAAGCCTTAAAAGTGTGCCTGGGAAAAGAGACTACGATTTCTACATTGCTTTCACCTTGTACTGTTTAGAGCTACTCCCACCTGGGATCTCTGAAAAGGCTGGTAATTTCCACACAACAGTCATGTGGTCTTTCGAAACAATGCACAGACACACTTTTGGGATTCGCTCCTTTTGACAGCGCTCTCTGACAGGCACACAGCTTCATAACATGGGGAATCTGCATGGGTTTGCCACAGTCACAGGCACACACAGGCACACACAGCACCTAAGGTGCCATGGCTTCCTCTATATTTTGCCCACAAGAGCACCCAGCATTTGATTCAGCATGAACTTTGACAATAACATTTTACCAGATATGATTGCAAGTATACCTGAACTGTTGACAAGCCACAAAGGTTTAGCAGTACTTACACAATCTCGTCGTTCTGGAACTCAAGCTCTCCGCAAGTGTCTTCGAAGTCCTCTCCGCCCCCTTTGGCCGTGCCTTCGAGGGTTTTGTAGGGCACAATAACATTTCCTCGCGCTCCAGATGTCCGTAGCACTCTCACTTCCATCGTTCCCACGCTCTCACTCACGTGAGTGACTGGCTCCTCAAAGGTAAAAATGCCAGCGTGGTCGTCGTCAAAGATCGTGACAGTGGCAGTAGCAGGCGACCCCAGGCAAGCCACGGTTGCAATGTGGTTGACCTCCAGAACGCCGTCCTCTCCCTCCTCAGACAACATTTTCACATTACTGAGGTGAACGAGGAAGTTCTCGTCTTCCTCAAATATATCGTCGTCAATTATGCCCACCCGTATTTCCTTCTGCATCTCGCCTGGCTTAAACACCACAGTCCCTTCAGTGAACTCGTAATCGGAGCCTGCGTTAGCTGTGCCATCTTCTGTTCGGAAGTCAACTGAGATGGTCTTGGTCAAATCGCCACCACGGCGAGCAATAGTTAGGGCTACCGTGCCACAGTTCTCAAGGCACTGGTAGGTGCCCTGCTCAAAAAAGACCTTACTGATAGGGTCGTTGTCTGCCACTTCACAGTTGACCTCGTGCATGCTGACCGCTTTCCTTGCCTGGTCAGCTGCATGCCTCTTCAGTATGTTGCCAGCTCCCGTCATGAGCCGAGTGGCCTGGATACGGTAAAAGGCTCGGCTCTTTTGCTGCTGGCTCAAAACCTGATAGTTAGCTAGCTCTATCAGCTGCTCGACTTCTTTGTCTGGGTGCTTCTGCTTCAGCTCTTTGAGGATCCTGGCCATTTCCCTCCTTGTTTCCTCATCATCGTGGTCCTTCTCGTCCACTTCTAGGACCAGGGTGCCATCCAAGAAGCTTTCGACATGAGAATTCACCACCTTCCCATCCATTTCAATGTCCGCTTTGGACTGTGGCCCTTCGCCTTCGTGCTCGATGATCATGCCCCTCTGCTTGCCAGCCCTGTACTTCTTGTAGACGTACTTGTAGAACAAAAGCCTTCTGTCCGCAACCCATGCGAACACCACGCAGATGGGGAAAAAGAACAAGGTGAGCAAGCCTTCCCAGACGTCGACAACCCCAGGAGATATTACAGACAAAATCAGGTAGAGCCATGTGTAGGCAAAGATGCTCCAAGCAGCTGTGACGAAAAACACACGGAGGTGCTTAATCTTCCTGACCTCCCCATCAGGGACAACGTAGACACAGATGGCTATGATGACAAACATGTTAAAAGCAGCACTTCCTACAATGGTGCTCGGCCCAAGGTCCCCTGCAGTGAAGCCATGGCCGCACACTTCAATGACAGAAAGGAGAATCTCAGGTGCAGAGGAGCCCAGAGCCATCAGAGTTAAGTTGGAAACAGTCTCGTTCCAAACTCTAACAGTCGTCTTGGTGGTCTCGCCATTGGGTTTCTTGATCGTGATCTCTCTTTCTTGGGATGTGATAACTTCTATGGATGACATGAAGCGGTCTGCTATGATGGATACTCCTAGAAACATATAGACCATAGCCACAAAGTATACAGTAGCTCTTGCTATTTTATCTCCAAAGGAAGGGTCTTGAGGCTCCCAGATTGGCAAAATCACACCTTTCTTACAGAAATAGGTACCAGTGCAGGCATCAGCTTCGCTGACATTTTCGGACGGATGTTCTGCATGCACTTTGTCCATGTGAAATAGCAGCAACAGCACACAAACACTTAAAAGGTGAAGACCACCAGGAAAGGCAGCTAGATTCTTTAATCCCATCATGATTGGCTTCTCGTACCAGTTTCCCAGCGTTTTCCAACCTGCAGAATACAAAATTGTAAAAACGTGTTATCCAGATTCAGGTAGCAGGGGGAGAGTTGCAAAATTACTGTCTTTCCACAGATCATATAGATTTAGAGCATCTCTCATGGATAAACCCCATTTACAAAAAATAATGGTTTGTCAAGTCATTAGCAAATTGGAACAGTTATATCACGAAATCCTTACATCTGCTGTCAGCTAATGATTTCCAGTTCAACTTGCATTCAGTTTAAAATCACTGAACTAATAAACAACAAAAAACAGGTGTTTACAACCAATTAAGCTTGTCTGAATTAACATGGATTTTTGACAGCACCAGCAGATCCTTGCTGAAGTGTCACCTTTTCCCTTTTTTAATGAAACAAACAAAACAAGATACAATTTCCTGTAGCAATATCTGGTAGAGGTTTTCTAAACGCCAAATGAAAATTACTAGTAACATTCTAAATCTGGGTAAGAATAATAGACAAACTTGTTCACAAATTCCCTTCCCATATTTTATGGCCATGAATTATACAAAAAGTGGAATAAAAAATAAATAAACGAAAGTCAATGGCGTGCCTGTCCATTCTGCAGCTTTACATGTCGATGGGGAATTTATACGATGGGTCTCAGAAAGCTAGTCACCTAAAAAGTTGCCTGTGCCTTAATAACGTAAAAAAAAAAAACCCCTCTGTTCAGAGGCCTCTAGGTACTGCATCTGATACTGGAAGCTGTGCAACTTATTCATCATGACAAGGGGCCATTGATAGCTTCAGATGAATACATGAAGGAGTGTCTCCACCCCCATCGTTCTGCCCGGACGCTGAGGTCCAACGCTGAGGGCCTTCTGGCGGTTCCCTCATTGCGAGAAGCAAAGCTACAGGGAACCAGGCAGAGGGCCTTCTTGGTAGTGGCACCCGCCTTGTGGAACGCCCTCCCATCAGATGTCAAAGCGATAAACAACTACCTGACATTCAGAAGACATCTTAAGGCAGCCCAGTTCAGGGACGTTTTTAATGTGTGACATTTTAGTGTATTTTTGGTCCCTGTGGAAGCCGCCCAGAGTGGCTGGGGAAAACCAGCCAGATGGGCGGGGTACAAATAATAAATTAGTATATTATTATTATTATTATGTGTCTGATCCCCTTAAAGCCAGCCCAAGCTGGTGGCCGTCACTTGCAGTAGCAAAAGAAAGGGGTGCTTTCTTTTTGTCTGTCTCGAATCTTCTGGCATTCAGCTTCCGCGGATGAGACCAGGTTCTAGCATTGAAAAAGAGGAAGGAAGAACTCTCCCTGCCCAACTTCTTAACAACATGTACAATCTTACACACCTGGTGTTGTCCCTGTGTTTTGGGCTACAACTCATGCTGGCTGGAGCTATCGATTGCTCCATTATTGCTTTATTCTTTATTGTAAACTGCTTTGAGGGTTTCCCCACAAATCAGTGTATAAATTCGATGAAACAATCAAATAATAATTGGGAGCTGTAGACCAAAACATTTGACAAACACCAATGCTGGCGAAGGCTGTCCTAGTGTGTCTGTGGTTGCAGCTCAAATTGCATCGCTATCAGTAGGGCAACAAAGATATGGATACACTTCTTTTATCTCATTCTGCAACACAGATTCTACCATACCCCTCTCCTTCTGGATCTATGTGCACATCATATACAGTGGTACCTCGAGTTACAGACGCTTCAGGTTACAGACTCCGCTAACCCAGAAATAGTACCTCGGGTTAAGAACTTTGCTTCAGGATGAGAACAGAAATCGCGCAGCAGCGAAACGGTGGCAATAGGAGGCCCCATTAGCTAAAGTGGTGCTTCAGGTTAAGAACAGTTTCAGGTTAAGAATGGACCTCCAGAACGAATTAAGTTCTTAACCTGAGGCACCACTATATAACGTCTGTGGTCCACTTTCATGTATCTGATGGAGCTGCGCCTTTTCTGCTACAGCTGAAGCTATGACACATTTGTCACAGCAGATCTACACCACTGCACATGCAACACACACACGTGACTCCCCTCAACAAGTCCTGGGAACTGTAGTTTGTTAATGGTGCTGGGAATGGTAGCACTCTGAAGATTCTTTGTGGGGATGAAGTCCTGAGCAGTGGATGTGCTTAAAATCAGTGTTCAAAATTGGCCAGGTGCCAAGCACATTTTGCACCTAGCTTCTAACCATTTACGAACAAGGGAAGGTGCCTGGGTGCTAAGATGGCATCTGACATCTCCACCATTTGGAGGTGCATGCCTGGAAATCATTGGAACTGAACTGTTTTCACACACTAATAGCCCATCCTGTAGAATTCTATCAATTATATCTTAGCTGAAAAGTCAGAATGAATTTCTGGAACATAAATGCTTTTTCTGTGCAGCCTGAGCAGGAGCAGTCACCATTAAGAAAAAGAGGTCAGAACAGGTCAATATATATGTGGGCTATCCCTGGATAAAGTGACTTTTCGTCTTTAAGTTCTCAAAGCTCTTAACCTAGCTCAGATGTTTAACTAAAAATGGCACCAGAAAGCTATGTCCCCTCCGCTATGCTGCACGGAACATTTCTTTTCTTTTGAGCTTATTTCTGTTTGTTTGAAACATTTACATATCCTTTTTTTCTATTTAAAATATCTAAAACTGTTTACTTTAATTATAAAACAATTAAAAATGCACACAAAGAGTTTTGAAAGAACAGGAGCAGCAAAAACCTGTTCTGCAAGCCAATAAAAGCAGCAGCCAACACCAGTCCGCTCTTTAAAGCCTTGGAGAATAAAAGGGTCTTCACCTGTCACCTAAACAATAAAAAAGCAGGTTTTGCCTTCCTGAGAATTTGGGGTGGGGGTGGGGGAATAAGGTGTGAAACTTCTTTCTGTGGTTCTTTTAGTTTTCTTGTTTGCCATGGGTGTTAATGTATAATGAAGGTTTGCTGACCAAGGAGAGTCTGCTAATTTCCTCCCCTTGGCCATAGGAGCAGGTTTTAAAAGATGCTATCTCTGGCACCCATTTGTTACACAAATTGTGGCCAAAAAAGAGGCGACTTTAAAAGGCGTCAAAACCACAGATGAGCAGAGCACATTCTTTCCTGCCCATGAAGAGTCACTTCTTTCCCACAGCACGTGGTAATGGGGCAGTGCACAGACCCATGCAAGAATACAGAATGATGAAGCAATGGGTAAGGCTGGGATCTAACTAGTTATATTGGATGGGCCTAACGCCTACTAAGGTAAAGGGTAAAGGGACCCCTGACCATTAAGTCCAGTCGTGGCCGACTCTGGGGTTGCGGCGCTCATCTCGCTTTACTGGCCGAGGGAGCCGGCGTACAGCTTCCGGGTCATGTGGCCAGCATGACTAAGCTGCTTCTCAGTGGCGCTATGGGTTAAACCACAGAGCCTAGGACTTGCCTATCAGAAGGTCGGTGGTTCAAATCCCCACGACGGGGTGAGCTCCCGTTGCTCAGTCCCTGCTCCTGCCAACCTAGCAGTTCGAAAGCACATCAAAGTGCAAGTAGATAAATAGGTACCACTCTGGCCGGAAGGTAAACGGCGTTTCCATGCACTGCTCTGGTTCGCCAGAAGCAGCTTAGTCATCCTGGCCACATGACCTGGAAGCTGTACGCCGGCTCCCTCGGCCAATAAAGCGAGATGAGCGCCACAACCCCAGAATGGGTCACGACTGGACCTAATGGTCAGGGGTCCCCTTTACCCTTTTTAAGGGTTTGGCCCTTGCCCACCAGCATTTTTCCTTCTTCTTCTTTTTTAAAAGCATGACGAGCTGATTTAGTATTTGTATTCCACTTTCCCAACAACAAATGTTGAGCTCAAAGTGGTTCGCAGTAATCACAATGGCATTTTTTACAAAACAAAAACAAAACCCCATTGTGATCACTACACTATCACACAATAGCATATAAAGCAAACAGCAACAAATTCATCAAAACAACTAATACCATTCAGCAAAGTCATAGTAACTCACAATATCACCAGGATACTTCCTAATCACATGGAACCAATGAAACTCGGATCAGCTCTTGAGTGTCGGACCAAGATCTGGGAGATCGAGGTTCAAATCCCTGCTCAGCCATGAAACTCACTGACTGAAGCTTGGGCAAGTCACAGACTCTCAGCCTAACCTGAGCTCACAGGGTTGCTGCAATGATAAAATGGGGAAGAAGCGAACCACATATACCACCTTGGGCTCGCTGAAGGAAAAGTGGTATATAAATGGAACAAACAAACAAACAAATAAAGAAATTGTGCAAGCCATTTGGCTCTTAGGTCACGGGGGCAAAAACCCAGCTCAGCTCCCAGAGGACCCTGGTTTGAGACCCTATGCAGGCAAGAGGTCCTGAAGTACAAATGCACTTTGTGGAAATGCTTACCTTGCTGTGAATCCCTGTGGAACACATTCCCACTGCCCAAACACTCAGTTTCTCTCTGGTTTTCAGTGTGATATGTATACTCAATGTGAGATAAATCCATTCTACACTTCCTTTCCATTCAGCCACCATCAATTTAATCCATAGTTGTTGCTTTTTAAAAAATATATCTATATCTATATCTATATCTATATCTATACAAGTGTGCTTTGCAAGCGCTGGTTACTTCTACTGAATACCACAGAGTTGGCAATGTTAATTGTTTAATTATATATACACATCTGTGGCAGAGAAGAAGCCTGGAAAGTTTATGTAAGATGCGAGTGATTGAAAACAGATAATTAGAATGGAAATTGCTACGTAAACTTAATCTGCAGTAGGCTGAGATTGGCACAGCTAGGAAAACACAGGATGTAAGGGTCAAACTTCAACCAGCAGCAACAGACCAATATGTAGAAGCCAGGCTGCCATTAACTTAATATAAAGTGGCAGGCAGTGGTGGAGGGGTAAAGTACACCAAGGCCACGAGCCAAGCCCTCCTCTCCAGCACTTTCCCCCACTAAAATTGCTTTCTTTCCAATGCCTTTTTCTTGAGCTGGGATCTGAGATCAAAAACTGCATTAAAAACAAGTGATGCTTTGGGGAGGAATCTGATTCCCCTTCCCTCTCCTACCTATCAATGCTTTACCCCCCAACCTCCCACTTTATATTAAAATCAAGATGACCCACGTTTATTTTATTTATTTATTTTGCATCTATATCCCACATTTTTCTCCAAGGGTCTGAAAGCAGTGCACAGGGTTCTCTCCCCTCATTTAATCCCCATAACAACCCCATAAAGCAGGTTAGGGTGAGATGCAGTGACAGGCCCCAAGGTCACCCAGTGACTGGGGATTTGAACCCTGATCTCTGACACTCTAACCACTGCACCACACTGGCTCTTGTGTCCTGCACGGAAAAGTCTTGTTTAACCCAAATCCTGTTTACAGTCCTTGTGCACCACAATGCACTTTCATAAATCAGATCATTGCATACACCGGTTTCCTCTCCAGAAATGCCCCTTGCTGAACTCCCAAACTTCCTTAAGCTCAGAAAAGCAGTTTACAGTTTGGGACTTGTGAGCACTTGCACATGGATTAGTATCTCCACTGGATCCTAGCCATTGTCGTCCGCTGTTCAGATTTTTATCAAAGACGTGTCAACAAGAATGCAAGTTCTTTCAAAGTGAGTGCACTAACCCCTCCATGGATGAACCTCTTCAAAACAGGCAACAGTGTTTATGAAAGCAAATCTTTTGGGTGCGGGAGGAGCTGTTCTCTGGTTTGGATTACAATCCTAGCTGGAAAAGAACTTTCAGGGTCACAATGTTCACCTCAAATTATAAGTCACCACAGTTTTTCTTCCAAGTGCAGGAATTACAAACTTTGGCAAGGTCACCACCCACCACTAGGATATTGAACATATTGAATGTTCAACCTCAAGGAGAAGATATTTTGCAGCAAAGCTGATAAAAACACTGGAAAAAAATAATAAAATAAAATAATCACAAGTATTACACTGAACTGAAATTGCCTTCACGTAGAAAAACAATAAATGTCCCCACAAGTATTGTGGTTCCCCATCAAGACGGGTGCCATCTGGATATATTTGACTTTCAGAACTGCTGTGTTATGAAACATTTTTACATGGGTAGATTATATCAGCAAATATAATGGTTATAGTATTGACATTTTCTAGTTACTGAACACTGGTAACCGGTGTAGGCAAGCACTGGAGCAAATCCTTTTGTTGCTCTTGTTTACTTGCAAGAGTGAGGGCTCATCCGAAGGCACCCATCAAGAGAGAGTTCTTAGGGGCCAAAGAAAAAAAGGACAAATTCGTACCTGTTTGGCCTGATTTAGTTTCATTTGAAAGCAAGGAGGAACATGGTTGAGGATCACACACACACACACACACACACACACACACACAGAGAGAGAGAGAGAGAGAGAGAGAGTTTACAGACAAATATGGCTGATAAAGTGACTCAGGGCATTTGAATACTTTAAATACTTTCCCTTGGTATAATAGAACCCATGTTTTTGTCGCCCTGTCTTGTTTAACCATAATGTCTGTGCTATAAATAGTTCCAGTTGCTACCTTCCACGCATTCGCATACCTGTGCTTTGTCTATTTTGGTTTTATTTTATGTCTTGTCTTTTTCCAACATTGATCCGTAACTGTATATGGACTATGTATACCGTCATCAGAAACTGTTTGATAACACTGCATTTTGCAGAATTTTGTACAAACTTTCTTTTGAAAAGTAATGAAAAATATTTTAAACTGCATGTATTACATTAATCACCTACTTTGCCAGTAATGCTGGCCCCAATCTGGATTAGGACACTGGCATGGGTGTGTGGGCAATCCTCTGCCCTTTGTGATCCTGATCTGGTTGGGTCTCCTGTCCCTACTACTTTTTGAAAATGAAATGTATATGCTGCTTGAGCGCAATAAACCTTCCAAGTGATTTATTTGCATGGAGAAAAGCTCCCATTAGCTTTAATGAGATATTTCCCCATGGGAACAGCAAAGGGCAATGGATTCTCTCTCTCTCTCTCTCTCTCTCTCTCTCACACACACACACACACACACACACACACACAAAATCATGCCAGGGCGTGTCTGGTGAGTTATCTGTGAAAGAAAAACCTTGGATGTAGAGGGCAAACCATGGCTTGTGTCCAGCTATGTTTTACTCAGAGCCCATTCTTTTCAATGGGTCTTCTCTGTAAGACCTGCTTTGGATACAGCCAGAGCTATTAACAGAATACAGGGCTTATCTACAAAGCAGGAAAAGGTAATTTATGGTGTGCCTCCCAAACTACAAAGGCAGGCAAGTCATGCAGTCCTTTCGCTGAAGCTAATTGCACCTGGGTATAGTCAACATCTGGGATAAGTCTGGATGGGAGATCGCCTGGGAACCCTATGCTTGTGTTCCATGGAAGAAAGGCAGGCTATAAATATGAAGATTAAATACACTGGGTAGATACCTTGTTTTACTGGATGCAGAAGTTACACTCTAATGCCCCACCAATCTTTTCACCCAGACTGTGAGAGAATTATGGGCAAATGAACAGGCCAGCTTCACATGCGCTCAGACTTACACCCATGGTTTGGGAAAGACCATAACTTCTACAGCAAACATTTAAGTGTCGCGACAGATAAAATCTTCAGGGTTTTGTCACTGCATAGCTTGCCTCTGGAAACTCAGTCATGTTCTACGCATGATTTGTAGGGACTTCTATTTGCTTTTACACTCTATTCCGTACACTGGAAGCAGTTTGTGGGGGTGAAGAGCTAAGTTTCTTTAGTTTGAGCTTAGTCATATGGCTTCAGGCAGTCAGTCTGACTGAGTGTCATTTGGTAAGAAAACTGATCCCCTTTGGGATAGTTTAGATGGCTTCCTCCAGAACCACAGCCGTGAACAGTTTCAGAGCTCTAACAGCCTAAAGGAATATTACAGAAGGAGATTAAATGCTGTCATTTAACACTGCCACATGTGTTATGATTATGTACATATACACACATGCATCCCATAAATCAGTTGGGGAACTATTGTGGAATCTGGTTTTCTAGGAATCTTGTCTTGCTTTAAAAACAAAAAGCATGGTGGTAGTCCTGATTGCCGGTGAGCTGGGAAAATGCGTAAGTGGGCATGAGTGACCGAACCTTTTTGAGCCCGTGAACACATTTGGAGTTTTGAAGGAGTGCCATAGGCAGTGCCTCCTCTGGTTACTTCTCTTCCTTCAGACTACCTTGGACTATTCTTCCCATTATCACCACTGCACAGAAAGAAAGCATGCATATACAGTGGATGCTCGGGTTGCGAACGTGACCCATGCGGGAGGCACGTTCACAACCCGCAACTTTTGCAACTTGCATGGCCGCACCTGCACACCTGCGGGTTGTGATTCGGTGCTTCGGCGCACGCGCAAAGCGCGATTTAGCGCTTCTGCACGTGCACGATCGTCGAAACCCGGAAGTAACCCATTCCGGTATTTCCGGGTTTTGGCGCGTCCGTAACCCAAAAATCGCAACCTGAAGCGTCTGTTATATACCAAGGTATGACTGTACATAATTTGTTTTGGGGTCTGGGGAAAAGTCAGATCCAGTAAAATTAAAAGCTGAATGATTTTACACAGAGTACCCCCAAAAGCCACCAAGAAATTAATGCTTGTGTTGGTAACACTGCTCAGTAAAAACACAGAGATCTGCTGCTTGCCAGCATCACCAAAATATTGATGATGATGATGATGATGATGATATTATTTATACCACGCCCATCTGGCTGGGTTTCCCCAGCCACTCTGGGCGGCTTCCAACAAAATGTTAAAAATACAATAAAACATCAGACATTATAAACTTCCCTAAACAGGACTGCCTTCAGATGTCTTCTAAAAGTCAGATAGTTGTTTATTTCTTTGACACCTGATGGGAAGGCGTTCCACAGGGCACAAATCTACCTGGATGGTGATTATTTTCTGAAGTGGTTGGCCTTCTGGCACTGGAGTCACTGCTGGCACCAGTGAGGAGAGGAGAAGGGGGAGGTCAGCTCTGTGCATGCACATGCATATGACTGCTGGATTGGTTCTGCCAGTGCATTTGCACAGCACTCCCTGCCCCTCTCCAGATAAACTGCACTTCCATGTCAGCCACGCCTAATGATTTTCCTCACGTAGGAGGGCAAGGAACCCACTAAGACATCACTGAGCACATTTGTAGACCACACAGCTTACCTATATGGTTTTGAGGTGACCCCATTTCAAGATTATGAAGATCTAGTGTGCTTTTCTAATTTTATTTTTAATTAGTTTTTTTAATGATGCACGAGTTAATGGGTGCTGGCACAAAATGGCTGCCGTGAGCAGCAAAGAAGAGGAAGTGGCGGTACTACAAACCAGTGAGCACCATCATGCACAGCAAACAAAGCACTGTGAAGACCCATAATGATCCATGCCCCACATCCATGATATTTATGGGTCAGCCAATGGAGACAGCTCTGATCTGTGATTTGATGGTGGTTTCAGGGAGGGGAATGGAAAAATTAGGCAATTTTTCAATTTTACTAGATTTGACCTAGATTTACTAGATTGGCACATGCACGTTCTCTGCCCAACAAACACTAAAGTCTCTCCCTCCTTTCCCTGACTCCTGCTGCTCTCCACTTTTTCTCCCTTTTGCTTCCCTCAGTCCATCCACCTCTGGAATCTCCCAGATCATCCCCTTTTTCCTCATGCCCAGCTGGGGTTCATGAGGGAGCAAACTTAATAATAATAATAATAATAATAATAATAATAATAATAATAATAATAATAATTTAAATTCTGCCCCCACCCCACAAAAAGGAGAGAAAACGGTTTCTAGTATATATACCAAGTAAAAGGTAAAGGTAAAGGACCCCTGGATGGTTAAGTCCAGTCAAAGGCGACTATGGGGTTGCGGCGCTCATCTCACTTTCAGGCCAAGGGAGCCAGCGTTTGTCCACAGACAGTTTTCCAGGGCATGACTAAACAGCTACTGGCGCATGGAGGACTGTGACGAGTACCAGAGTGCATGGAAATGCCGTTTACCTTCCCACCATGGCAGTACCTATTTATCTACTTGCACTGGCATGCTTTCGAACTGCTAGGTTGGCAGGAGCAGGGAGCGAGCAACAGGAGTTCACCCCGCCGGAAGGATTCGAACAGCCGACCTTCTGATCACCAAGCCCAAGAGGCTCAGTGGTTTAGATCACAGCGCGACCCGCGTCGATATACCGAGTATGATGAAGGAAGTGGGTTTTGCTTTATTTGTCTTACCAGCAATTCTTTTAGAAACTGAAACAACCACACAGTTGCCTCAGAAATGTATCTCCCATTTCTAGTCACGAAGGGTGTCCTTCAATCAACGAAGGTGACCAAAGTATGAGGGAATGAAAGAGAGCAAGAGGCTTGTCGTGTGTGTGTGTGTGTGTAACATAAAATATTTCCTGTTATACCTGAGATTGCTGTGTAAAAACGGTGTGACTATTAATTATGCCATGTGGAACATTTTGGGTGGGTGATTGCTTCATGGTGAGTCAGAAGAAGGGCTTGAGTTAACTAGGGAGATAGGGTGAAGTCATTTTTTAAATAGACAGCATTTGAAAAACAAAAGACGTCCAACAGAAGCACCAGTGGTTAACACGAATTCATAATTCAATGGATCCCAGCTGTCCCCTGAAATAAAACCCTCTTCAACTGACATCTGAAAACTAATAGAGAAGGGTAAAATACGTAATGCATTAATTTGCTTGGGGTTTGGGGGAGGAATGCGGCACGGAATAAATCCAACCACAGTAATGAGGCACCCCAATGACTTTTTGTTCTTAGGAGATTATTTCAAGGGAGAACATGCCATGAAGAAACATTCAGGACTGCGCTGCCTAACAATTCTGCACAGAAAAGACTCAAAAATAATATTGTAGAGCTGGAAAGGGGCAACCAAAATAAGACCAAGGGGCTGGAGCAGCTCTTCATAAGGAAAGGTGACATCATTGCCAGCAAAACTCAATAAAATATTTTTTTTTTTTTTAAAAAGATACATTTTGGGCCATCCAACTTGGATGGTTTAAAAAGGGAATCAAACAGATTCATATCAGATAAGACGATCTATGGTTACTTGTCATGATGGCCATATTACCTCCATTATCAGAGGCAACATCCATGGGAGAGGGCTCTTGTCTTCTGATATGCCCCTGGCTGGCAACAACAACAACAACAACAACAACGTTTTGTTATTTATACGCCACTCATCTGGCTAGGTTTCCCCAGCCACTCTGAGTGGCTTCCAGCGCATATAAAAACATAATAAAACACTAAAAAAAAATTAAAAATTAATAATAACAGTGATAGCTAGACAGGAAGAAAATGAGAGAAGAAAGAAGTTCATATGGTAGGGAGGAGGAATGATAGAAATAGCTTGTGGGGAATAGGGTGCAAGTTAAGCGTGGGAGGAGAAGGGAAGAAGAAATTACAGGAGATGAGTAAAAATACTTTCAGGGGCATGTATATAAGATAAAACTTAGAATCTCTCAGCTCAGAACAGAATGCTGGACTCTATATGTCTCTGACTTGTTCCACCAGGGCTTTTCTTATGTTCTTTGCTCTAATGCAAGCGCCAGACTCTAATATATCCAAGGGATGACATTGGAGCAGAGCTGCAGCAGGTAAATGGAGCTCATATGATGTCCTGCAAGATATCGAAAAGGCAACTGGAGTACTGACTGTCTTCTCGTCCAGAGCAATGCTGGCGATTCTTTAGTTGAATGGGGGCAATAGTCCTGTCCCATTTTGCTAGCGGATGATGCTTTTTTACCCAAAGAAGTAGACACCTCTCAATGAGCTTCAGTAGCTGAACCTAAACAACTAACACTCAGCCGTCCTAACATATCCTAATAACATTTGCAACATTAAGTAAATTTGGGGCTCCAGTTGCATCATATATGGTGAATCAGCTTTCTCTAACAGATAAATCTTGCATATTTGTGTGTGTTTGTGGGTTCATGTGTACCTCCATGGATGAAACCCATTTAAGAGTTTGCAATACATGCATTTTATATTTGTGGAAGTCCACCCGCAGCATTGTATGATTTTGTTTATACGTGCAATTACTCAAATAAAAATTCTTTTGAAAGCAAACAAATAAAGCATAGGCTTGCCTGTAATTTTCAGTATCTGTGGGAAGCCATGTGTTTCAAGGAGCAACGCAATATTGCAAGATCTCCCTTAAGATGATTCTGCTGACAAGGCCTGTTCGGATATTCTTGTGTGTCCTACATTTATCCAGAATTTAGGCAAGAGTTCCGTAGAAAACCCTCTGGCAAGAATGGGAAGCAGATGGTTCAAGAGGAATTATTACACTTGGGGTCACTGCGTAAGGTTGTGAAGAAGAGCAGAGCCTCATCACGGTCTGGACCAGCTCCACTGCCTTAAAAGGATTTGGCACAGGTACCCTCAGCCAGCACAGCTGCGTTGGAACAGATTAATAAAGCACCTGAACTTTCATTTGGATCCTTATTCCCACGAGCCCTTTTAATGTACAAATTCTTCTAAAACAAATTTCAATAGGCAGAAGCAAGCCACAAAATATATTGTATCATCGTTGCTGTCTTTTTGATGCACAGTCTGACAGGTTGCATGTAAAAAAAAAAAAATCATGTGAAAAAAAGATCTTATACGTCAAATGACACAGCAAGAAGAAAGAATTTCAGAGCAAATGGCAAAAGGGTTTGAGGAAGGGGGGTGAGGTGGAAATCAGCATGCACATTGCGGGTCTCCATGCAGCCTGCCCTAAATAGAGCAACGCTTGACTCTGAAGAATGCTGAATTATGCACCTTGCATACATGATGCAAATCAAGCAGATTTGCTAATCCTGCATTACTCATTTTGCTTCTGCTGATTCACGAGGGCAAGGGTGCAAGACGTTGAAGCCCCATCCCTGGAAATCCTATCCCTTGACAGGAGCCACAGTTTAGTGGTAAAAGACAATATTTGCATACAGAAGGCCCCGGGTTCAATTGCTGGCATTGGTGGCAGCAGGGCAAGGGAAGGGATCTCTGCCTGAGACTTCAGAGAGCTGCTCCACAGCTGGAGTAGACAGTGCTGTACTAGACAGAACAATGTCCTAGTGCAGAAGGAAGCCGCTCCCTATGATCACTAGAAAGTCCCTTCTCTCCCCCGACATGCCACTCCTGTGTTTTCTGCTTCTGGAATCCCACCAAGCCTTGCCCAGACTGTGAGGGGTACAGCCCCAGGGCTAGATTCCCTGAGATCCACCTCCGAGGGCCTTCTGGCGGTTCCTTCACTGAGAGAAGTGAAGTTAAAGGGAACCAGGCAGAGGGCCTTCTCGGCAGTAGCACCCTCCCTGTGGAACACCCTCCCATCAGATGTCAAGGAGATAAAGAACTACAAAACTTTTAGAATACATCTGAAGGCAGCCCTGTATCGGGAAATTTTAAACGTTTGACATTGTGTTATATTTTTATATGTGCTGGAAGCCGCCCCGAGCGGCTAGGGAAACCCAGCCAGATGGGTGGGGTATAAATATTATTATTATTATTAGTGCTTTTTTCTAAAAAAAAATTTAGGGGTACTCTCATTTTGACTCAAGAAAATCACCATTTTATAGTTCAAATCGGGGGAAATAAATACAGTAGATGGACGAAAGTACAAAGATTAACAAAATGTTTAGGGGTATGCGTACCCCTGTGTACCACCAGGAAAAAAAGCACTGATTATTATTCTTATTATCATTATTATTATTATTCCCACTTGGGCAACCTTCCAAGGGCCACATGGGAGAAGCCAGAGGCAAAACTGGAAGTGCAACAAGTGTAAATTTTACTTTGTAGAGTAGACTAGTTTCTACATACACTTGAGCATAACTCTTTATCCTCCAATCCTGGACACCAAGTTCAATTATCACAGTTCAACAGCACATCCTAGTCTGGCAAAAACACCCAAGAAAGCTTGGTGCCCTGAGGCTGCCCACCACAACCACGCTTTCAAACCTGTGCAATTGCTAGATGCTGGGCCTTCAAAAAAGGAAAAGAAAACTTAAGATTTTCAGCCTAAACCTGTGGGCTGCACACAAAACCTTTAAAGCACATTCAAAGCACATTCTTTCCCTCAAAGAATTCTGGACCCTGTAGTTTACCCCTCACTGAGTTACAATTCCCAGCAACCCTTAGCAAACTACAGCTTCAAATGTACCTGAAAGGTGTAGTGTGAACACAGCCTTAGTTTCTTGTTTCCATGCTGCTGCAGCTCACATAACGCCAGCATATACAATGTCCTGTTTTGACAATCCTGACTCTCTTTCCAAATCCCTGAAACAAGGTGGTTGAAATTGCAACAGACATAGAATCATAGAACATAGAATCATAGAATCATAGAGTTGGAAGAGACCACAAGGGCCATCGAGTCCAACCCCCTGCCAAGCAGGAAACACCATCAGAGCACTCCTGACATATGGTTGTCAAGCCTCTGCTTAAAGACCTCCAAAGTAGGAGACTCCACCACACTCCTTGGCAGCAAATTCCACTGTCGAACAGCTCTTACTGTCAGGAAGTTCTTCCTAATGTTTAGGTGGAATCTTCTTTCTTGTAGTTTGGATCCATTGCTCCGTGTCTGCTTCTCTGGAGCAGCAGAAAACAACCTTTCTCCCTCCTCTATGTGACATCCTTTTATATATTTGAACATGGCTATCATATCACCCCTTAACCTCCTCTTCTCCAGGCTAAACATACCCAGCTCCCTTAGCCGTTCCTCATAAGGCATCGTTTCCAGGCCTTTGACCATTTTGGTTGCCCTCCTCTGGACACGTTCCAGTTTGTCAGTGTCCTTCTTGAATTGTGGTGCCCAGAACTGGACACAGTACTCCAGGTGTGGTCTGACCAGAGCAGAATACAGTGGCACTATTACTTCCCTTGATCTAGATGCTATACTCCTATTGATGCAGCCCAGAATTGCATTGGCTTTTTTAGCTGCCGCGTCACACTGTTGGCTCATGTCAAGTTTGTGGTCAACCAAGACTCCTAGATCCTTTTCACATGTACTGCTCTCAAGCCAGGTGTCACCCATCTTGTATTTGTGCCTCTCATTTTTTTTGCCCAAATGCAATACTTTACATTTCTCCCTGTTAAAATTCATCTTGTTTGTTTTTGCCCAGTTCTCTAATCTGTCAAGGTCGTTTTGAAGTGTGATCCTGTCCTCTGGGGTGTTAGCCACCCCTCCCAGTTTGGTGTCATCTGCAAATTTGATCAGGATGCCCTTGAGTCCATCATCCAAGTCGTTGATAAAGATGTTGAATAAGACCGGGCCCAAGACAGAACCCTGTGGCACCCCACTAGTCACTCTTCTCCAGGATGAAGAGGAACCATTGATGAGCACCCTTTGGGTTCGGTCAGTCAGCCAGTTACAAATCCACTGAGTGGTAGCATAGTCAAGACCACATTTTACCAGCTTCTTTACAAGAATATCATGGGGCACCTTGTCAAATGCCTTGCTGAAATCAAGGTAGGCTACATCCACTGCGTTCCCTTCATCTACCAGGCTTGTAATTCTGTCAAAAAACGAGATCTGTCCGAGTGACTATGAGCCTTTACCAAGCATTTATCATTATTGCTTTTAAGAACATCTTCTGAAAACATAAGACTGGCAATCATAGATTACAATACATCTTTAAAACACAATTAATACCCAAATGAAAAGCAGGCAAAACATAACTCTCTGAACACTTTACTGAACCGCAAGTGGCAGTCTAAGGCTGCAAACCTATACCTACCTCCCGGGAGGAATTATTTTGAGCATAGTGCATAAATGTATCATAGGGACGTGGGTGGCGCTGTGCATAGCTGTTAAGTGTCCCTTATTTGAAGGGACAGTCCCTTATTCCAGAGCCATGTCCTGCTGCTGTCCCTTACTGATAGATGTCACTTAAATGTCCCTTAAATGATGTCCCTTAAATTTCAAAGGAAGCAGCTCCTCTCCCTCCCTCCCTGCCAACCAGGGAGGAGGGAGGCTCCAACTGTGTTGCTTGGCTATGTTGCTCACCCAATAAGAAGTCTAAGAATGACTGGGGGGTGGAGCTTGCATGCCTTGTGTGTGGCTAGTTAATGCAAGCTGAGGGGTTTTTTGAATGCTGGACGCCATTTTGTTGTACGTGCTGCTGCAAACTTTGCAGTGCAAAGCCAGGCTGGGGAGCCATCTTAAGTTGAGGCTGCATAGGCCTTGTGGTGCATGTGATTCAGATTCTATTCAGTTGAACCTCTGGTTACAAAGTTGGTTGGGTAGTGTTCTCGAAGCTACCCAGCATGAGTTTGATCAGACTGCAGGAGGACAGGAAGACTGGAGTGCCTGGAACAGGTGAGGCTGCAGGTCCCTTATTTTGGCTGCTGGTCCCTTATTTTGGCTGCTGGTCCCTTATTTTCAAGGCTGCTGGTCCCTTATTTTCAAATCTGTAAGTTGACAGCTATGGCGCTGTGGGTTAAACCACAGAGCCTAGGACTTGCCAATCAGAAGGTCGGCGGTTCAAATCCCCGCAACAGGGTGAGCTCCCGTTGCTCGGTCCCAGCTCCTGCCAACCTAGCAGTTCGAAAGCACATCAAAGTGCAAGTAGATAAATAGGTACTGCTCCAGCGGGAAGGTAAACAGCATTTCCGTGCGCTGCTCTGGTTCACCAGAAGCGGCTTAGTCATGCTGGCCCCATGACCCGGAAGCTGTATGCCGGCTCCCTCGGCCAAAAAAGCGAGATGAGCACCGCAACCCCAGAGTCGGCCACGACTGGACCTAATGGTCAGGGGTCCCTTTACCTTACCTTTACATAAATGTATCATTGCACAGCTAATAACTTGCAGCTAGATTCTCTCCATGTTTACTCAAATGTAAGCTCACTGAATTCAACTGGAACTCATCCACTGAAAATAAGCATACGATATAGCCATAGCTTTACAACACTTGTGAAAAATAGTCACAACTGGTTTTGTCATGACTCCAGTGAAGTCGTCCAGACAATCTTAGGATGCACCCTAGCTGTCTTGGATTTATTTGGGACATATAAATAGAAGATATTACTAAGTGAGTGGGTTTTTTTTTAGTCAATTCCAAATAATACAATAGGAAATAGAGAGGAAGGCAATGTCTTAGGCAATGCTGGAAAAATCCTAAACAGCTGGTCAACCAGCTGCCTTCAAATTTGGCTCTGACACCTAAGAATTTTGACCTACTTTCCATCCCTCTGCAGGGCTGATGTCTAAAAATTTGATGCTCGCTGCTATTTTTCCAGCTTTGCTTTTACGTACATTGTATACTGTGACAATCCAAGATGCAGTGGTTCTTGTAGCTTTGATAACATTCCGCCACACTGAGGTGTGTTGTGCATGTATGCCAACTATACAATACAATTAATTAACTTCACGCAATACAATTAATCAGAGCTGCCACAAAAAAAAGGATTTTGTTTTCATCAGGGCTGAAACCAGCTAGCAGGCCCTGCTGGTCAACCAACTGGCCCTGCTCATAGGTTTGCCATCAAGGTCAACCATCAAGGATGGAGGCATAAAGAACAGAGCCTTTTCTGTGGCGGCCCCACCTTTGTGGGAGCTCCCTTTTGCAGGAGGCACATGTGCCTTCCTTTTTAAAGCCTGTTTAAAAACAGCTAAAGACATTACTTTGTTCCCATCTGCTTTTAATTAATGATGATGGGCTGGAGTTTTTTAATGTCCCTGTTCATTATTTCATATTACATTTTCTGTGGATTGCTATTTGAGTGGTTTTATCCTGCTGTTTTAGGCAATACTGAGCTAAATTGACCAAAGGTCTGAGTTGGTATAAGACGTGTTCCTATGTTCCTATTTGTTTGTTTCAGAATTTATAGTCAGCTCTACATTCAAAGAGGATGCGGGTGGCGCTGTGGGTTAAACCACAGAGCCTAGGGCTTGCCGATCAGAAGGTCGGTGGTTCGAATCCCCATGACGGGGTGAGCTCCCGTTGCTCAGTCCCTGCTCCTGCCAACCTAGCAGTTCAAAAGCATGTAAAGTTAATAAATAGGTACCGCTCCGGCGGGAAGGTAAACAGCGTCTCCGTGCGCTACTCTGATTCGCCAGAAGCGGCTTAGTCATGTTGGCCACATGACCCGGAAGCTGTACGCCGGCTCCCTCGGGCAATAAAGCAATATGAGCGCCGCAACCCCAGTTGGCCATGACTGGACCTAACAGTCAGGGGTCCCTTTACCTTATATTCAAAGAACACCAGAGCAGTATGCAAAAATTGAATATAAAACAGAATACAAACCATATTAAATGTGTGGTTGGCTTTTTTTTTTTTTTTGCTAAAAAAAATTAAGTCAGCAATAATTAAAAGCTGGAGAAACAGAATGGACTGATTTAGGAAGGCCTGAGAGAGAGAAAAAGATATGTTTGCAATAAACGTCACTATTGTTGCTATGGTCAATTATATCCAGACAGAATGAAAGGGTTAAAAATATTGGAATTATTTTTTTATATAGTCTTTGCCAGGTGACAGAAGGATAAGGAGGCAGGCGCCAGCCAAGCCTCCCCAGGGAGGGCGTTCCACAGGTGAGAGAGTACACAGGTGTACTACAATTACAATTAAAAGAATTGGCAACACAAGGAGCTACTAAAAATGGCTGTGCCGAAACCATGATGTGGATTTCTACTGAAGCTTTCTCCAGAAAACACGCTAAGCATACAGCAGCTGTAACGCAGCCAGCATCTACACCAGAGATGTTAAACTGTGCTAAACTTGCCGTGAAGTGAGACTTCCCGTTCACGTTGTTGCAGTAAATTCAGAGCTAGTTATAAAAGCTATGCTCACAGCACAGAAGCCTATTAGTTCTAAGGAGAAATCAGAAAACAGTTCAATCCTATATACATGTCAACTTGAACTCAGTGGGACTTACCCCCAGGTTAAGCAGGTACAGTATTGCAACTAAATTAGATTTACCCAATGAAATCCTTCTACTAATTCCAACATCATAGTTACTCCAGCAGCACCATGACAGAACAAGTCTAGTATAATTTATTATTATTATTATTATTATTATTATTATTATTATTATTACAGACTTCTTGTGCTCAGATCATTTTCCTTCAAGGTGACTCTTTTGCTGCAAATATATAGCACATTCTCTGATCATGAATGAGAGAGCTGACCTGGGTGGGCAATAGGGATGGGGAAGGAATTCAACTCAGTTTGCATCTAAAGGAGAACATGCCTAGCCACACTTTCTGAAATAACACATGAACCAAAAAAACACACCTTTCCTTTGAAACAGGCATTCTTTTGAATTTTGCAATGCAGTTCTTCAGTCAAGCGATGGGTACAAAATTGTATGTACTAGGTTAAACTATGCATAAATATGCATATATAGTGAAAGTGATGTAAGAGAATGCATTATATTGGGAAAAACTTTCAAAAAAAATATGTATTTCAAGAAAAATTGCATACAAAAATGTGTATACAGTGGTGCCTCGCAAGAGGAAATTAATTCGTTCCACGAGTTTTTTCATCTAGCAAATTTTTCGTCTTGCGAAGCACGGTGTCGGAAAAGTTTTGGAAAAGCTTCAAAAATCACCAAAAACCTCAAAAAAGGCTACCACACTGCGTTCTACGAGTTGCTCCTCGAAGTCAAGTCGCAACTGTATTAACGGTGTTAAGAAAAAGGAAACAAACCTGCAAAAAACGCAAGACGTTTCCGTCTTGCAAAGCAAGCCCATAGGGAAATTCGTCTTGCGAAGCAGCTCAAAAACCGCAAAACCCTTTCATCTAGCGAGTTTTTCGTCTTGCGAGGCATTCGTCTTGCGGGGCACCACTGTATTAGGAAAAATTCACACTAAAATGCTGATGGAAGTAACTTAAGTGGCATATAAATTTTTGCTAAATTAATAAAATTATATACATATGCTTGCTTCCCCAGCCTGGCCTAGCCTGGCCTTTATGTCCCCATTTCCCCTGTTGTTTCTCTCAGCCTATTTCTGATAGCAATCTCCTCATGGGAAGATCCTGCACCTGCCAAACCAGTTATTTATAAAGTGTAATGTGCATATATGGTGTTATAGAAATAAACTAATAATAATAATAATAATAATAATAATAATAATAATAATAAAGCCACTGTAAATCTTAACAAGAACATTTCCAATTTGGGGACTACCCAAACTGAGTCTTCCTACATTCCTGGTTCAGCACTGAAATTCACCATTCCAAAACTCACCCCCGCCCAGTAAGAATTGCATTGCTGCTGGAAGCTAATTGCATAAAAACGCATCTCCTGAATTGGCCTCACTCTGATCCCAAGCAGACAACTAATGACAACTCTGTTGCTATGGTAGGTTTCTCCTATAAACATTTACCCTTCTGGGCTCTTCCACACCTCGCCCCAAAAAATCACCAGGGAATTGAGATGGTTTTATCAGATGCTGGAGGAGCATATTATTAGCATAACCACAGTGATGCAAATTGGCAGACTTTACCAAATATGAGCATAGGCATGGTGATGCTGATAGATGCCAGTACTGCTAACTTTCAGCCATCCATTGGTGCACAGAGCATTACTCCCGCCTCCCTTCTTGGTCCTTTAACCTATCGCTAGCCTAGGAGTCACACGGCATGCATATGCAAACCTCTGCAATCTTCCCATCAATATGACTTCCATGGCACTGAAATCAAGCAAAAGGTGATATAAAAATAACCACCCAAACATTTCCCAAAAATGGGCAAAAGGCACTGGACCTCACTGAAGGCAACCCCAATGCAAAACATCTCAGGGCTATCTTATGTTTCCCGAACAGGACATTTCAAAATGTTTAAACGATTATGAAACCATGACTGATCTTTTTGTTCTTTCTCTTCATATCACCATGTCTGATTCCTTCTGCAGGAACCTTTCAAAATAAAATCAGCAGCCTAAATGGAAAGGCAGCTGTGCATCTTTGAACATTAGTTAATAGGTCAAATGTTTGGGACATCGGAGCATCAAGCAGGAAGGCAAAGCCGAGAACTTGGATGGATAAAAAAGCTATTTATTTGTTTGTTTGCTTGCCTCCTTGCTTGGCACCCAAAGCAAATATTCCATCACCACCCTAGGTAAAGATAAAAGGTAAAGGACCCCTGAACAGTTAAGCCCAGTCAAAGGAGTTGCGGCGTTCATCTCACTTTCAGGCCAAGAGAGTCGGCGTTTGTCCACAGACAGCTGTCCAGGTCATGTGGCCAGCATGACTAAGCCGCTTCTGGTGCAATGGGACACCGTAATGGAAGCCGGAGCACGGAAACGCCATTTACCTTCCCACCACAGTGGTACCTATTATCTACTTGCACTGGCGTGCTTTCAAACTGCTAGGTTGGCAGAAGCTGGGACAGAGCAATGGGAGCTCAATTCGCACCAAGGTAACCCAAATTCTATGTCAAAGAAAGTTGAACAAGTCTAAATTATGCAAATCATTGTGAATATTATGCTTATTTTGCAAAAATTTATTCAGCTAGGCATAGAGGAGGGGGAAGCAATAGTACAGAGAACCAGCGATGATACTTGCGTCACTTATTCAGTCACTGTTCCGGTTCTTGAATTTTACCACATTGCCCACACACTTCCAAGCCTTTATTCACAGCCTTAAAGACTAGAAATGTTTGGGTTTTGTTTCTAAATTAAGGCTGTGATTCTCAAGGAGCTGAATTCTGCACCCAGCGCCACTTTCGCTTGAGCATATGCTGAACTGCTTGTAGAACACTAAAGGCTCCGACTGCATCGCTGTGAGGTTTGGAGTAGAGTTTAATTTGTAAAAGGTTTTACAAATTTGCAAAATAATGTTTCTACTGCAGAAAGATGCAACGGCAGGATGGAATAGTAGGAAATTGGGGGCTGCGTCTGAATAAGTCTATGCTCACCTTTCTGTGTGAATAGTAACAGACGAAGGCACGCTGTCTAATAGAGCCCAGAATCTGGTTCAGCATAGGGGCCCCACTTCTTTTGGCATGGTGTCCCAGATAATTGGACAGGAGTGTCAAAAGGAAATAATAGTGGCAGCAGATGAAAATTGGCAGCTACTTCAGCGCTCAGAAGGAACAGCCACAAAGACCAATGCTAGCATTCACTGCAAGAATTACTTAAGGGTTATGGTACTCAAAATGTGAAGCAGACCTCCTTAAGGATTTGAAGATTGGAACATATTCCATCAGCAGATCATCATTTCCACTGGCTTTTCCACAATCCATTTTGTAGGCCAGTTCAAAACTCCTGTCATTTAAAGCCCTTAATGGCTCGGGGCCACATCACCTGAAAAACCACTTCCTCTCATACGTACCTACTCAGAATTTGAGATAATAATAATACCCCCCCAAAGGTAAAGGTAAAGGTACCCCTGCCCGAACGGGCCAGTCTTGACAGACGCTGGTGTTTGTGCGCCCATCTCACATCTATAGGCCGGGGGCCAGCGCTGTCCGGAGACACTTCCGGGTCACGTGGCCAGCGTGACAAAGCTGCATCTGGCGAGCCAGCGCAGCACACGGAACGCCGTTTACCTTCCCGCTGGTAAGCGGTCCCTATTTATCTACTTGCACCCGGGGGTGCTTTCGAACTGCTAGGTTGGCAGGCGCTGGGACCGAGCAGCGGGAGCGCACCCCGCCGCGGGGATTCGAACCGCCGACCTTTCGATCGGCAAGCCCTAGGCGCTGAGGCTTTTACCCACAGCGCCACCCGCGTCCCATACCCATACCCCCCCAAAGACACACACAATTCAAAGGCCATAGATTGTTTAATTAGCCAAAAGCCTAAGAGATAAGGAATGTTTTTGCCTGGCTGACACCTAAAGATATGCAATGAAAGCGCCAGGCAAGCCTCCCTGGGGAGAGCATTCCAGAAGCAGGGAGCCACTGCAGAAAAGACTTGTTCTTGTGTTGCCACCCCCTAGACCAGGGGTAGGCAGCCTAAGGCCCATGGGCCACAAGCGGCCCATGGGGTCGTTTAACCGGCCCACAAGCCGTCCACGAACTGAGCCGCCCGCTCGGCGAGTCCCCACGCGCTGCACTAAACCAGCGCAGCGCAGTGTGGAGACTCGCTTCCGTGGTGCCATAAATTGTGTCTGTGCATGCGCAGACACCGGAAATTACAGCCACGCATGCGCAATCCAGCCCACAGAGGGATCTCCACTGGAGTGAACCGGCCCAGGCGAGGTAAACCTTGCCAGCCCCTGCCCTAGACCTTTTGTGGCGGAGGCTTCCAGAGAACTGTGTGTTATGGGGCAGCACACATATGCTATAAATAAACAAATATTGAATGCATAAAGTTAGTGTTCTAATACTGTTCTTGTTTTCTTTGTAAGCTGCTTTGAGTACGATTTTAATAGAAATGTGAGAAATAAATACCTCACGGACCACCTCTCTCCCCATATGAGCCAACATGGACCCTGCAACTATCACCGGAGGCCCTTATCCGTGTGCCTCCTCCACAAGAGTCCCAAAGGGCAACAATATGAGAACGAGCTTTTTCTGTGGCAGGCTCCCCATTCATGAAATGCTTCTCCCCACTTTGCGCCTTCAGCTTTAGGTGCCAGGCAGAAACATTTCTCTTCAACTAGGCCTTGGGCTGACTAACATTCTATGGCATTTGAAATGTGTTTGTGGGAGGTGGGGGTTATTGGTTTGTTCCTTGTTTTTTATTTTGTTTTATTACACATTTTGTGTTCTCATTCGGAATTTTTATGTTGCGAAACACCCTATGATCTTCAGATGAAGGGCACTATACAAATTTAATAAAGGCCACTAATATTAAAATCTGACTTGATCTAATTTTGCAGCCCCAACCAAGTGTGCTTACTCATAAATGGAAGTCGCACTACATTTAAAGGGGCATGATAAGAATGAGAACGGTTGCACCCTGGTCCTGCTTGCCAGCTTCTGGTTGGCCACCGTGGGAACATGATGCTAGACTAGATCACCCTTTGGCCTGACCTAGTAGGGCTATTTTTATGCTCTTTAGAAGTAGAATGCCTATTATGATTATTTACCCAGCACTCGATCTTTTAAAAGTGCAAGGAGCCATGTCCCTGCCCCAAGGAGTTTGCAATCTAACAGCTCCATGCAACAAAGTTGTTCCATTAGAAGAAGAAGAAGAGTTTGGATTTGATATCCCGCTTTATCACTACCCAAAGGAGTCTCAAAGCAGCTAACAATCTCCTTTCCCTTCCTCCCCAACAACAAACACTCTGTGAGGTGAGTGGGTCTGAGAGACTTCAAAGAAGTGTGACTGGCCCAAGGTCACCCAGCAGCTGCATGTGGAGGAGCGGAGATGCGAACCCAGTTCACCAGATTGCGAGTCCGCCGCTCTTAGACTTCCACGCCTGCACAACAAAACTTCCCCCTTCCTCTACCAGTGTGCCCATCCCTATCTGTTCTGGTGTCACCTTCCCCCACCCCTCTGGAGCAGATTTGGGAAGTGTGCGTGAGGAGAAAGCTCCATTGTGCAGGTAGAAGCGAATGGGATAACCCTGTAATTCAAAGCAAATGAGACAACAGTGAAAGGAAAGGAAAAGAGAGAGAAGGGGGAGGAATATGTGCTTATTTCAGTCAAGCCTCCTTAGGCTTGGTTGCCATACAGTCTTCGCAGAAAAGGTGGGTTTTGAGGAGTACAAGAGGTGGAGCCACAGAGACATTCTGGGAGGCACTTCCAGGCATGAAGAAAGGGTAGATTTGTTTGAGGGGAACAGGAGGCCTTCAGGTGCGTAAAGGTGGTGCAGCTGGAGGAGTGAAAGTCACAGACAATGTTGGGGTGGAGAGACACAGAAGCAGTAAGTGTGCTTTCTGGATAAGCAAGCATAGCTTCAGAAATCTGTTGTTTTTCTACTGAGAGAGTACATGAGAAACCTTGGGATGCTCAGCAGATGCTATATATAAAATGCTGATAGCTCAGTCGGTAGAGCATGAGACTCTTAATCTCAGGGTTGTGGGTTCAAGCCCCATGTTGGGCAAAAGATTCCTGAATAGCCAGCGGTTGGACTAGATGACCCTCGTGGTCTTTTCCAACTCTGTGAAATAGTCAGTCCTGGTATAAAACACATTCTATGAGTATCATTATTCTTAGCACACCCAGAACCAAGAAAAACAGTGAACACTGCTTGCTGAGATGCCTGTCTTCATTTTTCCATGCTGCCCTGGTGCAGCACACAGATATAGCAGTGGCCAGGTGAAAGACAAAATCAGAATCTTAATTTACCAGATAATGACAGAAAGTGGGCTATCTCTATCACATCAAGGCTGGTGATTTCTCTAAGCAGTTCTGAAGAAAAAGGAGGAGGGGTGTGGAAATCAAATTACAGTATTGGGAACCAAGATAAAATGTTTAGGTGCCCAATATTTAGGGCTGCAGATTTTGTGGCACTCGGCACTGAATGCAATCGTATGCACTTACACGGGAGCAGTGGCAAGAGATGCGCATTGGAACTGATAGGGCACAAGGCAAGAAGCCTGAACGGTAGGTGGAGCCAATGACAGGCAGAGCCAACTAATTCTTGTGTTGCCGTCCTCTTTGCTGAGTTCTACAAGGGCAACACTGAGAAGGAGGAAGCGGACAGGTTGTGCCACCCCCTGAGCTGGTTGTCAGTAAGAAGGCAAGCAGGTGGGGGCTGGCCAAGCAAATACTGGAGTTGGTGGGGCAGTGCCCCCTTTGCCTTCGCTGCATCATGGGAGTAAACCCCACTGTGAACTCCGTGGGGCTTTTTCTGAAGACGCATGCATTTTATTGGGCTGCCTATGTTGCATTTTCTAGGCACTACAACGGCTGGCTTTTTAAATAAAAATAAAAAATTGAAGCACCTGGAATCTTTCCAACATTGGTGCTTTAAGCATCTGGCCGGTTGCTGTCAAAACGCTGAACTAGACGGACTGCTAGGCTAAGCCAGCCAGCACACAATTCCAATGTTTTTTGACACAGAAGGACACAGAAGGACCATGAGACTCTGGGAACCCCTGATATGGGGTGCCAGCAAGAACGGCTTCGTCCCATGAGAAGAAGGATCTGGGCAGCTCCACAGAAAAGTGTGGAGCTGGGGTAGTAGATTTTAGCATTATTTAAAAAACAGCCTCCTGAACACCTTGGGAATATGCTGTATAAAATTTGTTCAGGTTGCAGAAGGATTCGGCAGATGGAAGTGGGAGAAAAAAAATGTCACTGAACCACCAAGCTGATTAAAGATGATGAGAAGACAGAAAGAGAGAAATCGGTCCTGCGCACCTGGGTGGATTTCAACAGACTGCCTATAAAGCTGGAACAAAGAGAGCAGCAAAATTAATTGCATCCACTAGCGCTAACCCTTTTGTATGTTATTATGGCTTTCCTTCTTTTTAGAAAGTAAGGCTCTTCCCCCATCTGTTTACAGGGTTGGTAGTGTGTTTTGGCAGTTTGCTGCTACTATACAACCTACCCCTGTTGGAAAGGTTGCTTTGCACAACCAGGATATTAAAAAATCAGCCAGGCTGCTATTAAAGAATTAACTAAAACTACTGGTAAGATGCATTCATGCCTCGACCTAGAAGATGAAACCTACACAATGTGTTTCTTGACAATAATGGAGTTCCTAATAGTACGAATCCCGAATTGCTTGGAAAGAGAATTAGAACTCAATCAGGGCTGCAGGTGTCTCTAATTATTTTCCTTGCCTGAGGAAGAGACTTAAGTAAATATCTAAAGGGAAAGTGTGTGTTGTGGGGAGCCAGCGAATTTGCTGTGCAGGAAAAAGAAAAATCGATTTTCGTCCAACAGCAAACATGCTAAATCAAGCAAAATTAACAAGTGCTACAAAGGCAGCAGTTTGCTTTTGCTTGTCAGACTGAGCAACTGTTGTGGAAAAATGAAGAAAATTAGAGTGAGCCCCCATGGAAGAACATTTTCTAGTTAACCCTCTACTTGCTCCCATGCTGTGCTTGAGAAATGGCATTTTCTCATCACTAAGCTTTCCAACCTCTCTCTAACATGCTGGTTTTTTGTTCCAGGGTCTTTACTATATTTCTCCCTGCTACCTTGCCTTGCTCATTAGAAACCTTGTGTGATGTACAATTAGGGCTATTTCGGAGGTGCTTTTCCCTTGCTGAAAGTCTGCAGGTTTCGGTATGTGCGGAGCTCTCTCTCCCCACCCAGGCACACAAGCACAAGTTCGGCACGCCTATTTCTGACAACCTGCTTCAAGAAACACCTGCAGATGCTTTCGGACAGCATGTTGCTCGAAGCCACTTGGGCTACTTCTTTTGCTCCTTCAAGCACCTTGCTGGAAATAGCCATCTCTAAAGACCTGCACTTCTATATACACGGCAGGGAGTACCATGCAAATGCTCACCCACAGATCCACAGCATGGCTGGCGAAAGGCTAAAAGCCACCTTCCCACAGCCATGGAAACTATAGCGGTGCTGCTACAGCCGTGAATTGCTCCACTATGGCTTTTCGTGTATGCGTCTCCCCCATCTCTTTGTAGTTAAATGCTTTAACACATTTAAGCCAATGCCATGATTAAGAAAAAATTAAAAATGCAGCCGCAAAGAGACTATTTGCAGGAGACGCGAAAGGCTCCCCCTTTGCATCCCAAGGTTGTCATCCCACAGTTGCTTAAGTTCAGGGGAGGCTCAAGGAAGGAGATGTGCACCTCATGTCTCTCAACCATGCAGGAAGGCAGGATGAAACCCATAAGCACACTCCACCCCACCCACCCATGCAGTGGTCCCAATGCAGCTGTTCTATCCATCCGCTACCTATGTAGGAGGGAGCGGCAGGGGCATGGAAAGGGAGATTCCTTTAGGTGGGTGTGTTCTGTAGTCATGCTAGGAAGAGATACCTGGATCCCGATAGCCTCTGGCTTATCCCTCAACCAGGACACCTCTCCCTCCCACCCACCCACTTTGACGGCATCAGCCCTTTCCTCCCCATCGCTGAAATGAGATGCAAGAATCGCACGAGGTTCCAAGCTATGGTTTCTCTCCCTTTCCAGGCAAACTCTGGTTTCCATCCAGAACCATGCTGCTTGCACACACGATCTCTCTTTCTCTCTCAACACACACACACACAGCTTTTCCTTTGCTGGTCACAGAGCAGCTGCTAAGAATAAGACGGCGAGTTTGCCTAGAAACTGCAGCGTGTGTTTTTTTAAAAAATAATAATAATCCTTTTCCTGATACCCTCTGCATATGCAGACCCTCCAGCCACCGGCGCAGTCTCCACCCCTCTGCCTCCCATTTACTGCGGGAGAGGGGTGCCCTTTCCCTGGCTGAAGACGCCCAGCGCCGTTCGCTTCCCCTTGCACACAAAACCAATCACACCCCAAAAGCCACCCGGGCTGGTTCCTCTCCCTCCCGCCGACGGAAGAGGGAAATACGAATCTCCGCTCCCAGCCATTCATCATCCCGGCTGCAGCGCTGTCAATGGAGCGGACACGCCAGAGGCAGCCGCCGCCGCTACAGCAGCATCCTCAGAAGCCCGAGCAGAATCTCCTTCTTCATATATACTGAAATCAGGTTTTTTAAAAAATATATATAAATATATATATATTTACCTCCTCTGCAGCAACAGGTCCCTCCCTCGGTCGCCGGGGAGATCCCTGAAAGCAGCACGAGGTGCCTGGGAAGTTCCCACCCTGGGCAGCCACGCAGGGAGCAGCGGGAGGAGGGGAGAGAGGGTGGGCAAAGGGGGCGTGTTTGCGGAGAGGCGCGGACAACACACACACACACACACACACACCCCGGATAGGGAACCTTGCCTAAGGAGGAGGACCAGACTTAAGCATCCTTAAGCATCCCGCCTGGCGCCCCCTCCCCAACCCCACCCCACCCCTCGTTTCTCTCTCTCTGAGCGTCTCCGAGGAAGGGCATCTCCGCACCCCACATCTCCCCGGGAGCCCCCCAAAGCCCCTGGTCAGGCACCCTCGCCGCTTTTGCAAGATCAGCTTTTGAGCCCAGCGCCCTCTCTCTCTCCTCTCCACCCCACGGTTACGCTAGTGCTCCCCTCCCCTCTCGAGAAGGCACATTTCCGCACACACTGCAATGGGTGTGGGGTCCTCGGCACAGGTGCTGCCTGCGCGTGATGGCTGCCCACCAGCCAGCCGAGGGGAGACGGAGAAGCCATCGGTCCCTCCCGGTCCATGCATCCCTCCTCCGCCCATGCAGCCAGCCGCTCTTTGCAAGGTGCCCGCCCGCTCCCGGAGAGGTCGGGCGAGCGCGCGCGGCAGGCGGCGAGGGCCCCCCCGGAGGGGCGGCGGAGGCTCCTGCCGGGTCGCTCCCGGCCACCGAGCAGCCCTGTCGGCGGGACACAAAAGCCTCTTCCTGCTTCCGCTCCTTACCTACCTGCAGACAGAGTTGCTCGCCCGCCGCTCCCCGGCTGGCTGGCTGGTTGTAGGCAGGAGTAGGCAAGCGCCGCCGCCGCCGCCGCTGTTGCTACTCGCCTTCCTTCAGCGGGTCCGCTTCTTCCTCCCGCCGCCGGGCCCCCCTCCTCGGGTGCCGGCGATCACAGAGAGCCCGCCGCGGCCGGCAGCGCCACCTCCACCCCCGACGCCGCCTTGACCATATCTGGAAAGCGCCAAGCGCTCGCGCCCCATGCAGCGCGGCGGCGGCGAAGAGCAGCAGCCGGCGCCCCCCTTGGAAGGAAGGAGTCGCGGGCGAGGGAGCCGGAGAGCGAGCGAGCGAGCGAGCGAGCAGGCAGACAGACAGACACGCGCCCAGCGAGGAGGAGGAGGAGGAGGAGGAGGAGGAGAGGCGGCGGCAACAGCAGCGAGGAGAAAAGGCGGCGAGCGGCGTCCCCTCAGAGCGCGGCGGGGCCACGAGCGAGCTGCCTCCTCGGCGCGCCTTCCCCGCCTCTCCTTCGGCTTCGGCGGCGTCCCTTCGCTCCTTCTCCGACGCTGGAAGCGGCAGCAGGCAAGCAGCCCCTCCTCATGCTGCCCTGGGTGGCGGAAGGGACAGGCGGGCCAAAGGGTCGCCGCCGCCGCCGCCGCCGCTCGCCTTTCCCGCGCGTCTCTCCACTTCGCTTCGACTTTGGGACTCGAAGCGCGCCGGTGGCGGCAGCTCCCTGAGAGAGAGAGAAAGAGCGAGCGGCTTCGCCTCTTTTCGACTGGCTGAGGGAGCTCTTTCCCGGATTTCCTCTCGGCGCTACCGCGGCTGAGGGAGCCGCAGCTTGCTCGCTCGCTCGCTCTCTTGCTCTCTTGCTCGCTGAGGGAAGGTGGCGAGGTGCCAGTCAGCGCTCCAGCCCACCCCCTCCGCGCGGACGGACGCACACGCACACCTTATCAGCATGCAAGATCCTCCCACCCCCGTCCCCAGACTCGCCACGCGCCCTGCACGCGCGTGGCGGCTGCTGCTGCTGCTGCGGGGGAGTTTTCGCCAGCGACACGCGAGAGCGGGGCTTCGCCTGAACGTGTGAATGAATATACCTGTGGCGCTCGTTGGGTGGTTTTTGCAGGAAGGCGGATGTGAGCGAGCGCTTCTTCCTTCCTAACGTGGCGTGTCACCTGTGCACAGAGATGTTCTACCTGTAGAGTCAGTTCTCTGCTCCCCGCTTCATCCTCGCACAACAGCCCTGCGAGGTTAGTTAAGCTGAGAGTCAATGGCCAGATTGTTCCTCCAAGTGCTTTTACTGACGTACAGCTGCATACACAGTCAAGCTGCGGTCTAGCTTGCAAGCAAATACGAACATACCAACCACATATGCCTGTTTTCGCTCAAGTTGGAGTTCCTCATACGACATTCCCAGACCATACATGAACACAAATCCTTCCACATCTCGGCCAGTTGTGACTTGCCATAAGTGCCTGCACTTCTTGGGTGTGCACAGTGCAAAAATCTCCAGCACTCCTTAGCTCACAGCTCACACTCTTTTAACTGTGACGCGAAAAACAGTACCCAGTTATGCGAATGTATGTTGAACACTCCACCAGCGGCACTTGTTCCCTTGCCCTACATTCCTGTCCTATCTCAACCCTAAGACACCAATAATCTAGAAGAGGGACTGCCAATTTTTAGGCCTTTTAAGGATTTCTGAGTGAGTGCCAAGAGCTGCCTCCTCTGGGCACTTCTCTCAAACCTCCTCCATATCCGCTTTTCTCTCCTGGCCCCTCCAAGAGACAGAAAGAGAGAAAGTGTGTGTACGCATGCTTTGTTTTCCCACAGGATTTGGGTAAAAGCCTGAGAAAAATGTATTTGAGCCCTGAAAAGTATATAAAACTAAAACAGGAAGTGGGAAAGACTAGCGTTTCACTCTTACACCTTCCTCTTTCAGTTCTATGTACTTTTCCAGGAAGAAAAAGGTAGCCACCTCATGACCTGGGAGAGGAAGCAGTGATTAGTTTGGGAGGCTCTAAGGTTTCATGGGCACTGGGGGGGGGGAGGAAGACTTCAAGGGTGCCATTGCACCCCACGGGCACCACGTTGGCAACCTCTGATCTAGATGATACCAGGGACACACAATAGTTGGACAGGATCCCACCTTGAAAGCCCATAGAGTTATAGAATTGGAAAGTTGGAAGGGACCCCCCAAGAGTTATCTAGTCCAACTGCCTGCGATGCAGGAATCTCAACTAAAACATCCACGACAGATGACCACCCAACCTCTGCTTAAAAACCTCCAAGAAAGGAGAGTCCACAACCTTCCAGACTACAGCTGTGAGCAAATGGCCCCTCAAGATCTACCCCAGAGAAATTGTGGGGAACCGTTCCACCAAATTTCTCCAGGGGGAGGATAAATTCTGCAAAGAAATGGTGGAAAATATATTGAGAAACGTCTGCAAGATGCTTCTACCTCCCCCCCCCCCGATGGAAAAAAAAAATATCACAAATTTTCTCAGGGGTGTGGGGGGGAGGTCTTCTGATAAACTTCTGCTTAGCTCTACTCTAAACCTATAAATTCTCGTTGTGCTAAAGGGCCATTGGGTGTGTATTGTTTTTAAACATAATACTCTTGCTACCTGGGGGTGGGGTGGGGTGGGGAGAAGAATGTATCTCCGATCTTATGTGAGGAAAATAAGATAAAGGAGGCATATTAGGGGAAATTGATAGTCTGAAACATATCCTAAGGCAAATAGCTGACTCTTTGTCATTAGTTTTTCCTACCCTGGGGAGGGGGGGTGAAGCTGGACCTGTATGCCTAGCATACTGCAAATTGGCACATTCTCTCTCTCTCCCCCCATTATATTTTATTAAGTTTCAACATTTTTAACCTAGACAGTCAAAACACAATTTCGTCTTTTCTCTCCTTTTTGTCGACTTCCCACCCCTTTTTCCATGGAGTTGTTGTTTCTTTAGTACATTCTCTCTCTCTCAACATCATAATAAGCCTACCCAACACATTTTGCTGCCTGATGCACTATAGCAAAAGGCATCCTGCCTGCCCCCCTCCCTGATTGCGTTCACACTCCCATTGACTGTGTTGTGAAATGTACTAGGGGAAAACAACTTCACTGTGCTCTTAAGGAAGAAATGTGAACATACCCCAAGTCAAGATGCATAATACCCAAGGCCATAAGTTATTTTGGTACCTACGGCAGAACATCCCACAAGCACCTCTCCCCTTCTCTGGCAGTAAAAATACACTAATAAATTAACTAACATGGACAGTTTGTTCTCTGACCATGAAAATTTGCAGCTTAAGATGACTAACTCTGCCTAACAGTAGAGCCGGCCCTGATAGCACTAAAATTGTCCACAGGGTTTTGAGCTCCCCCTATTCTTCTGTGCCATGCCCATCAGATGGCTAGGCAGAACGACAGGCAGAACGACAGGACACGGACAAGAAGCTACAGTTAGAACTGGATATGGAACAACTGATTGGTTCAAAATTGGGAAAGGTGTACGGCAAGGCTGTATATTGTCTCCCTGCTTATTTAACTTATATGCAGAATCCATCAAGCAAAAGGCTGGGCTGGATGAATCCCAAGCCGGAATTCAGATCGCCGGAAGAAATATCAGCAACCTCAGATATGCAGATGACACAACCTTGATGGCAGAAAGTGAGGAGGAATTAAAGAACCTTTTAATGAGGGTGAAAGAGGAGAGCGCAAAATATGGTCTGAAGCTCAACATCAAAAAAACGAAGATCATGGCCACCTCCTGGCAAATAGAAGGGGAAGAAATGGAGGCAGTGAGAGATTTTACTTTCTTGGGCTCCATGATCACTGCAGATGGTGACAGCAGTCACGAAATTAAAAGACGCCTGCTCCTTGGGAGAAAGGCGTTGGCAAACCTAGACAGCATCTTAAAAAGCAGAGACATCACCTTGCCAACAAAGGTCCGTATAGTTAAAGCCATGGTTTTCCCAGTAGTGATGTATAGAAGTGAGAGCTGGACCATAAAGAAGGCTGATCACTGAAGAATTGATGCTTTTGAACTATGGTGCTGGAGGAGACTCTTGAGAGTCCCATGGACCACAAGAAGATCAAACGCATCCATTCTTAAGGAAATCAGCCCTGAGTGCTCACTGGAAGGACAGATCATGAAGCTGAGACTCCAATACTTTAGCCACCTCATGAGAAGAGAAGACTCCCTGGAAAAGACCCTGATGTTGGGGCACAAGGAGAAGGGGACGACAGAGGACGAGATGGTTGGACAGTGTTCTCGAAGCTACAAACATGAGTCTGACCAAACTGCGGGAGACAGTGGAAGACAGGAGTGCCTGGCGTGCCCTGGTCCATGGGGTCATGAAGAGTCGGACACGACTAAACGACTAAACAACAACAATTCTTCTGTGCCATGCCCATCACATGGCTAGGCAGGACGACAGGCAGAACGACAGGACACGGACGACAGGCAGAAAATTAAGTGAGACCTATTGTAGGCCTGATCTGCAGCGCTTGCACTCATCGTCTGTTTAACATCTGTGCCGCAGAAGTTTCTCTTGCATTCCATTCCGAGCCCTGTTAGGATGCTGCCTTGTACTTTCATGCATCAGTTATGAAAAAAAGCAAAGTCCTCTCGCCCTGTTTATTCATATCAGCCAGGCAAGAGGACAAAAAGAGCTCCTTCTACAGAGTCTAATTGGCACCTAGGCATGAATATCCAGCCCTCTTTCCACCTTTTACACAGGCTGCAGACATCCGAAGACTGCTTCTGTGATAGGGCTGTCACCAACTATAAGGAATCTTAGTCGGGTAATGGTATGAGTATGTCTTTGTTAAGCAATTGATCAAATCCACATGGATTTCAGTATAAATTTCAGTTCTGAAGCAAGAATAACACTTCCTTTGCTCTTAGGTGATACACACCCAGCTGGTGGGCTGGATCCTTATCTCCTCCACCCCCAGCCATGGGCATAGCTGGGGGCGAGGCAGGGAGGGGCAGCTGCCCCACTAAATCAATAAAAATACATAGCTAACTGAGGTTCTGCTCCCCAACCAAAGGCCTGCCCCCCCCAACAAAAATCCTGGCTATGCCCATGCCCCCAGCCGCCCACCTCCCTGTCAATCACCTGACATCACAATGACATCAGTTGACTGGTTTTTGCATAGCTCCCTGCCCAGTAGCCCCAATGACCACCTGACCATTGGTGGTTGCAAAGAGCTCTGCATGGGGCTTTGCAGGTGTTACTGATCAGCTGATTGGCGGTACCTGCAAACCCCCTTTGGCCCAGCTGCATCTTTACCTGGTGCACCCCTGACATCATATATGATGTCAGATGCAGAGCAGGTGAGGGGGTGCCACACTGATGCATACCAGAATGCCATGTGGGCACAGCAGGAAGGCAAGGCCTGCATGGGTGGGAACACCAGAGGTCAGCAGAGGCTGGCTTGGCTCCCTCGATGTGCTCACACAGCCCCCAACCTTGCTAATGCCTTGCCCTTCTCCAAAGCTTCATTAACCGCAAGCCTCAAAATTTGGGATCCCCTCCAAACCCGTGCCAAAACTTTGCAGTCATTTTGAAGTGAACCCCTCGCATTCTGCAACACCCCCCAAACTTAATTGAGACATCAAACCGGGGTTCATAGTTAACACCCCAAAATCCAACATTGTCACAGGTTTGGAGGTGCTCCCAAATTTGGGGGTTCATAGTTAATGAAGCCCTTCTTTCCACACTGTTCCAGAGTTCCACTGGTGCAGAGCTGGTGTCAGAAGGGCAACTCTGCAGCTCTGCACCAGTTGCTCTTGGTTGTGACCCCTCTGGCTGCCTCTGTGTCCATGCACACAAGATACATTGCTCACATCTCATGCACACATACATGTGGCTGAAGAAAAGCTCCTGCATGAAACTTCCTACATATGAATTGCACATGCTCATGTAGCGCACATATAATGCAGTATTGAACACATGCACACTGGTTTCCTGAGTTTCATTTAAGTACATTTTATTACTATTACTCCTGTCATTCCTTTTTCTTGGAGGGAAAGACAGCAAGACTCACAGGTCTCTCTTTAATTCAGTGGACGTTTAGGGATTATTTGTTGTTTGCTGCCTCTTTAGCCCACGGCTCGTTAATTTGCTTTTAACGCAGTGATCTTATGCCTGGGAGTAATTCCCCTTGAAACTGAATGGAACTTACTTATGAGAAAACCCACTTAGCATCACTTTGCAGCTTACTCAAGCATGCTGCGTTACTGTGTGCTTTTCCAGTGTATAACTGACAGCAGGGAGCACAAACTTGGCGGTGGTTGGGTGGGGGCAGGGGAAAGGAGGTTGGTTGATTTGTGAGGGCAGCAAGGATATCCCCTCCTCCCTTATTCATTTCCTTAGTTTATTGCAAATGCTTTTGGCTTGCCCCTCTAGAGAGATCCCAAGACAGTATACAAAAGTAAATAAAAATGAAGCAAACCAATCCAATATAAATTGGGTCCCATGCATGCCATACATTTGAAGCATATGGCTTCCTCCCCAAAGTACCCTGGTATCCGTAGTTTGCCACTCTGAAAACAGCAATTCCCAGCAGCCTTAGTGAGCTACAGTACCCAGGATTCTTTGGTGGAGGCAAAGCCTTATGCTTCAAATTTGCTTTAAATATATGGTGTAGATGTAAAAGGTAGAGGACCCCTGGACATTTAAGTCCCGTCAAAAGGCGACTATGGGGTGTGGTGCTCATCTTGCTTTTCAGGCCGAGGGAGCAGGTGTTTGTCCACAGACAGCTTTCCAGGTTATGTGGCCGGCATGAATAAACCACTTCTGGTGCAACGGGACAACGTGTTGAGTGCCACAGTGGTACCCATTTATCTACTTGTACTGGTATGCTTTCGAACTGCAAGGTTGGTAGAAGCTGGGACAGAGCATCGGGAGCTCACCCCATCACACGGATTTGAACCACCGACCTTCCGATTGACAAGCCCAAGAGACTCAGTGGTTTAGAGATCACAGCACCAACCCTGTCCCTGGTGTAGATGTGACCACAATTAACAATAAAGCCATATAACTGTAAAAAAAACAGAGGCATAGACATAGAATCATAGAGTTGGAAGGGAACTGAGGGATCATCTAGTCCAACCCCAGCAATGCAGGAATATGCAGCTTTTCCTTACGGGGACTGAACCTGCAACCCTGGCATTGTCAGCACCACAATCTAGCCAAATGAGTTATCCATGCAGTTAGAAACAAGCAGAAGGGACTAGATCAGGCATCCCCAACCTTTGGCCCTCCAGATGTTTTGGGACTACAATTCCCATCATCCCTGACCACTGGTCCTTTTAGCTAGGGATCATGGGAGTTGTAGGCCAAAACATCTGGGGGGCCACAGGTTGGGGATGCCTGTACTAGTTGCTATTCAAACCCTGAACTTTAAAATTCCTGGGCAAGTCAATGATGTCTAACCTGGTGTGGATACGTCACATTGGTGCCAGTTGTTGCACCCCTAGAGGGAAGACCCTCCAGAGAAGGTGAGGTTCTCTGTTGCCACCCAACAAACTTCACCCAGGAACAGGGCATGGAGAATATTCTCCCCTGAAGATAGGCAGGCTGCTATAGGGAGAAGCTCTTCTTCAGGCATTTGGGTCCCAAGCCATTCAGGGCTTTAAAGGACAGCAACAGCAGCTCTGAGGCGAACGGGCATCTTTCAGAATTAGTGCGACATGATTCCATCTAGCTGGACCAGTTAGCATTAAGGCACTCATATTCTGTACCGATTGGAGCTTCCAGGTCATCTCCCAAGGCAGCCCCATGTACAACACATTGCAGCAATCCACTATTCTGGGAAGGTGGAATATTACAATTTTGTTGCAGTTACCAAAACAAAAACAAAAAAACAAACAAACCCGTACTTGGAGACAGGTTTCCATTATTGTGCAGAAACGCCCAGAGTGGCAAGTTTAAGAGTGTATGAGAGAATGAATGGACTTTTGCAGCTAAGAGCCTTCTGCACCAAGTAAGGAAGGAAGTGGCCTAAGAAGGTGATTGAGAGTGAAAGTGAGGGTGGGAAACCCATAACATAACCAACATTTACTTGGATCCTGAAGCGAGGAGACCAAACGAGCGCCGCAACCGCCGATGGAGAACAAATACTTGCGAGAAACCCATCCACACAGTCCTTATTTATGCTTCTTATTAAAACTGTGCAGAATAAAAAAAAAGGCCAATGGACTCTTAATTCATCAGCTCCCTGTTCATTGCGGCGCGCGCACATTTTAACGCACAGCTGGAGCGCAGTGGGAAAGCGAAGCAATGGACTGAATACGAATTGGAAGGCGGGTAGGAATCACCAAAGAAAGGATGCTCGGGATGCAGAAGGCGAAGGCGAAAGGTGTGTGGGGGGGGGGGGAGACCAGACTTTTCACTGTTCTCCAACAAGAGGAAGGCGGCGGAGGGCGGGAAAGGGAGCTGGGGGTCAGAGCAAAACGGGCTTTGGTGTTCTCGTTGTTTTCCGGCCCCTTTTTGCAAAGTTTGACCTGCCCAACGCGGGGAGATGAGGAGGGACCCGGGGCGCCTGCTCACTCTCGCCGCTCGCCAAACCCCAGAGACCCCCGAGCGGATAGACGGCGAGGTGATTGCAGTGCCGCGCGTTCCCTAGGGGGGCGCAGAGGGTCCCAGCATTGCCGGACCCCCAGGCTTAAGCCGGGCGGAGGAATGGAGGAGATCCGCTCACCACTCTCCTTCTTCCCGGCAAGGCGGCTCCGGGCTTTGCGCGCGCGCCAGGGTCATAGAAACATGGAATCGTAGAGTTGGAGGGACCCGCGGGTCATCTAGTCCAACCCTCTCCAAGGCGAGGATCTTTTGCCCAACGTGGGGCTCGAACCCGCGACCCCGAGATTAAGAGCCTCACGCTCTCGGGCGCGCCAGAGAGCGGACCGCGGCGCTTACCTGACAGCAAGGGACGGCAGACTCCGCCAGTGGGGCGCAATGGCATCACCTGCAAGTCCAGACGCCAAGGACTGCGGGCTTTTAAAAGCGGGTTTGTGGACTCTGTTTTAAACACGCACCACACGTCGCCCTCCCCACCCCTAATTCCCAAACCGGCTCACCTTGCTGTTGGCCTCTGCCCAGCTGTGGCCTCTCGCCTCAGTCGCCGGCCTCCTTGGCTCAAGGGCGCCCCCTCATGGCGACATCTGCCGAGGAGCGTCCCGTTCCTCTCTGCCTCCGTGCGTCAGAGGAGGGCCAAGGAGGGGGCTCGGGGGCAGAGCAGCTGCTTGGCATGCAGAACTCTCCAGGCCCCCCACACTGCAGGCATGCGTCCCTCAGAAGGTTGCCCCAGAGGGAGAGCGGGCCTGGAGCAGAAAAATGTTCCCTGCCCTGGCTATACTCATCCCGAAAGAGGAGAGGAAACATAGAAAATGAAGGGGATGGCTGTAGCTCAGCGGCAGGACACGTGTCTGTCACGCAGAAGGTCTCAGGTCCACTCCCTGGCCTCTCCAGGTAGGGCTGAGAGAGAGACTCCCTGCCTGGAACCCTGGAGCTCTGATGCCAGTCAGGGGAGACTAGTCTCCTCCAACCAGAAGTTGAGGATGATAGATCCCATCAGATCCATCCATAGCCAGGGATAATGGGATTTGTGGTCCAAAATATTTGGAGGATACTTGGCTGGCGAAGGTTGGTGCAAACAGTGCTGATCTATGTGGACCAGTGGTCGGACTTAGTATAAGGTGAGCTGCCTGTGTCTCTCCAGTTAGACAGTTTTTATACCCTTGGTTTGTTAACCATTATGTATCCAGATACCAGTTGCTGGGAATCGAAGGCATCTGGTCCCACAGCTGCACTAGATGGGCCATGGCCTGATCCTGCAGGCTCTTATTGGGCTCTGCTCTGCCAAAGACATGCACAGAAATGATCTGACCATCGTTTTAAGAGCTAGGGAGGGAGCCAATTAGCTTTGCTTTTTGATCTTCTCTTAGTAGCAACTCTCATCACCACCTACTGCATGTCCATAAGAGTCACCCCAAATTTCACCATGCAAACTGCAACATGTAATCTCAGCAGTGTAAATAATACCACATGTAAAAAAATAAAAATGCACCGAATAGGACATTCTGTGTCAATTTCAATATTTCAATTTCAATTTCAATTCAATATATTCCAGGAGTGAGGAATCTCAGACCCCCGGGCCGAATGCCTCTCTATTTGGCTCCCAGGACTCTCCTCAGACCACACTGCCTCCCCAGCCACACCTGCAACTGGTCGTGCCTTGCATTCTCCTTGAGGGTTTTTGCCTGGCTGGAATATGCCCTTGAACTCTGAGAGTGCCTCTTGCTTGTCCAGATGAAGGCTAGAGTGGTGTGTCTGTGTAGATAGATAGATAGATAGATAGATAGATAGATAGATACCAACCTGCTGTACAAAGGTTTAAAAAAACACCATTCATTGTTCTGCCCATTTTTGCCTGTGGCATCTGGGAGATTGTTCAGAACGGAATGTGGCTCTTAGGCTAAGAAAAGTTCTGTATTCCTGCTATATTGAATGTAACTCTCCAAGTTCAATAAAGTTTACTCTGTGTGTGGGAGAGGTAGGAATCTCAGCACACACACAGTAGTTCTCTGGAGTGTAGATTTCTTGCTCCCATATTTGTGTTCTAGTGACACTGATCCAGAATGTTTAGGTATTTGTCTTTACAACAGCCCTGTGAGGTCTGCGAGAGAGAGAGAGAAAATGAATGTGACTGGCCCAACAGGATTTTCTTCATGTTTATAAAGGTCTGTATACTTCACCGCAACTGGCCTCTCTTTGGATTCCCTGATTCCTGCTGCTTTGAAATTCTTCAAATGAACCCTTCAGCCCTGCGCTGCCACGCACTGGAGGCATTTTTTCCGTACGCCTTGCCCACAGTTATCTAACCCACGGAGATTTAATAGCCTGCCCTGCTGCTGCTGGTCTAATCAGGCTTCGTCCAGGGAGGGGAGGGGTATTGCCACTCTGCTTTGTTTATAGTGTGGGTGGGTCAGCCCAAGTGGGTCATATAGAACAGCGCTAGATGGGGGAATTTGGCAGCTGTCTCAAAGTTTCCTAGCTGTAAGTTATTACCAGGTTGCCATGCCCACAAGAAGGAAGCCTGCTTAAACAAGGGCACCCCTTTCTGTTCCAGCAAAATAACCATGATGACCAAGTAGAAAAAAAGAAACCTGTTGCTATTTAAAGCCCCTGGTCATTTCCATCCTAAATACAGGGTTCCTGTGGCACAATGCACGGGAAACAAAGGACAGTGCTTTTTTGTTCCCCCTTCAAATCTGTTAATTAAATTTCTATACTGCCCTTCATCCGAGGATCACAGGGCAGTTTACACTATAAAAACACCCAAATGCACAACATGGTAGCAAATAAAGACAATACCCCCTACAGTATTTATGAGAATCAAGTCACTACATTAGGTATTTCCAGGAACTTCTGTTAATGGAGTGGGGCTTTGCAATTCCCCACGTTTGGATTAAGAATGTGATGCCAAACCGACTTGTCCATGAAAGTCATTGTTATGTACTGAGTTGAATAGGATCCAAAAGGCAGCAGTCTTATTGGTCCTAGAACAATAGGATTCAGAATGCAGCAGTCTGATTAGTCCACAGGAGCCACCCAATCCAGGCTCCAAGTAGAAGGGAATCCGCAACCTGATTGGCTTACAGGAGAATCCTGGAATTAGCCAATCACGTGGGACCCATTGTGTAAATAATGTATATAAGGCAGACATTCTGGGGGAACTTCCATTCCTCTTCACCACTATGAGCTGAATAAAGAGCATGAAATCCACTCTTGACTCCGAGTATATTTCAGTCATACATTCTGAAAGTGTGTGTAGTAAGATGATAAAACTTTTCTTCTCCTAGTAACACACCAGAGATGTCCATTCTCAAAGCAGCAACTGAGATTATGGGCTAGCCTAGTGGCCCCTGTGGATTTCCTCTATCCAGGCATCTGCACCCTCTTCAGGCACAGAAGGGAATCACGGTGTGCTGCATCTGCAGCCAAGATTGACAAGCGGTGTGAAGCTGCTACCTTGGTCATTGAAGAGGACGTGGAGGGGGTTGAGGAAGTGTTGCCCCTTGGATATCCCAGCCCCCCTTCCTTAAAAGCTCAGCTTTCACATAAAAAAATAAGGGAAGGCTGTTGGCCTTTTGTGGAGACAGAAGGAAAAGCACACAGCTGGTACCATTAATTCCCTCTATTTCCAGTTTTCAGGAATGGTTCTTATTGCTTATGCAGACAAAAACACCAGCACCCACCCACAAGATGGAGGTTTCAGGAGATCCCAAGATCAGCAGAATAGTGGATGAGCACAGATTAAATCTTGCTGCCTAGGCTGCGCAATCCTGTCCCCTCTGGGAACAGGGTGGTATAGGCAATGTAGGTGGGAACATCAGGTGATGTGGCATCAGGTGATGGCCAAGGTTTGAGGAACATGGCCTGGTTGGTCAAATTGGGAGACCAAGATTAGCTTGTGAGCCAGAGGTTCCCCACCATGACCAAGGGCAAGGACCATGGGGTTTGCACTTCCTTGCAGTGCTCTACTGGGAGTAGGGGAACAGCCAACTGAATTCCATGTCTCCTGTTTGGCAACTTCAGACTGTCTCCCCTCTGGAAAGTTGGGTGAAGGTATTTGCAAGGAGCATAATACATGGTCTGGGAGACATGGGGAAGTCTTGGGATTTGGCCTGACTCTTAACACTGCCAGACCCTCTCCTCCAAGCCTTTAAGAGAGTTAACTTGACTGATGTGTCAGCAGTGGAGGTCTCCTGAAAGCTTTTTCCTCCTGCTCCTGGTCATTAATCTCTCTAATCCTCTTTTTTGCTGAAGAACTATTGTACACCATCTCGGCTCATGTGGCACAGCCAGCAAATGGCTTTTGCAGCAGTTCCTGCCTATGTGTAAGGTTACTCCCATTTCTTCCTGTGAAACTGTGAAAACAACAACACATATTGGATTTTTGAAATCATGTTTCTAGGGTGTGCCACAATCCGGCTATTTTTTGTGACCAGCGGCCAAAGCAAGGTATGGTCTATAAAAAGGGACTTTACAGAATGCAATCATCTATCTGAAGGTATAGTCTTTTCCAAGTTTAGTTTAAAACCAAGAGAAAGGAGGAGAGCAAGAGGGGCCTTGAAGTTGCCCACCAGCACTTAGCACCTAGACAGCAAACAACACAGGGAGAAGGGCCAGCTGATTGCAGTGTTAATAATAATAATAATAATAATAATAATAATAATAATAATAATAATAATAATAAATTATTTATACTCCGCCTACTATCTGGCTGGGTTTCCCCAGCCACTCTGGGTGGCTCCCAACCGAGTATTAAAAACATAATACAGCATTAAACATTAAAAACTTCCATAAACAGGGCTACCTTCAGATGTCTTCTAAAAGTAAGATAGTGGCTTACTGCCTTGACATCTGATGGGAGGGCATTCCACAGGGCAGGCACCACTACCAAGAACGCCCTCTGCCTGGTGTACTGGGAGCCAATGAAGATCTTTCAGGACTGGTGTTAAATGGTCTCAGGGGCCACTCCCAGTCACCAGTCTAGCTGCCACATTCTGGATTAATTGCAGTTTCTGAGTCAACTTCAAAGGTAGCCCCACGTAGTTGGTTTGTATTCCTTTTGAAATTTGATTTGCAAATTTGTATCTGTACAAATAAATTAGCATATGCAGATCTGATGAAAGTCTGTGTCCTCCATTTTTGGACGACACATTTCCTCCCCTCTGCCCATTTTGATGATGTGCAAGAAGCCATCCTCATACACAGTCTGACCAGCAGACTGATACAAAGCCAGGTTGCATTCCAGCTCAACAAAACTACCATACAGTGGTACCTCGCAAGACGAAAAGAATTCGTTCCGCGAGTCTTTTCGTCTTGCGAAGCACGGTCCGTCGCAACTGCGCCTCTTCAAGTGGCTTTAAAAAAAAAGCGCAAGACGTTTTCGTCTTGCGAAGCAAGCTCATAGGGGAATTCGTCTAGCGAAGCAACGCAAAAACGGAAAACCCTTTCGTCTGGCGAGTTTTTCATCTTGCGAGGCATTCGTCTTGCGGGGCACCACTGTATATAGGTAGTGGTTTGGGGTGGGCTTGTGTGAAATCTAACCTGCCTAAACACAGCATGCTGTTCATGTTAACTGCAATAAGTAAATGGCACTCCCAATTTTGATTCATGAATATACCATTCAACAAATGACCACTTGGGAGCCATAATTCAGCCCACCCTGACCTAGGTACGGGTCACTTACAACTAAGCATCGTTACCAGTTTATTCTTTGGATGACCAGCTGCAAAGGAAGAAAATGTTGCGCAAGAGAAGGAATTTTGATCCAAAGGTACAGAAGGCCCCCAGCTGATAGGATAGATATGACCCCTTTCCATTCATCAAATGATTGATCCGATGACTAGGGAGGGTTGATTTTCACCCCCTTCATCAGGTGGTGGGCTGGGTATAGAAATGTAACTCTGTATGGCCATCTCAATGTCATGACTTTTTGTCTCTATCAAAATTGGTGGGGGCAGAAAAATTTGCTTGTGGGGGACGAATCAAGTCCTCAGGTTGGGGTAAGCCACCTCTGCCCTGGGGACAAAAACTATGAGCTCCCTTCCCAACAAAATGTATACAGTGGCACCTCAGGCTACATACGCTTCAGGTCACATACGCTTCAGGTTACAGACTCCGCTAACCCAGAAATAGTGCTTCAGGTTAAGAACTTTGCTTCAGGATGAGAACAGAAATTGTGCTCCGGCGGCGCAGCAGCAGCAGGAGGCCCCATTAGCTAAAGTGGTGCTTCAGGTTAAGAACAGTTTCAGGTTAAGTACGGACCTCTGGACGAATTAAGTACTTAACCTGAGGTACTACTGTATGGTGTTACCCACAAATTACTTGTTGACTAGAGCAATAGCATCTTGCTTGGAATTTGAGTATCACACAGCCTTGTTGGTGTGCACTGAATTTAGGTATTTAGGGGATGGGATGTGCTGGTGAAAAAATGTACCAGTTGGTGACATTAACATGCAAAAAGCATGCAGTCTCGTTTGTAAGGAAATGATATATATTTGAAATAAATGTCACCAGACAGTGTGGAAGTGGCTCACTTATGTGGCTCCTTCTCTTCCACACTATCTGAATCTCTCGTTCACTTGCATATGGAGGGAATCAGAACACTACCCAACAAGTTGTCTGGGGCAAGTAACTTATCTGTCATTCTTACCCATCCCAAAAGGTTGCCGGGAAGTCAAAATGCTGCTCTGAGTTCTCTGAAGGAGGGGAAGAGGATACAAAACAAGTAGAGAAAACACGAGCACATGCTGTACTCTGTCAAAGGACAAATAGCTCAAAATGGGAACACTCATCTCTCAGTCATGGGTAGCCTTTCCCTGATTTGACCCATAGCTTTTACACATTCAAAAGTACTACATGCCCAGTTGTCAGGGGTTCAGAGACAGAGGCACAGGTGAGGGAGGAGACGGAGAGCGACGAGGAAGAATCCCAGGACAGTGAGGAAGAGGATGACAATGACTTGAGATCTTCCATGAGTCTCTCAAGTGAATCGGAGGATTCTCAGGAGGGGGCGCCCCTAGTCAGGACAAGGGGGGTCACAGGGGGGACCTGCCAGGAGCAGGGAAGCAGCAGGGAAACCCCGAGCGGGAGTGGGAGATCGGGGCCGGCTTCCCAGCAGGAACGAAGGGAAGAGAGGGGGGTTCCCAGTGTGACACACGGAGCGGAGCAGGAAAGAGACAGGGGAAGGAGATCGGGGCAGGACGTCCTGCCGGAAGAGGCGGAGAGTAGTACAGGGAGTAGTGTAAGTGTCAAGAGGAAGGTCAGGGGTAGCGAGCGCGCGCCAAGTTCAAATGTGGAGGCGCGCGGAAATGGAGAAAGCCCGGAGGAGGAGCCCAGCCCCAAAGCACGAAGGAGGGGGGAACAGGCATCTCAGGAATCCGCTTCAGGAGAGAGCAGGAGGGAAGGAACCCAGGGGGGCAGAAAGACCCTGCGGAAAAGGAAAGACAGAAAGAGGTGGTCTAGCACAAGCCTCTTAAGTTGGTGCAGGGGCGGGACCGATTCAGAGGGGACTTCAAATGTCTGACGTTAGAGACTAGGGGCTGCGCGCCTCGGTTGTGGAACCAATAATGAACTGCAATAAACATCCTTGTATATAAGAAGAGCCTGGCGTTGGTCTTTTGTGAGCTGAGACCTGAGGCAGCCGCTGACACCAGTAGAATTTGTATTTCTTTTTACTTGAACAGCAAACATCATATACCATGGTTTCAGATGCAGCGGCTTAAAACACAGCAAGGTTGTTTCTTTTCTGCCTCATTTCAAGGTGCATTCTTACATTGCTGTACATGCCAGGATGTGTGTCTTCAGCTGATGAGCATCACTTGTTTGTCACAAGAGACTAGGGCCCTGCGGGACTTGACATCTTTCCGCAGGGCCTGCAAGACAGAGCTGTTCCACCAGGCCTTTGGCCAGGGCACAGCCTGACTCCTTCCTTCAGCAATCTTCGCGGTGCTCTGGCCCAATGGTTGCCATTGGTTTGAGTTGAATTAATTTTATAATGAATGGTTTTAGAGCATTGTGTTGTACTGTTGTACTGTTTATTGTTGTTAGCCGCCCTGAGCCTGGCTTCGGCTGGGGAGGGCGGGATATAAATAAAATTATTTATTATTTATTTTTATTTTTATTATTATTATTATTATTATTATTATTATTATTATTATTCTCTGTTTGTTGCTTCCCAACTCCTATTTATGTCCTGTGCACATGCACAATGGCTGTCTCACATGTACACACCTGTGGCTTACGTTCTTTGATCAGTAAGGGTTAAGGGCAAGCACAACAAACAGCAGCGTTTCTCCAGAAACTATGAGATGCAGATGGATTGGGGCTAACATCATGTGTGCTCAACTTCAAACGCCAGCAGTGGGATTGTTCTGGAGCCAGAGCAAATGGTTATGTGTACACAGCCTTCACCGTGAATGTCTTCTGAAACTTCTGTAGCGCAGAAGGGGGCCATAGGCAGCAGTAGATTGCATGTTTGGCATACAAAACCCCACCTTCTATTCCTGGCATCTTCAGCTAAAATAATAAAGGGCATTCAAGGGCTAGGAAAGGGATCTCCATCAGACTTCCGGGGTGGCGCCATCGGCAATGGCGGACTCCCTCTGATCCGGAGGGACTAGCTCCGCAGAAAACAGGTCTTCACGCTATGGCGAAGCGGGGACCCTTTCAAAAATCACAGGCGGATGAAGCCTGTGACCATGGGACTTGGCGGGCACCTTTCGCGCCCCCAACTCGTAAAGGAACCCCGTTACGGGCTCCGGAGCGAAGAGGGGCAAGTGGCGCGGTGCTGAGAGTCAACTGCTTCTTCCGTGGAGCGAAGCCGCACAGCCGTTGCTGGAGAGCGCTGCCTTTTTCCTGGGACAATTTGGCTTTTAAAACAATTACCCGTGAGTAACTTAATTTTGGACAATTGGACTTTAAAAAACGATCTGCGAGTAGAAAGGAAAATTGGACTAAGAAATTCTTTTTAATTTGGTACTGAAATGGGAAGGTCTAAACAGGAAGTCAGCCTTCCGTTTCTTGTAGATAGATTAAAGCAAAGACATGGCAAACTAAAGTTTCAGAAAACAGTTTCTAAAGGATTAACTTTCATCATTTAAAATTGTTGAACCCCCTTCGGGAGCAGGAGAAGAGGGTTTTTTTTCCTCGGACTGTTTAAACCTGCAGAAGAGAGTGTAAAGAAAAGTAATTTTCCACCGTCTTGAACCTGGGAGCCGGGTGTCAGGACTGATGTTCTTTAGGAAGCTCATTGACCATAGACAAATGTCTTTGACAGATAGTTAAAAGAAGAGAAACATAGTGACTCCATTGTTCTCCTTCGCATTTTAAAGGAACAAATATTGACAAAATATCTGAAAAAGGAAACTTTGTTGTTAGATCTGTCTTTAAAAGAAAAGAACAAATAGAAGTTCTTCCCCTAGAGGGAGCCTGTGAAATTGTTTCCAAATTTGAACTGGGGAGTTCTGCAGCTGCAACAGATTACGATCATGGGAACAGACTTCTGACCTTGCAGAACAATGTATTCAGAAGCCTTGGTGCGTGCTTTCTGTAAAACAAGTGCCCTATTGGATCAGCTACATTAGAAGACGGACTTGATGACTGTTGCGATCGGAAATTTTGGACAGGTAGTGGGTAACTATATAGAACCCACCCAGGAATCAAATCAGGAGTGTGCTCTGACAGATCAGATGAGGGAAGATGTTGCTGAACCTCGGATGCCAGAGATGGAGGGAGTTGTGGCCCAGCAGGAACATGAGTTGTTGGATTTGATAAATGAACTTGGAAAAAGCCAGATTTGGAGAGATAAAGTTTTGTTTGGTTTGGAAATGGGGGGTTTTGACTTTCCAAATCTGGCAATGGGCCGCGATGGGGGCTCTTAATTCTGGAGGGACTTTGAAATATGTTCTTAAATACCACATGGAGTTTAGTGAGGACTATGGGAAAGGGGCTGATTTGTCGAGAAGGGTTAAAAACACCGCCAAGCTGGAGTGCCCACGAGTGAAAGGAGCAGGAGACAAAGTAAAGTATAGGTATAAATATGAAGAAGAGCCGCGGAAGGGACATGGAAGAGACTTAAGGGCCTCGGACATAAGATTACCAGGTTAATGCGCCAGATTGATGGAATAGAAAGGACTGACAAAACCCGGGACCAGGAGGAAGAGACGCTGGATGAAGATTGGAAGAAAATTTGAATTATTTTTTTTTATTAGGATTGCCTTATAAAATTAATGAATGTTAGAAAAATGTTGGAACGAAATTATTTGGCTTTAGCAAAAATGTTAAAAGAATCATGTAAGAATATCTTATGGTTATGAGAAATTGGTATAAATAAGATGTAAGTTTTAAGTTTTAGGGTTCTTTATAGTAAAATAAGGTTAAAATAGACTAACGTAATGTACTGACAGAATATTATGAAAAATGGAAAGGATTTGCTGTGATAATTAACAACTAGGATACAAAAAAAGGGAGGAGTGAGGAGGTCAATGAAAGAAGGTAATGACAGTTAAGAATTTGAGAATATTGGATTTGTTTTTAAAATTCTGTGGCTTATTTTTGTTTTTTGATTGTGCTCTGTTATCTGTTTTGTTGTTATTTTTTGATTTTGATTTTTACCAATTTGTATTGTTTGATTGTGGTTTGTTTTTCCTTTGTTCTTTCTCTTTCTTTTTATTCTTTGTTTTTCCTGTAATTTTAAAAATCTTAATAAATATCATTAAAAAAAAAAGGAAAGGGATCTCCATCAGAGATCATGGATTGCTGGTGGTGCTCAGAGCAGACAAGATTGGCTAGAGCAGCAGTTCTCAACCTGTGGGTCCCCAGATCTTGTTGGACTACAATTCCCATCATCCCTGAGCTCTGACCTTGCTAGCTAGGGATGATGGGAACTGTAGTCCAACAACATCTGGGGACCCACATGTTGAGAACCGCTGGGCTAGAGGGACTCATGGCCCTGCTTAGTACTAAGGAGCTTCATCTTTCTCCCTCATTGTCAAGAGTTGTTTGTGGCTCTGGGGCAAGCACAGGTTCAAAGCCAGAGTGGGTGTGCAGGGGATGTGACAACTTTCTTCAGATCTCAAGCACAGGAAGTCAGGAGATCTGCACTAAGGCAATACTGAGCTGAATATGGTCTTGTAACAAGTTGCTGATTCCTTTTCTTTTGGTTCATTGTAGCATAGCCTTGTAAATAAGCCAGCCAAAATTACAAGCCCACCATGGAGGAACAGAACTTCTTCTCGGAGTTGGAATGCCCTCCCCAGAGATTTCCAACGTGATAATCTTTACGGAGCCAGGTGAAGATATTTTTATTCTCACAGACCTTTGAATTTCAGTTTGGATTTTAGATCTGGGCACAAATGGCTTTCTCTGTGCTTTTTCATAGGTTGGGTTTCTTTTTATAGTAATTTTACTCTGGTCAGGTGTTATGCTGGTTCTATGTTCCTGTGACATTTGTGCTGAGATTGTTTTATAGTTTGAATTGCATTTGTATACTTCCCTGGTTTTTTGAAAACCACCCAGAGGACTTGGGTTGGTTGTCGGCTTGAAAATGACACCAGATCAACCAGCAAGCAAACAATTAATGCTTCTTAGCCTGCTGTGAACTGGGAGAAGAGGAAGGGAGAGTTCCTTCCCTCTTGCATTATTAGCCTGCTGATTTCTGTGCTGACCCCGGAGGAGAGACAGAGCACTCTGGTCCCCTTCTACAATCCCACTTATTTGCCAGCATGGGATTCCCTATCATCTATTGCTCCACTAAGCCTAGAGGACATCTCTTTCTCATGTACTCTTTTATAACTGTTATGTACTGAAGTTCTCACCCTGGGCCAGCAGGGGCATACTGTAGATAGTTTTCACTCAGGTCCACATATGCAAACAAGGGATTGAAAGTGATGTTCAGTGATTGAATAGTTACAGAAAATGGTTACTGTTGTGTTCTAGTGGAGCTCTATATAAGCAGGCTGGCTGAACCCTTCAGTTCAGTTCTGTTCTGGCCCGTGAATAAACAAGAGTTGTTTGAAGGATTGCTGTGTCGTCTGATATGTTCACCCACAACTTAACAGTAACAATTGTAAAGAATACAATCCCCTTCTCCTGGTACGCACCAGTCATATAACTCCTGGGTAACTTGCACATTTGGGACCCCTCCACACACCCCTTTTATTCTGCATTCATGATAATCTGTGCTTATGGTGGTATTGGGGCAATTATACATTCTCAATACTGTTTGCACTTACTCAAGTTTCAGGGTAGACATACTGTGCTGTTTCCACTCAGGGCATACATAGCCTGTGACTTTCTGCTGAAATCCTGTTTTTTTTTGTTTTTGTTTTGTCTTTTTTAATATCACAAATGTTCTAGGTTTTGGTCCCACTTTAGTTGCCCTGTAGTGCAAGAGTACATCTCCAGGTAGCAATAACTGACCTCATTGAGGAAGTATCACAGAACAGACAAGTAAAAAGGAATGATGTGCGGATGCTATTATTGCATGGATGACATATTGCAGAATATGCCTGCAAAAAATGGGGACCCTTCCTTGCTTATGCCCACGTCCCAAGCTGCAAGGATGGTGATGAGGATAGCCAACTGTCAGGGTTGTTGTAAGTTCGAAGGGAAGAAAGAAAATAAATAAACGAAAAGCCACTTTGTATCACTGAAATGCTATTTAAACGATTTATTATAAGTTTCACTTTACATCAAGCAACATAATACATGAGGAGTGTAATGACATTTTTCATATTTAATAAATAAGAACATCAGTGCATTTTAAAGCTGTCTGCTGCTGTCAACTGAAATTTCCTGCCTGCCCCCATGAAAGTAGAATGAGAACCCCCTGGAGTCTTGCTGCAAAATGTAGGTCAGGCTCACCTCAGAGTACTCCAAGCCTTGTTCATAGCTAATGCAGCTTTTGCAAAATTAAAGAGAAATGACAGGCAAGAAGTTCTTGGTAAGTGGCACAGACGGGGACTACTACAGTAGCGGGTATATCGGGTAACCATTAAACGAAACTGATAATAAAATAGTATAGAAAACATGGGGAAACGAGTTAATAGATTTTTAAGCTTGTGTACCAATGCAGCAACACCTTATTGGTATGGGGCTCCCTCGTCTGAAGTGTGTTGTCCATTTCTTTCAATGCCAGAAGCAGATCTGGGTTTGCCTCTAATTGCACCATGGACTTGCTCCTGCCAAAGAAATGAGTGGGACAACTCGTGTCTCCACACAGAACACTTGTTTCACCATCAGTGCCTGCTGGTATCTGCACTATACCCTACCCTCCAATATTTCTCCTCAGAAAATAGGGACATCCTATTCCATACCCTCCAACATTTCTCTGGTGGAAATAGAGACATCTTAAGGAAAAGTGGGACATTCCAGGATCAAATCAGAAACTGGGATGACTTCTGTAAATCCAGGACAGTACCTGGAAAATAGGGACACTTGGAGGGTCTGCTATACATTTAAAGCAGTGTCATACCACTTTAAACCGTTGTGGCTTCCCAATAAGAAACTGTAGCTTGTTAAGGGTTCTGAAAGTTGTTAGGAGGCCACTATTCCCCTCACAGAGCGACAGTTCCCAGAGTTCCCTTGGAAGAGAAAATGACTGTTAAACCATGAACTGTAGCTCTGCAAGGGAACTAGGAGTCTCCTGACAACTCTCAGCACCCTCAGCAAGCTACAATTCCCACAATCCTTTGGGAGAAACTATGGCTGTTTACTCCTGCCAGCCTAGCAGTTCGAAAGCACCACAAAAAGTGCAAGTAGATAAATAGGGGAAGGTAAACGGCGTTTCCGTGCGCTGCTCTAGTTTCGCCAGAAGCGGCTTATTCATGCTGGCCACATGACCCGGAAGCTGTACGCCGGCTCCCTTGCCCACTAAAGTGAGATGAGCGCCGCAACCCCAGAGTCAGCCACGACTGGACCTAATGGTCAGGGGTCCCTTTACCTTTACTTATGGATGTTTTAAGTGGTTTGATATTGCTTCTCAATATGTCACCATGAGATAAAAGCCATGCAGGAGCAGTTTGCCACCCGTGGTGGTTAGAACAACACTTCAGTGACACAGCCAAATGGGTGGAGTCTGACTGTGTGGGCCTTTCTCATCAAACGGGCCTCCTCGCCTCTTGACAGGGTGCCAGTTTTGTGGTCAGGGGTGTGGCCTGGTAAGAGCCAGATGGGCGGCCTAGATAGGTTCACCACCCCAGCTTTAAAGAAACAATTGGAAGGTAAAAAAAAATGGATGTGCATTGTATTGGTTGGGTATGTTTATCATGGAGAGCTTGCCTTCAGAGTCATTTACCTTTTCAAAAGCACAGCACCAGCCCATGAGGTCTATTTGTTACCTAGGGCATTTCTAGTGCCTAGTATTCCCATTTTATGGCTGCCTCTTTGCAGCAATGCAGCACAGGTTTTCGTTGCATCATCCGATTGCTTCTAAGCAACGATCGTTCCATCCACGTGAAGTGGATGTATGAACAGTTCCGAAATGATCTGATTGTTCACTGAAGTTATATTAACAGTACTTTGATCCTGTATTGAGTGCTAAGAACAAATACAAGTATTTCCGTGTATTGACCTTCCTGGGTCAATAGCAGTGTGGGATAGCTTGGGCGAGAAAACGTGCCAATATCTCTCTCTCCCCCCCCCCTTGTCTTTCTGCATTACTTGCTTTGCCCTCACAGAACATTTCCCTTCTGGCTCCCAGCCATTTCAAGCTGAGATGTCACCTATCTCCAGTCTCATGGTACAACACTTGCTCATGGATCTTAATTACAAGTGCTCTGTTCTCACCGCAGGGTTAATGATGGTTTTCGAGGGGTGTCGGGTGAGTTAAGTCATTTCCATTTCAAAAAAGTGAGAAGTTACTGACCCACAGGCAGCTGTATGGAAACACCCTGCCTGCAATTCTCTTGAGCCAAGAAATTTCACGGAATGTATATTGCAGCATCTAGTAGTTTGACAGTCGACCACTTTGACACGAAAAGGAAAATAAGCCAGCCGCCTTGGCTAGCAGGCCTGTAATCATGCAAGTGGCTTCTTTTGACTTATTTGTGATCTGTGTAGGAAAGTGACCAGTAAATGTTTTAAATAAAACATTCAAATGCTAAATTCAGGTAGGTAGCCGTGTTGGTCTGACACAGTCGAAATAAATTTAAAAATTTCAAAAATTGTCCAGTAGCACCTTAGAGACCAACTAAATTTGTATTGGGTACAGTGGTACCTCGGGTTAAAAACTTAATTCATTCTGGAGGTCCATTCTTAACCTGAAACTGTTCTTAACCTGAGGTACCACTTTAGCTAATGGGGCCTCCCGCTTCGCCACTGCTGCCCCGCGATTTCTGTTCTCATCCTGAAGCAAAGTTCTTAACCCGAGCAGTGGCGTAGCGTGGGTTCTCAGCACCCGGGGCAAGGCAAGTAATTTGCGCCCCCTAACCCGTGGATTTTAGCACTCGAGTCTCTTCCGCGCCCCCCAGATGTTGCGCCAGGTGCGGCAGCCCCCCTGCACCCCCCACGCTACGCCACTGCTCCCACCACAAGTCTTCAGGACAGCCATCCGAAGGCTGGCGCGGGGAGAAGGTCTCTCCGCCCCACCGCAGGCTTCGGAGGAGCCTTCCGAAGGCTGGCGGTGGGGCGGAGAGACCTCCTCCCGCCGCCAGGCTTCGGAGCAGCCTTCCTAAGGCTGGCGGTGGGGCGGAGAGACCTCCTCCTGCCGCCAGGCTTCGGAGCAGCCTTCCTAAGGCTGGCGGTGGGGCGGAGAGACCTCCTCCTGCCGCCAGGCTTCGGAGCAGCCTTCCGAAGGCTGGCGGTGGGGCGGAGAGCCCTCCTCCCGCCGCCAGCCTTCGGAGCATCCTTCCGAAGCCTGGCGGCGGGAGGAGGTCTCTCCGCCCCACCGCCAGGCTTCGGAGCAGCCGTCCGAAGCCTGGTGGCGGGAGGAGGTCTCTCCGCCCCACCGCCAGGCTTCGGAGCAGCCTTCCGAAGGCTGGCGGCGGGAGGAGGTCTCTCCCACCTTGGAGAGGTTCCCGCTTCCTCGAGGGGGGCTGGCCAAACGCCCCCCAAATGTTGCGCCCGGTGCGGCCGGCACCCCTGGCACCCCCCACGCTACGCCATTGAACCCGAGGTACTATTTCTGGGTTAGTGGAGTCTGTAACCTGAAGCGTCTGTAACCCGAGGTACCACTGTATAAGATTTCGTGTGCATGCACACTTCTTCAGATACACTGAAACAGAAGTCACCAGACCCTTATATTATGTTTCAGTTTATCTGAGGAAGTGTGCGTGCACACAAAGGCTTATACTGTACCCAGAACAAACTTAGTTGGTCTCTAAGGTGCTACTGGACAATTTTTTAAATTTTTAAATTTATTCAAATGCTAAGTGTTATTAGTGTTGCTATTATTAATAATACAATATAGTAATAACGAACCCCTGATCTGAGTGTGGATCCTTGGGTAGCAAGAATCAACTCTGTTGACAAATGTACCCAAGAAATGTTGTACGATTTCTCCACCCATTCACAGATTTTTAAATGCCTATTTCTTTCTCTGCCTTTATTTTCTCCCCCTCTTTGTTTTTTCGTTGTTGTTGATAACTATAATTATATAATATCTTGATCAGAAATGTTTCTTATTTGCTATGTCGTTTTCCAGACTGAGATTACATAAATGCCACACATTGTCAAATTGTTATATTGCTAAAATTGAATAAAAATCATTTTTTAAAAAGGAAAAACAACACCACCCAAACACTTGGAGGAGGTTTCAGGAGGTCGGAGGGAACCCCAACATTTGCAGATGTACAAAATCCACCATGGGGAGAGGGAACCCTCCCCTGAAAACAGCCCAGTGGGGGTGAAGCATGCCCAGTGTGCATGGAATAATGGAACTATACTGAAGGAGAGACCATAAGAACTGATAGAAGTGGTGAATGGAAAGGAAGAGGACATGGTTTATTGGCTGCTGCCCTGAGCAGGAGTACTGCATACTGCAACATTTTGTTGCAAGCCCCACTTGCTGCTGCAGCAGAAGTATTAGTAGTCGTAATAATATCTAGATGCTTTTCTGTATATCCTTGGCAGAAACAGGAGAGGAGGAGCAGCCAGAAACAACTGCAGGTCAGGCAAAACTTTTGCCATCTCTTCCTGCTTTGATTTCCTGCTCTTCCCACTGATTTACAGCAGCTTGCTTTGACTTCTGGATGGAGTGGGGAGTGAAAAACAAAAAGGCAAAGAAAGAAACAGAAAGTCATGTTGACATGGCTGACTCTTCCGGACTACAGATTACTGGGCTAGGGAGGGGAGTGTCAGGGTTCAAGTTTTTATTTTCCTTTGCTGGCTAGTATGCAGAAATTGAAGTAGTAGCAGTTTTATCTGTTTAGCTATAAGCCATTGCTTGGGGGGGGGGGGTGAGGTGAGAGTTGAGCCACAAATTTGGCTCTTAATTTCCCAGCAACCAATGCAAACAGAGAAACACGCCAACTAACATGATTTTCCTTGTCCAGCTGAAATATACTCAGAGTTGAGTGTGAATTTCATGCTCTTTATTCAGCTCGTAGTAGCAATGAATGATACTTTTCCCAAAACGTCTAGCTATATATACATTATTTACACAGTGGGCTCCACATGATTGGCTAATTCTGGGCTGCTCCCGTAGGCCAATCAGGTTGCGGATTCACTTCCTCCAGAAACCTGATTGGCTGCTCCTGCAGGCCAATCAGGTTGTGGATTCACTTCCACCTGGAGCTGGATTGGGTGGCTCCTGCAGACCAATAAGACTGCTGCATTCTGGATCCTATTGTTCTAGGATTCAGCTCAGTACATAACACCAACAATGAAAAGCGCACAAACTCGCTTGATGTCACTAGTGGGGGATATAATTTAATATTTCTATATTGTAACGGAATGCTAAACTTTATGCGTTGTCGTACCACCTTTTCTATTCCATTTCTAATGTATATATGTAAATAATGTTCTACAACGCAAGTTGCTTGGTAGAATGAGAGACTGAGATTGGTAAACCCCATCGAACTCAGGCTTACTGGTACTAATTAGACAGGTATAGGCAGCACTTTTTTTCTTTTTTAAAAAATGTTTAGGGGTACTCTCATTTTCCTACTCATATTGAAATACTGCCTCTCAATGAGGCCAAACTTAGATCACAAAATGTTTAGGGGTATGCGTACCCCTGCATCCCCCCCCAGAAAAAAAGCACTGGCTATAGGATTATGCTGCCGTTTATTTTATTTTCCTAATCCCACGCATGCCGTTGCCAAAGGCGAGTCAGATAGCAAGCCACCTAACTAAACTGCATGCAGCAGATCAATATCCTCACCTAACAGCTTCAAGTAGCTTTAATTATGCTGAGTGCTTGATGAACAAGTATCACTTCTTCCTCCAAACTGGCCTTGTGAAGAGTCGGAAATAGAGTTCACAGTTGTGTGTATTGCAGCAACAGTAAACAATATACTGAGTAGAACTGTCTTGCAAACAAGGCGTAAGAAACTAGCTCTTCCTACGCATCTGCAGAGAACAGACTCTCCTATAGAAGCACGCACTGGGCAGTTTATGGTATCACCAATTGCAGTACTTACTAGGTGCAGAATCCACTTTCTCATCACACCACAGATGGATAGGTTCTTAGCTAGTTAAATATAGTGCTGTATAATCAATACCATTCAATTATAGGTATTCACATTTGGTATATATTAAGGGTTGAAGGTCCTAATAGTAAAAGCTATGGTTTTCCCAGTAGTGATGTATGGAAGTGAAAGCTGGACCATAAAGAAAGCTGATCGCCGAAGAATTGATGCTTTTGAATTATGGTGCTGGAGGAGACTCTGAAGAGTCCCTTGAACTGCAAGAAGATCAAACCTATCCACTCTGAAGGAAATCAGCCCTGAGTGCTCACTGGAAGGACAGATCCTGAAGCTGAGGCTCCAATACTTTGGCCATCTCATGAGAAGACTCCCTGGCAAAGACCCTGATGTTGGGAAAGATGGAGGGCACAAGGAGAAGGGGACGGCAGAGGATGAGATGGTTGGATAGTGTTCTTGAAGCTACCAGCATGAGTTTGACCAAACTGCAGGAGGCAGTGGAAGACAGAAGTGCCTGGCATGCTCTGGTCCATGGGGTCACGAAGAGTCGGACACAACTAAACGACTAAACAACAAAGGGTTGAAAGCAAGTGTTGGACAAGTGGAAAGCAGTGGCGTCGCAATGGGGTGGTGGCGGGGGTGGTGCACTCCCGGTGCCACATCTGTGGGGTGAGAAGAAGGCGCCCGCCATGGTGGCGTGAGTAGCCATTGTGCCTCTGCATCCGCATGTGGAGGATCCTCCATTCGCAGCTGCAGCTGCGAGCAGAGGATCCCAGCGCCGGTGGCAAACCACTATGTACAGCACATGTGCGGCGCTGTACGCATGCGCCGTGCTTAGTGATGCCACACATGCACTGTACATAGCGGTTTGCTGGTGCCGCTTCTCCAGCTTGGGAATGTGGCCTCTCGGAATAATGGCATTGCTCCAAGTGAGACTCCACCTCCTCCCTCTCTCCCATTATGCGTCATTACTATGGGTGCTTAGATGTGCCCTCTGCCTCTGAGCTCTCTGCTCTCCTAATTTTAATGCCTGCGTGGTTCTGGGAGGAGGGGTCTGGAATGCTTTCTAAAGACGCTGAGTTTGTCAGCTGTCTCTTCTTCTTCTTCCTCCTCCTCCTCCTCTCCCATTATTTCCCAGCTTCCCCCCTCATCATCCTCTGAGTTGTGACCCCTGTTGTAATTCTGTCTCTTTCTCCAGAAGGGTCAGGCTGGGGAGGCGGTCTCCACCATTCCTCCTTCCAAGTTCCTGACACATGGACACAGAGGAATGGTGGGGAGAACCAGCTGGGGAATAACTATGGGAAGAAGGCTCAGAGCCCGTGGAATGGTGCTGGGACCAGAATGAGTGGCCAGAAGGAGAACACTGGGAAGAGGGGGTGTCGGAAGCTGAAGAGGTAACAGGGCTTAGTGAGATGGGAGAGCCCGTGGCAGAGAGAAGAACAGAATCAGAGGCAGAAGCTGAAGCTGAAGCTGGCAGGTGAGAGGAGAGAGGTTAAGAAGCAGGAAGGTGTCAGGCTGGTGAAGAGTCACAGGTGCCTCCCTCTCCACTGGAACCAGCTCCCCTCCCCCCTATCTTCCAGAACCAGAAGAGGCATGAAAAGGGAGAGCTCGGATTCACACAGGCTCAGTCTCCAATTGCTTGGGGGAAACCCCAGTGGGGAGGGGACTTAGCTGGCTGTGGGGAGGCAGGGGCTTTCAGTCTCAGCACCTGATCAATGGGGCAAGACCTACTGCTGTGCAAATTAGGCCTGACATTCCACTAAGTCTGTGCAGATAAAGTTCTTGCTGATAAAGGGTCAACTCCAACTTGCGCGGTGTGTTTTATTGCAGGTTCGTTCCTGTCACCAGTCCATCTAGTTCAGTATTGTACACAGGGTCTGGAGGCCAGAGTCTTTGCCAGTCACATCTGGAGATGTTGAGGTCCAAACCTGAGGACCGTTTGCAAGCAGAGCCTGTGATCGACCACTGAACCTCAGCTCTTCCCAAACACCAGCAATTGTGTGATTGACCTAATTTGCATTGTTTCAGGTGACTGGTGAAGTCCTGACTTTTTGAAAAGGCCTTTGGTTGAATGGTCTTTTGCTGGTTCGGTTTAGTGTTTAGACATCTGTTCTGTACTTCCATTTCCCCCCTCCTGTGTGGGTATGAAAATTGATTTTCGTTGTTCATGTTTATATTTTGATTTTGCGATTGGGTTTAATTTGGGGGTGGCTGTCTCTTTTTATACTTCGGATCTGTTGGCTGTCTTGCATTCCTTTGGGAATATAGGCAGGGCAGAATGTTTTTTTTAAAAAAATAAAATAAAATAAATGTGGTCCTTGTAGCTGGGGTCTACTGTTTTACTTGGATTCATTGGCTTAAGGTAAAATAAATTAATATGCCAGCAGGCAGATCTCTCCTTCAGTCTACAAATGTTGACAGTGACATATGTACAAAGATCCATTGGAGTTTACGATAAGACATTTTCTGCCGCTTGGCTTTACTGAGGCATGGGAAAGCACACAGGGAAGGTAAATGCCAGAAACAAAATCTATGTTTATATTTCTGATAGGAAGCAGATTCTCTCTTGTGAGAGAGCTTGAATACAGCATGTGGTTTTCATCTGAATGCTATTACCGATGGCACCCACAGAAGCAGCAAACTGCATTGTTCTGGAAATCAAAGGGAAGGGAACCTCACTGAGTATACTGGAAGATGAGTATAGAATTTATAGTTATAAATTGCAGAGTTGGAAGGAACTCTGGGGGTCATCTAGTCCAACCCCCTGCAATGCAGGGATCTTAACTACGGCGTCTGTTATAGATGACCATCCAAACTCTGCTTCAAAACATCCGATGAAGGAGAGTCCACAACCTCCCGAGGGAGTCCATACTGTTGAATGGTTCTTAACATCTGAAAGTTCTTACTGATGTTTAGTTGAAATCTCCTTTATTGTAACTTAAAGCCATTGGTTCGGGTCTTACATGCTGGAGCAGAAGAAAATAAGCTTGTTCCATGTTCCATGTGACAGCCCTTGAGATATCTGAATATATCTCCTTGATATGTTAAAATGTTATGTTAAAAGTACCCAACTCTCTCAACCATTCCTCATGGCTTCCAGACCCTTGATCATCTTGGTTACTCTCCTCTGCACATGTTTCCTGTCACCCAGAATTTGACACAATATTCCAGCTGTGGTCTGACCAAGGCAGAAGAGAGTGGTGTTATTACTTCTCTTGAGCAGGACACTATACTGTATTTTTTCGTGCATAAGACTCCCCCCCCTATTTTTGGGGACTCCAAATTAAGAAAATGGGGGGAGATTGCGAAGAGTTGTTAAACTTTTTTTGGGGGGGGGGTTTGCTAAAAACCGCTCACCCACCAGACAATCGCAGACAATATCACGTGTCGCCAAAGCCACCAATCGTCTGACAGGACAGAAAAGTGACTAGTGGGGTGCCACGGGGTTCTGTCTTGGGCCCAGTCTTATTCAACATCTTTATCAACGACTTGGATGATGGACTCAAGGGCATCCTGATCAAATTTGCAGATGACACCAAACTGGGAGGGGTGGCTAACACCCCAGAGGACAGGATCACACTTCAAAACGACCTTGACAGATTAGAGAACTGGGCAAAAACAAACAAGATGAATTTTAACAGGGAGAAATGTAAAGTACTGCACTTGGGCAAAAAAAATGAGAGGCACAAATACAAGATGGGTGACACCTGGCTTGAGAGCAGTACATGTGAAAAGGATCTAGGAGTCTTGGTTGACCACAAACTTGACATGAGCCAACAGTGTGAAGCGGCAGCTAAAAAAGCCAATGCAATTCTGGGCTGCATCAATAGGAGTATAGCATCTAGATCAAGGGAAGTAATAGTGCCACTGTATTCTGCTCTGGTCAGACCTCACCTGGAGTACTGTGTCCAGTTCTGGGCACCACAATTCAAGAAGGACACTGACAAACTGGAACGTGTCCAGAGGAGGGCAACCAAAATGGTCAAAGGCCTGGAAACGATGCCTTATGAGGAACGGCTAAGGGAGCTGGGCATGTTTAGCCTGGAGAAGAGGAGGTTAAGGGGTGATATGATAGCCATGTTCAAATATATAAAAGGATGTCACATAGAGGAGGGAGAAAGGTTGTTTTCTGCTGCTCCAGAGAAGCGGACACGGAGCAATGGATCCAAACTACAAGAAAGAAGATTCCACCTAAACATTAGGAAGAACTTCCTGACAGTAAGAGCTGTTTGACAGTGGAATTTGCTGCCAAGGAGTGTGGTGGAGTCTCCTACTTTGGAGGTCTTTAAGCAGAGGCTTGACAACCATATGTCAGGAGTGCTCTGATGGTGTTTCCTGCTTGGCAGGGGGTTGGACTCGATGGCCCTTGTGGTCTCTTCCAACTCTATGATTCTATGACACCACCAGCACCCGCCAATTGCCTGCTGCTGCAGCAGCCAATCGATAACAGCCCTTGCCACAGCCACAAATTACCCACCCGAGTGCCGATGACTATCTCCTGCTTGCGGCAGCAACCAATCGCCTGTCCCCACAGTGCACTATCCGTGTATAAGACGACCCCCGATTTTTAACATACTTAAAAAAAAAAAATCCTCGTCTTGTACACGGAAAAATGCGGTACTTCCATTTCATTAGCTTTCTTTACTGCAGCATCTTACTGTGGCCTCATGTTAAGCGTGTGGTCTGCTAAAACCCCTAGATTCTTTTCACATGTACTACTGGCAGGCCAGGAGGTGTCTCCCATTTTAAATTTGTGCAGCTGGTTCTTCCTGCTCAAGTGCAGAACCTTACATTTGTTGCCCCTGGTTGTATACCGAAGGGGTAGATAACAAAGTAAAAGGGGGCTCATGCTTCTTTAATAGTTGGTCCCTCTCCTGCACAACTATTAAAGGAGCACGAGCCCCATCCAGTTTTGCATCTGCCCCCCCTAAGTTGCACATGCAGATATTTCACCTCAGCATGTCTTTGGCAGTACTTTTATCCATTATACCTATAAGAAATGGCCATTTCCAGTCTTGTCGGAGAAGACATGCAGGTGCTGGTTTTTTTGTTTTTTTTCCATTGCCAGTAGGGATGTAAGGATCTGTCAGTTTCAGTTCTCCAGGCTTCTAATTTTCCCAGTCTTAAATTCAGTTCTCCATATTTCTGCAGCCATATGCATTTTTTTTTTTAAAAAAATCCCTCATGAAAATACTTTGGCTAATATGCAGTTCCTCCTAATACTTGGCAATTATGTGTGTTATTTTGACTCATATATATTCATATTTCTGTGCACTTTCCCCATTTATATATGCATCTTTCTGTTTCCTCCTTCCAGAAGCAAGCCAAGCCATCTTCGTTATCAGGCCTGGAGATGGTGATGGAGTATAAAGAAAAGGACAGCCTTGGGCGGGGGGCATCTGAGGTGAGGGGGTCAAAGTGCTAGAGAAGGAACAGAGTTCTCCCAGAACCTCCTTTGGCTGGAGAAGGTTGCAAGTGTTTTTTAAGTGATTTTACAGCTCCATGTCCAAGTAACAGCTTTGGCTCACATTGGAGAAATGGTAGAATATAATAATAATAATAATAATAATAATAATAATAATAATAATAATAATAAGTTATACCCCACCCATCTGGCTGAGTTTCCCCAGCCATTCTGGATAGCTCCCAATCAAGTATTAAAAACAATACAGCATTAAATATTAAAAACTTCCCTAAGCAAGCATATGCAAAAAGCAGCGTTTCCAAAGAAAGAAACAATAACTTCCTAGAAAGGCCATAAGTGGTATGGAGTGATGTCACCTGTGATTAATTCCCTAAGTTCAGGAGATTTCCTCATTCCTTGGGCAAGGCACATACTCCCGCTGAGGCTGAGTCACATCACATGGAAGGAATCTCAAACGCTGGCAAGATATGAATTAGCTGCAAAGGAAAAGGCTCCCGAAATAACAAGGAGTAACTTGACTGTGTCGTGGGTGCTGGAAGAAGCCATAGATGGCCTCCTCTTAATCACTCATTGGGGCAATGTGGATCGGTCTACAGGGCTGGCCAATGCAGTGCCCTTCAGAAGTTATTGGACTACAACTCCCATCAGCCCCAGCCAACATGGTTGCATAAGGTGTTCGAAAACCAACTTTGAGCTCCCCTCTCTGGGTGCTTCCAGTTAATGGGCTGCTCATGAAGGCGAGCAGCACCCACCTGATTTTGTCATTTTCAAAATGCCGTCCCACACTTCTGATTTGGAACAGCAACCCATGCCACATGCCAGTTTCTTATTTGCCGACAGCCTCCTGCTACACCCCTTGCTACATGCTCCTGACGGTGCTCTGATTTTCTGTTTTATTTGGGGCAAGATGGCTGCTGAGAGGGCATAGCAAAACAACATGGCTGCCATTGCACTCATGGAATGACACAAAATTAGAGAATTATTATTAGAGAAATTAAATTAGAGAAAGAGCAAAATCCTCATTGTTCCCTCTGGGATTGGCCCCCCCCCCCGCCCCTACCTCACACAAAGAGGTTGTCGCTGTCTAGTAACAATGAGGAGTGATACCAGGAAATAATAAACAAGGGGGTCACCCCACACTTTCTCACATGTACACACATCTCATCACACACATAGAGACTGCAGACACACATGCTTCTTTCTCTCTCACACATACCACATAGACTCATACACTTCAAATATCTCTCCTTTCCCCTCTTCCCAAGTATATCCTCTTTTTCACAGACCACACATACCTCGCACCAAGGCAATCTCCCTGCCGTCCCTCCCCTCACCCTCTAGGTAAACAGCAGAGACTCAGTTATTGAGAGATCAGGTGAGCAGCACAGACAGTCCACTAGTGATACTAAATAATATCTTGGTTGTGATTGGTTGGAACGTGGAATAGATCATTTCTGATGACTCTGGATCTCCCTGCCTAGCAAACTTCACCTTCCTTGCCCTTCCACCAGCCCATTAAGGCTTCCTACTTTAGGCAAGCGTCTGGCCTGCCGAATTGTTGAACGTTTTTTATGTCCTTGAAATATTAGCTGTTGCCTCTCATATCCTCTTACAGCTTTAGTTTGTAGCTTTCCTGTACTTTATTGTTTTAATGGTTGTTCCAAGGGAACTCGGACATTTTAAAAGAGAGGTGGGGTATAAACATGGGCGCAGCCAGGATTTATTGGGGGGGGGCAGGCTTCAAGTTAAGGGGGCAGAACATCAATTACTTAAGTATTTTTACTGCTTTACTTGATTTAGGGGGGGCAGCTGTCCCCCCTGCTCCCCTTGGCTATGCCCATGGGCATAAAGTCCCCCTCCCCAAATAAGCAAACATTTGACCTTCTCAAAGACATCCAAATATTTAGAGGTATACAGTCTGCCAATATTTCTCTTTATGACAGCTGTTACAAAAAAGTAAACTAGATCTATACTTTGGAACCATACCGTTGAAACAGTCCATATTGTCATAACCACCCATATTGTCATAGCAGCCCCAGCTCAAGATGGTTTGCTGCCCAGAGGTGGAACTGTAAATAAAACCCACCTCCAAAGTCAAAATACATTCAGTGACCATGGCAGAAAATCCCACAAGTGCATTTCCTCATCCCTGCCAGTAAAAAACACAATACTAAGTTAAGTAACAATTCGTTGCCCTTTCATGACACATAAAATCTGCTGCCTGAGGCAGCCGCCTCCCTCTGCCTAATGATAGGACTGGCATTCGGTTTTAGCAGTTTTCAATAAGTATCTGAGGAGGCCCTCTCACTCTAGTCTGGCCTTCCCAAAACCTGGTGCCACCCAGATTCTTCGGACTACAACTCCGACCAGATCCAGCTAGGCTGGTTGTGTTGATGCAAGTTGTAGTCTGAAACATCTTGAGGACACTGGGTTGGGGATCTAGATTAGGATGTCTTCTCAAGGTATTCGGTGTTTCATCATGATCTTTACTTGCACTCACACTGGTATTGCTCATGTCTTCCTTTATTTTGACTTTAGCTTACTGAGAGGTCAAGTAAGTTGAAAAAAAGTTTAATCCACAGTTTGACGCTGTGTATGAAGCTTGCACCTTTCATAAATCTCATTCACCCCGAGCCATTGAGTTATCAAGTTCATTCTGACTGAGGCCGGCAGTTAAATAATGAGACAGTTTCATTGCTTGCATTGTTCAGAAATATTGCCGCCATTTGGACCTCTTCCTGCTGGCTTTCCTAAGCAAACCAAACTCCTGCATGATATACTTATAGTCGTTAGCAGCATCCAGAGTTAAGTTTACATTTCTAGGTGCATTTGGCTGCGCCATCGTTCAGAAATTGTCACCTTCACTTAACCGGCCTGGCTTGCACGTAATGGTAAGCCTGAGTTAAACAAACGGTATTCAAATTGAGTGTAAACATGAGTCTCGAAGGGATATGTGAAATAGGTAGTTTAAATATATGCCTGCGATTTAGGGATGCTTAAAAGAAATGGTTCAGGCAAGGGGAAACATATATACATGAAGTTGTTTTGCAGAAAAATACCTGTCAGAGCTTCACAAGTATTTCTTAGGTTTACTGCAAATGTGTTCAGTATTAAATATTCATGCAACTAAATGACACAGTTCTGTTGCAGATAATTCAGAGGGAATTTGGAAAACAGTATTAGGAAAAGGTCACACGGGAAGCCTGCTTTATACCTCAAATAGAAACCTGGATCTGAGAGCCGATTCAGAGGCACTGTAGATGACTGTTACAGGACTGTAATGCTTTGGAGTGTTGAACTAGAACAGGGGTCAGCAAACTTTTTCAGCAGGGGGCCGGTCCACTGTCCCTCAGACCTTGTGGGGGGCCAGACTATATTTTGGGGAAAAATTTGAACGAATTTCTATGCCCCATAAATAACCCAGAGATGCATTTTAAATAAAAGGACACATTCTGCTCACGTCAAAACAAGCTGATTCCCGGACCATCCACGGGCTGGATTTAGAAGGTGATTGGGCCGGATCCGGCCCCCGGGCCTTAGTTTGCCTACCCATGAACTAGAACCTGGCACAGGAGGCTTCGAATCTCCACTCAGCTATGAAGCTCATTGGGTGACCTTGAGCTCCCAAACCTTCAGAGCTGATTTTGAGGACATGTGGGGCTGGAGAGGAAGAGGAAGTTTAACTGCACACATAGAAGTCCCTTATGGCACACAAACTTTGAAAAAACACCCCCTCCTTTATAATATATTTAAATGATTAGTTGGATAAATATATATATATTCCAACCATTCAGAAACTGTAATAGTTTGGAGCATTAGAAACTCATCTCCAAAAATTTAAAAATGGAAACAGAAACTTGAGGGACAAAACAGGACAATCTCTCATTTCTGCTGTAAAGGGAAAGAAATTTAGAAAGGAACCTATGGCTGGTCCCCCACCTCTACAGTAGATATTCCCAAAAGGAATCGGTTTTCCTAATTTCCCCACATGGTTTTGTATGCCCATGTCCAAAATCGTGAGGAACCCGAGCTGCCTCTTGCATGCTGATTTAACCTTTTCAAAAGTTGGAAGCTTATACCCATGCAAACACAACTTTTGTCAAAGGTAACTTATTTCCAAAGATTTAAAACACAAACTACGGTACTTGCTGTAACTTTGATTTTTAAAGGGCAGGTATTCTGTGGAAGAATGATTATATATTAGCTTGACTGATGCCCCTATCCTTTCAGTCTAGCAACATAGGGCTTGGCTTTGGGGAGAACCATACCTCGAGATGCCCACACTCCCGAAATCTTCCCTTCCATCAGAGCCGGGGAACTTGTGGCCCTCCAGATGTTGGCAGAGTACAACTCCCACCACCCTCGATCCCCCTCCATGCTGGCTGGGGCTGAGTCCAGCAACATCTGGAGGGCAGCAAGCCCTCCCCTACTCTTGCCTCGAATGGAAAAAGAGCAACAGTGGGGTGTGTGCTGCCGCTTTGAAGAGACCGAGTCTTTCACAACATGCCACTGTCAATTAAAGATCTTTGAGCAGGATGCAATCAACTGATCTGCGCTTAAAAAAATGGGCCCTGGATTGCCAAAAGAAACACCGTTGTTTACAAAAAGCTCTTCCTACAATCTGTGGCTCAGCAGCGCACAGCATTCAGGCGGACACGCCGCCAAACATGAAAGCAACACACATTCTGCACCTCCAGATGCTCACGTTTGTGCGCAGTAAACACACAGATGCACGAAAAGGCGACACAATGGCAGGCTTAGGCATTGTGTATGCGCTGACGAGTTCAAATGAGACGATTCACAAATCCCAACAAAGAGAAACCCGTTATATAAATACTATTCTGCATATCTCTCCCCCCCATCCAAGTTTTGCTGCTTTCTTGGTCCCTCTATGGGAAAGTTTCTCTGCCTCTTGGGTAAGCAGCACTGCTCCATGCCATTCCTTCAGGGACCTCCGCCAAATCCCCCCCCTCTCTCTAGCCTTACGAAACGCATGAAAAGCCCCTAGTGCAAACGCTGCTCCTTTGGGAATTCCTCACAGAAAGTCATGCAAACAAGCCTTTTTCTCCTCCCCAACCCCCACGCCTGCACTTACCGCCTGTCAAGTCTCGGCACCTCTGTTTCGGGCTGTGTGGAGCAAGAACTTCATATGAGAGCTCCTCTGCATTTACCAGAAAGAAAGAAGTTTGGATGCTTGTCCTTTAAGTGTCTCTAAACATGGTTTGCATAGCTGGATAGCGGCTTATCTCTGCTTTTCTGCTTTCGCTTCCATACATGGATCTGTTCCCAACAGTAACTCCAAGCTGTCGAAAAGAAGCTATCTGGCAGCTTTAGGCTTCATCCGACACGTAAACGATATATATATAATTTTAAAAAGCGCTAACCCTTTCTCTCCGTCACCTTTTGCAACCTTTAGCCCGTGCCACAAAGCCTCCCCCTTTTGCCTTTACCCCCTTCCCAAATCAACTGGAAGACAACATATTCCTTTTTGTGGCTTGCTGGAACAAATCATTTGAGACTAGTATATGCAACCATGAAAAATTGATGCTTAGGCTCGCACTGTGCTTAAAATGGCTTCAATCTCTATTGTATCTCCCGACCGTTTGGCTGCTTCTTTTCAAAATATTTGTACAGTAATCGTCAAGACCCACTAAGTATACATGGAAAAGAAATACACCTCCCCCCCCGCGCGCACACACACACACACACATCCCTTCCCTTTCAAAAGGTTCCCAGCGGTTCGTCTCTAAGAATACCTTTCCCCCCACTTTAAAAAGGAATACTTTCCTTAGAGGTCAAGGGTTTTGTTTGTTAGGTCTCTTGGAACGGTTTCAAGGCAATATACATCATGTCTGCAAGGATGGGAGGTTAAGAGTCGCATTTTTGTGGAGAGGCAAGAAATACAGAAGGGAAGGGGAGCCAAGACAATCCTGGTTTAAGAGGAGGCGCTGCTGCTGTCATTACTACTGGGCTAGGAAGGGGCAAAATCTGTCAATTTTGGTTTCTCTCGCTTTCTCGCTTTCCCATTCTTCAGTTCATTTCTCTACATATCTGCATCAGCTTGCACGTTTTTAAGTCCTCGTGAAAATTCATTAGCATTTGGGGACAGATTTCTCACAATATACATATGTTTGCCATTTTGCTGAATGTATATATTTTTGCAAAGCGGTGCTCCCTGGATCTGCCTACGTTATTATTTTTTTTAAAAAATGTGCATTTTCCACACACTTTACCTTAGTGCATTTATTCTCACACACGTTACTTGGCTGGAGAATGGCCCTGCAAAATTCAGAGAAGTGCGAATTGTGGTATGGTCACCTTGCATGTTGTTTCAGGAAGTGCAAATGTGGTACAGTCACTTCTAAATATGAACTCAATTGAATTCTTGCCCCATTCCTGTACAGAACTCATGCCTGCCAGTTTAGCAACCCATCCCCATTTCATGGGGTCCCTATCTCAAAGACTATGATAATTTAACAATACAAAGGAAAGCTTTACATGTAAAGGCATTTGAAACAGCAGACAGACAAAGGGGATCACCACAAACCAACAAGGAATAAGGGGAGGCAGGAATTCAGCATAGCGGAGGCCAGGCCTCCTGCACAGCTTGTGACCTGGCACATTAACCACAGCCACTCAGCTGTATATTTGGGCCTGCCAAATGCTTGATAAGCTCACCCTCTTTATTTCTGGCCATCAGTGGCCAGTGTAGGGCTGGCCAAGTGTCCTGCTTCAAAGAGGACAGTTCTCTAGCTACTGGACCAGTTTTAAGGTCCTGCTACTTGCACATAAGGATCTAAAGGAATACTGGACCAGGTTATCTGAAGACACAGGTGGTGCTGTGGTCTAAACCACTGAGCCTCTTGGGGTTGCTGATCATAAGGTCAGCAGTTTGAATCCCCGCAATGGGGTGAGCTCCTGTTGCTCTGTCCCAGCTTCTGCCAACCTAGAAGTTTGAAAGCACGCCAGTGAAAGTAGATAAATAGATACTGCTGTGGTGGGAAGGTAAATGGCATTTCCGTGCTCTCTGGCTTCCATCACAGTGTCCCGTCACACCAGAAGCGGTTCAGACATGCTGGCCGCATGACCTGGAAAACCTGCCTGCTCCCTCAGCCTGAAAGTGAGACTAGTACTGCACCCCATAGTCAAATTTGACTGGACCTAACCGTCCAGGAGTCCTTTCCCCCTTACCCTATTACCCTATCTGAAGAAAGGGGTAGCTCTGGCACTGTGAGGGGGACATTCCTCAGTGGTAAAGCCCATCTTCTGCATAACAGTCCCTGTTTCAGTTCCAAGAAGGTCCAGGATACAATAGCAGGTGATGGGAAAGACCTCTGCTCAAGACTTTTGAGAGTTGCTGCCGGCGGACAATTATGGGCTAGATGGACCAGTGGCTGACTCTGTGGCATCATGCTTCCTTGCAAAAGTTCACCGTGCCCAGAGAAGCATATCTCATAATACAAAGCCCTAGCCCCTCCAGGCCACATCCAGCAGGCTTTCAGATCTCGGGTCTTTTAGTTCAGTCAGCCCACACTGCCTCTTTCTGCTGCTGTTTATAGATTTATTACTAACTTAATGCATAGCCTTCCAATTAGCTCTCTGGAGCCTATTATATGGCTGCCCTGAGGGGGCCTGGTGTTCTTTGCTGCCTAAGGCATGCCTGCACCTATCCTTTCGGATCTCCCCCAGCAATAAAGCAGTTCTCTTCCATACTGTCTACACAGCCAGCTTGTTTGCAGAGTCACCTATACCCATTACAGTGGTACCTCAGGTTAAGTACTTAACCTGAAACTGTTCTTAACCAGGGGGGGGGCACCAGGGGCACATTGGAAGATGGCCAACAATACCATCTCTCTGGCTCACACGAGGTAATTAAGAGGCTGGTATGGGAGTATGCAGCCTCCCTTGTTGCCCCAAGGATATGGGGAACACTGCCTTGCCTGCTGTGGCCATAAATCACCCCCGGATTCGAAAGAAGGGGGTGAGGACACTAGGCACAAAGCCCTTGTGTGGGTCTGGCTCTTCCGGACATTGTCTCTGATTGCGCACTGGCTGCAGCAACTTGAAATAAACAATTAGAAAAGAAGCAAATGCACATATTTCAAGTGAAGAACGGGAGTGAAGACTGCTAATTGAAGTGACCTCTGCAAAAGGAGCGACAGGTTGGATTTAACGGAATATAACATGAAGAAGATACACCAAAGGTTTAGTATGCCGGAGCAGGACTGGCTGGGAGGGGGAAACTTTTTTTCTTTTCTTCTATGTGATTAACCAATAACCCCTCCCCAACCAAGAAAGAACCGTCGCATAACTGACCTAAGCAGGATGATTAAAAACTGTGTGGAAATGAATTACTAACCAAAAGTTTGACTTATGGAGATTGAGAAAAGAACAAGGGCTCTTGGAATGGCGCAGTAATAAAAAGGGAGTTGCCATCTTGGCAGGTTCTGTCGAAAGATTTATGATCGGGAGGAGGAAGCTTTGTTTTCATATTGGATTCCTGGCAGAACCTCCCCAGGAATGAGAAAGGGAGTGACAGACCTGCAAAAAATTTAATGAGTAGACGGTAAGAGTGTTTTTCTTTATGGAAGCGATGAAATAAGGTAGCGGTCTGAATATGACCCTTGGACGAACGGAAAACCCCACACAGGATTACAAATTCGTTTCAACCCGCTTGTGGAGACTACCAGAGGTCACAAAGACAAAAATAAAGGAAAAATATATGAAAATAACAAGAAGAGATGTGGAAAACAACAAGAAAGGATTGGATAGAATTGCGAACATTATTTGGACAGATTTGTGGACATTAAAGCAGCAGCAACAAGAGGATTGGATCCCTTTCGGAACTTGAAATATTGGTACCCCCAACAAAAAATTTAAAATTCAGCTTTGTAATTTGGAATTTATGTGATTTGATTTAATTGGTCTGTTAATAAAAATTATTTAAAAAAGAAAGAAACTGTTCTTAACTTGAAGCACCACTTTAGCTAATGGGGCCTCCTGCTGCTGCCGCACCGCCGGAGCACGATTTCTGTTCTCATCCTGAAGTAAAGTTCTTAACCTGAAGCACTATTTCTGGGTTAGGGGAGTCTGTAACCTGAAGCGTATGTAACCTGAAGCGTATGTAACCTGAGGTACCACTGTATATTTCCGAACGGCAGCTTCCTATGACCAATGGTCAGAAACTGACCTCTGCCCCGTGTGGCAAGCCACAGAACTGCAGCCTCCCTGCAAAGAACCTTCTGCCAGGAACTGCTGGCCTGTATCCTGTGAGGGAAACCACAACCTCCCAGTGAAGATCTGCGCACAGGCTGTCCATCGACTCCTCCCAGACAGAAAGGAATCTAAGAAGGCTCAGGGCTGGGTCTCAGTCATTAGGCAGAGTGGCCGATGGAAGGGGGCAGTGGTACCCCCTGGCTGTTCCTCCTGAGCCCCCAAAGTTGCTACTCTGCCAAAGAGTCAGCCAGCAGTAAATTACGCCATTCAAAGTTAACTCTATATTAGCAAAAACACAATCTGGCACAGACTTGGCTGAGTTTCAGGCCCAATGAAATGGGGGGGGGGGCACAAATGGGGGGGCAACAACACAAGACTAGGGGGCCACAGAGGGAAGTGAGAAGTGAAGAAAATGACTAATTACATACATAGCAACCACAAAATTAATCACTTTGAGAGCATGTGATTGCTTTCAAATGTTTTCAGATGTTCTGTTTTTAAATGTTTTAAATTGTTTTCAGATCCTTTATATATGATTTTATTGAGTTTTAAAAACATGTACTGTACGGACATGTTGATGTTTTCCACCCTGGGCTCTAAATTAACTAAGTAAATAAATAATATTTGGAAGTAAGTCTCATTGAACCTAGTGGGGCTTACTTCTGAGTAGACAGTTACATGCTTACACTATAAATAGGTCTACTATGCACACTCCATTAAATACAATGGGACTTAATTTGGAGGAGAAATGTATAGGATTGTACTCTTAAAGCTAAATATTTGTACCAGGTGAGTGCATTTAAGGTGGGGACGAGATCTTTTATCTGATTTTATTTTTAACCTCACTGCAATTTCTCATTTCTACACGAAATCAAAACTGCAGAACATTCAGTGCAGTTGTAATGAAACCTGGTGATCTCCTTAAAAAAAACAAAAAACCAAAAACATCCCTCTTAAGGAGAGTAATGGAGTGCCTGACTCAAAATGGGCAGCATGTTCCTGTGCTTAGGCCAGGTCTTTGGGCAAAAATGGGCCATAATGATTCCCCTTTTACACCAGCGAAAACTCTGGGCCTCCAGAGAGTTTTTAGTGACAGCACCGGCGCTGTGATGTTTTCAAGCCAATTAAGGGAAAGCCTGCAACCCTGCTCTCTTTCCAGCCGCAGTATTATTCACACTGAGTGGATTTTGCTACATTATAAATTGTCTACAAATAATTTAAAAAGTGACAGAGTTTCTTAAATTATCTTATCAAGCTCTTTAAATATTGAACGGCATCAAATATTCATGCCGGCCAGTCCTGGCAAATTCCTGGCCTCAATTTGCTGCAGCTGAGAGATGCTGTCGACGGGCTCAGAGAGTTGCCAAGGTGCTCACTTCAACTAGCATTTTGCACATGGCCCGGACCTCTCTGACTCCTTTGGTTTGGCAGGTGAATGTGCAATGAGCGTGGGAATCGCTGCAAACTTCCCAGAGGAGAACCAAGAATGTCTTATGCTGGCAACTCTTCCTTAGCACCGTGCCTCTGTTGGGTCACTCCTCAGGCCTGGAGGGAACAAAGGTCCACAGAATCTGTCTATTTCAGTTTCTCATCTTTTCAATCTCAAGTTCAGTTATCATCACCACTGATATTTTTATTTATTAAATTTATATATTCCCCCTTCATCCAAAGATCTCAGGGTGATTCACAAGATGTTTTCCACACATCCACACTAATTTGCAATTTTTTAAAGTCCTCTAGTAAATCCCTTAGCATTTTAGCATGAATTCCCCTGCCTGCCCCCCACATTTTAATGCAGTTTTGTTTATTCATTAAATAAATAATGACCACAAGATAAAAAAATGACCCCATTATAACCCCAAGATCATTTTTCTGGTTTTTCATAGCTCATCCAGCTTTTAGTGACCTGATGCCCTCCAGCTGTTTAGGACTTTCTTTCTTTCTTTCTTTCTTTCTTTCTTTCTTTCTTTCTTTCTTTCTTTCTTTCTTTCTTTCTCTACTTTTTTATTTCTTTAATTTATATAACCTCCCTTCAACAGAAGATCTCGGGGAAGTTCACAAGATAAAAACACAAGACTACAATTCCCATGAATAAATATGTCGTTACATCCAGCATGAAGGGATGTTGTTGGTTGTGGTTTTTTTTAATGCAAATTGCATTAACAGGGGTGGGGGGCTCTGGTGATTAATGGGATCAGAGGAGGCATTGGGAGAGAATTAACCGGGAGCACTTGATTTTTGAGAGTCCCATGGACTGCAAGAAGATCAAACCTTTCCATTCTTAAGGAAATCAGCCCTGAGTGCTCACTGGAAGGACAGATCCTGAAGCTGAGACTCCAATACTTTGGCCACCTCATGAGAAGAGAAGACTCCCTGGAAAAGACCCTGATGTTGGGAAAGATGGAGGGCACAAGGAGAAGGGGACGACGGAGGACGAGATGGTGGGACAGTGTTCTCGAAGATACCAGCATGAGTCTGACCAAACTGCGGGAGGCAGTGGAAGACAGGAGTGCCTGTTGTGCTCTGGTCCATTGGGTCACAAAGATTTGGACACGACTAAACAACAAAACAACAACAACTTGATGAAACATCTAGACAGCATCTTAAAATGCAGAGACATCACCTTGCTGACAAAGGTCTGTGTAGTTAAAGCTACGGTTTTCCCAGTAGTGATGTATGGAAGTGGGAGCTGGATCATAAAGAAGGCTGATCGCCGAAGAATGGATGCTTTTGAAGTATGGTGCTGGAGGAGACTCTTGAGAGTCCCATGGACTGCAAGAAGATCAAACCTTTCCATTCTTAAGGAAATCAGCCCTGAAGTTGAGGCTCCATTACTTCGGCCACCTCATGAGAAGAGACGACTCCCTGGAAAACACCCTGATGTTGGGAAAGACTGAGGGCACAAGGAGAAGGGCATGACAGAGGACAAGATGGTTGGGCAGTGTTCTCAAAGCTACCAGCGTGAGTTTGACCAAACTGCAGGAGGCAGTGGAAGACAGGAGTGCCTGGCGTGCTCTGGTCCATGGGGTCACAAAGAGTCGGACACAACTAAACAACTAAACAACAACAACCCAATGAAAATCCATCTTCTAGGGCTAATATTTGCTTTGGGAAGAATTCCCCTATTCCATGCCATCTCCATGCCTGCTCTAAATCCATTCATCGTCCCCCGCACTGATGAAATTTGCATTAGATGCAAAGACACGGTTAACATAGTGTACAACTTGTGCCAGAGGCATCAGATGAAACATTCAGTCCTACCAGTTTCATGGTCTATATGTAAATTTTATTGGGTTTGGATGGCCAAAGAAAGAAGTAACTCGTATTACAGGTAGAGTTTAGTAAACAGGTAGAGTTTATTACGGGTGGTGCTGTGGTCTAAACCACTGAGTCTCTTGGGCTTGCCAGTTGAAAGGTCGGCAGTTCAAAACCCCGTGATGGAGTGAGCTCCTCTGTCCCAGCTTCTGTCAACCTAGCATTTCGAAAGCTCACCAGTGCAAGGAGATAAATAGGTACTGCTGTGGCGGGAAGGTAAACGGCATTTCCATGCGCTCTGGCTTCTGTCATTGTGCTCCGTTGTGCCAGTAGCAGTTTAGTCATGCTGGCCACATGACCTGGAAACTGTCTGTGGACAAACGCCGGCTCCCTCGGCCTGAAAGCGGGATGAGCGCCACAACCCCATAGTCTCCTTTGACTGCACTTAACCGTTCGGGGGTCCTTTACCTTTTTACCTTAGTCTCTCAGTAGTCATAGAATCATAGAACTGCAGAGCTGGAAGGGACCATGAGGATTATCTAGTCCAACCGTCTGCAATGCAGCAATATTTCCCCCAATGTGGGGCTGAAACTCACAACCCAGAGATTATGAGTCTCTTGCTCTGCCGACAGAGCTATTCAACTAGTCTTTAAGCTGGACCTCACTGATCTAAGCAGAGCGAAACTTACTGAATCAAATACTACAGCACAGAGTAAGTTAGGAATGAAGTCATCCCCACCTCACGTGAAGATGGAATCATGTTGCTAAACAAGTTTTGAAAATGAGCCTCAGGCTGTAACCTAGAACCATGCCTGGTTTCCCGAGGATGAGACTTTATGATTAAAAGAGCAATTCTCACGCTTGCTTGACATATCACCTCCACTATATACAGGACGCAGGTCCTTCTGACAGCATTCACATTGGCTCAATTCCAAGTTTATTGCCCCGTAATAGGAAAGCTGCTTAAGAGGTCATGTTGCTTAATTGCACAGCCTTACTTTTTCTTTTTCTTTTTAATCCACCTCAGTGCAAGATGAGTGCACCTAGATATGCTATTATTGACAAATGTTTGCAGAAAAGAAAAGGATTTAGAACTTCATCAGTCACGTCAAGGCAATGCACGCTGCTAGGAGCAGGATAATCCTTGATTTTATTTTTTATAGCAAAGGCATATTAGGTCACAGCTTTGCAGCTCTCTCTGTAGGGAAAAACGTGCGTCACAAAGTTCTGAACCTCACTAGGAGTCAGAAGTATTGAGACAGAAAGCTTTGGGTCCAGGTGTGTCTCTACCCCTTTCCTTCCTTCCTTCCTTCCTTCCTTCCTTCCTTCCTTCCTTCCTTCCTTCCTTCCTTCCTTCCTTTCTCTTGATACACTGCATTCTGATCCACGCAAGCACTTGTGGTCTGTACAGTGGTACCTCGCAAGACGAATGCCTCGCAAGACAAAAAACTCGCTAGACGAAAGGTTTTTCCATTTTCGATTTGCCTCGCAAGACGAATTTCCCTATGGGCTTGCTTCGCAAGACGAAAACGTTTCGTGACTTTGTTTCCTATGGGAAACCGTGCATCGCAAGACGAAAAATTCGCTAGACATCAAAACTTGCGGAACAAATTAATTTCGTCTTGCGAGGCACCACTGTATAGTTGAATCCGTATTGAAATGGGATGAAGATGATGATGATGATGATCTACAACCCATGCCTCATTAATGTTGATACCAAGGTGGAGTATAACAGAAAACAAATTACTTACCTGAAATTATATGTAAGGGGAAGAATATGACATAACATTAAGGTGATTTTTCCATCAAAGTAAACGTTTCAGCTTGCCAGAACTCTCATTCCCTGCACACTCTTCTGGGGGTTATCGCAACCATCACTCCCCAGAGCCAATTTTGGGGATTGCAGGGGTACACAGGGGAAGGAGAGGAGGCAAAGCCCCCTTGCACAAGTAGATGGGCTTCCATTGAAACTAAGGCTGGTCCTAGGGAGCAAATTGGACACTGCCCCACCAACGTAATTGCCCTTATCTTCTTTCTAACAACCAGCCGGTGGGGTGGCTCTGCCTGATGTTAGCTCTGGCTCCCCCTACTGTTGGGCTCCCTGTCTTCTAGCCTACCAGTTCCAGTTGGTACCAGCCACCAGCGGCAGTGTCAGTACCTGTTTTCCTTTTAAGGTGAGGACATACCACAAACAGGGCACCATCACAGTGAAGGCTTCATCCTGCATCATCACTGATATAAAGAGAGGCCCCCCTTCATGTATTTGGTCCCAAGCAATATAATGAATTTAAGATAAGCACCAGCACCTTGAATTGCGCTCAGAAATGTATAGGCAGCCAATACAATTTCCCCCCAGGATTGGTGTAATGTGATTCTGTATACCGGTTAAAATTTTGGAAGCCTCATTCTGCATCAACTGAAGCTTCCAAGGGCAGCCCCATGTACGATCCATTACAGTGATCCAAACAGGGTAGGATTACTAATTTATCCAGACTACCAAGGGAAGTTGAATGTACTGGTGACACAATTTTAAGAACATAGTGTGAAATGGTGGACCTAGAAGCCTCTGGAGTTGCTTGTGGCATGGAGAAGACTTCGGGGAAGTACAAAGATGAAGCACCTTTAGTGAATTGGGGTGGGAACTAAGCCCCCATGGAAAGTGTGAGGATCACAAAGAATTTGGAGCTACCTTTGCCATTTGCCATGCTTTGTTCCCATCTGTCACTTTCTAACAATGAAGTGGGCCACTAATGGCCACTGATTTGTGACTCTTTGGCGCACAATCAAACCAAGGTGCCTAATTTTGCCTTCCTTGTTTGTCTGCTTCAGATCCCTTTTTGGTGAATCCACATTTGAAAAATACCTTTGCTGGATTCGAAGCAGAAAGATCAACCGGCATTAGTGTTAATCTAGGGAAAGGTCACTGGTGTACTTCCTTGAATTTATCTGATGAAAAACCCAAAATAAAATTGCATCTCCCCCGCTACACTAGCTTCGAAAAGGAAAATATTTTTGTACCTTATTGGGAGTGGAGATAAACTTAAAGCAGAATCCAGGAACTGTAGCTTAATCTGGTTTTTGCAAACTTCCCAATAAAACAACCCACAATTTATTTAACACGGATTTGTAATGTCCGTTGTGAGCCTTTTTGACAGCAGGATCTTTGCAGAGCGGCTGTTAACTTCATGCTCTGTCACTCATCAAGAAAACGATGTCCGAGTCCGAGTCCCTTCAAATGTGCCCCCAACACAATGCTCATGGGTGGATTAGTATGCAGCAAGTGAACATCATTTTCTCTGAGTAATAAAGGTATGCAACATTCTGCAGCATGCAGGCTGCTACTGACACACACAACCTCTATGGAATGTGGGAAATGTTTCAATTGTGAGCAGAGGCACACTGCAGTTGAATGCATTGTTATATCAGATCAACGGTTCTTTTCAGTCTAGCATTCTCTCTCCAATGTTTGCAAACCAGATGCCTTTGGAGACTCACAAACAAAAACAGGTTGCTCACTCGATGGGGTGGGGCAGCAGCGGAGCAAGCCGATTGGGCGCCTGGGGTGGTGCGCATGCCCTGCACCTAGGGGTGGGGCCAGCCGCCCACAGGGCAGGGCCAGCCAGGGCAGGGTGCTCCATGGGGCCTCCGAGGAGTCTGCCTGCCTCCTCCCATACAGCCACCCTACAGCTGAGGGGGAGGTTGAGGGCGGACTGTTTGGGGCAGCACGGGGCCTGCGGGCGCCCAAGCCACTGTGTCACCCCCAGGAGAGACACGTGGTTCGGGTGCACTGCAGGCCCCAGGGTGAGTGCTGCCTGGCATTTTGTCACCTCACCCCCCTCAGTGGTGACGCCTGGGGTGGACTGCCCCCACCGCACCCCCTTCCTCCACCCCTGGGGTGGGGCTGCCATGCTAGTGTACAGGCAGCAGCATCACTGTTGCTTTCTAGGAGAGGTGAAGTGGCAGGGAAGTCAGCACAGTGCAAAAGCAGTGGTGGAGCCAGTCCACTGTTCTTGCTGGCGCACCCACACCACATCAACCTTTCCCACTCTTGGTAAGGAGCAGTGACTTTGTGGCTTCATTAGGGGAACAGTAAGAGAGAATGAAAAATACATGCTATTGATTATTATATGTAGTTTAGCCTTGAGCAGACGCTCTGTCGGTGTGAATTCCCCCGTCTTCTTTATAAAGGTCAGACCACTCAGTCTATTCTTCATGTTAATTTTGCCTGGTTTTATTCATAAATCTGTTCTGCTCTGTATTTGTGACTTGAAAAAAATCCTCATGAAAATTTACATGTGCTATCCATTTAATAACATAATAATTTTAATCACTTGCATCCTTAAATATGCATTTCAATGCATTTCAATACTATTTTTTAGCCAAGAAGTGCATTGTGAAATTTGGAGAAGGGCAAAATCTGAAGAAAACCTGCATGTCAATCTGGGAGGTGCAAAGCACGTGCTATTTGCACAAAATCCACATAAATCAAATTCCTCAAGCACTCCTACTTTCTATGTATGCTTGCATTTGAAGGGAGGATTTGAATCTACCTGAACAATGGTGAGCACAGAATTGTCAAGCAGCAATGATTCCTTCCTGCCTAGTGTGTCCCAGAGTACAAGGTTGTCATGTTCTTCTATCATTGCTATGGATGCCCACAGATGATCAGTGAAAATCTGATTAGTGCCCTCTTAACACCACTTAAACAACCCAGAAAAACAGTAATGTACTTAGAGATTTTTTCCCCACCCTTCCATTGCATGTTTATGCAAGATATGGGGATTTTCGCCTCTGTCAATCATTGTGCTGATGGGACTCAGGGATGACGGTTATTGCAGTTGATTGTGGAATATGATCTTGAGTGTGTGTCATACTTTCCATTCTTTGAAATCCCTGCTTGAATCACTTACATTCATCTGGTTTATTACAACGTCGCAATCAACAGTCACTGTGTTCTCCCTACATAAACATACTGAGTGCTCGGAATGAATTATTTTTGCTGAGTTTTAAGGTGTCCTCTAAGCTATTCATACGATATGTACATGTCTGACAGAATTAAACTACACTCTGGAAGGCAGTACTAACAACAGCCATGCCTTGTAGTTTGATTATGTCGAATTAATATTTCCTTCCCTTGGGCCTCTTACTTTCTAGCCATCAACACTTCACCTGCTAAATATCTACCTGCTATGATGCAGCACGCCTATCAATAAAAAGATTGGGGGCACCTCAGAAATTGACCTGTTGTGTCTCTGGAGTCCTGCTGTGACCTGGACATTGTCTCAGAGGTGCCAAAGGAGGAGACTCCCCAGAGGTCAAGATACTAAAGGTCTCCAGGACTGAGATGCCAGAGGCCTCTGAAGCCAGATCCCAGCAAGGGGTCATCAGTGATGATTCCTTCTTGCCTGGCTTCACATTCCAAAAGAGCTGGTGCATCAATGCAGGAAGTGTGTCTGGCAAGTGCTCCAAGAGAGAAGCCAGAGGGGCAGGCCCCAGGCTCCTGCTTTTTGAAGAGGAGATAGAGACTCAGGGGGGAATTATGGTGCCAAGGCATGCCCAGTCCTCTGCGGCAGTGTTTCTCAACCTTTTCTTGACCACGGCCCCCTTCCAACCTTGTTTCATTCCTGTGCCCACCCCCTACCCTCCCAGTAGAAAAGTAGCTATTTAAATGCTTTGTTTGTAAATAGAACATGTTTTCTTTATAATGTTGGTTTTTTTTATTTATACAAAATACAATTACATAAAATTTTATACTTTTAAGTATTTCTCGGCCAATGTGACCCTTAGTTCATTTAAAAAGAAAACAATTCTGATTCAAGTTCAACATGTCCTGAAAGGGACTAATTCCAGCTCACATTTGTCCCTTTGCCAAATGAACTAGTTCAGTTCACATTCAGTTCAATTCAAGTTCATCCAAATGATCACCAGCATTTCATCCCGCCCCCCAGTATTCAGAATGTTACAAGCAGCTGCAATGAAGTCTAAAATATACTTAAGACTAAGAAAACATTCAAAAACACATACAGTGGAATGTGGGTTTCTGAATATTTTTATTATTCAGGGAAGTTTTTAATGACGTTTTATTGGGTTTTAAATATTTTGTTGGGAGCCGCCCAGAGTGGCTGGGGCAACCCGGTCAGATGGGTGGCATATAAAATCATCATCATCATCCCAACAATTATGCTTAAAGCCCCCAAAGGGCAAAAAACACATATAAGAGAATGACGTTGAAGATGAACTTGAAATTGTTAAAAGTGCTATTCCCCACAAGTGAGCTTAATTCATGTTCAGTTCACTTGGCAGTTATGGGAACCGTTTTCAGCTGTCGTTCAGAGATTTTTGTATTAATTCAGTGAACATCATTAAAGCAAACTAGTTCTTTCTAAGCACTGGATATGTTGCTTTAGACTTAATGTGGTTTGGGGGCCTCCTCTGAAATCTCATTGCTATCCCCTTCACTGAAATGATAACCCCCACATAACTCCTTTTTTAACTTACAGAACTGGCACAACAAGGAACACAGGAAGCTACTTGATGCCGGGTCAGGCCACTGGTCTATTTTTGTTCTGACTGACAGTGATTTCCCAGCATCTCAGGTGAAAGTAAACAGAGGTTTAAACAGAGAGAGCTGCCATATACAGAGCCAGACCATTGGCTCATCTAGCTCAGTCTCATCTAGAAGAGTTTGGATTTGATATCCCGCTCTATCACTACCTGGAGGAGTCTCAAAGCTGCTAACATTCTCCTTTCCCTCCCCCCCCCACAACAAACACTCTGTGAGGTGAGTGAGGCTGAGAGACTTCAAAGAAGTGTGACTGGCCCAGGGTCACCCAGCAGCTGCATGTGGAGGAGCGGAGATGCGAACCCGGTTCACCAGATTACGAGTCTACTGCTCTTAACCACTACACCACACAGGCAGTGGTCTTCTCCAAGTTGCAGGCAGGGGTCTTTCCCAGTATCATGAGGTGATGCCAGGGATAGAACCTGGGCCCTTCTGCAAAGAAAGGATGTGCTCTGCCACTGAACTTAGGAATGCCTTTGCGCAACCAACATGCAAGTTAGATGGCTGGGTGTGTGCACACGGCAGCTGCCCCACAGAGAACAGAAGACTAGCCTGCTGGATCAGGCCAATGGCTCATCTAGTCCCACATCCTGTTCTTACAGTGGCCATGCCCACTGGAAACTCCCCAAGCAGCATCTGAGAAAAAGAACACTCTCCCCTCTTGTGGCTGCGAGCAACTGGCATTTGGAAACATTGCTGCTTCCAGGAGGCAGAGTCAGGAATAGGTGAGAAAACACCAGAGTCAGTGAAGTTTACTCTTTATTCAAAGAAACCAAACCAGGCCTAGTGATCACAGCAACTCTTCCCAGTAGGTCTTGCCCCAATGAGGCAGTTGCAAGGACTGAAGGTCCTCCTTGCCTTTGTTAGTATTTCACTCCTCTGATGCTGCACATGACATTGGTGTAAATCACATGCCTGTCTGGGAAGAGCGTGGGAACGGAGGACAGTCTTATGTCTTCTGCTGTATGTACTATTGTGCTGTACTTTTGCTTTTACTTGTTTCTGGTTTCCCTCTCAGAGCTGGAGAGAGAGGACGCCATGATTCCTTTGTCTGTACATAGTGTGTAAATAAATACGTAGATTAGCTTTATGATGTCTCACGCTTCTTGCTGTGTTATGCTAGAAGATTAGTCTGCATATATCATTTGATATATGTCGCTGAAATGCACTGGAGAAGAAGGGAAATGCCTTTTCCAGAGCTGCACATACCAAAGGATGCTCAGAGTTTGGGGCTGCAGGGGCACCCCCAGGGCGTTTTCCAACAGCCTTCCCACTGCTCTCTGAGGCCCCTTCCTTGGATCCTTCCCCAGCAGCCTAAGTCTTGTCTCTCTTTGCCTTACCCTCTTTATACCTCTTCGGGTTCTTGGAGACCAGTGGGGAGGGGAGATGGTTGCAGCAGGAGGGGGAGACTCCCTGGATTCTTCAGCAGCCTGTCTCATCTTTGTCTCCTGGCCCACCTCCTCTTCTGCCTCTGAGTCTGAACCGCTCTCTGTCACAGCCTCTTCCTGCTCACTAAACCCTGTTGCCTCTTCAGCTTCTGATACTGCTTCCTCTCAGTCAGCTCTCTCTTCTGCCTCTGACCATGAATCATCGTCCCACCACCAGTCTCCTGCCACTTAACCTTCTTCCCCTGGGGGTTCCTTTGGGGGTTTCCCAGCTGCTGCCTCCTAGCACTCCACTGCATCCAACCAGTCCATGACAGGGGCAATTGGCTCACACTCTTAGATGGTTTTAACCACCGGATATCTCCAGAAAGATGTCTAAGTTCTGTGACAATTTCAGAGGCCCAATTTCCCCCACCAAGACTTTGTCAGAAGTACTCAAGCAAATTTCTCTAGGCTCCTTTAACTCTTGATGCTTTTCTCATTTGGGATCTTCCCAACTGATTGCCATCCATCAGCCTTTCAATTTTTGGGGACAGGAAGGCAAGCAGAACCGAGTTTGCAGAAAGGTCAGCTCTGAAGTGAGTCTGGGCAGCGGCCAAAATGTACTTAGCTGGATTGAAGCTGGTGTAACCCAGCTCATTGTTAAAGTCATTATTAATATCATCAGAAAAGATGGCTGCGCTATTTATGCAGATATTTTAAACTAGGTCTGCGACATCAAAATTTGTGTCAGCTGAGAGGTCAGGCTTACCAGCTCTTTCCCTAAGTGGTGCTTAATGGGGTATGATTGCTGGATTCTGTTCTGGCAATTCTCAGCACTGGTCATTGAATTCCACCCACATCCACATAAAGAGGTATATTTAATTTGATAGAATTTGATTTTGGCATTTGATTTTTTATTTTATCTATAAAAGTATTTATATACTACAATATTAGGGTGGTGTACAACCAAGGCCAACCCAAAACAAAATGGGTATGTTTAGCCTGGAGAAGAAGAGACTGAGAAGAGATATGACAGAGCATCTTCAAATGTTTAAAGGGCTGTCACACGGAAGATGGAACAAGCTAGTTTTCCCTTGCTCTGGAAGCTAGGACCCGAACCAATGGATTCAAGTTACAAGAAAGGAGATTCCAACTAAACATCAGGAAGACCTTTCTGACAGTAAGAGCTGTTCGACGGTGGAACGGTCTCCCTCAGAAGGTTGTGGACTCTCCTTCCTTGGAGGCTTTTAAGCAGAGGTTGGCTGGCCATCTGTCATGGATACTTTAGCTGAGATTCCTGCATTTCAGGGGGTTGGACTAGATGACCCTCAGGGTACCTTCCAATTCTACTTTTCTATGATTCTAAGATTGTATGGTGCTCCCCTCCATGGTAGATCTACATCAAGAACGTGTGTGTGTGTGTGTGTGTAGAGAGAAAGATCAACATTGTATCTGCTGCCCCAGTAAATTCTGCCACCTGAGGCAATTGCTTCACCTTGCCTTATGGGTGGGCCAGTGAGCATGTGGCCTGCAGTGAGGTTATAGAATGACGAGAGTCCTACGGACCAGATAAAGAGATCTGTAGGACTTCATTTGGCCCCCAGGGCTGTGTTTCCTCATGTCTGCACTAGGTTGTGTAAAAGACTATCCACTATTTCATCCCCCAACCTATTAACAACAGGCAGTCTTCAGAAACAGATTGCTTGTTAATATGGGGTAATAATACTCAAGAAGTTTGCAGCATCACACACACACCTGCATGTGCCAATACCCTTACTATTTCTGTAGTGAATCAATGCCAGATGTTAATGGAGGCTAAAAGGGATCACCAAACCAAAGATGCACTATATTAAGGCGTGACAGCAATTATCTTTCCTCTGAATGGGGGAATATATGTCATGTCAGAATGTAGTGACTAGATTCAGCTGTTCCACACTATAATTGCTACTCACTCTACTTAACATTTGGTGTCTCTAATGAAAGACAAAAATTGCTTCCCCTAAAGGTTTATGGAATGTTGGACTATGGCATTCCTTTCCTCTCCCCGAGGCAGGTTTTAAGGCTGGGTGCCGGCCTCACTGTAGACTGGTTCAATCCATCCAGAGAATCTGGATGGGCAGTGAAACTGGCATGAAAGCAACACACACACACACACACACACACACACACACACACACACACACACCTGTCTTAAAGTGATACTGCTTGTGATATTGATCCTCATGAATGGATATGGATCGGGTGGCAATTTTTATGTCTGAGAAGGTATGAGGTGACGGAGTTAAATTTAAGATACAAAATTAACAGAGTTAACAGAGAGAGAGGGACAGCTTGCTGTAGTAGTTAGAGTGTCAGACTGCAACCCGGGAGACCAGGGTTCAAATCACCACTGAGCCATGAAGCTCATTGGGTGACCTTGGACCAGTCACCATCTCTTAGCCTAACCTATCTCAACCTACCCATTCTGAAGGAAATCAGCCTCGAGTGCTCACTGGAAGGACAGATCCTGAAGCTGAGACTCCAATACTTTGGCCACCTCATGAGAAGAGAAGACTCCCTGGAAAAGACCCTGATGCTGGGAAAGATGGAGGGCACAAGGAGAAGGGGACGACAGAGGACGAGATGGTGGGACAGTGTTCTCGAAGCTACCAGCATGAGTTTGACCAAACTGCGGGAGGCAGTGGAAGACAGGAGCGCCTGTCGTGCTCTGGTCCATGGAGTCACGAAGAGTCAGACACGACTAAATGACTAAACAACAAACCTACCTCACAGGGTTGTTGTGAGGATTAAATGGAGAGGAGTTGAACTATGTACTTTGAGATGCTAGGCAGAAAAGGATAAATAAATAAATAAATCCTTAAAATGGCAGGGGGCACTTTGGGGGAACAACATGGAATCACAGCGGGAACACATAGGAGCAGTATATTTTTTGGTCCACAGGCCATAGGTTAGACACTCATAGTAGATGGCTACCCTAAACAAATATTTAAGAATGGCAAGGAAGATGCTGTAAAGAAGAGCTGCACAGCTATGTTAAAGGCATTGTTAAAATTAAATGGGATGGTTTTTAAAAAAAAAATACACAAAGGATACTCCAGATAAAAGGGAGGGGGAATTTGGAGAGAGTCGCCATTTCCGACAAGCTAAATATAAAAGTCTACTGATGCAGGCCAAGAGGGATTTCAGGGGCAGCCAGCAAAAAGACATTAAAAGCAAACAAACATCCAATAACAAGATAGAAGGGAAACATCGGAAAGAGGATACTTGCCAGGGAGCTGCTGGACCACCAAAGGTGCTGGTGGAGAATACTCTGTCTTCCCATCCATGACTTTAATTGGGTTTCCAATGAAACCGTTGGAAGAAATTAACATCTGGCATGCATTCCTTGCAATTGCAATAACCCCCAGCCCCTGCCACATTCCTGCTCCCACTTGATATAAAGAGGAATAATAACATGGTAGCAGTAGATCTGTGTTTGTTTTCATATGTCACCAGTCCCTAAAATGCTGCACTGATTTTTGGTGAGATACCAGGTCCAACTCAATGTATTAATGCTAGCAGACAAAGCTGTAAATACCCTAACATTCAATTTGTATAGAAGAAGAAGAAAAACTAGACCCCCAGGAGATGGGCATTTCTATTTCATGACTGTAAACATATATAACAATAAAAATAGCTTTAAAATAATTTCATTTGGTATTTACTAGGCTTGAATTTCTCAGTAGAGAATGTCTGGGGATTTTTCATTTTTTTAAAAATAATATCTATATTAATTGATACTTGCCCAAATAAATAAAAAAGTTCGTGCGCAATGCAAAGTATCTTTTTAGTGCTTGCTTCGGCAGCACATATACTGAAATTGGAACGATACAGAGAAGATTAGCATGGCCCCTGCACAAAGTATCTTTTTATAATACACTGGAGTAAAAGAAATGCTTTTAAAGTTTAATATAAAAATGAAGGGAGATGGAAATAAGGGAAAAGGAAAAGAGAGGGACGGGGGGGGGGGACAAAAGAAGAGAGGAGGGGGATGAAAAAAAGATTTTAAAACTTCCAATTCTCTGTCCTGAAACTAAATGTAGTATTCACTCATTAACATCCATTTCCTGAAAATGTTTGTTTTCAAGCTCCTCCTAAATGCCGATTGGAGAATTCCCCCTCTCCGTGGAGAAGGTTCAGCAAAATCCCACCAATGCAAATTTCTCTGTCTGCAGATAGCGTGGAGACTTTGGGGAGACCATTTTAGCAACCCATCGGGAAGTCTTTGGCCCAAGATGCTTATTTCTACTCTGTCTCTGATACATCCCTCCAAACCCTTCCAGGTTTCCACCATCTCTTGAAGGAGGTTCACACAGTGGCGTAGCGTGGGTTGTCAGCACCCGGGGCAAGGCAAGTAATTTGCGCCCCCTAACCCGTGGATTTGCGCCCCCTAACCCATGGATTTGCGCCCCCTAACCCTAACCCCCAGATGTTGCGCCCGGTGCGGCCGGCCCCCCCTGCACCCCCCACGCTACACCACTGGGTTCACATGACCCTACTTGTTCTGAAACAGCCTGTGAGGTGCTGCTGCTGCTGCAGGGACTATGTGGGTTTAATCCTGCCATAGCCTTGCTCTGCATAAATACTTCTTTGCTGCTCAGTCGGGATCCTGGTGGCGTGATATGGAAAAATGGGTGAAACTGCACTAAGTGCTTGGTCCATGTCTTGAGCAGCTCACCTATCCCCCATGTCTGGATTCTGTTTAGAGTTAGCATGCCATCCTCCCTTTCTCTAAGGAATGCGTGTATGTGCAGAGGTAGGTAGAAATCCAAGGCTTTGTTATGTATTCAGTGGTCTCTGATCTTGAGACTACGATTCTGAGCCCCTGTGTTCTGATTCAATACATGATATCCAATCACATGGCATTTCAGGGTTGGGGCTACTGGCATTGGTTCTTAAGCTCTGAGTTACGATTCGCAGCTTGGGAGTTTAGACAGCCAATCACATTAAGAGTGGGAGTGGCCCAGGGCTTCAGAAATACATATGAGCAGTTGCTTTGCCCCTGTTGTTCAGTTCTGTTAGCTCAACAAAGTCTCTTGCTGCTATCACTGCGTATCGCCTCGTAGAAACCAATGTACACTTCAGGCTGCGTTCAGCACCAATGACAGGAGTGCGAGGTATTCACCAATAAGAAGTTTTGCTCAGTACAAGGTATCAGCAGAGAAGCTGAAGGTTACATGCAGTGTAGCATGGTGAGCTAGCATGGTAAAGTGCTAGTGGATCTCTCTGTATACTTCTATCTTTACACGGTTTACTTTTAAGACCAGAAGAATGACATTCTAGTAGATTAGATCATGATGTACCAGCATCTCTTAAAGTTTATGTAGCTTATGCTTGTCTTGTGCCATGAGACAATAAACACTTTATATTCTCAACTGAATTGAGTGGGAAAGGAATTTCCTTAACTGGGAACTCTGGAAAAGGCAGGCTACTGGAAATCAGGGAAACTGGTGTTCTGCTGGAGCTGTGCATTTTTTGCTGATCACACTGCCCAAAGTGTGGTGCAGTATCAACACAGGGATGGTGGGCCCGAGTTATGGGCCAACTGACTTCTACAAATCATAACAGGTCCCTCTCTCCCCATCAGGATCCATCCCTGTGTAGAGGATAATAATAATCCTCATGGTCTAAAATTAAAAAAGAAATTCTGAAAGGACCCTGTGAATTGAGGCAGAGAAACAGAAGCCACTTTTTCAAGAGAGGAAAACTGCCAAAAAGATGGAGGGCAGGAATTAGCACACTGCAAGTGAAAACAGCAGAGGAGCTGTTATGTAGTGCAGAGTTTCGATGTGGGAAAGGAGAATGTGTAACACCCATCTTTCCTGAGGTTGTTTGACTGTTTGGTCACATACATTTAAAGCACCATTGTACCATGTGACTCGCTTACCATGCTCAGAGTTGTTAGGAGGTTTCAATCCCCATCACAGAGCTACCATTACCAGAGTGGTTTAACAATCCATCTCTGAGAATTATAACTCTGTGAGGGGTGAACTACAGAGTCCAGAATTCTTGGAAGAGTGAAACACGCCTCAAATGTATATAGTGAGCACAAAATATTTTGGAGCCAACACAACATTTTTTATTTTTTTATGGAGCCAAGTCAAGACAATTTAGTTTTGTTTATTTTGGTCAGGCATTTTATTTTTGTCCTCTGGCCGTTTTGCAGTTTGATCATTTTTGGCCTCTCTGTTTTATTACTTCTGAGGTTTATTTATTGTGTGTCGGTTTTGTTCATTATGTAAGCTGACAGTGAGGATAACATTTATTTATTTATCTACCCCTCGGATGCCAAAGTGGCTTCTAAGCAGTTTACAACTATTAAATCAATACATAATTAAAATCCGCAATAACAAGTCCACTGGGGCATTAAAACATCCTTAATTGAAATATTCAATAAACCAAACAGTTAAAAAGCAGAACAGTTGAAATAGCTTTTAAAAAACAGATAAAACAATAAGATGATAAATTCAGTTCAGGGGAAATAGAATAAACTTCTTACTGTCTGTTCCATCTCAGGGGGAAAAAGGAAGCAGATCTCTCTCTCTCTCATCCTCTCCACCCCCCCCCCCCGGTTTAGGAGCCACATGTAACACTAGTCAAAATCATAGGTAAAGGTAAAGGGACCCCTGACCAATAGGTCCAGTTGTGGCTGACTCTCACTTTATTGGCTGAGGGTGCCGGCGTAGAGCTTCCGGGTCATGTGGCCAGCATGACTAAGCTGCTTCTGGAGAACCAGAGCAGCGCACTGAAACGCTGTTTCCCTTCCCGCCAGAGCAGTACCTATTTATCTACTTGCACTTGACGTGCTTTCAAACTGCTAGGTTGGCAGGAGCAGGGACCGAGCAACGGGAGCTCACCCCGTTGCGGGGAGTCAAACCGCCGATCTTCTGATCAGCAAGTCCTAGGCTCTGTGGTTTAACCCACAGCGCCACCTGCGTCCCTAGTCAAAATCATAGAAATCAAATAAAACAAAAATATTTCTTGCTTGCACATGCCAATAGATAATACAAAACATGGATACCTTTGCTTGGATCCTGGAAAATGGCGTTATTATTATTACAGCAGATGGGTATTTAAACAACTGAACATATGTGGTGTATTCAGTCATGGAGATTACTCTGAAGGGCGTTTAGCATTTTATGATTTGTAAATTTACCCTGTTGTGATTATTTATTCAATCTGTTTGCTTGGTCTTTTTTTTAGAAAAGAAATGCTGTGGCCCTATCAAATAAGCTGGAGCTGAAGATCGAAACCGCAGGGCCAAGGACCCACGAAAGCCTGCGAGAGCATAAAGAGGGCTAATGGCTTTTCTTAAAATGGGGTGTCATGCTTGGGCAGAAACCCCCGGCAGTTGAACGGGAGTGTGCTCCTTTGGGACAAGTCTTATCAGTTCAGCTCTGTTTCTCACTCTGACAGAACCACGGAGAGCCGGATTTACAGAGCTGCCTACAGTTCTTCTAGCTGGGTTCTGCTGAGCTCACCGCAACATGTGGCAACTTGGAACTAATTTCAGCTGCTTTTGCAAAGAGATGCTGCGACAGCAAATCCCCCTAGAGTTGCTGCCCCTTTCATTTGCCCTTAATAAAGCCCTCCGTGTCTTTGGAATTTCAAGCATTTTTTTTTGCCACAGCAAGGCATCGTTCCTTCTCACAGCCAGCTTGGGGATTGGAATGCCTATCACTTTGGAAGCTACAAGTGTGGGGTATTTAAAGTGCAGTCAAACCAACAGTTCACATTTTGCTAGACAGGCACCTGATAGGTGCTGAAGCTCACAGAGTTTTCCTGTAAGTTTGCTAGAGGGGACTCTGTGAGAGACACTCCCACTGTGCCTCGACAGAGGGAGGGAGTATCTATCTGTTCTCTTACCTGCGAGGGCACACTCTCTTACTCCTTTCCATCTCTTTCATCACCAAGCCAGCAATGTCAGAAATTAGGTCCTCCCTTAAAGAGGGCACGTGTTGTGGTGAGATCTGGCAACCAAACCCTGTGTTGTGGGTGGGTTCGATTGAATAGCCACAACACCCAATTGGTAGGTCCCTTGATGCTGGGTTTAATCAGGCCAATGGGATGCATGCTAAACGATCAAGGGACCGATATATACCTATGCACGTGACCCAGAGCTTCCTCTTTCGGTGTGTGCATCGGAACACCTGCCCACCTCTCCCTATATTTAGGGCTGTGCGCTTGACTATGCTGTCGTGTGTCGTCTGTCATTGGGACAGGGGCACGGCAGGAATTTTCCCCACTTGGCTGATTGGCTGGTGCCATTTGGGTTTCGCCTGCCGCGTAGCAAATCATCACAACTTGTAAGGTTGCGGATAGGCTCTGGTTCAGGTGATAGGGATGGGAGAATGCTCCCACCATCCCTATGTGAAGGGTATTCCGTTAAAGGAATCCAGGGACTTGATGGTTTGGTCAACCCCTGTGAGGGGGTTGTGCCCATGCCTGAGTCCAGGGGGGCATTTGGGTGGAGGAGATAGCCTGTTCCTGGCTTTCCGCTTATCCAGGTGTTCACCCTAGGCTGACCTATGCTGGTGCTCTGGGTCAGCGCTACCTGCAACGGTGCAGGGAGCTAGTCGAACCAGAGCCTATGCAACCACTCACTTGCTGTAATTTATTGATTAGTTGTGGCCTAAATTCTGCCAAAAACCAAACCAAAATTTGGGTCTTGTCTGAATTTATTTAAGGGGGAGGTTTAAAGGTCTGAACACGCAACATCTGCTACATGCTCAGACTATAATTTAAGATACTATATCTTTGTAACCCAATTACCATTTTAAACCTGCCTGAACAAAGCTTCGTCTGTTACACTTCAACAAGTACCCCGAGTGAGCAAATGCTATGTTTATCTTTTACAAGACCGTGTTTTACAGTGGAACCTCGGTTGTCAAATGTTATCCATTCCGGAAGACCATTAGGCCTCCGAAACGTTAGACAACCGAGGCGCAAAGGGCTGTCAGCAATTTCAATAGTGAAAATTGAGAAACATGCCTCAGAAGCTGTTTGACTTCCAAGGCGCGTTCGAAAACGGAAGCAATTGCTTCCGGGTTTTCGGTGTTCGGGTTCCGAAACGTTCGGTTTCCGAGACACTCGAAAACCGAGGTTCCACTGTACCAGAAAAATCTAGTCTGCCTTAAAGCACCCTGGATTACTTAAACTAAAAAGGCTAAAATTAGCCTATCTAAGCTTCCCCTTTAAGCTGCAAAGGAATGCCACTCTGCTCAAAACTTGAGATGCCTTGTCAGGTGTCTGATGATGTTGAGTCCTGATGATACATTTTGCTCCAGAGATGTAGAATCTTGCTTTCTAGAAAGTTTCCTCATAATCATGCTAGTCTTTCTCTGAAATGGGTGTGTTTGGCTAAGCCTTTATCATTTGTAATGGTCTAGGTTTTGTCACAATTTGCAGTATGAAGTCTCAGTGAAGCTTGGCTTTTACACTGTGCCATTACTGCAGCCAGCAGCAGGAACTCTCCATACCATAGAAGAATCATGATGAGAGCAAAAGGGAGGCCGTGTACATGGATTAGAGCGGAGGAAAATGCTGCCTACAGTTTTCCTCACATTTCTTTTTTTGGCAAACACCCTCCCCCCAGCATGTCTCTCCTTTTCAATTACTTTTTAAAAAATTGCTCCTTGCCAAAATGAACACATAAAGCTACTTTATAGTGAACCAGACCCATATTATCTAATTTTCTTGGTCCTCACACACCCTCAGTGATGTCATATGGCCAAATATGATCGGCCCATTCCTGTTACTATGAGGTCTCCCGGTTCGCAACATGATCCCTAATTGGGTGGAACCACTCATCTGAAGAAACAACTAGGAAAAACAACAGTGCCAAACAGACTGGTTAATGATGGATAGGTGCACAATCTAAATACTTTTCTGCCAAAAATTATACCGCAACAGAATTCCAGTTATTCATATTATTTTTAACTACAAAGTCAAAACTAGGTAAGACTTAGTACAGCTCTACCATAGACAGCATCCCGGTTCTTGCTGAACTCATTTTCATATAATTTTCTCTTAAACCATAACATGCTGTAAATTTTATATCCATATTCCACAATTGTTCCCATGCTTCCATATCTATATTATGATCGATATCTATTGCCCAGTGTATCACTGAGGATTTTACTTGCTCATCCTTCGTCTCCCATTCCAATAATATTACAAGAGAAGGAGAAAAACTTTTATCTACCCACTTTTATCCACTTCTACCATGTCCCCTCTGATATGGAGGTGAATGGTTCATCTGACCAGGGAGATGACCTCCAGCCTATGCTGGATGAGGTTCCATGAACCTTTAAGGATGAAATCTGCAGCTGGAAGATGCTTTTAGAGCTGGAAACCACCCAGAGTGTCTGGAGCAACCAAAAGTGGGGTAGTCTGGGAGTAGATCACAGTCTGTTTTAATCCTGCTTATGCATACCTATGAGTACAACGCTTCTGCTGCATTGTGAATGAAACTGAAATATATGCAAACAGATCTGGGGGTCTTTAATTGATTTACAAGACTGGGTTAAAGGCAGCATGCATGAAATAACTTCGAAGTTTCAAAAAGGAAGATTTATTATCTGTGCAGATCTGCTGCCTGGGTTTGAGAAAATGAAACTAAAAATAGATTTCCATCTGAAGACTTCTGGAAAATTATTTATTGATCCTGTCTATGTGTGTTTTAAAAAAACAACAACCCCGAGAATGTCCAATGCTGATTTTTGGTGCAAGAAGGTCTAGGGTTCATTTTATCCGTGTTTGGTGACCAGTTCTCTCTTTAGAGATTAAGGTTCTGCGAAATGATGCTGCGCTCGCCTACTTTCCTTATTCCAGCCAGTCATAATTATTACAGTCTGTGAATCTCCATCCTTCATTAAATTGAGATACAAGCCCTTGCTCCAGAGAACTGATGCTTCCTTGTTATGACTTCCTTCTGTGTTAGAAAAGCTGAAATCCAACACTTCTACCTAATTATGTGTCTACAGGTTTCTTATATATAAAAAAACACTTTATCTTGCCTTTTTGAAGGAGAAAAAAGGGTAAAAATTCAAGAACATTAAGCTCTTCATCTGGTTGTTCATGAAACTTCCCTTTATTCACACCACCATTTCAATGTACAGTGGTACCTTGGGTTACATACGCTTCAGGTTACATACGCTTCAGGTTACATACGCTTCAGGTTACAGACTCCGCTAACCCAGAAATAGTGCTTCAGGTTAAGAACTTTGCTTCAGGATGAGAACAGAAATCGTGCTCCGGCAGTGCAGCAGCAGCAGGAGGCCCCATTAGCTAAAGTGGTGCTTCAGGTTAAGAACAGTTTCAGGTTAAGTACGGACCTCCGGAACGAATTAAGAACTTAACGCGAGGTACCACTGTATAGAGCTATATGGAAGAGACATAGCTTAGTTGCAGAGCATCAGGGCTCAATCCGCATCATCTTCAGGTAAGGCTGGTGAAACCTTTGTTCCTATGCCCAAACTGACATAGGGCTGAAACACTGGAAATATATAGCTTCATTTCAGTTTATTGGGCCTGTTGAGAACAGGTCCCTGGGAGTCAGCAGAGGTGCTCAGTGTCTCTCACGTAGGATTGGCGTCAAAACTGGTTCACTCAATTGCACTTCCCAGCCAATCCGTGAATTCCTTAGAAATTTGCATTTCTCCAAATTTTGCAGAGAGGTGCATAGACTTCTTGACTCAGTGGAACTTTACAGAAGCAGGGCTTCCACACTGACCTATTCATTTTAACATGGGGTCAGCTCAGCTTATGCAGACTGGCTGTGGGCTGAAGTGGGAAAATAAGGAAGATGTCTTGCACAGCCCTTCTGTATGTGCATAAGTGCTCATGTCACAAGGACGAGCGTTGCTTGCCATTTCAGCCCTGCTTCTCCAGGAGCGCTTCGTGATTTCCCGTATTTTTCCTCAGTGAAAGAAAAACGCTGAAACCTGCAGGTGAATGGGTGGGCTTGCCCATGTGTGGGGATGGATGCACAGTGTGAAATGCACTTGGAAACGATTCCAGACTTTGGAAATCGCCCCAGGAAGCAAATAAATACACACACTCACTTTTGACCTGCAGTATGTGTGCATTGCCCCTAGCAAACTTTGCAGAAACTGTCGGCAACGCTTTCATTCAAACCTGGCAAAAGGTGAAGCGTTGCATGCTAAAAGCAAGAACAGTTACTGTTTCAGGGCTGTCACAGATATTTGCTCATTTCAGGTTTAGGGTTGAAAACTAGGTGGTTTATTTGGTTTTTTTGCATTCTCTCTTTTTCTTTAGTGTGCCTCTCTGCAGTCATAGGTCTTAAGGAAGCAGCATACTTTGTCTTTAGGTGATGCACACATCCTATTTTCTCTTCCAAAGAAGAAGGATGCCTCTTCTAGGCACATGCTTGCTATCTGCAAGTTGTCTTAGGACTTTTATTTGAACTAAATATATGCAGCCCAATAACAGGGAACAACTTATCGTTAAAGGAGGGGAGGCAATCAATCTAACTGATGAGCTCTGATTAATTAATTAATTTGTATACCACTTTATATTCCTAGATTTTTCAGAACAGACCCCGTGGAAGATGGTACCTGCACGACTCCCTCACTGGTAGAACACAGTGTCTGGCTGGTTTTATAAGGGGTGAGACAATCTTTCAGGCATCAGAACCAGCGCTTTGAACTCAGCCTGGGAGTTCAGTCTCCCTTAAAGAAAATTGATGCCCCAAGAACAACTTTTTAAAAGGACAAATACCAGTGGCTAACCTACACACCATTTGTCTGAACACCACAAGCCATATTCCACTAAACAGTTGTGGTAGTGGAACAAGTCCCCCCTATGTGCCTCACATCCTCTCTTAGCTCTAATGAGTCAGGAGAACAGCACAGAAGAAGAAGAAGAAGAAGAGGAGGAGGAGGAGGAGGAGGAGGAGTTTGGATTTGATATCCCGCTTTATCACTATCCTAAGGAGTCTCAAAGTGGCTAACAATCTCCTTTCCCTTCCTCCCCCACAACAAACACTCTGTGAGGTGAGTGGGGCTGAGAGACTTCAGAGAAGTGTGACTGGCCCAAGGTCACCCAGCAGCTGCATATGGAAGAGCGGAGATGCGAACCTGGTTCACCAGATTACGAGTCTACCGCTCTTAACCACTACACCACACTGGCTCTCACAGGAGAAGGAAAGGGGAGATCATTATCTCCAGTGAGCATAAACTTATTCCAAAGGCCATTGGACTCTGATGGAGCTACAGGATTTTGTGAACCTTTGGCTGACTTTCAGTGGTGCTCTTGTGGGCAGAGCTGGCCAGGGGAAAGCCACCCATTGCCAAGATCTGAGTTGCGTGATGATCTTTTGGTGTGCTATCATGGCTTCCCCCAAAGAATCATGGAAACTGTAGTTTATCTCTAACATAGCTACAGTTCCCAGCATCCTTAATGAACTACAGTCCCCAAGATTCTTTGGGGGGAAGGTATGTCCTTTAAATGTCTGGTGTGGATGAAACATAGCTGAACGTAGGTCCCATCAAGTCCATGGGACAAGTTAATCTCAAATTCACTTAAGTATCATTCATAGAATCATAGGATTGTAGAGTTGGAAGGTACCCCAAGGGTCATCTAGTCCAACTCCCTGCAGTGCAGGAAATCTCAACATGGGGTCCCCCATCCAATTTGAAGTCATGCTGACCCCTGCTTAGCTTTGCAAATGTGCCAGCTGTTTTATTGCTGCACCACAATGAGCTTAAGTTTGGATCCACCTCGATTTAGGTCAGCCTTCCCTCCGATGCCCTCCAAATGTGTTTTCGTTTGTGCTTTTTTAAAACTACAAATCCCATCATTACCCACCACTGGTGAGGCTAATAGGAGTTTCTGTCCAAAAGATCTGTAGGATGGCAGGCTAGGGGAGACCGCTATATGTTGCAGTCCTGGGAAAATGTGTATGTGCTTAACATCTTCACTTTCTTTAAAAAAATGGAAATGGCAAGCTGTTTATAACATTTGGATCTCTCCTATTCATTTTTTCGCAGGGGTGAGGGGAGAAAGCCTGTTTAACTCCCGCTTCAGCACAGTATTAGAGGGAAGGAGAATGAATTATTGAATGAGCGGTCTCGAAATGTTCCCTGAGGCTTGTGTCAACTCTCATTGAACAAGCACTTCCTAAGTGCTGAGTGCCTTCTGTTTCCAGATAATCTGCTTGAAAGCTTCAAAATAAAGCATTTATGGGGCAAATTCCTTAGGTCCCTCTGTTTTGAACACAAACGTTCAGGTGCCTCCAAGGGTGGGGGTAGGTGGGTGGATAAGGGGGTGTATTTCCATTTTTCACAAGTGCTGCAAGGCTTTCCTCCGTCTGTTTTTAAGAATGTGGCAAGAGCCTGCAGGATGAGGCCAGTGGCCCATTTGGTCTAGCATCCTGTTCTCACAATTGCTAAGCAGATGCCCATGGGACGCACTGGTGGAGGAAGAGGAGCGCAGGGGGAGCACACTGCCCCAGCAGCACAATCCCAGTAGGGTGTCATCGCAGCTGCCCTCCCCCCGAGCTGGGCTCCCCGCCCCTGCAGGCGGTGTGTCCCGCCCCAGGACGTGCACTCCACCCCTGGGACATGTGTCAGCCCCACCCCTGCCTGCTCTCCACCCCCCCCCCCCGTTCCGGAGTATGAAGCTCCGTCACTGGTGGGAAGCCCACAAGCATTCTGGGTGCTGTGGTTTGTTAAGGGTGCTGGGAATGATTAGGAGGCCCCTATTCCCCCCACAAAGCCACAGTTCTCAGAGCACCTTAACAAGCAATTCATAGGAAGCTCTGGGAACTGTAGCTCTGTGAGAGGAATAAAGGTAAAGGGACCCCTGACCATTAGATCCACTCACGGACAACTCTGGGGTTGTGGCGCTCATCTCGCTTTACTGGCCGAGGGAGCCGGCCTACAGCTTCCGGGTCATGTGGCCAGCATGACTAAGCTGCTTCTGAAGAACCAGAGCAGCACATGGAAACGCCGTTTACCTTCCCACCAGAGTGGTACCTATTTATCTACTTGCACTTTGACATGCTTTCGAACTGCTAGGTTGGCAGGAGCAGGGACCGAGCAACAGGAGCTCACCCCGTCATGGGGATTCGAACCGCCGACCTTCTGATCGGCAAGCCCTAGGCTCTGTGGTTTAACCCTGAGAGGAATAGGAGTCTCCTAAAAAAAACCCCAGCATCCTTAAGAAACTACACTTCCCATGATGCTTTGGGGAAGCCACATCTGTTTAAAGTGGTATCATAGTGCTGTCAATGTATGGTATGAATGAGGTCTTACGTTTATGGTCACAGTGTGCTTATTGTCTCTTTATGGATTCAGGTCTTGCACTTTCGGCAAAGTCTTGTTAGACACCACCCGATGAAGGGCAAGGAAAGGTGTTCTTTGCCTTGGTCAGATTGGTAATATTTATGACTGCAAATCCCTGAAGGTGAATATAAATTTAATAGGAATGCAAGACGTGTCATCCTCATTCATCAAGGCAGGGGACAAAACTGCAGTACAGCCAATAAATATTTTTTACATAAATAGAATAATAAATCCAGTCATATACAATCTAATCTGTTGTTCTATATATATCTATCTATTCTGCTGCCTCTCTTATTTTTGCTATGGTCCATCAGGTAGCAAAGGCATCCAAAATAAATTGTTTAAAAAGAGCTATTTGGTTTGATTTATGGGCTGGATCCACAGTGGGAGCTGGAGAAATTAATTGGAAATATTTGTTTTATATTTCACATTTCAGGCGGGGACGAAGGGAGACTTTGCACAGGCCGATTAACAACAACAAAAGTTGCATGTTGTAATTCTTGCATGTGTAGACATTTCAAATCAGCCTAATGGCGAAGCTGAGAATGAATAATCCACAGCTATTTACCAAAGTCACTTGGCACAATCCTGGACGATAAGCCAGATCACTAAAATCCCATTAAAAACAGAATTCAGGCATATGGTTAAGTTCTTAAATCCATCAATGTCAATGAGATTCAAGTGTATCTGACTTCTCCAGGACTGTATTTTTGTACCTGCTAAGTAGATCAGCACCTTGAAAACCCAGGGACCATAAAGTTATGCATGATGTGGATGGAGATAAATTTCTCCACACTCTCCTAGTATTAGAACTTGAATTCACCCAATCACCACCACCACCTTTGATCTATTAATAGCAAATGTCACCCCTTTGTAGCCCATCTGTAATCAGACTTGGGGGAACCCCAAGGTTTTCAGAAATAGAAAATCTATAGGTGATGCCCTCCGTACAAAAGCCTGCTGAAGACTGGGCATGCTCAGTAATAACTGAATGCTGTGTGTTGAGGGAAGGGTAAGAAAATCTCCCGGAATGGAATGGAGCTGCCCTGGTGCTAGGAAAGCTCTTTCTCTAGGCCTGTTCTTTGCTTCCTACTTCTTCACCTGTTCTCAGTTGTGTATTGAAATATATATAGAAAGGCAATATACAAATTAAGAGTGAAATGAAAAATGAAATATTACTTGAAGCACCGTACCAGGAAAGAAGGCCTTTGTTGTCTGCAACTTTCTTTTTTTAATCTAGAAGGTGCAGGTTGGGATTGTTGTTCCTTCAATGTAGAAAGGAGGGAGCAATTTTACAAAACATTGCCCCTTCAACACGCAGACAACTTAGAATTACGATAATAAGGTGGGTCTTACAAATATACATCTCAAGTATCAGAAGCCATGTAATCCATAACTCGTCCAACTTCATGAGCACCCCATTCTTTTTTGTCCTAATAATGTCTCAGATTGAGCCTCTGACCTTAAATGACCATTAATGCAGCATAATATATAGCTTTGATCTTGAAATACTCCTGGCATTGTCTCTGCTTGCTCCAGTGATCAAGTCCGCCTTTCTCTTTCAGCCTGTCTATTAAGTCCTTTTTATTGAGGCATGAAAATCCAACACCTCAAACTCCACGTAAAAAAATAGCCTCTCACATGCACACGCTCACACAGCCATAAAAGCACGGGCCATTGGCAGCCTAGCTAATCTTTGAACAGTAAATATGGCTTTAAAAAAAGAGGAGAGAGAAAGGAATGCTTTCTCAGAAAAACCAAAGGGCTTTTCTTCTTGGCAGTGTGATGTCAACACTCTGTCAGTTACCACCTCCAGGATGTAATTACAGTGAGTACTAAATGATTTTGAACTTCTGGTGATGGGCTGCCTGGTGAGCACGAGAAGCCAAGCGTTTTTTTAAAAATGTAAAAGCAATTGTCATATTCCGAAATTTATTAATACTGCCTTGCTGCTTAATTTTTCAACATGGTAATGGATTCTTCAATTCAGCAAATAATTATAATAATAAATGGTGAGGGGTCTTAGGGAGGGCTGTGCACTGGATCCGGCCGCCTCTTGAGCCAAATCGGGCAGATTCAGAGGGTCCCAGGCATCCGATGAGTTGGGTTTGGACAGCCACAAGTAGGTCAGGTTTGATGGCCAGAAGGGATCTATAGCTGTCAGGTGGATAAGGCAGAAGGCAGGAGGGAGAGGCAGCTGTCAGGTGGAAAACCCTGCAAAAAGGCTGAGACCTATCCTGATCTCCAGCTGCATTTCTGAGATGAGGTAGGAGCCTCATCTGACTCCCATCCCCGGCTGGTGTAGGGCACTCCTTTGCAAGAAGCTCCCCCCCTCTGCTGACCAGCTTGGTCAGGAGTAGTGATGAGGAAGGAGACACAAGTCTAATTGAAAATGAAGAACCCCTAGTTAAACATTAGCCCTCCCCCCAAAATTACTTTGGGACTGGATCATGGGTGAGGTGTGTGGTTGGCCCAGGGTGGGTCATCCTGATTCTGAACCCCTGAATTGAGGCCATAGAGTGAATGGGGTGTGTGCTGTGTTCTAGAAGAAGAAGAAGACAAAGATGAAGACGAAGAAGAAGGAGGAGGAGTAGTAGTTTGGATTTGATATCCCGCTTTATCACTACCCGAAGGAGTCTCAAAGCGGCTAACATTCTCCTTTCCCTTCCTCCCCCACAACAAGCACTCTGTGAGGTGAGTGGGGCTGAGAGACTTCAAAGAAGTGTGACTGGCCCAAGGTCACCCAGCAGCTGCATGTGGAGGAGCGGAGACGCGAACCCGGTTCACCAGATTATGAGTCTATCACTCTTAACCACTACACCACACTGGCTCTCAGTCTAGGGCAGGGATGGGTTAGGGAAGCTCAGACCTGGGGTCCAAATTCTTCTCTGTCTGGCCCTCTGGATTGTACCCACTTCACATACCCTCCCCAGCCGTATCCCCTCTCCCAAGGTCATGCCCCCCATCAGCCTTGCTTCTTGCCTCCTTGAGTGCTTTTGCCTGGCTGGAACATGTCCTCGAACTCTGACCATGTCTCTTGCTTTCCTGGTGGGAGGACACAGAAATGCAATATTTACATCTGTGGCTCCGCCCGCTTTGGCTTCTGGTTCCACCCACCACTGCCAGGAATGTTGGCAAGAAGGGAATGTGCCCCTTGGACTGCGGAAGGTTCCATACCTCTGTTCAAGGGACAGCTTTAACTCCCTTTGCATGACAGAGCCCTGGAGACCTTGAGAGCCTTTGTAGTACTTGCTGTAATGACCAAAAAGAGTGTAAGTGAAGTCCAAAAGGCTTGTAGCAGCTGCCAGAGCTAGATCTGTGACCCCCTGGGTTTATGTGCAGTTTCCCTATGCAGTTGTTCTACTTGGACTACTCTGTGGGCAATGAAAGATTCCCAAGTCCTAGAGTTGCTCCACCTGCCAAGCTGGCCATTGGTTTTATTCAGTGAAGAAGGGCAATAGCTCTATAGTTTAGCATCCACCTTGAATGTGGAAGGTCCCAGATTCTGTCCCCTGAATCTCCAATTCGGTCCCCTGGAGAGTCACTGCCAGTCAGTGTAGACAATACTGGTCTGTCTCAGCGTGTGACAGTTTCCTATGCTTCCTAAGTCTATGAAGACCTCCTGTTCAGGCTGATAGTTTGTCTGGGCGGTGACGTTCTTTCCTGGCTCTTGTCTTGTTCTGTGGTTTGACTCCCTTGACTCCTCCTTGACTCGTTGCCAGTGGCTCAGTTTTGACAAAGGCTGAAGATCCCCCAAAGACAACTTGGGCAGCTTTCCAAAGCACGCTTCAACCCTCCCTCCCTCCTCCCCCTATTTCAATTCACTTCAGCTAGAAATTCTGCTTTCACTGTCTGCTCCAGCTGCAAATGGAACACCAACCCCCCCGCTTCTGCAGCCAATGGGGCTGGGTGTGCACCCACAGCCATTAAAGGCCCATAAAATTATTTGTGTGTCGAGGGCTGTGACCCACACACAGTGTTATTTTAGGTGAGCTGCAGAAAACCTGTGGATCTCTAAATATTGCTGGTGGACAACTTCCATGATCCCTGAGCATTGTCCATCCTGGCTGGAGCTGAGGAGAGTTGGAGTTGGACATCTGCTTGAGGTCCACAGGTACTCAATGCCTGCTTTAGCTCAAGCCACTATGACAGACCCACAGAAATCAGATAGCCAACTCTTTCTTTTTTTGCAAGCATGCTCATTACTGCTCCTTGGCAAGAAGTGTTACTATTATTCTCAGTTTCACTTGAGGAACATTTGGGTTGGTGCTATGTCAGAACAAATAAATGGGCACCAGGAATCCTTGTACAGTGTACAGGAACTGGGCGTTGGTTGTTGTTGTTGTTTTCCTCTTGGTGGCACTTGGTTTTCATGCCAGGGGCTTCCAGGAAAATTCAGTGCTGGACTCTCTTGACCCGAGCAAGCCAGAACATGTAACATGGGAGTGGAGTTTGAATTGTGCCTTTGTAGTTAACTGCTTTGTCACCAGCATTTCCAAATTTGTCAATCAGAGTTTCATGGAGAGTTCTTTAGAAACTCAAACAGAAAACTTACTCATGTTCAGCAGGAAGTTATGGGGGGGGGGAGCAAGACAAACAGGCATGCTACATCCTGACTTTCCACATCGTCATGATAAGGGGAGATTATATGAAAACTGTTATAGGGATGAAAAAATCTGTCAATTCCAGTTTCTCATGTTTCCACTCCTAAACTCAGCTCCACATTTCAGTATCAGTTTGTGGATTTTTTTGGGCAGCATTTTAGTGCAAATTTCTTCAGTTATACACATCAGACCTACACTGGCTCCCAGTAAGTTTCTGAGCACAATTCAAAGTGTTGGTGCTGACCTTTAAAGCCCTAAATGGCCTCAGTCCAGTATACCTGAAGGAGCGTCTCCACCCCCATCGTTCAACCCGGACACTGAGATCCAGCGCCGAGAGCCTTCTGGTGGTTTCCTCACTACGAGAAGCCAAGTTACAGGGAACCAGGCAGAGGGCCTTCTCGGTAGTGGCACCTACCCTGTGGAACGCCCTCCCATCAGATGTCAAAGAGAAAAATAACTACCAGACTTTTAGAAGACATCTGAAGGCAGCCCTGTTTAGGGAATTTTTAATGTTTAATAGGTTATTGTATTTTAGTGTTTTGTTGGAAGCCGCCCAGAGTGGCTGGGGGAACCCAGCCAGATGGGCGGGGTATAAATAATATATCATCATCATCATCATCATCATCATCATCATCATCATCATCATCATTGTATTTAATTTTGCCCAATAATGCATGTTTTTGCAACACAACCCATTTTAATGCATGGTTGTATGCTATTTTCATTAATATATGCATTTTAATGCATGTTTTGCCCTAGTGTGTGCATTTTTGAATACATTACTTGACTGTGGGAAAAGTTTGAGGACTGTGGGCTTAAGGCAGCTCCAATGAGCTTCTTGGCAGAACATGGATTTGAACCCTGGTCTGCTCTGTCCCAAATCCAATTCTCCATCCTTACAATCACACTGTGGAGTACTGGATAAAAAGTATGTTTCATTTCTGTGACTGTATCTTGGGCCCAACCACCATACAGTTTTATATAAGAACAGACCTCCTCCCACATCCAATTGTTTTGTTAATCTTTTGATCTTTATGGGCCTGGCTCATGATTTTTCAATATTTGCAGCCAGGAACACTGCACGACATGCCAAGGGAACAATGCCCCGGAAGACGATCGCATGATTGTGGGGGGCCCGCATTCAAAACAAAATATTATTTAATTAAGTTCTTGTGCTGGGGAGCCGTTAGTCTTCTTAAAATAGACTGCAATGAAGCAGAAACCCTATCGGGTAACTAAAGAAATGTTGTAGCTCATAGGCATTGTTATTATTCTTTTTATTTCAAATGGAGGAGATAAATGAAAAAGCTTTTCTCAGCATGTTTGCAATTAATCTGCATTTAAAAAATAAAAGTGCTCTTTCTGTGCTTTGATCGGATAAAAAGAAGCCTTTTTCTCATTCCTTCGAGAAAATATTTTTTTCACCCCACCATGTTTTTGCTGGGAGATTGCCAAGATAAGGCAGAGGTTCAAGTGAGCTTGTTTCCACCCCTAAAGCAACAGAGAAGCAATGCTGAACCTTGTTACAATTAGTTTCCCTTCCAGTAGCTTTAGTTAAGAGGGTGAAAGGAAATGGGAAAGAATGACTGGGTTTAACATGCCTGAATTTCAACAATAGCTCAGGCGATCTGAGAAATCTCCATGCTGCACTGTTTTATTATTATACAGTGGTACCTAGATTTACGAACTTAATCCGTTCTGGAAGTCCGTTCTTAAACCAAAACCGTTCTTAAACCAAGGCACGCTTTCCCTAATGAGGCCTCCTGCTGCCGGTGCCCTTTCACCATTTGGATTCCGTTCTTAGACCAAGGTAAAGTTCGCAAACTGGGACACTACTTCCGGTTTTGCGGAGTTCATAAACCGAATAGTTCATAAACAAGACTGTTCTTAAACTGAGGTAAAAAGGTAAAGGGACCCCTGACCGTTAGGTCCAGTCATGGATGACTCTGGGGTTGCGGTGCTCATCTCGCTTTATTGGCCGAGGGAGCCGGCGTAGAGCTTCCCGGTCATGTGGCCAGCATGACTATGCCGCTTCTGGCGAACCAGAGCAGCGCACGGAAACGCCGTTTACCTTCCTGCTGGAGCGGTACCTATTTATCTACTTGCACTTCGTGCTTTTGAACTGCTAGGTACCACTGTATATTAAATTTGGCAGTTGCCGTATCTTGTCCAGGGCAACCCAAAGCAACTTACAACCAACCAAACAGACAATAAACTCCACATAAATACATTCAAACCAAGAGGCAAAAGAAGTACTGCACGTTAAAAACATCCTACCCACTTCTAAACGGCAACAGATAGTTAGAGGCCAAATAACTGGCTATAGAGGAAAGTTTTTGCCTGGCGCCTGGCACCTGAAGATATATAATGCTGGTGCCATGATGGGGTTTAACTGATTGTGATGTTCACACATCACACAGCTTCATGCCCTGCCTTTCCCACTGAATTGACACTGAATTTCTTCCTGCGAATTCACCTAGAAGGGGGATGGTTTTTTTGCTACAGACTCCATCAAGGCCTATATACACTCATGTACGTGTCTGGCCCACTCACACATGTTGATTAGGTGTGTATGTGTAGCTGGCTGCCTTTAAGGATGTTGGAGAATTCTAACGGAAACAAAAACGGAAGAAGAAATTGCTGATATTTGTCCTTTGTCCCATGTCCAGGACAGAAATCAATCAATCAATCAATCAATCAATCAATATTCACTGCTGTTGTTGCTTTCCATGTGCAATTGATATTTAATTGATTACACCCCCCCCCCAATTTGCTTTGTTTTCTTTGCAATGAAACGAACGGGGTGGTGGTGGAATGATGGAACGTCAATGTAATTTACGTATGTAATTTCACCACAATGAACAGTGAGATTGATAACATAGTCTTTGGTGGAAGATGAACTGCAGCAGAGCAGAAACGATGCTGCCTGCAACAAATACAGGGTGGAACGAGAAATGATGCCTTCCAACATCCCAAGCTGCCGTGCTGCATCCCCCTGCCTCTGTGTGCTAATTCCTAGCTCATGGAGAACCAGTTCTGGAGGCTACAGCACCATGTATGGGATACAGCTTTGGGTACCCCATTGTTGTTGTTACTGTTTAGTCGTTTAGCCGTGTCCGACTCTTCGTGACCCCATGGACCAGAGCACACCAGGCACTCCTGTCTTCCACTGCCTCCTGCAATTTGGTCAAACTCATGCTGGTAGCTTCGAGAACACTATCCAACCATCTCGTCCTCTGTCGTCCCCTTCTCCTTGTGCCCTCCATCTTTCCCAACATCAGGGTCTTTTCCAGGGAGTCTTCTCTTCTCATGAGGTGGCCAAAGTATTGGAGCCTCAGTTTCACGATCTGTCCTTCCAGTGAGCACTCAGGGCTGATTTCCTTCAGAATGGAGAGGTTTGATCTTCTTGCAGTCCATGGGACTCTCAAGAGTCTCCTCCAGCACCATACGCCTTCCGACCTGAGGGGCTCATCTTCCAGCGTCATAACTTTTATATGCCTGTTGTCTTTGTCCATGTACATTTCTTGGCAGGGATACTGGAGTGGCTTGCCGGTTCCTCCTCCAGGTGGATCACGTTTGGTCAAAACTCTCCACTATGATCTGTTCATCTTGGGTGCCCTGCACGGCATAGTTCATAGCTTCTCTGAGTTATTCAAGCCCCTTCGCCATGGCAAGGCAGTGATCCATGAAGGGGGGGGGGTACCCCATTGCAAGTGTGCAATTGTTTGCAGTGGCTTGCCGAACATCACCAGGTAGCTGCACCGTGGCACCTCCCCACCAGATGGGCCCAATTCTTCTTCCTGTTGTTGTTTAGTCGTTTAGTCTTGTCCGACTCTTCATGACCCCATGGACCAGAGCACGCCAGGCCCAATTCTACCATTCTGCAATTTCACTTTGACTGCCTTCTAGATTGGACAACTGTGTTGAAGCATGCTTGGGGTTAGCTAATCCATAAACATGATCTTGAGGGTATGCAGCCAGATTCTTTCCTTGGCATGGGAAAACTTACAAAAAAAAGAGCGCTTTTGATTTTCTCTGCTTCGGAGAAGATTAAGTCAGCTCTTCCCACTTCTTCTGGAAAGCACAGGATAGTAGACCAGCTGTCTTCTTGGCAAGGGCTGAGTGAGAAGTCCCTCCTTCCTTGATTGGAGATGATTAGACGCTATAATGAATCCTTGTCACATGACAGAAAAGCAATGAACAACCAAACCCTGACAGTGCCAGATATGTCAAATGCAAGGCTGACCAGCTCATTCCTCTCTCTCTCTCTCCGTTCTCGTTCATTCTCGTTCATTGTTTTTTACAAACTTGTATGTGTACAGAATGCTGTAGTTCTGGTTCTGTTACGTCAGAGGTTGCCAATGTTTTTAGGCCTTTCATTTGGATTTTTCTGTGAGGGCCACGGGGGGGGGGGGCATTCTGCCGGTCACTTCTTTCAGCCCCTCCCATGGCTCAGCCCCTCTGCCAGTGAAGCAGAAAAAGTGAAAGTGCGGGCACAGATACTTTCCTTTTCCAAAGGATTTGGGTAACAGCTAGACACAGTAGAATTAAACTGAGCCTTGAAAAGCACATAGAGAAGAAGGAGGAAGTGTGAAAGAGGGCCAACCATTAACTGCTTACCTAATCTATAACATGGGTATGTGTCCTACTAAATGGAGGACAGTCCTCTCTCTGAAGGCCTATCAGAAACCTGTTTAGAGGACTGTCTGGTCCAAGGCTGGTTTCAAGACAAAGTACCTTGAGAAGGGAGGAGAGCAGGAGGATCCTTGCAATTGCCCATCAACAGTTGGCACCTTGATAGCAGGAACAAGGGTCAGCTGGCCCCAGTTCACCCCCCCCTACAATGTGATGTACAGTGGTACCTCGGGTTAAGTACTTAATTTTAATAATAATAATAATAATTTATTATTTATACCCCGCCCATCTGGCTGGGTTTCCCCAGCCACTCTGGGCAGCTTCCAAAAGAATATTAAAATACTGTGATACATCAAACATTAAAAGCTTCCCTAAACAGGGCTGCCTTCAGATGTCTTCTAAAAGTCTGGTAGTTGTTGTTCTCTTTGACATCTGGTGGGAGGGCTTTCCACCGGGAGGGCGCCACTACCGAGAAGGCCCTCTGCCTGGTTCCCTGTAACTTGGCTTCTCGCAGTGAGGGAACCGCCAGAAGGCCCTCGGCGTTGGATCTCAGTGTCTGGGCTGAACGATGGGGGTGGAGACGCTCCTTCAGGTATATTGGACCGAGGCCGTTTAGGGCTTTAAAGGTCAGCACCAACACTTTGAATTGTGCTCGGAAACGTACTGGGAGCCAATGTAGGTCTTTCAAGACCGGTGTTATATGGTCTCGGCGGCCGCTCGTTCCGGAGGTCCGTTCTTAACCTGAAACTGCTCTTAACCTGAAGCACCACTTTAGTTAATGGGGCCTCCTGCTGCCACCGTGCCGCCGGAGCATGATTTCTGTTCTTTTTTTTTTTTTATAAAATTTTTATTGGTTTTACAAAAGTTTTTATAACAAACAACCATAAAAAAAACAGACAAACAAACAAATATAATTTCATAATGTCCTTTCATAGACTTCTTTCCTCGGACTTCCCCATACCTCCCCTTTCTGCATCCACATGTCCAAATTTTATAGCAACTTATAAATGTTTTTTCCCGTCCTAATTCATCATAGTCCTTTCTTAATCTAATCTTATATTACTGCAACCCTTTCTCTCTATAAAATCTCGACATTCTAAACTCCATCAAGTTTATAATAGTCCTTAAGATAAATCTTAAATTTCTTCCAGTCTTCTTCCGCAGTCTCCTTTCCCTGGTCACGAATTCTGCTCGTCATTTCCGCCAATGTCATATAGTCAATCACTTTCATCTGCCATTCTTCCACGGTGGGTAAATCTTGTGTCTTCCAATACTTTGCGATCAGTATTCTTGCTGCTGTTGTTGCATACATAAAGAAAGTTCTATCCTTTTTTAGCACCAATTGGCCGACAATGCCCAAGAGAAAGGCCTCTGGTTTCTTAAGGAAGGTATATTTAAATACCTTTTTCATTTCATTATATATCATCTCCCAGAAAACCTTAATCTTCGGGCATGTCCACCAAAGATGATAAAAAGTACCTTCAGTTTCCTTACATTTCCAACATTTGTTATCAGGCAAATGGTAAATTTTTGCTAGCTTAACTGGGGTCATGTACCACCTATAGACCATTTTCATCACATTTTCCTTTAAAGCACTACATGCCGTAAATTTAATACCGGTGTTCCACAACCTTTCCCAGTCAGCAGACATAATATTATGACCAATGTCCTGTGCCCACTTAATCATAACTGATTTAACTGTTTCGTCTTGTGTATTCCATTTCAACAGCAAGTTATACATTCTTGACAAATTCTTAGTATTGGGTTCTAACAATTCTGTCTCAAGTTTTGATTTTTCCACCTGGAAGCCAATTTTCCTGTCTTGCATGATTTCTGTTCTCATCCTGAAGCAAAGTTCTTAACCCGAGGTACTATTTCTGGGTTAGCGGAGTCTGTAACCTGAAGCGTCTGTAACCCGAGGCACGACTGTATTGTCTTTCTATTTAAACTATAGCAATTGTTTTTAAAATTGCATCCACATCTGTGCCCTCTCTTTTGTCCTCTTTTTGGGAGATGTGTAAATGGCCATGCCGCCACCCTACCTTGCAGGGCTCTTTGGGGGATAAATGAGTTGGGTATGTAATAAACTTCCTGCACCGACAATGGCAAACGAACCGAATGATGCTGACAGTGATGCACACAATCTAGCTAAAATTAAGCACTTTTGGATCCCATTGATTTTAATATTCATTTCTAAAAATCGAAGGCATCTTTTGAGGCAATATAATAAGAATAAGAATTTATATCCCGACCTATACCCACAGGTCTCAGGGCAGTTCATCTCTAAGGATAGTTAAATAAGGTTTCTCTCCTTCATCCTCATATTTGGTCAAAACAGAGCTGAGTGATTGTGGACTCAGCAAATATAACATTTTAAGTGCATTATACAAATGTGACATTAGATGGCGCTGGTGAGCTAATGGCAAATTCCATATATATTTTTATAAAATTAAAAAAACAAAACATTTTCACAGTGTGTTTTTTTATATGCATGTAGATTCAGCCTGTGTCTGCTTGCATCCTTTGCTCATTCCTACCTTGTCCAGCCTCACCTCTCTTTCAGTTATTTCCTCCCCCCCCCCAGCCATATCATAAAATGGAGCAGACCAATATCAATAGCTATTAGGCTGTTCTGCTAAGCCGGACAGCTTACCCTCTCTGTGGCTTTTCCAAATCACGGAAGTGCTACAGTTCTTGGGGGTTAAGGGCTTACCCAGAAGTACAAATTCTGAATGATAAATATCTTTGTAGTTGTCCTGACAAGCCACCCGCACAGCAGTTGGAAATCCAGAGTTCAAGGTGGGGTTTCATGTGTTGATCCCTGCACTTCCCTCGTCTCCATTAGTGTCCCACAAACTGAGGTTGCTGGTTGTTGTGGATTAAACCATGAATCTGTTTAGCTGCAGCTGCCTGCCATTTTGCAGTCCGCAGTGCCCGCAATGTAGTTCCCTTATCTTGAGAGCTAATATATTGAAGTGTCGAAAGAAGTGAACTCTGAGACAGGAGATCCCTAATTAAAATCTCACTTCAGCCTCAAACTCAGGAACGGTCCAGTTCTATACATTTCTACTCAGAAGTAAGACCCATTGAAATGACTTATTGAAATCAGTGATGATGATGATGATAATGATGATTTGTTTTTTGTACCCTGCCCATCCTCCTGAGTTTCCCCAGCCACTTTGGACGGCTTCCAACAGAATATACAAAAACACAACAGATCACCACACACTGAAGGTTTCCCAATACAGGGCTGCCTTTGGATGTCTACGGAAATTCGTCAAATTGTTTATCTCTTCGACACCTGATGGGAGGGTGTTCCACAGGGTGGGTGCCACTACCAAGAAGGCCCTCTGCCTGGTTCCCTGTAACCTCACTTCTTGCAATGAGGAAACTGCCAGAAGGCCCTCAGAGCTGGACCTCAGTGTCTGGGCTCCTTCAGGTAAACAGTGAGACTTACCCCCAGGTAATTGTGTATATGACTACAGCTTAAATGGTCTTACCAAACCCAGCATTCTCTCAGCTAGACTCTCTTGCAAGTATATATGTAATCAGGGCCGGCTCTGCCATTGAGTAGAGTGAAGCTGCACCCCAAAATGGGCAAGAAACAAAAGCTGGGCACAGGCGATAGACTAATTCAAAGGAGGGCTGAAGAAGCTGAACAACCAATAGGTGAGGATATGGCATCTGGAGGATCTAACACTCTTTTAGAGGAAATGTTACAACAATTCGCAATTTTGAACAAAAAAGTGGATGATCAAACTGCAAAAATTGACTTAGCCACATCTTCAATTACCAAACTTTCGGAACAGGTGGCCAAGCATTCACAAGATATTGGAAACTTAAACGACGCAACATCTGAAAATCGAAAATTGGCGGAGGCTGCGATTGGAAAAGCAGAGGCTGCAGCCAAAGGAGTGGAGGAACTGAAAGGAGAGGTAAGACCGCTCCACAAACATATTACAGACCAGCAGGCCTACCCGTCTTTGGTGGAACTGCGAAACAGGGAAAATAACCTGAGATTACGCTCTATCCCAGAGATTGAGAAAGAGGATTTGACCGGCTTTTTAACGGCAGAATTTTCCAAATTCTGGGGTATAAACCAAGACACAGATTTCAAAATAACGACTGCATTTAGATTGGGAAGAGTCGTTGGGAAGGACAGGCCTAGAGACTGTTTGATTATTTTAAGGACTAAACAGGAGAGAGACAAGCTACTTGATTTACACTTCAATAAAGCACTTGTGATCCAGGATAGAAGAGCACAAATTTACAAAGATATCCCTAAACAATTACTGGATCTAAGAGCCAACTACACTGACCTAACTGGACTTTTGAGAGGTAACGGAATACTTTACAGGTGGGAGTTCCCACAAGGTGTCTTATTTAAATACAAAGGAAAGAAGATAAAAATCAAAACGAAAGAGGATTGCCAGAAGTTCCTACACGATCACGGAGAAGACCTACAGAAAGGAGCAGCTATTTGGCCACCACCAGAGTTAGGGAAAGAGCTACCACCTTCGGACTCGGACAAAAAAGAGGACACCCCACAAGAGTAACAACAGATTGACACAGGATGTCTCTGCAGCTGTATAGTTGGAACATTAATGGCGCGAATTCCCCAGAAAAACGCAAACGGATCTTCCATATCCTAAAGAAAGAGAATTTGGATATAATTTGTTTGCAAGAAACCCATGTGACAAGGGTACACAGGAAGGTGTTAATAAATAAAAGATTAGGCCAAGAATTCATCTCATCAGACAGAGTCAAGAAGAGAGGCGTGGTGATTTACGCCAAAGAGACTCTTTCACCGAAATTTTTGTTTAAAGATGAACAAGGAAGAATCCTGGCTATTGAGATTTCGACCCAAGGAGAGAAAATTTTGATATTAGGAATTTATGCACCAAACGAGGGGAAATCAGAATTTTATAAGAAGCTGCATGAGACATTATTGGACTATCTGGACTATTCTAACATCATTATGATGGGTGACATGAATGGGGTTGTCTCTACTTTTATGGATAAGTCACAGAACCAGAATTTGACTAAAGATGGAAGACTACCAAAAACTTTCTTTGAACTAACTGACAATATGGATTTAATTGACTCATGGAGGACGAGAAACCCCCTAGGTAAAGAAGGAACTTTCTTTTCTGAGGCCCACCTGTCATGGACAAGGATCGACCAAATTTGGACAACTAGAGGGCTGGCACCTAAGACCACAAAAATAGAAATCTGCCCAAAGACTTGCTCCGACCATAACGCTCTGAAAATGGAAATGAGATTTACTACTGCCGACTCCTTCAGATGGAAAATGAATGACAACCTGCTAAGAGATCAAGAGATTGTAAAGAAGGCCCAAAAAGCTTTAAAGGACTATTTTGAAATCAACTTGAACACCTCGGTGGAAAAAAGAACAATCTGGGACGCGAGCAAAGCTGTTATGAGAGGGTTTCTGATACAACAGAATACGATTAAGAAAAAACTCTGGAATGGTAAAAAGGACAAGATATTGGAGAGGATAAGAGACGGCGAGAAAAAATTAAGATTAAACCCAAAATCCAAAGAGACTTTAAGAGAAATTAAATTCCACCAGTCACAATATGCGCAACTGATTAACCAAGAAGTGGAATGGAGAATTAAACAAATGAAACAAAGATCATTTGAATCGGCGAATAAATGTGGGAAACTGCTAGCTTGGCAGTTGAAAAAGAGACAAAAATTAAACTATGTTACCAATCTAGAAGTTGAAGGAAAGAACATTCAGAAACCGGGAGAAATTAGAAAGTGTTTCCAGAAATATTTTAAAAAGCTGTATACACAAGGACCCGAGGATGTAACCGAGATAGAACAATTTTTGAAAGAAAATGGTCTTCCAGAAATATCTCAAGAGAAGAGATCAACCTTGAATTGTAAAATAACACAACAAGAAATCGAGGATGCCATTCAGAATATGCAGCTGGGCAAATCTCCAGGACCTGATGGACTCACCTCCAAGTATTATAGGACGTTAAAAGACTATTTGATACAACCACTAGAGGAGGTTTGTAACCAGATTATGGGGGGAGGGAAGGCACCAGATACGTGGAAAGAAGCATTCATCACATTGATACCTAAAGTGGAAACTGAAAAGACTCAACTCAAGAACTACCGTCCCATCTCACTCCTAAATGTGGATTATAAAATATTTGCGGATATTCTGGCCAACAGATTAAAAAAAGTATTAAATGAGATAATCCATAAAGACCAGGCCGGCTTTCTCCCAGGCAGACATTTGTTTGACAATACCAGGAACATTATTGATATCTTGGAACTTTTACAAACAAATATTAACACCAAAGCAGTATTGATCTTTATTGATGCGGAGAAGGCCTTTGATAACATTTCCTGGAAATTTATGAAGAAAAATTTGGAAGGGATGGGAGTGGGAAGGGGGTTTGAGAATGGAATAGAAGCAATCTATTCAGAACAAAAAGCTAAGTTGATAGTGAACAATGTGGTGACAGAAGAACTTCATATTGAAAAAGGAACACGACAGGGGTGCCCCCTATCCCCCTTATTGTTTATTTCAGTCCTGGAGGTTTTGCTGAACATGATAAGGGAGGATCGGCAAGTACAAGGAATACGGGTCGGAGCGAAACAATATAAACTGAAAGCATTTGCAGATGACCTGGTTTTAACACTACAGGAGCCAGAACCCAGTACAAAAAGAGTTTTAGAACTGATCCAGAAATTTGGTCGGGTGGCGGGTTTTAAGTTGAACAAGCAAAAAACTAAAGTCTTAGGGAAAAACTTGACGGCCATGGAAACAGAAGGGTTTCAGAAAGAGACAGAACTAAATATTGTTAAGAAAGTGAAATACCTGGGGGTCAATCTGTCTTCCAAGAATTTGAATCTATTTAAAGATAATTATGAGAAATGTTGGTTAGAAGTTAAAAAAGATTTAGAAATTTGGTCAAGACTGAAATTATCCTTGTTAGGTCGAATTGCAGCTATAAAGATGAACGTTTTGCCAAAGATGTTGTTTTTGTTTCAAGCCTTGCAGATTGTGGACAGAGTGGAATGCTTTGGAAAGTGGCAGAAGGACATTTCTAGGTTTGTCTGGCAGGGCAAAAAGCCCCGAATAAAGTTTAAGATATTAACTGATGCAAAAGAGAGAGGGGGGTTTGCCCTGCCGGACCTAAGGCTATACTATGAAGCGGCAGCCTTCTGCTGGATGAAAGATTGGATTCTATTAGAAAACACTGATGTCCTAGATCTGGAAGGCTTCAACAATTCGTTAGGTTGGCATGCGTACTTGTGGTATGACAAGGGTAAATCATATGGAATGTTTAAAAACCATATTGTCAGAAAAGCAATATATATGGTCTGGAAAAAATACAAAGACTTATTGGAAAGCAAAACTCCGAGGTGGATCTCACCAATAGAGGCCAAAGCTCGGAAAACAACCAATATGGAGGCTTATTGGCCGAAATATTGGGAAATAATAGAAAATATTGAAGGTAACTGGAGATTGCAGAGCTTTGAAAAACTAAAGGATAAGGTGCAAAATTGGCTGCATTATGCCCAAATTAATGAGGTTTTTAAGCTAGACAAAAAAACAGGTTTCCAGGTGGAAAAATCGAAACTTGAGACAGAGTTGCTTGAACCAAAGACCAAGTTATTATCGAGAATGTATAACTTGCTGCTTAAATGGAACACTCAAGATGAGACAGTTAAACCAGCAATGATAAAATGGGCTCAGGACATTGGTTATAATATTATGTCTGATGACTGGGAAAGGTTATGGACCACCGGTATGAAGTTTACTGCATGTAATGCTTTGAAAGAAAACATTATGAAAATGGTATACAGGTGGTACATGACCCCGGTTAAGCTAGCTAAGATTTACCATTTGTCCGATAACAAATGTTGGAAATGCAAGGAAGCTGAGGGAACATTTTTTCACCTCTGGTGGACCTGCCCAAGACTGAAGGCCTTCTGGGAAATGATCTATAATGAGTTAAAAAAGGTGTTTAAGTACACTTTTCCCAAGAAACCAGAGGCCTTCCTTCTGGGCATTGTCGGCCAGAAGGTGTCTAAAAAGGATAGAACTTTTTTTATGTACGCTACAACAGCAGCAAGAATTCTTATCGCTAAGCATTGGAAGACCCAAGATTTGCCCACACTGGAGGACTGGCACACGCAATTGATGAACTACATGGAATTAGCCGAGATGACTGCAAGGATTCGAGACTTGGGAGAAGAAGCAATGGAGGAGGACTGGAAAAAATTTAAAGACTATTTGCAAAAGTATTATAAGTTATATGAAACATAAGATGTCGTGTGATTGGGAATCTAGCCCCAGTAACAAAACTTAATTATTTATGAAATTTGACAAGATTTATGAAAGAATCAAGGTTTAAATGGGTAAAAACGATATTATGGTATATTGCTCAGAGTATATATTGATCAAGAGATTTAAATTTAAACTGTAATTGAAAATAGAAAGAAACATACGAAATAAGGATATAATTTGCTGATAAATTTATTGTTAAGAAATGCATTCTGCGAGGGATGGGGGAAGTCCAATGGAAATTTGAAATGAGTTATCGAAATGGTCGTGTTTTTCTTTTTCCTTTTTTTCTGGTCTTTTTTTTTTCTTCTTACTTTTTGATCTCTTTGTTATTTTTGTAAAAAATGTAATAAAAATTATTATAAAAAAAAAAAACAAAATGGCCACCACGCTGTCATGAAAAATAGAAGAGGGTGATATGGCATCTAGTAAGATGGCGTCCCAGATTTTGGCTTCAAAGTGTTGAAGGGTATGCCACGGGCAGCAAAAAAAGAAGTCCTTGTATTGCGTGCTGTTGAGTGTCGTCACAAAAATGCCATAATAACGACAACAATACACTCAGAATGCCCTTTCTGTTATACTCCGCCACATTTCTTTTCCGAGCGATGCCTTTCTGCCTTTGTTGCGGTATTTTTTCCCCTGAGAACAGAAGCACGGGCCTTGAAGCATGAAGCTCTTGTAATCAAGAGAAAACACAGACAGACTTGGAGCAGGAGAAGCCCTCTTTGCAGTCCAGCTTCTTAAATGAAAGGCCTTGTTCCGTGTGGGCCTTGTTGAGGTTCATCAACAGAAGAAGCAGGCAGGCAGGTGGTGCCAGCTGGTCCCACAACCCCCAGTGGGGGCTGGGGGCCACATTTGTGTTTCACTACGATACGAGGACTCGTCTGTGTTTCTGGGCAAGAAACAAAAGCTGGGCACAGGCGATAGACTAATTCAAAGGAGGGCGGGAGCACAAAGCAAAAACAGCACGTTACATCGGAGGCCAAGGCAAGGAACTTGTTTCACCGCATTGCCCGGCACTCGCTCTGGCGGGTGGTCCCATTCATGGCGGCAACAGCACCGCTTACCTGCATGATTGCTTTCCACTGTCAAAGGAGGGATCATGGGCTGGGAAGCAGCAGGACACCCCTCTCTCAGAAAAATGGGCTCGTTCCCTCTGCCTCCACAATGTAAACGTTTCAGGCTGACAAGCGGCAGACATGCTGCTCTTTTCATCTTGGCACTCAGGGAAGGAGAACGTCTTTCGTAAAGCATTGGGGTGGGCATGGGGATGTTTGCTGCAGGACTGAGCAGCTGCCCTGTCAAAGGAAGGAAAAGGAGAATAGGGGGTTAGGGACGCCGCAAGTACTCATGTAGGTCAACCATGATGATTCTGCACATGTGCAGAGGGAAGACTCCTGAATTTGCAGGGAGTGGTGCACAGCCTGTTCAGGATATTGGGACTAGATAGGCCTCTGACCTGACCCAACAGGGTTCTTCTCTCCTTATGTTGGAACCTGCAGCTTTCTGCATGCCAGGCATGTGCCCTACCACTGTCCTCCCTCAAGGTCAAAGGGAAGCAGAAGGACTGGCTCCTGCCATCTGCCATGTTCTCTCCCTGTCTCTTTCAATTTACTTGCTTCCAGGGATCCCTCAGATTGGAGGAGGCAAGCTTTTCTCCCTGCCCCTAGAGTGGGCATCTTCCCTCTGAGACCTACCCCAAGGTGTCTCTTTCCCCTTCTGCAGCCTGTGATGAAGAGAGTTTGGCCACACACCTGCATCCTATTGGAGTTCTGTGCAAGTTCAGGGAGTGACAGGATTCTCCTCCCCCACTTTTGAGTGGATTCCACTGACTTGGAATGGGCCATCGCTCAGTGGTAGAGCCAGTGTGGTGTAGTGGTTAGGAGCGGTAGACTCGTAATCTGGTGAACTGGGTTCGCATTCCTACTCCTCCACCTGCATCTACTGGGTGACCTTGGGCTAGTCACACTTCTCTGAAGTCTCTCAGCCCCACTCACCTCACCGAGTGTTTGTTGTGGGGGAGGAAGGGAAAGTAGAGCCACTTTGAGACTCCTTCGGGTAGTGATAAAGCAGGATATCAAATCCAAACTTCTTCTTCGTATGCTTTGTGTGCAGAAGAAGCTTCAATCTCTGGCACCTCCAGGTAAGGTTGGGAAAGACTCCTTCCTCAAACCCTGGAGAGCCCTTGCTAGTCAGAGTGGACAGCTCTGAGCTAGACACACTGGTGGTCTGGCTCAGTGTAATGCAGTTTCCTAGGATGCTAGCCTGGAAAAGACCCTGATGTTGGGAAAGATGGAGGGCACAAGGAGAAGGGGACAACAGAGGATGAGATGGTTGGACAGTGTTCTCGAAGCTACCAGCGTGAGTCTGACCAAACTGCGGGAGGCAGTGGAAGACAGGAGTGCCTGGCGTGCTCTGGTCCATGGGGTCACAAAGAGTCGGACACGACTAAATGACTATACAACAACAGGATGCTAGCAGCAGCTGGAGACAGGAGCACGGGAGCAATAAAACAACTGGTGTCAGTAATGTCAACTCTTTATCCAAAGAAATTAAAACAGCTCAGGCCTAGTGATCACAGCAACTCTTTCCAGTAGCTCTTGCCCCAATGAGGCAGTTGTGAGGACTGAAGTCTCCGCCTTCCCACCGCTCTCTAAGTCTCCTCCTCTCCTGGGTCCTTCCTTAGCAACCTGAGGCTCCTTCACCTTTTCTCTCTTCTTCACCCTCTTAATTCCGCTACATGTTCTGGGAAACATCCTCTCCAGCCTCCGCTTCTGCCTCTGAGTCTGGACTGCTCTCTGCCATGGCCTCTTTCTGCTCACTAAACCCTGTTGCCTCTTCAGCTTCCAACGCTTCCTACAGCTCCCTCTTCTCCCTCTGACCACTCATTGTCGTCCCACCACCAATCCCCTGGCACTGAGCCTTCTTCCCCCATGGGTTCCATTGGGGGTTCCCAACTGGTGTCTCCCACCGCTCCTCTTTCATCCCATGAAAGACTCCCAGCTTCCCCACACAGCTGGGAGCCCACCACAGTTAAGGTGACAAACTGTTGTCTGCATTTACCCTCTGATTCCTGCACACCAAGGCTATCCATGACATCACCGAGGCTTACCTTTCTGTGGCTGCATTTAACCTGAGGGGTGGGGGGACGGGCAGGGAGAGAGGAGGAACCTGTAGGTACAGGTTTGATATTTCCATAGTACTTTCCGCTTGTTGATCCTCTCGGCACTTATTTCAGAAGATGGAAACACCGAAGGAGTGCCATTCTATCCCCTCCAGGGTCATGGATCTCATTACTTCGGCCCGAGAAGCACCTGTAGTTAACACAGTATCTGAAACTTGGATCTGTCACCTCAGGACCTCAGTTCTATTTCAAGCTCTGCTGTCCGTTTCCCGAACGACCTTGGGTAGGTCATGGAACCTGTCAGGAAACTCAGTGACTCCATCTATAAGACGGATGGATAGCTTGCAGCCTGGTTGGGGGCATGCTGCTAGCCTTAATAAAATAAGGGCTGCACCACTCACACCCCGTCATTATGAACACCCCGGGGAGGAACATGGGATGTGCTGGCTTCCTTCCCAGTGTTCTCTGCAAGGAAGGCTATTTGAAGAGTGTCGGTTTCTTTCAGACGGCCTTTGTATGCTGGGAGGTTGGATTGGATTCTGCCCAGCCAAGTTGAGCTGATGAATTGATGGACAGTTAGCTTGTTATTCATTAAAGGTCTAAGAACATCCACCCTCCATATTCAGGGAGAGTCTTCTTTTCCTTAGCGATCGCTCGTAGCTGAGAAAGATTGTCTTCCACAAACGTGGTTTTAACAGTCAGTCCGTAAGTGACTGCAGAGGCCAATTCTGGATCCACACGTCCTTCCACAGTGGGGACATAGGTTTCTGAGCAGGAGTTGATCACGGTGTGGATTTGCCAAGCGTGCCTTCTTCTTAGCATTTTTCTCCCTTGCGTCCTGAGTTCGAGTGTCTACAAAGCCCATCCAGTAGCACCTTAAAGACCAACTAAGTTAGTTCTTGGTATGAGCTTTCGTGTGCATGCACACTTCTACTGGAAGGAATTTTTTTATTTTGACTATGGCAGACCAACACGGCTACCTATCTGTAACTACAAAGCCCATGACACCTTTGGTAAAGGCTGTTCTCCAACTGGAGCGCTCGCAGGCCAGTGTTTCCCAGTTGTCGGTGTTTATACGAATTTTTTTAAAAAAAATTGCCTTGAGAGACTCTTTGAACCTCTTTTGCTGACCACCGGCATTACGCTTTCCATTTTTAAGTTCGGAACAGAGTAGTTGCTTTGGAAGACAATCATCAGGCATCCGCACAACATGACTAGTCCAACAAAGTTGATGCTGAAGAATCATTGCTTCAACACACTTCTGAGCACCACATGCTGGGGAACAAACCAGAGGGACTAGCCATCACCACCCATGGTGTAGCATTTGCATCCCTGGTTCAATCCCTGGCATCTCTAGGTAGGGCTGGAAATGCTCCCTGTATAAAATCCCAAAGAGCTGCTGCCAATCGGTGTAGACAGGACTAAGCCAGAAGGGCAATTGGCATGATATAAGGCATCTTCTTCGCTTGTCTCATGAACACCCAGAAGTCTTTAGCTGGCTGCTTTTGGAAGCAATGCTAGGCTAGATGCTACCTAGTCTGGTTCATTGAGGCAATTCTTATAGTCACATGAGTCTGTTGGTCAGGTGGAACACAGTGTCCTATATTAGGTAATGTGTTGTGCATGTTTCTTACCCGAGGGCAGTTCTGATCCCAGGTTTTGTGAGCTCCTGGGCAAAATAGCACTTGGGAACCAAGGAAGCTGACTTATACCGAGCCAGAGCATTGTTCAGTCTAGTTCAGTTTTGTCTGCACTGACTGGCAGTGCCTCTCCAGGGTTTCAGAGAGTCCCAGCCCTACTGGAGATTGCAGCTGGGAATTTCTGCATGCAACGCATGCGCTGAGTTGTGGCCTTTCCCCAAAACCAGGGGAGACAGACTTGCAAATGTTGGTGGGCTACAACTCCCATTATCCCTAACCATTGGTCTGGCTGGGGCTGATGGGAGTTGAAATCCAGCAACCTCTGCAAGGCTACAGGTTCCTCATCCTTTGACACAGAGGGTTCTCTTCCCTGAGTGACCACCTTCTCTTCATTGTTGCTGGCTGTTGCTCATATCCTTGGTTCTTCCTCTGGGCTTGATTTGCATCTTCTCCTAAAGGAAGAAGACAAGGCATGTGGAGGCTACTGCACATTGGTTTCCTCATTGCTTGCTTGCTGAGAGAGGGCAGGAACAAGAAGGAAGAACACCAGTGGGGCCAGGGGGTCTAGGAAGTGACAGTGAGTTCCCCACTGGTTTGTGGATTTTCTGGCAGGTGCCAAACAATGTTTTCCCTGAGGTCAGCTCTGCCTGAAGGCCTATATCGGGTGTACGACCAAATCCTTGCCAAAAATCAAAAGCTGGCAAGCATAGTTGCAAATGTAAGGAATAAATAACTTAGCCTCCAAGCCTCCAAGCCATGTCTACTCAGAAGCAAGTCCCGCTGAATTCGGTGGGGCTTACTCCCAGGTAAATGGGGTTAGGATTTCAGCCCTGCAGTCCTTTCAGCAGTGTCTTAATTAATTCATAACTAATGAAAGGTTAGCTCGGTCCCTGAGCATTTCCTTGTCTGGGTTTAGGAAAAGATCCATACTGGTGTCGAGTAAGGGATTCTGTTCAGTGCTGATGACAAGACCAGGATATCCTGAATTTGAAATTCTTTCCGAGCAGGAATTAAAGCAATCTATACTGATCAATCTGCAAATATATTAATAAATAATATTCTTTCAGACAAATGCCAAATAGAAAAAGGAATGAGACAAGGCTGCCCCTTGTCTCTGCTGTTGTTTAGAGTGGAAATACTGCTTCAGAATAGAAGGAGAAACAGGGAAATTAAAGGTATTGAGGTGGGACATAGAGTCTATAAATTAATGATATTTGCTGCTGCTGTGTTGTTGACACTAGAACAACCTTTGGAGACTGTTCCCAAAGCATTTGAAGAAATAGAAATTAAAAGGTTTGGAGAAGTGATGGGTTTCAAAATAAACTCAGATAAAACCAAAATGTTGGTCCAAAACATGGATGAGCAGTCAATTTTTATTTTTATTTTTTAGAAAGGATGTCTGGTTTAAAAATAGGCAAAATGTTAAATATTTGGGAATTTGGCAGACAGTAAGAAATCTTAACTTATTTTAAAATAATTATATTAAATTGTGGAAAGAGTTTAAGAAAGAGTTGGAGATATGGAAGAAAATGAAACTTTCCCTGTTAGGTCGAATTTCAGCCATTAAAATTAATATACTTCCCAGGATGTTGTTTTTATTCCAATCAATCCTGATTGTAAATAATTTAAGCTGCTTCAAAGAATGAAAAAAAGATATCTCTAAATTCATCTCGCAAGGGAAAAAGCCAAGAATTAAACATAAAATTATGACAGAGACAAAAGAAAGAGGAGGCTTTGACCTGCCAGATTTGCAACCGTATTATGAGGCAGCTTGTTTGTGTAGGTTAAATGTATGGATTGTATTGGATAATGCAGACATTTTAGATTTAAAAGGTCATGATTTAAAATTCACCTGCCATGCATGTATTTGATATGTGAAGGCTAAAATCTATAAGAGTTTTATGAACCACATTCTTAGGAAGAATCTGTATAGAGTCTGGGAGAAATATAAAAATCTGCTGGAAAGAAAAGCACATTTATGGCTATCTCCCATTGAAGCAATCACAATTAAGAGAGTTAATATGGATAGACAATGGGTGACTTGCAGGGAACTGCTGGATTTTACAGGGGGTAAACCCAAACTGAAATCAATGGAAAACTTATGGAGCAAAGTTACAGATTGGTTACAATATTACTAGATATATGACATGTTTAAATTAGATAGAAAGATGGCCTTCTGGACCAAAGCTCACAATTTGAAAAAGAACTCTTACAAAATAAGGATAAACTTCTGTCTAAAATGTATAATTTTTTATTAGAATGGGAAACAAAAGATGAGCTTGTTAAAGCTTCAATGACATATTGGGCAATAGATATAGGACACACTATAGATCTTAACCTCTGGGAGAAACTTTGGAAAAGCGATCTGAAATTTACTGTATGTTATTCATTGAAAGAGAATTGTTAGAAAATGATTCATAGATGGTATCTAACTCTGAGCAGGTTGGCTAAGATTTGTAAAACAGAATCAGATATGTCTTGGAAGTGTAAAGAAGCAGAGGGAACCTTTTTCACATGTGGTGGACCTGTAAAAAGGTAAAAGTATATTGGTAAATGATTAAAATGAATTGAAAAAAATGTTTACAACTACTCCCCCCCCCAAAAAAAACCCCCAGAGTTCTTTTTGTTGGGAATAACCCAGACAGAAATTCCTAGGTGTCAGAAAAGGTTATTTCTGTATGCAACAACTGCGGCCCATGTTTTGTTAGCCCCCAAATGGAAAGTGAGCGAAGCCCCAACTAAAGTGGATTGGCAACATAAATTGACAGAATATGCATAACTTGCAGATTTAACACACAGAATAAGAGAGCAAGAAGAACATATATTTAAAGAAGAGTGGAAAACATTTACTGAAAATATGGAAAATAATTGTATACAGCTGAAAACGCTGGCAGCACTAAGATAAATTTAACAGAGTAAATAATTTTTGATGGATGTAAAAGATGAAAACCAGTTTGAATGTTTATAGTAAGATATGCAGGAATGTATGATGCATAAAATGAACCATGGAAGGAGAAGAAGAGAAGTCATTGGATATTTTAAAGTTTGTAAAATGTTTATTTTGAAATGTAAAATTGAAAATTTAATTAAAATTATTATAAAAAAGGATATCCTGAATTTGAGTGCAGATTGTATGCAGTTTAGGTGCAGATCTCTGCGGATACAGAGGTAGCACGATGAAAACAAGCAGAACAAGGGTTTACAAAATGACGTGAACAGCCTTCAGCTGCTAATACTATTTTTTAAAATTTTTAAAAAACACAGTGGACATTTATGACAGTTACAAATATACATTGGCTTAAATTTTATATGCATTGATTGCTATTGATCTGTGTAAAAAAAACAACCCCTCAAAGAGGGCAACATCTATTGTACTTTGCACTGTTTAGATGGGGCCTGTCATCTCTGCTTGGTTGTGGCTTCAGTTTTTTTTCGTGCAGGAGGCTTAAAATAGTTTGATGGCATCCTTCTTCCTACAATTAGTTTGCAACGAGGCTGTGACACCTGCATCGGGCAGAGTGTTCATTTGCATTACCAGCGCCTCTCTTCCCTCTTCTCTTCCATGTGAGCAATGTCCAAATCAATAGCCTCAAATGGAATTTATTGCCACTCACATGAAAACGCTCGAGGGGATCCAACCATAAATCTGAAAGGCAGTCTGCCAAGGATGTGCCAAAGGACGATGTAGAAACCACTGCGTCTCCTAGGAGCCAGGAACTGGTCCTCAGCTCCACCTACTAATATGCCTGTTTTCACACTGCAAAGGTGCTGTGTGCGACTGTGACTTGGGGAAATAAGAGACTCCACATATACTGTAAAGCGGAATGCATCTTGGAGATCCGATTGTTCCTCACTGTTTTCTGTACTAATTTGTTGCAGTGCAACAGTGGACCGCTAGATGTCTCTGTCTTCTTTGAAGGGATGTAGGCAGAGTTTCAATCGAGGGCCATGGAAAAGGGAGAGCAATCTGGGACCCAGGTAAGCGATGGCTCATTATATCTTCTTCATATTTAACAAATGATTCATGGTTAAAGCAGGCTGCTGGGGAGAGATCCTAAACACACTGCATGCAAAGGGTGACTTCACCAAGAAGTAATTCTGAAAACAAAGGGCTTTGTCTTACATTCACCTGCTCTGCCTTATCTTCGGGTTCCTTCCAACTCTATTATTCTGTGATCCCACCAACTGCTACTTGCATGGCAGCTTCTTAGATTGGATAAAAGGCAAGTAAGAGGTGAATTAGGGACGTGGGTGGTGTTGTGGGTTAAACCACAGAGCCTAGGACTTGGCGATCAGAATTCACCTCTTAAAGGTAAAAGGTAAAGGGACCCCTGACCATTAGGTCCAGTTGTGACCGACTTTGGGGTTGCACGTTCATCTCGCTTTATTGGTGGTTCGAATCGGCGGTTCGAATCCCCGTGACGGGGTGAGCTCCCATTGCTCGGTCCCAGCTCCTGCCAACCTAGCAGTTTGAAAGCACGTCAAAGTGCAAGTAGATAAATAGGTACCGCTCTGACGGGAAGATAAACGGCATTTCCGTGCGCTGCTCTGGTTCGCCAGAAGTGGCTTAGTCATGCTGGCCACGTGACCCGGAAGCTGTACGCCAGCCAATAAAGCGAGATGAGCGCCGCAAGCCCAGAGTCAGTCACGACTGGACCTAATGGTCAGGGGTCCCTTTACCTTTTACCTTTAAGAGGTGAATTCTTTCAGGCTCCCCTATGGCATGGACGTCGGAAGGAGATAAGATCCAGAAGAAAACAGGGCCAACCCCAAACACATCGCTGCCTGAGGCAAAGGACAAAATGGCGCCTTCTCCTATTCCTTGTGAAAAAGCTGATTGGTAGTTTTCTGCTTACAGGAGAGCATCCCCACTGTGCATGGGGGCAGGAGGGCAGGAGGCTAAGTTAGGAGATGAAGGGCTGGTCACATGGTGGGTGCACAGCCATGTCTGCCCACACCTTTCCACCACTTCCCAGTGTCTTTCACCTGAGGCAGCCACTTCAATTTGCCTAATGGTAAGGCTGGGCCTGAGGAAGAACTCAGCTGAGTCAGGTCATGAGAGCCGTGAGAACCACCATGAGAAGAGGGGTGCTAGATTCAATGATCCAGTGTCCTGATCCAGAAAGCTCTTCTTATATTAAAAAAAAAGTCTTTCTCATCACCTGCTACCTGATGGTTTGGAGATGCCTGGATTTGAACACATATGCCTGAATCTGAGAGGACTATTTTAAGCTGGTCCTGGACCAGAAGAAGGCATCCAAGTGGTGGACAAGATTTGGACTCACCAGCTACTGCAAGTTGCTCAATGTGGGGGAAGGATGACTTTTAAACATGCTCATTACATAAAAACTCCTTCTCTCCTCTGTATCTTGTCAGGTTTAATACAGAACATGGCACTTAAAAGTAATGGCTTCCCAGCCACGCGCCTCTTGGAGCCACACATAAGAGCACAATTTGAAATAAAACAATTGCCCAGTCCCCTCCACGCCACGGGCTGATGCCAAGCTCACTAGAACTGGTTTTGTGCAGCCGGCAGCATATTAGGTAGAAGGGATCTTATTACATTTCATTCCCTTTCTTGGCATTGTCTTGTTCCTGTCAGACTTCCTGATAATCCATTTTCCTTTTCATTTCGCTGTTTTGTTCAGCCACTTAGGTTTACTTACAGCAAAAATCAATCTTTGGATTGCTGATCACTCATCTCGACTCCATTCACTTTATTGGGACTATAAATGACTTGGAAAAGTCACTTCTGATTTATATTCAAAGGTCATTTGGCAATATGGGAAGCTAATCAAATCTGGTTTTGTACCTTGAGAAGTTGGAGGGGGGATTGTTGTGTTGTTGTTTTTAGAGTCCCCCTCCCCATGCAATTAGACACAATAATTATTTGACTTATATTTTGACATATTTTTCTCACTGTGCTCCAGAAGACTGATGTGCATTTCTGTAAAAGTTGAAAGGTCACCTCACGTGAGGCTGAACAGCAAAAACCGGTTCACTCTGCCTGTTTCACGTTGACAGTAATGGCATCAGTATTATGACAGGTTTGTTTTAAATCAAAATCATCTGCCTAATTTTGGCTGGCACTTTAATTGACGTCTTCGCTTTTTTATTTAGCTGCTGCTGGCAGCTGCTTCTCTTCTTTTGGAAACAATCTGTTTAGTCCTTTTCTATTAAGTTAGAAACAGTGGAATCTGACCAGGAACATGCCTCTTGCACATTTGAATAAAGGCTACAAAAGTAGATATAAACTATTCTCGAGCCAGAGCCCAGCCATTATAAATTGCTTTAACTGATTTTAATATTGCGTTTTTATATTGTTTTAACCTGTCCTGGGACCTTATGGAAAAGAAATTAAATAAAGGATGATGTCAAGAAAATTAATAAATTATTTTGAAGATGATAGGAAAATCAATAAATGTTGATGCTGGCAAGAAATTCAGTAAGTAATGATGATAAGAAATTCTATAAATGATTATTATAATAGTAAGAAATTCAATAAATGATGATAAGAAATTCAACGAAAGGTTAATGCCGAAGATAAGAAATCCAATAAATGATGATGACAGCAAGCGTAACAACAGCAACATGTTATATGTTATAGTGAAGTTTGAAATTCACAAATGAATGCTAACAATTCTGGATAAATTTTGTGAGCACCCCAAATAGGCAAATACTTCTATTCCCCTACCTTTTTTTATTGGGAAAAAACATCTGTGCAGCTAATCACCCTCTCTGGATGGCTGCCGACATTCTCCAGTATATCTCTGCATGTAGGGGGCATTAAGGAAATTTATTGGGCTTGTGAAAATGGGCCTATAAATTCATTCATCTGCTCCTTTACTTATATTTCGCTTTCTCCAAACGATGGTGGCCAAAGCCGCTTAAAATTTATCAAATGAGCAAGGATACATAACGATTCAAAACAGAAACAAAAATATTGGAAAAATATCAATGACAGGGTCAGTGAATCTATACGCAAACAATATCGATAAATTTCAGTGTAACGAAAGCAATGGCACTAAAGTCGCAATGAAACAATTATTTAGTTGCTTGAATGTCAGGATGCGTTGTTGCTGTATAGCTGGCCAGACCTTGCGCTGTGCCAAATATTTCATTTCTATCCCCCCCCTTTAATTAATCAGAAAACAGACTGCATTCAGAAAATAACAGAGGGGAGGAATTTGTTTTGGTGAAATTTGGGGGGGGGGCAGGGTTTTTTGCTGCAGTTGTTGTGACTCTCACTTTTGACAGAAGGAGAAGGAGCAGCTGGTCCAGGAACTGACGACCGCCTCACCCAGTGATCCCAACTCTCGATGCCAAATCCAGCATATGTCAGCTCAGAAATGACTTCCTTTTGCAGCAGTAGCTATGTGCAAACCCACAGCTGCTGGGCACAAGAGATAAGGCCTTCTCTACCCTATGGGCATCCCTTCTAAGAGATATACAGCTGGTTCCCTCACTTTTGATTATTATTTGATTATTACTTTTTAAAAAAACCCACACACACCTGTTTTCTTTGGCTTTTTAACTGAAATGTCTTTTTTCCATTTTTTTATTGATTTTCCAAATTTATGACAAACATATAAAAGAAAATATCAAAAAGAAAAACAAACAAACAAGCAAACATAAATCCTAACTGTAATAATTCATTTTTTATTAACATTGTTGGGTGACTTGCTCGAATCCCCCTGGCTGAATTTCCATATATATCATTGTAGCAGTTTTCCAAAACTAATTTCACCTAAAATTTACTTAGTCAATTAACCTCTTTCTTTCTTTTCATTTTAACTTTAAACATATTGTTCTATAACATCACATATTTAAATCCTAGGCCAATCTGATTCTTGCAAGTAATTCTATTTAAGTTATCTTGACATATTTAGCTAAATAGTCTTTAAATTTCTTCCATTCCTCCTGGTATTCCTCCTCCTTCTGGTTGCGGACTCTTCCGGTCAGGTCAGCTAGCTCCAAAAAAATCCATCATCTTCATCTGCCATTACTTTAACTGAAATGTCTTGTTGCATGGGTGACTGCTGGATTTTTTTCTTGGGCTACTGTGATTTGAATGGTATGTTTCAATGTTCGTTTTTAATGAAACTGTATTTTGTTATTAATGTAAGCTGCCTTGGGAAGACTGTAGTCTTGAAAGGGGACTTAGAAATAAATTAATGTGCTGGTTCTGACCTATAATGTGCTATATGACTCAGGATCCCAATATCTTCCAGAACCCCTCTCCCAACATACCCTCCAACATTTCTCTGATGAAAATAGGGATGTCCTATTCAACAACAACAACAACAACAACAACAACAACAACTGTTATTGTTTTATTATTTGTACCCCGCCCATCTGACTGGGTTGCCCCAGCCACTCTGGGTGATTTTCAACACACTGTATATAAAAACATAATAAAACATTTTTTTAAAAAAACTTCCCTATACAGGACCACCTTCAGATGTCTTCTAAAGGTTGTATATTTATTTCCTTGGCCCAATACAGCTTCTTGGGACCTCTAATTTCTTCAGGGATGGGGGACCTATTAACATGGCATTGCCACAATCATGCACAACTCTGTCCAGACCCCCTTGAAACCATGGGAAATGAAATTTCCATGGTCCCCAGAGTCTCTAGATCAGGGATGAGGAACCTGGGGCCACAATGTTCGACTCATGTTTCCTGCTTGGCAGGGGGTTGGACTCGATGGCCCTTGTGGTCTCTTCCAACTCTATGATTCTATGATTCTATGATTCCTACCGTCCCAGCCAGTATAGCTGTAACCCTGAGTTATCAGGTTGGCTCCATCTTTTTACCATATGTTTTCAAGCAGGCTTTAAGGTCTTGTTTTTCCTCTGTATTCTTCAGGGGCTGATATAAATTGGACTGCAGAGATGATGTTCTCAGTTGCTGATAGTCTGTTGGGTGTATGGTAGTCTCCCTGATTGTTTTGGGCAATTATTAGTATTATTGGGTGACAGCCAACTAAGTTGTACTTAGAGTGGACCCACTGAAATAAATTTGTAGACTGCTCGTCATTAAATAAATCACCGAGTGGCTTACAAGATTAGAATGATAAAACCAATATACCAATTTAATTACAAATGTGTAAATCAGCAACACAGAACATGTCATTACCTACAGGAAGTGGCAGATATAATACACCTGGTTCAGTGACTGATCTCTAAAAATCCCAAAAGCTGGGTAAACTAGTACACCTAGTACAACTAGTTGATGGTGACAGGAAATCACCAAAGAGGCTCTAGGTCTGTTCCAAGATGGCGGCGCGTTCATACACTGTGACTCTGAGCTCCCAATACTGTGTAATCTCACTGTATACAAGTTGTACAAGTGGCAATAAAGTATTTCAATTTTATTTATTTTTTATAATATTTTATTAGGTTTTATCCATAGATAAGTTTAGAAAAATACAAAAACGAAAAAGATACAAAATTACAAAATACAAAAATACAGACATTAAACACAAAGAAAGAAAAAGAAAAAACACATATAAAAGAAAAACAAAAATTCCCTCTTTCTTAATTTCTCATCTTTAGTTAACTAATTTTCCTGACTTCCTCATGTCTCCCATGTTTGTATCCCTTTTAGAAATTGGTTCAGCAAATTCATGTCCTATTAGTTTATCTATTATTAATCCCATCTTACATTTTATCTTGTTGCTAGAACCCCTTCAATTCATTTCAATGTCATCAGCATTCAAAAATTTTACAATATTTCTGCAACTAAGTTTTAAATTTCCTCCAATCTTCTTCCACCAACTCTTCTCCCTGGTCTCGGATTCTGCCAGTCATTTCCGCCAGCTCCATATAGTCTATAAGTTGCATCCGCCATTCTTCCAAGGTAGGTAGGTCTTGTGTCTTCCAATGCTTTGCGATGAGAATTCTTGCTGCTGCTGTAGCATACATAAAAAAAGTTCTAAAGTATTTCAATTTCAATGTACTTCCAGTGGGTTCTAAGAGTGGCGTGCTACGATGGAGGAGGTCCTATGCCTACTGTAGGATCTCTCATGCATATCTCAAAGGCTCCACTGGCAGATAACGGGAGTGGCACTCCTTCAAGTATTTGGGCCCCAAGTTGTTTCAGGCAGTATGAACAAGCATGGACACCTCGAAGGCCAAGAGGATCTGCACAGCCAGTGTAGGTCATGAAGGACTGATGTAAGTTGCCTCCAACTTGGTGAGCCACTTAGTAATCTGGAGACAGCATTCTGCACCAGCTGCAACTTCTGAACTACCTTCAAGGGGAGGCTCATATTGCAGTACTCCAAACATGAAGTTAAGAGAACATAGGCAGCATTTCATGGAATCATAGTAGAGTTGGAAGGGACCAAGCAGGTCATCTCATCCCGTCCCCACCCCCTTGCAATGCAATCTTTTGCCCAGTGTGGGGCTTGAACCCAGGACCCTGATATTAAGAGTCTCATGCTGTACCAACTGAGCTATACAAGTCCAGCTTATTGCAGTTAGTTGCATTTAGTGTTTTTAATAGGTATTTGTACGGTGGTACCTCGGGTTAAGTACTTAATTCATTCCGGAGGTCCATACTTAACCTGAAACTGTTCTTAACCTGAAGCACCACTTTAGCTAATGGGGCCTCCCACTGCTGCCACGCTGCCACCGCACGATTTCTGTTCTCATCCTGAAGCAAAGTTCTTAACCTGAGGTACTATTTCTGGGTTAGCGGAGTCTGTAACCTGAAGCATATGTAACCTGAGGTACCACTGTATTTCTGCTTGTTGTCGTCTTTAGTATAGTGTTGTGAAGAATGCTGTCTTTAAAAGCAGATGATAAATTTATAACATTGTTTGAATTTACTGTAGGGTCGAGGTTCCCCACTCTTGCGCTCGATGCTGCTGTGGACATACAGTAGAGTGTTGAGATTCCCCTGGGAACTATGGGAATTACATTTCCCATGCCTCCCTGGTGTCTTGTTGAACAAATTTGCTGCAGAGTCCAGGGCCTAAGAAAGACAGCAACACAGTGCTTGCTGCAAGCTTTCCCTAATGTTGTTGCTTCTGGGTAAGTTTGATTGATTTGGGGATTGATCTGTACTAAGCCCAGTTTCAGCCTTGTCAAGTATGTGGAAATGTGGGTGTCTGTTTGAGCCCATCCGGATTTCTGTGAGCTTCTATGAGCAGCTACTTTTCTTTGTTGCCAAGTTCTGCCCCTGCCCAGCATTTACCTCTACACCTCCAGCTCTTCCTAGCTGTCATGTTCTGATCAAGTGAGATATTTAGTGTGGATGTGGAGTCTAGATACTCTCTTTATAATAAATGAAGGAATAAATCAAAGGCAGAAATTTGAGAGAAGGCACCGGCCGTGCATTGGCAGGCACAGCACTCATAAAGCCTAGGGACTTCCTCCCACACACTGGCAAATGCAGCTATTTTTCATTGGTAGCAGATGTATTGGTGTATTTTTCTGAATTCTTCCCCTTTCATCTGTAGAAGTGACGGCTGGTCCTTCGTTTCCTCCTGCCAGTGGGAGCCAAGTGACAAAGGAGCTTTCCTGACAATTCTATTCCGCTGCATTCTAACCAAACCACAGCTCCTCTCCTTCTAATCAGGGGGACTTTCATTCCTAGCATCTCAAGTGCAAGCCATTGATTTCTCGGTGACAGATCTATATGTCATCTTCTTTAGATCTTCTGCTATAGAACACAGGTGGGAAAACCTTCCCTTCGGTCCAAGGTAGCTGCATTTTGCTTTGCGCAACCTCCTAGGACCCACATGCTAGGGGCGGGTAGAGCCGGAGGCTAATGTGACTGGAGTGACAATATAGTCTGAAGCTCAACATCAAAAAAACTAAGGTCATGGCCACTGGTCCCATCACCCCCTGGCAAATAGAAGGGGAAGAAATGGAGGCAGTGAGAGATTTTACTTTCTTGGGCTCCATGATCACTGCAGATGGTGACAGCAGTCATGAAATTAAAAGATGCCTGCTTCTTGGGAGAAAAGCAATGACAGACCTAGACAGCATCTTAAAAAGCAGAGACATCACCTTGCCAACAAAGGTCCGTATAGTTAAAGCTATGGTTTTCCCAGTAGTGATGTATGGAAGTGAGAGCTGGACCATAAAGAAGGCTGATCGCCGAAGAATTGATGCTTTTGAAATATGGTGCTGGAAGAGACTCTTCAGAGTCCCATAGACTGCAAGAAGATCAAACCTATTCATTCTGAAGGAAATCAGCCCTGAGTGCTCACTGGAAGGACAGATCCTGAAGCTGAGAATCCAATACTTTGGTCATCTCATGAGAAGGAAAGACTCCCTGGAAAAGACCCTAATGTTGGGAAAGATGGAGGGCACAAGGAGAAGGGGACAACAGAGGACGAGATGGTTGGACAGTGTTCTTGAAGCTACTAGCATGAGTCTGACCAAACTGCGGGAGGCAGTGGAAGACAGAAGTGTCTGGCGTGCTCTGGTCCATGGGGTCACGAAGAGTTGGACACGACTAAACAACTAAACAACAACAACAGGCTGGTTTCTGCAGACACTCATGAACCTCTCTCTAGCCACCCAGACAAGCAAGAGGCATTATCAGAGCTAAAGGTTGCATTCAAGCCAGGCAAAAGCACCCGTGGAAGGTGCAAAGCAGGGCTGGTGAGGAACGTGGTCTGGGAAGAGGGAGTGTGGCCAAAGAGGGGGCGGCCAAAGAGGGGGCAAAACCTGAGGAGAATGCCTGGGGTCAGGCAAAGAGGCCAGAGGGACCACATTTGTTTCCTGTACCTGAGCTTCCTTGTCCCCGTTATAGAAGACGGTGGAAATTTGTGTGATCCTTTTGACGGCACAGGAATGTAACAAGCCCGCAAACATTTCCAAAGTTAGTTTTGAAAGTGCTGCGACTGTGACAAATCTCTTATTTTGCATATCAGATGAAATGCAAGCAATGAATCATTGTTGTTGTTTTGTTTAAGCTGCTGATAGATTCAGAAACCACCGGTTCTCCTGCTCCGGTCCATTGCAAGCTCGTTTGATGAGAAGGCACCTTTACAGTAAGAGTCACTCAAGATGATAAAATACAGACAGTAACAGCCAAGGAGTGGTGCCAAGTGAACAGGAATATCAGCAACATTCGGCACTTGAGACACATGATAGGGGCTCATAATTAGGAGGAGGATAAAAAGGCAAATTTGCTTCTACTTGGAAATCCATCTATGCTATTGGCATCGCAGCATGCTGGGGGAATGAATCAAGCCCATGTTAATTATGCTTTGCAGGAAGCCGCAGGTTCCCCCCCTCTTTCATTTAAAAATAAGTTGCCCTGAACTTACTGCCAATAAATGTGATGACCCTGAGGTCCAGTGTTTTGAAAGAGAGTCATTTCCTTCAGATAATGATCTCTTCATCATTCATAATTGTATAAACGTCTGTCATGGCCCACCTCGGGAGAATCAGTAGTCACCTTCAGCTCTGGTCTCGCTGTTGGATAGAGTGGGCACTGAATTCAGGGTAGCTGGTCTGTGTGGGTGTCATTGTTCAACCCATGGATGGATATCCAGTGCTCTCTGTTGTATCTGCCACAAAGCTATCCCAAGAGACAAGATTGCGCAAAGCTGATAACGTATTTTTCGCTCCATAAGATGCACCTGACCATAAGACGCACCTAGTTTTTAGAGGAGGAAAGGGGGGAAAGCCCCGTTTTTTTTGGGATCAGCTCACAGCTGTGCAGCTTCTTTTGCAAAGGGAAAAAAATCCTGTTTTTATGGGGTTCAACTCACAGTTCTGCAGCTTCTTTAGGAAAGGAAAGGGAGCCCTTTCTATAGTTTCCAGACAGATAATCTAATCAGCCAGTCACATGTTGCTGGGGAAATAAACGGCCTCCATCTGCAGAACATTCAACAGTGGAGGCCTGGGCGAGGGGGTGGGGCCAGAAAGGGAGCCAGCGGCCGATCACACATTTGCCCCATAAGACGCACAGACATTTCCCCTTACTGTTTAGGAGGAAAAAAGTGTGTCTTATGGAGCGAAAAATACGGTAACTAGAATCTCATACAGAATGTAAAAGTCCTTTTATGGATGACTGTTTTGATGCAGAATTTATTGTCTTTGATGTTTTCAGACATGGGAACGACCCTTGTTTCATAGAATCATGGAACTGTAGTGCTGGAAGGGGTAGCCAAGGGTCATCTAGTCCAACCCCCTGCAACCCAGGAAACTCAGCTAAAGCATCCATGACAGATGGCCACCCAACCTCTGCTTCAAAACCTCCATGGAAGGAGAGCTCACCGCCTCCTGAGGGAGACCGTCCCACTGTTGAACAGCTCTTACCATCAGAAAGTTCTTCCTGATGTTTAGTTGGAATCTCCTTTCTTGTAACTTGGGGGGGGGTATTGTTTTGTTTATTTATTTACTTGCGTTTTATCTTGTATTTTATTCTGTGACCATCCTGAGATCTTTTGATGAAGGGTAGTTAATAATAATAATAATAATAATAATAATAATAATAATAATAATAATGTTTTAACCTGATATTGTTTGGTCACCCTGGGTTCCTTCTGGGGGAAGGGTGGGGTGAAGATGATGATGAAAACATGCAGGCTACTGGATAGGTTCATAGGCTAGCATCTTTTGGCAATCTGTTTGCAAGATTCCATTAGTCACCCAGTGATCAAGGCAGAATGATAGGCTATGGGTTTTTTGACACCAATCTGCACCGGTCTAGGAGTCATTCTTATATAATTTGAACCGGTTAATATATATAGGATAGTTAACAGAGAATTGGTTTTTGTGGAGCCATGAATTGTAATGTTATCATTATTCAATATTTGAGAAAGATTTTACAAATGGAAAATCTTTGAGACACGGTTCAATTGGAGGGTCAAATAATAATGTAAAGTCTCTATAAACTTAGAGGTTCTTAATGACAGGCTTTCTCCGAACAGAAATTGGGCCATTAAATGTCAAAGGAAGGCATGCCAAAAAGGGGTGGGGGGCAAAGCATGACCAGATCAATCTGTGTGGTTTTCAGTAATTCTCTCATAACTCTTGCATAAAGATTTTCACATGCCCTTGAAAAGCAGAGGATGAAGGGCAGACTCCTGCTAGCATTGAAAACAAAAGCTTGGAAAATCTTACGGCCTGACGGTATGCATGCTTACTTGAAAGTAAGTCTCATTTTGTTCCATGCAGCCTGTATTTCCAGCTAAAAATGTGTGTAGGATTTCAGCCTTAGGTTGCATATGTACTATACTACACTTCCCAAGTGTGTGTATGTGTGTGTGTTGCTTTAAATGTACCGTGTGTACACAGCCTTACTCAGCTATTTCTAGGGCTCTGCCATTTCCCCCCAAGGTTTCAGTTTTGGGGCAATAAATAATTTTGTCCATGGGGCAGATTGATTTATTCCAACATTATTTATTTATTGTTACGTTCTTTACTTATTGCATTATCCAGTTATGTTGTTGTACACTGCCCATGCAGCCAAGTTTGTTTACTTGTGTTTTATCTTGTATTTTTTTCCTGTGAACTGCCCTGGGATATATAATTTAACAAATAATAATAAATAAATAGGTTCTCTGGGTGGTTTACAGAAATATTAAAATGCAAAATACTGCCCTTGCCTTTTCACACCAAAGCCCTAAAGGATATCCTCCTCCACCCAAAAAAATTGGACTTTTATTGTGCAAATACTAATCTTTTAAACATTCTGTTGCCATATTCCCCCACCCACCCCTGGTGATAGTGTAACTAATACTAATAGTGTAACTATTTGGCTGTATGTTGCCATCACTAAGGGCTCATCCAGACTTCCTTTTGTGCTGTGTCTCTAGACACAGGTCTGTGCTTTATGCTCCATCTCTGAGTGTTTGCTTGTTGTTGTTTTGCCTCAGCACTTTCACGCAAAACCTCACGCTTTAATGCTCAATTGGAACAAACAGCAGTTTCGGTTTTTCGCGGATTGCTGCTTCCTCCAATACAGCAGCAAAGAATGGGTTTTTGCATGAAAGTGGTGGTGTGGGGGGGGAGCAGAAAAAAAGCACTCGGGCTAGAAAGCCCTGACCTCTGCCTTGAAAGCACAGCACACAAAGTAAGTGTGGATGAGCCCTAACAGTAAATGAAAAGGCAAATGGGAAAGTGGGGTCTTGCAAGGATCAGTATTGGGGCCTGCAGTTCTTAACTGGTAAAAAGGTAAAGGACCACTGAACGGTTAAGTCCAGTCAAAGGAGAATATGGGGTTGTGGCACCCATCTTGCTTTCAGGCTGAGGGAGTCAGCGTTTGTCCACAGACAGCTTTCTGGGTCATGTGGCCAGCATGACTAAACTGCAACTGGCGCAACGGGACATTGTGATGGAAGCCAGGGCACACAGAAACGCTGTTTAGCTTTCTGCCACAGCAGTACCTATTTATCTACTTGCACTGGTGTGTTTTCGAACTGTTAGGTTGGCAGGAGCTGGGACAGAGCAATGAGAGCTCACTCTGTCACAGGGATTAAAACTGCCGACCTTCTGATCAGCAAGCCCAAGAGGCTTAGTGGTTTAGATCACAGCACCACCTATGTCCTTTAAGACCCGTGTCCACCCATGTCTTAACTGGTACATCAGGGCGAGGAAGAGCAAGGGATACAAGTGTCCTGAAGATACCAGAGCAGTTGGCCAAAAAGGTTTGTGAAGTGCTCCAAGAGAATCTCTCAAGATTGGATGAATGGGTGGTAAAAAAGCCCTTGCAATGTAAGCAAGTGTCAGGTGATGCACATTGGCGTGTACACACACAGAAATCTAATTTCACCTATATGTTCATAAGGTCTGAGGTGATGGTGACTGACCAGGAATGAGATGCTTGGGTCCTTAATGAAGACACCGTCAGTGTGCAGCAGAAGTGAGTAAGGCAAATTCCACGGTAAAGATAATTAGGGAAAGGATTGAGAATAAAACACAAATGTCACCCTTATACAAATCTATTACACTTGGAATACTGTGTATATTATGGGACACAGGTGACACTGTGGCCTAAACCACTGAGCCTCTTGGGCTTGCCGATCAGAAGGTTGGCAGTTCGAATCCCCGCAATGGGGTAAGCTTCCGTTGCTCCTGCCAACCTAGCAGTTTGAAAGCACGCCAGTGCAAGTAGATAAATAGGTACCACTGCGGTGGGAAGGTAAACAGCGTTTCCGTGTGCTCTGGTTTCTGTCATGATGCCCTGTTGCGCCAGAAGCAGTTTAGTCCTGCTGGCCACATGACCCGGAAAGCTGTTTGCAGACAAACGGCGGCTGCCTCAGGCTCAAAGCAAGATGAGCACCACAACCCCATAGTTGCCTTTGACTGGACTTAACCAACCAGGGGTTAAGTACATTTCTGTTCACCTCACATCGAAAAGAATATTGTAGAGCTAGAAAGGAGTCAGAAAAGGACACACAAAATGATCAAAGAGGTGGAGCAATCCCTCTGGGAGGGATGGTTACAACATGGATTGTTCAGTTTGCTCATAATATTTATTTGGGGGGCGGGATTACAACAAAAAGATAACTTCAAAATCTGCCTTACTCCTAATGCATTTTGTATGTGTTCCACCCCACCCCTTTGTAGTGGGCTTGATGGATTGCCACATATATCTCCTGTGCTTTGTGGACTTTAAGTAGGTCTGGCCAGGAGAAGGCAAGTGAGCAGGCTGCTGGATATTAGCTGGAGCTGCATGTGTCTTTATCACTCATTGTGCACTTAATGGACCAGATTCTCAGTGATACGCTCTGACTGCTCTGATTTGTTGTTGTTTTTGCTACTCTGGCAATCCAAACCATCTAACAGGGCAGTTGCTTAGCTAGCTCAGATTTCCAGCAACTTTGCAGGCAAACTTTCGTTTGTTTATTTGTTTGTTTGTTTGTAAATCATGCCTAAAATGTGCATGGATTATATTAGAGAGATTCCCCATCAAGCGGTTACTATTGGTGGCAGGTGTTTGTTTTTTAAGGGATTCATACCTGTCCTGCTTGTAGACTTTGTTATCTTTTGCACCTGAGATTATACTAAATTGTTTCTCGCCTGTTCCACACCCTCTCATTGAATTCTAGTCTGTGCTTGCCCTGCCAGGCATTTGTGTTGCGAACACTAGCTGTGATGTTTGTTGTTGTTTAGTGGTTTGGTCATGTCCGACTCTTCGTGACCCCTATGGACCAGAGCACATCAGGCACTCCTGTCTTCCACTGCCTCCCGCAGTTTGGTCAAACTCATGCTGGTAGCTTCGAGAACACTATCCAACCATCTCGTCCTCTGCCGTCACCTTCTCCTTGTCCCCTCCATCTTTCTCAACATCAGGGTCTTTTCCAGGGAGTCTTCTCTTCTCATGAGGTGGCCAAAGTATTGGAGCCTCAGCTTCAGGATGTGTCCTTCCAGTGAGCACCCAGGGCTGATTTCCTTCAGAATGGATAGGTTTGATCTTCTTGCAGTCCATGGGACTCTCAAGAGTCTCCTCCATCACCATAATTCAAAAGCATCAATTCTTCAGCGATCAGCCTTCTTTATGGTCCAGCTCTCACTTTCATACATCACTACTGGGAAAACCATAGCTTTAACTATACAGACCTTTGTTGGCAAGGTCCAAAACACCATTTTCCTAACTTAGGGTAAATTGCACCTTCTCTAATAAACTGCATATTATTATTTCTTATTTCAAACCTTTCTAGAGATCACTATTAACCTATGTGGATCTCAGCTGTCACTTTTATCTATGCTTTTTAAAAAAAAGACTTGGGTGCAATGTGGTCATGAATTCTTTGTTGGTTGGTTGTATGCTTCTCTCCCTTCATGCTGTTTAAACTAGAAGGGTCTCGAAATGCCCACTCCTTCCTCCCCCAGCAGCTCCCTGATCCCCAAATCCTCTCCCAAAGGTCAAATGATTCTGCTGAATGGGGTGAGTTGTGGCATGGTGGGGTCTAAAGCAGAAAGGCGAATAAAGACAGGTTCCAAGAGCCTTTTTAAATTTTCCAAAAAAGTCTCTTCCTGAAGTTTATAATACTTAAAGTGACGGCGGTCTTCTTTTATTTTTATGAGGAATGAGCAACATCTGTGACCTTGACCACAAACGAGTCTTTTTATTGCTGTGCCATGGCTGGGAAGGAATAATAGGTTTTGTAACAAAGGTAGGCAAGGAAATCAATGCACCAGTCCCCCTTAATTTATTGTTGTTTTTTCCTCCTTTGCTTTCTTATACACCCAAACCTCAGTTTTCGGGGCAATTTTTCTATCAATTGAGCCTTAACCTTGACTCATGTGGCTTTATTTAGGATTACCTTTGTGGATGTCAGCCCCTTTTCTTGACAAGGTGAGGGGATGGAGGAAAGGGAAGGAACCAATGCTTTGCAGCTCAGATGGATGTCTGATTTCATTGCTTGGTCATACTGCATTGCTAGCAACGCTGTTCTCTTTTCTTGTAGAATTGCACAGGGTAGGCAGTGCTCAGTGCACAGACAGCGGCAGCCGAAGTCCAAAGCTAAGCAATTCTCTGAAATCTTAAGAAATCACAATTTTGATTTATGCTGTGTGCGCACGATTATGTCTTTAAATACTTTTGTCATGATGCTGGAGAATCAGTCAAGTCTGCTCTGGGCAACATGATGAAATTGGGCAGCCCTGACATTTTATAATATGCACATGAAAAGCTGCCCCCTGCTCATTCAGAATCTGGCTCCAGGCTACTGTCTAGGGCTTGATAAGTTATTTAAAGAGCAGATTTTTGTTTGTTAATGAGGGCATTTATTTCGGAGTCACTTTTAATAAAGCGAATGCTGTCTGGAAACTGCATAGCATCCAGAGCTGTGCATTCTGTTCTGGTGTGGCTTGTGACCCACAGTAGAAGTGGCATTGAGCTATGTCCAGTCCAGCGCAAGGCAAAGCAAGACCTGGGGTGGGGGAGGAGAAGAAAAGGTCTTTGTCCTGTGCTGAAAAGCATAAGGGTGGACATTAGTTAAGAATCCATGGGGAACACAGGGCTTATGACTTTTTTTTAATAAATAAATTTTATTAGTATTTTCCACACAAGAACAACAACACGGAAAATATCAAAAAATACACAACACACAGAAACCAACATTCGAAAACTAAAGAAAGCAACAACAACAACAACAACAACAACAACAATAACAACAACAAATCCATATCTTACAAGTTAATACTATAAACACTAAAACAACAACAAGACATTGACTTCCACAAATCCCACAGCACCTCCTTTATCTCTCATTGTGTCTTCCTGTTTTCCTTATAATCACTCCCATTCTTTTTTAACTTCACTTTTTGGTTTTTGTCTATTTATGCCTGTCAATTTGGCTAATTCTAAGTATTCTGAAAGCTTACATAACCACTCTCCCCTAGTGGGTAACTGATTCCCTTTCCAATACTTAGGCACCAGGATTCTTGCTGCAGACGTTGCATATAAGAAAAAATTTGTTTTGTCTTTTGGAATATCGTCATTTAAAACTCCTAAAAGGAATGCCTCTGGCCTTTTACTATATGATTTTCTTAATATTTTCTTTATTTCTTATTACTTATGTATTACTTACGCCGCTTGATTGTGTAGAAAACAATAACAGAAAACACCCTCGAAATGGTTGTATCCAGTACTAGTCCTACTTTGAGTAGACCCATTGAAGTTAATGAGCATGACTCTCTTGAGCATGACTATCTTAATTTCATTCATTTCAGCGGGTGTAAATCAGAATGGTAGAGTTTGAAAGGACCCTAAGGGTCATCTAGTCCCTGCAATGCAGAAATCTCAACTAAAGCCTCCATGACAGATGGCCATCTAACTGCTGATTTTAAAACCTCAAATGAAGAAGAGTCCACAACCTTCTGAAGGAGTCTGTTCCACCGTGGAACAGCTCTTAATATCAGAAAGTTTGGTAAGCGTAGGACTATGGTTGGATACAACCCATATTTCCATGAATTGGGTACCTCTGATACTCTAACCACTACACCACACTGGCTCTAAGATGCTTTTGAATTGTGCTTCAGTTCTTTTCTTTAGGTCCATGCTTTACTCTCCTTCAGGTAAAAGGTGAGATTTGCTCTCTCCTTTCAAGAGTCACTCTTTCAAATGACAGCTATGAAAATGTAAATCTCACTTGAAAGGGGCAATTTCTCTATTGCATCTTCGCTCGTTTTTTTAAAAAAAGAAGTTGGCTCAAAATGCACTGAATCTGGCACAGAAATGTCCCGGAGTGGGCAGCTTAAATTAGAATTAAACTTCTGGCGACACATATTATCCTGAGCTTACACATATATTTGGTTGAATGCTTGCAATTCCTTGGCCAGATAATTTGCAGTGCTTGGCCTCAAGATGATTTCATCCCGATTCTCTTCAGTGTCCTAAGTCAACATGGTTTGGCTGAACTGGTTTGTAGGTTGGACGATAGATATCGGTAGTTGTTCTTCCATAAGAAGTGGAAATAGAAAAATAATGCAGTCATAAGATGGAGTGACAATGGAAAATAATAATAATTACAAATGCCAACATAGTGAAACCAAGGCAAATACAGAGCTGTAAGTGAACCAGCTCTTCTCTAATCTCCTTGAACGTGCCTTTTACTACTTACTAAAGCTTGTGGCTCACAGGGAAAGCCCAGCAGTGTCCCATCAATAGACCAGGTTGGGAGTCCAGAGCACGTTCAGGACCCTGGAGAGCTCCCGGGATCTTGCTGAGCTAGCAGTGCAAAGGGCTGTTGCTGCAAGCACCCAACTCCAACTGAAGCCATGTTTTGTGTTGTCTGTGCATGTAGTGCAATAAGTCCAGCTTCTGCGGAGATGCTGACTGCCTCTTATAGGGCCCTCAACTTATGTTACAGCCTTTGGCTCCTGTAGGGCTGGGAAGACTGGGGAAGTGTGTGAGACCTCCTCTGAATTTCAGGCTAGTGTCTGGTGTCTGGATTGGGTGGGGAATGACAAAATGGACATGGAGATGAGTTTTATCAAAACGGAAAGAATTCCATTCATTTTTTGAGCCAGTCAAAAGTGCAGAAAATTATCCCTGCCCTATCAACCAACACATTCTTGCTGCCTGACCTCGACATCCTTTTTCACCTTCGTTTTACTTGCAGCAGGTATAACAGCAGGTGATGGGAGAAGTCAGAGGAGTGACAGGCCTTCTTGCCGCCACTCTGCTTGCTGATGCTGGCCAGGCAAGTGAAATGAAGGGAAGAGAAGGCATTTGGCAGGGAGGAAGTTTTGGAGATTGGGATGGCTGGGGAAAGAGAAGCTGGAAATTCTCCGGATTGGATGGATTCTAATCCAAGCTGGAGAAGAATTTGTGCGAGTTGCAGCCACATTTCTGCTGAATGGCAGGGTGGAAATAAGACATGCTCAAGGCTGAAGCACGTGCACTCTTCGCTAAAAGCCCTCTCTGGTTACATTTACAGTGTCAGATATGTAAAGGCTGGCAGTGGTTGCACAGTGGTGAGAAAAGGGTGATTTCCTATGTTCACACTCTCTCTCTTTATTTGTCAGTTTAATCTAGTTCTGTCTCAAACTAAGCACTAGCTGCAAGCAAAGAATAACGAACACCACCCATGGCAATGTTTCCCTAGAATTTCTTGGAATTTGCCTCAGGCTTTAAAAAAATTAACACCACACTTTCTTACAACTTACGACAAAATGGGAGTATCTGAAATGGCAACCAGAGAAAGAGTGTGTCACACATATTGTATTAATATTTATACCGCTGGTATGCGGGCACCAGCCTTTTCTAGGTAGGAAGCATGAAAGGGAGACAATTTTTTTTTTTTTTTTGCAAAATGACACGTCTTGCCTCTGCTGCTGTTATAAATAACACTGAAGCTTAAAGATGAATGGAGAAGACTGGGGGAAGGGGAAGCAGTGGGCACATTTCTCTGCGAGGTTAAATAAATTTGGTTCCATTTCAATCAGCGGCAATTTGCAACTTTTCTGTTTTATTGTTTCTCAGTAGCCGGCTTTCCCACAAGTCCATGCAAACATCATCTAGCTACTGCAGAGGGAGAGAGGGGGAAATTAGTGACAAATTAATACATGGTTGCCAAATCACAAAAATCAGCAGTTGGCCACAGTTATAGCTATATCACCTAAAAATAGGGATGGATGGATCAGCGGTTTATTTCCTGTTCATATTAATTTTGCACATGTACATTTGCAAGGTTGTTCTAGCCCATTTCTCCCTCTCATATCTATATTTATATCATCTATATCTATATCTATATCCAGTGCTTTTTTTCTTTAAAAATATGTTTAGGGGTACTCTCATTAGACCAAAAAAAATATCAAAATTTTATAGTTCAAATTGGCAAACATAAATACAGTAAATGGACAAAAGTACAAAGATTCACAAAATGTTTAGGTGTATGCGTACCCCTGCATCCCCCCAGAAAAAAGCACTGTTTATCAATATCGATATTGATGATATATCTATAGCTATACCATCTATATCTATATAATTTTGTATTTAAATACATTGTTTAAATATTATTTTATTGCAACATATGCAATTTGTATACAATATGCAATCTTTAAGCAATTTGGTAGATTTCTTTGGCTGAGAACTGTATCAGAAAAGGCAGAAAAGTGCTAAATATGAATGATGATTGTGTTTGAAGCCATGCCTTAGTCCAGAAGGTGTGAATTTGGTCCATTTTCTTAAAAATGCAAATCACATACAGTGGTGCCTCGCAAGACGAAAAGAATCCGTTCTATGATTCTCTTCGTCTAGCGGTTTTTTCGTTTTGCGAAGCAAGCCCATTGACGGATTAACAGATTAGCGCTATTAGCGGCTTATCTGCTGATCGGATCAGTTGATAAGCGGCTTAGCGGCTTAGAAAAAGGGGGGGGACCAGCAGGAACTCGCAAGACATTGTCGTCTTGCGAAGCAAGCCCATAGGAAATTCGTTTTGCGAAGCACCTCCAAAACGGAAAACTCTTTCGTCTAGCGAGGTTTCCATCTTGCGAGGCATTCGTCTTGCGGGGCATCACTGTAAATTTCTTTTCCATCCCTTTCTCAAAATGCATACCATTCCAATCCAGCAGCTCCCTGCAAAATCAGAAAAATATTTTGAATATTGGGGAGGGCAAGACATGCTCTGCATCTTCAGTGGTGGACAGGGAGCTGTGGGAAATATTGGAACACAATTCTGCAAAGTGTGCTTCTTTCTCTAGAGGGTGAGAAGAAGGAAAATCTCAGAATTCTTCTAAGAAAAAAGAAATCTGCAAGCAGGACTGGCAACCAGTTAGAGATCACATAGTGCAGCCTTTGCTAAGCTGGCCCCTTCCAGATGTTTTAGACTACAGCTCCGATCATCCACCAAAATTAGCTGGGGCTGACATGAGTGTAGTGTAGTAGTGTAGTGGTTAAGAGCAGTGGACTGAGAGCCAGTGTGGTGTAGTGGTTAAGAGTGATAGACTCATAATCTGGTGAACCGGGTTCGCTTCTCCGCTCCTCCACCTGCAGCTGCTGGGTGACCTTGGGCCAGTCACACTTCTTTGAAGTCTCTCAGCCCCACTCACCTCACAGAGTGTTTGTTGTGGAGGAGGAAGGGAAAGGAGATTGTTAGCCGCTTTGAGACTCCTTTGGGTAGTGATAAAATGGGATATCAAATCCAAACTCTTCCTTCTCCTCCTCCTCCTCCTCTTCTTCTTCTTCTTCTTCTTGTAGTTCAAAACATCTGGAGGGTACTGAAGTTGAGGAAAGCTGGCCTAGTGATGATGTCATGGTATTGTGTAACAAATCAGACTTGGCTAAGTAAGGATGTCATGGAGGGCAAAGGAGCCACTTAAGAACGGGGGCAGTGCTTCCTGGAGTGGTGGCTGTGGAAGTGTCTAGCTGATTGAATCACCAAGCGCCCTCACTCTAGACTGAAACACTGCTCTCCCAATATCAAAAGGAGAGGCATTTCAGAGTTGCTGAACATGTTTGTACAATATGTCTCAGCCCTGCTGCAGACAGTGGTGGAGCTTCATCTTCCAGCACTGGGGGTGGAGAGCAGGAAGGGGCGTGGCTGGCGCGTGTCCCAGGGGCATGGCGTGCCACCTGCGGGGGGGGGGGCAGTTGCGATGGCACCCCACTGGGATCATGGGGGCAGGGGCGGTGCGCTCCCCCACCCCCCTCTTCCTCCGCCAGTGGCTCCAGAGACATCACATTACCTGGATTTATTTTGATTTTTGTTCTTAAATATTTTTAAAAACAAAAAGCAGTGGGGGGGGGACCCAACATAACTTCAGAGATAAATATCTCTGACATATCTAATAAATATCCAGGGCAGACGGAGAACAACAATCCTGACCATGAACACTCCTGCTACCGTATGGTGTGGTGCTGATGAGGGACGGATGGTATTAAATGTGGGGAGACCTTCCAGAGTCATCAGAACAGCTGCATCTGAGGCCAGTCTAGTGCTTTTTCTGCATTAAAATGCATAGGATCTTATTAACTGTAGCATTGAGCAAAGACACAGGAAAATCAGAGCACATTTCATGTAACGCTCATGGATGGGCAAGAAACTGTTATACACCCGTTTGCCAAGGAATTTGGTTGGGAAACTGATGGCCTTTTGCTATCATGATGAAATAAATTCCCCTTTCTGGTAAACATCTCCCAATGTGACCTTGTCAGGATAGAATTTAAGCAAGAGAGCTCTGTCAACACAGCACTGAATGCATAAGGGGAGGAGATCAATGGCTTTGGTAAGTGATATGAGAAGTATTTAAGACTTCTTTACGAGCAGATTTTAAATATATATATATATTTGGACTTTCTACCTGCATGATTCTCTCTGCATGAATTCTGACACGAACAACACGGCCCTCCATTGATAGATGAGGTTGCCACGGCTGCGGAGGTAAACTTAGCATGAGTCAAAGAAAGGTTACTTCTTAAGTGTGGCTCTTGGAGTTGACGACTTGCATGGATGGAATTTAGACTCTGCAGAGGGTACTTTTCTTGATTCCAAATATATGTCTTTTTCACGGGAAAAGCTCTAGCTTAATCGCAAATTGCTGTGCTTAAAACCAACTCACTTACCAGGTACAGAAGAATCATTCCTTTCACAGCAAGGAGTAACTGGGACAAATTCTATTACCTAGGATGGGGTGGACGGCTGATGACACATTAACGCCTGATGTATGGCTGATGCTGTCAAAAAAGAAAGGAAAGGAAAAAGAAAACATGAGAGCCTCTTGCTGCTAAACATGCCTCTGACCCACAAACCACATTTTCCTCTATGCTGTTATTCATTCAGGTGGTCTTCCATTTCCACGTATATACGTGCATGTCTCCTGAAACTTCATCAGAATTTCTCCCAATATACTCATTTTTGTACACACCTCCACCTAACATACACATTTTTGCAAAGCAATTCCCCCAAATCTTTGTATGCTATTTTCACTAGCATGCATCTTTAGGCACACTCTACCTTAGCATATAAGGGACACAGGTGGCGCTGTGGGTTAAACCACTGAGCCTAGGACTTGCCGATCAGAAGGTTGGTGGTTCGAATCCCCACGATGGAGTGAGCTCCCGTTGCTTGGTCCCTGCTCCTGCCAACCTAGCAGTTCGAAAGCACGACAAGTGCAAGTAGATAAATAGGTACCGCTCTGGCGGGAAGGTAAACGGCGTTTCCGTGCGCTGCTCTGGTTCGTCAGAAGCGGCTTAGTCATGCTGGCCACATGACCAGGAAGCTGTACACCGGCTCCCTCGGCCAATAAAGTGAGATGAGCGCCACAACCCCAGAGTCGCCCTCGGCTGGACCTAATTGTCAGGGGTCCTTTACCCTTTACCTTTTTTTACCTTAGCGTATGCATTTTGTACATATCACTTGGCTGGAGAACTGCATTTCAGGATTCAGAGAAGTGCATGTTTTTGAAGGATGGCTGTTTCAGAAAGTGTTAATCCGGCAGGTTCACATTTAAATGCTAATGGAATTAAATCACAGTCTCCTGTCCAATCCCCATCTTCAAAGCAGGTGTCACATTACAACTCAATATATGGCCCCTTGAAAATGGAGAATCCTATGGTTGGGTTTGGGCTGTAGGGTTGAGATGGGCTGGAAGCTGGGGGCCAGGAATTGCACTTAGGAATCCTAGTTGAGGGACAAACTGAAGATCAAGCCAGGAATGAAGGACAAGTCAAGTTAGGACTGAAGAACAAGCAAATGAAACAGGAACATACAGAAGCTCAGAAGGCCATGTTGTTCAGGCAAGTACCTCCTATATGCCTTCCTGCCCAGGAGGGTCCAGTGAACAGCTTGGGTGCGTCTGGGCTCTGATGGTACTTCTCACCTCCTAGAATCCTAGATCAGGGGTCAGCAAACTTTTTCAGCAGTGTCCCTTAGACCTTGTGGTGGGGCCAGACTATATTTTGGAAAAAAATAATGAATGAATTCCTATGCCCCACAAATAACTCAGAGATGCATTTTAAATAAAAGGACACATTCTACTCATGTTAAAACACACTGATTCCTGGACCGTCCGTGGGCTGGATTTAGAAGGCGATTGGGCCGCATCTGGCCCCCAGGCCTTAGTTTGCCTACCCATGTCCTAGATAGATGCTGCAATATGCAGTTCACTGGCTCACCACATGAGGCAGCTGCACGCAGATCCAAAGACTTATCAGTTCAAATATTGACACCACCTGACAATCATAAACATGCACGCTGAGTTTGTGCAAATTCCCTACGACTCAGCTCCATATGTGCTCAGCTGCATGTATTCTTTTTGAATATTATCCACAGCTGAAACAGTGCTAATTCACCCAGAGGAGGAACTGAGTCATGCAGTCTCTTTATTTGCCTAACCTAGCTGCTGCTTGAACTTCGCACAAAGAATGAAGTTGACAATCTGCTCAGTAACGTCCATTGTGCGATTCTGGTGCTCGAATGATATATTAGCAGTGTGTTTCACAACATTCCTTAACTCCAAGGGGCAGGTGGGTTGAAGTTTTGTTTGAACCTCAAGCATAAAGCTGTGCATTGAACATGCACCAGTGGTATAGTGGAAGGGAAATACATGGGGGAGGGGCAGTTCTGGTACTTTTTTCAGAGCAGGAGCAGGGAAATAATCTGCCAGAGGAGTAGAGGTCCTTGCCCTGACATGTCCATGAGGTGACAATGAAGCTTTAAAGTTTTATTGTGGTAGGTAAACATAGATGAAGTCACAGAATGAAGAGAATAATAAAGCAGAGGCTGTGTATGTTATGTACTAAAGTTCTCACCCCGGGCCAGCAAGGGGATACTGTAGATAGTTTTCACTCAGGTCCACATATGCAAATAAGGGATTGAAAGTGATGTTCAGTGATTGGATAGTTACAGAAAGTAGTTACTGTTGCGTTGTAGTGGAGCTCTATATAAGCAGGCTGGCTGAACCCTTCAGTTCAGTTCTGGCCTGTGAATAAACAAGAGCTGTTTGAAGAATCGCTGTGTCGTCTGATATGTTCACCCACAACTTAACAGTGTACATGTACCCTTCTCTTTTGATGGTGTTCCTGCTTCATGCTGGTAGCTGAAGTGGTGTAATTTCTTTGTCATGCTGAGCTCCTACCTTTAAGTGTTTATCACTGCACCACTGATACATCAACTGCGTATCATGACAAAATATTTTGTATTTTTGTATGTTACAGTTTGTGTTTTTCTCCCCAGCCTTCAAGGTTGGAGTGGTGGTGCCCAGCTAATTCAAAGTGTGGAGCTGTGTCATGATTGTGAATACCAAATTCCATCCTAATACCTCAGTGTTCAACATATAAACCAATAGAAGGCTGAACAAATAAGCCAAATCAAAGGGCCAATTTTAGTCAGTCAAAAGAAAACTTGTGAGTTTTTGAGAATTTCCTTGGCAGTCCATCATATCCAATATGCCTATACAGGTCCTTCATTGGGTTGATTAATTATTATTACACACACATACACACACAGAGAGAGAGAGAGAGAGAGAGAGAGAGAGAGAGAGCGCTATTCCCCCATCAGTTTCTCCATTTGCAAAAAGTAATTCTGGGTGATTAAGGGCTCATGGGCTTTTGTTTCACTTCCTTGGACACAGAACTTCACTTTAACCTATCCTGCTGCTTCCTGTTACATAAAAGGGAGGCTCAGCAGGTAGTCGCTGCTAGACATTTATTTTGTTCTCTTCCTTAAATTCCAAAATTAGCTTGGTTAGGGGTGGGCATGAGTTTGCAGCCTGTTATCTTGTTGTGCGTCCTTGCAGAGAGAGAAAATTGGAAGATGAAGACTCTCACTGCGTCACCTTATAGGAGCCAGAGCAAGCTTGCAATAGTTGAAGGTACCATTTGGGAAATAACTGAAGTGGAGGAAAAACTGGCAAATTATCAACTTGCTGAGAAGGGGAAAGGTAGAGGGACTCCCCTCTCTGAATGAAAGAGAGGCGGATTTCATATGGGCAAGTTTAATTATGTACAGAAGAGCAAAACTTTTAATTTGAAAGAGATTTTATGTGATCATTAATACTTGACTTGGTAATTATTAACTCGCCTCCTTGACACTTGGCACAACCCATCACTGCTCCCATGAGGGTGATGATATTCGGTGACATGGCACTCACTTACAAATGGGTGCTTTCAAATGTTGTCTGCTCGAAAAAATTATAAGCTTTCAGCAGTGGAAGATGAGCCACCGTGATACACTAGATCACCCGGTATTATTGCAGTGTGAGGGACAGGGAGAGGGGACCTGCTGGTGGTAGCAATGAACCATCACTATAATCTAACATGAGTACTCATGTTAGAATATCTGCAATCAGCAAAACTGACGGGATCAGTTAGAGGAATATCGAAACAAAAAACAACTAGAGAATGGGTAATATTTAAGAACTATGTAAAACTTTATTGTACAAACAGCTCCATATTAGCAGAAATTGAGTGATATTTGTAAAGAAGAAGATCAAAGGAATGTATATAAAGCAGAAAGAAATGATATTATACAATGTAAACTTGTGTAAAAAAGAATGTTATATCAAACAGTATAATGAGAAGGATGGGAAGGATTGTGCTGATGAGTACTTTTACTATGTAAATAACTTCGTTTCCTTTTTTAAAATTTGATTTCTTTGCTTCTTATCTTTGTTACTTCTTTCTTTCTCCCCCCCTTTATAAATTTTCTCATATATATATATATATATATATATATATATATATATATATATATATGCAGGTTTTGGTGTCTTCGGGTGTCTTCCCGTGTAAGAGTCGGGGTGTCTGGGCGACGTTTCGACGAGGTCTCACTCGTCATCTTCAGGCTGGTGCTTTCGGCTTCTTGTTACTGGAACAGAGCAGAATCTGGTGTTTGAGTTCCTATAAATACTGTTGAGGGGTGTGGTGTATAGCCTCCAACGTTCTGGGCAGAGAGGAAGTTCCTAGATTAGTGTGCCTTTTCTTCTTTTGTTCCTTAATTACTTGAGGGATATCTTGAGTGATTTCATGAGTGATATTCTGAATACCACTGGGTGGGTCATTAAGTGTAGATTAGTTGCTAAAGCTTTCGTGTCTTGACCTCTTGAGCTTGTGAAGAGTTTTTCTGAGAAGATGGCTGTGCTGCATTTAGTTGTGCTCTGGCTTGGCTTCGTGTATAGGGGCGAGCTGTGATTTTGTGCCTTGTGCCAGCCAGATCTGTGTAGGGATTGCAGGGGGGTGCAGCATTCGGAGGTGCCACTATAGTTTGGCTACTGGATGGAGTCTGTAATATGTCTGTGGAGAGGGTCTGGGTTTGGGTCTGGTGTGGTTGATTGGTGACGGCGTTCTGTGTGCCTCTGGTTCTGGTGTCGGTTTTTGTGGGGAGGGCTAATTTCCAGATGTCTGGCAGGCGGGACGTGTCGTCACGCTTGTTCATGTTGTGAGGGTGTTTCTCTATCTCGATGGCTTCCATGATTATTCTCTTGTGGTGATGTTCCATGTTAAAGAGCAATTTGGAATCTGCAAAATTAATTTCGTGTCCTGTTTCTTTCATGTGTTGGAAAAGAGAGGAAGTTTTTTCTTCTTTTTTGACGGCATTCTTGTGTTCTGCGATACGTGCATTTATTCGTCTGTTTGTTTGTCCAATGTACGTGGCTGGGCAGACTTTGCAGGGTATTTCATAGACCCCTTGGTTTTCCAGCTGGATTTTGTCTTTTGGGTTTCTGAGGATATTGGCTATTTTTTGGTTGGTGCAGAAGGCTGTTTTGATATTGTGTTTATGGAGGATTTTGCTAATTTTGTCTGTAGTGCCCTTGATATAAGGAAGGAGGGCCATGCCATTGTTTTCTTCTGTGTCTTGGTTTTTGGGGGGTGTTTCTTTTTGGATTAGCTTCGTAACCTTGTTTTTCTGGTATCCATTGGCGATTAACACATTTGAGAGATTCTGTAACTCAGTTGTCAAGTGGTCTTTGTCAGCCAGGCGTTTGGTTCTGGAGATGAGAGTCTTGGCTACGGAGTTTATTTGTGCAGGGTGGTGGTGTGATTGTGCATGTAAGTAGCGGTTGGTGTGTGTTTTTTTCCGGTAGATAGTGTGTAGACAAAATCCAGCTGGAAAACCAAGGGGTCTATGAAATACCCTGCAAAGTCTGCCCAGCCACGTACATTGGACAAACAAACAGACGAATAAATGCACGTATCGCAGAACACAAGAATGCCGTCAAAAAAGAAGAAAAAACTTCCTCTCTTTTCCAACACATGAAAGAAACAGGACACGAAATTAATTTTGCAGATTCCAAATTGCTCTTTAACATGGAACATCACCACAAGAGAATAATCATGGAAGCCATCGAGATAGAGAAACACCCTCACAACATGAACAAGCGTGACGACACGTCCCGCCTGCCAGACATCTGGAAATTAGCCCTCCCCACAAAAACCGACACCAGAACCAGAGGCACACAGAACGCCGTCACCAATCAACCACACCAGACCCAAACCCAGACCCTCTCCACAGACATATTACAGACTCCATCCAGTAGCCAAACTATAGTGGCACCTCCGAATGCTGCACCCCCCTGCAATCCCTACACAGATCTGGCTGGCACAAGGCACAAAATCACAGCTCGCCCCTATACACGAAGCCAAGCCAGAGCACAACTAAATGCAGCACAGCCATCTTCTCAGAAAAACTCTTCACAAGCTCAAGAGGTCAAGACACGAAAGCTTTAGCAACTAATCTACACTTAATGACCCACCCAGTGGTATTCAGAATATCACTCATGAAATCACTCAAGATATCCCTCAAGTAATTAAGGAACAAAAGAAGAAAAGGCACACTAATCTAGGAACTTCCTCTCTGCCCAGAACGTTGGAGGCTATACACCACACCCCTCAACAGTATTTATAGGAACTCAAACACCAGATTCTGCTCTGTTCCAGTAACAAGAAGCCGAAAGCACCAGCCTGAAGATGACGAGTGAGACCTCGTCGAAACGTTGCACAGACACCCCGACTCTTACACGGGAAGACACCCGAAGACACCAAAACCTGCATATATGGCTCAGATATGTTGACGACACCTTTGTAATTTGGCCACACGGGAAAGAAAAACTAGATAGCTTCCTCACACATCTCAACAGCCTACACCCCAAAATACAATTCACTATGGAAATAGAAGACAACAACCAACTCCCCTTTCTTGACGTCCTAATCTACAAAAAACCTGATGGCTCCCTAGGACACACTATCTACCGGAAAAAAACACACACCAACCGCTACTTACATGCACAATCACACCACCACCCTGCACAAATAAACTCCGTAGCCAAGACTCTCATCTCCAGAACCAAACGCCTGGCTGACAAAGACCACTTGACAACTGAGTTACAGAATCTCTCAAATGTGTTAATCGCCAATGGATACCAGAAAAACAGGGTTACGAAGCTAATCCAAAAAGAAACACCCCCAAAAAACCAAGACACAGAAGAAAACAATGGCATGGCCCTCCTTCCTTATATCAAGGGCACTACAGACAAAATTAGCAAAATCCTCCATAAACACAATATCAAAACAGCCTTCTGCACCAACCAAAAAATAGCCAATATCCTCAGAAACCCAAAAGACAAAATCCAGCTGGAAAACCAAGGGGTCTATGAAATACCCTGCAAAGTCTGCCCAGCCACGTACATTGGACAAACAAACAGACGAATAAATGCACGTATCGCAGAACACAAGAATGCCGTCAAAAAAGAAGAAAAAACTTCCTCTCTTTTCCAACACATGAAAGAAACAGGACACGAAATTAATTTTGCAGATTCCAAATTGCTCTTTAACATGGAACATCACCACAAGAGAATAATCATGGAAGCCATCGAGATAGAGAAACACCCTCACAACATGAACAAGCGTGACGACACGTCCCGCCTGCCAGACATCTGGAAATTAGCCCTCCCCACAAAAACCGACACCAGAACCAGAGGCACACAGAACGCCGTCACCAATCAACCACACCAGACCCAAACCCAGACCCTCTCCACAGACATATTACAGACTCCATCCAGTAGCCAAACTATAGTGGCACCTCCGGATGCTGCACCCCCCTGCAATCCCTACACAGATCTGGCTGGCACAAGGCACAAAATCACAGCTCGCCCCTATACACGAAGCCAAGCCAGAGCACAACTAAATGCAGCACAGCCATCTTCTCAGAAAAACTCTTCACAAGCTCAAGAGGTCAAGACACGAAAGCTTTAGCAACTAATCTACACTTAATGACCCACCCAGTGGTATTCAGAATATCACTCATGAAATCACTCAAGATATCCCTCAAGTAATTAAGGAACAAAAGAAGAAAAGGCACACTAATCTAGGAACTTCCTCTCTGCCCAGAACGTTGGAGGCTATACACCACACCCCTCAACAGTATTTATAGGAACTCAAACACCAGATTCTGCTCTGTTCCAGTAACAAGAAGCCGAAAGCACCAGCCTGAAGATGACGAGTGAGACCTCGTCGAAACGTCGCCCAGACACCCCGACTCTTACACGGGAAGACACCCGAAGACACCAAAACCTGCATTCCTGTACCCGTGAAAATCTACGAAAGCAAATATATATATATCCATCACTATAATCTAGGCTGTTATTTGGAGTTGAGAGAGAAAGAAATAGGGCATGTATTGGTGGGTAACGGTCCTCCATATGGAAGACTGTAGCACTGTTGTGCCAGTCACCTACGCCTTGGTTTGGCCCAATATTAGGGGGCGCATCCATGCCATGACCACCCGTTTTAACTCTTTCCCCCACCATGTTCCTGAAAAATATTGCCCACCCTAAAGCTTCTATTTGCACCTGTAGGGAAGCCTCCATTGACACAGCAGCTTCAGAGGGGTGGTTTTAACTGAGACCATTGCAGGGGGGAAAGGTGTAAATTCTCCATCCCCACCATGTGCTTCTGATGCTGCTCAGCCCCCTTACCCGAGACTTATGTTTTCAAGGGAAAGGGTCATAGCTCAGGGGCAGAGCATCTGCTCTGCATGCAGAAAGTCCCTGGTTTGCTAAGGTTTTCTGGGACATCATTTACAATGAACTAAAAGATATATTATAATATAACTTTAGTAAAAAACCAGAGGCATTCTTACTAGGGCTAATTAATGAAGAAATTTATAAAAAAGATGTAAATTTATTTATGTATGCCACAACGGCAGCGAGAATTCTTCTGGCTCAAAGGTGGAAGCAGCAAGAACTCCCCACACTGGAAGATTGGAGAATAAAGATGGTAGAATTTGTGGAGTTGGTGAAGCTGACGGGGAGAATCAGGAATCGACCCGAAGAAAAATATCAAAAGGACTGGAGCAAATTTATTTATTATTTGAAAGAAAACTGTACTCCTTTGAAAACGTTTGTAGCATTAACGTGAAATGTTTAGTAATGTGAAATTAAGATGCTGATTTATAAATAAGAATGTGATTTCTTAAGGTTATTATATGATAAAAAGTGACTATGGAAATGCGATAGATATGTTAAATGTTATAGGGATGTCAGAAAGAGAGATAGAGGGAAGTCAAAGCTCATTCTGAGAAAATAATATAAGTTGTGAACATGTGTATTGAATTAAAATGAAACATGGAAAATTCAATAAAAATTATGTTTAAAAAAGAAAGAAAGAAAAGAAAGTCCCCGGTTCAGCTCCCAGGTAGGACTGGGATAGATCCATGACTGAAATCCTGGAGAGCTGCTGCCATTCGGTGGAGACATCACTGAACTAGATAGAGCAGTGGTCTGGCTCAGTACAATGCAGCTTTGACAGTCAGGAATCTGAAGCAGCTTGCATGAGGGACTGTAAAGACTTGGGGGGGGGGTTATTGTTTGAAGTCGTTTCAGCATTTCCTTATGCCAGGAACAGCCAAAATGGTTGAACAAAGAAGGTGTTGGACTCCTGAGGATCATAGAATCGCCGTAGAGTTGGAAGGGCTCATGAGGGTCATCTAGTCCAACCCCCTGCAATGCAGGAATCTTTTGCCCAATGGAGGGCTTGAACCTATGACCCTGAGATCACATGGACAGGGCTATCACTAAGGATGTTCCTTTTTCACAGAACACATCTGGTGCCGTGCAAACTGTATTGCTTCTCCTTTTTTTATAAGGCATATTAATCCACATGATGTGGGTAATTCATGGGAGGGGCAGCCCACCATACAGAAACGTCCACCCCAGAAAGAGGAGATGAATGTATGTATGCCATCAATATGTGTCATTATTGTAGTGTTGGTGGCAGTGATGTGCAAAATACCAGCTTAGTAATTACGATTTTTATTCAAGAATGTTTGGGGGGAAAAGCTTGCTTTTCCCAAAAGCCCTCTTCTGGATCATAATGGTAGGAACATGATGGTGGTGGTGTATGCATGCACCTTACTGTATTGGCTCCTGGGAACTATAGTATTCAGCCATGAAGTCTCTCAAACATGTGGGAATGTTCGGGGAGGCAAGAGAGGATATATTGTTTAATTATATCCTTTCCAACTTGCGTTAAGTTCTATAATTTAGCAGAGTAACATTCCCCTTTTAAACTTACACAGTGGATAGGTTTGCCAGGCTTGCTTAATCAGAGCCAGTGTGGTGTAGTGGTTAAGAGCGGTAGTCTCGTAATCTGGGGAACCGGGTTCGGGTCTCCGCTCCTCCACATGCAGCCGCTGGGTGACCTTGGGCCAGTCACACTTCTTTGAAGTCTCTCAGCCCCACTCACCTCACAGAGTGTTTGTTGTGGGGGAGGAAGGGAAAGGAGAATGTTAGCCGCTTTGAGACTCCTTAAAGGGAGTGAAAGGCGGGATATCAAATCCAAACTCTTCTTCTTCTTCTTCTCTTCTCTAAAATAAGTTTCCTGGTAATTCCCCTTTATTCCCTCCTAAAAGGGAAGGAGACGGCGGAAGAGGAATGGAAGAAATTTAAAATCTATCTTAAGGACTACTATAAACTTGATGAATGTTAGAATGTCGAGGTTTTGAGAAAGAAAGGGTTACAGTGATATAAGATTAGACTGAAGGAAAGATTAAGAGGACAGAGGCTTGACAGAAATATTTAGAAGTTGCTAAAAATTTTGGACATTGGGATGCAGAAAGGGGAGGTATGGGGGAGTCTGAGAAACAAGGTTTATGAAAAAAAGGTTATGAAACTATACGTGTTTGTATGTCTTTTTATATGTTTGTATTGTTTTTAAAAAAATTTGTAAAACCAATAAAAATTTTTATTAAAAAAAAAATATTCCCTCCTAAAAGGAATAGACACGACCAGTCTTGTATAAAAGGTATAAAATAGTTTACTCACACATTCTGTTCACAGATGGATCCCAGAAGGCAGACTTAAGTTACAAAATATATACACTTGGAATCAATCCCATAAGGAGATGTAGTTCCTTTGTCCTCTCTGAAGCCAAAAGAGCATCTCAGGCTGATGTTTCTTCGATGAAAGCAAAATGGAGAAGAGAGAGATGTGGTGGCCAGTCCTCTGCTTTTGTTACCTGCACAGGTAAGGTCACACCCACCTCTGGTCACATGTAGAGGAAGTTTGTCCCAGCACAGGAGGAAACAGGAAGTTTATCTACTGGCTGGACAAACATCCCTCTTCATGTCTAAACATGTCCACTCTAGGAATGTTGTATTTGACTGCTCTGTGTTTCACACCCCACAAAACAAACCCACTTCCCACAATTCAGGGGCTGTGTGACTATCAAGAGGATCCCCTCTGCTGATCTGATTTACACAAGAGTGCGTCTATAGGGAAGGAGGAAGCCCTTCAGATATTTGAGTTCTAAGTCATTTAGGGTTTTAATGTGAGTACCTTAAATCAGATCCAGAAATGAACTGGCGACCAGAGAAAAATCTACCAAAAAAATTACGTGCACATTGAAATCCAAAAGGACAGATCCTGAGAATTTTTTTGGACCAAGCTCCTTTTAGCTCCCACAAACTTCAACGCCCAGGATTCTTTGTGGGGGAAGCCCTGACAGCGAAACTATTACCAGTGTTTCCATCAGAGTGGGATTTTGGGGCCAGACATACAGGTCCCAAAATAAGCAGCCATGCCCCAAAACTGAGAAAGGTCAGCTTGCCGCACTTCAAAGTAAGTGAAGTAATGCACATTCTCATCTAAAGAAGTGAGGGACATAAGACCTTAAGTCCAGAGTCTAAAGTTACCATTTGACTGGTACCCAACTCCTAGGTGTTTGTTGTGGAGATACAGCCTTAGTTTTCTTGCCAAACTCTATTGCACCTCCACCCATGTGTGTATGCATTTTATATTCAAATCCACCCCCTCTCTTCTCTCTACTTCACACATTTGATAGATTCGGCACTTCTGTGAAATCAATTAGATTTTTTAGAAGCTGCACAGTCTTTGTTTTTTCCCTGTGTAGCTGAGCTGCTCTTCCGAAATCTGCCTGCTAAGAGTTGTCCACAAAACTCTCATTTCCTGAACCTAGAAACTGCAGAAAGGTCAATTATTTTTCAGACACATCATCTCTTTAATCCTTTTTAGCACCTCATAAGTAACCGTCATGCCCTGGAGATAATAGCAGAATTTGCAGGAACAAATTAGCAAGCAAGGGGGCTTAAAAACAGAGCTTTTGTAAGCTGTTTAATTGGGGACATTATGATTCTTTTTGAAGTTGCTGACCCACAAATTAAAATAAGCTTGCTGCAGTTCCTTATGGGGGTTTCAAGCATATGCTGCTTTCTGATTTATTGCTCAAGATTTGCCTTCTGTTTTTTCAAAGGAAAGAGACGGGCAGTGTGCACAGGTAATGGTGTGTAGCTGATGTAGCTGTGAGCTCATCTCGGCCAAGAATCCACCAGGTAGATTTTGGCAAGCCATCAGCTCTTAGCAAGTCTCCCCTCCATCTGAAATTTGTGAATAATGATCCTGACTTCTCTTACACTGATGTTGTAAAGATGACTGAAGAGCGAAATCTGGTATGGATTTGTATTCAATGGCGTATTGATTACCAGGGAAGTCTCACAACCCCCTCAGTTTCACAGTCACATTCACACAACTTAGAATGGCTATGTGGGGGTTTGGGGTAGTTTGGGGGGGGCATTGAGGATATCAGAGTGACACCCCCCAGCATTTCTCCAATTCCCATTCAGCTGGTGACCACCATTTTGTTTTGCCCAGAATGCCCTGCGATGATGCAATAGCATGATGTAGCTTTGTGCTGAGGGGCATTCTGGGAGACAAAATGGCGCACACAGACCCTACTGACAGCTACCACGCTAATGCAGAAATGCAAAAAAGGAAGGAAGGAAGCTTCACCCTGTCTCACTCACCCCCTCTTTTTGTTTCCCCACAGCTTTCGTTTGATAGCTTTCATCCCAACTCTGAATAATGTTCACCTTTTCATAACAGCCAGTTCCTCCCTGCAGACAACAAATCAAACCACAAGTCCAGCAGAAGCAAAGGTTTGCAGTTGGATTTCCCCTTCAAACACTTCAACTTTCCTTAGACTGGAGGAGGAGGGATTGCAGCTGACAGCAGCCAGGGGTTTATCTATATTTTCAGAACTCTGTATAACCAGCTTGGTCTGCTATAGCTAGGTGTATATGTCCCAGTTTGTTGTGTATGCCTTCTCCTTTTCCCCTTTGATACTTCTGGTTTATTTCATGTTTAATTTACTCCAAATGAGCTTTGGATTTCCTTGGAGAATCATCTACACAGAAAAGCTTTTGCGTGTTTCTCAGAGCCAACCCAGATGCTTCAGCTTTGCAGATGTGCCACTTCTCATCAGCCTACAAACAGAAGGCATTAAAAGTTTCGCATCTCCACCCTGAGCTGTCTCAAACGGTGGTTCATGTCACAGTGAATGGAACTAATTTGCCTGCTATCTTGCAGTCCTCAATCAAGCAGAATTCAACCTGAGTGAGCCCTTGCCAGGGTCAGATGACAGCTGCAAAACCTAGGTCCGCTTTCCTGGCAGTGAGCCCCATTTAACACAGGAGGCTTGTTCACAAGTCCACATGTGCTAGCATCCTTTTGAAAAGAGTGTACACCCACTGATTCATACAGTCTGCAGGTGCAAAGAATACATGCCGATTAAATGCTACCTGTGAATAACTGTATGAGTGTACAGCTTGATTATTTGTGCACACAGGTGCATTGATTGCACACTCATTGAATGTATGGTGTGAAACCCTTTGTGGGACTTGCTTATGAGTAAACAGGGGTAGGGGTACACTGAACATGCAGTGGCTGTGATTTGTAGTGCACCCATCTTTCCAATGGGTGGAGTCACCCTTCACCTAACAGTAGGAAAGGGAGGCTCATGTTAGCAAATGACACTCATGGCTCCCCTAAACAGGGGCTATGGAACCTTTTGTCCTATAGAAGTTGATGGACTACAAATCTCATGGTCCTTGACCCTTAGACCTGCTGGCTGGGTCTGATGGGAACTGGAGTCCAGCGATATCTAGTTTCTGCAGCCCTGCTCTAAACCACCAGATGCTGGCATAATGCTCTACAAGAGAGCAGGGAGATTTCTGAATTTTAGGCCGTTCCCAAAAGATTTGCAAAAGGGCAGGTCTGGTTGCACAAAACGCTCACCTGCGCTACAGCTGTAATGCAGTCCTTGTGGGAATGTTCAGGGTGGCAGGAGAGGATATATTGTTTAGTAATATCCTTCCTAACTTGCGCTAGCAAGTTCCTATACTTAGCAGGGCTTACATTCCCCTTCTCTCACACAGCAGAAATCTAGTTGCAGGCTCGTTGGTGTTAGGAGCGTCCTACTCTTGTGTAGGACCTTGGTAGAGACACATGCCCCACTGGCATGTTCTCTCCCTCCTGGTCGATTGTCTGGGAGCTTCAAAAGTTTTATTCTGCCCGAACATCACAGCGACCAATGCCAAAAGGCATTAGCACACTTAGGGATCTGCAGAGTATTCGCAGTTTGCATAACAGAACCAATAGCACAGCATTTTGGCTAATCTACTTTATTTACATATAATACACTCGGAGCATTCTGACTTAGCGCCTGCCACTTTCTCATCAGACAGCAAAGAGAAAGAACAAAGGACAATAGTCCCACTTCACGGAACACAGTAACACAAAACATCCTGTCTCCGTCACTTCCCACACTGTGGAATGAAAACATACACCATCATGTGATTTCTATCATGTGATAGAAAACAATCCCATGACTGCAGATCCCATGACTGCAGATAAGGGGAATGAATCTCCAACAGTTAGAACCTCTTACTATTATGCAATTCAATCTCCTTCAGATTGCATTGTATGTTCCTGGTAAGATCCCCTTTTAAATCCCTCCTAAAAGAATAAAGACACCACAGTCTTATTCATTAGCAATAAAAATAAAGTTTACTCATGATCAGGCAGAGCACAGTGTGATCGCTGAAGACAGGCAAGGAAGGATGCTCCAGGCCAGGAGGAACAGGAAGTTTCGACTGGCTGGACCAAACATACCCTTGCATGTCCACTCTAGCAAAACAAGGAATGTTGTATTTGACTGTTCCCAGTGGATTACATCCCACAATCCTTGCCTTTGCAATTTTTAAATGTGCGTTGAGTGAGCCAGCCAGCAGTAAATCATACGGAGTAAGTGGAGTTAACTCTTTATTAGAAAAAACAGGATCTGCACAGGTGTGTCAGGCCTAAGGAGCACAGCAACTCTTCTTCTGTAGGTCTTGCCTCTATGAAGAAATGGCAGAGGCTGAAGGTCCCCACCTCCCCTCAGCTGTCTAAGTCTCCTCCTCTTCAGAGTTTCCCCCAAGCAATCGGAGACTGCACCTGCGTGCCTGTCTTTCTTCCTCCCACTTCATGCCTCTCCTGGTTCTGGGAGACCAGGGAAGAGGAGAGCTTGTTGCAGTAAGAGAGGGAGAAACCCATGATCCTTCACCAGCCTGACTCATGTCTGCCTCTTGGTCCCCTCCTCTCCTACTTCAGTTTCTGATTCTGAACTGCTCTCTGGCACAGACTCCCTCCGTTCACTAAGCCCTGTTACCTATTCAGCTTCCAGTACTTCCTCCTCCTAGTCTTCTGCCTCTTCTCCCTATGACCACTCATTGTTGTCCTACCGCCAGTACACTGGCTCTACTGACTGAGCTGAATAACTACAACAATTGAATATTTTCTCTTTTCTTGCCCTTAATTTGTTATTCCATTTCTACTGTTTCTCTTGTGCCTATTTTTAATGGTGATGATGATGATGATGAAAAACAGTAATAGCATGAGTAAGAAGTAAGTTTATTGCAATTATCCCTCCATTAGCTTAGAGGTGCGATTGATGTGTTTTCATGCAAAGGGCACAAAGCCACCCACATGTTATTTTCGACACGCTCAAGAGTAATCAATTAGGATTAAATAAACCATTCTAACACCAAGCTGAACAGTTTTATTTTTATTGAGAGCATCCTCCTGGGTTGAACTCTTCCAGCTGCAGCAAACTGAAACAGATTGAATAGTCCTAGCTGCGAGCTGATCCTATCAGTCGTCTTACTTGGCAAATCAGTATGGAAAGGAGAATGGGGAAATTGCTCCTGCCTCAGTGTGACAGTATAGCCGGCCACTAGCATTGCAAACTGGCCCAGGGCACTGTGTTTGCACAACAGCCTGGTTCTGTGGTGATATGTGGTTTTAGGCACAACAGGGTGGGTATTTTGCGTAGAGATGGTATACTGGGCGTGACAAAAATCATGCATGCCATGTCCAGAAATTCAGCCCTATATATTCTCCTATATCCTGGCTGATTCACCATGTGCCATTAAAATGATGAAAAGAATCATTGTTGTGGTTAGCATTCCCCCCACTCTTCAACCAAAAATCGGTCCCAAGGTGACTTATACATATCAGTGAGAAGACAGTTCCCACCCTCAGGCTAACAATATGAGAGACACAACACAAAAGGAAAAGAGACTGGGAAGGGAGGAGGAAAAAAGCAAGCTGGGACACGAATTCTTTTTCTTCCTTTCTCTTTAAAGCTCACAGACAGCCTTTTCTTTCTTGCATAAAACAGTCATGAATGGCAGGGTTTCATCATCACTTGTTTTTCATTCTCTCATCTTACTCTTACTCCTATATAAGTGATTAAGTAAACCAGGACCAGTGCTTTATTTCCTTTTTCATTCTATTTATTTTCTTTCCCCTTTTTTCTTCTTATTTACTTCCTAAAAGTACCTGTTATTTAAAAGCAAAAATAAAATTCAAATACATATATATTTATGTATAAATGTTCTTGTTAACTTTATATTTTCCCTCCCCCATTATCTTCCTTCCCCCTCTCTATCTCTATTTCGTTCTCCTTCCTTCTCTAATATTCAGTTACAGAGAACTGCTAGTGAGCAGCAGAAACAGAACCTTTTTTTGGAGACGAAACAAAAGTTGCTGCTCTTTCAGCAGAGCTCATGGAGTCCCACTTCTCTCCCTGGGGCCCTTTTTATTATGGATATATGATTATTTCTGCTCACGATGCTAACGGGGCAGTTATATGCAGTCCTGCTTTTTGTTCTGTTTGCAAAAGCACTGGGTCAATAAACTGCTTCATTTCCAATGAGTGCACATCCTGTAACTTGCCTGTTGAAATCTCGTAACCTTTTAGGCTGCAAATGTTCTGGTTTATTTCTGTCCCCCTTTTGTTGCATTATTGCCCCTCCAGACAGCAATAATGTGGTTGCATTGGGGAAGCATCGCAGGACACACCAAAGTAGAAGTAATCCACCACTAAGGGCTGTCACCTGGAAGGAGCAAGCTTGTTTTCTCCTGCTCCGGAGGGTAGGACCCAAACCAATAACTTCAAGTTACAAGAAAGGAGATTCCAACACCTGGAATAACCTTCTGACAGTAAGAGCTGTTTGATAGTGGAACAGTCACCCTCAGGAGGTGGTGGACTCTCCTTCCTTGGAGGTTTATAAGCAGAGGTGGGAAGGCCATCTGTCATGGATGCTTGAGATTTCTGCATTGCAGGGTGTTGGACTAGATCAGGGGTCAGCAAACTTTTTCAGCAGGGGGCCGGTCCACTGTCCCTCAGACCTTATGGGGGACCAAACTATATTTTGGGGGAGAGAAAAAAGAACAAATTCCTATGCCCCACAAATAAACCAGAGATGCATTTTAAATAAAAGCACACATTCTACTCATGTAAAAACAGGCTGGTTCCCGGACCGTCTGCGGGCTGGATTTAGAAGGTGATTGGGCCAGATCCAGCCCCCGGGCCTTAGTTTGCCTACCCATGGACTAGATAACCCTTGGCTATTCCCTACAATTCTATGATTCTACTGCACTGCTGTTTTTTTTTAAAAAAATATTTTTATTAAAGTTTTCTTGGTTCACAAAGGTATGCTCAATGTCTCTTTTTTTCAAGTCACATTTTCCATAAGTCAGTTTCATTTGTTGAGATATTAGGGTTACATTAGGAAGAAAAAGGGGAGAGGAAACATCATAGCCAGACACTGGAGAGACCTGTCAGGAGTAAGCATGGACCAATGGTAGCAAATAGTATGGGAAACAGCCCTACTAGAAAAATTAACTGATAAACTGAAACTGACATGGGGACAAATAGCAGATACCTTCACCCTGGTATGGCTCCTCTTTATCACATACACAGCCCAACAAGACAACGACAAGAATCCACCAACAGCATATGAATCAATATGGCTAACCTGATTCAAAAACACCCACCCACCCACCCCACTCACACACGGAAAGTGCACTGCTATTGTGTCAAGATCACATTCCAGAATATACTTGCAAGAAAACAACAGTCTGGAGGTGAGGTGGGCCCTCACTCACAGCTTGATGGAATGGCTCGATCATAGGGCTTGATGTTGTTATATGACGGTTGTGACAAACATTGTCTGCCTGAAGCTTGAAGCCTGAAGCCTGAAGCCTGAAGCCAACTTCAAGTCAAGGAGGAAAAGTACCACTGGAATTAATGAGAGCTTGTCGCCTTTCAGCTTGTTCATAAACAGTCCGGTTTAGATGGGTTTAAAATGGGATAAAACCAATTCCTAAGGGTTAAGGCTACCAGTAGCTACTAGTCATGATGACTGCATGCTGCTGCCTCCAGAATCAGACCCAGCATGCCCCTAAATATCAGTTTCTAGCAAACAGGCCTGGGAGAGGGTTGCTGTGCTCACATCCTGCTGGTGGGCATCTCAGGATACTGGACTAGATGGGTCTTTGGTCTGATCCACCAAGGCTCTTCTTGTCTTCATTTTTCTCCTTTGGACACTAATGGTTCCTGTTAGAACATTGAAAAAGCAGCAGAGAAGCAAAGGAGGATAATAAATGTTGAACTGCAAATAACTTGCCTCTGGTACGCCTTTCCTGGTGCACCATCATTCAGCCTAAAATTCATGAGCTACCCTGGATTCACAATCACTGCCCATGAATTAAACTGGCAGGCAATCTAACACTTTGAAAACATTTTAAATAATGGAGGTTCATGAAGAACGGGGGACTGAGCAATCTGGGTTTGTTGATGAAACTGTTGTTGAAGAAACTTATGTGGAGGCCTCAAGATATACTTCCATTGTCTAGCAAGAATGAAACACAACATATAGCTCTGTGGGGACATCTTCAACGCAGTCATTGAAAATATTCAGAAGAGAAGTGAATTTTGCAGGAAGCAGGAAGTTGGGTTATTTATGGGGTGTTGACAGTTGGACCTTAATTCCGGCATTCAGACTCCATGCAGATGTTACCTGAACAGGTGTCCAGGTAATAAATATTCAGGTGTTACCTGACTGATCCCTTAAGGTTACATATAAAAAGATAAAGGTAAAGGTAAAGGACTCCTGACAGTTAAGTCCAGTCGTGAACGACTCTGGGGTTGTGGCACTCATCTCGCTTTACTGGCCAAGGGAGCTGACGTTTGCCCGCAGACAGTTTTTCCGGGTCATGTGGCCAGCATGACTAAGCCGCTTCTGGCGAAACCAGAGCAGTGCATGGAAACACCATTTGCCTTCCTGCCGGAGCGGTACCTATTTGTCTACTTGCACTTTGAGCTCAACCTGTTGCAGGGATTCAAACCACTGACCTTCCGATTGGCAAGCCCAAGACTCAGTGGTTTAGACCACAGCGCCACCCATGTCCCTCTAAAGTTACATATACTGCCTGTTAAAAAAAACAAAAATCCTTGGATGCTGTCCTTCCCAGGGTTCTCTTAGCTTAAATGAATAAAGATGGTACTAGAATTCAGGAGACAATATTGCCCTTCAGAGAACAACCATAATACATCCTAGCAGTGTGGTGTAGTGGTTAAGAGCGGTAGTCACGTAATCTGGGTAACCGGGTTCGCGTCTCCGCTCCTCCACATGCAGCTGCTGGGTGACCTTGGGCCAGTCACACTTCTGTGAAGTCTCTCAGCCCCACTCACCTCACAGAGTGTTTGTTGTGGGGGAGGAAGGGAAAGGAGTATGTTAGCCGCTTTGAGACTCCTGAAGGGGAGTGAAAGGCGGGATATCAAATCCAAACTCTTCTTCTTCTTCTTCTTCTAGCACCCACCCCAGTAAATTTACAAGGCAAATTTTACTTTTGCTGCTTGACTATGTAGCACATTCTCTGCTGATGTTGTAGAACAGGAATAGCTAACATAGTTCACTTCACATGTTGTCACCCTGCAGTTCCCATGAAGCCTGACAACTGACTGGGCTGGATGGGACTGATGGAAATTGTTGTTCAACAACATCTGGAAGGTACCACATTGGCTACACCTCTTATAGGGAGTGTGTGTTGTAGATACTTTAATTGTCGGTGATGGAAAGGAAAGGAAAGGTATTGTGGATGGCCTGAAGGACAGGTGGCCTGCCAAGCCGAGGGAGCCCTGCACACCTTTCCCTATTGCAGAGCTGATTAGGCATCAGCTGGGTATTGTGGAAAAGACAGCTGGAACCACGCTACTAAGCAGCACGGGGACTGTGATCTTTTGGCTGCATCAGAAGCTCTGAGGAGGAGCTTTCCCACCCTAAGGCTCCTGTTCCAGCCAGAATCATTGTCCCCCAAGCTGAGAATTGCAGGGAGTTTGTACCTGGCGTGTTTACACCTGCTGGCTGTTAAACGCACTGGGGCGGTCTGCTCCCCTCCAGGTTACTCTGAAAGTTCATGCCCTGCCAGAGGAGGGAGCCTTTTGGCATGGGGTTGGTGCCAGTGGCGTAGCGTGGGTTGTCAGCACCCGGGGCAAGGCAAGTAATTTGCGCCCCCTAACCCGTGGATTTGTGCCCCTAACCCTAACCCCAGATGTTGCGCCCAGTGCGGACGACCCCCCTGCACCCCCCACGCTACGCCACTGGTTGGTGCTCATCTGAAGAGAGAAAAACAGCCCAGAGCTTTCCTCCCAAAGGACTGTGGAAATGATGTATCTTAAATATCCCACATGGAGAAAATACATTGTAGATAATGTGAACCTTTACAGAACCACTTCAGAAACAGCACAGAAGTGGTCCATTTCTTTCTCTGAGGGTGAAAAAGAAGTGAAGACGAAAAACTATGAAAGATATTCATATGACCTCCCCGGTTCCACCATGAACACAAATTATCAAGTGACATCTGCAGGGGCCTTTGTTGTGAGACACACCATTGATCCATCTAGCTCCACACTGCCTGCACAGACTGGCAGGGGCTCTTCATGGCTGCAGGTAGGGGAGATCCTCAGCCCTACTGCGAGATGCCAGAGATTGAACCTGGAACCTTCTGAATAAAAAAGGAACCATGGTCTTTTCCTATAGGAAGTGTCAGCCTGTTGCAAGCTTGGCCCCAGATCTGACAGGTGGTGGAAAAAGCCATCCCACTGCCAGTAAAAAACACTAGGAGCCAGCTCTGTGAGTTTCTTCCCTTCCTGCTTCAACGCTGCACAGTCACCAGGCTGCAGCATCAAGGAAGGACATTATAAGATGGACACCAGTCACAGAAGGTGTCCGTTGCATTTGTGAAAGTGCTCTGCACAATTGGGCACTATTTTCTGCACCCCTCCACAGCATCCATTCTCTCCCGCAGGGATCTTGACCCTATACTATAACAACCTCTAACAACAACACCGGGTGACTGGAAGTCGGGTTACAGGAGCTGCCTTTGCCGACGACACAATTATTTCTCAGCATTCAGTTTCTAGACACCGATCAAGTGTTCCTTTCGCTTGCCTTTCTGTTTGTTTGCTCGCAGTTGTATATTAATGAGGTGCCTGGAATAGTCTTTATCAAACCCAGTCTGCAGCCACTGCCATATGGCACCTATCTACCTGCTGACAACATAATTAGACACCCACCCCCTGTAACATTTTCCAGCACCAGCTTCTGAAAACACAACCAAACAACAACTCCCACCATTACTCCAGCACTATTCAGGAGCTGACAGATTAAAGCTTTGCTTTATTTCCAGTGTCTCAAGAAGCAAATTAGCTGCTATAAATCCTTTCCAAAAAAACATTTTTTTAATGCTGTCCTGAATTTCTATTCTGCCCCTGCTACCTCACTCTTGCCTATTCATTCTATGTTTACGGGATCAGTTATGCCAAGTTTAACAAAAGCTCATTGCTGGCTCAAAACATCCTGCAAGAGACCACTAACTGGCTGAGTTGAGGAGATGGCAGGTTGCCGCTCAGAGGCAGAATGTCTGCTCTGCATACAGAAAGTTCCAGGTTCAATCCTTGGCATCTCCAGGTAGAGCTTGGAACACTCCCTGTCTGAAAACCTGGAGAGTCACTGCCAGCCAGTGTTGAGACTATTTAGCTAGATGGACCAATGGTCTGACTCAGGATATGGCAGTTTCCTATGAATTGTAATGTGAAGAGGAACAATTTATGCTAGAGTCAGGTCGTTCTATATCAAGTGATCCAGGATTTTCACCTCATGTCATACAATTTTCTTAATATTTTGTACACTTGTTGAATGATCAGAACAAAGTTTAAATCTAAAACTTTTATCTGCCCAGAACTGAGATACGTTAAAGTTAAAAACCCCAATCTCTTCAGAATTACATGGGCTTTAATATGATATGCCAAGTGATGAACTACTTTAAAATTTAAATTTAAGTAACAAAATTTAAAATTTAAATAGTGATTTTAAAAATATAATTTAAAAAAATACAAAAAAAGTATTGATTATTTAATATACCTAAGAGCTACCTGCAAAATTTCATTTTGGGATCTCAATGGGATCATATTTTGCAGGGCATCAGTTGAAGAAGGAGCAAAAAGGGTTTTCTTGTGTGTGTGTGTGTGTTTCCTTGTGGCTGATTAGCTGTTTTCCCTGTGTAAAGGTCAGAGGGGGCAGGGTTTCTGTTGAGGCAGGGGATTAGCTGTGGGAGGAGCTTATCAGAGTTTGCAGGGCATCAGTTGAAGAAGGAGCAAAAAGGGTTTTCTTGTGTGTGTGTGTTTCCTTGTGGCTGATTAGCTGTTTTCCCTGTGTAAAGGTCAGAGGGGGCAGGGTTTCTGTTGAGGCAGGGGATTAGCTGTGGGAGGAGCTTATCAGAGTTTGCAGGGCAGCGGCGCGCGCAGTTAGATCCATCTTTTAGATTTAGGGGAGCTAGTCTCAAACGTTTGTGGGGGGAGATCTAGGTGTTTTTTTGTGTGGGGGAAGTTATTTGTCCTGTCTTCAAGCTTTTTATGATGGAGGACCTCTGTAGCCAACCCCAACGACACGATCTCAAGATGGAAGGGGAGGGAACAGCTGCAGTCGCCTGCGATTCCTGCGCAATGTTTGCCATCTTGCCAAAGGTTGCAGGCAGCTTTACCTGCAGCAATTGCATGTTGATTGCTCTCTTAAAAGACAAAGTCCAGCAACTGGAGGAACGTGTAGCTACGCTCCAAAGAATTAGAGAGCTGGAGCTCTTCTTGGAAGCAACAGAGCACACCGTCTCCACCAAGGAGGAGACAGGGGACTCCCCTGAGAAGGAGTCTAGTTCACCAACACAGGAGCCAGATATATGGAGAAACGTGACTCAAAGAAGTAGGAGGCCCAGGGTTCACTCTGATTGCTTAGAAATACACAATCGCTTTGAGGTCCTCTCCCCTAGCATGGAAGACGAAGAGCAGACTCCATTTGAGGATCTCTCCCTCATTACAGTCGATCAGGTATATGAAGACGAGCAGCAAAGTCAGTCCTCAGGGAATGTGCAGGCGACCTTGGAACGGACAGCTCACGGAAGAACCCCGACCAAACCCAAGAGGAGGCGTGTAGTGGTGATAGGGTATTCCCTACTGAGGGGAACAGAAGCAGTGATCTGTGGGCCTGACAAGATGTCTTGGGAAGTGTGCTGTCTCCCCGGGGCTAAGATCCAAGATGTAACTGAACGACTGCAAGGAATCATAAAACCCACTGACAAATACCCCTTCCTCTTGGTTCATGTGGGAACCAATGACACTGCAAGCAATAGCCTCCAGAAGATCAAAAGAGACTACGAGGCTCTCGGCAGGAAATTGAAGCAACTAAATGCACAAATTGTCATCTCATCTGTCCTCCCAGTTGAACGACGTGGCCCAGGGAGAGAGGGGAAAATAGTGGAAGTGAACAGCTGGCTTCGCAAATGGTGTAAACAGGAACGGTTTGGATTCTTAGATCACGGACTGCAGTTTCTTGAAGATGGACTTCTGGCAAGTGATGGGCTGCACCTCACAACGGTTGGGAGAAATGTTTTTGCCAAAAATCTCAGAAACCTCATCAGGAGGGCTTTAAACTGACTAATGTGGGGGAGGGAGACAGTGCTCCTGAAGGTAGGAGCCTATCAATTAATGAAGATGATCATCCAAATGTCATAGACCAAATGGAGAAAACAGCACACGGACCTAGTGGTGGGAGGAAAAAATCCTTAAATAAGAGACACGGGGGAATGATTAATGGACTTCAATGTCTGTACACTAATGCGCAAAGCATGGGAAATAAACAAGATGAGCTTGAGCTCTTGGTACAGCAAACTAAATATGACATAATAGGCATCACTGAAACCTGGTGGGATAAGTCCCACGATTGGAATGTAATAATGGGGGGATACAATCTATTTCAGAGAAACAGACCAGACAAGAAAGGAGGAGGAGTGGCGTTATATGTCAGGGATGTGTATACCTGTGAAGAGATCCAAGATTTAGATCCTCAAAGCCAAAGTGAGAGCATTTGGGTCAAAATTAAGGGAGAGAAGAATAACAGAGACCTCATTGTGGGAGTTTACTATAGATCCCCAAGCCAAACAGAGGACATAGATGATGCCTTCCTGGAACAGATGGCCAAGCATGCAAAAGGAAGGGAGATAGTAGTAATGGGGGACTTCAATTACCCGGATATTTGTTGGACGTCAAACTCAGCCAAGAGCATAAGGTCAAACAGATTCCTCACTGGCCTTGCAGACAACTTCATTGTCCAGAAAGTGGGAGAAGCAACAAGAGGAACAGCCATTTTAGATCTGGTCCTAACCAATGTTGATGACCTGGTTAGTGGGGTAGAAGTGGAAGGATCATTAGGCGCGAGTGATCATGCTCTTCTGAAGTTTACTATACAGCGGAAAGGAGCAGCCAAGCATACTAGGACTCAATTTCTTGACTTTAAGAAAGCCGACTTCATAAAACTTAGGGAAGTGCTGGGTGAGATCCCATGGACAACAATACTAAAAGGAAAGGGAGTTCATGATGGCTGGGAGTTTGTTAAGAGGGAGATACTAAAAGCACAACGTCAGGCAATACCAATGAGACGGAAACATGGAAGGTGCCTAAAGAAGCCAGGGTGGCTATCTAAAGAACTTTTAACTGAATTAAGATTAAAAAAGGATGTGTACAAAAAATGGAAAAGGGGGGAAACCACCAAAGAGGAATTCAAACAAATAGCCAGCACGTGTAGACACAAAGTCAGAAAAGCTAAAGCACAGAATGAACTCAGGCTTGCTAGAGAGGTTAAAAGCAACAAAAAAGGCTTTTATGGGTATGTTCGTAGCAAAAGGAAGAACAAAGAAACTGTGGGGTCACTCAGAGGAGATGATGGTGAAATGCAAACAGGGGACACAGAAAGGGCTGAACTACTCAATGCCTTCTTTGCCTCAGTCTTCTCCGATAAAGAAAACAATGCCCGACCTGAAGAATTTGGAGCAAATGATTCAGCAAAGGAAACACAGCCCAGAATAACTAAGGAGATAGTACAAGAATATTTGGCTAGTTTAGATGTATTCAAGTCTCCAGGGCCAGATGAACTGCATCCAAGAGTATTAAAAGAACTGGCAGATGTGATCTCAGAACCACTGGCAGTCATCTTTGATAATTCCTGGAGAACAGGCGAAGTCCCGGCAGACTGGAGGAGGGCAAATGTTGTCCCTATTTTCAAAAAGGGGAAAAGAGAGGACCCAAATAATTACCGCCCAGTCAGTCTGACATCAATAGCAGGGAAGATTCTGGAGCAGATCATTAAGCAAACAGTCTGTGAGCACCTAGAAAGGAATGCTGTGATCACCAATAGTCAGCATGGATTTCTGAAAAATAAGTCATGTCAGACTAACCTGATCTCGTTTTTTGACAGAATTACAAGCCTGGTAGATGAAAGGAACGCAGTGGATGTAGCCTACCTTGATTTCAGCAAGGCATTTGACAAGGTGCCCCATGATATTCTTGTAAAGAAGCTGGTAAAATGCGGTCTTGACTATGCTACCACTCAGTGGATTTGTAACTGGCTGACTGACCGAACCCAAAGGGTGCTCATCAATGGTTCCTCTTCATCCTGGAGAAGAGTGACTAGTGGGGTGCCACAGGGTTCTGTCTTGGGCCCGGTCTTATTCAACATCTTTATCAACGACTTGGATGATGGACTCAAGGGCATCCTGATCAAATTTGCAGATGACACCAAACTGGGAGGGGTGGCTAACACCCCAGAGGACAGGATCACACTTCAAAACGACCTTGACAGATTAGAGAACTGGGCAAAAATAAACAAGATGAATTTTAACAGGGAGAAATGTAAAGTATTGCACTTGGGCAAAAAAAATGAGAGGCACAAATACAAGATGGGTGACACCTGGCTTGAGAGCAGTACATGTGAAAAGGATCTAGGAGTCTTGGTTGACCACAAACTTGACATGAGCCAACAGTGTGACGCGGCAGCTAAAAAAGCCAATGCAATTCTGGGCTGCATCAATAGGAGTATAGCATCTAGATCAAGGGAAGTAATAGTGCCACTGTATTCTGCTCTGGTCAGACCACAGCTGGAGTACTGTGTCCAGTTCCGGGCACCACAATTCAAGAAGGACACTGACAAACTGGAACGTGTCCAGAGGAGGGCAACCAAAATGGTCAAAGGCCTGGAAACGATGCCTTATGAGGAACGGCTAAGGGAGCTGGGCATGTTTAGCCTGGAGAAGAGGAGGTTAAGGGGTGACATGATAGCCATGTTCAAATATATAAAAGGATGTCACATAGAGGAGGGAGAAAGGTTGTTTTCTGCTGCTCCGGAGAAGCGGACACGGAGCAATGGATCCAAACTACAAGAAAGAAGATTCCACCTAAACATTAGGAAGAACTTCCTGACAGTAAGAGCTGTTCGACAGTGGAATTTGCTGCCAAGGAGTGTGGTGGAGTCTCCTACTTTGGAGGTCTTTAAGCAGAGGCTTGACAACCATATGTCAGGAGTGCTCTGATGGTGTTTCCTGCTTGGCAGGGGGTTGGACTCGATGGCCCTTGTGGTCTCTTCCAACTCTATGATTCTATGATTCTATGATTCTATGATTCTATGACTTCTGGCAAGTGATGGGCTGCACCTCACAACGGTTGGGAGAAATGTTTTTGCCAAAAATCTCAGAAACCTCATCAGGAGGGCTTTAAACTGACTAATGTGGGGGAGGGAGACAGTGCTCCTGAAGGTAGGAGTCTATCAATTAATGAAGATGATCATCCAAATGTCATAGACCAAATGGAGCAAACAGCACGCGGACCTAGTGGTGGGAGGAAAAAATCCTTAAATAAGAGACATGGGCATAGGCGCCGACTCCATGGGGCTTGAGGGGGCCCGAGCCCCCTCAAAAATTTTATTGGGGGGGCGGAGCCCCCCCAATAATCTCGGGCGCCCCTCCAGCAGAGCGCCGCCGCTGCGCTGGCTCTGCCTGTCGACGCTTGGCGCGTCCGCGGCTTTTATAGGGCGCCCGGCGCGCACCAGCTCGATAACGGGCACCGGTGCGGCGGGGGGCGGGGGGCGGCCGGCCTGTCTCCTTGGCAACCCCATTGAGCAGCGCCGGCTCCCCCGGGAGGGCCATCCCCCCGCGCCGCCGATAGCCAACACCGCCGACGCTGTGGCTGCCCGAGCCCGAGCCGAAGCCCGAGCCGAAGCCGAAGCCCGAGCCGAAGCCGAAGCCCGAGCCGAAGCCCGAGCCCGAGCCAAAGCCCGAGCCCAAGTCAGTCAGTCAGTCAGTCAGTCAATCAGGAAGGAAGGAAGGAAGGAAGGAGAGAGAAATGGGGAGGGAGACGAGGGAGGAAAATTGCGCGCAGGGTGAAGAAAGGAGAAGGGCGAACGAGACAGCTTCCAACCCAAAAAAGGGCTGGAAGACTCGGAGGATGAAGGATCGGGAAAGAAAGCGACGCCTTCCCCGCCCGCGACGTCGCCCGCTTGTCATTGGCAGAGGGGCTGGGCACCGGCGCAGGGCCGCTCCACAGCCGCGGAGGACAGCTGCACGGCTAGCAAGGTGCGCCTCGTAGAGCGCGGCCCTTGTGTGGCCCGGTGGCCACGCAAGCTCGGGCGGGGACCCCCATGCGAATCTAAGACGGGAGAAGAGGGCAGAGCAAAGGGGGTCCCTTCCCCAACCTCCGGCTCTGAGACTTCCCTGCGCCCCAGAAAAGCGAAAGGATTTTCTCTCTCTTTTTTTTTTAATAAATATTTTATTAAGTTTTCAAATACAAAGTTAGAAACATACACTGAAGAAAAAAGTAAAAGAACAAGAAAAAGAAAAGAAGAAAAAGAAGAAAAGAAAACCAACCATTCAACACATTTTTTATATAACTAACTGGACTTCCTCGCATCTCCCTTACCCTGCATTCTTTATAATAAAGATATCAGCAAATTATTACCTTGTTTCGTACCTTATTTTGTACTTTTCAAATACTATACCTCTAAATTTAACATACTTTTCATCAGTTACTTATATCTTAAATTAAACATAGTATTACCTTAGATTTTGACCTTTTCTTACTTAAAATATAATTTCCTGTTTCCCAAATCTAATTGCTGAAGCTATAGTTTCCGAATCGTGTAAATTTTTAACATTCATACAACTTATATTGTTTTTGTAAATAGTCCTTAAATTTTTTCCAGTCCTCTTCCGTTGTTTCTTCTCCCAAATCTCGGATTCTGCCAGTCATTTCAGCCAGTTCCATGTAGTCCATCAATTGCGTCTGCCACTCTTCCAGTGTGGGCAAATCTTGTGTCTTCCAATATTTTGCGATAAGTATTCTTGCTGCTGTAGTTGCATACATAAAGAAAGTTCTATCCTTCTTTAACCCTTTCTGGCCAACAATGCCCAAGAGGAAGGCCTCTGGTTTCTTGGGAAAGGTATACTTAAATACATTTTTTAACTCATTATAGATCATTTCCCAGAAGGCCTTCACTTTTGGACAAGTCCACCGGAGGTGAAAGAATGTCCCTTCAGCCTCCTTACATTTCCAACATTTATTATCAGACAGGTGATATATTTTTGCAAGCTTGACTGGGGTCATGTACCACCTATAAATCATTTTCATAATATTTTCCTTCAAGGCATTACATGCCGTGAATTTCATTCCGGTGGTCCATAACCTTTCCCAGTCCTCAAACATGATGTTATACCCAATATCCTGAGCCCATTTTATCATGGCTGATTTGACTGTCTCATCCTGAGTGATTTTCTCTTCAACCTGCCCTCCATCCTCTTGCGGAAAACTCTTTGCCTGCCCTGCCCGTATCTCGTTTTTGCTTTTTAATTCCACACACGCACCCTTCGGACTTCGTGGCAATCGGGCGCGCGGGTGCGTTTCCTAAGAGAGTGAGGACCCCCGCCTCCTCCCCACCTGCTCCCTCGCCAGCCAGCCAGCCGCGCGCCCTAGCCGGAGAGCCCTGGCCGTCCCCGTCGCGCAATCGGCTGGATCTCCCTTCAGCAGGCCGGGCTCACAACTCGGCCCAGGGACCCCCCAGGAGCAGATCTCCGGCCCAGCTGAAGAATCCGGCAACAAGCCCCCTCCTCCCCAATCGCTCCGCCGAAATACGCTCCAAAACCCCCCAGATAGGCCGCTGGCCGCCAAGTCTCGTGGCGCCCTGAGCAAGGGTCTCTCCCCAACACCGCCACCTCGAACTGCGTTCTCCCAGCTACCTGAGCGAAGCAGCGGCAGGACCCCGGTATGGGCCCCCCCAATATTTTTTATAAGTCGGCGCCCCTGGACACGGGGGAATGATTAATGGACTTCAATGTCTGTACACTAATGCGCAAAGCATGGGAAATAAACAAGATGAGCTTGAGCTCTTGGTACAGCAAACTAAATATGACATAATAGGCATCACTGAAACCTGGTGGGATAAGTCCCACGATTGGAATGTAATAATGGGGGGATACAATCTATTTCAGAGAAACAGACCAGACAAGAAAGGAGGAGGAGTGGCGTTATATGTCAGGGATGTGTATACCTGTGAAGAGATCCAAGATTTAGATCCTCAAAGCCAAAGTGAGAGCATTTGGGTCAAAATTAAGGGAGAGAAGAATAACAGAGACCTCATTGTGGGAGTTTACTATAGATCCCCAAGCCAAACAGAGGACATAGATGATGCCTTCCTGGAACAGATGGCCAAGCATGCAAAAGGAAGGGAGATAGTAGTAATGGGGGACTTCAATTACCCGGATATTTGTTGGACGTCAAACTCAGCCAAGAGCATAAGGTCAAACAGATTCCTCACTGGCCTTGCAGACAACTTCATTGTCCAGAAAGTGGGAGAAGCAACAAGAGGAACAGCCATTTTAGATCTGGTCCTAACCAATGTTGATGACCTGGTTAGTGGGGTAGAAGTGGAAGGATCATTAGGCGCGAGTGATCATGCTCTTCTGAAGTTTACTATACAGCGGAAAGGAGCAGCCAAGCATACTAGGACTCAATTTCTTGACTTTAAGAAAGCCGACTTCATAAAACTTAGGGAAGTGCTGGGTGAGATCCCATGGACAACAATACTAAAAGGAAAGGGAGTTCATGATGGCTGGGAGTTTGTTAAGAGGGAGATACTAAAAGCACAACGTCAGGCAATACCAATGAGACGGAAACATGGAAGGTGCCTAAAGAAGCCAGGGTGGCTATCTAAAGAACTTTTAACTGAATTAAGATTAAAAAAGGATGTGTACAAAAAATGGAAAAGGGGGGAAACCACCAAAGAGGAATTCAGACAAATAGCCAGCACGTGTAGACACAAAGTCAGAAAAGCTAAAGCACAGAATGAACTCAGGCTTGCTAGAGAGGTTAAAAGCAACAAAAAAGGCTTTTATGGGTATGTTCGTAGCAAAAGGAAGAACAAAGAAACAATGGGGTCACTCAGAGGAGAAGATGGTGAAATGCAAACAGGGGACACAGAAAGGGCTGAACTACTCAATGCCTTCTTTGCCTCAGTCTTCTCCGATAAAGAAAACAATGCCCGACCTGAAGAATTTGGAGCAAATGATTCAGCAAAGGAAACACAGCCCAGAATAACTAAGGAGATAGTACAAGAATATTTGGCTAGTTTAGATGTATTCAAGTCTCCAGGGCCAGATGAACTGCATCCAAGAGTATTAAAAGAACTGGCAGATGTGATCTCAGAACCACTGGCAGTCATCTTTGATAATTCCTGGAGAACAGGCGAAGTCCCGGCAGACTGGAGGAGGGCAAATGTTGTCCCTATTTTCAAAAAGGGGAAAAGAGAGGACCCAAATAATTACCGCCCAGTCAGTCTGACATCAATAGCAGGGAAGATTCTGGAGCAGATCATTAAGCAAACAGTCTGTGAGCACCTAGAAAGGAATGCTGTGATCACCAATAGTCAGCATGGATTTCTGAAAAATAAGTCATGTCAGACTAACCTGATCTCGTTTTTTGACAGAATTACAAGCCTGGTAGATGAAGGGAACGCAGTGGATGTAGCCTACCTTGATTTCAGCAAGGCATTTGACAAGGTGCCCCATGATATTCTTGTAAAGAAGCTGGTAAAATGCGGTCTTGACTATGCTACCACTCAGTGGATTTGTAACTGGCTGACTGACCGAACCCAAAGGGTGCTCATCAATGGTTCCTCTTCATCCTGGAGAAGAGTGACTAGTGGGGTGCCACAGGGTTCTGTCTTGGGCCCGGTCTTATTCAACATCTTTATCAACGACTTGGATGATGGACTCAAGGGCATCCTGATCAAATTTGCAGATGACACCAAACTGGGAGGGGTGGCTAACACCCCAGAGGACAGGATCACACTTCAAAACGACCTTGACAGATTAGAGAACTGGGCAAAAACAAACAAGATGAATTTTAACAGGGAGAAATGTAAAGTATTGCACTTGGGCAAAAAAAATGAGAGGCACAAATACAAGATGGGTGACACCTGGCTTGAGAGCAGTACATGTGAAAAGGATCTAGGAGTCTTGGTTAACCACAAACTTGACATGAGCCAACAGTGTGACGCGGCAGCTAAAAAAGCCAATGCAATTCTGGGCTGCATCAATAGGAGTATAGCATCTAGATCAAGGGAAGTAATAGTGCCACTGTATTCTGCTCTGGTCAGACCTCACCTGGAGTACTGTGTCCAGTTCTGGGCACCACAATTCAAGAAGGACACTGACAAACTGGAACGTGTCCAGAGGAGGGCAACCAAAATGGTCAAGGGCCTGGAAACGATGCCTTATGAGGAACGGCTAAGGGAACTGGGCATGTTTAGCCTGGAGAAGAGGAGGTTAAGGGGTGATATGATAGCCATGTTCAAATATATAAAAGGATGTCACATAGAGGAGGGAGAAAGGTTGTTTTCTGCTGCTCCGGAGAAGCGGACACGGAGCAATGGATCCAAACTACAAGAAAGAAGATTCCACCTAAACATTAGGAAGAACTTCCTGACAGTAAGAGCTGTTCGACAGTGGAATTTGCTGCCAAGGAGTGTGGTGGAGTCTCCTACTTTGGAGGTCTTTAAGCAGAGGCTTGACAACCATATGTCAGGAGTGCTCTGATGGTGTTTCCTGCTTGGCAGGGGGTTGGACTCGATGGCCCTTGTGGTCTCTTCCAACTCTATGATTCTATGATTCTATGATTCTATGATATTTTACACACACACACACACACACACACACACACACACACAGAGTGGTACCTCGGGTTGCATATGCTTCAGGTTACAAACACTTCAGGTTACATACGCTTCAGGTTACAGACTCCGCTAACCCAGAAATAGTACCTTGGGTTAAGAACTTTGCTTCAGGATGAGAACAGAAATCGTGCTCCGGTGGTGCGACAGCAGTGGGAGGCCCCATTAGCTAAAGTGGTGCTTCAGGTTAAGAACAGTTTCAGGTTAAGCACGGACCTCCAGAACGAGGTAAGTACTTAACCTGAGGTACCACTGTACTCTTTTAAAGCCATCTAACTTGGTGGCCTTCGCTGCCTCCCATAAGCCTGTAAACCAAATGGACTGTAAATTATCAACTCAATTTGTATTATGTATTAAGAGTACATTCATTTGAAAAAAAGGAATATACAATGGGATAGACAGGAAGTCCAAAGTGTTGGTATATATATGAATGGACCTCCGGAACGAATTAAGTACTTAACATGAGGTACCACTGTATATTGTACATACATGTCTGCCATATTGGGTTCTGTTTAGGATAAATGGGACTTCTTGGAGTAAAATATAACAGAATAAACAAGACTTCAGACTGTAATATCAGTTACTTCAGACATTTCTTTAGAAAGTTATTAAATTAAATGGTATCTGAAAAGCTAGTCAGGCTTTTCTTTTTAAAACGTGTTCCAATGCAGAGCGATAGCTTGCTGTTGCATGGCAGAAATGCCTGAAGAGGGATGGAGGCCAGTGTTGGCACCCAGGGTGCCATGGCATACTGGTTGAAAACCACTGGTTTAGATCAGTGTTTCCCAACCGGTGTTCCGCGGCACACTAGTGTGCCGTGAGACACCGGCTGGTGTGCCGTGGGAGGGAGGCGGGCGAGTCGGGCGGCGAGATGTGGCGGCGGCGAGGATCCGCGTCGAGCCGGGGGCGGCTCCGCGGTGGTGGTGCCGAGCGGCGGGGCAGCGCGCGCAAAAGGGAGGAGCGCGAGACAGCGGAGGAGGAGGAGGCCGGCATGTCCGGGCAGCAGCAGCAACAGCAGCAGCAGCAACTCCCGGCGACGGCTCCTCCTCCGCCCGCTATCGCCGCCACCACCACAACAGCCGCCGCCTCAGCTGCCGCCGTCCCTCAGTCCCTCGCTCTGCTGCCTCCTCCCACCCCGGCAAGGGGAAGGGAAAAAACGTTCACTTTTGTGCGTCCCTCCCGGCGTGACGCTGCGCGCTGACGTCACGGGGTGGGGCTTTAATGGTGGTGTGCCGCAAGATTTTTTTCCGGTAAACAGGTGTGCCGTTGCCCAAAAACGATTGGGAAACACTGGTTTAGATAATACTGAGCTAGATGGTCCCACTGGTCTGACTCAGTATTAGGGCTTAGGCACACTTTATAAAGCAACCTGCATGCTGGCCGAGCCATTTCCTTCCCTTCCCTTATCTGACATACACACTACAGTTGTACCTCAGGTTACAGACACTTCAGGTTACAGACGCTTCAGGTTACAGACTCCGCTAACCCAGAAATAGTACCTTGGGTTAAGAACTTTACCTCAGGATGAGAACAGAAATCGTGCTCCGGTGGCGGCACGGCAGCAGTGGGAGACCCCATTAGCTAAAGTGGTACCTCAGGTTAAGAACAGTTTCAGGTTAAGAACGGACCTCCAGAACGAATTAAGTTCTTAACCAGAGGTGCCACTGTATAGTCATTTTCTTAAGCACAGCATCCGTTTATTCTATGGGAAATTAGCAAAATTTGACCACTCTTGACTTGGGAGTTTGTTCACGTCGAAGCAGCGTCTCAGTGCAGCCTTTAATAAGGCTCAGCCTTAACTGCTCAGAAAAAGATAGAGAAGCAGATCCACAGTCCCCTGGAAACAAGGAATGCCTTGGGAAAGCCGAAGGCAGACTTCAAGAACCAGATGTTTTGCCTAGGAAATATGATATGGATAAAAGCAGGGAGCCGATCTGAAAGGAAAAGGGGCTAGACCATATGACTTTGATTCTTGAGGCAGCTGCTTTCTCTCTTTTCACTCTCCCTGCCTTTGGCAAATGGACAATCTGATTGCTCCTGCTGCTGCAACTTATCTTATCTCCTTTTCCTGGGCTGACTCTCCATCCTACCGACACAGCATATGGCAAGGCTTATCATGTGGAAACTCCTGATGACCTTCATAGTTTCCACACCAGCAATGCCTGCTTCTGGGGAACAGCGAGTCCCACCAGCACAGGACTTTTCCATGGCTTCGGCAGTTTCCTGCAGGGCAAGAAGAAATACCTAGAGTACTCGAGCGATTTGGTTGTGTGAGTGGATCAGGCTGAAAAGACTTTGCTCTTTAAAGAGCTGTCAAGAAGAAGATGGAGCAAGCTTGTTTTCTCCTGCTCTGGAGGGTAGGACCCAAGTTGCAAGAAAGGAGATTCAAGAATGGATTCAAGTTACAAGTTACAAGAAAGGAGATTCCAACTAAACTTCAGGAAGAACTTTCTGAAGGGAAGAGCTGTTTGAAAGTGGAACAGACTCCCTCAGAAGGTGGTGGGCTCTCCTTCCTTGAAGGTTTTAATGAAGATGTTGGAGGGCCATCTGTCATGGATGCTTGAGTTGAGATTCCTACATTGCAGGGGATGGTCCCCGGGACCCCTTCCAACTGTACAATTCTTTGATGCTGTTATTCACCTACCTCTCATTCTCATTCCGTATAGTTAAAGCTATGGTTTTCCCAGGAGTGATGTATGGAAGTGAGAGCTGGACCATAAAGAAGGCTGATCACCGAAGAATTGATGCTTTTGAATTATGGTGCTGGAGGAGACTCTTGAGAGTCCCATGGACTGCAAGAAGATCAAACCTCTCCATTCTGAAGGAAATCAGCCCTGAGTGCTCACTGGAAGGACACATCCTGAAGCTGAGGCTCCAATACTTTGGCCACCTCACGAGAAGAGAAGACTCCCTGGAAAAGACGCTGATGTTGGGAAAGATTGAGGGCACAAGGAGAAGGGGATGACCAAACTGCAGGAGGCAGTGGAAGACAGAAGTGCCTGGCGTGCTCCGGTCCATGGGGTCACGAAGAGTCGACTAAACGACTAAACAACAACAACTCATTCTGATCTATCCAAGTCACTGTTAGGATGTTTTTTGTATAACCATCCACAATGAAACAGAATCACTTGTTCCCTTTTGCCTGATCTGTGCATGTTTACTGAGAATTAGGTCCCATTGACTCAATGGGATCAGTTCCTGAGTTATGCCTCTCTCTTTCCCTGCCCTCCCCAGACAGATTCACCTCAGGAGCCCTCCCTTCAAGGTGCTTTGGGCATCACAGCCGCCTCTTCCCCCACCATGGTCCCAGCACAGCTTAACTTTCAGCAAGTGCTTAATCTTGGCAGAGCATCACTTTATTGCTCTCAAAGGGAAAACATGTCTGAGGTCTTGCAAGAACATGAGAGCGAATTTCCTGAAATGAGTTTGATCTCTCCAAGTTGTTGTGTTTAGCCAGGAAGGAAAATCAGTCTAGACGGTCACGTGACTGGTCAGGAGACCTGATTTACCGAAGGTTATTACTCCCCTTGCAAAGTGAAGAACATACAAAGCTCTGCTTAAACAAGAATGCACATCTCAATTGTATGAAGCTGTGTTCAAATGAAATGTGACAACGGCTATGAGGAAATAACCACAGACATAAAAAACCACTTGCCAAAATAGAGATAGACAAATCTATCATTTTTGGTTTCTCTCCTTTTCTCGTTTTCCAGTCACAAGTTCTCCGCATTTCTGCAGCAATCCTTGTGAAATTTCATCAGCACTTTAGTGCAAATTTCTCCTTTTTATATGCAGTGTTGACTAACATACACATTTTTGCAAGGAATTTTCTCTAATAAAATACATTTTTGTACACTTTGGTTGGTTGGAGAACAAAATTGAATTTCCCCAGCACCCAGGAGCTAAATTCAGCCAGTGCAATTCTTTCAGCAGCCATGTCCCGTGATGGTGATAGTTTACTCCATGTGTTGATATTATTCAGCGACATCTCTTGTAAAGACAATCAAAGGTGGGCAGAACAAAGGTGAAGACAGAACATAGTTGGAATGAGATGATCCTGGATGAAGTTGGCAGATGTATTGCCTAAGGAGCAATTGTTCTTTTAGGATTTAGAACACGCAAATAGAGTGAAGGCTAAAGATTTCATCAAATTGCCCCCCTCCCCAAAGCTACAAAGCATTGCCATAATCTTATGCCCTCTAGTGCTGTCAGAGAACCACCCAACTGACAGCATGGCACGGAGGTTACAACTAACAAGTGTGTTCTTGGGGCTTATAGGCCCTTTGGACTTTGCATTTGGTCGATACATCCATTCCCAACACAGTGGTTGTTGGGGTAACAAAAGCCACAGCTGGTGTTAGAGGGACACATCAGTTTCCCAACTGAGTGAAAGACTAACACTTGGAAGGAAGTCAACACAGAGGTGACTCCCAAGGCTATCCTATACTACTTTTTTCAGGTGCCCCCTGAAGTGCCATCTCAGTGCCATCTCAACAAATAACTGACTGTGGGAGACTAATCCTTTATCAAATGAACAGGAACACTTAAAGGACCAGGCCCACAGGATTTATAGTAACTGTGGGGGCATAGGAGGGGCAATTGCTGGGCACCATGCTAATCTCCTCGAGGTAACAATAATCTTCAATGTGTCAATACATTGGAAGGGGATGATTTGCAGATAAGCTTTCAGCAGAGGGAAGGTGAGTTGACTATGGAAGGTTTGTAGTCTATTATTATACTGAGCTAAGATGAGTAGTTAAAGTGAAATTGTTGTAGGGAATGAAGCCTTAATGAAATTACTGTGCTCTCTGAGAACTGAACAAGCTAATTATTGCTGAAGTCCAGGAATCAATACACAGTGAAAGATGCAGCACTGAAAGGCAGCCAATATACTTGCCACATTTTCCAGACCAGAAATTACTCCTGTGCAAATGCCATATGTGCAATTTGATTTCCTAGATATCCATGAGCTGCCATCAACAGGGGGGTTTGTTCTGTGTGCAATGAGTGAAATTTAGCAATTTGCAGATATGAAAGAAATGCTTATTATTGATCTTCCACATATGTCCCAAGGTGATAAATATAGAAACAAACAGCTAAATAACAACATATTAGGTAAGGTAAGGTACATATAAGAAGAAGAGGAGCAGCAGGAGGAGGAGTTTGGATTTGATATCCCGTTTTATTACTACCCGAAGGAGTCTCAAAGCGGCTAACATTCTCCTTTCCCTTCCTCCCCCACAACAAACACTCTGTGAGGTGAGTGGGGTTGAGAGACTTCAGAGAAGTGTGACTAGCCCAAGGTCACCCAGCAGCTGCATGTGGAGGAGCAGGGAATCGAACCCAGTTCACCAGATTAGGAGTCTACCGCTCTTAACCACTACACCACACTGGCTCTCTATTAGGACAACATATTAACTCTGCAGGGTAGGATCAGAACCAATGGATTCCAGTTACAAGAAAGGAGATTCTGACTAAATAGCAAGAGCTGTTTGACAGTCGAATGGTTCCTTCCTCAGGAGGGCTCTCCTTCCTTGGAGGTTTTTAAGCAGATGTTGGAGGGCCATCTGTCATGGATGCGTTAATTGAGATTCCTGCATTGCAGGGGGTTGGACTAGATGACCCTCAGGGTCCCTTCCAACTCAACTATGCTATGATTCTAAGGAACTAATCTACTCAAAAGTGAAAGTTACAGCTTAAAGCATGCAATGCAATGGAGAAAGAAGTTATAAATAAATAGGTGGAGAAATGGGGGGGGGGGGTACATGAAGCCAGTTTTCAGGTAGTCAGGCTGCAGACCTGTACCATCTCACCTGGAAATAGTCCCTACTGAACACAATGAGACTTAATTCTGGGAAAGAAGATATCGTAAGGGTAGGGAACCTCCAGACCATAGGTCTAATTAAATCCAGTACAGGTCCCTATTTGACCCACAAAGATATTTTCCCCAAACCATGAACACTTGCCACCATATGTGGTGCAAGGTATGGGGTAGCTTAAAGTGCTCCCAATTATTGCTTGGCACAGGAGACCTACTGCCAGTACAGTGGAACCTCAGTTTTTGAGCATCCCAGAAGCCGAATGATTTGGAACCTGAACGCCAAAATCCCGGAACTAATTGCTTCTGTTTTTGAACACACCTTGGATGTCGAGTGGCTTCTGAGGCGCGTTTTTCTTTTCCCCCATTGACTTTGCAGCCAGCCTATTGATCCTCAGTTTTTGAATGTTTTGGAAGTCTAGCGGTCTTCCGTAATGGATTACGTTAGAAAACTGAGGTTCCACTGTACCTGTAAGCTGATAGGCAGTGACAGGAAGCCTGCACTGTGGAATTCCTCATCAGGAACTTGGTAGTGCATTGCCCTGGGAACACTGGGAGCTGCCTTATTACAAAGTCAGACTGTCAATCTAGCTCAGTATTGTCTACACTGACCGGCAGCTGCTCTCCAGGGATTCCTACAGGGGACATTCCCTGAACTCCCTTGAGATGCTGGGAATTGAACCTGGAACCATCTGCATGCAAAGCTGATGCTTTGCCACAGACCTATAGCCCTTGGCCACCCCATTCTCAACTCAAAAGGAGCTGTGTCTGGAAGACTGGAAGAAAGTGCCCACAAAAGAGAAAACACTTTGTTACTCAGGCAATGCTTCTTGTTCAGAATGCCAGCTGATTCAGTCTCCAATTGCTTCCTTTCTTTCTAGCACAGACTGTCTCACCAGAGTGGTGCATGCTCTAGTTATCTCCTGCTTGGATTACTGCAATGCGCTCTATGTGGGGCTGCCTTTGAAGGTGACCCGGAAACTACAATTAATCCAGAATGTGGCAGCTAGACTGGTGACTGGGAGCGGCCGCCGAGACCATATAACACCAGTCTTGAAAGACCTACACTGGCTCCCAGTACGTTTCCGAACACAATTCAAAGTGTTGGTGCTGACCTTTAAAGCCCTAAACGGCCTCGGTCCAGTATACTTGAAGGAGCGTCTCCACCTCCAGCGTTCTACCCGGACACTGAGGTCCAGCGCTGAGGGCCTTCTGGTGGTTCCCTCGCTGCGAGAAGCCAAGTTACAGGGAACCAGGCAGAGGGCCTTCTCGGTAGTGGCGCCTGCCCTGTGGAACGCCCCCCCCCCCAGATGTCAAAGAGAAAAATAACTACCAAACTTTTAGAAGACATCTAAAGGCAGCCCTGTTTAGGGAAGCTTTTAATGTTTAATAGGTTAGTGTATTTTTGTGTTTTGTTGGAAGCCACCCAGGGTGGCTGGGGGAACCCAGCCAGATGGGCGGGGTATAAATAATAAATTGTTATTATTATTATTACTTGCCTCTGAGGTGTATCGCATGCCACCCCAGTCTCTGAGCAGTGTGAGATACCAGCGATTCAGGGCACTTACCTAGGGTTCAGTTTCCTCAGAATGTGAGAAAGCAGAGACTGAGTTGTCTTAATGATTTATTATTATTATTACCATTATTATTATTATTATTATTATTATTATTATTATGCCATACTTCATACGCAGATCTCAGGGAGATCCACAACATAAAAATATATGGTTAATTTACACATACAGTCAGACCTCGGCTGTCAAACATAAGCCGTTCCAGAAGACCATTTGACTTCCGAAACGTTTGACAACTGAGGTGCGGCTTCCGATTGGTTGTAAGAGCTTCTTGCACTCAAGTGGAAGCTATGTCGGACGTTTGGGTTTCAAAAACTGTTCGAAAACCGGAGCATTTAATTCCAGGTTTTCGGTGTTCGGTAGCCAAAACAGATGATAACAGATGTGTTTGGAAACTGAGGTTTGACTGTATATATACCCTGAGCCGATGATGGAAGGGCTCACAGCATTAACACCCCAGAAGGTCTTAATTCTTCCATAGCCACAGCCTTGGATTCCAGCAGAAATCAAGCATGGCTTTTACTCTCTAGCTTCTGCCTGCAGCCTGCCTCTAGCCTAGGGTTACCAGACGTCCTTGGTTCCTGGGGACAGTCCCCAGATTTGCAAATCTGTCCCTGGGAAATGTGGCAATGGCAGTCAGCAGGCCAGAGCCAGCCTAGTAGCAAAGTTGGCTCTGGCTGGCTTCAGGAGCTGCTTGCTGCCATGGCGCCCGCCAATTTTCCTTGCCAGAAGTCCCTGTGTGATGTGTTGTGCACAAGTCACATCATATGGGGACTTCCAGTGAGGAAAAATGGTGGGCGCCATGGCAGCAAGCAGCTCCTGAAGCCAGCCAGAGCCAACTGTGCTACCAGGCTGGCTCCGGGCTGCTGACTGCCGCTGCCGCAGCTGCCGAAACGGAACTGGGGATGTCTAGCGGTACAGATCAAAGGGGTAAGGGGGCAGGAGATTGGGGAAGGCTTGGGAGTCATGGGCATGCCATTGCCCAGGAGGGGCGCAAGGCGCATGGTTTCTCTGCCAGGCAAGGTGCAAGTCCTTCTTTCACACCCTGAGAAACATAAATGCACAGTTTTTAATACCCGTGACTCCCAAGCCTCCCCCAATCTCCTGCCCTATTCCCCCTTTGTTTTGACTGATCGGGGGAGGCTCGGGAGTCATGGCTGACCAGCCGTTGCTCAGTTTTTAAAAAACCTCTGTGCATTTATGTTTCACAGGGTGCGAAAGAAGGGTTTTGCACCTTATACAATATGCATGTGTACTTGGGCCCAGGATATTTTGCCTCACCATCCCCACTACTGACTCCCTGTTGCTACTCAGCTTAAAAAAAAAGTGCCCCTGGATTCACTGAAAATAATCTGGTATATTCTAATACATGCTGAGCACATTTTGATTAAGCTTAACATTGAAAGGCATGCAGCATGAGTTTCAAAGACAAAGTTAATAAAAACCTTTTCTTCAATTGCACCACAGGCTCCTGTGTGAGATTAACTCAGACATTTAGGTGAAAAATAAGTAACTCTAGGAAATGAAAACTACTGATGAAGCTGCAATTTTTTTAATTTTGAAAGTATGGCCCCAAATAAGGAAGTTTGAGAACCACTGTTCTAGAATGTAAATTTGAACTCTGCTAATTAGATAATCAAATGAGCACTATTGGAGACGAAAGATGAAGAGGTAAAATCAGCCATGATCAAATGGGCACAAGATATAGGTCATAACATTATGATGGAAGATTGGGAAAAGTTATGGAAAATTTATTTAAAATTTACAGATTGTTCTTTGTTGAAAGAAAATTATATGAAGATGATGTATAGATAGTATATGACACCAGTGCAGTTAGGAAAAATGTATAAAACAAGCTCAAATATGTGTTGGAAGTGTAAGGAAAAAGAGGGAACATTTTACCATATGTGGTGGGATTGTAATGAAATTAATTTTTTTGGGGAAATGATATATAATGAATTGAAGAAAATGTTCCATCTAACATTTGTTAAAAAACCTGAAGCATTTTTGTTAGGGATTGTAGGAAAAGACCTGCCAAAGAAGTTGAAAAATATCTTCATGTATGCGACAACGGCGGCGAGAGTCTTAATAGCACAAGGATGGAAGACTGAAGAAATCCCAACTAAAGAATTATGGCAAGAGAAACTGATGGACTATGCAAAATTGGCAAAATTGACACATAAACTATGGGACAAGGATAACTGTGACTTTAAAGATGAATGGGAACCTTTTACAAAGTATCTAAAGATCCAACAAAGTGAATTGGACTCCTTGGCAGGCTTTGAATAAACACTCACAAACTTTTCATTGATAATAACTAACCAGTTAGACAAATTAAGGATTTATACAATTTTGTAACATGCAGAATAGCATCTATAGAGAAACCAGAGATTGGAACTGAGGGAAGCCGGGGGGCAGGGCGGGGGGAGGGGGGTTGTTTTATGGGAGGGAGGGTGGAAATGGGGTGGAAATGAAGGATGAAATGATTTAAGATAATATGTTTAAATTCCTAATAATTTTTTTTTAAAAAAAGAAAGATAATCAAATAAGCACTATTATGTTGATTTCTGCATATTAAACCATCCGTGCAAGAGCAGGTCAAGCTGCTTTCCTCCCTGGCTTGTTGGCAACCTTTGCCGCAGCCTTGTCTGCTATGTTGTCTAGGCTCTGGAGGATCAGAGAGACTCTGCTTCTCTTTCTCCACAAATGAAACCCTCAGTTCCTCCTCCTCCTGCTGCCCACAAACAGGGCTCCTCTCCTCTCTTTGCCCCTTTGTTCTCCTTGGAAATGAACCAACAGATTCTTCTTCCCATGTGGTGCCCTGCGCAAAAGGTGTTGACCAGTCCTTTAAAAAAAAAAAGCATCTCCACAGCTTGCCTCCTGCTCTAAAAGAAACTGACTTTAAAAAGATAGCCAGCGGCTGCAACAGCAGCAAGGGTACCTTTTGGTCACACACCCCGCCTTGAGTCATTCGTTGTTCTCCTAGCTCTGAAATAAACTGTCTTCCCCTCCCATGAAGGTCTTCTGCCTCTGAAGAACCTGCTTTGGAAAGGCAAAAAAGAGAAAGAGCCATTCTCTTTGTCTCTCTTTGATATTTTCCCATAGAGTAAGGTTACCAGATGTCCCGTTTCCCAGGGACAGTCCCCAGATTTACAGATTTCTCGGCATTCACATGTACATAGCAGACAATCAGTGTCCCCCGGATTCATTGAAAAAAAATCTGGTAACCTTATTCTAGCCCAGCTCTCTCTCACACTGTTATGTACTGAGTTGAATAGGATTCAGAATGCAGCAGTCTGATTGGTCCTAGAACAATAGGGTCCAGAATGCAGCAGTCTGATTGGTCCACAGGAGCCACCCAATCCAGTTTCATGTGGAAGTGAATCCGCAACCTGATTGGCCTACAGGTGAATCCCGGAATTAGCCAATCATGTGGGGCCCATTGTGTAAATAATGTGTATAAAGCAGACATTTCAGGGGAACTTCCATTGCTCCTCACTACTATGAGCTGAATAAAGAGCATGAAATCCACTCTTGACTCCGAGTATATTTCACACATACACTCAACTCTCTGGCTTTTGTTTTTGTCATTGCCAGCTGCCCATTTGCCCTATGGTGCAGAGAGCTTCTGTTCTTACACTAACGACCCATAGTTAGGGGGCCATCATGGCCCTTGCCTGGCTTATTCAACACTAATTACAAGGGACTCAGACACCATGCAGCAGCTGCCCACCCCGTGTGTGTGTGTGTGTGTGTGTGTGTGTGTGTAGAGGGAATATGGAGAGGGGGGGGGGAAATGTTTCTGATTGACTGGCATCTAATCCCTCTGCGCAGGCCTCTGTTTTGCTGAAGGGTTCCTGGCTCATCCAGAGTGTTTTATTTCCACACATAAAAACCATGCACATTTCATTTATGTCATACTTGCAGGCTGGACCTCATGCATAATAACCGTGTGTGTTCCATGCCAGCAGAGGAAATGGATTTTGGTTTGTGTTTTTTTTTAAAGAGCATAGCGGCCCAGAGCACACCATAAAAAGTATTTGGAGCCCTGTAAACTTTGGGTTTTGTTTTTGCAGGAGGATTGCAGGCAGCCTGATGTTGTGAAAGAATAATGGCTGGGATGAGGGCAACTGACACTTGTCATGGAAACAATAAGCCTTCACAACCCACATGCGCCCCAGATGTAATCTCCTCTGATGGAGATCAAAGAATGCCAAATCTCCCAACTCAATGTACTCGCCTGCGCTTCTATTTCAGCTGGGAGATCTCCATCAGATAAAGCAGGCAGCATTTTGTCCGATGACTGTCTTGCTTCTGCATTGCTCAAACCCCCACTGTTTTCTATGGATTTGTGAAACCCTGGATACAGCATAGCCCGACTCAATCAGGACAATAATTAGAGTCAAAATGGTTCACAGAAAATAATAAATGCTGGTGAAATGAGAGAGGTGAAGTTATTGGGGGAGGAGCATAGTTAATATATTGTTCCTAAGTAGTTTCCAGACCCCTGAACAGTGCTTTTTTTTTAATAAAAAAATGTTTAAGGGGTACTCTCATTTTGACTCAAGAAAATCACGGGGAAAGGAAATGAAGCCACCATTGGAGGTGGCAACACTGCGCTAGATTCCAGGTCCTACCTCACATGTTAAACACTCGCTTACATCTGAGACTCAGGAAACACCGTGACAGAAAATGAGGCCACCATCAGGGGAAGCAACGGAACTGATGATTCACCGTGCTAGCAAAGAAACTAAAATTTTTAATTTTTTTAGTTTCTTCTCCCGTTAGATTCACTAGATGTTTAGAGGTATGCGTAGCCCTGCCCCCCCGAAAAAAGCACTGCCCCTGAATATTGAACACTGAAGATGGAGGGACTAAGGATAGCAACATACCACTCTGTCTATTTCTGATGTTCAAGAGGAGAGTGTCATTACTAGGGATGGAAGGATTTGTCAGCTTCGGTTGTCTCAGTTTCTCTTTTTCCTCCCCTGAAATTCAGTTCTCCACATTTATGCAGCAGTTTGCGACTAAAAATAAATAAATTTAAACCCCCCCCTGAAAATTATCCAGCATTACAGTGCAAATTTTCCCTAATAAACACATTTTGGCATGCAGTTTTGACACATTTTGGCATGCAATTTCTCTTAATATCATGCATTTTTGCATGTTATCCTCACCAATATATTTCCATGCGCGCTTTCATGATCCACCAGGATTTTCTTATGTTCGAACATCCCTATGAAAGTGGAGCAAACAGCTTCTCTCCCCTGAGTAGAACTGCTGCTTATGCATGCTCTGTTTCATAACAACACAGGAAGAGATCTGTTGGATCAGGCCAGAACCAGCCCTCTCCCGGGATGACCAGCATAAGAATACAATGATAGCTATGAGAAGCTCATGATAAACCGGAGAGCATAACATTAAATCTAATTCATTGCTAGTAACTTCACCAACGAAAGAGAAGATTTCCCCCTTCCTTCAATTCCCCTTCTCCGTTCTCTGGCATGATGAACTGGGTGGGTGGGGGTAATCCTACAGCTTAGAGGAATGGCAGTGGCTGAGAGCAGGCTTGTCTTTGTGGATGAATGCTTTTAATTTCATCACGAACAGGACTGCTGCACCCGTCAAGTCGCAAAAGGAAGTTCTGTACAAGTCCAAGTCGAATGGAACTACCCAGCGTGAGATGCAGCGAAATGTGACCAAATAGGGAAAGCGCAGCTGAGAAGTAATTTAATGTGCTCCATGGGAGTGGAGATTTCTTCTTAAACAATTCTTGATAACCCTGCAGAGCGGAGTTCACTATAGAGGAGAAATGTTTCACTCTGGCAAAGACCATTCAGGGGTACTGTTCCAGGCTTCACAGAGGTGCCAGAGGTTTCAGTAGTGAGGAAAGGAGACAAGACCAAGCAAGGCCCAAAGGCCTGTTCTTGGATATAGTCAAGAAGGATCTGATTTGGGCCCACACTAGATTATATGGGTTTCCTGCAACCTCACGCACTCTAGACAATGGTTAAGGCCAAGTTGGTTTTCCCCTTCCTGGTGCGGTTCCTGGGAGGGAAAGAGAAAAAACAGCCAAAATGATCTCTGACATTTAACAAAGCAAATGAAATCCCTGTTGGGTAGCAGAGGAGTGGGGCAAGCGGAGGCTGTAGCCCATGGCCATCAAACAATAGAAGTGGGTCTCTTTTAGGATTAGAGCTCTGTGGATTTCTTTATGTCTGTCAGGGACCGTGCTGAGGAGGGCTGCACTGAGGAGGAATGGTGAGAGCCACCCCCACCCCCTGATCCTTATCCTGAATCTTCCCAGGAGCAGGAGGACAGTATAGATTTGGAACCGTGGTTTGCAGAAGGGCATAGTTCAGAAGGTAGAAGTTGGGAAGAACAGGGTGGTGAACAGCTAGGAGAAGAAACACTGGGAGAGAGAGGGTTAACAGATTCACTGTCTATGGAAAGCATTCGTCCGCTCTCCCCAAGGTCAAGAAGAGCTGAGAAAGTGGCAGAACAGAAAGCACACAAAGCACAGAAGGGACAAGCCCATATTACAAGACGCAGAAGTGACGTAGATGAATATGGACAGAAAGGGATGGTATCCTTAACTGGGAGCACCGCCATTTCTAGGAGACAAGTTCTTTGTGCTCTCGCTGTGATTATTAAAGTTTCTAACTGGTAAGAAGACTCCTTTTCCTTTGTTCTGCTTATCTACTGTCACGGGGGGAGGAAGCCGATTCCCTGAAGCCTGACAATGTCCATATCAAAAGAGCCTGCTGGATCAGGCCACTGGCCCATCAAGTCCAGCATCCTGTTCTCACAGTGGCCAACCAGGTGCCTGAAGCAGGATCTGACCACAAGAGCCCGCACCCCTCCTTTTATAAAGCCACCTAGATTGGTGGAATGCAGCTACTAGTGGCAGACAGGGGGCAGGTCTCAGGGCCAGAGGATTCTCAGGATTAATTAACCAGCCTGTGCTTAATTTGTGTCCTGGGTTCGTTGCACACCATGCTTGCTTCGGGTGGGAAAGGGCACATTTCCCCAGAGGAACGGCTAACAGCCGAAAGTGTGCAAACGTTCTCCATGAGACATGTGCTTGTTTAAAGAGAGAAAGCGGGGAAAGAGCATCTTTGAACCCAGAGAGCACTCGGCCATCAATTTGGTCCCACCAAGACAGAGGCTGCATCTTGATTGAAAAGCCTCTCACACCCAAAGGATTCCTGTCTGGCGGCTTTCAGAGGAGAGAGAGAGAGAGACTGCATTCATCTCAAACTGCTTGGCTCTCAGCTCTGACAAGTACAGATTGTTTTTCTGGAGAGTGTTTTGATTTAACTCTATTCAGAAAAGAGGTTACCCAGCAGGGGAAGGTGGTCATCTTGAAATGAAGAAAGCAACACCGTGCCATTTGGAAAGAAATTTGGATTAAGGCGTCTGCAGGCCTGTCGGTCTGGAAATAGCATTGCATTTTGTAAAGGAAAAGAGGTGCATCTGATCTCAGGTCTAGCACGGCTTCTCCATTCAGTTTAAAATTATCAAGGTTCTTCTTATTGCTTTAGTTCAGTGGTAGAGCATCTGTTTGGAGTACAAAAAGTCCAAGACTTAATGCCCAGCATTGGAGAGCTGCTGCCAGTCAGTGAGGACAATACTGAGCTAGATGGACCTATGGTCTGACTTAGTATTAGGCAGCTCCTTATGTTCCTATGTCTATACAGCCATCAGGCAATCAGTGTTCCCTGGGCAGCTTACAAACAATATAATATATAATATAATAAAAATGAAAATCAAGAATATGTGCTAAAAACAACAAAACCTACAACAAAGACAAAATAGAACCATTTGAAGCAAAACTTAAAAGCCCAGGTGCTGAAAAGACCATAGGGAAGGCACCAGGCATGGTGGGTTGAGGCAGGGGAAGAGTAAAAAAAAGGTAAAGGTAAAGGACCCCTGGGTGGTTATGTCCAGTCAAAGGCAATTATGGGGTTGTGGTGTTCATCTTGCGTTCAAGCCGAGGGAGCCGGCGTCTGTCCACAGACAGCTTTCCAGGTCATGTGCCCAGCATGACTAAACCACTTCTGGCACAATGGAACACCGTGATAGAAACCAGAGCGCACAGGAACACCATTTACCTTCCTGCCACAGAGGTACCTATTGATCTACTTGCACTGGCATGCTTTCGAACTGCTAGGTTGGCAGGAGCAGAGACAGAGCAACGGGAGCTCACCCCGACACGCGGATTCGAAGGGGAAGAGTAGATTCCTCCTTACTCATAAGCTCCAATTGCTGCCCCCAAGTGACAGTTGTTTGCTTTCAGATGCAGCATTGGAGCCAATACTAAAGGGTTGAGGTCCCTTTGCCCCCCCCCATTTTTTTTGAGGGCACCCCAATGTTGATTGGCATTGTCATTCAAATGGTGTGTGTACACCATGTCTTATAATCGATTATGCAGGGCGGGGCTCCCCCTCCCAATATTTTATTCACATTGGCTCCATTCAAAGACAGAAGAAGGAATTACTGCAACCAGACTTTCAAGTGGGTTCTAGGGAAACAATGTGGAATATAACATATTGTGCATTCTTCATGACATGCAATGCTGATCAGCAAAGCTGCAGCAGCTGTTCGTATCTGTGAAGGAATCCACAGCCAAATAACAACCTGAAATATACTGCAGTCATCAGGTGTGACTTTTGAGTGGTGGAGAAAGCAGCATGACACCCTCTGTTGCTGACAGTATGGGTAGGCAAACTAAGGCCCAGGGGCAGGATCTGGCCCAAACGCCTTCTAAATCCGGCCCGTGGATGGTCCGGGAACCAGCATGTTTTTACATGAGTAGAATGTGCCCTTTTATTCAAAATGCATCTCTGGATTATTTGTGGGGCCTGCCTGTTGTTTTTACATGAGTAGAATGTGTGCTTTTATTTAGAATGCATCTCTGGGTTATTTGTGGGGCATAGGAATTTGTTCACACACACACACACCCGGCCGCCGCCGCCAAAAAAAAAAACATAGTCTGGCCCCCCACAAGGTCTGAGGGACTGCTGAAAAAGTTTTCTGACCCCTGTTCTAGTTATTCAGGATGAAAATAGACCTCACCAACCACATGGAAGAAGGAACAGGCTTGTTTTCTCCTGCTCCTGAGGATAGGTCCTGAACCGATGGATTCACGTTACAAGAAAGGAGATTTTGAGTAAACATCAGGAAGAACTTTCTGACAGTAAGTGCTGCTTGACAGTGGAACCGTCTCCCTCAGGAGGTTTCTTTTCAAGCAGAGTTTGGATGGCCATCTGCCATAGATGTTTTAGTTGAGATTCTTGCATTGCAGGGGGTCGGACTGGGTTCCTTCTGTGGGAATTAAACTCTAGCTCCCATTTACAGAGTTACGCGGAAGAGAGTCCAACTCTTGACTTTGTTCCCTTTTCCCTCCTATAAAAACCCGCAAAACACTCTCCTTTAAAGTTTAAATAATAAATAACTCTTAAGTGCATTGCACTTGCAGGTTAAATACACAAAGCAGGCAGGTGTAACTTATGTTGCTAATACATCTTACCTGGATTTGTAGGTGAGATAAAATACTGTCGCAGACTGACTAACTCTGAGACAGAGAGCAACATACCTGCTGCTGTATGTTCTGCAGCACACCCACAGAACATACCTGCAGCTCTAACTGTCAAGACTGTTCCCAACTGCCATAACCGTACCAACTGAAAATAGCTGCCTCAGGTGTACGGCATCACAGAGTTCTGTAGCCCTGGTGATCATTAACCCATTACTTAGCATTTTGGATCCTTTCATCCCACACCTTCCAGCTCTAAAACTCTATGATAGTCTATGATGTACTACTAATTTGATGCTGTTAAAAAGAAGAAGGAAAAGGTGCTATGTGCTCTGCTAGTGGTTGTGGTTGTTTAGTCGTTTAGTCATGTCCAACTCTTTGTGACCCCATGGACCAGAGCACGCCAGGCACTCCTGTCTTCCACTGCCTCCTGCAGTTTGGTCAAACTCATGTTAGTAGCTTTGAGAATACTGTCCAACCATCTCGTCCTCTGTTGTCCCCTTCTCCTTGTGCCCTCAATCTTTTCCAGCATCAGGGTCTTTTCCAGGGAGTCTTTTCTTCTCATGAGGTGGCCAAAGTATTGGAGCCTCAGCTTCAGGATCTGTCCTTCCAGTGAGCACTCAGGGCTGATTTCCTTAAGAATGGATAGGTTTGATCTTCTTGCACTCCATGGGACTCTCAAGAGTCTCCTCCAGCACCATAATTCAAAAGCGTCAATTATTCGGCGATCAGCCTTCTTTATGGCCACCTCTCACTTCCATACATCACTACTGGGAAAACCAGAGCTTTAACTATACGGACCTTTGTCGGCAAGGTGATGTCTCTGCTTTTTAAGATGCTTTTTAAGATCACTTTTCTCCCAAGAAGCAGGCGTCTTTTAATTTTGTGACTGTTGTCACCATCTGCAGTGATCATGGAGCCCAAGAAAATAAAATCTCTCACTGCCTCCATTTCTTCCCCTTCTATTTGCCAGGAGGTGATGGGACCAGTGGCTATGATCTTCGTTTTTTTGATGTTGAGCTTCAGACCATATTTTGCGCTCTCCTTTTTCACCCACATTAAGAGGTTCTTTAATTCCTCCTCACTTTCTGCCATCAAGGTTGTGTCATCTGCGTATCTGAGGTTGCTGATATTTCTTCCAGCAATCTTAACTCCGGCTTGGGATTCATCTAAAAAAAGAGGGTGGTGTTTGTAGGGGGAGGGAATAGGGGAGGAAATCGCTGGTAGAGAAAGAGTGAAGCACCCTTCTCCTGCTCTGCACTTGTGCCCTCAAAACACCCCCTCCTCACCTTCACCTGAGTCGTCAAATAACATGCTGGGATCAGTATTCGCTGATGCAGCACCCACAACCTATTTTGCTGATGGGGACAGAATGCCTTTTCCCCAATGTCACAGCCCCCCCCCCCATTAAATGCGAGGAACCAATTCCCAGATCTTTTATCCCCAGGTTTACCGGTGTTCCACTGCAGAGCCAGCCTGGGAATGGCAGAGTTCAACCCTGTGGAAAATGTGGAGGGAATAGTAAGTATGAGAGGGTGGCTTCTTTTGTATTTAAAATATGCAGGAAGCGTTTCCTTCAGTGCTGCGTAACCTTAATCAGCTCACACATCTGTGGGGCTGGCAGAAATCACGTCTGCTACTGCTGCTTGTCAGTTTAATCTGCATTGTGCTTCACCATATTTGCTCTTTAAACTTAGGGTGCGCTGAGAATTTGGAACAGGGGTGATTGTTCACACAAGCACCCCATCCCCAATTCCTCTTTGCAGAACTGAACTATTGCCTGGATAGCTCAGTTGGATAGCTATCGCCTAGAGATAGCTCAGTTGGTTAGACAGAGCACGGTGCCGATAACGCCAAGGTTGCAGGTTTGATCCCTGTGTGGGACAACTGCATATTCCTGCACTGCAGGGGGTTGGACTAGATGACCCTCGGGGTCCCTTCCAACTCTACACTTCTATGTCTGGCCATAAGCTACTTCAGTGGGAAATGACACACCAGCCTCACTGTGCAGGCAATGGTTTTAACATTCACAGCAGCTGGGGAAGGAGAACCTTGTGGGTTCCCAGCACCCATTCCAGCTTGTCAACACCTTTCTTAAATTGTGTTGCCCAGAATTGGTCTGACCAAGGCATAATAGAGTGTTACTAGTATCTCCCTTGACCCCCCTTCTTATATTTGTGCATCTGATTCTTCCTGCCTAACCTTTCAATTGTTTCTATTGAAATTCATTTTGTTATTTCGGGCTCAGCTCTCCAACCTTGCTTCCTGTTCACCCTAATTCCTTCTCTGTTTAGTTTTTAGAATCTTTCAATTCCTCACCATGACCTTATGGCCCTTGCAGCCACAAAAGGAGCCATCTTTATCGCTGCCAATTACAGTGCCTAACCTTTGCAAGACAGACCTGCCCGGGGTCTTCCTCTGTTCTTCATCACAAGCCTTCTCTTCAAATTCCATCCATCTCGGCTGATCATTGACGCCTTGGGCTGCAACAACATCCAGAGCAACTGGAGGGTAGACTTTATGCCATCCAGGCAATTCAGTTCTACCCCCATCTTCCTTTTTATATGCCATTTCCTTCAAATCACTTCTTCCTGTGGTGGAGGTCATGCTCGGTCAAATGATTTGTGCCAGCTTCTTTCAACTGCTTCCCAAAATGTCAGTCCTGCCTGTGGTTTTGAACTAGAAACTAGAGTTCTGACAATTTCATCTTTCCCTTCTCTGTGCTGGAATTAGATTCTAAACACTTAAGTTTGGGTACTCTCTGATAACCAGCCTTCTGTCCCAGATAATCAGACACATCAGCTCTGGTCGTAAATAACCTTGTGAAATCAGCTGTGCTAAAAGATGCTCAGGAAAGAAATATTAATTTGTAGCCTATAGTCTGTGATGTGAGAGGGAAACTGGCAATGCAATGATTGGGTCGTGGAGAAGCATTCAACAGAGAATGTGGAAAGGGATGGGCAAATTGGCCAATCATTGTTTCTTTCTGGTTCTTTCCCCACACCCCACCAACCTTAAATTAAATTCAGCACATTTGCAATTTATTTTTAAAGCCCTTGATACATTTTTCAGCCTTTTAGTGTGCATTTCCCCTAATATAAACTATATTTTCTCTAGCACACATATTAAGGGTGTCTGCTTGCAAAAATGTAACACGTTTTCCTTTTTTTTAAATTCTAAAATACGCTGCACCCCATAGTCACCTTTGACTGGACTTAACTGTCCAGGGGTCCTTTACCTTTACCTTTTTACCTTACAGTTCTAGATATGTCTACCAAGAAGCAAGCCCCATTCATTTCAATGGGACTTTCAAGTGTACGTATATTGAGACTGCGGCCTGAATGCCTGCACGCTCCCTTTCTGCTTGCCCTTGTGATGACCTTCAGAAATCAATTAACAGGGAAGGCGCCAAACCCAGTATTCATGATACCTCCATTGTGCTGATGATTAAAAATGTCTCCTTATCCCTGCAAAGCTGTGCTCTTCCAGGAACTGTTTCGCTCCACTCAGAGCATTAATATTTTTTTGCACACATTCAGATGCACACAATGCAGCAGTTCCAGGGGAGAAGATTGCAATGGATATTTTGATTTTGCAGGAACAATAGCGTGTGCTGAGGTGTCTTGAAGGGATGGTGTTGCACGTGACCCTTGGTTTTTAAGGAGACAATTAAAACACCTGAGACACTGAGGAATGAAAAGCAGCTACTGTGTCTGTAGACCAGTATGCCCCCCGCAATAGATGTATTGCTATGAAAGAGCGCTGCACATTTTTAAAAAAGCAAATGCATAGCAGTAATTATGTTTCTCTGAATCGTCAGTCATGTGTATCATGGTTGTACCTGGAATCATGCAAATTACAAGTCAGACCACTGTAATTTGGGATGAGAATGGGCAACACATTATTAAACAAAACTAAACATCTGCATTATGGTCAAAGTGCATTAACTAATCTTACATATATTTAAAAGCTGTGGCCACAATACCAGCAATTCTGCTGTGATCATTCATAATATCAAGTCATCATATATCTCAGGTGTTTTTGCCTAGATTATAGGCTTGAAGCTAGAGCTGTAATTAATATTTCCAAATATGTGGACATTCTCACGCATTCCAGTTTCAGCAACTGAATTTTGCATGAAATATTTCAAGCTCATAATTTCTTTGGACTGTTATTAAAAAAAAAATCTTGAAATGTTTTAAGCTTCGCCTCTCTTGACTGGTTTTGATTTTGACCAATTCTGTGCGTAACAAATCCACTTTCAAATACAAACTTCAATTGTCCTGCGGAATTCACTGCCACAAGGTGCAGTGTTGGCCATCCACGTGGATGCCCATGAAAGAGGATTAGGCAAATTCGTGGAAGATGGGGCTATTAATGGGAATTTTGCCATGTGGGCTCTGTTCTAACTCAGTGCTGGAGGCAATATACCTCTGCATAACAATTGCTGGAAATTGCAAGTAGGGAGAATGCTGTCTCAGAGGTATCTGGTTGGTCTCTGTGTGAACAGGATGTTGGACCAGATGGGTCCTAGATTTACCGTATTTTTTGCACCATAACACTCACTTTTTTCCTCCTAGAAAGTAAGGGGAAATGTCTGTGCGTGTTATGGAGCGAATGCCTGCGGGTGGCGGGGGGGATCTGCTGCAGTCATGAGCAGAGGATCCATGGTTCCCCTTCCTTCCCTCCTCCGTGGTTACAAAGCATGGATCCACATGGATCCTCAGGATTTTTGCATTGGGCTACTCCAAACTCACTGTCAGATCACATGTCTGTGGCCACAGCATGAGCCACAAAAATCACAAATCCACTATTTTGTTTAGAATATTTTTTTTCTTGTTTTCCTCCTCTAAAAACTATGTGCGTGTTATGGTCTGGTGCGTGTTATAGAGCGAAAAATACGGTAATCTCACAGACCTCTTACGTTCTCATTGCATGCTAGCACTGAAATGCTATCAGACAGAAAATACAATTCCTGCGTTGCAGGTTTTCAGTCTCTTCCAGCTCTAAAATTCTATGATTTGGTGTCAGCTACAAACTACTGTCAAAATGTAATTTCACATTTCACTTTTATTTATTTTTACAATTTGGAAGCTTGCACAAACAAAAATCTGCAAAGACAAAAATGAAGACACAAGAAACCCAAAACAGGAACACTACCCACAACAGAGAACAGAAGCAAAACCAAAAACAGGGGTTTCAGAAATTGGACATACTGAAATCATGAAGTTTCATGTAATACAGATGTTCATTTTTCCTGTTTCTTTGTTTTGCCTTTGTAGATTTTTGTTTGTGTAAGCTTTTAAATTGGAAATCAAAGTTTTAAATAGAAAACAAAATCAAATGAAAATAAGGTGATCAATTGTTAGTAGTCATGGTGAGTGCTTTTTTTCCTGGGGGTACGTGGTACTGGCATCTTTTATCCTAGAAGAAAAGCACTGGTCATGAAGACTACATGCTGCCTATATTCTGACTCAAGGCACCAGGTCTCTGGATATCAGACACTAGGGAACCACAGTGCAAGAGTGGTATTGTGTTCTTGTTGACTTCCCAGGAGCATCTAGGAGGCCACTGTGGAAAAAGGGTGCTGGACAAGGTAGACCTTTGATCTGACCCAGAAGGGCTCTTTGTACAATCTTAAGACCGGAGATGTCGAGACTGTCAAATAGCGTATGCCATTGCATGTCACTGTCAAATATCAATCCTCTGCCATCAAATAGTTAAACAACCACCTGAATTCGCATTCTTCCTCTTCCCTTTTGCCCCAACTTTTAGAGGTCAGGGACTGTCTTGGTGTTTTTTTAATTGAATTGTAAGCCACTTTGGTAGCATTTTGGGCTGAAGAACACGTTTTTGTGAAAATGCTGCAAATAAACAATAATTCAATTGGATGTTAAATACATATTTGGAGTACTAGCTGCTAGAGAATATTTGACAACAACTTTTTCCAAAGGAGCATTTCGAGGACAAATCTGGCGAGCAAAATCTAGCTGAAACCATTACGTAGCTGACTCCACACACCTTCCTGTTATAAAGTATGATCTCCCAGTTTTTTCCGTCCACTGGCATTTCCTGAGTGACACTGTTGGTGCTAAGCCCTCAGATGGATCAAATCCTGAACGCTTTGCAAGATTGCCCATCAGCTCCTTTGCAAGCCAAGTCGTCCAGAACCTGAGCTGCTAAATAAAGTCTTCAGCTGCTTTACAAATCATTACTAATCAGTTGCTAGATCACTCTGATCTAGGTCTGGCAAGCAATGCTCAGTGCATTTGCCAGCAACCTGAGCAGCAAGTACCTAGATCAGAAATTCAGTTGACAGAGTCAAGCAATAAAGCCTCTAATCTACCATCCAGCTTTTAAGTACTGAAAAGTGAAGCATCTTGCAAAACATCTAGGCTTTGCTTTAATTCTAGCATGCCTGGGAATATGATCCAATTAAATGCAGCTATCAACACATACCTTTTGAACTATCTGTTTAATCAAGAGGCAAAGAGAAAAGCCTGTGGCAAAGCAGTTTTCCAGCTCACAGTGATATATCCTAAACATGCAAACCACAACAACAATTTATTACTTATACCCTGCCCATCTGGCTGGGCTTTCCCAGCCACTCTGGGTGGCTTCCAACAAGCGATAAAAAATACATTAAAACATCAGTCATTAAAAACTTCCCTAAACAGGACTGCCTTCAGATGTCTTCTAAACGTCAGATAGTTGTTTATTTATTTGACATCTGATGGGATGGTGTTCCACAGGGCGGGCGCCACAACTGAGAAGGCCCTCTGCCTGGATCCCTGTAACTTTGCTTCTCGCAGCAAGGGAACCACCAGAAGGCCCTCAGGTGATGGGGGTGGAGATGCTCCTCAGGTATACTGGGCCAAGGCTGCCTTGAGTGGCTTTCTGTGGAGTCTTTACGTGGCGGGGTGTGAAGGGTGACCAGAGCCCTATGCTCCAGGTTGGGCACCATCCAGGCTGGATAGCTCAGTGGGTAGAGCATGAGACTCTTAATCTCAGGCTTGTGGGTTCAAGCCCCACATTGGGTGGAAGATTCCTCCATTGCAGGGTGAGCCTTTTGGCTCCTCCCACTTATATGATTCTATGAATAGCAACATCCAGCCATGGATATACCACACTGGCTCTTTTGGTAATTGTTAATTAGGTTTGCAAGTGCAAAAGGCTATTGCTCCTGCCATAGCTGCATATAATGATTTTCTCTTGGCCTTATTTTCAGCCTATTGCCAAGCTCAGTAGCTCTGCGGAATGTACAGAAACATTATGCATTCCTCTCCATGTCAGCCATCATCTGGGCAAGCGTCAGCCTTGAAAAATGCCTATGCTAAAGAGTTTGCTTACTTGCAGCTTGGGTCTTCGCTTAGTTGTGCCTGAAATTAAATGCACAGAAATCTGCAGGCAGACAAAAAACAACAAGAAGAAAAGAAATAAAATATCACGTTGCACACAACCTCAAATTATTCAGATTTGTTACTTGATGAATAAGGTGTCAGTCTAAACTGAAGGGAAAATGTATTGAATTTTTTTCTTCATTTCGTTATGTTATAAAGCCATGTCCATATGCCATTTATCAGTTGTCTGATAGCTTTGGGCCACGGCATACTTTTCCCCAGAACAGTATGTCTCGTAAGTCTCTCGGCAGTTTGTTTTTCTGTTGGGTGTTTTTATTATTAATAATAATCACCAAAGTCTGTGCGCAGCAGTCTGAGATGCATTCTCGCCCCCTGCCCACCCCCTGCCCAGCCCCCCACACTTGGGAAACTCCAGCCCCATCAATTGAGGGAGAGTCAAAAAGGCTGGGCTGGATTTCAGGACTTTAGGAAAGTGTTCTCAAACTCCTGACAGCTGAGATTCGATTGATGGCTCTGTGGCCAGAGTGCAGCTAAACAGAAAGGGGGGAGGAGCATGCTCAGGGGGGAACCCCAAGGTTTGCGAACATAGGGGGGAAATACTTTTAGGAAAACATCTAAGCTGGTGGGAATTCCAAAAACAGCCGTATGACTGTTGAGTGTGGTCAGAGGCCACAGACTTCTGAGCATCTGCTGCTGTGGAGCAGGGGAGAATGGAGTATCCTGGAATAGGGCGTGGCTGTCTGGAATATGCAGTAATGGCCGGTGGGGAGGTATGGGTGAGGCAACTGTTGCTCTCCTGGCTTTCCAGCCTACCAGGATGCTGGTACCTACCAAGAGGAAAAGGAGAGGGGCAAGGCCTCTCCTTCTCAGTTAACGCCAGTGACCCACAGTGTTGGGACGCCAGGGGAGCAACAGGGCCCAAACTGGCACTGCCTCACCTTGCTATCTACTGTATAGAGGAATACCACATGCTGCCGCATTTTGTTGCAGGTCGTCGTTGTTTATTTTATATCACAATATTTATATACCGTTTGATTGTAAGAAAACCTTCCGAAAAGGAACAAAGCAATAAAATTATCAGGAAAAAGCAACTATTTAAAACATTTTAAAAAAATTAAGATCAACAATAAGCTAAAAAAAACATATTAACACACATGACAAAAATGATCAAAGTGATATTTTCTTTATCAGTCAAAAACTGTCATAACAACTTTAGGAGTATTTCCAGTGCTTCCCCCCCAAAAAAAATATGTTTTGGGGTACTCTCATTTTCCTACTCATATTGAAATACTGCCCCTCAATGAGGCCAAACTTAGATTCACAAAATGTTTAGGGGTATGCATACTCCTGCGTACCCCCAGAAAAAAAGCATTGAGTATTTCTAAGCCACAAATTCATTCATATAAATTGATGGGTAGATTAAGTATGCCATATTTCAAACAGTGAGATGAATGGACTCTGTCCCCATGGCCCAAATTTCATCCAGGATTACTTAGGGGCAAGAATCACATGTAAACATCAGTAGATGTTGACTCTGGCAATTCCCAGTAGTCTCAGCTTCAAAGTGCACTGGTTGTAGGAGTCACTACAGTGGCATCCATCTACTAGGGCATGTAAGTACATCTGGTTTACCATATGCTCCAAGTTATAACTGATAACAGCTCTGCAAAGTACTAAACTCCAGAAAGCTCTATGAAAGGGAGGCCCCGGTTAGACAATAAAATGAAATCCAAATGAACTTGATTAAACAAGGAAATACGCTAACAGACAAGTCAATTAGGAATGCAGTGGAAACCAAATTGGGACCACCAAGTGAAACAGCTGCTACTAAAACAAAGATGTCTATATTCTGATTTCCTTTCACTTTAATCTCTTTGGACACCACAGAGTAATTCTACAGCTTTCCTGTTCCTGCCATGGATCTCATTTCCTCTTTATCAGTCCTAGCCACTGCAGCTGAATAACCTCAGACTCATTGGCTTTCATTCATTTCAATTAGAATACCTGGTTATGAAGGAAGTACATTCATAACGTACATAGATGTGATAATGTACATATATGTGGAAATCTGCCCAGATACCTTACTTTTCTGGATGATACAGCCTATGGAAGCTTTTCTGAACTATTTTTAGAGAGATGATCAGCTGCAGGCGGGGCAGGATAAAGGGGAGAGGACTTCTTGCCTCACATACAGAGCACTTTAGAATTCCTTTATTATTTTGATAGGTATAGGATTGAGCTTGCATTATTGCTGTAAGGTGGCCAAGGTGGACTTATGTGTTTTTATTTCTGCAGCCTCCCCAGCTGCCTGAACTTCCTGAATTTTAAAAAATCTGTATACTTCACTTAAAACAATAACAGTGAACAGCCAGACCCTTGGTAGTCAGCCTCTCTAGTTTGCTGTGTTTACAGGAAAGCCCAGCCAAGGAGATCATTAGGTTTTCACCAAAACAAAGTCACCCAGGAAGGCTGCAAAGTACAGAACACTGGAAAGATTCTTTCTAGAATGAATGATATGAGACGTGCAAAGTCTGCAAGGTCACCTTTAAAATAAGGAGAGCATGGGAAAAGATGCATGCCCCACCCATGAGAATGTCACTGAATTGTTTGTTTCCCTTAATAATTATTGCATGCAATTTCTTTTCTCATCTGATGGAAAATGATAGACTACACTGATATACTAACAGTACAATTCTAGAGCGACTTGGGTGGCACTGTGTATTAAACCACTGAACCTTTTGGGCTTGCTGATTGGAAGGTCAGCAGTTCGAATCCGAGCAACGGGGTGAGCTCCCATAGCTCTGTCCTAGCTTCTGCCAACCTAGCAGTTCAAAAGCACATCAGTGCAAGTAGATAAATAGGTACACACCCCGCCATGTAAAGACTCCACAGAACGCCACTCAGGGCTTTGCAACAGCTAAGCAACCTTCTCATTCTGCCCTCCGCAAGGGCTTCGGTTCCTGGTGTGGGTGCATGTGCCTGGCTCAGGAACCATGGGAACACGCTCTGCAGCTGGTCAACAGGTCTACTCCAAGTTAGGCAAAGGCTGCAACTCATAACCCCACTTAACTAAACAGCCTTGGCCCAGTATACCTGAAGGAGCGTCTCCACCCCCATCATTCAGCCCAGACACTGAGATCCAACTCCGAGGGCCTTTTGGCGGTTCCCTCCCTGCGAGAAGCAAAGTTACAGGGAACCAGGTAGAGGGCCTTCTCGGTAATGGCGCCTGCCCTTTGGAACGCCCTCCCATCAGATGTCAAAGAAATAAACAACTATCTGATGTTTAGAAGACATCTGAAGGCAGCCCTCTTTAGGGAAGTTTTTAAAGTATGGTGTTTTATCATGTTTTTAATATTCTGTTAGGAGCTGCCCAGAGTGGCTGGGGAAACCCAGCCAGATGGGCAAGGTATAAATAATAAAATTACGACTAGTACTACTGCTACTAGTACTACTACTACTACTACTACTACTACTATTACTGAGAGTAAGCCCCAAATAATTCAGTAGGACTAACTTCTGAGCAGATGTGTTTAGGTTTACACTGTTAGTTGGATACAATCCTAAATCTTTCTGGCTTCAACCCCATTCGGGTCTCCTATCACGTATATGCATGCAATATACATCCTGGCATCAAACTATCTTTTTTATATATATATTTTAAAAAATAACCAAAAAAACTTGCTGCTTCTGTTTTTGTTTGTTGTTTGCTCAGATAAGCGGTATGAGATTACCGCTTGTCTTTAATCTGTCACGCAGTGGGTGGGAACTATAAATAGCGCAGGCAAGAATGGGCCTGTTGTCTTGGCTATACATATGATTAGTGAACATCAAGCTAAATTCATTACAATAGGCTTAATTTAATTTGAACCGTCTAAATGTTCTCTCTCTGTGTGTGTCACATTTATGAACAAATTGCGTTGACATATGCATCTAAAAAATGGATGAGAGAGAACTCGTAGGACCACACCAAGAGAGTAAAAATCAGAATGCTAATCCATGCTGAGAGACAAAACCACACACACACACATCCCACACAAAACTATAGGAAACCAGGGAAATTCTTCATATTGCTCATTGTTTGAGGCAGCAGTACAAAACATTAACTGATATCGGTTTGATGTTCCTTTCTGCAAAAATAAAAAGAAGAAAATATCTACTCTTTTATAAAGGAAATCAGAACAAATCCGACTTGCCGCCCCCCTCCCTTGCCCTCTCCCCAAAACATTTTCCCTTATGAAGGAGGTTGGGAGACAGGACTACCCAGTATGTGCACCAGAGTGGTGCTGTTCATGTCTTGGTCTTGCTCATGAGTCTGTTCCTGAACAGGGCTGGGGAATATCACAGTGGAGAAAACAAGTCCTATATAAGCCCATATGAAACTGCCCTAGGGTACAATCAAATGAAAAGATTGATGGGATTGAGATACAGTGAAATCACGGAAGAGGAAAACGACGTTTCAGCTTAGCAAAATCTCCCTTATTGGAAATCTTTCCTACTGGCCCTTTGCAAACAACTAATACTTGATTATCTTCTGAGGTGGGGAGGGTTTTGTCCAGAACCCACACAACCACCAAAGCTGCTTAAACTGAAAGTGGGTAATATGAGGTGTAAAATCTGCCAAGATTATATATATATATATATATATATATATATATATATATATATATATATATATTTGCTTTCGTAGATTTTCACGGGTACAGGAATGCAGGTTTTGGTGTCTTCGGGTGTCTTCCCGTGTAAGAGTCGGGGTGTCTGTGCGACGTTTCGACGAGGTCTCACTCGTCATCTTCAGGCTGGTGCTTTCGGCTTCTTGTTACTGGAACAGAGCAGAATCTGGTGTTTGAGTTCCTATAAATACTGTTGAGGGGTGTGGTGTATAGCCTCCAACGTTCTGGGCAGAGAGGAAGTTCCTAGATTAGTGTGCCTTTTCTTCTTAATTAAGGAACAAAAGAAGAAAAGGCACACTAATCTAGGAACTTCCTCTCTGCCCAGAACGTTGGAGGCTATACACCACACCCCTCAACAGTATTTATAGGAACTCAAACACCAGATTCTGCTCTGTTCCAGTAACAAGAAGCCGAAAGCACCAGCCTGAAGATGACGAGTGAGACCTCGTCGAAACGTCGCACAGACACCCCGACTCTTACACGGGAAGACACCCGAAGACACCAAAACCTGCATATATATATATATATATATATATATATATATATATGCAGGTTTTGGTGTCTTCGGGTGTCTTCCCGTGTAAGAGTCGGGGTGTCTGTGCGACGTTTCTGGTGTGGTTGATTGGTGACGGCGTTCTGTGTGCCTCTGGTTCTGGTGTCGGACCCAGACCCAAACCCAGACCCTCTCCACAGACATATTACAGACTCCATCCAGTAGCCAAACTATAGTGGCACCTCCGGATGCTGCACCCCCCTGCAATCCCTACACAGATCTGGCTGGCACAAGGCACAAAACCATAGCTCGCCCCTATACACGAAGCCAAGCCAGAGCACAACTAAATGCAGCACAGCCATCTTCTCAGAAAAACTCTTCACAAGCTCAAGAGGTCAAGACACGAAAGCTTTAGCAACTAATCTACACTTAATGACCCACCCAGTGATATTCAGAATATCACTCATGAAATCACCCAAGATATCCCTCAAGTAATTAAGGAACAAAAGAAGAAAAGGCACACTAATCTAGGAACTTCCTCTCTGCCCAGAACGTTGGAGGCTATACACCACACCCCTCAACAGTATTTATAGGAACTCAAACACCAGACTCTGCTCTGTTCCAGTAACAAGAAGCCGAAAGCACCAGCCTGAAGATGACGAGTGAGACACCCCGACTCTTACACGGGGTCGCACAGACACCCCGACTCTTACACGGGAAGACACCCGAAGACACCAAAACCTGCATATATATATATATATATATTGCAAAATTCCCAGATTGGCAGGAGTCACTTGAGTGGCTTTCTTTTTCTTTTTGACATTTTCCCTTCCATTTTAAAGTTAACACTGATTCACAGTGAAATTCTCAAGTTATGGAAATCTTGAAGCAGTCCTAAGAAGCTGGAGGTGTCAGTGTAAACTCTTCCCCCATCCTTGTTAGTTAACCGGCTCATATAGTAGCATCTACGTTTCTGTCCTACATGATGCCCTGTCTACTGCTGGTTGGGAACAATGGGGGGTGAAGGAAGAGGGGAGATGTGGGGTGCCATCTGATAAGTTAATGCCCGGTTGCTGCCTTACTATTACTGGTGCTGCTGCTACAATAGGGACGGGGAAACGGTCAGTTTTGCTTCTCCCAGGTTCTCATCCTTCCAGTCTTCAGTTCAGTTCTCTACATTTCCACATCATTTCCCCAAATTTATCTTTAAAAAGAAGAAGAAAAAAGAAGTCCTTGTGAAAATCAGCATTTGGGTGCAAATTCCAATATGCACATTTTTGCAAAGCAACTTCTCTTAATATGTTAGGAGTTCAGCCTACACTCGAGTAGGACCATGGCAGAGACACATGCCCGATTGGCATGTTCTCTTCCTCCTGGTCGATCTTCTGGGAGCTTCAAAAGCTTTATTCAGCCCAAACATTACAGCGACCGATGCCAACCGACACTGGCACACTTAGGGATCCACAGAGTTTGCACATCTCGCGTGACAGACCTCAGCAACTCAGCATTTTGGCTAATCTGCTTTATTTACATATAAACACACACGGAGCAGTGCAACATGGCTCCCTCTCTCTCTAGTATCAGACAGCAAAGAGAAAAAGAACAAGAGGACAATAGTCCCACTTCAGGAAACACAGTAACACAAACATCCTGTCTCTGTCACTTCCCACTCTGTGGAGTCAAAACATATACCGTCATGTGATAGACAAAAATCCCATGACTGCAATCATAGATCAGGAATTCTAACAATATACAGTAACGCATTTCCATATGTTATTTTCACTCCTAGAATGGTAGCATTGAAGGGACCTGGAGGGTCATCTAATCCAACCCTCTGCAATGCAGGAATCTCAACGCGTGGTTCCCCATCCAGTCAAAAACCTTAGCAGACCCTGCTTAGCTTCTTAAATGTGCTAGCAGTTTTATTGTTGCACCACTAGAGCTGGACATAATCTGAGAATAGAATCACCGAAGAGTGCCACCTAGTCACTGTGATCAGTGTCTAGTGTTCATTTCACCTTTTGTAACTGATAATAGGACACCACCAGGAATAAAATAAACGACTGGCTTGATCTTTTCAGGGGCTCTGGGTAGGCTGTCCCCAGTGTCTGCCGCCCATGCCTACTATTGCTTGCCCCCTCTTCCTACACACGCTCATAGGAAGGCTTATGCAATGGCAGCAGTCTAAATGTATCTCCGAGGTCTAAGCCTTTCATTAAGAACAAAAAGATAATGATGGAATTTAAAAAAGTATCAAATAGCCAGGATCCAAAGTTGCTATGGAAATTGGTTTTCCAGTTTTTCAATACACACACACTATCAATACACACACACTATCAATACACACACACTATCAACACACACACACACACACACACACACACACACCACTAGAGATAATCTATGAAGCCTATTTAAAATAGACATCCCTCTTTGGATGAGCTATGATGCATTTTTCAGTTGCATTCTTCCTTCCTGGGGAATCTTTTAGGAGCTGTATTCCATTGGTACATGGGGCCAAACATTAATTTGTATCCATAATTTGCCCTAGCATGTGCATTTTGGTATGTATTATTTTGCTGAAGAACTGTGCTACAAAATTCAGAGAAGAGCAAATTTCAAAGAACGGCCGCTTTTCGTTCTGCATATTGTTTCAGAAAGTGCAAAATAGGGAAATTTGCCTTAAAATGCAAATGGGATTGAATGGGCGGTGTTCAATGCTAGTCCTACTCAGAGTCGACCAACATAAGTTAATGGGCATGACTACCTGGGCCTTACTAGCAGGAACCACTACTGCGTATTTCTTACTCTCATAGGAACCACTTTGGTATTTTTATTTTGCAAAAATGAAAAAAGTCTGGATCTACTCTTAAGAGAACTGGAATAACTGCATGTTTACAATGCAAAATAAAATGAGCAAATAAATGAATAAGGGTAGAGGGAGCATCTGGAAAAGTATATAAAAAAATTATTTAATCTGAAAATGTGCTTGTTGTGAATGATGAACAAGTTGTACCTTAGTCGTTTTGAAAAGGAGCCTTTTCAACTCGGCAGTAACATAACATTACATCCAGATTCCTCTAAGCCAAGAATTTCAATGAAGATCAATTAAGTCTCTCCTTAATTTAGTGGCTTTATGCCAGGCTTTGGGCATGAAGAAGCTGGCAAAGAAAATGATATTCAATTGACTTTTGAGGATTAGATGCCAGCCAGTGCATATTAATCAGCTAATAGCATGCACCCAACAGGTATCATGGGATCTCATTAATAGTGGTATGTGATTAATGCAATGATGAAGGGAGTGACCCAAAAATTACCGTTGATGTGGGTCTGTGCGGACAAACAGTTCACAGGCGATTCACAGGCAAACACACATATCTGTCACTTTTTTGGCTCCTCTATGCCATTTTTCTAATATCATTTTGAGACAGCAAAGTGAGAAAGGGAGGGAGACAGAGAACAGCAGCATTATTAATCATAGAGAAACATTCTGTTACTCAGCAATAGATGGCTATCAAAATAAACAACAAAAGAATCATTGCATAGCTGAGTTGGAAGGGACCCTGAGGGTCATCTAGTCCAACCCTCTGCAATGCACGAATCTCAATTAAAGCATCCATGACAGATGACCATCCAACCTCTGCTTAAAAACCTCCAAGCAAGGAGAGTCCACCATCTCCCGAGGGAGTCCATTCCACTGTTGAACAGTTGTTACCGTCAGAAAGTTCTTCCTGATGTTTAGCTTTTCCATGGACCGCCTGAATAGAGCCACAGACCACCAGTGGTCTACAGACCACAGATGGAAAACTTCTCTGGTAGCTGTAAATGCCCCCTGCAGAACCATCTTTTAGCCACTGGCTAAACAAAAGCCTTGAAAAAAGGTCATGTCCTTACTTTGCAAGGCCATAAAATAGCATTTTTGTTGCTGCGTGTTACACTGAAACCATTAATTTGGCCCCAAGTGTAGACAGGTTTGGCCACTAGCAACCAGGGGACAATGTTCCTTCCATTCTCCTAAAGTCAATACCAGCTCATTGGCCAAACATCTGAAATATCAAGTTGATCCCCACGCACCTTTATAACTGCTTATATGCTGGAAACAGCAGGCCGAAAGTCAGCCTTTTGTCCCTGTAGCCTGATATTCTGTTACTTTTTAAATATATTTTTAATGTGCTTGCTTCTTTTTATTTTATTTTCCATATGTTAAATGTTGAGGTGGCCGGATGTGTAGGAACTCGTTTTAAAATCTCAGCGCATCCGGAATATGACTCGTGCACTCCTGTATGTAATCGCCCATGTGGAAGTTCATTTAGCAAACATTTCCAAGGTGGTTAAGTGCTTGTTAAATAAATCTTTATACGACTGCTCAGATTGCCTGTAGGCTTGCAAAGGATCCCACCGCTCTCAGAGCCATCTGTTGGAACCTGGGCCGCACTGACTCATGATGAGAAACATGAGGAACGGCTCATTTGCAAGCATACTAATTCAAATTGGCTGGAGTTGTCCGTAAGCCAGTGAAAGAATCAGATTCAGAGATGACATCAACTGCAGCAGGAAGTCTACTGACCCCAGATCTTTGGCTGGTGTGTAATTCAGTACCTCTGCTTAAAACTAAGGCTGAGGACACAAGTTTTATTCTATAATCAGTGGAGTCTGAGTACTTCTTTTTCCTATGTGGTCCACACACACAGGCTAGATCTATTGCATGTTTTTTTGGCTGCTTGAGAAACTGATTTCATCTGGAAAGAAAAGCTTGTAGATTGATTCTGTGTTACCCTGCAGTGTGACCATCTGAAAACATATGTAGGTAGTCTCAGCAATGGAGGAGAGGTATCTGCCTACCTGCCTAATGACGTTAGTGGATGGGCACATACTGAGATCACAATTACCACTTCCTTCTTCCTTCACTTGGGCATGTGTAGAGAAGAAAAGGAATGAATAACGTAATCAAGAGCAGGGTTTTCAAGTGTGCATCAAGTAACCATACCCACCCTTGTGGGTCACAGAATCTAGAATCAATCCATCGTCATCATCATCTGTGATACACTCAAATACTGTAATCTATTGTTTTACTTAGGGTTGCCCTATTCCTCAAAGTGAAAATCAGGACAAAACTGTTGAGCTTTTCCCGGTTTCCCCAGACATTTTGCTGATTCAGTGAAAATCACGCCCCACCCCCTGATGTCATTTTGCTGCCCGAATCCCGGAAGTGTCCCGGAAAACCCAGGCATATGGCAGCCCTAACTGACACACACAGCTAGATTGGTCTGAAATTCATTGGCCATTCAGAAGATTTAAGGAAGATCATCTTAACAATTGACTCTCATGGAAACACATCGTTTACCTAACAAAAGGTGGAGCCAGCTTGTAATAATAATAATAATAATAATAATAATAATAATAATAATAATAATAATTTATTATTTATAGCCCACCCATCTGGCTGGGTTTCCCTAGCCACTCTGCTCTGGAGGGTAGGACTCAAATCAATGGCTTCAAGTTACAAGAAAGGAGATTCTGAGTAAACACCAGGAACAACTTTCTGACAGCAAGAGCTGTTCGACAGTGGAACGGTCAGTGACGTGCAGTGAATTTTTTCGTAGGAGAACAGTTAGGGCCAGAGGTGCCAGCTTGCAAGGGTGATTGGGAGTGGCAGTGATGTCGTTTGTGCGAGCATCATGCCTCCCTCCTTCTGCTGAGCAGAAGCTTCCCGGAAGGATGTGCTAGGGGAACATTTAGGGGGCTACCCTAGTCCCCCTAGTCCACTGACCCCATACCACTGCTAGAGGGAGGTCATAGGCAGCCAAGCAACTGTGTTCAAAGTGCCAGCCTATGAAGCAGATCTGATACCCACTTAGACAATTATCCCCTTTCCCTCAAAAAAGGACAAAGAAAGGTGAATATTTGCTTGAAGCTTCTGTGGAATCCTCTCCCAAGGGAAGTTCGCCTGGCGCCTTCATTATACACCTTTAGGCACCAGGCAAAAACATTCCTTTTTAATCAGGCCTTTGGTTGATCTGATTTACATCCCATGCCCTTTTAAAATGTGGGGTTTTTTTGGGGGGGTGTTATTGGGTTATTGTTGTTTTTATTTTGATTATGTATTTTGTGGTTTCATTTTTTGATTTTCTTCTGTGAACCACCCTGAGACCCCTGGGTATAGGGAAATATAATAATAATAATAATAATAATAATAATAATAATAATAATAATACAGTGGTGCCCCGCAAGACAAATGCCTCGCAAGACGAAAAACTCGCTAGACGAAAGGGTTTTCCGTTTTTTGATGTGCTTCGCAAGACGAATTTCCCTATGGGCTTGCTTCGCAAAACGAAAAAGTCTTGCGAGTATTGCGATTTTTTTCCGCTTTCCCCCCTTTTTCTAAGCCGCTAAGTCGCTAATAGCCGCTAAACCGCTAATAGCGCTAATCCGCTAAGCCGCTAATAGGGTTGCTTCGCAAGACGAAAAAACCGCTAGACGAAGAGACTCGCGGAACGGATTAATTTCGTCTTGCGAGGCACCACTGTAATAATAATAATAATAATAATAATAATAATAATAATAATAATAATGTGCATAAGTGCAAATGTAGAAATGCTTACTAGAATTGAAATAGAAATATAATCCATTTCACCACAGTGAGACAAGTGGCCAGGTGACCAATGTACCTTCTTGGTCCAGGTGATGGTCCAGCTGATGAGGAACTTCTAGGCCCCTCCTGCTCTCCCTTGTTATAGTTCTTTAGCTTTAAACATGGCAGCTCTTCACTCAGATGGTGCCTTCCAATAGAGGTCTGGCCTCCAAAAAGTAGGGCACTAGGGAGTCCAGTGCTTCTCATCCCCCCTCCCTACCTCTCTGGGAGGTTCAGAGAACAGCCTAGCAGAGCCAACGGGATGCCATTTCAAATATTCAGTATGCCTTCACCTCTGTCCTATGTGTAAACCACAGACTCTGAACACAGAAGAAAGGGACAGCAATATTGGAAGACCAAAAGCTCTGGGAACAATAACCTGCAGAGAAAGTAGAAAGTGGGGTCAAGGCACGCAGAGCAAGATCCAGAAGCCTCCCCTCTGGCTTTTTCTTTCATTCTCTGAGGCTCCGGAAACGCTGAGGAATCTTACAATCCATTTAATTAGTTACCTGGGGAGCTCAGCATCTACGTGTAGGGCAAACTGTGTGGTGCATGTTTAATTATGCCCCTTTCGTTCGACTGGTTCCAAAGAATAAAAGTGTCTGTGTAAGTTCCTTTGGGGGTCGCTGCCCACATTATGCGATGCATAATGTTCTTGTTATATCCTGTGGGGTTTTTTTAAAAAAGAAAGAGTACGTCTGTTGCGTTTTGCAAATCATGGGGTCTCGGCCCTTCCACAGTTCAGGGGCAAGCCCATGAATTACACAGTTTGCTTCTGATTCCATATAAGAATGTTATGAAGAGCCAAGAACTGCTTCTTCTGGAAGGACAAATGTATGGTGTGGGTGTGACCTGAGTTGGCAGTATATATTTTTAAAATAATAAATAACATCGATAAAGCTTGGTCTGCCCTTATCCAGCCCCTCATCTGCCTATCTGATAACCAGTCAGCTTCCCCCACCTTAGTCTCCGTGTTGTCCTTGTAGACCTCAGCAGGGAGGAAGAGGATGGGGAGAAAGTAGAATAGGTTGGCTCCACCCGGCATTGGCTCTGGCGCCACCTGCAGTTGGCCTCCTTGCCTACCAGTCCCAATAAGCACCAGCCATCACTGGTTCACTGAGGAGATGATAAGTCTCTGCCTCAGTGGGTCCTCATTCAGATTGCAGATAGAAGTTAATGTGATTGAATGTGTCTCTATAAAAACGAAGAGAAACCCCATCTTTAAAGATGGCTACCATATCTCCTTCTCAGTCTTCTCTTTTCCAGGCTAAACAAACCCAACTCCCTCAACCGTTCCTCATGCGGCTTGGTTTCCAGACCCTTGATCATCTTGGTCTCCCTCCTCTGCTCATGTTTCACCTTGTCAACATTCTTCTTATATTTTGGTGCCCAAAACTGTACCCAGTACTTCAGGGGAGCTCTGACCACAGCAGAATAAAGTGAAGGTAAAGGGACCCCTGACCATTAGGTCCAGTCGTAACTGACTCTGGGGTTGCGGCGCTCATCTTGCTTTACTGGCCGAGAAAGCCAGCATACAGCTTCCGGGTCATGTGGCCAGCATGACTAAGCCGCTTCTGGCGAACCAGAGCAGCGCACAGAAACGCTGTTTACCTTCCCGCCGGAGCAGTACCTATTTATCTACTTGCACTGTGACGTGCTTTCGAACTGCTAGGTTGTCAGGAGCAGGGACCGAGCAACGGGAGCTCACCCCGTCACAGGGATTTGAACCGCCAACCTTCTGATCGGCAAGTCCTAGGCTCTGTGGTTTAACCCACAGCACCACCCACTATGACTTCCTTAATCTGGGCACTATACTTCTGTTGATGCAGCCTAGAATAGCATACAGAGCTACAGTTTCCAGAATTCCCTGGGAAGAGGAATAGATTGGGAAACTAGTTCAGGAATAGCTGTTCTTGTAGGGGAACAGGGGTCTCCTAACAGCTCTTGCCACCTTTAACAGCCTACAGCTCCCAGAATTCTTTGGGGGGAGCCATGACTGTTTAAGATGGGAAGAAAGAGAAGAGGAAGTTGAGAACGGTGAAATTCAGAAGGAATTAGAAAATGGACAAGCAGTCTGAAAGAGTGTTTCAGTATGTAGAACCTTTTAAAGCAGAACCATGTGGCTTCTTGAGTTCTAGAAGCAGCACAATGCAAGGATGAGCACTGACAGAAACTGAAGGGAAGGCTTTGAGAGCCGCATAGGACAGAACTGTTAAAGAAAGAGACAATTAAACCCGAGGGATTAAATGCCCTCAGGGCAGCGGACAATACTGATGTTGCAATTGAGGCAGCTGAAAGTTGCAATTGAGGCAGCTAAAACTCCACTTTGATGGCCCCGCCCCACCGAGTGTACGACCCCCTGGAGTCATCCGACGCCCAGGACCACAGACCTCTAAGAATCCTTCTTTCGAAGAGGACCTAGCCAAAGTAATTAGGGGTTTGTCTTCAAACAGCAGCCAGCGGCCAAAAATGCAATCCCAAAGGGAGGGGCAGGACGCCTAGGGAAGAAGCCAGTGCGCCATCTGCAGGCAAGAGGGTCATTGGGAAATGGAATGCCCAAAAGCCCCACGCCCGACACCCCCACCCCCACAGGCTGGGAACAATAAGAATTCTCAAAAATGATTTCTTCTCATCTCTGTTCTTGCTCAAAGACTGTTGCAGCAAAGCAAGTGAACTAACTGTTTCTACCAGTTCATGGGTGGTAGAAATAAAAGCCTTTTCTCCGAAACTATTCCTTGAGTGTCTGTTGACTCCCACTTCCCTTTCCCAGGCACAATATTTTTCCCACCCGAGGGCAAAGCCTCATAAGGCTACAGTATCATAGTGCTTTAAATGTATGGCATGAATGTGGCCTTCATGAATCATGCTTGACTAAGATAGCAGTCTTTTTTGTCAATTGGTATGTGTGGGTGCTCAGACACCCCTGTTCCAGCGCCTATTCCCACTCCATCTTCTGAGGTCCCAAGGTGTGCACAAACACACTTTCTTCTCCCCGTGCCACAACTTTGGCCATTACTTGACTATTTAGCTGTCACGACTTATGGAGAATTTCAGAAAAATATCATTATTATTGTGCCCTTTATGTACGCTGATCTCCTGCTGCCTTTTAAAATTTCAAAATGATGCAGAGAATATGTAGCTCTGAGGAATTTCTGTGCATTTACTTCAAGTTTTTTTAAAAAAAGAAATGGAAAAGATTGTATAGCTTTCTTTCTTTTCCTGGTGAGAATTGATTGCTCTGAGAATAGTTAATACCCCTGAGAGGTTTTTTTAAAGCTTTCATTTCAAATTGCTCCTAACGTTGCCTATTAAAAACACTTTTAAAAAACCCACCGAAACCTTCAGGCCTAGAGAACGGAAATGAATGGTATACCACAGATATTTTCAAGAAAAAGAAAGGTAGTTTTCCCACTTCATTTTCCCCTAGAACTGTAGCTTCACGTCAGGCTCTGAGTTCGTATCAAACGGGGGGGGGGGGTACCAATTGCCTTGTAAACCTCTCCTCCCTCTGACAAAAATTAAGCAAGGCCTTTCCTGGATTTTGCCCAGCATTCGTTTGAATTTGACCTTCCATGATGGAGTTTTGTTTTCATTAGTGTTCTAGCGCAGTTATTTCAGTACCGAAGGAGCCTTATTAATCAATTCATTAATTAATTTCTTATGTTTATATGCCACCTTTTCCCCCAAGGAGCTCAAGGTGGTTCTCCCGCCCCCCATTTGATCCTGTGTGAGGCAAGGACTGGCCCAAGGTGAGCTTCAGGAACATGGGCGGGATCTGTGTGGCTGTCAACTTACAGATTTGAAAATAAGGGACCAGCAGCCAACACAGGTATGTTCAACTTCTGAGCCCCTCCAAGCCAAAGGCAGAAAGCCCAGCCAGCAGCCAAATGAAGCCTCAAGCGGTGGTTTCCACAGCGCAGCAACCCGGCAAAGGGGATGCAGCAAGGAAAACCACTGTCACCTCTCCGCTGGGAAGCGCTGAGCAAAGGCAAGTCCCCAGGCAACGTGGCCGATTTGATCGGCACAAGGCATGCAAGCTCCACCCCCCCAGTCATTCTTAGACTTCTTATTGGGTGAGCAACACGGCCAAGCAACACAGTTGGAGCCTCCCTCCTCCCTGGCCAGCGGGGAGGGAGGGAGAGGAGCTGCTTCCTATGAAACCCAGGAAATTTAAGGGACATCATCAATAAGGGACAGCAGCGGGACACAGCGCTGGGATAAGGGACTTTCCCACCAAATAAGGGACGGTTGACAGCTATGCCTTTTCCCCTCCTGTGAAAACAATACACACTATGCAACACACTTTTGGTTTTAAGTTTAAAAATAACTCATGGCTTTTACTTGGTTTTCTTGTCAGATTGTATGTACAAGACAGGCAGGTAATACTTATGTTACTAAAACATCCTTAAATGGTTTTGCATCCGAGACTGACTAATATTTGCAGAGTGGCTGAACAGTCGATAACTGGACTAACGGGGGGGGGGGGAGGGAACCAGCCTCAGGCATATGACATCACAGGATTCTATACTACGACATTAACACTTTGGAATAAATAAGTATTTTGGAAGCACGATTCCCACAATCCGAACCTTGTTCTCCCAGGTGAGCACTCTAACCATTACTGTAATGTTTTACTGTTGCTATAAAAGGTAAAGGTAAAGGGACCCCTGACCATTAGGTCCAGTCGTGGCTGACTCTGGGGTTGCGGCGATCATCTATCTCGCTTTATTGGCCGAGGGAGCCGGCGTACAGCTTCCGGGTCATGTGGCCAGCATGACTAAGCCGCTTCTGGCAAACCAGAGCAGTGAATGGAAACGCCGTTTACCTTCCCGCCAGAGCGGTACCTATTTATCTACTTGCACTTTGACGTGCTTTCGAACTGCTAGGTTGGCAGGAGCAGGGACCGAGCAACAGGAGCTCACCCCGTCGCGGGGATTCGAACTGCCGACCTTCTGATCAGCAAGTCCTAGGCTCTGTGGTTTAACCCACAGTGCTACCTGCGTCCCACTGTTGCTATGGCCATTGGCTAATGTGAATAAAGTTTTATCCCTCTCTCTCTCTCTCTCTTGTTATGCTTAAGGAGTGTTGCTGAATGGAATTGTATTACCTTTAAACCCCAATATGAACTTTAAGGAGCCACTTCCTAGTCCTGAAATCCTGTGAATTACATTACCACTCTAGGGAAACTTACCCTATAGGACTTATTTTTGAGTAAGCATGTCTCTTATTACACTGCACATCATATGATACATACGTTGAAACAGTCATTATTTTCTCATCCCTGGCCCTGGTCACCCACTGCCCTGTTTCTCCTTATTTGTGCAATTAAAGAATGTCATATTCACATTTTAGGGCAAGTTGTCAGGAGTTGGCATTATGCTAGGTATAAGCACCCTCCCATCTAGAGAACCCAACTGGGATCTGGGAAGAGAATAACTGGCACGTAATGGATGCCTCTCACCTCTCTTGATGTATTTATTTATTTATAACCCTTACCCTACACTGGCCCAGTTCACTGGCCTTATCCACCCTGTTGGATGACTTCTGCTGAGAGAGGTACAAGGGGAACATAGGAGGTGGCCTTATCCTGAGTCAGACCATTGCTCCATGTAGCTCAGTACTGCCGATACTGACTGTTAGGGCTTCAGACAGGGATCTCTCCCAACCTGGAACTGCATACCTAATCTGGAGTATAAACAGGTTTCTCCACCCCTGTTTCAGGGGCAGGTGTGCAAGACCCTCCCCAAACTGCCCTGGTAGGCATTCCTCTCCGTACCAATGGTGTCACATGAGAGTCTGGGCATGTGGTTATTATCGAGCTTGCGGTATTACTTCAATCTAGAGCATTTAACCAAAATAAGCCCCCCCTTTTTTTATTCCTAAAATGCAGAGAGCCAAAGGCATCAACAAAAGCAGGTGATTTAGAAAAGAGAACAATGAAAGGAAAATGTACTTCTAACTTGGCTAGTGCAACTGCCTCGCTGATAGCTCCATAAGCCAAGATGTACAACTTAATTACTGCCCTGAAAGACAGGATACTCAAGACAGGATCAGATTAATGGCACGCAGCATCTTCCCAAGATTGGGTGGCTTCAGACTCCGGCCAAAAGAGAAAACAAAACGAAACCCTCTTCCAGGCAGAATTTTTCCTTAGCATCTCTTTGGCCACTGGGGGCTTGGTGTCTAGGGGTGTTGCAGGCTTTGAAGGGCTTCTTCCCAGTGGATATTACGCCCAGAGCCTCTGTCTCCTGCCTGGGATTCTAGGACTAGTAGCCTCAGTCGATGGCAGGGGAAAATGATCCACAGGGACCTGAAGTTGCTCATGGTCACTGCCTGGGAAAGGGGGTAGCGAAGGCAGTGAAGGGAGTGCCCACAAGGTAGCATGGCTAGATGAGAAAAAGGGCTCCTTCAAGAGTTGTAGATAAGAGAGAGACTCCTGCAAGGGGAGGTGGACCTATAGGAAAATCACCCCCAAAACCAGTATTGTGATTTCCTCTCACCCCAGCAGGGGTAGGGACAGGATGAAAGAAAAGAGAGCGTTTTGGAGACTCTCTGCAGCTGCTACCTGGGCTCACTTGTCAACGGTTCTGATAAGATGTTTCTCTTCCTTAATTTATAACTAGTATCTTGTAAACTTTGGCTCAACCTTGCGTTTGGCACTGCCTAGCAAAGGGACACAGGTGGCACTGTGGGTTAAACCACAGAACCTAGGACTTGCCGATCAGAAGGTTGGCAGTTCAAATCCCTATGACGGGGTGAGCTCCCGTTGCTCTGTCCCAGCTCCTGCCAACCTAGCAGTTCGAAAGCACAAAGTGCAAGTAGATAAATAGGTACCACTCCAGCGGGAAGGTAAACGGCGTTTCCGTGTGCTGCTCTGGTTCGCCAGAAGCGGCTTAGTCATGCTGGCCACATGACCCGGAAGCTGTACGCTGGTTCCCTCGGCCAATAAAGCAAGATGAGTGCGACAACTCCAGAGGCGGTCATGACTGGACCTAATGGTCAGGGGTCCCCTTTACCTTCAGCCCAGCCCAGCTTCATGCAGCCTCACAGTTTAGGGGAGTCAGAACAATAAAACAATGAGATAAAACAATAAATTAAAACAACAAAACGAAGCACTAAAAGGGGTTAAGAAATAAAATGGAAGAGAGGATAAAAACAAATGCTAAGGGTTGGTTATAGAGCAGAAACTTGCCTTGGAGTTGGCCTTAGAGCTCAACACCCTGCTTCAAGCATTCAGCAGCCATCTTCCCCTCCCGAAAAGGCGCCTACCTATTTTCCTAGCTGTGTGGGTCTGTGCTGCAATTGTAGTGCACTTGACAACTGTAACCTGTTACGAATCTGATAGGTTTCCCCCAGGAATTCTAGAAATCATGAAATTATGACTGTAGTCTTTCTCCTTCCATATTAACAGGGAAACTCACTCACCTTGCCTTGGCCTGGCCTGGGAATGAGTTGTGGCAGTAGCAACAAAGCAAAGGGCACGTTATTGGTGGCCTGCTCTGCTACACAGATGAGGCCTAGCAGAGAGCATTGTGATGAGAGCCTCTCAACCCTCTGATGTCATGAACTGTGATGTCAAATGCCTTTATGACCAAGAGTTATATAAAAAAAAACCCACACCAGGTTCTTTCTTGGCCCCTTTACACCTGAGGTGCTCCTGGCCACTTCTGTTTTCACTCACTTATGAGGAAGAGGTAGTTCTGAGCGCTTATTGCTAAGTGCCAGTAAGAGATCTCTGAGTCACAACATTTCCCCGTCTACCGTATTCTAAGCCATGTTCCATAAAGTGCACCATGTGGCTACTGGCCATTATAATCTCTTACTGCCAGCAAATCACAGATGGCTTGTTGTATTTGCTATTAAAAGTAACCATCCACGAACGAGGCCAGGGTGGCATGAACGTTTTATTGGGAGAGCTAAAAAATAATTGCATATTTAATGTAAGCAGGCATTTGGATTGTCCTTCAGAAGACTCCCTTAGTTTGAAAGAGGAACAGGAAGTGGGGAAGAGGGCAGTGGCGCTTTCCTTTTCGTGCCTTGTTCCTTCCATCCTTTCCCAATGGAAGTGGCCCTGCCACTTGAGGTTCAATCCCTGGCATCTCCAGGTATGGCTGGGAGAGAACCCTGCCTAAAATCCTGGATAATCCTTGCCAGTCAGTGTAGACAGGTGGGCTCAATGGTCTTGAGTTGGTAGAAAGCTTCCTGTGCCAGAAACAGAGGGGTATTTAGAGAGGGGCAGTGGCAAGGCAAAGAACGCCTGATACTGGAGGAGGAGGATTAGCGAGCTTCCTTGCGGCTGCCCAGCCAGGCAGGTGTTATCGGTCTCTACACAGATATGAGGCTTCTTCGACACCTGGCCTGCCATGCCAACTGTGCTGGGCCCAGGGGTAAACCCGAGCAACGCGGTCCAGGTCCGGCCCCGAAACCAAGGATTCCGTGAGGAGTAAGTCCAACAGGGCCAAGGCAAGTCACAAGGCAGGAAACCAGGCTGGGTCAGGCACAGGGTCTCAGGTAGGAAGCAGCAATGTTGCTCCTGAAATCTGGGGTGGGGTCCGACAGCCTTTTAACTCTGTTGGGGTAATGGCCGGTCCTGGTCCCCTGGTGACTCAGCTCCCTGTCTTGCTCAAAGGCGAGCACTCCTCCTGCGAGTCATCAGGTCTCTCCTTCTCTCAGATCTCAGTCTCTGCAGCTCAGGAGATGTCAGTGGGTTACTAGACCCAGAGGCCGCCTCACCCTCCCCTGACCCAACCGGTAGTGGAGCAGCTGTAAGTGATGGCCCAGCTGAAGGCAACGAGATAATCCCTGCATCTGGAGCCAGGGCAGGGTCAGGCCCCTGACTTGGCCCAGCTGGTGCTTGTTGTAGGGGAACCTGTGCAGACTGGGGCTCTTCAGAATCAGGCCCCAGACAGTTCAGATGCCGCCTGAGGCAGAGGATCCGGTGCGGACTGAGACTCCTCCGGTTCCGAGTCCGAGCCTGAGTCCCAGGCCATCACACCAACAATGTCTCTTGCAGACTTCATGATACGTGCAAAGCTTTAAAAGAAAGGGGGGGAGGCTAGACTTTTTATTACTGGGACTTCAGCAGCCAGCCCTGGCTGTGCAGGTTCTCACTTCCTCCTGTTGTCATGAGGTACCGTATTTTTTGCACCATAACACTCACTTTTTTCCTCCTAAAAAGTAAGGGGAAATGTCTGTGCATGTTATGGAGGGAATGCCTACGGGTGGCATGCCTACGGATTTTCCTCCTCTAAAAGCTATGTGCGTGTAATGGTCAGGTGCATGTTATAGAGCGAAAAATACGGTAAATCCAGGCAGACTACATGGCACTGTGGGTAGTGATGCTATGCACCTGTTCTGAGCATGCTCAGGCACATTTATGGAAGCTAGGCCCCAGGACTGATTTCTGCCCTGATCAGCCTTGCTCTTTGATTATTTTCATTTCACTAACTTGCCCTCTTGTGTAGGCAAGCACAACTGGACACACTGAGAGTATATTCCTTGTAATATATATATATATATATATATCACGCCTTTGGCTTAACCCTGTAATCGTCATCCTCCCCAGATGAAGTCTAATATAAGTACATTCAACTGCATTTGCTATCCTTGTTCCACTTCTCTCCTTCCATCAAGTATATATTCCACCATATATATGGTGGACACCAAACGCTGCCACTGCCTCTGATCCTGCAAGTGACCAAAAAGTGATACCACAGAAAGCCTTATCCTCCGTCAGTTTGTCTAAGCCCCTTTTAAAACCTTCACACCAAACCTCTTGCAGGAGCAAATTTCATATTATAGCTACACTCTGTCTAAAGAAATAACCCCCTTTTTCATCTGTACCAATCCTTCCACCGTTAAGCTTCCTTGGATAGTTTCTGGTATTATCAGGAAGGGAACAGACCCTCAGGTGGTGCGATGGGTCCGTGTGGTTCAAGCCCATCCAGAGAAAGCTGCGGGCAGGAGTTCTGCATTCCGGCGGGTTGGGCTAGATGACCCTCAGGGTCCCTTCCAACTTACAGTTCTGTGATTCTGTAATAATGCTGGGGTGCTAAGCTTCTCACCTAGTGCCAGGACCTTAAAAGCCTGGGAGAATTCATGTGATGGGGGGAGGGACATGTCGGAAGGAGAGAAGAGGGACAAGGATAGCAAATGCAGTTGATTGTACTTCTATTAGACTTTATCTGGGGCGGATGACAACTAAGGAGTTAAGTCAAAGGCTTTTAGGGAAAAGGTGAATATCCAAGAAAGAAAAGGAGCCTGCACCACAGAGGTGCAAATAACCTAATACTTTGTCCTTTCCCCTGATCTGTTATGCAACGGTACTTAGTTTGGAACCATAGATAGCCAACAAAATGTGGAACATTTTGAAGTAATTTACCATTGTCCCGAGGCCTTGGAGGGTGGCATGCGAGCTGCCAAACAAGATTTGATGAGCTGATTTCAGCTGCAAAGGGAGGCATGTATAGCCTTCTAAGGAGAAAGGCTTGAAAGGAAAGGTTTCGGGAGGGGAGGAGGGTTCGCCCCTGGAAAACCCAAAGAGCTGAATCTGAGCTGGCTGTTGCGACTCTCAAGCAGGCGTGGAGACAGATTGCTGTTAGGCGCGCTTGGCAACCCCTCCAGGTTAGACCCATAGCAAGAACGTAAGGAGGGCCTGCAGGATGAGGCCGGTGGTCCCTCAAGTCCAGCATCTTGTTCTCACAGCGGCCAACCAAGTGTCTGTGGGAAACCTGCAAGCAGGACCTGAGAAGAAGAACGTTCTCCTCTCCTGTGGCTTCCAGAAACCGGAATTCAGAAGCACTGCTGCCTCCAGCTGTGTAGGCAGAGCATAGTCATCATGGCTAGTGTAGCCACTGATAACTTTCTCCTCTGTGGATTCACCCAGTACAGTGGTACCTCAGGTTACATACGCTTCAGGTTACAGACTCCGCTAACCCAGAAATATTACCTCGGGTTAAGAACTTTGCTTCAGGATGAGAACAGAAATCGTGCTCCGGCAGCGCGGCAGCAGCAGGAGGCCCCATTAGCTAAAGTGGTGCTTCAGGTTAAGAACAGTTTCAGGTTAAGCACGGACCTCCAGAACGAGGTAAGTACTTAACCTGAGGTACCACTGTACTCTTTTAAAGCCATCTAACTTGGTGGCCTTCGCTGCCTCCCATAAGCCTGTAAACCAAATGGACTGTAAATTATCAACTCAATTTGTATTATGTATTAAGAGTACATTCATTTGAAAAAAAGGAATATACAATGGGATAGACAGGAAGTCCAAAGTGTTGGTATATACCGGTATATGATTTTGGAATAGTTTTTTGCCCTTGGTTTTTTCCCCCCTTCTTCTTTTTCTTTTAGTATATAAACTTTGTATACATGCTGAAAATTATAGTATAATAAGCCTTGTGATGTAATATGATAATGTTTACCGATGTAACATAAGAACTTTAATAAATAAATAAAATTCAAAATATATATATAATAATTTGTATTATGTATAACTGGGACCTGTAACAAAATGTTGCAGTGTATCCTCCTGGGCAGGAGTGTTCCTGTTCAAGGTTTCTGCCTGCCAATCCATTTCCCTTCCCATTCCTTCCTCTCTCTTCTCCAGTTTCCTTTCATTTTCCGACTGACGATCAACATTCCATAGCTGCTCAGTCCTCACTAGCCTGTGTGGGCCATGCTTTGTCTCCTTTGTTTGGCTTGTACTTCTACAAACCTTTGGATTACCCAAGAGAGCGTGCTGATACCTCCCTCTTGTTGCTTAGGGGCTTATTTTTGGGCCACAGTCCTATCGGCACTTGCCACCTGCGCTTGCTGTTAGAAGGAGTGCTATTGTCTTCAGCTATGGGGGAAATGGCCTTAGAGGTTCCCTCACTGATTGCGGCATACACCCACGCAAAAAAATTATTTTAGTTAGGCTTCCAACAAATCATAGAACTGTAGAGTTGTAGAGTTGGAAGGGACTCTGAGGGACATCAAGTCCAAGCCCCTGCAATGCAAGGAGCACAGCTAAAGTATCCATGACAGGTGGCCCTCCTGCCAATGGCCTAGGACAGGAATGGATAACCAGCGCTTGCTGGACTCCACTTCCATCATTCCCAGCCAGGATGGCAATGATTTGCAATGATGGGATTTGTAGTCCAACAATAGCTAGAGAATCACAGGTTCCTCATCTCTATAGCCTAGTGTTATGTACTGAGTTGAATAGGGTCCAGAATGTAGCAGTCTGATTGGTCCATAGGAGCCACCCAATCCAGCTCCAGGTGGAAGTGAATCTGCAGCCTGATTGGCCTACAGGTGAATCCCAGAATTAGCCAATCACGTGGCGCCCATTGTGTAAATAATGTATATAAAGCAGACATTCTGGGGGAACTTCCATTCCTCCTCACCACTATGAGCTGAATAAAGAGCATGAAATCCACCCTTGACTCCGAGTATATTTCATCTAGGTTTGTGCCAGGTGCAGATGGTAGGAATTGAATCTGGGGGCCTTTCTGAGCAAAGTGTATTCTGTAGTACATTGACATGGCCCCTCCGATGGGATGCTACTTTATTTGAAAGCTTTAGCAAGATGACTGGCCATTGATATAAAAAGAGGGAAAGCTGTGAGGAATTCAAAAGGTTTGAAAGTCTAATCCATATACATATGGGATGCTTTGAGCTGGAGGATGCAAATATCATCAGAGCTTTCAGGTTGTTAATGTTGCTAAGAGAAGATTAGTGGCAGAGGAGAATGTACTCTTTCAAGAACATTGGAAACAATCTAATCAAATAAATGCAACGTGGAGCTGAGTAGCAGCAGTCCTATGCAGAATGTTCCTACCATGGCTATGATGTCAGTACAGTTAGGGATTCTTCATCAGAAGGCAATGTTCTTCTTGCTGTAAAGAAGTACTCTGGTTGTTGTCTTCAACTCCTGCCACCCTTGACCATTGACCATGCTGGCTGGAGACTCACATGTCTGTCTAAAGGGACAGACTAACTAAGTCCTCAATGAGCCCCAAAGGAATACCCTGGGAGAACACTTGGAAGAGGGAGCTGTGGAGACCTTAAAGCTCGCCCCACAAATATTCAGCTCAGCTCTAGTCCGCTCTTTCTTTGAAAACCTCAATGGAAGGAGATTCTAGGCCCTCCTTCAACAGCCCATTCATTCTGCTGCCAAATCCATTCATCATTAGGTGATGCTTGCAACGCTTGCCTTCGCAAGATTCCTACAGCACAAAGAATAATGGCTGCAATTCCTTAAAGCAAGCAGAATTCTAGCAGAAAGTTGGCGTGACTAGCAGAAGCTCATTCTCATCCTATTCAAGGGAATGGATGAACCAGGCAGGGCAAGGCAAAGCAAAAGAGAAGGATGGGCTGTATTTGCCAAAGAGAGAAATGGAGAGAAAGGAAAATCCCTTGCCAAAAAAAAAAGGGGGGAGGCACATATATGAACCATCTAGTCTAGCATCCTGTTCTCACAGTGGCCAACTGGATGCCTGTTGATGTCCCTCAAGCAGGAACTGAGCAGAAGGGCACTCTCCTACCCTGGTATTCCGAAGCACAATGCCACCAAATGTGAGCGCTACCCCATCAGATAAGGGACCCCTGACCATTAGGTCCAGTCGTGGCTGACTCTGGGGTTGTGGCGCTCATCTCGCTTTATTGGCCGAAGGAGCCAGCGTACAGCTTCCGGGTCATGTGGCCAGCATGACTAAGCCGCTTCTGGCGAACCAGAGCAGCACACGGAAACGCCGTTTACCTTCCAGCCGGAGCGGTACCTATTTATCTACTTGTACTTTGACATGCTTTTGAACTGCTAGGTTGGCAGGAGCAGGGACCGAGCAATGGCAGCTCACCCCGTCGTGGGGATTCAAACCACTGACCTTCTGATCGGCAAGTCCTAGGCTCTGTGGTTTAACCAACAGCGCCACCCATGTCCCACCCCATCCGATAACTCAGTTCAAATGCCGGTATCAGCCTTCCCAACATGGTACCCACCAGATGTTTTGGACCACACCTCCCATCACCCTTGACCATAAGCCATGCTGGTTGGGGCTGATAAAGGTTGTAATCCAACAGCACCTGGAGGGCTACAAATAGGTCTATACCACTGCATGATCAGGTGTAAATAAAAGACAAGGGAGGGAGAGTAATTTCAGCTTTTAGAACCCAGAAATTATTTAGTGTTTGTTCCTCGTGCTCAAATTTAAAATGCTCCATCATTGCTCTGGACAATGGCCTTTAGAAGAGTGCAGTTTAATTCTGTACAGTAATGCCTAGGAGAAGGAAAGGCTAGGGATTAAACCCTACTCCAGAGTACAGTCGTTAAGATGGTTGGACGGCGCCTTGTATGCCTCCTTCGGGCAACTCCTGCAGCCAACGTATTGCTCTGCTTTCCTTTGGACCACATCAGCAAGGCCGAGAGGGGGGTCTTGTTGTCTGGGCAGCCCAGGACCTCCATACACACTCACACTGCCCAGGTTTGTGTCCCAGAGAGATCACTTTGGTGCTACTAATGCAGCAGTTTGACTTCACCCCCAAAGGTGTACTCCATTGTCTCTTGAGACAGATGGATGTCAACAATGGATACATTTTGAGGATCACACCTAAAGCTAAAATCACGTCTAGTCAAACCCCATGGGGTTCAACAGCGGGTGCCATTGCTGAAGTCATTTTCCCCAGAACCCCACCCCTTTTAAATCTGTGTTGTTGTTGTTTTGTCACATGTGTAAAGTGGAATGCGCACAAGTTAAATGAGCATAAATTGCGGGCTTACTCTAAAACCAAAAGCTTTTGCATCTACATATACAAAACTTGGGAACTGCTAACCATTTCTTTTTCTTTCTTTCTTTTTGTTCTGCACAAGTTAAGTGCTTCACCTATAAATCTAGTATTGTGCTGTTTTCTGTTAATGATTTGTTCAGCTCATTTATCTTTCATCATTCATTTTTAAATCATCCACCCTGCAAATTGGCATTGGTTAATTCATGTCATTGACTGTGGCAACTGAAAAAAGAATGGGCAGCTGCAAACGTTTTAGTATGAGCTCTCTCTTGGGTGTAGCCTTATCTTCACTGCCAAAGCTCTCCTTGGCTTTACCTCTCTCATCTCTCCACCCTTAAATCCAATGACCTCTCCACCTATGACCTTCACTCTTCCAGCTTCACCCCCGCCTGCTATTCCAATGTTTCCTGCTCCATCAAAGAGCTCTGCCCTTAATGCTTCAGCTATTTCCAGGAACATCTCTGCATATGCTACCACCTCTCTCGCCTTCTTCAAATCCCTCCTTAAAACTGGACATTTTTCATAAAGCCTTTGGCACAGCCCCGCAGTTTCCATGTCCTACCACAACTAAAGCTGAATCTACACATATATTTTTTTTAAAAGCACACTGTGAAAATGCTTTTAAAAAAAAAGTTTTTAAAAATATATGGAATCTGCCATTAGCTCACCAGCACCATCTAGTGTCACATTTGTATAATGCACTTAAAACATTATATTTGCAGCTGTATAGCTGAGTCCCAAGTCTGAAACCAGGCCTCAACTATAGGTCAATGAAAACAGGTGCACATTCTCTCCTTATTTACTCATGCTTCCACTTCCGTCTTCTTCCTCTTAAGTTGGGAATCACCCTAACCTTGGAAGGGCCCAGATACATCACTTGGTGCCTGAAGAAAAGCAGATATAAACAATGAAGAGCAAGCACCAAAAAACCCCGCAGCAATTGGAGTCCAGCAACTGGAGGAACGTGTAGCTATGCTCCAAAGAATTAGAGAGCTGGAGCTCTTCTTGGAAGCAACAGACCACACCGTCTCCACCAAGGAGGAGACGGGACACCCCTGAGAAGGAGGCTAGTTCACCAACACAGGTGCCAGATATATGGAGAAACGTGACTCAAAGAAGTAGGAGGCCCAGGGTTCGCTCTGATTGTTTAGAAATACACAATCGCTTTGAAGTCCTCTCCCCTAGCATGGAAGACGAAGAACAGACTGCATTTGAGGATCTCTCCCTCATTACAGTTGATCAGGTATATGAAGACGAGCAGCAAAGCCAGTCCTCAGGGAATGTGCAGGCGACCTTGGAACGGACAGCTCACGGAAGAACCCCGACCAAACCTAAGAGGAGGCGTGTAGTGGTGATAGGGGATTCCCTACTGAGGGGAACAGAAGCAGTGATCTGTGGGCCTGACAAGATGTCTCGGGAGGTGTGCTGTCTCCCCGGGGCTAAGATCCAAGATGTAACTGAACGACTGCAAGGAATCATAAAACCCACTGACAAATACCCCTTCCTCTTGGTTCATGTGGGAACCAATGACACTGCAAGCAATAGCCTCCAGAAGATCAAAAGAGACTACGAGGCTCTGGGCAGGAAATTGAAGCAATTAAATGCACAAATTGTCATCTCATCTGTCCTCCCAGTTGAACGACGTGGCCCAGGGATAAAGGAAAAAATAGTGGAAGTGAACAGCTGGCTTCGCAAATGGTGTAAACAGGAACGGTTTGGATTCTTAGATCACGGACTGCAGTTTCTTGAAGATGGACTTCTGGCAAGCGATGGGCTGCACCTCACAACGGTTGGGAGGAATGTTTTTGCCAAAAATCTCAGAAACCTCATCAGGAGGGCTTTAAACTGACTAATGTGGGGGAGGGAGACAGTGCTCCTGAAGGTAGGAGTCTATCAATTGATGAAGATGATCATCCAAATGTCATAGACCAAATGGAGCAAACAGCACGCAGACCTAGTGGTGGGAGGAAAAAATCCTTAAATAAGAGACACGGGGGAATGATTAATGGACTTCAATGTCTGTACACTAATGCGCAAAGCATGGGAAATAAACAAGATGAGCTTGAGCTCTTGGTACAGCAAACTAAATATGACATAATAGGCATCACTGAAACTTGGTGGGATAAGTCCCTTGATTGGAATGTAATAATGGAGGGATACAATCTATTTCAGAGAAACAGACCAGACAAGAAAGGAGGAGGAGTGGCGTTATATGTCAGGGATGTGTATACCTGTGAAGAGATCCAAGATTTAGAACCTCAAAGCCAAAGTGAGAGCATTTGGGTCAAAATTAAGGGAGAGAAGAATAACAGAGACCTCATTGTGGGAGTTTACGATAGATCCCCTAGCCAAACGGAGGACATAGATGATGCCTTCCTGGAACAGATGGCCAAGCATGCAAAAGGAAGGGAGATAGTAGTAATGGGGGACTTCAATTACCCGGATATTTGTTGGATGTCAAACTCAGCCAAGAGCATAAGGTCAAACAGATTCCTCACTGGCCTTGCAGACAACTTCATTGTCCAGAAAGTGGGAGAAGCAACAAGAGGAACAGCCATTTTAGATCTGGTCCTAACCAATGTTGATGACCTGGTTAGTGGGGTAGAAGTGGAAGGATCATTAGGCGCGAGTGATCATGCTTTTCTGAAGTTTACTATACAGCGGAAAGGAGCAGCCAAGCATACTAGGACTCAATTTCTTGACTTTAAGAAAGCCGACTTCATAAAACTTAGGGAAGTGCTGGGTGAGATCCCATGGACAGTAATACTAAAAGGAAAGGGAGTTCATGATGGCTGGGAGTTTGTTAAGAGGGAGATAGTAAAAGCACAACATCAGGCAATACCAATGAGACGGAAACATGGAAGGTGCCTAAAGAAGCCAGGGTGGCTATCTAAAGAACTTTTAACTGAGTTAAGATTAAAAAAGGATGTGTACAAAAAATGGAAAGGGGGGAAACCACCAAAGAGGAATTCAAACAAATAGCCAGCACATGTAGACACAAAGTCAGAAAAGCTAAAGCACAGAATGAACTCAGGCTTGCTAGAGAGGTTAAAAGCAACAAAAAAGGCTTTTATGGGTATGTCCGTAGCAAAAGGAAGAACAAAGAAACAGTGGGGTCACTCAGAGGAGAAGATGGTGAAATGCAAACAGGGGACACAGAAAGGGCTGAACTCCTCAATGCCTTCTTTGCCTCAGTCTTCTCCAATAAAGAAAACAATACCCGACCTGAAGAATTTGGAGCAAATGATTCAGCAGAGGAAACACAGCCCAGAATAACTAAGGAGATAGTACAAGAATACTTGGCTAGTTTAGATGTATTCAATTCTCCAGGGCCAGATGAACTGCATCCAAGAGTATTAAAAGAACTGGCAGATGTGATCTCAGAACCACTGGCAGTCATCTTTGAGAATTCCTGGAGAACAGGCGAAGTCCTGGCAGACTGGAGGAGGGCAAATGTTGTCCCTATTTTCAAAAGGGGGGAAAGAGAGGACCCAAATAATTATCGCCCAGTCAGTCTGACATCAATACGAGGGAAGATTCTGGAGCAGATCATTAAGCAAACAGTCTGTGAGCACCTAGAAAGGAATGCTGTGATCACCAATAGTCAGCATGGATTTCTGAAAAATAAGTCATGTCAAACTAACCTGATCTCGTTTTTTGACAGAATTACAAGCCCAGTAGATGAACAGAACGCAGTGGATGTAGCCTACCTTGATTTCAGCAAGGCATTCGACAAGGTGCCCCATGATATTTTTGTAAAGAAGCTGTTAAATGCGGTCTTGACTATGCTACCGCTCAGTGGATTTGTAACTGGCTGACTGACCGAACCCAAAGGGTGCTCATCAATGGTTCCTCTTCATCCTGGAGAAGAGTGACTAGTGGGGTGCCACAGGGTTCTGTCTTGGGCCTGGTCTTATTCAACATCTTTATCAACGACTTGGATGATGGACTCAAGGGCATCCTGATCAAATTTGTAGATGACACCAAACTGGGAGGGGTGGCTAACACCCCAGAGGACAGGATCACACTTCAAAATGACCTTGACAGATTAGAGAACTGGGCCAAAACAAACAAGATGAACTTTAACAGGGAGAAATGTAAAGTATTGCACTTGGGCAAAAAAAAAAATGAGAGGCACAAATACAAGATGGGTGACACCTGGCTTGAGAGCAGTACATGTGAAAAGGATCTAGGAGTCTTGGTTGACCACAAACTTGACATGAGCCAACAGTGTGACGCGGCAGCTAAAACAGCCAATGCAATTTTGGGCTGCATCAATAGGAGTATAGCATCTAGATCAAGGGAAGTAATAGTGCCACTGTATTCTGCTCTGGTCAGACCTCACCTGGAGTACTGTGTCCAGTTCTGGGCACCACAGTTCAAGAAGGACACTGACAAACTGGAACGTGTCCAGAGGAGGGCAACCAAAATGGTCAAAGGCCTGGAAATGATGCCTTATGAGGAACGGCTAAGGGAGCTGGGCATGTTTAGCCTGGAGAAGAGGAGGTTAAGGGGTGATATGATAGCCATGTTCAAATATATAAAAGGATGTCACATAGAGGAGGGAGAAAGGTTGTTTTCTGCTGCTCCAGAGAAGCGGACACGGAGCAATGGATCCAAACTACAAGAAAGAAGATTCCACCTAAACATTAGGAAGAACTTCCTGACAGTAAGAGCTGTTTGACAGTGGAATTTGCTGCCAAGGAGTGTGGTGGAGTCTCCTACTTTGGAGGTCTTTAAGCAGAGGCTTGACAACCATATGTCAGGAGTGCTCTGATGGTGTTTCCTGCTTGGCAGGGGGTTGGACTCGATGGCCCTTGTGGTCTCTTCCAACTCTATGATTCTATGATAATTCTATGATAATCGACTATAGTATTAGGGGAAATGGTTCTGTCAATACTGAAATTTCTGCTTGTGGTGTAGAAAGACCTGCTATTCCTGCCTCTGACCAATTGTCCTAGTAGTTCAATGCATGGAGAACAAGTGTCTGCCTCAGTACTTGGTCCCTTCCGCCTGGGGTCTTGGATGCTCACATTCACACCCTCAAAGTCTATTCTTATTCACTGCCTCAAATCCACACCTAAACCAGGGGTTGCTAGTTTTGCTTGCCATGTTCCCTTCCCATCTTTCGGAGATGGTGTGTGGGCTTCAGGGACATGGGCACGCCCCTTGAGGGCAGTGCAGGATGTTACTGACCACAGAGTTTTATCTAGTCACCAAGTCCAGCTAAAAAAATTGTGGATGCCCTTCCTTGAACCATTGCACCATTCCCAATAGAATCATAGAATCATAGAGTTGGAAGAGACCACAAGGGCCATCGAGTCCAACCCCCTGCCAAGCAGGAAACAGCTCGTCTTCACTCTAACCTCACCAGCACTGCATTCTTCCTGCAAAGCCAGTGCCATCACTTCTATTGCCCATCCTGTGTACACAAGATACATTTAAAGCACACCCCACCCAAGAATCCTGGGAACTGTAGTTTGTTACGGGTGCTGGGAATTGTAGGTCTGTGAGGGGTAAACTACAGTTCTCAGGGCTCTTGGGGTGGGTGCTTCACATATAGAAGAAGAAGAGAAGAAGAAGAGTTTGGATTTGATACCCCTCTTTATCACTACCCGAAGGAGTCTCAAAGCGGCTAACATTCTCCTTTCCCTTCCTCCCCCACAACAAACATTCTGTGAGGTGAGTGGGGCTGAGAGACTTCAGAGAAGTGTGACTGGCCCAAGGTCACCCAGCAGCTGCATGTGGAGGAGCGGGGAAGCGAACCCGGTTCACCAGATTACGAGACTACCACTCTTAACCACTACACCACACTGGCCCTGGTGTGTATGCAGCCTTAGACCCAAACAACTGCCCCTTTGCTATTTACTAGATTTTTTCAATTCTTTTGTTTCAATGAGTAATCTTACATTCTATATACTGAAATCTACAAGCATTTTCTGGCAGCTACATTACACAGGCGATGAAAAGGAAAGTCCTTCCTCCAGTGGAAGGAAATAAAATGAAGTCATTAGTTATAGTGGCTACATTTATATAGTAAAGCACTGATTTAATGTATTAATGAATTTTATTTTATTCTTGCAAGCCTTTCCTTAAACATACAATACAATCTCAAAAAAAGAAACAAAGAACCTGTATTTCTGCATACTTTGTTAACAAAAACAAACCCAAGCAACCCCCCCCCAAAAAAAAAACAACACCTGGGTATTTCTCTCCCTTTTTTGGTGCTGGTGAGAGATAGGGGTTGCAACGACCAATTTGCATGTTTTAAAAAAGACACAAAAGTATATAAAAGGCTGCAAGCCATTTTGCTCACATAGCATACTGCCATCTCAGAGTCACTTTTGTATAAATTATTATCTCTTTAGATACAGTTGGTTCTTTCGTCCAGCTTCATGTTAATGTATTCTTAACATTCCCGGTGAGGGCATAATTTATATCCTTCAGCCTTAAAGTGCATTTTAAAATTCAAAATGTACTGCTGCCTTCTTCTGCTACACATGAATATTCTGAATGCATCAACTTTGCAATAACCTGTCATCCGGGTGCATCTCCAGGTTCACAATTAGGCATTTGGTACCTCCAACCAACAGATGGCGATACTACTTTCTTATTAAGTTCTGTTTGCTGCTGTGTAGCCATTTGATGCCGAACCTGGAAGCTTAGTCCATGTGCTAGCTCAATGATTTGCAACCCTCTAATTAAACTTGTTCCTGTTTGGATCATCCTACTCTCGTGTAGGACCCTGGCAGAGACACATGCCCGGTTGGCATGTTCTCTCCCTCCTGGCCGATCGTTCGGGAGCTTCAAAAGCTTTCTTCCGCCCGAACATCACAGCGACTGATACCTAGAAGCATCAGCCACATAGGGATCCGCAGAGTATTACGCAGTTTGCATAACAGAACTCAGTAGCACAGCATTTTGGCTAATCTACTTTTATTTACATATACAGTGGTGCCCCACAAGACGAATGCCTCGCAAGGCGGAAAACTCGCTAGACGAAAGAGTTTTCTGTTTTGGAGGTGCTTCGCAAAACGAATTTCCTATGGGCTTGCTTCGCAAGACGACAATGTCTTGCGAGTTCCTGCTGGTTTTTTCCCCTTCCCCCCCTTTTTCTAAGCCGCTAAGCCGCTTATCAGCTGATCCGATCAGCAGATAAGCCGCTAAAAGCCGCTAAAAGCCGCTAATAGCGCTAATCCTCTTATCCGTCAATGGGCTTGCTTCGCAAGACAAAAAAACCGCTAGACGAAGAGAATCACAGAACGGATTCTTTTCGTCTTGCGAGGCACCACTGTAATACACTCAGAGCATTCTGCCTTAGCTCCATCCTCTTTATCATCAGACAGCAAAGAGAGAGAAACAAAGGACAACAGTCCTACATTCCGGAACACAGTAACACACAACATCCTGTCTCCATCACGTCCCACACTGTGGAATGTAAACATACACTGTCATGCGATAGACAACAATCCCATGACTGCAAACACGGAGCAAGAATCCTAACAGTTTCTTTAACCAGATATAATTTCTCGAATCATTTCTTAATGTATGACAGTTGCAGTGTTTGAAGGTTAGCCTGCGAAGAAACTCAGTGCTATGACATACACTGTGAAATCAAATCTAAGAGTGAGCATGCCATTCCTACAAGACTTGCTAGAGAACTGTTGCAACATCTAAATTGCAGTGCAGTGATGGTCAGTGGTAGTTAGTTAGAGATCTATGTTGACAGCCTCTCCTCCTTCTCGCCTGCTCTCCAGCATTTGCTACGAGCTGCCCAAGGGAGGAGGCCAGCAGCAGCAGCAGCCATAGAGAGGTCAAGGAGAGGCAACGGGATGCTCCCTTTCTGCTGCCACTCAGGACAAGCACCAACTTATCCTCCACCCTGAGTTTGGCGGCAGCGGCAGCACTGCCAAGAGAAAAGGGAACATTCCAGGATCAAATAAGAAACCCGGATGGCTGGAAAATCAGGGCACTTGAAGGGCATGCATGCTCTGGACCTCTCATGAAGGAGGCGGTGTCTTCCATAATTTTTACACATCACTTGGGAAGACAGGCGAACTAATGCCAGTGTACTGGAAGAAGCAAAGATCACCAGTGTCAAAGCAACGATTCTTCAACAACAACTTAGTTGGACTGGTCGTGTTGTGCAGAAGCCTGATTATTGTCTTCCAAAGAAACTACTCTATTCCGAACTTAAAAATGGAAAGCGTAATGCTGGTGGTCAACAAAAGAGTTTTAAAGACTCTTTCAAGGCAAATCTTTAAAAAAGTAGTATAAACACTGACAACTGGGAAACACTGGCCTGTGAGCGCTCCAACTGGAGAACAGCCTTTACCAAAGGTGTCATGGGCTTTGAAGAAGCACGAACGCAGGACGCAAGGTAGAAACGTGCTAAGAGGAAGGCACGCTTGGCAAACCCTCACCGTGATCAACTCGCACCCGGAAACCCATGTCCCCACTGTGGAAGGACGCGTGGGTCCAGAATGGGCCTCCACAGTCACTTACGGACTCATTGTTAAAGCCGTGTTTATGGAAGACAATCTTACTCGGCTACAAGTGATCGCCAAAGAAGAAGAATCAAGAAGACATGAAGAAGGGCCTCAGATGATGATTGCAGGGTCAGGGTTGGTTCAGAAGCAGCAAGGGGAGAAAAAAATGTTTTGTGTATTTACCTCTCACCAGGGTAAGCATGTAACCCTCTAGACTGGTTGTTGAATTACAGTTCCCATCATTCCAGTGGCGTAGCATGGGGGCTGCAGGGGGGGCCGGCCGCACTGGGCGCAACATCTTGGGGTTAGGGTTAGGGGGCGCAAATCCACAGGTTAGGGGGCGCAAATTACTTGCCTTGCCCCGGGTGCTGACAACCCACGCTACGCCACTGTGTCATTCCTAACTATTTGCCATGCTGGTTGGGGCTGATGGCAGTTGGAGTCCAGCAAAATCCCTGTTCCAATAAATGTAACAATATCCACTTTTTAAAAAATGTGGACAAACATGGCATCTTGACAAGGCTTTAACCCACTTTTCCAGAATATTATCTGAAGTCCATCTATTTTCAGGTCAAATAGATATATATAATTTAAAAATCTAGTAATAAGTAGAGTTTTAAAAATCGTTGCAGGAGATCCTGCACGTTTCCTGTTTAAAGCTATTTTGCAGGCCTAGTGGCGTCCCGCTCCATGTTGACAAATTGTTTCCATGTGCCGTGAAAGCAAATTCTCCTTGGGCAGTTATAGCTCCTTTTCAGGTTCTTAATTTTAACCTTTCTCTTTTCCAAGGAGAGATTACATGGTGGTACAGCAGCTCAGGGCAAATTAACATTACAGAAGTACAATAAAGCAAGTTTAAACCTGCTCCCATTGTTCTGGGAAGTGGTTTCATGCTAATGATGGAAAAGGCGACAATGCAATGCTGTGATGGTCTCTTTCCCATTGTTCGATGAAACTACACTTCATTAAATTGCAGCCTTTGTACAAGGCCTAAATAATAAACTATAGTTGGTGGCGATAGGAAAAAAAGCACTTTCAATATTTTATAGCGGCTCAGGCTGCCTGCTATCTATAATTACAGTCAATATTTCGACTGGAGGGAAATGCCTTAATTTTCTTAATGTTTCATGCATGGAAAAACAATCAAGCTTTCCCTTTATTTGTAATTACATTACTGGCTCTAGGTGCACTTTTCCAAATTATAGCCAAGCCTGGCCAATGTAAGCACTCAGCTTAAAAACCTTTTCACAGCTAACTGCTTTCCCCCGCTGCTGCTTAATGCTACAGAGATAAGCATCTTCCCTCGACCACAGATCCCCACAAAATTCTAATTCTGTATTCGTGTACCTTAAATCTTGATTGTAGTTTTTTTTAAAACCTACCCCCCCCCTTTGGCTGGGACATCTGGAAAAGAATAAAGCTCAGGCACAATTCCTTTGCTGTGGTTACTTTCAGTCCGGGCTCTGTATTCCATTCTAGATCCTGCACACAGATCATAGCTGTCAACTTACAGATTTGAAAATAAGGGACCAGCAGCCTCGGAAATAAGGGATCAGCAGCCAAAATAAGGGATTTTCAGAGCACAAGTATGTTCGACTTCTGAGCCCCTCCAAGCCAAAGGCAGAAAGCCCAGCCAGCAGCCAAACAAAGCCTCAAATGGTGGTTCCCACAGCGCAGCAACCCGGCAAAGGGGATGCAGCAAGGAAAACCGCCCTTACCTCTCCGCTGGGAAGCGCTGAGCAAAGGCAACGCGGCCGATTTGATCGGCACAAGGCATGCAAGCTCCACCCCTCAGTTGTTCTTAGACTCCTTATTGGGTGAGCAACGCAGCCAAGCAACACATTTGGAATCATAGAATCATAGAGTTGGAATAGACCACAAGGGCCATCGAGTCCAACCCCCTGGCCGGCAGGGAGGGAGGGAGAGGAGCTGCTTCCTTTGAAACCCGGGAAATTTAAGGGACATCATCAATAAGGGACAGCAGCGGGACACGGCGCTGGGATAAGGGACTTTCCTGCCAAATAAGGGACGGTTGACAGCTATGACACAGATCGTGCTTCCTCTCTGCCCCCAATATTTTGTTCAAGTTGGCACCTGTGTTGGCCAGTGAACAGGCTGACCTCAAGCCTTGGCTTCCTCTCTGCCTGAGACATTAGAGCAGGGGTCAGCAAACTTTTTCAGCAGGGGGCCGGTCCACTGTCCCTCAGACCTTGTGGGGGGCTGGGCTATATTTTTTTGGGGGAAATGAACGAATTCCTCTGCCCCACAAATAACCCAGAGATGCATTTTAAATAAAAGCACACATTCCACTCATGTCAAAACCTGCTGATTCCCAGACCATCCGTGAGCTGGATTTAGAAGGTGATTGGGCCCCCGGAAGTCCCAGAAGGCCCTCGGCGCTGGACCTCAGTGTCCGGGTAGAACGATGGAATGGAGACGCTCCTTCAGGTATATAGGGCTGAAGCCGTTTAGGGCTTTAAAGATCAGCACCAACACTTTGAATTGTGCTCGGAAACGTATAAAGCTGGAGTTGCCAACCTGTGTGCAACTGGTACTTTTTAAATGGTAATAATAACTCTCCTTCAGATCACAAAGGCTCAGTTTATTAAACAGTGCCCTTGAGTCCAAATCTTGGACCAGCAAGCCCCTCTGAAAGGCCAGCTATACAGACAAATACAATAAAGAAGGAAAAGTCTTAAGTGAATTCTGTGAGGGTTTCAGAGTTTGCCATTATGGTCCATCATGTTGACTGGTTTGTTTTCTCTAAAGGGCACTGTGACTGACAGGAGTTGCCTTGTCCCCTGAATTATGAACATATCACAGGCAAGACAGATTCCTCTGGAGAGGGATGGTGGTGGATGAAACAGAGCATTGGTTGGCTGCTTGAAGGCAAGAGATGAGATGAATTTAAATTGAATCTAAATAGATCCTTGGGGTCTCAGAGCACCCAGCAAGGAATTTAGATCAGAATTCCTGCAGCCATGACATGTGCAGGAAGAAACAGGACAGAATGTTCTTGGACATTTGCTAGACTAATTTTATGATGGCTTCCTCAAACATTTCACAGAAGGAAATGTGAGTCCCTCTTATCACAAGAATCACTGTCTGAGTGTCAATGACCTTCTGTCTGCGGAAGAGCACATGCAATCTATGTGAAAGGTCTCAAGTCCACAACAGGATGAGTATCTGAGTCTGTGAAACTGAAGAGAAGCCAGAAAAGTTTTGGGGAGAAGATAATTGGTGATCATGGGAAGAGAGGCAAAACCCATCTGAGATCCATGCAGCGTTAGAGGTCTGGATTCAGGCTGCTTCTACCCCACCTTTCAACAACTGTATTGTTATGTACTGAAGTTCTCACCCTGGGCCAGCAGGGAGATACTGTAGATAGTTCAGGTCCGCATATGCAAATAAGGGATCGAAAGTGACGTTCAGTGATTGGATAGTTACAGAAAGTTGTTACTGTTGCGTTGTAGTGGAGCTCTATATAAGCAGGCTGCCTGAACCCTTCAGTTCAGTTCTGTTCTGGCCTGTGAATAAACAAGAGCTGTTTGAAGAATCGCTGTGTCGTCTGATATGTTCACCCACAACTTAACACTGGCGATGAGGATGGGATTGATGGACATCAGAGCACAGCCAGATGTGGCCACTCTCTGAGCTGAATCACTGAGCTGAAACACTGAGCGAAATCACGGAGCAGAACCAATTCAGAGCTGACCGTTCTGGCTAGAGCACAGTGTTCCATCCATCGCCTCCACATTGGCATCGGAACCATGGCTTCACTCGTTTCTCTACTGCCGTTTGCCCCAGCCTCTGAATCATGGGACTCCTACCTCGCTCGGTTCGACTGCTACCTCCAAGCCAACGAGCTGACCTGAACTATCTACAGTATCCCCCTGCTGGCCCAGGGTGAGAACTTCAGTACATAACATGTATGATCCACAGGTCCAAGTTACAAGAGAATGGGGTGGCACTTCTCTGTAGGAGCACAGAGCCATTAAAGTACAAATAAGTGAGGAGGCTAGTATCAGCAGTGATGGGCTTTGAGGAAGGGGCAATGGGCCCCAACATTCATTCCGTTCCCCCCAGTGGGTACTGAAACCAAGCTTGGCTGGCCCAGCCAAAACAGATCTGGATGATTTCTTGCCTCATCCACAATTCACAGCATAAGGAATATAGCAGCCTTCACTGACCTGATACCTTCCAGAAATTTTGGGGTACAAAGTCCAACAACCCCAGCCAGCAGGGGCTGATAGGTGCTGTAAGCCCAAACATCACCAGGCTGGTTTAAGGAAGAAACCTCAGCAATATTTTAACATGTTCTCTAAGGAGCCCAGGCACTGTTCCCTGCCTGCCCATCCCCCCCCTTAAATCCATGGCAGAGGAAACGCTCGAGAAAGAATACAGAAAGCGAAGTGTATGTCCAATAAGTTCAAAAATGATTCCCATCTGTTACAGATTGAACAAGCATTTATTGCTTCGCCAGGTAGTGTTGAGCTCATGAACAAGAAATTCCAAGAAACTGGAAGGTGTAAATACCAACGGATTAAGGTGGGAATTTATGGAATAATTGTTGCAGAATGAGCAGGGCAGTTTTGTGGAAGGTGACTGCCAGTAGCTCAGAGAGTTCTGGGAAATCTTCCCACAACTATTAAACAAGCCATAACAGAAAAGAACATGGCCTGGTATTGTAACTAAAGTCACAGGGAGCCATTTGTCCTAGAATAAATCCAGTTGATATCACCTCCAAATGATGGAAACTCTTTGAAAATTACTCAACAGAAACAGAATAATAAATGGAAATGATACAGTATTTTATTAGGAGTGAATGCCACGTGGATATTTTTCCGGACATATAACAGCCAACACTCTTGATTTCCCTGCAGTCCACACATCCTGGGATATTTGCCCTGTCTTAGTCCCTTGCCATCCGCACTGCAGGCAAAGCTGGGAGCAGCTGCTTCTGCGGTAGAATCCAAGATGACCAGTACATTGCTTGTGTCGATTGGAGAGCAGCGGTTGTGCAGAGCTGCCCAAATTCAATAACTGCCACGTGTCACGGGAAGCCAAGCAGCATGAAGAGACGAGAACATAGTCAACAGGGAGGGGAAGCAGGCTTAGGAAACAGGGAAGCAGCCTGTTTGAGGCGACAAGGAACAAGAGACGTGAGCTTAGGTCAAGGTAGCCAGCTGAGTTGCAGCCAGGTAGACAATTCAGAAGCCAGCTGGGGAGCAAGGAATGATGCAGGGATGAAAGCTTGACTGGGAGGGGAGAAAAGAGAAAGGACTGCTAGCTCAATATCTGAGCACAAGGCAAGGCAACTTCTTGTTCCTTGAGCCTAATGGTGCATTCGGAAGTGGGGATTAATGTGTTCATTTTCCTGATTATAATGCTTGTACGTCGTCTTCATCTTCTTATCATTATTATGATCACAGGGCCACAACTATTTAAATTTGTATAGTACTGATTTAAATATAGACTAGTTTGAACCTAAAACAAATCTGTTTGGCTCTTTTAGGCCTGATAAGTGTATGCATGGAATCCCTTTCTATCTGTTCCTGCTATAACAAGGTAAAGGTAAAGGGACCCCTGACCATTAGGTCCAGTCGTGGCCGACTCTGGGGTTGTGGTGCTCATCTCGCTTTATTGCCAAGGGAGCCGGCATACAGCTTCCAGGTCATGTGGCCAGCATGACTAAGCCGCTTCTGGCGAACCAGAGCAGTGCATGGAAATGCTGTTTACTTTCCCGCCAGAGTCGTACCTATTTATCTACTTGCACTTTGAGGTGCTTTCAAACTGCTAGGTTGGCAGGAGCAGGGACTGAGCAACAGGAGCTCACCCCATCGCAGGGATTTGAACTGCCGACCTTCTGATCGGCAAGTCCTAGGCTCTGTGGTTTAACCCACAGAGCCACCCGCGTCCCTGCTATAACCAAGTACAGTACTACAAATATGCTTTGAATGTGCTGATGAAATTAAGCTCCCTGGGGAAAGGGTTGTGGGAAGGAACAGTGGGTGCTGAGGGGCAGGAAGGTGACTGATGTTTTTGAGTTCTGAATACAGTATGACTTTATTCTGTTTATTTTTTGTTTGTTCTGAAACTCAATTTTACACACACGCGCATGTGCACACACACACTCTGACACTGCATTAAATGTATAGGGCAGATGGGGCCCAAAGGTCTGTGAATTATTTGTTGGGAAATGTTAGATTTCCCCCTTTAAATGAAGAAACAGAATTTAATTTAACAGAACTCATTTCAGCCAGTTGCTTAGGGAAGCACGAAAATCCAGTATGCAAAATCCCATTTGTGTGAATATATTTGCTGGACATTTCACAAGGGCCAAATGTTGTGGCAATGGACACGGGCTTGTATTTTGAATCCTCGTGTATGCCATCTGTCCCAGAACAGTTGTTCTGTTAAGCACATCATTTTATGCCATAAGATTTTATTTTTTTTAATTCAATGGTGTTTATTGAATTGGAGGGGGAATGGATATTCTCTGCCTACATGGCCCGTAAAAGCTGTGGTTCACTCTATTCTGGGGTATGTAACACACTCTTATGAAAGCTTTTGCCATGATAGGTAGAGCTGCCAACTGGCCAGGGGGAGAAAACAACTTTATCACCTCCTCATTTGCTGCTCAGCAAAACTGCCCTTAAAGTGGCAGCTTGAGGGTTTGGAACTAAAGCTGGCAGCCTTAACCATACCAATTTGATAAAAGACAGGAACTCTGTGATTTTGCCAAGACATAGCTGACATAGCTTCCATTAACTGTTTTTCCACATTTTCCTCCCCCTCCCACCCCATCCTTTTATTTGCAGGTTCCCATACCACCTGTTGGCTCTTTAGCAATATAATACCTTTTAAGAAAAACAAAAAGAAGTTTGCACATTTGACCAAGTAATCTGTTTGACAGCTCATACCAAAATTCTCAAAATAAAGCTGTGCAGCTCTTTAAGAAAGGGTGAAAAATAGACGGGCGATGGATGGATTATATTTCTATGCCACTTTTTATTCAAATGAATCCCAAAGCAGCTTACAAACAATAAGACGATAGAACATCACAAATACAGCATAAATCATAGTATAATTAACGAATCATCAGTAAAACAATTACAAATTGTCAAAAGACAAAACAATTACCATCTATGAAATACTATGGATAAAACGACTATTATTATTTTTTTGAGAGAGAATGGAAACTGATACTGTACAATAGAAGAAAGGAGTGATGGCAGCTACAGCTTGCATGGCATGCAACCCTGGCTGAAATTACCTGTTCCACAAGATGGCTGTGGCAGCCCCTCTCGTCTTTCCCTATGATGCGGGTGGCACTGTGGTCTAAACCACTGAGCCTCTTGGGCTTGCCGATCAAAAGGCTGGCGGTTCGAATCCGCACAACAGGGCGAGCTCCTGTTGCTCTGTCCCAGCTCCTGCCAGCCTAGCAGTTTGAAAGCACGCCAGTTCAAATAGGTACCACTGTGGTGGGAAGGTAAACGGCCTTTCCATGTGCTCTGGTTTCTGTCACAGTGTTCCATTGCGCCGGAAGCAGTTTACTCATGCTGGCCACATGACCTGCAAAGATGTCTGCGGACAAACACCGGCTCCCTTGGCCTGAAATCAAGATGAGCGCTGCAACCCCATAGTCGCCTTTGACTAGACTTAACTGCCCGGGGTCCTTTACCTTTTACCTTTACTCTGCTTGGGGGGTGCACATGCAACTGCCTTTGTGTTACTGCCATTGGATAGGGTGGTCATTGTTGTTTTTGTACATTTGAAAGTGGCGCAGAGGGGAGTGCCATTGCCCAGGGATGAAAATGCATTCCACTGCCATCTCTATGCAGAGGTATTGCAGCACTTTAAAAAAAACTGGCAAACCCTCTTTGACTGGCAGTGCTAATTGTAAATCAACAGAAAGGAGAGTATCCGCTGCCCCATGGGAGAAAGGTGCTCAGTACTATATATGAGCCTTGCCCTCTTTTCCATCGGGTTACTCGAACTCTTCTTTTTTGGAGATCACTCGTAGCTGAGTAAGATTGTCTTCCATGAACACGGTTTTAACAGTGAATCTGTAAGTGACTGTGGAGGCCAATTCTGGATCCAGATGTCCTTCCACAGTGGGGACATAGGTTTCCAGGTGGGAGTTGATAACGGTGTGGATTTGCCAAGCGTGTGTTCCTCTTAGCACGTTTCTCCCTTGCGTCCTGAGTTTGAGTGTCTTCAAAGCCCATGACACCTTTGGTAAAGGCTGTTCTCCAACTGGAGCGCTCGCAGGCCAGTGTTTGCCAGTTGTCTACATTTTTTAAGATTTTTTTAGATTTTTAAAGATTTTTTAAGATTTGCTTTGAGAGAGTCTTTAAACCTCTTTTGTTGACCGCCAGTATTACGCTTTCCATTTTTAAGTTCCAAACTTAAAAAAATAACCCTAGCTCTAAGCCTCCCCCAAATCAGCTTTTGTAATGTTGGCAGAGACATAATCCAATCAGAACTTGGAATATTCACTTTTAAAAAAGAAGCCATTCTAGTTCAAGTTCAATATACCCAGTAAGGAACTAATTGCTGTTCACTTTTGTCCCTTTACAAAATGAAGCAGGGTGGTTTGCAGTCACTTCACTGCTCAGTTAGAGTTCTTCCAAATGATCGTTGACCATTTTCTTCCAGCATTCACAATGTTACCAGCTGCTGTGCTGAAATACAAAATATACTTGTGTCTAAGAAAGCATCGAGAGAGAGATAGAGAGGAATGTGAATTGTTTAATCAATTTCCCCCAGCAATTGTTATCTGTAAACTGCTTGCTGCTTTGTCAGTGTTTCATTTTAGCTGCTTTTATTTCATTTCATTCATTTCACTTATTACATTTATATATCACCTTTTCCTCCAAGGAGCTCAAGATGGTGTACATGGTTCTTCCATCCCCATTTTACCCTCACAAGACCCCTATCAGGCAGGTGAGACTGAGGCAGTGAGAGGCCCAAGGTTACCCAGTGAGCTTTGTGACTGAGTGGGGATTCAAACTCTGGGCTCCCAGGTCTCAAAAGAGTGCGACTGAATTTTATTCTATTTGTGAAGAAGCCTGTTACATGGAACTTTGAAGTGTCAGGCATAGCTCTAATGGCTTTAGCCCAAACGTAGCAGAGTTTTCCTGCACAGCGAAGAAGCTAGTCGAGGTGGAAATGACTAGTCAGCTAGACTCAGAATAACTATTTACAGGATTTATTAAAAGGAAAAAATAAAACCAGCAGGGTTTCTGCATACAAAACAAAGCAAAATAAATCCTTTTTCTCTCTCTCTCTTTCATAACCATACACAGCACTTCTACTCCTACTCCTAACACACCTAACACCAAACTGTGCTAGCATTTCTAGATAACAGAGTTGAATGCTGGTCGTTAACCAATCAGAGTAAGTAGTTTCTAGGTCAAGCAGACCTTGGCTTTCTGCCAAGAGTAAATTGACACTGCCTTGAGTTAATTGTGTGAAGCCAGAATCTGTAAGTTCCCATGAGAATCAATTAACAGAAACTGAACAATTTTCACATATGGATTGTTAGCTGCCATGGTTTGTCCCCAGACCAAATAAATAAATAATGCCTTTTCGGTCCGTAAGAATGCTGAAATCTGGAAATTCCTGGAAATCCACTTTTCTAGCAACATACCCCAAAACTTTCACCTCGGAGCACCAATCTGAAAATGCAAGTCAGTCTCCCCCTGTCTTATCACAGGCCCTATTCTCACTTAGAATTCTTTTGACTTGCAACATTCAGGAATACTCGTACACTCATGCACACCAGCCTCAAGGTCTGCTTAATCTGATTTGGAGGAAAATTTATTCCCAGTCTCCTCTTGTCAGGAGCTGCTGGGATTTGTGGGCAGCCCCCGCCATGAGCTGCTGAATTGCAGGTGGCAGCTTCTCAGTGAAAGCTGGGGCCCTGGATAGAGTCTGCCTACCCAGACAGGCCAATGGATAGGAAGGAGTACAAGGGGCCTTCCTGTTTGGGGGTTAAGTCTTGCTTGAGTGACAAGGTATTCTTGAGCTTTGGTGCCTACCTGCCTCTTCATTTATCCTTTGGTTCTGACTATTTGCTCCTCACTCTTGGTCCTTAGCTCACCTTGAATTGCCCTGGCACCTGTCCTTCCTTCCTTCCTTCCTTCCTTCCTTCCTTCCTTCCTTCCTTCCTTCCTTCCTTCCTTCCTTCCTTCCTTCCTTCCTCTTTCTTTCTTTGGCAATCACTCTCAGCCAAGTAAGATTGTCTTCCATAAACACGGTTTTAACAGCGGGTCCGTAAGTGACTGTAGAGGCCAATTCTGGATCCAAACGTCCTTCCACACTGGGGATATTGGTTTCCAGGCGGGAGTTGATCACAGTGTGGATTTGCCAAGTGTGTGTTCCTCTTAGCACGCTTCTCCCTTGCATCCTGAGTTTGAGTGACTTCAAAGCCCATGACACCTTTGGTAAAGGCTGTTCTCCAACTGGAGCGCTCGCAGGCCAGTGTTTCCCAGTTGTCTGTGTTTATACTACATTTTTTAAGATTTGCCTTGAGACAGTCTTTGAACCTCTTTTGTTGACCACAAGCATTACACTTTCCATTTTTAAGTTCGGAATAGAGTAGTTGATTTGGAAGACAATAATCAGGCATCTGCACAACATGAGATGCTCTACTTCCTGTGTAGAGCAATGGCATTAGAGTTTCTGCACATCCCTTTGTAAGACTCTTCTTGGGAACTTGGATGCCTGCAACAGGCATATTCCCCTCCAAGAGGCTTTGCTTTCTTGAGACACTCAAATTACCAACCAAGTGATAAATTACTGGCCTGATGGAATCTCTTAGGTTTTTATTTTTTTTGCATTGAAAAAGAGTTCTGCTGGCTTAGAGATAAATCAAGTCTCCTCCATTATATTGATCTGATCTTTCTCATTCTTTTCAAGCCGCTCTTCCTTCATTATAGCCCAGCTTTTGATAATGAGATGCATGCTTTGTCAGCAGCTGCGAGGGTCGGCAATGCATTAAAAGGTGCTTTGCAAAACTCATCAAGTCGCAGGAGGGTCTTGTCGTTAGCACAATTGTAAAGCCAGCATAAGAAATTGCATTTATTCATTTATTTCGCTCCCATTGCAATGCACTCCAGTGTTGTGCAATCTGCAGTTTCTGCCATTGTCCAGCGATTAAAGATCTGCCTTGATCAAGGAGAACACAGCCCAAGACCCACATCTGCCACCAGTGCACTATGTGGCCTTAAGTTGCAAACTATCAATGTGCTAACTTCCTGGAAGGTGGGTTACTGTTGCTTATGGGGAGGGAGAGCATGGAGGCCACATATTGGCTCTGCCAGTGTGTTTCTACCGTGCTGACCTCCCCGCCATCTTGCCTCTCCCTCTTGTTAAGCAATACTTTTGTTATTTTTATTATTTAAAGTTTTTTGTACTTCTGCAAATCTCAGGGTCCCCTTATTCTGCTATCTCTACACATTGGGATTGGTGGTTGCTAGTCAGGCCACATTCACACCATACATTTAAAGTGCTACAATACCAACGGAAACAATCATGGCATCCCCCAAAGAATTATGGGAACTGAGAGTTGTTAAGGGTGTTGAGAGTTGTTAGGAGGCCCCTATTCCCTTCCCAGAGCTCCCTGTGAAGAGGGATTGATCGTTGAACTGCTCCAGGAACTGTAGTTCCGTAAAGGGACTAGAGGTCTCCTAATAACTCTCAACGTCCTTTACAAACTACAGCTCCCAGAATTCCTTGGGCGGGGGTGCCATGACTCCTTAAAGCAGACCCTCCAATTGTCCCTGTTTTCCAGGGACAGCCAAAGATTTACAGAAGGTGTCCCAATTTCTGATTTGATCCCAGAATGTCTCACCTTTCCTTGGGACGTTCCTATTTTCATTAGACAAATGTTGGAGGGTATGGAGTTAAATGACCCCCAAGCCGTCTGAAGGCAGCCCTGTATAGGGAAGGGTTTTTTAATGTTTAATGTTTTATTGTGTTTTTATATATGTTGGAAGCTGCCTAGAGTGGCTGGGGCAACCCGGCAAGATGTGGGTGGTATATAATATATAAAGTGGTATAATTATAATTGAATAGGACATCCCTATTTACATTGGAGAAATGTTGCAGGTGATGTTAAAGTGGTATCATATCACTTTAAATGTATGGTGCGAATGTGGCCTTAGTCTCGCCTCCACAACCTTGGCCTAAGAAGTTATGCATGACAAAGTTTGAACAGCCTTGCTCTCAATTTCAGCCCATTCCAGGTAATACCTGCAAAAGCAACCTTGGTAGAAGGCAAGAGATTAATGAGCAGGAAGGTGTGTGGCCTTTGGCTATTCCACTGGTCATCAGCTCCCTCAGCCACTCATTAATTCATCAAAAATGTCCTGACATCCATTAGGCCAAGCAGCCAGGTGGAAAAGGCCTCAGATGAAGCATAAAAATGGGTCAAAAAGTGGCAAACCAGCTTCAGAACTGTTGACAGCCACCTTCCTAAATAACGGGAGCTACCATGCGGCCACATCAATATCCTGCAGAATTCATGATTCATCCTACTTTGTATTATTATATATTTTGTCAAAGATCCCTGGATGTCCCCCACCTGCCATTACAGTTTCTGGCAGACTCTGATCTTATCGAGATGTCAGCTTGGATTAAACCTCATTTCAGAGTGTGAACACTAATCAGTTTCCACAGTCCCAATGCAAAGGTGCTCAGGAACAAATCAGCTGCTGAGCAGGTGGCAGCAAGGAAATAAATATTTGGATGATGATGATGATGATTATAAAAAAACTGGTTCGATTGCAGTGCCCTCAGGATTTCTGTTGCCTTTGGTCTTCTTTTACATGGCCAGAAAATTAGCCCTCAGCGCAAGAACGCCGGGAGGCCAGTTTGCAATGTTGTATAATTGGTAGACCCAGGCCCGGATAGTATAATGTAGCTGTAAAGTTCATGTTGCCCAAACTGAAGGGAATTTCAAGTAGTTTTATGTGGTTATCATGTTTCCCCACAAGGTCTGGCACAAACCACACGCCTGAGGCTCGGGCTGGGACACCCCCTTTAGGACAGGGCTTTCTGCACCCTAACAATGGCCCTGTGTGCACTGGCGGAGGGAGAGGGCTGCAGGGGGAGCGCGCTGCCCCTGGCAGCACGATTCCTGTGGGGTGCCATCATGGCTGTTCCCCCCGTCCGTGCTGGGTGCCACTCCCCTAGGACATGCGTCACTCCCCTACAGGCGGTGCGCCACGCCCTGGGATGCACATCAGCCCTGCCACCGCCTGCTCTCTACCCCTGGTGCTGGAGCATGAAGTTCCGCCAGTGCCTGTGTACTGTAAAGCTAAAGGAACCCCTGACCATTAGGTCTAGTCGTGGCCGACTCTGGGGTTGCGGCGCTCATCTCGCTTTATTGACCAAGGGAGCCGGCATACAGCTTCTGGGTCATGTGGCCAGCATGACTAAGCCGCTTCTGGTGAAACCAGAGCAGTGTACAGAAACGCCGTTTACCTTCCCACCGGAGCGGTACCTATTTATCTACTTGCACTTTGACGTGCTTTCAAACTGCTAGGTTGGCAGGAGCAGGGACCGAGCAACGGGAGCTCACCCCGTCGCGGGGATTCGAACCACCGACCTTCTGATTGGCAAAGTCCTAGGCTCTGGCCCCGCCTGTGTGCTGTACCGATAGTCTATTCCATTTCAAGGTATGGGAGCCCAACTGGAAGGAATACTTTGGACAAGGATGTTGAAACTGTGGTCCATCCAATGGTCAGGGATGATGGAAGCTGTAGTACAGCAACTTCTGAAGGGTCACGGGTTCTGCACCCCTGCCTTAGGGGAATATGTTATACTAGGGGCTGCTTGTTTCACTCAGGGGGTGTCATGGAGGGGAGTCGGGGGGGCAGTCAGTCAGAAGAGGAAGAAAGAGACTTGCCTCTTTCTCAGCCAGCCGAAGGCAGTGGGCTACGACCAGTGCCGGATTTTCATATAAGTTAAACAAGCTATAGCTTAGGGCCCCACTCTTTTGGGCCCCCCCAAAAAAAAAATTAAAGGAAAAAAACACCTGGATGCACATTTCCAAAATATAAGATAAAAAACAAATAAAGCCTACATAGAGCAACAGTGTTTTGTGTTGTGTAGGCTCCTATGATGTAAGTAATGGGCCCTGCCTGCTAGTCTGCTCCCTAAAATATCACTGGTTTGCTCATTTCTATATATAGGGTGCCTACATTCTGCATGGACTGGTTCCATGGCAAATGTGCAAATGGCTTTAGATACCTACTAGGTCCATAAATTACCATATAGCATATATTCAACACAAAAAACAGACTATTTGTTGTTAACAAAGGACAGCTGGACGTATAAAGGACCCCATTATCTTCAGTAGCTTAGGGCCTCATCAAACCTAAATCCAGCCCTGGCTAAAAAACCCCTTCTCAGAAGGAGGAGAGACTGTACATCAGGGTCAGCAACTTGTGGCCCATGGGCTGGATCTGGCCCACGAAAACCGTTTTACTGGCCCATGAGCCGCCCCCGAACTGAGTTGCCCACTCGGTGAGTCCCCCGCACGCTGCGCTAAACTGGCACAGCTCAGCGCGGTGACTTGCTGAGCGGCACCGGAAATCACATCTGCATACATGCAGATACCGGAAATTGCTTCTGCGCATGCCCAGACGCCGAAAATCACTTCTGTGCAGGTGCGATTTTCGGCGTCTGGGTATGCACAGAAGCAATTTCTGGCACCATGCTGCACTGGTCCGGCCCATGGGCGATCTCCATGGGAGTGATCCGGCCCATGGCCAGTAAGCCTTGCTGACCCCTGCTGTACATTATCAGTACAGCGAGAGTGGACTGGACGGAGGCCAATTCTCTTAGGAGCCTCTGTTAGTCACCTCACAGGGGAGAGGGAACTCTTCGTCGGAGGAAGAGGTGGGAGATGACCCAGAGAGTCCCAGGGCTTGCAGAAGAACAAAGGTCAAGGAAAGGTGTCCATCAAAGAAGAAGGGGGGGGGCTCGCTTTCATGTTTCCTGTTGGAGGCGCAATTTGAGCTCAGATGCCTCAACTTCATCTTGATGGACGGTCACTAGTGTGAGCGGCTCTGAGGTTAATGACTGTATATAATAAATCTTCTTGTAAATACAACTACTGAGTGCTGAGTATCTAAGCCAGCAGCCTGCCAGATCCTGCCAGGTCAAAAACCTAGTTTGGCACCACCCCACACACAAACACAGGCTGGGATTCTCAATGGCACCCCTTGAAAAGAGGGGAGGGTTAGCGCGATCGACTAATGGCGGATTCCCTCTGAGCTCCAGAGGGAATCGGCTCTACAGGAGTGGGGTCTAGCCGCTGCGGCGACGCGGGGACCCTTAAAAATCACAGACGGTGAAGCCTGTGAACCTGGTGACTCGGCGGGCACCATTTGCGCCCCCCCAACCCGTGAAGGAGCCTTTTTAAAGGCTTCGGAACGGGGGACAGGGTGAGTGGCGCGGTGCTGAGAGTTGACTGCTTCTCCTGCAGAGTGAAGCCGCATGCCATGGTCGGAGAGCGCTGACTTCTTCTTATGAACCATTGGACCCTAAAGCAGCAACCCGTGAGTAGTACGGAAATTGGACTCGTTGAGGAAAATTTGCTTTGAATTGGCACGATCGGGGAAGGCGCAAATAGGAAGTCCGTCTCCCCGTCTTATACATAATCTGAAGCAAGGACTAGCTAACTAAGGTCGAGAGGATTTTATCTTTTTTATTGGGTAAAGACATTAATTTCACGATTTGGCAGTTTAAGTAATCGTACTGGAGGATAAGAGCAAATTTTGGGAGCTGAAGTGCCATCCCCCCGGACCCGGGAGTGATCCGCTAGAGAGCCTTCTGAAGAGATATTGAAGAGCTTGACAGCTGTCAAATTAGCTGTCAAAACGGGAAAAGAGAACTTTGTTTTAGACTGTCTCTGCTGGTTATATTTGTTACAATTTGGCTATATCTTGCTGAAAATAAGGAAAAACTGATACAAACTAACTTGATTTTTGGATTTGAACTGGAAAGATATTAAGTAACCAAAATCCCTCTAGAGGGGGTTTTGGGACATTACAAGAATGGCTGAAGGAGGGAAAATTCAAGCTAAATTGGACAGAGTGTTTTTTCTCTTGGGAAAATTACAAGGCCAAATTGATGTTTTGGCTACCAATGTTGCAACTCTGGATTTAACAGTAAATAAATTCAATGAACTTGATAAGGACTTGATTCAGGAAGTTTATGCAGCTGGAGAAGAGGAGAAATTTGAGAATCTTGAGAGTGCGGAGAAAGAGACACATGTTGTTTCTGAGGAAAAGGAAGGAGGAGATGTAATGTTGCAGACGACAAAGGAGAGCCAGAGGCCTGACATGATGGATACAAAGGAAAATAAGAACTTGATGATGAAAATCTGGTCTGAGCTCGAGATTGAAGAATGGAGAGATCTCCTTATGTGGAGATCTGAAGACCCAAGGATTACAAATTTGATCAAGGTTAAAGTTGGAGCTTTGGGGACATTTGGACTTGAAAGGAATAAGAAACAAGATTTGGGCTACACTTTTAAGTATGGAGGTCTGGCTGGAAGAAACATTGTCCCTATCGGGCCAGAGCGTCTCCGAGATCTGGTGTTTAATATTAAGGACTATAAAAAAAAACCCGCAGAGAGGAACTGAGAGAGAATTGAGAGCCTCGGATGTGAGATCTCCAGGCTGACAGCAGATTAAGAATGATGGACATTTGTTGGGGATTGAAACCAGGAAAGGGGATGGGGTGGGGTTTGGGGATCCAAAGGGTGTATAATTATAATCTACCTTTTTCCTTTTTTTTCTGATTTGTTACTACTATGAAAAGTGGGGAATTCGTGGAAGGGAATCTGGGTCGACTTTAGAAAAAGGATTTAAGATTTAAGAATGAACATTGACGTATAAATTTTGAGGTTGTAAAAATGGTTTATAAATTGAACTAAATATAAAAAGGTTAAAAATTGGGGATAATAACTTGTTGAATTAACAATTTGAATTGGAATATAAGAAGGGGAGGTGTGGGGAAGTCAGAGAAATATGTTATAGGAAAAGAGGGATTTTAAACTGTATATGTTTTCTTTTTTCTTTTTTTCTTTTTGGTCTTTTTTTTGAAATGGAAAATTCTTAATAAATATCTATTAAAAAGAAAAAAGAAAAGAGGGGAGGGAATGAGGGAACGTTCTTTCATATGTGGTGGACCTGTAAAAGGGTAAAAGAGTATTGGGAAATAATCCATAATGAATTAAAAAAATTTTTTAAAGTACCTTTCCAAAAAAAAAACCAGAGTCCTTTTTGTTGGGGATAATTCAGACAGAAATTCCCAGGTGTCAAAAAAGGTTACTTATGTATGCCACTACTGCGGCCCGTGTTTTGTTAGCCCAAAAATGGAAAACGAGCGAGGTCCCAACTAAAGAAGAATGGCAACTTAAAATGGTGGAATATGTGCAGCTTGCGGACTTAACATATAGAATAAGAGAACAGGAACAACATTTGTTTGAAGACGATTGGAATATGTTTATTGAATATATGGGGGGAAATTGTGTACACTTGAAAACGTTGGCAGCGTTAAGATAAATTCCACAGTATAAATAAGTTTTGATGGTTGTAATAATGGAATACTGAATGGTTTAATTTATGTAAAATATGCAGGGGTTTATGATATGCAAAATGAACCATGGAAAGAGAAGAAGGGAAGTCATTGATATTTTAAGGATGTTTAAATGAGTATTCTAAACTGTAAAACAGAAATATATGAGAGAGAAGGGAGAGAATGGGCAAGAGACCGAGAGCCCATTTCAAAAGGCTCAGGGTTTAGGCCACTCCTAACAGCCCCCCTGATCTGACGCTGGACCATTCAGGGAAGCAGGTGATGTTATCAGTATCATCTACCCACACAGCTGCATCCTTAGATGCAATGCAAAGATTCTTGCTTCTCTTCTCACAGAAGAGCCTGAAGACTACACCAGGCACAGATCCAGAAATACAATCCAACACTTATTGCACTCTCTCAATCACTCTCTTGGCTCCTCTTTGAACAATGGACATAACCACGTTGCCCGCTCAAGATTCTCACGAGGTGGAATTACATGGCCGCCAGTCGCTTTGCAGATTAAAAAGATTTCCGCAAATAATTACAGATAGTAAACAGCTGCAGATGCAGATGCTTCTTTTCTTGTTATTTTTAATGCCCCCCATTTCAAAACTGGTAATGCATTTTACAGATCACCCTTTTTTGATTAGGCTCCTTCGGCTGCCAATCAGCTGAATTACCAATAAAAGTCTTAATGTTCTGCGTGAACGAAATTGGAAAGAAGCACTGTGCAGTCAAAATGGTAGGCACTGTTATGCCCCGCTGATTTCAGTGGCATAAACAAACATGCACTTAGGGCCAGAATCCCTTGCACACTTGTTGGGGTGGGGTGGGGTGGGGTGGAGTTCCGGTTCTACCCTAGAATTTAGTAGAGAGCAAGTCCCGCTGAACCAAGTGGGGCCGAATTCTGAATGAACATGCTTAGAATTGCACCATGCTTCTTCTTTGCCATTGAAATAAGTAGAGCTTAAGCTTAACGTTGACTTGGTCATGCTTAAAATATTCTTTGCGTTGCTAAGATAACGGCAGGGTCCTTCTCAGAGGAGTTTGATTTGTTTCAAAGAAAGAAAGAAAGAAAGAAAGAAAGAAAGAAAGAAAGAAAGAAAGAAAGAAAGAAATTACTTTGTAGTATTTGGACTCAGCCCTTTGCATGCTCATCAGTAGTGCTGACACAAGCCCGTTTTCATTTAAACGTTGATGAGCACAGTTTGTGCTGATTTTCTGAAATTCAGTTCATCGCCGTATTGTATTGCAGAGGAAGCAATACCACTTTGTTTCGTATGGATTTAGAAGTCAGTTGAAGCCCCTGCAGGAGAGCACACTGTGCTTTGGGGTCATTGCTGTCAGGGACTGGACTGAGGAGGAATGGTGGAGACGGCCTCTGCTTCCTCCTGAACCTTCCAGAGAAGAGGAAGACAGTATAGATTTACAATAGTGGTTTGAGGAAGGTCACGGCTCAGAGGTACCCTATTTTTCGCGCTATAGGACACATTTTCCCCACTCCAAAAATGAAGGGGAAATCTGGGTGCGTCCTATGGGGCGAATGCAGGCTTTCGCTGAAGCTTGGAGAGTGAGAGGGGTCGGTACACACCGACCCCTCTCGCTCTCCAGGCTTCAGGAAGACATCCGCAGCCTGCTTCCCAGAGCATCAGGCACCCTGAAAGCAGAGCGCCCGGCGCTTTGGGAACACATCCGCAGCCTAGGCAGCCCTGCGGGAGTTCTCGCAGGGCTCCCCACACTGCGGATAGCAGCCTGGCGTCCGGCGCGAGAAGCGCCCTGAAGCAGACTGCCCCTCGTGCCGGGCAGACATCCGCAGCGTGTTGGAGCCCTGCGGGAGTTCCCCGCAGGGCTCCCCACGCTGTGGATAGCAGCCTGCCGCCCGGCGCACAGGGCGCCCTGAAGCAGAGCGCCCCGCACGCCGGACAAACATCGGCCAGCCCCACAAGCTCAGGGGACAGCAAGGAGGCGCAGCGCCGCCATCCCGCTGTTCCTCGACCTGGTTCGGTTTCCCCGACCTGGTTTTGGGGGGGAAATAAAGGAAATTTTCCCCCTTATTTCCCCCCCCCCAAAAAAACTAGGTGCGTCCTATGGGACGAAAAATACGGTACATGAAGAACAGAGTTGGACAATAATGGGAGAGGGGGAGGGGGAGGGGAGGGGAGGGGGAAGTAGAGCCGGAGCAGCTGGCTGACGTGTTATCACTAGAAAGCATTCCAGACCCCACTTCTCCCAAAACCCAATGAGCATTGAAAGTAGGAGAGCAAAGGGTTCGTAGGCAAATGGCCCTAAGTGGCCACCGTAAGGTGAGTGGTCCTGTTGACAGTTGAGGAGAGAAGGGGGTGGAGTTTACTCAGAACAACGCCATTACTCCAAGAGGTTGCATTTCTCCAAGAGATGGTGTTGGACTTTCGAAGGAAGAGAGGAGAACTAGCCCCACTGTACATCAGGGAGGGCTTTGTGGAGAGAGTCTCTTCCTTTAAATTCCTAGGAGTTTATCTCAGTGAAGACCTTACTTGGAAAATCAATACAACCCAGGTGGTCAAAAAAGCCCAACAGAGACTCCATCTCCTCAGAGTATTGCAAAAGAACAATGTCAATCAACATTTGATGATCTCTTTCTACTGGTCCACAACAGAAACTGCCCTTTCATACTGCATCATGGTGTGGTACACTGGTTTGACATCAACTGATAGGAAGTGCCTACAGAGGGTGGTGAATACAGCACAAGATATTATGGGCTGTCCCATATAGATATAGAAGCATGAATAGTCGTACCAACAGGGTAAAGAACAGCTTCTATCCATGGGCTGTTAGGCTGCTGAATGAAAAGATAACAACAGGGCAACTGACTTTCGGGTTTGGTGGGTGTGCGTCAGTAAACGAAGGGAATTAAGACTAAGAGAGCTGAGTGGGGGTGCTCGTGTAATCTGACTGTATACAAGTTGTACAAGTGACAATCAAGTATTTCAATTTCAATTTCTAAGCCTCTCTCTGTGAATATTGAAGGAAGACCTTGGTAAGAGCTTCCCTTGTCTTTCTATTCCTGGCTGCCTACCGTGCGGAGGGTGGGGGGCAGGATCAGATTCCCTGAAGTCTGACAATTGCACTGTGAACCCAGAAGTGGGAGGAAGGCTGGGCACTTACCTCCTGCCATTGCCAAGTGGTGACTAAGGAAGAGGGCAGCCTGGTTCGTATGCCATATCCCTTGCCATGTTCCATTAATTCAGGGAGCTCTAGCAGCTTCTGCAGCAGGGGTGGGCAACCTGTGATAGACTCAGCTCCCATCTGCCCTGGCCAGCAAGACCAATGGTCACAAATGATGGGAGTTGTCATCCAACAACATCTGGAGGGCCACAGGTTAGGAGGCGCCTAACAACTCCCAGGTTCTTAATAAATGGTGGTTTGTATTATTCTTTGGGCGGGAGCCATGTCTGTTTAATGTGGTATAACCCAGCTTTAAATTCAGATAGGGCCTAAGGTAAGCATGACAAAACCCCTGAACCAACCCACGATAATTTCACCAAAATCTTCTCCTCACACTGATTTCTAAATGCAATTTCCTTTCTCATTAATTGATGGAGAACAGCAGGGGGATAAACCCCGGGAGAAATTTTATAAACAAATGCAGCTCTCTTAAAAAAGGGGGGGGGAGGGAAAAAAAAGAAAACAACCCCTGCAACATATATGTATTCATCTCAAGGCTTATGTTTGTTTCTTATTTTTGGTTATAATCAAGGTTAAAAATGCACAGCCCCCAATTAATTAAACAATGTCTGAGTTAAAACTTTTAACTCAGTTTGAATATCGCACATCACTTCTGGTCTCATCTCTCAGAGGGGAGGGGGGGAATAATCTGAGTTGTCAGCATCTTTAGCATAACCCCAATGGCATTTCAGACCTCATTTGCTGATGAGCAAGCCATCAGCAGGAAATGAAGTTCTGTTACGCTGGAGTGGTGGTAACAAACAGAAAGAAGTCCAGCTTGTACAAGGTTGGCTGGTTGTATTTCAAGCGGCCATCTTTTTTTCTAGTCAAATTTCAATCTTCTGACAGGTATAAGGCCTGTGAAGAAAGCCACCTGAATAAGTTGAAGAAACAATGGTTTGTTTGTTTCAGAAATTTATATTTTTAATGTTACTTAGAGCTGGAAACCAAGGTTTATGAGGAAAGGTTGAAGGAGCTGGGTATGTTTAGCCTGGAAAAAAGGAGGCTGAGAGGAGATATGATAGACGCTAGGTAATTTATTATGGTCAAAGACCAGCTCTCATAACACAATAAAAACAGTGTTCATAAAGATAAAATAGACAATCAGAGCAGATTGCAGCAATAGCTCACGAGTTAAAATTGAGATATATACATATACCCATTCAACTGAGATCTGGGCTACCATAAAAATTGACCCTGAGCTGCCCCAAAGGGCGACTTCAGCATTTCTCTAGTAAGCTATTTTATTCTAGAGGATGATCTGTGCCTCCAAATCTGGGCGCAGAATCTGGCCAGGTCGTCTTGTGATCTTTGCCTTGGAGGAGAGAATTAAGTTTAGACTTGTCCGAAAGATCGGCGAGCCTCTTCAGCAAAGGATCAATGGTGTCTCTACAAATCTCAACATAAAAAGAACATTAAAAAATATATGTTCAGGGCTTCCCCCTAACGGGCAGGTACAAAGTCTCTGTGCATACAGGACCCTTCTATAGGAGCCTTCCAGAACCGGTGAGGGCAAGGCCGTGCTTCTAGAGGAGATATGATAGCCATCTTCAAATATCGGAAGGGCTGTCACATGGAAGAGGGAACACACTTGTTTTCTCCTGCTCTGGAGGGTTGGACACAAACCATTGCCTTCAAGTTACAAGAAAGGAGATTCCGACTAAACGTCAGGAAGGACTTTCCGACTATAAGAGCTGTTCGGCAGTGGAATGATCTCCTTCAGGAGGTGATGGAGCTTCATTAAAGGTTTTAAGCAGAGGCTGGATGTTCATCTGTCATGGATGCTTTAGCTGAGATTCCTGCATTGCAGGGGGTCGGACTACTTAACCCTTCAGTACAGTTTCTACTGGATTGATACACCAGGCATCTGAACCGTGGGGAAACACTAACAGGGATTCCCCAGAGATCAGAAAGGGATATAAGGAATCAGGTGGTCCTTAAGGTATCCTGGACCCAAGTTGTTAAGGGTCTGGTAAATTAATAAAGGGACCTTGAACTCATAACAGTAACATGGGCAGCCACTTTCCCCACCCAGTCTCTAGCCGTGTTCTCCCTGCAGTACTTAAACTCCAGGTGTGTCAAGTATTTATGCACGTTTAACTTGTGGCGCATTCGCCTTTATGCACTTCTGTGGCGTTTGCCCTCCTAGGTGACATCATGTTGGGTCATAAGGAAAGGGTTAAATGGGTGTGAAGTGATTGGCCAGTGGGAACCAAGGGGAGGAGTTAGAGTTAGAGTTGTTTGGAGGTCAGTTGGGAGTTGGAGAAGGAAGAGGGAGGATAAGTCTGTGGGTTGGTCGAGTTGTGTTGTGAGAGAGTGAGAGAAACTGATAGGAGTCAGATAGACAGTTGGGATAATCAGCTGGCAGTTATTAGGAAAAGTATAGGCGGGTATAGAAACTAAGATTAAGACACTGACAAGAAAAATTATCTGAAACCATAAACTTGTTTTTTGTGTGTGTTTTTTTAAATGATATTTATTAAAGTTGAAACCATAAACTTGTTAAGGCTCATAAAATAAACTTGCTTATTTGATTTAATGTTAACAACTGTCTGGACTCTGTGTGTACCCGAGAGAAACGGGTTGGTGGCAGCGGGGAAGCAATCACAGTGGTGGCACAGGGATCAATAGACCGTCAAACGTCTGGGGACCCTGTGTGATTGCCACAAATTCTTGAAAAAATTAAAAATAAATTAAAAGGAGGCAGAAAGGGGGTGGGTATCCAAGGGGGAGGGAATGGCTTTGGCACTCCCACTCAACACTGAACCCAATGTGTTTTGACTTTACATGATTTTGGCTTTATGTACATATCAGGCTTCCGGTATGCCTATTGTGACCTTTGAATCCACAAGCTGTTAGCTACCCTGTACTTGATCTACTGCCCCCAGTGGGCAGCGGCTGCCACTGCAAGACAGTTCCAGCCCCCAAGGCTTAGAATCTAAAAAGGCAACACAAAAGGAAAACGGATTGGGAGGGAGCAGCAAATAAGGCAACTGGTACAAGTTATTCTGTTGTGGCAGAAAAGGTCAAAGGAAAGAGGAGGCAAAAGCTGCTGGTCTTTCTGCAGAGCCGATAGAGGGACGCTGCATTCCTTCTTCTGCTTCTACTACAGGCTAACGTAATGGCTGCTGACAGGTGACTTGTCATTATAGATATATAAAACCCCTGTTCTTTTTTTAAAGAAAAATATATTATTTCAAAATAAATCAGTGTTCCTCTTTCTTGTGCTCTTCAGTAAATAAATAAAGTGCGATTTCCAACAGAAGCTTTTTCCAGAAGGCTTTCTCTTCTGCATTGGCTGGGTTCTGAAACACCAAGAGTGATTTATTTATTACGCCCCGCACTGAAATCACATTTGTATAATTTGTGTTCTTTGCATAATTTATTTTGCTGGTGGCAAATTTATAGGCTTTCCGAGTTGAGGAAATTGAGGAATCGGCTTCCTGCGTGTGGGCATTTGCTGCCGAAGCTATGCAAATTAGAGATGCTAATTTGATTAGTGTCGTTGCGTATCAGCTTTCGATTAGCAAATTATGCTGTGCAAATTACTCCGCTGAATTTGGAGGTCCGGGCGAGGGAATGGTAAGCCTAGGCAAGGAGGATTCCCAGAAATGGAGTGTTTGGTTCATAACTGTCAACTTACAGCTTTGAAAATAAGGGACCAGCAGCCTCGAAAATAAGGGATCAGCAGCCAAAATAAGGGATCTCTTGTGGGGGCGCAATTAGTGCCTGCACCGTCCGTTAAGAGTTTGGGTGTAATCTTCGACACCTCCCTTTCCATGGAGGCGCAGATTGCAGCTATAACAAAGGCGGCATTTTATCATCTCCGCCAAGCTACGCAGCTGGCTCCTTACCTCTCTCGCCCTGACCTAGCCACTGTGATCCACGCGACGGTCACCTCCAGACTGGATTATTGTAACTCGCTCTACGTGGGGCTGCCCTTGAGGCTGACCCAGAAACTCCAGCGCATGCAGAATACCGCGGCGAGACTCCTTATGGGGTCCTCGCTGCGAGATCACATTCACCCGGTGCTATACCAGCTGCACTGGCTCCCCGTGGAGTACAGGATCAGGTTTAAGGTGCTGGTTTTAACCTTTAAAGCCCTATACGGCCTAGGACCCTCGTACCTACGGGACCGCCTCTCCTGGTATGTCCCATGGAGGACCTTACGGTCTTCAAACAAAAACACCCTCAAGATCCTGGGCCACAGGATGCTTAGGCTGGCCTCAACCAGAGCCAGGGCTTTTTCGGCCGTTGCCCCCATCTGGTGGAACGCTCTGCCACAAGAAACTAGGGCCCTGTGGGACTTCACATCTTTCCGCAGGGCCTGCAAGACAGAGCTGTTCCACCAGGCCTTTGGCCAAGGCACAGTCTGACCCCCTCCTCTGGAAATCCTCACAGAACTCTAGCCCAATGGTTGTCATTAATTTGATTTTGAACTGATTTTAAAATGAATTGATTTTAGAATGCTGTGTTACTTTTATTGTTGTTAGCCACTCTGAGCCCAGCTTTGGCTGGGGAGGGCGGGATATAAATAAAATTTTATTATTATTTTATTATGTAAAAGTTCCATTTTTGCTCCGCCCACTTTTGCCACTGACCACACCCACCTCTGGCATGTGACCCCCCCCCAGAGGGTTGCACAGGAGGAAATGCACCCTCGAGCTCAAAAAACTTCCCTACCTGTGCTAACCCTTAGCTGCCCATCAGCCAATCAGCAATCATATTGCCAAATATCCAGTAACCATCGTAATATTTTTGCTGTGTTTTGCACATTCGGCTCTTCAGATGGAGTGGGGTGAAATTAATCAGCGTGCTTTAGAGGGATTTTGCTTCCTCCTTGTCTCCCCCCCCCCCCATGCCTTGCCAAATAAGCGTAGCAAAAGCCGAATCGTACGCCGCTTCTCTGTCACACTTGTCACAGCGGCTGTTAATTTGGAGCATTTCCTCAAGTAACCCTCTTGCCACTAACAGAGATGCGAATACGTCAAGGGGGTGGGAGGGAAGCAATGTTGCTGGAAAAACCCCAGAGACTATTCGGGACCGTGACTGCCACTCTCAAGAGCTCTGTCAAAGCGAAACAGATGCTCCTTTTCATAACATGTTCCACCTTGCTCAACTTCTCCTAGCCAGGCAAGGCAAGGAAACGCTGCTGTGCGATGCCAGGATGTCGGTGCTAATGGATTTGTTTGTTCTCCAGAGTTTCTGCTAGCAGACTTCCAAAGCGCCACAGAAACCAACAAGGCCCTCGGGGGCTTCTCACACTTCAAAATCCATCAAGGGAGGCTCTGTTAAGGTGAAGACAGATGCAAGGTTTTCTGGGCTGTGGGAGGGATTTCCAAAGCGTTGCTGTTTGGGGCAGGAAGTGTGTGTTCAAACCACAACAGTTAACGTGTTACATCTGTCTTCATCCATAGCTACCAGTGTGATGCCAGTGTGCTATAGTGGTTAAGAGCGGTAGACTTGTAATCTGGTGAACCGGGTTCGCGTCTCCGCTCCTCCACCTGCAGCTGCTGGGTGACCTTGGGCTAGTCACACTTCTTTGAAGTCTCTCAGCCCCACTCACCTCACAGAGTGCTTGTTGTGGGGGAGGAAGGGAAAGGAGAATGTTAGCCGCTTTGAGACTCCTTAAAGGGAGTGAAAGGCGGGATATCAAATCCAAACTCCTCTTCTTCTTCTTCTTCTTCTTCTTCTTCTTCTTCTTCTTCTTCTTCTTCTTCTTCCTCTGACCTCATTGGAGCATTCAATATAACCAGCTTCCCATGTTATTATCTTGGCAGTGCCGGCTCTCCCATCACCCGTTTTATTTTTATGTTTAAAACTATTCATCCAGGGGAACTTAACTCTGAATTAGACCTCAATTGTTTTATTTGATTATCTGTATCTTTGCTGTTGCTTTGTACCGTATCTTTAAACTTGGTCTCCTTGTTATTAGTATCACCTGGGGTTGGCGATATATATTTTTCAAAAAATGTTGTTAGTAACAGTGACTACATAATCGCATGAGCACTGTTCCAGAGTACATTTCATTCTCATGTATATTATATCTATTCAAAAAAATATAGGGTATGTAACTTTTTTATGTTACAGTTTATAATTTCTACACTTCTCATACACACCCAAACACACCCACACTGACTGTTTGGTCATAATCTACATCACAAAACCTGGAGAAGGTTGGAAGATAGCTGTGTTCTTTATGTGCTGTTTCAAGAATTGTGGACAGGTTGCTTCTCACCCAAACCTCAACAAAACAGAATTTCTCCCAAATCCATAGCTGGGGTTGGTAAGGGATGAGTTTTATTGGCGTGTTGAGGGTGATAGGGAAAGCCTTGTGGGTGGGTGCAGAGTAATATAAACGTTCCTTTAAAAAATAAACACCTGAGATCTTTGGCTCAACCCAGGCTCAGCCCTGAAGCTGAAGACCAACCACTGTTGTGTAGCTGTTCTCCTGTAGAAGCAGGTCAAGGAAGGACAAAATGATAGCCAGCTCTTTAGAAGTGACGAGCCTTCATTAACAACAACAGGTCTGGGAAACTGGCTGGAAGTTTTACATTGTGACCCAGTGAGTGAAAGTCAGCTGGAAAACTCTATACACCTGGTCTACAAGGAAGCTTTAAGTTTCTTGCTTTGTTGTGTTTTCATCTCCAGTGCTGAAAATAAACATCTGCTTTGGAAATCCACTGCTGTTATTTATTTCCTTGAAATGCATTTTCACGTCAAGTAATTCCAAACATCGGTTTGTTTTTAAAAGAAGAATTGCAAAAAACCCCACAATCCACTATCCTGAAAACATCTGGGTGTTTGCTCAAAGCTGCAGGTGACAGAGCTATTTTTAAGAATGACGAATCATTTATATCCAGCTGCAGCAGTCGGACACCCAAATTTAATTTAATTTTTTTTAAAAAAAAGGAAAATATCAAGGCTAGCAAGGAATTTCCAGCCAGGAAGCAATTTTGCTGAGAGATGTTTCATTTTGACAAGTATAATGAAACGTCCCAACAAAAGTGCAATGACACATGAAGCGGTGGGGTGTGGGTGCATTGATCTTTTTCTATCTTGATTGCTAACAGGAAACTTCAGGATGGCTTAATGTGTCATACTTGGGTCAGTGAGACCTAGCAGGCCTGTGCCGCGCCCCAGATGAGCTTTGTGCCCCCTGGAACAGCGATGGAGAACCTGTGGAGCCTCCAGAAATCAGCCCCAGTCAGTGTGGCCAATTATCATGGGTGATGGGCTCTGTTCCCAAAACTTAGAAGGCCAGAGTTTCTCCAGTGCTTCCCAGCAAGGTTTCTTAAACTCCTGGGACACAGAGAGACTTGCTTTTAAGTAAACATGCACATGGTTGGTGAAATATACTCCGAGTCCTGTAGCGATTGTGTGCTCTTTATTGCAGCTTGTAGAACAGTGATTGAATTGCCCCCCACACCTCAGGCTTTTATATACATTATTTACACAATGAGTCCCGTCTGATTGACTGATTCTGCTTCCCTCCTGGAGCCTGATTGGTCTTTTCCTGCCGGCCAATCAGTTATTGCATTCTACGATCCTACCAGCCTAATAGGCTGATTAACTTCCTCCTGGAGCCTGATTGGTCCTTTCCTGCAAGCCAATCAGTTGTTGCATTCTAGGATCCTACTTGCCTATTGTTCTAGGATCCAAGCTTAGTACATAACAGTTGGGCTCCAAGGATGGTCTTCTGCAGAGGATCCAATCTGGCCCAGGGTTAGCTCAGATTCAGGTACCCTAGAATCATAGAATCATAGGATGGTAGAGTTCGAAAGTTTCCCAAGGGTCATCTAGTCCAACTCCCCTGCAATGCAGGAATCTCAACTAAAGCATCCATGTCAGATGGCCATCCAACCTCTGCATAAGAATGTCCAGTGAAGAAGAGACCACCACCTTCTGAGGGAGACCGTTCCACTGTCAAACAGCTATTACTTTCAGAAAGTTCTTCCTAATGTTCCATTGGAATCTCCTTTCTTGTAACTTTAACTAATGGATTGGTTCAACCAAGTCCCTGTCAGTTTGCATTTCTTAGTGCAGAAAGTATTGATCTGATGTGTAGAGATCTTTCCTATTCTACTTAATTCAAGAGGTTTCTGGAAGCTTCTCTGTGTGAAAGAAGCTAGCAGAAGGTTCATGGTGTTTGGGTTATTATTCCTTCAGAGAAGCTGAGTACAGCTGGTTTGAACTGGATCTCTTATCTCTTCTGTCAAGGTCATGCTTACTATAAAAGTAGGGCCAGAAGGAGCCTGGGTTTCACTTTCTCTTTCTATCTCTTTTCCTTTTGGTGTGGTGTTCTGTACAGAGTATGCTTAGTGTTAAGGTTTAGACTTATTGTAAGTTAAAATTAAGTCTGCTGCAACTGGATTTCTTATGGACAGTGCCAATCCTGAATATATTGGATTTGTGACCATTATGCTTCATTTGCCTTCAGTAGCAGTAAAGATCTGCTGGGTAAAATACAATTGCCTCTGGTCTATTTTTGGAAACACTGCAATGTGTTTAAGTTTTTACTCTGCTAACTATACATTGGAATCTGCTCTGGATCAATACTGAGTAGAATTTCAGTGACAGTCCTGCCCTCCAGAGCAGGAGAAAACAAGCTTGCTCCATCTTCCATGTGACAGCCCTTGAGATATTTCAAAATGATTATCATATATCCTCTCAGTCTCCTCTCTTCCAGGTTAAGCATATCCAACTCCCTCAACCATTCCTCATAAGGCTTGGTTTCCAGACCCTTGGTCATCTTGCTTGCACTCCTCCACACACATTCCAGCTTGTCAATGTTGTTGTTTGTTGTTTAGCAGTGTCCGACTCTTCGTGACCCCCTGGACCAGAGCACGCCAGGCACTCCTGTCTTCCACTGCCTCCCGCAGTTTGGTCAAACTCATGTTCGTAGCTTCGAGAACACTGTCCAACCATCTCGTCCTCTGCCGTCCCCTTCTCCTTGTGCCCTCCACCTTTCCCAACATCAGGGTCTTTTCTAGGGAGTCTTCTCTTCTCATGAGGTGGCCAAAGTATTGGATTCTCAGCTTCAGGATCTGTCCTTCCAGGGAGCACTCAGGGCTGATTTCCTTCAGAATGGAGAGGTTTGATCTTCTTGCAGTCCATGGGACTCTCAAGAGTCTCCTCCAGCACCATAATTCAAAAGCATCAATTCTTCGGCAATCAGCCTTCTGTATGGTCCAGCTCTCACTTCCATACATCACTACTGGGAAAACCATGTTGTTGTTGTTTAGTCGTGTCCAACTCTTCGTGACCCCATGGACCAGAGCACGCCAGGCACTCCTGTCTTCCACTGCCTCCCGCAGCTTTAACTATACTGACCTTTGTTGGCAAGCTTGTCAATATCCTTCTTAAATTGTGGCACCTTCCTCTAGCTGCCTGAGTCACCTTTCTAAGCCAAAGCAGGCTAACCTGTGGCGCTGCAGATGTTAAATTCTAGCTCCCATCAACCCCAGCCGGCATATTCAATGAAGATGAGATTTATAATCCTGCAACATTTTGGAAGGCCCCTGGTTTTCCACTCCTGCTATAGAACAAGCAACACTTAACCTGGCAGGAAGTGCCATTCTACAGCATTAGGAATGGGACCACTTCGGCTGGGGTTCTGGAGACAGAGCACATCGTGTAAAGCATCCTGATTTCCATGCCGCAACACAAACCCGGTAAAACGAGAGTCTGGTGTCTTGTTGAATTACACGTTTTACACCTTGACTACAATGCCTCTGGGATGCTCTAGGGCCAAGGTCACCTTCGTGAGGGCATGCATAACTTAAATTACGCCAGAACAAGCCGGCAACAAAAGGAGCATGGCAATATTTGTTGAGAGCAATGTGGCATGAAATGTGCTGTCAGGTTTCAGAAGCCCTGGGGAAATGTTTGTTTATTCGCAATAGCCTTCCCCAAACTAGTGCCTACCAAATGTTCTGGACTACAGCTCCCATCAGCCTCAGACAGCATCGTCCATCGCCAGCAATTATGGGAATTGTCATCCAAAACTTTGGGAGGGGAACCAGGTAGGGAAGGTTTATTTGCAACATTTGTACAAATCTGCAAGCCTGATAGCATTGGACAGGTGTTTTGCTGAATGGTTTTCTGAATAAAAAAATTCCTTCCAGTAGCACCTTAAAGACCAACTAAGTTAGTTCTTGGTATGAGCTTTCGTGTGCATGCACACTTCTTCAGATACTTTGAAGAAGTGTGCATGCACACGAAAGCTCATACCAAGAACTAACTTAGTTGGTCTTTAAGGTGCTACTGGAAGGAATTTTTTTATTTTGACTATGGCAGACCAACACGGCTACCTATCTGTAACTGGTTTTCTGAATGTTTTTGAATGTTTAGGCAAGCCTGTCCAAATATGTAAAACAATTAATTGATGTGTGTTTTAATCTCTTTCTAGCTTGATTTTAATTATCTCCTGGATGTTTTAAATAGCTGTTTCCAACGGTCTTTTACTGATAATTTAAATGTTTTATTGTTTTTGTAAACCTCATAGAAGTTTTAAATCACACACAGAGAGAAGAGAGGTTTTTGAGCAGAGGTTGGCTGGCCATCTTTCGTGGATGCTTTAGTTGAGATTCCTGCATTGCAGGGGGTTGGACTAGATGACCCTCATGGTCCCTTCCAACTCTACCATTCTATTATTCTATCACTAGGGATTACTTTGAACCATATTCTGGGCCCTGCACACATGTGGAAACAAGGAACTGTGCTGGGAAAAAGCATTTTTTTATTTGCACTCCAATTTCTTAATACGTAGGACTTTGTTAAGGAGTCAGTTAATTATTGGAGCAACACACTTAGGTTGCATTTATTATTATTAAGTTCTGCTCAGTTTGACTGCATGGCCCTGTTCCTCTTGCTTATACTGATCATCTCACACCAACAATACCATTTCATCCTCAGTGATGGAAGGAGAGGAGGAGGGAAGCAGTGGGTAGTGGAAGAGCAAGATGGTTGCTAGGGAACTGCCCCAGCATGGCTCGCTTGCTCACCTGCTCATCTCACTCCTCTGCTTTCCTTCTCATTACAGCCCAATATTGGTTCAATTGAGAAGCAGCTCTCAGAAACATGTCATGACTATGTACTTTGCAGCACCACCAGTGGCAGCCAAGCAAACTGCAGCATGATGACAGCCTTGCATTTTTATTATATAATTCCAAACGGGGCAATTAAACAAGCATAAATATTTCCAAGCAAAACAAAAGTGAAGGAAATCATAATTTTGCAAGCAAAGGGATTAATTTTTTTATGACTTGAATAGCAGCTCTGGCAAGACACAACTTCACAAATCACAGCAATTAGTGTTACCTGGTGTGTTAGGAATATATATGGTGTGTTTTTTCCAGAGGCCTTGTGATTATTATCTTACATTTCTTTCACCTCTTGACTGCAGGATATAAGAATGCAGAGTTCTTTTGTTTTACTCTTTCTTCCAGTGAGTGATTGTATTAATTCTTTATGGTATCGTTTATATATTTCGTGAATTAAGCTCATTGTGAAGCCTTATTTGCATTTCTGATATGCACCCCGCTGGAATAAATGATTTGCGGCTGTTGTGCTTCTCAGCTGCGTCCTCAGCAGCAGCTAGCAGGGAATTTACAGAGGAGCCTGCAGTGGTATTCATCATTGCTTCCAGGGGTGGAAACAGCACTGGGGAGAATTTTCAAGTCGAATGCTTTGAAGTTCAACTTCCCTTTAAGTGGGCTTTTATGGAAGCTCGGGAGGGAGGTGGGGTGTCGGCAGGAGGTAACAATAGGGGATCTGAAGCTTGAAAGGGATACAGAGCCCTGGGGATTTCCAGGCACTGCTGGCGAAAGAAAAAGGAACAGGTAAGAGGGGCCATAAAAGGTAGTGCTGTGGGTTAAACCACAGAGCCCAGGATTTGCCGATCAGAAGGTCGGCGGTTCGAATCCCCGTAACAGGATGAGCTCCCGTTGCTCGGTCCCTGCTCCTGCCAACCTAGCAGTTCGAAAGCACATCAAAGTGCAAGTAGATAAATAGGTACCGCTCCGGTGGGAAGGTAAACGGTGTTTTCGTGCGCTGCTCTGGTTCGCCAGAAGCGGCTTAGTCATGCTGGCCACATGACCCGGAAGCTGTACGCCGGCTCCCTTGGCCAATAAAGTGAGATGAGCGCCACAACCCCAGAGTCGGGCACGACTGGACCTAATGGTCAGGGGTCCCTTTCCCTTTACCTTTCAAGAGGGGCCATTGCTTCTGAAGCAGCCCCACTGTTGACTTCAATAAAACTCTGGAGGGCATCATATGCATATGTTACTTTGTGGATACTGGTCTAATAGAAAAATAGGAACATAAGAAGCAGCCTTATGCTGAGTCAGACCACCAGCTTTGAACTGTCTACACTGACTGGCAGAGGCTCTCCAGAGTTTCAGGCAAAAATCTCGCCCAGCTCAGCCCAGCCCTACCTGACGGTAAGAGCTGTTTGACAGTGGAACAGTCTCCCTCAGGAAGTGGTGGACTCTCCTTCACTGGAGGTTTTTAAGCAGAGGTTGGATGGCTATCTATCACAGATGCTTTAGCAGAGATTCTGGTATTGCAGGGGTTGGACCTGATCACCCTCGGGGTCCCTGCCAACTCTACAGTTCTATAATTCTACCTGGAGATGTTGTGGACTGAACCTGGGACATTCTGAATTCAAAGCAGATGCAACTGAGCTTGTCCTCCCCCAATCTAGCAGATATAGCCCCCCAGTCAGTGTGTGTGTGTGTGTGTGTGTGTGTGTGTGTGTTTGTCTGTTGGGTCCCAAGTGCCATGAGTCCCAAAGAGTGATCATGGAAGGGCCAGTCAGTCCACAATAGGCATGTGGGAAGTAAAGGAACCAAAATTTGATGCCTGTGATACAAGAACAAATTCCGTTTTGCAGCCATTTTGTACCATTTTGTGGGACTGGCTAAAGGCAGGCAGCGAGCAAAAACAATGATGAGTTAAGAGTTTGTGCCCAGAGTATTTACTGCTTTTTATCAAGCCTGGCACAGTTTGTTTGTAGTTTGCTGAGAGTTGTGAAACTGTGTATGCTCAGTTTATTTTACAGCGGTACCTCGGGTAACAGACGCTTCAGGTTACAGACTCCGCTAACCCAGAAATAGTACCTCAGGTTAAGAACTTTGCTTCAGGATGAGTACAGAAATAGTATGGCGGCGCAGCGGCAGCGGGAGGCCCCATTAGCTAAAGTGATACCTCTGGTTAAGAACAGTTTCAGGTTAAGAACGGACCTCCAGAATGAATTAAGTTCTTAACCTGAGGTGCCACTGTATTTTATTTTTTGGTAGTCTTTCAGATACCACAAGATTGTGTGTGTGTGAGAGAGAGAGAGAGAGAGAGAGAGAGAGAGAGAGAGATATTTTATTTTGGGCATTCCTTTTTAGGGGGAAGAGGCCCTGTTTGGGGAGCTGCACCAGGGCTCCCAAACACCATCATCCGGCCTTGTGAGTGCCTGGAGGCGGTTGGAGGATGGATGACGGCTAATGGATTGAAGTTGAATCCTGACAAGACAGAAGTACTGTTCTTGGGGGACAGGGGGCAGGCTGGGGTGGAGGTCCTGAATGGGGTAACTGTGCCCCTGAAGGACCAGGTGCGTAGCCTGGGAGTCATTTTGGACTCACAGCTGTCCATGGAGGCGCAGGTCAATTCTGTATCCAGGGCAGCTGTCTACCAACTCCACCTGGTACGCAGGCTGAGACCCTACCTGCCCGTGGACTGTCTCGCCAGAGTGGTGCATGCTCTAGTTATCTCCCGCCTGGACTACTGCAATGTGCTCTATGTGGGGCTACCTTTGAAGGTGACTCGGAAACTACAGCTAATCCAGAATGCGGCAGCTAGACTGGTGACTGGGGGCGGCCGCCAAGACCATATAACACCGGTCTTGAAAGACCTAAATTGGCTCCCAGTACGTTTCCGAGCACAATTCAAAGTGCTGGTGTTGACCTTTAAAGCCCTAAACGGCCTCGGCCCAGTATACCTGAAGGAGCGTCTCCACCCCCATCGTTCTGCCCGGACGCTGAGGTCCAGCGCCGAGGGCCTTCTGGCGGTTCCCTCATTGAGAGAAGCAAAGCTACAGGGAACCAGGCAGAGGGCCTTCTCGGTAGTGGCGCCCGCCCTGTGGAACGCCCTTCCAGCAGATGTCAAAGCGATAAACAACTACCTGACATTCAGAAGACATCTTAAGGCAGCCCTGTTCAGGGAAGTTTTTAACGTGTGATATTTTAGTGTGGTTTTTTTTGGTTTCTATGGAAGCCGCCCAGAGTGGCTGGGGAAACCCAGCCAGATGGGCGGGGTACAAATAATAAATTATTATTATTGTGATGAATAGGCTGGGGAGCAAGTGCAGAGTTTTAAATTGTGGGCAGCACCATTCAATCTGGCTTCAAATTACAGCAAAGCAGGTTTGTGTTAGATAGTATATTGGCCTCATTTTCTTCACAGTCCTTCGCCGTTTGCAGAGCTCAGCTTGCGCAAGATGCAGGTCCTCTGTGATTTAGAAGCAGTGGAAGAGAGTCTCTCAAGCCATCTGTCTTTGACATTTCTTGAATGCTTATATCAGCTTGGGTAACACTGCTGAGGTCATTGGGCTGTTTCCGGAGACGACAGATGCCTTACGACAAGAATAATAAAAGTCTATTGCGTGACCTTGAAAAGGGCATTTGCTCAGGGCCTGTGTGTGACATATATGAACAGAGAGAACAGCAGTGGTTGTCAAGTAAAGCAGACTATAGCAGGAAGCATCTGAGATATACTCTGCCTGGTCATTCAGCTGACAGCCGAGGTCCGAGGCAGTTTGTGCCCACAGAGAGCCAGAGCTCACAGTCAAAGACCTTGCATGGCTTAGGAAAATTCCCATCTCCCTCGCAACATCTTCCTTGAAATGATCCTATCTACAGTATGAATGTCAGAGGATTCTGATGGAAGCAGATGCAGAAACTGCTGATATTCACTTATTTGGAATGCAATCCAGCAAATGTTATCAGTATTCTCTGTCATTCTTGCTTTCTTTCTGCAAAATAATAATAATACATGATTGATTACAATGTTGTTTTTTGCATTGCTTTTCCTTTGCATTACAGTGAATAGGTTGGAATAATGGATGGACAACATAAATTATGCAATGTGCATGATTAGTTATGTAATTTTGTCACAGAGGAGGACAGCAAGGCAAGTAATGTAGTTTTGGCAGAAGAAGGACTGCAGCAGAATGGAAGCCTTGCTGCATGCAATGAGTACAGGTGTGAGTCCAGGTGTGATGGCTTGGGAATCTGATTCAGAGGCTGAACCGGAGGAATCCCAGCCTGCACAGGAGTCCCTGCCTCCAGGGCCAGCTGAGCCGGGGCAGGGCCTTGAATCTGAATCCACCTGTGCTGGATCCTCAGGAGCAGACACCAGATGAATCCACTCTGGCTCCGGAGGTGATTGAGGACCCATTGCCTGCAGGTGCTCCTCTCCCAGCCCTGTCAGGGGAAGGGGAAGTTGCCTCTGGGTCCAGTAACCCTCCAGCCTCTCCTGAGCTGCAGAGGCTCAGGGCAGAGAGGCGGAGGGAACTAGGTTCTCTCAGGAGGAGTGCTCGCCTTAAGGCCAGGGGAGGCGAGTCACCTGTGGGCCGGGACCACCCTAGGCCCCAGAGGAGATAAAGGCCAGTCAGCCCAGTCCCAGGTTGCGGGGGCAACGACGTTGCAAACCTGTTTCTGCCAGCACCCAGACCTGTTTTTCCGGAGTTCCCGACCACGCCCGGCTTCTTGCTTTGGACCCTGCTTTGCCCTTGGTGGACAGTCTCCAGACCCTCAGCCCAGGACCGGACTCTGACCACACCTCATGGTAAACCCCTCCCCCCCCCGGGACCAGCACACCAGGGTTCACTGGTACGGTTAGGTAATCTTAAGAGTCAATGCCTATTGGTCTTAAAAGTACCCCCCCCAAATGGTAATATGTACTATTTCGCTGCATTTGGAGGCCCTCCTGCCCATTCAGCTGGGTGGGGTTCTGTCCCCAAGTGCCTGACTTAATGGACCACTGTCATCGTTGTCCATGTCCACACATCAGTTCAGATTCAAAAAAGCAGCCTAAATTGGCTGCTGGGGCAAGAGGAGAACTGTGCATGCAAATACATTTCACATTCGCTCAGCTTGCTTTTGCTGCTGTTGGTGAGTGTGCTCATCTCACTTCCATGCCTAGTCCGCTCAGACATTCCTGGTTTCTGCGCTGTCGCAAAGTTATCTGTCTGGAGACAGGAAGCCCCAATAACAGCAAACATACCACCTCAGGCCTATTTAATTGCTCATCTTCTAACATTGTGTATGCAATCAAATGCCAGCAGTGCCCTTCAGCTGCCTATATTGGACAAACAGGCCAAACATTATGCCAAAGGATAAATGGACATAAATCTGACATCAGGAATCACAAGACAGAGAAACCAGTAGGAGAACACTTCAGTCTCCCAGGACATTCAATACAAGATCTCAAAGTGGCTGTCCTGTTACAAAAGAATTTCAGAAATAGACTTGAAAGAGAAGTTGCTGAATTACAACTTATCACTAAACTGGAAAGACCTGGTCTGAACAGCGATATTGGATTCTTATCCCGTTACGCAGGCTAAGACTATTCTTGGTCATCTACGTACTGTTCCCTTAATAATCTCTTGCTTTTTCTTTTTCTTGTGGGACCAACTGTCATTAACGGTCACTAACAGACTTACCATACCCACTAGCCAATCACCAATTCCCCCCCCATTATATATAAGGGTCTTATGACTTCTGTTTCAGTGTATCTGAAGTGTGCACGCACACAAAAGCTTATACCTAAAACTACTCAGTTGGTCTCTAAGGTGCTACATTATAATTTTAAAATTCTTTTGGAAGGATTCTTTTAAAGACTTTCTTAGATCATACAACTTTTTTGAAGACTTGATTCTTTCATGGGAATTTTTAGGTTTTTAAAAAGAGTCTTTTTAACTATCTTTTTAAAGAATTGTTTTAATTTATTTTGACTACAGCAGACCAACATGGCTACCTACTTGAATCTATATATTTCCCGACAGCTGTCAAGATCTATTCTCTTGCGGAGTCTCAGGGCAAGAGATGAAAGCTTCTGTAACTTTCCTAAATCTATTTGTTCATTTTAAAAGCCAAGGTCATCCAGGGAAACACATGATCTTCCCCTTCTTCCCCTCTCTCAAAACCAGAATAAGGCAGAAAAGGCAATCGAGATGACATTATCGTCGGCTGCTTCTCCTGTTTCCCATTTCAGGCCTTAAAGCAGCCGTCCTTTTGCCATTAGTCAACCCCTCTAGTTAGTTAACTGACGTGACTCAAAACCGCATTGGACAAGACAGCCTCTAGATAAGATATTGCAAGGTCTAAGCTTGGCATGTACACTTAAGAACAGAAATATTCAGCCCGTTCCTTCAAATAATATCCTTGACTCTTTTGAAAGCTATGGAGATTGATAGCATGAGTGTAGGAAACAAGAAGCATCTATCATTTGATTCTCCGGCAGCTGGCGGTGGCAACGGGCACAGCTTTCAAACACTGTGAAGAGAGGTTTCAATTCTACAGCGCTGGAAACCAGCCAGCACAGTTTGCTTGCTGATATGCAAAAGAACAAACAAATGAACAAACTGCACCCCACCCTCCGACAAATGGTTAGCTCAGTTGGTTAGAGCCTGATGCTGATAACGCCAAGGTTGCAGGTTCGATCCCCATATGGAACAGCTGCATATTCCTGCACTGCAGGGGGTTGGACTAGATGATCTGGAGGGCCCCTTTTAGCGCCACAATTATATTATCCTCTGAAATACAAGATAGCTACAATTTTTTTGTTTCCCTTGATGCTCCACAACCGGTTAGGACTCAGGAGAGGCAGATAATGCAAACAGCATATCACATGACAAAACTGTGCCAGGATTGTATCATTCCATAAACCCCAATTCTAGTAGCTGGAGTCCTTCCCCTGGTTTTTTGCATGTATTTAGATATGTCCAGGGATGCGGGTGGCGCTGTGGGTTAAACCACAGAGCCTAGGACTTGCCGATCAGAAGGTCGGCGGTTCGAATCCCCGCGACAGGGTGAGCTCCTATTGCTCGGTCCCTGCTCCTGCCAACCTAGCAGTTCGAATGCACGTCAAAGTGCAAGTAGATAAATAGGTACCACTCCAGCGGTAAGATAAACGGTTGTTTCCATGCGCTGCTCTGGTTCACCAGAAGTAGCTTAGTCATGCTGGCCACATGATCCGGAAGCTGTACGCTGGCTCCCTTGGCCAATAAATCGAGATGAGCGCTGCAACCCCAGAGTTGGCCACGACTGGACCTAATGGTCAGGGGTTCCTTTACCTTTACTTTAGATATATCCAGAGCAGAACAACCTCTGCTTAGATATGTGTTATACATGTGAAGGTTAGAAAAAACTATACATGCAATGTGTTCTCTTGCATGCCATAGATGCTAGAATTGCTAGCAGGTTCCTAAAAGCAAATGCTTGAGAACCTCAAGGTCTCCTTGTGACACTAATACTGTATTTGCTTCTAATGTTCTTTTTTCTTCCCGCTTGTTTACCACTTCTGTCCATCTGTCCAAATTTCATTCTGGCAGCAGGTGTCTGTGCCTCTCACCTGTTTCTGGTACTGTCTTTGACAACCAGACTAACCAGTTCAAGATATCATTTTTTTTAAAAAAGGATTGTATCATTCCAAAACTGCAGGTGGTGGAAAATCACCTGGTTGAATGTTCACCTGTATGCAAAGCAAAGTGAAACAAAAATCTCTGGAAAACTGCGGTCACAATCAGGATGATGTTAAGTCTGTAAGGCAGAAACAAGAGAATCTTCAGACCTCCAGATGTTGCTGAACGAAAGGTTGCTTGAGTAGCAGCCGTGCTGGAAGTGGCTGATAGGAGTTGAGAAGCCATCAGCGGCTGGAGAGGTCCATGGGTTCGCCCCATCCCTAACATAGGAACCTCATTGATTTCAGTGAGAGAGTTAGACAATATGCTTAGACGCTGATCTTGGACTGAAAGGAGGAAGGGTGAGGCTCCAAGATCAAAGCTGCAACAGGTGTTTTTCAGCTTACAACACGGGACTGTGGATGATCCTACAATTATGTCCGCATTCCAAGATTGTGTTTCTCCACTAGTGCAATGACTCACACATTTGGCCAGTGAGTCATGGACCTGGAGGGTCAAAAATGCACAAATCTGCAGCTTACATACATGAATTGCTAAGCCCAGCATGTGGTTAGATCCAGCTAGATCCAGGTGTATTTTGGCACAATCTCTCGCTACCTTGCAGTTGCCCGTCGCTGTTTCAATCCAGATATCCAGCTCCGATTTTGACTTTGGTGCGGCTGGAGACAGCTTAAATGTTTCGAGGATGACAGTCATCCTGGCTCAGCTGGCGCTTAATTGAGATAATGACGCAGCCCCATCCCAGCTACGCAGAAATAACCACCCTGCCATTCTCATTTGAAGGAGAATTGTGATTAAGCGGTTCTGAGAGAATGAAACGGCCCATGAAACGCCCGAGGAAAACAAACCCAGAATGAGAAACACATTCTCAGCTATACGCCACATGTCGTTGTTGGGGGGGGGATCAAACACACTGTGAGTTCCTGCCAGAAGTAGAGAACATTTTCTGGCCCAAGGGCCACATTGCTTTCTAAGTAACCTTCCAGGGGCCACTTGGGGATGCGCGGAGCCAGAAGCAAAAGTGGGTGGGACCCTTAATGTGTGTGTGTGTGTGTGTATATATATATATATATATTTGCTTTCGTAGATTTTCACGGGTACAGGAATGCAGGTTTTGGTGTCTTCGGGTGTCTTCCCGTGTAAGAGTCGGGGTGTCTGTGCGACGTTTCGACGAGGTCTCACTCGTCATCTTCAGGCTGGTGCTTTCGGCTTCTTGTTACTGGAACAGAGCAGAATCTGGTGTTTGAGTTCCTATAAATACTGTTGAGGGGTGTGGTGTATAGCCTCCAACGTTCTGGGCAGAGAGGAAGTTCCTAGATTAGTGTGCCTTTTCTTCTTTTGTTCCTTAATTACTTGAGGGATATCTTGAAATCACTCAAGATATCCCTCAAGTAATTAAGGAACAAAAGAAGAAAAGGCACACTAATCTAGGAACTTCCTCTCTGCCCAGAACGTTGGAGGCTATACACCACACCCCTCAACAGTATTTATAGGAACTCAAACACCAGATTCTGCTCTGTTCCAGTAACAAGAAGCCGAAAGCACCAGCCTGAAGATGACGAGTGAGACCTCGTCGAAACGTCGCACAGACACCCCGACTCTTACACGGGAAGACACCCGAAGACACCAAAACCTGCATATATATATATATATATATATATATATATATATATTTGCTTTCGTAGATTTTCACGGGTACAGGAATGCAGGTTTTGGTGTCTTCGGGTGTCTTCCCGTGTAAGAGTCGGGGTGTCTGTGCGACGTTTCGACGAGGTCTCACTCGTCATCTTCAGGCTGGTGCTTTCGGCTTCTTGTTACTGGAACAAGAAGCCGAAAGCACCAGCCTGAAGATGACGAGTGAGACCTCGTCGAAACGTCGCACAGACACCCCGACTCTTACACGGGAAGACACCCGAAGACACCAAAACCTGCATATATATATATATATATACACCTTTGTACGGTTGGCTAGTTTCTACACAAGCTCGCACACCCCTCTCTATCTTCTATCTCAATGTGCGAGTGGTGTTATTGGAGCCCGAGGACACATTCCAGCCAGGAGGGGCATTCATTTCAATAAGCCTGCCTTGCGAAGCATTGTGCACATTGCCACTTGCAATATATGCTCTGTTAATGTGTAGGCAGAAGTAACAGCTATGGCTTCACAGCCCACAGTGACACACCACACTGTGGAGATAATTATATCACGCGTGCTGCTGACGATTGCTCCTTTAAAGCTCTTTAATGCAAAGGCGTTGGCGCTTCATAATTGAGCACAAATTAGGAGTCTGGTTCCTCTGTTGGGCTTGCTGTTTGGGGGGTGATTTTGCAGCTTCCAAGGCAGATGTTAATGAGTAGGCTGCAGCCTCAGCTCACGGCTGCCTTTGGCGGCAGGGCAACCTCATCTCTGGATTTCACATGGCCGGAGGTGAAAGCAAGCTTTGCTTGTCAAGGATCTGTGTGTGCAATGGTGCCAAGGGACCCATTTGGTCTTTTGTGGGGAGCCCCACTTTCTACTGAACGCATTATTCGCACTATGGTATCAACACTAGCATTAATGTAGCACTACTGAAATATACTTTTGAATTATGGTGCTGGAGGAGACTCTTGAGAGTCCCATGGACTGCAAGAAGATCAAACCTCTTCATTCTGAAGGAAATCAGCCCTGAGTGCTCACTGGAAGGACAGATCCTGAAGCTGAGAATCCAATACTTTGGCTACCTCATGAGAAGAGAAGACTCCCTGGGAAAGACCCTGAGGTTGGGAAAGATGGAGGGCACAAGGAGAAGGGGACAGCAGAGGACGAGATGGTTGGACAGTGTTCTCGAAGCTACCAGCGTGAGTTTGACCAAACTGCGGGAGGCAGTGGAAGACAGGAGTGCCTGGCGTGCTCTGGTTCATGGGGTCACGAAGAGTCGGACACGACTAAATGACTAAACAACAACAACACTGAAATATACAGCACCTTCCAGCATGTTAAGCATTTAGGAGTTTAGTGCATGGGGAGACAAGGGGTATTAGGGAAAGAAGGGAGAGGCAAGGGTCAAATAAATGGCTGTACGCAGGTATTTCGGGGGCAGGCAGGGAACTGTAAGAGTGAAACAAATGCTTTGCACACAGAAAGGTCAATGTTCAATCCAGGAATAAGAACAAGTCACATTTGGGACTCGGCCAACAAAGTGTGGAATAATGATGATGATGATGATGATGATGATGATGATGATGATGATGTTATTATTTCTACCCCACCCATCTGACTGGGTTGCCCCAGCCACTCTGGTCAGCTTCTAACATATATAAAAACATAATAAATACGGTAATAATAAATAATATAAAAACATTCCATATTAAAAGGTTTCTCTATACAGGGCTGCCTTCTGATGTCTTCTAAAGGTTGTACACACACACACACAAACAAACACCCTTGTGAAATGTTGGGATGAATCCTAGTTCAAAGTTAGGCCCAGCTTGAAGGAGCCTGGTGAAGCTAGCTCAAACTAGGCTTTTGAAACAGGCAAGTTCACAGTTCAAACTCCCCTCATTCAACCCTTCACCCTATTTCCACTAGTCTGTAACTATTCTTGAGGCTGCTTACCGTTCTAGGATTTTATTGCCTTGGGGAAGACAGATGATGTAGAACAAAAGGAAGCACATGCCATTTCTGTGTGGTCTTCACATCAATCTGTCGCTTTAGAGAAGGGCCCAAAATTCATCCTCAAAATGCAACGTATGAATTGTGCTTGGAGTTTGGCCAGCAGCTTTGCCGCACTCTGCCCTCAAATTTCTAGGTAACCGTCATCCTGTGTGAAAGAAGCCCTTGTGTTTTATTTTTCTTTCTCAGGATGCTTGAGGAAAACTATTTCATTTGACTTTTTATTGCATTTATTGTCAGTTTGCATTTGATCGGATGTGTAGAGATCTTTCCTATTCTAAGTAATTCAAGAGGGTTCTGGAAGCTTCTCTGTGTGAAAGAAAAAAGCAGAAGGTTCATGATGTTTGGGTTATTATTACTTCAGAGAAGCTGAGTACAGCTGGTTTGAACTGGTTCTCTTATCTCTTCTGTCAAGGTCATGCTGACTATAAAAGTAGTTTATATCCCTTTTCTATCCCTTTTCCTTCTGGTGTGGTGTTCTGTACCTAGTATGCTTAGGGTTAAGGTTTAGACTTATTGTAAGTTAAAATGAAGTCTGCTGCAACTGGATTTCTTATGGACAGTGCCAATCCTGAATGTATTGGATTTGTGACCATTATGCTTCATTTGCACGGACAGGCGGAAACCCCCCGACCCTGGGTGACACCCGCGTGGAATAATGACTCAAAACAACATGTTATGGGATTAAAATTTGCCCACAACTTTATTAAAACTTCAGGTGTAGGGAGAACTTGGCTTAGGCATTGGGCATTTATTCCTCCCAGTCCCCTCCCAGTCTGGGGAACATCAGGGTTATCCAGAATATGTGGGGATTGGGCTGGCTCTGGAGAACGTCTGTGTGGTGTTTGCCCGTTCATTTAGAAACTGTCTGTACAGGGGGAAGAGAAAGGGTTAAAAATGTAGACCAATAGGAAAGCCGGAGGTGGAGCCTACCCGTTTATAAAAGGGCTTAGCCTGAGGTTTGAGTTAGTTGTTGGTGGGTAGTTGGTTGGTTTTAGTGGGTTGGTTGGTTGGTTGGTTGGTTGGTTGGTTGGTTGGTTGGTTGGGAAAGGCAGTTGGAAAAGCAGCTGGCAGGCAGTTGGAAAGAGAGAGACAGTTAGTGCAGTGGGTTCTTGAGTGAGGGGAGGTAGAAGAGATAGAGACAGGATAAAATAAGACTAAGAAGGTCAAGAGTAACAGTGTTTTGAATGCAGTTAAAGTTAGTTTGTGTCTACAATAAACTACACTCTTCTTTGTTACCTTGAGAACCTGACTGAGATTAAGTGATTTTACCGGGGAGGATCTGGTTGGTGGCAGCAGATTAGTGGTGTACAGGTCAATAGTCCGTGAGACAACCGGGGGCTTCGTACGAATGGGGTCATGCCCCCCCCATTTAGGGAAGATAGACTAAAGGATTCCGCTGTCAGACTTGCGTTCAACCGAGCGACTCCTCCGATCACGTCTTCTGGAATCGCCTCCGACGTGATTAACGACCTGAGCCTCTGATAAGACTCCAAGCACGTTCCCCATTCAGCAGAGTTTCAAAGCAGCAGAAGTGCCGAGAAATATGAGCTACATGCTAAGAGTTTTATTACTAAGCTACGCAGACAGAAAAGAAATACATTCTCTCTCTGTGAGAGCAGAGAGGAACTGAAAACAAAGGAACAGGAAACCAGTAACATCACATCCGTCTCCTGTCTTCCGTGAGACTTCCAACAGCCTGGAAGCTCTGGAATGCAAAATAGAGTCTTGTGACTCCAAGAGCACTGCGCAGTGGCAACACACAGAAACCAACATCCGCCCCAGGCCTAAAACCGCCAAAGTTGTGACGTTTTGCTACGGGGAAGGCAAAACCTTCCAATGCAGGAAAATTCCTTTCCGGCCCTTCAACAGCGACCATAACATAGCAGCGCCTGCTCACCTGTGAAGAAGAGGTTAACTTGCAAAAGAAGGCTTAACTAAGGGAGGGCAGGGTGGGAGAAGCTCTGAAGCCGGCTGAGAACTCCTAGGTAAGTTCCGCCCACTGTTGTGTGGGCTGGTCAGTCCCTCCCCTTACCTGGCCAACTCTCTCCTGGCAACGCCCCCTACCCAGCTGGGATTGGGTAACTGGCAGAGGTAGGTGGCTACCTCCAGGTGTCCAGCCTGGGGGGGGGCATATCCAGGCTGTACGGCCAGGAGCTGCATGGGATCGGGGGGGCTGCATGCGGCCGCACAAAAGGCACCCCCCATTTGATGTGAGGAACAGTCATTGCCTTCAGTAGCAGCAAAGCTCTACTGGATGAAATACAATTGCCTCTGGTCTATTTTGGGGGAATCCTGCAACATGTTTAAATTTTTACTCTGCTAACTATACGCTGGAATCTGTTGACATTTCTGTTCCACCTTAAGGAGCAGACGTGTGGAACTGTTGTGTGTCACATGTCTGTTTACATTCCAGCACAGCTTGCTGGGAACTTCCGTTGCATATTGCTTTTGCTTTTCCTGTTCTCTCTGAGACGATGAGAGAGAGAGACGACATGTTTCTTTGTCCTGATTTATGCTTAATAAATCTGTAGTTGTAGTATGCTTCCACAAGCCTCATGCCTATTCTGTGTGCGCAGTTTGTTCTGCTGATAGCATGCCCTGGATTTGAAGCCTGGATTGCTGATTTACGTCGGAGCAGATGGATCAATATTGAGTAGAATTTCAATGACATTTATATCCCTCCTCACCTCCAAGGAGCTCAAGGGGGTGTACATGGTCTCCCCTCTTCTCATTTTGGCGTTGAAGTGACCCTGTGAGGTAGGTTAGGCTGGGAGAGAGTGGTTAGCCCAAGGGCATCCCGTGCGAGCAGTGGCGTAGCGTGGGTTGTCAGCACCCGGGGCAAGGCAAGTAATTTGCGCCCCCTAACCCATGGATTTGCGCCCCCTAACCTGTGGATTTGCGCCCCCTAACCCTAACCCCCAGATGTTGCGCCCGGTGCGGCCGGCCCCCCCTGCACCCCCCACGCTACGCCACTGCGTGCGAACTTTGTGACTGAGCAGGGATTTGAACCCAGATCTCACCAGTCCTAATAACCACTACACCCCCACTGGTTCCACATTTTACTGGCATTTGCCACTAAATGCAGTGGCCAAGGCGTGTTCACAGGTGAGTGTCCTCTTCCAGGATTGGTCCAGCTCAAGGATTTTGTCCAGCTCAAGGACCAAATGTAGCTCCTCGGGCCTCTCTGTCTGGCTGTAGCTCAGGGTTAGAGCATCTGCTCTGTGTGCAGAAGGATCCAGGTTCAATCCCCGGTATCTCCAGGTTAGGCTGGGAAAGTTCCTGGAGAGCCACTAGGAGCCAGTGTAGACAACCTTGAGCTAAATGGAGCAATGGTCTGAGGCAATGGTATAAGGCAGCTTCCCACGTTCCGGTCATTTATTTACTGATTTCCTCCTAAACAACTGTCTCAATGTGATGTGCAAAGATAATTTTTATAAAAGTTAAAAGCGCAGAAACAGCAAATGCATTTAAAAGAAAACAAAAAAATATACAAAATAGAAACTTGCAGTAAAGTCGAGTGTCTCTTTGGCTCCCCTTTCCTTCCCATGAGGACTTCAGCATAGTTTATCCCACTCCGTGATCATTTCTGAATGCAATTTCTTTTCTCATTAACGGACGGAAAATGGATTTAAAACAAACAAACCCAGGAGAAATGTTCTGCACAACGCTAGTTGAATTTGCAAATTACCTCCTCTGCCTACCTTGGAGGATTTAAGAGAAACGGCAGACATCAGTTTTCATGTTTAAAAATACATAGATATAATTTTCCCTATGACACTGAAAACATCCTAAACGCTCAAATTATAGATATGCTCTTCAGACACAATTTGTTTTTTTAAAATAATAATGTTTTATTAATTTCCCAATATTTACCCAATATTACCACAGCTTTGCCAATTATACCAATTCCAAATTTATACAATTTAATCAAAGTGGTTTTCTGCGCTCCTTGATCAGTGTTTTTTGTCTTATTCTTATATTGCTGAGGTTCATATTTTCCATTAACATCCAATTACATTTCAGTTGGTATATTAATCATTAAGATAACAGCTGCATTTTTAGTGATTACTCTTCATGTTAATACTAACTTTCCATAGGATTTCAAATGAGGTGCTCTAATTATTTTCCTTTTCTCTGCATGTGTCAGTCTGAATATGTCCAATTATAAAGTCCTTGGCCTTTGTCTGCTGTCTAATTCTTGAAATTCCTTCAATTGCTGTTGTCTCTCAGCGTATCTGGGGTGGGGCTGTAATCCTGGAGAATTATTAAAATATCTCATTAGCTCCCTTCCATCGTGCTCTCATCTTGTTCGGTGTTTCCAGACAATGACATACTCCAAACAGCCTGCTCTTTCTCACTACTCAGTCAACATCTAGAAATTTCCACAGCCCAGGAAAGATGGATCCAGCTTCCGCCGCAGGGGATCTTGTAGTACTTTCATTTTAATTCATCACCATCAAAGTCTCCATGCCTCCCCTCGTCCACGGCTCCAAATTCTTTTCATCTTTATGACTGCATTTGGCCAAAGTCCACTTAAGTTATATCTCTTCTCTGTTGTTGTTTTTTTGGGGGGTAGAGATGGTATCCACTCTAATTTTCCAAGATAATCCATTCCACCATTAGAGCTCTCCCCCCACTGTTCCATCTCTTTAAACCACACACAGCTAACTGTTCTTTTAATCACAAATTTTATTCCACACTGCAATCTGTTGGTTTCTGCTCTCTTCACTGTGCAGCGAAGTGCTTGTCACAAGACAATGTTTACATTCCACAGTCAGAGTACTGTTGGGTTTTCCCACGGGAATGGGAAGCTGGATGTGACGTACACTGGTTTCCTGTTTTTCACTTTTTCTCTCGGTGTTCGTTATTCCGAGGAGAAGGACGGTTGCTTCTCTGCTCCCGCAGAGGCAAGATGCATGTTTGTAATTTCTCAACAATGAACTGAGAATAAAACAACATAAAGCATGTGGCACGTACTGTTCATCATTCCGTTGTGCAAAGGACTCTGCAATAACAACATTTTGGTTATGGGCCCAGAAAGACGTAAATCAAACTGAAGATTAAAGACTCCAGCAGTCGAGTCGGAATGCCGGCAGAGGAACAGAGAAACGGATCGCGTTATCTGCTCTGCGGGTCAAGTTTGACTGATGAAGGTATGTGCTCATGCTCCGGGCAGCCTGCCAGTTACTAATTTATAGCTTTATGGCTGGACTTTGTACTTTTAAAGCCATTTTGCCGCGATAGAGGCAATGGCTGAGAAAGCGAAAGTACTTTTTAAAAGTGCTTTTGGAAGAAGCTGCAGTACTGTGACGCAGCTTGATTAAAGCAGCAATGATGGATAATGCAAAGCTGGTTGAAGCTTTTGGGATTCCTAAGCTCAATAAGAAAAATTACACGGAGTGGGTGCAGTATGCAGAGGCAATTCTGCGGAAAGAAGGTCTGTTTAATGTTATTACAGACAACCCCCCCAGCTCCAATTACAGCTCAATGGGCTGCTAAGGATTCCAAAGCGAGGGGAACGCTTACGTTGATAGTATCCCCAGAAGAGCTCTGTCTGTTGCGTGGAAAGACCACAGCCAGAGAAATTTGGAACTCTTTAAGAGAGGCTCACTTGAGGACAGAAGCTGGTTCCTCAATGTACTACTATGCCAAGCTGCATGGTGTGGCTCTTGCTGAAGGTGGAGATGTGCGTAAACATCTGATGGAGATGCAGAATCTGAGACATGAGCTGCAACAGAGAGGACTCAACTTTCCAGAGGCTGTGTATTCCTTCATGATACTACATTCTTTGGGTCCAAGTTGGGAGTCCGTTGCCACTCAGATTGCTGTTCAACCAACTGCTCAGCTCACAGTAGCCTATGTTACTGCCGTGATCCAGAATGAAGCAGATCGCCGGGGTGCTAGCTGCATGGGTAAGGGGGAGTCTTCACAGACGTTATCCCAGAGTGCAGTGGAACCACCAGAGGGTGCCAAAGCTTTGAAGGCAGTGAAATGCTACTTGTGTGGACGTCTAGGCCATATGAAGAGGGAATGCAGATATCCCAGGGCCAAGACAGAGCAGCGCAGCGGAAGCTCATCGCGTGGAAAAGGCCAAAGCAAAGGCACAGGTCCGGTGTCCAGGACAACGCAGCACAAGGCAATGGTCTCACGCTTCACTCCAAACGTCGCAAAGGTCCAGAAGACGTCTAGATCTTTCTTCATTGTTGATTCAGCAGCTACCCACCACATGTGCAACGATAAGAGACTGTTCGTGTCTTTTACACCGCAGGAAGGTGCGATTCACCAGGCGGATGACCACACGATCCCCAGTCAAGGCTACGGAACTGTTGTTCTTCAAAGTTTGGACTTAGAGATACATGATGTACTTTATGTTCCGGATGCCACACACAATCTTCTAAGTGTGATGCAGCTGAATGAACGCAACATTGACGTTTCCTTCAAAAACAAGAAATGCACCATCACAAAGAAAGACGATTATGTATTGCATGCTGAATGTGTTGATCGTTTGTTTGTTTTGTATTATGATGATGTTGTGCAGAATAAGACTTGTTGCATTGCAGGTTCTAACAAAAGTTTGCATGCAGGATGTATTCATGATTTTCACAGGAAATTTGGTCATTTGCATTTTGAGGCAGTATCAAAAATGCCTGCCTTGGTTGAAGGTATGACTATTAAACCCTGCAGGTACCACATGAAGTGCAAGGCATGCGCAGCAAACAAGGTGAAAATGGCTGCGAAAGGTAAGGTGTCTAGTAGGCAAGCTACAGAACCATACCAGGTTGTTCATGCTGATTTAGTTGGTCCACTATCGCCCTCTTTGGGTGGCAATAGGTTCTTCATGGTTCTCATTGATGCATTTTCCAGGTATATTTACGTGTACAATCTCAAGCAGAAATCAGAGGCTTTTCCAAGGTTCAAGGAATTCTGTGCTTGGTTGGAAAATGTGCATGGTAAGAAGATAAAAATTCTTTTCACAGATCGCGGGGGAGAATTCACTTCTCAGCAGTTTGAAGCTTTTCTGACTGAGAAAGGAATTCAACACGATTTGTCCAGTCCTCGCTCGCCATGGCAGAATGGACTATGCGAAAGGGCAAATCAGACATTGCTTCAAGGGTTAAAAACCTTGCTGCATGATGCCAATCTTCCAGAGAGTTATTGGGCCGAATCTCTCTCATGTTTTGTCTACAGTTACAATCGCAGGTTATCTTCAGCGATTGGTTGTACCCCGTATGAGAAGATGTTTGGCAAGAAACCATACATCAAACACATGAAAATTTTTGGTTCTGATATGTGGACTCATTCACCACAAAGCTCCAAGTTAGGCAAGCATGGATTGCATGGTATCTTTCTAGGTTATCAGAAAGGTTCTTACAGAATAATGATGACTGACTCTAAGACAATTAAGCTCACAAGAAGTGTTGAGTACAATGCCAAGTGGGGGGAGAATGTGGGAATTTTCCAATGTTATCCTGATGACAGTGATGAGACTGAGGATAAGCAACAACAACCCACACCCACTGATGAAGGTTCTGATTCTGAGTCTGAAACTGAATCGGATAATTCAGAGGATTTCAAGAGTGCGAAAGCCTCTATGCGACCCTCTGAAAGCTCTGATCAGGAATTGGAAGAACCATTGTTCACAATAGGTCATTTTTCTCCTAAGAAGGAAGAGGAGAGTGTTGAAGACCAAAGGCTGATTCGCAGGTCACAAAGAGCCACAAAAGGCAGACCTCCAAAGAGATTTGCTGATGAATTTGCTAAGACAGCAGTAGCAGCTGTTAAAAGCTCCAAGAAGGTATTTGAACCTTCAAGTTTCCAAGAAATCCAGGATTTGGATTCTAAGGAAGCTGAGCCATGGTTAAATGCTATGAAGGCTGAGCTTGATTCCTTAGAAAGGAACAAAACTTGGGAGCTAGTTCCAGTAGTTCCAGGAATGAAACTGCTTGGAAGCAAATGGGTCTTCAAAGCGAAGACTGATCAAAATGGCAAGATAGTCAGACACAAAGCCAGATTGGTAGCCAGAGGTTTTGCACAGGTACCAGGTGAAGACTATCACGAGACCTACTCACCCACGGTGAGGTATGAGAGCATTAGGCTTATGCTCAAGCTAGCTGCAGAGGAGAATCTACACATTAGTCACCACGATGTGAATACAGCATTTTTGTACGGATCTCTAGGTGAATCACTTTATATGCTTCCACCTGATGGCGTACAGGTAAAACAGGGATTTGTTTGTGCTCTAAAGAAGTCCCTTTATGGTCTCAAACAAAGTGCACGGTGTTGGCACACAAAACTCACTGAAGCGTTGTTTTCTCTAGGTTTTCAGCAAGGGAAAGCTGATCCATGTGTGTTTGTCAAAGAGGAGGGGCAAAAGAAGCTGTATTGTTTGTTTTATGTTGATGATATTTTATTCTTTTGGAAAGATGTCACAATGTACAATAACGCCCTAGCTCAACTGAAAGAGCACTTTGACATGAAAGATCTCGGTGAGGTAAACAACTACCTATCTCTGGAAATAGAGAAAGATCAAAGTGGTAACATTCTAGTACACCAGTCACGGAAAATTGCTGATGTGTTAAGCAAACTAAACCTGATGGATGCTAACCCTGTAGACACACCGATGACAACAGGTTATCAGGTAGAAGACACTGAAGAAGCATTTTCTGACACAACACTGTACAGAAGTATGCTAGGCAAGCTAAACTTCATTGCCAGATGTTCAAGACCTGACATTGCTGTTAGCTGTAATTTGCTAAGCAGACAAGTCAACAATCCTACTGTTAAGGATTGGAAAGCTCTGAAACGCATAGCACGCTATTTGAAAGGCACTATGCATTACAGACTGAGATTTAACAACCAGAAGTCTGGTGGTCTTGAGATTTTTGCAGATGCAAGTTTTGGAAGTGACACTACAGACAGGAAAAGTACGTCTGGAGTTTGCTACATGTACAATCAGGGTCTATTTGATTGGTCATGCAAGAAGCAAACAACAATTAGCTTAAGTACTTGTGAAGCTGAACTGAATGCACTGTCTTATTCACTTAAGGATTGTGAATGGTTGTTACAATTGTGCAAAGACATGAAAATTCCTGTCAAATGTCCAATCCAGGTTTACCAGGACAACAAAGCATGTTTGGCTTTGCTGAATTCGGAAGGTTGTAAGCAAAGCACGAAGCACTTGCAATTGAAGTTGCAACATGCTAGGGAACATATTCAGAAGGGACTCATAACGGTGTCCTATATGCCAGGTAATGAAATTCCTGCTGATGTATTGTCCAAGATTGTATCAAGGGATCAACACTGTACCTATGTACAGAAGTTGGGTTTGTACTGATACTGTACGAACACGCTGCCCAGTGATGTTCACAGAAAGGGGGAGGATGTTGGTTTCTGCTCTCTTCACTGTGCAGCGAAGTGCTTGTCACAAGACAATGTTTACATTCCACAGTCAGAGTACTGTTGGGTTTTCCCACGGGAATGGGAAGCTGGATGTGACGTACACTGGTTTCCTGTTTTTCACTTTTTCTCTCGGTGTTCGTTATTCCGAGGAGAAGGACGGTTGCTTCTCTGCTCCCGCAGAGGCAAGATGCATGTTTGTAATTTCTCAACAATGAACTGAGAATAAAACAACATAAAGCATGTGGCACGTACTGTTCATCATTCCGTTGTGCAAAGGACTCTGCAGTAACAACACTGCAATCCACCCTCATTTTGTATCTTTAGAATTTTGCATCTGGAGAGAGTTGCCAAATCATTAACAAAGAAACTCAAAGTAAACAGGAAACTGGAGGCTCCCCCCCTCTGCAGGGCCAGATTTAGGTTTGATGAGGCCCTAAGCTACTGAAAGTAATGGGGCCCTTCATATGTCCAGCTGTCCTTTGTCAACAACAAATTGTCACTGTTTTTTGTGTTGAATATATGCTACAGGGTAATTTATAGACCTAATAGGTATCTAAAGCCATTTGCACATAACAAATAGGAGCCTACAGAACACAAAACACTGTTGCTGTATGTAGATTTTATTTTATTTGTTTTTTCTTATATTTTGGAAATGTACATCCAGTGGTTTTTTCCCTTTAATTTTTTTTTTGGGGGGGCAAGAGAGTGGGGCCCTAAGCTACAGCTTGTTTAGCTTATACGTAAATCCGGCAATGCCCTTCTGCCAGCCACTGCCCATACCAAATAAAATATTTTTCTCAGATCAATGCAGCTGGATAATTCCACAGTTCTGATGACAACGTCTTCTCTCAGAGCGTGCCTGACTTTAAAGCCAGTTAAAAATCTAATTAACAGGAGAACCTCTGCTTCTTAATGGTGGCATAGGAGGGTTTTCGCCAGGCGAAGTGCTTTTGCACTCAGCACCTCCCTGCCCACTGCATTCCATGCTGGAGCGAAAGCCAAGTACTGAGACATACATCAAATGAAGATTTCTCCCTTCCCGGGGAGGAATTTCCAAGAATGTTTTACCCTCTATCATTCTTGTTTTTCTCCGCCTTTGATCCCCGCGATGTCGTGGGAGCTGCCTCCATTAAGGCAGATAGGAACTAGAAACCTCTTCAGACACAATCTGTGCCGTCTTTTCTCACTTGCAGTCTAGGGTAACCATTCTCAGCACAGAGTTTGATAACATATATTATAACCGCTAATAGCCACTGAGCACAATAAATCCCCTTTTTCTGTCAGTGCTTGAAGGCTGAGTAATTTTTCTTGCTGCAAAAGGAAGAAGAAAAGCTTGTCATGCTGTGCGCTTTGGAGAGCATTCCAAAAGGTTCATGATGACAGTGGAGTTTTGTTTGGGGAATTTTAAGAAATAGAACTGCCACTCTGGGGTGAGGATTTTGAAAACAGGCTGCAAAACTTCAGGACAGGCTATGATTATTCAGCTCCTTTCTGGCTGATTCAGATAGCCATGCAGTTGAGAGTAAACCTTGCATCTCAACCCAAGTATGGTAACAATTCAGATTAGAAATGGCATCTTGCCCTGAAAATGAATTGGGGAGGGCGGGCTCAAATAGTTCATTCAAACATTGAAAATCCTTGGGCATTTTCTCCTGGGGAAGAGGGGAATTGTTGGTCAAGCCCAGGTGGAAGAGAATGTTGTTATTGCACAAACCTCTTTCAGTGCAGCACCTTTTTATCTATACATTATTAGGTTTTTCACATTCTTACAATAGAGCAATATGGTCCCTTATTCACCCTTTTCCCTTCATAGCTTCCATCCCTCCCTTCAACCTGATGCCCTCTTTTTTTCAGTTATAGCATTTTCATCTCTGGCCTTCAGTTGCTTAGAATTTGCATTTATAGAACTGGAAAACAGATGTAATACCTACCATTATGGAATGGCAGGCTAAGATGATGACTTATGCGGAACTGGCTAAATTATCAGGAAAAATACGAGACCAGGATGAACAGAAGTTTCAAGAAAGCTGGAGTAAATATTTGATGTACATAAGAGACAGTTGTAAAACCTTAAAGACACTGGCAGGGTTGGAATAACTCTCACAATGGGTGATAAAAATAAGTTAAATAAAATACGAAATGTTAGAAAATATATGATACTTACTGAAGGGGTGGAGGGAAGTCCAAAGCTCGGTAGAGCTAAAAATAATTATGTGGTGTATATGTGTTATGAATGTATGCTCGATGAAAATAATAAAAATGTATTGTGAAAAACAAAACAAAAAACAAAAACAAAAATAAAAGATGGGAGGGGGACCCAACTTCACGGTTTCGTGAATTCCAGAGAAGGTATATTTCCAGTCAAGCTTTCCTCCTTTTTTAAAAAACAAGTTTCTTCCAGCAATAAAATGTAAAGATTCAATATTCCCCAGGGGGAAAAAAAGAAGAACTTGCATTTATATGCCACCTTTTTTTATAGCCTCCTTTCTGCCTCTGATTGTACTTGCTTCCCTGAATCAGGTTCTCAAAACATATGCTCCAGCTTCTGTCAACCTGGCAGCCTCCAAATGTTTTAGACTACCACTTCCATCCCTCGTTTCCCCCTCGGCTATTGGGAAGCAGTCAAAGAATGAGCCGGCATTAAATCACACTGTTCCAAGTTGGAGTTAACACTTTATTAGCAAAAGCACAATCTCCACAGACTTGGCTGAGTGTCAGGCCTAGTGAGCACAGCAGCCCATCACTGGCAGGTCAGTTGCTGAGACTGAAAGTCCCCACAGTCATCTAAGTCCTCTCCTCTTTTTCTAGGCAACCAGAAACTGCAGCTGTGTGCAACCGACTTCTGCCCTTTTCATGCATCTTCTGCGTCTGGGAGACAATCAGGGAGGGGAGCTTGTTGCAGCAGAAGGGGGAGACACTCGTGACTCTTCACCAGCCTGACTCCTCTCTGCCTCTTGGCCTCCCTCCTCCCACTCTCTGGTTTTGGCTTCTGCCTCTGATTCTGGACTTCTCTCTGCCACGGACTCTCCCAGCTCACTAAGCCCTGTTACCTCCTCACTTTCCAACACCTTTTCTTCCCAATCTTCTCCCTCTGACCATTGTTGTTCCACCATTACTTCTTGGACTCTGAGCCTACTTCCTTTGGCAGTTCCCCAGCTGGTTCCTCCCCAGCCTGGTGGAACGCTCTGCCTCATGTGACCAGGGTCCTGCAGGATCTGATTTCTTTCCGCAGGGCCTGTAAGACAGAATTGTTCCGCCTGGCCTTTGGCTTGGAATCAATTTGATTCCCTCCCCCTCTTTCTTTTTTCCTTTCTCTTTCTGGGTTGGAACTCCTATTTGGGGACTTTCCTGGCTTTTTTCTGACCCATGTAGGACCAGTCTGGAGAGTTAGTCTTGGTGAAGACTTGAAATTTTATCTCCCCAAAGGTTTTTGATTGAGTTTCCACTGAAATGAGGCTGTATTTTAATGTTTTAATGTTGTATTTTAATCTTGTTTTTTAAGCTGTATTTCAATCAATTGTTTTTATATTTGGTGTTAGCCGTCCTGAACCCGGTCTTGGCTGGGGAGGGCGGGGTATAAATAAAAATTATTATTATTATTATTCCTCTGTATCCAACCAGTCATGACAGAAGCTAGGTAAACAACCCTGCCCTGCTGTGATCCTTCCTCACCTGATCCTGATCTTAATCCTGGGGAGATCAAAATCTGGGGCTATTCTGGCCTGACATCCAGTATCTTCCCAACTAGTATTTCCCACACTGCTGTACGCCACCCCCCACCCCACCCCCCAGTACTAGGATCTAAAGTGTAAACATTTTATCTCATTAATCATGGGTGACATTATAATGAATGAGGCCATTATAACTGATGCCTGCCATGCCTTATTAATTGCCTGCAGATACACCGGTGCCACTTCAATTTCACAGCTCCTATCTGTACTGTGTTCACTTAAATGCTGCCATGTTAAACACACCCCTGATAATTGTTCATTTATCTCGGCCCTGCGCTTCCAAGTTCAAATCATGGTGCAGATAGCTTGTAACTGGCTGCCACGGACTGTCAAGCGTGTCGGGTTGACTGTTTTAAATTCGTGGATGCCAGCTTCATTTAGGTTTGGATGCAGGAACTGAAGGAAAATAGGACTCACTGTATACTGACCGATATTCAGCGCTACTTTCCTAGAAGAAAAAGGTGCCGGAACTCACCACGAACAGCTCCCTCTACTCTAGCTTCAACCTACTTTCCATTGAGTTCATAAATGTGTCTAAACTGTAGTATTTCACACTGCAATTGGGGGTTGCCATGACTAAATACTTACAGAGTGGTTGGGGAAACCCTGCCAGATGGGCAGTGTATTATTATTATTATTATTATTATTATTATTTTGAAAAAAACCTTTGCACGCTGGAAACTAAGGGGAGGCAGGGCCAGCACTGCTCACCTCTCTTCCCAATATGAGGGCTACTGCCCATAACCAAGAGGAAGGGCGAGGTGGCAGAGAGTTCAGTGCAGTGCTAGCCGTTTGACTCAACCTCTGGTTGGCTGTGGGCAGTGACCTCCATGTTGGAAAGGCAGGTAAGCAATGTGGCCCCACTGCCCCACTGGAGGAAGGGTACATTGCGACCCCTAGGCCATGGTTTCTCCCGGAGCTGGCCCACCCATGAGGCAAGGTGAGGTGGCTGCCTCGGGCGGCAGGTTGTGGAGAGCTGGGAGGGGCAGCAGATCTGCACCCGCTTCCCTCCATTGTGTGTCGCTACTATTTGCTAGTAAAAATGGGTGAGGGTGGCATTTTTCTGGGAGGTGGGAATCTCAAATCACCCAACGGGTCAGGGTACAGCTGTGTGCAAATGGCCTCCACCCTGTGCAGAGAAATTGGTGGGGGAGGAAAGAAAGCATTTCACCAAATCGCTCCAGGTAGGGGAGGAAATCTCCAACAGTTTATTGAGGTGGTGCTCACCATTAGCCTTCCCAAACCATGTTTTTCTCTCTCTCGCTTTTCTGCTGATAATGATGTTGCAGGTGGCAGGAGCAACAACTACACTGGCAGCCTTTACACCATCTTGGGTCCTCCATGATGCTCAGCTAATGCTTTTCTTCTAGAAAAAAAGTGCCAGTACTACCCAGGATGCTGTTACAGTAAGTAAAGGTAAAGGTAAAGGGTCCCGTTGTGGCCGACTCTGGGGCTGCGGTGCTCATCTCGCTTTATTGGCCGAGGGAGCCGGCGTACAGCTTCCAGGTCATGTGGCCAGCATGACTAAGCCGCTTCTGGCAAACCAGAGCAGCGCACGGAAACGCCGTTTACCTTCCCCTATTTATCTACTTGCACTTTGACGTGCTTTCAAACTGCTAGGTTGGCAGGAGCTGGGTCCGAGCAACAGGAGCTCACCCCGTCGTGGGGATTCGAACCGCCGACCTTCTGATCGGCAAGTCCTAGGCTCTGTGGTTTAGACCAGTGTTTTTCAACCACTGTTCCGTGGCACACTAGTGTGCCGTGAGATGTTGCCTGGCGTGCCGTGGGAAAAATTGAAAAATTCGAAAGATTTTTTTAAAAAATAATGTCAAATTTTCGCCCACTAGGCGGGCGCCGGACTGTGTCCTGGGTATGGGTGGGGTGGGGTTTTTGATCCCACCCTTGGCCAGCAGGGGCGCCAATTGGCGCTCCTCAGGGGGACACCCTCCACTTTTCTGATGTCCGGGCTGTGATTGGTCCAGACTCCAGCCTGGACCTATCACAGTAGGACATCATCTTCCGACTTCCTTCCCGGCCGAGCACAGTGTGCGCAGCAGCGGAGAGAAGAAGACGTCGCGACTCGAGTCACCAGGAGGACCAGAGCAGGAGGAGACGGACAGAGACCAGGACTTGGCAGGAGTCGGCACTGCAGAGAGACCGCATCCGGATCCAGACCAGGCCGCAGGTGCAGCGTGAGGTGAGGAGGTCATCTGGAACCAGTCGGTCACGGTCGGGTCTCGGAAGAGAGACGAGTGAGTCCAGCCCTGTGCAGCAGCAGCAGCAGCCCGGTAAGTTTATATATAGTCAATATAGGCACAGAGTTAATTTTTTTAACATTTTCTAATGGTGGTATGCCTCATGATTTTTTTCATGAAACAAGTGTGTCTTTGCCCAAAAAAGGTTGAAAAACACTGGTTTAGACCACAGAGCCACCCGCGTCCCTGTTACAGTAAGTACCACACTTTTAAACAGTGCTTTTCTGGGGGGGGGAGGGAAATGATGCCGCTGCGGTGAACCCTCAAGTACCTCCGGGGGGGGGGAGCCCTGCTTGGGGCCTAAGGTCATTCCAGGGCTTAGCAATGGTGAAATGACTGCCTGTACCAAGATAAGGAAAGGGGTGTGTGATGAAAATGTTCAGAAAAAATCTGCAAATTGGCTGCTTTCCTCCTGGTAGAGCAAAAAAAAACAACCCTTCATACATTCTCTCAAGTCTGCTGAGAAATTTCATCTCAACTCTAACTCGGGGGAAGCTTGAAAAAGAAAATCTGCAGAAATAAATTATCGAAAAACATTTTTTTGATAAATTTCAGCCTGTCTCTGTTGTTTCTCACCCAGCTATGCATCTCTGCTTACCGTTTAACGTATTTCACTGCAATTTAACCTTGGCCAGCAAAGAACAGCCAGATTTTAATTCCTAGGATAATGCGAAGCAGTTACAGTAATGTAAATTGACTGAAGATGCTATTTAACTGAATCATGACCACACAACTCAAACTCGCATCATTTTCATGGCTGGTTCAATAGCTCATTACACCCCAGCGCTGGGATGAATAAACAGTAGCCCTCAATCTCCTTTTGCTGATGTCCTGGTAAGCATCTCACAGTAGCAACCTAATTCAATTAGGGAGGTCTTCATTCAATAAATAAAACATTGACTGCTGCAACAGCTCTCAGAGCAGTGTGGAATCCATCAGCATATAACATGCCGGCTGATTATGCCAGAGATTAGCTGGAGCCCTTAGAAATGCCAGCAGACTCCCTGCGTCTTGCCTGTGACTTCCAACACGCAGTTCTGCAAGTTACTGCTCTTCTGAAAAGATGCTGCAGTGTCGTGACACTGAACTGAATCAGGTTTCTCTGAGAGAACAGTGAAGAAGGAGAGCTTTCCTTCCTTCTCCAAGCCTGAGAACACAATTGCTCTGCTCGTATGGTGGGTGCGATGATTGCATGAATTCCTGCCTGCAGACAGCTAATCCTGTATCCCTCCTGTGGCCCTCCAGAGCCTGTTCGGCTCCCATCAGCCGCAGCCAGCATGGCCAATAGTCAAGTATGATGAGCCCAGCAACGTCTGCAGGGTTCCCCATCCCTGCTCTATCCTGTTTCCCAAAAATGCAGCTGGGGCAGGCAGCTCCCTCCTAGGAAGCACGCCTCTCTCAAGCGAAAATCAAGAACTAGCTCCAAACTATTTCCCTGCCCCCTTTCACTAGAGCACTATTTCCCAAATTTACAATAACCATGTGCCCCCCCCTTTGAGAGTTTAGTCTTACTGTTTTACGCCTTCTCAGGCAAAGATAATTTGGGGGTCGTTTTAATAATGCATCTTTTGTTTTTTATCTGTGTGGTGTAGTGGTTAAGAGTGGTAGACTTGTAATCTGGTGAACCGGGTTCGCTTCCCCGCTCCTCCACATGCAGCTGCTGGGTGACCTTGGGCCAGTCACACTTCTCTGAAGTCTCTCAGCCCCACTCACTTCACAGAGTGTTTGTTGTGGGGGAGGAAGGGAAAGGAGAATGTTAGCCGCTTTGAGACTCCTGAAGGGGAGTGATAAAGTGGGATATCAAATCCAAACTTCTCCTCTTCTTCTCTTCTTCTTTGAAATGTTTTCTGTCGCTATGAGGAAATAAAATAAAAACTCTGCCTGTACCATTTGATGTACCCCTGAGGGTTGCGTGTACCATATTTTGGGAAGGACTTCTCAAGAAGAAGGCCTTATCTTGAAGTTAAATTCACATTTGCAGAAGCATTGTGCAGTGCCCTTTTTAGGCTCTCTCTGTGCCCTCTGTGTCAAACAAGTGACTGAATCCAGGAGTACGGTGGGGAAATAGCCTTGAGCCCTGTTGACATTGGACAACATCTCTGTCTGCCATTTCAAGTTTTGACTGGGATATCACAGAATTGTAGAGTCGGAAGGGACCCTGAGGATCATCCAGTCCAGCCCCCTGCAATGCTGGTATATGAGGATTGAACCCACAACCTTGCCATTATCAACACCAAGCTCTAACCAACCGAGCTATCCATTATTACTACTACAGTCCCACTTTTCCTCCAAGGAAATCAGTGGGGCATATACGCTTCCCCCAACTCCGTCATTTTAACCTCATGTTGGTGTTTCGCAACTTTGACCTGTTGCAGGACCTTAGCCAGATCTTATCAGAGCATACGCAGAGTTCCAGAAAGCAATCAGTTGCAGGCAGGATGGACGAAGCAGGAATCAGACGCTGCTACTAGTAACTTGGTTACTTAGAGGTGTTTGTTTTTTACAGCAGACTCTACAAGTTACTATATACATGAACAGATACACGGATCTTCACTAGCTCTCTCTTAACAAACTCCAAGCGACTCTCAGAACACCACACTGACCAACAAACACATTCCACTCAGTAAGGTCATAAATCACCATGCCTGTGTGAGACTTCAACCAACGGTAAAGCTGTTTCCAGGGTCCCATATCTCCAGGCAGATAACTCCTCTCTGCTCAAAATAAAAAAATTCCTTCCAGTAGCACCTTAAAGACCAACTAAGTTAGTTCTTGGTATGAGCTTTCGTGTGCATGCACACTTCTTCAGATGCATGCACACGAAAGCTCATACCAAGAACTAACTTAGTTGGTCTTTAAGGTGCTACTGGAAGGAATTTTTTTATTTTGACTATGGCAGACCAACACGGCTACCTATCTGTAACTGGAACTCCTCTCTGCTCAGTCATCTTGGCTGTTGGCCAACACTTAATCAACTCTGTGTGAAGCTGCACAGAATGGCACGTAGTCAACAAACCCCAACATACAACAACCCTTTGAGGTAGGTTAGACCGAGCAACAGTGACTGGCCTAAGGTCACCCAGTGGCTTAATGGGGATTCGAACCTTGGTCTCCCAGGTCTTAATCCAGCACTCTAACCAGTACATCACACTGGCTCACAATTGTGCATTAAGCGACTGAAGGTGGTGTTTGCTTGGCAATCACTGTGTCAAGAGGTGCTTAAGGGATCATGCAAAATAAGCCCTGCTTTTTAAAATACCCCTCATTCACTTTTTTTTAAAAAAAGAAAGAGATCCAAATAAGTGAGACAAATCAAAGAAGAAAATACTGTGTTGCCCCCTAGATGCAGTTTTTGATTATCGTATAAGAAATGCTGGGTTTCTTTAGCCATGTTATGTTGACTTCTTAATAAAGCCCACAGTATGGCAAATGAATTGATGAGATCATAAAGGCTACTTATCCCTTTTGTCTCTCCCTGAGGCCTAGCCCGTTATGTTTGCACTGCACGATTAACTTGAGCAACTCGCTCTCTTCCAAGCTGTTACAGCCCCTTCTAATCTTACAGGCAACCGGATTCATGGCTTGCTTAATGCTCTGGAAACCAGGGCCATCTCTGCACCACAATTCTGTCTCCTGGTCTGAAGCTAGTTTACTTCTCATGACTTCCCATCTTCCTCCTCCATCACCAACCCCAGGGAGGTGTCAAGCTTCGGACACTGCTGCAAATTATTTCGATTTCCCTATTTCAGTTCCAGAACTAGTTTCCAGAATACCTCCTTGGGAGAACTAAATGGGTTTGCAGCTGGTTTACATTTGTAGCATTGTTGTTTAGTCATTCAGTCGTGTCCGACTCTTCGTGACCCCATCAACCAGAGCACGCCAGGCACTCCTGTCTTCCACTGCCTCAGGCAGTTTGGTCAAACTCATCCTGGTAGCTTCGAGAACACTGTCCCACCATCTCGTCCTGTCGTCCCCTTCTCCTTGTGCCCTCCATCTTTCCCAGCATCAGGGTCTTTTCCAGGGAGTCTTCTCTTCTCATGAGGTGGCCAAAGTATTGGAGCCTCAGCTTCACGATCTGTCCTTCCAGTGAGCACTCAGGGCTGATTTCCTTCAGAATGGATCGGTTTGATCTTCTTGCAGTCCATGGGACTCTCAAGAGTCTCCTCCAGCAGCATAATTCAAAAGCATCAATTCTTTGGCGATCAGCCTTCTTTGTACCATAGGTGTTTGGAATTAAATCAGACATTTTGCATGGCCTTTTCTCCCTTTGGACCACAACTCCCATCATCTTTAATGATTGCCTATGCCAGCTAGGGCTCATAGGAGTTCTAGGTCAGCTGCATCTGGATGACCAAAAGTTCTCCACGCTTGATCTACTGGCATTTGCCCTCATTTTTTCATCCCTCCCCAGTTTCTCCTTTCCCCGTTCTGCGGCTTCTCCATGGTCTGTCTCAGATTGTAGGCTCCTTGAGAGCAGAGACCTGGGTGGCCGTCTGTCCTGGGTACTTGAGTTGAGGTTCTTGCATTGGAGGGGTTGGACTTCATGATCCTCACAGTCCACCTCCACCTCTTCAGTTCAGCTCCTCCACACTTGCAACAGACAAGTAAGACCTCACAATGGGACAACTGAAATCAGGGGTAGTCAACCTTTTGATACCTACCGCCCACTAGTGTATCTGTCTTGATGGTAAAATTTCCTTACCACCCACCAGTGCTCAATGGAAGGAGGATTCAGCCTGTGCCGTAGAACCCCTACCGCCCACCTAGAATCCTGAAACGCCCACTAGTGGGTGGTAGGGACCAGGTTGACAACCTCTGCTTTCAATGCCTCCTGGGTTATTTCCATGAGAAGTTCCGGAGGAAGTCTCTTGAGCACAGCAGCTTCTCTCCTCAAGCACCAATGCGATCGTTTTGTCACCGAGATAGCCCACGATTGTTGTTAATTAAACAGTGCCATTGTTTCAGCTCTTTTGTCTACTCTTTCATGTGCACCTTCAAAGAACAACATTGATTTCTGAGTAATGTAATTAACAATGCTTTCTTTTCCCTCTCTTCTTTTTTCCCCATCTCCAAACCCAGTGTATATGAAATTCTGCTGCTGAAAACCCATCTCTCAAAGGAAATTTAGCTGCTGTTGCTTATCTCACCTCTGGCTCTCTCTCTCTCTCTCTCTCTCTCTCTCTCACACACACACACACACACACACACACACACTTCTAACTTCACTTGCATGTGGGTCAGACGCAAGACCAAGCTAACCATGGACAACATTATTCAGCATTTAGGCACAGCAGCGAGAAAAGTTATTTGCTCTTTTTAAGTTCAAGATTCTCAGTGCAAAAGCAAAAGGAAGCACAGCTGCTGTGCGATCTCAGAGACAATTCATTTCTTTTTTGAGAGTTGCATGGACATCACCCCCCCCCCCCCGGGCTCCAAAGGAGTCTAGATAATACAACATCTGGGGTAATCAATAGAACAAACCACATTTAAAAAAAACAACAACTTTAAAGCACATCAACAATATGATCTATAATCATAAAAGTCTTCAACAGCCCAACTTAACTTTTCTACTAAAATCTCATGGAAGTCTGGGAAATGGTCATTATTCACTCACATGAGATGGAGAAAAATACAAGTCACAGCCTTGAAAATGCACAACTCATCTTAGGACAAGAGAGGAGGAGGAGGAGGAGGAGGAGGAGGAGGAGGAGGAGGAGGAGGAGGAGAGAAGCAGTGGTGTAACATGGGGGGGATGACGACAAAGGGGCAGTTGCCCCAGGCACAAAATTGTAAGGGAGCGCAAAATTTCAACACCCGGTGCTGCCTCAATACAGCTGTGCACTTCTGCCACTGGGCTTCTCCATGCAAACCAAGAAGTGAGCTCTCCAGTCAATGGAACAACTCTTATTTTCTTATCTCTGCAGCTGCAATCTCCTGGGTGATGCGGACGCCATTAGGCAGTTGAATGCACATGCGGACTCCAGCTGCTTCCCTCCCTGCTATCCCCCCTCCACGCTGCCCTAGGTGCTGGCAACCCATGCTACGCCACTGAGGGGAAGAGGCACCCATGGGTACACTTATTTATTATTATTATTAGCCTGAGTTATGCACTTTTAAAAGAAAAATCACATGCGGGGAGGGGTTCCTTGGCAAAGAAACCACTAATTCCCAAGCATGAATGGCTGATAGCAGCCAGGCAGAAGATGGTGGTGGTCACTTGTTCCTCACCCTGCCATAGACAAATATTTCTTAATTTCCCTCCCATGGCCTGCAGTTGGGGAGGAGGGAATTAACTATGGCAGCTCCAGGGCTGGTGCAGATTTCCAGCCAGTTTCAGGATAGTTGGGGGATCAGGTGAATAGGAGGGCTGCTTCCGACTCCCCTTTTCCAACCCTGCTGGAGCTTGAACTGGAGCTTCCCATCTTCACATCAGGGAGGGTTCTGACCATGAGCTGCCTCTGCAAACTGCAGAGAGGGATTTATGTGGCCTCCTATAGCCCAGGGGTCAGGAGCCTCCTGGCTGCAGACCAGATTTGGCCCACAAAGCCATTTCCCCAAATACATACCCACTGGCCTCACACAGCTGATGCCACACATCAGGAGATGGTGATGGGTCTGCTGCGAAGACATAACGAAGGCAGGTGGGTTGTCCTGCCCACCCATCAAAGTTAGCCTGAGGGGGTGGGGAGAGAGGACATCACTCTCTCCATTTTTGATTCCCTGCAGCTGACATTCAATAGCACGGTGGTACCTTGGGTTACAAACACCTCGGGTTACAAACACTTTGGGTTACAGACTCTGCTAACCCAGAAGTAGCACCTCAGGTTAAAAACTTTACCTCAAGATGAGAACAGAAATCACGCACCGGCATCGGGAGGCCCCATTAGCTAAAGTGGTACCTCAGGTTAAGAATGGTTTCAGGTTAAGAACGGACCTCTGGAACGAATTAAGTTTGTAACCAGAGGTACCACTATATATCGACTCAGACAGTGGAGGCAGAACAGAGCCATCATTCTACCCGGACACTGAGGTCCAGCGCCGAGGGCCTTCTGGTGGTTCCCTCACTGCAAGAAGCCAAGTTACGGGGAACCAGGCAGAGGGCCTTCTAGGTAGTGGCACCCGCCCTGTGGAATGCCCTCCCACCAGATTTCAAAGAGAACAACTACCAGACTTTCAGAAGACATCTGAAGGCAGCCCTGTTTAGGGAAACTTTTAATGTTTGATGCATTACTGTATTTTAATATTTTGTTGGAAGCCGCCCAGAGTGGCTGGGGAAACCCAGCCAGATGGGCGGGGTATAAATAATAATAAATTATTATTGTTGTTGTTGCAGTTGGTAGCCACTGGTAGCTCTATCTTCCATAAATTTTCCTAATGCTCTCTCTCTCTCTCTTTTTAAGCCATCCAAGTTGGTTGTCATCACTTCATCATGTGGGAGCAAATCCCACGATTCAACAATGCACTGTGTGAAGAAGTGCCACTCACCTTGGAGGAACTGGGAACCTCTGTTGCAGAGGCGCTGCCTCAACATCACTCCTCTTTGCTGACAGAGACCAGAGGAGGGATGACTGCGCACCGCCCTAACTTGTCCCCCTTCCCCACCCAGCCATCAACATTGGGGCTTAGGATTGCTTGGTTAGTGTCATCGCTTTTCAACAGGAGAGTGAGGCGTGTGCTTCAGTTACCACTCTCCGCATTGAAATTAATAGGACTCAGAAGTGCTTAGCTTTGGCCAGATCATGCCCTACACTTCTCTAATAAACTGAAGCGCATTTAGCCACAAAAACCGTGATGCAGATTCATATATAAATGCTGGTAAATGGATTAAACAATGGCAAAGGTGTGGCAAGGTCCGCTGCATCTTAGAATTGCTTTAATGAACTGTACAGAACAGATGTGGTGCTATTAAACAACAGAAACCTTTACCCAGGAACCAATTAAAGTTGCTAAATGACTCTGGTGTACTTACTTACTCATCACATTGTGTGCAAAACCACAAGCACTTAGCAAAAAGCGAAGTAATTAATTGCTAAAGGCATCTTCTAGAGTAGCCAGCAAGCAAGTTGAACTACATGCATACATACATACATCATCTTATATGCATGCTGCTTTTCCGTAGTTCAAACCATGCTCATGGTGACTTACATCATGAAAAACATTGCATAATTATAAACATAACAAAATTAATCACACAACCCTCTGTTTCCATGAAGAGTTGCAACTCAGCCTGTCACCAAGTCAAAGTATGTAGAATCAAAATAACATTTCTTCCCTATTTTAGGGTTGCCGTACGTCCAGAATTTCCCTGACATACCCGGAAGACTGTAGTCAGAAGCAAAAAATAAGTCTGGGAAAATCTGGACGGATTTCACTTTTTGAAAAACGGCAACCCTACTGTACTCCTCTCCCTCTTCCTTTGCCCCTGTAAGTTTGTCAGGGCAGGGACTGTCCTCTATAATGTGACACATGCACTGATAGTACTCTGCTGCACAGCATTACTTTGAATGCTTTTAATATGCTAATGAAAAGCTTGCAGGGCTGCAGCCCTATGGACGCGCTTTCTTGGCTGTTTGGGTCCTCAAACAGGGACACCAGGCTTCGTGACAATTGGCCAGGGATGCTCCTGAACCTGAAAAAGTTTCCCTGGCTTCCGAGCTCAGGTGTGCTCACAGCAGCCATTGGCAAGGCCTGCTTGGGTTGATTGATGAGGTAAAGACAATGACGGTGCAGTTTCACAGAAAGCCCAGAGCGACTCTGCACTGGGAAGAATACAGTTTGCTCCCCACCCCTTTTCTTCATTTACTAGGCTGCTTCCAAGATGGATGGTTTCGCTTACCAGCTATCTAGTCAATCCATCAAAGCTGTAAGGTGTATGAAAGAAAGCTGACCGTTGCGCCTTCGGAATTCCAGGTTGCGTGTAACTAAAGTTTTGCAATGTGGTGTTGCTGCTGCTGTTTAGATGGGTTATTAAAACCGAGTGCTCCTTTTTTCTCCTTGCTGGGCATCGTAATTGAAAGTTTAATTCACTCCTAGTGATTTAAACTTATGGGTTTTCTTGTGTCCCTTTCCTTCCCCCTAATGGCCTCTCTCCCTCTCTGCTCCCCCATCTCAGCCACCATCTGTGTTCTGCTCCGAATGCTAATGGGATTTAACATGGATCATCTATCGTAGCAGAGCTGGGTACTAAAGATAGTTAGGCATAAAGCAGTCTTTGCCAATTGATTGCCCTCCAGATGTTTTGGACTCCAACTCCCATCAGCCCATCAGCACAGCATGATAGGAGTTGTAGTCCAACAAGTCCTGGAGGGTAGCAGCTTGGCGAAGGCTGTAGTATACGGATAAAGTTCAGTCAGCAAGGACTAGTGACAGATGAGCAGTTGCCTCCAATCTGGTGCCCACGGGCCCCAGTGTGCCTGCCAGTACCTCCTACGGTGCCCACAAAAGGTCTCTGTAAATATCCCGTAAAATTAAAAAAAGAGAGAGTCCGTGTGCTCTTCCTGCTCAGTTGCAGTTTGCCCTGGTTCAGCCTTATTATTATTATTATTATTATTATTATTATTATTATTATCACCCTTAAACATGCCCTTATTTCATTGGATGCCAGCCTTTCCCCGTTAAGTATAATTGTTTAATTGCGCACTGAAATGGAGACTGCCTGTATGTATATTGCTGAAATTTTTAATGTTGGAAAATTCTGTTGGGGAATACTAAAGCTAAAAAGAGCTCTCCAAGCTTCTAGCTGGGTTAATAATTAACTGTTGCTGTACTCTGCTTTTACACATGAGTGTTTAACCTTAGATCACGTGTTAGAGGTATTCAGTTGCAAATAGACATTTTGAAGGGAGCTGCCTTTTGTCTTTTGTTCCCAGTCACAGTGGGAGAAGAATGTGCAAATGAGTCTCTCCAGGCTAATAGAGGCTGTAAGGAGAGAGAGACCTTTGATTTTAGGTCTGCTTGGAATTACATTATATTTCTAAGAAGATGTTGAGCCTAACCTTGGACAGGCATCTGCCTCATGGAATTATTTGGATGTATCATTGATTTGTTTTTGTACCTGTTTGGAAGATCTGGGGGTAAAGCTTTGAATCATATTTATGGGTCTGAACAACTTTTATTTCAAAAGGAATCTGTTTTTATGCATCCAATTGCTTTAAGCTAAGCAATATTTATATCTGCAATATCTCCCCCTAATGAATCAGTTGATGGGCTAGCACCATTTTGTGTCCCTGATTTTCAGATGCGGCAGCCATTTTGTGTTATGCCACACCACCATGGCAGCCAGTCTGTGACTGGTGCCCACGGCACTTTGTCAAAATTCCAGATGTTCCCACTGACCCATAAAGATTGGTGATCCTGGATTGTGAAAAAGGAATGTGCAAGTAAACTCTGGGGTCACCCCTCTGGGCTGCACTAAATTTGCTTTTCTTTGAGGCTAAAATGCATCATCATCATTATTATTATTATTATTATTATTATTATTATTATTATTATTATTATTTAGTTTCTATACCACCCTCCACCCAAATACTACAGGGTGGATCATTCTGTCAAACAAGCAGAAAACTTGTGCTGACCGAACATTTGTAACAGCACGATGTTGAATTCTCACCATCCCTGACGATTGACCACGCTGTCTGGGGTTGGTGGCATTTGGAATTCAACAATATCTGAGGGCTACAGTTTCCCCAAATTCTGATACAAGTCTACTATTTATTTAAGAAGAAAGAAATAGCAATAAAAGAAACCTGTACAGTGAACCCAAATTCTGCAACTTGGTTCTGATAGTCATGGAAAAGGGAGAAGATATCTCCAAGAACACTAAAACCTCGCTAGAAATCTTACTCAGCGATTTGCCTTGCCATCCTGCTGTTTCACTAGGTGTTGCGCCCGTACTTCCATGGCTGCTGTCACCACCATAAGGACTAGAATCTTGCATCAGACAAAATGTAAAGCTGAGGCTTTGTGGCTTGCCTGTGCTTCCATGGACCTGGGGCATTCTTGTAGCCTTGGCCCTTGGAAACGAAAAGAAAAGAAAATATTACTGTTATTTTTCTCTGTTCTTAATCTAAAGCATCTGGAACACTTTATGATGGCAATCACAATAACATCTGAAGAGCTGGTTTTATTTCTCTGGCTGTGTCCTTTCAGAGTCTAGCCCTTTATCTCCTTATTTAAAAAGAAGGTGTTGGTTCTGCAGTATTGAAACGATACACAATAGGCCAAATTCTTCCTCTGCTGCCTACAGAAACCAGACAAAAGTCATGCAACATCTCCAGGCAAGCAGGTCTTCTTTCCACCTAAAAATATTGTGTCCTTCATCCGTTGTCAGAGGCAACATTTCCTTTTGTCTGCTTGAGGGAGCATGTGGGAGCATTTCCTCTTTTTTTATTGTGTTGTGAGTCCAAAGCCTAGGCGTTTGCAGAAAGGAATCTTCTCCGTCACTCACAGAAATCCCTCGAGCAAATCTGCCTGCATTTAAGCAAGAGTGAAACCCATTATAGAAGCTTATCGCCTCACTTCTTTAAACTGCGGCTATCAGCTCTTCAAGCTGTTGCTGCTACCCACCAAAAAAAAAAAAATATCAAAAAAATATCCCTTCTTTATTAGTCTTGCTCAGTGCTTTTTCTTTTTCATAGGAAAAAAGGTGCCATTACTCACCATAAAGTTGTTACAGTAAGTGACACACTTTTAACATTAAAAAAAAGTTGCTGGTACAGAGTACCGTTGAGTACCCCCAGAAAAAAAACGCACTGGTCTTGCTGAAGGACCTGTCTCCCACCATGATAAGAAGACAACTGAATTCCTGTTACCGGTAACTTGGGAGTTTTTATCTCTCTGGAAGCTTTTCATCTAAAACAGCCGCAGGGAGAATTCTTGACAAACAGCTGTTGTGCTTGTCATTTTACCTATGTCTAGCAATGATTCTTAAGGAAATCAGCCCTGAGTGCTCACTGGAAAGACAGGTCCTGAAGCTGAGATTCCAATATTTTGGCCACCTCATGAGAAGAGAAGACTCCCTGGAAAAGACCCTGATGTTTGGAAAGATGGAGGGCACAAGGAGAAGGGGACAACAGAGGATGAGATGGTTGGACAGTATTCTCGAAGCTACCAGCATGAGTTTGACCAAATTGCAGGAGGCAGTGGAAGACAGGAGTGCCTGGCGTGCTCTGGTCCATGGGGTCACGAAGAGTCGGACACGACTAAACGACTAAACAACAACAACAACAACAAGCAATGAGCTTCCCATTTACCTTGGACTTCTTTGCATCCGGGGTTTTCCTGGCCCCAGAGCACTGCTGGGCTCCCGACTCAATTTGGGTCGTGGGGTGTGTGTCAGCGGTTCCCGCAGTTGATGCACCGGGCGTCCCTGGCAGGGGTGGTGGCAGTATCAGCAGCCCAGAGTCAGCCTGGTGGCGCAGTTGGCTCTGGCTGGCTTCAGGAGCTGCTCACTGCCGTGGCACCCGCCATTTCGCCTCGCCAAAAGTCCCCATATGATGTGTCTTGTGCCGTTGAACCAATCACGCAACATTCATTCCCTACTAATAAATCTACAACACTTAAAATATAAATCCGGGGACATCAAATGAAATCCGGGGACATTCCAGGGACGGATTTTGTCCGGGGACAGATTTGTGAATCCGGGGACTGTCCTCAGGAAACAGGGACATCTGGTAACCATACACCAGTGTGGTCAATGGAAGGGGGTTATGGGAGTTGCAATCTAACAACCTTTTTATTATGTTTTTATATGTGTTGAAAGCCACCCAGAGTGGCTGGGGCAACCCAGCCAGATGGATGGGGAATAATAATAATAATAATAATAATAATAATAATAATAATGCCACAGGTAAGCCCCCTCTGGCCTGGGGAGGCCCAGCTGCAAGTGATGACCTAGCAGTGGACAAGGGCAAGGATGAGATGACAGCAACCAGTAACTGCTTCTGTCTCTCAGTCTCCTCTGGACCTCGGTTGCCTAGGAAGCTGGGAAACTTCCTAATTTTGAGTCAGGCCTCTGGACCACCTAGCTTAGTATCGTGTGCACTGATTGGCTGCAGCTTTTCAGGCTTTCCAGCTGAAATATTACCAGCCCTACCTGGAAATGTAAGGGATTGAACCTGGAACCTTCTGCATTTAAAGCAGATGACCTACGATGCTTCTTGTTAGCAGCCTGACTTGATTCTCATCTTTTAGGAGGCTGGGAAAGGATAAATACTTTTTTATTTATTTTCTGTGTGGGCAGATAAACACTTTCAGCAACGTGCATGGTTTATTGCCTTCTTTTTATTTTTATGGCATTTTTTAATTTAAGATCAGCGCAAGAGATCTTTGAGTCTCTTTTGCAAAAAGCATGGAATGAATTCAAAATAAAATAATGAAAATGCTATCTTTATCTTCATCATCATCGTCTCTCCAGCTCCTCTTGGCTCAGCAACTGTTGCAGTTTCCACATCAGTTGCAAATCATGGACAGGGAGACAATAGCTTCTCCCCAGAGAGCACTTGCTGAAGATCAGAGGCTCCATCTTCCTTTTCCATCGCAGCACTGTGTTGCGAAGAATCTCTCCCCCAAGCCCAGTGCTGCAATGGGAAGGAAGATGGGTTCTGGTGGGTCATTTCAAAGGGCTCTGTGGGCCTGATCCAAACTATGGGTTTTCCATCCCTGCTCTAAGTTCTTGAGCAGGAGGCTTTTTGAATCACCTGGTACATATCTTAAAAAATGGACATACCAAAGATTGAACCTGTGCTCCCTCCCAAAACTTTGCATACGATAATGGGCACACTATTTAGAAAGCATGAAGACAAATGGTAGAAATCCTTTAATAATGTTTTAAAAGCCCAACAGATTGAGCATAGATTGCATGTGAGTATCCCCCACTTCACTCCTGTTTTCTGAGGAGATACCTGAAACACTTTCCATTACAGATTTCTGATTTATTTTATATATCTCTGTTAAGTCATTTTGAAACTACTTTTTGTTTTAAAAAGCGGCTAACATGTGCAAATGATGGTAGTGGTGGTGATGTTATTTTTACTGAGGAGAGAATTCTAAACTTGGATCAATACCTCCTGCGCTGAACACAATGCAGTTGTAACATCACGGCATTGGCTACATCAAGCAATGGCGCAAAGTTTATGGGCAAAAAATTCAGTACTGCATTTTGACATTCCCCGCTGTTAAAATAATTTTTAGGTCATATATATATATATATATATATATATATATATATATATATATGCTTTCGTAGATTTTCACGGGTACAGGAATGCAGGTTTTGGTGTCTTCGGGTGTCTTCCCGTGTAAGAGTCGGGGTGTCTGTGCGACGTTTCGACGAGGTCTCACTCGTCATCTTCAGGCTGGTGCTTTCGGCTTCTTGTTACTGGAACAGAGCAGAATCTGGTGTTTGAGTTCCATTAATACTGTTGAGGGGTGTGGTGTATAGCCTCCAACGTTCTGGGCAGAGAGGAAGTTCCTAGATTAGTGTGCCTTTTCTTCTTTTGTTCCTTAATTACTTGAGGGATATCTTGAGTGATTTCATGAGTGATATTCTGAATACCACTGGGTGGGTCATTAAGTGTAGATTAGTTGCTAAAGCTTTCGTGTCTTGACCTCTTGAGCTTGTGAAGAGTTTTTCTGAGAAGATGGCTGTGCTGCATTTAGTTGTGCTCTGGCTTGGCTTCGTGTATAGGGGCGAGCTGTGGTTTTGTGCCTTGTGCCAGCCAGATCTGTGTAGGGATTGCAGGGGGGTGCAGCATCCGGAGGTGCCACTATAGTTTGGCTACTGGATGGAGTCTGTAATATGTCTGTGGAGAGGGTCTGGGTTTGGGTCTGGTGTGGTTGATTGGTGACGGCGTTCTGTGTGCCTCTGGTTCTGGTGTCGGTTTTTGTGGGGAGGGCTAATTTGTGGGGAGGGCTAAACACCCTCACAACATGAACAAGCGTGACGACACGTCCCGCCTGCCAGACATCTGGAAATTAGCCCTCCCCACAAAAACCGACACCAGAACCAGAGGCACACAGAACGCCGTCACCAATCAACCACACCAGACCCAAACCCAGACCCTCTCCACAGACATATTACAGACTCCATCCAGTAGCCAAACTATAGTGGCACCTCCGGATGCTGCACCCCCCTGCAATCCCTACACAGATCTGGCTGGCACAAGGCACAAAACCACAGCTCGCCCCTATACACGAAGCCAAGCCAGAGCACAACTAAATGCAGCACAGCCATCTTCTCAGAAAAACTCTTCACAAGCTCAAGAGGTCAAGACACGAAAGCTTTAGCAACTAATCTACACTTAATGACCCACCCAGTGGTATTCAGAATATCACTCATGAAATCACTCAAGATATCCCTCAAGTAATTAAGGAACAAAAGAAGAAAAGGCACACTAATCTAGGAACTTCCTCTCTGCCCAGAACGTTGGAGGCTATACACCACACCCCTCAACAGTATTAATGGAACTCAAACACCAGATTCTGCTCTGTTCCAGTAACAAGAAGCCGAAAGCACCAGCCTGAAGATGACGAGTGAGACCTCGTCGAAACGTCGCACAGACACCCCGACTCTTACACGGGAAGACACCCGAAGACACCAAAACCTGCATATATATATATATATATATATATATATATATATATATATATATATATATATATATATAATGTTCATAAATGCACCAAACAAACACATATATAAATATATAAACCACATGTCTAGAACCCACAGGAAAAGTCCTAAAGCCATTTTAACTCTTTCAGTCACCTCAAATATTTCTCTACAAGGTCGAAGGAAATGCAGAAACCTCCCCATTGTCTCTGTCCTCACAAATCCTGCCTTAAGGGCACATTTAAGGTGTGAATAGGGTGAGCCTGTGACCTGGCTCAGGAATTAAGTATTATCCCCAGGTAATCCAGTCAAGTGACCATTAACAGGTAACCTGGCAGACAGGGTAAAAACAACACACTCAGATTTCTGCTGTAGACTGCCTTTTCTGTGATGTAGGTATGATTTATCTGAGGGGTGGTCTTGGGCTACACCCCTTCTGTGGTATGTATGATGTATGGAGGGGTGGTCTTGAGCTCCAGGGCAGGGAATTTAAAATGTCTATATAAGGGCAGGCACACCTTGGTTCTGGGTTCCTCCTCTTTTCCTGAGTGTGAGGGGAGCACCCTGTTGCAACAGATCACTAAAGATCAGGCTTACTAGCTGCTTTGCTTCTCAATATTCTCTGGCTGGCCTCTGTTATTTTCTCCTACCGATAGAGAACCTACAAAAGGACTCTATATGGGCTCTTGGGTACCCCATAAGGGAAAAGGAGGAGGTTTTTTTTTTACTTACATCACACCCTGTGTGTTTCCTCTGCCATACGCACATGGCTGCCAATTAGCCATGCTCTATTGTGTTATGTGTATATGTGTGTCATTGTTTTTTTTTTAATCTGGGGGAAGAGTGATTCCTGGCTCAACTGCATCACGAGCATTTAGTAAAGCTGTTCCCCACTGTTAACTGAAATACAAGAGAAAAGAACCACAACCCAGATCTATAGTTAGGAAGGCATATGCTGGCTTTGGACAGGCAAACCCTTAATTAGACTGGCTGCCTGTGTCAACTTGCAACAACTAGTGTAACCAATGGGACATCTAGACTTGAATGCTGAACAGAGAGCATCTCATTGTGAACTGCCTGCCGTAATTCCAGAGGGTGGAAAAAAATGTGTAAAGCAATCGCCGGGTATTTGTCCAGCAGCTTCTCTGAAAGGCGCAATCAGTTCATGGACTTTATGGAGGCAGAAAGAGAAGCTAAGTTAATTGAACAAATGATCCATAGCAAATTATTTGCAAGACTCTAATCAACAGCTCTGTGCGGCGTGGGGGGGGGGGGACGGACACATCCAAGATGTAACATGCAATTAACTTTATCACATTTGATTAAGACCAAACTCAAGTGCTTATCTGGATAACTGTTTATATAGCTGGATTCTAATCAACTGGAAGGGGACTTTACGGTTTGCTTTGTCAGGATGTTGTCCTCAAGGTCTTACAATATTCTCAGTTATGGTATCCTGCAATATCGATGATTATTCCTTTTCCCAGGGACTGTGAGTGTGGGGACCCAAATTTGTATCTTATGTATGTGAGTGTTAATTTTCATTTTCATGTAACTGTATTGTTTTCTCATTACAGTGGTACTTCGGGTTACAGACACTTCAGGTTACAGACTCCGCTAACCCAGAAATAGTACCTCGGGTTAAGAACTTTGCTTCAGGATGAGAACAGAAATCGTGCTCTGGTGGCGCGGCGGCAGCAGGAGGCCCCATTAGCTAAAGTGGTGCTTCGGGTTAAGAACAGTTTCAGGTTAAGAACGGAACCCCCAGAACAAATTAAGTTCTTAATCCAAGATACCACTGTACATTTATTTCAATATGTCATTGTGCTACATGTTTTGATTAAATAAATAAGAAGAAATATCAATAAAAGCTAAGGGGTTTCTAATTTTCAGTGGAAGATTTATTCTCGTGAAATGCAAGGCTGTCTCAAGGGCTAAGCTGACCTGCCTTTTGAGCTGTTCCCCAAATGTGGGGAACCTGCGGCAGCACAGAAGTTGCTGAACTACAGTCCCCATCATCCCTGGCTACTGGTCCACTTGGCTGGGGCTGATGGGACTTGGAGTCCAACAACATCTGGAAGGCCACTGCTATGGGGAAGTTCTGAGAAAAGCTTTAGGATCTTCCACCACTCCCCACTCTCCAACAAAGTAGCACAAAACCATGGGCAATTGTTCCTTCTGGAGGGTTTGCATTCAGATCAGGGATTTGCAGTATGGAGAGAGCAGGTTCACATCTCCCAGACTAACATGCAAATGGGAGGAATGCTTTCAATACTCCTCCAAATTTTTTGATGCCTTTCTCAGTTGGTAGAACACAAGACTCTTAGCCTTAGGGTCATGGCTTCAAGCCACAAAAGATTCCTGTATTGCAGGAATCTAGATGACCCTTGTGGTCCCTTCCAGCTCTATAATGCTATGATTATGTATATATGTATGCCCAAATGAATGTATCATCAGAGGTGGATTTAAGGCAGTGTGAGTGTTTCCACCGCACTGGGCACCAAGCCTAGGGGATGCTGCTGGGCATTTCAACTATGTTGTAGTCAGTGAACTGAGCAGAACAGAAGGCAAGAGGCTGGGGGCGCTGACACAGGTGCCGCTGAAACTCAACAGACCAAAGTCCACCTCTGGTAGCAACTTCATGCAGCTTTAAAAAAAATGCAAACAGCACAGGCTACTTCAGAAATGGAATTGAATGCACATGCAAAACGTACACAGGCTGGGAAGGTAAAAAGGTAAAGGACCCCTGGACGGTTAAGTCCAGTCAAAGGTGACTATGGGGTTGCTGCGCTCATCTCGCTTTCAGGCCAAGGGAGCCAGCTTTTGTCCACAGACAGATTTCCAGGTCATGTGGCCAGCAGGACTAAACCGCTTCTGGCACAACGGAACACCATGACAGAAACTAGTGTGCATGGAAATGCCTTTTACCTTCCCACCGCAGTGGTACCTATTTATCTACTTGCACTGGCGTGCTTTCAAACTGCTAGGTTGGCAGGAGCTGGGTCAGAGAAACAGGAGCTCACCCCATCATGGGGATTCGAACTACCGACCTTCCAATCTGCAAGCCCAACAGGCTCAGGGTTTAGACCACAGCACCACCATACTAAGAAGTCCATCTCTAATTCAGATGGACCATGCACAACTCTCATTCACGGCAACCTTGTAACTTGTTGCGGGCCAGCCTTGCATTACTAACTAGCTAGGATTTGAGTGGAACTAATGCATCTGAGTGGAGCCAATGATATGGCTTTTAGTCATTTATTTTTTTGGTGCTGCTCATCCTTCTGTGGGTGGGGAGGTCATTTTGTACTACTGGGTGCAGTTTTTTAATGGATGGACACTTCTAGTGCAGCTGCTTTGTTTTGATGGGGCTTTATTGCATATTTTGAGACACCCCTTGTTAAGCACCGCAGGTCTCCTTTTGTGTGAAGCAACTCGTAAACTGAATAAATCTCATTTAATCTCAGATACAAGCAGGACACTGCTAAAAGAACCATCATCATCAACAATAAATGTTGCATTGTCGTGTAGCATTATCATCACCTTCAACATCATATTTAAATCCCATTTTTTCCTGAAGGTGGCATACATGATTCTCCCCCACCTTTTTAAAAATGCAAATCAATGATTCCATGAGGTAGGTTAGGCTGAGAGGCTGGCCCAAGAGATCATCCAATGGGCTTCATGGCTGGATGGGGATATGAGCCCTGGTGCTCATAGTCATTCTCCCTCCCTTATAAGGATTAAAGTAGAATTGGGCCCAGAATATATAGCTTATTGTTAAAGGAACGAGTTAATGGAATGAAGCCAGTTATAAGGGAGCCGAAGCTTGAAGTTAAATTGGGACCCAGCACTACGTGGCAGAGATAAGATAAGCAACCACAAGTCGTTCTTCAAAGGAAACTCCCGTCTTTGCTATCTGCCAGCATTCTCCAACCAGGTGCTAAACGGATAAAGGACAACTTGGCTGACAGAAGTTATTCCAGAGTCTTTGATAAATACCTTCAAAATAGAGTCCCGTGGCTGGCAGAAGAGACACCTATTCTAAATGTAGTGTGACATGTTGTCACTGATGAGCACTGAGCGAAATGAGAGCCAGGGCAGGTGAAAACGAGCTAACCTTTTCATCACGGTAATAGGGGTTTTTTCCCCAGCCAGAACTCTCTGGAACCAGGACCGTCTTATGTATATCCAGCACGGTGGTGCAAAGATCCCTCCAGCACACACACACACACACAAACACACACCCGTTTCCCAGAGAGCCAGTGTGGTGTAGTGGTTAAGAGCGGTAGACTCGTAATCTGGGGAACTGGGTTCGCATCTCCGCTGCTCCACATGCAGCTGCTGGGTGACCTTGGGCCAGTCACACTTCTCTGAAGTCTCTCAGACCCACTCACCTCACAGAGTGTTTGTTGTGGGGGAGGAAAGGAAAGGAGAATGTTAGCCGCTTTGAGAATCCTTCGGGTAGTGATAAAGCGGGATATCAAATCCAAACTCTTCTTCAGAGTTGCTGACCTTTTTACAGCACTGCCAGCAGCTTTGCAAGGGGACGCGGGTGGCGCTGTGGGTTAAAGCCTCAGCGCCTAGGACTTGCCGATCGAAAGGTCGGCGGTTCGAATCCCCGCGGCGGGGTGCGCTCCCGCTGCTCGGTCCCAGCGCCTGCCAACCTAGCAGTTCGAAAGCACCCCCGGGTGTAAGTAGATAAATAGGTACCGCTTACCAGCGGGAAGGTAAACGGCGTTCCGTGTGCTGCACTGGCTCGCCAGATGCAGCTTTGTCACGCTGGCCACGTGACCCGGAAGTGTCTCCGGACAGCGCTGGCCCCCGGCCTATAGATGTGAGATGGGCGCACAAACCCCAGAGTCTGTCAAGACTGGCCCGTTTGGGCAGGGGTACCTTTACCTTTACCTTTACAGCAGCTTTGCAGGGCTGGAGGAGGCGGGCGGTGGCTGGAGGGCGGCACCTCTGGTGGGGAAGAGGCAGAGGCTCTGGGCGCAGCGCTGCTTCAGCAAGGCAGGCGAGGGCGGCGAACTGATGTTAAGGTTTGCCGCACCCAGCCTCTGCCTCTTCCCTGGCGCCCATGCCACAGTGGCCATGGCAGCTGGGGCCTCCAAGCATGGCGCTGCTTCAGCGAGGCGGGCAACGGCAGCAAGCTGATACCGGGAGCATCCAGCCTCCGCCTCTTCCCTGGCGCCCTCCAGAACTTGGCACCCAACACCACTTGCCTCTATGGGCAAGATGCCCCTGTCTGGAACTCAGTTCCAGCACCTCTCAGATGGGTGGCCGCCATTGCCATTCTAAGAGAAAGAGGAATGTGTTCATGGCATAGCTGTCAACTTACAGATTTGAAAATAGCAGCCTCGAAAATAAGGGATCAGCAGCCAAAATAAGGGATTTTAGTCAACCAGCTGAAATACAAAGTTAAAAGGGACCAGATAATTTGGGAGAGCAGCGCCAGTTTTTAGCCCTTCGTTTCCAGAGGTTGCTGCTCAAGACACCAGCTGATGGAACACTGCAATTAAATAACTACAAGCAGCAACCACTTTTCACGCAAAATAAAGTCCAAGCCACGAAGATGCTGCTGCAGTTCTGTATCTTTTCTCTCGTGCTCCATCTGCCGCTCTCAGTTCCATCAGGCGGGGTGGGAGGGGGAAAAAATAGCACCCGAAGTAAACCCACTGATCAGACCATCTATGCTAGTCTACCACTACAAATCTATGGGAGAAGTGCTTATGGTCCTTCCTCCGCTTTCCCCCTCTATGGTTAGCCTTTGGAACACCTGCCCGGGCCTCCTCCTCCTCTCTCTGAACTGCTTTCTCTATGGTTGCCCTCGCTCTCCTCTCAAGGCTCCTCAGCAATTCATAGGCTGTGCCAGGCTGCCCATCTCATTCGGGTCCTTCGGCGGCGCATCCGCAGTACGGCCTAGCAGGAGCGGTGGCGACGGGCAGAGGGGAGCCCCAGGCAGAGATGCTCAGTTCGGCGGCCACGAGGAGGATGGCGGCAGAAGGACCCAAGGCTCCCACCAGTCCCGGCGGGGAGGGGCTTCTGGGGGCCGGGGCTGGTGAGAGGAGGCCAGAGGGGGGCGGGCCGGGCAGCCAAGCAACACAGTTGGAGCCTCCCTCCTCCCTGGCCAGCAGGGAGGGAGGGAGAGGAGCTGCTTCCTTTGAAACCTGGGAAATTTAAGGGACATCATCAATAAGGGACAGCAGCGGGACACAGCGCTGGGATAAGGGAGTTTCCCGCCAAATAAGGGACGGTTGACAGCTATGGTTCATGGCGAGTTCTAGTAGCTCTTTTTCTAGAAAAGTAGCACTGGTAAGAGTCATGCCCCGTGCATTTCTTTCCTTCATCCCACCTGCACTATGCATATCATGGCTTGCCTCCCAAAGAGTCCCGGGAACTGCAGTTTGCCCAGGGTGCTGGGGAACAGGGGTCTCCTAACAACTCTCAGCACCCTTAACAAGCTGCAGTTCTCCAGGTTCTTTGGGACAAGACATGGCTGTTGGAAGTGGTATGATGCTGCTTTGAAATGCATAGCACAGGCAGGGCCTTATTAAAGCTAAACCAGAGTTATTTTGCACAGCTCCCCACATGGAACTAATCGGGACAAAACCACATAGTCCATTAAACAAACCCCCAAAGGCAATTAGCAATAAACGCTACTGAGGCTTCCTTGGCTATCAAAGTGATGCTGCTGCGATTTCTTGTTTACTTGACCTTGTTATTACCGTTCCCCCATCCGAGCAGAAGGCTTGTAAATTTACCTGACCAGCCTTTTCATTATAGGAGACTTTTCCTCCTTGGGGAAATAATTTCAGCTGCCTATAGCTGCCTGCTAACTAGTGGTCTTGTCACATGGCATAAAAAGGCATCGGGGGAAGGTGATGATAAGAGGAGGGATAAGGGAATAAGAAGAGCCCAGCTGGATCAGAAAACTTATCTAGTCCAGCATCCTGTTTGTCACAGGTCCAACCAGATGCCCCAGAGATGCCCACAAGTAGGGCATGAGGGCAATAGCCCCCTCTTCCTACCTGCAGTTCCCAGCAGCCAGTATAGCTAATGCCACAGAAGACAGAATTGGGATTCAATATGACCTTAACAGATCAAAACTAACCTTTTCCTATTCTACATTTTTATTAATTTTCCATTGATTATACATATATACAGTCTAGATTACATAAGTTGCATATAACATAGCTGTTACAAAAATCATATATATAGTACACAGTTATTTTAGGCTCCGCCGAGCCTCGGACTTCCCTTCACTTCATTGGTAAGTATCAGATAATTTCTAAAGTTACGTGTTTTATCTCCTTTACATATTTGCCAAACACTGTTAGAGTTATTCTAGCCCTGCCAGAGTCATCAAAGTTCTATACTTGTCTCTTATATACGTCAGGTATTTATTCCAATTTTCATGAAACTTCTGGTCATCCTGGTCTCTTAGTCTTCCTGTTATTCTAGCTAGTTCAACATAATTTATCATCTTGATCTGCCAGTCATTTATAGTAGGTATTAATTCCGTTTTCCAGCTTTGGGCTAACATAGTTCTAGCGGCCGTTGTGGCATATAGAAACAGATTTTTGTCCTCTTTTTTGATTTCTTTGCCAACTATTCCTAGCAGGAAAGCTTCAGGCTTTTTGGGAAAAGTATATTTAATTTTTTTTTAAGTTCTTAAACAGATCAAAACTAACCTTAACTAGGTTAAAATGAATTTTGACAGGGACAAATGTAAGCTTCAGCACTTAGGCAGGAAGAACCAGCTGCTCAAATATAAGATGGGGGACATCTGGCTTGCCAGTAGTACATGCAAAAAGGTTCTAGGGGTCTTGGTGGACCACAACCTTAGCATGATTCAACAGTGTGATGGAACAGGGGGAGGAAAGCTAATGCTATTCTAGGCTGCACCAACAGAAGTATAGTGTTCAGATCATGGGAAGTCATAGTCCCACTCTGTTCTGCCTTGGTCAAACCACACCTGGAATACTGTGTCCAATTCTGGGCACCACAATTTAAGAAGGATGTTGACAAGCTGGAATGTGTGCAGAGGAGGGCAACCAAGATGATCAAGGGTCTGGAATCCAAGCCTTATGAGGAACAGTTGAGGGAGCTGGGTATGTTTAGCCTGGAAAAGAGGAGACTGAGAGGGAGGGAGGATAGCCATCTTCAAAGATCTCAAGGGCTGTCAAATGGAAGGGGGGAACAAGCTTGTTTTCTCCTGCTCTGGAGGGTAGGACCCGAACCAATGGCTTCAAGTTACACACCAGTGATAGAAGGTATACACAATCCCAGTTGTGGCCATGAGGTTTGGGGGGCCCTGGGCAAGAGAGTTGTTTTGGGCTGCTTGAAAGCATAAAAAAAAAAAAACCAAGTAGGAAATTTCACTGACTTTTAAACATGAAGCTGCCGTGGAAGTGTGGACAAATGCATCATGATACGTTCGTTGTGGTCAATTTTTATTGCAACTAGAGTGGAGAATATTACTTAATGACTACTACATTGTAAATACATGATGAATACAAGTCATAAAGGAAAAGGAACAATCTGCTACCTCCATATGTGATGCTCTTATGTAAACAGAAACAGCAAAAAGATCCAAAATAGCACAACTCCCCTGCCCATCTAAAAAACAATAACCAAGAACCGTATTGTATACTGTCAGGGTAGGAGGGACATATGGTGAACTGGTGAGAGCTAGTTTGCTGATAAATAATGGTATAGTGATTAATCTTTTAAGAGTCAATTCTCAATTAGCCTATTTAATGACACCAACTTTTTCAAGTCTTCTCGGAAGCAAAGCCCTCTGTTGACTCATGAGCGATCTCGGCCCTGAATGGGAAGCCCGGACTTTGAAAGTCATCTAATCTCCCTTGCTGTATTATACTGTATTGTTTAATTAGTGTTTTTATGGAGCAGTCAAGTAATTTCATTGTCCCTGAAGGGGGCAATGACAATAAAGATGATATTATTATTATTATTATTATTATTATTATTATTATTATTATTATTATTATCATCATCATCATCATCATTATTATGTGAACACTCCCAACCTTACATTCAACTGAAATCAGTGCTGATCCGACTGTGTGTTCTTGCGACACAGAAGAGCGCAGATCATTTTTTATCAGTTTGGACTTTGAAAATGACCTTTCATCAGATACAAACCTTTCAGTTACAGGTTAAATAATATAAAGTTAAACATATCAAATATTAAAGGTAAGGTAAAGGGGCCCCTGACCATTAGGTCCAGTTGTGACCGACTCTGGGGTTCCGGTGCTCACCTCGCTTTATTGACTGAGGGAGCCAGCGTACAGCTTCCGGGTCATGTGGCCAGCATGACTAAGCCGCTGCTGACAGACCAGAGCAGCGCACAGAAACACCATTTACCTTCCCGCCGGAGTGGTACCTATTTATCTACTTGCACTTTGACGTGCTTTCGAACTGCTAGGTTGGCAGGAGCAGGGACCGAGCAACAAGTGCTCACCCCATCGCGGGGATTCGAACCGCTGACCTTCTGATCGGCAAACCCAAGAGGCTCAGTGGTTTAACCCACAGCGCCACCCGCGTCCCTATCAAATATTGCACATGGATAAATTGAGGGGGGGTTTGCCAAAGCCATGTGTTTTTCTTGAGGCTGATTATATTACCTAAAACAAAACACACACCAAAAAAAACCCTCTTGATCTCTGCTGAATCATTGGCTGGGTACACATTACTAGCTAAAAACATAGCTGGGTCGTTCTTTTATCTATGTGGATTGAAACTGGTTTGGGGGGGTGCATCAAAATGCAGCGTTTCATATGAAATGATGGGATGGAGACAGGAAAGGTATGGATTGTGGCTAACCCTGCAGATACCCCACTTCCGAAAACAGCATGCTTTGGATAAAGAGTACTGTAAATGGGAGTGTGTACACAGCCAACATCTGCATACAAACCTGCCCAGGTGTTAAGATCCTTGAGTGAGCACCTCTTCTCAGTCTCATCAACATGGATGCTTGAGTTGAGATTTCTCCACTGCTGGGGGTTGGACTAGAGAGCCCTCAGGATCCCTTCCAAGTCTACCATTCTATGCTTCTATGATCAGAGGCACCATTGGCCTTTCTGTGGTTGTTCCCACATTGTGGAATTCCCTCCTAAGAGAGGTTTGATTGGCTCCCTCTTAGGTATCCTTCCGCCAGCAGGCTAAGACCTTCCTATTCAGACAGGCTAAGGTGTAGTTGCTGATCAGCAGGTGGCGCTGTGGTCTAAACCACTGAGCCTCCTGGGCTTGCCGATCAGAAGGTTGGCGGTTCAAATCCCCACAATGGGGTGAGCTCCCATTGCTCTGTCCCAGCTCCTGCCAACCTAACAGTTTGAAAGCATGCCAGTGCAAGTAGATAAATAGGTACCACTGTGGTGGGAAGGTAAATGGTGTTTTCATGCGCTCTGGTTTCTGTCATGGTGTCCTGTTACACCAGAAGAGGTTTAGTCATGCTGGCCACATGACCCAGAAGGCTGTCTGTGGAACAAATGCCGGCTCCATCGTCCTGAAAGCGAGATGAGCACCAAAACTCCATAGTCACCTTTGACTGGACTTAACCATCCAGGGGTCCTTTACCTTTTAACCTTTTATTCAGACAAGCTAAGGTGCTGACCACTGGGCTGCTGTCAGAGCAAACTATACATTAATGCTGGTTTGAATGTATTTTAGCTATTGTTTTAAACGCACTTCATTTTTATTCCTTTGCATTTTGTAACGGCACATTTTAATGTTGTTAAGCTGTCTTGAGTCCCAATATAAATACGTTAAATAAATAATAACTTTAAAAATGGCTCCCTCTAAATCTCCTTGCTCTTTGCCAAACTCCGATTCTCATGCTGCCTTAGTTTTTCTACTGTGATGCTCCAGAATGGTAATGAAGTGATGCCATTTTGATTAGCTGGGGAAAAAAATGGGGTTAATGGTATGCAGCCATTCCTTTCGCTACCTGAGTTTGCAACAACAGCAAATAACCAAGGCAGGAGAGAAATCCTACCATATGCCCTTTCCCTAAAACCCACTGCTTTTGAAAAAAAATATTATTATTTGCTTTCGAAAAAATGAAATCAAAAACACCCCCACCTTTCTTGGCAATGCAACCATAAAGGCCACGAAGAATAAACAGAATGAAATGAAAGTCCGTCACAAGAAGAAAAGAAATATTGCAATATAATAAAAGAGCAGATAATTAAAACAATGCAGAGAAGCAATAAAAATATCAAAGCCTGAATAGGTCTTTGTAACTTATAAAAAGGACATTACCTACATTGAAATGAAGATAGTTCTGAGACAATGTTCCCTGGTTGCTGGGGAAACACCAGCGTGATTTTGATTTGTTTTTCCAGCAACAAATTTTGGTGCTCAAAGCGGCTCCCAGTACTCCCAGGAGCATCGTAAGCACTACATAGTCATACCTTAGTTCTTGAACTTAATCCATTCCAAAAGTCTGTTCGATTTCTGAAAATGTTCAAAAACCAAGGCGTGACTTCATGCAGGAGCTTCATGCACTCAATCAGAAGCTGCGGAAACGGTGTCGGACATTCGGGTTCCAAAGAACGTTTGAAAACCAGAACCCTTACTTCCAGGTTTTCAGCATTCAGGAGCCAAAACGTATGAGTACCAAGGCGTTCAAGAACCAAAGTACGACTGTACAGTCATACCTCATGTTACGTCCGCTTCATGTTACGTTCTTTCAGGTTATTTCCCACGGCGGCCCAGAAGTACCGGAAAGGGTTACTTCCAGGTTTTGCAGCTCGCGCATGCGCAGACGCACAAAATGACAGATGCACAAAATCACAAACCACGCATGCACAGACGCACCACTGCGGGTTGAGCTTTTTTCATGTTGCGAACGGACCTCTGGAATGGATCCTGTTCGCAACCAGAGGTACCATTGTACAGTGGTACCTCGCAAGACGAATGCCTCACAAGACGAAAAACGCACAATACAAAAGAGTTTTCCGTTTTTTGAGTCGTTCCGCAAGACAAATTTCCCTATGGGCTTGCTTCGCAAGACAAAACGTCTTGTGAGTTCTTGCGAGTTTGTTTCCTTTTTCTTAAAGCCGCTAAGCCGTTAATAGCCGCTAAGCCGTTAATAGCCGCTAATAACCGCTAAGCCGCTAATAGCCGCGCTTTGCAAGACGAAAAAAACCGCAAGACGAAGAGACTCGCGGAACGGATTAATTTCGTCTTGCGAGGCACCACTGTAATACCAAATGCAGTAAACATATAACTTAAGCAAACAACAAACAATAAATTCATTAATACAATTCAGAAAAACCATAGCAATTCAAAATCTTGGAAAGAGCTACTGAGCACATCCTTTCTCAGGGAAGGGGCTCAGTGCAGCACCCAGCCCACTTCAAGGCAATATTATATTTTTAAGCTTGAATTCTTTCCACCTTGCTGACCCCCCCCCCCCCCAATGATCTGGGCCCAGTGTCTAGCTTCAGGCTCTCAATGAAAGGCAGCCCAGCAGAGGCCAAGGATATGTAGACGCAGCTCTGGATCAAAAGCTGACTCGACAGGCGGTACATACCCTCCAAGTGTCCCGATTTTCCAGGGACGGTCCCAGAATTACGAAAGCTACCCTGGCTTCTGATTTGATCCGGGGATGTTCCTATTTCCCTCACAGGCATCGCTGCTGAGCTCAGGAAGGAGGATGTACACAGGTTGTACATTGAAAATAAAGGTATTATTATTATTATTATTATTATTATTATTATTATTATTACCCGACGCTTGTTGTGAGTGATGACGATGGTGGCTGTGGTCACAGCAAGGGAGCACCCTGTTGCCTCTCCATGGCTGCCATTGCCGGCCTCCTCCCTTGGGAAGCTCGTAGCAGCTACCAGAGAGCAGGCAAGGAGGAGGGAAGGCTTCTGCCACTGTGGCCCAACTTCGTGTGACGTACCAGCTCTGAAGTGCAGGCGGAGGGCAGGGTGTCAGGCGACAGAGAATTCAACCCCCCCATGATAGGTTGCCATGAACAGATAAGACAAGGAAAGTTCTTGCCAATGCTTTTTATTCAATATTCACAGAGAGAGGCTTAGAAATGTAGCCTCTTGGAGTAATGGTGTTGCTGCGAGTTAAACCCCACCCCCCTCCGTCTCTCCCACTTCCTCATGAGAGAGCCAGTGTGGTGTGGTGGTTAAGAGCGATAGACTCGTAATCTGGTGAACCGGGTTCGCGTCTCCGCTCCTCCACATGCAGCTGCTGGGTGACCTTGGGCCAGTCACACTTCTCTGAAGTCTCTCAGCCCCACTCACCTCACAGAGTGTTTGTTGTGGGGGAGAAAGGGAAAGGAGAATGTTAGCCGCTTTGAGACTCCTGAAGGGGAGTGATAAAGCGGGATATCAAATCCAAACTCTTCTTCTTCTTCTCACGAGTCATCGCAATGCGTGCTGGAAAGTGCTTTCTGCCTCTGAGCTCTCTGCTCTCCTACTTTCAACGCCTGCCGGGTTCTGGGAGAGGGGGGTCTGCATTGCTTTCTAAAGACACTGAGTCTGTCAGCTGTCTCTCCTCTGGTGCTTCTTCTTCCTCCTCCTCTCCCTTTATTTCCCAGCTTTCCCCCTCATCTCCCTCTGAGCTGTGACCTCCCTTAAACCCCTGTTGTAATTCTGAACTGTCTCCTTCCTTCTCTGGAAGGGTCAGGCTGGGGAGGTGGTCTCCACCATTCCTCCTCTGCCCTGAGAAGAGTGAAAGGAGTACTGATTATTTTTTTATTTAAAAAAAATGCTTTGTGCATCTTTGTCTAATCTTGCCCCTTCCTAAAATTTATTGATTGATCTGTGTTTTTCTTTTTGTAAATCTACCCAAAAATAAAATGAAATCGGAATTTTCTGAAGGCGGCAGGAGACGTGTGTGCCGTGTCCCATTGGTGCAATGGTACTTGCCTTTCTTCTGATAGGAAATGCTTTTCAGGGCGGGGACAATGGAGGGTTAAGGAGCATCAGTTTGGAGGAGTGAGAAATGTCCCCGTTTTCCTCTGAGGAATGTTGGAGGGTATGGAAGTCGGGTCAGTGGTTCGACTCTCCTCCCCTTTCCCTTCTTGCCTGTAGCAGCTGCTTGTCTTTTTAAAGCAGCCTGTCAGATCCCAGTGTCTTCCAGAACTCATCCAGGTGCTGCTTGCTCCTTCCCTCTCCCTCAGGGAAAGCCCAGCCACCACCACAGAGAAGCTGATTCAGCATGAGGTGTGAGGGGGGTGGGTGGTTGGACACTCCTCCACTCTCTCTGGGGAACTCTGTGTTAGAATTCCTGCTCCATGATTGCAGTCATGGGATTGTTGCCTTTCACATGACGGTATATGTTTTGATTCCACAGAGTGGGAAGTGACGAAGATAGGATGTTTGTGTTACTGTGTTCCATGAAGTGGGACTATTGTCCTTTGTTCTTTCTCTTCGATGTCTGGTGCTAGAGAGAGAGGGAGCCATATTGCAGTGCTCCGTGTGTGTTTATATGTAATTAAAGTAGATTAGCCAAAATGCTGAGCTCTGTCACGCAAGATGTACAAACTCTGCGGATCCCTGAGTGTGCCAATGTCTGTTGGCATTGGTTGCTGTGATGTTCGGGCTGAAGAAAGCTTTTGAAGCTCCCGAACAATTGACCAGGAGGGAGAGAACATGGCAGTTGGGCATGTGTCTCTGCCAGGGTCCTACTCGAGTGTAGGCTGAACTCTTGACACTCTGCGGGGGGAGGGGGAATTAGCATTTTGTTAAAGGCCTCTCTCCAATCTCTCCTAAAACAGGTGAAAATATTTACTAGGGAGAAGTACCAGAAAAGAGGAACTATCTCAAGCCATGATGCTGTCCCAGTGCTGCAACTCAGGAAAGCGCAGCTGCTCTAGTGCTGTTGCACTGGGCAAAGTCTTACACAAGCCCAATTAGTTTTAAATAAGGCCAAAAAAGACAATAAAAGAGGCCCTGTTAGATATATGGGAGCTTCATCTGAGTACACAAGGCCAGGATTAAGCTTGGTCTCTTTTTTCTTTCCGGCACTCTTCAGCTTGTAATCAGGATCAAAGTTCCAACTCTTGTTTTGTGTCAACGTGCCTCTTCCCAGTGTAATTGCTTTTTAACCTGCTGTTTCCATAACTGGCTGGCTCGTTACAATTTCCTTTTTAATCCTTCTATATGCAGATCCCAGAGAGAGGGGTGGTTGCTTTTTTTTTTTAAGTGTGATATAGATTAATTAAGAAGCAAAATGAGAGCTCCTGGGTAGCGGATGCATCAACCCACTCACATTCTCTCATTCTCAGAGTTTTGTGGTTTGAAGTAGCAGTTGAATTCTCAGTGTCCCAGTTTGGATTAGACCCCAGACCTTTGGGAGCCTGAATCTAGTTCAAAACACTCCCACTCTCAGTTGCCTTCCCATTTATGTTTCTAACCAGAAATGGAGAAGAGAGACTTGAGCACGGCACAAATGACCTCTTGAATATCTCCGGCATATTGGGGTGGGCAGAGAAACTGCAGGGACCAATTCAATAAATATCTCTATGTGAGGGGTGGATTCTTCAACAATTTCTCAGGGATCGGTCTCGCCATTAGCAGTGGCAAAGCTTCTTTCTCCCCTCCCCAAATAGTGCCCCCCCCCCCGCTGCTACTGTAAGAGGCAACAGGAGTGAGTTATTTGCAATTCCATACACACTTCACCTTGGAAGGTCACCATTCCCCATCATTTCACATGGCTTGGTGTTCCTCACCAAGTCTGCAGCATGCAGCCTCATGCTGGATGCCATGATAAACAAGCCGCTTCCAGAATCCGCCTTCAGGCAAGATCATCACACACCTGTTATGTATACAGTGGTCTGTGTTTGCCTGAGCTTGAGTCTGGAATAAGGATTCTGAGCCCCTGTTTTCTGATTCGATACATGATATCCAATCACAGAGCATTTCAGGATTTGGGCCTCTGCCATTGGCCCTTAAACTCTGAGTCATGATTCGCAGCTTGGAAGTTTAGACAGCCAATCACTTTGGGAGTGGGAGTGGCCCAGGCCTTCAGAAATGTATATAACCACTTGCTTTGTCCCTGCTGTTTGGTTCTGTAATTCAATATAGGTTCTTGCTCTTATCACTGTGTCCTGCCTTGTGGGTACCCATCTACACTTCAATATCTATATTGCAACTATTGCAGTGCAGACCTTGAAAAATGGCCAACGATGCCAAGACCTGCTACCAGTCCTGAGTCCGCATTTATTTTAATTTAACAAACTTCATATACTGTTTGGAGTGTGTGGGGTTTTAGGGGATGGGTGGGACGTGGGTTAAATCACAGAGCCTAGGACTTGCCGATCAGAAGGTTGGCAGTTCGAATCCCTGCGATGGGGTGAGCTCCTGTTGCTCGGTCCCTGCTCCTGCCAACCTAGCAGTTCAAAAGCACATCCAAGTGCAAGTTGATAATTAGGTACCGCTCTGGTGGGAAGGTAAACGCCGTTTCCGTGAGCTGCTCTGGTTCGCCAGAAGTGGCTTAGTCATGCTGGCCACATGACCCTGAAGCTGTACGCCAGCTCCCTCAGCCAATAAAGCGAGATGAGCGCCACAACCCCAGAGTCGGCCACAACTGGACCTAATGGTCAGGGCTCCCTTTACCTTTACCTCATCTTTTCCTCCAAGGAGCTCGAGGTGACGTACATGGTTCCTCTGCTTTAATTTCCATTTACCTTTAATATCTCTGGTGGGGGACACACTGTGCTCCTTCTGGGGTAATTTGCCCACATTTGGTCCCCACCCTGCACTCAGCTCTCACCTGTGGCTCCTGGAAGCTGTAAGTGTGTGACAGTGGCTGCAACCCTTGAACAGCTTTGACTGGCTGGCTAAACCAAGCAAGGGTAACCAATGGGTCTCAAACCCTCAGTGAGTTAGGGACTTCCCCTGCATGCAAAGACGGGCTCTGGTGGATTGAGTGGATGAGACCAATAGTGGGTCCAACGGTCAAGAAGGCGCTTTCTGTACATGCTGTAGAGGAAAGTGAGGGGCAGATGAAGCTCATCAACCTGGGAAAGTGGCTCATCTAAGAGAAGGAAGACTCTGATCCTAAACCTCTGCTGCCTTGTGGGATATCTTTGGAAGAAGAACAGGGTAAGGAGTAGACCCTACACAGATCTAGAGTGGAGTCCCGAAGAAGGAAGAAGAAGAAGAAGAAGAAGAAGAAGAAGAAGAAGAAGAAGAAGAAGAAGAAGAAGAGGTGGTGTTTGGATTTGATATCACACTTTATCACTACCCTAAGGAGTCTCAAAGCGGCTAACATTCTCCTTTCCCTTCCTCCCCCACAACAAACACTCTGCGAGGTGAGTGGGGCTGAGAGACTTCAGAGAAGTGTGACTGGCCCAAGGTCACCCAGCAGCTGCATGTGGAGGAGCGGGGAATCGAACCTGGTCCCCCAGATTGCAAGACTACCGCTCTTAACCACTACACCACACTGGTTGTTGATTGGCACCTTGTATGCCTTCTTGTGGCAGCTGCTGCAGCCAAGCTAGTCCCAGAAGTACTGCTTTGCTTTCCTTTGGGACCACATTAGCAAGGCTGGGGTGGGGGTGTCCTTGTATTCTGGTCAGCCCAGGACCTCAATACACATTGCCCAGGCTTAAGCAAACCCTTGGTCCATCTAGTTCACTTACTCGCAGCAGGTCTCTGGGATTTCAGTCAAGGAATCTCTCCCAGCCCTACCTGGAGACAAAGGTAAAGGGACCCCTGACCATTAGGTCCAGCTGTGGCCGACTCTGGGGTTGCGGCACTCATCTCGCTTTATTGGCTAAGGAAGTCGGCATACAGCTTCCGGGTCATGTGGCCAGCATGACTAAGCTGCTTCTGGCGAACCAGAGCAGCGCACGGAAACGCCGTTTCCCTTCCCTCCGGAGCGGTACCTATTTATCTACTTGCACTTTGACGTGCTTTCGAACTGCTGGGTTGGCAGTAGCAGGGACAGAGCAACGGGAGCTCACCCTGTCGCGGGGATTCGAACCGCCGACCTTCTGATCGGCAAGTCCTAGGCTCTGTGGTTTAACCCACAGCACCACCCGCATCCCTACCTGGAGATAGGTACAGTAAAGGTTAAAAAAAAGGAAAGGACCCCTGGATGGTTAAGTCCAGTCAAAGGTGACTATGGGGTTGCAGCGCTCATCTCGCTTTCAGGGCGAGGGAGCCGGCGTTTGTCCACAGACAGCTTTCTGCGTCATGTGGCCAGCATGACTAAACCGCTTCTGGCGCAACAGAACACCGTGACAGAAACCAGAGTGCATAGAAACGCCATTTGCCTTCCCGCCACAATGGTACCTATTTATCTACTCGCACTGGTGTGCTTTCAAACTGCTAGGTTGGCAGGAGCTGGAACAGAGCAATGGGAGCTCACCCTGTCGCAGAGATTCAAACCACTGACCTTCTGATTGGCAAGCCCAAGAGGCTCAGTGGTTTAGACCACAACGCCACCCACACCTGGATAGAACCTGGGAACTTCTGCATGCAAAACAGATGCTCTACTACTGAGGTAGAACTCTATGACTTTAGGATTCCAGCACGTAGCATTCAGGTGCCTCTGAAGGTTAAGGAAGTCCCTGGCAGGATCACACCAGAGCTCTACCGGTTAGTAGGTGGGTTAAACAAACAGATCCAATTTCCATATTGGGTTTCCATACTCAGCTGGAGGCTGGGTCACACAGCCTACCAAGACAATGCAAAGTAGCATCTTGTGAATGAATATTTAATAGCAATGAAAGGAGGGTGGGAAGAGGAATAGAAATGATAATTATGGAATAAAAATACTGTGCTGGCATGAATGTGCCCATGCAGAGGAAATTCATTTGAATAATAAAGAGCATCTCCTGCCCACATTCCTAGCTTGCAAACCAGCTTAGCCGTTTGCCCATTCAAAATGCAAACACAGTTATCTTTCACGACACCTTCAAAGGCGGAAGTGGGAAGATGATCTCTAACCCGTAAATTAAACTGTTCATTAATGTGCTTGTTTATTGGCCAATTATATTCGAAATTATGAGCTGCTTTCAAGGAGGGACAGGATATGCTTTCTATGAATCAGGAACTCGTTTGCTGCAAAGAAGAAACTGCTGATACGAATAGAGCAGTCCTTTCTGTCAGCACATTTCTGTTCAACCCCATATTTAATTAGACATCAGCTCCGGCAACCAAGGAACTAGATATGCCTGATGTACATGGTGCATGTTTATAGTTACTTCTTTTGAAATCCGCTGGGTTGCATAAAATGGTTTGCAATGAGACTGGACTGGGGTTCTTTACCTTTACCTTTTAACTTTAATCATTTGCAACATGGACTTGAGCTAGGGACCCACCCTGTTCCTGTGACGGTAATTTCTTTTGATTGTTTTTAATATTGAATTCTAAATCGTTATAATTCATTATGGTGAAGGTCAAGTAAAATAATAATAATAACACCTTAATCAAACCACAGTTTCCATAATTACAGCCAAACTAGGAAACTCTGGTTTAATGGCTGTGTGCTAACCAGGATTAAACTAGGAGTTTCCCTGTTTGGATGGAACAGTGAACTGTGGTTTAAACAAGCCATACTGCCCCTTGTGGCAATCCATCAGACTGCAGCCTGGAATATCTTCCTGACAGTGAAGTATTCTCAGGCTCTGGGCTGGCCCCACACAGGATGACTTTAGTGGGCAACTTGGGTCTGGAGAGACCTGGGTTCACATCCCCTCTCAGCCTTGAAGCTCACAGGGTGGCCTTGGGCCAGCCACACTCTCAGCCTGACTACCTGCTTGGCAGGGGGTTGGACTCGATGGCCCTTGTGGTCTCTTCCAACTCTATGATTCTATGATTCTATGATTCTACCACACAGGGTTGATGTGAGGATAAAGGGAGAGGAAAATGTCCTGAACTCTTTGGAGGAAAGGCAGACTGTAAATGTAGTAAATGATTAGTGAGCAAATTACTCAGGTGGCCTATTTCAGAAATCCTACTTTGCACGAGAGGCAGGAGCGAGGCTGTCCATTATAGTCCGGGGGTCCCCAATGCGAGGTGGGGAGAATTGCATTTCTCACTAAAGGGTATATAACGTTTTCATGTTTCTGGCAAGTTATTATGTTAATGTTATGCAATATGAGCTCTTGTCAAGGAGCTGGAAAGACAAACACTGACAAGCCTAAATCAATTGCATAACCCCCCCTCTGATGCTTATGAGGGTTTTTTTTTTTCCTGCTCCTGGACATTCTCTTAATGTTGAATGAGCATTTGCAATGTCAGTGGGCCCAGAATGGCTGCTTTTATGGTGACAGCAGAGAGAGCCGCCTAATTATAAAGGAGAGGATTTGGAGATTAGCATTTTCAATAAGGGATTCAGCACAAGAATAAATAAATAAAAAGATAAAAAAGATGGACAGAAACGCTGCCTTTGCAGAATTTCATCCTTGTCTCTGCACATGCAATTAAAAATGTCCACTGCAGAACTGCAAGGATGGCTGGGGAGAGAAATCCATCTTTCTTTGATGGCATAAGCAAAACAACTTGCTTTAGTTGTTATCAGCATATATTTCAGACAAAAGAAAGCTAAGAACCGAAACGCGGAATGGAAGCAACAGCTTTGCAACTGGTATTCTTATGCAGCACAGCCAGAGTTTGGAAAAACCCTGGCCTGTGTGGGAAGATATGGAAGTGCTGAAGCATCAATGTTCTGACAAAAAGAGGGTGGCATCTGAACAGGAGAAGAGCCCCGCAGGGTCAGACCAAGACTCCACCTAATCCTGTTTCCTGTTTCTACCAAGGACCAGACAGATACTTCGTGGAAACTTACCAGCAGCAGATGAAGGCCTGCTACAATGCTGCCACGATCCGCCTACTCAGCTAGCATTCACAGCTACACTAACTCTCAGTGCGCTAAATACCAGGGATGGGAAACCTCTGGCCTATGGGGCAAATGCAACCCAATGTCTTGAGCCCCACAGCCTTGGGCTTGGGTTGGCAGGCTCTGAGGCAGGAGAAAGGGAGAGAAGACGGCTCTGAATTGCGGGAACCTGGGGTGGAGGAGCAGAGGTGGATTTAGAGCAATGTGACCGGCTCCATCGCACAGGCCACCACGATTATGATTTAATGAATTGAGCAGAACAGAAGGCAAGAGGCAGGGGCGCCAAACTTTGGCCTTGCACAGGGGACTGCTAAAATTTGAAAGACCAAAGTCTGCCCCTGTAAGAATAGGCAATATCCCCTTTCAACACCAACTGCAGTTACTTAGAGGCTGCAATGGAGAAGAGACAGACCTTTGATTTTAGCAAGTTACAGTCATACCTTGGGTTCAGGCGCTTCGGGTTGTGCGATTTTGGGTTGCGCACTGTGCTGAACCTGGAAGTACCAGAACGGGTTACTTCTGGGTTTTGGCGCTTGCACATGTGCAGAAGTGCTAAATCATGCTTTGCACATGCGCAGAAGCGCCAAATCGCGACCCGGGCATGCGCAGACACGGCGCTGTGGATTGTGAACACTGCGGGTTGTGAACACTGCAGAATGCGAACATGCTTCCTGCATGGTCACGTTCGCAACCCAAGCGTCCACGCCCTCCCATCACATGTCAAGGAAATAAACAACTATCCGACTTTCAGAAGACATCTGAAGGCAGCCCTGTTTAGGGAAGTTTTTAATGTTTGAAGTTTTATTCTGTTTTTAATGTTCTGTTGAAAGCCACCCAGAGTGGCTGGGGAAACCCTGCTAGATGGGTGGGGTAGAAAATAATAATAATAATAATAATAATAATAATAATAATAATAATAATAATAATAATAATGTCATTAGTCAAACCAAAATGTGCAGTTTCTCACTAAAGCTGGACTGCTTAATGGAGGACTGAACCATAGCCAGTTTAAGATAGAGATAGATGATAGATAGATAGATAGATAGATAGATAGATAGATAGATAGATAGATAGATAGATGATAGATAGATAGATAGATGGATAGATAGATGATAGATGATAGATAGATAGATGAGAGAGAGATGATGATCTGAGATAGATAGATAGATAGATAGATGATAGATAGATAGAGATAGAGATAGATAGATGATAGATAGATAGATAGATAGATAGATAGATAGATAGATAGATAGATGATAGATAGATAGATAGATATAGATGATAGATAGATAAATAGATAGATAGATTTGTTGTTGTTATTTAGTCGTTTAGTTGTGTCCGACTCTTCATGACCCCATGGACCAGAGCACACCAGGCACTCCTGTCTTCCACTGCCTCCCGCAGTTTGGTCAAACTCATGCTGGTAACTTCAAGAACACTGTCCAATCATCTTGTTCTCTGTCGTCCCCTTCTCCTTGTGCCCTCCATCTTTCCTAACATCAGGGTCTTCTCTTCTCATGAGGTGGCCAAAGTATTGGAGCCTCAGTGCAAAAAGTACGTTTAGTTAGTAAGTGCCTCTACCAATCCTCCTTCAGCCATTCTCTGTCATCTAAAGGTCCAGCCGTATCCCTGGCTACTAGTCTACTAATGCTTTGTGAGTATTTAAAGAAATTTGTTTGTTTTAACGTTCTTAGCAATATGCTAAAATTAAATGTTTTTAGCACTTTGCTTCTTGTTTGCCTTAGCCTCCCCTTGTATTTGTTTTGCGAGAGTTTATTCCTGTTCCCTGTCCCCCTGCTGAGATGGCATCACTGCTTCTTCCCCTGTTAAATATCTGTGTGCCAAGCTGGTGGTAGGAAACAGACGTCCGGGCAATAACCTCAGGTGGCAAAGGCAGAGGAAAGCATATTCTCTCCAGATGGACTCTTTCTGCCTCTGAATCGATTTCATGTCTTTGTTAAAGGGCAGCGGGACACATTTGGGGAGCTGGTATTGAACTTGTGGCTCAGAATCCATTAAGGCCAGGAGGTAATGGGGTTATGCTCTGTCTGTTGCTGCTTTTCCCTTACTTTCCTCTGATTATTATTATTATTACTGGTTTGCATCAATATTTGCCTTATCAGGTTGGACAGTAGCCCCAGCCCACAGAAATATTTCTGGAAATGCTGGCTCTTGCAATCTTAGGAGCAATTCCCGTTTGCTTCTAGTAACTAAACAAGCCAGTCTACCACAAGGAAAGATCAAACATGACCAGAGCTGAGAATGAACTGTTTCCCCTTCAACCTAGAAAGACAGGAAGCTGTCTTATACTGAATCAAGCATTTGCTCCATCTAGCTTGGCTGTGGCTTCAGGCAAGGCCCAGTATACCTGAAGGAGCGTCTCCACCCCCATCGTTCCGCCCAGACGCTGAAGTCCAGCTCCGAGGGCCTTCTGGCGGTTCCCTCACTGCGAGAAGTCAGGCTACAGGGAACCAGGCAGAGGGCCTTCTCGGTAGTGGCGCCCGCCCTGTGGAACGCCCTCCCACCAGATGTCAAAGAGATAAACAACTACCTGACATTTAGAAGACATCTGAAGGCAGCCCTGTTCAGGGAAGTTTTTAATGTGTGACATTTTAATGTATTTTTAATCTTTGTTGGAAGCCGCCCAGAGTGGCTGGGGAAACCCAGCCAGATGGGCAGGGTACAAATAAATTATTGTTATTATTTCTCCCAGTCTGACCTGGATATTGAACCAAGGACTTTCTGCGCGCAAAGCAGATGCTCTAACCACTGAGCTACAGTCCTCCCCTCAACGCTTCCCCTGCTGTAGAGACTTCCAGATGTTCCACATGGTAGGGAATACTTCACACAATCCCCATTAAATGGCCGCCCAGAGAGAACTTGCACCGCATGAAAAAATAGTATTCCAGAAACGTACCTGTTAAGTCTGAGGGTGCAGAAGGCAAAAACAGCCCAAAATGGAATGGACCAGAATGGCTATTTTATAAATAAAATTGTTGCAATAACAACAAAAACCAGTGGGATGTGTTAGAGATTGCACTAAAATGTTATTTTAGAAACGAGACTCCTGCAATATTGAATTTTCATTAACCCCTTCCAAGCCAAAACCCATTTGCAAATGTGTGGGAATGTCGGAAGTGACCTCATGTGGAGTCAGACGGCCGGTCCAATGAGCGCGGTATTGTCAACACCAGGTGTGGGGAGCCTCTGACCCTCCAGATGTTGCTGAACTACAAATAACATCAGTCTCGGGAAGCATAGCCCGGGATGGTAAAAATTATTCAGCAACACATTGTCTTGATCCATAATAATAATATCTGTTGGAAGCTCTGGGCGGCTTCCAACAGAATACTAAAATACAAAACCTATTTTGTATTGTATTTCTATCCAGCAAGTGGCATGGTGTCTTCGACTGCCTTCCACCATCTTCAGCTGGTGTGTCAGCTACAGCCACTCCTAGACAGGAATAGCCTGCCTGGTGGCAATGAGCCTCAGGCTGATAACCTCAAGGTTAGATTACTGTAATATACTCTATGTGGATCTGCCCATAATAATAATAATAATAATAATAATAATAATAATAATAATAATTTTATTTATATCCCACCCTCCCCAGCCAAAGCTGGGCTCAGAGCGGCTAACAACAATAAAATGATACAACATTCTAAAATCATTTCATTATAAAATCAGTTCAAATCAGATTAGTGGCAACCATTGGGCTAGAGTTCTGCGAGGATTGCCAAAGGAGGGGGTCAGGCTGTGCCCTGGCCAAAGGCCTGGTGGAACAGCTCTGTCTTGCAGGCCCTGTGGAAAGATGTCAAGTCCCGCAGGGCCCTAGTCTCTTGTGACAGAGCGTTCCACCAGATCGGAGCCACAGCCGAAAAAGCCCTGACTCTGGTTGAGGCCAGCCTAACCTCTCTGTGGCCGGGACCTCCAAGATGTTTTTGTTTGAAGACCATAAGGTCCTCCATCGGACATACCAGGAGAGGCGGTTCCATAAGTATGAGGGTCCTAGGCTGTATAGGGCTTTAAAGGTTAAAACCAGCACCTTAAACCTGATCCTGTACTCCACTGGGTGGTCCGGGTGCTACAACTGGTGCAGAACGCAGACATTATGCTGTTGGGTGGAGCTATCTACCATAAGCTCGTGGCACCACTTCTGAAAGATCTGTGTCAGCTGTCAGCTTGCTGCCTGCTCAACTTTTAAAGTTCTTCTGTGACCCATGTGCTGCAGAGGGAAGTGTGGGGCAGATGAGGCTCATCTACTTGGGAAGGTAGCCCATCTAGGAGAAGGAAGACTCTGGTCGTAATCCTCCACTGCCTTGAGGAATATCTTTGGGAGAAGAAAAGGCTAAGGACTAAACCCTAGACAAATCTGGAGTGGAGTCCCTAAGATGGTTGACTGGCACCTTGTACACCTCCTTCCAGCAGCTCCTGCAACCAAGCTGGTGCCAAGCATATTGCTTTCCTTTCCTTTGGACCACATCAGTGAGTGAGTCTCATCATCTGGGCAGCCCAGGACCTACATCCACACTGCCTAAGCCTTGCTTCCCAGAAAGTTCACTTCAGTGGTTTGACTTCATCCCCTGGAATTGCACTCCAGTTTCTCTCAAGACAGACACATGCCAACAAATATAACGCTCTAAACAACTTGCTCTCCAATTATCCGAATGAATACCTTCCCCGAGAGAGATCTGCCCATTTATCAAGTAATTTGGATGATGCCCTTCAGGGCCTTCTTTGTGCTGGAGCCCAGTTTATGGAACCTTTCCCCCTTTTGAATGATAGCAAGCACCAACTCGGACGTGTTTTTGATGCCTGTGCAATGCTTTTCCACTCAGGCGTTTGCTGTGCCACCTATGCCAACCTTGTGGTGTTGTTGTGACTTCCAAAGTGTGTGTGTGTAATTGGAAATGAGAGTTTCCATCTTGCTGTGAGCCACCCTGGATATGTTGATGTGTTTATTGTTGTTGTCATTTTTCCTTCTTTCTTTTTTCCTTTCCCTCCCCTTTTTCTTCTTCCTTTTCTATTTTCTTTTTTTGTGCCTTCCTTTCTTGGTCTTTCTCTTTTTGATTTGTTAAGAAGGAGATAAAGAGATAAAAGTGTAATATGAAAACTTCAGTAAGCCAAAAGTGATGCTGCGTAATTTTTCTATTACTATTTATATATTGTTAGAATAGGTGAATTGTAATGAATTGATGTAACAATTACTGTGGTTTTTTCCTTTGCTATTGTTGAATTCTAAATAAAGTATTCTTCTTCTCTTTAAAACAAAAAAGATATGTCAATAAAGGGCTGCATAGGAGTGTTGTAAATAAAGGAAGGCAGACAGGAAGAAAGAAAGATAGAAGAGCTTTGGGCAGAGACATTTCTAAGTGCTTGCAGGGCTCCCTTACCTGGGCTGGCGTTATTATTCACTTTAATAGAAGAAGCCAATTCCCCAAGTCTCCGTGGCAATTCAAGGAATGCTTGCTCAGGAAAAGGCTTCCCCTGTCCCTTTCTGCCTTTTATTCTGGGGCAGGTGCTGCGAAGACAGGCAGCCTGGGAGGGAAATGCTGACGCTGGAAAACGTTTCTGTTCCTCCAAGCTGTTTTCTATGCAGAGCTGGCAGCTTTGCAAGTCTCCGGAAACTGGACTCGCCCCTAATAATGCCCTCTAATTTCCCCCCTAATCAGCCAATAAGTAGGCAGGCTAATGAATCAACCCTTGATTTGAAGGCAGCGTAGCAGCTGGAGGGGGAAACACAAATGGCTGGACCTGCCCTAAAGCAAAGTGGAGCAGAGTTTGATAGCAGCTTTGAACTAGGGGGATGCAATCCGGGGAAGGGCAATAGTTCAGTGGTTGTAGCACCTGCAGAACGTCCCAGGTTCAATCCCCAGCATCTCCAGATAACGTTGGGAGAGACACTTTCCCGAAACCCTGGACAACCACAGCAGCTCAGTGCAGACAGTACTAAGCTAAGCAGAGACGTCACCTTGCCAACAAAGGTCTGTATAGTTAAAGCTATGGTTTCCCCAGTAGTGATGTATGGAAGTGAAAGCTGGACCATCAAGAAGGCTGTTCACTGAAGAATTGATGCTTTTGAATTATGGTGCTGGAGGAGACTCTTGAGGGTCCCATGGACTGCAAGGAGATCAAACCTCTCCATTCTGAAGGAAATCAGCCCTGAGGGAGGGACAGATCCTGAAGCTGAGGCTCCAATACTTTGGCCACCTCATGAGAAGAGAAGACTCCCTGGAAAAGACCCTGATGTTGGGAAAGGAGAAGGGGATGGCAGAGGACGAGATGGTGGGACAGTGTTCTCAAAGCTACCAGTATGAGTCTGACCAAACTGTGGGAGGCAGTGGAAGACAGGAGTGCCTGGCATGCTCTGGTCCATGGGGTCACGAAGAGTTGGACACGACTAAACGACTAAACAACACCAACAAGATACAACTGAGTGTAAGGCAGTTTCCCATGTTCCAAAGAGTTAGGAAATTCTTCTGCACTTGCCCTATTAAAATGGAGGCCTTGCATGATTCCCCTTTGTTGCAACGAGGTATTGCATTTCCTGGTGGATCATGTTAGTTAGTGGATCAGGAGCGGTGCCATTTGGCTCTTCTGCCGCAGGCAAACTAGCATCTCGAGCCAGCCCTGCCAAGCCGCATGTACGTCTCGCAGAGAACAGTTGCATAATCAGGTCTGCAGCCTCCCTTGACGTTTGACAACCATGACTTGCTGCATAATTTGCAAGGGGGAAAGGCTAAAGCAAAGGCTTTCGTTTGCTGAGCAGCTTCCAAACCCAGGCATTTTTCAGTAGTTTTCTGGAGCAGCATTCTTTGCCCAGTTTGTGATGCTTTAAGTTGCTTAAGTTGCCAGTCTTGTCATCAGGATCTTTCCCCATAATTTTCCTGGCAGTTGATGGACAACTACAACGTGTGTGTGTGTGTGTGTGTGTGTGTGTGTGTGTGTATCTATAGCAAGAAAGAAAACAAAACCCAATAGCCTGGAGAAGCTGGGATGGAGAAGCCCTTCTTATCTCAGCATTCGCTGCCTTTGAAATAGATCTGTGCATACGGAAAAATCCAAGCCTGCAATGAAACGGCTAATTGTCAGACACACACACACACACACACACAGAGCTTGTGGGAACTTATGAGAAGAAATGGAAACAGAAGCTGCTAACGTCCGTTCCTGGCTGAGGCCGGCGCTAGGTGCTTTTGATTCATAAGGCATCCAACAGATAAAGCCAGGGATGAGAAACGGGAGTGGGGGAGGGGTTGAGTGGTACAATTCAATCTGCTACCTACACCTGCAGCTTCCGCTCTGCTGAGAATTGAGTTTCCCTCTTGTCTGATTCAATCTCACCAGCATAAATCTGTATACGGGGCTCTCTTTGTGTACATTCAGTTTCAACAAAAAGGCAGCACTTGCTTTTCAAACGTCTCTTATGCAAGCCGAGACGTGCTGGTGTTTGGTCATAGTAGTATGCTTCCCTCTAAGAAACGTCTGGGAAACACGGCCACACAGGGTTGCTTTCTCTCGTACAAGAGAGTTCTGTAGATGTAAGAACGTAAGAGCTTGGCTGCTTGATCAGGTCAAAGGCCCACCTAGTTCAGTGTCCTGTTTTCACAGTGGCCAACAAGTTGCCTATGGGAAGCCCCACAATTAGGACCCGAGTGCAACAATATTCTCCCCACTTGCGATTCTCAACAACTGGTTTCCAGAGGCATGCTTCCTCCATTGTAGAGCAGAACCATTGTGGCAAGTAGCCACTGATACCTTTGTCCTCCATGAATTTTCCTAATCCACTTTTAAAGCTGTTGAAACTGTTAGGATATAGTTCCATTCCACCTTTAGAACAGGCATGTGGAGTTGCTGTATGTCACATGTCTGTTTACTTCCAGCGCAGTCTGCTGGGAACTTCCGTTGTATATAGCTTTTGCCTATGCTGTTTGCTTAGACACGAAGGGAAGCAGACATGTTTTTCTTTTGTCCTGATGCTGATTAAACGCTTGTAAACATGCCTACATATGACTCTGCCTGCTACGTCCGTTGCAATGAGTTCTTATCTCTGCTGGCTTGTATGCTCAGTCTCTAAAGATTTCTGAGGCCTGAGTCACAGTTTTTGATGCTGTTCCGAGAACCGGACTTCGCCCAGCTGCCGGCTGGTGGTCTGGAGCCAGCTGAGGGCCTGCTAATTACCCCTGTCTCCCAGGATGCATCCCAACAGAAACTGATAGCCATCCCTACATGTTGTGGCAACAAATTCTATAGGTTAACTGTGCACTGTGTAAACAGCTGGAGCCTGATTTTGTAATATTTGTTCTGCTCACCTTCTCTGCGTCTCATTGGATTTTTCATTCACAACCAGACAAAGTGATTTCCCCATGTATTAGGAAAGCATTTCCGAACATTTAGCTCCCATCAGCTGACGACCCCAGGCAATTAGCCTAATGAAGGGTTCCAGGCGCAAACTCACACAAGCATGTGCTCAAGTAGCCTGGATAGGCCATGTTAGTGAGCCCAGCGAGAAGCGGTGGTGGCAGTTATGCAAAGGTATAGACCACTTCACAGCATAATCAAAGTGGTGTGCACACACAAAAACAGAAAAAAGCATGCAGACACAATAAAACCAATTCAACAAATTCTAAACTCATTAAAGCCACCCATACAAACTCCATACAACAATTTCATCAGGTATAAAATCCATCTTCCATTTATGACTTGGGGCTCATCCACACGTCTGTGATTGCTAGACATGGGTCCGAGAATCATAGAATCATAGAACTGGAGAGTTGGAAGGGATCTAAGGGTCATCTAGTCCAACCCCCTGAAATGTAGGAAAATCAGCTAAAGCATCCATGACAGGTGGACACCCAACCTCTGCTTAAAAACCTCCAAGGAAGGAGAGGTTTTTCCTTTGTCCTGCTGCTTTCCCTGGGAAAGCCAGCTGTTTACTGCTGAATCGGAACAAACAGCCGGGTTTTCTGTGGATTGATGTTTGTTCCAATTCATCGGTAAGCAGCAGGTTTTCCTGGGATAAGACGGTGGCACAAAAGAAAAGCCTCTCAAAAACATGCCTTAAAATGCCAGGACAAAGTGTGGATGGAGCCCTTGGCTACACCTCAGGGAAAGCCTTCTCAAACAAAACTGTATTATTAAACCTAATCACGCTGGGTACCTGTCTGGCGATTGATTCCTGAGAGCTGGAGCTGCCACACTAAAAGCCTGCTTTCTAGCGCAGGCGTAAGTGCACCTCTGGGGCATATGGAGATTTCCATTCCCCAGCAAAAGGATGGTGCCTCAGAGACGCTCAAGAACTATGTAAGGGCTTGACCCAATAGGTCTTTGACTAAGTTGTCTCTTTCCTTGGATCTGTCCAAGGTGCTGAAGGACCTGTCTCTAACCTTCTGCGGCTCGTTCTTGACTTTTCAGTCTTCTCCCTGCTACGTGCTCCGAGTCCAGACCACCGTTTTCTCCTGACTCATCTTGGCCATGCATGAGACTCTTTGTTGCTGGATAGTATAGGAGAAGTGAGTGGACTCAGGACCAAGGGAAGAGCCTACTTTCAGTTAAGGGGATAAAACCCTCGCAGCTTCCTTAATGTTGGCTTAGTGTTGTGGTCGTAAAATGAAGAGGAAGTGAAGAGGAATGTTCAGGTAGTGCCACCAGCAAGAGCGTCAGTTTACAGAGTAACATAAGCAAGAGAGAGAGAGAGAGAGAGAGAGAGAGAGAGAGAGAGAGAGAGAGGCAGGTCTTTGGATTCCCAGCACCCAGTATTGTATTCAGAAGCAAACTGCCTTCAATAGTGGAGGTACAGTACAGCCATCATGTCTTGCAGGCCTCATGTCATCCTCCAGGAACTTATCTAATCCTCTTTCAAACATATTCAAGTTGGTGGCCATCACTAGATCTTGTGAGAGCAAATTCCACAGCACGGGGGCAAATTCCACTTGTGCTGTGAGATGAAATGCTTTCATTTGTCCGTCCTGAAGCTTCTGTGCTGGGCCTGGGAGTTAACCTGAGCAACACGGTCCAGGTCTGGTCCCGAATCCAAGGATTCCACGAGGAGTCAGTCCAACAGGGCCAAGGCAGGAGACAAGGCTAGGCCAGGCACAGGATAACAGGCAGGTTCCAGCAAGGAGCAATGTTGCTCCGGCAGCCTTTTATCGCTGATGGGGTAACGGTCGGTCCTGATCCCCCAGCGACTCACCTCCCTGTTTCACCCAAAGGTGAGCACTCCTCCTGCGAGTACTCAGGTCTCTCCTTCTCTCAGACCTGAGTCTCTGCAGCTCAGGAGACGTTGGTGGGTTACTAGACGCAGAGGCTGCCTCAGCCTCCCCTGACCAAACTGGTAGTGGAGCAGCTGTAAGTGATGGCCCAGCTGAAGGCAACGAGGTAATCCCTGCATCTGGAGCCAGGGCAGGCTCAGGCCCCTGACCTGGCCCAGCTGGTGCTTGTTGCAGGGGAACCTGTGCAGATTGGGGCTCTTCAGAATCAGGCTCCAGACTTGGTTCAGATACCGCCTGAGGCAGAGGATCCGGTGCGGACCGAGACTCCTCCGGTTCTGAGTCTGAGCCCGAGTCCCAGGCCATCACAGCTTCCATTGTTCACTTTCATTGAATTTCACTCCCACGCTCCAGTATTCTGCGAGAGGGAGGGCAACTTTTCTCATCCATTTTCTCTACCTCATTGCATGGTTATATACGCCTCTACCATGTCTCCCCTCGCTTGCTTTCCCTACGAACTTCTTTTTTTGATTAAGATTACAGAACTATATAACATATATGCAAATGGATGAACTCATTGTTTCCCTCAAATATCCATTGATTCATGGGTCACTGTGGTTTGGATGAATACATTCCAAATAACTTTAAATTTGCCCGTGCATAATCTTCGTCTGAGAGTGATCCGTTTGTAGGTTGCAAGAGTCGTCGTGCCATCTATCCATTGACCTTCCTTGTGAACGTTAAAATGCTCCAAATGTTTTAACCTTTCCCCATAGGAGAAAGGACACAGCTCAGCGGTAGAGCAGCTGTTTGGCATGTAAAAGGTATCGGGTTCAAGCCAGGATAGACTCCTATCTGAAAGCCTGGAGAGCTGCCAGTCAGTGTAGACAAACTGAGCTAGTTGAACTGGTGGTCTGATTCAGTATAAGGTAGCTTCGTGGGAGTTGGGTTGGCAAAGGTTGTATTATGATGATATTTTTCAGGGTCTGAGAGACAGCTCACTGACAAATGTGCCCCACCATCATCACTGCAGGGGGGTGCATTTCATTCCCACCCTGTGGAACGCCCTCCCTTCAGATGTGAGGGAAATAAGCAGATATCTTCTCTTTAAAAGACATCTGAAGGCAGCCCTGTTTAGGGAAGTTTTTAATATGTAACGCTGTAGTGTTTTTAACACTTGATTGGGAGCCGCCCAGAGTGGCTGGGGAAACTCAGCCAGATGGGTGGGGTATAAATATATTATTATTATTATTATTATTATTATTATTATTATTATTATTATTATTCCCAGCGGTGGAAGCAGCGGCTTCCTTTGGCTGCTGCTAATACTGAAGGGAGCCATCATTCAGCCACAACACATGGAATCAGCTCTTTTCTGTGTTAATCTAACCGTCCATTTTTAAAAAAATAAAAAATGCAGGTTCCCTATAGGAGCCAATAATGTTGCAGCAGCTACTTATGCCTTTTTAGTAGATATATTATTGTGACATTGATGGCTCCAAGGCCAGGGTGGGTGGGCGGTAAGTCAGAAGGGAGGAGATGATTGGAAATAACAAATTTCAGAAGTGAAACAAATGGGAACGGCAGAAATGAATCTTTCAGACCACTGACTTGACTAATTCAAATCAATCTGCAGTGAACTGGCCTTTTCGATTCCTTCTGTGTCTCTGCCCTTCCGTGGAAGCAAACTCCAGACAGACAGCATGAAAAAACCAAGCGGGGTTATGCAGCAAAGGCTCCGCATTGGTGATCTGATACATCCTACCCTGTCGTGCAAACAAGGATGGTTTTCTTCCCCCTGAGGGGTACCGCAAAGCCCTTTATTTGGGGGAGTCTGCAATAATTTTGCAGTAGGTGAAAGACAGGCAGGAAACGCAGAGCAAGATCCCTTCTTACCTTTTAGCCGTTGCTGCTTTCTGGCCACGTCAGAATCTGAAGTGATTGTGAAGGCATTAAGTACTTCAGGAAAGCCCTGCTTTCTTCTCCTCTTTTTCTCACCATAATCTTGGCCATGAGTCCTGGAAGACCCGCTCCCTGCCTGCCTGGCCTTTTATTATTATTATTATTTATTGAATTTCTATATCACCCTATACACCTAGGCCCCAGGGTGGTTCTTAGGATAAAATCAGAAATATAAAACCACAAAGTACATAATCAAAATAAAAACAACCCAATAACCACCACCCCTAACACATTTTAAAATGGCATGGGATTTCCCACCTGGCCTGGGAGGGTGGGGCCCAGATTGACTTCAGCTACAAAAGCTGTGGCTGCTGAACAGATTCTTGGGTTGGGGAATTGTTGCGGGTGGGGAGTTAATTTTTTGCATCTTTCTTTTAGATCAGCTCCGGGCCTTCTGGCAGTTCCCTCACTGCAAGAAGTGAGGTTACAGGGAACCAGGCAGAGGGCCTTCTCGGTAGTGGCACCCGCCTTGTGGAACGCCCTCCCATCAGATGTCAAGGAAATAAACAACTACCTGACTTTTAGAAAACATAGAAAGGCAACCCTGTTTAGGGAAGTTGTTCATGTTTGATGTTTTATCGTGTTTTTAATATTCTGTTGGGAATATTTATGTGGAATTGTTCAGTTTGGTTGTCTGCCTTTTGATGTTTTATTACCGTTTATGCTTGTAACTACGTGATTCCCCCCCCATGTTGTACACCACCTTGAGCATGGTTTGAACTATGGAAAGGCGGCATACAGTTAAAATAATGTATTTATGTATACAGTGGTACCTCAGGTTACAGATGCTTCAGGTTACAGACGCTTTAAGTTACAGACTCCACTAACCCAGAAATAGTACCTCAGGTTAAGAACTTTACCTCAGGATGAGAACAGAAGTCACACGCCAGTGGTGTGGTGGCAGTGGGAGGCCCCATTAGCTAAAGTGGCACCTCAGGTTAAGAACAGTTTCAGGTTAAAAACAGACCTCCAGAACGAATTAAGTTCTTAACCACAGGTACCACTGTACATAATCTTCATGTCTGTATCTGTACATGTGGAGATGGAGTGTGCTCTGGAGGGCAGAACCTGAACCAATGGAGTCAAGTTACAAGAAAGGAGCTTCTGACTCAACATCAGGAAGACCTTTCTGGTGGTAGGAGCCATTCGACAGTGGAGCAGACTGCCTCGGAAGGTGGTTGTGGACTCTCCTTCCTTGGAGGTTTTTAAGCAGGGGTTGGATGACTGTCATTGATTGAGATTCCTGTATTGCAGGGGTTTGGACTGGATGACCCTCAAGGTCCCTTCCAGCTCTGCAATTCCACTCCACTTCCTCATGGGGAGGAGTTGCGGTGGACCACGTGGCCACCCACTCTCCTCCAGGGGCGGGGGACGAAGTCCCGCGTTGCCCTGGAGATCCCGTCCGCGTCAACACTCAGCCAACCAATCAGCTGACTGGTGGGGGCGTGGCCGGGACCATTTAAACGGAGGCATAAGCCAGAGGGCTTCCCCTTGGCTCGCTTCCTCAATCTCCCGCCCTCCCTCCTATTCTGCAGGTTTTTATTGGCCTTGCTATGGACCTCGGTTGGTCGCCGTTTAGGGGACTGATAGGAATTTTTCCACTTGGCAAAACTGGCAAGGGCCATTTGGTTTTTGCCTACCTCATAGCAATCATCACAATTTTGTAAGGTTTTGTGGTTAGGCATTGATTGACCTTTTGATGGGGGAGGGGAGGTGTGGCCATCACCTGCCCCTCCAAGCTTAAGGGTATTCCGTTAAAGGAATCCGGGGGTGTGGATCTTGTCCGAAGCTTGGGGCAGGGCTAGGACCATTACACGACCCCGTCGGGAACACGTGGGGGAGCTCAAGTTGGTCTGCATCAACGGAGCTCCCCTTTCTGGTGGTTTACCCTTACCGGACTCCCTGAGCAACGGGCAGGAGTCAAATATAGCAGGATCCATTCAATGCCTAAGCCAGTTACTGCTCACATTCTGTAATCAATAAAGTTGTGGCCAAAATTTGCCCAATAACATTAGCCTAATATCTGTGTCCTGATGCCTTATTTCTCAATGAGGGGTTGGTTGCGGAGTCAAGACATGCAATTCTATTATTCTATGTATAAATGCAAGGAAGCTACCACCTCTGAGCAGCAGCTAAGGAAGGAGAAGATGATCACTGTGCATGCCACTGGGGGAATGGAAGAGGGTAATCTGGGGCTGTATGGAGTATAGTGTGCCAATCAATGCACAGCATGAGCCGATGACTGCCTCACTCCCCAACGCTCATGAGAAATATACAACGACTGGGCTGAAATGAAGGGCAATTTTCACACAAATTGCTTTTCTTTCCCTGATGGAGTGTCATTAGAAGGAAAGAAAGTGTTTGCCTATTCAGGGCCCAGCAGCCGGAGTATGCTTCATTTGCCCTCAGTGATGTGATCAGGTTTGCTGATCGACTAGGATTCACCCGTATGACTAAAAATTAGGTTCTTAATTTCCCCAATGGGTCAATAGGTGGTGACCAAATTTTTGATCTGACTCTGGTGCCTAGCTCACTGGAGCAAGCTCAGTGGTATGGAATTTTAAACCTATTTTCAATTCGCAGTCCAGGAATTGGGCAGTTTTTGTTTTTTTCTATGCTATGCATTTTATAAGTGAATTTTGTCAGCCAGTGTGGTGTAATGGTTAAGAGCGGTAGTCTCGTAATCTGGTGAACCAGGTTCGATTCCCTGCTCCTCCACCTGCAGCTGCTGGGTGACCTTGGGCTAGTCACACTTCTTTGAAGTCTCTCAGCCCCACTCACCTCACAGAGTGTTTGTTGTGGGGGAGGAAGGGAAAGGAGAATGTTAGCCGCTTTGAGACTCCTTCGTGTAGTGCTGAAGCGGGATATCAAATCCAAACTACTCCTCCTCCTCCTCCTCTTCCTCCTCTTCTTCTTCTTCTTTGCTAAAGGCTGTTCTCCAGTTGGAGTCATTTGGGATAGATCTATCATGGGGTATGCACAAAACTGACACAGAGGAGAAATAGTTGTATCTATCTATCTCTCATCGGACCCCAGCCTTCGGGGGAATTGCCGATTCACAAAATATTCGCAACCATTAAGAGATGTGATGAACTTTTCTTTTGTCAGCTAACCAGGACCTAAATCAGGTATCAAACAGTGATATTAATGTAAGGCAGAGCAATGTTGTTGTTGTTTGTTGGTGTTGTTGTTGTTGTTGTTTTCCTCCAACTCAGGATTTGTTCCTTGGAATTTCTCTTTCCTTCCAGGGAGTTTCCTAGCTTCCTAGAAAGGCTGGTGATTAATGTTTGCCTTCTGTTGCATCAGCCCAAGTCAACAAACATGTCACTGAGGTCTCTGATTGAGGCCAAATGGAAGGCTGAATCCAGCAGACAGGAGGGAAGAACAGCAATCGAGAATGACAAATGAAACCTTTCCGTAACTGGTTGGCCCAGCCTGCCTTAGTAGAAGAGGCTAGGCACGGGAATCAATATATGTCTGGCATAGAGGAAAAGAAAACGGGAAAGAGGGATGCATCTAATAATTGGTTCCTGTTAATTCCAACCTACTAGTTGCTGCTATATAAATATAAGCGAAGAGAAGGCGAAAATTCAGTAGCATTTTATTGAAGGTTTCTCCTAATATACAAACCCTTTAAGGTAATTTTGCCTTGTATGCACATTTTTTGCAATCCAGATTTCTCTTAGACATGCAATTTTTATTTTTTGCCCACTTTGCCCTCATTTATGCATATTTTTTGGTACACATTGCTTGGCTGGACAACTGCACTACAAAATTCAGAGACTTTCAAAAGTTCCAAAAGCTGAAGGTTGAAATTTAAAAGCTGGCCTGTCTCTCAGTTAACATATTGTTCTGGAATGTATGAACAAGATAGGCTTGCCTAGAAATATGAACCGAGTCAAGTTGCTCCCCCATCCTTAACCACGGCCAATGAAATTGAGCTCGCCAAATCCTCAGTTTGGTAGCAATCTAACATAATTCTGCCTTTCATCTTTTAAAATGGAGAGAACACACAATCTTGGGCTGTCTTCTGTGATGGATAGAGCTGCTCCCAGTTTTGACAGGCACTCTTAGCATAAACTTTAACAGAATAGCATAAAGGAAAAATAATTCTAAAACAGAAAGGAAGCATCCATCAGATGGTGTCTTCTACCTTCATTAGTCAGACGGTATCTCATTACCTTCATCCAGATGCATTCTGCTTTCTGATATATGCATTCATGTCGGGCTGCTCTGGGCACCGCACCCAGGCACTTGGGGTGAAAGGTGAGATTTATTTCATTCCAGTTGTGACAGACAAAGACAGGAAAAGAAAATATATCCTGCAGAACAATTAAGGGTTGATATAAAGATTTCCTTTTTTCAAGCCGTCCATCTTGCTGCATGTTACGTGATACATTAGAAGGACTGGACAGATTGTGAAATTTCTCACAACAAGCAAAAAAGGGAAAATGAGGTATTTGGCATATGGAGGCTTGGAAGGAACAGATTGTTATTGATAAATGTCAGTTCACTGCATACACATTGGCTGGTGGGTTTTTTTAAAAGAATTCTAGGAAAGCTTACTTAAATTTGCAGAGAGTGAAAGGGGGGGGAGAATTCTGAAACAGAGCTTTGGGTTTCAGTTGTTTATGATGTTAAACTAGCATTATTTTAAAATAACAATAAGGGTAGCACTCTCTCTGTCAGGGGCAGGAATGTTGTTGGACTAGAAATTCCATTACCCCTCATCATTGTCCATGCTGGTTAGAACAGATGGGCATTGGAGTCCAGCGAAGGCCACAGATAGCTCTATCTGCATGGCATTTTACAAGGTACAAGAGGACAGCCCCTTACTGTCATGGACTGGTTGGAGGCAGCAGATGGGTGGGAGGAACCAGCTGGGGGAAATAGTGGGACTCTGAAAGAGGGTATAGCCATGAATTATTTTTGTTTTCTAAAGGATACAATATAAACTTCCTCTGATGCAACCATCTTTAGTGCTGTGGAAAGCCAATGATGGGAGAAAAGTATTTTATTCATCGCCACTTACGTCAATGGACACCTTTTGTTTTTTTAAAAGCTTACATTATAATACAGTCATACCTCGGGTTACAGACGCTTAAGGTTGCTTTTTTGGGTTACGGATGCACCAAAACCCAGAAGTACCGGAAGGGGTTACTTCCGGGTTTCAGCGGTCGCACATGCACAGAAGCACTAAATCGTGCTTTGCGCAGAAGTGCCGAATCACAACCCGCACGTGCGCAGACGCGCTGTTGCGGGTTGCGAACATTCATCCCGCACGGATCACGTTCGCAACCCAAGCATCCACAGTAATGGAATTGCATATATCCAGACAAATAAATATGCTCTCATCTTTTCCTGTTGATTTAAAGAAAAGGTAAAACCAAAAATAAACTCAATACAGTGGTACCTCGGGTTACAGACGCTTCAGGTTACAGACTCCGCTAACCCAGAAATAGTGCTTCAGGTTAAGAACTTTGCTTCAGGATGAGAACAGAAATAGTGCTCCGGCGGCGTGGCGGCAGCGGGAGGCCTCATTAGCTAAAGTGGTACCTCAGGTTAAGAACAATTTCATGTTAAGAACAGACCTCCAGAACGAATTAAGTTCTTAACCTGAGGTACTACTGTAAAATAACCTGTGAGGCAGGTTGTGTGGAATCAAGTGTACTATCCATCACCAGAAATGGCAGAGATACTATCCCACAGGTGTCTTCACACAACTGTTCAATAGTTGTTTGGGGAATAATTTGGGCTTTTCCCGGGTATTGTTTGAAGTGTGGAATCTGAAAAAAAACAACCAGTTTTTACAGTGATAGGATGGAAAAAGTGACCAAGTGGGATCATGACTGCCTCTTCAAATGTCAGAAACATTTTTGTCTTGCAAATAGCATTCCTTTGACGGCACTCGGCTCTTTTACGTTTGTATGCAGACAGGCTATTTATATTTCCAAGGAGAGTGATAATCCCAGCATATGGTTATGAACTAACCTACATTGTTTTGGTCCTTACCTCCTGCCAGGATTTCAGACATCCTAAATTATGTTCTCAATTTGCAACAGAAGCACATGAGCCAATTAAAACTGCTCGTGCAAGAAGAAGAAGAAGAAACAACAACAACAGAAAGTGAACGGAACAGATGCATATGAGCTCTCTGGCACAAATGAATTAAGGACATCAAGCTGCCATTGCTCTCTTACTCATCATTGCTCTGCCTTGCGCTCATTTGATTTCCACCTCTGGTTCTTCGGAAGTCTACTCCAATATAACGCAGACAGCAACCAGGGATTGTTTTTAAGGCAAACTTCTGTTGCTGTTTTTTATCCCCTTTGTCTTGCAGCAGAGGCCTTTCCTTTCAGAAGATGGTTGATATTATAGCCTTCTATTTTTTAAAATTAATTTATTTATTTACACATTTCCCATTTTATGTTTTACATACATTAATCATCTTATATAGACTTTCCAGGGACACAGGTGGCACTGTGGGTTAAACCACAGAGCCTAGGACTTGCCGATCAGAAGGTCGGAAGTTCGAATCCCCGCAACGGGGTGAGCTCCTGTTGCTCGGTCCCTGCTCCTGCCAACCTAGCAGTTCGAAAGCACGTCCAAGTGCAAGTAGATAAATGGTAAGGAAGGTAAATGGCATTTCCGTGCGCTGTTCTGGTTCGCCAGAAGCGGCTTAGTCATGCTGGCCAAATGACCCGGAAGCTGTATGCCAGCTCCTTCAGCCAATAAAGCGACATGAGCGCCGCAACCCCAGAGTCAATCATGACTGGACCTAATGGTCAGGGGTCCCTTTACCTTTTTATAGACTTCCCAACGTATCTTCCCTTCACATCCTGTATTATAATAATAATAATAATAATAATAATTTATTATTTATACCCCGCCCATCTGGCTGGGCCTCCCCAGCCACTCTGGGCGGCTTCCATAAAAACCAAAAATACAATAAAATATCACACGTTAAAAACTTCCCTGAACAGGACTGCCTTAAGATGTCTCCTGAATGTCAGGTAGTTGTTTATCGCTTTGACATCTGCTGGAAGGGCGTTCCACAGGGCGGGCGCCACTACCGAGAAGGCCCTCTGCCTGGTTCCCTGTAGCTTTGCTTCTCGCAATGAGGGAACCGCCAGAAGGCCCTCAGCGCTGGACCTCAGCGTCCGGGCAGAATGATGGGGGTGGAGACGCTCCTTCAGGTATACTGGACCGAGGCCGTTTAGGGCTTTAAAGGTCAGCACCAACACTTTGAATTGTGCTCGGAAATGTACTGGGAGCCAATGCAGGTCTTTCAAGACCGGTGTTATATGGTCTCGGCGGCCGCTCCCAGTCACCAGTCTAGCTGCCGCATTCTGGATTAGTTGTAGTTTCCGAGTCACCTTCAAAGGTAGCCCCACGTAGAGTGCATTGCAGTAGTCCAAGCGGGAGATAACCAGAGCATGCACCACTCTGGCGAGACAGTCCGCAGGCAGATAGGGTCTCAGCCTACGTACCAGATGGAGCTGGTAAACAGCCGCCCTGGACACAGATTTAACCTGTGCCTCCATGGACAGCTGTGAGTCCAAAATGACTCCCAGGCTGCGCACCTGGTCCTTCAGGGGCACAGTTACCCCATTCAGGACCAGGGAATCCTCCACACCTGCCCGCCTCCTGTCCCCCAAAAACAGTACTTCTGTCTTGTCAGGATTCAACCCCAATCTGTTAGCCGCCATCCATCCTCCAACCGCCTCCAGACACTCACACAGGACCTTCACTGCCTTCACTGGTTCTGATTTAAAAGAGAGGTAGAGCTGGGTATCATCCGCATACTGATGAACACCCAGCCCAAACCTCCTGATGATCTCTCCCAGCAGCCGCATGTAGATGTTGAAAAGCATGGGGGAGAGGACAGAACCCTGAGGCACCCCACAAGTGAGAGCCCAGGGGTCTGAACACTCATCCCCCACCACCACTTTCTGAACACGGCCCAGGAGGAAGGAGCGGAACCACTGTATAACAGTGCCCCCAGCTCCCAGCCCCTCAAGACGGTCCAGAAGGATGCTATGGTCGATGGTATCGAACGCCGCTGAGAGATCCAGTAGAACTAGGAAACAGCTCTCACCTTTGTCCCTAGCCCGCCGGAGATCATCAACCAGTGCGACCAAGGCAGTTTCAGTCCCATGATGAGGCCTGAATCCCGACTGGAAGGGATCCAAATGGTCCGCTTCTTCCAGGCGTGCCTGGAGTTGTTCCAGGCGTGCCTGTATTAAAGCTGTCTGTGGACAAACGCTGGCTCCCTTAGCCAAAAATCAGAGATGAGTGCCACAACCCACAGTCAAATTTGACTGGACTTAACCATCCAGTGGTCCTTTTCCTTTTCATTACCATCATGGCCAACTGGATGTTGTTTCATTTCATTATTCCTTGAGAACCAGCTTTGCAGCTTCTGGGATGTGTTCACTATACCCATGTCAAGTTTTTTTTGTTGTGAAACGACACTAGTAAAATAGATGCATAGTGTTATGAGTTTGGGGCTAGGTAGGCTGTATGCCTGAGCCTCCCTTCTGCTTCCTGGATCCAGCCGTGAATTCAATTGCTGGAATAGCCAAGCAAATCTGGTAATGGCTGTGTCAGTATGGGGCCTTAAGGTAACAAAGGGAGTGGCTCTGCATCGAAGGATAGATGTGTGGGCCTCCCTCAACTGCCTGTTAGTTAAAATAAAAAAATTCCTTCCAGTAGCACCTTAAAGACCAACTAAGTTAGTTCTTGGTATGAGCTTTCGTGTGCATGCACACTTCTTCAGATACATTGAAACAGAAGTTGCCAGATCCTTCTATATAGTGAGAAGGTGGGGAGGGGGTATTACTCAGAAGGGTGGTGGGAATGGGAGATTGGCAGATAGCTGAGATGAGTCTGTTGACGACTCTTAACGACTGTAATAGGTCTTACAGGAAAAGGCAAGGGGTGAAAAGGTGAAAAATGGCTTAGTCGTGTATAATGAGATAAGAATCCAATGTCTCTGTTCAGACCAGGTCTCTCCATGGTTTTAAGTTTGGTAATGAGTTGCAATTCAGCAGCTTCTCTTTCCAGTCTATTTCTGAAATTCCTTTGTAGTAAAACAGCTACTTTGAGATCTTGTATAGAATATCCTGGACATTTCTCCCAGGACATTCTATACAAGATCTCAAAGTAGCTGTTTTACTACAAAGGAATTTCAGAAATAGACTGAATAAAAAAATTCCTTCCAGTAGCACCTTAAAGACCAACTAAGTTAGTTCTTGGTATGAGCTTTCGTGCGCATGCACACGAAAGCTCATACCAAGAACTAACTTAGTTGGTCTTTAAGGTGCTACTGGAAGGAATTTTTTTATTTTGACTATGGCAGACCAACACGGCTACCTACCTGTAACAGAAATAGACTGGAAAGAGAAGCTGCTGAATTGCAACTCATTACCAAACTCAAAACCATGGAGAGACCTGGTCTGAACAAAGACATTGGATTCTTATCTCATTATACACGACTAAGCCATTTTTCACCTTTTCACCCCTTGCCTTTTCCTGCAAGACCTATTGCAGTCGTTAAGAGTCGTCAACAGGCTCCTCTCAGCTATCTGCCAATCTCCCATTCCCACCACCCTTCTGAGTAATACCCCTCCCCACCTTCTCACTATATAGAAGGATCTGGCAACTTCTGTTTCAATGTATCTGAAGAAGTGTGCATGGAAAGCTCATACCAAGAACTAACTTAGTTGGTCTTTAAGGTGCTACTGGAAGGAATTTTTTTTATTTTGACTATGGCAGACCAACACGGCTACCTATCTGCCTGTTAGTTAGAAAGACAAAGGGCCATAGCAGAGAGTTGAGCTATAGGAGCTAGAACAGGGGTCAGCAAACGTTTTCAGCAGGGGGCCGGTCCACTGTCCCTCAGACCTTGTGGGGGGCTGGACTATATTTGGGGGGGGACATGAATGAATTCCTATGCCCCACAATTAACCCAGAGATGCATTTTAAATAAACGGACACATTCTATTCATGTCAAAACAGGCTGATTCCCGGACCATCCATGGGCTGGATTTAGAAGGTGATTGGGCCGGAAAGGGAGAGAGGGAGAGAGGGAAAAGGAGAGGGAGAGGGAGGGGGAGAGAGAGTGAGAGAGAGAGAGAGAGAGAGAGAGAGAGAGAGCCATGCCTGATTTCTTGATTCCAAGGCTGTGGCTATGGGGAAACCAAGACTCTTTTGGGGTGTTAAGACTGTCCACCCCGCCATTGCAGGCTCAGGTTGCCTCCAACATAAATAGGAATATATTGTTCTTGTTCTCGTTCTCGTTCTCGTTCTCGTTCTCGTTCTTATTCCCCTCCCATTTGACTGGGTTGTCTCAGCCACTCTGGGTGGCTTTCAACGTACAGTGGTACCTCGGGTTACATACACTTCAGGTTACATACACTTCAGGTTACAGACTCCGCTAACCCAGAAATAGTGCTTCAGGTTAAGAACTTTGCTTCAGGATGAGAACAGAAATCATGCTCCAGTGGCGCAGCAGCAGCAGGAAGCACCATTAGCTAAAGTGGTGCTTCAGGTTAAGAATAGTTTCAGGTTAAGAACAGACCTCCGGAACGCATTAAGTACTTAACCCGAGGTACCACTGTATATAAAAACATAATAAAACATTAAAAGCTTCCCTATACAGGGCTGCCTTCAGATGTCTTCTAAAGGCATGATTACTGATCTCCTTGGTTCAGGGGTTATATTCCCTCCCTCGCCCTCTTTTCATCTTCTGTTGATATCCCCAAGGAATCTGATAAAAACAAAACCAATTTTGTTCATCTCTCTGTAGATTTCTAGTTACAGACATGGGATTTGAGCTCTCTCCCCCCCCCCATATTAAAACTCTTCTGTTTTTGTTCTTCTCCGTCCTTTTATTCTATTTTATGCCTATTCCTTTGACTCTTGTGTTTTCCCTCTAGCCTTCAGATCTAAGTTCAGATCTCATTTGCAAGCCTGATTGATCCTTAAATATTTGAGCTGTTTAAATTTTACTTCTCTGGTTAAAGCACCTTGGGATGTATTTAATGAAAGTCACTGTCGACATCAAGCGTGTGGTGGTGACAGATTAATTGAGTGATTAATTATGTACATTTGCTGCTTTGTGCAACAATGGTGTGTGTGCATTTCTCAGGCTGTTTAATTAGATCTCTGCCATAGAAGCAGACAAGAGCCAACGCTCACAAGGAGGGAAGGATTTGACCATCTATCCTTCCACTTAACAAAAACTTTAAAAATGTTATTCATCTGCTGTCATGGTTGCTGTGGGCTTCCATCCCCCTTGTGTTATCTCTTTTGCCTAGGGTGAATGAGAAGTAATGATGACTTATATATTTATGCAAAAAATGTATACACCAGGGGTCAGCAAACTTTTTCAGCAGGGGGCCGGTCCACTATCCCTCATGTGGGAGCCATGAAGTCATGGCAAAGGCTTGTAGCGCCACCTGGTGCCTCGCTGACCTCGGTGACCTGCATGTCCGTGCCTTGCAGTGTATTAAGTGCATAACCTTATATGGAGTTATGTTCCCCCTCTGGGCAGTAATTACCTTATATGGCGATGGGTGGGTAAAAGCCATGACCGGATGAGGTAACATGAGACATTGGCAAACGGCCATGCGACAGGGGAGAAAAAAGGAGAATAAAATTGGAGGAGAGTGGACGAAGGAGCTGCTCTTACCTTCCTGAAAATATAGCTGGCTCACTGTGTCTTTATTAAATGCTGAGCACCATTTAATGATGGCTGGACTTCAGTCACCCTCAGACCTTGTGGGGGGCCGGATTACATTTGGAAGGGGGAAAATGAATGAATTCCTGTGCCCCACAAATAACCCAGAGATGCATTTCAAATAAAAACACACATTCTGTTCATGTAAAAACACCAGGCAGGCCCCACAAATAACACAGAGATGCATTTTAAATAAACGGACACATTCTACTCATGTAAAAACACACTGATTCCCGGACCATCCACGGGTTGGATTTAGAAGGCGATTGGGCTGGATCAGGCCCCCGGGCCTTAGTTTGCCTACCCATGGTATACACAACCTGTAGCTGGCTCCTGACCAGCTCTGACTGGTGCTGCTATTTCCTGAATCCCAAGAAGATAATGCAGCCTACTGTGCAAAAGTAAGTGTTATCTTCCTTGTTCCACCCAGTTTTGCCTTTGGCCCCACCCACTACTGGCATATGGCCCCCAGATGTTCACAGAGAAGGGAATGTGGACCTTGTGCTGAGAAAGGTCCTTGCAACAACAGCTGCAACAACATGGTTTTTTGTAGAATTTGCGACTCATGAATTGTGTCCCAAGCAAAATGGCCCCAGGAAGAAGCTGATAAGGTGTGCTTTGTCCTCTTGCAGCTGTCAGGATCATGCCCACAAGTCCACAAGCTCACAGGGAAGCTCACACAAAACAGCTGGACTCCAGAGACCTTGGAAGCTATGAGATGCCGTTGCTTTGTTTGTTGGTTAAATAATGCATTTGGTCGACTCTACATCACTGGAGGGTTTTGTCAGGGATTCCTACATTGCAGTGGGGTTGGCGTAGATGATCCTTGCACTCCCTTCCAACTTCGCTGGTTTTCTTGAGGTAAAATTTAACAGAATGTTGACTGATGGACATCATCCTGCTCTGGCAACCTGAAATTCCAGAAGTAATATAACCGACCCTGCTGTACACCTTCGTTGAGTGCTTTTGCCTGGCTGGAATGGGTCCTTGATCTGTGAGAATACTCTGGGTGGAAAAGAAGGAAATTAAGAAAAGAATTATATGAATTCTGCCTCTGGATCAGAACATTACTTCAACACCATCCATCACCTTCACTCTTATTGTTCAGAATGGCTGGCTCCCTATGAGGCTGCCCAGAATGAGAGGTGGAAAGGTGAAGATCAAGAAGAACTCACCCTGAAGGTAGGACTGAGGAGCAATGATTCAGAAGGAGCTTCTGGCCTCTGCCGACTTCAGAAATCAGACAGAAATACGGCTCCCATTAGTGGTTGCTAGTGAGTGTAATGGATGACAGGACGATCCTCCTCCTTGTGGCTTCTTTGAAAGAACTTAAGGGAAGATGGAAGGACAGATCCTGAAGCTGAGGCTCCAATACTTTGGCCACCTCATGAGAAGAGAAGACTTCCTGGAAAAGACCCTGATGTTGGGGAGAAGGGGACGACAGAGGACGAGATGGTTGGACAGTGTTCTCGAAGCTACCAAACTGTGGGAGGCAGTGGAAGACAGGAGTGCCTGGCGTGCTCTTTGTGACCATGGGGGTCACAAAGAGTCGGACACGACTAAATGTGTGCTGGTCCCGGGGGGGGGGTTACCGTGCGGCCTGGTCTGAGTCCGGTCCTAGGTCGAGGGTATGGAGGCTGTCCGTCAAGGGCGAAGCAGGGTCCAAGGCAAGGAGCCGGGCGTGGTCAGGAACTCTGGAAGAGCAGGACAGAGTGCTGGTAGGAACAGGTTGCCAACGATGTTGCTCCTGCAACCTGGAACTGGGCTGACTGGCCTTTATCTCCTCTGAGGCCTAGGGTGGCCCTCTCCTGGCCTTAAGGCGAGCACTCCTCCTGTGAGAACTTAGTTCCCTCCGCCTCTCTGCCCTGAGCCTCTGCAGCTCCAGAGAGGCTGGAGGGTTACTGGACCCAGAGGCAACCTCACCTTCCCCTGACAGGGCTGGGAGAGGAGCACCTGCAGGCAATGGGTCCTCAGTCACCTCCGGAGCCAGAGCGGATTCAGCTGGTGTCTGCTCCTGAGGATCCAGCACAGGTGAGGGCCCTTCAGGCTCAAGCCCCAGCCCCAGCTCAGCCGGCCCTGGAGGCGGGGACTCCTGTGCAGGCTGGGATTCCTCAGGTTCAGCCTCTGAATCCGATACCCAGGCCATCACAAAATGACTAAACAACAACAAGGGAAGATGAAGGCCACATTTTCAATACTGCAGAGGTGATTTGATGGCACCATACCTTCCCTCTAACCACCTGTCCATTTCCCCCCATGCCTTAAGCAGCAGAGATATGGTGGAAGCAATTGCTGGACAAATCCAAAATGTGATGTGACCCAGCTGTGTAGGTTGCAAACATGGTTCATTTTGTACCAACGATAAGCAGGCTGCATCAGGTGATTATTGTCTGTGCCATCCTACTAGTTCTCTCCATCTCACTAGGCTTCTGTTATGCCCAATATGTCTATGCTTTCCAATAGGACCAAGCACTGTAGCTCACCCATCTTGGCTCAGGGGCTTCCACGTGCCAGCATATAAACAGCTCTACATGGTGCAGAAATGGCTCACCCAGTGGGATGGAGCCTTCGTCGTGGTGTTGCTGGGAACAGCGGTGTTGAGGTGGGCATGCTGTGGGTTGGTTCTGCCAATGCGTTACCACTGCACCAACCTCCATCCCCTTTCTCACGTCAGTCACTCACAAGCAAATATATTCATGTACAAACACCCAATTGCTATTAGCCCATCATTCATGCACAGCTCTGTTCCAGTTCAGAACCCCCACGATTGCTTTTAAATAAAAAATATCAGGAGATCTGGCTAAACATATCCCACGTTACATATAGCTTGCCATCATTGCAAACCAAGCGTTGCGTGATGGCAAAGAAACATCCTGCTTAAGTTTATGGACTGGGCTGCTTTGCTTTTAAATAGAAATGTTAATTTAGTGATGCAATGCTAGTATTTTTAGTTACTGTTTTGTCATGGTTTTACTGTGCAAAAGGTAGGTGTAGCTATTGTGATGCCCTTTAAAATGTGTTGTGGGAGGGAGGATTCTTGGTTTGTTGTTGTTCTTATTTTTACTACGTATTTCGTGGTTTTTATATTGTAATTTTATGCTGTGAACCACGCTGAGATCTGCGTGCGAAGGATGGTACTACTACTACTACTACTACTACTACTACTACTACTAATAATAATAATAATAATAATAATGGGACCCCTGGACAGTTAACTCCAGTCAAAATTGACTGTGGAGTGTGGTGCTTATCTCCACTTGCAGGCCAAGGGAGCCAGCGTTTGTCCACAGACAGCTTTTCCAAGTCATGTGGCCAGCATGACCAAACCACTTCTGGCACAACGGGACACTGTGACAAATGCCAGAGCGCACGGAAATGCTGTTTACCTTCCTGCCCCAGCAATATCTATTTATTTACTTGTGCTGGCATGTTTTCAAATTGCTAGGTTGGCAGGAGCTGAGACAAAGCAACGAGAACTCACTCCATGGTGCGGATTCAAACTGCCGATCTTATGATCAGCAAGCCCAAGAGGCTTCGTGGCCACCCGCGTCCCATTGGCCACGATGACCAAGATAGCAGCCAACCCGAGCCTCATCACTGTCTTCCATCATCTTTGTCATGCCATGCAAGTATTTAAAGTAAAATCAAGTTGGCACTTTACATTGGTACAAATGTGGGATTAATTCGTATCTCAGGGACAACAAAGTGTGCTCGATAACATGTGCTAGCTTTTTAAAACGTCAGGCTGCGCCATCTGTTCCATCCCTGCTACATTTTTCCACCAGAAGGTCTTTCTTTCCTCCAAAGGAAGGAAAATAATATACATAAATCGCTGCATTCCTTCGAGCAGGAAGTGACATCTGCAATGGGAGGGAGAGAGCAGTAAGCCCCATGGGGAGCGGGGGCTACAGAATATTTACTTTCCTAAGGAACAAAGAAGGAGGATAGATTGACATGCTATACACACACAAGCACAGAGAGAGAGAGCAGTTTCTGCAGCTGAAAACCCTCTTATATCACATGGAGAATGCTGAAATATGTCCTATTTAGAAAACTATTTGCTCGCCTGACAAACTGAATGAAATTTGCTCATCCCAACTCCTGTTGCTGTTGTTGTTTAGTCGTTTAGTCATGTCCGACTCTTCGTGACCCCATGGACCAGAGCACGCCAGGCACTCCTGTCTTCCACTGCCTCCCGCAGTTTGGTCTAACTCATGCTGGTAGCTTCGAGAACACTGTCCAACCATCTTGCCCTCTGTCGTCCCCTTCTCCTTGTGCCCTCCATCTTTCCCAACATCAGGGTCTTTTCCAGGGAGTGTCTCTTCTCATGAGGTAGCCAAAGTATTGGAGCCTCAGCTTCAGGGCTGATTTCCTTCAGAATGGATAGGTTTGATCTTCTTGCAGTCCATGGGACTCTCCAGAGTCTCCTCCAGCACCATAATTCAAAAGCATCAATTCTTTGGCGATCAGCCTTCTTTATGGTCCAAGCTCTCACTTCCATACATCACTGCTGGGAAAACCATAGCTTTAACTATACGGACCTTTGTCGGCAAGGTGATGTCTCTGCTTTGCAGGAACTGGCAAGCCACTCCAGTATCCCTGCCAAGAAAACTCCATGGACAACTACAACTCCTGTTACCAAGTCATATTTGCATAAACTTCCTTCTTTTTTTTAAAAGAGAGGACATCAACTCCTACCACTCCTCTGACTACGGCATCAACCTTCCGCTAGGCCACACCAGTCCCTGTAGGGTGGAGAGATGCTGCCCAGGCCGGTCAACCTCATGCCAGTTGTGCCTGTCCCCAAGGCGTCTCCCAACACCGTGCAGGATGGTGTAAACTTCCACCATGTCACGCTGGGCCCCCGCAACACTTGGGGGGCTGGGCCCTCTTCAAACAAGTATTGAGGGAGCTGGAGACAAATTCAGAGCAGAACCACACTGCTCTGCCCATCTTTACTGCAGACTCTGGTCTCCTCCTTGCATAAGGCAAGGCTGGGACCTGAAACTGTGCTCCCCCGAAGCACGTTCAGTATTGGTGAATAGGTTTCACAGCAGCCAGCTGAAGCGAGTTCATTGGCATGCTGCAAACCACTGATAAGTATAAATAGTGTTCAACATTTCACATTAATGAAACTAAGTGTTGTGCAGGTCTGGACGATAATAGACATCAAGTTTTCATTTGGAATATTTTAGGAAAGAACCCCACTGGCAATTGCTGCCAATCCTTAAGTGGGGGCAGGGAGAGATTTGCCCAGAGAATATTTTAGCAGCTCATTAAGCACAGCTGCATTTTTCTTTTGCCACATTAAAGGAATTTGCTCAGCAATTAACCAAATTCACGACAAGGCATTTAAATCTAATATATGTGTTTTCTCTTAGCAGTGCTTTCTGGTGGCTTCATGACCAAAGGTGAATACATAGGCGGTAATTCAGATGTCATGCCGAACCACAATTCAATGTTATATGTGAAACTGCACCGGCTGTCAAACCACAGTTTCTGGGGTACTGCAATTCACAAAGCAGTTACGGGTTCGCCTCAAGAGGGTGCTACACCATGAAAATGAGAGTAAACTTAGGAATGCTTGAAGCTGAAGAGAAGGGAGAGAAAATGAGAGAAGCAGCTTGCCTGCTCTACATTTGGAAGCTCAGTTCATGGTGTGTGCTCTTCACCATGGTTAGTACAAACTATGGTTTGGCGTGATGTCCGCTGTGAACCATGGGTTGCAATGTGTGGGAAGTGTTGGCATGCAATTCAGATTGTACTGGAGGCTGATACATCTACATGAGAAAGGGGAGATAGAGATAGGAACTCCTAAGCTTCCTAGACTGTCTTCCTTCAGAGTTAAAACTCTTAGGGCTGCTGATCTCTCCTTCCTTCCTTCCTTCCTTCCTTCCTTCCTTCCTTCCTTCCTTCCTTGCCATGCCTCCCTCTTGAGAGCCAACATTTGGAGCTCTCTCACTTTACATGCAAGAGCAAACTTTCTTCTTCTTCTTCTTCTTCTTCTTCTTCTTCTTCTTCTTCTTCATTTCATTTCTATACCGCTTAACATTTTTAAGGGAGGGATTTCAAAGTGGTTAACAACACATTAAAACATCAAATAAAACAATCCAGAATAAAACATTGCTGAAGAAAGTAAAAAATAAGGTATACATTCAAAGCAACATAATTAGCATGATTAAAATGCTGATGAATTTTCAGGAGAACTTGGGGGGGGCAGGGAAGGAATTGCAAATTGGCACTGAAATGTGGAGAACTGAAGATGGGAGAAACTGGGAGAAACTGAAATTAGCAGGAGCCAATGTGGTGCCCTCCCAAGGACTCCAACTCCCACCAGCATGCCCAATGGTCAGGGAAGTTGGGAGTTGTAGCGCAACAACAGATGACCCTCTTGGTCACTTCCAACTCTACAATTCTTTGATCTGTGAAGAATCTGGAGGGCTGCAAGTTCCCACCTCTGCTGTATCATACGGAATCGATCTCGTATGGGGTCTGCTGTAAATGTTTGGAATTGATTTTAATTTAACCGGCTTTAGTCTGATGATTTTACTGTTTTACTACTGCTACACACCTCTGGTGAAAAGCGGCTTGTGAATTCTATTAAATAAAATGACTATCTCCCTAATGTGGCATTATTGCCACAGTGATAAATTTACTATGATGTGAGTGAAGCCTTCCCCCCCCTTTTTTCCGAAAAAGAAAATATTTTGCTCCCCCATTACCATGGTGACAAATGCACTGCCTTCTGGGAACACAATTCTTGTTAAATGTCACTTTACTCCTTGCCAACATCCAAGTTGCAAGCAAATGGGGAAGTGAGTGACAGATATAGTTAAAATGTCACTCGCAAGGTGTTTGGCCAGCACACTCATGACTGCGGTTACTTTATATATCTGGCGAATCTGTAATGCAGATACGATGATGCATTTACAAACACGCCACAATAAATTACTCACAGAATTATAGAGTTAGAAGGGACCCCAAGGGTTATCTAGTCCAACCCCCTACAATGTAGGAATCTCAACTAAGCATCCATGACAGATGGCCATCCAACCTCTGCTTAAAAACATCCAAGGAAGGAGAGGCCACCACCTCCCGAGGGAATCTTTTCCACCATCAAACAGCTCTTACCGCCAGAAAATTCTTCCTAACGTTTAGTTGAAATCTCCTTTCTTGTAACTTGAAGCCGTTGGTGCAGGTTCTATTCTCCAAAGCAGGAAAAAAAACAAGTTTGCTCCATCCTCCATGCGACAGTCCTTTAGAGCTTTAAAAATATCGTATGTCCTCTCAATCTCCTCTTTTCCAGAATAAACACGTCCTCAGAAGGCTTGGTTTCCAGACCCTTGATCATCTTGGTTGCCCTCCTCTGCACACGTTCCAGCTTGTTAACATCCTTCTTAAATTGTGGTGCCCAGAACTGGACACAGTATTTCAAGTGTGGTCTGACCAACGCCAAATGGAGAGGTACTATTCCTTCCCTTGACCTGGACCCTATACTTCTGTTGATGCAGCCTAGAAGAACATCAACCAGAGTAGAACACGTCTCCCTGATCCCAGGGGACCTACAATGGAAATAACTTCAGCACTTTTACAGCTGCTATGACCATCTACAGGTTAGAGCTATGTGCTGGTGATGTGTTCCACAGAGTTTGGAGTAAAGCAAGATTTTCACTATTTAATGACATCATTAAATACCTACCTACCTACCCTACTGCTTGATGGATTGAACAGTGTTCTGCATGATAAAGGGGGTTGTAACATGTTCTCAGAAGAATCACTCAGGAAGACTTAAGCCACCTCTTTGTGTACGTTTAATGTCCTAGTAGGCAATCTGTAAAGTAGGTATGCCATTAACTTTCCTGACTTTCTCCACATTGCCGTTGAAATCTTGTCTCTTTTGTATTAATATCCTCAGAGCACAAATCAAATATCCAAATATGAATACAGGAATTACCATTAGCGGCTGAAGCTAGCTAAACAGTCAATTATATTTCAATATATTTGATTGCAAGTAGGCAGGCTTTATTATATGAATATTAATAAACACCATTTGTTCCAGTCTTCATTCCCCCCGCCCTTGTTAAATGTAATGTCTAACTATGGAAACCTGCAAACCCAGTCAGTTCACGTTACACACATGCAGAAGCACGCACAGCACTAAGTAGAGGAAGAGAAGAAATTGTGTTTCTTGGCAAAGTTTTGACAGCCTACAAAAACTGTAGAAATCTTCTGAGCACAGGGTGATGAGCTAGGTCTGGGTTTTAAAGGAAGTGGAACCCACACTAGAATGTTGCAGCTCCTGTTCAGGGTTCCAGACGCCCACCCAGCCTTTGTTGCTTTTGAAAATATAATGTTTTATATTTTATGTATTTTCATGTTTGCATTGATTATAATATATTTTGGGTCGTAATAGGATTAAAAAGGTTATAAGCTTCCCTAAGGGACGCAGGTGGCGCTATGGTCTAAACCACAGAGCCTAGGGCTTGCTGATCGGAAAGTCGGTGGTTTGAATCCCTGCGACGGGGTGAGCTCCCGTTGCTCGGTCCCACTCCTGCCAAACTAGCAGTTCGAAAGCACACCAGTGCAAGTAGATAAATAGGTACCGCTCCGGCGGCAAGGTAAACGGCGTTTCCGTGCACTGATCTGGTTCGCCAGAAGCGACTTAGTCATGCTGCCACATGACCCGGAAGCTGTATGCCAGCTCCCTTGGCCAGTAAAGCGAGATGAGCTCCGCAACCCTAGAGTCGGCCACGACTGGACCTAACGGTCAGGGGTCCCTTTACCTTTACCTTTAAGCCTCCCTGATCGGTGTACAAGTCCTGGAAAGCAGGGGGGTGAATTTTTATATGACTAAATCAAGACTTCCTGGGGAAGTAGGTTCCTATTATCCCCATTTTGCAGCTGGAGAACTGAGGCTGAAACACTCTGACATGCTCATTTACTGATTGAAGTTCACAGGGGAGGAGTACGTGGGGCATCTGTCTCCAGGGTCCATGCCCACCACTATCTGTGATACCCTCATTGGTGCAGTAAAACTACATACATATAAAATTGCATGGTATCATATGATGATGTATTTTTCTTTGGCGATCACTCGTAGCCGAGTAAGATTGTCTTCCATAAACATGGTTTTAACAATGAGTCCATAAGTGACTGTGGAGGCCAATTCTGGATCCACACATCCTTCCACAGTGGGGACATTGGTTTCCAGGCGGGAGTTGATCACGGTGTTGATTTGCCAAGTGTGCCTTCCTCTTAGCATGTTTCTCCCTTGCGTCCTGAGTTCGAGCGTCTTCAAAGCCCATGACACCTTTGGTAAAGGCTGTTCTTGATCTGGAGCACTCGCAGGCCAGAGTTTCCCAGTTGTCAGTGATTATACTACATTTTTTAAGATTTGCCTTGAGATAGTCTTTAGACCAGCATTACACTTTCCATTTTTAAGTTTGGAATAGAGTTCTTGCTTTGGAAAACGATCATCAGGCATCTGCACAACATGACCAGTCCAACGAAGTTGTTGTTGAAGAATCATTGCTTCAACACTGGTGATCTTTGCTTCCTCCAGAACACTGATATTAGTTCACCTGTCTTCCCAAGTGATGTGTAAAATTTTTGGGAGACACCATTGATGGAATTCAGATCCCCACTTGGCCATGAATCTAAGCCAGTCACTGCCTTTCCACCTAACCTACCTCACAGGGCTGTTCTGGCAATTAAAGCAGAGGAACCATGTACGTCACCTCGAGCTCCTTGGAGGAAAAGATGAGGTAAAGGTAAAGGGACCCCTGACCATTAGGTCCAGTCGTGACCAGCTCTGGGGTTGCGGCGCTCATCTTGCTTTACTGGCCGAGGGAGCTGGCATACAGCTTCCGGGTCATGTGGCGCACGGAAACGCCATTTACCTTCCCGCTGGAGCGGTACCTATTTATCTACTTGCACTTTGACGTGCTTTCGAACTGCTAGGTTGGCAGAAGCAGGGATCAAGCAACGGGAGCTCACCCCGGGGAACCGCCGACCTTCTGATCGGCAAGCCCTAGGCTCTGTGGTTTAACCCACAGCGCCACTCGCATCCCAAAACATGAGGTATTAATGCAATAATTTTGAAGCTGCTAATGTGAACGAACCTGCCAATGAGCTAGATGAACCATTGGTCTGGCTCAAGAGAAGGCAGCTCTGTGTTCCAGTGTTCCAGCTCGAGGAACTGGGTCTGGGAGGCACCACGCCCCTTCTCTTATCATGCCCATGTTCTCCTAATTTCCATGGAAACAAGCTAACTAGCAGGCTTCCCTCCATAAAGAAATTGCCTGTGCTGGGAAGCAGCAGCAGCAGCAGCAGCAACAGGAGATAACCTTGAATGCTGTTTGTACCTCTGACCATGAATGTAAATAAAACCCAGCCAGCTGCCTAAGAGATACAGCAGGTCTCAGAGGACAGCACTACAGAGAATAATAAGTCACATAAATGCATTGAATTTTTTTTTATTAAAAAAAAAAAAACAACCCAGAAACAAATGCTAGTAAATGATGTTTGAGGTCACGGAAGACACTCAATGTTAAAAAAAAAAAGCCTCTGGGATACTACTCATTCCTGCCTCAACGAGGCTCTCTGCTACAAAATTGGTTCCATAAATTGAAATTGATTAATAAAAAAGAAATTGATGAATAATTCAGGCTCCCAGTACAAAGCACAATTACTTTGAAGTCAGCCCCATTAAATTCAGTGGGACTTACCTTTCGGCAAATATCTGTAAGATTTCACTGTAAAAATGTAACAACCCCTCCGGGGCAAATAGATAATATTAACCATAACCCGAGCAACCTCTTTTCTGATTTAACCATAACAGGGAGAGTACAAACTAATCAGCCTTCATGGTGTCAATCAAACTCTGAGTTTATTGCCCTCGTTCCTACAAACAGGTCTTCCATGGAACTGATGTGGAATTTATGAACTCCTCTTAGTGTGAATATAACCCTATGTTTTATTCTCATTTCCTTATACAGTGGTACCTCGGAGGTCAAATGGAATCTGTTCCAGAAGTCCGTTTGACTTCCAAAACTTTCAGAAACCAAAGCGTGGCTTCTGATTGGCTGCAGGAAGCCCCATCAGACGTCCAGGTTCCAAAGAACATTCACAAACTGGAACATTCACTTCCAGGTTTGCACGTCCAGGAGCCAAAAATTCTGAGTAGCAAGGTGTTCAGGATCCAAGTACGACTGTACATGCCTTTAAAGGGGGCTTAGGAAAAAAATCATGGTGGATGGAGCTATTGATGGCTGTTAATCACAATGACTATAACCCAGGGCTGTGGTTCTATTTGACAAGATGTCAGAATTCAGAGTGGGAGGCGGCTCTCAGGGTCAAACTTTGATATCTCTACTAACCTTGGAGACCTGGCTCTAGATAAATCCATTATGCCAATACTTTGTCCAGACTGAGGCTACACCCACACCAAACATTTAAAGTGCTAGGATAAAAGTTTAAACAGACATGACTTACCCCAAAGAATTCTGGGAGCTGGAGTTTGTTCAGGGCGTTGATAAGATACCCCCGTCACAGAACTACAATTCCCAGAGTGGTTTTACAATCCCTTTTCACAAGGAACTTTGGGGAATGTAGCTTTGCGAGAGAAATAGAAGTCTCCCAAAAGCTGGATTTTCCCAACTCTAAACTGTAATGCAATACTGAGAAATGGCTTTTATACAAGCAGATAGTGCAGGAACTAAACACTGCAAGCCTATGCAAACTTAGGCTAGAATTCCATAAAGCAAGGCTCAAAACTATGTTCTTAACCAAGAGGAAAAGCAGAAGAGCATATATAAATTTTACATCCAAGATGGAGTTAGCTTAGCCGATACCCTGCAATCAAGCAGGTTTCTCTGTATTTGCCAACTTTTGGCAATCAGTAGAATCAGTGAACTCAATTCTCTCATATGAATTTGCACCCGCAGAGGAGCTGAATGAGCGGGATAATTGCCGTGAATTTCTATCACTCTCTAATGAAGGATTTCAAACACAGTGTTAAAGAGAGCATAATTTTCAATTATTTGCAGAGGCTGAAGCAATTGACTGTGTAACACTATTAAAATGATTCCACCGTGTTCCCGATTTGAATAACTTCACAGTTCACATAGCGACACCTGGGCAGAGGTGGTCCAACTCACAGCGTATAGGAGACAATTAGAGAGTTTACATGAGCCATCATGTTGCTTTTTAAATAAAAGATGATTAAGTTACATACTAACTCAAAGCTTTTCTTTAAGCACGCCCGTGCACATAAGGACCATACAAAAAGAAAGATGAGCTGAAAAGTTCTTGTAATAACTTCTTTCACTCCTGGGGGTCGTCAGTAAAGCATTTCCTAAGATCACGTTGTTCTTCGCCACTTATCTTTTTTTGATGCTGCAGCAATTGTTCTCGGAACCATTGCAATTTCTTCCCTGCGGCATTTCTCCTGTTTCTGCCCAGATAGGAAGCATAGTTTTCTTTGGCACTTCTGAATTTGCCACTACATTACTGGGGGTGTGGAGGGTGGAGTCAGGCTTACCACCCTAAACTCTTTAGGGCAGAGATGGAGAACCTGTGGCTCCCTTGATGCTGCTGGACTACCAATACCCATCAGTCACCTCCACCCCCAACATGTGTGGGATGTATCTTCACTGAAGCAGTCAAATACAACATTTCCTGTTTCCTAGAGTGGACTGGTCCCATCACCTCCTTGCAAATGGAAGGGGAAGAAATGGAGGCAGTGAGAGATTTTACCTTCTTGGGCTCCATGATCACTGCAGATGGTGACAGCAGTCATGAAATTAAAAGACGCCTGCTTCTTGGGAGAAAAGCAACGACAAACCTAGACAGCATCTTAAAAAGCAGAGACATCACCTTGCCAACAAAGGTCCGTATAGTAAAAGCTATGGTTTTCCCACGAGTGATATATGGAAGTGAGAGCTGGACCATAAAGAAAGCTGGTTGCCGAAGAATTGATGCTTTTGAATTATGGTGCTGGAGGAGACTCTTGAGAGTCCCGTGGACTGCAAGAAGATCAAACCTCTCAATTCTTAAGGAAATCAGCCCTGAGTGGTCGCTGGAAGGACAGATCCTGAAGCTGAGGCTCCAATACTTTGGCCGCCTGATGAGAAGAGAAGACTCCCTGGAAAAGGCCCTGGTGATAGACTTGAGAGCCTCGGATGTGTGGGACCCAGGCTAAGAACTGACATTGTGGACATGTATTGGGAAGGGACGCAAACCGGGGATGGGAGGGAGGGAAAGATGTAATTTTAACAACACTCAGGACAATGGAAATTAATCAATAGGACCGATATTAAAGACAAAATGGGAAATCGATGGAAGGGAACTGAGGTCCAACTTAGAACAACTGTTTTTCTTTTTAAAAGGGCTATTATTGAGAAGGTTAGGATGTTGAGAAACGACAATTTGCTGATACAACTCTGGGAATAGGGATGCAAGGGAGGGGGTGGGGGGAAGTCAGGGACCAGGGTTATGAAAATAAGTGTTTTTTTGAAACTTTATATCTTTCTTGTTTTTGTGTCTTTTTTGTCTGTTTGTTTTTCTGTTTGTTTGTCTATAAAAAATGTGAAAACCCAATAAAAATTTTATAAAAAAAAAAAGAATTGATGCTTTTGAATTATGGTGCTGGAGGAGACTCTTGAGAGTCCCATGGACTGCAAGAAGATCAAACCTCTCAATTCTTAAGGAAATCAGCCCTGAGTGGTCGCTGGAAGGACAGATCCTGAAGCTGAGGCTCCAATACTTTGGCCGCCTGATGAGAAGAGAAGACTCCCTGGAAAAGGCCCTGGTGTTGGGAAAGACTGAGGGCACAAGGAGAAGGGGACGACAGAGGATGAGATGGTTGGACAGTGTTCTCGAAGCTACCAGCATGAGTTTGACCAAACTGCAGGAGGCAGTGGAAGACAGGAGTGCCTGGTGTGCTATGGTCCAAGGGGTCAAGAAGAGTCGGACACGACTAAACAACAACAACAAAGAGTGGAAACACAGGGGAATGTTGCTCCAGACAGCGAGGACTTCCTGTCATACCTGCTCTGGAGCATCCTCCCCCGTGTGTGAACAAGTAGATGGGCGTGACCCTAGCAGACCCTATAAAAGAGCTAGTCATGCAACCATCTTCCTCTTGCTCACCTTTTCCATTTTCACCTTTTGGACACCTCTGCTGGCCCTTAGCCAGCAGCACATGGCTGATCCTTACAGAGGATGGAAGCCACAAGGTAGAAAGTCTGAGGCCTGGCTCAGACTTCTTTTCTCTATAAATGTAACTGTAACTACAAGATAAAGCCTGCCTTCAGGGCAATACTGTGAAATGAATGTAAGTAAACTTTACCATTACTTTTAAAAGAAAACTGTGGTGTCATTCTTGTTTTCAAGAGGGAACTAAAGGGAAATTTACCAGGAACAACCCAATCTGGACAAGCCAGACTGGATTGCTCAACTCAAATGATTCTCACGAATCCATCAACTTGCTTCCAGCAATTTGCAAGGGAATGTGCTGTGCTACTAGCTCACTAGCGTGAGTGAGGAAGGATAATGTTTAATCAATATATCCTCTCCTACTATCCACAACATTCCCACAGCATGGTCAGGGATGATGGGAATTGTAGTCTGACAACATTTGGAGGGTCAACAAGATCCCCATCCCTGCCTTCAGCAAAAATGCGGTAAGAAGTTTGCAAATGGGGTGGTGATGTTGGGCAAGGGGTGGGCATTTTGGCTCAGCTCTAATGCAAATAATAATAATTATTATTAATAATAATAATAATGCAAAGGGAACCAACAATCATCTCATTTTGCTTGTAGCACTAATCACAGGGCAGGCTTTGCACCCAGTCCAACAAATGCTTCACTTGCTCAAGTCTCTTCTGGAACTTGGCCCAGGCTGAGATGTTCAGAGATCACAGGCTCTGTTGGCAATGTTCTGATATCCCTGTGAAGTTGTTGTCATACATGGAATTTGAAGAGCTTTTCATCTTAGGAAAGTGGGTCAGGTCCCCTGCATGTAATAAAAGTTAGAACGCATTGTGGGAATCTGTTTGGTCCTTTAAACCAAAGGCCTATATTTATAGATGCACTGATGGCTAAGCCCAGTGTCCTAATTTTGAAAGGACAGCCCATCAAAATCACACACACACACACCATACCCTAAAGTAAGGATGCCTTCCAAAGCCAAATAATATACTGAATTTATGAAGCATTCTCCAAAGTGCAGGGGAGTGGGGGAGTACCTTTTGGAAGACAGATGCTGCCCTTTTCAGATGTTTGACCAGCTAGTAGAGCCAATGAGATTAGGGGTGGATGGAGCCCATCCGTGGGTTCCTCAATGAAAATGTGTGACAGATCCTTGAATGAAATAAATCTGGCCTCCCCCAAATTCTGGAATGGATTTTGGAATGTGGTGAAAGTTCTCCAACCTACCCAAAGCTCTGAAATGGCACCAGAAGCCCCTAAGAACAACAGGTTAGTTTTTCAGTGACCTGCAAATGTGACCAGGCTGTCCAATTGGCTCTGGATCACACCTTATTTCTGAACCACACTAAGTCTCTCCTAGGGAAGTGGGGGGCTTGTCTTCTCTGAAGGTTTTTAAGCAGAGTTTGGATGGCTATCTTTCATGGATGCTTTAGTTGAGATTCCTTCATGGCAAGGGGTTGGATATGGTGACCCTCAAGGTCCCTTCCAACTTAGGGTTGCCGTATTTCAAGCAGTGAAAATCCAGACAGACAAGTTGTTGAGCTTTTTAAAAGCAAAATCACCCAAAAAAAAAAAGAGTTTTTGAGTTATTTTTATGAAAAATCGGCACTGCCGACATGGGCTGCCGTACATCCGGATTTTCCTGGACATTTTCCCCGATTTCTGCCTGGGCACTGCTGCCAACTGCAGTGTTCTGGATATGTCCAGGAAATCCCTGACAAATGGCAACCCTCTTCCAACTATACAATTCTATGATTTCATTATTCTAATCCACCAGAAATAGGCAGGTTCCAAACCAATCAAGAAATCAGTCAACTAGAATTTAGCTAGAAAAGGTAAGCCTCAGTAACTATGGCCAATGGTCAGGAATAGTTAAATTATGTGACAGATAACAGACTTGGACAACATCCCGGATTGGAACGGAGTCAGAGGAAGATGCGCTGATAAAAAGACAGTTGGAAAAAATATATATTAACAAAGTTGTATTCGACGGATGAAAGTATATGATGTTTGACATGATTGAGAATTGTGGACTCAGGGACGGGAATTATAAAGCGTCAAAATCGAGATGTGGGAAATATGGAAGCAACAAAGAGAGGCAGGACTGAGATGTGGAGATATGCTTTAGAGAACCAGACAGTATTATTATATAATTATAATTTGGACTATAATTTGGTCTATTTTAGTTTTTTTATTTTAATTGGAGTATTATGATTGGATATATTAATTGGATATTTTTTATTGGAAAATCAATGAAAATGATTTTTTTTAAAAAAGGACTAGTTAAATTACGGAGTCATTTTCCACAGGAGGCACCAAATCAATGGAGGATAAAGCTCTCAACAGCTGCTAGCCTGATGGCTATGTTCTACTTCCACTGTCAGAAGGCATTATTGCTTCTGAATACCAGTTGCCAGCAATTGCAGGTGGGGCAGAGTGCTGTTGCACTAAGATATGTCCCACTTGCGGTCTTCCTACAGGGACATCTGGTCAGCTACTGTGGGAACAGGTTGCCGGACTAGATGAGCCATTGACCTGATCCCTAAGGCTCCTCTTCTTATGTTCTCATGGATGGATCCAACTACAGCTGAAGGACAACACATTGGCTACCTCTAAGCTTGAGTAAAATTCAGCACCATCCTTCCTTGTGATTTGGAGTGTTGTCTGTGTCATGGAATTCTACTCAATATTGATCCAGAGCAGATCTCAACATAGAGTTAGCAGAGTAAAAGCTTGAACACATTGCAGCATTCCCCCCCCCAAAAAAAAAAATAGACCAGAGGCAATCATATTTCATCCAGCAGCTCTGAAGGCAAATGAGCATAATGGTCACAAATCTAATACATTCAGGATTGGCACTGTCCGTAAGAAATCCAGTTGCTGCAGACTTAACTTAAACCTACAACATACTAAGTCTAAACCAGCCTTTCTCAACCTGTGGGTCCCCAGATGTTGTTGAACTACAACTCCCATCACCCCTAGCTAGCAAGGCCAGAGCTCAGGGGTGATGGGAGTTGTAGTCCAACAACATCTGGGGACCCACAGGTTGAGAACCACTGGAAACCTTAACACTAAGCATACTATGTACAGAACACAAGTGCCAGAGGTATCTTTTGGAAAGGGCTTGTGACACTGGCAATGACGAGCAGCTACAACCCAATTCCATATTGTTACAGAAAAGCAAGCCCGCAGGCCAACCTGTGACATATCACATAGGTATCACAGATCCCAAACACATGCCACGTTCTAGAGAAAGATGTGTTGCGTTCATTTTTATTTTTATTTCTTTAGTAATTCAGGCTATCAACCCAAATCTGTCACATCAAGGCATATACATTTTCAGTTTCTTGACAGGGACTCTGAATTGCAGTGCAAGGAACTGCCAATTACACAGAACCCAAACCCCCACATTGTACAAAATATGTCTTTGTATCTTCTGGTCCTCGTCCCATTACTTATTAGCTCGATATCCAAGTGTTTACAATAGGGCCTGGATTTAAAGTACAAATCATCACATCACAGAAACGGATACTAAAAATTATGTGTGTTTTTCTTTTGTAACATCTAATTTTACAGCGTCATCTGTGCAGGATGGGGGCGGGCAATATAGGTTTCCTTGTAGGTCCCATTCCACAAAGTAGCATACTGGACCAAGTGTAAGTGCCTCAGGACCTCAAAAGGCCCAGGACTGGTCTGCCCCAGATGTAATTCTCCATCCCTATCATCAGAAAAATCAGCCGTGAGTGTACATGTGAGCACACACAACACCACAATAAATGGTAGCCACACATCACTCTTAAGGACCTACTGCTAACCTGATCATTACCAGGCAACAGAGCCATCCTGGATTCCTTTGGGGCAGTGGCGTAGCGTGGGTTGTCAGCACCCGGGGCAAGGCAAGTAATTTGCGCCCCCTAACCCGTGGATTTGTGCCCCCTAACCCTAACGCCCAGATGTTGCACCCGGTGCGGCCGGGGGCCCCTGCACCCCCCACGCTACGCCACTGCTTTGGGACCCTTCCTCATCTTTTTACTTGCTAGGATTCATTTGTGGCACCTCTGGTGAGTTCAATGAGCTGAATGTATTACTCCACATCAGGGTGAAGGCAAACGTAACATTTAAAGAGGGGTTTGATGGTGCAGTTGCTGCCCTCCAAACATTTTTCTATCCCAAGGCGAGTTCCCCCCCCCCAAAAAAAAAGTATGGCTTCCTACTTCAATTTGCCCCAGAAGGAGTCTGCTGTGATGGGCACCAATTAGCTAGGATCTTTGAGACTACCAGAACATTTCTTCCTCTCCCCACACCATCCCTGGATCAATTCTGTACTTCTGGTTAAGAACTTAATTCGTTCTGAAGAGCCAGTGTGGTGTAGTGGTTAAGAGTGGTAGTCTCGTAATCTGGTGAACTAGGTTCGCGTCCCCGCTCCTCCACATGCAGCTGCTGGGTGACCTTGGGCTAGTCACACTTCTCTCTGAAGTCTCTCAGCCCCACTCACCTCACAGAGTGTTTGTTGTGGGGGAGGAAGGGAAAGGAGAATGTTAGCCACTTTGACACTCCTTAGGGTAGTGATAAAGCGGGATATCAAATCCAAACTCTTCTTCTTCTTCTATCTAAATAAAACCCCTTTCCCCTCCCTAAAAATGTGGCCTGTGAAGGCAAAGCATCCAATAATGACATTGGAGCAGAAATGCTATAATCCAGATTGTAATTTTCCATTTCTGCAGCCAATGTCTTTTCAGCCTCTCGATAACAATGCACGTTGGTAACCGTTGCTACCATGCTTTCCGCATCATCTTTACTTTTCATTCTGTGCAATTTCTCAGCATGTTTCAAGAACAAAACAGTTCTTTGTGATCGTATTGTAGAGTCTTAATAAACAGATGCTGCACTCCGGGGGTGGGGGGGCAGCGGCGCTGTGGTTTTCCTTTAAATTATGAAGAACAGCGTAACTTTTTAGAAACCTTTGTGCCTTTTTCTGAAAATTAGAAAACTGTTGCCTCTGGTGAACTGCTCCCAAAGCTGGCTAATCCCTTTGAAAGTAGTGAATGGGCATCTGCTCTTTTCTCTTCTTGTTAAAGGCATTGTGTGTTGAAGGTACAGCAGCGCACCTGAGATACTTCTGTGATGAACTAAGAGCTATGAATGTGCAAACAAGGCTCTATGAAAAGATCCCTGGTGAGGTAACAGCCATGCGAGAGCATCTATTTTGCATGCTGAAGGCCCTAAATTCAATCCCCTACATCAGTCCAGGGAGAACTTCCTCCCTGTAAATCTTGCCAGTCGGTGTAAAGCAATACTGAACTAGATCCAGTGGTGTCCAAACTTTTTTTAAAGAGGGCCAGATTTGATGAAGTGGAGGGCCTTGAGGGCCGACCAAAGAGCCAACCAAAGTTGTTGACCTTTTTTAGGATTGAGGTTGTTGACCTTTTTATGATTTTACCCCAAAGTAGTTGAGCTTTCCTTAGGGTTGAAGTTGTTGTGGTTTTTTTAGGATTTTACCCCAGGAAATAAACTGCCACAGGGGCCAGATTAAACTGACCAGAGGGCCGTATTAGGCCCCCGAAATGGACTTTGGACACCAATGACTCAGTATATGGTCTTTTAAGAAGACAAAAGCACAGGGCAAAGGGTAGCTACAGTAACTATCATGCATATTCCCCCAAGTCAGGAAGACAAAAACTTTGTTGAGAACCGTTCGTTCTACTAATAAGCCTTAGGACATCAACTCCCATCATCCCTAGCTACCAGTGATCAGCAATGATGGGAATTGTAGTCCAAAAACAGCTGGAGACCCAAGTCTGGGAGACCCTGTCTTAATGTTATGGTCTGGGAAAGGCTCCTAGGGCTGTAGGGTGGGGCAAGGCAGGATGGAAAAGCCATTGCCTGATGGCTAGCACAAAATCTCTCTTCCCCATTGTTATGATTTAAATATAAATACAATACATCCCACCATAGGTAAAGGTAAAGGGACCCCTGACCATTAGGTCCAGTCACGGACGACTCTGGGGTTGCGGCGCTCATCTCGCTCTATAGGCCAAGGGAGCCGGTGTACAGCTTCTGGGTCATGTGGCCAGCATGACTAAGCCGCTTCTGGCAAACCAGAGCAGCGCATGGAAACACTGTTTACCTTCCCGCCAGAGCGGTACCTATTTATCTACTTGCACTGCGTCCTTTCGAACTGCTAGGCTGGCAGGAGCATGGACCGAGGAAGGGAAGCTCACCCCGTCACAGGGATTCAAACCGCCGACCTTCCAATCGGCAAGCCCTAGGCTCTGTGGATTAACCCACAGCACCACCCGTGTCCCTGTACATTCCACCATTGTGGGGACTATATGCTGCTCAGTCAGCTATCAGGTGCTGAGAGCTGATGGGCAACATCAAGGCCTCTCCAGCTCTCCCTTTGTGAGTTCTTTTTCTTTAATGCAGACTTAGACTGGACTTCCGTCTCAATAGGCAATGCTGTCAAATTGAGAACTACCGGTATCTTCTGTAGAACAGGACATATAGCTGCTCTACTTCCCCTTTCTGCATCTGTCCCTAAATTTACATTCTCCAAAGGCTTATTAAAGAAGGGGAGCTTGCTAGTATTAGAATTTTCTCCAGCTGCTGGGGGGAAAACCCCACAAAGTACTTGAGATACAAACATTACGTACTCTCATGGTTTGCTGCTCCTTAATAGGATAGGTTGGTCCACGTCCTTTCATTACTGATCTAGCTCAGGTAATAAACCTCGGGGCTCCATTAAGTTGCTCCATCGCACATTACATCTCCCTAGCCAGCATGAGTTTTCTAGCTTTCTGCAAAATCTCTCTTAAGCATGCAAGACGCCACTCTGAACTCAACCTCTCCTTTTCTCTCCTTTAATCTGAAGTTAATTTACGACACCACACACAAATCGTGGAAATTATTACTTTTGCTAGAGCCTCATTACCGCCTCTTGATACTTTTACTGGTTAAACTTCACGCCATTATGTAAAATACCGGGAGCAAAGCGAGGGCTGATTTCCTTAATCCCTTTCAGGCGAAGCCTCAGCTGCATCAAGGAGAAATGCGGTTCCACGGGAGAGAACACACGAGGCAGCTAAATTAAGATTTGCTTCCTTCGCCATTCAGATGACAAAGTGAGGATTATCTTTTTCGCTTTGTGAGCCTCGCCTTTTTATTTTATTTTTCAAACCACAGAAAGAAAAAGAAAAGGTTCTGGTTGGTTTCTTGAGGCCTCCTACAACGACCGCGATTGCAATTACTGAATTAGGAGACCATTTGCTTTCTTTCCTGGCGGCAGTAGTCCTGCAAGAAATGTAGGGGAGTAAGGGGAGAAATTCAGCTCCATTCATATTTAAACGTAAAGTTACCAAATTTTCATTTCCCAAAACAGTATGTGAAACATGACACAGGTATCCTTCAAAATTTGCACTTTTCCAAATTTTGCAACGCGTTTCTCCTGCCAAGCAATGTGATGGAAATGCATATACTGTGGCAAATTGTGTGTACAAAGGAATATTTTAGTGAAAACAGGATGAACCAAAATGCATCATTATCAGGGGAAATTGCTTTGCAAAAGGTGCATTTTGGCAAAATTATACTGTTACAGGCCACACCAACCTCTGCCTATTGGCAGCAAGATTCCAAAGGTCTTGGCTCTTAACTAGGAGGGCTTGTGTTCCTTGGGAATAAGGCATGGCAGTGACTGTCGTGTCTTTATGCAATATGGTTTATTTTACACATATTTAAAACTTGAGTTTCAGTGGAAGGAGTGCAGCAGAACATTGCATCGCAAGAGTATCTATCACCTGTGTTATGTAGTGGTTAAGAGTGGTAGACTCATAATTTGGTTCGCGTCTCCACTCCTCCACATGCAGCTGCTGGGTGACCTTGGGCCAGTCACACTTCTCTGAAGTCTCTCAGCCCCACTCACCTCACAGAGTGTTTGTTGTGGGGGAGGAAGAGAAAGGAGATTGTTAGCCGCTTTGAGACTCCTGAAGGGGAGTGAAAGGCGGGATATCAAATCCAAACTCTTCTTCTTCTTCGAGAACACTATCCAACCATCTCATTCTCTTCTCCTTGTGCCCTCCATCTTTCCCAACATCAGGGTCTTTTCCAGGGAGTCTTCTCTTCTCATGAGGTGGCCAAAGTATTGGAGCCTCAGCTTCACGATCTGTCCTTCCAGTGAGCACTTAGGGCTGATTTCCTTAAGAATGGATAGGTTTGATCTTCTTGCAGTCCATGGGACTCTCAAGAGTCTCCTCCAGCACCATAATTCTTCTGTTTCTGTCCACTTCTCAGCTGGAGGAAGGACAACACCTACCTGGTCAGTTGTTCTTAATGGCTGTCTTTGTGTTCTTAAAGGCACTGCTATCAGCAAACGGGGTAAACTACAGCGGCTTAAATTATTCTGGCTTCTTCTGGTTTTGGGATTGCTCTACCAGCCACTGGTGCTACACTGACTCTCCCAAATGCAACCATAAGCAAGTTTGCCATATGTCCTGGACATGTACAGGAGTCAAATGGCAAAACTATTGGGGGAGGGGGGAATTCAAAAAAATCAGCAAAATGTCTGGGTTTTTGCCAACAGAACCAGGAAGTGTGTGTTCCCCCAAAAAAGTTCAACAGTTTTGAGGTTGACTTCCCTACCTTAAGACAGCAAAACATTACACAGCTATTCATCTTGATTTAGAAAAGATTGCTCTGCCAGCCAGTCACCTCAAACATCTGTCATAACAAGATAAAGAAGTTAAGCTACCATCCATTCAGGCTGGGGAAGGGATTGTGTGAAACAGCCAGTCTGCAACCGGCACTTTTCATTGTCCAGTTACTCAACTTTGTTCTCCCCACAGCTTTTGCCAGTTGTGTCCATTAGAGCAAAAACTTAATCAGATAAACATAATTTTAAAACTAGTTATAAAAATTAAATAACCAGGGGGTTGGGGAGGAGTGGAAGGAAATTATCTGTTATAATTTGTGATGGACCAGCTTTTATGTATATAAAATGCAAGCATTAAACTTATTTTTAGCACAAGCACCGAGGTTATTACCACAGATTGATGCAAAAGATCCAGAGTGAGGAAGATAGCCTCACATTGCCCATCTGTTTTCCAACAAAATGGCTTGTTATGGGTTTGTGGGGGTGCCAGATCCTCATAATGCCTGGATTTGGTAAAAGTTAGAATTGATTGAGGTTTGATTAAACTTTGCCAAACACGGAAACCCACTGGATCAGCCATAAGCAAGGAACAAAGGTATGGGAGAGTGGGGCCCCTTCCTTACTGGGTGCTAGTGGGCAGAGGCAAGGGCCAGGGTTTAGGGTTTCAACTTTGAATGACAGGCGGGGGGGGGGATCCTTGGAGTCAGTTAGCATGGAGGAGAACTCCAGGTGAGCTACGGAAGACAGGATGTAACTGACACACAGGATAGTTTTTTGCAGTCCTTGATTTGTTTTTATGAGATTTTATGAGCTGTGTTACTGGTTTTATGTTCTATTTTTGTTTTCATTATGCTGTTTGCTGGGGTTTCTTTTGTTCAAAACACGAAGAGTTTTAAAAATAATTATATGGTTTATGAACGTTTTAAATAAATAAAAAGCCAGAGAAACAGTCCAGGCTCCCTTGCACCCATTTTGATCCTGCTTTCAAAACACTCCAATTGAAAACGAGCCTCTTAACGACACTGCTCCATCTACCTCTTTGGCATTTTCCACGTTAGCTTGCGCGGGCAGCTGCCCCTCGCAGCCCCGCACATGGGAGATTCCGTGAGGGCTTTCTGAACCACTCCCGGAAGTGTATTGAAAAACCACAAGCGGCTTGTTGACCCCCTTTGGGCTGCCTCTACCTAACGAGCGGAGGAGTCTTCGGGTCCTAACGGGAAGGCCCCCTCCACCGGGAAGAAGGGGCTGTCCACAGTAATGCCTGCAGCGCATACTGAAAATATGGGCAGGCGAGTCAAGGTTCGCCCGCTCCCTCATACCTCCCTGACCGCCGTGCTGAGCGCCGCGAAACGGAGCCGGTGATAGGCGCCGCGTCCTAGAGATTTTAAGGTCTCGGGCAAACGCGAGGACACCAAGTACGGTGGCCGAGGAGGATCTTCGCCAAGATGGCGGCCGCCATAGCTGTGGTGGCTCAAAAAGCCTGCAGCGCCGGAGCCCTCAGAGCCGCGTGGAGAGGTGAAGCCCCCTTTTTACTTAGTCTTGCTTCTTCGGCGGGGTCGGGAAGCTCTTGGCCTCCGGCTGCTCTCGCCCTTCGAGGCGGCGGCTCGTGTCCCTCGTACGTTCCCCTCGCCTGACTCTGCCCAGATCCTACCGCCTCCCATCGCCGCCGCCTCGGGCCTTGGGGTCCTCGGTTTGGCGCAGCTGCCAGGCAGCGAAATCCCCAGACAGGCCCCCGTCGCGAGGGTTCCTCACTCGCAAGCGACCGTGCAGATAGGACAGGATCGCACGTGCACTTGGGAGTACAACGGGGCTGACCGTTGAGAGAATATGCAATATATTTATCAGTTGTTTTTAATGGTCGGTTCCCCTCCCCCCTGTTTTTGTAGCGGTTCTTATTTTTATCTGTAAACCGCTTGGGGTGGGGGGTGGGGAATGTGTTGTTTAGTCGTGTCCGACTCTTCGTGACCCCATGGACCAGAGCACGCCAGGAATGTAGGGCATAAGTAATGGAGCCATTTGGCGCCTTAATCTGAGTTTCTAACAACCAGATAGATGACACAACCTTGATGGCAGAAAGTGAGGAGGAATTAAAGAACCTTTTAATGAGGGTGAAAGAGGAGAGTGCAAAATATGGTCTGAAGCTCAACATCAAAAAAACGAAGATCATGGCCACTGGGCCCATCACCTCCTGGCAAATAGAAGGGGAAGAAATGGAGGCAGTGAGAGATTTTACCTTCTTGGGCTCCATGATCAGTGCAGATGGTGACAGCAGTCACGAAATTAAAAGACGCCTGCTCCTTGGGAGAAAGGCGATGGCAAACCTAGACAACATCTTAAAAAGCAGAGACATCACCTTGCCAACAAAGGTCCGTATAGTAAAAGCCATGGTTTTCCCAGTAGTGATGTATGGAAGTGAGAGCTGGACCATAAAGAAGGCTGATCGCTGAAGAATTGATGCTTTTGAATTATGGTGCTGGAGGAGACTCTTGAGAGTCCCATGGACTGCAAGAAGATCAAACCTCTCCATTCTGAAGGAAATCAGCCCTGAGCGCTCACTGGAAGGACAGATCGTGAAGCTGAGGCTCCAATACTTTGGCCACCTCATGAGAAGAGAAGACTCCCTGGAAAAGACCCTGATGTTGGGAAAGATGGAGGGCACAAGGAGAAGGGGACGACAGAGAATGAGATGGTTGGATGGTGTTCTTGAAGCTACCAGCATGAGTCTGATCAAACTGCGGGAGGCAGTGGAGGACAGAAGTGCCTGGCGTGCTGTGGTCCATGGGGTCACGAAGAGTCGGACACGACTAAACGACTAAACAACAACAACACTCTGCTCTGTTGAACATAGCCCGCCCCAGTAAATGTATATAGATTTTCTCGGCAGGAGGCTGACACATTATACCAATGGTCCATCTAGTTCAGTAGATGTGGGGCCCTCCAGGTTTTAAGACTGATAACTTCCACCATTCCTGAGCAGCAACCATGCCGACTTGCTGTCAAACAACCCCTGGAGGCCATCACATTGGTAACCAGTTGGCTATGCTGGCTGGCAGTGGATTTTCATAGTTTTAAACCTAGGTCTTTTCCAGCCTTCCTTGGAGATGCCAGGGACGTTTAAACTGGAATGTTTTGCCTGCAAAGCATGTGTTCCCTTCCTTCCTGTCTCCTGTTCAGATCTTCCCCAGCTGTGAATATCTGCTGAGCTGAAACTCCCAATACCCCAAGCAATCTTATATATGCTGACTTGGGAGTAAACGTCTCTTACATGACTGCCTTCTGAGTAGACGTTTACACCATGAAATCATTTCAGTCTTTCTCCAGTTCAGTTAATGCACACTACCAACATTCACAAGCTATGTTATTTCTGCTTTAAATGTCACCGCATCCATTATAGCTATTTTTGGAGAATGATACACCCCAACCTGCCTGCTTCCAGATCTATAAAATTGTCCCTTTTCAAGAAATGAACTTTGAAACTGGCAAGGTTTTCCTAGTCCATACGCTACATGGAAAAGTTCTGTTCTATAGCCGTGTCTCTCTTTTTTAAGGTTGCAATCCTAACCCCAGTCAGAGTAACCTCTGCTGAACTCGGTAGGATTTACTTCTGAGTTTACATTATGAAGATTGAACTGTTGCGAACAAGTGACAGAAAAAGGAACCTTGTTGCATTTGAATCAGACCTAGAGTGCAATCTGATATTGCCTAGCTGCCACTGTGACATGAACTGGAATAAAAACTATGAATGCATCTGTTCACAGGAGACATAAATAATGTAGGATTCAGAACCCTTTCCACATAGTCATTGATTAATTAAAAAAAACTTCGTGCAAGTACAATTACTACTGCATTTTTGCAGCAGCTGCTGCAAAAGTGGGAGAGTTCAGAAGCACTTAAAGTAGCCAATGAAATCTGTGCTTGAAAGAAACTTGAGTAAATGGTAGAAGTGAAGGACTATTCTTAAGTCAGAAGGTGATGCTGGCATATGGGATTGCCCTAAGGCCACCTGCTTGCCTATTCCTTCAGTGGGAGAAGCTCCTTTGCTTAAATGAGCAACATTTGCTTAAAATTGTAGGCTTATATTTATATATAAAAATATTACTACACTGCACACTCCCTTAAAATATTGATTCGGTTTGCAACAGTGACCCTGCTCCTTCACATACCCTTCTTAAGAGTTAGAAGAAATTACAGTTGGAGAGGCTTGGACCTTTTCTTTACAATGGTACCTCGTGTTACATACACTTCAGGTTACAGACTGCTAACCCAGAAATAGTACCTCGAGTTAAGAACTTTGCTTCAGGATGAGAACAGAAATCGCCTGGTGGTGGCACGGCAGCAGCAAGAGGCCCCATTAGCTAAAGTGGTGCTTCAGGTTAAGAACAGTTTCAGGTTAAGAACGGACCTCCGGAACGAATTAAGTTCTTAACCCGAGGTACCACTGTACTTAGGGCAAGAGTGGGCAACCGTGGAGCCCTAAAGCGCTGCATGCAACATTAAAGGCCTCAGGTGGAGAGCAGGCCTGGCTTATTTTGTATATATTCTGTGAAATTCAAGCGGTAATACAAGGGTCTGGAAACCAAGCCTTATGAGGAATGGTTGAGGGAGTTGGGTATGTTTAGCCTGGAAAAGAGGAGACTGAGAGGAAATATGATAGCCATCTTCAAATGTCTCAGGAAGTACTTTCTGGCAGTAAAAACTGTTTGACAGTGGAACAGTCTCCCTCAGGAAGTGGTGGACTCTCCTTTCTTGGAGGTTTTAAGCAGAGGTTGAAGGGCCATCTGTCATGGATGCTTGAGCAGAAATTCCTGCCTTGCAGGGGGTTGGACTAGATGACCCTTGGGATCCATTCCAACTCTACAGTTCTATAATTCTATGACATTAGAAATGATGCAATAAAGATACAATTAAAAACCAATCTGAATGTTTAATATGATGGGTATGCCATCTCCTGACTTCCACCATAAATCCACAGATCACCAGAATGAAGCTTACAGTTTGGGAACCTCTGGACTGGTCAATAAGCACAGGAGTCAGCTGCAGAATGTACAAATCAGCTATTTCCAGTGCCAATTGGATGGGGCAGAGTCCTTTATAATAATAAATAATAATAATAAATTTTTATTTATATCCCGCCCTTCCTGGTTCACGAATAACAATAAAATTCAAAAATCAATTAGATAACCCCCAGGGCTAGCTGGCTGAATTGGTCCTACTTGGGCCAGGGGAGAAAGCTGTGGGATCTCAGAGCGGGTGATCTTCATAAAAGGGGAGGGGGAAGGAAGAGAAATAAAAGATCAGGTGAATTCAAATTAAAGGTCAGACGGAATAGTTCTGTCTTACATGCCCAATGGAAGAAGGTTAAATCCTGAAGGGCCCTAGTCTCATGGGACAGAGCATTCCACCAGTCGGAGCCATCACTGAAAAGGCCCTGGCCCTGGTGGAGGATAGTCTGACTTCCTTAGGGCCCGGGAGCTCTAAGCTATGGTTATTCATGGACCTTAAGGTCCTCTGCAGGGCATACCAGGAGAGGTGGTCCCGTAAATACGAGGGCCCTAAGCCCTTTGGACCCCCATGAGTCCCATGGGTTGTCCATATGCCACTTAGGGAGATCTGTTATTGAGAGCCTGAGGCACCCCTGAGCTAGGATTCTCTGAAATAAAGGGCACCCATTAATTTGAGGTGTTGCCATATTTTGATGTAAAAGGCATTTGAGCAAGTGTCCCTGAAAGGAGGTGAAACATGCAGTATGCAGGGTTGTGATTAACCGGGCTGTACATTCCCTTGGGGCTTCTTGTTCAGTGTAATTCTGTTTGTAATGCAATTTAGCATTTTGCCTTTTGGGATTCTGATCAGATAAAAGATACAGAAAACTTGAGGTGAAGGAGTTCGTTGCCCGCTAGAAGATTAAAATTAATAGGACTGGATGTTTCTAGAGCTGCAATCTTGCAGCTTAATCAGATTTCTTTGTACATTAACTTTCCCAGAACATTGCAGCTGTTTCAGCCCAGGTGTTTTCTGTTCACAGTCCTGGTGAAAGGGAGCAATTTATAGACAGGCAGGAGCTGCGGGAGTTCCTCCACCTTCCTGTGTGGCTATTCATCAGCCATAACTATTTCTGTTGCTCCCATATTAGTTCTGCATATTAGGCGACTTGCTATAAACCAGAGAAAATCAGTTGTGTTTCAGAGAATCTCAAACCTCATTGGGATTCCAGGATTCTTCCAGTGAGAAGATCACTTTCTTCAATGCCGCTTTGCCAATCCATTCAGTCTTCCTGCTTTAATGTGAAGCCACAAAGAGCAGTCCTCTTTGAAATTTAATCCAAAAATGGGTCTTTGAAACTTGCTGTGAATCTTGCCCTCATTTCCCCCACCCAAAACCCAGTCATGCCTTGTCCTGGTGTTCTAGCTAACTAACTTTAATGCAAGTCTATTTTTAAAGTAAGAGCGGAGCATATCAGCATTTCTGTATTGCAGGAAGTTGGACTACATGACCCTGAGGGTCCATTCCAACTCTATGATTCTGTGATTCTTGTAACTTATTGAAGGGTTTTGTTAACATGGATCTTGACATTTGAACTTGTTCTGTGAAGTGTTTTAATTAGTGTTGCTGTTTTCATTTATTAGTTGCTCTTTTCAGAAAGGTGAAACTCAAAGTGACTTACAGAAACAAACAGTAAATAAAAGCATGAAAGCCAAGAGTAAAAACAATCTAAAATGCTCACCAATGAGATATATATATAAAACAGCAGATCCAGCTCAACCCTATTCCACTAAGTCAAAAAATTATGGAGCAATGACATGAGTGAATAAGAATGTGGGGGTTTTTCTGCCTGTCACCTAAACATGGATTGTGATGGCACCAGGTGTAACGCCCTAGGGAGAGCACTCAACAAGTGGGGAGCCACCACTGAGAAGGCCCTTTCTTGTGTTGCCACCCTCAAATTGTTCTAAGAATAGAGTTCATAGGGTTATTGTATTACACACAAGCCTCATGGGTTAATTTATTTTTTGCTTGCTATTTGTTTTTTAATTAATGATTTAACAAAGAAAGTATAATGTTGGAAAAACAGGGGGGGACTAAGACGGAAGAGGAGAAGGGGGAAAACCTGAAACAATAAGCTGTTATTAAGATACAATAACCATTCATACATCCATCTTAATTTAAACATATACATTAATAAAAATCATCCAAATATCTAGGTATGTAGCCACATAAAATCGATGTTGATTAAAAAAAATGTCCTCAAGTGTAGCAAGAACTGTGAGGCCCTCAGAACATTGTGTAACAGGCAGTATGTGTTTATCCCATTATTATTATTATTATTATTATTATTATTAATTATTAATTATAAATTGTATACCGCCCTTCATCTGTAGATCTCAGGGTAGTTCACAACATAAAAATACAATATAAGAAACAAAATACATGATAAAAACAAGGAGAAACAAACAAAAGCTAATAACGCCCCCTTCCCCCACCTCACGGTGGCCATAAGGGCTTGCAAAATCTGCTTTTGCTGTTCTTCTGCTAATCACCCATGAGTGCGATCCTGATAAGGATCTGGCCCATGAAGCCAAAGAGGTTCCCCACTCCTGCTCTTAAGGTTGCCTAACTATTCATAGCATGGACTTCTTAGCAGGAACCTATACAAAACAGAGGCTATGTGGATCCGAAAACGCTGTTGGTTAAGAGGCAAGTGCTTGATTAACAAAAAGTCTTTAATTGGTTGACAACCCTAGTTAAGACTAATGGTGATGTTTACTGTGGTGCCTGGTGATGTAGCACTGAAATCAGTTACCTGCCGGTGTTTATAACTCTTGTGTTTATTATCCAGTAGCTCCTTTACCTTCTAATCGGCTTTCTGTGCATTTTCCCATCCTCATCCAGCTAAAATCAATTTCTTTATTGGGCATCTGATGTAAACTGTTGTCTTTGCCTCATTTCTCCGATTCTGCTATCAGACTTCTCATTGGAATTGGCTCCCTCTACCTCCATCATGATAATTCTGTTGAAATTGTTTTCACCGAACGCTGTTCGCCTTCTGTCATGTCTTAATAAGGGTTAAGCACCAGGCAGTTGGGTTTCAGTGCCAATTGAGAGCTGGCTGTTAGGCCAGGTGAGCCAGAAACTCAAGCGTAAACCACAAACAAGGATCACGGGAAGATGCACCACCAAGGGCAAGCAGTGGGCATTCATTCATTTACCACATTTCCCCCATTTTATCATTACAACAACCCTGTGAAGTAGCATAGGCTGAGAGACAGTGACTGGTGCAAGCTCACCCATTGAGCACTGTGGTTGAGTGCGGATTCAAGCCCTCATCTTCCAGGTCCTAAGCCAGCACTCTAACCCATTGTTTCTCAAACTTGGGTCCCCAGCTGGACTGCAACTCCCATCATCCCTGACCACTGGTCCTGCTAGCTAGGGATGATGGGAGTTGTAGTCCAATAACAGCTGGGGACCCAAGGAACGTGTTTGGATTGACATGGGCTCCAGAAACATTGGTTTAATACACCAGGCTGTGCTAAATGCCTTATGGCAGAGGTTTTCAACCTTTTTGAGTCCATGGCTCCCTTGACCAACTACATTTTTTCTGTGGGACCCCTGTGGGGCTCAGAAGCCCAGCTATGTCACCCCTTGCCTGCAGAGCTGGCAGCCTCTCACCCTTTTTTGAACACCCTCTCTTGTGGAGTGTTCTCTCAGCCTGTTCTCCCTACTCTTTGGGATTCCTCCAGGCAGCCACTGCTGCCACCCCTAGTCTCTGAGCTGCCTCCCCGCAATCCCCGGCCAGCCCCAAGAGTCCCAGAGGCACAATTTACCTGTGGAGCTTATAGCCAGGGCTGCTGCAATAAACAGTTGTGCAACCCTTTAGGAGGCAGAGATGCAAGAGGGCATCGGAGGAGGGATGGAAGGAAAGAGGGACAGAGGCCAGTGTTGCTCAAGGCACCCCTGACCATCATTCAAGGCACCCTGGTTGAAAACCACTATCTTATGGGGATGATTTGACACTGGGGATGCAGCATAAATCAATCAATTAGATTAACAGATCTAAAGCCTATTAAGATTTCTGTTAATAAATCTAAAAATAGTGTCCCCAATTAATTTGGCAGCTGGTGTTTCAAAAACCATTCATCATTTTTAATGCAAAAACGGCAAGCGGCAGGATTGTCTTAGAAGAGACATTCCCTCTTTCCTAAGAAGGCATGTGCATGCACTTGTCCAAAAAAAACAAGCAAAATGTGCTTCCTTTTCTTCTTCAGAAGTATTATCTTATTTACGTTAATTTAATTTGTCAGCTAACATTTCTTTAACTGGGTGACAGCCCTGTTGGTTAGGCTAACCTCTCTTTGCTTCTCTCCCCAGGCTGCACCTTGATTCCAGGGTCTGGAGTCAATTGTCATTATGCTACCTTGGCATGTGCTTTCCAGACGCATTGCTACATTTCTGGCCCCCGCGACGTGACAGTGCAGCCATGCAGGCGCAGCAGCTTCTTCAATAAATGTAAGTCTTGTAAACAACAGGTGCTGCGGCTTATAACCAGAAACAACATTTGCGTAGCTTTTCTCCCCTCTCAGGCCACCATCCTGTATCCATTTAACCTGCCCATTGAAGCCCTTGAAACTGAGCCTACCTAACTGGGCATCAACTTGATTTCAGTAGGAGGGAGTTGAACACATACTTAGGCTGCACATGTCCTGATGTGCTCACTCGGGACATCATGTCCTCCATGGAAACCATGAGACTGTCTTAGTGTGGGATTCTCAGCCTTGGTCAGAGGTAACTGGCCTTTTCTCCAGGCATTCGGCTGAGATCCTGGCTGACCTCCCCGTCTGCGTCTCCCGGCAGGATACAGGCAAGGTCTCTATCGGCGATCCCACTCAACGTGAGAGGGACACACCCCTCCTCCCTCCTCCCTGCTTCCCTCAGGGAGGGGGAAAGAGTCAGACAGAAATCTATTTACATGTCTTTATTTCTGTCATTCCAGCAGTACAGAGAAACGTGTCTGCACTCTTCAGTCTCCAACAGTAGAGTAAGAAACTCCACCCCTGTACTTCCAGTACAGGTCAGATGACACTCTGAGATAACATCCGGTGCTCAGTACAGTGAATAGACTGCCCCTTTGTCCCAATAGTACAGTTCCAAATAGCAACATCCTGTTTGACATTCCAGCAACTTGCAGCTGGCTTTCGCATTGCTGCTTTTTCCTGACATCAGGGGCCTAACGTATGGCCAGAGATGAAATTGCTCAGATTCACACAGAATTGGATGCCAGAGTGAGTCTTGAGGAAGCATCCAAAGCACCATCTGGTCAGGTTATTGTGGATCAGTTTGATTTGTGGCAGTCTGAGAATGTGGAGGTGCTAGCAGCAAGAATATTATTGGCACAAAAATGGGAGCAAGAAGAATTACCGACGAAAGAAGAATGGCAGATGAAATTGATGGACTATGCAGAATTAGATAAATTAACAGGAAGGATTCGAAACCTGTGGGACCAGAGATTCTTAGAAGACTGGAGTAAATCTATGAACGATTTGAAAAGTAACTGTAATGAACAGCTTATGCTAATAGGACTGCAAGAAGTTCTGTAAGGAGGACTATTTGAAATATTGCAAGAAAGACTATGAGGAGAATTATTAGTTAATGATAATCAAGAGTAATAGAGAAATTAAGAAATGCAGAATAAGTGATAAAGAACAAAAAATCATCAGAGGTGTTGACGGAAGTCTAAAATATTGTATAAGATACAAAGTTATGTTATATGATTGTTGGAAATGATATGTTAAAAAAACCAATAAAAATGTATAAAAAATTTAAAGAAGAGAATGTGGTGGTGCTATAAGCCCTTAAGAAGACTTGTGTGGGCCCACAAGGGCTGAGCAACTATCACCCAGTCACCAATATCCCACTTTTAGGCAAGGTGTTGAAGTGGGTAGTGATGATCCAACTGCAGGCACGTTTACATAATTTACCTGGGCCCTTTTCAGTCTGGTCTGGCTTCATGCCAGGATAGGGCACCAAAGCTGCCTCAGTTGCGCTTGTTAAAGCCCTTAGGAAACGGATGGAGAAGTGGTTTTCTTTGACCTTTCCTCAGCTTTTGATACCATCAGGAAAAGTACTCTTGGATCAGGCCAAAAGCCCAGCCAGTCCAGCATCCTGTTCTAACAGTGGCCAACCCAGAGGCTTATGGGAAGTCCAAAAGCAGGACCTGTGCCACAACACCTATTTTTTTATTCCCAGCAACTGGTATTCAGAGAATGCTTCCTCCAACAGTGGTGAGAGAACATAGTCATTAATATATATAAATGCAGTAAGTTGATCCCAACTCTTTATTTATTTGCTTATTATTTGTATTCAGCGTGGTTCATACTTTAAGACAAGGGTTGGGAACCACTGACCCTCCAGATGTTGTTGAACTGCACAGAGGCCTAGCGTTGGGGGGGCAGAGCAGCAGTGTCCCCAGGAGCAAAATTCTGGAGGGGTGCAATGCTCATGCCCCCTGTCCCCTGGGCTGCCCAAGTCAGAAGGATGAGAAAGGCACGCAGCCACTGTCACCAGCAGCGCCAGCAGCCATGTGCCTTGCCGGATCCGCACACCCCATCCTCTGGCCCACGCCTCCACTCCAGCTGCCCAGTCCACTAAGGGGGCACAACACTTTCCCCGCTTTGGACACCGGCAGCCCACGCTACACCACTGGAACTACAGCTCCCACCCCCAGCAAGCATAGCCAATAGCCAGGGGTGATAGGGAGTTGTACTTCAGCAACCTGTAGTGGGGCAAAGTTTCCCCACACCTGGTTTAAGGTAACATTTATTACACCCAATACACAAGTGTGAAGGGAAGAGGAAGAGAAGTGCATGGAGGCATCTTTGCATGTGATTGAACTTGGAGAGGAGGAGCAAAATAACAGAGGGTCCCAGCTGAGCTGACAGAGAATAATAATAATAGTAATTCAGAGTCAAATTAATGGCAACCATTGGGCTAGAATTCTGTGAGAATTACCTCTCTCAGGAGCTGAAATGCCGCAGACGACAAAGGAGAGCCAGAGGCCTGCTAAGATGGACACTAAGAAAAACAAGACCTGGATGATGAGAATTTGGTTTGAATCGGAAAATGAAGAATGGAGGGATCTCCCTATGGGGAGATCTTAAGACCTATGGATTACAAATCTGATCAAGGTGAAAGTTGGAGCTTTTGGGACATTTGGACTTAAAAGGAACAAGAAACAAGATTCGGGCTCCACTTTTGAATATGGAGGTCTGGTTGGAAGAAACATAGACCCTATTGGGACAGAGCTTCTCCGAGACTTGATGTCTAATATAAAGGACTACCAAAAAAAACGGCAGAGAGGGACTGAGAGAGATTTGAGGGCCTCGGACGTGAGATCTCCAGGCTGATAGTTGACAGACTGAGGGACATTTTTGGGGGATCGAAACCAGGAAAGGGGGGGTGAGAGTTTTGGAATCGAAAGGGCGTATAATTATATGTTGTCTCTCTGTTATTTTGTTTTGTAATTAATATAAAAATTGGGAAATTTGTGGAAGGGAATTTGGGTCGACCTTAGAAAAGGGTGTAAAGAATGAGTATTGTTGTTTAAATTGAGGTCTATAAGTTAAAATTGGTTAATTAAGATGAATAATAATGTAAAAATTGGGGACAAGAACTTGCTGAGCTAACTATTGGAACTGGAATACAAGAAGGGGAAGTCAGGGAAAGATGTTAAGAAAATAAGGTTCCGAGAGCCAGTGTGGTGTGGTGGTTAAGAGCGATAGTCTCGTAATCTGGGGAACCGGGTTCGGGTCTCCGCTCCTCCACCTGCAGCTGCTGGGTGACCTTGGGCCAGTCACACTTCTCTGAAGTCTCTCAGCCCCACTCACCTCACAGAGTGTTTGTTGTGGGGGAGGAAGGGAAAGGAGAATGTTAGCCGCTTTGAGACTCCTTAAAGGGAGTGAAAGGCGGGATATCAAATCCAAACTATACTTGTTATTTGTGTTGTGTTTGTTTGTGTTTTTGTGTTTGTTTAAAAATTTGTGAAACTTTAATAAAAATGTGTGAGTGTGTGTGTGTGTGTGTGTGTGTGTATATATATATATATATATATATATATATATATATATATATATATATGCAGGTTTTGGTGTCTTCGGGTGTCTTCCCGTGTAAGAGTCGGGGTGTCTGTGCGACGTTTCGACGAGGTCTCACTCGTCATCTTCAGGCTGGTGCTTTCGGCTTCTTGTTACTGGAACAGAGCAGAGTCTGGTGTTTGAGTTCCTATAAATACTGTTGAGGGGTGTGGTGTATAGCCTCCAACGTTCTGGGCAAAGAGGAAGTTCCTAGATTAGTGTGCCTTTTCTTCTTTTGTTCCTTAATTACTTGAGGGATATCTTGGGTGATTTCATGAGTGATATTCAGAATATCACTGGGTGGGTCATTAAGTGTAGATTAGTTGCTAAAGCTTTCGTGTCTTGACCTCTTGAGCTTGTGAAGAGTTTTTCTGAGAAGATGGCTGTGCTGCATTTAGTTGTGCTCTGGCTTGGCTTCGTGTATAGGGGCGAGCTGTGGTTTTGTGCCTTGTGCCAGCCAGATCTGTGTAGGGATTGCAGGGGGGTGCAGCATCCGGAGGTGCCACTATAGTTTGGCTACTGGATGGAGTCTGTAATATGTCTGTGGAGAGGGTCTGGGTTTGGGTCTGGTGTGGTTGATTGGTGACGGCGTTCTGTGTGCCTCTGGTTCTGGTGTCGGTTTTTGTGGTGAGGGCTAATTTCCAATCACCAATCTGGAAATTAGCCCTCACCACAAAAACCGACACCAGAACCAGAGGCACACAGAACGCCGTCACCAATCAACCACACCAGACCTAAACCCAGACCCTCTCCACAGACATATTACAGACTCCATCCAGTAGCCAAACTATAGTGGCACCTCCGGATGCTGCACCCCCCTGCAATCCCTACACAGATCTGGCTGGCACAAGGCACAAAACCATAGCTCGCCCCTATACACGAAGCCAAGCCAGAGCACAACTAAATGCAGCACAGCCATCTTCTCAGAAAAACTCTTCACAAGCTCAAGAGGTCAAGACACGAAAGCTTTAGCAACTAATCTACACTTAATGACCCACCCAGTGATATTCTGAATATCACTCATGAAATCACCCAAGATATCCCTCAAGTAATTAAGGAACAAAAGAAGAAAAGGCACACTAATCTAGGAACTTCCTCTTTGCCCAGAACGTTGGAGGCTATACACCACACCCCTCAACAGTATTTATAGGAACTCAAACACCAGACTCTGCTCTGTTCCAGTAACAAGAAGCCGAAAGCACCAGCCTGAAGATGACGAGTGAGACCTCGTCGAAACGTCGCACAGACACCCCGACTCTTACACGGGAAGACACCCGAAGACACCAAAACCTGCATTCCTGTACCCGTGAAAATCTACGAAAGCAAATATATATATATATATATATATAATAGAATTCTATGAGAATTACCAAAGGAGGCGGTCAGACTGTGCCTTGGCCAAAGGCCTGGTGGAACAGCTCTGTCTTGCAGGCCCTGCGAAAAGATGTCAAGTCCTGCAGGGCCCTAGTCTCTTGTGACAGAGCGTTTCACCAGATCGGTGCCACGTCCGAAAAAGCCCTGGCTCTGGTTGAGGCCAGCCTAACCAAGGCCATGCTTTGGATTGATTGGATAAGCCCTCCTGGACCTGACCAAAGCCTAATCTGGAAGCAGCATCCTGTTTTCGGAGTGGCCAACCAGATGCCTATGGGAAGCCCTCAGGCAGGACTTGAGTGCCATAGCTCTCTCCCCCTATAATGCCCCAGTGGCTGTCATTCAGAGGCATGCTGCCTCAGATCTTGGGAGGTAGCATCCAGCCTGGAGGTACTATCCAGCCATCAAAATGTGTTATCAGTCTCTTGTCACATTCTGTGCACTTTTGCTTTGTGATATTTAACCGTAAGGAGCTGAATGCCTCGTGCATGCTTTGCTTTTCATGACGCACATTTGAAGGCCCTCTTCTGTGTCCCTGTGGCTAGTTAAGAGCTCAAGAGCTGGGAATTTGGGGGAAATCACACGAAGTGATCAATGTCCTTTGACGCCGGCTGGGCACTGTCACAGTATGAGGTGTTGCAGGAGACTAGAAGGAGCACTTAGTGGCATTGTCACCGCAAGCTGTGAATTGATTCCTTTCTGTTTCCATTCCTTTCTGCCTTGACTGTGGAAGATGGAGAGGCAGCAGGGTTGGGGAGGGAGCAAGGCTGCTCCCTTTTAAGAAGTGATGGTTCATGTGGCTGATGGGAGGGGAGGAAAATAAGTTAGATGCCAGGGGAGGTGAGAAAAAAATAAGAGTCCCTTAATAAGAGTCCCTGGGTTCGGGTCTGAGAAGAAACTGTTACTGAAAAGGAAGCTGAGCAAAGACTAGATGGAGGAAATCTGTGAACCGATTTGCAAGTAATTTTTGACACAGCCTCACCTCAGTAGCCCTGTGGGACGCCTTTGGGATGCGGGTGGCGCTGTGGGTTAAACCACAGAGCCTAGGACTTGCCAATCAGAAGGTCGGCGGTTCGAATCCCTGTGACGGGGTGAGCTCCCATTGCTCGGTCCCTGCTCCTGCCCACCTAGCAGTTCGAAAGCACGTCAAAGTGCAAGTAGATAAATAGGTACCGCTCCGGTGGGACGGTAAACGGCGTTTCCATGCGCTGCTCTGGTTCGCCAAAAGCGGCTTAGTCATGCTGGCCACATGACCTGGAAGCTGTACGCCGGTTCCCCCGGCCAATAAAGCAAGATGAGCACCACAACCCCAGAGTCGGTCATGGCTGGACCTAATGGTCAGGGGTCCTTTTACCTTTACCTTTACCCTCAGTGCAGTCATTCTCGGTCTGCATACGTCTCTGCAACTACATGGAGAAAGACCTTTCTGGACCTGGCCTGAGCTTTCTGGACCTGCCCCCTCATTATAGTAATCTTAACCTTGAGGAGGGGGGACAGAGGGCAAAGCCAGTTAAGAGGGAAATTCAGCAGAGCATCTGCTCTGCATTCAGAAGCTCCTCAGCATCTCCAGCTGGGGCTGTGAGTGCCCTACTTCTGAAATCCTGGAGAGACACTTCTGGTCAGGGTAGGTCTCCATATGAGGCAGGTTCCTATGTTCCCATGAGCGGGTATTGAAGTTGGTAGCCACTTGTTTGCTCAACTGTAGCCCATCTTCATAGCCATGTTTCCAGACACACACTCATGATTTGGTAGGCATTCATATTCAGCAAGCCATGATGATGATGATGATGATGATGATGATTCAAGATTGTTGTGAAGAAGATGCGAGCTTTATCCATCCAGAGCCTTAATTGGTCAGGCTACAGACCCAAGATACCCGTGACCTTGTTTTTGATCCCTGCCAACGGTCTCTCAGTGACATTTCAACACTTTCTCAAGGCACAGTCGGCTTGGCATACCTTAGATTAAATGACACCTGAGCATGTTTTCCCCACCCCACCCTTGAATTGCTGCTGTTAAGAATTTGGATGAGTTGTGTGCAATATCTGTTTCAGTGACGGCTGATCAGCTCTGGAAAGGCGTTTTGGCAGAGAGCGGTGCCAGTGGAAGGAAAGGAAGAGGGAAAAGGACCAAGAAGAGGCTGAAGAAGGATCTCAATAGAGGCCAGATCATTGGCGAAGGTAAATCCACAACAGAAGCAAGAGGCCAGAAACCTCTTCATTCATATTGGGTCCCTCTAAGAGTGAACTCTAGCTCCACTCCCATCAGCACTCAGCACCAAACCAGGGCTGCTGAGATGCGAAAGGGGGGTATCTGCATGCTCGGGGACCCCCCAAAGTTTGCAGAAGTAATACATATAAATAATTTGAAACCCTATTGAGGGCACACACACACAACCAGCCAGCTCCAGGAGGACATAGTCAGCCACAGAATGCTAAGCCTAGGAGGTGTGTAAACAAGAAAGTAAAAAATACTCTCTGTGCGGATATCTGATTCTGTGGTGTCACAGCAAGGTTCGGGTACTACAGTGGTACCTCGGGTTACAGACACCTCGGGTTATAAATACTTCGGGTTACAGACTCCGCTCACCCGGAAGTAGTACCTTGGGTTAAGAACTTTACCTCAGGATGAGAACAGAAATTGCACAGCGGCGGCAGGAGGCCCCATTAGCTAACGTGGTAACTCAGGTTAAGAATGGTTTCAGGTTAAGAGTGGAACTCCAGAATGAATTAAGTTTGTAACCAGAGGTACCACTGTAATTCCGCATGTTCGTATAAGTGATTTTTTTCACATAGCGAATGTTTGTAAAGCGAGATCTGTGTGTATTGTATTTTTATTTGTTTTGAAATACATCCAGTCCCCCAGTCCCAAAATGGGACACCCCACCCCCATGTTGGCTAAATAAATGTTTCTTATTGCTTTTGGTTCACTGAGCTCATCCTCTTCTGTGTTCTGTCTTAGTGCACACTGCTTTGTCAGCTGAAGCAGGTCATATATCCGCAAACAGAGAAATAAAACGTATTTATTATCAATATACTTAGTGCGCACTGTTTTCCTTAATTGTAGTTTAGCTCCCCAGCCCATTCATCCTAAAAAGCAGCTGAATCTTAACACCGGACGATGCTTGTTGTACAGCTACAGCTCATTTCACGGTTACGGCTGTGATCTGGGAAGTACCCTAAGTTGTTCTTGTGCTCTCTGTCTGCCTTAGGACGCTCGGGTTTCCTCTGGCCTGGCCTCAACGCTCCGGTACTGAAACAAGGAGCAGTCCAGACCATTGATCAGCGGGATAAAGAGGAGCAGGAGAAGGTGCAAGCAGAAAAGCTCCGTCTGCGGGAAGAGTTTGACAGGAAACGAAAGATAAAGGTGAAGAGGGAGAGAGGATGGACTGGAAGATCTTGGGGAGGAATCAGCCTAGGACCCCCGGATCCAAGTCCTACTGGAGGTAAGATAACTAGGTGCATTCTAGTTGTTTTATTTGTGCATTTCATAAAACTTATTCTGTGCGTGTCTGTGTAGCTCAGTGATAGAACATCTGGGGTTTCTAATAACTCCCTTAAAAGGTTTCTATAAGCTACAGTTTGATCAGGGATGGGGAACCTCGGGTTCAGGAGGTTATGTATGGCCCTCCAGGCATCTCTGCCCGGCCCGCAAGACTCTCTTCTGTTAAATAAATCACGATACAGTGTCATGCGCCATGTGTTGTTGTTCGTACAAGGTTGCATTTACCTAATTTTAAGGCCTTCTAAGGAACAGGTGGTTGTTATTATGTCCCAATATGTAAAATCACAGAATTCAAAGAGGGGGTCCTTTCTTTTTCCCATGACTATAAATTGTCATCTGAACTTATGGGTATCTTAAAAAAAATATGTGGGCAACCTGCCTGACTGCTCAACGCGACTTGCAATGGACAACTGAAAAATATACAGATAAAACAACACCAAGAAAATCTAATAACAGGAACCTAGGAAGCTGCCTTATACTTGGTCCAGCTAGCTCCATACTGCATACACTAACCGGCAGCAGCTTTCCAGGGTTTCAGGCAGGAGCTATCCCCAGTCCTGCCTGGAGATGCCAAGGATTGAACCCGAGACCTTGTGCATGCAAAGCTCTTCCACTGAGCCGTGGTCCTTCCTTGATCACCCTAAAGAGCCAGAGAAGGCTGTACGGTGACTCGGGCAGTCAATCTGTTTAATGCAGAAGTACTTCTCTGGCTGGCGGTGACTTTCCAGGGTCTCCGGCAGACAATTTATCTTCTTGAGCTGGAGGTGCCAGGGATGAAACTCAGGAGTGACTACATGCAAATCATGCACTCTGCCGCTGAGCTATGGCGCTTTGGGTTCAGAGAGGTTTCTGGCGTTTTCGAGCGATGTGTCTGATGTGACATGCCGCTTGCCATGCTCTGCCTGCCTGCCAGTGGGAGTTGGCAGCCTTGCAGAATGCTGTCCTCATTTCCAGCACATCCACTGCAGCCCCGTCAGTTTCCTGGAGCAAGTCCCTAACACCTGCAGTGGGCAGAACTGGGTGGGAATGGGTGCTGTGCGGCCAGCATTTAGAAGCCCGGTCTGTGCAAAGTACTTTGGCTCAGCGCTGTTCCCTTAACTCTTCAGAGATGTTGCAGTGATTGCATCTGACTGATTACAGGCTCCCCACCCCTGGCAGCCTTTTCAATTGAAATGCAGAGCAAGATGGCTGTTAACTCTGAGACATGACTTGATTTGAAGTGCCTGGGGTGGTCATGCATCTCCCTCCCCAAGCCCCCCCCCCCCAAATTCCCTCTGTCGCTGTGCGAGCAACATGTGTTGGATAAGACCTGAGCCTGTTTATTTGTTTGATTTGAATCACTGCAAACCCTTTGATAGTTGGTCATTCAGCATGCTTGTTTCTAAAACAATACCCTGGTGTGGTGTCGGCACGGTACATGTGAGCCGTTTATAGCCTGGCTGCTCCTGTTAGACCTTAAAACACTCTGCGATCTATGCCTGACTGCTCAGCCAGCTTACGGTATCCCTTTGGCCGATAGCGTGTGCAAGGAGGCAGCTCTAAATTTAGCCGAAAATGTCATTGTCTGTATGCAATCTGTTCGCTTCCTAACATGGCAGCTAGTTTTAACACTTTGCAGAGCTTTTAGCAGTGGAAAATCAGTAGAAGAAGCACAGTAACATTGGGACTCGCCACGTTCATAAAACTGCCTTCCTTGTCTCTCCAATTCTTTTTCCCTTTGCCACAAATGCAAACGCACAAGCAGAGTTGAAATTTGGGGCCCATCTGCTCTATACCTTTTTAAGCACCGTTATGCCACTTCAGAGGGATGCGGGTGGCGCTGTGGGTTAAACCACAGAGCCTAGGACTTGCCGATCAGGAGGTCGGCGGTTCGAATCCCCGCAATGGGGTGAGCTCCCGCTGCTCGGTCCCAGCTCCTGCCAACCTAGCAGTTCGAAAGCACGTCAAAGTGCAAGTAGATAAATAGGTACCGTTCCAGCGGGAAGATAAATGGTATTTCCGTGTGCTGCTCTGGTTTGCCAAAGCAGCTTAGTCATGGTGGCCACATGACCTGGGAGGTGTACACCGGCTCCCTCGGCCAATAAAGCGAGATGAGCGCTGCAACCCCAGAGTCAGCCATGACTGGACCTAATGGTCAGGGGTCCCTTTACTTTTATCTATGCTACTTCAACAGTCATGGCTTCCCCCCAAAGATTCCTGGGAACTGTAGGTTGTTATGGGTGCTGAGAGTTGATAGGAGACTTTTACCTATGCCACTTCAACAGTCATTTTTTTAGTTAAGTTTCATTTAGTTAAGTAGATAAATAGCGGGAAGGTAAACGGCGTTTCCGTGTGCTGCTCTGGTTTGCCAAAGCAGCTTAGTCATGGTGGCCACATGACCCGGGAGATGTACACCGGCTCCCTCGGCCAATAAAGCGAAATGAGCGCCGCAACACCAGAGTCGGCCATGACTGGACCTAATGATCAGGGGTCCCTTTACTTTTACCTATGCCACTTCAACAGTCATGGCTTCCCCCCAAAGATTCCTGGGAACTGTAGATTGTTATGGGTGCTGAGAGTTGATAGGAGACCCCTGGTTCCTTCACAGAGCTATGCTTCCCATAGTGGTTTAATAATCAGTCCCTCTTCCCTGGGAACTCTGCATGGCTTAATCATGCTTGAATCAGACCTAGGAAAGGTAACATTTTTATACAGCTATATTATATGGAGATGATGCATTTATGTGTATGTGAGCTGTACATCTCTGACTTGCATTTTCTTTACCGACAGAAACATACGAAGATTTCGACTCCAGAGTGATTGAGGTAAGCGCTGCAAAACATCTGCAGGGATTCGCACCTTAAACACAAAATGCTTCTGGTCTTACCATCCTTTGACTATAACTCACTGGTAATGGGAGCTGGGGAATTCTGAAGTAGCGTTAGTACAGCTGCGGAGAAAAGTGTGCTATTCCTTTGGCTCTGCCACAGCGCCCAGTTCAAAGGACTCTTGGATAGAGTTCAAAGGCTGCAAAGCTGCAAAGGCAACCATTAGGTTAGCCACTAGAATTATAGAATTCTGGGGTTGGAAGGGACCCGAGAGTCATCTGGTCCAAGTTTGAGAGAAAACAGAGGGTTTTCTGCAAATGTTTTTTTCTAATTTGTGTTCTTTTACCCCGGTAACGAAGCCATGAACAAAACAACTTTTGACCCTCTGCTCTTGGAAAAAGCAATAAGTAGCTTGGAATCCATCCCACCTTTCTTTTGCCTTGTTTGCATAGGTGTATTAGCCCTGCAGGCCTCTCTGCCTGGCTCTGTGGACTCTCTTCAAACCACATCTCTTTGCCAGCCATGCCCCTCTCTTATGCCCATCACTGACCCACCTTCACACCCGCCTTTGAAAAATAGGGTGATTATATATTGACTTTTTACAAACTATGCATTTGGAGGGTTTTATTTTCACTTCCCTTTCCTGGTGTTTCATATCTTCCTGACGGACCCGCCTTTCACGTTCAGAAATGCCGGTGTAATTTTTTAAAAAAACTTTCAATGAGTGACCACTTGCCCCTGTTCAAATGCCAAAACATTGCTTTTGTGTGCCATCTAATCGTTCTTTTGCCCAGAGCCAGGATTCGATTTGTATGTGTAATCTGTGGGGATTTGCTGTTAGTCACAGCTCCTTTATGATGTAAGGGTAAAGGGACCCCTGACCATTAGGTCCAGTCGTGGCCGACTCTGGGGTTGCGACGCTCATCTTGCTTTATTGGCCGAGGGAGCCAGCGTACAGCTTCCAGGTCATGTGGCCAGCATGACTAAGCCGCTTCTGGTGAACCAGAGCAGCGCACGGAAACGCCGTTTACCTTCCCGCTGGAGCGGTACCTATTTATCTACTTGCACTTTGATGTGCTTTCGAACTGCTAGGTTGGCAGGAGCAGGGACCGAGCAACGGGAGCTCACCCCACCACGGGGATTCAAACCGTCGACCTTCTGATTGGGAAGTCCTAGGTTCTGTGGTTTAACCCTCAGCACCACCTGTGTCCCTCTGTATGATGTACTTGTTAGCAAACGTGTACATCATAGCTGTACTCCTAAAAAAATACGCTGTGTGAGGGTGTTCCTATTGCCACTAGCTCATAGCTTAGTATTAGTGAAGATACTCATATTCTGCATTTCAGATTTCGTAAAACATTTTGCAGCCTTTCTGAACCTGCTTTCTTTTCCATCGCCTCTTCAGAATGTATGTTGAGATTTCTCTTTTGAGAGCAGCTTGAAATTGCATCCCATACGCAATTAACTTTTGTGCTGAGGTCAGCAGATTGTTGAACCCAGGCTTAGAGCGTTTTCAATCGCGTGCCAGTTTTCGCTTATCGTTACTGGGAGGAAAGCCGAGGTGCTCACCGAAGGCACCTAGCAACAACTCAGATCACAATTCCACGTGGGCTGAAATTTGAATTTCAAAGCAGCATGAGTATCCTCCGGCAGCGTTTCAATTATTTCTGGGGTGGGCAGATGGAGGAATTGCAATAAGTGGCATGCAGGGTGCTAAAGGAGGCCTGGCACCTTAGTTGCACTTTCAGTTCTGTAACTACAGCGTAATGTGCTGCACTTGGTTCTTGATAGAGCTGGTGGAGTGAGTAGAACTGATTGCCACCAGTAGGCTGGCTTGGGGTGGAGACTCACACAAGAAGTGCCTACTGGATCAGGCCCGGGGGCCTGTCTAGCTCACCATCCTGTTCTCTTAGTGGCCAACCTGTAGGAAGCATGAAGGCAGGACCAGAGTGCAGCAGCACTCGCCCCTCCTGCAGTTTTCAGCAGCTGGTTAAGGTAAAGGGACCCCTGAGCATTAGGTCCAGTCGTGGCCAACTCTGGGGTTGCGGCGCTCATCTCGCTTTATTGGCCGAGGGAGCCAGCGTACAGCTTCCGGGTCATGTGGCCAGCATGACTAAGCCGCTTCTGGAGAACCAGAACAGCGCACGGAAATGCCGTTTACCTTCCCGCTATTTATCTACTTAACTAAATGAAACTTAACTAAAGAAACATTGCCACATAAAAATCAGCTGCTAAAAAATATAAGGCAAGTAAAGGACTAAATCCAAGCATCCTCGAAAGATCAGGAAGCAAAATAATTAAAAATGAAAATGAGATAAAAAATATAAATTTCACCTTTTTTAAAAAAACAAACACACACCTGATTCACAATGAAGCAAAAGAAAATCAATTCTTCTTCACCACCATACATCAATCAATCAATCATCCCATTATCTTGTGGCTATCAGGAATGTAGATAGAGACAACAGTTAATGTTGCCTTGTCCTGTGTGTGGTGTGTGAACTTCCTGTCCAGGGTACAATTCAACACATCCTTAACCTCCTTTCTTGCCATTTTGTTGACTTTAATGTTACGCAGGTGTAACATTACTGAGGCCCAATGTGTGGGGTGGTATTGCAACTAAGTTTTACTTGGCATAGACCTGTTGGCAAGTACAGTCTCAAAAAGTAACATTTCTAAAACCCTCAGTACCATCTTTCACACAGAAGTGTGTTGTCAGTCACACTAAGCAATTTTTCTTTCTTTTTTCCTGTGTAAAAACATTTTAACTTACATGTTTCCTTAGGGGCAACTCGAAACATCAGTTCTGAAAACACTGTGGGTAAAACGACCCACAGAAAAATGCAGGAAAATATATATATCTATACGGTATCGCAAACAACGAATTCAGGCGTCAATCAAAAAGGAATCGAGGAATAATAATTACATTCCCATCTTTGGGGGGGGGGTTGGTTGAGGGTGTATCTCAGAAGAACAAATCCATTCACAAAAATTTATCCTGTTAATAATTTCTGGTGAAATCTGAATTCATTTATCTGCCCACTTATCCCTTCCTGACCAGGCAAATAGGTGAAATGGACTGGAAGTTGTGGACTCCCCTTCCTCAGAGGTTGGATGGGCATCTCTCATGGATGCTTTAACTGAGATTCCTGCATTGCAGGGGGTTGAGCTGGATGACCTTGAGGGGTCCCTTCCAACTCTGCGATTCTATGAAACCGCTGTGATGTTAACATATGAGAGTGCTGGAGGTGAAATAGTTAAACAGGTTACCCAATCAGAACCCGGGGGTGGAGTCAGAGGGACTATAAAACCAGCTCTGGAAGGGGCAAAGGGGGGAGTTTGTTGGGAGTTGGGTGGTTGGTTGGAGTGGGAGTGAATTGGGATAGAGTCTGAGGGTAGGTTGAGTTAGTGTAGTGAAATAAGCTGAGTCAGGAGCAGTTAGGAGCTAGGAAGACAAGTACAGTGGTACCTCTGGTTACGTACTTAATTTGTTCCGGAGGTCCGTTCTTAACCTGAAACTGTTCTTAACCTGAAGCACCACTTTAGCTAATGGGGCCTCCCGCTGCCGCCACACGATTTCTGTTCTCATCCTGAAGCAAAGTTCTTAACCCAAGGTACTATTTCCGGGTTAGCGGAGTCTGTAACCTGAAGTGTGTGTAACCCCAAGCGTATGTAACTCGAGGTACCACTGTAAATATCTGAGAGGTGGTTTAGTGAGTGAGAGCAGGTAGCGGAAGTTATAGGTCTGGATAGGCACCCCATGATTGTAATGGACCGATACCGTTTATGAAACCACTCGCTTGTTAAACTGCAATCAATAAACAGAAGTTTATGTTCCAGTTTAACTCTGACTGGACTCAGTATTGTACCAGGTAGGGCCTGGGTGGTGGCAGCGAAAAATAAAGTGGTGGCACAGGGATCAATAGAAAGTGAAACGTCCGGGGACCCTGTATGATCGCCACAACCGCTGAAATTGGCATGCCTCCTTCAGCCTAAGAGTGGGAGCAGCTTATAAAGAAATTTATTTTGACATGGAGGGAGCTTTAGCAGAAAGATGAGGGGAAGCGAGGGGGGAGGAGTTCATGTTCAGTCCTTAATCCCTCAGGCAACTAAGCAAGCTGCTACATTTTCCTCCCCAGAGGTTTTAGAATAGCAAGTCGCTTCCAAAAGAGAAGGGCTATGTTGTGCAAGCTGCTCAGGGCCACAGATCGTTTATTGCGGATCTGCTCTAACTCAGTCGTTATGAAGTACTTTGAGATCTAATTGCCTCTGATGGGCAGTGAAACCTCCCCTTTTTTGTTTTGTTTTATATACCTGTAGAGAATCATATTTTTATTGCAACTGTAAAGCTGGGTTTTATTTTCCACCCTTAAAAAAAAAAATACAAGACATCTCGGGCTGAGACGCTTCAGTTTTAAGATTACTGTGTGATTCTCTCCCAGTAATAAAGAAGGGTGAGTAATGGAAAGTGACAGGTTCCCAAATACAAAGGGAGTGAGCAGCAGGCGTACAGTAATACAAGGATCTAGTCAACTGCATGTGCCATTCTTTTTATGTTTTAATCGCAGAAAGAAATCCAGTGCTGTCTCTAGAGAGGCGTCAGATCCATTGCCGACGATAAATAAGTATCTGAGCATCCATTTCTGATTAGAGAGGAGCAGCACAGGAAGTTTAGCGAGTTTAGGCAATCGGTCCATCTAAATCAGTATTATCTACACTGCCTGGCAGGGAAAGAGCATCTGCTTTGCATGCAGAAGATCCCAGGAATGTCCAGGGTGAGGAATTAACTCTTTGTTGTCAAAAGCACACTTGCAAGTTAGGAAAAGGTCCTACGACGTCTCTCAGCTACTCCTAGGTGTGCACCTGATGAGGCAATTGCCGCAACAGAGAGGTTCGGTCGCTGAACTCGCCAGTGTCAAAGCAATGATTCTTCAACATCAACTTCGTTGAACGGGTCATGTTGTGCGGGTGCCTGATTATCGTCTTCCAAAGCAACTTGGGTTACATATGCTTCAGGTTACAGACTCCGCTAACCCAGAAATAATACCTCAGGTTAAGAACTTTGCTTCAGGATAAGAACAGAAATCACACGGCGGCAGCAGCAGGAGGCCCCATTAGCTAAAGTGGTGCTTCAGGTTAAGAACAGTTTCAGGTTAAGAATGGACCTCCAGAATGAATTAAGTATGTAACGAGAGGTACCACTGTACTCTATTCTGAACTTAAAAATGGAAAGCAAAATACTGGTGGTCAACAGAAGAGGTTTAAATACGAATCTAATCTTTAAAAATGTAGTATCAACACCGACAATTGGGAAACACTGGCCTGCAAGCATTCCAACAGCCTTTTACCAAAGGTGCCATGGACTTTGAAGAGGCAGGAACTTGGGGCGAAAAGGAGAAACGAGCTAAGATGAAGGCACGCTTGGCAAACCCTCACCGTCATCTATCGTATTTTTTGCCCTATAGGGCGCACCGGCCCATAGGACGCATCTAGATTTGGGGGGGAATAAAGGGGGGGAATAATTTGCCCCCCCCAGGCAGGGGGCTGGGGCGGGGGAAGTCCGAGCATCCCCCACCCCAGCCCCCAGAACAGGCAGCTCTCCGCAAGCTGTTGGAGGCCAGTTGGAAGTCGCGCCGGGCTCCCACAGCTTGCGGAGAGCTGCACAAAGCCCGCTCTGGGAGCATGCAGGGCTGGGCGAGGAGGAAGCCCAAGCTTCCCCCGTTCCCAGCCTCCAGAACAGGTCCCAAAGCGATCCCGAAGTTGCGCACAGCTTCGCGATCGCTCTGGGAGCATGCGGGGCTGGGCAAGGGGGAAGCCCGCCACCAGCCTCCAAACCACGTCGGGAGACAGCGGGATGGCATGCTGCACCTCCCCGCTGTCCCCCGAGCTTGCGGGGCTGGCGGCAGGGAGAAGCGGGCTTCCCCCCGCCGCCAGCCTCCAAACCACATCGGGAAACAGCGGGATGGCGGCGTGCGCCTCCCCGCTGTCCCCCGAGCTTGTGGGGCTGGCGGTGGGGCTCTCCTGAAGCCTGGAGAGCGAGAGGGGTCGGTGCGCACTGACCCCTCTCACTCTCCAGGTTCAGTGAAAGCCTGCATTCGCCCCATAGGACGCACACACATTTCCCCTTCATTTTTGGAGGGGGAAAAAGTGCGTCCTATAGGGCGAAAAATACGGTACTTCTGCCAGAAAATCTATGTCTCCACTGTGGAAGGACGTGTGGATCCAGAATTGGCCTCCACAGTCACTTACGGACTCACTGTTAAAACCGTGTTTATGGAAGACAATCTTACTTGACTATGAGGGATCACCAAAGGAAAAGAAGGTGGTCCTGGGAGGCAGTGGAACAGGAGGGCTAGGAGAGACCCTGGTCTGAAATTCTGCAGAGTTGCTACCAATCAGTTTAGAGTCCAGGGGTCTGCAACCTTTAAGACAAAAAGAGCCACTTGGACCCATTTCCGAAGGGGGAAAAAACTGGGAGCCGCAAAACCGGGAAGGTGACGTCGGGACGGTGCGTGACTAACGCACGCACCGCCCCCATGCGACATCACAGCCAGTTCAGTGCCCGCCACAGTGGGGAGTGTCGGGGCACACAATGCGCCTCCTCCCCTCACTAGTATCCGCCCCGGAGCCTTTTACAAAGGTGTAAAAGAGCCACATGCGGCTCTGGAGCCGCGGGTTGCAGACCCCTGGTTTAGACAGTACTGACCTAGGTTAACCACTGTATAAGGCAGTTCCCTATGGATCATAGGGTGAAGAGGAGGACGGCCCCTTCGTGGAGCTACAGGGCACATTGGTGAGGAGCCATGGCAGTTAAACAGCTCTGAAACTAGTCGGCACACATATTTAGTTTTCATCATGATTGTTTATTTCGTTTATGAATCGCTTCCCGTGAAACACCTCAAAGTGATTTTACGGTGCAATAAAATCCGATAGAAAGCCATTTCTTAAATAAAAAACCATTGCCACAGTTAAAGCCATTGCATATATGAAAACAGTTTCAAATCCAATGCAGGTAGAGAGTGAGATTTTAAAAATCTCCACTTAAGAGGCTTGTTGGAAAAAGAAGGACTTCAGGGGGCCTCTCTGATGTGTAAACGGGAAGGAGGGCTTAAGAATAGGTGCTGTCACGCTAAAGACCCAATTCCTACATCATAAAGGAAGGATGAGGCGGTATCTGCAGGAGGTCCTCTCCTGCAGAGCACAGCTGTTGGTTGGGAATATAATAAATGAGACATTTCTTTCGGTATTTTTGTCCCAAGCTGTAGCAGCACCATTAGCCTAGCTTGGTAGCTAAATGACACATGTGGACATGTTCTCAGCAGAAGTTTGGAGGATGATATGGAGCAACATGCACACATTTCTTTCCAGCAAGCATCCTGTCCTTGGAAGATGGATGTGATCAGGAAACCTTGTGGCAAATTATGCAAGCCTCTTGTTCTGTTTAGACACCTTCCCAGTTGCGAAGTGGCAGTTCCAGTGCACCTACGAGACTCCTTCCTCCACCCTCACGGGCTTTGAGATTTAAGTTTAAAATTTCACACCAAGCAAACTAGATTATATTAAGTTAATAAAGAGAGCTGTAATGCACTGCGCTGTCTTGCCACCCTGCCCCAATGGCAATTTCGTTAGATTTAAATAGGTGCGGCAGGGCTTTTAAGAACGGCAGGGGGCATGTAAGTTTCCTCGGGTTCCTACGCTATTGGCAGGCAAAGCATTATGTTTCAAATGCCTTGGGAACAAGACATTCGCCATAGGCTGCAGCGGGTAATTAAGAATCCTCCACAGTAACCCAAACTTCTGCAGTAAATGTGTGCTCTGTGCTCTAGGTTTCAGATAATGCATATGATAAGGTGGTAGGAGTTTGCACACAGTTATCTGGGGTGTGGAGGAGGCTTCCTTCTCAACTTGCTTGCCTCCATTTCTGTTAGCAAGGGAAGGGGAGCACACCAGGGTGCTTGAATTTTGGCCTACGCTAATCAGCGTTTCCCTGAAAATTAATTATACCGTAGAAGAAACCCCTTTGTGAACAAAGATGCCAAAGCAGCATTACTAGTGTTTTATGAACAAAGAATCCTAATGCTATCCTTCTGTAAACACTGATTAGCACGTCTAGCTCGTGCAAGAAGATATTAATATTTGCATGCAGGGTTGGTTGTCGTCGCTGGCGTCTTGTTACGTTTTAAACAGCGGCATGAACTCTTCTCTAATTTGTACCATCAGGTTTTTCTCATTTGTGGCCCAGTGCGTGTGGCATTCGCCCTTGAGCCCCTAAAATATGACTCGGCCACAAACGTCCTCGCCCACCCTTGTGCCCATGACATAAAAGTAGTGCTTGTTGGTGGCTTGCAAAATTGCAGAGCTAGCGATTTTAAACAGCAGCTGAGCGAGAGTAGCATACTTTAATGAATAGTAAGTGAGCCAGTGTGTGGAAGGAAAGCACAAAGAAGTCCCTTGGGATTTTGCTCAAAGGCAAATGAAAGGAGAGTATCCTAAGGACCTGGAGGTATGTTGAGCAATTAAGCAACTGTCCTCTTAGCAATGACAAATTTTGAAGCTGGCATTTCCTTGGCAGCTGGGCTTATCTGCTGTTCTACAAAAGCATTTGGTGACCGCTAGCCACGATGGTTATGTTTTACCTCCCCTGTTGAAGGCAGTACAGGTGACTCCCCGTTTGGGCTCTGGGGAGGGTCTCCTCGCTCCCCAGAGGTGCCACAGAGCTTTCTTGAGGCTCTTCAGGTCTCTCCCCCCACCCCGCCAATTTCCTGTGCATATGCACAGTTTTGTTCGGTTTTTTACTTTTTTCATTGTGTAGCGTTTATTTGAATAGTCAACCACTTCTTCTTCTTCTTCTTCTTCTTCTTCTTCTTCTTCTTCTTCTTCTTCTTCTTCTTCTTCCTTCTTTGGCGATCACTCGTAGCTGAGTAAGATTGTCTTCCATAAAAACGGTTTCAACAATGAGTCCGTAAGTGGCTGTGGAGGCCAATTCTGGATCCACACGTCCTTCCACAGTGGGGACATTGGTTCCCAGGCGAGAGTTGATCATGGTGTGGATTTGCCAAGCATGCCTTCCTCTTAGCATTTCTCTCCCTTGCGTCCTGAGTTCAAGTGTCTTCAAAGCCTATGACACCTTTGGTAAAGGCTGTTCTCCAACTGGAGCGCTCGCAGGCCAGTGTTTCCCAGTTGTCAGTGGTTATACTACATTTTTTAAGATTTGCCTTGAGACAGTCTTTAAACCTCTTTTGTTGACCACCAGCATTACGCTTTCCATTTTTAAGTTTGGAGTGGAGTAGTTGCCTTGGAAGACGATCATCAGGCATCCGCACAATCCAACGAAGTTGATGTTGAAGAATCATTGCTTCAACACTGGTGATCTTTGCTTCTTCCAGTACACTGGCATTAGTTCGCCTGTCTTTCCAAGTGATGTTTAGTGCCTGCCCTACCCCCAACACAAGGAGGAAGAGAAGGAGTATTTTAGGGATCCTTGTCCGCATTCATGTCACCATCATCTGATTCTGTCCCAATCAGAATGATATTTGTAGAGACCACCACAATTTCATCTCAGTGTTGTAATTTAACACTAAGACACTGTTAGGACTAAAAAACAAAAACTTTCAAACATCATAGCCAACCAGGCCACATTTGCCTATGATTTCACTGATGTAAAACCACATTAGCACTTCAGTAGCTACCAAGCCGTCCTTATGGCTTCCTTGACAGCGGGCTGTTTGACTGCATGCTCTTCAGCAATCCTTTCATGCCATCAGTAGCCTTAGGAGTTTCAGCAGGAGTTGAGGAAGCCAGTACCAAAAAGTGGCCAGGCCAGGCTTTGAATAAGTGATAGCAGCAGAGACAAGCTTGGGCCCTTGGGTGATGATGGCCATCACCAGCTTCTGCGCGGCCTGCACCGTCCCGAGAGCAAGTCCTGTGCATGTGCACAGTTGCGGGTGAATTGAAGACATGTAATTGGGTGGATGCCTGTATGTCCCTGAACGCCACTTGCTTGGAATCATAAATGGAGAGAATTCTGTTGCACTCAGGTCTTGTTTTAGGGCTTTGCATAGGTCACTGTGAGAACAGGATACTGGACTAGATAGGCCTTTGGTCTAATCCAGCAGGGCTCTTTTTATATTCGTATGCTGTAGTTGCTGCTACTATTACATTTATAGCCCACTTTCGCCTCCAGGTCCCAGGGCAGGTCACAACACTTCAAACGAATTACAGTCATGGGAATAGGATGGGTCCGGAAAACCCCTATCTTGAGGAGCTAAGCGTTCACTCCCTTGGCCATGTTTTGAGATTTTGGGTCTTCTCTCTAATGAAACTTCCATTTGTGCAGAGGGTCTGGGGTGTGTGTGTGTGTGTGTTCGTGTTCGTGTTCGTGTTCTTTGATTTTGCCAAATCTTGAAGGCTTACTGCTGGTGGGAACATCTGAAGGGCAGAACAGCATGTTACAGGAGAAATGGGAATAATGCTAAAAATGAATTCAAGCAGAACCCGCAAATGGAGATTTTCCCTCTGCAGGCTGTCTGCATGGAGGTGGGAGCTGGGAATCAATTTTGGGGTATGCTTTGATTCCAAACTGTGCCTGCAGATGGACAACTTCAAAGGGGTGCACTGTCAGCTCCAAACAGCTGTGTGTGTGTGTGTGTGTGTGTGAGAGAGAGAGAGAGAGAGAGAGAGAGGGAGGGAGGGAGGGAGGGAGGTCTGGTGCTTTTGCTAGAGCTAAATACGTGAGCCACAGCTAAATCAAGAATTTGGGCTGAGCCTGAAGTGCGGAAGGTGCTGATTTGTTGGCTGAATGCTCAGTAGTTGTACCAGGCATGCCCAATCCAAAGGAAGCATTCTGCTGACCGATCACAGGCGCTGACCGATCACAGGTGCTGATGGTGCCACCCTGTTTGGTTCCTCTGTGGATCCTAAAAGACCTAAACATTCCTGGCTTAAACTCCAGAGACTCTGATTAGTTGATAATAAAACCTTCTGTTCAGATCCCTCCATTACTCTTTTCCATTGTTTAAAATGGGAGACTGAACATGCCAAAGTTTATTGAAGGTGATAACACGAAGCGGCACTTAACCTGCTTATTAGTGTCAGTGAAAGCTATAACCTGCATTTTCATAATCATTCCTGCCTGCTTCCCCTAATTAAATATAGATTTCTCCCCATGTTCTCCAGAAGGTGGAATAAAATAGTTTGAGCAGTAACCTTAAAGTAACCTTTTGCCATCCAGGGATGTCCCTTTTATAAACCTTGTTTCTCCCTTCACATTTCTGCAGTGCTGGTAAATTAAACCGTTTGCCAGTGTTTTTTCAACTTGGGTCTCCAGCTGTTTTTTGTCATAACAGGACAGCCATGCCAGAGCCGCTATCATAGAATCGTAGACTTGGAAGGAGCCACAAGGGTCATTTATTCCAACCTCCTGCAATGCAGAAATCTTTCACCCAACATGGGGCTCAGACCCATAACCCTGGGATTAAGAGTCTCATGCTTTACTGACTGAGCTATCCATCCTTCTGCCTCTTCTTCACACCGTGAGACATTAAAGAACCCTTAGGCTATATTTGCTGAGTTTAAAGCATGGCACCTGTTAAGAGAAAGAAGAAGAGAGTCGCCAACCAACACCATTTACTGTTGACTCTGGGAGCCCTTCTGTCAGGATCTGTGAACCACAGTGCCAAATAGCATATGGCCTGCATCGCCTTCCTGGTGTGTGGCTCTCCTGTCAAAGGAGGAGGAGGAGGAGGTGGAGGATAATAATAATAATAATAATAATAATAATAATAATAATAATAATAATAATAGTAATAATAATAATAAATTTATATGCCGCCCATCTGGCTGGGCTTCCACAGCCACTCTGGGCGGCTTCCAACAAAATATTAAAATACCAAAATGCATCAAACATTAAAAGCTTCCCTAAACAGGGCTGCCTTCAGATGTCTTCTAAAAGTCTGGTAGTTGTTGTTCTCTTTGACATCTGGTGGGAGGGCATTCCACAAGGTGGGTGCCACTACTGAGAAAGCCCTCCGCCTGGTTTCCTGTAACTTGGCTTCTTCAGTGAGGGAACTGCCAGAAGGCCCTCAGCGCTGGACCTCAGCGTCCGGGCAGAACAATGGGGGTGGAGACGCTCCTTCAGATATACTGGGCCAAGGCGGTTTAGGGTTTTAAAGGTCAGCACCAGCACTTTGAATTGTGCTCGGAAACGTACTGGGAGCCAATGTAGGTCTTTCAAGACCGGTGTTATATGGTCTCGGCGGCCGCTCCCAGTCACCAGTCTGGCTGCTGCATTCTGGATTAGCTGTAGTTTCCGGGTCACCTTTAAAGGTAGCCCCACGTACAGCGCATTGCAGTAGTCCAAGCGGGAGAAAACTAGAGCATGCACCACTCTGGCGAGGCAGTCTGCGGGCAGATGGGGTCTCAGCCTGCGCACCAGATGGAGCTAGTAAACAGCTGCCCTGGACACAGAATTGACCTGTGCCTCCATGGACAGCTGTGAGTCCAAAATGACTCCCAGGCTTTTTTTGGTCAGCAGGCTGAGCAGTTGTGGCATGATTAAATGTGTATTAATATTTTGTGTGTGTGTGTGTTTCTTCTCGCCCACCCCCCTTTTCACAGCTCGACTAAGGTTGTTACACCACACAGCACCATACTTAGAATTCATTGACTTGTAGAGTTGGAAGGGATCTCAAGGGTCATCTAGCCCAACCCCCTACAATGCAGGAATCTGTGGCCCAACATGGGTCTCGAACCCACAACCCTGAGATTAAGAATCTCGTGATAACAGCTGAGCTAGGTACCAAATGAAACCCATATAGAAAGGAGACAGTTTGGTTTTCCTTCAGCTGACAGACCCTAGCAATGCGCATGTTATCCTCACCCCCTTTTTTTAAAAAAGAAAAACCATAGCTTATACTTACATAGGCAGCTGTCATAAGAACATAAGCCAGCTTCCTGTTCTCGCAGTGCCCGTGGGAAGCTCACGCAGGACCCGAGTGCGAGAGCACACTCCCCACTTTTCACAAGCAGCAACTGGCATTCAGATGCAGACTGCATCCCACAGCTGATATTTTCCTGTACACCAACTTCGTATTCTTCATATGACAATATATGTGAATGAGAATATATATCTGTACAAGTTGCAAAATTGATATTGCTTTGCAGTGGGGCATTTTGGCTGCTTTTGTCTACTCCAGAATGAGAGGGGGGGAGGAAATTCTGCCGGAGCTCAGTAGGTAAAAAAAAATTGCATTGTTTGATGTCAGGACAGTTGATGTAGTAACAGTCCATGGCTGCCTGTGCACATTATCAAGCTTGAAAGGCCTTTACAGAGTTTTAAGAGAGATGTGATGGGTCTGATTGTGATGGGTGACTGGGCACATTTCCCTTCAGAGCTGCACAGAAACAGCTGACAGGAGTAATTTTGTGTGTATGTGGTTTTTCCCCTCCAGTAGCCTGACTCACTTTCATGTGCTGCTGTTGCCACCTTCTGGAAAAAAGGAGGAAGCCTCGTTTTCCTGGATTTGGTAGTAAGGAAACCCTACTTAAGAGGAAATCTGGCCAGTGGTTAAGAGATCAAGAGCGAGCCTTGGAATCTGATCCTCACAGCTGACATAAATTCTTCCTCATCTGCCATAACTGTGGCTAACAGCAGGCAGCTGGACCTCTTAACTAGGGTTTCCTAACCTTCAAACTGGTTGACATGAAAAACTTGCTTAGCGTTAACCGTGATTGACAGTGTCGCTTCCAAAATCTGTATTAGGGCAAATCCTTTTATTAGCGTAACCAGAATGTTGCAGAATAACGTGCAAGGTTTTGAGTTCTACAGAGTTCTTCTTTTGGCTAGATGGTAAGCAAAGCAAGGGGGAAGTGGCCGATGCTGAAATTGTGGAGTTTGCATCCCAAGGGCTGTGATTGACTAAATGCAATGTTGGAAAGAGATAGACGGTGTTCGTATGAGGTTCTGTTAGGTGCTATGCAGGCTTCTGGATGGACCTGCAGAAGCTGAGCAGGAGGAACAAACAGCTGTTGTTTCCAAGGATCAGTCAAAGGTTGATTCCCCCAGCCCTATATTTGAAAATATAAAAATCTAGCTGTTGGCCATGTCTGCTTCAATTCTTAGGTTGTACACATAGGTTTTTTGGTAGGATGAGAAGTAAAGAGAAACCAGGCTGCTTGTGTTATTGTAGAAACTAGGTAGTTTTTATCTTGTTGCAGTTGCTATTGTGGAGTTATTGATGTAACCCTTGACTATGCCTTGAGTTGGGGGGGCAGGTTTCATGCTGGAGAGCCTGTGATCCTCTGTCCTGCCCCCAGTCTCCTTTTGCTGTTCCCAATCTCTTAGCCAGCTTTAGGAAATCGAGAGCAGTACTCTTTTGCAGCGACCCAGGTTTGCAGAGAGCGGATTTTCAAAAAGCTCATTTTTCTTGCCTTGGGGGTTGTTTTCCTCCCATAAATCAGCCCGTGAACTTCAGGTATCCACCAGTAAACACTTAAGAAATAAAGGAGAAAAGCTTTCATAGTAATAAAACCCAGACTTCCCATGGATCTGGGTTTGTCCAGATAGCTTATCGGGAGAGCCAAATGCAGACTCTCCAGTAGCAGAGTACTTGTTGATTCAGCTGTGCTCCTGTTGAAACAGCACCGGTGATGCATGGATCCCATTGGCAAAGTTCAGCAGATAATATCTGCTGAAATCCTCCCTCGGGTTGATCTTTTCCTTTACTTTTTCCTCCCTCCAGCAGCTACAAAAAATGCACATGCAGCCTGCTTCATATCAGTGCATACATTTAGGCGTGGTGCCCTGTTACGGCATCTCTAGGCAGTGCAGAATCCTAGAAACACATTGTCATCAAGAACGCTTCCGATGTGCCGTGTTTTGAGGGGGAGGTGTTAACTTTATGGATACGGTTGCTGGGTGCTGGATGAAGCTCAGGGTTTGGTTTGTTTAATTCAGCTAGGAAACATGTCTATTTAATCTGAATGGTTCAGCAAGTGCTCCTTCCAGTTCCATTGCACAAAGGCTGGTATTGGAAACTGTGCATTGCTGGCGAGTATTCATTTCTGAAGCAGAGAAGGTCCTAGCATCCAGATCTGCAAGAAGCAAAGCATGTCTTAACACTTGAAAATAGATGGGTAGTGTTATAGCTATCGGGTGGTTGCTCGAGAGCAATCAGGCAAGATGCCTCACTGGTCTGTTCTAAAGCTTTATTATTGGTGCTAAAAACTTTTCCAATTCAGAGCGCCTCTATTCCATGTCTTGCTCACTCGCTAGCAGAATCTGAGAGTGGGTGGTCCTTAAATCTTCCCCAGCAGAGTAGTCTCTTGACCCCCAGCCTACGCCTCCCCTCTCTGCATGAAATCCTACTGCGCAATGAAGGCTTGGGCAAAGGGGGACCTCCCTGCTTTGCTCAAGCAAGGTGTCCTGGCACCGCCTAGCATCCTCCGAGCGCTGCATCTCCTCCCCACTAGAGGCATGGCTTCCTTCCTCCGCTGAGGAAGTGCTGCTTCCCACGATTTTTTGGGGCTCTCTGTAATCCATCCGCCTTTCCCCCCCTCACCCCTGAGCCGATGGCAGTTCCCTGACAGGTAGTAACAGTGAGGTTCTTCATTTCCTTCAGTTGGTGAGAGGGTAGTGACCATTTTGGTTCATGAAAGATACTAGCAGCCTCATATCTACCATTGCTTGGGAATTCAAAGAAACACAAAAATCAGCGCAGTTCTGAAATTGGTGGTTAAAATCGGTGCAGTTTTGAAAGGTTCGGCCTGCCATCTTGGTTTACAGTGGGGCCCACTTGTATCTAAATATAGAGGGGAAACCTGCTGCTTTATCTCAGGAACCAAAATTCTCAAGAAGTGTCCTAATACTTAGCCAACAAGCAGCCAACTTTCCAAAATATATAGCAGATGTGCTGTGCTGCCAATTTCTCTTCGTTATTTTTAAGCTCATACATGAATGAATCTTGGGGAAGGGGGAAAATGAGTGGGTGGTATTCAGCTAGGTTTGACAAAGGTTGGCCCATTGACATTAATAAACATTAATAACAGGTCCATTAATTTCAGCGGATCTACTCTTAGTAAGACTTCGCTGAATGCCACCCAGTATATAATGATTATATGGGGAAGCAAAATATGCAGCCAAAGTATTAACACTGCTCAGAAAACCAATACGCAACTTAATTTTTACAAACAATAATTACGGCGTGCAAAACTTTTAACTATTATGCAAGTCTGCTTTTATAGTCCAACCTAGTTAAAGGCTTTGCTGTGTTCCAACCATATTATAACTTATCCTAAATATTAAGGAAAGAGAAAACAAACAACATGATCGCTACTTGCCCAAGCAAAGATTCAAAGGAACCCGTTTCTGTGAGTTCGGAGAAGAGCTAAGAGATGAATGCAAGATGCTACAAGTAATCCAGGTGGAATCCTGTGCACAATCCTTATTAAGGGGGAAAGGTTGGAAAACTGAAATTGTGAGTGTAAACCTCACCTGGCAACAAGCAAAAGCCAGAAGCCAAAATCTCTTCCAGGTTGCTTACAGGCCAAAGCCCCAAAGGACTGGTTTGTAGGAGAATGGCTACAAACAGCTTCAGAACTTGAAGGGACGGGTTCAAAGCAAGACATCGTTTCATCTAGCAAAAAGATGTCAGAACAAGCCAACCTTGATCAGAAAAGCTTGGAGCTAAGCAAAACGACAGACAGACAGACATGCGCTCTGGGATCAGTGATGAAGGGTGGCATATAAAATCTAAATAAATACGTTGTCTTTGTTGTTCTGGAAATCTGGTGCCAGTTCTCTAACTCCCATCAGTTGCATTTTAGCACACAAGTCTTAGCCGCTGCCGATTCAAGCAGAATCTGTTCTGCCAACTGAAAAATAAATAAATTGAGATCTCCTCCCTCAAATGACACAGCACGTTAACCTGTCGCTGGGAGAGCACTCTAGGAACATGTCAACTTAGAAAGCAAAATAGAGCAGGGTTTGATGTCTCGCCGCATTATTGTTTTTATCCTGCACAGTGATATTTCTTTAGCACACTGATTAGAAATGAAGTGTGAAGTTTGAGTGAAGTACTGCAGGGAAGAGAGCTTCAAATGTCTCGCGTCTGGTTTCTTAACCAAGCAGACGCCTTAGCAAAGAGAAGTTATGGCTAACCATTGAACCGGCCTCACAGAAATCAAACAAAGGGCATCCACCAGCCTGCTCTCCTGCCCGTACATGCAGGCAGGGTCCTGGATGACTTTAAAAAAGAGTAAGAAGAATTCTGTGTTGCATTTAGTCTCAGTTCCTCAAGTGGAATCCTGCAGCCCTTATAAGTTGTGCAGCTGAACAGATCTGATTGTTTTCCCTTGCTTTGTTTCATTCTGAACTGATATGTTGGCGACCATGAAAAGAGGTGTGTTGATGCAGAGATACGTTAAAGGGGGTGCGTGGATGGGCACAGAAACTCTCCATGGATGGTAAAAGAGCCAGACACGTCCATTCATATAATTTATTCTTATGCCTCCATTCCACAAGATGGTATCCGAAGGGGTTTACAGCATCAAATGGACAACCGTTCCCAGGTAACACTATACACTGGTAGCACTATGCAAATAAAAGTTTTATTTGGCTGGGGCGGATGGGGTCTGGAGGGCCCCAGATTCCTGCATCCCTGGTTTAAACTAACCTAGTCATTTAATCTTAAAAAGCAGAGACATCACCTTGCCAACAAAGGTCCGTATAGTTAAAGCTATGGTTTTCCCAGTAGTGATGTATGGAAGTGAGAGCTGGACCATAAAGAAGGCTGATCACCAAAGAATTTATGCTTTTGAATTATGGTGCTGGAGGAGACTCTTGAGAGTCCCATGGACTGCAAGAAGATCAAACCTATCCATTCTGAAGGAAATCAGCCCTGAGTGCTCACTGGAAGGACAGATCGTGAAGCTGAGGCTCCAATACTTTGGCCACCTCATGAGAAGAGAAGACTCCCTGGAAAAGAACCTGATGTTGGGAAAGATGGAGGGCACAAGGAGAAGGGGACAGCAGAGGACGAGATGGTTGGACAGTGTTCTCGAAGCTACCAGCATGAGTTTGACCAAACTGCGGGAGGCAGTGGAAGACAGGAGTGCCTGGCATGCTCTGGTCCATTGGGTCACGAAGAGCCAGACACGACTAAACGACTAAGCAACAATCATTTAACACCAATAAGGAGAGAGAAACAAGGCCTAACATGGAAATAAAATGCAATGCACACAAGGCCAAATAGATCTCCATACCATTTTAGGAAGGCAGCATAGGAGTCTCCCATCTGCCTGTGCTCCCCACACACCCACCCCCTCAGAAAATGACAGTGCTCCCAACAACCCACCCATATCAAGAGAACTGTCAAAATGATGAATCTTGATTTGCAAAGAGGCAGCATCCATCAGAACAGACTTGCCGCAAACATCCTCTTTTTATTTTAACTTATCAACAATCTTAAACTTTGCCTGCATTTTCTCTCTCTCTCTCTTTCAGTTGAAAAATGTATTTAATATGACAGCCAAGGAAGGAAGGAGAAAATCTGTCAGTGCCCTGGTGGTGGTTGGAAATGGAAATGGAATTGCTGGTAAGTGAGCACTTCATTCTCAGGGGGCAGCTTTTGTTCATTTTATAACCGTAGCAACCCACTATTTTTCTATAACTTCTTTTCAGTTGCATTTCTGTTTCTTTGGTGTGTGCGTCTCCATCCAGGGTTTGTGCTCTGTGTTGGCCGCAGCCCTTGAATGTGTGCTTTTGTCTATCATCTTCCGTATCTCATGCCCAAGTTATTTTCGATCTTCATCACCCCAGGGGTGGAAGAGGGAGAATTTCTGCAAGGGTGGAAGGAGATAGAACACAGTATTGCCTGAAGCGTGGAAAGGCCACGGAACTGGTCAGGAGAGGAGGGTTTTGCCCCCGAGTGGAAGGCTGCTTCCTGTCCTCTGACTCGAAAGGACACTTCGGCCTTTGCAACGCACAAAGTTTGGCTGCCCCTGTTTAAAAAGGCTGCTGGTAAGGGGGCTTTTTCCTGACTGTCAGCAATTTTCTTTGAAACATTGTTAAATACGAACTTAGCAAGGAAATAACACTTCTCTTGCAGCAGCTTCTAAAATACACCATCAGACACCAATTTATTTTTCCTCGGAGAGTAAGAATCCAATGCTGTTGCCAAGATTACAGGCCAGCAGCAAAGCCACCCTCATTGGCTGTGTTCTCGGGATGTAGATTAATACAGGGTCCTTTGCTTTTAATTTGCAGAGGTTGGATGGCCATGTGTCATGGATGCTTTAGTTGGGATTCCTTCGTCGCAGGAGGTCTCTTCCAACACCACAATTCTATAATTACGCTCTGTGGTTCCCGGTGGCACTCTGTTCCATGAAAGCCAAGACTTGTGCCGTTTAATTTCACGGAAAGTAGATTGATCAAGGAGCCAAGGGCACATTTAGTAAGGTTTTTTTTTGCTGAAAGCTGGCAAGCCGTTCCACAGACGGAAGGGAGAGGTGAAGACTTTCGTAACTGCCATCTGATTCCTTGAGCACATTTCTGGACGATTTTAGTGTCCTTTGGGGGGAAGCCAAGCTGAAAATGCAAAAGCACTTCAGGACCACCACTTGCCTCGGTGGGGAAAAGTGCGTAGCTATGAGGAGGCCTCCTTGTTCGCAAGTGCTTTGCAGATTTCCACATGCGGCATTTGTCTACTAACCAATCTACCAATCTGTTTGCACCCCTCAGGATTTGCACTGGGAAAAGCAACGGACAGGATGATTGCATTGAGGAAAGTATGTCCTTTTAAAAGTAATAATAATAATAATGATGATGTGGGGATGCGGGTGGTGCTGTGTGTTAAACCACAGAGCCTAGGACTTGCCGATCAGAAGGTCAGCGGTTCGAATCCCCACAACGGGGTGAGCTCCCATTGCTCGGTCCCTGCTCCTGCCAACCTAGCAGTTCAAAAGCACATCAAAGTGCAAGTAGATCAATAGGTACCACTCCGGTGGGAAGGTAAACGGCGTTTCCGTGCACTGCTCTGGTTCACCAGAAGCGGCTTAGTCATGCTGGCCACATGACCCGGAAGCTGTACGCCGGCTCCCTCAGCCAATGAAGCAAGATGAGCGTCGCAACCCCAGAGTCGGTCACAACTGGACCTAATATCAGGGGTCCTTTACCTTTAATAATAATAATAATAATAATTTATTATTTATATCCTGCCCATCTGGCTGGGTTTCCCCAGCCACTCTGGGCGGCTTCCAACAGAATATTACATTAGTCTATTAAACATTAAAAGCTTCCCTAAACAGGGCTGCCTTCAGATGTCTTCCTTCAAATCTGGTCTTCCTTTACTTGGTATTTATGCATAAAATGCACACAGTGCCGTGGTTCTGTCCTGGCATGAGAACATACTGGGGGGGACAGAATGTAGCTCAGTGATGGGAGCGCCTGCACTGCTTGCAGATTTCAATCCCTATCATTTTTAGGTTGGACTGAGAAAGGTTCCCTGCCTGAGGCCCCCTGCCAGTCAGCGTAGATGGCGCTGTAGCTAGATAGACTAATGATCTGACTCGGTAGAAGGCAGATTCCTATGTTCCATGTGAAGAACACTGGAAACTTAGGCCAGCATCAAACCAGTTGGGGATCTGTTGCTCTCTTTTGCCAAAGGAGGGCATAGCTGTGTTGTAGATTGCCTCCCTCCTCCAGTTCCTGCCCTCCCTCCATGTATACAAAAAAAAAAAATTGAGCTTGAGGATCTGCTATCCTTCGGGAGCAGCTTTTCAGGGGCGTGCTGGCAGCCATTGAGGAGAGGAAAAGAAGCGGAATCCCTGTTGGAACTGCAGGATTTTTCCTTTTAGACCTCCAAATAGCTGACATTGCCAGTGTGGGCAGGTAGACTGGCAAGTTTGGTTGGGCATAGTCTGTGGTACTTTATAAAAGCATTTTGATCCCTTTTAATTTATCAAACTAATTACATTTCAGGTCGGTACGTAATTGGCAGAAATAGCTCTTATTTTTATCTTAAATTCGATCTCGCCGTAAAATGGAAACAGTCCTCTGACATAATCATTTCTTAATGAAAAGTGTCTTCTTGGATTTTTCCCCCCTAGGCAAAGAACAGAGCTATCCACTATTTGCACTATATCGAAAGATACGAAGATCACACAAGTAAGTTGCAAGATTTTAGACTCTACCTAAGGTTTTAAAAGCCAGCTAGTTGCATTACTTCTTCTTGTAGAATTGTAGAGTTGGAAGGGACCCCACGGGTCATCTAGACCAACCCCCTGCAATGCAGGAATCGCAGCTAAAGCATCCCTAACAGGCAGCCATCAAAGCTCTGATTAAAAACCTCCGATGAAAAAGAGTCCATCACCCTCCAAGGGAGTCCGTTGCACTGTCAAAAAGCTCTTACCACCAGAAAGTTTCCCCCCATGTTTGGTTGGAACTCCCTTTCTTGTAACTTGAATCCATTGTCTCATGTCCTACTGTTCAGAGCAGAAGATATTTGAAGCCCTTTTGATATTTGAAGATGGCTATCATATCTCCTCTTTTCCCGGCTAAACATACCCACCTCCCTCAACCATTCCTCATAAGGCTTGGTCTCCAGACCCTTGACCATCTTGATTGCCCTCCTCTGCCCACGTTCCAATTTGTCAATATCCCCCTTATTAAATCGCGGTGCCCAGATCTGGACACAGTATTCCAGGCTTGGTCTGACCAAGGCAGAATAGAAAGGGACTGTGACTTCCCCCTGATCCGGACACTAGACTTCTGTTGACGCAGCCTACGTAGCTTACCATTCCTTTAGTCTGCTTGTCTCTAAAGCTCAAGTCCAAAAGTTTGAATGAACATGCGAATCACAGAAGCATAGAGTTGGAAGAGGCACCCCAAGGGTCATCAAGTCCCTTGCGGGAATACTGGTCCAGTTCAGATGCAGCTGTCTCATGTACCATACTCCGAACATTTGGCACTTGAAAGTGAATTGCAGTACTACTTCCAGTATCAGTGGTAGTTTACCTATGAATGCCAGTTGCTGGGGAGTGGGCTGTTGCCCTTAGATCCTCTGTCCATTCTGAGCTAGATGAGCCTTTGGTCCAACCCAGCAGCACTCTCCTTACTGTAACATTTACCTTTTCTTCTAGTTTATCACGATATCGCAAGCACTGTTAAGAAAACAACCATCCGGATGAAGAAGCAGAACAAGGGTAAGTAAAAGCTGCAACTGATGATGATAATTTATTATTTGTACCCTGCCCATCTGTCTGGGTTTCCCCAGCCACTCTGGGCAGCTTCCAACAAAGATTAAAAAGACATTAAAATGTCACACATTAAAAACTTCCCTGAACAGGGCTGCGTTCAGATGTCTTCTAAATGTTAGGTAGTTGTTTATCTCTTTGATATCTGGTGGGAGGACGTTCCACAGGGCGGGCGCCACTACCGAGAAGGCCCTCTGCCTGGTTCCCTGTAACCTCGCTTCTCGCAGTGAGAGAACCGCCAGAAGGCCCTCGGTGCTGGACCTCAGCGTCCGGGCAGAAGGATGGGGGTGGGGTCGCTCCTTCAGGTAGATGCGGAATTTAGAAGTGTTCTCATCCAAATCGGTGTGATCAGTCTTCTTTTCTTAACTCCTTTCCTGTAAAGTGAAACAGTCGCTCTGTCCAGATTGAAGCCCAGCACTCTGTTTTTCAGCATTTCTAATTCCCCCCTCCATAAGTTCAGTGGGCAGGCAGCAGTGCTGAATGCGCAGAACTTAGGTCAGGAGTGCTGTCGCAAGCTGACAAATGGAAGCATTAAGAATTCCCATATGTGGAAGGTCGGGGTGGCAGTGGAAGTTTCATTGCTCATCCTTGCCGATGCCTCGGGCATCATTCTGTTGACTGTGAACTCCTTCACCTGTGCAATGAAACGATTTTTCTCTTGCTGTCTCTTGAACGTTAATTCTGCTCGTGGAAGAAGGAAAGAGGAGAAGGCGCCAAATGCAAGAATATGGAGAACAAACCAGTAAAGCAGGGTTTATTGATCCAATACATTTTTCACTTTTTGGGGTCTTTCTTCTGGCACAACTGATTTAGGTATTTCAGAAATGACCGAAAAATATATCTCACGCCTTCCCAAAATGTGTAGGGTCATACAAATGGAAAGTCACACAAACCACACCAGTGTAGCTCTTGATTGTAAAGTGGGTGCCCCCACTCCTCTTAACCTCACGAAAAAATACTCCAGAGCAAAACACAGCCCTCTTTCCTTTTCAGGGTTGTGTGTCTGTTGTCATTTTGTAAGGGAGCACAGGAAAATGCAGCATGTGACACTGGGTGTGGGATTCAACTTCCCCAAGAATCTCTTTCCCTCCTTTTTTTTTTGCAGGGGAGTAAAAAGCCAAATTCTAATCCTTGCGATTGCAAAAAACAGACTCGTAAGCATCTGAGCACTGCCTGCTGAAACCTCAGATACAAGAGAGGTTGCTAAATAAGATTTCTAGCAGTTGGCCGTGGGTGTAGGGGCAGTTCTTACGGCCTCCCCCAAGACTAGCGAAAGAACCAATTGTGCAAAACGTCCAGTTTGTGTCATTGCCACCAGTTGCAGAATTCAGGTTTTCTTTTTCAAATTCATTTTTATTAAATTTTCCACTTTAACAATCCAATCAAATCACGTTAAATATTCCAAATTATACATATCAAATAATCCAAATAATCTTCCAAATTATAATTTTTTTAATAGGGCTTCCCATGCTTCAAGTTCGGAGGGCTCTGATCACCTCATATCTCTACTACTTTTCATAGTCATTTCCAATGGTTCCTCTAATTCTTTCTGTGGTTAACCTGCAGAATTCAGGTTTTCATGGTGCAGGTGTTGGATTGCCTGGGTAGGAAATTTGCACTGCGTAAGAACGCAAGGCGAGCCTGCTGCATCATGGCAGTGGCCCATCTGAGCCAGCCCCTTTTTCACACGGTTGCCAGTCAGATGCAAGCGGGACCTGAGCATAACAGCACTCGGCTCGCTCATGTTTCTCAGCACCTGGTTTTCAGAGGCATATGACCTCTAACAGTGGAACTATTACAACCCCCCCCCCCCCATGATTAGAAGCCCTTGATAACATGAATGTGTCTAATCGTCTCTTAAAGCCATACAAGTTGGTGGCTGTCACTCCCTCCTGCAATTCCGTATTTCAGCTGTTCGTAATAATAATAATAATAATAAGTTTTATTTATACCCCACCCTACCCAGCCAAGACCGGGCTCAGGGCGGCTAACACCAGGTATAAAAACAATTGATTAAAATACAGCTTAAAAACAAGATTAAAATACAACATTAAAATGCAGCCCCATTGCAGTAGAAACTCAAATCAAAAACTTTTTGAGGATGAAAATGTAAAATCTTTGCCAAGGCCAACTATCCAGACTGGTCCTACGTGGGCCAGAAAAAAGCCAGGGAAGTCCCCAAGTAGGAGTTTCATCACAGAAGGAGAAAGGAAAGAGGGGGAGGGGATCAAGTGAAGAAGTACTTTCTTTTATCAGTGTTTTTAGATGGGTTTGGGTGCAAGAGGAAACCTCAAGTCTCCTTCCTTTCTGAAGCATTACATTGAATTTTCCTTCAGATTTACAATCTGTTACCATTTTAAATGAGAATTCAGGGGGCTGGACTAGATGATCGCTTGAGTCCCTTCCAACTCAACAATTCCATGGTTCTGTGCTGGGGTTTTCGCTTAGAATGACCCAACCCTCTTTAAGTTGTGCTAGTTCATGTGACTCAGGCCAATAAATCTTTAAAAAACCCCAAGTGTGATCTAATGCATTTTATTAAAAAGCCATTAAGACAGCTCTTCGAGATTATTCCAGTCTGCAGGGCAAGCTCGGTGCTCAGTAAATGGAGGAAAGGAAGTCTATTAGCAGGCCACAGGCTTTGCTGTGCTAATATTTCCCTCTTTTTCCCTTCTTTCCACACCCCCCACCCCACCCCTATAATTGAAAAACAAGCGATAGCCATCTAAAGCCATTTGCTCTGCTGTTTTGAGAAAGTATCAATTTCATGCTTGGAGATGGAATCAGGTTTTCGACATAATTACGTCTGAGCGATATCTGAAAGGCTATTTATCAAGAGTTTCATTTGGTAGCGGTCCCACATTTGCCATTTCGGAAGCGCCGCATTTTCCATCCTTGGACTCAAAAACTGCATTTCTGCGGGTTGTGAATTGGCCGGCTTGCACGGTAAACGGTCAGCTGCTGCCCCAGGTTACTTTGCGATAGGAGCTAAATATTTGCACCTGACTGGAGGCAGAGGTGGAGCTAGAGGTTACGGAAAATTATTTTCTTTCTTCAGCACCGGAGGTAAAAAGGTAAAGGGACCCCTGACCATTAGGTCCAGTCGTGACTGACTCTGGGGTTGTGGCACTCATCTCGCTTTACTGGCGGAGGGAGCTGGTGTACAGCTTCCAGGTCATGTGGCCAGCATGACTAAGCCGCTTCTGGCAAATCAGGAGCAACGGGAGCTCACCCCGTCACGGGGATTCGAACCGCCGACCTTCTGATCAGCAAGTCCTAGGCTTTGTGGTTTAACCCACAGTGCCACCCGCGTCCTATTCAGTACCGGAGACATGCATCCAAATTTGTGCATTTGCCGCTTTGTACAGATGTGGCAGGAATGGGGGGGTGGCCCTCCAGATGTTCTCACATTACCAGCCCCAGCCAGTATGGTCACTTGGTAGGAGATGGCAGAGTTCAAGAACATCTGCAAGGCCACAGATTCCCCCCTCTTGGAATGGGGGCTTTGGTGTCCCGTTTACATTGAGCGTGCTCTGTGTGTGCCACTAGGGATTTCCTATTTTCCATTCATAACATGATTCAAATGAAGAGAGCAGTGCAGCCTTCACTCGTGTAGAGATCAGTTGTGCACAGCAGAGAGTCTAGCTGAGATTTGTGCCCAGGATGCATCGTTTTAATGAGACCTTCAGATGTCCTTTAAAGGACCGGACTGTTTTCACAGCCTGGCAAGGAGTTACTTTTGAAATGAATTAGGATCCCAAGAAGAATTGAAGAAGAATTACGATCCTTAAGGAAGAATAGATAGGTTCTTATGCCAGGCTAGACTGCTTGGTCCACCTCCCCAGTATTGTCCACCCTGGCTGGCAGCAGCTCTCAAGAGTCTCCAGACAAGGTTTTTCTGCTACCTGAGACCCTTTCAACAGGAGATTCTAAGTCCTGGACTTGGGACTTCCTGTGTGTGCTCTGCCATTGATCTGTTTCCCTCTCTGTGCATTGAAATGGGGTCTGCTTCTCTGCAATTTCCAAACTGGTTCTAGTCCTTCTTTCTGGAGCAACAGAGACCAAGTCCAGCCCATCATCTGCATGACAGCCCTTCAGATATTTGAAGAGCACTGTCATGTTCTCCCCTCCCTTTTAATTTCTTATTTTCTTTAGGCTGAAGATATCCAGCTCGTATCTGCCTGCTTCCCTCCAGCAGCTGTGCTGCATTCTTCTGTCTCATAACCAAATCATGCCTTGAAAAGCAATCTTCATATCACCGGCATTATGGTACCTAACGCACATCCCGCAGCGCTTCAGTGTGAAATAGTGGCAGCAGTGTACAAAACACGGCCTGTGTTACCTAGTTCAGTTGGCTTCAAAGTGATGGGGAGAGAGGCTTAGAGTTCCCTTCCCTCCCAAAGGTGAAAATGAATTGCCAAAGGATCCGGGTCTGATGGCAATTCCCTCAGCCTCCTGTAGGACCAGTCTTGCACAACAAAAAGCTTTGAGCAAGTGGCAGATTCAGATGACGAATGAAAGCAGCGCAGGGAGTTTGCTTGGCAACAGAGCAGTGACCAGCGCTTTCAATAATAAATCGCCTTGCTCCCGTTAACAAGCACGTTGCCTCCCCCACCCAAATGAATGAATGAAATGAATGCCATTCAAAATCCTGTCGCTTTGGTAGCAAGCTTCCCATTTTAAGCTTCTTGAAAGCTCTGACCGCTCCTCAGACCTATTCTCACAGCCTGCACTGTTCTGCTTCTCATTTCTAGCTACCCAGACTGTTACCGAGATCAGCTCAATGGGAGTGTTTCCTCCGCCAAAGCAGTTATTTCAGAAGGGCAGTCCTCCTTTTGCATCACTTGTGGCTGATGTCTTTAAGTAGTGCCCTTAATTGGAGGCCTATAAAAACCTCGCTATAAATCTCACGTTGTGCAGTTGGTATAAATGTCTTCGGATGAGGGGAAGACATGCACTTAATCTCCCTGCTGTGCAATATTTGGATAGGACTTTGCTCTCTCTTTCTCTCTTAAATTTCATGTTGTTCAGTTGGTATAAATGTCTAGGGATGAGGGGGAGACATGCACTTAATCTCCCTGCTGTGCAATATTTGGATAGGTCTTTGCTCTCTCTTTCTCTCTTCCTTCTCTCCTACACCTCCAGAATAACACAAGTGATACAGTGCACCGTGCCATAGCCTTCTGGCTTGAATTAAAACCTCAGGCCTTAAGGAAGAATACATAGTTTCTCAGTTCCTGCGGTTCTTGTTCTTTCCCTGTCTCGGGTCTGCTCAACATCGCAGCCCAGGGCTGTGTGCATCTCTGATTAGGGTCTGATTCTCTGATATGTAAGAAGGTCTAGTCTCCGGAGCTCTGCAAACTATATTTGGGCAGGCAGTGGTTCAGTGTGGACTCAGGTATAAATAAAGTATGATTCACTTAACTGATGTTCCGGCCCACAGTTTAAACACTTGTGCGAAAGCGTTAAGTGACAGCAGGGGAGGAGAGAAGGTAAATTGGGGTTGACTGGGCGGTTTCATTGAGTTTTGGAGCCCCTGGCCAATCTGTACCCATCTCAGGCTCAGGTACAGATTGTGATGGTTCAGACTGGTGTGATTTGTAGTGTAATTCCATGCCGAAAGCAATTGTTTAGTAATTATTTTACTGGGCTGCTTTAATGCTCACTAACTTCTTCCCCCAGGATACGGTCTTCACTGCCACCGAGCTATCATTACCATGTGCAAACTTATTGGGATTCAAGACATGTACGCCAAGCTTTATGGATCCAGGAATTTACTCAATGTCACCCGAGCGCTCTTCAAGGGATTAGCAAAGCAGGTAAGACATGCCCGGTCTTATCCAGGGTGGTTCATGTTTTGTTACAGTACAGTCCTATGCATGTCAATTGGAGGGGCAAGACTGCCACTTTGCATTCTAACTTGCCCTCTGCCCAAAAGTTTGCTATCCATGGTTAAGAGATGATGCACTGGGGGTTGGACTCATGCATTGCGTCATTCTATAATAAACTGTTAGTACAACAGCCTGGCAAGAGGGGAGCAAAGCAGCTGCAGTTGCCTCTCTGGGTTTGCACTAAGCCATGGTCATGTGCAAACCAGTCCAGGGTCTGAGGGATCATGCACTCAATCCTTCCTGAGAACACAGACTCTCACAGTTAAGGCTTATTAGGACACCAGCTTAATCTTTATTCATGCTAATTGAGCTGATCACGAGACTTGAAAAAACAGGACCGATTGATTTTGAGTTTCTTGGCTTTCTTTCTGGTTTCATATCACCTGGATATTTTTTAGCTCATTGTTGCATCCATGAGGGCTAGCAACATATATATATATATATATATTAAAATAATAATAAAATGTGAGGTTATCTGTGTCTAGCAGGTGCCAGTTTTCTTTCCAAAACGATTTCTGAGTTGCTGGATCCTAAAGCATCCCTTCTCTTGTTCAGAAGAAAAAGGTGACTTGCCAATCTCGCCACTAAAGCCTTAAAGCCAACTATGCAGAATATCTACATGGTTACGGTTTGAAATTGGATGGATCAGCCAGTGTGGTGTAGTGGTTAAGAGTGGTGGACTCGTAATCTGGTGAACCGGGTTCGCGTCTCCGCTCCTCCACATGCAGCTGCTGGGTGACCTTGGGCTAGTCACACTTCTCTGAAGTCTCTCAGCCCCACTCACCTCACAGAGTGTTTGTTGTGGGGGAGGAAGCGAAAGGAGAATGTTAGCCGCTTTGAGACTCCTTAGGGTAGTGATAAAGCGGGATATCAAATCCAAACACTTCTTCTACTACTACTTGTGGCTTAAATGTTTGCCTTTCCTCTCCCCTTACACAACTAGGAAACTCACCAAAACCTAGCCAATAAGAAAGGCCTCTACGTCGTAGAATTCTGTGAAGAACGCGGCCCGCTTCCTGTTGTCGTCGCAAAGCCCCAGGGGGCGATCAGAGAAGATCCAGAGCCCGAGGATGAAGCTCTCAATGTCAAATTGGAGTTCAGTGAAGTGAAGGCAGCGCAAGGAATGAAGAAGAACGTCTGGGCAAATGTGAGAAGAACAGCTTCGTAGACCGGGTCCGTTTATAGATGCCCAAAAGCCGAGAAAGATGTACCATCGACACAGAGTCCTAGAATTAATTTCCAAGATAAATGCTGTATGAAGGTTTCATTCTAACTTAGGGGCTCAAAACAGCTTGGCTGCCTCTCTCCAGTGGGCACTCTCTCTCTGTTGAGTGCAAGTGACCAATGCACTAAAATTGCAATTTCATAACTGCATCTGCTTTATTGCAGCTGACCCGGGCCATGGAGGGGTGGGAGAGCCTGCAACCTACAGGTTGCTTTCATGCGTAATTTGGGGAGGGGGTGAACTGTCAGACAACGTGGCAGAAATAAAGTTGTGACAAAATCCTGTCCTGCCTACTGATTTGTTTCGCAGCATCTATATACTGTCTGATTGTTAATAAAACCTCTAAGCGGGCCACGCACAAAATTTAAAACTGTCGCTAAAAAGATGCTTAAAGACAGGCATTGAAGACGTTTGCAAGCTAATTAAAGTCAAAAGCTAGCATTAAAAGATTAAAACACAAGTCGGCATTCTACGTTAATTGACTGAACAAAAATGTTTTAAGCCAGCACCAAAGGAAACACAGCAAAGCCCTCCCCCCGCCTCCTGTCAATCAGCAGGGAGTTCCAGAGTTTAGGCACTGCCACACTAAAAAAACTAATTGTCTCCTTGCACAGTGTTGGAGGCAACTAAGATTTTGCTTCAAGGCACCACTATTTTAAAGAAATAAAATCCACAAGCTTGCCAGAAACATGCCTTGTACTCAATTGTTTTAAATGTTTGTTTTGCTATTGGGATTGTAGTTCCATTTGTGTTTCTCAAGCTGGTCTCTGACCGTAATAAATTTCATGCCTTGTACTCAAGAAAAGCACTACCCAGTCCTGTTAGCGGTGTAAGAAAGGGGGAGATAGAAAGCACCTGAAAGTCTGCTCTTGAAGGAATTCATTTCAAACAAACAAACGAAAAACAAGACCTATTGTTAAGAGAGAGATTGGGCTACAGTTGTAATAGTCATTCCAAAATGCATCCGCCACAATCCAGCAAACTCTTATAAATGCAGGTGATTTGAACCATGTATATTGAGAGCTTTCCCATCCGCGGTGGAAGCCTCATTAATTTCAATAGAGGCAGAAGGTCTTCACAGATGTTCCTGTAGGCATGCAGCCTGCGCTGCGCTGTGCTTCTGGATTAAGATGAATGAGAATAATAGCTGTTTTTATGGCTTCCCCCATTAAAGCAGCAGCGGCAGGGGATCAAGGGTTGCCAACCTTTTCAGGGCCGGTGGAATTTCGATGATAAAGCGCCCGCAACAACAACAAAAATGTGTGCTGTGCTGTGCTGTATCCAACAGATACTGGGGCAGGGGAGAGAGAGAGAGAGAGGACCACAAAATGGGATGCCCCATTAACAGGGGGGAAGTCACCTCCATCAGCTGTGGCTTCCCCTTGCTCACAAACAAGCTCCTTGCACCTCTTCTCTGTTCAGAATGGCAGGGAAGGTGGGAGTCAAAACCTGGCATCCAATAGGGAGTGGGGCATTTTCGATATCGGAGATGCTGAGAAGCAAACAAGAACTGAGCAGGAGGAGCCAACAGTGAGTTTTTGAGGGGGATAGGTCATGGGTAGGCAAACTAAGGCCCAGGGCCGGATCCAGCCCAATCGCCTTCTAAATCCAGCCCACGGACAGTCCGGGAATCAGCATGTTTTTACATGAGTAGAATGTGTGCTTTTATTTAAAATGCATCTCTGGGTTATTTCTGGGGCATAGGAATTCGTTCATTTCCCCCTAGATAGATAGATAGATAGATAGATAGATAGATAGATAGTCCGCCCCCCCCCCCAAGGTCTGTGGGACAGTGGACCGGCCCTCTGCTGAAAAAGTTTGCTGACCCCTGGGATAGGTGCACGAACTTAATAGACAATTGGTCTCAAGAAGCCCGGACAACAGCATTGATGCAGAAACCCACATGCTCAGTACGAGAACAGGAACACAATCTGGCAATGCTTTTGTGGTTTGGAACCTCTTCATTGGCTATGCAGCTGGGGTGGCCACTTCCCAGCCCCCCATGCCCTCTGATGAAAGGGTGTCCTTAACTAAGAGACACTAGGGGTGTCTGCTGTCACCGGAGCACAACTTGTTCTCTGCGAACTCGCTTGGTCGCCTCTTGAGATCCGGCTTACCATCCACCACACTACCAACAGTTTCCCTGGACTCTTGACACTTCCAGGGTCATCCAGCTCCCTGAGCTCCTCTCCTTGGGATCAGACCACCACTCGCCCCTCCATGATACCTCCACAGGACTTAGGACAAATACAGTGGTACCTCGGGTTAAGTACTTAATTCGTTCCAGAGGTCCATTCTTAACCTGAAACTGTTCTTAACCTGAAGCACCACTTTAGCTAATGGGGCCTCCTGCTGCCGCCGCGCAGCCGGAGCACGATTTCTGTTCTCATCCTGAAGCAAAGTTCTTAACCTGAGGTACTATTTCTGGGTTAGCGGAGTCTGTAACCTGAAGCTTATGTAACCCAAGGTACCACTGTACAGATTTGGCAAAAGGCAGGTCCCGCAAAGCAAAAACCTTTTAACTGTCAAAGGCCAGGATAAAAAGGTACACCTTCAAAATGCACCAAACAACAAAGGTGCTGCATATACCCCTTTGGGGAGGGAGTTTCACAGTTTAGGGTCTGTGTGTTGCCATTGCAGAGTGTGTGCCTATGTGTGCGCTTTGAACCAGTGGCGTAGCGTGGGGGGTGCAGGGGGGCCGGCCGCGCCGAGCGCAACATCTGGGGGTTAGGGGGCGCAAATCCATGGGTTAGGGGGCACAAATTACTTGCCTTGCCCTGGGTGCTGACAACCCACGCTACGCCACTGCTTTGAACTTCAGCTGTGCTTCAGCACAAAGCAGCCTTTCAGGAGCCACCCTGAATGACTGGCACATCATCCGGGAAGAAGAAGAAGAGTTTGGATTTAATATCCCGCTTTATCACTACCCGAAGGAGTCTCAAAGCGACTAACATTCTCCTTTCACTTCCTCTCTCACAACAAACACTCTGTGAGGTGAGTGAGGCTGAGAGACTTCAGAGAAGTGTGTCTAGCCCAAGGTCACCCAGCAGCTGCATGTGGAGGAGCGGGGAAGCGAACCCGGTTCCCCAGATTACGAATCTACTGCTCTTAACCACTACACCACACTGGCAGAGAGGGGAAGACTAAAGAAGTTCTGAGCCTGGTAGGTAGGTAGGTCTACCAGAGATCAAGTTGATGGATTATGCCGAAATGTCTAAAATGACCGGAAGAATCAGAAATCGGGGAAACCATAATTTTAATGAGGAATGGGGAAAATTTTATAATTTATCTTAAAAACCATTGTGAACAGTTAAAATCATTAGTAGGATTGGAATAACACTTGTAGTTTAATGGTGAGCTTTGGACACAGTGGAGAGGTAAAAGATTTGGATTATTATAAAAGATGTGGGAGGAAATGATTAACAATAGGACCCACAACAGGGAGGAGGGAAGTCCAGGAGATTTTTTTGGAATCTTGGTTGTATGTTGGATGTGTGACTAAAATTTTAATCTGAAAAACCATATAAAATTTATATAAAAAGGTCTGAGCCACCCACTAACCACAGGTACTTTATTTTTCCTGTACATAACTTAAAAAAAAAAAAAAATCATACACGTGTTCTTTGTGGTCTATCTAGTCCTTCATTCATCTGTGGCATCATGAACCAGCATCAATTTACTGCCCAGCCTTGAAGAGAATTTTTTTTTTGGGGGGGTGTTATTGCAAGAGTGCACAGACTTCCGCCCACAAACCGTGTGTCATATTGACCCATCTATGTAATATTTCCATGGAGAAGCAGCTCCACCGGCAGCCTAATGAACAACAGCGAGAAAGAGACACTCTTCTGTGTTCTCCCAACAGATTTCTGGATCTTGCTTCCAAAGGCTTGCGAAGTCAGGTTTTAGTGCTTACGGTGAAATGGACGGTTTGAAGCAATAAGCCAATTTTACTATTTCAGTTGTGAATCTTGATTTTCGTTTTTGTGCTGTATTTTATGCGGCATTTTGGAAATATATTTTGAAAGGCAGCTTAGAAGTCTTTTTTCATCAGGCACGGGGAGCCTGTGCCCCTCCACATATTCCTGGATTACCACCCTGCCCAAACCATTGATCAGACTGGTTTAAGAAATAAATGGATGACCAGAAGAGCTGCAGTTTCCTTTAGGACACACGACAGCCACCAGGTGGCACTCTTCTCTGTACTCCATTGTCCCCTTGACAAAAGGCAGGGGAAAGATCTTGTTCCAGAGGTCATAGATAAAAAGCTACTGAACTGAGGAACATGGCTTATTCAGGGATAGGAAGCTAACGCACTTCGACCTTGGGGCCCAGATGTTGTGGGACTCCATCTCCTATCACCACAGTCAGGCAGCGTGGGCGATGATCAGGGATGGTGGAGCTAAAGTTGAGCAACATCTGCAGAGCCAAAAATTCATCATCCTTGGCTTCTCTGAAACCCTTAAACTCTCTAGAGCAGTGGGTTGAGATAGTGGCATAGCGTGGGTTGCAAACACCCGGGGATGCATGGAGGAGGGTGGGAAACTGAGTACACATGATTATTCAGCTGACCGGTAGAGTACAGGGTCAGATTTAAGGTGCTGGTTTTGACCTATAAAGCCCTTCACAGCCTTGGACCCTCGTACCTACGGGACCGCCTCTCCCGGTATGCCCCACAGAAAGCCTCAGGGTCCATAAATAGCAACACCCTAGTGGTCCCGGGCCCTAAGGAAGTTAGATTAGCCTCAACCAGAGCCAGGGCCTTTTCAACACTGGCTCCAGCCTGGTGGAACGCTCTGTCTCATGAGACCAGGGCCCTGCGGGATCTGATTTCTTTCTGCAGGGCCTGTAAGACAGAGTTGTTCCGCCTGGCCTTTGGCTTGGAGCCAATTTGATTCCCTTCCCCCTCTTTCTTTTTTCTTTTCCTTTCTCCTCCTGCGATGAGGCTACATTTTAATATTTTAATGTTTCAATATTTTAATGTATTTTAATTTTGTTTTTAAGTTGTATTCATTCAATTTGTTTTTATTACTGCTTGTTAGCCGCCCTGAGCCCGGCCTTGGCTGGGGAGGCCAGGGTATAAATAAAAATTATTATTATTATTATTATTATTATTATTATTATTATTATTATTGGTGTCTGCGTCACCCAAGATATTGCAAGAAAAGAAAGTTGTTCTGTTGTCCACTTCCTAGTTCACGGGGAGAAGCCGTTTTCAATGGAGCCCAGCAATGGAAGTGTGCCGCTGTATTGAGGCAGAGCTGGGTGTTGAAATTTTGTATCCCCTAACAATTTTGCACCCAGGGCAACCATCCCTGTTCCCCCCTCCACTATGCCATGGGGTTGAGATGGTGGCGTTTGTTAGCTGCAGCGGTGTGAAGAGCATTCAAAGTTGAAATTTGCTCCAAGTTGCAATTAAAAGTGATGCAGTTCAGAGGCCATTAAGCCTGGCGTGCACTGGATAAAGCTTTCTTCGCTATCCCTTGCATCCATGCACAACCTTGGGGTTGCATTGTCCATCAAGTAATTGGCTACTTCCTTGGGAATTCCCAGTGGCGTAGCGTGGGTTGTCAGCACCCGGGGCAAGGCAAGTAATTTGCACCCCCTAACCCGTGGATTTGCGCCCCCTAACCCATGGATTTGCGCCCCCTAACCCTAACCCCCAGATGTTGTGCCCGGTGCGGCCGCGCCCCCTGCACCCCCATGCTACGCCACTGGGAATTCCTTAAAAATAATCGAGAAGATGAATTAATTCCAATTGTTTTTAATGGGTGTGCCACTGTCTCATTCTCACATAAAATGTTTTGTTGATCCTGTTCCTGTTGCCGAGGCTCTTATCAGATTTTGCCACTGAGGTCATGGCTCTAGCAGCATTGCATGGAATTTGTGGAAATGACTCTGAATAGGAGGAAAGGCGCAGTTCGGAATCAGTGATGTTCAAAAGGTCATGCTGAGTCATTGTACCTAGGATTTTTAATTTTTATTTTTAAACCCACTCCGTATTATGCTCAGCTAATTACTTTAAACAAATTAGTGGGGGAACTGAGATTTGCATTTGTTTTAATTGCTGTTGCTGAGGGTTTCAAGCAGCGTCCTCCCACACTCCAGGAAGAAATAATTAGATCTCAAGAAATAATAAGAAACCATTGGTGCAGACGGTGCTCCCTTTTGCCATTGGAGTTTCTCCATTGCTGAGCAGGTAGCTGGTTATTCAGGCATGCAGAGATCTGTAAAGCAGGTTAAGTTCTAGCCATCAACTCATATAAAATGATATAACTTAGCTAGTTAGAACGTGTCTACAATTCTGTGTCTACTATTTTAAAATATTTGAGGTGACCAATCTGAAAGTTTAAAGCAAACAGAAATGAAGCACCTCTTTATACAGCTCAGCATGTCCTTATCCTGAAGAAATCATTCCCACAGCATGTCATGACGGCTACTGTACTTGCCAAAGCAGATTTTAAAAATATATGAGTACAGGGAGGACAGAGGGGAGGCCATATGGGCCACTTGGCCTCCGATTCCAAGGGGGCCTCAGTCAGCATACATTCTCTATGTATTTTTAAAAAGCACTATTGTATATCTATATTTTCCATTTTGTCTTTATATGCAGATACGGTTCAAGCCTTGAAATAAAATTATTTGTCAGCATAACTTTTGTGAAAATTATTTATATACTTACCATATTTTTCGCTCCATAAGACACACTTTTTTCTTCCTAAAAAGTAAGGGGAAATGTCTGTGCGTCTTATGGAGCGAATGCGTGGTCCCTGGAGCCGAATTGCCCAAGGGCAAAAAGCAGATCATGCTTTTTTTTTTTTGAAAGCAGGAAGTGGATGTTGAAACAAAGCCGCTGATCGGGGAGAGAGATAAGGGATGCTAGAGATAAAGGAGGGAGGGAGGGGGGAGGTAAAAGCCCATGGATCCTCAGGGTTTTAATTCACCATCAGATCACACAGCATGTACATGGCTACAGCCTGCACCAAAAAAATCACGCACCCACTGTTGCCTGGGACCGCAATGGCACAAAAATGTGGTTACAAAGCACGGATCCACATGGATCCTCAGGATTTTTGCATTGGGTCACCCCAAATTCATCATCAGATCACATGTCTGTGACCACAGCATGAACCACAAAAATCATACATCCACTGTTTCGTTGAGAATATTTTTTTTCTTGTTTTCCTTTCCTCCTCCTAATAAAGGGAGATGGGAAAGGTTTCTCTCAATATTTTCTGTGCTTTGTATTCTGTACCGAAGAAAGGTTGCTCTCAAATATTATCTACACATAGTAAATTCCTGCACTCTGCTAGGATGGTTACACAGCTCAAACTCAAAAATGCAGTTACGTGCAAAAGTCTAAATCAGACAGGTCAAAAGTCCATTTCCTGCCTAACCAGCTATTTGAAACTGCTGATGTTAGCTACAGGTCAGGAGGTCGTTTCCTGCCTAGCCAGAAACTGCTGTTAACTAAAACCACTAGCAAGCTGTTTCCTGCTTTGCTTCTGCTTTAACTAATGCAAGAATAAGAAAAGATACGAAGGGAATGCTTAGCTAGCAAAAGAAGACACGTGTATGAAGGAGAGGGAAGGGAGTGCTTGGTTAGCAGAAAGACAGGAATGTTTAGCAAGCAATAAAATGTGTTTAGCAAGCAATATTTGCTAGCCGATTGGGGAAGTCTGGGGAAGGTGTGGGAGGGGGGGGAGTGTTCAGAAAAGTATAAGAAAGTCTGCTGAAGTGTCTTGCTTTACAGCCAGAATATTTTCAGGAGCTATCCAGCTGGTTGTCTCTGGGTACAGATTATCTCTGTGCACAGATTTTCAATAAACTCTTTTTCTCCAAAGAAGATTTTGCTTTCCTGGTACTTTTGTTCCCTCCGAGGTCCAGGGGATGGCGTGGCTAATGGATCCCTAGGTAAATAAGGCTTCATCTCTCTGGGGGCTCGTCCGGGATAAGCCCCCTCCCCAATACGGACCGGAGGGCCAGGCTCAACCAAAGTGAACAGCTCAGCAGCGTTTGCAGGCTCCCTGCGCACCCCACCTGTTTCGTGGGGAGAGCCAGCCACACTGTTCTGGAGTGGAGACATCTAGTTGAGGGAGAACAAGAGGACAGGACGGCGCCGAGGGGACAGGTCCGCAGCGGAAAAAGGTAAGCCCGAAGGAAAGGGCTAGGGGCCCGAGGGAAAGGGCCAGAGGCCTGATCAGCCTCACCTGGTAGCAGTAAGAGTGCCACCAGGAAAGGAATTGGTAAGGTTTGGGAAAGGGAATGGGGCGCCAGTAAGGTTTGGGAAAGGGAATGGGGCAGAGGGAATTGTGTGTGTGTGTTTTTGGCATGTTGCATGTCAGAATTATTTTGGTGTATTGCATGCTGGAGTTATTTTGGTGTGTTTAGTGTGTTATATTGATGTGTTTTGTATGTTGTATGTTGCATGTCAGATACTCTAGTGACTGAATTGTCAAGTGTGGGCCAAGGCTTAGTGTCCCCTTGGCCGAGCGATTGTAAGGTTGTGCATTTTCTGACAATATGTAGCATGTGGAGTGTGAGAGAATTTTGAAACCCTGTTAGGAGCGGAGTATCTGAATGCTTTTTAAATAACTGGAAAGCGGCCACGAAGAGTGATGATTTGGGGATTCAAATTGAAAAGAACAGAGACTCAGAACTTTATGTGAGGTGGACTTGCCGACCCAGGGAACTGTGTGGCTTTGATTTGCAATTAATCAACCCCCCCTGTGGCGAATCAACCCCCTGTGGCAAAATATATTAAATGTCCACCCAGACCAGGTCCCCTATATCTCTACATGGAAGACCAATGTAGAAAAGAATCTACCATGGCTAAAGTTTTGCTGTGACAGCAACACACAGAACAGGATTTGTACAGTGAAGCCTCTGGTGTTAGAAGACCCAGAAGATGAGGAGAGGGGAGTGATTAAGCCACCACCTTACACTCCAGCAACAGCCCCTCCAACAACCCCCCAGGCCAAAATCAAGAAGCACAGGGAGGTACTGGTGTAGGGGGAGGAGGACCTGCGAAGGAGGATAGTGAGACGGAAGAAGAGGAAGATGACGAAGAGTTTAGGAAGATACTAGATGATATGAATCAAGGAAAGAAAATGTGGACAGAAAAACAGAAAAAGAGACTAAAGGAGTTTGTAAAGCCATTTGAGGAAGAAGTTGGATGTGAGTCCCTTGTTAGTTGAGGCAACAGAAATGCTACACCCCTGAAAAGAGGAAGTGGGGACAGGCGGCGAAGAAAGTTATGTCTCACAGACAGTATGAGAAAACCAGGAAGGATCAGGCAGCCGGAGTAATGCCCCTTCGGAGGGTTTATGATCCACCAGCCCCTGTCCCAGCTGGACAAGCGAAGACACAGCATATACCCTTTTCAAGTGCAGATGTTTGTAATTGGAGAAATCAGAACCCCTCTTTTGAGGAGAATCCAGCAAAGATCATAAAACTGTTTGAAGGGATTTTTAAAACCTAAAATCCCACTTATGATGATGTACAATATCTCCTGGACTCACTACCAACTACAGAAGCATTGCTTGGCCCCTGCATGAGTCAACTAGGGGAATAGAGAAGGATCTTTTTATATGGGGCAGGGAACAGCAACAGGCTTTTCAGGATTTCAAAGTGGCATTATAACAAGCCTCAGCGCTTGGCATCCAAACCCCGAGAAGCCTTTTAACCTGTTCATAGATGAAGACCAGGGGGGTAGCCAAGGGAGTCTTATGCCAGAAACTGAAAAATTGGCAGCAACCTGTCGCATACTTGTCAGAGAAGCTAACCCCAACAGAACAGAGGTTGCCCCCCACCCTGTATGAGAGCGATTGTGGCAGTGGCCACCCTACTCACAAAGGCAGATAAATTCACGTTTGGACAGGACACCACCTGTGTGACTCCACACGCAGTCCCAGCACTGCTTGACATGAAGGGTACCTATTTCCTCTCCCAAGCAAAGATGAGAAAGTGTCAGATGTTATTGTTGCACCCGCGTTTGAAGTTCCAGGTCACCACTGCCCTCAACCCAGCTACCCTGTTGCCGGTAGGAGAAGGTGAGGAGCAGATGCACGATTGCATTGAAGTAATGGACGAAGTATATTCCAGCAGGCCTGATCTCAAAGACGAGACAAACGAGGCTGGGCAGCGGAAGGCAGGCTATGCAGTGGTAGCCCTGGAAGACCAGGTGATTGAAGCAAAGTCACTCCCGCCTGGAACATCGGCCCAGCTGGCAGAACTAACTGCGCTTACCAGAGCCCTGAGCCTGGCAAAGGGACAGAAGATAAACATTTATGCAGATTCTAAGTATGCATTCCTGACTTTACATGCCCATGGAGCCTTATGGAAAGAAAGAGGTTTGCTTACCTCCAGAGGAAGCCAGGTGGCCCACCCACAAGCCTTATTGAACCTTCTGGATGCTGTATGGGAGCCCGAAGCAGTAGCGGTTATCCATTGTTATGGACACACAACTGGACCAGGGGAAGTGGCCAGAGGAAATCGATTGGCAGACAAAGTGGCCAAGGAAGCAGCCCGGGAACTGGCCCCAGCTCCGATCATTGGAGCACTGATCCCAGAAGAAATTTTAAGCACCGCTGACAAGCCGGCCTACACAAAGCAGGAAAGGGACACTGCAGATGCCCAGGAGTTGACATTGTCCAAAGAAGGATGGTACCTCACCCCTGATGACAGGATATGGATTCCAGAGTCCCTGCCCCGGCAAATAACTCAGAAATACCATGAGTCAACCCACATGGGGCCAGATGCCACAACCAAGCAGCTGGAGAAGTATGTCTATATAGCCAACCTTTATCAACTGGCAGCCCAGATTTCCAGGAAATGCCTGCTATGCCAAAAGAATAATCCCAGAACTCACTCCAGACGATGTGGAACCACGTTACACCCTTGATGAACAGCAGTGGACCAGCCAAGAAGGAGCAACGCTCCAGGAAGGACCAGACAGCCGTGTTTTTGTGCCCCAACATCTGGCCAGCACAATTGTAAAGAATTACCACGAGTCCACCCATTTGGGAGGCCCAGCTGCTAAAGCACACCTTGGGAGAATATTCTATCTCAACTAACTGCTGCTATAACTAACTGCTGCTATATCCCAAAATGTGCCCTGTGCGCCAACCAAGAGACTGAGAACTATCACCCTTTGAACTTCTATATGGCAGGCCAACCCCTTTCGTCCGAGACATCCCCGCCAGTTTGGGGCAGATGGGAGATCACATCACCCAAGAACAAGTGCAATCCCTGTGTTTGTTGTGTGTGTTTGCTTCCTTTCCAGGTATTCCCTCGAGCGTACACCTGCAGTCCCGCGGCAGTCTCGCTGAGCCGGTTCACCAGTTCCTCTGGGTGATAGCGTCTGGCGACCCCCTCATCCCCAACTGCAGTGAAAGTAGTCGAGGTGATCCCCTGGGTACATCACACGCATCTGAAGAAGGGTGTCTGGACTTGCAAGAGAAATCCTGCTGACCCTCTGAAGTTGATCATCACCTTGTGTCTGACGCTACCAGGGAAAAAGCGTTAGGCCACGGGCAACGAGATCCTGCGACTAATCATCACAAGGACAGTTACAAAGACTTTTTCTTTTCTCTCATTTTCTTTATTGACTTGTTCTATGTCTCATTGCCCTGACCCTACCGAACCATACCAACCCTACTGGCCTGCTGGCCTCTGCTACGACTGGTTCGTCTTGCCGGTGGTAAGAGATGGCGTGCTCTTTGGCTATTGGAAACTGGGGTTTGATGAGATTGCCGTATTGAGACACCCCACTGCCCCGTTGTGGCTCCTCTCTCACACCACTGACCAGCACGCGTGGACAGTGCTCATACGGGAAGTTGCAGAGACGATCGAAATCTATCAAGTTCTGGACCACTCTTGCTGTTGTGGGAGGGTAGTCAACTGTTATCTGGGAGGTAGCGCACTGTACCAACCTCATTTGATAGACCAGGTCCTACTCTTAATCCAGGTGATAGATGGGACGGAACCTATCTTAATGCAAGTATTGCAGGGGTGGGAGCCTTAGCCAGGTGTGCATTGGAATTGCTAAACAAGTGCCAGTAAGAATTGCCACCCCAGGATTTCAGCTTCCATATGCTCTGGTCACTAGGGAGGCAGCACGAGAGTTCAATCCACCCAACAGGGTTAGTAGAAAAATTGACCCACATAGTGGGAGCATCAGCTCACCGGTGGGCTCTCATCCTTGAGGCTCAACAGGTAGTCGGGCACAAATATCAGTGGGCTCTTCAATATTGGTGGGAGGAACCATGGAGATATTGGGTTTGGTGGGTAGGAGTGATATGTACCGCCCTTGTCATATGGATGCTCTCGTATTTCTGTTGGCATGAACGGTATCGTATTTGTGGGAAGAATAGGCCCAATAATGCTTCTATTGCTTTTCTGCTTCTGTATCCCCTGCTTATTGCAATGCTTGCAGCAAATGATGCAAAGACTCCTGTTACGAGAGCTAGGACCCACGGTCATCGCTGTGATGAGGGAGTATAGGCCCATACCCCAGAACGAATCTAAGTAATAGATTGTTCAAAAGAAGAGGAGGGAGTAAAGGGAGATGGGAAAGGTTTCTCTCAATATTTTCTGTGCTTTGTATTCTGTACCGAAGAAAGGTTGCTCTCAAATATTATCTACACATAGTAAATTCCTGCACTCTGCTAGGATGGTTACACAGCTCAAACTCAAAAATGCAGTTACGTGCAAAAGTCTAAATCAGACAGGTCAAAAGTCCATTTCCTGCCTAACCAGCTATTTGAAACTGCTGATGTTAGCTACAGGTCAGGAGGTCGTTTCCTGCCTAGCCAGAAACTGCTGTTAACTAAAACCACTAGCAAGCTGTTTCCTGCTTTGCTTCTGCTTTAACTAATGCAAGAATAAGAAAAGATACGAAGGGAATGCTTAGCTAGCAAAAGAAGACACGTGTATGAAGGAGAGGGAAGGGAGTGCTTGGTTAGCAGAAAGACAGGAATGTTTAGCAAGCAATAAAATGTGTTTAGCAAGCAATATTTGCTAGCCGATTGGGGAAGTCTGGGGAGGGGGGGGGAGAGTGTTCAGAAAAGTATAAGAAAGTCTGCTGAAGTGTCTTGCTTTACAGCCAGAATATTTTCAGGAGCTATCCAGCTGGTTGTCTCTGGGTACAGATTATCTCTGTGCACAGATTTTCAATAAACTCTTTTTCTCCAAAGAAGATTTTGCTTTCCTGGTACTTTTGTTCCCTCCGAGGTCCAGGGGATGGCGTGGCTAATGGATCCCTAGGTAAATAAGGCTTCACTAAAAACTAGGTGCGTCTTATGGTCAGGTGCATCTTATGGAGCGAAAAATACGGTACTTATTTATAAGACTTCAGTTATTCCGAGGGTAAAAAGGGGGGGCACATTATCTACCCAGCCCGGGCCTCTGCCTGGCTCTGCAAGACCCTGGGGAGGAGGAGTCTTCTACCACTGTCGCTGTCTGCCAGCCCTAACAGCCAGAAATGTGATCTCCCATGTTCCAAGACAATACACTTTTGACTATCAGCTGCTGGTGATAAATGGCATAGAATCATAGAATTGTAGAGATGGGAAGGACCACGAGGGTCATCTAGTCCAACCCCCTGCAATCTTTCACCCAGTGTGGGATTTGAACCCATGACTCCGAGATTAAGGGTCTCACACTCTTCTGACTGAGCTATCTCCATCTGCTGTGTGGCATGTGGGCTTCAACTGCCAGAAAACTAACCTAGATGGACTGTTTCTGTCTGCCACAGCACAGCAGTTCGACGCTGAATTATGATGTTCGGTTGCACTCTACAGAACGTTTTAAAGAACATAATGAAATCAGCTGTCAGGATGAGCCAGGCTGATGGTGGCATTGGCTGGCAGGAAGGAAGGAGTGCTCGGAGCAGGTTGCATTTTGCAAGCGTGACACGAGTCTGGAAGCAGCTCCTGCTCCGAGCAGTTTGCAATGCAAATGTAAAACCTGCATTTGGGAGAATGCTCCTTGCCAAAAGAAAATAAATGCCTTTCATGTGCTTTTCCTTTCTCATGCAGATGCAGATCAAATGGCTGAATAAATGTACGAGAGGCGATCAGAGGTGATTTAAGCCTCATGTGGCCAGGCAGCTTTGGATTTCCAAATCCCTAACTATGCTGGCATCTGTCCATGGCCAGAAGACAAATGGTTTGCCACATTTCTCTGGCTGAAAGCAAGTATCAAATGTTCTCTCCCTGTCTGCAAAAGCTCGGACAGTGATAAGAAGGCTGAGTTCCCTCCTTTTAACCTCACAGGTGGAACCTAGGTGAAGGGCTAATTTCAATGTAGATGGAGCTAATTTGGCTGCAAGAATATCAAACTATTCCTGATATGGTAGTTGGAGGATGGATGGCAGCTAACAGATTGAGGTAGAATCCTGACAAGACAGAAGCACTGTTTTGGGGGGACAGGGGGCGGGCAGGTATGGGGAATTCCCTGGTCCTGAATGGGGTAACTGTGCCCCTGAAGGAGCAGGTGTGCAGCCTGGGAGTCATTTTGGACTCAAAGCTGTCCATGGAGGTGCAGGTTAATTCTCTGTCCAGGGCGGCTGTCTACCACCTACCTACCTGCCTATCTGCCTGCGGACTGTCTTGCCAGAAGAGTGCATGCTCTAGTTATCTCCCGCTTGGACTACTGCAACGCGCTCTACGTGGGGCTACCTCTGAAGGTGACCCGGAAACTGCAATTAATCCAGAATGCGGCAGCTAGACTGGTGACTGGGAGCGGCCGCTGGGACCACATAACACCGGTTCTGAGAGATCTGCATTGGCTCCCAGTATGTTTCCGAGCATAATTCAAAATGTTGGTGTTGACCTTTAAAGCCCTAAACAGCCTCGGTCCTGTATACCTGAAGGAGCGTCTCCACCCCCATCATTCAGCCCGGACACTGAGGTCCAGCGCTGAGGGCCTTCTGGCGGTTCCCTCATTGCGAGAAGTGAGGTTACAGGGAACCAGACAGAGGGCCTTCTCGGTAGTGGCGCCCACCCTGTGGAACACCCTCCCTTCAGACATGAAGAAAATAAGCAGCTATCCTATCTTTAAAAGACATCTGAAGGCAGCCCTGTTGAGGGAAGTTTTTAATATTTAACGCTGTATTGTTTTTAACACTTGATTGGGAGCTGCCCAGAGTGGCTGGGGAAACTCAGCCAGATGGGTGGGGTATAAATAATAAATTATTATTATTATTATACGACCACACTCAAATTTTGCGTTCAATTAAACTCCGATCCCAGACAATGTGATAGGATGCTACCGGTACTTTGGGTATGATGGACCTTAACCAAAGACAGTTCGGCTTCTCATCAACCTGGGCTGGATCTATACTGCTCTAAAAAACAACAACAAACGCTAACAAAAAAAGTTATATAACTCGTAACGTAAGCTTCCATTGACTGCTGTACAGCGCCCCCTGGTGTCACAATTTTATAAAGCATTTATAACGTTATAACTCACAAGTATAGATTAGTCCCTGGAGAAATGTGGTGTGGGATGCCATAGGGTACTGGGCCATCCCATTTCTCCACCTGAGCTGAAACGGGAAGGTGCTGTCCTGCGTGAGATCCAGGGGCGATGAAAGGAAGTGTGCATAATTAGTTGGTATAATTCATTGCCACGTGGTGTGCTGATGGCCACATTTGCCCTTAAAAGGCGATTAGGCAAATGACTGGTTCATAGTATTATTCATGGTGACTATAAGGAACTTCATATTCAGAAGCAGTTCCTGTGGATCATGAGCAGCAGAGGGCTCATTTCTTGCTTGGGGGGGGCTTCCCAGAGGCACCTGGCTGGCTGCTGTGGAAAGCAGGGTGTTTGACTAGTAAATCTTTGGTCTGATCCACCAAGGAAGCTCTTTGGAGGGCATCCATACAGCTTTGGAGCGTGTTTTCTTCATTAGTTCCACAAGAATTCATGGCTCACTGTTGGAAGACATATGCATTATATTCCGGCTTCAGCCATCTGCCTGGAAATCTTCCTCCTTGCTGCAGGGCCTAAAGAATGAGGGGGATTTGCTATTTCAGACCTGCCCTGAGCCTTGTCAATGGGTCTTCTTAAAAAGTTTACTGAGCTGTTCTGTTATGTCCCTTGGGCTCCACCGATATAACTCAAGTGCTCTGCAGGCTTTTGGGCTGAGGGGAGGTATTTGTCTGCTTGTCAGTTAAGTGCCAGAATAAACTCCCCTACAGGAACAAAGTCTGTTCTCTTAGTCAAATAAGGGCCCGTGTCAAATATTTGTCAGAGAAGCGCACAGAGACAAGCATCTCCCATGCTCTCTGGCTCTGTGCATCTGCTAGACAGCAGTCAATTCAAGTTTCGCTCCAGGGACAGTCAACACCACTGACGTATGGGGCAGGAGGGACCCTAGACTGACATAAAACAGGGGGGTGTTGAACTGCAGGGTTTGAAAGGCACTGATGGGATTGATCCATCTGGCGTCTTCAGAAACTGAATAACACTGAACCCCATTCCAAAAGCACCTCACATCTCCAATATGTCTGAATTAAATGTTTGCTTCTATCCGAAGAAATGCATGTGGCCTGAATTTCATAAGCTTAAAGTGTTAGCCTGCAAATCGAGACGTTTATGGAGTCTTTTGATATTCACACCTTAGCAAGCAATATGCAAAACACATCCTGAATTTGCACAAATAACAGTGGTACCTCGGGTTACAGACGCTTCAGGTTACAGACTCTGCTAACCCAGAAATAGTACCTCGGGTTAAGAACTTTGCTTCAGGATGAGAACAGAAATTGTGCTCCGGCAGCGCAGCGGCAGCAGGAGGCCCCATTAGCTAAAGTGGTGCTTCAGGTTAAGAACAGTTTCAGGTTAAGAACAGACCTCTGGAATTATTTAAATACTTAACCTGAGGTACCACTGTAATTGTAATTAATACATTCTTATCAAACATTAAAAGCTTCCTGAAGCAAGGCAGCAGAGGTTTAAGATCGGAGTTTTCCTTGTCCTAGATGGGCTAGCTTCCCAGGCTTCTCCCCTCCAAAGATGTCCTGTGAGAGTTGTATATATATGCAAATAAATCCATATATCGAAAAGACCCCAGTCTCGACCTGAATTCGAAGGAAACCGAACCCTGGGTGAGCTCTGGAACCCCTGCAGTTTTTCCGCTCAGAAATTGAGGTGGCATGTAACAATATTGAGGATCCATGGATCTTTCACAAAAGTCAGATTTTTTTTGTGGTAGAAAAGGAAGCGGGTTTTTGAGTACTTTATTCCAGAACACTGGCTGAATAATGACAACTTAGTAAAGGTAAAGGGACCCCTGACCATTAGGTCCAGTTGTGCCAGACTCTGGGGTTGTGGTGCTCATCTCACTTTATTGGCTGAGGGAGCCAGCGTACAGCTTCCGGGTCATGTGGCCAGCATGACTAACCCGCTTCTGGCGAACCAGTGCAGCGCACGAAAACGCCGTTTACCTTCCCACCGGAGCAGTACCTATTTATCTACTTGCACTTTGACGTGCTATCGAACTGGTAGGTTGGCAGGAGCAGGGACTGAGTAACGGGAGCTCACCCCGTCACGAGGATTCGAACTACAGACCTTCTGATCGGCAAGCCCTAGGCTCTGTGGTTTAACCCACAAAAGTGCCGATACCTGCAAGGCTGATTCATAATCTGCCCACCTTCAACCCCAGTCATCTTCCTCCACCAAATTTACACTGTGCAGGAAAACCCCCTATTTACAACATTTTCCGGTTCCGCTGCTGTAGGGGCAGTCAACCGGGAAGTTCTCCTTCCAAATCTCTCCTTTTGCCATGGACTCGGCAGGTGGCCTCAGGCAAGTCACTGACTTTCCGCCTCCACGCCCTCGCCTGCCGTTTTTCTGCAATATGGGGTTTTTAATCTTGACTTCCCTTACAAAGCTATGGTAAGAATTCACTGCGACAACACGACTGAAGCTCTTTGAGCACCCTCAAACACTTTCTAAACGCACAGTGATTTTACTGCACTTTGAACAGGGTTGTCCCCTTGACTGCTGACAGGGTTGCAGCGCAGCAGGGAGAAATTTCCATCTGAGCATCTCTTTCCAGCTTCACCGATTAAATTTTGCCCCTGTCATGTACACATGAAAGATGCACAGACCCAGAGCCAACACACAGGGCATTATGGGAAATGTAAAAGGCAACTTCAAACCACCCACTTCTGACCACAGCGCCATTGCCACCTGCCGCTGCTAACACAGCCAGGTAAGCCAACTGGGATGCGGTCCATTTTGTCAGCGGCCCCCTCAAGACTCCTAAGGCAAGTATTGGAACCTGCTGGAAAAAGAATTGTTGACAGCACTGGCTTTTAACCATCGCTTTAGTGTAAATAGGATCCAGCAGTAGATACCGGTTTGTTTTCATGTGATAAATCAGGTTTATGTAGTTGCTACGTAGGCGCCTCTTTCATTCAGACTGAAGAAACTGTCGTTCTGAGGTAATAAAAGGGGGAGGGCATTGCTTAATATGGGAGGCAAAACAAATGTACAAAGAGAAGAATATTTGTTTTACATTTTAATGGGGATTCTTCAAACACAGCTGAGAGCCGAGAGTCCCTGCGGCTTGCCAAATCTTTTCCCTCAGTTCCCTTCTTCCACAGATGGTCGCTGTACAGAGCGATAAGACTACTATAATTCATGTTTGCACACCTTTATTGTGTACCCTAAAATGCAAGCGCCGGCTTGCATTGGTATACAGAAAACCATAGGCAACTCGCTGTGAAGGCGCTTTCCCTTTCCCATCAACACGGGTGTAATGTTCAAAACATGACTTGAGTGGACTGAGGAGGACCAGGGCTTCAGAGCCAGATATCTCAAGGACTGATATTGTCATCTAAAAGCACAGAGGAAGAGAGAAATGGGCATATTTCAACGTATTATTTATTTTATGGTGTTTTGAATATTTTGTGGTAAACTGCCCAGGTAACATATTAGAAAGGCAAGGAATACTACTACTACTAATAATAATAATAATACACACACCCCAGTCTCTGAGCAGCAAAGAGCTCGTTCCAGAAGATCCATAGTTTACTGGGGTTCCATTTCCTTGAAATTGAAGTCAATAGAGATGTTGGTGATTTTACAATATGTGGCTTTATTTATACACATATACAACCAGAGCATGGGATGTGGGTGGCGCTGTGGTCTGAACCACAGAGCCTAGGACTTGCCGATCAGAAGGTCAGCGATTTGAATCCCCACGACAGGGTGAGCTCCCGTTGCTCGGTCCCTGCTCCTGCCCACCTAGCAGTTCGAAAGCACGTCAAAGTGTAAGTAGATAAATAGGTACCGCTCCGGCGGGAAGATAAACAGCGTTTCTGTGCGCTGCTCTGGTTTCACCAGAAACGGCTTAGTCATGCTGGCCACAAGACCCAGAAGCTGTCTGTGGACAAACGCCGGTTCCCTCAGCCAGTAAAGCTGCAACCCCAGAGTCGTCTGCGACTGGACCTAACAGTCAGGGTTACCTTTACCTTTTACAGAGCATGGGATGGAGGGGCTTACAGAATTGACACTCCAGCAGATCATGCCTCCCTATTAGGTTCCCAGGGGCATTCACAATCCATAGCTTTGGGGTGCAGCACAGAACAAGACAGGTTTCTGTGTCTCCAGCTTCCGGCATCAGTCAAAACTCTCTCCAAATCCCCCTGCCCTCTCTCTCACTCTCACACACAATACCCCCTGGGCCTATTGCTCTCCATCCTAGGTTGATGTGGCATTCAGTCAGATGAGTTGGGGGGGGGAGACCATCCATTTGCTCACTATGGCAACAGAGTTCATTCTTTAATATGCTGATGGGCATATTCAATTCTTTTATAGTTAGCTGGGTGGCTAAGGCCTTAAGAACTCATTTGGCTGGTTCAGCAGGTTTCCACTTATAGATTCTAACCTCACAGATACGGAATCAAAAGGCTTTTCGATTTTGCCCAGGGCTGCGTGTTCACACTTAGGGTTTTTGGCTTAGATTTTTACTTAGCGAAAGACCCCTGAAATGCTGGATTTTCTTGTTCTTTCTTCCTATAAGCAATAGACCACTTTTCATGACAGAGAATCAGAAAACCAGAGAATCGATCAATCATTCGGCATAAACAACGCCATAAATGCTGTTTATCATACAACATAAACACAGGTGGCGCTGTGGTCTAAACCACTGAGCCTCTTGGCCTCGCCAATCAGAAGGTCAGCGGTTTGAATCCCTGTGACGGGTTTGGGTCTCCACTCCTCCACATGCAGCTGCTGGGTGACCTTGGGCTAGTCACACTTCTCTGAAGTCTCTCAGCCTCACTCACCTCACAGAGTGTTTGTTGTGGGGGAGGAAGGGAAAGGAGAATGTTAGCCTCTTTGAGACTCCTTCGGGTAGTGATAAAGCAGGACATAAAATCCAAATTCTTCTTCTTCTTCTGTCCCAGCTCCTGCCAACCCAGCAATTCGAAAGCACACCAGTGCAGGTAGATAAATAGGTACCACAGCGGCGGGAAGGTAAACAGTGTTTCTGTGCGCTCTGGTTTCCGTCACGGTGTTCTGTTGTGCCAGAAGTGGTTTAGTCATGCTGGCCACATGACCCAAAAAGCTGTCTGTGGACAAATGGCAGCTCCCTCAGCCTGAAAGCAAGATGAGCGCCACAACCCCATAGTCGCCTTTGACTGGACTTAACTGTCCAGCAGTCCTTTACCTTTTAAACAAAAGAAGCCATGGCAGAGCTCATAAATTCTCCCCCATGTGTTCTTTCAATGGAATGGGGGAGCTTCACGCTCCTTCTTTGCTCTTTTCTTATTTTCAACAAATCCTGGTCTTATAGGTATTTAAGAGATTACTTCAAACAAAACCGCATGCTCAACAAAACTGAAAGGGAAAAAAGCTCTTCAGAGACGGAGCCAGACGCTGGACACACCTCTCCAGAAAACCACCCTTCATGTTTTGAGAACCTGCCCTTTGACAGGTGTACGAGTGTAAAAGACACCGGAATATGAATTTTCTCACACAAGCAGTTTTGCTGCATATTTCTGATTGTCTGCAAGACATGGAGCCAAACCGCACCGGATTTATTAGGCTCTTTGGTTCCATCTTAGAAAAAAGAAGCCCGGACAAGGATTGCTCTCTGCTCACCTCCAAATACCGCCATCCTTTTGTCCCATAGGTTCCTTAGGAATTTATTGCACAAATGCATGTACATGCTGTCATTTGAAGAGTGAGGCTTTCCTTTCCAGGGTCATTAAAAGTTCAGTAATAATTCATACCTATTAGGGGTGGAACGGGCGTCTCTCAGACCCTTTCCAGCATGCCAACAGACTGGCAAATAACTGACCCTCCAAGAGTCCCTATTTTCTGAGGACACTCCCAGATTTACAGAAGCTGCCCCAGTTTCTGATTTGATCCCAGAATGTCCCGCTTTTCCTTAGGACGTCCATATTTTCCTCTGAGAAAAGTTGTAGGGTATGGAGTTACCCGACCCCTGAGCCAAGGAGATAAGCAACTATACAACCTTTAGAAGACATCTGAAGGCAGCTCTGTATAGGGAAGTTTTTTAATGTTTAATGCTTTATTATGTTGGAAGCCTCCCAGTGGCTGGAGCAATCCAGTCATCACCATCATCACTGAATAGCGCTATTTTCATCAGTGAACTGTTAAAAGGGTATGAAATTATAGCTTGCTGTAGGCCACCCAACAGAATTCTCCCAAATGCCTGGCATTTGGGGAATCTGGCAGGAAATGCTGCCAAACCCAAGATAATTAATCATGTTGGACTGTACAAAGGAGGCAGCCCAGATTAGTTGGCTGCTGTGATGAAATACAGGGTTGTTGGAGCTTTTTTAGCCAAATGGCACATGCCATTCATGGGCAGAAGCAATAGAAACAATGGTGGGCAAAAAGCAGAGCAGAGGAATGAATGTCAGTTTTTGCCTTTGTACAGCAGGCTAGTTCCTACACACATTCACACACCCCTCTAGGCAAGCAAGAGGCTTTATCAGAGTTCAGGGATATATTCCAAACAGAAACACTTGAGGTGTGAAGCAGGGACAGTGAAGAGTGTGGGCTGACATTGTGTTGTTGGCAGTTTTATTTTTGATCTCTTTCTCAATTTATTTATTCGTTCATTAAAATAAAATGTTCATTACAATAAATCCCAGAGCAGGGAACAACATCAAAGTATATGTCCCATTAAACTTTAATTAGTTTAATGCTTATCAAATGTCCAGTGCGCTTCCGATGCCACAATGTCCCATTACAGCAGAGCATTTCGCACAGCGGCTCAAGAAGGGCTGGAGAGTCAGCATCTTTTCAATAAAGGAATCTTGGAGCAAGCGGTTTGGAACTCAAATAAAAGGTTTATTTACACAAAACAAAAACCCTGGTGAAGAATCACACATTTCAGCAAACACGCCCCAAAAGAAAAAGGAAGGGGGAAGGGAAGGGGCAGGCACACGAGTGAGTTGACTATTTATACAAACTCACATTCCTGGAAGCCTAACGACCTCCAGCTGCTCAGTGATTAGAGCGTCTTGATTAGAGCTTCTTAACCCTTTAATACCAACACCCCCTCTCGCTCGTAACACTGAGCTGTACCAACCTTAATTCAAATTTAAACCTGAACAGAAACATTTATGAGATTGCGGACTCAAAGCTTTTGTAAAACCGTCTGCGAGATTTTCTTGGCTTGGACAATACTTTAGTTCAATTAAACCTTGTTTTACACTTTGGCATACATTTTGATAACGGATATCCAAATGTTTTGTGTGTGCCTTGAATTGACCTGATTTAGCTAGTTTAATACAAGGTTGATTGTCTTCCCACACTCTGATAGGTAGGGAACATTCTCCAAACAATTCTTGTACCAGTTGCTTATAAAATTCCAGTTCTCTACATACATCTGATAATGCATTGAACTCAGATTCAGTTGAACTTAAAGCTATAAGTGATTGTTTTCTTGATCTCCAACCAATTAGTGCATTTCCAAATTTTATCGCCATTCCTGACACTGATTTTCTATCTGGTCCAGCATCAGCCCAACTGCTGTCAGCCCAACATTCAAGTTGTGTGCTGCCCTCTGCTGATAGTTTTAAGCGAAACCTTTTGGTAGTTTGGAGATACCTTAAAACTCTTTTTACTCCTTGCCAAGCATGCATTGATGGTTTTTCAGCTTGTCTACACAGCATGTTGACAGCATATGTTATATCGGGCCGAGTCCACTGTGCAATGTGGAGTAGACTGCCTATCGCTGACTGATAAACCCCGGGATTACAGAACTCTGCCTGTTGCTCAGTTTGAGCATCCTTTGTGTAACTTAACTCCATTGGGGTTTTAACACCAGCAGAGTTGTCCATTTTAAACCTTTCCAGCAACTGCTGGATCTTAGCTTCTTGGCTGAGCCAATAGTTCCCATCTTCATCTTGCTGTATTTTAACTCCTAGATAAACAGATACATTGCCTAGTGATTTTATCTGAAACCTTTCTCCAAGATTTGTGGCAAATTGTTGTGCAAGTTTATCGTCCTTTCCACTGTATAATAAATTGTCAACAAATATCAAGACTGCTTCTTGTTCACATCCCAAGCCTTTTAGATAAAGACACGCATCTGCTGCGCTCTTTCTGAACCCCATGCTCTCTAGAGCATCGTTTAAGCAGGAATTCCAATTACGGGCAGACTGTTTCAACCCATAAATGGATTTGTGTAGGCGCCAGACCTGGTTTGGCTTGTCTCCTTCAAAACCTGGTGGTGGCGTCATATAGACTTCCTCCTGTAAGTCTGCATTTAAATAAGCCACATTGACATCAAAATGAAACAGCTTATTTCCCTTCTTAGCTGAAGAGGCTAAAAGCATTCTTAATGACTCCGATCTTGAAGTAGGGGCATAAATTTGAGAATAGTGAACTCCTTTGCGCTGCGAAAACCCTTTTGCAACTAGTCGAGCTTTATATTGCAACTCCTCAGTAGTTGTGGGCTTTAAACGATATACCCATCGACAACCTACAGCTTGTTGCCCTTTTGGAAGCTCTGTACTTGTAAACACACCGAGAGACTTCATTGAAGCCATCTCTTTTTCCATTGCTTCCTGCCACTTTGCGGCTTCTGAGCTTGGAAGCTGTTGTACCTCTACATAGCTATCTGGCTCACACTGTGCCATATTTACGTATACACTTGTCACCTTAAACCGCTCTGGCGGCTTGCCCTTTGTGGCACGTTTTGACCTGCGCAATTGCTCCTCTTGTGCCCCCTCTGACCGTTGGCTGTCAGAATCTGTCTCAGGCTTTATGTCTGGACGTGCCTCTAGGGATAAAGACCTCCGTTTAGATACCTCCCTTGGGCTTGGTGTTGCAGGCGACCTGCTTCGCTTTTGCTGTCTGCTAGGCCTAACGACTGGCGATGTTGGAACACTCTTAGATTCTGGCTTTTCTTCCTTAGGAGAAGAACCTTGTGCCTGGTCAGAATCTGCATCTGAACCATGTGCACCATCCCCTTCTGGCTCATCACCCTCTGTACTTTCTTTCTCAGCATAAATGCCTAAATCATCTCTCAAAATGTCAGGGTTAGCATGTAAGTGAGTCCATCCAGATTGCTCACAAAATTCAGCGCTCCTACTGAGGACCACTCTTGTAGTATCCCCATCTGGGTTCACGAACCTCCAAGATTTGGCGTGTGGTTCGTACCCACAAAAGATGAGTTTCCTAGCCCTTGGACTTCCCTTTTTCCTTAACGCTTTTGGGATAAGTACATAGGCTTGAGATCCAAACACCCGAAAGTAATTAACTTTGGGCTTTTTCCCATATAAAGCAAAATATGGCGTAGTATCAATTACCGAATTATATACTCGATTCAGAACATGAGTAGCCGTCTGCCAGGCTTCCGCCCAGTAACTTTGAGGAAGTTTAGCATCAAACAACATAGAGTTTGCCAACTCTTGCAGAACCCTGTTTTTACGTTCGGCCACGCCTCCTTCTTGGGGGGAATAAGGTGTAGACAGACGATGCTTAATTCCCCTTTTCTTAAAGAAATTCTGCAACACAGACCCGGTAAATTCTGACCCTCTGTCTGTTTGAAAAGCAAGTACTCTAGTACCGAATTCAAGTTCTACTGCATGAACCCAATTTTTAACTGTTTCTGCAGTATCTGCTTTTGTTTTGAGAGGAAAAAACCATGTAACCTTTGTTTTGTCATCTGAAAGACACAGTGCATACCTCGAACCTCCCATGCTAGCAACAGGCATTGGGCCACATAGGTCCATATGCACAAGTTGGAATACCTTGTCAGATTTCCTATTTGAACTGGGATAGCTGCATCTATGAACCTTCGCCCTTTTGCATGCAGTACAATCCAAATACTTAGTACATTTGTTCAATTTGCACCCTTCTGATAATTCAGGTTGTCTTTTAACATACTGAAAATTAATATGTCCCAAACGGCGATGCCATAAATGAACACAAGAATTATGGGTAGGCAAGTTCACACAACCAGCATGAACCTGTTCAACTTCATCTGGACTTGTCTCAAAATAATATAACCCATTTCTGCATTCCACCTGCAAAAGAGATACATTATTCTTTGAAATAGTGCAAACCCCATTTTCAAACACAGTTTTAAACCCATTTCTATCAAGTTCTGACACAGACAAAATACACCCCTTCATTCCCTTTAGCACGTAGGCATCAATTTCTGTTTGCAAACACTTCAAAAACACTGTGCCTACGGTCTCTAAGGAACGTTTAGTTGAATCTGCCATTGTCACAACTTTAAGGGTTTGCAAATGTCTGCAATTCTGCAAACGGACACTAGATGGCGCCACCAGGTGGTGAGATGCACCACTGTCGATCAACCAGCGTAGATTGCTGCCTTGGCCACGCCCTTGCATCAACGCCATTGCTGAAGCCATGTGCTGTGTGCTGTGGGAGTAGCCACGACCTCCTCCTCTTCTTCGACGTCCCCTGGAACTCCTTGTCTGGTAACTAGGGGTAACAGCCTTGGTGCTGTCTTGACCAGGTTCACGTGTACAATTCCTGATTAAATGGGAAGAGGAACCACAGCGAAAACAGTGTCTAGCTGCAAAAGCATTTACTGTGTTCTCAAACTCAGCATCCCAACTCTTAGGCACAGCATAACTCCCCTTTGCAGACAAACCTCTTTCTCTTTGCCTTTTATCCTGTTCATCAGCAAGTCGAGAAGAAATGTATTCAAGGGTTAATTCAGATGAAGGCATAGCTTCCAAAGTTAAAGCTAGAGTCTCATAGCTTTTATCAAGAGAAGACAACAAAATGTATGACTGCTGCTCCATAGAGAAAGGAATGCCCAGCTGTCTTAGTTGATTAAAGGCAGACACCATTTTGGCAATATGTTCTTTCACACACGCTCCCGGTTGGAGACGTAAATCAAACAAACATCTTGTAGCATGGATCTTGGCCCCCGCAGTGTTTCTGGAATTTAACCGCTGTAGAACCGTCCAGACCTCATGCGTGTTCTTTAACTCAGAAACATAAGGCATTTGCTCTGGTCCCACTGCCAAAACTAGTAGACCTCGGGCTTTCCTGTCGCGTTTCTGAGAAGCTGCCGCTGCTGCTTTGTCTTCTGCAGACGCGTCTGCAGCTGCCTGTAAATGCGGTGCTTCAGTACAACTCCACAACTCTTTTGCTTGCAACCAAACCCTTACTCTAGCCTTCCAATCTTGCCAATTTTTCCCATTGAGTCGCGTAAAGGGGACAGTAAAACTTTCCTGGGACTCTGCCATCCTCCCTGGGGCTTAGGAACGATACTCACAGACCTGTAGACCGTCTCCCAGCTGCTGAGGTGGCTCCACGAGGAATAAGACGTCTTCCAGCGAGTACAAACTGCGCAGTGCCTCTTTAAAACTTTTCCTAGGCACGTTGCAGGACTCAAGCTGCTTTGAAGGCTTTCGTTGTCGGCAACCGCTTCTGTCTTCACTCCAGTCCTTTCATAAATCACTCTTAACTGCACTCCTTATCTCCTTCTTGACGTACAAACAGCCATAACCTGTCCCGTTAAACTTTAATTAGTTTAATGCTTATCAAATGTCCAGTGCGCTTCCGATGCCACAATGTCCCATTACAGCAGAGCATTTCGCACAGCGGCTCAAGAAGGGCTGGAGAGTCAGCATCTTTTCAATAAAGGAATCTTGGAGCAAGCGGTTTGGAACTCAAATAAAAGGTTTATTTACACAAAACAAAAACCCTGGTGAAGAATCACACATTTCAGCAAACACGCCCCAAAAGAAAAAGGAAGGGGGAAGGGAAGGGGCAGGCACACGAGTGAGTTGACTATTTATACAAACTCACATTCCTGGAAGCCTAACGACCTCCAGCTGCTCAGTGATTAGAGCGTCTTGATTAGAGCTTCTTAACCCTTTAATACCAACAGTATACAGTACATCACCAGCACTGTACAATATTGTAAAACGTTGTCAGCCTGGATAGCTCAATTGGTTAGAGTGTGGTGCTGATAACGCCAAGGTTGCAGGTTCGATCCCTGTATGGGACAGGAGCATATATTCCTGTATTGCAGGGGGTTGGACTATATGATCGTTAGGGTACCTTCCAACTCTATGATTCTAGTAAGGGCACTAGATCAAATCACAAAGCAACCCAACAAGAGTGAAAAACACATCACTTGCCTGGGTAAAGATGTCAAAAAGATTCATAAAAGCCACCAGCCAGGATCAGTGCCAAGTGGATTCCATAATCGGGGTACTGCTCTTGAGAACATCATCTCATACATTAACGGTCCCTGGAGTAGAATTCATCTTTTTCACAGCCACCGCATACTGGGTCAATGGTTTCGCTGAGCTATGCGCCATGACCCCAAATCTCTTTCCTGGTTAGTCGCCCAGCAATCAGACCCAACAGTCTATAGAAGAGCACTGGATGGTTTCACAGAAGATAAGGCTACCAATGGCTGCTAATCACAACAGCCATGTTCTGCCTCCGCTGTCAGAGGCATTTTGCCTCTGGATTCCACTTGCTGAGAATCACACGTCCTGTTGCACTTTTGGGCTCCCCAGAGGCATCTAGCTGGCCACTGTGAGAACAGCATGCTGGACTTGACGCGCCTTTCTTATGTCATTTTACGTTCATCAGCATATATTTGAAGTCACGCTTTTCTGGCCCCAAGGTGCCTCACTTTCCTCTTACTTATATCGAACCGGCTTTTGCCATTTTGTTGCCCATGCACCCAGTTTGGAGACGTCCTTTTGGAGCTCTTTGCAATCTGCTTTTGTTTCTCCCAGGGCTCATCTGCATGTCTGTCAGTACCCAAGTTTTATAGTCAAGGGTATGAGAGGTTCTTTTTTCATCCCTAGGAAAACCCGCTGTTTACTGCTGAATCGGAAGAAACACCAATATGCAGAAAACCCGACTGATGTTTGTTCCAACTCAGCAGTAAACCGTGGGGTTTCCCAGGGGAATCGGACAGACATCTCAGACCCATGACTCAAAATCTTAGGACAAACGGAAGTGGATGAGCCCTCACATCAAATAATTTTGTGTCACCCATGAAGTTGGCCGCCTCACACTGCTCATGCAGGAGGTGGGGAAACATTTTTTTTAGAAAAAGAGAACAGCAGACAATTTACTTGAAGCTTTTTATTGTACAAACCTTACCTCCATTTACATAAAAGACATTTTTAATACAAATATATTTAAGAGATATTCCCAGTTTCCTCGGTTCCTCAAGCTATCTGACCAAAATTCAGGGAGGGAGTGGGGTGGGAGTTAAGCTAAAAAGAGATGCACAAGGATTTGTTGTTGCTTTTTTGTCGGCACACAATAAAAGTACACTGTTGTGTATACAAATTTTCCAAAGAAAGACAATCCTTTAGATACACATAGAGAGTAACTGACCAAATACACCTGCAAAAATCAAATTTAAAAAGACATTCAGAGATTTATTTTTTTTTTTTTAAGAGGACTTCCATCTCAGCAGCGAGAACACCATGTGGATCACATATGTCAATGTGACTGCATAGGCAAAAACCTAGAAGAGAAACGAAGAGGGTTCAGTGTGTCGATTTGCTAAAATTAGTTCATGAGCAATCCTGAGCATCTCTCCGTAATATCTTTTCCCACATTACTGTGTGTATTGCTGCACTTGCTCTTGTCTCTCACCCGGTCTACCTCAGGTATGCAGCCTCAGTTCACCTGGACCCTGCTAGGCCCTGCGTATGCATCACACCCGGCACTTATGGTACCCTATATAGGCACGATAGGGCACCCATGATGGATCGAAATGGATGACATTGTGCCAGGACTGTGTCTCTCCTTTACAAGAGTCTTGGGCCCTTCATGCCACTTTTGATAAGGCTCCTGAGGACTTTGGCGTTATGATTAGAACAGCAGAAAAGCAGCCATGGCGCCTAAACTAGAGCGAGGCAGTAAATTGTCTTGGCAAATCAAGGCTGGAAGTGGTCAAGGATCCCACTAAAACAGCTGGGGTCCCGGTCACTCCTATTTCCCCCTTCCAGGTGGATTATGGTGATTCATAGCCCCATGTTTTAGGTGGGTCTCCTCATAGCAACTGTAAAATTGACCAGGGGGGGGGTTAGAATTGGAAATGTCCAACCCCTTGGATTGATATCAAAGGCGTGTTGTTTTTTAAAGGTGTTTTAAAGGTATTTCTTCCTTTTTGGTTGCTATCTGCCTCGCTTTGTGAGCTTTGCTAAAGGACTAAGTGAGGACCCTGTTTACTGCCTTAAGATTGGCAACTACGAATTTTTATTGCTCTGTGATGCTAGGGACTTAGATTTGTACAGGCATGCCAACTCTAGTGGGCAGAGGTTTTGTCAGCCCTCTCAAATATTGAGGGGGCAGAGGAGACCGAACCAACGAACAAGGTCTAACCAGCCTACACAGCATCTCCCAACACCATGCAGGCTGGTGCAGACTTCCACTAGGCCGGGCCAGTCTGGCTTGCATGGCATTGGAAGACGTGTGTGATGTCACATGACCCATGGCGTGTGTGATGTCACACACATGCCGCCGCCCCCCCCCAATCTTGGTGGGCAACCCGGCTCCTGTAGATTTGTAACGCAACTAGATGGGCTAAGGGAGACTGGAGTTATATCATTTACTTTGATTGGTCGCTTTGTCAATGCTGCTCTTTAATTCAATGTCACTTGTGAATCTATATGGTCCAAGCCCACCCAGTGGGCTTCATGGCTGAGTGGGAATTTGAACCCTGTTCTCCCAGGTCCTTGTCCACTACACCACACACTTGCATGCAAATGGAAACAAACATATAGGCAGCATATATTGTTTTCAGGTGATTTCACGCATGTGGCATGGCAGAGGCAATTCATCCTTTGCCCCAGGGGAAGGCAGTGATGCTTCTTTAAGAAGGCACTTGTCCTCTGCAGTTTTCACAAGTCATTTGGGCAAATCCACACCGTGATCAACTCCCGCCCGGAAACCAATGTCCCCACTGTGGAAGGACGTGTGGATCCAGAATTGGCCTCCACAGTCACTTACAGACTCATTGTTAAAACCGTGTTTATGGAAGACAATCTTACTTGGCTACGAGTAATCGCCAAAGAAGAAGAAGATTAGATAGATGATAGATAGATAGATGATAGATAGATAGATAGATAGATAGATAGATAGATAGATAGATAGATAGAGATATAGATATACAGTGTGTGTGTGTGTGTGTGTGTGTGTGTGTGTGTGTGTGTGTATTGTAAGCGAGGACATATACTCACCACTGCTGCAATATCTATTTGGTAGTATTTAAAATGATCCGGATAAGATTTCAGCTGATAGGTAGTATAGGCTTGCACAACTGACGCACTCAGGTAGAAGAGAGAAGCAATTACCTGGTAGAAAGCATCCTGGAAAAGAAAACAACACAAAGACCCTAAGACCAGCGCAAGAGAATGTGTCCCCGCCATATCCCTGTGCCAGAGAACACTTGACACTGGTGAGAAGTTTGTTTTGCTTAGTGGCAGTTTTATAGGATACGCTGCCATGACTAACAGCTTTAGAGGGAGCGTTTGTATCCAGGAGGAGAGGAATGCTGTATTCTGAGCAGAGTCAGTGCCAAACTTTTCAAAAGCATGCAAGGACCATGCAATTCTGGACAAGAATTTGCCAGGGCCTCTGACCTGGGCATGCCTCAGAACTAAATGGATGCCAAATCGAGAGCAGTGACTCGTACTAAGATTTGGCAGGTAGCTACCTCTGTGTACTTTGGGCTCTGTTTAAATGCATTTCTCATAGCATTCTAAGGCTGGTTCTGATATAATGAGAAGCACCCCACAGTGCTCACACTCTGGCCCACACACTGCTCTTCACAGCCGCAGGGAGGAGTTTAGAAGCACTGGCTTCCATTTTTACACAAAGCACAGTTTCCTGCTTTGTGGTTTAATCCTGGAAACTGTAATTTGTTTAAACTCCAGTTTTATGGCACCCTTTTCCGCTGCTTATCCCACCAAAATCTAAATCATGTGACTCCTGATGCATGGATAAATAGAACTGTATTTGGGCTGGGGGGGGGGAGTATACTGGTATTTTAATCTCTCCAAAGAGACTTACCACAGCAACCCAAGCTGACTTCCCTCCATGAGCGCCACACATATATAGGAACAAAAGCAATGTTGAAATTACAAAGCAAAACACTGAGACGAACATCACCCAGCCTTGACTCATCGGAACATAAACTTTCGTGGAAGCCACCAGGATCCAGACTAGGCCACCAAAAACCTACAATAAAGTGTAAGAAAAGTAGTTCAGTCACAAGCCCTTACAATGATTAATCAGATCTGTTCTGGAAGACCTGTTTTCGTACAAATTACTTGGCCGGACAACTCCATTGCAAAATGCAGAGAAGTGCACATTTTGAAGGATGACTGCGATTCAATTCACATATTGTTTTGGAAAGTGCGCTTTTCCTGGTTCTGGGAGACCAGGGGGTGGGAGAACACTTTGCAGCAGAAAAGGGAGATGCCAGTGCCTCTTCTCCAGCCGGACTCACCTCTGCCTCCCTCATCCTACTCTTCTGATTCAGCTTCTGCCCTTGATTCTGAACTGCTCTCTGCCACAGACTCTCCCAGCTCACTAAACCCTGTTACCTCTTCAGCTTCTGACCCCCCCTCCTCCTCCCAGTCTTCTCTGTCCACTCACTGTTGTCCCACCACCAATCCCCTGCCTCTGAGCCTTCTTCCCCTGGGGGTTCCCCAGCTTGTGCCTCCCACAATTCCTCTGCATCCAACCAGTTTTGCAACAGCAATTTTGCTTCCCAGCTTTGACAATATAAGTACTGCTGGGCCCCTATCAACAATTGGCTTACTACTATTAGAAATTGAGGTTTGCTTGCCACCAATAGATCCACGCTTCCCAGGAGCACTCAATACAACCCTAAAGTCCCCCTCCAACATGTTCACAGAGGAAATAGATATATTTCTTGTTAACGTCCCTCCTTTTAAAGCCATAGATCACTGTCCAAAGACTCAGGTTTGCAGAATGCTGAAGATTCATTCACTTCTTCTGCATTGGCTGCCGTAGTGAATTGCTTGTTTTTTATCCAGGCCTTTGAGAGGCAATGGTAGTCTGGTAAAGTTTTAGGTTATTGGTGGAATCTGCTGCTGTATCTATACATTGATATCATAGAATCATAGAATTTCAGAGTTGGAAGGTGGCCTAAGGGTCATCTAGTCCAAACCTATATATAATAAAAGAGTTTTTAACAGTTGCTTTAGTTATTGTTATTATATGGATATTGTAATTTTATAGTGGTGTGTTTTTTTTAATGTTGTCAACCATCCTGGTATCTAAACGGATGGTTTAAAAATGGAATAAATAAATTGTAAACATTTAAAATAAAATAAAATTTAAGTGTTGTTAGAATATATCCAATCTGGAATAAATGCAACTCAAAACATATTCAGCAATATAGGTAGAAATGGAATGAGATTAGTACACTAGTATTTGGTGTCCATTTGCATGTATACAGACTCTCACTAAGATGCAGAGCGGGAGAGAGAATTTTAACTTCTAGATTAAAATATCTTCTCAGTGCTTACAAAATGCCACATGCTTTTAGGTGCATAGATGTTCAAACTCAAGAGTGGCTGTTCCTCCCTCTCTTTCTCTCCCTCTCCATACGTGTGTCGAGCAGTTACTGTGCATAGCAACCAGCCATTGTGCACTTTCACCAAGTCTCATGGTGAATGTGCACTTAATCCTTCCATTAAGAGGGAACTGCGCACATTTCCTGGTAAATAAACATATTTTCCTACAAACCTTGGAAAATAGGCATATATCAAACGAATTTTGTACATTCTCCGGTCATTCTGCATAATTCCCAATAGGCGGGTAAATGTGCACAACGGTCAATTGTTATGTGCATTAACCACTCAGTGGGTTGGTGCTGTCTTGGCTTCTGAAGGAACAGCACTCAGAGAACTGAGATTGCCATTAGCATTGACAGTGGTGCTGGTGATAAGCAAGAGGTACCAAGAGGGAAGTCTGAGAGCAGCGCCAGGAAGGCAAAAGGCAGCGCTCTGCTCCTGGCATCCCTCCAGCTGCTGGAGATTGCCACGCCTCTCCGTACAAATGTAACTATTCTTAGAACTAAAGGCGCAATGCTGGGGTGGGGTGCCAAGCATCCCCGGCCAGTGTGCATTGGAGGAGAGGACCAGTAATATCATAGCCAGGAGCTGCCCCTCCTTCCACAAACATATTGGCATGAAAGCACCTGGAACAGCTGCCCGGCCCTGCTTTCAAATGCTTCTCACCTTGCCATGCTCAGCTGGCAAACATACAGAAGCCCTGAACGAACATTGCCAGCCAGCAACGCAAAACGTTGCGGCAAATCGAGTTGCCAAGCGACCAGAAGCCAACCTTTGCCTCTAACAATTATTACTACTTCACAAAATTTATGCACATCTTGATTGTTTATAAAAGAAATGCAACCAAAAAATGCAGAATATGTGGGGAGGGGGAGATGAAACTTACGAGATCTACACTAGCACATGCTAATATTATATCTTGTTCCTGTTAAAGTTACAGGAGCCAGTAATAAGGTGACTGTCCTGCCTGGCCCCAATTTTTGCCCATATTGCACATTAATATAGATGAAAGGAAATAAGATTCATTTTAGCCGCCAAAACCTTTGCTCTCTTGTTTCAGCATCACCTGACTCCTGATGTCTATATATATCGCTGCCAATCTCTCGTAACAGCACATGTTAAAAAGGTGTGGTAGATTTATTTTCCTCCCAAGCTAGATTTGCTGTCATGATTTTTACCTCTGCCCTTTTCGCTTTGTTTTCAAACGAAGCCATCTTTCTGTCAATCGCAGAACTTTCGCTCATATAAATTAGTCTTCTACCACATTTGTATACGCAGGAAAAAAGATAACAGAAGATAAAGGATTCATCCTAGCAGATTCTCTAGTATCAATAGTTCTGTTAATATTTTCAGTTTGAGATATAAATGAATGAAGATGAGATGGAACATTCTTAGGCGTGAGGAAAATTCAAAGCAGTTCATGGTCAGGCAATTCCAAAGACAATGGGGAAGGGGGTGACAACCCCAAGACCTAAGAGTTAAGGATTTTGTTTTGGAAATCAAAGGAAATCTATTGTGTGGAAGACACTGGGGAAGCCAATATTCCCAGATCAGGCTTTTGATGACATGAATAGTACCTTGTTAAAGAATGTGGAACTTAGTTCCTTTCTTTGTTATCTGTGACGCATAAGCCCATCGGAAATCTCTAGAAGTCTAGAGAAAATAATATACTGAATTAGCTTCCTCCACCAGAACTTCTTTGGCTTTGGGGGCAGGGAAGCTCTTTCTTCTCTTTCTCATCGGGACAACTCAGAAATAATCTATCGGGTAAGACTCTTTAGGGAACAGCAAAATGCATCAAACAGCCGTAAAGTAAGACTTTTGAAATTTGCTTTTTTGCAGTCCCTGTGTTGTGCCTTGGCTATGTTCCGTCCTTTCACACCATGTCTTGTAATTATGTAAATATTGCTTGATTTTTTCTGAAATAAACTAGCTACTTCTACGACCTTCTCTCAGATCTTTTTGATTTGAGAGTATATGCTGTCAGAGTGCACAATGAGGCTCAGGCAGGTGTTTCATGGGAGTTCTTACTTTTCCTAGTTAGCTGATAAAAACATAAGAAGAAACAGTGGAAGGAGGTCCATTAGGGGAAAGGGGTACTGCCCCACCAAACTCTGCCCTTAACCAGCCTCCACCTGCCTGCCTTCTTACGTACACCCAGTATATTCCCCCCTATCAGTTTCCTTCTCCTTACTCTCAGTGTTACCATGATAGAACTCAATAGGGTCAAAACTAGAATCAGCCAGCTCTGACTGTCATTGACTCCAACTACAATTGGGTTCTAAGTCTTCTGCTCTACTAGTCTCTATGGGCACCGGCAACTACTGGAACCAATGGACCATCTAGCCAGGCTGTTCTCATAGTGGCCAACTAGATGGCTGTGGGAAGCCCAGAAGCCCAACCTGAGCACAACAGTATTCTCCCCAGTTATGATCCACAGCAGTTGGTATTCAGAGGCATAATGCCTCTGACAATGTATGTAGAGCATTGCCTCTGATGGCTTTATCCTCTGTGAATCTGCCCACTCCACATTAATCACCATCACTACTTCTTTGGGGACCAAATTCCAAAGTTGAACTATGCGCTGTGTGAAGAAGTACCGGTACTTTCTATTGTCCATCCTGAATCTTCCAACATTCAACTTTGTTGGATGTCCATGGGGGAGGGAGAAAAATGCATCTCTACCAACTTTCTCTACACCATGTATAATAACTTGGTGTTACCTAAATACTGGGGGCGGGGGATGATGCTCTCCTAAGCAGGGCAGAAACTATAAAAAGCAGGGCTTTAATACAAGCAGGTAGAGCTTTAAAGCACAATGTCTGCTGAGAAGTAAGCTCCGTGGGCTAAAGCCTCAACGCCTAGGGCTTGCCGATCGAAAGGTCGGCGGTTCGAATCCCCGAGGCGGGGTGCGCTCCCGTTGTTCGGTCCCAGCGCCTGCCCACCTAGCAGTTCGAAAGCACCCCTGGGTGCAAGTAGATAAATAGGTACCGCTTACCAGCGGGAAGGTAAACGGCGTTCCGTGTGCGGCTCTGGCTCGCCAGAGCAGCGATGTCACGCTGGCCACGTGACCCGGAAGTGTCCCCGGACAGCGCTGGCCCCCGGCCAATAAATGTGAGATGGGCGCACAAACCCCACAGTCTGTCAAGACTGGCCCATTCGGGCAGGGGTACCTTTACCTTTACCTTACTCCCAGGGATGCGGGTGGCGCTGTGGGTTAAACCACAGAGCCTAGGACTTGCCGATCAGAAGGTCGGCGGTTCGAATCCCCGCGACGGGGTGAGCTCCCATTGCTCGATCCCTGCTGCTGCCAACCTAGCAGTTCGAAAGCACACCAGTGCAAGTAGATAAATAGGTACCGCTCTGGTGGGAAAGTAAACGGCATTTCCGTGCGCTGCTGTGGTTCACTAGAAGCTGCTTAGTCATGCTGGCCACATGACCCAGAAGCTGTATGCTGGCTCCCTTGGCCAGTAAAGCGAGATGAGCGCCGCAACCCCAAAGTCATCTGTGACTGGACCTAACGGTCAGGGGTCCCTTTACCTTTACCTTTAGGTGTGTATAGGACTGCAGCATCAGTTAATTTAAAAGTGCTGCATATTAAGAGCACTGGGTAGAAAGGTACTGATGGTGACTAGTCCCTTTTCACATACCCACATTCCAGAATTATTGCTAGAACCAGATATCCTGTGATTGTCTAGATATTCTTGAATTCCCTCAGTCCCAGCCAGCATGACCAATGGTCAGGGTGATGGGAATTCTAGTCCAGCAACATCTGGACTTCTGGACTCAGGCTGAAACCCCACCTCCAAGTGAAACAAAGCCTGTGTATTTCTTCATGTGCACATGCACACAAAATTACTGTCAGCTCACCACTTTCTCATCTCTGCCACTGTCTGCTTTTAGGCTGTAATACTTTTTCAGGAGCCATCAGGTCCATCTTGCTAATGTCATTCTAGCGCTGCCATACGTCTGGAATTTCCCGGACATAGCCGGGATTCGGCTGTCAAAAGCAGCGTCCGGAAATTTTCATTTGCTGGTTAAAATGTCTGGGGAAACCCGGACGTATGGCAACCCATGACGAAGTATCAATTTTTTTGCTTCTTCTTTTTTTAAAGAAAAGCTCAAAAGCGTCATTTTCTTTTTTTAGTGTTTGCAAAAAAGATCACCAGCTGTGGCCCAAAGAAGAAAAAACACTACCCCTTTCCCCTCCCCAAACAAACAAACAAATAGCTCATCAACTTTGGCAAAAGGGGGGGGGGGAAGCTGGACAACTTTTGTGTTTGGATTTTCACCTTTAAAAATATATATATATGGCAACCCTATTTGTGCCATGTCAACAACTATCGTTGAGTTGGCCTAGTTTCATTTCAGTTTTGCTTACTGTTTCATTGCCAGTAAAATGAAACACGCATTTTAAAAGCGAGTGAGCATGGACTGCAAATTTGTTTTCGTTTTTGCACCTCTCTTTATGCAGATGTGTGCACTGGAGAGAAGAGAAATGTTTTGGCTGCAAAGGCAAACCGGGAGCACAGGAAGGTACCTGTTGGTTAATCTAACTCATGGCTGTCTGAGTGGCAGGCCGGTTCTTGCATGCAAAAGCACCACTGCCATCCTGCCGCCAGGGAGCGCGCGACGGAAGGGCAGCGCGCGGGGGGCGACCCGGCGTGACTCTAAAATACTTTTTAAAAACTTTAAAACTCACTAATTTTCATCTAAAATTTAGAAAACTTCCCAGGGCAGGACCCCAGTATGGGCCCCCCCAATATTTTTTATAAGTCGACGCCCCTGGACAATACACAAATGGAAATGCAGCCTTCCTTCAAAATTCACACTTCACAATTTTGCAATGCAGTTCTCCAACCATGTCACGTGTACAAAAAATGTATATTGGAGGGTAAAGTGTCTATTAAAAATGCATATATTAGTGCAAACAAATGCAAACAAATGCATTATATTTAACGGAAATTGCATACAAAATAGCATACAAAAATGTGTATATTAGAAAATTGCACTAAAATTCAGATGGATTTTCACAATGCCTTATTTATCTTTTTAAAAAACCAAACTCACATGGAAATGTGGAGAACTGAATTTATTTAACTGGCAAAATGGAAAACAGAGAGAAACCAAAACTGATAAAGACTTGCCCATCCCTCACAATCAGCCAACAGCTGCAGGCCCTGTCCCAAACCCCACTCCACAGATCCAATCCAGGTACCGTTTTCAAGAGCTGACAAACTAGCTAAATATGAAAAGTGCTTTCTTGTTTGTATGGAAACAGAAGCTGGCCCACCATTTCTCAGGTGAGGCTGAGCGCAGCAGCCCCAGGCACTGCTGGTTTTAAGTTTCTTTCCTGGTGAAGAGGGTTGGATTTTTTAAAGCAACACAGTAGAATATTTCATCTACGCTACTAAAATGTACCTCGATGGCTGTTGCGCTCTCTGCTCCCAAGTGGTCCTGAGTTTCTTGATCTGCTACCTGGGAGCACATGGCTTAATAGTTGGACAGTTGTGGGTACACTAGTTAGAGGAGGAAGGGCAGGCCCTACAGAGGCCAGACTTGTTGCCTCACCCAGCTGCCCTGAGGTAACGGCCTCATCTCACCTTATTAGGGGTTCAGCATTCTGTGGCCACTGTGGACACTCAGTCCTCATTAGACTGTCTGGAAGGTTCTCTCTCTACTTTAGAAGTACAAAAAAAAAAAAACCTTTAGAGAGGGAGCCCTCTACAACGTTTGGGGCTACTCCAAGCCTACTGCTACGTCTCAGGGGCAGATGGGGCTTGTCAACCTGGGAAGGAAGCCCATCTAGGAGAAGGAATACTCTGGACCTAAAATTCTGCTTACTCATTGATGAGAAAGAAGAAGAAGAAGAGTTTGAATTTGATATCCCACTTTATCACTCCCCTTCAGGAGTCTCAAAGCGGCTAACATTCTCCTTTCCCTTCCTCCCCCACAACAAACACTCTGTGAGGTGAGTGGGGCTGAGAGACTTCAGAGAAGTGTGACTGGCCCAAGGTCACCCAGCAGCTGCCTGTGGAGGAGCGGAGACGCGAACCCGGTTCACCAGATTACGAGACTACCGCTCTTAACCACCACACCACACTGGCTCTCGGAAAGGCTTTGGGAGTAAACCCCAAGGAAAAATCTGAACATGGAGAAGAAAAGGCTAAGGAGTAAACCCTACACTAATCCATAGTGGTTGGATGGCGCCTTGTACGCCTCCTTCCAACAAATCCTGCAGCCAAGCTGGTGCCGAATGTATTGCTCTGCTTTCCTTTAGACCCCATCAGTGAGTCTTGCCATCTGGGCAGTCTAAGACCTCCATGTACACTGCCCAGGCTTGCACCCCAATGCGGTCACTTCAGTGCTGCTAACGCAGCAAAAGCAACACAGGAGGCAGCAGTTACGAATCACTGGTCTCTGCAGCCACAGCAGGCGCTGTGATTCTCCAGCAATTTGACTTTACCCAGGAGGCGCACTCCATTGTCTTTCGAGACAGACGGGTGCCGACGACTGCTACCTCCCTCTCATGTGTGAATCATCAGCAATGGGAGCACCTACTGAACATATGAAATATGCGTGTAGAAGTTGAGTGGTATCAAGACGGGAGCTCCTCCTCTTCACTTTACATGTGTTCCTTATAACAGTATAGGAGCTGCCTTTTGCTGAATTAGACCACTGATCTAGTTCAGTATTGTCTACATACCAGTGATTCCCAAACTTGGGTCTCCAGCTGTTTTTGGACTAGAACTCCCATCATCCCTGGCCACTGGTCCTGCTGGCTAGGGATGATGGGAGTTGTAGTCCGAAAACAGCTGGAGATCCAAATTGGGGAAAGACTTGCCTATAATGACTGAGTGGAAGCGGCTCTTCAGTGTTTCGGGCAGGGGACTTCCTAGACCTAGGTGGAGATACTGGGGGTTGAACCAAGCACATTCTGCATGCAAAACAGATGCTCTGCCACTGAGCTATGCCCCTTACCCCTCGGGGTAGCCAACATGAACCCATCCCTTGATAGTAAAGGGACCCCTGACCATGAGGTCCAGTCACGGACGACTCTGGGGTTGCAGCGCTCATCTCGCTTTATTGGCCGAGGGAGCCGGCGTACGGCTTCCAGGTCATGTGGCCAGCATGACTAAGCCGCTTCTGGCGAACCAGAGCTGTGCACAGAAACGCTGTTTATCTTCCCGCCGGAGCGGTACCTATTTATCTACTTGCACTTTGACGTGCTTTTGAACTGCTAGGTTGGCAGGAGCAGGGACCGAGCAACGGGAGCTCACCCCGCCGTGGGGATTCGAACTGCCGACCTTCTGATCGTCAAGTCCTAGGCTCTGTGGTTTAACCCACAGCGCCACCCGCGTCCCCTCCGTCCCTCTGTAATACTGGGCTACAATTTCCATCATCCCTGGCCATTGGCCATGCTGACTGAGACTCATGGGAGTTGAGCCCACCACCAATCTATGGAAGCCACCATGTTGTCTACCTCTTGCATCCTAACCTTTGTAGAGATGCCCCTGGAACACGTACAATTGCGCACACAGAGCAGATGTGATTTAGAGGCATGTTAAGGATGCAGTTCACAATTACTGAGGGTTCGATCCTCTTTAGAAGTTAATTCTGGCCAGCAGGGATGGGGAGAGAAGCTGATTCCCTTCCCACCCCCTGGAGAGGAAACGTTGCTGAATACACTCAAGCAGCAGCTATTTTTAAACCACATGCAAATCCATTGCGGAGGAATCTGCAATGGTCAATTTATCAACACATTACCCGAGAAGCCAGCGCAAGGCAGAGCAAATGCGGAGTTAATGAATATTGCAGGCAGAAAGGCACCCCCAGCCGTGCGCAGCAGCTGGGAGAGAGAGGGAGGCAACTCAGGGAAATCCTTGGTGTGGAAATAGGGAAATAACAAAGAACGTTCCTTTTCCTTTCTTCCTTTTGTCAGGTGCTGGAGGGTAAGGCAACGTCTGTTGGTTCCAAGACAATGTTGCTATTGTTGTTGGAATTAGCCTGACGGTCTCAAGAGACATTGGAGTATACCTCCAGGGGTGAAGTCAAACCACAAAGGTGCCCTTCCCAGGATGGAAGCCTGGGCAGCGTGTGTGGAGGTCCTGGCTGCCCAGATGACGAGACTCGCTGATGGGGTCTAAAGGAAAGCAGAGCAACACATTTGGCACCAGCTTGGCTGCAGGAGTTGCCGGAAGGAGGCATATAAGGCGCCATGCAACTGCCTTAGGGACTTCACTCAGGATTTGTGGTGGGATTACTCCTTAAAGCCTTTTCTTGTCTCGAAGATGTTCTGCAAGGCAGGTTTAGGATCTCAGTTTTCCTTCTCCTAGATCAGGGGTCTGCAACCCGCGGCTCCGGAGCCGCATGTGGCTCTTTTACACCTTTGCCACGGCTCCGAGGCGGATACTAGCGAGGGGAGGAGGCGCATTGTGCCCCCCAACACTCCCCACTGTGGCAGGCGCTGTACTGGCTGTGACGTCGCATGGGGGCGGTGCGTGCGTTAGTCATGCACTGTCCCGACGTCACCTTCCCGCCCGCTATCAGATCGCGGCTCCGGAGATATATTTGTTTTAAATGTTGCAATGGTTTTGCGGCTCCCAGGTTTTTTTCCCTTCGGAAACAGGTCCAAGTGGCTCTTTTTGTCTTAAAGGTTGCAGACCCATGTCCTAGATAGACTACCTTCCCAGGCTCACAAGCCCCATCGGCCCCTTCCAAGACAGTACATAATTAAGATCAGCCTTTGCCAAGCAGGTGCCCTCCAGATGTTTTGGACCACAACTCCCATCAGCCCCATCAGAGCATCTAGATCCCCCTGCCCTGATTCACTGGGCTTCTGTGTGCAGGAAAATAGTCTTCAGAAGAATGTCCTGATCACACCATACATCTTGTTTTAGAAGATGATAGAAGAGGAGAACCCAGGGCTGCTGTTCTTCTAGATCAGGGTTTCCCAAACTTAGATCTCCAGCTTTTTTTTGGACTACAACTCCCATCATCCCTGGCTAGCAGGACCAGTGGTCAGGGATGATGAATTATGGGCACCATGTCCTTTTGCGCCTTAAGAGTGACAGTCTTATTACAGCATAAGCCTTCGTGGCTGCAGATGCTCTACCTGAAGGTTGCCTGTAGTGCCTCCCCTAACCTGGTCCCCTCCAGAAGTTGCTAGACTACAGCTCCCATCATCCATTACCATTGGCCGTGCTCCTTGGGGCTGATGGGTTCTGCAGGCCAACCTATCTGGAGGGTAGCAGGCTGGCGAAGCCTGGCCTAGGCAACAATAACTTCTTTTTAGTATTTTATGGTCCCAAGGGCTCTTTCATGTTACGGGCGCTCCATGTTATGGTATGAATTTGTATCCAGTTCTAGAGCTTCCCTGTGGCCGTAGCGCCTCTTCTTGTGCAACGCTGTGCTTTGACTCAACACACAAACTGGACCGGGCTGCTTTTCCCCAGCTACGTGCTACATTTGGAAACTTCTGAGTGACGTGGTATGACAAGAATGACTGGTGTCAAATGCAGGGACAACTCTCTGGGTTATAGGGAAACAAGCATAATATCTGCTGCAGGGCATGTTGCCAGATCATGGGCAGGCTGTTTCATTTGCTAGCAATGAATAGGTTAGACCAGTGGCATAGGAAGGGGGGGTGCAGGGGTACAGGCTGCCCTGGGTGTCATCACTGAGGGGGGTGACAACATGGCAAAAATATCTGTGTGGGCTCACAACACTTTTGTGGGGGGGAAATAACTCCCACACCTACTGCACCCCCCCTTCCTATGCCACTGGTAGCTAGGTGAGGCGCAGGGCACTGTGTGTCACACTGTGGGGCCTGCAGCGTACCTGAGTCATGCATCCCTCCTGAGGGGGAGACTGTCTGCAAGCTCCATACTGCTTTTTCTTTTCTTTTCTTCTTTTTGGAATATTTATTGAATTTTAGAACAATGAATGATACAAATCTCATTCATCATGTTATTTACAATTATTCTCCCTCCCCTCCTCTGGACTTCCCTCAACTCCCCTCTGCTGAGTTATTTAGTTTTATTTATCGTATCCTGCTTTTCCTACACAAAAATAAAACCCCTTATCATTTCTCTAAAATATGTGTTACTCAAATGAAGTTGTGATAGTTTATTCAAATCCCGCCAGTGAATCCAGTCCATTCTGTTGTTTCTGCAAATAAACTGTAAATGGTTCCCAGACTCTTTTGAAGTCCTTTTTGTCCTCTTGTAGTTTGTCTGTTAACTTAGCCAATTCTGCATAGTTCATCAGCTTTTCTTGCCATTGTTCCTTTGATGGCATTTCTTCCATCTTCCAATATGGTGCAATCAAGATTCTTGCCGCTGTTGTAGCATACATAAATAATGTCCATTTTTCTTTTGGTAGCTCTTGATTTGAGATTCCTAACAAAAAGGCTTCAGGGTGTTTGACAAAATTCATTTTAAACATTTTTTTTCAATTCATTGTATATCATTTCCCAATTTTTTTAATGCATTTGCATTCCCACCACATATAACAAAATGTTCCTTCCTTTTCCTTACATCTCCACCGCGCTGCTTTTTCAAGCAGTGTGAGGCTTGGGTCTGCTCACCACCTCAGCCGCCCTACAGCTGAGGGGGAGGCTGCAGAGAGGCTCCATGTAGTGTGCCCTGCATTGGCTCGCCCCGCCCCCATGGGCAGCTTGCCCCACCCCCGGCTGCAGGACGCGCTCGCAGCACCAGGCACCCAAGCGGCTAGCTACGTCGCTGCTTCAGACAGGCATACAAAGTTCTCTTAGAAATGGGCATAGGTTGCTTGACACTGACACATTCTTCCCCATCTTAGGCATGCAGCCAAACCTCCTAATTCAATGGGTGCCTGGGATGTCACGAAGTATGACTGTTCAACAGTGGAATGGACTTCCTCGGAAGGTGGTAGACTCCACTGGAGGTTTTTAAGCAGAGTTTGATGGCCATCTCACATGGATGCTTTCGTTGAGATTCCTGCATCACGGTGGACTAGAATTTTATGATTCTATGACGAGTGCAGTGAGGAGGGTAGAATCAGGACAGAATGACATATGGCAAGGAGAACGGGGGCTTCCCAAGACATTTCTAGGCAATGCTAAATACGTTTGTGGGATTTGCAAGAGAAAATTCAGTGAGTGGAAGGTTCTTCTTAAACAAGGGTGGCTTCATTGATGGAGGTCTCTGGAACAGGAGGAGTAGGGAACCTTTGGTCCTCCAGATGTTTATCAAATCATATAACTGTAGAGTTGGAAGGGACCCCAAGGGTCATCTAGTCCAAACCCCTGTAATGCAGGAATCTCAGCTACAGCATCCATGGCAGATGGCCATCCAACCTCTGCATAAAAACATCCAAGGATGGAGAGTTCACACCCTCTGAAGGGAGAATGTTCCACTGTCAAACAGTTGTTACTGTCAGAAAGTTCTTCCTGATGTTTAGTCTGACTCTCCTTTCTTGTAATTTGAAGCCATGGGTTTGAGTCCTGCCCTCAACAGCAGGAGAGAGAAAAAAGCTTGCTCCATCGTCCTTGTGACCGTCCTTGAGATATTTGAAGATGGCTGTCATATCTCTTCTCAGTCTCCTCTTTGGGATTCCAACTTGATCAAGCATGGACAATAGCCAGGGATTATAAGAATTGAATTCCATCAAAATCTAGAGGGCCACCAGGTAGCTACTGCAGGCTTAAACTTTTTGTTTTACTCGGTGTCAATTTTCTGGTGCAACCACTCCATCCCTGAGGCCATTTTGTCCCCTGTTTTTATGCCAGGTAAGCTATGAGGCCAGAAAATGGTGCTTCCTCACTAGGCTTGAGCATCTCCCCTCTCCTATAATTTCACACGTGGCCACATTAAGATGTTCAACCAGAGCCTCATTTAGAGATTAAAAACTTAAGAAGAGCTGTGCTGAATCAGACCAAAAGCCTATATAAATGAGCACCCTGATTCCTACTGTTTCCAGTCAGATGACAGCACTCTTCTGTATGGGTTTTCCAGCAACCAGCATTCATAGCCATTGTGTCTCTGCCAGTGAAGGCAACAAAGCTTCCTCACAACTAGTAGCCACAGATAGTCTTACCCTCCACGAATTTGTCTAGTCCCATTTTAAAACCTTCCCAGCTGGTAGCCACCACCACACCTTGTGGTGGCAAATTGCATTATTGGCTTTTCTGCTGTGTGAAGAACAACTTCCTTTTCTCTGTCGTGAATTTGCCACCATTCAGCTTTATTTGATGGCCCCAGGTTCTAGCAATATGGGAAAGGGAGAAAAAACTTCCCCCACCTGCTTTTCCATGGACTCAGCTACATTGGCAAAGAAAAAGCACTTTACATGTGTTGTTTATGCATTGTAACACTGTGACAACAGATGGCGCTGTGGAGTTCCGTTTTTGCCAACCTGATTTCTCATACAAAGTTTACAAGGCATTTAACTGAAATGTTTCTTTGATGTGTCCAGAATCAGCCCGTGTATAATCTCACACACCTCTTATCGCATTCTCTCTCAGTCTCCTTTTCCCTAAACTTAAAAATTCCAAATGCAGTAGCTTTCCCTCATAAGGGAGTTGCTCCACCCCACCCCACCCCTGATCATTTTTGGTTGCCATTTCCCAGCTCCGCAATATCCTTTCTGAGGTGAGGAGGCCACAACTGTACAACACACCATTCCAAGTGTGGTCACACGCCATAGATTTGTATAAAGGCCTTGAGATATTGGAAGTTAGATTTTTGCCGCCTTTCCTTCATGAACCCTCCCATGGAATTTGCCTTCTTCCCAGCTGCCTCACACTGGGCACTGACCTTTTCATTCACAACCCCAATATCCCTTCCTGGGTTATCTGGCCGGGGTCAGGGGCAGAGGTCCCTGAGGGAGGGAAGGCTTCGCAGTTACGCAAGGGATGGGCAAACCCCCCAACCCTTTCAACTGCTTTCTAATATTTTTCTTCTTCATTTTGCATGCTGCAGGCAGGCGGCTGGAGTCTCTGTTCCCTGGCAGGCAGCCTGGTTTAACAGGTTTCTGGCAACCACTGCACAACGCAGAGCAACCGGGCCATTAATCCTCCTTTCCCCTCCCCTCCAGCTCTGGAGCTACTGGGCTCTCCTCTCTCCATCGCCACCACCCTCTGCTTAATCTTCTCTCCCTATCAGATTCTCTACTATTATGTCAACTGGGTGGGAAGTTGATTTTAAGCTGCAAAATTTCTGCACCCATTCCCTAATCTTTCCTTGGGTGGGCAACACCTGCGCCAGCTTTAGTTCTTGCTATCTCCACAATAGGGCTCTGCTGTATTTTATCAGTTTGCTTAAGAGAGGGAAACAGAACTGGGTGTGCTGGGACCTTTGGGCTGTTGCAACAGGTACACAGATTGGTAATCTTTTTGCTCTTACCCTCCAGAAAGTCCCTCTTGCTCTTTCTCTCCCTCTCTCTAGGATGGGTGTTGCTATGCATTTCGTACATTCCAGAGACAGCTTTGTTCTCAGAACTTTTCCAAGTTCATTCGCTAGTGTCCTATAGACGATGTTGGACTACAACTCCCATCATCCCTGGACATAAAGGCCATGCAGGCTAGGACTGATGGGAGTTGTAGTCCAGCAACACCTGGAAGGCCCCAGGTTATAGGAAGATGTAACAGAGACATGGAGGGACACCCCCGTGACCTAAGGCAGACATAAAACTCTTCACCCGTTTGGCACAGATCTTTCCTCCCTCCAGCCAATCTCCCTTTCTCAGAAAAGGCAGACCCGTTTTGAGTTTGCTTTTAGCTCTACATTCCTTTCTCTGTGTATTGTGTGGGGCTCCCGAGCCATAAAAACCATTTAAGAGGCCATTAAAACAGATTTACAGGATTGCCAGGATGATAACTCGATTTGTTTTGCCCTCCAGAAATGCAGCGTAACCTCTTGGTCCCTTTCCCATCTTTCTACATGTAACAACAGTGAAGTGGAGCAGTCAAATGCACAGCCCTCAGAGGGTGAAATCCTGCTCCTTCTAAGTAAAAGACAGTGGGACTGCATCAAATATTGGTTTGGCCTTACCCACTCAGCTGATTGCTGGCAATGTGCATTACACTTTCCACATACCTCTACAAACAGCCTTTCAGTCTAGTCTTTACCTGCCCCCACACCTACAGACCCTGTAAGTGTCCCTATTTTCCAGGGACAGTCCTGGATTTACAGAAGCCATCCTGGTTTCTGATTTGGTATCAGAATGTCCCGCTTTTCCTTAAAGTCTCTATTTTCAATGGCAAAATGTTGGAGGGTATGGATTTTTGCAACCTCCCGAGCCAAGGAAACTTCTGAAGGAAGCCCTGTAGAGGGAAGTTTTTTTAAAATGTTAAATGTTTTATTATGTTTTTATATATGTTGGAAGCTGCCCAGAGTGGCTGGGGCAATGCAGTCAGATGGGCAGGGTATAAATAGAATTGCTGTTGTTGAAACCATACTAATTTGATCTATTCCAGGATCAAATCAGAAACCAGGATGCCTTCTGTAAATCCAGGACTGTCCCTGGAAAATAGGGACAGTTGGAGGCATGGGCGTAGACGGGGGGGCAGGGAGGGACAGCTACCCCCCATAATCAATAAAAATCAATAAAAAATACATAACTAAGTGAGGCTCTGCCCACACTCTCTATAAAAGGCCTGGCTACGCCCATGCTTGGAGGGTCTGTATGCATAGATGCAAACTTCAAAATAATTGCTGTCATTTAAATAGAAACACAATACATTGTACCACAGTGGGGAAAACTGTGACCAGATAATGTGTTTGCTATCTAGGTGGCCTTCCTTCCTTAGGTGTTTCTGTTGTTAAACCAGATTAGGGCTGGGTAATCCTTCAAAATAGAGGACTGCCCTCCAGTCACCCTACAAATGGAAGACTCTGCAAAGGAGTGCACACGTCCATTTGACAGCAAGGTCACACCCCAAAGCAGCGTAGAAATGCCCTACTGTACTCTTACAATGCAAAGCTAGGGTTAGGGTTGCTGTATTTAAAAAAAAAGAAAAAACAAACACAGAAGTCACTTAGGCAATTGTGCAAAAAAAGAGAGAGGTGCTCACCCAAGATGGCAGCTTCCAATCAGAAAACACACAAAAACCCAATTTCTGCATGCTGTCCAGATGTTAAAGGTCCAGGTGCTGTCCGCAGAGGTGACAACATTAAGCAGATATTCCACTAGCCCATCCCAACCCCTAGCAACCCAAGAGAAAAGCACTGGCAAAGGTGCTGGAATTTCCCCAAAGTTTAACCTGTTGTAGCAGTAACCAAGTGCACCCAGATCTGCTGGTGGAGGACTCCTCCAATGAAAGGAATGGCTAAACACTGTGGTGACTTGGTGGTTAGAGCCCAACTAGATATGACATAGGACTTCTGCAGAGAGAGCTCCCAAAGTCTGATCTTCCAGCCCCTTGACTTAGTCTTAGACCAAAGATCGCCATCTATTCAACTCATTCTTACCAGCTGTTGACAGCAGGTTCAATGGAGGAATCCCTTTCTTTTCATTTCACTTTTTATGGCTATACAAACTTTAAATAATAATAGAAATATTATCAAGGATAGCAAATAATGCCACACATCCTGCTATATAAACCATTCAATATTCCTAAGATATATTAATGCAAAACCTTTGATATCATAGTTCACCTTCGCTCTAAAAAAATGCGTATGTTTAACTAGGGTCTGCCACCCTTGCTCCCTCTGCTCACCAACCCCACCTACCCATTTGACAATCCCCCCTTCCCCCCTAACTCCCCCCCCAACTATTACATCCTTCATCTACCCCTTAACAGGTTGCCCCAAACACTTCTGCCTCCCCTCCTGCAACAAGCCAAGCCTGCGTCAAGGTTTAACAGAGCTTGCTAAACTGCTGGGTGACGCACCTACCCTCCTCCATTAAACCTCTCTGTGGTCACATTTAACAGAGCCCTCCGACAGGGGTAGCAACTTGAATAAAATATTTGTGGGGGGGGCAGGCAAGGCTCACCACGCATAATCGGTCACAAGACATGGTGCACACACACTATTTGAAAGGCAATGCCCATCCACTATGGGGGGTGTGGCCCCCTCAAATATTTTATTGGCGAGGAGGGCAGAAAGGACCTAGGCCCCTAGGAGTTGGCTCTTATGCCCTCCGTTTCTCAAAGAAATACAAATCTAGTTCCTTAAACCAATATACAAATTACTGGTACCTCTGAAATCGCAGCATCAACAATATCAAACAATATATTGCTTGTAAAAGAAAACGTAGATACATATGCAAATCCATTTCCTTTTAGTAGCAAGCAATCTGTTATGCCTAGTTTCTTTATATACATATGTAAGATGGTTGGATTCCATTCATTCATTTCCTCTCTTTTCATTTTATATGGGGGAGGGGGGTTGTTTTAAGGGCCAAAGCAGATGTGGCAATAATCACACAACTAGCATTCCTGTGTGGTTATTTCTCATATCTAAAATGGCCTTAAATTGGACAGCGGTGGGGGATCAGTATGAGAGCAAATTGTTAGACCTCCACACATATACCTTGGCTCTACCCCAAACCATACATGGACCTTTTATAGCTGAAAAGGTGCCAAATAATGAATAAACAATCTTGTATTGTTTAAACCACATCCGGCGGCTGCAACAGAGGTAGGCACATAGAACTGTGTACAGACTTTACCTTTAAAGCACATTTCCCTGCTCAAAGAATTCTGGACACTGTAGTGTGTTAAGGGTCACTAGAAATTGCAGCTCGGGGGGGGGGGGGTCAACTACAGTACCCTGAATTCTTGAAGGGAAAGAAAGTGCTCTGAATGTGTTTTAAAGGTATAGTGTATTAGCAGCCTTGATAAGAGGGCACAAATGTTTAGGTAAAATAACAGGCAGATGTAATGAGCTCTTCAAGCAGTCCTGGGGCTCCCATTCAGCTGAGCTCCCCTACCTCAGACATGTAACACAACAGATCAAAAATCAATAGCTGCGACCTTTCCACTTTGGTGCCAAAATTTCCGCCTGTTTCACACTGCTCAAGGCCCAAGTAGAACCCAACTCTTCAGCTGTAATAGATAATGTGTTGGAATCTCAGGTTTAAAGTCTCCCTCAGCCATGAAGCTCACTGGCTGACCAATCACACGCTCTCCTCCTAAGCTACCTCACAGGGTTGTTGTGATGATGAATGAAAGAGAGAACATCTTGAAAGGAGGGCTAGAGGAAAGGGCAATAAACACTTTCCTGGCATTGAAAGTTATGGAAGGGAGCATTGTCCCCTAAGGCTGCAATAGCCATGTTCTTCATTGAACTCAATGAGGCTAATATTGGAGGATTTAACTGTAATTTAAGCTAGCTACTGTAAGAGCTGAATGAGTTGCCATCCACACTTTCAGATGCATTTCCATACCCTCCAACATTTCTCCAATGAAAATAGGGACGTCCCATTCCATAATGATAATTTTACTATTTACTGCATCTTATTGGGTTGCCCCAGCACTCTGGGAAGCTTCCAACATATATTAAAACATAATAAAACATTAAACATTTTTTTTTAAAAAAAACCTTCCCTATACAGGATTGCCTTCAGACAGCTAGGGGGTTGGATAACTCCATAGCCTCCAACACTTCTCTAATGAAAATAGAGACATCCTAAGGAAAAGTGGGAGATTCAGGGATCAAATCTGAAACCAGGACACTGGAATGTCTGCATTTACTATCACTTTCCTAACCACAAAACATGGCTGTTATTGTTGTGCAACAAATCTGTGGGTTTTTTTAACAACAGCACAAATCCCCTTTTATTGTGCATGCTGAATTTGCCAGCGATTAACTGGATCCCACCTGCAAAATAGCGATGGACAGAAGCAGTCTTAATTCTCCGCCATTTTTCCAACTCTACACTGCCCAAACCTTTGCATTTGCACTATGGATGTTTATCAACATGAGAAGTAGAGTAACTGAGTAACCTGCCAGTTCTCTTCATACCAGAGAGTAACAAACCATGCCTTCCCAGTTAGCTGCATGCTCAGCAGACCTTGAAGATTTGCTCTACTGCATAGGCCACCAGTTCACCTGACTAATTAGCTGCTTGAATGCTACACACACCTGCACGAGGTACACCTGTTTCCAGGCATGGATTTGTGCGGCAGTGTATAACCTTGAAGGTCAAATAACTTAGCATGTTCTCAGAATTAAAATATATATGTGCACAGAAACAAAGCAAAACATTTAGAAGCAGAATTTAAACACCTCAAATCCCATCAACATCTGGTTTGGGGGGTAATTTCTTTCCCAGTTGTCCTTTTTAAATATTTGATAACCAGTCTAATTTGTTGTTTCTAAAGAAGGGGATCATAGTGAAAAGTAAATGTTCCAGTAAATGAGAGAACAAGGGGGAGAGCTAAGCAAACCTGGGGAAAAAATCTAGAAACTTTGCTCAGAAAGTCACTAAGAAACAGAAGCCACAATCCCAAGACACACAAGGGTGAAATGCCTTGTTTGATACAGCCGGACTTTCCTCCAAGTAAATGTTCCTAGGTTTGCACTGGAATGTCCTAGCTACCAGGTTCTGTTTTTAACAGCGGAAAATCATACTTACAAATTCAGGAATGGCCAGAATATCAGGGAAAGTAGCCAGGACCTTCATGCCGCTGGGTAAACTGGAGCCGGTGGTTGTTGAAGACATATTTCTGGTTCGCTTCCCTCCCAAAACTCACCACGCAGACGTCCTCACCCTTCCAAGCCAAATGCTCTTTCCCTGTGCTCTTCTTGAGTAGCTGAGTTCTTAACCTTTTCCCTATGTTAATGCTGCCCGCCCTCCAGGTAAGGAGCTCAGCATAGGTGTGGCCAGCTTAGCAGAAGGACCTGCCTCTTCTTCTGTTTTTGTGCCTGGGGAGGAGTGAAAGGCTGCTCCAAAGGGTGTCCTCTTTTGTCACACACTGTTGCAAGCACCTTACGAGATCGTATCCGAAGGGCAGGTGCAGCGAGTGTAATTCAAAACCCACAGTGCTTTCCACTTGGGTTGAACTCTTCTGAGACTACTTTCACACCATATTGTTACTAGTTTGTGGGGAGACGCCCGCCCGCCAAACCCAATAAATTAATGAATGTCAGAATCTAGCTAACATTTGGGTATAGGAAGGGGAAATTATGCAAACTACAGAACTGTGCCGGACAAGGAATCCCTGAAGTGACTGGGGAAAGTGTTGTTTTACAGGAAACTTGGGTTTGTGGGGAAGAGGTGTGCTGGGGAGAAGAGCAAAGGTCAGTCTTCTAAGAGCTGCTGGGCAGGCCAGAAGTCCATGCAGGGCCTGGAGGTCATCTTGGCTGTGGCTGGAGGAGGCTACCCTACGAGACCAGGAACCATTACTGACCGTTGCTTTGGATCCAAGCTTGCTGAAGCTATGAGACACTCTTGGGGTATAATGTTCAGCACCCTGTCCACTGCAGATTTCCAAGTGTAAATATGTGTTAATAAACCATCTTTGTTAAAGGCACTAGCTTCCGCTGTGGCTTGATCTTCCCAGTGGTAACACAACCCTGGGTAAGTGCTGCAGCCCCTGGGATCTCGTGCAGTCGCTCGGTGGAAACTGGGGTGGCGTGTAACACTAGTGTCAACAGTGAAGTTTGTGTTTTCTAGTGCATAGCACATGGAAGGGGGGCTGGAGTTTCCTCATGTGCAGGGAAGTCTTTAGCATATGTGCTGCCGGGGTGCAAAGATCCGCCCAGCGCCCCCAAGTCTGACAAGCGCCGCCGTTGTGAATGACAAGTGATGCCGCTGGCGCTGTCTCTTTGGTAAATGAGCGCACAAAGTCAAAAGTCCTTTAGTGAAACAGTAATAATAATAATAATAATTTTTACTTATACCCCGCCCTCCCCAGCCAAGGCCAGGCTCAGGGCGGCTAACAAGCAATAATTAAAAACAAGTTGAATGAATACAACTTAAAAACAAGATTAAAATACAACGGTCCAGGAATCAGCGTGTTTTTACATGAGTAGAATGTGTCCTTTTATTTAAAATGCATCTCTGGGTTATTTGTGGGGCATAGGAATTCTTTCATTTTTTCCCTTCAAAATATAGTCCAGCCCCCCACAAGGTCTGAGGGACAGTGAACCGGCCCCCCGCTGAAAAAGTTTGCTGACCCCTGGCTTAGGCGGCTTCAGCATCGGGCCCCCCTTAGAATTTGGCGCCTGGGTGTCCCACACCCCTTGCACCCCCAGGTAAAGACTCATGGCTCATGTGCCAGAGAGGAAGCAGATAGAATCCTTCCTGAAATTGTGTTTTGAAGAGGCTGCAGAAGTGGCTGTTTTGGGACTAGGGTTCCTGACCCACAACTAAGGTGGAATAGAGAAGTTCCAGAGAGACTGAACTGATGCATTAACCAATGTGGATTGAGAACCATGTTTTATTTACTCACGTGGAAGAATTCTGTGGCAACCCCAAGCAGGCTGCTACAGCAGAGGAGTGGGTTTCTGCTCTTGGGACTATGAACTGATTTACAAAGGGACTCTGCTTGCAAGTTCAACAATGATTTTGAAATGCTGAAATGTTTCCTTGCATCCCATTGGTGAGTGTTAGAAATTACGCTGTTTAAGGGCATTCTTTTTGAAAAATTATTTTCAATTGTCCACTTGACCATTTTGGTAACTTATGCTTTCATTTAAAGTCAGCTACATTATTCTTGTTTCCTTCCCATAGTTTTGAGCTATTTGAACTCAAATAGAGCCGAGCCATTGTCATAGCTGCATTGCCAATATGCTTGTCCAGCTCAGCATCAATGGAGAGGTTGTTGGTTATGGTGGAGCCCGGGTAGAAATATATATATCAGCACAATCCAGTCAAACCCATAGAAAATCCATTGATTGCTATGGAAAATATTAATTTTCCTTTTTAAATAAATGAATTTTTTATTTCCATCGATTTTATTAAAGTTAGAAAGAAAATTTATTAATATTAAATATCTGATATATATTTTTATCAAATATAAAAGAAACTAATCTAAATAAAAACAGTTTGGATCACAATGGGCCTTGTAGTTCAGCTCTCGTGTACTCGTGTACCCATGACTCAGTGCTGCCACAGATTTGCCATTCATTCCAGTTGGTTGACCAATAATCCACCTCTTCCAGCATCTTTTTTCATGTATTTCATGAATGTTCTTCAAACAACGAAAAGGTGAAGCGGTTGCTTGAGCAACCACCCCTCCATACCAAGAAAATCATTTGGGGGCCCACTTATTCCTGCATAATAAAGGGAAGAGTCAAGGAAGCATAAGCAATAAACCTCAGATACTGGCGAGTAAGACTGATGGTTATCTGCTTGCAAAGGTTTACTGGCCTCCCTTGTTGGCATGGCGACAGCCTGGGCAAAATGCAAACATGGACATTCTGATGTCACGCATGATGTCACAAACAGGTTATGCTCAAAAGTCTCAGCAGAGTTAGAAGCAGTAAACAGTCAGCCCATGTCTGAACTCTGGAAAGATGGATCATCAAGTCAGGTGATGAATTTATATTGGGGCTCTATTGAAGGGAAGATTTTCAATATCTAAAGTTTTCTTAAGCCCAGTATTGAATAGAATTATTTGGGCCTCCAGCAACCTCATCATAGGGTGTGAGAAAGAACCTGAATAACATTTCGGAGATACTGAACATTTCAAAGTGGGGCTTGTATTCTAAAATCGAACACCTGGAAGAGGGAGATGAATTTACTCACAGTAAAAGTTGTGGAGTAACTCGATCAGAATTTGTTTATAAAGATTCACTGGATCAACTAGTCTATAAACTTCTAGAAGCAGGCTTTCAGGTTACACACAACTCAAAATCAAGCTTAGGTCATGAGAGCAAAAATCTAAATTTGCTGAATAGTGAGGCATCAGTGATTCTCTAGCCACAACAGGGATTTATAACTGTCCAACTGCTGTTGGCATGGAGATAGCATGGCAGAATAGAAACATGGACGTTCTGTGTGAGGTCACAAAAAGAATAAGCTCAGAAGTCTTGACAGAGAGACAGTTAATGGTCAAACCATGTCTGAACTCTCAGGTGATGGATTTATTTGGGGGCTGTATTGACTTTTACCCAGGGGAACAAGAGCTTGGGAATTAAGACATTAAGCTTCCCAACCCCAGTACTAAACAAAATCTTTGCGGAAGTATTCACCTCTGCATAGCAAGGGGCAAAGAAACCTGAAGAACAATTCTGAAGAATGTTCTGGAGATACTGAACAGTTCAAAATGATTTCTAAATATTTAAAATGCTGTAAACAGGTGGAAGGAAGTGGGGGCAATTTGGAGCAGAAATTATCGAATAGAATTGGATCAGAATTCATCCATAAAGGATTCATTGGATTGACTAGTTTATAAGCTTTTGGAATCAGGCTTGCAGGGTTACACGAAAGTCTGATTTAGACTTAGGTTATGGGAGCAAATATAAAATCAAATGTGTTCGGTCATTAGGCATTGATGGCTCTCTAGCTGCAAGGAATTCCTACTGCCCACTTGCTGTTGGCATGGAGATAGCTGGAACCGAATGCAAACATGACATTCTTCTGTCATGAATGATGTCACAAATAGGATAAGCTTTGGCAGGTGGGAGTGAGTTAACAGACAGACCAAATCTGAACTTTGGCAAGATGGATCTTTATAACAGGTGATGGATTTATTGGGAGGGTGGGCGATACTAACTTTTACTGGAGTAGGGAAATTGGAACGTTTTGAAGACTGAGCCCAGTCAACTCTTAATTCAGCTGTGATTCACGTTATAAACAATTCGCCCAACAGATAGGCAACCTTAGGACACATGACTCTTCAACCCGATTCTCCATCTTCCTACAATATTGCTGATGTGCATTCTGGAGCTCAGCCAGAATGTCTTTCTGATAAAAATTTCTAAGATTTTAATTTTTCTCACCCTACCCAGATCAAGAATGAAAAGACTACTTTGCAGAATATTCTACCATTCCCCTCTCCCCACGCAATGCACCGGATAATCAGGACATTGTACGGGATGCAAAATGGGGGCCACTGCTTCTGCTGTTGCTATTTGGGAGGTGGCAGTTACAAATAACAACAACTTAGGGGGGAAGGAAGAAGCTGCCTCACTGCTTTTTGTGAACCCTGTCTGAGGGTTAGGGTTAGAGGGGTAGGGTCAGGGTCAGGGGTAGGGGTAGGGGTAGGGTTGGGGTTGGATTTAGGGTTAGGGTCAGGGGTAAGGGTAGGGGTAGGGTCAGGGTTTGAGGTAGAGTTAAAGTCGAGTAGGGGTAGGATTTGGGTTGGGGTTAGGGTCAGTGTTAGGGTTGGAGGTAGGGTTAGGGTTAGTTATTTTTTATTATTTTATTTTTATTCTAAATTTTATTCTAGGTCACCCTTTAACCTTGTAGATTCCAGGGCAGCACATTACTCTGATATTTTATGAGAAAGCTGTGTGTGTGTGTGTGTGTGTGTGTGTGTGTGTGTGTGTGTGTGCTTGCTTAAATAAACAAACAAATGAATAAATAACGGTAAGGGGTACCACCACATAAAGGCCCTCTCACTTCACCAGCTGTTAGTTACTTAGAGGAGGGCCCCATTAGATCATGCATCTGTCAGGTGCTGACGGATTCATTCCCAAGTGCAAGGAAACAACACCTCTCTTGCAACAGCTTCTAAAATACAGTCAAACCTTGGTTGTCCAATGTAATCCGTTCCAGAAGCCCGTTCAGCTTCCAAAACGTTCAGCAACCAAGGCATGGCTTCCTATTGGCTGCAAGAGCTTCTTGCACTCAAGCGGAAGCCACGTCGGATGTTCGGCTTCCAAAAAATGTTCGAAAACTGGAACACTTACTTTCGGGTTTTCAGGAGCTGAAACGTACGATAACGAAGGCGTTTGGGAACCGAGGTTTGACTGTACATCATCAGGCACCAATTCATTTTTCCTCAGAGAGTAAGAATCTAATTGCCAAGATTACAGCACAGCAGCAAAGCCGACCTCATTGGCCCTTTCTCTTGGGATGTCGTTTAATATAGGGTCATTTTCCTTTAATTTGCATAGGTTGTCTTGGATGCTTGAGTTGAGATTCCTGAGTTACAGTGGGTTGGGCTAGAGGACCCTCAGGGTATAGAGCCCTGCCTGAGACTCTAGGGATGCTGTTGAGTTACCATCAACCCAACTGCTAAGATGCTGGCCAGTGGGCAGCCAACAAGGAATGGTATTTCTGCCACTGCAGCAGCAGCAGCAGAGGGAGAGGAGAAGCAAGCCTGTGTGTTTGTGGCCATGGGGCAGGAGGTATTGACAACAACATACCCAGGGCCCCGGAATAAATCTGACACTTGTTTGTCCAACACTCCACTCCCTGGACTGCAACTGCTGCCCAGTTCCCTCTTGGCCCCTTTATGTTTAGTGCCATGGTCTGATTCGACACAGCTGACTCCTGGTGTGGTCAGAAAGCTCAACCCACTTGTGTTTGGCTAATGCGACTCTTTGAGATAAGCATGTAATACAAGGGTGGCTTTTCACCTGGACTTTTGATCCCTTTCTCTTTGCACAGTGCTCCATGCTTTACTTCACTGGGAGAAAACTGGCTTATATACTTGGTCAGTCCGTTGGTTCATCTAGGTCACCGTTGTCTCCAGTATGGAGAAGCAAAGGGGAGACCTCCGGACGACCTTGGACCACAACTTCTACCCTTCCTGACTTTGGGCCATGCAGCTGTGCTTGGACTTTCACTGTTGTTTCATATTTTATTACGTTTCTTTCTTATAGGTTTCTCATGGCTACAAGAGGTATTCTGCAAGGGCTCTTTTAAAAATCAGCATGCAGCCGGCCCCCTTTCCTTCCACACACTCTTTCTCACACACAAATTTGCCAGTTTTCTTTCGTTAGGCCTTTTGGCTGTCCTTTTATTCACTATTTGCTCTGCAACAATTAGCAGCTGATCCCTCTTTTTTTTTTCCTGGCCGATAATCCTACCTACACACAGACACACACACTTGCATTTCCTCGCTCAGATTGAGAAATACTTCTACTACAAAGGTAAACAGGTGCTGTTATAGCCAAAATGAAATTGTTGGCTAGAACCTAGCACCTAGGTTATAGGTTAAAAACCTAGTCTTGTTTTTTTTGGTTTTGTTTTTAATGTGTTTAATCGTTTTTTCGATACAAACATCAACCGCAAAAGACACATACAACAAAAACCATAATAACAATAATAACACAATTTGACAATTCTGATTTGAATACACTGATATACCTATGACTACGCCTTTTTAAACAATATTTTCCCACCTCTCTCTCCTCCCCCTACTTCCCACCACTATCCGCCTTATCGCTTAAATATTCGTTCCAGATTTCTTGGATTCAGTCTTGGTTTTTAATCATCCAACAGATGTTTTCTATTTTAAAAAATCAAGAGTTGGGAGATCAGATCACAGGTCCGAAAGGCCTTTCCTTGCTGATCTCTGCCAAGGCTTTGCGCTGGTAATTTCTCTGTGTCGGACTATTTTACATTTTTAGTACACAAAACCTGTTCTGTCTGATAACTAATTCCTGATAAAAAACGCGGTCGAGAGGGAATGGAGCATGAAGGGAAATTTGACGGAAAATAACTACAAGCACTGCTGGGAACCTAAGCAGAGCCTACTGGATCAGACCAATAGCCCATATAGTCCAGCATCCTGTTTTTGCCAACCAAATGTCTATGGGAAGCCACCCCAAGCCGAAGCAGGACCTTTGTGTGACAGCCACTCCACCCACGTGTGATTCCCAGCCACTAGTACACCAGAGACTCACAGCCTCAAGGAGGTAGAAATGCGCATCGTGACTCCTAGCCACAGATAGCCTTATCCCTTCCATGAATTTGTCTAATCCCCATCCAAGTTGATGTCCAATCACTGCTTCTTGTGTGAGAGAATTCCATAGCTTAACTAGTGCATAGTGAAGACGGGCTTTGTTTTTTCAATCCTGAACCTTCCAACCATCAAAATCACTGGACGCCTATAAATTCTAGCTTTATGAGAGAGAGAGAAAACCTTCTCTATCCAACTTTCTCTAAGCTACCCATAATTCTACACATTTCTACCCTGTCTCCTCTCACTCACCTTTTCCCTATGCTAAAAAGCCCCAAATGATACAACTTTTCATCACAGGAAAAGAGTTGCTGCATCACTTGTAACCAGAACCAGGTATGAAATCTTAAATAACGTAAGTGTATTCTCTCCTCTCTCTTCAAATGGAAAAATCTGTTGTTCACAGTGTGCTTTTATTTCACCTGAAACCGGTTTTCCTCCTTCAAGCTGATTTCTTTAATCTTTCTTTTTTAATTGTTTTCATTAAAGATTTTTGGGTTACAAAAGTACATGCATCACCTCTGTTTTCAGATCATAAAGTCCTTCTACAGATCACTAATATTTGACGTGATACAATAATGTTGTAATCCAGTTGGGAGAGAATAGGGTTGCCGTATTTCAAAAAGTGAAAATCCGGACACAAAAGTTTTTTGTCAAAGTTGTTGAGCTTCTGCTGCTGCTTCTTTTGCAAAATATCTAATAATAATAATAATAATAATAATAATAATAATAATAATAATAATAAAGTTTTTAAGCTATTTTAAAGGAAAATTTCCAAAATCGACACTTCCGACATGGGTTGCCATATGTCCAGATTTTCCTGGACATTTCGGCGATTTCCGCCCCGCCCAGACTCTGTTTCCAACTGCTGAATCCCACCTATGTCTGGGAAATTCCAGATGTATGGCAACCTTAGGAGAGAAGAGAGGTGGGGAGGGAGAGAGTGGAATAGAAAGAGAACCTACCCATGTGACGGTGACACAAAAACCTTGCATATACACTATGTAAGAGACTGAAAAAGATCTTTAATCTTTATTGAGACTCGGGTCCCGCCTCCCTCCGCTAAACTGCCCTTCCAGTAAATAGCTGTCCCTTCCAGGAGCTTTGGTCTCTATCACTGCCATCTGCATAGTTTTAAGTCCTAGACTGGGCCAACCACATTCCTCAGGACAGAAGGGGGCGAGGCTCAGTCTCTGGCTGCATCCAGTGACAAGGTTCCCAGATACCTGGGAAAGAAAGTTCCAGCCTAGCCTGCTCCTGGCGTGGATCACCTGCTATTAAAGGTAAAGGTAAAGGGACCCCTGACCATTAGGTCCAGTCATGACCAACTCTGGGGTTGCGGCGCTCATCTCGCTTTATTGGCCGAAGGAGCTGGCATACAGCTTCCGGGTCATGTGGCCAGCATGACTAAGCCGCTTCTGGCGAACCAGAGCAGTGCACGGAAACGCCGTTTACCTTCCCACCAGAGCGGTACCTATTTATCTACTTGCACTTTGACGTGCTTTCGAACTGCTAGGTTGGCAGGAGCTGGGACCGAGCAACAGGAGCTCACCCTGTCGCAGGGATTCAAACCGCCGACCTTCTGATCGGCAAGTCCTAGGCTCTGTGGTTTATTGTAAATATTAGTGAATTATGTAAACCTTTTGATATTTTGAGATATCTTGAGCATGGATTGTTATGGAAAGGTGGCATGCAAATGATGGCGGTGGTGTTGGTGAAACTAGCTCAAGAGTGGGGAGCCTTTGGCCCTTCAAGATGCTGCTGAACTACAACTCCCATCAGTTGCAGCAAGCATGGCCAATGGCCAGGGAAGATGGGAGTTGTAGTTCAACAGCACCTGGAGGGCCAAAGGTTCCCCACCCTGATCTAGATGAAGAAAGCAGTCATGCGAAAGCATATTGGATCAGGTTTGCAGTTGATCAAAGACAGACATATTCATCTTATATTTAGATAAACTTCCAAACATTCCCATAGACCACCAAGAAAATGCACATCATCTTTAGACATCACAACTCTGTGTGCTTTCTAGTTCCCAAATAGCTTCGCTTTCGGAATTCCAAAACTCTTAGGGACATCATCGCCCAAAATGCCGTCTAAAATTGGATAAGCCAATGTAACATAGCTAATGGAGTGCTGCAGATTGATTGGAGAGCCTTGGGTTCAAATCCCTATCCAGCCACGAAAGTCACCATCTCTCTCACGAGGGGTTGATATGTTGGTAACACTGACAAGTACTGTGCAAAACAACTCCAGGGCTGCTGATTTTTTCGGGTATCTTGGCTATAAGTCCTGGAAGACCTCCTGGAAGACGCCTGCCCTGAAATACTCCATGCCATTCCTTATGTTGCAGGAATTTATGTATAGGTGGGGGGGAGGTTATCCCTCCAGCAGATATCATGCACATGCAGCCCACTACCAAAATCAGCACAATTGCTTTTGTGACTTTTGTGATTTGACCCCACAAAACACTTCATCACAGTTTTTTCCTACCTATTCAAAGGGCCTTTGCTGCACGATACCAAATGTAAGAATTCACTGATAAATGTATCTATGTACTGGCTCACTGGGAAAACTTCCGAAATTCATATAGACGTGAGCTCAGCTACTCAGCCGCCCCTCTGCCTGAGTGATAATCCCTGGCATCCTGATACCTGAGTGCCAGACAGGTAGCCATTCCAGAAATAACAAACCCAGATGAAGACAAAAGGGTGTGATTAACTTGGCTGGGACACAGGGAAATGTAAATATCTCTTTTGTTACCCTTGATGGGTGTTTGTTTGGTGGAGGGCAAGGGGAACCATGGGGCAGGGTCCAGGATGCTCAGATTACTGCCACCAGACCTCCCCTTTCATGATGTAACCGTGATGTATTAGTGATGTAGTTTGGGGGGTGTAACATGGGGATTAGCAGCTAATAAAAGTTTGGGTTCTCTTTTGTACGGGGCTTCTATCTTGTTCCACCTCGTGGCACATGGGAGTCCTGTCGTGACAGTCTTCAATAAAGACCAAGCCTACTGGCGGCTGTTTTGCTCTGGTATTCCTGGCTGGTGTCCTTGTTTTTTGTCCAAGGGAGCCTTCAGATTTCTCCGTTAACAAAAGGAAAACAGTATTCAGACAGTATTCCAGCCATTAAATAACCAGGTTCTCTCTCTCTCTCTCTCTCTCTCTCTCTCTCTCTCTCTCTGTGTGTGTGTGTGTGTGTGTACACACTTGGCTGTTCAGCAAAGATTCCCTGCCCACTTAGGCCCCCTCAATGCAACATTTCTGGCTAAGGGCCTGCTAGGTATCTATGCTCTGCTTATCCTGCAAAGTGAGAACTGGCCCTAAAGGCAGAATTAAAGGAGCCGGCTTCCAGTTGGTTAGAGAGAACGGCTCATAATTCTCACAGGAACTGCATCAAAGCGGAGTCCAGCCAGGGGGGGGAAACATTGTCTTTCGGTGTCTGAACAGAGCACTACAGACACCCAGTGGCCAGCTCAGTTAATTGCATGGTGGTAGATCGGTGCTTGTAGAAGAGACATCACAAGTTTGCTAGACACCAAAGAACAGCAGTAGCCAGTGTGGTACCCACCAGCTTATTAGTGTTAGTAGTATCTTCCCATTTATATCTTCCCTTTCCTTTAAAGAGATCAAGGTGGCGCACATTGTTTCTGCCCTCTCACTGCTATCCTCACAACCACCTTGTGAGGTGGTCTGGACGGAGAGACAGTGACTGGCCCAAGGTCACCTAAGGCAGTGTCACCCACGTGCTAGTCCTACAATCAACAACTACATCACACTGGCATCTCTGACTATTGACCATGCTGTCTGGGGCATTGGAGTCCAACAACCTATGAAGGGCACAGCACTAGCTATCCTGTTTAGGAGATGATGGTAATGTTCTTTCCAGTGCAGTGCAATAGCTTCTTTCTCTTTTAGAAATGTGGTAGCAGTGATTCTTCAACATCAACTTCGTTGGACTGGTCATGTTGTGCAGATGCCTGATTATCGTCTTCCAAAGCAACTACTCTATTCCAAACTTTAAAATGGAAAGTGTAATACTTTAAAAGAGGTTTAAAGACAAGGCAAATATTTAAAAATGTAGTATAAACACCCACAGCTGGGATACACTGACCTGCGAGCGCTCCAGTTGGAGAACAGTCTTTACCAAAGGTGTCATGGGCTTTGAAGAAGCACGAACACAGGACACAAGGGAGAAATGTGCTAAGAGGAAGGCACGCTTGGCAAATCCACACCGTGATCAACTCCCACCTGGAAACCTATGTCCCCACTGTGGAAGGACATCTGGATCCAGAATTGGCCTCCACAGTCACGTACAGATTCACTGTTAAAACCGTGTTCATGGAAGACAATCTTACTCAGCTATGCCAAAGAAAGAAAGACTAGCTTTCCTAGTAGAAGAAGAAATGAGTTAGGCAGGCCGGCAGGCTACAGCAGAAGCTGGGTCCCTTCCGAAACAGGCTTGCACCAGCTAGCCAGAAAAAGGAAAAACTGCTTGCCTCTCAGGGCTCATCAACACTTCCGTTTGCCCTGCCACTTTCCCCCAGGGAAACCCATAGTTCAGCTCTGAATTGGAACAAACGGCGATTGGCATTTCCACAGACTGCTGTATATTCCAGTTGACCACTAAGGCAGTGCCATAGTTGGTGGGGGGCAGTTGGTTTTTTGTCCCTGGTGAAGCCTCTGGAGGGGCACCCTTGAGGCTCCCAGCCTCTGTGTGTGTGTGTGCAAATACGTGAGGGGGTGCCAAACTGGGTCTTTGACACGGGTGATACAGGGCGAGTCCTTTAAAAGAAGCCCCGTGGATACAGAGTACACATATTCCACAGGGCCTCTTTTAAAAGACTCACCCTGTATAAAGCCTAGCATCAGCACTGCACTCAAGGAGTAGGTTTTCCTGGGGAAAGAGGCAGGGCAAAGGCACTCTGACCCATGCCTAGAAAGCACGAGACAAGCAGAAAACCACTCAGATCCGTGCTTTCTAGGAAGTGTGGACGAGGCCCAAGTACAGCAAATCAACAGGCAGCTCTCTTCATTGGCATGCAGCTTCCTCATGGACAGTGGTGCAAATCAGTGGCGTAGCGTGGGTTGTCAGCACCCAGGGCAAGGCAAGTAATTTGCGCCCCCTAACCCGTGGATTTGTGCCCCCTAACCCGTGGATTTGCGCACCCTAACCCCCAGGTGTTGCACCCGGTGCGGCCGGCCCCCCTGCACCCCCCACGCTACGCCACTGGTGCAAATGGGCCCCAGAGGAAAGGGCAATAGATGAGTCAGTGGTTCAGCTGCTAAGAGGCAGGGATTATTTTTTGAGGGGAGAACTTATCCGAGTGTGGACCCCTTCCGCACTAAGGTCCAATGGTGTATCTGAGATAATACCAGGTGAGGATAATCTGTTAGAACAGATGCAGGGGCACCGAATTTTGGCCTCGCACAGCATCCTGTACAAGGTCAAAATTTGGTGCTCCCCTACCTCTTGTCTTCCATTCTGCGCATGCACTACATCATAGTTGTGATGCCCTGCAGCCCCGCCTCAGCTTGGTGCCCTTTACAGGGGAACCAGTTGCACTGCCCTAAATCTGCCTCTGGCAAATGGGTCGGCTCTCAGCTCGCCCTTCCTCTGCCTGCCTTCTTAAATTCAGCCATTCTGGTGGGTGGCTCTGCATCTCAGGGACTTCCTTTGTAGTCTCTGGGTTCATCCACACTTCTCTTTGGTCTAAGGTTTCCTCCATTTGTCCCATTACTGTGCATGGATCCGAGTGATGTGGGTTCTTTGCTTTTTGCCACATTGCTTTCCTCAAGGAAAACTGCTGTTTAGTGCTGAACCAGAAAAAAATGTCAATCCACAGAAAACCTGATTGACGTTAATTCCGATTCAGCACTACACCACGGTTTTTCCTGGGGGAAGCAGTGGGACAGAAAAACAACAGCACGCCACTTAGACCCATGCCTAGACATCATGGTAGAAATGGAGGACATCTCAGCCCCAAAAGAGTCCTCAGTGTGCCCCTTGTAGTATGCAGCAGGGAGCTATATGGGGATAAAAGTAGTTGTTTTGTCTGTTATTTGAGTGGAGTTCTGAGCACTGCCAATTTTTCTTCTCTGAAATGGATATTGATCTATTTTCTGATGCTCACAACAGTGGCTGGGATCTCCAGAAGTGGCCCCAAGCCCAAAAAAGGTTGAGCACCCCTGCATGGATTGGAAGCACAGCTTAACCTCAGAGTTGGGTTGCTACAAAAAAGTTCCCTCGGCTTGATTTGAAGCCCTCCTGGATCTCAGAGGCAGACGCGTAGAATTAACTCCCAAACTTCTGTGTGTTTTCATTGTTCTCCTTTATCGAGAAGCAGGCTGCTACCATCAGAGATGGGGAATGGACAAATATGTCAATTAGGTTTCTGTCAGTTTTTCATTTTTCCAAATCTTGAATTCAATTCTTCACATTTAAGCAGAAATTTGCAAGCTGGTGTTTTGTTTTTTTTAAAAAAAATATCCTCATAAATTCACCAGCATTTTAGTGTGACTTTCTCCTTTAAAAAAACAATTTTTGTATGCAATTTTGACTAATATACACATTTTTGCAAGCGGGTTTCCCTAACATAATGTATTTGTGTGTGTTACTTTCACTAATTTATGAAGTTTTATAAACACTTTCCCCTAATACATGCATTTCTGTACACATCTTCTGGTTGTGCAGCTGTATCGCAAAATTCAGAGAGGTGCCAATTCAGATGGATAGCTGTATTTTGGTTCTTGTATTTATTGAAGAACTTGCAAATCAGGTAGTTTCTCATTAAAATGCAAGCAAAACTGAATTTCTTCCCCTTTTCTGGGAGTGACCCATGGCTTACAGTAGTTGTGTTTGAAAATATGTAATGATCTAGTTGGATCATTAGAACAGTGTTTCCCAACCGGTGTTCCGCGGCACACAAGTGTGCCGTGAGATGTTGCCTGGTGTGCCGCGAGATGTTGCCTGGAGGGAGGCGGGCGAGGGCGTTTGCTTCCCGGAGGACTTGTGGGAAGCCGCCCCTTCCCTGGGCGACGCGCCGCCTCGCGACTCCAGAGTCAGTCCCGAGGGCTCTCGGAGGGACTCGCGAGCGACGGCGCGGCGGCTCCGGGGCGCGCTCAGCCGGGCCGCTGCGTGCCCCCGCTGCAGCTGCCCGGCGTGGAGCGCGACGCGGAGCCGGCCGGGCTTGGAGGCGCCCAGGTAGGGCCGAGCCGGGCGGGGGCGGGGAGGTCTCGGTCTGCTGCGGGCGCAGGAGGGCGAGCGGGAGAGGGGGAGCCATCGGGTCTCCTGGAAGGAAGCGAGGCGGCGGCTGAGGGGGATGCAGCCCCATCCCCAGCAACAGGCGCTCCTCGAAGTGAGGCCACAAGTCGGGGCTCGGACAGGGCCTGGAAGCAGCGGCTCCGGCTCTTGGGAGCGGAGAAGGGGACTTCGAAAGCGGCCTGGAGGAGAAAAGCCCCGATGCAGCGAGAGCGGGGAGCGTGCTGCCTTGTCCAGGCCTCCTCGCTTTGTGCCGTCCGCTGCCGGGAGCAGGACACGGGGGCTCCTCGTTCGCATGCTTTCCCGGGTGATCGGTGAGGGTGAGGGTTAGGGTTAGGGTCCCTCAGTCCCTCGCTTTGCTGCCTCCTCCCCCCCCCCACCCCCAAAGCTTGGAGGGTCCCCGGCAAGGGGGAGGGGAAAAAATTGAAAACTTTCACTTTCGTGCGTCCCTCCCGGCGTGACGCTGCGCGCTGACGTCACGGGGCTGTAATGGTGGTGTGCCGCGAGATTTTTTTCATCAAACAAGTGTGCCTTTGCCCAAAAAAGGTTGGGAAACACTGCCTTAGAAAGCTCTGGCCCCCTAATGGACCCCACAAGCCTACAACCCTCACAGTTCTTCTGTGGCAGTTTAAACTTCATGGCAAAAACATGTCCTTAATTACATCTTCTGCATCTACATCTACATACACAGGAACGCAGATATAGTGGGAGGCAGATCTCCAGAGAGATTTATTTTACAGCAACAGCAAAAGAGACACATGTGAGCCAATCAGAGAGAACAGTCAGCCATATTATCCTAGCAAAAGATAGTTCACTAAAATAGCAATATAAAATGGAGAACAAAACTATTTTTTTTAAAAAACCCACACAGATTTACCAATAAGTTACTTCATGTTTCCCCATAAAAACAAACATTCTCTGTAATAACAAAGGACAGAAAAACCTTTAGCATATATCAGTAGTACTGAAAGGGCAATTCACACGTTACTCTTTGACCCAGTAATATCATCGTGACAGGATGACAAGCCAGAGTTTATATTTATCCATCCCCTGAAGTAAATACAATCTTTTGCCACTTGCAGGAACACTTTCAAAATATACGTCCCACATGCATTTGATGAGGTAAAAATACCACGGGACAATACTACAGCATCAGAAAGTAACACATGAATCTTTCTTAATGGTCATCGGTATTCGTTTGTTTGTGACGGTCATTGTCAGGCCAAACATGGTTTTATCCAAATGGCCTGAGGGAATCGTTTTCAAACGGTTCTTCGGGGAAGTTCTGGAATCGTCTGGAAGCGTCTCAAAGGAACCTAGTCAGAAGAATATAGTCACAGACAAGTCTCCCTGAAAGACAGTTTGCCTGCTGTCACCCATGTTTCCTGTGACACGCAGAGGCGGGAGATTGTGAGACACATTTGAGAGCACATTTCTGAGTTTACGCTGGACAATGGTGGGGCTCCACAGACTTGGCCAGTGCCTCTTATCATCTGTGCTCACCTAGAAAATACCCCAGAATCCTCTGCAACGTGCGAGGGTTTCAGAGCAGATATACCCAGCTTCATCAGCAGAGGAGTTGGTTTGGAAACGGTACAAGTACTTTGAAGAAGAACCCCCCACAAACACACATCGATTTAGAAAAATGGGTGTATTATTTACACAGGTTTTCCAAGGCACAAACTCTGGGGAACAGACTATGACTCTGGATAACTGTGATTATCAAGGATTGGGTGGTAATATTTCTACTGCAGCTTCTTACACAACACAGCTTGAGCGAAATGGCAGGTTGAAATAAAACCCAATATTTCTTTCACCTAAAATGAGAAGGTGCCGCTAGGTGACGAATGGCCACAATTTCAACTGGGCTCTGTCCTTACGCAAATGTGAATTTGTTTTGGGACACGGATTCCATGGAGGGAAAATTAGGCCTTATGTTATATACGTTCCCGGCAGTTTTCACTGGTAGTAGTTGCTGAAGGCATGAAGAATATACAGCAGCGTGGTGATGAATGCAAAGAACTGAAAAAGAGAAAAAGGGAGGGAGAAGTGAGATGATTAGAGTATAACGCACATGGTTTTGCCCTCCCAGCTTCCCTGGGTCATTTTCTTCTGAGGAGAGGATATTGGAAGCTTTTGTTGCTTTTCTAATAGTTTGTCTCTCTTATATAAAGTAGATGGAAAGGGAGTAGTCAGACAGGCAGTGCTAATCCAAAAGCATCACCTTTGACTCCCTGCGCTGGGAGAGGCTGGTGCAGCCTGACATGTGGGCTAGATTCACCTTATCTATTTAATTAATGAAATTTGGAACACACCACTTGATTGTCAAAACCTCTAACCAGTTTACATAAAGCATAAAATACACACTAAGATTATCTGTGAAAGACAGGAGCCAAGGGCAAGATGACCTAAAAACGATTCAAAATATGAATAAAATCAGTAGTTTAAAAACGCACTTTATGAAAAAAGGAAGAAAATTACCTATTAAAAGGCACATCAGTTTTACGTATACGGGTCAGCTTACTTGAACAAAATGGATTTTAGCAAGTGCCTGAAATAATACAGCACCTGACTCATATCAGTGAGCAAGGAGTCCTAGAGTATAGGTCAAACCACAATGAAAGATCAGTTCCTCACTGGGGAAGAACAGACATTGTGTGGCACTTGCAAAAGTGCCACATCCGCAGATCGAAGTGATTAAGGCCTCAAGTCAAGGACTGAAGAGTGCCCTGGGATGGCATCATGGCTTCGCCATGATCAAACACACAAGTCCCCAGCTCTAACTGGTCCTCCAAAAACCCCCACAGGGCATCTTGGACTCAGAAGGCATGTCCTCATTGGCATAGCAACCAGTACAGGTGAAATATACTCGGAGTCGAGAGTGGATTTCATGCTCTTTATTCAGCTCATAGTGGTGAGGAGGAATGGAAGTTCCCCCAGAATGTCTGCTTTATATGCATTATTTACACAATGGGCCCCACGTGATTGGCTAATTCCGGGATTCTCCTGTAGGCCAATCAGGTTGCGGATTCACTTCCACCTGGAGCTGGATTGGGTGGCTCCTGTGGATCAATCAGGCTGCTGCATTCTGGAGCCTATTGTTCTAGGACCAATCAGGCTGCTGCATTCTGAATCCTATTGTTCTAGGACCAATCAGACTGCTGCATTTTGGATCCTATTCAACTCAGTACATAACACTAGGATTCCCTTCCCTTCTTATTTACAAACTGCATGCTTCCCAGATTGCCTGTAGTTCTCCAGCCCTTGTCTCATCGGTAGCAAATCAGACTCTGCTGCCACATAGTTTGGGTAAGATTCCCAGGTACGCTCTGAAGGGCAAAGCAACTTGCAGCACTTCACCAAAACAAAACTTCAAGTTGTTTCTTTTTCTCTCCCCACATTCAAATCTGCCTTCACCTTGCCGCATAAGAACTTAGCTGCCTTACACTGAGTTAGACCAGTGGTCCATTTAGGTTAGTATTGCCTCCACTGACTGGCAGCAGCCCCCCAGGGTTTCAAAATACCTGAAGTCTTTCCCAGCTCTCCCTGGAAATGCTGAGGATTGAGCCCAGGAGCTTTTGCATGCAAAACACACACTCATATCTTGGAGCTACGGCCCTTTCCTACCTCAAATCCAAACGGTTACGGATGTTACATCCCAGGAAAATGAAAGAGACACCCACAGTCAGCCCTGATTGCTCCAAGGCAAATGCTTAGATGCCAGCAGCAATGAAGGGCTGTGACTCTGGAGCCCCTTGTCATCATAATTTCATGGGAACAACTAAGTAGGTGCAGCTAACAAATGTTTACCCACCAAAGTGTGTCATGCGCTACCTGATTAGAATTAGATTAGGAAATTATGACAATGAACAAAAACAACCTATCGGATGAACACTGCATATTTATTAATTGAGCTAATCAGTGGGAAATGGATGTAATCTATTCTAATGTGATGAGGCATAAATAGCAAGGCACCAACAATTTGCCCTTTAAATCTTGAGTGGTATAAACTTCCCCCTGAATTCCTGTGTGTATCATTAAGACTCACTGAAATTTATTGTACTAAAACAGTACAATAAGGACTTACAGCGAAAATTGCACACACTGCTTCACTGAATCAGAAGACCTTACACACATGGAAAGGACACTTAGGTTCCAAGTTACTGCTAATAAAAGGCATGGATGAAGTCCACTTGCCACCTGCAATATTCTTTATGTCATGATTCAGGATTATCCTGGCAGATAAATTGACTTCGTTCAGTGCAAAAGATCACAGGTTGCACACCAAAATATATTTGGACAAAGAAGCAATCAGTGACGTCTCTGCCTTTGAAAGTGCCATAGTAAGGTAAAATATGGTGGTCATTATATTAACAAAATAGGAGATCAAAATCCAATGATTCACTGGGTATATAATCAACAGAAGCCCAATTGGATGGTTTTTATTGCTGGTTGAAAGATACGCCCTTTCAGTTGGCAAAATATTTTTCAGCCTGTCAATAAGCATCGTGGTGATCCCATGAATTATTGCACCCATTTTACAGATGGGTTTCATCAAGGCTAAGACAGGTGTGGGGAACCTTTGGCCCTCTGGATGTTACTGCGTTACAGGTTCCATCAGGCCCAGCAATGCATGGCCACTGGCCAGGGATGGTGGAAGTTGTCGTTCAGCAACATCTGAAGGTTCCCCACACCTGGGCTAAGAGATATTAATGCACAGCAAGAAGACTGATCGCCGAAGAATTGATGCTTTTGAATTATGGTGCTGGAGGAGACTCTTGAGAGTCCCATGGACTGCAAGAAGATCAAACCTATCCTGAGGGCTCACTGGAAGGACAGATCGTGAAGCTGAGGCTCCAATACTTTGGCCACCTCATACGAAGAGAAGACTCCCTGGAAAAGACCCTGATGCTGGGAAAGATGGAGGGCACAAAGAGAAGGGGACGACAGAGGACGAGATGGTTGGATAGCGTTCTCGAAGCTACCAGCATGAGTTTGACCAAACTGCGGGAGGCAGCGGAAGACAGGAGTGCCTGGCGTGCTCTGGTCCATGGGGTCATGAAGGGTCAGACACGACTAAACAACAACAACAACATGGTGAGTCCGTAGCAGAAGCAGTGTAACTTGAACTTGGCCTCCCCCTCGACCCCACATTCACAAACATACCAAACCAAATTCAGCTGGTGGAGCACATAAGGGTTATCTCACCGTAGCAGCAGCATTGAGCTGATAGTAGAGGGGCGAAGAATCTGGGGGCACTTCTGTCTCCGAGCGGATGGTTGCATTGGCCTGAAGGACAGCAGCACTCATGTAGAGGATGCCAGTAGCTCCATGGTAAAGGCTATCCTAAAAAACAGAAGAAGAGCAACAGGTTCGTGTCCAGATCAGGGCCTTTTTAGAAAGTGAAAAGTTCAGTTCTGCAGTCTATGTTATGTACATTGTGCAGGTGTAGAAGATATGTTATTTGTCATGAGGAGAGGGTGAAGGAACCATCAGGGCTAGGAAGGGCTTTTTCCCCCAGCCAGAACTCTCTGGAACTCAGTTCCGGCTCAGGTGGGTGCCATTGCCATTATGAGGGAATGAGGGAGGGGTTCATGGTGAGTTCCAGCACCTCTTTTTCTAGAAAAATAGTACTGGGGGCAGGGGCGGGGGCGGGGGCGGGGGCGGGGGCGGGGGCGGGCCCCACCCATGAGGCAAGGTGAGGTGACTGCCTCAGATCAAAGGATCCACAGGGGCAGCAGATCCCGGTTTAGATCTTTATTCTGGCCTTGTTTTTGCTGTAGATCTTCACGCACCCCCTTCTTCCCTGTTAAGGAGGGGGCGCCATTTTGTGGTTCGCCTCAGCTGCCAAATTGACTTGGGTCAGCCCTGAGAGCTATGCTGGATGCTGATGGTTTGCCTAGGTCAGGGGTTCCAAACTCTGGTCCTTGGATCACCAGTGGCCCATGAGTTTCCTTCTGGTGGTTTAGGGCAGAAGTCAGCAACCTAAGGCCCAAGGGCCGGAGGTGGCTCCAGAAATCACTTCTGCGCATGCCCAGACACCAAAAATTGCTTCTGCACAGGCACAATTTCCGGTGTCTGGGCATGCACAGAAGCGATTTCTGAAGCTGCGGACATGCGAAGACGTGATTTCCGGCATCGCGCTGCGCCAGTCTGACCCACGGAGGATCTCTGTGGGAGTGATCTGGCCCATGCCCAGTAAGCCTTGCCGACCCCTGGTTTAGGGCATGCCTGTGGGTTTGTGGTTGAAGATGGGAGACAGCGCACCCGTCTCATTAAGGTGTTCATATTGATTTCTAATTGTAGTTTTACTGTTGCTCTCATTTCTTTACATTGTATTTCACTGCATTACTTATTTGCTAAATTGCAATGCCGTGAAATACTATCTGTAAGAAATCAAATAATAAATTTTTAAAAATGCAGTTAAAAATCGCATAGTGCATTACAACAGCTAAAACAAGCTGCAAAATAATAACAGTGGCACCTCAAGTTAAGAACTTAATTCGTTCTGGAGGTCTGTTCTTAACCTGAAACTGTTCTTAACCTGAGGTACCACTTTAGCTAATGGGGCCTCCCACTGTTGCCGCACCACCGCCACGTAATTTCTGTTCTCATCCTGAAGCAAAGTTCTTAACCCAAGGTACTATTTCTGGGTTATTGGAGTCTGTAACCTGAAGCGCCTGTAACCTGAAGCATCTGTAACCCGAGGTACCACTGTAGCAAGTTCCAGAGGGTGTCAACACGAGAATAGGCTTCTCTGCAGTGGTTCCCCGTCTGTGGAATGCTCTCCCCAGGGAAGTTCACCTTCATTATACACCTTTAGGCGCCAGGCAAAACGTTCCTTTTTAACCAGGCCTTTGGTTGATCTGATTTATATCCTTTGCCCTTTTAAAATGTGGGGGTTGGGGGGGCTATTGAGTTGTTGTTTTTATTTATATTATGTATTTTGTGGTTTTATATCTTGATTTTATTCTGTGAACCGCCCTGAGATCCCCGGGTATAGGGCAGTGTATAAATTCAATTAATAAATAGCAATGTGTTTTCTAAATTTGCATCCTGTACATGGCATAAATTCTGTTTGTGTCCCACCTCTTACCAGGATTCTCCAGGAGGCGAAGTTTTTGTGGAAGCCAAACAGGTAGGACATTAGAAGCATCAGCGAGATGAGAAAGGAAGTGAGAGAGACATACATGACCCATCCCTGCAGCAAAGGGAAGTACACATTGGTAGCTGCTACGAGGATCCAGACCCAGCAGCCAAAGATCTGCAAAGAAGGGGAAAGGAAGGCACAATGATAAGCTTTGCTGTACCCATTTAATGCCGCATCAGTCTGCTTCGGTTCTGTCTGTGTAGATTTGTTGGACTCCAACCCCCATCAGCCCAAGTGAACATGGCCCATCACTGGGGATTATGGGAGTTGTAGTTTAAAACTACAGTAAGTAATAAAGGTAAAGGGACCCCTGACCGTTAGGTCCAGTCGTGGCCGACTCTGGGGTTGCGGCGTTCATCTCATTTTATTGGCCAAGATAGCCAGCGTACAGCTTCCGGGTCATGTGGCCAGCATGACTGAGCCACTTCTGGCAAACCAGAGCAGCGCACGGAAACGCCGTTTACCTTCCCGCCAGAGCGATACCTATTTATCTACTTGCAGTTTGACGTGCTTTCAAACTGCTAGGTTGGCAGGAGCCGGGACTGAGCAACGGGAGCTCACCCCGTCGTGGGGATTCGAACTGCCGACCTTCTGATCGGCAAGTCCTAGGCTCTGTGGTTTAACCCACAGCGCCACCCGCATCCCTTCACAGTAAGTAATACTGGTGCATAAAATTATGCATAGTGCAGGGAAAGTGGGCATAGAGACATTTTCCTCATTCTCTCATAGGATTAGGACCCAGAGCCGTCCAAGGAACTTGAATGTTGAAAGATTCAGGGCAGACAAAAGTCAGTGCTTCTTCATACAGCCCTTAGTTAAATGGTGGAATTGGTTCCTCCAACATGAAGTGGTGGCCACCAACTTGGATGGCTTTGAAGGAGAATTAGACAAATCTGTGGTTGATAAAGCTATCAATGGCTTCTAGCCACAGTGAGTATTGTTACAAAAGTTGGGTTGCCTCCCCTCTCTCTCTGCCAAGCAATGGGTTTCCAGGCACTCACTCAGGGTCTGTGTTCCTTTGGAGAATTGAGACCTGGCAAAGACTGTTGTAGCTTTAAGAAATATGGCTTATTCACCTATGTACACCATCAGTCTGCATGAGGGGAGTCCAGATCTTACAGCATAGTCCTCTGTGGCTTGTCCCCCACAGCAGCGCAGCCCTGGAATCTAAGGCATTTCTCCCAGCCAGCCTTCAGCCAGCCTGTCCAAGATGGATCCCATTCTTTCTTCCTCCCCTCATTCTCCCCAGCAACCCTTGCTCAGGACTCTCTTTCCATCGCCTCACACCCAATTACCCAGGCAACCTTCCAACCCCCCCAATATTGTTCACGCCTCAGGGCAAGGGGGAGAGCATTTCTCTCGCATTGCCAATAGCCCTCAATGGCCCTGTATTGCTTCTTAATGGCCCTGGCTTGGCCAGGTTGTTTTTGCATAGGCTAGCCCAGGAATTCCTCTGCAGCTTGTATTTCTCCCTTCACATCCCAAATCAACACAATCCTACCATTTATTAATTTCTAGGGTTTAGGGGGTCCCCCTCCAAATCTATAAGAGTATGTTTTTCTAGCTCTGGTGGTTTGTGCCTCTGGTGCCTCTGAAAACCAGTTGCTAGAAATGGCAAGCACAGCTCACTCTTCTGGGCTTTTCATGAGCATCTGCTTGGTCACTGTAAGACTAGGATACAGGTGGTATTTAACACCCACCAGACTGATGAAAAGGTCTAAATAAGAAAAAGGTTTATGTTGGAAGTGTAAGGAAAATGAGGGATCATTTTTCCACATGTGGTGGTCCTACAAAGTAATTAAGAAATATTGGGAAATGATATATAATGAATGAAAAAAATAAAAAAATAAACTTTCCCCAAAGCACCTGAGATTTTCCTCTTGGGGATGGTAATAACAGAGGTCCCCAAAAAACAAAAGTGTTTATTACTATACGCCATGGCCACAGCTAGAACCCAATATTGGCACAAAGGTGGATAAGAAGTATGGTAAAATGTAAAATGTTCAAATATGCTGAACCGGCTGGTCTGACAAACAGGATAAGAGAAAACGAAGATAAGGAATTCAAGGAGGAATGGATAATGTTAATTGAATATTTTAAGGACCAGTATAAACAAATACGCAGCCTAGCAGGTCTCGAGTAAATCCAGCAGAGCTGAAATAGATAAGAGTTTTTAATAGATAACAAATTGGATGATTAAAAAGATGTGGATTACGCAGAGTAGTAGAAAAGCAGGAAAAGGGTAGAAGAGAAGTCATATGGTATATGTATACATGCTGTATTTGGTATGAAGTTTTAAGTGGGATGAGTGAGGGGGGGAGAGGGATTAAGCAAGCTCTCTGTTCCTGTTTTTGAAAATGAAAATGAAAAAAATAAATGAAAAAAAGATACTAGGATACTGAACCAAGTAGACTTTTGCTCTGATCCAGCCAGGTTCTTTTAATGTCGTCCAGCAACATCTGTCAGACAGTGGGTTGGCCACCCATATTCTAAAGCATTTTGACATCCAAATATAGATTGAATAGAGTGCAGGAAGTGAGACTGGAGTGCACACCTAGCAGTGGCACAACCCTCTCTCATTCTTCATAAGGTCAACGGCAGGTTAGTTTCTGCTTGATCACTTTATAAGCAACCTTGAAATATTAGATTTTACCCATCTGTCAAACAGTAGCAAACAGGGGGGATGATTAAAAAATGAAATAAAAAAGAGCTTTGTGAGAAAAATTCCTCAACATCACTGTATGCTTTGATTCAAAAGCTCATTACATGTGCTTTACACCAGGGATAGGCAACCTAAGGCTCCTGGGCCACAAGCAGCCCACGGGGGTCATTTAACCGGCCCACGAGAGGCTCCCAAACCGAGCCACCCGCTTGGCGAGTCCCTGTGCGCTGCGCTAAACTGGCGCAGCGTGGTGCAGGGACTCGGTTCCACGGCGCCAGAAATCGCGTCTGCACAGACACCGGAAATCGTGGGCACACACGCAATCCAGCCCACAGAAGGATCTCTGCTGGAGTGAACCAGCCCAGGCGAGGTAAACCTTGCCAACCCCTGCTTTACACATTACCTCTACAGTTATAAAGTAAAAAATCCATTTCACAGTGTACAGGACAGAGCTGCCCACTCTGAATTAGCATTTTGAATTTAGCAGTGCAGCCCACCAGCCGAGTATTGTGTGCAAAAATGCATGTACTAGGGTCATGAAATGCACACATCCCCGAAAAGGCATTATATTAGGGGGGAATTGCTTTGCAAAAATGTGTTTTGGGCAAAACCGCATCCAAAAATGTGCAGATTGGGAGAATTTTTGCACCAAAATGCTGATGAATCCTCACAAGGACTTTTTTTTAAAATCACAAGCTGATATGGAGAACTGAGGACTGAGAAGAAGAAGGAGGAGGAGGAGGAGGAGGAGGAGGAGGAGGAAAGAAAGAAAGAAAGAAAGAAAGAAAGAAAGAAAGAAAGAAAGAAAGAAAGAAAGAAAGAAAGAAACTGAGAGGAACCAAAATGGACTGATTTGCCCAGTTTCGGTTGGAAGGGAAGAGAAAGATCTTTCAGTGGTTAAAAGTATTGTGCAAACTCTCTGGGTTGCAACTGGGCTGAAGAGTCCTTCATATCTGAGACAAGGTGTGGTGCACCCACCCAAAGATTCAGATCAGAGCTGCCTGGATATATCCTTAGCTATTGCTTTTCAGGCAATTTTGCCAAGAGCAGAGCCTTGCACAGTTAAGCACTGCCAGGAGCGAGCCAGCAGTAAATCACACTGTGCAAGTTGAAGTTAACTCTTGATTAGCAAAAAAATGATCTGTACAGACCTAATGAGCACAGCAACTTATATCCGGCAAGTCTTGCCTCCATGAAGCAGTTGCTGAGACTGAATGTCCCCGCCTCCCCAGAGCTGCCTAAATTCCTTCCTCTCCAAGGTTTTCCCTCAAAGCAATTGGAGACTGCGCCTGCATGAATCTAACCTCTCCTCCATCCTTTTCATGCCTCCTCTGGTTCTGGGAGACCAAGGGGGACAGGAGCTTGGCCCAGCAGGAGTGGGACACCCATACCATCCAGACTCATCTCCGCCTCTTGGCCTCCCTCCTCTCCTGCTTCAGTTTCTGCCTCTGATTCTGGACTGCTCTCTGCCACAGCCTCTTCCTGCTCACTCAACCCTGTTACCTCCTCAGCTTCTGACACCTCCTTCCAGTTTTTCCCCTCTGCCCACTCATCATTGTCCCACCACCACTCCCCGGATTTGAGCCTTCTTCCCTTGGGGGTTCCCAAGCTAGTTCCTCCCACCATTCCTCTGCATCCAGCCAGTCCATGAACATTTCTTAGCAGATATCATTAATCTGAACCTACTGTCAACTCACAAAGGACAAGTGTGCCTTCCCCACAAAACTGCCTTCCCCACAAAACCAGTCGTCCATCTCTGTGCTGTGTGACTGCCTCACAACTACAAGCTCCCAGCAGTGGTGTTCTCTTCTCTCAGGCCTTGTTACTAAGGCAACTCCTGCCCTCAAACTCTGTGAACCTGATTCTTTTCACCATGTCTTCACCCTGGGCTCCACACCCAGCCTCCCTTTCTGCCTCTCTCAGCTCTTTTCAAGGTCTCCACCCAAGAGTCATTGAACCTGATTCTTGGGAGTACATTGCAGCTATTTCTGCTGATGGACAAACAGAGGCTTGCAAACAAGTCATCGTGAAAACAACAACCACACATCTTTATTCTAAAGCAACATATCGTCCTGCAGCACCTTAAAGACTAGCCAATGTGTTTGTTTGCAGTTTGTTAACTGGGAACTGTATCTCTGTGAAGGGTAAACTACAGTTCTTGAGATTCTTTGGGGGAGGGGTGTGTTTTAAATGTATGGGGATCCACTGAAAATAATGGACATAGGTAACTTAGGTCTATTAATTTTAATGGGTCCGTTCTTAGCAAAAAAAATAATTGACTACAACCCACATTGTACATGTGACCTTGGTCATTTTTGCCACACACAAAAAGAACATGGCTTTTACCCTGAAAACATTCGTTCTTGGCTATTTTAGCAACTTAATAAACACCCAGAAGTAGTCATTGAAAGAAGTATTAGTACATTAGAGCAGGCATAGGCATTAGTACATCAGTACAGTAGTGCAGGCATCGGCAAAGTAGGCCCTCCAGATGTTTTGGGACTACAACTCCCATCATCCCTGACCACTGGTCCTGTTAGCTAGGGATGATGGGAGTTGTAGTCCCAATACTTCTGGAGGGCCGAGTTTGGGGATGCCTGCATTAGGGGAATTCTCCGTGCAAATTGGCACAAATATGGTTTTGAGTTAAGACCTTTTATTTATTTTGCTTTGTGAATAAAGCTACTGTTTACTTCTCTGTAGGTGAAGAAACATATAACATTTATAGAGCATTGGAGCTGCTCTGAAATGGGGCCTCCCTCTGGCAAGTTTAAAGCTGCAGTCCTAGGCATGTTTGCTTGGGCGTTAAGTCCCACTGAACACAACGCAACCAACTTCTGAGTGGACATGCATAGGGTTGCACTCTTGTTGTACCTATTCCTCTCCAGAATTGACTTTGCAAGAGTGTTCTGTGTGATCTGTAGATCTGCAGCAGAAGACCTGTACGGCACTGATGAACTATGTCCCTATAATGTCACCAACAAGCCATTCCACTTTCCACTAATGCTTTGCACTTCAAAAAGTTTCATTAGACAAATAAAGAAATAATACAATGGACAGATGGATAAATTATTTAACATTCAGCCTTCTTTTACAGTGGTACCTTGGGTTAAGAACTTAATTCGTTCCGGAGGTCCGTTCTTAACCTGAAACTGTTCTTAACCTGAGGTACCACTTTAGCTAATGGGACCTCCCACTGCTGCCGCGCCACCAGAGCATGATTTCTGTTCTCATCCTGAAGCAAAGTTCTTAACCCGAGGTACTATTTCTGGGTTAGCAGAGTCTGTAACCTGGAGCGTCTGTAACCCGAGGTACCACTGTATTAAAAATTCATTTTTTAAAAAATAATAATGGTGGGCAGCCTTCCTGAAGCATTTGCCCCGGAAGGGGCAAGACTGACCACCAAGCCAGGACCAAGATCTGTCTCATCTCTGTTTGAAAGCCAGGAGGAAGGTGGCTTTACCTCATGGCTCAAGGATGTGCTGTAAGCTCTCTCTCGCTCTCGCTCTCTCTCTCTCTCATGTCACATCTTTCTGCACCCTTCCTAGATTCGCTTCAGAAGATTGATTGCTTTTCTCCTTCCCCACGTTCCTTACATTGGAACAAAGCTACCTGCAGCCAGCCAGCCGCTCTCGTATAAGATGAGAACTGCTGATAAAAGGAGCAGGATGCAAACCCGGTATTCTACTCATCTGTCCGAATGGCTTAACGGCATAGACCCTGACCATGTTGCGCCATGCTTAATGCCAAATAGCAAAGATTCCATTCACTATTTGGGTTTGGACATCTTACACTGTAAATGAAGTGAGTGGGAACATCTGCAAGCATAGGAGCTAAGTGTGTGCTTCACAACATGTACAGAAACTCCGGACTGGAGTAGAGTGTTTATACACAGGATAGATCAGGCATTTTATTTATTTTTTTTATAAAATTTTTATTGGTTTTACAAAAGTTTTTATAACAAACAAACATTAAAAAAGAAAAAAGACAAACAAACAAGTATAATTTCATGATGTCCTTTCATAAACTTCTTTCCTCGGACTTCCCCATACCTCCCCTTTCTGCATCCTCATGTCCAAATTTTATAGCAACTTGTAAATGTTTTTTCCCGTCCTAGTTCATCATAGTCCTTTCTTAATCTAATCTTATATTACTGCAACCCTTTCTCTCTGTAAAATCTCGACATTCTAAGATTCATCAAGTTTATAATAGTCCTTAAGGTAAATCTTAAATTTCTTCCAGTCTTCTTCCGCAGTCTCCTTTCCCTGGTCACGAATTCTGCTCGTCATTTCCGCCAATGTCATATAGTCAATCACTTTCATCTGCCATTCTTCCAAGGTGGGTAGGTCTTGTGTCTTCCAATACTTTGCGATCAATATTCTTGCTGCTGTTGTTGCATACATGAAAAAAGTTCTATCCTTCTTTGGCACCAATTGGCCGACAATGCCCAAGAGAAAGGCCTCTGGTTTCTTAAGGAAGGTATATTTAAATACCTTTTTCATTTCATTATATATCATTTCCCAGAAAGCCTTAATCTTCGGGCATGTCCACCAAAGATGATAAAAAGTACCTTCAGTTTCCTTACATTTCCAACATTTGTTATCAGGCAAATGGTAAATTTTTGCTAGCTTAACTGAGGTCATGTACCACCTATAGATCATTTTCATCACGTTTTCCTTTAAGGCATTACATGCCGTAAATTTAATACCGGTGTTCCACAACCTTTCCCAGTCAGCAAGCATAATATTATGACCAATGTCCTGTGCCCACTTAATCATAGCTGATTTAACTATTTCATCTTGTGTATTCCATTTCAACAGCAAGTTATACATTCTTGACAAATTCTTAGTATTGGGTTCTAACAATTCTGTCTCAAGTTTTGATTTTTCCACCTGGAAGCCAATTTTCCTGTCTTGTTTAAAAACCTCCATTATTTGATAATAGTGGAGCCAATCTTGTACTTTGGGTTTTAGTTTTTCATGGCTCTTTAATTTCAATTTCTCTCCATCCTGTTCTAAAATCTCACAATACTTTGGCCATCCGACCTCCATATTGACTTTCTTGTGTGCCTTAGCCTCTAAAGGTGACAACCATCTAGGGGTTTTGTTTTCCAACAGATCTTTATATCTCATCCAGACATTAAACAACGCTTTCCTAACAATATGATTTTTAAAGGCACTATGCACTTTGATTTTATCATACCATAGATATGCATGCCAACCAAATGCATTGTTGAAACCTTCTAAGTCCAAGGTATCTGTATTCTCGAGGAGCATCCACTCTTTCAGCCAGCAGAATGCTGCTGCTTCATAGTACAATTTTAAGTCCGGCAGGGCAAATCCCCCTCTTTCTTTTGCATCTGTTAATATTTTATATTTTATTCTGGGCTTTTTGCCCTGCCAGACAAATTTCACAATATCTTTCTGCCACCTCTTGAAACAGTCCATCTTGTCAATAATCTGCAAAGTTTGAAATAAGAATAACATTCTAGGCAATACATTCATCTTAATCACTGCAATTCGGCCTAACATTGACAATCTCAAATTTGACCATATTTCTAGATCTTTTTTAATTTCTGACCAGCATTTTTCATAGTTGTCCTTATACAAATTCAAGTTTTTAGATGTTAAATTAACCCCTAGATATTTCACCTTCTTAACCACCATCAAACCTGTCTCTTCTTGAAACTTATTCTTCTCCATATCTGTTAGGTTTTTCCCTAAGACTTTAGTTTTTTGTTTATTCAATTTGAATCCAGCTACCTGACCAAATTGTTGGATTATTTCCAACACTCTTTTTGTACTAGTGTTTGGCTCTTGCAAAGTCAATACAAGGTCATCTGCAAACGCTCTTAACTTATAATGTTTGGCTCCGACCTTTACACCTTTAACTTGCTGGTCCTCTCTAATCATGTTCAGCAACACCTCCAGGACCGAAATAAAAAGCAGTGGAGAAATTGGGCACCCCTGTCGTGTTCCTTTTTCTATCTTAAGTTCCTCAGTTATTACATTGTTTACAATCAACTTAGCTTTTTGTTCAGAATATATTGCACCCATACCATTCTCAAATCCTTGTCCTACCCCCATCCCATGAAGATTCTTTTTCATAAAACTCCAAGAAATATTGTCGAAGGCTTTCTCCGCATCCACAAATATCAAAACTACTTTAGTATTTATGTTCACCTCTAACTTTTCCAAGATGTCTATTATATTCCTAACATTGTCTGAGAGGTGTCTCTTTGGGAGAAAGCCTGCTTGGTCTCTGTGAATCTTCTCCATCAGTACTCTTTTAAATCTTTTTGCTAAAATGTCTGCAAAAATTTTGTAATCCACATTGAGTAACGAAATTGGGCGGTAGTTCTTCAGTTGAGTCTTTTCAGTCTCTGTCTTTGGTATGAGTGAAATATATGCTTCTTTCCACGATTCGGGTGCCCTTTTTCCCTCTAAGATCTCGTTACAGACGTCCTTTAACGGTTGTATCAGCCATTCCTTTAAAGATTTGTAATATCTGGAAGTCAGTCCGTCTGGCCCTGGAGATTTGCCCAATTGCATGTCCTGAATGGCACCCTCTATCTCTTGTTCTGTAATTCTCTGGTTTAGATCCATCTTACTTTGATGAGAGATTTTCTGTAATCCAAATTTATTAAGGAATTTATCTATGTCCTCTTCATTTTGTAATCCTTGAGAATAAAGTTTTTTAAAATAGCTCACAAAGCAATTTCTTATCTCGTTGGGTTTAGATATAATCTTTCCATCCACTTCTAAACTTGTAACTGTATTTAATTTCTGTCTTTTCTTTAGTTGCCATGCCAGAAGTTTACCACATTTGTCTGCCGACTCAAATGTCTTTTGTTTCATTTGCTTTATTTTCCACTCTATCTCTTGGTTCATCAATTCCATATATTGTGTTTGATATAACTTAATCTCCCTCAAAATCTCCTGGGACTTTGGTTTTAATCTTAATTTTTTCTCTCCTTCTTTTATCTTTTCCAGAAGTTTTTCCTTTTTCTCATTCTGCTTTCTCTTCTTTATTGAATTTTGTTGAATCAAAAATCCTCGCATCACAGCTTTACTTGCGTCCCAGATCACTCTTTTTTCCACATCGCCCTTTAGATTAATTTCAAAATAGTCCTTTAGAGTTTTTTGGGCCTTCATGTGGATCTCTCTATCTCGAAACAGGGTGTCATTCATTCTCCATCTAAACTGACCAGTTGTTGTAAATTTCATTTCCATCTTCACGGCGTTATGGTCGGAGCAGGTTTTTGGGCAGATTTCTACCTTCTTAATCTTCGGAGCCATTCCACTGGTAACCCATATTTGGTCGATTCTGGTCCAGGTCATCTTTGCTTGGGAGAAAAAGGTTCCCTCTCTTTCGAGAGGGTTCCTTGTTCTCCAGATGTCTATTAAGTCCATATTTTCAGTCATTTCAAAGAAGGTCTTCGGGAGTCTCCCTTCTTTAGTAAGTGTCAATCTTTGTGTCTTGTCCATGTTTGTAGAAACTACACCATTCATATCTCCCATGATTATCATATTATATTCCAAATAGTCCATCAAAGTTTCATGAAGTTTTTTGAAGAATTCTGCTTTACCTTCATTTGGTGCATAGATCCCAATTATCAAAAATTTTTCTCCTTGTACCTGTATCTCCACCGCTAAATATCTTCCTTGTTCATCTTTGAACATCATTTTTGGGGCCCACTTCTCTTTTACATAAATCACAACTCCTCTTTTTTTCACTGTGTCCGACGAAATAAATTCTTGTCCCAATCTTTTATTTATAAGCAGTCTCCTGTGAGCTCTAGTTATATGAGTTTCCTGTAAGCAAATCAAGTCCAGTTGTTCTCTGTACAAAATATGGAATACTTGTCGTCTCTTCAAAGGCATGTTCATCCCATTACAATTCCAGCTAAGGAATTGCAGGGCCATCTTGTTATTTTTCTGGTATTCCTCCAACAGCTCCCAATTGTTGTTCTTCCTCTGTTGGTGGTGGAAGGTTCTGTCCAAACGAGAGGTTCAAGATGTCTATTACACTCTTTTGCTCAGCAATTGGGTCTACAGTTCCTTTCTGTAGATCTTCTTGATTTCTTTGCAGGAACCTGTCTTTATCCTGTATCGTCTTTATTTTCACCTTCTTCCCCCTATAATCAAAAGACAATCCCTGTGGAAATTCCCACCTAAAAAGAATGGTGTTCTTCTTCAGCAGGTAGACCAAATCCTTATAAGAAGCTCTCAAGTCCAGAATGTGTTTAGGAATATCTTTAAAGATCTGTATCGGTGAGTTCCCGATTTGTAAGGCTTTTTCAAAATGCAGTCTTAAAATTTTGTCTCTTTCCTCCTTCGATCTCAAGGTAATCAAACAGTCTCTCGGTGCCTTTCTGTTCTGTCTTTTGCCCAGTCTAAATGCTGTTGTGATTTTAAATTCGTCTTCCTCTAGATCTCCCCAGGCGTCAGCAAACTCTTGCGTTAAGAAGTCCGTAAGATTGTCTCCTTCGTCCTCTGGAATTGATCGTAATTTCAAATTCCTTTCTTTTCTTTGTAGTTCCCACAATGCCAGAGTTGCATCATGGTCATAGACCTTCCTGGCAATCGGTTCTAATTTTTCTTGGGTCTCTCCAGCAATAGTTCTAGCTTCCTCCGCAATTTGGCGTGTGGCAGAATTTTCTTGCGTAAGCCTGTTTATAGATTCTGTATTCAGGTCAAGTCTTGTTGTTAAATCTGTCAATTTCTGTGAATTCTCTGTCAATTTCTTGGTGTTTTCTGCCGTCTGCTTTGTTAGATTCTCCAGAGATTGGTTTATCTTAAGAAGGGCTTGCGACACTGCATCCATGGAGACTGCTGTGCCTTTTTCTTGTCCTGTTGTCACTGTAGGGGTTATACCTGAGATCGAGCCTCTTTTCTTTTGTTGCTGTAGCTGTTGTTGATGTTGCCTTGTCTTGGCTCTCGTGCTTATCTCGTCTGCTGGGCCACTCATATCCCAAGGTCGTTTCCCACGGGAGCCTTCTCCTAAAGGAAAATTCCACTGTCCCAAGGTATAGCAACTTTTAATTTACCCTCTAGAGGGAGCAAATCAAAATGTCCACAAACAAAGACAAAGAGTACTTAAAAAGCAAATATATCAGGAGGCTTCTATATGTATATTGCTACACTTTTCCAATAGATACAGTCCCAGCCTTCCCTGATATATTGTAGCCACAGAGTCCCAAAACTTTGTAACAAGTAACCAGTAAGACTTCCACTTTGTTACTTTCACAGGAATCTAGAGTCAGTTCAGTGTTCCTTTGTCTTATAAGCAGTTTGTGCCAGGTTGGAGGCTGCAGAGAATTTCCTTTTCCTTTAAATTGATCATGCAGCTTATAAAGTCACTTTTTCCTCCCCTCTGCCCTGCAAGCTAGAGGGGATAGTCAAAGTCCAAATGTCGGATTCAAGCAGTTAAAAACAATGTCCCATACGGATGCAGCTTAGTAACTTTCGTTGCTTTAATTGTCACGCAGTCGGGGGAAGGCAGACTTCCTTAATTTTCGCCTTTCCCGTTTTCAGCCTAATTTCAAGTAGTTTTGACACGAATAGAGGTTCGATCTTACTCACGGGTGTTTCTTGTCCAAATTATTCAGGAAGGAATCGGCGCTCTCCACTAATGGCGACGCGGCTTCACCCTGCGGGCTGGGTAGCGATTCTCAGCACCGCGCTCCCCGTTGTCGTTCCGGAGCCTTTAAAAAGGCTCTTTCTGCGGTAAAGGGGGGCGCTTCAGGTGCCCACCGAATCTCCTTGTTCACAGGCTCCGTTCCTGTGATTTTAGGGGTCCCCCGCTTGCCGTAGCGGGTCAGACCCGAACTCGCAGAGCCGTCCTCTCTCCGGAGCTCGGAGAGGGAGCAGCCATTAGCGCTGGCGCCGAACCGGCATTTTATACCCTCAGTTCCATAGGGAATGGGCTATGATTCTGTGAGTTCAATCTCTGACATTTCTAGAATGGGACGAAAAAGATCCCTGCCCAAAACTTTGGAGAGCTACTGTAAATCAACATAAACAGTATACTGAGTAATATGGACCAACAACCTTAGTAGATTCCAGTGTTCTGACTGGGTTGGCAACAACCACCAAAATAGATCATGGTGCTGCAAATCCATAGATACGATCCCCTGCAGTTTTAAAAAACTAATAACAGCCATGTGGTGGTCTTGGGGTGTTGGACTGGGACCACGGCAATGGAGAAGGACAATTGAATCCCCCATAAGAAAATAAAGAAGAAGATGCTATTTACTGTGTGGGGCAAAATGTACAGGTAAAATATGTACACCTGTGAAGCCTAATTCAAGGGACAGATATTGGCACAGAGAGAAAATTTTAAAAAACAAAAAAACCACCTGTGTTTATATGTAGGACATACTTCATATGATTTGTGCAAACATTTCATTATGAACAGGCAATGAGTTTTCTGGATCATTAATTCTTCAAGAAGAACCTAGCCTCACAATTCTCCTAGGATGTCAGTTCCTGCATACCTACGCTAGAAATATGCACATATTTCACAAAGGTGTTCCCAGAGACCTACCCTGAGCCAGAGCTACCATTTCAGTGACAACAAGGGGTGGGGTTGGGAGGAATCTGGCACCGAGCTTTTCATATCCACTAACAGGCATCTCTTAGCTTCTGCTTACTCAGACCTACACTCCCCACTGAGGGCTGATGAGGAAGGATCGCTTTCAAGAGAGGCACAGACCCACCCTTGTTGAGAAGCAGCCAGGCAGGTTCTCAAGGGTGGGTCGCGCGGAGGTGAAATCAGGCCTTCCATTTCAAAATACAGTGGTACCTCAGGTTACATACGCTTCAGGTTACATACGCTTCAGGTTACAGATTTTGCTAACCCAGAAATATTACCTCAGGTTTTATTATTACCTCCTGAATTTGCTTCAGGATAAGAACAGAAATTGGGCAGCGGCAGTGGGAGGCCCCATTAGCTAAAGTGGTGCTTCAGGTTAAGAACAGTTTCAGGTTAAGAACAGACCTCCGGAACGAATTAAGTACTTAACCCGAGGTACCACTGTACTGCTCAGGACGGTCCCCGAAACCTCCCAAGCACATTTTAGTGGGGGAGGATCAATAGGCTACAGAGGAAAGGGGGAATTGGTGGACTTTGCCTGCATCCTGCAGGTAGCATTCCGCTCAAAGGATGTTTCCACTGGCAGAATCCTAATTATTATCTAAGCCCATGGGATTAAAGTCAGAAGCTCTCTCTGTGGCATGGTTGTGTACAATTTTTTAAAGCGTCTTTACCTAGAACGCTATTTTGTTTACAGAATTTAGGATCTTTCTTTGAGAAAAGTCCTGTAAGCCCACTGTGGTCTGCAGGAAATGAAAAATGCACAGAGAGATACTCTTTTGTAACCAAAGGCATAAGCTAGTGCAGATCCTCTTTGCATAGCCCCACTTATGTTCACAAGAAGCTGCACAAGAGGAATGCTTTTCAGTGGGACTCGGTTGGACTTAACTTCCTCAGTTGCACCCACCACATTTTGTTATGGTTCATAAGAACATAACAGAGAGGCCAAAGGCCCATCTAATCCAACCTATTTCCTTAAAAAGGCAAAGAGATGCCTCTGAGAAGCTCACAAGCAAGGCATGAAAGCCCCCAAAGGCTGCGGAACACTCTCCCTTCACCTCTGAACTCTCTCCCCAGGTGAGTGCAATGGTGGGTGGGGTTGCCAACATTTGTTTCCCTCGACGCTTGTCCCCTGTTTATTTTTTTAGGCCAAACATGTAAGGCTGAATCTGTGCAAGTTAAATGTGTGTGCATTGCAAGTCAACTGCACCACAGATGTTGCTGAGGTGGTTATAGTTTGTTTGTTTTGTCCTGCTTTTATTGCACTCTATTGCAAGAAAGGCCCGCCAGATGCACTAGCACTGGGGAAGCACTGCAGAACATCTAATAAAGCAAAGTGATGTGTGGACAAGTCCCGTATAAATCCACCACTAATGCATGGCCATTTCATCAGTAGCATGTTGCAGTAGGTAAAGTAGACACCTGCAACAAAACCGCTGTCTGAAGGGCCCCACAGCAGGTCAGCTTTCAGTGTTCCTCATCTGATAGATCTTTGCCATTTGGATCCATTAATCTGCACAATCTTCCAAACAAAGAAGCCAAAATTTTTTGTGGTGCGCAGAATTTTCCTGACCTGATATGAACACTGACCATTTCGCAGAGTATAAAAAGGTTTGTGGAGGAAAACAAAGCTCCAAGGCTTTGCCACTTTCCTCCATGCCTGTTAGCATATGGTTACCAGATTTTTTTCAATGAATCCGGGGACACTTTTTTCCTTTTTCTTTTTTTGAAGCTGAGTAGCAACAGGGAGTCAGTAGTGGGGGTGGTGAGGCAAAAGACCCAGGGCCCAAGCACACATGCATATTGTATAAAGGTGCAAAGCCCTTCTTTCACACCCTGTGAAACATAAATGCACAGAGTTTTTAAAAAAACTGGGCAACGGCAGCCCGCCTGCGACTCCCAAGCCTCCCCGATCAGTCAAAACAAAGAGGGAAGGGGGCAGGAGATTGCACAAGACACGTCCTATGCGCACAAGACACATCATATGGGGACTTCTGGCGAGGAAAAATGGCAGGTGCCACGGCAGCGAGCAGCTCCTGAAGCCAGCCAGAGCCAACTGCACTACCAGGCTGGCTCCGGGCTGCTGAGGCTGCCGCTGCCATGTTTCCCGGGGACAGATTTGCAATTTTGGGGACATTCTGGGGATGGAATTTGTCCAGGAACAGATTTGCAAATCCAGGGATGTCTGTTAACCCTATGTTAGCAGCCGCTGTTCCTCTGATCTGCCCCCACCGCAATGTCATCCTTTTAATTGAAAATGCATTGCTTGCCACACTCCTTAATGGGCATTCCAAAACCATTAGGTAAGTAAGGTGTGTCAGTCATATCACAGGAGCGCTGGCTTTCCATTTCACAGCACAGATATTTCTTCTTGCGAAGTCTTTGTCATCAGTACCATTGGGGCATTTACTGTAATTTGCTGGATTTGTGACGAAGGCAACCTTCGCTCAAGAGGTCCTTCACTTATGAGAGGCAAAGTCCGACAGCATTAAAGTCCACACGTCATAAAGCTCACGGGGAACGCAAATGGGCTACAGCTCTTGAGTTGCTCTGCCACGTTTTCCGTATCATGGGCTAATACCCAAAGTATGCAGACTTGAAAGGAAACTCTTGGAATCAATAGATTAACCTCCAGATAAATGTGCATAAGAATATGTTCAGGATGGTTAGTGCAGCTGATTTTGGACCTCTCTGCTTTGTATGTCAGCTAGCAGAACTCTGCCCCCAAAGTTCCAGTCACTTAAATCTGCCTGCTCCTCTCACCTGTATAAATCAACAGCTTCATTACCATGTGACCCCAAAATTCTGGATCCCCCGCAACCTGATGCCAAAGTTTAGCACTAGTTTTGTGCCATTTGTGCCACGAATCCCCGCATTTCGTGCCAGACTTCAAACCCAGTAATTGACACAGGGTCACAATTTTAATGCCAAAAAAACCCAACCTTTTCCAATGGATTCCAGACAGGTGCCAATGTTTTGTGCTAGTTTTGCGCCGCTTGGTGCTGCAAACCCCATGTTTTCTGCCACCCCCTCCCAAATTGAGTAATTGACACTCAAAGCAAGGCCCCAGGTAAATGGCCAAAACCCCAACCTTGTCCAATTAACTGCAAACCACATTAGTTAAGCTTAAATAAACGCTGGTGTCTAACTTGTGAACACTCCTGGTTCAGTCCCTTGGTACCATATGCAGCTCAGCCAAGCCTAAAATGTATCTAATCGTTAGGTCAGAGAGAACCTTTCATGAGCAGAACATGTCCTCACAGCAATCAGCCTCAAGGAGATGACTAGGGACTAGAGCAGATTGGTTCGCTCCTGAGTCCCTGAGAGTCAAACTGAGCATCAAACAGCATTGTGGATGGCTGCTCAATTATCTTTGCTTTCTGAGGTTGATTGCTTCTTTTAAGAGTCTAGCATGGTCAGTTGGTGTTTCATCAACATGGTCAATCAACTGGGAATCTCTTTGCATTTTTGGAACAAGATAACTATGGAGAGTCAAAAGCGATGCCCTCCAAACCCTGGCTTTGCCACGTAAAGGGGCCATGTTGTAGGGGATAACAAATGCCTCTTCCCAGGGCCCACAAGAGCTGCTGCCAGGCAGAGAATGCAGTACTGAGTTCGAAGGACTGATGGTCTGAGTTAAAGCTGTCTCACACTTTCGAAACACCATTGTTCTCTTCTCTTGCTCAAAATGACTCCGTTCTGTTGCTCTCTGTCTCACATAGGGCAAGTGAGCAATACTACTAAACTAATCTTGGTTTCATCTTCTGTACTGCTGTACCTCTTGAGCTCCTTTCTGACAAATAGGACAAGAGACATACAGGCAAGGTGCTACGTTTGCAGTTGGTGGGAGATCACTGATCTAAACTGGCTCTCTCCAGCCTGACTTCTTCCACTGCACCTGACCTGCATACTTTCCAGGGAGTTGTGAGTTTCCTGCATCCTCCCTTAGGGGTCCCATCTTTTGAGTGCCTATCCTTTTCAAAAGCCCCAATTCTTGGGATCTTTGCCATCCAGGTTTTATCCCAACAGATTGCAACATCAATATCCTTGAAATAATCGGAATAGGTGCTCCAAAAATATTTTAAAATAATTTCAGGGCCCATTGAAAGCAACAGTGATGCAGATGGATAGCAATCAGACTGGCACGCTGGTGCAAATTCAGATGCACAGCAGCTTTAAGCTTGCATTCTCTGATCCAGTAAGTGAGATGTGTGGAGACCTTTTGATGTGCAATGGATTTCCTTTTGTGGATTATCTATGTGCACGTGTGTGTGTGTATCAATCTGCATATTTCATGCCCATGCCAGAAGCCAAAACTCCCGGCCATGCATAAATGCTACAAGGAGCATACATGAACTGCATTATACTATATGGAATCAAATAACTATAATTAAAGGAAGTCGTTTGACTTACCAGCTCTGGCAGAATCAAGGCATACGGTATGGTTCTGAAAACATCCACTCCTGAAGGAATATTTTCAGGCGCTGTGCCGACGGGAGCTGGTCCTGAAGATTTGGTATCCATTTCTGTACAGGCTGAATAGCTGTAGTTAGTACAGCTCCGCTACTCTCAGTTATCTCTGAGACGCTGTTTGCAGGCAAAGCTTAAAATAGTATCCACAGACACACCCAACTGGACGTCAAAGGTGAAGCCTGTTCCAGCTTGGCAGGTAGCTCCACTCATCACTGCAGAAGAATCATCAACTATTCTAAAGTTAATAAAGCCGATCAGGAAGGGCTTGGCAACCATATGCCCTGCTGGAAAAGAGAGAGAGAAAGCGGCAACACATAAACACACCTGTTTCTGTTGCAAGGCTCAATGGCTTTTGTATTCCAGGGCTTCCCAATAAGGCCATCATACCTGGATAGGGCTCCCTTGCAAGCTCACTCAGCTTCTAGGCATTGCGATAGGGAAGAGAAATCTGTTTTGCTGTTTATTCCGAAAGACTGCAAACTTTAGAAAACTCTTTTTTTAAAAAAAAAGGGAAACAATAAAACAAACTCATTAACAGTATTTTAAAGTTAAGAGTGCTAGAATCTGAATTTTGCACCATTGGAGGCTGGTTTAAAGAAAGAAAAACCTGGCCAACAGAAAGGATCAGCTGGAAAGTGAGGAAGGCAGATTCCTTTGGCCTGCAAAGGTGCTAAACAAGAACTTATCTGCAGATCAGCACTCATGTAGCAGCCCCTCAAAGGCATAAACATCTGAATCAGTGCCCCCTAGGGGGTGTGGGAGGGAGGAAGACAGCAGAAGAAGACAGAAAGAGCTGTTTCCACATCAAGTTCAGTGTTGCTGTTCTGAGATTTGTTCAAGGGCATTCGGGCTGATATGACGGCTATGGCAACTGGCTTCGGTTTGCCTTTGGATCCGTTCATCCACTGCGTAGGGAAAGCACTCAGTCTGCCTACATAGCCCTTCCCTACACTTTGGAGCAAAACAGGGGAAGTGATTTGTACTGCATTTGAGCACAGCATTTCCGACTGTTGCCAGAAAGAATGGGAATGGGAGGGGGACTGCATCAGTTATAGATGGGGAAGTGTTCTGTCCAATAAGCATGGTACACACAAGTGTGCTTGTTCCATCCTTCCTGGAAGGTGGGGCACACCAGCCCAACGGAGGGTTTCCTGAAGAATGGAATAAGTGATCTGGCCCTCTGTCTCCTTGCCTCTGTTCCTAGAGCAAACCAACACCAGCAAATGAACAAACGAACACCAGAAAAACGTCCAACTACTGTAGAAAGCATCAGAATACGAGGAGCCCTGTTGGAGTAACCCCTTGAATCTATCTAGCTGGGTATTCTGCCCCCAACGCTGGCCACCCAAATACCACAAATCAGACAGAAAGGCACCAGCCACCCTCCCAGCTAGACTGGTGACTGGGAGCAGCCGCCGAGACCATATTACACTGGTCTTGAAAGACCTACATTGGCTCCCAGTATGTTTCCGAGCACAATTCAAAGTGTTGGTGCAGACCTTTAAAGCCCTAAACGGCCTTGGCCCAGTATACCTGAAGGAGCATCTCCACCCCATCGTTCTGCCCGGACATTGAGGTCCAGCGCTGAGGGCCTTCTGGCAGTTCCCTCACTGCGAGAAGCAAAGTTACAGGGAACCAGGCAGAGGGCCTTCTTGGTGGTGGCACCTGCCCTGTGGAATGCCCTCCCATCAGATGTCAAAGAAACAAACAACTATCTGATGTTTAGAAGGCATCTGAAGGCAGCCCTGTTTAGGGAAGTTTTTAACGACTGATGTTTTAATGTATTTTTAATCTTTTGTTGGAGGCCGCCCAGAGTGGCTGAGGAAACTCAGCCAGATGGGTGGGGTATAAATAATAAATTACTACTACTACTACTACTACTACTACTACTACTACTACCCATGGCAATTACCACTCAGCAAGCATTATTCCAAGCAGTGACAAAAACAGCAAAGACTACAGCGAAGGGGTTTATAGTATTGTATCCAACGAGATGGTTGGACAGTGTTCTCAAAGCTACGAACATGAGTTTGACCAAACTGCGGGAGGCAGTGGAAGACAGGAGTGCCTGGCATGCTCTGGTCCATGGGGCCACGAAGAGTCGGACACGACTAAACGACTAAACAACAACAACAAATGCTATATTCAGAGGAGACCCACTGAAATTAATGAACCCAAGTTACTTGTGTGCAGTAGGTCTACTCTGAGTAGGACTGACATTGGCTACAGTCCTTAATAACAATAAAAATCAAATGTGTGGTTTATTTATTTCCTGGTTACTGCCTCCACTGTTTTAACGGAAGTGAAGTCTAGGCCAAAAAGTCATAGCATGCAGGTTTATACAACTTGTGGTATATGAGGAGGCAGCTAGGAAGGCATCTCTCCACAATGGTTAATTGATGTCTGCTTTTAACTTTTCTGTATGGTCATAGAATCATGGAATTGCGAAGCTGCCCTGCAATGCAGGAATCTTTTGCCCAAGGTAGTTTTACATGGGGACAGGCGGGGTAGGGAGTGGGGTTGGCCGCAAAACACACACACACACACACACACACACGGGGTATATATATGGTATATAAAGGTAAAGGGACCCCTGACCATCAGTTCCAGTCACAGACAACTCTGGGGTTGCAGCGTTCATCTCGTTTTATTGGCCAAGGGAGCCGGCATACAACTTCCGGGTCATGTGGCCAGCATGACTAAGCCACTTCTGGTGAACCAGAGCAGCACACAGAAATGCCTTTTACCTTCCTGCCAGAACAGTAGCTATTTATCTACTTGCACTTTGATGTGCTTTCGAACTGCTAGGTTGGCAGGAGCAGGGACCGAGCAACAGGAGCTCACCCCGTCGCAGGGATTTGAACCGCTGACCTTCTGATCGGCAAGCCCTAGGCTCAGTGGTTTAGACCACAGCGCCACCCGCGTCCCTTAGGATATATGGTATATATTTTTGTCAGCACCTCCTCTGATTGTCTCCTTTCCAGGCCAACAGGTTCAGCTCCTTATTTACTACTGCAATGAGTGGTGACAGCCCATGGCCAGACAGCAATAACAACACAGGTATTTAAAATTTGGCTGTACCTGTCCTTTAAACAATTATATTTTTCTCATTAAGTTTTGTTGTTTTAAGCATGCTGTGGCCCATCACTTTGGGTATCCTTTTTCTAAGGCAGAGAACGCATGGTTTTTCTTTTATTACACCCATCAGGCATGAGCACTGAACGAGTATCCATTTTGCTTTGTCTACCAGAGACTAAAAGCTCTTGTTGGAGATCAGGCATAGGCAAACTCCAACCTTCCAGATGTTTGGGACTACAATTCCCATCATCCCTAGCTAACAGGACCAGTGGTCAGGGGTGATGGGAATTGTAGTCCCAAACATTTGGAGGGCCAGAGTTTGCCTATGCCTGTTGTAGATCCAAATGCACACCCAGAATATTCAGTGAGCGCATGTGCTCCCACCCACTCTCCACCCCCCACAGCACCCTGTGGGGAAAATATGTGTGAAGCACCCCCAAACTAATAGGGAAATTTATAGCCTTGAGGACTGTAATCCTATCTGCACAAGCTCTACACACCCTGGTGTGGAAAGAGGAAGACATATATTTAACGTTTGGGGTTGAGTCAAGCCTTTCATTAACATAACAGCAGCGCATTTTCTAAACAATTTAAGGACAACACTGACGTGCCTTTCTGAAGAACTCCATTGTCCTGTTGTTAATTGACTGGGAACACATCCAACAAAAAGACTTATTGCTGGTTGGCCTTGCTGAACTAGTTTCGTCTCCGCTTATGTGCCATGGTCAGATTCCTGTCTTGGGCTCATTAAGGAAGCATCTAAAAATAATTGCATTGTGAATTATCAGCCCAATCTCCATGCCCCTTGGAAGGTTCAAGCCTCACTCATTACAGTGTGATTGATGCCGACAATATCCAGGGAGCTCTTTCTAAGGCAGCTCACACTGTAAGGTACAGGCACACACAGACCCCACTTTTGTGGGGGTTACGTTCTGCACCCCTGTGCGCATAAGTGAAATCGCATAAAGTGGGGAGCACTCTCTAAGCACCCTTTAAACACCTTCTCTGCCATGCTCTCTTCAACCCACACCAAAAATTGTTGTCGTCTAGTCATGTCCAACTCTTTGTGACGCCATGGACCAGAGCACTCAAGGCACTCCTGTCTTCCACAAAGAGACAGGGAGGGAAGAAGAAATAAAAATCAAAGCTCAGGCACAAATTTCTAAACAGTTGTTCCTATAATGACCAGCTGGTGCACAGTTCAAGGGCAGGAGGAATAGGCTGGTATAGTAGCTATAGAACTGAACTTTTGTTTGTTGTTTAGTCGTGTCCAACTCTTCATGACCCCATGGACCAGAGCACGCCAGGCACTCCTGTCTTCCACTGCCTCCCGCAGTTTGGTCAAACTCATGCTGGTAGCCTTGAGAACACTGTCCAACCATCTCGTCCTCTGTCGTCCCCTTCTTCTTGTGCCCTCTATCTTTCCCAACATCAGGGTCTTTTCCAGGGAGTCTTCTCTTCTCATGAGGTGGCCAAAGTATTGGAGCGGCGGCAGCGGGAGGCCCCCATTAGCTAAAGTGCTGCTTCAGGTTAAGAACAGTTTCAGGTTAAGTACGGACCTCCGGAATGAATTAAGTTCTTAACCCAAGGTACCACTGTACTAGTAAATGCTGACATGATGTTCAGCAAGCTGTGTTGGTATATGTTCAAAGCAAAACTCATGATAGAATCGATGCTTACATTTGGATCAAGATGAAATGGGAGGGTTTTTTTAGATTTACAAGTTAGAATTTTATGACATTTTCTGCTTTTCTTGTAAAACATCAAAGATTAGTAGTAACGTTCCGCAAGTACCGGTAAGTACAATACAGCAACGTTTGCTGTTACACAAGCTCCAGAATGGAGTTTTACCAGGTCTGTGACCACATATTTTAATTTTATAAATTTATTGCATTAGCCGTGTGGCCATAGCATGATATACATTAAAATAACAACATAAAATGGGGGTGGGGAGGTAAAGGTAGATATCGTCCTGGGCAAATACTTAAAGAGAAAACACACACACACACAAACTGCTGAGGCTGGAGGAGGACCGTTAAAGGGTCCTTCAGCTCCTCAGATTTGTCCTAACTCCATTGTCCTTGTACAATAAGGCTACTTGGAACTTCGTTGATTGTGCGGCGTATCGACTGCAGCTGTGGTGTTAAGGAAGAAGTTAGTGCCGCTTTCCTCTTTATCACACTAAGCAGGAAGTTAGCTGTCATCTCGGTAATCCAACAATCAGAATCCTGCAAAAAAAGGGACACTATCCAAGGCTGGATTGGGAGATGAAGCTTGTTCACGAGAGGGGTTAAAAACCGAGATCTTTCATCTGTTCAATTAGGACAGAAGAGCATTACATGTTCCATAGTCTCCAGGGCCGTGTCATTACAGGTGCATGTTCTATTTGCGATGGGAACTCTGGAATAACGACCCGACAGAACTGCTGTAGGAAAACAGTTGAGACGGGCACAGGTAAAGGCCCTTCGCTTAGCCTCCGAAGAAATTGTGAAGCAATATAGAGGGATCCCTTCAGGGGGTGGAATAGCTAGCGCTAGGCCTGAACACGGCCCTCTTGCATAGGAAGCTGTATTAGAGAAGTCAAGTTGCTGTAGTTTCTTTTTAATTGGAGGTAGGGCCGCCGGGCTGATATACTCTGAGTTAAGAACAGTTTTACAATTCAAATTGAGAAGAGAGCGGAGTTCGAGGTTAATTGTAGTTTTCCAAGGGGAGTTATGAATATCTCTTAGGATCAGATTGGAAAACCCACCTCTAATTCGAGCATCCGATGCTAATAGGTGGGAGCTAAAGGAAATGGCTCGACTCCATGCTCGTTTTACAATTGAGGTCTGGGCGAACTCGAGTCGTAGGGCTGCACCTGAGACACATCTCGGGACGCCGGAAAGAGATCTCAGAAACATATGAAGAGGGCGATCCAAGTTAGCTGATATTGCTGTAGTCCATACTTCGCATCCATATAATAATTTAGGGACAACTTTGGCATTAAATATTTGAATTGCTGCTGGAAGGTGTTTGCCGCCCTTCTGGTGGTAAAATTGGGCAATGGCGTTAGAGGTCGTGGTTGCAGCGAGAAAGCAGATTGTAGGTGGGTGGTCCAGGAGAGATTATTAGTGAATATTAAGCCTAGGTATTTAAAGGCTTTTACCTTTTCTAAGTAGCCACCTGTGATCTTAAGCGGCTTCAGCTTGAGTTTGCGGGAACGAGTGAAGTGGAGGACTTTCGATTTTTTATAATTAATATTAAGAGCTTCCGCCTTACAATAGGCGATAAATGCATTAACTGCATTTGCTAGGTCCGCAGCTGTTCTGGATAAGATGACGGCATCATCAGCATAGAAAAGGGAAGCAACGGGGTGACCTGCTAAGTGAGGAGGGTACTTAGATGCTAGCTTCAAAGTGGAAATTGCATCATGAAGATAGAGATTAAACAGTAGAGGGGCTAAGAGACAACCTTGTCGGACGCCCTTGGCCGTTGAAAATGGAGTAGTGAGGGAGCCATTGGGACCACTTCGGACGCGAGCTGTGGTGTTTGAATACAGGGAAATAATTATGGAGAGGAGGTGCGGATCAATTCCCAGATGGGCAAGTTTGGACCACAATCTCTGCCTAGGAATGGAATCAAAGGCGGCCTCCAGGTCCATGAAAGCGGCAAATAGGTGGCCTTGCCTTGGAGCAGTGTATTTACTGGCAAGGTGATAGAGAGTTAGGCAGTGGTCCATGGTTGATGCTGACTTTCGGAAACCAATCTGTTCTAGCGGTAGAATGTTCCTCTCCTGGACCCATGAGAGAAGTTCCTCCAATAAAACAGCGACAAATATTTTCCCCGGGATAGATAATAAACTGATGGGGCGATAGTTCCTTGGGATGTTTGGCTGGCCGCCTTTGAAGATCGGAACTATTATAGCTTCTCTCCAGGAGTCGGGGATGTCTAGGGCGGAGGAGATAGCGGTGAATACAGAGGTCAGCTGTTCGCTCCACCAAAGAGGATCAGGAAAAGGTCCAACGGGACCATGTCTGGGCCGGGGGCCTTATTCCTTCGCATTGACATTATGATGTTGAAAATGCGAGTTGAGGTAAAGTTTATTGAGGAAGTGAGACTAAGAGAGCAGGAACAGGGGTCCGACGGGGATTGGAGGAGATCTGTAAGATGATTTGGAGAAGCGAAACTGGTTGAATAATAGGCAATCCATTCGTCAGCGGAAATCTGGGTAGCTGGATTGAATGGTGCCGAAGGTCTAACTAAGCGCCAGAAGGAGCGGGAGTCATGCCTCTCTACAGCCGAACGAAGAGTGGACCAAGCCTCAAGGATGTGCTGCTGTTTCTTGCAATGAATCATGTTTCTGTATGTCCTTTTAGTCTCTGTGAGCTTTGCACGGGTTTGGGGGTCGTTGGAAAATTTGATGATTCTGACCATTTTCCTAATTTGCCTTCTTAGGGCTTTACATTCCTTGTCAAACCAAGGCGATTCAGAGAAGAGGCGTTGGTGGGTAGGCGAGGTGGTGGTTATGTAAGTTGTTGAGAAAGCATCAAGTAATTTCCGGTATTGATTAGCGGGCAGGATTGGGTCAGAGGGAACTGCAGACATAACAAATGATTTTTGTATGTCCAGGGCAAGAGAGGAGCTGAGGCTTGTCCATTTCTTTGTTTTGTATACAGGGTGGCTTTGTACCGTGGTACTATAGTTTGAGGGGACTGAAAATGGCTCTGTTAGGTTTAACAATAGAGTCAATGGAAGGTGGTCACCACCAAAATATTCAGCCACTTCCATTTTTGTAGAAATTGAGAATAGCTCCGGCGTCAATAAAATGTAGTCGACAACACTAGTTCCCCGGGAAGTGATGCACGTTAATTGCTGCGAGGACAAGGGAGTAATGTTACCATTCGCGATACAGAGATCGTTTTCCATGGCCAATTGGGCCATCAGCCTCCCCGACGCATTTGTTATAGGATCAAGAGAGCATCTGTTTCCCCAGGGGGGCTGCAGGGGATTGTCCAGGAGTGCTGCGAGAGATAGTATATCATCGTCGTTGGGACCTATTCTTGCATTAAAGTCGCCTAAGAGGATTTGAGGAAGTCCTGGGTTAGTTGTTTGAAGATCATGGAGCCAAGACGAAAGTTCAGACCACCTTTCATTGCGGTCGAAATCATTAATTACTGGGGGCAGATATACTGTAGTTATCAACCATGGGCTTTTGGTCTTTGAGAGATGGATCTTTATAGTGAGAAAGTAAGGGGAAGATTTAATTTCCTCGCAATTAGTGAGGGGTAAGCTGGTTGAGATAAGACAGGCGAGGCCAACTTGGGGGCGACCCCTGTTGGTTAGTTTACGAGCACAGGAACTAAATGAACAATAATTTGGGAGAGCAATACTTTGTTGGGACCAGGTCTCTTGGAGGCACACAATGTCAAAAGAAGAGATGAAGTTCATTGCTTCAGGATCCATTTGCTTTGTCGCCCAGCCGTTAACATTCCAGGAGACAATTTTAAGGCTCTGGGATGGGTTAAGTGCGTCTTTCAAGGAGAGAACTGCTTTTGCTTGATTTGTGAGTGAGGGTTGAGTCTGTTTATATCTAATGATATCAAATTTCCGCGGAGATAGGGAGCTCCAGAATGAACAATAAGTTTCATTGTCCTGAGGAAACCCAGTAAAAAAGATACAGAAAAGTTTTATCAAAGTTAAAAAATATATGTTTACATACTTTATTTTTTCTTTAAAAAAACACCAAAGTAGCCAAAGCCAACATATCTGAATACAAAACAGTAGAATACTAATACAATGTATTTATAAAAATGATATACAAATATAAAAATATGACTTTTTTGGCCAGAACATCAATTATGCTTAATTGATTTGTGTTGGCATGGTGATTGGAAGAGGTCCATTCATACTAAAGTCCATTCATGCTAAAGGATTATTCTTCCTAGCCTCTCCAAGGAAATCATATGCTATTTCTGCGACATCAAAGGCTTTGTGAAGGCCTTCTGACGACAGCAGGGAGGACAAAGCGCCATCCCTTTCTCGGTTTTTCTTCAAGAAGTCGGCAATCATCCGCCAGCGAGTGCCTTCCGATTCTTCTTCTGCCCACTTGTACTCTGGGAGGAACACAGACTGAAGAAGGGGGAAGACAGAATCGTGGTACACCAGGACGAATACAGACTTCAAAAATTCCCGATCTCTCTAAAGAGGGGGAGGAAATAAATGAAATGTGTTACTATTTGATGGCTTCCTTAAATTTGATTCATTTTCTTGCGCTGGAATTGCCACGAGTCACCTCATGTTGAAGCAGCCTTGTCTGTCCCCCTCCCCCACCAATCACGTTATAACTGCTGCAAGTAAGACAGATAGATTTCTAAAAGCCATCAGTAAAATGAAAAATCAATTCTTTAAAGCACCAGCAAAGCCAACTAAAAACAGCTAAACAGAGGAGAACGATAAATGAGTGCTCCTTCAATCCAGCCTTCAGATAAGCTGTTGTGATGTCAAAATGGTTCACCTTGGTTTTTTTAAAAAGATTTTTATTAAAGTTTTTTAGAATATAACAATGAAAAAATAGAAAAGAAAAAGAAACAAAATACAACCTAAAAACAATTAAAAAACAAATAATTTTCCATAACATGTCTTCCTTACGCTTATTTCCCCAGACCTCCTCATACCTCCCTTCTTTGTATTCCACTTCAATTTGTTAGTTCAGCAAATCCTTACCATTAAGCTTTTACCCATTTGTAAACCTTTTTTTCGTATCTCCTAAAGCATTACAGCTGGAAACCCCTTAGTTTCTATCCAACATCCTTCTAACATTCATTAATTTTACAATATTTCTGTAAATAGTCTTTAAATTTCTTCCAGTCTTCTTTCACCAACTCTTCTTATGAGGAACAGCTAAGGGAGCTGGGCATGTTTAGCTTGGAGAAGAGGAGGTTAAGGGGTGATATGATAGCCATGTTCAAATATATAAAAGGATGTCACATAGAGGAGGGAGAAAGGTTGTTTTCTGCTGCTCCAGAGAAGCGGACACGGAGCAATGGATCCAAACTACAAGAAAGAAGATTCCACCTAAACATTAGGAAGAACTTCCTGACAGTAAGAGCTGTTCGACAGTGGAATTTGCTGCCAAGGAGTGTGGTGGAGTCTCCTACTTTGGAGGTCTTTAAGCAGAGGCTTGACAACCATATGTCAGGAGTGCTCTGATGGTGTTTCCTGCTTGGCAGGGGGTTGGACTCGATGGCCCTTGTGGTCTCTTCCAACTCTATGATTCTATGATTCTATGATTCTCCCTGGTCTCGGATTCTGCCAGTCATTTCTTCCATGTAGTCGATCACCTTCATCTGCCATTCTTCCAGCGTGGGTAAATCTTGTGTCTCAAAATGGTTCACCTTGAACCCTCACTGCGCCGCAACAGTTGACAGACGCTGCATGCAAATTTGCTCCTTCAATTTTAAACTGAGGCTCTATGATTGATAGATGCATCAGATTTGGACAGCCAGCTTGATCTCACCTTGTGCCCTAGCCACGAAGAAACAAACTCAGGCTTGGGCCACAGCTACTGCCCTATCCTGTGCACAGCAGACAGAGTGGGGCAGCAACACTTTGCTTGCCACAAAATCCAATAAAATCCTTCGTTGTTGTTGTTGTTTAGTCGTTTAGTGGAGTCCAACTCTTCGTGACCCCATGGACCAGAGCACGCCAGGCACTCCTGTCTTCCACTGCCTCCCGCAGTTTGGTCAAACTCATGTTTGTAGCTTCAAGAACACTGTCCAACCATTTCATCCTCTGTCATCCCCTTCTCCTTGTACCCTCAATCTTTCCCAGCATCAGGGTCTTTTCCAGGGAGTCTTCTCTTCTCATGAAGTGGCCAAAGTATTGGAGCCTCAGCTTCAGGATCTGTCCGTCCAGTGAGCACTCAGGGCTGATTTCCTTCAGAATGGAGAGGTTTGATATTTTTGAAGTCCATGGGACTCCCAAGAGTATCCTCCAGCACCATAATTCAAAAGCATCAATTCTTCAGCCTTCTGCTCTTAGCAGCACAAGCCCAATGGCAACATGAGGACCTATTGGGCTTGCACAAGAATCTTATGGCAGCATGCCCCCCACCCCCAAAAAACTGAAATACACCATTACGCAGAATTGGTGAAGAACTTTCCCAACGGATTTGGGGCAAGGGTGACCCTCCCCAGGTCTAGAGCAAAGTATGAGGGGGAGCTGCAGTCCCCTTGAGCCAATGCTGGGAGCCCCCTGCTCACACCTGTGCCTAGGATGAAACTTCAATATATAATTATGCATAAAACATATTTCGCGTGTGGAAGAAAGTGATTTTATTTCCTTACCTTTTCAGATCTCTTCAGCGTGCTTTCCTTCTCTGCCCAGGCACTCTAAATAAATGAATGAATGAATAACTAACTCTGAGGCTCTGCACAAAGTTTTGAGACACTTCGTATGAAAGCAAAGAGTGGCGGAATAAAAGGATTGTGGAGAGAGATGCACATGAGAAAATCATTATGAATCACAACCGCTCAGAGATGGAAGGTATGCCTTGGAGCTGCCTTTGTGACTTTCCTTTGAAAATCTCCAAGGAAGGAAGGGAATGGGTGGTTTCTGCCCAACTGAATGCTTCTTAAAGTGGAGGGGGGTGTTGAGGGTGATTTTCAATGTATAACCCAAGTCAAAGTTGGGGGTAGGTTAAACCCAATTGGTTGGATTCAAACTCAATTATCCTTCAAGCAAACCCAGTGAAATACATGGGATTTCCCTTAGACATGACAAAGTTATGTCCCACTGATTCCAGTGCTTCTTCTGCTCTAAGGATAATAGAGTCTGAATCAAACCTTTGGCATCATATAGAAAGCCTCCTTCTATCAACAGTAGAGGGTTGATCCAGCAGAGGCTTCCCAGTAGCAGAAGAAGCCATTTTTGTTGACTTCCCCCTTCCTCTGTAGCCCCACCATCTTTCCAGAGGATTTCCCAGCCCTCTAAAGCAGATTTTGGGAGAGTGCTGGAAGCTGTAGGGGGAAGACGGGAATCAGCAGAAGTCACCTCCCTTTCATCCAGCAGCAGCAAAGTCTGGATCTAAGCCATTTATCTTTTTCTTTTCAGTTATTCTAATGCAGGGACCAGGCTGGAGACCCCTTTTCTAACACATTTTTTTAAAAAATAAATCTGAATACCACTAAATCTGTTCCCTTAATCTGTTTCCTGCCCCCCACGAAGCTAAACAGGATCGTGGCCTTCTAGCTTTTCCCCAGAGGATTCGTAATCATGTTAGATCACCAGAGATGTTGGCAGAAATCACTCCTTCCATTATGACTGTAGGAAAGTCAAACTTCTCGGAATTTTTTATTTCAACACACCACCACACCCTTTTGCTGCATTCCAGCCCTTCCTAAGCCACCTCTTTCCAAAGACTTTGGGCATTTCACTTCTACTTCTGTTTGCTTTGCTTTCAGCACATTATTGACCTAAGCTTAGCATCGTCAGAGCAGCTGTTTAAAACAACAGTGGGATGGAGGCGTGCAAAAGCGTTCAATCCTCCCATGCCGGAAAGAAAGAGGCTTTCAAAGCTGTCCTTTTGGATTAGTGATGCAATACGTTTCACGCACCCTGAGCGCATCCATGAGATCAGGCTGCTCCATGAGTTTGGGGAAGGTTGCCAAAACTGGATTGCCAATCAAATCTGCAAGGGAGATTGAAAAGGTGTTTGTTATTTGGGAAAGCTTTAGCAGCCTTTTATGCGAGGCAGAAACAATTCACGGGAGAATGTGAACAGCAGCTTTGGCCTTTCACGATTCTGAACATCCACTGAAGTCAGTTTTTAGAACACACACACACACACACACACACAAATGCTGGCTAGAATGTGGAGAAACAGGGAGAATGTGGTTGAATTGCCCACAAAAATAATATCCTCTGGTGGGCGGGGGGGGGGGGAATAGCCAAAGAAGTATTTTAAATCACAAAGACTGGATTACCTGTAGCAGCAGAACACACTTCTACAATATTTAATTTGGACTGTAGCAGCAGAACACACTTCTACAATATTTAATTTGGACTATAAGCTTCTGCAAAGAGCCATGTTTTATTTATGGCAGCTTGTAAGTTCTATGGTCATGAGTAGAGCTGTATGTATTTAGGTTGCTTGCTTCTAAAAATCCTGTAAGTTTGATATGAGGACAATAGCCATGCGCTCTTGTATCACTCCTGCGTCTGGTAGAAACAATTGGGATGGGTTACCATTTCTGAAGGTTTGAGGGTAGGTTAAGAGTGTCATGTATCAATTCTATGTGCGTGTCCCCTTCCTGAGATACAAAAGAGTTTTTTATTCACAATCTTATGCCCCTGTACAAAATGTAAAGCTGTGAACTGGCTGGCCCCCATATTGTGAACTGGCCCTCCAACACTTGCAGTTGAAAGGTTAAAGTGGGTCAGAATCATTGCAAATAACAGCCATGTAAAAGCATTCAGTTCATTTTGAAATGTTGGGTTCCACTTGTATGTGCGCCATAAATTGTTTTAATTTGAAGTAGCTTTAATCTGTTTTTGTATTTTAACTTTTGTGTGTTTTAAAGCATGCTTGAGATTTTTTCTAGCTTTTATTGTTTTATTACTTTGTAAACCACTTGGAGGGTTGTTGTTTTTTTACAATCAATCAGTATATGAATTGTATGAAATAAATAAATACACTTCCGAGTTCGGCGTGATGCGTGTGTGCATGGTCACGCAAATATCAGATGCTCCTAAAACGGTTGTTGCCTGTACCAGATGCTGTGAGCTACACAATATGTGCTATAAACTGGGAAAGAGTGCAAATATTGTCAAGAGCTTTTAAGCAGGCTGTAATGGGAATTGGGGTTGCTTGTGCGTAAAATGCAAACTGCTCCAAGCTAGCCGATAGCTAAAACTTTCCCTGGTTTGACAGCCCTTGAAACGCGACTGTCTTAGTCACTGGCAGAATCCGTCAGTGGGCGGGACCTAAATTTCTTCCAACATAAAAGTTGCTTGACTCCAAGTCTCCTCCTAGATTCCCTGCGTGGAAGCCTTCTGCGCAGCGTGGGCGTGCCCAGCGGAGGTCCTGTGCTCTCTCCACTGATTTCACTGGAATTGTCTCTGAGCCTCCCCTCCGCCTTACTCTCAGCTTCCCCTTTCTCCCTGGTGTCCCCTGGATTTCTTTCCCCCGTGGAAGCTCTCTCTCTCTCCTTGCTAGTTCCCTCCCCTGCATCACTGGAGCGACTTTCCTCTCCTCTTCCCTCTGATGGCAGTTCCCTGACACAGGCATTTTAAGTTGCTGGCTTTCTACACAAAGGTTCCAACCGCAGGAAATTTACACTTAAGAACTGCAACCAATTAGGTATTTTACACTTCCACGCACTGACAAAGAACCAGACAGGATGGGACCAATCTCTGTTCATCCATGAATTCAGTGGATTTTCTAAAACCAGTTTTCAGAAAGCATTTTCTCAGAGCCTTGTTTCCCCACCAGACACTGATGCATCAGTTCCTTTCATTCGGGTGAAACACCCTCTCCACCAAAACCTGGCTGTCGCTGTGTCAATGTGCATTCCAGAAGCCACCAAACCCTGTCATAAACCCAGACTAATTTCCACCCTGACACCTAGCACTCCTTTGCCACAACAGAGGTGACAATGGCACAGCAAGTAGTATGCATGTTACAATAGGTGGAATGGAGTCGTAAGACGCAAAAGTGCAAAAAAAACCTCTGGAGGAAGCCTGCTCTCCCTGAGCAGAAGCGAACATGTTTCCTTGACAAACAGGAGGTAGGTTAAGGAGGGGAATTAAATTTTTTTGAGGTAGCCCATGCATTCCCTTGTCTCAGGACTTTTATCTACACCTTTCTTAACGGGTTGAATTATAAAAAGTAAAAAAATATAACAAGTTCCACATTATTCTTTAAATGAGGACTCCTGTTAAGATTTAAAACATGAAGTTTACACAATACCTTTTTAAAAAAACAGGGAAAGATCAAGGCACAATCAGAAATCCATACCATGATCACATGATTCCATGGAAAAAGCACTGCTAATTTCCAGTGGAAACACTTCTTATAGTTGCATCCTTAATTCACTTCACTAGAAATGTGTTTGTAAGACATAAGCATAGGAAAATGTCTGGGGATTGTCAGGGACATACATGTTGACTTACTGTGCAGCGATGTACTTTAACTGCTGCTGACAGAACAATGTCATTTCCATGCTGTTTAAATATACCCAGACTGGCTGAGAAACACTGATACTAAGCAAAACCATGGCCAAGCATGAACACACAAAGATACAGGTATTCACACAAAGAATTATGGCTCTTTGTTCTTCTCCTAGCCCAGCCACTGCCACATTTCCTGGTTTGGTTTAGTGCTATGTCTGAACCTAGGCTTGTGGTTTGTCACACACCAGAAAACCACAAGGTTTAGGCAAGGTTTGTTCTTGGCTTACCGTTCACAGATTGCCTGGAGTGTGACAAACCACAAGCCAAACCATGTGTGACATAACACTAAGCCAAACCATGGCCCGGCCCAGAGTTGCGTGTTAACCAGAGGAGCAAAGTGACTGCAATTTTTATGACAAGTACCTGCACGCTTTGCCATGGTTTGGCTTAGCATCACATCCATAACAGAACCACTGTTGTGCCCTTGTACCTGAAGCATTTTTAGGAGAGTGACAGAGAGAACACAGATTCTAGCTGAACATGTAACCCCTGCTCATTTTTGGATTTCTTGCAAACGAACTGCAGTGCCGGGTAGGGCATTTTTGCAATAACTACCTCTGCTCTTGGGACGCGGGTGGCGCTGTGGGTTAAACCACAGAGCAAGGACTTGCCAATCAGAAGGTTGACGGTTTGAATCCCCACGACGGGGTGAGCTCCCATTGCTTGGTCCCAGCTCCTGCCAACCTAGTAGTTCAAAAGCATGTCAAAGTGCAAGTAGATAAATAGGTACCGCTCCGGCAGGAAGGTAAACGGCGTTTCCGTGCGCTGCTCTGGTTCACCAGAAACGGCTTAGTCATGCTGGCCACATAACCCGGAAGCTGTACGCCGGCTCGCTCGGCCAATAAAGCAAGATGAGCACCGCAACCCCAGAGTCAGCCACAACTGGACCTAATGGTCAGGGGTCCCTTTACCTTTACCTTTTACCTCTGCTCTTAATGAAGAGTGTGGGATTGAGCACCACTTCCTTAACTGTTTCAGAGTTCCTGAGAATGAATTCATTTACATGAACTGCTGAACCACGGGGTTTGGGGGGGGTGGCACTTGTGGAGCAGACTATGCCAAACTGAAGTTAGCCCTCTCCTGCTTTACGAAAGAAGAAATTACTTGACACCTCTCTCTCACACACATGGCAAGCACAGAAAGCAGTTGCTGCTTTTTCGACCCAAACATTACCAGACTTCCTTACCTGCATTTTGCATGTTTGGTCTGTCCCGGAGGAGCACATCACCAAGGATCTGACGATAAAATAATAAAAGGTGTATATAGCTCATGCTGCCAATTAATACTTCTGGTAGCAGACTGTTGTTGTTTTTAAAAAAAGCAAATAAAAACAAGGTTGTCAGTAAAAATTACTCCTGAAATATTTTAGCACATCTTAACATGCAAGATTTCTGAATGCAGTAGCATTAAGATGGACTTTATTCTGACCAGCTGTGAACTACTGCTTTAATCTTCTTGGCTATTAAGCAATTCACACATTAAATTGTAGTTTTGTGACTCAAGCCCTAACCATGGGAAAGGGGCATATTCTCTGTTTCTAGGGTATACTACACAATATACTAAAAGGTCCAACACTGTAAGGTGTTTTACCTTCTATACTTTTTTCTTTTGTGTAAAGTTAATTTGGGTCAACCTCTATGTTCCTAGGCAGGCACCATTAAGTAAAAAATATCGGATTTCTATTTTCAAATTTTCTTTGAAGAGGCATTTCCTATTCTCTCCCACCAGGACAGGGTGGAGGGAAGAAATCCTTGCATTTTCCATAAAAACATTAAAATCTAGAAACTGAGGATACTTTTCATTTGATCAAAATATTGCATTATGTTACTTCAAACTACAATCTATAGTTTTATCTCCTCTTTTATTTCACCATTTGGGACACACTGTTCTTTCTCCTCCGGTACTTTACATTAGATAGTTGACATACAATAGTATTTAGAATGGCTGGCAGCTGACATGCATTAGTATTTAATATTTGATAGTTGATAGAAGCCTGTCACATTCATAACAGAGCTTTACTGCAAGTTTGGACCTAATTTTTTTTAATTATACAGCAAAAATCTCTTACGCTTGTTTTGTGTATAAGAGAAAGCTACACCTCCTTGAAACAACAATGTAAGCATCATAAGAAAACTGCAAACTTTGCTCACTTACTTCAATATTGCTCTGGAGTTGGTGCTTAATGACCTCAGTTTCACTAGAAGTTGAGGCTGCTTCCTCAGTGTTATCATGTTATGGAAAACACCGCCACTGGCTTTAGTAAAAAGAAATAAAGCAGAGAATCAAACATTATCAGTACTTGGGTTACTTTTTAATGTTCTCAAATACGTAATTCATTTAGCTCTGCATCCAGCACTTTTTCCATCTGTTTATCTCTACCTGTTCCCATTCTGATCTCTGTGGCTCACTTTAATGAGTAGGGCCAAATCAGAAACATCAAGTCATACTTTTCACCCTCCCCTTGCAGTTAAAATTCTAATTATTCCAATACCCATCACACTTCTTCCTTTAAAAAAATGTCTTAAAACCCTCCTTTTCCTCTTTGGCTTTGACAGCCATGTTTCCATCTGGCAATCAGAGTTTCCACAGGCACACAATGGCACTTTTAACACTGCTTATTTATAATTCCTTTCCTTAGATTGGCATGGACGTGCCTGTTTTGTTTGTGTTTTGAACTCGTGCAGCGCTTATGCGTTTCATAAATAAATAATAAAATAACGGAGGATTTCTGGCAACAGGGCATACAAACTAGTTTTCAGTTTCAGATAAGGGACAAGATAAGCTCTACCTCTTCTCAAAATTGACGGGTCTACTTCAACGCCCTTTTCGTAAGGAGTCCCGCCATTCAAAAGCAGCTCATACGTTCTGAAAAATACACAAAACACAGACACCTGCGTTCATTTCTGACATGGGTGAAAAACGAAAGTAAAGAAATATGTGCCTTTTCCTGAAGCTGCAAAAGGTATTTTATGCAAATCACCCGTTTTCGTATTTCGCCTTTTCTGAACGAAGGCAACAACAAAATACCTAATTTGGGGGGGGGGAATCTTAGCAACTCGATTTGATAAGCATCCATTGAAGGTTCCATAAAAATATGTCTTCCCTAAATAGCGCAGAGTTCTATTTTTATAAGCCTTTAGAAATTCTTCACCTTACGAATCTGTACTTTGCAAAGCAGTATGGCCACCAGTGGCATGATTTTCCTGTCAGTTGAAGAAGTGGGTCAGATAGAGAGACAGATAGAGATATATGATGATTACGATATCTTTATTGTCATTGTCCCTTGCAGAACAATGAAATTATAAAACTACATAAAACTACATAAAAACTACATAAAACATTCAAAAACCTTAAAAACTCTAAAACCCCATTTTAAAATACACTATACTACGTCACAACTATGGTGTATACAAACCCACTCAAAACACGCACTGATTATATATAGAAACTAATTACTGGATACTGTCCTATGAAAGATGACCCAATAAAAGACCATCAAACCAGGCAATCCCAGAGGCTGATAGGTATATTAACCTATAAAAACAGCATCCAATAAATCATTTTCACGTGTTATTTGGTGGTTTATGAATTCCACCTGGGTGAGTGGATTAGTACAAATCCTAATAATTTGGGGTGAATTCTTTCACCTTTTAAAACGAAGTATTTCTACTATCCATACCACTGCAAGGTTGCAATGATTGAGAATGCTTCTTAAGACCCACTCACCACAACTTGCTTTTGCTCAACAGAATGCTTTGCTTTTATACATTAAAACTGCCCGCTCCAGGTGTATCACAAGCCACTCTGGAAATATTCATATATTTCAAAAGTAGTTCATGAAGGGTTATCATTTGGGAAACCAGAGTGGATAAAAATCAATGGTTAAAAAAAATCAAAATCAAAAAAATCGGATTTTAAAAATTTAAATTGGAATGATTTTTTTATTTAAATTGGATTTTTAAAATGCTTTTGGAGGAAAAATCTTTCTAAAGTTAGTTTTCTATTTAAGTTACATTATAGTCCATAGGCTATTCCATCAGGAAATAAGGATTTGTTTTAAGTTTTTCATGTGTACTAAAACTCAGTCTAAGTTTTTGATTTTTTTTTAAACCGTTTAACCACGTCAGTTAACAAGCATGGATACATATGCTATAATGTTATTGTTTTAATTAAATAAATTATTTAAATTGTTATTAAGGAAATGATTATTTTTCTCCTTCCAACAAAGTACAGCAGAAAAGTTGCCCAAATATAAACAGTTAACACATTAAACCTAACAATAATTTCATAATGATCTGTCCATGTATTTCTAATAGTATAACCAAATCAGTAATTTTTGATATAACTGTAAAAACTACTCTAAAAAATTATTATTCCAAAAATGAAACCTTCATCTGGTTATCAATATTAAGATTATACTAGCAAGAATGAGTGTTTCTGTTAAAAAAAATGATTTAAATCAAGTCTTACTGACTAGTGATTTAAATCGATTTGATTTAAATCAAATCCACCCTGTGGGAAACTAAAAGTTTTGGGCATGCAGATACTTGTACAATTCTCTGGGTTGTGGCTCTCAAGTTATCATCGGGTAAATTACCTGAAAAGCTTCTCTGGGGTCAAAGATACATCCTGGGCGCATTCACAAATGTCATTTAAGGCAGGAACCACTGGTGCTAAATTTACTGTTTTGAATTCCGTCCTGACCTGTTCACCTCTAGCGCTGTTGTACAATTCACTTCTCCACGCAGGAGTGACTCATCTGCTCCTTCCTCTTGGGTTTTCATCTAAACTGCCCAGAAACAACCCTGTGCCAATTTTGTATCTTTCCAGTGATCACATAATTACAGATAAAAGGCAGTCAAATTATGACAAAGGAATCCTTTAGCTTTGAGTTCCTAGATATGGATCAACAGAACATCCTAAAGATACACTGGGCTGGCTTCCAAGTTCAGAAGCATCATATGGACACTCAGCCAGGGCCCCTCCAATTTGGAATAGTTTGAGATGTTGCTCTTTTGCCGCCAAAATTATCTGACAGATAACCCACACTTATTCCCAGCATTCCTGGATCCTTTTCATGCACACATATATACATCCCTTTATTTCTCATCGCTCAATGACTTGCAGTTGAATGTGTGAACAGACTGCACTGAAGTGTTGGGTTTGAGGCGATGTGAGGCAACAGAAAAGTTCTGAATGTGACATTAGATCTGGGATGGCTCATTCACACATGCAAATCATTACGTCTCTGTATACATCAGATGATGAACATGCATGCTTGAATTTGCAAATCAGAGATATTTCACCAGTTTGCACCACTTATCTGCCTGGGTTTACAAATGCAAAAATGAGCCCGATGCCTGCCAAAACATTATTTAACTTGGTCCTTAGAACGGAGTATGCACCACTTTTCCAGGCTTTGTCGTATATCCTACAGTAGATACTGGGCTATAAAGTGGAGGTCTCAAATTAAGCTGCCAGCACAAAACGGTCCTTGCTTAACTTTTGGCCTTTGCCCCTACAGGATGGTAGATTTGGGCTTGTTTTTCTCCCTGATGTTTTTGTATTATCTGCTGCTTCCTGTTTCTATTTTAATTTAAAGCCATTTGCCAAGCTCAGTGTGAAGTACATTGAAGAGACCACATTAAAACCCAAATTAATATAAAAACACAGTAAAACATCAAACATTAATTTGGGTAAGTGAGAGCTGATTCTGGTTAAGGGAGAATAAGTCACACTTAATAATAATTAGAGAGGGAAAGATATTAGTTGTGATACATTGGCTTAATGTGCTAAAGAGACAGGTCAGTAAAAATGACCAGCTGGCGCACAGTTCAAGGGCAGAAGGAATAGGCTGGTATAGCAGCTATAGAACTGAAATTTTGTTTGTTGTTTAGTCGTTTAGTCATGTCCGACTCTTCGTGACCCCATGGACCAGAGCACACCAGGCACTCCTGTCTTCCACTGCCTCCCGCAGTTTGGTCAAACTCATGCTGGTAGCTTCGAGAACACTGTCCAACCATCTCGTCCTCTGCCATCCCCTTCTCCTTGTGCCCTCAATCTTTCCCAACATCAGGGTCTTTTCCAGGGAGTCTTCTCTTCACATGAGGTGGCCAAAGTATTGGAGTCTCAGCTTCAGGATCTGTCCTTCCAGGGAGCACTCGGGGCTGATTTCCTTCGGAATGGATAGGTTTGATCTTCTTGCAGTCCATGGGACTCTCCAGAGTCTCCTCCAGCCCCATAATTCAAAAGCATCAATTCTTCAGCGATCAGCCTTCTTTATGGTCCATCTCTCACTTCCATACATCACTGCTGGGAAAACCATAGCTTTAACTATACAGACCTTTGTTGGCAAGGTGATGTCTCTGCTTTTTAAGATGCTGTCTAGGTTTGCCGTTGCTTTTCTCCCAAGAAGCAGGCGTTTTTTAATTTCTCGGCTGCTGTCACCATCTGCAGTGATCATGGAGCCCAAGAAAGTAAAATCTCTCACTGCCTCCATTTCTTCCCCTTCTATTTGCCAGGAGGTAATGGGCCCAGTGGCCATGATCTTCGTTTTTTTGATATTGAGCTTCAGACCATATTTTGCGCTCTCCTCTTTCACCCTCATTAAAAGGTTCTTTAATTCCTCCTCACTTTCTGCCATCAATGTTGTGTCATCTGCATATCTGAGGTTGTGGATATTTCTTCCGGCAATCTTAATTCCGGCTAGGGATTCATCGAACTCAGGACAATAATATAAGTGCTCAAATCTCTGTTCAGTCGCAAAGCATGGTGAGTGAACTTGAACCACTCACCATTTATCAGCCTGACCTACTTCACGGGGTTGTTGTGAGGACATTGCCCTCATGCCCTTGGAGGAAGGGTGGAAATATAAACGACAACAGCTCAATATTAAATAACCTCCCTATGGATAGAATGAGATATTTTTAAAACTTTTCATCATTTGGCCAGGCAGCACCTTATAATTTGCACTGTTTCAATTTGGCTACTGTTCTCGTCAACTAAAATACTGAAGTATTGATTGATTCAACATGATTTCCTGTCTGGAAGTGACGGACATGAATTACATGCTTTGTGGAAATTCCTGTATTGGTATACTGGTTCCCTAACCCTTAGTGATGAATGGAAGTGAAACACCTTGCCCATCCTCTCTGTTCCTGCCAACTTTCAACAGGGGATTTGTGAAAATGAGTGTTCACTTCACTGTGTGCCAGTCATCACATACAGTAGCAGCAACTTGGTCATCCAGCCGCAAGTGCAGCTTCACTTGCACATCATAGCATTTCAGCAGAAACGATACAAACTTGGAATTCAGAGAAAGAGGAGTTCAGGAATGCAAAAATGTTTCTTATAGTCTAGTTCTGCCCTCTCCTCTAAAGGGCTATTGATTCTGGATGCAGGTTTCTTATTGTTGTAGCAGAAATTATTCAAGATACACAAAGAGCAATAACACGACTAACACATTTGCAAAGCTAAGCTGGGTCCGGTAGGGTTTCAAACTGGATAAGGGACTGCATGTTGAGATTCCCTCCCCCCATTTATATTACATAGATTATTGCTTATTAAGTGCCTAGTTGGTACCAGGTGACTATATGTACTCCCACCCTGTACCACTAGTGTAATTTCCACACAGTGGTTGTGGGTAGTCTTGCTTTGTGGGGCAATCTTGTTTTGGGAGACAAGTACATTGAATTATGATTCCTAAGTGCTGCACAAACACTCCAGCTCTTGGGAGGAAAACCGGAAGAAAATGACGATGCTTTGAAGGGGAGGTGTGGGGAGGGATGTGTCGCCCACTCCTCACAATTCAAGGCACAGACTGTGTCCAGTTATATAGAATCATAGAATCATAGAGTTGGAAGAGACCACAAGGGCCATCGAGTCCAACCCCCAGCCAAGCAGGAAACACCATCAGAGCACTCCTGACATATGGTTGTCAAGCCTCTGCTTAAAGACCTCCAAAGGAGACTCCACCACACTCCTTGGCAGCAAATTCCACTGTCGAACAGCTCTTACTGTCAGGAAGTTCTTCCTAATGTTTAGGTGGAATCTTCTTTCTTGTAGTTTGGATCCATTGCTCCGTGTCCGCTTCTCTGGAGCAGCAGAAAACAACCTTTCTCCCTCCTCTGTGTGACATCCTTTTATATATTTGAACATGGCTATCATATCACCCCTTAACCTCCTCTTCTCCAGGCTAAACATGCCCAGCTCCCTTAGCCGTTCCCAAGACACCTGCAGAGCACAAGGCCATCACATTCTGCCCCCCACCCCCGCATTACACAACACAGTGCAACTAGCTTGGGGGAAAGGCAATCTCTGCCACAGGATTATGATCCTCAGGGGAAATGTCCAAATGCGTAAAGCTGCACATGAAAAACCGTGTAGAGTGGCCTCTAGTAAACAGCCTTCCTTACAGAGAAGGGGTGGTCTTCCAGGGCGAGAAGCTGGGAGAAGAATAGGAAGCTCCCGGGTGAGAGCTGGGAGGGCTCACCTTTTTCTGTCTGGGACAAAAGTTAAAATATACCTGTGAGGAAGGACTTTGCATTCTTCTATCTCTTTCTTTTTGTTGTTGCTGTTTTGTTTTTGTTTAGATTGGTTTGTTTTTTTATCGTGTTATGAAAAGTCTTAATATAATTTCATAGATGGTTCACTGGCTTGGAATAAGGCAGCTTCCCCCCAAAAAAGGAGCAGCCTTCCTTGTGAGGCTGGCAAACGGTAAGTATTTTAAAGCAATTAAATAATTATAATAACTGTATTAAGCATAAAATACAGGGGGGGGGGCACGCCATCAGATTATTTTAGTCCCTTTGCCAAAGCTAAGGAAAGCTTTATTCAGGACTGCGGAAATGATACTAGAAAGACGGCTAAGACAGTCATAAAGGAAGTCCACAGGCAAGTTGTTGTTTTTTTAAAGAAAAGAAAATCTGGGCCCACTTCAAGTTTTGAAAATAAACCAAGCACATTTTTAAATCATTTAGGGGGTGAGACTTGTTTAACAAGCTTAGCAGTCTCGGGGCGAGCTAACAGGCTGCATACACATCACATGACATCGAGTTTCAGTATTCACCCAGGCTGTGAGACACATGTAATACAAGCCTAGCAATGAGTCAGTCTTGGGGCAGTATCCAAACCCAGCTCAAGGATCTGTGGTATGATCAGAAATGTTCCTCTCAAGGACAGCCTCTGTGAGCCGAGCCCCTGGAATGCAGAAATGGCAAGAATGCTTGGGTGGCAAAAGACGTTAATTAGCATTAGTCAGTTTTGGTCCTGCCTTGCCTTGCATAGAAAAGGGTTTCCTTTTTTAAAAAAGAAAATGTGGCGTACGTAATGCTATATTAAGTAAACATCACTAAAGCTGGCCTTAATGAACTTTGGAGGAAGAAAGAGATGAATGTGTGTTAATTTGTAACTTTCAAGGCTGCGCTCCTATCACACTTACTTAGGAGTCCCATTGAACCCAGTGGGAGATTTGAGTACAGGTTCCAGCAAGGGATGGGGAATCTGCAGCCAGTGTTCGAAACTACCACTGTTTAGGAGCATTTTGCAACAGGGAATTTCATGAGCACGAGCCGTTTCTGAACTCTGGGCACAGATCTGCGCCTAAGATTTCAGATTAAAACTGCAGAGTGGAAGGAAAGGAGAACCTTTTTCTGCCTCCCCACTTCCAGCTACTCTCTGAAGACTGGAGTAGAGACTCTCTTAAGAATATTAGGGGGGTGGGCAGGGGAAGGACTGGACCCTGTCAAAAATGAACATAATATTTTAGCTGCAGTTCACTCATTTTCAGCTTTGTATTCTTGTTATAAAAAGTGCACCGAGACATTCCGTTGTTGCGCCCATAACCTAGGTTTAAGATACCATTTCACTCCTAGCTTTCTTATCTCAGTTTCTAGCACTGTCTTGCAGTCTTCTAGTTGTGAAGATTACAATTCCCATCATCTCTAACCATTGGCCACGCTGTCTTGGACTGATGGGAGCTGAATGACATCTGGAGGGCTACAGCTTCCCCCTCCTCAGTTGAAGATGCAACAGATAGTCAGTTGGGAGCATTAGCCAAGGCTCTGAGTAAATCTCACTGATATTGTGATCCTGGTGTACAGCCAAGTTGCCTGTTGCAATTCAGATTTCCTCTTGCTAGAATTCCCGCGCCCCCCCCCCCAAAAAAAAAAAACAATGGTGGGAAAAAATTGTTTCTGTTGGCAAAGAATGTGAAATCTGGAAAATGTTGCAGATGCATTTGCAGTTATGTGCTTCTGATATAAAGAAATGTAGTATTATTGTGAAATGAATACTGTTAAACTGAATCACTATCTGCTATACTTAGTTCCTTTAAGCTTTAGCTTTATGGGGAAGTATTGGCAGGCACTAGGGAAATAGCAGCAGGATAGGAGTGAGAGCCAGGAGATACGTCACCAGGGCCAGCATCCAGAGAGCTCCAATATGGGAGCAGAAAACACTTCCAATTGTGTGTTTGGGAAGAGGGGCTGTTGATCCTCCTCCAGTTTCATCTGTTCCACCAATACATCATTTACAGCTCTCCCTGGAGTGGCTCAGGACGGGGGGAGGGGGGAGAGAAAGGGGAATGGTGGCCTGCGGTGGGAAAGGGGGGTCTCGGGAAAGCATCTCTCTCATCCTCAGTTTCCTGTATGTTAAACAGGAGCAACTGCAAACTAGCATTCAGGATTGGTGTGTGGACCACCATAATAAAGAATATGAATTCGAAATGCTTAGGGGGTGAAGCAGCTGCCATACAACTTTGAGGGGGGAAACCTGGCAATGCAACTTAATATTTTAAATGCTCCCCCAAAAGTCAAGGTAAGTAGCACAGTTCTAAATGCCAACACAGGAAGCAAATGCATCCTCAGGAAGAACTGGAAATGTCTCTTGTTTGAAACCCTGGAGAGCTGCTTCCAATCTGCATGGGCAACACTGGTCTAGATAGGAAAAATTGCCTACCGTATTTTTCGTTCTATAGGACGCACATTTCCCCCTCCAAAAATTAAGGGGAAATGTGTGTGCGTCCTATAGAGCGAATGCAGGCTGCGCCGCTAAGCCCAAAGCCAGAACAGGAAGACGGAGCACTGCAGAGCGCTCCGTCTCGCTGCTCTAGCTTGGGGACGGTGCCTTCACCCCGCTGTCCTGCAGAAGCTAGCAAGGCTGTTCCCAAGCCAGAACAGCGAGAGGGAGGGCTCCGTCTCGCTGCTCTAGCTTGGGGACGGCTGTGCGCAAACCTCTGTAGGGCAGCGGGGCGCTGCGCTCCAAAGGCTTCAGGGATCTTTGAGGCTGGCGGTGGGGGAAAGCAGCGCTTCCCCCCACCGCCAGCCCCACAAGCTCTGGTGAATGTACCTTGAACGCACCTTGTTTTAGAGGGGGAGAACAAGGAAAAAAAAATTCCCTGTTCTCCCCCTCCTATGGTCCGGTGCGTCCTATGGTCCGGTGCGTCCAATGGAGCGAAAAATACGGTAACTTCTACAGGACAGCTTTCTAAACTGCTATATTTTAACAGCAAATGTTGGGTGGCACAGCCATCATCAGTATTTGGGGGCCCTTGAGTAACATACAAGCAGTGACCCACCAAAGCATGCAAACTAAGAGCACACTCAAAAAGTCTTCTCCGCCTGGTGACCTATATGAAGCAAGGCACATGCCAATCTCTGTTTTAAAAAACCTCTCCTACCAACTCTCAGCAGTTTAACTAATGGGCAGCTTCATTATTCCCCTGCTGCATCTTACTTACACAGGGCTAGTTTAGATGAAACGACCACAAGCCTTTGTCTGACGGTTACAGCCATCTTCCAAATACCTCCGCAGCCTACCTTGTGGCAGCATCAGGAGCCTGGCATCTGCACTGGCACCTTGCTGCCTTCTGGAACTGGCAGCATTCTGGGGAACGTGTGTGGTTATTGGTCCAAACATGAGATTCCTACAATGTGATGGCCGCAATCAAACACCCATCAGGTCTACACACACTTTGCATTGCAAAGTGTCTGTCACAATGCCAGCTGTACAGAGGAGACACATAGCAAGTGCCAGGAAGCTGCATCTGATCTTTCACACCTATTTCTGAATAATATTCATCAGGAGATTTGTACTGTAGGTGAAGCATGAAATGGCTCATGAATGCTATTGAGTAGTACCATATGAGGGACACTCAAAACCAAGTATCCCTGTGTTGTTACATCATCAGCTTTGACTGCTGAAATTTCTGGAGTTAACTGATGCAACACAATTTTTCACCTCTGGCAGATAACTTGCGGAAGGCAAAACCAAGCAGGCAGAGCCACTGCGGTGTAATGGTTAGAGTGTCAGGCTAGGGCTGGGTTCAAATCCCAACTCAGCCATGAAACTCACTGGGTGACCTTGAGCCAGTCACTCTCTCTCAGCTTAACTAAACTGAGAGGGTTGTTGTGAGGATCAGACATGTGAGAAGGGGGAAGACCTATGTATGCCACACTGAGCTCTTTGGAGGAAGGTGGGATATAAATGCAATAAACACATAATAAACCAACCCTTGTGAATTTGACGTATCTTTATATATTTCACCTCCCCAAATCACAAAGGAAACTTACTTGGAGGAAACTGGAAGTCCGCTGGAGTCAAAAAGTTTTAGAAATGCCCAGCCACAGCTTAGTTCTCCTCTCTCACCTGTTGACTAGAAAATAAGGTGGATGAAACTAATTATCCAGGTTGCTAAAATGTAAAACGGGGGGGGGGGGGGACATAATCAGCCCTTGGGTCCATCTGCTCCACTCTTCCCACATTATCTTTCTTAGGTGTGCAGCTGAAGCAGCAATGGCAGGCTCTCCTTCCTCCCCCCTGCCATCACCCTAGGAATAATCAATGCCTGCCACTCAAAGCTAGGTGGGTTTGATTGTACCAATAAATGCAGCTAAAGGAATGGAATTGGTTTAGTGGTTGCAGCTATCGGCAAGGCAATCAAGCTTGCATACACAGATAGCCCTGTTTTGTATTTTCTTCACGCAATCCTCAGGGACTGGTCATCTCTATAATAATAGAGCACTGGGTCTAGCGCATAGCCGTCAACTTTTCCCTTTTCTTGCGAGGAATCCTATTCGGAATAAGGGAATTTCCCTTTAAAAAAGGGAAATGTTGACAGCTATGGTTCAGTGGCTAACCAGAGAGAAACAAGGCCATCCAATAAAACCAAATGTTGGGAAAATTCAGGACAGACGAAACAAAGTGCTACTTCACACAGTGCACAGTTAAAATATGTTGCAATGGCCATCAACGTGGATCGTTTTTAAAGAGGACTAGACAAATTCATGGAGGGAGAGGCTATCAATGGCTACCAGTTATGATTACAATAGGACAGTTGGAGGCAGTCTGCCTCAGGATACCAGTTTGTGGGAACAGCAAACGCAGAGAGCACTACTGCACTCCTGTCCTGCTTGTGGGCAGGGGTGAAGCAAGGGTGCAGTGGGGGTGGTCCGCCCCAGGTGTCACCCCTGAAGGGTGTGACAAAATGCCGGGCGGTACTCACCGCGGAGCCTGCAGCATGCCCGAGCCACATATCTCTCCTGGGAGATACACGGTGGCTTGGGCGCACGCAGGCTCTGAGCTGCCCAAACGGTCTGCCTGCTGCCTCCTCTCCAGCTGTAGGGCAGCTGAGTGGGAGAAGGCAGGCAGACTCCAGAGGCCCCACGGTGTGCCCCATCCCTATGGGTGCCTTGCCCCGCCCCAGGCACCTGAGTGGCTTCCTCCACCACTGCTTGTGGGCTTCCCACAGGTAGCTAATGAGCTACTTTAAGAACAAGATGCTGGACTCAATGTGCATTTCGCCCAGTGCAGCAGGGCTGCTCTTACGTTCTTAATGTGCGTGCCCTTCAATATTTCATGAGCTACCCCAAAAAGGAAGGTAAAAAATATAGGCTGGTAGTCTTCATCACTTTCACTTTTGTCTTATCAAATAAATTTGATTTATTAACCTTGACCTCAAGTACACACAGCTTAACGATCGGCTAGCCAAATCAGCAAGCTGGAGAATGGCAATTCATACTGTCAGAGCTGCCCAAGGTCCCAGCTCACAAAGGACCAACGCCAGATCGTTGTTATATACAATAGTCTTTATTGAAGTTCATTTTCGTTTTCACAGCCGCAGCGTGCAGCTCTACGTCTGAAACTCTAGACCGCTGAAGCTCCGTCTGAGTCTCCTCCCCCCAGACACCAGTTTAAGACTCTAGCCTTGCTCCACCTCTTCTTCTGCTCTTTCCTCCTCTGGGCCCGCCTGTCCGCTGGGGTCTCGCCCTTCCTAGACTCTTCTGACGCTGAGTCCCCTGAGTCTTCCCCCTGCCTCTGGCGGGCTTTAGGACCTGGTTCCCAATCCGAGCTTTCTGCTGTCCCGCGCACCTGTACATTTGAACTTGGCGCGCGCGCCCAGCCGGCCACCTTCCTCCTGACCGTTACGCTGCTCCTGTCACTGCTTCCCGCTTCGGGGAGGCTAGCTGGACTTGACCTCCCCTCCGTTCCCCCACTCTCCGATAGAGGCGTGGTCAGTCTCGACTCATCTTCTCTCTCTGCTGGAGGAGACGCTGGCCCTGACACCTGGGACTCTTCCCCCCCACTACGCTCTGGTGGGGAAGCTGGTCCTGATCTCCAGCTGCTGCTTTGGGAGTCCCCGCTGGCCCCCCTTGCCCTGACCATCGGCGCCTCCTTCTGGGAATCTTCTGATTCGCTGGAGCAGCTCATGGAATCTCTCGGGTCACTGCTATACCCCCCTACGCTGCCCTCCGATTCTTCCCCTTCGCTCTCCATTTCCTCTCTCCCCTGTGCCTCTGTTCCTGAGGCCCTGACACATACTTATAAATTATGTGCCAGTCCTAATGGGAGGTTGGCATTCTTGTGATACTGAAACTGACTTTTACTTCATTCCTGTGGTTTATGATGCCAAGCTCTTTGTATATAAAAGAAATACCAACAGACAGCCTGTCTTCTAATAGTTTCATGCACTGAATCACCTGTGAGAACTTACATTCCGAATGTAAGTGATCCCAAGTTCAAATAATATGCCTATGTCCGGAGATGGGGAATTGGATCTAATAAAACAATCACCGTCAAGCAGGCACGGTAAGATGCCAGTCACCTAAAAATGTAAAAAAAGAAGCAGCAGCAAATATATCTAAGCATTTTATTTCAAGATTCTCTTGAAACACCAATAGAATTCCTCCATTTCCTTTCAGAAATAAACTATTAAATTAAATCACAAGCATCACCAACAATCACTATATTTTACATGCCACCTAGTTTTGTATGAAATTGTTGCACACAACTAAGTGATACAACCAGGGAATACACACTAAATCCTATAGTGGTCGGCAAGCTACACAACAACCAGGAGGGCATTGTGTTTTATTTTCCACAAAGATATAGGCACCAGCTTCCAAAGAAGATCCATTTTGCAGTGTCCTTCTTATCTGAAGGCAGCTCCTCTTGAAGCCTTCTTCCCTTCTTCAAACTCTAAACTGGTGCTCCAAGCAAGCAAAGCTCAGCTTAATGACAGAGGTTTCAGCACCTCTTCAATGCCTTCCTTTCACTCAACAAATTCCCCCTGTACATGAACTGTGACAAGCTAAGGACAAAATTAGATATGATGAAGAATGGATGGGTGCTGTCAAAAATGGCAACCCTGTGAATTTTCTTCACCACTAATGTGTGGCAATGGAAATGCACCATGCACTTTTCCTCGCTGGCTGCTGTTGGGGCAGGGAGGGTACTCACAATGCCATAACATCATGGCTTTCCACTGCTATATGTGGATCAAAAAGAAACAAGCAAATATACCCAGAGATAAACAATTTAACCATGCCTCAGGGGTATCCAGTAGACTTGTTAATACCGAGATGCAATATAATTTCAAAACAGGGGCAAATTCATATTTGAAGCTCCCACTTGCTGTGTGATTTCAACACTGATTCAGAAGAAACACTGCCACCTGCTGAACAATCCATGACACTTCCTTCAGCACATACAAGTAACCTGTGATTATTTAGTGCCAAATGCAAAGCAAGTGAGTGGAATTCAATTTGAACGACAGTGATGAGCATGGGTAGGCAAACTAAGGCCCAGGCGCCGGGGCCGGCCCAATTACCTTCTCAATCCAGCCTGCGGCGGTCCGGGAATCAGCGTGTTTTTACATGAGTAGAATGTGTCCTTTTATTTAAAACGCATCTCTGAGTTATTTGTGGGGCCTGCCTGGTGTTTTTACATGAGTAGAATGTGTGCTTTTATTTAAAATGCATCTCTGGGTTATTTGTGGGGCATAGGAATTCGTTCAATATATTTTTTTCAAAATATAGTCCGGCCCCCCACAAGGTCTGAGGGACAGTGGACCGGCCCCCTGCTGAAAAAGTTTGCTGACCCCTAGTGATGGACAATGTTTTCGAAGCTACCAGCATGTGTTTGACCAAACTGCGGGAGGCAGTGGAAGACAGGAGTGCCTGGCGTGCTCTGGTCCATGGGGTCACGAAGAGTCGGGCACGACTAAATGACTAAACAACAACAAGAAGTGATGAGGGTGGGGGATTAATGCCCTGAACAGCTTTCCTGTTCCAGATTATTCCCAGGTGCTATTTGCTCATCTTATTCTTAGCACAGCAAATAGGCGTGGAAGGATTTAGATGAGTAAACCTTTTGCCCTTCCTTCTCCAACGCTCTGACCCTCTACCCAAGCTTTTTTATTTTTGTAAAAAAAAAGAGAGAAACAGCAAATGAATTTCCCGTGTCTTATCTAGTTTGATCCTCAAGTCAGCAGGATTTTATCAATACAGTTCCAAGAGGTGGTTTCCAGAGGTCAAACCTCATAGCACTTAAATTCATTCTGCTTGGCAACTGAGAACTTGGCGTGTGTTTCTATGGCTCAGTTCCCCCTCCTCTAAATCACAAGTAATGCTTAACTAGCATTTTGGTTAATTATTATTATTAATTCTTTTTGGCAGGGAGGAAGATTATTATCAGATTGCGCTAGAATTAATTCTACATGCTACAGATCACAATCCTACAAAGTTATGCAAAATTTACCAGGTCAAATCTATCAATAATCTCCTCAGTATTCTTACCCGTGGAGAAAAAGTCCATGTTTTGGGATTTTTAGGTTGCCACGTAGCTCTAACTGTATGAATATTACTCAGTATCTAAAACGAGAAAGTAATTAACATTTGAATACAGCAGTGTAGATTAACGCAATGAAGAAAGGGAAACTATTTCATTACAAGACCAGCTTATGTTTGAATCACCAACCTTCACCTTCTTTAGCTCATGAAATTTAGAAATATGATCACTGAATCCAGCCTATCACAAACTGATGCTTTCACTCTGCAATGGAGAACAATGCAAATCCTGCTTTTGAGAATTACTAGGCACCGTATTTCTCGCTCTATAAGACGCACCAGACCATAAGACGCACCTAGTTTTTGGAGGAGGAAAACAAGAAAAAAAATATTCTGAATCTCAGAAGCCAGAACAGCAAGAGGGATCGCTGTGCAGCGAAAGCAGCAATCCCTCTTGCTGGTCTGGCTTCTGGGATAGCTGCGCAGCCTGCATTCGCTCCATAAGACGCGCACACATTTCCCCTTACTTTTTATGAGTCTTATAGAGCAAAAAATACAGTACATGTTCAAGGGTGTTGTAACAATCAGGTCTATTATCCATCAGCTCTCTGATAAGGAGGGATGACAGACTAATCAACTTATGTGGCATTGAGGGTAGTGTGCAACTCAGAACAGATCTATTGAAATTAATGAACCTAACTTAGCCGTGTTCATTAATTTCAGTGAGTCAATTGTGAGTTAAATTTCATGGACTACTACCCTAAATATGTCAATGCTGCACATGGGTCATGTACAGATAAATATCATGCAATGCTGCAGATATAAGATAGGATAGCCAGAAAGGAGAAGTCTGGAATACTGTCTCAGGTACAAATTAACTGAAGCCTGATAAGCTTTTAAAATGCAGAACAAAGAACTGTATGCAAATAAGTTATAGGCAGCAACTGTTTAAATCCACCACAAAATAGCAGTTGACAACTGAGTAGACACATGCTTCCCGTTTCATAAATGTGATCAAGATATTGGAAGAAGTTCAAATTTTAACCGCTCAGGTTAAGTGATTTGTAGAACTCACTCTGTTACCGTCAAAAAGGCAGAGTCGGACATGTCTACTCAGGACTTGTATGCTCATTCCAGGAAAAGGAATCCCTTTACAGTTCCATAGGGTCACAATCAGTGATAGCCGAGTTGGCCTTGACTGAATCTGAAAGAAAAGGGGCGGGGACCAGAGTTTTACATTTTACAGCTACATTTACTTCATAATATGTTATTGCATAATCCATTTTCTCCAATTTCCCCATTTTCTGCTACCCTCAAAAGAGTTTATCTGGCTTTTATTGAGAGCAAATACTTACAGTGCCTTTTTCCGGGTTCCACACTAGATCTCGGAAAGAAAGATTGGAAGGTGTGAGCTCAGGTTGTAAGAAGTAAGAAGCCCGAAACTGAACTCCTGGAAGAACAATGCTTATTTTTAGTGTGTTTATTTTCCCATCTCCCTTTATCTTGGTTATCTTCAATAGAATTTGCAAGTAAGTAACTTTATGACTTCAGCAGTAGCACAATTACAGACTGACATCCTAATCTTAAACGTATTGACTTGGTGATAAATCTTATCTTGCTCTTCTTGCTCTGTCTTGCTCTTCTTGCCAGAAGATTAGTGTTTTGCCAGAAGATTAGTGTGCATATATCATTCTGATATATGTCGCTGAGCACAATGGAGAAGAGGGGAAATGCCTTTTCCAGGGCTGCACATACTGGAGGACGCTCGGAGTTTCAGGGGCGTTTTTCCAAATAGAAAAGAGGCATTTTTAAACTCTGTTAAAAGATTTCTGTCACCACCGTATCATGGACTGACTGGATGCAGAGGAGTGGTGGGAGATACCAGCTGGGGATCCCCCAAGGGAAGAAGGCTCAGAGACAGGGGATTGGTGGTGGGACAACAATGAGTGGACAGAGGGAAGGGAGGAAGCAGAAACTGAAGCAGTAACAGGGTTTAGTGAGCAGGAAGAGGCTGTGGCAGAGAGCAGTCCAGACTCAGAGGCAGAAGCAGAGGCTGGGGGGGGGCAAGAAACAGAGATGAGTCAGGCTGCTGAAGACGCCGGGGGTCTCCCCCTCCTGCTCCAACCAGCTCCCTCCCCTCTGGTTTCCCAGAATCTGAAGTGGTATAGAAAAGGCGGAGAAAAGACAGGTAAGATGAAGGAACCTCAGATTGCATGGGAAGGAATTGGGGGAGTAGGAGACTTACAGACCTTCAGTCCTGGCAAATGCTTCATTGGGGCAAGATCTAGTTGCTGTGCTCACTAGGCCTGAGCTGTTTGTTTCTTTGACTAAATAGTTACCGTATTTTTTGCTCTATAACATGCACCCGACCATAACACGCACGTAGTTTTTAGAGGAGGAAAATCCGTAGGCATGCCACCCGTAGGCATTCCCTCCATAACACGCACAGACATTTCCCCTTACTTTTTAGGAGGAAAAAAGTGAGTGTTATGGTGCAAAAAATACGGTAATTTCACTGACACCTTGTGAGTTATTGCTGACCTGCTCCAATACACAAACTGACACACTGCTATCCAGAACTTAACAAAATGAAAAATGCAATAAAAATATTTATTTCATAAAAATGCCCCACTTGACTGTAAAAAAAAACCCCTCACAAATACAATTACAACATTCTTCCATCAGAACTTTGGTCACCTCCCAATAAATGTTCACACTTCCTAAAATAAACTTCCTTTATACCTTGGGAGCTCTGGGTTTAATAGAGTAGTTTTACAAAACTCCTACCTTCTTCCAAGAGCTGTGCAAGTGTTGAAGGTCGGAATCCTGCAGGAACTGCTCCCATAGTTGTCAGTGCATCTAAGGTATTATTCTATTAAGAAGAGAGATAATTCAACCTTGATATTGCTTCCATTTATCAGTTTACTTCTGGCTCCATATTAGTCTTTAAGTAGCAAGTCACTGAACATCAAGTATTTTGAAGAGCCACTGGATGAACAAGCAGAAACACTCTGCAGCTGCAATTCTTTACATTATATTACCTAAAAGTAAGCCCCACTAAACACAGTGGAACTTCCTTGTGTATAAACATGAATAGGACTGCACTGTTCCTGCCCTTTTCAAGCAAACTGATACTCCGTTTGCTAACTTTGCTGTCCATAGTTGGACTGTTTGAAAGAGGGAGTACCGTATGAAATAAGAGTACCAGTTTGGCTGTCTGGTTTTGTAAGAAAAACCAAGCAAAATATCAATAATCATGAATGGTATGCAAATGATAAAACACAGGCTTACCTCTGTGATGGCCTTTTTAACAGCACTCCAGTGCGAATCTGTTCTGTAGGTAGCATAAAAATAAGAACATAACACAAAGCTGATCCACAAATCAATTAACTGCAAATATATAGATGGGCAAATTGACCCTCAATATGCGATTATGGTGATGGGTTGTAAAATGGCACACTGAGTGACGACCCCACTGGGAAAAACCATTTAATCTATATTCTGACCATGTGGTAACTGAGACTGGAATCTTTATTCAATTCAGTTTTGTGGCTAAGGCAGCCTTAGTTTTCGCACTATTCGCCTGCCTTTCACTACCACGTGAAAGTGGTCTGATCACTGTTGTACCTATTTTCTCAAGTTTGTTTATTTGATTTCTACACTGCCCTTCCACTCAAACAGGAACCATGGGTAGTGTACAGCACAATTACAAATGGTGTAGTGTATGCCATTACAAAATGTTCCACAAGAGCAGTAACAAATTGAAGGCACAAGTGTTCATAAAAGAAACAGTACCAGATTTGCAGCCGCTCTACTGTAATAATGTTCTGAAGTCCAGTAGAAATGAAGTTCCTTAAATGACATTAAATAAATTATTCACTCTTTGCAGGATTCTTCCGGATTCTTATAAATTCCTGTTCAGAGATGCCTTCCCAAACTATCACTACTGCAAACCTTGACCCAGTATACCTAAAGGAACATCTCCACCCCCATCGTCCAGCCCGGACACTGAGGTCCAGCTCCAAGGGCCTTCTGGCAGTTCCCTCACTGTGAGAAGTGAGGTTAGAGGGAACCAGGCAGAGGGCCTTCTCGCCAATAGTGCCTGCCCTGTGGAACACCCATCAGATGTCAAGGAAATAAACAACTATCTGACTTTCAGAAGACGTCTGAAGGCAGCCCTGTTTAGGAAGTTTTTAATGTTTGATCTTTTATTGTATTTTTAATATTCTGTTGGGAGCTGCCCAGAGTGGCTGGGGAAACCCAGCCAGATGGGAGGAGTATTATTATTATTATTTTATTTATCATTATTAATTATTATTATTATTATTATTATTTGTTGTTGTTGTTGTTGTTGTTGTTGTATTTTCCCATTATGCAGAGCCCTGGTTTAAATGGCTTTACCATCTCCCACTGTGTTTGCTCTTGTAGTAGATACAAATCAGAACTGATATCAGTCAAGTTCAAATCGGGGATACACAAACGACGCAAGGAAGCTTCTGCAATGAAGAAACCCCCATCACAAACAGCAGCATGATGATGCATTTCCACTCACAGCTCTGGTCCCTTTACCTTTTCAGAATGTTGGCCCCTCCTTCCGTTTCATCTGCCACCTCTATATCTTCCTCAGTTTCTTCTTCACTTGGTTCTTGGCCCTCTTCCTCATCTTTCACCTACAAAGTTGACCCATTGCAACAGTCAATAACATTCTATATCTTTTTTTATTTTAAAAAGGAAGTTGGGTGATCTTATGTTGCAGTAGAAGTGGAAATTCTTGCTTCAAATCATTGCTCCTTTGTGAATACGCCCTGGGTTGCTAGTGAGTATTTATTCAGATTTGTTTGGAGGGAAGTTAGCTGACATTGTGTCAAAGTGTTGTTTCCAGGGCATTTTCCTGTCACTTTCTTTTATCCCAAAAAGTCTGTTTGGTTTTTTTTTTAAGGGTGTGTTGCACAAGACCTCCCTATCATCTATAATTGCACAATCTGAATTTGCCAAGATGCGATTGAATCTTACCTGAAAATAGCAACAGTCTGGAACCGCCCTAAGATGTTATGTTTGGCTGGGCGTCTCAAGAAAGCAGTCTGAAATATTTGAGGAATGACAGAAAATATCTACCAGTTGGCATGCTACTGGGTTTTATTTCTATAGCACTAAAAAATGCCATCCCCACATTCCACCACACCACAATCTTGGGAAAGATGAAAGCTTGGTAGTTATTTTCCATATTGCTGTCCAGACGGCTGCAGCGGTCCATGAAAAGATTATTTCACCCCTGCTTTCACCTAGGGGAACACTGCAAGCCCACTAAGGTGGAAAGATGCCAACAATAACATTAAACATGGAACTGAATAGAAAGAGAAAAGTAGAAGCATACCAACCATAAGGTAGGTTTTAGGCACAAGGCCCCTCTCCCCTTTGGAGTTTTTAGCTAGCCACCAACCGTCAGGCTTTTTCTCAAGGATAAGCAGAACTTCGCCTTTCTTCAGTATTGAAAACAAAGAGAGGGGAAGAAACTACATTAATACACAAGGGTTTAAAGATATTCTGTGCTGAATATATGATGAAAGCAGAGGCCTAGTGGTCTAGTTTGTTGCTTCTACCCAAAGTGACTGCTATTCTTATACTGTGGTACCTCAGGTTACATACGCTTCAGGTTACATACACTTCAGGTTACAGACTCCGCTAACCCAGAAATATTACCTCGGGTTAAGAACTTTGCTTCAAGATGAGAACAGAAATCGTGCAGCGGTGGCACAGCAGTAGCAGGAGGCCCCATTAGCTAAAATGGTGCTTCAGGTTAAGAATAGTTTCAGGTTAAGAACAGATCTCCAGAACGAATTAAGTTCTTAACCCGGGGTACCACTGTATTTCTACCAATTGATGCAAAATATTACTGTGGAAGATCCTAGAGTTGGGCATGTAAATATTGAATGGTTTACAGATGCTCTTAAGACTGAGCTAGCTGTTATATTGGGCTTCCAACATCACACATATAAAAGCTTGATCCTGAATCCTACCTCGTTGCTACAGTCTAGAGAGACAATCTGGGAAGACCAAGAAACTGAACCCAGGCTAGGCCTATGCAGGTGGTGGGCTAACCTTGATTCTCAATGTTCACATTAAATGGTAGGGGACCAAAGAAAAAAGCTACAACTAGGAAGGGAGAGGTGAGAGATGGAAAGCAGGAAAAAGCCTCCCCCCACCACCCTAGAATATGGACTCACCAGGTATATATTTAGTACCTATAGCAATCGAGATATTTACCTTTTCATGTGAGAGTAGTACACTCGGAGAAACACTGTAACAGGGATAAAGCCTTATCCTCATGTATAAGGAGGCTCCAGGGATGGAGGTGCACTGCTGCTCCCCTCTCCTATACAGTGCACACCTCTCTCCAGCTATAACAATGATAAGGGCCACCTGTTCCTATTAGGCTACCTGGCATAACGAGCCAAATTGGTACCTATCACATGCATAGCAGCATTGATTGACTTTGTTACCCTAGGGAAAAACCATCACTGCTGGACTTGTGTAGCATAATCAAATAGAGTTTTTGGACACTGCAAGAAGGCATCAGAGTGGGATTGGTGATGACTGACTTATGCTATGTCTACACCAAATGAACAAACAAATCCTACACAGCTATAGTGCTTAGTGAGATATGCCCACATAAACTAATAATATTACATTTTACTTACTTTAAAGGTCAGGTCGCCTTCTTGCTGTGCAGAAAAATCACCAAGAGTGATAAAAATTTTAATAGCTGAATCATCTCCGAGTTTGTCTTCATCTTCGCCATCCTCTTCATCATCACCATCATCCTGTGTACTTTCTTCTTCTTCTTCATCATCTTCTTCCTCCTCCTCCTCATCTTCCTCTTCACTTTCTTCGTTTTCTTGTAGTGTTTTTGGGCTGTCCTTCCTTTTTGTATTGCTAACCCAAAAAGAAACAGAGTCCATCACAGTCTTTTGACAACTGCTTATTCTAATCAACCACTGACACAGACAATATTGTAAAGAACTTCTCCTTTCTTGTTCTAGGGGTATAAGAAGGACCAGGTGTCTCAATAATTCCTCAATTTCATATTTTGAATACATTAATATTTCTAAGCATTCTCATCCCTTAACTTTGGGGTAGGTAGCAATTAACAATTATACAATTATGTCAGATAAAGCTAAAATTATGTAGCAGACAGAGCATCAATGACTATGCACCTGTAACTATAAGGGACGAGGGTGGTGCTGTGATCTAAACCACTGAGCCGCTTGGGCTTGCCGATCAGAAGGTCGGTGGTTCGAATCCCCACGATGGGGTGAGCTCCTGTTACTCTGTCCCAGCTCCTGCCAAACTAGCAGTTTGAAAGCATGCCAGTGAAAGTAGATAAATAGGTAGCGCTGCAGCGGGAAGGTAAACGGCATTTTTGTGCACTCTGGCTTCCATCATGGTGTTCCGTTGCACCAGAATCAGTTTAGTCATGCTGGCCACATAACCCAGAAAGCTGTCTGTGGACAAACGCCGGCTCCCTCGGCCTGAAAGCAAGATGAGTGGTACAACCCCATAGTCGCCTTTGACTGGACTTAACCATTCAGGGGTCCTTTACCTTTACCTTATAACAAAGTTTTATGTTGATAAAGATGCCTATGCTCAGACTTGAGCAAGCATGGGATAATCCAGCTTGATTAATAAAAAAACGGTTTTAGAGTGCAATCCTGTACACACTTATCTGGGAGTAAATCCCACTGAACTCAATGGGATTGAAGCTGCAGACCTAACCATAAATACACAGAAGTAAGTCTCCTGAATTCAGTGGGGCTTACTGGCAGATAAGCAGGGTTAGGATTGCAGCCTTACCTCTGAGCAGACTCCCACAGGTTTATACTGTTAATCTACTTACATGCTGGAGTCCTTGGTCACATCTTCCCGGCTAAATATTGCTATAAGCTTATCCAGCTGCTCAGAAAGCATTAACAATTTTTCTCCTTCTTCTTCTTTTCTCTGATTATAATTTCCCACAGGGGCAGGCTCATCTGACTGCAAGATAACAATACACCAGATTTTTCGTAACATTCTTGTGTACATTAGGATTTGAACTAAAATGTCAATCTAGCATAGCCTGGCATTAATCACATTTATGGAAAATATGCTAATTACAGGTAAACAATCACATGGTGCTTTATACTTAAAAAAATAGTGCCTCCTTTGACTTTGGGATACGTTTACCAACAGTATTATATATACAGCTGTCTAAGGAAGTTGTATACATTACAAAAAATTTAGGTTAACCATTGAAGGATGGACAGGGTAAGTGCAGTAATCTCAGGTCCTACCCTGACAGAGTATTTTTCTGAACCTCCTCTCCGATTTATTATTGTGGAAACAAGAAGTGCTGTACCTTAAACACTTACTTTCTTCAAGTTCTGTAGAGCAGAGATATTTTCATCAACAGACTTCTTCAGCTCCAAACATCTACAACAAAAACAGTACTTGCATTGTATATACTGCTTACACGGCCAGAAATACAGGTGATGAGCCCTCAAATCTACAAATGCTCAGTTCTAATAGATCAGTCACATAATTTTCCATTCACCTCAAGGTTAGCATTAATGCCAACATGGCACTACAAATTACTTCTCTGAATAGGGAAAGACAGTGGACATATTCTCTTCTGGTGCATAGGGAGAAAGTGTGTGTACACTAAGACTGGACATCATCAAGTTGCTCTATCTCTCTTGCTGAGAAAACACAGCAGACTATCTCAACTGTTCATTCTCCTGGAAGATCTGAACCAAGTGCTTGGCCAGGGATGAGGGAAAGTAGATTGTAGTTCTCTGGTGGGCCACTTAGTACCTCCTGGTACTTCCTGGTACTTCCTGGTACTAAGTCTGCCCAAACAAGACAATTCCATTCCTAGGCAGGAGCACACGCTTAGGGTCACACCTTAAAGGTATGATTCAACTGTCAAGAGATCCTAAGCATCTCTTAACAGCTAAAATAGACAGGAAACCTGTTTGCGAACTGGGCTTGCAGGCCAGCTCTGTAACAGTGGAGAGGAGGGCTAGCTTTACTTCAATGCCACTATTCATCCTCTAGCCCCAGCAGTCCCTCAGGGGACCCATAATTCCAGCCAAGATGCACATGAACGCCTCACAGAATGATCATTATAATGATAATAATAATTTTATTATTTATACCCCACCCATCTGGCTGGGTTTCCCCAGCCACTCTGGGTGGCTTACAGCATATATTGAAACATAATAAAACATCAAACATTAAAAACTTCCTGAAACAGGGCTGCCTTCAGGTGTCTTCTAAAAAATTATGTAGTTCTTTATCTCCTTGACATCTGAAGGGAGGGTGTTCCACAGGGAGGGCACCACTACCGAATACAACTGGATGGAACAATAATGGAACTGAAATGGCCACAACAGTGTTAGGGGGCTGAGTGTGAGGGTGGTAAAGGAAGAGGCAGCCAGCTGTCGGAGGCTTTCGGGTAACCCTTCACAAGTACTATATTCACTTTCTCCAGTGTTTTGAAAATAAATCTCAGCACATCAATCGCCACCGTCTACATTCATGAACATCCTTGCATAAATACAAATTTATGACAAACCTCTAATGCAATATAGTTATACATCAGCAAATAAGTCCCACTGATCTTGATTAAGGTAATCATTTTTAGGATTGGCTCTGTAAATATTTTTAGACCTGCAATCAAATTTGTTTACATCCGAGGAACCAACTAACAAGCATCAATAAATGTTGCTGGTTGCACCTCTGACCTCAAATACATTTGCATTATGCTTACCAGAAGGAGTTTAATATATTTAAACCTCCTTCCTTATATCAAGGGCACTACAGACAAAATCAGCAAAATCCTCCATAAACACAATATCAAAACAGCCTTCTGCACCAACCAAAAAATAGCCAATATCCTCAGAAACCCAAAAGACAAAATCCAGCTGGAAAACCAAGGGGTCTATGAAATACCCTGCAAAGTCTGCCCAGCCACGTACATTGGACAAACAAACAGACGAATAAATGCACGTATCGCAGAACACAAGAATGCCGTCAAAAAAGAAGAAAAAACTTCCTCTCTTTTCCAACACATGAAAGAAACAGGACACGAAATTAATTTTGCAGATTCCAAATTGCTCTTTAACATGGAACATCACCACAAGAGAATAATCATGGAAGCCATCGAGATAGAGAAACACCCTCACAACATGAACAAGCGTGACGACACGTCCCGCCTGCCAGACATCTGGAAATTAGCCCTCCCCACAAAAACCGACACCAGAACCAGAGGCACACAGAACGCCGTCACCAATCAACCACACCAGACCCAAACCCAGACCCTCTCCACAGACATATTACAGACTCCATCCAGTAGCCAAACTATAGTGGCACCTCCGGATGCTGCACCCCCCTGCAATCCCTACACAGATCTGGCTGGCACAAGGCACAAAACCACAGCTCGCCCCTATACACGAAGCCAAGCCAGAGCACAACTAAATGCAGCACAGCCATCTTCTCAGAAAAACTCTTCACAAGCTCAAGAGGTCAAGACACAAAAGCTTTAGCAACTTATCTACACTTAATGACCCACCCAGTGGTATTCAGAATATCACTCATGAAATCACTCAAGATATCCCTCAAGTAATTAAGGAACAAAAGAAGAAAAGGCACACTAATCTAGGAACTTCCTCTCTGCCCAGAACGTTGGAGGCTATACACCACACCCCTCCACAGTATTTATAGGAACTCAAACACCAGATTCTGCTCTGTTCCAGTAACAAGAAGCCGAAAGCACCAGCCTGAAGATGACGAGTGAGACCTCGTCGAAACGTCGCACAGACACCCCGACTCTTACACGGGAAGACACCCGAAGACACCAAAACCTGCATTCCTGTACCCGTGAAAATCTACGAAAGCATATATATATATATATACACACACACACACACACACACACACACACATTACCTCTGACTAAGGCTTTGCTTCTTTCCAGAGTCCAGAGCCCCCGCTTCCTTGCTTTCTTGGAGCAAAGCATTCACCTAAAATATTGAACAACCAAGATTCGCTTTGTCAAACGAGAACGAAAGAATTAGCAAACTACTTTTCGGCGTGGGATTTGTGGCTCTCCAGAGACGACTGGACTCCCAACGCCCGTCAACAGAGCCAATGGTCAGGGCCGGCCCAAGACATTTCGGCACCTGAGGCAGACCCCAAAAGGGTGTCGTCCCCCCCCCCCCTCTAACAGAGAAGAAGCAGGTGAGGCCATATCTACATCAGGAACAAGGGAGGAGGCAGGGAAGAAATGATGTCCCGCTGGATCATGCCACCTGAGGCATCATCCACCTTCACCTTGCCTCATGAGTGGGCCGGCCCTGCCAACGGTCAGGGCGAATGAAATTTCGAGTCTGAGGAGGGCCGCAGGCTCCCCCACCTCCAGCTTACGCCTTTCCCTCCTACTAGCCCCATGCCTCTCGTTCCCTGCAACTAACGGTAGAGCCGGGCAGGATCCGCTTCCCGCCGCGCCCTGCCTCCCGTTTTCCCAGCTCACCTCCTCCCGCAGCTCTCTACCCCGGCGCAGCGCGCTCTGTAGCGGTCCCGTCCGCCCCCGGCGCCCGGTCATACCGCCAGCCGGGCGAAAGCTCTACGAGGCGCCTGCCTTGCGCGGAGGAAGAAGGCCGCAGCCGGTCGCCTAGGAGACGGAACGCTGCGGCGCGGGATTTATAGCGTCATCCTTAGGCGCTACGAGGAGACGGGCAGCGACGCTTCTCCGGCGTCGAACGGGACTACATGTCCCAGCATGCAACGCAGCCGAGAGATTAAAAGGGGGCGGCACACCCCGAGCTGCCCATGCAAACGGTCCCTTTGGTGATTTTAACGGCATTTTGTCCCCACCTTTTAAAGTGTGCCTTCCTCTTCCAAGGATTTAGAATTCCATGGGACACACCAGGTACTGTGTGTCGCTTAGGTGGAAACCAGAAAGCTGAAGTGCTATAAAGCCGATATAATACGTTTGCAATGTCATTCTAGGAGGTAAAGCAGCTGCAGTATTGGGGTAACACGCAACGCATAAACTACTAGGTTTTTGTGTTTTTTTACATGACATCTATATATGACTAACTAAAAGGTGCACAAAGATCTCCAAGTGAAACGCTCACCACATTTCCAATGCAAAGTCTCTCAAGGTTACGTTATCTTACATAACACTCTTTCACGTAACTTTGGAAACCTTATCTTCTTCACCACAACCATTTTTCTGTAGTGAAAGGACTTTCCCTCTTCTAAAATGCCATTAGGGGGCTTCTCATCACAGGTTTTCAGCGCAATTCAAAGTATGTCTAGTCATAAGTAAGTCCTATTAAGTTCAAGGGGGGGTTACACACAAATTAAAAGGTTCTTTAATTCCTCTTCACTTTCTGCCATCAAGGTTGTGTCATCTGCATATCTGAGGTTGTTGATATTTCTTCCGGCAATCTTAATTCCGGCTTGGGATTCATCCAGCCCAGCCTTTCGCATGATGAATTCTGCATATAAGTTAAATAAGCAGGGAGACAATATACAGCCTTGCCGTACTCCTTTCCCGATTTGGAACCAATCAGTTGTTCCATAGCCAGTTCTAACTGTAGCTTCTTGTCCCACATAGAGATTTCGCAGGAGACAGATGAGGTGATCAGGCACTCCCATTTCTTTAAGAACTTGCCATAGTTTGCTGTGGTCAACACAGTCAAAGGCTTTTGCATAGTCAATGAAGCAGAAGTAGATGTCTTTCTGGAACTCTCTAGCTTTCTCCATAATCCAGCGCATGTTTGCAATTTGGTCTCTGGTTCCTCTGCCTCTTCTAAATCCAGCTTGCACTTCTGGGAGTTCTCGGTCCACATACTGCTTGAGCCTTCCTTGTAGAATTTTAAGCATAACCTTGCTAGCATGTGAAATGAGTGCAATTGTGCGGTAGTTGGAGCATTCTTTGGCACTGCCTTTCTTTGGGATTGGAATGTAGACTGATCTTCTCCAATCCTCTGGCCACTGCTGAGTTTTCCAAACTTGCTGGCATATTGAGTGTAGCACCTTAACAGCATCATCTTTTAAATTTGCCATCACCTCCTGGCAAATAGATGGGGAAGAAATGGAGGCAGTGAGAGATTTTACTTTCTTGGGCTCCATGATCAGTGCAGATGGTGACAGCAGTCACGAAATTAAAAGACGCCTGCTCCTTGGGAGAAAGGCGATGGCAAACCTAGACAACATCTTAAAAAGCAGAGACATCACCTTGCCAACAAAGGTCCGTATAGTAAAAGCCATGGTTTTCCCAGTAGTGATGTATGGAAGTGAGAGCTGGACCATAAAGAAGGCTGATCGCCGAAGAATTGATGCTTTTGAATTATGGTGCTGGAGGAGACTCTTGAGAGTCCCATGGACTGCAAGAAGATCAAACCTCTCCATTCTGAAGGAAATCAGCCCTGAGTGCTCACTGGAAGGACAGATCGTGAAGCTGAGGCTCCAATACTTTGGCCACCTCATGAGAAGAGAGGACTCCCTGGAAAAGACCCTGATGTTGGGAAAGATGGAGGGCACAAGGAGAAGGGGACGACAGAGAATGAGATGGTTGGATGGTGTTCTTGAAGCTACTAGCATGAGTTTGATCAAACTGCGGGAGGCAGTGGAGGACAGAAGTGCCTGGCGTGCTCTGGTCCATGGAGTCACGAAGAGTCGGACACGACTAAACGACTAAACAACAACAACACACAAATGATTGGGTATAGCAGTGGTTTCTAATTGATGGTCCACAGACCTCAGGGGGTCCTTGTAACCCACCCAGGGGCTCTGTGGCACCATCCCCATAACAAAAACTACCATAGAGATATCAAAAATTTCAAAAGTAGAGGGTCCATGGCTTCACTTATGAAAAACAGGTTTTAAAGTACTTAGCTAATTGGGAACCACTGGGGTATAATATTGCAGCACCATTATACTCAGCATCACCAGATGTGCAAATGAAATTATATATTGTGGATAGAAAGTGTATGTTGGTTGATATATATATATATATATACATACACACACACACACACCAAGTGATGTGATATATATATATATATATATGCTTTCGTAGATTTTCACGGGTACAGGAATGCAGGTTTTGGTGTCTTCGGGTGTCTTCCCGTGTAAGAGTCGGGGTGTCTGTGCGACGTTTCGACGAGGTCTCACTCGTCATCTTCAGGCTGGTGCTTTCGGCTTCTTGTTACTGGAACAGAGCAGAGTCTGGTGTTTGAGTTCCTATAAATACTGTTGAGGGGTGTGGTGTATAGCCTCCAACGTTCTGGGCAAAGAGGAAGTTCCTAGATTAGTGTGCCTTTTCTTCTTTTGTTCCTTAATTACTTGAGGGATATCTTGGGTGATTTCATGAGTGGTATTCAGAATATCACTGGGTGGGTCATTAAGTGTAGATTAGTTGCTAAAGCTTTCGTGTCTTGACCTCTTGAGCTTGTGAAGAGTTTTTCTGAGAAGATGGCTGTGCTGCATTTAGTTGTGCTCTGGCTTGGCTTCGTGTATAGGGGCGAGCTATGGTTTTGTGCCTTGTGCCAGCCAGATCTGTGTAGGGATTGCAGGGGGGTGCAGCATCCGGAGGTGCCACTATAGTTTGGCTACTGGATGGAGTCTGTAATATGTCTGTGGAGAGGGTCTGGGTTTGGGTCTGGTGTGGTTGATTGGTGACGGCGTTCTGTGTGCCTCTGGTTCTGGTGTCGGTTTTTGTGGGGAGGGCTAATACAAAAAACCTGATGGCTCCCTAGGACACACTATCTACCGGAAAAAAACACACACCAACCGCTACTTACATGCACAATCACACCACCACCCTGCACAAATAAACTCCGTAGCCAAGACTCTCATCTCCAGAACCAAACGCCTGGCTGACAAAGACCACTTGACAACTGAGTTACAGAATCTCTCAAATGTGTTAATCGCCAATGGATACCAGAAAAACAGGGTTACGAAGCTAATCCAAAAAGAAACACCCCCCAAAAACCAAGACACAGAAGAAAACAATGGCATGGCCCTCCTTCCTTATATCAAGGGCACTACAGACAAAATCAGCAAAATCCTCCATAAACACAATATCAAAACAGCCTTCTGCACCAACCAAAAAATAGCCAATATCCTCAGAAACCCAAAAGACAAAATCCAGCTGGAAAACCAAGGGGTCTATGAAATACCCTGCAAAGTCTGCCCAGCCACGTACATTGGACAAACAAACAGACGAATAAATGCACGTATCGCAGAACACAAGAATGCCGTCAAAAAAGAAGAAAAAACTTCCTCTCTTTTCCAACACATGAAAGAAACAGGACATGAAATTAATTTTGCAGATTCCAAATTGCTCTTTAACATGGAACATCACCACAAGAGAATAATCATGGAAGCCATCGAGATAGAGAAACACCCTCACAACATGAACAAGCGTGACGACACGTCCCGCCTGCCAGACATCTGGAAATTAGCCCTCCCCACAAAAACCGACACCAGAACCAGAGGCACACAGAACGCCGTCACCAATCAACCACACCAGACCCAAACCCAGACCCTCTCCACAGACATATTACAGACTCCATCCAGTAGCCAAACTATAGTGGCACCTCCGGATGCTGCACCCCCCTGCAATCCCTACACAGATCTGGCTGGCACAAGGCACAAAACCATAGCTCGCCCCTATACACGAAGCCAAGCCAGAGCACAACTAAATGCAGCACAGCCATCTTCTCAGAAAAACTCTTCACAAGCTCAAGAGGTCAAGACACGAAAGCTTTAGCAACTAATCTACACTTAATGACCCACCCAGTGATATTCTGAATACCACTCATGAAATCACCCAAGATATCCCTCAAGTAATTAAGGAACAAAAGAAGAAAAGGCACACTAATCTAGGAACTTCCTCTCTACCCAGAACGTTGGAGGCTATACACCACACCCCTCAACAGTATTTATAGGAACTCAAACACCAGACTCTGCTCTGTTCCAGTAACAAGAAGCCGAAAGCACCAGCCTGAAGATGACGAGTGAGACCTCGTCGAAACGTCGCACAGACACCCCGACTCTTACACGGGAAGACACCCGAAGACACCAAAACCTGCATTCCTGTACCCGTGAAAATCTACGAAAGCAAATATCTCACCTCTACGGGGAGGAAACCTTCCAGCTGACAAGAACCTACGAGAAACTAGAAATCCGAAGAGCCACCATCTTATGTGATCTCCTGTTCCTACGCAACTGCCGAGACAACAACTTAACTCCCACATGCTTCCAACTTAAATTCCACTCTAAAACCCCAGCTACCGAAAGGATCCTGAAACGAACTGAACTATCCCTAATCAGAAACGAAATACATAAGAAAAGATACCTACTAAACCAAACCAACAAAGATCTGCTCACTCTTCACCTCAAACTATGTAACAAAATCCACCCTGCACTCTGGGACAAATGCAAACAACTAGCCGTCTGGAGAGCTGAAACTGAGACCTCACATAAGACAGACAGACACACCAACAAACTCTACAAACTAGAGAAACGCCAGAAGCCCAGCCACCCTCCACAACAACCCATGAAACAAACAGTACATAACATATCAAACAGGATCCTCACCCCAACTGAAACCAAAGTACTCTCCAAAGGTTTCAACTTTGCAGTCGCCCCGAGACGCATCCCCACGGAAAACATCATATGCGGAGTCGAAGCTAGCCTGACCAAAATCGACCCAGATGAAGCCAATAAAATCAGACTTGAAGTCACCAACATCCTCTGCTCCAGCAAACCACCCAGAAGCAATTTACACAAAGAAGAACAGAAAGCACTCACCAACCTGAGGAAAGACAACAACATAATCATTCTCCCAGCAGACAAAGGCAACGCCACTGTTGTGATGAACACATCGGACTACCAAGCAAAACTATCAAATCTACTCCAAGACCCTACCTACCAACCTATAAAAACAGATCCCACCACCTATCTGGAAAAAACCACCAAATCCAAAATAAAAGCCTCTCCTATCAGTGAAGAAATCCAGCTAAGAATCATCCCCAGAGAAAAATCATCCAGATGCCCCAAACTCTACGGTCTCCCCAAGATACACAAAGAAGGAACACCACTCAGACCAATAGTCAGCTCCATAGGCTCACCTCTACAAAATCTCGCTAAATTTCTCGCTAAGCAACTTCAGCCCTATGCAGAATCCATCGCTTCACACGTTACTAACTCCTTCCAGTTCATAGAAACAATAAAGAAACAATACCTACATCCCGATGACCTACTTGTGAGCTTCGATGTTGTATCTCTCTTCACTCAAGTGCCCATTAATGAAGCCTTGACAGCCATTCAAAACAAATACAACCCCCCCAAATACATCCTGGACCTGACCAACCACTGCCTAACCAACACGTACTTCATCCACAATGGACAAAGATACAAACAGATAGAAGGAGCACCTATGGGATCACCCCTCTCACCGGTCATCGCAAATTTGTACATGGAACACTTTGAAACCAATGCTTTAGACAAGTCAGAACACAAACCCAAACTTTGGCTCAGATATGTTGACGACACCTTTGTAATTTGGCCACACGGGAAAGAAAAACTAGATAGCTTCCTCACACATCTCAACAGCCTACACCCCAAAATACAATTCACTATGGAAATAGAAGACAACAACCAACTCCCCTTTCTTGACGTCCTAATCTACAAAAAACCTGATGGCTCCCTAGGACACACTATCTACCGGAAAAAAACACACACCAACCGCTACTTACATGCACAATCACACCACCACCCTGCACAAATAAACTCCGTAGCCAAGACTCTCATCTCCAGAACCAAACGCCTGGCTGACAAAGACCACTTGACAACTGAGTTACAGAATCTCTCAAATGTGTTAATCGCCAATGGATACCAGAAAAACAGGGTTACGAAGCTAATCCAAAAAGAAACACCCCCCAAAAACCAAGACACAGAAGAAAACAATGGCATGGCCCTCCTTCCTTATATCAAGGGCACTACAGACAAAATCAGCAAAATCCTCCATAAACACAATATCAAAACAGCCTTCTGCACCAACCAAAAAATAGCCAATATCCTCAGAAACCCAAAAGACAAAATCCAGCTGGAAAACCAAGGGGTCTATGAAATACCCTGCAAAGTCTGCCCAGCCACGTACATTGGACAAACAAACAGACGAATAAATGCACGTATCGCAGAACACAAGAATGCCGTCAAAAAAGAAGAAAAAACTTCCTCTCTTTTCCAACACATGAAAGAAACAGGACATGAAATTAATTTTGCAGATTCCAAATTGCTCTTTAACATGGAACATCACCACAAGAGAATAATCATGGAAGCCATCGAGATAGAGAAACACCCTCACATCATGAACAAGCGTGACGACACGTCCCGCCTGCCAGACATCTGGAAATTAGCCCTCCCCACAAAAACCGACACCAGAACCAGAGGCACACAGAACGCCGTCACCAATCAACCACACCAGACCCAAACCCAGACCCTCTCCACAGACATATTACAGACTCCATCCAGTAGCCAAACTATAGTGGCACCTCCGGATGCTGCACCCCCCTGCAATCCCTACACAGATCTGGCTGGCACAAGGCACAAAACCATAGCTCGCCCCTATACACGAAGCCAAGCCAGAGCACAACTAAATGCAGCACAGCCATCTTCTCAGAAAAACTCTTCACAAGCTCAAGAGGTCAAGACACGAAAGCTTTAGCAACTAATCTACACTTAATGACCCACCCAGTGATATTCTGAATACCACTCATGAAATCACCCAAGATATCCCTCAAGTAATTAAGGAACAAAAGAAGAAAAGGCACACTAATCTAGGAACTTCCTCTTTGCCCAGAACGTTGGAGGCTATACACCACACCCCTCAACAGTATTTATAGGAACTCAAACACCAGACTCTGCTCTGTTCCAGTAACAAGAAGCCGAAAGCACCAGCCTGAAGATGACGAGTGAGACCTCGTCGAAACGTCGCACAGACACCCCGACTCTTACACGGGAAGACACCCGAAGACACCAAAACCTGCATATATATATATATATATATATATATGCTTTCGTAGATTTTCACGGGTACAGGAATGCAGGTTTTGGTGTCTTCGGGTGTCTTCCCGTGTAAGAGTCGGGGTGTCTGTGCGACGTTTCGACGAGGTCTCACTCGTCATCTTCAGGCTGGTGCTTTCGGCTTCTTGTTACTGGAACAGAGCAGAGTCTGGTGTTTGAGTTCCTATAAATACTGTAGAGGGGTGTGGTGTATAGCCTCCAACGTTCTGGGCAGAGAGGAAGTTCCTAGATTAGTGTGCCTTTTCTTCTTTTGTTCCTTAATTACTTGAGGGATATCTTGGGTGATTTCATGAGTGATATTCTGAATATCACTGGGTGGGTCATTAAGTGTAGATTAGTTGCTAAAGCTTTCGTGTCTTGACCTCTTGAGCTTGTGAAGAGTTTTTCTGAGAAGATGGCTGTGCTGCAAGCCAGAGCACAACTAAATGCAGCACAGCCATCTTCTCAGAAAAACTCTTCACAAGCTCAAGAGGTCAAGACACGAAAGCTTTAGCAACTAATCTACACTTAATGACCCACCCAGTGATATTCAGAATATCACTCATGAAATCACCCAAGATATCCCTCAAGTAATTAAGGAACAAAAGAAGAAAAGGCACACTAATCTAGGAACTTCCTCTCTGCCCAGAACGTTGGAGGCTATACACCACACCCCTCTACAGTATTTATAGGAACTCAAACACCAGACTCTGCTCTGTTCCAGTAACAAGAAGCCGAAAGCACCAGCCTGAAGATGACGAGTGAGACCTCGTCGAAACGTCGCACAGACACCCCGACTCTTACACGGGAAGACACCCGAAGACACCAAAACCTGCATATATATATATATATATATATATATATATATATATATATATATATAAGCTATTTCACCTAGCTGATCTGCAATGAATTTAGGATTTGCTTTATACCAAGTCAGACCACTGGAACATCTAGCTCAGTACTGTTGACACAGAACAGCAACAGTACTCCAGTTTCAGACAGGAGTCTTTGCGCGAGCCCTACCTAGATATGCTGGCATCTGAACTTGGAAGCACTGAGCTACAGTCATTCTTCATTAGCTGCTGCACTTCACACATAGCTCAATTACCTTTTCATAGGCTTTGCTTTAACTTTAGCCAGTTGGCTGTATCTGGCTTGTACTGACTCTGGTACTTTAAAGTGTATGGTTTTCTTTGTTTGTTTTAATGCTGTGAAGTACTTCAAGAGCTCGCCTCTGTTTGATAAGTGGTATGTTACCTGTAAGAAATACCGGTAAATTTATGTAGTAAATACCCAGTCCTTTTATGTAGTAAATGAGCAAACTATAACCTCCAGGAGATCACGCCACAGTAAAACAGTTCAGCTCTGTGGGTTGGTTAGGGAAATGCGACCCAACTTTACCATCAAGCAGGAGGGTTAAGTTTTCACAGCTAAAGAGCCTTATAAATAAAGCATGCCTTCATTTTCTGAGCCAACACAATTTAACTAGAATAACTTGTTAAAATAAAGTTTATTTAGTCACATGCAGACACTTGTTATCAAGATTCAGTCATCATAGTTCAAGTGTTAGACAATGAAACAAATCTTCCAAACATGGCACAAGAAGTTGACCCCATCAAAGAAGACCACAAAATTTCAGCGTTTGTATTGATGATGTTCTTCCATACATGTTGAGATTTTTCAGGTATCAGTCTTATTGAGTGAAATAACAGAAGCATTATTCTTGTACGTGTGTGTTTTCTCAAAGTCTGTTAAATGTCAGATTTGATCCAAAGGCTTCCTCTTGCTTCCATTTGCTCCTGGCTGTTGATAGGAAGAGAAACAAAATAATAATAATATAAATGATGCTATCTATTCAGGTTTCTTCAAAATCAAAAGTGGATAGGTTAAGGTAAAGGGACCCCTGATCATTAGGTCCAGTTGTGACCGACTCTGGGGTTGCGGCGCTCATCTCGCTTTATTGGCCAAGGGAGCCTGCGTACAGCTTCCGGGTCATGTGGCCAGCATGACTAAGGCACTTCTGGCGAACCAGAGCAGTGCACGGAAACGCCATTTACCTTCCCGCCAGAGCGGTACCTATTTATCTACTTGCACTTTGATGTGCTTTCGAACTGCTAGGTTGGCAGGAGCAGGGACCAAGCAACAGGAGCTCACCCCGTTTCGGGGATTCGAACCGCCGACCTTCTGATTGGCAAGTCCTAGGCTCTGTGGTTTAACCCACAGCGCCACCCGCGTCTATCTATTCAGGTTTCTTCAAAATCAAAAGTGGATACATTGAAGCAAATAAAAGTTGGGTAGCCAACTGCTAGTTTGGCGTTCAAAAGCCAGCAGTCCTCTTTTTAGAAAGCCATGGAAGGGGGTATGACCCTTCCCGGCCACCACTCCCCCGAGAAGCCATGCAGAGGGGCATGACCCTTCCCGGCCACCACTCCCTCAAGAAGCCGTGCAGAGGGGCATGACCCTTCCCGGCCACCATCCCGCGACGTCCTCACCTGCCTTACGCCAGGTCCAGCTTCTTCTGCGTGGCCGCCAGCTGGTCCTGCAGCCGCTTCTTCCGCCAGTCGAGGTAGCGCCTGCGCGCCCTGTTCGCCTGCCAGCCCACCAGCACCCCCGAAGCGAAGGCCAGCAGCACCGCCAGCTTCACGGAGCGCTCCGAGAGCGGCTCCGAGCTCAGCGCCATGTTTCCCACCGTCCGCCTACTACGGTGCCCACGGAGGGCCAAACTGCTTCCCTTTGCGCCCTGCCAAAGGGAAAGGGGGGGAAGGGTTTTTTTCCGGAGCAGCGGCCACTAGCGGTCGAGCGTAGGCAGGCACACTGGGGCTGTGATGCTGTGCGATGAGCGCTTTTCCTCGACAGCGGATCCGGCTGAAATTCCGTAGGCTTCCTTCGGGGTTAAGCCGAGGCTCGCGCCTTCGAAAGAGCTTTTCGATTTTCTGCCCTAAGGTGCCATTACGCTGAAGAGGAAAGTACTAGATAGAAGTAGTCATGATTGTTTGTTTTTGTATATTTTTGTTTGTTTTCAAGAATAATACATAAGTACAGATTAATAAAAATATGTTCAGCAGTAGATATTTGCCGTTTTTCAGTCATTACTTGCTATTGCAAAGGTTGATGAATGCAATACATCATGTAACCATAAAACATAGCTATATACTGCCACAACCCCCCCAAACATAAAAGACTTAGTAGTAGTAATGTTTTTTATATTAAATATATTTGCTATTTTACTTGCCTTTAACCTTTTATGATTTTATTGCTTAGTTTTATGTTTTTCATATTATAAAGTGCTGTAATATATCTAGTTAAGGCCATGCCAATCTTCCCCTTGAACGCTGTTTTCTCATTCTTTTATAAATACAGTTTTATTGATTTCCAATATATAACAACAATTACAAAAGAAAGGGTGGATGTAAAAGCAAAATCCCAGTTTACACTCCTCCAGGACAGATCAGTCTACTTGAGTTTGCCAAAGTCCAATCTGTGATTTCAGTGGTTGCCGTTCTTCAGGGTTATCAGCAAAGTATTTTATAGATGCCATATTTCAACAAATTTGTCTACATCATTTGTATTAGTCAATGCATGTAATCTCTTTGTTAATTATTCAGTAATAACATGGCAAAGAAGCAGTTCTCAGGATACACACGAACACACATTGCACAAACACAGAAATAAGTACCTAACGGACATTCATGCAAGCACATTTTCGTTTCCAAAAGGGCAAATAAGACACTATCTTCTTAAAACAACAGGTGCCTGTTTGTTTTTCCAAACTCTCCCTACTCTATGGTATTCACATGGAGACAAGTATTATACAGTTTCTCATTCATTGTCGTCGTCCTCCTCATCTTCCTCCTCGTCATCTTCTTCGTCATCCTCCTCCTCTTCTACCTTTTTCCAAGCTGCAACAGCATCTTTAGCTACGGGACTCGTTGCACCATCAAACTTGCCTTTAGACTTGTAGTCAGCTACATCCTTCTCATACTTCTCCTTCAGTTTTGCAGCCTTGTTGTTGTAAGGCTGTTTCCCCCCATCACTGAGGTTGTTCCACATTTCACCCAATTTCTTTGCCAAGTCTCCAATGGAGATGCCAGATTAGTGGATTTGATCTTGGGATGGAATTCTGAACAGAACAGGAAGAATCCAGACGGTGGTCATTTGGGGACATTGGGGTCCTCCTTCTCCTTCTTATCCACCCTTTGCTGGTCCGTAATCTTTCATTTCTCTATCATACCGCACTTTAATAGCTTTAGCCATCTCATCAGATTCCCCCTTCTCTTTGCTTGACACGGTCTTCCGCCTCTCTGAGCACTTTTTGGAGAACTCTGCAAAGCTGATGGGAACTTCTGGGTTCCTCTTCTTGTGTTCTTCACGGCAGGTCTGAACAAAGAAGGCATAAGCAGACATCTTCCCCTTCAGCTTTTTTGGGTCACCTTTAGCCATCTTTACTCCCTGTATTGTTCACTTTAACCTAGGCTATAAGCAGGGGAAGAGAGCGAGACACACACATGACACGCCAAGACTCAACGCTAGTAGTTGGGGCTCAGCCTCACTGTTGTCTGGGGCTTTATATGCCAATAGCAATACCTCAAAACCAGCTTGGGGGCTAGTAGGCAACCGGTGTTGATCCCTTAGCACTGGTAAGAGGCACTATTCACTACCTGGGCCACCAGCTCCAGCCTCTGGACCAGCTGTAAGGGAAGCCTCACGGAAAGCACATTACAGTAGTCTAAACATAAGGTTACCATCCCATGAGCCCCAGTGGCCAAGCTGTGCCTGTCCAGGAAAGGGTCAGATGACACACCCATCAAAGCTGGAGGCAGCTGCTCTTCACAATGGAGAAGACCCTACCTTTGGGCTGATGTCCTCCCTGGATTCCATTGCTGCACTCCTTTTCTTGAGAGAAGTCCTGCTTCCCTAGCCAAGGCAGCCATATCCTGGGATGGGAGAATACCCACCTCTTCCAGCCTCTATTCTCCAGTCTCAGTCCCTGCCAGTCATCCTCCTGTTGTCCCCCCCCCCCTGCTCATCTGTCTCAGCCTGCCACTCCACACCTGAGCCAGTCATGCGAATCATGACAACCGAAAGATGCAGCAGATACAACAGGATCCCACTGTCCCCAACAATGTATTCACAAACGGACAAAACTCCACTCTCCACTGCAGATCCGTAGCCAGTTTACATTCCCACTCCTTAGGTGTTATTGTTCCCCTGGGGTCCTCAACAAGACACTCTCAAACACCACCACTCTGGGTGCCCATAAGGACCGCTTGCCCCTCCAAAAATGTTGAATTGTGGGGTTTTGTAAAGCTCTCCCCCCACCCACCGTGAGTGGCCCTGGGCAGAATCAAAAGCAAAGTGCAGGCATCCAATCAGTTTATACTCTTAACCTTCCTTTCCCAGAATTCCTCTGGGCTACACATGAGCATACATTCCCTGTGTTTATGTTTGCTAGTGTGTGTTTTGCCTGCTTTTTGTTTTTCTTGGTTTGGGGTGTTTTGCCTGTTTGGGTTGTTTAGTTGACATGAGTCATATCTCATGTTACGTTTGCTTCATGTTACATTTTTTCAGGTTGTGTCCCGCAGCGACCTGGAAGTACCGGAAAGGGTTACTTCTGGGTTTTGCCGCTCATGCATGCGCAGAAGTGCTAAATCACGCTTCGCGCATGCGCAGAAGTGCTAAATCACGCTTCGCGCATGCGCACCAAATCACGCCACGCACCTGCGCAGATACGGCGCTTCAGGTTGCAGGCTTTTCATGTTGCAAACGGGCCTCCGGAATGGATCCCGTTCGCAACCAGAGGTACCACTGTATTTTCCCTTTTGGGAGAAGTGTTCTCCTCCTCCTCTTCATTTGGGGGGGGGGCAGTTTAGCTATTTTGCCTGTAGGTGGGATTCCGGGCATCATTTATTTCTTCCCCTTCTGTGAATTTGCTTCTACAAATGGGATGGATTTCCAAACATTCTTCCCAGGCCAAAAAATCTTGGGGACCACGATGCACGCTGTTCAGAAACCTGTTTTGCCAGCTCATTACCTCCCACCCTAGCAGACCTTTAACCACTTGCATTGGACTGTATTTTCATTTGACTCTGCATAGTAGCAGGGCTCATCTAAGCCTGCAATCCTATCTACACTTTCTTCCAAATAGACATGCATAGGATTATGTCTTGTAGTGCCGGCCACCAAGCTTTGCTTTGTTCATTTCCTCTCCTATCCACGTGCGTATTTGTGTGTGCTTGTGTCTGTGTGTAGAAATCTGTCAACTGAGAATAACACCTCATGCATTTGACAGAATGGACTCTAGCCCACAAAAGCCTGGGCTGCAATTAATTTTTAACCTTGAAGGTGCCCCAGAACTCTTTGTTCAGCTGAAAACTAATAAGAACAGGAGTGTGCCTATAGTAATCTAATAGTTAAATCCACTTGAATGAACTTGATTGTGCCCTTTGTATGCAAACCCCTCCTCTGTACGTCCCTGGACAGATAAATGCTTCCTCAGCATTTCTGAGGCACTGCTTAGAGAAACAATATTAAGCTGGCTTTAATGCCAAACTTCCTTTTCCTGCATGCCAGATTCCACCGCTGGCAGACGAACAAACCAGCGAGCTCCAGCCACAGCCCATGAAAGCAGCGAACTTTTCAACCCTCCGCTGTAACTGCTCCTTTCAGAACGGCCAGATGGGCAGCCATTTAGTCAATGAAACCATCCAGCCCACAAGAAAAGAGCATTATGCACATTGCGTATGTAAAGTAGGAATGAAACTCTAAATAAAATACTTCTGGGCAGCCACCTTGGCTGAAAACATCCCAGTCCTGGCATACAGCCTGCCTCCCGTAATTTTCCAGTCCTTTACCGTAAAGTTAACCAGCCCTCAGAGCACATAGGAGGCTGCCTATTCCAGATCGGACCATCTGTGCATCTGGCTCAGAACTGTCTACAACAGGGATGGTGAACCCGCTGGGCAAGAGCCACAGCGTAGCCAAAGAACATCTGCTTTGCATGCACAAGGTCCCAGATTCAGTCCCTGGCATCTTCTGGCCAAGCTGTGAGAGACTCCGGCCTGAAATTCTGGATAGTCACTGCGACATAGAAAACTATAAGTGGAAGGCAGTTTCCTATGTTTCCGGGTGCCAGTGCATTCAGTACACCATCCAAGAAGAGTCACTCACTCTCGCTTGATCAGTGGATCTAGTTTAACTTAGTTGAATCTAGTTTTCGATGAAATCAATGGGCCTTAAGTAAGGTCTTCTTCCACAGATTCCATTGGCACTTCACTTCAGTTGGTTGGTTGGCAGCCGCCTATCTAAGGAGACAATAGAGGACTGCTCCTTTGGGAGTGAAATCAAACCATTGGAGATTTGCAGTACCTGCTGTGGCTGTAGAGACATGTTTTGTTGCAGCTGGGGCAGATGCATCATGGTGTTTCTTCTCTCTGTGTTCCTCCCAGAGATCATTCCTCCTCTGATCACTGCTAAGGATACATGACTTAACTGTCTCAAGGCACTACGGTCATCTGCAAGGGATTCCCACGTGGCAGGGTTCATGTTACAGTTGCAGACATCTTTGTAACACAGAGTTGCTCTGCCAATGGGCCTGGTGTCTTAATAATTGGCTCTCATGCATTTGAGAACTCAATCAGGGTTCCAGGTAACATGAAACAGCTGTAGGCACACACCTGTGCCTGCATAGGCTCTGTTCCAGGCATAGGCAAACTCGGCCCTCCAGGTGTTCTGGGACTACAATTCCCATCATCCCTGACCACTGGTCCTGCTAGCTAGGGATCATGGGAGTTGTAGTCCCAAAATATCTGGAGGGCCGAGTTTGCCTATGCCTGCTCTATGTTTGCTTTGTACAAACATCCACATGAAAGGCAAAAGGGGAATACATCTTTTAGGATGATGATTGTCATCTGCATGTTTTATGAGTATTAAAAGTATGGGGGGGGGGAACCTGTCTAATATACTGGGACACCTTTTTAGTTGACCAAAAATGTCTTTGCAGTGTAATCCTAACTGTATCTACTAAGATTTAAGTCCCACTGAGTTTAATGTGACTTACTCTCAGGTAAGTGGGGTGAGAATTATGGCCATAATCAAATTAATTTACCTTTAAAAAACTTATTTTTTCGTTATTTCTTTTTTTCTGAAAAAATGGGAGAGGAAACCTTACAATTCCCATCAGTCACAGCCAGCATGACCAATGGTGGGGATGATGGGAATTGTAATTCTGCAACATATTAAGGGCCAAAGATTCTCCACCCCAGGATTAAGCCAACCCCATTAAATGCTGCAGCCCTGGTTTTGTCATTTCTGTTTCCAGTTGTTTTGTTGTTTTTAAATCTATATGTTATTTGTAAGTTGCGGTGAGACCCTTTGGGGTTAGTTGGTGGGAAAATCAGTGTTATAAATAAATTGTCCATTACTTATTTGGATCCTTAACATTTCTTTTAGCTTTGTAGCACTTGTAGCTGTGATGGGGGAGAGAAGGAACAGAGAAGTGTGGCTGCAATCACACACATGGAAATGTGCATATATTGTGGGATGCCAGAGTCCTGTGGCATCTTGAAAACAAGTGGATTTATTGTGGCATTTAACTTCCATGGATTACAGCCTCTTCATCTAATGCATTTAGTGTTATTCCGATTTGTAGGTCCACATATCTTCTTCTTCTTTTTGGGTGAGGCTTGTCAAAAGTGTTGCCGGAGAGAAACGAAATGCAGAAAAGTGCAGACCTTGATAATGGCATACTTAATATGGTGATTTACAAAAATGCTCTCAGTCTAATCTGCAAACGATGGCATTGAAACTCCTGATGCATTTAGACCAGGGAAAAGAGACGGCGGAAGAAGATTGGAAGAAATTTAAGAATTATCTTAAGAAATACTGTAAAATTTATGAGTCTTAGAATGATGTGGTTTTTAAAATTAAAATGGAGTACAGTTGTAAAGATTAAGTTGAAAAAAAGTAACAATGAGAATTAGACAAGATTAAGGGTGAGGATTTGCTGAACTAAATTTTTGAAATGGGAATGCAGAAAGGGGAGGTATGAGGAGGTCGGTGAAATAAGTTTTAAGAAAATAAGGTATTGAAACTATACTTGTTCTTCTTTTTTATTTTATTTTTGTTTGTGTTTGTGTGTATTGATATGTTTGTTATAATTTGTAAAATCCTAATACTGTAAATATTTATATATATATAAAAAGAAAGAAACTCCTGATGCATTTAAAGCACGTGGCTGCCAATCTGCTACTAAGCTCAGTCCAAGGTACACAAATGGTGGGAGATGGAGTCCAGCAACGCCATACCTCCCTGATAGAGTGTCTGCCCTGCACAGGTGGTCGCCGGTTCAATCCCCGCTGGCATCTCCAGGTGGGGTTGGGAGAGGCTCCTACCTGAGACCCTGGTGAGTGGCTGCCAGTCAGTGTAGACAACACTCAGCTAGATAGACCAATGGGCTGACTTGAGTACTAAGGCAGCTTCCTATGTGTTCCTTGAAAACAGGGACTTGCTTTCCCACAAGGATGTAGCGAGGTAGCGAGTTAAACGTGCAGAGGATGGGGGCGCTTTTGAAATCCTACGATGCCCCTTTGTTGTTGTTTAGTCGTTTAGTTGTGTCCGACTCTTTGTGACCCCATGGACCAGAGCACGCCAGGCACTCCTGTCTTCCACTGCCTCCCACAGTTTGGTCAAACTCATGCTGGTAGCTTCAAGAACACTGTCCAGCCATCTCGTCCTCTGTCGTCCCCTTCTCCTTGTGCCCTCCATCTTTCCCAGCATAAGAGTCTTTTCCAGGGAGTCTTCTCTTCTCATGAGGTGGCCAAAGTACTGGAGCCTCAGCTTCAGGATCTTTTCCTTCCAGTGAGCACTCAGAGCTGATTTCCTTCAGAATGGATCGGTTTGATCTTCTTGCAGTCCATGGGACTCTCAGGAGTCTCCTCCAGCACCATAATTCAAAAGCATCAATTCTTCGGCGATCAGCCTTCTTTATGGGGACGCCCCTTTACAAACCCCAATAAACTCAGCCGGGCTTTCTTTCCGAGGCAACCCACAGGGCGGATCCAGATTCTCGCCGGCCTCCTTTGCAGCGGGGGCGGGGAGGTGGAGGCACCCCAAAGTTTTGCTGCGCCACGGCGAGCGCGGAATCAAGGCGCTTCGCGCAGCGCCTGCTCGCTCATCCATCCTTCTCCGGGGCTGGGAGTCGTTTCCGCTGCCCCGAGTCACGTGCAGCTGGGGATTAAAGCCTCCTCGACGGCGCTGCAGCTTCGGGGATGGAGTCTGCGGGCCGGAGTCGAGTCGGGATCCCGCAACCGCCGGCAGTGCAGGAGCAACCAGACTCCGCAGCCGCGCAGCTGCCGCGCAGCTTAGCCGGAGCCGCGCCCGACGCCGCGATGGGAGACTCGGCGCAGGAGGAGGTGACCCGCCCAAGACTGGTTCTTGCGCGACCGTGGCGAGGGGAGGAGAGGGGAGGTCTCCGCTTGGAGGGGCTGCATCGTCCACGTTGCTCTGCTGGTCCCCCTGCAGGCCCAGCCCAAGCCTGCGCAACTCTCTCTCCCCCTTCCCCCCCCCTGGCTGCTTTGCTACTGCAAATGTTTCCACGGGCCCCCACTTTTTGGAAACGAGAGATCCCTTTGCAGCGCGCCTGCTTGCACCGAGCACCAGTTGCTCTAGCAAGTCGTTATTTTTCCTGGGGTGTCCCGTGAGTTAAGGGGAAGAGTTTGCCCACTTCTGCAGCTGTGCCTCTGGACAGCTAGTTGTGTGGCATCTTCAGCAACTTTTCCTCCAGCTCCATGGCGCACCAAAGCTTCTCCTGCGTAAAGGGGCGTTTGGGTGGGCAGGAAGGCACGCGTGCAAACTTAAAAGGTTGGCAGAGACTGCTGCTTTGCTGGCCTGGCTGCCGCTTCTCAGCCAATGTGCCGAGAGCCTTTAAAAAAAACAAAAAACTGAGCCAGGCATTTTCGTCGCATTCCTTGGCAAAGGCGAGATCCGTTATACACGCAGAGACACAGCAGCTGCTGCCTGGGGTGGAGCAATTCAAGGGGTACCTGCGGCATCCTGCAAGCGAAGGTGTGTCTTGCTGGGATGACTGGCGCCTTGTCGACACCCATCCAGAGTCCAGCCCAGAAGACTCCATGAGGCTATTGCAGGCAATCTGGCCTCTTCTTTTCCCATCACAGTCCAATTTAGGATGGCAGTCCTGTTTCAGAAGCTGTGTACAGTGGTACCTCAGGTTACATATGCTTCAGGTCACAGACTCCGCTAACCCAGAAATAGTGCTTCAGGTTAAGAACTTTGCTTCAGGATGGGAACAGAAATCGTGCTCTGGTGGCACGGCGGCAGCAGGAGACCCCAATAGCTAAAGTGGTGCTTCAGGTTAAGAATAGTTTCAGGTTAAGAACAGACCTCCGCAACGAATTAAGTACATGGGATGTGGGTGGCGCTGTGGGTTAAACCACAGAGCCTAGGACTTGCTGATCAGAAGGTCGGCGGTTCGAATCCCCGCAACGGGGTGAGCTCCCGTTGCTCTGTCCCAGCTCCTGCCAACCTAGCAGTTCAAAAGCACATCAAAGTGCAAGTAGATAAATAGGCACCACTCCGATGGGAAGGTAAACGGCGTTTCCGTGCGCTGCTCTGGTTCACCAGAAGCGGCTTAGTCATGCTGGCCACATGACCCGGAAGCTGTCTGCGGACAAACGCCGGCTCCCTCGGCCAATAAAGCGAGATGAGCGCCACAACCCCAGAGTCGGTCACGACTGGACCTAATGGTCAGGGGTCCCTTTACCTTTACTACTGTACATATTATGGACTGGAAACGCAGTTAGGTTGTTCTTTTTCTCAATTTGAATCAAAACTGGGTCTTTTAAGTGGGGCGGGAATGCAGAAGTTCATAAGAAACAACTGGACGGATTTGGATTGTGGCTAACGTCGCGCATACACTGCTTCCCAAAATAGAGTATGGATGCAGAGTAATGGGCTTGTGCGCACAGCCATGGTAGCTTCATTATAGAGAGTCAGACCATTGGCCCATCTGTTCTTCCAGCTCAATATTGTCTGCTCTGGATGGGGGGTCTGCTATTTAGGGTTTCAGATGGGGGAACATTCTCAGCCCTCGCTGGAGATGTCTGGGGTTGAACACTGGGAACTTCTACCTGCAAAACTGCCACTGAGCCACAGCCATTCCCAACAGCTGATGGAAAGACTTGATTCATAAAGGCAATAGGTGTTCCTCTTCTCACAGTATTTAATGCTGATCAATGCATTAGATTTCCAAACCCCTGTTTTGCTTGACATATAGTGGTACCTCGGGTTACATACGCTTCAGGTTACATACACTTCAGGTTACAGACTCCGCTAACCCAGAAATATTACCTCGGGTTAAGAACTTTGCTTCAGGATGAGAAGAGAAATTGTGCTCCAGTGGTGCGGCAGCAGCAGGAGGCCCCATTAGCTAAAGTGGTGCTTCAGGTTAAGAACAGTTTCAGGTTAAGAACAGACCTACGGAACGAATTAAGTACTTAACCCGAGGTAAAACCCACTGTACTTGGGCTGTGCCCAAGTTCTGCTCGAAAGAGGAAACTATGAATTCAGATCAACTAGATTGGCTTCTTGGTCATATCCTTGTTGTTGTTGTTGTTTAGTCGTTTAGTCGTGTCCGACTCTTCGTGACTCCATGGACCAGAACACGCCAGGCACTCCTGTCTCCCACTGCCTCCCGCAGTTTGGTCAAACTCATGCTGGTAGCTTTGAGAACACTGTCCAACCATCTCGTCCTCTGTCATGCCCTTCTCCTTGTGCCCTCCATCTTTCCCAACATCAGGGTCTTTTCCAGGGAGTCTTCTCTTCTCATGAGGTGGCCAAAGTATTGGAGCCTCAGCTTCAGGATCTGTCCTTCCAGTGAGCACTCAGGGCTAATTTCCTTCAGAATGGATGCGTTTGATCTTCTTGCAGTCCATGGGACTCTCAAGAGTCTCCTCCAGCACCATAATTCAAAAGCATCAATTCTTCAGCGATCAGCCTTCTTTATGGTTCAGCTCTCACTTCCATACATCACTACTGGGAAAACCATGGCTTTAACTATACAGACCTTTGTTGGTAAGGTGATATCCTTACTGTTATCAAAATGAACTTAAGAGCATCCCTGCTGGTTCAGACCAGGATCCTGTCCTCTCTGTAGTCAGCCAGATGCCCATGGGAAACCTGAAAGCAGGAACTGAACACAGGTGCATCTCCTTCCCTGCAGTTTCCAGCAACAGGCATCTTTAGGATGAATACTCTCACACAGAAGAGGACTCTGGCAAAGCAGTTTCTCCTGTGACTTGAGCTGTCCCTCCTGATGGAGAAAGCAAGGTTGTTTTCCGCAAACCCTTGCAAGGAGAGCCTACTTGGGGCTTCCCTTACCAGGTTTCAGAGGTGCTTGTTAGATGCACCCCATCCTTAATAAAATCTTAGGTGGAAGCTGTAACTTCAGCCCAGGCAGGATCATGCCAGCTGGATCCAGGGGCTGGAGCAGCTCCACTATGGAGAAAGGCTGTAGCCCGTGCAGCTTTTTAGTTTAAATAAATGTCTTTAAAGTCTACCTGCTTTTTAGTTTAGAGCAGATGCACCAGGTTGTGCCCAACGTTGTGGAGCCATTGTGCTTGTGTGACCCAGTATACCTGAAGGAGCGTCTCCACCCCCATCGTTCTGCCCAGACACTGAGGTCCAGCGCCGAGGGCCTTCTGGCGGTTCCCTCATTGCGAGAAGCAAAGCTACAGGGAACCAGGCAGAGGGCCTTCTCAGTAGTGGCACCCACCCTGTGGAACGCCCTCCCATCAGATGTCAAAGCAATAAACAACTACCTGACATTCAGAAGACATCTTAAGGCAGCCCTGTTCAGGGAAGTTTTTAATGTGTGACATTTTAGTGTATTTTTGGTCTCTGTGGAAGCCACCCAGAGTGGCTGGGGAAACCCAGCCAGATAGGTGGGGTACAAATAATAAATTATTATTATTATTATTATTATTATTATTATTATTATTATAGCACACAATGATGTCCCTGTGTGTTGGGAAGAAGCCGAGAGGATCACTTTAAAGAAGGATTAGACAAATTCATGGAGCAGAAGCCTCTTAGGGGCTACTTCCATGATATGTGTGTGGAGGGGGGAGATTCCCACAGTGGTGTTGCATGTCTGAGGTGCTTATAGGTGGTGGTTGTGGTCTAAACCACTGAGCCTCTTGGGTTTGCCAATCAGAAGGTCGGCAGTTCGAATTGGTGTGACAGGGTGAGCTTCCGTTTCTGTGTCCCAGCTCCTGCCAACCTAGCAGTTCAAAAGCACGCCAGTGCAAGTAGATAAATAGGTACTGCTGTGGCAGGAAGGTAAAAGGCATTTCTGTGCCCTCTGGTTTCCATCACAGTGTCCCGTTGTGCCAGAAGCTGTTTAGTCCTGCTGGCCACATGACCTGGAAAAGCTGTCTGTGGACAGACGCTGGCACCCTCAGCCTGAAAGCAAGATGAACGCCACAACCCCTTTGACTGGACTTAACCGTCCGGGTCCTTTACCTTTACCTTTTACCCTTTTTTAAAGGAAGATAGGGGACTGCCTTATATGGAGTCAGACCATTGGTCCATCTAGCTTAGAACTCTCTACACTGTCTGGCCACAAGTCTCTATGGTTCCTGGCAGTGGTCTCTCACAGACCTTCTTGAAGATGCTGGAGATCAAACTTGGGGCATTTTGCATGCAAAACAGATGCTCTACTATTCAGCTATGGCTCTACTCCAAGACACTTTTCACAAGAGGCCCCAGAAGGGCAGTGCAACTGCTGGGATGGTCCCAGAGTCCTGCCCACTTGTCCTCTGAAAACTTCAGAGGGTGGCTGGGGCATCTGGGTGTTGCACGTTGCGTCAGAGGCATGACACACCTGTGAGGAGGATACCACCAGCTCCAACTTTAGGAGAAAGGATGACATTCATTATTCCTGCCGGAGGGGAGCACTCATTGCAATGACGAATGTTGCAGTGGACCCCTGACTTTGACATTTGCCACACTAGAGATCAAGATGAGCTTTCTTTAAAGGGGGCGGGGCTTCACGGCTTGGCTTTAAAGGAGTGTTTAAAAAAATTATCTGTGCAAGAATGGGCAGCTTTGTAACCTAAGTAGGGACACTGTGGGACTTGTTTTAGTTCAGCCCGCCAACATTTGGGGTCACATTGGGACATACGAAATGTCACTTTTGTTGCAACAATGCTGAAGTCTCTATCCGACTCGACTGTGGCTTGTCTCAGAGCAAGTATTTTGGAGTGCTTGGACTTCACAATGTTGCAAGCCCAGAGCAACCTCATTGTCTGGCTTGACATGTAGCCAAAGCTCTTCTCTGTGGAAGTTGTGCTCAAATTATAAGCGTCATTGCCAAAGGATACGGGGAGACCAGTGAGAGGGGTGTGGAGGAAGCAGATTGTTGTCTGGTACTGTATTATGGAAAGCAAAATTGCCCATCTTCTTTTAAGGTGTACAACGTACTAGATTTCTTTTAAGGTGTACAACATACTGGATTCCCCCTGCCCCCTTTGATCTTAGTCAGAAGAGCCGTAATCAAGTAATCTGTTATGCTTGGAACAAGCTGTTTCTTGTGAGACTACTACTACTTAAAATTTTTAAACAGTTAACCATTGCATTTTAATAGCCAAACAGTCCACTTGAACTAAACCTTTGACAGTGTTCTGAATTGCATAGCTCTTGCTGACAGATGGACGTACATTCTGTCACTCAATGTCTTACTCTGCAGTGGTCTGCAGGCCATGATCCGAGTGATGTGGCAAACAATGCCAGGCTGTGTGTGTGCACACATTGTGGACTACTAAAAGGCTGGAGATCTTTTCTCTTGTCCTATAGCCCTGCAGCCAGACCCTGTGTATACTGGCTTGCAAATTAGTCTTTAAGCAGTGGGAGTACTGACCATGTTAGCAAAATCCTTTCTATGCACTGTTGTATAAGGACATACAATTTCTATGCGCTGTTGTATAAGGACTTACAATTGGCTACATTCCAGCCAGGGATGCGGGTGGCGCTGTGGGTTAAACCACAGAGCCTAGGACTTGCCGATCAGAAGGTCGGCGGTTTGAATCCCCGTGACAGGGTGAGTTCCCGTTGTTCAGTCCCAGCTCCTGCCAACATAGCAGTTCGAAAGCACGTCCAAGTGCAAGTAGATAAATAAGTACCACTCCAGCGGGAAGGTAAATGGCATTTCTGTGCGCTGCTCTGGTTCGCCAGAAACAGCTTAGTCATGCTGGCCACATGACCCGGAAGCTGTACGCCGGCTCCCTCGGCCAATAAAGCGAGATGAGCACCGCAACCCCAGAGTTGTTCACGACTGGACCTAATGGTCAGGGGTCCCTTTACCTTTACCTTACATTCCAGCCACGTGAAAGCTATAGGTTTCTGTTCCACATGGAACATGTGCGTGCATCTCTTTGAAAATACTCCATGTAGGCAAGCAGGAGGCATTATCCCAGTTGAAGAAAACAGACAGACGTAAGTGGCTGGTCAGAGACGGGCATGCGCAGGTGCCGTGCTAACTTCCCAGAAGGTGGGATGCTGTTGCTTACTAGGGAATGGTGAGTTCAGCACAGCACTAACACCAGATCAGTTCTGCTGGTAAGAAGATAAGGAATCAGGCCAGTGGCTCATCTAGTCACAAGAGAGCTCTCCCTGTTTTTAGCAACTGACATTCAGGACATGGCTGCCCCCGACAGTGGAAGCCAAGCATAGCCACAATGACTAGTAGCCACTTATAACCTTTGGGTATGGGTTGGAGAGAATATATTAATTGCAGTTTATTCCTCCAGATGCTCATGCATGTGGGATAAACAGAGGTTCAAAATCCCATCCTTGGCAGCGAAATTAAAAGCATAGGATTTAGACTGTCAAACCTTGTTTTGAGCAAGTCCATCTATGAAGTCATCCGGCTTTCCCCTTCTTAACCAGCTCAACAAAGAATTGGGCAGCAGCTTGTGAATTAAGTCTGAGTGTGGAGCAGTCAGAGTGCAGCCGTGTTGAAAATGTATTCCCTCTTCACAGCAGAGTCTTCTCCTGGCAGCAGCGTATGTGTATGATGCCCAGTACAATAGGAATATCCCCTTTGATACCTCTCCACGGGCAGTCAGGTAAGTGCATGGTTTGGGGGCGTCATGCTGAACACTCTGATTCACGCTGCAAAAAGTGTGTAAGGTTGCTGAAATGTGAGAGTGCCTTGGCTTCATTAATTTTTCAGGCTGGGTATGTGTGTGTTGTGTTTGATATTAAATAATAATAATAATTTATTATTTATACCCCGCTGTCAGGGAACTGACATCGGAGCCAGAGGCGGAGGGAAGGCTCTCAAGTGATGCTGGAGAGGGACCCAGCAGGGAGAGAGGTAGCTCAGCGGGGGAAGGAAATCAGCGCAACACCAGGGATAAAGGGGGGCAGATGGGGGAATCGGCGAGAGGGCTCCAGGACTCTTCGCTGGACACCAGCGGGGAGAGCACGGGTCCTCCGCTACCCACACCCTCCCTGCGCAGAAGACTTCCGCGCAGGGAGAGTAGGAGGAGACTTGGCGTCAAACAGCTTTTATGCTGGAAAAGGTTTAAGAAACGCCCACTGACGGATTCTGCTAGCGACTGAGGCAGCCATGAAGTGAAGGGCTGTCCAGACAGAAAAGGAGTGGCGGCAACTTACGCACGAGCAACCCCTATATTCATTACACCCGCCCATCTGGCTGGGTTTCCCCAGCCACTCGGGGCGGCTTCCAACAAAATATTAAAATACAATAGTCTATTAAATATTTAAAGCTTCCCTAAACAGGGCTGCCTTCAGATGTCTTCTAAAAGTCTGGTAGTTGTTTTTCTCTTTGACATCTGGTGGGAGGGCGTTCCACAGGGAGGGCGCCACCACCAAGAAGGCCCTCTGCCTGGTTCCCTGTAGCTTTGCTTCTCGCAATGAGGGAACCGCCAGAAGGCCCTCGGCGCTGGACCTCAGCGTCCGGGCAGAATGATGGGGGTGGAGATGCTCTTTCAGGTATACTGGACCGAGGCCATTTAGGGCTTTGAAGGTCAGACCAACACTTTGAATTGTGCTTGGAAATGTAATATTAAACCTTGCGCAGTATTGTAGGTAGCCAGGGGCGGGGGGTGGTCTGCACCGGATGGGGGGGCAGTCTGTAGGGCAGCATGGGAGTCTTAAGTGTGGCACGGTGGCTGCTATGCGGGGGTTGGGATTCTGGGCGGCAGGTGAGCTTGTGGGCGGCACGTCAGTTCCTTGGCTTTTAGGGTGCTGCAGGAGGATGGAGCCACTTCCTCTCCCGAAATCGGCAGTTGCCCTAAAAAAGCCAGGTCATGGTGCTACAGTGGTACCTCGGGTTACAAACACTTCAGGTTACAGACTCTGCTAACCCCAGAAATAGTACCTTGGGTGAAGAATTTTACCTCAGGATGAGAACAGAAATCGCACGCCAGCAGTGTGGCGGCAATGGGGGGCCCCATTAGCTAAAGTGGTACCTCAGGTTAAGAACAGTTTCAGGTTAAGAATGGACCTCCAGAACGAATTACTGTATTTTTCACTCTATAAGATGCACCCGAACATAAGACACACCTAGTTTTTTGAGGAGGAAAACAAGAAAAATCTCTCCATCTCTGCGCAGCGTCTCTCCAGCAAAGTGGGAGGAAGAATAGAGCCTCTTCCGTTTCTCCTCCTGCTTCGCTGAAGAGGCGCTGCACAGCTCTCCCTCTCTGCGCAGCGCCATTCACTCCATAAGACGCACACACATTTCCCCTTACTATTTAGGAGGAAAAAAGTGTGTCTTACGGAGTGAAAAATACGGTAAGTTCTTAACCCGAGGTACCACTGTACAAGCTACGTGGAATGAAGATGAGGCCTGTGCTGCTGTGGTTGTCTCAAAAAGTGTATTTTTGGGGTTCTGGCACAAATGTGGTTAATATGGCATGATGCTGTTTTTGAGCAAGGTTGATACTGAAGATTCATCTTGTTGTTGGTTTTCTCCAGAATGAGGCTTTATGATTCCTCTAGCAGCCTTGTTCCCAGCACTGCTCAAGAATTTTCAGAAAGAAACAGAAGTGTCGTGTTGACATTGGTTGGATAAAATTCAGTGTACTTTTGAAAGGTTAGGCCCGCCGTCCTGATTCAAAACGGCATTTGATTGTATCCAAGCATAGAAGAAAAGTGGCTCTTTGAGCTCAGAAACCATCATGCAAACTTTGGACACAGTATCTTATGTGGTGTCCAACGGCATAGCAACAGACAGATAACTTCCTTTATTTCTCCAATAGATTTTATTAAAGTTCGAAAAAAGATATCAAAGGTGGATGTTGGATACCCAAGAAATGAATCTAAATAAAAACACAAACTCAAAAGAGGAAAAGAAAAAAGGGGAAAGAAAGAAAAGGGGGGGGGAGAGAAAAGAATATAACTTCTGATTCTTCGTCTGTCAGCTATATATAGAAAATTATTCCCAACATCCACTCCAGGATAATACCCAATAATTCCACTTTCTGTAAACCAATATTTTCTTCAATCCTCAAATCCAGATATCACAAGTTCAATGTCTTTTTCACACGAAAAGTCTATAAGGAATTTCCAGGCAACAATGATAATTATTTTCCAAAATATAGATTTTTTTTTAATAGATATTTATTGAAGATTTTCCAAAATATAGCAGAAAATACCCAGCATTGCTCAGGAATGCTGAGAAACAAAAAAACACACATAAAAATACTGAGATTTATAAATGGGTAGTATAATGTGTTGGTTTCTAGGGCTGCGCTTTACAGTTCGCCAGCAACTTTTGATCCTTGTATGTTTTAAAGTCCCACCTTGTTTTCAGTGACTGCAAGTTTTATTCAATCGTTTCAAATATTGTGTTTTGATGCGGTAACCTGCCCTGGGACCCTCAGGAGAGGATCTTAGAAATAAATGAATAATAAAATCTTAGAGGGAGGTCCTGGTGGTCTAGAGCAGGCTTTAAATATTCTCCTTGCTGCTGTTGCCGCCACAAGAACTGCGCCTGCTGGAGGTAGAGGTCATTTTCCAACCGAGGTTCTCAGTTGCTTTTCCGACTTCTCTTCCCAGACTTTACTATCTGTATAACCACTGGACTATGCAAGGAGCTACCTACTTCTTTATATTTGTAGACCTCGCCCTTGCGCTGTTTGAAGAGCCAGCTGTGTACCTGCTGCCTTTCTTGGTAAGCTTTCATAATAATAATAATATATTTATTATTTATGCCCCGCCCATCTGGCTGTGCTTCCCCAGCCACTCTCGGCAGCTTCCAAAAAAAATTAAAATACTATAATACATCAAACATTAAAAGCTTCCCTAAACAGGGCTGCCTTCAGATGTCTTCTAAAAGTCTGGTAGTTGTTTTTCTCATTGACATCTGGTGGGAGGGCATTCCACAGGGCGGGTGCCACTACCAAGAAGGCCCTCTGCCTGGTTCTGTGTAACTTGGCTTCTCGCAGCGAGGGAACCGTCCTCGGTGCTGGACCTCAGTGTCCGGGTAGAACGATGGGGGTGGAGACGCTCCTTTCAGGCAAATTGGGATGGCTAATAATTCCATCCTGATGTTGGAGGCTCAATAAAGTGTGTGTGTGTGTGTGTGTGTGTGTGTGCACGTGCCTTAATCTAGAATGATTAACTTTGGCACAATTCTGCATATAAGAAACTTTACTCTCTCTCTCTCTTTTTAATAATAATAAATTTTATTTATACCCCACCCTCCCCAACCAGAGCTGGGCTCAGGGCAGCTAACACCAGTAAAGTTACAGTGAAAACATAATAGGGGAAAAGAACCAGGTTAAAATACAATTTAAAATGCAGCCGCATTTTAAAAGTAGCCCATAGATCAAGACCATAAGGGGAGGGAAACATAGGGGTCAGACTGAGTCCAAACCAAAGGCCAGGCAGAACAGCTCTGTTTTGCAGGCCCTGAGGAAAGATGTCAAGTCCCGCAGGGCCCTAGTCTCTTGTGTTCCACCAAGTCGGGGCCAGTACTGAAAAGGCCCTGCATTAAGAAATACTTTTTTATGTGTCCTGAATCTTCTGACATTTCAGCTTTACTGATTGGCCATGAGTTTTAGTGTTATGAGAGAGGAAGAAGAACTTTTTCCACTTTCTCCATTCCATGCCCAATTTTATAAGCGTCTTATGTTACCTCTTACTCCGCTTTTCCCCAATAGGGTTTCCCAAACTTGGGTCTCCAGTTGTTGTTTTTGAACTACAACTCCCATCATCCCTAGCTAGCAAGACTAGTGGACAGGGATGATGGAAGTTGTAGTCCCAAAACAGCTGGAGACCCAAGTTTGGGAAACCCTGCTCTAAATTAAAAAGTCCCAAAGGCCACCACCTTTCTTCCTAAAGGAGTTGCTCCACCCCCTTGGATCATTTGGGTGGCTCTTTTCAAAACCTTTTTTCTACTTTCCTAGGCAAGCCTTCTACCATTTGAGCGAATCCTTCCTGTCTGGAAACCATCTGCAAAATATGCAGGGCAAAATATCCAGACTTCTGGACTGGGTTAATTAATTCTCAAAATACTTCATCATGCATGTGAACTTTCATAGCTTCCCACCTAATTAAAATGTCCTGCTTTTGCATTGAAGTCTGCATTGCCCACAGAAGTTTATAAAACACCAACAGTGTGTAAAAATGCAGCACTCGATCTGCATAATTCCATATTAATTTGTATTAACATGATCTATTTTAGGAAAGAATCTTGCTCAAGATTTATTTAAGGGACAAGGTGACAATATCCTGCCAAATGGGAATTGTGTTAATTCTGTCCTCTGACCTGCTTCCATATGTACAGCCTCTGTTCTCCCTGACAATGGAATGTTGCTGTTTTTACTCTCTGCCCTCAAAAAAGAAAAAGAAAAAAAAGAATCTCAAAACAAATTACCAAAATGTACATTTTAAAAAAGGATTTTAAAAAACCCCCTAAAACACTCTATCTATCTATGTATCCATCTATCTATCTATGTATCTATTTATCAATAAACTACACACACACACACACACACAAAAAAAAAAAAAAAAAAACAGATCCCGCTCCACCCCACTAAAAGTTAAGAAGATGACTAGGATCCAAAGGCCTGGGTGAAAAAAAGAAAAAGAAAATATTATTATGATTATTCCAAACACGTATTCAGTTTATTAGCTGCTGTTTTCCTGCTGCAGCAACTCAACATGATTCATTGATTTGGGTAAAGGGGATATGTGTTGGCATTTACCAGCCAAAATGTTGGCTGTAATGCTTTTTTGCCTGTTGACATATATGGGTTTTTATAAAGAATTAGCTAGACGTGTCCTGCTGCAACTGCCAGTGGTTAGCAATAACAGTAAAAGGAACCTGCGTGCTTTTGACAGTGGGCTTGTGGAGACAACCACTGGGCCGGTCCCCATCTTTCCCTGTTTGCCACTTTCCCAAGGGGAAACTGTTGAGTCAAACCTCTCTCAGACCCAGCATGTCTGTTCCAGCCTAGTTGTTTTGTTTGTTAAAAGCCCATCTCCTTTTAAGCTGCTGCTTTTTCCATTCCAACAGGTTACCTCGCTGACCGAAGTCTTATGCCTTCTGGTTTTCTTCGGTAGGCTCTTCCATTTTGCGCAAGTCACTCCTCGTGACGTGTTCTGGAAGGATACAAAGAACATCTGCATCATGATAACCATCCTGGTCAGTTGTAGCTCATGGCTCCTTCTGCGAGTCATGGAAGGAGCAGTAGCTTAGCAGACTGTTCTTCTGAATGGCACCGCCTTCTGCTGCTCCCAATGTAGCAATGCCATGCTCAGTCTAGCCTGCAGTGTTGCTAGATGCCGTTCAACTCGCGCTATTCTGCTTGTACAATTTCATACTCCTCCAGATTATAGCGTAGCCTTGATGCCTGCACCAAAACCACATTTCAGTGCAGAAACTTGGGTCCAGGGTACCTTAAGAATCTCCTGAACCTTCATATTCCAGGTGAGAGCATCTGCAGGAGTGTCTGTGGTCATTCCCTGAGTTAGTGAGGCTCGTTTGACAACAACAAGAAACTGAGCTTCTAGTGTCATTGGCCCAGTCCTGTGGAACTCCCTGCCAATAGAAATTCAGCAGGCGCCATCTGCGCCAACTTTTAAATGGCTGCTGAACACTTTCCTATTCCACCAGGTCTGTGCAGGCAATTAAAAATACATCACCCACAATGGTCAAATGATGTTCTGTTTTTAATTTCTTTTGCTTTTAACTTGATTTTATTGTCCATTGCTGTTTTTATGATAAATATTTTTTATAAACACAGTCGTACCTTGGAAGTTGAACGGCATCCGTTCCGGAAGTCTCTTCAACTTCCAAAACGTTGGAAAACTAAAGCACAGCTTCTGATTGGCTGCAGGAAGTTCCTGCAGCCAATGGGAAGCCGCGGAAGCCCTGTCGGACGTTCGGCTTCCAAAAGAACGTTCGAAAACCAGAACAGTCACTTCCAGATTCCAATCATTCGGTAGCCAAAACGTTCGAGAACTAGGCTGTTCAATAACCAAGGTACGACTGTAAATAAATAAACCTGGCATCTTTTGTTCTGTATAAGTGGAGCCAATCCACATCTCCTCTGGCTGTTTGTTTGTACCAGACAGAACTATGAATTGGCTTCTAGAGCCCTTCATTCCTCCCACGGGCTCCTCTAATTACAATGTTGTTTGGTTGGTTTGGACCACTGCCCCTTGAATTTCAGAGGTATCTTCTCTCCTCACTTCTCCCCCTTACCCAGATGACTTTGGTTGACCTGATTGTCTTCGGAGCTCTTAGAATCTCAAGCATACGTGGCGTCCGGTGGTCAAGGCCCTTGAGACCCATCTTCTTAATAAACTTTGCAGAAAGTCGCCAGGTAAGACTTTGGGGGCAGTGTTTCCATCGCCAGCAGTTCTATCCCAAAGAGATCCCCTAGTTAAATTAGCCAGCAACTCTAAACTGTATGGTGTGCATATATACTGAAGAGAAGGGGCCTTGCTTCAATTTTGTCTCGTCTGCCTGCTCCAGAGATCCAGCTGTAGAGTGCTTTCTGTTCTGAAATCATCTTCTGCTTTTTCTTTTCTCTATGCAAACAGGCAGGCTTAAGCCTGGCCTAGCTTTGGGGAAGCGGAAACACGAGGTAAGGCATGACTGGGTCCCTGAAAGTTGGGGAATGTAATGCATGGGGGTGGGGTGGGAATCCAATGCCGCTTCAAATTATTGCAATTCCAGGAAGGTGGTGGATTCTGAACTTCATCCTGAGTCGCTTCTGATGGCAACATCAGGGTGGAAATAACAGTTCTGCGTTAATTACATTTTTTGCATCTCTTCTACTTGGGATTTGAATCAATAATAATTTGTATAGTCAGGGAAGCTGAGATACCAGGGAACAGGAAGGCATGCTTTAGAAAAGCTCTGCTTTCAGAGCAAATTCCTACTGTTTTGGTTTAATGCAAAAGTGGGAGCTGCAGAAATTGGCAATGCTAATTGTTGGCTATTATAAGCCAAGTCTAAAGTAAAGGTAAAAGGACCCCTGAACATTAGGTCCAGTCATGGCCGACTGGGGTTGCAGTGCTCATTTCACTTTATTGGCCGAGGAAGCCGGCGTAGAGCTTCCGGGTCATGTGGCCAGCATGACTAAGCCGCTTCTGGCGATCCAGAGCAGCGCACGGAAACACCGTTTACCTTCCCGCCGGAGTGGTACCTATTTACCTACTTGCACTTTGACGTGCTTTCGAACTGCTAGGTGGGCAGGAGCAGGGACCGAGTAACAGGAGCTCACCCCCTCGAGGGGATTCGAACCGCCAACCTTCTGATTGGCAAGTCCTAGGCTCTGTGGTTTAACCCACAGCACCACCCGCATCCCCAAGCCAAGCCTAGTGCACTGAAATTGGTTGAAGCATGCACCGTTGTGGCTTCTTGCAAAAAAGGAAATGCAATTCTACTGAGGTTTTCAGTGCTTCTGCAGTATGCAGATCTCATGGGTGGAAGTGATTGGTTTGAGTTTTGCGGCATAGATGCACAAAGGGCTCACATGTGTTCTCACTACCAGAATCCAGCGCTGGGCCCTCTCTGGTCAGGGATGACAATGTTAACAGAGCCCAGGTACATTTGGGTCCTTCATCCCATCAGCCTGATTCGTACCTGAATCCTGTGATTGATTGGTATGTGATAAACAAGGCTGGTCCGTTGCCACATGAAGGCAGCATTGCCTCAACTTTGGGTTTTGTGCTGTTTACATGGAGAGCTGTTTGGTTTGAAAGCCTGGTTCATGCTCAGCCCAAACCATCATAGAATCGCAGCAGAGAACCGGCAAGAGGTGTCAGTAATCCAACTGGGTGCTTAAAGGATAAGCGGTCTGGGAGTGGTACAAAAACTCTCAGGGGGTGCATATGGCCATCTCTGCTTAAGGCGATGGGAGCTGGAAGTCCTGGCATCCGTAAGCCGTGATGACTTGGGCTAACAAGAGTCAGGAGTCCAACACCTGAGGTAGCCCAGGCTAGAGAAAGAGGATGTGATGTGCCATTTACACATCACACCTGTTGTGCTACACTTGAAGCAAATGGCAGGTGTCCTCTGTGCATCCCACAATGATCCTGGGTCCATGTTAAGGGAAGCTTTTAATGTTTAACAGACCACTGTATTTTAATACTTTGTTGGAAGCCGCCCAGAGTGGCTGGGGAGACCCAACCAGATGAGCGGGGTGGTATTATTATTAATAATAATAATAATAATAATAATAATAATAATAATAATAATATTTGGACAAGTTGGGGGGCAGGGATATGTCCCTTGTAGCCTGCAGTGCCTTACCTGCATATACTGCAGAGATTCAGCTTGTGCTGGAGGAGGCATATGTTCACGTTGTCTAAACAAGCATGCCTAAAACTGGGTCTTGACCAGATGTATGGTGCTCTGGTGTTTGCTGTCTTTGTGATAAATGGCTCTTTTGAACACCGAGGAGAGCATTCATCTGATAAACTTTGCAGCTTTGGAACCAAGGGAGGGGGGGCTGGCTCTTGCACCCAGACAAATAATGGGGCATTCAGGTCTTCTTACTGGTGGGTCCATCTCTATAGGTGGATGTTGGGTGAGGAAGGAATATAAACATTGCTGCTTCTCTTCCTAATGAAGGCCTCCCACTTCTTGACAGATCCGAAGAGCATTCCGTAGCATCCGGAACACTCTCCCGGAGATCACCTACGTCTTCCTGCTGTTTATGTTCAGTGTCCTGATGTTTTCTCTCATGGCTTTGAAGCTGTTTGGGGACAGGTAAGGGGACCGTCCTCCTCCCTCTCTTACTCTGAACCCAGAGGCTGCCTCACCTGCAAGGGAATGTCAGGAAATATCTCCTCCACCACCAAGAATCTCCTCCACCAACGCCAAGAATATTCAGCAAAATGGTACCCTCAGTTTTGCTGCCTAGAAGTAAGGTGGTTTGGGTTTTTTTTAGAAAGGTGTATTTTGTCTAGCTTCCTTTGCTCCACGATCAAAGCAACTACTCTATTCCGAACTTAAAAATGGAAAGCGTAATGCTGGTGGTCAACAAAAGAGGTTTTAAGACTCTCAAGGCAAATCTAAAAAAATGTAGTATAAATTCTGACAACTGGGAAACACTGGCCTGCGAGCGCTCCAGTTGGAGAACAGCCTTTACCAAAGGTGTCGTGGGCTTTGAAGACACTCGAACTCAGGACGCAAGAGAGAAACTTGCTAAGAGGAAGGCACGCTTGGCAAACCCTTACCATGATCAACTCCTGCCCAGAAACCTATGTCCCCACTGTGGAAGGATGTGTGGATGCAGAATTGGCCTCCACAGTCACTTACGGACTCATTGTTAAAACCGTGTTCATGGAAGACAATCTTACTCAGCTACAAGTGATCGCCAAAGAAGAAGATATCTCTGTATGGCACACCGGTGGAAAAAGAGCCAAAAATGGATCTGAAAAACCACCCTTGAGCCATGTTATTTAGCTTACAGCCTCTTGAGCACATTGCTTGAAGTTCACATTGGCATCTTCTGTGACTCTGTTTCCCTCTCCTCTTTTCTTCAAGGAATCTGAAAACTGTGGAAGGCTTGCCGTATTTTTCAAATTACCTTGAAATCGTCTTTGACATGTATGTGCTGGTCACCACAGCAAATAGCCCCGATGTCATGTAAGTATCTGCCTTGATCTCCACATGCTTTTAATTTTTCTTGTTGAGCTTTTAGTAATGGGATGTTTTCCTGGTGTAAGAGGGACATCAGCACCACCTTGGTGATGTGACAATCTACCGTACTTTTCCGTCTATAAGACGCCCCCATGCATACGACGCCCCCTACTGTGGGGGGCTCAAATTTAAGAAAATGGGGGAAGATGGCACAGAGTTGTTTAGCTATTTTTGCAGAGGATTGCCCAGAGTTGGGGGGGGGGGAGATGCCAAACCGAATATCACTTACCCAACTGGCAAACGCTAACAATTGCAAGCGAGGAAGCCAAATTGCCGAAGCAGCAGCCAATCCAAAGCAGCCCTTTACACATCCACAAATAACTCGCGCACCTGACAAAGCAGCAGCCAATCCAAAGCAGCCCTTGCCGCATCCGCTAATAACCCACCCATTTGTCAAAGCAGCAGCCAATCCAAAGCAGCCCTTGCGGCCGACACCATTCACCCACCCAATCGCTAGATCCTGCTCCCGGATGCAACCAATCGCCCATCCCCCTCTGCACTACCCATGTATAAGACGCCCCCCCCCAATTTTTTACTTTATTTTGGAGTAAAAATACCCTCGTCTAATACACAGAAAAGTACGGTATTTTTCTGAAATGCACAATCCACTGTTCAATGGCCAATCGGCAATCCCAGGAAAGCTTACAAAGTTTAGTGGTTTATATGAATCCAAATATCGCAAAACTGCTAAATATTATATACACAGCAGACGAGTATAGGATCGGTTAGTTCCTAGGCTTTTCTTACTTTCTCGGTGGTGATGTTACTCCTCTCTTGTAGGATGCCGGCTTATGACTTCAGCTGGTGGTACTGCCTGTTTTTCATAGTCTATGTTATTATCAACACCTACATCTTCATGTCAGTCTTCCTGGCTGTTGTGTACAACAATTACAGAAAACACTTAAAGGTAAGCCCTGCCGAGGAAGGGATAAGAGATAAGTTGCAATTTTAGCTGAATCTGGGGGAAACCACTTGAAGCATATCTGTTGTGTTGAGCTATTTCAACTGCTTTTCTTCAGTTTTCTCGTTGCAAACAGCTGGAAGTCTGTAAATTTTGATAATAAACCAAATTTGCAATGGAGGTTGAATAGGTAGGACTGGGGGAAAGACCCCTCTGCCTGACACCCCGGTCAGGGCAGACAGTACTAAGCCGGGTGTTCCTCTTAAGTATATATTTGTATATATATATATTTTCCCACAGAATGAGATCCGCAAACTTGCTTACATGAAACGCCGCAAGATGATAGAAGCCTTCAACCTCCTGAAGGTGAAGGAGGAAGCAGAGTTTGTCGTCAAAGAAGACCGCTGGAAGCGGCTTGTGAAACTGGTGGCTCCCGACATCAGCACATCCCACCGAGAGCTCTTGCTGCGAATATGTGACGAGGAGCAGAAGGGCTTTGTGGGTGGGTAACAGCAGACTCAAGCAGTGTGGCTGGGAGATGAGGTTGCCAGGGCAGATGAGAAGGAGGAAGGATAGGGGAAGGGGGTGGACTTTGGCAATGTGGCACCCTGAGCAAGGACAAAATTTGGCGCCTCCCCCAACAATATTCCCTATTTTCATGCCCTCCTCCCTCTTAACTTCCATTCTGCGCGTGCTTTCAAATGCACTATGCGCTAGTTGCAGCAACTCAATCGCCCATCTGACCAGGGCCTAACTTTGAGTAGGTGTCAGGAGCTCGGCCTACACTCGAGTAGGACCCTGGCAGAGACACATGCCCGACTGGCATGTTCTCTCCCTCCTGGTCTTTCGTTCGGGAGCTTTTGGAATAATTAATTTTCAGAGTAGTTTTTACAGTTATAACAAAAATTACTGATTTGGTTATACTATTAGAAATACACTGACATATAATTATGAAATTAATGTGAGGTTTAATAAGTTAATTGTTTATATTTGGACAACTTTTCTGCTGTACTTTGTTGGAAGGAGAAAAACAATCATTTCCTTAATAACAATTTAAACAATTTATTTAACTAAAACAATAACATTATATAGCATATGTATCCATGTTTGTTAACTGATGTGGTTAAACGATTTTTTTAAATTAAAAAACAACAACCTTAGACTGAGTTTTAGCACACATGAATAACTTAAAACAAATCCTTATTTCCTGATGAATAGCCTTTGGACAATAATGTAACGTAAATAGAAAACTACCTTTAGAAAGATTTTTCCTCCAAAAGTATTTTATTTTAAATTTTTAAAAATCCAATTAAATTTTTTAAAAATCAATTTTTAAAATTTATTTTTTAAATAATTGATTTTTATCCACCCTGATATTCAGTTAATCTGCAGCTGCCTTTACTTTTCTCTTATGCACATCTGGCTAGAAGGCCTGGCCAGATCCAGATTGCTGCTCTTCTCCTGTGGGTTTATGTGTGGGGCTTGTCTGAATTGCTGAGTATTAGCCTAAGCAGCTTCTAAATTAGTTCCTCCCCCCCCCCCCGCCTCCGGCATTATTTTCTGTTTATGGCAGACAAAAAATCTTTTGTGCGTCTGGCTGATCTTTTGAATATACAAGTGATCACCATGAAACTCCACAGACACCCCCTGGAAGTCTGGATTCCCCATGTGTACAACTCTGCTCCTAGCCTCCTCCTACGCAAGATGGTTCAGCACAAGTAAGTCTGAATCCCTTGCCTTTCCAACAAAGGGCTTCAGGTGCTTACAGAATTTTAATATTTTGTTGGAAGCCACCCAGAGTGGCTGGGGAGGCCCAGCCAGATGGGCGGGGTATAAATAATAATAATAATAAATAATAATAATAATAATAAATAAATAAATTATTGTTATTGTTATTGTTCAGGTGACCCTGAGCAAATGCTCTCACCTGCCCACGGGGCCATTTTGGATGGTGAACGTGGCTGGACAGTAGTACTTTGGGGTTTCGGGGAAAATTTATTCAAAACGAACAAGTTTGGTTGGTAATTAACCCGGTGAACATCTCCCGCAGGGTATTTGTTTGGATGTATGATGTCATCATACTCATCAACGCCGTCTTCATTGCATTGGATGAGGAGAACCCCCTCATTTCCTACGCAGAGTGGGTGTTCCTCAGTCTGTATATCGTCGAGATTCTTCTGAAATTGTACACCTACGAACCCAGAACCTTTTTTGCAAGGAACCAGTTCTGGAACTGGTAAGTAAATTCTTTTATTTTTGTCCCTCCGCGTTATGAAGAAGCCAGTAGTTTCTCGTTCTCCTATATTGACTGGCTCTCCAAGATTTCCAGACATTTCCAGCATTACTTGGAGAGTCCAGGGATGGAACCTGTGACCTTCTGCAAGCAAATCACGTGCTCTACCACTGAGCTATGGCCCCGTCTATTAATATTGGCTCAACGCTCAACTCCGACTCCCCACCATATGTTTAAAGCGCTCTCATGCCACTTTAAGAGTCCTGGCTTCTCCTAAAGAATCCTGGGGAGTGTAGGGTCGTAGAAGTGCTGAGAGTTGTTAGGGGACCCCTCACAGAACTAGGATTTCCAGCAGCCAAACTACAGTTCCCATGATTCTTTGAGGGAAACCATGACTGGTATTCCACAGTGTACATAGCTGAACTCTGGAATTTGCTCTTACACGAAGTAGCAATGGCTACTTGGATGACGTCTTCTTCTTTTTATTATTATTATTATTATCATCAACAACAATAATAAATTTATTATTTATACCCCGCCCATCTGGCTGGGTTTCCCCAGCCATTCTGGGCAGCTCCCAGCAGAATATTAGTATTAATAATAATAAAGCAATAAAACATCAAACATTAAAAACTCCCCTAAACAGGGCTGCCTTTAGATGTCTTCTAAAAGTCAGATAGTTGTTTATTTCCTTGACATCTGATGGGAGGGCGTTCCACAGGGAGGGTGCCACTACTGAGAAGGCCCTCTGCCTGATTCCCTGTAACCTCACTTCTTGCAGTGAGGGAACTGCCAGAAGGACCTCGGAGCTGGACCTCCGAGGTCCAGATGAGACACATTCAGGGACAGAATAAGGCTGTGTCCTGCCTCCACTACTGGAGAGATAGTATGCTTCTGAATGCTAGTTGCTGGGGATTGCAGATGGAGAAAGTGCTCAGCTCCTTCCTGCAGGATCTGGCTGGCCACTGTGAGAACAGGACACTTGACAAGATGGGCCTTTGGCCCGGACCCCACAGGACTCCGAGGTTCTCACAGGTGACACGAGAGCCATGAGAGATTAGACCAGCCTCTTCACCAAGCTGGAGCTCTCCAGATGTTTTGTACTGTAATACTGGCTGGGGCTGATGCAGCTGTCAGCTGGAGGGTGCACTAGGTTGGTGAAGGCTGGTGGAGATTGTAATGGGCAGATGACTTAAAGTCACACTACAGTGGTACCTCAGGTTAAGAACTTAATTCATTCTGGAGGTCCGTTCTTAACCTGAAACTGTTCTTAACCTGAGGTACCACTTTAGCTAATGGGGCCTCCTGCTGCTGCCGTGCCGCTGGCGTGCAGTTTCTGTTCTCATCCTGGGGTAGAGTTCTTAACCTGAGGTACTATTTCTGGGTTAGCGGAGTCTGTAACCTGAAGCGTCTGTAACCCGAGGTACCACTGTAGTCCAATTGTAGTTGCAGGTACCTGAAATGCAAGTCAAGCCCACAGGGTCCCCAGATGGACCCTATCCACCACTCTTGGGTCATGCTGTGTGGAATGTGGTTTGTGTGAGCATCATGGCGGAGCAGTTGGGTAGTGTATGATAGTCAGGAGAAGCACATCAGGAGTTATTCACACTAACAGCATAATAACAAGTGGCTGGGGAAACACGTTTGATTTCTTTGTGGAAAGGCTCAATGCATCTTTTGAAATTACATGGGAAATTGGAATTAATTTTGTAAATCAGCTAGGTGATGTTGCAAGCCTCCATTCTTCTCGCAGCATCCCAGAGCAATATACGTCTGTAACGCGAGGTACCACTGTAATTAAACAAGTGTCTTTCCCATCCTTTCTAGGTTTGATACTTCTATCATTCTTGCTGCCTTGATTGCAACTGTGCTCAACGCTACCCTTAAATCTGGTAAGTCTGTGTGTTTCTCCCTTGAAGGTTATGCAGCAGGTGAGATGAAAACACTTCTCCATTTCCAATATGGCTTCATGTCTCTTGTGACCATTGGTGCATCAAGGAACAGATAAGGCAAAACTTGAGGGTCCTTTGTGAAACTTCCATGTACTTGGCTGGGTTGTAATGCTGGCTCATGGTAATGTTAAACCATGGATTACCCTGATAGAAAGGGACGCGGGTGGCGCTGTGGGTGAAACCACAAAGCCTAGGACTTGCCGATCAGAAGGTCGGCGGTTCAAATCCCCACGACGGGGTGAGCTCCCGTTGCTCGTTCCCTGCTCCTGCCAACCTAGCAGTTCGAGAGCACGTCAAAGTGCAAGTAGATAAATAGGTACCGCTCCGGCGGGGAGGTAAACGGTGTTTCCGTGCACTGCTCTGGTTCGCCAGAAGCGGCTTAGTCATGCTGGCCACATGACCCGGAAGCTGTATGCCGGCTCCCTCGGCCAATAAAGCGAGATGAGCACCGCAACCCCAGAGTCGGCCACGACTGGACCTAATGGTCAGGGGTCCCTTTACCTTTTTACCCTGATAGAAACAAGCCTAGTCTCCCTCCATGCTCACAAACTCATTCTTCTCCAGTGCAGCTGCAAGGAGGAGATGCAGAGCTTCTGCTTCTATTTGATATGGGCTGCAGTTTAGCATCAACCACAGTGGTGTGGAGATATTCCTAACCATGGTTTGTTAAAACAAGCTAGCATGACAAAGCAGTGCTGGAAGAGAAAGCTCCCAAACTTAAGGACAGAGTAAATGAGCCTTAAGTTCACTGAAGCTCATTGTTCTCAAGATAAGCCCAGCTTTCCCCCATCAGAATGACCTATGGCTTATGATGTCCAAGTATTAGGATAATGTTAGTTTTCTTGTGTGCTTTTCACCATCCCCTCTTCTTTTTTTCCAGTGACCGTATACAACAGCCAGCAAGTACTGGACATTGTTTTTATCCTGAGAGTTCTTCGACTCATAAGAATCATAGACAGTATACAACGGTAAAATAACCGGGTTTTATTTACAAGCACTGCTGTCAGAGCTATAAAGTCATGTTTTCTAGTGAGTTAAGTTGTTGGGTATTAGTTTGCAGAGTATGCAGACTGTGATTTGTGAAGCTGCTTAGACAATAGACTTCACCCGTTGCAACCATACACAGGCTGCATCTACACAGATATAAAAATAATGCTTTAAAAAAAAAAAAAAAGTTTAAAAATATATATGGAGTTTGCCATTAGCTCAGCAGCAGCATCTAGTGTCACATTTATATAATGCACTTAAAACACACTTAAAATGTTATATCTGCAGCTGTATAGCTGAGTCCACAGATAAGTACAGCGGTGCCCCGCAAGACGAATGCCTCGCAAGACGGAAAACTCGCTAGACGAAAGGGTTTTCCGTTTTGGAGGTGCTTCGCAAAACGAATTTCCTATGGGCTTGCTTCGCAAGACGACAATGTCTTGCGAGTTCCTGCTGGTTTTTTCCCTCCCCCCCTTTTCTAAGCCGCTAAGCCGCTTATCAGCTGATCCGATCAGCAGATAAGCCGCTAATAGCGCTAATCCGTCAATGGGCTTGCTTCGCAAGACGAAAAAACCGCTAGACGAAGAGAATCACAGAACGGATTCTTTTCGTCTTGCGAGGCACCGCTGTAGGTGCTTGTAAAGTAAAAAACAACAACAATGTACTAAGAAGTATATAACTTGGATAGAATTTTTTTTGGTTCCAAGCTAGCTAACTAATCTAGAGAAGACAAAGGGAGCCTTGTTTCTTTGTTCTCAAAGGATAGATTGAATGTGACAGCTCATATTTAGATCCCAAGAGAGAAAGGGGGGGGGAGGAAGTTGTAAACAGGATGCACGTTAAGATGCATCAGTCTAAACTTTAAAGGCAGAGTCCAAAGGTACAAAGACAGTCTCAGAATCTGGAGCTCCCTGGCTCTGTTTTATCCCTATGCAGACCCCTTTCTGCAGTGCCTCCTTTTTTGGTATTTAATTGGCCAGTGACACCTGAAAGGCCCATCCCATCCAAACTCCGTTTTCACACACTGTTTTCTTCTAGGTTCCGGGTCATCATGACTACGCTAATAAACATTGTACCTACCATGCTGACCTTTGGTGGACTGGCTTTGGTGAGCATCGCCTTCTCTTTTTTTAAATTCCTCCTCATCCTGCTCGTTTTCATAAATCTGCAGGGGCTTTGGGCTAGTTTGCACACAAGACAGGATTCAACCAAGCTGCTGTGTGTGTGGAATGAGGTACGTTTGTGCAGTGGGACTGTCCTCCCTGCTTCCCAAACTCAAAACGTGTACGGCCTCAGTCACATCTAGAAATCACTCCCAACGGCATTATACATTTGTAGACAATTCCTGGGACTGATTTTCCAAGAGAGGTGTCCAAATAACCTTGTCTGATCAGTATATCTACTCATTCCTGGCCCACTTACTCCACGTTTAACGGGAGACTTTCAGACAGGGCTATCCCACCCATGAGACAAGGTGAGGTGACCACCTCAGGAGACCAGATCCACTGAGGCAACTTTGACAGCCCCCAGCTCACTGTGCTGCCTCTGCTGTGGCCTCTTGGCAAATAAGAGGCTACAGGCCCCGTTCCTAGGGAGGAAATGGCAGGGGCTTCTGGGTTCTGCATCCACTAAGCATGACTGAGTGGGCCCCTTCCCCACCCCCCTCCACCGGCCCAAAAGCCTTTGATTCCAGCTTCAACCATGTGGTAATGTTGATTTGCCTTCCCTTCCCTTGTTCCCAATGTAAATCTTCACCATCCCTGTGTTCACTGACACTCATTTTCCCCATTAGGTGGTGTATTACGTGTTTTCCATCATCGGAATGGAAATCTTCCACGGGAAGGTCCAGTTCTTCGCTGGAAACAGCACCGTGCAACATGCCCTCTACTGCGGAAACCCCGCTCTGAAAGACACCACCTTTGCTCGGGCCAAATATTGCAAGAATAACTTCAATGACATTGCGTCGTCTTTCGTCGTCCTAATGGAATTAACTGTTGTCAACCAGTGGCATGATATCCTTTTTAAAAAGCAGCATGGCTTTAAAAAAAAAAATGCTTTGGAAAAGAGTAAAAAGCCACCAAGGACTTCCCATCCTTTGGCAAAGCTGCACACTATAACAATAACTATTATTATTAATTTTATTTTATTTTATTTCTACCCTGCCCATTTGGCTGGGTTTCCCCAGCCACTCTGGGTCGCTTCCAACAAGCGATAAAAAATCCATTAAAACATCAGTCATTAAAAACTTCCCTAAACAGGGCTGCCTTCAGATGTCTTCTAGACATCAGATAGTTGTTTATTTCTTTGACATCTGATGGGAACAGGCCAGCCCTACTGTTGGGTAACAGTGACCTGTCCCTAGTGTTGAAACTGGAACCAATTGCTAGCCCAGGTGGCTCAGGTATGCAGAATAGGAATGGGGTGGGGGACAACATCCTGTCCTCCTCGGGCAGTGAAATGACAGAGAGTCATTTCCAGAACAAATGCATATATGCAAAAGTCCGTGTTAAATCTCCTTGAAAGCAATAGGAGTAAAAATATTCTCCTATAATAGTGCTTGTTTGTTTTTTAAGGTTTGTAGTCACTGCTGTGCAAGAGGCTTTCCCTAATGCCCCAGGACTTCCTCCTTCTATTCACACTCAAAATCTGATCCAGTGGATCCCCCCAGACCTCTGGAGCTGATTTTGGGGGCTGTAGAAGAGAGGAAGTTCAGGGGAGAGCTCTATTGTACCAGCAGAAGCCCCACGTCCCGAGTGCAAGAGCAGCAATTGGATACAACCCTAAATGTTAATTACCATTTGGGAAGGTTCAGTGATCAATGGCAAACTTCTAACAATTATTTCTGCAGCTTCTCTTATGTCACAGACATAATGGTCCTAGCACTTGCACCTGGTCAGACTACAACACCTCTTTGGGTAATCGGAAGTTTACTTTCTAGGACACAATTTTTGTTTTTCTGTCCAAAAAATGGGGGTGTCAGCTAGATACATGTATGCATGGGTTTCCAAATCCCTCCCCCCTTTTTTTTGCAAGGAGAGGAGCTATTCTGTTTCTATGAAGCTGCTTTTGAAATTGTGAGGCACGCCTTCTGCAGAAGCCTATGATATAGCATAGAGGAATGCTTTTGCAGAAAGATTTCTGAAAGGGGGAGAATAATGAGAGGCACTGGTATAAACAGACACGGTGGGCACTTTAGATCCATGCCATTAGTGAATGTTGCTAGCGAATGCAGTTAAAGGTAAAGGGACCCTTGACCATTAGCTCCAGTCGTGGCCGACTCTGGGGTTGCGACGCTCATCTCACTTTATTGGCAGAGGGAGCCGGCGTACAGCTTCCGGGTCATGTGGCCAGCACACGGAGAACCAGAGCAGCACACGGAAACGTTGTTTACCTTCCTGCTGGAGCGGTCCCTATTTATCTACTTGCACTTTGACATGCTTTCAAACTGCTAGGTTGGCAGGAGCAGGGACCAAGCCACAGGAGCTCACCCCGTCACGGGGATTCGAACTACAGACCTTCTGATCGGCAAGCCCTAGGCTCAGTGGTTTGGACCACAGCGCCACTCACGTCCCTTGAGAATGCAGTTAGCCAAGTTCAAATGGCTAAAAGCTTGGGGGATGGGGTGAATTATGGAATTTGCTCCCATGAGAGAGGTAGACGGCCACTGACTTGGATGGCTTTAAAAGAGGAATAGGCAAAAGCTGTGTTCTACCTCCACAGCTGGAGGCAGTATGCCTCTGAATGCTTGCTGCTGGGAATCGCAGGTGGGGAAAAGAACTCAGGTCCTGTTTCCAGGCTTCCTTCCCATAGTCATCTGGCTGGGCCACTCTGAGAACAGGACACTGGGGAAGAATGGCCATTGGTCTGGTCCAGCAGGCTCTCCCTACATTCCTAACTGGAGCCTAACTTGGCAGATGGGCGAAGTTAGTAAGCATGCATATGGCAAACTTCCTTTCATAGTCCTTAACTTTCTACTCCTTGCCAGTGGATTTGCCCTTGTGACTCACGAGGCAGCAAAGCTGTACTTCATCACCTTTCATATTGTCGTGGTCATTATGATCATTAAGTAAGTGCAGTGGGTTCCTGCGCCTCCTTCCTGGGGATAGAGGTGGGGGCATTGGGTTGTATTCAACCAGAGTAGGACCAGTGAAGCAAATGAACATCAGTTAGTCCTAGCGAGAGTAGAACCACTGATGCTAATGGACATGGCAAGCGTGATATCAGACTCATTCTGCTTATATTTAATGTTCCAAATGTGTGTGCGCTTGCAAACAGAGTAACATTGGTGCTCTGAAAATCCAGTGGGATTAAGGTACAGCATAAACATGTGTCCTCCTCTGTTCTAGGCGAAGAAACTGGGTTTGTGTGTTCATAGTGATGGGCTGCTTTGGGGGGAAAGCGGGGTATGAATAAATAAAAAAATTAAAATAGGAAGGGCAGGCAAAAGTCTGTGGTGTGTTGATCACACAGTTCAGTGCCAACTGCCAGATGAATGGATGAGGTAGAGGGGGAGAAAGGGTTGTTTTTGAGGTGCATTGTTTCCATGTGTCAACTTTTGATTTTTAGCATCTTTATAGCATTTATTCTGGAAGCTTTCTTTGTGGAGTATTCCCTTGAAAAGAGCGAAGTGGAAACTGCCATTGAGAAGAAAATCCAAGAGCTTGGTGTGGGCATTCAGGAGTAAGTTAACCAAGGACAGAATAACATCTCCCTTCCGGTCCCATATACATGGCCCAATGAATGATGGCGGAGGGATGCTTGATTTGTATGGACTTGAGCAGCTGCCACCTGCGAAAACGGATGCTTCAGTTATAACTTCTGTGGCCACTTGGCTGAATGTATTTACAATGGATCCACTTTCCCTTCAATGGTGGTCCAGATGTTGGACTACAACTCCCATTGGCCTTGCTGGCAGAGGTTGATGGGAGTAGTAATCCACCAAAGTCTAGAAGGCACCCTCAGATGTCCACTCATGAACTGCAATTCTTAATAACTTTTGTATCTAACTGCTGTCATTGTTTGGTCATGTAAACTGATTCTTTAGTTTTAAGAATTGGAACAACCTGTCAACTTATTATATATAGAGAGAATGAATGAATGAGTAGGGTAGGAGAGCTTAAAAATGCCAATATATTTCACATCTGGCAACCCATGTGCCCCTTTGGTTTTGTGCTTAGTTTGTTTCTTCTACATTATGAAGTCTCAATTTGTTTTTAAAAATGAAACAAGAGAGGTGCAGGGCACCTGGCTGCTGTAGACCCCAGATCTATTTTAAACATTTACCTGAGAATAAGCCCCACTGAATTCATTAGGACTTTATTGTTTAGCCCTGCTGAGGATTGCAGCCTTCAAGAAGAAAATTGCATTTCCAGTAAAAAGCTATGCACCTAACAGGAAAAGCATGATCTGCAGCCCTGTATGGAATGCATTGAGAAGGCAGGTGCTTATAGTTTTTGTGGTGGCTTTTTTTTTTTAAAGGGATGAACTACTAGAAGGTCAACTGATAGACAACATGGAAACCAGTGAAAATGACCTTGGAGGTGAAGAGGGAGCAGCAACAAAGAAGAAACCGAAAGGACTGATGTTTAAAGTTGCTTCCAAAAGTGAGTGTGCTGTCAAACTTTTTAAAGGATTGCTGCTGAATGTTTAGCATGGAACTTGAGTGAATGCCGCGGCGAGACTCCTTATGGGGTCCTCACCGCGGGATCACATTCACCCGGTGCTGTACCAGCTGCACTGGCTCCCGGTGGAGTACAGGATCAGGTTTAAGGTGCTGGTTTTAATCTTTAAAGCCCTATACAGTCTAGGACCCTCGTACCTATGGGACCACCTCTCCTGGTATGTCCCATGGAGGACTTTAGTCTTCAAACAAAAACATCTTGGAGGTTAGGCTGGCCTCAACCAGAGCCAGGGCTTTTTTGGCTGTGGCCCCGATCTGGTGGAACACTCTGTCACAAGAGACTAGGGTCCTGCGGGACTTGACATCTTTCTGCAGGGCCTGCAAGACAGAGCTGTTCCACCAGGACTTTGGCCAAGGCGCAGCCTGACCCCCTCCTTTGGTAATCCTCACAGAACTCTAGCCCAATGGTTGCCATTAATTTGATTTTGAATTGATTTTAAAATGAATTGATTTTAGAATGCTGTGTTACTTTTATTGTTGTTAGCCGCTCTGAGCCCGGCTTTGGCTGGGGAGGGCGGGATATAAATAAAATCTTATTATTATTATATTTTTATTTTCCAAGACATGAGTGTGTTAACACGTTGATAAAACTGAAGTCCTACTGACCCAAGGGTCAGAATAGGCTGCTGAGAGAAGTCAAAGTGGAATCCATTTTACATGGTGTAACTTGTCATGTGCATTTGTACTGTTGTGCTTGTCAAGGAAGCTTTGAGCTTCTCTATCACTGGAAATTAACATTGTTCAGCTTTTTGTCCCAGGGTACAGGACGGTTGATGCTTTACTTCAACGCATGTTTGAAGCAGAGATACCTCCGGAAGAAGAAGGCCCTTCACTGGAGCAGATCTTAAACCTTTCACCGGATGACACTTACCTGAAGAACCCTACCTTCAACAGTGCGGTATAACTGGAAGCTGCTTTTAAGGTGGCTCACTAGCTGCCACCTTTAGAGCTACCACATGCAGATAAGAGGTACTGATGCTCTGCTCTCTAATCCCTTCCTCCAATGAATAGAGCATCCCACAGTGCTATTTTTTTAAAGTGTATAAAATCATGAAAATTGCAGTATTTTTTATAAAGGGAAAAAAGCACATTGAATGTGTCTAAAATACTTGACTCTCTCCAAAGATACTTAGCATGCTATCTAAATACATAGTACTAAAACCTGTATAAAATGTCTAATATTTACCTCTGTAACCTGTTTTGATACAGTAATGCTTTTCCTTGGGTGCATTATCAACCATTGTGGGGTAAACCAATAAAAAGTTATAAAGAGAAGGCTGTTTCTATCTCTCCTCTTTTTCTTGCCTATTATCCTGATGAATGTTTAAAGCAAGGAGAAAGGAAACAAATGGATTTTGTCTTGTGGCCTGGTTTAAAAATGCTACATCTTTGTGCAAACTGATACCTAACAGGTAAAGAGTGCTTAAAAGTGGCGATCTCTATGCCGTGTTTGGCAAAGTTAATTATTGGAAGATATTAGCAGCCAAAATTCAAATGTCAGAGTTGACACCAGTTTGAAGGCTGGTTCATATGGGTGAGGCAGCTGCCTCTTAAGTCATGCAAAAGCAGAGCAGGCACAACCCCTACCAGCCTGCAGCTGGCAACGTGTGACATAAGTCTTAAAGGCATGCTTTCCCCCTGTTTATGGGGAAAAGATTGCGCAGAAGCCATAAATATGAGCCAGCAGTATGAGGCGGCTGCTAAAAAAGCAAATGCAATCATAGATTGTATTAATAGAAGGAGTGTTCACATCACATGAGAGGCAAGAGTTCCACTATTATGTACAGCTCAGGTTGGAGGGCCATAGATTCCTGTCTTGAAGGTTGGACTAAACAACCTTCAGGGTCCTTTTGAATTCCAGGATATATCACATGATGCAGAGGAACAGATTGTACCCTCTGCTCCAACACAGAGTACTTCATGCCAACTGCATTTACTAACTGAGCCATACTCATGCTCCTGCTGCTAATTTATTAAAGAACATTTTGTTGTTGATCTTAATGTTTTTAGCAACATGCTCCCGCTTGCTTCTTTTGCTAAAGTTTCTATATATATATTTGGACGAGGCTTCTATATTTTGAAGGATGCCTTCTAGCCTCCAATAGCTTTTGACTGTTTGTTAACCAAACCAGCATCCTCTTGGCTTTGCTGCTCCCTTCCTGATCTGTGGTATACACCCTAGCTGAGCGTCTAATATTGTGCTTTGCAACAACTCCCAACTTCCTTTCTAAAAAAATCCCCCTTATTTGGGGGGCAGTTTGTCCTTTGAAGACAAATGCAACCATGTTAGATTTTCTTAGCAATCGGCCATTTACATATCTTGAATTTGATAGCACCGTGGTCATTGTTCCCATGTGCTCAAACAACACATTGTGCGAGAATCACACTGCCATGGACTGGGAACTTTAAAGCGTTAAGATCGGAATGTAGAAAATATGAGAACAAGAAGAAGGCAGTAATGAAAATATTGGAGATATACTTCAGAGGTCCAGACTATGGGAAGCCCGAAAAATTAATACTTTGGATTGTAATTTGGCTGGTTTTTTTGTTTTAATTATTTTAAATTGGATTATGATTTGATGGATTTGTTAATTGGATGTTCTTATTGGAAAACTAATAAAAATGATTTCTTTTTAAAAATGGTTTAGGGCACAGTGCCACCCATGTTCCTTTATTTGGATGTAGGGGACAGGAAGAGGAAGTCTGTTCTTGTAAGATTGGATGTTACCATAGTAAACAGTTCAGAGCCTGAAAAACTCATTCCAGAATATGGCAGTTAAAATCTCTGCTCTACATATGTAATGTAATTGGCTATATTGATTTACAATTTTATTTGTTAAATTTGCTCAATAGTACTGGATTTTTCTCCCCAAGCCTTTATAATATATTCTTCTCCATCCACTCGTCATAGTACCCTGGGGTCCCATTCACAATCCTTTCCCTATTCTCTTAGCTACCCAGTTTCCAAGCTGCTATACTTGTTTTCTAGGCAGTTAAATTTATTAAATTCATAGTTACAATAAGGTGGGGAGCATTTTCTATTAAGGCGGGTTTGTGGGCCTTGGAGTCCCAAGATTCACTTCCGTGAATGTTTGTTTTCCACGAGCAACACTGCAAGCCTTTTACGGAGCACTGCCACTTTACTGGCGCAAGTGCTCAGAAATACGTGTCTCAACCTTGCCCGCAGCGCTCCCAACGAAGGAATGTGGTTGCAGTCTTGTACATTCAGCAAGGTGAAGAAGAAATCAGTCCAGAGTTCTGCATTAGGGAACCTGGAAGATGAATCACAAGGTTAAAGACTTTACAGGCATCATTAAAAATGCCCACTGCAATATCTGCTGCATCCTAATATACAAGATCAATGTTGGTCTCCCTTAACCAAGAAAAGTCTTATTAGTCACTGGGTAAGATTTCACCCATTTAACACGCAGCCAGGATACTACCCAACACAAGTGCAAAAGAGTAAAAGTAAAATGCTTCTTTCAAGTCTAGTTTTGGTCAAGGGGTGGGAAACACCACTGTGCAGGCAAGTGTGCCAATAGGCAACCTCTGATTTTAGAAGCTGGTGACCATGTGTTTTATGCCAGCAGGCTTTTAGAATCATAGAATAGAATCATAGAGTTGGAAGAGACCACAAGGGCCATCGAGTCCAACCCCCTGCCAAGCAGGAAACACCATCAGAGCACTCCTGACATATGGTTGTCAAGCCTCTGCTTAAAGACCTCCAAAGTAGGAGACTCCACCACACTCCTTGGCAGCAAATTCCACTGTCGAACAGCTCTTACTGTCAGGAAGTTCTTCCTAATGTTTAGGTGGAATCTTCTTTCTTGGAGTTTGGATCCATTGCTCCGTGTCCGCTTCTCCGGAGCAGAAGAAAACAACCTTTCTCCCTCCTCTATGTGACATCCTTTTATATATTTGAACATGGCTATCATATCACCCCTTAACCTCCTCTTCTCCAGGCTAAACATGCCCAGCTCCCTTAGCCGTTCCTCATAAGGCATCGTTTCCAGGCCTTTGACCATTTTGGTTGCCCTCCTCTGGACACGTTCCAGTTTGTTTTAAAGTCTAGGAGGCAAGGGTCTTTGACATCACTGGTTGTTGCTTAACTGCAGTCTTCTTTATTTAGTTATTTATAGGCTGCCTTGCTGACTATACCCCCATGCAGGGTAAAGTAACAAATGTCCAAAAAAAAGTCCAAAAAAAGTCAATGCCCAGCATGAACAAAGTACAATTCCTAGAACATCCCCCCCAGACTGCACAGGAATATGTAGCAGGTGAGTAGACATGTTATGCATTACGCCAAAGGCAGACATTTTGGAAAAAGACTTGCTCTTGACCAACCTCCTAAAGACAGCATCAGGTTTCCAGACTCCATCCTCCTGTTTCACTTTCATGTATGTGCCAAACAGCATGCAGTAGACTGTTGCAGCAATACCAAAGTAATCAGTCTAAAAAAGAAGGACATGTTTGTAGAAAGCTTCACAGCTACACAGGAAGGAAAAATTAATATATTACTCAAAGTTTCTGGTGATCTTCAAGTAGCCCGTGCTTCTGAACTGCTGTACATGTAGTTTTCAAGATCTAATCTTACAGTTTGGTGTGGCGTTGTTGTTTTTTTTCAGATCTCACCCTTCTGGCACTGAGCTCTGGGTGGCACAGAAATTTTCTCCCCCACCTCAATTTTATTTTCACAAGAGTTCTGTGAGGTAGGGTTAGGCTGAGAGTTGGTGACGGGCCAAGGTCAACCAGTGAGATTCATGCCTGGACAGGAATTTGAACTCAGGTCTCTAGTCCTAATCCAGCATTCTAACCAGCACACCGCCTAGTGTGAACTTTGAACGTTCAAAGTTCATGATATTTTTTAGTACTTCTGCACACCACCAGCCTTCCAAAAGCAGTGAGCCGCAAGTCCTGATTGAAATGAAGACCCAATGGCTACCAATAGATTTTTTCTTTGCGCGGCGTCTGTCACCAATGTTGCTGCTTTATAACTAGTCAAAAATTTTGGCCACTGAGTTTAGTGCTGGCTCAAGACCCAGAAAGCTGTCTGCGGACAAACGCCGGCTCCCTCGGCCTATAGAGCGAGATGAGCGTGCAACCCCACTGTCGGCCGCAACTGGACCAAATGGTCAGGGGTCCCTTTACCTTTACACACCGCCCGGCAGCAGCTCTCTCAGGCTTTCAGACAGGAAACATTCCTTGCCTGGTGATGCCAGACATTGAACCTGGAAGCAGATGTTCTACCCCTAAGATATGTCCCAGACTGCATATAGAAAGACAAAAACCATGCATTTGCCCCATACCTGGTAATTCCATGGCTTGTTTGTCATCATCTCAATACACTGAAATCCAGATGTTTTGCATTTTCCTGTGAATACAGTTCCTGCAGGGAACAGGCTCATGTCTATGCTTCGGCCAAAGTCAATTATGGTCAAGCCATGAGACACGCTATCCACGTCGCAGGTGTCGTCATCCAAAAACCTTTTGCGATTCAAAGAAATCGAACCATTATTTCCAATATGGCAAGGCAGGTTATTTTGATTGTTGTTGTTTTTTTTTAAAAAAGGTAAAACTCACAAGCGAAATACTTGCCTTGCACTGAAAATAAAGTTGTCGGGTTTAATGTCGCCATGAATTATCCCACAGCTGTGAAGCTCTTCGACCATGCGCAAAATGTGTATGGTGAAGTAGATAACAAGAACTTGAGGCATCACTTTCTCCACCAGCTTTTTGTATATGTTTATGGTGTTCTGAAGTTGAGAGAGTTGGGGGTGGGGAAGAGAAGATGCTTATGAATGACCCTAGCCATGAGCGGACAAATTAAGGCATAAGGCTGAAATCCTACATATGCTGAACCAAGGAGCATGTTTCAATGAACATTTGCGTAAACGTGCATACAGCTAGGATACAAGAGTACAATAGAAACTTACATGAACATGCTAGACCAGAGATAGGAAACCAAATACGACTCTCTGCACCTCTCTATTTGGCCCTTGGGACTCTTCCCTGGGACACATCCTTCACTGACCCTGCTTTGTGCCCTTCCTTAAGTGTTTTTGCCTGGCTAGACTATGCCCTTGATCTCTGATAAGGTTTCTTGCTTGCCTGGAGGACAGAGTGGGGTACAAAAGTGTGTGCAGAATCTAGCCTACTGTACAATGGTGAGTTTCACATTTATTGCTCCGCCCACTTTTGCCTTTGACCCCGCCCACTACTGGCATGTGGTCCCCAGAAGCTTGCCCAGAACGGTACAGTGGTACCTTGGGTTACAGATGCTTCAGGTTACAGACTCAGAAATAGTAACCCAGAAATAGTACCTTGGGTTAAGAACTTTGCTTCAGGATGAGAACAGAAACCGTGCTCCGGTGGTGCGGCAGCAGCGGGAGGCCCCATTAGCTAAAGTGGTACCTCAAGTTAAGAACAGTTTCAGGTTAAGAACGGACCTCTGGAACAAATTAAGTTCTTAACCCGAGGTACCACTGTATATGTGACCCACCGGCTGGAAAAAGTCCCCTATTCCCGATTTGGACCAAGACCACCCTCAGTAAAGCTAACATTCGTTGATACCCAGACCGCACTCACCAGCAAAGTCCCGTAATTGTAAAGCTCGCCAACTAAAATGCTTCCATTGTGGAAAAAGTGAGCAGAATAGAACTGGATGAAAAGATGGCGCAAGCTTGGCTTAAGCCTTTCTGTTAGCTGAGCTACTATGTAGAATTCCCAGGGGCTTGCTGGCTTCTGCACCTGCAAATAAATGCACAAACACTTTTAGGGTACTTATTATTACCGTATTGGCCTAAATATAAGCTTCACCCCCAAAAAAAAAATTCCGACCGTGAAAAGTTAAAGTGCAGCTTAAATTCGCAAAAATTGGCTTTTATGATATCACTGCTGAAACAGACATACAGTAAAACGGAACGGGTGTGAGTGCGGAATTGTAAGGGAGCGGCTTATATTCGGGTATTGTCTTTTCCCCCCTTGAATTTTAAAGGTGTGGCTTATATTTAGGTGCGGCTTATATTTGGGTGCGCCTTATATTCGGACCAATACGGTATTATTTATTGAATTTGTTAGTTGCTTTCTCTTGCCCAGGGCAAGTTCATTTTCTGCAGCGAATGGAGGAGACCCAAGGAAGGCTTGCTCTTCCCACTCATCTATAGATCTCCTCCTCCACTGAAGGAAAAGAGAACATTGGACAAACCACGTTGAGTTCATTTTCAGCGGGGTCGGGGTAGAGATGATTCATGGGAAGGGGGGAGGAGCAACATGCAGGAAAAAGCCACCACCACTGCAGGAAAAAGTGACTTCATGAATCCATGTTAGGCACTTGCCCAAATGGTGGGGGGTTGGGAAGGGGATTGGAGAAGGGCAGGGTGGACACAATTATCACTAAAATAAAAATTATTGCAAATCCCACTACAGATAGGACCTTCTGCCAAAAGGTGCAATGGCCAAAGGACAGAAGTGTCTCTTGTACCATGGATCAATCCATCTGTGTGATGGCATCTGTGTGAAACATACAGAGCAAGTGGCAACCCAACACTCTCTTATTCCCGTATAGTTCCTAGTCTTAACCTTTAAACTCTTTATAAGCTTAAGTACATGAAGACAGAAGAGTCTGCTTAGGAAGCGTCCACATCTGATCTTTAGATAACAACACTACGAGATGGCATTTGTTTTCAGATAAGCCACTGAAGCCCAAAGCCCACTTACTTTCAGTATGACTTTCCGATTATTTTTTGTGTTGTCCATATCAAGGACAGACGCTTGATAGACGCGTGCAAAAGCTCCTTCTCCCAGTAAGCAGTCAACATGAAAGGATGTGGTTGCTAAGCCAGTGGCAAGGAGAAAGAAGAGGAGGAAATGTAGAAAAAGGAATTAGAATACAGCAGAAATGACCCATTTCAAACTCGTGTGCTAACTTTCTGGCCTGACAGTGGTACCTCCCCTCCAGGAATTCTATGGAACCAAGGTCCCAGAGACTGGTAACAGGTCAAGTAGGTCTGTGGGTGGACAGGGAACCATATGGAAACCTAGGTAGGTACACTGTCTTGAGTCTCATTCTACTGTTCAGGGAAGTTTTTAATGTGTGACATTTTAGTGTATTTTTGCTCTCTGTGGAAGCCGCCCAGAGTGGCTGGGGAAACCCAGCCAGATGGGCGGGGTACAAATAATAAATTACTATTATTACTCATTCCTCTGACTTCAGAGATGGATGCAGGAACTGCCTACACATTTTCAAGCATGCATTGTAGCCTCTGTAAGAGCTAGCTACTTTTTTTTTTTTTAAAGAATTAAGCAACTCCATGAAAGCTTAATTTCCCAGGATGATGAATCCTGCTCCATATCCTGTACAGTGGTACCTCGGATTAAGTACTTAATTTGTTCTGGAGGTCCGTTCTTAACCTAAAACTGTTCTTAACCTGAAGCACCGCTTTAGCTAATGGGGCCTCCCGCTGCTGCCACGCGATTTCTGTTCTCATCCTGAAGCAAAGTTCTTAACCCAAGGTACTATTTCTGGGTAAGCGGAGTCTGTAACCTGAAGCATATGTAACCTGAGGTCCCACTGTACATCTGAAGACCCTTGATTTAGTATTGTGCAAGGCAGACAGTGATGCACAATAGGAGTGGCTCTGCGAAAACATTTGCTTTGGAGTAAAAAAAGCCCAAGACTTCATTATTCTTGCAAAATACAAACAAGTCCCAGCTTCTCACTTTCTGTCTGGCATCCTCCAGTGAATGCAAACTGACTACTGCTTTCAGACCTCTGTCCACATCACACAGTTTAAACTGACATATGTGGGGAGAAACCAAGTATAGTATGTATGCAGGTCTTACCCAATTTGAGTTCAGCTTTCGGTTTGAGAACTGGAAGACCTGATTCCCATTCAAAAGTATTTGAGTAGGCACTGATTGGCTTGGGCAGCCCAAGCAGAAGCTGGTGAATTAAGCTGTTGCTCCAAGGGTCTTCAACTACTTCAGGAGAAAAAGGATTCTGGTTAAGTCATTTAAATCAGGGAAATAACAAGATTTTCTCATTGACAGGCATCATCAACGTTTGAAAAGACAAGCCTAAATGACGGAGACCAAAAGAAAAGGCATGGAGATTCAGCCAATGGACTGCGATGAAACACTGAGCACTTGGGATACACATTTATTCCCTATAATTCGGAACATCGCCATTTCTTTATTTGAACATTTTCTACCCCCGCCTTTTCTCTCTTAAAAAATGGGCACAAGGCAACTAAAGAATCCAGCGAGCTGGTGTAGTATACTGCTAAATCTTGCATTCTCTGGAGCAACTGGGAGAAACAAACCATAAAGCCATAATTAAGCTCGGCTTTGCATCTGAAACCAGGGTTGTGGTTTGTTGCTCCCTAGGAAGTCAGGACTCATAAACTAACACAATCCCACCCAGGTTTGGACGTAACCCGTGTAAACCGAGCTTAACTGGCATTTTCTGGTTAGATGCAGAATGGCCAGCTGCAATATAAAATAAAGTGCTTATAGTCAGGCAAGTTCGCCTAGGAAGACCATTTTTTTCAGCCCTGTATTCTTAGACATATTCTTCCTGGGACAGCGACTTTTCCTTTACCCTGAGTCAGTTGACAGGCAGGCAGTGGAATGGTGTGGAATGGCGTAGAGGCAAGTTGCGCAGCACAAGCAAAATCTCCTGTGCTGCCTGGAGTAGGAGCCAGGGTCTTGTTGCAGAAATTAGCCCACACGGTGCAGTCATCCTTCGGGCCCTCCGTTGGCGGATTTACCTCCTAAAGACAGCAACACACAAGCTACATCCACCTTTCCATTCAAAGCAGAAAGCAGAATTTCACATCCCAAAAGTTAGGAACCTATAAAGGAAAATCCCGCCCCCCTGCCCCCGGATTTTATTTTGTTTGGTAATAGCAGACGTTTTACAAGCTTCATCTCCCCTGATGCAGGCTAGGTGCACATAGCAAATGTGTGATGATGTGCACATAAGGAGTTTGTGAGGCCATGTGCACATAAACAAATACATTCAGATGTAACACCAAACCACAGTTTGGCAATTGGGAGAGGAACAATCAACTCTTGCAACAATTGTATGTCCTCACAAAGTGAACATAGCTGGGTGGCCTGTTATATCGCTCACCAGGGCTTTCATTTATTTTATTTAAAAATTATTTTATTTGCCCCAGCCACTCTGGGCAGCTTTTAACATAGTCTAAGAACACAACTGTGCATCAAATATTAAAAACTTCCCAATACAGGGCTGCCTTCAGATGTATTCTAAAAGTCAGATAGTTCTTTATCTCCTTGACATATGACAGAAAGGTATTCCACAGGGTGGCTCCATATAACTTCACTTCTCACAGAAAGGGAACCGCCAGAAGGCCCTCAGAGCTGGACATCAGCATCTGAGCCAAGGCTCTTTAGGACTACAACTCTCATCAGCCCAAGCTACCATGGCCAACCGTCAGGGATGATGGGAGTTGTAGTCCAACAGCATCTGCAGGGCTATTGGCTCACCATCGTTGGGTTGATCCTCTCCTAAGACAATGCCTACTAAGACACGTGAGTGCCACATCCTGCCTTAAGCATTTTACATCTAGATCATAGAATCATAGAGTTGGAAGAAACCACAAAGGGCCATCGAGTCCAACCCCCTGCCAAGCAGGAAACACCATCAGAGCACTCCTGACATATGGTTGTCAAGCCTCTGCTTAAAGACCTCCAAAGTAGGAGACTCCACCACACTCCTTGGCAGCAAATTCCACTGTCGAACAGCTCTTACTGTCAGGAAGTTCTTCCTAATGTTTAGGTGGAATCTTCTTTCTTGTAGTTTGGATCCATTGCTCCGTGTCCGCTTCTCTGGAGCAGCAGAAAACAACCTTTCTCCCTCCTCTATGTGACATCCTTTTATATATTTGAACATGGCTATCATATCACCCCTTAACCTCCTCTCCAGGCTAAACATGCCCAGCTCCCTTAGCCGTTCCTCATAAGGCATCGTTTCCAGGCCTTCCTTTGACCATTTTGGTTGCCCTCCTCTGGACACGTTCCAGTTTGTCAGTGTCCTTCTTGAATTGTGGTGCCCAGAACTGGACACAGTACTCCAGGTGAGGTCTGACCAGAGCAGAATACAGTGGCACTATTACTTCCCTTGATCTAGATGTAAAATGCTTAAGGCAGGATCCAAACACTTTCTTTAAAACGTTCGATTTTCCTCATATGCAAATTTAAGCAGCTATACCTAAATCAACTAAAACTCCATGATCAATCGACAATGGTTTATTTAGCAATCTGACAACCCAAGCTCTTTCTCAATTAAGATTTTTATTTAGTTTTTTCCCTTTGTTTAACAGAAACAACAAAAGACAAGAACAAAAAAAGGGAGTGGGGGAGACAAGTTGAGAGGGGTCAGCACAGGTTGTGGCAGCCCACTTTGTCCCCTACACAGATCTGAAGCTTAATTTACAAAACCTAGTAGTAAGGAAGAAGCATGCCCCAGGGGTGAGGCAGCATAATTCCAAGGAGGCTCTATGTGGGATGGGAGGACTACTGGGAGAATTCTCTCAAAACACTTGAAGAATCCTGCATTCTCAAAATCCTTGACATATGTCTCTGTTATAAATGCCATTCACTTACTGCTGATTTGGCAGCACAGCTGACTGTGGGACGTTCTCCAAAGACTTTGGATCCTGTCAACTTTGGGGGATGCACGGGAACACTGAAAGGAAAAGTTCAATTCTGGAGCAAATCTTTCGGGCAGAGCAATTCACACAGAGAATGAACGACGGTCCAAAATGGCCACTGTTCTCGATAAGCCAGGTTTGTAAGTCGCACAACTTCATTTTGTTGCCTTTTTAGTAAATATGAACCTGACAATCCCCACTGCAGGCGTGGAACATGCTAATGGTGACAAGGATATATGCTTATATGTGCAGCTCAGAGACTTGTGAATGCTCTCGTTTCCTCACATGTTCTTTTAAGCCCCATCTGAAATGCCAGAGTAATGTACCTAGTCATTAGGCCTCAACTCTTTAGTCATGCCAACCAGATGCGATTTCAAAGAGATTTACTATGGGAAGTATCAACAAGATGCGAAAGAGAAGAGTTAATTCCTTCTGGCTCCTTTTATTTTACATACCCTGCTCTTTCTTCAGGAAACTCAGAACCATTTATAGAGAACTGCCAGGCAAGCTTCTATCTAGGTAATGATCAGTCTGATCCTTACGTAGCTTTAGCAGTGCGGCAGCATCACACGCTTTTGGACCACTCTGAGATGCATGGCAGCGTATGTAACATTGAAAGAAACAGTGGTGAGACTTTTTGCCTGAACTGAGAGAAGCCCAAAGATGGGGGCAAGAGGCTATCTGAGATAACACAGTGCCACTGGCTCCTATACACAGGTGTTGCCAAACAGTTCAGCTCACCCTGCATTCTCGTCTTCAAAGATCGTAAAGGCAGGTGGTGCCGCAGGAGCACTGGGCTTAACGCTGGAAGCCTTGCTCAGTCCTAAAAAGGTCAGAAAAGGGGGGAGGGGGAGATAGATAGAGATAATTTATTATGGTCGGAGACCAGCTTATAAAACACACTTGGGGGTACAGTCCCAGAAGGAAAACAAACAATTAAAACAATGTGCAACAATAAATTTAAAATTTATAAATGCGATAAGCGTATAGACACTTAAAACTTTAAGCTAAACTACCGCAGAGAGCTAAACTACCCAGAGTCACCCATGGAACCGAGTTTGGGGATTTTCTTAACGGACTAGTTTGAGTCGGGAGATGGTCTGCCCTACAAGTCCGTACACAGAATCTGGCGACCATCCGGGTCGTCTTCTGATCTTTGCCTAACAGGAAAAGGTCAATTTTTTTTTGCTTTTCCGGGACGTCAGCGAGCCTCACCAGCAGGGGATCAACGGTCTCACTTCGTGCCTCTTCATAAAAGGGACATCTAAAGAACAAGTGCTCTGGGCTTCCTATCTCCCCCAATGAACAGGCGCAAAGTCTCTGAGCATACGGGACTTTTTTAAAGGCTCCTTCCAGGACCGGCGAGGGCGGAGCCAAGCTTCCGGCAGGAGGGGGAGATAAACAGATTTTGGCTTTTCTTAGTAAGAAGGGAGAGAAAATGACGGTAAGACAACCCTCTGCACATTGATCTCTCAGCCACTGTGGATAACATTACGAACTGAACAGTCTATTACAGTTTTACCCTGCCCTTCCTGCATGGAGCTCAAGCAAAACACTCCCAGAGTAGCTTACAAAAAAAAATAGGCCGGCCCTGCCAACAGGCATCAATTTACCAAATCAGGTATCAACTCTGAAGTAAAGAAACTGGGGGGGGGGGGAAATCCCATTCTTTTCAGTGAGCATCTTTTCGTTCGGAAGGAACAGGTGAGAAAAAGTTGGTTTTGAGAAACAACTTCCCAAATAATTGCTTTGCACGTTAACCCATTTTTAAATGGCATTTCCTTATCTACTTTCACTGTAAAGCCAATATAAGGCATGTTTATTCCCAGAGGTTTGAGTTACCTTCAGGAATTAAACAAATGCAGGTTTTGCCCTTCAGCCATGAAGAAATACTACCCAATTTGACTTCTATGGTGGTGGTTGTTTTTTACCTACCACATCAACTAAACTCACATTCCAGCTTGACTAGTATTAAGACTCTTATGTATCTCTTTATATCTAATCTCTGCCTCACCGGGGCATAGCTGTCAACGTTTCCCTTTTTTAAGGGAAATTCCCTTATTCCGAATAGGATTCCTTGCAAAGAAAAGGGAAAAGTTGACAGCTATGCACCAGGGACTCATATATAGTGAAAACAAATGAGAGGTGGGGAGGAGAGGGAGAGACGTTATCGGGTCTTTGTCCCAGCAGCCTCTGTATCCTGAGGTTGTTTTTTGTACAAGGAAAGGGCCATAGCTCAACGGTAGAGCATCTGCTTTGCATGCATAAAGTCCCAGGTTCAATTCATCTCTTGGTAAGGCTACAAAAGTCCCCTGCCTGAAAACTGGAAGGCTGCTACCTGTCAGTGTAGACAATACCAAGCCAGTTGGATCTATGTCCGATTTGGGAAAAGGCACCTTCCTAGGTACAAAGACTATCCAATTAAGTGTGCCTAACACCTGCTGGATTCCATTTCAAAACTCTACAGAGTTTGGGACGTCCAACATCATACCCAGATTTCTCTCTCCAAGCACCCCTATTTAAAACAAAAAAACCCTGAGAACTCAAAAATGTATTCACTATTTTGGTTGCTCAAAAAACATTTCCCTATTGTGACTGGTCCCCCACCCACCCCACAAAGGAACAACAGTAGATTCCATGCCTGGCCAACAAGGCACTTGTTTAGCTTTATAACACTCAGGATTAGATATATACCAATAAAAAAAAATATGCAAACATGTGCCGGTTCAACTCCCCGACATCTATAGACATATATACCGTTATTTCTGCAGTAGGTCTCAAACTCATCTTCATCTTCTGAAAGTATAGTAGTATCTTGAAGGAAGATGCTTGGAAGACATCCATGATAAATCCTAGCAAAGGAAGAAGAAAAATTAAAAACAGATGCCAGGTTTAAAAAAAAGCCAACCCCGGATACATTTAGTCAAGAATATAGCTCGTCGTGAGCAACAAGAGGTTTGCTACCTGCATTCTGCAGCGAAGAAACTATCTTAGCTCAGTAGTCAAGACCATCCCTTGCATTCACACAGTCCCAGCTTCTGCCCTACTAAAGAGGCTTGCACAATGTTAACTAGCTCAAGACCCCAGGGCAAACTGACCCAAAGATGTGCCTCCAGAGAAGATATAAACTTTGCTGGATGTTAGCTTTTGTCCTTTTCTCAGAACAAATGCAGAAATATATATTCAAAACTGAGCTGCCATTGGTTGATTTCTGTAACCTT